>NW_023605194.1:50030146-55151191 GCF_014898055.3 Talpa occidentalis | reverse complement strand
TTGAATGAAAATGTAATGTCATCTGCCAAGTAAAATTATATTTAATTATAGGTTTTCAGCTTTCATCAAACAAGCAATTCCAGTGTCTTGCGCCAATCATTGCATCAGCTAATAATAACTATATTTATTTTCCTTTTCTTTGGTTGCCAGTTTCCTTAATGATCATATATATATATATATATATATATATATATATATAACACACACACACACACCAACAATTGTGTGTGTCTATTCCATGTCTCTGGATTAATCTAAGTTTTTATTTTTCTTTTTAATATTCCCTACCTTGTGGGAATAATTACTATTATGGTCTAAAAATTATATTCTCAATATAATTTTCTCTGCAGATTTCTGTAATCACCAAAGTGGTGATAGTACCTATATATTAGTTTTTGAAAGAAAAAAAATATACCTGTATATGGGATTGCCAGTGCTATGATAGCAACTAAACACCAGAGCTAGTGAGTAATTATCTCTCTGTTCACAAAGATGTTATTTAACCTTTTTCTCCAATCTACTGGAATCCTATAGTGATGGTGCATGTAAATATCAAATTATTTTATAATGAACTAATCTCTAACAATTCACTTCAATAAACACACTTGATTCTTTGGAAATCAGTGAAAGGGCTATAAAACTTTTCAGTGATCATTCATCCAAGGTTGATGTCAATTTATCTCTTCTTTGATACCAACACAAACATGTTTCTACAAAATATGTCCATGCCTTCTTTTCTCTATAACCAATGCAATCCCAAAATGAACTCATCAAAAATATTATAATTTTGCAACTGGCTTTTCTACAAAAGACTATCCCAAAAGCATAAATCTTCCTTACATAATAAACAAGAAGTCAGCTTTTGCTTATCAATATGGAGCACTTACCTCATCTTTCAATGAGGTTACTCTATGAGAAACTATATGGTGATATAGAAGTAAGGAGAACAAACAGAATTCAGTTTCATCCAGCCACTTCATAGCTATGTTTTTGGTTGTTATTTAACCTTGTGACTCTTTGCTTCTACAGTTAAAAGTTGTGCCAATAAGTTTTTCGGGGCTGTATAAGATCAGAAAATCTAGACCTCCCTGGTGGCGCAGCGTTTAGTGTTGGGTTGCAAAGCTGCCCGCAGCCTCTGCAGCACTGGTTCGATCCCCGGCCACCAGTGAGGGTCTCACATGGCGCACAGACCTCTCCTGCCGCCCGCTGCTCCCCTCAGCAGTATATTTCGTCAGTCTGTCTGTTCTGTTCCCCGCTCTCACCCTCCCGTGCTTCTGACCTTACCCAGTGCTTGTATAAATAAATAAATAAATCTTTTAAAAAAAAATCAGAAAATTATACATTAGCCATCTGAGATTTAGGCAACCTCTCGATCTAGTCCACTTCATTCTAATAAAACCAATGCTGTTTAAGCAATCATTACCTTTATAGTTTTCTATCTATCTAAGATATAAAAACACATTTATGTAACATGAGTAATATATCATTGAAATTAGTGGTTATCAGAAGGGATGGAGGAAGAGGAATGGGTAAATCAAGCAAAAGGAGGCAACTGTATGGTGAAGGATAGAATTGCATTTTCAGTACTGAGAATAAAGCCGTACATACAGATATTGATTTTTACGATGCGCTTCTGGAAGTTATAAAGTGTTATGTAATGTCACCTCAATAAAAATGACAAAAAAGAATTACTTTAGAAAAAAGATTGTATTTCTTGAAAGCATAATATATTTGAATTACTTTGCTTGCAATCTAAATCAAATGGGAAATAAATATCCCAGTTAATGGTTAATTGCTAAACTCCATACAACCTTTACATCATTTAATTCAAAGAGAACTTAGAAACTTTCGAGTCATATACTTTGTTAGTTGGATCAGGAACACAAGTCTCAGAATAGTTTATAAATGGGAAGTTCAAAAATCACAAAGTACTTAACTCTGCGGAGAGCAGAGACTGAGTCCTGATTTATTGGCATTTCCCACATATGAGGCAGTATTCAGTGTTTTTCCCCAGTACTATAGACTCAAATGTTTTCTGGAGTAAATATTTACTTTAGAAATAACACATACTTCATGTTTTGATAGCTTACAAAAAAAAAAAAAAAAAACTGCCCACATAATTGGCTTCCTTTTTCAGTCTAAGCTGTAATTAAAGCTAAAATTTCTTTTTTTTTTTTTTTTAAATCAGTGAGCTCATTTTACAAAAATATTCTTTAAACCTCATTGTCAATGCCAGGAACAAAAATCAAAGCCTGGAAATAATATGCATTTTTCCAAGTTAAAACATATACAGAAATGAGCATTTATTTCACAAATCAAGATTCTTAGTGATTAATAAAAAAGGCAGATGGATGTACGTACTTAAACAAAGAATAGGTGTCTAATAATCTTGTAAATATAAATTATAATATCCACATTACTTATATATTTAATAATTAAGTAAAAGGAAGATCAATAAAATTCTAATTTCTTTGGGTCTTTCTGGTGGCACAGGGGTTAAGTCTCAGCACCATGAACCTATCAGCAGCCACTGCAGCATGAGTTCCATTGTGGGCAAGGGAGGTGACCCACGTCGAGCAGCAGACCTCTCCTGTCTTGCCCGCTGCTCCCCTCAGGAGTATTTCAGTCAGTCTGCCTGTTCTGTTCCCTACTCTGTCTCTGGTGAATCCTCTCATCCCTCACCCCCCAACACCCACCTCTGGCCTGCACCCCATTCTTGTATGCATAAGAAAATAAAATAAATCTTAAAAAAATTCTAACTCCTTTATGTCCTTAAGGTTGCCTTGAATTAAGGGAATTATTTTCAAAGAGCTGTATCCTATCAAGGCTTCTGTAACACTATGCTTTCGAGGGGAGGTTAGCTCAGAAGTTATAGCAATAAGGGTTACTAATAGGAAATATTCAAGTATATTCCCTAAAAAGCAGTGACATATGTACCAATGGATAGTACACACCTATTAAAAAAGATAAAATCTTGCCTTTTTTTTTTAGATTTATTTATTTATTTATACAAGCACTGGGTACAGTCAGAATCATGGGAGGGTGAGAGAATTCACCAGAGCCAGAGCGGAGAGCAGAACAGTCGGAATGGACCTAAGTACACTGCTGACGGGAGCAGCGGGCGGCAGGAGAGGTTTGCGCGCCATGTGGGACCCTCCTCCGGTGGCTGGGGAGCAGTTGGGGATCGAACCGGCGCTGCAGAGGCTGCGGGCAGCTTCACAACCCAGCGCTCAACTGCTGCGCCACGGGGAGGCCCAATCTTGCCATTTTTGACACCATGCGTGGATCCAAGTGAAATTGTCAGCAAAAGAAAAACAAAACAATTATCAGATGATTTCACTCAGAGGTAGACTACAAAGAAATAAAACAAAGCAACAGACAAAACTATAAGACAAACCTTCAACATTTGACTGCAGAATTTAGAACAACTGAGTCGAGGTGGGGCAAGGAGAGCAAAGGGCACCCATGAACTGTGGTAGAAAATTTTGAGTGCTTTGGTGGTGGCCAGTCTGTTAACACTAAAGAGGTATGAACCTGTAACTCTAACTTATCTAGAAGGTGATAAAACAATGTTATCTCAACAAGAAATAATACAATAAAGATTAATTCTTTTTAAAAGATTTTTATTTATTTTTGTGTAGAAGAACTGGGGTATAGGCCAGAAGTGTTGGGGGGGAGGGGATGAGAGGATTCACCAGAGACAGAGTGGGGAACAGAACAGGCAGACTGACTGAAAAACACTGCTGAGGGGAGCAGCAGGTGAGATAGGAGAGGTCTGCTGCACCATGTGGGTCAGCTCCCTGGCCTGGGCTCGAACTCATGTTGCAGTGGCTGCATATAGCTTGATAGTGCTGAGACTTAACCCTGGCACCACCAGGGAGGCCCCTAAAGATTAATTTTTTTTTTAAAGTCTGAAGAAATTGTATCTTGGAGCTGTGTAATAATCAATTTGGCAGATGACAATCCTTAGGAAATTCTCATGAAAATATGAGCATCAGGTCTGCTGCAGTGCCTGGATAAACTCTTCTATGCAGTGATTTGATATTTGACCCACTTACAATGGAGTTTGTGTGGAATGAGTTGATGTAAATGGTTTTAATATAAACAGACTCAAAGCATTTTAACTTGGATTCATAATATGAATTTTATCACACATGAAAGCAAATATTTCTTTTTCCTCTCCCAGGAATCAACTTTCATAAACCATGATTTTATCAAACCTGGTCAATGGAGAAATAACTCAATTTCCCCCAATTTTAATAAACTTGCCTCACTTAGAATACATTTTCCTCTCAAATCACTATGGAAGAAAGATTCTTACACGTGTGTGTGGAAATTTTTTATAATTTGTCTTCTTTCTAAAAAAGAAAACATAGAATAACTGCAGAAAATAAATTGTTTCTCTGTGATTCTTTGACCTCATAAGGTCCATCAAGTGAAATGACTTTGAAGTGAGGAAGTGACGCCGATGAAACCCCGAAAGGAAAGTAATCGTTATCACTGTGGTCAGAATCAGTCACTCAGGCTGTCGGTTGTCAGGGTCTCCTATTGTGTTACATTCAGTGATTTCCTCACCTCCTGCAAGTAGTCTGTGCTCATTCCTGGAGGAATAGGAATGCCTATCTTCCTTTGTTTCATTTATAAACTAAGTGGATAGTTTCAGTTGGTGATCAGGCTGTGAAAAGTCTGGAGAAAAGTGCTTTGAGCATTTCACAGCAATTAAGAGTAGTAATTGCTACAGACCAGTTTTGCACACATCATTTCACAAGGTGACAAAATGGGGTGACTGCTCTGTCTCAGCTCTCTACAAAGTTCCTAAGGGCACAAAGCATGGACAGCAATACTTCAGTGACTCTATTTCTACAGAATATTCTCAGTTATGGTCCTTTGCTGTGGGCAAATCAACCATCAAATCAACAGACCTCAAATGACAGTCACTCGCAGATATTCTACTTGTAGGACTGTAATGGGGTGTGTGACCATCATTGAAAAAAAAAAAAAAAGAATTAGACGGTCTAGTTCCCTTTTCAGCTCTGACACAAGACTACTGGATCTTTAAATAGACTGTTATCCTCAGAGTGTCTATGCTCATAAATTGCCATTTTTTCAATATTGCTTCTAGTTAGCATTTCAGTACAAAGAGAAATACTGAGATCTTGTTAGCAATATATTTAAATTAAGGTTACAAATTTAAATTAAGATAAATTAAACTATAAGATAGTCACAAAATGGAGTATAGAATATATTTTAGTCCCCCAAATGATGTTTGCAAAGATTTGTAATAAACAAATTAATGCTTGTATATAAAGCAATAAAAAATCATGAACAGAACCGTAAAAATATATATAAATAAAAAAAGAAAAGAAAAGAAACACTTCCTGGCTATTTCACCAACATCTCTATTCCAACAGTCTTTCATATGCAGTCTGGGTTCACCTGCTAAACAAGTTTGAGATTTAATTATGAGAATACCAGACAATCACACAGATCTGGCTTTATTTTTTTTTTTTTTTAAAGATTTATTTATTATATTTATGCAAGCACTGGGTATAGTCAGAAGCACGAGGAGGGTGAGAGAATCACCAGAGCCAGAGCAGGGAGTAGAGCAGGCAGAAGGACCGAAGCACACTGCTGAGGGAGCAGCGGGCGGCAGGAGAGGTTTGTGCGCCGTGTGGGACCCTCCTCCCGTGGCCAGGGAGCAGCCGGGGATCCAACCGTCACTGCAAAGGTTGCGGGCAGCTTCGCGACCCAGCGCTCAACTGTTGCACCACCAGGGAGGCCCCACACAGATCTGGCTTTAAATTCTAGTTTCCCTTCCAGCTCCATCCATGTTGTTGCAAATGGTATCTTTTTTGATTGCTGAGTAATATTCCATTGTATATATGTACCACAGGATCATGCTCAATGAAATAAGCCAGAAAGAAAAAGAAAAATACCGGATGGTCTCACTTATAGCAGATGGTCGCACTTCATTAATTATAATGAAGCAAAAATCAAAATCAACAGGCAACTATAAACAGAGATATACTTGGGGGTGGGGGAAGAAGGGAGTAGGATCAAAACAAGGGTGGTGGGAATTTTACAGGGACTAAACCAAGATGAAAATGCATACATTGTACAAAAATGAAAAATGATGTAAAAACATATAAAATAAAAAAAATAAAAATAAAAATAAAATAAAATAAATTCTAGCTTCTCACTGTGATAAATATCCTATTCTATTTACTCCATAAAATGCCCATATCTTAATCTCCCAAAGCTGCAAATATGCTCTTATATAACAAAGGAGTTACAGATGGAATTAGTGATGCTATCAGATAACCATAAAATAAGTAGGTTATCCTAGATTATGAGTATGGCTTTAAATCACAAAGATTTAATCACAAAGATCCATAAAGATGAGAGAATGAATCAGAAGAGAGACCAGAGATATTGCAAAATGAGAAAGAATTCATTAGCCATAGCTGACTTTAAAAATAGAAGAGTGCCCTGAGCTAAGGAGTATAGGAGCTCTAAAGTTTGGAAAAGGAAAGAAAATGGGTTTACCCCTGAAGTCTCCACAATGAATACAACCCTGCTGTTGTACCACAGGGTGCATTTACCACAGGAGGTGTTGTAGTGACTAAAATAATACAATGCATGCTAAGTGCTTAGCATGTTAAATATATGATTAGTAAAAAAAAAAATGCTTTTATATCTTTCTCTTTTCTAATTTTACTAGGATTTCCAATATTATGTTGAATAGTAGTGGTGAAAGTGGATAACACTGTCCTGCACATGATCTTAGAAGAGAAGCTTTCTGTTTTTCACCATAGAGTATGATGCTAGGTATGTGTTTGTCATATGTGACTTTTATTATTTTCTTTCCCATTTTTGAGTTTTTGATCATAAATGTATTTTCTTCTTTTTTCTTTTTTTAAAGATTTATTTATTTATTTTATACAAGAACTGGGGGACAGGCCAGATGTGCGGGAAAGTGAAAGGATTCACCAGAGAGAGCGGGGAACAAAACGGGCAGACTGATGAAATACACTACAGGGCTGCTGAGGAGAGCCGTGGGTGTGACAGGAGAGGTCTGCTGCCATGTGGCACCCTCGCTGACCGGCCAGGATCAAACCAGCTCTGCAGAGGCTGCAGACAGCTTCATAGCATGGCGCTCAACCACCTGCGTCACCAGGGAAGCCCCAGAAATGTATTTTAAAATCTTGCCAAATGCTTTCTCTGCATCAATTGATATAATCATATGTTTATTTTTCCTTTGGTTGATGTAATAAATGACACTGACTGATTTGCAGATGCTAACCCATCTTACTATTCCTGGATAAATTCCATTTGGTTTTGATGTATGATCTATTTAATAAATTGTTGAATTAATTTGCTTAGATATAGTTGACAATTTTCATCTATGTTCATTAAGGACATTGCTCTCTAGTTTCCTTTTTTGTAATGTTGTATGCTTTGGTATGAGAGTATTCTTGGCCACATAAACTGTGTTTGAAAGCATTCTCTTTTCTTCAATTTTTTGAAGAGCTTGAGAAGTATAAACATTAATCCATCTTTTAAGGTTTGATAGTAAAACTATCACTATGTGCAGATGACACGGTAATATACATAAGACACTAAAGACTTGGAAAGATATTGCCTGCTCAAAGATTAACATTGCTAAAATGGTGAACTTATCTGAGGTAATATACAGATTCAATACAATACTTATCAAAGTTTCAATTTCATTTTTCAAAGATGTAAAATAAACATTACTGAAATGTATATGGCACCACAAAAGAACCTAAGTTGCCAATGTAATCCTGACACAAAATAATAAGCTATCATATTTCCAGACTTTAAATGCAATGTAAAGCTAGAATAATGAAAACAGTATGCTTTCTTTTTTTTATGTCATCTTTTTTTTTTTAAAGATATATTTATTTATTTATTTATTTATGCAAGCACTGGGTACAGTCAGAAGTGCGGGAGGGTGAGAGAATTCACCAGAGCCAGAGCGGGGAGCAGAGCAGGCAGAAGGACCGAAGTACACTGCTGAGGGGAGCAGTGGGCAGCAGGAGAGGTCTGTGTGCCATGTGGGACCCTCGCCCGGCTGCCGGGGATTGAACCGGTGCTGCAGAGGCTGTGGGCAGCTTCACAACCCAGCACTCAACTGCTGCGCCACCGGGGAGGCCCCAAAATGCTTTCATTATTAAAAAAATAGACAAATAGATCAATGAAATAAAACTGAGAGTCCAGAAATAAGCCCATACTTACATGGAGAGTTAATCTAAAACAAAGGAGACAATGTATACAGCGGAGAAGGGAAAGTCTCTTCAATAAATGGTATTGGAAAAATTGGACAGCCACATGCAGAAGAATGAAATTAGGCCATTTTCTCCCACTGTGAATTACCTGTGTTTTACCTATATATATAGGTAAAACCTATATATAACACACATATATATGTATATGTATAGGTATATATAGGTAAAACACTCCACAACATTGACTTCAAGATTTTCTTAAGGGGCTCAACCCCAGTGACAAGGAAACAAAAGCAAAAATAAACAAACGGAGCTACAGCAAACTAAAAGATTCCTACACAACAAAAGAAACAATCATTAAAATGAAGAGGTACCTTCCACCTTACAGAATTAGAGAAGGTATTTGTTCCACATACATCTGATAAGGGATTAATATCCAACAAGTGACAAGAAAATCATACAACTCATCAAAAAGAAAACAAATAACTCAATCAAAAAAATGAGCAGAAGAACTAAATAGACCTCTCTACAATAAAGACATGCAGGTGACCAACAGACACATGAATAAGCACTCATCACTTCTCAAGAAAATGAAAATCAAGATAGGATAAAATCATAGTCATTACACCCTGAGTATGGCCCATGTCAAGAAGACCAGAAATAACAATTGTTGCTGAAGGTATAGAGAAAAAGGAACCCTCCACTGTTAATGGGAAAGTTGACTATTCCAGCTGCTGTAGGAAAGAGTATGGAGTTTGCTCAAAATTTAAAAGTTCCACAATCCTATGCAATCCTATGTTCATGACATCACTATTTGCAATAGCCAAGGTGTGAATACAACCTGAGTGCCCAACAAAAGATGAGTGGATTAAGAATATGTGCTATGTGTGTACCTACACACACACACACACACACACACAGCAAAATACTGTTCAATTATAAAATGAAGATTAAATCTTGCCAGTTGAGACAACATGGATTGACTTGGAAGGAATTGTGTTAAGTGAATTATCAGAAAAACAAATACTGGATGATTGTATTCGCATGTAGAATATATAGAAACAAAACAAAGGAAAATATAAAACTAACCAAAACACACCTTTGAAATTTGACTGTAGAATTGAGGCTACCAGAGGGTGAGGGTGGGCAAAGGGTAGCAAAATGGAGAGGGACCGTGGGTACTTTTGGGTGGGAGTGATGTGGTAACGTACATCTGAAAAGGTGGGCGCCTATACCTCTCACTGATACACAATGTTTGAATTAATATTACTTCCATAACAATGAAATAAAAGTTTTTTGCTATATTTTTAACTTAAAACTTTGTACATATGTTGTTTTCCTAAACTATAGATCTAATATGGTCAAATTAAGATAAATGTCTTTAGCTTCCCAGGTTTGCTGTGAGAATTAAGAGCTAATGTTTGTAGACTGGAGTTTCTGAATGTAATAGGCCATCAACAGATATTAGAAGGGGTAAATAGAAGAAAGTAAAAGCAATTCACATCAAGAGCCAATGGGGTTACAGAGACAGCTGTAAATAGCTGACAAGAACATGTGTTAGTACAGCTACTATAGTAAACAATTTATCTTATAAAACCAAAATTGTGCATAAATTATACTCTCAGTAATTCAATTTCTAACTCTGTACTCTGGAGAAACTCTTGCATATGTGTTCCAGAGGTGTGTATAAAAATGTTTAGTGCAATTTTCTTTTTCAGGGGTAATGTAGAAAAAAAAATAACAAACAAGAAAATTGATGAAGTGTGGTATAGTCATTGAGCTGAATACTATATCGCCATAAAAATTAAAATAAATTAATGCTTCATTCATACACATAAATAAATGTTAAATATATAATGTCAGAGTAAAGAGAAAATCAGGAGTTTATATAGGCTATGTTATGATTTACATGAGTCCACTAATACTCAGCACCACAAAATTTTATTTAGGGAGATATAAATATTTAATAAGACATGAAGAATTTCAAGAGAATGCATAAGATAAAATTAGAAATAGTATTTTAATTTGGGGACAAGAGGAAATGAAGTATTGGGGTTAAGTGACAATATAACTTTCATCAAAACATTGATAATTTCTGATTCTAGCCTATCAGTATGCAAAATTGCAAGACATAGGATACACAAACCATAAAAGGAAAAAAAAGGTAGTGAGTTCATCAAAATTAAAATATTCATTTCATCAGAAAACACAGTTACATTGGATAGTCAGTCCAGAGGAAGGAGAAATATATTTTGTATAGTTCTATTTTTAAATCCATATTGTTATTGATATATATATGTATACAGTATGAAAAATGGCATATATCTATACATGTAGATATGATGAAAGACTTGTATCTATGCATAAAGAGATTTTAAGCAGCAAAAATACAAATACAAATAACCCAAATGAAAAGCACAAGAAAATGCATTCAGTAGATAATTCATCAGGAAGACAAACAGAAGATCAATAAGTCATGATCTTCTGCACATAGTCAACAGGGAAAACAAAATCAAAATCATAATTTAAAAATGGAAACACTCCCATTAGATTAGTTAATATTGAAAAATCGAACACCAAATAGTGATTAGAAAATGCAGTAATTGAAACTGTCACCTATGTTTGTTGGTGGGAATGTAAATGGTATAATTGTTCTGAAAAACTGCTTGTCCTTTTCTTAAAATGTTAAACATACATACCTCTAATACAGAAATTTCATTTCCATGCATTCAATGGAAATAAATCCTTTATACGAGATGTTCATAACAACTTAAGCCATGAAAGTCTCAAACTGGAGACAATCATGAAAAACATGTGCTATAATTATGCAGCGTAGTTCTTCTCATCAATAAAAAGAACTAAAGACAAGCACAGAAACAATGAGATGGATAAATTTCAAAATATTATGCTAAATGAAAGAAACCAGACACAGAAGACTATACTGTACATAAATCTATTTGTATAAGTTTCTGCAAAAGGAAAACAAATCTATGGTAAAAGAAATAGGAAAAATAGGGCCTCTCTTGTGGCACAAGGGGTTAAGTTGCAACCTTGAAGCTATCCACAGCCACTGCTGCAGCACAGGGAGCTACCCAGACACACAGAGAACCTCTCCAGACCTGTCTTGCCCACTGCTCCCCTCAGCAGTGTATTTCAGTCTCTCTGTTCTGTTCCCCACTCTGCCTCTGGTGTATCCTCTCATCTCCCCTCTGCCACACCCCTGGCCTCTACCCCAGCTCGTGTATGCATAAAAAAAATAAATCTTAAAAAAAAAAGAAATAAAAGTATGTTCCTTGGAGAACAGAGGAACAATGATAAATGTTTGGGAAAAAGCCATTGGGACTCTTTTGTGGTCTTGGAATATTCCATATTTAAGTACCCATAATCCTCCAACATAATCTCTCTCCTCTTTGCTTCCCTTTGCCCAGCCTCACCCTTATGGAAGTCTCAATTCTACAGTCAGTTTTCAATGTAATAGGGTTGAGTGTCCCTTGACTACACATTTGTCAAAACTCATTAACACTAAATATCTGGGTATTTAATTTGTGAATTATACCTTTAAATGTTGAAAAAAAAAACTGTATCTTACACTTGTGTACTTACCTATCTGTCCACTACTAATTCTTCTTCTGTGTTTCTCTTCTAAGTCTCATGTGACTTCACTGTATTTGAACCTTAAACTGTATCTATTACCTAGTTGACAAAGGAGACTGGAAAATATGGTCACAGGCATTGTCAGGAAAGTAATGTATATCCAGTGCTACCTGACAACTGACAGTAGTGTATACGTCATTCTTTATGAGCCATGTGGGTTCTCAAAATCCAATGTAAGCATTGGTTGATAGGTTCTAAGCCAGGAAGTAGGCTCTAAGAAACACAGACTACATTTAAATAGGGCAGCTACTCAGCACCAGCTGATGGCTGACATGTAGAAATTCAGTCCAGGGTTATCAAATGTGTAAATTTTTCAAGAAAAACTAGAATTTGGGATTTTATTTTTTAAGTGAAATATCCAAATTCAAATGTGATCACAACTATTTTTAATCAATTTCAAATCAAAGTCTATCTAAATACCCTTGATGCAGGAACATTGCACTGCAAGCAAGAAAATATATGAAAGTCACCTAATTTTCATAAATTATCTGTGAACTTTTATGTTCCCCGGCTAAAGCAAATTAAGAAATGTCTTGTTGAAATCAGAAAAGTCTTGGAGTCATTTTAATATATCCACTCTCCTATCTCCTGACTTAAAAGTTTTAGTAACAAGTCACATTAACCTTAGGACTTGACATTACAAGTTTTGGGAACAAGTCACATTAACTTCAGGACTTGGCATTGCAAAGTGTTGGAAGCATTACAAAGACAGTAACAGAAAACTAAAAGCCTCAATTTTATTTTTTTTTACCCATTTATATCTGCTCTTCAGCTTTTTTGGCATCTGTTTTGCTCTGACCATCTCACTTCAGCCTCAATATAATACTTCTGTCCCCAAATCTGAAGCGTACATTGTCCACTTCTTTGTTCCCTGAGGTTCCCATTGTATTTTAAAGTATATTGGAAAACTAAAAATACACACACACACACGCCTCCAACAGATCTATTTAGCTAACACCAGCTAACTTTGTAGACTGTTATTTAAGAATAATGTCAAAGATAAGCTATAATTCTCCCTTTATTTGTCGATGTCATATTAGTAGAGGCTACAGTATTCAAGTGAAATATAAGATCTATGAGGGCGGAGATTGAGCCTATCTTGTTCCTGCTGCCCTGCTGCATACTTACACCTAAAACAGTGTCTGGAACTTGATAGACTCTCAAAATATTTGCTAGGTATTTGAGTCAATGAAAGAATGAATAACAACAAAAAAATTGGAACTGGGAAAATACTTATTTGATTTGGTTTAAACAAGAAGTAGTTGGGCCTCCCCAGTGGCGCAGTGGTGGAGCACTGGGTTGCGAAGCTGCCCGCAGCCTCTGCAGGGCCGGTTCAATCCCCAGCTGCTCCCTGGCCACTGGAGGAGGGTCCCACATGGCGCGCAGACCTCTCCTGCCGCCCACTGCTCCCCTCAGTGTACCTCGGTCCTTCTGCCTTTCTGGTCCCCGCTCTGGCTCTGGTGAATTCTCTCACCCTCCCGTGCTTCTGACTGTGCCCAGTGCTTGTATAAATAAATAAAAATAAATCTTAAAAAAAAGATAAATAAAAATAAACAAGAAGTAGTATTAAAAAAAAAAAACAACTTAGTCTTAGGAGAATAAGGGATTTTTGACCTCACATATACTAATTGTTGAGGCACTGTCATCTGCTAGGATCTGTGTAAGTTTCTTTAAAGCCATTAGCTCACAACATCATGCAAAGTAGGAGAGTTTACCCCCATTTTACACATAAGGTATCTAATGTCCAAAAAGTTTACCTAAGAAACTCCAGTTCACATATTTCATGCTAAACCAAAATGCTAATGGTATAATTCCTAGTTCCAAAGCATGCAGTTAGCCTAATTCTATATTTAAGTTAAATTATATCAACTTTGCTTTAAATAAACACATGTTGGGGATTACAGTCATGTAATCTCCCTGTATTTCATTTCCTATATAACATTTTCATATTTCTCTTTTGCTGTGTTCTTAAGGCTTTCCTTCTCTTGAAGACTTTCCTTCTCTACCAACCAGAACATTCACCAAGTTCATCTCCCAAGCAATAAACCTAGGAGGCATCATTAATTCATCCCTTTGAATCACACAGCATAAACGCCTGTTGAATTTATTCCCTAATGAATCTGAAAACTACTCCATCTCTATTGTAGTATTTCTGATGTGAACCTTCATCAATTCTATTTTGTATTACTCCAAGAAACATTTTATGCTCTAAGCCTGGTATCTTCAGTTGACTATTGTGACACAGAGTGTGCCAGAACACAGATATTACCATGAAGGAAAGCACTTCCATATCTTTTGTAGATATTGACATTGGAAAAGGATAATGTCAGGATATTTAGCAAGGAATAAAATGCCCTTAAATAATTATATCCTGCCTTTGTTTACAGCATCATTACAATCAATCCTCTTTCTACATAAACTCTATCCTGGGAACTCTGAAATTTTTGAATAAATGATTGTGCCAAATTCCTCTACACAGACAGTCCTTTGATGCAACCCAGAATTTCTATCTTTTCCACATTGCTCACCTCCTTGTCTTGTCTTATTGTTTAAATTCATCTCAACTTTTAGAGCTTAGATGAAAAACTGCCTCTTCTTTGTAGCTTTCTTTGATTTCAACACTCCAGTCAAAATCATGTTCTCTAATTGGTTGCCACTAGGATTGTTTTGAGTAATTCCATTAGAGATCCTGCCATATGGCATTTATACAATTCTTAACTATAGTATGGCAAACTTGAGAATGGAATTAACACTTTGCACAGATGAGGAATTAATCAACTGAACCCTAGAATAACATGAATGATGGTGGAAATGTAATTTTAAAAAATTTATGTAAGTTATGAATGAGGGAACTAGTAAGAGTTTTTATTTATTTTTAAACTTTAAATTTTTTTTTTAAAAGGAAGCTTTTTTATTTTTTTTTTTTTTTTTTTTTTTTTAATAATAAATTTATTGTTGTATTCCCATACAATTGCAGCCCCCCCATTCTGACCCAATCCTCCCTCCCGCCCCACCCCCCAAAAGTGTCTCTGGTTCATAGTTTTTGTTGATTTTGATTTTCACTTTCTTATAGTTATTCGTTTTCCTGGTCCCTTATTTAAGTTTTCTAGATTCCTGCTATGAGTGAGACCATCCGGTATTTTTCTTTTTCTTTTTGGCTTATTTCGCTGAGCATGATCCCTTCCAGCGCCATCCATGTTGCTGCAAATTGCATGTGTTTATCTTTTTTGAATGCTGAGTAATATTCCATGGTATATATGGACCACATCTTCTTGATCCAGTCATCTATTTTTGGGCATTTGGGTTGTTTCCAAAGCTTAGCTATTGTAAACAGTGCTGCTATAAACATAGGGGTGCAGGTGTTCTTTGGAATTGATGTTTCTGTGTCCTTTGGGTAAATACCTAGGAGTGGAATTGCTGGATCATATGGAAGCTCTATGTTTAGTAGGTCCAGAAATCTCCACACAGCTTTCCACAGTGGTTGGAAGTTTGCACTCCCACCAACAGTGTAGAAGAGTTCCTTTTTCTCCACACCCTCGCCAGCATTGTTGTTGCTAGTTTTTTTCAATATGTGCCATTCTCACTGGTGTGAGATGGTATCTCATGGTAGTTTTGACTTGCATTTCCCTGATGGCAAGTGATGTTGAACATTTTTTCATATGCCTGTTGGCCATTTGCATTTCCTCTTGAGAGAAGTTTCTTTTTAGCTCTTCTGCCCATTTTTGACTGGATTATTTTTCTTTGTTGTTGTTGAGTCTCATCAGCTCTTTGCAGATTTTGTGATCAGTCCTTTATCATTAGTGTGGGTGCAAAAATGTTCTCCCAGTTGGTGGGGTTTCTCTTTGTTTTTGTTATTGTCTCTTTTGCTGTGCAGAAGCTCTTTAATTTGATGTAGTCCCAGCTGTTTATCTTTGCCTTCACTATCACTGCTTTGGGTGATGTGTTTGTAAAGATGTCTTTGATGTGCAAATCACGTAGTGTTTCGCCTATATTTCCTTCTATATATTTTATGGTTTCAGGTCTTATGTCTAGTTCTTTAATCCATTTTGAGTTGATTTTTGTGTATGGTGTGAGGTAGTGGTCAAGCTTCATTCTTTTGCATGTAGCGACCCAGTTTTCCCAGCACCATTTATTGAACAAACTTTCTTTGCTCCAATGCATAGTCTTTGCTCCTTGTCAAAGATTAGTTGACCATAAATCTGTGGGTTTATTTCTGGATTTTCTATTCGATTCCATTGGTCTGTATGTCTGTTCTTGTTCAATACCATGCAGTTTGATGATTATGGCTTTGTAGTAGAGTTTGAAGTCTGGGAGTGTGATGCCTCCATTCCCTTCTTTTTTTTCAGGAGAGCTTTGGCTATTCGGGGTTTTTTGTGATTCCATATGAATTTCATCAATAATTGTTCTATTTCTTTGAAGAATGACATTGAAATTTTGATTGGAATAGCGTTGAATCTGTATATTGCTTTGGAAGGATGGCCATTTTAATAATGTTTATTCTTCCAATCCACGAGCAGGGGATGTCTCCCATTTCTTTGTGTCCTTCTATTTCTTTTAACAGTGTTTTATAGTTTTCTTTGTATAGGTCCTTTACCTCTTTGTTAGATTGATTCCCAATATTTGATTTTTTTTGTTTCAATAACAAAAGGGATGGTTTTTTGATTTCTTCTTCTTCAGATTTATAGTTTGTGTATAGGAAGGCTACTGACTTTTGCGTGTTGATTTGTATCCTGCCACTTTACTGAACTGATTGATGAGTTGAATTAGCTTTTCTGTGGAGTTTTTGGGGTTCTCTATGTATAATATCATATCATCTGCAAATAGTGATAGTTTGACTTCTTCTTTTCCTATTTGGATTCCTTGGATGTCTTTCTCTTGTCTTATTGCCCTAGCTAGGACTTCCAGTATTATATTGAAAAGCAGTGGTGAGAGTGGACATCCTTGTCTTGTTCCAGATCTTAATGGAATTGCTTTCAGCTTTTCACCATTGAGAATGATACTGGCTGTTGGCTTGTCATAGATGGCCTTTATGATGTTGAGGTATGTTCCTTGTATCCCAAGAATTTCAAGGGCTTTTATCATGAATGGGTGTTGCACTTTGTCGAAAGCTTTCTCAGCATCTATTGATATTATCATATGGTTTTTATATTTCTTTTTGTTGATGTGTTGGATAACGTTGATTGATTTTCGGATGTTAAACCATCCTTGTGCCCCTGGATGAATCCCTACTTGGTCGTGGTGAATTATCTTAATGGATACATTGTTGGATTCTGATGCTAAAATTTTATTGAGATTTTTGCATCAGTGTTCATTAGGGAGATTGGCCTGTAGTTTTCCTTTTTGTGTTGTCCTTGTTCGGTTTGGTATTAGTGTAATGTTGGCTTCATAGAACGTGTTTGGTATTGTCCCTTCCTTCTCAATTTTTTGGAAGAGTTTGTGAAGGATAGGCACTAATTCATCTCTGAATGTTTGGTAGAATCATTTGTAAATCCATCAGGTCCTGGGCTTTTGTTTTTGGGAGGTTTTTAATTACCATTCAATTTCGCTAATTGTAATTGGTCTGTTTAGGTGTTCTATTTTCTTCTTTTCTAGCTTTGGGTGATTGTAGAGTTGTAGGAATTTGTCCATCTCCTCTAGATTGTTAAACTTGTTTCCATATAACTGTTCATAGTAGTTACTGATTATTCTTTTGATTTCTGCTGTGTCCGTTGTGATTTCTCTCTTTTCATTGATGATCCTGTTTATTTGTGCTTTCTCCCTTTTTTCCTTGTGAGCCTGGCTAGGGGTTTGTCTATTTATTTATTTTTCAAAGAACCAGCTCTTGGTTTCATTGATCTTTTGGATTGTTTTTTTAGTTTCAATTTCATTTATTTCTGCTTTGGTTTTTATTATTTCTTTTCTTCTACTGTTTTGGGTTTTTTTGTTGTTCTTTTTCTAGATCTTTGAGCTTCGAGATTAGGTTGTTTCTTTGAGTTCTTTTCTTGTTCTTGATGTGAGCTTCTATTGCTATATATTTTTCCCTCTTATTACTGCTTTTGCTGCATCCCATACATTTAGGATATTGGTGTCCTCCTTGTCGTTCAATTCAAAAAATTTTTAATTTCTTGATCTCCTCATTAGTCCAGTGGTCTTCCAGTAGTGTGGTTTTTAATCTCCATGAGGTAGGAAAGTTCCTTGCCTTCTTTTTATGGTTTATTTCTAGTTTGATGCTTCATGGTCAGAAAAGATGGTTGATATGATTTTAATCTTGGTGTATCTGTTGATGTTTGTCTTGTGCCCCAGTATGTGATCGATCCTGGAGAATGATCCGTGTGCGCTTGAGAAAATGTGTACTCCGTTTTTTTGGGGTAGTGTTCTATAGATGTCTGTTAAGCCCAATTGCTCTAGGTCCTTATTTAGAGCTTTGGTTCTTTACTTATTTTTTGTCTTGTTGATCTATCCATTGTTGATAGTGGTGTGTTGAAGTCTCCACTACGTATGTGTTTTCTCTGATGTCTGTTTTCAGAGAGGACAACAGTTGTCTGATATATTTTGGTGCTCCTTCGTTTGGTGCATATATGTTAATGAGTGTTATTTCTTCTTGAAATATTGTCCCCTTGATCATAATGTAGTGACCATTGGGGTCTCTTTTTATCTTTTTGAGTTTGAAATCTGTTTTATCTGATATAAGTATAGCTGTTCCTGCTTTCTTTTTTGGCCCATTTGCTTGTAGGATGTTTTCTCATCCTTTAACTTGAGCCTATTTTTATCTTTTGTAGCTAAATGTGTTTCCTGTAGACAGCAAAAGGTTGGGTTTTGTTTCTTAATCCAGGCTGCAACTCTGTGTCTTTTTATTGAAGAGTTTAGTCCATTTACATTTAGAGTTAATATTGATATGTTAACATCTGTATTTGCATTGTGTTTGTCTTTCCTTTGATTTTATTTATTTATTCTAAAAAGGAAGCTTTTTTTAAAAAAAAGATTTATTTTTGATTTATATATGCATACAAGAGCTAGAGTACAAGCCAGAGATGCAGGGGGTGAGAGGATTCACCAGAGACAGAGTATGGAGCACAACAGGCAGAAGTACTGAAATATACTGCTGAGGGGAGTAGTGGGCGAGTCAGGAGAGTCTGCTGCACCATGTGGGTAGCTCCCTGGCGGGGATCAAACTTATGCTGCAATGGCTGCAGATTCTTCATAGTGCTGAGACTTAACCCCATGAGCCACCAGAGAGGCCCCAATATAGACATAATATTAAGGTAATATATTCCTAAGCATTCTAGCTAAAGTCATGTATACCAGGATCTTTCAACTCTGGTAGAAACTCATTCCACAACTGTATGAGTTCCAAGTCTTGGTTAGCCTATTGCTTTCTGCTGCCTTTTTCATTAAGTCAGAGTTAGCTACTCTCAGTCTTTTGAAAATGTTTCAGGTACCAATGCAGATCTCCAGTACTATCTCCTTCTGTGCAGCCACTTCCTCTCCTGTACTCTGTTCCACAAAAATCAGTCACTTTGGCTCCCTGTGGAGTCTCAGCTACAAACTTGACTGGTTCTCCATGGCAGCAGAGAAAACAGCTCATGAAGCCCATGTGTGGGGAGCAGGAAAAAGTCTTTATTATGAGGCAGCAGGAGATACACATGTAAGAATAGAGCATAGCAGCAGCCATTTTAAAGTACAGCAGCCATTTTAAGAGTTTAACTGACAGTGAGGTTGCAATTCCTGGAATCCTAGATTCTAAGAACCGGCGTCTGTAACCATTAGATTACCCTAACAGTCAGATTCCTAGAATCCACATCTGAAGCTGTCAGGTTACCCTAAGGGGCCCATTCTGTATGCCCATTTAAACTGCTTAATTTTGGTGCTCAGGGTCCAAACCTGTCTGGGCACGGCCCCTGTGTCGGTTCCACTCCGGGGGTTCGGACCCTAGCTCGAGCTAGCTAATAAAGCCACTTTTGCTTTTGCATTGAACATGGGTCTCGGTCATTCTTGGCCTCGGCACCGGTGTGCTCTAACACACACATAGCAAAAGCTGCAGTGTCCAGCAAAGGCAGCCCCCTCTGGGCTCTGGCTGTAGTAGTGATCTTGTGCCTTGTGAAGGGCCAATGAGAGTCCCCCCGCCTCCCAGAAGCCCTATTAACTTTTATATGATTTATAGACAAAGCCAGTGCAGAACCAAATTAAACCTAGTTTACAGAATAAGCCTTCATGCATGGGAACTATACATCAAGGTTACATATGATTTACTGCCTTCTGCACATGTGGACTACATTTCAAGGCTACATGTTATCTACTAGGCCACCTGTGCTAGAAGGTCATTGCAAAAAAACAGTCTGAGAAAACTATTTTCCCAAAGACCCTATACTCCCCGACCCAAATTCAATTTCTGACTCTTCAGCTTAATGGCCCTGTTAGGGGGAAAAGGATGTCCTAAAGCTAATTCCATACAGGCTTTGTGGACTCCACCCCCACCCCAGGCCAAAGCCAAAGACACTGGGAACTCCAAATCCCATCACCATCAAAGGGAAGGTGGCTGGGACCTGAAGGTGGGGTTAAGCAGCCAGGTTGGTATAAAGCCAGACATGGGCTTTGGAGGGGTCCCCCATTTTGGCTCTCGGCCAGCTTGCAGCCTCCGGCCAGCTCTGAGAGTGCCTTTGGGTTTCCAGGTCGGCGGATTGGGTAGGAAGCATTAAAGACTTTATTTCCCTATTTTCTCCCGGAGTTGTACATTTTCCTTATTTCCTTTTCCTTGTAAATAAACCTTTTATTAACCTTTTGTGTGTGCCTGTAGTGGAGTATTAATAAGACCCTTTGAAAACTCATGGGTGAGGACCCACAGCCAGGCAACCCGTTCAATATCGGGGCTGCCCTATAACAACCCTACAAGACTGCTTATGTTCTTCTCTATGCTGTGGTGTAGAAAGTGCCCTCAGACCTTAAGCTGAAGCAAGCATAAACCTCCTAGTTTTTGTTTCATTTCACTCAAGCATTCCAGTCTTGCATTTTCTATTTTTCAATGAATGTCTGAAAACCGGTGCTTTATATATTTTGACCAGTTGTATATTTGTGTAAGATTGGACCATAAATCTGGTCCCCGTGTTCTAGTTAAAAAAAAAAAAAATGCAAAAAAGCATTTTAAAATAAAATTTGATAGAAATTTAAATGTTTTGCAAGTATTCAAATTTTTCTTGGTGTTTCTCCACATAAAATACTATTTCCATGTAAGTTTACAGGTTGCCAGGGACTGGGATGAAAGAGAAATAGGGTGTCATGTATTAATGGACATAATGTTTCAGTTAAGCAACCTGAATAAGCCCTAGAGACTTGCTATTACATCGTACTGACAGTCAATAAAGGATAGCCTTCCGAGATGTCCATAGCAGGCTTTGAATAGTCGTGTTGATGGAGGACAAGAATAGAAAGACTGGAAAGGAAGAGCCCCAAGACCAGAACCTGATTCTCAAGGAGGTCGAGGGGAATAACATGACCATTAACCCAGCTGTAGAGGTCATGACCCTCAGGCACCAGTGCCTTATCACAAGGCAGGAGACCCAAGCAGGATCAGACTGCTATAGGGAGTGGAGCACAGGCCTGAGGGTAAAGATATGGAGATTGGGCCACCCTGGGATCTCTGATCCCCTCCTGGTTTTGCCTAGTTATCCAAATCAGCAACAAACAGGCCACTCCATGGAGGAGTGACCCCTCCCAAACAGAAGGGGACTATATCAATGCAATCTCCGCACAGGCTGGGGGCATCACTCCCACTGCCCACCTGTGCAGGTGCCTCTTTTCACCAACTCTCTCCCTCTGCAGGACAGCAGCCTCCTGCCTGGCCCTTATCTCACTCTTTTTTTTTTTTTTTTTTTTAAAGATTTATTTACTTTTATACAAGAAACAGGGTACAGGCCAGATATGCAGGAGGGTGAGAGGATTCACCCAAGATAGAGTAGGAAACAGAACAGGCAGATTGACCGAAGTACACTGCTGAGGGGAGCAACAGGCGAGACAGAGAGAGGTCTGCTGGACCATGTGGGTATCTTCGTGGCCGGCGGGTATCAAACAGGCACTGCAGAGTCTGTGGACAGCTTCACAGCACTGCACTCAACCGCCTGCACCACCAGGGAGACCCCCCTTATCTCATTCTTTAGGTCAGGATGCATATACCCTCATTTTTCCCCAGAGTCTTTAGTATCTACATCCATCTAGATTCTCCATATGTATGTAATTAAGTTTCTTTTCTGCTATTATTTTATCTGATGTTAATGTGGTTGCTCAACCAGCACATGAAGAACTCAGAGGAGTAGGCGCATACTTCCTCTCTTTTCTGACAGCGACAATAACACATTGCACACTAAAAATGTGTTAAGAGAATATATTTAATAGTAAATGTTCTTATGACAAAATGAGACTTTAAAAAAAAAAGGGAGTAAATTAAAGAGATCAAGGCAGCCACTTATTTTCTCTGGAATCTTCCATACACCTTTGCTTGCAGTTCCTGCTCCCGCATATAAAACTTCAGGTTCCTAACCTAGCTTCTGATGTCATTATAGGTGCCATCCTATTTGGTATTTGTAAAGAGATTCCCTCTCTCTGTACATGCTACCTTCCATTTTGTGAGTGTGAATCACAATTGACCCCTTGACAACCCGTGAGACAGACAGTTATTACAAGTTTAATTTCAACTTAGCCCGTGTGCCCTTTTCTTTTCCATGACATTTACACTGACAGTCTCACAAAAGCAGTTTTGTGAAAAGTTGTTTCTACTTAGAATAAAAAAAAATCTTCTGAACTAAAAATTATTACATCTTTAGATAGACTTATTATATGTGTGTGTGTGTGTGTGTGTGTGTAACTGGTTGTTTATTTTAACAGAAAAAAATAGATCAGAAGTTCAAATTTTCAGGCAGTTCAAACCTTTCCTAAAGTTAGCCTTCTTTTTCTATTTTTTCTATTTTTTTGTAGATACACAGATATATAGCTTTTAGTACTGGCTCTTTTATTTGAAAGAAATTCTATAAACTGTTTTCTGGTATCTGCCCCCAAAATTCTCTGATAGATGAATTTTATCCTGAAATGGTCATTTACATAGATTTGCAGAGATGGCTTATTGGTTTGTGAATTTATATTATGAATAGGTATTATATTCCTGCAGTGTTCATTTATTTTATCTATGGGGTTGGGGGGTGTTGTGCTAACATTTATTCTGAGAATGAAGCAGGTCTTCACTTCCTCTCCTCTGACCCCCACGGTAGCCTCCAAGGGGGATGAAGCCAAGTCAGGGCAGTGTGGATCTGCCGCGCTGCCCACAGCAAATGGGGAATTGGGCATCCCTGAGGATAAATGGTGCATCCAACTCACAGAGAACTGCTCACCCCCACCAACAACCCTTATAATATACACTAAGGAGTAGACTTGCTAGATCATCTGACAGATATAATTTTAATATTTTTAGAAACCTCCAAATAGGCAAGAACAACACAATGCAAGAAAAACAAAACCAGAATACAGGAAAATAAAACAAACAGCTCCAACTCAAAACTTAAATGAACTACTGTCACTCAGTTTTATTCATAGAAAAAGATTTTGAATACGAGCCTATTGATTCACAATAGCTGTTCCCACTACCACATCACTTGCACATTCCTGTCCTATATAATTTTATCAACAATAAAAATAATGTTTTGTGTTGATCATGTTCTTACTGTGAAATGTGTATATACTGTCCATATATAATCTTCACAGAAACTGTGCAAAATCGGTAAAATTATCATCAGCATACTATGAATTGATACTAAATTTATTGTCCAAGGTCTCCAATCCAGTGAATGCTAGCTAATTTAACATGTGTCTTTAGGGTCCAAATTAACCTTTTTCAATTATATAATCATTGTTGTACTTTCCCCAATATGTGTTTTCATATCCTAACCAATTTTAGTCTGGAATACATAATATACCCAGTATCAAAGCATGTTCTTATTTTTTTTCCCCAGAATTCTGCTTCAAAGTAAGTTGAACATATTGATTCCTAAGGTCTTTTGGAACACACGAACATAAAATTGAAATTAATGAAAATTGTCTCTGTTGAATGATTTTTAACAAACCTATTGATCCATATCCCCAGGCACAGAGACTCACTTCAGCATTACATAGGTGTATGGGATTTAAGCAGACAGCCTGCCCTGTTCCATAAAGCAATGGATTGCATTTTATTTTACTTGATTTTAAAACACAAATAAGACCTGCTAAAGTCACAATAATAAATGCAACCAACAATCAGTGATGTTGGACTCAGTTTTCTTGGGTATGCCATTTCAAATTCATTTAAAACTCAAATATAACAGGCCACAGAAGGGTTAGATTAGGGAGGACGCAATCACTCTTCTGTGCCAGTGGGACACACGATGCTGAATCACACCTGATGCTTGAGGGGATCACAAGGAATCTTCACTGAATATTAAGAAACACGGCCTGGTGGCCGACATAAAATTTAGAAAAAGGTAGTATCTGTTCATTGGTATTGGTACTGACCCTTTTTAAAAAAGCTATTTTTCATGCTCTACCTGGTAATCCCTGACTAATTCTTCACTCCACCCTTTCCCATACCAAGCCATGGGCATGTTTATTCCCTTTTTACTTTGTGTTTTCACATGTGTTAAAGGATGAGCTAAAAATTTTGTCTTATGCAGTATTTTGGAATTTCACATAAATTTCAACTTACATGAATAATATTAAAGATGCTGTTGGCACCAGTAGCTGTCCATAATCTAATAGAACTAGGAAGGGTGCTGGAAAAAATTAGGCAGAAGCCACCACAGATCCATCAATTATCTCCTCCTCAGTGCCAACATTCCTTCCACAAGATTCCTGTTCTAATATTCCCAGCTACCTGATGGCTTCAAGCTTATTTAACTATTGCAAGACTCCAATTGCTATAAATGCCTTCCTTTAACAATATTTTCTCTTAATAAAGCATGCAAAATTCTATGCGTCACTTTCCAGAGGGACTACTTGTGTGCAACTTGGAAGAGGAACACATGCCTCAGCAAAGCCCCTGCTTGATGTTGTGTTTCCAAACCATATAGACGCTATATGTTCCTATGAAAGGACAGGGACTCATAACGGTGTTTCCAACAGACTCGTTATTAGAATCCTATATAAATCTTGGATTATATGAATCTCTGAATTTTACTACTTTCTTCCAAAACAGAGGAAGATTTTGTGAATGGGATTGTAGTTATCCAGTAGTGATGAAGGAACTGAGATTTAAAAAGATTATGACATGTGTTCAATTTAACATACAAAGCAACTGTGGAGTCAAAAAAGATAACTCCAAGTAGGGCAGAAAGAGATTATGCTCAAGGTTGGTGGGGAAAATCACATTTTCCTTTTCCTCCCCTCCCCTCCCCTCCCCTCCCCTCCCCTCCCCTTACCCCTCCCCCTTATCCTACCCCCTTCCTCACCTTTCCTCTGTCTCCTCTCCTTTCTTCTTTCCTTTTCTTTTTTTTCTTTTCTCCTTCAACTACTCCCAGAAATGTCAATCCAAGGAAAAATTTCCTATCTCTTTGTACAGAGTCCCATCATAAACAATTACATCCTGTCTAAATGTAATGACATGTACTATAAGGATTTCCAACTGCTATCATGTAGTAAAAGGGGGGTGGGAACTTCAGTTTTTATCTTCATGTCCCTTTTTTATAACAAGCAACCCTCATTTCTGTGCACATTTTCAGTAGCAAACTAGTCTCTCTTAGAAGATTTCAAGGGGAAGGAATCATTTCTTTCTTGTGTCAGTGTTAAATAAGGCAGCAGTTTTCATTCTCCAAATGTACAATCTGACATCTCTTTATTTAGAAACCAGGGCAGCATTAAACCCAACATTTACTTCCTTGATATTAATGACAACTGCATGAAATTGCTTGTGTAAGTATTAAACTTACACTCCCCTGCTGCTATTGCTGATATAACAAAACAGTGTTAGTTTAATAAAGTGAGCTTTCTTCTTAATAAAAAGAATGTCTGAGAAAACCAAATGTTTTCTGTCTAATAAAACGATCCTGATTCCTCAGAGTCATCCCATGACTCACCACCATGGAGATGATTAGATACTGGGAACTTGGGGTTCCCCTGTTATCCTGAGAGGGTAATTGGATAGACTGGATTTTTGTAATTATTGAAAGTACATAAAATCCAAATTTAATAAAGCATTTTTTAATATGTCCAAACTATAAAAACCAATTCTGACAGGCACATTTCTTCATCTGATTTTTTTTAACAGTAAAGGAACATTCAAAGAATATTAAGTGTTGAACCCAGGCAGAATCTGCTTAGGAGTTGTCAATATTCTTCAGGGCAGATGTCCTGGATCTAAGGTTTGTTTTAAAAATGACAGGTTAGATTAATGTCCACTTAAAGGTAAACTTGTTTTGTATTTTGTGGGGAAAAAATATTTCTTACCTTAAGAAGAAAGCGTTATAAATTTTCTTGTTTGAAAATGCACAAGTTTTTCTCTACCATTAATGGAAAAGGTCACGTTTTAAATGTAGTTCTTGATTTATATAAGACTTGGTTCTTTTCTTTCTTTTTCATATATATTTTTAAATTGAGATTAAAAAATACAATACTGTATGAGTTAGAGCCTAGGATCACACTCTTCAGGTGTATGTTACCACACCCCTCCTGCCACAAATGCACCTGCAGTCTTCCACTATACTCCACTGGCCCCCCTCCACACCACTTAGTTCCCCACTTTCCTCTCTATCCAGAATGTGGTGATGGTTTCACATGTTGAACTAATTAAATCATACACTTCATAATTTTGCAGTTTTTTGTTATCAATTATACATCAAAAATCTTCTTTTTAAAACTGTTCTTTTTAATAGCTAAATGCCCCTCGATATAACATCCTTTATACTGAATAGTTTTAATCAGAAGAATGTTTGGTCCTGATAATTTTGAACTTCCTTGTACCTTATGCTCCCAGAAAGCAATGATGGTTATGAAATTCTCTCACCCTTTTGTTTTTCTAATTGCTTCCACATTTTTTGTTTTTCTATTTTTGTTATGTGAACTAGTCAATCTCAAAGGGCAACACTGATCCTGCATTTTCCAAAAATATACCATCTCAACTATTCCTCATGGCTCCCACTAGACTTGTGGGTGGTTCTCTTGGTTACTTGCATCTATAAAACCAGAGATATCCTCATTAATGAAAATTTTCCCTCTGCAATATCTTGAATAAAATCATCTTAACTGTCCAATGCAGTCTGTCTTTCTCAGAACCCAGAGAATTTCACATTGGCCTAAACACTCCACATATATTTCTGATCTAATACTGTGTCTGGATGGATGCAAGAACTGCTCGAGGCAGTGATATCAGAGGCTGGCCAGCTGTCAGTTGTTTACAAGTCCCTGTAAACTCTTCTATCTGTATTTTCAGACACTAATAGAAACTTATTCATTATTTCTAGAGGTTAATATGCTCTTGCTAGTCTTTTTTTTTTTTTTCACATTCATCTCTTTCCATAGTGTCTATGTACTATATTGAGGGGAGAAGTGAGAATAGGATTAGAAAATCCAGTCTGACTAATGTTCTATGTTTTATTAGATGTGAGTTATAGAAAATCCTAAGTAGCTAGGCATTAATTGTGCCAATTTTGCTGCACTCATGTCATAACTTATTTACTCCATTTACCAAGGAGCAGATCAGATGCTTTATACTTTAAAAGAGAACTGAAATGGTAAGTTAGAAATGGGAGCAATAACAGCTAGTTTTGTAGCTTGGTTATTAATCTGAACTGAGCTCTTCTTGTACAAGAGGCATCGTTTCAGGTCTGAATAGTCTCCAATATCCTTTTTTTTTTTTTTTTCAAATTTGTGTTTTTTCCTCTCTATTTATTTATTTATTATTTTTTATAATTATAAATTTTATTTTTATATTCCCCATACCATTGTGACCCCATTATTTTGACCCCAATCCCAAAATCCAGTGTATCACTTTCTAAAAGTTACCTCAGGTTCCCCCTCCAGGTCAAGAGTGAATATCCTGGTACATTCTATGTACCGTCTGTCATTTATTTGACTTGAAGAATCTACTCACAAATATGTCCAAAGAGGGCCTCCCTGGTGGTGCAAGGGGTTCAGTCTCAGCACTATGAAGCTATCAGCCACTGCAACATGAGTTTGATCCCGGGCCAGGGAGGTGACCCACATGGCACAGCAGACCTCTCCTGTCTCACCTGCTGCTCCCCTCAGCAGTATATCTCATCAAATCTGCCTGTTCTGCTCCAGACTCTGTCTCTGGTGAATCTTCTCACCCCTGACACCCCTGGCCTACACTCCAGTTCTTCTATGCATAAATAAATAAAATCTTTAAAAAAATAATAAAAAAACAAATATGCCCAAAGATATTTGATTTGCTTCTTGAGACAAAAATATTACTGTTATAAAAATGTTCCTCAATAAAACTACATTGTTTTCTCCTAATAATTAATAGCTTTGGGGGTCAAAAACAACCAACAGTAATTATCTCAACTCTCTTAGCTCTAAGCAGTTTTTTCAATTTCGTATTGAAGTTAGTCCTGATTTGGAATTGACAGATATCTGCAAACAAACCATACTCAGTAGGGAGACTCCAAAATCAGAGACTGATTCCTAAGTCAACTTCTTATAAGTAGTTACAGAGTAAAGTAAGAAGGTAAAAGATTATTTACAACCAATTTCAGCAATAAAGACTAAGAAGTGAAAGATGAGAGTCACTGAAGACTATCACTTTAAATCAATAGTCTTTTTAGTATGCTCATCTAAAATAAGATGATCTGGCATAACACAAATACCATTGATAGCCAGTTATGACTCAGAAAAGGAATGCAGAATATTTACAAACTGTATAAATTGCTTTATTAAATAATGTACAACTGAATAAATAATAACCAAACCACTGCAGAGCTTTTGATGTACCAGGTGCTGAGAATTAAAAAATTTAATTTAAAATCATCCTAAATCACCCTGTTTCCACATATTATTCAACAGTTTTGTAGAATCCACTGCAGAAAAAGAAAGATGTTCTAATTTGGCCAGCTTCCACTACCACTAAATATGCCATCACCAGTGATATATAAATAAGTATACAAAGAAATTCAAAAGATATGAAGAAAAAAAATTTCAGCCAGAGATAAAATAGGAATCAAAGGAGTAATTTAAAAAATCAATAAGAATACCAACAGTTACAAAAATATAGTCATCTTGTTTTGGATTTTAAAGTCACAAAACCTAAAATATGCTATATAAACTCATATCTCCACAGAAATCAACCCTGATTCTGGCTGTGCTGATGTCTAAAGGCCTTTTAAATTATCTTGCAAATTTGATCTTCAGGTGGTAGTCACTGTTTTTCATCATAAATGGACAATTTGTTGACCTTGGAAATTTTTGCATTTTTTTCCTTTAAATGCTTTTTATTTTTAACCTATCCATTCAGTCTAATTGAAGGCTGATTTAGTCTTCACAAAAAAAAAAAAAATTAATGTTTTAATAAAGATTTTTAAGAAACCAAATGCTTTTGTTTCTGAGACTATCTTTGATCATTCAATGAACAAAAGCACTTTCCTCTTTCAATTTGGCCATTCGTCTGCTCTAAATATTGAATTTTTGTCTTATATATATATATATAGAATAATGCATTAATTATGAGACAAGGTTCTTTGGCCAGACTGTCTGAGTTTTACCTCCAACACTTAAAGTTTACTGATTCAAATAATAATGATAATGATAATGACAACAATAGCTATAGCTAACATTTACTTAGAATTTATTTTCTCACAACTCTATGAAATGGGTATTTTCATTGTTCTTACCTACAAGTGGGACTGAAATTCCTATCTACAAATGATGGCCTGAGGAGCAGAACATTGGCCTGAAATCACTCAACTACTAATTAGCTAACTGAGGATTTGATTCAGGTTTATCAGACTTCAAAGCTGTGCCCTTAACCAGCATTTTTGTGTGTGTGAATAAAGGAGTATAGAACTCTGATTAATCTGCTTGAATGACAATACAATATATACATTGTCTCAAGTGCAAGCAGATAGCAATAGCTGTGTACAGTTCAATTTGGTTTTTGGAGAAATAGAACTTTCTGCATTTCCTTTTTTCCATACAAATCAACTCCAAGGGTAGATTGTTAAATATTGACTTTAGGCTTTTGATAAGAAGGATAGACTATAACTTTGAAGAAAAACACATTTTCTTTAATCGTGCTTTTCTGAAATTCTCCTGTGCATTTTCTAAAATGTCCTCTAAATATCAAGACAGCCGTTAATTAATTTCCTGGAGTTAAATTATTGACTGCAAAATGTTGCTTTGTAGTACCTGGCCTATTTACAAGTTTCTAACTGGAAATCCCTTCAGTTTTCTTATTACTGTGGTAACATCAGTAACTGCTACCGTTTCTAGCCTCTCCTGATATTTTCCCTAATCTCAACCACACAACTTTCTAGGAGAGACTTCTGTGATACTGCTTGATAGGTAGTGGCTGCAAGTCAGAGTTAGATGCTCCGACACTCCCAAGGGCATTAAACAAAGAGCAGCAAGACATGGAGCCAATTCCCAGCATCTGATCCCTACTTTACATTCTTCTGTGCAAGTTTTCACATCTAAGCTTTCTCTTTCGCTCCCTCTCTTCTCCGTGGAACTAAAGAAAGTCTGACATTTTCTCCCCACTGAGCTGTCTTTGAATGTCCATTCCACTTTGTACATTTTATGCACAAAGATATAAAAATGAGGGAAGATAACCTATTTCTGTGTCTTCCCATATTCATGATGGGACTTTTTTTTTTTTTTTTTATAAATTTTATTGTTATATTCCCCATACAATTGCAGCCCCCCCATTCTGACCCCAATCCCTCCCCTCCCGCCCCCGCCCCCCTAAAAGTGCCTCTGGTTCATAGTTTTTTGTTGATTTTGATTTTCACTTTCTTATAGTTATTCATTTTCCTGGTCCCTTATTTAAGTTTTCTAGATTCCTGCTATGAGTGAGACCATCCGGTATTTTCTTTTTCTTTTTGGCTTATTTCGCTGAGCATGATCCCTTCCAGCGCCATCCATGTTGCTGCAAATTGCATGTGTTTATCTTTTTTGAATGCTGAGTAATATTCCATGGTATATATGTACCACATCTTCTTGATCCAGTCATCTATTTTTGGGCATTTGGGTTGTTTCCAAAGCTTAGCTATTGTAAACAGTGCTGCTATAAACATAGGGGTGCAGGTGTTCTTTGGAATTGATGTTTCTGTGTCCTTTGGGTAAATACCTAGGAGTGGAATTGCTGGATCATATGGAAGCTCTATGTTTAGTAGGTCCAAAAATCTCCACACAGCTCTCCACAGTGGTTGGACCAGTTTGCACTCCCACCAACAGTGCAGAAGAGTTCCTTTTTCTCCACACCCTCGCCAGCATTTGTTGTTGCTAGTTTTTTTAATATGTGCCATTCTCACTGGTGTAAGATGGTATCTCATGGTAGTTTTTGATTTGCATTTCCCTGATGGCAAGTGATATTGAACATTTTTTCATATGCCTGTTGGCCATTTGCATTTCCTCTTCAGAGAAGTTTCTTTTTAGCTCTTCTGCCCATTTTTTGACTGGGTTTTTTCTTTGTTGTTGCTGAGTCTCATCAGCTCTTTGCAGATTTTTGTGATCAGTCCTTTATCATTAGTGTTGGGTGCAAAAATGTTCTCCCAGTTGGTGGGGTTTCTCTTTGTTTTTGTTATTGTCTCTTTTGCTGTGCAGAAGCTCTTTAATTTGATGTAGTCCCAGCTGTTTATCTTTGCCTTCACTATCACTGCTTTGGGTGATGTGTCTGTAAAGATGTCTTTGATGTGCAGATCACGTAGTGTTTCGCCTATATTTCCTTCTATATATTTTATGGTTTCAGGTCTTATGTCTAGTTCTTTAATCCATTTTGAGTTGATTTTTGGTGTATGGTGTGAGGTAGTGGTCAAGCTTCATTCTTTTGCATGTAGCGACCCAGTTTTCCCAGCACCATTTATTGAACAAACTTTCTTTGCTCCAATGCATAGTCTTTGCTCCTTTGTCAAAGATTAGTTGACCATAAATCTGTGGATTTATTTCTGGATTTCTATTCGATTCCATTGGTCTGTATGTCTGTTCTTGTTCCAATACCATGCAGTTTTGATGATTATGGCTTTGTAGTATGTTTGAAGTCTGGGAGTGTAATGCCTCCATTCCCTTCTTTTTTTCAGGAAGCTTTGCTATTCGGGGTTTTTTGTGATTCCATATGAATTTCATCAATAATTGTTCTATTTCTTTGAAGAATGACATTGAAATTTTGATTGGAATAGCATTGAATCTGTATATTGCTTTTGGAAGGATGGCCATTTTAATAATGTTTATTCTTCCAATCCACGAGCAGGGGATGTCTCTCCATTTCTTTGTGTCTTCTTCTATTTCTTTTAACAGTGTTTTATAGTTTTCTTTGTATAGGTCCTTTATCTCTTTTGTTAGATTTATTCCCAAATATTTGATTTTTTTGTTTCATAACAAAGGGATGTTTTTTTTGATTTCTTCTTCTTCAGATTTATTGTTTGTGTATAGGAAGGCTACTGACTTTTGCATGTTGATTTTGTATCCTGCCACTTTACTGAACTGATTGATGAGTTGAATTAGCTTTTCTGTGGAGTTTTTGGGGTTCTCTATGTATAATATCATATCGTCTGCAAATAGTGATAGTTTGACTTCTTCTTTTCCTATTTGGATTCCTTGGATGTCTTTCTCTTGTCTTATTGCCCTGGCTAGGACTTCCAGTATTATATTGAAAAGCAGTGGTGAGAGTGGACATCCTTGTCTTGTTCCAGATCTTAATGGAATTGCTTTCAGCTTTTCACCATTGAGAATGATGCTGGCTGTTGGCTTGTCATAGATGGCCTTTATGATGTTGAGGTATGTTCCTTGTATCCCCAGAATTTCAAGGGCTTTTATCATGAATGGGTGTTGCACTTTGTCGAAAGCTTTCTCAGCATCTATTGATATTATCATATGGTTTTTATATTTCTTTTTGTTGATGTGTTGGATAACGTTGATTGATTTTCGGATGTTAAACCATCCTTGTGCCCCTGGAATGAATCCTACTTGGTCGTGGTGAATTATCTTATGGATACATTGTTGGATTCTGATGGCTAAAATTTTATTGAGGATTTTTGCATCAGTGTTCATTAGGGAGATTGGCCTGTAGTTTTCCTTTTTAGTGTTGTCCTTGTTTGGTTTTGGTATTAGTGTAATGTTGGCTTCATAGAACGTGTTTGGTATTGTCCCTCATGATGGGACTTTTTTATGCCCAGTGTGTATTGGCTTTCATAGTGAATCTATGGGTTTCTAAAGACCCATGATCAATTAACATATAAAAGAAAACCAAGCTACAGATATATGGATTTATTTTTATTAATCAGGCACCATTGGGCCTCCCTGGTGGCACAGGCAGTTGAGCGCAGCACTATGAGGCTGTCTGCAACCTCTGCAGCGCCGGTTCTATCCCTGCCGGCCTCAGAGACAGCAGACCTCTCCTGTCTCGCCAGCTGCTCCCCTCAGCAGTGTATTTCATCAATCTGCCTGTTCTATTCCCAGCTCAGTCTCTGGTGAATCCTCTCACCCTGCCGCGTGTCTGGCCTGTGCCCTCCGGCTCTTGTATAAATAAAATAAATCTTAAAAAAAAAAATGAGGCACCATTGTTTTACATATTTTTTGATTTTTAAAAAAGATTTATTTTACTTATTTATGCATACAAGAACTGGGGTACAGGCCAGAGGTACCCCAGTACCAGAACTGGGGTACAGGCCAGAGGTACCTCCTCTGGGGGTGAGAGGATTCACCAGAGACAAAGTGGGGAGCAGAACAGGCAGTCTGACGGAAATACAAAGCTACCGAGGCGAGCAGCGGGCAAAACCAGGAGAGATCTGCTGCACCATGTGGGTTGCTCCTTGGCCAGCTGGGGATCGAACTCATGCTGCAGAGGCTGCGGATAGTTTCATAAAGCTGAGACTTAACTCCCCACCAGGGAGGCCCAACATCTTGTTAATTTTTGACAGCAAAGGATTCCTCCACTTAGGTGTGATCAGCCTAGCTCTTCCACCACTTAAGCACCCATAGTCCTCCACCATAGTCCCTTGTGCTCCCTCCCTTTTTCACTCCCCCCATCCCTCTCTCATACTGATATTTTATCACAAAGAGGGACAAAGTTCTAAGTAAAGCACCAAACACTGGTACTAGGTCTTGCAAAAAGAAGGGGGTAAGGAAATGAAAGTAAGGCTGAAGAACATCTAATGGAGGCCAGAGCTGGGGTGGGGGGACTAATCTGCAGGACTTGTTAGAGGAAAGGGAGCAGCAACCTTCTTTCTTCCTCCCCACCTTACTTCCAGAATACACTTCACTGAGAACTGAGGATGAGGGAACGCGCACGGTACTGTGTTTCTAGGCACTATGTTGGTCCCTGGGTTACTATTAGCCTGATCCTTGCCCTGAATCCTCTGACGTTTGTTCACACTTAAAGAACATGAGTACACAGAGGACTATAGCATAAGTCTGTACTTTCTCATTCCATGTCGAGATTCAGTTCAAAGCACTATCAGAGAGACTGAACAGTAACCATCCCAGGACAACAAGCCCTTTTAAAGGATATAAATTTCCTTTCAGTCTTAAATGGGCACTCTTTTCAGTTGGATTCATAGTATTTGGATTTGTGTTTCAGTCAGAAATATAAGAGAGGTGATCCCTGACTCAGAAGACAGAAAAGTCCAAGTCTGAACTATGGAAACTACCTCATGAGAGAATACAAATAAGATCAGCAAGAAGGTTTTTCTATGCACAGTACTCAAATATCTTGTCTAGGTCAAGTAATTCTGTTGCAATATCATTGACCTGATCCATAAGTATTTTTTTTTATTACTTCTTGTTCCTAATAGATTTGCCATAAAGTTGGTTATTTTGAATTGACTTTATTGAACTGCAATCATCAAATAAATAATTGCTCCCAGATAAGGAAAATGATTAGAAACTTTAACAGGAAACAAATTTATAAATATTAATGGTACTATCTATAGAATATTTGAGTTTAAAGAGGTCAAGAGAAAATTTAGTCCATTCCACTAATTTTAAATATACACACAAAATGAAGTTCCCAGATCCATTGAATTGCTCTCTCTTAAATCTGCATTTTAACAATTTCTTCATGTAAGCAAGCTAACATTTGTGAAAACTGTAATTATAGCAGTATTTTCCTGCACTCTCAAAAGTATTCAGTTTTATTTGCAATAAAGATTTGCCCTTCAGATAGAAAATGTATTTTAGTACAGTAACAAGCAGTTAGGTACCCGGGCCAGCTTATTACTAAACAAGTTATTAAATAAATCTTACTTCATATTTCCTAATCCATCAGCTTAATTATTTTAGAAGCAGTATAGAATAGTGAAAACAAGGAAGAGAAAGGAATACAATATGCTTATTATATGCATTTACAAAACTTAGAGCCCTTCTAAAATATCTTTCTCAGGTGATGAGATTAGAATAGTTTGTATAATGTAGACAATTATTAAGTGGTATAATAAATATTCTGAGTAATTTAGAGTACTTTTGTTAATCATTTCCCCTAAATTAAAAGTATGGGAAATGTTTAGTAGTAAAGAATGAAAGAGTTAGTGGTGAAATAGAGAAGATAAATGCTATGGTTTATCAAGCTACTTCATGCCTGAAATTGTATAGAATTCAATTAAACTTCAACTGCAGTTGTAAATGACATGCTATACTAATGTGCTCCCAGTAAATGGTTATTTCTGATACACCTAATATATTTATTGAAAGATAAAGCTTCAATTTGAAGAAATTGTTTTGATTGCCAATTTATCACTATTACCATCTCCCTTTACTTGGGTAAAACATATGTGCTATTCCTTGTTAAGTTAGGAAGTCTTTAATAATAAACATTTATAAATTAATTTTAGAGCAGTTATTGGAAGTGAATCATTAGGAACTCTTACAATAATACCAGTACAGTCATTTTTTGAAAGTTGAAAAACAAATTAATTCACATATATTATGCCAAATGCTATAATACCAAATAATATATAAAATAAAAAATAATATTACAAAATATGTGCCTCATCAACTTCAGTGCTGATATAATGAGTTATTTCTTATGGTCATTAAGAGCACAAATGCACATCAGACAAAATTAGATTATCTTTATCGATCTTTGTTAATAGATTCAATATAGAAAATTAAATTCCTCCTTAGCTAAAATCAATTTTATTTTGATAATTAACTCATCTGGAAAGGGAAACAAGGCCATAAAGGGATGGATCCAAATAAATGATATTATTAAATTCTAGCATAACAATTATTATGATTTATTGCAATTTATTATAAAACTTTGTTGATGGAATTTTTTTTAAGATTTATTTATGCATACAAGAACTGCCAGAGGTGTGAGGTGAGAGGATTCACCAGAGGCAGAGTGGGGAACAGAACAGGCAGATTAACTGAAATACACTGCTGAGGGGAGCAGAGGGCTGAAGCCAAGAGAGGTCTGCTGCTCCATGTGGGTCACCTCCCTTCCTGGATCTCCAGGCTGTGCATTGTTTCATAGTGCTGCATCTTAACCCCTGTGCCACCAGGGATGCCCCTGTTGATGGAAAATTTTTTGTATGGGAAAATTACTTGTCACAGAATGACTCTTCCTCTCTCTCTCTCTCTCTCTCTCTCTCTCTCTCTCTCTCTCTCTCACCCGCTCGCTTGCTCTCATGCTCTTCTCTCCATTGGAAATTGAAAGAGAAAAAAGCTAACACATTGTTGTTTTACAATTTTCCTGCTAACATTTCAAAACAGTGAGAAAATTAATTCTCTGAGAGCTTTGTTTCACTGAGTTATTCCCTGATAACATAACAGTTTGTTATCAATAAATGAATAAATGGATAGTAAGCCTTTCAGTGAGACGTTGCTTATTGGTTGGCATTCTACTCTAAGGAGAATTCTTTTCGCCACTTTTGTTAACTTATTTTTTCTTAATATACACAGTGGACTTTATATTCTCTTTATTTAATGTGTTGTATTTTGATACTGCCAATTATTTTGATGCTCAAATTATATTAGATGTAATCAATGAGTCATTTTAAGACAGCTTCTTTCAGTGTTTCTGATATGTTACATCATTTCTTTTTTTTAAAGATTGATTTATTTATGCATGTAAGAACTGGGTGTAGACCAGAGATGAGAGGGGTGAGAGGATTCACCAGAGAGAGTGGGAAGCAAAACAGGCAGATCTACTGAAACACACTGCTGACGGGAGTAGTGGGCAAGACAGGTGAAGTCTGTTGCGCCATGTGGGTTGCTCCCTGCAGGGCTGGGGATCAAACTCCTGCTGTAGTGATTGGCAATTGCTTGATAGCTCTGTCTTTAACCTCTGTGCCACCAAGGAGGCCCTGTTACATTTCTTGATCATGATTTTAATTTCTACCACGATTCCAGGTTCACCTGTACTTCTCATGTGTTGGGATCAGATATTTCTCTGACTGTCCCGACCCGCGGGATTCGGAGGCACGGGAAGAGAAGGGCTGAGGATTGAAATGAGGGGCTTGACAACTTGCCGCTAGCGTTTGCTTCTTTATTTTTCCTTTATCCTTTTCTTTTCCTTTTCCATGTCTTTCTTTTCCCTGTCTTTCTTACTTTCCTGGCCTTCTCTCTGCTCCTCTCGCAGTACTCTCCTCTCTCATGGTTCTCCTCTTAAATCTCTTTATCTTCTTCTTCTCTCCCGCGTTCTCCTCTTATACCCTCGTAGCTCCTCCTCCCGTACCTCCCAGTCTCATGTGCTTTACAGGAAAAACCTGTGGTTCTCCAAAGGCGAAACGGTAAAGCGAACTCATGGCACGCATATGCAACATGGCACATACTCCGGACCGCTCCGGACATCTGACACCTGATTTCACTTGGTAGAGTGGTATTTTGAAACTAAGACATGGGAAGTCATTGTTGTGTGTGTATGTGTGTGTGTGTTTGTGTGTGTGTGTAGATGATACAGATATAGTAGATTTAGATATAGCCAGGGTCTCAATATGAAACATGACCAGCAAGTCATCCTGAGCAAAGAATTAAGATTATGATTTCAATTTTCATATCTGTTTTTACCTGCTAGCCAGAGGATAAGCTGATAAATATAAATATTAGATCTTTAGAGGTTGTCCTCTTATTTAAGAGATGACTTTATTTCAACCTTATTTCAAATCCTAAGCTCTGGAGCGAACAGTGATTATTTTTATATTATCTTCTTTTGCAGAAAGTAATCTGAGTTTTATTATTTACTAAATAACACCTTTTTGTAAAACTCATTATCCTTTCTGACTTCAAACCAAGCCAGAAGTTAAAAAGGGACATTGCTACACCACTTTTCAAAAGAGAAAAAATGTAAGCTATTATGTCTCATGGGCTGAGAAGAAAAGAACAAGTTAATGGTTACTGGTTGTGCCATAGAATAACTATTTTCCCTTCAATAATAAAACTCAAATTTTGCTAGAGTGAGGAGTCTACTCTTCTCCCATTATATAATGTCCAGAGAACCGTCAAGTAAATTATCTGTACTTCCCTTGCAATATATGGGCACAGGTCAGTGAAACACTGTTGCTGGATTTTGAATCCTGAATAGAGAATAAAAGGGTGAGAAGCACATCTCTATTGAGTTAGCCCACAAATCCTCGCTATCCCAGGGACTATAATGGACTCTACTCTCTCATTCTGAACCCTCTTTGATTTTCCTTCAATTCTGTAAGTTTCTCTCATTTCCAACAAATCTCCCTTTACCCATGAAATTGACTGGGTCAATATCTAATTGCCTGCAACCAATAAACAATCATGATACAAAATTGATCGCACATGATACACAATTGAGCTCTGGCTTGAGTCTCAGAGAAGTTTCACATTTCCCCTCACAAACTCATCCACCATCAATCATGCCTCTCAGATGCATTTTCTTCCTACTCCAACCTGCAGCAAAGAATATACTTATTGAGGCTCCTCCAGGATCCTTCCAACTTTCCTCCGTCAAGTTCTTCTTTCTGAAGGAAATCAGATTAACTCATTTACAGATATATGTAGAAGTAGTTTCTTTATCTAATAAGTGTTATTCAGATCTTGCTACATACATGTCACTAGGTGTTAAGATCTAAATATGAGTGTAATTAGAATGATGTTTCTTATAGGATTATAAATCTGCCAAATCCTGCATACTACAAATAGATATGTTATGATAGAGATCTTGAGGGGGTGACATGAAGGGGTCAGAAGAAGGGAAGGGGCTTCCCTCCAATTCTAAGTCAGAACAGATTTGAAGTTAGTAGCCACTTACCAATGCTTCTTCATTAGGAAATAAAACCATATCTTGTTCAAAAGTGAAGAAAATCTCACCAATAATATGCAGATTTTTCCAGATGTCAGCCAACGGCAGGCAGTTCTTTTTTTCTTCCTTCTATAATTTTTACCATCACTATGGAATCTCCCATGGCACTCCTGCCGGTGGAAATCACTGACCAGATTTAAAATAACCCTTCACTAAGAAACTGATCTCTGAAACTCTCTAACTAAAAAGTTAAATAAGTAAAGATGAATAAAAAGAATTTATCTTATTACTAAAACTCTTAATAATTAATTTTGAAAAAATAGAAAATTTAAATAAGCAAAAATATGGTAAATAAAAGCACCCATAATCTTACAACAGAGGTTGTCACTGCATTAATATACTGGCACATGTGTTTTTTTTTTTTTTTTTAATAGAGGCATGTTTTATTTATTTGTTTGTTTGTTTGTTTATACAAGCACTGGGTACAGTCAGAAGCGCGGGAGGGTGAGAGAATTCACCAGAGCCAGAGCAGGGAGCAGAGCAGGCAGAAGGACCGAAGTACACTGCTGAGGGGAGCAGCGGGCGGCAGGAGAGGTCTGCGCACCATGTGGGACCCTCCTCAGGTGGCCGGGGAGCAGCCGGGGATCGAACCTGCGCCGCAGAGGCCGCGGGCAGCTTCTCAACCCAGCGCTCAACCTCTGTGCCACCGGGGAGGCCCTACTGGCACATGTTTTATACACATATATACATATGTTATGTACTTTGCTCAAGCATATTTGCTTTAAAAAAACAGGAAGTGTGTTTTAAGTACTCTTAAATTATGAATGGGTGATATCTTTGAAACAGAATAGAGTTAAAGTGACCAAATATAATTGCAGTAATAATCAAAATTTTTACAATTTACTCATCCAGGCACTAGTTTAGCACATTGAATGCTTTCTCTCATTTAATCTTTGAAGCAAAATCATTATGATTTTGGTATTACTGTTGTATTAAATTTTACAGATTAAGAAACTGAGGTTACAATTAAGCAATAGCCTACAAATCCACCATTAGCTGATGGCGGATCGGAAAGGCAATCTCGCATATAGTGTGTATGAAGAGGATGCCCAGAGGAAAACATCTTGTGTCGCTCTGGCTCCCCCAGGGATACAGACAAAAACCTATGAGATTTGGCTGGAAGTCTTGGCATCTTTTTGCTGAGGTGGTAAACAGTATGCAACCTACCCAATTTCAAAATTTGAAAGTGCCACAAATAGCCACTGGGTAGAAATGTGGAAATGTTGGCTTTTACTTGTGATTGACCTCTTCTGTCACAACTTATAGGTTGCCATTGTCCCGCCAACCCAAACTGGAGTTGGAAAGCAGGAGAATTCTAGAAGGCTGGTGGTCAGCACCTGTGAGGGGCATACATTCTGTCTAGTTCAGGAAGGGATCTTCCTGTCCAGACTTGCTTTTCACATGGAGAACAAGTCAAAGTAAAAATTCCTCCCCCTTAGCAAAAGTTCTCATACCATGGCAGGTGTGAAAACAAAACACCACCACATGCAAAGACGACAGTTCTGAGGCAAGAGAGCTGATGTCTCTCCTGATGGCTCCTGATATCTGTCAAATAGAAGCACAGATCAGAATAGGTGCCTGACAGAAGCCTGGTGTCCCCAGGGCAGGAGCAGAGCTTAGTAAATGATAAAGCAGCTTTTCTTTTATTTGTCTCAGTGTCTTACAATTTTGCCAACAAAGCATCACAAAGGTCAAAAAGGCACGGTTTTTCGGACCCCTCAGAGCTAATCTAGGGATGCTGATTTCGTTCCAGTGGGACCTGGATCTTGCCTTCACCTGGCATTATGAAGACCATGAGGGAGGCCAAAGTAAATAATAATGAACAGAATAATAACAATAATAAAAGGCTGAGTTCCATACAACTGTTTCAAGATATCAACCTGACTGCTTATCCCCTAATAATTACCCTATGTTATCTGAATGAATGGCGACTGAGAACTTTACTTAGACTCAAAAGAAAATATAAGAATTTTATAATGCAAAAGATTGGAATTAATTATGAGACCCCAGCATCCTTTCTAAAATGTTAAAGCCTTAAGTGAGACACCCCTCAGCTGCACACACAGGTCTCCAAAGGGACTGCCCACCGAGGAAGCTGTACCTCTTGTACCCTCACTGCTACCCTCCCCCTATAGAGATCTGAAGAGGAAACGGTATATTAAAAAAATAAGTCAAAGTAAGTTCAAAATTTAACTATAACATAAGCATGAAATGTTTATTTACTAAATGGAGAATCTTGTCTTATAATCAAGTGACCAGAATTCAATGGACCCAAGGAAGAAACAGTCCAACACAAAGAAGTTTAGTCGCTGGGAGATAAAAATAAATTGCCTGTATCCCTTAATGTGTCATACTTGTCCAAAGATACAGTGACATATGCACTTAAGGAATATCAGCTATTTTTTATCACTTGTTTCCCCATGTTAGTAACTTGCACATAAGCCAAACTCATTCACTTGCTTAAATATTTATTGCGCAAGTCCAATGGCCTGTTTCATCCCTGGGGATATAGAGATGACAGTAACACAGCCCTTGCCCTCACAAAACATAAAAACATTGGATTAGGTAACAAAAATGAGAACAACTGCAGCATAAAGTATGATATCTACATAGAGGACAGGTGCACTAGAGTGAAAGAAACCATTGAGCTGATCAAGAAATAATTGTTTCAACATTATACATAAAACTTACTAAATTTTTATTACTGTAGGGCTTCCCTGGTGGCACAAGGGGTTAGGCACAGCACAGTGAAGCTATACGCAGCCTCTGCAGCATAAGTTCAATTCCCAGCCAGCCAGGGAGGTACCCACATGGTGCAGCAGACCTCTCCTGTCTTGCCCGCTGCTCCCCTCCTCAGTGTATTTCAGTTGCTCTGCCTGTTCTGTTCCCCACTCTGTCTCTGGTGAATCCTCTCAACCCCTGCACCTCTGGCCTATACCCCAGTTCTTGTATGCATAGATAAATATTTTTTAAAAAAATTATTACTGTATTAAGGTATTTCTTAAATTTAGAGGAGGCAATTCTTCTGGACAATCTTCACAGTTCAAGTCAGGGAAAACCTTATGAATAAACTAGAAGTGCTTTAAACTCTTAAGAGTCAAGTGGAATTCTGAAAGGTAGTTGTCTTTTCAGGCAGAAGGAACATTACACTAAGAGATTGTCTACAGATTGTTATTTCAGAAGTGCCTGGGTCTGTCTCTTTTCATGCATCCTGAACTATCTTCCCACTCACTTCGCTGTTGTCTGAAACAACTTACAAAACTATCTATTCTTTCATCCACTTTAAGTTTCTCCTTCACTTATACAAAACTACCTTCAGAGATATAGTGTATTATTAATTTCCCTAGCACAGGGTTATTAAATTTTTTTCTGAGGACAAATTTTAATAGAAAAATAGGAGCAAACACATGATTTTGCCGATGCCAAAGGAACTTATGAGAACATTAAGGAGTCCTGCAGGAAACAGAGAGACCTGGGAGATTGGTTGAACACAAATTTTCTTGTTTCATAATTTTGTCCTAGTCCACCAATTGCTTCCTTTAGTCCTTTGAGTCATGGCATATATAAAGGTGATTAATTCAATGATATTTGTATCAACAGTCTCTTGAAGTACAGGGACAAATTATTGGGACCTCCAAGTTAATAAGTAGAGAGAAGTTTAACTATTGTCTCCAGGTTTACCCTACATTAGTCACAGAACTAAGAAATAAGTCTCCAGATAATGTTACATGAATGCACATCCTTATAAGTACAATCACTTAAAATAAAATGGAAAGTATGTAATTATATGATGACAATTGGCCAGCTATATCTCAACAGATGTTTCTGTGAGGAAATACTGTTTCCATATTTGATAAGTGACTGGCCACATCTAAACAACCCATTGACATTCAAGGAATTAAATAGACCTCGAAGATGAAGACATTTTTTCCAAAAGATACAGATTAAAAATTTAATAATGAAAATCTCTGCAGTGGGTCAGACCAATAATTGGAAAACTTTTATTTGTTCTGTTTTCATTTCCCCAGAATTCCAGTCCTGGAGGAAACAATGATAAATAAAAAGGTCAATATACTCACAATATTCCTCTCAGCCCAGAGCAACCTAAAATAGTATTTTCAGGGATGTTTCTTTGGTCTCAAGCTATGTGTAGCTGTTTTATGTAGTTGTGTCATGATGGACCCTAGAAATGTATTGAGTGTGTTGAAGTCATTATGTTGCAAAAATAATATTAGGGCCTCTCTGGTGGCGCAGCGGGTTGAGTGCAGTGCTGGGAAGCTGTCCGAGGCCTCTGCAGCACGGGTTCAATTCCCGGCAGGCAGGGAGAGTCCCTCTCCTGCCCCGCCCGCTGCTCCGCTCAGCAGTGTATTTCAGTCAGTCTGCCTGTTCTGTTCCCCACTCTGTCTCTGGTGAATTCTCTTACCTTCCCACGCCTCTGGCCTGTACCCCAGTTCTTGATAAATAAATTAATCTTAAAAAAAATCAAAAAATAATAATATTAATAAAGAATGAGGGCCTCCCATGGTGGTGCAGGTGGTTGAGCGCTGCACTGTGAAGTTGTCTGCAGCCTCTGCAGTGCTGGTTCGATCCTGGCCGGGGGGCAAGGGTCCCACATGGTGCAGCAGACCTCTCCTGTCTCACCCGCTGCTCCCCTCAGCAGTGTATTTTTTCAGTCTGCCTGTTCTGTTCCCTGCTCTGTCTCTGGTGAATCATCTCACCTCCTGTGCTTCTGGCCTGTACCCCAGTTCTTATATAAATAAATAAATAAATCTTTAAAAAAAATGAGGCTCACACAGTTCTTACTATGTGCTTTGCATATATCAATTCACTTAGTTCTCATGAAATCTTGTGAAGAAGTTCTAGGACTAATTTTTATTTTACTGATGAGGAATTTGATGCACAATAGAATAAACAATGTACCCAAAGTGTCACAGCTATTAAACAATTGAATAGAGATTTGAAAACAGGCAATTTGATTTTAATCCAATTTGATTTAATCACCAAACTGCTTCTAGAAAATAAAATGAAAAGATATGAAATTTATCCATGCAATCCATGCCTACATGATATTAGAATAACCATTAAAAATAAAATGTCACTGCTGCATCCAATCAAAAGTTAGAAAATGCCTCCTAAACACATTGTAGTTGTGTTTACGTTTTACTATTTTCCAGTCAATCCTTGTCCCCACTGGAAAATGACTGGGTGCTCAGTAAGAATAAATAGTGAAACACCAATATCAATGTTCCCTTGCAATGTTTCACTGGTAATTTTTTTTCATGGGATATTGCTTTTAATGGAATAGTCTCTGACATCAACCCATTCCTGTCCCCAATTCCTGTCATTCCTGAGATTACACCAGGTAGGAGTTAAGCATACCTTAACAGTCCTCGAGCAGAAAAATTAAAATAACAAAAAATGATATGTCTCACATATTAAATTGGAAAATGAAACAATAAAACCATTGCAACATCACAATACAGTCCCTTTGCTAGGCTACAATGGAAGTAGTGAGAGTATTTTCTAGTAACAGGAATGGTCCATTGACTTGCACACCCCATTCCTTACAAGTTTCAGTTTATTTTTGAAACATTATTGGTAACTGGCACTTACAGTTACCAACATTATTGGCACTTACAAAAATAGAAGAAGTGCCAACAGATTGTTTTGAAGGACAGTTCACATCATGCTATGATGATGCTTAGAGACCCTTCCTTTCTCCACAGTATATATCTTTGTTTAAAATTAAAATTTTAGATTAAAAGAACTGTGTCTCTTCTCTCTGGACAATCATGGGATAAAGATTGCTGCTCTCCAAATCTATGATAAGCTCAGTCTTTTAAAGATATTGCTCACAGTCGCTAATGTTGTGGGATTCTTCTTAGTTTGGTTGCATATTCTCCAAAGTAGTATACGAGGCTTGCATTCCCTTAAATCCTTCCATTTATTCATTCAGCCATTCATCATCAAAGCTCACAATGTTTCTAGATGTATACCAGAAGCAGCGAGTGTCTATTTTTAAGCACGTTAGCCTAATAGGGGCTTATTAACAAACACTTGCAATTTCTACATATGAAATTACCTATAGAATTACCAGGAACTCTACTTTAATACTTGACACTGAGACATCTCTTAACTTTAGATATTATTTTAAAATCCTTTATTCCCACACCAAATCTCTAGTAGCATTTTTTTCTAATAGCTTTGTATTTTCCTCTCCAGGTGCTGCTGTGCTATTTATCTTCGTTTACCCCAAAAGATTCACTTTCACTCTTCTCTATCATGTTTTGTGTTTCAAGAGGCTGGCATAAATGGATAACAACTGGCTCCCTTATCCTCTAGCTTCTCCTTGAGCTTAGTAAATTGAGAGTATCTGGTAAAATGCTTAAGAAAAGGAAGAGTGAGTTATGGAATCTGCTTGCTCCCTATCATCAGCATCAATGTGGGTTGGCTGTATCCAGAGAGGAGACTTAGCTGTTTTAACAAAGCCATCACCATGCAGCAACCTTTTCCCATGATTTATTTATTTATTTATTTTTTTTTTTTATAGAGGCATGCTTTATTTATTTGTTTGCTGGTTTGTTTGTTTTGTTTATACATGCACTGGGTACAGTCAGAAGCGCGGGAGGGCGAGAGAATTCACCAGAGCCAGAGCGGGGAGCAGAGCAGGCAGAAGGACCGAAGTACACTGCTGAGGGGAGCAGCGGGCGGCAGGAGAGGTCTGCGCGCCATGTGGGACCCTCCTCTGGTGGCCGGGGAGCAGCCGGGGATCGAACCGGCGCCGCAGAGGCCGCGCGCAGCTTCGCAACCCAGCGCTCAACCGCTGCGCCACCGGGGAGGCCCTTTTCCCATGATTTAACTATTTCCACCCTCCCATCATCACTTTAGAGGCAGCCATATTCCTCTCCTTCTTAGTTAATTGCCATGCTACTTCTCAAACATTTATTCTTTCCTTCCCTGCTCCCCACATTTTTATAGAGTTCATTTATTAATTCTCCTCAGACTACCCAGTTTGAATGTGTACTGTGTATCTTGTAAGTCCCTGAATTCTACATAGCTTTCTTTTCTTCTTTGTCATAGATTCTTCATGTGTAGAAAATTACTTCTATTTCATTGCTTGATAGGTTCCATAAATGTTAATCTGGTGTTCATGATGTATTATGCTGTGCTAAATCTTGAGGATACAAAGGTAGATGAGGCATAGATTTTGTCATGAGAGAACTCCATAAACTGATAGAAGACCTAAGTGGTATAATAATATAACCTATCATCTAAATTGGGGTACATTTGAGCAAGTAAAGGATCACTGCTAATAATTATGCCTAAACTGTAACTATCTTGTACAAAACAAAAATAAAGTGGTCACTGGTCTACACTGTAATGAGAACTTTAACTGAGCCATTAACAGAATGTTATCTATGTGATTCAAATTCAAGTTACAAAGATGACGGTGAAAAAGTGATGATGAAAATGTGTTTGTCCTTTAGGAGTTTAAAGTCCAAAACAGGTTGTAAAACCAAATAAATAATCTTAGCCAATGTGACAAGTTGACTGGAAAAACTGAAAAGAAAAATATAGTATTTATGGTGGCCTGGGCATTGTCTCTGCTTGGGAGCAATGAGGAATAAATGAGTAGGTGGCCATATTTATGTTATTTCCCATTATCAGGGATATTGTAATAACATTGTTGTAAACTCATGCAAATGAAATGCCAGAATAAGTTCTTTATAAATAGAGATGTAAATGCCAAGGGGCTAAATCCAATGGTTTACCAATAATAAAGGATTACAGCTTTGATGTATAACTGACCTGCCTGTCATCACCAGTAGTAACTGCCTTACTGACATAGAATAAGCACATCTGAAGTAAGAATCCCCACAAAAGGTTGACCTGAGAGTACTCTTTGCTGAGGAGAAAGTGTATAATCAGGTCTTCCAATAGCTTCAAATAACTGTTCACTTACAAAATAATGTGATTTTGAAGACAAATTGATATATTGTGTCAGTTAACTGGTCATCAGTCTGGCACTTTTATGGCACATACTTCCCATATTGAGAGTGGGAACAGAGGTGATAGAGACTTTATAACCTCTAACAGAGTTCATGCTCTTCCCTTCCCCTTAACGGTCACTTTGAAACTTCTATAAAAAGAAAAAATGGTTAATATGTGGTTATGTCTGCTTTTCGTAAAGAATTTCAGTAAAGTTCAATGTTTTACTGACACATTTAGAAGCCTTTATCTCATGTTATGTCATATTTATCAATTTACATGAAACACAGGAATTACACTAATGGAGATTTGACTATATTTTAGATAGATATTTTCTATTACCTAGGTCATTTTTTAGAGTTTAATGTCTATAGTCTCTAATTGACATTCATGGATAGAATCTGCTCTTGGTAAAAATCATAGTAATAAATTATTAACCATGTGACCTTATTGGACCAGTGAATTAGATAGGAGATAAAAGTCTAAGAACGTTCTGTCCTTCACAACAAAATGTATTGACCTGAACTCTGTGGAGGAAGTATCTAAGATTTAGAATAGTGATTTGGCTTAAATTTAATTGTTTTTCTCTTCTTTTGGAGGGTGATAAAGAAAAGTGCCCTATCAGCTTTTTGTTTTCTGTGTTGTTTTGTTTTTTGGAGGTGCTTCATCAGTCATCTGGGTAATTAAGACAGCTTGGTGACAGAGATAGGATTTCTAATGAGTGAATAGATACAAAAAGGCTAACACTAATTCTGCTCTCAACAAGCAAGATTCAAAAAAGGATGTCCTTGTCTTAGGATAACTGCAATTGATCTATAACCCCAGTAATGCAGGAGCTGGAGGAAATTGTAGTTACTGTAAAAGGAAAAGGAAGTAATTGGCTGCTTCCCTTACCCTAGTTTACTCTCTACCACTGCATACCATCTTAGCAAAAATAGTGTTCTGAATATTCAAAGGTTTTTGGTCAGTTTATCAAAGTATCAAGAATTTGAAATAATAGGATATTACCAGCCTAACTCAAAATTCTGACTTTTGGATTTTTACAAAGCAATTGTAACTTTTGAATTTTCCATAAGCAAAACTTAGGGGGTTGTAAGGCATTGTACCCACATTTAAAGATTTATAAGCATAAACACAAAAACAGATCCACTTTAAAGAACTAATCTGAAGTTGTAAAGTAATTGAGATATCACATTTTTGAAGGCATTCATGTGCCATATAAAACTGAAATATTTTAAGAATTTAACTATGGCAAAATGCAAATATCAGATATAAAATCCCACTTACAGTTTTTGAGAAAAAAGGTGAGGATAGAGGATATTTTATTCAAATGAAATTATGGTATCATAAATTCAGCATTAGTTATCAATAATATTATAAAACATTCAAGTAAATATAAATGAAGAGGAAATTCTTCACCTAGAAATGGTATGTCAGAAAACCTACACTAAAAAATACATTGAGGCATTTCCTGTAGAATCGATAGGAAGAAATCCTCAGTGACTCCACTTAGGATTAGAGGTGTTAGATAGTGAATTAAGATAAGACAATGAATGAAAGAAAAGGCATAAGAATCAGGGGAAAATGGTATATGTTTTGAAGATAATAAGATTAGCTGTTCAGGGGCTCTCCTGGTGGTGCAACAGGTTGAGTACAGTGCTGTGAAGTTGTCCGCAGCCTCTGTAGTGCGGGTTCGAGTCCCAGCCAGCCAGGGAGCTACCCACATGGTGTGGCAAACCTTTCCTGTCTTGCCCGCTGCTCCCCTCAGCAGTGTATTTCAGTCAGTCTGCCTGTTCTGTTTCCTCCTTTGTCTCTGGTGAATCCTCTCATCCTCTCATGCCTCTGGCCTGTGCCCCAGTTCTTGTATAAATAAATAAATATTTAAAAAAAAGATTATCTGCTCAGAAAAGACAAGTGATTAGGCAAATAATTTGAAATCTAAAAAGTTCTACAAGGCTGCTGACCCAAAATCAATGCTCAAAATAAATAGCTTTCCTATGAACAAAACTAACTATACCATTGAAAACAGAAAAGGTGAAAAAAGGAGAGAAGAATGGATGAAAGAAAGAAGGGAAGGAGGGAGAAAGGAAAGAGGGTTGGAAGAAAGAAAGGATAAATACCTAGTAATAGATTTAGTGAAATATTTACCAGATATTTATAGGGAAATGCATAAAATATTACTGAAGGACTTAAAAAGGATAGAATAGGATTTTTAATGGTGAAATTAATATAGTGTATACAGACATAGACCTACAATGATGCACACCTTCACTTATATAATGATATAATACACTGTTACTTCAACAAAAAACTTAAAAAGGAAAAAGAATTTAAAAACCTATAAATGGAGAGAGATAGATATGTTCATGTATCAAGAGGCTTAATATCTCATAGACACAATTTATCGCAGAATGAATCAACCAAATTAATGCAATTCTAGTTCTAGGTCTAGTTTCTAAAATTTACACGCTAGTGAAGGGTTAATTACAGGAAGGAAGGTAAAAATGAGCAAGAGCAAGTTACGTTACTGAACCTGCCCTTTGGGAGATCTTAGTAAGAAGTAATAGTGACATTAGCAGTGTAAAATTTGTCCAACAGCAAATGTAATAAAATGTTGACTGAATAAACAAATATACGCATATATTAAAATTTTATGTATTGTAGCATTACATATCAGTGGGCAAAAGACTGATAAATTGTCTTGAGAAATGTATAGGTAGTATACATATTACTAGTTTCCATAAATATCATGTTGTCCATTTGTCCAGGAAAACTGAAGTCTTGATTTCCCAGTTGACAATGTTTATCAATCCATATGAATATTTATTGCCAAGGAGCTGTGAATAGACGTGATATAAACAATGAGCATGGGAACTCTATGTCTTGTCTTCCCTGTAGCACTAACAGAGGAAGCTGAATGTTTCATATGATACAGTTATAAGACGGCAGAGCTAACAGCTTCAGCTCCGAGTTCTTTGTGGATCATGACTCATCATCTGAGTATACGCCACAATCAAGAAGTAAACTAGTTTCATGTTGTCATTGAATTTTGGAAGACAATTTGCTACCATTGTAAATCCAGCTCATCTGATGATTATCATTATTCATATTTGGCTCTCTTTCAGATTATGTAGAACATTGTTCTAAATAATTGCAGTCCTAAACATAAAAGAGCAAAATTAAATAAAATATGATAAACAAGAGTATCCTTATTAACTCAGAGAACAGAAATATTTGTTAAGCAATAGATATGAAAAATGGATAAATTTGGAAACAGTAACATTAAAGATTTCTTGACAACAAAATATACCATAACTTAAGTACACACACAGGGAAACACACACGCAAACTCATGTGCATATACATGTATACACATAATTCTCCATTAATTTATAAGAAAAAATACCCAGACAGAAATAATTGGCTTAGTGTATAAATAAGAAAAATAGAGAAGCTGAAAGCTAAATAAATATAAAATATACTCACTGATAGGTTAATGCAAAATAAGTGTTATCTTGCATAGTCATCAGATGGAAATAATGAAGATGTTCATCTCTTTAAAATCTTGGTGAAGAACTGGAGCAACAGGAAGTCCCATTGCTGAGGGCTGAATGTTTACACACTCTCAGAATTGATATGCTTAAATATAAACCCCAATGAGGCACTATTTGGTAGTGGCCTTGGAGGTAATACTTGTTGAGGATGGAACTGCCATTATTAAACAGACAGTAGAGAGGTCCCTAGTCCCTTCTAACATATGAGGAGAGAATACGAATATACAGTCATCTGTGGACCAGAAAGCAGCCACTTACCAGCTTCTGGATCTGCTGGTGAGATCCAGCAGATTTCAAACTTCCCAGCCTCCAGAACTATAAGAAACTCTTATTTATTATGTCACCCAGTCTCTGATATACTGCTATAACAGCCCACACAGACTAAGACAGCCATTAACAGTTGGATATCAATTGTTATAACCATGTTAGAATGTGTTATTGAAATATTTAGCAATTAGAACACACGCAAACTTGTTGAAAATTATACTCTTAAAAAGGTATATACCCTAGAGACATTCCACATTTGCACAGAAACATGTTCAAAAATATATTTGCTGCAGCATTATTTGTAGTAAAGAAAAATAGGACATTCCTTAAAGTTCTCCTTTACTTCTTTCTGTCACAACCTTGTTCATTTAGTCCATAAATTTGGACAATTCTATCCACAAAATCTGACATTTTATCACACCTCCACCCCCACCATTCCCATTTAAGTGTGCATTAACCCTCACTTAAATGTTTGCAATAACCCATATAACACCCCTTCTGAGGGCTCTTTTCTCAGCAACCAGTGTCTTCCTGTTAAAAAAAAAGAAGTCAGATATTATTGCTCTTGTGTTCAAAACACTCCAGTGACTTGTAAATTCTCTAGTCCTAGCTATAGTCTGTACGAGTGTAGTTGAACTATTTCCCCCACTATCTCCACTGATCTCAGTTCCTACCCATTTTGTTGCCACTGTTTTCCAGCTACATACAGATCCCATTTCATCATCCATATATATATCTGTATGTACTGTTAACATAGGCATCAAAATCAGATTTACACAAAACCCTTATATAAAGTGTGCCTCCTTACATATTCATAAGTAGCTCTGCTGTCCCTCACCGCAGTAGTCACCATCTGACAGTACATACTTGCTGGTTGCTTTTCTGGATGGCCCCACTAAATTATAGGTTTCATGTAGCAGGGGCAGTGTAGGTTTTATTAGAGAGTGTATCTCTAGAACTCCAAGCAGTAGCTCGGGCATAATACATACTTAATCTATATTAGTTAAATGAATTAGTAAAAAGCTGCTCTTCAGAGCATGTAAACCTATGCATAAGATCTTGAAGAATGAAAGAAAACCTCCAAAGAAAATCTCTAAGAGGGCACTTTTATTGAATTACTCTGTATGACTTAGATTCTGAATTCTAAGGAAACTTTTGAGCAAGAGTGTTAACCTTGGGGGGCGTCCCCAGTGGTGCAGCAGTTGAGCGCTGGGTCGCGAAGCTGCCCGCAGCCTCTGCAGTGTTGGTTAGATCCCCGGCCACCGGGCGAGGGTCCCACATGGCGCGCAGACCTCTCTTGCTGCCCGCTGCTCCCCTCAGCAGTGTACTTCGTCAGTCTGCCTGCTCTGCTCTCCCCTCTGCCTCTGGTGAATTCTCTCATGCTCCCGCACTTCTGACTGAACCCAGTGCTTGTATAAATAAATAAAATAAATCTTAAAAAAAAAAAAGAGTGTTAATCTTGGGATAGCCCAAAGTGATGTGTTTAATCTGGCTGATTTGGGCAGCCCATGTCAGGAAGAAGGAATTTCTCTGAGGAAGAAAACTGAAACCAAGCCTGTGAGAAACTGTATCACACTTGCAATCTACTAAGACACTAAAAATAAGAAACAAAAACACAAAACAGTGTTTCCAGGGGAAAAAGTAACACAGGAAAGATACTGAATTCAGAACTTAAAGTCAGAAGTTTGAAAACTGGGAAAAAGACTATACAAGCCTGTGTGTTGCTAGGTAATGAGGATGTCTGAGTCCACAACCAAAAAAACAGGCATCTGATGCTAAAATTTCATGGTCAGGAGCTAGAAGAATGTGGTAAGTTTCAAGAAGATTAAGGTGGCAACTTCCCTACCAAAGAGTGATGTGTGGAGAGGAAATCTCTGCTGCTAATTTAGGGTATTACATGGTGAGATCATATTCTGTAGTTGAAAAAAAGAAATTACATTATCTAGTTTATATACTCAATTTCTTTTGATTCATTATCATTCACTTTTTTAAAAAGATTTATTCATTTATGCATACAAGAGCTGGGGTACAGGCCAGAGATAGGGGGTGGGGTTAGAGGATCCACCAGAGACAGCGTGGGGAGAAGAACAGGCAGACTGATTGAAATACACTGCTGAGGGGAGCAGTGGGCAAGACAGGAGAGGTCTGCCTCACTGTGTGGGTTTTACCCTGGCAGCCGGGGATCGAACTCGCGCTTCAGAGGCTGTGGATTGCTTCATAGTGCAGTGCTTAACCCCTTGTGCCACCAGGGAGGCCCCCTTATCATTCACATTTATTTACTAATCACTGCTTTTATCATTTTCAGTGTATAATCCAGCTATTTTCATCCCTGCCTATGCATCAGAATCACCAAAGCATTTTCTGAAAATACAGCAAAGACAAACACCTGGAGACTCTACATTAGGAAGTATACATTTTTGGTTGCTGTTACCTGTGTCTTAGTTCCAGGGTCAACCCAATTCCATCAAGTTTGAAAAGTGCAGATCTAATTCATGCAAACACAAGATCACATTATGTTCCCTGCTTTCTAGTCACATTTCAGAATATGTGGTGATCTCTGATAGTTACAGTTGGCATTTTAATATCTCTGTGCATTTTGTAAATGTTTCCTGATGAACCTATGTGAATTTCATAATAAAATAAAAAATTCTCTTTCAAAAAAAATAATTTTGTCTTACTCTGTTTAGTTTGTTTCCTAGCCAGAAAAAATATTTACTAATATCCTTGACCAACTACATGTGTCTTATGATTTTTTTAATTTATTTTTAATTGAGGTATTATTTAGATAAGCTTATTAGGAGGGCCTTATGGTTATTACGCTACTATGTGATTACTATAAAGGAAAATGGCAATTCTGAGACTTCTTTTGTTTCTTTTGCTTTTTTTAGTAAAATTAGTTCACTTTTGAATAGTTTTAAGAGTTTAATAAGAAAAAACCTTCCTTAAAAAATAAGATTTCTGGGTGTCCACAGCCTCTTCAGTGCCGGTTCGATCCCCACCGGCCTCGGATCAACCACATGGTGAAGCAGACCTCTCCTGTCTTGTCCGTTGCTCCCCTCAGCAGTGTATTTCAGTAGATCTGCCTGTTCTGTTCCCGGCTCTGTCTCTGGTGAATCCTCTCACTCTCCCACTCATCTGGCCTGTACCCCCGCTCTTGTATAAAATAAATCTTAAAAAAAAAATAAGATTGCAACATGTCTCCTTAAATATTGTCTTTCCTGGTATAAAAATTATTAACACGTTAACAAGTTAGTAACAAGCTAGAAGTTCACAGCTAAAATGAAAAGGTCTCTGCTTTCTAGAATAAAGACAGCCCTTTCTGTTCACGGGCATGAAATGTTAGGGCATTTTCTCTCTGCTACATAAGTGGTGTACAAAATTTTCTTGATGCCTGTTGAGTACTCTTACTTTGGTTCTCATGCCTGGATATTAAAATTCTTTCAGAGCCAGAGGCAACCAAAGTATTTGCAAATGGCCCTCCCTATAGCGACCTATAAAAATCAAAATCGTGTGTAGGGTCTCCACTGAGGAGTGAATACCTGGCCCAGAACTGCAGCTCCTTGGAGAGGCAAGGGGAGTGCAGAAATGAAAGCTAGAATGACTGCATGTGAGCCCCTCTTTGGTCACAGTGAGACTGCAGGCATGAGCAGCCCCGAGGGCTGTAACTCAGCTATGTTAGGAAGTTGGGTGCTCCCCAGTTCCTGGCAGCGCTCCTGCCAGAGCCTAGGCAGTGACCCGGATGAGGCAGCTCCCGTCATAGACCTCAGATCTGAATCCTAAAGACCCAGGGTTCCTGGGATGGTTCCCTTTCCAATCCCTTTGATTTTTTATTCATCTCGAGTGGGTTCATTTGTCTGGTTCTGTTTGGCACATTCTGAAAACAGTCGCCACAGGGGGAAATTATCTGTGTTTTCAAGTGAAGTGATACAGAGGAGCAGGTGCAGAGAGAACTACACGCTGGGAAGACAAACATTCCTCCCTCCATCTATTCATCACACGCACTGCGACTGCAGGGAGGGCTGGGAACACAGTGCTAAGGAGAGAGGCCACGCGCTTTCAGTTCATAAAATGTGATGTTTTGAAAGCTAAAGGAAGCCAAGGCATGTTAATAAAAAATAAAAATAATAAAAAATTTTCTGTAAGTTTCTAATATTGGATATAATTCCAAAGAGGTGATTTTTAAAAAATTCTAGATGATTATTCTAAACTGACATTGCTGCTATCTCTATATAAATAATAATCTGAATAAGTGTGCATATATGCAATGTATATGGAGTTACTATGCAATATCTACAATATATATATATCATCTACCCCTAATTAGGTTTTAAATTCCATAAGGGGTAAAACGTTACATATTTTATATATCTACTAGATTTTTTCATGTACTGGAACTCAATAAATTAGAGTAGGACATTAATATTTGTCAAAAATGTTGCGCATGGCCCCACTCATGTATTATTCTGTTTAATTTATATCTTATAGAAAACATTTTGCAGATTTTATATTCTGCACATGAGGAAACATGCTCAGAGTATTTTAGTGACATATCCAAGGTCTCAGAGCTAATAAGTAGCAGGATATGTGCGCTCTCTGCTATACCATCTGGGGTCCCAAATTCTTTCCTTTCCTTACAGGTTTGTGTGATTACATTGGACCCAACAATATAGTCCAAAATAATCTATAACAAATTCAACTGCTTAATAATTTTATCACAAGTTTCTTTTGCCCTTTATATTCATGATGGTAGTGTTTCATCACACTCACATTCACAAGGACTAGGGTGTACAATCATATTGTGGGTCACACAACTGTCTATCATACCACTCGGAAAGATCTAAGTCCCCCCTACTCACCAAACTCTTTTTAAATTAGCCACCACATTTGTCTACCTACAGATTTCATTAAAAAAGTATTAAGAGGGCTTCCTGGTGGCATAGGGGTTAAGTCTTACCACTATCACTATAACAGCCTGAGTTTGCTCCTCAGCCAGGGAGCTAAACCCCATAGCACAGCAGGACCTCTCCTGTCTTGCCCACTGCTTCCCTTAGCAGTTTATTTCAGTAAATCTGCCTGTTCTGCTCCCCAAACTGTCTCTGATGAATCCTCTCACCCCCTGCACCTCCGGCTTACACCCAAGTTCTTCTATGCATAAATAAATAAAGAAAATCTTTAAAAAAAGAAAGTATTAAGGAGAACTCTAGTAAATTCTCTGTATGTAAATTCTTTTCCCCCAATACTTATTGTTAACACACACAATATGAGCAAAGTCAATAACCACAAACAATATGGTGATTCATTTCTTTGCTCTGGTCTATTGACACAAATAGTTTAAAGTGACTGGGATAGGCCCCCACAGGTGATGCAAGGGTTAAAAACACAGCATTACACAAGCCACTCAGTAGGAGTTCAGTCCCAGTTTGCCAGGGAGCAACCCACATGGTGCAGCAGACCTCTCCTGTCTCGCCTGCTGCTCCCCTCAGTAATGTATTTCAGTAGATCCGCCTGTTCTACTCCGTACTCTCTCTGGTGAATCCTGTTACCTCCTCCCACACCTCTGGCCCATACTCCAGTTCTTGTATGCATAAATAAATAAATCTTTAAAAAAATAAACAAAATAATGTGACTGGGAAACAAGCTGAATTAAAGTGGCTGTGCCTAAACACATGGCCCTGCCTTGGAAGCTATTGTACTGCATTCCTCAGGGCTGTGATGATGGGTTGCCTGATGTTTAGTGAAATATTTCTATTCCCTCTGAGGATGCTGATAATATCAGTGCTGAGGAACACACCCAGGGGACATTTTAAGTCGAAAATGCAAAAGAGCAACTATTATAAATAATTTTGTGATGACTACCCCAGAATGCCCAACCTCCACCAGAGCTGAAAATAAAGAAACTTCCCACACTCCATGTGTCCCCAAATTCTTTCCTCTATAATCTTCCTTCACTCACCAATTTGCAAGGGAGCATTTTCTCAGCTGTCCTGTGGACCTGGTGTCACTTGATAATTATACACTTCCTTCATTGAAACAATCTCGTGATTCAGAGTTGGGCTTTCTGATCCAGGGTGACACAACTTGGTTCGGTTGTTAAGGCTGTATCCTGCTGTGGAGTTGCAGATTCTGTAAACACACATCCTTCAGTGATCATTAGAAGCAATGATAAGTAAGTCACCCTTAGTTCTTTCACCCTTAATTCTCTCGATCAGTTATTCTACCTGCTGGACTACAATCCACTATGTTTTGAGTCTTTGAGGCTATAGGGAGAATCTCAGAGGATGGCAGCCCATTTAGACTAGAATCATTTCCAAACTGTCACCTCAGCAATTCCAATACTGCATCAATAGTGCAGCTTTTGGGAAACGTGGTATCTAATAGTGCAGCCAATTCTATTCCCCTTTCTTTAAAATGGATTTCTTAGCCTGATTTGATATAGAATCATATGTTGAATTAAGATAAATAACTATAATCTATCAGCTCTTGGTACTAGGAGTCTGAAGACAAAGGGAACTATACTCAGAATGTATCAGTTAAATTGTAACCAAGATATAAAATTGTCCTTTCAAGGGTACAAAAATATATAATTGGGACCTCCCTGGTGGTGCAGGGGTTAAAGACACTGCGCTATCAAACTATCACCAGCCATTGCAACTCGAGTTCCATCTGTGGCAGGTCAGGGAGCTAACCCACATGGCTCAGCAGACCTCTCCTGTCTAGCCCACTGTTCCCCTCAACAGTGTGTTTCAGTAGATCTGCCTGTTCTGCTTCCCACTCTCCCTGGTGAATGTTTTTGCCCCCGCACCTCTGGCTTACACCCCAGTTCTTGTATGTATAAATATTTTTTTTAAAAAAAAGAAAATACATAATTAATTTACCTCCAAGTAACTATATGGCTTTCAAGGAGGTGCCATAATGAACTGAGTTTTGGTCTCTGTCTTAGTTAATTAAACATTCAACAGCTGTAAGAAGAGGATGTGCCTTGTTGATAGAAACCCACACTATTGGGGCCATGCATGATCTAGATTTTCCCAAATCTTTCAAAGCTCTCTGCAACTGTTCCATTGTGTGGAAATACAAGGAAAATCTTACAAGTTGCATCATTACAGCAAGTTAAGACTATCAGCATTATATCTACAATCAGTGATATTATCCTGATTTACGAGTGGGGGAGGATACTTAATCTATTTCAAAAATTCCATCTTCAAGTCAACTTCTTAGTCCACTATTGACTTCCAAGTAACAGACAGACTCTTAGGTGATATTTTCTTGTAGGAATTTTTTAAGGGATAATTTTCAGAAACAAAATTTGTAGGAAGGGAGAGAAACAGATTGGGCAAAGGGAGAGATTAAAATGTGTTATGGTTACAACAAAGACCTCAAGGGTGCTCTGGAAGTCAGATTATCCCCAGTTTGCATAGGGTATCAGGTTTTATTCCCCTAGTGTAAACATACATTGGATTCTGACACTCCCTGGAAAGGATTCACCTTGGATGAGGCTGCTACCTTTTGTCGAGGGCAGTTTCCAGACAGAAACTCAACAAAAGCCCATCAGCTACTGATTTTTCCTGTTGTTGGGAAACAAGATCCTCTGTCTGAAGTGGGAAACCACTCTGTAAACCACAAAGTTCATTACACCTCTAAATCAGGGCAAAGGGGGAACTTTTTGGAGGCCTGGGAATTTGTGAGGTATTTGCACTTATTGTACGTAATTATTTTCATTTTTACACCATTGCTTTGTTTATATGTAGATTTATCTACAATATAGTATGGCAAGCTTATTTGTAAAGGGCTAGAGAGTAAATATTTAAGACTGTTTCTGCAAATCCTCAAAGACTCAAAGTGTGAAATGGGGGCAATATGAAATGTTGCAGACCACAAACGGCCTAAGCTTGAGCTATCTCAGGAGGACAAGTTAGGGCTGTGGGAAAATTTCAGGCGAAAACAATAGAAGCCAGGTTCCCGTCAAAAATAAGATATATGTAGGCCTCCCTGGTGGCTCAGGCGGTTGAGCACCACACTATGAAGCAATCCACAGCCTCTGCAGCACAAGTTCGTTCCCCAGCCAACCAGGGAGAGACCACATGGAGAAGCAGACCTCTCCTGTCTGGCCTGCTGCTCCCTTCAGCAGCGTGTTTCAGTCAGTCTGCCTGCTCTGTTCCCCACTCTGTCTCTGGTGAGAGTCCTCTCACCCCCCACATCTCTGGCCTGTACCCCAGCTCTTGTATGCATAAATAAATAAATCTTTTTTTTTTTTTTTTTTTTTTTTTTTGTGGGACCCTCGCCAGCGGCTGGGGAACGAACAGGCGCTGCAGAGGCTGCAGGCAGCCTCGCAGCCCAGCGCTCAACCGCTGAGCCACCAGGGGAGGCCCAATAAATAAATCTTTTTTTTAAAAAAAAGATATATGTACCTTTTGTACCTGAAACATGGGATGTGGTGAAATTCTCCGCTGCTTGTAGCAGCACAGTTTGGCTTCTGTACTCCCACTTGCTGTGGCAACTGCAAACTCCCAGGTGTAGTTTTTGGCTTTAAAAACTCTTATCACCCCCTGCTCAGGTATCTCCCTATAACAAGGTCAGTCACTGGCCGGCTAATAAAGGCTTTTTAAAATCTGATTCAGACTCGGGTCTGTGTCTAAGGGGACACCCTATAACAAAAGCAGTTTCTTTGTTGCAGACCTTAGAACTATATTAAAGGCCCTATATTGTAGGCCCTAATAAAATAGGTTACTGCCAAAAAGAATCCCAAGCCTGTTGGCCTATCCCTGAGCTACAGAGCAGTTAGTAATAATTCCTCATAATTTTTATACAATATCCTCCTAAAAAAAAAGTAAGATCAACTAATGCTTACCGCAGATTTTTATGAATTAAAATAAGTTTTCTAAGGAATTAACATTTAATTTCAGTCTTTACAACTCTATGAGGAAAGTAGTATTTCTGCCCTCATTTATACAAGAAAAAACTGAGGCCCTGAAAGGGAAAATAACTACCTCAAGTTTGCATTAACTAGAAGGTCATGAAACCAGGATTTCAATCTAGGCAGATTTATAAGCATGTCTTCATGAACTTTTGCTTCAGTTCTGAATTATGTGTGCATGTGCGTGTTTATTTTAAACATGAAGTTAGATTCCAACCATTAATTAGATCCCTATGATTTTTGAGCATATAGTCAAACAGGTCAACAAAGATTGGACAACATGATCAATACATCTAATCATGGTGATTATTAATCATTTTTTAAGTTCCAGGTTTTTAAAAATTTTAATTAAAATTCCAATTAATTTGTTGCAAAAATTACTACTGCCATCATTGCACTTTAGTGAGGATTTTACTGAAATCAATGAAAAATTAGGTCATTTTTCCGAATATGCCAGGTTTTTAGAAAATCTGCAAAGTGTTGAGAAAACTAGAGCTAAAATCATAGATCATATACCATGATTTCTCTTGTAATTAATATTTAACCAAGTATTCTTTTGTCCTCTGTTCATACAAATAAACAAATTAACTTGCTACATAAAAAGAGTACATTTTTGTGTGAATATATGCATAAATTATTATTATTTATGGAAAATGAGAACTCTTCTGGAAAACTTCAGGAAAGTTGATGCCATAACTTTGTAATCATTTGTGTTGCCACCCAAATTTTTTTAAGAGAGCTGAACCTCAAAGGACTCTCAAATAATCACATATTTATGATAGCTAGCGTCCCCAACCACTTGGAAAATTTTACTAAATTTCTGAAATTCTCACACTGGTTAATTTCTCTTAAGTTTCTTAAAGCCTCCTAATCACTAATAGTGTTTCTAATAGTACATAGTTTCATTATTCAGACAGATACACCATTGTAAATAGGAAGAAAAGAACCTACATTTAAAATCTGCCAACTTTCTGCATTTTTTCTCTAGAGAGTCAAATTGACCTCTTGCAATTTTATGAGTATGGGTAGTGTTTGTTAGAATCACCTAGAATTTGAGGAACTTTTGATGAATTTTTTTAAACATTTGTTCATTTTAAGCACTAATACTCATTTTTTTTTTTCATGTATTAGAGATCTAGAAAAACATAATACCTTCTTTGAACTCTCCAGTATGTCAGAAACAAACTGGGCATATTGGTAACATAACAGTACTGGATTTTTGAATGAGGACATGACAACTGATGAATGACATTTTAGAAACAAATGGACTCAGGAACCTTGTTTCAAAAATGAAAGATTCAATTAAGGTCAAATAGGCAGTAAGAAAAAAACAGATAAAGGACACAAACCGGGAATTCTCAAATTGTCATGTTAATTAATTAATTAGATTATTTTCTTATATATCTTTCTATGAAAAGATCTTCCCTTCTATATAGCCAAGAGAAAGCATTGAATTGGATTATCAGATGAATTTCCTTCCCTATTCATATGTGAGCTTAAAGATTCATGGAGTTTAAAGCATTTTGTTATTTTTTCTTTATAGCAGTCCCTTTAAGTAGATACCAGATTGTTATCAAGATATAGACAAATTGTAAATGCTTTGTTAGAAACTTGGCATTTCAGTCTTGGAGAAGATTATTAAACCCAACACTGTTACCTTTTCTCTAAAACACATAACATGGGTTCATAATTTAACTCCAGGGAGAAAGGTATACAGGTATACGGCCAGTCTTAATTTCTGGCCCATTAATTCTAAGCCCTAACATTTCTTTTTCTTTTATCCAAAAAAACATATCTGAATGCAACAGTGAAAACATTAAACTGTCAGCCTTTAATTCCTCTATTATAAAAATACATAATTCTCAAACTTTACTATTTAATTCTCATTATATTAAAATACTTAAGACACCTCACAATCAATTGTAAACATGTTGATCATATCCAATACATTTAACTAAGTTTTCCTGTACTTGTAAGGGGGGAAAAAACTATAAATTGCATCTCCATTGCACATATAAGAACTGAAATTTTGTCCTCTGAATCCAGTTAAATCATTTTATGCAGGATGACTGAACACTGAAACTTCCTTAAGCTATTCTGCTTATAACTCTGACTTTGAAGGCTGGTAAAGTGATTCATTCAGGTTGCTGTAGAAACTGAATAACTGTTCGGTGTGCTGGATTAGGATATGACACAATATCCTGTGTGAGGGCATAGATCTCATGCAGGAGAGGAAAAGCATCAGTGCTTTGATATTGCTGTTAAGAGACTTAGATTTATTATTAAACCCTCCTTGGATGGAAAGACCAATGGTAAATTCATCAAGAAGCCTACAAGCATTCTTGAAGTGAGTGATTTCTCTGCATCTCAAACTAGAGTCTCACATAAGCATCAAAGTTAGCCAAGATAAAATGTCAAAGATATGAACATGAGAAATGTATACGTGCAAGTAAGTAATGTCATTAGCCTGAAAAGATAGCCTTCTACTTAAGATGACCTTCCAACCAGATGATTTTTATAACCTAGATTTTTCACCTTAATAGTCCCATTTGCTTTCTACCTGTCTAAATGCTGATTTGGTTTTCATTCATATATGCCAGAAAATAAATCTGGAAACAATATTTCTTAACTTTTAGACATCATCCAAAAATAGTTATAAGAAACTTCTGCTTCTGTCAGTAGAAAGCTCCTATTAACTTTTCTTAGAAAGAAGCTGAAGTGTCACCCCAAGAGACAGCCAAATGTCCAAATAACACCTTGAAAAGGACTAAGACCTTTGATAATAACCAGTTCTGGAATTTGGGTTGCAGGACAGAGACAGGAATAGTTACTTCACCTGAGGCACCTAAAATTGGAGGAGGTTCTAGAGAGTGTTGATGTCCCATCAACCACGGTGATGTTGATATGATAAGTGTAAGTGATGGGGGGGGTTAGGGTGGAAAGAAAATACATCATATATAATATAGGAATCTGCACGCACACACAGAGCATAGGCTGAATGTACACACCATCTGATTAATGATCTGTTTTCTTGAAATAAAAACTCTCGTCTTAAACTGAGAATCCTGCCCCAGTGATGTCTAAAGGAGTGCTGGACACTGATGTCATCAGATGCACCACGGTTGAGAAACCAAGACATTGGTAACAATTCTGGGGGTTGAACATGATGAATAAGAGGAACATCAACAGTGATGGGCTGTTCTGATGGGCTGTTTGCTTATGGCTGTCTTTGTTTAACTCACTATATAAAGGCCAGCTCAAGACAGGGGTCTATGCCCACTGTTCTCTCAGATAAATGGCCTTGGCACAATGGTTTCTACAGGGTGCCGTGACCCCTATCTCTCAGATCAATGGTCAGCCATCTGAAAAATAATAGTGCTTGTAGATTCAATTCCTGTCTCTGTTTCTTGGCTTTTTGGTAGTGACACTCTGCAGAACCCAGCATTTCTGCAACACAAGGACTGGGAGTCAGGCAAAACCAGAATGTGAACAGGGTTGGAGGTAAAGTAAGCAAGATCATAGGTCATTGATTTTAATGAAAGTAAAAGGAACTGAATTCAGAAAAATGGATCCAACTAACTTTAAGATATGAAGGCAGACAAAAACTTATTAATATATTTCTTCGGATACACACTGATTTATCTACAGAATAAAATGTGTAACTTAAGGGCTATCAAAATATTTATGTTCTTAAAAGCATCTAACTTTCTTTGCCAATCATATTCCTAATATGTCTGTGTGCCTTTGTCTAATATAACAAAAGCATTTCATAACCTCAACATGGCTAATTGGTCCAGTGGCATACACTTGACCCAAGACCAGGCAATCCATTATAGTCAGCATTCAATGAAAATACATTTCTTAAAAAAAAAAAAAAATTGGCTATATCTCTACCTATGTAAAAACCAGTGAGTGGAAGTTGCTAGAGCTGATATTTCCATGTCATATTTAGATAACTAAGTAGAGGAAGTTATTCTACATGTAGGGAAAATAGACCAGGAATAAGAAACTATAGAGAGATATAGGAAGGCTGTTTTCCTTGGTAACCAATAATTTAACAATTCTGAGTTGTAATTTGCATAAAACCTACCTATATATAGTGTATTCAGTGAAGTCTCCATATTTAGACATCAAACCCCTTCCTCTTTATTTGGGTCAACCACAATGAACTTCTGCATCTTGTACCCAAAAAGGCTTGTGTTAGAAGGTATCATTATTATTGCAATTTTTACACATTACTTCTATTAATTTCAGAAGACTCTGAGGAATCAGAGGAGTCATTTAAAAAGAACTATAGCTCTAGGAAAAGAGTAGGAAAAAGAAGATTAGAGAAGATGCTAAAGATAAAATTTGTCAACATCAATATTACCATGGGTATTCTTCCTTTATGTTGTGAAATATTCTTGCCTATGCACATATACATTTCATATAAAATTTTATAAAATATACATTCATCATGTGACTTCAAATCACTGTAGTGTTTAATGGGTTTAGCATTTATTAGCCTATAATTGCTCAAAATGATTTAACATATATGTTCCTTTCCCCATTATCTTTCTTATTCTCCAAATTAATAATAGTTAATCTACTCAAAGGTGAAAATGGGAATATATATATTTCTTAGTGCTAGAAGATAAATTCTTGTTGAGTTATGAGAAAAGTTGAGTAAAGTGAAAAAGGAATTTCATTATTTTCATGATGAAAAAAGAGAAAACAGGATAATTCTGCTTCCGAATCTGTAGAGAAAGGAAGGTCTAAAGGGGAAACGTACTTCTTAAAGGAAAATTTTTTTATCAATGCTTGTTCACTGCAACATGCAACATCTCAAGTAAAAAGAGTATAACCAGAAACTAGTTTATATCTCCAAGTTCAATATAAAGAGCCAAAGGCAAGTCCTTGAATATATGATATAAATGGTGACAAAAATCCATGCAAATCCTTTTTCCTTTTAAAAAAGTAAAGAATAGATACTTTTTATGAAGTTGTCTTATTCTGTTTTCTTTATTTATTTGTTTAATAATGTATAGGTGTTTCCTTGCTGTTGTTTTCTTTCTGGCTATGACGGGCAGACATTTTCGGTATTTCCATATTTTCTATCCTTACTCTATTCCTGTCTTTGTTCATCCATTATTTTTCTTATTTTGATGAGCATGGTTATAACTGTTAACTAAAACTCATCAGATAGGTAATTAAATTGTACTGGATTGAAACTTCCTTAGGGTTTTTTTGTTCTATCATTTGTGATATGCTCCTATGTCACTTGCTTTTTAGTTTTTATAGATTGGGGTAACGAGTTTTTTTCTCTTGTCTTGATAAATGAGTCTTGTATTAAGGTTACAGGTTATGGGATATAATCCTAGGTTTTTTAGCCAGGACCCATTGGTGTCTATTGCTTCAACTGTTAGGGGGAAAGGATGTCCTTAGCAAAGTCCATACAGGCTTTGTGGACTCCACCCCCCCTCCAGACCAAAGCCATCAAGACACTGGGAACTACAAAGTCCATCATCATCAATGGGAGGGTTGCTGGGATCTGGCGGTGGGGTTAAGCAGCCAGTTTGGTATAAAGCCAGACACTTGGGCCTTGGGTCGCTCTCTTGGCCTCACGGCTCTTGGCTCTTTGCCAGCTCTCAGCATGTTATTGGGATTCCAGGTCAGCAGATCTGGTAGGACACATTCATGAGTTTATCTCCCTCTTTATCTCCCTGAGTTATTCATTTCTTTATTTTCCCTTTATTTTGTAAATAAACCTTTTATTAACCTTCTGTGTGTGCCTGCAGTTGAGTATTAACAAGTCCCTTTTAAGTGCACAGGTGACGACCCACAGTCAGGCAACCTGCTTTATATCAGGGTTGCTCTGTGATGACCCACAGTCAGGCAACCCATTTTATATCAGGGTTGCTCTGTAACATAACAACTAATGGCTTTGTGTTCAGCTGACCCAAGTGCTGGTGTTGATGGGGACTAGGAGAGAGGAGTGGGGAAGGGGAATAGTGGAGACAGCAGGGAACCAGGAGGTCACTGCTAGCAAATACCAAGACTACAAGCCTCCTAAGGTGCTTATGACACCCGAGTTGGGGGTGGGGTGGGTATCTACAGTGACTCCTCTCCTAGGCCATTTCCTCAGTCAGAGCATCCTGAATAATCCCATGCCAGATTCAATCTCTCAGCTATGTTTCAGCTCTGGTATAGGGTTCTGCAACTACTCAATGGTTGTAGCCCTGGCAAGGGACTGTGGTTGGATTAAGAGTTACAGATCTGGGCCTCCCTGGTGGCGCAAGGGGTTAAGCGCAGCACTATGAAGCTATCTGCAGCCTCTGCATCACAAGTTTGATCCCCAGCTGGCTAGGATGCTAACCACATGGCACAACAGACCTCTCCTGTCTTGCCCGCTGCTCCCCTCAGCAGTGTGCTCCCTACTCGGTCTCTGGTGAATCCTCTCACCCTCCTGCACCTCTGGACTGTACCCCAGTTCTTGTGTGCATAAATAAATAAATCCTTTAAAAAAAAAGAGTTACAGCTCAGCTTTTGTACCCTCTACCTTTGAAGCGCAGAGCTTACCCTCGGGTGGTCCTCAGCCCCCTGGGCATTCCTGGTCATACCTCATGATGCACAGCCTTCCCAGTGTGATCCAACATTGTGCTCTTGTGTGATTTGAAAGGCACCTTGTAGGGTTGGGCTCCCGCACCTAACTGACCAGGCCATTCTGACCTTGTTTAGGATCTAACAAAATGGTGGCCAAACAGGCTGCTTAGGGGTAGCAGACCCACAGACATTTTGGTTGAGGAGAGAACAACACTGTTTGGTCACTTACAATACCTACAGTCACTAAGACAGTCTTTCCACTGCCCTAAGCTCCCCTATTTAGGGGTATAGGATTTCATACTCCAGCTTTAGCTTACTAGCCTAGTTGCTATTGGCAGTATAGTGTCTGCATTTGCAGGTGTCAAATCTGCTGTCCTGGGGTACTATTGATGGAGGACAAGAATAGAAAAAAAAAAAAAAAACCTAAAAAAGGAGGCACCACAAGACCAGAAACCTGTCTCACACAAGGAGGTGGGGGCAGAAAAGATTAGCATAACCATCCACACAGTTGTGGATACTAGCATCCTGAGGCATGGACAACACTAGTATCCTGAGGCAAAGCATAACATCCAAGCAGGTATCAGACTGCTGTCTAGAGCACAGGCCATAGGGTAAAGATAGGGAGATTGATCCCAACAGACCCCAAAGGTAAAGATATGGAGATTGAGCCCATTGTAGAATCTCTGGTCCCTTTATTCTATATAGTTATCCAAAATTAACAATCACTGACCACTCACAAGGAGTTGCCCCTCTCAAACAGAAGACTCTATCAGTGCAGTCTCTGCACAGACTTGGCGCAGCATTCCCACTGCCCACCTGTGACTATGCAGGTGCTTCTTTTCACCAACTGTGACCTGTCAAGACTGCCCGCCCGCAACCATGCAGGCCTCTCTTAGCAAACCTTTCCCTTCTGGGGCAGCTCTTCCTTCACTGTCTCCTTACTCTGCTCAAGCTAATTCCACAGTCCAAAACATGCTATTAGATGGGTGATTGTAATTTGGGAGAAGTAAAAGCCTGGTTCTGAGGTCACACCTGGTTAAGAGCATATTTAGAGTATGATAGAAAACACTATTCAGTCTAGTGTATCTCAATGTTCTTGTTTGTAAACTGGAGTTAACAGCATAATCTAGCTCAGAGTTATGGTGAGAATAAATGAGATAATTCTCCATAGCAGCAAAATATGCAAAAACATTAAACTATCAAAGAAATTGTTTCTAAGATAATAGAAATGATGTGAACCATTAAAATTGTACACACAAACTTATAATAGAAAATATTTTAAATTTTACTAATACATCCAACTCCATAATCTCTTTCTGGTTAATTAATGGTCAGAAAATGTCAATAATGCACTCAATCTTAAGTGATTACTAATGTATTTTGCCATGTGATAATAAATGCTATTGTAGTGGCAGCAATTAATTTATTCTAAATAAATATATAAATACTTCTAAATCCTATTTCCCTAGGTAAACACATTTTTTGATTCTTCACATAGAAATCTAAATTTGTAATTCAAAGAAGTTAATAGAACTATGCTTTGAAGGACTAAATACCCTATTTAACTTGAGTTAGATAATAAATAAAATCTCAAACAAAAGTGAGTAAATTGAATTGTATGTCAAGACCAAATTTAATGTTCAGAGCCTCCCTGTTGGCCCAGGGATAAGTATCAGCGCTAGCACTGTAAAGGCCCACTGCAATGACTTGAGTTCAATCCCTGGCCAGGGAGCAGACACACATGGGGCAGCAGATCTCTCCTGTCTCACCCACTGCTCCCCTCAGCAGTGTATTTCAATAAATCCACCTGTTCTACTCTCTACTCTGTCTCTGGTGAATCCCCTACACCTCTAAGATACACCCCATTTTTTTCTACACAAAAATAAATAAAGTCTTAAAAAATTAATATTCATTCACAACTCTAAAAAAGGAATTATAAGTTTAATTTCTCATTTGTTTATTTACTTATGTATTTATGGCATTATTTTTTATAATAGATTATTAATAACTCAATTTTTTTTATTGTGATATTTTCGGTTTACAGTGTTGTTGACTGTGATTTAAAGGTCTAGGATATCCCCTTTCAAGTAATGTTATCACACTACAACCACCACAAAAGCACACACAGACCTTCACCATTGCCCATGTGCTCCATCCCCACTTCATTCTGTCTGATTCCCTTCCCCTTCTCTGGCAGTTCTGAAGTCAGATATCTAGGGTTTGCTATTATTTTCATTTTATCAGACCCTTTGTTTTGTTTGTCGATATTCCACATCTAAATGTCACAATCCAGTATTTTCTTTCTCATTTTGATTTATTTCACTCAGCACAAACCCCTCCAGTTCAACCCAATTTGCTGCAAATGGCAAGAATTTATCTTTTTTATAACTAGCAATGTTCAGCTATGCATATGTACCACATTTTCTTAATCCACTGGTTTATCGATGGGCCTTTAGGTTGTTTCCATAATCTGGCTATTGTAAAGAGTGTTGCAATGAGCATAGGAGGGCACATATCCTTTCAAATTAGTGATTTTGTATTATTTGGGTAGAAACCTACAAATGGAATTGCTGGAATATATGGTAGGCCTATTTTCAAATATTTTAAGGAACCTCCATACTGTTTTCCATAAGGTCTGCACCAGTCTGTATTCCTACCAACAGTGTATAAGGGTTCCTTTTTCTTTCCTAGCAGGTTGCATGGTGGTTTTATCCTTTACTGGCTTCTGTAGAACTGAGACCTGACCTTGCAGTTGCTGAATCAGAGGAAGGGGAGGGTGCTGGAGTCATCCAGTCCCTGTTGCAATGTGCTGGGTGGAGGGAGAGCTAGTTTATATTGGTGGCAACACCACCACCAATAGCCCTCTTCACTGGGATTCCGGAGCTGGGACTGCAGTATGTGTACTCTCAAGGCAGTTCACAAAGCCTGATGCATTCATCTTGAGGGGGTAGAGGAGCATCTTTCTATGCAGTATACTGTCTTTGTTGCTTTTACCAGGATAACTGGCCTTTAGGAACACCCTAACTCCTTCACACATGTTGACTTCAATCAAGGGCGTACACTTCCACATCAGTTAGTTCTCCCCTTCTCAATTGTCCTGGCCGAGCTGGCAGTTCCTTGGGTATCTGCTGCCCCAGATCACTGGCTCAGGGATTTATCTCTCCACCTATATCTTTTTCTTATTTTTTTAAATTTTATTTTACATATATTTTACATTGTTCTTCCTTTTTGTACAATGCATGTTTTCTCCACACTCCCAGACTTCAAACTATACTACAAAGCCATGAAAATTAAAACTGTATGGTACTGGAACAAAAACAGACAGACAAATGGAATTGAATAGAAAGCCCAGAAACAAACCCGTATATTTACAACTAATCTTTGACAAGGGGTACAAAGAATATGCAATGGAACACCTGTATCTTTTTCGATGAAGTGTGACTTCAATGAAGTGTGACTCTCTTCTCCTTCTCCTCTCTCTATTGTGGTCCATATTAATAGAATTTACAGTTCTGAGGAGTTTTCCAGTTTCACTTCTAGTCATCAGTCTCTGTAGGTGTAATTTCCCTCTGATTAGCTGTTAGATGATCCTAGTGGCAGCAAAACAAGGAATCTCTTCTGTCAACACCTTGGTATGTCCTCAGGAATTATCATGTTTAGATAATCTTGCTCTATAAAGTTAGGGAAAACAATTCTCTGTGGTATCCCGTTAAAACTTAGTTCAATATCTTCATACACTAAACTTATACATTTGAAGTCCAAGTTTTCATTCTGCTCACATTTTCAGATCTATCAGGCAAAGTCACAAGTAATTTACAGGTTTATAACATAGAAGTACTTTTGAGACAGAAAATTTTCTTTGAATTTTGTATTACTTTTTGTGTTTTCTAGTTATGAAAAGAGAATATTTTAAGATAGTTAAGCATTAAAATATTTTTATATCTAAATGAAAAAATAATAAATTATTTTATATAATTTTCTTCATCTATCTCTATTTTCTGATGTTCACAGAAAATATGTATTACTACATAAATTGTGAATTTTAAAGAAAAATGTAAGTTAAATTCCTACATCAAGCAGAAGAAATGCATTTAGCTATCCCCTAGCTTATCTGATACTATTCCTAGTACCAATGAAAAATTAACTCTAATTAAATTATTTGCCCAAAACTTTAATAAGTTAAATTTCTAAGTAAATGATATTTACTTGAAAGGGAGTCTTCATGCTTTGTTATTATTGTAGCTTCTTTGTTTACTTTTTCAAGCAATCTAACAGTCTACTAGAAAATAAATCACCATCTGGGAATAGTATCATTTAGTTAATAACTATAATAGTCTTCAGCTCTGGGCACAAAAAGGCTTTTATTTTGATTCATTCATTTTCATCATTGAGGATCTTTGTGTTAAAACAACTTCCAAAAGCATAAGGAAGATGATATGTTCTTTATTATGTACATTTCTAACCACTTACTTATTTTTTTCTCTATAACTGTTAGAAGGTTAGCTGTCATTAATTCATATTCCTGTCTTTTCATTTTTATTTATCTAATTCTTTGTCATGTGTTGAAATGTACTGGAGATAAAACAAAAGCTTTCAAATTCAAAGGAAAGAATCATAGAATACTGCAACTAATAGGAAACTTAGGAGCCCTTTAAGGTACACCTCATCTTGTGTATGAAAACACTAAGGACCAGCGAGACAAAATGCTAGTTAGAATCACGCTGGTCAATGTCTTCCACACAGACCTATTATAATCACTCTTTCCTGCAGCCAGTTGAAAAAACGCTATTCAGTATGAAATCCACAAATCATCGAAAAGTAAGTCAAATACTAAAATCTTTTCAAGATGATATTGACAATGTCACTTTCACTTATTACATGGTATCTTTACTGCAGAGAAAGTAAAAATGCTGCCACCACTCAGTATCTGGACATATTAGGAGTGTATTGGGTTCTGACATTCAGCAATACATCTCTCTCTAGCACCCCAGGGCAAGTGGGCAGTGTTATGTAGGTAGTGTGAGGCTTTCTAAGCCATTCATTCATTCATCCATGTTCCTTCAGCACTTCCCTAGGAGAGGTGCCACCTGAGGCCCCAAAGAATTATAAAGTAAACCTGACAGATAGGTCCCTTGCTGAAATGTATGGAGACAGCATCACATAAAATTGGGAAAAATTCATAAGTAGCTACAATATATAAGTATTTTGAAAAAACTAAGCATTATAGTTTTGATAAAATAATTGTTATACAAGAAGCCCATTAGACTGAAGTGACTAATGACTTGTAATGTGAGTAGTTTCTATAAAGCATTTCTTCTATAATCAATCAGCACTGCTCAATTGGTGTTGCTTTCTGCTTTAAATATATCTCCAAAAATTTTAATGTACCTTAATTTATCCTTTAACAGGGTGAAGGAGGGCCTCTTGATGAAGGGAAATTTAAGCTGAGGAATTTTTAAGGAAAGTTAGATTAGAAATTAGTTTTACTGGGCCTCCCCGGTGGCGCAGCGGTTGAGCGCTGGGTTGCGAAGCTGCCCGCGGCCTCTGCGGTGCAGGTTCGATCCCCGGCTGCTCCCCGGCCAGCGGAGGAGGGTCCCATATGGCGCGCAGACCTCTCCTGCCGCCCGCTGCTCCCCTCAGCAGTGAACTTCGGTCCTTCTGCCTGCTCTGCTCCCTGCTATGTCTCTGGTGAATTCTCTCACCCTCCCGCGCTTCTGACTCTACCCAGTGCATGTATAAACAAAACAAACAAACAAACAAATAAATAAATAAAAAAAACATGCCTCTATAAAAAAAAAAAAAAAGAAAAAAGAAATTAGTTTTACCAATTTTAGGTTTCCTTAATGTCATCTAGTAACAGGTTCAAACTGATAACAGAAAGTCAAGTTCATTGTCATGTTCATTCTTTTTCTACCAAAGAAAGGCCTGTTGAAATTTACCAACTAATTTTCAATAGGCTCTGTCATTCAAGTAGCTTTTCTGTCTCTAATTGATGCATAGAGACAGGAAATTATCATAGGCATTGAATTGTTTGGTGAAGACTAAGTATGTTTTCTCTCTGAAAGCTTTTCCCAAGGAGTTTCACTCCAACAAACAATTATTCTAAGAGTGAATGTGAATATTAGCATTCAGACTATGAACAAGTCTCTGCCACATCTGTTGTTATGTTATTTTTTTTTTAAGATTTATTCATTTATTTATACAAGCACTGGGTACAGTCAGAAGTGTGGGAGGGTGAGAGAGAATTCACCAGAGCCAGAGCGGGGAGCAGAACAGACAGACCTATGAAACACACTGCTGAGGGGACTAGGGGGCGCGGCAGGAGAGGTCTGCGCACCATGTGGGACCCTCACCCAGCCACCGGGGATCAAACCAGCGCTGCAGAGGCTACAGTCAGCTTCGCAGCCCAGCGCTCAACCACTGCGCCACCGGGGAGGCCCTGTTGTTATGTTATGCAGGATAAAAGATTGTCCCTAACCAGCCCCTCACCTTTCAAAAGAAAAAGATAATCTATTTTTATAGGAATCTCAAGGAATTGACGTTAGCTCCTTCAAAACTATGGCATATCTCCCAAAAAATGTAATACGTGAAAATTTCCAAAATATATCTATAGTATATCAATAATTCTCAAATTGATGTTCACTTTTTGTCCCTTTTTTCCAAAAATCTTCAATTGGCCCATACTATGACAAATCTTAATTGTATTAAATCCTCATCCAAATAAATCATCAGAACCCAACCTAAAGCAGAATGCTATTTGTAACTGGTCTTTCGTATTTAACAGCTGATAAAATAGCATCTTACAGTTAGTGAAATTGCTGGTTTCAACCTGAGGCTCATACAATAATAAAGCTCTTTATCCTGAGGAACACACTAATGAATGACATCTCTATTTCTAAGCATCTGGTTGATGCCTGAAATTTTTGCATACTTCCTATGCCCTAAAATCTATCAACAGACACAACCTCGTTTGACTATATTCCTTGCAATAATTATTATTTATAGAAGCAACAATCAAATTTAAGGAGTATAAGAGACAAGCAGTAGGCATTCCTAATTCAAAATGTACTGTTGTAATGAAGTCTTTAGGATGAAAACAATTAGGAAAAGTCTAACTTGCCCATAAAATGGAAAACAGAATGCAAGTTCAATGAAGAGAGTAGAATGCGTACCCCTGTACTACTGGCAAACAAAATATTTATTTCTATTTCCAAAAATATAAGGACACATTCAGGAAAGCAAAGAGATGAGACAGCAGATGCTCTGATGTTAACTTAAAGTTTCCAGTAAGATTTGGGTTATGCCTTTGAATGTTGCCTTCCTCAAAAATAATTAGTGGCTCCTTCAGTAACAGACAGGATAGTAACAACTTGGATGCATGGTTTCTGTTAAAATGGAATTAAAGTCTATTTGAGGGAAATTTATAGTCTTGTAGGAGTGGGGAGAAGGGAGTAGAAGAGAAGTAGTTCAATTTTTAAATCTCATCCAAATATGAAGATAACATCAGAAACCTGCATAGAAAAGTTACGAAATTACTTTCTCAGTATATGAATCTCATGGATACTTCTAGCCTGTCATAATATTCTTTAAGGAATTTTTGATCCAGGTACTTTAGATTTCAACTCATGACTAAAAACAGCCAGCAACACATCAGCATGAATTAAACATAGAAGCATCACACATACCTGAATGTTCTGAGGGGAAGTTGATCAAGTTTTGTTTCATATATACAGTCAAAATTAAACACACTTAGGGCCTCCAAGGTAGCACAAGGGGTTAAGTCTCAGCACTATGAAGGTATTGGCAGGCACTGCAGCAAGAGTTCGATCCCAGGCCAGGGAGCTGACCCACATGGCACAGCAGACCTCTCCTATCTCCGAAACTGCTCCCCTCAGCAGTGTATTTCTGCAGATCTGCCTGTTCTGCTCCCCACTCTGTCTCTGGTGAATCCTCTCACCCCCTACACCTCTGGCCTACACCCCAGCTCTTGTATGCATAAATAAATAAATCTTTAAAAAAAAATAGAAAAAAATTTTAGGGGCAAAGAAAGTAGCCTTACAGAGGTATAAAAAATGTGATATGATAAATGATTGAGAAACATGTCTCTGCCATAGATTTTCAAATGAATATATGAAATATGAATAACATCTGGAAAGACAGTACCTTACTCATTGATTCAATGAATATGTGCTTGCCTACTCTGTGCCTGGCAATAAACTAGGTGCAAGATATTTAAAAAATAACTAAGGCAAGGGTGTTGCCACCTGGAAGTTGTATTCTACACCAGGGGGTGAGAGTGCAGATGAATGATAAGTGAAAGTGACAAATAAAGATGAGGTCCCTATCTTCTGGGGGTCCACCGTCAAGTGGGGGAAAAGGATGTGAAAATAAACACTAACACCAACATAGCAAGAAGTAAAGAAAACACTGTACATATGGAAGACAATTTCTGGTCATTTATTATCCTGTCTGCATTTGGTAAACAGCCATTTCTATAAGAGACAGTCCAAGTCCAAACAAAGTCTCATTATATTGTTGATGCTTGTCAAGAATTAGAGCAGGAGAAGAAAAATGAGGAGCCGCCAAACCCCTAGGAATTTCAGATACACTAGAAACCTCCCTAGTCATGTGTTTTTCCCTGCTCCTTTGAAATTTGTAACTTTCAAAAGGATAGGAGATTCATTAAGACTCAATTCCTGTGAGGAAATAGGTATTGCCTTACTAAAGGGATTCGTATTTTGCAAGTTTAAGTTCTTATGATATGTCATATCATAAAACATATCATAAAATGTTAACTGATCATATAATACATAAATAACATCTCATGATATGGTCAATAAGAATGTGGGTTCCATGGGCCTCCCTATTGGCCTAGGGGTTAAGTCTCAGCACTACCACTGCAATGACCGGAGTTTGATCCCCAGCCAGAGAGCTGACCCAAATGGTGCAGCAGACCTCTCCTGTCTCACCTGCTGTACCCCTTAGCAGTGTATTTCAGTAGATCCACCTGTTCTGCTCTCCACTCTCTCTCTGTTGAAACCTCTCACCCTCCCACCCTCTGCACCTCTGGCCTATACCTCAATTCTTCAATGTAACATAAAAATGTAACATGAAAATCTTATTTTATAAAGGGATAATTCTGGGCCTCCCCAGTGGCGCAGCAGTTGAGTGCTGGGTTGCAAGGCTGCCCGCAGCCTCTGCAGCACCAGTTTAATCCCTGGCTACCGGTCGGGGGTCCCACATGGCGCGCAGACCTCTCCTGCCGCCCGCTGCTCCCTTCAGCAGTGTACTTCGTCGCTCTGCCTGTTCTGCTCTCCGCTTTAGCTCTGGTAAATTCTCTCGCCCTCCTGTGCCTCTGATCGTACCCAGTGCTTGTATAAATAAATAAATAAATCTTTAAAAAAAGGGGATAATTAAAAAAAAAAAAAGAATATGGGCTCCAAAAAAGACAGACGTCAATTAAAATCATAGATTCACCATTTTTCCATCAGTCTTCTGAATTGACTTAGACTTCCTGAATCTTAAATTTTTCATGTTAACAGTGGAATAATAAAATCATAGTGTGTGATGATTAATTTTACATGTCAGTTTGGTCAGTCCACAGTATCCTGATAGTCAGTCAAATAGTTAGCCATGGTCTATAGTAAGTGATAAATAAGTTTTATTTGCTGTTTTAGACTTTACTATTTTCTGATGTAAATAGCATAGAATTATTTGGCAAGATGTTCTGAAGATGGGATTGGGGGAATTAAGACCCTCTAAAAGTGACTGAGCTGTTACTCTGACCACACTATATATACAGTGTTCCTCTTTATGACCCTCCTTCTTACAGGGAAGGTAATGGAAGGAAAGATTAGGCATCATTTTCAGGGTCAAAAGAGGTAAATATTAGTAAATCTAGGTGACAAAATCCAATCATTCTAGCCCCATGGCATATGCTCTTGATTGTACCATACATTTCTTCAAAATGTCATTGAACCAAATTCAAGCAAAAAAATATTCACTTCTGCTTTACTGTGTCACATGATCTTATGGAGTCAAAAAGAGTTCAGAACAACATCAGAGGCATTCACCAAAGCCAGGAGAGGCCAAGGTGCTCATTGGACAAGTCTCAAGCACAGAGAAAGGCATTGTCAGTTTCCTTCAGTTTCCATGAAGCTTGGTCAGGACTTGTCTGATGCTCTCCTGATCTGTCTTTCTCACTCCAGCCTCAAAGAGGAATTCAGTATGGAGTGAAGCACTACCCTTGGGTTTACATTTGATCAAAGAAAGTAAAGGTTATGGGGCCTCCCCGGTGGCGCAGAGAGTTGAGCACGGTGCTGTGAAGCTATCTGCAGCCTCTGCAGCGCGGGTTTCATCCCGGCCAGCTGGCAAGAATCCCACATGGCGCAGCAGACCTCTCCAGTCACGCCCACTGCTCCCCTCAGCAGTGTATTCCTGTCATCTGCCTGTTTTGCTCCCCTCTCTGTCTCTGGTGAATCCTCTCACCCTCCCGCGCCTCTAGCCTGTACCCCAGCTCTTGTATAAAAATAAATAAATCTTTAAAAAAAAAAGAAAGGAAATTTAAAGGTTTATGATAAAAAATATGCTCTTTTCTTGGTTTCTTTCTGGCTACAGGAAAATTAATGGACTCTCGATGTCAAGTCAAAAGGTAGGGAAAGGAGAGAGAGTGAACAAGATTATTGAAAACTGGGGAAATTACCCCACGTTGAAACTTAGCAACTGCTTCTCAGTTTCTATGGTTATATATATATATATATATATATATATATATATAACCATATATATATGCAGACAAGCTGAGCCAGTTTCCCAAGTCTTCCATTTTTTTAGGAGAAACCAAATATACAAAAGAAACTGTATAAGAAATACCTGAACTTGTAATTATTATGAATGAATAGTAATTTTAAAAAATTCATTGAGAAGGTCTACACAATAGAATAGATTACATCTGAAGAGTTTTGATAGAGTAAACACCAATTTATAAGCTAAATGTAGTTTAAAAATAACAAAAGAACAAACACACACTCTGGTTTCACATCATAAATCACAGGTTATGTCTCAGAATATGTTTGTGTTATGATGTAATGGAGATGGAAGATATAAAGAACTAGTCATTAAATGTTTATCATCAACTTTTCTAGTTCCCAGTCAAAAGTTTGTGATTTCACTTTGACAAAGTGTCTACTGGCTTGATCATTACAGTTCAAACAAGACAAGGAATTATCTGGATAACCCACAATAAACAGGGCATTCATAGAGCAATCAAGACATTCCATTGGATTTTCGATTTTCAAGTAGGCAAATTAATGTATTGGTAACGCAGATAAAGAACTTTCACACTTATCAGGCAAAAGCATACAAGCAATATCCAAATACATCAATTTTTTTAAACCAAATGTAGCATTTCAGTTAGTTAATCTTTGAAAGCACCTTTCAGTTAGAAGTCTAATTGTGAAAGTTGAAAGCAGTCTTTATTCTTATCAATTATTTATATAATCCCCACATTATTGTATTCACTTCTGAGTAAGTAGCTACTGAAAATCACAAATGGGAGATATATGTGGTTTTAATTACTTGATAATATAAAAGTTTGATTTTAAAATATGCATATAGCTATTTGGCAAGTTTGTATATAAATTATTTTTTAAAGATTTTATTCATTTATTTTTTGCATAGAACTGAGGTGAGGCTAGAGGTGCAGAGGGTCAGAGGATTCACCAGAGACAGAGTGGGGAGCGGAACAGGCAGATCTACTGAAATACACTGCTGAGGGGAGCAGCAGGCAAGACAGGCGAGGTCTGCTGTGCCCTATGTGGGTTAGCTCCCTGGCGGGGCTCAAACTCTGTCCATAATGGTGATAGCACCGTGACTTAACCCTTGGCGCACAAAGGAGGCCGTATATATAAATTATTATTGTATGTAATATATATAAGTGTATATATATATATATATATATATATATATATATATATATACACACACAATCTATCACATGCATTCTACTGCTTATTCAATCAATGCTGATCCTGTGGTGATTTTAGACCTTTAATTACTGTATTCTACCAACAAGTATTGAACTGAGACTGATCAAATGAACAGAAGTCAGTCTTCAAATCAGCACAATGTGATTCCTGTACTTTGCAGTGAGTGTTTGAACGACGTCCTCTTTCTAGTATGAAGAGTAAAAATTCTGAATCTTGTTTCCTGTGAGTGTCAGAAATAGAAACATCAGTGTAAAATAAAAAAAAAAAAATCATGTTGTCAAACCTCTCTCTCTGAGCTAAGCTTTAAGAGAATATTTTCAGCCCATGGAGTATTTATGACATTTTCCCCTGAGAAATAATATTGCAGACTTTATAAATGCCTGCACTGAAAAGTCTAATTTGGGAAATCTAAGTTGTTTTTTATTATTTTTTCTGATTTTGCATCACTTTCAAATGATAGAATTTCAATCAGTGATGGAAGTACCCAAAGAGTTCCTCCCTCCAGACACATACCCTGCAGAAGTGCACTATGCATAACTTAAAAGAATCTGGCTGCGTTAAGCACATGTTGATCTGCTATGGAGGAAGACCTTACCCATATATCTTAGTCTTATTTTTGGTGCGCTGAAATGTAATCATTATTAGGAACCACATGAAGATCATGGTTAACACAGGAAAGTCAGATAAGGCAGTTTTTCCAAAAGATGCATTTTAGAGATGGGTTAACCAGATGGATATCAGTGAGTACCAAATGTCACTAGCACAGAAATGATTCTGGTTAGTGATTTTCACAGGTGTAATAAAAGATGCATTGCTAAGACTCATACAGAGAAAGTTTCTAGTAAAATGTAATGAAAAAGCAGGAAACAGAGCTATTTCTGAGCTCATAGAAAGGAGGTTTTCTCCAAAATGGAAAAATGTACTCCACCTGGGTTTTTTTGTTTTTTTTTTTCAATAGTTGAGTTCAGCAAGATCAGGCTGGCTATGACATGATAACACATATACTTAAAATGACATTTAATTGGGGAGTTTTTGCACTTGTTATCACTGAACGACAAGTTCAATTGATTTTTTGTCATTGAACTGACTAACTTTTGGGCACAATTGTTTACAATTGACTGGTTATTCAACCTGTGCCTAGATAACACTAAAATAACAGATCAATCCAGATGAAAAAATTAATTGGGTTCATATAAATTTAGTTGATTGAAAGACCTACTTTCCACTTTTTTGCCCACCATTTCTGTGTTAGAGATATCACAGCCTCAAGTCAGCAGCAATTCTGCAAACTCCAAACTCTGCACACAGAGACCCCCTGACTTCATTCTCCATTACTGGATTTCAGTCTCTCCATTTTCGCCTTTGGGGAATTAATGTTATTACATTTGCCTCCTCAATATTCAGCAGTGAGCGTGGCCAGCTTGAGGCAAAAATAATGACATAGAATGTACTTTGGGGATGCTCCAAATCCCCTCATCAGAAGTTTTCTGCCTCTTGATAAAATTTTTACTATTTTCACAGTTTTCTAACATTCTCTGGATAACCTGTGAATTTCTATGCCACATCAGACTTAAACCTGTCTCTCCCAAGAGCACTTAATATCCTATGTTCTCTGCATTAATTCAGGCTTAGTACTTTACTGATGGGTTTTAATAATGTAGGAAACCGGGAATTATGAAGTTAAAGACTTTAGTGGAACATTTCATGTAATATTGTAAAACTTAGGAGACTGGCTCAAAACAGCGACTATTGAGGAGACTCTCAGAATGCTTGTACAGGTGAAAGGGGTGAAAGACTTGGAAACTCTGGGTTCTTCTAGTGCTCCTGAAAAGGCAGATTGTAAACAGTTAACATATGTGGTGCTGATCCTGAAGACCTTGCTTAATTTACACTTAAGTTAGAAATATCACTTCAGGTGCCTCCCTGGTGGCGCAAGGGGTTAACACAACCTTTGAAGCTATCTACAGCCACTGCAGCACGATTTCCATCCCCAGCCAGGGAGCTACCCACATGGTGCAGCAGACCTCTCCTTACTTGCCCGCTGCTCCCCTCAGCAGTATATTTCAACAGATATGCCTGTTCTGCTTCCCACTCTGTCTCTGGTGAATCCTCTCATGCCAGCCCCCACACCTCTGGCCTGTACCCCAGTTCTTGTGTGCATAAATAAATTCATCTTTTTTTTAAAGATTTATTTTTTTATACAAGCACTGGGTACAGTCAGAAGCACGGGAGGGTGAAAGAATTCACCAGAGCCAGAGCGGAGAAGAGAACAGGAAGACTGATGAAATGCACTGCTGAGGGGAGCAGCGGACGGCAGGAGAGGTCTGCGTGCCATGTGGGACCCTCGCCCGGTGGCCAGGGATCAAACCGGCGCTGCAGAGGCGGCAGGCAGCTTCACAACCCAGCACCCAACTGCTGCGGAGGCCCATAAATGAATAAATCTTTAAAAGAAAAAAAGAAATATCACTCCAAGGATAGAATTCTGCAGCTTTCAAACTTAAGAGGCCTATGCTTTTACCCACCTACAGAGGTTCTGACTTACCAGGCCTAGGAAGACCAAGCACCTCTATTTCTTGAGAAACGCATAGGTATAATTTGAGGCACAGCCAATATTGACTGCTATATGATTACATTCTGATTGTTAATTGATTACCCAGAAACTCAGTAAAATTATACTAAGTGAGGGCCTCCCTGGTGGCGCAAGGGGTTAAACACCACGCTATGAAGCAATCCACAGCATCTGCAGCACGAAATCGATCTCCGGACAGGAGAAACCCACATGGCGAAGTAGACCTCTCCTGACTCGCCTGCTGCTCCCCTCAGCAGTACATTTCAGTCAGTCTGCCTGTTCTGTTCCCCACTCTGTTTCTGGTGAATCCTCTCACCCTCCACATCTCTGGCCTATACCCCAGCTCTTGTATCCATAAATAAATAAATCTTTAAAAAAAAAAAAGATTATACTAAATGAAAGAAGCCAATCATGAAAGACCACATATCACATTTCTCTTTATGCAAAATATCCAGAATAGGCAAAACTATAGAGTAACTTAGTGGTTATAGGGCTGGAAGGAAGTAGGGAATAGAGCATAGGGTAATGATAGCTAAGTGAGGTGACAAAAATACACTAATATTCACTGTTGTGATGTTTGCTTGTATCTGTGACTATACTAAAAATCATTGACAGGTACACACTAAATAAGTGAATTTCATGGTGTGCTAATTGTGTCTAAACAGAACTATTACAAACATTTTATATGATATATAGTAAAACATATGTCTCTCCACAATTGTGAGAGAAAAGTACATCATTCTATGATAACTGACCGGAAAACATACAGGCAGTTTCAGCATTACACACGATGTCAGATTTTTAAAACCAGATTTTGTTTTCCTTGTTTTTTTTTTTTTTTTTTTAATTTTGCTTCTAATGTTCACATTGATGACTGTGTGGTTGAAAATCTATGGAAACTATTATTATACTTTATTATTGAAATGAAGTGAGTCAAAAGTGCTAAAAAAATCACCAGAGCCAAGTCATGGATGATAGAGAAAAGAATTCTCTGTGTAATGCAAAGTCAGTATCATTTTTTTGTGACAACATGCTGTTCAGTTTTTCTATGTATGGATGATTATTTAATTAAAAGAGCACATTATTTCTGCCAGGGCAGAGTTGCATATCTGGCCACCCACCAAGTCTTAACAAGAACCCTCTGTCATTCACTACTGTTCAAGGCCAACACAAAAACTGTCAACCTTGAGAAAGAAGAACCTACTCTTGCTCAGCAGAAATAAAGCTTTTACTTTCTATAGTCACGGTCCATTTAACAGTGAAAAATGTGTAATCCCCTAAATGTCTTTAAATGTTTTGATAAAGATTTTTGAATGAATAATTAAGATAAAAAAATTAGGTGACTTTGAATAAATAGTTAAATAGTAAATACATAAAACATGTTTATTTTGGTAATCACCCTCAATAAAATTAAGTGACAGGGAATATAAAATCATTTTTGAGGGCCTTCCTGATGGCGCAAGGTGTTAAGCACCACACTATGAAGCAATCCGCAGCCTCTGAAGCATGAGTTTGATCCCTGGCCAGCCAGGGAATAACCCACATGGCACAGCAGACCTCTCCTGTTGCACCCACTGCTCCCCTCAGCAGTGTACTTCGGTCAGTCTGCCTGTTCTGTTTCCCACTCTGTCTCTTTTGGATCCTCTCACCCCCCGCATCTCTGGCCTGTAACCTAGCTCTTGTATGCATAAATAAATTTTTAAAAATAAATAAAATAAAATCATTTTTGAGGAGCATTTCTCATTCCTGATTGAAATACTTTAGATATGGATGGTGTAAACTAATAACTTAAATACATGAATACTAATTCCTATGCATATTTATTGAGATTTAGGATTGCATCCATGCACAAATATTTAAACACTAAATCTGAATGTGTTATAAGCATTTTGTCAATACTAAGCTTCCCTTTACTAAGCTTAGTTACCATACATTTATTTTTTCTTGGAGGGAAGCTTGAGACATAAGGGTATCTGTCTAATGCCATACAGTCAGGTGGTGGAAGTTTTGGAGCCAGATCCAAGATGCATATAGGGTAGAAACCACATCTACATATGTTGGTCCAGTTAAGCCCCTCAAGCACCACTCACATGTGAACTGGCTTACAAATATATTGTATTACTCAGTTTGGGTTTTATGACAAAACACCATAGATTAAGTGGCTTAAACAACAGAAATTTACTACTCAGAGCTTTGGAGGCTGGAAAGTTCGAGATCAAGGTGCTGGCAGATTCAGTTCCCGATAAGAACTCTCTTCCTGGCTCCAATTACAATCGTATTTGTTGTCAGGCTTCAACAAATGAATTTAGGCAGGATGGAAGTCAGACCTGGCACAAATCACACTCAAACATCATGATTCAAGGAAACAGAAAACAATGGCCAGAAGGCCCTGTAGTTTCAGACCCTACTGGACTTAATAAACCAAGAATAGTGCTACCTTTTCTACCAGTCTTCAATTGTCATTCATTCAATGTTTAGTAGCATCAAGCCAGTCTCCAGAGATATAAGTGAGTTAGTGCACATGTCTTCAGAGTATCTCTAGATCAACTTCAGTATTTGCCAAGAAATATATCAATAATTGCAGTTTCTGAACCATTCCATTAAAACAAATTTGTAAAATAAACTATTCTGAAGACAGTGTTCCAGGCACTCTTCACACTCTCCTGTTAATTTAAATATTAGCATAACCTGTCAATGCTTATTTATCAATTACTACACGAATTCATGCATTTTTAAACATTTAATATGTATTAGTTATTTAATTTTCATTAAGATGAGAACTAACGTATTTCCTCCTTAGCTGAGAAACAAGACAGTGAAGAGCTGATCTGTCTGAGTAGGCAAGGGGCGGTGGTGCTGCCTCACAGCTTCATGGCCTGTCCCTGTCACCCATTAGTTCTCAGCCCAACAGAAACATTTACAAAGTTTTCAAGTTATAATATTTAAGCCTATATTACTTTGTATAATAAACAAGCAGGTTATGATTATCCAGTGGGCTGGATGAGGAAGCATTTGCTCTATAGATCCAGTTAAAATAGGCTGATATGGTTTCATTTGCAGTGAAATGAATCCTGTATTTTATTTATTTTTTTATTTTTATTTTTAATTTTTTTAAACAATATTTTCTTCCTCCCACCCCCTCAGGTTGAGTCCCCATAGAATTTCCTTCCCCAAGGCACCCGTGCACCATCACCACAGTCTCCTGTTCTCCTCCATCCCTCCCTCTATCCCTCTCCCTCCTCCTCCCCTGAAGTATGTCTCTGATTTGTAATTGTCTATTTCTGATAAGGGACTGAGCACAAAGATATACAAAGAACTCACACGACTCAACAAAAACAAAATAAACAATCCAGTCAAGAAATGGGCAGAAGAACTTAAAAGACATTTCTTCAAAGAGGAAATGTAAATTGCCAACAGGCATATAAAAAAATGTCCAACTAATCAGGGAAATGCAAATCAAAACTACACTGAGATACCACTTTACACCAGTAAGAATGGTACATATCAAAAAAACAAGCAACAACAAATGTTGGCGAGGATGTGGTGAAAAAGGAACTCTCCTACACTGCTGGTGGGAGTGCAAACTGGACCAACCACTATGGAAAGCTGTGTGGAGTTTCCTCAGTCTACTAAAAATGGAGCTACCATAGGTCCCGGCAATTCCACTACTAGGGATCTACCCAAAGGACACAAAAACATTGATGGCAAAAGAGCACCTGTACACCTATGTTTATTGCAGCAATATTTACAATAGGTAAAACCTGGAAACAACCCAAATGCCCAAAAATAGATGACTGGATCAAGAAGATGCAGTATATATACACAATGTAATATTATTTAGCAATCAAAAAGATAAACTCATGCCATTTGCAGCAACATGGATGGATCTAGAAGGAATTATGCTCAGTGAAACAAGCCAGAAGGAAAAAGAAAAATATTGAACAGTTTCACTTATAACAGAATATAAGGTAACCAAATAAGACATTAGTGTAAAAAAAAAAAATAACAGTACAAAACACAACAAAGAACCCTACATTTTAATTCCTATCTGTTAGGCCTTTGGGGATAGGTCTCCTAACTCACATACATTTTCCTTGCTTTCTCTTTGCCAGTATTCTCTCTCTTTTCTCTCTCTCTCTCTCTCTCTCTCTCTCTCTCTCTCTCTCTCTCTCTCTGTCTCTGTCTCTCTGTAGCTCTCTCTCTCTCTTCCCTCTCTCCCCCAGCCAAATATTTAATAAAAATCACTTTGTGGTTAGATACCTTACCTTGTAGAAACACACATTCTACACTTGCTGTTTTTCTCAATGTGCCCCAGTGTGGATTTGATGTGAGCTTGTTATATAAAAAATAATAATAATAATAATCAATGACAACTATTCAAAAATGATTGTTAAAGAACATTCAAGCACCTTTTTAATGTCAGTCTCCTTTATGCAAATTCCATTTGCATGGCAGGTAAAAATGGAACTGTAGCTTTGTTATCAGATTTAAAAAATTCTCAAGGTTTTTTATCTGTTTAAACAGAAGAACTTGTTTTTGTTTTTTAAATAGAACCAAGCAAAGCAGTAAGCACACCTCCCAAATTTGATGAACTAAGACTTTTAATATTTTGCCTTTCTGTAAAGAATTTCAGAGTATTCCTGAGGTAACAGTGAAATAAAAAGAAAAAAGAATGAATTTCACACAGAGGAAAAACAATGATACCAAAACATAAAGTCAATTAAGACTCTGACTTTGTTTTAGAGAAGAAATTTCTCACCAAGAATTAACTGCATAAAACCCAGTATCAACAAGTCTGATTTTGCCAAATGAAACTGATGATATTACACATGATAGTTATGTTTTCTTGGCTAGAGAAAACAAAATTTTCTTTAGAAAATCAAGACCATTGTCAAGCATATGAGCAGGAGGTATTTTAATAAAAGGTGTTCAAGCATTTTGGGGGATTTATGTGTTAAGATTGATCTTGGTTAAGAAAGGAAACATTATTGTGTAAATTACAAATTCCATTCTCTTTAGTGGAAAATGAGAACAATGCAGACATTATCAAAACATTTTCTGCAGCTAGAGTGGATATTTGTTCTCTTCCATTCCATTCTCACTGAATGGCAGGGCTCATCTGATACAATATATGACCCTGTTTGCCAAAATCTCCCCTATTCCTCAGGGTTACTCTCAGGTTGGTTAAACAAAAAAATTAACATCAGACTGATTAGTAATAGAAAAATAACTAATTTAAATACATATAAATGGAGAATTTCATGACTATAAATTCTAGGGAAAATAAGACAGATTGGGCCTTTTGTTCTTGAGCTAATGAAGGAATGGAGCCTGAGACATTAAGGGGAATAAGTGGGGTATCTCACATTAGGAGGAGAGGGTAACTCATGACAAAATCTGAGCCCTACCATAAGATATGTATTTTTGATAAAAAAATGTTTGACCCCCAAACCTGTATAATCTTCATTCTTGAAGGTGATGGCAATATTAAAAAAAAAAAAAAAAAAAAAAAAAAAAAGCCCGCAGGGCCTCAGTTGACCTTAGTTCCATATGCCAAGGTAGCATGTGTTAGAAGAAGCTGGTCTGTGCATTTTGGAGAGGTCTATCCTTCAATTCTGACACATTGTAAAAATAACTGGCCCACATGAACATGGTCAGGGACAGGTAATGAGTAGCACACAGTTCTACTACTTCTAACATCTGTTTTCATTTCTTAAAATGCTCATTTACTCACAAGTTACATGAAAGAAATGTTCTTAAACTTGTGTTTCCATGTACAGGTTACCAAACATTCCTACTGCAAAACAAGCCTTATAGGAATGTGAAATAGACGTAAGCATGTGAACAATATTTATAAAACCCAGTTATGTCCCCAAATATATTCTTACTTCCTTCTACTTTGCATTCATCCAGTTAATCTTAATTAGTGACATAGCTTTGAACTTTGATCATGTTACCTGCTGACCTGTAAAATGCTTTTCATTAATGAGATGTATTATAACTGGGTTCTCCCACATTTCTTTTGACTAAGAATGATTGCATATTCTTCACCTCTGGTAATATTTGAAATAAATTTTACTCTGACACATAATATGCAAAAACATACATATTTATATACCTATACATATACACGTGCAAAAATGAATAATATCTATTTAAGATCATAAAATATTTGATGCTGCCATTTTTCTATATAGCTCCCTCTATACTTACAGATATTCTTAGAAAGGCATGTTTCAAGCATGGAATGATTTAATTGGTATTTGGAAATATGCATTTTATATGTGGGGAAAGGAAAGGAAACACATCAACTGGAAAAGTAAATGCAACATCCCTGCAAGGATATTGATTTTACTGTATGGATGGGACTATACTACTATATTTTATTAGGAGAAATCTCTGGCTTGGGCCCTTTGGGATAATTTTCCACTATATTTCAAACATTTGAAAGTCATATTCTTTTACCAAGTTGCAAACTTATTCTTTTCTTGCATCAAAAAATTGATCCTTTTGAGTGTTTTCCATTTTTGCACAAATAATTTATTGCTAGAAGCCTTTATGAGGCAGCAGGAAATATGCTTACCTCTCCAATATTGTTTTAATAAAAAATGGACTGGAATCCACCAGGAATATTTAGTCACATCAGAAGGGAGGGAAATTTGGCTAACTTGTTATTTCCTTATGACAATGTTGAGGAGAATTTTCTAAATAAGTTCTGATCTCTGTTAAATCTCTCTCCCTAGAGAGAATACCAATTTTTGACTAAAGTGACAAGGAACGCTTACCTTGTACTTATACTTTCTGCATTATTTGGGTAGAAAAGCATATAAAAGGGAAATTCACCTTTCGTAAACTCTAGAAGCTCATTGGTGGCCAATGTCATCATATTATGTGCAGAGGGACTGTATAGTTTGTTAATTACTGAAGGAGATAAATCAGCATCCTCACTACTGCTTATGAGTATCAATTGTTTGGTTTAGAATTTATTTTAAGATTTATTTATTTATTTATACAAGCACTGGGTAGAGTAGGAAGCATGGGAGGGTGAATGAATTCACCAGAGCCAGAGTGGGGAGCAGAACAGGCAGACTGACGAAGTACACTGCTGAGGGGAGCAGCAGGTGTGGCAGGAGAGGTCTGCACACCATGTAGGACCTTTGCCAGCGGCCGGGGATCGAACCAGCACTGCAGAGGCTGCGGGCAGCTTCACAGCCCAGCGCACAACTGCTGTGCCACCGGGGAGGCCCTGGTTTAGAATTTTTTTAAAGTAATAATTAAAAGATGGGAAACCTGTGCTCTCTTTAGTTACATATTTTAAAATTATTCATTTAAAATAGACATTGAAGATCACTTTTCTTTGATCCATTCCATCTTTATACAAATGAGGAAATAAGATCTCAAGTTTCAGCCAGAGAAAGAGAACCAGTGAGAAATATATCAAGGGATGTTATAGGTTGAATTGTATCCCCCAGTAGATGAGAAATTCTCCTCCTCTAGCACCTATGAATAAGAACTTATTTGAGACCATCTGGTATTTTTCTTTTTCTTTCTGGCTTATTTCGTTGAGCATGATCCCTTCCAGCTCCATCCATGTTGCTGCAAATTGCATGAGTTTATCTTTGTGATTTCTGAGTAATATTCCATGGTGTATATGCACCACATCTTCTTGATCCAGTCATCTATTTTTGGGCATTTGTATTGTTTCCATAGCTTAGCTATTGTAAATAGTGCTGTTACAAATAGCAGGAATTTAGAAAACCTAAATAAGGGACCAGAAAAAGACTAATTACAATAAAGAAAAAAATCAAAATCAACAAGCAACTATAAACCAGAGAGACACTACGTGGAGGAGAGGAGGGATTAGGGTCAAAATAAGGGTGTTGGAATTGTATGGGGAATATAAGCAAAATGAAAATGCATACATACATTGCTCAAAAATTAAAAATGATGTAAGAATTATATAAAATAAAATATATTAAATAAAAAAGAACTAATTTGAATGATTTTTGTAGATGTAATTAATTTAAGACTTGTAGTGATGAGATTACCCTGGATCATCCAGGTGCTCCCCAAATCTGATGATAATTGTCCACATAAAAGACACACAAGGAGCAGAAAAGAAGGTCATGAAGGTGGAGGCAGAGATTGGAGATATGCTGTCCCAAGGAATACATAGGGTCTCTGAAGCTAGAAGAATAAAGGACAACCTCTTTTCCAGTGCTTTTGAAAGGAACATGACCTTGTTAAAATATTTATTTCAGATTTCTGGGCCTCCAGAATTATGAGAGAATACCTTTCTGTTATTATAAGCCAGTAAATTTGTGAAAATTTGTTATATCAGTCCTAGTAAACAAATACTAGATAGGCCATGAGGAAGCAGATGGAGACACTTGGATATTAGCTAAGGCTGTAGCCCCATGGGTAGAATCACTGCTTCTTCCAAGAAACCTCAACTTTACTTTTAAGTTCTTTTAACTGATTAAATTAGACCCAGAAAGATCGTTTAGGATAAACTTCTTTACTTGAAGTCAATGGATTGTGAACCTAACAATCTTGTGTAAAATTCCTTCACAACCACACCTAGATGAGTGTTTGATGATTGAGTATTAGGAATTATAGTCTGGTCAAATTGACAAATAAAACCTATCATCATAAAGAATGAGTGATTTGCTCAAAGTCACAAAATGAAAAACAGTATTCTGACTTCAACTGGTCAAATATTAAAATAGTTCTTAGATCAGTGGATTGACATAGACAAAATATGGATATCACCTAATATTTATTTAGAGGTATGGGGACAAAGAAAATAATATCACATAGAATTTAGCCAAGTCAACCCTAGAACATGACATTAAGAGTAGAAAGTCAGGAATTTCATCTGTAAAACAACCGGGATAAGAAACGTTCCCAAGGTGCATTTTTATATTGTAATACATGGTGATTATCCAGCTAACTAAATAGATATCTATTTTGCTGCAGGTATTACTCATCTGCTAAAGGAAAAAGGAATTGTCCCAGACAACATAGAGGGTTCTGACAGCCCATGAGAGGAGACAGAATAAGGAAGTTTGGAGCACAAGGGACAGGACAAAGACAGACATTGAAATGACAATTTTGATTAAGTGATTGCTGTGTCTGTTCTCTGTAAATTTATGTCCATATATCATCAGCAATGATAAGTTTCTTGTTAATGTGCAAAGAATTTGGATCCAGTTAGTGTTTGTATCAGCTAAATCCTGTTTGAAGGTGAGACCAGGACAAAAAAACAAAAACCAAGGTTCTGTTACAAAATAGCCTAGTACCTTCCCTTCAGCTTAAACTTTAAACTCCGAAGGTGTTCTTTCTAATTATAGACCCCTGACCTTCCTTTTGTTAAGTCATTGACTTTAGAAAATTTGCAATGGTAGATTCCTTTTCTGCACCATTTTAGATGTAAATCTTCTCCCAGGCTCTTGCCAATTTTATAATCCAGGAATGTCTTTCTCAAGGAACTATTGTCCATCCCTTTGGTATGTAAGAGGTTAGGATCCTTACTTCCATGAATACCAGCACAAAATGGCCTAATCACACTGACCAACATTCTCTCTATTGCCCTCCGACACTTCTTCACTGTCACACCTCAGTGCTTAAAAACACCCCCATCTTTTGTTTCAGTAGAGTTGAGTTCAGTTTCTTTCCTTTACTGCAATAGCCTTGAAGAAAGATTTCCTTGCCTATTCAACTCTAGCTGGTGAAATTTTTGTTTGACAGTTCACATAAATCAGAGCTTCCTAATCATGTGCAGAGATGTGAAGAATGTTGCACAAGTCAGAGAAACGCTGACTGCACATGAGTCAAAGTTAAGCTAGATGGAGCCAATGCACCCACAATCACAGGTCAGTGGTATCTGGGTACAAGGAGTCTCTTCCATTTATTTCATATTAATTTGCATCTATCTTCTTTTTGTGAGCTTGTATGAGGCAATGGGTGGTAATTGACATAAATGATAGAAAGCACCCAATACCTCATCTTGTGTATATCTTCCTAAGCACAAATATTAAGTTTAAATGTAAAAAGGTTTTAGAAAAGCAAGAAAAGAGAGGAAAATTCAAGTGTCCATAGGAACTTGAACTACAATATCATGTAATAAAAATACCAAATGGCATATTTCAAAGAATAAAAGGACAGTTTCTATGACAATCCAAAGATTATAAATATCTGTGTAAATTGAGTTCATGGATATAAAAAAAGGATGTCAAGTAAAGAAAATGTAGTATTATATAGAGGGAGTTACGGCAAGATTTAGTAAAGGAGAAAAGTTGGATGAACTGTGGATAGTGTTGCTCAGGGAACTCTTTATAAAAAATGAGTGCCCCAAATCTGATCCCCAAATCTGAAAAACAAAATAAAAAGCAAACTTTCATTTGGGAGTGAGGGACAGGCAGGACAAGCCACTGAGTATTTCTCCAGTGACCCAGGAAAGAAGTTGTGCATCTTTTAAGGACTTGTTTATCAGCACTGAAGGGCTCGCCATACCTTCAGAATGGCTTGTGATGTTTCTTGACTTGTCCAAACATTAAAGCTTTCCCTGAAGTAATTTTTTTTCTTCTCTGTGTTCTACAGTCTAAATCTTCTAAACTTTTCCTGAGTCTTAACTTATGGAAAAATAGGATTAACCTACATCTCCAAACGTATTGTTAGCCACCTTTGGGCCTCATTTCTGAAGACCCTTCATACGTCATACTTCCCTTCATACTTTGGCCACCCATGGCAATCCTCATTATTTCTGGAACTGATTACCTCTTCCAAATTCTTTGTTCTACAATCAAGCTGATGGTTGAAACTGGAAACCTCACAAAAGACCACAGAAACACCAGACCTGAGAGAAGACCTGACAAATGTGCCTTTCCGGAGGAGGCTCCACCTCCCTCTCTCCATTCATTCAATAACAGGGACATTGAGCTCCTGCTGTGAGCCAGATTCAGGGCTCCATTGGAGGCACAGTCATTGATAAGCCTGCTTTCAGAGCTGACAGTCAGGTAGACCAACACACACATAAAAGGGTTACAAAGAAAAGCCCTGAGCTAGGGGCTGTGATAGTAGATGGGACTGACCTAGTCTGAAGGATCAGAATGACTTCTCAGGAGAAGTGACATGTCAGCAGCTGAGGTCTGAAGGATGAGCGGAAACTGGCCACACAATTAGCTCTTCATCTTAGGTGTCCCATCTCTGCATTTCCCATGCTCGGATGACAACCCCTAATTTTGTGATTTGTGCTATTTCCTTCCCCAGGAGATAGTGCAATTCCCCTATTCACTCCAAACTCACACCCACAGTACAAAAATAAGTCCCTGTTTTATAGTGTCTTGAAGCCTTTGTAAATAGTTCTAATATATATGGGATCTGAGATCAGCATTCTGACTACCACTAAAAAAGGAAGCTCTATTTCTTTTGTAAGCTTCATATTTCATAACTGTAAATAGGATAATGTGCAACTATCTCACTGTCTAACAAAGAGAAAGGTGAATAAAATAGTACTGCTATTGCTGTCACACTTTAAAGGAAAGTTAAAGAGGGCAGTTATTTTCTGTTAGAGAATTTGTCTTCCAAGTTCCATCCTATCCCATGTCTGCATTTAAGCATAAATACAATTTTCACAATCATCATCAATGTTAGCATATGCTTGTTAATAATGAGGAATTTAAAATATAATATCAAGTAATAAAAAAAATACACTGTAAAAATGTATTCAATCATTTAATCTTCCCAATGGTGCTATAATATTGGTATCATTATATTCCACATTTGTAAATAAAGAAGGAGGCAAGAAGAGGTTAAATATCATGCCAAAAGGAGGAATAGTGCCCTTTGGCACATGGCAGCTGGTCTCCCTTTACTTCCTAATTATTAGCTTCTAGACCTCTCCCTTCATTATGCCCACTGTTTTCTGTGGTCTGCATAAAAGGCAGAAGCATCTTGGCCCATAACTTTTTTTTAATTATTATTTTTTTAAATTTTATATATTTTTTACATCACTTTTCATTCTTGCACAATGTATGCATTTTCATCTTGGTTATAGTCCCCATACAATTCCCACTCACGCCCCTTGTTTTGATCCTACTCCCCCTCCCCTCCGTAGTGTGTCTCTGGTTTATAGTTGCTTATTGATTTTGATTTTTACTTTATTAAAATTAGTCTCTTTCCTAGTCCCTCATTTAGGTTTTCTAAATTCCTGCTATGAGTGAGGCCAACCAGTATTTTTCTTTCTTTACAGCGCCACAGCAGAGCTGTATTTTACATGCAGCAGTCACAGAAAATTTCAAGCTGCATCTTGAATAGGCAGTTGCTCAGATACAGAATGTGACAATGCCCCCCTCTATAGTCACTGCTGGGAAACTGATTTCACTGAATGGTAGAGAAGAAGCAGGTAAAATGAAAGCCTCCTGCTAAAAAGTGTCAGATGTCTTTTAAACAGCATCAGCCTCTATTTGCAGTCAGCAGCATGTGTATCCATCAAGCCTCATGACTCATTGCCTCTATTCCAGTTTCTGGATTAGGTTCAGAGAAGCAAATAAAGAAAATATGATACTATCAGAGAACCCTGTGTCTTTTTGTTACCTTCTGATGTTTTGGCTACTGATTATCACCATCAATGTGCAAGATAACAATGAAATACTTGCTTGTTTTCTCGGTTGAAATTCACAGGAGTTTTCATTGGAATAGAAAGGAAATAGAGAGTCCTGGCATAAACTCAAGGCACTCTCAAGTGCAGCAAGTCCTTGAATAACATTGCTTAGTTCAATGTCATTTCACTATGTATTGGTGAAAGGAAAAAAAAAAAAGAATTCCATACTATGCAGTGCTAAATGACTTTGAGTGCACGGTTTCATAGTTACGCATTGTTTCACATAGAGTGACCGTTTCCTAGACCCTATCTATAATGTTAAGAGAGGTCTTACCATAGGTCCTAGTCAAAAGAAATTTTAATCTGTTACCTTGGGGGTGAGCATTGGGGGGTACATTTCAGAATGGTCTATGCATAGCGAAGTAATAATAGAAGAAGTAAGACTATGAAAGAATGAGCTAAAAAAATGTACTCAAACAGTAGAATCACTTTAGGGAGCAATATACTTATTGAGAAAAAAGTCAAATAATTTATCTGTTGAATGACCCTGACTACTTTCCCACCCTGACCCATTGCATGCTCTAGCAATAAAGAAAGGCTGTTTCTTATAAACAGAAAGCTTCTGTTTTTCACAGAATTAGATGTTTTCTTCCCCTCCATAGTCTCAATAAACACACTTATTTATATCAGAAAACATACAGATAAATGTAGTAATATAGTAATATAGTAAATATAGTAATATAGTAAACATAGTAATATAGTAAATATAGTAATTGTAGGATAGGCCTCCCCTAAATTTCTCCCCTAAATTTTCAGATAGGTCTCCCAAAAGTGTCCAGACAAGGTCTTCCAAGTTGTATTTGTTATATCAGTTTGAATCTCTAGCAGTACTAACTGCCACTGGAATGGAAAGGTTTCATTTATAATTTAAGCCAAATGGATATCACAATATATTCATATTGAGGGGACTCCACATCATAACAACATAAGCATACAGTCCACTTGTCTGCAAAAAGAAGGTTATGAACCTTTTGGCCAATCTGGGGTGGTTACCACTGCAGAGAAAGTCAGGCTTGCTACAGAGTACTTGGAAACCATCTTTCTGTAGGGAGGCAAGTGCCTCTTCTCAAAGTGAAAGTCCCAGGCAGCCTGTATCAAAACCATGAAACAGGGCCTTCCCGGTGGCACATGGCGTTAAGCACAGCACTGCGAAGCTATCTGCAGCCTCTGCAGCACAGTTCGATCCCCCGGTCAGCCAGGGAGCTAACCCACATGGCGCAGCAGACCTCTCCTGTCTCAACTGCTGCTCCCCTCAGCAGTGTATTTCAGTCAATCTGCCTGTTCTGCTTCCACTCTGTCTCTGGTGAATCCTCTCACCCCACCCCCACACCTCTGGCCTGTACCCCAGTTCTTGTATGCATGAGTAAGTAATTAAAAAAAAAAAAAAAATGAGACAACTTCAGGACCATGAGCATAGAGTCCATAACATCTCAAATTGGCTTAAATTCAATGACTATATTTATACTACTTTCCAGAGGCATGTTGTCGAGAACACCTGATTTAAGCAAGGGTTCTCAGTACAGTAAGATATTTATGTCTTTGCCTTTCACATGTCTGTTTATCAGGATCTTTGGAAACAAACTGTTGCTGTTTAATTGATAACTTAAGAAATTCCATCTCAATTGCCCCTATCTCTTGATCAGTCGGCGTCATTACAATTTCAATACAAATGACAGTATCACTTTGGCATGTGGATTATTTCAAGCTCAGGTCAATGGAGGTACTGTGGAATTCAATTTTACTGTTACCCCTGCTTAATTACTTAGAAGAATGAATAATAGGGGAATTGTCCAGATTTAGGATTAACTCCAGAAATAACATTTTTATTGGATAAACTATCTATAAGGCAAGACAAACATTATATGAGTCACCTGTCTCTCTCCTTGAAGATCTAGTCCTCTATCCCATTCTTTTACTCAGGATAAAAACCTTTGGTTTGTCCTATTTGCTTATAATTCACAGCCATGTTGACTTTTCACATGCATGCATTTAAATTTGCCATTTTTCTCTTACTGTCTGTTGTAAACTTCACTGTTTAACCAGCTCAAGATGAACCCAGAGAAATAGATGGAAAGTTCCTCATAGCACCCTACTGAGAAATCTCTTTTGAAGATGTTCCATGCACCCTGCTATACCTAAGTACCTCCTTTTATTGGATAGTATACTCACAGGGGCACTGGTGATCTAAGGGTAGTAATAATATTGTTCTTGGTATAGTAAATGGGTGTGTATAGCAGTGAGTTGAGTTTAGCACTGGCTTAGATGAAATGGTTCATTCCACTGACTACTTTTTGGAAGAAGTCTTCTCTAATGATTCTTGATTTATGCTTAGCCATTTGACTTGACCCTAATTAGTGTGTCTTCTTAATTTAACTTACCTCAGGCAATTTATTAATTTCTCAGATACAAACTAGAATAATAATAACTCATCTAATGATTAAATAAGGTAATTAATATAAAGTGCTTAGCACCACAAGATGAAAACATGTACTCAACAAATAGCAGTTATCTATGCAGTGTTTTGCAAAACACTTAGTGCATAGCAGGCACTTTAAAAAGCTAGTCTCCCTGATTTTCACAATGATTACCCCATACCCTTTAGTTTCTTTCATTAATTATAAAAACTGTCTCTAATTGCATTTTGATTATTTGAAGAATTGACATCTTGTTTCACAGCACAAAATCTATCAGTTAAAAGTAAAATAACAAATGACACTGAGTCTAAAGACATTTTCCAAATACAGCTCTCGATTTGCACTGAGCAATAGAAGCATCATTTATTGAAAGATTTTGAAGATAACAAGCATTTTATTGTATGAGTTTGGCTTATTTGAATTAAATTAATGAGATTTCTGGTAATAGTCAATCATATCTGATGTTTTGCCTCAATTTAACACTGTAAACCTTTGTTAAGAAACTGCTTTCATCGAAATGCAGTGCTGGCATTCAGTAGAGAGTATAGGACTTAATAAGATTGACACAAATACTTGCAAATTAGTGGTATTGTTATTGATCAGAATAAAAAATACATGCTGTACAGCTTTTGTCAATATCTAAATAAATAGAGAAGGTTCATGTATAGAGATTTATCAACAAATTGTCTACAGAAAGCTAACTTAACCTTTAAATACTGAATAATAGCTTTTATTTTGTTTAGTGTAAATAGATGGCTAATCTATGAGTCACCACTATCCAATCCATGCTTAATTAGAAAATTTCTTCACATTCATAGTTTTCTAAAAAATTGATTAATTTTACTGAATATAATTATAAAAGTTAATTTTTATTCAAAGTATAAAAAAGCAAAATGTACAATCAAATTATAGAACTTGGATATTGCTTTTCAAGTTCAAATATATTTATTCCAAGTCTTCAATATTATTGGCTCAGTGCTTTAAAAATGAAAGAAGCAAATAATTCAATACTCTAAATATGTCCTAGTATAACAAATGAATGCTTCATGTTATCAATATATCCCTGGTCTTTTTGTGTTACTAAGAACACATGAGCAAAATCTATCATTTGTACATCTATTTCTGCATTCTCTTTAGTACCTAGTAGAAGGTGTTAGGAAATGTTTTCCAGTTGGGAAAGTGTATTTCCATTTAAGTCTTCTTATGACATACTTTTTCACACATTGTCTTGCTCCGTATTTTCAACTTTCAATGAATCTGACTATGAAGCCTTTAAAAAAATTCCTTTTTCTATGTTAAGCATAGAGTGTTCACAAGATCCTTTATACTTTTTTCTCTGTGAAACTCAGGATGTCAAAGTTATTAGTATACTCATACTTCTGTGTCTGAAAGTTGCTCTTTAAAAGAAACTTTTCTGCTAAAATTTTGGCATTCAATTTTGTAGTGGTAGACTATATTGAACCTTCATAAACAGTAACTTGCATAAGAGTTAAGCTGCTCCCAGTTTTAAAACCACCACAGAATTTTTTTTCTGCCTTTGAAATGCAGGTAGCAACATAATGCATTCTTTTTTTTTTAAAGGTTTATTTATTGATTTATTTATTTATTTTATTTATTTATACAAGCACTGGGTACAGTCAGAATCGCGAGAGGGTGAGAGAATTCACCAGAGCCAGAGCGGGGAGCAGAGCTGGCAGAAGGACTGAAGTACACTGCTGAGGGGAGCAGCGGGCGGCAGGAGAGGTCTGCGCGCCATGGGGGACATGCATCCGCTGGCCAGGGAGCAGCCAGGGATCGAACCGGAGTCGCGGAGGCTTCAGGCAGCTTCGCAACCCAGCGCTCAACCGCTGCACCACTGGGGAGGCCCCATAATGCATTCTTAAGATATATTTTATTAGAAGAAAGTGAAAACATATCTATTAGAATGGTCAAATTCTACTGCACTAACAATATCAAATACTAGTGAGGATATAAAGCCACAGAAATTCTTCATTGCTAGTGAGAATGGAAAATGGTAAAGCCACTTTGGAAATTAGTTGCTGGTTTCTTATAAAACCCAACCTATTCTAGCAAGATGACCATAGATCTGAGTCATGGAGCAAAGGAGGCAGAGGTGTCAAAACATAGGCAAGAGGAACACAAGGAAATAGGGTGATGGCTCACGGGGTACATGCTTGTGGGAGGGTTATGGAGACTACACCTGAGGAGAGAAACCAATTACTGTACAAAAATTGACAATGATGTAAGAAAATTAAAAAAATAATAATTTAAAAAAAAATTAAAAAAAAAAACGATTCTTACCATAGGATCCAACAGTCACATTCCTTGGTTTTTACCAAAAGTGTTGAAAACTTATGTTCCCCCCACAGAAACCTGTAGAGAGATGTTTATAGCATGTTTATTCACAATTGTTAAATCTTTTTTTTTAAAAGATTTATTTATGCATGCAAGAGCTGGGGTACAGGGCAGAGATGCGGGGGATGAGATGATTCACCAGAGACAGAGTGGGGAACAGAACAAGCAGTCTGACCGAAGTACACTGCTGAGGGAGCAGCGGGCAAGACAGGAGAGGTCTGCTGTGCCATGTGGGTTTCTCCCTGGCCAGCGGGGATCAAACTTGTGCTGCAGAGGCTGCAGATTGCTTCATAGTGTGGTGCTTAACCCCTTGAGCCACCAGGGAGGCCCATAATTGTTAAATCTTAGAAACAATCAAGATAGGGTTCTGTAGGTGAATGGAAGATAACGTGGTACATCCAGGCAATGAAATGTTAGTGCTAAAAGGAAGTAAAATGTTCAAGCCATGGAAGGACTTGGGGGAGCCCTGAATGCATCCTACTAAGTGAAAGAATCCAATCTGAAAAGACTATGTATTGTAGGATCCAACGATATGACATTTTGGAAAAAGTCTTCCAAAACTATGAAGACGATTAAAAGATCAGTGGTTCCCAGAGGGTAGGGAAAAGGAAAAATGAATGGTCAGAACACAGAATTCTTTTAGATTAGTAAAACTCCCCCATGTAACATAATGGATACATGTCCAACCCCATACAACACACAACATCAACAGTAAAATAAACTAGGGATTTGGGGATGGCAATTACATATTAGTGTAGTTATGGGAGCTGCTTACTAAAGAGAGATTAAAGATGCAGTTTTGAAAATGTAGCATTATTTGTTTCATTTTAAATAAAATTTGTAAATGATTTCTCAAGGCTCTTAAAATTGCATTTAGTATCTCTGTAGCCATACCTGTTTTCAGTAAGACAAGTCCACAAATTCAGATATTTTTTATCCCCTGTAAATAGCATGATGATCACTCCACTGTAGACAATATATGTCAACAATCAAGGAACACTTTATCACATTAATTTATATATTGATACACTCAGTGCTGACTTAGAGAGAGGGTGTTGTGTGTGTGTGTGTGTGTGTGTGTGTGTGTGTAAAGTAAGAGGTCCTCCCGGTTTACTTATAACTTGTTTTATTTTACAAAAGTGTTACAGGAACAGCAGATCTGGGTGGCTGAGAGGAGCTGGTAACCTCTTTTCAAACCCTTGGACTAGTATTTGCTTCACCTCACAAACTTTGCCACCTGCCTCAGCACAGTGCCAGGCAGCAGCAGGCCACAGTTGAGCAAAGGGAAGGCAGAGTGACCTCTGAGCAGGTGGGTTGACTTCCAGACTCAACCTCCAGACTCCGCCCCCTGAGAGCTTAAGGAGGTAACTAGGGGGAGCTAGGATCTGCTGGGAGCAGTCACGAAAACTCCATTTAAAAATGGAGAAAGCTGGCCTCCCCGGTGGCGCAGTGGTTGAGCGCTGGGTTGCGAAGCTGCCCGCAGCCTCTGTGGCACTGGTTCAATCCCCGGCTGCTCCCCGGCCACCGCAGGAGGGTCCCACATGGCGCGCAGACCTCTCCTGCCTCCCCCTGCTCCCCTCAGCAGTATACTTCAGTCCTTCTGCCTGCTCTGCTCCCCGCTCTGGCTCTGGTGAATTCCCTCACCCTCTTGCGCTTCTGACTGTACCCAGTGTTTGTATAAATAAATAAATAAATATTTAAAATAAAAATAAAAATGAAAATGGAGAAAGCTGGCCACTTCCCTTCCTCTTCACAGCATATGGGGCCCTGTCCCTGTGCTCTACTTTCTGTTCAGGGGCCGCCCAGGATCTTCTTTTATACGTGTGACTGTGGTTTTAGCACTCTTCTCAGACTTCATAGGGTGATGACTGTAGTCCATGCTACGGGCTCCTGTTTCCTCTGCTCCACAGCCATCTACCATCTGCCATGTCTGCCTCCTGCTTGCTTTCCTGAGCTGGCCATCTGCCATCACACTGTAACTTGCTTCAGCTTGGACTCCAGTCTCTGTAACATGGACACTATCTGGGGTAGGACGGCTATTATCCCGCCAACGACTTGCCAATACATTCTCTCTCTCTCTCTCTCACACACACACACACACACACACACACACCCCAATCCCTTTTCTCACTGTTTATGTAAATAAATCTTGTTATTGTTGATTCTCTCTGTGTATTCTGAATTTTCAAGTGCATAGTTAAGGATTGACCTACCATCTGGGTCACCCTGATCCTCTGAGTTTGTTCTGTTTCAGTTGCAGAATGAGAAAACAGATTATGAGCAGATTATGAGTTAAATAGTAATTTTCTAGATTAATCACTAAAATGCTTTAATGAACAGCATGCATAGATTTGAAACTGACACCATGAGAAACCAAGGAGTACACAGACCCCAAATTGTTCAGGGAAAAGCCTATATAACCTGCTTAAGGGTTCTTGCCCACAAGCATAAAAGCAAAGTAACCAGACTCTAGGGTGCCCAAATATGTAAAATCAGTGAGAGGTTTGAGGCAATAGAGAGAGGGATAAGAGGAGTAGGGGAGCGAAGGTTCCAAAATACAGACCCCTGGTCAAACTCCAAAATCAACCATCTCCTCGTGGGCAAAGATTCAGCCAAACAGGCAGGGCCCAGAGTGGAACGGCCAATGCCCAAAAGCAGAGCTGCCAGGAGAAGGAATTCAAGAGGACTCTAGCAGCAAACATAAGCAAGAGGCTGTGCAGGACCCAAAGGGCCGAGAGGAGAGAGAGAATTACTGCCCAGTCTACATCCACTAAGAAGTCAAGATTGGGCGACTGCCATATAGTCTCCAAGAGAGCAGTATCAAGCAGCCTGCCAAGCTCTAGAGCTGGAAAAAGCTGCACATGGGACTCATCTGAAGGACCTGGGCAGAACCAGGAGCCCCTCACACCCCAACAGAGGGGGGCAGTTCAGCACAAGTGTGTGTTAAGTTCTGTTGCAGAGACAGCCCCTTAAAAGAGGGAAGCACCATGTTTCCCATCCCCATTTACATGCAGCCACCTAGAAAGAGCTACTGGTAACTAAGGGCAGAGCTACTGGTAACTAAGGGCAGAGCTGAGCGGTCAGGTGATACAGCTCCAAGACAGGGAGGGGGCACCCCAAAACCTCCAAACCTGCCTGCTTAAATAAGTTCTATTATCTGTCACATTAAGACAAAACATATAAGACTTTTAATGGAAAGGGACTTTAATACAATTAGTGTGCAATATAAAAAAGGCAAAGAATATAGTTTCCAAATCAAGCACCTGAAGTTACCCGTCCCCTCATGGGTAAATGTCCACCCAAACCGGATTGGCCCAGAGCAAGGCCTGAAAGCCTGCCACAAGTCTAAAGCACCTTCTGGTGGGGTCCCATAGAAAAGGATCAGAAACAGACAAGTCTGGGAAGAAAAGATCAAAATCAAAATCAAAATCAAGATAAATGCTGCCATTGTTATTCTCTCCATGGGTCCCTCACCCACACCTGTTTCAACCAGTCCAGGACCAAGACGCAAGTGAAGCTTCTTCACATGTCTCATTGCTCCATGTGCCCCTCCAGGTCTCCTTCTTGCTCTCCATTCTATTCCCTTCCTTCCCCAGTCTCCTTTCCAGCTTCTTCTCTTCCCTGCTCAGCTCCACTCTCCCTTGGGCAGGGAATCTGGAACTTCCCCTTGTTCTGGGGATCACCCTGTTACAATATAACAGGGAAGGCAGGTGGGCTCAGAGAAACAGTGTTGGAGACCCCTTGCTTGCTTCCTGGCTTTGAACTTGCACCAGAGACTTGGGGAACTTGGCACAGACATGTAGAGAAGACATGCAGCTACAAGAGAAGGAGATGTGGGCGGGAGACCCAGGGGGGAGATGACGATGGCAGTCATTATCTTCATTTGTACTTTGATTTTACTCTTTTCTTCCCAGACCTGCCTGGTCCCTTCAGCCCCTTTCCTATGGTTCCCCACCAGAAGGTGCCTTAGACTTGTGGCAAATGTTTAGGCATCAGCAGCCCCATTTTGAGCCACCCCTGTTTGGCTGGACATTTACCCCCACGAGGGGATGGATAACTTTTGGTTGCTTAACTGGAAACTATTTTAATTATATTCTTTCTCTTTTCTTTATTTTACACTCATTGTATTAAAGTTCTTTTCCATTGAAGGTCTCACACACTGGAGAATGTTTTGTCTTGATGCATCAGATGACAGAACTTATTTAGAGCAGGTAGTTTTGGGGTCCTGGGGTGCCCTCCTTCTGGACGCAAACAGTGTATTTATTCTTTCTTTAAATAAGTAGGTTTCCTGAAAAAAGTTGAAATAAGTTTAAGCACAGAGTAAACTGCCTTTGATTTTTGCCTACAATGGGTCTACCTCATGGGTGCCTGCATCAGCAAGAGAGAAATCTATACTATCCACTCAGTATTTATACACAAGTTTAATATTTCACGCATTATGATTATCTCATTAACTTAGACTTTAAAATAACACATTAAAACATTACCAATCTTAGACACTTAACTTTTTTGCCCTTAAGTGTGTAACCAAGGTGAGTACCCCAGCTCTATTCTTAGATTTTTTTCCTGGGAGGCAGCCCACTGCCTCCTACACAATTCAACAGGAAAAACAGTGAAGGTCAAAGACTGGGAGTGACAGACCCTGAAGGTCTCCAGATTCTTCAAATCTGCTTTTCCCTCCTCATAGCAGCTCCAGGGAGGAAAGCCTTCAACGCTCCCCACCCCACCTCCACTGCACCCCCCCAGTTTCTGGGCACCCTCTGCCTGAGGCAGGCTCAGCAGGATCTCAGCATGAAACAGGAGCAGACAGTGAGCAGGGACCGGGTTCTAGCCTCAGAGACAGGTAGGCAAATGATGGACAACTCCTGGGGCTGACTGTGAATCAACACCTGAAGATCTCTAGTGTCCTCTCCTGGACAGCAAACCCCGCAGGAAGAGCTGGGTGTTTAGGAGGCAAAAGGGCCACAGGATGAGGATGCCTCCCTGCTTTCTGGGTATTCGAGAATTGCAGCCTGAGCCTCCACTGTGCAGGTGAGCTGGTTTCTTGTTCTGGGGCCAGGCAGTAGCTCCCACTCACAGGAAGGTGGAGAGAACCTGTGTGGGGTGGGGGGGGCAGAGGCAGTGGATACCCGTGTATGCCTCCAGGTCATCCTTGTAGACCTGCCTTCCCCATGAAAACTGGTTCATTCCAGAGCTTCTGCATAATTCTATTATTCCTTCTCACACACCCTGGGTACGAGGAAGAGACCATGAAAGTAGCACAGCTAAATAAGCACTAGAGCAGTACATGTTGGGCTCCATCAATCCAAAGCCTGTGTGATCTTTTCCAAAATCACTAGCAAAAGCAAAAACAAAACAAAACAAAACAAATGAAACTTCCTCTTGAATATGCCCAGAAGGGTCAACTTACCCTTATTGTGATCAATCAGAACAAAGCTGCTTTTCAAAACCCTCATTCACTCATTCACTTACTCAATTTATTCATTCTGACAAGGCAAGTTAAAAATAATTATTCGTACTATGTGGCTGCTTTGCTTTTCTAACTCCTGCTTTCTAAGTACCATTTTAAAAACTGACTGAATTTATGACCTAAAAAGTACCATCTATTTGAAAATGTTTAACTGTATCAGGCACAATCCTTGCAAGGATGAAAGCAAACCATGAAAACTGAGTAGTTTTATGAACAGTTGACCACAAAATTGACAAACTTTTCTGGAAAACTATTGAAATAAGAAAACATGATCAATTTAATTGAAGAATTAAGATTATAATTAATAAGAATGAAAAATTAGTATTTTTTTTCACTATAAAAACAGACAAAAACAAAAACAAAACAAGTCAGTCATGATTAGACACTAAAGGATGAATTATGCACCCATATCATCATACAGGGAAGCCTTGCAAATAATCTCTTAGCCATTATCCCCGATACCTTTTATAAATAGAGAAGAAGTGTAGCAGTAGCCCTTTTATCCCCAGCAGTACTAGTGCATTAAGGAATCTTTATCATTTCCATTCCAATGTATTTTGCTTCTTACCTTGTCAGAAAAACAAAAATAAAAAAAGAACAACTGCTATCCTATCTTTAGTGTGAAATATTTCTATCTTCAGTTTTTAAATATGGATCCTCTTTCATTTTTCATAATGTATTAAAAAAGAAGATATAATGGACAGGATGGAATTCCATTTATTTGTTTTCACACTGCAGGCAGTGCGAAACTATCTATGGTTATATCTAGGCTGAAGTATCAAACATTCAGACGCTTTTACTATCAAGAAAATGACCTGAAGAACTGCTTTCTTTTCACAGCCTTTTCTGCTATGTATATCAAGACAACAATCTCCTTATACAATTCATTTTACTTTGAAGCCCTTATTTTTTTCTTAAAACAGAAAAAAAAATTACGTTTATGCATGGTAATGTCTAGCCTATCTTCTTACATAGTTTATGAATGGAAAAAGGGAAACTGGAGCAAGAAAAGTTCCCTACGGTAAACAATAAGGTATCTGAAACTTTCTTACTTGGGAAAAAAAGAGATATGGTTTCCATAACTTTAACAAATAAAAACGATCAAATATAAAAGTTAGGAAAATAAAGTTTCCATCTTTGGAATAAATTAGAGACATGAGGAATCTCAAAATAATGTCACTTTTTTTAAGATTTATTTATTTATATAAGCACTGGGTACAGTCAGAAGCGCGGGAGGGTGAGAGAATTCACGAGTCAGAGCGGAGGGCAGAGCAGGCAGATGGACGAAGTACACCGCTGAGGGGAGCAGCGGGCGCGGCAGGAGAGGTCTGTGCGCCATGTGGGACCCTCACCTGGTGGCGAGGGATCGAACCAGTGCTGCAGAGGCTGCAGGCAGCTTCGCAACACAGTGCTCAACCGCTGTGCCACCAGGGAGGCCCAATAATGTCACTTTTATTCTCAAAAATTTCCCATAATTTTTTTAATCCACTCAGATATATTATATAATAGAATAATGGAATAATATTATTATTGTCAATTGTATTAGAATACACTCAATATTTGTTTTAACATTTACATATTTCTTTATATTTTCAATATGATAAAACACTTGCATTGGTCATTCTTGATAAACTGAACTTTTTTTTAATAAATTTTAATTACCCAATACAAACATCAAAATTGATATACTAGGTTTTGATTTTCTTTATAACTTGTTAGGGTATCATTCAATAAACCCTCACTCCTATACCAGCAGGCAAGTCTGGGAGACTTGAATAGATAAGGGAATCCTCTTAAGGTTCCCATAGGAACCAGGCCACAAGATTGACCACTATAACATCCAAAAAACCAGCCCACCCAGCCTCCAATGCCTTTCCCTTCCCTTCCCAGCATCAGCTCCACTTGTCCTTCGAGGCTCAATTTTGGTCCAAGTTCCTCCCAAAGCTTCCTGTGCCACCTCGTTGGTGCAGAACCCAGCACTGATTGGGGATTGTTTGCTTTTTTCTGCATCCTAGATACCCCAGGGGTGGGTGGAAACATGAGCAGAAAAAAGGAAGAGCCTCCCCACCCCCTGCCATGCATGTGATAGCCTCCTGCCCGGGAGTGGTGCCCATAATTATTATATCAGGGTTCATGTTCAATATCGTGCCTCCTCTGGGTAACACCTATGCATGACATCACATATCCAACTTTACTGTAAAATACAGGTTGCATTTTTCAGTGCATTATTTATTGTGGGGGGAAAAAAAACAGTTTCCCCATTAAACACATATCAACTTGTTCCCATTTATAGGGAAACATCTAAGAATGTGAAACTACCCTGTTTATTATTTCTTGAGTTCTTTTAAACAACAAAGCTCACTTTTAAGTTAATAACAAAGGTTTTCAGGGCAAGGTTTGAATTCAGCGGGCCCTACAAAGTCACATCTATCCATTTCTCTTTTGGATACATATACATCCAAACAGGCACAACTGCTTGTAATGCTGAGAACCACACCCCACGAGAGAACAATTGCATCTCCAGCTGCTACTGCTTCAACAACAGACAGCACCAAAAGTAGTGAAAAAAGAACTAAGATCAACTGTGTTGAAACTGAGGTCATCGAGTTGGGATATTGAGGTATATGGATTTTGAGGGCTGGAGGCTTCAAAAAAATGGTTAAAGTATAATTCTGACTTGAAATACTCCTTTCCTGGAGCTCTGGATGCTTGCAGGCTTCAGGTGAAATTGCCTTCCAGCAAGCTACCATTACAGGAATTGACCTAGACTTTCTTAACCTTATGTTCAGTTATTTGCAAAACACATTTTTAAAGGACTCATAAATTTAATGTAAACTTCCTTATCAATTGATAAAATATTTGACAGCCTAATGCTTCTTTCTTAAAGTAAAATTATTAACTTGTCAGGAATATTGCAGTCTGAGTTCATTATTGCAATTTGAAAACATATTTTTCAATGGAGAAATATTAAGAAATTTTGAAAGTAAATAAAATGCAATTAAAATGATGGAATATAAAGCAACTATAAAGGTGCAATTATTAATTCAGAAAAATCATACTGTTTTGGCTAGAGTTAATAATCATCATAAACTAGATTTTGGTATATATACAAGTTAACTAAATATTGTTCTTCAAAACAAACAGAATTGAAAGATGTAATTTTCTCCCTCAAACTTGAATTTGAAAGTGGAAATACTGAAAATCAAAAAAAGGGAAGCAAAACTGTAGAAGAAAATGACAGTCTGAGTAATTAGAATTTAAACATTTCTTCAAAATGCTCTATTACCTTCATGAATTACAATGAACTAAAGGAGACTTAAAATATACATTATGCACACAAACATATCTATAAACACACATGCAAAATAGCTTCTCTGAAAAGAAAGTAGCAGTGTTCATTATTTAACACTATCTTTCTGATTATGAGCAAAGGGGTTTTGCTGTACAACCATCCCAGGCCAGGCAGGTACACTATGGATTCCAGCAAATGGAAGAAAAATCTGAGCCTGAGACATGTCTGACATGCCTTTAATGCTGCAATAGGGAACAGTTTATAGAGTCAGGCAGACAGGCAGGCAAAGAGAGACAGAAAGCTGACTGGCAGTATAACAAAAAAACTGAGCCTCCTACCCTCCTTTATGCTGTTATGGCCACCGTCACATAGCTGATACATTGTTGTGCATGCAAGGCCATCTGTTGTTTGCTGGCTGTCCAAAGGTGGAAAACATAAACAGTTCAAGGTTATGGGCTGTTTGTTGTTTGGAAGTGAAAAATAGCCTAATTTAACTCATTACAGGTATGAATTATGAAATTCAAAGCAAAATACAAACTTATTCTTGGTGATTTGAGTTATTTTCCTTGAAATAAGTATGATTATTTATATTATTTTGAATATAAATTTTAATACTTATGATGAAGATGCCTTAAAGGCCAGGACAGGTGAACTATTCTTTTAGGGGTCAGTGTAGGGTAAATGATTTTCAGGCTTTTCTGCCCTCCCACAATTAGGATTGCATGGCTGATGGCGGGCACCGCAATTCGTTATATTGTTATATTCAGTTCTATTGTTTACTTCTGTGGGCCATGGCTGCAGTATTTATATTGGCCAAGAGAAGCTGAGGAAAGAAGAGAGAATGCCAGAGAGCCCAGTAAAGAGCGAAGACTTGCTGAAGACTTGGCGGGCTTCCAGCCCCCCCGCACCCCCCACCCCCTGCTGCATAGCTGGTTGCCGCACTACATGTAAAAGCTCACTAAACATCAGAAAAAGGCACCCAGGGCTCCAGGACTCTCCTTTACCTGTCTGCTCCAATCATACAAAACCAGCTCTGTGCCTTCCTGGCACTACAGTCAGTATTCCTATTAGAATGTGGTAGAATTCTTGGGAATTTGCTAGATTGGATGCTTTCTCTAGTCAGAAGTTGGAAGATGCCTAAATACTTTCCTTGGTAGAGTTATTGTATCATTTACATAATTCTAATGTCTGTATTCGAAAATATTCTCATGCTTTTAAAACAGGAAGTGAAAGGTGGCAAACCGTAATTATTATATAAAGGCTATTGATTAAAAAATGTACTAAATATGGAGAAGTTACAGTATCTACTCTGATAACTGAATACTAATTGGATATTCTGCAAAACACTTAATTACAAGTAGATCAACAGTTATAAGATTATGTCAAATTTCTGGTCAAGCCTAAATAAAAATTATTGATTCATGACAATATAGTTTCTACGAAACTATAGAAATAAAAGATAGGAATAGAAAATCATAAAAATATTTGACTGCTGTACAAGGTAGTTATAATACAGGATTTATGTTACCATGTTATACAAGGTCATGACCATTTTATCTGAATGAGCAGACTGCCACTGTATATAAATTAATGCATCCAAGGAGAAAAGTTTAAATAAATGCTTATTTAAATGTTAATAAGCACAATTACCTGATTATACAGTGAGGAACTGAAGTTGGCCAAAGACAGTGTTGCTATGCAAAATTGCACTTAGAACAATTTCAACATTATAAATAATTATCACTGTTCAAAATGCAATGGGATGAAATGGGTAACACAGAGCCATGAACATGAAAATGAGACAAAATATTGGGCCTCCCCTGGTGGTGCAGCGGTTGAGTGCTGGGCTGGAAGCTGCCCGCGGCCTCTGCAGTGCCGGTTCGATCCCCAGCCACCAGGCGAGGGTCCCACATGGCGGGACAGACCTCTCCTGCTGTGCCCACTGCTCCCCTCAGCAGTGTATTTCGTCAGTCTGCCTGTTCTGTTCCCTGCTCTGGCTCTGGTGAATTCTCTCACCCTCCCCCGCTTCTGACTGTACCCAATGCTTGTATAAATAAATAAATAAATCTTAAAAAAAAATTAAAGAGCATCGTTGAAAGAAGAAATCCAGGGAAACAAATTCACAGAAAAATGACACCACATCTACTTCCTCAAGTTGCTAAAAGGATGTAAAAACTAAAGTTTTGCACATGTGTTAACTATAAAACCAATGCATATATGTTAAATATATCTCTGTGAAGTGGTGGTTTTGTTTATGATGTAAGATGTAATAAACTTTAAAGTGATAGATATGGTATAACCTCTACTTCAAAATCAGTTGCTCAGCTTGATCCTGAAATTGTGTGTTACAAAAAAAGAAGGATATGTTTGCATGTATTTCTTGTTTATTCCCTAGAGACATTTCTTGTTTATCCCTACAGACATTTAAGAAATAATAAAAGTCAATAGAATAAACATTTTTATAAGAAGTTGTCTTGTCATTGGACATTTGGTATCTTTGAAATATATAAATTTAGGAAGTATTATTATAAAAAGAGTAAGAACAAAATAATTTTCTTTTTCTAGGTGATTTCAACAAGACTATGGGTTTACAGCTGATACCGCAAAACTTTACCCAGACCTATAATTTATGAAGATATTCTTTGAAAGATCATGATTCAGTTTACAAAAGTGACAAACTGCTTTGTTTTAAAAACTTCTCTGAACATTTCAATGGCTTCACATTAAAGCAATAACAACAATAACAATTTTATCTGCTGTAAAACTCAAAGCCAAATGCAAATCAGTTAGGTCTCTCTACTCACCAATCCATTTATCAAGTTGGAGCTCAGGTATGCACGTGATTTTCATGTTGAAATTATGCTTTTTGAAATATGTAGATTCCAAAATCTCCATTGGTAAGCACAAATTATATATCTCCACAATAACTGCAAAGGAAGCTAAAAAATATGGCATTGTCATGGACACATTAAAACAATGTATTCTTACTTTTCCAAATTGGTAATTGAGAAAAATTGATTAAAAGAAAATCTTCTGTTTGTCTCCTTTCTCTCTTCTAAACTCTTTCTGTGAAACAAGATTTGCTTAGAAATAAGGTTATAAATCAATACAGAGTCCTTTTGCCACACTTAAAAACTACCGTTATTGCTAATTCTAACAGTAGTTCCACAATAAAACCAATGGCATTGATTCTGCCCAACATTTTTCTATGACAATTTGGTAAATCAAAAAAATACTTAATAAAAACATTTGATGCACAGAGCACAAAAACCAACCAGTCATAATGGAAAGCTTTAACTATTAATCTGTGATAAAACCCTATGAATAGGAAGGATTTCTAGCTTTGGTGTATGACTTCACAATAGAATCAGAATTTTTGCTGGAAAATCATTGAATTAATTGAATGAATGAATGATTAGTATTTGTTTTGTGAATTTCATATGGTTCAATCACACAAAAGAAAATGAAATTAACCCATCTGACTATTAAGCATGAAAGACTAAGTATCTACATTTCTATTAATACAATTAAATATTCTAAAATACTAAAATTATAAATTGTAACTTCTTTCAATAGGAAAACCTCTATAATTATATATCAAATCAAAAATGCAATAAATATAGGGGAAAAATACAAAAACAGGTGAAAGTTTAAGTTGAATTAAGTTTAGCCTATAAACAATCCTAATGACACAGAGAATGCAACTAGGGTTTTTTTTTTGTTTGTTTAAATAAAAGTTTCAGGAATGATATTATAGAAGCAGCTAATATAGTTGGCTAATATTAGGCTCAGGTCATGGAAGAAAATACCTATCCATGGTATTTATACGTATATATGTGTAGGTAGTATCATATTTTAGGTAAATTTATTTAATTTTTAGGGAAATACTAAATAATAAATATTTTTTAATTATAAAGGCAGAAATTTCCTGTCCTGGTTAATATACAACTTTATTCTTGTGACAAAACTAAGAACACATTGCCTTCACAATTACCACTTATCCTCCTGGCTTCACTCTTACACCAACATCACTTGATCATGGTCATTATTCCTGATCTTCTTATCAAACATACCAGTGACTATTTATTTGCTCAAAAAAGGGATCAAACTACTAATAATGCAACAATATTGGTGGATTTAAATACCATCAGTTAGTGAAAAGAGCCCAGCAAAAATACCATATATTGTATGATTCCAAAATTAGTTCATGGTGGTGAAAAATAAAAACAAATAAAACAACTGCTTTTGTCTCTGTGAAGAGAAGAAACATTGGAAACTGGCTGTAGGGTAAGGCAAAAGTATCAGGCTTTTCTGCCCTCCCACCATTAGGATAGATGAGGGAACCCTGTGGTCCTGAATGCATGCCTGAAGTGGGTACACCTGGACTGAGAGACTGAGTTTATAAGGGCGGGGTCGCGGGGACAACAGCAGAAGCCAAGAATGAACAGAAGTCGAGAGAAGAAGAGAAGCAGAGAGAACGCCAGAGAGAGCCCAGATAGAGTAAGGATATGCTGGGGGCTGGGAGGGCTGCCAGCCTCCTGGCCCCCCAGCACCCCTGCCTGCCATGTGCCTGGTAAATCTAAATAAAAGCCTGCAAAAGCCACTGAGCGCTCCAGGACAACTCCTTTACCTGGTCTGCTGGATCAGAAAACCTGCCCTGTGTGGTCTTCCTGCCCCTACACTGGCATATAGGAACTTTCTGGAGTATGAAAAATGTTTGTTATTTTCTTTGGCATAGTTGTTATCTCAGTGTATGTATTTGCCAAAATTGCTCATACTGAATGCTTTAAAATGTATGCATTTTAGTCTGTGAAAAATACCACAATAAATAAATATGGTACATATTGAGGAAAAAGGAGAAATAAGAAAGCAATCATACCAAAGATTGCTAACTAGGGGGTCCTATGATTTCAAACAGAATCTATAGTAGACTTTAGCTGATCTATAAACCCTTTAATGCATGATGTTATATCTTAGGTAAAAAATGTACATTTTCTTAAAAGATGAAGTTATAATCAGATTGTTAAAATTAAAATTAATAGTTAATTCTCCACGTTTATAAGTGAAGAGAAATTTACACAAAGATACTAATTTATTAGCTTGTGTTCTAGCAATCATATGTTTCCTAGTTAGTGTTAATTGATAATTAGTGTATCAAGCTAATAACTCTAGGAATAAAACTTTGAAAAATGGTTCCAATAGTGTCTTAACTTTATCATTAGGAAAAATATTTTCTTATTTTTACAAATTAGTTTGAAGCACAAAATAATCACCTGAATTAAAATACATATTGTGAAAAATCAATAAAAGAAAAATCTTTAAAACTTAGAGCTTAAATAAACTGCTGTAAATTGAATTGAGTAGGAAATTAAAAATATGAGGCTATATGAATATATAAACATGTGTAATATAAATACTATATAAATACATAGGCATAAATATGTATTTATATTCATAGTATTGACAATTATATTTTGTCTGTGAGACACAGGGGTTAAGACGGTGGCGCAGCTGTTGAGCGCTGGTTTGCGAAGCTGCCCCCTGCCTCTGCAGTGCTGGTTCGATCCCCGGCCACCAGCGAGGGTCCCACATGGCGCGCAGACCTCTCCTGCCGCCTGCTGCTCCCCTCAGCAGTGTGCTTCGTCTGTCTACCTGTTCTGTTCCCCTCTCTGGCTCTGGTGAATTCCCTCACCCTCCAGCGCTTCTGACTGTACCCCATGCTTGTATAAATAAATAAATAAAATCTTTTAAAAAATATATCTTTCAAAATTTTGTTACAAATGGAAATACAGAATATAATTTGTGTTTACTGAATTCAGAGCTGCTGACATCTCAATCAAGGCAAGCATTGATTCTATCCAACATATTTCTACGACAACTTGATAAAAAAACATTTGATGCACAGAGCAGAAAAACCAGCCAGCCATGACGGAAAGCGTTAACTATTAATCTGCAATATAAACCCTATGAATAGGAGGGATTTCTAGCTTTAGTGGATGACTTCACAACCGAATAAGAATTTCTGCTGGAAAAATCATTAGAACATTTCCTGAATTAGTAGTTGGTTTACCATAAGATAAACTTTCTGTTACATCTTTTTCTAGAGTAGTTATCTTATTTATTGCTTTCATTTTTTTTTCTTTTTTGGTTATTCATTTAAAAAATATTTTAAACTATCTAAAAGAAGAGTTCTTAGAGAAGTTTTTGCAGCAAAATTACCTCATATGTATTTTATGATTTAAATCAATAGCATTACTAGAGAAATGTTTGTCAAATGTTTAAAAAAATACAAATACAAAGCAGTTTTCATCTATCACTTTGAGTTTCTTTATAATAGCTGTTCTGAACTCTGATAGGAAGACATAATTTTGCACCTTTTTGTATTTGTATTCTGAAGAGTTGTTCTCATCTATGATGTCATATTATCTTTATACCCCCTATTTCCATGTGTCACATTTTTGTCTGCCTGTTTTGCTACTTGAAGTGTCCATATTTTATTATTGTTTTAAAATCATTAGCAGTAACTTAGAAGTTGAATTATTTTCCTTTTATTGCATGTGACACTGTGGCTGTGTTTGATTTTACTTATTTATTTTGACCTTTGCCGCCTTCTGTATGTACTCAGGTCTGTTCTGTGGTTGCTCTGTCAGTGGGGCAAGGACTTGAGGGAATCCATATGTTGGTTTGGATAAGTTGGGGTGGGGCAATAAGTTGGGTGTCTGTGGCACCACCAATATCCCTTCTCACAAAAGTGGGATAAATGCATTTCACTTCTTACAGGAAGTATAAAATCTTAGTTTCTCAAATTTACTATAGCAATTACATGTTATATTTATTTTTCATTTTGTTTCTAACAGGAATTGAAATAAAAAGTCGCTTAAAGTAGATAGTCATCTTGTCTAATTCTAAAAATGATCTCTTCCGAATCATTTATATTTGTGTGTGTAATATGTTTTATCTAAATAGAAAGTAGAAGATTCCCATTTTAAAATTAATAAAATTTTTAGCAATTAAAATGATGATGTGTAACTATAATAAGATTTCCTTGTAATATGTTTATATGAGAAAAAGCTACTCCTCTTAACATCCCTAGCAGTTAGACAGCCAGGCAATTACCCAGTGGCCCAAGATACATCCAATCCCTAAGGTTATTGAATTTTTCTTTGAGTGAAATAGAATAGTTCTTCGATTTTAAAATCTAAAAAGAATCTTCTGACATATAAAATCATTGTGACCTTTACAAAAGAGAAGGCTTTTATGCAGCGTTATGATAGATCTTGATGTAACGATCATCAATATGCAGCAGTCAGGAAGTGATCATTCAAATTGGCCTTTACCATGAGATTACATAGAACAAGAAAGGCAGAAATTGTAGGTGTTTGTAGAGACTTTAATCTTTGCCACAGTTATGATTGTAATGACAAGTAAAGAAAGTACAGGCAAGCAAATGGTATAAAGAGGTATGAGATATAAAAAATTGCGAGGTGAAGAGATGACACATAAAAATGGGATAAATTTCTTTCACTGCATAATGGAAATGTAAAATCTTAATTTCTTCAGATTACTACAGCAGTTTTACATTACACTTACGTATTTTTTTTCCTTTAGATTGAGCTTCCCAATTAAATTTGTTCGAAAAGAATGCTTTGTATCTGCGCTATTCAATATAGTAGCCACTAGCCTTAAAGGACTATTAGCACTTGAAATATTGCTAGTGAGTATAACCAAGGAATGGAATCTTTAATTGTATTTAATTTTAATTAATCTATTTAAATGTAAATAGCCAAAGATGGTTAGGACTACCGCATTAGCCTGCACAGTTCAGGAGTGTTGTTTGCTGAGAATGTACAATAAGATTTGTTTTCTAAATTATGTAATTCCTAGAGACAGTTTCATAGATGTTGAGTGTCCTCATATGGTATTGTTGAAATATCCAGTGTTCGTCAATAAATAAGAACGTTCTAATAGAATTTTTAACCAAACCAGTAAAACGAAATGACATAGTTATCATAATATGATGATGCTTGTTATACTACAACTGGGTTGGTAAAGTTGGAATTATTTTCACTTATTTCAAGAGCAGTAAGCAGTATCTAAGTGTGAATGAATAATTCATTAATTAATTCAACACACAATTATTAAGGACTTAACAAGTTTTACACTCATAAGAGTGTAGCTAGTACAATGATAAATAAAACACTGCTTCATCCACTTAGGGCAGTCAGGCAAATAATTACAAACAATATAAGAGCTATGATACAGCTGTGTCTTATGTACTATTAGAATGAGATTGTCTTTCCTTAGTGAGACATTTCTACAAAACTATCACTACTGTAAAGGTAATGGAAGAAATACAGCTTGAGATTAGAAAGGTTTCTTTATACATGCTACAAAATGTCAATTATCAATTAACATTCCTAAGAAAGTACATGATATAATCACATTGCCATTGTATAATGAGTGCTTTGAGGTCAATCACGGATATTTCATAGGGAGCAAGAAGAGTAGTTGTAAACCTACTACAGAAGCCCATGCAATAGCTATCAGAATCTGAACAAAAACAGTGGTAAATACAAGGTAGAGGGAAGGAAAGTTTCAAGAAAAATGCTAATGGTAGGATCTAAAGAATTATGTGGAGCTATCATTGGCTAGAGAAATAAATATTGCCTGGAGCTTTCTGTCTTAAGTGAATGATAATGGCATAGAGATAATGAATACAACCTAAGAATATGCTCAGAGGGAAAATATGTTCAATCTATGCACACATTATATAAGGGGACTTTAATATACAGGTTTTCAGAAAAAAGTGAAATATACACATTCCAAAACACACAAAATACTTTTTTTTTTAAAGATTTCTTTATTTATTTATACAAGCACTAGGTACAGTCAGAAGCGCAGGAGGGTGAGAGAATTCACCAGAGCCAGAGCAGGGAGCAGAACAGGCAGAAGGACCGAAGTACACTGCTGAGGGGAGCAGCGGGCGGCAGGAGAGGTCTGCGCATCATGTGGGACCCTCGCCTGGTGGCCGGGGATCAAACCGGCAGCTTCGCAGCCCAGCACTCAACCGCTGCGCCACCAGGGGAGGCCCAATACCTATTTTTTTACTGCATGTAATTTGGTAACATTTAAATTAAAAAGTAACTAATCCCCCAAATTTTCAATTCTCTGAAATATTAATGAGGAAAGTATAAACTGCTCATTAATATTTCAGAGAAGTGAAAATTTGGGGATTAGTTACAGCTTAATTTTCATTCACTTAAATTCTTATAATAATTCAATGTTGTAGTTATTCCCTCAGAATATGCTGTCTCCAAAGTTATTCCTGGATAAGTGCTTAGGGTCAGGTTTTTCTATAACATTTTTGTCGTAGTCCACTGGTCAGAATTGAGTTATATAACCTTAATATAGTCCCAAAATGTCTGAGGAAAGGAGTGTTTGTGTCCAGGAAGAAATACTGATATGATGATCATCAGTAGCAACTCTAGTTGAAATTTGGTATACATAATTCCAGATAGCTTCATTTTTTAAGTTCTCTATAAAGTTAAATAAACATCATCATTTGGTGCATACTTCTTTTGTGTTTATAAACCAAATTCTACAATCAGATAATCTACCTTGAAGTAACTGTATAATTACTTTAAATTATAAATTATTTTAAATTATATCATAATTATACTTTTTTACAAAGTTAATGTAACATGAATATTGTGTGAAAAGGTTTTTTTAATTATGAAAATGAGTAGTTTTTTAAATTTATTAAGATGGGATAAACTAGAAAAAATACATTGCAAAAGATGCTAGTAGTCAAAGCTCTCTTTTATACAAATTAATTTTAAGATGACTATCAGAATACACCAGTTAAATGGACACTTGGTATACTAGCATGGCGCTTAGGTTAGCAATTTATTGTCAGATTGACTATTGATTTAATTCTAGTAGGTAAATTAGTATAGTTAACTACATAATTAGAATACCAGCTTCACCACATAACAAGGTCTCACAGTGTGCTACTTAGTTGGATTGTTCATATTATCTTTTTTGGTATCATTTCTTTATGTTTAATACTGTACCATAATGTCTTACATTGATTTCTGGACTTTGCCATCACTCATTGTATTCTCTGTTGTATTACATCTTAAAAATGATCTACATGATAAGTTTCAGGTAACCACCCACAGTATTCATACACATACACACACACACACACACACCCCATACATGCTTAGTATTTGTATATGTGACATGTCTGGGTAATTTGCTTTGAAATAAAGGCTTTCCCATTCACTCAATGTGCATGAATTGTTAACCATCATCCCTCCCCACTATCTTTTGTTAAAAGGAAATTTCTGAAGCAAACCATCCCCTGTAGTTTATTTACTCCATCCTCAAATTTTATTTTATTTTTTATTATTATTTTTAAATATTTATTTTTATTTATACAAGAGCTGGGGTACAGGTCAGAGTTGTGGGAGGGTGAGAGGATTCACCAGAGACAAAGCGGGGAACAGAACAGGCAGACGGACCCAAAAGCACTGCTGAGGGGAGCAGCGGGTGAGACAGAAGAGGTCTGCTATGCCATGTGGGATTCTCCCTGGCTGGGGATGGAACCGGTGCTATGGGGACTGTGGACAGCTTCACAGCGCTGCGCTCAACCCGCTGCGCCACTGGGGAGGCCCCCATTCTCAAATTTTACCAGTGTTATTCAGATCAGGATAAAATGTAGGGAAACTCATCAATATAAAATACATTCATTTTTTAATTCAAATTGTAAAATTCACTGAAATGGAATCAGACCAATAGTTGTGGATAGTTGAACCATAAGCTTCTTTGGATTCAGGACAGCTGCCAACTAGAAACTAATAGATATAGGAAACTTGGGTCATCAAGAAATACAAAAATTGGAACACGTGTGCAGAGACAAAGAAGCATACGGCCATGCTACCTCTCGAAAAATAAAGATTTATAGTATTTACCTTTCCACTTTCAGCTCTAAATGAGGACACCTGTATTCTGTCTCTGTATAGCTATGAGTTTGAGTACACAAAAATAAAAATTGAATGTACTAAGTAAACAAGAGGAAGAAAATGCATACTGGGAAAATACCTTAAATATTTCTGGAATCTTCCCCTTTCACTTTTTATGTAAGAGAGGTCTTTGCTACATTCCTTACTAAGCCAATGTTATTCTAATGCAGTAAAAAAAAAAAAAAAAAAAAAAAAAAGATGGTATAGCTTTTATCTTCTGAACCAACACATATTCTCTTTTTTTCCCTAAAAAGAAGTCACTTGGGCAAAAGCATCAGGCTCCAGGGGCTACATCCCTATACAGACCATAGATCAAGCCTGAGCCCCAGGAAGTCCTATTTCCTTCTCCTTTTATATTTTCCAAAGGGGTTTGTGTAAGATTGGTATTATATATTTTTTTTCAAATGTCTGAGAGAGAAACCATATGGGATTAACATATTTTTTGTTGTAATATTTTTAATTAAATTCAATTTCCTTGAAAGGAACTCATTTTCCATTTTGTTTTGTTTTTCATGGTATATGTCTATTTCATCTATGGTGTCAAAATTATTAGTGAAGATTGTTTATAACATTCCCTGACATCTCTTTATTCTGGAAGATTTATAATTATGTCTATTCTTTTATTTCTGATAAAGATGACTGTGGGTATTTTCCCCCCATTTTTCTTACTCAGTCTTAACAAGTATTTCTCCACTTAATATTTTCAAAGAAACAACTTTAACAAGAGTAATTTTTGCCACTGGCTTTAACCCCCACCTTCTCTCCCCCTCCTTCATACATATTTATTACTGCCTTCTTCATAGCAACTGACGGTTTAGTTCATTGAGATTTTTTCCTAATTTCATTCTTAGCGCTGATTTTATTGTACACAAAAATATTTGATATATTGAGCTTCCATTATTAATCATCATTGGCCCTTTTCCTTCCTTTATTCTTACCCTTACCCTCTCCCCTGTGGTAGCCTTAGTTCTATCATGAGACTTTAAGAGCTGTTTTGCTTTAGTTTCGTTCCTTTGTTTTGGCATTCTGTATTCTACTTGAAATCATCAGGTATTTGTCTTTCTCTGTATTATTCACTTAGCATAATCTCCAATTGTATCCATTTTGTCATAAATGGTAAAAGATTTCATATTTTTTATAGTTAAGTCGTATTCCATAGTGTCTATAAACTATATCTTCTTCATCCACTCATCTGTCCTTTGAAACTTAGTTGTTTCTATAATTTAGATGTTATAAATAGCATTGCCATCTGCCATTTACATAGGTGTGTATATATCACTTCAAGTTAGTGTTTTTTTGCATTCCTCAGGTAGATATCTAGAATTAGAATTGCTAGATCTTACTGTGGATCTATTTTTAATGTTTTGATTAATCGCATACTGTTTGCAATAGGAACTGGACCTATATTCCCATCAATAGTGGATAAAGTTTCCATTTCTCCATACATTCATGAATACTTGTTTCCAGTCTTTTTGATATGTACCATTCTCGCATGTATGAGGCCAATATACATATTGATGAAAATGAATGTAAAAATTATTTTTTTTAAAGATTACTTATTTATGCATAAAGAGCTGGGGTACAGGCCAGAGATGCGGGGTGGGGGGTGAGAGGACTCACCAGAGACAGAGTGGAGAACAGAACAGGCAGACTGACTGAAATACACAGCTGAGGGGAGCAGCGGGCGAGTAAGGAGAAGTCTGCTGCACCATGTGGGTTGCTCCCTGGCCGGCTGGGGATTGCACTTGTGCTGCAGAGGTTGCGGATTGCTTCATAGTGCGGTGCTTAACCCCTTGTGACACTAGGGAGGTCCATGAATGTAAAATTCTTAATAGAAGTTTTTCATTTCAAAGAAGCTTAAGTTCTGAATTCAACCCTATTATATAATTCTCACAAAGAAAGTATTGCAGTTTGGTCTGCTTGTCCCTCCTGCTAAATGATAATTAGCATTTTCTCATATGCTTTTTTTGGCCATCTATGTCTTCTTTGGAGAAGTCTCTGTTTAGCTTTTCTGCCCATTTTATGAATGGTTTGTTTAATTTTTGTTTAGTTGTTTGAGTCCTTTGTAGATCTTGAATATTAGCACTTCACTGGCTGCATGATATGCAAATATTTTATCCTATCAATAGGTATATTTTTGTTATAATGATAGTTTTATTTTTCTGTGCAGAAACTTTTTACTTCGCCATATTACCGTTCCTTTGTTTCTGCTTTTGTTTCCCTTGCCACTGGAGTCAAGCACCCAAAGAAATCACTGAAACCATTGTTGTGGAATGGTTGCTTATGTTTCTTCTACATCTTTTATGATGTCAGGTGAGTTCTATCAAATCTTCAAAGAACTAAAATATATCCTCAAATTTTCAAAAATTGAAAAATGAGAATTTTTTCAAAAATACTTTATGAGGGTCAACATTTCTGTGATACCTAAAGCAGACAAGGAAATCAAGAACAAGAAAGAGAGAGGGGGTGGGGGCAAGGAGAGAAGGAAAATTAATGGTCAATATTCCTATAGAAGAATATGAATATAAAAATTCTTAGAAGTTTTTAATTTCAAAGAAGCTTAAATTCTGAATTCAAACTCTATAATATAATTCTTACAAAGAAAGTATTGCAGCTATGTAATCATGTTTACTAACAGAGTTCATGGACAAATTTAATATCATCATATCTATCATTGAGGCATTCTAGGTTTAACTGTCCTGAAGACTGAATCCATGATTATACCCTTCCCATTAAAAAACTTGCTATTTTCTGTGCTCCCCGGCCACCAGAGGAGGGTCCCACATGGTGTGCAGACCTCTCCTGCCGCCCGCTGCTCCCCTCAGCAGTGTACTTCGGTCCTTCTGCCTGCTCTGCTCCCTGCTCTGGCTCTGGTGAATTCTCTCACCCTCCCGCGCTTCTGACTGTACCCAGTGCATGTGTAAACAAAACAAACAAACAAACGAACAAATAAACATGCCTCTATTAAAAAAAAAAACTTGCTATTTTCTAACATTCTGATACTATAAAACAAACCACATATTATGGTTGGATTTAGAATAATAAAAGAAAAATTCAATAAAATAAATTTATGGAATTTTTTGTCAGATACAATTATTCAAGGACTATTATTTAAATGAATAAGGTTAATATAAATTTGTTCAGGTGGTGAACAAATATTATTAGTTAGTTCACCAATTGGTCACACAAGCACGGTCACACCTCAGGATTTGCATATATTGCAAATATTTATTGGATAAAGATTAGGTCAGCTATACCTATATGTATAGAGATACACATATAACATTTTATATATTTCATTATATATTTCAATTACAAAAGTGCAATCCACACACAACTTCTTTGAGATTGAATTTCTTGCTAATATTTAATGTTCTGACATTTTCAGGAAAAAAGCTGAAATATAATTTGTCTTGCAGAGCCATTAGCCTGAACTTCTGCATGGCAAATACTTACAGGCTTGATTGGTGACTTTCCAACTTGATTCACTGAGTTATATTATCTTCCTGACTGTGAGAGTTTCTGGAATTTGCAAGCAATCACTAAAAAGACTAATCAATTTAAACGATTAGAAAATGAACTGAAAACATTAGGTAGAGCCTTATAGAATTGTCAGATGCTTTCTCCTTTGGCTATTACTAACAAGTCAGGAAGAACTGAGATTCTGCAAAAAAAGAATTCATGCACATTCAATTGTTGAACTAATTATTTTATACATGAAATTTTAGTTTATTGACAATGGAAATGCACTTATTTCAAATATTATTCTACTAGTTAACCTTCTTGGGAAATGATTTAAAAATCTAGAGATTGTCAATAGAAGAAAATATTTATTGTCAGGAGCTGGGAATTTATTTACACAAAAAGAAACATAAAAAATAAACATGCAATGTGATAATAATTAGCAACTGAAAGGAATGAGTGATTGTATAAGTAACAGGGTAACTGTATCTGAAAAATTACACTGAGTGAAAGAAGTCAGGAATAAATGTCCATAAATGTCCACATTGTATGATTCCATTTAGATAAAATTCTAGAAAATGCAAACGTATCTGTAGTGAAAGGTAACAGGTATTGCTTGGACACAAAGTGGGTGGTAAGAAAACAAGGAGGGTTGGGTAGGAGATTACCAGGGAGCATGAAGAAACTTTCTGGGGTGATGGTATGCTCATTATCTTTAATGATGTTTTCACTATACATGCATATGTCAAAACATTAAATTGTATACTTTAAATATGTACAATTTTGTATGTTAATAATAACTCAATAAGAGTTAAATCAGTTGACCAAAGTCACACAACCAATGAGTCAAACTAGAGTTTGATGTCTAAACTATATCCCACCTCAGATATTTAACAGATAAACAATTCATATCACCTGAACTTATCATTCTTGACTTGTTAAGCAAGGTTTTGCACCAAAAACCAAATTGTCCAACAAGCAATATTTGAATAGATTGAATCATTGACTAAAAATATTTTAAATACCCTTTTATTGATTACTCCATTATAGCAAATATTTTTGTCTAATAGTCATCTCAAAAAGCAAAGTGACAGTATAAACTCAGCTGATTTTCCTACTGTTGCAGCCTTTCGGTTCTGGACTCTTTCCACCTGTCAATGTATTCCATGCTCCTGCAATTTGTTTCAGACACATTTGCTCAACATGCTACAGGCTACTTCTGACAGAAAATTCAAACATTGAGAAGTACCTATATTTGTCTGTAGACAAATATCACACATGATTGGGTGTTTCCTTTAGAAATGAAAGGGAAAATGGTCCAGAAAATTTGACACCAATGAAATACAGGCATACTTGATGCATATTATCTAGAAGTAATTACCTTATTGAAAAGTTTGCTTTTTTGATGAGTGCTCATTATTCTGTTATTTCACAACTTGTTATCTGACCAACACATATTTATTGCTCTTCCAAAAATGAGCAATCAACTCTGACAGCTAAACATTTTTTTTCTATTATGTGACAGAAATTCAGCAAAATACGCATTACTTCTCCCTCATGGCAATGACCTCTATAAACTCAAAATAGCAATCTTCTATTTTAATGACAACTGAGCTGTCTAAAGCACAAGCATTTGATATACAATTTTGAACTCACAACAGGAAACCAAAGACCTGGAATACAGAAATTTCTGTGACAGAATAATTAATCTGAAAAATCAGATAATAGATGTACACATTAGGATGATTATAATTTAGCTCAAATATTTGCACTAACATATCATTTGCAATACTTTACCTGAAAAGAATAGTTAAACTGTGTAAGAATATCTTTTTTGAAATGCAACTCTGTTTTCTAGTCATAGGAAAGGTAGTGCAAAGAAAACATTTAGTATTAATATTATGTGTTTTGCCTTAGAGATAGAAAAAGGGGTGCAAAACCACAACATTTATGATCATAATGCCCTCCAAGAAAGGATACGTGATAGAATAAAAATGGCTAGTGAATAAAAAACTGAATTTAAATTCTATACAGCCATGGTTATTGAGACTTTAGACAATTAACTACTGTTTAGTCTGATTTCCTCAGGAGGCAAAAGGGATTAAAAATACTGACCCTACCCAATCAAAACAAAACAAAAAAAAAAATTACCTATATGCACAAAAATGTACAATGTATATATTCTACATTAATACAAATATCTAACACATATATATAGTCTATATATATTACAGATAGGCAGTTAGATATCACTTTTTTTAAAGATTTATTTATTTATACAAGAACCGAGGTATAGGCCAGATGCGCAGGAGGGTGCGAGGATTCACCAGAGACAGAGTGGGGAACACAACAGGCAGCCTGACGAAATACACTGCTGAGGGGAGTAGCAGGCGAGACAGAAGAGGTCTGCCATGCCATGTGGGACTCTCGCTGGCCGGCTGGCCGGGATCGAACCCACGCTGCAGAGACTGCAGACAGCTTCACAGAGTGGCGCTCAACTGCCTGCGCCTCCAGGGAGGCCCTAGATATCATTTTGAAAGAATAAATATAATGAATCATGAATGATAAATTAATTTTTTCACTTTGAGGATAAAAGAGGGCAAAAGGCAATGGAGAAAATCAAAGAAGGAATATGTATAGTATACACTATATTTTAATTATATTTATGACATGTATTTAAAGATAATCAGTGTGTTTGAAATTAGAGATATAGGGGCCAAAATAGGAAATAGTCCCCAAATGAGAGAATTTTTTTTCTTTATTTTATTTTTTTTAATTTAAATAAATTTTATTTTTATATTCCCCATACAATTGCAACCCCCTTATTTTGACCCCAAGCCCTCCCCTCCCCACACCCTACCCCTCATAGAGTGTCTCTGGTTCATAGTTGTTTGTTGATTATGATTTTCACTTTCTTATAGTTATTCATTTTCCTGGTCCCTTATTTAAGTTTTCTAGATTCCTGCTATGAGTGATACCATCCGGTATTTTTCTTTTTTTTCTGGCTTATTTCGCTGAGCATGATCCCTTCCAGCACCATCCATGTTGCTACAAATTGCATGTGTTTATTTTTTGATGCTGAGTAATATTCCATGGTGTATATGTACCACATCTTCTTGATCCAGTCATCTATTTTTGGGCATTTGGGTTGTTTCCAAAGCTTAGCTATTGTAAATAGAGCTGCTATAAACATAGGGGTGCAGGTGCCTTTTGGAATTGATGTTTCTGTGTCCTTTGGGTAAATACCTAGGAGTGGAATTGCTGGATCATATGGAAGCTCTATGTTTTGTAGGTCCAGAAATCTAGGAACTCTCCTGCACTGTTGGTGGGAGTGCAAACTGGTTCAACCACTATGGAGAGCTGTGTGGAGATTTTTTTTTTTTCCTTAAAAGACGGACTTTTTTTTTTTTTTTTTTTTAAAGATTTATTTATTTATTTATGCAAGCACTGGGTACAGTCAGAAGCGCAGGAGGGTGAGAGAACACCAGAGCCAGAGCGGGGAGCAGAGCAGGCAGAAGAACCGAAGTACACTGCTGAGGGGAGCAGCGGGCGGCAGGAGAGGTCTGCTGTCATGTGGGACACTCACCTGTCAGCTGGGGAACGACCGGTGCTGCAGAGGCTGCAGGCAGCTTCGCAGCCCAGTGCGCAACCGCTGTGCCACCGAGAGGACCCAAATGAGAGAATTTACAGCCCTAAGTCTGCTATATTTAAATCATAATATATAATGAAATGTTCCAACTATTGTTGTTATAAGGCCTACCACCAAAAGCTAACCGGGAGGAATAGTTCAAATGAAAAATACCAGTAATGATGGTGGGATCAGCACTATGAAGATTCTAAATCTGCTTTTCAATTGCTGCTAAGATTAAAAAAAAAATGCAACATTTTGTTCTCCCTGTGACCAATGTGGGATATAAAGAATAAAAAATCATTAGAAATGGTTTATGACAAGATGGCAAAGCAGGATGTAGGAACGTGGTAAACTTTATCATGAGTCCTCGCCCAAAGTAGCAATGAAAATTTTTGAGTCACTCCCTAAAAAGGAAATTGTCAAACATTTTTTTTTTTAAATTTCTTTCCTAGGAGGGTCTTTAAAACTTAAATGTTAACCCAGGTGTTATACAATTTCCTCCTAGCTTATATAGAGGGTACAGGTGATAACAATCTTAATAAACCTGAGAGGAGAAAGCAAACATTGTACCAAAATGAATAATGATGTAAAAATATATATAAATTTTTTTCGAAAACAAAATTTTAATAAACAGCCTAAATAAAACAAAATCCTTGATTCAGCAGTCACTTTTTTTTAATTCTTTTTGTTTTGCTTGAATTTTTAAAGGCAATAATAATGTATTGCTGGACCCCTAAATAATTACTATTTAATAAACAGGACTTTATGGCTATCTTCATTCAAATTTTTGGTTTTCTCAGGTTTGAACTTTAAGTACCCAAGTTTACTGTGTTGGGGACAATGCACTATTGTACATAATATAATATTAACATTCTAATAAGAAATTGTATAGAACTCATTAAGCCTAATAATAATGGTTGCAACCAAGCAATAGACATAAAATTATCTATAAATGACTTGTAATGGTACTATGAACTTCATTTTTCATTTTAGCCCAGTAGGTTGTGATCTCATAAGGTAACTAGTTAGATATTTCTGGCTCTGATCTTTAAGAGAAACAAAAGTTAGGTCAAAATCTTTCTAGTTTTGTTCTAGGAAACATTTATATAGTTATATCAACTTAAATTGAATGAAGAGTTCACAATGTCAACAATTCCAATCTCTAGGGCTTTGTGAGCTTTCAAGAGTGAAGCTCAAAGATAAAAGATTTCAATTTTATGAGAAATAATAATTATACTTATTGACTCTGACAGATTAAGCTTCCTCATCATTAACCTTCCAAATAACCTCTTTTAACTCCCTTCCTAAGGACCACAAATAATGTTAGAGCTCTTTTTATTTCCCCCCAAAGAAAGAAATTTGCAAGTAACTATAAAAAATAATCTTTGGAAAATAGATTAACATTGCTTAAGTTATAAAAGTTCTCCAAATTGCCAAGACAAAATAGAATAACCAGTTTGAAAAGGCACAAGGAGTTAAGCACAGCACTATGAAGCTTTCTGCAGCCTCGGCGGTAGGGGTTCTATCCCGGCTGGCCAGGGAGCTACCCACACATTGCAGCAGACCTCTCCTGTCTCACCTGCTGCTCTCCTCAGCAGTGTATTTCAGTCAGTCTGCCTGTTCTGTTCCCCACTCTGTCTCTGGTGGATCCTCTCACCCCCTGCACCTCTGGCCCAATTCTTGTATGCATAAATAAATAAATCTTAAAAAAAAAATCAAATAAATAAATAAATAAGAATGAAAATGTCAAGTAATTTTAGAATCTGCAGTTTTGTTTTTTGAAAGAAATCTGAAGACTCAAAAAGTTCTTCAGTGCTATAATTGGTTGAGTTATTGCATTTTCCTATTATAATGAAAATAAAAAAGAAAATTTGACAAATGGATGTGTTTAGGCCTCAATTGTATCTTGTTTGTCATAAACTTGATCAAATAAAAATAACATAAATCAAACACATTATCTTTAAAAATAAAAGAATTACGTTTAGTTATACCAAATGATTTCACTCATGTGGAATACAGGGCAACAAAACAATGGAACAGATAAAACTAAACCAAAATAACCCTAGAAATATGACTGCAGTATTGAGACCACCAGAGGGTGAAAATGCGGGGGAGCAGTCAAATGAACTGTGGTGGATTATTGGTGCTTTGGTGAGATTTCTATGAGTTGTTTTGGTTTGGTGTTGTCCATCTATTTGTAATGTTTCTCTGCATTCCACATAAAAGTCAAACTACCCACATTTCAGCTACACTTTATAGCCTCAGAGGTCTTTCCGTTTATACAAAAAGATGGAGACAGAGAGAAAGAGAGAACGAGGGAAGTGCACTAGCTTTAATACCATTTCTGACAGAAGTGATAGGGAAAGATCTCTCCAAAAGGGCCAGAAACACTGACTCTCCTCAACATGCCCAGAGTAAGTCTTTTCCAATAAATGTCACCTTAGTATGGGAAACTGAGGACAATTGAAGTTCTGTGATCCTTGGGGAATCTGCTACCATTACTTAAGGAATGCAAATCATTCTCAGTTAAGAGGAACTAAGGCCTTAAAGGATGAGGAGAGAAGTTTTTGCTTGTCTCAGTCCATTGCCCTTTTCATAATTGAAGAAACAATCACTGTCTCCTTTCTGTGACTTAGAAGAATGTAGTCTAGGGGATAACATCCAGGTGTACATTTACCTGTAAAATATACTCTTTGGGAAACTCATCTTTAATTCTCAGAGTAAAAGGTAAAGTCATCCCACCCTGTCACATGAAGTCTCCCTCCGCCTTTCTCCTTGGCATCTCAGACACCTCAACTTGGGATTTAACCCCTTCTCTCCCTGGATGAAATTGGAGCCTACATAATCATTGTAACTCCACCATGCACATTATTAAATTGGTATGTTCTTTGTTAACCGATCTTATGCTATTTGATTACTCATTCAGCCAGAGAAGATCCTTGAGGGGTGGGGGTCTTTTCCAGGGCTTGAAAAGGGACACAAAAGGAGCTGGACATCTTTCTAGTGGGTAAGCTAAGATTGACTTCTAAACAACCCCCTTTAATGCCCTATCAGAGCTAACGTTCTACAATTTCAAGGATACTGAATTTAAATAGTATTCAAGGATTATATATCTACAGTTCCAACTCACTCTAAGTCATTAGATTGTTGTTAGGGAGATTTGGCAAATTTAATCTTCAATAACATTTTACCTTAGTCTCTGAAATAAAAGCAATTATAGCAAGACATTTATAATCACTGAAGCTTTCAAGACTCATTTGCAGCAAACTGAAACTCATTACTTTCTCTAATCAGCCAAATACTCTAATGTTACCTGCAACTCTAAAGAGAAATAATAAATAATTTGAAAAATAAGAAATTAAAATTAATAAATAAAACCTTCCTAATGGGAAGTCCTGTGAACCCAGAAGCTGGAGAATAAGAGACTTCCTATGTAACAGGGGATACTAATTTAGAATCACTTAGAGAAATATAGGAGTGGCTAAAGGAATCAATGTTACTGAAGGCTTTTGAATTTTGATTTTCTGTAACCAAATTACATAATAATATATGGCATTCATAGGTTAGTTTCAGCTTTAATGTACCTTTCTATGCATTTTTCATTCGTTATCTACTCACACACCAAAAAAGTGAATAATCATAATAACATATTTTTGAGTACTTGAAACATGCTATTTTATTGCTTATTTCATTTAATAATCATAAACCTATTTAAATGTCCACTAGAATCATACTCCACATTATATTGAGGAAAATGATTCTTAGAAATTTTAAGTCACTTGCTGAGGATGGTTCAATTAGTAAAATGTAGGACACAGATACTCCTCAGTTATGTGTAATGTCATTATTAACCATTTTGAGCTGGCTGCACCTTGAGGAAGACATTTGATAGGACTTGTAAACTGTAAGTACTGTAAAATGTTATGACAATAATCAAGTTGTTGAAATGATTTCCAGAGAAGTCTCAAGAACCCATGAATCTTTCCTGTTTGGCGCCTAGGCTAGATTTGGTATTTTTATTTTTCTGACTCTAAGTACCATCTCATTTCTAATGCACTATATTTTGCCATAGCTCAAGGCATGGCACAGAATAAACATCCAGTGAAAGGTTTCCTCAGTGATTTCTACTTAGCTGGCCCATTTTATAATCTAATACTCATCATTCTTTCTGGAAAACATAACTGACTAATTCTCTTAATAAACTGAATATTTGCAACTCTCTAAAATCTTCATATGCTATTGTTCCACTAACCAAACCATTTCCTGTCCAGCTTTTGTGATAAACTTGGGGTTCTACTGTACTCATAAGTAAACACATGCACACAGATTTAGACTTAGTGAAACATAATTCATTTCAATTACAAGGTCTGCCTTTCTAACTGGTGCTATTTTAATAGAATTGACTGTTTGGAGGGAAAAATTACCCTTATGATTCTAGTGGACATTTAAATAGGTTTATGATTATTAAATGAAATAAGAATCTGCAATGACTTTCAGGATAGCAATGTGGTACACGATTGCCTAAGTGTTTACATTTTCATTCGAAGGCATTGTTATCTCTACTTTGCCTCTTTCAGAAACCATATTTCAAACCATATTATAAATTTTATGAGATAGAATTCTTGACTATTTTTAGTTCACTGCTTTATCTCACTGGTTCAAACATGGTTTACCTAATACAAGGTATACAATGAATTTATGCTAAATGAATTATTAAATGAATAAACTAATTTCAAAAGTCTTCACTAAACTTTTGCATTTTTCTCATGATGAAAGTAGGTATAAATACCAACATATGAAAATGCTGATACAAGTTCTCAAATGTAAAATTAAAACTCTAGGGCATTCCCTGGTGGCGCAAGGGGTCAAGCACCACACTATGAGGCAATCCGCAGCCTCTGCAGCAGGAGTTCCAACCCTGGCCGGCTAGGAGTAACCCACATGGTACAGCATACCTCTCCTGATTCGTCCACTTCTCTCTTCAGCAGTGTATTTCCATCAGTCTGCCTGTTCTGTTCCCCACTCTGTCTCTGGTGAATCCTCTGACTGCCCCCCACCCCTCTGGCCTGTACCCCAGCTCTTGTATGCATAAATAAATAACTCTTTAAAAAATTAAATTAAAACTCTATAGTAACAACAACAAACAAATAATGAATAAAATGGCAGCTAACTATAAAATCATATTCTTCATACCTTTTATTGTATTAACATTTTAGCTTTGAAAGTATATAGTCAGTGGTATATGTCAGAGAAAGACTGTGTTTATTCAACTCAGTCGATTACTATAGTTTCAAAAAAAATTTTTGAATAATTAGTCCTTTACAAAGAAAGCAAAGATAAAAATGAAATATCTTCTTGTTGATAGCTAGTTTGTTTATTTTGATATGAGAAGAAACGAAGAGATTTTTCTTTTATAAAATGATAACTGGTGCTTTTCCAGATTAGTTTTATACTAACCTAGAGAATAGGGACTTTAATTTGACTGGCAATATTGAAAGGTAGTAATAGAAGCAAAAATATTATCTGATTTTCAATTTCCTTTAGTCAGATAGCTTTCATGTGCACTATGCTCATCTATATTATGTAGATAAAACAGGGAACAAAAAGAAAGGATTTGTGATTAAGAAACTTTTATTTTTTTTTTTTTTTACTGGGCAGAGTCCAGAAAGGGCATGCCTTACTTCTGCTCATATCTAATTGTCTAAAAATCAGTCACATGGTAACTTCGAGGAATGCTAAGATATGCAGTCTCCCAATATCCCCTGAAAGAAGAGGAAATGAAGTCTGATAAGCAATTTCTGTCAAGGAATAAAGAGTTTTAAAAATAGACTAGTATTTGATTGCATTTGATTCTTTGATTTTTATGTTTTCTTCATAATTTACCCTTGTGTCCAACATTTTTGCTTTCATCTCTCCTTTCTTTATTCTTCCCCCCCTCATTTTCAAGAAATTCTACAGATGTCTATTAAGCAACTAATAAGCAGAAAACTATCAAATTTTATATATTTTGAGTTTAGGAGTGGCAGTGTGTTTAGAAGTGGAGCTAGAACACTTTCCTAACGCTTCCTATAGTGCAATTCCATTATTTTATCAGATTTTATCATTATTTGGAGTAGAATGATAAATAATGAGGCTGGTAAAATATGAAATGAAGAGGGAGTTGAAAAATCCCCAAGGCACGCTATCATTCACCTGCTCACATATTCATTCAAGTGTCTATTACAAATAATTTATCAAATTCTAGGGTTGCAGCAAGCCATTTTTTTTTTTCTTTTCATACAAGAGCCAGGGTACAGGCCAGATGCGCAGGAGGGTGAGAGATTCACCAAAGACAGAGTGGGGAACAGAACACGTAGACTGACAAATACACTGCTGAAGGGAGCAGTGGGTGAAACAGGAGGCGTCTGCTCACCAGGTGGGTTGCTCCCAGGCTGGCGGGGATTGAACCGGCACTGCAGAGGCTGCAGACATCTTCACAGCACTGTGCTCAACCACCTGCACCACTAGGGAGGCCTGCCATTTTGTTCTTTTAAAGTTTTTAGCCTAATTATGTGGTAGTACATTTTGAATATGTCAGATGCTTAACAACCATGGTATTACATATTAAATATGTCCTATGTTGTTTATTTACTCATCACATGCACCAAAGTAAATGTGGAAAAGGGTTTGTTTTTTATCAGAGAGTATACAAATTAGTGCAACCATTAAGATAAGGTTTCAGTTTTCAATATAATTAGAATACAATTATCATGACTTGTCTATATATTTAAAGTACTCATATCAAGCTATATCATAACTATTAATTTAAAAAATATGATGTTCTATAAAATAATTACATCAAAGCTACACATATCCATGTTAGATATATTATCTCTATCCTAAGGTTATAGAAAAGTGGTCACCTTTGAATAAAGAACAATATTGTTCCTAGATAGCAAATGAAATAGACCATCTCCTTTTGTAGTTTGTAGATCAACATTAACTTCTTACAGAGTGATAAATATTATTTCAAAGCACAATTTAATATTTATTTATTTCACATACACTGTTGAATTGATAAAAGCATATAACACTATTTGTTCTATCCAATAGCTTAAACTTTAACTGGGAATGAAAATTATACAATTGTTTAAAAACTCAGTTTCAACATAGAAGTTTTCCAAGAGTAAATGAGCTAAATTGGTAGAACAAAGGATTGAGATGTTTCTGTGACTAGGTGTGGTCTGAGAAATCATTGTGACATCTGAAGGAATTCTGTGGGTCTTCAAGGACAACTTGTACTTGTTTTGGTAGGGGAAGAGAGGACACTTACAGAGCAAAGGCGAAGGGTGTTAGGAAAGGTCAGTATATTAGAGTTCAAGGTGAGTTTGAAAGAAATATTAATCTAAAATATTTTCTTTACAAATGGCCCACATCTAGGAAAAATTAACTTAATCATAGAAGTAACTTACTGGATCCCATAACGAAGAAACTCAAGGCATTGATGAATTTTGACAAGAATTTTTTCGGGCTAAAACGGATACCAATTACTAACCATGATTTCTATAAAAAATATAATCACTGAAGTTAGAATTGTACACATTTCAGCAGTTTTACCTGCAAGACATTTGCCAATAGCATGACTGCCCATGGTAGTGTTGGCTCTCCCTTATTCTGCAGTGATTTGGACAGTAATGGACAGACTGGTTTGTGGATTCTGCTTGTTTGGGTGTACAATAACACACGAATGCTTTCTTGAGCAGAAATCACAAATTACTTGAAAAGGGCAAATATAAAGCCAGCTTCAGATTTCAATAACAGAGGTCAGTTTGACATTTAGACAAACCGGGGGTGTTGTTGGTTTATTTGCATTGTTTTGTATGATTTTAAATGTTAAGGAAATAAAGAGAGAATAAAAATCCAGCCACTAAAACTCCCTGCTTGACTGAAGACGATTGCTTATGTTTTCATTATTTCAAAGACTATTAAAATATGTGCTTGAATTAAGTTGAGATGTAAAGAAATACACAAAGTAACATTTTTAAGATCACAAAGTTAAAGAGATGTAAAGATATAAATATATTTATAAAGCATTCTTGAATCATACTAGTACAGAAAACCATTTCTTCAACATTGGAACTTCAAATATGAATCTCTTAAAAACTTGAAAGCTGGCCCTTTGCCCTAAGGTTTCCACTTGCTCTCTACTCATTTTGCGGCCATTTCTGAGGTTTCCTCTGCTCAGTCAGGCTTGAATATTTTCCTGGTGTGTATTTTTGGCCCCGACCCATCTGATTACATAGCACTGATATCTATCGACTTTGTGCCCTGTTTGGATTATTCTTATACTTTCTTCGTTAGGTAGATGATTATATTGGAGATAAACAATAAAGTAAAATCAGCTCTGTTTTTATTCACTTGGAAAACATATCCCAATAAATAGGTTTGAAAAACAATCCAATCGATCAGGGTAACAATATGACCTTAACAAAACCAGGACAAACCTGTTATCAATAAATTTTGTCACCCAAAAGTACAAAATAAAGAGAGAATACATTATCTAAATAAACAAGAGTTTTAGGGTTTCCAGGAGGCAATCACTCTTAAAGGCCCTTGCTATCCACCTCCCTGCCTGGCCCCCACCGTGAGCAGATAAGAGGCTTAGTTACAAGACAGATTATCATTACTTGCCATATATTAAACACTGTGTTATCATGCTTACTATATTTTTAAGCTTGTGCATATTCATGCTTACTGTACATGCAAAATTATGGATTGAAAGTCAAACTAATCATAAAAGGAAGATTGTACCCTATGCTACGGAGATGAGGATTTATAAAGTCTAAATTAGGCTGACCTATAAATTGTATCACAAGGGAAACTGTATTATTAGTATTAGATGCCAGTATGTATAAAATGGAGAGAATAATAGTAGTGGAAGGGACAAAAATATTGGAAGAATTGATTTCCAATCTCTGCTATTATTAATCAATTTCAATTAAATCCCTTTGTCATGTTCTCTCTCTCTCTCTCTCTCTCTATATATATATATATATAAATACCTATTAGAAATACATATACATCTGTATAAATAGATATATGACATAGATTGATGATAGAGAAATATAGATATATTGAGAGAGCTATGTGTGTGTGTTACATAATAGGAGGCTGGAAAAACATTCTTTGTAGTCTGAAAAAATATTTTATTTGAAAAGCAAAAACAGATATTCCCACTGAAGATGACTGGTGATAAAACTATGATCAGTTAAGTTTCTAAGCATTCTAAGATAGAGAGTAAATCCTAACAATAACGTTATCTGATGGACAGTAAAGTATAATGTATTAGCAGTGGAGCCCCACTTGCTGCCCAGGCCTCTTTCTGAAATGGGGAGTTTATTTTGAAAGGGATGGGTGTTGAAAGATGGGAGAAGAGTGTTTGGACTGAAGGAAAACAGCTAGGAATGGCAAGAAACTCCAGTAATATAAACAGAGAGGTTGAGGATGATTTTTGCATTCCTTTGTTCTGGCTCAGTTTCAGCAGAAGTCTGATGGGCAGTAATTAATGCAAATATTTGTGAATTCTTAACCACTGTTCTGGAAATTCCAACCAGAATTAGGACCCAGAATTATACCCATTGATATTTAAGAAGCAATAGATGATCATCAGTAGGTGGTGTCAATTTGCATTATGTTAAGGCATAATAATTTTCAACTAACTAAAAATAATGAACACTATTGGATTTTGGTTCCACTTATCACAAGTCAAGACTGTATTTTATTATTTGAAAAGTGTAATAATTGGAATCATTCAGTATCTTGATATATTAGGCACCTGTTATATATGTGTATAAAAAAATTTGAGTTTACACAAAATTAGCACATTTTATGTATATTATATTATGCATTTTATATATGAAACAAGTTTAATATGCTTTTAAAAACAGTAACCTTCTGGCAGAAACACTGTAGTGAAAAATATAATAAAGAAGAGTGTAGTAGAAAGAAATTGGGAAGTAAGACTAGGCTCAGGTAGCTCAGGTAATGCCTTTTTTTTTTTTTTTAGAAGATTCTGATCTTATAAAGCCCCTTTATCTCTCTTGACCTTGTTTCCAATCTTGAAATAAATGAACTCAAAGTTCCTTTGAATCCTGCTCCTAACACTATTCACTAGAAAATCAAGTGCAGATTGAGCAATTATCAAACCAATTTTATTAATGTGCAACACAGTCCCAATTGTATTCCAACTAAAAATACAAAGGTTCTGAAATATTCTATGTTGTTAATGCTTCAAAGATTTCATGATTGCATCAAATTTATGATTACAATACTTGTAAACTGAAGTTTATGCTTATGCATAAAACAAGCCATTTTATTCTTTCAAAGGCAATGATTGCATATTAGAGAATTCCTTAAAATTATATTTGATCTGTAATTGAAGATAACCTATGTCCTGAAATGTTCTAAGTATATGTTACCTTTTTCATTGATTTAAAAAAACATTTTTTTTAATTGAGGTAGCATTGGCTTATAACATTGTGTATGATTTAGTAGATTCACACCTCTAAATATAGTTACCCCATTACACTCACCACCAAAGCATCCATAATCCTCCACCATAGTAATAGTCTCTATTACCCCGTGACTCCCCACATCCAACATTCCCCATCTGGTATTCTCAATTCTGCAGTCAGCTTTCTAGGATTTGCTTTGGTTTAGTTTTGTCTGTTCTTTGGTTTTATTTCTCTATAGTCCACTTATGGTGAAACTATCTGGAATTTGTCTTTCTCCGTCAGACTTATTTTGGCTAGCATACCCAATATTTCTTTTCTTTTTTTTTTTATTTTTAGCAAATAGCAAGATTTCTTTTTTATTATTATTTTTAACCAATGAGGAATATGCCATTGAGTGTATATACCACACCTTTTTGACCCATTCACCTGTCATTGGGCCCTTAGATTGTTTCCATATCTTGTAAATAGTGCTGCAATGAACATAGGAGTGCATATATCCCTTTGAATTAGTGTTTCTGCATTTTTCAGGTAGATACCTAGGAGTGGCATTACTTTTATTTGATTCTTAAAAATGAAAATACATTATTAAGTTAAGAAAGGGGACTTTTGAGCTTTTGATGATATTCAAGTGAGGCATAGTTGAGAGACATCAGGAAACTTCACACTTTCTACTACAGCCATTCATTTAATTACATATTCTTTAAAAAATATTTAAGGAGCACCAAACTTAGTGTTAAACACTGATCAAGAATTTGGAGAGTCAAAGGAGAAAGATGCATAAGTGGTCCTCAATAGTCTAATGAAGAACTAGAAATTAAAAAAAAAAAATACATAGATGTAATCTCTTGAGTAAATAGACAAAGTCATATAGGAACACAATGAAAAGACTTAGTAGGCATATAGCTATTCTGATGAACCTCAGTTTTAGATATAAGGCTGTTTTATGTCATTTTCAAAGTGTTTTTGCCAAATAATAATAACTACAAAGAATGAATTATACATTTTCTAATATAACAGTTTAGCTGGTTAAATAAGCTAATCATGCAAAGACTACAAATCATGTTCAGAATAAATATGCCTAAATCATATTAGCTTCATTATAGTCATTTAATTTAAATGATTATGAAAAGTATAAACACTTGATAGCTCCAAATTTCATTACCAACTTCATTAGTTGGCATTTCACTTTTTATGAGAATAATTTTACTTTGCAACCAAGGGTGGATAATTTTGTGTATACTCAAGATAATTCTTCTCACAAGAGTTAAATAGCAGGTCAGAAATTAGAAAATTAGGATCTTTTTGGTGTTGTTAGGAATTTTTAGGATAATACATTAGGATATCATATTATCACACTAAAGAAATAATAAGACTATATTCCATAGTTAAAAGCATGTAGAAAACATCAAAATTATTACATAAGATAGCATGTGTGATAGCCTGGAAGGAAATAATGCCAAGTCTTTCCAGTTGGAGATACTATCAACTCACTGTGTGTGGTGCATGTTTATCACTTTAGGAAATTCTCGAAACTATCTTCATGGGGTTTGATCCTGGAAGGAAGTCAAAGCTGAAGGGTTATATAAATACAGCGATCAACTTGTAATTAATTTATGATCTTCAATGTAGAATTGAAATAAATGTTTTCATTGTAATTAAGGACAGGGTACATATATACCAAGGGAAATGAATGAAGTACTCGTATATGATAAAAGAAATGCTCATTCTTTGTGCAAAGGAGACCCAGTTTGTAAATTATAAGAATTTAGTGCTTTTGTAGTGTTGATGTAATTAAGCTTTTCAAATACACCATTTATACATATAAACATATATTCACTTAACTTTCCTCATAAGTTTTCCTTGGACTATCATCTTTTTTAATGCTTTTAGATCTTGTACTGATTACCCATAAATGTCTAACAAATACTATATTTACTTAGTTAAACTTAACATTGTACAGTGTAGATACATACTTAAGTTGAAAATTACCATGATTAAGGACCTCCCTGGTGGTGCAAGAGGTTAAGCACCACACTATGAAGCAATCGCAGCCTTTGCAACACAAGTTTGATCCCTGGCCAGACAGGGAGCAACCCACATGGCACAGCAGACCTCTCCTGTCTTGCCCGCTGCTCCCCTCAGCAGTGTATTTCAGTCAATCTGCCTGTTCTGTTCCCCACTCTGTCTCTGGTGAATCCTCTCACCCGCCCCCGCATCTCTGGCCTGTACCCCAGATCTTGTATGCATAAATAAATAATCTTTAAAAAAAAGAATATTACCATGATTAAGTGTAAGTTATTGCAATTTTAAGTAACAGAAAATTGATTAACACAAGCATTATAGTAATTTTGATAAAATGATTATTCACAAAAATGATTATTGGAATTGTGCTTCTCAACAATACAATTACGAACTTTTATCATAGTTTTATAATAACTACATTTTTGTTGAATAAATGACAAGTGAATTAATAAATGAGCACACTTTAATATTATTGTGTATAATATATACCTAGGAAGGAGCATAATACATGTGTATAACCCAATTTACTCTCACATATGGCTCAAACTCCTTAGTAGCTTCCAGAAAGAGAAACAAACCATTATCAAGGCTTCCAGAAACTCATTTCATGTCCCTCTCCAATGAATACACCCTAAGGGTAGTTAACTCTATTTAGTCAAGAATATTAAGATACTAAGGTCATAACTATAATCATCACATCTGCTACTAGAATCCAGAAACTTTCTCAGAGTTTATCCCTGTCCCTTAATATCAATTTATTGGGATGCTTTTTTTTTTTAAAAAAAAGATTTATTTATTTATTTATACAAGCACTGGCTACAGTCAGAAGCGCGGGAAGGTGAGAGAATTCACCAGAGCTAGAGCATGGAGCAGAGGAGGCAGAAGCACCGAAGTACTCTGCTGAGAGGAGCAGTGGGTGGCAGGGGAGGTCTGTGCACCATGCGGGACCCCCCTCCGGTGGCCGGGGAGCAGCCGGGGATCGAACCGGTGCTGCAGAGGCTGCTGGCAGTTTCTCAACCCAGAGCTCAACCGCTGCGCCACAGGGAGGCCCTATGTGGGATTCTTAAAGAGGACATCGTTAAAATAAAATTAATAATGAAGCAGAAACTCCTTGTTAGCTTCAAGTTCTTTAGGAGAAGTTACAACTTGCAAGGTATCTAAAAATATTGATAGCTCTCATTTTGGGGGTTCTTAAAATGTGTGACACACAAGATAAGCACATTACTATGTAGCATTTACTATAGTTCTCATAACAGTCTTCTTATAGTGTGGGAATTGAGGATCAGAGAAAATATATGACTTCCTTACAATCATACATCTATTGGAAAATAGAAGCAGATTCAAATCAAAATCTACAAGTCAAGTGTGTTAAGTGCTATATTAATCTGCCTCCATGTGTTGTTTTATCTTATTCAACAAAACAAGAACATCATATATATGAAGCTCATTACTTTATAATGAGTTATAAAACAGTAGTATGTGTGTGTATATATATTAACTTATATATTATATGTTATATTAAATATTATATAGCATTTATTTTATATTATATATTAGTAAATATAGTATATGTATAATATTAGTTAAAGCAACAATTCAGTATTTACTATCAATCACTTCTAATGAATTAGGTAATTTTAGTTAACAATATATTATAAAAGTTAAAATAGTGATCTATAATCATTTAATATTAAATATTCATTTAAATTGGCAAATATTAACTCAAAATGAATTAAAGACTTGACTGTAAGACCGGAAACCATAAAATACATAAATGAACACTTACACAGAACAATTGGTTTCAGGGATATCTCTGGGGCCTCAACTCCAGTGGCAAGGGAAACAAAAGCAAAATAAACCAATGGACTATATGAAATTAAAAAGCTCCTTCACAGTGAAAATATCACTGAAAGGAAAAAAAAAAAAAGACACCCTATCAAATGGGAAAAAAAACTTGTACATAATGCTTACAGAAAGGATAAATATCTGTCGCCTTGTGAGGCGACAGAGTTGAGAGCAGCAGGATGAAGGAAAAACAACTTGAAGTCCAAGAGGAGAGACGCCTAACGGGCTTACACATTAAAAAGATGCAGCCCCGGGCTTCCCTGGTGGCACAGCGGGTTGAGTGCAGCGCTGTGAAGCTGTCTGCAGCCTCTGCAGTGCGGGTTCGATTCCCAGCCAGCCAGGGAGATAACCACATGGCGCGGCGGACCTCTCCTGTCTTGCCTGCTGCTCCCCTCAGCAGTGTTTTCAGTCCATCTGCCTGTTCTGCTCCCCACTCTGTCTCTGGTGAATTCTCTCACCCTCCCGCGCCTCTGGCCTGTAACCCAGTTCTTGTATAAATAAATAAATATTTTCTTTTTTTAAAGATGTAGCTCCGATCTATGGGCAGTCTCATATTTATTTACAACCATGTTCAGAGAAGATGGACAAGTACCTGGAGGAACACACACACATGGAGGTGTGTTATCAGGGATGCAGGTGTATTATCAGGAATGCGTTATATTCTGGTGCAGGCAAGGGCGTAATGACCAGGGGCTATTGCTTGGGAGGTGGGGGGGCCTCCAGAGTTCCCACTAATCAAAGTATCCAATCTCTAATCCCTATTCTTACCTAACATTTTGCTAATCTTTACAAGTAAGGTATTCCTGCTGATCTTGCTAATCTGGCCATAAAGTCTGCCTGCTATTTTCATCAGATACAGGTTTGCCAGTATGTTCCTCATACCAGGACTTTTGCCCTGGTGTGAGGCCCCCTACCTGACTACATTTTAGCTTAACCAGCAGGAACCCTAGGTACCACAACAATAGCCGCGATAAAAAAAGTGGGCTGGATTCCACAAATATCCAAGATGTACAAAGAGCTCATACAACTCAACAGAAAGAAAAACAAATAGCCTGATCAAAACAAACAAACAAACAAACAAAAAAATGATCTGAAGAGCTAAATAGATATTTATACAAAGATATTTATCCAATTATCATGGGCCACACAGATATTTAGCAGGCCCATGAAAAATACTCATATTTTTTTTCCTGGGATTGCAAATCAAAACCACAATGAACTACTACCTCACACATGTGAGAATGAGCCTTATCAAAAAGAACACAGCAACAATTGTTGCCATGGAATTGGAAAAAAAGGAACTCTTGTACTCTGGGTAGGAGTGAAAAATGTTGCAGCCTCTATGGAGGTTTCTCAAATATTAAAAATAGATCTACCATATGCTCTACCATAGATCCACTCCTAGCTATATATACTCAAAGAATGCAAAAACACCAAATCAAGGCAATATATGCATTCCTCTGTTCATTGTAGCACTATTTGCAATAGACAATTTATGAATACAACCTAATGTATTCTTGCCATTTGAGATGACATGAATGGAATTGGAGAGGTTCATGCTAGGTGAAATAATTAAGGAGAAAGTCAACTACTGGATGATTTTATACATATGTGGACTATAGAGAAACAAAACAAAGAACAAACAAAACTAAACCAAAAACCACAGAATTTGCCTACAGAATTGAGACCACCAGATGGCAAGGGTGGAGGTTGGAGTAAAGGGGGGACTTGGTCCAATGCAGTGTATTTGTAGACTATGGGTGCTTTCTGGTAGGTGTGATGTAATAACATCTCTCTGAAGAGATGTGACTTATACTTCTGCATAATATACAGTGTTGTAAACCAATGTAACTTCAATAAAAATAATACAATAAACATAACAAGTGAAATAACAATGTGTGAAAATAAATGCAATGTGCAAATGAGTTGCTGTAGGAATTCTTCAAGACAGAAGGTCTTGTTGGTATCACCTACAAGGAAATGAACACAGATGAATTGGGATAAGAGCTAGAAAATTTAAAAATCTAAAATAGCTAAGAACATTCCAGACAGGAAGAACGACTGTAGCATTAATTTAGTAAATAATGACTATGACCTTTAGCCAAATTTTAATGTTAACCTGATACACACCATAGAGAACAGAAGACAGGGTCCCTATTTAGAGAACTATTATAATAACGCTCTACATGTTGTGATGAAATCTGAGCATATATTTACTTTCAAAATGATGATCTATCTACATGAGTAATAGGTGCTTCTGGGATATTTTTTCTTTCAAAAAATATTCTGTTTGAATTAAGACTATCTGGAATTACAAGTACTAGAGGTAAGAGAAATAAAAATAAGATAACACTGACAAACGGTAAAAATTTGGAGGCAATATTTGTAACATTTTATCTAAAAAGAATGCTACTCATGAACAAGGAATATTGGATATTTAATAGGAATGAGAGTAACTTATGACTTAAGAGCTTCCTTTGTAGAAGATCATATATCCTTATATTCCTGCTGATCAGCACAATACCTAACATGTAGAACATGCTGAGGAATTCATAACTGTCAAGATGAATGAAAACCATGCCTTCGTAAAGAATGATGTAGATAGTCCCCTCATGAGGGACAGGTGCAATAAGGTAGAACAGACTGGACATAAATACTTAGGGGGATGTACAAAGTGCAGTGGATCCTAAAGGAAAATTCACTATATTAGGGATTTTAGAAATGTTATGTCAAAGGTGTAGAATTGTAGGATTTTTGATAATATTAGAAGAGTCAAGAAGATGTTTAATGATAGCATGTAGATCTCTTGTGTATATGGGAGAGGCCCGGTTTGATGGAATAACTTTCTCATGTGGCTTTAAGATATCACCTTAAATAGCTTAGCTAAGACTAACTCTGATTCACTAAATTTGACTAAGATGGAGAACAATGTGTGGGTGGACTATATTACAACTGAATTCCAGAAAAGGTAATGTTTAATGAATAAATCTATTACATAAATAAATAAGACAAGAGTGTATTATGCATTTCTTAACAAATTCAATACAGCCATCTCTTTTCAGTTATTATAAACCTTATTTACTAGTTGAGAAAAATAGTAGTGGAAAATTATAATAGATCCTGATTTTGACATTTTTTAAATGAAAAAAGTCTGATGCACTTTTCTATTTGTATATCAAAGGACAAATGACATTTAGATTCAAATTAATAAAAATTCCATATGAAAATGAGGAAAGTAATTTAACAATGAGTAAGTTATGACTGAAACAGATCTAGGATTCACCTATAATCACTTAGCATATGTCAATCACTAACTTTTGTTAAAAACCATGCTATGTACTGAAAAAAAAAAAATTCCTAAATGTTATATCGGGCCTCCCGGTGGCGCAGCTGAGCGCTGGTTGCGAAGCTGCCTGCAGCCTCTGCAGCGCCGTTTCAATCCCCGGCTGCTCCCGGCCACCGGCGGAGGGTCCACATGGCGCGCACTCTCCTGCCGCCCGCTGCTCCCTCAGCGTGTACCTCGGTCCTCTGCCTGCTCTTCTCCCGCTCTGGCTCTGGTGAATCTCTCACCCTCCTGCGCTTCTGACTGTACCCAGTGCATGTATAAACGCAACAAACAAAACAAACAAATAAATATAATAAAAAGCATCTTAAAAAAAAAAAAAAAAAAAAAATGTTATAGTCATGGGCCCTGAACTTTGGGTGCTTAAATTACCCTGTGACGAATATCTGAGTATCAGGAATGTGAGAACTATTCTAGAGATAGAAAGATAGTCTGTGTTGTGAGGAGTGAGAGACCTTGTTTAAACACTTTTATCTAAGAAAAGGAACATATACTGGATTTTCCAGTCTATATGAATCTGTAAATACTTCTATTCTTAAAATATTGTGAATTAGATTTCTATTATTAAAAACTAAAAGCCTTTACTTATAAAACCATAAATATCATATATATGTGTTTATATAATTATATTATATATAATATTATCCTATTAGGTAGAATGTAGTGAGAGAAAAAATGAAGACTTAGGAGAAGTTGCATTTAAACATAGACCATAACATTAAAATGTAGCATTTTTTTCTAATCAATGTTTAAACAACATTTGTTAAAATTTGGGGGTTTGATATTATTATGATGTGGTTTTTAATAGTATTATGTTTTTATAGCATTTTCCCATTGTTTATTAATTGTATAGAGATATACAGTTGATTCTGTATATTTTTTATACATGCTGCAATGTTACTAAATTCACTGTTCAGTTCTAGCAATGAGATGAAACTTACTTGGCCATAAAGTTATTTCAATTTTATACTGTATGTAATTTTCTAATATTGAATTTAGGAGTTTTGTGTCTATGTGCCTAAAAATATTGATCTGTAATTTTCCTTCCTTGAAATGTAGCAGGTTTTGATATCAGTGCTATGTTGTCTTCATAAAAAGCTTCTTCCTTCTCTGTATTCTGAAAGAGTTTGAGTAAGTTTGTTAATAAAACATTTTTAAATGTTTGTTATAAAGACCAATGAAACCTTCTGGTGCTAGAGTTCAATTTGTGTAAAACTTCTAATTTAGACTTGATTTCTTCATAGTATATAAGCTACTCCAGACATTTCCTTGTGTTTTATGTCAATTTAATAAAATTGTACATTTAAAATTTAATCCATTTTCTTTGTGCTTCAATTTATTGGTTCATAATGATTCACAATCTTTCTTCATATAACATTTTGAAATTAAAAAATTAATCCATTTTCTTTGTACTTCAATTTATTGGTTCATAATGATTCAAAATCTTTTCTTTATATCATAATATCTTTTTTGATATTGCTTATTTCTCATCTTGATGAGACTTACTAGGAAATAACAATTTTATAAATGTTTTCAATGAAGCAACTTTTAGTTTTGTCTTATCATTTTTGTATAATTTCTACTCATTGCTTTATATTTCCTTCTGGATATCTCTGTTGTGGAAATAATTTGCTCTTTTTATAGTGATTAAAATGATAATATAGGTTATTCATCTTAAACTATTTTTCTTTGTTGTTTTATGCATTTGAAATTCACATTTCATTCTATGCACTGCTTTACATGAATTCAGAAGTCAGAAAAAGAAAGACATACCACATGGTGTCACTTATAGATGGAATACAGAGGAAAAAAATAAAGCATCAGATAAATCTAAATCAATAACAAAACTTAAAAATCTTTTTTTTTTTTTTTAAGATTTATTTATTTATTTATACAAGCACTGGGTACAGTCAGAAGCACGGGAGGTGAGAGAATTCACCAGAGCCAGAGCAGGGAGCAGAGCAGGCAGAAGGACCGAAGTACACTGTTGGGGGGAGCAGCGGGCGGCAGGAGAGGTCTGCGCGCCATGTGGGACCCTCCTTAGGTGGTTGGGGAGCAGCTGGGGATCGAACCAGCGCTGCAGATGCTGCGGGCAGCTTCGCAACCCAGCGCTCAACTGCTGCGCCACCGGGGAGGCCCCAAGCCTTAAAAATCTTTTCACACAGGGCCTCCCCTGGTGGCCCAGGAAGTTGAGCGCAGCACTGTGAAGCCGTCCACAACCTCTTCAGCGCAGGTTCGATCCCGGCTGGCCGGCGAGGGTCTCACATGGCACAGCAGACCTCTCCTGTCTCACACGCTGCTCCCTTCAGCAGTGTATTTCATCAGTTTTCCTGTTCAGTTCCCTGCTGTCTCTGGTGAATCCTCTCATCATCCCGTGCATCTGGCCTGTACCCTGGTTCTTGTATAAATAAATAAATCTTTAAAAAGAAAAAAAAAGAAAATGATATTTAAGAGATATATTAAAAAAAAAAAATCTTATCATAGAATTGAGGCTACCAGAAGGGGAGTAGAAGGGGAGAAAGGTAAGGAAAGGGGACACAATGGACTCTGGTTTCTTAATGGTGGTTGTGGTGTGGTAAAATACACCTGAAGGGTGTGCTCCTACACCTATAAATCATATACAATTCTTACACCAATGTTACCTTAATACAAAAAAAATTCAGTTTACTAATATTAAAAAAAAGGAAGACTACAATTCCAAATTTTTGTGATCGCATGTAGCATGTGGGTTTGTCAGACATTCTTAGGAGGTATGCAAAGCCTGTAAAATAACTGTAGAAACTGGTTATTGTTTACTTATAAAAGTAAAGTTATAGATGCCCTATTAGCCTTAGGTATTTAAACAAGGAAGGAAAGGGTATGTCACTTGAATAACTTGTAACAATGTTATAGTTATATTATACATATAATAAAAAAAAAAACTGGAAACAGCATAAATGACCTTTGAAAGAAAAAAAAAAATGGATGTTGGTATATTCATAGAATGAATAAAATCCAATAAAAATGATACCGGAATTGTCAGGTCTAGTCTCCCAGCCAGGAACGGATCCCAGGCTGCAGGAGCAGCACTGAGTCCCAGCCACTAGACCCCCACGGTCTGGTGTCTCAGGAAGCCACAGCAGGAACTTCGCAGACACTCAGGCAAGCAAGTGAGAAGAGGCAGGTTTGTTTAGCGAAAGAAAAAGTTTATTGAGAAGAAAAGGAACAGAAATAAAGTGGGACTCCCAGGCCATGAAACCAGGCCAGGGAGGGCCAAGGAAGCCAAAGTGGAGTCGTGTCTCAGGGAATATATACCTTCTTTCCCTCATTATTCTAAAGCTCCACCAGTCTCTTTGTGATTGGTTAGTTCTCCGCTATCTCACTTAATCTGCTACTGAGTGGGGATCTTCACATTCCTTATCTAACAGGTTTGTCTTTCCCCATTTGTTGACCTTCTCCCTTGTTTGATAGATTTATCTTTATGGCCCAGTCCCCCAGATGAGTACCCCTGCATTTTAGGGAAGAGAAAGTTAAACATCAGCTATTGAAGAAAAACAGGCTGCCACCCACCAGTCTCAGTGCTGACCCCTTCTCATCTTCCTTGCATAAATATCCCTGCACTCTGACAAAGGGGAGGACAGTGGTCTACCAGACATGAGTCTGCTGCCCTAATTACACCACTCTGTTTCCCCAAATTCCACCTCCCTTTATCACCTGAAGGAAACCAAGGCCAGCATTTTTTCCCAGTGGAATTAGTTACATTCCTCTAGTTGTCCTTACCTCTGAAGCCTTCCTAAACTCTTCAGAGGTCCCTTCCTGCAATGTCCCTAAAACTGCCTAATTACCCTAACTTGCCCTATATCTCATAAAGATACAAACTATTGGTACAAAAAAGTCTACATAAAAGAGGAAAAGGGAGCAAAATAAAAAAAGATTTACTATTTATACTTCATTTGCATGATGTTAAGAAACAGACAAGATAAAATCTTTTGTAGATTAAAACAGTGTATTATAATAACTAAGAAATTTGTTTTAGTATCAGGTTTCCTGGTTCAAATTTAGACTCTCCAATATATACACCTGTGTGATCTATAAAAAGCTTAATTTTATTTGCATTATATATAATATTAAAATTGTCAATTAATATTAGCACTATTTACTTCATAGTTTTGCTTTCAGAAATATTATAGTATTAAAAGCACTTAGAATGAACTAGCGTAAGTTTATATTATTTCTTTGATTTTATTTACATTTACTAAGAAATCAACACCCTTACCCATCACTTCTGGTTTTTCATATTTCAAAACAAAGAAACACAAAAAGAACACATTAGAATCAAATGGCAAGAATGAAGAGCAAAGCAGAAAAAATAACTTAAGTTTCCAACATCATTATGTGATCCTCACATTGAACAGGTTTTGCAAATATGGAAAATGATGAGGCCTGCAGCCTCTTTAGAAAGTTAGCTACATTAGATTCCTAGCTAAATCTGCAGGCCAGAAATTAGCTCTAGGCTCCAAGCAACTCGAGTGTAGTATCGTTTACCACAAGAGAATGATAACTTCCAGTTATGCAAAATTTCGAAACTGAAATAATCATTCAAAATGTATTTGACTAAAGCACATCACTATAAGTAATAATCTTGGATCTGTCCATCATATTAAAATTTAACAAATGTAAAACCCCAAGAATGATCCCAGAAGTGTCTGAGTAATTAGCAAACAATTCATAAAAGTCTAGTAAGTTGTTTCTGTTGTGCCCAACGTCGACCAATGCAGCCCCCAAGGACACAGACAACCGATGCAAGGGCACAAAGGAGTTTATTACGGGCTCCAGTCCCGGCCCTCGACTCGCACCGATGCAACAGCAGAGGTCGAGAGCCTCGAACAGAGGAAGCAGGGATATCTTATAGGGTCATGAGTGGCGCGAATTTTGAAAGAAGCTGGCAATTACTCATTGGCTACTACAAAGGCATTTTGGCGCACATGGTTATAGTTTCAAACTGATTGGACAGTTAGTGATGCTGTCCCATTTATGGATAGGACTGCCCTCATTGGCAGCTGGGGTGGTCTGCTTTTTCATCACCAAGTGGAGTGAGGGTTGTGACTGCTGAAACTATCTCCGGAATGCGGCTGGACAAGGACTAACATATCAAGGTGGAGGATATACGAAATGGCGAACCTCAGCTAAGCTTGGTTCCACAGTTTCATTTCAGAGCATAAAAATGTGCTTAATGATTTGGTAGAGGAGAAAGTTTTACGGATATATTGTTTGCCATGAAGACACTGAATTAACAAAACAGTTCCTATACAAAGCTTTACAAGAATTTTACAAGTAAAATTCAAATAAATGGAAGAAAAAAAAATGATTACACCTGGGAGAAATATATATATATATATATATATGAATGAAGAAATTATTTGAGGAAGATCAGAAAAAACATGCTAGTAAGAAGCAAAATCAGACTGCAGGTATGCATTCACCCTGTAACAGGGTACATCATTCTGTATACTTATTCAGGGGCATATATGAAATAAACTATTTTCCTGATTGAATGGCCTCAGAGCCATCAAGTTTCCAAGCTTCTCCATTTCCATCTTTTTCCTTTTCTGTGAAGGTCATTGTGGGAAATCCCCTAAATATACTGCATACAAATCTTTCCCCTTGAACAAATGTTCAACATCTTTCTAGTTTCTATTCTCATTGTGGAACCAAGCATAAATATTCTTAGCCATTTCTTTGTCATTTTGTATGTAACTGCCATTTTAGAATTTCAGGTCTTGCTGTCCCGGGAAAAGACTGCATTCCACAGTTCGACCCCCACCCCACTCTGGTCTTATCTCAGTGGGCTAGCCACAGCAGAGCTGAGCAATTCAGGCCACTAATAGGGTCAAACTAGCCATAAAATAGAGCTGCATCTTGATGTGACCAATCAGCTCAAAAACTGAAACTGTGCACCCACTGTTGTTAGGAAATGCACCTGTGTAACCAATGAATGTTTGCCAACATGATTTAATTTTTAGAGATCTGCTTGTAACCCTATATAAGATCCTTGTTCCCTTTGTTCAGGGCTCCCGACCTCCACCGTTACATTGGTGCATGTCGTGGGCCCGGACTAGAGCCCGTAATAAACTCCTTTATGATCTTACAGCGGCTGTCTGTGTGTCCTTGGGGGCTGCACTGGTCGACATTGGGCACAACACTCATCACACTATATTGCTCAAGCCAATGCAGGTCAATATATATGAATAAAATATATCAACATATCAGGTTTCCAGTTTTGGTACAACACTCCAGTCAGACATTTACAAAGAACTGAGTTTATGAATTCCCTGAGTTCTGATCTCCCAATCCTGCTCTTCCTCGAGTGGTTGTTTCTCAGCAAATTATGCTTGCCATTTTCCCATAACTCAATCCAGAAACACAGAACATCAATCATTTTCAAAAGGAGGACTACATGATTCTGATAAAATTTGAAGCTGCGCAATGTCAATCCCCTTTCAGCACCGTCAAGTGAAACTCCATTTAATTAAGCATAAAGTCCAAATTTCTTACCTTGGTTTATTTACAAAGCACCAGAGGAACTGACTCTTGGCAGCCTCTCTAACCTCATCTCACACCAGGCAGTTCTGTCCACTTTAACCACACTGTCCCCTCAGAGGTTTTGCATTTGCTATTTTCCATTTGGCTGTAGGGCTTGCTTCCTTATTTCATTTAAATTAGCCCTTTTCAGAAAGGTCTTTCTTATTCACCCTACCTAAGTAGCACTTCCTTATCTCTCTCTAGTTACCTTGAGTCATTTAAATTCTGGTTGGAAGCACTTAAAAGCCAGCATGAGAATTTGCGGTCCTTACTTTGCAGGCAAGCTCAGGAAAGTGCTTATTAATGTAAAGTGTGCAAGTAAATGCTTAGCAACTGGCTTTCTGAAACAAGGAATTATCCTAGTAGCATTTGCAGATTTCTGAGGCATAAATGACTCTTGTTTTCCAGTTATGAACACTATACCAGTGAACTAAAAGTTGGAAAGAAATAGCCACAAATGCTGGGAAATACAGTATGAATTAGCTCCAGTAAAAGACAAAAACCATAGCATCCATGTCATTTGAAATGTTGGAACAATTTATGGAGTACAGCTTTTGTATAGTTTATGATGTTCTTGTTCAACTAGCGAAATGTTGAGGTGTTGCTATTGATGGAGAACAAGAATAGAAAGACTGGAAAGGAGGTGGCCAGAGACCAGAACCTGACTCACAAGGAGGTGGGGGTCGAGGGAAATAACATGACCATTAACTCAGCTGTAGAGGTCATGACCCTCAGGCACCAGTGCCTTATCACAAGGCCTGAGACCCAAGCAGGATCAGACTGCTATAGGGAGTGGAGCACAGACCTGAGGGTAAAGATATGGAGATTGGGCCCACCCTGGAATCTCTGATCCCTTTCTAGTTTTGCCTGTTACCCAACATCAGCAACAAACAGGCCTTTCCACGGAGGAGTGACCCCTCCCAAAGAGAAAAGGACTATATCAGTGCAGTCTCTGCACAGGCTGGGCGCAGCACTCCCACTGCCCACCTATGCCTATGCAGGTGCTTCTTTTCACCAACTCTCTCCCTCTGCAGGGCAGCAGCCTCCTGCCTACCCTTGACCTGTACCATGCTGGGACTTCACTGACTTCCCTCAGCGGAGTCCGCTCTCCTCAAGGCTGCCCACCTGCAACCATGCAGGCCTCTCTCAGCAAACCTGTCCCTTTCCCTTTCCCTAATAAACCTGCTCTTTAATTATAACTAACATCTCTGTCTCATGGAGAACCGTGCCTGGGGAACTTGCCTTGTGCCGCTGAAACGGGAGCTCTGGCAAAAACTTTCCCAGAGTGAACCCAAGGACCCCAAACTCTACAAAACTCCCATTACTATCATAAAATAGCCTAACTACTCTTGATTTGTACAAAAATATTTGGAGTCCGGACATCAGCCTGATTCTAAGGTTTCAGTTATCAGACCAACATATTGTCAGGGCAAAGGGGAATATCCCTTTACCCCTCTTGAAGCATGATGACCTGAGCTAAGCAGACTAGAGGTCTCAGTAACAACCTTTTGCTCAGTTCCTGGTATGCAACTTAGTTCCTGGTATGAATCTTGCTTCATGTATGGCCATGAGACAGAATGGACCTAGGGGGAGGGGGTGCCTATGACTACTGGCCCTCACTCACTCCTTGGTATGCAACTATACAACTCATCTGTTGGTATGTAGCCACATTATATCTGACCATGTACAATTGCCAATGCAAACCCACCTGGAACCTTGTAGAAACTGAAGTACATATAAGCCCCTGACTTCTTACGAACTGAGTTCAGTCTTTGGATGCAAATCCCCTGAGTCAGCACCCTTGCAATATACCTGCATCTTGTTAGCCCTGGAATCTGTTTCCTTTATACCATATAAACACTCTGGGTTTTTTTCAGGCTGAATGACCAAACAACTTCCCATCACATATTAGCAGGAGGGGGGGGAAAAAAGACCAAATTAAATTGCACATGCATGGAGAATTTACATGGCTGTTAATTCTAAAGTAAATGGGACAAACTGAGCGTTCATATTCCATGCTAAGGAATTGGATGGGGGCCAGTTCGTCACAGAGAGAGAAGGGGGACTCATGTGATAAGGAGGGGCTGACTACATATTATAAAACCTTTCCTCTAGTTGTTTGTCCTGCCATAAGATAGCTTTCTCCAATAAATAAGGTAATTTTGGGAGTTGTTCCTAAATTCAAATAATATGCATTTTTTAATGTTATGATAAAAGTTAGTTCCACACGCTAAGATGATATGTATTAGAAAAAATCTACTTGGGAAAACTTGGGAAAGCCTGCTGAACATTTGGGGGGAGGCTGCTCCTACATTAGCTTTACACGATGTTTATGGGCAGAATGAGGAATAACCCTGGATCCCCAAACCTGCCTGCTCTAAATAGTTTCTGCCATCCACCTCATGAAGACAAAACAAACTTAGTGCATAAGACCTTCAATAGAAAAGAACTAGAACACAATTAGTGTGCAATAGAAAGAAGAGAGGAAAAGATAACAGTTTCCAATTAAACACACAGTTACCATACCCTCATGACTAAATGCAGAGCCAAACAGGGCTGCCCATTAGCAGGGCCGCTGAGGCCCAAAAGCATGCCACAAGTCTAAGGCATCATTTGGTAGGTGCCTTAGACTTTGGAAAGGAGCAGAAGGGGTCAGGCAAGTCTGGAAGGAAAGGAGAAAAATGAAAGTCCAAACCAAGATAAAGTTTGCTGTTGTCAGTCTTTCTCCCACATCTCTTGTCTCTTTAAGTGTCTCCTTTCATGTCCCCCAAGTCCCTGGTATAAGTCCAAGGCTAAAAGGCAAGCACAGCTTCTTCACATTTCTCTCTTCTCCATGTGCCTCCTCCAGGCCTACTTATTGCTATCCCCTCTTCTTTCTTCTAGTCTTCTTTAGCTTCATCTTTCTGGCTGGCTCCACCTTCCTTGGGTAGAGCAAGGACCCTGGAACCTCCCCTTTCTATGGCTATTGCTCTGTTACAAATTCACAAGCCTGTGATTTTTTTTTTAAAGACACAGATTAAGCAGGAGAGAATTTCTGTATATGGTACAAAAAGCAATAGATATTCTGAAATTTTCAAATAAGAGAATAATGTGTAATGCACTAAAAAATAATAATTGTTAACTATTATTTGTTGTTTACTTTGTTCCAGAATCTGCAAAGCACTTTATCTCTGGGCATATCTCATTTTAGTCACCAAACAAACCATAGGGAAATATGCTGCTGTGATCTCCAATTTCTAGTTATTCAGCAAGAGATTCAGAGTGACTAAAGTTTCTCCCAAGCAGCTGCTAAGGAGTTGTAAAAATTTTAAATGTCTTTCTTTTCTCCATAGGAAACAGAAAACCAAAAGTATATAACTTCTTTCTTTGATCAGGGAAAACATAAAATCAGATTTGTGAGTCTTCCTTTAAGCAGAGATTTAGTATTAAGAAAAAAAATTTTAAAAAAGTCACTTGCACCTAAAACAGATAGTTGTTTCACTATATTTTATAAAGCACTTTTTTTCTGTTGATAAGAGAAGTTAATGTTACTGAGTATTTACTACTCAGGTTGCTAAGCAATGAACTTATGTACTAACTAATTAGCATAGACAAAAAACAGACAAAAAAAATATTCTTTTCTAGCAAATTTCTTCAGTGACTGTTTTTCTGCAATTGCATAAAAACTCCCAGAGCAAAAACATATTTATTACTAAAAATCTATAGTTACATTTGAAATATATTATTTAAACTTGAAATTTAAGAGAATTGCTTCAGTCACAAAACACGTTTTTGGAGAGGACAGTATTATTTCAATATGTTTCATTTAATCTGTAACCTACCAGCATAAATTTTTGTCTCATCTTTTTCTTCAAATTTCTATTAAAGAAAAAAAATGAAGTTATTGTTTCTCTTCAGGTATCTGCTCTGATTTATTGTCTCTTTGCACAACAACTTGATAGTATAGATTATTAAAAGAAGTTTGAAGAAATAAAAGTGCTTTAGACAATTTTTAGCATAATCATTACAAAGCTTTAAATGTAGTATCTCATAAAAGGAATTTAAATACCAATGTCTGTCTCTGCAGCACATTACCTTAATCATTAAAAACCACATATTGTGTTGTCATTTTCCTAAATATCAACTTGGGACCAACACATGCAAAGATAAAAATTAGTCAAGCATTGATTTAAATATTGTTTATACTCAGTAAACACATATTGCTTTGGGCCCAAGACTAATGGTGTGTACTAACCAATTATCAATCTCTGAGGTCCCGCAGAAAAAAATTAAGAGCAATTGTTAGGGGGAAATGATGTCCTGAGCTAATCCCATACAGGCTTTGTGGACCCCACCCCCACTCCAGACTAAAGCCATCAAGACATTGGGAAAGACAAATCCCATCACCACCAAAGGGAGGGTGGCTGGGACCTGAGGGTGGAGTTGGGCAGCCAGGTTGGATATAAAAACCAAACACGTGGGCCTTGGGGGGGCTCGCAATCCCTCGCCTCCTGGCTTCATGGCTCCTGGCTCGCGGCCAGCTCTCAGAGTGCCATTTTGGGATGCCTGATCAGCGGATCGGGTAGGAGTCATTTAAAACTTTGTCTCCCACTTTTCTCCCTGAGCTGTACATTTCCTCATTTCCCCTTCCCTTGTAAATAAACTTTTTATTAACCTTTCACGTGTGCCTGCAGTAGAGCATTGATAAGTCCTTTTAAGCGCGCGGGTGAGGACCCACAGTCAGGCACCCCGTTTTGTATCGAGGCTGCCCTATAACACAATGACAAAGTCAGGAACCAAGTTGTATGATGTAATGGACCTCAGTTTCTCTACATGAAAAACCCATTAAAAGTATAAGGATCTAGGAAATCTTTGGCCTCACTGTACTACAGTTACAAATCACATGAAATCACCATAGTATGGAGTATATAAGCAATTGGTGGTACGTTTGTTAATGACAATTGGTGGTACGAAAGTCAGTATTTTAAAAGAGAATACATTTTGGAACATGGAAAAGAAAGGCCAAGGTCAGACAATATTTTCATTATTAGACTTAAACTCCAATTCCAGCAGGAAAGCTCTAAGTTCCCAATTCCAAATCAATCATTTGGAAGAATTCCTTTTTTTTTTTTTTTATAGAGGCATGTTTTGTTATTTTTTTTATTTGTTTGTTTTGTTTATACATGCACTGGGTAGTCAGAAGCGCAGGAGGGTGAGAGAATTCACCAGAGCCAGAGCGGGAAGCAGAGCAGACAGAAGGACCGAAGTACACTGCTGAGGGGAGCAGCGGGAGGCAGGAGAGGTCTGCGCTCCATGTGGGACCCTCCTCCGGTGGCCGGGGAGCAGCCGGGGATCGAACCGGCGCCGCAGAGGCCGCGGGCAGCTTCGCAACCCAGCGCTCAACTGCTGCGCCACCGGGGAGGCTCTGGAAGAATTCCTTTTTAATCATTTTTTAGTGAGTTGTTTTAACATGTGACTTAATATTTCAGTTACTGCTTTGTATTTATTCAAAGAAAAACACCAATTCCTTGAAAATTAGTCCCAAATATACTGGAATGAAGAATTCAAGAAAAATATAGAAATTTTTGTGCAGAAGTGCTAAATAGACACCTTTAGAGAAGACATACAGATGGTCAACATGTTAAACACTATTTACCATCAGGAAAATGTAAATCAAAACACAATGAAATATCAACTTACTCCCACAAGAATTACATACAAACACACACACGTAGGCACACATGCACACACACACATATGCAAACAAAAACAAATGTTGGGATAGTATAAAGAAAAAGGAACCCATGTATTGTTGGTGGGATGGTGAGAATATAGACTGGTCAAGTTCCTATGGAAAACAGTATGGAGGTCCCTCAAAATATTAACAAAATAGGGGCCTCCCCTGGTGGTGCAGTGGTTGAGCGCTGGGCTGAGAAGCTGCCCGCAGCCTCTGCAGCGCTGGTTTGATCCCCAGCTGCCGGCGAGAGTCCCACATGGCATGACAGACCTTTCCTGCCGTGCCCGCTGCTCCCCTTAGCAGTGTATTTCTTCATCAGCCTGCCTGTTCTGTTCCCCACTCTGTCTCTGGTGAATTCTCTCACCCTCCCGGGCTTCTGACTGTACCTAGTACTTGTATAAATAAATAAATAAATCTTTAAAAAAAATATTAACAATATGTCTACCATATGACCCAGCAATTACAGTTTTAGCTATCTACCTGAAAATACAAAACTCACTAATTTGAAAGGATATATGTACTGCTATGTTCACTGCAACACTATTTACAAAAATCAAGTTATGGAAAAACCTAAGTGCCCAAGGACAAAGAAGTGGATTGGAAACCCATGCTGAAATTTTTAAATTTATTTATTTATTTTTTGCTTTTGTTTCTCTTGCCACTATAATCTAATGATGCTATGAAAACAAGGAGAAAAGAGTGGCTAAAGAAGATATGCTATAAAGACACAATAGAATACCACTGGGCTATTAAAAATGAAATCTCATCATTTGCAACAACATGGATGTCTCAAAGAAAGGTATCTCCAATAAAAGGAGCATTTCCATGTTCCCTGTCCCACCTAAAGAAGGGTGCAGCTGAGCAACAAAAGGAAGTTACAGAACACTTGGAGAAGAAGTGGAAGAGAAACAAAAGGAGGACACAAGAAGGAGGACAGACAGTAAAGAGACACAAAATAGACCCAGGAAGGAGCAACCCAGGAGACATTTGGAACAGAGAGACTAGTGAAGGACTTACTTCTCACTTTTGCACTTGCACCAGAGACTTGGGAGACATAGAAAGAGACACAAGGAATCAAGACATGTACAGACATTTGGAAGACACATTAGTGAGAGACTCATGGGAGGCTGAAAAATGTCAGCCATTATCTTGATTTGTACTTTGATTTTGTTCGTTTGGTCCCAGACTTACCTAGTCTCTTCTGTGGTTCGCTGCCAGAATGCGTTTTGGACTTGTGGCAAGCTTTTGGGCCTCAGCCTCCCTGCTTTGGGCTAACCCTGTTTGGCTGGGCATTTACCCATCAGGGAATATGTAATATTGGGTTTTTCGTTGGGAAAATATACCTTTCTTCTTCTCCCCTCTCTATGCACACTCTACTGAAGATTGTTCACACTAAGTTATGTCTTCATGTGGCAGATGGCAGAATTGCTTTCGGGGACCTGGAGTGCACCTCAGTCTACCCCCTAACAGAAGGAACTGGAGGGGATTATGATAAGTAAAAAAAAAAAAAAATCAGAAGGTGAAGGACAAATACCAGATGGTTCCACTTATGTGAAATATAAAGAAACAAAGCAAAGGAGCAGACAGAATCAACTCAAAACAAAGCCTTTAAATATGACACAGAACTGAGCCTATTGGAAGGGGAGAGTAGGCATTGGAGCAAGGTGGGGAAGGGACAAATGGACTACGCTGGAAGAATACTGGAATACTGGGGCTTGGTGGTAGCCTTGATGTGGAAACACACACTTGTTCAGGTGTGAATCTACACCCCTAACACATATACAGTAATATAAACCAATGTAACCTCAACAAACATTTAAAAAAAAATTGGGAAAATAGATGCCCAGTTTATAAAAAACTGAGAACATATCTGATAAACTTAAATGGGTATTTTTTTACCCAGTAATAACTGCATTGAACATGGATTAGGTGTAACATCAAAATTGGTGTTTACTCTTCCAGTTTGCATTGGAAGAAAACTTGGAATAGAAGGAGGAGGAGGAGAAAAGGGGAGAAAGAGAGAGAAAACAGGACCTTCACCCCATATTGGGCTCTTTCTTGATGACAGAAACCAGAAGAAGGTCTGAATTTAACAGAACAACAGAGCAAAGAAAATCAAACAAAGTTTATGTCACTGAGATACAGTAATTCAATACATTAATAAAACAGGCCTAGGTAAATGTCAATATTTAACCAACCTAAACAATTCCCTAGGCCATGAGGAAAAAATGATCACTTAAAGTGTTTCTTGCAAGTCTTTATCCCTTATTCTTTTGGCATATGAGTAAAACTTATAGTGCCTGTTTTTAAAAATAAGGCATGTGGATTAATTGTATATTTCCTCTTTAATTCCTACTACTATGAAATAAGTTATTCAAAACACAGGAGAGAAACTTATGTAAAATAGAAGTCTTTAGAGGACTAATTTTCAAAGTGCTTAGGCAAGAGCACATATTAAAATAATTATTTTAAATGTAAATAGCAATTAGCAAGATTTGATGTTCACAAGGGAAAGATTATGCTCAAATATGCTATGAGTTTGTTAAATTTTATCCATGAAATAAATAACTATGAAAAAAATGTGATGATTAAATTGTTAGGAGATATTTAGAACAATATAATACAGGAAAATTAACATGCTAAATTTTAAAACATCAACTCATTTGAGCAGTGACTGTACAAACTGCTAGGAAAACTTTCTAAAAATAAGTAAAGAGAACATGGGTTTATATTTGGCTATTCTATAATAAAACTGCAATACTTGAAAAACACATCTTAGCATAACATCATATAGAGGCTTAATTTCTCTGATTTATTGTGTTTATTACATAATTTCAAGAACTTGTATAATTGATATTCAATAAAATTTACATATTTGAAACATTCAATTTGATCATTTTTGTCATAAAAATACACTTGTAAAGTGACTTACCATAATTACGAGAAAATGAGTATCATCAGAATTCAGAAAACAAAGCATTCCTGACACCCTAAAGATTTCCCCACACCTCATTCTAATCTTTCCCTTCTAGCCCTTATCTCTTTTCCCAGGCAGTCACTGATCTGTTTTCTGTCACTTTCGATTAATTTCCATTTGCTGTATGTTCATATATGGAATCATATAGGATGTTTTTATCTGCTTTCTTTCACTCAACCTACTTGTAGATTCACTCACATTGTTGACACTATCAGTATTTGTTCCTGTGAATGGATGGATATTATAGCTTAGTATGTCTAACCATTCACTGCTAATGGGTGTCTGGATTGTTTACAGTTTTTGGCTATTATAAATATAGCTGCTAGGAATATATGTCTTTTCATAAACATGTGCTTTTATTTCTTTTGGGTAAATATTTAAGAGTTGAAATGTCTGGATCCTATGGGCTCTATATGTTTAAATATTTAGGTAGTTACTAAAGTGTTATCCAAAATATTGGAAACATCTTACATTCACAATAGTGAAGGAGCATGTTGCTCTTGTTCAGATTCAATAAAATTGAGACCATAATGTCCAGAAAATTCTCTGGAACAGTTTAAAGATCTCCCCTTCACCTGTGACTTAGGCTTTTCCTGTGCCACCTACAATATGTTGTGAGTTGAAAGTTTTTATGTTTAAAATTTTGCGGCAGAAACATGCTACTTATTTAATGAGGTACTTTCTTCACTGGCATTAACTCCTTGGCTCTTCTTAGCAAATCAGATCTTATGTTTTATGATACCATCACTATTTACTGGCATGACGCTGTCACTATTTAACAGGACAATTAACTGGCATAATGAAAATAGAAAAAGGCGATGTGTGTGTGTGAGAGAGAGAATAAGAGATGGGGGTGGATGTGGAGGAAGAGAAAGAGAGAGAGAGAGAGACAGGGAGAGAGAGACAGAGAGAGATTGGTTAGAATGAACATTTAAAAAGTGGGGTGAAAAGGTCCATTATAATGGCTCTAATTTGCAATTTTCTAATAACTAGCAATATTGAATGTTCTTTCATGCTACCCATATATATTCTTTGGTAATGTTTGCTCAGAATCCTTTTCCTTTATTAGGTGGCTTCTTAGTTTTGAGTATTATTCATAAATTCTGGATATGTGACTTTTGTTAGATATATGATTTAAAAATATCTTCAGAGCCTCCCTGGTGGCACAGTGGTTGAGCGCTGGGTTGCGAAGCTGCCCGCAGCCTCTGCAGCGCCTGTTCGATCCCCGGCTGCTCCCCGGCCACCGGAGGAGGGTCCCACATGGCACACAGACCTCTCCTGCCGCCCGCTGCTACCCTCAGCAGTGTACTTCGGTCCTTCTGCCTGCTCTGCTCCCCACTCTGGCTCTGGTGAATTCTCTCACCCTCCCGCGCTTCTGACTGTACCCAGTGCTTGTATAAATGATAAATAAATAAATAAATAAATAAATAAATAAATAAATAAATAAATAAATAAAATATCTTAAAATATCTTTTCCCAGACCACATGGTCTTTACATTCTCTGGAAAAGCAAATTTTATTTGTTGGTCTTTTATGACTGATGCTTTGATACCATATCTAAAAAGTCTTTAAAACTTTCTCTTATTTTTAAATAAAATGTTTAGATTTTAGCCTTGTATTTGGTTTCATGTTCTATTTTTAAGCTAATTTTTATATAACATATGAGATATGAAATTGAAGTCCATCATTTTTCACAGAGATAAACAATTTTCTGGCACTATTTATTGAAAAAAAACTATCCTATTCTACTGAATTGCCTTTTCACTTTGTTGAAATTGAGTTGTCCATTCATTGATTTATGTATATGTGCATATATGAGTCTTGTTTCTGTTCTGTTAAACTTTTGCCTATCTTTATGCCAATATTATATTGTCATGATTACTGTACCTTTATAAGTCTTGAAATCATATATTGTGACTGCTTAAACTTACTTTCCTTTTGTAAGTGTTGACTTTGTTATTTTATAGTTCCTCTGAATTTTTATGATTTTAAAAGTCACATTTCAATTTTTATAAAAATTGCGTGTTGGGATTTTAATTGTTATTCCACTAAATTTGCAGATGAATTTCAAAATAAATGTCAACTATATTGAATTATCTGAATCATGGAAATTTCTTAATTTCTCTATGGAGTGTTTTATAGTTTTTATTGTATAAGTCTTTGCAAAATATATTTCAATGTATTTCATGTCCATGTGTACTTTTAAATTTATATTGTAATTGCTTTTTTTCTGTATACTAAATAAAAGATTTTTTTGGCATATGATACTTTAAAAAATTTGCTAAAAGCAGTTTTAGGTTGACAACAAAATCAAGAGGTGGTTACAAAAATTTCCTATATATGCTCTACCCTCATTATATACATAGCCTCATATATATGAGTAATTAATCATTCAACGGATATATTGATGCATCATAATCAAAGTCCGCAGATAAGTTAGGGTTCATTATTAGTGTAGTACATTTCATTGATTCAGAGTATATTTTATTGATTCAGACAAATGTATAATGATATATGCCCATCATTATAATATTACACAAGGTATTAAAATAGTTGTAAAAATTCTGAGTTCTGCCTATTCATTCATTCCCCTCAACCAACTCCTATCAACCACTTATTTTTCATTGACTTCACAATTTTGCCGAAAGGTATTCATGTCATTTCTTAATTACCATTATAATTTCCATGAGATCTATTCGCAATGCCCCCTCTCTCATTCTAATATTAGGAATTTGTTTCTTTGCTCTCTTTTTCTTAACCTGGCTAGAGGCTTAAAACATATTTTCAAAGAGTAAGCATTAAGATTTATTGTTTTATTCTTTTCTGACTTCCTATTTTCAATTTTATCATTTCTGCTCTAATTTTATTATTTTGATTTTTCTGCTCACTTTGGATTTATTTGTCTTTGTGTTCTAATCTGCTAAGGTGGGAAATGAGATGGTTGCTTTTACATATTTCTTTTTTTTTTCTTTTTTTAACAATTTATTTATTTATGCATATAAGAGCTGGGGTGTAGGCCAGAAATGTGGTAGGTGAGAGAATTCACCAGAGACAGAGTGGGGAGCAGAACAGGCAGATCTACTGAAATACACTGCTGAGGGGAGCAGAGGGTGAGTCAGGAGAGGTCTGCTGCACCATGTTGGTAGCTCCCTGGCCAGGGATGGAACTCATGGTGTGGTGGCTGGGGATAGCTTCATAGTGCTGAGACTTAACTCCTTGTGTCACCAGGGGGTCCCTGCATAAAAATTTAAAGATATTTAAGAAAAGAATGGGTCTTTAGTTAAGAGTATGTTTAGGTTTTAAGAATCTGGCAAGCTATTTTCCAGTGTTGGTACCATTTTGCATTTTTTCTATCAGCTTTTAGATATTTCTTATTTTCTAACACATGCATAATCTTTCTATTATTGATTTCAAGTTTAATTTCATTGGAGTCTAGGGTCAGATACCTTATGATTTGTATTCTATAAAATTTTTATGGTACTTTATGGTCTATAATGTGGTCTATCTTGGTGAATGTTGCACATGAGCTTGGAAAGAACATGTATTCTGATGCTCTTGGATGAATTATCTATCGATGTCAATTATATCCAGTGGATGAATGGTGTCTTTAAATTCAGTTATAACTATACTGACATTTTCCCGCTAGATCTATTCAATTCTGAGAGAATCTGGTGAAGTCTCCATCCATGGCAATAGATTCATTTGTTTCTCTTTGCATTTCTAGTTGAATTTGCCTTAGGTAGTTTGACATTCTGTCATTAGGTATACACCTGTTAAGAATTGTTATGTCTTCTTAAAGAATTTACCTTTTCATCAATATGTAAGTATTGCCCTATTTGAAATTAACATAACTATCCTGCTTTCTTTTAATTAATGTTAGCATGGTGTATTTTTCTCCTTGTTGTTTCATCTTCATGTGTCTTTTATTTAAAGTAAATGTCTTGCCCTTATTGACCAAGGATTTCCCCATAGAGCATTAATTCCTTCTATTTTCAGATGTTAAATGACTTTGGCTCTTGTAGGTGAGGCATCAGATAGTAGAGCTACTGAATTGAGAGGTTCTGACAAGGAATGATACAGGCTATATCAGCTTAACATGCATATAGCCTATTTGGAAAAGAGTGCCAAAGATTAGACTGGAATTTAAATTTTTCACAAGAAATGACCAATGGTAAGCACTTTTTCTTCTTGCCTATTGAATTTTGTATTACTTCACACCATTCTTATTCTCATTAAGATTTTCCTTTCTTCCCTTATTATAATTTCTTTCTTCCTTATTCAGTGCTTTTTTGTGTGTTTTGTTTCACTATCACTATCACTGTGGTTATTGTATTATTAGATGTACTTCCCACTTTTATTTTCATTTCTCTCTCCTTGAAGAAAAAATTTGATTGATTGAGGTTCATATTTAAAGGGATGCATTTGCATATTAAAAGGATTATGTTCAAGTACTAGGATAATCTATTTGGGAAATAAAATGCAAAGCCACTTTTTTCTAAGTAGCATGCTTAAAACAAAATTTATATAGACTATATGTACCTGCACAAATTAAACAATAATACGTATTATCAGTCTATTCCTGAAAACTGGTTTGTACTCCTTTTTCATTCATTGGAAGAAGTGTTTTGTTTGTGTTGTTTTTTTTTTTTAATTCTTGAATGGAAAATACCTACTTCTGTGATAGTAGTTAAAATAGTGTTACTTTGTTACTAAAGAGATAAAGTCATGGATATCCCAATATATTGGCTATTTGCATTAAATACATTTCTTCATAAATATCTCCATGGTAGATACATTTAACAAAATTTGCTTCGATCAAGTCACTGTAGGTATTTGCATATGTATTATACAAAAACAAATTAACTAATGTTAGAAAAGGTAACCGAGACTATTTAGGGAAAGTCATTTGAGAAGTAGTTTAGGCTACTTCAAAAGAAGATCACAAGTTCTTAATGTACATGACTTACTTCCTTTGGCAGAATGTAGAGATGATAGATGAACCTTGGGACATGATTTGAATAGCTGCTATATTGCCTTTTTAATAATCTCTGGCACTTGATTCAAAACCAACAAAACTACAAAATTATTTTACTGTCATGAAATGTGTCATTCTCTCCCACACTATCAGGGTGGTTTCAATGTTTGTTTGTTTTTTTTTAAAGGTTTATTTTATTTATGCATACAAGGACTGGAGTACAGGCCAGAGGTGTGGCGGGTGAGAGGACTCATCAGAGACAAAGTGGGGAACAGAACAGCCAGAGTGACTGAAATACACTGCTGAGGGGGAACGATGGACGAGTCAGGAGAGGTTTGCTGCACTATGAGGGTAGCTCCCTGGCCAGGGATCGAACTTATGCTGCAGTGGCTGCAGATAGCTTCATAGGTTGCATCTTAACCCCTTGTGCCACCAAGGAGGCCCGGTTTCAATGTTCTTTTACTGCCTTTCTCCGGAGCTCTCATTGATGGCATACTTTAGGACATAAACTTGCATTATAAAATATAAAAATTATATGGTATTGAAGGTCAAGTAATACATCAATTGTTTCTGAAGGCAGCCAGTTATTGATTATCACCAAACAGAGGATGAAGTTATCTTGGCACTAAATAATTTAACTTTAAGTTGCAATTAAAGTTGCTAGTTGCAACTAAAGTCCCCAGGGCTCCTGTGCTTATTAAATATTGCTAATTGCTTATTAAACTATCTAAGTCCCTCACCAGCTCTAAGAATGTAATTTAATTTTGAAGGGGAGTAGAATATACCAACCCAAAATATGCCATTTTGGTTTGTGGATTATTTTTGAGCTGAAGGCAATTAAGACCCAGCAGACTCAGGAAAATCTTCTTATCTCTACTTTCACTGCTAAAAAGAGTGTAGATAAGGGGTTTATACCAGGAAAATTGTTATAACCAGATGAGCTATAATCAGAAAGACTTATCTGCATGACATGGCAAAATTGTTTATCAAACATTTGCTTCTCACAAATTCCTGGAATTTTCTTCCTCCTGTTTGAATCCCCAGACCCAAGACCCTTTTTCTTAGGATGGGATATAAGCTCCAATTCCCTGACTGTACTTGGGTGTCAAGTCCTTGGTGTTACTATAAGTACAAAATTTGTTTTTCTCCTGTTAATCTGATTAATGTAAATTAAATTTTTAAACAAGTCAAAGGATCTAGAAGGGAAAAAAAGGAAAATTTTCTTCCCCTACAGTTTTGCAGTTTCAACAATCATACATAATTATTCATCCATGGTCAGTTTGCTTATATCTGTTACATAAGCTTTTATAGTACATGTTAACTCTTTTAATGTTACATTCAGGAAACAGATAATATTTTATTTATAACTCACTCTTTTATATTGAATTTTATCAGCAAAATTTATCATAAATTCAGAATGTAAAACTCATTTGCAAATTATTCAAATAGTCACAGTTATAATGATTAATTTTTATAACATATAAAAACCGTGTGTGTAGCCACTTATGCATGTATTTATGTTAACTTTATCTAATGGATATACTATTGTAGTATGATAGGAAAATTCATTGTGATTTGCAAAATCGAAAGCTTTACAAGACCCAGGCAAAGGCCTACATTATCTAGGGCAGGCTTCATTTCTTAAAACTTTCCCACTCAGCCATCATGCTTTAGCACATTGGTTTCCTATTGTTCTTTAACCAAAATACTTATCAAACTTTATGTAACATCAGGATCACCTAAGGTATAGATTGCTGGGCCCTAATTGCAGAGTTTCTGATTTTAGTAGGCTTGAGACTAGATGAAAGGACAATTCCTTTAGGGAAGATGATATAAATTCAAAATACTATTGCGTACATTAAATGACTGCTTAGAAAACTATAGTCCTTTCTCTTCATTTCCATGTGCTGAATTTTGTCCTTTGCCCCTTGATTTTTGGGCCTGGCCATGAAATATGCAAAGGCAAAGTTCCCACACCTGACATGTCCAAAAACTTACAATGTAGGTTATTTTGCTTTTTCTTTTGTACTTTGCCATCACCATAATAATTATATATCAGACAGGTCTGACATATGCAGGAAGATGATAGCAGACATGTGGAACACAACCTTCTGGTTGATCTTATACAATAAGCAAACATTTATCACTGTATGTTTAAATGATTTTTATGGATGATGAAAATAACTGATACTGTATTATATAGAAAAGTAAAAGTATGGAATATTCTTATTGATAAGCTATTTGAAGAATATTCTTGATTCTTCTGGATAAACATGTTTTCCTTAATAGAAAATGTGTTTGATATCCTTTTCATAGAGTTGCTGTGATATTTAAGGGAGATGAGGTGTGGCTCTCAGTTATAATCATATGCATTTACCACGCAATGTGTTCAGTCCTGTAGCTCATTGAATCTTGGCAGTTACATTGTGAAAAAGGCAATATTATTCTTGTGTTTCTCAAATGAAGCAACTGAGATTTATAGAATTTTAGAAATTTGCCATATCCAAGCAGATAGTAACTATTAGCAGCCCTTTCCTAGTCTGGAATCCACAACTATAACATCTGTGGAGTGCTACCAAATATATTGGTTTCTTCTTCACTACTTTATAAGTCCACTTCAAACCAAACTGCCTAATTATTTAGCACTCAGTGAACTGTTCCTATTAGTTTCACCTTTAAATATAAGCCATACCTCTGCTCTTTCAATTATTTTTTAAAAATTAATTTCTAAAGAATGTTTCTGCTGTTTGCATAGGCATGAAAGAGGGATTATTTATATCTTTACTGCTAACTTTAATTTATTGTTCAAACATATAAATTAAGTATTCTTGGATTTTTACATTTTATGATGCCTGATGAAATATCACATGCAACCTTTCTCAGTTGCTTTAAAGAAGTGTCTGAAAAGTTTTAATACATAACAACTTTTAATAGCAAAGATAGTTTCACGTCTTATTACAATAGGCCAAAATACTTCAGGCCTAAATACTTCAAAGATGTATTCTCCCAGGAAGAAATGATAGTCCCAAAGAGGATGTCCAAAAATATTTGGACAAAATTTTGGAGGAAAGGAATTTGTAAGTGCAGATTTTCAAATAAATGATTGATAATGATGTATTCAAATTTCCTTGAAATGAAGAAACACAATTCCCTTTCATTATCCTACTTTTCTGTTGTTAGAATTATGAAGTTACTGATAACTTACTTTTTTTTAAAGATTTATTTATTTATGCATACAAGAACTGGGGTATAGGCTAGAGGTGCCGGGGTGAGAGGATTCACCAGAGACAGAGTGGGGAACAAAACAGGAGGATCTACTGAAATACACTGCTGAGGGGAGCAGCGGTTGAGACAGGAGAGGTCTGCTGCTCCATGCAGGTAGCTCCCTGGCCTGGCTGGGGATAAAAAAAACCCCTTGTGCCACCAGGGTGTCCATATTGATAACTTAATGGATTAATCTTTAATTAAAATCATAACTCCCTTACTTTTCTTAGCAAATGTACTAGTTTCTTCTTTGTATCACATAGTGTTAAAATATTCATCTGTGACAAATAAACACATATTTGGTAACTATATTTTTATGTTTTCATAATTTGGTTTATTCTTCCCTGTTGCCATTTCATTAAGTGTCAGGTGATGTGAACAGTCATTTTATAAAACTATCCATTGGTAAATATTGGCATGATTTGTATTTTCTTAGTCAATTAAATGTCAACCTTGGAAAATATCGAGTGTAATTTTATAAATGCATATCTTTGTCAGGCAATTATTTTAGCATTTGTCCTTAGATAATATTGCCAGAAAAAATTCTTATAATTTAATGAGATAATAGTCTGATTATCATAAATCATCAGGAAAATCAATAGTATATAATCAGATGCCATAACTCATTTGGTGCCTGCAATTTCTTTATTTTTAATTTCTTTATTTATGCACACAAGAGCTGGGGTACAGGCCAGAGATGCAGGGGGGTGAGAGGATTCACCAGAGACAGAGCGGGGAACAGAACAGGCAGACTGACTGAAATACACTGCTGAGGGGAGCAGTGGGCAAGACAGGAGAGGTCTGCTGTGCCATGTAGGTAGCTCCCTGGCTGGGGATCGAATTCTTGCTGCAGAGGCTGCAGATTGCTTCATAGTGCGGTGCTTAACCCCTTGCACCAGCAGGGATGCCCTGGTACCTGCAATTTCAAAGGAAAAAACTCAAACTATTCTAAAGTGATATACTGACATATCTGGTGTAAGCCAGTTTGGATGGAGAAATAGGTTCAGGGGGAGAAAACTTGCATAATGTGGAGAAGCATTATTTTGTGCGCCTGACTTAGAGGCCAGGGTTTACAGAATAAAAGCAAGGAGTTGTTCCTGTAAAATATCAACTGCACTGGTATCTCCTGCCTTCTGACCCAGAACTTTGTCAATATGACCTATTCCTTTTAAAATCAAGCAGACTTCTGAAATAACTCTCTTCAAAAGCAGACTGACTGAATAGTTATGAGAACACATCCTGTAACCAAACTGTTTGGATTTGAATCTTCAATCTATAATTATCAGTGTAACATTGAGGAAGTTTTTCAACTTTTGCCTTCATTTCCTGTAATACATGGAGGTAATAAGTATCATAGAAATAATAATAATATCTACCTTAAAATGGAAATTATATTTGTATCTACATTATATAGTTGTTGAGGATTAAATGGAATAATAGCCACAAAGTAAAAATAGCAGTCATTCAATGAAAACTGTCTATTAAATTATTACCTCAGAAAATTTTTTCCTATATTAGTCATCCACCTAAAAATATATGAGACAGAGATCTATTCAACCCTTTCTAGGAACACTCTTAGTCCTCACCTTAGCACAGTCCTTGTGGCTCATCAAGTCAGTGACTTTCATTGCCTTCCAAAAAAAAACTTACTCTGTATTTTCTTTACTTTACAAATGCATCTCACATTATTCTCTAATCTCCTTTTTTCTGCCAACCTTGGCTATGCTTTTATTTGTCTTTTAAAATAATCTTCTGTTGAAAAAGGAGGCATCTTACACTGTTAGTGGGATTGTAGATTGCTTCAGACCCTATGGAAAATAGCATGGCGAGTCCTCAAAATATTAAAAATATATCTGTCATATGACTCAGCAATTCCACTCCTTGATATCTACCCAAAACATGAACTGGAAGGGAAACTGCCACTCCCATGTCCACTGTATCATGACTTACAATAGTTAAGATCTGGAAACAACATAAATGCCCCAAAACAGAGGAGTGGATCAAAAACAATATCTATACACAATGGAATACAACTCAGCAATCAAAAAAAGAGAAACTCATGGCATCCACGGTAACATGGAAGGAGCTGGAAGGGATTATACCATGTGAAACAAGTCAGGAGAAAAGCAAACACCTGATAGTATCACTTACAAGTGGAATACAGAGAAATTAAAAAAAAAAAAGGGTAAGTAAAGACAAACTTAAAAAACTAACCCTTAACAACTGAGGAACTGAGGAATCCAGAGAGAGAGGGGTTCAAGAGCAAAGTGGGGAGGGAGCACAATGGTCTATAGTGATGGGTTATGGGTACTTTGGTGGAAGGTGCACTATGATAACAAAACATCAAGAGGGGAATCCTCTATGCCCAAAATGCTAACAACAATGAAAGTCAACATTACGAAATAAAAATAAATAAAATGAAAAATAAAATATTCTTTTCAAGAAAGCTTTTCCAATTCTCTTTGTCTAATTGAGGTACTCTTATTAGCTGAACTATATATTTATGTTCTTTGGTCTCTTCAACTAAAATTTTATGTTATTGAAAGAACAGATGTATTAATTTCATCATACTTCATCCTCTTAAGCATCTCTCACAGGTTACAAATACATAGAAATATGTAATGATTTCTTGTCTATCATAACTTTACGTATATGAAAATGCTATCCATTTTATATTTTCTTTATTGATCACAATTACATTGTGATAATGGTGTATTTTGAATTAATATCTTTAACTGTTTTTTGCTAATAATAGTACAAATAAATCACTAAACTTTGAAAAGTACACCAAAATGTTATGTTTCATATTAACATTATAATTAGAAAACACAGAGAGACTTTGTCCTAGCAATCAGGTTATTTATGTACAGTTCATCTCAGCACTATAAATTGTACCTTGTTTTCATCATTTTCAGGTTTATTTTCCTATCAACCATCCATTTAGATTCTAAAAATAAATAGACACCTTGTCAGAAAGAAAACAGATTCAACACAGCTCAGTTAACTGTTTATATTGTGTTTCACTTCTTCATCATTTGCATTTCAGGACACTTCTCTTACATAAACTGTCCCTTTGGTGAAGGCTGAATGGTTCTCAGTTGACCCAGTTTCTCTCCTATCTCATCCTCATGGTTTTGTGCCTACTCTAACACTTATCCTTAACAAGGTCCATTTTGCATCAAAAGTGTTTACGAGCTCACTGAAGTGTCAAAGGACTGCAGTCCCAAATGGAAAATTTTCTCTATCTTAACTATCTGATCAGTTCTAGAAAATAAGTTTACTGTAACAAGTAAAGTATGTTTTGAGCTAAGGTCATCAATTTTACCTTGTTGATTTAATGAACGTGAAATTATAGCCATGTTAGATAGTCATAATTTTCTACTTCTTCCAATGAAAGCAGGCATTTAAAATAACTGAAATGGGGTCCTCCCTGGTGGCACAAGGGGTTAAGTCTCAACACTATGAAGCAATCTGCAGCCACTGCAGCACAAGCTTGATCCCCGGCCAGAGAGCTGACCATATGGTGCAGGAGACCTCTCTTATCTTGCCCACTGCTCTCCTCAGCAGTGTATTTCAGTACATCTGCCTGTTCAGCTCCCCATTCTATCTCTGATGAATCCTCTCACCCCCTGTACCTCTGGTCTATATGCCAGTTCTTGTATGCATAAATACATAAATTAAAAGAAAAATAATAAAATAAAATAACTGAAATCATTGGGAATATTATATTCAAACATTTGACATTTTTCAGCAAATCACAATAGCACAATTGTTGTGTTTGTGTTCATATACATTATTTCACTACATAACTTTTGCCCACCTATTATCTGCCAAATGTTATGTTAGGTACCAAGGAAACAGACCAAAAGGAAAGGATTTACTTTTCAAGGAGTTTACAGTGAAAATTGATTAGAACAGTCCCCAGGGTACTCCATATTTCTCCACAAGATGTACTACTTTGGCATGTGAATTATTTTTAGCTGAGTTCAATTGAGGACTTGCAGACTTAGGAGAAACTTTTATTTCTCCTTTAATTACTAGAAGAGTGAAAATTTGGGGTATTATCCATATTTAGGGTTATCTCCAGAAGTAACCTTTCTTCTAGAGAAGCCTATTTATATGACAGTGAGATTGTAACTACACACTAGCTGGACTTTTCATCATGTAGTTCCTCTCCTTTCTCTTTGAAGTTCCAGATTTCTATCCCACTCTTTAACTCTGGATATATTGATTCTATAACTCTGTGTCCACTTAAATCAGATTCCTTGCTCCATGTAGATTTTCCTTACTAGATAATTCATTTGATCTTTTTCTCTTGTTGAGCTGTTTGATATTGTTTTGATGACTCCATCAGCCAGACAAGAAACTAGAGGAGTGGGGGAAGTTTTTCCCTCTACCTCTATATTGTCTAGACAGTGGAAAGTGCTGGAAGTAAGTGATAGTATGATATATTGTGGTGAAAACAGAAAGAATGCAGCCCAATCGCAAAGGTGAGGAAATATTTCTCAAAAATCAGCTGAGTTTAGAAGTAAAACTCCTCAACCCACATTTATGAAACTACTTCTATTCTCTTCCTAAGGTCTCTGAATTGCATAAGTCAAAGGTTCTATGAACTTGCACTCTGCAAATGCTTACCCAACAAACATTTGCTGTCAGTATTTCCTTTACCTACACTAGTTCTTAGGAAACCAAAAGGACTATTCTGTCTGAATCAAATAAAGCATCAAAAATGCAAATTTACCTTCTATAAGAAAATGCAGGGCCTCCCTGGTGGTGCAAGGGGTTAAGCACAGCACCATGTGATGTCTATCTATTTCTTAATTTATCCTAGAAATGGAAAGGAAGGGATAAAAAAAAGTACCATTAGCATGAAGGATAGGCCTCCCAAGAAGTTCAAAATGGACCTTTCCAAGACTGTGACTATGGCATCAGATTATCTGAGGTCAGTCAAGACCTGCAGGCTTACAAGAAACTTACCACTCCCTGAACTACCTAGAAGAATGAAAAGGAGAGGTATTAATCAGAATTAGATTTATTACCCGAAATAATCTTCCTATCCGAAAAATCTATCTATATGGCAGGGAATACATCTACAGAGCATCTGTTTTTCTTCATCTGAATCACTCTCTCCTATTCATGTGAGTCGCCTTCTCTCTGCTGGAATTCCCAAAGTCCCTATTCCATTCCTTAGCTCAGGCTAGAAAGGTTTGTCTTTGCTTGTCATATATATATGTAGATTCCTTGTATATAAGTAATAAACTGTTTTTTTCTCCTCTTAATATGTTTGATTTTAATTTGATTAGCCCATTAGTCTGAAAAGAACTTAGAGGTGAAAGTGGGTAATTTCTGCTTCTCTCTCTTAGCTGATATGATTGAATTACAAAGTCAATATTGTTGTTTACATACAAAGCCCTGACATCAAATGTGAGCAATTTGGTTTGACATTGTAAACATGAACGTATTATCATCATTATTTGCACCTTCCTTACTATTTAAAAAATTATTTGTAGATTGTCATTGACAAACTTTGTTATTTTAACCAAAGAATATCTCCTGCCACTTGACTACTGATTCTATGCTCCAATTCATCATCCTCAACAATAACAGAGCCAAGACAAATGGTTGTGAGATAATGTTGAATTATTTCTGGATGACAGAGGAGAGGGCACAGCTCCACCTCCACACTTCTGTTGCCATGGTTTTCAAATTAGTGGCTTCTGTGGTCAAAGCAGTCTCTCACTGTTCTATTCATCACAATTTAACTACAAGAGCTGCTGAGCACATCTATGATCTCTCTTACTTATGACAGAAGACAGAATGAACATAAATGATTAGAAAACACCACCTGCTCTGTACTTAATGCAGGAAGAAAAAAGCAGCTGTGCCATTTGGGATGGAAAACACATTAGCTTAAGCTCAGCATGCCACTTATATAACCAACCATGAAAATTGCAAGTTACTGAGGGTGTAGGATGAAATACTGTGTGACAGATACCTGTTTTTTATTTAGGAATTTCTGTCTGAAGACTGTCAAGCACTGAATGAGTGATGAGGCCTCCATGGAACTTCCTTTAGATGACAATACTTGCTGTTTGGAATATAAAAATTAATCCTTGTAAAAGCAACAAGTCATCTATAAAGTGTACCACAAAGTCCAAACAGTGACCTACAGAACACCAGTTGTAGCTACGGCTGCCTTCTTGTAAATAATAAAGGAATAGGTTGTTTTCATTAGGTTTTCAAGATGCCAAAGATCATCACATGGAAACATTTGAATCGTCTCAAAAATTAGATGAAAGTGTCACATATCATGTGGATTGATACCTTAATTTTTGTGCAAATACAATTCACTGGAGCCAATAAACTTTCAATGGACAGATCAATCACCAATAAAACAAAAGTTGGTTCTTTCTTTCCAAATGCCCTTCTCTTGCCTCTCTTAGCAGGCTTTCAGGAATGAAATCATGACGGAACCACCTTTAACAGAAACAGATGAACTTTTATCTTGTTTTCACAGATACAACAGAGTATAATACTCAGTTATAGCCATACAGCCCACCATTCAAAACTAATTGACCATAAATCAAACTCCCAGAATCAAGAGAAATGACACAGAACCAAGAAGACAGGGAAAGGTGCCAAATTCAGAAATGAAGGATCTATCCACTACCCAGTTCTGTGAAAAGGGCCTCACCCCATGTAGACTGATTTGTAACCACCCATTGGACTTCAACCAAGTGTTTGTTTCTTAATCTTTAGCCCACCTCTTAGCCAATAAAATAGAACTCAAATTTTCTCTACCCCATAACACCAAATCCATATAAACCCATTGCTTTAATTTTGTTGATTCTTTTGCTGAGCAGAAGCTTTTTAGTTTGATATAGGTTCATTTTTAATGTGTTGTTTTATTCTTGCCTTTCATGTCATATCTAAAAAAATCAATGCTGGGCCTCCCCGGTGGCACAGTGGTTGAGCGCTGGGCTGCAAATCTGCCCACAGCCTCTGCAGCGCCAGTTCGATCCCCAGCCGCCTGTCGAGGATCCCACATGGTGTGCAGACCTCTCCTGCTGTGCCCACTGCTCCCTTCAGCAGTGTACTTCGTCAGTCTGCCTGTTCTGTTCCCCACTTCTGACTGTACCCAGTGCTTGTATAAATAAATAAACCTTTTAAAATTAATAAATAAATAAATAAATAAATAAATAAATAAATGTCAAGGCTAGTATCAAGGAGTGTTATGGATTTGGGTCTTATCATTAAGCCTTTCATCCATTTCAAGTTAATTTTTGTTAAAGGTATAAAATAGGAGTGCAATTTTATTTTTCCTCATAAAGTGATTTAATTTTACCAATACTATTTAATGAAGAAATTTTCCTCTCACCAATTGATTATTCCTCACTACCTTGCCAAATATTAAATGATCATGTATGCATGGGTTTTATTCTGGACTCTCGATTCTGTACCAGTAGTGTATATGTCTGTTTTGATTACCATAACTTTGTAATATAGTGTGAGATCAATAAGTTTGATGCCTCCAGTTTTTGTTCTTCTTTGTCAAGTTGCTTTTACCATTTGGAGTCTTTTGTGTTCTCACAATAAATTTTAGGATTTTGTCTATATCTGTGAAAAATGTTATTGGAATTTTCATAGGTATTGCATTTAATCTATAGGTGACTTTAGGTACTGTAGACACTTTAACAAGGTTAATACTTCTGATTCAAGAGCAAAATATATCTTTTCACTTGATTATGTCTGACTAAATTTATCTTATCATCAGTAGCAGTTATAAAACAAACTCACACTGAGACTAAGGAATTGTTTCAGATTAAGGAGACTGAAGGAAAACATAAATGCAAATGTGATACTGTTTAGAATCTTGGATGAAAAATAAAAATGAAGAACATTATTAGAAAAGTTGCTGAATTGACTGATAGTACTATGGATTAGAGAGTAGTCATGTAAGAGCATTTTTAATTTTTAAAGTTGTATTGTGAATTCTTCTGTGAAAATATTTTTCTCAGTAAATATTTCCTTTGAATTTTTTTCTCTAATTCTTATAAAGCAATATGTATGATAAAGCAATTAGGAAAAATACTTAAAAGTGGTAAATTTGGTAAAAATTGTAAGAGAATTCCCTACATTTTATGTAAGTTTGAAATTATATAAACACACAAAAAATGTTAAAATGAACTGTAAAACAGTTTTAATAAAAAAATAGAAAAAGGAAATATTCACAAGGACCGGTGGTTTTCAAATACTATTTACTTCTCCAAATATTAAAATTAACACAAACTTAAATGAAAAATAAAAATATTAGATCAAAAAGCCAAGAAAGGAATTTAGCTGTATCTTTGTGTTATAGAACTTATATAATACTTGTTAAAACAGACAATAAAACTATGCCATCACTTGTATTGCCTAAAGATATTGGGAAAAGATGCTTGAATTAACCTAGACAGATAAGCTGAAAATAAGTGCATATAGGTGTGCTTGGAATAGAACATCTAAGTACTTAAAATTCCAGACAAGTTGATTAAGCAGAGGAAATTACCTTTACAGTCTTCACTCATTTAAACTGTTAGTGTTAAAGTTCACTTGAATATTATTCAAATATCAGGAATTATTTAACAATACTTTTCTGTGAAGATGAAAGAACTTTCTGTGGTAAAGACATACATGTTTCTATATTGGATGCCTTGCTAGTAAGAAATAATTTCTCCATTAAAGTGTCCCAACTCTTCTGAATGTTGGCACTATTCAGCATTGCACTCCAGATGAATTTAAATGTATGCTGTGGAACAGATTTTATGCATATAGAATTTAGATAATTTTGTCTTCATAATAGAAATTCTGGGTGAAACATTGAAGAGTTTATTCTATTAGATGTAAATTGGTTTTGTTTGCTTGATGGAATTTTATTAGTTTGTTTAATTACTCTGTTAGCATTGCTTATTTGTTTTTTTAATTCAAGTTGGACAAATGTAGATTGAAGAGAAAAATAGCTATGAAGTTGCCTGCAAACCTTTAAAGATTTGATTGCCTCCCTTGGTCTCATTATCAAGATAGCAGTTTTAATACTGTGATAGTTTGCATTAAGGGACACAGATGTGGACAAACTCAGGTGTGGATATGGAGATCTGTGTAACATTTTTTAAATCTTTCTGGCAATTTTAGTTTCCTTGTTTCTAAAATGAAGAGAGAAGCTTATTTTAATTTCTTAAATGTAAAATGCTCAAGTATTTCAGTAGAAGAATCTTGTGCTACTGGGTTTTATATCTCAAAATATATCTTTTAGATCTCATTGGTAAAAAGTTCTGTAATTTTATTTGACTATTGGAGGAACATGCTAGTTAACAGTTTAATAAATGGTAGTCTGGCTGTTACTACATTTTCTGTGATGTCAGCACTAGTTAGAATGCAAGTCAGCTTAATTTTTACATATGGCAGATGTAGCAATATGTTATCTAATATATTGTATCACATATATTGTCTCTTTTACCCCAAACAGGCTGGTGCTTTTGACGTACATAAAGATAAAGATCGACATACATAAGGATAAAGATTGACATACATAAAGATCGACAATAATATAAAATCATGAATAAGCACTATTCATTCAGATATTGGGGTTTCTCAAACTCTGTCTGCTCTACACTCTCATACCACACTCTAGAAGGCAGAAAGAATGAAAATACAGGTTCTCCCCAAGAGCCTCCAGAAAAGAATATTACCATGCTGACACCTTCATTTTAGTTCACAAGATCCATTTCAGACTGTACATTTCTATATTATTCTACATATCTAGGTAATAGATTTGTGTTATTTTAGCCTAAACCACTTAGTTTGTTACAGCAGCAATAGGAAACAAATACAGACCCTTTGCCATTGAGTTGTTTGAGATTTTTACAGTCTGATTCTGTTTGCTTCATTGATGCCATGTGATTGTGCATATGTGTTTATAGATAAGCTCTTTTTTTTTTTTTTGAGGTATCCTATGGTTTTATTTTTTTTTTTTTCACAAATAGCAAAGCTAATAATAATTTTTAATATTACCTAATTCTCAATCCATATTCAAATTTTTTTTTTTAAATATTAAATTTTATTTTTTATATCCCCATATAATTGCAAACGCCCCATTCTGACCCCATCCTTCCCTCCCGCCCCCACCCCAAAAAAGTGTCTCTGGTTCATAGTTTTTTTGTTGATTTTGATTTTCACTTTCTTATATTCATTTTCCTGGTCCCTTATTTAAGTTTTCTAGATTCCTGCTATGAGTGAGACCATCCGGTATTTTTCTTTTTCTTTTTGGCTTATTTCGCTGAGCATGATCCCTTCCAGTGCCATCCATGTTGCTGCAAATTGCATGTGTTTATCTTTTTTGAATGCTGAGTAATATTCCATGGTATATATGTACCACATCTTCTTGATCCAGTCATCTATTTTTGGGCATTTGGGTTTTTCCAAAGCTTAGCTATTGTAAACAGTGCTGCTATAAACATAGGAGTGCAGGTGCTCTTTGGAATTGATGTTTCTGTGTCCTTTGGGTAAATACCTAGGAGTGGAATTGCTGGATCATATGGAAGCTCTATGTTTAGTAGGTCCAGAAATCTCCACACAGCTCTCCATAGTGGTTGGACCAGTTTGCACTCCACCAACAGTGCACAAGAGTTCCTTTTTCTCCACATCCTCGCCAACATTTGTTGTTGCTAGTTTTTTTAATATGTGCCATTCTCACTGGTGTGAGATGGTATCTCATGGTAGTTTTGATTTGCATTTCCTGATTACAAGTGATGTTGAACATTTTTTCATATGTCTGTTGGCCATTTGCATTTCCTCTTCAGAGAAGTTTCTTTTTAGCTCTTCTGCCCATTTTTTGACTGGATTATTTTCTTTGTTGTTGCTGAGTCTCATCAGCTCTTTGCAGATTTTTGTGATCAGTCCTTTATCATTAGTGTTGGGTGCAAAAATGTTCTCCCAGTTGGTGGGGTTTCTCTTTGTTTTTGTTATTGTCTCTTTGCTGTGCAGAAGCTCTTTAATTTGATGTAGTCCCAGCTGTTTATCTTTCTCTTCACTATCACTGCTTTGGGTGATGTGTCTGTAAAGATGTCTTTGCTGTGCAATCCCGTAGTGTTTCGCCTATATTTCCTTCTATGTATTTTATGGTTTCAGGTCTTATGTCTAGTTCTTTAATCCATTTTGAGTTGATTTTTTGTATGGTGTGAGGTAGTGGTCAAGCTTCATTCTTTTGCATGTAGCGACCCAGTTTTCCCAGCACATTTATTGAACAAACTTTCTTTGCTCCAATGCATAGTCTTTGCTCCTTTGTCAAAGATTAGTTGACCATAAATCTGTGGGTTATTTCTGGATTTCTATTCGATTCCATTGGTCTGTATGTCTGTTCTTGTTCCAATACCATGCAGTTTTGATGATTATGGCTTTGTAGTATAGTTTGAAGTCTGGGAGTGTGATGCCTCCATTTCCTTATTTTTTTTTCAGTAGAGCTTTGGCTATTCGGGGTTTTTGGTGATTCCATATGAATTTCATCAATAATTGTTCTATTTCTTTGAAGAATGCCATTGAGATTTTGATTGGAATAGCATTGAATCTGTATATTGCTTTTTAGGATGGCCATTTTAATAATGTTTATTCTTCCAATCCATGAGCAGGGGATGTCTTTCCATTTCTTTGTGTCTTCTTCTATTTCTTTTAACAGTGTTTTTAGTTTTCTTTGTATAAGTCCTTTACCTCTTTTGTTAGATTTATTCCCAAATATTTGATTTTTTTTGTTTCGATAATAAAAGGGGTGGTTTTTTGATCTTCTTCTTCAGATTTATTGTTTGTGTATAGGAAGGCTACTGACTTTTGCGTGTTGATTTTGTATCCTGCCACTTTACTGAATTGATTGATGAGTTGAATTAGTTTTTCTGTGGAGATTTGGGGTTCTCTATGTATATTATCATATCATCTGCAAATAGTGATAGTTTGACTTCTTCTTTTCCTATTTGGATTCCTTGGATGTCTTTCTCTTGTCTATTGCTCTGGCTAGGACTTCCAGTATTATATTGAAAAGCAGTGGGAGAGTGGACATCCTTGTCTTGTTCCAGATCTTAATGGAATTGCTTTCAGTTTTCACCATTGAGAATGATACTGGCTGTTGGCTTGTCATAGATAGCCTTTTATGTGTTGAGGTATGTTCCTTGTATCCCAAGAATTCAAGGGCTTTTATCATGAATGGGTGTTGCACTTTGTCGAAAGCTTTCTCAGCATATATTGATATTATCATATGGTTTTTATATTTCTTTTTGTTGATGTGTTGGATAACGTTGATTGATTTTCAGATGTTAAACCATCCTTGTGCCCCTGGAATGAATCCAACTTGGTCGTGGTGAATTATCTTATGGATACATTGTTGGATTCTGATAGCTAAAATTTTATTGAGGATTTTTGCATCAGTGTTCATTAGGGAGATTGGCCTATAGTTTTCCTTTTTTGTGTGTCCTTATTCGGTTTGGTATATTAGTGTAATATTGGCTTCATAGAACGTGTTTGGTATTGTCCCTTCCTTCTCAATTTTTTGGAAGAGCTTGTGAAGGATAGGCACTAATTCGTCTCTGAATGTTTGGTAGAATTCATTTGTAAATCCATCAGGTCCTGGGCTTTTGTTTTTGGGGAGGTTTTTAATTACCATTTCAATTTCGCTGCTTGTAATTGGTCTGTTTAGGTGTTCTATTTCTTCTTTATCTAGCTTTGGGTGATTGTAGAGTTGTAGGAATTTGTCCATCTCCTCTAGATTGTTGAACTTGTTTCCATATAACTGTTCATAGTAGTTACTGATTATTCTTTTGATTTCTGCTGTGTCCGTTGTGATTACTCCTCTTTCATTTATGATTCTGTGTATTTGTGCTTTCTCCCTTTTTTCCTTTGTGAGCCTGGCTAGGGTTTTTCTATTTTATTTTTTTTTTCAAAGAACCAGCTCTTGTTTCATTGATCTTTTGGATTGTTTTTTTAGTTTCAATTTCATTTATTTCTGCTTTGGTTTTATTATTTCTTTTTCTTCTACTGGTTCTGGGGTTTTTTTGTTGTTCTTTTTCTAGATCTTTGAGCTTCGAGATTAGGTTGTTTCTTTGAGTTCTTTCTTGTTTTTTGATGTGAGCTTCTATTGCTATATATTTTCCTCTTATTACTGCTTTTGCTGCATCCCATACATTTAGGATATTGGTGTCCTCCTTGTCATTCAATTCAAAAATTTTTTAATTTTTCTTTGATCTCGTTAGTCCAGTGGTCTTCCAGTAGTGTGGCTTTTAATCTCCATGAGGTAGGATAGTTCCTTGCCTTCTTTTTATGATTTATTTCTAGTTTGATGCCTTCGTGGTCAGAAAGATGGTTGGTATGATTTCAATTTGTGTATCTGTTGATGTTTGTCTGTGCCCAGTATGTGATCGATCCTGGAGAATGATCCGTGTGCGCTTGAGAAAAATGTGTATTCCGTTTTTTTTGGGTTTAGTGTTCTATAGATGTCTGTTAAGCCAATGCTCTAGGTCCTTATTTAGAGCTTTAGTTTCTTTACTTTTTTTTTCTTGTTGATCTATCCATTGTTGATAGTGGTGTGTTGAAGTCTCCCACTACATATGTGTTTTCTCTGATGTCTGTTTTCAGAGAGGACAACAGTTGTCTGATATAGTTTGGTGCTCTTTCGTTTGGTGAGTATATGTTAATGAGTGTTATTTCTTCTTGAAGTATTGTCCCCTTAATCATAATGTAGTGACCATTGGGTTCTCTTTTTATTTTTTTGAGTTTGAAGTCTGTTTTATCTGATATAAGTATAGCTGTTCCTGCTTTCTTTTTTGGCCCATTTGCTTGTAGGATTGTTTTCCATCCTTTGACTTTGAGCCTATTTTTATCTTTTGTAGCTAAATGTGTTTCTGGAGACAGCAAAAGGTTGGGTTTGTTTCTTAATCCAGGCTGCAACTCTGTGTCTTTTTATTGAAGAGTTTAGTCCATTTACATTTAGAGTTAATATTGATATGTTAGCATCTGTATTGCCATTATGTTTGTCTTTCCTTTGATTTTATTTATTTATTCTTTTAATAACTTTTTTTTTTTTTTTTGTCTTCTTTCGTTGTTATTCGTCCTCTGAGGATCTGGCTTTAGGATTCCTTGTAGTATTTTTGGAGTGGGGGTTTAGTCGCAATGAAATTCCGAGTTTCTCTTTGTCTGGGAAGGTCCATATTCTTTCTTCATGGAGGAAAGAGAGCTTTGCGGATAGAGTATTCTTGGTTGGCATCTGTTTTTCTTGGAGTCTGTTGACTATGTCCCTCCACTCTCTCCTTGCCCGTAGTGTTTCTTCAGAGAAGTCTGATGTCAGCCTGATTGGTTTTCCTTTGAATGTTATCTGTTTCTTCCCTCTTGTCAGCTTCATTATTTTTTTCCTTGTCCCGGATTCTTGGGAGCTTTACTATTATGTCTTGCTTGCTGTGTTTTTCCTTTCGTCATGGAAGTTTGGTGTTCTTCTTGCTTCTTGTATATCAATTTTCAGCTCCTTCTTCTCATTTGGGAAGTTCTCTTCAATTATATCCATGAATATTTTCTCTGTTCCTACATCTCTCTCTTCTCCTTCTGGTATTCTATAACTCTTATATTTCCTTCCTCATGGAGTCAGATAGTTCCCGAAGTCTTTCTTCATTCTTTTTCCTTCGTACTTCTCTTTCCTTTTCTGTTTTGGTTCTTTTTTTCTGTGTCTTAGATTACTTATTCGTTCTTCCATTTCATCTATTCTGCTTTCATTGCTTTTCCAGAGTTCTTTAGTTCCTCCATTAATTCTTTGATCTCCTGCATTTCTCTTACTTCCCTCTTTAGGGACTCAATTTCCTTCTTCTGATCTATCACTTTTTATCATGGCAATTTTAAATTCTCTTTCTGGAAGGCTCAGAAGTTCTTCAAGTTGCTGTCGTTGCAATCTGGGGAGTGTTTTCTTTTTGTGGTGTGCTTCTTTCCTGAGGAGTTTTTAGGTTGCGTGTGGTTCTTCTACTCCCTACTGTCTGTTTCTAATTTGTCGTATGCGTTGGGACTGTGTTGCTCGGACTGACTGACATCTTGGGTGAACTTCTCCGCTCCCTCTGGCTCTTCCAGGAGCCATCTCTGTCTTCTGGGAGCTTTCTGCTGGTTTTAGGCAGTTTTTACTGAAGAAATGTCCCTGTTCTCAAATGGCGAAGCGGGATGCAGTCCCTGCGCCTCCGGTTTCAGGCACACTCTTCTGCGCACCGGTCTGCCCCGGACGTGGATGCCTGCTCCCTCTGTGGGCTCAGACTGCTGGTCGGAAGGGGCCTGGTGTGGAATAACTTCCCGGCTGGCCACTAGGTCCTCCAGAAACCTTCTGCCCTTTTCAAGCAGTCTTAAGAAATGTCCTGTTTTATAGGGTGTTAGTGACTTTTTTTTTCCTGATCGCTAGGTGGCGCCAGAGATCTCTCCTATTGTCCTGGGGGGCTGTTTTTCGCCTCCCCCCCCCGTGGGACAGAGAACAGAGCGGGAATGGTAGGGTACACCTCAACAACTTTGGGGTGCTGTGTCTGCCTTGTGCCACCGTCGTGGAGAACCACGCCCCGAATTTTCGTGCCCGGGTCTCAGTTCAAAGCCCTCAGTTCCAGGACGCGGGCTGTAGCCCAGTTCAGTGGCGCGGGAATGGCGCCTTTTGCACCGCTCCCGTGCCTGGGTGCCTGGTTCCTGCTCACTCAGGGAGGGACCTTCACCTCAGTGAGGACCTCCGTGCGTCTCCCCGCAAGCCTAGGTCGTCTCCCCGCAAGCCTAGGTCGCAGGCGCGGGGACCTGGGCAGCTGCGATCCAGGTCTGCACTTGCTTTTCAAGCTCCCCGAGCGCGCCGCGTTTCTGCGCCAGCTTACCGGCAGCCCGGGCTGTGTGCGGGTCTCCCGGGGTCTTTGTTCTTCTCTAATGGCGCCAGGAGCTGTTCGCTCACCGCCGCGGAGAATCCTGCAGGGTTCGCCTCAGCTCCCGTTCACGGGGTGTGGTGGCTGCAATAGTTCCTTTCCACTCACAGTCCCGCTTGCTGCGTCGTTTGTTCTTGTGGGCCGTTTTGGTTTGTTGTTTCTCCTCTCTGCGTCGGAGAGTGCCGCCTCTGTGGGCGGGGGAGGGGAGCAGGGTTCTGCGCTTCCCTCCCTTCTAGTCCTCTTTTATGGCCACTTTCTTCTTCGGGCAGTTCGCTGGCGTCACCCGTTTATCTTCCGTGTCCCACTTCTCACTGGGACCTGCCGCTTTTCCTCCCTATTAACTTTTTTAATGGGAGATCTTACTCGCAGCGTCTCCTCGCCGCCATGTTGCTCCGCCCCCTAGATAAGCTCTTTTTGAGCTTATGACACTTCCATAACATTTGGAATATAAAACATGAGAAAAATAATTTTTTCTTGCAATTCATTTTATACTTGAGGAAATTATTTTGGTCTCTAGCAAATAAGTAAAGACAGGCAGGAAATAATGAGAGGTGATTAAACGCAAAATTATAAATCATTGACTGGTATATATCTGGACCAGTGATTGCTAATTAGAAGGAGTGTCAGTTCAATTTTACTGATTTGTTATCAGGAATAAGAAAAAGACAACAGTAACTAGTATATGATCTGTAACAAGAACTTATACTCCTTATACATTGCTGAATCTTTTACATCAGAATTGTATGAGATTACTATGGCATGATATAAGATTTGTTATTTCGTTAACAAATGACAAAAGGCCAGACAGGAAATAAAGTAATAACTGCTAACTAGGGCATGGCTTTCAAGGAATGAAGACTCTAACTAAGAACAAAGATGAAGACATAAATAATCATGATGCAGTATGACAAGATCCACATTGAATATAACAGCAGGATGTACCCATGTGGAAACCACATAAATGGAAAATCCCATTAAATCTGTGGTCCTAAGCAATATTGGAAAAAATAACTAGATGTCATTTAATAACAGGAATCTGGAACACACATGGCCATTGATTATTTAATATTAGAAAGATAATTAGAGTTGAGGATAAATTTTAGAACTCGTGACTTGTATGCTCTCCATTGGCAATAATGCCCCTATGGACACCTTCATTATTATTATTATTTTTTAAAGATTTACTTATTCATTTACACAAGAACCAGGGTACAGGCCAGATGTGTGGGTGGGTGAGAGGATTCACCAGAGACAGAGCCGGGAACAGAACAGGCAGGCCGACTGAAATACACTGCTGAGGAGAGCAGTGGGCGAGAAAGGAGAGCTCTGCCGTGCCATGTGGGACCCTCGCTGTCCAGCCCGGATGGAACCGGCGCTGCAGAGGCTGTGGACAGCTTCACAGCACTGCGCTCAATGGCCTGCGCCACCAGGGGAAGCCCTGGACACCTTCATTTTGAAATAATATTAGTTGGACTGAAAATTTCAAGATACATTACATTCTTTTCATTTATTTTCCCTTATTAATATCTATTTTCATAAATATGTCCAATAATCATTAAAGGAAACAAACAGGAAAAAAATCAAATTGATGACTTATATAGAAAAAATAATGTAAGATTCATAAAATACATAAAATTGTATGTATACAAGTCACATACATACATGCCAATGGAAGCTGTATTTTGGTCTGTATTTATTTATTCACATTGAGGTAACTAACATTGACTTACAACATTTATGGTTTCAGGTATACAGTTTCTTACCTAAGCATATGTGTCTATCACACCACACCCACCACCAAATTTGAAGGAGAGATTAAGAACTTTAAGACAAACAAAAGCTAAAAAAGTTCAACACTGCTAAACTGACAAGAAATGCTAAAGGGACTCAGCTAAACTGAAAATAAAAGCCAATAAGTAAATGCCAAATAACATACAAAAAGAACCTAAATTTAAAGGATATATTCACAGTGAAAGTTTTGGAATGACAACCTATAAAGTAGAGGGATCTTTAAATGATAGTGTAGTAAAATTAATGAAAGCTGCAATGATTAATCAAGGGAATTTTAACATAAAGAAGAAAAATGAAACATCAATAGCAGCAGAATATACATTCTTTTCTAATGCACATGTAATATTTTCAAAGAAATTAACACAACACATCTCAAACTGATTTTAAAGTTTTTGGAAGTGAAAAAAAGCCTAGAATAGACAACACAACATTCAAGGGGCAGAACAAAGTTGGAAGAATGACACTATCCAACTTCAAGACTTATTATAATGCTCCAGTCCTGCAGTGACCAAGAAAGACAATTTGGTATGGGCAAAAGAGTGGATGATTAGATCAACAGAGAGACCAGAAATAGGTCCCCATAAGTAAATCTAGTGATCTTTGAGAAAGGAGTAAAGGTAATTATAGAGCAAAGATGGTTTTTTCAACAAATGGTATTGGTACAGCAAGACATACACACACACAAAAATACAACGAGACACAGGTCTTACAACCGCCAAAAAAATAACTCAAAGCAAATCACAGACTTAAATGTGAAAAGCAAAACTATAAAATTCCTGGAAGATAACATAGAAGAAAAACCTAAATTATCTTGGGGCTTGTGCTGCTTTTTTAGAAATAACACAAGATACACTCTAGAAAAGAAACAATAAGCTAAACTTCATTGAAATTAAAACTTTTGCTTTGTGAAAGACAATACCAACAGAATGGGAAGAAACACGAAATACTGGGAGAAAATATTTGCAAAGGACACATTGGATGATTAATTGCTATATAAAATAAACAAAGAATTCTTAAAACTTAACAATAAAAAAATAAACAACTTGGTTAAAAAAAGGGCCAAAGACCTTTATAGACATCTCACCAAAGAAGACACATTGATTGGAAATGAAAAGATGCTCCATCTCACTTGTCACAGGGAAATGCAAATTAAAATAACAATGTGATCCCAAACACAACTCTTAGTATGGCTAAAATTTAAACACTATCAGCATCCAATGCTGGCTAGGCTGTGAAGCAACAAGAAATCTTATATATTGCTGGTGGGAATACAAAATGACATAGAAGAATCTTTGGCAGCTTGTTACAAAATTAAGACATATTGCTACTGTACAATTCCAAAAGTGTATTCCTTGCTCCTAACAAAATGGAGTTAAAAATTTATGTTGACAGAAAAGCCTGCACACAGGTTTATAGCAGTTGTGTAGCACCTTTATTCACAGTTGTTAAAACTTGCAAGTAACAAAGATGTTGTTTAGTAGGTGAATAGATAAATTCTGGTACATCCAGAAATAGAATACTATTTAGCACAAAAAAAAAAAAAAAACCCCACAAAACAAAAAACTAGTTATCAGTCCATGAAGACATGGAGAAATTCCAAATACATTTTACTTAGTAAAAAGAGTCAATCTGAAAAGGCAATACACAGATTTATTTCTCCACTGCATTATTACTTTTTTAAGATTTATTTATTTATTCATACAAGCACTGGTACTGTCAGAAGCAATGGAGGGTGAGAGAATTCACCTGAGCCAGAGCAATTCACCAGAGCCAGAGCGGGGAACAGAACAGGCAGACTGACGAAATACTCTGCTGAGGGGAGCAGCGGGCAGCAGGAGAGATCTGCGCGCCATATGGGACCCTTTCTGGTAGCTGGGGATTGAACTGGTGCTGCATAGGTTGTGGGCAGCTTCACAGCCCAGTGCTCAACCGCTGGGCCACCAAAGGAGGCCCTCCACTTCATTATTTTTACTAATTGGTAGAGAAAGCAGAAAAAGTTTCAAACAGTTTTGATTGATAGTATCTCCTTTGCAATACCTTCACTGGGACCCTAATCTTAACTTTCTCCTCTCCTTTTTCATTATTTTTTCCTTAAGTGCTTTCATTTACTCCCAAATTAGAATAAGTATCCTTAATTAAATAGCATCTATGTTTACAACTTTCAAATATATATGGCAACATCAAGCTCATCTTGTAAGTTGCAAAGTAATAAGTCCAATTGTCTTCTTGACATCTATATCCAGGAAGTTCCACAAAAACTCTGAACTTATGTCTAAAAAGCTCATTGATTTCTTCCAGATATTCTTGATAATCTATTTCAATGGAAAACATTGTGCTACAGATCAGCATCTGTGAAATAAATCACACAATTCCTCCTTCACCAATCATTTGTAGTAGTCTGCTAATATTCCTGAGAACTCATTCTTTTTTCCCTTCACTTAAGATTCCTGATTTTAGCTGTATCATGGACACACAGGTGAAGATTTTTTTTCATTACTTCCCTGAAATTATATGTAGCCAGTTGACTAAATTCTGGTCAATTATATGGAGTGGAATAGATAGAAGACTGTAAAATAATATGTTCTTATAAGAAGTTGCTGCTCTTCAACTTTTCTTCTCTTTGTTCAGACTAGAATGTAGATAAGGAACTGGAAGTCAATTTCTACCTTGATGCTGAGGTTAGCACCTTAGGGAAAAGGCAGAGAGAAAACGAGAGAAGGGGGTCTCTTCAGAGAAGAGTTGTATGAATTTCTGGGTCATCCATGCCTGTAGCGTAAGTGGGAGAAATATACATATTTATATAATGTTACCTCACGGGGCTTTATTCTCTATCTTGCTGTCAGGATGATCACTGGAAAACTTATGTGCATTTACATGATTACAAAGCAGCTGAAACTTCTGCCTCTCAAGGGTAAAGATATTGCGACCCTGTTTTTCAAAGGCTAGGGGAAGTATATAGAACACAGAAGGTAAATTTATTAAATTTTTTTTAAAGATTTATTTTATTTATTTATGCATACAAGTGCTGGGGTGTAGGCCAGAGGTGCAGGGGGTGAGAGGATACACCAGAGACAGAGCAGGGAGCAGAACAGATGGACTGACTGAAATACACTGCTGAGGGGAGCAGCGGGCGAGACAGGAGAGGTCTGCTGTTCCATGTGGGTTAGTTAGCTCCCTGGCTGGGATCAAATTCATGCTACGGTGGCTGGAGATAGCTTGATAGTGCTGAGACTGTATCCCTTGCACCACAGGGAGACCCAAATTTATTAAATTTGGTTGAACAAATGGAATCAATGTTGCTTTACTAACTAAAATTCTTTAACATTTCTTGAAAATAAAGTCTGTAGTTTAGCATACTTGGTCCCAACAACTTACTCCATTTTTTTTTTTTTCTGGTCTGTTCTCCATTGTTAACTTTTGATCTGTCTATAATGAACTTAAACTGTCTATAATTTTTCCTGAGTGCTATATCTTTTCTTATAGTTCTTTTTACCTGTCCATTTGGAATTTCACATCCATTTGGGGGAAAAAAATGTATTTCCAAACTCATTTCAAGTATTAGCTCCTTTACTAACCCTTGCTTTCTTTCCTCACTTTGAGATCTCTCTCTCTTTTTTTTTTTTTAAGAGTTATTTATTTATTTATACAAGCACTGGGTACAGTCAGAAGCACGGGAGGGTGAGAGAATTCACCAGAGCCAGAGAGGGGAGCAGAGCAGGCAGAAGGACCGAAGTACACTGCTGAGGGGAGCAGTGGGCGGCAGGAGAGGCGGCAGGAGAGGTCTGCGCGCCATGTGGGACCCTCCTCAGGTGGCCGGGGAGCAGCCAGGGGTCAAACCGGCATTGCAGAGGCTGCAGGCAACCGCTGGGCCACCGGGGAGGCCACTTTGAGATTTCTTATACTGGTGCATGTCACACTTGCCTAGGCAGATTAGGAACTGTGGAATTTGACAGACTAGCTCCTTTCTTTTCTGACTCCCCAATGTTTTCTCTTTCATTCATGTTAAATTTCCTTTTTCTTAAGATAGATGCTCTCTCCAGAAAGTATCAATAAAACATCATCTGGAAAGGATTACATGGTAAGGCATTAATACCTTCTTCCCAGAAAATGATTCATGTGGGCCTCCCTGGTGGTGCAAGGGTTAAGCACTGCACTATAAAGCAATCCACAGCCTCTGCAGCATGAGTTCGATCCCCAGTTTGCCAGGGAGAAACCCACATGGCACAGCAGACCTCTCCTGTCACGCCCACTGCTCCCCTCACCAGTGTATTTTAGTCGGTCTTCCTGTTCTGTTCCCCACTCCCTCTCTCTCACCCCAGGCATCTCTGGCCTGTACCCCAGCTCTTGTATGCATAAATAAATGAATCTTAAAAAAAAAAAAGAAAATGATTCGTGAATGTCAACCTGAATGTGAAAGACCTAGGTGTGTTGTGTGTATTTTCAACAGAGGACAATCTTGAGAAGAGTCAGTGTTCAGATTTAGAAAGCTGAGAGCAATAGCAGTAATGCACAGAGCTTTCTGGAAGATGAAGAAAAGAGAAAAAGCAGAAGCACCTGACCTTGTGTTGGGTTATGACAGTCAACACTATCCTGCTACAATATACAGTTCCTGAAATACCTGTTGGTGGTTTTTGTTTTTTGTTTGTTTGTTTTTAATCTAATTAACACATGATTAGTATCACAATCCAGAGTGAGTCAGATAATATACCCCTTGGGTTTTTTTAATTAATTAATTTATTTATTTATAAAAGCACTGGGTACAGTCAGAAGTGCGGGAGGGGGAGAGAATTCACCAGAGCTAGAGCGGAGAGCAGAACAGGCAGAAGGACTGAAGCACACTGCTGAGGGCAGCAGCGGGTGCTGCAGAAGAGGTCTATCGCGCCATGTGGGACCCTCGCCGGCAGGCCGGGGATCGAACCGGTGCTGTAGAGGCTGTGGGCAGCTTCGCAGCCCAGTGCTCAACTGCTGTGCCACCAGGGGAGGCCCAAATATACCCCTTCTTTTTGTCATGCTAACTGAACCGCTGGTCTACAAGGCTAGAGCCAAGCAGGGCCATGGCCACAGTGAGGAAAGGGAAAGATGGCATATAAGATCTGCTTCTAGGTCTGGAAAAGGAGATGATTTGTAGAAGGAGAAAGAACATGAATATTGGTGAGCAATAACATTCTGTTATATAAGCCATGCATTCACTATCTCCCCATTAAGCTGCTTCATTTTCCTTTCTTATGAAGATGCATATACCTTACCTGCACCAAAGTTGTACATGCTACATATGCTCTGTGAATTTCCAAGCCCATTTCCTTCATTCTTGCTTTTTACTGTATACTTTTACAAGTCATGGCTTCATTAATGGCCCACTCATATGGGGAGATTTATCTGAAGCACCATTTCTTCTAGGAAGTTTCCTCTGAAATTCAGAGATGAATTAAATGAGGAGCTTCTGTGCTCCAGTGATGTCTCTTTTTCATAGCACTTACCACATTTATAATTTAATATATCTTATTTTTCTTATGTTTTTATTCTAAAGAAATAACATTTGATAAGAATTTGACGATTGGTACATGTTTATTACCAATAATTTTATTTAGAAATAAACTAGGTTTTATAGCATTACTCAGAACTAATCTTGAAGTTCATTACTAGAAAATAAATACACCAGTTGAAAGTCATCCTTGCCTTCCTCAGGACAATCCATAGAATGGAGGTTAACAGTACGGCCTCTGAATTCAGGCTGCCTTATTTGTATCCTCACTCAACTAATGATTTACTGCTTGAGTTAAAGTCACGCAATCTCTGTGCCTGATTTGCTTCATCTGTAAAATAAGAATATGGTTGATACTTACTTTTTAGATTGATTCTAAGGTTTGAATAAATTTAATTTGTATTATGTATAGTACAAAGCCTGAACTATGATAACCAGTCATGTTAACTGAAATTATTACAAACTGTCAATATCAGAATAATATGAGTGATAAACATTAAAAGTAACTGTTTAAGATACTTACAAAAGTAACAGGTAAGTGTAAAAATGAGCTGCCTTGGTTTTTTTTTTAAGATTTTATTTTATACAAGAACCGGGGTACAGGCCACATGCATGGGAGGGTAAGAAGATTCACCAGAGACAGAGCAGGGAACAGAACATGCAGACTGACAAAATACACTGCTGAGGGGAGCAGCGGGCGAGACAGGAGAGGTCTGCCTTGCCATGTGAATTGCTCTGAGGCTGGCGGGGATCAAACCGGCACTGCAGAGCCTGCAGACAGCTTCACAGCGCTGCGCTCAGCTGCCAGCACCACCAGGAAGGCCCCTGAGCTGCCATTTTTTTAACAACATGGCAAATAATTAAAAAGTGAGATGATACTGGTATGGGGGAAAATATTTACTTTTAAAAATTGTCATTGGAAAGCTTCACTGATACAACCTCTTTGGAGTATACAGTTAAACAGCATCTATTGAAATTTAGAGTACATTCCCTTTGTCATGCTAATCTCTCTAATAGGAATTGACCCTACAGATATATTAAAAAAGTTTTCTTGTGCTAAAACAAACCACACCCCACCACAAACTCATTAAGTGAAATCACTGCATTTCTATAAGCAAGACACATTAGTAGAGAATTATTTAAATGAGATATAGTAACGAGTAATATGTATGGTGTAATGCTATGAAGTCATTAAATGAGTGATATGTATTTGTGCTATTTGAAAAGAGATATGGATATGTAAAATAATTAGTATTTTTTTCCAGGACAGAATCCTTACATACATTTATTAATAGTATTAATTTCAGGGATATAAAATGTTGGAGTGCTATAAATATTCACTTTGAATTTTGTAGTCCTGCTTGAAAGTCCTATTATATATAACATAAATGTTCTATGTGTGTAGTAACTTACATATATTGTTATTTCGCAAGTCATCAACAATATCTGGATAACAAATTTGTTTTCTCTTAGTTTTCACTATATTAAAATGTGAAATATATATATATATTATTTATACAAGAACTGGGGTACAGGCCAGATGTGCGGGAGGGTGAGAGGATTCACCAGAGACAGAGCAGGGAACAGAACAGGCAGACTGACGAAATACACTGCTGAGGGGAGCAGCAGGTGAGACAAGAGAGGTCTGCTCTGTCATGTGGGACCCTCGCTGGCTGACCAGGGTTGAACCGGCGCTGCAGAGGCTGCGGACAGCTTCACACCACCTGCACCATCAGGGGAGCCCTGAAATATATATTTTTATATGAACTGAATGAATAAGAGCACTGCTGCTTGAATTGGCTGTAATGACTAAAAATGGATGAGATTTTTTTGAATCTCATGCAGAAAATGTAAGTAGTTTGGGTCATATTATGACTACAACAGACACCCACACACAGTGCAATCATATCATTGTGAAATTTATTGTTTATTTGGTATCTGGCATGTAGTAAATGCTCTCTGTCTATTATTTATGATTATTCTTATGCATTCAACCAACCTAATTGAACATTTGCTTGTTTTGAATAGGAGTAGATAGACACACTATTGGATATATTTGAGGGGAAGTAGTCTCTTAAAAGGGAAACAAAATAACAATAAGCTCTTTGAAAAACCAAAAATTTCTATTTAAAGATATTTAAAGATCTTTGAGTGAAACTCCTTGATAATGTTGCTCTAGAACCATCAGCATGCATGAAAGATCCTCCTCTATCCTTGACTTTGACACTGAGATTATGTGTTGAGTGCTTTAAAAATACTGCTTTCAGAAATGGTATGACAGGCTTTAGAATATTCTGAAAAAGAACAATTTTTGTTCATCTATTTTTCAAAATGAAACGCAGGGCTACAACATCTGCAGGGACATTTCATCCTAATTTTTGCTCCCCCTATAATATTCTATCATAATTACCATGAGAGGTATCAACAAGAAGAAACTAAAGCAGAAAATTGAGATGGAGATTCCCTAAGGAGATAAACAGAGGGAGAGCCTTGTTCAGGAATTAAGTTATTTTAAGAAGAAATGAGTCCTATAAGCAGCAGGTGTATATGCTAATAGAATGGCTCTGTGTTTTAATTAAGCCACATTTCCTTACAGAGTAATTACATATGTTGTTTACTCAACTTTTTTTCAAGTTCATTAACATATCTCTAATCTTTTTTCTTCACATCCTGCAAGTTAAAAGGTTTCTTTTAACTAGTTTTCATTATGAAACTTGTTCTCATTATGAAAGAAGTATATAAAAGGTAGGTACTGAGTTTATGGCAAATTTGTGTTGTTATGAAACAGTCAATCCAGGAATTCAAATAAACATAGTCATACACACACACACACAGTGTTCTCTAAGCTTGTAAAATTTAGTGGGACATTTTATTGTAAAGAATTATAGTTCAAAATCTGCCTCAAAGAAACTTGTGATGAGACATTTTCAAATAGAAGCAGCAAAAGAAGTATCTGCAGGTGCCACTAGCTCTGATGGGAGGAAAGAAAGGGGTTTTAGGAGTTTATTGTTAATTTGGACCTAATATTCCTTTTATTCTTTAAGGGAGAATCCTCATTTAAGAAGTCACTACCAGTTCAGCATGTGAACTCAAAAAGGCTTCTATTTTTTAAATGTTCTTAGATGTCTCAGCTAAAGAAGAGCATACATTTGAGAGTTGTATTTATGCTTGGATCATCACAAATGCAGTTTTTTATGAAAATATGTGATGGAGTTGTGTTCTTCAGAGAAAGACTAATTCAACAGATAAGATTATTTGAAAGAAATGATTTAAAAGTCTCAGGACCAGACTATTCTTTTATATTTCAAAATGTTGAAATATTGGCTCCTGTGTATCTTCATTTTGGAGCTTCTGACTTAGTTGTTCTGTGATAGTATAGTGATATCAAAGAGACAGACACAATATACTTATGTTACATCATAAGAATCTTAACAAAAGAGAGAAGTGCTTTTAAAATAAATTGTAAAAAATAGTCTCTCTCTTTTTTTTTCTGTGTGTGTAACAACTGCATTATCAACTCCTCAAACATACAGCAGTTCAAGTCTGGGAAGAAATGCCAGGCAACATTTATAATTCTTGTCGATAAAAATAATACTTGGACTTCCTAGCTAGATTCCTTTATACTGAGGGTGTCTAAAACAGATGTTCAAAAATGACTACATTGAAACATAGTTGTATTTAGCATAATTGTGAACTAGTGTGCCAGTTATGACAGTACACTCCATATATGACTTCAAGTAACTTTCTTGCAATTTAATTTCTCTTAATTTATTCAAATAAAATTAAAAATAAACTTTGGAAGGTATTTGACAAATGTTACCTGACTTTTGCATGAACTAGATGATGTAATTAGATTTAAAAACCACTAGATTAAATTAGAATTTCATGGGCTAGTCCAAAAGTTTTCCAATTCTCAAGGAACAAAAGATATAACACTATTACTCCTTTGTTAATCTAAAAGTGGCCTTTTTAATGGAACTTTTAAAATATGCAAAAATAAAATGAACATTTAAATCTATGCAAAACAGTCTTTAATGCTGGTAAGAAATTGCTTTGTAAATCCTTTTGCTTTTAATTACTAATCTATCAATAAATGCAGTTGGTCTTTTGTTGTTGCTTCTGAAATCTACCAGCATCATAATTTTAAGAGTTTAATTCTGTAAAATAACTTTAAAAATAGCAGGTGAATCAATTCATATCTTCACTTTCTGGGTTTTTCTGTACTTGTATTTACTGTCTTTAATTATGGTGAACTTCACATTCAAAGTAAAAAGGCTGGCACAGGATCACCCATAGTTTTATTACCTCTTACTGTAACCCTTCTTTAAGGAATGTAAGAGTGGAAGCTGACTATGAAATAACTAACACTTACTTTACTGGCCTTTCTGACTTCATTAGACATATTTGAGGATTATGAGGACTATGAATTTATCATTAGTGCTGCTTCAATAGCATAGTTGGGTAGTTGGCATTCTATTAAGATTTGTGGAATTAATATGAAAACCTCAAATAAATCTTAAAAATCAGTAATTAAGTAAAATATGATTTCTAGTGCAGATTAAAATTTTGACAGGTATTTTTTTCTACATGATTCAATACCATGAATGAAACACAAAGACACATACTGCTCATGGTTTTAAATCTTGTAGTGATAGCATTCTGGAAGGAAGAAATATTATCAGATAGCATTTTCATTTGAAGAATTAATTGAGAATGGAATAATTATCTAGTAAATCCTGGTGGTGGCTAGATCATCATGATAATTCAGGAAGTCTTTATCCATAATAATTGCCTTGACCTCATATTTCCTTTCCTATTTCTAGACACACTGCAATATATCTCAAAACTGTATTTGGTTTGTCAATAGTGAAATGTCAAACTGCAGTGTTTCCTGGTTTATAATACAACTTTAATAAAATTTTAACAAATAAATACAAAATAGCATTCTAATCCTTTTAGATAACACTCTTAGTAAAATTTTATTATTTACTTGAGTATATCCCTTTAAGTTTCATTCTTATTTACTCTATCAATGCATTTCTGTAAAAAATACCTTTGGCTATTACTAGATATTTATCCATTTTTTCTTTGTTTTTATGACAGGCTTATTGTTTTTGGTCTAAGAGCTCCCCTAGATTTCATTATTCAGACCAGTTAATGGTTTGAGACCCAAGTCATTATTTAAACTTAAGTGAAAATTTTCTCTGAAAATTTTCTTATGGATATCAAAATGGCAGAAGGAAAAACTGGCTTATGAGACAAACCAAAATTAAAATATATGAATAGAAATATATTGTAATAGAAAACATAATTTAAAAGCTATGTTATAGTTGCTTCTTTTTTGGATATATATGTCTATTTTTTTTTATTGAGATAACATGGTTTACGGCCTTCTATATGATTCAAAGGACAACAGAAAACTACTCAGCTATTTAGAAAAAGATAACCTCTTGCCATTTGAGACAACATGGAAGGCACTGCAGGGGATAATGCTAAGTGACATAAGTCAGAAGGAGAAAGACAAATCCCAGATGCTTTAATTTATATGTGGAATAGAAAGAAAAAAAGGAAAAGGTCAGACAGAACCAAACCATAACTGTTTTTTGATGCTCTGTATTGCTTTTAGGTTTCTAGTATGTAAACCCATAGGATAGTTCTAGCATTTTCTTAAAAAAAAAAAAAAAGCCAAATTCATGAATATATTTAAATTATTGTGCTTCTGTCAGCTTTGATAAGGTTCCTTGTTTCTACGGATAAAAAAAGCTAGAGAAGTTTCTTGGACTTTGAACTCAATTATACACTGAGGTATTTATGGTAAGCAGAATTTTGAGATGGCTTCCCCAATATTCCTACCCCCTAGTATAACTGCCCTGAGTAATTTCTTTCCTTTATTATAGGAAAGACTGTGAATATGATGGACTGCACTCCTGTGATTAATACATTATATAACAAAACTGAAATAATGTGCAAATATAACTATAATCTCGGATCAGTTGACTTTAAGTTAATCAAATAATTAACATGATATACCAATCATGATTAAACAGGTTGGGCTTGCCAAAATCATGTGAAAAGAGGTGTAAACCTGAGAATTTTTCCTGCTGGTCTTGAATAACTGAAGTACCATATTAAGGCAAGAGACTAAGCACAACCTCTAGTAAGTAAGAAAATCCCTGAGTAACAAATAGAAATATGATGTAGACCTCAATCTTACAGATGCAATAAAGTAGTTCATCAGCTGAAAAGAAGTTTGCTTTAATCGTGTTGTCTTTTGTTTACATTATCCAAATTCACTTGATAATGACAATAATTTACATGAAGAGGCACTTTCTACATTGACTTGATGAATCCCCCAGAGTTAAAACTTTCTGCCCTCTACATTATTTTTTTGTTTCCAGCAATATTTGTATAATATAATAGACTAATAAAATAATTAAGAATTTGAATATGATTTTTCTACATTAATTGAGAAACATGGTATAATTCTGTTTACAGATGAAAATTTTTATAGTAAAGTATTCTCTTGAAAGATTGCAAAATGCAATATATAATTGGTCACTTTATGTAGAGGAAAAACAATATGAAAAGGGAATTAAGAGACAAGACATTTTTATCTTAAATCTCTTACCATATAAATAGATTTTAACATTTATGGATAAACTCACTTAAAATAGAAGTAATTGATTTTTTTCCAAAAACCCAAAGAATCTGAGAAAGTTCAAGAAATATAGAAATGAGTACAGCAACCACAAGAAGGCTAAAAAAAAAAAAAGAATACAATGGAAAACATAACTAGAAAAAAAAAGAACAGAAAAGAGAACAAACATATAACTGCTGAAGATATCTGATCAACCTTCCGTCTATAAGCCATTTAGGGGACTAATAATTATATTAAGAAAAAACTATATATGTGTATAAAAGCTTTGTTATAGGGGGCTTCCCTGCTAGGGCAGCGGGTTGAGCACAGCGTGAAGCTCTTCGCAGCCTCTGCAGCACGCGTTAGATTCCTGACCAGCCAGGGAGATACCCATATGGCGCAGCAGACCTCACCTGCTGCTCCCCTCAGCAGTGTATTTTGGTCCATCAGCCTGTTCTGCTCCCTGCTCTGTCTCTGGTAAATCCTCTCACCCTCCCATACCTCTGGCCTGTACCCCAGCTCTTGAATAAAAATAAATAAATCTTAAAAAAAAAAAGCTTTGTTATATTTTACCATATACTATTAAATTTCATTATCATGTCATGCATTTTTGGATTTTTTTCTGTACACAAGACTCTGGCATATATATTCCCAGAATCATTTTGCAAAAAAAGCTAATAATCAAAGAACTGATTAGGAGGTAATGACTATAATATGATAAAGTAGATGAAATTAAGAAATATGACTTTGAAGAATTGGTAGTTATTAAGAAATCACACAAACAAAGCACAAATAAACATTGGTAAAGTTGATCCTTTATAAGCATCTATTGACTAGGGTAGTAAATAAGAAAAAGTCATTTACATGGGCTTCTCCTTTATCCTTACACTGATATTACACTCAACACTTCAAATGCCAAATGTATGGTTTTTCTCCACATCAACCAATTCTTCAAAAGCATCTGTGCGTCCTACAATGCAACTGCATTCTAATACTAACTAGAGTTAGCATAGTCCCCACAGATTCATGATTTTGTCTCACAAGTTTGCCTTCACTTTAGAGGCCAATCACAAGCTGTAATTCCCCAGTTATTTACAACTCTGTCCAATGATGCTATAAATTCGAAGTTCCCATGAATTCCTCTCTCCTCATCCATTCATTTATGTGTTAGAAGTTCACAGACTCAGAGAAATATTTACTTACATTTACCAGTTTACTATAAAGGATATGGTAAAGAGTATATGAGCAATTAGATGAAGATATAAATAGGACGAGCTCCAGAATTTTCCCAAGTACATGAGCTTCTATTCCCGAGGAGCTGAAGGCACCTTTCCAGCATGCAGATGTGTTCCCCAGCCCAGATCCATGAACTCTGTACTTTTGGGATTTTTTTGGAGGTTTCATCATCTACACATAATCAATAATTACCTCCATTTCCGATCTCTCTCTGGAGAATGGGGTTAGGACTGAAAATTCCATTACCAATAAAGGCTTTTATTTCTTTTTTTTTTTTTTTTTTTTTTTTTTCTTTTTTTTTTTTTTTTTTTATTAAATTTTATTTTTATATTCCCCCATACAATTGCAAACGCCCCATTCTGACCCCAATCCTTCCCTCCCGCCCCCCCACCCCCAAAAAGTGTCTCTGGTTCATAGTTTTTTTGTTGATTTTGATTTTCACTTTCTTATATTCATTTTCCTGGTCCCTTATTTAAGTTTTCTAGATTCCTGCTATGAGTGAGACCATCCGGTATTTTTTCTTTTTCTTTTTGGCTTATTTCGCTGAGCATGATCCCTTCCAGTGCCATCCATGTTGCTGCAAATTGCATGTGTTTATCTTTTTTGAATGCTGAGTAATATTCCATGGTATATATGTACCACATCTTCTTGATCCAGTCATCTATTTTTGGGCATTTGGGTTGTTTCCAAAGCTTAGCTATTGTAAACAGTGCTGCTATAAACATAGGAGTGCAGGTGCTCTTTGGAATTGATGTTTCTGTGTCCTTTGGGTAAATACCTAGGAGTGGAATTGCTGGATCATATGGAAGCTCTATGTTTAGTAGGTCCAGAAATCTCCACACAGCTCTCCATAGTGGTTGGACCAGTTTGCACTCCCACCAACAGTGCACAAGAGTTCCTTTTTCTCCACATCCTCGCCAACATTTGTTGTTGCTAGTTTTTTTAATATGTGCCATTCTCACTGGTGTGAGATGGTATCTCATGGTAGTTTTGATTTGCATTTCCCTGATGACAAGTGATGTTGAACATTTTTTCATATGTCTGTTGGCCATTTGCATTTCCTCTTCAGAGAAGTTCTTTTTAGCTCTTCTGCCCATTTTTTGACTGGAAGGGCTTTTATTTCTGTGACTAAATCCCCATGCATTAACCCATGAATCACCTCATTAATAAAAAAAAAATGTATCTCCCATAAAACTGCAAGAGATTTGAAAACTCTATTTTAGGAACCAAGGTAAAACACCATATATTAGAATAAAAGATGTTCCTAGTGCTCTTGTGACTTAGGAAATTACAGTGTAGAGGCATGTTTTTTTACTTATTTATTTATTTGTTTGGTTTTTTGTTTATACATGCACTGGGTACAGTGAGAAGCGCAGGAGGGTGAGAGAATTCACCAGAGCCAGAGCGGGGAGCAGAGCAGGCAAAAGGACCAAAGTACACTGCTGAGGGGAGCAGCGGGTGGCAGGAGAGGTCTGCGTGCCATGTGGGACACTCCTCTGGTGGCTGAGGAGCAGCCGGGGATTGAACCGGCGCCGCAGAGGCCCCGGGCAGCTTCGCAACCCAGTGCTCAACCGCTACGCCAAGTATCTTTTACTAGAGAGTCTCATCTAGTCAAGATCTAGTTGTAAATATATCATCTTTATCAAATATAAAAAGGATAATTCAGAAGTAAAGGATATAAAATTTCCTAGCTGAATATTCAGTGTATCTTTATCAAGTCACTGATTATGACTAAGCATTAATTTTATGTATAGTATTTATTGGTGAGTACAGAGATCTTTCTTAAATCCAATATTGTCTACTAATGGGAGGCTTAATGGATCACTAGTCTGTTAGCACTTTAGAGATTTTGTTTTTCAGATTCATCTATGTTATGTCCTTCATTATAACTATCTGCTTTTAAAAATTTTTTGCTTAATATTATGCTGTACAGACATACCACTTTATTCATTCACCTTTCCTATTACCCAGAGTTTCACTTTAGTAAATAAAGCTGCTAAAATATTTTCACACAAGTCCTTGAATAGACATATTTTTTTCATTTCTCCTGAGGTGATACCTAGGAATTGGATTGCTAGGTTATATGTTTCAGTTGGTAAGAAACTGACAAAAGTCTTGTCCAAAGTTGCTGTAACATCTTGTATTCCCACCAGAAAGACATTAGAATCCTATTTGTTCCACATGGTCATGATTACTAAGTATGGTCAGTTATTTTGTGATTGCTTATACTCATTTCATCAAGTATGTAGGCATATCTCATAGTAAGTTAAGTGCCACACTGTGACTTAATTCCACAATGATTAATGGTGCTAAGTATCATTTTATCACTTATTTCTCATCCATAACAACATTTACATTTATTCTTAAACTAAAACTAAGTAGTTGATATGAAGATATCAAAGGATTACTTCTAGAGTCTTTGCGATAACTAGAATTAGCAAATACTTTAAAACATAGAGTGGGATTATTGTTAATAGTGGTATCCATGATTCAATCAGCATTTTATTTTATAGAAATTATCTTTGGGTGTTAAGTATATAACAAATTTGTAGAAGTCATGCGGGCTCTATTTTTTCTAGAAAATCCTGGAATTCAGGAAAGAAATTTCTATACATGTGAGCTGTGTTCTCTTTTTAATCAATAAACAAACAGCTCTAAAGAAGGTCAATAAGGTAGATTGCATATTTTAAAACAAGGTAAAAAGCTTTGCATTTATATCAGGAATTTACATAGAGCCTAAAATTGAAACCAGACCCAATGGGTATGCTTTATACTTGTTGCAAATTAAGTAAATTAGAGGCTACATTTAATCCTCCAAGGTATTACCTGGAAATTCCAATCATACCTTTATTGACTGAATAGTACACTAGATACCTGAAGTGTTTAATGAGAAATTGAAAGGTGACTTCTTTAAAGGTAAAGATTATGCACTTGATTTTGACTCAGCAAATATTATTTCATAATATTCACTGAACTTTGCCACAGTGTAATATAATAGTTTGAATTTCAAAATGTATTTTGAAAAAGCTTGTACCTAGGAAATTATTAACAGAATAGTTTTATTCCCTTGTGTCATCTAATGCAAAATATTGAACATAACTATTTTTATATGAATAGAAAAATGTGTTAACAGAAAATAGTTTTATTAAACCACAAAACAATCCACGAAATTTAGGTTATTTGAAAGGGCCAAAATTAAAAAGTGGTCTTTAACAAAAAAGTTAATGAAATTCTCATTAGACAGTAATGAATACTAAATGTTCATGAATATTGGCACAATTTTAAAAAATACATTCATTATTAATTTAAGTTGCAGGGAATTAGATTGACTGATTTATAGAAAGATTGTTCCACATACCGAAAAGTGTCAAAAAAAAAAAGAATATAATTACTCATTATAGAAGATTATGGAGAAGATATTATTTCCTAGTTGGGTCTCTTGTAAAGTCACCAAATAGCATAAATATTCTATCTTTCCAGAATAAGTAAATAGGAGTTCCCTTCCCTTCCCTTCCCTTCCATTCCTTTCCCTTCCTTCTTTCCTCTCTCCTGTATTTCCTTTATTTGCTTCCTTACTTCTTCCTTTATTTCTATCTGATTCACACAAATTTTAATCACATAAAAGTTTGCAACATGTATTACATTAATCATTTCTTTTTGGTGTTTAAATGAATAGAATGTTATTTTGTTCATTACCTAGAAATTTTAAGTTAAAATTATAAAAAGAATGATGAAACAAACCTACCTGAAACATGTTCAGAAAGTATAAAGAATATGTGATTGTTTGTAAAGAGCCATTTTACTCTAATAAATCATTTTTTCCTCTAATAAATCATTTCTCTAATAATTTTTTTTCTCTAATAAATCATTTCAGGGGGCCTCCCTGGTGGTGCAAGGGGTTAAGACACAGCACTATGAATCTATTGGCAGCTACTGCAGCATGAGTTCAATCCCTGGCTAGGGAGGTGACCCAGATGGTGCAGCAGACCTCTCCTGACTCACCTACTGCTCCCCTCACAGTGTATTTCAGTCAATCTACCTGTTCTGCTCCCCACTCTGTCTCTGGTGAATCCTCTCACCCCCACACCTGGCCTGTACCCCAGTTCTTGTATGCATAAATAAATAAATCTTTAAAAATAATTTAAAAATAAATAAATAATTTCAGGATTATAGAAGCACACGTGACTACTTGGCTAAAAATCACATTTTGCAGCTTTTCTAAATATACCATGACCTTATGAGGAAGTCCTGTCCTATGGACTGGGGGAGGAACCATATGAATAATATTCTCATGAGAAAATGTGTGGCCTCTAAGTCCCCTTTTGATTCATACACTGTTAGTGCTAATATAGTGTGGTCCATTATTATAGAAAACACTATGGAAGTTTCTCAAAAATTAAAACTTGATCTATCATATGATCTAGCAATTCCCCTCCTATGTATCTACATAAAGAATTCAAAAAAGTAATTCAATGAGGTATATATGCTACTGTTTTCATTGAAGCTCTATTTATAATAGCCAAATTATGGAAGCAATCTTAGTACTCAAAGACACATGAATGAATAAAGAAAATGTGGTATATATACACAAAGGATTACCATTCAGTTAAAAAAAAAGATGAAATATAACTATTTGCAGCAACTTAGATGGAACTTCAGGCTGTTGTGCTAAGCAAAATAAGTCAGAAGGAGAACAACACTCTAGTTTGGAATCGAATGGAAGAGCATAAGGAAAGACATAACTAAACCAAAATAAAACCTAGAATCTGATTGCTGAATTGAAGCTCCAGTGTGGGAGAATGAGGTTGGGAAGTTAACAATGGAAAATGGTGAAAGATCATTGGTGCTTTGGTATTGGGTGTGGAATGGTAACACATCTGAAGAAGTGTGAAGGAATACCCCTAAATCACACAGATTATTGTAAACTGTTACATCAATAAAAATAGATGCAAAAAGAAAAAGAAGAAAATGTAAGGAAAATAAAAAGATAGCCTATTGAATGGAAAAAATATTTATACATTATACTATTGACAAAAGTTAATATACAAATGCAAAAATCTTATTCAGCTTAATAACAACAATAATAAAACCCCTTAATTAATAAATGGGCATCTAATTTTAACAGACAATTTATAGAAGAGGATATTCAGGAGGTTAGCAGATATATGGGAAAATGTTCAGCATCACCTTTAATAAGGGAGATACAGGCCAATGGCATGAAGAGAATATCATCTTACTTCTGTGAAAACTGAATATATTAAAACGACCCCAACAAGTGCTGTAGGGGCAGGATGGGCACTGAGCAGGTTATCTATGATCCAGAAGACCAGTAAAGGACAGTCTTGGAAACCTCTGTGGCTTTCTCAGGCTTTTATTGAGCTTTTATATGTAGTGTGGCAAAAAGGTACACTGCGGGCAGGGGAGCCTGGGGGCCAGGAGGCCAGAAGGCCTCCAAGCCCCCAGCAAGTCTTCACTCTGGGCTTCTCTGGCCCTCTTTCTCCCCTTCTCTCCCCTGCCTCTCTCCTGCTTCTTCTCCTCTTGGTGACTGACTATCTTAATACTCCTCCCATGGCCCACAGAAGTAAACAAGACAGTTTGCAACAATGTAACAACTACAGGTGCCCCATCCCAGGGCAATCCTAATGGTGGGAGGGCAGAAAAGCCTGAAAAACCATTTACCCTACAAGTGCTAAAGAGGATGTGGAGAAATGGGAACCCTAATACATTATGGTGGGAATGTAAAAAATAGTGCAGAAACCATTTTAGAAAGCATCCTGTACATAACTGAAAAATCTAAAAGTCCATTCTGAGCTTACCTTAAAAACAATATGGAAATAACATATGATCCAGCAAGTTCACTTCTGGGCATCTAACTAAAGTATATGAAGGGATCAACTCAAGAAAATTATATACTCTACAATGTTTATAATTATTTACAATAGCCAATAGCTAGAACAGAAAAGTAACCTAAGTGCCCACTGATAGAGGACTGGTTTCAGAAGATGTATTATATTAATACAATGAATTTCTGTTCAGCTGTGATGAACAACGTAATACTATTTACAGCAAAATGGAAGGAGCTTTAGTGAATTATGTATAGCAAATCAAGTCTGAAAGACAAACAAACATTGATGATTTGCATTTAGATCAAGGAATGCAGATGAATCACAAAGCAAATCTAGAGGAAAATAATGATATTAAGAGGGAGTGAGGAGGGAGTAATTATCAAATGGGAATAAGCAATGTTGGGGGGGAAATAGAAAAAATAATACTGTAAAGAGTAATAAAAAATTGCACAGCAATTAAGTCATTTAATTTAAATTAATGATGTAATTTAAGTAAGTGATAACTTACATAATTCAGTATGTTTAATGATGTTTACAGTATTTAGAAATATTCATGGCAAGCAGGAGTCAATATAGAAGACCCTTGATTTCTAAAAATGCGGACGAGGAGAAAAAATATCATGTAATATCACAGATTAATTTTGAAGATGAAATAGGAATAACAGTTTTATTTATTTCAATGTACAGATTATAAAATCCTAATTTTTTCTACTTATTTAGTTGAATGCCATGTAGCTTCATATGTAATTATAATTAGGACGACCTCTAGGGACACCAAAATATTGAAAAGAAAACTAAACACTGAATTATTGGAGGGGTAATTTGCTTTTATATCCCAGAGATAGAAAAAGCTTAGGGGCTAGGATCCATTCGCTTTCCAAAAACAAATAGAGGGGGCAAAAATGGGTTGAATAAAACAGACAAATGGATTGTTATAGCATATTTGGATGTGCTCATTTATAAATGAGCTAGTTCTTGGTGATAACAAAGTTACAAAAATGGTTATTAGAATAGCTCTAGACCATCTTAAGCAAAAGGGGACCAGGGGTGACCCACTTTTTTGTCGTCACCCAACCACTATTCCAATTTATAATGATGAGGAGAATTTCTGCAAGACCAAAGTATTTGATGAGAGAGGGGAGTGAGAGACTAACTGTAGATGATATAGCCAATGACCCGCACCTCAAAGACTCATGAGTTTTATCCAAGCATTTAGGAAAGACGGTCTGGAATTCACCTTGAGTAGGCCAGAGCATTATCTCCTTGGATAAGGTATCTGAAATCATGAGCAAACTCTAAGTCACTTAGGTTTAGGAAAGGATTCAGTATTCCCTACTTCCTTAAAGCAGAATGTTGATTTAACTAAAATCACAAAAAGCATGAGCATGTTTCTGCTGTGTGACCATGCTTGGAGGTGTTTCCAGCATAAGAAGGACCCAGAAATTCCACTTCTGGGCAACTCCATTCTAGACAGTTGTTCCAATATTTTCTTTTAATGCACTCTAATAAATTCTAAGGAAGAACAAAATAAATGAAAGCCACAGATTCATTTATTTAAATTCCACATTACTGATTTTACTATATTCATGAGAACAAAGCAAATTTGGGCTAGATTTTTTTTTTTTTAATCTACAACTGAAATTGAAAAAAAAAAAATACCTGGACAAGAAAAAACAGGACTTTACCATAAAGCTAATTCTCACCTATGCCTGCATTTTATTTCTGGATTATTATATGTCAAATTTTAATTCTGTGAAAACCTAAATGGAGTTTGATTAGTTTACATCAACTAGATTTTGATTATCCACATATTACTTGTATGTATGTTTATATGTGCAACATATTGGCTCATTTTTAAACATTTTATTTACTTAATACTCAATATATTACAAATCAGAGATTATTTTAAAAACATCAACCTTTAAAAAACTGAAATACAGCACTACAAAGCTTATTGAAAAGATACCAACAAAAAATTCTTCATTTGAAAGGAACTCAATTCATTCCTGATTATAAACTGTGAGTCAGAGATTATATTCTTGATTTTGTAACGTGAACAGACTAAGTTGGCATGGTTCCTCCTGCACCAAATAGTGGGAGGGAGCCAAATTTATATTGTTATTTTTCTTTCCCATTTACAAGCTTTGTCATAGAAATTAGGTTTAAGAATTGTATGACCTTATATATTCTCAGATAACACTAACCTGTATACTTTTGACCTTTTCCATATTATGTAATTTCACTGAATTATGGTTCTGATTTTTTATTTTACCAACTAAGTGGGAAATTATACAGTAAAAATAGACATCGAAAAAACTATTTTTAATTGATAAGTGATCAAAAGCAGGCAGTTCAGGTCTGATTCTTTCAAAGACTTTCTAAGTTCAATTATTCATCTTTGAAACAAGTAGTGAATAGAATTAAGTAAATGAAAGAAAAACAATAAGTCAATTACTGGAGCAAAATATTCCTTTGAGGAGGCATGATTATCATACTTCATTCAAAGGAGTCTGTTTCCTAGATAATTATTCAATTTACCTGCAGTTCTCATAAATGACAAGGGGAAATTCTGTCATAGTTCACACACATCTGTGACACCAACAGTTATTATTTACATAAGTTGATGCATCCTGTTGCCATTAACAATGATTTATTAAGTGCTTGTGCTTGCCAAACACTAAGAATAGAAATTTAAAGATAAAGTCCCTATGGTAACAATTTATTTCATATAATTTCTCTCACTGGTATGCTGGCTAGAAATTGGAGCAAATTAAAATTACTATCTTAATGTCTTCTCAGATTTTGGATTTTTGATCACGATGTTTATATTCCAAGGACACCCAGAAATGTTCAAAATTCAATTTTCTATAGAGACAGTCAAAAGTGATGGTAGCTTTGGGCACTTCTTGCCCAATGTTAGAATGGTCAGTTTGACAGTTCACTAATCCTATCAGTTCTGATACTTTGAGTCAGTGCTTCCAGGGATGTTCAAACACCTCCTAGTTATTCCCTGTTTTTCCATGTTCTGTCGCTATAGGTTAAAAGAGAGAGAAGAGGGAGGGGGAGAGAGAGAGAGACCTGCACATGTGCAGGTCATTCTTTTGCCTTCCAAGTAAATATTTACAAAGGAACTACATGCCAAGTAATGGACTCTTTAAACTGCTAAATAATTAATAACAGTATCATTTTGACATAGAAGCACAAGGACTGATGGATTAAAGTTACTTGGAGAAGAGAGAAGAAATTATCTAAAAGTGAAGTACTTTGAAGATCTGCTTGCTCCGAAAATATATTAAATGGCCCAAGAAATAATTGAAAATGGCAAATAAATATCTTGAGACAGTTTTAATTTGCCTTTGGTGCACCCAAATAAGAATATAAATTCATGAAAGAAATCAGAAATTATATCCATAAATTAATATATGCATAGGCTGTGAATAAGAAATGATGTCTCTTTTTCTGTTAATTAATCTTAGAGATCAGGATGCAAAATTTTTAAACAATCCATTAGTTGCTTAATTTTGGACACTATCTTCATAAAGAAAAAGAATTTGTTATATGTTTTTATTGTAATAATTCTTTCCTTGAAATTAATAAAATTAGAGTAAGTATCCTATGGCATTTTTGGTATCTTACTATATTATCTCATATTCCTGTCTACTTGAATTCTAATTCAAAAAGCAAAGATGAGGAAAGTAAGACAATGAGATATAAATTCTAAGATGTACTTGAAACAGAGCTAAAAAATTAACCTAGCGCTTGCCCTGAGAATGAGTGACGAGTATCAAGAATACATATTGATGGAGAATGGAAGGTAAATGATGGAAAATATCTGAAAATAGATTAGAAATTATAAGAGCAAAACATTACATGCCAATATATAGTTAAAACCATTTCTTGACATTGACTATGGTAAATTATTCATAAGGATATTGCTTATGGATGACATATATTGTCATTTCTTCCAGATATAACTGAATGATTTATAACCAAAAAAATAGCTCTTCTGGATGGTTCCTAACTTTTATTAGCTATAACTTCCAAAGTTTCACACATTTTAATCAATTGATTTATATTTGGTGGTTATGTCACTAATATTAAAATAAGCTAATAAACATTTTGGAAGACTTTTTTTTTCCTATTCAATTTTTCTTTTAAACAAAAGTACTTCCCAGATCAATTATACATGTCAGACTCCCTAAAAGTGATAGGTGAGATATAAAATCTTTAGTGTTTCATTGTTTTGCTATGCAAAATAAACCGTGACTAAAAGGAAAAGACACCCTGCTCTGCTTATCCTACCACCTTTTATTGTAGATTGAAACTTTTATCAAACCACTGGAAAACTGAACTAACTGTAATTACCACTAAACAGAAACTAGTGAGGCTCACTCCTTGTGCTGAGGTCAGCTCCTAGTTGGGCGTAGTGCATGGGAATAAATGGCAAGCACTCAACAAACTCCACTTGAATGACACATGGACCTGCTATTTATTCCAAGGAATGACTTTTCTAGAGTGCTTCATGTATCAGTATGTAATGTGTTTGTGAATAATCAGAAACCCAATAAATATCAACTTGATCAAGTGACAGGCTTATTTTTCTTAACAGAAAGTTAGAAAGTGGGTTGTCTAGAGCAACTGCATTTGTTCCTCGGGGCTCCGGGTTCCATCATCACTCTACATCCTTGCACTGTGTGGCTCATTTCCTCACATTTAAAAAAAAGATTTTAGTTTTATTTATTTATGCATATAAGAACTGGGTTACAGGCCAGAGGTGGAGGGGGTGGGTGAGAGTATTCACCAGAAACAGAGTGGGGACCAGAACAGGTGGATCTACTGAAATACACTACTGAGAGGAGCAATGGGTGAGGCCAGGGGGAGGTCTGCTGTGCCATGTGGGTAGCTCCCTGGCTGGGAATCAAACTCATGCAGCAGTGGCTGGCCACAGCTTGACAGTGCTGAGAGTCTTTAACCCCTGTGCCACCAGGGAAGCCTTCTTTTCCTCATTTTAAAAGAAGGCTGTGGTACCTCTAGTCATCAGAAGAGCATACTGGGTAGAAAGAACCAGAGGGGAAAGGTCAGACATTAAAAAAAATACATCAGCAGCATCAGCCTCCTTCAAAAAGTTTATGAAGCCCCTCCAGTTGTTCCACATTTCATTGACTAAAAACATATGCAATATTTCCATTTGTGTTGTGATTTTTTAAAAATTTTAAATATTTGAGTATAATAAATTAAAATGTATACTATTGATTTACACTAAAGTCATTAACGATAAATATTTATGTGTAATAAACCGAAGGGGGGAAATTCTTCTGTAGATGTATGTCTATTCAGATGTATATTTATAGACCAAATAAATAGCAAATAATTTAAAATTAGTAAATTACTAATTTATTACCAAATATCACTTTATTTTTTTAATTTTTTTAAATAATAAATTTTATTTTTATATTCCCCATACAATTGCAATCCCCCCCATTCTGACCCCAATCCCTCCCCTCCCGGCCCCCACCCCCAAAAAGTGTCTCTGTTTCATAGTTTTTTGTTGATTTTGATTTTCACTTTCTTATAGTTATTCATTTTCCTGGTCCCTTATTTAAGTTTTCTAGATTCCTGCTGTGAGTGAGACCATCCGGTATTTTTCTTTTTCTTTCTGGCTTATTTCGCTGAGCATGATCCCTTCCAGCGCCATCCATGTTGCTGCAAATTGCATGTGTTTATCCAAATATCACTTTAAATGAATATTTTAATATTTTTCAATGTTTTATTGCTCCTGAAATGATTGGAAAGTGTCGATATAAACCAAACTTGTAGTTTAGAAAAACAAGCCTTTTCTTTGAACATTAAACACACTAAAAGTATAGTTAGAGAAAAAATTTTCAAGAAAATAATAACCATTTATATTAGTAATGTGTGTAATGTGTGTGAATATGTATATGTACATATGTACATGCAATCATATATATATATATATATATACACAAATATATATACACACAAATGATTTTTAAGCTGTGGGTAAACATTTAACATGACATCGACCTTAAGAGATTTTAAATGCCTTGACAGCTGGACAAGATCAAGATCATTGAGCTTTGCCCCCTAAAGACACACTATTGTGGTCTTTATACACAGCATCAGATTTCTAGGACTTGCAAAACTTGCATGCTAAAATTTTATACACATTGATTATCATCTCCCCATTGGAACCTTTCCCAGACCTTGTCATCCACCATTCAATTCTTTCCTTCTCTGAGTTTCATTATTTTAGATATTTCATGTAAGTGGAATCATGTATTTGTCCTTCTGTGACTGATTAAGCGCTATATATTTTGACTTTAATAATGCGTTATGTGACTGCTCTGTTTTTCTAGCTAACATATTATCATCTTATCTATAACACATCTGGTACATTGCTTTCTCCCTTTTTCTTAAAAAAAATTTGCATTCAGAAAAATCCATTTGTCTTCTAAGCCAGAGTCAGTCACTGTAAAAGTCAGTGTACAAAACCTCAAATGGTGAAATGGAAGACATAAAAGCAAATATACCCTTAATCACTTCATTTAAATGTTTAGGAGAAAGAACATTGCTGGCCTGGTGTGTGCCTTTCTTGTTCCCCTTACAGAGATTTTCAACCAAATAATCATTAAATGCTCTGTTAAACTGCTCCAGTTTACAACACATGTTCTCATTTTGTTGGAACTCTATATCCCAAGATATGTGCCAAGATGCATCCCACCCATTCTACCACTGTGTGACCAAGTTGTCAAATAAATTGGACCCTGACCATTAAGACACCTAAGAGAATTTAAGGCTTACAGCTTTACACAGTCATGTGTAGAATAATCATCATAAAAAGCCCCAAAGCTTTAATACGTAGCTTTGAAAATAATCTTCATAGGTGTGTGCTTTGTACCAGTTAGTATTCTTTCTAGCATTTCCCTATGGACAATTTAACCTTTTCTGTTGCAAACTTTCATGCAAAAATAAAAAAAGAAGATTATCCAAAAAACTTTGCAGGTATCAAATTTGAACTTACTTCTTTATCATATGTAGTACTACATTCCACTTAAGGAAATGAATATGTACAACAATATACTTCTCTTTATCATTTAAATTAGATATATTTGCATAGACAACAGTATAAAAGTTATTTGGTAGAATATATAAAATAAAAAACCAAAGAAATAAAGTATGAAAGACAGCATAATACTGACTTTTCCCATGTAATTTTTTTCCTTTCTTTTTTTACTTCAAATGTAAAGTATGTTTCTTTTATTATCATTTGGTGACATTTTCTATTGTGATTTTTTTTTTTAGGTTAAGCACTCAAAATTAAAAGAGGTTAGTACCTCCAAAGTAAAAGATGGCAACATAATAATGCTTCTTTGTATTAAAATAGTGGAATATTGAGTGCACATACTAGAAGAGTCAGCTAGCATCAGTTAATTCAGTTAATTCTTAGTAGTTTATAAAGATGTTAGTATGGGGCCTCCCCAGTGGCACAAGGGGTTGAGACGCAACCTATGAAGCTCACCACAGCCACTACAGCACAAGTTCAATCCCTGGCCAGGGAGCTGACCAACATGGCACAGCAGACCTCTCCTGTCTCGCCCGCTGCTCCCCTCAGCAGTGTGTTTCATAGATCCACTTGTTCTGCTCCCCACTCTGTCTCTGGTGAATTCTCTCACCCCCCTAAAAAAAATCCCTCTGGTCTGTACCCCGTTCTTGTGTGTATAGATAAATAAATCTTAAAAACAAAGATGTTAGTATGAATGTACCATAACTTTTTTTTAAGATTTAATTATTTATATATTTATTTATTTATTTTTAAATTTAATATATTTTATTTTATATAATTCCTTTTTTTAAATAATAAATTTTATTTTTATATTCCCCCATACAATTGCAAATGCCCCATTCTGACCCCAATCCCTCCCCTCCCGGCCCCCACCCCCCAAAAAGTGTCTCTGATTCATAGTTTTTTGTTGATTTTGATTTTCACTTTCTTATAGTTATTCATTTTCCTGGTCCCTTATTTAAGTTTTCTAGATTCCTGCTATGAGTGAGACCATCCGGTATTTTTCTTTTTCTTTTTGGCTTATTTCGCTGAGCATGATCCCTTCCAGCGCCATCCATGTTGCTGCAAATTGCATGTGTTTATCTTTTTTGAATGCTGTAATATTCCATGGTATATATGTACCACATCTTCTTGACCCAGTCATCTATTTTTGGGAATTTGGGCTGTTTCCAAAGCTTAGCTATTGTAAATAGCGCTGCTATAAACATAGGGGTGCAGGTGTTCTTTGGAATTGATGTTTCTGTGTCCTTTGGGTAAATACCTAGGAGTGGAATTGCTGGATCTTATGGAAGCTCTATGTTTAGTAGGTCCAGAAATCTCCACACAGCTCTCCACAGTGGTTGGACCAGTTTGCACTCCCACCAACAGTGTAAAAGAGTTCCTTTTTCTCCACAACCTCGCCAACATTTGTTGTTACTAGTTTTTTTAATATGTGCCATTCTCACTGGTGTAAGATGGTATCTCATGGTAGTTTTGATTTGCATTTCCCTGATTACAAGTGATGTTGAACATTTTTTCATATGCCTGTTGGCCATTTGCATTTCCTCTTCAGAGAAGTTTCTTTTTAGCTCTTCTGCCCATTTTTTGACTGGATTATTTTCTTTGTTGTTGCTGAGTCTCATCAGCTCTTTGCAGATTTTTGTGATCAGTCCTTTATCATTAGTGTTGGGTGCAAAAATGTTCTCCCAGTTGGTGGGGTTTCTCTTTGTTTTTGTTATTGTCTCCTTTGCTGTGCAGAAGCTCTTTAATTTGATGTAGTCCCAGCTGTTTATCTTTGCCTTCACTATCACTGCTTTGGGTGATGTGTCTGTAAAGATGTCTTTGATATGCAAATCAAGTAGTGTTTCGCCTATATTTCCTTCTATGTATTTTATGGTTTCAGGTCTTATGTCTAGTTCTTTAATCCATTTTGAGTTGATTTTTGTGTATGGTGTGCAGTAGTGGTCAAGCTTCATTCTTTAGCATGTAGCAACCCAGTTTTCCCAGCACCATTTATTGAACAAACTTTCATTGCTCCAATGCATAGTCTTTGCTCCTTTGTCAAAGATTAGTTGACCATAAATCTGTGGGTTTATTTCTGGATTTTCTATTCGATTCCAATGGTCTGTATGTCTGTTCTTGTTCCAATACCATGCAGTTTTGATGATTATGGCTTTGTAGTATAGTTTGAAGTCTGGGAGTGTGATGCCTCCATTTCCTTCTTTTTTTTTCAGTAGAGCTTTGGCTATTTGGGTTTTTTTGTGATTCCATATGAATTTCATCAATAATTGTTCTATTTCTTTGAAGAATGACATTGAAATTTTGATTGGAATAGCATTGAATCTGTATATTGCTTTTGGTAGGATGGCCATTTTAATAATGTTTATTCTTCCAATCCATGAGCAGGGGATGTCTTTCCATTTCTTTGTGTCTTCTTCTATTTCTTTTAACAGTGTTTTATAGTTTTCTTTGTATAGGTCCTTTACCTCTTTTGTTAGATTTATTCCCAATTATTTGATTTTTTTTGTTTTAATAATAAAAGGGATGTTTTTTTTTTTTTTTGATTTCTTCTTCTTCAGATTTATTGTTTGTGTATAGGAGGGCTACTGACTTTTGCGTGTTGATTTTGTATCCTGCCACTTTACTGAATTGATTGATGAGTTTAATTAGTTTTTCTGTGGAGTTTTTGGGGTTCTCTATGTATATTATCATATCATCTGCAAATAGTGATAGTTTGACTTCTTCTTTTCCTATTTGGATTCCTTGTATGTCTTTCTCTTTTCTTATAGCTCTGGCTAGGACTTCCAGTATTATATTGAAAAGCAGTGGTGAGAGTGGACATCCTTGTCTTGTTCCAGATCTTAATGGAATTGCTTTCAGCTTTTCACCATTGAGGATGATACTGGCTGTTGGCTTGTCATAGATGGCCTTTGTGATGTTGAGGTATGTTCCTTGTATCCCAAGAATTTCAAGGGCTTTTATCATGAATGGGTGTTGCACTTTGTTGAAAGCTTTCTCAGCATCTATTGATATTATCATATGGTTTTTATGTTTCTTTTTGTTGATGTGTTGGATAACGTTGATTGATTTTCGGATGTTAAACCATCCTTGTGTCCCTGGAATGAATCCTACTTGGTCGGGGTGAATTATCTTATGGATACATTGTTGGATTATGGTAGATAAAATTTTATTGAGGATTTTTGCATCAGTGTTCATTAGGGAGATTGGCCTGTAGTTTTCCTTTTTGTGTTGTCCTTATTCGATTTTGGTATTAGTGTAATGTTGGCTTCATAGAACGTGTTTGGTATTGTCCCTTCCTTCTCAATTTTTTGGAAGAGTTTGTGAAGGATAGGCAATAATTCGTCTCTGAATGTTTGGTAGAATTCATTTGTAAATCCATCAGGTCCTGGGCCTCCCCGGTGGCGCAGCGGTTGAGCGCTGGGTTGCGAACCTGCCCGCAGCCTCTGCGGCACCGGTTCGATCCCCGGCTGCTCCCCAGCCACCGGAGGAGGGTCCCACATGGTGCGCAGACCTCTCCTGCCGCCCGCTGCTCCCCTCAGCAGTGTACTTCGGTCCTTCTGCCTGCTCTGCTCCCTGCTCTGGCTCTGGTGAATTCTCTCACCCTCCCGCGCTTCTGACTGTACCCAGTGCATGTATAAACAAAACAAGCAAATAAATAAATACATAAATAAATAAACATGCCTCTATAAAATTAAAAAAAAAAAAAAAATCCATCAGGTCCTGGGCTTTGGTTTTTGGGAAGCTTTTTGATTACCATTTCAATTTCGCTGCTTGTAATTGGTCTGTTTAGGTGTTCTATTTCTTCTTTATCTAGCTTTGGGTGTTGTAGAGTTGTAGGAATTTGTCCATCTCCTCTAGATTGTTGAACTTGTTTCCATATAACTGTTCATAGTAGTTACTGATTATTCTTTTGATTTCTGCTGTGTCCGTTGTGATTTCTCCTCTTTCATTGATGGTCCTGTTTATTTGTGCTTTCTCCCTTTTTTCCTTTGTGAGCCTGGCTAGGGGTTTGTCTATTTTATTTATTTTTTCAAAGAACCAGCTCTTGGTTTCATTGATCTTTTGGATTGTTTTTTAGTTTCAATTTCATTTATTTCTGCTTTGGTTTTTATTATTTCTTTTCTTCTACTGGTTTTGGGGTTTTTTGTTGTTCTTTTTCTAGATCTCTGAGCTTCAAGATTAGGTTGTTTCTTTGAGTTCTTTCTTGTTTTTTGATGTGAGCTTCTATTGCTATATATTTTTCTCTTATTACTGCTTTTGCTGCATCCCATACATTTAGGATATTGGTGTCCTCCTTGTCATTCAATTTAAAGAATTTTTTAATTTCTTCTTTGATCTCCTTGTTAGTCCAGTGGTCTTCCAGTAGTGTGGTTTTTAATCTCCATGAGGTAGGATAGTTCCTTGCCTTCTTTTTATGGTTTATTTCTAGTTTGATGCCTTCATGGTCAGAAAAGATGTTTGGTATGATTTCAATCTTGGTGTATCTGTTGATGTTTGTCTTGTGCCCCAGTATGTGATCGATTCTGGAGAATAATGCATGTGTGCTTGTGAAAAATGTGTACTACGTTTTTTTTGGGGTTTAGTGTTCTATAGATGTCTGTTAAGCCCAAATGCTCTCGGTCCTTATTTAGAGCTTTAGTTTCTTTACTTATTTTTTGTCTTGTTGATCTATCCATTGTTGATAGTGGTGTGTTGAAGTCTCCCACTACGTATGTGTTTTCTCTGTTGTCTGTTTTCAGAGAGGACAACAGTTGTCTGATATATTTTGGTGCTCCTTCGTTTGGTGAGCATATGTTAATGAGTGTTATTTCTTCTAGAAGTATTGTCCCCTTGATCATAATGTAGTGACCATTGGGGTCTCTTTTTATTTTTTTGAGTTTGAAGTCTGTTTTATCTGACATAAGTATAGCTGTTCCTGCTTTCTTTTTTGGTCCATTTGCTTGTAGGATTGTTTTCCATCCTTTAACTTTGAGCCTATTTTTATCTTTTGTAGCTAAATGTGTTTCCTGGAGACAGCAAAAGGTTGGGTTTTGTTTCTTAATCCAGGCTGCAACTCTGTGTCTTTTTATTGAAGAGTTTAGTCCATTTACATTTAGAGTTAATATTGATATGTTAGCATCTGTATTTGCCATTGTGTTTGTCTTTCCTTTGATTTTATTTATTTATTCTTTTAATAACTTTTTTTTTTGGTCTTCTTTCGTTGTTATTCGTCTCTCTGAGGTTCTGGCTTTAGGATTCCTTGTAGTATTTTTTGGAGTGGGGGTTTAGTCGTAATGTAATTCCGGAGTTTCTCTTTGTCTGGGACTGTCCTTATTCTTTCTTCATAGAGGAAGGAGAGCTTTGCGGGATAGAGTATTCTTGGTTGGCATCTGTTTTCTTGGAGTCTGTTGACTATGTCCCTCCACTCTCTCCTTGTCTGTAGTGTTTCTTCAGAGAAGTCTGATGTCAGCCTGATTGGTTTTCCTTTGAATGTTATCTGTGTCTTCCCTCTTGTCAGCTTCATTATTTTTTCCTTGTTCTGGATTCTTGGGAGCTTTACTATTATGTGTCTTGCTGTGTTTTTCCTTTCATCGTGGAGGTTTGGTGTTCTTCTTGCTTCTTGTATATCAATTTTCAGCTCCTTCTTCGCGTTTGGGAAGTTCTCTTCAATTATCTCCTGGAATATTTTCTCTGTTCCTACATCTCTCTCCTCTCCTTCTGGAATTCCTAGAACTCTTATATTTCCTTTCCTCATGGAGTCAGATAGTTCCCGAAGTCTTTCTTCGTTCTTTCCTTCGTACTTCTCTTTCCTTTTCTGTTTTGCTTCTTTTTATTTCTGTGTCTTCAAGAGTACTTATTCGTTCTTCCATTTCATCTATTCTGCTTTCATTGCTTTTCCCAGAGTTCTTTAGTTCCTCCATTAATTCTTTGATCTCTTGCATTTCTTTTACTTCCCTCTTTAGGGACTCAATTTCATTCTTCTGACCATTGTTTTCCCTCTTTAGGGACTCAATTTCTTTCTTCTGATCATTGTTTTCCTTTATGACTTCTGTCTCTTTTTTAATCATGGCAATTTTAAATTCTCTTTCTGGAAGGCTCAGAAGTTCTTCCAAGTTACTGTCGTTGCAATCTGGAGGGTGGTTTTCCTTTTGTGGTGTGCTTCTTTCCTGAGGAGTTGTTAGGTTGCGTGTGGTTCTTCTACTCCCTACTGTCTGTTTTCTAATTTGTCGTATGCATTGGGACACTGTGTTGCTCGGACTGGCCGGCATCTTGGGTGAACTTCTCCGCTCCCCTCTGGCTCCTCCAGGAACCATCTCTGGCTTCTGGGGGAGCTTTCTGCTGTTTTTAGGCAGTCTTTACTGAAGAAATGTCCCTGTTCTAAAATGGCGAAGCAGGACGCAGTCCCTGCGCATCTGGTCTCAGGCACACTCTTCTGCATGCCGGGTCTGCCCCGGATGTGTGTGCCCGCTCCCTCTGTGGGCTCAGATTGCTGGTCGGAAGGGGCCTGGCGTGGGCTAACTTCCCAGCTGGCCACTGGGTCCTCCAGAAGCTTTCTGCCCTTTTCAAGAAGTCTTTTCTTAAGAAATTTCCCTGTTCTATGGGGTGTTAGTGACTTTTTTCTGGTCGCTAGGTGGCACCAGAGATCTCTCCTATTGTCCTTGGGGGGTTGTTTTTCAACCCCCCCACCCCCGTGGGACAGGGAACAGAGCGAGAATGGTAGTGTAAACCTCAACGGCTTTGGGGTGCTATGTCTGTCTTGTGCCCCACCGTCGTGGAGAACCCACGCCCTGAATTTTGTGCCCCGGGTCTCAGTTCCAAAGCCCTCAGTTCCAGGACGCGGGCTGTAGCCCAGTTCAGTGGCGCGGGAATGGCGCCTTTTGCACCCCGCTCCCGTGCCTGGGCGCCTGGTTCCTGCTTACTCAGTGAGGGACTTTCACCTCAGTGAGGGCCTCCGTGCGTCTCCCCGCAAGCCTAGGTCGCAGGCGCGGGGACTTGGGCAGCCTCGATCCCGATCCGTGTTTGCTTTTCAAGTGCTCCAAGAGTGCCGCTTTTCCGCGCAAGCTTACCAGCAGCCCGGGCTGTGTGCAGGTCTCCCGGGGTCTTTGTTGTTCTCTAATGGCGCCCGGAGCCGTTCGCTCACCACCACGGCGAATCCTGCAGGGTTCTCCACAGCTCCCATTCACGGGGTGTGGTGGCTGCAATAGTTCCTTTCCACTCACAGCCCTGTTTGCTGCATAGTTTGTTCTTGTTGGTCATTTTAGTTTGTTTTTTTCCTCCTCTCTGCTGGTCGAAGAGTGCTGACTCTGTGGGTGGGGGAGGGGAGCAGGGTTCTGCACTTTCCTCCCTTCTAGTCCTCTTTTATGGCAACTTTCTTCTTCGGGCAGTTTGCTGGAGTCGTCCGTTTATCTTCTGTGTCCCAGTTCTCACTGGGACCTGCCGCTTTTCCTCCCTATTAACTTTTTTTAATGGGAGATCTTACTCGCAGCGTCTCCTTGCCGCCATGTTTCTCCGCCCCTGAATGTACCATAACTTTTGGATACAAGGTTGCACCTGGGGGTATGAATTCTCTAGAATAAAAGTACATAAATTTAGGCATAGCTATATACTTTAAGCTTCTGAGGAAGAAACTGGTCATTGGATTTATACTACCCTTATCAGTATTAGGACTGCAAAACAAATTCCCAAAGTAGTAACACAATTGCAAAATTAGAACCCCCAACAAGTAACACAAGGAAACAGTTATTGAAAAGTTGGAGAAGACATGGAAACAAGTCAGAGAAGGGATGCTCCAATTCTTAGACATGTTATCCACAGCCTTCCAGACTATAGCAAATCACTGCCAATGATCAGGGTTGTTGTCAAAAGATTTGCACAGGCTTCTTTAATACTTTGTACCTTTCTGTTCCTGAATATGCATTGCAAAGGAAGGAGAACAATGACTTCACTCCAAATTCATCCAAATCACAGGCAAGCAGTCACCAGGAGACTTTTTAACTTGGGGGGAAAAAAATGTCTGGCAAAGGATTCGGGAAATAAGATTTCAAAGCTTTGTCTGGTAATACATTGGAGAATATAGGAGTGTGTTCACTTATAGAGGCATCACAGAAATATAAAGTTCTTATCACACTGCTTGATTCATACTAAAATGTGAAACATAATGTGATTATAAGTATTGGTTCTATGGTTGGATCTCCCCCTTTCTAAGTGTGAGACTTGAACAAATCACATAATCTCTGTAAGCTTCATTCTATTTCTATAAGAATTGAATTTTTATTTCTGCTCCATTGAACACATGTTTCTATCTGATTCCCTCATTGTGCTTCTTTTTTACTGGATAAGTACTTTCTAGAGTACCTTTTGAAACTATATAAATTTCCTGTTGCTCGTTTTAGTTTCAACTACCTATTTGTACCATCCTTTTTTGTTGTTAATGAAACAATTATTTGTGCAGTGATTTTCAATTCTACCTTATCTAACTCTGTACATTTTCTTAAACTTTATTGTCTGTGTGGCTTTGTAATGTATCAATATGGCAAATTTGAACTATATTTCTCAGAATTATATTTTCTTTATGATTCTGGTGAAGGAAGAACACAGGGGAGGTTCTTGGGGAGAATGGGAGGGTGGCGGAAACAGTAGCTATTTTGTAACTAACCAGCATTGTATACTTGCTAGTTTAAGTGATTATTCTGAGCTGTTGTATTGGCCTATAACTGTTTCATCTCTTAATTCCTCCTTCAACTTCTCTGACCACCAGCCAGTTATGCATATGTGTGTTAGTGTGTTTGTGTATTGAGCTCCAAAATGAAAGATGTAGTTTCATCAGAACTCATCTCATTCCAAAATCAGAGGCAACAGGGATGAATACATATACTAATTTAGACTTTTAAACTCCAGCCCACAAATGGGCCTATATCTTGCCCTCAATCTCCCTTACATTAAACATACCTTACCTGTCCTGAGGATTTAAAGTACCAGGATCAGACATAAAACCTATAGTTTGAATAGAGTCAAATTCTTCTAACAAATATCTGTCTCTCTCATTGAACCCCAGTGAATTTGATACATTTTTCTCTTATCAAACAAAATTCTTGAAGTCATTTACTCTTTCATTTATCTTTCACTATTCTCATTCACGTAGAATACTGCAGCATTCATAGTATTGTCAAATATTATATAAAATATTTATCCTATAAAAGGGAAGCATGACTTATAGAAGAGATTTTTAAAAATTATCCATGTCCTATTTTCATAAACATAAATATAATGTGGTATTTCTATAACAGCATTTAAAATGTAAAACTATTAAATCATTCAGTTCAATAAATTTCTGTATCCTTTCCCAATAATCAGGGAGCTGTAAGTACATTTTTAGGAATCATGTGTTTATTTTATATCCCCAGAGCTTCTACAAGTGCCAACGTTAGTAGTAACTCATTCCAAATGTGCCCTAAAATTTTAAAGAGTCATCAAAATTTTCACACACTTCATCCCTCTCCAAATTTTGGAAGTAATATAGCAAATAAATATCCCAAGAATTGGCATTGAGGTTTAGAGTCACCAGACCATAAAATCCTAATATTTGAGTTAATTTATATATTATAGCCTTTTTTTAGTTCAGACTAAAGCACACCTATTTCTTTATTCATGTTCTGTGTGCCTAGGTGATATGCTATATTGAATCTGAGTCCCTAACTTGCTCTCACAGACCTCACACAATCTGATGGTCAGCAAATTAAATTTAAGATAGTGAAGTTAACTTCTCCCAAAACTTAAAGGCTGGAATAGTACTATGGAGGAAACTCTAAGGTAACATATATCTGAAGGGTATGATCTATACCTCTAAATCATATACAGTGGATGCATATTATTATAAATATTACCTCAATTTTAAAAAAGGAAAAAGAAAAAATAAGTATTTAAGAATTATGTCATCAGAAGAAATATTTTAATGACTAGCAAATGTTAAAGCAATCAACTTAGAAAACCAGAAATTGAAAGAAAAAAAAGTTTCTAATTTTGTTGCAAAATCTAGTTGATGGTTGCTTATATCTAAACAATCAATTAAATTTAGTCATAGAACATTACATTGAGCACAGACACCAAATACAATGGCAATGCTGGCAAAATATTTTAGATATACGTGTGAGTATATATTTGAGTGCACATATATTCATATGAAATATTTAGCTGACATTATTAGAAAGGTTGATGATGCAAATATGGTTAATTAGGATGTATATATTCGATTCTCAACCCTGAACCTTGGAGTATGTAAAGTTGCATGCCCAAAGGGAATTAATATTGCTGGTAAATTCAAGATTACTAGTCAACTAAGCAGCTGAACTTAAAATAGGCAGACTATCCTGTATAGAAAGATTTTACACACTCCTCAGTCTCCTTAAAAGTAGAAGTTGGAGGCAGAAACCTTCAGAGTCTAAGAGAAATGTGACAAAAGAAGAACTGTGATAGAGGTTCATGGAATGGTGTCTGGTCTCTAGAAGCTCAAAAGGCGCACAAATGGATCATTCCCAGAAAAGTATGTAATCATGTCAACACCTTCATTGTAGCCAAATGAGATATGCGTTACATGATTTAACTACAGAATTATAAGGTGATTGCTTAAAACACCAAATTTGTGGTAATTTCATATAGCAGCAATAGAAATCTCATACATGCACATTTTTAAAACACTTTTGAGAACATACTGTCATCATAATAATTTCATAAAATAGGAAACTTTTATGTCAAGTTCTTGTTTTTTCCTGGTGAAATCGATACCTTTTTACATATGTTGTTATTAAAAGACTTATGGATTTATTAAGTTTGATCACCCATAAATAACTCACATACCTAACTACATGTTAGCTTTTCAATAATAAAACTATTAATTTTTCTCTAGTATTCCATCATACTTGTACTCAATTTAATGTCATTTTCTAGAATATTTAATTTGCGACACAAAATGTATTTTTTGTTAAAAATCTACACCTAAATCATATACTTTATATAAATTAAAGTTACCTTAATAAAAGTGACACAATTTTAAAAACAAAATAAATGAACAATTTGACTATGGTGATGATTATTAAAATCAGTCAACTCCAAATCTGAATAAAGTGACAAAATTAAATGCACAAGACCAAAAATAAGTGGAGGAACAAGGTATTTATAATAAAAAAAATGTAATATAAACCAAATCTACAGCCTCATCATTATTGACAAATCCCATATGGTTTGTGAATGCAAAAGATGGGGATTTTTCATTTGTTTTAGAATTTCTTTTAAGTGAAAGTTATACTTCTAAACAATAGCAAATAAAAGTTTGACCAAGTTATATAGTCTTTGATTATGTCAGATAGTGCTCTTATTTTGAGAAGTATCTGCAGATGTAGTTAAAGATAAATTTGTAGTACGTAAATGTTATGTCTTCAGTTTACTTCTTTTTTAAACAAATATGTACAGATACACATACAAGAAGACAAATATGTGGAGAAGGGGAGTGAATTGTTTGCAAATGATAAACCCTCAGGAAAATATATGGACAATACTATACTATTTTATAACATTCTAACCAGTTTGAAAATTTTCAGTAAATGTGTATATCAAAATATGAAGACAGACCTATAGATATTGGACAATAGTAGCTTTCAAAGGAAATTTTCAAAATAACTGAAATCTGAAATGCCCTAGTTATAATGCTGAGGTATTGAGTAGAAAGTAATATTTATCCAGGATTCAAGGATGGACATTTGCCAGATGCATGATATACAAACACAAAGAGTGTTAAAAAGGGAAAAAAGTTGATATTGTCAAAATAGTGGTTAAAAATAGAATAAATAAAAGAGCTAATGGATTGGTAATTTTTTAAAGACTTGAATTTCGATTGTGTTAATAAACATTTTTATGAAAATAAGTGTATGAGCAAACAAAGGAGAGAAGATTGTGTCAGAGAAGTTCCCCAGTGTATTCTTGTTTAACATCATTATAAATAACCCCTTAACAGTCATTTAAAAATACTAATATCTACACCCATGGATTAAATTGATATTAAAACTTTTAGTCATTTGTAGCCCATTAGACAGAAACTCAAATCTAGTTCTAGTTTTTATCTGCACTTTTTTTGGGGGGCGCGGTCAGGCAGTATCTGTCAGGCAGTATTGCTTCAAATACTTTCTAATGTGTGGTTTTGAAAAAGTTCTGGAACCATTCTCCTTTGAAACATTGTGCTCTAAGAATGATATCTAATATCTTTAATATTTCAGTAGTGATTGTCCTTGATACATATTTCCTCTCCTGGAAAGATAAAGTTATAAATAAAAATTATGTTCCTTCTGAAACATTTCTCTGTTATCATATATGGCCTCAAAGTCCAGTTGAAAATATTAGTTATAAATTTGTTCAAATATCTATAATAATATTAATAACAAGACTCATAAAGCTTGATAATGAATGAGTCAAAATAGTAATAGTGTAGCATTTTGATTTATGCTTTGAACTGATTAGCACATGAAATAATAGAATTAATAGAAATTGAGTATATTGAAACTGTCATGTAAAAGTAATGTTTATATTTGAATATCCAAGTGAATGGGATTTTTCATTGTTTCTTATTATTCAGTGCTTTTCTGTGTATCTTGGATTATTATGGAGAATATTAATTTAATATTGCCTTTTCCTTAGAGTGCTGTTTAGTGACATCAAGAGTCATTAGATAGAACAGTTGTTTTCAAGTCTATAGATAGGAATGAAAGGACAAGATAGTCTTTATTGTGTGGATATGTGAAACAAATCAAATATGCAAGAAAAAGATAGGCAAATGAGGATTACTATTTGCATTGAAAAAAAAAATCAATGATCAGTGATTTCAAAGTCTAGTTAGGTATTCCACACAGTGTTTGGGAGAAGAGTTAAGAGACAAGTTTGCTGGGCACAAACAGTTCGATATGTTTTATATATGCCTATACTTTTTTTTTTTTTTGATGATGGCAAGCTCTTTAGAATTTATCCTATTTAGAAAAGTTTTCTAGAACCCCAAACTTTAACATTTTAAACATTTCCAGTGTGTGAAAGTTAGCTGGATCCTCTTTAAATATTAATTTCAGAAGAAAAAACTCAATTATTTTTTCTCTTTTTTCTCACTTGATGTTACTTTATTTTATAGATGAGGGAAATCCTCATTGAAAAGAAACTTCATTAACTTGTCCAGTATCAATTAGCTGTTACATGGAAGATTTAAAATTCATATACAGAGATTTCATATTTCAAAATTCAACTTTTTTTTAAGATTTATTTATTTAATTTATACAAGAAACCAGGGTACAGGCCAGATGTGCGGGAGGGTGAGAGGATTCACCAGAGACAGAATGGGGAACAGAACAGGCAGACTGACAAAATACACTGCTGAGGGGAGCAGCGGGTGCAACAGAAGATGTCTGTTGTGCCATGTGGGCTCTTCACTGGCAGGCCAGAATCGAACCGGCGCTACAGAGGCTGTGGACAGCTTCACAGCATGGCACTCAACTGCCTGTGCCATCAGGGGAGGCCCTCAAAATTCAACTTCTTTCCATGTTATCCATGCTAGGATTCAACACTTAAATGTAAATAAACTGAAAATTTTAAGTGTATTCATTTTCTTGTAATGCATCTCATTAATAACAAACTGGCCAGAGAAGATAAACTGCTCATTTATGTAAAACTTATACTTCTTTGACTATAGTTATCAAAGTCACTTTTGATATGTCTAAACTGGTGGCACTACAACTAACCTAAAAATGGTAAGATTGTTCCTTCAGGAAACAGCAAAGAAATATTCTTTAAAAATACTGTTTCCAACATTCACACACACACACACACACACATAAGCACACTATTTTTCATTTTGCTTATCACTCAGTTGTGTTGTACATCATCCCAGGCCAGGCAGTTCACTATTGATTCAGACAAATGAAAAGAGAATCTTGGAACTTCAGGTATATATGACATGCTGAAACAGGGGACTGGATCCACAGTCAGGCAGGCAGGAAGAGAGAGAGAGGAAAACCAAAAGACAAATAGCAACAGAGCGTCCTAGCCCCCTTTACACTGTTTTGTGGCCATAGTCACATAGCTGATACATTGTTGTGCATGCAAGATACTCTCCAAGTTAAGAACCATCTGTTGTTTACTAGATGTCCAAGACAAAAAAGAGCCTGAGTTACCCCATGTTCCTTGCAAGTTGTAATAGAAACTTCTAAATTAAGCTGATAAACTGGTATTTCCAGTTTTCTAAGGTCAACTCTTAGTAAATGGGAGATCACACTGACAGCTTGGTGCTAATTAGAAAGAATTTTGGTCTTTACTCTGTTCTGGAGCTTCACAACTCAATGTTAAAGCAGCACACTATAACACCTAAGACTGTTAAACTAGCAAATTTCACACTAAGAGTTCTAAGTGGTTATGTCATTAAACTCAATATTATGAAGAATTGCATTTAATGTCTATAAGACCTAAAATGCCAATAAGATGAGTGAAGTTTCAGCTCTTTTATGTTCATGTATGATAAACAGTGTGTGTGTGTGATATGCTGTAATTTTCATGGTTATCATGGTCATGTTTACAAGACTGGCTACATAAATAAAATGAGATTTAGGACAAAATAAAACATAAAGTACCTTTAGAAGATCTTTGATATTTAAGAAGAAAAACTTTAAAAGGTACTGTATGAGAAGTTGAGAAAATTAGATCCCACTTGCTCACAGCTAGAATCAGATTAATTTTATTCAACTAGAATGAAACAGAACTCTTCAAAACAGAGGTATGATTCGAGAGTAACTGCTATTACACTTTGATTTTTTTTAAGTGGCTCATGAGGATAGATTTTGGAATTGAAAAATAAATTTGCATACTTGAATGTAAGTGCATTATATTTATGGCAAATTTATGTTCATGGGGAAAAAACATTTTCATAAAAATGTAGCAGTCATAAGCATGTAAATATATATTAAATACATTAATTATGCTTCTTCCTTTATTTTGGTTAGTTTATTTTACCTTGCTTCATTATATGCTTATCCAGTTAGTAAATCATATTTTGCTACTCAACAGGCCAGTGCTCTCAAGGGGAAATAAATTTCATTTTAAGCATAACTCTATGTAGAAAGAACTTCAAATGTTTACTTTGAAATCTCCATACAGGCATAGTTTGGAGACAGGTTCACTTCCAAAATACTGCAATAAAATTGTTTCTATATGAAAATTTTGGTTTCTCAGTGTATATAAAAATTATGTTTCTACTCTACTGTAGTCTATTAAGTGTGATATAGAATTATGTTTTTAAAATGTACATGACAATTAAAATACTTTATTGCTAAAATGCTAATCATCATGAAAGTCTTCAAAAAGTTATAATCTTAGCTGTTGGATGATCTTGCCTCAAAATTGATGACTGCTGATTGATCAGGGTAATGGGTGCTGAAGGTTGGGGCAGCTGTGGCAGTTTCTACAAGCAAGACAATGAAGTTTGCTGCATTGACTGACTCTTCCTTTCATGAAAGATTTCTCTGGAGCATGAGATGCTGCTTGAAGCACTTTACGCACAACAGAACTTCTTTCAAAATTGCAGTCTTCTCAAACCCTGATGCTTCTTGAAAAACTAAGTATATGCAATATTCTAAATTCTTCTTGTCATTTCAACAATGTTCATAACATCTTCACCAGGGGTAGATTCCACTCCTCAAGAAATCACTTTCTTTACTTATTCATAAGAAGCAATTCCTCATTTGTTAAAGTTTTGTCAGGAGACTACACCAACTCCTATATTTTCAGGCTCCACTTCAATTCTAGTTCACCTGCTATTTTTACCACACTAGCAGCAACTTCTGTCACTGAAATCTTACGCCCCTCATTATCATCAATGAGGGTTGGAATGTTGATATTTTGACCTCCACCTATGAATTGTCAGTGCTCTTAATAGTATCTAAAAAGATTAATCTTTTCTAGAAGATTTTCTTTCCTTTTTTTTTTTAAAGATTTATTTATTTATACAAGCTCTGGGTACAGTCAGAAGTGCGGGGGGTGAGAGAACTCACCAGAGCCAGAGCGGGGAAACAGAACAGGCAGACTGACGAAACACACTGCTGACGGGAGCAGCGGGCAGGGCAGGAGAGGTCTGTTGAGCTATGTGGGACCCTCGCCAGCGGCCTGGGATCGAACCAGCGCTGCAGAGGCTCCAGGCAGCTTCACAGCCCAGCGCTCAACTGCTGCACCACCAGGGGAGGCCCTCTAGAAGATTTTCCATTGACTTTGCCCAGGTACTTTCGAGGAGTCACTATCTATGCTACACAGAGCCTTATAAAAATGTATTTCTTAAATGATAAAACTTGAAAGTGGAGAGAAAAAAGGAACTAGCAAAACTAAACCAAAACAAACCCTAGTAATATTACTGCAGAACTGAGGCTGCAGGAAGGGGAGGGAGTGTGAGGGTGGATAAAGTGGGGGAGAGGGCATAATTGCTTAGTATAAAAGACTATGGGTGCTTTGACAGTGGAAGTGTTGTGGTAACATCCATCTGAGGAGGTGTGAACCTAGATCTCTAAATCATTTGCAATGTTATAAAGCAATATTACTTTTAAAAAAAAGGAAATACAGGGAAAAATAAAACACACACACACACAAAAATAAAACCAGCTTAAAAGCTGAAACTACTCCTTGTTCCAAGGACTGCAAAATGAATGTTGTGTTAGAAGGTGTGCAAACAACATTACTCTCTTTGTACATCTCCATCAGGGCTCTTGGATGACCAGATGCATTGTCTATGAGCAGTAATGTTTTGAAAGGAATTCTTTCTTTCTGAATAGCAGGTCTCAACAGTGTGCTTAAAATATTCAGTAAAGCATGTTATAAACAGATGTGTTGTCATCTAGGCCTTGTTATTCCATTTATAAAGCACAGGCAGAGTAGATTTAACATAATACTAAAGGACTTTTAGAATTTTTGAAACCATTATTTCAACAGCTAATAATATTTGTCATTCTCAAAAGTTGAGTATAAGTTCTTTTCTTCACAATTGATTTCCAAATGACAAGAAAGAAAAAAACTGTAGAGGAACACAAACATCTAATTGATTGGATGATTGCAAAGTCTGACTATCTTGAAATTTGTTGTATTATTTCAGATGAATAAGAAATTCGCTATCATATTTAAGAAAACAGGAAAGATTTGGCTCCTCATGGCTAACAATGAGACAATTTTGTGGATAAGCTTACAGATAAAACAAAATAGTTATTTTGAATATTCAAAAATCAAGGAAATGTCAGTTCAGGAGAGAATCATGGGACTTAGAATCATTAATGTTTATACATATAATTTAACTAACCATTAATAGATTGTTAAAGCTCTCCTGCATGTTCAGCTAAAATTTGCAAAATTATAAGTGAAAAAAGAAAAAGATGATTAGATTTAACATTATAATTTCCTGGGGTGCAATCAGTCACATCTTTATCTTTTTTACTATTAAATTAGAATCATTTTGGAGACATATAGTATAGAAAATAGTGAACTTTATAAGCATGAATGCTTTTAGTTGTTATTTTCTGAAGAATAATAACTATATTTTAACAGGATCTTCAGGAATTCTAAAAGACAAACCTATTAGAATCTTGCTCAAACTACTGAATAATACAAATACTTTTTTGCAATCAAACACACTCATAGTACACACTGTACTATATCTATATGATCTATTATTATATAGATGGATCACTGATATTCACCCAGCAATTTATATCTATATAATAGCAGCTGGCTTATACTGTCCAGACTTTGGAATTATTTCACACTGGCAAAATTTGTTAGTTTGCAATGTGACCATTTAGACCAATTTAGCATTCAATCTGACACTTGGCAATTTAGAATAATCAAGAGAAGTTTTGACGTTGACAAAATAATTGCTCAGTCTGTTCCAGTGTGATATTCCAAAACAAAAAAGATTAGGAAAGAGATAAATGGGCAAAAATCTTTGGAAATACATTGTTTGGATTGAGTCAGAGAACATCCTATTTCAGGATCTTGAATTAGAATTAAAAAGGCAACTGGGCCCAGGGACAAATTGCAGTGTTTCCCAGAGAGTAATGTATTTGAAATTGACAAGAATAATTGCAGTCTGTTTGGGAATGCAAGAAAAAAACTCTGCTTAACTAAAAATGGTAAAAGCTGGCATGGTAATTATAGCTACCATACATTTGACCTATGCTTTTAATATTCTTGACAACTATAAGGAGAAGTTTAATTTGTAGAACTTCTAAAGTTATATTCTATCTGAAAAAGGAAAGATAAAACTTTAACTTTTAATTACTGACTGTCAGAAAATAGAGTGAGTTAGTAGTTCATGTTGTCAACAATAAATTCCTTCAGATTCAACTATTTTTTAAAGCATTTTCTGTGTATATATTTTTGCAAAGATTACTGATACATATGGGATATAATTAAAATCTCAAAAGTACTTGCTATTATTATTACATTTAACTTGCTGACATAACCCTCAGAAGATATTCATAAATCTAAGCAACAGAGTTAAAATCAGTTGGTATTGGATTCATTTCAAATGCCAGAGGACTTTCTTTTGGATTGTATTATAGAATCAAAGTAGCAGCAGAAACTAAATGTCTGTGTCTATTAATGATAGATTAATTATGCACATGACAGTGTCAAATATTAAACAAATTTTATCATTTTCTTTCCAGCTATGTTCTACATGGTTCTAAAGAACTTAAACTTTAGTGTATTAGGATTACTTGAATTACACACTTAAAATTCAGATTCTCATGTTCTAAATTCTAGAGACATGTGTAGTAGGACTAGCAAATATTCTTTCTAATAAACACCGTAGATCTTTCTTCACCTGAAGTTCAGTCAAAACTGCCTTTGAAAAATGCTTATCTAGAAAATGAATGAAATACAACTACTAGTTTTTGTTTATAATCTCACCCACTATCACACACTCAGAGCAGTCTGAGAACACTTGAAAGAATTGCCCACAAATAGATTGGGAGAATTAGAGAGAGAAAGAGAATGATTTCTTTATCAATGGTGATAAAGGTAAATCCAACAGAGACAACAATTTTAGGATTGGATTTACACATTTTGAAATACATCTTGACTCAACCTCAAACATTGGAAGAAAAGGAGTAGTATTATTAGCTTTGTTCTATATAAATTCTCCTGTCCCACTTCAATAAACTTAGAATTGAGAGAAGATTGAGGTTGATTCCCTCTCTGGTAATAAAGATTGTGTAGTCAGTCCTGTAAATATGATTTAATATCATGACAGATTCTGGATGAGGACTATGGATGAAACATACCATACATAAAAATGCACTCGGAAATAAGTTAAAATGGTACTTTAGCATTCCTTTTTGAGCCTGAGATAATGTACATATTTTTTTTTCTAGATTTTGCAGTTAATTAATGTTCTTAGAACAGGTTTTGGCATAAAAAGCAGAAAAATGCCCTAAATGTTTTACTCACCTATGCTAAGTGTTATTATTGCATGGTAGCTCTTAAAAAAATCTGTGATGTTTTAATAAACCCCTTCCAAGAAAAATAAAGCACCAGAATCTCCATGATTCAGATTTTTTGAAGAAAAATTAGTAACTACCTTACATAAATATTTTAGATTTTTTTTTTATACCACCATCCTTTATATCCCCACATTCCTCTCTTTCTCCCCCTCTTTCTTTACCATAGAACCCTCACTTCATTTATCAATGCCTGCTAGTCTTTGCATTTTACTGTCAAATCACCTATTACATAAATATCCAGTGTTTGTCTTTGTCCTTCTAATTTGTTTTATTTACAAATAATTTCTTCAAATTCCTCCATTTTGCTGTAAATGGCAGCATTTCATCTTCCTTATCATTGAATTGTATTTTATAGCATGCATAGCAATTTTAATGCAATTATCTATTGTTAGTTTTGTAATTATCTTATGTAAGTTATCCAGCAGTCTGTGCATACATATTATGTGTTATTCCCTCTTCTTGTACTAGGCACATAATCATAATGTCCATCTCCAGCTCTTATTATTTTTTTAATTGGAAGTTTATTTTATCTGATATTAATGTAGCAGCTCTGATTTTTCTGTATTGTTACTGGTTATGGAATTGTCTTCTAGCCTTTAACTCTGCCTGTACTTATCTTTTGTGGTAAGATAGGTTTCCTATAAATAGCAGAAGATTGCACTTCGTTTCAAATTCCATTTAGTCATTCTATACCTTTTCATTATTAAATTAAGTACATTTACATTTAAGGTGACTATTAACATATTAGTGCTCATTACCATTTGTTAATTTCATCATATTTTAAGTGTGTCTTATCTTTATTTTGCGCTTTCCTCCGTCTTCATGTTATATAATTCAGATTTATGTTACCTTCATATATGTTGTTCAGTTGCTTTCCAATAAATCATAGTACTCCTCCCATGGGAGGCTTGGTATTAATAAATTCTTTTAGTTTTTCACTGAAACAGCTTATAATTTCTTCTGTCTTAAATGCTAATCTCCTAGAGTAAAGGACACTAGGCTTGGTATCTTTCTCTAAATATCTTCTGTTATTCCCTTATTCTCCTATTTTTAACAGGTGCTTAAACTCTCAATAGCGAAAGTGTTCTGTTGTCTCAATTTTGTTTGGGGTTGGATGAGGTGGATGGTTTTTTGAATATCCAAGTTCTGGATGCTTCTATGAGGAGATGCATGTGATCTGCAAAGGCTTTTCCTAACTGTTTGGGCTCCAGCTTTTTATATTGGGTGCTTCATGCTTGAATCAGTAATTATCACTGCACCACTGAATCTCTAGTTCTCCAGTAATGCATACTCTGTATTGGACACCAACTCTGTGTGCCCCCTTATCCAGAGGAATGTCAGTGTACAAAGTCCCCAAAGTGAGTATGCACTCGGGAGATAAGTTCCCTCCTGATGGCCTCATAAATCTTCAACAATATTACAATTGACAAAAATATACCATGTGGGTGTGGGGCCTCCCCTGTTGTGCAGCGCTTTAGTGCTGGGCTGTGAACCTGTCCGCAGACTTTGCAGCGCCGGTTCGATCCCTGCCGCCAGCAAGGGTCCCGCATGGCACGCAGACCTCTCCTGCCACCCGCTGTTCCCCTCAGCAGTGTATTTCTTCAGTCTGCCTTTTCTGTTCCCCGCTCTGGCTCTGGTGAATTCTCTCACCCTCCCATGCTTCTGACTGTACCCAGTGCTTATATAAAATAAATAAATCTTAAAAAAAATATACTATGTAACCTGAAAAACATATAGACATTGTCACAAAATCTACTCAGTTATTTCTAGCCTAAGTTAAAGAAGCATAAGTTCTCCTCTTAAATCCTGGAATTCTAAGGGTACCAAGACCATTCACCTTAAGTTGAGACTCCAATGAAATATTTTTTTATAAATCTAGTGTAAGAGGTATAGTGCTACTTCTCATAAAAGATATTGCTTCTACTCATTGGCCAATCTGGGCAAGTATTGTGGCTATACCTCCACTTGCTAGTATGCAGAGAAGACCATCCTCGGTTACAATTTCAAGTAGTATTGTGAAAGTATCATACAGAGTCTTCACTGTTTAGCTTTCCAAACATCAAGAACACAAACAGAGGTCCAAATAAGGGACAGCTGTGAAGAAGAAGTAATACTCTTTTTCGAGTATAATACATAATCCACATGGAGAGCTATCCCAGGAGGAGTGAAAAACAATAATGAAACACAAAGTTTGAAAGAGGTTTTTTGTAATAGAGTCTTTGTCTATAAGAGTCAGGCTTGCACTAGTGACTGGCTGCAAGTCAAATAGTTTTCTTGTTTATAGGTTGCCTTCTGAACCAAAGTTAAAATGTTGGGCAGGTGGACCTGAAAGAGGTGTTCCTAGGACATGTGTGTCTTCTACTCTGGGTTATGCATCCTGCACATATTTATCCTACAATAATGAAACCATGGATTTTAGGGAAATTAGAGACAAATCAAAAAACTTTATCAAATATTTTACAATAAATTCTGTAACTTTTATTCTTCATCCCCTTTTTTTCCAAACTATAGAACCTATAGGACATATCTAAATGAAGAACAATTTCAAGGGCTAAGTGAGACACTTGAAGTTTTATTTGAAGAGTAAAATGATTTCTCTTATAAATTTATCTTGTTATCAAAAGCATATGAATGCAAACTGAGAGTTGTATTTGTCACTGCCTCTTTCAAGGGGATTTCATTTAATAGAACTAATCAGTTGATGCCAAATCATTTTTTGAATTAAATGAATAGTCTCAATTCAACCAATAACATGGGTATAAATAAATCACACAGGGCATCCCCAGTGGCGCAGTGGTTGAGCACTGGGTTGTGAAGCTGCCCGCAGCCTCTGCAGCGCCAGTTCAATTCCCAACTGCCAGCGAGGGTCCCACGTGGCGCACAGACCTCTCCTGCCACGCCTGTTGCTCCCCTCAGCAGTGTACTTCTGTCCTTCTGCCTGCTCTGCTCCCCGCTCTGGCTCTGGTGAATTCTCTCACCCTCCCGCGCTTCTGACTGTGCCCAGTGTTTGTATGAATAAATAAATCTTTAAAAAAAATAATAATTACACACAAAAAATATTTGTTCAATCCTAGCATTCCATCAATCTATACAGGTTTCACTTCAAAGTGCATTAAAAACTTCCTCATCTATAGTCCCTCTTTCTCTTTGCCTCATGATTTTCTTGGTCTTTTAGTCCATTAACATTTCTGACTTCCCCAAGCACGATTCCAATAATCCTGTCTTCTCCCTCTACGATTCTGGTCAAGACTTGCAGAGTTGTTTAAAATGGTGCTTTCATTTAGAGGAGTTTAAATGTGTTTTGAGATGATTGTGCCCCCAAAACTAACAGACTAAAATAAAGGTAACATTATTGTTGATTCTCATTACAAAGTCAATTCTGTAAGTTATAAGATGAATGGACTGAGTTTTTGTGAAAATTCTTATTACAATCAAGGTGTACTTTGATACTGATTTAGAGTTTCCAACTTTTTCTGTCCTAGCAAAGTTTTCTTCTTTAATTCTAACTTGAGTTAGCCCTGGAATCTAGTGTGTGTGTGTGTGTGTGTGTGTGTGTGTGTGTGTGCTGTGTGTGTGTGTTAGTGGCGATGGTAGAAGCTAAGGAAACAGTTTCCTGTCACAGCATGATACAAATGCCACCATGAACAAATGATCATTTTAGTAATGTAGCATGTGAAAGACATTATTCCTTGTCCACGCTTCTCACTGTCTTTAAAATAATTCTATTAATTAATCAGAAATTATTTCACTTTGTCAAGGAAAGGTGATTTGCTATTTCATTCAAGTATTGAAAGACATGTTCAGTTTTTTTAATGGACCACAACTCTATAAATGTGCTAAAGAATATTACTATTCAATAGCCTTCTATATAATAGTATTCATCATCACAGGGTAAAGAGCTGCAAATGCCATAGATTTGGGTTGACAATAGAATTGTGGTTTAATTGATAAAATAATAAGCCTATTCAATAAAATGAACAATTGAATATTTCTGAGCTCATTCAACTTTGCCTGTGAATTTTTAAATGATGTTAGGAAAAGGAGTGACTGTATGTACAAAGTTAATTTGAATCAATATGACTGTGATGAAAAATATTAGATGAGGGCCTCCCCTCGTGGCGCAGCGGTTGAATGCTGGGTTGTGAAGCTGCCCGCAGCCTCTGCAGCGCCGGTTCCATCCCTCACCACCGACACGTGTCCCACATGGCACGCAGACCTCTCCTGCCATGCCCACTGCTCCCCTCAGCAGTGTTTCATCAGTCTGCCTGTTCTGTTCCCCGCTCTGGCTCTGGTGAATTCTCTCACCCTCCTGTGCCTCTGACTGTATGCAGTGCTTGTATAAATAAATAAATAAATAAATAAATAAATCTTTTAAAAAAAAAAAAGAAAAATATTAGATGAAACTGGTAAATACATATTGACAATTGGCATATCTAATATACACGTTATATCTTTATTTTTGTTTATTTTAAAGGGACTCACATCATTTTATGTTTATTTCTTCTATTCATTATTTCTTGAAAGAACTATCTCAGAACAACAAAGTGCTCTAGCTAGTTTTTGGATAGTGGTTGAGCCAAATGAGTGTTGAGTCAAATATTATGAGCCCCTCTAGGCTCTTTCACTTACTAGCTGTATGCTTCAACAAGTTAATTGAACACTCTGCATCTCAATTTTCTCATTGGTTAGAAAGTGGGGAAAATAATTATTTTCTTTACAAAGAATGAGTGAAAATTGGAGATAACATATGCAGTGTTCCACACATTCCCTTACATTAAGTATACATTCAATAAGTATACTCATAATTTACCTTAAGTTTATTTTATAAGACATTTTTCTTCCATCATTCTCATCTCATTCTAATATAAATAAATGTGCGTGTACACTCTCCTTAGAGGCATTTTTAATAATTCAAAATATTGATTCTTCCCAATAATGTATTTCAAGCAGTTTTTAAAAATTAAGTAACTAATTAAATTAATAAATAATTAATTGTACTTTATTAGCAAGCTGAAATCCACTTACTAACCAAGAATGCAATAATACTTTCTCATATGACTTTCCTGGTTGTGATAGAGAGCTCAAGGTCACTTTATTTTTTTTTAATAAAAGTTTTTTTTTTAAAGATTTATTGTTATTTATTTATACAAGCACTGGGTACAGTCAGAAGCAAGGGTGGGTGAGAGAATTCACCATAGTCAGAGCGGGGAGCAGAACAGGCAGACTGAAGTACACTGCTGAGGGGAGCAGCGGGTGGCAGGAGAGGTCTGCATGCCATGCGGGACCCTCCTCCGGTGGCCAGGGAGTAGCTGGGGATTGAACCAGCGCTGCAAAGGCTGCGGGCAGCTTCGCGACCCAGCGCTCAACCGCTGCACCACCGGGGAGGCCCTCAAGGTCACTTTAAACCCGTTTTTCTTCCTCCCATGAGTATATACCTACATAGATATGCATTTCATTTCCAAACCTCTCATTCTAGAAGTAACCATGTGACTTAGCCCTCACTAATAGATTGTGAGTGGAAGTGATTTGTGCAAATTCCATACCCCTTGACTAGGAGGAAATTCCTTGTTTTTCGTTTTCCCTGTCCCTCTTTTTATGATCTAGAACATAAGATAGCAATGGCCAACTTCTTAATGCAGATGAGAAGGATAACCTAGGTGCTAGGGAATGGGGGAGAAATAAGAACCTCAATGCAAGGTAGAATTCATGGCCTATTGTTGACCTAGTAGTATAAACGACTGAACACAAATTTTACAATAAAGAGAGATTAACCTTGAATTGTTTGTGTTGTTGTATTTTAGGTAGTCTTTATTATAACACTTAGAATATATCTTAATGAACTTTCAACATGCAGGCCTTAATAACAGAATGAAGTATATCCTCCATTATCTGGCTCATATGGGTCTTGCAAAAGGATATATTGCGTCTGCCACTTGTTGCTGTGTAGCTCTATGCAGAATGATGGTAGCAGAGTAGTGGACTAGCATGATATTCTGCAAGACGATGAGACAACCAAGTTCTCTATAGTCTAGTCTTTAACAGAAAGTAAGAAAAGCAAGTAGTGAACATCTACTGCTATGCATACACTTAATAGTAAAATAGTACTGTTTTTTTGCCTTATTTATTGAGATACGGTAAAAATATTCTCATGGCAAGAATGCAGGTATTGATTTGCTCCAATAAATGGATCACTTCTAGAACTGCAAGTGCAATTTATCTCAGACTGCTGTCATTTTTTGAACATTCATCTGTTTCATGCCTACAGAAGTTAAATGGGGGAAGTTATAAGATGCACTGAAACTATATCTTTCAAGTCCTTAAGGATAGCACTAGTCTTGGCTATTTCCCAGGAATGTAATATAAGTTTTTGTTTATTATTTTGGTAGTAAGGGGAAGTTCTATGTGTGCTTTTCTTACATTTTAGCTCTTCTTGCACAGGGAAGTTTGCCAATGTAAGAATCTAAGCCAATCGTTCTTTCAAAAATTGAGAAAATAGCCTGTTTTCCAGATTTAAAATATTTACTCCCTATTTGGATTAAATAAAGAATTAATTTTGTGTCCATTAGCAAACAATCCAGTGGGTCAATTTATTGCAATAAACCTGTCCTTACAATAAAAACCATATCATTAAAATTAGTTGTGATCAAATATTTGTTTTTCCAGCATCCAACCATTCTTATTTTTTTTTTGGAGAGTTTATTTCAATAGTTACATTTTCACCTTTATTCCCTATCTATAGAAATTAGCCAAAAAAACTTTTTTTTTTTTAAGATTTATTTATGCACATAAGAGCTTGGGTGTAAGCCAGAGGTATAGGGTATGAGGATTCACCAGAGAGAATGGGGAGCAGAACAGGCAGATTGACTGAAATATACTGCTGAGGGGAGCAGCAGGCGAGTCAGGAGAGGTCTTCTGTGCCATGTGGGTTGCTCCCTGGAATCTAACTCATGCTGCAGTGGCTGCCAATAGCTTGATAGCGCTGTGTTTAACCCCTGCACCACCAGGGAGGCCCATTAGCCAAAAAACTTTTCAAGGAAGCTTTTTCCCTGTTCACAAGTATAATTCTTTTTAGTATCACAATGAAGATAATACTCTCCAGTCTAGAGAAAAATGAATATTTGTGCACTGTTGGTCAGAATGTAAATTGGTTCAGTCCATAAGGAAAACAGTATGAAGTATTCTCGATATATTAAAAATAGCAATCCTACTTGTTGGTATCTATCCAAAGAATACAAAAACACTATTTTTGGTGGCACAAAGGGTTAAATCTCAGCACTATGAAACTATCCTCAGCCACTGAAGCAGGAGTTCGATCCCCAGCCAGGGAGGTGACCCACATGGCACAGCAGACCTCTCTTGTCTCTCCCGCTTCTCCCCTCAGCAGTGTATTTCAGTCAGTCTGCCTGTTCTTTCTCCCTATTCTGTCTCTGGTGAATCCTCTCACTCTCCCCACCCCTGGCCTGTACCCCGGTTCTTGTATGCATAAATAAATAAATCCTTAAAAAGTAAAGAAATCAAAATTATGTTTCTTATTGACCATATATATCCCTTCTCCTTGTATGTAGCTAGTCAGATTTATTTTTACAAGCTTAATTTTCTAGTCATTTTACTTATTGATTTAAATAAATTTTATAAAATTGATTTTCCCTGCAATAAAGAGCTTGCAATTAAGAAGTATTTTATTCCTAATGAAGACATCTGACAAATGAGTAACCTGTTTGTGTCACAATTGGGTGAAGACTGCATAATGAGTGGCCTGGGATTGATGAATTTCAAGTATATGTGTTGAACTCAAAGATACACTGAGATATATTTCCTTGTTATGTTTTTTTTTTCCAAAACACATTACCATAAAGCACGTTTAAACTTACAATTTATTTTGAGTAATTGGTGAGCAAATATACATAAATTATTTTTATTAAACCAGTTTACTTTTGAATTCATTATTTTCATTTTTATCACTATGATCTACTTACATTTTCCATCAATTTGTTTATTCATTTAGCAAATATATATCGTATTGCTATACTCAACTGAGTCACTGGAAATATTGCTAAAGAGAATATAAATATTGGAAATGAAATTCTCACACTTTATTTTTCCAAATTATTTCTATATTATCTACTACAAATTGTTCCTTGAAGTCCAAGAAATGGTGAAATGTAATATGTTCTAATAGTTACCACGTAAACTTTGGAGTAAGACAAACTGGTTTGAATTGGTAACCTCAACATGTGGGTCTGTTAATGCTAAGTGGTCTGTTCAGCTACATTTTAGTTACCTATGAATCTGTGCATTTCTATACAAGGTCAGAACTGGTCAATTAGTTATAGGAGTCCAAGCCTACAAGGTGTCTTTCAAATCAATCAAGAGAAGAAAGCTTGATCATCCTGGGAAGGGTATGCATCATGAGGTATGACCAGGAACACTCAGAGTGGGGGCTGTTGACTGATATATGACAAGGGACCCCAGAAGCTGATCGGTGAATGCCTTTGATAAGATGGCTGGGTCTAGGGCTTGATTTCAATCTCAATACTGAGTCATCAAGCAGATGAGAAGTGCCTGGGGGGCAGCCGCATGACCTCTGATCCTATAGATGACATAGCACATTTTCTAGTTTCACCCCTCCCTTTTCTTTTTGTCCTCCTTCCCCACACAACTGATGCAATATGATTATCCTAAGAATAAAAAGGCCAGGATCTTGCTCTTTCAGGAGCATCCTGAATTATACAACTTGCTCCAAGAGTCCCATATGTCAGTGAAGTGTTGTCAATGTAACATCAACACAAAGCTTATTTGACATAGGAAAATTAATTATACTTTGAAATCTTTAGTTTTATTTATGAATTAGGTATGCCACACACAAGGAGTTTGTGTAAGGACTGAATGCAAACATAACACTTACTAGCTCTGTTATTTCACTGATCATTTCACAATTAGCTCTATATGTCAGGTTGGCAATATCTATACTATAGCACCAGGCATCATATCTGCATTTGAAGCATTAAGGCAGGAAGTAGAGAAAATGATAGTATAATAAAATTTCATCTTTTTTTTTTTAAGTAAGAAATTTGTCTACCTAAGGCTAACATTTCCTTCATTCTTAGCTTATGAGCAGGAATTGTTATCCAGGAAACCAGGCACACTTACAAGAAAAGTAGAAAACAGATTCTATAGTAGAATTAAGGGGACTGTACATGGAAATTAGCCAGGAGGTGGTGTCTGTCACTCTTAATTTTTCTGGAAACACCTAGATTGCACCAGGTCAATTCCTATAATGAAAGGCTATAATAGCTCCAGACTCCTGTGCTTCTTAGCATTCCACATAATTATAAACTTACAGTCACTGGGGTAATCTTTAATTAAGAATTGTTTTTCCCATTTAACTGTAATCTCCAATAAGGGTCCAAAGCACAAGATTGTTTTGGTATACTTTTTTCATCAGAGTGCTCCTAGTTTCTTGCTTACAGTAAGTGTTTAGCCATAATTTATTGAATGAATAAATGCATGACGGGACTATGTGAATTATTTTAAATTACTGCTGCCTGACATTAAAGAATTGTCCAATTAATATTGCTTGATATTCATTATTCTTTTAAATGTAATTAAAATTTTTGCACAGTAGAGCATATTCTATTTAGTAATGGTTTTTAATTGTCCCTCAACTTTTACTCTTACTTCTTTGATATACTACAAACTTCATTTTTATTGAGGTAACATGGATTTATAGTATTGTATTTGATTTACACATTTGGATCACACACTTCAGGTGTATGTGATCACACCATACCCATTACCAAGGCATTGAAAATCCTTCATCTTTACATTCATTTTTAAAAAAGATTTATTTATTTATGAATACAAGAACTGGGTATAGGCCAGAGGTGTGGGGAGTGGTGAGAGGATTCACCAGGGACAGACTAGGGAGAAGTACAGGCAGTTAGCTCTCTGGCAGGAATCAAATTCATTCTGCAGTGGCTGAGGATAGCTTAATAGTACTGAGACTTAACTCTTTGTGCCACTAAGGAGGCCCTCACCTTTACTTCTTAAACCTAAAGCATTTCTATATTGTTTCTATGGGTTACTTCTTGCACCTACCACAGGCCTTACTGAATAAAAATAAACATTCAATGGATTTGTGTAAACTGATAAAAATTCAACATGGGGCCATCCCGGTGGCACAGGAAGTTGAGTGCAGCGCTGTGAAGCTGTCTATAGCCTCTGCAGTGCTGGTTCCATCCCCGCCGGCCACAGAGCAACCCACATGGCACGGTGGACCTCTCTTTTCTTGCCCGCTGCTCCCCTCAGCAGTGTATTTCAGTCAGTCTTCTAGTTCTGTTCCTCGCTCTGTCTCTGGTGAATCCTCTCACACTCTCGCACATCTGACCTGTACCCCAGTTCTTGTATAAATAAATCTTAAAAAAAAAAAGATTACTAAACTGTTTTTTAAAAAAAATTCAACAGCTACAGATACTGTTATGGAATTTTTGACAGTTAAAATACAAATTCTTTTTTTGTTGATGTAATACTGCATTGTAACATTATTTAAGTTTAGGTGTTCATCACTGAGAATCAGCATATATATATATTCTAAAGTTTCTTGCAAAAAGCCTTATTATACCATTGTCCCCTTTTCCCCAGTTTATCTAACCTCTTTCCTCTTCCCTTTGGTAAACAATAGCGGGTCTTGTATTTCAAAATTTTATTTAGTTCATCTGTTTGTTTTCTCTATATACCACCTATGAATGAAAACGTGGTGTTTGAGCTTCTCTGTCTGACTTATTTCACTAAACATAGTTGCCTCCAGGTCCATCCATGTTGCTGCAGGATTTCAACTCTTTTTCATAGTTGCATAGGATTTCATTGTGTGTGTGAATATATATATATATATATATATATATATATAGATAGATAGATAGATAGATATATAGATATAGATAGATAGATAGATAGATAGATAGATAGATAGATAGATAGACAGATATAGATAGATAGATATAGATATGCCACATCTTCTTCATTCATTTGTCAACTATGGGCATTTAGTTATTTTTTCAGTTCTTGCCTATTATAAATAGTGGACTGATAATGAACACAATTGTGCATATCTTTCTTTAAATCAGTGTTTTAGTGATCTTCAAAATGTACCTTTCAAATGTACCTTTCTGTTTTCATAGCTCCCTAATGTTTGCTTGATACAGTGAATTCTGTGATCATAATAACCACAAGGGCTGGCTCAACCACAGCAAGGACACAGCAAGGGAAATATCTGGGAGTCTCCTCAGGATAATGGGGCCAAGGTGAGCACTTCATTCCTCCCTAATTAAGAACATTAGCATCAGTACATTAGGCTGAGATCAGCACAAAAGATCTACAGGGATATCTTCATTTTTGATAATGGTAATTTGCATTTCCTTACCCTTTTTTAAACTTTTTAAAAAAAGATTTATTTATCTATGCATACAAGAACCGGGGTATAGGCTAGATGCATGGGAGGGTGAGAGGATTCACCAGAGACAGAGCGGGGAACAGAACAGGAAGACTGATGAAATACCCTGCTGAGGGGAGCAGTGGGAATGACAGGAGAGGTCTGCTGTGCCATGTGGGACCTTCGCCGGCCAGCCGGGGATCAAACCAGCACTGCAGAGGCTACGACAGCTTCACAGCGCTGTGCTCAACAGCCTGCGCCACCAGGGGAGGCTCTCTTTTTTGAAACTTTTTTATTGAGGTATTGTTGGATTACAACACTGTAAGTGACTTAAAGGTATAGGATTACACCTCTTCAGATGGATGTTACCACATTACCACTAAAGCACCTATAAAAATTTTGAATAGCAAATGTAGGTCTTGTTTGATTTTATCTATCTAATGGTTTATTCTATTTCATTAATTTCTACACATTTTAAGTATTTTCTCATTTTGAAGAGTTCATTTGCTATTCTTTTTGTAGATTCTTTTTTTTTTAAAGTTTGATTTATTTATTTATACAAGCACTGGGTACAGTCAGAAGCGCGGGAGGGTGAGAGAATTCACCAGAGCCAGAGCGGGGAGCAGAGCAGGCAGAAGGACCGAAGTACACTGCTGAGGGGAGCAGCGGGCGGCAGGAGAGGTCTGCGCGCCATATGGGACCCTCCCCCGATGGCTGGGGAGCAGCCGGGGATTGAACTGGCGCTGCAGAGGCTGCAGGCAGCTTTGCAACCCAGCGCTCAACCGCTGCACCACCGGGGAGGCCCTCTTTTTGTAGATTCTTTAGGTATAACATTGGGTTATTGATTCTAAACTTTTCTTTATACATGTATTTATTTTTTAACATTACATATTTATATATTAACTATGATTAAGCATTATCCTGCAAGTTTTGATAAACCACATATGTATTATCAATTCACTATGATTTATATTTTTCTGTACACTTTTTTCCCCTAAAATATTATTTACAACCACAGAGCTTAATTTCCAAATAGTTAAATGTTTTTTACTTACATGCTAATGTTGCTTTCTATCTTAATTCTCTAGCTTTGAATGACTACTTTTTTAAATTAATTGATTGACACATGGCACATACTCTATGACTCAAATTATTATTTTTGGTAAATGTTCTACATGTTCTAGAAAATAACATATATTCTGCTTATGTTTAATGGTTATCCATCTATCTTTTTATTGATCTCTTTCTATATCTTGTTATTTATCATTGATCTATCATCTATTATCTATCATCTCTCTGCCTATCCATTCAATTATCTGACAAATTTTATAGGAGTGTAACATGCTTAGACTAGTTTCACACTTCGTTTAATAATCTCTTATCACCATCTTGAAATTTTTTAGTCACTTTGATCAATGGGTCCTGCATTTTCATCTTGCACTGGTTCCCCCTGAATTTGTATCCATTATTGAAATTAGTCATATTTGTTAATTGTGCTGTTTTGATTTTTTTTATAAGCATGATATATAAAAAAAAAAATTGCAGAAGATCCAGAGAGTGTCTTTTTCCTCCAGTGATGATTCACCAATTTCACCTCCAGGCAAATATCACCCTTGATTCATCTCATTGATGTCACCGGAAACTGAGGTCAGATGAGCTGTGTTGAATGGTTTTCTGACGAAACTTTGTATTGAATTGTTTAATTTGAATGTTCCTTAATTGTTTCAAGGAACATTAATCTATTTGTGATTCTCATTATTCTTATAATAAACTTTTTAAAATCTTATTTGTCTTTATCCAAAAGTTACAGAATAGAAATGATCCCTTATTTACAGAGTTTTACAGTTTTTGATTATATAGGATTCCTAGTGACATCTGGGTAGCATATCCTCTTCCCACATTTAGAAATAATAAGCATTTTTATTCTTGACATTTAACTTCCCTTTTAAGCCTTTAGAAATCTTCACTTCATCGATCCCTGGCCAGGGAGGTGACCCACATGGAGGAGCAGACCTCTCCTTTCTCACCACTGTACCCCTCAGCATTATATTTCAGTAGATCTGCCTGTTCTGCTCCCCACTCTGTCTCTGGTGAATCCTCTCACCCCCTGGACCTCTTGCCTATACCCCAGTTCTTGTATGTATAAACGAATAAATCTTTTAAAAAAAAACTTTGCTTCAAATAAGAACTCATCCATTTTTTCTTCATTTTATGTAATCATCAATCAGAAAACTGTTTATCAAAACAATCCACTTAATTTAATCACTAAAGAGATATATTATTTGAGAGTGTCCATAAATTCACCTCAATACATCTGAAAAATCCCTAGTCATATCACACTAGTCAGTGAAACAAATGAATGAGAGAGAAATATTTCAGAGAGGCATGACTCCTCACTAAAACCATGTCAAAAATGCAATTCTTGTCATCAGGGCAACATTTTTGCTTTGCTTTTTTTTAATAACAGTAAGACTAAATACTTCATGACTATTTGACTATATAAAATATTGTTTGGTATTTTATAGCTATCTTTAGTGTTAGATCTCTAGGAGAAACCATAGCTGACCTGAACTATATATTCCACAAACATACCAAGGCAAGATTATAGATGCTGATTAAGAGAGCATTGAATTTTATTTCATCCATGAAACCTCACATTGAAATGCCATGTACTGAAAGTAAAGCCCTTGGCAGCCTTTGTTAACTGAAAATGTTTTCTCCCAAAAGTACTGTTTGCATTTAATCAACCATAATTATTTTCTTGTGGGCTTATAAATTAGTGTTATCCTCTAGAATTCTGAAATCTGATGAAAGAAAGACACATTCACTTAGCAAGGAAAATAAATGAACATCAGTGACAAATTAAGGAGAAACTTCCTTGTTTAACAACTGAGCACATTTTGTCAGGAGCTGGTATAGTTTACTGTTTAGTCAGTAATGCAATTCCCTGAAGGAATGCTTTTCTTTGCTACAGGTCTCTATCACAAAGCTGATGAAAATCCTAGCACTTTTCAGAAAACTATAAAAGTAACAAATATGAGAAATAATCAGACTACAGAACAAAATAAGACACCCTCTTTACTCTTGGTTATATTTGTAATATTTTTCACTCAAGAAACTATGGAGTTTATAAAATGAACTCATGCAGGGCCTCCCTGGTAGCACAAGAGATTAAGACACAATTTATGAAGCTATCCACAATCACTACAGCATGAGTTCGATCCCGGGCCAGGGAGCTACCCTCATGGCTCAGCAGACATTTCCTGATTTACCCATTGCAGTGTATTTCAGTCAATCTGCCTGTTTTGTTCCCTACTCTGTCTCTGGTGAATGCGCTCACCTCCCACATCTCTGGCCTATACCTCAGTTCTTGTATGCATGAATAAATAAATCTTAAAAAAAATAAATAAAATGAACTCAGGCATAAGGGCTGATATTCTGCAGGAATGTTTGTTGTATGTACAGTGTTTAGCTTTTAAAAATAACTTAAAGATTTTTTCCACCTTTGTACATGATGTCAACTCTATTGTACCAACTTAGTTTCTTTGTTTCAGTGATATAGAAGAAATATAGGTGATGGGACCAAAAAAAAAAACAACATCACAGGCAAGTGAAACAAATAAGGAAATGTAAGGTCCTCTAAAAAACATGTATACACACACACACGCATATATAGCTGTGTGTGTATATTTATGTAAATGTTTCACAAATGTATTTGAAATAATGATCTTTCTATTAAAGGTTTCTCCTTACAGTTGAATAGCATAAATTGTGGCTCTAAAAATGATGACAAAATATTTTTATTTATGAACAAATGTAAAAAAAAATCATAGTTTCTTGCATGTGTTCATACAACTATGAATATGTACAAATTTACAAATTAACAACAACAAAACCCCAAAGCCAAAAAATTCTAATTAACAATGTTAGTTTATTGAGATACACATTTTTCTTGTTGATCACTGACTTGGGGTATAGAGTAGAGTGATGTTTTATCAGGCCCTGTAATACTTAGTCTGTTTTTCTATTTTAACTTCAATTACTCTATATTGCAGTATGTCTCTTTATATAACTGTATTATAGAATGTAGAATCAATAATGTAAAGACTTCATATTTAGCCAAATGCCCCCTAAGATATAATTATTGCTGCATGTAGATTGAACCATTTAGTAATTTTAAAAGCATCCAGTTCGCTTAAATATAAACTGAAGCTCTAATTTCAATTAAAACCTATTAAACTGATATCTACTTCAGTTATTTTTATAAAACAACACTATTCCTTCAATGTTAGAAACTGTGTTATTGGTTAGGCATGTCTTCTATAGGTTAAGATTGAGGCCCAGTCCAGAGGAGGGCTCAAAGTAGTGTAGGTATAATTTGGTCTAGGAAAGAATCTTTGTTACTAGTAAACAATGTTGTGTGATTTTTCTTTTTCACTTAACACAAATATGACTGATAACATATAAGTTCAGCACATAAAAGTGTAGCATTCCCATTCTATTACAGTCATCATTACATATAGTATGCTACTATTATGTATAAGAATACCACAGAAAAAACTTAGAAATCTTGCAAGTAATTCATGGAACTCAAAGAACATCCTTTGCAAATCTATATACCTTGTTTCAAGCAATACTACATTAAAAAATAATGAATTCCAACAAAAGGAATCATTTCCTTTCCTACAAATATGAAGCATTGTAGAAAAACAAAATAATTTATTTTTGTTTTTATATTATCATCTAGATCATCACCATTATTTTGATATGAATTATTTAAGCTCAGATCAACATCTCTTGCCTCTAATAACTGACACATCATTAAATAAATTAATTTTTAATTATTTCCTGAAAGCTTTTTCCAAAAATTACTTACATTATAATACAAAATAATTACATTAAAAACCCAAGTGTTGACAAACAAAATATAAAATATATGTGGAGTAAAATGTTAAAGATATGATGGTTTTCTCCTTTCCTCCACAACTAATGTTATTGTACTATTACAAATAATGCATAATGTGCAATATTTTACAAATAAAACAGATACAAACTCTTATGGAAAAATCTTAATGTGCAAACAGCATCAGTCAATGAAATGTACTTTTCATGTGCAATTACTATGTATGAGTTTAGTATTTTGAGACTTAGCAGAGATCACATATTTAAACTATTATTAAATTTTGATTTGAATTATACATGTATGGCATACATTATACATGTATGAATTATACATGTATATCTATTTCTATCATATGATTTATGAATGCAGATTTAGGATAAGAGTTAGAGACAAAAAGGCAGACTTTTAATCAACGTTTAAAGGAAACTATTATACTACTGTAACATTTAAAAACTGCTGTACTGTTATTTTAAATAAAAGACTAAGCAAACATCAAATACACACATTTACACATTTTTCTTCTCCTCTACTTGCCTATACCTTAAAGATATATTTCAATAATGAAATATTGTCATAGTTAATGGTCATATAGGGATTTCTTTAGAATATATGAAACAGAAGAACAAATGTGCAAAAATGCAGTTTTAGAGCTCCAACATCAGTCCCTTCTCTTCCTTTTGAGGTAAAGATATGTTATTGAATTCCTGATCTAATTAACCTAGGTGGAACCAAGTAATGATAGCAAAACCAAGAAATGATAGCAAAATCAAGTAATGACAGCAAAATAACATATATCTGAACATATTACTGACTTTTGATCCTTACTCCTATATCTTAGCATGGCCCAAAGATTAAGAATCATTTTGATATTCAAGATAGGAAAAGTTTTGTGCAATCATTTTAACTTTTTCCTCATGCACATAGCTATATAGCTAAAGGGGGGACTTTGTTAAATTTTTCTCTATTTATAAGGATATTTAGCCTTAGCTGTCATGGAAAAGTGAATGAGTAGATAAATTTGACATGTAAATGATCATTTTAGCCTGCTCTTTAGCAACTAATCTGAAATAGGTCTAGAGCCATTCTTTATGATATACAAATATTATTTATTCCTCTATTTTTGAATTGTCAGGCCTTAAAGCACAGGGTGAAAATCACAGGCATTTAGTTTCATTATTTATACTTTCTTGGTGATTCTACAGCCTAATGAAGTACTTTTTTTCCCTTAAAATTCAAATGAACTTTTTCCATAAACCTCCAGGTCCATACCACATTTTATTTCATAAGCCATTCTTCAACTTGTCTATCTTTTAACATTGTTTCTTTTTATAGAAGGTACGGCTCTCATTTCATAGATACACAATGCAAAGGTAATGCATTATTTATGAGCTTGGATTGCCTGGGCTTCCTGCCATAATATACCCATTGTAATTTGGAAACACTAAGATATTATTTTAAAGTTGATTTTACTCTTTAAATAGGAATATAGGCTGACTTTGAATGTGTATCCTTAGACTTTTATGACCCTGTGAAGGAGAAATAAATCACTCAAGGTATAACTCTGTAGTGACATTCTGTCCCAAAGCATCATTGTTACAATAGGGCTTTAATAAAATATTGCCAAGTGTCACATATCAGTGAGCACTGGGGCAAGGAGAGAAGTGACTTTAATCAATTATTAGTGCTATGCATCATCATGGTGTCACCAGCTGGCACTCTATAGGAGAGGTTAGGACCACTGCAATTGTCATTAATAGCATATTTGAATCCAAGATGAATAAAAGTAAGTTGTTAAGGGACTTCTCCAAAAGTAAATGAATGATTTGAATATTGATACAAACACAATATTGTCAAGTAGCAAATAGAAATGTTAGCTTAAATTTCTCGGAATTTTGAGATTTTTGAAAATTCTATGCACAATGTTAATATTTTTGAAACTGTATACTCAAAATAACTGCACATTACTCTGAGTAAAATTGGTGATAAATCACAACTAAAAAGTATTTTGAAGACCCCCCCCACACTTGTATGCAGAAGTACTAAAAAAAGAGAACTTCCAAGTACTCTTTAGCTTCTATTTAGCTTCTTATTTTTATATATTTATTTATCTATCTTTATCTAACATATATTCAGATATTTATAAAATATAAATTCCTAATGGCTAAATACTCAGTTCCTCACTCTTTCAATTTTTTTTTAGATTTAAATGTAATTCTAGTGAAAAATCACTTTGAGTGCTTTTATTTTTCCTTCAAAGCACATCCCTGTTCAAGTTACTATGAACTTTTAAGTTCAATAAAAGAAATACTATCTCAAATATTTGCTTTAAACTAGCAGTTGTTTCAGCAAAAACTATTGCTTCTAATTAGAAGAGAAAGTTGTAAGTAGGCAAAGAAAGTGTGGTTGGCATGTTTCCTAATGTCTTTTGTAAGAGGAATTTTTGACAAAATGACAAAAATAATGGCAAAAAAAAAAAACAAACAAACAAAAAAAAAAAACAGTGGTAAGTCTTTTCAACCATGGATCTCCTTTAATAGACCTCTAAATGAGACTTCCCTGTTTCTCAGGCTTCTACAGGAGTTCCAAAATGCGGATAGCAAATAATATGTTCTTGCACATTTTAAAAATGGTGGTGATTAGACTTTGGGGCTATATGTTTCAAAACATCTGAAATTATCTCTTCCCACCATTTTCCAGTGTTTCTAGGCATGCCATGCCTGCTCAAATGGTGCTCCTATTTTCTAAGGGAGATGACAGCAATAGGACATTCATTCACTGTTACTTTATGTATTAAAATAGATTTGGGAACAGTGGTGAAACTCCATAGCACACTCCAACACATAGTAATGTAAACTAACCTATGTAATCAGGGATAGGCATGGCTTCAACTACACATGGAATTTTGCTGAAGACTGGATTTTCAGCTGCCATCCAGATGCTGTGAAAGCTGACTCTTGAAAACGTTTATCCAGGTCTCACACAGCCTTGAATTGAGACTCAGAGTCCAAACCATTCCTGCTAGAATAGATTATATTAACTTCCCTAAAGGAATCTTGAATAATTCCCTTCTCAGTTCCATTTCTATATGGGCATTATCTGGGAGGCAAAAGTATCTGATATTTTAAAAAGACTGATAGTGCTAGAAGTATAGAGAAGCAATTTCTGCGTCTAACTTCATGACTGTTAGTGTGATTTTTGACTAAACTTAATTCATCATACATGATTCAGAGCCACCAAAGAAAAAGATTGGTTATTGGTATCTATGGGTTACTTCTGTCTATTTATTGTTGTTCAGTCCTTATTTTTTTTTTTCTTTTTCTCCATGAAAGCTGAAATAAGTCTTTTGAATTTTGTAAATTTCATCTTTGAAATTGACAATTTATTTGTGAATTCTACCTTAACTTACTAACAAACATGTAGCATATTTCCAACATTAAATAGGCATTATTTGAGTCACTACACAGAGATGAACAAGTGACTCTTTGGTAAAAACAAGTCTTTATTGCTCAACTTAATGAAAATTATTTTGCTTCTTCTACAACCCTTCCTTCATGAACTCTTTTCAAGACTAAAATTACAATTAGGTGTTTTTCTTATTATAATATGTAGTGTAATACAATATATATTATTATATGCCAAAAAGCATTATGTAACTTACAGATCACATATAAATATATGTACATATAACAGAAAGTTAGACCTTATAATTAATAAAAAATATCTATACTTATAATCTAGATATATATGATACATTTATCCTTTATTTTACATTTGGATAATATACACATTGCAAGAATTATACAAATTAGAACTATATAACATTATTCATTATGCAATTGAATTTACTTGCTATTTTGTAGCTTATTTTTCTTGATGAAGAAAATATCAAGAGAATCTTTCAATGACAGTAAGTATTCATTTAAAATAATAGATTTGTCTAGGAACAAAAGAAATCTATTTAATTCTTGCAAAATGCGAAGCACTGTTAATTGCCTTCATACTTAAATGAAGAGGTATAATGCTCATATTGAAATGAAGGACACTGGGTGGATAGAACATGATATTTCAAATTTAAGTTGTTGGAATTGAATCTTCTCATTTACAGAGAAGCTTTTATTCCATGAAGATGAAGAACGAGGAACTCCAACATTATCAAGACCAAGGCTCTGTTCTCTAATCTCTAACTTCTTCACTCTGACTGAAGACTGGACACCTTGCACTATCTACCTTTATCAGGCACTCTTCTATCTTGAATTCAGCAGTCCTTGAATTGAGAAGGAAGAGCTTTGATCTACTGAAAAGCTCAGACTCTTCCCAGTTAGAACATGGAAAGTATATTGCTTGAAAATAATGAGACCTGATACATCTCACTGAATTTTCTCTATTTTTTTTTAGTTACTTCCTGTCAACTCTTGTTTGCACCAGCTCTCATTAGTCAAATCTAACATCTAATTTTGTTTTCTACATTATTTAAATTATTCCTTATGATATGGATTTATAAATCTATTGTCAGTGCAATATTCCTTCACACTAAAGTGTGAAAAGAAGGCAAACCTTGTTGAATACAATGGCTTTAATTTTAATCTCAATTCTTCCATTTAGATTGATTAAATATCATTACACAAATCATTCTATCTAATTTTTTTTCTTTGTCATTTATTCAAAAATATTTACTTGGTATCTGCTTTACATTGGACACTATTCTATCAACTGATAAAAAAGCAATGAACAGAAAAGGGAAGTTCCTCACCATCACAGATTTTACATTAAGCAGACATAAAGTAAATAGTAAATCAGTGAATGAAAAACATCATTGCATGTTATTATCATGCTTTGGTGAAATAAAGAAAATGCAGGGTCTCATGAAAAAAAAAAAGTGAAAGCAGAATCATCAATAATACAGATTCACAACAGAATAATCCAAACAAAAGATTTGTTCACTTGGGCCTCCCCAGTGGCGCAACGGTTGAGCGCTGGGTTGCGAAGCTGCTGCAGCCTCTGCAGCACCGGTTCTATCCCTGGCGGCTGGGGAGGGTCCCACATGGCGCGCAGACCTCTCCTGCAGTCCGCTGCTCAGCTCAGCAGTGTACTTCGGTCCTTCTGCCTGTTCTGCTCCCCGCTCTGGCTGGGTGAATTCTCTCACCCTCCCACGCTTCTGACTGTACCCAGTGCTTGTATAAATAAATAAATCTTTAAAATATATATATATATATATATATTTGTTCACTTAGTTTTTTTTTTTTTTTTTAAATGGTACTAATTGGGCCTCCCTGGTGGTGCAGGGGTTAAGACGCAACCTATGACGCTATCTGCAGACAATGCAGCATGAATTAGATCCCCCGGCCTGCCAGGGAGCAGCACATATGGCGCAGAAGACCTCTCCTGACTCGCCCACTGCTCCCCTAAGTGATGCACTTCAGTTGGTCTGCCTGTTCTGTTCCCCACACTGTCTCTGGTGAATCCTCTGAAACCCTCCCCCAACACTTCTGGCCTGTACTCCAGCTTTTGTATGCATAAATAAATTTAAAAAAATGAAAATAAAATGTTACTAATTTACAGTGTTTTGTGGAATAAGGGAGGGTACCACAACTTGTAGTTAAGAACAGCTAGCTAGCTATCTTATCACCCTTAAGCCTAAAGAGATAAGTGGGAGAGGTTATTGGAAACGCTAAAGGAAGCAAGTTGTGTGAAGTTATTCAGCCTTAGCAACCAGTAATTTTATTTTAAAGATACAAAGAGCTCAAAGAAACTTCACAGGAAGGGAGCTAGAGTTACAAATTCTACTTTACCCTCATCACACCCCTCCTCCCAGAGCTCTTCACAAGCTCAAGCAAAACTAGAACCCAAAGGTCAGTTGATGTCTCTTGATATGTTGTAAACATGTGAGCCTCTTGAACTAGGGGAGACAAGAAGAAGACTGCATTAGAAATGATGATAAGAAAGGCATTTCAGAAGAGAGAATGTCTGTGTTGACATCTAAAGACTGAGAAGTGTTCTGTCAGCTAAAAACATATTTGTGGTTTACAGTAGGCCAATTTTAGACTCCTTTAGAGGGAAATAGTCTATGTGAGAGATTACAGTGAATTGAACTAAAATCATTATAAAGGAGATGAAGAGAATTATGTTAGATGTACTGAGAAATTAAAATAATGTATTTGCTGGTAGATGGCACTAGGAAGATGGAGGAAATATTGTGACTCTACCAATACACATATGATTGACAATTATTGAGCTGGAGAAGACTGGAGGGAAACAGCCTGATGACAAATTAGAAATAGTTCTTTGTCTAAGAAATACCAAGGTGGAGATGTCAAGTTTGCTTTCTAAGTCTCTACTTCAGAGTAGAGACACGGGCTAAATACAAAATTGTTGATGGAGTTATGATTATTTTAAATTATAGGACTGACAAGTTCTATCAAGTAAAGAGTGCACAATGTAAAACGTGAGATCTCAGGCCCAGATTTGAAGTTACCAAATATGGCAAAAGATAGAAAAATCATGAGATGATACTATTATTATTGACCTTCACATATTCTCCCATTTAGTTTATAAAAGGAACTCTCTGATATATTTACTTTTCAGTTCCCCAATGGAATATGGAAATATCTATAAAAACAGACACACACATTTTACTCTATCAAATCAATTTTCAAATCATTGTAAAACAGATGTCAAATCATATCATTATATAGTAAGAACTTTTGTTCAGCAAATTTAAGTGCAAAATATTATTGTTTATGATAAAAATATACAGAAAACTGTAGGTACTATCTGGTGAGGTGAAATACTAATAGGGTTGCAAATATGCTCATGAAGTCCCAATGATGGGAGATAATGTGGGTTTTTTTTTAAAGATTTATTTATGTATTTATTTATTTATGTATACAAGAGCAGGGATACAGGCCAGAGGTGTGGAGGGTGAGATTAATCACCAGAGACAGAGTGGGGAACAGAACAGGCAGAATGACCTAAGTACTCTGTTGAGGGAGCAGCGGGCGAGTCAGGAGAGGTCTGCTACACCATGTGGGTTGCTCCCTTGCTGGCCGGGAATCGAACTCGTTGCTGCAGTGGCTGTGGACTGCCCCATAGGTTGCGTCTTAACCCTTGTGCCACCAAGGCCCCGTGTTTTTTGGTTTTTGTTTTTGTTTTTGTTTTTAAATTTAGATTGCATGCAAGTTTACAACCTGAAGGAAAAATCTTGTCAAGTTTCCCTTTCCCTTCACTGGGCTATCACAAAGTTGTACTGATAGGATACTGTAGATACTAAGAAAGTAGTATATCCTTTTAAATTCACGACTGAAATAGTTTGCCTTGACTTAATGGGCAGTGAAAAGTTTGGAAAGATTTTTGAGCATAGGATCGAAGCAGAATTTGTGCATATATGTGTGAGTTGGAATGATGAATGTACTTATACTGACCATGACATATTGAAGAATCCTAAAGTTTAAGGCAGATGGATAATTTAAAAGGTGATAATAAAGATGTTCAAACACTAATTCAAAGGGATATATGCACTCCTATGTTCATTACAGCATTCTCTACAATGGTCAAATTATGGAAACTACCTAACCCTCTAACAGATGGGTGGATTAAGAAGACATGGTGTATATACAAACAGTGGAATACTGCTCAGCTATAAAATTAAACACATACATAGACACATATGTAAAATCTTGAGATTAGAGAAGATGGTAGGTAGACAGGATCCTTAAGTAATTGTTTCCTGGGCCTCCCTGGTGGTGCAAGGGGTTGAGCACAGCACTGTGAAGCTATCCGCAGCCTCTGGAGCACAAGTTCCATCCCCAACCTGCCAAGGAGCTACCCACATGGCGTAGCAGACCTCTCCTCTCACCGTCAGCAGTGTATTTTGGTCAATCTCCTGTTCTGCTCCCCTCTCTGTCTCTGGTGAATCCTCTCACCCCATGCACCTCTGGCCTGTGCCCGATTCTTGTATGCATAAATAAATAAATCTTTTTTTTTAAAAAAAGTAACTGTTTTCTTTAGGGACAATGAGGCTAGGTAACTGGAAGACATTTGGAATGGAGCCAGGAATATGATGGGTATCTCAGCAGGGAAGAGAGACAGAAACTATCACAAAGGGTGGAAGAGACTGAAAGACAGTAAGTTAGGAACTGTGACAGTTCAACAGGAAGGATACCTACCCTTCCCCCACTCAGTCCTCCTGGCTCCCCAGGGTCCTTCCCTAAAACTGAGAATGCACACTTCTCAAAGAGACCCTAACCTGTTTAACATAGGGCACCCAGTGGCCAGCGACTAGTTTCAGCAGTAGGGGAACCACCTGCCTACTCCCCACACAATTTCTGGATTCCTAGGGTTGTCTGTCCCCACCTTGGGGAGTTGGCTGAATGTCAGCCTGGACTGAAATTTCCCTGCTCTGTCTGAAAGCTCAGAATCTCCAGGCATATGACTCTTGGCCTTATCTGTAGGAATTCCTGGATGGGCTTTGTAAAATCAGGAAAGTTACACTCCTCACTACCTCCCCACAATGATCTGGGGCTTCTCCCAGAATGAGTATACAGAAATAGTGATGATCCAGTGAACACAGTCAAACAAGATGATTGCATTTGTTCGTTCATGATTACAGTTGTTTGTTCAAATAGAAGTTGAATATTTTTTTTTTAAAGATTCATTTATTTATACAAGAACTGGGGTAGAGTCAGAGGGTTGGGAGGGTGAGAAAATTCACCAGAGACAGAATGAAGAACAGAACAGGCAGACGGACTGAAGACACTGCTGTGCCATGTGGGTTTCTCCCTGGCCGGCTGGGAATCAAACCCACGCTGCAGAGGCTGCGGACAGCTTCATAGCGTGACGCTCAACCTGCTGCACCACCCTATAAGTTGAAATTTCATAGCAGTGAATTTACTCACAAAATTACTAGTTTTCCAGAGAACAAGGTAGAATAGACCTTTTTATTTTTTTAATCTTCCCCAGCTCTGTCTGTTTAAAAGTCATATTTATTTCAGGAAAAATGGCAATGGAGGGTAAGGATAAGGATTATAAATGCCCAGAGAAGAAAGAATACACTGTAATATTTTACAAGACACTTTTTTTATACCATCCACCTCCCTAACTTTGCATAGACTGCCTTCTGTTTAAGAGCAGAATCATCCATCAACGTTACCAGGTTATGCTGTGTTTTACTCCTTGTCCTCCGAATGTTTAGATTGTATGAAAGATAAATCACCTGCTTTCATGAAATTTATAAATTGTTTAATGGCATGTTGTTTCTAAAAGGTTAACATAATTATGCTAAAATGTATTTAGAAAAATTTAAGCTTGGGAGTGATGCCATGTATGAAGAAATAAATATCAAGGAATATACACACACAACTATACAGGTACACAGAAACACACATGACATTTATAGTTCACATAAACAGCCAATTGATAATTTAACTCTTTCTCTTTACTAAACTAAGTCAATATAACTAGAATACAGAAAACTAGATTATGGATCAAATAAAAAAGATTCAAAATTGGGTGCTTTGTTAAGTTGTTCAAACATTTAGAGCATTCTTTTATGGGAAGCAGCATAGAGGTGTCTCAAAACATTAAACATGGATCTGCCATGCACTTAGGCATCTATCCAAAAAACTCAAAAACACTCATTGGAAAGGAAACTTGTGAATATTGTAACATTATTTACTAAACTATGGCAACAACCTAAGTGCCCCAGATCAGATGAGTAGGTCAATAAGATGTAGAATGGAATACTACTCAGTGATCAAAAAGATAAACTCATGCCATTTGCAAAAACATGGATGGAACTCCAAAGGATAATTCTAAGCAAAATAAGTCAGAAGGAAAATGATAAATATCACATAGTGTCACCAATATTTGGAATGTAAAATGATTAAATTAGTAGTGAGATAAAGACAAGCTGAAAAACTAAGCCTTGAGAATGGGCTACTGAACTGAGACACCAAGGGGGAAAACAGTGGGGGAGAGGAAAGAACAGGAAGAGAGGGAGGCATAATGTTCTGTGATGGTAGAGTAGGGGTGAGTTGGATGATGTATGGTGGTAATACCTGATGGGGATACCCCAATATTATCTCAGTTAAAAACAAGTAAATTTAATAAAAAATAAGGGAACAATTGCTTGCCTTAAAGTTAAGATAAAAAACCACCCAGTGTAATAGAAGAGAGATTCCAGAAAGAAAACTACACAATAAGAGTCATTAATCTTTGACAATGAAGGGGAAAAAAGCCTCTTTTACCAAATGGTGTTGGAAATCTTGGACAACTATATGCAAACAAATGAAGCTAGAACATTTATTGACTCTATACACAAGTTCTAATCCAAAATGGATTAAGGAGTTGGACAGGTTTGATAGAACACACTAGTGAAACCATATGGTCCTGGGCATTTGTTTTTTGAAAGTCTTGCTTACTGTTTCAATACTCATGCTTGTAATTGGTCTTCAAGCTGTCTGTTTCATTTGTCTTTTCAGAATTTTTCCATTTCTTCTAGTTTTTTTGGTGGTTTATATATAGATACTTTCATAGTATGCTCTTTTGATTCTTTGTATTCCTGTGGAAACTGTTGTGATTTCACCTTTTTTCACTTCTGATTATTTTTGCGTTTTCTCTTTTTTTTTTTTTTTTTTTTTTTTTTTTTTAGTGAGCTTAGCTGTGGGGTTATCAATTTTGTTTATCCTTTCAAAGAACCAGTTCTTAGTCTTGATCTTTTCTATTGTATTTTGGTTTCTATTTCATTCTAAGTTTTATTATTCTTTCCCCTTACTGATTTTTTATTTCATTTGTCTTCATTTTCTAGATCCTTCAGATATAAATTTACATTTTTCATTGGAGATTTTTTCCCGTTTATTGATTTGGACCTTTTGGTAATTCTCATAGGGTCTACTAGTGTATCTTTTCATTTTCTTTGGTCTCTAGATAATATTTTATTTCTTCTTTGATTTTTCATTAATCCAGGAGTAATTCCAAAGCCTTTTGTTTAGTCCCCAAATGGTAGGATTTTTTTCCTCCAGGTTTATTTTTGTGTCTGATTTACAGATTTTATATTGTTGTGATCAGAAAAAAAGGCAGGTAGGATATATTAACTTCAATTTTTCATCAGGCATGCATGTTGCATGTTAAAACAAATACCCTTTCCTTATCACCCCAAATCTTGGACCACTCCTTTCCTCCCATTGAATTGATGTCCTCATTCCCAGTCTTAAACTAGCCATGAGATATCAGATCATATCCACTCTGACAGACTGTCTCTATTCTGCAACTGTCTTTTCTGCACTTTTTCACTAGCCTCCCAAAAACAAGTGTGGGAATTTTTATTCTAAATACAACTTAAAATAATTATGTAAACATAAAAGTCACTATCAGAGCTAGGTCTGCTGCACAAGGCAGCAGTTTGGGAGACCCTTCTCCCTACTCCCACCTGCCTGTTCGACCTTAAGTCTTGGCTTTGTCTTAAGTTCCACTGAATTATTCAGTGTTCGGTCCCTATTTCATGCCAGATATCCATGTAAAGATATCTTTCTCCTAAATCAATTTATCTTGGACTAGTGTGTGCTCGAGTCTACACCAATTAAAATGTCTTTTCTAAAAATAAATAAATGAAAAAAGTTATCTTTAAAATGAATTACTTTTTTTGTAGAGTACATTTTTTCCCTCTTCAATTTCTCAGCTACAGAATTCTTTATACCTATTTACCCTTTCACGCTTTTATGAAGACGTACATAGGATTTAAACAGATTTTTTTAATGTATGTTTACACATACCCACCCTTACATACATTTACATGTAGTTGGATAGACCCCCAATGAGGTTGCTTTCATGGCCACCAAATTGTGGGGTAGAAGAGGAAAAATACCCTGCCCTTCTGGGTTCTTCTAGGACAGGCTGAGTAATTAAGTTAGCAGCAATTACATATATAAAGGGAATCTACTTAGACACGTGAATTGCAAAGACAACAAGGCAAAACTGTGGTATATATCCTGAGCTAAGGAATGAGATTCCCCATTTGGTGTCTGGGTGGAATATTATTTCTTACTTTTATGATAAAGACTTCAGGATTTTCTCTTCTATTGAAGTTGAGGATTTTTGTCTTATCAATTTATGAAAATTCTCAAATATCATCTATGTAAATATTACATTTTCTTCCTTCTAATTTGTCCATCTGCAATTTTTATCACCAGCATGTTGAAATTTCTAATAAATCCTTTCATTTTTATTTTATTGTTTTCTGATATTTAGTGATATTTAAAAATTTTATTTTTAATGACTATCCTAGTGAATATGTATAGAACTACAGGCACTTTAAGAAATTATTGGCATTTGTATAATTGTACTTTATATTTGGAAATGTAAAGATGTGCATGTCCTATAAACAAGCACTTTCAAAAATAAAACTGCTCAAAGTAATATTTTTATAATAGGAAATATAAAAAGATAGGAAGCAATTTATCTGTCATCAGCAATGCAACGGAAAAATGAGAGTGAAAAATAAAATAGATGAACTAGATCTGCATGCATTAACAACATTGAATGAAAAATGATTTTGAGCAAAAAAAATTGAGTCAGAGAAATAACACAAAATGTTTCTTTTGTATAAAGATCAAAATCAGGTAATTTAAGGAAAGTATTTAGAGATAAATTCTAATGTAAAAAACATTTCAAATGAAAAACAATTATTAATATAAAATTTATAAGAGTGGTTAGCCTCAGGAAGGAAAGAAAGAAAAGCTTCTGGAGGGACATTCAGGAGAATTCATGATTACAGGTGATACTCTGCTTTTCACTCTGAGTTGGGGGTATATGGGATTTACTTGTGTCACAATAATTTCTGGGTGAAGGGGCAAGTAGAAGGAAAAATCATAAATTTATCTCAGGAGGTGTGTGTCATTGACAATATTAACTATTATCTGGAGCTATATGTTGATTATATGCTTACAGCTGCTGAAATGTAGAGTTGGCTTTTTACAAATATTTTTTCATTGCCTTCTGTTCAATTTTCGTGCCACTTCTCAATATTTCAACTTTAATTGACTACAGTCTCCCTGTTAGTTAAGAAAGTGGAAGATGTCCAAGTTTATTAAATTGGTATATTTAATTTAATGGCCAATTTAAAAGCACTTTTAACCTGAAAATTGATCTACATAGTTCTTAGGAGTTAGGTTCATATCTTGATGAGATTTTTATTTTAAAGACATGCTATAACTTTCTACATTAAAAAAAAAATCCATTCAGAGTAGCTGTGGTTATTTTGTAATAACATATTTTTTCACTTGTATATAACCTAAGTAATAAATCCAACTCAATTTAAGTGGTATGACACTGAACTTTACTTCTAAAAGAAAACAATAACACATTAAAATACTTACTGCAGCATTTTACCAAAACCATTTGCTGGGGGGGGGTGGGGGGTGGGCGGGGGCTATGTGAAAAATTGCCTCTATGGTCAAAATGAATTAAACTGTCTATAAAGCTCTCCTTCCGATAGCAGCCAAGTTAATGTAGACAAGTGAAAATAACAACAACAACAACAAAAATAAACAAATACATTAGTGGAAATATTATGACTTAGGGACTGCACAGGAGTTTGTGCTTCCTGAACAGAAAGCTTAGTATTTGATCATCATTTCTGTAAAGTTCAATTTCATTCATTTAAATAAAATTCAGTTTATTCATTATACTTTTCCCTTTATATTGCAACTTGGGATGGGAAAATTCTATTTTACATTTTTCTGTAGAACAATTAATTTTTGAAAGACCTAAAGGAATAGTACAGTGAAAGATAGGCCTCTATAAAGTGTCCAGAACAGGCTTTTTCCAAAAAGTGTCACCTGGTTAGTTGGAACTAAGGTCAGTGTAGGTCCTGAAGGCTTCATGTGAAACTATTACCATTATCTTAAGTTAAGAAGACTACCCAGATTTGGGGTCAATCCGGAATAAACCTTTTATCAGAGAAACCTGTCTTTTGGCAGAATAAACATCTACAGCACCTGGTTTTGTTACATGATTCCTCCTCTCTCCTTGATGCTCCTAACCTATTCATTAGCTCAGAACTAAAACTGTTGATCTTCCTATTTTCTTTAGAAGTTACTCATATCAAGTCTCCATACATATATAATGAATTTGTTCTTTTTTCCCCTACTAATTTGTCTGATGTTAATTAGTTTGCTTAATCACTCTGAGAAGAACCTCAGAAGGACAAAGCAAATTTCCCCCATGTCCCAATGAAAGTGTAACAGGTGGTCCCCAGAAAAGGGGAGGTTCCAGGTTCCCTGTCCCACCCAAGGAGGGAGGAGCTGAGCAGGGAAGAGGAGAAGCTGGAGAGGAGACTGGGAGAAGGAAGGATGGGGAGCAAAGGGGGCCTGGAGGAGGCACATGGAGCAGAGAGACATGTAAAATAACTATGTTTGCTTCTCAGCCCTGGACTTGGGAAACATGGAAGCAGACACTTGAAACACTTGAACAGACATCGATTTTGCTCTTTTCCTCCCAGACTTGTCTGGCTGTTTCTAACCCTTTCTTATGGTTCCCCACCAAGAGGTAACTTAGAGCTGTGGCAGGCCTTTGGGTCTCAGCAGTTCTGCTTTGGGACAATCCTGTTTGCCTGGGCATTTACCCACCAGGGGATGGGTAACTTCAGGTGCTTGATTTGATATCTATAGTCTGTCTTTTTCTTGTCTTCTCTTTGTTGCACATTAATTGTATTAAAGTTCCTTTCCATGAAAGGTCTTACACATTAGAGTATTTTTTGTCTTGATGAAGCAGATGATAGAACCTATTTAGAGTGGACAGCTTTGGGGGTTCTCAGGTGCCCCTCACCCTGACCTGTAGCAAAAACACATTGTTGTCAGAAAATACCTGAGGGCCTCCCTGGTGGCGCAGGCGATTAAGCATAGCACTGTGAGACTGTGCAGCCTCTGCAGCACAGGTTTGATCCTGGCTGGCCGGGGAGATACCCACATGGTGTGGCAGACCTCTCCTGTCTCGCCTGATGCTCCCCTCAACAGTGTATTTCAGTCAGTCTGCCTGTTCTGTTCCCCACTCTGTCTCTGGTGAATCCTCTTGCCCCCCCCCACCCCACGCATCTGGCCTGTACCCCAGTTCTTGTATAAATAAATATATCTTAAAAAAAAATCTGAGCTAGTAATCACTATAACCTTTACTATTTTTTTTTTTATTTTCCTGCACCACTATCACTTACATTTCCTTATCCTTTCCCTCTCTGATCTCACTTTACCTCAGGACTCACTGGATGTTTATGGATGTCCACTGGTTTTTGAAAGTCTTTTTCATTATCAAATTGTCTGCTATGTAAAAGTTGTAACCTTTAGCATACATAGTTAGGTTTTTCTGATTGTTAAGTTATTAGCTCCCCAAAAATGACCTTAAACTTTCCAGCATGAACCATACTCCTTTCCAATGGTTGCCTGTTGACAGATGAAATGAAGATATGTAAAGTCTCCTAAAATCATGAGAACCCAGGTACCAATGATGGAGGCTAAGAGTAGAAAATTTAGGAAGGAGGCGTCACAAGAACAGAACTGCCTCACACAAGGCCAAAAGCTGGCAGTAGAGGTAGAAATAATTAGCATGGTTGTTAAATAAGCTACAGAAAAATAAAATTATCCAGGGACACAGACTGAGGTGCAGATCAGGTGGGGATATGGAGATTGAGGGCCACTGTAAAAGAATCACCAGTTCTTCCAAATTGACCTAGTTAAACCAAATAAAGAAAAAATCCTTGGTACCAACCCTAGAAATAATTAATTTAATACAAATAACAATTCTACAAAAGAATGAGCCCCTCCCAAAGTGAAGATGACTATATCAGTGCAATTTCTGCACTGGCAAGAGTCTGCATCTCGATCCAGCCTGCCCGTGATTATGCAGATGTTTCTCTTCACCAGCCTTCTCCCTTTGCAAAGCAGCAGAGGAAACTCTCCTCCCAAGACTGCCCCTCTGGGACCATGCAGGCTTCTCTTCTAACAAACCGTCCCTTTCAGGGGCAGCTCTTCTGCCACATGTCTGTGCAAGCATCCTTTCCTTCCCTTTTATAATAAACCTGCCACTTTGAATATAACTAAAGGCCTTTGCCTCATGGGGAAACCTTCCTGGGGAAACTCACCATATGCCACTGAAAGGGGAGCTCTGACAAAACTTTTCTTATAGGTAACCCAAGGACCAGGCTCTTTGAACCCAACAGCTCTTCAAACCAACCTCAACCAGTTCCACATGGACAGCACCAACATAAATGACCACCAGTTTCAGAGAAGTAGGAAAAAAAAAACAACTTTTCCAGACCATAAGGACAACTGAGTCATGCTGACCAACAGAAAACTCATCTATTCCCATCCTTTTATACAAGCTATCCCCATCAGAAAATCGAGACAGTTTCTTGAGAAGGTAGGTCTCTGTCTCCTCACAAATTTTCTGAGTAAACTTCATTTCCTAACCCCGATACAGGAATGGCAGCCAGTCTTGGTTCCATTGGCAAATAAAAGGAAGTAGTTGAGGAGAAGGAATGTAGCTTAATTTATCAACAAACTGAGGAGGGAAGCAGATTCGTGTCGGAAAGAGCACTGTCCTGCTCTTTGGCAGAGGGCAGGGATATTGATCAAGAGTGACCAGATTGTGGAAGGGGTGGGTGAGTGGGCAAGGGTCAGCATGTCTGTTCTTGCTACACAAGAGTCTGGTGATTCTGTTTGACAGCCACTCTCTTTCACCATTATCTTGTGGTCAGCAATTCTGATGTTATCTGTGTAGCACTTTTCTCTTGGAATATAAAAAAGCCTAATGTTTTCCAAAGGAAATGGGAGCACTTATCTGGTGGGACAAAGAGAGACATATGTTTTGTTGTTGCATCAATCCCAGACCTTGTCTTTTGTTACTGGCATAGGAAGTGGTGAGTAGCCCGAGAGTTCCCTGGCTACACCAGGGAAACAATAGTTTTCTCTGTGATATCCCAGCAATGGAGAGAAAAGAATTAAAATAATTGAGAGATTGTGCTTAAAGAATTGTAAATTCTTTACAATTTATGTATTTCTTCAAATTATTAAATGATTAGTGTTTATCTGTGCTCAGCCCAGCACACTTAAGGTGATGGATCTTGCCACCATTAAAAACCTCCAGAGGTTGTGGCAATCACAGGAATCTTAGAAATACACAGTTTTCTGCCAATTAAAAATATCCCATTGGCCAAAGGTCCAGGTCCAGTATAGTAAGTACTGCCAGACTAGTAAAATATAAATCCCCATGAGACTTGTACTTGGGTTATTTTGTTCATCTTACCTATGAAAGCCAGGGTTTTGGAAATGTAGTTTTTCATTAAACTTCAGCAAGTTCTTTTATTGTTGATATTTGTATTATAAAAAGATACTAAAATGTGGACATGAGTAAAAGGAGATAAGGTAAATAGAACTATAGATGTAGGTTTAATAAAACTAAAATTCATATTTCTATTAACAATGCACTAAAATTTGAATGTTAAAGTATTATGTTTAGTACCATAAGATGAGATAAATGCATTGGCTTAGCTAAAGTTTAATAGACTAAAAATGATTGTTCATTGTCAAGATGCTGATTTCTTTTGAGAAGTGAATGAATAGCAAAGGGATCATAACTTTTAAGAATACATGCGATACACCATTTATAGTTGCAATTAAAGAATATAAAAAATAATTCTCAACAAGATTATCTTGTTAAAAGTTAAAATGAGAAGCTAGTGAAGAAGGTATATGTGTAAAGTGTGGGAGAGGTAGGCTTGGAAGTTTCCAAGGTAATTATCATACGAAACAGCTAATTGAATCAAGTAAAGATATTGAAGCCCTTAGAAGTTATTAACTGCAATAAAAGTCTCAGTGATAGTTAGACAAAGAATTTATTAGATAATTAAAGTGAGGATTCAAACACAGGAAACAGTCTGACACTTTATGAGAACTGCTCCAGTAATCATATTTGAAGTTAGTTTATACAGGTAGGAAAAGTGAGTTACTGACATTAAAAATATAATTATTCTTGACAGGGGGCCATCTGGTTCTAAGTTCTTTTGACCTAATGATAGCTGTTTTCCTCTATATGCAGAAGAAGCCAATGTGAGGTTAAATCCCATTCTTTCTAAAGAATGCACTGTGGAGATGCAAAGACTGGGCATTCATTATTAAATATTCTTTATCTAGCTCCTTGGGTTAATGACAGGTGTTGAAAATACTGGTTTTACCAGTGGTTTGCTTAGGTGTTTCACAGCCTTCAAGTCTATGCCATTGACTTTGCTCTCTTGTCTGCTAGAATAGGGAGGAGTAGATTTTATAATTTGTTCACAAAGTGATAGAACTGGAGCCAATATTTAAACAAAAACAGTTTGGAGTTATTTTAAAATACGCTGATGTTTAAAAAACATGGAACTTTCATTTAATGGTAGCATGCACAAACTGAATCACTGTTATTAGATACCTAGAAAAGATGCTGAGAAGTTTCTCTCAAGTATAAGTGCCAGCAAGAACTGGATGATACTTCCCAGAATTACTGAGATGGACATGTTTTAGTTTTGATGGTCAACATCATGCATTATATGCAGTTGTTAATTTATAACAGTGTATACCTGAAACCTATAGAATAAGACAATATTATTAAAATAAAAAATGAAAGGGGAGACAAAAGAATTTTCTATTTTTTACAAACACACTTGTGAATTCTCATTTTCAAATACCTGTGTTTAAATTAAGTAGAAAGTTTATTTAATCTTACCACTGAGAATGAACAATTTACATAGAAGACCAATTTTTTCCCCATTTATATCTGCTTATAATAGAAGGGCAACTTAAATTTCTCACAAATGTATCTCTTCAGCTCTTCTTAAATGAGGAAATGAGCTAGTATTCACTTATTAAACAGTAAATTGTTTTTCAGTTATTGGCAGCCTAATGTATTACTTCAATAGAGGTATCTCCATAAAAAGTGAAGGTACCAGGTACCGTGCTCTCTGCTCCACCTAATAATGAGTGGAGCTGGGGGGCCAGGTGAGGCTATACTAAACATAAAAAGCAGGCAGGCTCATAGGAGACATACAGATGAGCTTCAAGAGAGGAACGTGGAGAAGTGTTTGCTTGCACCTTTGTTTTGAATTTGCACCAGTGACTTGGGGGACATGGAAGGAGACATGTGGAGTCAAGATATTAACCACAAAGGGTGTTATGGGTGTTTTATTTGAAATTATTCTTTCTTCTCTTCTTTCCATGAACAAAATCCTATTAATGTTCTTTTATACGAAGTATATTCTGTCTTTGTGCACAAAGATAGACCCCTTTAGAGTGTGCAAGTTTTGGGGGTCCCAAGGTCCCCCTCAGTCTCCTGCTAATATTACTAACTGATAAACACTCAGATTACAAAATTAATTACATGTTACATGTTCAAAGCCAAGGAACTCAGATTAAAAAATGAGTAACTTTTATGCTAAATTCATTCCTGACAGTAAATATGAGAAAGTTAGGTTGGAATTATATGTCAGGGTGGAAAGTGTGATTTTATTTCAATTTATAACTATAGTGAAATTCAGGTACTTAAAAGTACAATTTCCTAAATTACTCTGTATGCTATATAACACCATTGAGACATAAAATTTTATTAGAAATTCCAAGATTGCCCAGTTTGCACCTGGAAATTTGCATATTTACTCAGAAAAACTAACAAATAAATTCATACTTCTCTGCATATGATTATCAAATGGTGTGTTAGGGAAAAAAGAAAGAGTATATAAACACATAAGTAAATATGTAGATAAATAAATAAAATAGCATAATATCAACCCAGATGAGTATGTCTTACTTTATGCCTTGAAGCTAAAGTAGAAATTGACGTGATCAGAAATGATAGAATATGGGCCCCCAAAATTCCTCTCCTCTACAAAAGCAATGAGAATACTGTCAAATCAACTTTTAAGAATCCTGAATATTAACCAAAAGATTGTTACATACAAGGAATAGTTATTTAATCAATGAAAAACACAGGAACAGCAATAAACAGTTATGTAACATTTAAAATTGATTTTGTCCAATTCCTTTGCCCAGATATCTGGTACCCTTAAAACCAATAGGTAAACAGCTACTGCATGGAACAGACTAGGGTCTGAGAACTTCTAAAGCCTCATCTCAGGAATTTTTCATTATTTGAATTGTGTGGCATTTGCCAGATGAATCCCATTTATTAGACTTAACTATATTCAATTTCACAATTCACTCAGTGCAGACAGCTCTTTTCTTTAGGGCATTTGTCAATAGCAAGCAAAGACAGTTTTTCACATTGTATTTCTGAAATAATGACTCAAAATATAGGGAAAATTATCTAATCAAAATTTTTAAAAGCTGAGGAATGAAATTTTTACGAGGAATTTTGTAAACCTTTGACATTTCTGGAAATTTAGAATATGATCACATGTGCAAGAATGAATGACATGTGTTATAAAGGCTTGCAAAAATCTAGGAAGGATTTGCTTAAGAAAAAATAGTTAAATCTAGGAAAGAGCGAATAGAAAATTCAACTTGGCTGGGAGTTGAAAACATGCCCCAACATGCACACAAAGCTCCTTGACAGTTGTAGACAGACTTGAACACAGACATTTAAGGAAATGTTTTTGTTCATTTGCTGACCAGTAATCTAATCAAGTAGAAACTTTAGCAAATCCACAGGCTAAAGAATATAAACTAAATTAACAGCTACAAAAGCAATTGCACCCGAGGCAGGGGTGGTGGGGCTCCTCTACTTACAAAACTAATAAACATATAAACCAAGATTACCTCAACAAAAAATTCAAATTAAAAAAAATGAACAGCTATGACAAAGAAACACAAGCAAAAAGAAAACTTAAGAATGGAAAGGACCTGTTTTCTAGAGTTGCCATATTATATTATATAAACTGTCAAGTTCTTGGGGGAAAAAAACTATGAGGCATAAAATTGAACAAAAAAATTGGCCCATAAGCAACAAAAAAGTCACCATTGGTTTGATTGGGCAAAAAAATAAAACTAAAACCAGTAATCCTAAATGTTTTCAAATAAATAAACAATATTTAAAGAACCAAGGAAAGTGTGAAAATATTGTCTCACAAAAGAAAAAATATTGACAAAAAATATAAAGAAAAAATAAAAGTTATGCTGTTGAAGAGTACTACAGCTGATACACAGAATTCATTGAGACACTCAACATTTGATTTGAGCTGGCAGAAGAATACATCACAACTTAAGAGAGGAATTGACATTATACACAATGAGGAACAGAGGAAAAGTGAATAAAGGAAAATGAACTCTCTCTCTCTCGCTCTCTCTCTCTCTCTCTATATATATATATATATATATATATCCTAGTTGAAAGAAAATACATGAAGAAATAATTACAAATTTTGTGTTTACAGGAAGACCACACATAATGATGTAATTTGTATAACAATTAAAAGAGTGTGCAGGGTTAGGGGTCCCTGCGTATGTCTCAGTCTGAACACTAAAAATAACATACGCAAAAAATAACATATGGTCTCTCTGGTGGTGCAGGGGTTAAAGACAGAGCTATCAAGCTATCGCCAGCCAATGCAGCAGGAGTTAATTCCCAGCCGGCCAGGGAGCTACCCACATGGAGCAGCAAACCTTTCCTGTCTCACCCACTTCTCCCGTCAGCAGTGTATTCCAGTCAGTCTGTCTGTTCTGCTCCCCGCTCTGTCTCTGGTGGATCTTCTCACCACCCCCACACCTCTGGCCTACACCCCAGTGCTTGGATGCATAAATTAATAAATCTTTAAAAAATACACAACAATTAACTAAAAATAGGTCAAATACCTAAGTGCAAGGGCTCAGAGTATAAAACTATTTTTTTCTTTGCATTCTAAAAGGATAGGTTTATTTGGAAAATGAGAAAGAAAAGAGACACCTGCATAGACACAGGTGGGCAGAGAGCTGTTGCTGCTGTTTTGCAAAGGGAAAAGGTTTCTGAAAAGAAACTCCTGAATAGTCACAGGTAGGCAGGAGAGCTGCCTCAAACTAACTCTAGAAGACATGTGATCATGACCTTGGATGAGCCAATGATTTCTTCTGTTGACATCATAAGCACAAGCAACAAAAGAAAAATAAAGTTCACCTGAACTTCAAAATTAAAACCCTTTGCACTTCAAATAGTTCTAGCAAGAAGGTGAAAAGAATACCTACAGATTGGGAAACACATTTATAATTTATATATCTGATAAGAATCTATTATCCAGAATATATAAAGAATGTCTATAACTCAGAAATAAATGACAATCCAATTAGAAAAAAATGAGCAATGGGAAAAAATATCAAAAGCTTTTAATAAACATTTTTTCAGAGAAGAAATAAAAATTGTCAGTAAGCAGAAGGAAAGATATTCAACACTGAATGCCATTAGTCATTAGGGAAATGCAAATTAAAACCACAAGATACTACTTCACACCTGGTAGGGAAGGTTATAATAAAAAAGACAGAAAACATCAAGTATTAGCATGGGTGTAGAGAAACTAGTTCCCTTACACAATGCTGATGGGAATGTGAAAAAAATAGTATAGCTGCTTTGTAGTTTAGTAGTTCAGTAGTTTCTCCAAAATTCTCCAAATTGTGAGTTTCTCCAAATTTCTCCTTTTAACTTAGGCTCCAACAATCCCTCTCCTAGTTGTAATCAAAGATAACTGAAAAATAGCCCCACATGTGAATGCAGTGCAATTTTCAAAAATCCAAAATGTGGAAATAAATGTCTATTAACAAAGATTATTATATCAATTGGAATATATCGTCAAAACGAAGCAACAATCCAGGCTGCCACATGAATAAACTCTGAACATAGAAGTGTTAGTGTGCAGAATGAAGGGTACCCTGGGAACCCCAAAATGGGTTCTGCCACCCACCACATAAAAACAAAGCACATTCTTAGTGTGAAAGAAATCTACTAGGATAATGTATAGAGAGAAAGAAGAGAAAAAAGGTAATAGTTTCCCAATAAAAAAGGTAATAGTTTCCCAAAGTTAACCATCCCCTCATGGGGTAAATGTCTAGCCAAACAGTGTTGGCCTGAAGCAGAACACTCAGGTCTGAAAACTTCCCACAAGTCCAAGGCACCTTCTGGTGGAGAACCATAGAACAGTGGGAGAAGGGGCCAAGCAAGGAACAAAATCAAAGCACAAATCAAGGTAATGGCTGCCATGGTCAGCCTCCTATGGGTCTTTTCAAAGTGTCTCTATATGTCTCAACTCCATGTGTCTCCTTCCACATCCCACAAGTCCCTGGTGCAAGTCCAAGGCTGAGAAGCAACTGGGCCTTCTTCTTCACATGTCTTTCCTCCATGGGCCTCCTCCAAGTCATTCTTCTCAGCTTCTCCTCCCCACTCACCTTCCTTGGGTGGGGTAGGGATCATGGGCCCTCCCCGTTTTTTATGGAGTTTATACTCTGTACCATAGGTGTAAGAACCCAGTCAAACAAAGACCCCTTATTGTATGAATCAAACTATATAAACTAAACAATAGCAAATCCAAAGAGATCAAAAGGAGAGCAGTGGTTGTTAATGGCTGTGGGAGGAGAATATTAAGTGACTGCTATTGGGTGTGAGTTTCCTTTTCAGAGTGATAAAAATGTGTTAGGCAGGAGATAGGGTCCAGTGTGCCTCAGGATATGCCAGGATACTGGACAGCAACTCAGTCTGAGGCTGATCAAGTCACTGTAAAATAGAAAGCAGCATTTTCTCCACTGAAGATGGGAGGCACTATAGCCCCACTCTGATAGTGACTGTCACTATCTCTAGGAAGGACTGATTTTCAATACACGCTTCAGACAAAATAAAGTTTTCACCATTAATGAGTCAGTAGGCTAATGTTATAGAATTCATCATGAAGAGGTCATAGGCACAAAGTGATAGAGAGATGGAGTGACCTCATGGAAAGAATAGCAAAGACCCCAACCCTCCAATGATGCTGGGTTAAAACTGCCTAAATGAATATTCCACCTGTTTCCATGCTGACCCTGTCCCTAATGCTACTCTCTTATGCTGAACTACATATGTTTTAATAAATGCTTACTTGGTACCTTTAAGTTGGGAGTCTCTATTATTTCTACTTCTTGGAGAACTCCAAAACCCAGAATCCAGTAACAAAAATACTTTGTTTTCTATCCCCCTTCAATTGAATGAATTATTTAAAAAAAAACACAAAAAATATTCTGCAATTATATAGTGGTGATTATATAGTCTATAAATCTAAAATCTACTGATTGTTCTAATTTAAAGGAGTGAATTTTATGACATGGAACAACATCTTAATAAAAAATAATAGAATGACACTTGTACAGGTATAGGCAATGTTATACTTTTAAAGTTGAATTATTTTATAGCAATGAATACACTTCAGCAGACACCTGGATCTAGCTTCAGAAGGGAAAACAAATAATAAAAATAAAACTGCTTTAAGAGACTTTGAAGGAGGAATGAAAACAGAAGTACCCTGAGTCTAATTTCATGTGCATTTACAAAAAATGATGTATACTTACATTAATAAAACAGAATGTTAGACATTGCTTCCTAGTGGAATCCTAAAATTTCCAAACGTTCCTGTCTCCTAAGTGTCTTACAGAGTGAGAAATAGAAGTTTAAGGAAAAATCTCAGTGAAAAGACACACCTGAAAATGATAAATCATGAAGTCTTTCTGTGGAATTAATAGATTGATAGATAAACATGCATTTAAATAAATACATTATATTTACTCCAGACCATCTGAATCCAAGATGGAAGGAAATCAAGGCTATTGAATAAGCTGGTAAATTTAAAATTATAAAGTGTTTCTCAGTTTTTGGTACACAGCATATTGCAGAGAAAAATGTATGTGGTAAACTAGTGGACAACACCATTAATATTCTCATCATGTAGCAAGAATATGCAAAAAATGTCAGGAGTAGTCAGCCTTTAAATTAAATTGTGATAATTATATATCTTGTGAGTGAAAGGCCAGCCCAAGTGTGTATATTAATGCAGTTGTAGATATATCTAACTTTTATTAAAACATGTATTTCACTTAAACTTTAACAAATAGCATGGTGTGAAAGGGCAAAAAGTTATTTTTACTTTCTCTTCATGAAATGTTGCTGCAAATGGCTTGAATTTTTTTTTAATAATATGAGAAAAGACAACAATGCATGGTGTACATGCACAAATATAATGAATTCAACATGGGCAGAACAGAGTAGAAAACTACTCACCGTGTAGAAATGAATATAAAGCAATCAATTCTACATCAAAATAAAAGACACTTCTAAGTTATTAAAAAAAAATACCAGAAGTCACAAAGTATCAAACAATTAGAGCTTGCTCAATATCTCTTGGTATGAAAAATACTTTTGAGTTCTCCTCTCAGAAAGGTTCAGGGCTGTTTTCTATATCATTTACTATCAGAAATAGAGCAGATGTTAAGTGCCAGGGATCACAAATGACTTGCATTAGTAACTGTTTTATAATAATTTATAAAAGCAAAAAAGACATCAGAATTTACATATTAAGAGTGGGCATGATGTTTATGAAAAATGAAAAACAAAATAAATTTCTATATAAACTTTTAATTTATTCAAGCACATAGCTGCCTATTAGAAAACAAAATATGTATCTGATTTACTTCTTATCCTTGATATTTCTATAAAATTAATCTCAGAGATAGCACAAACTTTGTTTTTATACAAACAAAAATACTTGTGGAATGTGAAGAAGCACATAATTAATTACAGTAAGATAGATTATGTTGGACTACTGGAATGATTTAATAAGAAAACTGGCAATTCTTTCCCTTAAAACAGTAATAAAAAATGACGACAATTTCAAAAACAACCATTCAAGGCTCTGGAAAATTTCTTTTTAATAAACTGTAATTAAACAAAAGAACTAGACAAAACTAGTACAGATTTACAATGCTCAATTTTCTCAGGCTGTGATAGGATTTTGTAATGTAGCAATTTGTTTACCAAATGAAACCACATTGAAGAAAATCCTCTGGGCTTATTTATATAGGGCACTGGTTACTTATTGAGATCGTTTTGTTAAGCTCAGGAGATGACATTTCAACCCACCTGTGTAGCTTCTCATTCATAACTCAAGGATTCAAGTCTTTCTTGTTTCCAGCTGAGTTGTCAGTACCATGGAATGACTCCTCCTATCGGTCTGAAAGCCAAATAGATAATTGACTGCTGAGCAAATTGCTTCTAAGATGCAGAATGAAAGAAAGCTACACTTTTGAGTGCTAGAATTGACAAAGGAGGACTCTTTTGAACTGAAACATTTCATAGGAACTGGGAAGAGCTCTTGAAGAAAATCGGTTGTACTTGTTAGAGATCTAGCCTGGAAGGAAATATCTAAAATGCTGATAATAGTGTAATTATGTTCATAGACTTTTGACTTCTAGTTTCTCCAAGTTTCTTCATCCATTTGCATTTTTAAAGTATAAGATAACCTGAAGAATCCATTTTGTTTCATTAAAATATAGTAAAACTTGGAAAATCAAGGCAAATGACATTAATAGCTAGAAGCTAAACATTTCAATTCAAGTCTAAATATACTTGAGAATAAAATATTTTGCATTAGAGGAATAAAACATAATTTTGAAAGTCGAAGAAGTACTTCTGTATTTTTGGCATAAAAATTTGCTTCTACTGACAGTAGTGATTTGATGAGACAGGTGACTTGGTGAATTTGGAATCTTGCAGAAATTACTGTATATTTCAGTGATGGGGAAAAATGGTTATCAAGAAAATAGCCAGAGGGAGAAAATGCTTCAAAGTCACATTAGAAGAACTATGAATACTGACAAGAGGAAAACAGTATACTGACTGCAATAACAACAGAACTGACAGACATTGTGTACATGTAATCCAGTGATAGTTGTGAAAATTAAAGCCAGCTTTGAACTTCATACTAGGTTAATTTGGGGTCTGGGAAGATTCTATAATTTAAGTACTCCTTGTTTATTCATTATTTTTTAAGCTGTAAGAATTAACACTTATTTTAAAACTCTCTGGATATACAGGAAATATAACTACATCCATACAAGATCTAACATGAAGTGCTAAATAAATCCCAATCACTGTTCAGTGAAATTTTAATTCTATATAATAACAGAATAAAGCAGTTATGAGCTTTACTCCTAATGAGTTATGAAGAATTTGAGCTGAAATAAGTGCTGATCCAATGTTCTACATTTGCAAATGGGCAGAACTGGAATTTGACAAAAAAGTTCTGAGTCCATAATGAATATATTTACAGACCTAATAACTTTTCTAGCAATCTTCCTTTAAACTTTTTTGGTCATTCAACATAGAACTATATAGTCCTAAGTTTGTCGACAAATCAATTAACTAGGCATGATATGTGCATAACAGGAAATATAAGAAACAGGAATACACAAATTAAAATTATAATGAGATGACACTATACACTCACTAAATGAGTAAAAATTACAGTGAATAGCAAATCAAATGTTGGCAAGAATGTGGAGTCCTTCATATGCTCATACAGGCTGCTGAAGACATAAAAGAAATGAAAAAAATCACTTAGGAAGATGTTTTGGTTATTTCTTACGAAATCAAACTGATGCCTATGACTCAACAATTTCTAAACAATTAGATACTAAACAAACATAAACATATGTTCACATAAAGACTGGTGAAGAGTGTATCCAGCTCTCTTCTTTGTTACCAAATGTTCCTCAAGAGCAGAATGGATGAAACACATTGTAATATATTTAAAGAATAGAATTCAATAATCTAAAATATTGATTAGTAAAATACTGATACATGCAATAACACAAAAATATTAATAATCCAAACACAAGAGAATAGATGCCGTATGATTCCATCTACATAAAGTCTAAGGTCTGACAAAGTGAAACTGGGGATATCTCAGAAAAAATTGCCTACAGGGACAGGGAAAAGAATTGTTACAAAATACAGTATCTTCTTAACAAAATCTCCTAAAAACTTATCTATTATTGTATCAGACTTTAGCTCAGGGACAGCTTTTTGCATTTGATTCATATTCATTCTAAAATGAGAACCCACAAGTTAAATTTCTCAGATATTATTACTCTTAGCAGAAAAATCTATCAATTAGAGAGACACTTTTCTTTTCTGCACACTTCACATGCAATAGTAAGCTGAGGATAGGATAATGGTATCAAACAATCCTATTCAATAAGAGGAAAAATGGCAGGCACAAAGTAATTAATAGAAAAATTCTGAAATTCTATCCAGTAAATATCACCAATTTCTTGATTAGGTTTGGTACTTCTCCCTTGGATTATTTGTCGTGAGGCTTTCAGCTTGCTGAATTCTCGTGTCTTCTTTTGTTATCTCCCCTTTCCCTTGACAAAGATAAAAGTTGAGAAGGTTGATAGCCTTCTCAGCATCCTTCTTGCCTAATGAAAGTTGATATTATAATAGAAATAAAAAATACAATTATAACAGAAACAAAATTATCATGAAACTACTGGGAACACTTATGCATACAAAAAATTGAATAACCTAGGGACATGCATAAATTTTTAGAAATGTACAACCTACCAAAACTAACTCAAAAAGAAATAAAAACTTGAATGAAAACAAATAAGGATATTGAATCAATAATTAAAAAACAGAAAAGCCCAAGGCCTCCCTAGTGAATTTTACCATTTAGAGAAGAATGAATGCTAATTCTTTTCAAACTCTTCTAAAAATGGAATAGGAAGAACACTTCCAAACTCATTTTATGATGCCTGCATTACTGCTACTAAAACCAAAGACACAAGAAAAGAAAATTATAGACCAATAACTTTGATGAACATAGTTGCAAAAATTGTCCACAAAATACTAGCAAACTGAATTTAACAGCATATTAAAAGAATCATACACCATAATCAAGTCATAATTATCCCTAGACTCTAAAGATGGTTAACATACAAATTAATGGATGAGACATACCACATTAAATGATAGATAAAAATCTCATGATCATCTCAACCGATATGAAAAATCATATAACAAAATTCAACAGCATTTCATGATAAAACTCTCAACAAACTAGATATAGAAGGAATGTACCTCAACATAATAAAGGCCATGTATGACAAGCCCAGAATAGTGATATACTGATAGCCTTTCCTGTGTGTTTAGGGGAAAAGGCAATGATGCCTCTCTCACACCTTCTATCGATAGTCATCATAGAGCTAGAAGAAGTCATAAGACATACAGATTTGTAATTTAATCAAATACTTTAAATATTTTTGTTTTGATACACTCTTTTTTTGAGATTTTTTTTTATATTCACTTATAGTAATGGTGCTGGCTTATTCTGTAGTTTCACTGATGTATAAATTTGTATTTAATGACAATAGAATGTCATTTGACAACTTTCCCCTTTTTTCATTCTAAGACTGTGCACAACCAGAGGTTAAAAAAAGGCAGAAAGCATCATTTTTTTAGTTAGTAAGGATAGTTACAGATTGTTTTACATCAATCTTTTGACTTGAAACTTCCTTGACTACTTCTTGATTTTGACAATGTAGAAATAAAGTTTCTAGCTTCATTCTTTTCAATGCATATTCACTGTCTTTGCTTATTCATTGACAAGGTTTGATTTAGTCTCATTCTGGTTTATTTACAAATATTACCCAGCATTGAAAAGAACCAGCTGCTTCATTAGACTCAGTCATGTGGTAGAAAGAGTGGGTGCAGGAATGGTAGGAGGACTGATTTCTTACAGCAGGAATATTGGCCAGCAAATTGATAGTCATGTCTAGGACTGATTTCTTACAGCATCCTTTCAATGTTATTTTCTTTTATCCTGGCTAATGTATTTAGTCAGTGTTCCTGTTTGGAGTGTGACTGTCTAATGTGAGCTTTTATCTTGTTTTATCCCCTGAAGTTATATTTTAATTTGTGTTGTATTATAGGCCAACTTCAAATCAATCTCCTCCCTCTTCAAACTCTTTAAATAAGGATGTGAATATTTTACCCAACTACCTCTGATATCAGAAATTTTGTGATCTGAAATTGTCATTATTAGCAGAGCTTACCCATGATGAACTTTTAGAAAGATACATCCAACTGTTCTAATTTATAATTATTTCTCCCTAATCTCTCAATGAACTTTCCTTCTGTATGTTACTTCTGCTATCTGACACAATTTAGACAATTTGCTGGCCAATATTCCTGTGAAATTTCAGAGAGAAAATAAGCAAAAAAATAAAATTTCAATGTCATTAATTTTAATGGGTCACTTGGGTCAAAGTTAGAAAATTGCCTCCTTAGGTTGGACTGGATAGTACCCATGGGATCTAAAACAGTTAATACAATTTCCTTAAAATTTAATTAATGCTGGAGTTTAGCACACCTGAGAATCTTTGTGGCAAATTTCCAATTGGCAATGAATACTCTTGGTTTCAATTCTGCTTAAACAAATCATACGAGAGTGATATATTTAGACACTAAGGGTTATTTCTTATAGTTTTAACTAGTTTTGATAGTGAATAACTAGTGTGAGTATGCATACTGGAAATAAAAATTTGGCAAAATTATACAGTAACAATGCTTATGTTTTACTGTAATTTTTTTTATGTTTTAATTATATTGTTTTCATTGGGTAATGTTATTATACAACACTGTATATGATTCATATGTATGTCATAACACCACATCCATGACCAAGGCATTCATAGATCTCTGATATGGTCTGTTTTTTTTTTTTTTAAGATTTATTTTATTTATTTATGTGTACAAGAGCTGGGGTGTAGGGTAGAGGTATGGGAAAGTGAGAGGACTCACCAGAGAAAGAGTGAGGAGCAGAACAGGCAGATCTACTGAAATACACTGCTGAGGGGAGCGGTGAGCGAGACAGGAGAGGTTTGCTGTGCCATTTAGGTTAGCTCCCTGGCCAGGGATCAAACTCATGCTGCAGTGACTGCTGACAGCTTCACTGTTCTGAGACTTAACACCCTGTGCCACCAGGGAGGCCCCGAACATGGTCTATTAATCCCCTCCCAATTTCTCCCACCTTCTCCTTCTCCATTTTGTTGCCTCAATTCTACAGTCAGGTGTTTAGGGTTTGGATTGGTTTGGTTTTATTGTACCTTACTTTTGTTTCTCATTATTGCACAGATATGAATTTCAAATTTAAAGAAGCTCAAGGGCCATCTCTCCTTGTGCTCACATTTCACTGTATTTTTCCTGTTACATTTTTCTCATAAATGGCTAGCAGTCAACTTTTATTTAGAATCAATGCACATGGAATACTCCATGCATTACTGAAACTAAATGCTTTATTCTTCTGCTACTCAAAACACTTCAGCCCAATCTCTTATGACTGCGTTCATTTCATATCATTTATTTCATCTTCTGTGTCCTTGTGTAGAATTTTTAAGCCACTAAAATAAGATATGTTGACTTATGTCATCAGACTATTCTAAAAATTACATAATTTTGATGTTATATAAATGAGTCCATAAGAAAAATGGAAAACTCTCCAATTAGTTTTGTTAAGTCAGAATTAAATGACAATTTAATATTAATAAATGTACTTCAAAGAAAAGTTATAAGCTTCCTAATTGAGCTATAAAAATTCTAAATATGATGTTAGCTACTAAAAACTATTAGTATATCTAAATAATTTATGGTGAAATTTGGTTTATTCTAGCAATACAAAACTTAAAACTTTATCATACATTAAAGAATATAAAACATTATTAGAGACTAGAAATGATAAAGATTTATAGTTATGGTCAGCAAAATTCAAGTGAATTATAAGCAGAAATAATCTCACATTAAAATTTTTGTCAAAAACACCAAATCTTGTATTAGATGTTTGTCATCATAAAACAATTTCAATTCAAATTAAGAATTCAATGCAATACTTAAAATTTTGATTCAATAGTAACCCAGAGGCTATACCAAATAATATTCAAACAGCTTAAATAAAAGAACTACAATATATCAAGATCTTGAAGAATTTTATTGTTATGAAAATATCTTCTGTTAAAGGTATTTGAAAATTCTGCGCTCATCATTCTTAAGTTTGAACCTACCTACTATTTTCCCATTTCCTAATACCCATGTCAGGAATTTGGTCATAAAATGTACATGTTGACTTAATGTAATAATATCACTATTATGCAGTGATAGTTATAAAATTTGAACAATATAACAGAATCTCAAAATTATAAAAGTATTTATCTAAATATTTCCCATTTCAAAAATAAAAACTTACAAACAAATAAAAGAAACACTGTAGAGATTCTTTAAAGATAATTTCAAGATACCTAAAAATAAAAACCATATTTAGAGAGTAAACATTATTTTACATTGTGAGCTCATTACAGATGTCCTCAGGCAAGTTGTTTGGCCCATATTTGCTTGGCATGAGAAAGGTAGTTACATTTTTGAGGATTTGTGAAATTCAAAAAACATATATTGTATGATTCCATTGATAGATCATTCTTCAAATGACAAAATTATACAATGGAGAATCCATTAGTGGTTTCAATCTTTAAGATAGTGATTGGGAGAGAAGTGGACATGACAGTAAAAAACAACATAATGGATAGAAGTGTGATTATCAAAATGTTTTGTATATTCAGTGTATCAATGATATCCTGGTGTGTAATATATTAGCATTTTGCAAAATGTTAACATTGGAGTAAACACAATAAATTATATATAGAAATCATGCATCATTTCTTACAACTATATGTGAATCTGCAGTCATTTTAAGATAGAACATTTTGCTAAAGGAAAAATGAGACAATATGTAAAAATTCATAACTTGTCCAATTAACACCAAATTATACTACTGTTTTGGTAAGCATTGAGTCAATGAAAAAATAAAGCAGAGGTAAAAGTTAGCGGAATTCATTTAAAATGTGATATTTTCAGAGGTTTTAGTCAATGAGGAAAATTTTTTGAAGAGATTGCATTATTTTGCTAGGCTTGCCAAAACAAAATACCACATACTGCGTAGTTTGAACAATAGAAATTTGTTTTCTCACAGTTCAAGAGGGTAGATGTCTGAGATCAGTGCTCTCAGATTTGGTTTCTTCTAAGGTATCTCTACTTGGCTTTAAGATAACCTCCTTCTCATTCTGTCCTCATATGTCCTTCATCTTAGTTGTCTATGTTCTAACTACTTCCTTTTCTAAAGATACCAGTTATGGTGGATAAGGGCCCACTTATATGTTCTCATGTTACTTTACCTACCTAAAATGACTAATGTAAAATAGAGTCACATTCTAAATTTGGGCAGGGGCTAGAGATTCAACATATGAGTTCAGGAGGAGCACTACTTAGTTATTACAGACCAACACTTAGAAATTAAGATAAAAGTATACTTTAATTATACTGAATAAAAATTTAGATTTCTGGCTAGCAGACCTCAACTGTCGTGCCTACTGCTCCCCTCAGCAGTGTATTTCGTCGGTCTGCATGTTCTGTTCCCCAGTCTGTCTCTGGTGAATCCTCTCACCCTCCCACGCATCTGTCCTTTGCCCTAGTTCCTGTATAAATAAAATAAATCTTTAAAAATAATTTAGTTTTCTATGTGATTTCTAGAGCAAAGGTTAGTCATAGCAATAATTAAAAGTAGGTGAGTAATGAGTCCATACTTCAAAAGCACAAGTACACTCAAACATCTATAACACTCATAAATTTCATACATATGCACACACACATACATGCATATGGGAACACACACACACAGTTGTGGATTGTCCTCTTCATTCCCTTACTAAATGTCTGGCTTTTGGCAAGTGAGTCTAGAACATAGCATCATTTAGAGTTCTGATGGAGTAGGAATATGAAAGACTCAGACTCCATAAATAAATAGCCTTCTTAACAATTTTGTAATACCCATTGATTGTCAAGAAGTAGCAGATAGTTGGGTTGACATTTGCAAAGAGCAGACAATGTCTCTTGCAAAAGGGCTTACAAACATTTTGTTAACAATGAACTAGCCTATCATATTAATACATTTTTTTACCTCTTTGTTTGATCAGGAGTTGACATTTATTCCAGGCTTTGCCCTTTCAATTTATCAAGTATACTGATGACATAAGGTGCAATGTACAGGCTTTTGAGAGTATTTCTATGAATATACATAAACAATAATTCTTAATGTGAACTACCAAACCAAGTTGGCAACCATGCCACTATAGTTTGTGTATGAAAATATTTTGTTTGATAAGGAAAGCCAATCCTTTCTTAGGATGGAAACTACAAAGGAAGTAAAAGATAAAAATGTGACAAATATTCCCTTAAAGGCAAAGCAAAAGTATTAAATATTATATAATGCAAAATGGAGAAGTGATTGTGTGAGTCTGGTCTCCCCAAAGAGTCAGATAGGCTTTTCTCATTATGCCCTGAATACATCTTTTTTCAATTGTGTCACTTTATTACAGGAAACACAGGTCAATCGAAGCCTTGCATACTTCGGGTGAAACTGTTACCATTACTTAAAGACTGTAGATTATTTTAAGTTAAGAGCAGGGAAGGCCTTGTTAAGAGCAGAAACTAAAAGGAAGCTCTTGTTTTTATCTCAGTTCCTTGTCCTCTTGCTAATTAATAAAGCAAACACTTCTCTGCTTTGACCTAGAAGAATATAGTTTGGAGGGGAATCAGTTAGGCATAGGCTTATCAGTGATTGTGTCCTCCTGTCCTGAGAAACTCAATTTTTTACTGTTAGTAAAAGATGAAGGGCCTCCCCTGGTGGTATAGTGGTTGAGCACTGGGCTGTGAAGCTGCCCGCAGCCTCTGCAGCGCCGGTTCGATCCCCGGCCGCAGGTGAGGGTTCCACAGACCTCTCCTGCCACGCCCTCTGCTCCCCTCAGCAGTGTATTTTGTCAGTCTGCCTGTTCTGTTCCCCTCTCCAGCTCTGGTGAATTCTCTCACCCTCCCATGCTTCTGACTGTACCAGTGCTTGTATAAGTAAATAAATAAATCTTAAAAAAAAAAAAAAAGATGAAGTTAGCCTGTACTTGTCACTGAAGTCTCCCTGACCTCTAAAGAAGGTAACAAGAGACAGTGTCGGTCATTATACAGTGAATAAAGGAACATCAGGAAGACATAATACTAGTTAATACATTGCTTCAAATAAGTACCAAAATATATGATAACTATTAACAAACATGAAAACAGATTTTGGTAACAACACAATGATTGCAAGACTCCTTCTTTAGACTTAAAAGTAAGCAATGGTTAGTTAAGTATTTTCACAGAAGACAGGGAAAGATGAGAGAAAAAAAACTAAACAAAAATTTGTGTGTGTATGGGGGGGTGGGTACAGATAGAAGAATGACAGATTAATGATAGGTAAGTAGGTAGGTAAAAAGATCTATTTTGGAAAACAGTAAAAATCAATCTAAGTGTTTACAGAATACTTCAGAGCCTTTAAAAGTCAGTCTTTATCCTAGAAAATACATGAATTCAAAGCATGAATTTTGGAATATTTAAATGGAGATAAATAACTCTCAGTACTACTGAAGGACAGTAATCAACACTAGTTAGTCACAATTAAAATTGCATTATTAAGTAATAATTGAAACTCATTCAAACCACTGTGTAAGAACAGGTAGATGGACATGTACTGTGCAACCAGATTTAGGCCCTAATTTGGCATTAAATGTCTTGAATTTAACATTTATCTAGTTGATAACCTGCTAAAGCATAGACTCTGTCTCTCAAGTATAGATTATATCATCAACACTATTGAGTTCCTGAAAAGACAAATGACTTCTTAGTGTGTGCTGATAAAAACTATTTCTGTTACCCTACTCCCAGGGAAAAGTGCGTATATTATAGAACCAAGTTATAATTGATGATGTTCATGAGAATAAAATTGCAAAACTTCTGTTCTATGGAAATAGTCACCGTCTTTATGCTGGTTATGCACTTATTCATATTGTGGTGGTAGTTATAATTTTACCCCTCTCAAAGATTTTATACTTACTGTCTTTAAAGTTCCAAAAAGGGACAGAGGAGGAAATGTGCTAGGTTATTGGCACTGAAACTTTGGTGGTGGGTGAGTGAAGCATGTACACACACGGAAGGGTGATGTTGTACTATCAAAATTATATAATTATGCAAATATCTGGCCAATCAATAAAATTTGAGAAGAAAAGAAACTATTGATATGCATAACAACATGGATGAATCTGAAAATAATTCTGCTGAGTGAAAGACAAGAAAAGAAAGACTACACACTGTGTGGTTGTATTGATATGAAATTGTAGAAAATGCATGCTATGCTAACTTCATTATGAAAACAACAGATAGGTGGCTACTTTGCAGAAAGGTTAAGTTGGGTGGGTGGAAAGAGGTGGATTAGAATGGGGTTTGAAGAGTCTTTTGGGATAAGAGGTTCATTATTTTTATTATTGTGATGGTTTCCTAGCTTATACATATGCTAAAACTTACTAAATTATGCCGATTAATTAGATACGATATTTAGATTTACATGTCAAGTGTAACTCAACAAAGTTATTTAAAAAATACATTTCTTCCATATACTAAATTAATGTAGACATTTACATTTTCTTTGTTTTAAATAGTGCATTCAATTGAATTATCACAAAAAAAATAAAGCTCCTAAAAATCCTTCTGAAAGTAAGATGTTCGTAGGTTTTTTTTCTAAGTTTGTTTTCCATTGTTTTTCAGGCAAGTTAATTGGTTACCTGTTTACTCAAGGTGAAAAAAAATGAGGTGCTTGGGACTTTCTAGCGTGCCCTCCAGCTATCTTTGCAATCAGGTTTTCAATTCTTGGTTGCAGCACCAGTAGTCTTTTTTTGCTGTAATTATGGAGACTTTGGAAGGTGATCACTCATCTTTGTGACTCTCTTCCTGAGTTGGTACATAAAAAAAAAAATTCTTCCAAATGTCTCCTTCCTTTCACCTTGTGTTACACTCCAAAACTGATATTATGCAATGGATAACATGTTGCTTCAGGGGGTCCTAAGATTCTGAAATATTAAATTTGCATTTCAGTTGGAAAGTCTTAAAAATTAACATGATCATATAATGTAGAACAAGATAATGAACTACATTTTGGGCCTCCCTGGTGGCCTAGGGGTTAAGTCTCAGCTCTGTTACCACTATGACCTGAGTTCAATCCCTGGGCAGGGAGTTAAAGCACATATGGTGCAGCAGACCTCTCCTGCTTCCCCTGCTCCTCCCCTCAGCAGTGTATTTCAGTAGATCTGCCTGTTCTGCTCCCCACTCTGTCACTGGTGAATCCTCTTACCCCAGCACCTCTGGCCTACACCCCAGTTCATATAAGCATAAATAAATCTTTTAAAAAGTGTCTTGCTCTTTAAAAACAAAAAAAAAGATAATGAGCTACATTTTTAAAAGTGTTAGAATGGGAAGTCAGTGCTTGGTGGAAAACCAAGTTAGTACCTAAACAAATAACATTGTATATTTAATGTGTTTGTGGGTAGCAGCTTGTCTGGTGCTGTTAAATTAACATAAGATAATGTCAAAATTATAGTAGCCTTACATTTGAATGGTTAAACTGAACTCTATAAGTAAATTTAAAGGAAAGATTTTGCTTAGTAACAACTCCTTAACTGTCATCCTATTGTAAACTTGATAACCTCACATGACTGCCAGTTTATGAATACAACCATGTTTGCTGCTGACTAAGCTGCCTCACATGTTGTAAGTTGTGAGTTTAAACCCTTGAGTTCCCTATGCACTTTCATTTATGACAGCTTGATCTATACAGAGACTTAACTTGATTTTCTCGAAGAACTAGGAATTTACTTATTTCTTCCTTTTGTGATTTACACATAACTTTCATGTACAACTTTTGCTTCAGGGCAATAAAAAGTGAGTTCTTAGATTTCACTTATGTCTCTACTAATACATAAAGTACTAAGTAAATCAATTAACTTCAGTGAACAAGCTGCTTCCTACCACAAGCCAGCACAAAATATTAACTCCCTCTCTGCATACTTGCCAGCTGAACCTCACAACGTTTTTCATGTTATATATTCTGTTGAGATCATCATTCTGTGCCATGTGATGATTACAAAGGAGAATATTTTATTTTATTTATTTTATTTTATTTTATATTTTATTTATTTTATATATTTTGACAATGTATGCATTTTCATCTTGGTTACAGTGCCTTACAATTCCAACCCCTCCCCCCTTGTTTTGATCCTGCTCCACAAAGGAGAATTTTTAACACTATATGGCATGAAGGAAAACTTCTGTTTTTGATTCTGAACTGAAATCATGTGCACCTTTCTAGAATATGTAGTTTACTAGAAAACTTTGAAACATCACAGAGCCATTATTTTATGACCTGCATTTGCTTTGTATTCTAGTTCTATTTGAAATAGAAAAAAATTGCAACATGTGCCCAAGCCCTTTCATGCCTCACTAATATGTGGGAAGGTAAAAAAAGGACAGATGAAAGATTAAGAAATAGGAAATTAAGTGATCAAATTTATTGTGTAGTCAGAATATACAGTAAAAGACAAAAAAGGGGGGAAACAATAAAATTATAACCGTTGTAGAATACTTTATATCAGTAATCTTAGGGTCTTACTGATACTTTATATCAGTAATCATGGGAGGTTTTGGAACATCCAAGAGAGAAATCTGAGGCATAAAGAGTAGTTAGAAGGAGCTACCTGTATTTTGGCTTTATTTGGTCCCCAAATTAACATGGAGACAAAGACTTGTGTTCAAATTGCTGATTTGGGAGGTGATCCTCTCAGAAGACAGAATGAGGAGCAGCCTGGGACTCCCAAACCTGCCTGCTCTAAATGGGTTCTGCCATCTGCCGCATTAAAAAACAAAAAAACACATACTCTTAATGCCTATGACCTTCAATGGTAAAAAAACTTTAATACAATTAGTGTGCAATAGAGAGACAGTTCATGTGCAATAGAGCCAACAGAAAGAATATAGTTAAAATAGTTTTGCCAAGTAACATCCAAAGTTACCCATTCCCTCATGGATAAATACCCAAACAGGGGTATCCCAAAGCAGGGCTACTAATAGCTGAAAACATGCCACAAGTCTAAAGGACCTTCTGGCTGGGAACCAGAGGTAAGGGGCAGAAAGGGCCAGGCAAGCCTGGAAGGAAGAGAGCAAAGTGAAAACACTAGCAAAGACAGAGGCTGCCATTGTCAACCTCCCTATGGGACTCTCACCCATGTCTATCTTTTTCAAGTCTCTCCTTCCATGTCCCCCAAGTCTCTGATATATCACAGATCAAGAAGCAAGCACGCTCCTTCACATGTGTCTCTTACATGTACCTCCTCCAATGTTTTTCATCCACATCTCTCTTCTCCTTTCTCAAGTCCTTTCCCCAATCTTTTCTAGCTTGACCCTGCTCAGCTTCAGCCTTCCTTGGGTGGGACAGGAAACCTGGAACCTCCCCTTTGTATGGATATCACACTGTTACAATCCCAGAGACCATGAACCAGAATTTGGTTGAGAGAGGAACAAAGACAAAAGTCAATACAATCTTTGATTAGCGAGGGACCACATCAGTTACCACAAAGACAACTCTTGTTCCATCAAGAGAATGGTGTTCAGCATCTAATGAACATTCAGAATTTTAACAGAAAGAGTTGGAAGGATTTTTACCTGTGAATTACTTGCATTATATCTAGTAATCTTTTTTATAGTTAATTACTAATATATGATTATAGACTGAATATTTGTCCTCAATGTTTCATATTTGATCAAATAAGAAAAAAAGGGGATTGAAAATATCTGAAGGAGAAATAGTGATGAGGTTGAAAGATGTATGATAGTTAACAACATAGACTTTGAAGTTACATAGACCTAATTTTGAAACTGATTATACATATACTTATTAACTGGGTTATTTGAAGTACAATTTCCTCATTTGCAATATATATATATATATATATATATTATAACAAAGTTTGTAGTGCCATTACTGTTAAATGATATGATATATTTGAATCTCTTAACACAATGCCTGATCCATAGTAAACACCCTTGCTTGATCTTACTGCTTAAAGAAAAAGGTAAAGAGGACTATGACAGTTGAAAAAATAGTATCACATAGATTTATTAGATTTAGTCCAGTTAATCTACATTTTTAAAATATTCTCTCTATCCCTACTAAATAAAAATGAGATTCTCAGTTTGTCCAATTTGAAAACCAAATTTCCTTAGTTATTCATGTTTCTTTATATACTTAAACTAGATTTTTCAACTAGATTTTTCAAAAGCTCCACTTGAAATAAAAGTATAAGATGGTTATATTTTGTGATATTTCGGGTTTAATTAGCTCAACATCTAAAGGAGAAAAATGTAAAACAAAAATAAAAAGCAGGCACACAGATTAATGCAAAAGAATTGAAAACCCAGAAATAAACCCAGACTCATAAGGTCAGTTAATCTAAGACAAAGAAGCCAAGAGTATACAATGGAGACAGGAAAGTCTCTTGAATAAATTATGTTTGGAAAACTGGACAGTCATATGAAAAGCACAAAATTAGACTTCTATCTCACACCATGCAGAAGGAAATAAAGACCTGAAATCATAAATACATAGAAGAAAAGCTTGTCAAATCACTCCAGTGATGTCTTTTAAGCCTTGATCATAATAGCTATACATACAAATGCAAAGCTGAAACTAGAAAGTCTCCAAATAGTAAAAATATCATTACAATGAAAGGACACTACACTGACTGAATGAGAATATTTGGACTTCATACATGTGACAAGGGGCTAATAGCCAACATCTACAAAGAGCTCATACAACTCAAAAAAAAGAAAACAAAAATCCAATCAAGAGGACCATAAAAGATACCATCCTTAAGGATGAACTATGACTACTTAGTTTGATAGGTATAACTCTTATAAGTCTGTGTGTTGTGGAGAAATCATAGCACATATTTGAAATTAAGAGAAATTTCTAGAATTTCAATAGTCACCAAGTTCAATCTTGGATTTTCCATCAAAAATTATTTTATATATTAAATAAAGGCTTTATAGTGTAAACCTCTATTATAGAGTGTTATTTTTGCCTTAAGATAACAAATAAAAATTTGAGATAGATATATAATTTAAAAATGTAAAGAATCATATTTCTTGGAAGGAAAAATATGCTTTTGGATAGTTGAAATCATCGCTAAAATCTAACCAGTCTTTAAGTGTCATTTAGCAAATGGGCATTTCTATATTTTAGAACTGAATTTGTATATGCTTCAAGAAAAATTACAAGTATATTAGAGGAAAGGTTGATTAAGAAGAGACTGCATTAATCAAGAATATTTTAGTATCTAGATGCCTCTAGGACAGGCTACACATTATAAATATACATTATACATATTCCCATATTTTCCTTTTCTTTTTTATAACAGGTTTGTTTATTTATTCATACAAGAAGTGGGGTACAGGCCAAAATTCCAGGGTGAGAGGATTCACCAGAGACAGAATGGGGAACAGATCAGGTGGATTGACTAAAATACACTGCTGAGGGGAGCAGTTGGTGAGCCAGGAGTGGTCTGCTGCACCATGTGGATTACTTCCCTGGCAGTCCAGAAATGAAACTCGGTGTTGCAATAGCTGTCAGTAGATTGATAGTGCTGTCTGTAACCCCTGTGCCACCAGGGAGGCCCTGATTCCCAGGTTTTTCAATTGTAATAGAATACTTCTGCAACTAAAATATTCAGTGTATAATAAATGTTATAAACATTATTAGGAATCAAAATTATCTAGGTTGTCCACCCATTTTAATGGAGCTTTTTTAAATTTTACTTATTATTTTAATATTTTATGGGCCAAGATTTCTAAGCAAGATCTCTGGCCTACCACTGATTCATGTCTCTGATAATCTTAGACTAATAAACACAGCCAGTATAAATGATTTTGCAATAAAGAGATTATCTCATTGTTGTTTTGATAGATCCTCTTGTTCCTATGATGTCCAGGGTCTAATTTTAAAAATATCTTTGCATTGTAAGCAGTCTTTTAAATTTTCTAAAAGGAAAAAAAAAAAAAACAGTATTGGACAAAGCCTGCGGGTCTGTTCAGATAACAATATGCAATGTCAATGCAATAATGAGATCTTGAAAGGCAACCTCTGGGATAAACATTAAATTTATCTTTGGATTGTAATTTCATGTAATATGTTCTTAAGGTTAATGCAATCTTTATTTAAAAGCAATCATCCGTCTCAGAAGAGACATTCAGGCACAATCCCTCATTTCATTTATTCATGTTATAACATGTGGAAAGAAACATCTCCACTGGGATTTGGGAGAAGAAATCAATTTTCCCACAACTGTGTAATTCCTTAGTTTTTCCTCCTTGTGATTTCAGGTTCTTAAACAGAAACATAAGTTGACACTCTGTTATCAGTGGTATTTCATCATAAAAAGTGATTCTCTTTGTTTGATATGGCACCTATGTTTACAAGACAAAAACCACTGTAATAATCTGAGTAGGTACAATTAAAGCCACTGGTCTAAAACAACTAGGTGATTTAGCTATTATCTTTATTTCTGTTGCCCACTATGGAATAAGATGCAACTAGATAACCAAGAATAGAAGAGGACCACAAGCTGTCAGAAGGAAAGCTGACTTGCTGCTCTGGGGAAAAAATATTATCTATTTGCTCACTATTTTCTGCTTATTTTAAGAGTACTTTGTTTCATAATCCAGATAAACTGTTGTTCTCCCAAGATGATGTAATGTTATTCCAAATAGTGTTTATCAGGTAATTACAAAGAGAAAATTTTTTTCTGATACAATTATTAAAACAGAAAGGTACAGCAGACTGAAAGAAAATAAGAGGCAAGAAAAGAAGTTTAAGTTTTTAGAGTTTGAACTGAAATAGTTGTATCTACTTAGGGCATTAGAATTCAAATATCAGTATTGGGGCCTCCCCAGTGGCACAGCGGTTGAGCGCTGGGTTGCGAAGCTGCCCGTGGCCTCTGCGGCGCCGGTTCGATCCCTGGCTGCTCCCTGGCCACCAGAGGAGGGTCCCACATGGCGCGCAGACCTCTCCTGCCGCCGGCTGCTCCCCTCAGCAGTGTATTTCGGTCCTTCTGCCTGCTCTGCTCCCCGCTCTGGCTCTGGTGAATTCTCTCACCCTCCCGTGCTTCTGACTGTACCCAGTGCATGTATAAACAACCAAACAACCAACCAACCAAACAAACAAACAAACAGATAAATAAATAAACAAACATGCCTCTATTAAAAAAAAAATATATATAAAAAATTTAAAAAATCAAATATCAGTATTAACTGACCTTGTGAGGTCCAACTATCTAATTTGTTGGCTCTCGATTGCATATTTTACTAAGGTTTTCCTACATGTATGCACCAATTTATTACACATTTTGCTTTTAGTAAATTTTATCACTTATATTTATCATTTCAGACTAATATTGAAAGAATTTCAAATATTCTAGAAGTCAGAGAAAAGAACCATTTGGTGGCTATCTTAATTACTTTGGTCTGCAAAGCACTTAAAAAACAACATGACTGACTCCATTTTCTTCTGACATTCACATATTTTTTGTCATTATCAGATAATTAGTGGGTGTTTGTGATGACTTCTGTATATATAGTTCATTTTCTAATTTTATTTCAAACCAACACAATATTTCCTCAGAAATCAGAATAGGGTGTAAACATACAACACTAATCAGACATACACTTGTATAAATTATGTCAATAACATCTACCCAAAATTTACGTTTCTGATGACCCTATCTAAAGATGGTTCTTCCTTGTTAATATGCAGGGTAGAACTCTACGTATTTATAGCACTTTCTATAATTTATAATCATGAATGATTATATGCATACATTTGTATGAATATATACATATATAACACATATTTATGAGTTTTATAAGTATACATGTTTCTTTAAATTCTTATTTTTCTTACTCCATCCCCAAGCACACTCAAAGAGAGTAAGGATTTGTGAAAATGACTCAATAAATTCCTATACATTTCATTCACAAGCCACTGTACATATTCCGAGCACAAAAATACTAACAAGTATAAGCACAGTATAACTATTTCTCTATGAAATATCAAAAGAAATTATATAAAAAATACAAAATTACATTTTTTGCTGTATATTTCTCTTCCTATCTAAATAAGATAGACAAAAGTAATACGTAAAGGGGTTCTCCCTGGTGGTGCTGGGGTTAAACACAGCACTCTCAGGCTATAGCCATGAATTTGATCCCTGGCCAGGGAACTACCCAGATGGCACAGCAGACCTCTCTGTTCTTATCTACTCTACCTTCAGCAGTGTATTTCAGTCAATCTACCTGTTGTATTCCCCACTTTGTCTCTGGTGAATTCTCTTACCCCCACACCTCTGGCTTATACCCCAGCTCTTCTATGCATAAATAAATACTTTTTTAAAAAATATGTAAAATATTTTTAAAAACACTTCTTGGTTTCTCTCTTTGTATTTTAATATTTCAAGAATAACAAATAAAATTGATTTTTTAAATGGTTAGTCTTCTAAGAATAAATAATGAACTTTGCTAAATGAGTGAATTAATGCTGTGTCTTACTAAGGACTATGGAGAATACAAAGACAACAATAATCATTTTCTTCAAGAAAATTAGACTCTAGTTAGGGGGTCAATTTTAACATTTTGTGAGATGTTCAATTAACAACAGAAAGGCTCTCTGTAAATAATAGCAAATGCATGAACAAGTTCCAAAGACACACTTCAGGGAAACATTTTTGTATTGCTAGTACTTATGAAGAAACTATTTTGGATGGGCAATTTCCCTCACTGAATTAAACAGATTAGTTTAAATAATATTTTTAACTAAAAATAAAAGGAAATGAATAATCATAATTCCCTAAACTATGGACATAATTTAGTGTCAAATATTTGTCTCTAATGTTATGAAGGTTCCTAATTAAGTACAAGTGAATTAAATTTAAGGTACCCTAGGAGATTCTAATTGCAGTTTTTTTTTTTTTAAGTATGTTAATAGTAGTTTGAAGGTCAGAGAGAGTGGTATTGAAAAATTATTCCTAGTGTATTACAATATCTTTATTTTTATCCACTTTCTTTCCATAATGTCTGCATGATTTTACTGACTCAAAAATGAAAATTAAAAAAAAAAACATTTCAGTCAGAAGGGTGATCCCTTTATCTGTCATTTCTAAGTGCATTCAAAAATACAAAATAAAAACCTCTTGTATTCTTAGCTGAGGCTTCCAGTTTTGTTTTAATCCCATTGTTAACTGAAAAATGGCAAAATATTGAGATTTCCATTAAATCGCTAAAAATAATATTCTCATCAATTCTTCAGGTGCTCTCTTATAAGACCTATATATTATTAAATTTTTGTCACTATTTTCAAAACTCCCATCAGAGTAGGAGTAATTCACTAAAATGAATAACATTTATTAATTACTAAAATAGCATTATCACCCACAGAGACATTCTTGTGGCACAATAGAGTTAGCCTATGTTTGGAAGAGATTTTGTATCTTGTTTTGACTATAATGTCACAAGCAAATCATTAATTTCTTTGTGTCTCAATTCATTTCATCTCATAGGGAAATGGTATCTTTCTTTTTAGGACAAAAAGAAAATTTAATGAAAGGAATTAATGTTATTTTTATTATCATCTCTTCCTGAGATGGAACAATTTTCAGATTCATTTTGGCAAGTTGAAGTAAAAATTAGGATAGTCAATGGATAAAAATTAGGATAGTCAATGTATAGTCATAAAACCCAAGCTTCCATTTAATTATCTGATTATGTAGGCTACATGGTCCTTACATTTTCTTGATCGCTGACTTGATATCTTTGAGAATTTTGCAATTTGCTTTTCACAATCTAGATCTTCTTTGTAGATAATAAAGTAAGAGAATTGAACAATGTATAAATGTCCTTAAACTCTAAAAATGTGAGATTACTTTGCTATTACAAGCTGGTGTGTGTGTACCTATAGATAGAGAGATGTGTGTAGATATATGTAAAGATAGGTGTGTAGCTATATGTGGTCTTGTTGAAATACTGGGCAAATGAAGAGTGAGACATAATTCATGTGAGTCAAGAAACAATGTACTGTGGAACACTGAAGGCCATGGAACATTTTAAATCGTACTGTATAGAAAACAATAGGAAAAGTTTTTAAAAATCAAAGAAAAATAATTCAGTATCTCAAGCTGTTCTTTTTCTTTCTTTGAGTTTGCTTTAAAAGCAAAATTATGTAAACAGAAAAATTAGAGGAAAACACTGATAATGTTAAAAATGAAATTGGAAATCAGATCCATGATGGGAAAAATTACTAGTAGAAGATAGGAAGTCAAGAAAAGGATTTTCTTGCTATTGAAAAATATGATTTTTCATATAATGAAATGTGCAAGTTCAAATTTACAAAGGTCTTCTGCAGCTCCCAGCAAGATCTCTGTTAACAGATTCTATAGGTATGTGAGAATATATAAAGCATCGTTAATTTATTTAGGAATAGTAGGCAGACTCATCTTTTAGCACAAAAAAATAATTTTAAGAAATCTCAGATTATCCCATGTCAACTAAATAACATGTGAAGTAATTAGAAATCACTACTATCCCTTTCCCAGATTACTATAATTATTTTCTACCTGGCACTTGCCATACTAACCTGGTGCTAGTGGTAGGTGTGGCGTGGTAACATACATCAGAGCAGGTGTGCACATATTCCCCTAGATCATACATATATTGCAAAGCAATGTTACTTCAATAATTACAAAAAGCTTAAAAATGTAAAATAAATTTTATTATCTCCCTGTTTAAAAGCATTTGTTAGTGTCCCCCTACCCTGAGGAATAAAAGCCAACATTTGCTTATGACCTACAAGAGGTTGCATATTATGACTCTTATTTACATCTCCAATGTATACATTTCTTCTTGTTCATTTGCATGTTCCTACCTTCAGTTCCTATAACACATCAACATAATCGAGTCAAATACATTAGCACATGCATGTCCCTCTACCAAAAATGTTTCCTTAACTACTCTTCACTTTACTTTCTCATAACTTAAATCTCATCTCTTTCTTAATGTACCCTCTATTGAATTAAATCAATTAGATTCACTTAATAATAGCTGTACCAATAATATTTTGAAAATAATAACTTTTCTGGAGCTCTTGATTCCTTAAGTGTTGTGGCAGGAACTTTGTTGCTGCTTTGCAGTGGGAAGGCAATGAGGGACAGAGCAGTTGTGGAGCACATTTGCAAGGCAAGACTCTGCTACTAGAGCAAAAGTTTTTGTGCCATTTATTGAAAGCATACAGGATAGCAAAAGCCAATCATGCAACAATGGTATGAGGAATAGGGTCCGGAGTGTAGGATAGGAGTGGAGGACAAAGTTTTACAAGAGACAGGGAGGGGGACATCATGACCATGCATCGAGACATTTGTATCAACAAAGTGTGATATTATCACAGGCAGAGTTATCCCGAGACCGCCATGGAGAAAGTCACGTAATCAGGTCAACAGCAGCCTAGGTGTCTCCGGGTCTGCCTTGCATTAGGAGCTATACTCCATAGTCAAAGGATGTTCTGCTGATTTGTAGATAGGAAATAGGTCACAGTTGCCCATGAGTGGCCAATTCACAGGAACCCACATTTAAGTTCTGGTCTTGGTTGGATCACTCAGTTGCATGTTGTTAGAAGCTAGGAAGTCTGGCCTTTTAATTCATATGGTTTCTCACGATCTAGAAACCTAGGTCAACTTGCTCACGTGGTGAAAAAGAAGACTACTCCATGCGTGTGTGTGTGTGCACATATGTACATGAAAGAGAAACGGAATTATATTAGCAGCATTTCAAACCTCGGAAATTCCACGCTTAGAATAGGCAAACTGTCACTTCCACCACAGTTCATCAGTCAAATCCAGTCACAAGGCAACTCAGAACCAAGAGGAAAGTAAATAGATTTCAGTTTTTCATGAAAGAAGCTGCAGAGTCACTTCAGAAAGGTGTAGAAACAGAAAGAATGGATAATCGTGGCCACTTTTTCAGTTGTCTGCACTGTTATATAACTGTTATAAATGAATCAACATCCTATTTATTCCCTTTGTAACACATATCAAAATGTGTTTCACGAGTCTGATATTTGCTGGGTTACTGTTTGTTACTTCCTCTAGGCAATAAACTCTATGAAAGTAGAAATTGTTTCTTCTTTTTTTTTTAACATAGTAAAGCTATAGAATGGCATAATCCTTGGCATGTAATAGGCACTTAATGAATATTTTATAATAAAAATTGAAAGAAAGCAAAATAAGAAATCTATGCAGAGATATATTCTCTTACAGTTTTACAAATACAAAGGGTCTTCTTAAGGCCCATCTATTCACAATCTCAGTAAATAGCAATAGCATTAAAATTTATAACAGTAATGGAAAAAAGTTCTTTTGCAGAAATTGGACAAGAACTTTTCATACGTGGGATTCATTGCCCTATTAACAGAAGAGAGGTAATTTACATTTGCTCTGTGCATTCAGTGTGTCAGGCACTATGCTGATAAATTTGCTCACACCATCAGTTGCCTGCAAAGCTAATAAGAGAACAGAAGGAAGGTGACCTAAAGTAGCATGACGCCTCTGACTTGGGGATTGGTGCTTACATTATCTGGCAGAAACCTGAGGGGGAAATTGGAACATACGAAGTAGAAAGGAATTATGAAAAGTAAGTGTAGTATGTGTTTACCTAGCCTCATAGAATGCAAGCTCACTACATAATATCAGTATTTTTCACAAGGAATATGCCTTGCTATAACTCTAGAATTGTATTCTTCTTCTTACATACAGAGATATTCAAAATAGAATATCCTTTAGAAACAATTAGTATTTAAGAATGCTACATGTAGTGGAGATTTCACAAATTACAGTTTTCCAGTGAACTCAAGTACTAGAAAACACTAAGGATAAAATGCTTTGAGAGTTTCTCAAGAGTATTTATATCTGGAATCAAACAAAAAATTGACTTAAATTTACAATGCTAATAGCTTGCACATCAAAAATTCATTTTGTTTGAACTAATGATAGGGAAGTACAATAAGGGATATGGAACTTACAAAAATGGAATAATTGTTATAATACTATTTTTGTGAGACACTGTGGGCTTTCAAAGCTCTACACAGTTAAAAACTCTCTGACTAGTGAAATTCAGGTTAGATAACTGGCATAAAGTTTGTCAAAGTACCAAAAATTCCAATACCCCTAGTTATGGTCCAATGTCCTATGCCACTTTCTGATCTAATAGCAAATATAAAAGTACATTTACAAATAAATTAATAAAAAGCCATAGAATTAATGAATCATATCACCCTTGAGAGCAGATTAAGCTTTTATTTAAGCACTCAATATTTACTAAACAATATGCAAGCCAACTGTCTACAATTTAAAAGCTAAAATATAATTTCAGTCAAATCTATGTTTATAATTACGTACCTGTGCTCAATTTATTAGTCACAGTTTTATCAATTCCCTCTGTCTTCTCCAGATGTTGCATTTTCAATATCTTTATGCTCAAATCATATTTGAACAGGAAGAAAAATCAAGTTTGCTAAAAACAATATTAAAAAGTCTTTCAAGAAGATGTATGAGAATCTTCTTCCCTCAATTCCATTTTTTACATAAACATTTAAATATTTCATAGTGAGAAAAATAGTTTAACAATAACAATGGATAACAAAAACTTTCTCAGGGCATTTATTATCTTCAGTTCATCAAGCTTTTAACTCCATTTGCTATCATGACTGAAAAGGAGGTAACTTTCCTTCTCTTTGTTGTCTCTTGACCATTCTGTCTGGTACGGACTGAACTGTGACCCCTAAAATTCATATATTGAAGCCCTAACCCCCACTATCCCAGAATATGACTATATTCAGAGATAGGTTTTTTTTTTTTTTTTTTTTTAAAGAGGCATGTATTATTTATTTATTTGTTTATTTATACATGCACTGGGTACAGTCAGAAGCGCGGGAGGGTGAGAGAATTCACCAGAGCCAGAGCAGGGAGCAGAGCAGGCAGAAGGACTGAAGTACACTGCTGAGGGGAGCAGCGGGCGGCAGGAGAGGTCTGCGTGCCATGTGGGACCCTCCTCTGGTGGCCGGGGAGCAGCCGGGGATCGAACCGGCACTGCAGAGGCTGCGGGCAGCTTCGCAACCCAGAGCTCAACTAAGAGTTAATGGAGGTTAAACTGGGTCATATGAGTGGGCCCTAATCCAATCTGACAGGGGTCCTTATGAGAAGAAATCTGAATGTACAAGAGAGGATCATGCACACAGAGAAAAGGCACACAAGGACACAGCAGAAGCTCAACCATCCGTAAGCCAAGGAGAGTCATGTCAGTGGACTCCAACCCACTTACACCTTGGTCTTAGACTACAGACCCAAGGACTGTAAAAAATTTCTGTAGTTTAAGCCACTCATGACACTTTTTGCAAATAAATATATCTACCTACATGCAACAGTATCTCTAAGACCAGGCAGATGGCAATTAGCTTCTATCATAAGAACAGGAGTTATAATCCGGCTGTGCATTGTTGGTCTAGTAGAATTTGTAAAGTTGGCAACTTCCTAGGAACCCACTTCTCAGAATCTCCTTGCTGACTGTATTCTGAGAGATGACCACAAAAGTAGAGGTGGGATCTCAGTCGATCCTTTGCTGCGTAACTGGATGTTCCTCACTCTAAGTTTTTTGGTTCTTCTCTTACATTCTTTCCCGATTCATGTGATCCAGTTGACTTCACGATTCTTTCCAGGATGCTATTTGGCAGTTGACCAACACTCTGGTCACACTCATTAGATTTGATCACCAGAACATCAAAATGTTGATTAAAGTTATAAGAGACTATGCAGCAGTTTGTGAGTTCCTCAATACACAGTTGTGCTATTGGAAACTGGCAAATATCCAGGTAGAAATCAATATTTTTACCTGAAGAAAACATATGGTGAAAGGCTGGTTTCACATCACTTCACATAGGCTCTTAAGCTCTTAGAGAATTTTAGTGACCCAAAAAGTAGAAAACCATGTTAAGCTATAGCTCAGATATCAGGATAAATGGATTGGTAAACCACTCATGCTGCTCTCAGATCTCAACAATTCTAGGCCACAGCAACGAAGAGGGCAACTGACAGATATTTTCTTCTTTTACTTTAAGATGCGTCTCAATTCTGGACACTGGAGATATTCTTTTTTAATTTTTTTATTTATATCTAAGGGACCCCAGAGTATTTCAAAGGGGATATATTTAATGTTGTCAAAGCAGTTGGCCATACTCTACTCCAGCAAAAGAAAAAAGTAGGTACAACTGGCAATTTGAAAGGCACATTTTAAGTCTATCTCACAAGCGCTGCAGACACATTTGAATCACTGGTGTGCAGTCAATTTTTATAAAATACTGACTTTGTGAGTAAAGGAATATTTTTGATTTTGGAAACTGGTGAGATTTCTGATCTAGATAGAAACTAAAAAAGCATTAAAAGTGCTGGAGCTCCCCCTAATGATCATCATATCAGAACAAGATCTCTTTTGGTTTTTACAAAATTTCTTTCTTCACCCCTTTGACAAATGGCATTAAACATGATAATCTACTTATGTTTCTCCTTTGTTCAAGATAGTCTGATTCACTGGTGACCTGGGCTCTGAGTGAACCATGAGGATGTTGGTTGTGATATGTCTAAAACAGAATTCATCATGTTACTCTCCAAACCTACTTCACTGCTTACAAAACTGCTGCTGGTAGATTTTACTGTTACCAAAGCCAGCAGCTTGGAAGTTTCTTAGTAGTGTCCATATCCTTTTGTAACAGTATGAAGTCCATAGAAAGGGGAGGTTCCAGTTTCTCGGCCCCACCCAACAAGGGTGGAGCTGAGCTATGAGTGAATGCTAGAAAAGATTGGAATTTAGGAAAAGAAAGAAGACTGGAGGAGACACATGGAATAGAGAGACATGTGAAGAAGAAGTTGCACTTGCTTCTCAGCCTTGGACATGTACTAGGTATTTTGAGGACATGGAAGGAAACACTTGAAAGAGAGGGAGACATGGGTGAGAGACCCACGGGAAGGCTGACAGTGGCAGCCTTTATCTTGACTTGTATTTTAAATTCTCTCTTTTCCTCCAGGCTTGCCTGGCCCCTTCTGCCCCTTTTCTATGGTTCCCAGCCAGAAGGTGCCTTAGACTTGTGGCAAGCTTTTGGGCCTCCGTGACTCTGCTTTGAGCCAACCCTACTTGCCTGGGCATTTACTCATAAGGGGATGGGTAACCCTATAAAAATTCTGTTCTATTGATGGTCTTGTGCACTAAGAGAATGTTTGTCTTTATGCAGCAGATGTCAGAACCCATAGAGAGTAGGAAGGTTTCGAGTTATTGGGGTACCCCTCATTCTGCCAGCTAACACTTTTATATGTACATTTTGCTTATATGTACATTTTGCCTGCAAATCATAATTTTTGATGTCTTATTACTTCAAGACAGGACATCAATGCCTCTCACTTTTATTAATTCCCATACCTTGAATATAACAAATATGTGTCTCATCTCATGCACTTGCCCTTAGGATTTAAAGGCCCAAAGAGCCATGTTTCACTATTTTAATCTCATTAATGTCACATCATAAAATTTATATTTAGATAAAACAATAAAAGTTTTCAACTTTTTAGTGATATCCCCAATATCTGGATAGAACATGCAAGATCTCTTGTCTTTGCTTTATGGAGCCCTTAGGTCTTTCTTTAGGTATAACTATTAAAGAGGTCTCTTTTTTTGAGAACAAAATAGGTAGATTATTGAAATACACTGCTAAGGATAGCAGTGGGTGAGACAGGAGGGGTCTGTACATTATTAAAGATGTCTTAATATTAAATAGTCAAAATAAAAATATATTTATCTAAAAGATAAATTCTTAATATTATTCTTAAACTCAAACTATGTGGGCATTATTTTAAAATAAAGTAATAGCATACATAATATTTACCCCCTAGACACACACACACATACACAAACACATATATCGCTAATAAATATCCCATGCTTTTAATAACAATGTTTTATTCCTCTTGAAATACAATGTGAAAAGTGGTGTTGGGGAACTCATGAATACCCCTAAAAATAAGGCAAACCACCAGAGAAGAACAAACATAAATAAAAAGAGCATAATTTACATTTGAACAAGGAAACTTTATAAAACAAACAGTATTAATGTTAATATTCATAAACAATATCTACATATTGCATTCTAAGCATAATTTGAGCTTTGGCTAAAATCTTCCTGCCATTTCCATCAATCTTGAATGTTTCTTTAATGCTGCTATGGATTTGAGGGGGGGGAAATGAGAGAAGATTTGGAGTGGGATGATGATAAAAATCTGTGATTAAGGTTAATTAATTAAGGAAAGGCTTTTGGTAGTTGGGAGAAAGAGGCTCTGATATGTAGCTGAACAGAACTTTGTCCAACTACATTTTTAAAAAAGATTTATTTATTTATGCATACAAGAGCTGGGTTCCGACCAGAGGTGCTGGGGGTGAGAGGATTCACCAGAGACAGAGCAGGGAACAGAACAGGCAGATTGACCCAAGTACACTGCTGAGGGGAGCAGAGGGTGAGACAGGAGAGGTCTGCTGAGCCATGTGGGTAGCTCTCTGGCTGGGGATCGAGCACATGCTACAGAGGCTGAGGACAGCTTCACAGGTTGCATCTTAACCCCTTGCATCACCAGGAAGACCTGTCCAACCACATTTTAATGAAATACATGAGTTGATGTTTGACTAATTGGGATAAATTTTGTTTTCCATATAATTTTTGTCCCTTGTCCTATCATTTAGCCCATCTCTCTCTCTTCCTTTCCCTCTATTCCTTTTCCTTTCTTTTAAACCTAATTATTCCCCCTCTTTTTGCCTTCTTTTTCTTCATCTACTCTTTCTCCCTCCCATGCACTCCTTTATTTCTCTCTCCCCTTTCACTCACCATTGTTCTTTCTATCTATTGTATATTTTGTAGGATAATCAGGCTAATAACTTTGCCTCTATTTTTTTCTAGATGAAATGTTGACCTACAGATATCCTCACACAACTCAGTACTGCTTTTAACGATATAGGCTCTGTATACTTGAAAATGTACTTTCCCTCCAACCAGGTATAGCAGCCTGTTGTTTAAAAAGAAGCATACAAAAAAAATCAGTCATAAAAGTTGTTGATTCTTTCAACTACCAACTCTCATACAATCTAAAACAGCAAAGAAATTTGGAGTTTATTATAACAGAAATTCTGGTAAATTATGTGAAAATATTTTAAGTTTATGTATTATTTAGTCAGAACATATCATAAGTCACTGTATCTGTGTTTCTCTCAATAGCAAATGAAAATATTAATCCTTAAAACTTTGAAAAAGAGTAGTGATAAAATAAAAATTTTAGCTTTTAGGTTGGGCTTAATTCCTTAATGAGGATAATATGATGTTCAAAAATTAAAATTATTGTGCTTATTAATAGGATGTACAAATTAATAGTTGGTAACAGTACAAGTAGCTTGAGATAAATTGACTTGCATCTTTAGTCTCTGTAAAAAACTGTCTGCTTTTCACATTCCTCAGGCTATTCTCTTTATGTCAGAATGGATATTTAGAGTTAGACTATTTCTTATAAATCTTAATATAAACTGAATTGGTGATTTTTAGAAATAACTCAAACTTAAATATAGAATTGACTTGGATATTCAAAACCTCAGAAGGCAGAATTTATTGAACAACAGAAACTCTATTTTAAGTGGAAGAGGAGACTTAAATGAATGGTTTTCAATCTCCTGAACTTAAAGAGAAAGTATGTGACTCAGTCTCTGCTTTTTTCCTTTTAAGATGGAAAATCGGGCCTCCCTGGTGACTCAAGTGGTTAAGCACCACACTATGAAGCAATCCATAGCCTCTGCAGCACGAGTCCAATCCCTGGCCGGCCAGGAAGAAACGCACTGGCCCGCTGCTCCCCTCAGCAGTGTATTTCAGTCAGTCTGCCTGTTCTGTTCCCCACTCTGTCTCTGGTGAGTCCTCTCACCTCCCCCACCCCCACTCCCACCTCCCAGCCCCGTCCCTCTGGTCTGGCCTGTACCCCAGCTCTTGTATGCATAAATAAATAAATCTTCAAAAAAAAAAAAAAAGGATGCAAAATTGCCTTAGAGTCTGCCTTCCAGAATTATCCCAAGATTTGCAATTTTTAGTATGATGAACATCTTAGAGTTCTGGCCATTTTGGAAAATCCAAAGGAGATTAGCTATAAGAAAGTAATCATGTATGAATAATTAAAATGATCATGTTATTTGAGTTTAATGATGTTCACAGATTTCAAATTGCATATAGTATTCTAATTGCTTCTTGCTTTTTTCCCTTTTTCACATAATTATCAGGAACAAAGTATCTATTATAAATATTTCAGTTTATTCTATCTCTGTAACAGATAGCTAATTAAGAATTATTCTGTATATGACATATTTCTAATCAGAACACTTACACGTGCTTTTCAGTTAATTTTAAATTACTTCTGTGGCACATCTATAATTTCTAGAATTACTATTTTTATGCTATACTTGTTTCTCCTTTCATGTCTTTTTAGCTTAAAAGAGTAAAAACACTTGACAGATACTATAAGGATAAGGCAGCTATAGAGACCAAGGAAACCAGCAAGAAAGAATAATAATTCAAAAGTGGAGTGTGGGTAAGTAGTTTCACAAAAAATAGAATTTTAAATGATTTCATACCAAAAAATAGGTTTTGATTATCTACTACTATATTACAAAATACTCCAGACCTTAGTGGCTTAAAATACTATTTTATACTGTTCACCATTTAGTTGGACAGGTATGACTAGACATCCTTATCTGGCTTTGTGAATCGGAGTAGATTCTATTCAAAAACAATTTCATTATGTATATATATCTGGTGTGTGGTGGTGGGGACAACTGGGTTCAAAGATATACCTCTTCTTCTTCATGTAACTGCAATGCATCTCTATATGGTCTCTCTAGCAAGATAGTTGATGATTTGGAGTTCCAAAAACTAGCATCCTGTGTGACAGGAAGCAAAAACTGCCCTTCTTAAATTCTAGATCTAGAATTGGCACAGTATTACCCATGCCATTCTCTATGATGCTAAGATGTCACAGGCCAATCTATATTCAAGAATTAGGGTAAATAGAAAATTTGTGTCAATCTTACTTTGCCATGGTTCTTTTCTGTACATATCATATATAATCTTATTGAAATGTATTTACATATGAATTCTATATCTTTCATAAATGTACTATTTTACTTTAATATATTAATCAAATGCATTGTGGCCTTATCAATAATAACATTAGAGGTAAAATGTGTATAACTAGAACCTAAGTGTGGTAAGTCTCTTGAATATCTATTTTTCATTTTCAGTAGGAAATATTAAATGGTATCCCCCCCTTTTTTCATATTAGGGAAAAGGAAAATCCTCCATTAAGAGGGGAAATAAAGTAGATTGGAGGTTCACCAGACTCTTGTGAGAACTGAGGATTTTCTCAGGAGGGAGCTAAGCATAGATCCTTACCGGCACACACACAAAAAAACCTCACTCCCTGAAAAGGGAGCTGTGAGATTATGGACAGCACTCATAACTTGCTGAAGGACTCATTGTCCATCAGGAAGGGAGGACACTCCATTTTATTGTCATTTTTGTTCTCTCTGTTTTGAGTATGTATCTAAGCTTTTGACCTTTGTTTGATAGCTTAATAGAACAGCTTGCAATTCCACGGTCTGAAATAAATCTTTATATAGCTTCAAAGAACTTTGCTAAATGTTTTTTAACTGAAGATTTTCACTAAGCAGCAAAAATCTGAGCATTCTTTTTTATGGAAAAGAACACCCTGTTCAAGCATACACTCAAAATACCTGATAGATTTATAGCAACCACAGGATAACTTTTTATTTTAATTAAACCGCCACTGATAATGATTTACATTGCTCCCAGAGTATTACCTGGCCAGTAGAAAACATTTAATAAATCCTAAATGAATAACTTAACCTTAAAAGATCAAGAAAATTGAAAACGTTCTTAAATTTATATAATATTTTCTCATGTAGATGGTCGGTCATAACTAATCAAATTGAACACCTTTTAAAAAATGTAATGACTATTTGGATGTCACTTTTACAAAGTATTTAAAATCCTTCCAAGATTCTTTTACTATTTACTGGTCTGTATTTTTTCTATTGATCTGTAGAAGCTCATTATATATTTTGAGCAAAAGTTTTTTGGCCATTACATATATGGCAAAAATCTTGTAGACTAATTCATTCATTCATTCATGTAAAGGTATATTTGATGGAAAGGGATTCTTAACTTTATTAACAGTTCAATTTGTGATTATTTTTATGCTGGTTTCTATGCTTTAAAAACTCATGCTTACTGAAGAAATGGACAGATATTCTCTAGTGTCATCTTCTGGAAGTTGTATTGTTTGACTTTTCCTATTAAAAAAAAAAGATTTATTTATTTATTTGTTTGTTTATGTATGTATGTATGCATATATGTATGTATGTATGTATATATGTATGTATGTATGTATGTATTTATTTATTTGTGCATACAAGAACTGGGGCACAGGACAGAGGTGTGGAGGGTGAGAGGATTTACCAGAGACAGAGTGGGGAACAAAACAGGCAGACTGACTGAAATACACTGCTGAGGGGAGCAGCAGGCGAGTCAGGAGGGGTCTGCTGTGCCATGTGGGTAGCTCCCTGGCTGGGGATCGAAATCATGCTGCAGTGGCTGTGGACAACCCTTTGCACCACCTTAACCCTTTGCACCACCAGGGAGGACCCTTTGCACCATCTTAACCCTTTGCACCACCAGGGAGGACCACATTATTTAAATTTTTATCTTGAGTTCTGCTTTTGCTTTTTTTTTTTTTTTTGCATTTTTAAACAAGTTGTAAAAATTAAGAAGACTAAAATATATAAAGAAAGTAAATTCTGGTAACATTTTTCATAAAGTTGCTTTAATATTTTACTTTAAAACAATTTCATAGGGTGGCTTCCCTGGTGGCCTAAGGGTTAAGTCTCAGTGCTATCACCACTATGGCCTGAATTCAATGCCCGACCAGGTAGCTAACACACATATGGCACAGCAGACCTCTCCTATCACACCTACTGCTCCCCTCAGCAGAGCATTTCAATAGATCCACCTGTTCTGCTCCCCACTCTGTCTCTGGTGAATCCTCTCACCCTCTGCACATCTGGTCTAAACCCCAATTTCTCTATGCAAAAAATAAAATATATATATATAAATTTCATAGGGAGATTTACAATAAGAGAATTATGGTTTATATTTTCCCAAGAAATATAAAAAATCATTTCCAATATAATTTATTTCCAATATAAAAATTATATTTCCAAGAAATATAAAAAGTTTTGTTTCATACATCATTAGATTATTGCAATGAAGGTGTGTTTCTTCTGTCTGTATTTACCATTGACTTTTTTGTGAAAATATTTCTTCTACACAATGAAGAGTCGGTGCAAGAGAAAAGGATTTTGATAAATCAGTCATCTGATGTGTCCAAGGCATGATGTCACAACAGGAATTCCATCCAATAGCATATGATTGTAGTACCAAGCAATAATACTGACTCGACTCATTTTCCAAAAGTCTAGACTTATCAACTAGATGAAACAATAAGAAGGGCTAATTCAAAGTATTAGATATCCCTATAGCATTTTGGGCAAATGCATCTGATTGCTAGGTCAAAGTCTTATTTACTGTGGATGAAATAGATTGCCATTTAAATAGCATACTTTAAAGAAACACAATGAGTCTTCTTGGTACCTAAGTCCTTATTCATGTGAATCTGAAGTCTAAATAATCACTAAGAAATTTTCTTTCTACTTTGTCCTTGAGTATTCCTTTTGTTTATTTTGCTTTTGATGTTTTTTTGTTTTTTTTTATAAATAATGACACTTTTTAGTCATATGTCCAGCCATATTAGTTAAAGTTTTTAAGACAATAATTGATCTTTGGGGAAAGGAGAACTTAAATAACCTCAAGATTTATGGGGTATTAGAACCCAGAAAGTGTCCTGGAAAGCCAGTCTGCAACATCAGAATGCAACTTGTTTGATGTGAGGTCAGTCCTCAAGAGATTATTAGATAGAGCAGGCACAAAACTTAAAATTTATAGATTAATTATTAAATGATTAGGAAAATGGTCAGTTCATTTGAGCAGTGTTCCAAACTGAATTAGCCAGCATTGGAAACATGAAGTGCACAGAAGCCCTAATTACAGTTATATCAGGCTAAATAAATCCCTTTCAACACCCCACTAATTAAATTAATAGCAGTCATGATGTATTATCTCTCTAACTTTGGGAAATATCTGGAGATTAAGAAAGAAAAGAATGTTATAGATCTGGTCTTTGGTTTCACCAAAAAGATGGGAGGGGGAAGGGGTGAAAACAGGAGAGAAAGAGTATATCAGACTATGACTAAGGCTACCTGAAGAGGGATGTGGAAGCAAAGGGAATGGGGAGTGGGGTCCTGTGGAGGATTACTGGGGTTTTGATGGTGGGTATGGTGAAATAATATACATTTGCAGAGGTGTAAACCTATACCCCTAACACATATACTGTAATGTAAATCAATATTACCTCAATAAATATGTTTACCAAAAAAAGTGCCATGAACATGTAAAATGCTTTTTCTGCATCTTTTTGAATACCAGTATATATAATTTGACTACATCCCATTTGGTGTAATTTCAAGAAAAAAATATTTATTTATTTATATATATTTTACATCATTGTTCATTTTTAAACCATGTTTGCTTTATTTTCTCAGGGGTAGTCCCCATAGAGTTTCCTTCACCAATGCACCTGTACACCATCACCTCAGTCCCCTGTGCTCCTCCCTCTGTCCCTCTGATTCCTCTCCCTCCTCCTCCTTTGTAGGATGTCTCTGGTTTATAATTGTCTGTTTTTGTTTTGTTGTGTTTTGTACTGTTATCATTTTTTCCCTTGATGTCTTATTTGGTCCCCCTAGATGCCTCTTATAAGTCAAACCATCCAATATTTTAATTTTTCCTTCTGACTCCCACTGAACATAATTCCTTCTAGCTCCATCCATGTTGCTGTGAATGGCATTAGTTTATCTTTTTAGATTGCTGAATAATATTCCATTGTGTATATATACCACATCTTCAGGATCCAGACATCTTTTGGAGGGCATTTGGGTTGTTTCCAGGTTTTACCTATTATAAATAGCGCTGCAATGAACATAGTAATACAGGTGTTCTTTTGAATCAGTGTTTTTGTGTCCTTTGGGTAGATCCCTAGGTGTGGAATTGCTCGGTCATATGGAACCTCTTAGTAGCCTGAGGAACCTCCAGACAGCTTTTCACAGTGGTTGGACCAGTTTGTACTCCTACCAGCAGTGTAGGAGAGTTTCTTTTTCACCACGTCCTCTTATGTGCCATTCCTGATATCAGCCATTCCTCTTGGTATGAGGTGGTATCTCGTTATGGTTTTGATTTGCATTTCCCTGATTATAAGGGATGTTGAACATTTTTTCATATGCCGTTGACCATTTGCATTTCCTCTTTGGAGAAGTGACTTAGAAGTTCTTCTGCCCATTTCTTGACTGGATTGTTTACCTTGTTTGTGTTGAGTCGCTTGAGTTCTTTGTATATCTTTGTGATTTGTCCCTTATCAGTTGATTGGGGTGCAAAGATTTTTTCCCAATCAGTGGGGTGTCTCTTTGTTTTGTTTAATGTTTCTTTTGCCGTACAGAAGCTTTTCAGTTTGATGTAATCCCAGGTGTTTATCTTGAAAACATTTTTCAATAAATAAAAAATTACGAGTCTGCGTTGATGGAAAATGTTTCACTTTGAAAAATTCTAAAGTGTACCTATATTTATGTGGGGTTTTTTCTTTGAATGTTTTTATTTGCAATGTCTAATTTAACAAGACATAACTGGCCTTAACAAAGTCTTCCTATCCTAATACTACTTTTCCTCTGTGAAAAATGATAGCTTTGAAGGGAGAGGGTAGGCTTTTTTTCCATAGAAACCAAAGAGGTTCTGGAAAAGAAGCTATTAAAACTCTAACCCCTTTTACTTCTCAGGTTAAGTGACAATTTTGACATTTTTTTGACAATCTTGTCCATCATTGACAGCAGAGATGATCCCAGCTGGGACCTTCAGGCTGAGATGTTAGCTCAAGTTCCCACCTCCCCTTCAAAGGGAACACATAATAAATGATAAATGAAAGAGGCAGTTTGACTAGACATGGAAGGACAGTGATAGATAATCTAAAAGCCCACAGATGTGTTTTACTTGACATGCTAGCTTAAAAAGCAAATAAAAACAGAAAGTTAATAGCTATTGTCTAAAAACCTCAGGCGCTTTCACATAAAATCTCTGTTTCTAACTCTTCTTAATATATTTGAAAATATGGCCATCCTAGGACAGAGTCCTGCAGATAAGTGATAGGTTGCAACTGAGTGGTGCCGGATCCTACAGACCACGCATAAGCTTTTTACTTTCCCACAGCCTTATCTGGCCCACATTCTACACTTTATTGTGGGATTACTATTATTATTGGCTATGTAATGCTTTTTTTTTTGTTATTGACTGGCTATTATTATTGACTATTGAGCTATGCTTTGTTTTTCCTCAAGTCTCCATCTATCCAACAACCAGAGCTGTCTTTCATAAATGTAAGATTGTGTCAGTCCCTGGAACAACCCTTCCCATGGCTTCCTACCTGCAACAGACACCAGTGTCTGAAATTTGCAAACCTTTGTGTATTAATTACTCTAAATCAAATCTTCAAAATAAAGAAGAATCAAATACAAGGTGCATGGCAACTGAGGGTGTGATCACCTTGTTATGTGTTTGTTTTGAATTATTCAAGTCCTAGTAAAATAATTCAAATTCCCTCTGGTTATCCATTGATATAAAGAATATTGTTGATGAATTGGGGTTCTGGGAGTAGAATGACAATTAAAGACATAAAATAATCAGGACTTGATTATCTCTTCCAGTTGAATAAATTGTTGTAGTTAAAGGGACTTAAATGTGCTTATAACAATTTTGCTTAAGCTCAACTTCTGTGTTATCCTTGGTAAACTACTGCATGTATTTGTATGGACACATACATACACTCCTTTACACAGCAATACTTAAGTAAATATCTATTGTGTGCCTTTGTATTTCAGGTATAACCCTAGTTTTTCTAATGGGAAAACATAAATAAAGTATTGCTATATAGAGATTCACAGGTGAGTTACTACTTCCTTCCATAAGTTAATTACTTGAAATAATCAGGGTTCAAATATTTTGATAATAAATAATCTTTAATCCAATTGAGTGCCTCATTAAATAGCACGTTTACTAATAATGTGGATATTTTAATATTACTGGTGCATAGTGAAATTGTATATATTAAAGTGTACAACATGATGATTTTATAAAGGTGTATATTGTGAAATGATTACCACCTTCAAGGTAATTAATACATCATCAACTTACATAATTGTCATAAATGTTGTTGTGAACAACTGAGTACTGTTCTCTCAGTAAATTTCAAATATACAATAAAATATCATTTACTAAAATCACCACACTGCATGTTAGATCCTCAGCACTTATTCATCTAATGTCTTTGTACACTTTGAAGAACTTTTTCTCCATTTTCCCCAACCTCCCAGTTCTAGCACTTATTATTTACTATCTGTTATTATAAATACAATATTTTTTATAACCCACACATAAGGCAGAGTATTTGTTTTCCTCTACCTGACTTATTTCACTTGGCATAAAGCTTTTCTGTTTCATCCATGTTCTTGGAAAAGACAATGTCCTTTTTATGGCTGAATAATATTCCATTATTATTGTAGTCTATACTCTATATTATACATATAGATATTATTAGCTATCTACCTATAGCTAGATACTACATTTTCTTCATCTTTTAAAATAACAAGAGTGACGTCTACCACTCTTTAATATTTGAAGGGGTCAAGATAGTGTTCTAAGGAATTTACACATAATGTTTACTCAACAAACATTTGTGTTTATTCTGTGTTAGGAACTCATAACTTGACTGGGCTTCACATACATTTTCAAACAGAAAACTCAGATAATAGATGATTACTTACTCAAATAAGAAGTGATTAATGCCAATTCACATAACAGCTGACTTTAATAGAGAGAAGTCCTCCACTATCTTATGTATATATTTTTAAATACACTGTGAAATGGAAAAGTGCATGAAAAACTATACATCCCAGAACTCTCTCCCAGCAGCACTTTATTTCTCTATACTCTACAGCAACTTAATGTTAGAGCAAAAACCTAAAATCTAATCTAAAAAACAAAAATCTAATTTTTATTTCAGAACTTTGTTCCTTTGGAATCATTATTTGCTAGAACATGAGCAATTTTTGCTGTGTGCTTTTCTTTAAAATAATTTCAAATATACTGAATAGTTCTAAGGAAAAAAAAAACAAGAAAATTTTCCTGAACCATTTCAGAGTTAAATGAAAATTTCTTGCCTATTACACCTGAACATTACCTACAAAGTGGACATTATTTTTCATGTGGTCAACACAAACATCAAAATCAAGACCTTGTTAATGATGTTTTTACCAGCCTCTCCAAGCAAGAATTTCTTCAGTTTTATAGAAACTGATCAATGGAAAAGTACATTTAGACTATAAAAAAAGATTCTTGGAATTTAACTATAAAGAACTGAAATGAACTTAGATATGCATATAACTCACCAAATTTAGTGGTTTTTTTTTTCATTCTTTAAATAAATGTCAAGAACAGAATTGCTGGATCATACATCTATTTTTAAGATTTTGAGAAAAATCCATACTGTTTTCCATATGGCCTGGCCCAGTCTACACTCCCACTAATAGTTTAAGATGGTTCATTTTTTCTCCACACCCTTGTCAACACTTGTTTCTGTTTGTTTGTTTTTGGTGCTTTTTTGTTTTTTGTTTGTTTGTTTTTGAGAGGGGCCATTTCACTGGAGTGAGGTGGTACCTTATTGTGGTTTTGATTTGCACCTTTCTCTTATTGTGGTTTTGATTTGCACTTTCCTGGTAAGTGATGTTGAGCATTTTTTCATGTGTCTGTAGGTCATTTGTCTGTGTTCCTGGAGCAATGTGTATTTAGCACCTCTACTCATTTTTTGGATTGGGTTCTTTGCTCTCTTTTTTATTGAGTTGGATGAGTCATTTATAGATCTCAGATATTAGGCCTTGGTAGATGCATGATGTACTAACATTTTCTTCCATTCAGTAAGTGTCTTTTTATTTTAATGATAGTTTCTTTTGCTGTGCAGAAGACTTTTACTTTGATATACTCCCATTTATTTATTTTTCTTGCTGCTGAAGTTGAATACCCAACAATATATAGGAAGCCAATTTTGTGGAGCATTATGATTGTGTTTTCTTCTCTGTGTTTAATGGATTCTGGTCTTATATCCAAGTATTTAATTCATTTTGAATTAATTTTTGTGTATGGTATAGAGAGTGATCTTGTTTCATTTTTCTACATGTGGCTGACCAGTTTTCCCAACTGTTTGAAGAGACTTTCTTATCTCCATTGTATACCTCTGGCTCATTTATCATAGATTAACTGTCCATTAAATGTGGGTTTATTTTTGTTTTTGGGATTTAAAAAAATATTTATATATTTTTACATCATTATTCATTTTTAAACAATGTTTGCTTTCTCCCCCTCCAGGTGTAGTCCCCATAGAATTTCCTTCACCAGTGTACCCATGCACCATTATAATGTGAGTTTATTTTTGGGCTCTCAGTTCTATTCTGTTGAGCTCTGTATTTTTATCCAATACTATATATTTTTTATTACCATGGCCTTATAATATATTTTGAAGTTTGAAAGTATGATGCTTCAGTTCTCCCTTCTTTCTTGTCAAAACAGCTTTCAGTATTTGAGGTCTTGGAAATAAACTGTGCCCAATGACAGATGGTACATACATACATCAGAATACTATTCAACTATACAAAAGGATGAAATTCTACTATTTAGGGCAAAAAAAAATGAATGGAATTGGAGAGATTTAAGTGAAATAAGTCAGAAGAAGAAGGACAAATACTGGATTACTTCACTAACATGTGGAATATAGGAAAACAAAACAAAGTAACTAACAAAACTAAACCAAAACAAAGTCTAGAAACGACTGCATAATTGAGGTTGCTATATAAGGGGAAGATAAGAACAGGAACAAAGTGGGGAGGGTATTCAATGGTATTCAATAAAGGAATATGGGTCTTTAGGGTGGGTGGAGTGTGGTGATACACATCTGAGGAGGTGTGAACCAGTTCCTCTGAATCATATAAAGTGATGTAAACCAATGTTACCACAAAGAAATCAATCAATAAATGTTGACAAAATAAAAATAAAAATTTAAATGTTAAAAAATGATGTGAAATGATCAATTTAAGAGTCAGGAGATAAGTGTAAGCAATTCACAAAAAAATAAAGAATCAAAGATAGACTTGGAGTTAGGAAACAAAAATCGGAACTTGGGCAGCACAACATTAAAATATCTTATGAGGGGACTTTCTTGGAGGGTGATGGACCATTTCCAGTTAACTAACGCTTAAGCAACATGGTAGGGAAAATAGCTAATACGAATGAGAAATTTTTTCATATAACTTGAACAATAAAGTGAAATTCAATTGTGCTTATAAGATGAAATCTTACATAGTCAGGGGCTGTCTCCAAGCTTCTTGTCATGTATACTGGAAATAGAGATGAGATGGGCTAGGTGAGGGTAAAGTCTCAATCAATTCTTTTCACTACAGAAAATCCAAATTGATTCAAAAGAGTAGATCTTTGTCTTGTCAAACATGGAAACAGATTTGCTAATTGTAATTACAGACCTGCATGTAAGCAGGGAGGAGGTAAAATCATACTCAGAGCTGCTTCATTTTTTTCTCTTTAAAAAAAGAATCTGTAAAGTATAAACATTAAAGTTAAAATTAAAAAAAACCTCCTCCAATAATGTTTGTATCATAATATATGTCATAATATATAATATGCCCTTAGAGAAACAGTGACTTAGTGTTACCAAATCCTACATACTACAAACGCAAGTTTCCTTCTTGGCTTGCATCTTTCAACATAGGACAAACACTCCTTGCACTGTCATTGTTGGATGGTCAGTTAATGTCCCAACAGTCCTTTGACACACAATGTTTTTGCTTTTTCTGTTGTGAGTTAGGCACTAGTCCACTGAGTCCCCAACTGCCATAAGCACAAAATAAGCAAACTTCTAGGGGTACCCATCAATGAACCCTTCAATAGTTTGGAAATTAAAAATAGTATACTCAACCCTTCTAGTTGTTAACTGGTCAGACAGCACTGGAGGAGATTTCTTAAGGATAAAGTTTATAGAACACATAAAATTCTTATAAATATTTAAAGGTCATCATATAGCATTGAATTAGTTTCAGGCATAAAAGGAAAAAAAACCTAAATAGGCTGTTATTAATATAGAAGAAAATGAAATGCTGGAAGGAAAGATAAAGCAACACTTGCATAGTGCATGGCTGAGCTGCTTTTTGCATGCTTTCATTGAGTTATAATATGATCAACATGAATATTCATTTAATCAAAATGATGATACACTATTTCAAGAGGATGGGAGCTCAAAAGTGTGCACGTGTGTGATAGGGGCCGGAAGATGGAAAAAAATAACCTAAACGTTCATCTTCTATAGTGGGAAGTCAATAGATAAAGCCTATTAATAAAAAAAAATCAAGAATTAGCAATATAACCATGTTATTTAGAGATATGGAGAGATCTTAAAACGAATCTGCTAATATAGTTGAAAGTGTTTGCATCTGTGCAACAGGAAATGGGCTGGGGTAAAAAGCACAGGAAATATTTAATACTTTAAGCTACATGCATATATAAATTTGATTAAAATAAAAATTAGATTGGAAAAACACTATGTTATACACTTAAATCTAATTCACAGTCTGTTGGAACACTTTAGTAACAAAAAAAAGCAAATATATTTATTTTCTTGTAAGTGGAAAAAATCTTTTAAGCTACTAAACCTGAAATAAAGTGGAATATTTACTGTATAATCTATAACCACTTTCAATGGCAGTAAATTTGCCAGAAAGGAAGAGAATTTGATATAAAGTATTCAGAACTACATACATAATAAGCCATTTATGAGATACTGAAAAAAAATATGCTGCATTAGAAAATGTCACAGAAGATCGCTGTCCCATTTTATGGTTAGCAGTATTACGAATGACCTGAAATGATGTCACATCAAAGCTGTGTCCTGGAATGTTTCTTTCAAAACCTTAAAATTCTTAGAAAAAGTCACAGTAAAAGAACACTCACTTGCACCAGTTTCTAATGATCTGAAATATTTTATTTGATGAGAACTACTTTTGCATATTTAAATTTTAGTTATAAATATATTAGCAACTCAAAAGTACAATATGCTGATATGCTTAAATGCACATGTACCCAAAGACCTAGAATATGTCTCCCCTGGGATGCCATTCACATCTTAACTCACCACTGGCACAGGAGAAAGCACATAGTCAAATGCAATTCCTACATCATATTTAACCCTAACTCCTATAATCAGTACTATCAAAATTCTCCTTTTTAAGTTTTTTTGGGTCTGAGATCCAAGAACCTAGGCAATCAGAGGTAGGATATCTCCTGGCAGAGGTTTAGAAGTAGAAATCAGAAAGGCAACCTAAAAGAGAAGTGAAGGTCTTTATCCAGAGAGGCCTGCAGGGGAGAAGAAGCAATTTTCCTAATGACTATAACTATGGTAGAAAGAGAATCATGGAATTCCTGAATTGCAAGCTTGATGAGCCCTGGTCATTTATCATAGAAACACGTACACACAGTGAAACAGAGTGAGCAAATGGTTTCCAGGACATTATATTGCAAGGTCTGGGCATTTTATCCCAAAACATATGCAACTGGAATTTATGAAATTTAAAGCAAGAAAAAAAGAGAACAATATACTAAATGTTCTGCAAAATTTTTATAGAATCATCAAGCTACTAATCATCTAGATTTCATGCTATGGTCCAACACATCTCCCAACTATTTGTTCTTTTACACTCCTTATGCTAAAACCTTTGTGCAAATATCACAGACATTTCCCAGTCTGCCAAACAGCCAGGTTAGATACATCTTAAGTTTGTGCATGCTCACCTACACATGTGGAAAGGTTCAAAAGAGTTTTTTGAGACTCATTTACTAAATAAATTATCATGCAAAATATTTCCCTACCTAAAAATGAGAACTCAAAATATTTGATTGAAAAATTTAATTCATACATATACAACTAATCAAAATCAGTTCATGAGAAAAACTGTAATGAGGGTCTTCTCTATATTTGTAGGATGTGTACCTTCACTACACAAGTTCCTCCATCATAAGGTGCACTTTAATTCTGAGTTTAACCACATCTTACAGCCAATGGAGTTTCAGCAAATATGACTCAGCAGAGGTTTGAGAGGTCTGACTTGCATAGTTGGACTTGTTAGTGCATCTCCCCTAACTCATGAGATCATGCCCAGTCAAGCCTACTAGAAGTTGGCAGAGAGGAAGTCCTCTTCCTCCTTGTCCCAGCTAGCTAGCAACCACCCAACTACATGGTGATCCACACCCTACCTACAAGAACCAACCAGTGAAGACTAGACTAAATCACTAACTCTAAGACACTAACTCTGACACTAACTCTAAAACACCTTATTGTTTCAAGTTACTGACATTCAGAGTGGTATGTCATGCAAGTTATTTTAATAATAGATATCACAGAGACCTCTCTTTTGATTACATTTATAAGGATATCACCTAAAATGCATAGGGATATTTAATTAGCACTGGAAACAATATTTCTAAAAAATACTACCATAATACTACCATAAACATATTATGTGACATTAACTTCAAAAATATTACACTGAAACTCAATTTAAACCCCATCAAAAAAAAAAAATGGTAGAAAAGCTAACAGTCACTTCTCCAAAAAAGACATACAGATGGCCAACAGGCACATGAAAAAATGTTCATCATCACTTACCATCAAGAAACTATAAACCAAAATCACAATGAGATACCACCTCACACCAGGCCTTTATTAATATATTAGATGCAAGTGCTGGCAAGTGGAGAAAAGGGCACTCTTTACACTCTTGGTGGGAATGTCGGCTGGCCTGGCCCCTATGGAAAGCTGTGTGGAGGTTCCAAAAGAGACTAAAAATGGGTCTTCTATATGACCCAGGTATTTCACTCCTAGGTATCTACCCAAGGAACACAAAAACAGTAATTTGAAAGGAAACCTGCACTCATATGTTTATTACAGCATGATTTACAATAGCCAAGATATAGAAACAACCTAAGTACCTAAAAACAGATGAGTGGATAAATGGAATACTACTGAATGATCATGTCATTTGGGGCAACATGAATGGAGCTAGAAGGGATTATGCCAAGCAAAACAAGTCAGAAGGAGAAAGATAAACACCAGAGGCTGTCAGTAATAAATACAAAGTAAAAGAAGGAAATAGAAAGAAGGAAATAGTGATTCCCTTCCAAGAAAAATCAAGAACAACAATGATACTGCTACAGATGATGATATTGATGATGAACATGATGAAAGTGGCTATTGAGGCAGTTTCCAAAACACAGTCAGAAAGATAGTGAGATAGAAAATAAACTAAAATGGCTTTAGGATAGTTTTTTAGATATTATTGCATTGGTAAATATTTCTGGTTCCCTAGCTATTGTATCTTTAATAGACTGAAGAGTATGTTTAGGGATATAAAAATTGTAAGATACAAACATTCCAGAAGAAAAGTTTAATCAGTTTTAAACCATCACAAAGGATTCATATTATCAGTCCTCAAATAGTCTTTATAGACCAAACAAATACACACACACACACACACACACACAAAATATGACTGAAGTTGGGAAATAAAATATGCAAGGAAGGAAAAAACAAAGGAAGCAGGAAACCAAGAAAACCCCCACAAACAACCATTCACTTGCTTACAATTTGGGATATGAATTGACCAAAGCAAAATACCATTATAAAACATATACACAAATGAGATTTTTAAAGTTTATTTCAGTGTTATAGAAGTTTTTTTCTAACTATTTATTGCAATTTTCCCTTAAATTTATTACTTATTTTCCTTTTGTGAAGCTTTAGTACTAAGTTAATACAACGTATTTAGAGAATCTGAGAAATATTTTACATCAGAAATTAGAAGTAATAATACAATTGCTAATTGTATCCTTTATGAAAACAAGGTTGATAATTCAATCTTGAAAAATTAGTTGAAAAATTAGTAAATGCATTTGTCAATCTGATCTTCAATATACCAATCAAATAACTTATTTTTATGAATATATTATTCTAATAATAGAATTATAAGACTTCTAAGGAACTAGAATTTATTGCACATTTCTAATTTAGTTTCAGGGTTACTTATTCTCAATGAATAATTACTGTCCTACAGTGAACTATCTGATTATAACCCTTTTTTTTCTGAACAAAGTCATTGTGTAATATAGGCAAATCAAGCAAATTATACAGGCTATTGTTTTCTTACCTGTGAAGTGAAACAACTATAATATATTGACACATCGTCCCATTTTTGAGTGCCTTAAATGTTATTACTTAACATCTTTAAAGACTCATCACCCAAAGCAAAGATAGTCAAGGAAAAGAAAAAGACCTGGGATTACCCCAAATTTAAAAGCCTCTCTGCACAGCAAAAGAGACATTAACCAAAACAGAGAGACACCCCACTGATTGGAAAAAAAATCTTTGCACTTCATACAACTGATAAGGGACTGATCACAAAGATATACAAAGAACTCACATGACTCAACAAAAAACAAAATAAACAGTCTATCAAGAAATGGACAGAAGAACTTAAAAGACATTTCTCCAAAGGAGAAATGCAAATGGCCAACAGGCATATGAAAAAATATTCAACATCCCTTATAATCAGGGAAATGCAAATTAAAACCACATTGAGATACCAGATTATACCAGTAAGAATGACACATATCAAAAAAAACAAGCAACAACAAATGCTGGCAAGGATGTGGTGAAAAGGAACTCTCCTACATTGCTGGTGGGGTGCAAACTGGTGCAACCACTGTGGAAAGCTGTCTGGAGGTTCCTCAGTCTACTAAAAATGGAACTACCATACAACCTGGCAGTTCCACTGCTAGGGATCTACCTAGCAGAAACAAAACATTGATTCAAAAGACATAAAAACATTGATTCAAAAGAACACCTGTACACCTATGTTTATTGCAGCACTATTTACAATAGGTAAAACCGGGAAACAATCCAAATGCCCAAAAATAGATGACTGGATTAAGAAGATGTGGCATATATACACAATGGAATATTATTCAGGATTCAAAAAAGATAAACTCATGCCATCAGCAGCAACGTGGATGGAACTAGAAGGAATTATGCTCAGTGAAATAAGCCAGAAGGAAAAAGAAAAATATTGAATGGTTTCACTTATAGCAGTATGGGGGAACCCAATTAAACATCAGTGTAAAAATATAATAACAGTACAAAACACAACAAAGCAAAAATGGACAAAAACACAACAAAGCAAAAATTATAAATCAGAGACATGCTGCAGGGGAGGAGGCGGGAGAGGGATCAGAGAGAATGAGGGAAGAGCACAGGTACTGAGATGATGGTGCACAGGTGCATTGGTGAAGGACACTCTATGGAGACTACACCTGAGGGGCTGGGGGAAGCAAATATTGATTAAAAATGAACAATGATATAAAAAATAAAAATAATAATATTTTAAAAAATAAAATACATAGGCTGAGGCCAGAGGTCCAGAGCACACTTGCCATCAAAGAAAAGAACATTTACACAGGGCACACACACACAAAAAAATAAATGTTTTTACTGATACTATGCTACATCACATTTATATTCCTGACAAAATCCTTACAAGAATATTGTAGAATTTTTATCCCCATTTTTCAGATAACAAAACTGAATCCAGGAAATATTAATTGAACTGCACGAAGGCATACAAATGCGTGATTGTACTCATATCCCAGCCTGCTTCCTCTACTATGTAGTCCTATATCTAGATTGTTGTGATAAAATGACTAATCTCTTTCAAGCATAGATGCTGGTGGCATGAGTAGTTAGACATGTTAATTGTTCACACTACATAATGTGAGGCATGTTAGAAAGAGTTTCCTTTCATTATCCATTGACCCTTATTTATTTTTTTTTTTTGTCAACATTAAGGATGCATTACTTTGGAGTTCCAGCCATTATTATTATACTGAATTAAGATCTAATTTAAGATCTCCTCTAAATTAAGATCTCCTTGAATACTGAGCAGACTGAATTTTTCAAAAGTTTTCAGATCAAATGTAATTATTTATACCTTACAATAGAGTTATAGAAACCCATCTGGCTGCTAAGAAAAAAATGTAAGGAGAAATGTTAGCAATTCAGAAGTTAAGAAGTTAATATAAGTTGTTGGTTTTGTTTCAGGAAAACTTCTGAAAAGCACCAGAAGCCACACAGCAGCCAGAGTTATTTCCGCTTTTTTAAACAGAGTGGCCTGGAAGAAATGTATAACAAGGAGAAGAAAACAGAGACAGCTCCTACTGAGCTCAATACTTCTTCACACTTCGCCAGTGAGCCCCACACAATCAGTGTGAGTGGGTGTCTAGAGATGAAATACTTTTCCATCTCAGATCAGAAAGGAAACTTGACTTCATTCTGAGACTAGAATGTACCAAAAGGCTATTAGTATTCCAGGCATTAAAGATCAGTCATCTCACACTCCTTGAACTTCTTCCTCAAAGGACTAAAGGTAGCTGAGGTCTTATGGAGTAAGAAACACATCTTTCTGGAAAAATATTGATCAGTAATAAAAATGCTTATAAACAATGTCATCTTACTTGGTCATGGACTTTCTATTTTGCTTTACAAAAATTTTCTTATTAAATAATTTCAATGTCATGTCTTATATTTTACATATGAAGAAACTAAGAATAAGAGAATAGCTATATATTACATAGCTAGAAAAATATAGATACCAAATAGTAGAAATGAAATAGAATTGGCTCTGAGCAAAGCTTTCAATGTTAATTATTAAATAAGAGAAATCTGAGTTTTTCTGACAAGTATTATTCTAATAGGGTTTGTCTATTCTGATTATGGTTTTCTAGATAGAATTTGAGGGAAAATTATCTCTCTTTCTCTCTCTCTGATTATTTATAGATACAATGTGCAGAAATAACCATATATAGCATCTAAAAATTAATATCATGCTTATATTCTTTTCAAGATATGAATAACTTAATCTTTCATTGCTGCCATTTAAAAAAGCAACACAAAATAATTCTACACCTGAATTTTATCCCAATAAAATGGGAAGGGCATCTCTAAATTAAAATCTCCTTGAATACCTATTTTAAAAGTGCTAATTATGAATAAGATTATGAATTTTGAAAATTGACCTTGAACTATGCTTACTAAAAGCACTTGTTAAGCCAAGGAGACTGCTGACACACTGATGGGTGTTCATCTTATAAAATAGAGATCAAGAAACAGCTTAAAGGGTACATAAAAGCCCTTTCCAGGGCCTCCCTGGTGTTACAAGGGGTTAAGTAGCAGCACTATGAAGTTATCCCAGCCACTTCAGCATGAGTTCAATACCCAGTCAGGGAGCTACCCACAAGGCACAGCAGACCTCTCCTGTCTCACCCACTGCTCCCCTCTGCCATGTATTTCCGTCAATCTGCCTGTTCTGCTCCCCACTCTGTCTCTGGTAAATCCTCTCACCACCGACACCTCTGGCCTGTATGCCAGTTCTTGAAGGTGGTAAGACATTAATCAGTGTGGCCAATGTGATAATTCCCTGTTCTTTATAAAATAATAAAAATGAAGGCACCAAACATTTGAATGACAGGACAGACTGGACAACTCACTATGTCAAGAAGGGTCATACTCAAGAGGTGCAGACTCAGTCCCAAGTAGGAAGAAGTAGACAGTTGCTGGTGCCTTTGGAAGTTCACTGACTGCAGCAGTGATGGGTCATCCTAGACAAATCCTTGGCCTATCCAGACCCTAGATTCTTTATCTGTGCAACAAAAATATTAAGAATCCTGACTCTGCTGAGATTATAACTCTTTTGGAGAAATGCACACACCACATATTTGTGATGTAGCGTTTATATAAAATCTTGACTATCCCAACCTGTTAGTGCTGAGGATCCCTTAATTAAAGTGGTCTTTATGGTCCTTGCCAGCCTTCCTAACCTTTCATTTTTTTTTTCTCTTTGTAATACAAAAGAAGCTATTTTTCACAGAATAACTAAAATTTGACTTGTTCCTTATGATTATTTCCAGAGTTAAGATAGCATAACTAATCAATAAAAATGATTCTTTGGCACCATAAATGTAATTGTGTGTGATTATGCATGTGAATAAGTATAAGTTTCACCACTGTCTTTTTCACCTGAAATCTGGGTTTCCGTGGGTTTTACTTGCCATGTCACTTTATCAGCAACCTTGTCATTACCAGGACTATTCTCTGAAGGTAGTTCAAAATGGCTAAATCTCTCGCTTAAGGCTGAGTTCATGCTTCCTGGACAATACAAAGTCAACTTAGAGTAAGCTCTTTGAGAAAATAATAATACAAGGGCAGCTACTATGGTTTCTCCACTGACTCCAGGAAAACCAGCTCTGCTTCTCTGCTCTTGGAACACCACACATATCACACTTTTGTGCCAATACAGATTCTAGCACATGATGACGGAGAGGAGCAAGAGTGAGAGTGAATCAGGTGGGTTTTGTGCCATATCCTTCCCCAGGGAGCAAATGTTCACAGGACTGACCTGTGAATCACCTTTCTAAACCATTTTTCATATCTCCAGAACCCCAAATATCACCCTAAGGGTGTTTCCAGAGTCTGCTTGAGCCTCAAGAGTTGGCCATTTCCTGGAAATGTGGATGGAGCTTGAGTGGGGACTGGGGAGTCCTTCTGCCTGACTGCAGAACAGAGCAAAGGCCAGGGAGAGACAAGAAGCAGCTCTCTGCTGTCCACTCACCATTCTCTTTTCGGCTGCAGGTCTCTGAGAATCATAAAAGTAAATCTGGACACACAGGCCGTTGCAAAGGTAGATTTGGGAAGGTAAAAGATTTGAATCTGTTCTTTGATAAAATTTTCTGGCTTATAACTTTTAAGTATTTTGAAGTATGGTATATGTTTCCCCTAAAATACTTGTCCCAGGATTACAATGTTGCAAAAGAGGCTACCCTGTTGCCTTACTCCAAGGTTTTCCCTTCCTAAGCACTGAAAGACTAACTAGCCCCCATCTGGTCTCCTCAGTGTGAGGCAGTCTGCTTCTCCCTCTGCTATTCATTCATTAAAAATGAAAGTAAATTCTTCTAAAATCGCTAATAAAAATTTTATGCAAGCAAGTTGCTCAATGTTTGGTTCCCCTCAAAGGGCCATGGTAGTTGGGTTATATACACTCTCTTAAAAGATTATTTCAAAATGATATGTGAATGGTTTCTCTGATACCAAATCATTACAAAGTAATACGTGTTCAAAAAGCAGAGTGCTATGTTTATATTCAAAGTCTATATATAACTTTCATTCTTAAATTTCATGGTCAAATAATATGTCCCCATAAATAAAGGTGAGTATTCACCAACCAAAGGATGTCTTGGCCCCATACTTCCTAGAGACTTATTTTTATATGAATTATTAAACAGAAATCAAATGTTAAATATAATTTTCATTTATCTGATAGCATACCAAACCTTCAAACCTTAAGATAATCATGTGTTCTTGTAATGCTCTCTTTTTGTTCAGTTTGCAATCAGATTAAATGGTTTATACTAGACAAATCCATTTTTCAGATCTTGCTACAAAAGCTGACCTCTTTGGACAAGGCTACAGGCATAAAAATTGAATAATGTATGCAAGATTGTCTTTAGATAGGGGTACAAAGTTTTCTGTAAAGCCTGAATTTATGGTTATTTATGGGACATCTTGAATGCCATCAACTATCAGGAGTTCTCAAGCACTCAGGATCACCTAAATCATATATAGTGTTGTAAACCAATGTTTCTTCAATTAAAAATATAATAAATATTCAATAAGTATATTGTCAATGAATAAATAAATAAAAATATTTTATTTTTTAAATTAAATTAAATAAATTTATTTTTAATTTATTTTTACATCACTGCTCATTTTTAACCCCCAAAAAAGACATTAACCAAACACATAACCAAAACAATGACATTAACCAAAAAAAGAGATACCCCACTGATTGGGAAAAATTTTTATACTCCATACAACTTATAAGGGATTGATCACAAAGATATACAAAGAACTCACCTGAGTCAACAAAAACAAAGTAATCAATTCAGTCAAGAAAGGGGCAGAAGATGGTCCTGACCCCGGTGGTGCAGCGGTTGAGTGCTGGGTTGCAAAGCTGCCCGCAGCCTCTGCAGCACCTGTTCTGTCCCCGGCTGCTCCCCGGCCACCAGAGGAGGGTTCCACATGGCGCGCAGACCTCTCCTGCCCCCGCTGCTCCCCTCAGCAGTGTACTTTGGTGCTTCTGCCTGTTCTGCTCCCGGCTCTGGCTCTGGTGAATTCTCTCACCCTCCCATGCTTCTGACTGTACCTAGTGCTTGTATAAATAAATAAATAAATATTTAAAAAATAAATAAATAAAAAGGAAAGTTTAAAAAAAAAAAGAAAAGAAATGGGCACTTGAAAGACATTTTTCTGAAAAGGAAATGCAAATGGCCAACAGGCATACGAAAAATTGTTCAACATCCCTTATCATAAGGGAAATGCAAATCAAAACCACAATTAGATACCAGCTTATACCAGTGAGAATGGCATATATCAAAAAAAAACAGCAATGGCAAATGTTGGCTAGGATGTGGTGAAAAAGGAACTCTCCTACATTGCTGGTGGGAGCGCAAACTCGTTCAACCACTATGGAAGCTGTCTGGAGGTTCCTCAGTCTACCAAAAATGGAGCTACCATATGACCCAGTAATTCCACTCCTAGGCATCTACCCAAAGGACACCAAAACATTGATTCAAAGGAACTGCTGTACGCCTATGTTTATTACAGCATTATTTACAAAAGGTAAAACCTGAAAACAACCCAAATGCCCAAAAATAAAAATATTTTAAATCAAAGGAAAAAATGATATGATTTAAATAACTCAGTTGAAAATAGCAGTATTTTTCAATAACATTATGATTGTCTACACTTAGAAGTTTCAAAGCAGGCTCTGTCTTTCTTTCCTATTACTGGTCTTCATTCTCCTCCCCCACTCTATTCCCAGTCAACAACAACTGGCACAGCTTATTAAAGATGGGAAGTATAACTAGTGACTGAGGACTTGTATTTCTGAAAATATTACTAAAATTACTGAAAATATTACTTTATTTTTTATAACACAGCTTTAGTCCAGATATTGCTTGAATCATGACATGTTTTTTTTAATTTAAATTTTATTTTTATATTCCCCATACAATTACAACCCCCTTATTTTGACCCCAAGCCCTCCTTTCCCCACCCTCCACCCCCCATAGAGTGTCTCTGGTTCATAGTTGTTTGTTGATTTTGATATTTTCTTTCTTGTAGTTATTCTTTTTCCTGGCCCCTTATTTAAGTTTTCTAGATTCCTGCTATGAGTGAGACCAACCGGTATTTTTCTTTTTCTTTCTGGCTTATTTCACTGAGCATGATCCCTTCCAGCTCCATCCATGTTGCTGCAAATTGCATGTGTTTATCTTTTTTGAATGCTGAGTAATATTCCATTGTGTATATATACCACATCTTCTTGATCCAGTCAACTATTTTTTGGCATTTGGGTTGTTTCCAAAGCTTAGCTATTGTAAACAGTGCTGCTATAAACATAGGGGTGCAGGTGCTCTTTGGAATTGTTGTTTCATGACATGTTTTTTTAATACTAGGGTCAATTCTCATTGGAATAGGGTTCTACTGATTCATGATGGAGTAAAGAATTGATTTTAAAGTCTCAGCGCTATCAAACTAACACCAGTATTGCGACATGAGTGCAATCTCCTGCCTGGGAGATAACCCACATGGCACAGCAGACCATTCCTGTTTTGTCTGCTGCTCCCCTCAGCAGTGTATTTCAGTATATCTACCTGTTCTGCTCCCCTCCACCCACCGCCGTCTCTGGTTAATCCTCTCACCACCCCCTTATGTCTGGCCTACACCCCAGTTCTTCTATGCATAAATAAACAAAAATAAACCTCTTGAAGATTGAGATCTATTTTTTTTTGCTTTTTCTCTTCTCTCCCATTCCCCAGCCCATCTATGTCAAATAGCTGCCATCTACATATTCAGTTTTGTAATGCTGCAGCAACAAATGCCAACAAGCATGTGACTTAAAAAAACATACATTTGTATCTTACAATTCTTTATGTCAGGTGTTCAGCATGAGCATCATCAAACTAAAATCAAGTGTCAGCAGACTTTACTCCTTTCTGGATTTTCACCAAGGAAATTTATTTCTTGCTCGTAAGAGTTGCTGGCAGAATTTATTTCCCTGTGGTTGTAGAACTAAGGTATCTTTTTTCTGATCATTATCTGAGATCTGTGCCTAACTTGGAGAGTCTACCATGTTTTTTCATTTCATAGGTCCCTTCTTCCATTTTCATGCCAGCAACAGAGAAATCTATTCTTTCTCATGTCGCATCTCTGACCAACATTTCTGCCTGCCCTTTCCATTCTAAAGGACTCATATGATTACATTGGGTCCAAGTAGGTAATACAAGATCATCTCCCCATCTCAAGATCATTATTCATAATTCCCTTTTTTAAAAAAGATTTATTTATGCATGCATGCAAGAACTGGGGTACAGGCCAGAGGTGTGGGGAGGGGGTGAGAGGATTCACCAGAGAGAGAGTAGGGAACAGAAAAGGCAGATTGACTGAAATACATTGCTGAGGGGAGCAGCAGGCATGACAGGAGAGGTCTGCTGCGCCATATGGGTAAATCCCTGGAAAGGGATCAAATTCATGTGGCAGAGGCTGCAGATAGGTTGCGTCTTAACCCCTTGCGCCACCAGGGAGGCCCTCTTAATTCCATTTGTAACCTTAATTCTTTTTGCCATGTAATTTAACATAGTCCAGATTCTGGGGATTAGAACAGGGTGCCTTTTCTTGAGTTTTCAGGTTGACCAGCAACAAGACTTCTGAATTCCTCAATGCCCTGTAAAGATGCCCCATTTTTGTTTTTTTCCTATACATTGAGTCTCTTCTTGAAAACTGGATTATTTATTAAATTACATCAATGAGAATTCATATTACTTCCCCAATATACACTGACTCATTGTTTTGCAAACAAAGTCCTTTCTCTAAGAAATGAATCATTTTGCTCTCCCCCCATTTTCTCCCACTCCAGGAGTCTCCATTCTACAGACAGATTTTCTAGGGGTTGTCATTGGCTTGGTTTTGTCTGACCCCTCGTTTTGTTTCTCTGTTTGGTAGGGGCCCAATGGACTGCGGTGGAGGACTATGGTACATGTGGGGTGACAACATGTATCTGAAGCAGTGACCCTATACCTCTAAATCAGTGTTGTAAACAAATGCTACCTCAATTTAAAAAGAAAATACATTAATTTCAGATCTAACTTGAAAAGTGTAAATTGTATAAACTTTGGTAAATTCATCAAACAACATTACAAAGAGTAGCATCATATAGTTGCCATCATTTCATACAAAATATTGGACTACCTGCAATTACAGGACTAATCAAGTCCCTGAGCTTTCATGGACCCTATAACAGGAAAAATTATCTTCAATTTTTTTTTTGAGAATAAAAGCATATAGTATAATTGTATTACTTTGGAGTGGAGACAAATGTCTGGTTCTCATGTATAAAAGGTAATTTGATTCCAGTATGGTATACCCTTTGTTTTCTTTCTTTAATATTATATTTAGAGGAAATTTGTGTTTTTAGCTTCTTTTTAATTTGGTGTTGAATTTGCATCCCAATAACTTTCAGAAGTAAAATAATATTCAAGTTAAAAATAAATTTCCTAAGAAATTGCAAAGCAAGATAGTGCATATATTTCCTGCATTAAAAGGACAAAGCAAAAGTTAAGGAAAATAATTTGGTGGAATTTGTTTATAAATGGAAATTTGAAGTTGAATTTTATCTCACTACTTATCCAAAAATTTACTGATACTCTATTTCAGAATGCAAAAACAAATTACTTTGAATTGCTATTTTTGGCTTTCTTTTCTACTTTTTCTCCAACTCCATCCCCCGAAATCAGTTGATGCTTCAGATATTTTCTATTTTCAAATAGTAATGCCTTTTTGAAAATAAAATAATAATAAAAATCCCACTAGCATTGCTAGTCAACCTGGGAACTCAAAATTAATTTATATTTTTCTGCACATTGCCACTATAAAACTTACCATCAGAAATTTTTAAATGAGCTGATGATGCACAAAGGAAAATAAAATCCATTTATTGGGGGAAAATAAATTAACTCTCTGCAATGGGCAGGCACAGTCCCCAAGCAATAGCCTTGAATCTATAAAGGACCCAATGCTTGAAACCAGGACATATATAAATTCAAGAGAAGAGGTCATGTTCTTTTTATATATTTTTTCCAGCTGAATAGAGTCCGTACTCTCTTGTTCTACTCATATCCCTCAATTTATCTGCAATTTTATTCAAAATAAAAAAATTAAAAAAATCAATATCTAGATTAAAATGCACCTAAAACACGTTCTTCAGAAGATAAGCTAATTGTTAACATTTCATTTCTCTATGTATTTTTCACACTGATTTTAAGCAAGGAAGCAATAAGTTAAAAATGGAAACTCAACAATAATCACTAAAAAATATTTTAAAATGCATGTGAAATGAAATCTAACCTATAATAATTTAGGGATAAGAAATTGTCATAAAATTCAATTTTCCATGCTATTCTTTGATAATACATAAGATATAGTGGCAATTGATAAAAAAGTGCACATAAAAAAATTAAAAAACTGTTCAGAGAGAATGAAAATGAAAGAACAGAGAATAAGTAACCAAATCAAATTAAATCAGAATTTCCATGTGATCTTCAATAATCCCTACAAACTAGGGATTATTTTCTGTTTGCCTCCTAGGAAGGATTTTAAAAAATATTTAAATATTTGTTTAAGCACTTAACTGTGTTATACAACTACCAAGTGGGGGAGGGGTACAGGGGAAGTCTACTTTCAATTATTTATCCATCTACCCATGTGCCTGTGTATTTATCCATTTACTACTCCTTAAACTTCTATTATGTCAATGTTTTCAGAGTGGAAAAGTGACTTATTATTATTTTCTGCAAGAGCTATGTTCTGCTTTTAGTTTCTGTTTCTCTGTCATTTATGGAATGCTTTATAAATAACAGTTCCTATGCCAAGAAGTGGAATAAGACATCATGCCATATCTGTAAAGCCGTAATTCCATGTTCATGAGCATTATGCACAACTCTTTCCCCTGAGAATAAAAAATAAAATGACATATGACCTTGAGCAAGCCAGCTAATCTCTCTCTGCCTCCATTTCCTTTTGGGTGAAAAGTGAAAGTTGTAGTATCTGCCTCGCAGGCTCATTGTACTAATTAAATAGTTATTACATACGCAAATTCCATTGGACAGAGTTTGGTATGCATCAAGTGCTCAATAATATTAACTATTATTTCTATTACCTTAATCCATATTTATAATTCAATCATAGTTACTCCACACAGTTATAGTCACAGTGGTCTCAAAGAATAAAAACTCAAGTACTCTCAGATTTGGAAATATTAGCCAGTCAAGAGTTCCGGACCATAGAGCAAGTTGCCGACATTTTATTTTTGTTGTATCAATACTTGTTCAAGCCCACTGAGTAAGATTACCAGGGACACTTCGGAAGCACAGTAAGTTAGTTTTACTTGTTTTAACACAGTGGAGAGCAGCAAGCAGGACCATGGACTTCCTTAAAGGGTAGAGTTAAGAGAGTAAATTTAGAAAATTTTGAGTGTACAGTTACTTATAGGACAGTTTTGGTGGGTATGGCCAGCATTTGTAAATGAAGTTAATTTGCTGCAATATTCAGTGTTCTTAGTTTTAGATCACAATATTGCTGTTATATTGGTAGATGAACTGATCTTTAAATTAAGGCAAATAAATATATGGAATTACAAAAGTTTGTGCTTAAAAGTGCTTTGCATGCCCTGGTTTGGTTCAGTTTATCTATTTTGTTTTACAGGTTGGGTTTAGATTCAGTTCCAAGTTTCTCTATCACAGTCTATCTACTGGCAGGGTCATTTTTCACATAGTCAGCAATTAGTTTGGAGACTGCCAGTAGTGCTGGTGAGAACTAGATTGTAGAGGAGCTGTAAAGGGGAAAAAAATAAATGGTTGAACCTGAAGAATATTTATGAGGCAAAACTATCAGGTTTTGGTGATTGATGAGAATTCAGTGTTTAAAGAAAGAAGAAATATTGAGAATGATGGCCAAATGTCTAAGTGTCTAAAAATGTTTTGGCAAATAGATATCTATTCATATAGAGCAAAATTCATACATACCACAATAGATACAATTTTACTCATTCTTCCAAAAATATTAATATTAAATTAATGAAAAACCAAATGATCATATAAAATATGACATACTCTATAAAAGTTTTTATATTATGAAGACCAAGGAATTGTGAACACCAAGAAAGGCAGCAAATTGTTATTTATTTTACTAGTTGGATTTTAGAGAAATGTTATTTTTAATTTTCAAGGTAATATTAGTTACAATACTATAGTCAGATTTCTAGGGTTTGTTATTGGTTTGGCTCTACTGACCATTTGTTTTGTCTCTTTCTCACTTCTTACACTCAGCATAGTCCCTTCCAGTTCTATCCATTTTCTTGCAAAAGCAGGAGTGTATCTTTTTTATGGCTGGGTAGTATCCCATTGTGTGTGTGTGTGTGTGTGTGTCTGTGTGTATACACCCCATGTCTTCCTAATCCACTCATGTGCCTGTGGGCACTTAGGTTGTTTCCATAGCTTGAATATTGTATATAATGCTGCAATGAACACAGGAAAGTATATTTCCCTTCAAATTACTGTGTTTACATTCTTTGGATAGATTCCTAGGCTACGAATGCCAGATCATATGGTAGTTCCATTTGAAAAATATATCTGAGAAATTACCATATCATTTTCCACTGGGGTTGGACCAGCCGATATGCTATTCCCACAATGTACCAAAGTTTCATTTTTCTGTATTTCCTTGCCAACACTTGTATCTGATCTTAATATCTCAAGTATGAAGTGCTATCACAGTGTGGCTTTGATTTACATTTCTTTGACGAAATGTGATGATGAGCAGTTTTTCATATAATTGTTGGTCATCAGTATGTCCCAAAAAACAAAATCCAGCTTTCTGCTACCTCCAGGAAATGCACCTGAGCTTTAAAGATAGACATAGTCTCAGAGTAAAGGGTGGAAAAAACAATCCTACAAGCAAATGGGATCCAAAGAAATGAGGATTTCCAGTAAATATGATACATTTTACTCTCAATATGGATGGTAGATATATATTTTTCTTCTATTTTATATGTATAGTAAGTGTCATAATAAATTTAGACTTTAAAAGTGTATCTTATTTAAAATTTTAGTTGAAGGAAGAAACCGATGTCAACATTCTGAATACAAGTATTTTCAAATATCAACAATGATGTGCATTAGCACAGACATCAAAATTTATAGATCACAGTGTTAATAGATACAAATTCTAGAATTTATAGATCACAGTGTTAATAGATACAAATTCAGAATTTCTGGCAAAATGATTTCTAGAAAAATAAGTGAATAAGAAGAAACCTGGACCTTATCTATAACCTCAAATGAAATTTCTTCACTTACTATGTTGGATTCCTAAAGCAAATACAACTTTGCACAGTGAAGACAGTACTCTGATCTGGTTGTCTTCTGAACTGAGAAAGAAACGTATTTATCCACAATTCCATTTCATGTTACTCTCCACATAAATCACATGCCATCTTTGAGGGATGCTGCCTTCTATGGAGTCTAGACCACAACTTCTGAGAACGGGTAACCAAGTCTAGTAACCTCTTGCCTATAGTCCCATGGGCAAAGATAAAATGAGTCTTTAGCATATTTCACAAGTGATATGTAACATGTCATCTTGTGACCTGCTACATTTTCTGAAATTGTGATTTTCTTCCCAAAAGGATTACAGCTACCAATGTAGACCCCAGGGGACTGTACATATATAACTTTCAAATAGTAAGAGAGTAGAGAGGAAAAGATATCCCTATAAACATACAGAATAATGTACATTATCATAAGTTATTATTCATTCACACAAATGGTGTCACACTTCAAACAAGATAAAGAGATTTGCTAGTTGTGCATCACTACAAGAATTATTTTACTAGTGAAAGCAGTTAATGATAGAAAATATTTTATTGCATATTAAGTATTAAATATGTGGAGATACATTTATCAAAATGTATTTCTCTTTTGAGAATGATTAAGATGAATTATAGAAAAGAACTATTAAGTAAATCTACTCTCATACTAAAATTGAAAGTAAAATAAGGATTATACATTCCAAGTGTCTTTCTCCCTGCCTATAATAAATTAGACTTTAAAAGATACATTATGTGTTTTTCAAAATGAACTAAATCCATAATTACTTTGCTAGGCAATTCTTTACACAGTGACTTGGACTCAGTATCATTGTCAATTAAAACCGTCAATGGGCCTCCCTGATGGCTCAGTGGTTGAGCGCTGGGTTGTGAAGCTGCCCGCAGCCTCTGCAGTGCCAGTTCTGTCCCCGGCTGCTCCCCGGCCACAAGAGGAGGGTTCCACATGGCGCGCAGACCTCTCCTGCCCCCGCTGCTCCCCTCAGCAGTGTACTTTGGTGCTTCTGCCTGTTCTGCTCCCGGCTCTGGCTCTGGTGAATTCTCTCACCCTCCGGCACTTCTGACTGTACCCAGTGCTTGTATAAATAAATAAATATTTAAAAAATAAAAATAAAAATAAAACTGTCAAAAACTCAACTGGAAAACCACACACACACACACACACACACACACACACACATCAGTCCCAAGGGGAATCCCAGTCCAGTTACCTGTCCTCTTCACTGCTGATCTGGCCCTCCTGGCACACCCCAGCTTCTCTGAATGTATCTGTCCTCAGTCACGGGTATGCCTCCTAACACTCAACTCTCCCCTCCCCATGGTTGCCAGCCAAACATGGGAGAACTGCTCCGAGGTATGGAGTTGAATTTCTTCCCTGTGCCCTTCGGGGCAGTCAGTGCTAGTCACCAATGTCCAAGAGCTGCTCCAGTTTCCCCCCAAGTCACATGACTACTGGGTCCTGTCTCCTCTGGACCACCTTCAGATTATCCTCCTGGGAGTGAAATAAGGAAACTCCTCTGATGTCATCTCTCCATCTCTACCAATGATCTGTTTTGAAATCATAGTGTTGGGCACTAAGATGTGCCTTAGTGAGAGTGTTAAGAGCATCTTAAAATGATATCCCTTTAAGAATCTCTATGTAATAATATCTGATTGGAAATATTTAGTTTAAAACTTATAAGGTCAACAAATGTATTAGTTATAAAGATGATAACCACACTGATATTAAACAGAGAATATATACAAACAAGTAAAAATTAGCTTTTAAAATTCATGATTTATATTTTTACATTCAATTATGTGTTGTTTTAAATTTACCATCAAAGGAGCATACAATACACATAGCTTCCATTAGGTCTGTTTTTTTTTTTTTTTTTTTGCAAAAGCTTGCATTCAAATAGCAACTCTGTTTTATACTACTGAAATTATAGAATAATATTCTCTCTCTCAACCTTAAACTTTTCATCTCTAAACTGAGACTAATACCTTATTTCACATACTTATATCCTAAGCATTTAAGAAAATGATACATCAGTGTTTTGCCAATTTTACTGTGCTTAAGAATCACCTGGCAACATATTTTGATACAGCATAAACTATCACCCCCTAGATTCTAATTCAGAATGTGAGTCTCACACACGAAATGCACTTCAAGGTTTTAAATTGTCAATGCCTTCTTAGAAATCAGCAATATATGCAAATCATAGCACAGTGTCATAGGTTAAGGATTTTGCTGACTCTAAGAATTAGATATCATGGAACTAGAACTAATAATGAGATACTGGTGTTCCCTACAAATCCTCTACCATTAAGGTGCTATTTTTCAGTCCATTTCTATTTATCATTATTATTGTGCTCAGTTTCTGACCATGTTCTCAGATTATGAGTCTTATATTGGCTCAGTCTTTCTGAGATAAATGTAGATACAGGAAGTACAGCGACCTTGTTTTCTCCCCTGGCAATTGCTCAAACATTTCTCTATTGCCCTCATATCTATGTCCCTAAATTTTGCACATAAACTAACATCAGAACCCTTTCCGGCTGTCTCACTTTGTTTTCTGGAAAACCCAAAAAAGACATTTATTAGTTGTCTCTTTTCTTATACCCATTATTTCTTTATTTTCATCTCAATGTAAAAGAATAGTCCTTCCTGAGAATTAAAGTAAATCAGTCTGGAACCATGACAGAATTCATGCAAATGATCAATGGTTATGTTTATAAAATGGCCAGAAAAACAAAATTAATTAACTTGTTAGTTATTTGAATATACTGTAAAATTTTCTAGGGATTCTCCACCCATGGTCTAGCAGGCAAGATAACAAAGCCATCTTCAGAGACATAAAGTGTGAAGAAGTTCCATCTTGCAGTTTATGCAAGAATTCTGCTGCCTAAAGGTAAACTCAATCTTTTCACACCCAATGACGATCAAGCAGTCAGATAAAAATTTAACAGGTACCAAACCTTAGAACTCTTCAGTGCATTCTTTAGAAAGGAAGAGATTAAATCCTCTAGCTTCAGCATATCTTTAGGATGGAACAACTTAGAACCAGAAACCCCACCTCTCAATATTAATTACATTCTTAATATCAGTGACTCACTGTTCTTACCTAAATAGACTAAATCCAAACTTGTATTTTCTCGTATTTACTCAGAGTAAAGACTGTTGGACTGCTTTCCTGGCTTTGAATCTAATAAACTCTTGTCTATCACTGAGGCTTTATTTCCAGTTAACAAGTGATTGTTAGACTGCTTAGTATCCTATATCCTGCTTTACCCTTGAACTGTTATCTTATTTTCTTAAGTATATATTCTAGGTATATTGTCTCAGTTTTTACTGTGTAGTGATACAAACTTTCCACAGAATGCAGAACTATATAAATCAGGGGTATATAAATCAGTCTACCAAATCCAGCACACCATCTGTTTTTGTAAATATAATTTTATTAAAACACAGCCAACTTGCTGGTTGCCCGTTAGCAACTATAATAGTTAGGTTTTTAACCACTTACAACAGAGAGAGAAGGCCTTCAGAGCCTAAATTGTCTGCTATATGGCCCTTTACAGAAATAGCTCACTCACCCCTGTTTTAAATATAATGCCCTTTTAAAACAATCTTCAAGCATGTGTATAAATAGCAATCACTGCAATGATGAGAAGAGGTGAATAAATAGTGTTGCAATGGACATAGAAGTGCTTGTATCACTTTGAATGGTGTTTTTGTATTTTTCATTTAACTATCTACAAGTGAGATTGCTGGATCATATTTTTAGTATTTGGAAAATCCTTCAGTTTGTTTTCCATAAAGGCTGAGCCAATCTATACTTCCACCAATAGTTTGAAACAAGTAACATAGCAATCAGTAACAGGTTCTTGGGATCTTGGATGTGTTAGCCTAAACTCTTGCCATGGTTTATTTCAAGATCTGAAATGTGGTTGTATGCAAGTATTAAGAAGATTTAAAATCTGAGGTCACCTCAAACATAGCTAGGTGGGGTGTTCATCTTTCAACTAAAATCTTTATTTAAAGTATCAGAAAGTAGTTTTCCATCATCCTTTGTGGAGAGATATCTAGGTAGGGTTAAAATTTCACATGACTGAGTTTATAAAACCTTAGACTCAAATCTTACTCTTGTCAGATTTATACATGTCTTCATTTATCTGAGACTTTCTGAACTATAATTTCCTCCTAGAGAATCTAAAATTAGAACACATTTATGTATCTCACAAAAGAATATATGGAAGTTTTAGGAGGAAAATTTGTGAATTGCTTTGTCTGCAGAAGAGTGAATTTAAAAATTGTGAATTTTTCTATCATTGTTCAAATTGCTATTGTGTTATTAAAAAGTTTCCCTTACACTCAAGCTAACAGAACTTCATTAATATAGTTGTCATATTTTCATGGACTTTAGCAAATGTTTTCTTTTATAACTAACTTTTTAACATTTTATTTTTAGACAGAAATGTTTATATTTCCTTGTTACAATGTCTGTGTGTGGGGAAGAGGAAGAAGGGATAATCTGGTGGGTGACACATTACAAACAAATCTGACCATAAGATTATTTTTTTCTATAAGTTTTATTGTGTCCAAACCCTACTGCAGGGGTCAAACATGCCCATTTGTGGCTGCATTAACCTGCTGCTATAACTACCCTGCACATCTGCTTAATGGAACAGTTGCTTATGAGTGATTAGGTCTTAATGTTGCCATGCCATATAGGAGAAATTATATCTGAATCAGAAATGTCACCCATTTATATATTGTCAAGAAGTTAAACTGAATGAAAGGGATTAGAGGAAGATGGGGCAGAACATAGGAAAGACTTATAGAAGATTGGGGAAGTGAGGAAATGAAACCAGTTCTGAGGACACTTCAATCAGTACTGAATCTCCCTGAGGATGTTTCTTTTCTATAGAGGCCACCTTACTTAGCTTGGATGGAAGTGAATTCTTTAATGGGGTTGAGTAGGGTCAGAAAGACGGTGCCTCAGAGACTAGCTTAGCAGGCCAAATAGACCTCATAGGCCACCTTGCTCCCAGAAGATTGCTCATGGAGAAAGTTGTCTGCCTCGTGGTGAGGCCCAGACTTCTTGGCAGCCAGCAGCCTTTCTTATTAAACTTTTGTCCTAAAAGAAGTAAGTTTAAACTGATGTGACTTCAGGATACTACAGGAACACATACTGAACAGCTTTGCTTCCTCATAAATTAAATTTTATATGAGGACAACTGATCATTACGATTTGGAAAATAAAAATGATAATTTGGGGGGGTTCCTAAAAGCTGTCTATGAGCATTATGACTGCTGCTTATTTATTTGAAGCTATGCATCTATTTATTGTCATTATTTATAGCTATGCTTCTATTATAGCAAAAAAGATGTCCTTAAAATTAAAATTATTTGCTATGGGATAAAAACAAGTATGGTTTTAAATATGTATATGCATATTTATATATGTATATAATTCACATATTAATATATTAGGACAAATATTTACTGATCTAGAAATCTTATTTGCTTTTTCATAGAGGTTAAATTCTTTTTATTTATTTATTTATTTATTTATTTATTTATTTTTAAATATTAAATTTTATTTTTATATTCCCCCATAAAATTGCAAACGCCCCATTCTGACCCCATCCTTCCCCTCCCGCCCCCACCCCCAAAAAGTGTCTCTGGTTCATAGTTTTTTGTTGATTTTGATTTTCACTTTCTTATATTCATTTTCCTGGTCCCTTATTTAAGTTTTCTAGATTCCTGCTATGAGTGAGACCATCCGGTATTTTTCTTTTCTTTTTGGCTTATTTCGCTGAGCATGATCCCTTCCAGTGCCATCCATGTTGCTGCAAATTGCATGTGTTTATCTTTTTTGAATGCTGAGTAATATTCCATGGTATATATGTACCACATCTTCTTGATCCAGTCATCTATTTTTGGGCATTTGGGTTGTTTCCAAAGCTTAGCTATTGTAAACAGTGCTGCTATAAACATAGGAGTGCAGGTGCTCTTTGGAATTGATGTTTCTGTGTCCTTTGGGTAAACACCTAGGAGTGGAATTGCTGGATCATATGGAAGCTCTATGTTTAGTAGGTCCAGAAATCTCCACACAGCTCTCCATAGTGGTTGGACCAGTTTGCACTCCCACCAACAGTGCAGAAGAGTTCCTTTTCTCCACATCCTCGCCAACATTTGTTGTTGCTAGTTTTTTAATATGTGCCATTCTCACTGGTGTGAGATGGTATCTCATGGTAGTTTTGATTTGCATTTCCCTGATTGCAAGTGATGTTGAACATTTTTTCATATGTCTGGTTGTGCCATTTTGCATTTCCTCTTCAGAGAAGTTTCTTTTTAGCTCTTCTGCCCATTTTTTTTTTTTTTTAATAAATTTTATTGTTATATTCCCCATACAATTGCAGCCCCCCCATTCTGACCCAATCTCCCTCCCACCCCCGCCCCCCTAAAAGTGTCTCTGGTTCATAGTTTTTTGTTGATTTTGATTTTCACTTTCTTTAGTTATTCATTTCCTGGTCCCTTATTTAAGTTTTCTAGATTCCTGCTATGAGTGAGACCATCCGGTATTTTTCTTCTTTTCTTTTTGGCTTATTTCGCTGAGTGATCCCTTCCAGCGCCATCCATGTTGCTGCAAATTGCATGTGTTTATCTTTTTTGAATGCGAGCTATATTCCATGGTATATATGTACCACATCTTCTTGATCCAGTCATCTATTTTTGGGCATTTGGGTTGTTTCCAAAGCTTAGCTATTGTAAACAGTGCTGCTATAAACATAGGGTTGCAGGGTTCTTTGGAATTGATGTTTCTGTTCCTTTTGGGTAAATACCTAGGAGTGAATTGCTGGATCATATGGAAGCTCTATGTTAGTAGGTCAGAAATCTCATACAGCTTTCCACAGTGGTTGGACCAGTTTGCACTCCCACCAACAGTGCAGAAGAGTTCCTTTTTCTCCACACCCTCGCCAACATTTGTTGTTGCTAGTTTTTTTAATATGTGCCATTCTCACTGGTGTAAGATGGTATCTCATGGAGTTTTGATTTGCATTTCCCTGATGACAAGTGATGTTTGAACATTTTTTCATATGCCTGTTGGCCATTTGCATTTTCCTCTTCAGAGAAGTTTCTTTTAAGCTCTTCTGCCATTTTTTTGACTGGATTATTTTCTTTGTTGTTGTTGAGTCTCATCAGCTCTTTGCAGATTTTTGTGATCAGTCCTTTATCATTAGTGTGGGTGCAAAAATGTTCTCCCAGTTGGTGGGGTTTCTCTTTGTTTTGTTATTGTCTCTTTTGCTGTGCAAAAGCTCTTTAATTTGATGTAGTCCCAGCTGTTTATCTTTGCCTTCACTATCACTGCTTTGGGTGATGTGTCTGTAAAGATGTCTTGATGTGCAATCACGTAGTGTTTCGCCTATATTTCCTTCTATATATTTATGGTTTCAGGTCTTTATGTCTAGTTCTTTAATCCATTTTGAGTTGATTTTTGTGTATGGTGTGAGGTGGTGGTCAAGCTTCATTCTTTTGCATGTAGCGACCAGTTTTCCCAGCACCATTTATTGAACAAACTTTCTTTGCTCCAATGCATATTCTTTGCTCCTTTGTCAAAGATTAGTTGACCATAATCTGTGGGTTTATTTCTGGATTTTCTATTCGATTCATTGGTCTGTATGTCTGTTCTTGTTCCAATACCATGCAGTTTTGATGATTATGGCTTTGTAGTAGAGTTTGAAGTCTGGGAGTGTGATGCCTCCATTCCCTTCTTTTTTTTTCAGGAGAGCTTTGGCTATTCGGGTTTTTGGTGATTCCATATGAATTTCATCAATAATTGTTCTATTCTTTGAAGAATGACATTGAAATTTTGATTGGAATAGCATTGAATCTGTATATTGCTTTTGGTAGGATGGCCATTTTAATAATGTTTATTCTTCCAATCCATGAGCAGGGGACGTCTCTCCATTTCTTTGTGTCTTCTTCTATTTCTTTTAACAGTGTTTTATAGTTTTCTTTGTATAGGTCCTTTACCTCTTTTGTTAGATTTATTCCCAAATATTGATTTTTTTTGTTTCAATAAAAAAGGGATGGTCTTTTGATTTCTTCTTCTTCAGATTTATTGTTTGTGTAGGAAGGCTACTGACTTTTGCGTGTTGATTTTGTATCCTGCCACTTTACTGAACTGATTGATGAGTTGAATTAGCTTTTCTGTGGAGTTTTTGGGTTCTCTATGTATATATCATATCGTCTGCAAATAGTGATAGTTTGACTTCTTCTTTTCCTATTTTGGATTCCTTGGATGTCTTTCTCTTGTCTTATTGCCCTGGCTAGGACTTCCAGTATATTGAAAAGCAATGGTGAGAGTGGACATCCTTGTCTTGTTCCAGATCTTAATGGAATTGCTTTCAGCTTTTCACCATTGAGAATGATACTGGCTGTTGGCTTGTCATAGATGGCCTTTATGATGTTGAGGTATGTTCCTTGTATCCCCAGAATTTCAAGGGCTTTTATCATGAATGGGTGTTGCACTTTGTCGAAAGCTTTCTCAGCATCTATTGATATTATCATATGGTTTTTATATTTCTTTTTGTTGATGTGTTGGATAACGTTGATTGATTTTCGGATGTTAAACCATCCTTGTACCCCTGGAATGAATCCAACTTGGTCGTGGTGAATTATCTTATGGATACATTGTTGGATTCTGATAGCTAAATTTTATTGAGGATTTTTGCATCAGTGTTCATTAGGAGATTGGCCTGTAGTTTTCCTTTTTTGTGTTGTCCTTGTTCGGTTTTCGTATTAGTGTAATGTTGGCTTCATAAACGTGTTTGGTATTGTCCCTTCCTTCTCAATTTTTTGGAAGAGTTTGTGAAGGATAGGCACTAATTCGTCTCTGAATGTTTGGTAGAATTCATTTGTAAATCCATCAGGTCCTGGGCTTTTGTTTTTGGGGAGGTTTTTGATTACCATTTCAATTTCGCTAATTGTAATTTCTGTTTAGGGTTTCTATTTCTTCTTTATCTAGCTTTGGTGATTGTAGAGTTGTAGGAATTTGTCCATCTCCTCTAGATTGTTGAACTTGTTTCCATATAACTGTTCATAGTAGTTACTGATTTTCTTTTGATTTCTGCTGTGTCCGTTGTGATTTCTCCTCTTTCATTTATGATTCTGTGTATTTGTGCTTTCTCCCTTTTTCCTTTGTGAGCCTGGCTAGGGGTTTGTCTATTTTATTGATTTTTTCAAAGAACCAGCTCTTGGTTTCATTGATCTTTTGGATTGTTTTTTTAGTTTCAATTTCATTTATTCTGCTTTGGTTTTTATTATTTCTTTTCTTCTACTGGTTCTGGGGTTTTTTTGTTGTTCTTTTTCTAGATCTTTGAGCTTCGAGATTAGGTTGTTTCTTGAGTTCTTTCTTGTTTTTTGATGTGAGCTTCTATTGCTATATATTTTCCTCTTATTACTGCTTTTGCTGCATCCCATACATTTAGGATATTGGTGTCCTCCTTGTCATTCAATTCAAAGAATTTTTTAATTTCTTCTTTGATCTCCTCGTTAGTCCAGTGGTCTTCCAGTAGTGTGGCTTTTAATCTCCATGAGGTAGGATAGTTCCTTGCCTTCTTTTTATGATTTATTTCTAGTTTGATGCCTTCGTGGTCAGAAAAGATGGTTGGTATGATTTCAATCTTGGTGTATCTGTTGATGTTTGTCTTGTGCCCCAGTATGTGATCGATCCTGGAGAATGATCCGTGTGCGCTTGAGAAAATGTGTACTCCGTTTTTTTTGGGTTTAGTGTTCTATAGATGTCTGTTAAGCCCAAATGCTCTAGGTCCTTATTTAGAGCTTTAGTTTCTTTACTTATTTTTTGTCTTGTTGATCTATCCATTGTTGATAGTGGTGTGTTGAAGTCTCCCACTACGTATGTGTTTTCTCTGATGTCTGTTTTCAGAGAGGACAACAGTTGTCTGATATATTTTGGTGCTCTTTCGTTTGGTGAGTATATGTTAATGAGTGTTATTCTTCTTGAAGTATTGTCCCCTTAATCATAATGTAGTGACCATTGGGGTCTCTTTTTATTTTTTGAGTTTGAAGTCTGTTTTATCTGATATAAGTATAGCTGTTCCTGCTTTCTTTTTTGGCCCATTTGCTTGTAGGATTGTTTTCCATCCTTTGACTTTGAGCCTATTTTATCTTTTGTAGCTAAATGTGTTTCCTGGAGACAGCAAAAGTTGGTTTTGTTCTTAATCCAGGCTGCAACTCTGTGTCTTTTATTGAAGAGTTTAGTCCATTTACATTTAGAGTTAATATTGATATGTTAGCATCTGTATTTGCCATTATGTTTGTCTTTCCTTTGATTTTATTTATTTATTCTTTAATAACTTTTTTTTTTTGGTCTTCTTTCGTTGTTATTGTCCCGCTGAGGTTCTGGCTTTAGGATTCCTTGTAGTATTTTTTGGAGTGGGGGTTTAGTCGCAATGAAATTCCGGAGTTTCTCTTTGTCTGGGAAGGTCCATATTCTTTCTTCATGGAGGAAAGAGAGCTTTGCGGATAGAGTATTCTTGTTGGCATCTGTTTTCTTGGAGTCTGTTGACTACGTCCCTCCACTCTCTCCTTGCCCGTAGTGTTTCTTCAGAGAAGTCTGATGTCAGCCTGATTGGTTTTCCTTTGAATGTTATCTGTTTCTTCCCTCTTGTCAGCTTCATTATTTTTTCCTTGTCCTGGATTCTTGGGAGCTTTACTATTATGTGTCTTGCTGGTTTTTCCTTTCGTTGTGGAAGTTTGGTGTTCTTCTTGCTTCTTGTATATCAATTTTCAGCTCCTTCTTCTCATTTGGGAAGTTCTCTTCAATTATATCCATGAATATTTTCTCTGTTCCTACATCTCTCTCCTCTCCTTCTGGAATTCCTATAACTCTTATATTTCCTTTCCTCATGGAGTCAGATAGTTCCCGAAGTCTTTCTTCATTCTTTTCCTTCGTACTTCTCTTTCCTTTCTGTTTTGGTTCTTTTATTTCTGTGTCTTCAAGATTACTTATTCGTCTTCCATTTCATCTATTCTGCTTTCATTGCTTTTCCCAGAGTTCTTTAGTTCCTCCATTAATTCTTTGATCTCCTGCATTTCTCTTACTTCCCTCTTTAGGGACTCAATTTCCTTCTTCTGATCTATCACTTTTTTAATCATGGCAATTTTAAATTCTCTTTCTGGAAGGCTCAGAAGTTCTTCCAATTTGCTGTCGTTGCAATCTGGGGAGTGGTTTTCTTTTTGTGGTGTGCTTCTTTCCTGAGGAGTTGTTAGGTTGCGTGTGGTTCTTCTACTCCCTACTGTCTGTTTTCTAATTTGTCGTATGCGTTGGGACACTGTGTTGCTCGGACTGACTGACATCTTGGGTGAACTTCTCCGCTCCCCTCTGGCTCTTCCAGGAGCCATCTCTGTCTTCTGGGGGAGCTTTCTGCTGGTTTTAGGCAGTTTTTACTGAAGAAATGTCCCTGTTCTCAAATGGCGAAGCGGGATGCAGTCCCTGCGCCTCCGGTTTCAGGCACACTCTTCTGCGCCCCCGGTCTGCCCCGGACGTGGGTGCCTGCTCCCTCTGTGGGCTCAGACTGCTGGTCGGAAGGGGCCTGGCGTGGAATAACTTCCCGGCTGGCCACTGGGTCCTCCAGAAACCTTCTGCCCTTTTCAAGCAGTCTTAAGAAATGTCCTGTTTTATAGGGTGTTAGTGACTTTTTTTTTCCTGGTCGCTAGGTGGCGCCAGAGATCTCTCCTATTGTCCTTGGGGGGCTGTTTTTCGCCTCCCCCCACCCCGTGGGACAGAGAACAGAGCGGGAATGGTAGGGTACACCTCAACAGCTTTGGGGTGCTGTGTCTGCCTTGTGCCCCACCGTCGTGGAGAACCCACGCCCCGAATTTTCGTGCCCCGGGTCTCAGTTCAAAGCCTCAGTTCCAGGACGCGGGCTGTAGCCCAGTTCAGTGGCGCGGGAATGGCGCCTTTTGCACAGCTCCCGTGCCTGGGCACCTGGTTCCTGCTCACTCAGGGAGGGACCTTCACCTCAGTGAGGACCTCCGCGCGTCTCCCCGCAAGCCTAGGTCATCTCCCCGCAAGCCTAGGTCGCAGGCGCGGGGACCTGGGCAGCCGCGATCCAGGTCTGCACTTGCTTTTCAAGCTCCCCGAGTGCGCCGCGTTTCCGCGCCAGCTTACCGGCAGCCCGGGCTGTGTGCGCGTCTCCCGGGGTCTTTGTTCTTCTCTAATGGCGCCAGGAGCCGTTCGCTCACTGCCGCGGCGGATCCTGCAGGGTTCGCCTCAGCTCCCGTTCACGGGGTGTGGTGGCTGCAATAGTTCCTTTCCACTCACGGTCCCGCTTGCTGCGTCCTTTGTTCTTGTGGGCTGTTTTGGTTTGTTGTTTCCTCCTCTCTGCCGGTCGGAGAGTGCCGCCTCTGTGGGCGGGGGAGGGGAGCAGGGTTCTGCGCTTCCCTCCCTTCTAGTCCTCTTTTATGGCCACTTTCTTCTTCGGGCAGTTCGCTGGCGTCACCCGTTTATCTTCCGTGTCCCGGTTCTCACTGGCTGCCTGCCGCTTTTCCCCCTATTAACTTTTTTAATGGGAGATCTTACTCGCAGCGTCTCCTCGCCGCCATGTTGCTCTGCCCCCTCCTTAGGCATATCGAGGTTAAATTCTTTATAGGGCCATGCTTAAAAATATATAGACTATAATAATGATCTTGATATTTAGCATGATAATAACCACTCCCATGTATTTCCCTAAGTGCCTATCACATTAAACACATTATCTGAATTAATCCTTCCAAAAACTCTGTGATGTATGGGATAATATTTTTAGTTATCAAATAAAATTAAGTTACCCTCATTTCCCTTCACAGTCTTACATTTTAAATCCCACGCTCTGGAAACTACAAATGTGGCTTAATGATGCAATTAATCAAAGTTATTATTAATATAACCATATTCAAATACCTAAAGAGAGTATAACTTAAAGACTCACTGTCAAAGTACTACTAAGCAACATTATTTTCTTATCAATAGAATCATAAGTCTACCAGATTTAACAATTTTAAATCTAGTGATCTTTCCATGAAACTCAACAATCAATAAGGGTCCTTGATCAGAAAACCAAACTTCCTTTTTTCTAAAATTAGGAGTAGCTTTTTTCAATATACAGCTATGGAAGCAATAAGACTAATAACTATCTAGTTAAAAGAAATATATGTATATTTATCCTCTAGGAGTATTATTTGCTCAGGTCTTGAAGCAACTCTCACATTTGTCTTTGTAAAGAGGTCTGGGATTTCAACTATTTCAATTCTGGGGAAATATAGACACATATCTTCACTAATGTTGGAAAGGTTCAGGCATTCTCAGACATAAACCACACATTTTCAATTTGTCTTATTAAGGTAGTAAGAAGAAAATCACCTTAGAATATTATATGATAAATATATTTTCTTCTATGTAATATTTTATTAGTACCTGAACATAATCAAAGATTATGATGCTATTATTAAGCTGTGAATGATAGCATAGTTCAAAAGATAATTGGACTTTCTCATGATAAGCTGAATTTCATCTATGCAGCTCTCTAAATGATCACAATTACTGAAATTTCACATTAATATATTTATTATATTAACCAATCCACATGCAGAATTACTGGAAAACGGATGTCCTGTTGCCATTTAAAAAGAGATAATGTATTAATAGCTTAGTCACCTCAAGGAATATTTATTTGTAATATGAGTATTTCATATTTGGGAGAACTCTAAATTTGAATATAAATTGATTCATAATGGGTTCTTTGCACTAAGTTGTGCAAATGACACAGTGTAATTTACACAGCTTATAAAGAATCTACAAACCTAACTTTATTCAAATTTTGCTATATTAGATACTTTTGGAAATGAACTATAAATGACAAACTGTTTTTGGAAATAACAATAAGAAGCCATTTGGACCTCTATGGTGGCACATGGGGTTAAGACACAACCTATGAAACAATCTGCAGCCACTGCAGCACAGATTTGATCCTGGCCAGGGAGCTACCCACATGGCAGAGCAGACCTCTACTACTGACTCGCCCCTGTCCTCAGCAGTGTATTTGTCACCCCACCTGTTCTGTTCCCCACTCTGTCTCTGGTGAATCCTCACACACACACCCCACACCTCTGGCCTGTTTCCTAGTTCTTGTATGTATAAATAAGTAAATCTTTAAAAAAAGAAGCCATTTGAATGACTAAATATTTTATTCCTTAAAAATTAATGATGCTGGCAAGGATATGGAGCAATAGGAACTTTCATCCATTGCTTGTGGATTTGAAAATTGGTATAGTCACTTTGGAAAATAGTTAGCAATTTTCTACAGAGATAAACATACAATTCAGTTATTGCACTCTTCAGCATTTAACCATAGGAATTAAAAACTGATGTCCATAGCAAAAACCTACACATAGATATTTATGGCATTTTTTTTCACAATTGCCAAAACTAGGAATGCAAATAAAATGCCATTTTAGAGTTGACAGAATAAACTGTGGAACACCCAGACAATGGCATATTATTAAAACATGGAGGAAATTTAAACACATATTGCTGAGTGAAAGACATCAACTTGAAAAGGCTACCTACTGTTTGATTAGAAATATTTGACATGCAGAAAAGGCAAAACTAGAGACAGTTCTTATCAGGGGCTAGTGGGGGAATAGGGATGAATAGGCAGAGCACAGAAAATTTTGTGAACCTACTCTGTATCATACTATAATTGTGGGTACATTTGATTATACATTTTTCCAAATCTACAGAACATGTAACACCAAGAGTGAACCCTAATGTAAACTATGGACTTTGGTTGATTATGATATATCACTGAAGGTTCACTGATTATAACAAATCCATTCTGATGGAGGATTTTGATTCTAGGAGAGATTACACATGTGTGGTACAAAGGATATATGGTAAAACCTCTATGCCTTCTTCTCAATTTTGCTATAAATCTAAAACTGCTCAAAAAAAAAGTCTATTATTTTTTGTAAATGGGCAAAGGACCTGAAAAGACATTGCTCTAAATAAGATATATATGGCCAATAGGAAAAGGTTTTCAACATCATTGGATATAACAGAAATGGAAAATCAAAATCATAATGAGACCCCATTTCTTTAATAGGATGACAATAATAAGATAAGTGAGGATAATAAGAGAAAACTGCTACTGGTAGGAATGCAAAATGGGGCAGTCACTTGGAAAACATTTACCATTCCTCAAAAAAATTATACACAGATTTATCATATTATCCAGCAATTCCTCTCCTAAGTATGTACTCAAAGGGAATGAAAATATATATACACTCAAAAACGTATCCGTAAGTATCCATAGTAGTAGTATTCATAATAGCCAAAAAGTAAAAACAGCCTAAGCATCCACAAATAAATTGACAAAATGAAATATTTTATGCAATGAAAAATAAATATTTATACACGCTACAACATAGATGAACTGGGAAAACATTGTTATGTCTACAAAATAGGTTGTCAAAGGCTTATATTATAATTGCAGTTGTATGAAATATATTGAAAAGGCAAATCCATACTGACAGAAAGTATATTAGTGCTGGTGGGGTAGTGGAGTAATGGGGGTAAATGAATGGCTGATAATGGGTACAGAGTTTCTTTTGGGGGCCTTGATAATGTTCTAAAGTTGTTTGTGGGAATGGTTACACAACGCTGTGAATCACTAAAAAACAGTGAGATGGGTGTACACTTTGATGTGGGTGATACATGTGATGTATTTATATCTTAGAAAGCTGTTTATTTTTTTTATTTTATAGGTTCATGATAGAAAACTAGGTTAAAAAGGTAAACAGACAATTCACAAAAAGGATATAAGTATGGTCTTTAAACATATGAAAAGAAGTTCACACAAGTAGAGAGACACAAATTTTAATTACTCAGAGATATCATTTCTTACCTCTAAAACTGGTTTAAAAAGTAAAATGACTACAATTGTTGAAACCAAGGAATAAAGCACTCATATATTTCTGGTGGTAATGTATATTTGAAAACGCTTATGAAGGAACATTCTGAATTTTCTGATAATTTGCACAGACAGGCTTAGCTCAGGGCCCACATAAGAAGCAACTCAAATATTGATAATACAAAAAAATTCTGCAGAAAATTACTCATAGTGTTATAGGACAGGGAGAGGGGCAGCCCAAACCCCGTAAACCTGCCTATTCTAAATGGGTTTTGCCATCCGCCGCATCAACACAAAACATAGGAGACTTTAATGGGAAGGAACTTTAATAAAACTAGGAAACAATACAGGTAATGCAGAGTCTAGTTTCTAAATGAAGCACCCAAAGTTACCCGTCCCCTCGTGGGTAAAAGTCCATCCAAACGGGATTGGCCCAGAGCAAGGCCCCAAAGCCTGCCACAAGTCTAAAACATCTTCCAGTGGGGACCCACAGAAAAGGGCCAGAAACAACCAGACAAGCCCGAAAGGAAAAGAGCAAAATCAACATCAAGATAAAAGCTGCCATTGTCACCTCCCCATGGGTCTCACCCACATCTGTGTCACCCAGTCCACGACCAAAAAGACAAGCACAGTTTCTTCACATGTCTCTAGGCTCCATGTGCCTCCTCCAGGTCTCCTGGCTCCATCCTGCTTCCTTCCTCAGTCTCTTCTGCAGCTTCTCCTCTTCCTGCTCAGCTCCACCCTCCCTTGGGTGGAGCAGGGAACCTCCCCCTTTCCTGGGGACCACCCTGTTACAATAGCAGTAAAGTTTATGATTTCAACATACTACAAACAACTTAAATGTTTAAATGTAGAATAAGAGTTGAAAATATTTGACACAGCCATATGTTGGAGTACTGTCTTGCTATAAAATAAGGAAAATATTTATGAGCTTACACAGAATGACTTCCAGGCTACATCACTAATTGAAATAAGCAAAGTGCAAAGGAATATTTATATGATTTTTTTTGCATAAAAAATATGTAAATGCATAAACACACAAGAAAAATAAATTTAAATCTTAATGAAATTAATCACCTATGGGGGTGAGTGGGTAGCACTGGGTAGAATAATGGAGAGTGGAAAGAATAAAGATAAGGATGTGATGCTTCTCAGAATAAACACTGTGGTATAATTCTAACTTGTAAAACTATTCAAATACTCAAAAATAGGATAAATAAAATTAACAAAAATTATGGGAGGGGCTGTAACTTCTGAACACATATTTGGGTTAATACTCACTGATTAAAGACAAAAATAATTAAATATTGATTCATTCTTAATAAGTTTGTTTTTTCCTATGTTCATCAGAATTGCAGAAAAACATCCTTAAGCTACTTTCTATACATTCTGAGATTGAGCAAATCAATAAAATAATCCAGTTCTTTTTATCTATTTATTCCTTGAATGATTTCTATTTGAGTATTTAATACATAATAACTGCCTGTTCATACCTAGATCACCACATGAAATTTAAGGAATGACAAATGTATTATGAGATCAAATTTTAGTTGAGAAAAAAGAAATGCAAAAATTAATTTCAAGGTAGAAAATTAAATGTAAGAAAATAAAATTGGAAGAAATTTACATATATGTGTTTCTGAGTGGTGCATTAATGGGATTTTCCAAAGGTAAACTAAAATGTGCATGCATTTTCTTAGAGGAAATGTGGCTAAATAGGGACATTGTTCACAAATTTACCCTAAAATTACTTAAGAGACATTAGCACACCAATCTGATCTATGTATACTATAAATGGGTCAAAGCTAGAAGACTGATAATAAAAGTAGTTACAAGAATTTCAAATTATAAAGACATTCTTTTCATAGACATTTAGCTAACTTGTGAAATTAGCGTAGTGGTCACAAAAAGAAGCTTACAAATGATATAATAATGTCTATGTAAATATCTGTTAAGCATTTTTATTAAATTGTCAGCAACATTGTTTGCTAGGTGATTAATGAGGACCTTATAAATAAAAGAATGTTTTGTCAAATCCTTGTAATTCATCTCTTTTGGAATGTTCATAATCACAGAATAGATTACTTAATACTGATCTCATTACACAAAAATGTCTTTGAGAGCAAGCTTTTAAAAATCGGTTTAATTACATTATAGCATAATTTTAATTTGATTAGTATTTATGAACTTTTATCCATTGCCTTTCAAATGAAACAAAAGACTCAATAAATGTATAAATAAGTATAAAATTTTAGAGGGGTAAAAAGCAGTAGGAAAGGAAAGCATATCCTTTTATTATCTCCTACCATGTATTAACTTGCACATGAATAGTCAAAAGAGTAGAAGAAGAAACTTCTTTGCACGCTGTCACAGATTTATTAAGAAAGCAAGGAGTGTTTGCTCTCTTCTATACAAAACAGGGTAGAAGGTAAAGAAAGAATTATGTATGGTGTATGCCACTGATATCACATTGTGTCCTATCACTTCAAGAAGAATGTGAGTTTTGATATCTACATAAACTTATCACAAATTTTAGAGAAGCAAGGGGGAAGCACTCACTCTAAATTGCTTATTTGTTGTTGTCATGGTAAAAAAGTTTAAGCATTTTGACATATGGCATTTCTTTCTACATTCAGCACTAAAGAGTGTGATGGCTAATTTTATGTGTCAACTAGGCTAAGTGATGCCCAAAATTTGAAATAAGCAAAGTGCAAAGAAATATTTATATGATGCTCTTTTTGCATAAAAAATATGTAAATGCATAAATACACAAGAAAAATAAATTTAAATTTTAATGAAATTAATCACCTATGTGGGTGAGTGGGTAGCACTTTCTGCTTTTTGTCTGTGAGATTGTTTTTAGAAGAGGTTAGCATTTGAACTGATATGCTGCCTTACCAGTGCAGGTGGGCAGTATACAGTTCATTGAGGGTTTGAATAAATAAAAAATGGATGAAGGACAAATTTGCTTTCCTCACTTGGGACCATTTTCCCTGTTCAGGCTTGGGAATCAGACTGAATGAGACTACCAGTTTTCCTGGTTCTCCAACTTGCAGGCAGAGGTGGGCAGGCTCCATAATCATGTATTTCTATTAATTATGTTTATTAATCTATTCTTATAAACATGTACTGCTATATATTCCTTATTGACTCTATTTTTCTAGAGAACCCTGACTAGTGTAGGTGGCATTGGCTTAGAAGAATTACATAACTAAATAGATTTTGAGGGAATTTTTCCCCCAAATAAGCTATGTATGATATTGGAAATGGAAGCATCAGATCACTAGAATGGTTCTAAATTTTCTGTTGTATAAGAATTCCTCCTCACAGAGGAGAAGCATTCTGCACAACAATTTTAGATTCAGTACTAGAAAGGAAGTCACTGACTAGATAGCGAAATTTCATCTCAGCTTATTTCTGATTTCTCATACTAGTTGCAAGGCAGAAAAGGTAAGGGATATGTAAAGAAATGTCTCATATATACCTATGTTTTAAAGATATAAATACATCTCTGGAAAGATCACTAATACAGATTTAGATTATTAGGATAGAAGCAGATTTTACTGGTAAAATTGCATATTACAGTGAACGATAATAACCTAACATCATCTTATCAAATAAAAATTAGTCTTAATTCACTAGTTAATTAGGTTAACTAAACTATACTTATTTAATGCTATCCTTCATAGGGGAAAAGTAAAATCTGAATTTAAATTTGATCAATTAGAATTTGTAACTTTCATTATGTATGAGATGACTTCGAAAGAATAATTTTATTGTATGGATAGTTATAGTCTAATTACGAAACTTTCAGCAGATTTTAAGTTATTTGACATCTGTAAGACTTCTTGAAATATTTTCAAGAAGACATGTATTTTGACATTATACTAAATAAAATCTGTCTTAGCCTAAATTATTCCACAAAGCCAGAGACACATTAGCAGGAGGAGCTGATAATAACCAGGCTGTTGTGCATACACATCCTTATCTTAAACAATAAAAAACACCCAGTATACTGCTTAGAGCAATAGTCCACCTGCCCCCACCATGCTATCTTTTAGGGGTACTCTGAGAAGATACATAGTGTGCAGCATTCAATTTCTTGCTCACATCAACATACAAGGCAAACCCACCCATTATCTAGACAAAGATATTTTTCACTTCTGTTAGGGGGTCATAGATAATTCCCTATGAGGGCAAGGATGGAGAAAGAAAAAGCCAACCCTGAAAAAGAGACAGGTGTGAGTCTGGATTACCTGTCCATGCACTGCATCATTATAAACATGTTTCCTGCTCAAAACTAATAGAAAACAGAAAATCTCTATTGTACTGGAGATTATTATAATTTTTGTTCTTAAGTCCTACAGTATCTGATGTTTTCTAACACTTATAGGTAACCATGGTTAAACATAACATAGAACTTCAGAATGCTACCAGCAGGGTCTACTAGCTCACCAGAAGCACTCTTTCATATGGCTGGTAGTTTTTTTTCTACAAATAACCTAATTTTACTCTGCAATCCTTTTGAGGCATTTCAAGGTCTCCACAAAGCACCTAATTCTACCATTGACATCTGCAACAAGAAACTGACCATGTGTAGATATTCTGAGTTATATATTTTAATTTCAGAATCATGCTTCTCTGTCCTAATTCTAATATAGAGTCCTCAGTCTTCAGGGTTCTGTTAGGGGGAAAAGGATGTCCTAAAGCTAATTCCATACAGGCTTTGTGGACTCCACCCCCACCCCAGGCCAAAGCCAAAGACACTGGGAACTCCAAATCCCATCACCACCAAAGGGAAGGTGGCTGGGACCTGAGGGTGTGGTTAAGCAGCCAGGTGGATATAAAAGGCAGACACGTGGGCTTTGGGGGTTCCCCATTTTGGCTCTCCGCCAGCTCGCAGCGTCCAGCCAGCTCTGAGAGTGCCTTTGGGTTTCCAGGTCGGTGGATCGGGTAGGACGCATTAAAGACTTTATTTCCCTATTTTCTCCCTGAGTTGTACATTTTCCTTATTTCCTTTTCCCTTGTAAATAAACCTTTTATTAACCTTTTGTGTGTGCCTGTAGTGGAGTATTAATAAGACCCTTTTAAGCGCGCGGGTGAGGACCCACAACCAGGAACCCGTTCAATATCGGGGCTGCTCTATAACAGTTCCACTCAAAACTATAATCTTTCTGTATCATCTAATAGTTTTCAGCATTAATATCAAATACTATATAGTGTGTGTTTATACACACACACACACACACACACAGAGTGTATATATGTATATATAATCTTCCAAATCCAAAGAAAACTGGGTAGTGTTATGCTTTTCTTAAAGGCTCAAAGTACAGAAACTTGTTCTTATCTTTGATGTAATGGCCTGATTAATACTTCAAAACATTAATTCCCTAAATATTTTTTCAATAGGGCAGCACTTTAGTCTCTGTAGTAGCCTCCCCTCCCCCAACACACTAACACATTATGCCATTATACCTGACCATTAGGACCAATTAACTTAGAGTTATCACACAATGAGCAAGCATGAAATTCTTCAGGAAGTCAAAAAATTAAAGATCTTGTAGACTAAATTGTAACAAAAATTACTAGCATAGCTTAAATCAAGACAGCAAATGTTCACTGCTGTCCTCATGTAAAAGAGAATTGAATTTATTTTCCCTAATAGTGGGGACTGAAGAACAAACATCTACTGATCTGTAACTTCATATCAAGTATCAGAGCCACTGTATTCGATGAAACCTATATAGAGTTGTCCTGTGCAGTTACAGTGCTAACTGTAGATGAGGTTGAACTGTTCTGAGGCAGTGGAGCAAGAGTGTCTTATGCAGGGGACTCCCTGGTGGTGCAAGGGGTTAAGTACAGCACTATGAAACTATCTGCAGCCACCACAGCACGAGTTCCATCCCTGGCCAGGGAGCTACTCACATGGCACAGCAGACCTCTCCTGTGTCCCCCACTGGTCCCCTCAGCAGTGCATTTCATTTAGTCTGCCTGTTCTGTTCTCCACTCTGTCTCTGGTGAATCCTCTCACCCCCCGACACCTCTGGCCTGTACCCCAGTTCTTGTAATCATAAATAAATCTTTTTTTAAAAAAAGCAAAAACAGGGTCTCCCTGGTGGCGCAGCGGTTGAGCGCTGGGTTGCGCTAGGTTGTGAAGCTGCCCGCGGCCTCTGCAGCGCTGGTTCAATCCCCGGCTGCTCCCCGGCCACCAGAGGAGGGTCCCACATGGCGCGCAGACCTCTCCTGCTGCCCGCTGCTCCCCTCAGCAGTGTACTTCGGTCCTTCTGCCGGCTCTGCTCCCCGTTCTGGCTCTGGTGAATTCTCTCACCCTCCAGTGCTTCTGACTGAACCCAGTGTTTGTATAAACAAACAAATAAATAACTCTTAAAAAAAAAGAAAATAAATTAAAAAAAAGGCAAAAACAAGTATCTTACGCAGAATAGAAAAGATAACAAAATAGATGTAAATTTCCATTATAGTTTTGTGTTTGTGTTAGAGTCTTTAAAGTCTAGTATCCCATATTGTAATGATGGCAAAAATAATGCAGTGTATTTATACAGTGCTCATGCAGTACAGTTTGCCCAAACAGTGTGTTAATCACTGTGCTAAGTGCCTTATATATTACAGTTCATTTAATTGTTGTGTTAACCCTATGATATAGTTTCTGCTCAGAGAGAATATGTTATATGCTAATGTCATATAATTATTACTTGGAAACATCTGAAATTTAAATCTGGCTAACTTTAAGTCACTATACTTTCCATTATAGCACCTGACTTTTTCATTGTATTGCATAGCTTTAGGAACATTTATTTTACAGCAAATATTATCTTCATAATCAATTGTTGGAGAAAAATAAATATGGTAGAATGATAGAAAATTATCAAACCTACCTTATCTAATATTTAAGAAAAATAATAATAGTAAAATCAGTTAAAAATTTATCATGAGAAACTTACAAAAAAACTTAACCTGCTAATTTAAAAAAATTTGCAAAGCAGCAACTAAGAAATAAAACAGATTCTATATCTGGAAAACATGGTTCTGAACTTCAACCCTAATAATCCTATAAATCTATTCTAATTATTCTCAAAAATTATCCTCACATAGATCCATTTATACTGTGAAAAGGCAAACTAAATGTGTGCCTTTGTGATTTTCTCCTTCATCTCTTCTGTGTTTAGTTACATAGATTTTGCAGAAAAGTTGATGAAATAATGAAGCAGTTGGTGAATATCCAGAGCTGATTCTCATTGTGCAAGTTAAGATTCCAGGTCTATTCTCGATAGTCTGAGGATATGTATCCATGAAAATGGGTTTTCCTCATTTCATATTATTTTTAGTGAAGCAAAACTATATTACAACTCCTCAGATCATTGATCCTTTATTCATTACAGTCCACAAATCTTGAACATCTTAACCTTTATGACTGCTCCTCAGTCAGAAAGACTCTTTTTTCTTTTTCTTAAGTTCACTGAAACTGGCCTAGACCCACCATGGGGTATAGCACAAACATATAGGTAAAGTAAGTAGTTTGCTTAGAAATTAAAATAACTCCAGACATGGCAGAAAAATCAAAGAATGAAGTCAGAAACCATAACAACTTATACCTATTACAATTTAGTATTACTTTACATACTGTTCATATAAATAGGCCAAACCAAAGTACCCTTGTAAAGGAAGATTTTCATTAAAAGAAAAAAAGGGGCATAGAAAGAAAATGGCTTTTAAAGGTCTTCTTTACATTCCTTGTGCTTTCTCTGCTGGTTTCAATAGAATGCCTAGTCTCTTGATATTGTATTATCCTTTATTTCCTAATCTTTTAAAATACGGTGACCTCAGTCTTGAAGGTGGTAAAAATGGAAATTATTGAATAAACATTAGTGTCACAGATGAGAATTGCTCTTTTAAAGTTAAAAATTGTTCTGCTTTATGTGCCTTTTCTAAAGTGCATGCATTTCAATTCCCTGTTTGCCCTTTCTTCCATTTTAATATAATTGAGTGGAAATGATATTCTCTGGAATATGTTCTTTGTAGAAGAAGTTAGATTGCATATACTCACCAGAGGGAAGAAAATTCTTCCTAAAACACTTTATCCGGTATTGAGCTATATTTTGTACCTTATAACTTCCCGTTTGTTCTGCACTGCAGAATCTTGCACACCAAATGCTTTCTGCTAAACGCATGAGCTTCTTTACTTTCTTTCATTCAAATGAAGGGCACGTCTCTTTTAACAACGTTTTTTTTTTCTTTTTTGTATTTACCAAGGAAGACTTTCTCTTTGGATTTTTCCTGAAACTATTTCTACAATATGGTTACCAAATTAATATTTCTAACCCTATCCACTTCCCTGAATTTCAAGGTTTATATACTCAGTTGTACACATGTCTTCATATAAATGTCAACTATCTGAATCTCAAATCAACATGTCCACAACACTCTGGGACTCCTCCTACCCTGCCATCAATCTTCAATCCCAATTTCCTCCATTCCAGTAAAAGTTCAGTTCTTCAAATCCCAAACCTAGAAGTTAGCTTAAGTTCCTCCTATTCATCTCAAAAATCCAATAGCTTTTCCTGGGTCTATTAAAGAACTAAAGTTGCTGTGCAAACTGCCACACTAAAACCTGAAAATACAGATGAATGTAGACAATATAAGCCAACATTTTACCAGGAGTAGATGTCACTGGAGGAATAAATGGTCAGGTGCATCTAAATGATACATTTGCTGCATTGCTGAAGGCTGAGGGTAGAATAGTGTGAATGTGAGAAACTCCTAGAGATTACAGGCTTAGCAAGTTCTCTATAAATTTATGTAGATAGATCATTTCTCTGTTTTTTGCTATAGTTTTTTCCTGATAATTCATTTATTTATTTATTTTTATTTTATATAATTCTTATATCATTTTTCATTTTTGCTCAATGTATGCATTTTCATTTTGGTTATATTCCCCACACAATTTCCAACCCACTTATTTTGACCCTAATTCCTCCTCACCCCCACCCCATAGTGTCTCTCTGGTTTATAGTTGCTTGTTGATTTTGATTTTTTCTTTATTATAATTAGTCTTTGTCTTGGTCCCATATTTAGGTGTTCCTAAATTCCTGCTATGAGTGAGACCATCCAGTATTTTTCTTTTTCTTTCTGGCTTATTTTGCTGAGCATGATCCCTTCCAGCTCCATCCATGTTGTTGCAAATTGCATGAGTTTATCTTTTTTTGATTGCTGAGTAATATTCCATTGTGTATAGGTACCACATCTTCTTGATTCAGTCATCTATTTTTGGGCATTTGGAAATTATTGACAAAGGAGCAAAGAATATGCAATGGAGCAAAGAAAGTTTGTTCAACAAATGGTGCTGGGAAAACTGGGTCGCTACATGTAAAAGAATGAAGCTTGACTACTACCTCACACCATGCACAAAAAACAACTCAAAATGGATTAAAGAACTAGATATAAGACCTGAAACCATAAAATATATAGAAGGAAATATAGGTGGAACACTACATGACATGCACCTCAAAGACATCTTTACAGACACATCACCCAAAGCAGTGATAGTGAAGGCAAAGATAAGCAGCTGGGACTACATTAAATTAAAGAGCTTCTGCACAGCAAAAGAGACAATAACAAAAATAAAGAGAAACCCCACTGACTGGGAGAAAATTTTTGCACACAGCACTAATGATAAAGGACTGATCACAAAAATCTTCAAAGAGTTGATGAGACTCAACAAAAACAAAGAAAATAATCCAGTCAAAAAATGGGCAGAAGAGCTAAAAAGAAACTTCTCCAAAGAGGAAATGCAAATGGCCAATAGGCATTTCCTGATAATTCTTAAGGAAAAGGTACATTTTAAATTAGGTACCAAGACAAAACTGTACATTATTGTGCACCAAAAGGACAAGGTATCTTTGGGCAATAGTTCTTAAGATACATAAAAACTGGAGGAAAAATAAAATTGCTTTCCAACAGTCCTAGAAGTTACCTCTACCTCAAGATGTTAACTGTGGATACTCAGGTTCTATAGAAAACTATGGGGCTGTCAGTCAAGATATTTAAATGTTTTCCCACGCCTTTCAGCAGGGTTGATACTCCTATTGTGTAAATGGAAAATCAGTTTTTTCCTCAGGGGTTTTTGACTTTGTTCTGCAACAATATTTTTGTGAATGTCTGAAGGAGGCAAGCTTTGTGTCTCCACTATACAGAGATCTTGCTGGATACTTGATGTCTCTCTAATTAATTCAACTTGTCATTGGGACAGGATAAAACCCAAAGGACAATCTGCAGTTAAATAGAGTCCCTAAATCTGTTAGATAAAAATGCTTTGTCCTAAAAAAAAATTCATACAAATATTTACCAATAGCATATGTATAGAACTTTACTTTTTGAAAGTACTATACTGTATATTCATTCTCACTGATTCCTGTGTAATAGACTGTGAAGCAGAAAAAAATCATGAAGTTCAGGTTAGCAACACAAGGCAGAACCTGATTCTGTTCAAATGTTTCAGGTCTGTGCTTCTTTAACTTTGTAATTTTATTTTAAATAATATGGTTCTTGAATATCTCTTCTCAGTTCCATCCCATAATTATTTGTCCTTATCATATTCTCACTGCATTATTATAACAGATATACAACTATTCTTTACTTAGAAATCAATTCCTCCCTTAAGGCATTATTCTAAAATACACATCGTTTCATGTAGGTTTGTCAACAATGTGTCTCTCTTCAATAATATATTTAATAGCCTTTCTTTTTTTAATTTAAATTTTATTTTTATATTCCCCATACAATTACAACCCCCTTATTTTTACCCCAAGCCCTCCTTTTCCCACCCCCAACCCAATAGAGAGTCTCTTATTCATAGTTATTTGTTGATTTTGATATTTTCTTTCTTATAGTTATTCTTTTTCCTGTGCTGCTATAAACATAGGGGTGCAGGTGTTCTTTGGAATTGATGTTTCTGTGTCCTTTGGGTAAATACCTAGGAGTGGAATTGCTGGATCATATGGAAGCTCTATGTTTAGTAGGTCCAGAAATCTCCACACAGCTCTCCATAGTGGTTGGACCAGTTTGCACTCCCACCAGCAGTGCAGGAGAGTTCCTTTTTCTCCACATCCTCGCCAACATTTGTTGTTGCTAGTTTTTTTAATATGTGCCATTCTCACTGGTGTCAGATGGTATCTCATTGTAGTTTTGATTTGCATTTCCCTGATTACAAGTGATGTTGAACATTTTTTCATATGCCTGTTGGCCATTTGCATTTCCTCTTAAGAGAAATTTCTTTTCAGCTCTTCTGCCCATTTTTGGACTAGATTATTTTCTTTGTTTTTGTTGAGTCTCATCCTACTTGGTCGTGGTGAATTATCTTATGGATACATTGTTGGATTCTGATAGCTAAAATTTTATTGAGGATTTTTGCATCAGTGTTCATTAGTGAGATTGGCCTGTAGTTTTCTTTTTTGTGTTGTCCTTGTTCGGTTTTGGTATTAGTGTAATGTTGGCTTCATAGTATGTGTTTGGTATTATCCCTTCCTTCTCAATTTTTTGGAAGAGTTTGTGAAGGATAGGCACTAATTCATTTCTAAACATTTGGTAGAATTCATTTGTAAATCCATCTATAATTTTAATTATAGAAAGTCTACCTAGGAGTGGAATTGCTGGATCATATGGAAGCTCTATGTTTAGTAGGTCCAGAAATCTCCACACAGCTCTCCATAGTGGTTGGACCAGTTACATATTTTTAAGGCGATGTTCGGTTTGTTGCATTATAAAATGATACAGATCAAACATTTAGTATTATTCATAAAGAGAACACTTGGATGGTCCATATTAGACAAGAGTATCCCATTCAATTCCATATACCCATCCATTGTTTCTTATAATTTAACTGACAGGATCATAGAGACATTGCTAACACTTTCCCAAGTTATAAAATGAATTGGGCCAGAGTAGAATCATTATTTATTTAAAAAAAAATGTAAAGCATACTTTCTGTCCTTTAATTTGAGCAATATTTGCACATTTAGAAACAACTTTATAAAATTTAGTCTGCAGAAGGTTAACCACATTTTCCTTTCTGTATTTAAAATTCTCACATTTTATTTATATTGCAATTAATCAATACAAGCACAAAAAAAAAGTAAGTATGCATGGACACCCACAGCTTGATGACTTTTTACACAAGTTTCAAGATCCAATTGACATTTTGTGCTATTTTCTCTTCTTATTTATACCTCATAATAACCTTTTGCTTTTCAGAATTTTGTTTTATTTTTAGAATTTTGCTTACATTATTGAATAGATCTAGTATGCACCATCAGTCCCAAATGGCCATGAATCCATGAGAAAACAAATTTCTTCCTAAAGTATCATATTAGAATTACTTTATGATGGAATTTAATGTCACTTTGCTTAAGGTTGGTATCCGTTATTTTCCCTTTGCCTCAAGTGCCAGGGGATGAAACTAGGATTTTCAGTTTACTGTATAATCAATAATAAACATTGTCATATGAGCATAGAATAAGTCAATATCTTCCTACATATAACACATACGTATATGTATACAAGTCACAAGTATGTCATGTATTTGGCTTCTTAAGTGTGTGAAAGTCAGTCTTATGATGTACATTGGAAAGTATCTACATGTGGAATTTTTGTGGTATGTAATTGTTTAGGGCAATTATTTGAAAGTGACTTCATTTGGCTTTATGATTATTGTGCCCAGCCTAATGATTGAAAGTTACAGTATAATGGAATTTGAAATATTTAAATACTGAGTTTATTTAATATATATTAATATAATTTTTCACCTTCTTAATCTTCAACAGTCAATGTGAATGAATATTTTACATAGTGTTTTCCATCATTCATTAGCATGTATAATACCTATTTTTTCTGAATGAGGCTTCATACAAGGCTCTTTTATTCATATTTCATATACTACATGCTTCATGTTTTAAAAAAACAGTTTTACTACTTTGTAAGTGTCAGATATCATTGCTGGCACATAATAACACTTACTTACCTAATGCTTGATCAATTTCACTTTTTTTTTACTATCTTAATTCTGATATGTACATATTAATTATGTTGAGGGAGCTCACTAGTCATATTCAAAATCCCTAAAAGCTAAATGCAGGTAAAATCTTTAGATGCTGAGAAATAAAAAATCAAGGCTGTCAACTGAAATAATCACCACTTGTAACAATTCAAAGGAAAACTTATTAAAGAGATTATTCAGAGCAAAGTGAGGATTCAAACCTGGGGGACAACACCAGATTTCTCCAATTATGTATAGTTTGTTCGAATATGTACAGTTATTTTGTTCAGCAAGCTACATGCATAGAAGGAGATACACAATTCTTCTACAGCAGAGATGAAAGAGACATCTTTCATGCAGTTGATGAAAAGTGAAAATGTGATATATTATAGCCAAAGTGGTCTCTTGTTCTGCAGTCAGATTTTCTCTCTTTGTGGGAACCACACAAGAACTGAGGTTTACAAAGACAACCTTCTACCCTAGAGTGTGCTTCTGCAGACAAGAAGGTTAGACTGTGTAGTTTATTTCTCATTCCTTCTTCTAGCAACAATTTGACAATGGTTGCCTTATTGATTTGACTGCATGGCACTTCACAGCATAACCGTTATTCATGTTTTTTTTCTTTTTGCTGACTTCAAGCCTCTGTAGCTGCTGGATCAGCGGTTTCCTTGCTCTAACAAGTGGTAGGATTTTTCCTTTCAGTTCATAAATTTTGTATCATCAAAATAAATGCAGAGGGGTTAGCCAAAGTTGAAATTGCCTACCTGTAAGTGGGTACTTACATGCCCTGCAACCAACAAACCGAAATTCTTTGAACAATGTGAAAATCTGGGTTGTTATTAAAATAATGGAATTCGTCTAGCCTAGCTTGGTCATATAAATTTTCAATGAAAAGACCACACATAAAGTTAATACTTACATTTAATTTATCTAAATTTTTAAAGAAACTTGAATATCTGACTCTCCAGATTGCCATTAACAGGAAGAAGTAGTCAGTTTCTAAAGGCAATACAAATGTAGCTTATGAGAGTGACTTCTGAAAGGAAGGCATGAGACACAAATTTTATACAGTGTTAACATAAGACTCTTAATTATCTGAAATAATTTAATATTCTGTGGGTCAGTAAAGACTACTTTGTGCTCTAAGGTATAAAAGCCACAATGAAGTGTTACTATACTTATTTTCGCTGTATGGGCTAAGTTGTGCCCCCACCCCCAATTTCACATGTTGAAATGCTAAACCCCCATACCCCACACCCCAGAATGTGATTTTATTTGGATAAAGGTGCTTTAAAACTGGTCCAACCACTATGGAAAGCTGTGTGGAGGTTCTTCAAATTACTAAACATGGAGCTACCATATGATCCATCAATTCCACTCCTACGAATATACCCAAAGAACACAAAAACATTAATTCAAAAGGATACCTGTACCCATATGTTTATTGCAGCACTATTTACATTAGGCAAGATATAGAAACAACCTAAATGCCCAAAAAATAGATGACTGGATCAAGAAGATCTGGTATATATACGCAATGGAATACTACTAAGCAATGAAAAAGGCAAACTCATGCCATTTGTAGCAACATGGATGGAACTAGAAGGCATTATGCTCAGTGAAGTAAGTCAGAAGGAAAAGAAAAACATCAAATGGTCTCACTTATAGGAGGAGTATAGGGGAACCAAAAAAGGGATCAGGAAAAATAATAAATTTAAAAACTAGAAGACAATTATAAATCAGAGACATTCTGCAGGGGAGAGGGAGGTGGAGGGAGAGGGATTAAAACAGGGGACAGGAAGAGCACAAGAGACTATGGTGATGGTTCCCAGTTGAATTGGTGGTGGGAATTTTACAGGAGAGGAGAAATCAAACATTGTACAAAAATAAACAATGATGTAAAATATACATATATATTAAAAACAAAAAAAAGAGTGTAATAGATGAGACTCATGAATGGCATTCTATGTGAAATCTGATATATTTAGAAGAAGGGTTGATTGGGATTCAGACCATTATAATGGAAAATTCCCTTGAGAAAATAATTACGACAATGTCACTTGAAAGGATGCAGGGCATAAAAATCATTTGACTACCAGTGCACCATACTTGTGTTGTCCTCATTTCCCTGTACATAGACTACTGAAGAGAAATAAATATTGGTCTTTTAGCAACAATTTTTTTAAAGATTTATTTATTTATGCATACTAGAATAGGCCAGAGGTGTGGGGAGTGAGAGGATTCACCAGAGAGAGAGTGGGGAGCAGAGCAGGTAGATCTACTGAAATACACTGCTGAGGGGAGCAGTGGGCGACATAGAAGTTTGCTGTACCATGTGAGTTAACTCCCTGGCTGGCTCCTGGCTTCATGGTGCTCGCCTGAACCCCTTGGCCAATAGGGAGGTCCCTAAATCTTGGTCTTTTAAAGGTCAAAAAAAAAAATTAGCCCTATCTGATATAGGCAGATACAAAATAAAGAATATTTTATTTTTTAAAAATATTTATTTATTTATTTATACAAGAACCAGACAGAGTACAGGCCAGATATGCAGGAGGGTGAGAGGATTCACCAGAGACAGAGCGGGGAGCAGAACAGGCAGAGTGATGAAATACACTGCTGAGGGGAGCAGCAGGTGAGACAGCAGACGTCTGCCGCGCCATGAGGGACCCTCGCCGGCTGGCCGGGATTGAACTGGCGCTACCGAGGCTGTGAACAGCTTCACAGCAAGGTGTTCAACCGTCTGCGCCACCAGGGGAGGCCCTAAAGAATATTTTAATGCCAACATTATTGTCACTAAATTTATCACTATTGAAAGTTTGTTTCAGTTTTGTTTCTTTTTTTAAGGAAATTTAATCTTTACCTTTTATTATGTTTAATAAAGTAATAATTTTGCCAAGGAAGTAGATATGTCAGGGTTACCTGTTCAGCAATTGTCCTTCCAGAATATGTAATTTCTAACATTCTAATCAGTAACCATTTGTTATGAATGCAAATACCTTAACAAATAAGATGAATTCCCCTCCTTAAGGAACAAAGACTGTGATACAAGCTGTAAAGGTGGGAGCTTGGGGATAATCCTCTACTGAAAATTATCTCCCTTTTCTTTCTGTATGTTAATTTTAGAACATTAAATTTATGCAAATATATTGTAAATAATTTATTTTAGACACTGGTAATATTAGCAAAAAATCCTGTCATTTCCCTGAAACATCAATTTTAATTCTCCCAAATAATAACAATGAATAATTTTTGAGTTTATGCTGAATGAATAATTTCATTGTTGTATTTATTTGAGGAAATGCATTCTGTATTTTTTTTTTATTTTTTTTTTTAATCTTAAATTTTATTTTTATATTCCCCATACAATTGCAAACGCCCCATTCTGACCCCATCCTCCCCTCCCGCCCCCACCCCCCAAAAAGTGTCTCTGGTTCATAGTTTTTTGTTGATTTTGATTTTCACTTTCTTATATTCATTTTCCTGGTCCCTTATTTAAGTTTTCTAGATTCCTGCTATGAGTGAGACCATCCGGTATTTTTCTTTTTCTTTTTGGCTTATTTCGCTGAGCATGATCCCTTCCAGCGCCATCCATGTTGCTGCAAATTGCATGTGTTTATCTTTTTTGAATGCTGAGTAATATTCCATGGTATATATGTACCACATCTTCTTGATCCAGTCATCTACTTTTGGGCATTTGGGTTGTTTCCAAAGCTTAGCTATTGTAAACAGTGCTGCTATAAACATAGGGGTGCAGGTGCTCTTTGGAATTGATGTTTCTGTGTCCTTTGGGTAAATACCTAGGAGTGGAATTGCTGGATCATATGGAAGCTCTATGTTTAGTAGGTCCAGAAATCTCCACACAGCTCTCCATAGTGGTTGGACCAGTTTGCACTCCCACCAACAGTGCAGAAGAGTTCCTTTTTCTCCACATCCTCGCCAACATTTGTTGTTGCTAGTTTTTTTAATATGTGCCATTCTCACTGGTGTGAGATGGTATCTCATGGTAGTTTTGATTTGCATTTCCCTGATTGCAAGTGATGTTGAACATTTTTTCATATGTCTGTTGGCCATTTGCATTTCTTCTTCAGAGAAGTTTCTTTTTAGCTCTTCTGCCCATTTTTTGACTGGATTATTTTCTTTGTTGTTGCTGAGTCTCATCAGCTCTTTGCAGATTTTTGTGATCAGTCCTTTATCATTAGTGTTGGGTGCAAAAATGTTCTCCCAGTTGGTGGGGTTTCTCTTTGTTTTTGTTATTGTCTCTTTTGCTGTGCAGAAGCTCTTTAATTTGATGTAGTCCCAGCTGTTTTATCTTTGTCTTCACTATCACTGCTTGGGTGATGTGTCTGTAAAGATGTCTTTGATGTGCAAATCCCGTAGTGTTTCGCCTATATTTCCTTCTATGTATTTTATGGTTTCAAGTCTTATGTCTAGTTCTTTAATCCATTTTGAGTTGATTTTTGTGTATGGTGTGAGGTAGTGGTCAAGCTTAATTCTTTTGCATGTAGCGACCCAGTTTTCCCAGCACCATTTATTGAACAAACTTTCTTTGCTCCAATGCATAGTCTTTGCTCCTTTGTCAAAGATTAGTTGACCATAAATCTGTGGGTTTATTTCTGGATTTTCTATTCGATTCCATTGGTCTGTATGTCTGTTCTTGTTCCAATACCATGCAGTTTTGATGATTATGGCTTTGTAGTATAGTTTGAAGTCTGGGAGTTTGATGCCTCCATTTCCTTCTCTTTTTTTCAGTAGAGCTTTGGCTATTCGGGGTTTTGGTGATTCCATATGAATTTCATCAATAATTGTTCTATTTCTTTGAAGAATGCCATTGAATTTTGATTGGATAGCATTGAATCTGTATATTGCTTTTGGTTAGGATGGCCATTTTAATAATGTTTTTCTTCCAATCCATGAGCAGGGGATGTCTTTCCATTCTTTGTGTCTTCTTCTATTTTCTTTAACAGTGTTTTATAGTTTTCTTTGTATAGGTCCTTTACCTCTTTGTTAGATTTATTCCAAATATTTGATTTTTTTTGTTTCAATAATAAAAGGTGGTTTTTTTGATTCTTCTTCTTCAGATTTATTGTTGTGTATAGGAAGGCTACTGACTTTTGCGTGTTGATTTGTATCCTGCCACTTTACTGAACTGATTGATGAGTTTGAATTAGTTTTTCTGTGGAGATTTTGGGGTTCTCTATGTATATTATCATATCATCTGCAAATAGTGATAGTTTGACTTCTTCTTTTCCTATTTGGATTCCTTGGATGTCTTTCTCTTGTCTTATTGCTCTGGCTAGGACTTCCAGTATTATATTGAAAAGCAGTGGTGAGAGTGGACATCCTTGTCTTGTTCCAGATCTTAATGGAATTGCTTTCAGCTTTTCACCATTGAGAATGATACTGGCTGTTGGCTTGTCATAGATGGCCTTTATGATGTTGAGGTATGTTCCTTGTATCCCAAGAATTTCAAGGGCTTTTATCATGAATGGGTGTTGCACTTTGTCGAAAGCTTTCTCAGCATCTATTGATATTATCATATGTTTTTATATTCTTTTTGTTGATGTGTTGGATAACGTTGATTGATTTTCGGATGTTAAACCATCCTTGTGCCCTGGAATGAATCCAACTTGGTCGTGGTGAATTATCTTATGGATACATTGTTGGATTCTGATAGCTAAAATTTTATTGAGGATTTTTGCATCAGTGTTCATTAGGGAGATTGGCCTATAGTTTTCCTTTTTTGTGTTGTCCTTATTCGGTTTTGGTATTAGTGTAATATTGGCTTCATAGAACGTGTTTGGTATTGTCCCTTCCTTCTCAATTTTTTGGAAGAGCTTGTGAAGGATAGGCACTAATTCGTCTCTGAATGTTTGGTAGAATTCATTTGTAAATCCATCAGGTCCTGGGCTTTTGTTTTTTTGGGAGGTTTTTTAATTACCATTTCAATTTCGCTGCTTGTAATTGGTCTGTTTAGGTGTTCTATTTCTTCTTTTCTAGCTTTGGTGATTGTAGAGTTGTAGGAATTTGTCCATCTCCTCTAGATTGTTGAACTTGTTTCCATATAACTGTTCATAGTAGTTACTGATTATTCTTTTGATTTCTGCTGTGTCCGTTGTGATTTCTCCTCTTTCATTTATGATCCTGTTTATTTGTGCTTTCTCCCTTTTTTCCTTTGTGAGCCTGGCTAGGGGTTTGTCTATTTTATTGATTTTTTCAAAGAACCAGCTCTTGGTTTCATTGATCTTTTGGATTGTTTTTTTAGTTTCAATTTCATTTATTTCTGCTTTGGTTTTTATTATTTCTTTTCTTCTACTGGTTTGGGTTTTTTTGTTGTTCTTTTTCTAGATCTTTGAGCTTCGAGATTAGGTTGTTTCTTGAGTTCTTTCTTGTTTTTTGATGTGAGCTTCTATTGCTATATTTTCCTCTTATTACTGCTTTTGCTGCATCCCATACATTAGGATATTGGTGTCCTCCTTGTCATTCAATTCAAAGATTTTTTATTTTCTTCTTTGATCTCCTCGTTAGTCCAGTGGTCTTCCAGTAGTGTGGCTTTTAATCTCCATTAGGTAGGATAGTTCCTTGCCTTCTTTTTATGATTTATTTCTAGTTTGATGCCTTCGTGGTCAGAAAAGATGGTTGGTATGATTTCAATCTTGGTGTATCTGTTGATGTTTGTCTTGTGCCCCAGTATGTGATCGATCCTGGAGAATGATCCGTGTGCGCTTGAGAAAAATGTGTACTCCGTTTTTTTTGGGTTTAGTGTTCTATAGATGTCTGTTAAGCCCAAATGCTCTAGGTCCTTATTTAGAGCTTTAGTTTCTTTACTTATTTTTTTCTTGTTGATCTATCCATTGTTGATAGTGGTGTGTTGAAGTCTCCCACTACATATGTGTTTTCTCTGATGTCTGTTTTCAGAGAGGACAACAGTTGTCTGATATATTTTGGTGCTCTTTCGTTTGGTGAGTATATGTTAATGAGTGTTATTTCTTCTTGAAGTATTGTCCCCTTAATCATAATGTAGTGACCATTGGGGTCTCTTTTTATTTTTTTGAGTTTGAAGTCTGTTTTATCTGATATAAGTATAGCTGTTCCTGCTTTCTTTTTGGCCCATTTGCTTGTAGGATTGTTTTCCATCCTTTGACTTTGAGCCTATTTTTATCTTTTGTAGCTAAATGTGTTTCCTGGAGACAGCAAAAGGTTGGGTTTTGTTTCTTAATCCAGGCTGCAACTCTGTGTCTTTTTATTGAAGAGTTTAGTCCATTTACATTTAGAGTTAATATTGATATGTTAGCATCTGTATTTGCCATTATGTTTGTCTTTCCTTTGATTTTATTTATTCTTTTAATAACTTTTTTTTTTTTTTTGGTCTTCTTTCGTTGTTATTCGTCCCTCTGAGGTTCTGGCTTTAGGATTCCTTGTAGTATTTTTTGGAGTGGGGGTTTATTCGTAATGAAATTCCGGAGTTTCTCTTTGTCTGGGAAGGTCCATATTCTTTCTTCATGGAGGAAAGAGAGCTTTGCGGGATAGAGTATTCTTGGTTGGCATCTGTTTTCTTGGAGTCTGTTGACTATGTCCCTCCACTCTCTCCTTGCCCGTAGTGTTTCTTCAGAGAAGTCTGATGTCAGCCTGATTGGTTTTCCTTTGAATGTTATCTGTTTCTTCCCTCTTGTCAGCTTCATTATTTTTTCCTTGTCCTGGATTCTTGGGAGCTTTACTATTATGTGTCTTGCTGTGTTTTTCCTTTCGTCGTGGAAGTTTGGTGTTCTTCTTGCTTCTTGTATATCAATTTTCAGCTCCTTCTTCGCATTTGGGAAGTTCTCTTCAATTATCTCCTGGAATATTTTCTCTGTTCCTACATCTCTCTCCTCTCCTTCTGGAATTCCTATAACTCTTATATTTCCTTTCCTCATGGAGTCAGATAGTTCTCGAAGTCTTTCTTCATTCTTTTTCCTTCGTACTTCTCTTTCCTTTTCTGTTTTGGTTCTTTTTATTTCTGTGTCTTCAAGAGAACTTATTCGTTCTTCCATTTCATCTATTCTGCTTTCCTTGCTTTTCCTGGAGTTCTTTAGTTCCTCCATTAATTCTTTGATCTCCTGCATTTCTTTTACTTCCCTCTTTAGGGACTCAATTTCATTCTTCTGACCATTGTTTTCCCTCTTTAGGGACTCAATTTCTTCTTCTGATCTATCACTTTTTTAATCATGGCAATTTTAAATTCTCTTTCTGGAAGGCTCAGAAATTCTTCCAAGTTGCTGTCGTTGCAATCTGGGGAGTGGTTTTCTTTTTGTGGTGTGCTTCTTTCCTGAGGAGTTGTTAGGTTGCGTGTGGTTCTTCTACTCCCTACTGTCTGTTTTCTAATTTGTCGTATGCGTTGGGACACTGTGATGCTCGGACTGACTGGCATCTTGGGTGAACTTCTCCGCTCCCCTCTGGCTCTTCCAGGAGCCATCTCTGCCTTCTGGGGGAGCTTTCTGCTGGTTTTAGGCAGTTTTTACTGAAGAAATGTCCCTGTTCTCAAATGGTGAAGCGGGATGCAGTCCCTGCGCCTCCGGTTTCAGGCACACTCTTCTGCGCCCCCGGTCTGCCCCGGACGTGGGTGCCTGCTCCCTCTGTGGGCTCAGACTGCTGGTCGGAAGGGGCCTGGCGTGGAATAACTTCCCGGCTGGCCACTGCAGAAGCCTTCTGCCCTTTTCAAGCAGTCTTAAGAAATTTCCTGTTCTATGGGGTGTTAGTGACTTTTTTTTTCCTGGTCACTAGGTGGCGCCAGAGATCTCTCCTATTGTCCTTGGGGGGCTGTTTTTCGTCCCCCCCACCCCGTGGGACAGGGAACAGAGCGGGAATGGTAGGGTACACCTCAACAGCTTTGGGGTGCTGTGTCTGCCTTGTGCCCCACTGTCGTGGAGAACCCACGCCCCGAATTTTCGTGCCCCGGGTCTCAGTTCAAAGCCCTCAGTTCCAGGACGCGGGCTGTAGCCCAGTTCAGTGGCGCAGGAATGGCGCCTTTTGCACCGCTCCTGTGCCTGGGTGCCTGGTTCCTGCTCACTCAGGGAGGGACCTTCACCTCAGTGAGGACCTCCGCGCGTCTCCCCGCAAGCCTAGGTTGTCTCCCCGCAAGCCTAGGTCGCAGGCGCGGGGGACCTGGGCAGCCGCGATTCCGGTCTGCACTTGCTTTTCAAACGCGCCGAGCGCGCCGCGTTTCTGCGCAAGCTTACTGGCAGCCTGGGCTGTGTGCGCGTCTCCCGGGGTCTTTGTTCTTCTCTAATGGCGCCCGGAGCCGTTCGCTCGCCGCGGCGAATCCTGCAGGGTTCGCCTCAGCTCCCGTTCACGGGGTGTGGTGGCTGCAATAGTTCCTTTCCACTCACGGTCCCGCTTGCTGCGTCGTTTTTCTTGTTGGTTGTTTTGGTTTGTTGTTTTTCTCCCTCTCTGCCGGTCGGAGAGTGCCGCCTCTGTGGGTGGGGGAGGGGAGCAGGGTTCCGCATTCTGTATTTTTGGATGACAATATAATTTTGTTAATGTGAAACATCAAACCAAAAGACTAATGAAATTATCTGTTTTTTTTAATTATGAAAAGAATGTTTTGCTCTTATCTAAATTAACTGCTAGAAGATTCAGTCAATTCCTGACTCCACTAAAGGAATACAAAATGCAACTGTTGCCTTAGAAAGAAACGTGAAATTCCACTAGAAGTTTGGCTTCTTCATTTTCCTTTCATAAGGGAAGGAATTGTGTCACTTTTAGCAGGCTTAAAAATAAAAACACTTGGAATATCTATGAGTTTAGACATTTTAACAAATGACTAACCAGTCTGATACTAGAGATAATATAACAATTAAGATCCTCACATTTCAATCTAGATTTCTAGTCCTCTTGCAAAATTATTTAGGTAAGTACTACAGCTTTGATTAGAGTTAGAAATCTAGAAAAGCATTTGCCTCTGACTAGAAAATACATGACATGAGATTAAAACACTTGAGAAATACAAAACACATTAGAAATTCAAAGAACTGTAATAGTCATTGGATAGAAGGTAAGTAGCCTTGAAAGGAAAGGCTAAACAAATACATATTTCAAATACGTTACCAGAGTAATTAGAGTCCAGACTTTTAATCATAATTGTAACTTTATATTGCCTGCTTATTTATGAAATATTTATGTAATGATATTTTTACTTAAGCTAAAGATATTGACATTACTTCATAGTACAAGTTCAATGCTATTCATTTCAAGTTTTCAATCACTAAATTTTTATTCAAACAAGACTGCATTCACACATAAATCTATTAAAAAATTTCTGAAGGATAATTTAATATTTGTTCCTTTTAAGAATTTTATTTATACATTATCTCAAGAAACCATATATCTAAATATTTGCATCTCCCTTTAACTATATTTTTATTATCTGAAATAAAGATTACTACCATTTGCTGTATTTATTGCATGTTAGAAATTTTATATGTCCTATTCAAACATTATAAGCCCACCTTTTACAGAAGAGAAACTAATTAAGGAATATGATATATATAATTTTCCCTTAGAAAAATTTACAGTATATGCTATTCTATAAAAGTTTTTAAAATATTGACCCCGATCATGTTTCCACTTAAGTGTACCTAAACTTATTTGACTAACAATCATAAGATTTCTCATTGCTATATTTTACTGTCCTAATATGTATTAACTTTACAAAGAACTACCTTTATCTGAATTATCTCCATAGAATAGGAAAGGTTCACTTAGAATAAAGATAATAATCAGTGTTATAACTTTTGACAGATATTCAAGGCAAAGAAATCCAATTTATTGTCCAATATGAATGTCTAAGATATCAGGATGTTCAAAAAGATGATTATAACTGTAAGTAATACAAAGTTCTTCCAATAATTTTGTTTAGAAAAGAACCCATTTATTATATATTAGCCATTCCTGTCTGTCTTTCCCAGCACCTCTGGGCCAACTATAAAATAACTGGGCAGTGATGAAACAAGCCCACATAATTGACCTTTATTCATCCACTAAATCCCATGTAATCACCACGTCAAACCAATTTATCTGTCAATCAAAAAAGTAAATATTTTTTCTCTGCTTCATATGTAAAGAAAAGACAAAATGCATTAAGTATAGATCATACCAGAATAACAAATGAAAATGACTTATGATACATTGACTCATGAGGTAGCAGCAAGAAAAGGTTGTGGTTGAGAAATTATTTCAATAGCATGAAAACTTTTAAAAGATTTTATCAAAAAGTCTAAATAGAAGGCATTGGAGAAAACAAAATTACAGATTATCTTAACCTCATATTACATTACAAATGAGCTAGGTCAGGCCTTCTAAATACCAGTTCACTCCCTGGTATCACCAGTAACAGAGATCACTCCTACAATTACCATACTCTCCATTTATTTTGCTTTGTTCTGTTTCTATTGTGCCCATTTCACTTTCCAAGAGATTCCCTATTCTGAGAAAAATCGAAAAGTCAGTGTGGTTTTATCCTTCTTTAGGAAATGCCTAATTGGGGAAAGAGAAAACAATGGGTTTAGGGATCATGACTGCCTTCAAATGCTTCTGGGTGTTTCTAGGCACAGAAATAGGTTTAGATAAAGTTAGGGAAAAATTTTAAACTCTGATTCTTGGATTAATTTTCCGTAAGTACTTTACTAGATGTATACATAATATAGATAAAATTTTAAGTTCTTTCACTTAATGTCCCAACCATTTTTACAAGGTATAACTATTAAATTACCCTGATAAATGAAAACAGTGGTAACTCAGAAACAGTAGTTTATATCTCCAAGGTAACATAAAGTATGTATTGAGGCTGGAACAATTTTATGTCTGTCTGATTCTTAAGTCCACCATTTATTTACATGCACTTAATTACTTCTCTCTGGACTGCTCTCTCTTCTATGAAATACCTATCAGCTGATGTTGTTGCTTCTCTAAAGTCAATAGGAAATATCCAACCCCCTATGGATTGATTCAGTAGAAAACATGATCCCTTCTCCAGTCAATTGTTTTAATTGTCTCCAAAGGATATGTATTTTTATAATAGAATTTTGGATTTGGAAGGAAGAGAGTTTCTTTAAATTTTTTTCATTATTTATAGTGATTATGTTTTCTGCTAAAGATGAATTAAGAAATTATTTGAAATCACTCTTTGTCTTGATGGTTAAAAGTGGAATCTCACTTTAGATTATACAATAATTTCATAAAAACTTTCAGTCAGAATAATTATTCAGTTCCATCTGCTGCATATAATGAATTGATGGTAGTTTCTAATGTTTCTTCTTTAAATCATTTTAAGTACCTTGCCAATATAATGCTTTTCTTTTTCATAATTTTGTTTACAATAGTTGGTATTCATTTCTTTACACAATTCACTTCAGGATCTGGCAGTCATATTGCATGTACTGCTCTAATAGTCTTCAAAGGCATTCAAAATTTCTATAGCAACATTTATTTGAGATAAACCAAAAAGCTACATTAGTCAAAGCTATTGCTCTCCGATGGTGCTAAGATTTTTCCATATATTGTCATAAAATATTTTTTTTACTATTTTTTAAGAAATGATTCCAACATTTGCATAAATTTATAAACAACACTTAATTCTAAACGTTCCAGAGTTTAGGATGATGGGCTAACAATCAAGTTAATTTTGAGAAGGTTTATTCACTAACCCTCTACTACAATTCTAATTAAAATATTGTGGCTGTTGCTATACAAATATATTGACTAAATCATCTGGAAACCTATATAGCTCTAATCATAATCTTGGGGGGAAAAACAACCAAATTAGGGAGGAGACTGACATATAAAGATGAAAGTGGTTATTTGGAATCCTTGGAATTCTTAACTGTAACCCAGGTAGGAAGCAAAAACGGGCCATTAAATGAAATGTCTACAAGGGAACATTTGAGGAATACAAACCAAGTAAAATTTCATAAGTATGTGTCCACATAAAATGCAAAAATAATAATATGAAGTAGTATGTATGCGTTTTTTAAGGAATAGGGTTGATTTAATGTTCTAGGCTATTCTTTTTAACTGGGGACAAGATCAAGGAAGATATTATCAATAGAAATTGGCTTCCATTGTGAGGCAAGAAATAAAACAAGTCCAAGAAAATTAAGAGGCCATGTTGTGTTAGTTTTTTTCAGAAAAAGAGACCATAAGAGATAAATAATCTTTATATAAAAAGATGAATTTTAAGAAGTTGGCTCACGCAGTCATGAGAACTGACAAATCTGAAATTTATAGGACCTTATGGTATGCTCCTTTAACAGCTGATATTATAGTAAAAGCAGAATTTCTTCTTCTGGAAAACCTTAGTTTTAGCTTTAAAAAACTTTCAACTAATTAGGTAACACCTAATTATGAACACCTGCACATCATAACCTCCTTTAAAGTCAACGCACTGTAAATTTTAATCATATCTACACCATATGTTCACAGCAACACCTAGATTCATTTCTGACTAAATAACTGTATTATTTCATGACAGTATTTATATTTATTCAGCTTCTACTGTTCTCCAGAATGTCCAATAGGAATACTACATATGTAGTACTCCTTATTTCCAACACAGCACTGTTAAATATTTGTTATCCCTTCCTTATAAACTAGAAATCTAAGGTTCAAAAGGGCTTACTAACTTGTTCTACAAGTGAGGAAACACAAAATTGTCTAACTCCAAATCCTGTGACTATAGGCTTTTTATTGAGTATAAAGAAGTTTTATGGGAATTTTCAAAAGGCACAATGTACCTTTTGTTTTTTTATTGAATTTTCAAAAGGCACTATGTAACTTCCTCATGTACTAATGTTGGTAGATAAATTGGGAAAATACACCCTCCTTATGGGTAGAAAGAGCTCAGTACCCATTGCTGAGACCTACTTCTCAGAAAAAAAAAATATATTCCTTTCAAAATATTGCTGCTCATTGACAATGCACCTCACCACCCAAGGGCTTGATGGAAATGTTCAAGGAGATTGATGCTTTCATGCCTGCTAGGACAACATCCATTCTGCAGCCCTTGGGCCAACGAGTCCTTTTGACTCTATAGATATATTATTTAAGAATTCCATTACATAAGGTTGTAGCTGCTATAAATAGATAGGGACTCCTCTGATAGGCCTGGCAAAGTCAATTGAAAACCTTCTGGAAAGTATCCACCACTCCAGATGTCATTAAGAATGTTCATGATTCATGGGAGGAAGTCAAAATATTAACACAGCAGGAGTTTGGAAGAAGTTGGTTCCAACTCTCATGGATGACTTTGAAGGTTTCAAAACTTCAGTAGAGGAAGTAAGTTCAGATGTGGTAAAAATAGCAAGAGAACTAAACCAGAGGTGGAAACTGAATGTGTAACTGAATTACTGCAATCTCAAGATAAAACTTAAATGAATGCAGACTTGCTTTATATGGATGAATTGAAGACACTGTGAACATTGAAATGACAACAAAGGATTTAGAATATTATATAATCTTAGTGGATAGAGTAGAGGCAGGGTTTGAGAGAATTGACTCCGATTTTGAAAAATGCTCTACTGAGGGGAAATACAATCAAAAAGCATCACAATCAACAGAGAATGTATGTATGTGTATGTGTGTGTGTGTGTGTGTGTGTCTGTGTATAAGGAAGAGTCAGTTGATGTACAAACTTCACGAAAATCTTATTTCAAGAAATTGTTAGAACTCTCTGGAACAACTTAAAAAGAAGTAATATCCCTATTGTGGGGATCCCGGAAGGAAAAGAAAAGGAGAGACATAGAAAACCAGTTCAGAAATAATCAACGAAATCATATCAAAAATAAAGAACTCTCAACTCAGTAATAAATAGACAAATAATCCAATTAAAAATGAACAAAGGTTTGGAATAGACATTTCTTTGAAAAAGTCAATAAATGTGTGAAAAGAAATTCAACCTCACTATTCATTAGAGAAATACAACTGAAAACTACTGTGGTATACCATCTCATCTCACACAGTATGGTACTCACCTCACACTTATAATTAAAAAAAAAAGAAGAAGAAAAATAGCAAATGTCAGTACAGATGTGGAGAATTGGAATCCTCATGTATTAATGTTGGTAATGTAAAATGGTGTAGCTGCTGGTAAACAGTCTTACAATCATTCAAAAGTTAACTATAGAGTTACCACATTTCCCAGAATTTTCACTCCCAAGGAATTTATAAAATATGTTCATACAAAAACTTATACATGAATGTTCATAGTGGCATGATTCATAATAGCCAAAAAGTGGAAACCATCCAAATGTCCATCAACTGATGAATGTATAAGCAAAATGTGCTCTATCTATACAAAGGAATATTATTTGTTCTTTTAAAGAAATGGAATATGAATGTATAACAATACAGATAAAACTTAAAAATGTTACTCTAAGTGAAAGAAGTCAGTCCCAAATGACCACATATTGCATGAGCCCACGTATATTAAATTCCCAGAATAGAGAAATTCAGAGAGAGAAAGTAGATTGATGATTTCTAAGGGATGTGGTAGGAACTAATTGAAAGTGTGAAATTCCTCTTAAGGGTGTGGAAATATTAAATTGGATAGTGTTTATGGTTGTATAGCATTGTGAATACACTATGTTTAAAAGAGAATAAAACAGGTCCAACATGGAGACCTTCATGTAAATGTTCACCCAGACTTAATACCTATTGCAATTTCAACCTCTCCCAAAACTATGATCCTAAACTAATCATCCAGAGTTTCCTAATTAACACCAATATATTAATCTGTGTAAGAACCATTCCCTCCTGCTTTGCCTTGAGGGAAGGAAGCTATACCAAAAAGTCTTTTCTTTTCCCTTTGGCTACTAAACTTCCCTCACCTTTTCTAAATACACTTAATTGTCTGTTTCTAAATACACTTAATTTTAGTTAACCCCTTGCAGTATATCAATGGAATACTCCCCAATTCATAAACCATTTATTAAAACCAATTAGATCTACAAATATGTGATTTTTTTAATAACTATAACACACTGAATTATACTTTTTAATGGTGGATTATATGTTATGTAAATTTTATTTCACTTAAACATATTTAAGTAAGAGTACTTTCACAGATTGTTGTTCATTACATAGGGATATTGCTGACTTTTCTCTACTACTGTTTCTACACTTACTTCCAACAATCCTGAAAACACACCCTTTACTCTTTTGCAACTGTTTGATGTTTTTCACAGTCCTGATGTTAACAGGCAGACCATGACCCCCCCCAAACCCTACACGCTTTAAAGAGGTTCTGCCATGGTCCACATAAAGACAAAAACATACCCTTAGCATGTAAGATCTTCAATAGAAGATAATTTAATAGAATTAGTGTGCAATAGAGAGAAGAGAGAAAGGATATCATTTCCCAATAAAACACCCAAAGTTAACCATTCCCCTGTGGTAAATGCCCAGCCAAATAAAGTTGGCCCAAAGCGTGTCCATTGAAGCCCAAAAGCTTGCCACAATGCTAAGACCACCTTCTGGAAGGGAACCACAGGAAAGGGGCAGAAGAAGCCTGACAAGTCTGGAAGGAAAGGAGCACAATCAAAGTACAAATCAAGATAAAGGAAGCCATCATCAGTCTCCCAACTGGTCTCTCACCCATGTTTCTTCCAAGTGTCTTCTTCCATGTCCCCCAAGTCCTTGGTGCAAGTCCAAGGCTAAGAAGCAAGTGTGGCTGCTTCCTCACGTGTCTCTCTGCTTAGTGTGCCTCCTCCAAGCCTATCTTTTCAAGTCCTCTTTAAGTTTAGTTTGAGAAGTCCAGTCCTTTCTGGTTTTTCCTCACTGCTCAGCTTCATGCTTCCTTTGGTAGGAGAGGAACCCTGGACCTCCCCTTTCTATGAAGATTCCACAGTTACAGTGATGTTCTTTCATAACCTGTGCCTTTGCTTGTATTGTTTCTTATAGCTGAGATTTGCTTTTCTAAGCATCCTCCTGAGCCCTATTCATTCTTCACATATTAATTCTATTATTCAGGATGGCATTTTTGATAGTTTTATTTGATTATATTTTTCATTTTCTTTGCACTATCAGTCATACTTCCTATTCTTTCAACCTGAAAACATTAATCTGAGTATTTCTAATAAAAACCCTGAGTTCTTTCATGGCACTTAGGACAAAACAATGTGCTTCGCACCCAGTGGCCAATTACCAAATATTCAAAGACTCAAGAAGAGAAAGGTGAAAACTATTTAGAGCTCACTTGAGCTGGAGAATATTGAGTTCTCAGATACTGGAGTAAACTATTAAATAACAACAAGCCAAAAATAAAAGTGACTGTCAAACATCTAATCATTTACTGCAATAGTATAAGAGGCTCTTCGATGGAATGTTCTGACTCTCCTCACTTCCATTTTTCCCCATGGAACCATGTGCTGGGAAAGGATTGGGTGGATCAGCACAAAGGTAGGGATCATTTCACAGCAAGAAGAGATGAAAATCAGACTCCTGCAGCTTAATGAATCAAGGAGAAAAGCACTGGGATGGGGCAGAGGTGAGGTAGAAGGTCTAAGAGAGAAAAAATTCTAAGTACTGAAGAGAACATTTTTTTCTGAGTAGAAGAACATTTTTTTTTCAAGCTTCCTCCCATTTGTCCATAAGGAGATCACAGCAGAAGCACATGAGAAAGGGCTCTGCAGAAAGTCCCAGAAGTAGCTCATCTAAAAAAGGAGATATATTGGGCCTCCCCGGTGGCGCAGCGGTTGAGCGCTGGGTTGCGAGGCTGCCCGCTGCCTCTGCGGCGCCGGTTCGATCCCCGGCTGCTCCCCGGCCACCAGAGGAGAGTCCCACATGGTGTGCAGACCTCTCCTGCCGCCCGCTGCTCCCCTCAGCAGTGTACTTCGGTCCTTCTGCCTGCTCTGCTCCCCGCTCTGGCTCTGGTGAATTCTCTCACCCTCCCGCGCTTCTGACTGTACCCAGTGCATGTATAAACAAACAAACGAACAAACAAATAAATAAATAAATAAAACATGCCTCTATTAAAAAAAAAAAAAGAAAAAAAAATTAAAAAAAAAAAAGAAAGAAAAAAGGAGATATGGACAAGACAAGGCCTGGTAGGCTGGTTGGAGTCCTTGACTGCAATTCCCTCCAAAGACTGCAGTGCATGTAACAAGTATGGTGTGGGGTAGACATCTTTCCCCATGAAGTTGGCTAGGCAAAGTCTTATAATTACTACTGTCAAGTCTGAAAAATTGCACACAGGTTTTTAGCCTCGAGCTGTACTGCTCAAGTGGAAGAGGAGGGGAACTCTCTGATTTACAGTCATTTGGGAAATGCAAATCAAAAGCAGAATGAGATACAACTTGACTCCCATTAGGATGACAATAATTAAAGAAACAAACCAAAACAGTACAGAGTGCTTTAACTTAACAAAATTATTGCCCTCAGAGAGAGTTAAGGAAAAACATTGTTAGTATTTTGAGAAAGGAAATAGAATAAGGTCAGAAAAACTTTCATGAATGTCCTGCTGAAAAATTGACTGCAGTTTTACTGGTAGGTAGGAAAATCTCAGGAATTGAAAATAGTGTAAACCAAAGGCAAGAATGTGTTCAGGAAAAAGAAAACTCCTGATGTATCTATATAGGAAGTCTCAAGAGACAATGATGGAAAACAGTTTGTAATTGTGGAATATGCCTTCAGTATGCATATGGAAGATTTTAATTCTGAAAACAGTAGAGTCATTTAAAATTTTGATTACTGTGCTGAAGAGAATGTACTCTTTTTAAGACTAATTTTATGACTGATTTTTAATTAAGAACCTTTTTCTTACATCCTTGTTAATTTTTTGACAGTATAAGATTTCTCCCCTTAGGGGTGGTCCCTGTACCTCTCCCACCCCAAAGCACCCATAGTCCATCACCATAGTTCATTGGGCTCTCCCCACCACCCTGTTTTTGCCCCTTCTGTACTCTTCCTTCTCCTCTCCTGGATGCCTCAGATCTATGGTCAACTTTCAAGGTTTGTCTTGTCCTCTTACCATTTGCAACAACATGGATGGAACTGGAGGAATTAGGTGAAGCAAAATAAAGGACAAGGAAAAAAAAAAAAAAAAAAAACAAGGACAGAATGGTTTTGCTCACATGTGTAATATAGAGAAACAAAATAGACGAAACCAAAGCAAAAATAAACTTTAGAAATGTGCCTGTAAAACTGAGGGGAAGGTAGGGAGGGGCTATGGGAAAGCAAAAGTGGGAAAGGGTGAAATAGACTATAGTGGGCTCTGGGTATCCTGGTGGTGGGTGTGGAGTGGTAGAAGACATCTAAAGAGGTGGGATCTCATATTTATGAATTTTACACAGTGTTGTAAGACAATGTTACCTTAATGAAAAAATTATAAAACACAATTTTGATTACCTATAGTATGATTACAGTTTAAGAAAATCACTTATAGGGGCCTCCCTGGTGGCACAAGGGGTAAGACGTAGCACTATGAAGCTATCCACGGCCACTGCAGCATGAGTTCGATCTCTGGCCAGGGAAGCGACCCACATGGTGCAGCAGACCTCTCCTGGCTGGCCTGTTGCTCCCCTCAGCAGTCTATGTCATCATCACCCTGTTGTGCTCCCCGCTCTGTCTTTGGTGAATCCTCTCGCCCCCACACCTTTGGACTGTACCCCAGATTTTGTATGCATAAATAAATTAATCTTAAAAAAAAAGAAAATCAATTATAGATTTTTTTCATCATCAGAAAATTTAGCAATATTCAGCTTAATTACATTTTTAAACTAGCTAAGGTTATAAGACAAAGTTATATGAAAGAAATCATAAATTCTCATTAATATAATATAAGTAAATTGGAAGATGAAATTGTCCAGTATAACTTTGGGGCTCCAAGACTCCTTGTACTTTGCCTTGTGCAGAGAAGATAATCAATAAACATTTCCTATTTAACACTATGCTGAAGTTGCTACTCACAGCAATGTTGACATTGAATGAATACACTTAACTCAGAAATGGAACTATATCTATTTCTACCTTTTCCCTTTTTTTTACAAGTTTCTAAAAGCACTTCAAAATTTTTCAGATGTATGATCAGTTGGTATAAAGGATAATCACTGCTATAATAAAAAAATATTGTTGTGTAAAGGGTCATCTTTTTTCATATTTTGGAAAAATGACATTCCATGAATCTGAGGAAATTTGTGATTCACGAAAACTATTCTGTAAGTTTTCTGTTGAAAGCAGTAGTTTATATTTTGTTTGAAAAATAGTTCCTATATCCTACATTCTGTTATCCCTGTAGGCAACTATTGTACTTATTCCACTTAAATGTAATTGTCAGTGCTGTTAGCAGGTTGTAAAGATGAAAAGTTGTTGCTTCCAAGCTACACAAGAAAATTTGGTAGATCTGTTTTGTGGTTAATACAGTCTTTATTGTATTTTCAAACTTCTTCCATGACTGGCATTATTGTGCGCAGCATGACACTAGATAAGGATAAACCAAGAGTCAACAAATGACAAAGTCAAATTATATTTGTATATGAATGTGGATGGAATCTGCTCCAATATATTAGGATAGTTCTATGTTGGAAAACATAGCACTCATCCTTAATTATTTTTTTAATTTTTAATTTTTTTATATATTTTTACATCATTGTTCATTTTTAAACAATGTTTGCTTCCCCCCCCCTTCAGGTGTAGTCCCCATAGTTTCCTTCACCAATGCACCTGTGCACAATCACCTCAGTCCCTGTGCTCCTCCCTCCCTCCCTCTGATCCCTCTCCCTCCTCCTCCCCTGCAGGGTGTCTCTGGTTTATAATTGTCTGTTTTTGTGCTGTTGTGTTGTGTTTTGTATTGTTTTTATTTTTCCCCCGATGTCTTATATGGTTCCCCTGTACTCCTCCTATAAGTGAAACCATCCAATATTTTTCTTTTTCCTTCTGATTTATTTCACTGAGCATAATTCCTTCTAGCTCCATTCATGTTGCTGCTTAATGGCATTAGTTTATCTTTTTTGATTGCTGAATAGTATTCCATTGTGTATATATACCACATCTTCTTGATCCAGTAATCTTAACTATTGCTTTTTTACATGATTGCATCTATTGACCAGTCAAATAAAAAGTCAGCTTAACAAAGTTAATGAGTAGCTTTTATGTGCAAATATCTGTACTGGGCAAAGGAAGTAGAGATACTTTCAGAGATATCCAAGAGAGAGATGTGCTTTGAAGGAGCTAAACTTCTTTAAAATAAAAATCCATAGTCACCTCAGTATCAGAAAAAAAAAAAAAAAACTACTCTGTACCTCTAGGGTGGATTCTTGGTCAATGAATCACTATTCTTTTTGGTTATGACATGGAAAATTGAGAATTCACTTCAGCTTTAGGAAATATAATTCAATATTTTCTAAGGAAGAGAGAATGAAAATAAGGAGGAGAGAGAGAGATCTAGAGGACTTTGAGCTTTTGTGTCTATTTTCAGTGTCTCAGAACTATATCAGTGAGTTAAGCAAGTACAGATTAGGGATTAGATATCCCATAAACTCCTATTCAACATGTTATTCAACAAAGGAGACATAAATACATAAAGTCTTTGCATTCCATCTGAAAAAACAATTCTATTTTCATGACTCATACACTTGTTTAAATTAAGGCTATCCTTAGATGCATTTTGTTTAACACTTTCACTTAATAAATGAGAAAACAGCTCTCTATGGTATTGATGGCAGAGAAGAAAGGTAGAAGAGTTAGCTGCCAAAGAACAGTAGATTAGACAATTAGTCTCAAGTTTACAATCAGTTCTCTAACTCCTTATTATTGGCTCACAGTGTGGCTCATTCCTGTACTTACAAAGATTATGGGACCTCTTACTGCATAGCTAACACGTTATCTCTGAGTCCTAGGGTAACAAGACAGCATCATCAACGTAACACCATAATTTCCAGGTATCCCAATACGTAGTTCATTTAAAAAAAAAAAACAAAACTCATACAAATTCCATTCGTTTGATTTCTTAGAGGTAACTAAAGAAATATACATATTATATCCAGTATGAAATAGATACACTATATTCAGAGAGGGAACAGAGCTGGGTACATTGGGATATTATGGGAGGGAAGTCCAGCACCTCTGAACTAAATTTTAAAACAAGAATCTTCAGACGTCATCAGTGTAAAAAAATAATAACAACACAAAATACAACAAAACAAAAATGGACACTTATAAATCAGACATCCTTCAGGGAAGGAGAAGGGAAAGGGATCAGAGGGAGGGAGGAAAAGCACAGGGGACTGAGGTGATGGTTCATGGGTGCATTGGTGACTGAAACTCTATGGGGACTACACCTGAGTGGGGGCACAAACATTGTTTAAAAATGAACAATGAGGGCCTACCCGGTGGCGCAGCTGTTGAGCATTGGGTTGTGAAGCTTCCCGTAGACTCTGCAGCACCAGTTCGATCCCCGGCTGCCAGGGAGAGTCCCACATGGCGCGCAGACCTCTCCTACTGTGTCTGCTGCTCCCCTCAGCAGTGTATTTCGTCAGTCTGCCTGCTCTGTTCCCTGCTCTGGCTCTGGTAAATTCTCTCACCCTTCCGCACTACTGAATGTACCCAGTGCTGGCATAAATAAATAAATAAATCTAGAAAGAAAGAAAGAGAGAGAGAGAGAGAGAGAGAAAGAAAGTAAGAAAGCAAGCAAGCAAGCAGTGGTTCCTGTATTAAAATAAATAAATAAATAATAAAAATGAACAATGATGTAAAAAATAAAATAAATAAATAAAAAGAATCTTCAGGTATCAGAATGAATGCTAATGAGACATCCTAGATATTTGTGTGGTACTTCATTTAAACTCAGTAAAAATTATCTTTCTTGAGATGACGCACACTCCCACAGTTGAGAGGTGACAGATCTGATATGTACAATAATAGTGACTTTCTAAATTAATTCACCCCCCATCATCTGCTTCCTAGAATTAGTCAGCCTGTCAAAAGAGATTTCATTTAACTACAGGACATACTGCATCTGGATACCAGATACAGTGTTCACAGACATCCATCAAAAACCATTTGAAAAGGAGGAGAAACCATTCTGGGTTTGCTGTGGAATTGGCACAGAAGATTTATTATTTTCTTTGAATATTATTCAAAATTTAGATGAAAACATATGATTAAGTTTGTAGGCAATCTCCCTGCCTTCAGATTTTAGTTTTTTTTTTTTTTTTTTTTTTTTTTTTTTTTGTAAATCTAAGATCCCACAATCTTTCGCAGTACTGGAATAGTCTATGAAACATAAGAAACAACAACCAAAATAATATGAGATTTTATGCCTATTGCACTATATATGAAAACTTTCAAAAGTGGGTTCACTTCTCCAGCTATCTTCCAGTTCACTAACTAAATTTTTAACCTTTTTAAATTCAATTCTTAAATTTTCAGTTATTTCCTATAAAAAAAAACTCAGTAACCCTGATACTCTTGGGGGCTATATTCTTTCTGCATATCCTAGTATTTTTGCCATCCAGTGACTAGTTACCATACCAAATGCAATAAAGTCACTATGTTGCATAATTTCTCTGTGCAATGTTTAAATTAAACAGTGGATATTAGGCAGTGGCTATTATTCATTTGTTCTGCCATTTCCCGTCACATGTTGGTTTTACAATATGATTAAATTTATGTTGCAGATAAATAGCAAGCAATTACAACTATTGTTCTTCAGGCTTACATTCAAATAAATTATGCCACACATATTAAGAACAAAAGGGTTATTTCATTTATTCATTATACCTGTTCAAGTTTTCTTATTTTTAGAACTATACCCTCAAGAGTTGAAATGGCCAGAAATAATCTATAATTTAATGTGTTTACCCCTGAAACACATTGCATAGAAAAAAAATTTCAAATAAAATTCTCTTGCATGAAAAAGTCAAGAGCACTAAAAATGAATCTCTCAAGCATTAGACAAATGTGAGTGGATAAGTATACACATTTGTGAATGATTTCATACTTCCATGGGAGATAGATGTAAGATTGGTACAAGATGAATAGGTACAAGATCTCTTAGTAATGCACAAACAATTGGCAAAAACTTATTAAGCTGGATGCCTAAAAACAGACCAGCATGGTGGTAAATAATATGAGTTTCGGAATAAAAAGACAAGAGTGAAAATACTGGCATCAATATTCACAGGCACCAAGGAGGTGGGGTGAGAGGGAGAAGAGGATAGAACAGAGGGAAGGAAGCACAACAGCCTATTGTGATAATTTTGGGTGAGTTTGTCATGGGTGCACTATGGTTGTATACTTGATGGGGGTACCCCAATAGTACCTCAGTTAAAAAATAATTATACAAAATAAATATGTACCCAAAGTAATATTGGACATTAAAAGAAAACAATAATAATAATAATAATAATACCAACATGTGTGATTTTTGAACATGTTAACTAACTCGCTAAATCTCAGTTCCCTGATCTTAAATGAACATGTAATTGCAGGTAAACAATAAGGTTCAATGAGAAATAATATATGTAAAGTGTTTAGAACAGGGCTTGGCTTATAATCAGCTTTCTAACATTACTGAGATAATGGTCTGTGTATTCTATCTTGGTTTTCTATGGCATAAAATGACAACCATTTAGATGTGCTTTCAATCATAGCAATCAAGAATTTAGGCAAAACATAACAAATATGGCTTATTTCTGCTCCATTAAGATGTGGTTTCAACTAGCGTGGCTTAGGGCCTCCCTGGTGGAGCAGCGGTTGAGCGCTGGGTTGCGAAGCTGCCTGCGGCCTCTGCGGCACCAGTTCGATCCCCGGCTGCTTCCTGGCCACAAGAAGAGGGTCCCACATGGCGCGCAGACCTCTCCTGCCGCCCGCTGCTCCCCTCAGCAGTGTACTTCGGTCCTTCTGCCTGCTCTGCTCCCCGCTCTGGCTCTGGTGAATTCTCTCACCCTCCCGTGCTTCTGACTGTACCCAGTGCATGTATAAACCAAAATAAATAAATAAATAAAACATGCCTCCATAAAAAAAATAGTTAAAAAAATGTTAAAATATGTCAACTAGGGTGGCTTAAATGGCTGAAGATGGCTGAGCCACATGTCCCAAACCTGCTGCTTTGTCTGGATAGTTATTTTCTGTATCTTTGGTCATATCTGTTCTCTATAACGTCCATGTAGTTCCTCTCTCGCACCCATGGTGCCTGACCTGGGCTGGTTGGACCAGCTATGATCAGATGTTTTTCTCTCTCCCTTGCTTCTTCACAATAGCTAACTGGGGGTTCCTCACAGTCTGATATTTAAATGGAGGTTAACTTCTCAAAGACTGAGCATTCGAAGTGGTCAGAGAGAAGTGGTAACTTCTAATGGCTTACCCTTGGGAGGTATAGAATCAGAATTCTGCATGATTCAATTGGTCAAGCAGTCACTAAGGACATCCCAATCTCAAGTGCAGAAATAACAAAAAGAATCTTTAACTTCCCCACTCTTGATAGATCTATGGCAGATTTTTGTCATCTTTATTACCTGATAATTAGCATGTTGCTTGACCAGTGATCGATTTTCCTTATCTCTCATTGGAAACATTAGTAGTCATTCCATTGGGTAATTTTGCATTAAAGATAATGCCTGACACATATTGAGTACTCAATAAATGGAAGCTGCTATTCTCATCATTATTATACTAATACACACATTATACTAATAATATACAAATAGGTATTGTCTTCCTAAACTAAGCCCATGTTCCTCATACTTTTGGCTGCCTTAACTACACCAAAAAAGAACAATTCTATGGGTGGGGCAGGGCAAAGAACAATTCATTCTATGGTTTGGTATTCCCTACCTGTTGCTCCTTTTGTTTTCAACTTCTCCCTCCTCACCAATAAATTTTCTGAGTTTCCAGCATAATTTACAATCAAGTATATCTGCATTGCAGTAGTACATATAAATTACTAGTAATTTCATAATTTAGGGGGAAGATTTAGACATATTGTAGACCCTTACCCAATGGAATATTCCTTCCTTGAAGGAATCTTGCCCAACTTATATCTATAGCTAAGTTTAAATTTTATATAGAACTTGGAATATCCCATCTATAAGCTAGCAACATTGTCTTACGTACATAGACTATTTTTCTGTATTCAAGTGAACACAATCCCTAGAAGACATCCTGAGAAACTTCAGAAAAGAAGCAATGCCCATTCTTAAACATCATGCTTTCATCATAAAAAAATTAAATTCTTTTATGGTTAATATTTTTATATGCACCAAAAATTTTTCAACTTTAAGGCAAAGTGAAATATCTTTGATTTAAAAAAAAAAATCTCTCATACTAATTCCTGTATAAGAGCATTGGTGATTTAGTGTTAGATGTTTCCTTCTTCATGATATCATTACTTTGGAAAATTTGTGACTAAATTCCTGAGAACAGCTCTTTTATTTTTCTACTTCTCCCTCTCACATTTTTTTTTCTAATTAGCTTATAAGGCTTATCATGGGTTGCAAGTAGAAAACGAAGCATTAATAACCTTTAAACTAAAGATTTTTAAAGTACCAAGTCCATTTACCTAGACATAATATCTTTAGGCCTCTTTTTCATGGCTATATTATCAAGCCTTCCACACAACAAATTTACTTGATTTGAAGAAATAAGTAATAATTTATATATTGTTAATTAACCAAGACTATGTTAAATTAAAAAAAAAATACATAGTGGGATTGAATTCCCAGATACAAAGGCTTAGAACTACTTGTGCTCAGTAAATACTGTCTATGCTTAAACAGGTTGTGTACAAATACATTGGGGGAAAACCATCTGAGCAATGTTTGTTCAGCCTACCATACTATTAATTAGATTTTTATATTGGTTTTAGTTTTGTTGACCCTGATAAACTACTTAAGGATAATTTACTACACTAAAGATAATGTACTCCAATTTACTTAGGAACTATGCTTTTTAATCAAAATGGTTACAAATAGGGCCTCCCCGGTGGTACAGCGGTTGAGCGCTGGGTTGCGAAGCTGCCCACAGCCTCTGCAGTGCAGGTTCGATCCCGGGCCACCGGGTGAGGGTTCCACATGGCACGCAGACCTCTCCTGCCACCCGCTGCTCCCCTCAGCAGTGTATTTCATCAGTCTGCCTGTTCTGTTCCCCACTCTGGCTCTGGTGAATTCTCTCACCCTCCTGCGCTTCTGACTGTACCCACTGCTTGTATAAATAAATAAATCTTAAAAAAAAAAAAGTGGTTACAAATACAAGGAAGATTATCCACATTGAGGGAGATTTCCCAACTTCATCTTTATGTTCACCTTATCCAGTTTCCCAGGAAAACGTTTCACATATAAAGATGTGGAAGAAAGTGACAGAAGTCAAGGGGTTATGCTCTCAAAATTTCCCCCATTCTTCTCTGTTTAAACAGTCCTAGTTAAGAATTCAGTGAGGGGAAAGTATTAACATCATCAGCAACTCTCTGACAACTGAATACATTTCTTTCCACACATTTGTCCTAAATTTATCATTATAGATTTCTGTATCAAAGAATATAATTCATTCAATTACTCTTTTTCAACTGTTACTGGAGAAATATGTGACAATACACACTGAGGTATAATGTCCTTTCTTTACATAACTATCAGTCATGAATAATGATTTACAAACCTACAGAAAATCATCCCAATTAATGATCCTATTCTTTCTAGGCTTATAAATTATTCACAAAATGCATGCTAATTAATTCAACCTGAGTGATCATCAGAAATAAAATCTTGAGCTTGCTTATGGGGTTCCTTAATAGGTTTTATTCATTCTATTGACAAAGTCTGAGAATCGATGTTAATGAAGCAAAAAAGAGATACACATAATATGAGGAAGATGTGAGAAGGAGGAAAATACATGATAAAAACAGATGGTAAAAGGATTGCGAAGGAAATGGTGATCCGTTAATACCATGGAATTTCTGGTGATTTGAAAGACAGCAAGCAATAAACAGAAATAGAGGCTTTCAAAGCCTGTACGGCTGAAAATTTCCAACAGTATTTCATCATTAAAATACCTAAGTTTTTAAAACATTTTTCCCCTTGATTAAATTCTAGGAAGGAATGTTTTTCCTATCTAGTATATCTTTAAATGTTTTACAGAGTACTTAGGAAAAAAAGACGTTGCAACTATGGACATTAGACATTTTAAATATTTAAGTAATATCCAAAAATGTACTTGTATCATGTTTACATCAAGCAATCTTTAAGACTACATGTGAATAAGCAAAAATCCTGTTATAATACAATTGTCCTGGAGTGCAGAAAAAAAAAAATTAGGCAATGATAACACTGTTCCTAAGTCTCATCTACTGAGCTTATATCTGATTTTGTTGAATTTACCAAACCTCTTTACTAGTAGTTATGGGTTTTATGGTATATTCCTATAGGATAAAGTTACTGTATTTTGTTTCAAATTTTTATATGACATATCTCAAGAAGTGGTTCACCTGATTACAGGATTAGCCCAGATAATAAGCTTGCTCTCAGGGATGAAGCACATGGTGGATGCTTCTGACTTAACTGAACCTGATGGGAAAAAGTACCAGTGCCACAAAATAATGTGATGAATACACTGAGTCCTTTGTGACCCATAGTGAATGGTAGCTCTAATCCAAATATGGGTTTAACTTTGAAAGGGAATATCTGGAAATAAATTGGTCACAATTCACTTAGGGTTCATCATCTGTATTCTACAGAAAGTAGATGAGTTTTGGTCATACCTACTCAAAGAGATGAGATCAAAATAAGGAGGTGGGTAGGGGAGATGCTCTAATCCCCCATATTTCAAAAGATGTAGGATAGAAACTCACTTAGCTTTAGCAGAAGAGATACAGAAGGGTTGACTAAGTGTTAACTTGGTACTTATCAACATAGAGGCTTAGCTTTTCATTTCCCGTGCTCTGATAAGGACTGAGTCTACAAAGTAGAGGAATGCAAGTGGGTTGTCAAAGATGGGAACTACAGCATCCAACAACTGGGCAAGTAAGACTTTGAGCAAATTCCTTAAATTCACTAAGTCATAGCTTCAGAGAATAAAATGGTAAATTTTATCTCACAAGATTGTTACAAGTATTAAATAAAAGATAATTCATGTCAAAAAGTACACATTCTGGGCCTCCCCGGTGGCGCAGGCAGATGAGCATAGTGCTGTGAAGCTGTCCACAGCCTCTGCAGTGCCGGTTCCATCCCTGCCAGCCTCGGAGCAACCCACATGGCGAAGCAGACCTCTCCTGTCTTGCCCATTGCTCCCTTCAGCAGTGTATTTCATCAGTCTGCCTGTTCTGTTCCCCACTGTCTCTGGTGAATCCTCTCACCCTCCCGCGCATCTGGCCTGTACCCTGGTTCTTGTATAAATAAATCTTTAAAAAAAAGTACACATTCAATACTTGCTCATAGAAAACAAGCACATTTATTATAGTCAAGGACTAGACAAAGCTTTTCAATAGGAATTAAGGAAATTATGATTCATCCCCTAATTTTGATGGATAAAATTAAGGACATCACTTAATTATAATTAACAATTTTTTCATAATATGCTATAAACAGTACATCAAGGAAATTTAGTCTTCAGTATGATTTAATAAAGCAAACAGAGTTAATATACCATTTATGTCTGAAAATGGCAAAGGGGAGAGGGATTTTAAATTAAGATATAATTAAATGTGAATTTTGTGGGACATGATATAACGAAAGCTTATGGATATAAAATTTACAATATAAAGAAAAGGCTGAGCTTCACAGTTTTACAATCTATGGTATTTTCCAAAATAGTATCTCATATCTCATATCTTTATTTGTTCATATTTAAAGATCATGAAGATCAAAGTAATGCCACAACAAAGGAGTCAGCAAATAGGAAAGCCCAAAAGTAAAAGTACTGAAATAAACAGACATAATTATATTACAACATAGAGGAAATTAAATTTGACAATAAAAGTCAATATTTTCAGTAAAAATATTAGTACTTTGGTTGATTTTAACATTTTCTATGTGGCTTCTATGTAGGATATATCTATGGTATCTTTCTATAGTAATTGAGCATTTTCAGTTATTTATTTATGTGAACTTTTAATAGATTGCATAGAATTTCACAAAGGAATTTCTAAAGTAATTTTTTAATTAATTCAAATCCAATGTAAATGGTTGAAGACTAAAGGAAATTCATCCGCTTATCACCAGTAATAACATAAACTTTACTCCCCTCTCTCTATTGTGACATATTTTCCAAAGTAATATGGAATTCACATGATTACTCTTTAAACATGAGTTAAAACCTATTTCAAAATATTGTTATATACTTAAATATATAACACTAAAGTTTTTCTGTGCCATGAAATAAGTTACTAGTAATTCAGAATTATTCTTCATATTCATCAATTTAGCAACTATTTAATAAAATCAAGCAATAGAACCAAATTCACAAAAATATTAACCTTACTGTGATTAATTTATAATATTAATTGTAACACAGTGAAAAGTTAAACCAAACAGATGACATAGTTTTTGAAAAGGAACATGGAATATATGGAAATTCATGTAAAATGAGTTCTGGCACATTGTAATATTCCAAATATAGAAATAATTTACATTTCTTAATTTATTATTAGCAAAGGCAAGTATTAGACTGAATTGTGGAATTTAAAAAATAAAGGAAAAATTAATAAAGTCATGACTTATAAATTATATGAAACCATTATAAAGTATATACATAATAAAGTGTAGATGTAAAAGTTCTGAGAAAGGAGGAATATTTCAGTATTCAGACTACATTTTATTTGAAGAATTCAATGATTTTTGGAAAGATCTTCTTGTTTATAATAACTAGATCTTGATTATTCTTGTTATAGCTAGCTCTAAACTTTTTCCTCTTTCTCCTTCATAAATATCTGTTTGCATTTCATGTCCACATACTGTACCATCTATTATCAAGTGCTTTTTGCAGTCATTTAAGATCTCCACATCATTCCTTGAAAGTTTTAGCAATTAGTTCACAGCCATTTCCTTTAAATTTATCCTATCTAATTTTGGGTGACAAATTTTCATACAGACAATCCTTCTATCCTTTGACTTCTCCTTTGACCTCCTCTCCTTCTGTGATCTTGTCACTCAACCTGTCAGCCATTCACTTTCCTAAGCAAGCTTTTGTGGTGAGCCAGATAGCCAAGATTATGCTGCAGTAACAAAGATTACCACACTCTCAATGGTTTAACATAACAAAACTTTCTCATCCTTTAAAATACCCTGTGATAGTAGTTCTAACCTAAATATGTACCTTCTATTCAGGGCAACTGACCTCCACGTGGTCACTAAATATTCAAGGATGTAAACTCTCAAAGATCTAACTTTGCCCTGGTAGCCAGGTTCTGCCCATCTTTGGATTAGAGCTACGACCTACCATGGGTTACAGAAAATTGGGGTATTTATTACATCTCATTTACCATACTTATGATCATTTCACTATATTCATATCTGCTTCTGAGTAAGAGATTTTAAAAAATGCAGAAAACTGTCTTTTCAATGCATCCACACTGGAATACTCTTCCTCTCTCATTTTATTAATCAATATAATTTACATGAACAAACCAAACTCAAGGAACATGAAAGTGAAATATTCCAATATGGTCAGAAAGAGAAGAAACAGGAAATACTAGTGAGCACAAGCATTTATCACATACTTGAGCTCATCTTTCCTCATAAGTGCACTCCATCCTCAATTTCATTTTTAAATATTTCATCCTCTGATACAAACTTTTATCTTCCAGCTCACTCAACTTCCTCAACACTTCTTCATTTTCTTTCTTTTTTTTTTTTTAAAGATCTATTTATTTATGCATACAAGAGCTGAGGCACAGGCCAGAGGTGCAGGGGTGAGAGGACTCACCAGAGACAGAGTGGGAAACAGAACAGGCAGATCGACTGAAGTACGCTGCTGAGGGGAGCAGCAGGCGAGACAGGAGAGGTCCGCTGTGCCATGTGGGCTGCTCCCCAGCTGGCCGGGGATGGAGCCTGCTGCAGAGGCTGTGGACCGCTCCATAGTGCAGTTCTCAACCCCCTGCACCACCAGGGAGTTCTTCATTTTCATCAGGACTAACCATTTATTGTTCAAACTACTTTGTCATTTGTCATACCCCCTCATGTTTTTATATTACTTTTTTTCTCCCCCCCAACTGGTTGAGATAACCAACCATTCTTTTTTTTTTTGGGGGGGGGAGCGGGAGGACCCTCACCTGCAGCCGGGGAACGAACTAGCACTGCAGAGGCTGCGGGCAGGGGAGGCCCTATATTACTTCTTAACCTGTGAATTCATGGGTCCTTAATCTGCATTATAATCAATTACTTGAGGGTGTCCCTGGTGATCTAGAGGTTAAGTGTTAGCCTTATCTCCTCTAACACCTGAGTTTGATCCCCAGCCAGGGAGCTACCCACAAATGGTGTAGCAGAACTCTCCTGTCTCGCCCGCTATCCCCCTCAGCAGTGTATTTCAGTAGATCTGCCTGTTCTACTCCCCAGTCTGCCTCTGGTAAATCCTCTCACCCCTCTGCCCCCACACATCTGGCCTACACCACAGTTCTTATACAAAATAAATAAATTTTAATAATTAATTACTCAAATACATACTCATCCCCATCCTCCATCCTATTTTATTCATGATGCTCTAGTGGAACAAATACAACCTGATTAAATATAGTTCTCAAACTATTCTGCATCTGAACCTCCAGAGAAAATATATCTGACAGTTTTATTACTAATTGTACTAACACTAATCTCACAGTGTTTAGTACTACCTATCATTCTTACTTGTTTTCCATTATTTATTGACAACTACTTCAAACTTTCTCCTCATACCTTCCCCACCTCCTACCTAGTCTTTATTTTCATTTAGATAAAGTCCCATGGCCCAAAGCAATAATTTAGTTTCCTTTAATTATGTTTTGTGGGAAACATAATAGGCATAGAGTAGCACATAAAGTAGTTGTAATGTTCACTGAAGGAACTGGAATCATCTGAAAAGAAATCTCCTCATGACACAACTTCTCTCCAACTCTCTACACTATTGTTTACTTAGTTATCTTTTCATCCTTTACCATCAAGCAGCTGTTTGTGCACTTTCTAAGGATATATCTTCCACTAGTTCCTTAAATCGGATTTAATTGCTTGATAACTTCTATCCACATACTCTTAATCTTCATTCCCTGCCAATTTTATCTCCATTTGTTTTTATTGTATTACTGTTCCTTTTTAAATTACTATTTAATTATACTTATCCTCTCTCTCTCCCTAAAATGTGTTGCAATTGGCTTTTTTCCCAACATATACCACAACCACTTTTTGTCTTTATACTATGAAAGATAATATTTATTTCTCACTTCTTGTTTATGCAGCCTCTCTGTAAGACTTGACAGCTTCCCTGAAATAGTTTCTTCATGTGGTTTGCAGAATGTCAGACTCCTTGCTATTGTCTACTTCACTAGCCACTCTTCCCTCATGCTTCTCTTTTGCTGATTTCTCCACTTCTTCACAACTTTCAAGTGATAGAATGTCCCCTGGTACCTCTGTCCTTTGCTTCTTTTGGACCTATATTCTCTTCCTTGGCAGTCTTATGCATTATCATAAATTTAAATACTATCTATATATTGATGCCTCATATTATATTTCTACCCTGGAGACCTCTTCCGGGAACTCCACATCTTACAATCTAAACTTCAAGATTTTTCTCAAATGTCACATTTCCAGAGTTGTCTTTTCCATCAAATTTCTAAAAATTGCCATACCGCAATCAACTTACAACCTTTCTTTCTAAACCATACTCCTATTCCAAGCTCCCTGCTGTATTCTGCTGCATAGTTGTTGTTAGCACTTAAAATGCTACGTATTTCCTGACTTTGTTTGCTTTAATCTTTGTGTTCTTCAACTATAACGTAAGCACCCCATGGTGGCTGAGATTTTTTTAATCAGTTTTGTATGTATAAAAAAGACTGGCATATGGCTGATACTTTATATATCTTTCAAAAATATTTATGAAGACATAGAAACAGGACAAGAGTTACCACTAAATCTCCATAAAGTTTCAGTTTGCTGACAATTAAAATATGTAAAATAGGCAGTACAGACCATGATCAATAAATATTTCCTTCCAAATACCTCCCCCATGTCTTACATTAATAATGATGCATTAGAACCTAGATACATTAGTAACAAAATTATTTCTGAGAAATTTTTTAAAGTCTAGTTGTAGAGACAAGCATAATAACCTCTTTGAGTTCTTATATCAGAAGCAATGAACGTACAAATTATTAACAAGTTAGGCATCCAAGATCATAAGTGAATAGTAACTGGAGTCAACTGTGATGTGTCTTAAGAGTGGGAAAACCATGTTAAAGTATTTGGAATTAAAGTACAGAAATGTGATCAGTTTGACCAAGAGGTATTAAATTCTTCATGTGTTCTGGCTTTGTGTTAGCAACTGAGCATTAACAAAATAACAAAAACAAAACAGGAGAATAATCTAGGCCCTTGTCTTGAGATCACACCAGAATCAGAAGGGCTAAGCTGCAATAGTGGTTGCTAGTGTTTTATTAATGCCAATGAGAAGTAAGAAGAGAATGAGAAAAGGTGGATCTTCCTGCAATTCGGGGAGTGGATGTGTTCCCTATGGAAACATTATTCCTCAGTTATTTGTCAAGAAGAGACTATATGAATTAAAACTACAAACTTAGGTTTAAAAGAATATTATAAAACCTGACTTGGGTAGCAAAGATATGATTTTTGCTCCATTTCAATTGGATCTGGGATTTAAATGTATCCATTATTGAGCAACCCCTAAAAGAATACCGAGTAGTAAACTATATTATTAAATTGGGCATCATCAGTCAAAACTAACAATACACTAGACACCAGTTTGGGGCACAAGTTCCAAATTAAAAATTTCAAACATACAAAAAATAAAATGAATTCTCTGGGTACCAACAAACATGATCTTAAAAAAAAAAAAAAAAGTCAAATGGAAAAATGATACTTGAAGGGCCATTTTTATTGGGTACATGAAGCATGTTATAATACAACTGAAGGTTCACAGAACAGCTGACCCAAATGACAGTGAATCAAATTTGTCAAAAAAAGAACTTCTAAGATGATACTTCTACACACAAATTCTTGAAATATATCGTATTCTGCAATTTCTATTGGTTCTTGGATGTCTTTTGCTGATGCTAATTTAAAGATATAAAGAATAAATCGGTAAAATGTATTCTAATGTGGTAATGTTCTAATGTGCTAATTCTTTCATTTATCATGTTGATAGCAGAAATTTACCTGGCCAAAATAGCTACAACGGCAACCTCTAAAATGTGCACACTGCCTTCTCCTTTCCAACCTTAAAAAAATATTGCTAAATACACAGAACACTTTGCCAATGGGTTCATAAAAAATTTCTGGGGACTTCAAATTTTTGCAAAAATTGGAAGTTTTGAACATCCTGATCAGTATTTTGACTATTCAAACAACACTTGAAATCATGCTAACTCATATATGAAGATCTATGTTTAAAGAACAATTGCAACATTGAAAAGTCTGATTATATTTTCATTTAGTTTTTCAAACCTGAGAAATAAGGCTCTCTACTCATCCTTAGGAATATACATTCTGCAGAAAAAACATATTCATGAATGCTATAGAAGAGAAACAGTTGCAATAACTCTTCATTCCCAGATCTTGTCAGGAGAAATTCTAATAATTTCACTTTCAGTTTTGCCACTATTTAGTTGTGTAGTGAAAAGCAATTATCTTCGCTGGCTGCCTTAGGTTTTTAGCCCACTAATTAAGATAGCATTTAAGAAAACTCCTTGCTGATAAATATTGAGATGCTATAATCTTGCAAGACTTAGAAATCCTGTCATTTTCAGACATCTCTTGAGGTATAAGATTTGCTAAAAAGAGCTGCTGCCTTCACACACATGAGTCATTTGTGGGGGGGCTGACCTCATTTGATTTTCACAAGGCCTTCTCTCCAACTGAACCCTAGCTAAATGGTTTTTGGTTTGCGTCCCTCATTAGTCCTCCTTTGTGAACCTTAAGCACCAGTCAGCAGAAGACCCAGCAACTGTTCTCTCATGGGGAAAGCAGAGAATCCTTAGCCCATGAAAAGAAAAGCAGTTTTGGCAATCACAGCCTGATGCTGTTCTAAGTTGTAGCAATTTTGTTCTTGTCTTCTGTGACAAGGTTCTCAATAGAGAATACCTCCATCCTCTTTCTTCTTGTCAGCTCTTTTATCTCATCATATTTATTACTTTGTATATGCAATCTGATGTCATGAGGTACTGGAAGAAAATCAAGGTCCTTGTTAAGTAAATTTTGTCAAATTAGACAGGGTCACAGCATACTCTCATTTCACCAGAGAAACTTAATGTGGTTATGTGAATGAGTAATTTGGGTGAAGTACATCCTGTCAGCTCTACTCTCAAAACACATTCATAACCTGTTTCTCTTCACCTGGCTGATAACCACAAAAGTCTAAGCCCCTGTTATCTCTCACCGAGAATGAGGCAGTCACTATCAGAAACATTCCTAATCATCATCCTTATGCTCTTTTTTTGCAGGACTCAGATAATGATCTGTTAATATGACTCAGATCACTTAGCTTTCCTGCTCATCATTATCACATGGCTTCCTGACACACTCAGGAGAAAATCCAAAGTTCTCACCATGACTAAAGAGCTGATAAGGTCTGGGTCTTGTCATTGCTCAGTTGCCAGATCTAAGACTCAATGACAGTAGATTAAAAGGTGTCTCTTGAATAAGATTAAAAGGTTCTCTTGGAAATGTAACCTACACTTCTAGAGCAAGAATGTATAGTGTCTATTTCCCCACAATTGATGGTTATTTCAAGAATAGTTATCTTGAGAAAAGAGCAGTATCAGGATAATTTAAGGACGTAATGTAGTGATAGAGTCTGAGTTGACCCAGCTCTTTGTGCCACAGAGCAACCCTCTAAAATACATAATAGAGTGAGGGTATTAAGACATCAAATCGTAAGTATCAGCCTAATTAGAAATTAACCTCATTAGAAACTTTTTAGTTTCTACAATGAGTCCAGTGGATTACACTGTGTTCATTTCCCCCAGGTGCTGACTATATAATCACAATATAAGATATAATGACTATACAAAACATTCTAAAGTACTGGACAGAATCCTAAGTTCACTGAACGTGGAGTAGTAAGAAGCATGATAATAGTGTCAAGTAGAAGCCCTTGAATACTCACTTCATGACCCTGGGACAAAGTTAGAAAATTGGGACCATTCCCACATCCATGTGGAATAGCAGTTAAGAATAATCCTCAAAGATTTTAGGATATGCAGTTAGTGATTCCATACAATCATTGTTTAATTCACCACTATGTTCCAGCAAACATGAGATGGATTGTGGTGGATAATGGTCAATTATTAAAAATTTATTTAAGTGATCACTCCAATTACAACCACATGTCCAACATAGTCCTTTATCACTGCTCTCTAACAATTGCTATGAGTCTAATGATCTGAAATATGTATTATTTCAATCAAAATAGATAATAAAAAAGTACTTTGATTCCATCTGAGAGCAGTACACCTTTATAAACTTGTCCCATAGCTACTTTAACTCCCTTGATCTGGCACAATCTTCTACAGAATATCAACTGGTCGCCTCTCTTGATGTGTAAGTGGCAAGAAGCTGGATGTCCCCACATGACAAAAGTGTGCCAGAATATAAGACACAAACTGTTCAGAGATTCAGAGAACTGTCATACTGTTGCAGAACTTAGGGTTCAAAGATTTTTGACATCTCAAGTCATCCTATTCAAGTTACTATAAAATATTTTCTTTTTTTAAAGATTTTTTTTATTTATTTATGCATAGAAGAACTGGGGTGTAGGGCAAAGGTAATAGGAGGTGAGAGGATTCACCAGAGACAGAGTGGAGAGCAGAACAGGCAGATCTACTGAAATACACTGCTGAGGGGAGTAGCAGGAGAAAGAGGAGAGGTCTGCTGTGCCATGTGGGTAGCTCCCTGGCTGGGGATTGGACTCCTGCTACAGTGAGCTGGTGATAGCTTGATAGTGCTGAGACTTAACACCCTGTACCACCAGGGAAGCTCCCACAAAATATTTTCAATGTCAATCTATTGATGTTACTTTCCTCATATTTTGTTCTCTCTCCTCTACCTTCCCCACTGCTTAACCTCTCCTTCCTCTTCTTTGTCCTTTCTTTTTTAAATTATTTCAGATTTGTCAAATTTTCTTCTATTTTAATTCTTTCCAAAGATTTTAATATTAATGATCTAATTAATTTTAAGCATTTTTCTTTTATTTCTATCCTGTATTTTTTTTTATATCCAGTTATTTCAGTTTTCTTTCTTGGGTTTGTTTTTAAATATTTTCTAACATATGTTCTTCTCATATCACACATTCTAAAATTTAATTTATGATAATAATTTTCTTTAATTATTGCTGAAAGCATCTCATACATTTAAATATATAGCATCAATTATAATTTCTACAATAATTGTAATTTTAGTCTTGATTTTCCTTGTAAACACAGACAGTTCTGGTTTTTTGTTTCTTTCTTTATATTACTTCCCAAGTAGATTTGGTTTTTGCAATAATTTTGTTTCTACTTTTATTACATTATGGTCACAATTCTGTCAGACAGTATAATATTTATAAGTTAACAGAAGAATAAAAGAGAACACAAACATTAAAAACATTAAAAGATAAACTATAAAAGATTTTTTCTAGTTTTTAAATGTATAAAGTAGAGATTTGCAGTCAATATTCCCTGAAGTAACCACAGCTAAGGTATTTTATCTTCAAAACTTAAATTTTTCCCCATACAAAATTCAGTGCCTGTCTCCCAACTTCTACAAGGTCCTTGGATCTTGCTGGAGAGGCTGATCCACATAGTTTCCTCCCTTTCTGTATGTGCTCCTTCTCCCCAGCAGGCATACATCTGCCTAGTCCAATAAATCTTCTGTTATTCTCCCTGTTAGCCATTGAGTAACTCAGGTTTTACTCAGGATAATCTCACTTCCTTCAGAATACATACACACTTAAATATTCTGACTCACTTCCTTCAGAATACATACACACTTAAATATTCTGACCCATTTCAGGAAAAAATAAAGTAAGACACATGTCATCTAGTGCACAACTGAATTCTCTTAAAAGCATACTATTTTTTCTCTGAACAATATATTGAAAGTAATATCTTTAGATAGTTTTAAATAAGTTTCTTCCACTGTGATATATTTATGTTCCTTCTTATATTAGACCAAATCTCCTTAAAAATAAGGTTGGAGGTACACTACTAGTTACTTCTCATAATGTGAAGCTTGTGTACTATATTTAAGGAATGGTGCTCAAGAAATGTTCTTGAATTTTACTAAAAAAAAATCACTCTTCTTCCCTGCCCTTCCATGAGAAACTGGGATGATATATCTCATTGACGAGCTATATTGATTTTTCTTCATAAACTTCTCTTTTCAAATGACTATTGAACAATTCATGAATAGGGCAGAAACCCATCTCACAAGTAGGAAGGAGTTTTACAAAATGGAAAGGTTTATAGTCAGAATAATTAGAACACGGAAAAGTAAGGATTATTTCAGGCAAAGTCACCTTCCTTTGGGGAAGGCAAGGGGTCTTATGAAGATTACCTCAAAAGTGCTGACCAGGAATAATTCCAGATTATTTGGTTTAATATTCTACTTTGGGGAGAAGCTGAAGGTGCAGATGTTATGTTCTTTGCAGCATTTTGGCACAAATAATTCCATTCGGTGCTTATATTTTTAACCAACAAATAAAATAAGCATCTGTAATATTCTAAAATTATTGGTTAAGTTTCAAAAATGTCTGTTACAGGAACAAATCAACCCTTGATGTTTTACAGACACCACCCCCTTTTCTAAATTGAAGAGATCCCAGGAGCTGAAAACTACAACTCCCAGCATGTCATAAACTTGACTTCCTGAATTAAGAGCTGCTGGGAATTAGGGAAAAAGTTAAGCAACAATGTTCAGCTAATAACTGAACACATGCCTCCTTGGACTCTCTTGCTTTTACAGCTCTGACTTGCACCCTGGTACTACTGGATGGGGTGGGGAGAGTACTTGGAAGAGAGATAAATGGAGAAGGGACATGTAGATACACTTAGAAGAGATACTTAGAGAATTGGGGAAGCTGCTCCAGGTCTTTGGAGAGACAATGACAGCTTTTATCTTGATGTGGTATATTTTGGATTTTGAATCTCTCCTGTCTCAGCTTTTTGAATCTCTCCTGTCTCAGCTTTCTGGGAGCCATCTAACACTTTTCTAGTAGTTTCCCACCAGAAGGTATCTTAGACTTGGGACAAACTTCTAAGCCTCAGTGGTCCTGCTTTGGGCCAAACCTGTTTGGTTGGGCATATACCCACCAGGGGACAGGTAATTTTGGGAGTGTTATTGGGAAGCTATCATTTGAAATCTTTTCTTCTCTCTCCTCTGTGCATACCACCTCTATGAAAGATTGATCACACTAAGTGTCTGTGTCCTTTGTCTTGGGCACACAGATGGCTGAATCCTTTTTAGAGCATGCACCCCTTAACAGTTTGGATCCCTGGATACCCCTTGGTCATGTACTAACATCTCCTAATATGGTAAAACTTATTTAGGCCCATGTATATTATTTTTAAATTATTTATTAGAAATTCCCATGAATGCAATAACATATCCAGTTTATGTTACTAGTTGATATCCTCAGAAGTCAACAGTCTACGGGACCTAACCTGCCTTGCATCTCAACTGTTTCCACCTCTGTAGAACTGAGAAGGTGGAAGGTGGTCCTCCAGAGTTTACAAAGGTGTTAGACTTGGATTCAGGGAAGTGCAAATTGTTCTCACTAGGAAAGCATTCTTCCAATACTCCCTCTTTATGTTGTTTTGTTCTCAAATAAACCCTGTTTGTTGAGGAAGTAACTAACTGCTTTTGTTTGAAGTCAGCATTATGAATGAAAGTCAGCAAATACAGACCAGAGTTTACTTAACCTGGACAGTTATTGACATTTTGGGTTGGATAATTCTTTGTTATAGAGACTACCCGATGGATTGTGGAATGTTTAACAGCATCCCTGGCCTCTCCCCATTAGATGCTGGCAACACCATCTGTCCAGAGTCAATCCACTCACAGTTGTGATAAACAAACAAACAAAAAGCTCTGGATGTTGGCAAATATGCCTTAGGGGCAAATCCATGGCCTTCTGCTGTTGAAAACCACTGCTTTAAAATGACATTGACTTTCTTTTTTTAAACAAATTCATAAATGTTTATTTTACATTTATTATAAGCAAGTTTTCTTATGCACATGTGTGAACACCAGAAGTATCCCATGTTCTTTCATGAGTTATACATTTCATGGACTATCCTAGGACACATATTTCAATAAGAATAACCTGAAAAGTAACTATTAATGTTCAGAGGTAACTCTTGAATCATGTACTTCCTTCCTGCCCATAACCAAACACACACACCTATGCACATGAGCACATTTGCACACACTTAAAGTCTCAGTGATAGACAAAGAATTTATTAGATAATCAAAGTAAAGACGTGAACCCGTGAAACAGTTGAACACTCTATATAATTTTTTTTAGAATAGCATGTGTGTAGAAGAAAAGGAACAGAGTCATTGATCTTAAAAATGTAATTATTCTTGACAAGAAGTTTCTGGTTTTCATTTATATTCTGGTTTTCAATTTCCTAAGCTATCCCAACCTAAAGAAATGTTGATGCTATCTATTTGCAGAGGAAGGCTTAGTCATTTTCCTGACTTCTAAAAATGCATTGTGGGGACACAGAAGCCAGGTACCCATTGTTAAATCTTTAGCTAACTGTTAGTAGAGACTAAAAGTTTGGTTTACCCACAGGCATCAGGTTCTGACATGGCAACTTCACAGAACAAGGCAGAGCCTGTTCTGACTTCAAACCTATATAAACAGTTTCGTTCTCTTGCCTGCTAGACCAGGAGTGATTGTGGGAGGTTCCAGATGTAAGCAATACGTTTCTTTCTCTCATATATATTCTCTCTCTCTACCCAGTCTCACTCTCACTCTCTCTCCTCCCCCCAACAGCCCCACTCTCCCCACCCAGCTAGATCTGTAACTTGTATTTTGTTATATTTGAAATGATTTCCACTGATGAAAAAATAACAATCAAATATACAAGCTTTGAAAGCCAACTTATGAAAATAAACATTTGTACAAAGGAGTTCATGAAAAGAGGACATTTGTTGATTTTATTTCTTCTTAGTAATGTGTTTTTGTCTTTTAAAAAGAATGGCCAACATAAAATAGAATGGCCAACATTTTCTAAACAATAGTAAAGTCTACTTAGAGTGAAAGCAAGAGTTAAGTGGAGTGAACAGGTAGCTGATTTTTAGGAGACTTCTGCTTCCTGTCTCTAAAAATGGTAACAGTGCACAAATATAGATGGAATGAAGCAACAATTTAAATGCATACTACCCCCAAAATTTCTCTCATATTTCCACAGTGTTAATTTATATATTATCTCATCAGTTCTGTTATGTATCTCAGATATCTACCTCTCCTCCATCTCTTATATTTATTACTATATTTTAAGCAGTTATCTCAAATCAAGCCTCAAAATGGCTTTCATTTATTCAGCAAGTAGTTATTAAATGCCTACTATGTATCAAGAAATGTTCTAGTTAGGGATAAAGCCTTGATAAAATGAATAAGGTTACTGTTCCTCCAAGTTCTCTTTTCAAAAAGAAAGATATAATTAAAAAGCAAATGAGGGCCTCTAACCCTAACCCTAACCCTGGTGGCCCAGCAGTTAAGCGCTGGGCTGCAAAGCTGCCCTCAGCCTCTGCAGCGCCGGTTCAATCCCTGCCCACCAATGAGGGTCCCACATGGGACCACATGTCATTTTCCCGTGTCAAAATGACACTTACTGGGAAAAGTTCTGCCCTCGACATCTTGAGAAATGCCTATCTGACCTTCTGAGAAGACTGAATCCACAGTGGTGTTATTCAAGTGCAGGTATTAAAAACTTACCAAGTATGTGGGTGTGGGTTTGGAAGAAAGGAGATGTGAATTATATGGTCACTGTTGTAGAAGAATTCGAAGCATAGTAATATGTGTGGTGTCATGTAAAAAAAAAATCAGTGGAGAGAAAAAGATGACCAATATTTGGAAAACTCACTATTTGAGAGTCTGGTATATACCCATGAAAAGAAAGAAGTATTTAGGGTGCTGAAAAACAAACAGGAAAATGCAGTATTCTGGAGGATGTTTCAAGACTGTTTTGAAAAGGGACTGTTCCCATTGCCAATGGGGCTGAGAAGTCAAAGAAAATGACTGATTGCATTTAGATCTGTGTACTCTTTTTCTGGGGTGCTGTTATGATGACATATTGCTATGTGTTGAAGGGTAAAAAAAAAGAAAAATTGGAAAGAAAATTCAAAATATCAATAGTTCATTGCATAAATTGGTGAAATGAATGAGGGAAAAGTATAATTGATTTCTAACTGGGTAATTTTCCTCTGAATAAAGTTCACTGCCATTTTTATACTCTATACTACTGCAATTTTTTCATATGTATAGATATTAATAAGAAATGTTTTTCATGTGCCATTATCTTGCTTAACTATTAAAGTTAATCCTGATTAACATGATTTAAGAGATTCTGATTGACCATCATTTTAACACTTCTGATATCTTGGACATATATATATGAAAAGGTGAAAAATATATTTCCCACTCTCATATATTTATTTAGTTAAATATTTATCAGTTTTCTCTGGCTGTATAACAAATTACCATAGATTTAACTGCCTAAAAACATAACATAAGCTGAATCACTCATACATTGCTGGTGGGAATACACTGCTAGAAAACAGTTTGGCAGCTTCTAGTAAAACTATGAAATTATCAGATGACCCAGAAATTCCACCCATGAGCACTTATTTCAGTGAAATAAAACTTACTGCAGTAGGGTATAAAGTGCACTCCTACCTAGTCCCAAAAGGTATCCACAATCTAATCCCTGGAACCTGTAAATGTTACATTTTTAAAAAGACTCTTTGCAGGTGTGATTAAGTTAAGGATTTTGAGAAAAGAAGGCAATGTGACAAAAGGCAGAGTTTGGAGGGGCACAGTCATAACTCAAAAAATACATACAGCCTCAAAAAACTGGTAGCAGCAAGAAATAGATTCTTCCTTGTAGCCTCTCGAGGGAGTGAGTCCAGACCTGCTGACACTTATATTTTAATCCTGATTTCAGACTTCTGGTCTTTAGAACCATAAGACAATAAGCTTCTGCTGTTTTAAGCCACCCACTCTATAGTAATTTGTTCCATCCACAGTAGGAATTAATCCACTTATATATTCTCAAAAATATTTATGACAGTCATAATTTGGAACTAACCTAGATGTTCTTCAATGGGTAATGGTTAAACTATATATATACATATATATCTATACTATGAATTACTATTTAGCAATTTAAAAAAAAAGACACTAGCTACTAATCCATACAACAGCTTGGATGAATCTCAAGAACAGTATATTGAGTGAAAAAAAAAAAAAGATTACATAATATCTGATTCTATTTCTGCAACATTCTCAAAAATGACAGAATTTTAGCGGTTACCAAAGGTGTGGAAGAGAGGGTTAAAGGAGATAGGTGACTATAGTTATAAAGGCACCACATGAGGGATTCTCATGGTGATAGAAATATCCTGTAACTTGACTGATGATCGTACAGAAGAATACAAACAAAAATAGGGAAATAATGATCAATGGATTATGTCAGTTACCCTGGTTGTGATAAAATACAGTTTTGTAAAATGCTATTGTGGGAAATGGTAAAAGGTACCCGTAATCTCTCTGTATTATTTCTCACAACTAAATATGAACTTATAATTATCCAAAATCAAAAGCTACAAAGCAAAACCACTTATCTTCTCACAATTCTGTAGGCCTTGATGTCCAGGGTTTAACTAGGTTCTGTGCTCAGGGTAGCACAAAACCAAAATCAAGATAATCTGAAGATTAAAGAATCTGCTTCCAAGCTTATTCAGATTTTGGACAGAATTCAGTTCCTAAAGTGGCAACACAGAAGTTGTCTAGCTTTTGGCCACTGTTGCCAATGAGGCCACTTTCATTTCAGAGCCAGCAAGGACACAATGAATTCTTCTTGGATTAGGGATCTAAGAATCTACCAGATGGAAAAAACAAAAACACTGCTAAGGGGAGCAGCAGGTGAGATAGGAGAGGCCTGCTGCACCATGTATGAGTTAGCTTCCTGGCCAGGGATCGAACTCAGGCTGTAGGGGTGATAGTGCTGAGGGTTAACATCTAGGCCACTAGATCTGCCTGTTCTGCTCTTCCATGCTATCTCTGGTGAATCCTCTCATCGCCCTAAACTTCTGGCCTGGACCCCAGTTCCTCTGTGCAAAAATAAAATCTTTAAAAAATGAAAAAACAAAAACAAAGAAATCCCTTGCTTTTAAAGGTCCTGACTAAATAGGCCCACCAGGAGATTTGAAAATAACTAATCACCAGTAACCTTAATTTCAGTCCTTAATAACCAGTCCTCAAATTTATTTTTGCTATCTAAGGTAACATCATCATGGGCCTCATATCTCTGTAATTATAGTTCCAGGCATAAGGGCAAGAATTCTTGGGGACTATTTTAGTATTCATCCTAATCTAGGTCTAAATCCTGGTTTCTCTTCTCTTTATTTCATCAGTTCATAATCTTATACCAGCACAACTTTAAAGGTATGTAAAAAAACAAACTTGTTGCACCAAGTAAAAGAAAGCAGAAAGATGAGTTTAGAGAAAGATTTCAAACTGGAAACATGAACACAGCTATAATGAATTCACAGTTGCTCACAGACTAAAGCATTTTTATGGGGGAGCAGACAGAAGTAATTTGTTATTTTGTGGGGTTTTTTGTTTGTTTGCTTTCCCAGCTGATTGGTTACCTCATAGAGTTCTTCCTTCTTTGGATCAGTAACTGAGTCAGTAGAACAAGAACCATTAGAGACATATTTAGCTTTAGGGTGTTGGCCAGCATCCTCTGCAGATCTGAGTGAGAAGAGCTGTAAGTTCCTATTAGGGGAGGTTAAGTTTCAGTCTCCTTTCTGACCTCCACTGACAAGCTTCATTTTGTCCCAGACACGAGTGACTCTGTTTTAGTTTGGTTCTACAAGATCTATTCATGACAAATTTTATGGAACTATTGCCACATTGACAAAAAGCTTCAAAATATCTGAAACCATCTCATAATTGACATCTACATTTAAATTTGGAGAATTACAAAATAAAAAACACTAGACCATAAATAAGCAAATCAAAATAATGAGCTTCACAATGATATTGTTCGATAGGATTTTGGGGCCCACATTATATAAATTTTCTACCTCTAGATAAACTTCTGCATGGAGGTGGCTTAGAGAGAAAGTATGTTTGTTTTTTAATGAAAATTATTATTATTCAAGCACAAACTTCCAAAAATATGCCTTAAAGTTTCCTTTTCCTCCAAATGCTTTCAGTTGTTTTAGTTATTTTATGTTAATTTTAAGTACACAAACTTACAATTTACATATTAATAGTTCTGCCTCAAAGATCTCAAAGGTTCAAGAATAATCACATTTGTACTAAAGAAGTTGTTAAGTGTATAACTCAAAAAGGAAAAAAGGGTATTTGTTTGTAGCTCATCAAGCTCTAATGGCCCCATATATCAAACACAAAAGTTCTCTGTTGCTCAACCAATCTTTCTCTGATGCAGAAACTGGCACAACCAGTGGGGAAAGAAAGAGAATTCCTTTAAGCGTATAATTGATATGGACATTATTTTTCCATTATTAAGATGGAAACATCATTCAGAATCACTGAACAAATGGAAAATAAAATAAAACATCTGTTCTTTGAAACAGCAAAATTTCTAATTTATTTTGAAAGTTACTGTGTAGTACTTGGGAAAAGGCTCAAAGAATGCTATATTAGCACTGTTTATTAGGAAGGCAGGGTGTATCTTGGGGAAAATTGACCAGAGATTTATGGTGTAATACATAAACATAACTAATGAGACAAGACATATTTTTGCAATAAAATATGAAAAAAATACCTTTGGTACTTAACCAGATATTAAAAACTACATTTCATGCTTTGAGACTTACTGCCAGTTGAATGGGCTGTTCTAGAAATGGAAACTATAAGTATTGTATTCCTAAGTCTCTGCCATGTAGTAAATCAATCTAAAAAAAAATGATAGAAAATCAGATGAAGAAAATCATATATATCAATATATTACTAATGAAGACATTATTAAGATATTGACAAATATCTTAAAGGCATGTCTTAAAATCCTTTGTATATATTTTTTCTGAATTTAATGCCTTAGTAAGATCCTTTCTATGATTACAAACCTGTGACTTTTGCTGTCTAGTTCATATTTCCTCACAGTTTATTAATATGCAATTGCATGAGCCTAAATGACATATTTCCAGAAAATGCTACATATTATAAAAATACTATTTATTGAAATAGAAACACATGTAGAATCCTGTAGACCATGAGTAAAGAACTCAATTTTCACAAAGTGAAACCTTCAAGTATTCAATAAAATATCATTACTATTACTCCCCAAATTCTCCTATCACCCTCTTAGTAATCACCACTCTTTTCCCAAGAGAGAATACTTACTTTTAATAGTAAATATTGCTTTCTGTATTGTAAACTTCATGTAAACAGAATCACAAAACAATACATACTATTTTGTTGCTACTGTATTTTGCTCATATTAAATATGAAAGTCATCCATACTGTAATGTGTAACAACCATTTTTCATTTGTTTCAAAGCTATACAGCATTCCATCATTTGACTAAAATGTAGTTTATTCATTTTACTAACATTAACTTTCAGATTGTTTCCATCCTCTGGTCATTTCAAATATTATTGCTACAAATATTGTTATAAATTTCTTTTCATGCTTATTCAATTGAGCATATACCTATGGTTGGGGTTTTGTTGTTATAGGGAATATTTGTATTCAGCTCTAGTAGATATAGCTAATTACTCTTTCAAAGCGATTGGACCAATTTATACTTCTACCAAAAATGTTTAAGAATTGTAGTTGCTCCACATCACTGCCTATTGCTTTTGGTCTTTTTTCATTTTGTCCACATTGATGTTTTAATTTGTTTATCTGATGCCTTGGCCATTTACCTACACATTTGAAAAATTGATACAAATGACAAACATTATATATGTACGTTTGCTATTATAAAACATTGACTGTTAGTCTTATAAAAATTGGCATACATATAATTTCCAATATGTAAAAATTACATCTTTAGATTCACCAAATCCTCAAAATATTTTCCTTTCTCTTTTTCTCTTTTATACTATTTCAAGTTGTGAGGGATAAAGTTAAATAAATTAAAATTTGTCTATGACCCTAGAACTAAGAAGTCCTGGATGAGGCATTAAGGGAATCTAAAGTAAACACTGGTTCTCCATTAGCTTAGAATCAACTGAAATATGAGATCAACTGACAGAAAGAAGCTCAGTACTGGGAGAAAGACAGGTATATATTGTACAGTAATGAAAGAACTCAAAGTAGGCTTTTTCTGTATTATATAAGGTTTTCATACTTTGTATTTAGATCAGAAAGCTTAACGTATATCTTATTCAAAGCTGATTACAATCTGAATTACTAATTCCTCTGAAGTTTCTACAGGAATAATTTGAAAAGTAAATCAATTTTTATAATTTACAATGAGAATTATCTATTTTTTTGTACAGAAATATATAGGAAACTGGACCAGAATTATTAATAAGCTACTTGTTAAATGTGACACCAATATATTTTTTCTTTTAATCTCATTCCATCAATTTCTAATATAATTTCTCCATTTCAGAGCCTTCTGGGACCCTTTGGGTCCTGTGAGCCCTATAGCCTCCCGTCATATTTTCTAGGTAACAGCTTTTCTTCTTCCTCTTCTTTGCCTTTACTTTCTTTTTTTTTTTTTTAACAGGCAGACTGATGGAATACACTGCTGAGGGGAGCAGTGGGTGCGGCAGGAGATGTCTGTTGCAACATGTGGGACCCTTGCAGGCAGCCGGGGGTGCTGCAGAGGCTGCAGGCAGCTTCACAGCCCAGCGCTCAACCGCTGCACCACCAGGGGAGGCCCCCTTCTTTGCCTTTACTTTCAAAAGAAATTCCCAAATAAAACTCTATACCCCACATTGTCATTCTATCCAATCTGCACCTATTGACAATCACTTCTCTCATGCTAACAACACACCAGTAGTCCTTGCATTCCTAAATCTTGTTGATAATTTATTTTTAAAAGATTTATTTATTAATGTATACAAGAGCTGGGGTGCAGGCCAGAGATGCAGGGGGTTGAGAGGATTCACCATAATGGGGAGCAGAACAGGTAGATATACTAAAATACACTGCTGAGGGGAGTAGCGGGTGAGACAGGAGAGGTCTGCTGTGCCATGTGTGTCACCTCCCTGGTGGGGATGGAACTCATGCTGCAGTGGCTGCAGATAGCTTCCTAGTGATGCATCTTAACCCCTTGCACCACCAGAGAGGCCCCTTGTTGATATTTTAATGGAATTACTACACTCCTATTTAGGAGTGATCTTTTACCACATGGAAAAAGTAATTTATGAATGTTTCCATGTTTCTTTAGTCATCTTTCACTATCCTTAGTGACATATTTGCATAGCTTTTGAGTCATCAAGTTAACATGGAGAAATTTAACTTCCATAAGATTTGTTTCAAAAATGTTTTTAAGTCATGTTATTTTACCCATTTTTCTTTGCCTGCATTTTCCTTTGTAATTAAAATATTAGATTTTTTATTTATCTTTTTAAAAAGATTTATTTATTTATGCAAGAACTGGGGGATAGGTCAGAGGTGCAGTGGTGAGAGGATTCACCAGAGACCGAGTGGGGAACAGAACATGCAGATCTACTGAGATACATGCTAAGGAGAGCAGCAGATGAGAAAGGAGAGGTCTGATGCACCATGTGAGTCAGCTCCCTGTCCAGGGATCGAACTCATGTCGCAGTGGCAGGTGATAGTTTGATAGTGCTGAGACTTTAACCCCTGTACCACCAGGGAGGCCAAATTTTTTATGTATCTTTAAAATACTTCCCTCAGGTTGTCATTTCTTTTTAAAATTTAGTTTATGGATCTATTTTGCAATTGTTTTCATGATTATTTATTACATAAATCATTTTGTTGTTACCTTGAAGATGATAATATCAATAGAGCATAATTCACTCCCTGCATAAATTCTAGGTCCAGGAAGGCAGGATTTTGGATTAATTCACTCCTGGTTACCTCCGTGTAGTTAAATTACCATCAGCCTCTAGATTTCCCCCAAAATATTCTAGCTTCTGTATTTAATCCAAATAGTGCTCAGACCCAAAGTGGAAGTTAATCTGCCTTCTCCAAATAGCCCCCAAACTTGACCCAGAGCTGATCTCATCTCAAAGTGCCAAACCATGGATATTTTCTTTTAGCTTCATTTCCCAAATTTCTCCCTTGCTCCCTCTATGTAGCGATTTATGCCTCTACTTCCTCCATCCATCTTGTTTCTAACAGTCTGGAATAAAGAATAACCAATGTGTCACTTGCAAAACTTTCACAAACATGAAGCACCTATGGAAAAATGTCTATCAATAACTCTTTCACCTAGCAAAATGTTTTCGAGGATCATCAACGTTGTGGCATACATTGGAAGATATTTGATTGGTGAGTATTATTCCATTGTGTAGCAAACAGACCACATTTTGTTTATTCATTCATCACATATGGGCATTTGGATAATTTCTAGTTTATGGCTATTATGAAATGACTGCTATGAGAAATAACATATGTCTTTGTTTTGACACATATTTTCATTTTCTTGGATAAGTTCCTAGAAGTTAAATTGCTGAGTTGTATGGTAAGTTTATCTTTAAATTTTATGTAAAGGATGCTGAATAATAGACAATTCATTGTAAGTCAATGAATTGTACTGCTGTATAATGCAGTTATGGGAGATATGTCATTATACATTTGTCTAGACTCATAGAATGCAAAACACCAAGCATGAGCCTTAATGTAAATTGTGGTCTTTTGGTGATTATTATGTGTCAATGTAGGGTCATCAGTTGTGACAAATATATCACTTTGGTGGGGATACTGGTAAAATGGAAGGCTATGCATGTAAGGGACCAGGGAATAGATGGGAAGTCCTGTAGTTTCCTCTCAATTTTGCAATGAACCTAAAACTGCTCTAAGAAAGTAAAATCTATGTGTATTTAAAAAAACAACATTTACAGCATGTTCCATCAAGAGCTGCCTGGGGCCACATGAGTCAGGGTGTATAATTCTTGGATTTAATACCCAAATGCACCCTGAAGTATAAAACTACATATTTCAATATCTGGTGATAATTTGAATTCAGTCTGCTGAATAATTTTTCACTTGGTTATAAACTCGGGTGAGGGGAAAACGTACTTCATATTGAGCTTTCTCAGAATTTTAACATATAGAGTATACTACTTATAATTTCCATTTCACACAACTTTTCATATTTACTGCAGTAAAAATGTACCTACTTTTTTAACCCCAAAGCTCTGTGATAGTTATAAAAGTTATTTCAATTTATATAAACACATTGGGTGCCTTTTTAAATCACCATTTACAACTGAAGTCCCTCCTAGCAGTCTCTGTTACCAGTCTAGACAATTACTCTCTAGGGTCACTAAACACGTGTCATCTTGGGGTACAGTTACTGTCATGCTGATAATTCCACTTGTATGTATCCCACCTTGACTCTTCAGGTTTCTGTACCAAACATCAATTGTAGTATTTATTGCAGCTCTGCTCTCATTTACGAAGTGCTTGTCAGCAACTTGAGGCAGAAGTCATGGGAGATTTGTATTTTGAAACACTTGAGCCTGGCACAATGATTTCTACACTAAAAGTCCTATAAAGAATATTTGAAGAATTGATTGGACATATGCTGTACCTTAAAAAATATAATGAAGCCAATGTGAATTAATTTCCAGTCACTGAGATTGGTTGTAATCTGTACAGTGCTATTTAAGATGGAATGTGTTCCTGCATGGTTTTTATAAGCCACATCATTTCCAAGTGGCTTTATTAGTAAACTTTATTAATATCATCTTTCATAAAGAAAAAAAATCATGTGACTATAATCATCAATACACCTCCAAATTTTTTAACTATCTGAAGAACAGAGCACCTTCCTAAACCCTGATGGCTGACATATTCTGTCCCAAATGGAGCACTGCTCTAATGATCAAGATAGAATTGCGCATAAGATATGTGATGATATAATGATTATTTATAAATATTCCATTGCCAATTATATTTTACCTAAACATATGTTATAAGCTTAAGGGCATGTTATTATAATTTGTTTTAAACAATTGATTTTCTTTAGAGTATTTATTTTTAAGATCTATTTATTTATTTATACAAGAACTAGGGTATGGGTCAGAGGCGCAGGAGGGTGAGAGAATTCACCAGAGACAGAGCGGGGAGCATAACAGGCAGACAACCAAAAGCACTGCTGAAGGGAGTGGCAGACAAGACAGGAGAGATCTGCTGTGCCATGTAGGTATCTCCCTGGCCAGCCAGGAATCAAACTTGTGCTGCAGGGGCTGCGAACAGCTCCACAGCACTGTGCTCACCACTGCACCATTGGGGAGGCCCTCTTTAGAGTACTTAAAAGAATAAAACATTTATATTTAAGCATATATTTATCATTTCATCATTTCTTCCTCTACATATTAATTTCCATCAGATATTATTTTGTTTTCACCTGCAGATCTACAAAGCCATAATAATAAAAACAGCATGGTACTGAAATAAAAACAGACACACACACCAATGGAATCAAACTGAACCCAGAAATAAAGCCACACAGATATGGTCACCTAATCTATAACAAAGGGCAAAGAATATACACTGGAACAAGGATAGTCTCCTCAACAAATGGGTGCTGTGTTGGTGGGAAAATTATGGGGACTATACCTGAGGGGAGAAATCAAATATTGTACAAAAATGAACAATGATGTAATAACAAATAAAAAGATGTCTGTCAAAGGATTTGAGGTAAATTTTTTTAAAGATTTATTTATTTATGCATACAAGAACTGGGGTACAGGCCAGAGGTGAGGGGAGTGAGAGGATTCACCAGAGACAGAGTGGGAAGCAGAACAAGCAGACTGACTGAAATACACTGCTGAGGGGAGCAGCAGGATGAGTCAGGAAAGGTCTGCTGTTCCACGTGGCTAGCTCTCTGGCCAGGGACAGAACTCGTTCTCAGTGGCTGCGGATGGCTTTATAGGTTGCGTCTTAACCCCTTCCACCACCAGGGAGGCACTTGAGGTAAATTTCTATGCGAATATTGGGGCTTTACCAATCTGGCTTCCTATTTTAGCAAGAGCCCTTTTCAATTTCCACCTGCTCGAATAGCAACAAATTCTGAATTGGACTGTTTCTCTCTGCAGATAAATATGTATGCTCCCAGGGCAATTTCCTTTTTACAGTGAATATTCCTTTCAACTCTGAGGTTAGTTGAAAAAAGTTTCAATCCCAATTTGGGCATCTGTTAGTGAGCTGTATCATGCAAGTCACTTTACACCTCTAAAACTTATTTTTTCTTTTGTAATAAAATGAAGAGAATCTACCAGGATGACTTCTTTTAGGATGGAGGATTATTAGACATATATGTGTATATGTACATATATTTACATATTTCCCCGAAGAGAAAAGATTCAGTATTTATCAATTAGGTGTTTGTGTTACAGGGGTCCCATCACCACCTCAGCATGCTGCCCAGCAGCAGAGGCAGTGGTTTCCTTGCTCCAATCCAGAGCAAGCTAGCCCCAGGGCTCCAGATGCTAGGCTTGTCCTGGCTCATCACAAGACAGGAAAGAGGCCAGAGGCTGTGTGACAACCCAGCATGATGGGCTCCTAGCTGCAGCCTGCATTCCAGCTACTCAGAACCATGTGCCAGCTCTGCTGCAGGAGCCCTGCACCACCACATGCAGCCCTGAAGTGCACAAGATGCAGGGAATGTCTGGCTCTGCTGAGGCAGCTCCAGATGTGGCTCCCCTGAGCCCACCACCAAAGAGCTTGCCCTCAGGGTCTATCAGGTCTGTCCAGGTAGACAGAGTTTCACTTTTGAATATGGCATAGGGATTGGAAACAGACTAGTGGAGCTCTCAATGGACCAATCAAGTTTGTGCTCTAAAATGGTGGAATTTATGGTTTTTGACATGGTTGAGGATTGCAAATAGACCAGTCTGATTGGTGCTTTACCAGCACCTGGATTGGTCTATTTTTAATAGCATGAATCAAACAGCTAAGATTTTAAGCTGTCCAGCAAGATTTGACAGGAGGGGAGCTGAAAGAGAATATAAGCCAGAGCAGTAGTAAGCTTGATTCATTGAGCAGTCAGCTGCAGACCCATTCTTCAGACTCTGCACACAAATTCACAGGGACTTTGAAACCTCTATAGACTTTCATAGACATCAAGACCTTTGCAGAGACTCTGACTGCTGCATCTGCCTCTGGTTCTGCCCCTGACATTGCCTGCAAAGAGCTTTGAACCTGGATCTAGTGTCTCTAAATGAGCTGTTGCTATTGCATTATGCCAACAGTTCTCAAAGAACTATAACGCTAGAGTTGATGGCACTACTTTCTGATGACCACTGCTGACAGGCACTGCTGACCTGTGGCCCACACTGCTCACCTATGTTCAGACACCTCTGAGAGCTGTCTACCCTTCTAATCATTCAGCATTGCCTTCTGGCGCTGTTGCCTCTGATGTTGTCCTGTCCAGCCTCTGGTACTGTCCAGCCTAGCCTTTGGATTGCTATTGTGGGCTGCTATGGTATCACACAAATTTTTGACAAATTAGGGAAATGTTTGATATCTTGATATGCAATCTTCATTGAAGGATTCTATATCCTCAAACTAAGCAAATCCTTAAAAGTTCATCTTATCCTTTAACTTTTATCTGATACATAATTAGCCCCATTTCATTACCAAGACCTATGAAGTATTTTCTGTGAGAAATCTCTTCAGAAGTTATCAGTCAAAATCTAGAGGCTAAGTTTTCCATTTTACTGCTTATAAATATATGTTAATCATTTGGGAATTTTGTGTAATATTTATGTGTGGAAAGCAAATTTCTAAGTTTATATTCTATCCTTTCTCAAAGGGGATAAAGAACTGTTTTGAGTATTTCGAGATAGTCAGTCATGAATTAGAAACAGCCCGCGTACAAATAGCTTCATTTCCCCCAAACAACATTCCTCCTCACAAAGCTAACAGAAAATGTCATCCCCAGGAACAAGCCCAACCTCTCCCAATGTGGGAAGATGATAACAAAAATGTCACTTTAATAATAGAATACTTTAATCTTTGTGCGATGTCTATGAGAGAAGTAACTATTGGCAGAGGTAGCATATACTGTGAGAGCTTCAGGAGAAAAAAGATATCAAAGGCAGAATCAGAACTTAACAGGCTATTTCCTTTTGTCTCTGTCTATTTTTTTCAGAAGGAAATGAAATAATAGGTCTGCCACTGGATGGAGAGCAAGTTGCAGAGATAGTGATATAACATACTGTATCTTCTGTTTTTATTTTTGAAAATATTCCCATTTGCTTATGAACCCCCCTGCATAGTTAGGTCACTTACAGTATCCATTTGTGTTGATGACATCTTTTAAGAATGACTGATAATTATAGCATTATTTGAAGCATCAGGAATTAGTTTATTGCCTGTGCTTTGTATCAATTTAATGGGAACAATTTATTTTAAGCACAAAGAACAAAAATGCTAGCTACTGATAAATCTATTTGAGATTAATTGTTAGAGGGCAAACTTATTAGCTAACAATTTTGTACTATAAGGCCATCAGCTCTGCTAGAGAATTTCTAGTGTTTTTCTCATTGCATTCTCCCATGTATCATTAAACGTTAAAGCAGAAGTTCTGTCACAGTAGAAGAAAAATTAAAAATAATAGACTTGTAAGTTGTTGGAAACTAAAATACTGTTAAAGATCACTGAGCCTCTTTCTCTCATGTTACACTTGAAGAAATTTCATCTGTGGAGGTAAAGAAGGTGAAGGAAAATCATCCCAAAATCACAGATGGTTAGATGAGAACAGATTCAGGACTAGCTATCTTATTCTTGATCCAGGCCTGAATCACTACCAAGGTTTTTTGTTTAAAGAATGCTGATGTCAAAATGTATTCAAACAAAGAAGATACTGATAAGATCAAGGGCATTCTTAAAAGCACTACCCTCCTACTAAAAAGAAAATTTTGATTGGGCTAGAAGTAGATAGTTCTATTCTTTGTTAGAATTCCAAAATGCTTTATTTTTCTTTTTCTCTTTCTGGGCTTGCTATAAACGTTTCTTATTGGGTTTCTAGTAACCAAGCAACCTATAGCTAAGGCAGGCTTAGAGCTAAAATATGATTATATAAAAAACAATATGAAACAATCAAGAACAATTAAAATCATAGTAACAATTGGATTTTGGCTTTGTCTTTGCTGCTCAGGCATTCAGCATCTAGATCAGAATTCATTTTTGTCTTTTAAAATCCCATAAACCTGAGAAGCACTTTTCTAATCTATCTTTGCTGGTAGCATTCCAAGTTCTGTATTACCTGTTATTAATGTTGTATTCTAGCTTATATGTGTATGAATATGTATTATTGCTTTTATTAAAATCTGCCCAAATATTTTGCAGAACACATAAAATATGTGTAGCTATCAAGAATGTGAATTCCTTAAGTGCAAGTTTTTAAATTCATTTTTGTGTTCCAAGCATTTAAATTGATGACAAATAGAAATTTTCAATAGATATCTGATATCCTCTGTACTTTACATATGATTTCCATGCTATCTTTTTATATTAATATGCATTAAAAACATAGATTCATCAAAAGTCCTATAGAACCTACATATTTTTAACATATGATATGAGTTTAAAAAATTGGAAAGTTCATTACTAGACAATTTAAAAAGCTCTCATGAACTTTAATACACACTCTCCCTACCAGAGATAAAAATATTGTCACCCTATTTATTGATTTATATTGAAATGAATGTATTCCCCTTGTAAACCTAAATTCTTTCTCTGAAGAGGTAGTAAACATGTTGTTTCACTTATTTGTTAAATTTGTAACCTTAAGGCATGCTCTGCTTGTCTTATATTGCTGTCCCAAGAAAGCAAATGTCATGTATGAACATGCAGAGATACAGCCTTGTCTTTTCTTCTGTACAACTATTTTATTTAATCTTTTGGTACCATAAAAGGATGGACAATGTAGAGGAAAATTTTTAGGAATATTTTGATCCCCCCCCAATGTTAATACAAATAGTTACTTTGTTTTTATGTTCTTCTAATGTTTTATTCTTTTTGGTCATGGCAATCAGATAAAGCTTTATATTTATCCATAACAGAAAACTCAATTATATTCCCCTGGAGATCCCCAAAAGGACAACAAATGGTTTTAGAAGAATCAAAAATCAAATAACCAACTACTAAACTAATGAAAATGCATGTGATCCCTAGGTTTGATCAGATAATATTAGGAGGTAATAGATAATTCAAATTGTTAAAGACTTAAAAATCATTATGTTACCATTTTTACCACTGTAATTCAATAGGAATTATTACATGCAAGTGAGTTCATTAATATTAGATTATTTATACATATATATGTGAATTATACAAAGTTTATTCCATCTACTCACATGGGTTTTACCCACATATTTAAGTAGCTGTCATGGGGTTCCTTGTAACATAATAGCATAATTGAAAAAACCTGACCTATTTAAATTTAAGTACTTGTTACATTATGCAGTGAGCTTATCAATTTATAGTCAACATTTCACTTGATCCTTAATATCTCTATAAAATGAATAAAATTATTATAATTCTTTTAGAGAAAAAAAATGCTACGGGGCCTCCCTGGTGTCGCAGCGGTTGAGCGCTGGGTTGCGAAGCTGCCCGCAGCCTCTGAAGCGCTGGTTCGATCCCCGGCTGCTCCCCGGCCACCAGAGGAGGGTCCCACATGGCACGCAGACCTCTCCTGCCGCCCGCTGCACCCCTCAGCAGTGTACTTTGGTCCTTCTGCCTGCTCCGCTCCCCGCTCTGGCTTTGGTGAATTCTCTTACCCTCCCACGCTTTTGACTGTACCCAGTGCTTGTATAAATAAATAAATAAATTTTAAAAAAAAAAAAAGAAAAGAAAAAAAAGTGCTACGGATTTCAAATAAGCTCCCAAAATCCCACTGCTAGAACGAGTAGGACTCATCTGAATATACACATGTATCTGTGCCTGTTGTGAGCCCAGTTCCCAAAGACAGGCTACAACTTGCACAACTAAAGAGACATTTTCTCCACAAGACCCTAGAATTCAGTAACTCTGAGTGCATAGAAAATAAATTCCACTGGATAATAAAATTTTGTATTTCCAATAGAACTAAGTCTGAGTTGAAAAGTAAATACATGGAATTTTAGTCTTCCTGAAAGCAGCAGAAATAAAGAAGGCAAATGTGGCAGAAAAGTTTGGGGAATACAAGGAAACCTCCATAGGTAGCAAATCTTATTGTATCAATTATGAAGTAATGGCCCTCCTGAATCCCCAATGCCAGGGTGAGTTTCTTAGTGTTTTCATAAACATGGTGTGTTTTTCTACATCACTCTATGTGAAATTACTCTATGTAGAATTATCTGCATATGTGTTGCCTCCAGTTGATTGAAGTATCATTAATGACAGTGACCCATTCAGGGTTTATGCCCAGAGCCCAGAGAGAAAGAGAAAAGGCTAGAGAAAAAGACAATGCTAGATCAGGGATGGTGGATGAATATTTCTAAACTTTGAGTTGTAAGGATATTGGGAATATAAAGTAATATTCACACAATAACAAAATGAACTTCTTATTTTAGCACATCCCCTTTTTCTTTTTAGTCTTTAATGAAAAGCATTTGGGAATGGGTAAAATAACATTTTTTTAAAAGATTTATTTTATTATGCATACAAGAACTAGGGTACAGGCCAGAGGTGTGTGTGGGGGCCGTGAGAGTATTTGCCAGAGACAGAGTGGGGAACAGAACAGGCAGATTGACTGAAATATACTGCTGAGGGGAGCAGCGGGCAAGTCAGGAGAGGTCTGCTGCGCCATGTGGTTAGCTCCCTGGGCAGGGATCGAACTTGTGCTGCAGTGGCTGTGGATAGCTTTATAGGTTGTGTCTTAACCCCTTGCACCACCAGGAAGGCCATAAAATAACATTTTTTATGCAAGATGCTGGTGAGTATTTTGTGGCATATTACTAGACTTACTTCTGTGATTAAAAAATATCTTAAATGATTCTGTTTCTGAATAACTTCCAGGTTTGATTAAAAAAAACTAAAAGACATGCATTGGTGATGCTTCATGGTGGAAAGAGGGAAATATTTAGAAAAAGATAATCTCTAATTTTACTAAGATAAAGTTAAAATTATAAAAACAAACAGCTAAAACAATGAAAAAGAAAACATGAAAAGAGATAATAAGAGAGGAGAAAGAGTTAGCAATTCAAAGATGTTAGATAAATAGATCTGAAATAGCAGGATTACCGGTCTAGAGAAAGCTAAAATCTAAATGTACGAAATGGAGCTTCCATATGATCCAGCAATTCCACTCCTAGGTATCTACCCAAAGGACACAAAAACATTAATTCAAAAAGATACCTGCACTCCTATGTTTATTGCAGCACTATTTACAGTAGGTAAGCTATGGAAACAACCCAAATGCCCAAAAATAGATGACTGGATCAACAAGAGGTGGTATATATACACAATGGAATATTACTCAGCAATCAAAAGGGATAAACTCATGCCATTTGCAGCAACATGGATGGAGCTAGAAGAGATTATGCTCAGTGAACTAAGCCAGAAAGAAAAAGAAAAATACCAGATGGTTTCACTTACAGGAGGAATGTAGAGGAACCAAATAAGGGATCAGGAAAAAAAAATAACTATAATAATGTGAAAATAAAGATTAACAGGCAACCAGAGACCAGAGACTTTCTGTAGGGGAGGAGGAGGTAGAAGGATCAGGATTGGGTGGGAAAAGCACAAGGGACTATAGTGATAGTGAACTGGTTGTGGGAATTTCACTGGGAAATCATACACTGTAGAAAAATGAAGGATGATGGGCCTCCCTGGCATGCAGCGGGTTGAGCACAGTGCTGTGAAGTTGTCCACAGCCTCTGCAGCGCCAGTTCGATTCCCGGCCGGCCAGGGAGATTCCCACATGGTGGGGCAGACTTCTCCTGCCTCATCTGCTGCTCCCCTCAGCAGTGTACTTTGGTCCTTCTGCCTGTTCTGTTCCCTGCTCCATCTCTGGTGAATTCTCTCACCCTCCCGCACCTCTGGCCTGTACCCCAGTGCTTGTATAAATAAATAAAATCTTTAAAAAAAGAAATGAAGGATGATGTAATAAATATATATTTAAAATGCATGAATTGGGGGTTAAAGAAGAAAACAATAGCCAATTAGTAAGAAGAAAAACAAACTTAGGTTTTGGAAGAACTAATCAAATTTGAAGGCTATCTGATTCCTACTTCTTGCATCTCTAACCCCTGTAGACAAATAAATTCCCTTCCCTATTGCCGCAAAACATTGAGGATGTACTTTCAGAAAATATTCTGAGCTCAGTGACATCAATACCAGACAACATTCTAGAATGCCACAAATAAGATAATTTCGTCAAAGTGAACATACTGAAAAATGAAGACCCCAGAATTAGTTCTTCCTTAAAATTCTGGCTGCCAGTTTTACGCTTTCCAGTCAGGAGAGCAGATTATTTTTCTTGGGTTAACTGGTTAGCCTTAGAGATTTACTAATATACAAGTTGGATCCCTCCAGCAAAATTGTCTTGTGCCCAACTGATCACTTGGTTGTAAGGGTAGATAAAGTTCCACCTCCTGGACTAAGATATTACAATCATTTTTAAAGTTTTAATTCTTTGAATATTAAACGTTTTGTCAAGATCACTAGATGTTTGAGACCCGCACCTATCCCTAAACTGTTAGTTATAAAAATAAACCTCTATTTGTTTTGCCCACAATTGGTACTGTATGGCTGCTTACATGCTTAATGTTGATGTTCAATGCAAACCAAGATGTAAAGATTCAGGAAAAAAAAAAAAAAACTCTAGGAGATAAAAATTTTACCAATATGAATTAAAATCCTAATAAAGATAAGTAGAGATGTTTTCATGAAATGGCAAGAGAATACTATTTAAGCAAAAGACAAGGATGTGTTCTTGAAAATTAAAATTTGCTGGCATAAAACAAAAATTTAACAGAAGGATGGGAAGATAAGGATGAGGGACTCTCTTGGTTTAATGAGAGAGATAAAAAACAATGAGATAAATGATAAAAAATAGAATGCCAGCCTAAAAGGACAATTGTATTAGGATAAAATGAGACTTCTGAAAAAAAGAGTCTGTAAAAATTAGAGAGGAATTATTTTTTCTATCTTAGAAACAATCTTAAGTAAGCATATTAGGTTAGCTTGAGGCTCTGTCACTGAGGGATCCAAGGAACAGTATCTTCACTAACTCAAGGAAATATTTCAAACTTAGAATTCCATATATTACTAAAGCAGTTAAAATTATGGGTAAAGGATAGAGATTTGAAAGTTATCAAGTTTTGTAATATTAATCTTCGTAGCTAAAACAGTCTCTCAAGGATTTTCTCTATTAAATAAGGAATTAAACAAAAAAAGAGGAAGACCTGGGAACAGAGCAGACAGAGTAGAAATATAATACAATTCTCAGAATGACAGTAAAAGATGACCCAAGATGACAGGATTTTATTAGTCCTAGAAAGTAATCAGTCTAGACTGGTAAAAGAAAATTGCTATAGGAGAGATGCTCCAGTTATAAAATGGGGAACTTATTTGTTTTTATATATTGAGATACATTTTATAACTCAGTTACAGAACGCTGTGGCTGAATTAGAAATGTGCACTTTGAAAACCTGGAATGGGGGGTGGGAGACAAAAATTAAAAGTTGTGCAAAGCTGAAAATGTATAAATACACATTGTATATTTTGAGGTTTCTGAGTAACCCCAATAAGTACTATATTTCCTCATCTGAGTTCATAACCAAATCGATAAAAGATCAAGTAACAGCACACAGAATTCAAATTATTGCCAGATACTGAAATATGTGGTTCCATACTTCAAGGTGTTTCATGGTAATGAATTCAAGAATTAAACACCCTAAGGCACCCAATCCCAAGGCGTTCTGGATGGAGCATGACTCCAACATCTTTTCATATTAAATATAAATTTACCATGAAATTTCCAAAAATTCCACTTGAAGAAATCTAGCCAAGATCAAAATGTAGGTCCAAACAAAAACAGGTGAATGTTCATAGCAGTGTATTCATGTTCATAACAAGGTACAATCCAGATGTCCATAAATGTTGAATGTATACACAAAATGTGGTATATCCACCATTCAGTGGAATACTATTAGGCAATAAAATGAATTGAGAATATCTTTTATGGCATAAACGATCCTCAAAAACACTCGTTTAAGTGGAAATAGCAGTTGGCAGATAATTTTCCATGGGTTTTTCACATTTATGCTCATTTTACAAGGGAGTGATTGGTAATTCTTTATTCCAGATATTTTCAAAGATATTTAGTGAACAGCTTTGAAAAGCAATACATATATATAAATATATATATATATATATATATACACTGTATATATACAGTCCCTCTCCTAAATAAAGGGTAGGCACGTTATTGATTTACTAAATTTATCATACACACACACACACACACACACTACTCTTCATTATTTAAAAATTCTGATTTGGAAGGCATATAATCAGCTAGAAAACTACACATGGAATAATTTAGCATGGGAAATAATTATTTTCCAACTTTTAAATATAAAAATACCATTTTCAGTGTTTCATATAATTGAAAATAATTTTACAAAATTGAATCATGTGCAATAGGAATGTCATTATTTGTTTGGCATGTTTAAGAACATTCTGTGGGGACTACACCTGAGGGGAAGGAAGAAAACAAACATTGTTTAAAAAATTTAAAAAATAAATAAGTAAAAACAGTATCATACCATAAAAAAGGACATCCATATAATTTGAAGATTAACATTGTTTGGCTTTAACTGCATTTCATAGCTGATGCAATTTTATATTGATGCCTATATTTATTTCTTTCTATCCACCCATCTCTGTCAGTCTGTAGATTTAGCCCATCACTATAGATGTAGTCTACATGGTTGGAGGAAAATCTACTATAATTTTTAATGGTTTTATCTTTTGGTCATGAGATTATGAATAGTAAGTGTTTGTATCATAACAGTCTAATCGATTTTCAAAATGGTGTATAATGAACAAGCTTTACTTTTATCAGGAAATTAAATGAAAGAATTTAAAAGAATGAGGCAAAATCTTTGAGACTACTAGCAAATTCTATTAATCATTTATAAGCTAGGTATAATTTCAATTGTTGGAAACAAAATAAACTTTTTGTTCTGAGGACCACTTTGTGTCAAACAATAGATCTGGTAAGTCTACAAAAAATATATCAAATACCTCAATTGAAAGATCAAAAATTACTTCTTTAGTGTATCAGATTTTTGACAGTATCTAACCTAGACTTACTATTGCCTTAATTTTTAACATGTTATAATGTAAAGTTTTTTTGTGAGGGATAAAAGACAGTATGACTATGAGCATTGGTTTACAAAGAGTGACTCTGGGTCAGTGTCGACAGCATAATCTAAGATTTTGTTAAAAATGAAAATTATTGAAACCCCATTCAAGACTCAGAAACTGTGAGTGGTACCAGGAACCTAAATTTCAAAAAACTTTCCCTGTGATTCTGGTGTACACTAAATTTCAAGAACCACTAATTCAGCCACCATCATAAGAAACTCAAATTCTGAAAAAAAGTGAAAAAAAAAAAAAAAACAAGTTGAAAAACGTTTTACCAATAGAAAAGTAGGGAACGTTGCTACATTTTTAAAAAATGAAATGATTGTCCTCAATGAATGGAGAAAAAGACCTATTTTAAAATGTTTTTCTGTCAAAAAATGAACTATTTTTATGTTTATCATTCTGTGATAAATATAAATGGATTCCAGGGCTTCCCTGGGGGCACAATGGGTTTGAAGTCTCAGAACTATCAAGATATCACCAGCCACTGCAATATGAGTTCAGGCCAGGGAGCTAACCCATATGGTGCAGCAGACCTCTCCTATCTTGCCCACCACTCCCCTCAGGGGTGTATTTCAGTAGATCTGCCTGTTCTACTCCCCATTCTGTCTCTGGTGAATCCTTCCACCAGCCCCGCCCCATTCCTCTGGCCTAGACCCCATTTCTTTTATGCTAAATAAATAAAATAAATCTTTAAAAATAAATACAAATGTTTTTGACAGCTATAGTAGATACCAATATTATTTTTAATTAAAGATGTTTTAGAAAATTTTTAGGGATAATGAATATGTGCATTGTTTTGATGGGAATGATGGTTTTGAGGCTATATATACATGGCAAAACTCACCAAAGTGATATGTACTTTGTGGATGCCCATTTTACTTCAATAAAGATTTTTTAAAAGGATTGATTTTCCATTTTTTTTGAAGACTAAATAATGGTCCATTATATATAAATACCACATTTTCTTTATCCATTCATCTGCCCATGGTCACATAGGTTGTTTCTATGCCTTAACTACTACAAATAAATCTTCAAAGAAACAGAAACACTTAGTAAGTTACTAAATAAGGATCATTAAAATTCATATTGAATATGATGACTTTGACAATGTTTCATTAAGTGTTATATCTGATTATAGGCGAGTAGCAGACTAAGATTCAGATAATTTAATATTAACTCCCCTCTCATTTTTATGGTCATATGTTTCCTTATATTATAATTATCAAAGAAAAAGAAAAGAAATTAAGCCTAAATATACCCCAAAGTAAATGTCTCTGCTCTGGCCCACTAATTAAAAATGATTTTGATTTTAAAAATCACCTATTATATTAAATTAATGTTCATAATATGGAATTTTATGAGTTTGAAGTTGATTTGTTAAGTGTTTTGGTTTTGAAAATATGAATGTTAAAGTCAAGGAAATGTTACTTAGATACAAAAATAAAATCTAAGGAGAAATGCTCAGCAATGTTACTAACCCATGGTGTTAAGATAAAATAACAGGGTCATCAGAAAGGTTTTGCTAAGAGTGAATTTTAAATTTGTTTGAGTAAAATTTTTATTTATGTAATAACTCTTTGAGAACATTTTGAGGCATAAATGAATCAAATATTTAAAATATTTAGGTGAAATGGTGGTGGGAATTTCACGGGGACTACACCTGAGAGTAAAAACATACATTGTACAAAAATGAAGAATGATGTAAAAAAAAAAAAAATATTTTAGTAACAATATTATACCAACAAAAATAACAGTAGTCCTAGTACTTCTAAACATTTTTATTGGAATAGAGTATACAGAAAGTATTTCAAGGACCATAATTCTTCTCAGTATTTCTTTTTTGCAGAGTGCATGTGTGTCTGTGTGTTTTAAGCAGCTTTTTTATGATATAGTTGACATAAAATTGAATGCACCTGTTTTAAGTGTATAACTCAGTGAGTTTTGATAAATATATTCATTATTAAACAAATATATAGAAACTTTTTTCCAAAGTAGTCCCTTTTACCTTTTCCCACTCAATTCTATCTTCTAGTTAACAAGATCCTTCCTAAAATGTATGCTCTTTTGAAATGAAAATTCTAGCAAAGCACAGTTGTAGCTGAAAATTAAATTAAAACTCTGTCTTTCAGCATTATAGTTCACACAATAGGCAGAGCTTTCAAAGCTAAATGTTAAGCATCTAGAATGGCATTTCTTCTTACTTGTTGTTTTAATGAAACCCCCCAAATTAGGAAATTAAGTTTATTTTCCCAGGTGTCATTCAAAATATAAGAAAATTATGAAAGGTAATTAAGTTTACACAAATAAGGATCTCATACTGATACAACAAAATATTGAGGTAATTAACACGATGGTTTCAACCATCGATGAGATTCATAAAGAAGGCTTGAATGTTTCTACGGATATCCTGAAATTGATGGTAAAATGGAGGTAAAAATGGATGTGAATGTAGAATTTCAGTTGCTTAGAGCAAGGTAGACACATTTAGTTGTGTGACAGGAGGTGTCAATGATCTACAATTTATGTTCATCTTGTAAATTTTAAAAATTGTGTCCTTTCCTCTTAGCAGAAAAAAAAAAAAAAAGCAAAACATATCACCAAGAAAATGTAGTGGGTACAGAAAGTACTGCTTGCTAGGAAAAAGGCTCCTCCCTGTTAGCAAACTGAGTAGACACAGAGCATCTTACATAGCATATGGGGGGCTGGGGAGAGCCTCCCTAATCTGTTTTGAGATAGTGATATGGAGTGAAGCTAGTTTACTGCCTGCTCCATCACAGAATTAAAACTAGAGGTTTTGAATCCTGAATTAGGTCTAGCTCATCAAGGTCCATCCAATAGGCACTGAGAAGGAACTGTGCTGCTCAGACACAAGTACTTGCTGCCTATCTGCAATTGGTTAGGAGATAGTCTCTGAGTAGTTTGAGTTATTTGTCTCCAAATTAACTTAGGTTATGTTCTTCTAAAGATCACCAAAAGCTAATGACAGAACAATGTGGGATTTTGCTAACAAGATTCTCACTGAGCTGACAGAGTTCATCAGGTCTGAATTGTCATTTGTTAGCAACCCCAGCCCAATCCTGATTCTTTTCCCTTTTTCTTAATAGGTGTCACTTCCCCACAAGCCATTTGCATTTCTATTCCATCTTGACACTTGCTTCCCAGAGAATCCAACTGGTTAAAGGTATTAAGGAGGGAACAATTTAAGCCTCACTTCTACCTGAAACAGTATGTTCAGGCAAATTCACCAAGTGCCTTATGACAAAAATAAGCCATTTTTGTAGTGCAGAAATGATACCTGAAAGGATTGAAGGTGGGACATGATAATTTCCTTCTGCTAGGTCTAATGCATGGCTCTAAGAGAGCCCTGTGAACTATCCCAGAATATGATGGACAAGAGGGAATCAATTGTTGGAATATATCTCCATGAATAATCAAATAACAATTTAAACTGATACATACAACTACATGAATGAGTATACACTGACCATTAATATAAAATTCTCATGTAGACAGAGGTATTATACCTAACAAAAAGTAATCAAAAGTTTTCTGGGGCGCTGGCTTGATTAATTTACTGCAAGGGGCAAGATGGACTATTTTGAGATGATGAAAATATTTGATATCTTCATTTTGGTGGTGGTTTTGTGTCTTTATATTTGTCAAAACTCAAACTGCAAACTGCATAGCCCTTTGTTTTATAAAAAAATTTCACCTGAAATATACAATATACAATTTGCCTTAAATATAAACATACTTTTTGAGCCTCCCCTGGTGGCTCAGCAGTTGAGCACTGGGCTGCGAAGCTGCCTGCAGCCTCTGCAGCGCTGGTTCGATCCCTGGCCACCGGCGAGGGTGCCACATGGCATACAGACCTCTCCTGCCATGCTTGTATAAATAAATAAATCTTTAAAAAATATATATATATATATACTTTAAATGCAAATACTTTACAAAACATATACAAATACTTCACAAAGCAGACAATCAGAATGAATAGTGATATTTTACTCTATTTTTATCATAGGATTGGAAAAATAACCTGTCTTGCTGGCTAAAAATGAAGACTAGAAAACTAAAGACTACATATTCTAAATAAGAAAATCAGATGAATAATTCTTGTGAGTGATTAAGAAACTAATTTAAATCTCTCCAACCCTGAGTTTGCAAAGTGATAACTACTAGACTCAACACAAAGTACTGTTTTAAATATTGAACAGAACCATATAACTAGTTAAGAGAAAAAACCAAATTGATAAATAAGTCTCTTAAATCAGTGTAGTTCCCATATGCTTTTTTTTAATAACTAAAATATTTGGAATACACATATACAACATATAAGATATACTGAAGCCCCAGTGTTCATTAAAATTGGTATCTGTCAGGCACAATCACCTTTAGAGTAGAAGCAAACTCCTGGTATGAGAACCCATAACAGATTTTGCTCAATGATTTTCTAAGCTCAGCAATTCCAAATTATAAAATGAGTATGAATGATTGAAGTTCCACTGAGAAAAGCAATAATTAACCTGATAACAAATTGTAATCAGTTGGAAATTTATATTATCAGTATAATATTCTCTTAATGAAGAATGTACATAAGATGATAATCCCTCAAAAATGATCAATAACATCAAAGTTTCAAGATGAAATAGCTGTATGAAGAAAAACTACGAAAAGTACTCTAAAAAAAAGTAAAAAAGAGCTTGGGAAATAAGGAGAAAAGATGAAGGGAGGAGGAAAAGACACAGTACATGACTATTATTAAAATGTTGTACTTTTAAAGTAGTAAATAATGCTCATTATAAATTCTTCATTGAATGCATCAAATAATAAAAAGAATCCTTGTGTCATTTTCAGAATTATTTCCTACTGAATTATCTGTCTTTTAAGGATATTCAGGGTTTTATTATAATTAATCCTACTGAAAATATGAGTCATTGATGTCAATAGGATATACAAACACAAATGAAAAGATCATGTGGCCCCACACAAAACAAAACAGCACATGCAATTATTTGTAAGGAGCACATTACATATTAAAGTTATTACGTAATTGTAATTTCCCTTCTATAATTTCCATCATAAAAATTATAACTACTACACAGCATCTGTCTTGTGGTAATTAAAAAAAAAAAAAAAACAGTTAAAGGTGAAGAGTTGTGGCCATGTAAAATTTGTGATTTTTTTAAATCTTGGATTAAGGTGTGAAATAATTTCTTCATGGCATTTTTACAAACCACATGTTCCTGATACCATACAGGTTTTTTTCATAGAGAATGTGTGATTAAAATGCAAAATTGGACAGGATCCTCAATTAAAATATACTTGAGTGATATGTGGCAACTTAATATATATTTTCGGGCCTCCCCTGGTGGCACAGCAGTTGAGCGCTGGGCTGCAGGGCTGCCCGTGGCCTGTGCAGTGCCGATTCACCAGCGAGGGTCCCACGTGGCGCGCAGACCTCTCCTGCCATGCCCGCTGCTCCCCTCAGCAGGGTATTTCATCAGTCTGCCTGTTCTGTTCCCTGTTCTGTCTCTGGTGGGTTCTATCACCCTCCTGCGCTTCTGACTGTACCCAATGCTTGTGTAGATAAATAAATAAATCTTTAAATATATATATATTTTTTCATTACTTTGGAAAAAGTAATTTTATGTTATCTGTATGCTTTGTTTTCCTTCAGTCTTGAAGAGCTATAATTTGTACTACAGACAGAACAGTTCAGTTAAATATAAGCAATTATGATGTCCAGACATTATCCTACCATATATAGAGAATATAAAAATGTCTCTGTTCTCCTGACAGTGCTGCCCATTATCTGGACCCAATACAAAGAGAAACAGTAAGTGATCTATAATTGTAGCCAAAGAACAGTTTTATGAATGCAGGGCTTAGTGATGGCTGGAATCTCTCCAGTGCAACCCATAGTCCAGTTTTCCATCTGCCTATAATAGTCAATGTCCAAAACCTTGAGTTTTGAAGATGAGTAAATATTTGTTGGACAGATATTGCAAGTGTATACACTGAGGGAGAGGGAGAATATATAGTCAGCAAGGTCTAGTAGAGATAAGAACACAAGACTTTGCCACTTATTTGTCATTTATTAAGTAATTATCATTGGGCAAACCACCTAACATTTCTGAACTTGAGGTTCTCATCAATAAAGTGGGAAAATAGTAATTTCCCTGCTTTTCTGCACCTGAGAGTTAACTTTGGAACCATTGAAGCCCCACAGAAATATAAGGGATTTTGCAATTAGATTACATTTATTAAATCAAAACTCTTGAGAACATTACACAGATCCAAATTGTGAATAAGAAGGTTTCAATGCCTCAATATTTCTTTCCCTTTTATTTGTAGTTTTCTCAAGAGTTTAGACTGAATTAGCAAGATTTTTACCCCCATTCCAGGCTTTTCTCCTATAGTTCTCCTATCTTTCCATAATACAGCAGGTGTGCAAAAGCTCAAGTGCCTTCTTATAGGAACTGAGGCTCAGAGAAGTTAGAATCAGCTAAATATCCCAAGTATTTAATAAGTGACAACCAGAATCTTATCCCAGGTGTTTAACTAAACACTGGTATTAGTCACATGCCATCAAAGAAAACTGTGCAATTAAAAGTTTTATTGAAATTAATCTTTATTACTGAGTGGCAGAAAGTGCAAGAAGAGAGAATTTTTTTGGATTACTGACTTTACAGAGTAGAACTGTAAATCAAAACATGACTTATTTATGCTTAAATGTCTTTTTTCAACTTTTGACTATCTATTTCTTTGAATTTCATCATAGCCCAATTGTAGATAAAACTGTAGGATAATTTCAGAAATTGTGGGTATCATTTGTGTGAGGTAACAACAGTTCAGGAAAATGTCATCTGTGTGAACTGCAATTATATGATTCTTACCTGGGCTAAAATCTACAACTCTGTCATTCATCTTACTCTGTGCAGCTCATAAGTTCACTGCCTAGAGGAATAAAAATAAAGTAAAGCGGGAACTTTGGTTAACACCTCTGAAGCAATTTTTGTTAAATCAAACTAAGACTGTCTTACCCATCTAATGCTTAATGAAAATCACAGGTAATATACACCTCAATTGCTATATAAATATAGTATATGCTGTTTTCAAGAAAACAATTATTGAGCCTATGGAAAAGACATATTTAATAAAACTACCTCAGCTAACTAACCTATATTATTCAGGTATATTCACCACATGGAGCGCAGAGGGAAGTCAACTACACAGATGACATTTTCCTGAACGGCTGTTACCTCACACAGATGATACCCATCATTCTGAAATTACATATATGTAATTTGGTATCTATGCAACTGAATTAGGTTGGCCAGAGTTCTATCTCTTTGTTGACTTACAGGGAATCCAGGAGACCAAGACCATTATTTACCAGAGGTTGGTCTTAATTTTAATAATTTTACTTTAGGGCCTCCCCTGGTGGTGCAGTGGTTGAATGCTGGGCTGTGAAGCTACCCGCAGCCTCTGCAGCCCGGTCACCAGCAAGGGTCCCACATGGCACAACAGACCTCACCTGCTACACCCGCTGCTCCCCTCAGCAGTGTATTTCAGTCAGTCTGCCTGTTCTGTTCCCTGCTCTGGCTCTGGTGAATTCTCTCACCCTCCTGTGCTTCTGACTGTACCCAATGCTTGTATAAATAAATAAATAAATCTTCAAAAAAAAACACAGATGATAAAACTTCAAGGTTTTCTATGACTGAAATTCACTCATTATTCTAAGAAGAAATGCATTTTCTCTATTTTTTCAAACAAATATAATTATGTTTCGTATTGGTTCATAATTAGTCATTTTATTGCATACTCTTGAAACTTTTGCTTGGTTTGAATCTGGATTACACCAAAATTTCCAGTCTTTAAGCAAATTGCCTATTTGACTCACTGACAAACAGGTAACTCATTCCTTTCTCAGAATTTTATACAGTTATTCCCAATAATTTTGGTATTGAATAAATTTGGCAATTTCAATATTTGTGAGGTATAAGTGACATGTAAATATAAGTTATTTAGCTATCTCTAAAACATCTGTATTGTTTGAATATAGTGACCAAATCATAAAAGCATATATTCATTAAATATTATTTATGCATATTTCTGTTTTACACAGTTTCATCCTCCCAATGCTTGAAAATGTTATCAAAAACTTAATTTTACTATGAGAAATTTCAAAAATGCATTTTAAAATTTGCTTTATCTAGTTCCCACAATAATTCATAGCCAATACTGTTTCATTGATATTTATAACCAAAGCACTCTCTCTACTCTCTAATTTTGCAACAAATACAATTCATATCATTCCTTTCATGATTATTTTGGTATGTGTGTAAATATGTCACATAATCCTATTATCTCACCTAAGATAAATCATTTTTTAACTTCAAATATCAGTTCAAGTTTAAATTTCTCTGAATGTCTCATTTTTTTATTCATTTATATTAGGATTTAAATGTGGCTCATAAGTTTTGAATGTTCTTATCTCTTACATTTCTGTTTCCTTTCCTTTATTTTGCTTTGTATTTAATTCATTGTTGATTGAGATAATCTGTCCTACAAAGTTTTCCAGGGCCTCCCCTGGTGGTGCAGGCGGTTGAGAGCAGAGTTGTGAAGCTGTCTGCAGCCTCTGCAGTGCCGGTTTGATCCCAGCCGTCTGGCAAGGGTCCCACATGGCGAAGTAGACCTCTTCTATCTCACCCGCTGCTCCCCTCAGCAGTGTATTTCATCAGTCTGCCTATTCTGCTCCCCACTCTGTCTCTGGTGAATCCTCTCTCCCTTCCGTGCATCTGGCTTGTACCCTGGTTCTTGTATAAATAAATAAATATTTTAAAAAATAAAAAAAATAAAGTTTTCCAGTTGGATTTTCTGATAATATCGACTGTGTAATGATTCTCGGCCACTGATTTTCCCATACATTTGCAGTTATACAAACACACACACACACACACATTTATATATGTATATATAAATATATACATAAATATATATATATAAAGATATGATTGCTTTTTTACAGTGATACTTTAGTGATGTCATTGTAGAGTTTTCAGATGATGCACATAAATTCAGGTTCTTGGTCTTTTTCTAAGTTTAACTGCCTCTGACTTCATTGCCAAGATTAACTATGACTTAAGGACTGGATGATAGTAATATTCCAAATCTGTAATTTCTCCTTCAGTTATTAGCTGGAATTTTTTCTAAGGAGATAATCTGTGCAAGCTTATTTAATGGTTATGTTATTCAATGGTTATATTATTCAACGGTTATGTTATTCAACAGTTACCTTGTTTGCAAGGAAAACAAGATAAATGTTTGGTTCCTTTATCTCCCAGTTTTCTAAATAATTTAGAAATGAACAAGTTCTGAAAATCTAATGTACAATGTAGTGAATATAGTTAATAATGTATGCTTCATATTTGTTGAGAGCACATCTTAAGCATTTTCAACAAAAAAAGGTGATTGTGAGGTGATTAATGTGTTAGTTAACTTGATTCATTGGTAATTATTTCACAAAGTATACATTGTATGCTTTATACTTTAAATATATTACAATTACAGTTTTAAGTTATACCTCAATAAAGCTGGAAGAAATGAATAAAATAGTAAATTAGTTCTCTAGCATGATCCAAAACTATCTGCTATATCATTATGAACTCCTGCATTTAATCATATTTGATAAGTTTCAAACCACTACAAATATTCTTATTGATGCTTGAATTATTCATGTTTGATGAGAGATATTTTCTTTAAGTCTGCCTCAAATAATTTTGATATGACTTAGCAGGATCCTTTGATAACTTTCTTACTATTTGATATGATAATATGTTCCAAGATTATCTTGTACATTTTTTTAATATTCTAATACATACTTGGAACTAATCATTTCTCCTGGGAGCACTCTTCCATTTATTGAAAAAATGTTATATAGATACTATAACCTATGTGGCTAGGGTGCCTAGTATTTGGTCATTTTTTTCAGTAAACAGAGATGAATATTTTCATTGGTAAAATACATTATCTGGTAGCTAATTAATTATATTAACCAATTGGCTGTGAGAATTTTGTCATGAAAGATAAATAAAAGAGGGACATTGATTTAAAAGGGCCCCCTCAGTGGCGCAGCAGTTAAGCGCTGGGTTGCAAAGCTGCCCGCAGCCTCTGCAGCACTGGTTCTATCCCCGGCCACCAGCAAGGGTCCCACATGGCGCAACAGATCTCACCTACTACACCCGCTGCTCCCCTCAGCAGTGTATTTCAGTCAGTCTGCCTGTTCTGTTCCCCACTCTGGCTCTGGTGAATTCTCTCACCCTCCCACACTTCTGACTGTACCCAGTGCTTGTATAAATAAATAAATAAATCTTTTAAAAAAATAAAAAAAAATAAAAGGACATAATGGAACACTTTTTTTGCTACAATTTACTCTTTCATTAAGAGAAGCATCTGTTCCTAATACTAGGATACATATTTATAACTGAGCTTTGTTGTGATGTGAAAGCTGCCTGCACTGTTGTTTGACAGACACTGCTTATAATCACCATATGTAATGTATATAATGATAGTAAATATTTGGATTATATTTAAATATTCCATCACTTGCCCAACCTTATATTTCACAAATCATCTAAGTTAGATACTGTGTCAAACCAAAATTCTCTCTACATAATATTTTCCATTATCAAATACTAAAAAAATTGTTTTTAAGAAACTTATACTCATCAGGTATAATGTAACCATTTTCTCTAAGGGTTAGGAAGAGCGTGATTATTCCTTTTCCTGCAATTGCATGATAAATTTGGTAAATGTGGCATTAAAGAACAAACTGTTGGGTCTAATTAGCTAATTAGCTAAAGGATTGATAATTAACACTCTGGAAACTTGTGAATTATTGTCTGCCTCTTTTATATTTGCCATATCTTGTTATTTTTTTTATTTTGATATGTGAGAGAGATGACAACGTTCACTGAAGGATTTGCAAACTAATGTTATCATTTCCTAGTATAGTATACAATCTGATTTTACAATCTATTTCATACTTTAAGTTTTATCACCATATTTTTAAAATACAAATGGGAGTACTACATCAAATGAAACCAAATTGTCATCAAATGTGATTCATCTCTGGCCCCAAGGAAAACAAAGGAGAACATAAACAAATGGTACTACATAAAACTAAAAAAAGATTCTGCACAGCCAAAGAAACTATAACCAAACCAAACAAAAAAACAATCCACTATGGGAAAAAATATTTGCACACCATACATCTGACAAGGGGCTGATATCAACGATTACCAAGAACTCATGCAGGTCTGCAATAAGAAAACAAATAACCTTATTAAAAATGAGCGGAACTAAATATGTTCTTCTTCAAAGAAGACACACAAATGGCCAACAGGAACATGAAAAAGTGTTCATCATCACTTATTAGAAAAATACCAATCAAAACCACAATAATATACCATCTCATATCCATGGGAAGGGCCTATATCATAAAGATCAGAAATAATAAATGTTGGCAATAATGTAGATAAAAAGGAAACCCAATATGCTGTTGGTGAGAATGTAAACTGGTCTAACCCCTACAGAGAACAGTATGTTTTCTCAAAAGACTTCAAATGGAACTGCCATATAAGCCAGTAATTCCACTCCTAGGTATCGACACAAAAACTCAAAAACACTAATTCAAAAGAAAACCTGCACTTCCATGTTCACTGCAGCACTGTTTACAATAGACAGGTTATGGAAATTATCTAAATGTGGAAAAATATATAAATTGGTATATATACAATGGAATACTATTCAGCAGTCAAAAATGATAAACTTTTTTTTTGCAGCAACATGGAGGGAGTTGGAAGAGATATGCTAGGTAAAATAAGTCAAAGGGAGAAAGATAAATAATGGATTGTGTCATTAATAATGGAATATAAAGAAATCAAATTAAGAACTATAGAAAGAGAAACTCACATGCTAATCCTTGAAAACTGATTATAGAACTGAAGCATCCAAAAGGGAAAGGAGGTGGGGGTGGGGGTTAGAAACAAAGAGGGAAGGAAGCACAATGGACTATTGTGGTGAGCTGTGAGTGATTTAACAGGTGCCCTATGGTATGATAACTGATGGAGAGAATCATATTATTAAAAGAATAATATTAAAAAAAATTCACAATGTCTGCAAAGCTCAATAAAGCAAAGCAAAATAAAACCAGCTATGCCTATAAATATAAATTTGTGTTTTTAAGAAAAGCAATAAACAATGATTTGCCAAGTTGGAAAACATTCAAATAATATAATTAAATGCTTATGGATACATAAATGGGTTGTAAAAGCATGAAAGCATGCATTGGAATTATGCCCATGACTGGTTTTCTCTGGGCAGAAAGGAGGAACAGCAGAAAGGGAACAGGGAAAGACTACAAAGCATCAACTCCACTGTAATGTTTTATTTCTTAGGGAAAGAAGATCTAAAGCAAATGTGATAGGATGTCAATATTTGATAAAAGTGAGAAAAAATATATGGGTAGTATATTATTCTTATTTTTGGCATATTGTAATGATTTTATAATAAAATGAGAAACAACCATTGAGGTAAATTTAATGGTTAAAAAAAAAAGTAGAGGATAGAGTGAGTAGACACCTCCTTGGAGACACCTGACTACAAACTGAAGGCAAGAAATAAGAAGACAGGGTAGTATGATGGATGGAGTTAGTTTCCTTGGCTTTTTTTTTTTTTTTGAGATGCAAAGCCTCAAGTATCTTATTAAATTCCAGAGAAGAAGTTACTTGAGAGATAAAAAAGTTGAAAAACAAATTTTCAACCAGTATTTCATCTTTTACAGCAAAATTGTCTTATAGCCAATTAGTTATATGCAATGGAAATGCTTACAGCAAAGAACTTACAGAAACTCTACCTAGAGCCAAAAAAACATCACGTATTAATGCTGATATTCCCAGTTAAATTGAGGACTGCAGGATTTTTACTTAACCCTTTCAATTTTACAATTGTATTATCTTTTCCCATGCTTAAAAATATATCCTTGACAATAATCAATATAAATATGTGCTTTATTACACACACAGTATATATAACATATATATTGCAAAAGGATACACAAGTGTTGCAGTATAGACACTTCCACTAACATCATGATTGCTAAATGTTTAATTTTTTTTTTCATTTTAAGGATGACTGGGGTGTTGTAATTTTCTTTTTTTTTTAATTTTTATATTCCCCATACAATTACAACCCCCTGATTTTGACCCCAATCCCTCCTTTCCCCACCACCCCCCAAAGTGTATCTCTGGTTCATAGTTGTTTGTTGATTTTGATTTTTTTTTCTTTCGTATAGTTATTCTTTTTCCTGGTCCTTATTTAGGTTTTCTAGACTCCTGTTATGAATGAGACCATCCGGTATTTTTCTTTTTCTTTCTGGCTTATTTCACTGAGCATGATCTCTTCCAGCTCCATCCATGTTGCTTTTTTGAATGCTGAGTAATATTCCATGGTGTATATGTACCATATCTTCTTGATCCAGTCACTTATTTTTGGGCATTTGGGTTGTATATATGCATACAACCCTTTAGATAACTGATAAAATACTATGTATTCTTTTCAATATTAATGCATTCTGAAGGTCATGCCAGTGTGGTAAATAGTAATGGTCTTCATTTCTGTATGGTGCCTAATTATTATACACACACATGTTAGTTTATTTAATCAATGCTTAATTGGTGAGAATGTGGGTTGTTTCCAGGATGTTATTAAAATTGTTGCCATAATGAATAGCTTCATATACATACCTTTTATAATTTTCAAAAGTCAAGGGATGACTATGTCCTTTTTGTAATTGCTCAACTATCCACAGAAATGTTGTGATATAATTTATTTTTTTAAATACTGGTAAGAATACAATGCCTTATTAATATGGAAGCAGATATTAAGAACCTCAAGTGATGTTTTCCAAATTCATTCTTTTTTTTTTTTTGGTGGGATCCTCACCGGTGGCCGGGGAATGAACTGGCACTGCAGAGGCTGCAGGCAGCCTCGCAGCCCAGCGCTCAACCGCTGCGCCACCAGGGGAGGCCCCCAAATTCATTCTTTTTAAAGTCTGCCACATAAGTGTCCACTTTGAAATATCTATATCCTGCTTAAAATGCCATATCAAGAAATAGAAACCATGAAATAGAGCCAAAAATACTGTCAACTCATTTAGCCTAATAAAATAGGAGATATGGTTAGTTCCTTCTAAGGAGTTTGGTGATAAGCAGTCATGGAATGATTTAAAGTAATGAATTGACATGATTAGATTCATAACTAGAAGAGTATTTCTAAAAATACCCAGTACTCTGGGTTGCATTATATAGGATGAATTCATTTGGCAGAGCAAGAATTTGGCTCTTGGTAGAAGCTGGAGGAGGTAGAAGTAAAAAAATGAAGCAAAAGAAGTAGTAGCATTAGTAGTAGTAGTAGTAGTAGTAGTAGTAGTAGTAGCAGTAGCAGTAGTAGAAGAAAAAAAAGTGGCTGCTAAGGACTGAATTGTGTGTCCCCTTTTCCCAGGTCATGTGTTAAAAGCCTAATTTTTAATGTGATTATACTTGGAGACAGGTCTTTCTGGCTATAATTAAGGTTAAATGAGGTCTCAGTTTTTGGATCCTAATGTGGTACTTTTGAGGTCTTCTGTCCATGCACCAAGAAAGATTATATCAGGACATACTGAGAAGATTACGTCAAGAGAACAATCAACCAGAAACAATTTGCTGGCACCTTGATCATGGACTTCCCAGCTTCCAGAAGTATGAAGGAAAAACTTATGTTGCTTGAGCTACCCAATCTATGGTATTTTGTTAAAGCAGCTCAAGTTGAGTATTACAGAGATCAAATGGACTAGATTTAATAGCAACTCTCCTCACTCTAGAAGACAAAAGGTTTTAAACAGAAGGAAAGGGCACTTCTATATGCAGAGTCCTTCCAAATGTCAAATGCTTCCTTCTTATTCTGGCTTTAGAATAATTTCTGCACTGCTTCACAACTTCAGGTGGCCCACCATCTACATCATTAATCACATTGTCTTGGTTTCCAGATTATTGGGGTTTATTAATTCATTCAAAACACTTATTAAATATTATTGTTATCAAGATAAAAAAAATCTGCTGCCCCTGACTCAATAATTATCTGTCATTTTAGTGCCTCCAGCTTTTTCAGATATTTTGTTGCTTAAACTAGACAGTGGGTGTGGAAACGGATAGAATATTTAATTCCATTTGTAACAATAAAGGAGTGAACTCTGGTCTATAATTATACATTCTAAATTCCTCTTTTCTCAATATGGAAAGTCCATGAAACCTCATTTCCTTCTTGAAACAGGGGCAATGGTATGAAAGTATGCATGAGAAAGAAAATGCTGAATCAAATGTGATTTTTATTATAAGAAAGTGGGTATTTGAATGAAATATTCAAATAGACTGCGGAAATTCACTAGTCATGTAGCAGCAAATCACTTTGACTGATGTTTATTTGAAGTAAAAACCCTTCAATTCCCAGTCAGCATGTTTGGATCAGAGATCAATGTGCATTTGTGAATTAGTCATCCCTGAATTATTCTTTCTCTGAAAGACTGAACTCAACATGTCCCATTAGTAACTGTCGAAAAAGAGAGTCTTTCACAAGAGTTGATCCTTGGAAGATAGTGATAGACTATTAAGCTTTTAAAAATATAAACATTTGCTTTTAATCATATAATGGGTATCTAGGGTATTATATCCCCAGGTCTTTCTAAAGGGAAAAAAACTGTGTTCAAACTATACTTTACTTTGTTTCCAAGATGTTTCTATACAAATGAAGAGTGAAAAACAAAAAAAAAAGACTTAATGGATATGAACAAATCTTCTTTCTAATCAGAAAGGACAGGAAGAAAAAGCTAAGTTAAAAGTGGCTGTAAGATTGTAATGCCACTCAAATAGTTTTCAATATGATACAAGCATCAACATTGCAAAACATATATACAATGAAGAGTCCTGGCATCTCACAGAACTTCACATTTGCCTTTTTTCCTTGCACATTCAAAACTGTTTCAGAGTAGATAATAAATTATATAAAAACCTCACATAATGTAAAATCATGTAAAATTTTTGATGTAGTTATTTATAAATCAGTAGTTTTGACTTTTTTTTAATCTAAAACCATATTTCTAGGGAGGAAAAACTATTTGAGTTAGTCTTGCTTTTTGACACTGCCATTGTTCTGATTTTGAAGTCTTTCTATCATGGAAGCCCATACTGTTCTTTTATCTTCCTGATATGAAATTCTTTATAAGAATTAGTTCTTCTATCACTATACTAGGTCAAATGTTCACTTTCCTGTAGCTCTATACCCTGATATTATGCTTGGAAGAGATTCACTTCAATTCTGGTCTTTAGTCAATGTAGAATGGATCATACAAAAACAATGGAGTAAGTCAATAATATTTAATAAGATACATATATAATAGATTAATGAGAGATAGACAGATAGATAGAGGTATATCAGGTATATTCTTTTGTTAGACAAGGATAAAGACCATTTCGGGAATACCCTGAGTTTTGAATCAAATGGTTCTTAGTTTTATACCCATGGTTCTGTTGTCACTAGGTATACAACCCCATGCAACTTCATTAACCTCATGGGTATCAAAAAAGTATTAATTCCCACCTCACAGAGATATTTTAGAAAATGAAAAGAAATGACATGTCACATAGAGAAGTTTACAAAATCTCTAGTATTAGAAAGCTTTTCTGTTTCTAGTGATAGTTTTTATATGATGAACATGTTGTCCCTTTAAATCTGTGGCAAATTTTAATATGCTCTGCAACTATGAGATGAGCCTATAAGATGAGTTATTTGCACTAAAGTAGGAATCGTTAATGCTTTTTTTCCTAACATCATTGAATTTCAGCATAAAGGAACTAAATGAGTTGACTGCTGGGGACCCAAGTAGCCTCAGATCAGTCAAGAGCAGCTGTGTCATGAAATATGCAAGTGTCCTTTGATTGAGGAAGAGTGCTAATAATTTACTGCTAACATCAACACAAATTAAATTGTTGTATTTGTAGATAGAGTTAATTCTCTTCTAATAGGGAAGCAGGGCCTATCATACAACATGTGGTTAAGTTGGGCAATCTCCTGTCTTTAGTCTTGGTTGCAGATATAAGGAGAACCATAGAGGAGGAAAATAGATCCACTCTTTGCAGTTGAAAAGGAATCTGCCACCTGAAGTTATACAATATGAGGTGGCAGTAATAAAGATGAGAGCAATCTGTCACACAGTATAACAAAGTCCTGCTGATGAATTGGATTTATGGAGTGAAAGAAAAAGAGCAGCAAAGGACAAATCCCAGGATTTTGGCAAAAGCAAATAAATGAATTGGGTACAGAGAATTTAAACAGGTAGGTTCTGTTGCAGAACATACCAAGAGAGTTACCTTTGAACATATTAACATATCAATTAGATTTCTAAGAAGGATGTCAAAGAGACATCTGAAAATATGTACTAGAGAGCATGTATTTGGCTTGGAGTAGAAAATTTGGGGGTTATCAGTAAAGACTGAAGTTAAATGAGCAAATATTAGGTAAGAAAAGGTAGGTTCTTTGAATCTTAAATATTTAAAGGTTAGAAAGGGGATATTGGCATCATAAATAAAACCAAGGAGTGGCCAAGTGGTAGAAGAAAAGTTGGAGGTTACATGGCCCAAAGCAATGTGAGGAATATATTTCAAGAAGTTCATAAGATGAAAAAAGGTTAAGCAAGAACAAGAACTGTTGGTTTTGACAGAGTATTAATCAATCACTTCAATAAGACTGGATTTGATGGGATGACAAAGATAAAAGCCTCATATATGTTAAGTGATCAAGCAGAAATTGGAAAGCTACACAAATTATGTCAAGACATTTTCCTGTAAAGAGAAAATGAGACAACATATTAGCTGGGAGAGTGGTATAAGTTAAATGTGTTTGTTTAATACAGATAATAATAAACTAAGTTTCTATTTTGGTGGAAATGATGCAATAAAGAAGGAAAATATGAATTAAAACAGAAACAATAATGGCAAAAGGAACATTCTTGGGTAGGGGAGCCAAGCACTTAAGTTTTCAGTCAGTTGTCATACAAATAGTTGACAGTAGGATAGAGAAATCCACTTGATCATTTATATTTCATTGAGCAAACAGAAACAAAATTTTCCCTGGGACTTATGGAGGAGGGATGGTTTGAGATCAGGATGAAATATAAATCAGTTGTTTCTAAGTATGAAAAAGACTATTACCAGGAAAATTTTTAGGATGGACAGTAAAACTTCTTGTTCTTACTGATATTAAATCTAAATCTATGTACCTATCTATTCTCAACTTATTTTCACACATGTGAAAATGTGGAGCAGTAAAAAAAAATGGTGCATAACTCTAGTTCTGGAATTGCAACTTAAGTATGATTAGGAAGAAACCACCCAGGGAGCTAAAGGTGTTTGCTTTAGAGTGATTGATATAATAGATCACAATCTTTAAGCTGAGTGAAGAAAAAAATGAAAACTGGATAATATAAAAGCTACTAGGTCAATAGATACTGGGTCCTGACAAGATCATGTATGTTAATGTGATGCTACAACATGTAAACTGGGGAAGTCTTAAGGAAATTGTTCGCAGTTGAACAGTTTAAAACTGAGATTTCAGAGTTGGTATAGATTTTGAGAATATTGAAATCTAAGCTATGATTGTGGGAGATGGAGAATGAGGAGTCAAACAAAAGTTTTATTGAACTATGAGGGAAAAACCCAGGGAACAAGAAAACTAGTTTACATGGATGTTGAAATCCTAATAAATAATAATGGAACAACATGGAAGAACAGATACTGAACAAAAGGATAAAATCTTCAGAAAAGACTCGAGGTGAGATTGGTATTGACCAGCCTTAAATTGCATGAGGCACATGGTTCACAGGGGCTGGGGTTTTTGAAGGTGGGAAGGGATGGTCAGAAAGACTTAATGGTGATAATGAATACCTGCTCCTTCGCAGAGAAAAATAGTTAGATTGACAAGGTAGAAGTTAAAGATATAAAGTATTTTGTTGATGACAATTTGTGCATTTCAGTGGCCATGTTGAAGTCTTTGGGATATTCTCTAGTGGGAAAATGAGTCAGACTCTGGACCTCAATAAACCTTTTTAAACCATACTGAGTAAACTTTTTATCCCAAGGTAAAATACTACATAAATAAAGTATACTTCATGAAAAGTGACACCATGAAAATATCCCTTTGATATGGTTGTAGTACATTAAGGTAAAGCAGGATACAAAATTGTGTGTGTGTGTGTGTTGTGCCAGAGAAATTCTCTCCCGTATGCAAAAAAAAAAAAAACTTTCAGAGAGAACATACAATGAAAATTGTCTTGCTGAAAAACATAAGTAGTCAAATTGAGGTGTGCATTTATTAAACTTTGCCTCTAATTTTATTCTATAAAATTTAAAATAATGTTCTATCTTTGAATAATTGTCCCCACATTATTAAATATGTGGAATATAAAGGACTTTGTTAGAGACCATATACTCTTAAAATAATATTAGCTTTCCCTAGCATTGACATAAGGTTGACATTTATGACTATTACAATCATAAAAACTTAACGATGTGTTAAATTGTTTCTTCAAAGTGACTAGTGAACACTTATATTAGTAGAACAGAAATAGGAATAAGGTAAGAAATTTTGTCTAAAATAAAATATTCAATTCTAGTTTTCATAACTGCTCTTCCTAGTTGATCATTTACAGTTCCTTATTGTCTTTTCTTCAAAACTGGATGGAAATCTGTGTTGCTAACACCCCAGAAGATGATATAAACAATAGCCAATTAAAAAATTATTAGTACTGAATTATGACTCATGCCTATAGTATAAGAAAAAGTCACTTGTTTACTAGACTTATTTTGTTCACTTGAGATCATTTAATTTTGCTTACTTCAAAAAATACAAACATGCAGAATATAGGAATAGCTTGCTTTTAACAATAAACAATAAAATTTAGTTCCAACTAAAAAGTTCTAAATGTTATATTTCATTACACACTGCTTTCTAAATGCATTATTTGTTTGTATATTAAAAGGTTACACGTGGGCCTCCCCTGGTGGCTCAGCGGTTGAGCGCTGGGCTGCGAGGCTGCCCGCAGCCTCTGCAGCGCTGGTTCGTTCCCTGGCCGCACGAGAGGGTCCCACAAAAAAAAAAAAAAAAAAAGTTACACGGTTACACGTGAACCAAGTTGCCAGTGACTTCACTAGAGTTGCTGAAGATTAAGGTTAAAGTTTCTGTGAACATAGTCCCTGAGATTTAATATCCTAGATCCCAACCTAATGAAGAAAATGCACAAACACCAAAATTTGTCAACTTGATATATCTGTGATATCAAACTCATTTAGTAATACTTGTCTAACACATTCTCATTTCATGGGTCATAACAATTCATTGGCTCTTGTCTAAAGTAATAAACACTTCTTTTTTATTTGTGGTATGTGGGATGGCACACAAGTCGTGAAATGCCAATACACCTTCAAGGACATTGGTACAGAGGCCTTAGTGTGTACTATGAATGGTAAAATGAGATCATTTAAGTCTGTCTGTAAAAATTATCAGGATATTGGATTAAGCGCATGTAGGAAATACTTTGTACCTATATTGATATAAAGTAGCCAAATATTTGGAGTCATCACACAACTAAAATTTTTTTTAAAATCTCAAATCATTCCCAGATTTCAAATTTTTAAAACTTCATTAAAGCTTTTTAATGCCATACCAAGAAGCTTAAACATCATTTTACACAGGGTTTTAATTCCTTCCCTTGCTAACTTCATCTTCTAAACACTCCCACAAAACAAGAAGTATGCACTGAATTTTATATTCAAACACAGAAACATTACATATATTGAATATGACTTCAGATTCTACTATGCAAACTCTTAAGACCTGCATTTGTGATGGAAAAACATCTTTTATGGTTCAGCACTGCATTAATTTCCTATTGTTGTTATAATAAATTAATATAAGTTCACTGGCTTAACACAATACAGACATTCTCTTAGTTCTGAAAATATGTCTCAAGTCAGCATGCTGTAGGGCTATGCTTCTCCTAGACAATCCAGAGAAGAATACATCTCCTTGCCTATTGTCTCCTAGAAGAAACTGCATTTCTTAGCAAGTATACCCAAAAAACATTTGAAACCAGCAATGTACCATCTTCTAATCTCTAATCTTCACTATAATTTTGTTTCTCCCTGGTGATTACATTGAGTAATCTAGATAATTTCTAGATAATTTCTGCTTCAAGATCCTTAATCACATTACTATATAAGGTATCATATTCACAGACTGCAGGAATTAGGATATGAACATATGTATTAGGTCATTATTCAGTCTACCTAAGCACATAAAGATGTGGCACATAAATAAAGGGTACCTCTAAGAAAGCAGTACCTATATTAACAGTTGGTTTAACCTGGCTGAACTATTATAGTCTTCAAATAAATAAAAGTAATTTCTTGATAGGCTAGTTAAACCATCTTTTTGACTCTCATAATTGTTGGAAATTACTTGTGTTGATATATTTTCCCTGTATAGAACAATTCAGACATTGCACTATATAGTGATCAGTAATAATGATGAAATAGTTAAACATGAACAAACACTTTGACTAGAAATTTCTAGAAAAGACCCATAACAACATTAATTAACATAAATCTCTGTGGACAATAGCTATTTTTACCATGTGCATTTCAAATGTGGATATTTTGTTTCTAATGATAACTCATAGCTTTTCTTTAATGTATATGATATATAACGCTACCACCATTTTTCCTGATATTCAGTTCACTGATGTCTTTGCTTAAATTTTCTAGTAAAAAGATATACATACTGAAGAGAAAGCTATTGTTTTAAATGCTTTAAACAGGTCACAAATCTAAGTAATAGTCAATTAAAAAGTTATTATAATAATTGTAATAGTCAATTTAAAAGTTATTATATGTAAATATATATTATATCTATAGACCAGTATTGCTTAACTTCCTACAAATTAGACAAAGCAACATTCCACTATGAGTTGAGAAGGGAGCTAGTGACTGGGGAGATGGATGAAGAAAATGTCAAATTCTCTTTGTAATTCACCATCTCCCCAGGGGGACACGTGTAAATTCCATGTCTTCTTAAAACTGGCAATAACTCTTCTGGCAAATGCCATTTTGCATTATAAGTGGTATATGCTGTAACACCTCAGCACCTAATCTTTAATCAGACTGTCTTCATTGATAACCTTTCCCATGGTACCTTCTAAGAATATCTAATGCCACTGCATAAGCCCAGATGTTCCTTTTTAATAAATGTTGGCTGTCACTTCAAGAGGAATAAAACTGTTTTAAAGCCTTACAATTATTTTACTCTTTTTACTCATGACCTAGAATAAATAATATTCTGCCATCATAAATCACTTTAAAATGAGCTATAAGTTCATTTTATTTTAGAAAAGAGGAAATTCACTGGGGACTTCTGGGAAGATATTGGTATGAGCAAATATTCCAGGAATTTCAACTTTTATATTCCATTAAATATACATTGATAATAATAGTTTCCATTTCTTAAGGCCTTATATGTAAGGGGCACAGTAATAGACTCAACATTAATTTACCATATTTTATTCTCATAGCAAACTTTTGAAAGAATGAAACTGCAACTCTGACAGATAAATTACCCAAAATTATTTAGTTATAAACTGCAGGATCTCAGATTTTTGACCCAAATCTACGTAATATCAAAATCTAATTGCTGGGCCTCCCTGGTGGCGCAATGGGATAAGCACTGCACTATGAAGCAATACACAGCTTCTGCAGCACGAGTTCGATCCCTAGCCCACTAAGGAGAAACCCACATGGCGAGGCAGACCTCTCCTGTCTTGCCCGCTGCTCCCCTCAGCAGTGTATTTTAGCAGTGTTCTGTTCCCCACTCTATCTCTGGTGAAACCTCTTACCCCCTGCATCTCTGGCCTGTACCTCAGCTCTTGTATGCATAAATAAATAAATCTTTTTAAAAAATCTAATTGCTTAAGGTTACCATGTAGGAAAATATTATTAGCCTATAAGTTAATAGCCTATAACCATATTCAAGTTCCAACTTCCGTTTGTAATAATTCAGATATAAATAGCAATAAGATACTTTCAAAATAGTAGAATATCTATTTTTTGACTTAAAATACTGAGCAAAATGCAAGAAAATTTATTGTAAGTCTAGAGAAACAGAGGAACAAGTGATACGATGCATTTCATCATCAGGGCAATATCCACTTTTATTGTATGAAAATATATCTGAGGTGATATCTTTTTCCCCAAGAATAATTTTTAAACTATTCAGAAAAAAAATATTCCCAGAGAAAGAGATAATTCCTACTGTACTATATATCCTATACCTTTTCTGAGTATGGAGGAGAAAGAAAACCTTAATGTCAAGCACAAAGAAATCAACATACCATAGAAAATCACTCCAATTTCATCAAACTTCAACTTCAAAATAAACAGCATTATTGCTAAATATTATGAAACAAGCAGCCTGTTGCATTTAGAATGCACAATTTTTCCATGTTCAAACTGTTTCAAGTAGTAGAAGCCCTCAAAATGCAATATTTTGTAATCATTGTTAGAGTGACCATATATCTTATCACTAAATCAAGAAATTTAGAAGTGAAAGAATAGAATAATGATACTTATGTTAGGACAATGGTAAAATGCAATTGTCTTGAGCAAACCAGGGAATAGTGCCACCCTGAAAACACCATATATATAAAAGACAACATAGCTAAAAATAATATATGAGCAGAAAATAAAAGATTAAGATAAAGTTTTAGATGAATATGAGATCAGAAAACTAATGCATTTTTCTGCTTCTAGTATGGTACAATACACTCCTACTGGGCCATTTACCCTATGAAAACAACTATTAACTGTGAATTATGTTTTTGTTTTTTTTTTCCTTAAAAAATTAGGTGAAAACCTGTATATGAGAAAGACAGATTCTGGAAAAGAGTCAAACTTGAAATAAGAAAATGTCACCAGTAGGCGTTTCCTATATTTGTATCTTTTGTCTGAGGTCTGAATGATTGGTAGTTATACAAACTGGGTAAATCTCCGGTAGAAAAAGTTTTTCAGATATGAAGTAAACAAATGTCAGTTTGCATCACAGAAAAGTAGTAGAAAAGTCTACAAAGAAGTTACTCAGAAAGGGAAATTTCTAGATTTTGTGTAGTAACACTGCAGAAATATTTACTGGCAAGAAAACTTGCAAGATACAAGCAATATTCAGTTAAAAGCAGCTGAACTAATATTTGAGCTACTGCTCAACACACAAAACTTGCAGTTAAAGTACAACTAGGTTATTGACTATTGAAATAATAACAATCAATAAGCACCTCTTCGAAAGAATACAATAAAATCCACCATGTGTCATTCACAGCGTTCTGGAAAATTTCAAATTTTCTTGACACTCAAAGAAACAGAAAATATCACCTATATTCTAAATCACAGATTGGCAAAATTTTTATATAAACAACTAAATTATAAGGTTTTGACACTCATTTAGGGTCTCTGTCACATACACTGAATGGGAGGCTATATCTGCATATTCTACATCCCATAAGGGCTAATATCCAATATCTACAAAGAACTCATGCAACTCAACAAAAAGAAAAGAACTGAACCAAAAATTGGGCAGAAAAACTAAATACCTTTCCAAAGAAGACATATATATATATATATATGGCCAACAGACACATTAAAAAAAAGTGCTCATCATCACTTACAATCAGGAACAAGCAAATCAAAATCTACAATGTGATACCACCTCACACCAATGAGAATGAACTATATGAAAAGACAAGAAACAGCACATGCTGGTTGAATCAGAATCTGAGTTTAGTGTTTAGAAACCCACATATAATATGTAATCTTTACCTACTATTCCCAAGGGATAAAAAAAAATTAATATATTTTTAATTTATATTTGCCTGGACAATGTATAATAAAAAACTATAGCCTTCAATATATAAGTTCGACCAAATTGTTTTCAGTTTTGCATCTTTGAGCAGCTAAGTAACTCAAAGTAATTTGAAGAACAAAGGTAAATTCCAGACAAGTTTGGGGAGAAGGGTATTCCTTCTTAGGCTCTGGACTGAGAAAAAGAGCCTGATCAACGGCTTTGCAGAACCTCCAGGTTATTGGGGGAGTCAGTCCCATTGTTCCAAACTAATAAGGGAAGTGTGGCCTGAGGCTCTTTCTCAGCCTGCAGTGAAATACCATCTCTTTCTTCCCACCCCCCTCACTCCCAAGCACAATAGACCACCCCCTCTCCTCTATTCAATATGAGAGAAGATATTACAATGATCCAAATCCTACCCCATACCTATCATTTTCAGCACCATAACAGGGTTATCTTAAGGTAAGAACACTTTATAATCATTGTAAAACCTTTCAACAAAAGGTAAAATTATAAATATTTTACACCTGGGAAAAGTGAAGGTTATGGATATTAATAAGCATGTTCCAAATCACAAATTCAGTAAGCAGCAAGTGTGGACTTAAACCAAATTCATCTGCCTGAAAAGTCAGCACTCTGTAGCAACAAACAAAAAAACTGTCTTCTAATACCAAGATATAAACAATGTAAGTGACCATGGCTTGCAATCCAGGACAGTTAGGTGACAGCCATTGCTATTACAACTGATGGAGGCTAAGAGTAGAAAATTTGGGAAGGAGGCATCACAAGACTAGAAACTGGCTTCACAAGTCCAGATACTGGAGAAATATTTAACACAGTTGTTAAACCAGTTATAAAAATGAAAAATCCTTAGGGCGAACCACAATGGCAAGCATCAGACTGCTAAAAGCAACTGGGGAGATTGAGATTGAGAGTCATTGAAGAGAATCACCTCTATCTAGTCATCTTTCACATCTATCTAGTCATACTCTAGTGATAATTTATCCAACAACAATTAACAATTCCACAAAGAAATGAACCCTCCCCACGGAAAGGAGATTTTAGAACAAGCCTGTCCCCTCCAAACACAGTCCTGCTGTGTCTATGCAGGCATCCCTTTCTAAAACCCAATCACTTCCCAATGCAGCTCTCATCCCAACACTGTCCGACTGTGTCTATGCAGGTGTTTTCTTCTCACAGAACTGTCCTTTCAGGGGCAACTTTTTCTGCCCACTTGTGTCTGTGCAAGCATCATTTCCTTTCCTTTCCTTCTTTAAAACAAACTGCCCTTTTGGATACAACTAAACATCTCTGCCTCTTGGGAAAATTTGCCACTTCCCATTGAAAGGGGGTAACTCTCATGAAACTTTTTTCAGAGGTAACCCAAGGACCCTGTTCTGGGAATTCAACACCTCTCCAAACAATCAACACAACCACCAGGAAAGACTCACTCAATTGACAACAAACACAAGCATTGTTCCACAGGTCAGGCCTCATAGGCCTGTGGAAGTTATCTAGTCAGCTGCTAGCACACAGATAAATAACCATACAAAATGCAAATTTCCTTCCACAGAACTCGATGGCCAGAAACACATCTCACATCCTACCTTGTACACAGGGACACGCTCTTGTTACTCTTGTCAGTGGGATAAGAGTGGAAGTGATGTCCTCCAAATATGAGCTGAGGTTTTCAAGAAGATATATAAGCTTCTCTGTTTCTTTCCCTTTCTGAAAGTCAGAAATAGAAAGCACAGAGATGGAATGGTTGTTCTGAGCCTCGTTGGAATCAGCTAAGCCTCTGAATATACAACCCCAGTGTAAAGGTCACACCAGAAACCAATTAAATTAGAATGTGGAGTAATCCAATTAAATTAGAATGCGGGAACCAAGTATGGGTTGTTAAATATCCACAGGTGATTCCACTGATCGGTCGACTTTAGAACCACTACAGTCATGGGATGGAGGGAACTTGGATCTCAATGCAAGGAGGAAACCCACTCATGAACAATAAATTCCTACTTTTGACTGTTAAAGACTGAGAAATAAATGTACAGTTTTTCAAGCTGAAAAAAAGTGAACACAAGAGTACTAATGACTTGTCTTTCACAAAATTATATGTGATTTTATTGGATCAATTCTAATAAAATCTATATAATATGTAAGCTCCTATTCTTCTTTTTGTGATTGTGGGACCCTCACCAGTGGCTGGGGAACAAACCAGCGCTGCAGAGGCTGCGGGCAGCCTCCCAGCCCAGCACTCAACCATTGAGCTACCAACGGAGGCCCGTAAGCTCCTATTCTTAATTTCATCAGTGGGGAAAGATTTTCTTTTACTTTATGATGGAATATTCTACAAAACTATTAAAATAGCAATTTGACTACAGGTTATTTTGATCAACTCCTAGATCAGAAGCATCCGGTTTTGTTTCATTCTTAAATAGTAATTTATTTTTTTTTCCATTTGATTTATTTATTTATTTATTTATTTTTTTTAATTAATAAATTTTATTTTTATATTCCCCATAATAATTTAGAGGTGTTTCAACTCACTTAGGACAGATGGGAAAGGAAAGGCCAAAAGTCAGAAGTCTCTTGTGCACATTTCTGAAAAGGATGAAATACCTTGAAACTCGTCTAGGTCACTGAAAAAAATATAATTCAATGATATTTTAAAGTCATATATTAAAAAACAAAATATGATACAACATCACAATACTTTTCATTTATAATGCAACAGATACTTTCTAAATCTTCAGTTTCCTGGTGCCTAATAAATTATGTAGTATGATCAGGATCATTTTTGCATTAGTCATTGTAGAGGCAGGAAGGACCACTGAGCAGGTTTTCTAATATCTAGCAGACTGGGTAAAGGAGGAGTCAGAGTCCTCAGTGGTTTTTGCAGGTCTTTTATTGGGATTTACCTGGTACACAGCAGGCAGGGGTGCTGGGGGGCCGGGAGGCTGGCAGGCCTCCCAGCCCCCAGCAAGTCTTCACTCTATCTGGGCTTTCTGGTGATCTTGGCTTCTGCTTCATTGCTTCTCTTTCGGCTTCTCTTTCGGCTTCTCCTGGCGTCCGCGTGACGCCGCCCTTAAAAGCCCAGTATTAGCCCAGGTGAATCCCATCTACCTATGCCCACACCCCACTCCAGGTGCCCGCCATCAGGCATGCATTCAGGACAAGGATCCATCATCTATCCTGATGGCGGGAGGGCAGAAAAGCCTGACATTTTTCCTTACCCTACAAAGGGACACAGTGCAGGTTTTCTATGATTCCATGCAGACAGAGTAAAGGAGCAAAGAGTCCTGGAGCCCTCAGTGGTTTTTCAGGCTTTTATTGGGATTTACTGGGTATACAGCAGGTATACAGCCTGCCAGCCTCCCAGCCCCCAGCAAGCCTTCACTCTATCTGGGCTCTCTGGCGTTCTCTCGGGTTCTCTCTGTGTAGGGGCCGGAAGGGGCGCAGTGCAGGTTTTCTGATCCCATGCAGATCGGGTAAAGGAGGAGTCAGAGTCCTCAGTAGTTTTGCAGGTTTTTTATTTGGGGTTCACCAGGCATATGGCAGGCAGGGGTGCTGGCTGGGGGACTGGGAGGCTGGCAGGCCTCCCAGCCCCCAGCAAGTCTTCACTCTATCTGGGCTCTCTGGCGTTCTCTGCTTCTGCTTCGGCTTCTCCTTCAGGTTCTGCTGCTGCTGGCTGGGGCTGCTGGCGTCCCCCCGTGACGCCGCCCTTAAAAGCACAGTCTTAGTAGAATCCCATCTACCTATGCCCACACCCTATTCCAGGTGCCCACCATCAGGCATGCATTCAGGACAAGGATCCATCATCTATCCTGATGGCGGAAGGGCAGAAAAGCCTGACATTTTCTTTACCCTACAGTCCACCCCCTCAGGGTTTTCTGCCATACAGTCTATACATATATATACAATTTTCTAAGCAAACAAACAATGCAGCCATGGCCCACAAAAGCAAATACATCAAATATAACAAAATACAACAAAATACAACAGAACACAAATAAGTCCAGGCAGGGCCCCAACCTAGCGCAAAAGACAATTATTGGTACCAGCAGATGAGCCACCAAATCTGCTGCCGAAGGCACTGCTCATATGAGGGAGGGGAAATCACTCACGGCATCTGCTATAACACACCAGGAGCCGTCAGGCTTCCTGGCCTTCTCTGGCTGTAGTCTCGGCTACAAGGCACACACAGCATCCACCCCCAGGATGCACTAGCACTGGGATTGGCAATTTTATTCTGTTGGGGGTAATCGCCAACCCTCAGGGTTTCTGTCTGCAGTCGCTCCAACACTCGGCCTTCACAGCCACCCATGCGACTCACAGACCCCTGCTCTCAAGCCAACCCACTGCACAAGCACATGGGTTGGGGATCCAAACTTTGCATTTGGCTTGGGCTCCACCCCAAGCCACATTCCCCACCCGTCCCCCAAGGACGGGCTCCTCAGCTCCTCACCCTCACTCAAGAATGAGCAGGGCATCACCCATAGGTGATTTTACGAGACTCACAGGGCTTCAGCATACCCAGGCTGCTTAACAGCCGCTTTAGGGCTTCTCAACTTAGCATCAGTACCAGCTTTTGCCACCTTAGTTGGCTTTTCTCCTCCACCTGGCCACTGGGCATACACAGGCTGCTTTTGGCCATCTAGGCCCACTGGCCACCCCCAGATTCTCAAAAAATAAACATAACCTGCTAAGGTCCTCCGCCTTCTGGCGGGATTGTCAGTCCAAAATCATCAGTTCATCAGTCTATCAGTCCATTGGCCTCTCCCTGCTTCAGCAATGGCCTGCTGCCTCAGGGGTCATTGGCTGGTCCTTTCCGGTGTCGTTGGCTGGTCCTATCCGGTGTCGTTGGCTGGTCCTTTCCGGTGTCGTTGGCTGGTCCTTTCGGGCGTCTCCTTCATGCCAGGTCTCATCCTGTAGCTCGTGGACGTATCCATCTTCTATACCGCCATGGCGCCTCCAGCGTCGTCACAGGCAAAGTCTGTTCTCCTTAGTCCCTCCAGGTATTCGGAGGGCTCCAATACCCGTCTGCATGGATCCTGCCGACTTACGCCAATTGTAGGGGCCGGAAGGGGCGCAGTGCAGGTTTTCTGATCCCATGCAGATCGGGTAAAGGAGGAGTCAGAGTCCTCAGTAGTTTTGCAGGTTTTTATTTGGGGTTCACCAGGCATATGGCAGGCAGGGGTGCTGGCTGGGGGACTGGGAGGCTGGCAGGCCTCCCAGCCCCCAGCAAGTCTTCACTCTATCTGGGCTCTCTGGCGTTCTCTGCTTCTGCTTCGGCTTCTCCTTCAGGTTCTGCTGCTGCTGGCTGGGGCTGCTGGCGTCCCCCCGTGACGCCGCCCTTAAAAGCACAGTCTTAGCTCAGCTGAATCCCATCTACCTATGCCCACACCCTATTCCAGGTGCCCACCATCAGGCATGCATTCAGGACAAGGATCCATCATCTATCCTGATGGCGGAAGGGCAGAAAAGCCTGACATTTTCTTTACCCTACACTCTGCTTCTCTGCTCTCCTGCTTCTCTCTTTCTTGGCTTCTCCTGGCGTCCCTGTGACACCGCCCTTAAAAATCCCAGTCTTAGCCCAGGTGAATCCCATCTACCTATGCCCACACCCTATTCCAGGTGCCCACCATCAGGCACGCATTCAGGACCGCAGGGTTCCGTCATCTATCCTGATGGCAGAAGGGCAGAAAAGCCTCATACTTTTTACCTTACCCTACACAGTATCTCAAAGAATTTTGTTTTTTGTATTTTTTTCTTCACTTATAACAAGGAACACTGATATAAGGGTTGTGACTGAATAGCTGTTTATATTGTGACTGTTATTAAAGGCTGTTAATTATTTTGGATTTATCAGTTGCAGTGGTCCTCAACTGTATTAAAAAATAAAACATATTCTAGAGAGTTGATTTTCAGATATTTTAACTTAAAATGCTGTATAGGTAGCACTATAAATTTATATATATTAGCTATTAAATTGTATGACTGTAGGGTAAGGTAAAAAGTATCAGGCTTTTCTGCCCTCCCGCCACTGGGATTGATGATGGATCCTTGTGGTCCTGAATGCATGCCTGATGGTGGGCACCTGGAGTGGGGTGTGCTTAAGTGGGTACACCTGGGCTAAGACTGGGCTTCTAAGGGCAGCATCACAGGGACACCAGCAGAAGCAGAGAAGCAGAAGTGGAAGCACAGGAAGTACTAGGAGAACAAAGGAAACAGAGCAGAGGGAAAGAGAAGCGGAGACCATGAGAGGCCTCCCAGCCCCCCAGCACCCCTGCCTGCTGTGTCCCTGGTAAATCCCAATAAAAGCCTGAAAAGTCACTGAGGACTCCAGTATTCCTCCTTCACCCATCTGCTAGAATCATAGAAAACCTGCACTGGTCCTTCCTGCCTCTATGTACTGGAAAAAAGAGCTCAAGAAACACAGTATCAGCAATATGCCTGAATAAATTAGTATAAAATGGTAATTCTATTGTTAAAGCAAGTGAAAATACCAAATACAATGAGTTAACAACAATAAATATATCATACTACTCAAAAGTAAATAGCTCAAAAATACTATCCATGTGCCAGAACTAGAAAGAAAAATGAAAATAAAAATGGTAAACAGAAGCCCAAATCAAGGCATCACCCAGGACAATAAGACCTAAAACCAGAATTAAGTAATAAGTATTAAAGCTCAATCCTGGACAGATGTGGCTGTAGGCCTAAAGTGATAAGAAAGTAGAACTGAGCCCTTGCATAAAATGTAGAGCTTCTAAGAATTGTGAAGTCTATAAATTATAGAGCAGAAGTGCCAAGGAATCAATGGGCAATATGTAGAGAAGGAAAACTGAAATGCTATAGGCATTAAATGACAAACCATATACAAAGCCAGAGTTAACTGATAAAACAGAGAATTAGATAATTTTCACCTGTAAGAATCAGAAACAGGCCTCCCCGGTGGTGCAGCGGCTGAGTGCTGGGTTGCGAAGCTGCCCACAGCCTCTGCAGTGCCGGTTCGATCCCTGGCTGCTCCCGGCCACCAGAGGAGGGTCCCACATGGCGGGCAGACCTCTCCTGCCACCTGCTGCTCCTCTCAGCAGTGTACTTTGGTCCTTCTGCCTGCTCTGCTCCCCGCTCTGGCTCCAGTGAATTCTCTCGCCCTCCTGTGCTTCTGTCTGTACCCAGTGCTTGTATAAATAAATAAAAATAAATCTTAAAAAAAAATCAGAAACATTAAAACTACTTATAGAGATTATAAAATAGAAAAATAATAAAGTATAAATTAAAGTGATAACAATAGAAATAGGTATTCTGAAGAACATAATTGCTTAAAACAAGAAATCTTGGTTTGAACAACTTGGCATTAGATAGTAATGCAACTGTTAAAACTTCCAGTTGTAGGGAACTGGAATCTTATTCTTGGGAGAAATATGCCAGACATTTAGGAAGTTTCAGAAAAATAACATCTGAGTGGAATTGGAGAGCTGTTTCTTTCTTTTGAATTTTATTTATTTTTATTTTCTTATTTTTTATTTATTTTATTTTATTTTATATATTTTTTACATCATTTTTCATTTTTGCACAATGTATGCATTTTCATCTTGGTTATATTCCCCATACACATCACCCTTATTTTGACTCTAATCCCGCCCCACCGCCCCACCCCCTGTAGTGTGTCTCTGGTTTATAGTTGCTTGTTGATTTTTAATTTATTACAATTAGTCTTTTTCCTGGTCCCTTATTTAGGTTTTCTAAATTCCTGCCATGAGTGAGACCATCCGGTATTTTTCTTTTTCTTTCTGGCTTATTTTGCTGAGCATGATCCTAAGCATAATCAATACCTTGGAAAAAGAAAGCAAAATTCTGAGAGTGGTGAATCTTTTAAAACAGATTCAGTGATGAATCTAATTAAAACAATGCATGAAAGCCAAAAGTCTCCTAAACAGCTTATAAAGAGGTTCTTATCCCTTGAAATGTGAAAGCAGAGAAAAAACAGCAGAGGAAAGCCGATTAAGCTACTCTAAATCAATAGAGTAGCCAAACATCAAAAAAAGTAAAATTCCTAATGCCAAGGTCATTGTTGGGCAAGAATGGGATTCTCAGATATAATTGTGTACACTCAGAATGATGCACAAGTTGCTGTAAACCCTCAGAGGCATTATAAAGAATTTGTCTGAAAGCAGTAGAGACTTACCACCACCCTATAGGAAAACATGCTCCTCTTTCAGGATCTATTCCATCATTCCTTCTGTTCAGGATCTACTCCATCATGTCCTTCTACCCACTAGTCCAATAGCCAAGATTAAGTAACAGTGAAACCAGGCTAGATTTCTGCTACACTCTGAAAAGGAAAGCAACTCATTTTGACAAGCCAATAAAATCAAATTAGAGGTGTGGCCTTGCTTTGTTGCCCATTATTCTTGCACTTTGAAAATGTGTACTTCATGAACATGAGATCCTATGTATATCATATCAAACCAATAAACCCATTTATATAACAAAGGAGGTTCAAGAGTGGGTAGGCACCCTACCATTGAATCAACTGGACATATCAGACATTGCATCACTCAGATACTGCCAAATTCATGAACAGAGTGTGTAGACACAGCTTGTCTACCAAGTAGGAGGAATAACTTATGAGGATAGGGTACTTTTTTCCAGATGCAATTTATACTCAATCAAGATGTTTCTATTAATTCAAAAGGGTGCCTGCACCCCTACCCTATGTTTATAGCAGCACTATTTGCAATAGCTAAGCTATGGAAACAACCCAAATGCCCAAAAATAGATGACTGGATCAAGAAGATGTGGTATACACACACAATGGAATATTACTCAGCAATCAAAAAAGATAAACTCATGCAATTTACAGCAACATGAATGGAGCTGGAAGGAATCATGCTCAGTGAAATAAGCCAGAAAGAAAAAGAAAAATATCAGATGGTCTCACTACCAGCAGGAATTTAGAAAACCTAAATAAGGGACCAGGAAAAAGACTAACATAATAAAGAAAAACTCAAAATCCACAAGCAACAGTGGACTAGAGACACACTATGGCGGGGGCGAAGAGGGGGATGAGAGGAGGGATTAGGGTCAAGATAAGAGGGGTGGGAATTGTGTGGGGAATATAACCAAAATGAAAATGCATACATTGTGCAAAAAATGAAAAATGATGTAAGAATTGTATAAAATAAAATTTAAAAAGACATAGAAAAAAAATAAAAAATATTTTCTAAATTTATAGTTTACAAAAACAATTTTATGTAATCCACATACCTGAAAAGGAAAATATTTGGTCCAGTCATAGTTAAGTAACTCTATTGGATCCACCTAAGCCAGCACTAATTTAGGCTATCTTTCAATGAGGATAAAGATGAGGTATTTCTCTATCACAAAGAAAAATAATTGGATAAGTTATAATAGTTTGATAATCAATCAAGATACTGAGAATGAGTGTCTCCTCCCCTCCACCGTCCTTGTGTTCTCTTGTCCCTTTACTTCTTCCCTCCCTCCTAACCTCAGAGCCCTTACCATGTTTATTGGTGTTCATTAGTTTTTTTTTTTTTATTTTATTTTATTTATTTATTTATTTTATAGAGGCATGTATTTATTTATTTATTTGTTTGTTTGTTTGATGGTTTGTTTATACATGCACTGGGTACAGTCAGAAGCGCGGGAGGGTGAGAATTCACCAAGCCAGAGCGGGGAGCAGAGCAGGCAGAAGGACCGAAGTACACTGCTGAGGGGAGCAGCGGGCAGCAAGAGAGGTCTGTGCGCCATGCGGGACCCTCCTCCTGTGGCCGGGGAGCAGCCGGGGATCGAACTGGCACCACAGAGGCTTCGGGCAGCTTCGCAACCCAGCGCTCAACCGCTGCACCACCGGGGAGGCCCTATTGGTGTTCTTTAGCTTTTGAAAGTGTTTTATATTGAATTTTCTGCTACTAGAATATCTAATATTAGTATGTTAATTGACTTTTTATCGTTTTGACTTACTTTGTGCACATAATTCTCACAAATCCCCTCCATTTTGTTGAAATAGCTGCATTTCATGCTTTCTTATGACTCTATAATATTCCATGATGTGTACGTATCATATCTTGATCCATTTGTTCATTGAAGGAGAATAATTATCTTAATGTGTAGATTATTGTTCCTTTGAGGAAATATTCATATGCAACATTTAACAAGTAATAGTTTGCTTCTCCTGTAATACAAAAAATAAAGATGTTTCTATTGTCCTCTATGGGAAGAATGCATGTGTTTGGAAAGCAAGAGGTAAAAGCAAGAGTGATTTCATTTATTATCATTTCCATTGTCCCTATTTGGAAATGAGTGCTTACCATTATTGCAACCCTGGGATCTGAAGCTTTAGAGACACGTGTCACAAAAAAAAAATAAATAAATAAATAAAAAGGAATACACGAGAATTTCATTAAACTATAAATGGGTGCTACCTGTGTACTTTAAACTCTTTGTACTAATCCAGAAGGTAAGGCATCAACATCTTGTTGGGTATTAGACCTCATGATTATCAGGACTAGGGACAGGAAGGAATTTTATGATATGCTAGTAACCCAGTGGGTGCCTCTTGATAATCCGAGCCCAATTTAGTTGCTCATTAACAAGCACACCAGCCATAGCTTGAGAAAAGAATGTTGATTAAAGGTTCAGATTTCTCAAAGATGAGATCTGTGTTACATTATCACTTAAGTCACTGAGACCAGCAGAGATACAAGCTGAAAGTAAGAAAGCTTTTGAAATGACAGTAGAGAAGAAAAATGACTATCAGTTGTAATGCCTAGTCTATATACATCAGGAAGGCATTCATCTTACTTATATCCTTCTAAAGTTTTTCGTGAATGAAAATTTCCAGAAGATTAGGAGTTATTCTCTGCATTATGAGAAAAGTATTCAGCAAACACAAAGGAAGAAATACAACGTATGCTGTACACTCTGCCCAAATCAACTTCAAAGATGAACAACTTATTCCCCTAGTTGGTAAACATGTGACCAGAAGTGGGCCCTCAGCTTGAGTGCCTTGCTTTATTTAATACAATAAATCCTGAAGTAAGCCCAAAGACCAGGATCCCTTCCCTTCAGCAGAAACCCAATGGTCTATCAGTGAAGTGTGTTTAGTCCCAAGCTTCTCACACCCTACTTAAGCCAGTTCAATTGAAGAGTAGTCCAGAGTCAGCTGAGCCATGGATGAAACTAGATCTCAGCCCAAACTCTCTCCACCCAATCTTGCTTCCATCCCTTCCTTTCCTTCCAAGATGTTTCTCTCAAGGAAACTCCCCATTAACATTTCTGCACAATAATCACTATTTTAGTGTCTGCTTCCCAACCTGCAACATTATGTGGTGATTTTTATTTGAAATGAAAAATATGACAGTGTGCTAAAACAACAAGGGATTAATTTTATTACAAATCCATGGGATTTTTTTTTAAGATTTATTTATTTATTTATACAAGCAGTGGGTATAGTCAGAAGCGTGGGAGGGTGAGTGAATTCACCAGAGCCAGAGCGGGGAGCAGAACAGGCAGAAGGACCGAGGTACACTGCTGAGGGGAGCAGCAGGCACGGCAGGAGAGGTCTATGCACCATGTGGGACCCTCACCGGTGCCCGTGGATCGAACCGGCACTGCAGAGGCTGCGGGCAGCTTTGCAGCCCAGTGCTCAACCGCTGCGCCACCAGGGAGGCCCTCCATGGGATTTTTTAACCAGCATTCCTACTTCTTTTGGGTACTGTCCTCCAGAGTCATCCTAATGTTGTATGACAGCTGGACCAGCATGGTTCTCTATGATCCCATTTTAGACCGTAACAGATTAGTCAGAGATGAGTTTCTAGCCTAGGAGGACCTATCAATTCATTCCAAAGAACAGTAAGATAGTTGTTCTCTTCCTAGTGGCTGACATTATATAATACTAGCCTCGGGAGTTCTCATGATAGAACTATATGTTCTATCATGTAAAACTGACAAATGGAAGTGGCAGAACTGTACAAAGACAGAAAGCTATTAAGCTAATACATATAGAAAAAAGGAGCAAATGGAGAGATTCCTTATAACTGGCATACCATTGGGTGTAACTGAATTTTTTCCCCAGTAGTAAGCAACAGGAAGGTTTATTTTTTTTATTTTTTGTTTTGAGAGTTAAAATTATTTTCAAACATTATATAAATTCCAGGAGTACAGCTTTATACTTCAAATCCATATATACCATGTATTGTATGTGATCACTACCAAAAGTCTAGTTTCTAATACCTACCATACAACTAGCCCCATTTACCTATTTACCCACCCTCTACCCCCATCCTCTTTGACAAACATTCTGTTGTTAGAATCTATTAGTTTGTTTTCATTTTTTTCTGTTTGTTCATTTGCTGTTCTATATTCCACAGATGAATGAAATCCTATAGTGGTGGTCTTTGACTTGTTCTACTTAGCCTAATCCCCTTATACTCTACCCATGTTGTTACAAATGGCAAGACTCCTTCCTATGTAAGGAGTATTCCATTGTTTATATAATCCTACATCTTCTTTGTCCATTCATCCTTCAAAGGGCACTTAGGCTGTTTCCATCTCTTGGTTACTGTAAATACTGCTGCAATAAACATGGGGTGAATATATCTTTTTAAATTCTTGTTTTATTCTTCAGGTAGATACATAGAGATGGAATAGCTGGCATGTATGTTATTTCTATTATTAGTTTTATGAATAATTTCCATACTGTTTTGCATAACGGGTATTTCAATTTATACTCCCATCAACAGTGTTCAAGTGTTCCCTTTCAGCACATCCTAAAGCAAAACTCACTCTCCCCTCCACAGAACCCCTGGCTGAGCTGACAACCCCAAGGTCAACAGCCTCCAAACATTTTTCTACACTTACTTTCTCATCAGTGAAGAATGAATTGACTTCATGTCTCCTCTCATGTAGTCTGTGTTGGTCCTGATGTTCAAGAAGGTTTTTAGCTTCACTCCCAGCTTCCAGATTCTTTTAGTATAGTATCCCTCCATTTAATGATTAGATGTTCCCCTATATTCCTCTCATAAGTAAAACCATCCAATATTTCTCTTTTTCCTTCTGACTTATTTCACTGAGTACAATTCCTTCTAGCTCCATACACGTTGCTGAGAATGGCATGAGTTTATCTTTTTTTGATTGCTGAATAGAGGGATAACAGGGGACTGTGGTGATAGTGCACATGTGCATTGGTGAAGGAAACTCTATGGGGACTACACCTGAGGGAGGGGAAGAAAATATTTTTTAAAAATGAACAATGAGGTAAAAAATATTTGTTTAAAAAAAGGAAAAAAATAAAATAAAATAAATTCAAAAACATAGACCCTAAAAAAAAAAAAAACCTAGATGCTCCTCATGTTAGCAAATAAGAAATCTCTTATCTGCCATCTTGGTAATGTCATGCTATCTTTATGGCTTTGATAATGATAAGGATAATGAAAATCTTCTCTTGTGCCTCTACTGGTCATAAGAATGTCTTCTTTGGTGAAATGTCTATACCTTCTGCCCATTTTTAATCTGGTTTTTAGTATTATTGATATTAAATTATATGAATTGTTTACATATTTTGGATACCACCTTTTATCACCTTTTATCATGTATCTAACTGGCAATATCTTTTCCATTTAGTAGTTTGCCTTTTCATCTTGATGATGGTTTTGTTTGCTGTGCAGGAGAGTTTTAGTTTTTGTTTTTTGCTCAACATGGTCTTTGGAAAGCCAAAAGTAAACAAGTCTCTGAAAGTTGATAGGGAAGGGTAGCAAACACCACTTGAAATACTTGAAATGAATGTTCCAGGAAGGTCTGGTAATTCACCTGAGCTGGGGGAAATATAACTGAGATGAGTCTTACTTCAGTATCCAGATGAGGAAAGGTAGATGAAAACTGTAGAAAAGAAGAGTGACTATGACTATATTTTTTAACCCATCCCTGAGGAGCCTAAAAATGTTTCTTTTTAATAGGGAGATACACTGTCATATCCCAATTACCTTTTATTAGCGATAAAAAATGTGTGCTTTGTAGAATGAAACCACATATTTGTATTTGATGTCTTTTATTTGAATAGTGATAAATTTATTTTATTAAAATCTATACATATGATAGACTCTAGACAAGGAAGACCTTCAAACTGGTAGAGTGCTCATGCTCATGATTTAATGATGGCTGAAATGAGGACATAAATTATCTGTGGTATCATTATTTTCCCACTAAGAAAAAAAATATAGAATTAAAGCTTTGTACTTTGTCAACTTGTCACCTAGGTAATGGAAGAGGAGGCTAAGCCTGATGGTAGGGATAAATATGATGGTAGAATAAATATGATGGTAGGGATACACTGATTCAGGTTCATACTAAGATGAGGTCGTAAGAGAAATTTACACGATTAATATTCAGGAAAGTATGAAAACCAGAAAAAGGACCTCAGATAAAATTAATGGCTTCAAAAATTCTAACAGCAGAAAAGCCATTAACCATTATGCTCTGAAACAAAATCACCACCTGCTGTAACCTCTCTTATCTTGGCAGGGCAGAACAAATAATGTGCTTGAAAGAGCTAAAACCATGGGGTATCATTTTATTTCTGATAGAAACCAAATATCATGATTTTTCAGTCTTATGAAATTTTTAGAAGGAGAGTTTCTTTCCAGAACTTGGTACTAAATCCATGTGTCTTTATATTGTTCAGTATTTAACAAATGAGGCTTTCCTAAGATTTACTTTTATTCTGAATTCACATTATCCTGGGTCACTTTATTTGTTACTAGCTCATGCTATAAAAAGCTCACCTAGTGATAAAACATGATTAATAAGCTGCCTTCAAAATTTATACATATGTAAACTGATTATAAGAAATTATTAGATATGTGACATAATATACCTGAGCATAAAGAAAACTGTAAATTCAGAGGAGGTGAGATTATCTTTGTTCTGGAAAAGTGATACTATCATAGATTCACAGAAGAAGGTTATTAAGTAAAATTAATATTTAAGCAAAAAACCTATGGAATGCATAATTTGCATAGTTTTTCTTGCTATTGTATGCCTTTGTTTTAATCACTGTACATATTAATGTTCCTGTTGTATTGTTTTAAAGGAGATTATAAATCCTGATCAAGTAAAATCCACATATTCTCAAATGTTGTAGTTCATATCCATGGATGATATCATCTGGCTCTATATCTCTGCTTTGAAGAGTCATAGAATCATTTTTGAAAACTAGAAAGGAGGAGAAAAGCATTGCTTAATGATAATTTCCTTACTGGTTCTTAATTTTTAGTACACATGTGGTTTTATATATTTGTACAATGTAGAATTTGGAGTTGTTTTCTCAAAGAAAACCATGACCTGTATTGCTTTGACTTTAAATAAGTCAGATTTTCTGGCCTTAAACTTTTCTGTGCTCTACTCCAACAGACTCACAACAGTATACACAGACATCACCTCAAACCACAAGTATATTATTTTTCCTTATTGCATGAAACAGAAAACCAAGGAGCAGTAGTAAAAAGACTATAACAGAGGCGTAATGGGGCAAACTGGATGAATAAACATTCCTTAATTATACACTGGGATTCAAATGTTCCCTTCTGGTGTGGTCAGCATTATCTTTTTTCACTTTGGAACTGAGAAGATCTCAGTTGCTCACATGTTCACCACCCAAGAGAATATTGATATTCAGCATATAAAGCAAAACACTAAATTTTGCTTATAGCAGATGGTTGTCCATAGCATTTATATTTTAAGGTTTTATTTATTTATTTATTTATAGAACAATGAAATTTTTCAATGAAGTATGCTTACAAAAAAAAAAAAAAGCAGAGAAAATTACCTGGGCTTATATTACTGGCATGATAAAAATTAACAAGTTAACATAGAAAACATAACTGTCAAATTATTTATGGGCTTCTCTTTAGCATAAATATTTTTAATGTTGTATATATATATATATATATATATATATATATATCCAGGTAGATCTGACAGCATATAAAGTAAAATAAACCCATTAGAAAATATAAAAAGTTCCCCAAGTCATAAATTATTTAGCTATAGTGTATTAGGGTGTGCAGGCAGAGAGGATATAATGTAGGCTGTCACTCAAAGGGTATTGAGCCAGGGAGCAACATGTAGATATCAGAATCTGGAACTTGTGAAAATATGAAATAAGAGTTGATAAGACCAACTCTTAAACTTATATTGATACCACTTTTGGGGAGAGATGAGTTAGAACTCCAGGAATTTGAGAAAAAGTTCAAAGGGGAAAAAATAGGAGTTATAAGTGCTAAGTATATTTGAAGTTCTGGGGTTAGGATTGTATTTATAACCTGGTGGAGAAGATGAATGAGCAGCTCAAGTGAGGAAAGGAAATTTCCACCCAGCAGTTCCTCTGTGAAAGGCTGGAACTGGGGTGAGTATAGATGCTAATGGGTCTGCAGAGGTGAAAGACATTTCCAAAATTCAGAATGATAATGTGCTAATTTTGACAAATGAACAGGTGAGAAAGAAGAGTAATGCGACATAAGCTAGATTCAGACTAATAAGAACCTTGTTGTTGTTGTATTGTGTTTATATGTCCATTTTCTGAGTCTAGTGGAGAAAATATATCAATATGAATATGTTAAACAGACTTTGCTTTCTTCAATGTATATCCTCAGCTCCTTTTTTATAGATTAACTGTCCATGTATACATGGGTTTATTCCTGAGTTCTCATTTCTATCCCATAGTTCTGTGTGTCTGTTTTTGTTTTAGTATTACACTGATTTGATTACTATAGCTTTGTAGTATAGTTTGAAGTCAGGGAGTATGATACCACTGTTCTTTTTTGTCAGGATTGCTTTAGATATTTGGTATCTTTTATATTTCTTTATAAATTTCAGTAATGTTAGGGCCTCCCTGGTGGCACAAGGGGTTAAAGCACCGCAATATGAAGCAATCCGCAGCCTCTGCAGCATGAGTTCAATCCCTGGCCAGCCAGGGGACAACCCACATGGCGAGGCAGACATCTTGTCCGCTGCTCCCCTCAGCAGTGTATTTCAGTCATTCTGCCTGTTCTCTTCCCACTCTGTCTCTGGTGAATCCTCTCACCCCCCACATCTCTGGCCTGCACCCCAGCTCTTGTATGCATAAATAAATAAATCTTTATAAAAAAATTTCAGTAATGTTCAATTACTTTGAAGAATGCCATTGAAGTCTTTTTTTTTAGTTTGTTTTTTAATTTTTATTTTATGTTTTTTACATCATTTTTCATTTTTACACAATGTATGCATTTTCATCTTGGTTATATTCCCCATACAATTTGCATCCCCCTTATTTTGACCCTAATCCCTCCTCTCCTCCGCCCCCCCATAGTGTGTCTCTGGTTTATAGTTGCTTGTTGATTTTGATTTTTACTTTATTGTAAAAAAGCCATTGAAGTCTTGATAAGGATTTCCTTAAATCTGTGTATTGCTTTGGGTAACATGGATATTTAACAATGCTAAATCTTCCAATCCATGAGCAAGAAATATCTTTCCATTCCTTTGTGGCTTCTTCCATTTCCTTTTACAGTGTCTTTTACTTCTGATTGTATAGTCCCTTTACCTCTTTTGTTAAGTTTACTTTAGGCATTTGATTCTTTTTGTTGCAATCGTAAATGGGATGGTTTTTTGATTTCTTTCTCTTCTAAGTTTTTTTTTTGGATATAGAAATGCAACTGGTTTTTGTCAGTTGATTTTGGAACCTGCCACATTGCTAATTAGATTTATTATTTCAATTAATTTTTTTAATGGAGTTGTTTGAGTTTTCTTTATATATTATCACACAGGTGGGAGTGGTGGTGGCTTCCTTGGCTTTCTAAAACTGTTCATAAACCTGCAGACAAGGCTTTAAGCAAATTGCCTGGAGGGCCTGAACTCTCAAAAGAAGCAGGAAAGCAAGGAGGGCAGGGAAGCAACGGAGATGATGCTAATTTCAGGTCATGCCTCTGTCAATTCTCTATATCAGACCAAAAATCCTGGAATAACCTTGCTCAGCTGGCTGTGCAAGACTAAGACTAATTTCCAATTGGCACAATTTCCAATTCTTAGTCTGCTCAGCTGGCATGTCACTGTGGTAACATGCATACTCTTGACTACCTATTCTTGGGACCACACTGTCAATCACACAGTGGGGTATGATGGGTGAATTCCCTGGCTTACCCTGACATATCTGTATCAGTTACCCTCTATATCTAAGGCTACAACTGATATGCTCAGAGGGCCTGAACTTTCAGGCAGAGCAAGGAAGCATGGAGACACTAGTTTTTTGGGGGGCACCTTTGCCAACTCCCCAAAGGGGACACAGATAACCTTGGGAGGTCAAACATTAAAAGAAGTTAGATGTATGGCTCGCCTCACTGCTGAAACCTCTAAATGGCCCCCAGGGTGCCCTTCAATCTACAGGCTGTGTCTGACCAGAAAGTGTGCACTGTCAGTCCTCAGGAGAAGCCAGGGGAGGGGCCCTTAGTGGGAACAAGCCTGGAAGGACTTGGTGGTGAAGGATGTGAATTGGCACAATTTCCAATTCTTAGTCTGCCCTACTTTTATAATAACTTGTCTCTCCCCTTCCTTCCTGAAGGGGAAGGAATCTCATGTCACCAACTCCATTCCAGATGAGATTGCTCCCTTCAGAAGCCTTTCTTCAGCGTCCCTGTAGGAAACAATGACTTCAGGAGCCTCTCTATCCATCATCTTTTCAGAATTCTTCCCCACGAAAAAAATTTTAAAGTTCATTTGCAATGTATATTTAGTATTGTCATAATAAGACTGTTTTTTTTTTTTTTAAATAATAAGAATGGTTTAATCGCTGAGGTGAAAATCACTGTTCTTCTTTCTGGAAGCATTTAGAATCATATTTAATGTACTAAAATTTCACAATAATCTTTCAAGATAGAGAGTTTTGTGTTGGGCATTGGTGGGCACTTTTGTTCTGAAGATTTATGTCCTTCAAGTCTAATACAGTTAATCATTATTATTTGCAGATTCAATATCTACAAACAAGCCTACATGCTAAAATTTATTTGTAATCTCCAAATGAATACTCAGGCATGTATGAAAAGTTGCAAAGATAAGAGTTTCTTGGCATACACATGCCCAAATTAAGTCAAACAAGGCAAGACTGTCTTCTTGTTTCAATTCTCATGATGTAAAGAAAAATCCATTCAGAGTCTATTTAGTGACATGCTTTTCTCATTTTCATACTTTATCTTAGTCATTTAATTATTTACAATAACCTCCAGGCTCAGTACTGAAGTACAATATGGTGTTCCTAAGTGCAAGGCTGAGATATGTCTTAGAGAGAAAATATATGTGTGAGCAAAGCTTTGTTCATGCATGAATTATAGAACTGTTGGCTATGAGTTCAATGCTAATGAATCAACAGTATGGTGTACCCAGAAAAAGGAAAAGGAACTTCACCAATTTACACAAGAGACCACGCCAGAAAGCGTCCAAGGACATGATAAATCTATAGGAAAGATAGAAAAGTGGCTAAATGTGTGAACTCATAAAGTGATGACCCATTTTTTTAATAGTAAATGACATTGTTGTAAGGCTGAAAACCAAATAAATTTATGATCATATTATCCAAGATCAGGAAAATATTAAACCTTTCTCAATTAGTAACTGCTGTTGGGCATTCCAAAGGTAACACAGCATAAAGAAATGTTAAATTTGCAAGTGATAACTTTCTGGAGTCAGTTTTTTCTGTGGAAAACCCTTAAAAATACCTGCTAACTGTTATTCGGGAAAAGGGTTTTATGTAAGAGCAGCTTTTCTTTTTTTTTTTTAAGATTTATTTATTTATGCATACAAAAGCTGGGGTACAGGCCAGAGATGCTGGGGGTGAAAGGATTCACCAGAGACAGAGTGGGGAGCAGAACAGGCAGACTGACTGACTGAAATACACTGCTGAGGGGAGCAGCGGGTGAGTCAGGAGAGGTCTTCTCCAACATGTGGGTTGCTCCCTGGCCTGCCGGGAATTGAACTCATGCTGCAGAGGCTGCTGATTGCTTCATAGTGCAGTGCTTAACCCCTTGTGCCACCGCGAAGCCCAAAAGCAGGTTTTCAATGACAAAGAAACTAGCTTGTTTTATAAGCTAGTTTGTTCATAAGTTAACCTACATAACATAAAAGGTGTTACAGCTGGTAAAAATGTGACTAGCAGCTTACAAGTACCTAACTATCTATTCCCCTAGAAGCATTAGTTCACATTCACTAATTCAGCATCTATGGTAACCTTCTAGAACATTATTATGGCAAATAATGAGAACTGACTGTATGTGTAAGATAAGTTCCAACTTAAATCAAACTTTACTATTCCCTTCCACATTAACGAAGATATAATCATTTTAGCCTAATGCCATTAATTAGAAAATTACAGGAAATAAAGAATATTTAAGATGGATAGATTTTGATGAGCTCTAATTCAGAATAAGACTGCAAAATTTGGGCCTCCCCTGGTGGCGCAGTGGTTGAGCACTGGGCTGTGAAGCTGCCCACAGCCTTGGCAGTGCCGGTTTGATCCCCAGCCGCCAGCGAGATTCCACATGGCACGCAGACCTCTCCTGCCACTAGCTGCTCCCTCAGCAGTGTATTTTGTCAGTCTGTCTGTTCTGTTCCCCGCTCTGGCTCTGGGGAATTCTCTCACCCTCCCGTGCTTCTGACTGTACCCAGTGCTTGTATAAATAAATCTTTAAAAAAATAAAATAAATAAAATTTTAAAAAAAGACTGCAAAATTTAAAAGCATTTATGCAGAAGATAAAGAAAGAGATCAGAAGTGGAAGGAGAAAACTGAGCATAGAACTGAAACTACTGGAGGGGACAGAGGAAGGAGAGGAGACAGAACAAGGTGGGAAGGGTGTACAAGGGACTACAGGTGTCTTGGCAGTGGGTGCTTTGTGGTAACAACACCTGAGATGGGAGTTCCTATACTTCTGATACAAAAAAAAAAAAGGAAATATCAAAAAATAAAAGGGAAGGACCTTCAGAAACACTGTAGAGACCCCATATGCAGACCAACTTCTTTAGTAATCCAAAGCCCTTTTTCTATACAATGATCAATGTCAATAAATGAATTCATAACCTACTGATCAGAATCAATACATGGAAAGATCCATGATTTAGGAACAGGATGATTTCATCATCTTGGTGGCATTTGTGAAAGGACTTTCTGCCATTAACTTGGCAGTCTACAGCAACAAATTTTCTTCTGTCTCTTGCAAAGGAAAAACAATTACAGCTCATTGACAGGGAGTAAAGTGGGCATTAACAGAATATTGAGAGAGGGCAGAGTTATCCCAGGGAAAGGAAGCTTGGGAAGCACATGATCAGCATGTTAAAGTGGCTGAGTATTTGACATATATGTACTGACATTTATTATTTCTTAAAGGAGCAGAACTAGAAAAAAAATGTTGAAAATTTCCAAAGAGGAAGATTTTAACTAACTATTGTGGCTAATAATGAATACATGTATTCATTCAATAATAAAACTGAATGCAGTGAGGCATTCTGTTTTTCCCTTCACTGCCATAATTAATCAGAAATAGAGTGGTGCTTTGTCAAGGAGGCTGTGCAGGGAATTTTCCTTTGGGTAGAAAGATACGCCAAATATTCAAGTTTCTCTGAGCACTGTCTCCAATACATTATATGTTATTCTCATTATGAGAAACGTATTAATACAAGTCAATAAATTAATAATTAGGCAATGAACAATGAGAATGGGTAGGAAAATTGTCCTTTAGGTAAATATGACCTTTAATAAATTGCATTTGCTTTTATAAATAAATTGCTAGACAATCTTGCTATATTATTTAGAATAAAGACACAATCTCTTTAAAATATGATTTAGTAGAGAACTGTAAAGCAAAAGGAAATGAAAAGTGTACACCAACAGTAACCACAGGGGTAATTGAAAGAAAGAAAAGATGATGCAGAGTATTAATTAAATTACAAATGCAATCACCTCAGAGGAAACTAAACACAGGCCAAGGAACAAATAGTCATTCATCAATAATTGAGTCTAATTAGTCATTCTAGAAGTTTAAGAGATTGCTCCTTTGGAGCTAAACAGAACTGAATTTATATACTGTTGCTGCCACTTTTGGCTTTGTGTTCTTATCTCCAAAGGTGACATCTCTAAGCCTTAGCTTTCTTGTTTGTAAAAGCAAATAATAATAACTCACTGAGATACCATAAGGATTATATCAAACAATCAATGTAAAGGTATTAGATCACAGAGTATAAACCACAAAAAATTCAACAACAATGATACCAACATCAATAATAATATCATCATATCAGACTAGGGATAGCAGAAATTAGGTCATTGAAAAGATAGCATACAACCAGAATTTTGAAAAAAGGCTAAGAAGCATTACATATGAAAAGCCTAAGAAGGGAATAATCCAGAGGACTAATATACTACGAGGATAAAATTCACGAATAGTATGCAAGATGACGGGAAGTAAAATATGTCACCCTAAAATGCACTACTTTGGCATGTGGTTTACTTTATGGTGAAGGTCACCAAGACCCCATTTACACAGCAAATTTTTACCTCTCTCTTAACTTCATAGAATTTAGATTGGTGCCTGTACCAGAAAAAGAGATATTATTAAAGATAATACTTATAATCTTATCTGTATGACTGGGCAAGCATCTGATTATCAAACACCAGCTCTAATTATCTTCTGTGAATTATTCTTCTTTAAGGCCCAGGATCCTATTCCATTCTTTGGATAAGGCTGCCAGACAAGTCTTAATTGTCCAACTTGCATTTGAGTCTAATATTTTTATGGGATTCCAATATGTAAAACATTGAATTTGCTATTCTCCTAATCCGTCTTATGTCAATTTAATCATTAGATACCCAAAGAACCTAAAAAAGATGAAGGGAAATTTTTTTCTGCCCCTACAAAAGCAAGGCACAATTTGATTGCTGATCTGATAACAAACTATAAATGCAAAATTAATAAAAACTCCACTTTTCTCATCACTTAAAAAAATATTTGATGAGGGCCTCCCAGTGGCGCAACGGTTGAGCACTGGGTTGCGAAGGTACCCGCAGCCTCTGCAGCGCTGGTTCGATCCCTGTCTGCCGGGTAAGGGTCCCACATGGCGCGCAGACCTCTCCTGCCACCTGCTGCTCCCCTCAGCAGTGTACTTCATTGGTCTGCCTGCTCTGCTCTCCGCTCTGGCTCTGGTGAATTCTCTCTCACCCTCCCCCACTTCTGACTGTACCCAGTGCTTGTATAAATAAATAAATAAATCTTTTTTAAAAAAAATTTTGATGATACCATGGATTCCTCTCTTTTCCTCATATCCCACATTTGTTCAATCAGCAGATCTGGTCTGTTTATATTTCTTCTTAATTTTTTAAAAATTTTAATTAAAAAATAAATTTTTTAAATTTGACTTGTTATCACCACTATCACTGCCACTATCCTGGTCAAAGACATCATAATCTTCCACTTTATGAGATTATTGAAATACCCTAGAGTAAGAACTCTTACACAAAACTTACAAATCAAAAAGGAACATGTCTTTTCAATGTCATACAGGAGCACTGTCTAACAAGTTCATCCAAGGAAAGTTTAGTTTTGACCAAGATGGTCTCATTGTTCCTCTCTGCTTGATTCAAATTTAGTCAGATGTCCTTCTTACTCTAGTTTACTAAACTGCCTTTACTTAGAACATCTATTCAGAAAACTTGTAATGCAGTCTCTGTTCCATTGTGATATATGTAAATCTTTTTAAAAGCTTCTATCCAGTTTTATGACCATGGAAATTCTTTCTCAAGGATCTGTGACTCATTCCTTTGAAATGTAATCATCAGGGATGCTGGCACTCCCATACCCCAGTTTCTTTGGGAAGGTAGAAGCCTAATTTCAATGGTTGCTGATTTACAAAAACAAACAGCCTGACTACAGAAGAAAACATTAGAAAACTCAGGAATAATTTGATGTGCTAGACATGATCAATTAATTAATGTCTCCCTACAATATCTTCCAATATTTTTGCATTCACTCATACTGAAACAGGGCTATAAGGGTGCTGCAGCCACCCAAGGACAGTGCCTAATAGAGGATAGGTTACTGTCTTTGGTTTTCACCCATGCACACACAATTGCAAAACCACTCAGGCTCAAGAAACAATGGGGTTTGTTTAACAAACAAGGAAAACAGAGTGTCTAAGGTCACAGATGTCTGGCTATCTCACTCCAGATAGTGTCCACAGTGTCCAGAAATTCCTAACAAAAGGTCGCTAATTCAAGTTGGCACCGTCCCATCGATGAGGGCCTGGATCTCATGGCACATGGGCAAACAGAGGGCTAGGATCCAACTCACTGCGGCTGGAGATGCTCACAGGAAGGGGCTGCTGAGAGGACAACATGAAAGGCTGCAGCAGCAGCCTGGAAGTCTGGGTGGACAGCACCAGGTGCTGAAACAAACAGCAATAGAGGCAGCAGCACTGAGAGGTAGTGCTGGACAAAACACTTAGTTAGCACTGGCCAGTAGTGCTGGTCACCAGGTCACCAGAGGCAGTATTAGAAAGGCAGAGATCTTCTGTCTCTATTCTATTGAAATAATCTTGAGTAAAATTTTCCCTGCATGTTTAACTTTGCCTGGTACCAGCATTACAGCTCTTTGTGAGCTGTTGACCCACACCAACAGCAAACAGCTCTCTGAGATGCCAGGCCAGGGGCCATTGGTGCTCTTTCAGGTGATGGCAGCAGCAGGACCAGAGGCAGGTACAGCCACCCAGTCACTCCAAAGCTCTTCATCTTTGGAGGTCAGATGCTGTATGCTTCTTTCTTCTTTAGAGGCCAAGCATAATGTGGGGCCCCAATTTCAATTCCAGCAATTAGAGACTCTGCTGCCCTTTGTTTCAGTGGAGATGAATTCAAACTTTAGTTCTGGCTCTATATTCTATGGAAATAGACTTGAATAAAGTTTCTCCTGCATGTTTAATTTTGCCTGGTGCAACTTTTGTTTGACATTCTCCAAGAGAATGCATGTGTCTTTGATTATATTAGATTTTGTAAAAGCTTAGACCATGAACATAAATATTATAGATTTCCTTCACTATCTCAACAATTATTTTAAATGTTCTTAAAAATCTAAAATTCATTTCTGATTAAAAAAATTCTTAGAAAAATGGAAATAACAGAGAATATTTAAAGCCTGATAAAGTCATCTGAAAAAAACCCCATTCAATATTGTATTTAATGATACAAGGTTGAATTTCTTGTCCATAACATCAGGAACAAGACAAAGACGCTTCCTCTCAGCAAGTCTACACAACATTTATTAGAGGTTCTAACCAATTCAAATGGGTAAGAAAAATACAAAAAGCCACAATTGGAAAGCAGAGTCAAACAGAGATAATCAGTAAAAAAGATGCAACATGGTAACTGTCAAAAATAAAGGAGGGAGTTGGGGATATAAGAAGAGAGAAAAACTCTCATCTCCTATAGTAAGAATTTCTGGAAAAGGGCCAAGTTCCTAAATCAAGAAATGTATATAAAAGAACATTATAGTAGCAATCAAAAGAACTCTAGGTAGAAACCATTTTTTTAAATAATTTTGGAGCTCTGTGTACAAAAGTACTGCTATGTGTCTCTACATAATAGTTAATATTATTATATGAACATACAGTTTCATCTATAAGAATTGAAATGAAAGGATTTATATCTATTTTGTAATGAACCAAACTAGATATTATATATACTTATATAAAAATGCAAATGTGACTTTCAAAAATATTCTAAAAATGTAAAATTCTAGTAGAAAGGGTAGCAAGATGGCAACATAATGAAGAACCAGACTCTTTCAATAAAATAACACTTTCAGAATTCAACCATAAAGAATAATCACAAATTCAGACAAATATGTTTATACAAAACTGTTGTTCACTCTAACAAATAAGATACTGAATGTTTAAAAATGAGGAAACAGTAAAATACTATGCAATCTTTACAATAATTCTTTTGAAAAAGTTTCAATTACATAAGAAAAAGTCACTATAACCTCCAGAAGTCTCCTAGAGGAGTCAGAGGTGACCTGGGAAGTTCGCCCAAGCCAGGCCCCTTTTGACCAGCAGTCCCAGCCCAGAGAGGGAGCGGGCACCCACGGCCAGGGCAGACCGGGCATGCAGAAGAGGGTGCCTGTCTCTGAATTGCCATTTTAGAATAGGGACCTTTCTTCAATAAAAACTGCTTGAAACCGGCAGAAGGCTCCCGGAGGAGCCAGAGGTGAGCTGGGAAGTTTGCCCATGCCAGGCCCCTTCAGGCCAGCAGTCTGAACCCAGAGGGGAGCAGGCAACCACGGCCGGGGTAGATCGGGCACATGCAAGAGTGTGCCTGTCTCCAAAGCGCCATTTTAGAACAGGGACCTTTCTTCAATAAAGACTGCTTGAATCTGGCAGAGGGCTCCCCGTGGAGCCAGAGGGAGAAGGTTCCCTGCACAGTCAGAGGTGAGCTGAAGGCCCCCACAAGCCTGGTCCCACCTGGCAGGAAGTTGGAACCCAGGGGAGGATCCAGAGATTTGGAACGCAGAGTGCAATCCAACTGCCCCACCTCCAGGGAAGTCTGTGGGACTTCAAGACACAACTTTGTAACTAAACACAGAAGGAGGAGAGATTCTGTGACAGTGACCATTAACATACTCAAAGAACCACAGCCTCACTAGACTTCTGGCATAACAGTTTTTGATTCATTTGGATTGTCAGTACCTGAAACTCCTGAAAGAACACACCAAAAAGATGCCAGCCAGTACCAGCGGCACAGTGTCCCAACACATAAGGCAAATTAAAAGACAGGCAGCAGGGAAAAGAAAAACTACAAGCAAAGTAGCAATGCCTCAGAAAAAAGACATGCCACAAAAAAAAAAAAAAAAAAAAACACCACCAGCTTGCAACTACTGTGACTTGGAAGAATTTCTGAGCCTTCCAGAAGAAGAATTTAAAATTGGCATGATGAAAAAACTGATGGAAGTCATTAAGCAAAACAATGTTCAGAAGAATGAAATTGAGCCCCTAAAGAGGGAAATGAAGGAAATGCAGGAGATCAAAGGATTAACAGAAGAGTTAAAGATGCTGGGAAAAGCAGTGATAACAGAATAGAGGAAATGGAAGAACGAATAAGCACTCTCAAAGACACAGAAATAAAAAGAACCAAAACAGAAAAGGAAAGAGAAGTATGAATGAAAGACTGAAGAAAGACTTCGGGAACTATCTGACTCCATGAAGAAAGGAAATATAAGAGGTATAGGAATCCCAGAAGGAGAGGAGAGAGACCTAGGAACACAGAAAATATTCAAGGAAATAATTGAAGAGAACTTGCCAAACATGAAGAAGGAGCTGAAAATTGATATACAAGAAGCAAGAAAAACAACAAACTTCCATGATAAAAGGAAAAATACAGCAAGACACATAATAGTAAAGCTCCTAAGAATCCAAGACAAGGAAAAAATAATGAAGCTGACAAGAGAGAGAGAAACATAAACATACAAAGGAAAACCAATCAGACTGACATCAGACTTCCCCGAAGAAAAACCATGAACAAGGAAGAGAGTGGAGGGACATAGTCAACAGACTTTAAGACAACAGATGCCAACAAAGAATACTCTATCCTGCAAAGCTCTTCTTCCTCTATGAAGAAAGAATAAGGACCTTCCCAGACAAACAGAAACTCTGGAATTTCATTACGACTAAACCCCCACTCCAAAAAATACTACAAGGAGTCCTAAAGCCAGAAGCTCAGAGGGACGAGTAACAATGAAAGAAGGCCAAAAAAAAAATTTATTAAAAGAATAAATAAATAAAATCAAAGGAAAGACAAACACAATGGCAAATACAGATGCTAACATATCAATATTAACTCTAAATGTAAATGGACTAAACTCTTCAATAAAAAGACACAGAGTTCCAGCCTGGATTAAGAAACAAAACCAATCTTTGGTGTCTCCAGGAAACATATTTAGCTACAAAATATAAAATAGACTCAAAGTTAAAGGATGGAAACAATCCTACAAGCAAATGGACCAAAAAAGAAAGCAGGAACAGCTATACTTATATCAGATAAAACAGAGTTCAAACTCAAAAAGGTAAAAAGAGACCCCAACGGTCACTACATTATGATCAAGGGGACAATATTCAAGAAGAAATAACACTCACTAACATATACTCACCAAACGAAGGAGCACCAAAATATATCAGACAATATATCATCTTTGAAAACAGACATCAGAGAAACACATACGTAGTGGGAGACTTCAACACGCCCTATCAACAATGGATAGATCAATGAGACCAAAAAATAAGTAAAGAACTAAAGCTCTAAATAAGGATCTAGAGCGCTTGGGCTTAACAGACATCTACAGAACACTAAACCCAAAAAAATATGAGTACACATTTTTCTCAAGCGCACACGGATCATTCCCCAAGATTGATCACATACTGGGAACCAAGACAAACATCAACAGATACACCAAGATTGAAATCATACCAACAATCTTTCTGACCATGAGGGCATCAAACTAGAAATAAACCATAAAAAGAAGGCAAGGAACTCTCCTACCTCATGGAGATTGAAACCCACACTACTGGAAGACCACTGGACTAATGAGGAGATCAAAGAAGAAATTAAAAAATTATTTGAATTGAATGACAAGGAGAACACCAATTTCCTAAATGTATGGGAGCAGCAAAAGCAGTAATAAGAGCAAAAATATAGCAAGCGAGGCTCACATCAAGAAAAAGAAAGAACTCAAAGAAAAAAACCTAATCTCAAAGCTCAAAGAACTAGAAAAAGAACAACAAAAAAAAAACCCCAAAACCAGTAGACGAAAAGAAATAATAGAAACCAAAGCAGAAATAAATGAAATAGAAACTAAAAAAAAAAAAAAAAAAAAAAAAAAAATCCAAAAGATCAATGAACCAAGAGCTGGTTCTTTGAAAAAATAAATAAAATAGACAAATCCCTAGCCAGGCTCACAAAGAAAAAGGGGAGAAAGCACAAAAAACAGGATCAGAAATGAAAGAGGAGAAATTACAATGGACCACAGCAGAAAATCAAAAGAATAATCAAAAACTACTATTAACAGTTATATGGAAACAAGTCAACAATCTAGAGGAGATGGACAAATTCCTACAACTCTACAATCACCAAAAGCTAGATAAAGAAGAAATAGAACACCTAGCAGACCAATTACAAGCAGCGAAATTGAAATGGTAATCAAAAACATTCCCAAAAACAAAGCCCAGGACCTGATAGATTTACAAATGAATTCTACAAAATGTTTAGAAATGAATTAGCGCTATCCTACCAAACACTCTTCCAAAAATTGAGAAGGAAGGGATAATACTAAACACGTTCTATGAAGCCAACATTACACTAATACCAAAACCGAACAAGGACAACATAAAAAAAAGAAAACTACAGACCAATCTCGCTAATGAACACTGATGCAAAAATCCTCAATAAAATTTTATCTACCATAATCCAACAATGTATCCATAAGAGAATTCACCATGACCAAGTAGTGTTCATTCCAGGGACACAAGGATGTTTAATATATCCAAAAAAATCAATGTTATCCAACACATCAAAAAGAAATATAAAAACCATAAGATAATATCAATAGATGCTGAGAAAGCTTTTGACAAAGTGCAACACACATTCATGATAAAAGCCCTTGAAACTCGTGGGATACAGGGAACATACCTCAACATCATAAAGGCCGTATATGACAAGCCAACAGCCAGTATCATTCTCAATGGCGAAAGCTGAAAGCATTTCCATTAAGATCTGAAACAAGACAAGGATGTCCACTCTCACAACTGCTTTCAATATAATACTGGAAATCCTAGCCAGAGCAATAAGAAAAGAAAAGACATATAAGGAATCCAAATAGGAAAAGAAGAAGTCACACTATCACTATTTGCAGATGATATGATAATATACATAGAGAACCCCAAAAACTCCACAGAAAAACTAATTCAACTCATCAATCAGTTCAGTAAAGTGGCAGGATGCAAAATCAACAAGCAAAAGTCAGTAGCCTTCCTATACACAACAATAAATCTGAAGAAGAAATAAAAAAAAATCCCTTTTATTGTTGAAACAAAAAAATCAAATACTTGGGAATAAATCTAACAAAAGAGGTAAAGGACTATACAAAGAAAACTATAAAACACTGTTAAAATATATAGAAGAAGATACAAAGATATGGAAAGACATCCTCTGCTCATGGATTGGAAGAATAAACATTATAAAATGGCCATCCTACCAAAAGCAATATACAGATTCGATGCTATTCCAATAAAATTTCAATGTCATTTCTTCAAAGAAATAGAACAATTATTGATGAAATTCATGGAATCACCAAAAATCCCAAAAAGCCAAAGCTCTCCTGAAAAAAAAAAGAAGGATGGAGGCATCACTCTCCCAGATTTCAAACTATACTACAAAGCCATAATCATCAAAACTGCATGGTATTGGAACAAGAATAGACACACAGATCAATGGAATTGAATAGAAAAATCCAGAAATAAACCCACAGATTTATGGTCAACTAATCTTTGACAAAGGAGCAAAGAATATGCATTGGAGCAAAGTTGTTCAATAAATGGTGCTGGGAAAACTGGGTTGCTACATGCAAAGAATGAAGCTTGACTACTACCTAACACCATGCACAAAAACCAACTCAAAATGGATTAAAGAACTAGACATAAGACCGGAAACCATAAAATACATAGAAGGAAATATAGGTGACACATACATGATATGTACATCAAAGACATCTTTACAGACACATCACCCAAAGCAATGATAGTAAAGACAAAGATAAACAGCTGGTACTACATCAAATTAAAGAGCTTCTGCACAGCAAAAGAGACAATAAGCCCACCAAAAAGAAACCTCACCGACTGGAGAACATTTTTGCACACAATATTAATGATAAAGGACTGATCACAAAAATTTACAAAGAGCTGATGAGACTCAACAAAACAAAAAAAAAATAATCCAGTCAAAAAATGGGCAGAAGAGCTAAAAAGAAATTTCTCTTAAAAGAAAATGCAAATGGCCAACAGACATATGAAAAAATGTTCAACATCACTTGTAATCAGGGAAATGCAAATCAAAAACTACAATGAGATACCATCTCACACCAGTTAGAATGGCACATATTAAAAAAACTATCAACAAATGTTGGCGAGGTTGTGGAGAAAAGGAACTCTCCTGCACTGCTGGTGGGAGTGCAAACTGGTCCAACCACTGTGGAGAGCTGTGTGGAGATTTCTGGACCTACTAAACATAGAGCTTCCATATGATCCAGCAATTCCACTCCTAGGTATTACCCAAAGGACACAGAAACATCAATTCCAAAGAACACCTGCACCCCTATGTTTATAGCAGCACTATTTACAATAGCTAAGCTTTGGAAACAACCCAAATGCCCAAAAATAGATGACTGGATCAAGAAGATGTGGTACATATACACCATGGAATATTACTCAGCATTCACAAAAGATAAAACACATGCAATTTGCAGCAAAATGGATGGCGCTAGAAGGGATCATGCTCAGCAAAATAAGCCAGAAAGAAAAAGAAAAATACCGGATGGTCTCACTCATAGCAGGAATCTAGAAAACTTAAATAAGGGACCAGGAAAAAGAATAACTATAAGAAAGAAAATATCAAAATCAAAACAGCTATGAACCAGAGACACTATCGGGAGTGGGGGCAGGGAAAGTAGGGCTTGGGGTCAAATAAGGGGGTTGTTAATTGTAAGGGAATATAAAAATAAAATTTAAATAAAAAAACTTAAAAAAATAGAAAAAGTCACTACAGTAGCAGATTAAAAAATCACTGTAAAATGTATGTACAAAATACCATTGGAAGAGGAAGTACTTATAAATATAAGATTGGATATAATCTTTCAGTTTCCTTGGTGGCAAGAATTCACTTGATTTTCATTTGTAATCGTTCTAGTTTTCTATAATTGTTAACTATTGTATGATGATCAGGTAATGGTTTTATGAGAAAAAAAAACTACACATTATATAATAAAAATGAAAGAAAACACAATTGTCTGGCAGTCAGAATGATGCCACAAATCAGTCAGTATTTCTTATCTACATGCCAAGGTGCTATTGATTTCCCCATCCTGCCAACTGTCTAACTCAATTTGATATTGCTGGGTGCTTTATGTCCACACTTTATTCACAAGACATTGGTTAATTTGCTCATGAACTCTGTGTCCTTGATGTTTCTTAAGTTCTAAATTGCAAAAAGAGCTTGTGAATTAGACAAGAACTACTTCTCTGATCTCCTGACACTATGATGCAGACTTTGAATTAGATTCAGAGGAAGCTATGAAGCATGATAACAATGTCCCTTTTGTAATATTGAAATAAAAATTGATTTTTCTCAGACAACTGAGTTGAAAAGAGGTCAAGGATATTTGGCAGGCAGGAAGTAAAAATCTTATTTTATACATAAAGATATGTTTAAAGATACATAAAGAAAATTCTTAGGGATAAATTAAAATTAGAACTATATCTAGAAAATTTAAACATATATACTTCTAAAATATCTCATAATCTGGGTATTTTATGTAGATTTTTTAGACATAAAAAATATATTTTTAGATTATAATTTCATAAACTCTGTAGTCAAAATCTTTTTTTTATTTTGTTTTTCAAATTCCAATCCATATTGATGCATTTGAAAATATAATAAATGTTAACATACATAATCATTTCTAAATACTTCTTAGTCTCTAAACTTATCATGTGGGACCGTGACAAGCAGTTCACATATCACAGCAATCTATGACCAATTTTATAGTAGTAATGCTCCTGATAACTCTGGAGCTCATTCTTACATAAATAAATAAATATAAACATCCTACTATTACATAAGATTTTTAAGAAATGTATTTAAGAAATAAATTCAAGAGTATATGCATTTATAAAATTATCTATATGTCTCTGCGACTTATCCCCAGGTTCAAAAGACCTGAGCAAACAGACTATTCACAACTATTGATAGCTATGGATTAAAACATAAACACTGAACGTGATAGAGGATTGTGGTTGATTTGGTGGTGGAACTAAATCTGAAGAGGTGTGAACCAGTACCTCTAAGTCATAGACGGTGTTGTAAATCGATGCTACCTCAATAAAAACCAAATTTTTAAATGCTTAATTTAAGGCCAGAGAAATACATTCTCTGAATGAATACTAGCAAATTCTTACTTTCTGAGTGTCCATACAAAATAAAATAAAAACTTAACAGATAATGGGTTTCCTTTAAAATACTTTTAGTCATGATCTCAAGCAATAAAATCAAGTAATCCTTTTAATTAATGTTTCTCATTATTATCTAAGTACTATATAGTCCCAAGTTCATTCTGTCTATCTACCTATCTACCTACCTACCTAGTTACCTAACATTTATCTACCAGTATTTATACAGAAACATATATAATACATGGAGTACATAGTACTATCTGAAGGATGAATTACTTCTAAATGGAGTGCCACAGTATGTCATGTTTAAACATGGACAGTAGAATCTGGGTTTTGTCATTAACTATTTGTGTGAACATAAGCTAGTAAACTGACTATACTAAGCCTTACTAAAACAATTGTAATTATCAGGAAAAGGACCTGATCAAAGATATGGCATGCAGAAATGATTCTTATAGTATTTGGCATGAGAAAACATTCAATATAAAATAGTTTGTATCATTATTAATGCATTCACTGATGAGTTACTGAGCTTGCTCCAACTTAGATGGAAATATCAAAGATCCACGTACAATGAATAAACAGTTGTGTATTTGGCGAAAAACAGTGTCTGAGATGTTTTAACTGTTATCCATAAGTTAGGTTTGTCTATGAATTCATTGTTTTGAGTTTTGTTGGCTTATTATTTTTATTTTTAAAAAGATTTATTTATGCATATAAGAGCTGGGGTACAGGCCAGAGATGTAGGGGTGAGAGGATTCACCAGAGACAGTTGGGAACAGAACTGGAGAATTGACTGAAATACACTGCTGAGGGGAGCAGCGGGAGAGACAGGAGAGGTCTTCTGCACCATGTGGGTTGCTCCTGGCCAGCCGGGGATCGAACTCGTGCTGCAGAGGTTGCAGATTGCTTCATAGAGTGGTGCTTAACCCTTGCGCCACCAGCGAGGCCCTGCTTATTATTTCTTAATAAACATGAGAGAAAAAGTTTTCTCAAATATGAGTCATTTGTTCCATTATAGAGCCTCCACTCTGTATTTTTTAAGAGAAAGTTACCTTCCAAGTTCAGATATTAAGATTCATTTCATGCTGATTTTCTTTATTTCAGGACACAATGGTGCCCTGTGTTTTAAACATTCACACACTCTAGTTTCTATCAACTGTATATTAGGCTCCGATACTCCATCTCTGATGTTGTTAAATCACTTGACAACTGGGTCCTCCTAACACTCAGCATTAAATTTGCTTCTAGGGCCTCCCCGGTGGCACAGCAGTTGAGCGCTGGGCTGCGAAGCTGCCCACAGCCTCTGCAGCGCTGGTTCGATCCCCAGAGGGCAAGGCGAGGGTCCTACATGGCGCGCAGACCTCTCCTGGTGCCCACTGCTCCCCTCAGCAGTGTATTGTCAGTCTGCCTGTTCTGCTCCCGCTCTGGCTCTGGTGAATTCTCTCACCCTCCCGCGCTTCTGACTGTACCCAGTGCTATATAATAAATAAATTAAAAAATTTTTTAAATAAAAAAAAAATTGCCTCCATTTTTACATTTCTACATCAAATCATTTTTACTAATCAGAAAAGATAACAATCTTTATCTCAATTTTCCTATTGCTATGCATCTAAATGCTGTCTGCAATCTCTTCAGCTAAGCTGAATGACAATCTCTCCATAACTGTTAGCTTCTTACATACATACAATTATCATTTCTGTCAGTTCTCCTGTCGCCCGTGACTATTCAGGTGCCTCTCTTTTTTTCTTTCTCCTTTTCCTATGAAACGTCCTTTTAAAATGTAAACATAAATGAAAATAAAACTATTGTTTCTTTTCCATTTTCCTAGAGATTTATATCCATTTTAACTTTGCCTTTCTAATCCTTGATTTAGAATCTCAAGATGAAACACTATTTAGACTATGTGACTTACACACAACGGGAGAGAAGAATACAAGGGACTATGGTGATAGTTATGAGCAAATGAAGTGTTAGGAGACTTATGGGATTTATCCATTTTATTTGGCAAAAAATGACTACAAGCTAAGAAAAAAATAGTAATTTTAAAAAAAAAAGAGCACAAAGGAAAAAATAAATAAACGTTGGATTTCAATAGTTAAAATGATGGAGTAATTCAAAGTCAGAACTTCCCGTGCAAATTTTCACTCCAACCTTAAAGCTGAGGAACCTTGAGCCAGGTACTCATCATGCCACATCTGTTTCCTCATCTCTAGAGTAGGGATAATCATAATGCCTTAAGGTTAAGATTAAGTGGTTAAAGTAAATTGAAATGTTTTATGCTATGTCTGTACATAAATAAAACATGTAGAATTCAAAATTATTATTGATATTCTATTATATAATATATGATTTCTAAAGTTAGAATCTTGAAGCTAATTCAGGTCTCTATATCCTATGAAACTTTTAAGAATTAACATCATGCCTGCTTTCTCCTCTAATCCTAAGATCACACTGCTTAAAGAAAATGGTGCTCAGAAGGTAGAATGTCTCTCTATAAATACCTCCCACAGCCATAAATTAAATAGTTCTCTTCTTCAGGTCCTATTATAACTATTTTTATCTATTTATCTTCTTTGGGTCCTTTTAGAACTAAGAATAAATACTAAAAGGGAAAACTCTTAAGAGTATAAAAACAATCATTGTATATTAGTATGATGATGAGATTAAAAGTAAGAACTATACATTAGTTATCAAAAGCTTAAGCAGTAGGCTTTAAAATTGGTACCAGTATACTTCTAATCCATCCTTATGGTAAGGTCTGATTTCTAAGCATAAGCAATTCATAAAGTCCTTTTTGCTTTCCTCAAACTTCCATAGAATGATTTTTTTTTATATTGCCCACTGAACAGTGATACTTCCATATGCAACCATGTCTCAGCTTTTAGCACATAGGGCTGCAAACCTCGATCCATCTGTCAGTGCCTTTACTAGTTTAGTATGCAATATTTTATTGTCTTTTCAAGTTAATTGCCCTCAAAAAGCTCTTCTCTGCAAACTGCTAACTCTATGATCATTTAGGAAGCTGTGTTGTTAAATATTTATTTTGCTATGTGCATAGCTAAACAGAAATGTTGATGTATACAGATGTCCAATTTTTGTAAGAAATTACAGTAGTAAAGGCATGAAGTGATCTTCCTATGATGAAGTGAAGAAAAGTAGTAGTTTGTTCATATCTTCTGAAATAAAATTCACCCCAGCATTTAACTAAGATCTATTGGCAAAATAAATAAAAAAAAAATCTGGGTGTTATAGTCCATCTTCCGATTCCATCCACAGTGTATTCTAATTCAAACTCTACTTCAAAACTAATATTCTTACAGCACAATTTCATTTGTATAATCCTCAAGTTAGCGAAGATTCCAAAATGTTCTGGGGAAAGGACTGATTTCAGGCTGTGTTAGGGTTATACAAGACAAGTCTGCTCACCTTATTATGTCAGGAAGGAACTTCTCAAAAAATTGACAAGGCTATGTCACAAGGACATAGCCATCAGCTTGACGGGGCTCCCACTTGCCAAATCTGAGAGAAATTAAGTTCCCCCTTCAAAAAATTAAAAGCATAATAAATTATAATATAAAAAGGCAGAAAAACATGAGTTTATAATAGATGTAAAATGAGTTACCAAGATAGAAGGACCAGAGGGGTATTCTTTACAGTAGAATGACCAATGTAGACAGGAGATTGAAGTTGGAAAATCATCACTTTGTAACCATCAAAGTAATTATTATTTCACATAGGCATCACCAACAGATGCCAAATCATGGAAGGGGGTGTTTAACAGTGAGCAGAACATCTGCATGGTTCTAAAGTATCTCTGACAGATTGTTTATTAGTTTCAAGGGGAAATTAGTTACTATACTTTGTGAAACACAATACCTTGACCAGATGATCAAAAACAATGTCACCAATAAGACACAGATTGACATTGTGTAAGTTTAGATATGACACTCCATAAGTACACAGTATCATGTATATGTAGCATGATTTCTAACCAACTAATTATGTATTTAAGGAAGTAATATATATAATTTATTCTCAAATAATTCATAAAAAGAAGAGTATCATAGTGTATCAAGTTTCAGTTGTCAGACTGAAATCTCATTCCCCTGGCTGTCAACTAAGCAACATTCTTAAAACTACTCACATTTCTTTGCATGTGATCAATTTTCAAACCAAAGTGGCATGTACACTCCTTACACTTGAGTTTCTATGGGTTCCTCTTCTACTACTTCTCTGACTTCTGACTTTCACAGAGCTCATGTGATTATATAAAACCTACATCTATATCTTAACGTAAACTAATGGGATTTTAATTACATCTGAAAAATCTCTTCTCAGCAGTACCTTTATTGATGTTTGATTTAAAGACCAAGAGACAGGAATCTGAGAGCTAGAAAAAGGTATCTTAGAATTCTGACTCCATAGATATCTGATAGATAAATTATGATAGATAGAAAGTAGAAAAGTTTACACCACACAACACACACAACACACACACACACACACACACCTATGGAGCGAGAGAGAAAAAGAAAAATCTGAAAAGTGGATTGGTATGTTTCTATACTATATTGGTAACTTGCTTGTAAGTTTTCAATTATTTTCAAATGTAAACTGCAAAATATATTTAGGGTTTACCAGGAAAGACCATCAATGTTATGGTCCCAAACTCTCTTCTACTCTTATCAAGTTACTTCAGTATTTCACATTAGATACCCAAGAATAAGTTCAAATTCTCCTACCACCTTGTTCCTTATACCCTTTGCAAACTGCAAAGGTTAGGCTGCTCCCAAGGTGATACATGTGATACATACATATATATATATATATAATATATATATATATATATATGTATGTATGTGGCATCAAAATTCCACTTTAATGTTGTATGAGTTCAAAACATAGAAAGGTTTAGTTAGATTCCCCATGTACTATAATTTCAATGTGTTAAAAAAATGGGATTTTTCCTATTTACTGATTTTGGCTATTAACAAGAGCCAAAAACTATAGACTTTAAAGCACTCCTCTTCCAAATAAAGAACTAAAATGTAGCAAAAATCAGTACCTCCATAATTAGGCCATTATCTTCAACTAAAAGACAAAAAGGTTGAGATTCATTGGGACGTTTCTGGAAATACAGCCATCTGCCAGGTAGTGTGTGCTGCAAATGCCCTTTTCCTGTTGAACTGAATATGTTTACGTTTTTCATAAAAGAAGGGGAGTTTCCTCCTACCTCTTTTGATAAAAGGGGGTTTCAGGTAAACCACTTGAACAGAAGGAGTTGTCTGTAGAAGGAAGCTTCTCAACCTTGGACTGGGTAATTGTTGATATGTAAAAGGTCATATGTGGACTAGGACTGATCAGTGCTGCTAATTATTAATTAAAACAAAATATCAGAGGCCTCCCTGATGGTGCAAGGGGTTTAGCACGCACTATGAAGTAATCCACAGCTGCAGCACGAGTTCAATCCCCGGCCGGCCAGGGAGCAACCCACATGGTGCAGCAGACCTCTCCTGACTTGCCTGCTGCTCCCCTCAGCAGTCTACTTCAATCTGCCTGTTCTGTTCCCCACTCTGTCTCTGGTGAATCCTGTCACCCCTCTCATCTCTGGCCTGTACCCCAGCTCTTGTATGCACAAATAAATAAATCGTTAAAAAATTAAAAAATAAAACAAAAATATCTTTGGTATATGCTGACTTTGAGGAACATGAGAACAAAAACGCAAAACATTTTATTTTCTTAATCTTTTTTTTTAAATTTATTTATTTATACAAGCACTGGGTACAGTCAGAAGCTAGGGAGGGTGAGAGAATTTACCAGAGCCAGAGCAGAGAGCAGAACAGGCAGACTGACGAAGTACACTGCTGAGGGGAGCAGCGGGCGGCAGGAGAGGTCTGCGTGCCATGTGGGACCCTTGCCCGGCGCCAGGGATCGAACCGGTGCTGCAGAGGCTGTGGGCAGCTTCGCAACCCAGTGCTCAACCACTGTGCCACGGGGAGGCCCAAAAACACAAAACATTTTAAATGGATGAATATGGATGGACAAATCAAGTGGTATTCCCTCTTGAATCAGCTTGTGAGAATCCTGTCTGAGACGTCTGTGCTTTTCCAGCAGAAAGAGTCTGGTGTGTGTCAGCAGGCAGGGAGAAAGTTCAAGAGGTTTTAAGAAATCAACCACAGCCTGCACCACCTGTGACAGATAATTGTATAATGCAAAAGATTTCACTGGGGGCAGGTTGGGGTCTCTACAAAATTCATTAATCCTTCCAATAGGAAAGATTTGGTGTTTGGAAATCTTCCCAATCAGATGGCATGACAGAAAAAAATAATGACAAAAGCCTTAGCTATGTTAAATAATTTTTCCTTTATCCTGGTTTCCTTTTATCTTTCTCCCCTCTTGAGCCTGAAAGAATTAGAAGGCATGGAGTGACTAAGAAAGGTTACAAGACTCCCAACCTTGAAATTTCTGTAGCCTACAATTGTGTATATAATTTTTATCCTTGAATAAATTTCTAATTCTTTCAACATTGGCAATACAGATTATGCCTTGTTTTTCTCAAATGAGAAAGTATTTTCCATATTTTAAAATACTAGCTTAAGATTAGATTGCCTATACATTGTTAAAAAAAAAAAAAGAAAGAAAATGAAGAATAAGGTAAAAAATATATTAAAAAAATAAATAAAAATATTTTTTAAAAAAAGATTAAGGGCCTCCCTGGTGGTGCAAAGAGCCTCTGCAGCAGGAGTTCAAACCCAGGCTGGCCAGGGAGCTACCCACATGGCGCAGCAGACTCTCCTGTCTTGCCGGCTGCTCCCCTCAGTAGTGTATTTCGGTAGATCTGCCTATTCTGTTCTGTTCGGTAGATCTGCCTACTCTGTCTCTGGTAAATCCTCTCACCCGACAAATCCGGCCTGTACCCAGATCTTGTATTCATAAATTAAAAAAAATCTTTAAAAAAAAAAAAAGATTAGATTGCCTAGTCAATTTACTAGGACTACTTAACAACTTACTCTAAAACTGAGATGACCATTTATTAGAATCATGGGTTCTTAAAGTTAGGATATCCTACATGTCATATATTAGAGATGCCTTTATTTGCTCCATGATATACAGGGGGGTCTCCTATGGAAAGACTGAAAGAGGAGAGGAATTAATGGCAAAAAGGCTGGAATCATTTGAAAACTTGCTTAGTCCGCCTAAACCTGCTTACTCTGGAGGCTGATGTTAGATGTCACCTGAATCATTACCTGTGTCTCTCAGCCAGAATAGCTATAGGTGATCTCTCCATATAGTCAAGGTTACTATCTTGACATACAAGGAGAGAATAGAAATAATGTATTTTATATAATCTAGTCTGAGATGTCACAAACATTATTTCTGACAGTCAAACTATATTGGTGAAAGTGATCACAGGCCCACCTAAATTCCTAATAAGGGGTGGTGGTTGAAATAGACTCTACCTCTTGAAAAGGTATATTTGCCATATTACCAGAAATATCACTTTGGCCATTTTTAGACGGTATAATCTATAACACTACTTATTTCCAACCCCACATGGTGGCCTTAAACAAGATACCTATACATTGGAAAACAAAATGAAGGTTTCTCAAAATATTAAAAATAGATCTACCATTTGATGCAACAATTGCTCAACTATGTATCTATCTGAAGAATAATAAAATGCTAATTTAAAGGAATATATGCATTCCTATGTTCACCGCAGCACTATTTACAATAACCAAGTTGTATAAACAACCTAAGAGCCCAATGACAGATGAGTGGATAAAGAAGATGTTGTGTGTGTGTGTGTGTGTGTGTGTGTGTGTGTGTGTGTACACATACACAGGGCATACTTAATTGGCTATAAAAAAAAATCTTGCCATTTGTAACAACATAGATGGAACTGGAGGGGATTATGCTAAGCAAAGTAAGTCAGAATGTAACAAGAGACATCTCCATCAAGAGGTATCATGTTCCCTGAACCCATTTACACACAGCCACATTGGACTAGCTACTGGGAACTAGTGGGCAGAGCTGAGCCTCTAAGTGAAGCTGGAGAGCACAGAAGACTGGTGGATGCAAGAGAGACATGTGGAGAAGAAGGGCTCTCTTGCTTCTCAACTTAGGACCTGCACCAGGGACTTGGGGGATTGGAGGAGACTGTTGAAGAGAGGTATATAGAGACATTTGCAAGAGACACAAGGGTGAGAGAAGTGGAGAGGCTGACACTGGCAGTTGTTATGTTGCTTTGTACTTCAATTTTGCTCCTTTTATCCCAGACTTGTCTTATCCCTTTTGTTGCCTCCTTCCTGTGGTTCTCAGCCAGAAGGTGCCTTTGACTTGTGACAACCTTTCAGGCCTCAGAAGCCCCACTTCTGCCCAACTCTGGCTAGCTGGGCATTTACCCATATAGATGGGGCATTTTGAGTGTTTTACTGAGACACTACTACCTTTCTTCTTCAATCTCCACTCACACTAATCCTATTGAAGTTCTTTTATATTAAGGATGCTTTGTCTTTGTGTGCACAGATGGCCAGATCCCTTGAAGCATGCAATTTTGCGGTCCCAGGGTACCCCTTGGTTATGCACCTACAAGGAGAAAGACAAATACTGAATGATTTCACTCATGAGTAGATATAAGAAACAAACCAAAGGAATAGGAAAAAAAAAAAAAAAAGACACCAATGGAATCTGATTGTAGAACCGAGGCTACCAGAAAAGGTACAGGGCGGGAGCAAAGGGGTGAGGAGACTAACAGACTGTGGTGGAGGATTATTGATGTTTCAGTGGTGAATGTGGTGTGGTAACATGCATTAGAAGAGGTGTGAACCTACACCCCTAAAACATACAATGTTATAAGCCACTACCTCAATTTAAAAAGATTGCTATATAGGCATTAATATATATGGTCTGATGATGCTTTAAATACATTATAAAAATAAACATTGGTTATCATTATTTCCTACATCTGCCAAGAAAGTTTCTAAACCTGATGGAAAGTGTAAGGTCGCACATCCACACTACTATATTTTTCCTTCAGTCACATGAATTTTGGGTAAACTACATTGTTTTGCTTGGATGGATAACTATTAGTTTAACTGGGATTTTGGAAGATGATTTAAGCAGATGGTACATTTGGAAAGGGGAAGAATAATTATTGTTTGATAACATTAATAGGTATTGAAATTCAAACATGACAATTCATTTCATTCTTTTCCTTTACCATTTCTACTACAAATCACTATATTTTATGTACTATATAAAATACTGTATAAATAAAAAATATACAGAATAAATTAAAAAACTACCATATAAATAAAAAAGATACCAGAAATCACTATCAACATATCATGCAACATTGCTTTGGGTCATCTGCCAGATAACCAAATTATGTTGCTATGTAGAACAATATCTGTGATACTAACCTCTCCTTGTTAATTTCTCAGATTTTTAATAAGCGAGTAAATTATAAGCCATCTAACTCAGGGTGGAAAATTAAGAATATATCCAGAGGTGATCATTTAAAGGAAAACAGGCCAAAATGTCCATTAAGCTTTAGAGAACAATTATTAGTTACCCTGGAAATCCACTTATTTATTTATTTTTTTTGTGTGGGACCCTTGCAGGCAGCTGGGGAGCCAACTGGTGCTGCAGAGGCTGCAGGCAGCCTCACATCCCAGTGCTCAACCACTGCGCCACCAGGGGAGGCTGGAAATCCACTAATATTTTAACACATTGTTTCTCATTGCATTTTGAGGAGCTAATGAAGATTGTGACAGCTCATGAAACCTTGTGAGTCAATTGCTGTTTTATCTAAACTCCCCATTATAATGAGGGCTTTAATTCCAGTTCCAAAAGATTTTCTTTATATAAGATTGAAAAGTAACAATTTGATTTATAAACATTACTGTTCAGTGTAGGAATCAGTATCTGAGATCAGCAGGTATCTCTTGAAATTCCTAGAAAACAATGTCGGAAATGGCATTCAATTTTCTCAAAAACCTCAAATTGATTGTTAGAAAGTATGTTCCCCTTTATTGATAATTACTTAAAGTCTATTTTTTGGTATTGTGTGAGGACTGTATAAATGTAATTTTAAACATGATAGCAAATGCACAGTGCTTTTGTTTTGTCTTACACACTCAGAGAAATACATCATACTAAGTAGAATGAAAAAATGTCTTAAGATTCAATGGTCATTTGAATCACCTTTGAGAGGTGTGACTGAACCTTATATCCTTAGACCATATACAGTGTTGTAAACCAGTGCTATCTTAACAAAAAATAATACAGTTTTTAAAGGTCATTAAAAATGTATCTCTACATTAAAAAACAGTAAGAATGTATGTCAAAAGAGGGTCTCCCCAGTGGTGCAGCGGGTTGAGCGAAACACTGTAAACCTCTGTGCAGCCTCTACGGCGCGGGTTCTATTCCCGGCCGGCCAGGGAGATTCCCACATGGTGTGGCAGACCTCTTCTGTCGCACCCGCTGCTCCCCTCAGCAGTGTATTTCTGAAATCTGTCTGTTCTGCTCCCCACTCTGTCTCTGGTGAATCCTCTCACCCTCCCGCCCCTCTGGCCTGTACCCCAGCTCTTGTATAAAAATAAATAAATCTTAAAAAAAAAAGAATGTATGTCAAAAGATATGGACAATAAATGACTTAAAGAGGATTTAAATTGCAGATAATTTTTTTATGATTTACAAAGATTGCTAACAAATATTACAAATATTAAATTTATAATCAATAAATATTGAGGTTGATTTTATATACCTACAAATGTTGCTCAAATAAATACAAAAGACAAAATTTAATCAATCAATCTCCTTTCAGGCATTAGCCCATTTAATTCAAAATACAACTTATCAACAGTGAAAAGAATCTGACAAGAAGTAAACCAATTAAAAATTGGGCAGATGAGCTAAGTAGGCATATCTCCAAAGAAGATATACAGGTGCCAACAGGCACATTAAAAAGATGTTCATCATTATTTATTGTCAGAGAAATGCAGACCAAAACCACAGTGAGATACCACCTCACACCTGTGAGAATGACTCATATCCAAAAGGCCAGAAACAGCAAGTGTTGGTGAAGATGTGGAGAAAAAGGAAACAGCACACACTGTTGGTGGGAGTATAGACTGATCCAGCTTCTATAGAAAACAGTATGGAGTTTCTCAAAATATTAAAAATATTTACCATATGATAGAACAATTTCACTCCTATTTTTCTACCTGGAGAATGCAAAAACACTAATTCTAGGGACCATATGCACACTGGTCCCTATTATGGGTGCCTCTGCAGCACCAGTTGGCTCCCCAGCTGCCGGCAAGGATCCCACACAAAAAAAATGAATAAATAAGTGGATTTCCAAGGGTAACTAATAATTGTTCTCTAAAGCTTAATGGACATTTTGGCCTTTTTTCCTTTAAATGATCACTTCTGGATATATTCTTAATTTTCCACCCTGAGTTAGATGGCTTATAATGGCACTATTTGCAATAGTGGCTTATTATGGCACTATTTGCAATAGTCAAGTTATAGAAGCAGTCTTAGTACCCAAAGGCAGATGAGTGGATGAGGAAAACATGGTCTATAGATGGCTTATTATGGCACTATTTGCAATAGTCAAGTTATAGAAGCAGTCTTAGTACCCAAAGGCAGATGAGTGGATGAGGAAAACATGGTCTATAGACACAATGGAATACTAATCTGCCATAAATTAAGAGATGAACTTGTCTTTTGCAACAACATGGATGGAACTGGTGAGGAGTACATTAGTCAAATAAGTCAGAAGGAGGGCCTCCCTGGTGGCACAAGGGTTAAGGTTCAGCACTATGAAGACAGCAGCAGTGACTGCAGCACGAGTTCCATCGCCCGGCTAGGGAGCTACCCACATGGCACAGCAGATTTCTCCTGTCTCGCTGCTGCTCGCCTCAGTAGTGTATTCAGTAGATCTGCATGTTCTGCTCCCCACTCTGTCTCTGGTGAATCCTCTCACCCCCACATGTCTGGCCCATGCCCTAGCCCTTCTGTGCATTAATAAATAAACCTTTAAAAATAAAAAGTCAGAAGGAGAAAGACAAATACTGCATGGTGTCACTTGTGTGTGAAATATAGAGAAATCACACAAAGAATCAGATAAAGACAAACTAACAGCAAACCTTAGAAATCTGAGCAAACCTTAGAAATCTGACTATAGAATGGTGGCTGCCAGAGGGGTAGATGAAAGAGGAAGAGCAAAGTGTAGAGGTGACACAATGGGCTATAATTGAGGACTTTAGATGCTTTGGTGATGGGTGTGGTGTGGTAACATACATCTGAAGGATGTGGTCCTATATCTCTAAATCATACAGTGTGGCAAAACAATATTACCTCAATTTTAAAAAATAAAAACTAAGTTTAAATAATCAAACATAACAGAAAGAATTCTAGATTTATAAAACATTTTATCACTGTGCCCTAATCTCTCTAATAAAATTATAATCACTGAAATATATATACATAAAATTTACAAAATCAAGATTAGAAATGTCAAGACAGGTACAAATGAGAAAGAGAGAAAAAGAGGGATCAAATTAAGCTATGTAGTCTAGTGCAAAGAAATTAAGGTTAGCAGTCAATACATCTGGGTTGTCAACCTCTGCCAGGAGCTTGGAATTTACAGTTTATGTGCTTCATTTTCCTCATCTTCAAGACAACAAGGCCAGTTCTCCTGAACTTCCCTACAGTGGTTCGAAATATTCCATTAAATCCTGGCATAGCTTGAGAAATATTTACTATGATGCTTAAGTAAAAAGGTAGGACACAAAGTAGTATACACAATACCGTATAAGGAGAAGTGGACACATATATTTATATAAACATGAATAAGTAAAGGGGAAACAATGAAATATGGATTTTTTCCCTTCTTATTAAAGTTAAGGGAAATTACCTAATATTTGGAAATAGACAATTGGGTGGGGGACCACATTCTTTCAGTGTCACACAAGGGTATAGTTTAACTGACAAAGAATTTTTTTCACTTTGATATTTCCTATTTGAGAGATCCCAGTTTAGATGTAAGTTTTTGTGAAGTAAAAATCATAGCTCTGAAAATTTTGGTATTGCCTGATAAAACACAAACCAGTTTTGATCTATTTTATTAATCCAACCTAACTTTCTTTCAAATAATTCCTATAAATAGCCATTGCCAAATCCATTATATTTTTTTTTACCTTTTCTGGTTCACTTACTAATTAATTAAATAAAATTTTGACGTGTTAATTTTATATTTGTATGTGTCATTATGTTAACATTTTGAAAGCAACTTTGACAGAACTTTTCAATACTTTCTAAATTTTCATTATTTTCAGTAAATTTTAGAACATTGATGGCATTGTATTTTGAAAACTGAAAGCCTTATATTAAGAAAATATATTATCTTAATGCAAGTAAAGATAGTAAGTTATCGCGAAAATGGGTTAGCTCCTATCTGAATTTCAGCACTGCCATGTACTAACTGTATGATCTAGAAGGAAAAAAATAACACAACAAACCACTTGATTCTCTATGATTCAGTGTTCTCTTCTGTGAGTAATAATTATGTAGTCACTGATGATGGAAAAGAGGCATCATAAGACCAGGTGCTACACAATGCCACCAGCTGAAAGTGGGGGTAAAAGAATTGAGATACCCATTAACCCAGCTACAGGAACTAAGATCCTTAGGTGCCAATGCCTAGATCACAAAGCACAAGACCCAAGCACTGCTGCAGGCAGTGTCAGGAGCACAGACCTGAAGATAAAGATATGGAGATCAAGGGCCAATGTAGAAATCTGGCCCCTCTCAAATTCTACATAGTTTATTCAAAGTCAACAACAAACAGGCCACTACATGAAGGAATGAGCCTCTCCCAAAGAGAAGTCCTTCTGCCCACCTGTGACTATGCAAGTGCTTCTTTTCACCAACTCTCTCCCTCCACAGGGCAGTACCCTCCTACCTGCCCATGACCTGTACCATGCCGGGGCTTCTCCTCACTGACCTCCCTCAGCGGAGGCAGCTCTCCTCAAGGCCGCCCACCTGCAACCATGCAGGCCTCTCTCAGCAAACTTGTCCCTTTCAGGGCAACTCTTCCTACCTGCTTGTGTCTATGCAAGAGTCCTTTACTGTTCTGTCCCTTTCCCTAATACACCTGCTCTTTTAAATATAACTAACGGGCCTCCCCTGGTGGCACAGCGGTTGAGTGCTGGGCTGCAAAGCTGCTCGAAGCCTCTGCAGCGCTGGGCTGCCAGCAAGGGTCCCACATGGTGCGCAGACCTCTCCTGCTGCCCGCTGCTCCCCTCAGCAGTGTACTTCGGTCCTTCTGCCTGTTCTGTTCCCCACTCTATCTCTGGTGAATTCTCTCACCCTCCTGTGCTTCTGACTGTACCCAGTGCTTGTATAAATAAATGAATGAATGAATGAATAAATAAATAAATAAAACTAACATCTCTGTCTCGTGGAGAATCTTGCCTGGGAAACTCGCCATATGCCGCTGAAAGGGGAGCTCTGGTGAAACCTCTCCGAGAGTGAATCCAAGAACCATGCTCTCCAAACCCATCAACTCCAAAAACTACATCAGTCACTATTACTAATTTTCTATAGTAGGAATTACATTAACTATTCCAATGATAGCTCTTTCAATCTTGTTTCTCATACTTTGTTCCTTCTCAGGCCCTCACAATATTCAAATCTCAACTGATTTAAATACCAATGTTACAAGATCAGGTCACATAGAATACAATAAAATATGGTTATTTTCATCCCCTTTATGAAATCCTGCCAATCCAGCAAAGCATATACTCACATTCCAAAAGGAAGCCCATAAGAGTAATTTCAATGTACTATTCACAGACTTATACATATTTGAATTAACTGCTCATTCATCAAAGCAGTAGCTACAGTTGAAATAGTGATGACTAAAAAAATAACCACCACTGTGTGGAAGAAAGAAAAATTTTTATTCTGAGAGTCAAAATGAAGATTAAATGGTAGAGAACAGTCTGAAGGGGAAAAGGTTTCAGCCAGCTGCTTCCTGTCTCCCCTGATTTAGGGTCCTGCTTATGCAACATTGGGATAGGTAGGGTTTCTCAGTATATAATTAAAAAAAAAAGTCACTAAGACAATCACATCATTCATTTTTGAAGGCCTATGATAAATTGTATGCATGCTTTAAACTCAGGGGATCATTATCTCTATATCAGAGGCAATCTGTGTAAGGAAGGCAAGAATATTAATAAGAGATAAAAATCTAGCATAATGAAATGCCTGGTTTTATTGGACACTGGGTCTGTAACTTTCTGGGGGCAGGGGAAAGGGTTCTAGACTTCAGATGGGCAATGACAACTGGGCAATGACAACAGGACAGGGCTGACTATAGGGTGCCTTTTTCACAGCAGGCCTCTGATCTGCTGACTCAGCCTCTTTAGGTCTAATTTCCTTTGTGCACAAACTTGTTGATATTCTTTTAGAGAATAACTAGATAATAAAGAACAAGTTGGAAATGGCTCTAATGGGCACATAACCAGTATTTGACAGTAGTTCTTAAAACAGAACCAGGAAGAAAGCAACAAAACTTTAATGAATCAGTCTTCTAAAGTTGTGGACCCCAAAAATGTATGGTTACTGGAATTACACTGGTGGCAAACACAGATTTATTGAATTAATAACATGAGGATGTGAAGGGTAAAGAAAATTTCAGGCTTTTCTGCCCTTCCGCCATCAGGATAGATGATGGATCCTTGTCCTGAATGCATGCCTGATGGTGGGCACCTGGAATAGGGTGTGGACATAGGTAGATGGGATTCAGGTGAGCTAAGACTGTGCTTTTAAGGGCGGTGTCACCGGGACGCCAGTAGCAGCAGCAGAAGCCGAAGCAGAAGCCGAGAAGCAGCAGAACGAACGCCAGATAGCCCAGATAGAGTAAAGACTTGCTGGGCCTGCCAGCCTCCCAGCCCCCCAGCCAGCACCCCTGCCTGCCATATGCCTGGTGAACCCCAATAAAAGACCTGCAAAAAACCACTGAGGACTCTGACTCCTCCTTTACCCGGTCTGCATGGGATCAGAAAACCTGCACTGTGTCCAGTCCTGCCTTTACAGGATGGTACCAAATAATCTATATGTGTATACTTTTTAAAAAGATTTATTTATTTATTTATGCAAGCACTGGGTACAGTCAGAAGCGCAGGAGGGTGAGAGAATCCAGCAGAGACAGAGCGGGGGAACAGAATAGGCAGACTGACAAAACACACTGCTGAGGGGAGCAGTGGGCACGGCAGGAGAGGTCTGTGTGCCACGTGGGACCCTCACTGGCGGCCGGGGATTGAACCGGTGCTGCAGAGGCTGTGGACAGCTTTGCAGCCAGGCGCTCAACTGCTGCGCCACCAGGGAGGCCCATATATGTGTGTACTTTTAATAGTTTCATTATTTCACTTATTTATTCAACAGATATACATTGACTTAATATTTTGTGCCAGGGTCATGCAGTACGTATTATTCCACATCTTTGAAATTGTTCTCTCATAATCACAGAGTCAAATCAATCTCAACTGATAGCCAGAATTATTCTAAAACAAAAAGTATGCGAAGCACCAATGAGTCAAAAGCAACATCCACTGTCATTAAAGCATACTTTGTATTTAACAACGAGATTCTTGGGTAACTTTCAATTAATCTTATCAATGCACCTTGAAAAAAGTAGGCTGTTAAGCTTAAGATAATACAACTGCTGTTATCCATCATAACCATTACCTCTAGGTCAGACTGGCTTCTGGTGTGGAAGTATTTGCCTTCTAGATGATTGATGTATTTTTCCAGGCAAGTTCATTGTTGCAGTATTTCCTCTGCCAAATAAAAGAAACTCTCCACTAAATGAACAGATTGTGACAAACTTTTTTTTAAAAATTGTTTTCATCTATGCCTCAATTAAAATTACTTTTTAGATTAAAAGACAAAATCCAGTAAACCTGTAAAAGGCAAAAAAAAACAAAAAAACGGTGACTCACCCCCTCCCCCCATTAAATTAAATTATAAAATCCTTGGCAGGTACCTATTTCTGTTCCTCATTATTCTTATCCCACTATTACCAACACTGTAATATATTAATACATTTATGTTGACTTCTTTTTTTTTTTTTTTTTAATAGAGGCATGTTTTATTTATTTATTTATTTATTTTATTTGTTTGTTTGTTTTGTTTATACATGCACTGGGTACAGTCAGAAGCGCGGGAGGGTGAGAGAATTAACCAGAGCCAGAGCGGGGAGCAGAGCAGGCAGAAGGACCGAAGTACACTGCTGAGGGGAGCAGCGGGCGGCAGGAGAGGTCTGCGCACCATGTGGAATCCTCCTCCGGTGGCCGGGGAGCAGCCGGGGATCGAACCGGCGCTGCAGAGGCTGCGGGCAGTTTCGCAACCCAGCGCTCAACCGCTGCGCCACCGGGGAGGCCCTATGTTGACTTCTTTTAACACAATGTTCCATTTTGAATTTCCACATACTTTAATTATATCCTCATATGCAGTTGTAATAAAAAGTCGATGTAAATGGCAGAGAAGGAAGAGAAAGATTTGGTTTAGCTTGCTGTATTGTGTTCTAATGAGAGAGGAGGTAGAAGATGCAGAGAATGTATGTAGCAGAAAATAAATTAGACTAATTTATAGTTCACAAAATTTGTTTACTCTCTCTTTCCAAAATGTTTTACAAAATTCCTTGATTTTTTTTGCTTGCTATTTTCTCTTCTGTAAGTCCTCATCTTTATTTAGAATAAAATTCTCTATAAGGAATATACTACTTGAGCAAAACATGCCTCCATCAATTGGCAAGAAAAGAAGAGGAATTAATGTTCATTCATTGGGCAGATAGTGTAGTTTCAATAGGCTGATAAAGTGACATAAGACACCAGAGTAATATTATGGGCAAGAGAAAATATTCAGTCTCTTTGGAAAAGTTGACTGAGTCATCAGTATACTTAAGTACCTCAAAACGCTTTTTAGTTTTACTTAATACATATGCAGGAAGTGATGACTACATAGAAAGCAACAAAGCAGAAAAGAGACAGGTTATCTTGTATTTTCCCAGTCAGTTTAATCTTTCAGTTCCATAGAATTATAAAGCAGGAATGTTCAAGAGTGCAACGTTAGCAAGAGTTAGTATCATACATTACTAAGCACCCAGAAATAAATTGAATATTTTTAAAACAGAAAACACTAGCAATAAGATTTTTAAACTATTCATTGAACTTAAGTATATATTTTCATAAGTAATAAATACTGTTAATTTTATTTTTGGCATGTAACTTCGGAAAAATGCACTTTGCATTTGTTTAGCTTTAGTTTTTTTTTTTTTTTAAAGATTTATTTATTTATGCACACAAGAACTGGAGTACAGGCCAGAGGTGCAAGTGGGTGGGGTGAGAGAATACACCAGGAACAGATTGGGGAACAGAACAAGCGGACTGACTTAGATTCACTGCTCAGGGGAGCAGTGGGCCAAAGATGAGAGGTCTGCTGTGCCATGTGGGTAGCTCCCTGGCCAGCAGGGGGATCAAACTAGTACTGCAGAGACTGCAGATAGCTTCAAGTGCTGTACTTAACTCCTTGAGCCATCAGGAAGGCCCTGCATTAGTTTTTGAAGTATTTTTACCCACAGAATCTCATTTGAGCTCATAAAAATTTTCTGTGTTGTAAGACATCTTATCATTCTCATCTGACAATAGGGATACAAATGCTCATAAAAATTTAATGGTAAAAATAGAAATAAAATTCAAGTTTTTTTTATTCCTATTCCCATATAATTTCTAATGGAGTTTTAATCTAAACACATTTTTAATATTAAAAATATTTAGACCACACAATAAAATTAAAAAAAAAGTACTTGTGTATAGTTTTTAAACCTATAGTCTAGAATCCACCCCAAAGCATTATTTCTTCTAAAAGTAACTTTGTATAGCAAATATATCCAATGTTTTTGATTTATTTCCTACCTGTTTCAAATGCAAGAAAAAGCTTACTCATGTTAAAATCTAACATTGTCCTGTATCTTCCTAAACCTTTTCCAATGGGAAAAAGTGTATACCATACACATGAAGGGATGGTTAGAAAATTCACATTTCCTTAAACTGTTTAGGCTATTTTACAACTGTAAATTATTCAACTACTACTTACATATGTATATCTATATATCTATATAGATTACACACACACACACACACACGCATGCACACGCACAAATGTGTATATTCCTTTATCTGTGAAAACTTTCCAGGATGGTGAATAAGTATATATATTATCTGAATCATCTTTCATTTATATAATTAATCACTTATTTAATGACTATACATATTTAACCATATCAATGGATATTTAAATTTAAATTTGATTTTTTACTATCATAAACAATGCTGTAAATAGCATTGATATTTTTGTCATGTGTTTATTTTCTATGAAATAGTTTATTAGTTAGAAATGTTAGATGGAAAAGATTAACATTTCTAAATTTAAGAGATACTATCAAATTGCTCTGTAATATTTTATAATTTTCCTATCAGAGCCTGAATGTTCACTTCTCTACATTCTTGTTCTCAGGAGTATGATCATCTTTCTAAGTCTAGATAATTAAACTTCATTTTATTTACATATTCAAGGGAGTCTCTCAGGAAGTCATTGTGAGAGCAATACAAAAACAATGAAACAAGGTTTGCAAACTGTTACAGAATAAATGCTTCTCAATTACAGAAGACTCCAGCAATCCACTGAGGTCAGAGATCAGTGACAGAGTAACCATGATGTCAGCTTTATTATAACTCAGTAATAAGAGAAAGAACAGCCACCTAGAATACTTTCAAAAATAGACAACTCAGTAAGGTTGGTAGCAAATGATAAGAATATACCTCCCTAGATTATATTTGATTCTACAAGGTGTTGTACAGTCTAGATTATAAACATAAAACATAGAAGCCATAGTCTTATTAGTTATAGAAACAATTTTTCTTTTTTAAGATCTAGTAATCTCATGGGTTTTAGAAATTTAGACTTATATTACAAGACAAATATCTCCCAACTAATAGTCATATTAAATTTTGCCTGAAATTAGACTCCAAATTGTATAACCATAGAAGATTCCAATCAGACAAATACCTAATGCAATATTGACAATATTGCTTTTCCTTTAGAAATAAGTAGAAAATGATGTTTGACTATCAGGGGTATTTAGTGAAAAGAAACCATAAAGTCAGAATATGGAAATTAAGGTGGTGGTGTTTTTCACTTTGTTTTAGTACACCTATCACACTATGAGGTGATTTTAAAAAAAAAACAAATGATTGTGTATGTGTGTGTGTTTATCTTTTATTTTTTTGTTAAAGTTAAATGTATTTTACAGTTTTTTAATCATGATTCTACTAATAAATTAGCAGTCATAAATATTAAAATGCTACTAGATAGACTTACAAAATATCACATGGAAAATAAGTAGGATTTAAGAGATTATCTGGCTGTCACTACCTTCAAATAATTATTTTTCTGACCATATTCATAACACAAAAAAAGACATTTTAATAGTTACCCACATAATGTGCTGTTGCTTATTTATAAAAACAATTCAATCCACATAATGAAAATTAGAATAATGAAAATTAGAATAATGATTTTTCCTATGTATAAAGATTTTATTGAAAATAAATGGAAAATGGCAACATCTCGAAAAATCTCTATCAGATTTATTATCATTCTTCTACACTTTATTTTTTATTCTCCAAATCATGCACAAATCTAGTGATTGAACTCAATTTGACAAGATGTGAATTTCTGTGTTTTTTATAATATGCTGAAAAAGATTCAAAGATAAAGTGAATCACATGTCCTCACCTGAAGGAGAATCCTCATCAACTGAGTATTGAGATGATAGAAATACAAAACAGAACAAAGACACTACATTAAAAGACATCTTCAGGATACATAGGTGAGAAAATCACCTCATTGTCAGACCCTTAAATCATTCTACAAAAGAGACTGCATTTGCCCTGAACTTTAAATAATGGGAACAAACTCTATTGCTGATGAAGAGCTTACATGAACATTTACCCAGAGACAAAGGTATAAGCAAAGCACAAAGCTGTGAGATATGGGGGTGTAGTTAGGAATCAGCATGCAATCCAAAAAGAATAATAGACAAGACTAGAAATGTGTGAATGTAGGTGTGGGTGGGAGGGAATGTCAGGGATATTTATTTGCCTTGGGAAAGCCATGATAAAGAATTCTATTCAGAAAAACCAAAAACCTTAAAAGTATGTTTCAATAGGGGGATAAATGAAGGGTGGAGTCTATGTCAAGATTGTCTGACAGAATGGTAAGGCTAGGTTAGAAGAAGACAGGAGTACAGAGATTAGTTTTATGATGTTGAAAAAATGCTCTACATTCATTTTCTTACTTAATAATATTCCTGTTATTTGTTAAGGTCATCTATTCATCATAAAGGGCTATTGCCAAAACAAAGCACAGCAGACTGGGAAGCTTAAACAACAGAAATTTATTTCCTCACAGTACTATAAGCTAAAAGCTCAAGTTCAATATATTGACTGAGTTGGTTTTATCTTTGGCTTATAGATGGCAGTTCTACACCAGTGTTTGCACATGGTCTTCCATTTGTGTGTGTCCTGATCACCTTTTCTTCTGAGAACATTAATCACAATGGCTTAGCACATCCAGATGACATCATTTTGCCTTAATTACCTTTCTAAAGGTTTTATTCTGTAGCAGTGAGAGTTAGGACTTCAACATATGAATGGGGGAGACATAATCCAGACATAATACAGACAGGTAGGTATTACTATTTCCCTAATTTATACTTACCATAGAATTGAAAATTAAATAATTTGTTCTGGGTCACAGAGTTAGTACATGAAGGATCTATGTACAATATACCTTAGTCTGTTTAGCTTCATTCGCTGCATACATTATAGGCATTTGTTAAGAATTAAATAAATGAAGGCCTGTAAGAACATTTAATGAGTAACTATAAATTATTACTTAATCTGCCCTCTATTCCAGGTGAATAATTCCTGAAGAGACATTTCCTTATCATTCCTAATGATAGAGTCATATAGAAGATCCCAAAATAAGTGGTTTGGGATCTGTGCTATACTTTTCTCATCTACAAACAGTCATAGATTTCATACTATAAATCATTGTAAAAAACAAAACAGTAACAACAAAAAAGACATTTTCTTTTCTTTTTTTAAAGATTTATTTATTTATGCATACAAGAAGCTGGGGTACAGGCCAGAGGTATGGGGGGTGGTGAGAGGATTCACCAGAGACAGAGTGGGGAGCAGAACAGGCGGACTGACTGAAATATACTGCTGAGGGGAGCAGTGGGTGAGACAGGAGAGGTCTGCTGTGCCATGTGGGTTGCTCCCTGGCTGGCAGGGGACTCGAACTTGTGCTACAGTGGCTGTGGACAGCTTCATAGGTTGCATCTTAATCCCTTCCACCACCAGGGAGGCCCAAAAAAGGCACTTTCTTACCCCATCTGGGCTTTTTTTTTTTTTTTTTAATTTCAAGAATTACAGGTTGTTAACATCTTTGGAGAGATTAGGTATTAAAAGCCCTAGAGTAAACACTCCAGTGGACCCTTTGAGCCCTCCTAACTCTTGAAAGTTCAAACCAAACAAGGCTTGAGTTAGATGTTCAAGTCAGGGTGATATAAATTGACTCAGAATTACTTCAGAGGATAAGTTGAGAAGCAAAGAGTAGATGAGACAAATTAAAGGGCTTTGAGATTATATAAAGTCTTTCCAAATTAAATCTTATTCTGAGGTACTGGAGGTGTAGACTTGAACATTTGGGGTGACATAATTCACCCCATAGCAGTAGGTAAGCCGAGACTTGCCCATCTTACTTACTTATCACCTTCCTTCACCTAGATCAGATCCCCAACTCCTGACCTCTGAGTCCCCTTGGAGGACAAAGGACACCAATTGGTGGGTTTGTAGATATTCACTTTGTCAGTGAGAGTGGGATGTACACCATAAGTTTACTACCATTTTCGGTACCTTCCCTTGGGAAAAACCCCAACCAAGGTACAAACTGAAATCAATAGGCAGGAACCTATTTTTTAAAAAATGCTGTGACTAAGAAAATTTTAATCTCCTTCAGCTTTATTAAACTTTTGGCAAATTTCTCCCTAACGCTAGGCCAATGACTTCCTTTTTCTTAGAGAAAAGTTGTCATTAAAGAGTCTTTCTCTGCTTCTGTGAAATGCAACCTAGAAAGCCTCTTGCCAGATTGCTGTGCAGGGAATATCTTTCTCAAGGACCTGGGAACCATTCTTCAAAGACAGAACATGTGTCTCCCTGTGTGTGAGCAAATACAAGCCTAACTTCATGAGTGCCTTTCTCCAAGTGAGCATACAAGAAAATTTTCTTTACTTTTGGGGAGGGCCAATTAGCAAACAGAGGTGATGTGTGTTCATCCTCTTCCAAACTCACCCCCACTTCAAATATTTAACAATAATCCAATCTTTTGTTTCAACAGAGTTCAGTTCAGTCTCAAGCATTTGCAATAGTTTGGAATAAAGTCTTCTTTCTTTATCTTTGCCCAGTGCAATGTTTTCCTTAGTTCTAATAACTGGAGTTTTTCTAACAATTAAAAAAAGGTCAACTATATTTACTGAAAACACACTATTTGCCAGGTATTTTAAGTTTGTTATTATTACCTTCTTGCATCCATACAATAACCTATGTAAAATAGTTCCTATTTTTATAGGTGAGATAGGTAACTGAGAGGTTAAAACAACAAATAAAGTAACCTCAGAATTCCTAACCTAGATTCCTGAGAATATCAAGTTTACAAATGAGGGTTTATTATTTGTTTATACTTCTTTTTATCCTTAGTTTTATATTATTTAGACAAAATGTTTTCAGTTACTTAGTTTCTTCTCTACTTGCTTAAATGTGATTATATTATTAATTTATAATAAAGTTGGATTCATTTGCTGTAGATCCCATAATGGTTGAGCAATTTTTAGCAAATACATAGTCATATGTCTATCACCAGTCCCACCTCCTAAATATCCCACATACTATACCATTGTAACAACCTCTATGCCCAAAACTACTCTTGGCAGCCACTAATCTCTCTCCCTCCTTTTATTTTTCTCTTTCCTATGTTTAATAAATGAAATCAGGTAATATGTCATATTTCAGTTCAGCTTCTTTCACTTAGCAAAATGTTATCAGTTGATGTGTAATGGATAGTATTATATTGGAAGAATATACCTGTTTGCTCATCCTGAGAGAGATAAAAATCAACCCTTGAACCAACTCAAAATGGATTAAAGAACTAGACATAAGACTTGAAACCATAAAATATATAGAAGGAGATATAGGCGAAACATTACATGACATGCACCTCAAGGACATATTTACAGACACGTCACCCAAAGCAGTGATAGTGAAGGCAAAGATAAACAGCTGGGACTACATCAAATTAAAGAACTACTGCACAGCAAAAGAGACAATAACCAAAACAAAGAAACCCCACCGACTGGGAGAACATTTTTGCACACAACACTAATGATAAAGGACTGATCACAAAAATCTACAAAGAGCTGATGAGACTCAAAAAAAAAAAAAAAACCAAAGAAAATAATCCAGTCCAAAAATGGGCAGAAGAGCTAAAAAGATACTTCTCCAAAGAGGAAATGCAAATGGCCAGCAGGCACATGAAAAAATGTTCAACATCACTTGTCATCAGGGAAATGCAAATCAAAAATACAATGAGATACCATCTCACACCAGTGAGAATGGCACATACTAAAAAAACTAGCAACAACAAATGTTGGCAAGGATGTGGAGAAAAAGGAGCTCTCCTGCACTGCCGGTGGAAGTGCAAACTGGTCCAACCACTATGGAAAACTGTGTGGAGATTTCTTAACCTACTAAAGATAGAGCTTCCATATGATCCAGCAACTCCACCCCAAGGTACTTACCCAAAGGACACAGAAACATTAATTCAAAAGGGCACCTGCAGCACTATTTACAATAGGTAAGCTATGGAAACAACCCAAATGCCCAAAAATAGATGACTGGATCAAGAAGATGTGGTACATATACACAATGGAATATTACTAAGCAATCAAAAAAGATAAACTCACGCAATTTGCAGCAACATGGATGGAGATGAAAGGGATCATGTTCAGTGAAATAAGCCAGAAAGAAAAAGAAAAATACCAGATGGTCTCACTCATAGCAGTAATTTAGAAACCTAAATAAGAGACCAGAATAAGACTACTTGCAATAAAATAAATATAAAAATCAACAAGCAACTATAGACCAGAGACACACTACAGTGGATGGCAGGGGGAAGAGAAGAGGGATTAGGATCAGAAAAAGGGGGTGGGAATTGTATGGGGAATATAACCAAAATGAAAATGCATACATTATGCAAAAATGAAAAATGATGAAAGAATTATATAAAATAAAATAATTTATTTAAAAAAATCAGCCCTTGAAGTCTAGGAACTGATCTGGTGTTCACCTCGAGGCCTCAGTGTTATTACAAAATGATCCTGTGGGGTCTCTCTGGTGGCACAAGGGGTTCAGCATCAGCGCTACGAAGCTATCTGCAGCTACTGTAGCACAGTTCGATCCCCGGCCAGGGAGGTGACCCACAGGGTGCAGCAGACCTCTCCTGACTCACCCACTGCTCCTCTTAGCAGTGTATTCAGTAGATCTGCCTGTTCTGCTCCCCATTCTCTCTCTGGTGAATCCTCACACCACTACCCCCACACCTCTGGCCTGTACCCCACTTCTTGTATGCATAATTAAATAAATCTTTAAAAAAAAGATTCTGTGTTTACATCTAAGCCTAGTTGGTCTCCTGTTAGACATAAACAATCTTATAGAATAATCACTTCAAAGTTACTGTGCCAATTACAAAATAGCACACTCTCATTAAATTAGTAACTGCTATATCCTTATCAGTTTCAGTTTAACCTATTCTTGTCTGCTCACTCTACAGGTAAGATGTATTGAAATGTTAATCAATTGCCCCCACACTATTATTATACCTCATCTGCTGTGAACTTCTACTTCTTTTCATCCTCTCCATATTTGCCTGACCAAAGACCCAATCAAACAATTTCTAATACCCTAGGCTGAGATGCACCATAGTGATGTGATGAGCATTCTCCCTTATTTCCTTAATGTGTTCAAAAAAGACCATTTGCTCCTGGTGGCCTTTGGCTCAAGGATATTGACAATTCCCTTATTACTTAAAGGGCATCTGAATTACTTCCAAATTTTTACTACTCAATAGCAAATAAATAAATCTGCCATAAACATTTGCAAGAGGTTTTTCTTTAAGATAAGTTGTCATTTTTCTTAGGAAGGTTTGTAGAAGGATGATGATCATATCATATGGTAGGTATATATTTAACTTTGTAAGAAACTACAAATATTTCCAGAATGTGACATTTAAGATTCCCATCTAATTGATTGTTCACATAATTCCACAGATTTACCAGTACGTAGCCCAGTTTTATGTTTTATTTAAGACAGACTTATGAGTATATAAAAGTAACTCAATATGGTTTTAATCTCAACATGTCTAATTGTTGATACTGAGCATCTTTTCATTTGCTTATTTTCTATCCAAAGATCTTCTTTTGGGAAGTGCTTATTCAAATCTCTTATTCATTTTAAAAATGGGATTTTTTTTTCCTTATTGTTTCATCTTGAGAGTTCTTTGAGTATCCCAGACACCGTTCTTTGTCAGTGATGATTTACAAATATTTTCTTCTACTCTGTGACTCATCTTTTCATTCTCTTACACAGAAGTGTTAAACTTTTGTATTAATCAAGTTTGTCTCATGATTTTTGCACATTCATGAATAGTTTCTCTTTAACCTTTAATAAAGAGTGAAAAATAAGAATGAGATTAAAGAGATATGAGGATTAGTAAATTAATTGAGAGAGGCATTAATTGCTGAAGATTATGATTAATTCAACTCTCAGTGCCTGAGGTCCAAGAGTATAAAATAATCACCACCAACAAAACAACAATAAACCATAACATTGATTACCAGTGGTTTCCCATTGCTCTTAGATTAAAATCCAAATCTACACCATACCCAGTTCCTGCCAACCTTTATACTGTTCTTTGTGACTATCTAGAGATACATTATCTTTAATTTTGTTTCTCATATATGCAAAGATCCTTTCTGCCTCATAGTCTTTACTGTGCCCACTTTACTTTAGCCCCTATGCTTACAGAACCATATCTCCATTGTTGCTTGTTGTCACTTAATTGTCAATACTAATGTCATCATTGTTAAAGTACCATTTCTTTACATCTCAATGAAAGGCATCTGTACCTGCTTTTCTCTATTATCACCTTTGTTACTTTCATAGTATATGTCACTATTTGAAATCGCCATGCTACTTTATGATCATCTCCACTTACAAGAATGAAATCTCAGTATAAGAGAAACACACCTCTGAAACACACCCAGCACAATACCCAGCAGCTGCCACATAATAAACAGTAAGCATTTTTATGAAAAAAATAATGAATGATGAGATGATTAAAAAATACCCACTATAATGCTTCCTCATGCTCCTAATTTCTGAACTCTAATGAATATACATTAGCATATGCATGCAATAGCCCTTGTTAGAATTTGTAAGAATCTACATTCAAAAATTTATTCTGCTCAATTATTCTTGTTGTTAAAGTGATTGATTATTCCTTACAGTAACTACACGAGTAACAAGGATCAAGGTCAATTTAAAGGTTACCATCAAGGGCCTCCCTGGTGGCGTAAGGGGTTAAGCACAGCACTGTGAAGCTATCCACAGTCTCTGCAGCACCAGTTTGATCCCAGGCTGGCCAGGGAGCTACCAAAGGGTGCAGCAGACCTCTCCTGTCTCATCTGCTGCTCCCCTCAGCAGTGTATTTCAGTCAGTCTGCCTGTTCTGTTCCCCCCTCTGTCTCTGGTAAATCTTCTCTCCCCACCCTCCCACACTTCTAGCCTGTACCCCAGTTCTTATATGCATAAATAAAAAAATATTTAAAAAAAATAAAGATTACTATCACATGTATATAACATTTTGCTACCTGACTTAAATGTTAATGTTGTACAATTTGCACCTGTTCTTTAGATGCTAAATTTTACCTTACATTTTATGCAGTTGTTCTAGTATAAGCAGCCTGAAGTCTTCAGTAATCTAAGGCACTTGGCTAACATTTCATGAACAATATAACAAGCGTGGGATTGAAATTTATTCTTTGGGAATCACGATATCAGTCCTACCTTTCAGTCATTTTTCCCTTGAATTTTTTTCAGTTCATTTGTTAGTGTCACCAAGCTTCCAGCAAGTTCATTGAAATGGCAATTAAGATAACTGGTTAACTACGAGGCACAAACATCACATGTGGGAGCATTTGGGGTTACTTTAAATCATATTTTGATAGTGCTTCCTTAAAAGACATAATTTGGAAAATACTTTAAAGGTATTCATTAGGACTCAATGAACTCATTTTTACATCATAAAGTTGGTATTTTGTCAACATATGTCCTAAGAAATATTTTTTAACACTTTTATGTTTAACATTTGTCCTAAGAAATATCTGCTACAGACAGATGTAGATATCCCATACTATTTGGTCATTTGACTTAGAACTAAGAATATAATGGTATATCAGTGGGAAGGTGACATGTCCCTTTTGTTCATGGAACTCATGCTTGAAGGGAGATAACACTGAAATTATTCATTTGATTTTCGTTGTTTAGGCACTTGCTCATTACAATCATTATCACATGCTCATTATCGAATGCAGTGCTCATTTACTAAATAGGTGATGACTTTATGGGCTCTAATAGACTTTAAATATTTTTCCGAGCATTTGATTAACCAAGGCATGGTGCCTTTGGAACTGGTTAAAATAAATTACTTAATCTTATAATAGCTTTTAAAAATCACATATAATAGTAAAATATTATTCCTGTTAATCTGCTTTAGCACATTACCTCGAACCTTCATTTATAGGCATAAATCATAGAGCTTGTTGAGAAAAAATATTTTAAAAACATAAAAGACATTATCAAGTTGTGACCAGATTTATAACTTAGAGAAATCATGACAATAAGAAGTCCATTAAATTTGTGCTCAGAGTTTTAAATACCTATCTGGTGGGCATTTTTATTTTTCCATTCTATTTGAAAAGGAGGCAATGATTATTCCCTAGAAGTTATAGGGAACAGATGAAGAAAATGGACTTGGATCCATTTTCTGTGTTGTAAACAGAGTTGCTATAGCCCAAAATCCCATAAGTGGCCAGAGGAGTAGGCCTAGGGGTTCTTGCTTGGTAATGAATGACAATGACTTGGGGAAAGCAAAGCAGAGGAATTACATCTCAAGAGAGGAATTTTAGGTAAAATGAGATTTTAAAAGGAAACGAGAACATGATTATATAACCTGGCTCTCTATCTTCTGAGATATATGGAAAATATACCTTGGAGCAGGCTACACAATGCAGGCTGCTGCTTGAGAGCAGCAACAATACCTGTAATATAGTATTTATAAAATGTGAGCTGCTGCTAATAAAAAAGCTGCTTTGAATTCTTTTTGACATGTTACTGAATGTGAGACAAGGGGAGGTCATGACTTTTTGTCAGTTGGGTAACTTGTTTGATTTAAGTCCAAGTCAGCAATCACTAATAGTGAATGTGATCTGATGATTGCACCGAGTATGTGAACTGCCACATCAACCTGTTCTATTCAAGAGAGAAGTAAGGAAGTTTTGGTGGGACACTTGGTGGGCTAGAATAGTACTAGACCAGGAGAAAGAGACTTAGCATGAATTAGCTGTTTTTCCTTAGACAAGTCACTTAAATTGTATAGATTTTTGTTTAACCTTGAAATGAGGAAGTTATTCTGGATCTGTCTGACCAATATTTAAAAATTAGACCTCAAATTACACTTCTTTGCCCTCGAAATGGCAGATTGAAAGAATTAATTATAATTACAAGTTTTTCTGTCAAGAAGGTTGGCAGAGAAGAGAACTTGAAGAAGGAACATGGAGACAACTCACACAATTTGGAACAAAGTTGCCTTGTGGCAAATGATTTAATTGTCAGCAGTGCTGTCTGACAAGCCGAGCTGAAGATTAATGAAAGCCCTCTGGTTCCAAAATTTCATCATCTCAAAGAGTTGGGATTTTTCAGCATTCAATCAATTAGCCCAGCAAAGTTATAATTTAATAAGGCTACAAATGGATGGCCCATAATACACACCCTCTTTGATGCTTATATCATCCCAATACAGAAGATGCAGACATACATTCAGCCCAAAATAAGCCTGAAACCTTTCCTCAGAAAATAAAGTGAGGCCACTTTAATCTGTCAACCTATCTTTTATAACAGACAACTGTTGATTTCATTTATTTCTCCTATTAATTCTTACTTCCTTCCAAACAGTTTATTTCCAGTTTTCCAGTTAAACAAAGTTCACTGTTTTCATCAGTATCCATGAGAACTATCCACTTAGATAGATTTGCTTAAATTCACCATCATGAGTTCACTTTATATTGTGTCCAGTTATTCTCATTTTAATGGCAGGATTGTTTTATCCAATTACAGGTCTGTTGCAATAGGATAGGATTAAGAGGCATTAGATTCACCTCAATAGCTTAGTGTTCCCTAATTATATCAAGTGTCTAACATATTGTAAATAGTATATATGTGCAAGGATGTGTGTACATGTGATTTCACACATGTGCATATGTCTGTGAATGAGGTTGGGAAGAGAGGGAAAAAGCGAAATCAAGAGACATCATGAATGGGTGGAATTTGTCACCTCTCTTTTTTATAGACAGCCAACCCATAATGCTGTCAGATAGACCAATAAGTAGCTAACAGTTGAGAGGTTAAAGTGAAGATAAGTAAACATGAAGAAATGAAAAACAAAAAAACAAATGAAAATTTCAGATAATGTACAGCAGAGATAAACAGAAAGGTTTGACAATGTATCTCAGAAACACACAGTCAGGGTCTTCAATAAGATATTTTAATTATTTTTATTTATACCTAAAATCAATTAATTTGAACTGTACATCGAAGGATACCAAAAACACCTCTAGGTTTTTTGAACAATTCTGCCTCATAAAAGACTGTAAGAGGTTTTGTTGTTATTGTTGTTGTTTTCAAAATTAGTGTTTGTCAAAGCCCAACCATCCTAGGTACTGAATTCAGCAACTATTGAAAGCAATACAAAGGTAAAAGGCACCAAGAACCTTGATGTCTATACACACACACAAACACGCACACACACACACACACACATAAACTGTGTATATATACATAGTTTCTCTCTTCTTTCTTCTCATCTAGTAATACCTTCTTTATCAAGTCTAATCAGAAGATTATTCTATTGGCTAGATAAGAGATGCAGGGGCCTGGGAGCAGGAGGCAGAGAGACAAGGTGGGAAGCTCAACATGCATAGGAAGTAAGTCTTGAGGTGAAAAGGTCAAGGAGTGAAGAAAGACACCCATGTTTCCATGTGTGGTGCTGCTATATAAATGAAGACTAAAGTAGGATAATACTGGGGAGACCATAAAGAGAGGCCTGGGAGCTCATTACTTCAGCTTCAGATCAAGCTTTAAGTATCTTTGGGACACTTAAATAATTGACAGAAAAGCAATAGGTGATTAATTTCTTTTCAACCATGTTTTTTTGAGGAGTTGGTGTATATTACACTCTAAGGCACTGTGGATGCAGTAGACAATACAGCATGCTATTTTTCTGCTATGATTTTTACTATCTAGTATGGAATTTATAAGTAGGACAATTAATCACACCTGCACTGACAAATACTGTAAAGGGGATAGGACATACACAAGGGTGCAAGAGATGTAACTAACTTGAAGGTGGCAAAAAGGCCTCCATAAAATATATGAAACAAAAAAAGTATTATACTTTAATTCTATGCATAAAATATATAACTAAAAGGGCTATTTGTAAATGCTATAGTTCTTTAGTTTGGTGACAAGAATCCAAAAGGTATGTGTATAAGATCATTTCCTTTTGCATTGTACTAATTTTCTAAACTTTTTTTATATCAAATATATTCTTGTGTGATTTCTATGCAGTAACCATACAGTTGTGATGAAGTTTCAGAGACATTATACTAGTAGTAGGAGATGAGAGCGAGTTAAGCCAGATTATTTAAGCTTTGATTTGGAATTTAAGACATTGACCTTGATGAAATTGACACTGCGGAGTTATGAAAGTTTATGAGCTGCTAATTGTGATGGTCATAGCCCTGACATAAAAGTACTAATTCACAAAAGCTTTCCTTACATGCACATGCTAGTTAAGATATTTTAAGTTGTCAAAAACATGAATCCATCTAACGCAACTCTGTAATAATGCTTTACTGTCATGGGTCCAATATTTGCAGCAGAAATTAGCCTTCCACATTCCTTACAAATTGATAATTGATTAAAGAAAATGTATTAATAGTGCCTGTCATAAAGGCATAGGTTTAATTGTATTAGCAATAACCATGCAGAAGTCTAATAATAAAATAAGGTGCTTAATGAAAGGGGCTATATTCCAAACATGCTCCCCTATTCAGTGTTCATTAACATATCAGGTAAAATAAGGACTTTGCTTTCTTGTTTTCTGTTTGAGCTAATTAAATAAATAGAGTTCCTCTCTTAAAAAAAATGCATAAGACCTTAGAATCAGTTACAGAATCTCATGAATAGGCTAGAGATGAGCAGAAAGGTGAAGATCATCTATTTTCCATATACATACATACATATGTATATAAATACATACATGGGTGACTGTTAGGGTTTGACAAAGTTTTTTAAGATGTATAAATTTGTTTTTTAGAGCTTGTAAGTGGTGCAGAAGATCATTAAGTACAAGAACACATTAGTACAAGCAAGGATCAGAGATCTCTCAAACAAGAGTGGCAATTATAGGTACTCTGTCACTAACCTAACAGGTGGGAGGAGGAAAACTACGAATGTAATATTAAGGGCAGGGTGGTATAGGTGGAAGAGAATTGGGAATTTTTTATCTATAAAACCTCGTGAAATCCTTGCACTCTAATCAGATTAAAACTGACCCTTTTGTAATCTCAACCAATTGGCATGGAGACCAATATAGGATAACTTTCATCTCTTAACCTCCTATATTCTTCATTTAGTTATTCGGGACATGGAAAGACCTACTTATAGGAAAATCAGTTCTCAAACCATAGGATTGAGAGATTTCTTTTTTGTCACCTGTCTGATTTATTTAAATTTTATACAATGAACTTATGCTTCTTTTATAAACAAGGGAGAAATTAAATGATTTAAGATTCCCTCTCTTACTTAGCATATATAAATATTTCAACAGACTCAAAATTATCTGCAAATCTTCTAAGGGTATTATAATGTTAATAAATTCCTAGGGAGCAACATATTGTCTTTTTAATAGTTTAAAATGATAACCTGGACAGAGTGTGCTGTGACTAATATAAATAAAATGGTAAGCATTTTGGAGGTGTATTAATAGAATATTTTGCCTTGGGGAAAAAAAGGAGAAAAATGCCAGAGGAAAAAAGTAAATGGTGGTGTATATATAACCACCCAGTTATTGGTATCTGAACTCGCTGTTTAATTGAAAATCCTAAGATTTTATTTTCAGTCTAAATTAAAATAAATTATTTGGATTTCCAGAATCTTGACACTCTGCAATGGAACAGTTATTAAACTTAAAGAATCCTGATTAAGAGAAATGACCTCTCCCTTTTCAAAAAACCTGTGAGGAAGAGAATGACAACTGTACAGTTTGTATATACACAATGTATTATAACAGTAATATTAAGATCCAATATTTTAGTGTACTTATAAAGTCCTAGACATTGTCCCCAGTGCAGCTTTTCTGGGTTAGCTTAATCTCTATTACAAATATACAAAGAGGTACTTACCCTCTGCATTTCACAGATAAGGAAACTATGACTTAGAATAAATGAATGACTTACACAAATAGTTAAGGATTCCAAAGGTACTCACACAAAGTTGTATCTAGTTCTTGGCCCCATTATCTAAACCACCATCTTCACTAGAATTTATGTGGAATTTGTGTGAATCTAAAAAAATAAGCTTTATTTACCATTATTTGATTTTTTAAAAATACATTAATAATTGAAGTGATAAAATTTCAGTGACTTATAAATTGACTATGTAAAATGGAGTCAACAAAATATTGACAGTATTCACTATAATTAATGTGTTCACATATAAATGGGCTCATAGACCAATTTTTGTGCAGCTTATTTGTGCAGCTCATTCATATTCTCTGAGAGACCTTCCCTGTTGTTCCAATATTCTTCTATTTCTTAGAAACCAGATAAATCAAATCAGGAGTTCGTAATCTTTCTTTGGAAACAGACATCTTTTAAAAGTTATATAAAACTTTTGGTGTTCTCCATTGATTCCTAAATGCCCATGTGAACATAAAAACACAGTTTCATCTAGTTCAGAGGATTACTGATCCACTGAAACGCAATCATGTAACTGATTTGCCCAGGACAGTCCCAACTTAATCCTATTGCCTGTGTCCCAAATGACTGTAGTGGTGTCCTCATTAGGAAAATAAATTACATGGACTCCCAACCTATAAATCACTGAGGTTAAAAATGCTGTATTCCCATTATTTCATAAGCTCTTTTCATATATTCTTAAAATCCAAAGAAACATTTTAAATATTACCGTGAGAAGGTCTCACATATAAACCACTGTATAGAGGGCTTCCCTGGTGGTGCAAGGGTTAAGATGCAACCTATGAAGCTATCTGCAGCCACTGCAGCATGAGTTTGATCCCCAGCCAGGGAGCTACCCACATGGCACAACAGACCTCTCCTGACTTGCCCGCTGTTCCTCTCAGCAGTGTACCTCGGTCAATTTACCTGTTCTGTTCCCCACTCTGCTCTGGTGAATCCTCTCAACTCCCACCTCCACCCCCACCCCCACACCTCTGGCCTGTATCCCAGCTCTTGTATGCAAAAATAAATAATTAAAAAAATAAATAAACTGGGCCTCCCCTAGTGGCACAGCAGTTGAGCACTGGGCTGCGAAGCTCCCTGCAGCCTCTGCAGTGCCAGTTCAATCCCCAGCTGCTGGTGAGGGGCCCACATGGCACGCAGATCTTTCCTGCCATGCCCGCTGCTCCCCTCAGCAGTGTACTTCGTCAGTCTGCCTGTTCTGTTCCCCGCTCTGGCTCTGGTAAATTCTCTCACCCTCCCGCGCTTCTGACTGTACCCAGTGCTTGTATAAATAAATAAATAAATAAATAAATAAATAAATAAATAAATAAATAAATAAATAAATAAATAAATATTTCAATAAATAAATAAATAAACCACTGTATAGAGCAAGGTCTCACTGTATAAACCATAAAGTCTAGTACTCATCTATGGCCAAATTAGATAAGTAGAGTTCTTCACGGAGTCACATCTTAACAAGACTTATTTCTAAGTAGTTAAGTGTTAAAGTTGTATTGTAATTTGGTATTTCATAAGGTATAATTTCTCCAGCCATGTGAAAGAACATTGTTCTTAGTATGATTTGCTAGGTTATTTGGGGGCTTTTAGAATGCTATTACCATTCATTTATATAGGGAAACTTTTTGAGCATTCTTAGATAAAAAAAAAAAAAAACCTACAAAATCATACTAAATAGTAACATTTCATTTTTACAGAATGGTGGATATCTGTATGTGGTTCCATTTAAAATATGGGCAATAACTAGGTATTTAAACAACATATTCAGTGCAAAATTTTACTTTTCCTATATATTTACAATTGTATAGAATCATTTACCAAAACACACACATATACCTCTCTAAGAAGCTGATGTGGGAATCCCTGGAGGTATAAGGGGTTAATACACAACCTATGAAGCTATCTTCAGCTACTGCAGCAAGCTTTTTTTCCTTGGCCGGTCAGAGAGCTAACCATATGGTGCAGCAGACCTCTCCTGACTCGTCCAATGCTCCCCTAAGCAGTGTATTTCAGTAGATCTGCATATATTGTTCCCCACTCTGTCTCTGGTGAATCCTCTCACCCCCCTGCCTACCTCTGGCCTGTACCCCAGTTCTTCTTATATGCATAAACAAAGAAATCTTTAGGGGAAAAAATAAGCTGATGTGCTTCTCAGAGTTTGACTTAGAAAAATTGGATACTGCATTCTTCTGCTAATTATATTTGTTACTAACTTACTTTAATTATGGCAACCAGCATCATAGCACCTTATGATAACCAATTTCTAAATAATAAAACACTGCTTTGAAAACAACAGAAAACCAAGTTCATCTCTATTGCCCAAACTGACTTGGGAAAAACTTAAAAGTGATGGAAACAAAAGAGGAGGAAAATCACTAAATGCTGAATGCTTCCCTAGAATCTGGAAATAATTATTGTTAGCTTTATAGAGGAGTGTCCATCTATATTACAGAGGTTATTTCAAATAATAAATTTATTCTCCTTAAAATTAACAGATAACTTTTAGAGAAACTTTACTCCCCTTTATCAGAGTAATTGCGTTTAATTTGCAACAAGCATATTACGAATTTACTTAATGTGCTGTTTAACTTTTTATTCAATGTTTTGCAGAAGAAGGTCTCTACAGTTGAAAATTCAGTCAAGTTTCAGTACAAATGACCAAAGTTTTCTACTATAACCATTTCTCTTGTTCCAGGGTGCACTCTTACTTAAATTATCTAAGTGCATGAGAAGTCTCACATATACTATCTATTTGTTTTTAAGGAAAAAAAATCATGTTATTTTTAGACTTCTTGCTAAATCCAATTTGTTACTCCTTTATAAGCATCTTACAAATGAAGATCTGCCTTATGACCCATTTTTAGGTTTTTAAGGAACCTCCACACAGCTTTCCATACTGACTAGACAAGTTTACATTCCTACCAAGTGTAAAACATTCTTTTTTCACCACATCTTTACCAGCACATGTTGTTTCTGGTTTTTTTTTTTTTTTTTTGTTTTAAAAGGGTCATTCTCACAAGTATAAGGAGGTTACACTTATCATGGTTTTGATTTGTATCCTCTGATTATAAGAGATGATGAACATTTTCTCAGACTGCTGGTCATTTGCATTTATTCTTTCTAGCAGTGTCTTTTTAGCTCTTCTGCCCATTTTTTGACTGGTTGTTTGATTTGTTTTTGTTGAATTGTGTGAGATCTTTGCATATCTTTGGTATTAATCCCTTATCAGAGTGTCTTTTTGTTTTGATGTACATTTCTTTTGCAGTACAGATGCTTTTTAATTTGATATAGTTCCATTTGCTTATTTTGTCTTTTGCTTCCTTTGCTGTTGGAGTCATCTCTCTAAGGCCAACAGTTCTTATAAGAGGGTAGCAAGTGGTCAAGTAAGAAAATATGTGAGGATGGAAGCAGAGGTTGGAGGGATTCACATGGAAGATGATGGAAGGGACCATGAAACAATGAATGCACATCATCTCCAGAAGGGTGAAAGGCAAAAAGCAGATTGTCTACTGGAACCTCCAGAAGGAACGCAGCCTTCTGGTCTGTGAAACTTGTTTTGGATTCTTACCTTCAGAACTGTGTAAGTTTATGTTATCTACCATACTAAATTTGTGGTAATTTGTCTCAGCAGGAATGGAAAGCTAATCCACAAACACAAATTTGATCTTTAAGAAAAAGACCTGAAGTAGTATCACTAATTATAATTATGCCAAGCAACATATATAAATGATGACTTTACTGGAAAAGCAGATAACTGGTTAACTTACCGGGAGTATGGCAGGCAAAATAGTTTTTGTGTTCAAATAATGCCTCTGTCACTACAGTCTTGTGGCCATTTGGCACTTGGGATTTTCACTGAGTCATTTTAAAACAGTTCCTTTCAAATGGCTTGTGTAAAGGGACCAAACACTGAAGAATATATAAGCACTTGCCAAACATAAAGCTGTGTCGATTAGTTTTCTTATTTATTAGAATCTAATTTTGTTAGAAGGAAGAAAAAGGGTATTCAAAGATAAAGTGAAAAAAGAAATGATAAAAGTATTAAAGTTATTTGATAGTGGTTTTAAACACATAGCTAAGAGTTTATACTTCTTTGCCTATGATCAGGTGCAACTGATGGTGCAGAGGACACCATCTAGAGATAGCAAAGATACATTAGGCTACACTGGCAAACTTATAGGTCTTTGTAATAAGGGCATTTTATAAGCATTTCCATCAAAGGAATTGATGACTGAGGAGCAGGCAGTTTGCCCAGTTCCACAAACTGGATTGAACTCTGGCCCTACCCTGATCCATTTAAACATGTTATCATCTTAAGAAAACACTCCTCAGTAAATCTCTGATTTTTCTTCCTTTTACTTGACTTGGATGCAAGCCCCAGCTTTCCTGTCAATGATTATTAAGGAATTCACTTCAGCTCTGAAATGTGGTTCCCTAAAATGAGTGTATATCAGAATCATTTGTAAAATATACTGTGTAGGCCAATTTTCACTCAACATCTGGATTCACTAATTACCTTGGTAAAATCATTTGCCCTTCAAAATCTTCTCAGCTATGAGAATAACAACAGTGCTTATCTCATGATATTGTTATGAGGATTGAATGAAATGCTGCGTGTAATATACTTACTGCAGCACCTGGCTGGCTAATGGAATCCATGCTCGATAGTTATTACTTTCTTTCCTTGTTTCCTAACCGTCATAATCTTCTGCAATTCAAATAATTTTTGTTTCAGCCAATGCAAGAGGGATTTATCTAGCTTTTAAATTTTATGTTGGCCACTGGCTTAACAAGTTCAGCTTTGGAAACACAGTTCTAACTCACTTTTCCCCCTTCGTTGGCTTGAAGATATACTTATCTGTCAATTGCCTATGTGCAGACCCATGATTTGCGCCCTTCAGAATACATATTTAGCACTGAACCAAGCCTAATTAAATAATTAAACTCAAAGACTCCACAGAGAAATTCACTGGCCTCCAAATAATCTCTGCCTCTTATTCCATGCAGATTGAAATTTGCAAAAGAAGTGAGTTCAGTGTCATGTAAATTTTTAGTTTAGAATATTCAAGTGGGCATATTTCTTTAAATCTAGCAGGTACAGTATTTTAACAACAGCTTTTTAATAGAAAATTTCAACCCATTTTTTATGCAGCTTTCACTTTCAGTTGCAGAAAGATAAACTTTAAATACATGGTAAAACATTTTCATTACTGCTTCTTAAAGATTTCTTTCAAAAAGATTTATTTATTTATACATAGAAGAACAGGGTACAGGCCAGATTTGGGGGGGGTGAGAGGATTCAGCAGAGACAGAGTGGGGAACAGAACAAGCCGATCGACCAAAATACACTGCCGAGAGGAGCAGTGGGTAAGTTAGGAGAGGTCTGCTGTGCCATGTGGGTATCTCCCTGTCCCGGGATCGAACTCTTCTTGCAGTGGCTGAGGATAGCTTCACAGGTTGAGTCTTAACCCCCTGCGCCACCAGGAAGGCCCTAAAGATATCTTTTCTAATACGTCAATTCACCATTTGTGTTGTTTTACCTCTATTTCACAATTGAAAATTATTTGAAGTTAAATAACAAGTGAAAAATAGAATTAGATTATAGGTTAAAAAAAGGATCATATTCAATTTGGAAATTGTATCCTTTTTACTCTAGTCCATACAACTTTACCATCCAAATATTAGTTGAGTAAATATTGTATTCAATTCCGGGCATTCATGAGTCCTGACAAGCATCTACAGCTTCTTTTAAAAAGTGAGGAAAAAAACTAATAAGGAAAGCCTGGTATTATATTTGTCTCTTCTGTTAAATTTGCTGTATAGAGCACACTCAGTTATCATGATTCACAATCTTAAAAATTTTCGCAGTGTTTAATAATTTAGAAAAAATGTTAATCCTTAAAAATAAATTAAAAAAGAGAAAAATCAAGGAACATTTTGTCTCTTAGGAACAAAGAATGCTGTGAGTGTGAAATACCATCAATTTAAACCCAACTTCAGAAATCCATTTAAAAATTTTGAAAACTAACTTATACTAAGGACCCCCAAGGAGATCTCCCCAGATACTTAGGAGAATATTTTAGCTCTCTGTCATGAGAAGATGTAACTTCTAAGCTCAGAAGAATTCTGGAGGCACTGTAGCACTGTCTTCATTTTAAAACATATATTCTCATCACACTTATGGGATTCTGGTCTGCATAAGAGCCCTTTTGACTATTTGGATGAGACTTAAATTTAATTATTCCTCCAAATAGTGACTAAGTGACTATATCTGAAGAAGAGAAATCTTATAAAATCATTTTTAAACAACCAGCTGACATAAAATGCAAAATTCCCACTCTTCGGATTTATATTATCATTGTTATTATTGTTCTCAACATCTAATTTCCAGATTTTAATTAATGTCTGTTGCAGTTTTACATGTACTTCACTTTTTTTCCTCTGTCATGAAGAACTTCTACAGTTATAGATCAATAAAGGAGAGTACTGACTACTCTTTTAGCTTCTGTTTTACAAATAACACTGACCATCAAGAATACTTTTCCTCCACATGGCATTTAGAAGACATTTCCTTTTAGCTTAGTCATGACGAGATGCTTTTCCTTTGACAATTTTGTGATTTTTTTTTTAAATTTCTTTACATTGCCCTTTAATCCAACTACAGAGTAGCAAGTACACTATAATTACTTGACTGATATTTTCCCCATCAAAAAGAGGGAAGTTGCATTTATTTCTGATGTTTTTTTCAGAGTATCTACATACACAACTCTTCTGGTTCACAGGTATCTTTATCTTTGGCAACTCAGATGAAGCCTCAGAAATATCTGTGTTCACACATTGGAGATTTTCTTTGCCTTGGGATAGAGGGGACTTGCGTACACCCATATCACTGCTTCATACTCAGCAATGACCCTCATGGTCACTCAGTGTGAAGACATTGCAGTTATCGAGTGAATGACCCTGGTGCAAAATAACCATGACTGGCAGTAAAAGCTTAGAAGATGATGTGTCCCATTTCAACCTAAACCTTTCTTGTTATTAGATCCCAGTTTTTTATCAGAAATATCTTTAAATAGATCCTGAAAGAAAATAGTTGAGTAAAAGAAACTAAAGTATGAAAAATAGCCATTAAGAATAAAGAGGATAATGTATCAGTTCATATTCTCCAACAGTTTTATTTAAACTGTATTCTTCAGTCCACGTATCCCTACTGTCGAACCCAAATTTTTTTAAAAAGTACCTTATCTGCTTAAATATAATTTCACTAATGTGGGGGAGGGAGGGCCACCAAGAAATTACTTGATTACCTTCACAGGGCCTAGGGATATTAAATGTTGGGATACCACTAATTGATGATATTAATGCAATCTGCCATAGTTTATGCTCTTTTAAAAATATTTATGTGGGCTTCCTGGGTGGCACAGGTGGTTGAGCACAATGCTGTGAAGCTGTCTTCAGCCTCTGTAGCACAGCTTTCATCCTGGCTGGCCTGGGAGATACCCACATGGCGTGGCAGACCTCTCTGGTCTTGTCTGCTGCACCCCTCAGCAGTGTATTTCAGTCAGTCTGCCTGTTCTGTTGCCTGCTCTGTCTCTGGTGAATCCTTTCACCCCTGACACATCTGGCCTGTACCCTGGTTCTTGTATGCATGAATAAATAAATCTTAAAAAAAATTATGTACTACCTAAATGCAAAATCCCCTTCAAAGACCCCACAAAAATCTTCTTTGATCACAGGCTCAGACTGGGAGTCTAATATTTTATGTTGTACTATAAATCCTAATGTGTTCTTAATCCATAGACCTCTGAACAAGTTCATCAATGTCACATGCACCCAAGACAGAGGTTAGAGTGGGTTAGAGGAATCACAAGAATCATAGCCATTCAAAAAAAGTATGAATGGAAACCACATTATACAATATTGTCCATAGAATTTTGATATCTAGCTGGACAAATGCTGCTAAGTATTCTTACTGGGGAGAAACTATTATTTGACCAAACCCACTTATGCATTTTGGGAGTAGTTCATCAGTCCATTGTTCTCTGCAAAAATCTGCTTCACCTTTTGGTATGTACTTGTTTTTCATACTCCTGGACCACTTTTGAATAAGACATCAATGCTCTCTGTGCAGTTTTCTCAGCCTGCTTCCTGGATAGTTGATACCCAATAAAAAAATGGAGCATATAAGTAGCTAAACATTTAATCTATTTATCTAAGATTACATAGGGTCAATGTAATGTTTCTTTATAACATCTATTAAAATATTATAAGGTATTTATTTAACATGCTATTAAATAGACCCATGATTCTAAAAAATAACAGCATCTTGTTGTTTTCCTAATATTAACAATTTTTTAAAGATTTATTTACTTATACAAGAGCTGGGGTACTGGCCAGAGGTGCAGGAGGGTGAGAGAGTTCACCAGAGACAGAGAAGGGAACAGAACAGGCAGATGGATGGAAAACACTGCTGAAGGGAGCTGTGGTTGTGACAGAAGAGGTCTGCCCCACCATGCGGGTATCTCCCTGGCTGGCCAGAAATTGAACCCACGCTGCAGAAGTTGCAGATAGCTTCACAGCGCTGTGCTCAATCCACTGCACCACCCGGGAGGCCCTTAACATATTTTATCTTAAAAAATTTCATGGACCAAAGAGCAAAACAATACCTCATGTATTATGTTTACACATTGTTAAGCTTCTGTCAAGGAAGTATATTATTCAGCAACAATGTTATTTCAAATATTAGTGTCCGTCCACTCCCAAGGAATTGTCTTTTCAGTTTTGAATGAGACAAATTGAGAACAAGCAGTTATAGTGTATCATTTCTCATTGACATTAGTTGTATCTTTTATGTTCCCTAACTATATTACATTACCAAAGCACTTTTGAAGCAACTTTTTAAAATATACTTTAAAGCATAACAATGATACAAAGGACTTAATTTTTTCCATAAGAATTTATTTTGTTTACTTTGTAATAAAGAAGGATCTGTTTGGTACACAATAAATATTTTTAGTTTCAATAGATCTTGGTTTAAAATTATTTTCCCATTTTAATCAATCTCCTATTTCTCCACTGATAACCCCTTTCCTCTATAATTTTGTGGATTATGGTATGATGAGGTGACATAAATAGTACTTAAGTTTCTAAGAGGAAGATTATTGACAATATATTCTGCAATTATTATTTTAATAATATCTGTCGATTTAATATCACCTAATTGCTCTCCAAATCTAAGGCAGGAAAATCATTTCAGAAATATGCATGTAAATGAGCTGCTGCAACAGAGTAAAAACATCGATAAAAGTAAGTCATTAAAGTTCCAAGTAGGAGGAAAGTACATGAATTTAATAGCATTGGTAGCAATTCTACATTCTACACACACTAAAAATATTAAGAGTTAGAAGAACAGGAAAGAATATAATGAAAAAAATAAACAGATTAAAACTAAAAGATTTAAAATGTATATGCTATATCTTTGTTTTATTACATCTGAAGAATCACTAAAAGTACTTTCTGATATATATATATGGTCTTCATCTACTCCTAAAAGGGATCCTCTTTACAGTAGGGGCCTTCTGGAAGTGAAACACCAGAGGATATCATCTGAACTTAAAGGAAGGTAAAGTCTATTTGGTGCCTTTGAGACATGACATTCATAAGATCCAGCTCCATTTATCCCTTAAAACTAGGTGACCCAGGGTAAAATTTCACCTGAAATAGAATCCCTTGGTTGTGATTAACTACTGAGGGATTCATTTGAATGACATGTACATGCAAATGTTTTCATGGGCACACATACACATCATATAGGACATTTACTTAATGACTAAAGGATGGCCACATTAAGCTGTCTGCTTTATAACTAATTGAGTATCTGGAAGCAAGAGACAAGAGGAGATCCCCAAATTGTACAACTACCTTGTGAAATTAGAACAATACAGTGCTGAGTCTAAAATTATTGTCTCTATGGTTTCAATATCCCATCTTCATCCTCTCATACACAAAGGTGTCCCAAGGTACAAATACTAAAGGACAGGCAATGTCCTGCCAATGAAAGACTCTGCTGAACATGAATGAGTACAGAATGAGGAACTTTCACTCTCCTTTGTCCCTTGCCACTGTGCAAACAGAAAATCAATCCAAGTCAGATGTTTTTTTATTTCCTTTCTCTCTACCACACCACCATCTCCTCCCTACATGCTCTATGATTCAAAATGATTTTTATCTATTCTCCCCAACATCTCATTGTATTCTATCTTTTATAGTTTATAGAAAACTTTTATTTTTAACAGAAAAAAATCAAGTTGATTTATTACTTTTCTTTGGCTTGCATATTTGTGGTTTCTTCAAATGTTTGGAGATCTTTGGCTATTTGCTTTTATAAGAGTGGCTCATTTTAACTTAGATTAAAGTTTCCATGTCCATTGATAAGCCGTGATGATTGCAAAGTTTGCTGAAGTATTCTGATTCATTGGGAAAGAAACTTACCTCAATACCATTAATTCTCTTTTCCTTGTGATGATAAGACTCCCATCTAAAATTGCTTTATCACCTATTAATAAGATAAACTTTGTTTCCAGTTTTCCAAAAACCAAATGAGCATATATATACACACATATATATACACACACATTATATAAACTTTCACTTTATTCCCATTGTCAGTACCTTTCATTTTGCCTTCTGTCCTCTAGTCTAAAGACCTCTTTACACTTTTCAAACATACTTTTCAGGTAAGTCTCCATACCTTTAGAAGGTTGCCAGGATAAGAAGAGTCTGCAGTGACATAGGTTTCAAAGTAGGGAGAGGATTTAAGTTTTCTAGATTCCTGCTATGAGTGAGACCATCCGGTATTTTTCTTTTTCTTTTTGGCTTATTTCGCTGAGCATGATCCCTTCCAGTGCCATCCATGTTGCTGCAAATTGCATGTGTTTATCTTTTTTGAATGCTGAGTAATATTCCATGGTATATATGTACCACATCTTCTTGATCCAGTCATCTATTTTTGGGCATTTGGGTTGTTTCCAAAGCTTAGCTATTGTAAACAGTGCTGCTATAAACATAGGAGTGCAGGTGCTCTTTGGAATTGATGTTTCTGTGTCCTTTGGGTAAATACCTAGGAGTGGAATTGCTGGATCATATGGAAGCTCTATGTTTAGTAGGTCCAGAAATCTCCACACAGCTCTCCATAGTGGTTGGACCAGTTTGCACTCCCACCAACAGTGCACAAGAGTTCCTTTTTCTCCACATCCTCGCCAACATTTGTTGTTGCTAGTTTTTTTAATATGTGCCATTCTCACTGGTGTGAGATGGTATCTCATGGTAGTTTTGATTTGCATTTCCCTGATGACAAGTGATGTTGAACATTTTTTCATATGTCTGTTGGCCATTTGCATTTCCTCTTCAGAGAAGTTTCTTTTTAGCTCTTCTGCCCATTTTTTGACTGGATTATTTTCTTTGTTGTTGCTGAGTCTCATCAGCTCTTTGCAGATTTTTGTGATCAGTCCTTTATCATTAGTGTTGGGTGCAAAAATGTTCTCCCAGTTGGTGGGGTTTCTCTTTGTTTTTGTTATTGTCTCTTTTGCTGTGCAGAAGCTCTTTAATTTGATGTAGTCCCAGCTGTTTATCTTTCTCTTCACTATCACTGCTTTGGGTGATGTGTCTGTAAAGATGTCTTTGATGTGCAAATCCCGTAGTGTTTCGCCTATATTTCCTTCTATGTATTTTATGGTTTCAGGTCTTATGTCTAGTTCTTTAATCCATTTTGAGTTGATTTTTGTGTATGGTGTGAGGTAGTGGTCAAGCTTCATTCTTTTGCATGTAGCGACCCAGTTTTCCCAGCACCATTTATTGAACAAACTTTCTTTGCTCCAATGCATAGTCTTTGCTCCTTTGTCAAAGATTAGTTGACCATAAATCTGTGGGTTTATTTCTGGATTTTCTATTCGATTCCATTGGTCTGTATGTCTGTTCTTGTTCCAATACCATGCAGTTTTGATGATTATGGCTTTGCTTTGTAAATAGATCTTAAAACAGCTCCACCTTTATCTATCATTGACAGAAGTCTTGAATCCTACCAATTACTGGGACTTTGAGGGATTCTATGGGATAAATAACTTGACTTTACCCAACTCTTTTGAACATACTAAATTAATCACACTTTTAACCATTCTGAATTTCCAATTTTTTATTGTTTTTTTCTCTCTTCTCATATTCTCTTTGTCATTGTCAAAATACACATCTTACAAACATTTTTTCTTTCTTTAGTGGGATTTCATGAGGGAACATGAAAGTGTATGTCCAAGCCACCATATTAAACCAAATGTCTCAATGTAACTTTTCTTAGGAAAAAAGTACCACTATATATTGGCCAAAATTTTCAGGATCTTAATCTCAGACAAATGGTATGGATGCAGTTGTACATTTCCCAAAGCACCAAATTAGGACAGCTGGAGGAAACAGAAAATACAATAATTTAAAAAATGCTCCTATCACCCTCATCTGTTCATCTGCAATATTCCCAAAAGCCCAAAGAAATGCAAAGTTCTAGATCTTTTCATACCATAAAGAGTCAAATCAGAGGGAAAAATCTTCAGTTATAGCAACAATTATTAAATCCTATGCCATATGACATTAATATCTCAAAAACTGAAAATATGAGACACCAGATGTTAGCTCTAACCTGAATTCTCATAAACACAAAAGTATACATTAATAGCCTTGCAATATAAAAACTACAATATATATTAATAGCCCTGCAATATAACATGCTACATGATATAGGAAAGCATTGCCATTATACAGGTGCATGGCTTTTGAATATTTTTCATTCAATGTAAACAGTTACTTCCTGTTTACATTTGACACATTTTTTGATATATTTTGATATATTTTTGATATATTTTTTGATATATTTCTTAAGTAATTTTATGTTGTGATCAATATGACTGCTTTGAAATTACATATTTTAGATGAACTTCAAATATTTTGTTAATAGGATTTCTTACCACAGGACTAAAATGAAACTGGATTCTAGCTGTGTGATCTTAAAATTCTGTTCAATTTCATCAAACAGTAGTTATTTCAATGAAAAATACTCTCCAACATTTTTGCAGTATTTAACCTGACAACTCTTTGAACTTTATTTTAAACTGATTCCTCTGACTTCATAAAAACAGCAAACTACATTTTCCAATAGCCAGTCCACAGGGGTCAGACCTTCAAATTTTTTTTTTTTTTAGCTGCCAGTAAGCATTAAGTCAGCAAGCAGCCATGTAATAAAATTTGAGTATTAGAGGTGTTGCTTTATAGAATATTATTTTTGAATGGAATCTGTACTGGACCTACTACTTATGAAAATAGTAAAAGATGAATGAACAGTAACTAAATACAACATTCCTACTGCTTTAGGAAACTAAACATAGTTATTACAGTACCAGGTCTTTACAAAATGTAAACATCATCCGTTTAATGATACAATATTCTTTATAAAGGTGGAATTAAAACTCAGTATGACCTAAAACTATAGGAACTAAAGGTGTTCAGAACAGACCTTCCCAAAAGGTTTCACTTTGGCTCATGGATTATTTTGAGCTGAGGTCAATTGAGGCCTTGCAGGCTCAAGAGAAACTATTATTACTCCCTTAACTACCAAGAAAATGAAAAGTGGGAGTTACCCAGATTTAAGGTTATCTCCAGAAATGACCTTTCTATCAGAGAAATATACCTAAATGGCAGGGCAAACATACACAGAACATCTGGTTTTCGTCAGATGAGTCACCCTCTCCTTATCATGTGAGTCCTCTCCCCTCTCACTCCTTGAAACGCCAGGTCTCTCTGCCATTTCTTAGCTCAGGATATATATACTGGAATCCTCATAATCGATGTAAATTTCCCATATGTATGTAATTAAATGGATTCTTTTTTTCTGCTGCTAATTTGTTTGATGCTGTTTTAATTATTTGACCAGCCCAAGAAAACCTAGAGGGGAATGAAGAAATCCCCCCCTCTATCCCTACCAATAAGAAATTAATTCAACAGAATTCAATTTATTGCTCTTGATAATTATAGCAGAATATTAATGCAATTCAGATTAGATTACAGGTAAATAAACCAAATATTAGTGGAGGAGATAAAATTTGCCACCCCTAAATAAGACTCTCCAGCCTCAAGATTAACTTGACCTGTTTTTTCAAAAAAGAAAGTGGGCCTTCCTGGTGGCACAGGCAGTTGAGCACAGCACTGTGAAGCTGTCCACAGCCTCTGCAGTGCCAGTTCAATTTCCAGCCAGCCAGGGAGATACCCACATGGCACCGCAGACCTCTCCTGTCTCTCCTGCTGCTCCCCTCAGCAGTGTATTTCAGTCAATCTGCCTGTTCTGTTCCCCACTGTCTCTGGTGAATCCTCTCACCCCCCACATGCCTGGCCTGTACCCCGGTTCTTGTATAAATAAATAAATCTTTAAAAAAATAAAAACAAGAAAGTAAGGAAAAAGAAACACAGACGATTGGAGAGAAGTGCTGAAAATCAAGTAGAAGTTAGTTGTAATTTTGCACATTACATTTGTAAATGTAAATGTACACCTTCATTTGTATCATAGTCTGCTTCTCTGTATAGGAAGAGCAGGATGGTTCTGAATCTCTAGAAACTATTATCAATGGATAAGGCAAAGACATTATTTTAAGGCAAAGACCTAAAGCAGCATAAAATCATTACCCTATTTACATGCTTCTCCTGACACCCTCCCCTAACCATCCTCCCACCTCTCCCCCGACACACACACACCATCTTCTTTTGTCTTTATCTGGAGATAATAATTAAAATTATGACTTGGGTCATTTCTGAAAGTTACTCAGCTTTCTGAATATCTCCCATACATTAAAATTATGTTTGTTATTTGCTATTCACCCCCTACATTAGCAATTTATATCATGTATTAATATTCTGATGTTCTGACAAAGTTATATGATATATAGTCAAATGATCTAAGCAAAAACTAAGCTATTTCAAAAGCTCAGTGTCATCAGTGTTGCTGCTCCAGCTTTGAGCTAGATAGTAATTATCATGCATTTTATTTTGACCTACTCTTTACTCATCTTTGCTGAAGTTTTAATATTCACCTCTGTTAACTTTATCCTGAATATGCACAAAGTGTTCTGGATCAAAACCAGATCATCTCAATTCAGTTAAAAAGTAACAAATGACGACATTGTTCCCCATAGCCCAAATGTCACCTCTAGGGTGATGTAATGAAACCCAGGTCAAATATTCCACACATATATTTCAAAGTCTATATTACATTTGAGAAATAGAGAAATTGGATTTTATCTGCTTATCCACAGGAGAAAGAGGCAGCTTCCTCCTCCACATCTGTTTTTATTTTTAAATATTTTTATTTTTAGAAACTAGTAAATCAAAAGGAAATATTTCAAGGTTAATTTACTAAGTAGTCAGTGAAAGTCTATTCCAGAGTAAAACATATTTTTTCTCTGGAAAGTGCTAATAATATGATATATGAAATGGGCAAGTATTATAGGTGAACTTACTCAAAAAATAAAACCATCTTTATGGAAAAGCAAATAATAGAAGTCACAACTCAGTAATCAAATGATCTTACATGTCCCAGATCACAGCTAAAAGACATTTACAAGACAGAATAAAATAATGCTCAGTTTCAGCTATAAAGATATGGCAAGAAATGTTAGTTTTGTTTGCTTGGTTGGTTTTGATGTGGACCCTTCTCACAGGTGAGAAGTGGTAACTCACTATAGTTTTGATTTGCATTTTCCTGATGGTAAGTGATAATGAGCATTTTGTCATGTGCCAATTGGCCATCTGTATGTCTTCTCTGGAAAAGTCCACTTACGTATACTGCTCACTTTTTGATTGGGCTATTTTTTTTCTTTTTGTTGAGTTACATGAATTCCTTTAACATTGTGGGCACATCCCCTTGTTGGATATGTGATGTCCAAATATTTTCTCCAACGAAGAAGGGTAACATTTTTAAACATCAAATGTTTTACTAGGTGCTTTAAAATTTCTAATTCTATATTTTTCTGGTAAAGTTCTCATTTTTAAAAAGTTTATGTATGTATGTATGCATGTATTTGTTTATTGAGGTGACATTGGTTCAGCTTCTCAATCCTGAATCATTCTTGGAAGGTTGCCTGCTTCTTAAATTTAGTTCATTTCTTCTAGGTTATCTGATTTGTGAGCATAAAATCCATCATAATAGTCTCTTTTTCCTCTGTATCTCTGAAAAGTCTGTTGAAACTTTTCTGATTCTATTTATTTATTAGAGTTATTTATTTATTAGAGTTTATTTATTCTATTTATTTATTAGAGTTTTTTTCTCTTTTTCCTTTAGTGAGTCAAGCTAAAAGTTTGTCTAATTTATATTTTCAAAGAAATAGATTTTAGTTTCACTGATCTTTGGGCTGTCTTTTAATATTTAATTTGTTAATTTTAGTTCCATTTTTTTATTATTTCCCCCTTTTTGCTGACTTTCAGTTTCATTGGTTCTTTTCCTACTTCCTTGAGGTGTAAGGATAGACAATTTGTTTGAGGTATTTGTTGTTTCTTGATACAGGCTATATTGCTATATACTTCCCCTTAGTACCACTTTTATTGTGTCCCAGACATCTAGTGTCTTTATTTTTGTCTCCTATAAATTTAAATTTCTTCTTTGATTTCCTCATTAAACCAATAGTCATTCGGTAGCAAGCTGTGTACTCTACAAATTGAGGTTTTTTCCCCACTTTCTTTTGGTGGTTGAAGAAATCCAGATTCTCTGTAGTTAGATATTTGCCCTGTCATATAGACATGTTTCTCCAATAAAAGTTATTTGTGGTATAAGTCTTAATTCTAGATTTTAATTCTTCTGTCTTATTAAGGGAGTGGTTAGTTTCTTCTGTGTCTGCAGGGCCTTAATGGGCCTCAGCTGGAAATTACTCGATACCAAAGTGAAAAATTTTGGAAATGCCCATTCTGGATACCTTTAGAGTTCTATCTGATTATTTTCAGGATCCTTATTCTTCACTCTGCAACCTACATTCTTGTTAACTACAATTATTGTCATTATGAACTTTCTTTGGCCATTATCCACAGAGTTTCTCACATAAGTAATAAACAGGCAGATTTAACCCTCCCCCTAGAAAATCCAGACATAATATATTTAGCTCATTTCTTTAAGGAAAAATCATTTTGACCTAGTGCATATATTATCTTTTTATCTTATCTTATAGGAGTTTTAGACTTCAGTAAGAACTTTGGAAAATAATGAATAATGTTATTAAAGAGACCTTTTTAAACTTCCATCAGCAGGTTTCCCTCACTAACTTTAATCAGCTAATTTCTTCCTTTCATATGAATTTGACAATGACATGCCTTTCCTTTTTCTTTATTACAATTAACTTATTTCTGGATTTGTCATAACTATGACATTTTTATAACAACTAACATACCCTTTCTTTAATTAAGACTTGAAGGATTATTCATGCTCTATACAGCAGTTCATTTTATTATCTTTTTCAAATTTCAATGTGCCTAAAAATTATATTTCCTAAGCTTTATAAAACCAAATTTACATTTAAATACAATTCATTATGCTGAAAAAAGAGAATGCTTTAAAGTATGATTTAGTCTAGCTTTAAATGTAGAGCGACAAGATTATGTCAACCACATACTAAAAAGCATTTATATTAAATGCAGTATATTTCTCCATAATGCTATCCACATGCTAATTGAGTGACTGCATCTAATTCATGATTTATCAAGTCAATCTAGATTTGTCTTTGAGATAGCACCAATACCAACAACAGACATAAAATAAAATTTATGTTATTTGTTTAAAAATAATATATTTCACAGAAGAGTGAAAAGATGCTAAATTATAAAATTTGCAGAAAACATAAATCTTTGGGTATTGTTTATATATATATAAACAGCAACAATTAAACAATGAATTTTCAGGTAATTTACACCACAAAGCTTCTGAAATTTCTTCAGTCCATATTTTGAATATTCACACTCACATTTAATATGCAGCATTTTGTGATATATGCTCATTTATTTTGTGACCCATACCCAAGTCAGTTGCTCAGGTTCATTTCCTAGATGAGTCCACTTATTCAACACACTGTTGGAATCTTAATTTAGATTTTGTTTTAACTTTTCCATAGGAATAGGGTTTTTCCCTTTTTCATAATTAATTTTTTGTTACCATTGTCACTGAGAAACCAACAACTTGTTTTTATACTTCCTTATGAGATATTAGGTCAAAATTCCCAAGTCATATTCCTTAGCTAGACATTTTAGTTAGATATTGCATTTAAAAAAACTTCCAAGAGACTTCAAATGATCAGACTTGTGCAATAACTTCATTTTATGCACTACTGAAAATAACAAATATTTCCTTTATACCTTTTCACTGTAATTCAAGAGAGTGAGGACAGTGGAAACTCTAAACACTCACTTGTTTACTTTTACCCAGGGCAATTAAACTCAAAGACACCAAAATATGTAATTAATTATCTGTGAACAATAAATGAACAAATGAAAAAAGATATAACTGTTCTTTCTAATCTGGTTCTGTTGCCTATTGAGTTATAGTATCAAAATTACAAAAAAAAGGTTCTATAGTCCTCTTTAGATTTGTAGAGTTACCTCTACTTATTTGCAAGGCAGGCACTATAAGTATTATCTCCATTTTACAGATATAGAAAGTAATACAGAAAAATTGAGCAAATTCCCCCTGTCATGCATACAGTATGGACGAAAGAGACAGGCTTCAAATTTGGGCACTCTGACCCCACAGCTCTAATTACAAACCTCTGTTCTAGAAAAACTTTCTAGTCGTTTCAACATCTCTCTTTTCTCATATTTATCATGTCTTTAAGTGACCCATCTGTGGTTTAATGACCCTATTAACTTCTGCTATACCCATGAAAGTGATTTAAGTTATGTTCACATTCAAGAATAGTCAGATTGTGGGGGCCTCCCCAGTGGCGCAGCGGTTGAGCGCTGGGTTGCGAAGCTGCCCGCAGCCTCAGCAGTGCCAGTTCGATCCCCGGCCGCTCCCCGGCCACCAGAGGAGGGTCCCACATGGTGCACAGACCTCTCCTGCTGCCCGCTGCTCCCCTCAGCAGTGTACTTCGGTCCTTCTGCCTGCTCTGCTCCCGGCTCTGGCTCTGGTGAATTCTCTCACCCCTCCCACCCCAGCTTCTGACTGTACACAGTGCTTGTATAAATAAAAAAATAAATCTTTAAAAAAAAAAATAGTCAGATTGTATTTCATTTCCTCTTATGTACATAGATATCTAAGTTTGAATCTCAAGTTTTGTGTACATAAAAATATAAGCATATAAATTATGATCTGGAAAGTAAATAATTAATACAAAACAGTCCTGTAATTAAACTTAGAATTAAATGGGAGGGTTGTCTTTTGCATGTTCTGAAAATCAGATAAGCATAAAATCTTGTTTCAACTTTTACATGGTTGAAATGAACTTTCTGTGTCATCCTATTGCTTCTATTTATAGTCCTAATAAACATACACATAGACACACATACACACACACACAAAAAAAAAAACACACTTAAAAATACTGTGTGCATACTGCAACACACTAATACTCAATGATCTCTGCCAGAGTTCAGCTCTGGTGAACAGGGTTGAGAGAGGAATCTGATTGAGCCTTAGAAATTACCAAGAAATGATAGACACAAAATAGAGTTTAAGCGGGAGCCAGGGGATGCGAGGCCTCTCATTTGTGCTCAAGCATCCCGAGTGCCTGGTGCAACTAGTTTTTATTGATACAAACAGCCCCCCAACCCCTTGGGTTAGTTTCTAGACAATGAAGTATTCTCTTAGCATTTGGCCTTGTCGGGGCACACATTCACCACTAAGGTTCTGCACCATCAGGTTATTCTGTTTCTTTTTCTAATCTAGTTTGTCCCCTAGACATAGCTTCACACACACAAGAAAGAACATTCGGAACTGTACACGGGCCAGTCCTCTGACCCGGGCTGATCCGTTTTTTAGCCACGACCTTGATGTTCTCCTTGTCTCAGCACTGCATGCCTTAGGGATCTCCAACAGATCTCTCTCTGTCTTCACATCACAGAAAGAGAAAAAAGAAACAAGCTCCCTGCTGTCTCTTTACACAGACATCAAATGCACTATGATGGCCCACCCTCCTGATCACACCTAAACCTAGTTAGCTCCAATGGTGTCATCACATTGTGGGGAGGGCTTTGACATATGAATTTTAAGGAACAAAATTCGATCCATACATTTTGCTTCTGACCCACCCCCTAATTCATCCATTTATCCCAACACTCATAAAAATAAATCATCAATTCTAAAATCTCAAGTTCAAACTTTCATAAACAAAATCTAAATTGGGGGCCTCCCTGGTGGCACAAGGTGTTAATAAGATGCAACCTATGAAGCTAACCGCAGCCACTGCAGCAAGATAACGATCCCCAGCGAGGGAGCAACCCACATGGCACAGCAGACCTCTCCTGACTCACCTGCTGCTCCCCTCAGCAGTGTTTTTCAGTCAATCTGCCTGTTCTGTTCTCTGCTCTGTCTCTGGTGAATCCTCTCATCACCACCCCTCACCTCTGGCCTGTACCCCAGCTCTTGTATGCATGAAAATAAAATAAACCTTAAAAAAAAAGAAATAAAATCTAAAATGAATAAAATGAGCCTCAAGATCTGACTCACTATGTAAAATAAAATCCCTCTCTCACTGTGAACTTGGGAAATCAGACAAGTTATGGATTCCAACATACAATGGAGGAACAAGTCTAAGATACACATGCTATACCAAAGAAAGAAATAGGATTGAAATGGGTGAAAGATCCCAAGAAAGTCCGAGTCTTAGCAAGGCAAATTCCATTTAATGTCAAGGTTTGAAAATAGTTTTGTTTCTATGGTCTGCCTTCTAGATACAATGGAACAGAATGATGAAGAATGAGGTGAAATTCTGGAGTTCACGATTTCATCCTGAGTCTGAAATTCCATGCATGTGGGGAGGCAGGGATGTTTAGTCTGTTAGATACACAGAGGTATGGGACAGTTCGAAACATTGAGTCTAAAGACACACACAACTGAATTTAAAAGTAAGGTGAACCTACAAGTTTTTGAATAATCTATGTGCTCATGGATGACCCAAAACAATAGACAGTGGCATAACAGCCATATAGAATAAATGAAATTAAAGCAGTGTCCCTAATTCTCAACGGCCACGTAGATTAAGAGACCTGGACATGACTAGGTGTATCAGTGAAGAAACTCAGTGGTATAGAAGGCCCCTCAACCCTCAGAGGCATAGAGTTCATGTGAACTCTAACTACTTTAGTATGGAAAGAATTCCTGGCTACCCAAATGTGCTTCCATGGGTGAATATATAAACAAGCTGTGATTCACCTTTAACCTCTAAAATTCTAACACTATTTTGCATAGATTCCTATAAAATTCTAACACTTTTTCCTATAACTTTCTATAGCATCACCAAGTTGTTAAGTTACTCTATGCTTACCCACTGCAGTAGCTGAAGCCCTCTTTTTCTGCCTCTGTATTTTATTAAAGTCACATTGATGGCAACATTCAATGAATTAGCAAGAATCACTTTCATCCCTCATTCCGGCCGGCACAATATTTTACATGGTTATGATTGAACTGCTCTGGCTGCCACTTCTTCCCACAGGACACAAGTGATATGCCTGACACTGACATTTTACCTGGACTCCCAGCTGTCTGACTGTGATAACACAGCAGCCTCAAATTTAAACATCAAACCACACGTCCACTCACTGGCTTGCTTCAGGAGAAGAAAAATTACTTTATATGCCAAAGCCCAGTAAAATCAAGAATCTTTCTTAATAGGAAAGCATCTTATTTAATGCTATATCTAGCTAACACTGGATTCTCAAAGGATCTTACTTGATGAGACAGTAGACTTTTATTATCATTAACTATTAAACTAACAATATAAAGGTACAATTTCAAAAGCATTTATTGCCAATTACCAAGGCCTAATACATTAAGATAAAATGTCTCTAAAAATTTACTGCTATATCATCACAGTGTAACCTGTTCTCAGTGTTGCATTTTCAAAGGTGTTCAAGGTCAAATGCAATAATATATTTAATTAGTACCCAGTGCGTGTATAAACAAAAACAAACAAACAAATAAATAAAAACATGCCTCTATAAAAAAATTCTTAAAAAAAAAAAAAGAAATAAACTGTTGAGGTTCCCATAAATTGGGTCAAAGATATATTGCTTTTTTTTTAATTGACACATTTTCATTTTCTAATTTCTCACTTTATTTCTAAATTAAATTTATTACACAAGAAAAAAGTTATAATTTCTTTAAAATGATACATAAGCTTATTTTGAGGATTAGTTATTACTGAATAGCATTAAAATACTCAATATATTGTATATTGGAGTATCATGATAGACAAATAGCCAAAAATAGATTAAACTATTGCTATATTGCCAATGGCCAAGACTATGGGAAATTTCTTTTTTTTTTAAAGATTTATTTATCGATTCATACCAGAATTGGGGTACAGGCCAAAGGCGTGGGGGGTGAGACGATTCACCAGAGATAGAGTGGGGAGCCAAACAGGCAGATCTACTGAAATACATTGCTGAGGGAAGCAGCAGGTGAGTCAGGAGTGGGTTACCTCCGTGGCAAGAATCGAAGTTGTGGTGCAGTGGCTGCAGATAGCTTCATAGTGCTGCATCTTAACCCCTTGCACCACCAGGGAGGGCCCTATGGGAAATTTCTTTTTATTTGATTTATTTTATTGCAGTACATAATAAAAACTTTACAATACTATGTTTTAGAGGTATAGGATCTCCCCCTTCAGGTGTTGTTACTACACCACACCAACCATTAAGCATAGGTAGTTTAACATCATAGTTCTCTAGCTCCCTCCACACTTTGTTCTACTCCTTGCCCTCTCCATCCCCCACTAGTTGCCTAAGTCAGATTTCTAAGATTTATTAGTAGTATGACTTTACCCCACACTTTGATTTATTTTTCTACATTCCACATATAAGTGACATCGTATGGTATCTGTCTTTCTGTTTTATTTCACTTTGCATAATCCCTTCCAGTTCCATTGATATTGTCACAAAAGGTAAGAGTTTGTCTTTTTAAAGCTCATTAGTACTCCATTATATATATCTTCAGCTTTTTGGGAGTGCTGTGCTCTATAAATGTCTATTAAGACAAAGTCTTTTTTGAAGCTATTGTGTCCTTATTTATTTTCTGTGGGGTTGATCTGTCCATTGGTGTAACTGGGTATTGATGTTCCAGTGATTAATGTTTTTAACAATGTCTGTTTTAAGATGTAATAGTAACTGTCTTATAAATTTCCAGTGTGCATTGATAAATTATGTCTTCCTGATGTGTTGCCTTAATCATTATATAGTGTTCATCCCTATCTCTTGTTGCATTTTTTTAGCTATTTTGTCTAATAACTGATAAATCTATTTGAACTGATATAATTATTGTTGCCCTTTTCTTGTATCTCATCTACTTGTAGGATTTTTTTCTAACGCGTTACTAAAAACTATGTTTAGGGCCTCCCCGATGGTGCAGCGGGTTGAGCACAGTGCTGTGTAGCTGTCCGTAGCCTCCGCAGCGCCGGTTCAATTCCAGGCCAGCCAGGGAGAATCCCACATGGCGAGGCAGACTTCTCCTGTCTTGCCCACTGCTCCCCTCTGCAGTGTTTTTGGTACATCTGCCTGTTCTGCTCCCCGCTCTGTCTCTGGTGAATCCTCTCACCCTCCAGTGACTCAGGCCTGTACTCCAGCTCTTGTGTAAATAAAAAATAAATCTTAAAAAAAAAACTATAAAAAATAAATCAAAAAAAAAAACTGTTTCTATTTTGCACTCAGGTGTATTTCCTAGAGGCAGCAGAAAATTGGATTCTGTTACAAGTCCAACCACCATATACCTTTTAATTGGTGACTTTAGTCCATTTGCATTGAGTGGTTATTGATATAGAAAAGTCTGTTATTGCCATTTTGTCCTTAATTTTGTGGCTCTATTCCCTTTTTCAACTGTTTGTGGGTATTCTTCTTTAAAGATTTATTTGTTTATTTATTTATTCTTCTTTAGACTGAGATACAAGATCTCCTTTCATCTTTTCTGGGAGGGCATGTCTAGTGTTGGCAAACTCCTTCACTTTCTGTTCATCAAATAGTTCTCAACCTATTTTATTTTTTTCATTGTGTTTCAATCTTTCTTTTTTCACCTGGATTCTATTGCCTTATCATCTTCACATCCTTGATTCAATCTTCTCTTTGGTGTATTCTATATCCCTAACTTTCTCTAATTTTTTTCTCTCTTCTATTGATCTTTTTACATCCTGCATCTCTATTATTTTCTTACTTAGAGCTTCAAATTCGATATTCTGTTTGTTAATTCTATTTCAGGTCATGCATCAGTTTTTCTGCTTTTTCTTGTATGTTTTTGGTTAGCTTTTTGTATCTTCTTCCATCTTTGAATTTATCATGGCAATTTTGAACTCTGTATCTGATAGGGAGAAAAGATCTTCCACATGCTTGTCATTGTTTTCTGTGTGCTGCAGGGTTCCTCTGAGCACTGAGGTTGCCATTACTTGTTGTTTTTTGTTTGTTTCACCATTGTTTCTTTTCTCAATATGTAGTGTGCAGACCTTCTGCTTTTTCAGTAGATGGAGTTACATGTCAGAGAGAACTAACCTGTAGGTGGGTCTTATCTAAACGGGGAGTGGGTGCTGAAGGTGTCCATTCTGGTGAGTGTTGTGCACCGGCTTGTTCATGCCAATATGACCACTGATAGCCCTTCTCCCAAGTTTCAGACCCATATCTCTGCAGTCTTTGGGCTGAACTTTCAGTGTAACCTTGGTACATTCCAATGTGGCTTCACAATGTCCTTTCAGTCCCATATCCACCCTCTGGGGGGAAATGGAGGTGAGCAGCCATGTCTTTCTGAGCTTTGTCTTCTTCTTTGTGGGTCATGTCCACCTGGGCCACCGTGGGAATCTCACCCATATCTCCCAATGTTAGATCCACAGCAACCAGTTCTAACCTCCTGTGTGTGGGTATGAACCATGGTTTCTCCCATGGCTGCAGCCTCCTGTGCCCAGAGATGATTTCATTCTGTGTTTCATCTGTCATGTTCAATCAGCACTGAATCCCAGCAATCATGAGATACTCCAGTTTCACCCTACTTCACAGGATCCCCTGAGTCCTGCCCCTACCTGGACTTCACTCAGTTTTTCTCCCTAGAGCAAAGCATGAGACTAGCTCTGTCCTTGTTAGCTATGTCCCTGAGGGAAAAGTGAATTCAATTCAGTACTCTCCTTAAAGTATAATTTCATATGTAAGAGTGAAGTTTAATTTCTTACCATTTTTATTTTTTTATATGTATAGCACATTATTTATTTATTTTTTTACATCATTGTTCATTTTTAAACAATATTTGCTTCCCCCAGCTGCTTCAGGTATAGTCCCCATAGAGTTTCCTTCACCAATGCACCCGTGCACCATCACCTCAGTCCCCTGTGCTCCTCCCTCCCTCCCTCCCTCCCTCCCTCTGATCCCTCTCCCTCCTCTTCCCCTGCAGGATGTCTCTGGTTTATAATTGTCTGTTTTTTCTTTGTTGTGTTTTGTACTGTTATTATTTTTTTACACTGATGTCGTATTTGGTTCCCCTATATTCCTGCTATGAGTGAAACCATCCAGTATTTTTCTTTTTCCTTTTGGCTTATTTCACTGAGCATAATTCCTTCTACTTCCATCCAACTTGCTGCAAATGGCATGAATTTATCTTTTTTTGATTGCTGAATAATATTCCATTGTGTATATATGCCACATCTTCTTGATCCAGTAAGAATGGCACATATCAAAAAAGCAAGCAACAACAAATGTTGGCAAGGATATGGTGAAAAAGGAACTCTCCTACATTGCTGGTGGGAGTGCAAATTGGTCCAACCACTATGGAAAGCTGTCTGGAGGTTCTTCAGCCTACTAAAAATGGAGCGACCATTTGACCTGGCAATTCCACTGCTAGGCATCTACCCAAAGAACACAAAAACATTGATTCAAAAGAACACCTGTACCCCTATGTTTATTGCAGCATTATTTACAATAGGTATAACCTGGAAACAACCCAAATGCCCAAAAATAGATGACTGGATCAATTTCTTACCATTTTTAAAAGCCAATGCAGCATGACAGCCACATAATACATTACATGCAACTATAATATATATTGTTTTAACTTGGCTTAGAATTCTTCTTCTCTAAGCCATTTATTTCTGTTCCTGGTTGTTACTTGAGAAAGAGTAGGAACCTTTGCTTTAAAAAAGAAGGAATCGCGGGCCTCCCCGGTGGCGCAGCGGTTGAGCGCTGGGTTGGGTTGCGAAGCTGCCTGCTGCCTCTGCGGCGCCGGTTCGATCCCCGGCTGCTCCCAGGCCACAGAAGGAGGGTCCCACATGGCGCGCAGACCTCTCCTGCCGCCCGCTGCTCCCCTCAGCAATGTACTTCGGTCCTTCTGCCTGCTCTGCTCCCCGCTCTGGCTCTGGTGAATTCTCTCACCCTCCCGCGCTTCTGACTGTACCCAGTGAATGTATAAACAAACAAACGAACAAACAAACAAATAAATAAATAATACATGCCTCTTTAAAAAAAAAAAAAAAAGAAGGAATCGCAACATCCTAACCACCGTGTCTCTTAGAATTGAACGTCATGTAACTTCTCTGAGACTTTAGGACAGTCTAAAATGGGATTGTTATATAAAAAAGGACAGCAAGGGGCCTCCCCCATGGCAGAGCAGTTGAGCGCTGGGTTGCAAAGCTGCCCACAGCCTCTGAGGCACTGGTTCGAATCCCAGCCCCCCAGCAAGGGTCCCACATGGCGCGCAGACCTCTCCTGCTGCCTGCTGCTCCCCTCAGCTGTGTACTTCATCAGTCTACCTGTTCTGTTCTCCCCTCTGGCTCTGGTGAAACCTCTCACTCTCCCGTGCTTCTGACTGTACCCAGTGCTTGTATAAATAAATAAAAAATAAAAAAACAAAAAACAAAAAAAAAAAAGACAGCAAGACCTCCTTTCTCCACTCCCAGGGGGATGCATCATGACCCAAAGGCCTGTTATAAGCTCAATATGTACTCCAAAATTCTCTTCTCCAACACCCTGGCACCACTGGCGGTCACAGGGCTCTCTAAGGTACTGTGATTATGAAATGCAGAGCCATGACATCTGGGTTGCCATTCTTAAAGTAATAAGGAACAACCTTAGCTGAGTCTGAATCTTTTTACGTTGTTTATAAACCTAATTTTACTTTATAGAAAATTCATGTTTCCATTCAATTTCATATAATACAGAGGTATACAGTTTTTAGAAAGTCAATAATGTATCTCAAGCCCTTCAATCCCACACCTCTCAAGTGACTAAAGTTAAGAGGTTGGGTGAGGAAAAGCCTCTTTCTTTTCTTTCCTCTCCCTTACCCTGTCCAAAAGGCCACTAGTCCCAGCAAAGACCTTATCTCAGCAGATACCTGTACTATTTCCAACCGGAACCTGCTGATTCTTTTCAACAATAGTTCATCTGGCAAAACACAATTCTTTGGTTCTGTTTCCTCAAGTTTTGTCCTATAAAAGGACACAAGTTATATCAATATCGTTTCTCACATGTGAGTTCTAAGAAGCTTTGACAGTGGGGTTGAGATGGAAAGGGCCCCTGCTTATTTTCTGCCTTTCAGCAGCAAGTCTCTGCCTAAAGGGTTGGACAGGGGTCCTTTTAAATGTAAACATCCACAAGCTGGCATGCTCATGTGTCTGCTTCAGTGAATAGGAAGGAACATTTAATAGTAAATTATTGGGGTCAGAAAACTGAAAAGGCATTATCCCAGGCAAGTTCGCCCTAATAACAGGATATTTCCTGCGTGAAGTTAAAAATACGGAGTCATCAATCACGTTATTAAAATAAAAAGGATCTTATATCCACCTACAGCTAGTACATAGGACATAAAATGATCATAGTATCTCTGAATTCTACTCCTGTTCCATAATAAAAGTACAATATAAACATTTTGGCAGAAAATTCACTAGAAAGCAAGTACATAAAATTATTTTTTTAATATGTAAGTAAAAAGGAATAAAGCCATGGAATCAAAAATACCAAGGTTAAATCCCAGTTTTAGTAACTACTAGGAAAAAGAAAAATGAGCAAATTGGCCAAATTATTTAAACTATAGTACATGGGCCTCCCCGGTGGTGCAGCGGTTGACCGCTGGGCTGAGAAGCTGCCCTCAGCCTCTGCAGCGCCGGATGCCCGGCGAGGGTCCCACATGGCACGACAGACCTCTCCTGCAGTGCCCGCTGCTCCCCTCAGCAGTGTACTTCGTCAGTCTACCTGCTCTACTCCCTGCTTTGGCTCTGGTAAATGCTCTCACCCTCCTGCACTTCGGACTATACCCAGTGCTTGTATAAATAAATAAATAAATATTTAAAAAAAATAAATAAACTATAGTACAGGTTCTTGGACAACATAACATGTATGCAAGTGACTCTCCCGAAATTTTTTTCTGAAGCTTGAATGAGATATTCAGTTCTTTTTTTTTTAAATAATAAATTTTATTTTTATATTCCCCATACAATTGCAACCCCCCCATTCTGACCCCAATCCCTCCCTCCCGCCCCCCACCCCCCATAGAGTGTCTCTGGTTCATAGTTTTTTGTTGATTTTGATTTTCACTTTCTTATAGTTATTCATTTTCCTGGTCCCTTATTTAAGTTTTCTAGATTCCTGCTATGAGTGAGACCATCCGGTATTTTTCTTTTTCTTTTTGGCTTATTTCGCTGAGCATGATCCCTTCCAGCGCCATCCATGCTGCTGCAAATTGCATGTGTTTATCTTTTTTGAATGCTGAGTAATATTCCATGGTATATATGTACCACATCTTCTTGATCCAGTCATCTATTTTTGGGCATTTGGGCTGTTTCCAAAGCTTAGCTATTGTAAACAGTGCTGCTATAAACATAGGGGTGCAGGTGTTCTTTGGAATTGATGTTTCTGTGTCATTTGGGTAAATACATAGGAGTGGAATTGCTGGATCATATGGAAGCTCTATGTTTAGTAGGTCAAGAAATCTCCACACAGCTCTCCATAGTGGTTGGACCAGTTTACACTCCCACCAGCAGGGCAGGAGAGTTCCTTTTTCTCCACACCCTCACCAACATTTGTTGTTGCTAGTTTTTTTAATATGTGCCATTCTCACTGGTGTAAGATGGTATCTCATGGTAGTTTTGATTTGCATTTCCCTGATTACAAGTGATGTTGAACATTTTTTCATATGCCTGTTGGCCATTTGCATTTCCTCTTTGGAGAAGTTTCTTTTTAGCTCTTCTGCCCATTTTTTGACTGGATTATTTTCTTTGTTGTTGTTGAGTCTCATCAGCTCTTTGCAGATTTTTGTGATCAGTCCTTTATCATTAGTGTTGGGTGCAAAAATGTTCTCCCAGTTGGTGGGGTTTCTCTTCGTTTTTGTTATTGTCTCTTTTGCTGTGCAGAAGCTCTTTAATTTGATGTAGTCCCAGCTGTTTATCTTTGCCTTCACTATCACTGCTTTGGGTGATGTGTCTGTAAAGATGTCTTTGATGTGCAAATCACATAGTGTTTCGCCTATATTTCCTTCTATGTATTTTATGGTTTCAGGTCTTATGTCTAGTTCTTTAATCCATTTTGAGTTGATTTTTGTGTATGGTGTGAGGTAGTGGTCAAGCTTCATTCTTTTGCATGTAGCGACCCAGTTTTCCCAGCACCATTTATTGAACAAACTTTCTTTGCTCCAATGCATAGTCTTTGCTCCTTTGTCAAAGATTAGTTGACCATACATCTGTGGGTTTATTTCTGGATTTTCTATTTGATTCCATTGGTCTGTATGTCTGTTCTTGTTCCAATACCATGCAGTTTTGATGATTATGGCTTTGTAGTATAGTTTGAAGTCTGGGAGTGTGATGCCTCCATTCTCTTCTTTGTTTTTCAGGAGAGCTTTGGCTATTCGGGTTTTTTTGTGATTCCATATGTATTTCATCAATAATTGTTCTATTTCTTTGAAGAATGACATTGAAATTTTGATTGGAATAGCATTGAATCTGTATATTGCTTTTAGTAGGATGGCCATTTTAATAATGTTTATTCTTCCAATCCATGAGCAGGGGATGTCTTTCCATTTCTTTGTGTCTTCTTCTATTTTAACAGTGTTTTATAGTTTTCTTTGTATAGGTCCTTTACCTCTTTTGTTAGATTTATTCCCAAATATTTGATTTTTTTTGTTTTAATAAAAAAAGGATGGTTTTTTTGATCTCTTCTTCTTCAGATTTATTGTTTGTGTATAGGAAGGCTACTGACGTTTGCATGTTGATTTTGTATCCTGCCACTTTACTGAACTGATTGATGAGTTGAATTAGTTTTTCTGTGGAGTTTTTGGGGTTCTCTATGTATATTATCATATCATCTGCAAATAGTGATAGTTTGACTTCTTCTTTTCCTATTTGGATTCCTTGTATGTCTTTCTCTTGTCTTATTGCTCTGGCTAGGACTTCCAGTATTATATTGAAAAGCAGTGGTGAGAGTGGACATCCTTGTCTTGTTCCAGATCTTAATGGAATTGCTTTCAGCTTTTCACCATTGAGAATGATACTGGCTATTGGCTTGTCATAGATGGCCTTTATGATGTTGAGGTATGTTCCTTGTATCCCAAGAATTTCTAGGGCTTTTATCATGAATGCATGTTGTACTTTGTTGAAAGCTTTCTCAGCATCTATTGATATTATCATATGGTTTTTATATTCTTTTTGTTGATGTTTGGATAACATTGATTGATTTTCGGATGTTAAACCATCCTTGTGTCCCTGGAATGAATCCTACTTGGTTGTGGTGAATTATCTTATGGATACCATTTGGATTCTGATAGCTAAAATTTTATTGAGGATTTTTGCATCAGTGTTCATTAGGAGATTGGCCTTAGTTTCTTTTTTTGTGTTGTCTTGTTTGGTTTTGGTATTAGTGTAATGTTGGCTTCATAGAACGTGTTGGTATTGTCCCTTCCTTCTCAATTTTTTGGAAGAGTTTGTGAAGGATAGGCACTAATTCATTTCTAAACATTTGGTAGAATTTATTTGTAAATCCATCAGGTCCTGGGCTTTTGTTTTTGGGGAGATTTTTGATTACCATTTCAATTTCGCTGCTTGTAATTGGTCTGTTTAGGTGTTCTATTTCTTCTTTATCTAGCTTTGGGTGATGTAGAGTTGTAGGAATTGTCCATCTCCTCTAGATTGTTGAACTTGTTTCCATATAACTGTTCATAGTAGTTACTGATTATTCTTTTGATTTCTGCTGTGTCCGTTGTGATTTCTCCTCTTTCATTTCTGATCCTGTTTATTTGTGCTTTCTCCCTTTTTTTCCTTTGTGAGCCTGGCTAGGGGTTTGTCTATTTTATTGATTTTTTCAAGAACCAGCTCTTGGTTTCATTGATCTTTTGGATTGTATTTTTAGTTTCAATTTCATTTATTTCTGCTTTGGTTTTTATTATTTCTTTTTCTTCTACTGGTTTTTGGGTTTTTTTTGTTGTTCTTTTTCTAGATCTTTGAGCTTCGAGATTAGGTTGTTTCTTTGAGTTCCTTCTTGTTTCTTGATGTGAGCTTCTATTGCTATATGATTTCCTCTTATTACTGCTTTTGCTGCATCCCATACATTTAGGATATTGGTGTCCTCCTTGTCATTCAATTCAAAGAATTTTTTAATTTCTTCATTGATCTCCTCATTAGTCCAGTGGTCTTCCAGTAGTGTGGTTTTTAGTCTCCATGAGGTAGGAAAGTTCCTTGCCTTCTTTTTATGGCTTATTTCTAGTTTGATGCCTTCATGGTCAGAGAAGATGGTTGGTATAATTTCAGTCTTAGTGTATCTGTTGATGTTTGTCTTGTGCCCCAGTTATGTGCTCGATCCTGGAGAATGATCTGTGTGCACTGAGAAAATGTGTACTCGTTTTTTGGGGTTTAGTGTTCTATCAGATGTCTGTTTTTCCCCAAATGCTCTAGGTCCTTATTTTAGAGCTTTAGTGCTTTACTTATTTTTGTTTTGTTGATCTATCCATTGTTGATAGTGGTGTGTTGAAGTATCCACTACGTATGTGTTTTCTCTGATGTCTGTTTTCAGAGAGGACAACAGTTGTCTGATATATTTTGGTGCTCTTTCGTTTGGTGAGTATATGTTAATGAGTGTTATTTCTTCTGAAGTATTGTCCCCTTGATCATAATGTAGTGACCATTGGGGTCTCTTTTTATTTTTTTGAGTTTGAAGTCTGTTTTATCTGATATAAGTATAGCTGTTCCCTGCTTTCTTTTGGTCCATTTGCTTGTAGGATTGTTTTCCATCCTTTAACTTTGAGCCTATTTTTATCTTTTGTAGCTAAATGTGTTTCCTGGAGACAGCAAAAGGTTGGGTTTTGTTTCTTAATCCAGGCTGCAACTCTGTGTCTTTTTATTGAAGAGTTTAGTCCATTTACATTTAGACTTAATATTGATATGTTAGCTTCTGTATTTGCCATTGTGTTTGTCTTTCCTTTGATTTCATTTATTTATTCTTTTAATAACTTTTTTTTTTGGCCTTCTTTTGTTGTTATTCGTCCCTCTGAGGTTCTGGCTTTAGGATTCCTTGTAGTATTTTTTGGAGTGGGGGTTTAGTCGTAATGAAATTCCAGAGTTTCTGTTTGTCTGGGAAGGTCCTTATTCTTTCTTCATAGAGGAAGGAGAGCTTTGCGGATACAGTATTATTGGTTGGCATCTGTTTTCTTGGAGTCTGTTGACTATGTCCCTCCACTCTCTCCTTGCCCGTAGTGTTTTTTCAGAGAAGTCTGATGTCAGTCTGATTGGTTTTCCTTTGAATGTTATCTGTTTCTTCCCTCTTGTCAGCTTCATTATTTTTTCCTTGTCCCGGATTCTTGGGAGCTTTACTATTATGTGTCTTGCTGTATTTTTCCTTTCATCGTGGAAGATTGGTGTTCTTCTTGCTTCTTGTATATCAATTTTCAGCTTCTTCTTCGCGTTTGGGAAGTTCTCTTCAATTATCTCCTGGAATATTTTCTCTGTTCCTACATCTCTCTCCTCTCCTTCTGGAATTCCTATAACTCTTATATTTCCTTTCCTCATGGAGTCAGATAGTTCCTGAAGTCTTTCTTTGTTCTTTTTCCTTCGTACCTCTCTTTCCTTTTCTGTTTTGGTTCTTTTTATTTCTGTGTCTTCAAGAGTACTTATTCATTCTTCCATTTCATCTATTCTGCTTTCATTGCTTTTCCCAGAGTTCTTTAGTTCCTCCATTAATTCTTTGATCTCCTGCATTTCTTTTGCTTCCCTCTTTAGGGACTCAATTTCATTCTTCTGATCGTTGATTATTTTTCTCATATCATTGTTTTCCTTTATGACTTCTGTCACTTTTTTAATCATGGCAATTTTAAATTCTCTTTCTGGAAGTCTCAGAAGTTCTTCCAAGTTACTGTCGTTGTAATCTGGGGGGTGGTTTTCTTTTTGTGGTGTGCTTTTTTCCTGAGGAGTTGTTAGGTTGCGTGTGGTTCTTCTACTCCCTACTGTCTGTTTTCTAATTTGTTGTATGCATTGGGACACTGTGTTGCTCGGACTGGCCGGCATCTTGGGTGAACTTCTCCGCTCCCCTCTGGCTCCTCCAGGAGCCATCTCTGGCTTCTGAGGGAGCTTTCTGCTGGTTTCAGGCAGTCTTTACTGAAGAAATGTCCCTGTTCTAAAATGGCGACGCGGGACACAGTCCCTGTGCATCCGGTCTCAGGCACACTCTTCTGCGCGCCCGGTCTGCCCCGGCCGTGGGTGCCTCTTCCCTCTGTGGCTCAGACTGCTGGTCGGAAGGGGCCTGGTGTGGGCTAACTTCCCAGCTGGCCACTGTCTCCTCCGGGAGCCTTCTGCCCTTTTCAAGCAGTCTTAAGAAATTGCCCTGTTCTATGGGGTGTTAGTGGCTTTTTTTTTCTGGTCGCTAGGTGGCGCCAGAGATCTCTCCTATTGTCCTTTGGGGGGCTGTTTTTTGCCTCCCCCCACCCCGTGGGACAGGGAACAGAGCGGGAATGGTAGGGTAAACCTCAACGGCTTTGGGGTGCTGTGTCTGCCTTGTGCCCCACCGTCGTGGAGAACCCATGCCCCGAATTTTGTGCCCCGGGTCTTAGTTCCAAAGCCCTCAGGTCCAGGACGCGGGCTGTAGCCCAGTTCAGTGGCGCGGGAATGGCGCCTTTTGCACCCGCTCCCGTGCCTGGGCGCCTGGTTCCTGCTTACTCAGTGAGGGACTTTCACCTCAGTGAGGGCCTCTGCGCCTCTCCCCGCAAGCCTAGGTCGCAGGCGCAGGGACCTGGGCAGCTGCGATCCCGATCCGCGTTTGCTTTTCAAGCACGCTAAGTGCGCCGCTTTTCCGCGCAAGCTTACCGGCTGGCCCAGGGCTGTGTGCGGGTCTCCAGAGTCTGTTCTCTAATCGCGCCCAGAGCCGTTCGCTCACCGCTGCGGCGAATCCTGCAGGGTTCTCCACAGCTCCCGTTCACGGGGTGTGGTGGCTGCAATAGTTCCTTTCCACTCACAGTCCCGCTTGCTGCATAGTTTGTTCTTGCTGGTCGTTTTAGTTTGTTGTTTCCCTCCTCTCTGCTGGTCGGAGAGTGCCGCCTCTGTGGGTGGGGGAGGGGAGCAGGGTTCTGCGCTTCCCTCCCTTCTGGTCCTCTTTCATGGCAACTTTCTTCTTCGGGCAGTTTGCTGGAATCACCCGTTTATCTTCCGTGTCCCAGTTCTCACTGGGACCAGCCGCTTTTCCTCCCTATTAACTTTTTTTAATGGGAGATCTTACTCGCAGCGTCTCCTCGCCGCCATGTTGCTCCACCCAATTCCTGAGATATTCAGTTCTTAAAAAATCAATTAGTCCATTTATCTCTTTTCCAATCCTACTGTGCTCTGAATAATCAGCATATCAAATTTTGCATTGCATACTCTGGTAGTCACACAGCCATGATGCACTTCTGCATTCTGGGTTTGACTCTTTGTGAACCCAGGTTCCTGGAAAACTAATCTATTGGAGCTAGAGTGGACCCTCTCCATCCCAACCCCCCTAGCCATTCTTCTTTCTTTTCAGTAAGCTCTAACAGGCCTTCCCTAAAATGAGGCATGTTCCCCTCACAGTACACTGTTTGAACAGTACTATTCATGTTCCATGAGTTTTGGTGGGTAAATCTCATTTTTTTTTTTCACATTTTCTTTTCTTTATGGCTAAGGACAAAAGTTTTTAGGTGGCACATCTGAAGTATAATCTGTTTGATTCAATCTGTTGTATTTTAAATTATTGCCTCCCTACTACATGAAGCTAATACATGCTGCTGTCTCTCAAAATAAGTACCTTCCTAAGAGTATCCTTGGCCTTCAACGACATACACCTCATGGTCTCCTTTGTATATGTTTAAAAACATCTAATTTTTAGGCTATTCATGGCATGAGATTTAAGATTATCTGCTCCTATTCTTAGATGGCTTAGCATTGTCAAGCCAATGCTAACACTTCTGAGTGAATAAAGAAAGTCTAATCATCACTGGTGGAAATTACCTAATATTATTTCCATGACTTAATGGTTAAAACACTTAAAGGGGGGCCTCCTTGGTGGCGCAGTGGGTTGAGCACCTCTCTGTGAAGTTGTCCGCAGCCTCTGCAACGCGGGTTCAATTCCTGGCCCACCAGGAAGAAACCTACATGGCGTGGCAGACCTCTCCTGCCTTGCCCACTGCTCCCCTCAGCTGTGTCTTTGGTCCGTCTGCCTGTTCTGCTCCCCGCTCTGTCTCTGGCTTGAATTCTCTCACCCTCTCACACCTCTGACTGTACCCCAGTTCTTGTATAAATAAATCAATCTTAAAAAAGAAAAAAACACCTAAAGGAAAAAAAAATGAAAAGAGAAGAGTTCTCATGAGAGGAATAGAAAGCAGTGAATGATACTCATCTCTCATCTCAAGATACTGCACAAAAGAAACCATCTCTACACTCTTGGGTACAGAGTATTCAGAAGAGGGATTGTTTTCAGCATTTTTTTTTAAAGATTTATTTATTTATTTATACAAGCACTGGGTACAGTCAGAAGAGCGGGAGGGTGAGAGAATTCACCAGAGCCAGAGCGGGGAGCAGAATAGGCAGAGCGACGAAATACACTGCTGAGGGGAGCAGCAGGTGGCAGGAGAGGTCTGCACGCCATGTGGGACCCTTGCCCGGCAGCTGGGGATCAAACCAGCGCTGCAGAGGCTGCGGGCAGCTTCACAGCCCAGGACTCAACCACTGCGACCAGGGGAGGCACTGTTTTCAACATTTTAAACCCTGACTTCTTCTGCATGTATGGCATAAGATTTGCTACACATTTTTTATTATGTTAAATTTAAAATTAAGCAAATATTATGGATAATTCTAAATCAAAGCATTGGAAGAAGGTATCTTGTTTTCAAACTAATATGCTACCCATCGTGATGACCTAAGTTCTTTAGGAAAGCATGGCCTTGCTTCGGACCTGCTGCATATTCAGTGGATGCACAGCAATCAGAGAGGAGAGATTTATAGAATGGGAGGGAGCATGTAGGAGTGGGCATTTCAATAAACAAAGCAAGACAGAGACCTCCATGGTGGCACAAGGGGTTAAGCACAGCACTGTGAAGCTATCCACACGTTATTGTTTTAAGATAATGTGTAGAAGTAGAATCAGAGTAGCTATCATTAAAAGGAGACATTAAATGATCATTTAGACAAAACATATACACACACTAATAAATGAAGCCAGAAGGCATTACATTGACAGAAATATTAGACCAGTAAATTCTGTAGTGTGAATCTTTGTATCACTGAGGAAATACATTTTTTAATGTAAGACAATAAAAAATGGTAGCATTGCACTAACAGGACATTAAATCAAATCTTGGTTATGCCAATTATTTCAATTTAGATATAGAATTTTACTTTTGCACAATTATCCATTCATTTTAAGTTGAATCAACACCTACAACACACTTGTTGGATGTCTAAATAAGGTGACATGTTTGAAAGTAGCAGATTCAAGTGATGATCTCTGCTGTTGCAATTTTCACTTTTGCAGATTTATATCCAGTTACCATATTCTACAACCTGAAAAAAATGAAAGGAACTTTAAAACTATATTCTGAAAGTTGCACAACTCAGTGGAAATACTAAAAATCATTGAAATGTATACAGTTTAAATGGGTGAATTGTATGGTATGTTTCATACTTCAAAAAAGCTTTAATGCACATTTATATGCATACATACATAATAAACATATATCTATATATACTTGCTTCTATATTTGTAACTTAGCTCCACAAACCTAGAAGCCTAGGGATCAAGAAGCAATTTCAATGCTTCTTCAGTATATTAGCAAGGAAAATAATTTCAAGAGCAAGAAAATGAACCAGGATCATGAGGATAAGCTACAGGGTTGAAAGGAATTCATCCTCCAAATAAACTGAAGCAGTTGTTGTGTAGGTCAAGTCATAAAATGTTCTATAGTGATGGTTCATGGGTGAATTGGTGGTGGGAATTTTACAGGGACTACACCTGAGAGAAGAAAGTATACTTGTACAAAAATGAACAATGTAACTTATGTAATTTATATATGTAAAGAATACATATATAAATAAGAAGAAAATGTCAAAAAAACAATTATCTGTTCTCCTGGGCCTCCTCGGTGGTACAGGGGTTAAAGCCTCAGTGCTATCAAGCTATCGCCAGCCACTGCAGCCTGAGTTGGATTCCCAGCCAGGGAGGTGACCCACATAGCCCAGCAGACCTCTCCTGTCTTGCCTGCTGCTCCCCTCAGCAGCGTATTTCAGTAGATCCACTGGTTCTGCTACCCACCCTGTATCTGGTAAATCCTCTCACCATGCTTCCCACCCCGTACCTCTGGCCTATACCCTAGTTCTTGTATGCATAAATAAATAAAAAGAAATCTTTAATAAAAAGAAAGAAAGAAACAACTATTCTGTTCTGGAAGGCACCACCGTTTTGCAAATTCGGGGAAATGATGGTGCCACTAATAATTCATTTGTGCTGTTGATATGAAAGTCCCTATGTAGATATACATTATCATTACATTATTATGTATGGTCCACAGATTTCATTATTGATATGTTTAGTATCAAAAGCAGGTTTTCCCCATTTGCTGCTGAATGAAAATTTATAAAGCAATATGATCTTGTTATTATCATTACTCAGTCCATTTGGAACTTGTCACATTTCATCCTCACCTTGACTAAGCATGTGATTGATGCTGTGATACTGTATTGTCTGTGTATTTTAAGAGTATATCATAAGTGAGAAAACTAAATAGGCAGTCAGTGTTTTTGATCTAGCTTTTTTATATCAAAACTTTTTGAGGGACTGTAAGCCATGTTACTTTCCTGGTTTTACAATCATAGATGTCACCGGCCCCTACTAACACTTATCAATTATACTTTATGTAGGGTATGGGGGTTGCATTTCTGACTTACTCTCCAAGTTCATGTTCCTTTGTTTTCTAATTCACGTATGCCAGGCCTGACCCTATTCCTTTAACCTAGCTTGGTCCATTCTCACAACTTACAATTGACAACATATCCCCTATAACCTCTCATTTTGCAATCAATCTTCTCCCAGGTTTAAGTTTCTTTTATGCTCCAGGTTTTTATTTTCAGTATTGCCAACTGATCTTGGCTTACCCACATTGATTTACTATTCCCCAAATTATATTTTTTTTAACATTTTCCACTCTTGGCTTCTACAAGTTATTTTATTTACATAAATTAAGGTATTAAGACAAAATAAGCCTAAGCACTAGTTCCCTTAGTTGGCATCTTTCATTTGAGACAGCAAGAGGAAGAAAGGAGACTTGAGTAAACCATTTTCATTTGCCAAAGATCTTTCTCTACTAATTCTGCTTATACAAAACCAACATATTAATCTGGGCCAGATTTACTTGACCAGTGTCAGCATGATCCTAACATAACACTGACTATCTAAGTGACTGCCTTACTTAAAACCTACTGTAATATGATTTGCAAGTGGTTTTTCCTTTTCAGTATCATTTTGAGTTCCTTAGCCTCCAGTCACTATATACTTTGCAGGTACCTGATTATTCCTTCTTTCTCTCTCTCTCTCTCTCTCTCTCTCTCTCTCTCTCTCATACTCTCTCTCTCTCTCTCTCTCTCTCTCTCTCTCTCTCTCTCTCTCTCTCTCTCTCATAGCTCTGTCTTTTTACAGAGGACTCTGATGCAGACAAACAGTGAACACCACTAAGCATTAATTGAATGTTCTAAGCTTGGGACAGCATGTTTAATGCTGGGAAATGAAGATCACTAAGACTAAAATCCTGTGCTCAAGCAGTTCACAGTCCAGAAGGAGAAGATAGGCACGTCCTTAAATAATTAAGTTGATGCTTGACTAAAATCTTCAGAGACAAGAAGAAATTTGTTAGGCATATAAAATAGTAAGTGGTATCGTGGCAAAGAAAATAGCATGTGCAAATTCAAACTCTATCAGTGCTATCGATCTGGTTCTCTCTGAGGAATTCAACTTCATTCTTGAAACTATGTTTATCTTTTGGTATAGACAGACAAGTAATGACTGAGAAGGTGGAGTATAGTGAGCAGTGTTGCACCACAATGAAAGATAACTTTGAATAGGCAAGGTCTTCAGTAGAAAAGGGTTGAAAGGCAAAAAAAAAAAAAAAAAAAAGTCTTCTCTCTTCACTTAGCCAGCTGTGTACAAAAAGAGATTGAAATATATATATTTCAATTCATGATTCCTTAATGCAGAACTTACAGTATTTGAAAATCCTCCTTTGATTAAAATAACTACATTTAGCCCACTTCAAACTTTTATGAATAAGGAAAGTAATCTTTGCATTTTAAATAATAAAATCAAAATTTTAGATGGACATTTGCTAAAATATTTTTATTTACAAAAAAAAAAAACCATAAAGTGCCATATTGAATAACCAGGATCACTCAGCTTTAAAAGGAAACCTGATTCAAGTTTTTTAATTTTTAATCCACTAATAATTCCACCAAATATTCTATATCTACCTTTGATCTTTTTTGGTCTCCATAGGTCAAAGTTGGGATTCCTGCTGTTCTAGTTGAGATTGGATATAAAATCCAATCTACCTATATATAAACCCTATGTCCTTTTATTCATTCCAATCCTAATCTAAAACCAATCACTCATCTGAATATTTTATATTTAATTCATATTCAGTTGTCATTTAATTAGTACAATTTCTGTAGACCATAAAAGACATAAAGCTCAATCTCTGAAACATTTTATACAAATTCAGAGCAAAATTAGTCAATTCTTATTCTGTATCAAGAATATTCTAGAGTTGTCACCCACATGGGTCCTTTCCCTACTTTTATCATAGAATAACTGCAAAAATCTTACAAGCCTCTACCTCCTGGAAGATATGAAGAGGTCTAGAGATGGTATCTGATTAAAGATGAGCCAATCAAAGTTCTTGTCACAGTCTTACTAATTAGAAATGAATAAAGGGATTCTGCGAGGGTAGAAACTGCAAGGTTCAATGCTCAAGAATTCTTGATATATTAATCCCCACTATGTGGATTGAGTGGACTTGCGGGGTTACAGAATGTTTGGAACATATATGGCAAAGCATGGCTATGAGCAGAGTAAAGGCATGGGCCACCCTCTACCAGTTTTATAAGCCCTGAAATTTAACTGTATCACTATACTTCTCACTGGTAGGGGCCAAAATTTTTCCACTTTTTAATCTGCTTCCTCATTTTCTACCACAAGGTTGGGATTAACAACCTTTCAAAACACTTCAAATGTAATTGTCATCACTGTCATCCAAATCTGAAAAGTTAGCATATAACTCTAAAACCTCATCGTATATATATATATATGTGTATATATGTGTGTGTGTGTGTATATATATATATATATATATACATGTGCATATGTGGATATTATATGTGACAAATATATATATACACACACATATATTTCATTTATTTGAACTAATTAGCTCATGATTGTGGACATTAAAAAGTTTTAAATCCTTATAACAAAGGCCAGGAAGTTGGAAAATCAGGAAGAATTTTAAACTTCAGACTCAAGGCTAAAAATCTTCTCCAGGAAAGCTCAGTTTTTCCTCTTAAGGTCTTCAACAAGGCCCATGTACATTATGGAGGGTAATCTGATGTAGAAGTTAACCACATTTCCAATATTAGTGTTTGATTAAGCAACCTGTGTACTATAGGCTAGTTGAAACATAAGATTGTTGCACCGTCCTTATTCCACAAATGTCTAAATAATTAGATGACAGCTTCCAAATATCTTGTAAGTTGTTTTTGTTCTCTAATTTGGGCGGGAGGTGGAGAGGAGAGATCTCCTTAGAATAAATACTCCTAAGCTTTAAATTTAGCCTCAGGATGTTGAAGTCAATTATAAAGCACTCAGATAATATTCTTGCTTGCACTGTATAAAGTCAGCAGAAGACCCTGAAGTGAATTACAGCCCTGAAGGCACAATAGAATCATCAGTTACTATTCTGAATATAAAGATCAAGAATTTCCTCAGTAGTAGGTAAAAACTGTTGTGTAAAGTCATGTATGCAATATTTCCTATTGAGCATTATATAGAAAAACATGAATATTTCCACTAAAAATAGCATTGTGCTAAGTCAGCATCTGCTAAAATAAAGTTTTAGAGAGTAATGCTTATTTACTTAATCCAGCTGCCCTTCGGAGGCCACATTAGAAAACAAGTGTACTTTAAAATATCTGATAAGTACTAGAATACTACACAGAATAATTTGTTCATGCTTTTCTTTTTAACATAACAGTTCATCATTCATTTAGGATTTCCTTTCTTTAGAAATGCTGTTTTTGTGCTACTGTATATGTAAATACTTACATGCTCCTTTATATATACTGTTTTATTTGATACATGGAGTGAATGGGTCAGTGGGATGATTTTAGGATCAATAATTTAGCATAATAATCTTCCAAAAATGCAGCAAAACAAGAAAAAGTATCACACTAGATATCAAGAGATGTATGTTTTGTTTAAGCCTTGGGAAAAAATATTTCATCCTAAAACGTGAAGAAAACTTGAAGAAAAACTGGATTTAAATTCAAGCTGTCACTCTCACTCGCTGTGTAAACTATGAAAAAATTTAAATTAAATTTCTTCCTCTGTAAAATTATGATATTTTTAAAAACCTTACTTGGTTGCTATGAATATCAAATACTAAAGATAGCAAAAATACCTGGCACAAACAAGTATGGCATCAATGTGTACTAATTTTATTATTCTAGCTAGATTTTCTTTTTCTCATTTCTATAATTGAGAGAATTGAGCTGTGACTCCCTTCTTGCATTCCTCTCTGAAATATGTGTATTCCAATTGCTAATGATAAATTCATTTTTACTTTGAATAGTCAATCCTATGAGGTTATCTATTTGTTCTCTGGTCTATTCAAAGTAGGTTTGGTATCAAGACCTAGCTATAATGTTTCCCTTGTTTCTATCATTTTCTTTTAAAGAGATGAGAGATGTTTAGTCTTTCATTTATGACAGACAACTATTTTAATGAAATTAATCGTGGTCACATGAAAAACATGTGGCTTTGCCGTTAATTGTTTTGGAGGTTGAATATGTCTAGATCTAACAATTCCTGATTTTTTTTTTTTAAAGATTTATTGATACAAGAACCCGGGTACAGGCCAGATGCGGGGGAGGATGAGAGGATTCACCAGAGACAGAGTGGGGAACAGAACAGGCAGACTGACTGAAACACACTGCTGAGTGGAGCAGTGGGCGAGACAGGAGAGGTCTGCGGCACCATGTGGGACCCTCGCTGGCCAGCCGGGATCAAACCAGCGCTGAAGAGGCTACAGGCAGCTTCACAGTGTGGCGCTCAACTGCCTGCGCCACCAGGGGAGGCCCCTAACAATTTCTGATTTTAAGCAATTATCCTTCGATATCTTAGTGTTTTTTTCCAGTTAATCACCAGTGTTTCTTTATAGATAGTAAAACAGAAGTCAAAGTTAACCTTTAGTCTTACAAATTAAGAATGAATGACGGGCCTCCCCGGTGGCGCAGCGGCTTCGCGCTGGGTTGCGAAGCTGCCCGCAGCCTCTGCAGCGCCGGTTCAATCCCTGGCTGCTCCCCGCCACCAGAGCAGGGTCCCGCATGGCGCGCAGACCTCTCCTGCCACCCGCTGCTCCCCTCAGCAGTGTACTTTGGTCCTTCTGCCTGCTCTGCTCCCCGCTCTGGCTCTGGTGAATTCTCTCACCCTCCCCCGCTTCTGACTATACCCAGTGCGTGTATAAAATAAATAAATAAATCTTTAAAAAAAAAAAAAAAGAATGAATGAACCTGGCTTTTGAAAATGACAAATATGTAAAGTAGTTACCAGGTTGATTCTCTGGTCATGGCCACAAGAAATTGGGGAAGATGTGTCCTTTGGGTAAATACCTAGGAGTGGAATTGCTGGATCATATGGAAGCTCTATCTTTAACAGGTTGAGGAATCTCCACACAGCTCTCCATAGTGGCTGGACCAGTTTGCACTCCCACCAGCAGTGCAGGAGTTCCTTTTTCTCCACATCCTTGCCAACATTTGTTGTTGCTAGTTTGTTTCTTTTGTTTTTTTTTTTTTTAATATGTGCCATTCTCACTGGTGTAGTTTTGATTTGCATTTCCCTGATTACAAGTGATGCTGAACATTTTTCATAGGCCTGTTGGCCATTTGCTTTCTTCTTTGGAGAAGTTTCTTTTCAGCTCTTCTGCCCATTTTTGACTAAATTTTTTACTTTGTTTATGTTGAGTCTTATCAGTTCTTTGTAGATTTTTGTAGGTATTAAAGGACACAGAAACATTAATTCAAAAGGACACCTGCACCCCTATGTTTATAGCACCACTATTTACAATAGCTAAGCTATGGAAACAACCCAAATGCCCCAAAATAGATGACTGGATCAAGAAGATGTGGTATATATACACAATGGAATATTACTCAGCAATCAAAAAGATAAACTCATGTCATTTGCAGCAACATAGATGGAGCTGGAAGGGATTGTGCTCAGCAAAATAAGCCAGAAAGAAAAAGAAAAATACCAGATGGTCTCACTCATAGCAGGAATTTATAAAACCTAAATAAGGGACCAGGAAAAAGAATAATTATAATAAAGTAAAAATCAAAATCAACAAGCAACTACAAACCAGAGACACACTATGGTGGGGGTGGGGGGTAGGGGGGAAGAGTAGGATCAAAACAAGGGGGGTGGGGGGTGGGAATTGTATGGGGACTATAACCGAGATGAAAATGAATACATTGTGCAAAAAATGAAAAAATGATGTAAAAATATACAAAACTAAGATAATAATAATAGTAAAAAGAAATTGGGAAACATGAACAAAGAATGTCATAACGATCTGACTCCAAATAATTATCTAAATGTAACTGTGCATTTAGTTTCAATTTCACAAAAAAATAAGCCACAAAGTGTTAGTTCTCAAAGAGTTCTTTCAATCAACAAGTCCCACTTCCTTTGGCCTCATGTTCTTAAATCTGCTGCGATCTCCTTGTCCTTGAGATGTAAGAATGAAAGTCACATTTCATACCCTATGGAAGATCATCCCACAGCCTATGCTCTCCTGGCTGCTCCTGCCTTTCTGTTTGTGCATAGGTTGTCCTGAAGCTGCACCATGTCAAAACAGTCATAAAACTCAGTCATCGTCTTCCATTTCCACAACTACCAAAAAAACTATACAAACAAAATATGTCTATGGAAATAAATATGAAGGAATGGTGCCATTTTCAAAATGACATGCAATTTGAGGATATTTGTGAGGATTTAGTGGGAAGGGGGTATGTTAGGTAGGCTACCATCAACTAACCTTGACATTGATAGCAAAGAAATTTCAGGGGCAGAAATTTTACGTTCACTACCTGTTGGATTTTAAATTTTTTTTCTCATGATCTGAGTTTCTGGGTTATTGCACAGTTTATATTATCTAACAGCTCCTAATCTTACAGAAATGTAGGCAAGAGCAATCTCTCAACTTTAAAATATCCTAGGTCACTCTTCTCAACAGTTTATTTCTCAGATTGAATTAATTTCTCTGTTTATAATCTTAAAGGTAATTTTATGGACATGTAATTTTTGAAAATACAAAATTTTTGTTTTTATTTTTCTAAGATTTTTCAGAACCTAAAACTTGCTAGCTTTCAATATAAAAGTCTAAAACACCTATAAACACTATGTCCAGTTTATATGACCATTGTCTTAAGTTGAACTGTGTCCTAAAAAAGATTTGTTGATGCCCAAGCCCTGGTACCTATGAATGTGGTATTATTGGAAATAAAATTTTTGTTGCTACTATGGACTGAACTGTTTTCTTTCAAAATTCAAATGTTGAAGCCCCTAACCTCCATTGTGATTGTACTTGAAATAAGGAAGTAACTGAGGTTATATGAATTCAAAAGGGTGAAACCTGATTTAATAGGATGACTGTATCTAATAAAGCACTCTCCCCACTCCAGCCCTTCTGTCTCTCTACTATTAAGAGCACAACAAGTGGCTATCTGGTAGCCCAGGAGAGCATTATCACTAGAAACAGAATCAACAAGAACTTTGATCTTGGATTTCTCAACCCCATTATTTGTGAGAAAATTAATTTCTGTTATTGAAGCATCTAATCTATAGTATTTTATTATTATAGCATTTCAAGCTAAGAGAGAAGACATAATGAAGTTACAAAGAATTCATTCTAGATTAGGGCAGGCTAGGTCTGGTGTCCCTCTAAGAGAAGGGAAGCTTGGACAAATATACACCAAAGGGAAGATAACAGTGGGAATGTAACAGGGTGGTCCCCAGGAAAGGGGGAAGTTCCAGGCTCCCTGCCCCACCCAAGGGAGGGTGGAGCTAAAAAGAAGAGAAGAAGCTTCGGAAGAAACTGAGGAAGGAAGGAAGCATGATGGAGAGCAATGAGGAGACCTAGAGAAGACACATGGAGCAGAGAGATATGTAAAGAAACTGTGCTTGCTTCTTGGTCCTGGACTGGTTGTTGCTTCTTGGTCCTGGACTGGTTGAAACAGATGTGGGTGAGAGACCCGAGGGGAGGTTAACAATGGCAGCTTTTAACTTGATTTTGATTTTTTTCTTTTTGTTCCAGACTTGTCTGGCTGTTTCTGACCTTTTTCTCTGGGTCCCCCCCAGAAGGTGCTTTAGACTTGTGGCAGGCTTTCAGGCCTTGCTCTGGGCCAATCCTGTTTGGGTTGACTTTTACCCATGAGGGGATGTGTAACACCGGGTGCTTGATTTAGAAACTGCATTCTTTGTCTTTTCTGTATTGTTCACTAATTGTATTAAAGTTCCTTCCATTAAAGGTCTTACATGTTTTGTCTTGATGCTGTGGAAGTCTAGCCTCCAGAAATTCAGAAAATAAATCTCTGCTGTTTTAACCCATCCAAATGTGTGGTACTTTATTAGGGCAATCTCAGGAAATTAAAACAGCCAGGGAAATACTTTATTTTGTGGAAAATCTAGAGAATTAACATTCCCTAACATTCTATGGGGAAAGGTTAAATACAACGGCCTTTGAGATTAATTTGCTGTGGTTCTTCCACAACTTAACCATTCTTCAAGTCCAAGCCCTAACTCAAGACATTCATTATTTTCTTCTGATGACTACACTCACATATCTTTCCCTCTAGAATCTTATTGTCCCAAATCACTGGATATTCACTCACTGTTTTGTAATATTCTTGAATTATTTTATTTGGGTGAGTCTTCTCTCTCTACTGTGATGCAGGCTTGTGTTATGCAAAGTGTGGTACATGTTGAATTGCACACTGGTTCTTTCATATACAACCCACCATTTCACTCTGTTTCCATATGATTTCAGTTCTTTTTTAAATAGCCTGAGTCTCTTCTCATTTCCCATCCTCATCCCATCCATTTTCACACATAGAAATTGTATTCATTTTTCAAAATCCACTTTTCTGAATTGTCACTTACTCCCAAAGATGGAGAGTAAGAATAGAAAAACTGGAAAGGAGACATCAGAAGGTCATGAACCTGTCTCACACAAGGAGGTGGGGTAGAAGGAATTAACACAGCCATTAATCCAACTATAGAAACTATCAGGCTACTGTAGGGAGTGTCAGGAGCACAGACCTGAAGGTGAAGATATGGAGATTAAGGAACAAACCATCTACCCACAAAGATGAGCCCCTCCCAAACAAAAGAAGAAGATAAAACCTAATGCTGCCCCATGAAGGAGCAGCAGTCCTGCCCACCTGTGACTATGCAGTTGCTTCTTTTCACCAACTCTCTCCCTCTGTTGGGCAGCAGCCTCCTGCCTGCCCATGACCTGTTCCCAGACTTTTCTTCACTGACCTTCCTCAGGAGAGGCTACTCTCCTTAAGGCCCCCATGCCTGCAACCATGCAGGCCTATCTCAGCAAACCTGTCCCTTTAGGGGCAGCTCTTCCTGCCTGCTTGTGTCTATGCAAGTGTCTTTTACTCTTCTGTCCTTTTTCTACTTTTTCTAATAAACTTGCTTTTTAAATATAACTAACATCTTTGTCTCGTGGAGAAAACTCACCTGTGAAACTTGCTGCGTGTTGCTGAAAGGGGAGCTCTGGTGAAATCTTTCCCAGAGTGAACCCAAGGACCCCACACTCCACACCCACAGACTCCAAAAATGACATCGCCATCAGCAATAAACTTTTGGTCTATGGAGTCACACAACACTCATTTCTTCTATATACAACTTTTTATCTGGGGTGAATGGACTGGTTCCTCTGTGGAATAAGAAGAAACATTTTCCAATTTCTGGGATTTTACTTTGCTTTGTAGAGTGTACAGAACAAAAACTGATTATCCTTATTAGAAAGAGACTTTGGAGACACAGCAGAAGAGAAGAAAATTGAATTAGCACTCGTATGGCTGAAAAGAAACTAAGATGAGAAATGGCTAACTGGTGAACATACAACGTACTATGTAATCTTCTCCAGTTGCTAAAGGAAATTTTAGTGAAATTTACATTAGTTATCAATGCCTTTGTACATTTTGTGTGGTTGGAGGAAGGACAGATACAGCAGAAAGCAGAAAAACCAACACTTCCAGCCATGATGGGATTGGATATTTATGTATATGCATCCCCTATTTAAATTATAAACTACTAGAGGTAAGGATCATTTCTGAAAGGAACCTTATATTCATCACATTTTCTAGTATGATCTTCAGTACATAATATAATTGTATTTTTTGAGTGTTTCTATGAGCTATATACACCGTAATATAATTTGATCCTCTAATATACATAGTATTTCAAAGAAACAAAGATAATTTAAGGGAATCACCTAAATTACACAGATTACACATGACAGGGCAAAATCTGGACTGAGAGAAGTTGACAACAGGCCTTAGTGTTTGAGCAGCTGTTGAATGATTGAAATGAATAAACATTCAATGTGTATTAAATACCTGTTTATAGGTTAATATTTAGGGTCCATTCCTACCCTTTTGAGCTACAATCAAAGGGAAAGATTAAATCTTCTCAAAACACTTTTACGGTAGTCCTAGAGCATTATCAAGAAAGAAATATTATTCCACTTAGATACTGATGTTTATCTTCCTTGCTGGAATTTTTCAGCCTCAACAAATAGATCTTATGTGCACTCAGGTTGCCACCAATAAGAGGACACAATGAGCAGTAAAAATGGGTAATGATTTAAAGTTCAGTGCAAATAAGGAGTATGGAGCAAATTCAAAAGATTCATGAATATTAACAGAACTAGTCCAGTGAATAATTGGACTACAGGAATCCCACATTATCTGTCTGCAGTTTCACTTTCTGCAACCACAAAATCACCTGAAGTCAACTGCCATCTAAAAATATTGTGTACAGTAAGATATTTTGAGAAAGAACACAATCACATAACTTTTATTATAGTATAATGTTATTCTATTTTATTATGAATTATTGTTGTTAAACTCCACACAGAAATTGTAAATTAAACTTTATTGTATATATGATTGGACAAAATTACCATATCTTCAGTCATCATACTGATGAATTGACTAGCTTACATAGACTTATTGAGTCAACATCCCTTGAATTGACTAATATATTTAGTCTGAAATTTATTTTTTAGAAATCATCAACTGGTTGAACACTGAAAAAAAAAATGAGTGGATTACTTATGTCAATAACTAATACCTCAGGATTCACCCTTTATCTAATTTGTATGAAATATTTAGTCTCCCCTATCTGCAGGGTATGTTCCAAGACACCAACTGATGCCTGAAATCTTGGAAAGTACCAAACTTTATATATATAAATATAAGATATGTATGTAGGCTTTTTTCTCATAGAAATGTATCTATGGTAAAGTTTAATTTCTAGATTAGGCACAGTAGAAGATTAACAATAATTCCTAATAATAAATAGAACAATTATGACAACACACTGTATGTTACATGAATGTGGCCTCTCTCACTTTCTCAAAGCCTTATTGTACTTATTATTTCCCTGCCACATCTGGTCATGGATCACTGAAACTGTAGAAAATGAAACGATGAATAAGGGGAGACTACTACATACAATACTGCATTTTTCAACTGAGTCATCATGCTGTACATATGGTCCTTACAATTTTTTCTTCTTACAACTGAAAATTTGTACCCTTTGACCTACATCACATTCCTGTTCCCTAATAACAACACTCTATTGTTTCTATAAAATCTATATTTTTTATATTCCACATATAAAATACCATACAGTAATTTTGTCTGACTTATTTCACTAAACATATCGCTCTCAGATTTATCCACATTGTCACAAATAGCAGGCTTTCATTTTTGTAGCTTAATATTTTAATGTATGCATGTGTGGGTGCACGCACATACAGTAAACTTTACTAAGAGAACAATAGGGTTAAGGTAACCCTAAATATGTTCATTTGGGAATTGCACATGATATATACCTGAGAGTGACATTGCTAGATCATATGGTAGTTTAATTTTCAATTTTTTGAGAAACCTCTGTACTCTTTTTCCATAATGACTACACCAATTTACATTCACACCAACAGCAGACATGGGTTTCTTTCTATTCACATCCTCCACAGCATTTTCTCTCATCTTTTTATCTAATCTTCCTAATGGGTGTGAAGTGATATATCATTGATGTTTGATTTGCATGTTTGACTATTAATAGGTAAGCACTTTTTAATATACCTATTAACCCTTCGTACATCTTCTGAAAACAAAATGTCTATTCAGTTCCTTTGCCCACTTTTACGTTGGCTTATTTGCCTTTTTGCCATTGAGTTGTAGGAGTTCTTTACACATTTGGATAGTAGCCCCTATCGATCTCAAACAAAAATGATGAGTTATTCCACCAATGAAATAGGGTATTCAGAAGCAACAACAAAATGAATTTGGAAAATATAGTAGTCTCCTGTTCTTTGTTGAGGCTACAGGGCAGAGATGCCTTCTTCTCTACACTGGGGAAGAAAGCAGTATCACTTCCTTTGTAAGATGCAAGGAGTCCTGTAGTTTGCTGATTGCACATGTGTTGGCACTCTCTTCTGACCTCATTTAAATAAGCTGTCAATTGTATGTAAAAAATAGAATTTGACTTTTTGTGGTAAAATTAATGTAGTATATACACAAGTTTATTTTTAATGATCATGCCTGAAACTTATATAATGTTATATAATACAATGTTACCTCAATCTAAAAAAAAAAGATAATATGAAAAGAAAAATTAAAAAAAAAACCAATAGGGTTACTGTGTTTGAATTTTTATCAGACATATGGTTTGAAAATTTTTTCTCCCATTCTGTAGGTTACTTTTTCAATATACTGATTGTTCCTTTAGTGTGTTGAAGCTCTTTGGTTTAATGTCATCCCATTTGTTTTAGATTTTTACCTGAGCTTTTCGTATCTTAATCTATTTATATTTTAAAGATTCTTTTTCTATAAGAATACAGCCCAACCGCCAATCACTTTCCAATCCCAACATCCCTAAACAAGACTTTGGAAAACCTGGAAACAACCCAAATACCCCAAAATAGATGACTGGATCAAGAAGATGTGGTATTATACACAATGGAATACTATTCAGCAATCAAAAAAGATAAAGTAATGCCATTCACAACAACATGGATGGAGCTAGAAGGAATTATTCTCAGTTGAAATATACTGGATGATTTCACTTATAGGAGGAATGTAGGGGAACCAAATAAGACATCAGGGAAAAAATAATAATACACAACACAACAAAACAAAACAAACAGACAATTAAACCAGGGACATCCTGTAGGGGATGGCGAGGGAGAATAATCAGAGTGAGAGGGAGAGGAAAGAGGGAGGGAGGAGCACAGGGGACTGTGGTGGTGGTGCACGGGTGAATTGGTGGTGGAAATTCTATGGGGACGACACCTGAGAAAAGAAAGCATACATTGATTAAAAATGAACAATGATGCAAAATATGTATAAATAAATAAATTTTAAAAATAAATATGATCGTCTATGGAAAAAGAAACACAAGACTTTGGAAATCATTTCATTCTCTGCAATTCTTTCCACACCACAAATTTGCAATGTTGGAAAATAAAACCTAGAAGAATTAATTAATTTTTTCCAACATCCCACACTCAGAGAGCTACCCCTCCAGAAGTAGAATGGGCTTATTATTCATGCTGGGTAAGGACTCTACCTATGGGTCTGAAGCCTCATTAGCCTATGCAAAAATATCTGGATCCAAGCCCAAAACATATTCAGCAAGTCTTAAGATCTTTTCTTTTTTTTCCTATTACCCATTCAAAGAGACAAGTTTCAAAATCCTTTCCCAGAAATATGCTGACCAACTGGAAATTAAAATGGACTGTGCATGCATCTAAAGAGGAAAAAAGTCTAAAGATTTCTGGAGCCCAGCAGAAAATTAGATTAGTGAAATTTACATTCAAATGAAGGTAATAGGGCACTTTCTCAATGCGTTCATCATCTCCTCACCAATTTAAGAGCTGATACAGATACAGAGCAGATAATTAAATGTTACCTGTAGACCAACAAATGAAAGTAATTCACGCTAAAGGAGATTGTCTTTCAAAGTTATTATAGCAAATAGAAACATCACACTAGGCTTATATAACCTAATAGAGTGGCTACTATTTTTGATGAGAACTCTGCTGACTAATATTATGAACTAGAACCATCCTGTTTTGTGTAGGAGGTGAGGGGCAATACAATACTTGTGAAATCTGTGTAGATGATTCTTACTGCATGGCTTCAATGCTTGTGTCTTAACTTCCTATCCGGTTGACTTTGTAAATATTGCCCAGGAATCATCTAACACCAAGCAGTGCTAAGTGATAAATAAATATCAGCCATTATGGTTTTTATCCAAAGGACTGTTGGACAAATATAATTAAAAACATAATCTTTCTTCCCAATCCAGAAAATCTCTCCACAAAGAGAGAAGAGGACAAAAGCTCTTTTATATAGAAATTTCAACCAGAATGAGATATACATTACTGGCAATTTGTTAAGTGATTGCAAAGGCAGAAAGAAATCTTACCCTTTTATGTAACCAAGAAGATACAACTCAATACTGTGAGTGCTCACGTAAAGTCATCAATAGATACTAGGAAACTATGAGTTTAAGCAAAATAATGTACGACAAAGCCAGATCCTCAAACAATGTAATTTTGTTCAATGCCATCTGGGATATTTTTTCTTTCATAAATGTTATTTTTTCTTTCATAAATGTTATGACTAAATAACACTGAATGAAACCATGCTGAATTAAATTATGTTATTGAGGATATGGTATACATAAGGTTCTAGAGATAAACCATAACTAGTCCTTAAATAAGTGGATTAGACAGCACATTTATCATATAGAATTCATCCCAAATTCAGCTGCTAATTGGACTGATCATACATGTTTGCTAATTGACTTTATCCAGAGGTAGATTTTGATAGAAAACTCTTAATTAGAAATAGTCATGAAAATCCAATTAATCAAAGCCATTTTCTGCAAAAATAAAATTATATAAAAATTCTCCTTTGTGAATAAATACATGTATCTTACTATTGACACTATAGGTTGCTTGGAAGCAGCTCTGAACTTGGGCATCCTAGATGCCAAGGTACCAGCAATAGGATTTGTCAGGAGTTGAATGAAAATGTAAGAAGGAAAAAAATACCAGAAAATTTCTCCCTTACCTTGGTAGGCAGACATCTGAGATTTTCACAACAGAAAATCCTATTTGGAACTCCTTATTGAGAAAGAAGTTGTTAACTTTTAATAAGAGAACAGCAAGGTTAGCAGGCAATCCAAAATGAGTTCATTTGCGAATAGCAGAAAATTGCAATTCAGGGTACACTGATTTAGGTAGAAAGCTAAAATGTGTCCCAGAAGGAACAAAAATGCAGTAGGATTGTGGACAGGGAAGAGCAAAATCACATGATTTGAAAGAAAAACATTCTATTGATGCTGAAAAGCTTAAACTAGTCCAGTCCTTGTCAGATATAATTGGTTCCTGACTCTGCCTTAGATAAATGTTCATACCCATCTGTCCTATAATCAGTATGTTACGTCTCCTGCTGATTTCTCAAACAATTGCTTGTGCAACAATTGCTGTGTGACCTAATCCGAAGGATTTTCTAGCCAGTCTAAGGGTTCAAGATAAGTAAGACATTCCGGTCTCATTAAAATTGTACTGTTGGGCCTCCCTGGTGTTGCAAGGGGTTAAGACACAACTTATGAAGCTATCCACAGCCTCTGCAGCACAAGTTCGATCCCTGACCAGCCAGGGAGCTACCCACATGGCACAGCAGACCTCTCCTGACTCGCCCACTGTTCCCCTTAGCAATGTATTTCAGTCAGTCTGCCTGTTCTGTTCCCCACTCTGTCTCTGGTGAATCCTCTCACTCCCCCACACCTCTGGCCTGTACCCCAACTCTTGTATGCATAAATAAATAAATATTTAAAAAAAGACAAGATTCCATCTTCTTTAAAAATAAAATAAAATTGTTGGCGATTGAAAATAAAATTGTTGGCGATTATTATTGATTTTTTTTTGAAAATATGTTGTGTTATTTGACCAAAAAAAAAAAAAATGGGGGAAGAACAGTAAGAGAAAAGTTCCTAGAAGTAGAAACGAGGCAGAGAAAAACACCAAGCCACTAATGACAACTTCATCTGATTTATCATTATTTTTCCTGATCCCATCTTATTTATGCTTTTCCTTTCTTAAATTTTCCTGCAAGTCTTTTTTATGGAGAATTCAATTTTATGCATAATGCTTGCCAAATAAATCAGAGAAATCTGTTTCTTAAGAGTCAAGGGGATAATCTGATCAACAGATGATTCTGAGCTAACCTGTGAGCCTAAAATATAGACTGAACATTGAAATATTAGGTTAAGAGATGAAGTTTTGAATATGAATAATGTTGAAGACATAGCAAAACTTTACCAACCAAATATGCATGGTCTTTACCCAGCAGTCTAAATGGGAAAATCTGCCATTGCTATAAAAGTTTTTGATTTGTTTTAATGACCTTGGAGACTAAGGTATATTCTTCTGAATAAGCTCTTGACATATTACTTTTCCATTAAGTTTCAACTAAAATCCTAACTCCTCTATGAATCCATCCTGCTTACACTGTTGAGTTAGAACTTCTCTTCCTTATCACTGGAAACAAACATATGATTAGACAGTAGCATCCATACATGGATGAGGTAAACAGAATCTAAGATGGTCCTCAAGTTTCTCATCCACTGGTATGCACACCTTGTATAATCCCACTCTTCAGGTTCAGGGGACTCATGCCTGATATAACAAGTTGGTGATTAAACTACAGTAGTAGTTTGCTAGGGCTGTCACAACACAATAGCATTGACCAGGTGACTTAAAAATAATGTAATTTTTTTACAGTTCTAGAGGCTGGAAATCTGAGATGTAGTTGTCAGCAGAGTTGGTTTTATTCTGAAACTTTGTTCCTTGCCTGTAGATGGTCTTCTTCTAATTCAGTCTCCATATGGCCATCCCCTGTCTGTATATTATGTGTATCCTAGTCTCCTCTACTTGTAAGAGGAACTTAATTTTCTCTTTAAAGGACCTATCTCCAAATTATCAAATTATTAACAGTAGAGAGTAGGACTTCATCATTTAAATTTAAGGGGAGAAAGAAGGAGCTGGGGTCCAAGTGGGCAAGTCAGGGTACAGATAGATGGAGCTCAGTTGGGCAGCCAGGTAATAATTTCAAAATGCCAGGGCATTCCAGTTCAAATTCAGGTTCAACTGGTTTTATATCATTCAGCAGAGGAAAACAGTTTCTTTCCTCCTTGAAAAACTTCCAATCCTGCATCAGCTCTGGAGTGGATACCACTTCTACTGTTGTTTTGGATCTTTGGGTCAGACTGAAGTGAGTAGTGAATAAAATATGGACAAGGCAATGACTAAATTCGCTATAATGCTATAATTTGCATTTAAGGTTGTTCAGCCTATGATAAATCATGTAAAAGAAGAACATCCAGAAAAAATACCAGATCTAAAATTATTAGCGGACAAGAAATTTTGGGCTGTACAGAATAAGAGTTCTGATACAGACTTTCAAAATGAAAACTTTGTTCAATTTAAACAATAGGTGGAGAGGCCTCCCTGGTTGTACAAGGGGTTAAGACACAGCACTATAAAGCTATCAGCGGCCACTACAGCATGAGTTCGATCCCTAGCCAGGGAGGTGACACACATGGTGCAGCAGACCTCTCCTTTCTCACCTGCTGCTCCCCTCAGTCAATCTGCCTGTTCTGCTCCCCACTCTGTCTCTGGTGAATCCTCTCACCCCCACATCTCTGGCCTGTACCCCAGTTCTTGTATGCATAAATAAATAAATCTTTAGAAAAAAATTTTTAAAAAATAAACAATAGTTGAAGACCTGAAGAAGTGATTTTGTCTTCAAGCAGACAGAGAGGCAGGTAGAATAGGAGTAGATGAAGATATGATTGTGACCCAAAGTCAGACCAACTTCATCTACTTCACCACAAACCTAGAAATGAAGAAGCTGTGAAAAATAAAGTGTGTGGCCACACCTACAAAGAGAAAGCCATTCCAAGCCCAGATGTAAGAAAAAGCCTTGCTGCCCTAAAATTGGCTATAGTCACACAGATGTGAATGTCTGACCTCATCCTGGAGGAAGCTCTTTAGACGTCTATGGATAGTCATGAGAAAAAACACCTTCAAGCTAAGTAGGATAAATCCCCCTTCTTGCCTGCAGGGAAGTCCAGAGTCCACCTCCTGTCTCAGCCATCTTTATTGGACTGCTTATCCAAGCAACTCGACATACTCTGGAGTAAAACTTGAGGGTGTTAAGCAAAACTGAAAGCATTTTCCTATGTTCCAACAAAATTCCAAGCAGATTATAACGTTGATTTTTAAGCATTCTATGACTTGAAATAAAACTGTGAGGGTCCAAAAATAAACAAATAAATAAATAAATAAATACATTTAGGAGGAACATAAACCCTTACTTGTTGCTAGCCAGTTCAACAAAAGGGCGACTATCTATATGGGTAATCCAAATAAGTCATTTAAATAAATTTACTCTTTCCTAAAGTCAGTGGCACTGAAGTATGAGAGAGCCAAGAGAAGTCCCAAGATCTGAATGTAGCCCCACTGAACAAGCAGGAAAACAAAAGGGGCCTCAAGTCTTACAGCTACAAGGAAACATTTGCTTTCTCAACTCCCAAAGAGAAACACAGCGTGTCAACATATTGATTTCAATCTTGTGAGACCCCCAAGAAGAGAACTCAGCTAAACCATGACAAAAACTGTGAGATAAAGAAATAATGTTTTAAGTCACTAAGTTTATGACAATTTATTATACACATAAAAGATCATAGAGTTTTTTGTTATACTGCCTTTTGTTGCACTTGTGGACTGCCTTTATCATTGCAAAGACTCTAATGCATGATTATGAGCATGAGTTCTGGAAAAAGACAGTATGGAGTCAAATCTTATCTCAACTCTGAACTTGGTGACATTTGTATATTATTTAATCTCTCTGTGTCTCAGTTTTCTCATATGTAGACTAGCAATAAAATTATAATTCATAATATAGTCACAAGAATTAGGAGTGTTGAGGGGCCTCCCTGGTGGTGCAGCAGTTGAGTGCTGGGCTGCGAAGCTGCCCACAGCCTCTACAGTGCTGGTTCAATCCCCGACCACAGGAGAGGGTCCAACATGGTGCGCAGACCTTTCCTACCGTGCCCACTACTCCCCTCAGCAGTGTACTTCATCAGTCTGCCTGCTCTGCTCCCCGCTCTGGCTCTGGTGAATTCTCTCACCCTCCTGTGCTTCTGACTGTACCCAGTGCTTGTATAAATAAATAAATAAATCTTAAAAAAAAAAAAACAAAGAAAGAAAATCAAAGTAACAAAATGAGGTACTTTTGACAGTCATTTGTGAGCCAAGGTAGTTTAAATGTACTTTAAATTACTTGATTCTCTTTTCTCATAAAACATGTCAATAAACTACTATTTGCACTCTTTCTCTTTTGTCTGGCACTCTAGAGCCCTCTGGAGGATATATAAATAAATACCTCAGGACAAAAGAAAATTATAATAATAATAAGCACTTCCTATGTGCTCTGGTAGATTACATGCTTACATTTTGCCACAAAGCAACATCTTCAACAGCAATTATTTTTTTTAACTTTTCATTTTAAAATAATTTTACACTTAAAAAATTGTAAAACCAGTACAGGAAGTTTCTGCATACTCTGAATCCAGATTCTTCAATATGTTTAACATAGTTTAAATTTTTAAAAAAGTTAAGGTCATCAAAACCAATGTAAAAGTCTGTTATGAAGAGAGAGATTCAGTTTATATAACCACAGTACTAACCAAAATCAAGAAATTAATATCTATACAACAGTATTATCTGATCTATAGAACTTACGCAAATTTTGTCACTTTTCCTACAGTGCTTTTCCACATCCAGGATCCAACCAGAGTCATGCTTTGCACAAAGATATCATGTCCCCTTATTCTCCCTTGCCCTAGAATAGTTATCAGATCTTTTGTCCTTCTTAACATTGACAAATTTGAGGACTTCTGGCTATTTTGTAGAATATCTCTCAATTTCGGTTTGTCTGGTATTTCTTTATGATTAAAGTCAGGTTACTGGTTTTAGCAAAAATACCACAGAAATGATGTGGACCTATCAGAAGGCTCATCATGCTGACTTGTCTCTTGGTCAAAGATGCTAACATAGGTGGTATTTATTAGGCTTCTTCATTATAATGAATATTTAATTGAATTTTAATAAATGTCTGATGGGTATACTTTGGGAATATGCAAATATCTTATTTCTGACCAAATTTTCATGTGCTACATATAATGTCATTAATGATTTTTCTAAGAAACTGTATTACTGTGGTCTTTGCTATTTTTCTATTAGTAGTATGCTTCTACATTCTACTATACAGCAAAGATTTCCTTTCACCCCACTTATTTGTTTATTCAATTATTTAATAATACTAATATGAACTCATAAATTATTTGTTCTAGAGATTACAAAGCATTGTCACATCAAGGGCCCCTCATTGTGACTTCCATGTTCTTTTGACTTGTCTTCATCATTTTTCATCGTTTTTTATTTTTTAAGAGCTTGATGTATGAGATTAATCTTACATTTTCTAAGCCACAGCCCTAATCAGGCATTCTCCAAACAATCTTAGGTTCATTTAGTGGAAAATGGAATATAAAAGTCAAGTTATAGAACCTATGTGTACTTATTAGTAGTGAGGTTTCATTACTTCTAGGCTTCTAAGGGCTAGTAAAAAATTGTGTATATTCTTTAGAGTACTTACTTACATATTTCTCTATCCATCTATCTACACACACACACACACACACACACACACACACACACACACACACAAACAATCATGACTTCATATTGACACCAGTAATTCAATCCAGCTCCAGAGGATTCATCTTAACTTTTCCCTGATGCTTTTTTTCTCATTTTATAGATGAAGACACTGAGACGTTGGGAGATTCTCCAATGTCACGAAGATAATAATTCAAACAAACCCAAGATTTTGACTTCAAAACCCAAATCATGACCACTAGATTACTGCAACTCTAAGACCAGAAGCTGCTCCTGGGAACATTGTCTCTAAATAATTTTGCAGATTTCAATAAATGATTTTAAGAACCCATCTCCAAATTAGCCAGAAAGATGCCCAGTAGAAAAGAGAGTGGTGATTCCAAGCCTGGTTTCCAATTACAGAAGAGAAACAAGTTTGTTCACCTCCAACACCCTATAATCTGTTGGTTCTTTAAAATAAATGTAATAGTCACTCTGCAACTGTACTAAAAACACAAGACATAAAAGCTATACTAATGTTTTTCTTGACTTCAAACAATAACAAAAGTTTAGAAATAGTCTCTTAGAGGAGAAACTTGAGTTCATTATGATCCAGGCCTTTCTTCTCATTTCAATATTTCTGAAACCTTTTCCAGCAGCTAAGAATAGTAAAAAGTCACCAACAATATCCACATTCATGTGACTCTCAAGAGCTAAATTTAGTAAATTGTATCACTTCCATTTTTTGTCTTAATCTTTATTCTTGAAATCATTTGAAAGTTTATAAGTTAATAAATAATAGCCACTTAAATATTCCAGAAAGATGGCTGAACACTTCAAAACGTGTTTTGCCAACTAAAGATCATAACTTTGATAGAAAAAACATTTAAAATCATACTAATTTATTCTAAATGTATGTGCATAAAGTTTAGTACTCATGTCATAAATCATAGATTACATAGGTCTAGTTAATACTTAATGTAATTGAGAGAACAATCCTAAATTAATTCTCGATAAGAATAACTTATATGAGCAGAAATAATGTCTCAATTTACTCTTGTCTATCTACATTATTATTCAGTCTGAAATGATTGTTTCACTTGAGAGAAAAAACATTCTTTGGCTTTGAAAAGTTGGTAGGTATTAATAAATCATGATTATTCCCTATTCAATATGTCTAACATATAGTTTAAATAAAAAAATTAGATCATCAACACTAAGACCAGCAATATGAAAGTCTGTTATGAAGAGAGAAATTCCTAACTCAGATCAAAACTAATACCTTATAAATTCTTCATAAAGAAATGTGAAGTCAGAACCTTTCCACTTTGGAGCAAAGAGGTATAATTATACTTATTAAGAGCTAGAATTACAGTTATTTTGTCAAAAATAGTTAAAATTGACAAGGAAAATGAGACATTTCCTCAACAATTTAAATTTTCTTACATTCAGATGTACAAATTTTTATGAAACATAACAAAAACTCCCCCCATCAAAAAGTAAACTTGCATTTATTATATAATTAATAGATTCCAACATTTGCTGGAGCACAAAATAGGATCACAGGAGACACAATGTACATGGTAATTCTAATCTATATCCCACTGACTGAGCTAAGCTCATTATTTTGCTCGCCTTTAATTTAATAATAAATTAAAGAACTCCATACATAATTACCCAGTTCAAGTGGGAGCAGGCCTTCTTAATACAGCTTTGCAGAGAAGAAACCAGAAAGATGGACTGGTCCACTGAAAGCTTCCTTTCTCTCTACAGTTATGGACATTGTCCATTGTTCCTGCTAAAACAAACTCTCCAGAAGTGTGGTTCAAAATACAACATCGAGGGCCTCCCTGGTGGCACAGGCAGTTGAGCACCGCTCTGTAAAGCTGTGCAGCCTCTGCAGCACAGGTTCGATCCCAGCAGGCCGGCGAGAATCCCACATGGCGTGGTGGAACTCTCCTGTCTCACCCGCTGCTCCCCTCAGCAGTGTATTTTGTCAGTCTGCTTGTTCTGCTCCCTGTTCTGTCTCTGGTGAATCCTCTCACCCTCCCATGCCTCTGGCCTGTACCCCAGTGCTTGTATAAATAAATAAATCTTAAAAAAAAAACATCAAAATCAAGTTCTAAACCATGGAGACCCAGAAGCTGGAAGTCACAACCTATTTACTGTCTTATCATTTTAATCACTGAGATTTTTTACATATTTATAATTCTGAAGTAACTAAGCACACATTGAGCTCATGTCTTAGGTGAGTGAAAGGAAGAATTGAAAAGAGGCAGCTGTCTTCCAGAATTACTAACGTTCCATGCCAACAGAGGATTTATCAATATCAATGAGAACAGTTTGTTTAGTTGCCACACATACAGCCCTTTCCCCACAATATTACACTTAGTGGGGCCTCCCCAGTGGAGCAGTGGGTTGAGTGCTGTGCTGTGAAGTTGTCCACAGCCTCCGTGGTGCTGGTTCGATTCCCAGCCAGTCAGGGAGAAACCCACATGGCACAGCAGACCTCTCCTGTTTTGCCCACTGTTCTCAGCAGTGCCTTCGGTCTGTCTGCCTGTTCTGCTCCCCGCTCTGTCTCTTGTGAATTCTCTCACCCTCCCACGACTCTGGCCTGTACCCCAGCTCTTGTGTAAATAAAAATAAATCTCTTAAAAAAATTAGTGAACAGTTGGATAAGAAGGGATTCCAGCATCACTTAAATATTTAGCTCAGAACTAGCCCTCACCTTACTGCAAGGGAAGAACTAGGGTGGAAGGTTAGTTCTTAGTCCTCTCAGTATTTATCTGACTGGCAAAATTAGACTCTCCCTTGATGCTAAAGGCTGTATCAATACCAGCTTATCTCTTTTGGGGCAAGTAGCAGAAATACAGAGGCTTGGGTTTATTTCTCACATCCTCCTTCCCCCCAACCAAGAACTGATTAAACTACTTGAATGACTCCATAGAACAGCATGGAAAAAAGTTCTGCTCTCTCACAGGACAGGATAACTTCTAAGATGGTGTCCTTGATGGGAAAAGTGCACAATGATACACACCAAAAAAATGGAAGTTGCTTTAGCTTTAGTTTATATCCAAGTCACTAAGATCATAGGACTAAGATTATGGTTCTATCATTCACTATTCTTACAAGGCAATGTTTTACAGAGTTTTGAAAACAATTGCAACATTTAAAAACAACTATTTTAAAACAACTGAAAATATTATTGCATTTTGTTACTTTGAATCCTTCTTAGCTGATGTGAGACATGTTTATTTTTCAATTACCAATCATTTCTTCTCAATTAGTAAATTGTGTCAAACATGACCAAAGGTAGAATGTTTATGCATCATTCAGTAATTTCAAGTGACCATACCCACAAAAAGGCCAAAGTTAAGGCATATAAAAGTTAATGGCACATATTCTAATCATGGGAGAAGGCCTAGAAATTGTATGTATCATCATGCTCACCCCTATATGTATTTCATCCCTGGTATGTCTCATATTTCTTCCCTATGCCTTCTTTATTTTTCCCTATTTTAGGTAGTACCCAACTGGGCCTCCCTGATGGTGCAGGGGTTAAACACAACACTATCAAGCTATCGTCAGCCACTGCAGCATGAGTTCAATCCCCCGCCTTGCCAGGGAGCAACCCAAAAGGGGCAGCAGACCTCTCCTGCTTCGCCCACTGCTCCCCTCAGCAGTGTATTTCAGTAGATTCTCCTGTTCTGCTCCCCAATCTCTCTGGTGAATCCTCTCACCTCCCACACCCCAACTTACACCCCAGTTCTTATATGCATAAATAAAATCTTTAAAAAAAAAAAAGAAAGACTATACCCAAAATTCAGATCTGGAAACTATTTCCTTCCCATTTTATGTATCTCCAATTTGCAAACCAAGTCCAAGTAGGAAAAATGTATTCTATATAAGTTTTGTCTAAAATCTTAAACAACAATGCAATAGCTTTCATGTAGGATTATAGCTTATTTACCAAGGACTTGATTCCAAGGTAAAATAAATGGTGAGTTTTACCTAGATCCATTTATAAACGTTAAATGTTCAGAATAAAGGTTGTCTTATGATAAATAAGGTTAAAATTACAGGTGACCTCTGTATTGTATGAACAGTCTGTATGAACAGTCATATTTTAATAGAGATGAGGAAATGCTTGAGCTGGAATTGTCAGCATGAGGACACTGACCAAAGCAGTAAGCCCAAGTCTCAGAAGCTACTGATGCCCAGAGGAGTAAAGGAGGAGCAGGATCATAAGCCTGTAAGGCATGGCGGGGGCAGGGGGGGGTTGTTTACAAGAAGTGAACTTGAAAGATATGACTATGAATCTCAGTCAAAATAATGAGACAACCCTGGATAAAGAGGTGAAGCTACAGAAGCAGAAGTGCTTAAAAGAGGAGAATCACCCTCAAAGCAGAAATGAACCTTTGTCATTTTCATGTGAAGTCACCCAAGAGTTGAAGGGATCAGTTAGAGAGGCACCAGGAAAACCAAGAGTCTTGGGGGAATATTTGAGGAAGTAGCTTTCAGCCACATGAAAACGACAGAGATCATTTCTTGTCAACTTGATTATTTTGCTCCATTAGAAAGATTCATAAATTATCTGTGCTTTGAAATTTGTTTCCTTTTAAGTATAATTGCTAAATCTATGTACTTGCCCTGAGAGATGGTTCCAGTTTCTCTCCATACCTCTTCCTGTTGCTACACTGGGAGTCATGACTGGTTTTGAAGTTAAAGCCTGACATATGGGGAAATGCCCTGATCTTTGGGGAGTTGACTGAAAGAAACCAAGTACTTGTGCTTTTCCAGTTTCACACCAACACATTATTATATTTGATGACATTATAATATTTCCTTATAATTTGAATGCATTTTCCTTTGTAATTTACTTATAAAATTCACAATTATAAGAACTTCAGTTGAGGGCCTCCCCTGGTGGCGCAGCGGTTGAGCGCTGGGCTGTGAAGCTGCCCACAGCCTCTGCAGCACTGGTTCAATCCCCAGCCACTGGCGAGGGTCTCACATGGTGCGCAGACCTCTCCTGCCGCATATTTCATCAATCTGCCAGTTCTGTTCCCCACTCTGGCTCTGGTGAATTCTCTCACCCTCCCGTACTTCTGACTGTACCCACTGCTTGTATAAATAAATAAATTAATTTAAAAAAAGGAACTTCAGTTGACATATGTCAGCAGAAATTTTCATTTATAAAGGATGTAAGAGTTACTTATTTGCTTCTGAACTAGTATTCATATAAATTTTAATACATTTTTAAAGAAAGGACCAATAACTATTACTATTGGAAGATTTACGAAAAAAATAGTGTATCTTATCATCAATCTATTCAGTTTTAGTCTCCCTTTAAACTGCATTCCAAAATAACATCAACTGTAAATATGTCTATCCTTTAAAACTTGCAACTTAAAAAGACATATTAATTTTAGTGGAGCCAAATGTCACTATACTCTGGTTTAAGTTTTAGAAATCTTAGATTCTTTTTCTCAGTAGGTTAAAAAGAAATCAAACAGAATATTTTTCCCCACCTGAAAATGAGATATCAAGTTTCATACTGGGTTCTCGGAATCATTTTCGTAGATATTTCCCCCCAGAAAAATAAAATAAATAAGTGCTTACAATGAATTATAAAGCATATGGGTTCTTAAAATATACCTAATGCAAAAGTTGAAAAAAAATTCTACTCAAAACCAAAAGTTAGTTTTATGAACAACACTTTCTAGAAATGACTATTTTTCAAAAGAAAATAGACTTCTAACCAAACTCTGTGCTATCAAGCCAAGTGTTATTGCCTTGATCTCAGGGATGTTTCAAAGAAATATTCATCAAAAAAAGAACAAAGGCAAAGATAAAATAGAATAGATAATCTGAAACAAAGCTAATAAAAGGAGGAAAATTGATATCGTAAGTCAGACCAAAGAGAAGCAAATAATTGGGAATTGACAATTTAGGTATAAAACACTGGAAAAGGGCAGTGAGTTCATATATTTTCTGACATGGTACTGAGGGCAAAATTCAGAACAGAAGAAGGTAGTATTTTAATCAATCACTTGAAGAAGAGCTTATAAATGAGATAGAAAAATCAAAAGGAACCAAAAAAAGGATTAATAAAATTTATGCAAAACTGACTCTCAAGATGCACTCAAATCTCTACAAATTCCCTTCAATTTTGAAGAGATTTTTAAGTAAATAATTTTCCCAGGACTGTATTTTTAATTACATGTTTCCAATAACAAACACACAGAATAATATCTACACATAATAGGTGCTAAATAAACATTTAATCAAAGAATGGATTTAGAAGAGTATTAGGTTGTTCATGTGTATCCACTCAAATAAAAACTTTAAGACATTTTCCTAACTCTGTTCAACTGATTCTTCAAGAATCTGAATGGGTGTGAATTTGAGATTATAGAAATGGATGCAGAGGTAGAAATAGAGATAACTATAAACATGTTGCTCCAAAAAGTGTTTGCTATGAGACTCAACTGTTTTGAATTTCACAATGTCTTTGAAAAACTATATAGATAATCTCTAGGTCACATAAGCATCATAGTATTTTTACTAGTTTATATTTTTTTTCTTTTGTGTTTTTAAGAATATGTTATAAAAGGCTAAAACTCTCAAACTGTGATTTTCCTTTAAGTTAGTTATTCCCACTCAGTAGAGAAGTAAACAGAATAGAAGAAGGTAGTATTTTAATCAATTGACTGGGGGAGTAGGTATTATTTTCGGTTCAAGTTTCGCTATTGACTTTCTGTACAGTTCCAGATGACTCAATTAACCTCTCCCTCTCCCTTACTTCCTTATCATCAAAACAAAGATTAAAGCTATCCTGATTTGAAGTTATTTTGATGAAAATTATGGTAAAACACTTTTAAAGATAAAGGTTAAATGTATTATAATAGTTCTGCAATTTACAATTCCACCCTAATTTAATCAGGTCTAGCTTATCATATGAAAAATTAAACATGAATTCCAAAAGACATTTAATGTTTCAAATTAGGGGGTTTGAGGGACACAAATGTTTATGAACAACTGCCTTATTTTTTCACATGATGATAAAACATAGGAGCACCAATTACATGTATATGAAACTATTGGAAATATTTCAGTAATTAGCAAATACTTCTGGTTTGTAATATCACATCTATAGAATAAAGGTAACACAGAATTAAATTATATATATATGTTATATTATATATGTTATATATGTTATATATGTTTTATATGTGTGTGTTATATATGTTATATTATATATGTTATATGTGTTATATATGTGTTATATATGTAATATTATATATATATGACAAAAACAGTTGTTCCCCAGACCTTGACTGTATACTTGGCTTTTTATTTGACCCAACACACGAAAAGAAATAAAACTCAATCTTGTTACTAACTCCTGGGATCATTACAGCTAATACTTTTAGGTAGTTCACCTCTAATCTATCAGACAATAAAGGCTCACTAAACTTACCCAAAAAGAGAACCCAATATGGCTTGTCTGGGTGTAAAAGGAGAAAAAATGGAGAAAGTTTGGTTCATGGACAATGTAAAAAGATTGAAAATGATCAAATCTGTGTCAATAGGATTATCTTTTGGCCCAGCCCACAGTCACTTGTAAGGGAGTCCTGGAAAACTGAGGTGACAAAAAGGAATGTGTCAACAAGCTGTATCTTCAAAGTCTCTTCAAAGTGTAAAGAGGATTTCAAATGGAAAAACAGGTTAAAAAAAGAGATACAGGTCCTCCCTGGTGGCACAAGGGGTTAAGCACAGCACTGTGAAGCTATCCGCAGCCTCTGCAGCAACATGTTCAATCCCCAGCTAGCTAGGGAGCAGCAGACCTCTCCTGTCTCACTTGCTACTCCCCTCAGCAGTGTATTTCAGTGGATCTGCCTATTCTGCTCCCCACTCTATCTCTGGTGAATCCTCTCATCCCCACCTCTGGTCTGTACCCCAGTTCTTGTATGCATAAATAAATAAACCTTTAAAAAAAGAAAAAGAAAGAAAGAAAAGAAATGCAACACAGTGCCTATTGAAGTTGGGCCAAAAAAATGGTTCGGTCAATTTCATAAATAGCAAATGCTCATAACTGTCTAACCTAGGAGCAAACACGGTGAAGAAAGAAGCACAATGGTAACAACTTCCCCAGTGGAGTGAACACAGTAACCAGAGAATGAATGGATTACATCTTAAATGACAGGGGAAAAGACAAAAAATATAAACTGGAAAAAAATTAGCAGTCAGTGGCATCAATGCCAGAAGGGGTGGATTGGTACACTTCAATAGTGGAAGCCATGTCACAACCAAAATTAACACACTAAAAATATTTTTAAAAAATTAGTAGTCACAGTTTATTAGAAACACACTTAAGACATCTGAGTTACCCTCTCTGGTTGTAAGGAAAAATTCAAACTGGATATTTCCAGCTATTTTTGCTTGTGACAGATGAACCAGGGTGGTACAATTTTTATTATTATTATTATTATTATTGTGACCCTACTGCATGGAATAGCCAGGGGACAAAAGAAAAACTGGCATTGAATTTTGTGGAAATAAGATGACAAGAAAAGGAGACAGAAGAAATAAGAGGACAAATCTCTTTGAGGTTTTGACCAGTTATTGATTTACTTATCAAGTGGTATATAAAATCACACGGTAGTGCTGAAAGCTCATGACTTAAAAACGTAGGTTTTACAGTAATCACTAAATAAATCTAGGAGACCATTTTTTTTTCTGTAAAGTATTTGCTTTGACTGCTGAATTCATAATTGAAATGAACTTATCCGGTTGCGAGTTCTTCTCATTTAGTTATACCTTCTATTTCTCCGAACTAATTATCATGACTCATAAAGTCCAACTTTTATCATGCCTGATGATTTAACATGCTTTATGATTAATTGTTCTACTTATGTACTTGCCTCATCTCTTGAGAAGGAACGATTTAGTATAAGTGACAGAGCCTTTTCTTGTGTGGCTCTTTTTAATATCTGTGCCTGACTGACTCTTGCACTTCTTATCATTTCCACTACAGTAATCAAATATCTGTGGAAATCTGGTTTCTTTTATGAATTTAACAGGGACAGAGTTTGGAAAATAAATCAGTTTGACAAATGCATCTTTATTGGATTTTATAACCATATCCATAACTCTTCAGGAGACACTCTTCAGGAGATAGGAGAAATAAGCAGAGCATAAATATTCCATTAAAATTCAAAATGCTGTATACTGGGTGAATATAAAACATCTAACAGATTGTATAAGTTGTGGAGAAGAGTGATAGAAATGAAAAAGCTGAGAAAAGTCCTTGGCGCCTGTTAATAACAATAAAACAATTCAGCAAAGAGGACAGCAGAGTGTGGATATACATGCTTAGAAAGAAATTCTCTTTTAAAATGCCAAGTTTAAATTAAATGAAACAAGTAAATGTCTTCTTATATCCTCAGACTCTAAACTGATGATATTCAAAGAACTGATAGAAAGTATACAGGGGTCAGCATAGCTAAGTGTATAAAACACTTCAGGAACAAATGAGAAACAATGAAACTAAACCTTAGAACTCTCTACAAGGATAGCCAAGGTCCCAAACTGAGGGAAAACACCAATGGCACTCTCACCCTGAAATCAAAAATGGCAATATGGTTTTCCAAGTGGAGAGAAAATGTGTGGATTTAGTCAGATTTGCCCTATCATTGATGTAAAGGAAATAAGGGGAAAATGTCCTTTTATGTTGATAGAATGAGTTTGGTTGCTGAATTTCTAAGGACTAATGCAAAGGTTTCACATGGACTGAATTTCCTTGCTTTCTAACATTTCTCTCACAGTCCATCTCTTTGACTTATATTTTACATAACCACTCTATATTTTCTTATGCTTTTATGAGACTGTACTGTCAACTTAGACTACGCTGTTAGACAACCTGAAGAATTTCTAACCAGAATCTTAAAAACACTTCTGCCTTATCAAATTTATTTTCTCCTAGAAAAACTTAGTTTTGCATTGTATAGCTCTGAATTATTTTTCCAATTTCACCCTTTCTGATGAACACAACAGATAAATCTGAGGAGTTAAATGTATATCTATTATAAAATTAACAGTTTTTTTTTCTTTTAAATCACATTCAATCAATAATTCCACCATATTTTAAAAGAATAGTAATACAAGTAACCTGTAAAATAATTTCTTTTGGGTTTTAATTTTCTATGCCCACCCAGCAATTGATGGAGAAATAAATATATAACATAGCAAGAGGGAAATCAACCTACATTTGCAAACCATTGAGTGTTAAGTTAGGCGCTAGTAACTTGTGGAAAAGAAGTAGAATGTTGTATGTCTCCATCTCTGAATGCTCTCACTTCGAAGAAGCTAATGTGCCTTCCAGAAGAAGGACTTCAAATGGTAGTTATCATCCCAGCCCAAACCATAATCAGTTTTGTCTGTGCTGTACTCCTGTTCTTAGCAACAGTTGCTACTGACAGTCTGTCACTATTCCAACAAGGTTTTCTTTTGCAACCAGAAGAAAAACAAGCCCTTTTAATGGAAAAGATGCCGATTTTCAGTGAGCTTTAAAATCATCCTTGCTACTATCCTTTTTGAATTCCAAACATGTCGCTTGAAGTCATAAGATCTTTGTAATACTGACTCTTTAATCATATGGTTCTGTACTTTTTAATCTAATAGGAGAGTTCATTTTTATATTCACACAGTTTTTTCTAGTTGTTAATAACAATATGCAGTATACCAGTCCCCCTATTATTTTGAACTCTCTCCTCTCACATGATTTTATTCCACTTGCCTGAAAACAGGCTCTTATTTGGGGAAAAAGAATACTCTTATAAAAGGCAGGAGGCAACCTTTTAAATTTAGTTCCTAAGGTTACAGAGAGTAAGCCAGTTCACTGACAGCTAATGTGTCAAAAGTAAATTCACCCAATGCCACCTTTACCAAAAGCCCAATTTCTGGTATAAACTCTCCTTTCAATCTTTTCAGCCAGATGAGGGATGTTCCTTTCTCTGCCCTGGTATGCATCAACTTTGGATATGGGTATATCTATTATAGAAAACAAACACAACAAACCTTAAAAAAATTATTAGTAAGATAAAATGAGGGCTAGCCAACTAAACTATATAGAGATTTTTAAAACAATATGAACTGTTGTATATTTTACAAATGTTTAAAGAAACAGATAAATGTAGCTGAATGGCAATTCAAAAATTCCAATTAATAAATTGGATACTGGTGGTGTGAAAAGATAGCAGAAGTGTTATCATTTTAAAATAGGATTGGGGCAACCATTGCAGACAACCCCCTTTGCTGTCTTTTCTTAAATTAGGCCAGATGTTTGGACTGGTCAAACAGTAATTATTTCAACATGTTTGGGAAATAAGCAGGAGAACTGAAATCTCTGATTGAAAGTTTTGATGATTGTGACCTTTTTTTTCCGGAGGATAGAATCAACAACTAATTGTGCATAACCAAGAAGAATTTAAGATTTTAACACAAGTTTACTTTAGAAACGCACTTCATTTCCTCTTTTATTTCCATTAAAATAATCCTTTTGTTCATCTTTGGAACATGTTTTAGGTTTCTACCTAAATCTGTGTCCCACAAATTTCTCTGCTATTCTCTAATAAACATATTTTGGCTCACCTGGTAACCTTGCATTTTTCTTATTAAATGTTAATAGTGGGTTGGATTTACACAAATATATTTAAATTTGAAGTTTAAAGGTATTAGAGCAAGGGGAGATTTTGGAGTTATCAATGTGTTATTAATAAAATCAGAGCCAAATTGATAAGATCACAAGGTTTTCTTCCCAGAATATATTTATGCACTATTGCTGGCATCAAGACAGTCTCTCTTTTCCCCTTAGGTGGAGAAGAGAGGGAGATACAAGGATTGTTTGTCTTGTATTTTAAGGAATACACAAGGTTTTTTCCCTACTATATGGAGGCTGAATTGAAAAAGAGTATTAATGTAATAGCCACTGCCTACCTGGCTTTCTTAATGCATGAAACATGCATTTTCTCTAGGCTCTGGGCCAAGGCTCCTTAATGTTCAAACAAAGCCTGCTGGAAATCCCCTCCAGTGGGAGATAGAAACTCTCACAGCCAATTGCACAACTTAGTTCACTTAACCTGCTCTTAAGGTTGATCTCAACTGCTCTTCATCCTCAACATTTCCCCTTTTTTTTTTTACTCTCCCTTGAATTCTTTAATATCTTCATCTTAATTACACTCCATATTATCTATTAAGTGGGATACATGCCTATTACAACTACAGATTTTATCAATCAGTGGCCTTGATTTTGCATTTAGCATATTAAGACTACTCCATAGTGAATGCCTATGTTTTATTCATCCATCCATTTTTGGCTCTTGGAAGGCCATGGTTACTGCACATAAGCAGCTACTGCAAAAGGCAATTAACTTCCAAGAAGCTTCATCAAAAAAAAAAAAAAAAACCTGTGAAAGGCAGTCATTGTTATGTATTAAGATACTCCTATGCCTTAATAGATATGGGGAAGAGGTTCTTCATCATGGGGGGAAAAAAAAAGAAAAAAGAACATGTTCCTAATATGCTTAATGTGCTCATGAGTTTTAAGTAATCCTTTATAAAAGCAAAATTAATCTGGAAATTGTATTGAGCACCTGTTAATTAGTGGGGGGAAAATTCTAGTGCTTAGTGTTACTAAATTTATCAAGAGAGAAGAAGATAATTAAGTCTCTTAAAAATTGGTCTATTCTCCTTTATGCATAAAACAGAAGAGGAAGATGGGTCAGAGAACCAAGAGAGAAAAACAAGAAATGAAATCAGACTGACTTACCAAGAGGCAATAAAGAAGATTCCTTGTTTTGTTTCTAAGAAGAACATCTAACTTATTAATCAGAGGGATACTACACCCAGAAAGTCCCTTGGCTTGGGATGTATCTGAAATACCACTTACACATCAAAGATCAACTGAGGAGATTCATGCTTTATTGAACTCGAAGTGAGAGAAACACCTGAAAGGAAACAACCAACCAACCTACAGAACTGATAATTCAGTCAGATGCTTTATGGAAGGGACAGCAAAAATGGTGTGGTGACACATCTTTTAAAGAGGGAAAACAGGGCCTCCCTGGTGGCACAGGAGGTTGAGCGCGCACTGGGAAGCTGCCCGCAGCCTCTGCAACGTGGGTTCGATCTCAGCCCGCTGGGGAGAAACACATATGGCACAGCAGACCTCTCCTGTCTCACCTGCTGCTCCCTTCAGCGGTGTATTTCATCAGTCTGCCTGTTCTGCTCCCCACTCTGTCTCTGGTGAATTCTCTCATTCTCTCACCCTCCCGCACATCTGGCCTACACCCCGGTTTTGTATAAATAAATAAATCTTAAAAAAAAAAGAAAAGAAAGAGGGAAAACACACATGGGGAGGCTACGATGCTCTATACAACCAGGTCCCTAATAAGGAAAAGAGCAAAGGTGGCACTCTAAATTGCACTCATCCTCCTAAAGCACACTGAGAGTGAACAGACTATAAAATTTCAGATATGGAGACCCACAGAGGAGAGATACTGGCAGTACCACAAACCAGGTACCCATCCAAACACATTTACAATGAAAGTGGGAACCCTCCTGGTTCCTCAAACTACTGATTCAACAACTATAAAGCCAGGTCTCAGTACCCACAGAAACCAGAAGTCAGCAAAGCAAAAAATAAAATAAGTTCAAATCAAACAAAACCATAGCTCCACCTGGGCAAACAACACAGTAAGAGAGAAAGCAACCAAGAAAACAATCCCATTTACTACTGCATCAAAAAGAACTAAAAATCTAGAAATAAACCTAACAAAGGAAGAGAAAGAACTATACAACAAAGACCATAAAACATTATTTAAAGATATATAATACACAAGAAATGTAAAGATATTCCATGCTCATGGATTGGAAGAATTTATATTGTGAAAATGTCACCTTACCCAAAGCAATAAACAGATCCATTCAATCCCAATGCAAACCCTGTCAAAGTTTCAATGACTTTCTTCAAGGAGATGGAGCAATTCTAACTGAAATTTTTATGAAACCACAAAATACCACCTGTATCCAAAACAACCCTAACAAAAAAGAACAGATGCATCACTCTCCCAGACTTCTAACTATACTACAAAGCTGTAGTTTCAAAACAGCATGGTTTTGGAATAAAAAGTAGACACAGAGCAATGGAGTCAAATTGAGAGCCCCTAAACAAACCCACATTTATCTAGACAGCTAATCTACAACAAAGGAGTTAGGAGTATATAATTAAAGAAAAGAAAGTCTCTTCAACAAATGGTGATGGAAAAATTTGATAGCCATATACACAAAAAGTGAAAACAGAGCAATGTCTCACATCATGCACTAGTATTAATTCAAAATGGATTAAAGATTTGGATGTAAAACCAGAAACAATAAAATACATAGAAGCAAACACTCCTATCTTCATTAAGCACTATTTGCAACAGCCAAGGTATGGAAACCACTCATGTGTTCAATGATAGATGAATGAATAAAGATGTGTTATTATTCAGTATAGAATACCACTCAGCTATTGAAAAAAAAAAAAAGATGAAACCTTACTATTTGCAATAACATGAATAAAGGTGGAGGGGATTATGTTAAGTGAAATAACTCAGAGGGAGGTTGATCAAAACATGACTTCATTCATGTGAACTACAAAGAAATAAGATAATGGAACAGACAAAAAACTAAACCAAACAAACCTTGGAAACTGACTAATTTGAGACTGTTAGAAGCAGTGTCTGAGAAACAAGAAGAAAAAGGAGAGGGATCCCAGTGATCTAAGATGGAGGTGTTGTTTTTTTTTTAAAGATTTATTCATTTATGCACACAAGAACTGGGGTACAGGCCAAAGGAGTTGGGGGTGAGAGCATTCACCAGAGACAGAGTGGAGAACAGAACAGGTAGGTAGATTAACTGAAATACCGAGGGGAGCAGCAGGAGAGTCAGAAGAGGTCTGTTGTGTCATGTGGGTAGCTCCCTGGCCAGGGATCAACTCATGCTGCAGTGGCTGCCTATAGCTTCATAGGTTGTGTCTTAACCCCTTGCACTACCAGGGAGGCCCCTATGGTGTAGGTTTATGTGTGCTTTGGTGGTGGGCATGGTGAAGCAACATACATCTCAAGATACGTGAACCTATATCTCTAAGTCATACATAGTAAACCTACATAGCCACAATAAAATATAATGCAAAAAAAATGAATATCATAGTAGCATGATAAGACTCAGTTTTGGACAACGGTTTTGGCTGAGGTTAGTACAATCCAAATTTTATTCATTTGCATGACATTTTGAACTTGATTTTAAGAATCACTATCACTATATTAACCACCAGACACATCCACTGGGGGAAAGATGGATGCTCAGACCATATCTCACCTTACGAACAGGAGCCTGAAGCATGTCCACTCCACTCTAATAAATAGGTCTCTGGTATAAGAGGCTGTATGTTACAAAGACTTCACTTGATTGATTCCAGCATTTAATATAGGGAACAAAGATATAAACCTCCTACACCAATGATAAATATGTCTTTTTGGTATCAAGTTCAGGGAATTAAAAAGTGTTAATACTTCCGAGAAAGGGCCAAGAGCCAAGGTATCTTTACCCCAACAAAAATAAATATGTCATGTCCTATGATGTCTGAATGTCAAAATAATAGTATAGCATGTGAGAATTACCATGCAAAATTCAGTAAGAGCAGATGCAGAAGCGAACAAAGATCTTTCTGGTTTTCCTAAAGCCTGCCATCTCCTTTAGTAACTGTTTAGGGCTGTATTTCTTGTTTCCTGAGTCCCACCACACCTTCTTCATCTCTCTGTATGTATCTCCACGAATGAATAGCATGGGAGAAAGAGTCAGGAATAATTGGAGGAATTTAATTGCATACTAGATGATAAGCCTCATTATAACCCTATGAGATAAATATCATAGTCTTATGTAGCTGAAGAAATTACAGCACAGGGAGGTTAGGTAATTAGCCCTGGGTCCCACAGAGTAACAGCCAAAGTCCACACTGGGAACTAGACCGGGATGAATGCACGCCTGCTGTTTAAACTTGGTTTTTACCATTTCTTCCAGACCATAAATTTAGGTCTTCCACTGTATATTTTTAACTGTAAAAATAAATATACATAGACGAGGTTTTCTAAGAATCTTTTTTCATCAGAGATGTATTTCCTATTTGCTTGTGTTACAGGTTGCCCCTTTAGCTAACATGCAATATCCCCCACAATAGTATGTGACCATGCTGCTAGGAGAAACATCCTATGGTTGAAATTGAATTGCATCTGAGCACCGCATTTTTCTTAGAAATTGTATGTAATCATGAGTAGTGGCTCTGACGGTCATGGGGTGTCTGTTCTGAAACTAAGAAAGTGTCCTACAATTCCTCTGTTGCTGCAAAGCAGTGAAATGTACTTAGTGTACTCAATGTGCAGCACAATGGTCCAGAGAGAAAAAGCAGCTATTTGTCTTCCATCTACATCAGCAGCTCACAATCTCAGAGACAAGAGCATATTAAAAACATTATTTTCTGATCACTTTCTGAAGCACTTATAAAATGGGTTTCCATTTAGAGCTTTTGATTTCCCCTGATGGTTTAAGCATTTTACTGCTAAGACTGCCATATTCTTCCCAAAAAAGATGATCTGAAAGTGAAAATAGAGATAGCAGTGTTGAATTGTTACATAATTTTTGCCCTTGAGGTTCTGTTTCAGGTTTTTTGTGTATACCTTGCTGTGTGTCTTTTTGCTTCGAAACTATTATTTAAATAGTATCAAAATACTATGCAACTATATCCACCCTTAATTCAAGTATTTGGCAACCAGGTTTCTCCATAGGTCACTGGGTTGAGTACAAGCACTGACTATAACTGATAAACCACACAAGTGCTACCGGAATAAAATACCAGTATTATCCATCACCATCAATTCAACATTACCAACAATGTCACAACGGCAGGGAAAAAAATCATCAAAATAGTGATAGGAATCTTGCAAAATCTCTGAGAGAGCAGGGTAGGCAATAGGAGAGCTCCAAATGAATGGGGGTACTAACGGACACGTTAACAGCAAAGTATAAGTGCCACAGTAAGCATAAATGCACCAAGAAGAGCTAAGGGGGAAAGAATTAAAGAAGAGGGAGGGAATATTGAGATGAAGAAAATGGGTAGGCAACTGAATAAAAATAAAATGATTTCTTTAAATATCACTGATATGATAAAACAAGCCCTTTCTCCTGTGAATTGATCTGCCTGACAGTCTCATTTCCATAGTCTGTACACTCATTTTTAAAGTATAAAACAAACAGAATAAAACTACATCCTCAACTGTGAGGTTTCGTCTAGCAAATGACTCCTCTCTCATTTGTTAAGCTTCTGAAAAAATTATTGATCTTCATTAATGTTTCCAGTTGCTTCCTTCTTGTTCCTTCACAAATTCTGCAATCTGCTTTCTGTTCATCTCACTCCCTGGCCCTGCATTCACTAAGGTGATCAGTGACATCTATTGTCACAAAATCCAATGGGTCTTTTCAGTTATCTTACTTCCTCTCTGCAAAATTTCACACAATTGTGTACTAATTTAATTTTAAAACTTTGCTCACACTTTTGACTTTCTATAACCTCATTCTCTTCTGAGTAAGGGATGGCTCAGAATTTTCTTAAACATGTTCTTCCTCTCACCTCTTGCAATTCCACCCTTCATCTGCATTGTGCTCACTAGTTCAGTGGTCTGATCCATTCTTTAGCTGTCATTATGTTCTGGATGAATTTCAATCAGTTACATCAAGCCAGTCTTCCAAACTCCTGCCACTTACCTCCAACAGCGTATTGCACATATCTGTTTGAAGGTTTCTTAGGAATCATATTTTAACATATTTAAAACTTGTATTATTTATAATCAATGCACCAAAATTGCCTTGTGTTTTGCGTTTACTGTCTTAGCACTTGTATCTATTTAGTTATCCAAACAAGAAAAAAAAAAGACTTATTTCTGATCTCACTCCCTTTCTCAACACCTATTTTCAATGCATCACGGGCCATGTTCCTTCATGTTCATGCCACTCTAATACATCCCATTTCTAACATTTCATGTGGGATCACATCAAAGCTTTCTTGAACTATCACAGCAACCTCAAGTTTGATACAAGCTTTGCCACAAGATTCCTCATGCACACTTCTCCTCTGAAGGATAACCATAAATGGTTCTGTCTTACATAGCGAATTTGATCCTATCTCTTAACGGGTTAAGAGTCTATTTCTCAGAGTCATTTGTTGCTATATTCTGCTAAAATCATGCTACACTCTGCCACACAGAACTGAAAGAATGGATTATTCATACTGAGAAGTTACTATAAACCAGTAACCACTTTAAGTCTTTAGGTTTATTTTATACTTTGTCTTAACTCTCAGAATAACTGAGGCAGGTAATATTATCATCTTCATTTCATGGTTAAGAAAGATTTGAAGTGTTCTAAGCAAGTTATTGAACCAAGACTATAATCTAAGCAGCCAAATTCCAGAGTCTAAATTCTTTAAGAAATTTAGGAGAAATTCTAATAGAATCCATGGGTATTAAAATTAATCTGACAAAAAATAACTTTTTGTCACTTCCACAGTTCCTTTCAGAAGGTAGTCTTTCCTGAACATTTTAACACAAAGTTGACAAAACGTATTAGTTTACAATAGCTCTTACATCGCCTGGCAACCTCATTAATATCTAGAAAGATTAAATGCAAAGTAGGATTCATTTGTCCATTACATATACTATTTGCACAATAAAGTAAAATGAAATGCATAGAACATATGAGATAAGATGATGGGTAACATAACCTAGGTATAAAAATTCATGCGTAAGGCAACAGTAATAACATAAAAATTATATCTCTAAATATGACCAGTCTAGAAGGTAAAACTCCTTCCCTAGGGCCTGTGTTCCATCTCTTCTAACCCACTAAAATATGCATTTAGAAAGTCTAATCAGTCCATATTGAAAGAGGACATTTCTTTTCTATAAGATTATTATTGCTGTTAATTGCCATTTATAAAACGGCTTTTACAATGTATACAACTTCTTCCTTTATATAGAGAGGTTTACAATGGCTTTTCATAACATGTATATAGGCCAGTAAATCACCCTGAAAGGTGGTGGGCACTTGGCTTAGACCAAATGCAGAATATTTTTCTTACCCTTTCTCCCTCTCAATTTTGAGGTCCAGTGGAACCAAGCACATTAGCCAATGCCCTCTTCTCCATCGGGGCTTCTGAGCTCCATTCACCCTCAGGTCTCATGAGGTCTTTTGTCTGGCACTGTCAGGATGAGATGATACCTTGTCCAGTTGGAGTATAGTCATTCCCCACACCCCCATTAGTTATCCTGCTGACAAATAATTTGAGCCAAACAAAAGGAAGTGAGCTTATTAAAGAATCAAGACTGAGGACTTAAGCCCATGAACAGCCTCTGGATTGCTCTGTGAAAAGCTGCTTGATCTCTGAACATCAGGATGATAATTTTACATAGCCTTCAAGGAAAACAATTTACATTTTCAAGGACTTTTTACAGAGAATCTGGAAAGGTGTTCAGTTAACCTATTTAATGTTGTCTATGCACTGAGAAAAACAGGAGATTTGTTAAAATTTACTCTTGATCACAGCCTTATCTTCTGGGTTCTGGAAGTTTTAGCAATGTCATAAACCTTGACATCTGTCTTTTCTTTGAAGATACTAATTTGCCCAGAGAAAACTTTTTTGTTGTTGTTGATATAGCTTCTTCAAAAGGCAAATTTGGCTATGCCTTGGCTCTTTCTCTCATATCCCATAGTTGAGATCAGACAGGATACCTTTTATCTGGTGGTTTTAGTTTATAAGTCCTATGCCTAAAAGTGAGGGGTCTGAGCTTGGGTCCTGGAGGTTCCTCAAGGCTTTCCAAGGCTTCTGGGAGGCTGTAATTCTCGCCCTGCTACTACTCAGCTTGGGAGAACATCACATCCTGACAGCCCGAGGGGTGTCTGGTCTGGTAGGAGACAGGAAGACACCGTGTCCAGAATCCAGGAGACTGCATCACCTCATCACGTCACCAGGAAGGACTGCTGCCGTCTTGCTGTCTGCCAAGGTGGCTATGTGGTGAGCTCCACATCTCCTGACTTGAAGAATAGCCTCACTTAAGACAGGGAGCCTGGGATCCAGAGTCCAGCTCTGCTATTCACTGCACAGAGCCCACCCCCTCTGCTGAAACTTGGTCTAGTTTTGTTCAAACCACTTCATGTACTTTAGATGTGATAGGTCCACCTATGGAGCTGTACTTAAAACACTGGTGCTGCTCCTTTATATAAACTTGGGTATCAGGAAAAAAGGACTTACATTCAACTGATCTAAACAGAAGAGAAATTAGAGATTCAGTTGCTTCAATTTTTTTAAATAATTTTTTAATATCAGTTGTAGTTATTTTCTTTTTTTTTTTTAGACTTTTATTTATTTATACAAGAACTGGGGTATAGGTGTAGGAGGGTGAGAGGATTCACCAGAGACAGAGCAGGGAGCAGAACAGACAGACAGACTGAAGACACTGCTGAGGGGAGCAGCAGGCAAGACAGAAAAGGTCTGCTGCACCATGTGGGTCTGTCCCTCGCCAGCCAGGAATCGAACCTGCACTGCAAGAAGCTGCGGACAGCTTCACAGCACAGCGCTCAACCCACTGCACCACCGGGGAGGCCCAAAAGTTGCCTCAATTAACTGATAAATTAACATGGCTGATTTCAAGTTGACTTAAGTTTGATTTCCTATATCCCATATCTCTTGGTATGTGAATGGGAAAGTTGCTTTCTGGCCTTGAGTTTCTTACATCAAGTGATTTAGTAAGAAATAACAAAACAATAAATATAAAACTAACTAGCACACTACTTGATCCAGGGTAAATTCAAAAATCATAATTATTATTCACTCTCTTTTAATAAATTGGAATGGCAGGGGAGGAAGAGAAAAAAGCAAGGACGCTAAGAGAATTGAAGTCAAGAATGTTGCTGTTCTTATCATCAAATCCATTATAATTCAAATTCATGATGTGGAAACACAAATACCCCATCTTCGACCTATAAGCAGAAACCATTTGTGTACTAGAGCATGGCGGTCCAAGAAACTAAACTTTCATATGAATATAACCCCTTACTTTAAAATATTCCATCTCCAGAAAAGATAAAATTCACTAAAACCAGCAGAATTTCTAGGACTTTCCATTGCCCAAAGAATTTTTTCTGTGTCCAAATTGTTAAACTCATTATGAAAGCCTTGATCCCCTTGTAATACTATTAGTGAAGTACAAATTTCTATCCCGCAGACAAGTTCTTGCTGAGAGGGTGAAGTTGATTGAAGTCAATGGGAGTTGAGTATGAGTAAACGGTGGCAGCTTTTGTGCTCAGATAAAGTAACTTCTATTTTTTCTCCACCTGAGGAGATTCTTCTACTCTTTCATCTTAAGACAGAAGTGCTGAATACTGATGAGGCATGTCTTCATCGAACCTCTGTGATGAATTTTCAGAAAACTCATTTGGATTTCAAATACACAGTCTGCATTTTCTGCAGGGTTAGGTAATCTGCCAGAAATAATAATAGTTTCACTTCCACAGAAAGAATGAGTCGATGAATTACTCCGTATCTTCACCATTTGCTTTACTGTGATGTAACTTGTCTCTTTTTGCTACTCTAACTTCAATTTCATGAAGTCTGCTTTATAAAGTTTTTATGAAACAGTGAAAGATTCAAATCAACTACCACTGAAGAAGCAGGTAACAACAAAAATGGAGCAATTACCAATTCCCGATTTATAAGTTCAGGTTTAGAGGTTTGTCTTACAACTTACTCATCTTTCACGATATCAAGAAAGCCATATATATTCACCCTTTCCAAGATTATGCCAAGTACCAATTGCATCAGTGTTTTTTTTTCTCTCATTTGCATGGAAAATTTCAGAAATACTCTATATTGCTGAAGAACAAACACAATTGAGCAAACTGAACAAAAATAGCCACAATATAAAAAATAATAAATAATAAATAGATGAATCTTTACTTGGTTCCCCATAGGTAAAGAGAGTACTTGCTTGTGAAAGGGTGAAAGAACAAAAAAAGGGCAAATGCAAATAACTATCTGTATTTGTCAGATTTACAGACATTTGCAAATACTCAAAGTGTGATTAAAGTACAAAATGCATAGTTTGAAAAAAGAGTAGATTCTGTGAATATTTTCTTTAACAATAGCTGATCTATTCTATTTTATTTAAAGGAAGTAGGATTAAGATGCTCTTCACAAACAGAAGCAGCTCTGGCTTCTATTATCCCTTAACACCCCAATCACAGAACACACATCTTATTTGATGTGAATAATAATATACTGCTCTATTAAAGAAAACACATGTATACTGAAATTGGATAATGACTTACACTGTCATATCTATATTGAGAGTCTTGGTGCAGTGGTAATTTTGAGTGATAACACCTTATAATTAAAACGTTCATTTAGTTTAAGAAAAAAAATCATTAATTCTGTTCCATCTGTTTTATGCTTCTTCCAAAGTTCGGCTTAAATTTTATATCCTCCATGCAGCATTCTGTGATTGTCCAAATTCTGAATGTGAATTTTTCATCGTGTAAAGGCCACACTACATAAATGGTTTATCCATTCATCAGTGAATGCATAGTCTGGTTGTATCCAATCTTTGGCTATTTTGAATAATGCTACTATGAACAACTGTGTATGAGTTTTACTGGATATATGTTTTCAGTTCTCTCACATATACACCTAGGATTGGAATTACAACTGTAGTAGACATAATATAAAGGTCCACCAAATATGTCCATGTCCTAATCCCTAGAAACTATGACTATGTTATGGTAAATGGAAAAGGAGAATTAAGGTTACAGATAAAATTATGGTTGATAATAATTTGACCTGAAAATCAGGAGATTACCCTAGATTAGTCAAATGGTCCAATATAATAAGAGTGCTTAAAAGTGAAAAAAAGTGGCAGATGAGATTAAAATGATTCAGTGTGAGAAGGACTCAATCCAATATTACTTGCTTTGAAGATGGGAGCCTGAGAGCCTGGGCATAAGCCAAAGAATGTGGACACCTTCTAGAAGTTGGAAAAGCCAAGAAAACGCACTCTCCTCTAGAGCTTCTATAAGAAATAGAGACTTGCCAACACCTAGATTTTAGTTTGGTGAGAACAATGTGAGACTTCTGACCTACAGAAAATTAAGATAATAAATTTGTTTTCATAAAGTAAGTAAGTCTGTATAATTTCTGCAGCAGCCATAGGAGACTGAAACATTGGGTCACATGATAACTATATTTAACTTTTTTTAAAGATTTATTTATTTATGCATACAAGAACTGGGGTACAGGCCAGAGGTGCGGGGGGTGAGAGGATTCACCAGAAACAGAGTGGGGAACAGAACAGGCAGACTGACTGAAATACACTGCTGAGGGGACTGGAGCTGGGGGGATTGGAGGGGGTGGTAAGGGAGGGGAAGATGAGACAGGAGAGGTCTGCTGTGCTGCTGTGCCATATGGGTTGCTCCCTGGCCGGGTGGGGATCAAACTCTGCTGCAGTGGTTGTGGACAGCCTCACAGTTCTGTGCTTAACCCCTTGCATCACCAGGGAAGCCCTCTATATTTAACTTTCAAGGGATTTCTAGACTGGTTTTTCAAACCAGTGTTTAATATTCCCACCAACAATATGTTAGTTAGATTTCTCCACATTCTCACCAACACGTATATCATTGTTGGCATTTGTTATTATAGTCATCAGTATTAAGTGGTATCTCATTGTCATTTTTTTAACAGTTGTTTTTGTTTTGTTTTGTTTTTTAAAGATTTATTCATTTATCCATACAAGCACTGGGTACAGTCAGAAGAGGGGAAGGGTGAGAGAATTCACCAGAGTCAGAGCAGAGAGCAGAGCAGGCAAACTGACAAAGTACACTGCTGAGGGGAGCAGCGGAGGCAGGAGAGGTCTGCATGCCATGTGGGACCCTCACTGGTGGCTGGGGATCAAACAGGCACTGCAGAGGCTGTGGTCAGCCTCCCAACCCAGAGCTCAACCGCTGCGCCACCTGGGAGGCCCTCATTGTCATTTTGATTTGCATTTCCCTGGCCAGGGACAGTCTGGGGAGAAGTATGTATTTTTTTCCTCTTATATATCAGTGCCATGCACTTTTAATGAAAAAAAAGTATGTGATGATCAAAATAAATACCAATTAAAAGAGTAATACAAGTAAATTTTCATAGATATATGAAAAAAATTGCCAAATTTGTCATCAACAGTAGATTTTACTGAAAATCCATGTTCTGCAGGAATGGTAATGATTTCTTGAGTACTTTCTTTATGGTAGACTGACTACATTAATGACTCCTTTTCTTTCTATCTCTGAGTATGCCTACCCTTCTATATGACTTGTTAGTTTCTATTATTAAGGAGGTGGTGCCTAGTTTCCCAATCTATCAATATGTATCTTAGTTCCCACGGAGCCTGCAAAGCAACGCAGATGGAGCTAGAATTATGCTCAGTGAAATAAGTGAGAAGGAAAAAGAAAATATCAGATGGTTTCACTTATAAGAGGAATATAGGGGAACCAAATAACACACCAGTGTAAAAAAAAAACAGTAACAGTACAAAACACAAAAAAACAAAAAACAGACAATTATAAATCAGAGACATCCTGCAGGGGAGGAGGTGGGAGAGGAATCAGAGGGAGGGGGGGAGGAGCACTGGGGACTGGGGTTACAGTGCAGGGTGCCCCAGCCACCAGTGAGGGTCCCACATGGCATGCAGACCTCTCCTGCCTCCGCTGCTCCCCTCAGCAGTGTACTTTGTCAGTTTGCCTGCTCTGCTCTCCGCTCTGACTCTGGTGAATTCTCTCACCCTTCCCCGCTTCTGACTGTACCCAGTGCTTGTATGGATAAATGAATAAATCTTTAAATGCCATTTTCTGCTATATTTAAATGCCATTTTCAAGTCTAAGATTTGAGAGACTTTGTATATTATTGCCTCCCTTCTTGCACTGTTGCCATTGCCATGAGAACAAATCTTCTGAAAGAAGAAAAACATGTGGAGCATAACCAAGTGTCCACACTCATGTCACTCAAGGCTGTCCAAGAAGACCTGACCTCCCTCAAAGAGTACAAAATCTTTGAGTCCAGCTGAGATCACCTGACCCTTTGCCATGCAATTCATGGTAATTAATGACTGCTGTTTGTAGCCACTGGGTTTTTCATTTGTTCTGGAGCAATAATAACTATCTGATACAATCCTAGTCACTATGTTAAGAATTTTATACATAGTATATGCACAAATACACACAGTAGTCATAAGATGCACTATTCTTTCCTACTCTGTGATTGAGGTAACTGAGACTTAGTGATAAGTAACTTTACAAAATATATGTCAAGTTCAAATATTGAAATTGAATCTTGAATGGCTTATTGTAATAACCACTTCCCATACCAATGTAACAACGTATTGTTCTAAGATCGAATTGCACTCCTGCTAATTCTGCTATAGTTCTTGTACTCACATTTTCACTGTTTATAACTGAAGCACCTTGTTCACATTCATCACCCATTCTACTCAAGAAGAAATGTATCATTTTCTGATGAACCAAAGATAGGTACTGTCTTCAAAGTCTATTTCTTCAATCACTTCACAAAAGTATATTTATGTATGGAGTCAAGAGAACCTATTGAAATATTAATTGGAGTTCAGGTGCTCAACACCGAACACTTTTCATTTGGGGAGCTTTGGTTAAAGAAGCTTTTGCTCTAGAGTGATATGCCCACACCATGATTACAACAGTTACATTCATTTCTAAATATTTCCCACACTGTAGGAATTTAAAAGAAGTAAATGCAAAAGTGTTCTACTTGTTCTCCCTGCATGTTTCCCTTTCTTTCCTAATTTCTGTCTGTTCCTCTGAATCCTGTAGGTGTTCAAATATTTTATTTACTCCATTTACACTTTTATAGTAATTTAAATTTCCAAGTAAGTGTTGTTTCTATGATTGGAATTTGTGTAGCTTACTTTAGTGTGTATTTTTAGAATTAAAGCTTCAGTCTGTTAATATGAATATTTGAACAGGAAATGACCAGTAGCCAGGCTCTTAAAGTTTTCAGAAAAATCAAGTTGCCTTATTTTTATGAGCATCTGACTGAAGGACACAACTTCTCACACAAAGTAAGGACTTTAATAAATCACTGCCCATGGCCCCTGCCATGGCCTCTCTTTCCAAGATGGTCATAATTCACTATAAATATTCTCTTGAGATTTTCAAAGTTGGTTGTTTGAAGTATAGCATTCATTATCTCTGATTTATTAGGGGCTTATACATATTTAATGATGCCATTCTGAAGGTTTTCTTTTTAATTTTTACAAATTGTTAATTGATATGTACTTTTCACAGCACTACTCGGGGAGTCACATAGTATATTAACTCATTACATTAGTTAATATACCCATTAATGACTTCTATATATAATAAGATAATTTGGGTAGTGAGTTATTGTACATACTTCAGTCATACTTTATCTCCATTTTGACCTTAAAATTCCCAAATGCCACATATATTGTATATAATTTCATCACAATTTTCTGATAGTTAATTACTCATTCCATAAATACTTATTATCAAATACATGCTTAGCACTGTGGCAAGAAATGAGCAGAAGTAAGAGATGGGAAAGAAGAGCTCTAGAAATACTACATTGTTGCAATAGATTTTGTTGTGATATACTGAGAACTACTGCCAGAGACAGCACTTTGTCCATTATAACTGAGAACAATGATTACACAAAAACTAAGTAAAGTGCTATTTTATTCATTTTAGAGTTGGTGGAAACTGAGCTTAAAAATGCTAAGTCTTTTGCCCAAACACACAAATCAGATTTCTTTAACGATACTGACTCATTTACCTAGCTATTCATATAAAATTTGTTAACTGTACTTAGTTAGCTAAGTGTGTATGTGTGAGTATATAAAAATGAATGTACACACTTAAAATGTTTTTCAGTCTATTAACTTTTATGATTTGCATAAAATAAATCCAAAAACATCCTAAGAGTATAATTTGAAGAGTTTTGACAAATGCACACATATATATTGCATACATATTTTAAATTTAAAAAGTCACTGATATGATCAAAATATATGACACATTGTAAGTGAATATAATATAAAGATGTTTTCATAAATTTATTCATAATAAATGAACTCTTGCAATTGACTTTTTTGTTCAACATAATATTTTGAGGTTTACTCATATTCTTATTTATGCCAATAGAATTCATATTCACAGCTGAATAGTACTCTATTATATAAATGCATCACAGTTTGCTTATTCATTCTCCTACTGCTGAAAATTTTATGGTATATGCAGTTTGTACCATTATAAATAAGTCACTATGAACCACACACATGGTCGGTTTTTTTTTTAATGATGTATGTACTCATTTTCCTTGAATAAAAATTTGGGAATAGATGGGTAGGTAAGTATATTTTTTACATTATAAGAAAATGTCAAAAGAATTCTCCAAAGCTTTTTTTTTCAGTCTCCCTTTCTAATAGCAATGAAGGCAAACTTCAATTATTCCTCATCCTTACCGAATTTTGTTATTTTCACTCTTTTTCATTTCATTGGTCATTCTGAGTACTAAATGGCATTTAGTTATAATTCTAATTTGCAATATTTTAGACCCAAATCACTAAATTTTATATGGTAAAGAGTGTATAAAGTATTCTGTTTCCAGAAGTATTGAAAATGAAATAACTTCACAATTTCCAATGTCTATTCAGGACTACAACATAAAAGATAATATTTATTATGACTAGTTATCCTCAGAATTTTGCACTATTGATAAACTTTAAAAACAAAACAAAATACAACAAAGCAAAAACAGATAACTATAAATCAGAGACATACTGCAAGGGAGGAGGAGGGAGAGGGATCAGAGGGAAGGGACGGTGGTGAAGGTACGAGGGTGCCTATGGGGACTCAATCTGAGGGGGTAGGAGAAGGCAAATATTGTTTAAAAATATATAAATAAATAAATAATAATAAATAAATAAAGAGAAAAAAAGAAAAAAAGAATAAAGTGAAACTAACCCATAATACTACTTTTTAAAATCATTTTCATCTTTTTTCTATTAGTAAAATTAAATTATCCCACACATATTCTTTTGATATATACCTTTTAAATTTTTTCACTTATATTTGAAAGAATTTTTCAAGCTAATAAATTTAGATTTAAATCATTACATTGAAACACTACTGGTGTTCCATTATATAAATGTTATGAACTTATTTAATCTGTATCTTGTAAGTAAACATTTAGGTTATCTCTGCAGCCATTCTTGTACATAAGTCTTTGTGAGCTTATTTAATTATTTCCTTTTGATAAATTCCTGGAAGAGTAATCATAGATTCAGGGAGTTTAAACTTGTTAAGCTTTTTACTTGTAGCAAATTGCCTTGCAGGGTGTCAGCCTTTGAAGTTTCAATATTTTTTAATTGACCAAAAATAATGTTGGCAAACTTTTATTTCTTAATTGATACTTGTATTTCTTTTGTATCCATGAACAACTTTTTAAAGCATTCTTTTATAGATTCTTTTGCAAGGCCTTTATACGTTCAGAAACTAATACATTATAATATAAAATAGTCTGTCACATGATGCCAGAAATATATTTTTAAAAATTTTATTTAGTAGACAAATAAATGAAATAGAAAAGCAAAAAAAAAATTCTATTTCTATTACTCTTATGAATATATTAGCCCTTTAAAAGGAATCATTTATCAAAAGAAGCTTATAATAAAAAATTCAAACAAAAGTATAAAACATTGAAATTTATGTGAAAAGATATTATTTCCAAGTATGAACTGGTATGTGAATATAAATGCCTGTTTACACACAAAGCCCTTCCTAGTTTTAAGAAGCAAAATCCTCCACCCTCACAGTACCCTCAGGAAAATATCTTTACTACAAAAATACACAGTAATACATGAGTCACTGCTCGACACTCAGTTTTAAGAGAGAATTCTGATACCCATGATAGCGTATTTCAAAACGAAAGGATTTTTGAGTCACAAATGTTTCGTTTCGTAGATCCAAGTCCCTGGTCTAATAATAGTATTACAGAATGCCTGCTGTTCTCTATACCCTCCTCCCTTTCTCAGATTGAACAGAGATCCTTCTAAGAGAAGAAAAAGGAGATAGAGCAAGGGAGCAAGAAAATCAGGCTGTGACAGAGTAGCTGAACAGAGCTGCTGCCTGCCTAGCCCTCCAGCTCTGCTCTAGTCAGGGGTAAAATATCCCCCAAGAAGCCTGAGCCCCTGAGAATGCAGAAGTCTTGCCCTGCTTCTCAAACCCAGATTCAGGACTTTCATTGGACATTCATGTTCTAAAATATAATCCTGAGGTGTATGTAAACTGAAACTTGCCCAGGCAACATAAACATGTTTCCATGTGGCTTTATAAGAGAGCATAAAGGAAGTTGTAGGTGTTAATTCAGATTTCTCAGCGGACATCAGCACAGAATTCCTCAACACCTATGAACCAGGTGGGGAGATCATGTGCATTTCAGCAGATGCCGACATTGCCAGACACAAATGATCAAGGAACTCACATGGCACTGTAACAATTTAGATGCCACCCGAGTTACAATGAATGAGAGAGAAGGGATAATCATTATCTAATTGTGTTTAAATGTCACAAGACAAAATCTAGTGAGCATAAATGAAAATTATACTGTCAAGTATCAGCCAGAAGTGCTTAATAGAGTTTAAGTTGATTCACAGAGTGGGGAATTACTTATTTGCATATCTGGGTACTTGGTTTATAAAATTAAAACAATTTTAGACCAGAAGAAACTTTGAAAGTTGTCTACGCAAGCTTGTCTTTTGCTCAACATAGGAGCAAAATTCTAGTGAGGTTAAGGGATTTGCACAAACACCCATATAATTAGTGGCAGAGTGTCAGAACCCAGTGTCTGTCTGTCCAGTTTAGATTTCTTTCTCCCACAACAGCGAAACAGTCTTGCTATCATTATAAAAGCTATATTCGTATGACTGCAATGCTAATTATCATTTCAAAATAGCAGTGAATATACTTACACAGGCTTAATAAGTAGGCAGCTATGGCAAATCAATTTGCTATTATTGTTGCTTTCAATTAATGTTAAAAATATACCATTTGGGTGTTCGAAGTAACTTTTGCCTCTTCAGTGTGCTAGAAACAAACAAAAAGAATGTTTTATTATAAACAGAATTCAAAATTAGGAGTTTAAACCATCTTTTAATATTTCATCACTAACCTGTCTAATACTTAAAAATTAGGTAGAAAATAAATCTAGACTATATCTGATTTTTAAGTTTATTTTGTTTGATATGACAACAGTATTGTAAAATACAAGAAAATAAAATATATATACCAGACTTTTTTTCTATTCTTTTAATCTTTGTTTTTTGATATAAAATGGCTCTAGGTAAGAGTGAATAAAAATCCCTTGTATCTTTCTGATGTTTTGTTATAATTGTGTTCTTTTGTCATCAAAGAAGTACAAGCATGTGTAAAATGTCTTAAAATTTTTGAAGTTTTTATGTTTTATGCTATTTGGTAAGCTGATCTAATAACCTTTATTTCCTTACATCAATTCTAACATTGTCGCTGCCTTAACACTTACATATTTATAAATATGTTACCTGTTGTAAATCATTACTTTCTAGAGTTGATAAACATTCCTTATATAATTATTATCATTTATAGCCATGCCACCCACACCCGACCTTGTCTTTTGGAATATTCCTAGGTAATTCACTTATCTATTTCACTAATCACAAGAACCATAAATAACATTAAAAAACAGCATTGGGAGCCTCCCAGTGGGGCAGTGGTTGAGCACTGGGTTGCGAAGCTGCCCGCAGCCTCTGCAGCATGGGTTCAATCCCCCACCACTGGACAAGGGTCCCACATGCTATGCAGACCTCTCCTGCTGCCCGCTGCTCCCCTCAGCAGTGTATTCGTCAATCTGCCTGTTCTGCTCTCCACTCTGGCTCTGGTGAATTCTCTCACCCTCCTGTGCTTCTGACTGTACCCAGTGTTTAAATAAATAAATAAATAAATCTTTAAAAAAAAAAAAACAGCATTGGTATAGGATTTTTATATTCATTCCTGCATTTTATATTCAAAACAGTCCAGTGAGGCAGAAATCACTAAAATGCAATAGTAATAGCAGTAAAAAGAGTAATATTGGCAGGAAAGTTTATTTATCATTCTCAATTAAAGATGAATTAAAAAAAAACTCACTAAGTTTGAATTGCCCAAGGTCAAAGAGCTGATATGTGTGAATGTGTGCATATGTTTGTGTGTGTGGCTATATATACACATATGTGAATATGGATATATATCAACTTAAATGAACAGAGGATTTTATTTTAGAATAAAACTAACTTCAGTGTAAAGAATACTTTACAAACATAGAGTGATTTTAAAAATTCAAGAATATGTTTCTCAACCACAAATAGAGAGAGAAAAAACATGAACTCAGCCCTATTTCCCAGATCTGTCACAAGATACCTGAATCCTGCTGAGGGAATTCTCAGAGGAATAATATCCCAGGAATAAGAGAAAAATTAGACACAGTCTATCATCCTTGTAATTAGAGCGACTTAGTGATATTTAGTGCTAATGAGAAAAATAAAATCAATAATATTGGGAATCAAGACTCTCCTGGCTATGGTGTTTAAAATAAATCTTAGATATAGCCACATGTTTGAATTTGACGATATTTAACTTTTGTTCATCTATGACATATTTTTAAAATATCATGTATCAGGATTCAGTTTCTGAGTAATCCAAAATTCCTACTATGAAACAAAAATGCATAATAAAAATTAAATCTTATTTGAAAGATATCAGAGAGCTGTGAAAGTAACAAGCATCAAAGAACTAAAATGCAAGGAAGGGAAGAGTCCTTCCTATAATTTTTCTCTACTTAATATTTCTTCATAGGATTTAGCACTACCCTATTATACAGGTCACAATCATTTATCTGAAACTCTTACAAATATATCTGAAAAAGGGTTCTATAATTTTAGAAAAATAATATAATACATGTATTCTACTTTCGTGGCATCCCTATAGGACCCGGGGCAGCAACCCCAAATCAAGCATATTAATATTTCTACAATAAAATTTATGAATATGCATCATAATTTAATTATTATAAACAGATTTTCATTAATTCAAATCAGGTTTTGCCAGAAGATGAATTACAAAAGAAGTTTTAATTTCAGAACAGTGCTTAAGAGAGCGTAGAGATTTATTATATTTTCATTGTTGGCATCAATTGTTCATCTGCCTTCCGAGGGCAGGGGCCTTTTTAGATTTGAAATGTTGTTGCCACAGATCCTTGAATGGTGCATGTTTTATAAGAAACTCTCAAATGGTGTAGTGATGGTTTGCAAAAGGGATGCCTAAGAAACAAAATGGAGCAGTTTTATCAACCACAAAAGCAACCTGAGTTTGTTTATCTACCTTGCCAATAACTGAGGACTTGTCAGCTCAGCAGATTTGGGTGTCTTGAAAAATCACAACACTCATATATGTTGATAGAAAAGTAATTGCAAACATTTAATGTAGGAGGAACCTGGAGAATCAAAATAAAATGAAATTTGTTACTTGAAAAGGTGGAAATAATTTTCCTCATGAAGATGGTCTCTAAAAGCTCTTCACTTAAAATCCACTACCTCTTCCTAGGGAATAGCAGGTTATAAACAGAATACTACAAACAGTTTGTATGAAAAAAAGCGCAAGGAACAAGGGTCATCCCAATACAGAAATATATACTAAGAGCCCATTTAGCAAGAGAAAATCAGAGAGGAAGAATATAAGATTTAAATTGCATCCATTTAAAAGACATTTCTTCATACAAAATATCTCAGCTTTTCATGATATTGCAATCTTTGTGCTGAATGAGATCTTGGGAGGTCACAAAGGATTTATGCCTAAATCACCTAGGGTAGGGGAAAGCTATATGGAGTCCAGTTTTGAAATAAACATATAAATGAGCACATTTTTAAGAATTCACCATTCAACAAGTCTTTGTTTTACCTTATGATATGTCTAAAACTGTATGAGGACTATTGCCAAAATATATAATGTCTTATCAATATCTCTGTATGACACATATATGTTCCTGACATTTCCTGAATTTACAGTGTTTTTCTTTTTATAAAAAGTCAAAACAATACAAGAAAGTCATTAGCTGAGGTCTTAGATGCACAGGGGCATATTCTTTCAGTGATAAGAATTAAGATAGGAAAACCATCAGAGTAGGCCGATGGGACTTGATCACACTTTCGATGTTCAGGGTGTGAATAAGTGGAAGCTATGTGCAAAGAAATTTTCTAATGAAAGAAAATGCAAGTGCAAATATATCCTGTAGTATGGTGCAGTGACTCAGTCAAGTAGCTTAGATTAAAAGTAAGCCTCAACTTTGGTTTCAGGTGTGGCCAGTATAGAAGTTCTCACATCTCCAGATCCTTTCAAAGGGATAGTCACAATGCTTAACCTCCTTGTTGGATAAGCAGCATCTAATTGAACAACTAAATTATACATTTAGTTTGCCAACATAGCCATCTTCTGACTACACTGTTTTAAGAGAGAATATATGTAGAAAAAATGCAGAGGATAGCTTTGAGTCATTATTCAAATAGCACCATCCCTATGTAAAACAGATCTGATCCCATCCAATTTACAAAAATCCTCCATGCCTTATAAGCATCGCTTTATAAAACCTAAGCAGAAGGTATATAATAGGATGTAAGTAATAAGCAGGGTAGTCATGAAGAATGTGGGCTTTTTGAATTTGACCAGTGTGAGTTCCAGAACATCACTTACTGAATTAATAATCATAGGCAAACGATTTAATTTCTTAAAGCCCTAATATATCTTACATGACAATTATAAATAAGCTAATAAAGTACTCAGGACAGAGTCTGGCATGTAGTCTGAGTTCGTGTGTCAGCAGTTAAAATTATCACTAATTGGCTCTATTGTCCAGTGTCATTCAAGGAAATAATTTGTAATGATCTTCAAATATTTTAAATTTCATTAACAACCTTAAATATTAATATAGAATTGTAATCCTTTTGTCATTTTAACCATTAAGATAGTCTTACATAATTTTCTAATTCATAGTAAACCTCAGTTTTAAATGGCACATTTGTTATTCTACTATTCAGGGCAAAGATAAATTCATCCCTGCTGCTGCCTATCTTGGATCATCCTGTTGAAGTTGCCTATGTACAAACAAGCTTCTTCACAAATCATACTCTGCAGATCAGGACATCTGCCTTAGACACTGCAAATCCCAATCTCCACTCATAAACATTTCCATTTTTCAGAGATTTGGATATTGGCTCCAATTTGACATTACTAGTAGGAAAGTATAAGACTTTCAGGACTTGTCAAAGATGGCAAGTTCTGGAAATTCAACACACAGATTTCTTAGAATCCTTATTTTAAAACCATAAACTATAGGACATGTCTCATCCAAATAGAAAGAACTATCCTTCTGGACAGATGACAGTTTTAGCTGCCAGTAACAAAGAGTACTTCACCTTGACAGCTGCCCTGCATGCCTTTATTGCCCCAACGTCCTCTAAAGTAAATTTATATGTCATAGAGCCCATATTTGTTAGAAAATTCTAATTATACACACACCAAGAAATCTAGCAGTTACTGTGGGCTATAGTGCTGAAAACAGAAATAGGATTATAATTAGACATAAGTTGTATAGGTCACATTCTTTCTTTTTTTATTCCCTCCACCAAATCACCCATGTCCGTAAACTACCTGCTTCATTATTTTATATCCTGTGATATTAGCCCACAAGACACTGATTCACATAGTATGGAATAACTTCTTACAGTTGTGAAGAGAAGTAAGCTTTATGTGTATGGAATTCCCATCTTCTACAGCCTTTAACTAATTTTAAATATATTGAGAGTAAAGAAAATTAGCATTAGATTTTCCCTAATGTCTATATAACACTGTTACTTTCTATATTACTTAGTATTGCAAACCTTTGTAAGATTTCCCCTTACTTAACCTTGGCTCTATCAGCATCTTCTGTACAAAAATAGAGTAATTAATGATGGGCATTGATATATTTTCTTTTAGTTCATACTGCTTTTTCCTTTCCAAAGAAAGCTTCAAGGCAACTCCCATACAATAGTCTTATTAATGTATTCACTATTACTGTGATAAATATATGATTTAAGAAATGTTGAACAGGGCCTCCCCAGTGGCACAGCGGTTGAGCAATGGGTTGCGAAGCTGCCTGCAGCCTCTGCTGCGCCGGTTAGATCCCTGGCCACCGGTGAGAGTCCCACATGGCGCGCAGACCTCTCCTGCCTCCTGCTGCTCCCCTCAGCAGTGTGCTTTGTCAGTCTGCCTGTTCTACTCCCCGCTCTGGCCCTGGTGAATTCTCTCACCCTCCTGCGCCTCTGACTGTACCCAGTGCTTGTATAAATAAATAAATAAATCTAAAAAAAAAAAAAAAAGATGTTGAACAGCTTTTTCCTATTGAATTAAAGTTGAGTCCTTTGTCAGAAACTAAGAATTATCAAGAACATAAGAGTATGTGGAATGTTTATGTATTTTCACCTACTGGCCTTTAACCTTACCTTCGTCTAGTTTTTAAGCTCAACACAAAGCAACTGTTGCCAAAACTCTTCTGGCATACTGGTAAAGCCTGGTCATAACCATTCAAAATCCATACAGTCCTGCTATGAACCAAGGAGACCAATGAATCCCAGCAAAACCAACAAATCTCTACAATCTCAAGTTCTTCATCTGGTACATTTGGATGAGAATAGGATGGTTTCCAGCTGTGACAGCAGGATCATCAATAACCATAAAGACTCAAAACCAATCCACCATTGGTGGCCTCGGCCCAACACATGGTGCTTTCACCACCAATGCACTGGGGTCCCAGCAAGCCTTTGGCCCTGCAGCCTGCCTGGCCATGGCAGACATGCGAATGGAGTAGAGGAAGGGCAGACGACCAAAGGGCTGGGACTGGTCATCCCCATCAAAAACTTTTACAACTGCCTCTGTCCTTGAGAGAGTCAATCATTGCCCATTGATCTCTACTTCAGCAGCAAGTATATAAGGAAGTTCTTCCAGGGACTAAAGATTGCCCTGGAATCAAACTTATGTTTTCAGTGTTTAGGGGTTAAATGCCACCAAGATGATAATAGTGGAAGTTACACCTTTTGCTCCCGAAAGAAACATCCAACAGTTAAGCACAGAGACACAACATTGAGTGTATTCTGCAGCTCAGAGTGAACTGAACAACCCACTAGACATCAGATCTCATCAGCAACTGCTCCAGAAGAGTTCCAAAGGCAAATTTAAACATCTGGGACTACATAAATGAAAAAGTTTCTGCAAAAGAAACTAAGGTAGTAATAACTGAGGGGAATTCTATACTTCAAAAACACCAACAATAATATAATACAATATTACTTCAATTTTAAAAAATAATTAAATTAATTTTAAAATATAAAATAAAGCAAAAAGACACCCTATTGAATAGGAGAAAATAGTTGCACATCATACATGTGAAAAGGGGCTAATATCCAGGATGTATAAAGAACTCATATAAGTCAACAAAAAATTAAAACCCGATAAAAAATAGGCAGAAGAGGTAAACAGACATATCTCCAATGAAGAGATACAGATAGCCAACACATGAAAAAAAATGTTCATTATAATTTATCACCTGTAAGGATGGCCCCCATCACAAAATCAGAGACAAATATTGGTGAGAATATGCAGAAAAAGGTAAAACTCCCATGGAAAAGAGTATAGAATTTTCTCAACATATTAAAAATAGATTACCATCTAATCCAGCAATTCCATTTCTAAGTATCTACCTGAAGGATACAAAAACACTATTTTGAAGGGATATTGCATCCTATCTTCATTGCAGCCCTATTCGTAATAGCCAAGGTATGGAAACAACCTAAGTGCCCTACCACAAATGAGAGGATTAAGAAGATTTGGTATTATACACAATGTAATACTACCCATTTATTTTAAAAAAAGAAACAGATAAAATCTTAACATTTACAATAACATGAATAGAACTGGAGGGGATTACATAAAGAAAAAAGACAAATACCAGATAATGTCATTCATATGTGGATATAATGTAACAAAACAAAGGAAAAATAAAACAAAACCAAAACATACCCTAGAAATATGAAGGTACAGTTGAGGCTACCACAGAGAGTGAGGACATTTGTGGGGTCAAAGCACAACAGCATAGGAATAATACACAAGCCAGAGAACCATGGGTAACTCGTGTTCTTTCATTTTTCAAGATTCCTATCTCAATATAAAGATTCCTTCCACAATATAGAGTCCACTCTCTTTGTTAAGATTATCAATAGACCACACAGATTTATATTAGAGAAAACCATGCTTACATAGATAAACTTTCTTTTTTTTTTTTTTTTTTTTTTTATCTTAAATTTTATTATATTCCCCCATACAATTGCAAATGCCCCATTCTGACCCAATCCTTCCCCTCCCGCCCCCCACCCCCAAAAAGTGTCTCTGGTTCATAGTTTTTTGTTGATTTTGATTTTCACTTTCTTATATTCATTTTCCTGGTCCCTTATTTAAGTTTTCTAGATTCCTGCTATGAGTGAGACCATCCGGTATTTTTCTTTTTCTTTTTGGCTTATTTCGCTGAGCATGATCCCTTCCAGTGCCATCCATGTTGCTGCAAATTGCATGTGTTTAATTTTTTTGAATGCTGAGTAATATTCCATGGTATATATGTACCACATCTTCTTGATCCAGTCATCTACTTTTGGGCATTTGGGTTGTTTCCAAAGCTTAGCTATTGTAAACAGTGCTGCTATAAACATAGGGGTGCAGGTGCTCTTTGGAATTGATGTTTCTGTGTCCTTTGGGTAAATACCTAGGAGTGGAATTGCTGGATCATATGGAAGCTCTATGTTTAGTAGGTCCAGAAATCTCCACACAGCTCTCCATAGTGGTTGGACCAGTTTGCACTCCCACCAACAGTGCAGAAGAGTTCCTTTTTCTCCACATCCTCGCCAACATTTGTTGTTGCTAGTTTTTTTAATATGTGCCATTCTCATTGGTGTGAGATGGTATCTCATGTAGTTTTGATTTGCATTTCCCTGATTGCAAGTGATGTTGAACATTTTTTCATATGTCTGTTGGCCATTTGCATTTCCTCTTCAGAGAAGTTTCTTTTTAGCTCTTCTGCCCATTTTTTGACTGGATTATTTCTTGTTGTTGCTGAGTCTCATCAGCTCTTTGCAGATTTTTGTGATCAGTCCTTTATCATTAGTGTTGGGTGCAAAATGTTCTCCCAGTTGGTGGGTTTCTCTTTGTTTTTGTTATTGTCTCTTTGCTGTGCAGAAGCTCTTTAATTGATGTAGTCCCAGCTGTTTATCTTTGTCTTCACTATCACTGCTTTGGGTGATGTGTCTGTAAAGATGTCTTTGATGTGCAAATCCCGTAGTGTTTCGCCTATATTTCCTTCTATGTATTTTATGGTTTCAGGTCTTATGTCTAGTTCTTTAATCCATTTTGAGTTGATTTTTGTGTATGGTGTGAGGTAGTGGTCAAGCTTCATTCTTTTGCATGTAGCGACCCAGTTTTCCCAGCACCATTTATTGAACAAACTTTCTTTGCTCCAATGCATAGTCTTTGCTCCTTTGTCAAAGATTAGTTGACCATAAATCTGTGGGTTTATTTCTGGATTTTCTATTCGATTCCATTGGTCTGTATGTCTGTTCTTGTTCCAATACCATGCAGTTTTGATGATTATGGCTTTGTAGTATAGTTTGAAGTCTGGAGTTTGATGCCTCCATTTCCTTCTTTTTTTTTCAGTAGAGCTTTGCTATTCGGGGTTTGGTGATTCCATATGAATTTCATCAATAATTGTTCTATTTCTTTGAAGAATGCCATTGAGATTTTGATTGGAATAGCATTGAATCTGTATATTGCTTTTGGTAGGATGGCCATTTTAATAATGTTATTCTTCCAATCCATGAGCAGGGATGTCTTTCCATTTCTTTGTGTCTTCTTCTATTTCTTTTAACAGTGTTTATAGTTTTCTTTGTATAGATCCTTTACCTCTTTTGTTAGATTATTCCCAAATATTTGATTTTTTTTGTTTCAATAATAAACGGGGTGGTTTTTTTTTTTTCTTCTTCTTCAGATTTATTGTTTGTGTATAGGAAGGCTACTGACTTTTGCGTGTTGATTTTGTATCCTGCCACTTTACTGAACTGACTGATGAGTTGAATTAGTTTTTCTGTGGAGATTTTGGGTTCTCTATGTATATATCATATCATCTGCAAATAGTGATAGTTTGACTTCTTCTTTTCCTATTTGGATTCCTTGGATGTCTTTCTCTTGTCTTATTGCTCTGGCTAGGACTTCCAGTATTATATTGAAAAGCAGTGGTGAGAGTGGACATCCTTGTCTTGTTCCAGATCTTAATGAATTGCTTCAGCTTTTCACCATTGAGAATGATACTGGCTGTGGCTTGTCATAGATGGCCTTTATGATGTTGAGGTATGTTCCTTGTATCCCAGAATTTCAAGGGCTTTTATCATGAATGGGTGTTGCACTTTGTCGAAAGCTTTCTCAGCATCTATTGATATTATCATATGGTTTTTATATTTCTTTTTGTTGATGTGTTGGATAACGTTGATTGATTTCGGATGTTAAACCATCCTTGTGCCCTGGAATGAATCCAACTTGGTCGTGGTGAATTATCTTATGGATACATTGTTGGATTCTGATAGCTAAAATTTTATTGAGGATTTTTGCATCAGTGTTCATTAGGGAGATTGGCTATAGTTTTTCCTTTTTTTGTTGTCCTTATTCGGTTTTGGTATTAGTGTAATATTGGCTTCATAGAACGTGTTTGGTATTGTCCTTCCTTCTCAATTTTTTGGAAGAGTTTGTGAAGGATAGGCACTAATTCGTCTCTGAATGTTTGGTAGAATTCATTTGTAAATCCATCAGGTCCTGGGCTTTTGTTTTTGGGGAGGTTTTTAATTACCATTTCAATTTCGCTGCTTGTAATTGGTCTGTTTAGGTGTTCTATTTCTTCTTTATCTAGCTTTGGGTGATTGTAGAGTTGTAGGAATTGTCCATCTCCTCTAGATTGTTGAACTTGTTTCCATATAACTGTTCATAGTAGTTACTGATTATTCTTTTGATTTCTGCTGTGTCCGTTGTGATTTCTCCTCTTTCATTTATGATTCTGTGTATTTGTGCTTTCTCCCTTTTTCCTTTGTGAGCCTGGCTAGGGGTTTGTCTATTTTATTTATTTTTCAAAGAACCAGCTCTTGGTTTCATTGATCTTTTGGATTGTTTTTTTAGTTTCAATTTCATTTATTTCTGCTTTTGGTTTTTATTATTTCTTTTCTTCTACTGGTTCTGGGTTTTTTTGTTGTTCTTTTTCTAGATCTTTGAGCTTCGAGATTAGGTTGTTCTTTGAGTTCTTTCTTGTTTTTGATGTGAGCTTCTATTGCTATATATTTTCCTCTTATTACTGCTTTTGCTGCATCCCATACATTTAGGATATTGGTGTCCTCCTGTCATTCAATTCAAAGAATTTTTTAATTTCTTCTTTGATCTCCTCGTTAGTCCAGTGGTCTTCCAGTAATGTGGCTTTTAATCTCCATGAGGTAGGATAGTTCCTTGCCTTCTTTTTATGATTTATTTCTAGTTTGATGCCTTCGTGGTCAGAAAAGATGGTTGGTATGATTTCAATCTTGGTGTATCTGTTGATGTTTGTCTTGTGCCCCAGTATGTGATCGATCCTGGAGAATGATCCGTGTGCGCTTGAGAAAAATGTGTACTCCGTTTTTTTTGGGTTTAGTGTTCTATAGATGTCTGTTAAGCCCAAATGCTCTAGGTCCTTATTTAGAGCTTTAGTTTCTTTACTTATTTTTTGTCTTGTTGATCTATCCATTGTTGATAGTGGTGTGTTGAAGTCTCCCACTACATATATGTTTTCTCTGATGTCTGTTTTCAGAGAGGACAACAGTTGTCTGATATAGTTTGGTGCTCTTTCGTTTGGTGAGTATATGTTAATGAGTGTTATTTCTTCTTGAAGTATTGTCCCCTTAATCATAATGTAGTGACCATTGGGGTCTCTTTTATTTTTTGAGTTTGAAGTCTGTTTTATCTGATATAAGTATAGCTGTTCCTGCTTTCTTTTTTTGGCCCATTTGCTGTAGGATTGTTTTCCATCCTTTGACTTTGAGCCTATTTTTATCTTTTGTAGCTAAATGTGTTTCCTGGAGACAGCAAAAGGTTGGGTTTTGTTTCTTAATCCAGGCTGCAACTCTGTGTCTTTTTATTGAAGAGTTTAGTCCATTTACATTTAGAGTTAATATTGATATGTTAGCATCTGTATTTGCCATTATGTTTGTCTTTCCTTTGATTTTATTTATTTCTTCTTTAATAACTTTTTTTTTTGGTCTTCTTTCGTTGTTATTCGTCCCTCTGAGGTTCTGGCTTTAGGATTCCTTGTAGTATTTTTTGGAGTGGGGGTTTGTCGCAATGAAATTCCGGAGTTTCTCTTTGTCTGGGAAGGTCCATATTCTTTCTTCATGGAGGAAAGAGAGCTTTGCGGGATAGAGTATTCTTGATTGGCATCTGTTTTCTTGGAGTCTGTTGACTATGTCCCTCCACTCTCTCCTTGCCCGTAATGTTTCTTCAGAGAAGTCTGATGTCAGCCTGATTGGTTTTCCTTTGAATGTTATCTGTTTCTTCCCTCTTGTCAGCTTCATTATTTTTTCCTTGTCCTGGATTCTTGGGAGCTTTACTATTATGTGTCTTGCTGTGTTTTTCCTTTCGTCGTGGAAGTTTGGTGTTCTTCTTCTTCTTGTATATCAATTTTCAGCTCCTTCTTCTCATTTGGAAGTTCTCTTCAATTATATCCATGAATATTTTCTCTGTTCCTACATCTCTCTCCTCTCCTTCTGGAATTCCTATAACTCTTATATTTCCTTTCCTCATGGAGTCAGATAGTTCCCTAAGTCTTTCTTCATTCTTTTTCCTTCGTACTTCTCTTTCCTTTTCTGTTTTGGTTCTTTTTATTTCTGTGTCTTCAAGATTACTTATTCGTTCTTCCATTTCATCTATTCTGCTTTCATTGCTTTTCCCAGAGTTCTTTAGTTCCTCCATTAATTCTTTGATCTCCTGCATTTCTCTTACTTCCCTCTTTAGGGACTCAATTTCCTTCTTCTGATCTATCACTTTTTTAATCATGGCAATTTTAAATTCTCTTTCTGGAAGGCTCAGAAGTTCTTCCAAGTTGCTGTCGTTGCAATCTGGGGAGTGGTTTTCTTTTTGTGGTGTGCTTCTTTCCTGAGGAGTTGTTAGGTTGCGTGTGGTTCTTCTACTCCCTACTGTCTGTTTTCTAATTTGTCGTATGCGTTGGGACACTGTGTTGCTCGGACTGACTGACATCTTGGGTGAACTTCTCCGCTCCCCTCTGGCTCTTCCAGGAGCCATCTCTGTCTTCTGGGGGAGCTTTCTGCTGGTTTTAGGCAGTTTTTACTGAAGAAATGTCCCTGTTCTCAAATGGCGAAGCGGGGTGCAGTCCCTGCGCCTCCGGTTTCAGGCACACTCTTCTGCGCCCCCGGTCTGCCCCGGACGTGGGTGCCTGCTCCCTCTGTGGGCTCAGACTGCTGGTCGGAAGGGGCCTGGCGTGGAATAACTTCCCGGCTGGCCACTGGGTCCTCCAGAAACCTTCTGCCCTTTTCAAGCAGACTTAAGAAATGTCCTGTTTTATAGGGTGTTAGTGACTTTTTTTTTTCCTGGTCGCTAGGTGGCGCCAGAGATCTCTCCTATTGTCCTTGGGGGCTGTTTTTCGTCCCCCCCACCCCGTGGGACAGGGAACAGAGTGGGAATGGTAGGGTACACCTCAACAGCTTTGGGGTGCTGTGTCTGCCTTGTGCCCCACCGTCGTGGAGAACCCACGCCCCGAATTTTCGTGCCCCGGGTCTCAGTTCAAAGCCCTCAGTTCCAGGATGCGGGCTGTAGCCCAGTTCAGTGGTGCAGAAATGGCGCCTTTTGCACCGCTCCCGTGCCCGGGTGCCTGGTTCCTGCTCACTCAGGGAGGGACCTTCACCTCAGTGAGGACCTCCGCGCGTCTCCCCGCAAGCCTAGGTCGTCTCCCCGCAAGCCTAGGTCGCAGGCGCGGGGACCTGGGCAGCCGCGATTCCGGTCTGCACTTGCTTTTCAAGCTCCCCTAGCGCGCCGTGTTTCCGCGCAAGCTTACTGGCAGCCCGGGCTGTGTGCGCGTCTCCCGGGGTCTTTGTTCTTCTCTAATGGCGCCCGGAGCCGTTCGCTCGCCGCGGCGAATCCTGCAGGGTTCGCCTCAGCTCCCGTTCACGGGGTGTGGTGGCTGTAATAGTTCCTTTCCACTCACGGTCCCGCTTGCTGCGTCGTTTGTTCTTGTTGGTTGTTTTGGTTTGTTGTTTTTCTCCCTCTCTGCTGGTCGGAGAGTGCCGCCTCTGTGGGCGGGAGAGGGGAGCAGGGTTCTGCGCTTCCCTCCCTTCTAGTCCTCTTTTATGGCCACTTTCTTCTTCGGGTAGTTTGCTGGAGTCACCCGTTTATCTTCCGTGTCCCGGTTCTCACTGGGACCTGCCGCTTTTCCTCCCTATTAACTTTTTTTAATGGGAGATCTTACTTGCAGAGTCTCCTCGCCGCCATGTTGCTCCGCCCCCCTCTAGATAAACTTTCTTGAAGATGAATTATGACTGGAAACAAATTAAGAGAAATATAGTGAAATAAAATTTTATCTCCACAGTAGACACCTTGTAATTGAACCTAAATCATATTATCATTCTAAATCTTCATTTCAAAAAGTCTTCAAAAGTGTTTTCTACCCTAAAAGCTATCGTTTAAAAATGCTGTGTTTAGCTATGGTGTCAGACAGACCTGGCTGGATTCAAAGTAGAAGTTCTAAAGTCCCAGTTCAAGAAGTTTCCTAACTTCACTGTGTCTTAATCTCCCATCTGAAAACACCTTCCTGATATTGAAATGTAACTTACAAAATTATATTTGTCAGCCTAGCACAAAATGAGGACTCAGCAAATGACAATTCTAATATTCTATCAAGTCACAAGACTATCAAAGTGGTAGGGTTTAACACTAGATAGGATTTATTCTTTGGAATAAAGGGGAAAATGAAAGTGAAATTTTGGCTATAATTTTGAGTATGAAGATGTTACATCACATTGATGACCTGAGGTATGGTCTCCTCAAACCTATAAAATTATAGTCTCCATTTTTTTTCTTTTTTTAAATAATTTATTTTGCTTATATATATTTTACATCATAATTTTTTTGGTTTTGTTTTTTACAATCTTTACTTTCTTTTCTCACGTGTAGTCCCCATAGAATTTCCACCACCAATTCACCTGTGTACCATCACCATAGTCCCTTGTGCTCTTCCCACCCTCATTTTGATCCATCTCCCTCCCTCGCCCCCTAATAATCTCCATTTCTATTTTTTCCTATATCTATAAAATAAAATCAGACTTGTACAACCTGTATGGAGTTGACTAATCCACCAAGAAGTTGACCAGCCCTGAGAAAATGAGATGCTTATGGGTAAATTTTAGGGATCTTCCGTTTATCTTTCAAAGAGTATGGTATACTATACGTAATCCCCAATAGTCCCTCACCTTATATGCCATTCTGGGACTGAAAACACCAGAAGACATGAGGTCTTCAGTAGGTGTGTTCCCACCAATGAGAGACAGAGAATAATGTCACCTATAATGACCAAAACATTTATAAATAGCTGGTTAAATCATAACTACCCTCTAAATTTCACATATTTCACAATAATCTTTTAAAATAATTCATGTCACTTGAGTAGTATTCTCAGAACATTACAAAATCAATTTGTTCTCTAGTCTTTAAAATTCCATCACTTGTTTCCCTAAGGTTCAGACTGTAATGTCTTAATCTCTAGAGACAGCAAGTCACACTTGCAGTATATATGATATTAATATTTTCCTCACTTCCTTAATTTTTTAGAAAATATAGACATTTAGCTCATATTGATAGAATTTGTGATTAAGTATTCTGTACCTCATTTGGAGTTTTTTACTGTCAAAATTGAAGTCAAAGTAAAAGAAGCCCAATGGGGTAGAGCACTCATATTCATTTGCCATAAATTGTCTTCCATATTACTGATTAAAGAGAGAGATGTAGAATACTATTCTTAAAGTTTTGAGTTGGATGTTTTCTTTTCAAAACCAAATTTTAGATTAATATGCAATTTTCAAATTTATTATTTAAGCACTAGCTACAGGTTTTCAAAATATTATATGCAGAATGGCTATTTCTAATGCAGTGTTTTATAGAAGTATCTTATATTGCAAACGATTATATTGCAACAGCAACACTATAAACTTGTGTTCCAGAAATCTCAAAATTTCAGTTTAGTTTTTCTTCAATCTGATATGTATTAATAAGTATATATAATTATAAATTTATATACAGATTATAAAAAATGTGAGATTTATATTAGTATAAATCTAGCAAAACTAGTAGGAGAAAGCTTTGCTAAAGCTTTCTTTTCTTCTTTGTCTGCAGTAGTTTATGGAATGCAAAATGTATGAGTGATTTTTGCATGTCACTAGGAAATCCTAGGGAGCTATATATCCCAAAAATTTATGAAGCTATGTCAGAGACTAGTTTGTTCCCAAATATCTATTCTCCCTCTTTATGACTTAGGGAAAACACAGATTTTTTTTTCACCTTCCAAGCATTTTATTTCCAACATATAATTTCAGCAGGCTTGATACAAGGTGAACAATACACTACTCTAAAAAGATTCACTTAGCTGTGCCATTAACAGACGAAAACACCCATTTCCCCCTTGATTACAAATTTAGTTTTCTATTGTGATTTGGCAGTGACAAGCCATGCTGCATTACAACCCACCTGGTGGGGAAGATACCACAAAATAATCAACTACTGAAAAACAGATTTTGCTTGAGCTTCAGGACACTAAAAGACAAAAGGGCATTTCCGAATCCCCCACCCTCCCCGCAAAAAACACACACACAACAATTGGGCCTCCTCTGGTAGCACAGGCAGTTGAGCACCGCGCTGTGAAGCTGTCTGCAGACTCTGTAGCACCAGTTCGATCCTGGCCAGCCTGCAAGGGTCCCACACAGTGCGGCAGACCTCTCCTGTCTCGCCCACTGCTCCCCTCAGCAGTGTATTTCAGTTGATCTACCTGTTCTGCTCCCCACTCTGTCTCTAGTGAATCCTTTCACCCTCCCGTGTACCTGGCCTTTACCCCTGTTCTTGTATAAATAAATAAATAAATCTTAAAAAAAAAAACCACACACACACACACACACACAACTGTCAGCAAATTGGAGAATGTAATTGAGGACTGACCCAATGATGTCAGCAGAATGATCACATAAGACTACAGGGTAGAAAGGGTTAGGGTACCTTCTGCCTTCTTTGTTCTCATATTAGGAATGTGATATGATGCCTCAATTTCGTGAATCATCTTGCCCTATGTGGGGAGAGCTGTGTGTTGAGAGTGGCCAAGTGATAAGGGTGAAGGAGTTGTGTCCCTGATGATATTGAATTCTCTGTACCAGTCTTAGATGAATTATTTCTACATTTCACATATGTAAGAATGAGTCATTTCTATCTTGTTTAGCTCTTGAATTTTTAGTTTTTGGTCACTTATAGCTGACTGTATTCCCAATAGACAGAAGATAATGAAACACAAACACTTATGGACAAAAAACATGTTTAAGAAAATTTGAAGCCATCTAATAAGGTATAAAAACCATAGTTGAATGAAGCACAAATATATACCATAAACTTTAAATATATAGTAAGCTTTTGATACAAACCCAAACCATATATTGTAAAATTTATTTTTTAAAGATTTATTTATTTCTACAAGAACTGGGGTACAGGCCAGAAGCACGGGAGGGTGAGAGAATTCACCAGAGACAGAGTGGGGAGCAGAACAGGCAGATGACTGAAAATACTGCTGAAGGGAGCAGCGGGCAAGACAGGAGAGATTTGCCACACTATGTGGGTAGCAACCTGGCCTGCCGGGAATCAAACCCACGCTACAGAGGCTGCATGCGGACAGCTTCACAGTGCTGCGCTCAACCCACTGCGTCACAGTGGAGGCCCCATAAAATTTATTTTTGTTCTAGTGTCATTTCTCTTTCCCTCCTTCTGGCCCCCCTTCTCTCTCCCTCTCTTTTCTCTCTTCTCTCTTCTCTCTCTCTCAGCATCTCTCTCTCTCTCTCTCTCTCTCTCTCTCTCTCTCTGTCTGTCTCTCTGTCTCACATGCACAATCTAAAGTTTATTGATCCCTTTTATGAATCTCACACTCTTCTTTTTTTCATACCATTCATCAGGGGATGGAAGTTCTTTACAAAATGGCCTTAATTATAAACTAGGGTCTTAATCCATAATTCCTGAACACTTAGGTTTTTGGTAGATTCTTCAGTTGTGTTGTGATAATCTCAAAATAATCAGTCACCAAGTCTATATTCAAGAATTACCTCTTGCTCTAGTCTAATAAGCTTTCTACTAACTAGCATCACTGGGACTCAGCTTTAGATACTACTAATTTTTGAATTATGCCCCTATATTTGTTCTATATAAATGAGAAACACATTTTTTAAGGTTGGAAATAGTGACTTCTAGATGGAGTCAGAGTTTAAATAGGTCGCAATGGGAAAAGAAAAAACAGGCAAAAAAAAAAAATATATATATATATATATATATGTGCAGCACAAGGTCACTTTTGTCAAATTAAGGCTACTCTAATGCAAGCTACACAAGCAGTGTGCTTTTCATTAAGACTGACATGCACTCTCCTCCCCAAGGCACTGAATGGGTCTCCAGTCAAAGCAAATCTTCAAGATCCCCTCAGCATTAGACTTAACAAGGTCAGGGAGGATAGAGATGGAGTCCAAGATTTAAGCAATCACTATAATCGTGACCACCTGCCTCTCTGCTTTCTGCTCAAGTAGTCCAGTGTATAAACAAATGTGTGCCATCTATTTCTGAAAACAATTATAGTAGCAAGCAGACAGGTGTAAAAGAAAGAAGTTAATTTTGTTGAGGCCTTCAACTTCAAAAAGCAGTTTTATTTTTGCTTTTCAAGACATGGAAGTTTTCCAGGTTTCAAGTACATGTTTCATTGCAACTATTTTCCTATGCTTTATTTTTGTAGCTTTACTCTGTATACAGAGAAGGGAAATTGGTAGCCTTACTGAAACAAAAAGCTTAATTTATATCCTATATCCTAATCATCAAATTGTACCAAATATTTATCCTAAACTTTACCAATTTAATTTGTATGAGAATCCAGGCTTTACTGGGCTAATTTGTTTTAAAAATCAGGTTGATAAATCTGGAGTGAAAACTCAAAACAAGTAATTAAACTTTGATAATTACATTTTTGATCATTATTGTTGCATATATGCTTTTGCATCAGGGGTGATGCAAAATAATTATTATATAATTCTATTCAATCAAAAGAACATTTGCCAAAATGATAAAGGAACTGTGTTATTAAACTGAGATGCCACCATCAGTCAAACCTAATTAAAATTCTGCCATTTATTCTGACAGGTAGAGAGAAAACACTGAAGAATCATAAAATATCCAAAAACCTGTAACCGCTGGGAACATATAAGATATTCATACACAAAACCTTCAGATAACAATATAAAACAGTACTGACAGAATACAAAGACTATCAGTTAAGTGAAATTTACCACAAACGAATTTAAAGTAAGAAAGACTAAAATAGCCTGACAAGTTAGTCAAAGTTTTGTAGAACAAATGAGATCAGACAAGGAGGAGAAAGTTGACCTTGTAATATTGGTCCCTACAAATAATTCCATTTCAGCCATCAGTTATCAGGGTTACTGGTAGCATACATCTAACGATGGACTCAAAATTTAAATTTCTTCACTAGATTGTAGGTTAAATGAAAATACCACCTATCTTGTTCAACATTATAGCTTCAAAATTTTATACAATGCCTAGTTGTAGGGTAAGGAAAAATGTCAGGCTTTTCTGCCCTCCTGCCATCAGGATAGATGATGGATCCTTGCGGTCCTGAAAGCATGCCTGATGGCGGGCACCTGGAGTAGGGTGTGGGCATAGGTAGATGGGATTCACCTGGGCTAAGACTGGGCTTTTTAAGGGCGGCGTCATGGGGACGCCAGCAGAAGCCGAAAGAGAAGCCGAGAAAGAAGCAGCAGACGCCGAGAGAGAAACAGTGTCATGAGACGAGCAAAGAGAACGTGAGAGAAGGCCGGGGAGCCCACAGTGAAGACTGGCTGGGGGCTGGGAGGCCTGCCAGCCTCCCGGCCCCCCAGCACCCTTGCCTGCTGTATACCCAGTAAATCCCAATAAAAGCCTGCAAAAGCCACTGAGGGCTCCAGGACTCTGACTCCTCCTTTACCCAGTCTGCTGGATCAGAAAACATGCACTGTGCCCATTCCTGCCCCTTACACTAGTGAATGTTAAAGTCCTAATATATCTGTATGAATTAAATATATGTACACTATTTGAGAAAAAATACTGCCACATGTATTACAAATAAATAACTATATTTGAAATGAATGTTTGTTTTGCTTTGGGGTTTTTTTGGAACTGTCAATCTTTCCCCCCTAAATTTATTTATATATCTTCTTATATTGTTCATTTTTTACTGTAATTATTTCCTCCTCTCAAGTGTAGTCCCCATAGTCTCCCACCACCATAGGCCCCATGATTCATCACCATAGTTCCTTGTGCTCCTCCCTCCCCTGTTTGATCCCTCTCCCTTGCTGTATGCCTCAGATCTATGGTCAGCTTTCAAGTTTGTCTTTTTTCTTGACCTTTTGTTCAATTTCTTTATATTCCACTTATAAGTGAAACCAACCGAATAAATGCTTATATTAAAAATGCCAACACTGGTTGAGCTCTGTCACTTAACATTGTGTGAGTTAATGAACTTCTCTAAACCTCAGTATCCTCATCTGTAGAACATGAATAATCATATAGCTTCCTAATGAGGTTTTTGCTCAAAGTAGCTTTTAGAAAAGTAGTTGGCATATAGAAGGTGGTATCTATTATTTTCATCATATTTGTATTATTATGGAAAGGAAAGTCCTTTCTTTTTTATCAGTCTTGCTAAATTGCAAGGATTCCAGAGTATTATTTATACTGTCGCTTTCTCCCTGAAATAGCTAATAAAATGAAGAGGTTAATTTGATTCTGAAAACTATTAAAATTTTAATACCATCTTAATTCAATGTACTTAAACATATATTAAATGTCTATCATTAACTACAAACTACTGAAATCCAGACCAGATTTAAAAATTTGTTTGCTTTGTTTTTAATTTTGTTCACCTACTTTCTTCCACATCCATCCAACTCCTGGAATAAGGGATAGAGTTATGTAGTAAAGAAGAACAGTCAACAGGCTTCTATTATCATAATTATAAACTCAATCTTTTAATGATGTTTGAAATGACTAATACAACTAACCATGTGGCCACTGATTCTGTTAAAAGACATGCTTATGTAAAATAGAAACGAGATCGTTACCAAGAGAATATAAGCAAAGACAGTTATTTATCTCTTTTTTGTTAAGCTAAATCATCTCAGGCAAATTGTTTAATCTCTCTTTCTCCAATGTATATCTTTTAGAGATGCTTACTAGGGAAATGTTAAATGATTCAAATGCCTGTTCAAATCTACAATTCAAACTGTTACTGGGAAGTATGATAGGCAATCGGGCAAAGTTTTGTCAGAAATATGCATACAATAACTGGGGTACAGGCCAGAGGCACAGGGGGTGAGAGGATCTGCCTGCAAAACAGGCAGATCTACTGAAATACACTGCTGAGGGGAGCAGCGGGTAAGACAGAAGAGGTCTGCTGCACCCTGAGGGCCAGCAACCAGGCTGGGGATCAAACTCGTGCTGCAGTGGCTGAGGACAGCTTCGTAGTGCTGGCACCCAACCCCTTGCACCGCCAGGGAGGACCTGTTTATTTTTTTTTCCTCCAAAACAAGCATTTCTTCACATAGTTTACAAATAATAGTAATCTAAATTTTAATTCCACATAAACTTTTAATATACGCATTGATGCCAACTGCAGATATCAATATATCTGCCTCTGAATTCATAAATATTATATCTCTTGAGCGCCCAAACTTGTAGTTAATTTTGCTTAAGCTGTGGTGGATACTGATAGGGGAAATGAGAGTGCTAATGAAAGGAAACTGAGAAGCCTGTAAATCTATCGAAATAAGATAAACCAGAAGATCACCTGCCAGGCAAAACAAAATTTAAAAAGTACTCACATGTATTTGGGTTTTTTTTTTTTTTTGGATCTATTTTATTTTCATACAAGAACTGGGGTCTAGGCCAGAGGCGTGGGAGGGTGAGAGGATTCACCAGAGACAGAATGGGGAGCAGAACAGGCAGATGGACCGAAATACACTGCTGAGGGGGGCAGCTGCAAGACAAGAGAGGTCTGCTGCACCATGTGGGTATCTCCCTGGCCAGCTGGGAATCGAACACGCACTGCAGAGGCTACGGACAGCTTCATAGCACTATATTCAACCCAAATGAGCCACCGGTGAGGCCCCGTCATATGTATTTTGAATCATAAGAGCTAAAGGAATCACTCAGTAGCATTTAACCTTGATGGTACTAAGTAACAGAGACCCTTTCTCTCTGACACTTACTTCTCAATAATCTCTTTAATTGGGATACAATCAGAGGAAAGAGAAATTCAGTGTCCTCATATTTTGTAACTTTAGTCATAAGACATTGGAATATATTACTCAAAAAGAAATCACCCTTTGATAAGTAAATTAATTACAGCAAAAGTAAAAGGACAATCAAAAAAATTTGATTCCAAATAAGTTACACAAATATCATATAGTTTTCATTCGTTGACAACTAGGCTTGTCATCAACAAATGACTAAGCTCAGTCACTGAGTAACAGTCAGTGAAGCAAATGGTAAAGAATCACAGCTGCATGATACACCTCAATAGTAGTTTGAGGAAGCATTATTTAAGAAATATTATTTAGCAAGTAAGCAAGAATCAAAGTCAAAGAATAGGAGTGTTTTCTACATATTATCTCATTTATTCCTTCCCAACTACCCCCATGAGTCCATAGTCGCATCCCCCTTTCAGAGATTACAAAACTGGACATTACAGGGTTTTTAATTTGCTCAATCTTGCATAGATTGCCAGAACTGCAATTCCTGAGGTATACTGCATCAAAATAGCAACAAAAGCAAGCTCATATAACAAAGTAGGAACAAATTCACAATTATAAGCTCAATCCTTTCTTGTTTTTTAAAATGACTAATAAAAACAGCCAAATATGTCTATTTAAATTATGTTGAATTGGCAATTGCTCTTCTACCCTGGACTCCTGGACTACGTTATTAAATATCAATAGATTTGAACCCTGTAATTAAGTATATTATTTGGTGACTTCCTGAGTTTGGTTGAAAAGAAAATAACTTCCCTCCCAAGAAACATTCACAACATCCAAATAAACTAATGAGGTACAATGAAATCCCTTTAGATTGCACTATAGTACAATTCAAGAGAAAGGTTAGCATTCCTTGCTTAGGAATATAATAATTGCTCACTGATTTAGTCATAAGAAGTATTATATTGTAGTTACTGTTATTTTATTTGATTACCATGTTTAGAAGTGCCTTAATTCATTGTATACTCAACAGAGACAAAATAACCTAGTCATTAAGATCACAATCAGATTATCTGGCTATATTATTTGCCAGCCACATACGCCTAGAAAAAGCCCTAATTTCTCCCTGCCTCAGTTTCACCACATGTAAAGTGGAAAAAAGAAGAAAAATTATTTCATGGAACTGTTGATTATATGCAAACATATAGAGGTGTTTGGAAGAGGATGGCATATTAAGCACTCAGTAAATTTTACTAATTATCATAATTATTATCCAACTCATATAGAAGTAAGCTATACGCTATGGAGTTCTATTCTGTTTACAAAATACAAAAGGACTCACAATTATTAAATAGCATAGATTTAAAAAATAGAAAACTGGTCAGTCTGTAATATACCAATATACCCACTTGGAAGTGTGTAACTCTTCACTTTGCTTTTCATATTTATTAATTTTCTTTTTATTTATTTTTTTTGGAATGCAAATTAATTTAATATGTAAATATTAAACTCACCACATTAAAATATCACAGAAAAGTCATACAATCAGAAAGCATATACACTATTTATGTTTTGTTTTTTTCTTTTAAAGAGAGCAAAACAGCTTACCCTACTGGGAAAGAGCGAAATTTTTTCTAACCTGAAAAGAAGTAAAGCCAATTTTTATTGATGTAACATGTCACTATAACATTATGTAATATTATGTAAGTTTCAGATGTGCATATTGACAATCAACATGCGTACATATTACTTTAAGTTCACAAATAAAAATATGGTTCTACACTTCACAGTAGATAATTGATCCCTTCTACCCAATATACCCTCTCATATGTTTGATTTTTCTATAGACCACATTTGAGTGAACTCATAGGTGTTTGCTTTGTCCTCTGCTTATTTTACTAAGTATAATTCCTTCTCAGTCCAACTGTACCTTTTGTAGTATTGCTGTGTGGAAGAAAAGAGGAGGAGGAAGAAGAGGTAGCTTAGAAACTGCTAGATTGAGAAGTTTCAAAAGTTTAGAGTATGTTCCATATAATATGCTAGCTCCATGTCTTCTTTATTTCCTCATTTTCTTACTGGTATTTAACCTTTTTAAACCACCTTTAAACCAGTTAAGGAATAAGGAAGGTTATATGTTAAGCAATTTGTGAGTTAAACCATGCTTTATTTTGGTCAAATTCACCAGGCAAATGCTCATTGTCCACTTGCCCTATATCCATTATATAGCCAGTCTGAAAGGGTGTGGAGTACACCTTTTCATCTAACCTATAACCATTGCAATATATTTTTAAAAGATTTATTTATTTATACATACAAGAGCTGGAGTACAGGCCTACAGGACAGAGATGCGGGGGGGTGAGGGGACTCACCGGAGACAGAGTGGGGAACAGAACAGGCAGAATGACGAAATACACTGCTGAGGGGATCAGCAGGTGAGATAGGAGAGGTCTGCTGCACCATAGGGGTAGCTCCCTTGGCTGCTCCTTTGGATCGAACTCGTGCTGCAGAGGCTGTGGATTGCTTCATAGTGTGGTGCTTAACCCCTTGTGCCACCAGGGAGGCACATTGCAATATATCTAATAACCAAACTACATCACCAGTTTAACAAAACATCACAGTAAAAACATGCCAGTGAATAAAATTAAGGAAAATTAAGGAATTTTTTTCACCTGCACTTATTCATGAGCGCTAGTCTGGCAAGGGATTTGTGGACACATATTCAGGTTCTCTACAGGCTTGAGTCTCCTCATTGGCCAGCAAACTAAGAGCAGTTTTGTTTTGTTTTTTAAATACCAGGTAATTTTTATTTCTTAAAAAAGTAAAAGTGTTCCTTCTTTACACCCTCATGAGGAATTAACAGCTGAGGATATCTAACACTATCTGGGGCCTCCCTGGTGGTGCAGGGGTTGAAGTCTCAGCACTATCAAGCTATCACCAGCCACTGCAGCACTAGTTCAATCCCCCCTATCAGGGAGCTGACCCACCTTTCCTGTCTCACCCGTTGCTCCCCTCAGTAGTGTATTTCAGTAGATCCTCCTGTTCTGCTCCCCACTCTGTCTCTGGTGAATCCTCTTACCCCCTGCACCTCTGGCCTGCACCCCAGTTCCTAAAATAAATCTTTAAACAATAATAATTAACACTATAATCAGTACATTTTAGCTAATATATTTAAGTTCCTCTTATCTTCGAAATTTTTTTAAAGATTTATTTATTTATACAAGAACCAGGGTACGGGCCAGATGGGCAGGCAGGTGAGATGATTCACCAGAGACAGAGCGGGGAACAGAACAGGCAGACTGACAAAATACACTGCTGAGGGGAGCAGCGGGGCAAGGCAGGAGAGGTCTGCTGCACCATGTGGAACCCTCGCCAGCCGGCCAGGATCGAACCGGTGCTGCAGAGGCTGCAGACAGCTTCACAGCGCGGCACTCAACCGCCTGTGCCACCAGGAGAGGCCCTAGTTTCGAAATTTTAAATGAATTAAAATTGAACCTTAAGTTGAACCTTAAGAAGCATGAGCCATAACTTTATAATAACTGCTCTATGGTAAAATTTATGTCACATTCCCAACATTCCTCTTGCCTCAACTGAAAATGACTGCCATCCTTTCTTTATCATCACAGCTCAAAGAAATTTAAGCCATGGTAAATGGATAAACAGATTTGAAAACTTTATCATCACCTACTAAATTACTTGAGATATCCCAGTTCAGGTGGACACACAAAACATAAAATAGATTTAAAATGTAGTACTAAAAAAAAAAACACACCAAAAGAAATATTTTGTTTGGGGGCAATTAAAGTAAACATTTCATTTTTAAAGACCTGCAACAATTAGCTGGTCTTTACAATTTATTCTTAAGATATTTATTCACACTTGACCAGAGTGGCTTCATAGGCTACTATATCAGTCAGTTATTCTATATTCTTTATTAAATATGAGCATTTTCCCAATACTGTTTCTACTGTTTTGTGTGTGCGTGTGTGTGTGTGTCTGTGTGTGTGTGTGTGTGTGTGTGTTTTGGTCATACACCGTGGTACCTCCTGTTTCTTTTTTTTTTTTTTTTTAATTTCTTTACATCATTTTTCATTTTTGCACAATGTATGCATTTTCATCTTGGTTATAGTCCCCATACAATTGCCACCCCCCTTATTTTGACTGTAATCCCTCCTACTCCTCCTTGCTTGTGATTTGGTTTATTGTAAATAGTTTAATACCTGCAGTAAACTACAAAGTCTGCTAAGTGTAGAGGTAGTCTGGTTAATACTTAAAATGCTGTGGCCAGAGGAAAAGCAAACATCAAATATGAATGCAAACGTTTCCAACACAAGCTGAACCCTTTTAGTTTTTCAATTTAAAAAAAAAAAAGACCTCGTCCAAAAAAAAAAAAAAAGGTCTCATTCTGTAAAGATTTATCATTTGCAAATCAGAGTGAAAGAAACTTGAGCAATTTACCAATTTTGTTTTCCACTATGCTCTGAGATAACTTACTAAAAAGCTGGTATGTGACACAAAAGAATATTTGCAGAATGTAACATTGTAGCGATAGTACTGAGGTTGATTGCTACAGACATATTAAACTCTTTTTTTTTTAAAGATTTATTTATCTATACAAGCACTGGGTACAGTCAGAAGCGCAGGAGGGTGAGAGAATTCACCAGAGCCAGAGCGGGGAGCAGAGCAGGCAGAAGGACCGAAGTACACTGCTGAGGGGAGCAGCGGGGCGGCAGGAGAGGTCTGCATGCCATGTGGGACCCTCCTCCGGTGGCTGGGGAGCAGCCGGGGATGGAACCGGCACTGCAGAGGCTGCGGGCAGCATTGCAACCCAGCGCTTAACCTCTGTGCCACCGGGGAGGCCCCATATTAAACTCTTAAGTATTAAATGGTTACATTCTAATTATTTATATAGAACATTGGTCCAATACCAAAAACACAGAACAGCAGCTGGAATTTATCTTATGCAATGTCCAAGATAAAAGGGTAAACCAATCTTTCCACTACTTTCTGTAGATAAATTCCTCTTTTCATATTTATATCTGATGGCAATTAAATTCTGGCATTTTGCCACACTACCATATGAGCGAATGCTGAGGGCCATCACTATACACCATGCTGCTACACAAGGACTCTTCCATTCACCAAGTCTGTGCACTTCCAAAAATATATCCAACAATCCAGTTTTATTTCTGTCCAAGAGACTGGGTGCCAACAATCAGATCTGAGCCAGGTACCTATAAACAGCAAGTTTACAGTCAAAAGACTCCAAAAGTTGAAAATGGCAGACATAGTGAGGATAATAAAGCCACATTACCCTTCAGGGCCCACATTGGGATCCAAAAGCAAATTTAATTTAGCACTTTGGCTGTTGCTCACAGGGTTAAGTTGAAAGTACTTTCACTTTATGGAAGAATAAACTTCCATAAAGGAGAAAAATATATATATGCCACATTTTTACCTAATACAATATAAATTAAAAGCCAAGTTGACTCAATTATATTGAAAATCAAAGACTGTTTTATCTCCCAGTGTCGACTAGTGAATATGAATCCCTGGAGTGTCCACAGAATCTAAACATGCAGAGAATGTTTTACTGTACCCAGCACTTGTGCTCTCTGGATCCATTCCTTCTGGCTACTGGGAACACTCAAGAGTCAACAGATCATTTTCAAAAGAGACTGATTCATTTTATCCCTTGCCTCCTTACGGTGACACCAAACAAATTTTTCAACCCTTCGAAATAATATTTTACCACTTCTACAGTGGACACAGCAGATATTTTGTTGGTGAAAGAAATAATCACCCTTAACCATGGCCTTCTTAACACCACTGTCCCTAAGCCACTGCCCATGTATTTGTTGGTAGCAAACGGTGAAAGCACTACAAGGTAATCATCCTGTCACTTCGGTAGCAAATACAACTTTGTGTTGGGATCATGGTCTCTTGGTGTAATGAAGAAACTTTTGAAAGACAAACCAATTAATTAATATAAAGAAATGATAATAATTTTCTATGAGAAATATGCATATCCACCAAAAATGAAAACCAATATCAAATTCAGCCCCTTAGTGGTAAAAATCAAGATGCAAATAATGAAACAGCATAGGAATCCTAAGATTATTATTATTAATTTTCTTACCCACTTTCTACTAAATATTTTTTTAAGATTTTTTATTTATTTATACAAGAATTGGATACAGGCCAGAGGCGCAGGAGGGTGAGAGAATTCACCAGAACAGGCAGACAGACCGAAGACACTGCTGAGGGGAGCAGCAGGCGAAACAGGACTGTCACGCCATGTGGGTTTCTCCCTGGCTGTCCTAGAATCGAACCCACACTGCAGTGGCTGCGGACAGCTTCACAGCGCCGTGCTCAATCTACTGCGCCACCGGGGAGGCCCCTCTCTACTAAATATTTTTTATTGATCTGTCAATAAGAGGACAACTTACTTTTTGACATTTTTCATATTTAATTTAACCAAGAGGCAGGGAGAGAATACACACACACACACACCCCACAACTACAGCTGTAAATTGCCATGGAAATAGTCAAAAGGAAGGAGAGAAGTAGAAGCTGTTTGAAATTTGGATAGTGCTAAGGAATTGAATAGATAAAATCAGGAAAGTGTGAATACAAAAACATGCCTAAAATCACATAAGACTGATTATATAAAACTGACAACTAAATACACTGAAAACCATTATTTTACTGACATCAATGACTATAAATTTAAAGGACAGATTCTTGAACAAAATGATTGAAGTAAGTTTGGATGAAAATCCATTTGTAAGTGTTCTTGCAACCACATCAGGTCAAATAAAAGTGAATACATGATAGAAATAATCTCAGGCTGATGAAGGAAATAACTGCTCTCTTAGCTTTTCCTGAGTGCTAGTTTTATGTTTCTTTTTTTTACAATTTTCAGTCCATGGAGTCAATGTTATACTGAAAAATTATTTATCAAGTTATATGCTTCAGATATTTTATATTTAAATCTCTTTTTAATGAATCAGGCTATATTCATCAATCACTGATCCTTACTTTTGCATTTCAGCTGCAGTAAATAGTCTACTTGTTCTCACTAATGTCCTAGTCAATTTTCAATTCTGTATAAATGCAGAACAAAAGATATTTATCTCAACTAAATGTCAAAATTACATTTTGAATTAGCATGCCTTGCATTCCTGACTTCTGTTTTCACCTATGCTGTGTTCCATTTATAAATAGTGCATTTGTGTTTCAGGGGCAGTATTAGCAGAAATTCAAACCTCTGAACAGAAGTTTCTTGTAATTTTAAGCAGCAATAATTACAGAAATTTTACAAATAAACATGCATCAATGTATTTAATCATAAAGGCATGCTTCAGACTTTTAAGCCTTTTTAGCCATGCTAGAGTTTCATTTTTTAAAGCTATTCTGAGTTAAGCAATTAATATACAACAAACTGCACAATAGTGTGTGTGCTGTTATACATAGTGTAACTACACGCTGTGATAAATTCTGACATATGTAAACACCATGAAGTCATGACCACAATGGACATACCACCACCCCCAAATTTCCTTTTACTCCCTAGTAATTTCTCCATCCCACCCCTTATTGTTCCTACTATCCCCCAGCAATCGCTAATCTGCTCTCAGTCCCTAGTAGTTTGAAATATCCTAAAATTTCACTTAAGTATAATTACACATTGTGTTTTTTTTATACTGCCTTCCTTCACTCAACGTAAGGGTTGAGGTCCTTCCATATTGTAGTGATGGAGGACAAGAATAGAAAAACTGGAAAGGAGACCTCACAAGACTAAAACCTAACTCACACAAGGAGGTGAGGGTCCAGGGGAATAACATGACCATAAACCCAGCTGTAGATGTCAGACCCTTAGGCACCAGTGCCTTATCACAAGCCATGAGACCCAAGCAGGATCAGACTGTTATAGGGAGTGGAGCACAGGCCTGATGGTAAAGATAAGGAGAATAGGCCCACCCTGGAATCTCTTTCTAGTTTTGCCTGTTACCCAATATCAGCAACAAGCAGACCACTTCACAGAGGAGTGACTCCTCCCAAAGAGAAAAGGACTATATAAATGCAGTCTCTGCACAGGCTCGGGGCAGCACTCCCACTGCCCACCTGTGACTATGCAGGTGCCTCTTTTCACCAACTCTCTCCCTCTGCAGGGCAGCAGCTTCCTGCCTATCTGTGACCTGTCAAGGTCACCTGCCTGCAACCATGCAGGCCTCTCTTAGCAAAACCTGTCCCTTTTTCCTTTCCCTAATAAACCTGCTCTTTAAATATAACTGATGTCTCTGTCTCGTGGAGAAACGCACCTGGGGAACTCGCCACGTGCCGCTGAAACAGGAGCTCTGGTGACACCTTTCCCAGAATGAACCGAAGGACCCCACACTCTGCAAAACCCCATCAGTAGCACGTATCAAAAGCCATTCTTTTTAAATGCTGAGTTAGTATTCAATTGTGTAATATATCACGGTTTGGTATCCATTCACCTCCTGACATTTGGATTGTTTTTGGTTTTTGACTAAAAAACAAAGCCGTCATAATGTTATGTACTCATCTTTGTATAAATATATGCCTTCAGAAGCGAAATGGTTCGATTATATGGTAGACATGAATTTCACTGCCAATATCCCAGTGATTGCACTATATCATTGTGTGCAATCTTCCCAGAGTGTAAGGGAGTCCCAGTTGTTCACCATCCTGTCTCGTTACAACAAATCCTATACTGTAGCCCTACACCTACAGACTATTCAACCAATCCAAAAGTTTCAAAATAAATGACCAAACCAGGCCATTTCCCTTCCTGATCATTTACATTTCCTTATGCCCTAACACTGTTGGAATAAACCTTGAGACCATTTTTTTGTTCACAAAGGAAAATTATCCAGTACACCTCCTGGTTCTTCTAGGATGTCAAATTATCAAACAAATATCCAGCAGATTGATAAAAGCCAAAAAAAAAAAGTTCAGTAATAGCACGCTTGCTTCCCATAAGCATAGAAGAGAACCAGCATATCTGAGTAACACACCCATGTGGCTTTAGACACTATCTTCAACAACCTCAGCTAAAATAAATGACTGTGGAAGGGAAAAAGGCTAAGATCACCTACTGAAAGTTACAAGGAAAAACACAGTAAACAAATATATATAGCTATTGTGTAGATTTCTTCTGCATTCTCCTTTGAAAAGAGTTAGGGAGATTGGGTCTTTCTGGTACAGAGAGGAAGATACCCTTACAGAGATAGATTTTCCTTTATATATGCAAATATCTATTTCAAAAAAAGGAACCTCCACCCAGTCTTCAGAGCCCTTCCCATAAAATAAGTCATCAGCCAAAAAGACATAACTTGTGGTGGCAGATATTTTTTCCCTACACCCGTGACTATTTCAAATGTTGAACATCAACTATGTTATTGATCTAAGTGGAAATATATGATTCACATGTGTTTTTTTTTTAACTGAGATAACACTGGTTTACAACACTGTATGTGATGCAGAGGTAGAGGTCACACCTCCTCAGATGCCTGTCACATCTTGTTACAGAGGCATCTCCATAAAAGGGGAGATGTCACATTCACCATTCCACTTAATGATGGGTAGAGCTTAAGAGCCAGGTAAAACTATATAATATAGAAGATAGGTAGGCTCAGGAGAGACACATGAAGCAGAAGGGTTTACTTGCTTCTTGGCTTTGGACTTGCATCTGTGACTTGAGGGACTTGGGAAGACATGTGAAGGAGTGACATATAGAGATAGAAGAGACTGTGGATTAGAGATACATGGGGACACTGACAATGGCAGCCATTATCTTGATTCATACATTAATTTTGCTCCTTTCATCCTAGACTTCCTGGCTCCTTTAAGCTCTTTCTTATGGTTCCCCACCAGAAGGTTCCCTAGACTTCCGGCAAGCTTTCAGGCCTCAGCAGCCCTGCTTCTGACTGTTTAGCTGAACATTTACCCACAAGGGTGTAGGTAACATTGGGTGTTTTATTGGGAAATTATATTCCTTTCTCTCATTGCTTTCTATACAGATTAATCTTACTAAAGTTCTTTTACAATAAGAGTATCTTTTGTCTCTATGCAGAAAGATGGCCAAACCCCTTTGGAGCATGCAAGTTTGGGGGGCCCAGGGTGCCCCCTCAGTCATGTACTAGTGATCACACCCACCACTAAGGTTCCTCATTCTTCTACCATAGTCCAGTGTGCCCCTCCCCAATTTGCTCTCCCCCTCTCGTACCCTACCTTGTAGCCTCAATTTAGTAATATTCTTAAGAACATTGGTGAGTGGGTTTTTCAGGAACATAATAGTCCTGCCTTTTCAAATATGCTTCTCTTTCTCAATGTTATTTTTAAAACAGACAGTATATTTGTTGCACTTGTGTTTGGAACTGAAGAACCCTTTGACTTCCAAAAGGGCACTCATTAGCAATCATTTACCAATTTTACTTGCCCTCACTTTTAAATTAGTCAGAGAGTGAAGGTGTGGAGAAAAAGGAACCCTCACACTATTGGTGGGAATGTAGGGTTGTCCACCCATATGGAAAGCAGTGTGGTGGTTCCTCAAAACACTAAAAATAGACCTGCCATATAACCCAGTAATTCCACTCCTAGGTATCTACCCAAGGAACACAAAAACACCTTTACTCCTATGTTTATAGCAGCACTACTATAATAGCCAAGATATGGAAACAACCTAAATTCCTAAAAGCAGATGACTGGATCAAGAAGATATATATTATACACAATGGAATACAATTCAACAATCAAAAAAATAAACTCATGCCATTTGCGGCAACATGGACGGAGTTGGAAGGGATAAGCTAAGTGAAATAAGTCAGAAGGAGAAAGATAAATACCAGACAGTGTTACTTACATGAGGAATACAGAGAAACCTAAAAAAAGGTCAAATAAAGAAACCATAAAATCACTCCTTGAAAACTAACCATAAATCTGTGGCATGGGGGGAGGGAGGAAAGTGTGGGGGAGGGGGGAAATGAGCACAACAGACTATAGCAGAGGACGTGGGTGCTCTGATGTTGGGAAAGCAACGATGACCACACTTAAGGGGAGAAATCCTATATTGTCAAAATATTAATAAAGACGTAAAACAATGGTATTTCATTTAAATAAATAAATTAAATTAACCTGAAAGTTTGGTCTTGCCTAAGTCTAGGGAATAAATGCAAAAGTCAAGACTTTATTATGAATGTGTTTTGCCTTCTTTTAGGTAGTAGTACTACTTAGCTAGCCCTTTCTTCCTCTTTTTTAATTTTTTCTTAATAACTCTACCCCACTATTTTCCCTTTAGAAATACCAGTAGACTTGTTTCCTATGCCTCCCTCCTCACTGATAATTCTGCACTGTACCCATATAATAGGTCTTCCCTTCCTATGATGCTATTTCAAAGCCTGTGACTAACAAAGGTCATACTAAAATTAAAATTAAATTTCAAATCAAGCTGTTTATTTAAACTCTCTTCTAACTTTCAGAAATCTTAAAGGCCACTACTGCTGTTCAAACAGCAAACAGACTTTAATTTCATTTTAATTACTTTCAGAGTCTTTAACACAGGGCAAATTTCACTCAGTTTACATATAATTCATTCTCTTGCTGTTTTAATTGATATCCTAAGTATTTATTTTGCCTAGCAGCCTGTTAACTTTCAGAGCTATTTTTAGTCTATGCTATTCTGGTTTCACTTGAAATATCCTCAGGGGATAAGGAAACAGTTTCTCTTGTATAATGTGCATATTCGATCAGTTCTTGTAAAATCAGCTCCTATCTCCACTTCCATCCTTTTTTCTTCCTCCTTTTCTCAACCCTGACCCACACACTTCTTTAATTTATGGTAAATCTGTATCCATTGTTTTCTTGTGAAGGAAAAGCAAATGCTCTTTTATCTGAGTGTAAACCTAAAAGTAACCTCCTAGGAAGCCTCCCATTTTAAGGAAGATGATAGCAGCAAATAGTAAAGATGAAAACTAAAACAAAAGCAAATAACCTGATATCCAAAGAGTAGATATTATGTCAAAATCTATAGTGAAATAAAACTTCACTAATGTCTACAAGTTCTGAAAATGCATAAAATTGTGTTCTCTATTAAGAAGCCTTGAACTTAATTTCAAATTATTCTCTAGGAATCAATTTTATGATCTTTTAAAAATAATCTTTTTGTTTTGTATTTACATTTTTTTTTAATTTTTTGTACTTTTTTTTTTCCTTTTTGAAGATCTATTTATCTATGCACACAAGAACTAGGGTACAGGCCAGAGGTGCAGGGGGTGAGAGGATTCACCAGAGACAGAGTGGGGGACAGAACAGGCAGACAGACTGAAATACACTGCTAAGGGGAGCAGCGGGTGAGACAGGAGAGGTCTGCTGTGCCATATGGGTTACTCCCTGGCCAGTGGGAGATCTAACTCATGTCAAAGAGACTGTGGATTGCTTCATAGTGCTGTGCTTAACCCCTTGTGCCACCAAGGAGGCCCTATTTCTTATATCGTTAAATAAAAGCTGTGTGAATGTTTGTGTGTATGCAATGAAGTAGAGTTTACATTTGCTGTGAACTTCATATCTCCCTCTTCCCTAGCAGAAGTGTAATAAATGGTTGCCTAAGGGTGAAGTATCAGCGCTATCACCACTGTGGCCTTAGTTCAATCCCTCAACTAGTCCATGTTGTACATTTGATTTGAACTTAATTTTCCAAAGCACATATTAAGAAAATTTTTAGAATGCTTCAAACTTTCAAATATCATTAATTTGAATGAATGTACCCCTAATAGCAATTTGCATCGCACAAATGTGTAAAAAGAATAAATGTAATCGGGCCTCCCCGGTGGCGCAGCGGTTGAGCACTGGGTTGCGAAGCTGCCCGCGGCCTCAGCGGCGCCGGTTCAATCCCCGGCTGCTCCCCGGCCACCGGAGGAGGGTCCCACATGGTGCGCAGACCTCTCCTGCCACCCGCTGCTCCCCTCAGCAGTGTACTTCGGTCCTTCTGCCTGCTCTGCTCCCTGCTCTGGCTCTGGTGAATTCTCTCACCCTCCCGCGCTTCTGACTGTACCCAGTGCATGTATAAACAAAGCAAGCAAACAAACAAATAAATAAATAAATAACATGCCTCTATTAAAAAAAAAAAAAAAAAAAAAAAAAGAATAAATGTAATCATCTGGTAGGAGTACAGTGATGTCATTAATCCTGATTCCTTTAATATTCTCCAAAATAAGTTTTAGGGGTATCCTGAAAGAAGAGGTAACTTTCCTTAATCTTTTAAGAGGACTTTCATTGGTTCCCACTTCTCAGTTGAAGGCCATCTTTCCATTAGCATTTTCTTTACTTCTTCTTTTCTTTCTCACTTCCCATATTATCTTTTTGTTTGTTTCTCTCTCCCTCAATTAGGAATTTATACCTTATCAGTAATTATCGTACCAAGTTATAAAAAATAAAACATTGTGTATTTTAAAACTGCTTTATTATGGAGGTCAAGTGCCCTGAAAATATTTTGCATATTTTTCCATTAGAATCTTCAATTCCCATTCTGAATATGCCTCATTTCTAATCAAAGTAATTACTACTGATTGGAGAACTTATGCAATACAAGTTACCTAAGTTAGTAGACATGGAAGGCATTATGGTTGAGTTACAGAGAAGTAAAGACATTTGAAACAATTACCTACTCCCCAAAGTGCCAGCTTTACTTATTAACTCTAACCAAGTAAATATGCTCAAGTCATAATGAAATTATTTATAGTATGAACAATATATGTAGGGTCTTTCTGACAAACATTTCATAATATCTTAAATGTACAGAAAATTAAAACAATAAATCATCTTATGACAGGAAACAGTGAAATGGGAATTTTCAAGTTCTGATAATGAATTGGACATTATTCAGTCTCTCATCCAGAGACTTAATAAAATGATAGTACTGCTAAGTCATCAAATAGAGCACATCTTATGTTTAAATCTCTTGGTTGGTTAAAGGCAATTAATCAGCTATCCTTCCCCCCAGAGTGCTATCCAGGTAAGATGATAGATTTGGTGTAACTCTAAGTTTAAGTTTATTAGAAAGCCATCTACTATTCCAGAGAGAAACGTGTCACAGAACTCATTGGAAGTGAATTTTTTTTTTAAGATTTTATTTATTTATACAAGAACCAGGGCACAGGCCAGACATGTGGGAGGATGAGAGGATTCACTGGCAACAGAACAGGGAACAGAACAGGCAGACTGAAGAAGTACACTGCTGAGGGGAGCAGCGGGTGAGACAGGAGAGGTCTGCCACACCATGCGGGTTTCTCCATGGCCAGCCGGGATCAAACCGGCGCTGTAGAGGCTGCAGACAGCTTCACAGTGCTGCACTCAACCACCTGCGCTGCCAGGGAGGCCCCAGAATTGAATTTCTTGAAGGCAATGTTTTAAGAACCCACCTACACACACTATAATTACAATGTTATCTGAGATTTTTCACATCCACATACAAAAAGTTTTCTGTCTTCCTTTTATCATTTGCCTTCTTTTCTTCCTTCCTTTCTTTATCCATAGCATTGATTATGAAATGAAGCAGATTCTTGTAGTAAAAAAGATGCTATTTATTAACTTAGTGAGCTCTTTTGCATATTAATTATACTCTTCAAGCCTCAACTTCCTGATCTATAAAATAGAGCCAATAATGTCTACACATTGAATTATTGGTAGGATTAAATTAGACTATAGTTGTGAAGAATTTGGGATATGTAAAAATCTCAATATATTTATTATTTGAAAATACAATTTCTTCCTTCCTTTATACATCCTTCTTTCCCTGCCTTAAACACCGCATATAAGGCACAAGGTTCTGTGGTGAGAACAAAAAGAAATGCTATTTATTCATCCAATTAATTCACAGTCTAATAGGACAGATAAGACAACATCAAGTATGGCTGAACAAGACAAAGTGAAATGCTGCAGGTATTATATGACAGTTATCTAAAAGGACCTGCTCGAGGAGAGTTCTATAGAGGCTGATAAGGAAATCAAGAAAGATCATGTCTTTTCTTTTTCTTTCCTTTAGTAGCAGTAATAACTGACAGTTACTAAGTGTGTGTTGAATAATATATCTATACTCAGCAACTTTATGAGCCAGCTGGTCAGATCTGGAATATCCTTAGTTTTAAGATATCCTCTACCCAACTGGTCTTCTTCAAAATGAAATATTCTTAGCACTTGGGCTTCATGGATATAGGATTCTGGACGAGCTAGATAAGCTGCTAGCAACTTAATCTGAATCCAATTTAATAATAGTGGAATCTCTGTTTAAATACCTCCCTAAAATAGCAAGGGGACACAAAGTCCTAATTCCTCTTGTTCACCTACTTCACTCATGCTGTACTTTCTTTCCCAGTACTATTTGAAACCTAAAATTAATAAAACGTTGCTTCTAATTTTTGCTTGTATAGAAACTTTTTCTCTTTCATATGTTCAAAACAGGTGTGAGTCAGTAGTAGAATTTACAGCTGTGTCTTTTGTGCTACGCCTAGTGTACATATTAGCTTATTCATATTATTGACAACTGTCAGTTAATTTCATCAAAATAGTCATTAAAACTAAAATTTTCTTTAAGCATCCAAGACTCCAAAATGGACAATTTAATAGTTCATAATATTTGAACTGGAAGATAGTGAATGTAGTGAACAGGACTTAAGAGTCACAGACCTAAACTCAAAGGTTGTTTTGCACTTAATAGATATTGATCTTGTTATAGGACAGGGAGAGGGTCAGCCCAAACCCTGCAAACCTGCCTATTCTAAATGGGTTCTGCCATCCACCGCATCAGCACAAAACATATAAGACTTTAATGGGAAGGAACTTTAATAAAACTAGGAAACAATACAGGTAAGGCAAAGAGTCTAGTTTCTAAATGAAGCACCCAAAGTTACCCGTCCCCTCGTGGGTAAAAGTCCATCCAAATGGGATTGGCCCAGAGCAAAGCCCCAAAGCCTGCCACAAGTCTAAAGCATCTTCCAGTGGGGACCCACAGCAAAGGGTCAGAAATAACCAGACAAGCCCGGAAGGAAAAGAGCAAAATCAACATCAAGATAAAAGCTGCCATGGTCACCTCCCCACGGGTCTCACCCACATCTGTGTCACCTAGTACACGACCAAAAGACAAGCGCAGTTTCTTCACGTGTCTCTAGGCTCCATGCACCTCCTCCAGGTCTCCTGGCTCCATTCCTGCTTCCTTCCTCAGTCTCTTCTGCAGCTTCTCCTCTTCCTGCTCAGCTCCACCCTCCCTTGGGTGGGGCAGGGAACCTCCCCCTTTCCTGGGGACCACCCTGTTACAATCTCAGATAGCCTAATCTACATATATGAATTGAAAGCTTACTATAACCAGGCATTATTTCTAAAGAATATAGTTGCTTGCCTGCTATCTCCTCTATATTCAGCTTACAAATCTATTAGCGTCATTTTACTACTCTATTAAAAATGGGACAGACAGGGTTCAAATAAGTTTCCACCTGAAATGACAATGCTTCCTGGAATCTGTCTATGGAAGCTGAAGTTAATGTCAAATTTAAAACAGAGTATCAATTTATGGATGCAGCATTGGGGTAAAACAAATCCACTTAAAAAAAAACAATAGCCAGTGATAGTGAAGGCAAAGATCAACAGCTGGGACTACATCAAATTAAAGAGCTTCTGCACAGCAAAAGAGACAATAACAAAAACAAAGAGAAACCCCACTGACTGGGAGAAAATTTTTGCACCCAACACTAATGATAAAGGACTGATCACAAAAATCTACAAAGAGCTGATGAGACTCAACAAAAACAAAGAAAACAATTCAGACAAAAAATTGGCAGAAGAGCTAAAAAGAAACTTCTCCAAAGAGGAAATACAAATGGCCACCAGGCACATGAAAAATGTTCCAACGTCACTTGCAATCAGGGAAATGCAAATCAAAACTACAATGAGATACCATCTCACACCAGTGAGAATGGTACATATTTAAAAAACTAGCAACAACAAATGTTGGTGAGGTTGTGGAGAAAAAGGAACTCTCCTGCACTGTTGGTGGGAATGCAAACTGGTCCAACCACTATGGAGAGCTGTGTGGAGATTTCTGGACCTACTAAACATAGAGCTTCCATATGATCCAGCAATTCCACTCCTAGATATTTACCCAAAGGACACAGAAACATTAATTCCAAAGAGCACCTGCACCCCTATGTTTATAGCAGCACAATTTATAATAGCTAAGCTTTGCAAACAATCCAAATGCCCAAAAATAGATGACTGGATCAAGAAGGTGTGGTACATATACACAATGGAATATTACTCAAAAAAGATAAACACATGCAATTTGCAGCAACATGGATGGGGCTGGAAGGGATCATGCTCAGCGAAATAAGCCAGAAATAAAAAGAAAAATACCGGATGGTCTCACTCATAACAGGAATCTAGAAAACCTAAATATGGACCAGGAAAAAGAATAACTATAAGGAAGAAAAAAATCAAAATCAACAAACAACTATGAACCAGAGACACTCTTTGGGGGAGGGGTAAGGAGGGATTGGGGTCAAAATCGGGGTTGCAATTGTATGGGGAATATAAAATAAAAATTTTAAAAAAAATTCATAACAAAAAAATCAAAAAAAATAAATAATGAACAAAAAATATATATAAAGTATGATAAAGCACAATAAAGTGAAGTTCAATAAAAAAATAAATAAGCAAATAAATAAAAAAACAATAGCCAGGGCCTCCCCTGGTGGCGCAGCGGTTGAGCGCTGGGCTGCGAGGCTGCCAGCGGCCTCTGCAGCGCCAGTTTGTTCCCCAGCCGCTGGCGAGGGTCCCACAAAAAAAAAAAAAAAAAAAAAAAACAATAGCCAGCTTATCTCTGCTTCTTCTTTAATGCAAAATTCTTTAAAAAGCAATTATTTGGAGATTTGGAGTCTCATAGCAAGACTGTCATCTATGTCCATGTATGGAATCTAATATTACAGTCACAAGTGTCTTATAGTTGATTTTACAATGGCAGAATTCCTTCAATGATGAATATCATTATCAAAACATTCTGGCAAACTTACAGATAAAATAATAATAGTGATTGGTGGAACTGCTTTAAAAAAATAGGAAAAGTCAAGAAGGACTACATGTATTTTAAGTTGCCCCATGAATATCAGAATAGGTACAACAAAGAAATGCAATTGTCATGGAATTCTTGTTAACTCACGGCAGGTAGTCCTTACTTTCAGAAGCTAATTTATAAAATTCCCAATTCATGCAATAGTGAAAATCCAAACTATAAAAACATTATCCTAGGGCTTTTTATAGCCATTTTTTCCTAGTGCATTTCAAATAAAGTCTGACTTACACATGACTTCTCAGAGCAAGGGTACAAAATGAAATAAACCTCTAGTTAACTTAGTGTCTACAATTCAATTTGGAAAAAGATTCATGTTTTCAGATATATTCAGGGAAAAACTCATTATTGGCCAGATACGGACATACTGACCTTGAAAGAGCAATTACAGAATTCCACTGGTATTTTGTCTGCCCTGTTATGGGTCAGTGGGAGGCAAGAGGGGGCCCAGAACATAATGGGTGGAAGTAAGACATGATCTCATCTTTAGTGGTTTTTTTTTTTGTTTGTTTGTTTTTAATACACAAAGGGTGGGCTGAAATTCAGGGAAGGAACATTCCTCTTGCCTTTCAACTTGCTGTTTTTCTGTACACAGACTAAGATAGAAGGGATCATGGTGAGTCAGTTGTGAAGTTTCTGATTTATTCAGAAGAAAACATATTTTAAAAAAGAATCCTATCAGCTCAATTAGCATAAAAGAGTCAGATAAGACTGATGGCAAACCAGTCTGATCTTATAAACAGAAATTTGTTCAAAAGGATTTATCTCAACATTTGAATCAAAGGCAAAGAGCTCATTTAATTTTCATAACTTTCAAACTTCCTATCTGCTATAATACCCCTAATAGTTTAAGAGATAAGCTTCTCTAGGACTACATCATATTGTATACCACAATGTTCTCGCAAGGCACATAGAATAAAACAGAATAACATCTGAGATGAAATGGCTAGGGACAAACCTGAACATGGGGTTTGTGTACCCACAATGTGGGGGATGGGATAGCTCCATCTATAGTCAAACTTTCATAGTCAGGGAGAGGTGTGTTGAGTTTCACAGAAGATATGCAGTTTTCCTTGATGACTATCATTAGCTTATCATTTAAATTACCACTTCAGAGAAGCAATGTCTGATGTCATTTGTAACCATGGAGTATAATTCCTTATTTCAATGTCCTCAACTTGGAATAAAAACAGCTTTACAAAGTAGCAGGTTTCATTCAAAAATTGAGAAAAATACCTACATGTTTCAACATGTTGGATAATCCCAATAAATAACTCTTTGCAGAAGTCTTCAGAAGGTAAAAATCTATTCTGGAATTAGTCACTAAGAGGAGCTTGCAAGCATTTTGTCCTTGGTCTTTGGGAATCATAATGTAGTAAAAGATGCAGGGGCTTATAATGAAGCTACAGAAAAAGTTACCACTATATTGAAAGAGGTAAACTGTAATGCATTCCATCCTCTCTAATCCACTAGAAGTTAATTCTAAATAAGTGTTGAAGAATAACTATGCAGTGGGCCACCAGAGGATGACAGATCAATCTTCCCCTTTGATATAGAGCAATTATGCAGGCTTTTCAAAATTGGTTTTGTACCTTAAGAGATAAGAGAGCTTCTGATAGAGATATAGAAAGGTGGCACCCCATACTGGAGCTTATATATAAATGTTGTATCATGCAGAGTAAATAATATAAACTGTTAAAACATAAACACACAAAATGCAACAATTCCAATACATTAGCACAATAAATATCTGCTTCTCACTCATGTCTCTTTATGTAAATTCTGATATAGGCAAGTTCCACTCATATATCTTAGCATTAAACCATTTACAACATGTGGACTAAAAGTTCATCGTTCCATCATTTAGGGAAAGAAACAGAGAAGGCACAACTTCTTTAACCTGTAAGTGTTCTTCACAGTCCATTGACTAAAAACTAATAATCAGGCCCCTTTAGGAAGGGTAAATGTCAGGAATGCTAATTAATATCTGGGGAGTGGATGCTATCATTACAAGTTGATATTAAAAAGAAAGTTTCATGTTCTAAGGAGGGACCTAGCAGGATATGAGCGTTAAACCCTCTGAGTTAGACTACATAGATATTTTAGTAGCAATCCGAAAAATTGAATTTGTCTTGTAAGTAACTAGAAAATAAAAATCATGATAGTCCAGAAGCATAATAAATGAGGATAATATAAATGGAAATAGTGTCCCACATATCGGGCTATAAAATATAAGAATAAACAAGAGGATACACATAATTCCTCTCATTTTTGTCTCTGAACTTATATATTACTTGATATTCTGTCCAGTCCTTCACAGCAAATCTTAGTCTATAATTGTGTGTGTGTGTGTGTGTGTGTGTGTGTGTGTGTGTGTGTGTGTGTGTGTGAGAGAGAGAGAGAGAGAGAGAGATTCAAAAATACATACTGAGAACAAAATACATGCCAAGCATTGTTAGGTGATGAGGATACAGCAGTGAACAAAGAGAAACAAAACCTCTTCCCTGTGGTAGTGGAAAGTTTTCTATTTCTTTATATCTCCGAACATTGGAATGATCAAGATACTACTCTCTTATAGGCATACTTCTACAATAAGTAACTCAAAGTTCCTATAGTTTATATGAAATTACCTTCATTAGGGGCACTGCATGTACTATTGAACAGGTGGTAAATAAACAGCCTTCCTTTTCCTTAAAATCTTGATCTAAAGTGTTAAGGCTTGATAAAGCCCATCTGATAAAGACTACAGTAACACAGTTAAAGTCTAACAGAGATGGGATTATTTTCTTGTTTCAACATGGTGAACTAGCACAAACCCAGGGGATAGGGTTGACCCAGTTGCTGGGTCTTCATCAGTGTGTTTAAGAATGCAGAGCACTACCCAACAGCAGACACATAGTGAGAAACAGCAGTTACAGAATTTATTTACACAGCAAGTGAGAAAAGGGAGAGCAGAGAGAAAGTGAAGGAAGAAAATTTACAGACTAGCACATGATCAGATGCAATCTGTCCTATCCTACACTGCACATGCTGAGCAGAGACCAAGGTCCAAGGTGAAGCCACACATAACAAGCTGGCAACTTCTCCACAGACACCTCCTCACTTGTGGTTCAACTGCCAAAATCCGGTCAGCTTAACTGCCTAAAGCCCCAGTTACTCTCCCTTTTCCTATCAGTCCCTGTTCAGGGGGTAGAGTCTAGAAATCTCTACTTCAACCACCAAGTTGGCCACCTAATGTCTCCAAGTTGGCCACCTAATGTCTCCAACTTTGCTTCTCACTGTTCTTACAAAGAAAGTGCACTTCAAAGCAACTAATAACTTTCATCAAAGGAAGTGATAGCTTCATTATTGTAAAATTGGCAGAAAGGGTGGAGCTTAGGTCACATTCATATGAAGCAGCATTGATTGACTCAAAGCAAAGCAAGCAAAGACTTGATAAAAAGAGATTGACATTCTATGTGGACTGAAAGTGGACTCAAGTTTCTGTCTCCTTGAAAACTAAAAAATTAAGATAAGTTTAGAATGATTAATTAAAAACCTTTTATCTGTAGCTCTTACCAAGGATTAAGCAATTCAAGTTATTTCATAGTGATTCAGATCCTCTATGCAAAATGGGCTATTCCTTTCTTATTGGTATGGTTTTTATTTTTATTTTTTTAAAGATTTTTTCTTATTTATAGAAGAACCAGGGTACAGGCCAGATGCAGGGGAGGGTGAGAGGATTCACCAGAGACAGAGCAGGGAACAGAACAGGCAGACTGATGAAATACACTGCTGAGGGGAGCAGCGGGCGAGACAGGAGAGGTCTGCTTCACCATGTGGGATTCTCGCCAGCCGGCCAGGATCGAAACCACACTGCAGAGGCTGTGGACAGATTCGCAGTGCAGCGCTCAACCACCTGTGCCACCAAGGAGGCCCTGCTATGGTTTTTAAGCAGCCAAGTCTCTGACAGTCTGTGATTTTAGAATAAAATAATTTCACAGAATCATGGCATTTTGTTAATGAGCAAAACCAAGTTTGCAGGTTTACATTTTCCTCACCCCCCCCCATCTTCATTAGAGCTACTAATCTCTACTATTTTGTTCTACCCAATATATACAATCTTTGCTAGGTACCTATAAGTAATTAATTACATGTTATAAATAATAAAAATGAAACAAAAAATGCAAAACAAATAAAAATGCTGCTTGCCTTCAAGGAGCATACCTCTCTTCATACAAAAACGACCTTGCAGGACACCCTTTAGATGAATGATTTCTCTAGCTTTCTGTATCTATTTTCACCTGATTAATAAAAGTAGAAAAGACTAAATGAATAATTCATCAATGTTGCCACAAGCAAGGATTCTAAAACTAGAAGCGCTGGCTTCAAACTAGTCCTGCTCTTTGTGGCAGCTATAATGAAATTGAAATTTCATAGGAAACAGCATTGGGCAAAAGGCAGTTGTTTCGCATCCTTTCCTCAATTGAAAAGACAACTTTCTGTGCCTTCATTTATCTAGTTATGAATCTATTTTTTTTAATATTTTTTTAAGATTTATTTATTTATTTATACAAGCACTGGGTACAGTCAGAAGCGCGGGAGGGTGAGAGAATTCACCAGAGCCAGAGCGGGGAGCAGAGCAGGCAGAAGGACAAAAGTACACTGCTGAAGGTAGCAGCGAGTGGCAGGAGAGGTCTGCGTGCCATGTGGGACCCTCCTCTGGTGGCCAGGGAGCAGCCGGGGATCGAACCGGCACTGCAGAGGCTGCGGGCAGCTTCGCAACCCAGCGCTCAACCGCTGCACCACTGGGGAGGCCCTCTAGTTATGAATCTTATTTCAAGACTTCTCTATAGTTCCACTTCTCTACTAAACCCTCCCTAACTACCGGAAATCACCCTGACTTCTCACATCTGTCAGTTTCTTTTGTTGTTGGATTCAATATCAACCAGTGTAAACTCATTGTCTCCTAAGTGGCTAATTACTAAATTTATAAAGAAAGCAGGTTTACTTATGTATTTTGTGTCATATAATTATTTTCTTATGAATGTGATATTGTGTATTCATGAGCAATACATAAAGCAGATCAGCTGTAATTGGAGTTCACATTTGTATTCCAAGAAACCAGCTAAGGGAACTTGAATAAAAGTCTGTTGGATAGATAAATGGGTAGATAGATAAATTCACTGCATATTTTGTGATAAGTGACTTCATGCTCCTTTTGTCAGATTATATTTTTTTAAAGTGGCAATAAATTGCAGTTTATGTACTTGTAATCATTCAAAGCCACTGATCCAAGTAGAATCCTGGATTCTTGACATTTGAAGGGAAATCTAAATTTAGCTCTTTACTCAAGAAAGGTAATGAATGGTCTCCTTGAGAAAAATGTAGCTAATGGGCATAAATATATGACAAAATTGGGATAACTGAAGTCTTAGAAAAGGGAATAGAATGGAGATTTTTACTTTGTACTAAAGATTAACCAATTTAGTCAGTTCTTAGGTTGAGAAAATTGAAGTATAAGAGGAGAGGACTGAATGAGGCTAAGTGGTGGTAGTGTTTTTAGTGGGGAGAAGTAGATTTGAGAAAAGTAGACATATTAACTAGTTTTCTATTGCTGAATCTTGAACTTGACTTAAAAATTTTGCTTTCAGATTACTGCAAGTTGGTCACACTAATTAGTCATAAAAGAAATCCTCTTAATGGAGGGATCTATCTTTTCCTTTTTTGTTATCATAGGCACATAATATGTAAGTGCTGACTGATAGAAACTGTAGTTCTACCTGAGTCTCCTGATTGTCATTGTTTCTGAGATATGTATGAGCTGAAAAGACTTGTTGAACAATAAATAAAAAGAAGTTGTGTATTTATATCACCCTGAGGGAAACACATCCAGAGTCAATACCCCAATAACCAGGAAAGAGGACAGTCCACCAGTGCTCTTAAGGATAAATCAATGGAAATCAAAATGTATGATTGAAATAAACCCAAAAAGAGATGATACTTAACATAAATAACACTCAGTAATATATGAACTTGGTTTCCCCTTCCTTTTTTCCTCTCTTTTCTCTCTTCTTCCTTCTCTATTTCATTTCCTGGTGGTATAATAGTTACTTTTCCCATGTGGCTTAGCTATAATGTGGTTCTTGTACTTTGAATCCAAAAATACCTAAAACTGAAAGTTTGTAGCCCCCAAGGATTTCATAGGCATTGCTTTGAACCTGCTGTCTTTCTAACTTTTTTTATTATTATTACTAGTTGCATTCATGTTCTTCATCTAGACTTAAGAGCAATGTTTGTATGTCAAAGTGCCTCATTAGTTAAAGACTCAGTAAATACTTACTAGATTTAACTGAATAATATCAGCAAATCATGCAATTTTCAAAGACAGCAGAGAACTTTCAGTTATTTTTCCCATCAAATATTCATATGGCTCAGAGGTCACTAGTAAACACCAACCCAAGAAACAGACTTCTGGTCACATATGTCCTAGAACCGTTTTTCTACAACTCATTTTCCCTAAATCTGCTTGCTACAATTATTGACCTATTAAATCTTTATCTAGAGTCACAAGGAAAGGGTATTAAAAGCAAAAAAAGATTGTTTTTATAATGTGAATAGAAATGTCATGAGGGAACCCAGTCTGAAAGTCTGCAGCTTCTGAAAGCAGCTAAGAGAAGATGGGGATCAATGAAGAGTTAGGGTGCTCCCATCTAATGTGGTATGTTAGAATGGAGCCAGACACCTAAATCAAAGAAAACTCATGCAAGTCAGAAACCAGCAAGGAGTACAACAAAAATCAAATACCTAGCAGGGTGAAGTAAAAACTATACAATGCAGGATGCAGCAAACATATCCGTTCTCTAGGTATTCTCAACCTGAGAAGATGATGGAAAATTCCCTGGAGATTTTTTTTCAAATCAAATCACAAACTTCTTCTACCACCAAAGGATAGACAAAAATCTCTGCAGAGGAAGAACTAAGAGATGTAGTCTGAAATTTTCTGTTCATAATTCAAAAATGCTTAATGCATTTCCCTTACCCCAGATCCTTTATAAAAAGCTCTCTCAGTGAAGAATTACCAGAGTGAATACAAAAAATAAAATGAGTCTGAGGCATATCAGAGTGGTTAATTGTTGCACTCTAAATTGAGATTATAGTAGCTCCAGGTCGACCAGATGAGCCTACATATCCTAAAATAATGTACTTAGCCTCTTTGAAGTCAAGTTTCATTAATATTGAATAGTTGCAGGACTAAACGAAATGATCCCTCCAAGGCATTTGACACAGTGTCTTGCATAGAATAAAGTTTAATATTCTTTGGCTATAAGTAGTAAGAGCAAAATACTATGGTGTTACAAGAATTTGTCCAGAGAAGGTCAACTGGGTGCATAGGAAAAGGAATGGAAACAGCTCATGTATCTCTCAGATGTCCTCTTTAAAGCAAATGAGCCAGAGCCACCAAGAAGCCATTTAAGATCACGCACACTTAATGTAGGGTAGGTATGAAAACAATCATGAAAGATTTATATATGCAAACAATAACAAGGTGATTTATAATAATAATCTAATATTATTGAATGTTGAGAGCTTTCTGAGTTGAAAATGTATAACTGATTTTATAGACATAAGAAGATAGATCTGAAAGATATTTACTAGTCTCTCATAAAATTTGAAGTATTGCAAATGCTACCTGCATTTTTTTTTTTATCATCTAAGGCTTGAATGTACTACAATAATGTCAGAATTTACACGCAGTGTAGTAGAACAGCTGAGCCAGACAGGTAGAGCTTTATTTGGAACTTTGTTAGTGCTGAATTTCTCAGTGATGAGCCAGGTTTATCTCTGGGGATAGTATCTTTTCGATGCCCTTTGCACACAGAGATTACACTTTAACTTTACTGGGTGTTCATTATAAATAAAGGTTGATTAAGTCCTCTGTGGGAAACTGAATCATAGTAAACCCCAATTCAACAGCTCTAATTAGAGTTATTTAGGGCTTCCTAGTTAAGGGAATTTATACTAATTTTTTTTTTCCAGAAGCAACTTTCACAAAATATTCATAAATTCAGTGCTGTTAAGGCAGAAACAAGTCTCCCAAAGGTGATTCATATTTCTAGTGGTTGGTTAAAGAATATGAATAATGGTTGTGATCATTTTGCCAAACATTTTTGTTAATTTGTTTTAACAGTAGCTGTAATGCTGATCCAGGACACTGGAGATGACTAAATTTAATTCAGTCCTGCTTAAATTTAAATGTTTTAAGTAGGGAGAAAGGGACTGGAGTGAAAATATTCAATTGCTGATAAGAACTCAAAATCGGTGTTGTCATTATATCATACAAGTGCATTTAGAAATCTGGGTTTGGCAGATGATAGTAACATGTTGTGATGTCTTTAGCAAAATAAACTTCCATATGATTGACAATTCCTTTTTGAAAATAATCAAAATGAAATGTCATCTTAATTGTTCATTGATTCTATTACAAGGCATAGAAATGGTAGAAATAGGGCCTCCCTGGTGGTGCAAGGGGTTAAGCACCTCACTTTGAAGCAATCCACAGCCTCTGCAGCATGAGTTCAATCCCCAGCCAGCCAGGGAGCAACCCCCATGGTGCAGCAGACCTCCCCTGACTCACTGCTGCTCCCCTCAGCAGTGTATTTCAGTCAGTCTGCCTGTTCTGCTCCCCACTCTGTCTCTGGTGAATCCTCTCACCCCCTGCATCACTGGCTTGTACCCAGCTCTTGTGTGCATAAATAAATAAATCTTAAAAAAAAGAAAGAAATGGAAGAAACAACTATGAATTTTCCACCTGATACTGTCATGGTAATTCCTCAAGGCACTTATTGGAACCATTTCCCACCATGAGCAAATTAATGATAAAGAAATGAGATTGACCTAGGGTTACACTGAGAAATAACCTGGGGTGCCATTTCATTTGGTGCATGAGTATGTCTCGAGTTCTAAAACACCTTTAAAATGTTATATCATCACCATCATCATCACCATGGCTAACCCATAGAGAGTTCTTACTATTTGCCAGATACTTTCCTAAAATATTCACACACTTTAACTTATTTCATTCTTACAACAACTGAAGATATTTACTATTATCCCCATTTACAGACTATAGAGTAGTGAGGCACAAGAAAAGATGACTAGCTTATACAAATAGTTTACAAAACTCGTACAAATGTATTTACCATAATTTTTCCCAGGGCAAGTATTTGAAGGAATACTTTGATCAGCCACTTTGTATAGAAAATGAGATCACCATTCCCTCCTAAGAAAAACAAATATACGCAAAGGACTTACTTTAAAATATAAATAGATACAGATTAATTACCATCTCAAGAGAACAGGTCATGTTAAATGTGATTTTGCTGCATGTAGTAAGCGAATTTTGTTCCAAAACTAAACTAATACTTTTCACTCCACTTACAGAGATGCCTTAGGTTTGAGAGTGGAGAGGTTTCTTCTGTCTATATTTAGTGCCTGTTCAGAAATTCACTGGACTTTGTCAGTGTTCTTTAGATTAAGAAGTTGAAGACATGGGCCTTCCAGGTGGCACAGGGGGTTGGACACTGCACTGTGAGGTGATCCACAGCCTCTGCAGCGCGGGTTCAATGCCCACCTGGCCAGGGAGAAACCCACATGGGCGAGGCAGACCTTTCCTGTCACGCCCGCTGCTCCCCTCAGCAGTGTGTGTCAGTCAATCTGCCTTTTCTGTTCCCTGCTCTGTCTCTGGTGGATCCTATCACCCCTCCCACATCTCCGGCCTGTACCCCAGCTCTTGTATGCATAAATAAATAAATCTTTAAAAAAAAAGAAGTTGAAGACAGAGAAGGAGAGATGAAAATGAGAGAAAAAGATACAACCTCTGTTGCCAAATTTACTTTGTAAACTTCCCATGCATTCAGGTATGCGAAAATAAATGGTCCAATTTGAAAAACAGAAAATGAAAGTTTGAATAAATTGGAACAAATCACAGGAAAGTGTGGAACAAATTTATATGTATCTATATATGTGTGTGTGTATATATATGTGTGTGTGTGTGTGTATTTTATATATAACAGGAGTCACCGAATGAAGTGGGGGGGGGGAATTACTTAAGAAAATGACTGGAAATTTGCCAGATTCAATGAAAAATATTCCATGATTGCAAAAACTTTAAAGAACACAAATAAGATAAACACAAGGAGATTCACTTGTGCCATATCACAGTCAAATCACTGAAAGCAAAAGAGAAAATCTTGAAAACAGCAAGAGAATGATTAATGACATATCAGGGAACAATAATATGATGAATGACTAATTTCTCATCAAAGACAATGGTGGCTAGAAAGCAGAGGAATGACATATTCAAATAACCAATTGGGGGAAGAGGTCTGTCAACTAAATAAAACTATCCTTTAAAATGAAGGTGAAAGAAAGACAGTAATACACAAGTGAAAACGGAGATTATTCATTTCCAGTAGACCGCCTTACACAAAACACTAAAGAAAGCCATTCAGGTTAAAAGAAAATGACACCTAACAATAAATTGAATCCACTGCAAGAAATGAAGAGCATAAAAAATAGAAAATATGTCCGTAAATAAAGAAGACAATAGATTATGGACTGAATGTTTGTACCTCCTGCACATATTCAAGTTGAAATTCTAACTCCTGATTTTATAGTATTAGAAGTAGGCTCCCTTGAGAAATGACTAGGTCAGAGAGTGGAGTCTTTATGAATGGTGGCAGTGCCCTTATAAAAGAGTTCCCAGAGAGTTCTCTTAGCTCTTCCATTATGTGAGGACACAGCTACAAGACAAGTGTCTATGAACAAGGAAGTGGGCCCTCACCAGACACTGAGTCTTCTAGCCTTGATCTCTGCCTTCCTAGTCTCCAGAATGCTGAAAAAGAAATGTTGATTATAACCTATTGACTCTATGGTATTATATTATAGCAGGTAATTGTAGAGTTGGTACAAAGATTCACATTTTCTGTGTCTAAAGTAGAAATAGGGGTCTTCTTGGTGGCGCAAGGGTTAAGCACCTCACTATGAAGCAATCCAACTCACATGGTGCAGCAGACCTCTCCTGACTCACCTGCTGCTCCCCTCAGCCATGTATTTCAGTCAGTCTGACTATTCTGTTCCCCACTCTGTCTCCAGTGAATCCTCTCACCCCCCGCATTTCTAGTCTGTACCCCAGCTCTTGTTTGCATAAATAAATAAATCTGTTAAAAAAATGATAAAGCAGAAATATTTTCATGTCAACTCTTCTTCTCTAGACCACCTCATGGTCTGTTTGAGCAGAATTCCAACTTGCCTAAACCTAAATCTTTTTTTAAAAAAGTATAATCATCATCAACATCATCATCATCACTTCTATACTTTCATTGAGTGGTCAACTGAATCATTTTCTGAAGAATAGAAAAGTTGCTATAATTCTTTAATTTTATCAATTCTCTATCATTGCTTCCTTTCTTTGTTTTGATGATTTTCTCTGCTTTTCCACTCACCATATTCCATGCTGTCTCAAAAACAGAACATGTTTTCCATTGTGTGTGCAATGTCACCTAAGTGAGGGCACTACCTATTGGTGTAGATTCAATATTAACCTGGATTAATTCTATTTGTCATAGGTTCTGTCTAAATGGTAAACCCAGGTGTCTCTGGATTGCAATTATTTCATGGATGAAACAATTATGCTGAATTCTTTTACATTTATGTTTTTAATTCTTATAATAGTTATAGTAATCATAATTTAATCTTTATAATTACCCACCTTGTAATGGGGGTAAATTATTGAATCTATTTTATAAATCAGGACAAAAACTTTCAAATGTGATAAAACTTGCTCAAACTAGTTCGTTGTTGAGCCGAGGTTTAAACACTGACAACAGCACTCCAGAGTCAGGCTTTTAACCACTCACCATATGTTTGGTTAGCTTTTAAGTGATCCCAGTAGTTGAATATCAAGTCATTGAGATCTGAGTGATTAATTTGATGTGGTGACTAAGAGAAAAGAAATAATTATTGCAAGATTGATGCTCAGTCTGTCACTCAACAGCACATCAGTCTCACTTTTCAACAAAGCATCATGGTTATCTTCTGTTTCTACCTACTTCCACAAAAGAATGACAATTATATCTGATATCAATAACTTTCTGTGTATGTTATTAATGATCAAATAAGGGTGACTGTTCAGCGACATAATCATTAAAGCCCTGAGTTATGACAAACATTTCACTTATATTTAATAACTTACTAGCAGGAAGAAATCAAAGTTTGAACAGAAGATACCACAGATTATTTTTGTGAATCAATATTACTATCAAGTGTAAAACAACAAATTCAAAGCCATATTTGAGTGCTTGAAAAACAATCATCGCTATCTTAATCAATATGTAATGGAATCTCATTCTTAGGATGCAGTTTTGACTCACATTATTCAAAAATTTTGCACATGGTTTATCCTTAGTTTTTCTTTCCAGATCCATTTTCAACCTTTCTGTGCCCTTTCTTGTGCCTCAGGAGACTGACTTGCAAGCACTGTTGTCACTAAATTCCCTTGCTCTCTGGATGCCAGTTTTCAACCACAGGGAGACTCTGGCAAGTGATCAGAAAGTAGGAAAATAAATAGGTCCAGCAATTTATTCCCCCTACTTCCATTCTGCCAAAATGATGTTCATTCTGGCAATGGTTCGGTCCTCTTGTCTACAGCCACATCTTTTGTGAGACCTATATATCCTGCAGGTTCACTGAACTTCTCCCTTCCCTTGCTATTGCTTGCTTAGGAAGTGGTAACAGTTTTTTTCTTTGACTAGCCTGTGTTTCCTGTTGGTTTCCAAATTCCTGCCCTCACCTGAATAAAGAGTCCCTCAATTCAACTCTTTAGATATCTCTTTGATAAGGTAATCTGTGTTCCAGTTTAGCTCCCGTTTAAAAAAAAAATTAAAAAATTACAATAAGTAGACAAAAGAAATCACAGTCTCCTTTTCCACTACAGAACTGGATCCTCCCCACCATACAGCAAGCTTAATATACTCACTGTGGAGTCCAGGCATCTGCTATTTTTCCTATTTTTCCTTCTGCTCAGCAAGGACACCTGTGACCCACTTGACAGTCAGTAATTACTTCACAATTCATTTAGTGTAACTGAATTATAAAGGCTGGAATTGTAAGAAGTTTCGATTTGTACAATCCTTGCAATGGAATAAGTTTTGATTCCTTAGCTGATACATGACTTGAGAATTAAAAGAGAAAAACACTTTTAGTCACCAAGAATGGTATTCTCTTGTTCTTGTTTGGATCAGCTTAAAAATCACGTACTAAGAATTATTTTTTTCTGAATTATAGACTGTCATTCTAATGAGTCATGAAATATTAACTTCATCAATTATAGCTGCAAGGGACAGTGAAGATAATTCCAATTTTAACACTATTTTAGAGAAGGGATAAAGGGAAAATGAAAATAAAGACAAAAAAGACCAGCATCTTCCTATATAATGTAACATTGAAGTTTTACTTAAAAGTGAAATATTAGTTCCAGAAAACTCTGTTCTGACTGTACTGAAGGAAAATATAAAACCATAGTATTCATTTAAAGAAATACATAAAAATGAAAGTATGGACATACCTAAGATCTTTCAAAATTGGGTATAGATTTTCATTATTGAATATGAGGAAACAATGGCAGCTTTTTGAGATTTTATAGGCAATATAACACATATTATATATTAATAAAAACCTTAATGAGGAGTTTTATTTCAGTCATTCTATTATCATTTTAATTGTTCAATTTTTTTTTTGAGAACTATGAATTCTTTTTACTATTGTTAGGAACGCTTAAGATGATAAGTAGGAAGAAGTTAACATAATAATAAGCATTTACTAGGCATTTATTATGTTCAGGTACTATGATATGTGTTTCATAAACACGATCTAATTTATCCTCCAAATGGCTAATATTAGTTGACATTTTTAGAGCACTCAGCGAGTGCCAGATATAGTTCTGAATGCTTTACACATATTAGTTCTTTCAATCCTCATATCAAGCCTAACAGTATCAAGATAGATACTATTATTATCTTCATTTTACAAATGAGAACAGAGGCAGAGAGAGGTTAAGATTTGTTCGTGGTTACACATCGTTTTAAGTGGCAGAGCTTGAATATGAAATCAAGAACTCACATCAGAACTCCTTCCTTGAAATACTTTGTTTTGATAACTCTACTTTATGATGGCGAGAACTAATGTTTAAAAGATATTGTACAAGTCACATAGTTAATAAGCATTTGTATTAGTTTACTAGGGTTATCATACCAAAGAACTATAAATGGAATGACTCAAACAACAAAAGTTATTCTCTCAAAATTCTGGAAGTTAGAAGTCAAAAATTAAGGTGTAGGCAGGGTTGGTTCTTTCTGGAGGCCAAGTAAAGGATCTGTTTCATACATCTCTCCTTGGCTTTTTATTTAAAGATTGATTTATCTATGCATACAGGAACTGGGGTGTAGGCCAGAGGAAAGGATTCACCAGAGACAAAGTGGGGAGCAGAACAGCCAGATCTACTGAAATACACTGCTGAGGGGAGCAGCAGGCGAGACAGGAGAGGTCTGCTGCACCCTGTGGGTTGCTCCCTGGCTGGCAAAAGCATGATAGTGCTATGTCTTTAACCCCTGCGCCACCAGGGAGGCCCTCTTCTTGGCTTTTTGGTGAGCATAATCATATTCATACAGCATTCTTCAATATGTGCATCAATCTCCAAATTGTCCCAATTTATAAGTACACCAGTGATATTAGATAAGGTCCCATCCTCATGACCTCATCTTAACTTGATTATCTCTATAAAAACCCTAACTCCAAATAAAGTTCATTTTGAGTTACTGGGAGTTAGAATTTTAACATATGAATTGGTGGTGTTGGGGACACAATTCAACCTATAACACTAACTTGAGCTAGGTCTCAATCTAAATGTACGTTCCAAAGTTCTTACAATGCAACGAGATAAATAAAACCTCATTCTCTCAACAAGTCAAATATAAAACCCCAAGATTTTATATTTAAAATCCCAAGATCCAAAGATGTACAATGACTAGAGGCAGAAATGAGCTCAGACCACAGTCCTCCAGACTCTCTGAAGTGAGGACACAGTGTTCTATCTGGGATACAATGACACACGAAGGTTCTAATCCAAGTGAAATAAGATGAGAGATGAACGTAATGACCATTTCTATTCTATTAATCACAGACTTCTCTTTAGACAATAAATTCTGAGAACCTGCCTAAACTCCACACCTCTGCTCTTAATTCACTTTATCTATAGTCACAACCCAGAACCTATGGCTGGTCCAGCAAGAGTTATCCCCACACATGTAGAAGCAACCTAAAATTATAGTCCAGCCAAAGCCACAAATGTACTATGTGCCTTTGAATTAGCCCAAATTAATTTCTTATTTTTATAATTTACATAAAGTACATTCTCTTTATGCTAACTGACCTACCATCACAATTCTTTATTTTCTCAAATAAAAGACAGTTTTTCAGCATTCAGTAACTAGGAGGAATGAAGCTGAGGACTTCAAAACCAAATGCTTCCTTTAAGAAAAGCAGCAGCCACAAAGTGGTGGTCTCTTTAATATTATTTTTCATTTACACTGTCTGCTTAAAACAATTATTTTAAGGAGAAATAAAAGAATGAATTCAAATGCAGAGCCAGTATTTTTTTCAAAGTCTCATTTTAGCAAACTTATTCACCAAGATTAGTTTTGGGTATTCCACAAAACCTAAAGTAATTATTTAAATCAGGGCCTACTGGTATGTATTTTGCACATACATTTTGAATAATACTGTACTTGTTTGTCAGCAAATGTGGAAATAGACCATGTGTTTTAATTTTGGTTTAATAATAATAATAACAGACACGCTGAGAAGCCAAAGCCAACTTTCTCCTGCAAGTAAGCATTTGCTACTGTTTTCTGAGAACTTTGCCATGTTACAATTTTTAGGTACATTATATACATTTTATCTAATGTTCATTTTTACATACTTTATTTTTTATTTTATGTATTTTTGCATCATTTTTCATTTTTGCACAATATATGCATTTTCATCTTGGTTATAATCCCCATACAATTCCCACCACCTTTGTTTTGATCCCACTCACTTCTCTCCCCCATGTAGTGTGTCCCTGGTTTATAGCTGCTTGTTGATTTTGATTTTTACTTTATTATATGTAGTCTTTTCCCTGGTCTCTTATTTAGGTTTTCTAAATTCCTGCTATGAGTGAGACGATCCAGTATTCTTCTTTTTCTTTCTGCTTATTTTGCTGAGCATGATCCCTTTCAGCTCCATCCATGTTGCTGCAAATGACATGTGTTTATCTTTTTTGATTGCTGAGTAATATTCCATTATGTATATGTACCACATCTCCTTGATCCAGTCATCTATTTTTGGGTGTTTGGGTTGTTTCCATAGCTTACCTATTGTAAATAGTGCTGCAACAAACAGGGATGCAGGTGCCCTTTTGAATTAATGTTTCTGTTTCCTTTGGGTAAATCCTAGGAGTGGAATTACTGGATCATATGGAAGCTCCATCTTTCGCAGACTGAGGAACCTCCACACAGCTCTCCTTAGTGGCTGGACCAGTTTGAACTCCCACCAGCAGTGCAGGAGAGTTCCTTTTCCTCCACATCCTCACCAATATTTGTTGTTGCTAGTTTTTTTAATATGTGCCATTCTCACTGGTGTAAGATGGTATCTCGCTGCAGTTTTGATTTGCATTTCCCTGATTACAAGTGATGTTGAACATTTTTTCATGTGTATGTAGGTCATTTGCATTTCCTCTTTGGAGAAGTTTCTTTTTAGCTCTTCTGCCCATTTTTTGACTGGATTATTTACATTGTTTTTGTTGAGTCTTGTCAGCTCTTTGTAGATTCTTGAGATCAGTCCTTTATCATTAGTGCTGCATGCAAAAATTTTCTCCCAATCAGTGCGGTGTCTCTTAGTTTTGGTTTCTGTTTCTTTTGCTGTGCAGAAGCTCTTTAATTTGATGTAGTCCTATCTGTTTATCTTTGCCTTCACTATCACTGCTTTGGGTGATGTGTCTTTAAAGATGTTACTGAGGGTGTATGTCATGTAGTGTTTTGCCTATATTTCCTTCAATATATATATATTTTATGGTTTCAGGTCTTATGTCCAGTTCTATCAATTTTGAGTTGGTTTTTGTTCATGGTGTGAGGTAGTGGTCAAACTTCATTCTTTTGCATGTAGCCATGCAGTTTTCCCAGCACCATTTATTGAACAAATTTTCTTTGCTCCATTGTATATTCTTTGCTCCTTTGCCAAAGATTAGTTGACCATAAACCTGTAGGTTTATTTCTGGATTTTCTCTTTGGTTCCATTGGTCTGTGTGTCTGTTCTTGTTCCAATACCAAACTTCAAGCTTGAAGTTTGATACCTCCTTTCTCTTCTTCTTTTTTTTTTTTTCAGGAGGGTTTTTGGTGGCTCCATATGAATTTCATCAATATTTTTTCTATTTCTTTGAAGAATGCCATTGAACTTTTTATTGGAATAGTGTTGAATCTGTATATTGCTTTTGGTAAGATGGCCATTTTGATAATATCAATTCCTCCAATCCATGAGCAGGGGATGTCTTTCTATTTCCTTGTGTCTTCTTCTATTTCTTTTAACAGTGATTTATAGTTTTCTTTGTATAGGTTCTTTACCTCTTTTGTTAGGTTTATTCCCAAGTATTTGATTTTTTTTTTGTTTCAATAATAAAAGGGATGGTTTTCTTGATTTTTTCTTCTTCATACTGATTATTTGTTTATAGGAAAGCTACTGATTATTGTGTGTTGATTTTGTATCCTGCTACTTTATTAAACTGACTGATTAGTTTTTCTGTGGAGTTTTTGGGTTCTCTATGTATATTATCGTTATTATATGCGAATAGGATAGTTTTACTACTTCCTTCCTTATTTGGATTCCTTGTATGTTGTTCTCGTCTTATTGCTCTGGCTAGTACTTCCTGTATTATGTTGAAAAGCAGTGGTGAAAGTGGACATCCTTGTCTTATTCCAGATCTTAATGGAAATGCTTTCAACTTTTCACCATTGAGAATGATATTGGCTATGGGCTTGTCATATATGGCCTTTATGTTGTTAAGGTATGTTCCTTGGATCCCAAGAATTTCAAGAACCTTTATCATAAATGGGTGTTGTACATTGTCAAAAGCTTTCTCAGTATCTACTGATATTATCATATGGTTTTTATATTTTGTTGATGTGTTGGATTACACTGATTGATTTTCGGATACTGAACAATGCTTGTGACCCTGGAATAAATCCTACTTGGTCATGGTGAACTATCTTATGGATACATTGTTGGATTCTGCTAGCTAAAATTTTATTGAGTATTTTTGCATCAGTGTTCATTAGAGAGACTGGCCTGTAGTTTTCTTTTTTTGTGTTGCCCTTGTTTGGTTTTGGTATTAGTGTAATGTTGGCTTCATAGAATGTGTTTGGTATTATCCCTTCCTTTGTAATTTTTTTGAAAGAGTTTGTGAAGGATAGGCACTATTTTTTTTTTCTGAATGTTTGGTAGAATTTATTTGTAAATTCATCTGGTCCTGGGCTTTTGTTTTTGGGGAGGGTTAATGACTATTTCAATTTCACTACTTGTAATGGGCTGTTTAGGTGTTCTATTGCTTCTTTATCTAAATTTGGGTGATTGTAAAGTTGTAGGAATTTGTCCATCTCTTTTCGATTGTTGAACTTGTATGCATATAATTGTTCATAGCAGTTTCTGATTATTCTTTTGATTTCTGCTGTGTCTTTGTGATTTCTCCTCTTTCATTTGTGATCCTATTTATTTGTGTTTTCTCCCAAGTTTCCTTTGTCAATCTGGCTAGGGGTTTATCTATTTATTTTTTTCAAAGAACCAACTTTTGGTTACATTGATCTTTTGGATTTTTTTTTAGTTTTGATTTCATTTATTTCTGCTTTGATTTTTATTATTTCCTTTCTTCTAAATGTTTTAGGGGACTTTTGCTGTTCTTTCTCTAGTTCTTTGAGATGTAAGATTATGTTGTTTCTTTGAGTTCTTTCTTGTTTCTTGATGTGAGCCTCTTTTGCTATAAATTTTCCTCTTATTACTGCTTTTGCTGCATCCCATACATTTAGGAAATTGGTGTCTTCCTTATCGTTCAACTCAAAGTACTTTTTTTTTTTTTTTTTTTTTTTTTTGCAGTTTACCCTTTTCAGGAGGGAATGTTTATTTTCAATCTTTTTTTTTTTTTTTTTTTTAAATATTAAATTTTATTTTTATATTCCCCCATACAATTGCAAACGCCCCATTCTGACCCCAATCCTTCCCCTCCCGCCCCCCACCCCCCAAAAAGTGTCTCTGGTTCATAGTTTTTTTGTTGATTTTGATTTTCACTTTCTTATATTCATTTTCCTGGTCCCTTATTTAAGTTTTCTAGATTCCTGCTATGAGTGAGACCATCCGGTATTTTTCTTTTTCTTTTTGGCTTATTTCGCTGAGCATGATCCCTTCCAGTGCCATCCATGTTGCTGAAAATTGCATGTGTTTATCTTTTTTGAATGCTGAGTAATATTCCATGGTATATATGTACCACATCTTCTTGATCCAGTCATCTATTTTTGGGCATTTGGGTTGTTTCCAAAGCTTAGCTATTGTAAACAGTGCTGCTATAAACATAGGAGTGCAGGTGTTCTTTGGAATTGATGTTTCTGTGTCCTTTGGGTAAATACCTAGGAGTGGAATTGCTGGATCATATGGAAGCTCTATGTTTAGTAGGTCCAGAAATCTCCACACAGCTCTCCATAGTGGTTGGACCAGTTTGCACTCCCACCAACAGTGCACAAGAGTTCCTTTTTCTCCACATCCTCGCCACATTTGTTGTTGCTAGTTTTTTTAATATGTGCCATTCTCACTGGTGTGAGATGGTATCTCATGGTAGTTTTGATTTGCATTTCCCTGATTACAAGTGATGTTGAACATTTTTTCATATGTCTGTTGGCCATTTGCATTTCCTCTTCAGAGAAGTTTCTTTTTAGCTCTTCTGCCCATTTTTTGACTGGATTATTTTCTTTGTTGTTGCTGAGTCTCATCAGCTCTTTGCAGATTTTTGTGATCAGTCCTTTATCATTAGTGTTGGGTGCAAAAATGTTCTCCCAGTTGGTGGGGTTTCTCTTTGTTTTTGTTATTGTCTCTTTTGCTGTGCAGAAGCTCTTTAATTTGATGTAGTCCCAGCTGTTTATCTTTCTCTTCACTATCACTGCTTTGGGTGATGTGTCTGTAAAGATGTCTTTGATGTGCAAATCCCGTAGTGTTTCGCCTATATTTCCTTCTATGTATTTTATGGTTTCAGGTCTTATGTCTAGTTCTTTAATCCATTTTGAGTTGATTTTTGTGTATGGTGTGAGGTAGTGGTCAAGCTTCATTCTTTTGCATGTAGCGACCCAGTTTTCCCAGCACCATTTATTGAACAAACTTTCTTTGCTCCAATGCATAGTCTTTGCTCCTTTGTCAAAGATTAGTTGACCATAAATCTGTGGGTTTATTTCTGGATTTTCTATTCGATTCCATTGGTCTGTATGTCTGTTCTTGTTCCAATACCATGCAGTTTTGATGATTATGGCTTTGTAGTATAGTTTGAAGTCTGGGAGTGTGATGCCTCCATTTCCTTCTTTTTTTTTCAGTAGAGCTTTGGCTATTCGGGGTTTTTGGTGATTCCATATGAATTTCATCAATAATTGTTCTATTTCTTTGAAGAATGCCATTGAGATTTTGATTGGAATAGCATTGAATCTGTATATTGCTTTTGGTAGGATGGCCATTTTAATAATGTTTATTCTTCCAATCCATGAGCAGGGGATGTCTTTCCATTTCTTTGTGTCTTCTTCTATTTCTTTTAACAGTGTTTTATAGTTTTCTTTGTATAGGTCCTTTACCTCTTTTGTTAGATTTATTCCCAAATATTTGATTTTTTTTGTTTCGATAATAAAAGGGGTGGTTTTTTTGATTTCTTCTTCTTCAGATTTATTGTTTGTGTATAGGAAGGCTACTGACTTTTGCGTGTTGATTTTGTATCCTGCCACTTTACTGAACTGATTGATGAGTTGAATTAGTTTTTCTGTGGAGTTTTTGGGGTTCTCTATGTATATTATCATATCATCTGCAAATAGTGATAGTTTGACTTCTTCTTTTCCTATTTGGATTCCTTGGATGTCTTTCTCTTGTCTTATTGCTCTGGCTAGGACTTCCAGTATTATATTGAAAAGCAGTGGTGAGAGTGGACATCCTTGTCTTGTTCCAGATCTTAATGGAATTGCTTTCAGCTTTTCACCATTGAGAATGATACTGGCTGTTGGCTTGTCATAGATGGCCTTTATGATGTTGAGGTATGTTCCTTGTATCCCAAGAATTTCAAGGGCTTTTATCATGAATGGGTGTTGCACTTTGTCGAAAGCTTTCTCAGCATCTATTGATATTAGGATATTGGTTTTTATATTTCTTTTTGTTGATGTGTTGGATAACGTTGATTGATTTTCGGATGTTAAACCATCCTTGTGCCCCTGGAATGAATCCAACTTGGTCGTGGTGAATTATCTTATGGATACATTGTTGGATTCTGATAGCTAAAATTTTATTGAGGATTTTTGCATCAGTGTTCATTAGGGAGATTGGCCTATAGTTTTCCTTTTTTGTGTTGTCCTTGTTCGGTTTTGGTATTAGTGTAATATTGGCTTCATAGAACGTGTTTGGTATTGTCCCTTCCTTCTCAATTTTTGGGAAGAGTTTGTGAAGGATAGGCACTAATTCGTCTCTGAATGTTTGTAGAATTCATTTGTAAATCCATCAGGTCCTGGGCTTTTGTTTTGGGGAGGTTTTTTATTACCATTTCAATTTCGCTGCTTGTAATTGGTCTGTTTAGGTGTTCTATTTCTTCTTTATCTAGCTTTGGGTGATTGTAGAGTTGTAGGAATTTGTCCATCTCCTCTAGATTGTTGAACTTGTTTCCATATAACTGTTCATAGTAGTTACTGATTATTCTTTTGATTTCTGCTGTGTCCGTTGTGATTTCTCCTCTTTCATTTATGATTCTGTGTATTTGTGCTTTCTCCCTTTTTTCCTTTGTGAGCCTGGCTAGGGGTTTGTCTATTTTATTTATTTTTTCAAAGAACCAGCTCTTGGTTTCATTGATCTTTTGGATTGTTTTTTTAGTTTCAATTTCATTTATTTCTGCTTTGGTTTTTATTATTTCTTTTCTTCTACTGGTTCTGGGGTTTTTTTTGTTCTTTTCTAGATCTTTGAGCTTCGAGATTAGGTTGTTTCTTTGAGTTCTTTCTTGTTTTTTGATGTGAGCTTCTATTGCTATATATTTTCCTCTTATTACTGCTTTTGCTGCATCCCATACATTTAGGATATTGGTGTCCTCCTTGTCATTCAATTCAAAGAATTTTTTAATTTCTTCTTTGATCTCCTCGTTAGTCCAGTGGTCTTCCAGTAGTGTGGCTTTTAATCTCCATGAGGTAGGATAGTTCCTTGCCTTCTTTTTATGATTTATTTCTAGTTTGATGCCTTCGTGGTCAGAAAAGATGGTTGGTATGATTTCAATCTTGGTGTATCTGTTGATGTTTGTCTTGTGCCCCAGTATGTGATCGATCCTGGAGAATGATCCGTGTGCGCTTGAGAAAAATGTGTACTCCGTTTTTTTTGGGTTTAGTGTTCTATAGATGTCTGTTAAGCCCAAATGCTCTAGGTCCTTATTTAGAGCTTTAGTTTCTTTACTTATTTTTTGTCTTGTTGATCTATCCATTGTTGATAGTGGTGTGTTGAAGTCTCCCACTACATATGTGTTTTCTCTGATGTCTGTTTTCAGAGAGGACAACAGTTGTCTGATATAGTTTGGTGCTCTTTCGTTTGGTGAGTATATGTTAATGAGTGTTATTTCTTCTTGAAGTATTGTCCCCTTAATCATAATGTAGTGACCATTGGGGTCTCTTTTTATTTTTTTGAGTTTGAAGTCTGTTTTATCTGATATAAGTATAGCTGTTCCTGCTTTCTTTTTTGGCCCATTTGCTTGTAGGATTGTTTTCCATCCTTTGACTTTGAGCCTATTTTTATCTTTTGTAGCTAAATGTGTTTCCTGGAGACAGCAAAAGGTTGGGTTTTGTTTCTTAATCCAGGCTGCAACTCTGTGTCTTTTTATTGAAGAGTTTAGTCCATTTACATTTAGAGTTAATATTGATATGTTAGCATCTGTATTTGCCATTATGTTTGTCTTTCCTTTGATTTTATTTATTTATTCTTTAATAACTTTTTTTTTTTTGGTCTTCTTTCGTTGTTATTCGTCCCTCTGAGGTTCTGGCTTTAGGATTCCTTGTAGTATTTTTTGGAGTGGGGGTTTAGTCGCAATGAAATTCCGGAGTTTCTCTTTGTCTGGGAAGGTCCATATTCTTTCTTCATGGAGGAAAGAGAGCTTTGCGGATAGAGTATTCTTGGTTGGCATCTGTTTTCTTGGAGTCTGTTGACTATGTCCCTCCACTCTCTCCTTGCCCGTAGTGTTTCTTCAGAGAAGTCTGATGTCAGCCTGATTGGTTTTCCTTTGAATGTTATCTGTTTCTTCCCTCTTGTCAGCTTCATTATTTTTTCCTTGTCCTGGATTCTTGGGAGCTTTACTATTATGTGTCTTGCTGTGTTTTTCCTTTCGTCGTGGAAGTTTGGTGTTCTTCTTGCTTCTTGTATATCAATTTTCAGCTCCTTCTTCTCATTTGGGAAGTTCTCTTCAATTATATCCATGAATATTTTCTCTGTTCCTACATCTCTCTCCTCTCCTTCTGGAATTCCTATAACTCTTATATTTCCTTTCCTCATGGAGTCAGATAGTTCCCGAAGTCTTTCTTCATTCTTTTTCCTTCGTACTTCTCTTTCCTTTTCTGTTTTGGTTCTTTTTATTTCTGTGTCTTCAAGATTACTTATTCGTTCTTCCATTTCATCTATTCTGCTTTCATTGCTTTTCCCAGAGTTCTTTAGTTCCTCCATTAATTCTTTGATCTCCTGCATTTCTCTTACTTCCCTCTTTAGGGACTCAATTTCCTTCTTCTGATCTATCACTTTTTTAATCATGGCAATTTTAAATTCTCTTTCTGGAAGGCTCAGAAGTTCTTCCAAGTTGCTGTCGTTGCAATCTGGGAGTGGTTTTCTTTTTGTGGTGTGCTTCTTTCCTGAGGAGTTGTTAGGTTGCGTGTGGTTCTTCTACTCCCTACTGTCTGTTTTCTAATTTGTCGTATGCGTTGGGACACTGTGTTGCTCGGACTGACTGACATCTTGGGTGAACTTCTCCGCTCCCCTCTGGCTCTTCCAGGAGCCATCTCTGTCTTCTGGGGGAGCTTTCTGCTGGTTTTAGGCAGTTTTTACTGAAGAAATGTCCCTGTTCTCAAATGGCGAAGCGGGGTGCAGTCCCTGCGCCTCCGGTTTCAGGCACACTCTTCTGCGCCCCCGGTCTGCCCCGGACGTGGGTGCCTGCTCCCTCTGTGGGCTCAGACTGCTGGTCGGAAGGGGCCTGGCGTGGAATAACTTCCCGGCTGGCCACTGGGTCCTCCAGAAACCTTCTGCCCTTTTCAAGCAGACTTAAGAAATGTCCTGTTTTATAGGGTGTTAGTGACTTTTTTTTTTCCTGGTCGCTAGGTGGCGCCAGAGATCTCTCCTATTGTCCTTGGGGGGCTGTTTTTCGCCTCCCCCCACCCCGTGGGACAGAGAACAGAGCGGGAATGGTAGGGTACACCTCAACAGCTTTGGGGTGCTGTGTCTGCCTTGTGCCCCACCGTCGTGGAGAAACCACGCCCCGAATTTTCGTGCCCCGGGTCTCAGTTCAAAGCCCTCAGGTCCAGGACGCGGGCTGTAGCCCAGTTCAGTGGCGCGGGAATGGCGCCTTTTGCACCCGGCTCCAGTGCCTGTGCGCCTGGTTCCTGCTTACTCAGGGAGGGACCTTCACCTCAGTGAGGACCTCCGTGCGTCTCCCCGCAAGCCTAGGTCGTCTCCCCGCAAGCCTAGGTCGCAGGCGCGGGGACCTGGGCAGCCGCGATCCCGGTCTGCACTTGCTTTTCAAGCGCGCCAGGCGTGCCGCGTTTCCCGCGCAGGCTTACCGGCAGCCCGGGCTGTGTGCGCGTCTCCCGGGGTCTTTGTTCTTCTCTAATGGCGCCCGGAGCCGTTCGCTCGCCGCCGCGGCGGATCCTGCAGGGTTCGCCTCAGCTCCCGTTCACGGGGTGTGGTGGCTGCAATAGTTCCTTTCCGCTCACAGTCCCGCTTGCTGCGTTGTTTGTTCTTGTTGGTTGTTTTGGTTTGTTGTTTCCTCCTCTCTGCTGGTCGGAGAGTGCCGCCTCTGTGGGCGGGGGAGGGGAGCAGGGTTCTGCGCTTCCCTCCCTTCTAGTCCTCTTTTATGGCCACTTTCTTCTTCGGGCAGTTCGCTGGCGTCACCCGTTTATCTTCCGTGTCCCAGTTCTCACTGGGACCTGCCGCTTTTCCTCCCTATTCACTTTTTTTAATGGGAGATCTTACTCGCAGCGTCTCCTCGCAGCCATGTTGCTCCGCCCCCCCTCTCAAAGTACTTTTTAATTTCTTCTTTGATCTTCTCGTTAGTCCAGTGGTCTTCAAGCAGTGTGGACTTCCATCTCCATGAGGTAGGAGGGTTCCCTGCCTTCTTTTTATGGTTTATTTCTAGTTTGATGCCTTCATGGTCAGAGAAGATGGTTGGTATAATTTCAGTATTAGTGTATCTGTTGATGTTTGTCTTGTGTTCCAGTATGTGATAAATCCTAGAGAATGATCCATGTGCACTTGAGAAAAATGTGTATTCAGATTTTTGAGGGGTGTAGTGTTCTATAAATGTCTGTTAACCACAAGAGGTCTAGATCCTTATTTAGAGCTTTAGTGTCCTTACTTATTTTTGTCTTGTTGATCCATCCATTGTTGATAGTGGTGTGTTGAAGTCTCCTACTACAATACATATGTATTTTCTCTGATGTCTGTTTTCAGAGATGATAATAGTTGACTGATATATTTTGGTGTTCCTTCATTTGGTGAGTATATGTTAATGAGTGTTATGTCTTCTTGATGTATTGTTCCCTTGATCATAATGTAGTAACTGTCTGGGTCTCCTTTTACGTATTTGAGTTTGAAATCTGTTTTATCTGATGTAAGTATAGCTGATCTTCTTTCTTTTTAGGTCCATTTGCTTGTAGGATTGTTTTCCATCCTTTTTCTTTTAGTCTATTTTTATCTTTTGTAGTTAAATGAGTTTCCTGGAGATAGCAAATGGTTGGGTTTTGTTTCTTGATCCAGGCTGCGATTCTGTACCTATTTATGAGGAGTTTAGTCTGTTTACATTTAGAGTTAATATTGATTGATATGTTGGCATCTGTATTTGCCATTTTGTTTGTATTTTCTGTGGTTTTATTTTTTGTCTTGTTTTGTTCTTATTCATCTCTCTGTTGGTTCCAGTTTTAGAACTCCTTGTAGTATTTTTGGGAGTGGGATTAATTTGTAATGAAAGTCTGGAATTTCTGTTTGTCTGGGAAGGTCCTTATTCTTTCTTCATGGAGGAAGGAAAGCTTTGTGGGGTAAAATATTCATGGCTGGATTTTGTTGTTTTGGAGTTTGTTGACTATGCCCCTCCATTCTTTCCTTGCCTGTAGTGTTTCTTCGGAGAAGTCTGATGTCAGCCTGATTGGTTTTCCTTTGTATGTTATCTGTTTCTTCCCTCTTGACAGCTTCATATTTTCCCTTGTCTTGTATTCTTGGGAGCTTTACTATTATATGTCTTGCTGTATTTTTCCTTTCATCATGGAAGTTTGGTGTTCTTCTTGCTTCTTGTATGTTTATTTTCAGCTCCTTCTTCATGCTTGGGAAGTTCTTTTCGATTATCTTCTTGAATATTTTCTCTGTTCCTATGTCTCTCTCCTTTCCTTCTGGGATTCCTATGACTCTTATATTTCCTTTCCTCATGGAGTCAGATAGTTCCCAAAGTCTTTCTTCATTATTTTTCCTTTGTACCTCTTTTTCTTTTTCTGTTTTTTTTTTTTTATTTCTGTGTCTTTGAGAGTACTTATTTGTTCTTCCATTTCATCCATTCTGCTTTCATTGCTTTTCCCAGGGTTCTTCAGCTCCTCCATTAATCCTTTGATCTCCTGCATTTCTTTCACTTCGCTCTTTAGGGACTCAATTTCATTCTTCTGATTGTTGATTATTTTTCCCATATCCTTTTTGACTTCTTTCAGTTTTTTAATCATGGCAATTTTAAATTCTCTATTGAGAAGGCTCAGAAGTTCTTCCAAGTTATTGTTGTTGCAGTCTGGTGGTTGATCTTCTTTCGGTGATATGTCCTTTCCCTGAGGACTTGCTTGGTTACTTGCAGTTTTTCTTCTCCCTGCTGCTTGTTTTCTGATTTGTCCTGTGTGATGGGACACTGTGTCACTGGTACTGGCCAGGATTTCTTTGGTGACCTCCTTCTGGGATGTTGGAAGCTCTGACTGTGGGGACAGCCCTTTCTCAGTTCCACACAGTTTTGGTGAGCTCCAGATGCAAAATTCCCTGTTTTAAAGATGGCACATCTGGGACCGTGCTCCCCTGTTCCCTTGGTCTGCCCCAGTGGTGGCTGGATCTCCCTCTGGGCTCCAACTCGTGAGGCCTGGCTTGTGAGGTGTTTCAGCTCACCTCTGACTGTGCAGACAGCCTTTTCTCAGTTCCACACAGTTTTGGTGAGGTCTGGACATGAAATTTCCTCTTTTAAAGATGGTGTGTCCTCATTTTTACGTATTTTAAAAGCAATCATGCAATATGGTTTTCAGTCTTCCTCTTTTACAGATGAAGAGAATGAAGGCCAAAACATTGAAAGTCAAAGGAATGATACTAGAGAATGATACCTGATATCACATTCTTGGTATAGTGAGCCAGAGAGATAGTCAGGAAGGGCTATCCTTTGAATTCAGAAGAAAAGGAAGATTCCTACATATGTCACAGGACCAGCAGACCAGAGGCCCAATCTGGTCTTTGTTAAAACATCAGAGGTCAATTCTGAGTCAGTACTCAGAGTTCAGGAGACAGATAAAGCCAGGAACAGAACTGCCAAGGAAACACACTGAGTTATGAGCAGACAGAAGCTGCTTTTATTTTGCTTGATTAAAGCTGCCTAGAGGTAGTCCTTGATCAACAGGTATTAACTGTAGTTTAATGAGGATAATGAGGCTTGAAGGTAGTTCTTTCCTTGCAACAAAGAAAGGGATAGAAATATGTGTATTAACCCATGATGTGCCCTAAATTAAACATTACAGAGTTGGTGATTTGGTTACACAGCATTCCTAGTATCATCATTCTAGCACTAATCCCCCCGCATGAAGTTCCCTTTTCTCCTAGAATGTAAAGGATGTATTAAATTGTTTCTTGGCCTTTCCAAATTTGCTTCAAGTCTACATAGAGATTCCAGTTACTAAACATCTTGAACATCCTTGTTAACTCAATCCCTCAATCCCTTTCTCTATGTCTGTTTATATATTTGCTAGAAACTTTAAAAAAAAAAAGTATGCCTTTTATCGCTTCTCGGCCTTTTGGCTAAGATCAAGTGTAAAAAAAAGTATGCCTTTCAAAAAACATCAGGAAAGTCAATTTTTATTAAGTAGGACATGTGATACATGCCAGTAAAAATGATTTTTGGATGATTGTAATGTGTCTTATAAATTCATAGCTAAATTATTGCTTTGTAATTATTAAAAGTAATTTATAAATATAGGTATATATAATATTTATAAATTTGCATTTATAAAAAGAAAAACATTGTTACTGAAATATATTCCTTACATTTTGTTTAGTCTGAAGCTAGTTAAATAGATACATTTTTCTTCCCAGTTAGAAAGAATTATGATAGTTCATTGTCTTGACGGAGCCCTGGTTGATAAGAAAGTTGTTTCTGTGACTACTGGCCTGGTATGGTGTCTACACCAGTTTTTCCTTCTTATGGAAAGTGCTTATTTCAGCATCTTTGTCAAAATCCACTGCCCCTTTTAACAACAAAGGAGTGATAAAGAAGGAAAAAGGAAACCAAATAATGATAACTAAGATGTTCTTCATATTTTCAAGTTGTTCATTTAAGTGAAAAGTGATTTTGCAAGAGGTAGAGGGAGACAGCTGTTGATTCAGTGTTCAGTTCCAGAGGCAGCTTGTGCCTTTCTAATACACACCAGTCTTGTGCCTGAGAGGCTCAAGAATGCTTCTGACAGTTGTCATTGTTTTGTGGTAATTGAATGAGGCAATCCTAACTCAGTAAATCTAAGTGGAAGAAGAAAGCAAGCATTTTTTCCTCAAATAACAAAATGGATACGATAGGGTTTTCCATTTGGGGGAAGTTGTGTTGTGTTGTGTTTTTGAAAAGACAGTGAAAACATAACTCCAAAGGACATAAAGGTACCAGTCACAATTAGGAGGTAGGAGAGTTATATGGGTTAGTTTCTTGGACCACCACTCCAGATTTGCTCCTGACCTCAAATCATGCTGATTGTTGACAAGGTTTTAACCAGTGTAACAGAAAATGCAATACCCAAGACCAACATCCTTAACCAATACCCAGTGACTTACAATTCTAACACAAAACCATCATGGCATGATTGGGGAGGAAAGCAGCTTAGCTTAATCCATTTACATAATTATAAATCATCAAACAGAATAGGAAGGCAAAGGAATTCTCCCCCAATCAAAACCTTGGGGAAAATGCCAAACACAATGTAATTAACCAAGTACTGGAAGAAGAATTCAGGCAAGCAATTTTAATGATGCTTATGAAATTAGGGATGCAATGAATAAACAAAATGAGAAATACAACAAGAGAAAATACAAAAAAAAAAGTTGTTAACTCAACTCACAGAGAGAGAATAAACTAGATAATCTCTGAGATTTCCTCCAGATCAAATGTGTTCAACACTTTGTTCTCAGTTATTTTTACAGACTGATTCCATCTTAAACTCAGTTTGATAAAGGTCAAAGAATGTTTACAGTTTCTTTCTTTATAAAGTATTGGTCCATTTCCTAATTAACTTTCTCCCATATCACACATTTCATACCCTACTGAATATCACCAATATCAGGCCATCTCTACTGTGTGAACATATGGAGTATATACCTTTGTGTGCTTGTTCCTGCCATTCTCTTAGCCAAGAATGCCCTTGGCAACCTCCCTGCTACTGAAATACTACTCTTCATTCAAGATCAAGTTAAAATGTCACCTGCTCTCTGCAGCCTTCTTTGATAACAAGAATTAATCATTCTTCCTTCTGAGGCACAAGTTGTTAATGCATCTTTTCTAGCATGGATTTCATTTGGATTTAAACTAAACTGGTAATTGATTCTTTATCATTTAGTTATAAATGCCTAAAGCACACGAATTATTTCTTAGATATCTTTGTATTCACCCAAATAGCACATAGTAAAGCATTCAGAATAAATACTGAATGATGAGTGACTCTTCATTAAATAAAATCATCTAAAATTAAGAATCTTCTGTTCATGAAATCATGAAATGTTTTACAAACAATGATTTAGAAATTCCTTCATAGTACAATGAGAATATAATTTTAATAATAATAGCAGTACCATAGTCATCACTTGATCTTATCAATATTATATCTAATCATGGATACTAGTCCAAAGTCAATGGGTAATCAGCTTAATAACTTTGTTCTGTACTTTTATATTATAATTTTGTGTTCAAGCACTCATATGTTTGGAATCAATTTCCTTTGCTCATTGTTATCCATCATGATGAACTTTGATGAAAATATTCAGTGTCCTTTACTCAAAATCTTCTAAAAAGTAAGTATTTTATCTATCCTGTCTTTTATGCCTGTACCCTAAGCATGTATACCTAACCTTGCTGTCTTCATTTCTATCTTCAACACCACTTGACTAGTTGCTATAGTTTCATCTGGTAAACATGTAGCATACTTAAGTAATGTCTTCACAAATGCTCTTTGTATGCCATGGCTATGCGTAGTTAGTTCTACAAAGACAAGTTATATTCTTCTTTGGGGTGCTAACTCAATTGCATGAAATGTGTATTTTCAGATGTTGAGGTGCAGTTGTGAGTCTTTTCTAAGAGATATTTTAAAAAATAGCAACACCTCAGTACATGGGTTTGTAATTAATACCTCATTGTTATGTCTAATCCCCATGACTTTATTTTTTAAAGATTTATTTATGCATACAAGAACTGGGGTACAGGACAGAGGTGTGGGGGTGAGTGGATGCACCAGAGACAGAGTGGGGGACAGAACGGGCAGATTGACTGAAGTACACTGCTGCAGAGAGCAGTGGGTGAGCCAGGAGAGGTCTGCTGTACCATGTGGGTAGCTCCCTGGCCGGGGACTGAACTCATGCTTCAGTAGCTGTGAATACCTTCATAGGCTGTGTCCCAACACCTTGTGCCACCAGGAAGGCCCAAATCCCCATGACTTTAACTGGATGCAAAAGATTATGAGCAGAAGAGAAAATCTGTATGCAATTTTCAAGCCAAGCATTTTTTCCAAACTAAGTAGAAACCGAGTTACTCCGAACAATACTACAAATTATATTGTTCTGCCAACACAATTAGTATTATTGCTTTCTCTACTCCATTCTGTAACTGCTCAAGAAGTGTTCCCCCCTCAGCAGTATATTTCAGCAGATCTGCCTGTTCTGCTCCCCACTCTGGCTCTGCTGAATCTTCTCCCATCCACACCTCTGGCTCACAATGCAAAAATTAATAAATAAAATCTTTTTAAAAAGCATAAAAAAGTGAGCTAGGGTTTGAGAATAATTGTTATTTTCCTTGAAAATACCTCCTCAAAATAGAATATATACTCATCTAGCTGAACTGGTTTACATTAATGCAGCTGAACAGCAGGAAAGTACAATGATATTTCATATTTCTTCTAGTTTTATAATTATATGTTATGAAGAAATAAAAATTGATGAACTATTTCAATAATAGCAGAGATTGTAAAATGAGACCATAAATTAACACCAAAAAACTTGAAATTGAGATTGTCCTTTGAACACATCAGCAATCAAAAGATATGATTAATCGTGTGAGGGAGTGTCCTTAGAAACCATGAACAATTGAGTGACAACAAAAAAGCTATGAATCTGCCAAGGTGATCTGGATATCATCTCAGGCAAACAGCACTGAGGTACATTTGCTATTGTCTGAAACTTCATCATCCACATTGGCCTCTGTGGGCAATGAAAAAAAAATGATATATTGTTTTGAAAAATTGAAATATCTAAAGAAAATAGCCTAAAAACAAGAAATAGAAAGCTTTAAAATTAAGCACAAACAGGCCCCCCTGGTGGTACAAGGGGTTAAGATGCAACCTATGAAGCTATCCACAGCCACTGCAGCATGAGTTTGATCCCTGGCCAGGGAGCTACCCACATGGTGCAAAAGACCTCTCCTGACTTGCCCACTGCTCCCCTACACAGTGTATTCAGAACATCTGCCTGGTCTGCTACCTACTCTGTCTCTGGTGAATCCTCTCACCCACCGCACCTCTGGCCTGTACCCCAGTTCTTGTATGCATAAATAAATAAATCTTTTTAAAAAATGTTATGAATTAAATATATAATTTGCTTTGAAGAACAGGTCTCTCCAAAACATCCAGGGCAGAATTTTTCCAATAATTATCACCTTGGCACATGGTGCTAAGGTTAACAGAGTCCTTCAGGCTTCAAGAGAAATTGTTACCATTGCCTTAAAGAAAGATGACCCCATCTCAGGGTCATCTTTAGAAATAGCTATTTTATTGGAGAAACCTATCTTATGGTGGGGCAAACATCTATAATTTATATTGTTTTGTCATCTGAGTCACCATCTCCTCATCATGTGAGGCCCTCCCCACCTCATCCCCAGATCCCTCTCTTACTCTTCAGGAATAAAAACTCTCAGTTTGTCTCATTTACTCAAGAATTTAAAGCTCTAACAGGGAAAGTGACTCCCATGGAAAGGGAAGTTTCCATGGGCCTCCCCTGGTGGTGCAGGTGGTTGAGCACAGGGCTGTGTAGCTGTCCGCAGCCTCTGCTGCTCCAGTTCGATCCCAGCCAGCAGGTGAGGGTCCCACATGGCACAGCAGACCTCTCCTGCCTCGCCCCGCTGCTCCCCTCAGCAGTGTATTTTGTCAGTCCGTCTGTTCTGTTCCCCGCTCTGTCTCCAGTGAATCCTCTCACCCGCCCATGCATCTGGCCTGTACTCTGGTTCTTGTATGCAGGAATAAATAAATCTTTAAAAAAAAAAAAAGAATTTAAAAAAACAAGAAAGGGGAGGTTCCAGATTTCCTGCCCCACCCAAAGGAAGATAGAGCTGAGCAGGGAGGAGGAGAAGCTGGAAAAGAGACTGAAGAAGAAAGGAAGCAGGATGGCAAGCACATGGACAGAGAGACATGTGAAGAAGTTGTATTTGCTGTATGGACCTGGACTGGTTGAAACAGATGTGGGTGAGAGACCCATGGGGAGGTTAACAATGGCAGCTTTTATCTTGATTTTGATTTTGCTCTTTTTCCTCCCAGACTTGTCTAACTGCTTTTGACCCTTTTTTTAATGGGTCTAAACCAGAACGTGCCTTTGATTTGTGGCAGGCTATTGGACCCTGTGACCCTACTTTGAGCCATCCCTGTTTGGCTGGGCATTTACCTATGAGGGGTAAATGAGTAAATGAGTAAATTTGAGTGCTTGATTTGGAAACTATATTTGTTGTCTTGTTTTTGTTGCACACTAATTGTATTAAAGTTCCTCTCAACTGACGGTCTTATGCATTAGAATATATTTGTCTTAATGAGGCAGATGGCAGAACCTATTCAGAATGAGCAGGTTTGGGGCTTTTGGGGTGCTCCTCTTTCTCTTCCTGCCCTTCAACAAAGCTGCATAAATTCTCCATATGTGTCCAATTATAGTTTTCTTTTTTTCTCTGCCAATCTGTCTGAATTTCATTTGTTTACTTGATCAGCTGAAGAGGAACTGAGAGAGTATGGGGAGGGGAGATTTTTCACCAGCATCCTCTAACTCTATATTAAATTGTCATTGCTATGTGAGCTCTCATACTATATAGCAGTGATACAGACATTTCAACATTCTTAAACTATTCTAACCAATCACCAGTAAATAACTAGTTTCAACAGAGATTTCTTAGCAATTAGAGCTTTAAGGCAAAATGGAATATCTAGAAACCTCAATCATTTCTTCAGAATAAAAGAGAGAAATAATCTTTGCCACATTGTAAAATGTAAATCGTCCTTATTCCAAAAATGTTTTCAGGAATTTTAATTAGAAAATTTAAAAGTCCATAATGAAAATTTCTTTTTAGTTTGACAGTGATTAAAAGAATACCATCATCCAGAACCTAGCTGCCAAAAAATGAAAAATTCTTGTTTCTGAAAAGGATTGTTGAAGACAATTATGCAAATATGCAGAAAGCTAGTAAGACAAGATTTTAAACCTTTAATATGTTAAGATTTCATTTTCAAAACAAAATAACTTTTATAGCTTATGAGTCTAAAACAATAGGAAAACAAACAAAAATAATATGTGCACACCAGTTTTCTGATAATCTAAGACAACTGTGACCCCTACTGTCCACACATGTTTGCACAATTAAATTCTCAAGGAGAAGTTCAGCATCATTACTGAATATTCTTTTTGAGTTTCTAGTGTGAAAAGTGACTAGGTTAGAAACCAATGCAAGATCTAAAGATCTGCCTCTGATTTTTAAGATAGACACAACTCAGAAAAACGTAAAGGAAGGACAAACATGCCAGCATTTAACAGTGCTACTTTCTCTCAAAGCTACCCTAAAAAGTAGCCAATGGCATTGCTGCTGTTCCTCTTCAGTCCCAATTTGTTTATGGCTAAGACTACAATACTTTTTTGAAAAAACATTCACTATATTACATCTAATATCATCCACAGCTACAACATTCATTTTAATTGGTTGTTTGGGTTTTTTAGTATAAACTGGGGAGTTAATCTAGTTTCCCTAAGTACAGAAAAATATACATAGCTGTAAATTAAGCATACTAACAGGCCCTCCAGTTAGTTGCTTTAGCTACGTCATGACCCTCCTGTAGTCTACTGAATGTCCATTTAGTCAATGAGATCTCTCTATGTTGGCTGATAGGAAACTGAATGATTCTCAGCTCTATGTGAAACCTGGCAATTGTTGAGCTTTCAGTTCCACGATAACTCTTTTGTGTTGTTGTTAATAAAGTACCATTATTTTACATCTTTTTAAATTTTGATGTAGTAGGATTTCTCCCATTAGGTGTGGTCACCGTAGCTCTCCCACCACCAAAACACCCACAGTCTTCCCCCATAATCTGCTGTGCTCTTCCCCAAACCCTTCTCAACTCTCCCCATTCTTTACTCTCCTCCTCCTCTCCCCTTCTGAATGCCTCAGATCTATGTCAGTTTTCAGAGATTGGTTTTATGGTTTCTTTTCTTTTTTTATTATTATTTTTTTTAATTTTATATATTTTTACATCATTTTTCATTTAATACAATGTAAGCATCTTCATCCTGGATCAAGAAGATGTGGTACATATACACAATGGAATATTACTCAGCAATCAAAAAAGGTTTCATGGTTTCTTTCTTTGACGCTTTGTTTAGTTTCTCTATATTCCACATATAAGTGATACCATCCAATATTTACCTTTCTCCTTCTGGATTATTTTGCTCAGCATAATCCCTTCCAGCTCCATCCATGTTGCTGAAAATAGCATGAGTTTATCTTTCTTGATCTCTGAGTAGTGTTCAATTGTGTATATATACCACATCTTCTTCATCCACTCATTTATTTTGGGGCATTTAGGCTGTTTCCACAAAATAAATACTGTGAATAGTGCTGCAATAAAAATAAGAGTGCAGGTTTCCTTTGAATTAGTGTTTTTATGTTCTTTGGGTAGATATGTAGGAGTGGAATTGAGTGCTCATATAGCAGATCCATTTTTAGTGTCTTAAAGAACCTCCACACAGCTTTTCATTGAGCTGGAGCAGTCTACATGCCCACCAATAGTGTAAGAGGTTCCTGTTTCTCCACACCCTCACCAATACTTGTTGTTTCTAGGGGTTTTTTTTTGTTTGTTTGTTTGTTTTAATATACATGGGTCATTCTCACAGGTATGAGATGGTATCTCATTGTGGTTTTGAGATGCATTTTCCTGATAGTAAATGATGAATTTTTTTTTAAGTGCCTGTTGGCCAGCTGTATGTCTTCATTGGAGAAGCAGCCACACGGGACCCACCATTTGACCTTTTGTCAGTGGTTCCAGTCACCCTGGGGATATTCTTGATAATTCTTTATACAGAACTTGTTCTTATCTAATTGGTAAGATTAGGTTTCTCAGGTTTGTATTCAGCTAAGCCTCAAGGGAATGCCTTTGCAGTTTCTGGTACTTTTTTCCTATATATCTCTCTCCTGATGAGTACTATGCCCTCAAATTTCTGCCTTGGCCTCCCAGCACACTGCTCTCTATATCTTCTGTTTAGTTCTCTCATTCTCCTTCACAGCCCAGCAGTTAATAGTAGGTAGTAAGTATGGTTTATGTAAGAATAAACTTGTTTACCTCCTCAGGGAATGCAGTCTATGTTGCTTGTTTTCAAATGTCTGAAAAATGCTTGCTATCTGTAGGTTTGTCAGTTTTTCTTTGTAGTAAGAGGGTAAGTACAAGTCTTCTAGCTCCACGGTTGGGAAAAGATTGAATTTCTCTCTTTTTTTTTAATGAGAGAGATCAGTTCTAGTGGGATATTAATGCTAACCAGGAAATGCAGTAAGTAGGTAACATTTAATCATAAAGAAGACAGAACTGCAGAACTATTGTGGACAAAGGCAAGGGAGATTTAGATAAAATCATGGACGCTTTATGTATATGATTATGGAAGAGGACATACTAGAGGTCTGAAAGAAAAGAATCAAGTATAAAATGGTTATCTGGTAGGTAAGAGAGTTAATGAACTAGGTAGATGTAGTAAGATTTCTAAGCAGCAACAAGGGTGAAACAGGTTAGTAGACCTGAGTTTTAAATGAACAAAGGAAAGTGTGTTTTTAACCACTCATATTCAAATAGTGCAAGTGTATATCTAAGCAGCAAAGATTTGAATTTAACCAGAGTTAAAGTTTCTCTGTGATAGTCAAGAATTATAAACTGCTGAAAAAAAATTACAGGTAGAAATTTACCAAATGTAATTGAAACTATTTCTGTAACTTACAGAGGGGGAAAGACTAAAAATATGGGTTATCTGCATATAAAATTAACGCATGGAGAGAATGAGATAAAGTTAAAGCATTACAGGATTGCTCACAATTAAAGGCTAATGAAGGAAAATTAGTCAGGAAAAAAATAATAAGAAGGGAGTGGAATTAGGAAAAAAACACCAAAGATGGGGGAAAATTTCAAGTAGAGGACAGTTACTTGGGTCAAATGTGGGGGGTGGGGGGCAGTAATAGTGATATCCAAAAATGGACCAATTAACTTAGCTATTAAGAAGTCCCTTCCAAGATAACATTTCAAATGAATGCATCAGGAGAGTCAGATTGCAAAGGTTATAGAAGAGGAGGAGGAACAATGGCAATTAATGATAATTATAACACTTGACAACTGACATTTGAGTGACCATTATATAATTTATATGACCTTAACACACAAAATTTCATTTAATACAACAACCCTGTGAGGTAGGTCAGAAGAACCCATTCCATAGCATTAAAAAAAAAATAAAATCTGAAAGCAGGAAACAGGTAAAAGAGATTATTGGACTTTTTTTGTGGCTTTTTTTTTTTTCAATGCAGGGCTATACTTGACTCATTATCTGGAAAATTTACAAATTTGAGAGGCAAAGGTTAACCCAAAGATTTCTGCCCAGTAAACATACAAATAGGGCCTCCCTTGGTGGTGCAGTGGTTGAGCGCCGGGCTGCGAAGCTGCCCGCAGCCTCTGCAGTGCCGGTTCAATCCCCGGCTGCCGGGCGAGGGTCCCACATGGAGCGCAGACCTCTCCTGCCACACCCCCTGCTCCCCTCAGCAGTGTATTTCCTCAGTTTGCCTGTTCTGTTCCCCGCTCTGGCTCTGGTGAATTCTCTCACCCTCCCAGTGCTTGTATAAATAAATAAATAAATAAATCTTTAAAAAAAACCAAACATACAAATAAATGCTATCTGGAAGAACAGATAATCTGATGGACATGAACCAATTTGAAACATCAACAGATAGTTTTCTTATAAAATTCTTCTTAAATTGTTGATTGTACCTAACTTTTCTAATATTCCTTTGCTAATTTTAGAACCTTTGCTCCCTCATTGTTTCCAATCCCTGGCTAGCAATGTCCCTATGTGTATCTGCTTGTCGGGGAGGAGGCCTTGGCTAAGGAGTTCTTCTCCCCTGGGACTCTATGCTTTCCCACTGCTAGTCTTTGTGGGTCTGCTAGACTTAAGCAGACTGTTCCGCTACCATTGTGGTTACCTGCAGTTCTGCATTCCTATACAAAGTCAGAACTGCCCTTCAGAACCGGTCAATAAGCCATAGGAGACAAACCTCACAAGGTGCCTTTCAAATCAATTAAGAGCAGAAAGCTTGATCACTCTGGGAAGGGTATGCATCATGAGGTATGATGGAGAACACTGAGGGGGCTGCTGACAGATGCATAAATTTACTCCTGACTCATACATCAAGAAGTATGACCGGGAACGCTCGGGGAGCCGAGGAGCAATGTGTGACAAGGGACCCCAGAAGCTGATCAGTGGAATGCCTTGTTGAGAAGTTTAGGACCATGGCCAGGGGTCTGGGGTCTAGTTTTGATTACAACACTTGGTCATCAGGCTGATAACATGGTCAGCAGACTCATGTCCCCCCAAGCCCTAGATGACATTCCTTAGATTCACCCATCCTTATCTCCTTGTCCTCCTAACCCACATAGCCGATGCTGTATGATTATTCTATCAATAAAAATGGCCAAGATCTTGCTCTCAAGCAGCATCCTGCATTATGTAGCCTGCTCCACGACTCCGGTGTCTTTGTCAGTGTGGTGTTGCCCGACACAACCTTCTTTCCCTTCTTTCTAGCCCCAGCAACCTAAGCTCATAGAAATGCAGGAGATTTTTGTTGGGGAAGCTGTGAGATAATTCCCTCATCTATGCTGCATCCATCTGACCCTTGCCAGGTGTTGATCCATGAGGGAAAATGCAATATGAGAACCCGTGCTCCTCTTCTTTGCCTCATAACTCGATTGTGACTTTTTTGGTCTCCCTCTTCTAATTGACCACCTCTATACTTGGTAGCTCATCACATGTAAAGCACAACGTGAGCAATTTGATTTAAACATAAATTGCTGAGGGCCTCCCCGGTGGCACAGCGGTTGAGCGCTGTGTTGCGAAGCTGCCCGCGGCCTCTGTGGCGCCGGTTCGATCCCCAGCTGCTCCCCGGCCACTGGAGGAGGGTCCCGCATGGCGCGCAGACCTCTCCTGCCGCCCTCTGCTCCCCTCAGCAGTGTACTTCGGTCCTTCTGCCTGCTCTGCTCCCAGCTCTGGCTCTGGTGAATTCTCTCACCCTCCCGCGCTTCTGACTATACCCAGTGGCATGTATAAAGAAACAAACAAACAAACAAACAAACAAATAAATAAATAAATAATACATGCCTCTTTAAAAAAAATAATAAAAAAAAATAAACAAATTGCTGAGAATTGTTACTAGGAAAGGGATTCTGGGTAAGGAAGCTGACATTAAAAGTCATGATAATTAACAATTATGGAGAGATTACTTTGTGGAGACATGCTGCTACTTCTTTTAAAGAGTTGTGTATTATTTACTTAATAATTACAGCAGCCTGGTTAGGTGGGTGTTATTATTCTACTAAGTTTACAAGCAAGAAAACTGATGTTTGGGTTGGTTGATCATTTGTCCATTTCCATAGTTAGTATTTGGTAGAACCAGTATTTGAAAGCAAGTGGCAAACTGCTTAAGTGCACACATTTATCAAGAGATTTGATAATGGGGCCTCCCTGGTGGCGCAGCGGTTGAGCGCTGGGTTGCGAAGCTGCCCACTGCCTCTGCAGCGCCTGTTCGGTCCCCGACTGCTCCCCGGCCACTGGAGGAGGGTCCCACATGGCGCGCAGACCTCTCCTGCCGCCCGCTGCTCCCCTCAGCAGTGTACTTTGGTCCTTCTGCCTGCTCTGCTCCCCGCTCTGGCTCTGGTGAGTTCTCTCACCCTCCCGTGCTTCTGGCTGTACCCAGTGCTTGTATGTATAAATAAATAAATAAATAAATCTTTAAAAAAAAAAAAAGAGATTTGATAATGACTGGCAAATATTTGCCACCAAAGAAGTGCAGAGTCAGAAGAACTGATGGTAATACCAACAGTAAGACTAATAATAATCTGAACAGGTGAAAAAAGGGATGAATTTGAAAAGAAACAGGAGCAACAGAGATACACAAATCCAGTTACCAACATAATGCCAGGTACACATGGGATATTTCCACCTGTATGTGGGTTTGGTGATGAGAGAAAGGCAGGGGTAGATTAAAAGATTAGAGCAGACTCAGGTTCTGGAAAAGGTATTTTTTTAGATAGTCTCGTACATGAATTCTGATACTAGAAAAGCTAAGGAGACGGAAGGAAACAGAAGGACTTTTAAAGGAAGAAGGGGTGGTCTAAAGCATAAGTAATTACATCAGCATTTTAAAGGAAGTGCTTTTTCTCTAAGTCAGGTGAAAAAAGAAAGGGGGATAAGCAAAAGAGCAGAAATAATTAGACAGAGCAGGGATGGCATTTTGGCAGGTAACAAAGGGTGGAGGGATGAGGGAGTTCTCACTCAGTGACCTCAATCTGCTCAGGAAAATGGGAGACAAGGTCATTTGCTGAGGCTAAAGAGATTTGAGGTAGATTGGAAGGGACAGGACTCCAGCAGCCACTCAGGTGATGCATTAGGGAATAAACGTGACATAAATAAAAAGATCACTGAGTAACAGAGAGAAAGGTAGTGTCGCTACTTGCTAGAACAATGCAGTTTGAAATTAGAATGGATAAAGGGGTTGTAATATTGTGATTTATAGTAAGAAATATATATATTTGGCCTTGGTCCTGGTCTGGAACAGAGCTCCAAAAACCATTGGAATTTCCTGTGATGAGAGCAATAAAGATGTCTATTTTATGTTAATGAGTGATTTTTAGGCCCTCACCTAAAAATAGGCATTGGCCGCCAGGAGAGCCAACCCATAATTAGAAGTTTGGAACTATCAGTCACACTCCCATGTAACCCCCAACCTGGGGAGGGGAAAGAACTTGAGATTGAGCTTGATCACCAATAGCCAATGATTTAATCAATCGTTCCTGTGTAATGAATGAAGCCTCTGTAAGACCCCAAAAGGGTAACATTTGGAGAGCTTCTGGGCTGTGGACGTACAGAAATTGGGTGAGAGCGGTCAGCTTGGAGAGAGCATGAATGCTCAGCAAGAATACAGGGCTTTCCTGGTGGCACAGGGATTAAAGACAGCGCTATCAAGCTACTGCCAGCTACTGCCAGCCACTACAGCACGATTTCGATCCCCAGCCGGCCAGGGAGCTACCCACATGGTGCTGCAGCAGACCTTTCCTGTCTGGCCTGCTGCTCCCCTCAGCAGTGTATTTCAATACATCTGTCTGTTCTGCTCACCGCTCTATCTCTGGCAAATCCTCTCACCCACCGCACCTCTGGCTTACACCCCAGTTCTTGTATGCATAAATAAATAAATCTTAAAAAAAAAAAAAAGTGCAATGCTGCATAGCCAAGAATAGTTTCTTTCTCTGCATTGCATTTTGTAAGTCTCCCTTACTGGGAGTGGGAGGCCAGTTCTTGTAGGACTAAACCCTTACCCTTGGAATCTGATGCTGTCTCTGGGAAGACAGCATTGAATTGTTGGACACCCAGCTGGTGTAAGTGGCCTGAGGGCAGGCATTGTGACCCCCTTGTCATTCTCAATATAAATAAACTGCTATCTGCTTGAACACTGATCAACTGCATTGGGAGCCTTCTGCCATTTATGCCACTCTTGTTCTATTCTCTTCTCCTGGGTTTTTTCTCTGCTAGACACTCCGATTCTCATAACATATATGTTCAGACTTTGACCTGCCTACCCAGCTCTGTCTGGAACAGTGTCCTTGCCTTTTAGATTCATTATCTGATTCTAGAACCATTCTTCTCCTTTGGTTACTAGTTTCTAGGTATCTGTATCTCAGTTCATTGCTTAAATTCATTATGTGTACTGTTTTATCGCTCACCACTGACTGTGATGCAGTGATATCAACACAACGTGAGAAGAAAACACTGTGCTGAAATGAGGACAGCTTCCGGAAATGGAACAATCGGGTCAGTAAGAATCAGGAGTGAGAGGTTCCTGCATGTGACATCAATAAGAGAACAGAAATGGAGGTCAGAATATGTCAAAAGCTAAGACCCAGAGGTCAAAGAGGGAACAAAGAAAAAGCAGAGTTGCAGTGACAAGAGGACAATAAATTATAAGGCATGACTATGATCATGTGGGTCAGAGAAGATAAGGTTAGTGACCCCTGCAGCTCAAAGTGCTCAGCTCTGGCACCAATGACTTTTGGGGCATGAAGAAGTGAGCGAGACACTTGAAAAGAGATCATATGTCTCAATTGTGTTTATGCCTCCTAGCACCGTACATTGTACTTACTACCAGGGGACCTATGGGTTCAGGGCTGTCCTAATAGAGTCAAAGGTGTAAGCCCACACCTTCACAAGACATCTCTTGAACATTCACTGTGTACAACTTGGGGATGCCAGAGCAATGAGAAAGGAACAGGCACTGCCTTCAATACATTTACACTCTCAGGAAGTGGGACTTATGTATATACCTTGGGCAAAGATATCTCAGATGATTAAGGAGTAGAGAAGGGAAACTTTCTTCCCCTAGGACGGATCAAGGAGGAGTCTCAGAGCAGAAATCACTAGGGTGAATCTTAAAATATGATAGGAGTGCACTGGGTGGGAATATTCTTCAGGAAAAGAAAAAGTATGACTCCAAATATGTTGCTGAGAAAGCAAGTTGTGTTTGGAAAATAATGGGCATTTTAGATTGGTTGGCACATGGGACAGGTATCAAAGAATGACAGGAGATGAAAATAAAGAAAGTAAGCAAGAACTAGATAGCAAGGGCACTTATGAAGATACGCTATTTGGAATTTTATGTTTTAGGTGGGAAGACAAATATACATAAAATGATATAGGAACACGATTTTCAGCCAAGGGAATGGAGAACTCATGGGGAATAGTTTGTTTTTTCAGGTATGAATAGTATAAAATACTGGTATGTATGCTTCCTGTTAATTTCCTAAAACTATGAACTCAAATGTTGTACATTAGGAGGGTTTTTAATTTCATGGATGTTTTCTAACAATGAAATGGTGAGGCAGCGAGTTTGTTAACACAAGAGGCATTAAAGCTGAGATTGCAGTTTGCCTCTAAAGGCATATTAGGGCCTCCCCGGTGGCGCAGCGGTTGAGCTCTGGGTTGCGAAGCTGCCCGCAGCCTCTGTGGCGCCAGTTCGATCCCCAGCTGCTCCCCGGCCACCGGAGGAGGGTCCCGCATGGCGTGCAGACCTCTCCTGCCACCCGCTGCTCCCCTCAGCAGTGTACTTCGTCACTCTGTCTGTTCTACTCTCAGCTCTGGCTCTGGTGAATTCTCTCACTCTCCCGCACTTCTGACTGTACCCAGTGCTTGTATAAATAAATAAATCTTAAAAAAAAAAAAAAACAGCAACAATAAGACGTTTAAGTAATAAAGAATAAAACATTTAAAAAAATAAAAAAAAAATAAAGGCATATTAGAAAAAGGTGATATGGGAAGTAAAAAAGATAACCATAATAACTCTTCCCACCCAGGGCCCAAGATTTTCTGTTTCTTCAATATTTTGGACTGCCAGGATACTGTAGGCTCCAACTGTATTAAGCAATTGATTGTCTATAGCAAATCCAAAGATAACTCTCAGATAAGCTTTATCAGGCAGTTTTGAGGCCTAGTGACTTTGTGAAAATACCAAATTTATAAACCAATTTCATCATCTCAAGAGCTTCTCAGACTCTAGAGGCCAAGACTTAAATCTAAATGTACAAAAAACGAGGGAAAGCTCCTAACATATTTAAAAAAGTTTAACATCCTAAAAAGTGCATTTCCTGATGTTAAGGATATTTTAGGCTTCACTCTACAAAGATAGAAAGTTAATTCTATTCAAGGATTTTAAAAATGTCTTCTTGCAATTGGGTTTTATAGCATGACTGTGTTCTTTAACAAGAAAACTGTTTCTATATTCCTCATACTTTAATTTATCTTTCTTGAATCATTTTCCACAGTGATTGAGGTTAAAAGGTATACTGATCTTAATCATCTTTCACCCCAAATATTATGAGTTCTAAGAGTTGCATTTTACTTATCAATATTTTTAATGACATACAATTGTTCCTGGTAAATTTTAATTATATAGAGGAACTCAAATAGAAAATCTATGGAATGCAGCTATTATTTTTTAAACTCATTGTCAATAAAAAAGTATTTGACAAACTAGTCTTTCATGTTTTAATGAAATGAACTCACTGTGAGGATCTTGGAATTAGTTTTTAATAATGTTAATATTTCTTAAATTTTCCTGTCTAGGTTTTACCTGGAATTACACCATACAAAGTAAATACCATCTTAACCAGCAGAATCTCTCCCAACAAACTCTGCAGTTCCTAATTAAGCCGGGCAAGAACAGCAGACAGTATGATCAAAAAGAGTTCTTTCTCTGCATTGCATTTTGAAAGCTTCCCTTACTGAAGTTTTACTCAGAAAACCGAAACATCACTCTCTGGAGAATCTGAACCTATATGGCTATCTCCTCATTCTCTCATCACCTGTCACTTGCCATCAGAAACGTTTCCTTACAACTATGATTTAACTTGGGAGCAATTCTCAACCCTGGATGCTCATGAGAATCACCTGGAAAATATTTTAAAAACAAATAGATTTCCAAGACTAACCTAAGATATAGAATTATTAGGTGTGAGACCCTGAAATCGATATATCTTTTTAAGTTCCCCATGAGGAACTGATTTAGCAGATCCATTGACTGACGTGTCTAGATTTAATGCGAGTTCCATAATAGCCAATCCTTTTTTTAATGGCCTCTACAGCTGTTCTGGAAGTTCCATATCAAAATATGTCTGCTATAAAATCTCTCTCTGCTGTACTGTGTTTTATTTCTTTCTCCAGTGCTTTTCTACCACCTCCACAGAATCAACTTTGCATTGTTTTCATCACTACCCTTCTGGCCCTGAGATAACCTCAGAGTCCTCCCTCTCCAGGGTGTCAAAAAAATCTTGGCTTCCACACTTGACCATTTGGAGATTCCATCATTGACATGTAAAACTGTCCTGAACTTGTGCAACTATTCCCCCATTTTCTGGGCTATATATATATATACATTTTTTTAAAAGATTTATTTATTTATTTATACAAGCACTGGGTACAGTCAGAAGCACGGGCGGGTGAGAGGATTCACTGAAGCCAGAGTGGGGAACAGAACAGGCAGATCGACGAAGTACACTGCCGAGGGGAGCAGTGGGCAGCAGAAGAGATCTGCGCCATGTGGTACCCTCGCCCGGCGGCCAGGGAACGAACTTTATATGTTTTTTAAATCAACTTTAAATAGGATATGATTTGCATGCAACAAAGTACCCATTTTAACCTCTTAATGAGTTTTGACAAATTTATATACCAGTGTAAGCACTCTTTTATCAAAATATGTATTGCCCAAGTGTTCCCTCATGCCTCATCACAATGAATTCTTTCTAAGCTCCAGCCCCAGGAAACCTCTGATTTTTTCCTGTCAGTGTAGATTAAACTAGTTTTTTCTAGAGGTTCAGATAAAGTAAAATTATATAGCATGTATTTTTGTGTGCAGAGCTTCTCTTGCTAAGCATAACTCAGGGCCAGAGAAAAATAACTGTGTGTGTGTGTGTGTGTGTGTGTGTATTTGCTTTACAAAATATAATTAAGTCCTTCAGTAACTTAACACTGATGGTTCATGTGTTATGGTCCATATCATTGTCCTACATATTGAACTACCATCACATAATACTTTTCCTCCTACTCATTCGCAATGAATGTCTGCATCATAATTGTATTGCCTGTAATCATCTCTCAAAACTCAATCATCTCAATGCTTAAACATTAGAGTTTCTTTAAACCCAACCTACCTACTGTCAATGCTGATTTTCTTAATCTTAAAGACAGCATCTAAGTTCTAACCTTGCCAGAACTTAGACGCAGAATAATCACCTTTATGACATGTTCAAATGCCACTGCACATTTTGATAGCATTCTCACTGTGACAGAGCAAATCTAATTTCCACACTGCGTTCACTGGGAGGTTTTTTTTTTTTTTTTGGCCTTACGGATTCATAACTTGTGCTAGCTATTATAAATCTTCCCTTTTTAGTTTCTTAAAGCAAATCAATATGGGTGGTTTGCATCTATCTCCATTTTTTATTTTATAAACAAATGCTCAAAGAACAAACAGGCAGTTAATTTTGTATGTCCTAATTTGAAATATAAGCATATTCAGTTATTTCTGGGGGGTGGGATAAGCCAGGGAAATTGCAAACTAATGCAAAGGGAAAAAAAGATCAGGAGGATCTTAGCTCTGGAACTAACAAGAATGTGGTAAAGATCAAAGGAATGGAATTCAACAACACAGGAAAAGTCTCATAGTCACTTTGATTCCCAGCAGTCATCACAGCAGCATTTTCTCAACAGGCACAGTGCTGCTGTTTGTCAGAACCATCATTCAAATCATGCTAGACCTGAAAGTTCATGACTCAACCCCATTTCCTGCCAGTGTGACTCTACAGGTCACCACTTCCAAAATATTCTGCAACTCCACCGGCCTTATCTTAATTTCCATGCCTTTAGAATATACAGATACTATGTTCTTCCTTCCTGATGGCTCGTGAATCCCTCACTACTAGAGGAAATACACTACACAATAATCCCCAGGTTACTAAAGTCCCCATCCCATGAAGGATCCAAATGTGCACTGATGGAACAAGAGAACTGATTATGAAGAAAGATTTAATAAATGCTATAAAGTGCTACTGATAAGTGAAAGTGGTCATGCTTGCCTTTTGTGAGTGACAGGCTAGACAGAGATTGAGTCAAGCTCACATCTCCAGCCTCTCCTATTCAGCAAACTCTGTATTTTGGAACCATCCTCAGTAATACAACTATCTCATTTCTTGGCAAACCCTAAAATTTTAGAGTCAAATGAGTCCTTAGAATTATCTAATTATCTGGGCCTCCCAGGTGGCACAGCAGGTTGTGCAGCACTGTGAAGCTGTCTGCAGCCTCTGCAACACGGATTCAATTCCCGGTGGGACAGGGAGATACCCACATGACACAGCAGACCTCTCCTAGCTCTCCCACTGCTCCCCTCAACAGTGTTTCAGGCTGTCTGCCTGTTCTGGTCCCCACTCTGATTCTGGTGAATTCTCTCACTCTCCTGTGCCTCTGGCCTGTACCCCAGTTCTTGTATAAAAAAAAATCTTTTTAAAAAATGGCAAATTTTTGGGCCTCCCCAGTGGCGCAGCGGTTGAGCGCTGGGTTGCGAAGCTGCCCGCAGCCTCTGCAGCGCCGGTTCAATCCCCGGCTGCTCCCCGGCCACCAGAGGAGGGTCCCACATGGTGCACAGACCTCTCCTGCTGCCCGCTGCTCCCCTCAGCAGTGTACTTCGGTCCTTCTGCCTGCTCTGCTCCCTGCTCTGGCTCTGGTGAATTCTCTCACCCTCCCGCACTTCTGACTGTACCCAGTGCATGTATAAATAAATAAATAAATCTTTGGAAAAAAATGACAAATTTTATTAAAAAAAGAAATTATCTAATTATCTAAAGTTCATAGATGTAAAAATTTAGAGAGAAAAGTGAAGTGACTTGAGTAAAGGCACATACAGACCTGCTTCAAAAAGTAATAGGTCCTTGTTTTCTGTTGCTGTGTTATCAAACTACATTATACCAAAACTTTTCTACACCCTCACCTTTTCCCTGATATTTTTCGGGGTAGTGTCTCAAGCTGGACAGAAGCATTTCTGGAAAAAGGAAGCATTTAATGAGAAGCATGAAATTGGGAGTACTTCCTGAAAGCTGATCTAGAACCTTGCTTCAATAAAGGTAAATGCAATAGAATTAATGATTTTGAATTTGTATATAAATATTTAATCCAGCTAAAACTAAAAAGAAAAATCTCCCAAGCTAAAGAACTGAAGTAATCATCTTTAAATGTGAACATTAAAGTCTCTTTCAATTTTCTAAATAAAATAATTTATATTTAAAATTGTTCTTATAAATTGGTTTTCCAGATGAGTAGATCAAGAAAATGTGGTATAGGGCCTCCCCAGTGGCGCAGTGGTTGAACACTGGGTTGCGAAGCTGCCCACAGCCTCTGCAGTGCCGGTTCGATACCCAGCCCCCGGTGAGGGTCCCACATGGCACACAGACCTCTCCTATCTCACCCGCTGCTCCCCTCAGCAGTGTATTTGATCAGTCTGCCTGTTCTGTTCCCTGCTTTGGCTCTGGTGAATTCTCTCACCCTCCCGAGCTTCTGACTGTACCCAGTGCTTGTAAAAATAAATAAATAAATCTTTAAAAAAAAAAAAAAAAGAAAATGTGGTATAAGGGGGGTGGGAATTGTATGGGGAATATAACCAAAACGAAAATGCATACATTATGTAAAAATGAAAAATGATATAAGAATTATATAAAATAAAATAATCTCTAAAAAAAAGAAAATGTGGTATACACACACACACACACACACACACACACACACACTGGAAAAAGATAAACTCATGTCATTTGAGGCAACATGGACAGAGTCTGAAGGGATTACGCTAAGCAAAATGAGCCAGAAGGAGAAAGATAAACACTGGATGGTGTCACTTATAGGTAGAATATACTGAAACCCAAAAAATGGGTCAAAGACAACTTTTAAACTAAACCTTGAAATCTGACCATAGAACTGAAACACCCAGAGGATGAGGGGGTGAGGGAGGTGATAGAACAGGGTGGGGAGAAAACATAATGGACTATTAGACTATGGTGGAAGACAATGGGTGTTGTTGGGTTTGTTTTTTTTTTTTTTTTTTTTAAAGGAGAGGTTTATTAGAAGAAGTAAAGAAAAAGAGAGGCACCTGCATAGCACAGGCAGGCAGGAGAGCTGCCACTGCTGCTTTGCAAAGAAAAAAAAAAATTGTGAAAAAAAATAACTTTTAGTCATAGACAGGCAAGAAAGCTATGCTACGGGAACTTTTATTTTTTTTTTTTAAGATTTACTCATTCAAGCTGCCTGCAGCCTCTGCAGCACCGGTTCGATCCCTGGCCGCCGGGCGAGGGTCCCACATGGCGCGCAGACCTCTCCTACCATGCCACTGCTCCCCTCAGCAGTGTATTTCGTCAGTCTGCCTGTTCTGTTCCCTACTCTGACTCTGGTGAATTCTCTCACCCTCCCACGCTTCTGACTGTACCCAGTGCTTGTATAAATAAATAAATAAATAAATCTTTTAAAAAAAAGTAAGATTTATTCATACATACAAGAACCAGGGTATAGGCTAGATGTGTGGGTACAGCCCAGATGTGTAGGACGGTGAGAGGATTCACCAGAGACAGAGTGGGGAGCAGAACAGGCAGAAGTACCGAAAACGCTGCTGAGGGGAGCAGCGGGTGAGAGAGGAGAGGTCTGCCTTGTCACGTGGGTATCTCCCTAGCTGACTGGGATCGAACCGGTAGGCGGGAGGCTGCAGACAGCCTCACAGTGCTGCATTCAACTCACTGTGCCACCAGGGGAGGCCCCGCTATGGGAACTTTTATGGTGAGTGTGATACAGTGACTACATCTGTAGGAGAAGGTCCGATACCTTCAAAATACTAACAATGATGTAAACCAATGGTACCTCAATACAAATCTTTGCGAAAATGAAAACAGAAGCTTGGTTTTCTTTTTCATTTAACTGTGCCTATATTTAGAAGAACAATTTTGTTAAAAGCACCTATCAAAAAAGTAATAATAGTCCAAGGGATGTTTTATTAATTATATCACACTGGAAACTCAATGCAATTTCACCGAGTTCCATGCAGAATCTTCTAGACAAGTTCTGTTCCAGCTTACTGCATTGACAAAATAATCAAATGGATAGGATTCCTACCTTGTAGAGTCTATCAGCAGGCTCTTCAAAAAAATTAGTATTGTGGTCCCAGGGATAGTTACTAATAATATACTTCTGATTGCATTGTGTACGTTTATGTTCTATCTCTAATAATAAAGAAAATAAAGTACCCACTTATAGCACTTTCTCTGCCAGGCTGCCTCAGTTGATAGAGAAATTTTTCTTCATTATCGTCACTCTAAATGGTCTTACATGTTAAATAACAGCCACCTAGAATGCAAAACAGCAATCTTTATGAATGTGGCAGGATCTTGAAAGTTAAATAAATTGTGACATGACTTGTTCCTGATCATAACAGCTCCTAAAGTTGATTAGCCAATACATTTTTTAGCAAAGGAAGGATATCAAGGGACATATATATATTAGAATTCTCCACCTAGAAATGAAAGTTGGGATACTTTTTTCATGAGGCATTTATTGTCACTGAAAGACAAAACCAATAACAAATATATTTTATTCAACCAACTCAGAGGCAATTTCATAAAATTCATGTGAGATTTCACTTTCATAACCTTTTATTTTCCCCTCCTAATTAAAAAAATATGATCTACCTAAATGCAGGACAAATATAAAGCCTGACACCACTCTTGTCTTTTTAGACATTGAATGAATTCACCTCTTAACTGGAAACTGTCAGGTGAAAAATACTATTTTCTTCAAACAAAAAGGTTGTTTATAGGGCAAATTACTGATATGTCTCAAAGCTGGCAATGTGTGGGGTCTGTTTTTGAACAATTTTAGAGTGTTTGCTTGAGTATTATTACCATTTGAAATCTGTTTTTATGTCTGCAAGAAGTCATAACTTGAAACAAGTTATGACTTAATTTGCTATAGTATTAATATTATTGGCAGTCGTTGAAGATATCCAAGAAACAAGATGAAAAATGTTGTTCAGTCAATTATCAATCCATTGATAATAATTTCAGTTCAGATGAACATTCTGTGAGCAGTCAGGGTTTTATTTACAAAGAGTGGCATATTTTCTGCCAGCATTCCTATAATAAAAAGGATTTTATCCATTACCCATTTTTTAAACTAAACTATAAGCTCTAAATGCTCAAAACTCTCCATACCAATACAAAGAGGTGCTGCTGGAAATTGTTAACTTCTTACTGTCCACCCAAAACTACCAAATGAGGAACTCAGAGAATAAGGTCCATTGATCTATGTTTGAATAAACCTACAGGTGATTATGATGCAAGCTAAGGTTTGAAATCCTTGGCTTTAGAAGAGAACCCTCCAGGGTTTTGCATTGAGGGAAGTGGCAAGTACCATGCATAAATAGAGTAAAAGTGTAAACAACTAAACAACTTTGGCTTAAGCCCAGGAAGCCAAACTGTGAATTATAAGAAATATCTGCACAGGGAGATGTCTATTGTAGTAAATGGTCACCAAGGGAGCCAGCAATCGGGTTAGCAGCCTACTAAAGCCAGATCCCTGAACTGCAGAAGGGCTCTCTCTCTACAAGGTGGGACAGAAGGTGAGTGCTTCCCATTTCCAGGTTAGAGGAGGTGCCAGGGTTTAGGCGACAGGCGTCAGGTGTTTGACTTTTTCAGCAGTGTTTGCTAGCAATCGGAGTATGTTTGTTTCTGATCCAACTATGAACCTCAGAGAGGCACAGAGAATTTTCATCAGGGATATAACACAGCCAATTGTCTAAGTTACAGAAATGCAGCTGGAGGCAGTCACCTGTTAATCATTAGGAAGGGATAGAAGGAAGAGAGAACAAAGGGTGGTTTGAATTTAAATTCCACTTATTCCTAATTTTTAGTCTAGGGGAGATTTTTGTCATTGTTGCAGATTGGAGGGAATCCAGCTACACAAGAAATAAGGACTGACTGGCCCACTGGTCTAGACATTTAATTATCCCCACTCCCTCTCTTGAGCCCCATCCTTCACGGTTACCTTTTAGACTAGATTACTCAAAGCTTGGCTCTCCAATGGGGTTCCTTACAGTGATGTGCTAGTAAATGCATAACATTCAGCTAATGAGAAAGAAAGAAAAAGTCCTGCTTTTTACTCCCAACATGGCCAATGTCAAGTTACCAACATGACATCTCCAAAGTCACAGTGGGGTGGAGATGTGCACAATCACAGGCCAGTGAGACCTGGTGCCACAACACCACTGGGAAAATTGATTCTCATGCAGCACACTTTGGCATAGTCTCAGCTCAGTTCCATCCACCAACATGCCTTCATAAGCTTTTTGTCTCCCAGATATTCTGTTGCTGTCTCTTTCAACTGTTGACCTTTTACTTTTAAAGATTTTATCACCTTTTCACTTCTCTACTAACCTTCCACTGGAGTTTTAATGCATGTGTTCAGTGTACCACCATAAAGGAGAAACCTAAAGACAAATTACTGTCCAAAGCTTATGACCCACTTCACTAAGAAGACAAAAGAGTCACTCACCAATGTGCTCCTGAGGTTAATATTTGTGCATATAAATAGGTAGTAACTACCCTGGTAAAGATAGTCCTGGAATTTGAGTAATCATCTGTGGTTAATCATTTATTTCATTATTCAACAGATATTCACTGAGCCCCTCAACTATTTCAAGAATGATTACGTGTGTGTGTGTGTATATACATATATACACACATACATATACATATATATATAAAGCATATAAAACTTAACCAAAAAAAATGAAATTATAGTGCCCTCTAAGATTGTTATCCTGGTAACATTGGGATAACATTAATATGAGGGCTAGCCTAGAATGTAAAAATCATATATGGTAAACTAAAAGTGTGGTGACATGGAGAGAAACTGATCTAACATTGGTTTCTCCCAGATAAACTGATTGGGAAGAAATTTATGGGACTGGTTATAACCATATAAGTCATGTACATTGTATAGACTGCTCCAGCCCCTATGGATAACTGTAGAGTTTCCGCAAAACACTAAAAATGGATCTGCCGTATAATTCAGCTTTTCCACTCCGAGGAATCTCCAAAGAAGACAAATACATTAATTCAAAAGGAAACCTCACTCCTACATTTATTGCAGCACTATTTACACTAGCCAAAACATGGAAACAATGCCCCCAAACAGATGAATGGATCAAGAAGATGCAGGATACATACACAGTGGAATACTACTCAGTAAAAAAGAAAAAGATAAAATTCATGCCATTCGCAAATCAAAACCATAATGAGATACCACCTTCCACTAGTGAGAATGGCATATATTAAAAAAATAACAGGAAACAAAAAATGTTGACAAGGATATAGAGAAAAAAGAACTCTCCTACACTGCTGGCGGGAATGCAAACTGGTCCAACCACTATGGAAAGCTGTGTGGAGGTTCCTCAAACTACTAAACATGAAATTACCAGCAATTCCACCCGTCAGAATCTACCCAAAGGACACAAAAACATTAAATCAAAAGGATACCTACACCCCTATGTTTACTGCAGCACTATTTACAATAGGTAACATAAGGAAACAACCCAAATGCCCAAAAATATATAACTGGATCAAGAAGATGTGGTACATATACACAATGGATTATTAATCAGCAATCACAAAGATAAACCCATGTCATTTGCAGCAACACGGATGCAGCTGAAGGGATTATGTTCAGTGAAATAAACCAGAAAGAAATGGAAAAATATCAGATGGTTTCACTTATAGGAGGAATTTAGGGGAACCAAATAAGGGATCAGGAAAAAAATAATTATAATAAAAAAATTAACAGGCAACTATAAATCAGAGACATTCTGCAGGGGAGGGGAAGGGAAAGGGAACAAAACAGGGAAGGGATGCGCACAAAGAATTATGGTAATGGTGCACATAATAAAACAAAGAGACTGTATATAATGGATATATATTGCATATGATTTCTAGCAATATTCAACCGTCAATTATGGTACATGTGTCTTTGATGTCAAATACAGTCACTATTTTGTTTTCCAGAAAATAATGGACCAGTATTCTCTAAAAAGATGAGGTTAAAGAACATGATCTGTTTTTCTTTGACTTCCTCTCCTTGCCACCAATAAGCTCACTCCCAGACAAACCTATTCACAGATTCTCAAAGGTAGTAAGTGTCACCTCCACCTTGGAATGAGGGGTGTGGAATTACAGTCTCAGTCTTGGCACTTTCACAGCACCTCTAAGTCAAAATTTCTTCTTCAATAAAATTAACCTTGACAATGGTATTTCAGAAACTTGCTGAAAGAGTTGATTGAAATAATGAAATAAAGTAAAGGTATATAGTCAATGCTTATTAAATGTTTACTATAGGATCTTTCCTTTTCAGGTATTGTTGTTACACCAAATCCACCACCAAAATCCACATAATCCATTGTGCTCCCTCCCTATTTTGTTCTCATCCTCTCCCACTCTCCACTTTGAATGCCCCAGTTCTACAGTCAGCTTCCATGAGTTAGGTTTTTAGTTTTGCTTTATATGATCCTTTGGTTTGGTTTCTCTATCCTATACTTCTCAAATATAAACAACAATGTAAATCATTGTTACCACAATAAAAAAAATTAAATTAATTTAAAGCCAAATTTAATATTCATGATGTTTCATCAAATTAAAAGAACACATTTTAAAATAAAAAATTAACATTTGCTATATATATATAGACTTTGTCATTCCCTCTACTGCCGTATTGAACCATAGTCTATGTTGTATCCAGTCCACGCAACTTTGATATTGCTGAATTGTGATCTTTTACAACTTTTTTCTCTTTTTTACAAAGTATGTTGCATGCCAGTTTTTTAAATCTATATTTGAGAATAATGAAAGCATTCTTTTTCCAGAATCTCATCTGCTCAATTGACCCCACTCTGTTTGGAACCACTCATTGTGAGACTTTCAGCAGCAGCCTGAGATTCATAAACCGGCTTCCTAATTTGTCTGCTCTTTAGAGAAAGTGTCCATTCTCAGTGTGGGCAAACTTTGATTCCTGAATATGAAAAAGACTTAGTCTTTTTAATTATGAAGCACAAATATACAAATGGTATATTATACCATTTTGGTAATTGGTTTATTATACCATTATACCATGGTATATTATACAAATGGTATATTATTTATTTTTATATAATAAATAAAAATTCTTCTAGAGAGTACCTAAATATTTCATATGGGGGTGACTAGGAGAAAAATTCTAAATAGGCTAGTGAGAAGGGAATAATGAAAAAGTTTCAGAAAAACCAGGGTAGAGAAAAATATCTTTCTAACACACAAACAGGTCAGTTACTCTAACTACTGGGAATTTTCATGAAAAAACTGAGACTTTCACATATCCAATAAAAGACTACTTAACTCGGGCCTCTGTGGTGGCGCAAGGGTTAAGGAGCAACCTATGAAGCTATCCACAGCCACAGCAGCATGAGTTAGACTCCCCAACAGCCAGGGAGCAACCCACATGGCACAGCAGACCTCTCCTGACTCGCCTGCTGCTCCCCTCAGCAGTGTCCTTCAGTCAATCTGCCTGTTCTGTTCCCCACTCAGTCTCTGGTGAATCTTCTCACCCTCCATACCTCTGGCCTGTACCCCAGCTCTTGTATGCATAAATAAATACATCTTTAAAAAAAAAAAAAAGACTACTTAACTCTATAATGTCTCTAAATTGTTCCCTGATTAGCACGGGAAGTGCACTTTGCTGCCTTCTACAGTGAAAGTTACAAAATTAGGAAAGCTCTGCGCGGCTAGTAGGAACAGGTGCTCCCCCTAGTGGTAAGAATTCCACAAAAACATAGTTTGCAATTCAAGGCCTGAAACTCAGTGGGAAAAAGAATATATACCCACGAGTGAGGAGTCTTCCTTAGACTATATTGACAAATGATTCAATATCCCAATGACTTATAATACTCAATGCTTACTTCTGACTCATGCAACCTGCCCCTGTGGATAGACTGTCACTCAGCCCTAAGTCATGTACACTTTAGAATTCAGGTTTTGAAACAGCCTCTTTCTAGAATATAAATGGTTATGGCAGAGAGAAGGGAACTTGAGACTCTTAAAATTTTCACAGTTGTGACTCTGACATTTCTATTTGTGTTTTACTGGCCAGAGTAAGTCACATGGGTAAGCCTAATGTCATTAGAATGAGGAAGGGGGAAATATAATCCTCTCTCAGGTAGGAAATTACTAATCCAGTCTAACACAACTGAAATAGAATTGAGACTTTAAAATAGGCCTCACTTCACTGAGTTAACTGCATTTTCTAGATGCATGACCTCTTTTTATCCTTACAGGAAGTTTGTGAGATAAAAAGGATGGTTGTTATATCCATGTACATTTACATAACTAAAAACAAAATAACTCAGTGTTTGGAGAATTTACTACTAGAGTTATATGAAAATAACCTAATTTCCTCTGAATGGTACTAAGTTCCCTATCACTGGAAGAAGTTAAACAGAAGCTGGAAAATTATCTGGAAAAAATCAACTTTGTGCTGATACTAAAGAGGAGATTCAAGGACCCCAGGAGTAAATTATCAAGATAACCTTTAAGATTCCTTTTGTACAGAAGACTCTGATTCTGGAAATCATCTAAATTCAGACCACTGTTGACCAGCTAGCCAAATGAACATGTATACAGAAAAGAAAAAACAAGGCCCAATGTAATTTAGTGATCTAGCATTCAGGTTCACTAGCTGTGGTATATAAATGTTCCAAAAACTTGTATCACATATCACTTCTTAATCAACATGCATAAAATGTCTGTTGTTGGTTTGGTGACTAAAAGGCTATGAATTATTACTATGTATTATCAAACTTTGCAAATACTCTGGGTTTGCTGCAGTGATGTAGTTCTGAATAAAATATAAGCATATGGGCACTAGTATGTCTATAAGTTCCCCAGAAACAAATATTCTCAGGGGTTGCATGATAAATAAACAAACGTTCCACTAGAAGAGTACAAAACAAGTAGAATTATATGTCATTACTTCGGGGAAAGAATGTGTCTTTAAACAGATGAGCTGTACTGAGGTTTTGCATTTTAAAGATATTTTAGAACTTCACAAAGAAACAATTCACTAACTGATGACTCTCCTTCCTCCTCTAGTCTCCCATGAGTTTTAGACTTTATTAGCTATAGTGGTATGAGTCTAATGTGATGATTTGACAGAGTGATGTGAATATTTACCACCTGTCAAATGAACATGTAATACTGGCATGAAAACAGAAAACAAATGTAAACTTACTATTTTAAGCACTTTTACTACAAAAACAATTTTCATCTAATCAGTTCCCATTATCAGAGCTAGTAGGTATAAAATGCAAATAATAATATATCTGCTCATTGTAAATGTGCTCACTCATTCTTTATGCTCACTCATGGTTTGAGATCTAACACTGAATAACTTTTTTTTCCCTGAAAAATTGAAATAACATTGTCACCTTCCAGGAAGAAAGGTTCTGCATTTCAGATCCAACATCTGATCAGGATGTCTGCTCAGCCCATAAAGGAGTTATTCTTGCCAACAACTAGCAGCACAGTGTTACAAATGAAATTCTTTGCAAGCTGGTCCATAGCCAGTGATCCAGTAAAACATCTTCTTCAAACTCAATTTTACATGAGGCCAAACAATTAAAACTGATTTAGGTTTTGTAGTTGAAGAGACTACAAAATATGATAGGTCTCTGCCAATGTGAATTCTTCCAATGACATGAACTTTGACCTATTCTGGCTATGGTTTGGTTATGGCCAATATTAATTCCTGCCTGGAAAAAATTCAAGTTGCACTGTAAAACTATAACCAAGTAGGAAACATAGATATTCTGCTTCACTTGGTTTGTTCACAGGAAACAGTTCTGAATCCAAAGGGTACTTTCCCTAATAGAATTACTGCTGAGACACAAAGAGACACACTGTCACATTGGACGCAGGAGTCGGAAAAAAAATGACTGTGTGGTTGAAATCAATCCAGCTTCTGCAGAATCCACAGGTGATTTTCTGATAAGGTTTAAATTTTCATTTCATTGTATTCGACATAGTCAAGCACGAATAAAGAGGACAAGGAGAGAATTCATAGTTTTAACGAATGCTGCAGGTGTTTTTAAAAGCTTAGGTGACTAAGAAGTGCTCCTTTCAAAATCAGTTTTAAAATTAAAAAGAGAGGAGAAAAGTAAACCTCATTTTACTGGGAAAAAATCCCATATCTAATGTTTTTAAAAGTATTGAATGTTTTTATCACAGGAATTCACAGGTTTCAGACCATTCTCAGGATTAGTCATTTACACTGCCTCTTCTTCTTGTTTCTACAAGATTATATCATAAAAATATGTCTCTCTAAACTGTTTCATATTCCAGTGTGTTGAGGAATACAAAGAAAGGCTTTTTTATTAATACCACTTGATTCAAGTCGTTTTCTTGGGATTTCTACCTATATATTATATCAAAATCCTATCTCAAACTTGAATTGCTGATCTCCCTACAGGTCAGCAAATACTTTTTAAAAAATTCAGATATACACATTCTATGATTACTGAAAGAAATCAAAGGAATAGAAAAAAAGGCTAGAGAAAAGCAGGGATTCTAGAATAAGTCTCCTCGAGTTTAAATCCCTGCTCCGACACTTCTTTGTTGGGTGATCTCTGAGAAAGAAAGTAATGTCTCTGTGTATCAACTGCTTATTAAAATGTTGACTATGATAATATGTACCTCATAAGGATGTTTTGAGGTTTATAAGCTTAATATTTATTATATGCTTAGAACAGAGCTTGAAAATATGGGTTTGTTATTCAAAATTTATTTAATAATTGCCATTTTCATCTTAAATCTTGTTATTTTATCTCTAAAAATTGCCCCAAAATGTGCAACCTTGGGGTCTCCCTGGTGGTGCAAGGGGTTAAGACGAAACCTATAAAGCTGTCTCCAGCCTCTGCAGCATGAGTTCGATCCCTGGCTGGCCAGAGAGCAACCCACATGGCGCAGCAGACCTCTCCTGACTTGCCCACTGCTCCCCTCAGCAGTGTAAGTCGGTCAATCTGCCTGTTCTGTTCCCCACTCTGTCTCTGGTGAATCCTCTCACCCCCCACAGCTCTAGCCTGTACCCCAGCTGTTGTATGCATAAATAAATAGATCTTTAAAAAAAAAAAATGTGCAACCTTGGACAGGTTATATAACACACACACACATACACATGCATGCACAGACACATACATTTCAGTTTGTTCTTCCACAAAATGAGACTAATAAAAGTACACAGATTATAGAATTGTTGCACAATAAATAAATTATATTGGCAGATGCTTAACAAATTGCTTATCATACAAAAAAGGCCAACATGGGTTATGTATACACTAATTGAGGCCCTCAATATGCTAATTGAGGCCCTAGACATATCGTAAATGTGTTATTTCATAATGATGATGACCAGATAGATTACTCAGTGTTATAGAGGCAACCATCATGTAAAAATGTAGTTAGATTTTTACATTATATCTGTACCAAAATAAATTTAAAAATTAAATCTTTAAGCCTAATTGGAAATGTAGGTACATCTTTTTTAATTACAAGGAGGTACAAACAAAAAGACTATTTCAGGACCAGCAAACCTTGTCTGTAAGAGTTATGTATTCAGATACTGTGACCCATTTCTGTTACATCTACTCAACTTTGCTGTTTAGTAGCAAAGCACCTAAAGAATATAAACAAATAAGTATAATCATGTTCCAAAACAGAGTTCCATATGAAATAGGCAAAAGGCCAGTTTTCAAGCCAGAGCCAGAGTTTTCAAACTATTTCATCCAGTGTCCTAACAAAATCTATATAAAACTCAGTAAAAATGACATTTACTTAAAAGTTTATCATGTTACTTGGGTCTAGCTTGCATAGAATATCATGGAAAAAAAATAGGTGATGTGTTCTTTAATTGAAGAACACTAATCTAGTCAAGTGGTTCCAGATAAAATAATACATAAAAAGTTTTTTTAAGGTACACATGTGGTTGTTTCAAATTAGAGATGGTTTACAGTCAACTCAAGCTATGGCAAAACTTGAATACAATTATATGAATTTCAACTGAAAGTGTTGCCGGGAAGATAGTAATTCTATATGTAAGTCATTTTCCAGAAATACCAGGCTATTTTTCTTCAGAATTATGAAGGAGCTTGAAGTTGTAATGTTCATGTATAAATTGAATCAATCATTCACATAAAATATGATACATTTTAATCCACATACTTTTTGAGAAACATTAAAACTCCAAACAAGAAAGTATCCTTTGTTTTGTTTTGTTATTTTGGTCGACTATCTGAAAATAAGGCAGCTTCATAATCCCAGTGGTTCATGTTTTTTTCATCCCAAAATCAGACACTGCCTTTCATTTCTTTTACCTTAATGAATTAGATGGCAAATTGAGTTTTTTTTTAATCTAAGCCTGAATTATCCCTTAATTAACTTGCTAAATTAAATATCAACTTGCCATCAAGGAATCCTTTCCTAGAGAACAATTAAGTTTTACAAGTATTATTCTGTCTATTCCTTCTGGGATGGCAAATATAACACTTTAGGCATCAAATTTTTATAAGCTGTCCTTAGACTGTGATCTAATTCACATTGAAAATGTAAGTTTTGTCCAGAAGGAAGCATTCTCCATTATGTACATTTAAGGAATTACAAATCATACTCTGTTAGGATACTTCCATTAACCATCTCAAATTCTTTTAAACCATCCCATTCAGTCCTGCTATGAAGCTATATGACTGATTAATCTCTGTTGCCCACAGTGGTCTATTTTTTTTCCCACTACAGAATACACACAGGTGATAAATGACTTGCTTTTCTCCAACTGTATTCCTGCTACACTCATATTCTTAAACCCACAAAGTCATTCCTAGGTTTTTGCATTTGCTATTTTCTCTTCTGAAGAACTTTATTTATAATCATCTTATTAATGAGTATTTTGCAGGTCTTAGCTCATTTTTAGCTTCTCAAAGTAACTTTTCCAGATTACTTAAAGTTGTGAAGCATATGCCCTCTATCAATCACTCTCTGATCACCATATTCTACCTTCATTTAAAAAATCTGAAATTATGCTATTTGTTTCTTGTACATTTGTCTACTTTATGACTCTCTTCAACAGAATGCAAGACCCAAGAGACCATGGGTATATTTTATCTTGATTTTTGCTGCATATCCAGCTCCTAGAATAAGATATGGCACACGATAAGACCTCTATTGGAGAAAAAGAAAGAGGGTAAGAAGGAAACGAGAGAGAAAAGAAAGTAAAGGAAGGCAAGAAAGAAGAGGAAGAAAAACCAACAGACAGTGGATGAAGTGGAATTGCCTGAGTCACATTAACTCTCAGAACACCTTCCCTATCCACTCTTGCAGAGGAGGAAGTAACTTTAGATTTTCATTTAAGGAAAGTTTCTATTTCGAAAGTTTCTTATACTATGTAAAGATGAGAACAATAGGTAGAGCTGATTACTTCTTTCGATTATGAATTCACACTGTGTGTGTGTTTCTGTTTAGGTTCTGTTCCATTCAACAATTCATTGATTGTCATCGGTGCTCAGTATTTTCTCAGTACTCTTGTTTATTGCCTCTCTCTCTTAAGCCTCATGAACTTTTTCTCACTCTGTATGTCTCTACATAAATCAAAATTTGATTCAAATAATCTTTTTCCATTTTTTGTTTCAAATTTTGACCCAAAAGAGCAATTACTGAGTGAACTCTTTTTCACACTGGAGTTAGCATATTTTGTCATCATGGCATAATAGTCTATCTTCCTTTAACCTCCTTTTCCATATTTATCATAACTCAAACAAATTTTTTTAGAAAAGAGTCTCCACAATTTGTCTAAACTTGACCACACTGTCCTCTTGCCATGAATACTGCAACCCTTTTTAGTGCATATTATAATCACATCAATTTGATTTTATGTTAACTGTAGTAGGAAAAAGAGACCCAAGTGGGTCTCAAATGTTAGTAGAATATGCGTATTATAAACCAGCTGGTCAATGAAATCCCATGAAGCTAATAAATATAACCTGGCAGTCATGTGCAATGAAAGTTCATCAGTTCTAACAAATGTACCTCTCTAGTGAGTTATGTTGATAATGTGGAAGGCTATGAGGAAGGGTATGTGGGAAATCTCAGTGCTTTCCCCTCAATTTCACTATGAGCCTAAACTGCTCTAAAATAATAAAATCTACAATATATAAAATGTATGTCTGTATTATAATCAAAAATACAAAAATGATATGTGACATGGGAAAGGACAGAGAAAATGGCCAACAATTTGATACATTTGATAAATTATTTAGAGATACCTTTCTTATTTAACTTTTAATGTTATCATTAATAAGTAAACAAAATATAACAAAAGGACACTTTTATCTGAAAAAATTAAACCACCTAAAGTATTTTCCAAATCAGCCTGAAAAATCCCTTTTCATTTACTGAACAAAAACCAGAGCTTGGGCCACCACCTATATTGTAGGAATTTACTGTGAGGCATAAACATGTTTCTGAACTTCAGAGTTTATGATATAATGGAGGGGTTTAAAACAACGTACAAAACTTACTACTCTGACAAGGCAGCACATGAAAAAGCTTTAATGCAAACTGCTGAGCTGAAATTGTTTTGTATTTTAAAAGTGGACAAGAGAAAGCTTCAGAATGAGGAAAAAGATAAAGTTCACGAGCAATAAATCTCAAGTTGGTCCTTAAGAAATGGAGTTAACCTCCACAGATAAAGTTGGAAACAAAGGAATTTCTTGTAGATTGGCTGTAATTCTAATCCTCATTTCTACAGAATTTTATCATTAATAGTATTAGCAATCAGTTAGACTTAAGTATTTTCTATCAGAAAAAACAAAATTTTAGCCCATCTAAAAACTTCCTTCTGGCCAAAATACATCAGTATACAAAAGCTGACCACTTAAAAAACTAGTATCAACTTTTCTTGAATGTCTGAAGAAATTCTACCAAACTCATCCATCCTCATCACAGTTTAAAACACTGAGCTCTCCGTAACAAAGTCAACACTTCTAATCTTATTTCTCCACAAAACCCCTTTAGGTTAACAGTAATACCTATTAATCATCTTAGCAATATAAATCAATTATATCAATTGATTTAGCCATTAATACATCAAAAGGCAATATATTATGGTGATAAAAAGCATGGACCACAGAGCTTAATGCCATGGGCTGTAGTTTCAGCTGTCCATCTGTTAGAGCAGACAGGTGGGTCAGGGCCAGCAGATCGTGCCTGGTCAGTAGGACCACACCCCTGATGTCTTCCCAAACCCCAGCTCCCACATATCCAGAATCACAACTCCCACCATGGCATGAACCAAATTTCCTGAATGGGGGGGAACACTGGGAACAAAGTGCAGAGTTCAGTGGCTATGATGGTCTTCAAATCACTGGACGCATGCAGGCTTGTTCTCTCATCTCTGACTTTAAGCACTTGGGCAAGCTGCACGATTCTGGCTCCCCTCGGAGACTATGGCAGCTGCCATCTTGACCTTGTGGACCCAGCTTGGGTGGTACACTTTGAACTCTGGTTTTCTCCTTCTTTCCCATTCCTTTTGGCTCTGCCTAACTTCTGCCTTGTACTTGCTGTGGGATGTGCTGCGGTTTGTTCTCCGGATAGCTCTGCATTTGGACCTTGGCTGCTCTGCTGTGGGCACTGCCTGTTCAGTTATGGGAAGGTTGATTTTGGAATTTGATAAGGAGTCTATATTTTGAAAGCCTTCTTGTCCTCTACTCCTTTTCTCTATCCTTATCCCCTTTGAACTCTTCATCAATCAAAAATCTTTAAGCACACTGAACTCTGATAAGTTTGCTTTGATGCATATGCCTTATAATGGCAACATGGGCTTTTTCCCTTAACAATTTGGGGTCACTGCACACCCAATAGTTTTTGTCCAATATCATATCTAGCTGTGTGACCTTGAACAACTTAGCTAACCTCTCTGCCTCACTTTTCTCATATAAAAAATGGCGGTGGTAATAAGAACTGCCCCCTAAAATTGTTGTAGGAAATTAAATGAGGTCCCATATGTAAATTCCTTATAACAATTCCTAATACATAATGAGAACTAGGTAAGTGTCACCAGTAGAGCAGTTTTCTCTAGGTTTGCTATGGGAAAAGGAAGTTCCTGAGATACAAGCAATAAAAAGTAGACTTGTCATCGCTCCTATTACAATTCAAGAATACTCTTTTATCCATGACTCTAGCACTTGTACAGGAGCTTCCATATTCCCTTGCAGTGAAATGAAAAATGTCGAAAGTAATGTTTAAACCAAACCTCATTGTAGACTGAAAGTTTCAGAAAATAACTGATAAAGGGTCTCAAGGCCACACACCTGACTTATCCCAGATAACCACTTAGAATTCTACTGCTTCTGTATCCCAACTGGCTTTAAAATGATAATGCACCCCTGCATTAGGCAATAAATACCCAGTTACCTAATTGCTCAGGGCTCAAATTTTAGAGAATGATATCCTGAGAGCCTGCTGGCATTAATAAAAAACTGCCCTCCTCCTCTCTGAGTGATGCCTACTTCCCCAACGGAATTCTGCCAGAGGACCTCAGGAATGACAGTGGCATGCTCAGGTATATAACTTGCTAAGTTTGAGATGATAATGGCACAGTGATAGAATGGCATGTGCAGTATACTGATGGCCATGGGAGTTTCAATCTAAAGATAAGAATATAGTGTTTAAATTAATTTCTACCATTTTATTTCCCAAGGCATACTCTTAGTGCACTCACTTTAGGACTCAGACCCTGCCACCCTCTTCCAAGACTGTTCTGTTCTCTTCCAAAGGACAGGCTACCTCTTGATGATCTGCTAAAAGACTTCCCTAAAGAAATCCTCTCTTACATACTTTATGCACATATGGATGAATTCCCCCACTCCACTGCAATGGCCAATCTTGATGTCAATGTCTGCACTGAACTGCTACCTTTTGCCACTAACACATCTGTTATACCTGCACAGCTGACTAACACCAGTGGAGAAATCCAAGTTTCCGACCCTAGAGGTAACAGTATGTACCATCAGGAAGTTATGGGACTCAGACTGAGGCTACTACCCCTGAAGCTATTCTCCCTAACCCCAGTGAAGTCAAATGTGATGGCCCCAGTCACATCATCTGGGTCTGGAGTTTTACTCTGGAACTAGAGCTGGTAGGAAGACATGTCTGAGCACAGTCGACTGAAAATCTAAAGATACAGAGAATGAATCAGAACCAGAGTTTTCAGAAAGTACCAAGACTCAATGTTGGACCCTTATATTAACCATCAAATTCCAGAAGTTTTCTTGAGCCACTAGAGATCTTTTGAGTCATTACACTGGGAAACTTGTAGTGGTCATTTTATTTAAACTGGATTGTAACAGATATGTTGTGCTTAAAGTACTACGTTGACTTGGAGAAGTCACATTAAATTTCTTCAGTCTGCAGAATCAACTGTTTCTTCTGACCAGCTAGGCATGGGAAGTCACCGGAGCTCACTGACTGATGGGGATAGTGTCTCTGTTGGAGGAAAAGACCACAGTTCTCTTTCTTTCTGCCACAAGAGGATAAAGCAAGAGGCAGATCTATCAGCCACAAAAAGGATCCTTACCAGATACAAAGCTTCCCAGGATCTTGATCCTGGATTTCCCAGCCTCCAGAATTATAAGAAATGAATTTTTGTTTAGGTCACCCAGTTTATAGTATTTTTTAATTGCAACCCAAGCTGACCTAAGTATGTTCCCTTCCCAGATAGGCATAAACATAGAGAGTAAGTACATTGAAAGAGATATGCATGTATATACCATGGAATATTACTCAGCATTCAAAAAAGATAAACACATGCAATTTGCAGCAACATGGATGGCGCTGAAAGGGATCATGCTCAGCGAAATAAGCCAAAAAGAAAAAGAAAAATACCGGATGGTCTCACTCATAGCAGGAATCTAGGAAACTTAAATAAGGGACCAGGAAAATGAATAACTATAAGAAAGTGAAAATCAAAATCAACAAAAAACTATGAACCAGAGACACTTTTAGGGGGGCGGGGGCGGGGAGGGGAGGATTGGGGTCAGAATGGGGGGGCTGCAATTGTATGGGGAATATAACAATAAAATTATAAAAAAAAAAAAAAAAAAAGAAAGAGATATGCATGGACTTCTGATAATTCCCATACTGTAACTGCATACACTCTTGCATACAAATGTGCCTAATAGATGCTTATTAAATATGAGTTAGTTAAGCTGTCTATACATATAAAGATATAATTTTTAACATGTTGGACCTTGTTTTTCTTTCTCTGTCAGTGAATTTAAAATTCTGTAGCAGAGTAAAACTCATTAAGTTAAACATCAATAAATAATATGCTTATATTATTTTTCCTTCCTGTTTTTCTGTCACTGGACTTTTCCATGCCTAGTAGGACTTGCTAGACATTTCACTCTCACCTCAAATATAGGGGCAATGATATCATACCCTTTCCAAGAGTTACAAAGAGAAAATTAGAATAACAAAAATGTACTTGGAAAAGTTTAATTATCCTACCTAATTAAAATGGAATTTTCTTAGTAAATTATTAGCATCATTGCTATTAGGAAGCAATTTAATTTTTAAAGTTCATTATTTCACAAAGTCATGCACTATGGCAATACACATTAATCATTATATCAGGACCTCCCTGGTAGTCCAGGGGTTGAGTTTCAGCACTACCACCTTGAAGGCCCACCACAACGGCCTAAGTTCTGATCCCTAGCTAGGGACTAACCCACATGGTACAGCAGACCTCTCCTGTCTTTCCCACTGCTCCCCTTAGCAGTGTATCTCAGTAGATCTGCCCATACTGCTCCCACTGTCTCTGGTGAATCCTCTCATCGCTCTCCCCAACCCCGTACCTCTGGCCTACACTCCAGTTCTATACAAAAATAAATAAATATTTTTTTTTAAAAAAACAAAACATTAATCGTATTATCAGTTACCCTTATAGACATGACCTAGAGCTCAGTGTTTGAGCTGCTGTGTTGATTTCCAAGATATTGGATTATGTAACCTTACTTTTGCCCATGGGCAAGTTGTTCCTATTTATGAGAAAACAAGGGCAATTCTGTATTTTCTTAGTTGGATGAGCAATTGTTGACAACCCTTCAGAAGTGTGAAGATAGAAAATTTTGAAGATCGTCCATATAAATACAAGCATATCATCACCCCAAGAGATAAAAAATCTTATGCTACTAAAATAAAATCAAGTAACTGGCACCAAGCACAATGACACATTTTTGCTATTGTAATTTTATGTGACATCCTCTAAGGACATGCAGCGTGTCACATTTCAAGAATAAAAATAATTCCTTAACCTTTAATCAAAAAAGCTGAAGACTGTTCCCTTACCCATCACCCTATTTCATTAAAAAGAGAAAGCCTTTGCTTAAAGATTTGTTTTATTTGGAAAGCAAATTATCCTTTGTAAAATAACTTTGAAATATATATTGTATCAAAAGCATTCTCTCTGGAATTATTTTCATCATATTACTGAGAATACAATATTATGGGTGATTCAGTGAAAGTAAATAATTCACTAGCAAATTGCAATGCCCCTTTCTAAATTTAACTGAAGTTTTATATTCTATTATGGGTAGGAAAAAACCTTATTATAAGAATTAATTTTCATAAGGAAACAGAAATCTAAACATTTGAATATATGCAGAATTTAAAATTATCAAGTCACTGAAAAAGTAAATATTAAAAGATAATTTAACATGTGTGTGTGTGAGAGAGAGAGAAAGAGAGAGAGAGAGAGAGAGAGAGACAGTTGATGCTCATTATGTACCACATGAGCAGGTTACTTTATAGTTCATCTTGGCAAAATGGAGGTATTTGTAACAACAACAAAAGCAGACTTAAAGTCACTAGTTTTCCAAAGATTTTCTACTGAGTGAATGTTATTTTTACAATCAGATTAAGATAATAAACATTTTTAGGTAATCAAGTATTTTTTTTTTAAAGAGTTATCCATTTATCCATTCAAGCACTGGGTACACTCAGAAGTGCGGGAAGGTGAAAGAATTCACCAGAGCCAGAGCAGGGAGCAGAACAGCAGACTGACGAAATATACTGCTGAGGGGAGCAGCGGGCGGGGCAGGAGAGGTCTGTGCACCCTGTGAGACCCTCACCAGCGGCCAGGGATCGAACGGGCACTGCAGAGGCTGTGGTCAGCTTCGCAGCCCAGCGTTCAACTGCTGCATCACCAAGGAAGGCCCAGTAATCAAGTATTTTTGAGAGCAATTTCTACATTTTGCAAAATGTGAAAAATTTTTCTAATCATATTTTAGCCAGTAAAACATTTTTGCCCAAGGTGTAATATTCAATATATAAATGTTTAACTGTCAAAGAGGGGGAAAAAATGTTTCTCAACTGTATGAGTTAAAAGAACTTACCTACCTCTTATACTCTACACCCAGTAATCATTAAATTTCCACTTAAAAGTTTATCAGTCAGGGTTCAATTACTGAAAACAAAATGCATTCTAACTGGTTTCAACAGAAAGGGTACTAAGTCACTCCCAGAATTATTAGATGACTGAAGTAACAGAACATGTTCTGAGTTTCTAGTATGGATTTACAGAGCCACACCATGGGGCTAGGCCACCTAAAGGCTTCTAATCCTCTCAAGATCATAATGACCCTTAAAATTAAAAAGCCCCAAGGCTCGCTGCTAAGTCCAAAAAAACATATTACAGGAGAAATCAGAAACTATAACTTTCCCTATTAAAAAAGAAAAATGTCTTTGCAAGATTGAGGTATTCCATAGTTTCTATAGAGGTAGCTGATCATAGCAAAGGAAAAAAAAAAAAAAAACCTGACTCACCCTGAGAAGTTAAGTCAATATCCACTGCATTTAATAATTTAGTAATTCCCACTCCCACTCTGTGTATGATTATTAACCCTTTTCCTAAATGTATTTAGCTCCCATTAGAGACTACTCAAAGTTATCGGACAATGTGTTGAAACAAGATTCCAGGAAAATCCAGGATGGCTAACAGCTAGATACATAAAACTTTATTATTCCACTAAAATTTCAGTATAATTATTAATTCTAGGATACTATTCAGAGATCATGGCACTTAAAATTTTGCTGATATGCAGGAATACATGGTAATAAGAGGATACAAAATCATAAAGTTCAAGAGTTGAAAATGACCTTAGAGGTCAGCTGATTTACCCACTTTGCAGGCAAGCTTGTCTAAGGGGTCACTCAACACATTTGGGCACATATTGGTAAGAGTGCCATAGTAGATGCATTATTAGACTCCATTCTTCATCTCTCCTTGTCTGTTTCAGGCACTATTTCCAGAGGCCCACCAATAACTATCCTTTCTCAAATGCATCCTCAGAGATGGTTTCTAAGCTCACTTCTTCATTTATTCTGTACCACTACTAAGGAGATGGAGTGCATTTCTCCACCCCTTCTCTTTTCTCAAATGTAAAATGATGCATTTTACTTGTTTCCACACCTTCTGTCCCATCTTCTGTGAATTATAATAGCTGATACTATTGGCAATAGTACCTTAGGATTCCTTTTGACAGTTCTTGTGTCTCTTGTCTCTAACCACTCTGTCCTGACTCCTGCTACTAAAGGAGGGCCATTGGCCAACAGAAGCTGTCTTGCCCAAAATGCCAGTGTCCAGTAGTCAATTTGATGTGAGGGGGACAAAACTCAAGTTGCCCCACAGGATGAGGCAGAGGCTAGATTTCACCTGAAAACACCTCCTTAATTAGCGCCTCTCTCCTGCTCCTCTCCCCCTTTCAGTTTTCTCTTGAAAGCACTGCTTTAAATCACTAGCACAGAAATGTCTGTTTCAGGCACTATTTCCAGAGGCCCACCGATAACTATCCTTTCTCAAATGTATCCTCAGAGATGGTTTCTAAGCCCACTTCTTCATTTATTCTGTACCCTAGCACAGGGAATGACACATAGGAGACACTCAATAAATGTCTGAAGGAGAAATATCAATAGTATTTTTTACTGAAGATTAAATGCTTGCTGTTGCTATTGTATTGTTTTGTAACTTTTTTATGACTCTTCCCTTAGCACTTCTGGCCATGGGATCACAGCTATTGTCCTCTGCATTGTTTTGTAGCTTTACATTTACAGTACAAGCATTGCATAGACTAAATATATTGGATTTCCTGATAAACACAATTTTTAGACCACACTATCATAGAACAGAGAGTTATGTCTTCCGTAGAACTTTTAAACTGCTTTTCTGCTGTTTTTTTTTTTATCAAAGATGAGAATATTGGATGTAAGATCTAATATAAAATATTGAATTTATTTTGTGTTACAACTTGCGGACTGCAATAAGATTCAATATCTAGGCAGACAGATATGCTAGATGGTTAATGTTAGAGTTCTGTAATTTGGGATGAAGAAGTTACCTCATTTCTACCAGGACCCATGACAGTCTCACTAGAATAGCTGAAGTATTTCTCATATCCAGGTGACATATGTGAACATTAATAAAGGAATATTTGATCCTGTCATATCATTTCAGAATGCCATAATAAAGACAAGGAGATAGAATACTGAACAAAAATATGAATGCAACTTCTCATTTCAATGCCATGCCATAAGTTTCTCTCCAGGGGGAGAAAATTGAGGTCACACATTAAATACTACTGCATACTGCTGATTCCAACAACATCTCAAGCTAATCTTTTCTTCCTTTCCTTCTTTTTTCTTCCCCTCAACACTAATTTTTCTTCACTATGAAAGTACTTTTTATGGCACCTTCTTTTCAGTGGCTTTAAGTTTTAATTATCCTAGTACACCCAAAATTCCTCAGTTAATACTGAAACAAATGAATGTAACACACTATCCAGAGTGTTTAAGACTCAGAGGAATTTTGGATATATCAAGTGCTCTCCTTTCTTGCCTTTTTTGAATTTTCCTTTATCTGTTTATTTCCCTTTACCTATTTATTTCCTGTCCTATGATACAGTTATTTGAATCTTTGGTCTTCATGTTTGTTATAGACTCCTTTGTAACTAGAGGCCAATAGTGACAGGATGTTGAGCACATAATTCAAAAGTAAGAGGCGGGCCTCCCTGGCGTTGCAGCGGTTGAGCGCTGGGTTGCAAAAGTAAGAGGCAATATAGATATTTATAAAGCATCCTCTAAAAATGGAGAAATTGGTAGTATGCTGATATCTTCATGAAGTAGAAAGTGGATTAAAGATCCTTTCTTCATGTAATATTTACAAAATGTATTACTACCAAAGAATTTTAATCAACTTCACTGTAAACAGAGAAATATATAGCTTAAACTTTAATAATATAGTAAAACCACATTCATAATATGGTAGTAGTATTGTAACTTTTATTCTGGGAAGTCAGCTTTTAAGAGAATATAAATTCAATGTATGCAAATTTGTACTGGTTTTATATGAATGCACGTAACTTTTAAGTGATGTTATATACACAATTCCTAGTTGCTATTAAAGGACTGTGAAATTCCTCTAAAGATAATCTCCAAGTTAAGTTGGAAAGGACAATGTAATATGAAAATTTTCAGGGTGGGAAATTTGCTAAATTTCCAAAAAGAGATAATTGAACTAAGTCAAGTTGGTTTTGTGGGATCCTTTTATAATTTTATAATGTAAATGCATTTCATATGTCTATAAATTTGTGGTATTCATCTAACATTCATCTGTCAGTGTCAGCAATGCCACTGACATATTTGTATAAATTGATATAAAAGGAATGACTTTGAAGTAAGGAATGTAAAGAATTAAAGTTACCAATACTTAGTTGAAAAAGTATTAACAATTGTAGCAAAGATAGCATCATTGGAACAAGTTAAACCTTGAAGTAGTTATGCAATTTAGCTCTTTTGCCCTTTAAGTGTGTATATAAACTCAACATATATCTAACAAAGAAGTTTATTAAATGTTTTAAAATATAAAGCCAAATTTGAGGATTAGATGTCAACCATTTATAAGAACTTACTGTTCTCCAAACAAAACAAAATAGAAAGTTCCTTTTAAAAAGAAGCATTACAATGTGAAGTAAAGTACTATAAAACTCTGTTAAAGTTTTTCATTTTGAATATATCAATATGCAATATAGTGCACTATCCTTTTTTTAAGATTTAGCAGTAAGCCACAAGACCAAGATTTAAAACCTTCTGACAGTTCAAAGCTATATCAAATTACATATCTACTAAGTGTGTAAGATAAAGGGAATTAGATAAAAGATGAAGGGAAGAAGCATTTTGCTTATATTCCCTTTGATGTATTTTATGTTTTAGGTCTTACATCCATGTTTTCAATCCATTGTGAATTAATTTTCATGTATGATGTGATATAGTGATTGAGTTTCATTCTTTTGCATATGGCTGTGTTGTGTAATTTTCCCAAAACCACTTGTAGAAGATGCTTTCCTTTTCCCACTGAATATTCTTGGCTCCTTTGCTATAGATTAACTATCCATAAGTGTGAGTTTCTTTCTGACTCTCAATTCTATCCCATTGGTCTATTTGTCTGCTTTTCCTACAATATTATGTTGTCTTAATTACTCTAGCTTTGTAGTAGAGTTTGAAATCTAGGTCTGTGATTCTACCATACTTCCTCTTATTTTGGTTAGGATTTCTTTGGTTATTTGAGTCTTTTGTGATTCCCTATAAATTTCAGTATTGTTTGTTTCATTTCTTTGAAGAATGGCATTGAAACTTTTAATGGAACTGCACTGAATCTGCATATTTCTTTGGATAAGATGGTCATTTTAACTATGTTAATTCTTCCAGTCCATAAGCAGGATTCTTTGTGAGCCTACATAGACATTTCCCTATTTTTTTTTCAAAGAACCAGCTTTTGGTTTTATTGATTTTGAACTGTCTTTTGTATTTCTATTTGGTTTATTTTCCTCTAGTTTTTATTATTTCCTTCTTTCTACCTGCTTTCGGTTATGTTTTTATCCTTTTTCTAGTTATTGGAGGTATGAAGTTAGATTATTTATTTGAACTCTTTCTTGTTTCTTGATGTGGGCCTATTTTGCTATATACTTCCCTCTCATACATTTATAAGGTGTCATTGACATTCCTTCAGAGCATTTGTCTCAGTTTTAATCCTCCATTCATTTATCATTATTTGCTTGACTTTAAGTCTTCCACTAGTTTGGAGGAATTAGAGGCAAAGGAGCTCATTATTTGGTCCCCAAAGTATTGCTACTTGCACAATAAATAGCTCAGTTACCAGATGTGTAAAGTACAGATATTCACATGCTTTACTCCATTACCACATTGCTCAAAAGTTACTTTCTTAGTTATACAATTTTTTATTATGTGACATGCAATTTATAATCTGTGTGGCATTGTCTTCTTCTGGAGCATTCTGCTGGAGTTATTTTTTCTCATTAACATAGCCCCATGTCACCTGCCCCTGAAAAATATACCTGGGTAATTTCAAACAGCATGCATTTGTTTTTTAATGATGTGCAAAATCTCATGCTAACCATATTGGTTTTGAAGATAGGTAAGTACAAAAATATTTACTACAGACCACCATAAGGAGTCTATTTGGAGATTTATAATACAACTCCTTGTATGATACATGCTGAGAAATATATTGAATAACTGCTATAAAAGTGTATTGGGTAAGTGAGTTTGTTGCTAAGTAGTGAACAAAAGGGTGAATTTGAAGGTGAAGGGTGAATTTGACTGAGTCAAGGAAAATGGGTTAACATATCTCTGTAGAAGGATAATCGCTATAAACTAAAATTTACCAGAATCCACTTCCCTTCCCACCAGAAAAAAAAATTAGAAATATCTACACAGCCTTTTTAAGAGAAGCTTTCAGTTAGAAGATATGATTAGCTCTTTCTCCTACCAAAATTTCCTTTCTCCCCCTGCACCAAAATAATGACAGACTGAACTGTTAAGAACTCTAACCCACACATACATGAAGTATTCTTCTGGAAGTAGAAACTCACTCTAACAATTTCTGTACACAAAGCAAATAGAAAGAAAACTATGCACACAATTCATTAGGATTGATTAATGGAAAGCCATTGTCAACCAATAAAATGGAATTTAAATTTTTGAAAGAAAGTTGCTTTTCTTCAACTTTCAACATTTACCAAAACAAGATAGAGGTTTACCAAAGGTTATGTAAGAACAAACTTATAATGACATTAGAATGTTTTTCTTTCTTCTTTCTTTTCTTTTTTCTTTTTTTTTTTTTTACATTTTAAAAGAACAGGTTTATTAGGAAAAGGAGAGAAGAAAAAAAGAGACACCTGCTTAGACACAGGCATACAGAGAGCTGCTGCTGCTGCTGCTGCTACTGCTTTTCAAAGAAAAGGTTTTGATAAAAGAGACACCAGCAAGAATACATGGTATAGATACACAGTGGAATACTATTCAGCAATCAAAAAAGATAAACTCATGCAATTTGCAGCAACTGTGGCAGGACTGCAGGCTCTAGCAGAAAGGGCTCCTTCCTTTCTTTTGGACACATCTGCCCCCCTGGGAAGTGGAAGAGAGTCAGTGGGAACACCTGATAAAAGAAGTCTAGAAGGATTAATAGCATCCCAGTTCTTCATTTGCACTTATTCAACAAGCATGTGTTGACATCTGTGCAGGAGCTGAGGAATCAAGGTGAATGTGCTCCATGGGTCCCCTCATGGGCCTAGACCACTGCAACTGTATAGTGGGTCAATTGCAAGCCCCGCTGTGAGCCCCTGCCCTCCAAATGTACCTTCTAGACCGAAAGTCTCCCCCTGGGCTTTGGTTTCCCAGAGGGAGCATAACCCAGAACATCTTGGGATGGTTTTGAATTCAATCCCTCAGAGAGCTATATTTTACCATACTCTCAGATATTTGCTATCAGAATTCTGGAGAGAAGGACAGAGCATTTAAGGTCTCTGTCAAACTCTTCTTATCATTTCCCTGGACAAGTAGAAAAGATGATTCTTTCTTGCCCTTGACTTGTTGCCTTGTCTACAAGTGCCCCTGAGTTCCAATCTCTTACCTGATATAGACCTGGAGCCTGCTTTCCTGTGCTAGGGGGGTGGGGATGTGTTAAGCCCAAAACCACTAGCATTTTCCAGCACCAATAATTCCCCAGGACTTCTGCACCATAGACAAACATACCCACTGCTCTGGTGCTGAGCTTCCTCCTAGCTTTTGACACCTGGAGATTTCTTTTGTCTTTTACTAACAAGGTCATTATTTTTCTAGAATTTGTCACTCACTCTTTTGACTAGCTGGATAGTATACCATATTATGGATGCACATTTGTTTAAACCACTTATTGAGTGATGGGTATTCTTTTTTGTGTGTCTTTCATTACAAATATAATTTCTATAAACACCCCTTTCATGTACGTTTTTTTATTAGTGTCTTTATCTATAAACTAATGCTCTGGAAATGACAAAATATCCAGAAATTTTAATTAATTCTTTACTGCATTCCAAAAAGGTTGTAACAATTTATATTTCCCCCTGCAATATATCTGATAGAAAGATTTACCAGTCTTCTAACTATTAGTTAGAAGCTAGGATATTTTTCTCACAGCATTAATACTTTAATTCCCCACCTCCTCAGCAAAGAAAATAATTTTGTCATTCATTAAAAAAGAAAATAAATTGTGTAATAATAATAAAACCAAAGCACAAGTATTGAACAATATATTTTCAAACTTTGTCAGGCAAACCACAAAGGTTGAGATTAAATGCACTATCACTTATATCTAGATTAGAGAAAAAGAAATAATAAATCTTCACTTCCAAATAAAACTAACTCTGTGGAAAGAAAGTTATTATTTCTCAGCTCCTTGGCTAATGATGGGTCATTGAGGTGCTTGGTATGAATCCTTAGGGAGAGAAAACCTGGGGTCACAGCTGCCTGGAGATATCAGTATGGTAATGAGGACTTGCTCATGAAGTCTAATGAAATAACCATTTTCTTGGAATTTGATGTGTGCTCCTTTTAAAATACACAGTGTCATACTTATCTCAGGGATGCTTGAGTTCACAGGTTTCTGGCACTGTTGAGTGAAAAGCCTCCTCCAAAACTAGCCTGGTTTATCTCTGTTAAAGTGAGCCTCTTTTTCTGACATATTACAACTGATCCACATCTTTTAAACTCTATGTGGCCATGACTTTTGCATTTGCAAAGTTTCTATGTGAACTGAGAAACTTTTAGAAGGAAAAGATCAACTCTGATGATAATTCGGTATCATTCATTAAAATGCAATTCTTATGAAATGTGTTTCTTCATATGAAAATAAAAGTACTCTGAATAAAATTTAATTTCCATATCACTCTTTTAAACCTTTAAATTCAGAACTTGTTATTTCAAAAGCAAGAGTTGCACTGATATTTATACTTTGTTACTATTTTATAGATAAAATTGGCTAAAATGTTAAAAATTTAAAGGCTCTAAAGGAATTATCTAAACCCACCAAAAAATAATTTACAAGCACTACAAAAACAATATTTAATATAACATGTCTTCATGAAAAACATTCTAAATGTAGGTAGCTCTCCTCCCAAGCTTGCCTGCCTGTCTATGCTGGTTTCTCTCTCTCTCTCTCTCTCTCTCTCTCTCTCTTGTAATATTTTATTTATATTTTTTACATAATTGTTTATTTTTAAACAATGTTTGCTCCCCCCACCCCAAGTTAGTCCCCAAAGAAATTTTCCTTCACCAATGCACCCATGCACCATCATCACCATCATCAGTCCCCTGTGCTCCTTTCTCCCTCCCTCTGATTCCTCTCCCTCCCCTTCCCCTGCAGGATGTCTCTGGTTTATACTTGTCTGTTTTTGTTTTGTTTTGTTGTGTTTTGTATTATTATTTTTTCCCTGATGTCTTATTTGGTTCCCCTATATTCCTGCTATAAGTGAAATCATCCAATATTTTTATTTTTCCTTCTGACTTATTTCACTGAGCATAATTCCTTCTAGATGCATCCATGTTGCTGCAAATTGCATGAGTTTATCTTTTTGATTGCTGAATAGTATTCCACTGTGTATCTATACCACATCTTCTTGCTGGTGTCTCTTTTATCAAAACATTTCCTTTGAAAAGCAGTAGCAGTAGCAGCAGCAGCTCTCCTATAGCAGTATGCCTATTCCACTTCAACATAGGTAAACCATTAAAGATCCATCAAGGAGAAACCTGAACCTCAGTAAGAAAAATTAGTCCCACATCTCTAACCCCGGTAGATTTCTGTTTTGTTCTGTACAAACCCTTTACCACTTACACACTATGTCTTTTTCAGTTCTATCCATCTATATATTTGTATAGCTTTTAGAACACGGTATTCTAAGGGGCATTTGCCTTAAAAAAATACAAACAGAAAACATTCATCATCTGTGGCTAAAATTAATCAGATCTATGTCACATATTTTAAAGATAAAGGTTTTAGATGTATTCATACATATGTGGATTGAGAGTAAGAGTAGGCAGATAGGAGTTTCTTCCTTTGTCTACTCAGATGACAAAATTTCATAGACCTCAATCTAGGAAACACTTTTTTTGTGAAACTACGTAATTATAATTTTGACCCACATGTCTTAAAACAAAATATTTGTAATTAATTATTTTTGCTTAAATTAATTCCTATTCTTAATATTCCACCTACACCCAGATTCTTTTGCTCTTACTTAGTACCTAGTTCCTATTCTTTCTCTTGTTGATTTCTACTCCTTGCCTTTGTTCATACTCAGATCGTTAATATAGTATACTTATTTTTTCATTAAACTCTTTTTAAAAATAAATTTCATATGAGTGCTTATCTTCCCTAAGAGAGAACATGTTTCATGTTAAAATGAATTCATAATACAGAATTATTGAAATGCACAATAAAACAATCTACCGTGACTGACAAAATAAATATGGATTAGAGCTCTCTAACATCTGAAATAACTGTCAATGAATTCTTATAATAAATATCTTTAAAATTATAAAGAATGATGTTTTACATTGTAGATACAATAAAGGAAATAAATTAGATGATGCTAATTTAAAGCTAACTGCTTCTTGCTGTTTATGCAATCACTCATAAACCATAATGTATAATTCTAAGTGAGCTTGGATTTATCTACTATTTTTTGGTGCTGACACAGAGCAACTGGTTTTCTCATAATAAATGTGAACATCATGACTCTTTCTAATGTAGCATTGGAAATTCTAGCCACTACAATGAAGCAAGAAAAGGAAATAAAAGACATATAGATTGAAAAGCAAAAACTAAAACTGTCCCTGTTGTGATTTTCCCAAGAAATCTACAGAAAATCCCAAAATGCTTTGTCATCTACTAAGAGCTCAGCATGTTAACAGGATAGAAGTAAAAAAAAAAAAAAAAAAAGTTGATTTTTTTTAATCGTAACTGAGTTGTGTTCAGTAAAAAGATCTAATCCTCTCCAAAATAAATACTACCTAAATTTGTTTAAATGATAGCATTTTCAAAATATTTTTAATTTAATATTTAATATTTAAAATATTTTTAAATGGGGCCTCCCCGGTGGCGCAGCGGTTGAGCGCTGGGTTGCGAAGCTGCGCGCGGCCTCTGCGGCGCCGGTTCGATCCCCGGCTGCTCCCGGCCACCGGAGGAGGGTCCCACATGGCGCGCAGACCTCTCCTGCCGCCCGCTGCTCCCCTCAGCAGTGTACTTCGGTCCTTCTGCCTGCTCTGCTCCCCGCTCTGGCTCTGGTGAATTCTCTCGCCCTCCCGCGCTTCTGACTGTACCCAGTGCATGTATAAACAAAACAAACAAAGAAACCAGCAAACAAATAAATAAAGCATGCCTCTATAAAAAAAATAAAATAAAATAAAATAAAATATTTTTAAATGGAGACCGGATTAGAGGTTGGCAGGAAGTGGGGATGGCAGAGAATGGAAGTTGTGGGAGGGAGGTGGCAATGGGTATAGAAGGGCAACATGAGGGATCATGCAGTGATAGAACTGCTCTGTGTGTTAACTGCAGAGGTGGATACACAAACATACATCTGCAATAAAATTGCATGTGATAAAGCTAAGAGTGTGTGTGCAAATACATATACATCATTCACTTAGAAAGAACTACAAGTAAAAAGGGAAAAATGGAATAAGACCAATACATTTTATCAAAGTCAGTATCCCAACTATGACATTGTCCCAATTGTGACATTATTTTGCAAGATGTTATCAATGGGAAACTGGATAAAAGGTACATGGGCTCTCTCTATCTTTTCTTACAACTGCATATGAATCCACAATTATCAAATAAAAGGGTAGTTTAAAAAAACAAAATAATATATACCCCCAGAATTCTACAAAATGTATGAAATGAACTAAAACCTATTAAAATTATATTTTACCAAAGGTTCGCTCTTTGTTATGATACCTCTACTCTAGAGTACAATAGTCTCAACCAGAGAACTTCTTAGGAAGGACTTATAATTTACGTAACAGAATAAATCAGTTTTAGTACCACAACATATCACAGTAATAAAGAATATGATTTTTAGCATAGCAACTAGGTTTAAATTTGTCCTTTGCTGTATCTAGGCTGTATTAGTTTAGGAGGTCTTTACTTAATCTGTATTCTTTAATTATCCTATGAGAAAATGGGGATAATCATAGAATCTAATTCACTGAGTATGATGAAGAGCAAATGAAAGAATACACATAAAGAACTTGGTACAGAGCTGTCATATAATAACACTTATTAAACTTAAATAGAGCACATATGTGTTTATGTATTTGTACTGGTGGCAGTATAGGCTACATAAGGATTCTTAACTATGGTTTAACGGACCTCTCTGTGTCTCTTTCTTTCTCTTTCTCTGTCTTACAAACACATGCGCGCGCGCACATATGTGCAATATTCAATATTCATCAGAGAAAGGTTAGGTTATTGTGACAACAAAATTCACATATTTTTTTTTTCAGAACCCCAGGGCTCTGTTTTATTTCATAGGATGACTGATTTACATATTATAAGTCATGAAATGGCACATGGGCACCAAATGAATGTGTCACATTTCTGATGTACTCCAGTGATGTATCAGAGACGCTCATAAATTGCAAGTGGAAAGCTGCCAGCTGGCCTCACTCCTTGTACATTTTGTGTACCAACAATTAACAACACTTGTATTTAATGACTATAAAACACTACCGGCTTGGGCCTCCCCTAGTGGCGAGGCCGTTGAGCGCTGGGCTGAGAAGCTGCCCGCAGCCTCTGCAGCACTGGTTTGATCCCCTTCCACCAGGCAAGGGTCCCACATGGCACGCAGACCTCTCCTGCGGCGCCCACTGCTCCCCTTAGCGGTGTATTTCGTCAGTCTGTCTGTTCTGTTCCTGGCTCTGGCTCTAGTGAATTCTCTCACCCTCCCGCACTTCTAACTGTACCCAGTGCTTGTATAAATAAATAAATAAATAAATAAATAAATAAATAAATAAATAAATAAATAAATAAATAAATAAATGAATGAATAAATAAATGAATGAATGAATGAATAAATAAATAAATAAATAAATCTTTAAAAAAAAAAAAAACACTACCAGCTTTGAAAGCTCTTTGGGTTCTCAAATGTGTAAGATGGTCCAATACCTCATCTACTAGGAAGCAGAACAATATCTTAAAATATACACATGATTTTGATTCCTGACTTTGTCACTTCAGTGATAACTTTACTTGTGCTACTCACATCATGTCTTATTCCATTTTTACCTTTACCAAAAACCTTTAAGGAAAATATTTTTGTTACCCATTTAATTGGTGAAAAAATGTTTCAAGAAATTGTGATCTTACCCAAAACCGTAAGAGCTTAATATTCAGATTCCAGAGTCAAGCCAGGCAGTATGTTTGTAACCTCTAGTGTATCCCGAATCTTCTGCCCTCTCTTGACTTTAACAGCCTGTGTCACCTCTCTACGCTTCAATTTGCTCATCTCTAAAATTTGAAAGTAATACCCTCCCTAAAAGATGTTTCTGAGAATTAAAAGACAAAATGCTTATGAATCACCTTAGAAAGAAATGTTGACTCTTGCCATAACTGCCATAATTGCTAATTATTATTCACCCATAGAGATCTATGAATCAATGAGTTTATTCAAAATGTACAAAAATAACAGTATAAATAATACATATTCCAGGCCTCCCTGGTGGCACAAGGGGTTAAGCACAGCTCTATGAAGCTCTCCGCAGCCACTGCAGCACAAGATCTATCCCTGGCAGCCAGGGAGCTACCCACATGGCACAGCAGACCTCTCCTGCTCACCTGCTGCTCCCCTCAGCAGTGTATTTCAGTCAGTCTGCCTGTTCTGTTCCCCACTCTGTCTCTGGTGAATCTTCTCACCCTCTGCACCTCTGGCCAGTACCCCATTCTTGTATGCATAAATAAATAAATCTTAAAAAAAATAAATATGTAATACTTATTCCTCCTGAGGTTGTTGTCACCAGGAAAGAAAGTCAGAGTTTTCTCCCTGTGCTTCACAATACTGACTATTTTCTTTCTTGGCCCATCCCTACTCCCAACATCAGAACTAATGCAAGGTACTTTTGAAAGTGAGTTTCTGTTCACTCCTCCATCAGTCTCCACAAAACAGTATATGATCTTACTGTTGTCTCAGTTAATGCCCTGAACATAAAGAAAATTCCAAGGAGATTTCATTGGTGTTCCTTTGTTATGCACAGAAGCACTCACCCTTCTGTCACAACTCTACCATTTGCAATAAAATTTCTCATGAATCTTTGTACATTGTTCTAACAAATATGCCCCCATCTTCGCACACAAGGAATAATCTAGCAGTTCAGGTTCCAAACAGGAGGATTAAAAATCATAGGGCCTACAGAATATAAAAGTGTGCAATGCCCTGCCAAAAAGAGTCAGTGAACACTGACCCGACAATGATTTCCCCCAATAATTAACACAGAGAAATATAAATTGCTATCCATGTAGAGAAAATGACCGTGAGCAGATGTCTTTCCCTGTTCCTTCAGAACGGGTCATCTGGTTTCTCACAGCTCTGCTGCTAATCAAAGTCCAATGCTGCCCAGTCTCTTCCTCCCATTTTATATCAAAATTCTCTATACCTTGCCAATTCTTTCAATGTCACAGCGCTGGCTATAACTGGAGAACAGATTTCAGCCAGTCACCAGGGATTTTTTACTATAACGCTCTGCCAAAATCAACAACTCTTAGGTTCTGTATAGGAAACCAATTTAAAAATTTACAACTAATTCAAATTTTTTAAAAGTACAATATATTGGGCCTCCCTGGTGGCGCAGCGAGTTGAGTGCCACGCTGTGAAGCTGTCCGCAGCCTCTGCAGCGCAGGTTCGATTCCTGGCCAGCCAGGGCACACCCACATGGTGCAGTAGACCTCTCCTGCCTCTCCCGCTGCTCCCCTCAACAGTGTCTTTGGTCTGTCTGCCTGTTCTGCTCCCCGCTCTGTCTCTGGTGAATTCTCTCACCCTCCCGCACCTCTGACTGTACCCCAGTTCTTGTATAAATAATAAATCTTTTTTTAAAAAAGTACAATATATTATATAAGTTAAAGGCATATCTCATTATTTGTTTTTTTTTACATCATTTTTCATTTTTGTACAATGTATGCATTTTCATCTTGGTTATAGTCCCAGTAAAATTCCCTCCACAGATTCACCTGTGAACTATCACCATGGTCCCCTGTGCTCTTCCCACCCTTGTTTTGATCCTACTCCCTTCTCCCCCCAGCCCCCATAGTATGTCTCTGGTTTATAATTGGCTGTTGATTTTGATTTTTACTTTATTAGTTTTTTTTTTCCCTGACCCCTTATTTGGATCCTCTACATTCCTGCTCTAAGTGAGACCATCCAGTATTTTTCTTTTTCTTTCTGCTTTATTTCACTGAGCATGATCAAAGGTGTATCTCATTATAAATCAACCTTTTATATACTACATTAGGTTCAACACTTAAAGTCTAATTCTATCTTTCACTATTATTATTAGTGAGTCCAACTGACCCACCCAGTACCATCTCATTCACTAACTTTATTTTATATGCATTTAAATAGATTATATACATTTATATACCGGGCAGAAAAGATCATTCATAAATTTTGAAGTAATTAATGAATATGTAAAACTAAGTCCATTCACTAGCTACTGGCCACTAAAAGTAAACATTAAAGAAATTTGTTTGTAAATGCTTTAGTTGTGACTCTAATAAAGTTATCATTTCTAGATTCGTTAAGATTTAATCAAAGTCTCAATTAAGATTAATTGAACAAAACAAGAGTTGGTGGTTTAGAAACTAAACGATAAATGTGCCAATTTTCTGATGACTAATTCACTTCAGACATGAAGTAGCTGTTAGAGGAGGTGGCCCCCAGAGAGCAGAATGGGGAGAACTTGTGCCAGCTGACTCCCACGATCAGTACAAACCTATACCTAAATACAGGCTAATCTGCTCAGAAGCAAACCTGAACCCAGATAAACAGAGTTTCTGCAACAAAGGGTAAAAAGGCAGTACCCAGATGCATAGGCAAAGCAGAATACTTTCCCCAAAAAAAGTATTCAACTAAAAAAAGAGACAGAAATAAAATCACTTTTTAAAAAAAAATCACATCAAGAACAGTAAGACACAAACAGGAAGACATCCCAAAGGTACAGAATTTTTTCCCTTGGGTCCAGAGAGAGGGTTGTGCCTAATACCAAACACCCCAACCCTATGATCCAGTATAACAGAGACAAGCTCTGGAGCCCCTGCATTGAGGGTCAGAGGGAAATGAGCATGGGTATGGATCTCAGCACGCCCACCATGAAGTGCCCACTCACCATCCACCACCAACCAGTCATCCCCTCTGCCCATTTGCTCCCTCCTCCTTCTTCTCTGTTAGCCACCATTCTGCCATCAGTCTAAGGGTTTGATTTTTTGTTTTGTTCCGCTTGCTTTGTTCCCTTTATATTCCACAAATGAGTGAAATCATACGGTATATGTCTTTTTCCTTCTGATTATTTTACTTAGCATAATCTCTTTAAGGTTTACCCATGTTGTCACAAATGGCAAGATTTTATCTTTTGGGTGGGCCTCCCTGAGGCTAAGCACAGACTGTGAAGCTACCCACAGCCTCTGCAGCATAAGTTCGATCTCCAGCCAGGGAGCTACCCACATGGTGCAGCACACCTTTCCTGGCTCTCCTGCTACTCCCCTCAGCAGTGTGTTTCAGTCAGTTTGCCTGTTCTGTTCCCCATTCTGTCTCTGATGAATCCTCTCACCCCCTGTACCTCTGGCCTGTACCCAAGTTCTTCTGTGCATAAATAAATAAATCTTTAACAGAAAAAAGATTTCCTCTTTTTTGGCAGCTGAGTATTATTCTGGTGTGGGGGGGTGGTGTATATATAGATATATAGATAGATGATGGATGACTAACGAAACTGTCAGGTATATATAATCTAGTAGTTTAATATATAGCCTATTTTAACACCTTTGGGCAAAGGGGAATAATTATCAGTTTTCTAAATTGATTTTTATTTCTCCATCCTTCTTTGGGCATCTATATATTCCAAATACTATCCTGAGTTGTATAGATTCTGTATTAAACATGTAAAAGTTTCTGTATTTAAGGAGTTCATATTCTTTTGAGTAGGACAATATGTCCTATTGCGGAGGACAAAGAAAGTCAATTGTTACATGTAAAATCTACCTGTTTTCACTCTTAATGGTTATTTCTTCTTTTTTTCAATTTTTTACATTGAAATGACATTACAAATCAGAAATCATAATGGCAAACCAATGAAAATAGATTTTGACTGAAATTTCTCTTGATTTAGAACTGATCTCAAGTTTAAGAGGATATTATATTTCATTTCACTGGAAATAGTAATTTTTGTTTCATATTGAACTTTAACATTAACATCTCTTGCCAGACTTGACTGATATTTAATTCAGTTGTATTATATTAACAATCTAGTTCTGACAGTATTGTATTTAATCATGTGCAATTTGTTTAAATAGATAAGCATTAAGTGGAAAAAAAGATTACTTAGCTATAAAACATATTCATATAACAGATTGTGTATTACTTCAGTGCAATTTGACATTTGTTCTGATGGACTGTGAGTCAAGAGTAAATTGATCCTTGAAAAGCTGGGTTTATCTTAGCAGTCTTATTTGGAGACTATTACCATCCAATTCAGTATTTATTTATAGTTAGTAAAATAAGTAGAGACTAAGCCCCATGTTCTAAAAACCCAAATCATATCCATTTCAACCCATTCCTGATAGCTTCAACGGAGCAAAATTTGCTAAAATGGCTAAATATCTTCTCACAAATAATCCTCCCACAAAGGAAAAACAAGAAAGTAAAACATCCCAGGAGTCTTGCAATAAGGTAATATTCCTAGTTTATTTACCTGTGTCTTCCCTTTCACTACAGTATGTTATGTACAGTGTTGTTGACTCAGATCTCTTATATTTTTATGCCATCCACTTTCTCTCTCAAGGTGTAAAAACAAGAAGCACCCATTATCAATTAACCATCAAAGTGGTAATGTTTGATTCAAATCTTTCTCCAACCATATGTTTTATGAAAAATACTTGGAAGGGAGGAGAGAGCACCATCCTAAAACAGCACGATTTAAAACTGGAAATATTTTTAAAGTCTATATCCATTTATACGTTGGCCTTTGTGCTGTTGCTTGTGGCTAAAAGTAACAAATTCAGAAAACTAAGAGTAGCAAAGGGAAGATAAAAACATAGACTCTCCAGGGAGCAAAAGTGGAAGAAAAGTGCTAGTACCCAGAACATTTATCATCATGGGATGCAGTGAACATTTAGTATCTCAAATTGTCAGCAATTTTTCATAAGAAGCAACAGCTGAGAAATGTCAAAATTCATTTGACTTGAACGTTTAAGACTTATCCCAAGACTGGCTTTGTAGTAGAGTACTCAGAATCATTTCTTAAAAATCACCTGTGTATGAGTTTGGCTTCAAAAATAAATACAAAGATTTATTGTTATTCTTTTAATCAAATGTAATTGACTTGTCATTTATTTAAAAACTATACTATTTGGGGAGCACAGTTTGATACCTCAACAAGTGCACACGGCTCACTCACCCACCACCAAGGTCCAGTGCCACAAGGCTATAACATCTAACCCCTCTCCCCCTTCCTCTCGCCCACACACTCCCCTCTGTTAACCACACTTTTCAGAGTCTAGGAGTTATTTTGGTTGTGTTTTGTCTCTTTCTTTGTTCATTCATATACCACAAATGCGTGAAAATCTCTGGTAACTGCCTATCAAATTCTGACTTATTTCACTTAACATAATCACCTCAAGTTCCATCCATTTTATTGTAAAGGCAAAAGAAATGTGATTTGTCCTTAAATGTGATTTGTCAATGACTTTGTGTTCTAAGTGCAAATCTCACTTTAAACTGGAAGGAAATAAAAAGCTCGACTTAATTATTCAGCACTTTTAATAAATAACTTAAACTCCCCATTTCCTAAAGATTCTCAAAATAAATGAGCAGTAGATTGCCAATGCATGGGCCTATCCATTTGAAAGCAATCAGCTTGGTGTTTTGGAGAATTCTGAAAGTTTTCCTTAATTGCACCAGTAGGTAGTGACTTACATACTGGGAGACCTACAAATGAATCACGATTGCAAGAAAAAAACCCAAGGAAGTGTACTCTTCCAGTCTCAAATTAAAACACTTGATTTTGAGTCCCCCTAACAACTCTATGTTTAACCATATAATCAATTACTAGACTGAATATTTTTCCTGGTGAAAATCAGAAATGGTATTTTTCTAAGGCTTACTTCTTAGTAAAACATTCGTAACACAACTATTCCTTTAGGTTAGTGATTTGTAATTGTTTACTTTTTCTATTCTATCAGAGGGATGGTGACTAACACAAAATCCATTATCCCCTTTTTATTTTATTTATGTAAACTACATGTAATCTGTACAGATTCGAGGCATGTGACTTCACACAATTGAGTTTTCAGTGAAAAATGAGCCACCTGAGCAAATTTCTTCCTTTCTATAATTATGAAATACAATCTCCATCAGAGACCATGAAAATGTATTTTCTCCTACTGATATTCTAGGGAAATGATTTATCCTACAGAGAGGTCTGGGAACTTTCTGTGCTATAAAAAAGGTAAATCTTAAAAAATAAATTAATTCCACATAGCTGTGTCACAGAGCATGAGACCAGACTCTTCTTGATTTACAAGTGCAATAGATACCAAGCAGTATATTATAAAAGATTATATATTTGTGTCCAAATATACTTAGGGCATATCCTTTACATCTTGATGGCTTTCTTTTTTATATATTTATTTCAGTGGTAGTCAGCAAAATGTGACATATACTTCAACTGACAGAGAAGCAAACCCTATTCTTTATCAAAGACAAGAACCCTATTCTTTATCAAAGATCTGAAGTCAAGGTTGCTTTCCCAAACTTTATGAAAACAAAGGATATAGTTTTTTGAGATCTTTGGTAGATTCCAAGGTTTTATTAAAAAATAATATATTGACTATTGTCATCAAAAAGAACTTGTTCCAATAAGTTGTTCTATTGATTTAGATAATGAGATTATATGCCAGATTACATAGGACTGTCCTTGTTGCAAATAACAGACATTCATCTTGAATAAGCATGAAGTCTATTAATCGCAGGATGCTGGTTTTCTCAGAGAACCCAAACTGAGGAGTGGAATAAAGCCTCTGCAACAAGCTAGAAGCCAGGACTCAGCACCATCACATCTACCCTTGTTCTTCTATGTACTCTTGCCCATAAATGTGCCTGACCACCTCTCTTGCCAAAATTACTAACTTTTTCTCCAAATCCTTCCTGGGCACCCAATCCTGGACTTTAATGAGATCAATAAATTCTTCTTCCAGAATTTGGGAGATAGAATTGAACATCTAACATGGAAATTGTGGGATATTTAAACAACTATTATCATTAATGTTCATAAGACACTCTTACCTTCTACCCTATGTGAGGTGTCTAACTCTAACTAATCTCTTTTTGGGAAACTCTCTGCCCCTATTTAAAAATTAGATGTAGAGGATAACATTATGTGAAATAAATCCCAAGGAGAAAAATACATATCAGATTGGTTTCATGTATATATGGCATAAAGAGAAATGAAACAAAGGGTTAGACAAAACCCAACAAATAACTCTTGATATCCGACTGAAAACCTGAGGCAATGCGAAGGGAAGGGTGGCCAGGTGAGAGCAGGGAAGGGAGGGCACCCAGTGGAACATAATGGAAGATTATTGAGACAGTGGTGGTGTACATGATGCCAAAACATACAATTGTGGTGGTTTGAAATTTTAACCCCTAAAACAAATACAGTGATGTAAAACAACTTTATTTCAATAACTATAATTGAAAAAAAATAAGATTCAGTGTAATGAATGAAGCAGTGGATGTCTCAACTACAGATATAGAATTTGAAAGGACCCCCCCCAAAAAATGAAGTGTTTCTATAATCCTAATTTTTACAGGTATTCCCTCTTCCTAATGTTACAAAGAAATATAAAAACCACGGAAGTTACATGACAAAAGATACTCAAGGACATTTTAAGAAATGTGTTTGGAAGACATATTCCCAAACTGTAGGTTAGACTTAGGACAACATGTATAGAAGAACAAACAGGTGGTTGGAGAAATAAATAAAAGCTTAATATGAAATGAAAATTTCTGATAAACTTCAATATGAAATTTTAATTCACTTTAGAAATGAATGCTATTTAAATATGTAAATATTGAAGTAAAAAATATATACTTAAATTCTTAATTAGAAGTCAACTTTGACTTACCGTCACTTTGAATGGCTAGTTCTTAACTGGTTTTCAAAAAAACCCATTAAATAAATATATGATAGAATCAAGTCCTTTGAAATAATAAAAGAATGAGAGATGAATAAAAGTTTAAATTTACTTCTAGAGATTTTTGCTTAGAAGTTTTAAAGTTTATTAATTAAAAGAATCATTTAGATAATTCATATTAACATTTTAATAACTACCATTTAAGCAACTCATGTTTATGGGTACCAAATTTTCAAGCTATTCATAATCTAATTTTTATTTAATTAAATTTAGAAAATTAAAAATTAGAAAATAAATGTTCCTAAAGGCCATCAACTACAAAGTTAGAGCATAGTATTACCATTTTGGGAAGATTTTTCCTGAAAGCCATTAAGATTAATTAAGGACAGGATTTTTAAAGCATTAAACAATTTAAAGTCAATAATATTTTTATTAATAAAGTTAATATTTTAAAGTTAATATTCTGCTAAATGTCACATTATGCTAACAAAACTGGAATTTTATTTAAAAAGCAAAAATAAATAAATATCTACAAAAGTATTTAAGAATATTCTGTAAAATATTACATTTATGAAATCTTAGTTTTGCATACATAAAAAAGGCAGGAAGGATTTTTTGTAATTTAGCTAATTATGTAAACCAAATGAAACTGAAATCATAGCCTCTAGATAAAATGACTTATATCTAGTTTCTTCAACTGATAAAATACACCAGTGTCACTTTGGTGCTCTGAGGCTCAAATGATGGAATGCTTTGAAATCAATGATTATTTTCTGCCATGTGAGTCAGTGTGTTATACTCTATATCTTAGATAATTCAGTATATGCCATGTGGTCATAAAGTCCCATTTTGATTCTGGTTTGAGAACTAAACAATATTCCCCAGCCCACCTATTATGTGTTCACATTGAAAAAGTGACAATTTTATGTTTGAACTTTGCTCATTGATGGATTTTCAGAAACTGCAATGCATACTTCTGAAGTTTTCCAAATTTTTAATTAAGTGAAAACTGAACTATGAGAGCATGCAAATATGATACCTGCAAGCATGAATTTCCTAAATGGCAACAATTGCTATTTTATGGATTATTTCAGTGATACTTTTAATGAATAAACTTGGAAATTTCTAAGCTATAACTTATAGAAGTAAATATGATCTTTACTTAATCTCTTCAATGGAATGTGAATAGAAGTGTCATAAACTATTTCCAGGCCAGACATCTAAAACCACCTGCATGACCTTCCAGGCTCAGCCATATGCAAAGGACCTAGTGTAAGAGTCCAAGGCACTAACGGATATTGAAGCCACTAAATGAAAAGCAAATAACTATGTGGCGGAAAACTCACTGTAGACCTACATTGGACAACCCAGTGAGTAAGAAATAAAATAGTATAATGCTAAGTCACTGAGATTTGAAAATTGTAACAGAAGTTAGCCTATAATGATTTAAGAGTCTAACTTATTTCTAGTAATGACTCATTTCTAGTAATTTCTAATAACTTATTTTGTAACACTAGAGAATTAGGAAATAGAGATTTTAAGAAAAGCCCACTACCCATTACCAATAATGGAAACTAAATACACATATCGGCCCAAGTGCATCACTGTTTTAATAATAATGTTATTTAATGACCTATAATAATAATTTATTATGCACATAGTATGTGCCAGACAGAGTCAAGAACTTGATATGTATGATCTCAATAAATATTCATAGCAACTGCATTAGATAAGCAATATCATCACTCTATCAACACACATATTTAGTGGGTAATCTTTGGGAAATAACTTCATCAACTGGGCTCCAGATTTCCAAAATTCCTTTGAGTACTTACATTTTGTAATTTTAACCCAGGACTGGGATATTTAAAACTGCTTGGTTTTTAACCTCTTTCTAAACCAATTTTTCTCATGTTCATATTATTCTTCATTATAGAATATTCCTCAAGATTCTAAATTTGGGAAGCTCAGACAAAAATAAAAAATAAATTTGGGAAACTCAGACAAAAATGAAATTTGGTAGGAGAATTTTACCAAGTAAAATATCATTGTAGGGGTTCTTTTGTCCCTAGAAGAAAAAAGCAAAATGATTGCTATGTTTTGGATTTAAAACCTGAGTATCTTGGGCTTACAATGAACAATGAATCAAAGATAATGTGGCACAAAAAAAACGTGAAGGCTAGCTCAAAAAAATGATTTCATTTTAAGCTTGTGAATCACTTTGAATGAATCTTAAAGATACTAAAATAAGTTCATTTTCCAAGTATCAGTCTTAAGGAGGGAGGACCAATCAGCATTAGACTGGACTCTGTCCGACAGCATAGAAGTGTGATTTTTATGTCTTGGAATATCTTCAAGGACCCTCTTGTTATTCAGAAGATTATTTGACCAATGTTAACATCTCTTACAAAAATCAGTCAAACAATGATAAAACAGGGCAGCAAGGGACACTAAAACTGGCCAAGAACACTGCCCAAATAGTTTATCGGTCTCTGTCTGAGTTCTTTACTCACAATTGCAAGATTACTCAGGCTCAGAAAACAACAAAGGGATTTAACAAACTAGGAAAAAACAGACTTACTAAGGCCCAAAAAATGCCCTTTACCTCACCCAAAGCCGTGTCCGGTATATTTCAGTCCTGCACAAAAGCAGCTAAAATGGTATCTTCCCATCAATGATGACACAGAGCTCCTCTCCTGAACAATAGGCCACACGTCCAAGATGGCATCTTCCTGCCACTATGGACATGCAGCAGCCAGACTACAGGCCAGGTTCCGACTCACAAAGACAGCAGATACAACAGGAGATGCTCCATGAGCTGCAGAAATGCCCCAGCACAGCACCAGACAAGCAACACGCAAAACAGCAGCTACAGTGGTCAAATGACCCAATAAGCCATCACACTCACACATCTCAGTAATATGCCTGGCCTGGGTCTTTGCCTTCTCCGCCAGGCTGCAACAGCAGCAAAACCAGAAAACGGTTTCAGTCACTCGACTACTTGCAAAGCCTCTGAACTTTTTCTCTCAAACAGCAGCTACAGTTGTCGAAAGACAACCATACTCCCCGGGCTTCATCTTCTCTGCCAGACTGCAAGAGCCTTCTCGAAGATGGGCACGGTGAGGGCCCAAACCCCCTGACCCCAAAATGCTCGAGATCTAAACACTGAATCCTGAAACACTGAATCACGAAGCCTCCCTTTTTGCCCCCTTCTGCGGTCACTTATCTGTCACCCTACCCTACTTTTTAGCATTTTCCCTGGGGCTATCTATCCTCACCAGCAACACCCTTCCAGGGTGCATCACCTGTAACAGTCTTTCGGCTTCAGCCACCGCCAGGAAATAAGAATAGGGTGATAGATGCACTGTTTTCCCATTTTCTACCTTAACACTCAGCAAATATATTTTCCTTGGGGGGTGGTACCTGGTGTTAATAGTTTTTAAACTGAACATAATGTGAATAGACAAGAGAATCTTGAGATGGGCTGTTTGTAATAAATTTGAGATCACCCAAACGCAATTCTGTTATGCCTGAATAGCACATGTCTTTTGTTCACTTGTATCAGTATAGCTTTTGTGAGGTATTTCACTTAATGTTGCCTATTATCTACCTTAGGGTTCCCCATTTTGTTTTGTTTTTAAACTTTCAAGCTTGGCAAAGCATGTGTAACCATTCTAAACTGGAATTGTGTGCTTTCTTATACCATTCCTTTTATATTTTATTTTTAATATTATCTATTCAAATAGTCTTACTATAGCTTTGACTTAACACAGCATTTAAAGCTTCCTACTTACAACTGCAATGCTTTTAGTCCAGAGCTCATCAAATTTATTTTAAAGTATGCTTTCCCATTTACAATGGGCATTTATAAAAAATAAATAAACTTTTCTCTGATCTCTGTCCTTCAGCACTAACTCTGCTTCTGATTGCACATGGGAAGTGCCAAGACAAAACAACCATGAAATAAAGAAAAGCATAAAAAGAGGATGCCAATCTACCTGGAAACTAGCTTCTGTGGGTATGAAAGCAATATATAAAAGGATTCTCAAAGGAGAGGGTTGCCTTATATAATTATTCTATGAAAACATTACAAATTTCATGAACGGCAGCATCTTGTCTCAGTCTGGAACTGTCACACATCCCTTGCAATGCACTTGAGGTCTCGTCAATAATCTTATTACCAGAAATATGAGATATGGAAACCAGCCAAAAGCCATGCCAAATCTGCCTTGGATCAAGTTGAGTGGCAGTAACTCCTTATGATATAGAAAAGATAGGTACAGGCATTAACTCCCTTAATTGGATTAAATCCAAAGAGGGGAAAAAGTATTTCTTTTCTACCTTGCTGGTCTGAGATACTGGAGTTATCACTGTCATCAGTACTCAAGCTCTTTCTCCTGTCTCATATAGTCAGAAACAGTTCACTGCTTTTGTATATTGGTGCCACCATCTCACTTAGAAATATTTTCAGAAAACACTTAGCGGTGTCAGAGGCTTGCCAAAAGCTAAATGCTTACTACTCAGCTTTTCACTAAACTCAGCTACAAGGCACAAATGAGGAATGGTTCATTTGTCCTCATAATGACTTTAAGGATCAATTCTTCTGCTACAAACTTTCTTACTAGCTAAGACTTAAAAACCTTTTGGTTTTTATACTTACACATTATTTTTTAATGTCTGTATCACATCTGGTAAGGTAAGATGTTCACTCAGAATTTCTTCTCACACATGCCAAACACGTAAAAAAATATGCTCCATACCTCTCATGAACCTATTAAGCTACTAAATATTAAATACTGATGAATAAAATTAAAATGTCTAAATAAATGAAGATATTTACCATATTGATGGATCGCTTGACTCAATATCTTCAAAATCTTATCATAATTCAAATTTCATTTCTCCCAAGCATACCATCAGGAAAATGGAAAAGAAAATGATAAACTGGCAGGGACTATATTAGGCATATATGTTTAAAAAGGGTAATAGGTATTATCTATAAAGAATTCCAAAAAAGAGCAAACAACTTTATAAAAATAGGGCAAAAGACCTGAAAATGCGCCTTAATCAATATCGAAAACTGCAAGTGAGTGCTTGAGAAGATGCTTAATATCATTAGCCTCCAGGGAAGTCGAAGTGAAAAGCACTACACACTATGGCCTCCCACCTTGTAGAATAGCTGGAATTAAAAAGACCGATGATACTGATGAGTGTCGATAGAGACTTGAAACAACTGGAGCTTCAAACATTGCCAGTAGCACTGAAAAAAATAAAATAGGTCAACAGTTTGCTAATTATAAATTTAAAGATATACTCTCTATAACCAAGTTCATTCTCTTTATTTACTCAAAAGAAACTAAAACAATATGTCCATGCAAACACTTCTACACAGGTGTTCCTAGCAGCCTGGTTTACCATGCGCAATGACAGCAAAGACAGCACAGGGGCATGAAATTGATGAGGGATTTTCTGATGTGGTATAAAATGGAAGCCACTCACTTCATAAGGACATAGGACAATTTCTGGATATATGGAAATACCCTATATGTGATTGGCTGGGTAGTAACATAGAAACTTACTGGATAGTACTATATGTGAACTATACCACAATTTTTTTTTTAAGAATGATGAAATGTGGAATAAGAAACACTGTCCTTGATCAGTTCTTGATCAGTTGCTCTCTATGCTATGGAACAATTTACTGGCAGATTAAGCCTGGAAACACCACCATTTATCATCTTTTAATAAAAATAACATTTTTTAATAAAATCATCACATGTAGCTGAAATATTTAAATTAAGAAACTGCAGGTAAAGCTACAATTAATTAAAAAGTAATTATCAAAGGCCATTTTAGAGTTCCACTGTACTAACACCAATTTAATTAACAGACTCTCTGATGAGCAAAATCTGCTTAGCTATTTCTTTATAGCTAGAGAGTAAGTTTAATCTTCAACTTAAGGAAAAAAATTGGTTCCACATCATGAGTCTATCTTGTAAATCAGGAATTATTAAGTACATTTTATATGAAATGTACTACAAACCATAGAGAGCAAAACAGACATGTTTTATATGTACCATACATTATTGGCATGTGCTATATGTAATTTTTTTTAATTTGCAAAGATTTAAAATTTAGGATTACTCTGAATTAAATCTGCATTTACTTTATTTGTATAATTACTTTATTTGTATTGTCCATATTACCACAATCTCCCCCTCTACTCCCTACTGCAGATCATACTGAAAAATTAACTGCGCTATTATTCTCATTTTAGTACAAAAGTTAGGAGGAGGGGCCTCCCTGGTGGTGCAAGGGGTTAAGTCTCAGCACTATGAAGCTATGGGCAGCCACTGTAGCTGCATGAGTTCCATCCTCAGTCAGGAAGCTAACCCTCATGGCACAGCAGACCTCTCCTGTCTCGCCTACCGCTCCCCTCAGCAGTGTATTTCAGTCTGTCTATTCTGCTCCCCACTCTGTCCCTGGTGAATTCCTCTCATGCCCCTGAATCTCTGGCTTACATCCCAGTTATTGTATGCATAAATAAATAAAATCAATCTTTTAAAAAAAAAAAAGGCTTGCAGGAAAGTGAGATAATTATTTATACTCTTATCTATAAAAACAAAACTGAACATTTTTCAGAAATGGGAATGTATACATTTCTTTACAGTATTCCTACCTGTATAAAACACAAACCAATTATGTGTATGTCAGAGGAACTAATCCAGCTGCTGGCTCCCCTCAGAGAATGACAGGCCTTTGAATCCAGAGACCTGTTCACCTGCTTTTTCCCCTCAGGGTGGATCTGAATTTCTGCCTTGGAAACACATCTCACCCAGTTCTTTTGTGTAATAAAAATCTCCATTGCTTACTGATTCTGTTTTTAAATGTATTTCTTCAGATTTTGCCTACAAAACAAAATTCTTTCAAGAGTAAAGAAAAATCTTCACATCTTTGGTCTGATAATCTTCCTTTGTTTGCTCACATAGCATTCCCAGAGTGGCTGAACCTGTCACTCTTCAGTAAATGTCTCCTGCTGTCACAAGCACTCAGGTTTCATGTCTCACTGTTTATGAAACAGGAGTTTATTGCCTTACATATCATCTTCAGTACTGGGATTATCACTTGCAGTGCTGACCTGTTTGAAAATGAGAGTGCAGCTCGTCAGAACCACAGGTGAGTATTTTTTTCCAACAAGGAGAGGAAAGGCATACATGAAAAGAGGATAAAAACCTTATCTTGCGACATTAACTTAGTTTTATTGCTAGCCCCAGGGAAAACATTTTTTATTTAAATACTAAATATGAGATATAATTATAAAAAATGAGAGAGATAGGACACACGAGTGAAAGATAGCAAATATTTCTAAGGAACATACACAAAAATCCATATTTTTCAAATTTTTCCATCTCTTAGGCTTACTCAAATATGTTTCTGTTTTATTTTAGTGCCCTTCTGTATTTTATGTCATCGGCAGATTTACACATACATGAGAGACCTTTTAATCATTTGACTGTACAGACAATAAAAGCCTGTTGTGATTGAATGGGTAACATTTAATGTTTGTTGTATAAAATTTCCGTCTTCAAGAATTTAAAGTAAGATATTTTTGAAAGATCCAATTCATGGTTCCTGGAAAATGTGACTCCACTTGTGTTTTCATTAATTTGTTACCAATGAGCACAGTGATAAAAAGTTTCCAAGTCTTAGTAAAAATTAAGTTTCTTCCCCCTTAAATAAAGATAATGGCAACAGGGGACTGTCAGAAAAGAAAAAGATGCAAAAGGAAAGAAAAAGGTAATATTTGATATGGAAAAGAAAGCCCTGCCATACATTATTTTTTTTTTTTAATTTATACAAGCACTGGGTACAGTCAGAAGAACGGGAGGGTGAGAGAATTCACCAGAGCCAGAGCGGGGAGCAGAGCAGGCAGAAGGACCGAAGTACAATGCTGAGGGGAGCAGCGGGCGGCAGGAGAGGTCTGTGCGCCATGTGGGACCCTCCTCCAGTGGCCGGGGAGCAGCCGGGGATCGAACCGGCGCTGCAGAGGCTGCGGGCAGCTTCGCAACCCAGCGCTCAACCGCTGCGCCACCGGGGAGGCCCTGCCATACATTATTAAGGGGAGCCAATTTTTGAGTGGCAGTGTGGCAATGCTCATTGATCATTTTTAATCATTTGTACTTCTAGAAAATTTATCCTAAAAAAAATGCACAAAATTTGTCATGTGAGAAGTCCATTTCAAAACTCTAACTGAATTTGAATTTTGAACAATAAATATGAAACAAATAACTATGCTAAAGGTATGCAACGACCTAACTCACCATCATTTCAAATAATGTAAATGAATATGTAGTGGCAGTGAAAAGTAGTCACAAATAACTGAAAACAGAATAGTATAAATTATGTACACAGTATGGATTTTATCTTTTCTAATACATATGCATAGAAAGGTTATGTACAAAAAATGTCACCAATAATTATGCATCATGGTTTGTTGTCACCATCAAAATTACCATCACCATTAATATCATCATGCATCCCAATTTTTCTTGAAACAACACATACTTACATCTTTAGCACCTGACCCCTCTCCCCCAAACTTCAGACCCTATCTCCGTGTATCTATTTCACATCTTGACTTGGAAACCATTTTTTTTATTCATTCACTTGTTCACTCATTAATTCAATAAATATGGAGCCACATTTTGATGTTTCCCTAAATGCAGAGTGATTAGGTGTCCAGACCAAGTTTAACTATAATTCCTAGGACTCCCAACCAACTTGTAATAAGATCTATATAAAAATTCAGTCTAAAGCCCACAGAACATGTACCTTTTCTCCTTGCTACAAGTTAGATGTCATACCTGCCCTGTACTTATTCTCAATTGCCTTTTTATTCTGAAGTGGAAAAGTTGGCCTCTGACAGAAAACTAGCATGATAAGCCCATGACCCCCAATACGATTTCCTCACTGGGAGTGATTTGCAGAGTCCTGAATATGGCATCCACCTCCTGCATGAATCTTTATGCTCATAATTAAGGGATATTAATTTGAATGTCTAAGTTCTTCTATTTCTTGGCAAATGAAATTGAAGAATGTGTTATAGTGCAAATGAAATTGAAGAATGTGTTATAGTCCTTTTATTATTGAAACAAAAAGAAATCAAATACTTGGGAATAAACCTAACAAAAGGAGTAAAGGACATATACAAAGAAAACTGTAAAACACTGTTAAAAGAAATAGAAGTAGACACAAAGAAATGGAAAGACATCCCCTACTCATGGATCAGAAGAATTAACATTATCAAAATGGCCATCCTACCAAAAGCAATCTACAGATTCAAAGCTATTCCAATTAAAACTTCAATATCATTCTTCAAAGAAATAGAAAAAATATTGATGAAATTCATAAGGAGCCACCAAAAACCCCTAATAGCCAAAACCCTCCTGAAAAAAAAAAGAAGGGAATGGAGGCATCACTCTCCCAGATTTCAAACTATACTACAAAGCCATAATAATCAAAACTGCATGGTATTGGAACCAGAACAGACACACGGACCAATGGAACTGAATAGAAAACCCAGAAATAAACGCATAGATTATGGTCAACTAATCTTTGACAAGGGAGCAAAGAATATGCACTAGAGCAAAGAAAGTTTGTTCAATAAATGGTGCTGGGAAAACTGGGTCACTACATGAAAAAGAATGAAACTTGACTACTACCTCACATCATGCACAAAAACCAATGCAAAATGGAATAAAGAACTAGACATAAGACCTGAAACCATAAAATACATAGAAGGAAATATAGGCAAAACACTGCATGACATGCACCTCAAAGACATCTTTACAGACGCATCACCCAAAGCAGTGATAGTGAAGGCAAAGATAAACAGCTGGGACTATATCAAATTAAAAAGCTTCTGCACAGCAAAAGAGACAATAACAAAAACAAAGAGAAACCCCCCTGACTGGGAGAATATTTTTGCACCCAACACTAATGATAAAGGACTGATCACAAAAATCTACAAAGAGCTGATGAGACTCAACAAAAACAAGGAAAATAATCCAGTCAAAAAATGGGCAGAGGAGCTAAAAAGAAACTTCTCCAAAGAGGAAAGGCAAATGGCCAACAGGTATATGAAAAAATGTTCAATATCACTTGTAATCAGGGAAATGCAAATCAAAACAATAAGATACCATCTTACACCAGTAAGAATGGCACATATTAAAAAAACTAGCAACAACAAATGTTGGTGAGGATGTGGAGAAAAAGGAACTCTCAGATCTGCTCTGCTGGTGGGAGTGCAAACAGGTCCAACCACTATGGAAAGCTGTGTGGAGATTCCTCAACCTACTAAAGATAGAGCTTCCTTATGATCCAGCAATACCACTCCTAGGTATTTACTCAAAGGACATAGAAACATTAATTCCCAAGGGCAGCTGCACCCCTATGTTTATAGCAGCACTATTTACAATACCTAAACTTTGGAAACAACCCAAATGCCCAAAAATAGATGACTGGATCAAGAAAATGAGGTACATATACACAATGGAATATTACTCAGCAATCAAAAAAAGATAAACTCCTGCAATTTGCAGCAACATGGATGGAGCTGGAAGGGATCATGCTCAGAGAAATAAGCCAGAAAGAAAAAGAAAAATACCGGATGGTCTCGCTCACAGCAGGAATCTAAAAAACCTAAATAAGGGACCAGGAAAAAGAATAACTATAAGAAAGAAAAAATCAAAATCAACAAATAACTATAAACCAGAAACAAACTACGGGAGGTGGGGAGGCAGGGAAAGGAGGGATTGGGGCCAAAATAAGGGGGGTGCAATTGTATTGTATGGGGAATATAAAAATTAATTTTTTTAATTTAAAAAATAAAAATAAAATAAATAAAAATAAAATAACTTGTGACATCTTTTAAAAATGGAGTCCCAGTACCTCTCCCAGAGATTCAGTTGATCCCCAGCTTGGTGAAGGCTTGGTGATAATAAGGCAGGATGGCTGTGGACCGCAGTTTGAAAAATGAAAGGATTCATTTCCCAGCTATCATCCACTGAATTTGGACAACTTACCTACTTCCATCTATAAAATGGAGATAAAAATAGCTATGTCAGAAGTGTTCTAGCATTAAATGGAAGAGCCTGACATACTATGTAGTGCTCAAAAAATCCTTCCCTACTCTCTTCCCAAGTTGGCAAATCTAAAAAATGGTATCCAGGGCCTCCCCGGTGGCACAGCAGTTGAGTGCTGGGTTGCGAAGCTGCCCGCAGTCTCTGCAGCGCCAGTTTGGCCCCGGCTGCTGGGTGAGGGTCCCACAAGGCGCGCAGACCCCTCCTGCCGCCCGCTGCTCCCCTCAGCACTGTACTTCGTCAATCTGCCTGTTCTACTCTCCACTCTGACTCTGGTGAATTCTCTCACCCTCCCGTGCCTCTGACTGTACCACTGCTTGTATAAATAAATAAATCTTTAAAAAAAAAAAAAAAAGTATAAATGTCCATCTTGCTTTTGGTTTAAAAAAATAAAAAATAAAATAAAATAAAATAAATAATGGTATCCATAATGGCACAGCCATATATACATAATTTTTTATAAAGGATGGGGCTTTTTAGATTTTTTTCTCCTTACTGTAGGTTCCAAGATCTAGAAGAATGCATAGCACATCATAAGCATTTGATAAATACTTTTAAATGAATGACTGAATAAAAGAAAGATTATTTGGAATCAAGAGATATGAATTAGGAAATATTTTTTTGAGTTAGTTTCAGTTTCTTTGTGGCTCAATGTCATGATTTTAAAATGGAATTAAGAGTACATCTGTTACCAAGTTTGAGGAATATTTACATGAAATTATATGTAAAAATCCTAAAATATTATATCAATTTAAATTGTTATGGTATTTTTACCACATATATATTAAGAATGACCATTTATTAACCATTAATGGAGGATGGTATAAATTCATTTTAGTCAAATAATTCACTATTCCCTGGATACCTAACACATATCTAGAAATACAATATGTGTTAAAATATGTTAAATGTATTAAAATGAGACATATGGAATGAAGAGTAAGGAATTCACTATTTTTCACTGGAAAAGTCTCAGTATCGACAGACTGGATAGTAATTATTTGAAATTTAAATGTCTAAAATGCATACTATGAAACCAAGGTTGCTGCTAGAATGATTTATAACAAGAAATATATGTGTGTTAGCATTCTGACATGCCTATTTGAATGAAAGTACAATTTAATGTATGTTTAAGACTGAGAAGAATATCAATATTAAAATCATGACATTGGTTTGCTTTTATTTCTGGAAATAAATGCCCAAATGGAAGAGGTGGTGGGAAGAATCTGCACATTCGTAGCATTTCAAAGGTGTTCTGCGTGTATTTACTGCCTCCAAACTGGAAGCATGTAAGAATGGTTTTTGTTTCTTAGGCACAGAATTCTTTTGTTATTCAAAACAGAAACAAACAGCAGACATTACCATCTGTTTCTCTGAGCGCTGCAAACAATTTTCACTGCAATTTATTCACAGTTACGGGTCAAAATTGTCAACTAGAACATACATTTTGTGTGCCTTCCATACACACTCTAAACATAAATGTGCACTAAATAAGTTCTTGCCAAATTAAAAAATGACACAATTTCATGGAAATTATATTAATGGCCAGTGTTAGACTATAAAATCCTGTTGAAAACAAACAATAATCAGTCTATACTGGGAGTAGATGCTTTCTGGGTGTACCTAACTTTTCTTTTACTTACTGTATCTTATTTGACATACAAGGCTGTGATAAGCGCAAGCTTATCTTCCCTCCAGTTTCAAATACAAATGTTCCAGACTTCCAATGGCTCAATTTACTATCATTCAACTTTCTGATAACGTAAAAGCAATACATATTCAGTAGAAACTGAACTTCAAATTTTGACCTTTTCCAAGTGAGTATTTTTTTTAAAGATTTATTTATTTATTTTATACAAGAAACAGGGCCAGATGTGGGGGAGGGTGAGAGGATTCACCAAAGACAGAGCGGGGAACAGAACAGGCAGACTGACAAAATACACTGCTGAGGAGAGCAGCTGGCGAGACAGGAGAGGTCTCCGCGCCATGTGGGACCCTCGCTGGCCGGCCGGCCGGGATTGAACCAGCACTGCAAGCTGTGGACAGCTTCACAGCACTGCGCTCAACCACCTGCGCCTCCAGAGGAGGCCCTTCCATGTGAGTATTACAATAATTTCTCATCACTCTGGGCAGCAACAAGGAGCCTCAGCTCCCAGTCAGTCACATGATCACAGGGATAAACAAGCAATATACCATAGAGGAATTGGTGAATCTCACTGAGCATTCCCATCATCTAGCAATTAATTTTATTTCAATGTTTCAAACATTCTTCAAGCCTAGTGTGCTTTCAGCTGCGTACATTAAAAATGAAAACCCATACAGACATGCTGTTTTTCAATATCATTAGAGTATTTGATAAATTACATGAGATATTCAATACATTATTAAAAAATAGACTTTGTGTTAGATGATTTTGTCCAAGTGAAGGCTAATGTAGATGTTCTGAATATTTTTAAACTAGGCTAGGGTAAGCTATGACATTTGGTTGGTTAGGTGTATTAAAAGCATTTTCAACTTAATATTTTTATATTGGAACTAAACTGTCCTAAGTCAAGCAAGCAACCCTGTCCTAATCTGTCCTGAGAATGTTAAATAACCCGAGAAAGTTAAATAACATGCTCAAAGTCACCCACCATGAACTGACAAAGTTAAAATTCAAATCTAAATCTCCTAATTCCACAAACAGACCTTTTTCTGGCTCTGGCTGGTAAAGTATATACATGGATGATTCTTCTTTCTTTTTTGAATATTGATAAATTGATAAATCAAAAGTTAAATAAAAAAAGAAGGTAAAACTGGTTGTCATACAGGAGCAGGACTGGCAGAGAGAAAGGAAGAGAGCCTAATTTTTTTAAATCTTTTAGGACTATTTAACTCTTAAAATAGTGTTCATATATTAGTTTAATAACCATTTTCTAAATGAAATAAAATCTTATAAGTTTATATTTCATTTTTATTTTATAGTAACACAAAAGTAGAGATAAATGTTACATAAAGCAACTTAAATTATAAACATAGCTCTCAAGTTCCTTCTATTTAACTCTAAAGTACAGGTCACTATTATAAGACATTAGGTCAGAGATTCCTGTGGCCTCATATTTTTCAATGATGACATTAAAGCTGCAGGCAATGGGAGTTAAGTGTCCACATATTCTATTGAGGGGTATCAGATCATCTAGACAGGACTTGTAAAGACGTGACCTAGATACATTTTTTAAAAATACAGCGAGACATTTCATAAAATGCCATCAAAATTTTCAGATGCAATAAGACATTTGAAGACATACATAAAATATTTGTCCACTAAAACTGTATCATTAACATTTCATGGAAAATTATTTTAAAGGAGTAATAGAAGAATTTTTTTAGAATCTATAATACCATTTTGACACATAATACACAAATTGCTTGCAAAATAATTCCCAATGTAGCTCCATTCTAATTAGCACCAGCCCAGAAGTCAAATGGTTCTTCATAAAACTACTGAAACGTAAATTATATTACTGTTCATCGTGCAACCACTGTATAGTCTAGTGATAATGTCCCATAGATCAGAAATGACAGCCCATTTTCCATCCACTATTATAAAAAGGTATGGGTAATATAAAGTCATTGCATTTTCTGAGTTAATGCCACATTCTAGAGCCAACCTGTCTCCCACTCTGTCAATTTTTCCCAAATGAAACAAATAAGACTGCCACTGGCTCATGCAGATAACAGCTTTCATGCTGGTCTATACATTTCATCATTGATGCATTAGGCAGCTCACACAAAAAGAAAAATGGATTTTGACTGTCACTGCTTATTAGGGTCCCTCAATTGTTTTCCACAGGAATTGTCTCTGCTATCAGGAAATGAATACACATAGCATTGCCTGGAAGGGTTCTTCCAAAATAATAGTCTTTGTGTATTATGAGGATGATAATATAACCTACCTCAAAAGTTGTTGAGAATATTACATGAGGCGATGCAAAACACAAAGCACTCTGTTACATAACAAATGTTCAATAAATATGGCTGTTAGTAGTACTACTTAAACTGGGGACTACTGTAAAGAATCTAGACCCAGGAAAAGGTAGATAAAGATGATGATACTTGTCCTGCTGCTAAGACCTGTCTCTGGGCATCTAATAGGTAAAATGAATAAAGATGTATTGTAGAAGAGTAGAAGTAGAAGCATTTTGGGGCATAACTTTTACTTATTATGTTCTACAGAGCTTGGGGTTCTAAAAATAGAAGATGCCATTGTAAAAGAAGCCTCTGGGAGATGTAGAATGAAGACTAAAGTAAGAGCTTTGTTTTGTGTATTCAAGATTTGCAAGAAGAATTTACAAGTTATTATGTGAGAGGATCTCTTTACAATCCCACAAAACACTGCATGTATAGGCATCACCCACTTCAACTAACCATTCTCAAATCACAGGTTGCACTTCATGGTTAAATACAAATTCCTCAACTTGTGGAGGAGTTTTATAGTCTCAATGTGTACCACGATATTCAGGAGCTCTCATTTCTTTCCACCAAAGGCATAAGTGTTGCACAAAGAGATTTAGTATTATAAAAACTAGGGAAATGGTGGTGATTTGGAGGTTTGTTTTGTTTGTTTTAATTTTAGGAAGGACGCATTTATATTGGTTAAGTGAGTATTTTTGAGCCTCTGCTATGTAGAGAACAGTTAGTAAATGCTCACGTAAGGACTCTATATCAAGAATCAGTATTTTCTCTTTGGTGAAATCCTTGTCACTAGATCCAACTTAAGAAAAAGCACTATGGGGACCACCACCCACAATCTCCAGGAGTATCTCTCAGCAAGTGTAGCATAAAAGGTGATCCAGAGCATAAGAACACACTTCTTCTATTTATTATGTGTAATGTTAGTGGGGGCCTCCCTGGTGGCACAAGGGGTTAAGCCTCAGCACTATGAAGCTATTGGCAGCCACCATAGCATGAGTTTGACCCTGGGCCATGGAGCTGACCTACATGGCCTCTCCTGTCTCCCCACTGCTCCCCTCCAAAGTATATTCCAGTCAGTCTGCCTGTTCTGCTCCCCACTCTATATCTGGTGAATCCTCTCACCCCCAAACACCCCCCCCACACACACACACACCTCTGGCCCACACCCCAGCTCTTGTATGCATAAATAAATAAATCTTTTTAAAAAAACAATGTTAGTGTTGAATTCTTCAGAGTTTGAGTATAATCGGTACTAAAAACAAAATTATCTAAATGATAATGATAATAAGAAAAATCTGCCTTTACAGGAGGGGCTGAAGCTATTAGTAGCAGACAAGGAACTCAATGCTAACTCTAAATCTCTTCATTGTATTCTTTGTGATGTATTCACCTATAAGGACCTATATACCTACAAAATGACTAGAATTAAAAAGATAACACTAAATGGCAACTAGGATATGGAGAAACCAGTATTCATACTTTGATGGTAAAATTACAATATTATACAAGCTCTTTTTTTAATTTCTTACAATTTCATACAAATATTTAAAAAATTCTACCCTGTAACCCAACAATTTCCAATCTTACATATTTTTCCAAGAGAAATGAGAATGTGTCCACAAACAACTTTTCTATAAGAATGTTCTTAACAGTTTTATTCATAAAAACTAGAAAGGATCCAGGAGTGGATTAATTGTCAAGTGTGGTACAGAATGGAAGAGAATTCAGCAACAAAAAGAAATAAACACCAATTTATCAACAGAGTAGATGAATCTGGAAAACTTGCTGATTCCCCAAAGAAAAAAGTACTCACTCTATAATTCAATTTATATGAAATTCTAAACCAGGAAAAACTAATTTTATTTATTTATTTTTTTTTCATATTATTTTCTTTTTTTTTTTTTTTTTTATAAATTTTATTGTTATATTCCCCATACAATTGCAGCCCCCCATTCTGACCCCAATCCCTCCCCTCCCGCCCCCCTAAAAGTGTCTCTGGTTCATAGTTTTTGTTTTTTGATTTTCACTTTCTTATAGTTATTCATTTTCCTGGTCCCTTATTTAAGTTTTCTAGATTCCTGCTATGAGTGAGACCATCCGGTATTTTTCTTTTTCTTTTTGGCTTATTTCGCTGAGCATGATCCCTTCCAGCGCCATCCATGTTGCAGCAAATTGCATGTGTTTATCTTTTTTGAATGCTGAGTAATATTCCATGGTATATATGTACCACATCTTCTTGATCCAGTCATCTATTTTTGGGCATTTGGGTTGTTTCCAAAGCTTAGCTATTGTAAACAGTGCTGCTATAAACATAGGGGTGCAGGTGTTCTTTGGAATTGATGTTTCTGTGTCCTTTGGGTAAATACCTAGGAGTGGAATTGCTGGATCATATGGAAGCTCTATGTTTAGTAGGTCCAGAAATCTCCACACAGCTTTCCACAGTGGTTGGACCGGTTTGCACTCCCACCAACAGTGCAGAAGAGTTCCTTTTTCTCCACACCCTCGCCAACATTTGTTGTTGCTAGTTTTTTTCATATGTGCCATTCTCACTGGTGTAAGATGGTATCTCATGGTAGTTTTGATTTGCATTTCCCTGATGACAAGTGATGTTGAACATTTTTTCATATGCCTGTTGGCCATTTGCATTTCCTCTTCAGAGAAGTTTCTTTTAAGCTCTTCTGCCCATTTTTTGACTGGATTATTTTCTTTGTTGTTGTTGAGTCTCATCAGCTCTTTGCAGATTTTTGTGATCAGTCCTTTATCATTAGTGTTGGGTGCAAAAATGTTCTCCCAGTTGGTGGGGTTTCTCTTTGTTTTTGTTATTGTCTCTTTTGCTGTGCAAAAGCTCTTTAATTTGATATAGTCCCAGCTGTTTATCTTTGCCTTCACTATCACTGCTTTGGTGATGTGTCTGTAAAGATGTCTTTGATGTGCAAATCACGTAGTGTTTCGCCTATATTTCCTTCTATATATTTTATGGTTTCAGGTCTTATGTCTAGTTCTTTAATCCATTTTGAGTTGATTTTTGTGTATGGTGTGAGGTGGTGGTCAAGCTTCATTCTTTTGCATGTAGCGACCCAGTTTTTCCCAGCACCATTTATTGAACAAACTTTCTTTGCTCCAATGCATAGTCTTTGCTCCTTTGTCAAAGATTAGTTGACCATAAATCTGTGGGTTTATTTCTGGATTTTCTATTCGATTCCATTGGTCTGTATGTCTGTTCTTGTTCCAATACCATGCAGTTTGATGATTATGGCTTTGTAGTATAGTTTGAAGTCTGGGAGTCTGATGCCTCCATTCCCTTCTTTTTTTTTCAGGAGAGCTTTGGCTATTCGGGGTTTTTTGTGATTCCATATGAATTTCATCAATAATTGTTCTATTTCTTTGAAGAATGACATTGAAATTTTGATTGGAATAGCATTGAATCTGTATATTGCTTTTGGAAGGATGGCCATTTTAATAATGTTTATTCTTCCAATCCATGAGCAGGGGATGTCTCTCCATTTCTTTGTGTCTTCTTCTATTTCTTTTAACAGTGTTTTATAGTTTTCTTTGTATAGGTCCTTTACCTCTTTTGTTAGATTTATTCCCAATATTTGATTTTTTTGTTCAATAACAAAAGGGATGGTCTTTTTGATTTCTTCTTTCTTCAGATTTATTGTTTGTGTATAGGAAGGCTACTGACTTTTGCGTGTTGATTTTGTATCCTGCCACTTTACTGAACTGATTGATGAGTTGAATTAGCTTTTCTGTGGAGTTTTTGGGGTTCTCTATGTATAATCATATTGTCTGCAAATAGTGATAGTTTGACTTCTTCTTTTCCTATTTGGATTCCTTGGATGTCTTTCTCTTGTCTTATTGCTCTGGCTAGGACTTCCAGTATTATTTGAAAGCAATGTGGGAGAGTGGACATCCTTGTCTTGTTCCAGATCTTAATGGAATTGCTTTCAGCTTTTCACCATTGAGAATGATACTGGCTGTTGGCTTGTCATAGACGGCCTTTATGATGTTGAGGTATGTTCCTTGTATCCCAAGAATTTCAAGGGCTTTTATCATGAATGGGTGTTGCACTTTGTCGAAAGCTTTCTCAGCATCTATTGATATTATCATATGGTTTTTATATTTCTTTTTGTTGATGTGTTGGATAACGTTGATTGATTTTCGGATGTTAAACCATCCTTGTGCCCCTGGAATGAATCCAACTTGGTCGTGGTGAATTATCTTATGGATACATTGTTGGATTCTGATAGCTAAAATTTTATTGAGGATTTTTGCATCAGTGTTCATTAGGGAGATTGGCCTGTAGTTTTCCTTTTTTGTGTTGTCCTTGTTCGGTTTTGTATTAGTGTAATGTTGGCTTCATAGAACGTGTTTGGTATTGTCCCTTCCTTCTCAATTTTTGGAAGAGTTTGTGAAGGATAGGCACTAATTCGTCTCTGAATGTTTGGTAGAATTCATTTGTAAATCCATCAGGTCCTGGGCTTTTGGTTTTGGGGAGATTTTTGATTACCATTTCAATTTCGCTAATTGTAATTGGTCTGTTTAGGTGTTCTATTTCTTCTTTATCTAGCTTTGGGTGATTGTAGAGTTGTAGGAATTTGTCCATCTCCTCTAGATTGTTAAACTTGTTTCCATATAACTGTTCATAGTAGTTACTGATTATTCTTTTGATTTCTGCTGTGTCCGTTGTGATTTCTCCTCTTTCATTGATGATCCTGTTTATTTGTGCTTTCTCCCTTTTTTCCTTTGTGAGCCTGGCTAGGGGTTTGTCTATTTTATTGATTTTTTCAAAGAACCAGCTCTTGGTTTCATTGATCTTTTGGATTGTTTTTTTAGTTTCAATTTCATTTATTTCTGCTTTGGTTTTTATTATTTCTTTTCTTCTACTGGTTTTGGGGTTTTTTTGTGTTCTTTTTTCTAGATCTTTGAGCTTCGAGATTAGGTTGTTTCTTTGCGTTCTTTCTTGTTTCTTGATGTGAGCTTCTATTGCTATATATTTCCTCTTATTACTGCTTTTGCTGCATCCCATACATTTAGGATATTGGTGTCCTCCTTGTCGTTCAATTCAAAAAATTTTTTAATTTCTTCTTTGATCTCCTCATTAGTCCAATGGTCTTCCAGTAGTGTGGTTTTTAATCTCCATGAGGTAGGAAAGTTCCTTGCCTTCTTTTTATGGTTTATTTCTAGTTTGATGCCTTCATGGTCAGAAAAGATGGTTGATATGATTTCAATCTTGGTGTATCTGAGATGTTTGTCTTGTGCCCCAGTATGTGATCGATCCTGGAGAATGATCCGTGTGCGCTTGAGAAAAATGTGTACTCCGTTTTTTTGGGGTTTAGTGTTCTATAGATGTCTGTTAAGCCCAATTGCTCTAGGTCTTTATTTAGAGCTTTGGTTTCTTTACTTATTTTTTGTCTTGTTGATCTATCCATTGTTGATAGTGGTGTGTTGAAGTCTCCCACTACGTATGTGTTTTCTCTGATGTCTGTTTTCAGAGAGGACAACAGTTGTCTGATATATTTTGGTGCTCCTTCGTTTGGTGAGTATATGTTAATGAGTGTTATTTCTTCTTGAAGTATTGTCCCCTTGATCATAATGTAGTGACCATTGGGGTCTCTTTTTATCTTTTTGAGTTTGAAATCTGTTTTATCTGATATAAGTATAGCTGTTCCTGCTTTCTTTTTTGGTCCATTTGCTTGTAGGATTGTTTTCCATCCTTTAACTTTGAGTGTATTTTTATCTTTTGTAGCTAAATGTGTTTCCTGGAGACAGCAAAAGGTTGGGTTTTGTTTCTTAATCCAGGCTGCAACTCTGTGTCTTTTTATTGAAGAGTTTAGTCCATTCACATTTAGAGTTAATATTGATATGTTAACATCTGTATTTGCCATTGTGTTTGTCTTTCCTTTGATTTTATTTATTTATTCTTTTAATAACTTTTTTTTTTTTTTTGGCCTTCTTTCATTGTTATTCGTCCCTCTGAGGTTCTGGCTTTAGGACTCCTTGTAGTATTTTTTGGAGTGGGGGTTTAGTTGCAATGAAATTCCGGAGTTTCTGTTTGTCTGGGAAGGTCCATATTCTTTCTTCAAAGAGGAAGGAGAGCTTTGCGGGATAGAGTATTCTTGGTTGTCATCTGTTTTCTTGGAGTCTGTTGACTATGTCCCTCCACTCTCTCCTTGCCCGTAGTGTTTCTTCGGAGAAGTCTGATGTCAGCCTGATTGGTTTTCCTTTGAATGTTATCTGTTTCTTCCCTCTTGCCAGCTTCATTATTTTTTCCTTGTCCTGGATTCTTGGGAGCTTTACTATTATGTGTCTTGCTGTATTTTTCTTTCGTCGTGGAAGTTTGGTGTTCTTCTTGCTTCTTGTATATCAATTTTCAGCTCCTTCTTCACATTTGGGAAGTTCTCTTCAATTATCTCTTTGAATATTTTCTCTGTTCCTACATCTCTCTCCTCTCCTTCTGGTATTCCTATAACTCTTATATTTCCTTTCCTCATGGAGTCAGATAGTTCCCGAAGTCTTTCTTCGTTCTTTTTCCTTTGTACTTCTCTTTCCTTTTCTGTTTTGGTTCTTTTTATTTCTGTGTCTTCAAGATTACTTATTCGTTCTTCCATTTCATCTATTCTGCTTTCATTGCTTTTCCAGAATTCTTTAGTTCTTCCATTAATTCTTTGATCTCCTGCATTTCTTTTACTTCCCTCTTTAGGGACTCAATTTCTTTCTTCTGACCATTGTTTTCCCTCTCTAGGGACTCAATTGCATTCTTCTGATCGTTGATTATTTTTCCCTTATCATTGTTTTCCTTTATGACTTCTGTCAGTTTTTTAATCACAGCAATTTTAAATTCTCTTTCTGGAAGGCTCAGAAATTCTTCCAAGTTATTGTCGTTGCAATCTGGGGGCTGGCTTTCTTTTTGTGGTGTGCTTTTTCTCTGGAGAGTTGCTAGGTTGCGTGTGGTTCTTCTCCTCCCTACTGTCTGTTTTCTAATTTGCCGTATGCGTTGGGACACTGTGTTGTTGGGACTTGCCGGCATCTTGGGTGGGCTTCTCTGTTCCCCTCTGGTTCTTCCAGGACTCATCTGTCAGTTTCAAGCAGCCTTTACTGGAGAAAGGTCCCTGTTCTAAAATGCCGATGTGGGGACACACTCCCCTGTGCGCCTGGTCTGCCCCGGCGGTGGGTTCCTGCTCCCCTCTGGGCTTGGACTGCAGGCCAGAGGGGGTCTGGCGTGGGTGAACTTCCCCCGCTCACCTCTGGCTCCTGAGGAAGCCTTCTGCAGGTAGTCTTTACTGAAGAAATGTCCCTGTTCTAAAATGGTGATGTGGGACACACTCCCTGCGCTTCTGGTCTCAGGCACACTCTTCTGCGCGCCTGGTCTGCCCCGGCTGTGGGTGCTCGCTCTCCCTGTGGGCTCAGACTACTTGTTCGGAAGGGGCCCGGTGTGGGCTAACTCCCCAGCTGGCCACTAGCTCCTTCAGTAGCCTGTGCTGGGGTCAAGTCGCTAGGTGGCACCAGAGATCTCTCCTAGAGCCCTTGGGGAGCTGATTTTCCACCCCGTGGGACAGGGAGCAGAGCGGGGATGGTAGGGTACACCTCAACGGCTTTGGGGTGCTGTGTCTGCCCTGTGCCCCACCGTCGTGGGGAACCCACGCCCCTAATTTCGTGCCCCGGGTCTCAGTTCCAAAGCCCTCAGTTCCAGGACGCGGGCTGTAGCCCAGATCAGTGGCGCGGGAATGGCGCCTTTTGAATCCTGCTCCCCTGCCTGGGCGCCTTGTTCCTGCTCACTCAGGGAGGGCCTCCGCCCGGGTCTCAGTTCCAAAGCCCTCAGTTCCAGGACGCGGGCTGTAGCCCAGATCAGTGGTGCGGGAATGGCGCCTTTTGAATCCCGCTCCCCTGCCTGGGCGCCTTGTTCCTGCTCACTCAGGGAGGGCCTCCGCAAGCCTAGGTCGCAGGCGCGGGGACCTGGGCAGCTGCAATCCGAGCGCCCTTTCGCGCAAGCTTACAGGGCGGCCGTGGCTGTGTGCTGGTGCTGGTCTCCTCCTGGGGGGCGGGGCTCTCTTTAATGGCGCCTGGAGCTCACCTCCGCGGCGGATCCTGCAGGGTTCGCCTCAGCTCCCGTTCACGGGGTGTGGTGGCTGAAATAGTTCCTTTCCACTCACAGTCCCACTTGCTGCGTCCGTTTTTCTTGTTGGGCGTTTTGGGTTGTTGTTTCCCTCCTCTCTGCCGGTCGGAGAGTGCCGCCTCTGTGGGCGGGGGAGGGGAGCAGGGTTCTGTGCTTCCCTCCCTTCTGGTCCTCTTTTATGGCAACTTTCTTCTTTGGGCAGTTTGCTGGAGTCGTCCGTTTATCTTCCGTGTCCCAGTTCTCACTGGGACCTGCCGCTTTTCCTCCCTATTAACTTTTTTTAATGGGAGATCTTACTCGCAGCGTCTCCTCGCCGCCATGTTGCTCCCAGGTTCCGGAAAAACTAATTTTTAATGGAAAAAATCAAAAGAATGATTGGTTTGGGGGAAGGGAGAATAAGAATGAAGATTGTCTAGGAAGGAACAACAGGAAACTTTTTTTTAAAAGATTTATTTATTTTTTATACAAGAGCTGGGTACAGGCCAGAGGCATGGGAGGGTAAGAGGATTCACCAGAGACAGAGTGGGGAACAGAACAGGCAGACAACCAAAATACACTGCTGAGGGGAGCAGCAGGCGGGACAGGAGAGGTCTGCCACGCCATGTGGCAATCTCCCTGACCTGCTGGAAATCAAAACCACACTGCAGAAGCTGCAAATAACACTGTGCTCAACCCACTGCATCACCGGGGAGGCCCAACAGGGAACTTTAAATGGTGATGATAATGTTTTGTACCCTGAAAGGACTGTGTATAAACAAATGCTGCATTTTTGGAAACTCACTGAATGATCCATTTATGACTTACATATGAGCAAAAGAAAAAGGGCTACAAATAATTTGAAATCTAGTTTACAGTAAGCATGGTGAAGTATTTATGTGGAAATATACTGATTATTGCAACTTTGAAATTCATCAAAAAATAAGACAGGATGATGAATAGATAATAGGTATATGATAAAATAAGTGTACCAAGTATTAATGGAGGAATGTGATTGATAGGTAAATGCTTTCTCATTATCAAATTACTTTAACTTTCTGCATGTTTGAAAGTTTTTACAATAAAATGCTAGAGGAAAAAAACCCCATGGCTACTCTAATCAAGATTTTCATGCCCACAGTAAACAGAACTGAAATTCAGAAAATTTTTGTGATAATACTGGAATAAAGGTCATTGAGGCCTATATATTATTTGTGTATCAATATACTTATATGGACAAGGGATAAAAAAATAACCATTCTATAAAATTTGGGGATGTAAATAATCCAGACCAAAAAAAAAAGTGCTCAAAATTGCATATTGTTCAGAAAACTTATTCTTAAAATATGGAAAATAAAATGTATACATGATTACTATAGTAGTCAGAACTGTCACAAATATTCAAGTTCTCTTGTTGGGGGAAATATGGTAGAAAATAAGAAAAGTTAAGTAGCTTGTTCTTGTCATTGAAATAGAACAGGAGTGATATCTGCCACTTCCAGAGGAAATTTTAAAAACCAATCAATGAAAGCTACACTTTTTTTGTAAAGTTATCTCATAAGGTTAAGCACGGTGATAGCAACAATGCTCTGAGCCCTGGAGTGTGGATGACAGTGAGAAGAACTCACTCAGACCCATGATGAACATTCTATGTAGGCAAAAACTAAAACTTTCTGGTTTAAGTCACTAAGGAATGAAGATGTTCCTGCAACATAATTTAAACCATCTTTTTTGTTAGAATTGCAGAGTAGGGGCATCCCTGGTAGCCTAGGGGTTAAGTCTCACTACTATCACTGTTATGGCCTGAGTCCAATCCCCAGCCAGGGAGCTGACCCACATGGTACAGCAGGCCTCTCCTGCCTTGCCTGTTGCTCCCCTCAGCAGTGTATTTCAGTAATCTGCCTGTTCTGCTCCCTACTCTGTCTCTGTTGAATCTTTCACCCACTGTACTTTTGGTCTACAGCCCAGATCTTCTACGAAAAAAAAAAGAAAGAAAGAAAAAAATAGAAAAGAATTGCAGAGTAAAACCTCTCCAAGCATTTTTGAAAATACTTAAAAACATGAAAAGTGACCTCTTTCAAATTCAAGTTTTAAACTGGAAAGTTTTCTACAAAAAAATATACTAAAAAGTCATTTCAAAACTAACTCACAAAGAACATTTAAGTGTCTACATGCGCACAGTCATCTAATGACTAAACAGTCATGACCAGGGAATTTTATAATAAAACATCATGAAGAAAAATTCAATATTCAGAGTTGTGTGACATTAAGAGTTGTGCACAAGGAACAGAGTAGAATTTAGCCTTGTTGACATCAGAAAGCAATAGATGCAAGACCTTAGAAAAAACTGGGTGAACACTTCAGATCATAATCGATAGTTAGTGGGAGTAAAAGGAGCTATGATGTAAGTTTGGTTCAAAAGACAAATAGTTGTTTCGGTGACAGCAATCCTCTGCTGTGACAAGTTAAAAGATCTGAGAGGAAGCAATGGGATTGGAAAATTATCAGGGAAAACACATTTATCTCATGGGCTAACATTTGCAAAGATCTTTTGTGAATAAATGCTCACAAAAACAGGTGAAGATCACAGGTTCCATTCTCAAAGAGTTAGGTAGTTCAAAAATTCTAAATTTATTGATTTCACTGCCTTGGAAGGGTCACAGCAGCAGTGATTTCCCATTTTTCCTCCCCAAGTGTCCGGAGCAGCCTGGAGCATGCGCCGTGTTGCACAACACACGTGCCATTAATTAGTTTTGCTTTACCGTTTTGCCTGCTGAGAAACCACAGGTGTTTCCTATTAATCAAATGAGACTGGGAGGTGCGATGGGAGGAGCTACCAGGATATAAGAAGAGAACCACGAGAAGGTCAAGAGGTTATTGCAAGAGAGGTTATTGCGAGAGGAGCAGAGAGAAGGTCAGGGAAGGTAGAAAGACAGGGAAAAGTAAAAGAAAGGTAAAGGAAAAATAAAGAAGTAAATGCTAGCGTCAAGTTGTCTCAAGCCCCTCATTTCAATCCTCAGCCCTTCTCTTTTCGTGTCTACGAATCCTGCGGGTCGGGACAGGTGGCGCCCAACGTGCGGCACGAAAAAGAACGAAGGAACCGCTGAAGGACCAGCTGTGGTGAGCCGGCAAGTAAAGTAAAGTAAGGTAAGGTAGCTGGGATCATGGGCAATTCAATGTTCAAGGGGCAGTTAGTTATTTCCCTGGAAGCTCTCCTAAAAGAGTTTGGGGTTCCTCTCAGTAGAAAAATTCTTAAAAGATTTGTAGAGACTCTTAGTATCACTAGTAAATGGTTTCTGGAGCAGGATCAGGTCGATAGTGACAAATGGAATAAGGTAAAAGGAGATATCGTCTTACATCAGCAATTATATGGTCTTGAGTCTCTTCCTGGCACTACTTTGACGGTCTGGGGAGTGGTGGGAGATGCTCTTAATGCCGGTGGCACTGCTGCCGTTCAGTTGGCCACTGAGGCCGTCAGGACAGCGAAACAAACAGAGGAAGAAGATAGAAGTTCCATTATGAGTTCTACATTGGTAAGTCCCCCTTCCTCTACTCAAAAAATACCAACAGCCCCTCCCCTAGATTATTCTACCGATGAGTCGGGAGGAGGGGAGGAACAGGATGAGAAAGGCCTTGGTTGTTATAAGCCAAGGAAGCGTAAAAGGAGATGGAAAACACCTGGGGAGCCACCTCCTGCGCCACCTCCTAGAACACTCGACAGGGTTGATCTTCCGTTAATGGAAAGACTGTGCTCTATGATGGAAAGAGTCCTGGTTTCCCAGGCTCCTAATTATGCTTACCCAGTCGTGGAAGGGACAGATCCTCAAGGGGTGCTTACTAGAGTCCATGTCTCCATCGACACATTCTCCGGTTTTCTTTTCGCCTCCCCAAATTGCGGTGAAAAGACTTCTGATGTCTGCTCACATTTGTTACAAGCATTTGCGGTAATGGGCCGCCCACGTGTCATTAAGACAGATAATGGTCCTGGTTATACCAGTAAGGCTTTTGCCTCCTTTTGTGCGGTCCATCGCATTGTGCACAAAACAGGAATTCCATACAACCCTCAGGGGCAGGGTATAGTTGAACGTGCCCATGGTTCTCTGAAAACTATGCTTTTAAAACAAACAGGGGGAGAACACTCCCCCAGGGACCGTTTGACTACAGCTCTCTTTACCCTTAATTTTTTGACCCTAGATGCCCAGGGGTGGTCAGCTGCTGATCGGCACTGGTCGCCAGACCCTCGGCAGGTCACGATGCTGCAAGTGAGATGGAAGGATCAGGTTAATAATGAGTGGCAACCACCCGCACCAGTATTAATACAGCTGCCCGGCAGCATTTGTCTTTTCTCACAGGATGCGGAATCACCCCAATGGGTTCCTGCTCGATTGGTTCGGTTTGTCGATGTACCTGACCCTGCTAATCTTGATGACACGAGCGTCCCAGATGTCAGTACTATGGGCGATTGTGCATCAGCTGTTTTTTTTGCTCCTCATTGATCATCATGATTCCACTTTTCCGCAAGTGTTTGCCACTAACTTACTACTGGTCTGGCTTCCAAGCCATTGGATAGTGCCCTGTTGGGCCAGGGTGAGGTAAAATTATTTAATGACATTTAATCTGCAAACATTAGTTCTACCATTGAACAATCCGTTAGTATCCAGAATAATAATCAGAGAGTTTGTCTACTGTTGTTTGCCTGTCCCCTCCTTTTTTGTCCTCTTCAATAATGCAGGAAATGCAACTGTGTTGAACTGTTCAGCAGAGCCCTGCACCCTCTCTGCCTGCTGGACCCGGAGTGCAGAGAGGGCAGTGATCGTTCGTCCTCCTTCTACTTTAGTCATACCCGTGGATGTTTCTGCACATCTTTCTCCTGTTCTACCTAGGAGGAGACGTGATTTTGGCATAACTGCAGCTGTTGTCGCTGTTTCAATAGTGGTGGCTGCGGCTGCGGCTGCTGCCGCAGTCTGTCACTCAAACTGCTGCAAATACTGACACTATAAACAATTTAGTTGCCAATGTTGTTTTTGCGTTATCAACATAGCAAGATATGAATGAACATTTATGAAATGGACTTTTGATGCTTAATTAGCAGATAGCTCTGATGTAAAAAGAGATAGACACACTTTTGTTAACTGCTCACATGCATTGTAACTTTTTGTACAGTTTTATTTGTGTAATTCCTGTTATGGTGAAAAATATGTTTATGGAAGAAAATAGGTTAAATAGTGTAATCAGAGGACCTTGGAACCACCAGCTCCTGAACCTGACCTCTCAATTGGCGAGACAGCTCGTAACTGTTAACAACACTCGGGTTACCCTGTTTCGAGTAAGGGTCTCATTGCCTGGTTTAGAGGACTCCTCCCAGAGTTGCTGTTTGTGCATTTGGAAGTGAAACAAAAAACGTGCTATTGCGGTCAGGCAAGTACTTGGAGCCATGGTACTTGACCAGGACTCCCCAGTGGCATCCGGATGGGTCAACTTAGCCCTAGAGAACCTGAGAGACAAAGACGGGTAAGAGTGTAGCCCTTCCAGAACAACCTAAGACAGTGGTCCGGACCAAGTGCGCCGGATTAGCAATGACGGGTAAGGCTGGTCACGGAATATGCCAACCTAAGACAGGCCAGGTGTCTCATTTAAAAGAAAAAAGGGGGAGATGTCCAAAGCCGCCTGGAGCATGCGCCGTGTTGCGCAACACACGTGCCATTAATTAAGTTTTGCTTTACCGTTTTGCCTGCTGAGAAACCACAGGTGTTAATCAAATGAGACTGGGAGGTACGATGGGAGGAGCTACCAGGATATAAGAAGAGAACCACGAGAAGGTCAAGAGGTTATTGCGAGAGAGGTTATTGCGAGAGGAGCAGAGAGAAGGTCAGGGAAGGTAGAAAGACAGGAAAAATTAAAAGGTAAAGGAAAAATAAAGAAGTAAACGCTAGCATCAAGTTGTCTCAAGCCCCTCATTTCAATCCTCAGCCCTTCTCTTTTCGTGTCTACGAATCCCATGGGTCGGGACACCCAAGGACTCTTTTGACATTTGATTAAATTTCATATAAACTTTCCTTAATTTTCTCAAACTTCATCAACCTTTAGAGGCTTCTCCAAACCTTAGAGGGACTAACATATTGAGTTTGCACAATGGTAAAATATAATTTGAAGTATTAGGCTCATTTTTAAAACAACCACTAAATAGTATGAGAGGTTGCACTTAACATGCTTGGCACAACATCTTACACATGATAAATAGTCCCTCCTCCTCTGATACATGTCACAAAGCTCAGGTCATCCTGAGTCATAGTTACATATTTCAGACTTTAGTGCAATAACAATTAACTTTGCCCACTAGTGATTCCAAAAGTGAAAATTTTTTAAAAAATTAATTTTCATCTATCAGGTTGGCAAGGATTTAAAATATTGATAATTTCCAAGAAGTCTGTCTTTATTTAAGGCTGTGGGCAAGACATGCTCTCCTACACATTATGAGTATCATTCAAAACAAACTCTCTAAAAGGCAGTTTAGCACTATGGATCCAAATTGTAAAAGATCATTTCCTACTTCTTCAGTAGGAAATACTTAAGAAGCAACCATACAACCACCAAGATCACCTTCCTTTCAGATGTCAGAACACATCTCTCCCATACCAGAGGAAAATGAAAAAGTGGCTTGCAAGGTCATATTTTGCTCAGCTGTGATATCCTACTTTACTCAGTGTACTACATCAGACTCAATGTATCTCCTTCTGAGCTTTATTTGTTTGAGACCAAAACTTCCCCATTTCAAAATCATTTAAAACATGTTACATGCCAATCATAGTTTGCTGCTCTAAAGTACTCTGTTTATTGAAAATCTCATATGAAATATGCCAAAGTTGCCCACAGAATGTCTATTTTGCTTGTATTTTACAGCTGCTACCTTTTCAGTCTGCAACTCCTTTCTACAAAAATGATTTTATCTTCCATAGTGACAGACATCAGGATAAATTAAAAAAAAAAAAAAAAACTAGTTCCAGAGTTCAGTTCCCATGAGCTAGTAGCTCATCTTACAGTGACAGATTGTTTCTTGAGGTTTTTTACTGAAGAGTAAGTTTGCAACAGACTAATTTTTTTCTAAACAGAAACTGAATAAAATATACCACCTACCATAACATAGATTATTTAATCCAGCAAATGTTTATTGCATGAACAGTTTATTTCCCAGAGGGAAAAGAACATTCTTTACTACAGGAGACACTCTGGATCCTAATCCCAATTGCACAACTACTGTTTGTGTGACATACTTACAAATACTAACCATTCATAGTCCTTAATTTCCTCATCTTAAAAATTACATTATGAATCTCTATCCCATAGGAATTCAAGAAGAAATACATGTAAATGTGTTATCACTGGGTCCAGCATATTGCACATATTCAATAAATATTCATGTCTCTGGTAGCTATCTTACAGATTTCATCTCTTTCCAAAAACACAACAGAGTGTATTACCTACCCACTCCCTTTTTTTTTTTTTTTTTTTCAGTTAGGCAGCACCAAGTGGCTTATTCTAACCAGCAGGCCATAGTCAGAATTATTGCCGAAAACATAAAAGAGTACGGATAAGAGGTAAATTCTGTAAGCCTCTTCTGCTACTAATAGCAAGAAAGACTTGTGTTCCAGAAAGTATAACTGCAAGCCAGAAGTGTCTCTGTCATCCTGGATCCCTGGATTTGCATATAATAGGTTCACTTTCTGCCCAACTCAAGATAGATAGGCAGCCATGAGCAGAAATTAACTTTTATTTATTACAATAGGTCACATATCTGGAGAGTATTTTCTAATCACATTATAACCTATCTTAACTAGCCCAAACTTTGATATCCGAAAGAGAACTACTGTGATAAAAAATCATGCCCTATATAGAAAAATTCACAGACTAGAAAATCTGAGCAAAAAGCAAAAGCAAAAAAATTTACCACAAAGCTGACAAGGTAACCAAGAGTTGGGAAGATAAGATCACAAGGAGAAGGGAAATGTAATTTGTCTTGTTTTGTTTTGTTTTAATATTTTTTACTGAAGTTAATATTGGTTTACATCATTTTCGTAGTAGAAGTGCAGGATCTCCCCCTTCAGGCATTGTTGATATAACGCTCCCACCCTGAAAGAAACCATAGTCTACTACCATAGACCCTAGCTGGCAAGCCCAAAATCCTGCACTCCATTTCTCTTAAAGTCTTTGTAAGAATATGGATCAAAGGCTACCAGTGTCTGAAACGGAGAGAGAGGACTGGAAACAAGGGGCAAAAAAGAGGGAGGTAAATGTTTGTATCTTGCTTATAGTGTTGGTTATATAACTCCTCACATTTGACAAAAACTCATCAAACTGTACACCTACAAAAGAAGTTTACAAGACTTTTTAAAAAGTTTGATGTGTTTCACTAGTGATTCCAAAAATGAATTTTTTTTCCTTAAAGAACTAGGGTAAAGGCCAGAGGTGTGGGGGGTGAGAGGTTTCACCAGAGACAGAGTGGGGAGCAGAACAGGCAGACTGACTGAAGTACACTGCTGAGGGGAGCAGCGGGTGAGTCAGGACAGGTCTGCTGCACTATGTGTGTAGCTCCCTGGCTGGTGGGGATCGAACTTGTACTGCAGAAGCTGCGGACAACTTCATAGCGCTGTGCTTAACCCCTGGAGGCCCCCACCACCAAAATGAAAATTTTTAAAAAGATTAATTTTCATCTATCAGGTTGGCAAGGATTTAAAATATTGATAATTTCCAACAAGTCTGTCTTTATGTAAGGTTGTGGGCAAGACATGCTCTCCTACACATTCTGAGTATCATTCAAGACAAACTCCAAAAGCCAGTTTAGCACTATGGATCCCAATTGTAAAAGATCATTTCCTTCAACTCAGTATTTTCTCTGAAAGATCAAAATATGTTAATTTGCTTGTATGGCACTACATGTGTACCAGAGCTATTGGAACATTCCATATTGGTTATAAAACAAATTTATACACTGTCAATGAATTCATACTTCACAGCAAGCTTCTTACATTACTACTGGGGTTCACAGTACAGAGTTATTTTTAAATAACATTTCACTGAGAATTTAATAATGCCATAAACTCTATACTTCCCTAAACAAAAAATATAGCATGTACATGTTTTAATGAAACTACCATTTAGATAAATCTCCATGAAGGGGGATTCCCATCACAGATCATAATAAAAACATGAACATTTAAAATATAAAATCATGTTATCTCTAATGTATGTTAATATAAGTGGGATTTATGCAGATGATACAATTTATATCAACTAGTCAACAATGACATTTAATCTCCAGAATTTGATCATTTGCAACCATACTCAAGTAAACAAAATAAAGTATTACAGGTAAAATTATCATAAGACTTTTTAGAAAAAGGTAAAAATTAAAAAATCTTCCAAGTCACAAATGACTGTAGCCAAGACTATAGGAAAAAATCTTTGTTCAGAAGTAATATTCCACATTTCCTCATTACTCCATCAAAAATTAAGATTGCACCCCAGTTCTCATATACATACATACATAAATAAAAATTTGGGGGCCTCCCCAGTGGCGTAGGAAGTTGAACACCATGCTGTGCACCTGTCCACAGCCTCTGCAGCACGGGTTTGATTCCTGGCCGGCTGGCCAGGGAGAAACCCACATGGCGAGGCAGACCTCTCCTGTCTCGCCCACTGCTCCCCTCAACTGTGTACCTCAGAACTTCTGCCTGTTCTGCTCCCTGCTCTGTCTCTGGTGAATCTTCTCACCCCTCACACCTCTGGCCTACACACCAGTTCTTGTATGCATAATAAAATAAATCTTTTTAAAAAAGTGAGAAGAACGGAAGGGCTGGGAATGGGGCAATGAGAAGGAGGCAGAGTAAATGGGAGCCTAAGACGGGATCTGTGACGGCTCCTAGCCATGGCTGTGCTCCGAGCAATTCAACTTGATCCCATTCCCTCCTGGTTCAGCGTAAAGATCCAACTGGGAGATCAAAGTTACTAGACCTGCCCTGAAAAAGAAATATCCAGCAGAAATAAACTCACTGTAGTCACTTAATTAACATGTATTAGACTAAAAGTCGCAATTGACCAAGAATAGCTACAGGTTGAATTTTTCAATTTCATAAAATATTTTGAAAGAAATGATGAATAGTCTAAAACTTAGTCAACATATTAATTTTCCAAAGATGCCACAAAATTAATTTGCAACTTTCATAGGACCTATTACAAAAAATTTCTGAAGTAGCTGCAGTTGTTATACCTGGAAACAGAGTTACAATAACCTAGATGCCAAAATACAGTTTTCCCTTGGAGAGTATAAAACAGCAGTATAACTAAGGAAAATTAAACTTCGGGAGTGATTCTGGCATTTCAAGCTTATATAATTATATGATTTCTCTTAAGTTTTCTGGCAGCACATAATATTAACTATCATGGAAGAGAAGAAGATAGAATGAATGGATAAAGGATATATAGCATCCTTGAAGGAAGTCTTCAAGGTAATCAGTCCAATAATGAGCCATTTCAGAAGGAACCACAGACAGCACAATCTCAAGTTCCCCAATCCTTTAATGTTTCATTCCCCAGGACATTTGATATCATATTTTGCTGTCATTTAAGCAGCAAACTTAACATTAACCTCTCTCAACACACTCCTAGCTGTAATCACATGATTACTCCAGCCCTTGACATACACAGTGTCTTCTGCATGTTCTGAATAGTTCACAGGCAGTGCAGGAGAGAAATTGTAAAAGACATGCCTAAAAGGTTCCAGTGCTATTCATAACCTTAATGATGATTCCAGATTTGTAGCTCCAGTGCTCCCAACGTGCAAGATAAAAGGGTTGCTTTCAAGTTCTTGAGAAGCATGTGAAAAATTAAGGCATTTGAAACCAAAAAAAACTTAGTATTTTCTCTAAAATATCCAAAGTTCAAGAGACTATCTTTGAGGAATTTTTTTATTTATTTTTTTAAAGATTTATTTATTTATTTATTTATACAAGCACTGGGTACAGTCAGAAGCGCGGGAGGGCGAGAGAATTCACCAGAGTCAGAGCGGAGAGCAAAGCAGGCAAACTGATGAAGTACACTGCTGAGGGGAGCAGCGGACGGCAGGAGAGGTCTGCGCGCCTTGTGGGACCCTCACCCAGTGGCCTGGGATCGAACCGGCGCTGCAGAGGCTGCAGGCAGATTTGCAACCCTGAGCTCAAACGCTGCACCACCAGGGGAGGGGAGGCCCTGAGGAATTTTTTTATAACAATATATTGAATATTACCAAATTGAAGGTGTAACAAGAAGGTGCTCACGCATTTTTTGACTAAAAATTAGCACACAGAGCTAATAGAGCTAATAATGCCTTAGCACATTATTGTAAGTAGAATATCACATACATGCAGAATCTAAAAAACAAAAAAGACAAATTCATGAAAATTATAAGTACACTTTAAATAACTTACAATTTTACATGCCAATTATATTTCAATATATCTGAAAAATTTTTAAAGTTTATGTAATAATAATAATGATAGTATTGTTCCAGCCACAAAAAATAAATGGTAATTATGTGATAATGAAGGTGTTTTCCAGTGTTATGGTGGTGTCATTTTGCATTATATAAGGGTATCAAAATCAACACATTATATACCAAAAAAATAAACAATGGTATATATACATCAATTATATCTTAATTGAAAACTCTGAAAAATAAATAAAATAAAATATAAAAGTCATCATGTGGAAATCAATCTGCTAGAAAATACTGTTGCCAGCTGCTTAACCATGTAACTTGGTTTCAGTATCTTATTATGCATAACTCTGTAAACAGTCAACCCTTAGATTCTCCCAATACTTCCCCAGTCATGTTACGACTAAATTTTGACAAGAAGAAAAAAAGAATACAATAATTGCCTTTTGGTTTTTAAAGTTTTCAATAAAACAATGCACACATGATGAAAGGAACTGGTTTAACTCTTTACAGTGCTTTCGGCTGCACAAGCCAGTGTTTGTTGTACTTTTGGCTTTGTCTTTGACTTGTCAGAAATGTCTCCCTGCTATGCAGCTGGCATCCAAAATCTAAAGATGAAAAGGTAAGAAGCATGCTCTGTCTGTACAACACTCACAAAAAAATATCCCAAAGCCTTTCTTATTGAACACATCTCTAGAGCCTGCCTGAAGTCATTTCTTTCATCTTTAATATTTTTTTATATTTCCAGTATGTATAGTGCAATGGTCTTTTGCTGACTGATTTTCTTTTTTCATTTTTGGTAATTAAGCAGGATAACATTGCTTTTACAACCTCATCTAAAAGAAGTAATGTCTTGACATAAACCTGCATTAGGGAAATGAAGCTATGCACAAAAGAACTGCCTTCTACTTATTTCAAACTTTTCCCTGAACTGCACCCAAGTTCTGTGAAGATATGTAGAAGCTGCATCAGGAAATGCAGAAAGTAGTTTAAAAGTTATGCTTTTAGGCCACACTATTTACTGAATTTTGCAGTGGATAATAGGACAGAGAGGTTTATCTTCCATGCGGAGCCTCAAAACTTGACAGAGAAACAGGTTAAAGCTATTTCATCTGCCCAGGAACTGGGACATTTTCACAAGAGATTTTTTGAAAGTACAAGTTCAAAATCAGCAACAGCAATAGTACCTACAGCTCCTCATTTTTGAGGGAAATGTAAATATTCTCACCATGGTGAAAGTAAAAGCAATTCAACTCTCTGTGTTAGTGCTAAAGATATTTTTTTAATAGGGAAATTTTTTTTACTTTTTTTATTTTATATAATTCTTACATCATTTTTCATCTTTGCACAATGTATGCATTTTCATTTTAGTTATATTCCCTATACAATTGCACCCCCTTATTTTGACTCTAGTTCTTCCTCTCCCTGCTCCTCCCTCCTCCCCCCACCTCCGTAGTATGTCTCTGGTTTATAGTTGCTTGTTGATTTTGATTATTACTTTGTATTGATTAGTCTTTTTCCTGGTCTCTTATTTAGGTTTTCTAAATTCCTGCTATGAGTGAGGCCATCCGGTATTTTTCTTTTTCTTTCTGACTTATTTCACTGAGCATGATCCCTTCTAGCTCCATCCATGTTGCTGCAAACTGCATGTGTTTATCTTTTTGACTGCTGAGTAATATTCCATTGTGTATATGTACCACATCTTCTTGATCCAGTCATCTTAAATAGGGAAATTTAAAATAGTAGAATGAGCACACAAATAAATATAAATGTGGCAATCTGGGACCTTAAGAGAATATGGCACCACCTGAGTCCTCTCTGCATTACCAGCTTTGAGATCACTAATTCAGTCCTCCATTCGGAATATTCTGTTTCCATAGCTCTCTGGAGTTTTTATATCATTTATTGAGCTCTTTACAAGCCAAATCTGTAATTTTCTTATTTGAAACTTTAATTTCTACCTTCTATTGTTCATTTTATTCCTTAGCTCATTCATTTTTTTTTCTGAGTTGTTTTACATGCAATATTCTATACAATCCCGATGACGATAACTTCCAACTTGAATATGAAAAAAACTGAGGTATAGAAAGCTTTGGTAATTTGCTCTAGGTCAACTAGTTAGTAGGTAGAAAAGCCAACATTTATACCTAGGCACTCTGGATCTAAAATTCATGTCAGATACAAGTGAAACAGCCCAAAAGATTAGTTTTATAATGAAACAAAAAGAGGGAAAAGACAGAAAGACACTATAACCAACATAAAAGGCCTAGAAAAAACTAATAGCAAACCATCAGAATCAGTTTTTCTAAGACTTATTTTATCCCAATCAAGACCAGTCCCATAGTTGTTCAAGATGCATATAAATTGTTCTTATGCCTAAACTACATGAGTAGTACTTACCAGGCTGTGTGAACTGACACAAGATGTTCCATCTCCCCCTTGTTGTTTATTCACATCAGAAATAAGGACATTGTGGGGAAAAAAAAAAAGAAAGAAGGACATTGTGTTTTATGATCACTAAACTCCCAGTTTTGAACATCTAATATTAAAAAGAAAGAAATTTGCTGGAAATCCTTATGAAAGCAATAATTTGTAAGTGCAGAGATGGGAACTTAGAATACGGAGTAGATTTATAAACTCCAGGAAGGCAAATTATTCCCCTAAAGGTGGAATGTTCTTAAACCAGTATTTAATTGGAAGTGAATATGAAACAAAATTTTTCCTCTTTATTATATGATTTAAAAATTTTAAATGTGTTTAAATATTTAAGGCAGTACTGGGGAAGTAAATCAAGCATGTTAGAAGGAAACATTTCAGATTTATTTACTGATTCTGAGCATTTGTTAAACAAACAAAGCAACCTTCCAGAACACTGGGGTTACCTCATGGGGGAATGAACATGTTCATTAAGGCCATCTCATGTTCATATAGTCATAAGTTTCTTTGGAGGGGCTTTGAAAAGCTAGATGCTGATGGTAAAACTGTAGTGACAGATACACATTCTCTTACTTTGGGATCTCAAATCATTTATTTTACCAAAAATAAATTTTTTTCTTACCCACCAATGTTTTTCCCTGTCTAAAAGTAAAATATTACAAAAGAGGAAAAACAATATCCTCCATACGTACCTGTGTCTATGATTATTCATATCACAACTAATGATTTCAGCATAAATAAAACATGACCTGAATTTGCACGAATTGGGCTTTTCAATGTGGACTGCTTTTAAAGTATTTGTCAAAGGCTGATATGGTGATTTAATGGATTCTTCTAGGGAAGTGTATTGCTTTCCTTAGATGAGACAGTCAGCAGGAAACCCAAGTGTATGTTTAGCACTATTATGTAGTGTCTATGTCAGTTTCTTATCGTACCAAAGCAGGAGCAATCAGAACAATCCTTTGTCAGATGCTTCTAAGGACCTCTGGGATTTTAAGAAATCCATTTAGTGTTAGCTGGCATATTAATTGCCAGACAGCAATAAAGAAATTTGAAAAGCTTTATTTGAAAGAATCATTTCAAAAAGCCCCTTGTTTCAGATTAAACTCAAAGGAGATTTAGTAAACATGTGGCTCTTTATTAATAATAAACATAATGCTATTCACTCCTATTGTTTGCTGATGTTGTTTTTTCATAATTTCATCATGGCACTACACTGGCGGTATCTTCCAAAAAGAAAAATATGAAAAGTAAATTCTCTGAAATGAATCTCAGTTTTGTATCTATTTGTAACAGGCATTTTAGACTTCCCCTCATATCTTCTTGTAAGCATGAAGAAAAACATGTGTCTTGTATTCGTGCAATAAACTATGCTACCATAATATCTGCTTCTCTCGATGCTTAACATACATCATTATAAAAAGTGCAGCTTTTCTAGGGGAAAATATCATCCTTTTTACCATCTGGTTGAGTTATTTAAGAGATAATTAAAATGCATGGAAAGTTCTGTCATCATCAAATGCAAGATCTAAATATGATTTGCATGAGAATGGCTTTAGCATATAAAGACAGGTCCTATGGAATGTGAGGACTATGTGTCCCTCCCTCAAAAATCACTCAAAATTTTCAAATTGCTGAGAACCAGTGGCCTAAGTGGATAAGTTTAGTATTTAACAAGGGACACCTTATCTAACATATTAGATGGTAGGATTCTGTATCTCTACAGAAGTAGAAAGAAAGAGTTTTATGATTTTTTGATCTTGAAAAATAACCACAGGATTAAATAGAAATAATCTCCCTTAAAACATTCTTCAAACTCGGGCCTCCCCGGTGGTGCAGCAGGTTGAGCACAGCACTGTGAAGCTGTCTGCAGCCTCTACAGTGCAGGTTTGATTCCCAGCTGGCCAGGGAGATTCCCACATGGTGTGGCAGACATCTCCTGTCCCGCCTGCTGCTCCCCTCAGCAGTGTTTTCAATCTGTCTGCCTATTCTGCTCCCCTCTCTGTCTCTGGTGAATCCTCTTACCCTCCCGTGCCTCTGGTCTGTACCCCAGCTATTGTATAAATAAAAAATAAATCTGAAAAAAAAAAAAAAACATTCTTCAAACTCATTGAATAATACCTGCTTTATGGTGGAATTGAAGAAGTGATGTTAATACTAGAATGTCTCATATTCTTAAGGTGAAATAAATATTGAAATACTATCACTATGCTGACATGATTCATTTTAGCATTTAAGTCCTTAATATATATGGAACCTGGTATCATTCACATTATCTACAAGACAAATTAATAAATATTTTAATAAAGAAGTTGGGAATAAAACGGTAATATATTGAGAATCTTACTTTAAAACTTTTGATTTCAACATTCAAAGACTTAAGCAAAAAAAGGGAATATATGAAAAAATACAGACTATGTTGAAAGGATAAAAGGGCATATCACAGAACTCAAAAAAGTGGAGCAGAACATCAAAAGGAACTGTAATTATGAAATGGAAAGTGATTAGACATCAACACAATACATTTCACCTTCACTCTGGAACCACATGTACTCTCTTCCCCAATTCTAGCTGTGCAGCTATCCCATTTCTTTTTCTATAAATAAACTGACTGTTTCTCTAATTATGGGATCAAAAATAGTTACACAGAGACCAAGCCAACATGACCTTCCTACTCCAGTGCTCAAATCAATGAATTAGAAACCCGCCTTACAATTCCAAATTCTCAGAGAGAAAATCAACTGGAACCAGTTTGAGCCAATTGTGAATTAATAGTTTAAATAATTATAGTCACATAAGTATAGCCACATTGTAATGAAACGGCCACAAAAGGACAGGATTTCCAAAACCTGGGAAAAGTTTTCAGAGAAAGGGCAGCATACTCTCTCAGAAAAATTAAAAGACAATAGAACAGCATTAAGGGTGTTGATTCTATGGGTTTGAAGGCCACCCTTCAAACCTTGGACTGTGTGACCTTGGACAATTTATTTAGGCCTCTCTGTGTCACAATTTCCTCATCTATAAATAGTGATAATCAGAGATCCTAATTCGTAGGGTTGCTTTGTGGATAATACGTATATAAATATTTTATATGGGATAATACCTAATATGGATAATACATATTTTAATAAAGAAGTTGGGGACATAAAGGTAATAAATACATACTAAGCACAGTGAAAATGGTAAATGCTCAATGAATGTTATTTATTGTTATTAAAACATTATACCAAGAGGGCCTCCCCGGTGGCGCTGCTGTTGAGCGCTGGGTTGCGAAGCTGCCCGCAGCCTCTGTAGTGCAGGTTCGATCCCTGGCTGCTCCCCGGCCACTGGAGGAGGGTCCTGCATGGCGCGCAGACCTCTCCTGCCGCCCGCTGTTCCCCTCAGCAGTGTACTTTGGTCCTTCTGCCTGCTCTGCTCCCCACTCTGGCTCTGGTGAATTCTCTCGCCCTCCCGTGCTTCTGACTGTACCCAGTGCTCGTATAAATAAATAAATAAATAAATAAATAAATAAATAAATAAATAAATAAATAAATAAATAAATAAATAAATAAATCTTTAAAAAAAAAAACAAAAACATTATACCAAGTGTGGTAGGTAGAACAATCCCCTCCCCCTCAAAGACATTAATGCCCTGGCTCCGGAAATCTGCAAATAGGTTAGATTACATGACCAAGAGAAGCTAAGTTTGGAGATGGAGTTAAGATTGTTTATCAGTTTACCTTAAAACAGGGAGATTAACTTGGATTATGAGATGGAAGTAATTACAGGCGTCCTTAATAGTGGGGAAGGGATCAAAAGAGAAAGTCAAAGAGATATGGCAATAGAGACAGGATCAGAGCAATGCAAAATTACTGATTTCAAAAATAGAAAACTAGGGATCATGAGCCAAGAAATGTAACATCTAGAAACTGGAAAAGTCAAGGGAAACAGATTCTACCCAGAACCTACACAGAAGTTCTACCTTTCCAATGCTTTGATTTTTAAACCATTGAGACCCAGAGTAGACTTCTTTGGCTCACAGAACAGTAAAGTGTGTTAGAAAAATTCAGTTCAGTTCTTTCCCTGTGAAGGGGGATAAAATCCAGTCCTTCCCGATTGTGTGTCTCCTTTATTACTCACATAAAACACTCACATTCTGATACTCCCAGTCATCAACTTGTGTGGAAGGTTTTTTTTCCCCCACAATCAACTGAGAATCACACAATTCAATTTGATTCTGACACTATCTACCCAGAGATAGTATCAGACCCCACAGATTAAGGGCTCAGTCACACAAGACTGCTTCCATGACTTCAGATGTCAATCGCAAGTAGTAAATCTCTGTTATTGACAACTTCCTTCGTTACAAATTAGATGTTCCCAGGACCGCCTCAGGAACTATTAATTTGCTAGAACAGTTCACAGAACTCAGGGCAGTTCACAGAACTCAGGGAAACACACTACCTGTTTATTAAATGCTATGAGTAAGATTACAGATGATAGTAAAGGGGAGCAGAAAGAATTTCCTCCTACTCTGCTGTGTTCTTCTTAGTTGCTCTTGGTTGAGCAATCAAATTAATATCAGACAGATTAGTAGGGAAAAAAATTAAGTACATATGGAGAATCTATATGGATGTAGGTTCTGAAGCCAGTGGGGCAAAATGAGGCTATATCTGTCCTGTGCTAAGGAATGACAAAGGGACTTGGGATTTAAGGAGAGAGGAGTGGCATTCAGATGACAAAGGGAGGAGGGTGACTCATAGCACTAAGACCAGATGCTCCATAATTGGATGTGTGCCTTTCCATAGAGATAGGTTCCTCCTATGGTAAGATAATTACTGATAAAAAACTTAATTCTGGGTAGTACCCTCAATGTTCTTTCTTATAGGTTGTTAAGAGACCAGGAAAGTTTCTCTTGAAACTACAGGGCCTCAACTGACTTTAACACGAAATTATCCACATACTGAAGAGGCACGTCTGTAGGGAGTCTATCTGAGCATCTTGGGGAGGCTTATCTTTCAAGAATAGGGACCGCCATTTATAGCCCATCCTCCAGGAGCATCCTAACAAATTAGACAACCAGATATAGCCTCCCAGCAGATGAGTCTAACCATGGGAGTTTGTTCCAACCAACACTGAACAGATTGTGGTGCAATCAGGCCTTCTGACCTTCTCCCAATGAGACAGCTGAGGCAGACATTTACTTGTCCATACACAGGGATGGGTGAAGGGCTAGCCACCAGTGAGCTGTGCTCTGAAGAGCTCACTCACACAGGTCCAGGTCCTCTGAGGTCTTGAGAAAATAATGTCGAAAATAACAATCCTTTCCCTGCAAATCACAGATGCCTCTATAGTATCCTGGACAGTGGTCAAATCACCTTTTCAATACACTAACTACTAACTACTAACCCACTTTTTGAAATTTGGGCAGTGGCACAATGAAGGAAAAGAAAAAAGCCAGTTTTCATGAGAATGAAAAAGTCTAACAATTTTTCTCAGGCTAAAAAGTGGAGTCTGGAAAGAAAAGAATTTTTTTTAAAAAATTTCTCAGAAGAATTGTCTGTTTTACTCTTAGTACCGGCAACTTATATTTAGCTCATTCTAGAAATAAATCTGTGTAAGATAATAGGCTTTTTGCATGTACAAAGACTTTCATTACTCCTTTTCAAAAGATTTCAGGCAGCATAATGTTCAAAGAAAAATGGGAGTAAAACATCAATACAAGACATTTAAACACAAATGAAAATGAAAGCTCATAGTTCTAAACTCTTTCAAAATATTAGCCAAAGTTCTGCCATCTTCTGAGGAGCCAATATTATATAATGAACAGATCCTTCCATTATATTAAAACTAAGAAAAATATATTACATTTCAAATCCGGTAATAGGACCAAATAGTATATCGACTGTATTCAACAAATAGTGTTTACAAACCAGTGTTGGGATAGTAGGCAAGTATCCAAGACCCAAAGTGAACAGTACAACCCTTCAAAACAAGAGTAACAGAGAAATTATAACAGTTATAACAGTAATATTAGTAATGAAAGTATAAAATTAATAAGGAGGGAGAAATAAATGGCATAGCTGATTTCAGAAACAATAGGAAATTGACAAGATATAGGAAAAAGAAAGAGGTGGTCAGTACTGAAACAGTAGCCCTTAGGGGCTCACAGTCCAGAGTGAAGCGGCGGCAGCAGTCTAGAGTTTGACTTCTCAGAGTAACCAGGTCAAAGAGTGATTGCTGAGTTGGAGTTCATTGTCAGAACCCAGAATATGAGTTGGGGTTTTGCAGCTCCTGCAAGAAGGCTTACCTCTATTCCTGCATAAGAAATTCACCTAATAAATTGACCTAATAAAAACAAAGGACTTATACAGCCCTGTGAGTAAGAATAAGTCCACTACTGGCTTTGTGACTAGAACAAAACTATCTCTAATATCAACCTGGTCAGATATAAAAATGTCATTTGAAAACATATATATCTGAACTGTAGCTTGATGACACCAGTTGGGGCAAATGGTGAGACCTTTAGACAGGGAGAATTCAGAGGTAAGGAGAAGGGAGGGAGAACAGAAGACAGAAAATAACACAAGCAACAAAAATCTCCCTTCACATGAATCTGTCTAAACACATGAAAATATGCAACCAGCTATCTAAGCACAAAAAGGTAATAAAATCAACAATCTAAGTGTAAAATTGCTCCAGAAGAATCAATGTGTGACTTAAATGTACAACAAGGACTTTGAAATGGGGTAAATTAAGAAATAATCTCCATCAAACCAGAATGAGAAATTATGAAACAAGGAGAAACATAAATGAAATACAGGGAAATGAACTAATTAATTTTATTTATTAAAATATAATCACTATATATAAAGAAAAAATGGAAGAGTAAATCTGTCTAAAAAGCAAATCATTAACTAGTGAAAGAAATAGAGAGGAAGGTGTGGAACCAAGCTTAGCCGAGGTTTCGCCATTTTGTATATCCTCCACCTTGCTATGTTAGTCCTTGTCCAGCCGCATTCCGGAGATAGTTTCAGCAGTCACAACCCTCACTCCACTTGGTGACGAAAAAGCAGACCACCCCAGCCACCAATGAGGGCAGTCCTATCCATAAATGGGACAGCATCTCTAACCGTCCAATCAGTTTGAAACTAACCGCGCGCGCCAAAATGCCTTTGTAGTAGCCAATAAGTAATTGCCAGCTTCTTGCAAAGTTCGCGTCACTCGCGACCCAATAAGATACCCCTGCTTCCTCTGTTCGGGGCTCTCGACCTCTGCCGTTGCATCGGTGCGTGTCGAGGGCCCGGTCTCGAGCCCGTAATAAACTCCCTTTTGCGTTTGCATCAGCTGTCTTTGGATTCTTGGAGGCTATGCTCGCCGAGTCTGCTGATCTTGGGCACAACATTTGGGGGCTCGTCCGGGATCGGCTAGCACAGACCCCAACCACCAAACGGCTGAAGGGAGCCATTAAAGCGCACAGGTGAGTGGTGAAGTTTGAGTCTGCAGACCTGTAGTATTGAGTACCTGTATTTGTATTTTTTTGTGCTCAGTACCTGTAAAATTGTTTGCAAACCTGTAAAAGTACTGAGTACCTGTATTTGTATTTTTTGTGCTCAGTACCTGTGGAATTGTTTGCAAACCTGTAATTTTGGTAGCCAGACGCTTAAGTGGATGCGCTGGTAGGTGTCTTGGCGTGGACCAGGGGAGACGTCCCCGGACCACCTGAATGGCTATCCCCTGTGGGGCAGCACTGGGGTAGCATTTGTATGGGGCCCGTTTGAAAAATTTGTTTTTTGGTTCGTTTAGTGTGTTTGTTCTTAAAACTTTGGTGTTTGTCTCTACCCAGGGACCTCTAATTGGTTATCTGTACCCCTTGTGGGGCAGCACTGGGGCAGGTCCCCCTTTTGGGGAAAGTTCAAAAAAAAAAAAAAAAAAAACTAATTTTGTTTTATTCCTGGTGTTTGTTGTCTTTGTTGCGTTTGTGTGTTCGTAACCATGGGTCAGGCAATGCCTACTCCACTGTCTTTGGACACAGTCAAGGCAAAAAGTAAAATACTGGGGACTAAAAAGTCACAACAGCTGGCTGGTAAGAAACGCTGCCTCTGATCTCAACAAGCAGCTGCCTGGACATTTTCTCCAGTGTTGAGATCACTGGTATATCTCTGCTGCCTTCCAGCTGTGGGAAAATTAGTCTGTCCCTTTGTCCACCTTAAAAAAAAAAAACAAAAAAAAACTAAAGTTTACTAAATTGTAGTTTCTCAGTGTTTTTGCAAATATCGGTAAAAATAACTGTTTCTTAAAATTAGTGCATGTGGCAAAAAAAAAAAAAATTCAAATAAAAATTAAAAAATCTCTTTGTTCTTGATTTTTGCCTCCGGAAAATTAATTGTAAATGGCGCCTATAAAAAAAAAAAAAAATCCTAAATTTTGAAATTGCGATCTAAAATTGTAGTAAACAAAAGCTAATTCAAAATTTAATGGTTTAAAGCATACATGCCTTAAGGTTTAAGTGTTAAAAAAAAAATTGGTGCTTTGCTTTGTTTAAATATGTTTACTTGTGCTGTACGAAAAAAATAATAATTAACCTGGCCTATGCTAACAAACAAACTTACTTCAAGGCTTTTATCTAAACTTCTCTTGATAAGATCTTGTTCCAGGAAGACTGATCTACTTGTCTTTTCCCCTTGGAAAAAAACAATATATTCTCCCAGTAAAGGACTAGACTTCTTTGCAAAATTCAAGGTAACATCTAAAGCCATATGGACAAGTTACTGAAAAAAATGTATATAGTATTAGGTGTCTATTTTTTTTCCTTTTCTTTCTTGCTTTTGTCAATCTATCTGTAACAGGGTGGTCCCCAGGAAAGGGGAAATTCCAGGTTCCCTGCCCCACCCAAGAAAGGGAGGAAAAAAGCAGAATTAAAAAAAAAAATCCAAAAGGAGACCTGGAGGAGGCCCATGGAGCCTAGAGACACATGAAAAAAACTGCGCTTGCCTTTTGGTTGTGGACTAGGTAACACAGATGTGGGTGAGACCCGTGGGGAGGAGACAATGGCAACTTTTATCTTGATTTTAATTTTGCTCTTTTCCTTCCGAGCTTGTCTGGTTGTTTCTAACCCTTTCCTGTGGGTCCTCACTGGAAGAGGCCTTAAACTTGTGGCAGGCTTTGGGGCCTGGCTTGGGCCAATCCCATTTGGACGGAGTTTTACCACGAGGGACAGAGTTTTACCCACTTTGGGTGCTTAATTTAGAAACTAAATTATTTGCCTTTCCTGTATTGTCTCCTAATTGTATTAAAGTTCCTTCCCATTAAAGTCTTGTATGTTTTGTGTTGATGCAGCTAATGGCAGAACCTATTTAAAACAGGCAGGTTTGGGGGTCTGGGCTGCCCCTCTCCCTGCCCTGTAACATATCTAGTGCTTGCCTAAGGAAAAAGACTTGGTATATAAAATTGTTACAGTGGCAACTCTGAAGTTGACTTAAAATTCCAGTTCTAAGGAAAAACTAAAACTAAACTAAGGTTTTGCTAAGTTTAATAATAAAAATTTGCTAACCATTTACTGAACTTTCAGGTTTACATTTTGTTCCTTATTGTAAGGAGACTAAAGTTTAATGTCATCTCAACTAAAAAAAAAAATTTTTTAATTAAAAATGTGTCTAAATTGTGCATTCTAAAGAGATAATAAACAGCTATTATGGTGTCTTACATGCAGAGATTAGAAACTAGGATGTAATAATTCTAAATACAAGTAAAGTAAAGGTAGTACCTTATACTGTTGTGCGTGTTTTAACTTCTTTTCCCAGGAGTCCTGTATCTCTGTATTTTGGCCTTGACTCTATAAACTGTATAATGTTATAATTGTTTTTAATAGTCTGGACTCTGGTTAAAAATTAGTATAAAAATTTTAACTTCTTAAGTAAATCTAAAAATTTCAGTTTTGTATTTTATGAAATCCCTTGCCTTTTTGGTAATGCATTGCTGGATTTTGGCAATTGCCTATTCATTGCTTGGTTGAAAAAAACCAACTATTTTATCCCATGTGCCCCTGGCAAAGAGGTGTTATATGCAAAAGTGTGTATGTAAAAAATAGTAGCATTTTAGACACAGGACAGGTAAACAAGGTAAAGTAAAATAATTTATATCAAACACCTGTTTTATAGTTAATGACAGAAATGGTGAAAAACTAGTTAGCTTCTTCACAAGAGAGGCAGCATGATAACTTTTGTGTTTCCTGTATTTTTCTCTCCAGTATTATATGTAGACACTATATAAAAAATATATAATGTTTAATTATTCAAAATTGGGAAAATATTATTCACTGTTTTGGTGTCACTTAATATCCAAGTGGTCTCTAGTCTCTATTTTATAGAAATGGTATAAAACGTATAAAAATGTGTAATTAAAATATATATCTTTTAGCCATCCTTGTTCTGACATCAGGTGCAGGCTCCGGAGACTAAATCAAGGGCCTAAAATCCTCTTAACACTTTTATTAGACATAGCCTTCAAGGCCTACAGTAATATGGAGGGGACTTGCTAAAAAAAAAAAAAAAAAAAAAAAAAGGGAGAGAGGCAAGAAAAGGGCCCAGTAGATGGCAGTTGCCATCACAGTATTCTGCCACCTCAGACTCACCCAAGGCCCCATGCGCCCTAGGGCATTCGGGACCTCAACCTCTCAATGGGCTGCCAGCTTGCATCCACTGCCAGCAACCAGGATACCTCAGCTGCAAAAAGCTGTCCCCAGGGCCATGCCTTCAGTGCCATCATACAAGGCTCTGAAAAGGGGACTGTCCCACTCTCCAGAGAGGGAGGGGGCCAGCCCAAACCACGGGCCAGGATGGGAGGACAGGCTTGACGGTCAGCTGCCTCTGATGAAGAATCCAGTGCAGGAGAAGACCTCTGAAGAAGCCCAGAGGTGAGACAAGCTCCCCTGTTTACTGTTTATATGGATAAGCCTCGGGTGACCCTAGAAGTGGCAGACAAAAAGATCATCTTTTTGGTAAATAAGGGGCCACTTGCTCTGCCTTACTCCAATTCTTTGGATTGACCTACTGGTCGATTGTCTCCCTCACTAGTAAAGATAGCCAGACTGAGCCAAGACACTTTACAGCACTGCTACCTTGCTCGCTACGAGGCTACTTGTTTGTACATTCTCAGTGGTTAAATAAAATAAAAAAATAACATTGTGTTTCTTTGTCATTGACAAAGTTGCACCAAAAATGTTTATGAAAGTATTTCTTTAAGACCGTTTTATAAAACATAAAAATATAATTGTGAAAAATTTTTGTTTGCATGATCATGGTTGGCCAGGTCTCATTGTGCATTGATGTTGAGCATCAATTCAAAGGAACTGTTCATTGCAGATTTTGATTGGTACCGGTGAGTCTGTGATTTTGCAACTTGTCTGTTCACATTTAAAAAAAAAAATTATCATGTAAAATTTCCATTTTTCTGTAAAAATAGGTGCAATAATAATCAAAGTTTGATGTCCTGAGTCTTCATCTTGGAGAATTACCTTATTCTGTTTAAACTTAACATTTTATGCACTAACATTTAGAGGGCCTCATTTTGATAACTGCAGTAACATTAAGTATGTATAAAACCCTAAAGCCCTAGAGCTGTTAATGGCTAAAGTTAAAAAAAAAAAATTTGTAACCTCCTTACTCTTGAACTGAAATCTTTTGTTTTTGTTTTTCTCTTGCTTGGGCCTTACATCCTCAATGCCTTCATCGAGGTCATTTCTCGCCTGGAGACCATCGAACTATGAAGCCTCCACTGTCCTTTCGAGGTCCCTTAGATCATCGCCCTGCAGTGGAGCCCTGACTGTTTCCCCTCATCGCCCACTTTCAGCAGGAAGCAGTTACTGATCAGAACGACGCCCCTTTTCCTAACTGCAGTTAGGGGCTCCATTCGCAGAAGGGGAGAAATAAGACATAGGACAAGTTAGGGTAATTAGGCAGTTTTAGGGACAGTGCAGGAGGGGACCTCTGAAGAGTTTAGGAAGGCTTCAGAGATAACAACTAAAAAAATGTGTTAACGTTGGCCTTGGTTTCCTTCAAGTGATAACAGAGAGTGTTTTAATTGGAGCAACAGACTCATTTATGCAAGGAGGAAATAAAAAGGGGTTAGTATTAAAACTGGTGGGCAGCAACCTGTTTTATTCAATAGCTAATGTTTAGTGACCAAATGAATAACTCTGTGACTGGCTAACTGGAGAGAGATCCCTTGTTTGAGCAGAGTAATTCTCATTTGTTACTGAAGATAATACCTCTTGCTGACTAGATAGATGGTTTAGAGTCTGATTTTCAGAGGTCATGGTCTGAGATGACCCAGAAAAAGTCAGTGTTTTGTATAAGGATGGCAATTTTAAATTTTCCTGTACCTATAAACCTGTGAACACATTATGTGGCTGAACTTACCCATAATTCTGAGACTGACTAACGGATAAAAGGCTTGGTAGCTGTTGTTTTCTTAGCTGACTAGCCGTTTTTCAGAAAAAAAAAAAAAAAAAGGGGGGAATGTGGAACCAAGCTTAGCCGAGGTTTCGCCATTTTGTATATCCTCCACCTTGCTATGTTAGTCCTTGTCCAGCCGCATTCCGGAGATAGTTTCAGCAGTCACAACCCTCACTCCACTTGGTGACGAAAAAGCAGACCACCCCAGCCACCAATGAGGGCAGTCCTATCCATAAATGGGACAGCATCTCTAACCGTCCAATCAGTTTGAAACTAACCGCGCGCGCCAAAATGCCTTTGTAGTAGCCAATGAGTAATTGCCAGCTTCTTGCAAAGTTCGCGTCACTCGCGACCCAATAAGATACCCCTGCTTCCTCTGTTCGGGGCTCTCGACCTCTGCCGTTGCATCGGTGCGTGTCGAGGGCCCGGTCTCGAGCCCGTAATAAACTCCCTTTTGCGTTTGCATCAGCTGTCTTTGGATTCTTGGAGGCTATGCTCGCCGAGTCTGCTGATCTTGGGCACAACAGAAGGGAACCCTACAACTCAGATATAGAGTAGATATTCTTTTAAAGTACACAAGTGACTTAGAAAAGTACACAAAGTGACTTATTGAAGTACACAAATGACTTATTGAAGATATAGAAATTCATAAATAAAATCTCAAAAGATTTCAAAAGGAAAATCAATATCATAAAAGTCATATTTTCTTACTAAAACACAGTAAGATTAGAAATCAACAATAAGAAATACCTTAAGGTGTGGGACATTATACAATTCAACTTTAGTGAGCTACGAAAAATTAAAGTTTGGCATATCAATACTCATAGGACACAGACAGACATGGAAATATTAGCTTCTGTTTAGGATGCAGAATATTTTTTAAAAAAAAAATTTCTCTACCTAGTAATATAAACAACTTGGATATAAACAACCTGGATAACCTGGTAATTCCATTTTTTTTTCACAGCTATTTTAAGCTCCTCAGAGAGCTAAAGATTCATACACAATAAGATAAGCTACATAAAATAAACTCGAGAGATGACCAACCTTGGCTAAGAAATAAGAGCCCCTCCGCTGCTATCATCCCTAAAGGATCAGCAGAAGAGGAATCTTCCATAATGGGAACAAAAGAGTATCCAGATGAACTTTTAATTTGCTTTTAATGGCAACATAAGGCACATCTGTGCTAGGTGATAGATTACAATCACTTGCTCAAACCAAAGAATAAATCTCCATCTACAGACAAACTTGTTCCCATGGACCATCACTGAATGCACAGGCCGTATGTTGAAGGCTGGGAGCAAGACAGGATTGCTGTAAGAGTTCCCTTAAGGTACACTTGGTCTTTTCCCAAGGGCAAAGAAATAGTTTCTGAAGACAGGAGTGGAGTAGAAAAGCTGCTATAGATCTCTCCAGAGTACAATGGGCCTTCCCAAAATTAAAGACAGCTGCAGTCCAAAAAGTGAGGGCAGACAGGAGAACTGAAAGAAATTTCGGATAAAAACAGGTCTTCTATGTTTATAAGGCAGCAGCTGCTACAATAAGGGATGGAGCAGGAAAGCTGAGAGAAAATACTCCAAAGCACTGTAGGCTTTTTTCCAAGTAATTCAGCCTACTATACTGACCATGGGACACTGTGATAGACAAAAAGTGTTAGATCCTGACTAATGATTATCCTGACTTATGGAATATAAACCGTCTGCCCATGCCCAGGCATTGCCCAACCCCGAACAAGCTATGACACTGCTGTCTTCCTCCCCACCTCATCAATTTACTCTTTAAATATCTCCTCCTAATTCACTTTGGAGAACCAGGTTATATTTTCCTTTCCCAAACTGGCTTCCTCATGCATGAATCTAATAAAACCTTGACAAGATTCAATTACAACTAGCACTCTTAGATTAATTCTTTCTCTATGGGGTAAAGGACCCACTCCTTGGGATTGAGGCCCTGTAACAGAAGTGCCTTCCACAAATGGAACTTCTCGACAATTCCTTTCAGAACCCCAAAGAGGTACTGAAGCTACAGCTCCATCTACCAGAAACATAAATGCTTCCGATGCCAAGGACCTTATGAAGGTATGTCATTGTCTTCTTTACCTAAATCACATAACACAGCAATTCTATTTTAAAATTTCTTTTCATAAAAGATAAAAGTAATTCCATTAGAAGTACCAAAGATTTGATACAGAGCAGCAAGGGGCACTAAAACAGCCAAGGGCACTACCCAAATAGTTTACTGGTCTGAGTTCTTTACCCACACGCACAATTGTAAGACTACTCTAGCTCAGAGAACAGCAACAAAGGGATTTATTTAACAAAGCAAGGAAAAACAAAGAGTTACTGGGGCCAAAATTGGTTGTTTACCACACCCAAAGCCGTGTCCAGTGTTTTTCAGTCCTAAACAAAAGCAGTTAAAATGTTATCTTCCCACCACTGAGGACAGAGAGCTCCTCTCTTGAACAACAGGCCATGTGTCCAAGATGGCATCTTCCTGCCACTGCAGGACTATAGGCTAGGTTCCAATTCACAAAGATAGCAGAAGACACAAGAGATGTTCCATGAGCTGCCGTGATGCCCCAGCACAGCACCAGACAAGCGACCTTCAAAACAGCAGCTACACCAGTCAAATGACCCGACAAAAAGCCACACTCACCTATATCAGTAAGACGACTGGCTCCACGCCTTTGCCTTCTCTGACAGGCCGCAACAACAGCAAAACCGGAAACAGTTTCAGTCACTCAGCTACTTGCAAAGCCTCCGAACTCTTTCTCTCTGAAGTTGGCTGCTAAAAGCCTCCACCTTCAGAGGCCCACAACCACCTTCTGGAAGAGGGAGGGGTTCAAATCCACTCACCCCTCACGCTGAATCCCAAAATGCTGAAAGATGAAGACTAAATGAACCTGCCCCCTTCTACAGTCACATATGTTTCTGATCAGTAGCCCTTCCCCCAAATGCAGTACTTTTAGCATTTTTCCTGGGGTTATCTATTCTCACCAGCAACCCCCTCCAGGGGACACCACCTGTAACAGTCTTTTGGCTTTAGCTACCTATTACAGATTCACATACAACAAAATGAGATGTAGAGTGGATCTGTAAAGAACTACTGTCTTCTCTTTCTTACCAGAGAATAAAATACTGTTAGATTTTCTTTCTACTGATACTAAAACTTTTCCTGGGGCAATACTGTATTGACAAAAGTATTTAAAACTCAGTTTGTTTTCCTTCCTCCCTGACACAGTTAGGGATTTGTTCAAGTCACATGCAGAATTTAAGTCCTCAAATTCACACTTAAATCTTACATCAGCAGAAGGAGCAAGAGATATGCTTCAACTGCTTCAGTGTCATCAAGATTCCACTGAAGAGGAAACAGAGCTTGAAGATAGAGGAAAACATTCATGTGTTTCAGCAAAAGTGACGCCTGCTGGGGAGGTGAGAAGTATTTGCCACTTCAATGAGTCAGATAAAATCTACCAAACTTGATGGAGGCAAACAGGCTTTGACAAAATATTTGCTTCAATAAACCAAGTCCCTTGCATGACTCCTTGTGGCTTTCTCTTCAGATGATATTCCTCTTAGATGTAAAATTCAGCATCCACATTCAGTCCAATTGTCAGATATTGGTAAAGAGGGTATATAATTGGTAAACTGTATATAGTTGGTGAACTGCCAACTTCTCAAGGACTATGTCCATATAAATGTATACAGTGCAGATGTTGCACCTTAAACAGGGGCAACTGATCTTAATTATATTAGATGAATGAAAAAACTTTTCATAAGTATGCAGTAAGAGGTATTATCAGAGAAAAAGGCATTACTATTATAATTTCCATATAATTGCTTTGAGACACAGACAAGCAATATTGCTCCAGTTCTTTTAAAATAAAGAGACTGCATGGATATAAGTTAGCTCAGTCTATACTCTTCTAATATTCACTTTGTATCAATAACCTGCGAAGTTCAAATTCGCATTTTCAGGGCAGCCTAAATTCTAACAGAAAGTAAATCAAAAGTCAATTAATTTGGGCCTCCCCTGGTGGCGCAGTGGTTGAGCGCTGGGTTGTGAGGCTGCCTGCAGCCTCTGCAGTGCCAGTTCGATCCCCGGCCACTGGCGAGGGTCCCACAAAAAAAAAAGTCAATTAATTTAACCAATTTAATTTTTTTGAGACATAAGAACACTATGGACACAAGGTGTAGAAATCAACTTGTATACTATTTTTACAACAGTTTTGGAATATGCATGTGAATCTTATCTCATTGTTGTACAAAGCATCCCTGATTTTTCCCAAATGAGAAAATACCAAAAACAGCAACAAGAGAAAATTGAATTGTATTTGCACTCAAGTACTTGATCAGCTGATTTTAAACCAGGACCCCATCACAATGTCCTTTAAATTACAATGAACAAAGGCAGACGTCTTGCAGCAGATAAAAGACATATCATACACTCTTCAGTTGCTCTTCCACCTAGTCTTGAACTCAACCCTGAGATATACCCCAGCGTTCCTCATTCATGATCACATGACTACATTTAAAAAATAACAATGAGAAACAAACAATACAAAGTCCAGTTTTAAGGTAAATGTAATTTTTTTCCCTTTTACGTGTATGCTACAAATATCTTCTCTTAAAATCTGTTGATCACAAAGAATTTTATGCCTTCAATTGCCCTTTGCTTAACAAAATTTTTCTCAATGTGAATCCCTTTGCTCTTGCCTATGCTTCATAGTCATAACCTGCCTCCTCTCATCATCTAAAAATATATTAGAAAAGTAATCTGATGAGACTAAAACTCCTGAGGTAGGAATTTCTGATGTGACACTTTCCCTTTGCTCAATCCCTATAATCCTCCCAAACACATTTAAGTTTTAATCCTAAAGATGTTTGCATTACAGAAATCACAGGCACATTCGGAAAGAAACTTCTTTAAAAGAAGTCTGAGTTTAATGATCTCCAAATTTTTTTTTTTAGCTTAAGAACATTTTCTTCAAACAAAACTTATTCAAAAGCTCAACATATAAAACAGATAAAAACAATTTCTTGTTGCAGTAATGGCAGAGGGATATAAAGATTAGCCCTCTTAGTTCCTGACTCACACAGAATAGACTCTACATACCCACAGACTCCTTAAGGCTTCTTGCATAGGGAACACTGAAACCATTAAAGATTCTAACATGACTCAGCTTTCTCTGATAGGGAGAAGAGAAGAAGGCAGGTCTTTAGACCCTTGGTTCCATTATGTAAAACAAACGAAGGTCGACACAGACAGTTACACCCTTCTCACACCACCAATGTCCTATATATGTATGGACACTTGCCGCGGACCAGCACAGCAGTAGGCAGTAGACGATGAGGCCACCTCAGGGTTGAGAGAAGCGTGCAGGGTGGTCAGGGCGTCGGCGAAAGAAATGACAAACAGACACACTTCAAAAGTGAAAATCTGAGTGTAATTTTCTCTAAATTTGTGACCAGTATATATATGTTTTCCAAAAGCACAGGAATGAATATCAAGGAAATTAGCTTGCTCATGGGCTCAGTCTACCACTATCAGGGAGGTGATCTACATAACAAGCAATGACCATTATGGAAGAAAGAAGGAAGTTTAGAAAGACAAATAAGGGATTAAAGTTTGTAGTTCTAGAAAGACGGGGGAAAGGATTTTTAGCATTCTTGTAGTGGTTCTTGGTGGTCATTATCTATTGATAAACTTCTGCATTTTCAGGGAACTTCCGTTGCACTTCCTCTGCTTCAGGCTGTTCTCCCCCCCCCCCCCCCCCCCCCCCCCCCCCCGCACTGGTTGCCCAGCCGGATCTAGGGACCGTGGCGAAAGCCATTCCTAAAGATCACTGCGGGGGGAGGTGCAGCAGGTATGTAGGGTTTTGCTGTTCTCCCGCTGCGCGCTGGTTGCCCAGCCGGACCTAGGGCCGGTTAGCCCTAAAGGTCACTGCAGGGGGAGGTGCAGCAGACACTCTTCACTTAAGAGAAGGAATCACAGAAAAACCACTATTAATACCCTTTTCCTTCCATGCCCAAAACCTTTTCTAAATTCTCATGCCTAGAAGACCAATTTAATATTTGATCCACTACATAAAAAGGTCAAATGTCACACATGTTGAGAAATGTCATCTTTTAAATGAAATATTCCAAGAATCTAGCTACAGGATTCATTATCAAAAAGCTTGTTGAATGGTAGAATAAATAAATTACATTTTTAAATAGATACATTAAATGTATTTGACACCCCCAATTTGAAATCATCTTTAATTTTTTATTCTTGTGATTTAATGACATCATTCATGTCTTTATCATAAACTTCCAATTAGAGAACAGCCAGAAATTACACATAGACACACATGAAAAATAAGTCATTTTCTGGATGGTTGGTACATTTTTACTCATGCAAATGATGGTAATGAAATTTGCATGTTGTTCTATGCTGGTTAAAATGTGGAGTGTTGCTGGCAGAAAAATTTCCAGTTGTCATGCTACAAACCTAAGACTTTGGAAATAGGAAGGAAAAGTTTTATTAATCACAAGAGTTACACGACCTTGTTTATCACCTTAGGGTTTTCAGTGTTGAAGACTTTTTATTAGAAGTCAATCCTGGGGTATTCTGTACAGCAACTGAAAGAATAAAAGTAACAGTTAACTTTTAAGCAAAAGGAGTCATCTCTTGTTAGCCACCAAGCAGGCACTCCTTGGGTTTCCTGGAATAGAACCTGAAAAAGCAAAATCAAATTATCAGTAATTAACTTTTAATTAAAAGGAGTCATCTCCTTACTTTTGTTAGTCACTCTGGGACAGAAGCTGAAAGAGTAGATTAAACATCTAAGCACAGATTACACCTCCCCCACACTAGGGAGGGACAACAACAACACAGGTATGAAAACCTGGTACAGTTACATGATGCACCCTAAAGAGTGCTTTCCACAACAGACCTTCCTCAGTAGGAAGCAGAAACTTAGAATTTTGTCTTACACCAGCAATTGAACAAATTCAGTATTCAAAAATGGCAAACATGCCCAAAACAAATTGTGTAGACAAAATTCACAGTAGCAAATCCTTTCAGACTCAGACAAAATCTTGTTAATTTTTTTGATCCAGACTTTGCAAAAATTTAAGTTATCTTCAAGAATCCATCAAGGATACCAGCGATTACCAGTTACTGCTTAAGGCTACTCTTTCCTTAACACCCAGGCATACATTTGCTAATTAAAACACCACCACTCCACAGTTGGCTTGCAAAACCGGTCAGACACAGGGCAGGAAGTAGTCAAAGACAAAGCAACATACCACTGAAGAACCATTATTGCCTTTAGAAATGTTAATGAGACAGCAGAGATTACAAAAAGAAAGAAAAAAAAAGTTCCAAGTGGCCTCAGACTCCATCTTTGATCTGGCCACATGGTCCAATGTACTGCCTAATCTTTTGAGTAAAACTGGCACAGAACAATTTCCACAAAATCAAATGTCTTAGAAAGTCACTACAAACAAATTACATACAGACACACAGATCTTCACAAAGCCCAAGCCAGTTTCTCAACAGCAAATTGACATATGAAACAAACACACCGGAGAAACCAAAAATCACATTTGCGCTTATGGTAGCCAGTGCCATAGGGAAGCCCAATTTCCCCATGGGGCTGACTAACCACGGATGGCTGTCCTAAATCCCTTCGTGGTTGCCAAATCTGTTATAGGACAGGGAGAGGGTCAGCCCAAGCCCCGCAAACCTGTCTATTCTAAATGGGTTTTGCCATTCGCCGCATCAACACAAAACATAGGAGACTTTAATGGGAAGGAACTTTAATAAAACTAGGAAACAATACAGGTAAGGCAAAGAGTCTAGTTTCTAAATAAAGCACCTAAAGTTACCCGTCCCCTCGTGGGTAAAAGTCCATCCATATGGAATTGGCCCAGAGCAAGGCCCCAAGGCCTGCCACAAGTCTAAAGCATCTTCCAGTGGGGACCCACAGAAAAGGGTCACAAACAACCGGACAAGCCCGGAAGAAAAAGAGCAAAATCAACATCCAGATAAAAGCTGCCATTGTCACCTCCCCACGGTCTCACCCACATCTGTGTCACCCAGTCCACGACCAAAAGACAAGCACAGTTTCTTCACGTGTCTCTAGGCTCCACGCACCTCCTCCAGGTCTCCTGGCTCCATCCTGCTTCCTTCCTCAGTCTCTTCCTCAGCTTCTCCTCTTCCTGCTCAGCTCCACCCTCCCTTGGGTGGGGCAGGGAACCTGGAACTTCCCCCTTTCCTGGGGACCACCCTGTTACAATACTTTTAAATAAGAGTAATACTAATAATAGCATTGGATAAAATATACTGAATTTACCATGAGCAAAACCTTATTCTAAGAACTTTTCATGTGTTTTATTCACCAACTCTCATTGTAGTCCTATGTTTTAGCTATTATTATTTCTAGTTTATAAATGAGGATGTTAAAGCACAAAAATATAATTTATTGAAGATCAAATGGGTAATAAGTAGCAGAGCAGGGATTTGAACCTAAGCAATGAGACTTAGGGATTCCTATGCTAACCACTACGCATCACTGCCTCATGTATACCACATTTGGTACCTGCAATTTCTGTTTTTTTAATTTATTTATTTATGCATACAAGACCTGAGGTACAGGCCAGAGATGCTAGGGGGTGAGAGGATTCACCAGAGACAGAGTGGGAAACAGAACAGGCAGACTGACTGAAATACACAGCTGAGGGGAGCAGCAGGCAAGGCTGGAGAGGTCTGCTGCACCATGTGAGTTGCACTCTGGCCGATCAGGGATCAAACTCATGCTAGAGAGGCTTCAGATAGCTTCCTAGTGCGATGCTTAACCCCTTGCGCCAACCAGAGAGGCCCCAGACTAATTCTTTTAAAAACATACATCAGACCTTCCAGCAGTAATCCCATCCTTCTCAGTAAAAGCCAAAGTCCACTCAGTACTGGACAGTGATCAGGGCCCTAGAAGCCCAGGACTTCTCTAACTCCCATTTTCTCCTATTCCCCTCCTTATAAGGATTGCTACTCTTTGCACACCAACCTCTTTGCTGCTTGTGGAACATTCCACTTGCCCTCATGGCATGTGTGCTGGCTCTGCCTGAACTCTGTTCTCCCAGATACCAACACAGCTCACACCTTCACCTCCATCCAACTTTTTTCTCTGGTTTCTTTCCAGATTTTTTCTTAATTTTAGATATTCTATAATCTGAAAATGACACATCAAGGTACAATTTATTTTTGGTTTGTATCCTGTTTGTAGTTCTCTGAGTTCCTGGACCTGAGGTTTGGTGTTTGAACATTAATTTGAGGAATTCTCCATCACTGTTTCAAATACGTCTTCTGTTCCCATTTACAATGGGATTTACAATGTGCATGTGTCATAACTTTTGTAGTTACCCCGCAATTCCCCAATGTTCTGTTGTGTTTTTTCAGTCTTGTTTGTTTGCTTGCAGTGTTAGAGGTTTGTATTGCTATATCCTCTACCTTAGAGATTCTTTTCCCAGCCACGTCCAGTCTACTAAAGAGACTATCAAAGGCATTTTTCATTTCTGTTACAAGGTTTTGATCTCTAGAATTTCTTTTCAGTTCTCTCTTATAATTTTCATCTCTTTGCTTCATTGCCCATCTATTTTTTCAGACTGTCTACTTTTTCCATTAAAGCCCTGAATATTATTTATAGTTACTTTAAATTCCTGGCCTGATAGTTCCAATATACCTGCCATATCAAAGTCTAGAAAGTCTGGTTCTGCTTCAAACTATTATTTGTCTTTTAGTACATCTTGTAATTTTTTTCTTAATTGCAGTCCATGATGTACAGGGTAAAAGGAACTTCTATAAATAGGACTTTAGTAATGTGGTAAGGAAGTGGGGACCTTGGGAAAGCATTTTACAGTTCTATGATTAAATCTGTCTTTAAATGAGTCTATGCCTCCAGACTGTGGACCTCACATGTGTTTCCCAGACTCTCACCCCATCCTTAAGTAGAATAGGATTTTCTTCTCCAGGTCAGTTATACACTGATAAAACTCTGATTAGGGGCCTCTCCGGTGGCACAGTGGTTGCGCGCTGGCCCGCAGCCTCTGCAGCGCCGGTTCGATCCCCAGCCGCCAGCGAGCGTCCCACATGGCACGCAGACCTCTCCTGTCCCATTCGCAGCTCCCCTCAGCAGTGTACTTCGTCAGTCTGCCTATTCTGCTCCCTGCTCTGGCTCTGGTGGATTCTCTCACCCTCCCGCGCGTCTGACTGTACCCACTGCTTGCATAAATAAATAAATAAATCTTAAAAAAAAAAAAAAACCAAACTCTGATTAGGCTATAGTTAAATAATTTATCCTGAGGGCAGCTCTTGTCTAAAATAGACACTCTGGGATATTTCAAAACAATTCCTTTCCCCCCTCTCCCTGCTCAAAGCCTGAGGGGAGTTTTCTCCGATATTTACTTTGGGAGACTGCTAGAATTTAAAGAAGAAAACTTACAAAAATGTGAGGGCCTCCCTACCCTCCCTCCCCCTAGAGTTTCTGTCTCTCAGACTTGCCTACAGTGACCTTGCCATGACTTGTCAATTACAGTTCAGGTTTTCCTACCCTGGCACTGGTTTCTGCAGAGGTTTCTAAATCTATGATTCTCCAAATTCACCTGTCAATCTTTCATATTTGGGGAGCATCAGTTTATACTGTGACCTCACTTCTTTTCCCAGATCTAAGAAGAGTTGTTGATTTTTCAGTTTGTTCAGTTTTTTACTTGTTAGGATTGAGTGGCAACTTTCAACCTGCTGACACAAAGGACCAGAAACCAGAAAACTCCTCCTTCTGTCTTTGCTGAAAATAATCACTTTGTAAGGCCTTTTTAACTACACAATATCCACACCTTACCCGAGCTGTCCCTATTCACCTCTATAATGGAATTCTGTAACTGGTGCTCTCCCTGATCACCCCACCAGACCCTCTGGGAGTAGGATAATTTCTCACTTTTATTTCCATGGATGCTTATTTGCTGTGTGACAGAAATAAATGGTTATACATATAGATATTAAAGTCATTATTGTGGGTTACCACCACTCACCCTTCTTGTTTCTATCAAAGGAAACTTCGACTCAAAAGAACATAATGGATTAAAAATTCTGTCCCTAGATCTAAATAGGAAAGGATATGAAAGACTGATATATCTCGTTAATATTCATATGAACTTTGAACAGAGAATAAAGAAACCCAGAGTCCCTCAGAATGACAATAGGGACCCAGCGACTTTAAGCACAGAGCTGAAACCTACATCGTGGAGGAAACGTTATATCTCTCTATGAGATAACATTGTACACATCTCTTATAAATTAAAGTTTGTCCTTGGAAGAGAGGTTATTCTATATCATTAATTTCATAATAATAGTAAAGGACTAGAAGCCTGGGATTTCAATTAGAGGAATTACTGAAAGGACAACATGAAGGAAGGGGTATTTTTCTGCTCATTGGATGGACATAGGAACCCTCCTACCCCACCTCACCTCACCTCACTTTTCCCAAACCCCTAGAACCTGTGAAATATGGGACTAGACACCATAAATGCTAGCAATATCTTTAGATAATATTGTGTAGATTCAGGGCATTGTCTGTGTGACAGTGGAAGGATCCTTCCAGAAGCAAGTTCCTCCCTGTGGAGAGTCATTGGAGTTGCATTCTGAGGAGTGTGAATTAAAAGGGCTGCTTAGGGGGCCTTCCTGGTGATGCAAGGGGTTTAGTCCAGCACTCTGACGCTATCTGCAGCCACTGCAGTTTGATCCCAAACTAGGGAGCTACCCACATGGTGCAGCAGACCTCTCCCGTCTTGCCCACTGCTCCCCTCAGCTGTGTGTTTCAGTGGATCTGCCTGTTCTGCTCCTCATTTTGTCCCTGGTGAATCCTCTCCCCACCCCCACACCTCTGGCCTGTACCCCAGTTCTTGTATGCATAAATAAATCTTTTTTTAAAAAAAAGGTGGAGGCTTCTTAGAAAACACATGCAACCTGAAGGCAAAAAATCCAGTTCAGGGGCAAGGTTTGTGTCCCTGGACACTGTCTTCCTGGGTCCAAATGAAAGACCACATTTGCTGGGGCTTTCACTGAGAAATCTTACAATAGCATGTCTTTCTGAAAATGCCCTCGTCTTCAGCACAAAAAAAAAAAAGGACAGTATATAAGTACAACAAAAAATATATTTTAGCCAAATGCTGAAGGTCAGAGTATTTAAATCGAAGTGTAATCAAAGACTAAAGCTGAAGAACACCATAGTAAACTTCTGAGATGACAGAATATCTTAACTTCTATCTAAAAGCTATTAATTAATAGTTGACTATTTACTATATTATACCACTAATGTAATAATACAATTGATTATTTTAAAATTTGGTGGTCAAATTTTTAAAATTTACCATTAAAGTGAAATGAAAAAGTTCACAGCACCCCAATTGCTCTTATGGCCCATAAACTATACTAAGTTGATGTTCACTTCCAACCAAGGTCAGTGGAAGAAGGAAAATATATCACTCTGTCTCTATTATTTTCTGTTACTAATATTGATGTCGCCACCATGTTCATATACAATTCTTTCCCTCTAATATCTCCTCAATTGGAACCAAATGTTGATAGTAATTATGATGATTAATCTTATATGTCAACTTCACCAGGTTATGGAGTTCCCAGATATTTGATCAGATTCTTCTAGATGCTATTGTGAGGGTGTTTTGGATAAGATTAACATTTATTTTTTTAAATAAATTTTATTTTTATATTCCCCATACAATTGCAACCCCCTTATTTTGACCCCAATCCCTCCCCTCCCGGCCCCCCACCCCCCATTGAGTGTCTCTGGTTCATAGCTGTTTGTTGATTTTGATTTTTACTTTATTATAGTTATTCTTTTTCCTGGTCCCTTATTTAAGTTTTCTAGATTCCTGCTATGAGTGGGACCATCCAGTATTTTTCTTTTACTTTCTGGCTTATTTCTCTGAGCATGATCCCTTCCAGCGCCATCCATGTTGCTGCAAATTGCATGTGTTTATCTTTTTTGAATACTGAGTAATATTCCATGGTGTATATGTACCACATCTTCTTGATCCAGTCATCTATTTTTGGGCATTTAGGTATTATTATTTTTTAAATCTTATCGAAGGGCCTCCCCTGGTGGCACAGCAGTTGAGCGCTGGGCTGCGAAGCTGCCCTCAGCCTCTGCAGCACTGATTCGATGCCCGAACACCTGCGAGGATCCCACATGGCACGCAGACCTCTCCTCTGCCCGCTGCTCCCCTCAGCAGTGTACTTCATTAGTCTGCCTGCTCTGCTCTCCGCTCTGACTCTGGTGAATTCTCTCACCCTCCCGCACTCTGACTGTACCCAGTGCTTGTATAAATAAATAAATAAATAAATAAATAAATAAATAAATAAATAAATAAATAAATCTTAAAAAAAAAAACGATTTATTTATACAAGCACTGGGTACAGTCAGAAGCGCGGGAGGGTGAGAGAATTCACCAGAGCCAGAGCGGGGAGCAGAACAGGCAGACTGATGAAACACACTGCTGAGGGGAGCAGCGGACGTGGCAGGAGAGGTCTGTGCGCCATGTGGGACCCTCACCCGGTGGCCGTGGAGCAGCCAGAGATTGAACCGGCACTGCAGAGGATGCGGGCAGCTTCACAACCCAGCACTCAACTGCTGCGTCACCAGGGAGGCCCTTGTATAAATAAATCTTTTTTAAAAAAATTTTTAAAAACATATAAAAAAAATCTTATTGAAATCTTTTTGTTTTCCCATCCCATCCCTTATACCCCATGACACTTTCTGTCTCCACCTCCCTCTTAATCAAAGAAATCTCACTGAGTTTAGTAGTGTCCAGTAGTTTTTATAAATATTTGCTTTGTCAAATCATCTGCTTATGTAAGTGTCCAGTATTTGTCATTCTAATTGCTGTACTCCATATAATTTGTCAAACTCCTTCTATTTTGCTGTAAATGATAAGATTTCATCTTTCCTTACAGCTGAATAGTAATACATTATAAATAGCAATCCATCATTGTAACCCATGGTAACCATATCTTCTTGATCCAATCCTCTGTCAGTGGGCACTTAGGTTATTTTCATTCCCTAGCTTGGTATAATCCTAGGTATTTTACTCATTATTTTTTGGTGTCTACTATTTCACAGACTGCTGCCTTTGTATCTGTTCAGATAGGGCTCTGTGCTGGTAAGAGGTAGCAGGTAGGAGCAAACTGGAATAGGACACCAAAAGGTCACCTCCAATGAGCATCAGTGCTTTCTTTGTCTACTGAGAAATATGGTACCTGAGATATATGGTGGGGGTCCACAGTGATCCCCTTCCCTAGACCAACTCCTCAGCCAAAATGTCCCAAATAGTTTCATGTCAGCCTTAATGTCTAGGCTGTGGTTGAGCAGTAGATGTAACACAGGGTGAAACTATAGTTGAGACCAGGCTATAAGCCACTTGTTCACTCTGTTTTTTAAGTACAGTGCCTTCACCTGGGCCACTTGCTCCTGTTTAAGTCAAGTGCTTGAGCTCAGAGTCATAAGTGCATTTATTTATCTTGGTTTTAGCGCTGGATGGGAGGAAGACAGGTGTTTCTAATATCACAGCCTCAGGCAGCAAATAGCAACCTTATCTAAGAAGAGATAAAGGTGATCCCATCTGACTTTTCCCAGCAGGTAGGGATCCAAATCTTCTAGATTGAGATCAGACTCAAGCCAGTAATCATCATTCTGTCTCCTTACTCCTGTAGTTCTTCAAGTAGTACATCCTCTATTCTGGATGTCAACTCTGTGCAATCCTTTTCCAGTACAGTCTCAGGTCTGCAGTGTCTGGTGTGAGCATGTTCCATTGTGTTAACAACAGCAGCAGAACTCTGAACAGCAGCGCCCCCTCCCTTTCATGGACTGCACAGCCCCAACAACACTGCAAACACAGTTTAATTACATTTTTCCAGTTTAATCCCTTTCCACCACACTGTTGCTCATGTGTGTGAGGCACTCGGTCTATCTTTCAGGTGCTTGACTTTGTTCTGTTGCAATCCAGCAGTGACTATGTAGAGGCAGTAGCCTAGGATCATTCTGTTGCTGTCTTGCTCTAAAATTAACATTTAAACTGGTATCCTGGGTCATAAAAATTTCCCTCCCTAATATGGGCAAACATCATCTGATAAATTAAAGGCCAGAATTAGAACAAAAAAGCTGACCATCCCCAACTAAGACATAATTACTCCTGCCTGACCGCCTTCAAATTGAGACATCAACTTTTTTCTTCCCTGGATTTGACTGAAACATCAAATCTTCCTGTGCCTCCAGCGAACCAGCTTTTGGTCAGGAACTGCACCATCAGGTTTCCAGGTTTTCAGGCATTTGTGCTTGGACTGGAACTTAACTATGAAGTCTCCTGGGTCTCCAAACTCCTGATTCTCCTGCAGATCTTGAGACTTTCCCACCTTCACTATCACACAAGTCAATTCTTCACAATATACTCCTTTAGCTAGATATAGCTAAAGCTACTATTGCTGTATGTAGCAAACAGGTGATTGATAAGTAGACAAATGGAATATATAAGTGCAAAAACATCAATATCCATCCCATCCATAGGTTCTTTTTCTCTGGAAGACCCTGATTAATATAGTGATGTTACCATTTTAAGGATGCAATCTCCAAACTAAAGCTTCTGCACTGTTTGCAGAAAATCCTTCTAATGTTCAGAAGCAAATTTAAAGCCTTTAATTAATTTTATTTCTAGTGTGTATGAAGGTACTTAATGCTTCACACAGTTACTTGAGGACAATTTGTGCTTAAAATGTTGAGCTCAAACAGAAAATGTGGCAATGGAGATATGAACTTGAATTTCACAATAATAAAATTATCTCTAAATTTCAACCAGCAACTCAGCTTTCCTTGTGCATATACCCATTTAAGCATTTATCCTGGGATAGAATGGTAAAAGGATCAAGAAAGCATTATATAACAAATATATGCCTTCTTAAGACATATCAACAAATTATGATAAAAATAAGCTATTTTCTCCAAAGGTAGTATTGATTATTCATAAGTCTATTCAGATAATAGTAAGTCAATTGTTTCATAGTTTTATAAGTGTTGTTAAATGCAAAGCACAATATTAAAGTAATTTGTTCCAGCCATTTTATATGTAATTGCAGTTATTCCAAATAATTTCAATATCATGGGCAGTTCTGCATTTTCTTGCATATCATATAGTTCATCTATGACTGAAGAATAATGAAAAATGGGTCCTTTATCTCTCTCAGCTATGACAAGTAATTTTGTAGTTTATCTGTGCTGCGCTTACTTTCTAAACATCCAACTCAGAATTTATGAATAAATGTGAAAGTCCCCCAAATCCTTCACAGCCTTCACCATGTATGTTGTGTCATCGATAATAAATGCTAACATCCACATGCAGATATTTAGCTTCCCTAAAGCTGAGCCATACAGCAGATTTGACTATATACTGAGACAAGACAAAAGCTAAAATTCAGTTCATCACAAAAGTAGTCCTATGAGACTAAAGGAATTTGGTGACAAAAATATAGAAAAGACTAACCTACCCCATCTCCTGGTTCCAGCAAAGAGAAGCATTTGCCTCAGGAGTTAGTAATGGTTTAGAGCTCTGGATGGTGATCAGGGTTACTAGAGGTGAACCAGATATAGCACCTAACAAAGGAGCATTGAAGAGACATTCCAGGGGCTACAGGCAAGAAAGAATGCACAACAAACCTAGTTATGCGACAAATTAAAGAACAGTTTCCTTTAATGAGCAAGCCAGCAATCGGGTTACCGACCAGATTACTTTATTTACAAGGTGACCAACATCAATAAAAGAAGATAATACTGATGGTAATGTCAAGGGTACTCTTTTTAAAATATCTTTTTACCTTTATTTTATAAAAGAAAATGAGCTCACCTTGCTCAATTAAAAAAACAATTCCCAAAATGAAAAGTTTGTTCCCTTGTTTAATTAGGTTGTAACCAAAAGAAATCTGGAAACTCAAACTCAGGGCAGATAAATAATGGATCACTGAATTTTTTAACAGAGTCATTTAGATAAGGGAAGTTATTATTTAAATGCTGCACTTACTTCAAACATTTTGCTTAACTTATTTGGGGAAAATATTTATGTTTTTATAAGTTTTGTGCATCCATTATCCTCTACCACAATACATTGTTCCCCCTCCACAACTTCCCCTTCCATTTGTGACAACCTGCGTAGAACTGGCAGGGACAATGCTAAGCAAAATAAGTCAGAAGGACAAGTTAAGTATCTTTTTATCAATCTCTTTGCTACACTAGCAGTTCCATCTAATTCACCTTATACTGTCCAATGGTGATTTATCTATAGTGAATGGTTACCCCATTCCAGCTTGGTCAGAAATTCAATGTATACTGGAACATCCCAAAGGCTTTTTAGAGCTATTCTTCAAGAACAACTCAATCATAATCTTCCTTTCAGAACCTCTGACAATAACATGGAATGAACAATATCCTTTGTTTGGCAACAAATGTAGTAGGTGCACTGTTTCCACTTCCATTCAAGTTTATTGACATTCAACAAAAGACTGCAATACCCACTTTCACTACAAAAGGCAGTTCATCCAGGTTAGAAACCACGCCTGTCATACTTCCTAAGCTGCTTTTCAATACCATAATGATTACAGGTGCTCAAAGAAAACCTGGAAATCAAGTGGAGGACCTCTTTGCACAAATGTAGAAACTATTATATAGAGAGGTTAGGAGACTTGTCTAACAGCACACAGATACAGATATCTTTGAAGAAGCAGAATTAGAACTCAAGTCCTACCTTCTAGACAAGAATACTTTTCACTCATTAAAATACAAAAGCAAAAGGAGGAAGAATTATTTTCAAAATGTTCTGACATTGGCTATCCAGTCACACTTTCTTTTTCTCTAATGCTATTCCTCTTAAAGACAAATGTACTGCAGTCCAAAGATACAGTCCAGTCAGTTCTGCCAGAATTTATGACAGCGTTTAGTCATTGAATTACTATTATACAATTATGCAGCTAGCACTGATGAGTCAGATGCAAGTCCTGCTGGAGAAAGCACACATCTGGACAGCAAGCACATGATATGACATTCTAAGTGTAAAGAGCTAGGCAGAATAAAAAAAATACAAAATATTTTTAGTTTTATACAATTATAAACCACAACCCAGTCTTGAAGGTCATGAAAGGCATTCTGAAAGGGGTGCCATGAACTTGATTTCCTAAAGAATGTGGAGTATAGGGGACTGTGGTGATGGTGCATGGGTGCATTAGTGAAGGAAACTCTATGGAGACTACACCTGATTTGGCGGGGGGGAGCAAATATTGTTTAAAAATGAACAATAATGTAAAAAAATAAATTTTAAAAAAGAAAGAAAAGGTACAATTTAAAAAATCAAAAAAAATAAAAGAAGAAGAATGTGTAGATATAGCCAGATGAAGAGGGAAGTATAGGGAAAAATAACTATTACATATCATGGAATTCTAGGGCAAGCCCAACATAACAACTGTTCCCATCTCCTTCAAATCCATTACCCTCTGACCCTCCCCATATTCTTTTTCCTATATTCCAATTTCCATTCCAAGTGGTGAGACAATGCTAGTCATAACCATGAAAAAATGTAAAACCCTAAAGACACCATGGACTTCAATTTAAATAAAAATTGCTGGAAATAACTTCATTTTACTGTCAATTTACACTTCTTTAAATTCACATTAATATTCTCTGCAAAACTGAAATATATGATGCTGAAAATATTCAGATTTTTCATGCATGAAGAACCATGATTCTGAAACTTTTCTCGGTAGCTCCTTAAAAGATTGATGAAGCCTGTAATCATTTGTCTAGATGGGGGAGGTAAATGGACTTGCAGTGGTGGGATCTTTGGGTCACATAATCATCTGCTTCTCCAGTCTCTATCGTTAAATGAGAAACATTCCTGACTGATAGCACAAGTGCATATTGTTTCACACACCACTGGCCTTCAAAAAAAAAAAAAAACCTCTTTATTATAGGTGTGGAAATTTGTTGCATTTTACTAAATGTTTAAATAACTATGAAAATTATTTATTTTCCATGTTTGATAATAAATAACACATCTAAATATCTGTTCAAATATTACCTAAAACGTTTTACATAGTTTAATAGAAATAAGAGACTATGATATTCTATTAAAAATATATTATGGAATGTATATTTAAAATGCATAGGATATATGTAATATCATGTACAAAATACCTGATGTGCAACATAATGAAGTTGTCTTTTCAAAGATTTACAGTGCTATATTGAAAACTCATTAATGGCATACTCTTGTGATTACACCGATTTGAAAACATACCACCATGACATAATATGAATTTTAATAAACATAACTAGAAACATGAGATGGAAAAAAATCAAATATTTTCTACCCACTACTGAATAAAAAGTAATTTATTAAAATGCCAGCAATAGAAAATGAGTTCTGAAAAGATGTGGAGAAAATTAATTCTTAAAAAAGTGTATTTGGGGGGCTCCCTGGTGGTGCAGGTGGGGTTGGGCACCACACTGTGAGGCAATCCACAGTCTCTGTATCATGGGTTCGATCCCCGGCTGGCCGGGGAGGAGCCCACATGGCACAGCAGACCTCTCCTGACTCACCTGCTGCTCCCCTCAGCAGTGTATTTCAGTCAGTGTCAGTCTGCCTGTTCTGTTCCCCACTCTGTCTCTGGTGAATCCTCTCACCCCCCGCATCTCTGGCCTGTACTCCAGTTGTTGTGTGCATAACTAAATAAATCTTAAAAAAAAAAAAAAAAAAAAAAAAAAAACATTAAAAAAAAGTACATATTTGTAATAGAGAAAAAATATTGAGTCAAATTTAAAATTTAAGGCTAGATCAAATAATCATATTGGGGTAGTTTAATTCTAAAATAAAGGTTTACACGGGGCAAAAGTCTCATTAAAAAAAAACTTTGTTAGGGCCTCCCCTGGTGGCGCAGAGGTTGAGCGCTGGGCTGTGAAGCTGCCAGCAGCCTCTTCAGCACCAGTCCAATCCCGGGCCGCCAGCGAGAGTCCCACATGGTGCACAGACCTCTCCTGCCGCCCGCTGCTCCCCTCAGCAGTGTACTTCGTCGGTCTGCCTGTTCTGTTCCCCGCTCTGGCTCTGGTGAATTCTCTCACCCTCCCGCGCTTCTGACTGTACCCAGTGCTTGTATAAATAAATAAATCTTAAAAAAAAAATCTTTGTTAAAAGCCACAGATGTGATATCATCATCATATAGATGCTGTTCTTATGAATCAAACATTTTCTGTTCTGTGAGAAATGGCCTTAAAATGCAATATATTTAAAAGATTTCTTAAGAATAAAAGCCTCCAGGGCCTGCCTGGTGGCGCAAGGGGTTAAGACACAACCTATGAGGCTGTCCGCAGCCACTGCAGCAAGAGTTAGATCCCTGGCCAGGGAGCTGACCCACATGGCACCGTAGACCTCTCCTGTCTTGACCGCTGCTCCCCTCAGCAGTGTATTTCACTATGCCTGTTCTGTTCCCCACTCTGTCTCTGGTGAATCCTCTCACCCCCACACACACCTGTGGCCTGTACCCCAGTTCTTGTATGAATAAATAAATAAATCTTTAAAAAAAAAAAAAGAATAAAAGCCTCCCTCCATTTTACAAATAGCAAAAGGACAAATGACAGTGCTGTTCCCATTGCTATTGTACAGTGAAAGTTGAGTGCTGTGCTATTGTTCTCAAGAGAGACCTGATGTTATAATACACTTCTGCTAGTTTTCTTCATCAGCTGGAGGCAGAAGACTTCTCAACTTAAACAATCTCAAACTTAAACTTCAAACTTCTCAACTTAAACAATCAGTTGGAGGCAGAAAAGAAGTCTTCTGCCTCCAACTGATTGAGAAAACTAGCAGTTACACAGGTTTAAGCATAGAAAGTTAGAAAAACAATAACAAGGCATCCACTGCCTCATATGCCAGTGTTCTTACACGATACAATATAACATTTTATAAAGCAAAGTTATACGTAAGCCAGATGAACCAAAGGGGAAAAAAGCTTATATTTTAAAAAGGCAGACAGCACAATGTCTCAACTATAATAACCTGATGCAGTCTATCCGAGATGTCTCTCAATTGTTTCCAATATCAATTTCAGACGTTCCAATTAAACATTAACACAATGTTCCTTCCACAGATAAATTTATTCTCTCAACCCCACCTCCCCTTACTAAGATTCTCAGTTTTATCTCACGTTTAACATTCAAATACATGCCAACCTCATGCATACAGCCCCATTAATTGGAAGAACTCAACCCTTACTTACAGCTAAGGGAATTTCCTTATTCACATGAAAGCAGCATTTCTGCTTCTTGGGTCAAATTTGATGAGCTCCAGTAACAACCAAAAAAAGCACATTCTTCTCTCTAATAACTAAATCCTAAACATTCTACCCAGAGTGTTAGGTACCAATGGATTGTTTGGTACTCCTTTCAAATACACCTTTTGAACAGTAGGTTTTCAATTGCACAATATGCTCTTTAAGAACAATACAATTTATTGTCTGGCTTAGTGTGGTGCTATTCTCCTACTTACCTTCTGTCAATATTAACCAGATGACAAAACCCTTACCTGTACAAGGTGCAAGAAGCCAAATCTCAGCAGCATTCATGCCAACCAAGTGTTCCTTACTTAGTCTTATTCTGATTAGCCAGTATCAACCATTCTCTGACTTAACCCAATTCTTAGTTCAAGCTCCTGCCTCAAATTCAATCACCATTACAAACATTTCATACACCTGATTTGACTCTGTCATTTTTTTAAGATTTATTTTACTTATTTATGCATATAAGAACTGGGGTATAGGCCACAGCTACTGGGGGTGAGAGGATTCACCAGAGACAGAGTGGGGAGAACAGGCAGACTGACTGAAATACATTGCTGAGGGGAGCAGCAGGTGACACAGGAGAGGTCTGCTATGCTATGTGGGCAGCTCCCTGGCCAGCCAGGAATCAAACTCGTGCTGCAGTAGCTACAGACTGCTTCATGGTGCACTGCTTAACCCCTTGCGCCACAAGGGAAGCCCTCTGTCATTATCTTAAGGCAAGTAGCTGCGCTCAGCTGTGTGCTCAGCTGTGTGCTCCTGGCTGGCGCTGTCCTGTATGTCTGATCCTGCTCTGGCGATACTGACATCTTTTTTGCCTAATAACATGGAAATAGGTAATGTCACCATCTCCACTGAACTGTCTAAAACATACTATATTATAAAAGAACCACACTGTTTGCTAGTCATGTTGTGTTAAAGTGAGGTCACGATTATAAATCATATCTCTCAGGCATTTTCCTTTCTTTTTTTAACCGACGACATATATTTGTAGCATGTGAGCAATGACCCAGTAACAAGACCTCAAAGCGTAACCAGCTGGGCCATCAGTCATAGGCTCGTGGCTCTCCACCTGTTGGGCACAGGGTGGCACTGCACTTCTTTACCTCCTTTGAAGTTAGGAATGGGGATGTATTGCTTTTGAAATGGGAACAGAAGCATCAATTCCAGGCAGTAGGTCTAAGAGTCAGAATAAGAGTCACCATCCACTCCTCCTCCTACTGATGATGGTGGTTTTAAAGCAAGTGTCAAAATGGAGTTGCTCTTAGCCTGACTGAGAAATGAGCAGAGTCCTCTGCCAACCCCATGTTTGAGCAAGAAATAAAGTTAAGTCAAGCCATTGAGATTTGGTGAGTCATGTCTTACTCCAGCATAATATTGCCAATTCTAACATAGGAATTAAAGGAAACCTAACAAATAGAGTTAAACAGGCTTATATATCTGACAGGCTCTACAATTAGAACAAAGGGAGTCCCTTCAGCATGAATAAAATTCAAAACTGCCATCTATTTCATTTTGAATAGAAATTATTGTCATTTTCACAATCATTTCAACTGAAAAAAAAATGGAAGCATTTGCACTCCAAGTCTTCATCATTTTTTTAAAGTAGTGGTACAAGAAACCAAAGTTATCTTTTTATTCCATGCCATCTGTAAAGATTGCAGCTCATGAGTTGGTTGGTAGATGCACTGTGGTGGTAAGACCTGATGGTGCTATGTGTCACCCCAGTTAAAAATAAGGTAATTAATTTAAAAATAAATAAATAAATACATATTTTATTTTTTGTGTAGAAGAACTGGGGTGTAGGCCAGAGGTGGGGGTTAGGTGGGTGTGAGAGGATTCACCAGAGACAGAGTGGGGAACAGAACAGGTGGATCCACCGAAATACACTGCTAGTGCAAGACTAGGAGAGGTCTGCTGTCCTTTGATTAAAAGAATTAGCATCCAGTACTTCTATTTAAATAATCCATTAATGTCTTCATCTTTTTCTATTTCATTTTTCTCTGTTCAACTTAGTCATCACAGATTCTCATTTGGTTTTATCTCCTTTAATGACTCAATGGTTTTTATATAGCTTCTTAGGGTTTCTATGCAAAATTCAGTCATTTGATCATAGTGAAAAAAAGTTTTAACACTTATTAAGCAAATTAATATTTGGAAATATAAATTACTCTTATTCATGTGTATGCTCTGTGTATGTTCAAAACAAATGACACATCTGTCAGACTACACATAGACATGCAAGTCAATTCTAAAATCAATAAACAAAATCTCAGAAGTATATACAATTTTTACAAAAAGTCATCATTTACCTGTCTAGTATCAATTGATGAGATCATTTTTCACATGATCACTAGAAGAATTATTTTTTCAATGCACAGACATTCATACTAATAGTGCATTTCTATTAATCAAGTACATATCTATTATTTCCATTAGATTGGGAGATCTTCAAAGTAAAGAAAATTCTCTTTGATTTGTACATTCCTTGTACCTGGCACAAGTTTACTAGAATCTAATTAAATAGAATGATGCTTGTACCAGTATCTTTTACTGTTCCTGGGTATAATCAATGAAATAATTTGAATTTGAGGAGAAGAGGGATCTTTTCCTTTGACCATTGCCAGAGAGATGCTTTCTATTACTACAAACCCTACTGGTTCCATATTTTTGCATGCACACTGCACAATTCATTAATCTTTTCCCTTTTAGAAGTGCTGTGATCTGGCTGAACTACATGACCTCTCACATTGTCCTGTAAAGAAAGATGGCTCCATCCTGAAAGAAGAAAATATGCACTTTATGTTGGAACCATAGACGTTTTGCAGGAGATACATCCACTTACATAGCAGAAGTCTCCATACCTACTTTCTAATCATTCTTCATTCAAAAACCAGGTATTGAAATATGCCTGTAAATTCTCACATAGCTATATTGGGTCTGTTCTGAATAAATCCTATTATTAGACATACATGAGATTTACATGTTCATTCATTCATCCACAGAATTACCTATTGAAGTTTTCTCTATCTGAATCAAATTTCAACTAAGATATTATCCACTTCCCACAATGGAGAAACCAAGAGCAAACCCTAATTTAAACCTGTTGATTATGGATGATGATAATGTATATCATCTCGATAATGTAAGTTCATTGATTATAACAAATGTAATATTATGGTGTGGGAGAGGTTGTGAGAGTATGGGAGTAAGAGGTAGATGGGAATTCTACTTCTGCTCACTTTTACTATGAATCAAAGTTGCTCTAAAAACTAAAGTCTATTAAAAATCACTAGCATTCCACAGGTCACTTAAGCAGAGAAATGACATTCCAGAAATTGAAGATAACAGATTATAGGGAGGCACACAAGATACAGTCTACTTAGGAACAAATTAGGCTAATCAAAGAGGGAAATGGTGATAACTTGGACAAAGTGCTAGTGGTAAAAGTGGAATTAAAAGGGTAAATTCTAGATGTTTAAATAGTAATAGAGAATTTATGGCTTTCATTCCCTACTAAATGAACATCCTAAAAGTCACTGTGGGGAACAACAACACTGTCCATCTTCCATAAAATAATTCCACTTTAGTGGATTCAGCATAGATCTAATGTTCTATTGGATTTTGGTTTTAGGTGGTATAAAGACCTTAGGGGAATTACTCCTACAATGTCAGCACCATTAAACTATTTGCTGAGTTCCAAAGATGCCATACTATAGTGATAGAAATAAAATTAAAGTGAAATAAAACCTTAAGCTATCTAATCATCTTAATAAACAATCTTTAGTTCCAACTTTTTATTGCATGATTTTAAACATAAAAATAAGATTCAGAAAGCAAATTATCCTTCTTTGAAACTGCCTAAGTGCATTTTGTAATATCTACGAGTTCTGTAGATCTCATTAAATGATACAAGAATAGAGGACTGACTCTTTGTTCCTTAATGTTTTCAGAGGTTCCATATTCCTTTACAGGCTCTTAATGAAGTGTAAGCCAAATGATTCCAACAGAGAGAAACTGTCAGCAGAATTTGAATTTAAACCAGGACAGTAGGGCCTCCCTGGAGGCACAGGCGGTTGAGCACCGCACTGTGAAGCTGTCCACAGCCTCTGTGGCGCTGGTTCGATCCCAGCTGGCCGGTGAGAATCCTATATGGCACAGCAGACCTCTCCTGTCTCGCCCACTGCTCCCCTCAGCAGTGTATTTCATCAGTCTGCCTGTTCTGTTCCCCACTCTGGCTCTGGTGAATCATCTCGCCCTCCCCCGCATCTGGCCTGTACCCCGGTTCTTGTATAAATAAAAATCTTTAATAAATAAGTAAAAATAAACCAGGACAGTAAATGGTTTCAGTAAATTTCAGAAAAAACATAACAATAAATAGACTCCCTATCTTACTTAATAAGAATACAAAAAAAACCCTTTTGCATAAATAATTAGAGAGCCTTAAAAATGACAATTTAAGTTGAAAATTTCTTTATTTTTTCACTTCTCACCACATACAAACTCCATGTAGAGTTTTCTTCTTATAATATTTAACAGTACATTCACTAAAATGCCCTAATTTTTTTTTACCTATTTATTCTGCCTCCCTTGTTCTGCTTATGTTTGTATCTCTTACAACTTTCGTGATTGTATTGCCTACTTGCTTGAACTTGTGATCCAGGTGAGAAATTTATAAATAAATGTTTTGAATGTACATTTTGTGTTGGTATTTGTGTTTCAAAATCCTCTGGACCTTGTATAGTGGATGCACTGGTGAAGGAAATTCTATGGGGACTACACCTGAGGGGGTGGGGGAAGCAAATATTGTTTAAAAATGAATAATGATGTAAAAATTTTAAAAATTAATTAAAAAAATAAATAAATCAGAAAAAAATAAATTAGATTTTAATATAAAAGATAAAATTTCTATGTTATAAAAAATAAAGACTTGAATGTTTATTTGTCTATTTGTCATGCATGTTATTGCCTCTTAACATCTTACTCTACAAGAAATAGAGGTCTAAGGAAAGATTGTGTGGCATCCTCCAAAGAGTAGAAGACAGTGCAAAAGCCTGAGTTCTAAATATTTCACTTAGAATCATGAAAAAAGCACACCATACTGTAAATGTAAAAGGAGAGAGATCCTTGACTCAAATCAGGTGTTTGTCTTATACTTTCTTTATCCATTACATGTTTTCTAACACCCCAGTTAAGGCCACCGTCACCTTTCACTGTTTACATAAGGAAAACTTGTGAAGTTAACAGTTGTCCAGACTCTTCCATCTGAGTTATCACCAGTTTTTGGACTAGGCTATTTTACAACTTTACAGAGATAGAAGCTAACTTACGAAAAACAGTAGTGTTAACAATTCCTTTCTTTAAAAACACAAATTCTACCCATAGGAAATGGTTGTTGTAACTCCCTGGATACTGACCAAGTTTGTAAGCTTTGTATCCATTTATTAACTTATTTCAGCATTTCTGAACTAACTATAAAAATATGACATTTATGACATTTTGAATTCTCTTATGAACTTGCTGTAATGCTACAAATTCCCTTACTTATTAACATGTTAAATAAAATTTTGAGATGTGTTCATTTTATATTTGTGTAAGAGCTATGATTGTATTCTACTTAAATTCATCATTTCTAGTACTCTACCCACTATAGGAATTCCCTCTGGCACTTTCTGAGAATCACTCGTCTTTGCTTCAGCAAGCCCAGTGAGAGTTCAATACCACATGGTGAGCTATTCATTTTTCACCCAACTAAGTCCCTGCCGAAAATTGAGTCAAATCTGCTTCTCCATATTTTTATCCATTAATGTCATTTCTTCTAGATGGAGCTCTCAAGAAAAAGATGGATTTCCTTCCTATGTGACAACCACTCAAACATTCTAGAACTGCACTGATTAATACCAGGAGCACAAGAACGAAATTGTTATAGAGCATGGAATATGTGACTGATCAAAATTGAAATGTGTTGCAAGTGTAATACACCAGATTCAGAACTTAATACAAAGTGTGTAAAATATCTCATAAATATTTTGATAACTTACATGTTAAAGTAATATTTTAGATATATTAAATAAGATATATTATTAAAGTTAAGTTTACCTGTTTCTTTTCATATTTTTAATATGGTTACCAGAAATTTTAATTGTTTTTAAAGATTTATTTTATTTACTTATGCATACAAGAGCTGGGGTGTAGGCCACAGGTGCAGGGGGTAAGAGGATTCACCAGAGACAGAGTGGGGAGCAGAACAGGCAGATCTACTGAAATACACTGCTGAGGGGAGCAGCAGGTGAGACAGAAGAGATCTGCTGCACCATATGGGTTAGCTCCCTGGTCAGGGATCAAACTTGTGCTGTAATGACTGCAGATTGCTTCATAGTGCTGAAACTTAACCCCTTGCACTACCAGGCAGGCCCATTACTAGAAAATATAATACCACATCTGTGGCTTGCATTTGTAATGCACATAATATTTCCAATGGGGAGCATGTCTCTAGAACTCTAATACATTCCTTGCCCCCAAAAGTGTGTCCTTATTCAGATCAAGCATCTCCAGATCCTCCAGTCATTGTCAAACTCTGATTTCCTGATTCCTTCATATTCCTGGCTCTCTTACCTGGGCATATTTCAGCCAGCTAAAATTTCAAATAAAGCACATGCCCAAGATCAAGTCACTAAGGCAGATAAGATTTCTTTATCACTTGATGGAGAAGTTATACTTTCGTTAAAAGAAATTTATAGCACACTACATTTTGCTAGATTTTTTTTCATATATCTATCTATCAAACTAAATATCTTCCATCCAGAACCAAAAGGATTTAAATTTGTTCACTATAGGTCTGTGCATATTCTTAAAATCGATAATATAATCCTCACTGAAGAATTTTAAATATCGCTATCATCTTTAGCTATCTATAAATGCAAAGATGCATGTATCTTCTGTGACTTTACCCACATTTTAGATCATTAGTTGTCAATAATCTTTATTACACTAGAGTATTATAAAGTCTACATGAGCATACCACCAAAAATATTGATCAACAAAATATGTGTGTTTGCAAGACAAAGGCCAAAAAACAGCTCTCTATATATTTGTCTATCATTCATATGGAGAAATGAATTGAAAGGATAGAGCTGATAAAACATGTACACATTTACATGTAGTAATCAGAGGCTTAAGGCAGGTGCCAGAGAACCAAATTATACAAAACATATAAAACATACAAAAACATACAGAACCAAAACATACAAAAATGTTTTCCACATAAAAGTGGAAAAGCAGAAGGTCATTCTACAGTGCTGCTCTAATAAGTTCCCTCTAACTAGAAACTGGGGGGAAGAAGTGATCGAGTAAAAACTCCAAAAACTATGGCTGCTATGTAATTATTTCAACATTCTATCAAAAATTCTAGATTTGAAAATGTGCCCCCAAATATTAACATGTTGACAGTTGTTGCTATAGGTTAAAATTTTATAAAAGAGGAGCTGACCAGAGCCAATGGGACATAGCACGAGAGAATTTTTTCCACGTTGTCATTGTACATGGTCTAGGTAGAAACCACAAGTTCTATTATAAGTAAGTATATATGTCATTTTCTTACCCATAATTGTCTCATCTATAATTGAAATATGTCTAAGCTATCCATCTCCTTGACTAGTCTACAACACCATCTTTATGAAATCAGGTTTGGCATTACCTATTTTTTTACCAAAACGATGACTTTTAATGGTTCGCTTTTATAAGTGTTCACAAACAATCTAATAATCAAGTTAACATCTGGATCAACATCAAGCTTATGAGGTTTAGTTTCCAAGATCCCAATTTTCCTCTTTTTGTGGACATTTGAAATGTTTTTCCCAGCTCTAGGCTTCTGATTGGTTTCTAGAACAGTCTGATATAGTAGAAAGGATAAACTTAAAAACAAGCCAGCTCTAGCTTTGACACTATAGACCTTTTAGCAAAGTTCTTCATGGTTAAGACTTCAATTTCTTCATCAGTAAGAAAATATTTGCTGAGCGTGTGCAAAAATAAGTAAAACTTTAAAGCTGTGAGTTGTGAGACTTTAGATGTACGTAATTCTTAAAAACATGCAAACCTGAAACAAATGAGCAAAACATTTCAATAAGTCTATGTGGACTAATGGTATATTATTTTCTGTGCTGTTCTAAGTGTTTAAAATTCATGATTTTTAATATGTGAGTAATTTAGTATAGTTTGCAATATTAGCAATTTGCTAATAATATAACGTAATTTGCATAGTTAATCATTATGTATTTTTTTAACTCACAGGTAACAAAATCTGTAAGTTTTCTCAAGCATAAGAGAGGTCGCATGGCATACATAAAGAAAACAGAACTTTAATTCATACAGATCTGTACCATGGCTCAATCATCATAATTAGCTGGCTAATGCTTGGGTAAGTATCTTCACTTCTAGAAGCTTTGTTTTTTAATTTGCAAAATTAAAACAATCATATCTACCTTGAAGGGATATCATGAGAATTACACATGATACACAAAATACCACTATATTTACATAGTATTTCCCTGAGCACTCATAGGTGTTTTGTGATTATTAATATTATTATCCCAGGATATGACTTTTCTGAATCTGTTAATACAAACTTCTTTAAATTAACAATATACTTTTTCTTAATGATTTTAGTTTTACAGTGCATTCAATGTCTCCTAACTTCTCTTTTCCTCTACAGTTAAACATCAATTTTATTCCTTTCACCAAGTATCTGACACCTACCTACTCCTCTCATATTTCTCCATATCTAATTAGCCATTCAGCCCAACTGATTTTTCTTGCCACTTTGCTGCCTCTTCTTTCACACTGCCACCATCCTTGCTTAGATCCTCACCGCCTCATCTAGATTATTGGAATAAATGTCCAACTCTTATTTCTTTCCCATCTAATAAATTCTAGACACCAATGTCAAATTAATCTTCTATAGTTCAGAAAAAGTTACTCTCCTGCTAAGAAAGCTTCAAAGCCTTCCCATTACCTACAGAATAAAATTCTTACCCTCACTTTCTTACCCTTCATGAAATGGCTTGAACTTTTTTCCAATTTAATTTCCCACAGTTTCCTAGTATAGCTTCTAGGCAAGTGGGTAAAAAGCAACTTTAGGAAATGCTGGTTAACTCTTTTTCATTTTCTAACTTACAAGCATTAAGATAAAAAGAAAGTTCAGGAGGAATTGATTACATGATACATAAATTCAATAAAAATATCAATGAATGAAATTGCTTAGATGAATTTCCCAGTTACTAAGTACTAAATTTGTTAGTGGGGACCTGGGCTATTTTAATCCAGATTACTTTAATTTTCTCTTAAATGTTGAGGATTTTTTCCTGCCTTATTAAGTAATAGGTAAGAGTATCTCCTTTTTTGTTCATCTGGTTTCTAACAGGGTCACAATGATTCTATTTTGAATCACAGAGGTAAAAGAAGCTGCTATTTTACAAATAACAAAGCTAAAGCCCACAGAGATACCATTTGAATCAGTCTGAGTTTCCTTCCCATGTAAGGACATACAGGATATTGAGATATATAAAAAGCTGTATAATATTTTTTCCTTATTTTTGTTTGCTGTAAATGGTTTATATACTTGCTTGGAAATACTTCAATTGTATGTGTGTCATTTCCATTTTCCTATGGCTTTTAAATATCAAATACAATTGAGTAAAGGTTAATTTAAAATTTACCTTTTCAGTTCATCACATACAAAGTATTATTATAATAAATAATGCTAACAAATAGACCTGCATTTCCATTAAAGAAACTTGTTTTCAAAAATTTTTTAGTGTTAGGGTTGTTAAAATATTTGTTAATTTTTCTCCATTTGGTGCCCAACTCTTTCTTAAATTTTCCCCAAAATTATAATCACTGATGGAAGAGGGAACAAGCAGTGAGATTATTTTTTAGCCATTATAACTTTCCAGCATGGGGCTATTCATGCAATAACGACATCTGAAAGTGACTTTTGCTTACAATTTCCTTAGAGTCTCAAGAAGTTATATAATTATTCACATACTAGAAGATGTCATTCTTTGAGAACTTAGAAATAAAAAATGCAAACATGATAAATAACCATAGCAGAAGAAGTTTACCTCCACATTCTTAAGGGTTTTTGGCAGGGTTTGAGAATTAAACTAACACAAGACAGATTATCAGGGGAAAAGTCCATCAATTTATATAAATCTCAAGTGATACAGGAGCCTGAATTAATGAAAGAAACACCCAAAGATATGGTCAAGTCTACATACTTTTATTTTAGATTGAACAAAAAGAGGTAACTGTGGAAAAGTAACCAAAATATGTGGGGAAGCTAAAGGAAGATAAGAATTATTTTAACAAGTTCTGTTTGTTCAGAATTCTCTCATCTTTGACTATGTAGAAGTGTGTTTTCTGCTTTTGCTCAGAAATGGCATCTTTCACATGGGGATTTTTATATTCTGTTTTGAGGTCTGAAAGGAGATATTAGAATACCCTTCTTGCATCTGCTGTTTTTTAAGTGACTTTTTAGCTAAAAAATTCTATGCCAAACTGACATATTTGGGTTAACATTCTGCTACCCGTCATATAACATCCATTTACACACAGTAAAAAGTAAGACACTCTCACTGTACTCCAAAATTCAAAAAAAAATTGGTAAAAATAGTAGCTCGTCTTGGCCTGCCACAAAGATCGATAGACCTTTTTGGTCTCGTAAAGAGCTGGAATCACTAACACAGGTGAGAGGGTTTCATGCGCTGCAGTCACGCTGATTAGGATTTGGTCTTATAAGTGATGTTACATCGCTAAAATAAGAAAACTAGATCCTCACTATTATGTTAGGTTTTACAGTAGGAAATGGAAGAACAAAAAGGATATAATATGAAATGAGACCTTCAAAGTAAAAATGCCAGGGATATACAGTGTGAAAAAATAATAACAGTACAAAACACAACAAAGCAAAAACAGACAATTATAAACCAGAGACATCCTGCAGGGGAGGAGGCGGGAGAGGGATCAGAGGGAGGGGGAGAAGCACAGGGGACTGAGGTGATGGTGCACGGGTGCATTGGGGAAGGAAATTCTATGGGGACTGCACCTGAGGGGTGGGAGGAAGAAAATATTGTTTAAAAATGAACAAAGATATAAATAATTAAAAAAGTAATTATTAAGAATAAAATTAAGTTAAACCACAAAAATAATGTGAGGGATATAAATGCCTTAAAATTACCAGATATCTTGCCATTCTCCCATCCTCCATACCAAAGCTCACCCTCACTCTTGACTGTAGCCAAACTGAACCTCTTTAGGATCCTTAATATGTCATGTTATTTTTTTTTTTCCCTACTGACCTCATCAGTCATTCCTTCTCACTGGATAATTCCTATACACGTTTGAGCCCTATTCTCCTGGTTACAATGGCCTCCCATCTATTCCCAGAGCACTCAATGCTCTGTTGCCAGTAATACTTTTTCCAGCTGCTTGTCTTCCTCTCTGAAAACTAAGATCAGGGGCCTCCCTGGTGGCGCAGGCAGTTGAACACCACACTGTGAAGCTGTCCACAGCCTCTGCAGCGTGGGTTCGATACCAGCCGACCAGGGAGAAACCCACATGGCGCAGCAGACCTCTCCTGTCTCCCCACTGCTCCCCTCGGCAATGTATTTCAGCAGTCTGCCTGTTCTGTTCCCCACTCTGTCTCTGGTGTTCTGTTCTCCGCTGTGTCTCCTCTCACCCTCCCGCACATCTGGCCTGTACCCCAGTTCTTGTATAAATAAATAAATCTTTTTAAAAAAAGAAAAGAAAACTAAGATCTGAATAGGCGTAGACTGCACCTCCCCTCTCCTGTTAACCACCAAGTCCCAGAACCTAACACAGAGAATGAATATTTGCTGATTGAATATACAAAACACTCCCATCTCACCTAAACATAATTCCACTGTTTTAGTTATATCTTCATATTAAACAACTAATCAGTATTTTTATTTCATTGATAGTTTGCTTTGATTTTACTGGCCCCATGTTTATAATTATAATTATAATGTTTATAATTATCTACATTTGAACTATGTAATGTCTATAACCAGGGTTTTCCAAAGTCTTTAAATATTACACTATCATTGCTTCCCTATAACAAATTTTAGACTGCTTAAATTCATTTAAATCTGCAACCAAAAAGAATTTTATATATACACACACACACACATACACACACTTCATATATATTTTTTTTATTGGCAACAAACCAATAAAACTGAGGTTAAATAATTTCTCAACAAACCCTAACTCCTGTCATGAAAATCTAAATAAAGCCTCAGGAAAGACCCCTTTTTTCCAGAGTGGCAGGAAGAAAACAACAAGATAAAGTGGGGAGAGCAGTCAGGCCTGGGTTCAAATCCCACCTTTGACATTCTCAATCCATGTAAGCTTGCCACATCGCTTAAGAGCTGCCGGTCACACCATCTGTAAACCAGAAAACTGAGGCTCACTTTGCAGTCTCAATGTGGGTTACAGACAAACAGGATGAAGCATTTTGTTCATTTAATAAGAATTGCCATTATTTTAGTTAACAGATATAAAAGATATTTTCACAGTGCAAATACTGTATTCTTGAAACTTTTTCTAGAAAAGTAACGTTCTTCAGTTAAATTATATCTTACTATATTCTTTTTGAGAGAAAGTATCTCATGAACTGTTCTACTATTTACCCTCTAATTTGAATGGCTTGATTTCTTTGAATCTCAGTTTCCCCATATATAGGATTAGGAGTAGTGACAGTTATTGAGAATTTAAGCTGTCCCAAGCATTATGTTAAAGAGCATAGCAGGGCAGGCACACAGAAGACATAGTAAACACTTCATTAAATCCTCCTGTTAACTCTGTGAGGTGCCATAGCATTAATTTTTATTCTACACATGAGGAAAAGTGGAGATATATAAAAACCAAATAGCTTGTTCAAAATGAAAGAGCTTGTCAGGTACAGAGCAGGATGCAAATAACCACCATCTGACAACAGAGTCATCTACCCTCAATTGCTTTGTAGAAGAACCACACATTCAAATTATATGTAAATTACATGAAAGCAATTACACCTACATGTGTTTTCAGATGTGATATCTATAATGATGCTGGCAGTGAAAAAAGATAATGTTTTATTTCTTGCAGAAGAAAACAATTACCTCCAAGGAGTACAAGGTCAATGGACTTGAGTCTGAGTCCCAGCTATGATCTTGACCTGGTACTTTAGCTCTCTAAGCTTGTGTTTTTGTCAAGGTGTTCTCAGAAGCAAATCCTGAACATATAGTTCATTTGGAATAAAATATCAAGAAACACCAGCAAGTCAGTGGGGAAACGAGGGAAGTTACCATAGTAGGAAACCAGCCTAATTCCTGTGGAACTCCAAAAGTCTGGCAGAATAGGTGTCTTATGTTGCCCACCTGAAAGACAGGGAAGCAGAGTGAGGGCAGGAGCCACTGCCTTGTCCTCATGACCCTCAGAGTAGGGATGACAAGGGCCCAGGGTGAGGAGCTTAAAGGAAATGTCCACCCCAGGAACTGCTAGGGTCTATGCTGGTCAGATACACCCAGCCCAGAGGGGACTTTTAAGACAGGGATGGAGAGGGCCTAAGTGTTGAGGAAGAAGAAACACACAATTATAGAATCTTCATTTTCATGTTATCAAATTTTTCTTTTACTTTTTTTTCTTTATTGGTTGACATTGGTTTACCATGCTGTATATGATTAGGAGTATAGGCTCAACCTCTTCAGATCTGTGTGATCACACCACACCCACCACCAAAGCACCCACAGTCCCACCCTAGTCCATTCTGTCCACCTCCCGCCTCTGCTTCCCAGTGCTCACCCACCCCTTACAGTAGCCTCAATTCTACAGTCTGGTTCTTGTGTTTATTTTGCTTTACTTTGGTCTGTTGCTTTGTTTAGTTTCTTAATAGTTCACATACGAGAACAATCATCCAGTATTTGTCACTTTCCTTCTGACTTACTGTGCTCAGCATAACCCCCTCTAGTTCAGTATATGTTACCACAAATGGAAAGAGTTCATTTTTTCCCTAAAGACAAGTAGTCCATTGTGGGGTGTGCGTGGTGTGTGTGTGCATCACAACTTTCTAATCCACTCATCTGCCCCAGGCACTGAGGTTGCTTACCTGGCTTGGCTATTTTAGATAGTGCTGTAGTGACTATGGGACAGCAGGTATCTCTTCAAGTTAGAGATTTTGCATTCTTAATTTGGATACCTAAGGGTGATTTGCTGGATCATGTGGTAGAGTCTCAAGAGTGTGAATATTAGGCTTTAGTTGGAGGTTGGCTCTCAGAGAGAATTTTATTATTATAGTTGTCACACAAACACTCAAGCTCAAATAGGCAAGCCAACCCAAGGTTCCCAAAGTACCTCTGACTGAAGACAATAAACGCGACATGTCTTAGTGGGACCTTCCACCAAAGTGGAAGTCTTCCGGCCACAGAAGTCTCTAGGCTCGAGGGCCAGGGGTCTGGATGGTCAAGCAGGATGTCAAGCTGGTTTGCAGTATGCCTAACCAGGGAGCGAGAGGAAGTTCAAGCTGAAGTGCAGTCTGGAGTCCAAAGGGAGCAGCAAGCTAGACTCTGGAAGAGTCGCCTCTGGCAAGTCCTTTGCTCAAGCTAGTCTCTTGGAACTGCTCTGAGCTTGCTTCAGAAATCCGCTCCTTTTATACATCCTTATCAGGCTCGGATTTGGGCACCATCTGCTTTATCAGTCTTTAACACTCAGGATGTCGACGCAGCCACTTTCACACATGGTGCTCGCTGGCACCTTAATATTGTTTAGTTTTAATTTTGGTCTATGTATTTACATTATTTGTAAGCCTTTATATGTTCGTTACATATTATAGTTTCAAAAAAAATCTAAACTAATAGTGATTAATACAGCCATTTTTAAAAAAAAATTATCAGGCCAACTTGGGTCTATTTATAAAAACATAAAAATGGTTTTACTTGATTTGATGCAATTGACCACATTAATTTGAGTGAATATATGTGTACCTCACAAAATATGCAGAAACAAATTTAGATAATATTAAACAATCATTCATGAGTTGTAGAAAACAACAACAGCAGGGAAATTGTCTAACCCAATAAAGGACAGCTACCAAAAGCCTTCAATAAACATCATTCTTAAGGTTATATGTTAGAAGTGTTCTTTCAAATCAAGACTACCACCACCACAGATATAGTGTCATTTCACAAGAGAATGAGCCAGCAGTTTGGGTTTTATATTTTTTCATAAAAATCCCAACAATTTTACAGAAAATGTTTCAGACCAAGACCAAGAGATTTTAGCAAATTGGTTGAGTACATAAAAATAAATACTTTCTTGGGCATCCCCTGGTGGCGCAGTTGGTTGAGCACCGCACTGTGAAGCTGTCCGCAGCATCTGCAGCACAGGTTCAATCCCAGTCAGCCAGTGAGACTCCCACATGGCGTGGCAGATCTCTCCTGTCTCGCCCGCTGCTCCCTCCACAGTGTATTTCAGTAGATCTGCCTGTTCTGCTCCCCACTCTGTCTCTGGTGAATCCTCTCACCCTCCCGTGCATCTGGCCTGTACCCCGGTTCTTGTATGCATGAATAAATAAATCTTAATAAATAAATAAATACTTTGTGCTATCAATAAACTGTTTAAAACCTTATTTTTTAAACATCATTAACAATGGCAGCAAAATGATAAGGCACTGAAAAAAGGCACTTGACAAAAGAGGTCAAGGTCTCTTAGGGAAATTTCATGAAAGGCACTGAAAACCTAATTACAGGAGACACCGCCTTGTTCACTGAAGGGGGTTCTGGATTGCAGATTCACATCCCTCCAACGGATCCAAATATCCATACAACTGTAATCAAATATAACAAAGGTTTGGGGAGACAGAGATGGTGTGCTGCTTCTAAAATTAAAAGTTCAGGGGATTCCAATGATTTCCATGGAGCAAAGGAGACAGTACAGTTCTCTCTGAATTTCTGGACCATGGAAACTATGAGCATGATAAAGCAGTTCTTTTCTGACTTAGTAAGTTTGGGGTATTGATTCACATCAGTGGATAAGTGGAATCCCTCCTTCAAAAACAAAATTGCACCACTTTCTTTGCCTTCTAGATCCTTCCATCTCTAGAAAACTTCAGTGTTCACTCAAATGGCCATTACAGCACTCTGGTCTCCCAGCCTTGACCCCCTCACCCACAGTGATGTCCTTGGCTAAGCCACACAGCTGCTCTGGCAGTTTACAAAGCTCAGCTTCCTGGAGGATTTTAATGGCCAACAGTGAGGGCTCAGGATAAGGGACAAATGGAGGTTCCTCTCACAGCCTGTTCAGGGATCCCTGTGACTCCCACCTGGGAATGTCAGTAGGCAAGACAGTGAGCAGAGCTATAGGTCACAGGGTCACCATGCCAACCTCCCTGTCCATCACAGGACAGGGCATTATGTCTCTATGGGTCAGGGAGACACCCTGGTAGGCAATGAGGCCTCCACCCAGAATCAGTCCTACTTTGCCCCCAGAGCAGGTGCTAGGTGGAGGCTCAGTGTGACTTGATTAAAGGAAGGACTTGATTAAAGGGGTGGGGGGCCTTCTACATTGCTTAAAACAGTAAGGCCCCAGTCACTCTTTAAGTGACTTAAGAGGTTAGTGTGCCTTACAGCCTCAGGGGCTGCCAAGAAAATGTGAAGCAGCTGTGGCAGGCTGCCTGGGCCAGCTCTCCTCCTCCTGCCGTTGCTGCCCCCTCTGCTGCCAACAGGGGGGCAAACCAGTACACAGTCCCGACCTTGTTAGACCCCCTTCACCTGAGTCAGGCCAGGAGAGACAGCCACAGCAACACCAACCTGGATGGCAAGAGCATCCGCCATGGCCACAGCCAGGAAACAGGGTCCAGGAAGAGGCGGGCAAATGACAAGAAATCCTATCAGAGCAATCTTGACCTCTACTTGATCTTGGAAATGTGAGTGAGCCTCCTACCCTGGCAGACACTTGGGGGTTCCGTTATCCCAGGGGACAATAGAGGCAGGGCTTGGCCAAAGGAAACTAGCTTCTGTGAGGAAAGAGTGAGGCTGTGAGGCTAGTCCTGTTCAGACGCAAGAACAGACCTCTGTGACCTCCTTGCTCCTAGGCAGAAGGACGGCCCAGCCTTCCTTCCACGGGGCTTTTCATTTGGGAAAGAAAAAAGGGCTCCTGTCAGCTGGCCTACATCTGTGACCTGCAGGCCCGATAGCCGCGGGAGGGCAGGTGATTACTGGGAGCTCCTTTCTCAGCAGTTGTTAATCACGTCCTGGGCTTTTGGTTATCACTTTATGCTTTGTTTTGTTTCTCACCCAAATGACTCCATTTTTACTGGACTCCAGAAAGACTGCTGAGTTGTTTCTGGGCCTTCTCATAGTGTCACTGCTGAGAAAGTCCTTTGCTTTGCTGTCTAAGTGTTTTGGCTACTTTCTTTGATAATCTATGTATTTTCTGAACACTGTGATCTCTGGGTGTGGCCCCGATAAAGCTGGGCTCTATTGAAGCCTTTGTGACCTTGAAGACACAAAGGGGGTACAGGGCATCGGCTTGGAGACATGGCTTTAGTCGTTTCCAGCTGCAATGTTGGGCTGAGAATGAACTTCACCTCTTCAGCAGCAGCCGTGGCAGGACATTGGTGACCTTATTGAAGCACCTAACTCTTTCCAAAGCCCTTTCACTGCACTGTGCCATCTTCAGACAGGCCTGGGGGAAAAGTAGGGAAGGTATGTGCCATCTCTTGGGAAGTCTGCGGGTCCCAGAGTTGAAGACAGTAGCCCAGAGGTTCTGTGGATGACGTATCCACTGTTGAAAAATCAGGTGTTGAAGTTATCTACAAATACGTAATTTTTTTTCTCCCTTCAGAACTGTTATATTTATGTGTGCAGGTGTTGAGGGCACATACATTTAAGTTTGTATCTTTGGTATGTGTTGACCTCATAATCACTATGTAATGACTTTGACTTCTGGGAACATTTGTGACTTAACATCTACCTTGTCTATTATGACTTGCATAAAATATCCCCTTGCATGAAATATCTTCTTTCATCCCTTCACATTAAATCTCTGTTTGTATTTAAAGTGAAATGTATATCTGTAGGCAATAAAGACATAACTGGGTCTTATCTGTCCACCTAATCATACTGCTATTTTGATTGATGAATTCAACATATTTAAATTCGGGGTTCTTATTGATATGTGAGAACTTGCTACTGACAACTTATTATTTCCTAAATGTGATATATTTACATTACAGCTTTATTTTTTCCTTCTATTTCTGCCTACCTTTGCAGATTAGGCTTTCATCATGTATATTTTTGCTTCCCTTTCTAGCCTCTGGTTGTTTGATGAATGTTTCTGTGCAGAAACTAGGACTTGGAGTATTGAAATCTGCCTTTTTGTTAACATCCCACCATGCCACTAGTATTTGTTTGTAATTTTATTTTAACAATTATCAAGGAAATTCATGAACACAAAGTTAAAATCAAACACTGTTTGGCACTCAACTTCTGTTTCTGGAATCAAGACTTTCCTCCAAAATTACCACACACTTGAAGCTTTCTCACGGTAGGTGGGGTGATTGAAGATTCTTACTCCTTCAATTATTCTTTGGAAAACCATTGTACTCAGAGGAAAAACAGAGGAGTAATAGAAGGAAAGTGAAAAGTGCCACCACCAGTTAGGAAAGAAGTAGTCATGCAGTTTCACATGTGAGCTTCTAAGACAATGGGTGACTTATCAGAGCTTTGCAGCATCATCTGACATAGCAATGTCACCCTGTCACTAGGCAGTGTCACTGCCAAGTGCAATGGATAGAGTATGGGTTTGAGAGTAGAACAGGATTTAGGTCCAATGAGTAGTAATCCTAGCATCATGATCCACATCTCTCCTTCCTTGCCCCATCATGGGTTGGCACTTTTACATGCAGCCTAAAGGGAGCTGTAGAGAGCACAAGCAAAGAGCTCTAATGTCAGAAGTGGTGGCAAAGGCCTTAGCATACCATTCATCCACACACACACTCTTATGTGGTAAGAAAGAAGCAGAGAGTTGGCAAAGGTCATTCTCCAAAGAAATGAAGGACCAGGAGAGTCAGAGTTACGGAATGTGGGCGGTTTTTGCAGAAATGCATCCTACTTCATGTTTTATCTAGCAGCTAGTGTGTGTCCAACCAACTATCCATGTTTGCCTCCAAACGGTCTCATTCTTGAATCTTTCAGTTGCAAGCACACAAATCCCGTTGGTGCCATCCCTCTCATTACACTGACGAATGTCACCATCAGGAAGACCCATTGAGGTTGCTGCCATGTGCGGCAGCTTTGTGGGGTGGGGGTAAATTATTGGATGGTTTCAGAGAGAAACTCTGCCAACTCAAAGAACACACCCTATTGCTTTTCATTTTCAGGTCAGGAAGTATGGGCAAGAACTGGAATTTTACATATGGTTTCATAGAGGATATGCTCAAAATGTTTAAAAAGCATGACTTCTCCATGTGGCGGGGGTTTTGCTCTGCCAGGCAGAGTGCTTGTCTGTTTAGACTCAGTGGGCATGGGTGCCACTTGGATCAGCAACATGAAGCCCAGGTAGAGTTGTGAAGCAGGAAAGAAAGGCAGTTCACTCTGGTTCCATCGGCTCCAAAGGTCGTGGAAGCTTGGTTTGTTTCAAGCCTTGGTGTTAAGCCACAGTGTAGGGAACACAGACTGGCTTGGGGATGTCATAGATGAGAAACTGGGCTAACCAGTAACACAGTAAAAAACACTTGTTTCAATAGTTCCAAAGAAAACGGAAAAGGACCCTCATGGCAACTTTAAAGAAAAAGCCAGGGCGCCTCCCTGGTGGCACAAGAGATTAAGACGCAACCTATGAAGCTATCCACAGCCACTGAAGCACAAGTCTGATCCCCAGGCAGGGAGCTACCCACATGGCGCAGCAGACCTCTCCTGCCTTGCCCGCTGCTCCCCTCAGCAGTATATTTCAGTCAATCCACCTGTTCTGTTCCCCACTCTGTCTCTGGTGAATCTTCTCACCCCCACACCTCTGGCCTGTACCCCAGTTCTTGTATACATAAATAAATAAATCTTTTTTAAAAATAAATAAAAAGCAAGGATTCCCAGAGAAAAAGTCAAGGATGGTTTCCACGGGATACAGACATTTGAACTAGGACTTTTAAGAATGAGGAAAGACAGGGTAACAAGGACCACCAAGGAGCTGTCATGTGGAGTGATCTGTGTAGGGGGAGAATAGGGCTAACTCATGGAAGGGACAGAGTATCAGACTAGGATAAGACAACTTGGGGTCAAGGTCAAAAGGGCTCATACAATCAGGCAAGGGGCCTGGATTGCTGTGAGCAATAGGAAGTTGTAAATGACTTTTGGGTAGGGATGTGAGATGATACAAACTGTGCTCCAAGAAAACAGATAATTGTGGGTAAAATGAGTGGGAAAAGAGTGAGGAGCAGAGGGAACAGCAATCTCCTAAAAGACAAAGAGGGTCTGGGGCCTCCCTGGTGGCGCAGGGGGTTGAGCGCCACACTGTGAAGCTGTCCGCGGCCTCTGCAGTGTGGGTTCGATCCCTGCCGGCGGGCAAGAATCCCACATGGCACAGCAGACCTCTCCTGTCTCGCCCGCTGCTCCCCTCAGCAGTGTATTTCAGTCAGTCTGCCTGTTCTGTTCCCCGCTCTGTCTGGTGAATCCTCTCACCCTCCCGCACATCTGGCCTGTACCCCGGTTCTTGTTTAAAAATAAGTAAATCTTAAAAAAAAAAAAAAAGACAAAGAGGGCCTGTAAACCAGAAGCCGGTGGCCAGGGAGAGGAAAGGGAAAGATAAATGTGAATGACCTGCAAGAGGGACAGTCATTTCTTTGAGATGGAAGGGAGGAAGGAAACATAGACCAATAAGGAAGGGCCAGGAGTTTCAAAAAAAGTTACAAAAAGATGCTTTTCAAGGAGCACTACATAGGTGCTGACACTCCTGGCAGTCCCATTATGAGTTCCGGGTTCACATAAACACAGTCACAACTGCTCCCCACTCTGCCTGTGGATGATCAGACAGGCCCTTCGTGATGCCCCTTGGGTCTGTGAACATGAAATAGTGATGAGTAACAGAGAGGGTCAAAGACTCTGGGCAGCAGGTCAAAGGCTCTGGCTCGGCTTCCTGACTGCGGTCCCCAGTCCAGGTTGGTCTGCACAGTGCAGAATGTGCCAGCACAGATGGGCTGGTCAATCACACTCAACCCTTATTCCTATCTCAATACCCCTATCTTATTTTTTTTAGAAAAGAAACAGAAGACGGTCTCAACAAACTGCAGAATACAGTGCCTACAGGCAACACAAACATGCAGGAGGGATTTAAAATGGTACAGACAGCTAGAGCTCGAAGAATCTATCCTGCTTTAACAAATTCTCAGAATATCATTGAGTCATCTCAACATGCCTTCTTGCTTTTGCAGGTAAATGAGCAAACCTCCGAGGCAAACTCTGGAGGTCAGCTCCTGCTGACTTCGAGACGGTCAGGTCCAGGACAGTCAGGCCGAGGGCCCAGCAGTCTGATGACCCCCACTTGCTAGCTGACTTTTGAGCAAGTTTCCTGCCTTCTCTGTACTCCAGGCTCCTTGTCTGTGCACAGAGGGGGAAAGCCATCCCCCCTGATGATTCTGAGGCTGCGTAGGGTCCTGTGGGTTTATTAATTCCTGGTGTTTATTAATATGAGGCACCTGACCTACAGTTAAGCTGTGTGGAAAAGAGAGAAAGGCCAGGGCAGATCAAGCAGAAAAGACTTTGCTTATGGAAGAAAAGAGCTTGATTTTCCCCTTGCTGACCACACTGTCGCGTTCCCATGGCTGGGGCTGCCTCCTTCCCCGTCATCATCTTCCCTCTGGCTGAACCTCCTCCTGCACCTGTGTGTCCCCAGGGCTAGCAGCTGTGTCAGCCCAGCACCATCTTCCATTGAGATTGAGACTGTAGGGTGGATACTCTCAGCAAAAAAGCTGGAAGTGGGGAGACTGGTGGGGAAAGGTTTCAGCTGGTGTCAGGGTCTACTCCGCAAGCATCTCTGCCCTCAGTTTCTGACTAACTGGACCTAAGGGGCCAGCAGGAGTGCCCCCAACTGTCTCTGGGCCTGAGGATCATCTTTTTCAGTCAGTGAGAATTTTCCCCCATTGCTCACGGGAAAGGCCCATCCTTGTCCAGTGAAATATCTGGACTTGCCTCTCAGGAAAAAGGTTCTGCCATCTGGTAGCTGTGAGAATCCAGTAAGAAAAATCCTCAGCCAGGCTCAATCTCCTCCTCTGTAAAGTGGATCAGCCAAGGGGACTTCTCCCTCCAGGTGGCTGCTCCACAACCCTCTAGGCTCTCAGGAATGTGGTTCTGGGGTCAGGCAGCCTCTCCCAGTAGGAGGAAGCTGGGGGGCAGTGCCATGGCCCTGTCACCTGTGGTGGGTCACTCTGGGTGCCTTGACTGACCCTGCTTCTCCCACAGAAAAGAAGGTTCACTCCATGGTTATCTCCCTAACTGATGGAGCAATGTCACCAATTTGAGGCTACTAAGAACAAAGTAAGTCAATCCCACCTTTACCAGCCTTTGGTCCTGAACACCCTCTTTGTCTTAGGCTCAGAAGACTCCATAACTGGGAGGGACTGTTTACGCTGTGGGTGTAAACAACTATCAGGTAATTCAGAACAGGGGCCAACTGCAGAGCTTAGTTGTAGAACGTTTTGGCAGGGTCCCCCAGAGGATGGTTCTCTAACCCACCCCAAATATTTGGACAACATGTAGCATAAATGAATAACAGTGTTGTAGAGCCTACAGACCTGAGGGACAAGTGGAAGAACTTTCCATTCCAGAAAGACGGGCTGCTGGCCGAGGCCAGGGTGGGGTGCTGGAGTCTAACATGGCATGAAGCCTGAGCCTGAGGACTGGATGGGGTCCTGCTGGCCTCTTGCCCCTGGCTGTGGGCCCAAGCCTTCTGCTCCTCCTTGTAGCTGTTAGCAATTTCAAGCAGTGAAGAACACATGGTTGGTGTGGACAGTGGATTTTATGCTCTCAAGAACATCGATGACTCAATGAGTGCGGGGTAGATGTGGGGCGGGGCGGTGTTGAGGTGGCTTCTTACCATGCCCCACTATTCACTTTACCTGACCCGAACAGCTCTCTGAAATACCGTTGACATAGAGTTCTATGTAAGCTGAAGGTATGTCACACAATGGTTGAACATATAAAAGGTGAAAATGATTAGCACCTTGAGTTAATATAATTCATTTTGTTTAATTGAATCAAAAGTTTAATTTAAAAGGAGGGAAAATATATTTTAAATCCCCTATATAAAATACTAGCAATGAAACCCAACAGCATCTCACAAGGAAAATACTTCAGAGCCAATTTGGGATCACCCTCAGAAACACAGGGCTCACATAGCAGTTGAAACATGAGTGTAATGCCTCCCATCAGCAAAATGAAGAAGAGAAAATGATTATTTCAGAGGATGAAGAAAAAGAATGTCACAGTTCAATGCCCAGCGTCTTAATAGGAACATAATCTGATCAACATCCATCCACGCCAACACGCCCAGCTGACATCAGCTTCAGGGTAAATGGGGAAGGCCCCTCCTGAGAGCTGGACCAAAACAGGATGCCCGCTCTCCCAGAGAGGGCCCCAGGGCTTTGAGGCAAGGAGGTCCAGGCACTTCCTTTAGGCTAGAAGGCCTCTCTCTGTCAGAGCCTACATGTGCAGGTTGTGCTGCCCCAGCACGGCCAGCGGACACCTAAGCTCCACGGGTAACACGCCCTTCCCCGGGAACAGCACGCAGCCTGACCCTGCTGCATCCAGACCCAGACAGCTGGCTCTGCCTCTTTGCCCTTGCCAGGAAGGCTGGAGCACCCTGACCCAGGTCAGACAGAAGCTGCTCCGGCTGAACTCTGCTGCCCGTGGCCAGCCACCTGGAGCAAGGGACCCAGATGTGCCAGCTCCTCTGTTGTCTCCAAGAGGCAGAAAGATCAATACCTGCTCTCAGATCCATGAGGGGAGGCCAGTGGATTGTGCAGTGACCAGCTCGGAATAGAAGCCAGTAGACTTAAGGAAGAGCAGTGGTGCTTATCTTTCCATCCCTGACAATTGCTCCGCTGCCCATGCTGAGCCCAGGCAGGGAGGGAGTGGTTACAGAGCATCCAGCATCCCAGACTCATTCTGACTCCTCTGAACCTTTAACCAGCAGTGCTTCATGTGGATTGGGTTAGAAACCCATTCCCCGCCACAACCCCCCCACCCCCCCCCACACACACACACGGGTCTTTCCTTGTTTTAAGTCCCCCACCCCCACCCCCCGCCATGTAGCACCCTGATAGCCTGGTTTCTCAGGCTATGTCCCAGGGAGAAAGCCAGGCACGAATGTCTGAGCAGCATGTGGGTGCACAGACAGCTGTGGAGAGCAGTCCTCATACCATCTGTGGTGGCCCAGTCAAGGTGACAGGTATCCTCCCCTGCCAGCCTGGCCCAGCAATCCCTGCGCTGACCTTGTCAACTGTCCTCTAGTCAAAAGCTGCCACCCAGTGTCCCAGTCATTAGGTGGAAAAGTTCAAGGCAGTCACCTACACTCCATGAAACAGGAGGAGTCAACCCAGACAAATCGTGGCCAGGGAGCCCTGGGGCACAGGCGGGGTGAGCAGGAAGGCTCAGTCTCCTCAACCCCACAGGACACCTCAGAGTCTAGGTAGAGTCCTCTGCTCCCTCCCTGCCTCTAGGTCCTGGCCCCAGCCCACCCTCCCGCAGGGCACCATGGAGCTGAGAAGAGCATTTCCCTAACCCCAAGGGCTAGACTTCCTTTTCCAGCTTTATGGGGTTTAGTCAACCAACCCTTTGGGACCTTTCAAATGACCTAGGAAGCTTTTCCTGGTCACCTGGCCCCTCTGGCTCCTCCCAGATTCCTCTCCTTCTTCACTTGTCAAACAGTAATACCATGACTACTGCTTAACTGTAAGTCTTGCTTTTCTCATTCAATCTGAGTTTCTTTCTCTTATTATGGGCATTTCCAAAACTGCAGCAAATGGAAACAATTCTATAAGGAGCTGCTCTCGATAGCTGGATTTCTCAATTAAGAGCTGACCTTCTTACCACTTATCTATCTAGCTCCTTCGCACTTTCTATGTCTCTGTCTCCAACATTCCATCTTATTTTGGATGCTTTTCAAAGTAAGTTAGAGTTATCAGGCTACTCTACCCCAACTTTGTTGTTCTGCTCTTGTTCAACAAGGGACTGATTTTCCCGAGTTCTCTTTTTGAAATACACACATCATTGCATCACAGGAATATTGTTTGATGAGTCCTGACAGATGCACATACATACCTGCATAACGCAGCCCCCATGAAGACACACCATCACAGCTGTCCTTCAATCTCCTAAATCCTGGCAGCAGCTCCTCTCCACTTTGTGCCATTTTAACTCTATCATTACTAGTTGATCATATATACTGACATCTCTATCTACATACACTTCCAAAGGGCATTTTTACGTAAATGGGGGAATGCGGTATATGAGATTGTCTACCTTTGTACTGTATGCAAAAGCCAAACCTGTTTCCTTAGTCTCCCTTGGTGGATATTCAGATACTTCCTAACAAGTCAGTACACAGACCCTGTTCCTGGGAACATCCTGGTTCTGACATTTGTGCGGGCACTGGTCAGACTTCCCTGGGATGAACCAAAAGTGGAATAGCCACAATAGGGCAGAACAGGTTCAAAGGGGACCAAGAGGGTGGACTTTCTTCCAAAGAGGCTGTGCCAAACAGCACATGGGAATGAGGGTGTGGGGAGGAGATACCCCAACTGTTCCCTCCAGGCTAAACATGCAGCCCCTTGTCATGGTGGGCAGGGTCCTGCTGAAGAGTGAGCAGTGAGGGTACAGCCTGACAGAAGTGGGTTGAGAAGCTACACCGAAATAGTGGCCACTGTGCATGGTAGAAGGCCTGAGACCTGGGGTCGTCAGCCTGGCTGAGTGGGCCACATGCCTGATTGCTGAGCACAGGACACTCAGCTGACCTTTCATGCTCTCTCTATTTCAAACCTCAGCTCTCCCCAGCCTCCTTGTGGTCAGGCTCTGCCTAGGGCAGGGTCGCTGCCAAGAGGTTGTCCTCAGGGACCAAACAATTACCATCAGCAAGAGCAGTGGGCCAGGCCAGTCCAACAATGACTGGTTGTGGTGTGAGGAAGGCAGGAGGGGCATGGGTCACTTGAGAGTGAAAATGTTCAAACTGTATAAAAGTTCTTGAAAAAAGAACTGGAAAAAGCATTACTTAATTTCAGTAATTATCAAAATAAGATAATGAGTTATTTTAAAACAAATACCAGCTTGGATACATTTTATGTATAAATATTTCAGTTTCCATAAAGATAGGTAATAGATCCCCTTGTTCCTAGCTCCTGCCTGATCCCCTCCATTCCCTGTCCCAACCCTGTTCATTGATGTCACAATTTTAATTCCCTGGCATGTATTTTCATTGTTCGTGTTCTATTGTCTGCCTTTCTCTCAATCCCACAAAAGTAAGCCCTGGAGAGCCGGATCCCATTCAGTGCAGGTCATTGCCCTTGCTGGTGCGGGCAGGTGCTGAGAAGGCAGAGATGAGATGCTTATCTTGCCCCGCAGAGAGCTGCACCAGCCAAGGGCAGGCAGATGGGGAGCGGTGTATGGATAGGCAGGTCCACTGCAGAAGAAAGTCCACTGACTTTCTTCCTATATCATTTTCTTTTAGATAAAAAAGCCACTGAGGTAGAAGTTACTGGGCTAATGTGACCAGGAGTGCAGATAGAGGAACCAGCCAAGTAAGTGTCATTCTGGGACAGGCAGGCATTTTTGCCCCATGAGGTAGCAGAATGTGGGGCCACCTCAGCTAAGTAACATGTGACGTGCTTTGGGAGGCTTCAAGGCATCCTCCTGACCCTCCGTCTTGGTGCTCCCCTGATGAGCTTAGTGATCTGCTGTGCTACAGCCCCTGCTGAGGACAGGACATGCCAGATAAGCTGCCCAGAGAGGGGCCTCTACTGCCAGCAGCCTCCAGAGTGGAGCCAACACAATGTAAGTACACATGAGTCAAGAAGGTAACACCACACAGTGTCCCTGGTCAGTTAGTGATCACAAAGGCATGTGACCTCACGCAGAATCCCTCACTGGTAATCCTCATTACCAGGCTTGACCTCATGTTCTTGGGATGAGCTCTCTTACCCCAGGCTGTCTGCCTTCCAGTAGCCCCAAATGCCTCAGTTTAAAGCCATCAAAATGGGGAGAGCTGTCGGATATGGTTTGAGCAGAAACCAAGGACCTATGGTCACCATCTGTCCTTTCTGTGCTTCAGCGAGATCACTATTGAAGTGAGCCTGAGCAACCGTGCCAGCTTCATCAGCAACGGCTCAAGATCACTAGTGAGGACTGTGGGAGTCACAGGGTAGGTATATGGTCTCCCTTGGGGCTGCCCAGAAGCCTGCACTGGAGAGGAGGCAAGAGAGAGGACCAGTGCCCAGGACAGGCCCAGCAAATAGCAGGTACAGATGGGCACAGGGCAGCATCTCCCAGCAACAGATGCCCTTAGGTCTTCATCGGAGTTGGGAAGTGCCTGGGAGGGCTTCTAGGAGCCCTGTGGTGCAGTCATCTTAGCATGACTTAGATGCCCTCTGTTCTCTGAACGATGCCATTGAGGGCACGTAAAGAGACAAATGAGAGACCCAAGCAGATTCCAGAAATAGTGTTGAGGCTAAATACCACCTTGCCAGCACCCCCTCCCCTGGTCTGTGGTGGGGAGTTTGGGCTACCATCTTAACTCCAGTTGGGGCCAGAGGGGTTGCTAGGAGGTTGTGTGCAAGGAACCAGACTCCAGGACATCTGGAGGACATCTTCCCACCAAGCAGGCTCTAGGCACAGGGATATGGAGGGAAGAACAGCTGGGGCCCTGCACAGTCATGGTGTGTTTCCTCTGCTCTCGTGTCCAACTGCTGGCCCAGTTGTGTGGCCATCACAGCCCCTGGCTGTCAGTTTGCAGATGTCTTCAGACTCCTTTCCTCTTTCCTCCTTTCCCACACTCCTCAGCCATTCCTGGCTGCAACTCTCTCTCTGCAAGAAGTCTCTCTTCTCTGCTGGTGGGGAAGCTATCAGGGTCCTGGGAAGGAACAGGACTCAGCTCAGCAAGGGGCCCCTGGGAAGGAAGGTGATAGGCCCCTTTCCATGCTCCACAGCATCCAGGCAACTTAGCCCTGGGCAGCAGGACATGGCCAGTGGTGAACATCTGGCACAGAAGAGGTGTGCCAGGGAGCAGAGATGCGTTGTCTGATGGCCAGAGCCCTGTGTTTTGTACCTGCTTGTGAGGGTGCACACTATGCTCACATCTCCTCTGCGTGTATCTGCGTTGTGTCTAGACATCTGCTCAGATCAGCTAGAGTTCTCACACCAGCCCATCAGGAGTCCCACCAAGACACAGCTCGTCTGTCATCAGGCCCATGAGGAAAGCTCTCAGGAGAGCCTCAAGGGCCCTGGCAGGGCAGATGAGCAGTCCTGACCTTGCCGTTCTCTCTGCCACCCTGTTCCCTGGGCAGTGGTCCCCTACCCCTTCCCCTCTCCTGTGCTCCGCAGCAGAGACTGTGCGCTGTCCCACCCTGAGGGCAACTTGTCCTTGGCTGGGAATGACGGCCAGAGCAAGCCACCTTCCTCAGCCCCCATAAGGGCCTGACCTGTGCCAGGACTTTGATAACCCTCCGCACCTCATGAGCACCTCTCATCTCCTGCTCACATGTGGACACAGAGGCGCATAGAGATTGAGGAGCTCTGCCCACAGCTGCAGAGCCTACATGTGAGGGAGCCCGTCATGTGCAATGGCTATGGGTCTGCTCTGCTCTTATAACCCCCACCTCTCAGGGGGTCCCACCATTCCCTCAGACACCTATCTTTGTATCTGTACAATTCTGACAGGGCCTGGATCCTCCTCCCTGCCTTCCCTGGTGTGCCTCACAAATGCAGGCCTCCTCCCTTTCTTCTAGCTCTGCCCAGGTACCATGTGGGCACCTCATGTTCCCCTCCAAGCCACCACATGCCTCCTCAAACCTTTGTACTTTAACTCCAGTAGGAGGTCCTGGCTTGGCCTGCAAAAGATATTAATTTGTTGGGGCCTCCCTGGTGGCACAGGTGGTTGAGCGCAGCGCTGTGAAGCTGCCAGCAGCCTCTGCAGTGCCAGTTCGATCTCCACCGGCCTTGGAGCAACCCACATGGCCAGCAGACTTTCCTGTCTCACCCACTGCTCCCCTCAGCAGTCAGTCTGCCTATTCTGTTCCTCGCTCTATCTCTGGTGAATCCTCTCACCCTCCCGTGCATCTGGCTTGTACCCCGGTTCTTGTATAAATAAAATAAATCTTTAAAAAAGAAAAGATACTAATTTGTTCCGGATGTGCAAACAATCCGTGATCCACACCCTCACCCACCAAAACACAAGAGACTTCCAGGCCCCTTGACACAAGTAAAGGCCATAATCCTGGCCCAGGGCGCTTGTGGATATAGAGCTCAGGTGACTTTGGGAACTGGAGGGGACACTGTCCTGCTGGAGGCAACCGCCATGTTCAAAGCGTCCTCACAGGCCCGTCTGCTTTTCAGGATGAACCAGATGTGTTGTGCATGCATGGTTTGTACAACTTTTTTCCAAAATGCAACTGGTGCCAAGCGATGTATTGTCAGCCCAGGCATAAGGTAAGCAAGGGGCAGGGATGCTCCCCAGGGGCAGGGCCCTTTGCTTTTTGCCATTGTCAGCTGCCCTACGGGACTGTCAAGAAGAAGGTCTAAGACAGGACACCTGGGGCTTAGGAACCTCCCAGCTGATTCGAGACAGGGGACCGTGTGTTTTCTTTGATTTTATCCAAGGATGACAGGAGACAAATCTAGACATTAACCAGCACTTCTAACTTTAAGTAAAAAGGCTGGAGAAGAGTCATCTGGGGAGTTCTCTGTGCCTCCAGTCTGTGGCCCACCCTACCCAGTCCCAGGGCTGTGGGGCAGCTGCTGCTTCTCATGTGCTGAGGCCCTCCTGGCTGGGATGGAGACACATCCCTCAGCACACACCTGGGAAACCTGGGGAATGCTGGGGCCTTCCTTTAGTCAGAATTTGTCCTTATATCCCAGGCTCCCAGTCAGGGGAAGAAGATCAGGCTAACATCTGAGCAAAAGGAATTCAATGTCAGAGAGCTGGGTGCCTGAGAAGGCTGGACAGGCCCCCCACCCCTGAACAGAGTCTCCAAGGGGGAGACCAGGCTGGATCAGCACAAGGGAGAGGAAGGGCATCCTCAAAGGTCCAGCCTGTGGGTCCATCTCCCTTGAGCCAAGGAAACCACAGGTTTCTGTTCCCAATTCCAGTGGCTTCTCAGTGACCTCTCTCTTATCTTCCTATAGTTGTGCCCCATCTTCAACCTATTCAGGTTCCTATATTGGAAGAGGCCTGCTGACCAGGTTGCTGCCTTCAACCCAACCCGGAGTGCTTTCCCCTCAACTGCAGCTGGTTGCATTGTCAACACACCCATCCCAACCCCCTCAACTCATATGCTCTGGCTTCCAACTCCTGTGCCCCAGGCCTCCCACCATGATCCCTCCCTCCAATGACCCCTGTCCCTGTTCCTTTGCCACTCCCACCCCCACAGCCCAACCTCTAAAGCACCAAAGCCCAAATTTAATAACTTTTTATGTGCTAAATTGGACACATATGTTGAGTCTTGCTTTACAGTCCAAGGAGTAAGATGTTCCTGATCAGCAGGAAAAGGGGTTCCCTGGTGAGCCCTGCTCTGCTCTATGGGACGCAGCCACACTGTGCACACCAGGACAGAGCACCCAGGCGTCCTGTGCTGTGCACAAGCCCAAGTCCCCCTTCCCACAGCCCGGCCTAACTCTGACAACAAAGGTTGTGCCACATTGGGTTTGCCCTGAACTCTGCTCTTTGGAAAAAGCCCTGATGTCTTTGGACAACAAATAAAATCCTGTCTCCTCCCGAATGTAATGCAGAGCAAAGTACTTGACTGTCTCCCCTCTCTCACTCCATTTCTTGTTTTCGTTTTTTTGATGACCACTTCCCAAATATTAAGAAAGAGACAAGACCCCCTCAAGTTCACCAAGTAAAAGAGCAACTTCTCTTTCCAAATACCCCAAACTGCCCCTCAGCCCAGAGGGACTTCAAAGGATTCTCTCCGTGTCCCTAAGAGAAGGTGAATCTCCCTCGCTTGCCACCATGTTTCCCAAGTGATTTAGCACAGTGTCTGGGGACTCCCCGCATGCCAGTCACACCACCCAAGGGACCCGATGAGGAATCCATGAGCACTGGAGGGTGGGTCCCCAAAGTGAACCACAACCAGCTGTCGCTGAGGCATGCTGATAGTAAATGAAACTGCTGTCTGCCTTCACCCCAATATCCTTGAAAGCTGTATTTATGTCTTTACTTGAATTTCTTTCAGGCAACAAGGTAAAACTATGTCAGGTTTGGGTTTTAATCTGTATTGACTTAGTGGATGGATAGCGATGACTAACTTGTCCCATATTGGAAAAAAAAAGAATTTTCTGCCACAGTGTGTGTAAGTGTATGTGGGAATATTTGCATAGATACCGCATCACATGACTTTAAACCCTGAAAGCATTTATACCTGGAATTGCTGCTTCTTGTGGACCCTTCCCCGACCCCTCTGACAGGTCACAGGTGGGTCTCACCCACAGCCAGCACAGGAGAGAGAGTGTGCGCATCTGCCCCCTCATGGCCTACTCCCTTCCTGCCAGCACATCTGTCTTCCCAACTCTTTCAAATGCCAGGTACAAAGCACTTCAGAGAAATAATCCAACTTAAAATGGAGGCCACATAAAGGCTGCTGATTTCCTGTGGGCAGAGGGAGAGCTCAGCACTTTCAATTTGACCCCATTCAGAGTCTCCTTCCCTAAGCCAAGGCAGGTGCATAGCGAGAACCAGCAGCGACTCCCTAGTAGCCTCCTGACACCCTTCATAATTGGAGGCCTTAGCCAAAGTTTGGTATGTTTTACATCACAAAGGAGTCAATTGTTCCAGCAGATGGCACTCAGAACTCACTTTGCTCACTGGCCCAATTTAAAGTTCCATTTTAAAACATCAGTGTTTATAGAGTCATGGACCAAATATGACAGATTTCCGTTTCATCCTTTAGTTGACAGCACGCCCATCACATATCACATTGCGTCGTCAGGCTGTCAGCGCTGGCAGCTACTTTTTTCCCCTTTCTGAACCCTGGAGATGTTCCTTTGAAACCTGGAAACATGACAGAGTAGTTGGAGAGTTGGGGGGTCAGGGTGAGGAACCCAGCATATGTTTTTGCAACTCACAGTCCCCCACCTAAGCTCGTGTTATGAGCAGAAGACCCACAGATGGGGCACCCAGTTCAGTGTTAGAAGACTGCCTCCACCCCGCCCTCTGCCAGTGCCCCACCCTGCCCATGTATATGGGTCTACAGCTGTCAGGGAGCCATGGAGGACACCTGCCACTCCACTGCCCTTCTCCCCACAATCAGCCATGCCCTCCTCATTCTCTGCTACCTTAGGCACCTGCTGACACTGGCCCCCTCCATGTTATGGCAATTTCCCAGAGGAATCAGATGGCACTCAGAGAGGTAAGAGAGATTTGTCATACCAACATGCTCAGTGGGATGGCTCCCAAAACACTGAGCCCCAAATTGCAGGAATGGTAAAGTTTTATACAGTTTGTATGAGGAAACTTGTCACCCCAGCCATCATTGCATAAGCATTCTTTATTGTTTGGGAAGGGGGTCAAGGTAGCCATGGCTACCACTAAGGACAAGCAGTGCAGTACACCCAGCAACTTCTCTGCTCCAGCAAGCAGCAGAATCTAGGGAGCAGACTCCCCCAAGAGGCAGACTAAGCAACTTCCTGCTTCACTAGTGCAGGGACTACTATTCCCCAGGGAACCTCAATATCCACAGGACAAACCATCCAACAACATGGGCTCCTGATCCTTGACATTTTGACAGGTGATAAGAAAGGAACCAACCACTTACAAGGGAAAGAGGGCAGGAAGAGGGCAGCTCTAGCTCAAACCTTGCCCACCTTCGGAACCTCATTCACATGCTCTCAAGGCAGGCTTTTCAGCTCCCTGCAACCCTCACTTGCTCATTATCCTTGTGGCTTTGGGTAGGTTGTCGTTTCCTACCCAAGGTGCTGGAGGAAACTGGCCATGACCTGGACTGCAGCCTCCCCTCACGTGACCCTGGCCAGGATAGACCCGGCCTGATCCAGAGTCCACACCCCAGGGCAGGGGCAGGGACAAGGAGACTTTTGTGGCTTCTTCCTGCAAGCTCCGCAGCTCTGACTGACGCCACTCTATTAACCAAGGTGCCTCTCTGTAGAGGAGACGTGGTTCCAGAGAGCCAGAAGGAGACCAACAACTCCTCCCAGCCAGGCCGGCAGTCTCTCGAGTGCCCTCACCTTCCTCACTTAGCAAGCAGATGCCCTGCACAGCTAACACCTCCCAGTGACTGGCCCCAGGTCAAGCCCTCTATGGGACTCAGTGCCACCACAGGCCTACCCAACCCCACAGAAGCCCTCTCCCATGGGATGCTGGCCATTCCCACTTTCCCTCACAGACTGCAGTGCCCCCTACTTCTGCCAAGCTCCCACCAGCCCAAGGACATCTCCCCAGTCTCAGGAATCTCCTCACAAAAAAATCTCCTCACAAGAAGGTTGAGGGAGGAAAAACTATAGCACAGACAGGATTCACTGAGGACAACCAGGGATGGGTGCACAGACAGGGTTTTGTGTTACCCTGACCCCCAATAAACAGTTGTTGAACTCTGATGGGTGTCTTCAGCACCCCAAGCCCCCAAGGACCTTCTGGTCCTTTCTTGTGCAGGCCCCTTCCCAGGACGTCCCCCTAGTTCTACCCTCCTCTTTGTTTCCTGCACGGGAGGTGCCGTCCAGACACGGAACTCTCCCCTCCTTACCTCCCACAGTGAGCCTGGTGGCTCAGGAAGGAGCACAGCATCATCTGTCTCTGCGGTCTTTGCCCAAAATCCTGACTCCCCAGGTATGGCTCTGAGGTTCCGTCTTTCAGTTCAGCCCTGTCACAACCTCCTCAGGAGTCACCTCCTTCCAGCCTGAGGGCTGAGCTGGCAGGACAGGCCTCCTCCTGGCCAAGGCAGCTCATGGGCACATGGGACCTCAGAGACTCTGACATGAAGGTCACATGGCAACTTGGAGATGAGGGGACAAAGGCACCTCTTCTTAGCACATGTCTGCTGGAAACTGTCATAGCCAGAGGATGTGGCTCTGGACCAGGAAGGACTTCTTGGCCCTCCCCTCACCCAAGGTGGACCGGCAGGGGTAGCCAAACCAGGCAGCACCAGGAGAGACTGGAGGCTCAGCCTCTAGCCTGTAGGACTCACATGGTGTCCATCCTGCCCGGGAGGGCTGCAAGCTGGGCTGGGAGCCTGCACTGCCTTCCCCACTTCCTGCTCGCAGCAGGTCTGGGTTCTCTTGCAGATTCAACAAAAGGGTGTGTCAGTGAGGGCAGCCCCCAATTCAGCCCAGACCCGAGGCTGAGACCCTCTACAAAGCCATGAAGGGCATTGGGGGGAATAGGCACCCACATCTTGCCCTGACAACGCTGTGACTCTGAAGCTTTAGGCCCTGCTGCTCACATGTGGAGAGGGGAAGCCAGGGACAGCCATGGGCCAGGGTCTCCCCATAACTTTCGGAGACCAACTACCCAGCATGCAGAGAATCACTCAGATCCCACCTTCTCCAGCACTGGTCTACACTTACCCTCCAAGACTGGGGAGGGGGCACACACGCTTTCCCTGAGTAATAGGAGGGGGGCTGGGGCATCTGCTGTGTGTGCAGCACCCTGGGCAGGCATCTTCACCCTGCTCAGGATGGGCTTTGGCACTTAAAATTCATCCCCAAGAACTCGGGGCTCTCCATGCCACTGTGAATTTGGGCTGGGATGATGTTGGGATAGCATGTGGTACAGAGGAGATGGAATTTTCGAGGGACTGAACTGTTCTCAGGGGGCACCAGTACAGAGTTTCTGTGAGTTTTCCCCTTTTCCACTTTGGTGGCCCCTCCTTTCTGTCTCCAGTTCCTGAATTCCCTTGTTCTGAGCAGGACAGGACTGACCTGAGTCCTTGGGATTTGGATAGCTGACTCAGAAAGAACTCCCACTGTTACCCCGGGAGGGATTTACTCCCTAGCTGGCTTAGACTGGCCAACCGGTGCCATAACTAGAAACACCATTCTGGAAGAGTCTAGAAAGCATGTTCATTTGCTCTACTTCCTTCCCAGCCAAGCTTTATTATTATCTCCACTTCTCAGAGGAGAAAGCAGAGACGGGGAGGTTAGGCTGCTGGGCGGGAACTCAAACCCAGTTTTCTGGCCCCTCAGTGCTGACCTTCCCCCGCCACCACCCACACAAACCAGTGCAAGGCAGGGGTCCCACTCTCCCACTGCAAAGGCTCCAGCCTTGTCCAGAGCAGACCAGACAACCAGCGGGTCCTCATGTTCCAGCACTTGAGTTTCGACTGTGCTATGCCTCAACGTTAGTGGCAGGAGGTGGGTGTGAAAGGATGCATTTTCTGTCTAGGTGTCTTGTCTACATGGTAAAAATCATGAGGTTTTGGCACTGTGTGGGTGGTGGGTCCCACGACAGAGCTAAAAAGCAGCTGCCCTCCCTCCTCTCCAGGCTTCTCCAGCACCTCTCTCAAACCCCAGGGCAGCAGGGCTACTCACACTGTGCACCCCTAGGGAACAACGAGCAGGCCATGACAGTGCTCACGTGGAGAAGCAAAGAGCAGCGACAGCAGGTTGCCAAGTATTTCAAGGCTCAGTTCAGCAAGGTAAAGGGGCACTGGGGTACTGGAGTTTAGGGCGGCAGGTATGCTGGGCCCGGGGAACTGCTGCTGCCAGAGATATCGTAGGAGGCGACTCTAGGGGAGGGTCTTTTCTAGTGGCCAGCCCACTGGAAATGTGGCCTTATGGGACATACTTACACTAAAAAAATGATGTGTGGTTTATCTCAAATCCAAAATTAAAAGCCTGCCTTGTGTCTTTGCTATAAAACTTACTTACAGCTGCTGCCCACAACCAGCGGGTCTTCTGTCACCTGACCATCCTCCCTGCCCACTTTCTCACTGTGCTCCTTCACCTTCACTCACCGCCCCACGCATGGGGCTTGTCCCTGCCTCTGTGCTTTGCTCATCCTGATCTCAGACCTGGAACCACCTTCACTCTCCCACACCTGGAGACGGAGGCACTGTTCCTGTCTGGCCTAGACACACAGTCCTCATCCTGGAGCTAGTCATGTCACTCATAAGTAGCTAAGGAACAGTCTTTGAGTGGGTGGTGATGGGGGAAGGTCAGAACTGAGGGTTCAGAAACCTGGCCCTTGTGTGGCCACTCCGTGGCTTCGTATCTATATGGCGGGCACATGAGGACCTTGATGAGTCTCTCGAATTAGTGGCAAATTTGAGAGACTCATCAAGGTCCTCATGTGCCTGCCATATAGATACGAAGCCAAAGAGCTATGTGAGGCCATGAAAGTAACAGAGCAGGTGGGGTGGGCAGGGCCACATGTTATGAGGACCCGACTCCTTTCCCAGGAAAGCCTGGCCCAGGGAGCTCTGGGATCCCTGCAGTGGAGTGACCCATAGAGAAGCCCGCTGTGGAGGGCAGAGCTGAGATGGAGGTTTCCCATCACACCACTTGCCCACAGTGGGATTGCCCGGTCACCTCCTCAGCAGAGGTCCCAGCAGGGTGGAGCTGAGCAGTGCCAGTTCTTCCTGTGGCTCAGGCCTCTTGATAAAGAGGGTGTGGAGGGAGCTGAATGGCACAGGTAAGACTTTTCAGCACACGGAAGATATCCACAGAGCTTAGGAGACAAAGAGGGCATAATTATCAAAATGCTGGCTTCAAGGACAAAGAACCAGCTGCTGGAGATAATAAAGGCCTATGAGGAGGGTAAGGGGCCTGACTTCAAGGTTCACTTGGGAATGGCCACAAGTTCTGGTGGCCTAGCAGGGGCCAAGGGACAGGCAGTGCACTGGGCCACATTGTCCGGGACCCTTTCTCGGCTTTTCCACACATGGGTGCTAAGCTCCTACTGCATGCCAAGACTTGTGCCTGATGGTGAGATAGGACATGACTCAGTTCACTCTCTAAACACCCAGCGCTGCTGAGGGAGGGTATGAACCCAGTAAACACTCTCCCCCTTGAGGATGTGGAAACACTATGAAGCGCAGGCCACGTCAGCAGTGGACAAGGCTAGCTCCTTCCTGGTCAGGCACAGATGACCCAGAGGGTGACACAAGCCCACCCGCCAAAGTCTCATTGCATTGGGGGGAGGAGGCAGGTGCAGACAACAGACCAGCTATACCGATGTCTGCAGTGTAAGGAAGCAGAAGCCAGCCCTCTGCCACACGTGAGCCTGGTGGAGAGCTAGCTGCCTGAAGGTGCTGGCTTTTCCAAACTGGAACAAAGAAACAGGGTTGACAGCCCCTGGCTGGGCACTCTAGCCTGGCCCACTTTTGTGCTTCAGATGGGTTGACAGTTCATGTCATGTGCTAGTTCTGAACACCCACGAGGTGACAGAGCCTCTGCATCTCAGACAACTGGGTGCTGCATCCACTCCCCATGCCAGGGACTCACCCTTCCTAGAAGACTTTAATGGACAAAAGTGAAGGAAACATTATTAGGAGGACAAAAGCTGGCCCAAGGCTCCGGGTCCTGTTCCCCTGCAGAATACAAGTTAGGCAGACACGACTGCTACCTGCGGAGGATCCTGGTAAGCGTCCTGCAGGTGTCAGCCCTAGCTCTTCAGAGTTCCTTGTCTGGGGTACCCCAAATGCTCCACCCCAAGATCAGTTTAGGATGGGCCCTGAGTCCAGTGACTAAATACCCTTATAAGAAGAGGAAAGGATACAAAGAAGGAAAAGTTCATGTGAAGACAGGGACAGAGTCTGGAGTTTTGTAGCCACAAACCAAGTACTGCCAAGGACTCTGGCAGAAACGTTAAAGAAGATAGCAAGGAAAAGGCAAAAGATATTTCCTCAGGGACTTGGATGGAGCAGGGATTTCTGACTTCTCACTTTAAGAACTGTGAGAGAATATATACATGTCCCGTTAAGCTGCCACGTTTGGAGTAATTTGTTATAGCAGCCCTAGGAAACTAACACAGTATAATAATTTCAATTTTTGTTAAGTACCATTAAAAACCAACTATAGGGCCTCTCTGGTGGCACAGGCTGTTAGGCACTGCACATGAAGCTGTCTGCAGCCTCTGCAGCCAGAGTTCGATCCCGGCCAGCCGGCGAGAATCCCACATGGAGAAGCAGACCTCGCCTGTCTTGCCCGCTGCTCCCCTCAGCAATGTATTTTGTCAGCCTGCCTGGTCTGTTCCCCACTCTGTCTCTGGTGAATTCTCTCATCCTCTCGTGCATCTGGCCTGTACCCCAGCTCTTGGAAAAAAATTAAATAAATATTTAAGAAAAAAAACAAATCACCTATGGTTTTATTCCTCTGTAAGACATGAGCTAGTTTTTTTTCTAATTTGTCTGTCTTATCTCAACATTTTTTTCATTTCTTCCAACTAAAAAAAAAAAAAAAACTCCTGTTTCTCCTATTCTTTTGAAGCCATTCTGTCATACTGCTGGTATCTTTGTTAACACATAAATAAATATTGGCATTTCCTAACAACTGTATGAGAAATAAAATTTTAACATTTTAAGTATTACACTTTGACATTTTAAGTATTATACTCTGAAAAAGTGCTTATTGATAACTGATGATGAAATGAAGATGATTCATTGTTTTCCCATTGGGGCAACCCTTCATAAGGGACAGGAGAGAGAGCATTTCTCAGAGTCTTTGCCAGGGCCCACACTGCCACACAGGCCAGGCAAGTATGACAGGCATCACAATCCACCAACGAGAGTGTGCAGAGCAGAGACTGTGCGGTGTGATGGCCTGGAGGGTACCGTATCTCTGACTTTGGGGAAGGAATCACCTAAGTTCACATCAGCAGCATCTGAAAGAGCCCTGTCTCAGACAGGCAACTTCCCGCAACACTTCAGCCCAGGTTCACTGTGGGAACAACCCACAAAGACTTAAGGCTAAGGCCAACCTGATTGTTTGATAGGTTTTACAGGGACTAATTCAATGTCAAGTATCCCACATAAAGTCGCTCTTCTGTGTGAATACTGGTCGTCATAAATACAAATTGTATTATAGCGGAAATATTTTTTTCTTCTTTCTCTCAGACACAGAATTTTTAAAACTGTGACTTTAATATCCTAACCTAGGAGAAAATGATTCAACTATCAAAATATTCTAATTTATCTAAAGGGTAAATATGCCACTATGGGAGAGACGTTCTTACACTTTTATAAGCAAAGGTATTATTGCCTGCTTAAAGAAAGCAAAAACAAATGGATACAGAAAATAATAAACTAATTATTTTATTCTGTGTTCTTTTGGCCTCGAAAACCACATAGCACTAGGTTGTGATTGGTTTGAAAGAGAGAAAGACTCAGAATAACAGCCTTGGAAGGAAAAGGATTATGTTATTATGGTGTGAATTTGTCTGTCTCGCTGCTGGTCGGCAGTGAGTCTCCTATTCCCTCCCATTGCCCAGTGGTATCCTTAACCCTCCTGAAGACAATTTGTGCAGATTACCTATGAAATGGGATGCCCATCTTCTGTTTCATTTATACACTAAATGGATGGTTTTCAGTGGTTGAATACCCTGTAAAAAGCATTCTGTCCATTTTATGACAATTAAGAGTGGTAATTGCTCTGGGGTCATTTTTGCCCCTCTCCGTTTCTCACTGAGAGACCAGCAGTGTGACCTCCCTACCTATGCCCTCCATGGAGTCTCTTCAGGCTCAAAGCTGGGAAAGCAACACTCCAGGGACGCACTCCATTTTGACAGCAATTTTCTCACTTTTGCTCCCCTTACTACAAGCTAAATCACCAACCAGCTCAACGGTCCCCAAATGGCAGTCTCTGAGTTTTGAGATAGGTCTCAGCAGCAGGGGTTGGAGGTAAGGACGTGGGGACTGAGCACCAGCCACAGACAATGGGCCTTAGTTCTGTTGTTAGCTCTGCTGGAAACTTTACGCTGCTGTTTTCAGGTCATCTCATCTGATCTATTTTGACATTTCTTCTGCTCATGTCTTGAGATATACATGTATATTTTAATTTAATAATCTAAATGAAGGTATAAAAATTATAGGAGATCCAAAAGATGTCAGGAAAAGGAGGACAATGGGATGGTGAAGGCTAGATTTGGACTTATAGTGGTGACCCTAATATAATACAGACATATGTTAATTCTCAAAGATTAACTCCTGAAACTTCTACACTGCTACTTCAGTTTTTTCAAGTTAAAACAAATATTTTTTTTCAATTTTTAAAAATACGGAATATAGTTTATTATATAATTTATTTAACACCATTTAAAATAACGTTTGTAAAGCAATTTTATTGACAGAGAAATGCCCACAACATAATATGAAGTGAAAAAAGCTGTTCAATAAAGAGAGAGAAGGAAAAACATTGAAGAGTTAATATGTGGTAATAACTGGGTAGATTTTTTTTTCTTCTTTATACTTTTCTGAATTTTCCACAAAGGAAAATAAATATTTTGTTCTTAGTCAAGGAGTTATTAAAATACATACATATGAAAACTGCTGCAGAAGTATAATGAAAACTATTCTCTCTTACCCTATCTACATTTCCCATTATATCTTTGTCCTACATTCTCCCCAAACTGACAGGTTCACACTGAGTTCCCCAAAGCAGTACTTCTCTTGAGTGTTCCCTGCACAGAAATTCTGAATGTGATCACTTATAGGAGAACTACAGGGAGAGAGATATGTTCTTTATGCTTAAAAAAACCAAAAGAAAGACTCTGGACATCATGAAAAATTAACATACCCTCTGATGGATTTACAGATCAGTCTGGGCTGTGCCTCTATCCACGATGAGTTGAAATCCTACTTCAAAAGGGATTTTATTCCTCTGTAATTCCAATTTTTCAAAATGCCATAAATGGCCGACTTTTTAAAAAATATTTATTTATTTATTTATTTGTTTGTTTGTTTGTTTATTTATTTATTTATACAAGAGCTGGGGTACAGGCCAGATGCGTGGGAGGGTGAGAGGATTCACCAGAGACAGAGCAGGTTGCAGAACAGGCAGACTGACGAAATACACTGCTGAGGGGAGCAGCGGGAAAGACAGGAGAGGTCTGCTTCATCATGTGGGATTCTCGCCAGCTGGCCTGGATCGAACCAGCGCTGCAGAGGCTGCAGACAGCCTCACAGCATGCACTCAACCGCCTGCGCCACCAGGGGAGGCCCAGATGGCCGACCTTTTATCTCTCAGTGTACCATCCATTCCTTTATCACCAGGCTATCCTCAATGAATATGATTAAAATAGCATATAGCTAATTAACATCCAAACAGTACTCTGTGGCAATGTCCCAAGGATGATCTCCCAGTCTTACACTAGATGTATAACCAACAAGAAGGGAGCTAAGATTCCTCGGTAAACTTTCCAGGTCAATTTTAGTTGGGAAATAACAAAATTAAGTAATGACTAAAAGTCTACCGAAGGCTATTAATATACCAGTGTGCATCAGTAATACGGACGGTGAATATTGTAGCCAGCTCTTCCCCATTCCCCCCAATTTTTTTCCTTGTCAACATTTTAAAATTTGGAAGGGAACAGTTTTGAAAGTACTGCTCTAATGGGTTGAATTGTTGTAAGGTTTGACAGATGAGGCCCCAATGGACCGCCCCACGATTTGCAATTCAACATGTGGTAAGGATCCAGAATGGCTAGAGCTGTGTGGCCAGGGGCGTTCTGTGAGTGATGAGTTGTGTATAGTGAACTGTGAGGCAATAAACTAATGAGAAAGAAAAGTCTCTGCCTCTCCATTGTTTCATGTATTTATGAGAACTGTTCTTCATTGGGGGATGTAGTGATCCTGACCATTCCCAGAGGACTCAAGAGACCCCATTTTGCATGAGCCTTTTAATGTCTCAGTATCTCTTCTCTTCCTAGCTGCAAAGATCATGACAAAACTGCTTTGAACTGAGAATCACTGGTCACTAAGGGAATCCCAGAGAGAAGTATTTTTGTTGGGCTGCATGAGAAAACTGATGCTGCACCTCAAAGCAGCTAGTTCCTGCTAAAGGCGGCCATGTGGGAATGTGGGTGCAGGACTGCCAGATAGTTTAGATTTTTTGAAAGCAACTGGAATGTATATTTATAATAGGTTTAGTGAATATAATTCATACACTCTACTGTCCTTCCACTTAGAGTATCTTCACATAGTATATTTACACAGTTGTGGAACCGTTCACACAATCTAATTTTATGGATTTTTTTTATTTTCTTCTTGTGGGGAAGGACATCCAAAATCTATTCTTCAAGAGATAGACAAAATTAGCAGGTAAAACCACAGGGGTTTTTCTATAGATCATACATTCACAAGGAATTATTAGCTTAACAGTGAAAAGGGGGGCATGTTCTCTGAAACAATATCCCTTAACAATCTAGAGAAACTTTTCCCAAGGACTGCCACATATTTCAGTTAACACAACTAAAAAGACAACTGCTTAGCCTGAAGCAGGGAGAGGTAGGTATGCTTCCATGGTAACTCTATGTGTAATATAGATAGAAGAGGTCTGTCTGTTTTATACGTGCCCCAAACCTGCACTTGTCTTTTTTTAATGTTAGTTCAGATGTATTAAAAATCACATGCAAGCCCAAAAAAAGTACATTTATTGCTCATGTTGATGCTATAGGCTGCTAACTGATAACCTCTAGGACAAAAGACTCACCACAATACCTTTGACTTTTTCAGAAATTATAACCAATAGAAGTGAACTGGGAAACAAGAAATAAACAGTGCTGGCTAGTAGTCTAGTTGGAAACTTATTAATGTATAATTTGGGATAATTTTATATGCACATCACAAGGAAACACTTGGGAACACCTACTTTATGAGTTATCTGTGAAGAATTTTAAAGTGCTAAACAGAACAAAAAGTTACCTTTCGTGGATGGGAATCAAGTTTGAGTCATCTTGACATACCTGTACCTAACATGGCATCTTACACAGAGAAGTCACTTGTTAGATGATAAAATAATCATACTCAATAAGCTGTGTGTAAAAGTGGGATTGCTCTCTTCTCACTTATGACCACACATGATCTCTCAACAATAATATAAGAGAACATATTCCAAGACTAGATGAGAAGTTACAGAAGAAAACCCTTAAACTCCATGATTATCATCCCTATGAATCTTTCCAAAAAAATTTATTTGGGGCTTAATATAAAATATATGAATGCATTCCTCATTTTCATCAATTATCCACTAAATAGTACCCCAATACTCTATATGTTTCCAGGTTACTTTGTCAACCAATATAAACATAGGATGCAAGACGTAATAAAGTCCCTGCAACCACCAAGTCACACATCTGGGGATAGAAATTTAATAATTGCTCTTTCCAAACAGGTCGGCAAATTGGACTTTTATGGTCAGGGATGATCTAGGACTATTTTTTATGTCCCTAGCTTAGCAGAGGCCTAAGACAGTAGCCAGGTGAGAGGTCAGACCCAGCTGAAGTGGACTTGCAGAGTAACCATCACACCATTAAGTAACGGGACCCTTGACTTTGCCTCAAGTAGACATACACCTCCAAGCCACACACAGACACAACCAGCCCAGCTTCCTGAAGGGATTTAACCAAATCATTGCACCTTTCCAGATTAGTGGGGGTGGAAAAAAAAATCTCAATTTATATCAACGTTTGATGGCATTTTCAAGGCAAACTTAAAACTAAAACAACCTAGTAGAGGGGCCTCCCTGATGACACAGGGGTTAAAATTAGTACTATCAGCAGTCACTGCAGCATGAGTTCAATCCCCAGCCAGGGAACTGACCCACATGGTGAGGCAGACCTCTACTGTCTTGTCCACAGCTCCCCTCAGCAGGGTATTTCAGAAGACCAGCCTGTTCTGCTCCCCACTCTGTGTATGGTGAATCCTCTCAACCCCCACCTCCACATCTGTGGCCTAAACCCCAGTTCTTGTATGCACATATTTAAAAAAAATCAAAAAATACCTGGTAGATATGGAGGATTAGGAGTGTTGGCAAACCAACAAAGATTTTTTGGGGGCAATTTTGTTGTGTTTTTTTAAATTAATTTCTTTATTTGTATATATTTTACATCAGGTGTAGTCCCCATAGAATTTCCATCATCAATTCACCCGTGCACCATCACCTTAGTCCCTTGTGCTCTTCTGGCCCTCATTTTGATCCCTCTCTTTCCCCATCCCCTGCAGAATGTCTCTGATTTATAGTTCTCCAATTATTTTTGTTTTGTTTTGTTGTGTTTTTTTTTAATTGTTATTTTTTTGCCTGATGCTTTATTAGGTTCCCCTATATTCCTCCTATAAGTGAAACCATCCAATATTTTTCTTTTTCCTTCTGATTTATTTCACTGAGCATAATCCCATCTAGCTCCATCCATTTTGTTGAGAATGGCATTACATTATCCTTTTTTTTTTTTTTTTTTTTGCTGAATAGTATTCCATTGTGCATATGTACCACATATTTTTGACCCAGTCATCTATATTTGGGCACTTGGGTTGTTTCCAAGTCTTATCTATTATAAATAGTGCTGCAATAAACAGAGAGTTGCAGGTATCCTTTAGAATTAATGTTTTTGTGTCCTTTGGGTAGATTCCTAGGAGTGGAATTGCTGAGTCACACTTGGACTCAGATCACTGTCATAAAAGTAACAGGTAACCAATTTCCATAAAAGAAAATATTAATATTCAGATGCTTTCTTTTTTAAAGAAAGCAAGTATTACAATGTTCAATCTCATTGGCAAGTATGTATTTGAGTCACAAAATAACTCTTGTTCATATCCAGGCATTTACAAGGAGGGAGTTTTTTAAAATATAAAGTTATTGGGCCTCCCCGGTGGCACAGCTGTTGAGCGCTGGGTTGCGAAGCTGCCCGCGGCGTCTGAAGCGCCAGTTCGATCCCGGCTGCTCCCCGGCCACCAGAGGAGGGTCCCACATGGCGCGCAGACCTCTCCTGCCGCCTGCTGCTCCCCTCAGCAGTGTACTTCAGTCCTTCTGCCTGCTGTGCTCCCCGCTCTGGCTCTGGTGAATTCTCCCACCCTCCTGCACTTCTGACTATACCCAGAGCATGTATAAATAAATAAATACATATATATATAAAGTTATAGATATATAAAGTTACATCCTAAAATACTTGAATTACTCACTTTTTATGAGGGCCTCTTTATATTCTATAAATATAAATATGTTATTAATATATGAGCACAAATACAGTCTATAAAGTATATAATTTTATATAAATATAAAACGTACACATTTATAAATATATAAATGTTCTATAAATATACTTGTATAGTCATATATATTCCCTTATTCTAGCTCAGTACTTCTTTCCCAGACATCTCCCCATGCATGTTCCATTGCCATGGACATTTAGAATTAGAACAAAATTCCCCACTTATTCTTGTTGTTGAACTTTTCCTTTGAAAGTTTTATGTGCCTAATGTAGAGAACTCAAATAGAGTTTCTCAATCAATAAATCATCAGCAAGCAGCATGTATGAGAACCTAATCCAACATCTTTCTCCAAACTAGTTTTTATTATCTTGCTCGCTCTCTCTCTGACTTCAAAGTCTTACCAAAAGAAGCGAAAGACAATTGACTTCTAATCATCAACATGCATTCTTCATGCCCCATCATCAAAGATATTAAGAACTTTGAGAAATCAAAGGATTTTAAAACTCAAAAGGAAATTCCTAACCTGAAATATATAGGGACCCTTCTCTTCCTATGATCTGGTATTTTGTGAGAGGTATCCTTTTTTCTGCCCATTGGATCATGATTACCCCCTTGAAACCTGAGAGACAGAGAGTTATTAGAAGTTTAATTTCATTTCATCCCCTAAGCCCTTTTCTTCTCCATGACACACACACTGACAGTTTAAAGAAAATAAGTTTTGTGTAAAATTCTTTCTAGGGCAAAATTATCCACAGTTCTTAACTGAAAAGTGAATTTTATGACAATGTCTGATCATAAAACTTTGCCCGGGTTTAAACTAGCAGCAAGAAATACTTTTAGTGAGAAATAAATCAAGGCAGCTCAACTGCTCCAGTCGTACAATCTTTTGATATTCATTTATATTCAGGGTAATTTCACTTGTCTATTACATAGATATTTTGATTTTTCAGACACATAGGAGAGAAAAAGGGAAACTTGATTCTGGCTTCTATCCGATATCCTCTACCTGACTTTATTTTTTTTAAGATTTATTTATTTATGCATACAAGAACTGGGGTGTAGGCCAGAGGTGCAGGGGGTGAAAGGATTTACCAGAGACAGAGTGGGGAGCAGAACAGGCAGATCTACTGAAATATACTGCGGAGGGGAGCAGCAGGCGAGGCAGGAGAGGTTTGCTGCGCCATGTGGGTTAGCTCCCTGGCTGGGGATCGAACTCCTGCTGCAATGGCTGCCGATAGCTTCATAGTGCTGAGACTTCATCCCTTGCTCCACTACGAAGGCCTCTGCTACCTGACTTTAGTCCTCAAAATGTCATCATCTGTCAAGGAGGTCTTCCAGAACAGCTGTTGTACTTTTTGAATAGATGTGATGAATTGGTATTATATTTCTAGCATATTGAACTATTTCATTTATTATTCCTTCATTTTTTTTCAAAAGGTTCTAACCACAAACACGTTAATGTTCAAATTCACACAGCTGAAATTTTGGTGGTCAGAGAGAAAAGGGAAAGTGGCCTTATCTTTGCACAGGCCTTATCTTTGTCAGAAATACAGAATCTCAGGCCCCATTGAATGCTGGCCTTCTGAATCAGAATCTGCTTTGTAATAATTCCACAGAACCCCCCTAGTTGGTTCAAATGCACATTAAATTATGAAAAGCACAGCTCTGAATCACTTAACTAATATATGTTCTGTGTCATAGATTATAGTTATTCTAATATTTAAAATGAATAAGAAATATACACTAAGTTATTTTCACAATTATGATGTTGGGTTCCACAAAATCAAGTTTTTGTAGCTAAAAAATATTAGATAATAGAATTCTAGATATCCATTTATTCATACCAAAGCAAAACCAAACAAAGTGTGACCTAAGTTCAAAGAGGAATAGTGATTTACCGACAGCCACACAGCAGTAGTGGTAGAGCAAGGACAGGAAACCTGGCCTCCTGACTCACAGTCTGGACGATATACATCTACCACCACACTGCTCCCCACCAAGCAGACCAACACAGGCATTTTATAACAGGAACAAAAAAGAGCTAGTATTGATCACTTGCTTCATACCAAATTTTTACTCACTCTACATGTATTTTCTCATTTAATTTTGAAAATCAGAGTATGATAAAAGGTAAAAATCTTATTTCCATTTTACAGATGAAAGTACTGAGGGCTAGAGAGACTGAGTAAGATCACACACGCATCTAGAAATGGTAAGTTAACTGTTTTTAGAAAGACATTCTATGCCTCTCACAGCCAGGTTGTTCATGTCTCACTTTTTCTGATGCAAATATTCATTCTCTACTAATTTTTAATCCACATTATCCAACATATATGCAAATAAGATTTATCATAATTTACTCTAAAGAAGTATACTCTTTCACCAGCAAGTAACCACATCTGATTCTATCATGGTTATTTTGAAAGTTGAACAACACAGGATTTAAATTCAAGCAGATGACCTCTGGATAGAACTATTTTTTTAGAATTCCATTACTTCACATTTCTGGGCAAAGGAATCGCTGCAGCATCAGTGATATTTGTGACTCTAGCAAACAGCCAGGACCTGTTTCATGAAGCACTGATTCTCATTTTCTTTACTTGTCATATAAATGAAAACGGCCAACATATAGTAATGCCAGATTCATTTTCTTGGGAATATCACTCCACATTCATTTTAAGACTCAAATAAAACAGGCCACAAGAGGGTCATGCAAAAGAGGATATAAGAGTTCCCATGTTAAGAAGAGGGGACAAGGATGATGTGCTACTAAATCAGATGACTCACATGGATTCACTCCCCTGAATATTAAGAAACTTAGTCTAGTGGTCTGGACAAGAAAAAGATGTCTGATGCTAGCCCTGGTACTGACTTGCATTCTGTATAAAGACTGCTCACCAGGTATTCCCTGGCACTTTCATGAATTATTCTATCATCTACAAACTTCTCATATACCAAGTCATGAGCATATTTGTTGCCTCTGAAATTTACAGAGAATGTATTACATGTATTATAAAAAATAATAATACAAAGAATGTTGTAGAATTCATCATAAACATTTATGAATACCCATTATACAAAAATGCCGAGACCAGGTTAATGAGTTATGAAGAAAAGTGCCTGAAAAACTTAAAGGGCCTCGGAGAATTTAGGAGAAAACACCCAGAGCTCTTAGCATGAGATTAGAGCTTAGCCTAGCCCCCAACTCCCTTCAATGTAATCAGTGAATACCCTTAGCCCTCAGGAGGCTCTCAGCTAATTGTTGAATAGCCTTAGAGCTTATGAAGGTCTTGCCCTACAAATTCTATTCACAGGGCATGAGATGATCTGTAGCAAACAACTTTCCCTTCTCATGGGAAGCAGGTAGTGATTTTAAACAGTCTTTAAAAAATCAAAAATTTGGGCCTCCCCTGGTGGCGCAGCGGTTGAGGGCTGCAGCCTCTGCAGCGCCAGTTCGATCCCCAGCCACTGGTGAGGATCCCACAAAAAAAAAAAATTAAAAATTCATGTGTCTGTTCACCACACATCTGCAAAAACTGAGAGAAACACACACTGTCTATAAGCCTCCTGCTTAAAACCAACCTTTTTTTTTTTTTAAGAATTTGTATGTGCTATACTTTTATACTCCTGCAAAAGAATAGAGCAAAATATATATTGCTATTTTCCACATGGGAATTGTGTATGATGTCATTATGGGCATATAATTTCTACCCTAAGTGAAGCAATAGAAGAGTTCAGGACACTACACACACACACACACACACACACACACACACACACTTCATCCCACATCTACCCCCAGAATAACTGCTGATCAGTGTTACCAAGTCTAGCAGGAAGTTTACTTCACACTATTACTCACAGACCTAGACTGATAGAGGAGTCACCATCTTTTAGCTGCATCTTCCAGAAAATACAATCCACAATCCGACCACCACATAGAGATAACAACACTGCAGGGTCTCAGACCAGGAATAAAATAATGCAACCTGGAAGTGATTCACATCCTTTCTTCTCCTAGTTCATTGATCAGAACTACTCACAATGACCACTTAGCAGCAAAGGAGCTGAAAAATGCAAACCTCCATGTTTTCAGAAGAGAAATGGAAATTGGTGATCTCTGATAATGTCTGCTTCATGTTTCCCTGGGGCCTTTCTTTTCCCAAGTTAAGTACCCATAACTCCTTCAACTGATTTTATATGGCATGGTTTTCACAGCCCTCATCTTTCTCATTGCCTTCCTGTATGTCACCTCTACATTAAATGTTCTCAACCTGCACCTGCAAAGCCTGAGAAGTTGTATGTGATTTTTCTGTGACTGTATTAATATCATGAGGAGAAAGGACATGGTTTTGAAAGGAGTAAGTCCGAGAAAGGGAATCCCAAAGGGATCAACCTGAAAGGAACCACTGCTTAAATTCTTCATTATTATCTTTCAACAGTCATGCTTAGGAATGAAACAGCTTAGCAGTGGCCTGACCATTGGTGATTACTACTACACCGTTATATCTTATGAACAAAAATACAGCACTTCTATGAAAACAGCTTAGGACTGCATTTAATTTTTTGACAGAATACTAGACTACATTGAGTTTAAGGGCAAACAAAACATCCAAGTATGTACCATTTGAACTGCCGTCAAGCCCTCGACGTATGAAAATTCTTTGAGACTGTTTTATTTATTTTTCTTAGCTCTATTCTCACTTTCACTTACTGCTCTGGGCTTCAATTCATGTTTGGATAATTGGTTTTGAATCTTAGTTATATCACTAAACATATTTGTTCTTCCCTCCCATATTTGTGTATTCTGATACCATCTGTTCTTCAGATTCACCCAAGACAATGACACAAAATTTTGGGTAGTTTAGTGCAAAGGACTGAGCCATGATATAAGGAAGACACATTTGCTATATTTAACACACTGCGTCATCTCCCTGTTCTGTTTCTCTGTTCCCAGCCTTGTCAATGATTATAAACGTGTTGACTTCCCTATCACAGCACCCTTCTCCTAAATAAGTAACAGATTTTGGTCCCTTTCTACAGTCTCAATGATAACCTTCTGAAGAGCTGATATTTTATCCTGTGTTTTGCAAATTTTCTTCACCTAAAATGTGGGGTGTTTTTTAGGGTTTATTTTATTTTTATACAAGAGCCAGGGTACAGGACAGATGTGTGGGAGGGTGAGAGGATTCACCCGAGACAGAGCCCAGAATAGAACAATCAGACCGACCAAAATACACTGCTGAGGGGAGCAGCGGGCGAGGCAGGAGAGGTCTGCTGCTCCATGTGGGTATCTCCGCTGCTGGTGGGGATTGAACCGGCACTGCAGAGGCTGCAGACAGCTTCCCAGCACTGTGCTCAACCGCCTGTGCCACCAGGGAGCCCTAAAATGTGTTTTTAACGGTATTGTTATAATCACAATTTTTACACCAAATCTGAATTCAAGCAAATTACTTAATGACACTGGAACACAGCTTATTCATCAATAAAAAGATGGTTGGAACAGAAATATTTTAGCCCCTGATAACTTTTAAAAAGGGAGAATCTCAAATTTTGCCAAACATTTCAAGTGAAGAGTGAAAACCTCCCCGTTAGAATAGTACTGACCCTATTATGACAAAGAAGTTGGAGCATAAAGAAATGATGGGGCTTTCCAAATTTTTGTACACAGTCCATTGTAGAATGGAGAAGATTATCCCACTCCATCTATACTCCCTCTAGAAAAATAGTATTTTATCCTCTTGCCAGACATTAAAATGGTCCATGTACCACCTAATAGTAATAACTGTTTAACCTTGGCTAATGCCACCTATCAATTCACATTACTTTGGCCTGTTAGCTTCAAAAAACCTCGCAAGGTTAACTGTGCAATGATTCAATGACATTATCTCAGTATCAAAATATTATGAGATTACAGTACAGAAAATAATACAGATGTCAAACACTTGTCTAGCTATTCAGAAAAAAAATAGAAAATTTACAGCTATATTGCTCTGCCTACTCTTGTATGAAATATTTATCCCAGACAACCACTGTTCTCAGATTAATACCATTCAATCTTATTTCAAGGAGTTGACAGTGGTTCCCCTCCTCCCTCACTATGGTCCTCCCTCATAATCATACAATATTCCAGAAGGGTGTCCTATATTAACTCACCAGAAGCCATTTTACAAGCTTCAAGGAGCTCCCTCCCTTTCAAGATTGAAAGAGAGGACATCAGTTTTACTTTACCATGTAAAAAACCATACCACATACTCTGAACTTCAAATGAATAGGTAAATAATCATGTGGAACAAGTCAATCATTCAAAGGGCCTCTGTGACTTAATCTTCCAGCAAGCAAGTCTTTCAGGAACCAACTACCTCCTTTTAAGAGAACAAACAAACATTCCTGGCCAACTTGCACAAAAATTAAATCCCTTAATTTTTTCTTACCAATAAGGCAACAGTGCCTGACTATTGTAGGTCCTCAATAAATATTTGTAGATATGTTAGCCAAAGACCAGTTACTTATTCAGTATCTACTATGTTACCAGGACCAGAAGAAATAATTTTAAAGTATTAAATATGAGTTGAAGTTTTGAGGAATTTATAGTACATATGTTTGGAAAAATCAATGACATTAAATATAATTGGAAATCAATATTAGAAAAAAATGTACACTTTTAAAGCCTTGTATTATAAACTTTAAAGTCTCTGGAAAAGTTTTTTAAAAGCCATAAATTAGGGCAACCATTAAAGGTTTTGTGGAAGAAGTAGATACTGAACTTCTGCTTGCGCTGGTTTATAACACTAATGTTAACAAATGACAAAAATATTAACAGCTTACCCAACATGTCTTCCTCATTCATATATGATACTTCAGAGTTTGCTTCAGTTCTGCTCCATGACTTCTTTAATCAAGGCTAAAGGCCTTATTTTAATCTTCTGGCAGAGGAAAGGAATAGCAATAATGAGACTACACAATGAACCTTTTGTTGGGTCATGACACATTTTACTACCACCTGTATTCTATTAGCCAAAGCAAGTAACATGGTCAAGCCTGCCTCCAATGGGGTAGAAAGTACTTTCCTACTGGAAAAAGCACAGCAAATCACTTAGTAACCAGTAAAGACATATAATCCTCCCAGAGGGAGGGCAATAAATAATAATATGATACATTATTGTTTTTTTTTTTTTTTTAAGTTTTTTTTTTTTTTTTTATAGAGGCATGTTATTTATTTATTTGTTTGTTTGTTTTTTGTTTATACATGCACTGGGTACAGTCAGAAGCACGGGAGGGTGAGAGAATTCACCAGAGCCAGAGCGGGGAGCAGAGCAGGCAGAAGGACCGAAGTACACTGCTGAGGGGAGCAGCGGGCGGCAGGAGAGGTCTGCGCGCCATATGGGACCCTCCTCCGGTGGCCGGGGAGCAGCCGGGGATCGAACCAGTGCCGCAGAGGCTGCGGGCAGCATCGCAACCCAGCGCTCAACCGCTGCGCCACCGGGGAGGCCCAATATGATACATTATTGTTATACAACAATATGAAAATACAGTCTACCAAGAGCTGTACTGTAAAGTATGTATGGAGTGTGGCTTGGCATAAGGGAGAATGAAAAATCATTGTGGGGGTTGTGAGGTACTGAAAAATGATAATTTATGTTCTCATTTCTGTATCCTTTTTTTAAAATAAGGATGAGTATTTTTTAATATATTTTATAGCTATTTTTCCTACTCATATTCTTTAAAATAATAACCTTTTAGTATAAGAAGATAATTCACACAAGCTGTTAATTTTAATATAATGTATTCAGAGTCAAATTTAGGACTTGATTAGGGGGTCAAGGCAGTACATTCAATGAAGCAAAATAACCCTAAAAATAAGAATTGTTATTTGCATAGTATGTATGAGAATTTATTCTGTTTCTTTATTCAAAATACTCTTAAATAAAACCCCACACACACTCAACTTACTAGATAGGCAATGAAATCCTCTAGGAGAAAAGGTCACATATTTTAAAATGATGAATCCTCACCGTAAACACAGTATATCTCATTCCCTGAGACCAGGATAGATTCCCCTGTCTTTGGGATTACTGGAATGCCATTCTCCTGTGATGAAAAATAAAAAAATGTATAAACTGCTCTTCAGTGCCCAATTCAATTCTCCACCATCTTTTTCTCTCCACTTCAATGTTTCCAAATCTCTATCTCAGCTGGGAAGATGGCATCAGAGGAAATTCGCCTCTTTGCTCAGAGAAGAATGAACTGAGAAGTCCAGATAGGCTCTCAACTTGGAGGATCCTGCAATATGGGATGATTGCCAGAGACCAACACCTACTCCGCATGACAGAAAAGACATGAAGGAATTTCAACTCATGGGAACAAAGGGTGAGTGGAGGGAGTGGTGGCCAGCAGGGCAGAAACTGTGGTTCATACCAGATTCCTGGGGGTACAAAGCTGGGTGTTGAGAATTTAGTCACACAACACATGCATTCTTGGGGAGCCAGACATAAGGGACACCCAGTGGGGAAACAAAGTTTAGAAGATGCAGCTCAACCCACCCACTTCCCCCTGAGAACAGGTGGATACTTATTGTAGAACGTTTAGCATATAGTAAGGGTTCAATGTGTTTAATATTATTATTAGCATCTATAGGCCCTGAAAAATCTTGCAGCAAATAAACCTGTTTAATTTTGCTGAATTTCAGATTTTCTCTCATTAAATTTTTCACATTATGCATCTTGCCTTTGGGCATTCTTCTTTAACCTAACACCTGAATAATGAGTAGCATTGGGAAACAAAGAAACCATGCTCAAGGTCAAAAGGAGAAGCTGTTCTGCCATTTGTTTTTTCTTAAAGTTTTCCTTCAAGTGGCAACCCAAAGAAAAGCTCTTGCCTCTTGTGTACTGAATTTCAGCGGAAACACTTGACATATTCTGTCCACATGCAATTATTTGTCCACTACCACATTATAGAAGGAAAATAAAAACAGACAGGTATTCTTATCTTTCTTGTTCTTGTTCTATCAAAAGATAACCATTTCTGTGCAGATTTTTGAATAGCAAATAACCCTTGTGGGAAGATTTTAAGAATAGGCAGACAACTCTTTCCTTTACCAAGCTCTCAGTGCTAAATAAGCACAGGTTTCTATTCTCCAAGGACTAGATAACTTCCTTTATTTAGAGTCTGGGGAGCATGAAACCCAACATTTACTTTCCCCATATTAATGACAACTGTATGAAATTGCTTGCGCAGGATATGATTGCCCTGCCCTTTTGTTCATGCAATGTCAGTTCCATAAAGAGTAAGCAAGCTTTGACCTTAACAAAAAGGAATGCATTTCAGGAGCCCCTCAGAAGAAGCTTCAAGGCTGCTTCCAGTGCTTTCTGTGTGGCTGAGCTCACACTCATATCCAGGAAGCCTCCACTGCTCACTGGTATGGGGTGATCAGATATTTGGCACACTAACACATCTCTGTTATTCAAGAAGACAACTGAGAATTAAATTTCCTTTTATCAGAAAACACATAAAATTGGGCTTCCCTGATGGCACGAGGGTTTAAGTCTCAACACTATGAACCCATCTGCAGCCACTCCAGCCTGAGTTTGAACTCCAGCCAGGGAGCTACCCACAAGGCACAGCAGATCTTTCCTATCTCACCCACTGCTTCCCTCAGCAGAGTATTTCAGTCAATCTGCCTGTTCTCTTCCCCACTCTCTCTCTCTGGTGAATCTTTTCAACACCACACCTCTGGCCTATACCCCAGTTTTTGAATGCATAAGTAAATGAATCTTAAAAAAAAAAAAAAGAAAACCCATAAAATATAAATTTAAGAAGGAATTTTAATTTACCCAATTATAAAAATCAATTCTGAAATGTTCATCTTTAATCTGATATTTAATAGTAAATGAGAATACAAAGAGTACTGTTACAAATAAACCCAGGAATTATCTGCTTAACAACTATCAATATTCCTCAGAAGTAAAGGTGACAGACTTAATGCTGATGGCTGTCTAGTTAAAAATAAAGGATTGGGATGGGGAATTATAATAGATTCGACAAAAAATTAAGTGAAATAAAGTAAAAAAAAAAAAAATTAAAGGACCAGTCTACTGTATTGCTTGTCTGTTGTTGCTATGAAGTGATCAAAAACTTGACAACTTGAAATACCCACTTATCCAAGTTCTACAAGTTTGAAGTCCAGCCAAGCATCTGTCTCTGAGCTAAACTCAAAGTGTCAGCAGGCTTGTCTTTCTTACTGGAGTCCCTAAGGAAGAACCCACTTCTAAATTCATCCAGGATATTTGCTGAAATGAGTTCCTTTTGGTTGTACAACTCAGTTTCCATTTTCTCATTGACTATCATTTCGGACTGCCCCCTCTAGTCCTTCCACCTGGCTCCTACATCTCAAAATAGGCAACTAAGCAGGACCTCCCCAGTGGCGCAGCGGTTGAGCGCTGGGTTGCGAAGCTGCCCGCAGCCTCTGCAGCGCTGGTTCGATCCCTAGCTGCTCCCTGGCCACAGGAGGAGGGTCCCACATGGCGCGCAGACTTCCCCTGCCGCCCGCTGCTCCCCTCAGCAGTGTGCTTCGGTCCTTCTGCCTGCTCTGCTCCCCGCTCTGGCTCTGGTGAATTCTCTCACCCTCCTGCACTCCTGACTGTACCCAGTGCTTGCATGTATAAATAAATAAATAAATAGATAAATAGATAAATAGATAAATAAATCTTTTTAAAAAATAGGCAACTAAGCATTAAATTGCAGTCTTTCAGATTTCCTGTTCCTTCACCTCTCTCTTACTCAGTCAGAGAAAGTTTTCTACTTTTAAGGACCAGTGTAAGTTGGGTGAACACAGCTAGTCAAGGATAATCTCCTTATTTTAACATCTGTAGCCTTCATTATATTTCCAAAGCCCCTTTTGTGAAAGGCTCCTGCTATTAGGACAAGGACATTTTGAAGAGGCAGCGAGAGGTCGAATAATTTGTTCTACCACAACTCATATCAATTTAAAGGTACACTGTCTAGCACTTCAAAAGGAAAACACACACACACACACACACACAAACAAACACACATTTTACCCTAGGGAGGAAGCACATAGCTTTGCTGATTTATAAATCGCATTTCTTCATTTATTTAGACTCAGTCTCAGTGGAACAGGCCACTCTTTCAGTGTTGAACTGTCTCTTAATTAACAGCTCTCTTATCATCCATGCTGCCTCTACTAAGGGCAGATTTAGGGAACAGTATTCAGTGTACTCTGAAGGTATATTACCATTTCTGTCTTGATAAGCTTCTCTGGGAATCCTCCAATTTTTTGAGGCTGAACTCTACCAAACATAAATTATTCTTCAAAGTCTATAACATTCACATACTCATCACAAACCTGTCAGCACTATTAGATGGAAGGTCTATGACAGCAAGTTTTGTATCCGTCCTGTTTACCATGAATCATCAGTGCCAAAGTAAAATGCCTGGTCCAGATAGGTACCCAGTGAATTCTTGTTGAGAAAAATATGAGCACTATAATAATGAGGAATGAATGAAGAAATGAACACAAAAGTTTGACAGAAATGTAGACTAAATAAAAGTAAACTACAAATAAATTTTCATAGATTGTAATATTCCAGAAGAGTATTGAAAATCTTCAGTCAGATCTACCACCTACTGAAAGTCAAGAATATATAAGACAAATAATATTACTTATTATTTTGTTTTTGTTTTTGTTTTAATTGTATTTTTTTCATTGCGGTATCATTTGGGTTATAACACTGTATATTATTTGGAGGTATAGTCTCACACCCATCAGATGTTTATCACACCACACTCACCACCAAAATACCCATAATACTCCACCATAGCCCATTAGGCCCCCCTTTCCTTTGCTCCCCACCTCTTCACGCTTCCCTTCCAATAACCTCAATTCTTCAGCCAAAGGAATATATAAACTACATTTGGATGAAACTTGCGTTGCAGAGGTTTTAAATGTTCATTTTGACCTTATAGGCATCAGGATGTAACTAAACAGTAACCAAGTAAATGTCAGAGTCCGAGGTAAACCTAAATGTTAAAGCTTTACTAAAAAATGATAATAACTGAATAGTAAGCAAATAGTGCATTTTTGTGTGTATATTGAAGAACCAGATTCAATTCCACTAAAAAAATGTGTTAAGGGCTCCCCTAAGACCACCCCCAAGTTCAGTGATCATTAAGAAGACTCACAGGAACCTCCCTGGTGGCGCAAGGGGTTAAGAACCGCACTATGAAGCAATCCACAGCCTCTACAGCATGCAGCACGAGTTCGATCCCCGGCCGGCCAGGGAGCAAGCCACATGGCGCAGCAGACCTCTCCTGACTCACCCACTGCTCCCCTCAGCAGTGTACTTTGGTCAATCTGCCTGTTTTGTTCCCCACTCTGTCTCTGGTGAATCCTCTCACCCTCCGCATCTCTGGCCTGTAGCCCAGCTCTTGTATGCATAAATTAATAAATCTTAAAAAAAAAAAAAAAGACGACTCACAGGACTTAGCAAAGAATAGTACACGGTCAAGTTTTATTACAGTGAGAAGGTAGGAAGCAAAGTTTAAAGGAAACCAGGACTAATGGAGTCTAAAGGACTCACAGTAGGAAGCAAAGTTTAAAGGAAACCAGGACTAATGGAGTCTAAAGGACTCACACAGGACATACCTTAATTCCCCAGCAATTATTTGGGACAAAATATGTGGAATGTTGTCTGCCAGGGAAACTCATTAGAGACTAAGTGGTCAAGGGTGGTTTTTTTGTTTTTTGGGTTTTGTTTTTTTGGTTTGGTTTTGTTTTGGGGAAGGGGGCTGTTTCATGTTTTGTTTTGTAGGTAAAACACATAAGCACTCGCTGGCTAGCAAATGCCAAAATTCCAGACCCTTATAGGAAAGCAGAACTTCATCATAAATCACAGTGTTTGCAGTTTAGTCACAAGGAACTATTCTTATCAGTAAGGGTGACAGGAAACCTCTCAAAATCCAAGTTCTCAAATGTCAGCCGAGGGACAAGCTTACAAGCATGCCTTTCAATGACTAACCAGACCTGCAACATTAACTCCCTCCTGCACAACTTTGAATTTTCCATACATAAATAAAATCAGCTTTTTCATTAATTTTTAGATGCATTATTTCCCATTAATTCTCATTAACAGTGGAATTTTCCATGCACTTTTGTTCTACCTAATCAGGGAGAGTGCTGTGGGCATGGTGTACCCAGTAGAGGAGATAGGTTAAAATAAAATATCTGTACTTACTAAATACTAGGCATGAAAATAAACAACTTACATGTTTTGTTTTGCTCAGTCTTTAAACAACTCTATATCTTAGGTTCTTTTATAATGCTCACTTTACAAGTCTTAATAGTTAAGTGACTTGCCTAAAATAACACAAGCTAAGTTGAAAGTCCAGTGTAGATTTGTTTGACTGTTAAATCCAGACATTAAACACTGTCTATTATGGGCTCCTGATATGAATGATCAGAATTAGAAAAGATTCTCTAAGTCCTTCTATACTATTTCAGTAAATATGGGATAAATAAATGAACTTTTAAAAAATTGTTCTCCTAAAGACAAATGCTAAATGGTATCAATGGTATGTAGAAACTAAAAAAAAAAAAAACTTGAACTCATAGAAACAGGGTAGATAGGGGAGAAAAAAAATGGGGACAGATTAGTCCCTATTTCAATCATCTATAGTATGAATAAGTTCCAAGAATTAATGTATAACATGGTGACTATAATTGATAATGCTGTATTTATAGTGGAAATTTACTGAGAGTAGAAGTTAAGTGTTTTCCTTCCCAAAAAAGGTACATATGTGAGGTGGTGGATGTGTTAACTAACTCAATTGTAGGATTCCTTTCACAATATATGCATATATCAAATCATCACATCTACACTATAAACATATCATAATATTTTGCCAATTATACTTCAACAAATCTGAAAAAAAAATCTCTTACAGTCTTATTCACATCATTAATTTACTCATATCTTTCATAATGCATAGTTATATTGAGTGCAAAAATGAGAACAAGGCTCAAAATTCCAGTCCACTGATTTCTCCAATTTCATTTCAAGTGGGAGGGAAAAAATAAGTCTGGGAATTATTTGCATCAATTTTGCTGCATTCATGCCAGTAGATCTTTTAGTCTAACTCTCCAGAAGCAGTCTCAGTCACTGTTATTCTAAGGAAAAGAGTTGAGATGGGAGTATTACCATCTGGTGTTACTGTCTGGCTTTTTAAACAGCACTGAGATCCTTTTGTACAGAACAGTCTCCAGTGCCCTCACTATGACATGAATGTTAGATATCTCCATTTAAAAAGTCATCCCTGTCCCTTTCTCTATGGCAAAAGCAAAAATTCCAGATACTCATTTCAAAACCTGTGATCAATTTGGCTTAAAGCTTCTCACAAATATGCCCAAATGCATTGTGTTTACTGCTGTGAAACAAGAACATTGCTTATAGAACTGTTGTCGCTAATGAAATTGACCATTTTTTCCCTGATGATTAACAGCCTCAGGCACCAGAAACAGTAAAAGTAAGGTAGTTCCTGAAACTCAGCTGGCAAATAACTGTTTCAATGGAGCATGCTGGGGGAGAAAATAGAGGCTCGCCTTGATTCAGAGATGACCTATAACTATGAGCCACTATGCCCAGTGGGAAGAATCCAAAGGCAAATATGGTGGTCTCAATCAATTCTACCCTACCTGAGTAAAGTTAGAAATTGTAAGTGGTGTGCACACCTAACAATAAAGAAAGAGAGTTGAAGGATGAATCCATGGAAGAATATTTCCTTCAACAGTCTTTTTTTTTTAAAGATTTACTTTACTTATTTATGCATACAAGAGCTGGGGTGCAGGCCAGAGTTGCGGGGGTAAGAGGATTTACCAGAGACAGAGTGGGGAACAGAACAAGCAGACTGACCGAAGTACACTGCTGAGGGGCGCAGCGGGAGAGTCAAAAGAGATCTGCTTCGCCATGTGGGTTGCTCCCTGGCTGGCGGGGGATCAAACTTGTGAGAGGCTGCGGATTGCTTCACAGTGCGGTGCTTAACCCCTTGCGCCACCAGGGAGGCCCTCAACAGTCTTTTTAAAGTGGGCTTGAGTAAGCAATCAAAAATGACTGATGATATTTTCTTAAGATGATTCATTATAAGCATAATTAAAATTGAGATGATCACACAAAGAATATCTAAAAATCATGTTCATTTCTTATTAAACATAAGCAACTGCATAGATCACTGCCAACCATCAGAGGATTTTGGTGAAATCCCAGACGGCTAGAATGCAAACACCAAGGGAAAGAACCATATTAAAAGGCCCTGTCTCCTAAATCTTCCCCACTGCAAGCCATCTTACATGGGGGTATCATCCCCCTCACTTTATAAAGATCACTTTGTAGCTCTTCTACGTACTCAGAATAGCAGAGCGGTTAAGAAGGGCTCGAGAACCAAATGCCTGAGTTGAATCCTACCTCTGTCTCTTGTCTTGAGCAATTTACTCATCTTCTCTGTGGATGATAACTAAGTCAGGGTTGTTATAAAAACTGAATGAGTTTCCAATATGCAGAGTATTTAGAAAAATGCCTGGTTCACAGTAACTGTTATTGTGAATGGAGTTTTTTGTTGTTGCTGCTGCTGCTAAATGTTGTTATTTCAAAAATTATACAAATCCCAAGTCATTCATGGATTTCAAAGTTCTAACCCTCCCTTCCATTTAACTTGATCTTCCAGTAAGCCCTAACTTAGTAATTTTCAAATCAGAAGTACAGGAAGAGGGTACACATGAGATTCACAGAGTACTTTTGTCAAATACTCATTTTGTGTTCTTCCATAGTGTATATGAATCAAAATTTCAAGAAAGGAAAAAAATCTCAGAAGGCAATCACTGGGCAGAGAAGTCTTGAAAAATCTCCTCTGATTAACTTTTGGTTAAGAATAACTATGAGGGCCTCCCCGGTGGTGCAGCGGTTGAGCGCTGGGTTACGAAGCTGCCCACAGCCTCTGCAGCGCCGGTTCCATCCCCAGCTGCTCCCCGGCCACCGGTGGAGGGTCCCACATGGCCCGCAGACCTCTCCTGCCACCCGCTGCTCCCCTCAGCAGTGTACTTAGGTCCTTCTGCCTGCTCTGCTCCCTGCTCTGGCTCTGGTGAATTCTCCCACGCTCCTGTGCTTCTGACTGTACCCAGTGCTTGTATAAATAAATAAATAAATAAAAATAAATCTTAAAATAAAAAGAATAAATATGACTTGTATTCAACTGGCAGTCCTAAGATTTAGAACAAATAATCCTTTCATAAAGAATAGTTTATCCTCTCATCTTAAGAAACCAGGCACAAGCCTCATTTGAAATGCTACTAAGCATTGCCAATTCCGTGAAATCATCCAAAATGTAAATCATTTCTACCAACTACTCTGTTTACTCTAATTCCCAGAGATTCTGTTCTATTAAAGCTCATGAAGTATACACTATTAATTTTATACGCTATAAACTTTTTTCTTGCAGCAAAGTTTGCAAACCAAAATGTCTGCAGGAACTAAGCGAATCCTGTGAGTGAAATGTACCACATACGTGTGACATAATAAATAGCACATGACCCTCAGTTTCAGAGATACAGTAGGGATTGGCAGGAACTGTGATACAGTGGACCACATGAAACATTTATAAGGTGCTACACAGCTCTAACAATAGGGAAACAGTCCCAATATTTCCAGAAGTTCCAGAAGTGCCAATTTTTCAAGAGAAACTACAAGTATGGAATATTATATGATTGCTTACATTTTTACAAGTATTAACAACTAAGTCAAATTTTAAAACCAGTATGGGCAAACAATGTGGATCCAACAGCATTTATCTGTTACCAGAAATCAGCCTGAGGGCAAGTAATTATCATGTTTTGATTGTTCTTGCTCTTCCTAACAGCATGTGAGATGCTTAACAGTTTATTCAGGCACCTTCTTCACAAAACTCACACTGTACATTATTGCTTCCTATATCTTTCCTGCCATTACTAAACTGTAAGCTCCATGAAGGATAAAACAATTTCTGCCTTGGAGTCCCTGGTGGCGCAGCGGTTGAGCACTGAGTTACGAAGCTGCCCGCGGCCTCTTCAGCACCGGTTTGATCCCCGGCTGCTCCCCGGCCACCAGAGGAGGGTCCCACATGGCGCGCAGACCTCTCCTGCCGCCCGCTGCTCCCCTCAGCAGTGTACTTCGGTCCTTCTGCCTGCTCTGCTCCCCGCTCTGGCTCTGGTGAGTTCTCTCACCCTCCCGGGCTTCTGACTGTACCCAGTGCTTGTATGTATAAACAAACAAACAAACAAACAAATAAATAAATCTTTAAAAAAAAAAAAAAACAACTTCTGCCTTGTCTGCCAGGCACAGAACAGGTGTTTGGTAAATATTTGCTGACTGTCTCTGATTAAAGTCAGGGACCTCATTTTTATCTTCCTTTGTTAACTCAGAAGTACTAACATAATGAGCACTATATAAGTATAGCTGACTAATTGTTCCATCTGGCTAGTGCCCAGTTTGAATATACATGAGACAGCAATCAACAATGTCCATTATTGGAGATTATAAAACAAACTTGCAACTGTAAAAGCAAACTAGAAACTAAGGGAATTAGAACAAATCTTTGGACAATAAGGTCAAACAAAGTTAATCAACTTTGGGGATGAGTTTCCTTGTTATACAGAAAATTTGAAGCAATGTATTTCAGCAAACAGACTTGCCACTTTCTATATGACAATCCGTTCTTCATCAGGAAATTATATGTGCTTAATAAACTGTAATCAAGAGTACGGAATACCAGGGGGCTTTGGTTGAACCATTCCTAACAAACAATATGTGTAAATTAAAGGGAATAGAATGGAATAATGAGTTTTCAGTATCTTTACATTTTACACAGTATCATTAGAACTTTTTTGCAATGTTTCGCTTTACAGCATCCTATTAAATAAGAAAGGAAGCCTGCTTCTTGTTGCATCAAATGAGGAATAGAAAGCTGCAACTCAATGTCAGTCATCTTGGGTGTGAAACAGTTATTAGTACCAGGGAAGCAGTTACCAGGTTGTGCAAACAAGGCTAAGAAAGAGGGTAAAAAGAGAAAGTATAGGGATATGTTTGACCTTTTGAATGAGTTCAAGGAACAAAACCTCACAATTGGAGAAGTGACAAAGCAGTTGAGTTTATGTCTGATTACTAGAGAGACCACATATTGGAAAACTAGTATTAGTTTTAGAGTGTTAATTTACAGAAAGAACTAATTTAATTTGGGGCCTGACAAGAAAAGGAAGGTCTCTTTTTGTCAAAGTTCTTTAAACTTCTGGTTTTTTCTTTGTCCATTGAGTTGCAAGATGTTGAGGATGATGTGACAACTAACATTTACTTAGAATTTATTAAGTCATTTGTCTCACAACATCCCTTTGTTATCGATCCTACTTCACTCAAGTTCCTAACCATTCCATTCTACTATAGTTTCTCTATGTGAATAAAAGCACAGAACTCTGCTAAGAATTTGCTTGAAGAACAGGATCAATATCCAAGTTGCTCCAACAAATACAACAGTGAATATCACACTGTCAACATGTGATTCAACTTCTTTTATAGAGAAATGGGGTTTTTCTCATTGGAGACACTTCACTTGTGTTTTATATTGGCTTCAGACACTTGGTAACAAGGAGAGCACATTTACCTTTAAAGGAAGCACATCGGCTCCCCTCCCCCGCCCACAGAGGCGGCACTCTCCGACCGGCAGAGAGGAGGAAACAACAAACCAAAACGGCCCACAAGAACGAACGACGCAGCAAGCGGGACCGTGAGTGGAAAGGAACTATTGCAGCCACCACACCCCGTGAACGGGAGCTGAGGCGAACCCTGCAGGATTCGCCGCGGCGGCGAGTGAACGGCTCCGGGCGCCATTAGAGAAGAACAAAGACCCCGGGAGACGCGCACACAGCCCGGGCTGCCGGTAAGCTGGCGCGGGAAAGCGGCTCGCTCGGCGCGCTTGAAAAGCAAGTGCAGACCTGGATCGCGGCTGCCCAGGTCCCCGCGCCTGCGACCTAGGCTTGCGGGGAGACGACCTAGGCTTGCGGGGAGACGCGCGGAGGTCCTCACTGAGGTGAAGGTCCCTCCCTGAGTGAGCAGGAACCAGGCGCCCAGGCACGGGAGCAGTGCAAAAGGCGCCATTCCCGCGCCACTGAACTGGGCTACAGCCCGCGTCCTGGAACTGAGGGCTTTGAACTGAGACCCGGGGCACGAAAATTCGGGGCATGGTTTCTCCACGACGGTGGGGCACAAGGCAGACACAGCACCCCAAAGCTGTTGAGGTGTACCCTACCATTCCCGCTCTGTTCTCTGTCCCACGGGGTGGGGGGAGGCGAAAAACAGCCCCCCAAGGACAATAGGAGAGATCTCTGGCGCCACCTAGCGACCAGGAAAAAAAAAAAGTCACTAACACCCTATAAAACAGGACATTTCTTAAGACTGCTTGAAAAGGGCAGAAGGTTTCTGGAGGTCCCAGTGGCCAGCTGGGAAGTTATTCCACGCCAGGCCCCTTCCGACCAGCAGTCTGAGCCCACAGAGGGAGCAGGCACCCACGTCCGGGGCAGACCGGGTGCGCAGAAGAGTGTGCCTGAAACCGGAGGCGCAGGGACTGCATCCCGCTTCGCCATTTGAGAACAGGGACATTTCTTCAGTAAAAACTGCCTAAAACCAGCAGAAAGCTCCCCCAGAAGACAGAGATGGCTCCTGGAAGAGCCAGAGGGGAGCGGAGAAGTTCACCCAAGATGTCAGTCAGTCCGAGCAACACAGTGTCCCAACGCATACGACAAATTAGAAAACAGACAGTAGGGAGTAGAAGAACCACACGCAACCTAAAAACTCCTCAGGAAAGAAGCACACCACAAAAAGAAAACCACTCCCCAGATTGCAACGACAGCAACTTGGAAGAACTTCTGAGTCTTCCAGAAAGAGAATTTAAAATTGCCATGATTAAAAAAGTGATAGATCAGAAGAAGGAAATTGAGTCCCTAAAGAGGGAAGTAAGAGAAATGCAGGAGATCAAAGAATTAATGGAGGAACTAAAGAACTCTGGGAAAAGCAATGAAAGCAGAATAGATGAAATGGAAGAACGAATAAGTAATCTTGAAGACACAGAAATAAAAAGAACCAAAACAGAAAAGGAAAGAGAAGTACGAAGGAAAAAGAATGAAGAAACACTTCGGGAACTATCTGACTCCATGAGGAAAGGAAATATAAGAGTTATAGGAATTCCAGAAGGAGAGGAGAGAGATGTAGGAACAGAGAAAATATTCATGGATATAATTGAAGAGAACTTCCCAAATGAGAAGAAGGAGCTGAAAATTGATATACAAGAAGCAAGAAGAACACCAAACTTCCACGACGAAAGGAAAAACACAGCAAGACACATAAGAGTAAAGCTCCCAAGAATCCAGGACAAGGAAAAAATAATGAAGCTGACAAGAGGGAAGAAACAGATAACATTCAAAGGAAAACCAATCAGGCTGACATCAGACTTCTCTGAAGAAACATTACGGGCAAGGAGAGAGTGGAGGGACATAGTCAACAGACTCCAAGAAAACAGATGCCAACCAAGAATACTCTATCCCGCAAAGCTCTCTTTCCTCCATGAAGAAAGAATATGGACCTTCCCAGACAAAGAGAAACTCCGGAATTTCATTGCGACTAAACCCCCACTCCAAAAAATACTACAAGGAATCCTAAAGCCAGAACCTCAGAGGGACGAATAACAACTAAAGAAGACCAAAAAAAAAAAGTTATTAAAAGAATAAATAAATAAAATCAAAGGAAAGACAAACATAATGGCAAATACAGATGCTAACATATCAATATTAACTCTAAATGTAAATGGACTAAACTCTTCAATAAAAAGACACAGAGTTGCAGCCTGGATTAAGAAACAAAACTCAACCTTTTGCTGTCTCCAGGAAACACATTTAGCTACAAAAGATAAAAATAGGCTCAAAGTCAAAGGATGGAAAACAATCCTACAAGCAAATGGGCCAAAAAGAAAGCAAACAGCTATACTTATATCAGATAAAACAGACTTCAAACTCAAAAAAATAAAAAGAGACCCCAATGGTCACTACATTATGATTAAGGGGACAATACTTCAAGAAGAAATAACACTCATTAACATATACTCACCAAACGAAAGAGCACCAAAATATATCAGACAACTGTTGTCCTCTCTGAAAACAGACATCAGAGAAAACACATATGTAGTGGGAGACTTCAACACACCACTATCAACAATGGATAGATCAACAAGACAAAAAATAAGTAAAGAAACTAAAGCTCTAAATAAGGACCTAGAGCATTTGGGCTTAACAGACATCTATAGAACACTAAACCCAAAAAAAACGGAGTACACATTTTTCTCAAGCGCACACGGATCATTCTCCAGGATCGATCACATACTGGGGCACAAGACAAACATCAACAGATACACCAAGATTGAAATCATACCAACCATCTTTTCTGACCACGAAGGCATCAAACTAGAAATAAATCATAAAAAGAAGGCAAGGAACTATCCTACCTCATGGAGATTAAAAGCCACATTACTGGAAGACCACTGGACTAACGAGGAGATCAAAGAAGAAATTAAAAAATTCTTTGAATTGAATGACAAGGAGGACACCAATATCCTAAATGTATGGGATGCAGCAAAAGCAGTAATAAGAGGAAAATATATAGCAATAGAAGCTCACATCAAGAAACAAGAAAGAACTCAAAGAAACAACCTAATCTCGAAGCTCAAAGATCTAGAAAAAGAACAACAAAATAACCCCAGAACCAGTAGAAGAAAAGAAATAATAAAAACCAAAGCAGAAATAAATGAAATTGAAACTAAAAAAACAATCCAAAAGATCAATGAAACCAAGAGCTGGTTCTTTGAAAAAATAAATAAAATAGACAAACCCCTAGCCAGGCTCACAAAGGAAAAAAGGGAGAAAGCACAAATACACAGAATCAAAATGAAAGAGGAGAAATCACAACGGACACAGCAGAAATCAAAAGAATAATCAGTAACTACTATGAACAGTTATATGGAAACAAGTTCAACAATCTAGAGGAGATGGACAAATTCCTACAACTCTACAATCACCCAAAGCTAGATAAAGAAGAAATAGAACACCTAAACAGACCAATTACAAGCAGCGAAATTGAAATGGTAATTAAAAACCTCCCCAAAAACAAAAGCCCAGGACCTGATGGATTTACAAATGAATTCTACCAAACATTCAGAGATGAATTAGTGCCTATCCTTCACAAACTCTTCCAAAAAATTGAGAAGGAAGGGACAATACCAAACACGTTCTATGAAGCCAATATTACACTAATACCAAAACCGAATAAGGACAACACAAAAAAGGAAAACTATAGGCCAATCTCCCTAATGAACACTGATGCAAAAATCCTCAATAAAATTTTAGCTATCAGAATCCAACAATGTATCCATAAGATAATTCACCACGACCAAGTTGGATTCATTCCAGGGGCACAAGGATGGTTTAACATCCGAAAATCAATCAACGTTATCCAACACATCAACAAAAAGAAATATAAAAACCATATGATAATATCAATAGATGCTGAGAAAGCTTTCGACAAAGTGCAACACCCATTCATGATAAAAGCCCTTGAAATTCTGGGGATACAAGGAACATACCTCAACATCATAAAGGCCATCTATGACAAGCCAACAGCCAGTATCATTCTCAATGGTGAAAAGCTGAAAGCAATTCCATTAAGATCTGGAACAAGACAAGGATGTCCACTCTCACCACTGCTTTTCAATATAATACTGGAAGTCCTAGCCAGAGCAATAAGACAAGAGAAAGACATCCAAGGAATCCAAATAGGAAAAGAAGAAGTCAAACTATCACTATTTGCAGATGATATGATAATATACATAGAGAACCCCAAAATCTCCACAGAAAAACTAATTCAACTCATCAATCAGTTCAGTAAAGTGGCAGGATACAAAATCAACACGCAAAAGTCAGTAGCCTTCCTATACACAAACAATAAATCTGAAGAAGAAGAAATCAAAAAAACCACTCCTTTTATTATCGAAACAAAAAAAAATCAAATATTTGGGAATAAATCTAACAAAAGAGGTAAAGGACCTATACAAAGAAAACTATAAAACACTGTTAAAAGAAATAGAAGAAGACACAAAGAAATGGAAAGACATCCCCTGCTCATGGATTGGAAGAATAAACATTATTAAAATGGCCATCCTACCAAAAGCAATATACAGATTCAATGCTATTCCAATCAAAATCTCAATGGCATTCTTCAAAGAAATAGAACAATTATTGATGAAATTCATATGGAATCACCAAAAACCCCGAATAGCCAAAGCTCTACTGAAAAAAAAAGAAGGAAATGGAGGCATCACACTCCCAGACTTCAAACTATACTACAAAGCCATAATCATCAAAACTGCATGGTATTGGAACAAGAACAGACATACAGACCAATGGAATCGAATAGAAAATCCAGAAATAAACCCACAGATTTATGGTCAACTAATCTTTGACAAAGGAGCAAAGACTATGCATTGGAGCAAAGAAAGTTTGTTCAATAAATGGTGCTGGGAAAACTGGGTCGCTACATGCAAAAGAATGAAGCTTGACCACTACCTCACACCATACACAAAAATCAACTCAAAATGGATTAAAGAACTAGACATAAGACCTGAAACCATAAAATACATAGAAGGAAATAAGGCGAAACACTACGGGATTTGCACATCAAAGACATCTTTACAGACACATCACCCAAAGCAGTGATAGTGAAGAGAAAGATAAACAGCTGGGACTACATCAAATTAAAGAGCTTCTGCACAGCAAAAGAGACAATAACAAAAACAAGAGAAACCCCCACCAACTGGGAGAACATTTTTGCACCCAACACTAATGATAAAGGACTGATCACAAAAATCTGCAAAGAGCTGATGAGACTCAGCAACAACAAAGAAAATAATCCAGTCAAAAAATGGGCAGAAGAGCTAAAAAGAAACTTCTCTGAAGAGGAAATGCAAATGGCCAACAGACATATGAAAAAATGTTCAACATCACTTGTCATCAGGGAAATGCAAATCAAAACTACCATGAGATACCATCTCACACCAGTGAGAATGGCACATATTAAAAAAACTAGCAACAACAAATGTTGGCGAGGATGTGGAGAAAAAGGAACTCTTGTGCACTGTTGGTGGGAGTGCAAACTGGTCCAACCACTATGGAGAGCTGTGTGGAGATTTCTGGACCTACTAAACATAGAGCTTCCATATGATCCAGCAATTCCACTCCTAGGTATTTACCCAAAGGACACAGAAACATCAATTCCAAAGAGCACCTGCACCCCTATGTTTATAGCAGCACTGTTTACAATAGCTAAGCTTTGGAAACAGCCCAAATGCCCAAAAATAGATGACTGGATCAAGAAGATGTGGTACATATATACCATGGAATATTACTCAGCATTCAAAAAAGATAAACACATGCAATTTGCAGCAACATGGATGGCACTGGAAGGGATCATGCTCAGCGAAATAAGCCAAAAAGAAAAAGAAAAATACCGGATGGTCTCACTCATAGCAGGAATCTAGAAAACTTAAATAAGGGACCAGGAAAATGAATATAAGAAAGTGAAAATCAAAATCAACAAAAAACTATGAACCAGAGACACTTTTTGGGGGGTGGGGGGCGGGAGGGGAAGGATTGGGGTCAGAATGGGGCGTTTGCAATTGTATGGGGGAATATAAAAATAAAATTTAATATTTAAAAAAAAAAAAAAAAAGAAAAAGAAAAATAAATACAAGAGAAGAAATTCATAATGAAAAAATAAAAAAAAAAAAAATAAAGGAAGCACATCTTCCTCAATTCTGTCTTTTTGCAACCCCCTGAGCATTGTAGTGTAGAAAACTCACTGCAAATATTAGTACTTGTCTTTGGGCTTGTTTCCTATCGCTGTATAAAAAAATATTATAAATGTAATCACTTAAAACAACAAAATCTGTTCACACTTCTGCAGAACAGAAGTCCAGCATTGTATGACTAGATTATCTGTTCCAGGTCTCACAAAATTGAAACCAAGGTTTCAGCAGGACCATTTCTCAGTTCATTCAGGTTGCTGCTAGATTTCAGGTTTTTCGAGTTGTACGACTGAGTTCCTTATCTCCTTGCTTGCCTATCAAATGGGAGTCACTTCTAACTTCCAGAAGCTTCCCACAGTCCTTCTCATGTGGTAACTTTCATCTTCAGAATCAGTATCAGCAACTCAGACCCTTCTTGGACCTAGAGTCTCTCTGACTTCATCGTCTTGTAAAGGACTTCTGTGATTACATCAGCCCACCTGAATAACCTCCCTGTATTGAGGTCCAACAATGTGACCTATAATTACAACTATAGAACCTTTTCACAGAGACACTTAGATTAGTATTTGGTTGAATAGTCAAGGGATGGTAATCTTTTTTTCTTAAGATTTATTTTATTTTTGGGCCTCCCCTGGTGGCGCAGCGGTTGAGCACTGGGCTGCGAAGCTGCCCACAGCCTCTGCAGTGCCGGTTTGATCCCCAGCCGCCAGTGAGGGTCCCACATGGCACGACAGTCCTCTCCTGCCGCGCCCGCTGCACTCCTCAGCAGAGTATTTCATCAGTCTGCCTGTTCTGTTCCCAGCTCTGGCTCTGGTGAATTCTCTCACCCTCCCACGCTTCTGACTATACCCAGTGCTTGTATAAATAAATAAATAAATCTTAAAAAAAATCAAAGATTTATTTTATTTTTATGCATACAAGAACTGGGGTACAGGTCAGAGGTGTGGGGGTGGTGGTAAGAGGATACACCAGAGACAGAGTGGGGAACAGAACAGGCAGATTGACTGAAATACACTGCTGAGGGGAGCAGCGGGCAAGTCAGGAGAGCTCTGCTGTGCCATGTGGGTAGCTCCCTGGCAGGGGATAGAACTCATGCTTGCAGTGGCTGCAGTTAGCTTCATTGGTTGTGTCTTAACCCCTTGCAAAGGGATGACAATCTTGAGTGATAGGGGAGCAGAGAGGAGGAATCTTTAGAATTCTGTCTACCACAGGACCATTTGCTAGTTTTCCAAACCCACACTTCTCAGCAACAAGATGCTGCTCTATAAAATCTGGATACTTTATTTAGCAAGGCTTTAATGAGAATGAGGCTTCAAATTCCTTAGGAGGGACACTTTACTGCAGTAAGTTCAGCAAATGCCCCACCCCTCCACTCAAGCTCCTTGTGGTATTCCCTACCTCCACCACACACATGGCCTAGAAATTGGGGCTCTCTGAGTCTAGTGGATAAGGTGTCTGAAGTGAAATAAGTAATCTAGGGTGTGGGCAGTAAGGAGCAGAGCACATGGCATCTCACCCTAGCTCCCCATCTCTACCTTGACATCCTTATCTTTCGGCCACTTTCCTTCAGTGTAATTTGTTATCTCTGACCAGAGTTTCTACAACCCTTTTCCCTCTCTTCCCACTTTTTTCCCAGTACAATTTTCCCCCAACATAAGCACCTGACTTTCATTTTTTAAAAGATTTATTATTTATTTATGCATAGAAGAAGTGGGGTGCAGGCCAGAGGTGTGGAGGGTGACAGGACTCACCATACTGAGTGGGGAGCAGAATAGGTGGGTCTATTGAAATACATTGCTGAGGGGAGCAGCAGGTGAGACAGGAGAGGTCTGCTGGGCATATGTAGATTAGCTCACTGGCCATGCATGGAACTCAGGTGTTGATAGCTCTGAGACTTAACCCTATTCCACGAGGGAGGCCCAACCAACTTTCTGATGACTGTATAATTATACAAAAATATATGGGAAGAAAGAAATCTTCCTATGGGTGCTCTCTCACTCATCCTTTTCTTTTTAAATTCTGTGTACATGGGTAATGACAGTGGATTTGTAGGTCAAAAAGCAAAGATTAATTTATACAACAAAGGAATATGAGACTCTGGGTATCTTGGGCTTCCAAACTCATAGTAAGAGTAGAAGAACCAGAAATAAGTAGCAGGTCTGGGTCCTGCAAAAAATGGGGAATTAATAAAAGAGGGGCTGAGAAAGCTAGTACTGGGAGTGTGGAATTTGCAAGTGATGAGGCGAAGGAGGCAGCAATTTCCTTCCTTTCCCATCATTGCTTTTTCGTTAGATACAAAGGAATCCCTGCACTGAGACATGGGAGCTGGGAAAGGCAGGAGTTTTGTCTCCAGGCAACATCAGAGCAACAACTAGTATTCCCAGAGGAAGTGGACTAGTGTTACCATATTCTTTGCCTTTCAGCTTTTAGGAACTTGTCATATCTAAAAGACACAGCCAGTGCAGAGACTACTCTGTTAGTCAGACCTCATTCAATTCCAAATCAACTCATATTCAAAGCAGTATCTGATAATAGGCTCCACAGTATGATAAACAAGCATTTTTTTTGAGGACTAGATGTTAGTTTTATATTCAATTGACATGTATTTTTTTTTCTGATGGCATCCTCAGGTAGTGACTTAAATATTCCAACCACAGAATGAATAGAGTGAGTCTTAGCCATAGAGACTCCATCCTGAGTGACAGACAAGCCTACCAGATCCCCTGGAAGGTCTTCTAATGTCACACTTTCTATATGATTTAGTCCTTGCCCAGCACATCTTCAGTAATATGGAGCTTCAGAATTCTACTATCATCTCCCAGTTTCAAAAGGACCAAAAAGATAGCACAGCATTGGACTCCCTGCAGCATCTTGCTCATCCTAAAATTCCTTACCAGCTTTCCTTTCCCCGAAATATCTAACTCCTTCAGCAGTAGAAAGTTCATTTGTTCTGCCTCCCTAACTGACAAATAGAATCCAAAGGAAAAATAAGCCCTTAACACACAAATTCAAAAACTGCAAAGCAATTTGATTTATTGGTTATACAAAGGATAATGATGTTGGAAGTGCTCTCACTGCTTCTTGGATCATCTTCATTAAAGTGAACTAATTACAACTGGGGACTTATTTTAATTGATTATTTATACCTAAGCCTGTTCATTAAAAGGCAAAGATCACTTTTATTTGTAAGAAAGTGACAAATAGCCTCAACACCTGACAATTAGGCCTTAATGTTCCCAAGAAAGCATGAACAACTTTTGCAGAATATAAACAATAATTGGGTGAAGCTGTATTCTGAGATTATGCAACCAGGCAGAGATAAGACCATTCTTCAATTGTGTGTGAAATCAGAGACAAGTTTGTCCTGCAATTGCACAGATAAAACCTGAACATCTATTTGTGTTGGTCCATATGAGTGGTTACTGCTTCCTAGCCAATGAACAGTGGCCCCACTTTAATCCACCCACTCCAAACAAAATTCCAAAATACTTTCTCACTTCCTGACAGCAACCAATTCAGAAGCAGACTCCACTTCCCTTAAGCCCTTTTAAAATTACCCACTACAAGCCCAAATTCTTCATGTCCCCAACTCATTATAAAAATGCCCAACAGTTCCTCTTTCATGCTGCTTCCAGGGTTACAGTAAGTTAAATAACTTAATTTTGTTTGTCCATAGGTGAGCCCCACTTAGCTAATGATCTTCTTTATATAACTATCCAAATGGCAATAAATCAAAGTCCTACATTCAAAGCATGTACTATCCTACACAGAAATTATTATAACAAGAATCTTCAGAAAATCATCCATTCCATACACCATTTGATAAAGGTTTTACACAATACAGATGTATTTTTCCAAAGACGGTCCAGCAAAATTCCCCATCTTACATCCTCTTCTACAATGTGACGTTGCCATTACTCCACTGTGAAGTCAGGCCTAATCCCCTCTCCTTGAATCTGGACCGACTTTACGGACTCTCCAGTAGCCAATAAACTGCATTAGAAGTGATGATGGGTAAATTTGAGGTATGCATCAAAAACATTCATCAGCTTCCATCCAATTCTTTTGTGGCATTATCTCTCTGGATGATCCTCCCTAAACACACTCTCCTTGGAAGACAGCCACCATGCTGCAAAGAAGACCAAGCCACAATGTGAGGCCAGAAAACTGGCTCTGTATATGGCAAGAGATGAAGCACTGGATCCAAAGAGGACCCACAGCCAGGAAGACACACCTGCACCTAAACTGATTTAGATAATAAAATCCTAGACTTTGAGCTGATGCCATAATGAAGAAACCATGAAGAAACCCTTGGGTGTAAGAATGTTTTGCTTGTGGGAGGGATAGGCGTTGCTGTGACCACAGGACAGACTGCAGCAGACTCTATTTTCAGCGATGGTCACAATATCTACTATCCCACATGTTCTTCTGTATTGAGGTTTTGTCACTCATGCATCCAAAGGTACAGCATAATCTCCTCCCCATTAAATCTTGGTTGGCCTTGGCAGCTTGCTTGCCACCAATGGAATGAGGCGGAAGGAAGTGACTCCTGCAGCTAGGTCAGAAAAAGCTATACAGCCTTCCTGAGGTTTTCCTGGAACACTTGCTGTCGGCCCACCCTCTCTCAGAGGCTAGGCCAGTTTAAGTCATAAAGAAAGGTCACATGTCGGTGTTCTGACTGACAGCCCCAGCTGAACCCAGCTTGCCAGTCATCCGAGCCCAGGCCTCAGACATAAGAGAAGCAATTTCCAGATGATTCCAACTCAAACTATCTGAGTTGCCCCAGTATTTGAAACTTTCCAGCTGTGACTCAATGAATCACCTGTGCTGCCTTGACTGAGTCTGTGAGCAAAATAAATGCAGGTAGTTTTGTTGCAAAGAATAGAACACATAAACAGTATAGATACTACACTGTCCAATATATTGGCCACTAACCACATGTGGTTATTTCTTTATCTCTTTTTATTTAATGTGGCTATTAAAACAACTTTAACTTAAATTAAGTAAAATTGACAAATTTGGTCTTCAATCCCATGAGCCACATTTTGAGTGTTCAAAGGCTTATCTAGGTAGTGGATACCTATTAAAAAGCAAAGGTATAGAGCATGCTATTCAATCCAGGATCATGGCCTATGAATGTTGTATGCCCTAATTCATGACTAAACTTTTAAACACCTTCTGGGGCAAACAAAATCCATAAAATAGCTGCATCTGGTCAACAGTCCATTTGTTTTTGAGCCTCAGTTTATACAAGCAATGGAGTAGTATATTAAAAACCAGTGCCACTCCTGAAAATTCAGAAAGAATGATAATAATTGATATGAAAACATCATAGAATGTTGAAATGATCTGTGTGGACATTTACTTATTGTTGCTTGTACATTGTAGATTTACCATTAAATTCTACTTTGAATTGGATTTGTTAAATTACAACTATCAAGTAATTTGATCCAAGATCAAGGAATGGGGAAAAATAGAAAATTCAGCAAGACACATTAAATAAAAAATTTTAAACTCCAAGATCAATAGATCATTTGAATTGAAAGGATCTCAGGGAACTTTAAGTCCAATCCATTTATTATATTACTGGAAAGAATAACAGCTAGAGAAGTGGCTTGTCTAATAGTAAATAGGTAGCTATTAGCTGAACCATCAGGGCCTGCTATCTGCAAACATCTGTGAAACAATAAAAAATCACTCATCTGATAATTGAAGACATTCAATTGACCTGCTGAAATAACAGGTCACTTGCCCATCTCTGTCCCAATCCTAATATAGCAAATTTGCATTGAAATGGGTCTTCTAGACACATCTTATTTTAAAATATTAATTAAAAAAGAAGACTGATTTCAGGGTCCCTGACAGGCAACCTGTGAAATTTCTTGGATAGGAGAGATTTCAGGATCTCTCAAATAACACTTTAAGTCAACCTTGAACAACCAAGAAGTAGCCTGAAAAATAAGTCAAACTGAGCTAGGCCAGGGTGTCACAATGAGCTTGCAGAAATAAAAGACGCTCAAAATAGCCCTGAAATTTGAAGTCATTGCTGCAGTCCTCAGTATGTGCGTTGTGCTTTGTGACTCAAAACCTATATCTACTTATAAACTCACATCTCTTCCTTATGCTTTCTAAATGCAGTCACTGTATATTGCTGCCTCAAGAAATCTGAAATTGGCTTTACTTTTACGGTCATGTTTGATTTTCTTGTCACTATTTCCACCATGACACAATTCTGACAGCAGAGAAACTGTGAGCATAGAAAACATCTAGAAAGTATAGGAAATAACTGTATGTTATGCTTCAGTTGCAAGATATTTACTGCTCTTTTGCTACATGAGCAAAGTGGTACCAAAAAAAGAAAAGAAAAGAAAAAAACCTGTTTCTTTGGCTTCCGCTTTTTCAAATGGTAAGATGTTCCACATGCTAATTAAGGCTCTGTTAGGGGTCTGGCCAACCCTGAGTGATGAGGTGCTTATTAAACTTCTTTGGTCTCAGCCTCTGACTGTGACAGAACTAGATAAAAATCTTACTTAAATGCTAATAAGAAATCATTTTAGTTGAGGACTTTGATGTTACATGTGCACTGTGGATTGGAGATGCTCACTTAATACATAATTACAGGCTGGGTTTGGTTTGGTTTGGTTTTTTCACATGCTCCTCTCTACCCACAAACTACGTCAAAACTTTTCTGTTTAATATCAGTTCCTAAGTTTTAAACAGATATGATTCATTTTATTATATTGTAGGGTAAGTGAATTAATCAGGCTTTTGAAGGCACTAGCCTCTGTGGCTATTGCCTGTGGCCTTGACAGTGTTAATGCAGAAGTTCTGTGGCCGTGGGGCATGCATGCCTGCTTTTTTGGACACCTGAGTATGAGTGTATGCACATGCATAAGTGTGTACACCTGAGCCTAGAGGCCAGGGATATAAGGACAGCATCAATCAGCAACAGAACAGGGCTAAGGGAAGATGGATACGGGAGGACAAATAGGAGGGGTAAGTGACTACAGAAGAGGCAAGACCCCAAGAGAGCGCCAGAGAGATCCCAGAGAAAGAGTAAAGATTTGTGGGGAGCTGGAAGGTTGGGCTGCCTTCCTGCCTCCCAGCCCCTCTGCCTGGCCTGTGCCTGCCTCATTGCATGCAAGCCTCCCTGCCTTATGTGCCTGTGTGCCTGGTTCCCTGAGAGAGCATTAAAGCCTGACAAATGCACTGAAGGCTCCAGCACTCTCCTTATCGGTCTGCCCAAATTGAGAGTGAAACTGCCCTGTGCTTGCCTGGCCCTAGAATATCTAGTGAAGCTGTTTTGCTCTGTTAAATTATAACAGAGGCAGGTACAAGAATTTTAGGTCCTAAATTGAGTGATCCAAAATTGATTTTTAAAAATACTCTGACTCTGTAAAAGATCAAGGTCAGATGGTCAGATTTAAAAACTAACACTGAAATGTGTCAAAGGTAACAAATAAAATGATTTTTGCACGTGATAGCAATTTACTATTAAATCATGATATAGTAGCCTGGGTGCTTCTTTTATTAAGTTCTGAGGATCATATAGGAGAACCACCACCACAGGTTGTTCTTATTTTATCTTGGGCTCCCCCCCTCTAGATTTATTAAATCTCTTTCCTCAAATTCACATTTTAATAAGTTCTATAGTTGACTTGATATAAAATTTTTGAAAATCACCCTATTTTCCTACTGCCTCAAGTTAATTTAATCCAACTATTTGGTTAGGATTTGACCTTGGGATGGAAATTTTTTTGTACTGTCATAGTCAGGAGCTAATCTTACCAAATTACCATGCACAAAATAATTCAGTGAGTATTACTAATAAATGCAGTTCTCCTAAGTTCTTCAGCCATCTCATTTATTAAGTTGTTCTTTTTTTCTTTAGCAATAAAAGCAAAGACAGAAAAAGAAATGACTTTACTCATATATCATCGAAACCAAATTTACAGACCTTCTAAGAGTTTCTAAAGATATATTTAGAAAAAATAGGCTCTACAACACAGCAGTTAATTAAGTGGGTTTGGGTTAATTGCACAGAGGATTTGTCCTGAATGACTATACAAGATAAAGGCTTATTAATGGGAAATGAGGATGTCAGTGGTAGAATAGAATGGAGAGGGGCAATGGTTTGGTCAGCTACCTCCCTGCTGGAATCCTGCAGAACACAATTAAAATTCAACTGCAGCTATGAATGACATGCTTTATTTATGCATTTCCAGTAAATATTTTTTCTTGACGATCATAATATAATTTACTGAAAAGGAAGGCCTTATCCAAGAAAAATGTTGTGCTTGACAAAGGACTGATTTTGATTCTCTGCAAATCATCATGCTACCTCCTTGGCCTGGAGAAACATGTTTGCTGTTACCTACAAAAATGAGGAAGAGTTACCAAATAAATATATGTAAAACAATTACAGTAAATGAATTACTGGAAACTTTGACATGTATCAGCATATTTTTTAAGAAGATAGTTAACAAAATTATCTTTACATTCATGCCAAGCAGTAATGAAATAAACAAGTTATATTAGTGTTATAATGTGATTTTAATAGTCAGTGAGAACTTAGAAAATATCTGCCTCATCAACTTCAGCTCCTAACTAATAAGTCATTGCTTCAGATCATTAAAAGCATATAAGTAAATCATGCAAAATTAGATTAATGTATTAACTGAGATAAAATTATGACCATGAATTTTGTTGATTTTTATATCAATTTAAATATCGGAAGGTGTAGTCCTGCTGAATTGAATTCAGTTGAAAATGGAAAGAAACACATGGATGAGGAGTGGTTCATTTAAATTAGCAATTCTTGATTTCACAGAAGTGAATTATTGTGATTTACACTCTCACAGGGCTTTTTCTTATATAAAAGTTTTTATATAGGAAAACTTCCTTCTCCCGTTACTTGTTTTTTTTCCAGGAAGTTGATACTAGAGAAATGAAAAGCAGATATTCTATTGTCATGGCATTGCCTGCCAAGTGTTCCCATTATTGAGAAAATTAGTCGTATGAAGGTTCTGAAAGTCAAGTCTAACAACAAGAACCACAGACTCAGAATCAGCTTACAGATGCCTCTGCAGATGACATCAGATTGCTCCCTCCGTGTGACAAAACACAATAGGGGTCCACTGACTGGCCCACTTGTGTTCCAGCATATTTCCACCAACAACACAAGGCCTCATTTTCTACTTCACGACCTCACACCTGGTGTGGTCCACTGAATGTTTGGGGACATGCTAACTGTTCTCAATCATCCCAGAGTCAATCTCTCAGTCCTGGAGGAATCAGGCATTAATATGTTGAGAACAGTGCCTCGTCAGATCACACAGAATGGACAGAGCACTGTGACTTTGCCAATTCCATTTGCTTCCCTGGGACTTGATTTCCTCATCCTGAAATAAATTCTTATCATTAGAAGGGGAATGACCTTAAAGACAAATGTAGCTTGTTGGAGAACAATGCTACAGAAATGAAATGACTCCATGCCTAGAATGCAGAAACACCTGAAGACGTTCACTTTCAGTGATTCTATTGCTGCTCAATCATTTCAGGATACATAGACACGTAGTAGACATGAAATGACTTAGCACTAGTTTCTTTACTGTGAAAATATACAATTCCCAAAATTATACCAATATACTTGGGAGCACATCAAAATTATGTTGCCACTCAGGGCTAGCATTTGATAAAATTTAGCATAAAAGAGACTATTCACAATAGCCAAAAGATGGAAACAACCAAACTTTCCACCAGTAGATAAATGGGTAAAAAAAAAAAAAAGGCTGTAGTATAGCCTAAAACAAATTATCATTCAGCTATAAAAAAAGGAATCAAGTATCGATACATGTTACAATATGGTTGAACCTCAAAAGCATTGTACTAAGTGGGAAAGTCAGTCATAAAGGGTCTTATATTGTATGATTCAACATAGAAGAAATATACTGAATAGGTAAATCCTATTCAGGAGATAAAAACTATACCTATAATTTCTAGGGGCTGGACAGAGAGGAAAATGTGACTGCTTAATGGTACAGTTCCTCTTCTGCAAGTGATGAAAATATTTTAGAACTAGATACAAGTGACTGTTTTATAACATCAGGAATGATATAAATGCCACTGAATTATACATGTTAAAATGGATAATCTGATGTTATATGTATTTTATCATAATAAAAAATCATTAAAATTACTCTACCAATATTTTATTAAAATTTAAAAAGATTTGAAATATTTATTAAAGCAATGGGAGAAAAATAATAATTTGATATCTGACTTATGGATTCTAAATAGCTTAATATCAAAAAATCTTATGAATAAATTTATTTTATTACATAAAATGACAAAGCCCATCTCACTCTACTATGTCAACTCAACAGGTACTGTACTTTCATCACAAACATATGCTATGTGATGATCCCTTATTTCAAACTACACGGTTTACCTTACTTAAGGATATTTATACCCAAAATGACATACTAACAATTCAGTCTTCATTCCTTTTCTACATTCGGGTTTTGTGATTGGTAAACCGTACAGTGTTGATTTTTCTTTTGATATCACAGACAGAAACAATGCAGAAACTTCCAGTAATGGTGACACACCTCAACCTTTGATATTCAAACCCTTATCAAAATAATGTAGAGATGACTGATTCAATATAACTAATAAATATTGAAATACCCAGCCAAATTCAACATTAAAAAGGCAAAAATCTCCCAATGACATAAACAAAAGCAGAATTCTAAACCAGAGCAGTGAGTCACAGTTGAAGTTGTATCAACTGACACAGTAACCCAGTGAAAGACTGTTTTAATAAGTACAGACCTATTCTTGGTGGAGAGCTAGAGATGTTTCTTGCATAAACCAAGGACCAAAAAGGAATTACATACTTCCCCAGATCAGTAACTAAAACAGCTTGTCTTGAAATCTGTTCAAGGTCTTAATTTGGAAGTCAAGATCTAAATTTTTGATAACATGTCAATCTGCAGAAATCAAATCATCGAATTTGGCCTGAGTGTAGGTGTGGAGTCCAAATTCCCACCCCTTTTCCCTTTTCAAAAAAATACAAAACCCCAAGAAATGATCTATCTACCGAATTTCCACAAGAAAATTTCCACTGAAGATGCACTCACACAAAATTTTAAAGAATAAGAAGAAATCCATCAGTTCCAAAGAGTTTTCCATGCAATAAATTGGAGAATTCATATCTAAAGTAGTAAATTAAGAGTACAGGGCTGGGGAGAAATTTTCTCTCCACCCCTACAGGTTCTTCTCTGACAGGACAAAAAATCAAACTAACCACATTAGCAGGAAAACAAAACAAATGTAATAAAGTATGTATGGGAATTTTACATAGCTAACAGACTGGCAGGTCCATGAGGAATGATGGGGTATGTATCCTGGGACCTGGAGCTTTAAGGGAAGGGGAAGGGTACTCACATGACAGAGAGGCTGATTCATCACAAAGACAAAATGCTCTGTAATTAGAGGTATGCCCTGTCATCTAGATAGCCTTCTCCAATAGAAAGGTTGTTTCTGGGCCTCCCTTGTTGGCGCAGGTGGTTGAGCACTGCACTGTGAAGCTGTCCATAGCCTCTGCAGCGCCAGTTCGATCCCGGCCAGCCGGCAAGGGTCCCACAGGGCTCGGCAGACCTCTCCTGTCACGCCCGCTGCTCCCCTCAGCAGTGTATTTCCTCAGTCTGCCTATTCTGCTCCCTGCTCTGTCTCCGGTGAATCCTCTCACCCTCCCGCAAATCTGGCCTGTACCCTGGTTTTTATATAAATAAATAAATAAATCTTTAAAAAAAGAAAAAAGAAAGGTTGTTTCTGGTAAAAAAAAAAAAAAAAAAACACCTAATTTTGGGATACCCACAACATTCGTTCTTCATTTTTCATTCTTCCAAGAGAATGGTAAATGTTTCTCTTGAACTTAAAATCTCAATTGACCTCTCTTGAAATAATCCACATGCAAAATGACACATCTTAGGAAAATCTGGGACATCTTGGAGAGGTCTATCTAAGAACAATTTGAAAGCTGTTTTCAAATAAGATTGTTTTAAGTGAACAAAGAAATATAGGAACCCATCTGAAAGTTAAAAGCAGGACAATATGAAAAAAGTAACAAGCAGATTTGAGGGGAAACAGGAGAAATTCAAGAAGTCAGAAAGCACCATTAATGTTTTTTAAATTAATATAATGGCTACATAGTAGGTTAGATGGTTTTTAAGAAAGAACTAATGATTTTGAAAGACAGAGCTGATACTTTACCCAGAGTTCAAGAAAAAGAAATGGAGCAGCAAAAGAGGAACAAAGTGAGAATATTTTAAGTCTAAATACTGTTGGTAAAAATATAGGGCAATCTGACCTTAAAGAATAATGCGATACCAACAGTCAGGATGGTACTTTCTAATAGCCTGTTAATCCGAATAGCCTGAGGAGAAAGCACTGCTAAGTGCGAACCAGTCCATGTACTTCATTTCAAGTTAAATTTGGCATTGCACCAAGCTGCCTCATTATCCAGGCTCCACAAAACCCTCCCCATGACTTTCCCTTTTACCCTCTTGGCTCTGCTATTAGTTTCTATCTTCCTACTTCTTAATACATTTCAAATCCATAGGCTGAGTCACAACTTCGCGGCCATAATATAATAACCTCCCCTTCAATTTGCTTAGAAGGGACGACTTCTCTAAATGTACCCAGGAATACTAGGTTTCAGGGCTAGATTCAATGGAGCATGGGTTTGGACCACCATAGCAGTTCTCACTTTCAGCTAACATAAAAAGACTTTGGGGATCAGGAAGAAGGAGAGTAAATGTGTTAGGGCTGTGGCACTGGAGACTGGGTGGCAGGTGACTGAGGCATTACACAAATGGAGGTGTGAAGTGTACTCCCCAAATTATATAGCTATGTAAAATGGGCAATTTGAAAGGAACAAATTTTAATAAAGGGCTTTTAATTTCTTACTTATAAACTAATGACTGCAGTTTCTGTCTCACATTTTTACCCTCTTCAGTTAGACTCAATTTTCTACCTAGACTTCTCCATGAAAGAAACTCTACCCAAGACCCCAATTTAAGAAGTCCCTGGCGGTATGGTGGGTTGGGAGTTTTGTTTGTTGCAAAACTGGCATAATATAAAATGTTTCAAAACTTGAAGTCACCTTGTCTCACAAGGAAGGACAGGACCACATATTCGAAGAGCAAATTGAAGGAAGCCGATCATCTGGCATCTATCAATCTGTATGCCAGGAGGAGGCTGGGAACCTATAAAGATGCTGTTTAACAAATGAAAGGACCAAGAGAACCAAATTCTTCTGCTTAGAGTCATTTAGAAAACGTTAAGGAGAAAGAAAAATACCAGATGGTGTCACTAATAAGTGGAATATAGAGAAACCAAACTAAGAACCAGGGAAATACAACCTTAAAAGTGAACTCTAGAGCTATGATAATGGATCACAGATGCTATAAAATGGTGAGAGAACTGCCAGGACTACACCTGAGGGGAGAAATCAAATACTGCCCCAAAATTAACAACAATGAAAAAAAATTTAAATTTAACCCTTGAAAACTAACATCCAAAGGGGTAGGGATCAAGAGAGAAGAAAGCACAATGGACTGTGGTAGTAAAGTATGGACAATATGCTGGTGATACTGGATGGAGAGAATCCCAAAGTTACCGTAATTAAAAATTAACTAATCAATAAAAAAGAAAGTGCTGGGCCTCCCTGGTGGTACAACGGGTTAAGCACAGCACTGTGAAGTTGTCCACAGCCTCTGCAGCATGAGTTCGATCCCCAGCAGGCCAGGGAGCAACCCACATGGCGCAGCAGACCTCTCCTGACTCACCCACTGCTCCCGTCAGCAGTGTGTTTTGGTTGTCTGCCTGTTCTGCTCCCCATTCTGTCTCTGGTGAATACTCTCACCCCCACCCCCGCACCAATGGTCTGGACCCCAGTTCTTCTATGCACAAATAAACAAATCTTTAAAAAAAAAAGAAAGAAAGTGTCGGTGTGTCCCAGCACCTTAAAACAGATGACTGGGGTCTGAACAAGAGGGAACAGACACCCTGCAGGCACGTCAGCAGATTGCTTTCTTGCTAATGACAGACATAATTAATACATCACAACAATTTCACATGATCCAAATATACACAATCCAGGGAGGATGTTGAGTGACAGGGAGGTTAGGTATATCTAAATAATGCTCACAATTTGCTTTCTTGTGGCAAAACCTGAATGAATTCACAACCCAATACTCCTGATAATCATGGTCAATCAAGTCATACAATTGTGCAAAATTATACTGACTTTCCAAGAAGAATCCAGCCTCTAATCTGATAGCACAGAAAAATACAACCAGCAAGTAAACATGACTTTAGATAGGATACCACTGCAAAAATCACAGGAAAGAAATATAGTCAATTGAAAAGAGGACTTAGGAAAAATGAAAACATCCCTTACAGTTTATTGTATTTTTGAGTTTTCAAAATGATCCCCTGTGGATTTCCCCATTCAGTCTCCAAACAATTTTGTGAGGTAGATGCAGGAATATTATCTCATTTCACAGATAAGGGAAGCAAGGGTCAGAAATGTTCAATGACAGGGCAAAACTTGGTGGTTTTAGCAACTAGCTGGAAAGAAAATTTCCAACTTTAAGAATAGTAAGATATTGTCTCTATCAGATACTTATAGAATAATCTTTGCCCAGCTTATTAGCAGTAAGACGGAGGAGAAAAGGAAAAATAACTGACATGTATTATTCTCCACCTCAGTCAGATCTTGACACAAATATCACCTTATAAGCAATACTTTGGTTTAAAATAAAAAGCTGGCGGGCCTCCCCGGTGGAGCGGTGGCTGCTTGCAGCCTCTGCAGCACTGGTTCGATCCCTGGCTGCCAGCAAGGGTCCCACATGGTGCGCAGACCTCTCCTGCCGTGCCCAGTGCTCCCTTCAGCAGTGTACTTTGTCAGTCTGCCTGTTCTTCTCCCCACTCTGGCTCTGGTGAATTCTCTCACCTTCCTGCTTTTCTGACTATACCCAGTGCTTGTATAAATAAAATAAAATAAAATAAAATAACAAGCTGGCACCTACCACCTTCTGTCCCTTCCCCCCAACTTCCTTTTCTTCTAGTGTTAACACCTTCTGACATACTAGTATTAACTGTGCCTTCTGTTTTCCTCAGTGGAATATAAGCTCCATAGGAATCAGGAACTTCTCTGTACTGTATCTCTAGTACCTAAAACAATGCTTTGGGATATGGATAAAGATGAATGACTTGAAGGGCTACTATGTGACAGCTGTTTTTAGGGCAGTGTGTGCTTCATCCCATCCAAAAGAACCAGATCTGAACTGCAAAAAGAAGATATGCCAGTCCTTAAAAGGTCAACTCCAAATTGCTAAGTGACTTTTTTCATATTTAATCACAGAGCATCTGTGAGTCTGTTTCATAGGTGGTGCAGTAGAGGAGAGCTCAGTCTTTTATGGCTTATTTGTGCAGAGAGATTGTTCTGCCAACGTTCAAATGACAGTTCCCTTTTCTCACAAATTCTCAAGAGGAAAGAAATGCAAAAAAAAAATCATTATTGATTCTGAAATTATCTCTGGCAACTTAAAGTGGAGTTATTAAATACCGAGAATTAATGACTGAACTTTTGATCCACAGGCTAGAAATGTAAAATGCACTATTGTGTTGAATGAACATGTACAGATTTGAACTTAGAGGACCCGTGCAGCCCTTACTCCTATTTACTAGTAAATGTTGAACAGAACACCTCCCTGTAAAATAATAGTGAAAAGGTGAAGTAAGGGCTAAACAAGATCTTTCCTATGAAGAGATTTTGAAAACTGGAAAGGATTACTCATACACATACAAAAAAAAAGGTATTTATTCATTTGGATCAGAAGAGTATATGTTTTGCCCAGCCCTTAGATTTATGGTAGAAATCAGAGTAAATTTAATTCAAGGATGGGAAACAACAAATTAAAAGAATGTAGACATACACATTCTTTAAATCTGACATCTTTTCCTGTCATCAAAAAGAGCCAGACACCTTCACATTTTTATCCACAGACCATTCACAGGAAGATTCAGAGCCTTTCTTTCCTGATACCTAAGTTCAACTGTCTCTCAGAAGTCCTTCTGCCCATGATTCTCCTACCTCAAAGGCATTTACAGAATACCCCAGAAAAGTGTCTGTTACACATCTGCTGAAACACTCAATTCCAACGAGTCCCTTTGAATAATATCCAGGTGGACGTGAAATCATTGTGGCCTATGTTTGATGGTGGGAGAGAGGTTTAGGAGCATGGTTTCTACAATAGCAGCTCTTGTCAAACACTGTTTACAAAAACCCCCTCTTGTGAGGCCAAGAAGAAATAAGAAATGTCCCCTAACTATTAGGAAAGTAAGGGAAATGAGTACAGCAGCTGCAACCTCAGTCTCAGCAGTCTGTCATGCAGAGCCAGGAGTCAAACTTATGCCTCATTTTATATGTTTTGGCCCTCTGGAGAGAAGATAGCTAGGAAAAAATAACTAGAAGGTCATCAGATGTTATCTGCTATGTAACAAATTATACTTATAAATGTTGCCTTTATTGTTTTAGAATTTAAACTCTCAAGAGTAGAGTGGTTTGTTGGTTTGATTGTTTTTTGGTTCCAGTATAAAACCTGTGGCCTTTTGTTGCACGCACATAGAGCCATATGCAGTATACCTTATTTATAAGGAAAGCATCTAGAAAACAAGGAATATTTTGTACTTTTTATCCCATTCCCCTGGACGCTCTTGGATGCTTAGAAAATAATTGTCATGTCACTAAGCTCCATGTGTAGACTCGGGGTAGAGAAGAGGCAAGACACATTTACCTCCAAAAGCCTTCAGGACTACAGCCACCTCTGACTCCGCTCTCCAGAACTTTAGCCCCTGGAGTCAGTTGCCCAATCATAGCTAATAACTGGGGTGGGGGTAGGGGTATCACTTACCCCTTTTCACAGAGGTGGACCTGCTTTTTACTCCCTGCTATCCTCAGTCACAAAGAATCTCTCTCTCTCTCTCTCTCTCTCTCTCTCTCTCTCTCTCTCTCTCTCTCTCCCCCCCCACCCACCCAATCATATGCACTCAGCTGATTTTCCTCAACCTCAAGAGGCAAAGCTGCTTCTTTCTGCCCTTCATGTCCACCCACACACCAAAATCTTTTGACCATTTACTGCAACATATAAATTCTTAGTGAATTCCTGTCTTCAGTCTTAAAAGAGTTAGACATTTTGTAAATATGATTAATGTGGATAAAACTTTTAAGACCGTTTAAGTCAAAAAGATAAACCTTTTTGATTCTTCTGCCAAATGCCAACACATCTAACCAGACAGACACTCCTTAGCTGTGCAGACCCTTCCTCACAGGGAATTGAAGTCCCCCTGTCCCCCTCCCACCCAGAGTTCAGGCGATTCTTCCATTACACACATCCCTGACTCCCAACCTCCTGAGTGATTCTATATTCTCAAACAGCAGAAATTTTAGTGTTTCTCTTAGAGAATCCAGAATATCCCCAATTTATTTTTTCCAAGCTATCATTTGTCCTCTAAAAACATATTTAAAGTTTTTTGAAATTCAGTCTTTTAGTTCTAGTTCCGTCTCCACACAGAAATATTTCCAGCCAGAAATTACTGCAAAAGCTGTGCCCGCAAAAATATCAAGTCAGGCAAAACCTTACATGTTCCCAGAGTGCCACCTAGGGTCTGGAAGTTAAAATGACAACCTCCACATCTCTTGAGCTGACCTTTTTCCTGCAAAAAAACACTCGATGGCGTAGGGCACGCTTCTTCATTCTCTTCCCAGACCAGCCAAATCAGCTGAGCACAACATTGCACATATGAAAAACTGAGGTAGGCAGGAAGCTTTGGTAGCTTTAGGATAGAAGAATAAAATTATTTAACTACATAGTAAAAGTTCTGACTACTGTGTGGGAAACAACCCTAACAGTATAAGACAGAAGCTGGGAGAGTAGTTGAGAAGATACTGGAACCATTCAAGCAAGAGGCAATTATAGATAGTATTCAATATATGACAGGCATCAGTAAGGTAGAGTTGGTGAGATTCGAGATATTTTAAGACTCACGGAATTTGCTGAAGAACTTGATGGAAAGTGAGAGGAAGACAGACTCAAGGATAACCTGGACAATTTATATTGTCATTTACTCAGTTTGAGCAGACAGTGTGAATCTGTCTAAAATAACCCTATAGGGTCCTCCCTGGTGGTGCAAGGGGTTAAGCTTCAGCACTGAGAAGCTATTGGCAGCCACTACAACAAGAGTTGGATCCCCGGCCAGGGAGCTAACCCACATGGTGCAGCAGACCTCTCCTGTCTCACCCGCTGCTCCCCTCAGCAGTGTATTTCACTCAGTCCTCCTGTTCTGTTTCCCACTCTGTCTCAGATGGATCCTCAATCCTCACACACACACACCCCCCACCCCCGCACCTCTGGCCTATACCGCAGTTCTTATATGCATAAATAAATAAATCTTTTTTAAAAAGATAAAATAACCCTATAACTGCATAAATGGGCTTGGACTGCATCATTAACTCAAGACTGAAGGTTGTGGGGAAGACTGATCAAACTGTGCAGATGGACTCATGGAAACCCATCAGTACCATCCAATAAGCTCAAGAACTTAAGATTTCTCTACAGGAACAACCGCACACTTCTCAGAAAAATACACAAGTCCTTTTACAGAGATGTGCTCAGCAAAATCGGCCTAGATGATAGCACAATAGGTTAGGCCTCTGATTGGAAGGAATTAAAAGAACTCAAACATGCCGATTCCAATAATCTAACATTCCACAGCCTCTGATGAACTATAGCCAGCATCTAAACTTCAGTCATGAAGCTGGTTGGTGGATAATGGGTGTCAGTTTTTGTCAGATTCTTGTGGATGCTCTCAGCAACTCCTGCTGCTGCAGATAATTTCAGAATGATGAGGAATCCCCTCCTCTCCATCTCACCTGTGATTGTGATCTCCATGCAGCAGAGGCAGCTCTGGCAATGACAGGACAGACAAGATGCCCTCCTTCTAAGATTTATCATTCTAGCTGTGAGCTGTTCCCACTTAGTGTGCCCAGAAGTAGGTCGACTGCATTTCTCCCAGAAGAAGCGTCTGCCTAAATAACTCTCGCCTCCTGTGTGCCAGAGGGGACTAGAGCACTGTATTAGCAGAATGGATAAATTCAGATGTTGATTTGTTGTGGTATTTATTAAGGACCTATTATTACCCAACACTGTGCTAGATTCTCAGGTTGAATGGTAATCTTTCAAGAAATCTGATGGAAGAGAAAGCCAAGATACAAGAAAAACAGATGATAAACCTGTGTGTTAAGATTTGTAAGATTAGATTAAATAATCTGTATTCCATACTCTGCTTAGCACACAAGCATTCAATAAATATTAGCTTCATTCCAAATCTTAATTCCATCCCCATTTCCATCAGTTCTCTTCCCAGTGACCTAACATTTTGAATGCCATTTTCCTGTACCCCTTACATCCCAGTAGCTGCCTAATCCTCTGATCTGTCTCTACTCATCTGTCTTTGCTTACATCCCCTTACCCTCTAAATCAGATAAAATCCTCACCCTAACATTCCAGACTGTAGCACCTCTACAAAGTTTTCCATTTCTTCACTTGCAACTCCCCTAACCATCCTCTGCATCATCAACCTGGATTCTCTCTACTACAGCCAGCATCTGAACTTCGGTCACGAAGCTGGTTGGTGGAAAATGCATGCAGTTTTCTGCATTCCCTTCTTTATTTGTTATTACTCGCCATGGTCAGTAATCTTTTTTTTTTTTTTTGCCATCTTAATCAATATAAGCTCTATTCATATTTAAAGACCTATCACCTTCATGAAAATTTCTTATTTCCCAAATCAGATGCGGTATTTTTCTCCTTTGAAACTCCTAGAATTTTCTTGATATGCTTATATGCTATTACATGTCTTATAGTTATTTTTTGTCCTTTTCATCTCCTCATACCTCCTCTCCTTTACTATATTTCTCAAGGGTATATTCTGTGCCTCTTTCATGAGAGGAGATAGAGAAGTGATTAATAGCATGGGCTCATTTCAGAAAGTCTGAGTTAGAATTCTGACTTTGCTACTTTCTGGGCAGTATGTGGCAAATCAGTTAACTACTCAGCTGTAGGTGTTCTGTATTTGAAAGAGTTAATGCATGTAAATGTAAATCTTAGATCAGCATCTGGCACTTAGCAAACAAACTATTACAATGGGCTTTCCCTGTCTCAGTTTTGGTTGATACATAAACATAATAGATACCATATTCCAAAGTTAAACCACCCACACAGAAATACAAAAAGGAGATAGAAGAAAACCAGTATCATAACACTTAGCTGACCATCCACTACCAGCGATAAAAAATGTTCAGAGAAATTAAAAAGACAAAGACAATTTTTGCGATGGATAGCATCAGGATCAAGGGTGCCTTCCCTTGCACTCAAGTCCACCGTGGAGGGCTTCAGGGAGACCACTCATGTGTCTCCCACAGATGGACAACACCGTGTACCAGTAGAAGTCGCCCATCTGAGAAATATGAAGCCCACCATTTGGACTTGCCAGGGACTGATAATAGATGAATCAGAGAGGAGGCTGCATCAGTGTGTCAGTTGTCTTAGTTTGTGAGGGCACAGAAGATCATTTCTTGAATGAGTAATGGAAAGAGAGAGAGAGAGGAAAACTAGAGAACAAATCTGCGTTAGATTATTTTGGATCCTGCTTGAGAAGGTTCCCTAGAGCAACAAAAAGACCTCAGTAAAGAAATGCTGAAATTACCACTAGACAGCCAGGGACTGAGAAAAGATTAACAATGAGATGGAAAAAAATACATTACCCACATCAAGGGAATGCAGGCAAGAAGCCCCAGTTATTGGAGGCAGAAATGGAGCAGAAAGTATAATCTACAAAGAACCTACAAAAGAGTCAGCTTAAACACTTGCCTTGCCCAGAGAGCAGGACTCCCATGCACGACAGTTCTGGTCAGGTAAGAATTTTCTCATTCCTCTTTCTTTTTTGGACATGCCATCTCTGGCTACTAGCAAGATGGCTGAGGAGACAGAGAAGCATTAGGTAAGAAATGAGAGGAAGTCACATGCCCACATGCCCTTCTCTAACTGCATATTTCCCCTCTGCCAGGCCTGGGCCAGGGAAGGAGAAAAGTCTCAACCTTAAATCAAGTTCAACTTTCTTACTATAACATGGGAATGCACATTATAATTACTTGTCTTACCTAAACATAACCAATAACTTAGAGGGAGAGAGAGATGCAAAAGTCAAGGAGCTTTATAATTACATCTTATGAGTCATGGCTGTTCAAGGTTATAGTTAAATAAGTACTCAGGAGTGTTAGCAATTTGTAACACTTTTGTGCTCCCTTTCATTACAGAGAGTCTTACTCATAGGCGGTGCTCGTTTATTTACTTGGTGATTCAGTTATAGAGCAAATGCTAGGTGCCAGCATGTCGGCCAGGAACCAGGAATTAAGAAGTGACCGTGCCACGGCCCCTACAGCGAAAGGCTAATTAATTGCTAATGAGTAACTAGAAAAATGAAAATAGAAAGCATGAAGTGCTCTGCAGAGATTTACGAAGTGCCATCAGAGTAGAAAAAGTTATGACCAATGCCTGGTAAGTGGGGAAGTGCGGGGGTGAGGGGAAACAAAATGGAAAAAATGGTTGAGCTGCTGGAGAAAATATTTGTTAGCTTTGAATTATTTATTTGCCTTTTACTGCCCTGAAAATATTAAAATTTCAAGGGGGCAGGAAATTTGGTTGTGCCCGAGATGAAGGCCAAGGACGTGCTGGTTGGGGTGGGATGGGGAGCTGTTTCTCTCTTTCAGTGTGCTAAGGGTAGGTCCATTGTTCTCAGTCAGCTGGAGGGCCAGGGCCAAGAAAGTAGCCTCACCCCAGGAGACCCCCAGCCTGCACCCGGAAGCCGTATTTCAGAGGTGGCTGAGAACTCAGGTGACTCCCTTCAAGTACACTGAAATATTCCCCCAATCATTGCCTGACATTCCACACGGAGCCATGGATTGCTGTGCTAAGGGCCTGGCATGCATCAAAATGCACATACCGGGGCCTCCCTGGTGGCACAAGGGGTTAAGCTCCTCACTATGAAGCAATCCAAAGCCTCTGCAGCATGAATTCAATCCCAGGCCGGCCGGGGGGCAACCCACATGGCGCAGCAGACCTCTCCTGTCTCGCCCGCTGCTGTCCTCAGCAATGTATTTCAGTCAGTCTGCCTGTTCTGCTCTCCACTATGTCTCTGGTGAATCCTCTCACCCCCACCCCTGCATCTCTGGCCTGTACCCCAGGTCTTATATGTGTAAATAAATAAATAAATCTTTAAAAAAATGCACATACTTCTGAAGAGGGAGTAGATTATCACATGTATATGTTGCATGAAGGAATATTTTTATTGAATAATATTGCATTACATTATATAAGTTTCATATAGTCATCGCTGAGAACGTGTCCTGCTAGAAGTCCAAATCTCTCCTTCACCATACCATTGTCCCCTTTTTCCCTTTGCCCACCCCTCTTTCTCCTTCCCTTCTGATCACTACTAATTGGTTTTAGAGTCCAAAAGTTTATTTTTGGTTTTTTAGTTCATCTGTCTGTTTTCTCTGTGTACCTCATTATGAATGAAATAGTACAGCATTTGTCTTTCTCTAACTGTCCTCACTAAGCAAAATACCCTCTAGGTCTATTCACGTTGTTGTAAACAGCAGAATTTCATCTTTTGTGTAAGTACCGCTTCTTCTTTATGCATTTGTGAACCAAAAGGCACTTGGGTTGTTTCCAATTCTTTACCATTGTAAACAGTGCTGCAACAGATATGAGGGTGTATATCTCTTCAAATTAGTGGTTTTATATTTTTCAGTGGTTTTGTATTTTACATAGAGTGGTATAACTAGTCACATGGAATTTCTATTTTTAATTGTTTGAGGAGACTCCATAATGGCCATGCCCATTTACATTCCCACCAATAGTGTATAAAGATTCCCTTCTCTCCACATTCTCTCCAACACTTCTTGCCTTTTGTGTAGCAAGTCCCATAAGTGTGTAGTGATACCTTGTTTTGTTTTGTTTGCATTTCTCTAATAAAAAAGAGATAATGGCCATCTTTTCACGCACCCATTGCACATCTGTATGTCTTTTTTGTAGAAGTATATTTTCGGATACTTTGCCCCCCCTTTTTTTCTAAAGATTTATTTTATTTATGGGCCTCCCCTGGTGGTGCAGCGATTGAGCGCTGGGCTGTGAAGCTGCCCGCAGCCTCTGTAGCGCCAGTTCGATCCCCAGCCACCAGCGAGGGTCCCACATGGCATGACAGACCTCTCCTGCAGTGCCTGCTGCTCCCCTCAGCAGTGTATTTCATCTGCCTGTTCTGTTCCCTGCTCTGGCTCTAGTGAATTCTCTCACCCTCCTGGTTACGCTTCTGACTGTAACCAGTGCTTGCATAAATAAATAAAAAAACATTTATTTTATTTATTGATGCATACAAGAATTGGGGTATAGGCCAGAGATGCAGGGAGGTGAGAGGATTCACCAGAGACAGAGTGGGGAGCAGAACAGACAGATCTATTGAAATACACTGCTGAGGGGAGCAGCGGGGAGACAGGAGAGGTCTGCTGCGCCATGTGGGTAGCTCCCTGGCCAGGAATGGAACTAATGCCGCAGTGGCTGCTGACAGCTTCATAGTGTAGATGCTTAACCCCTTGCACCACCAGGGAGGCCCCTCTGCCCCTTTTTAATTGATTTTTTTTAATTGTTGAGATTTATGAGTTCTTGGTATATTTTGGATATTACCCCTTTGTCAGGCATACAACATATAAATATCTTCTCCATTTAACAGGATGTCTTTTGTTTTCATGTAACTTTCTTTTGCTATGCAGAAGCTTTATAGCTTGATATAGTTCTATTTGTTTATATTCTCTTGTTTCCTTTGCCGCTGGTATCCAGTTCCCAAAAATATCTCTAAGGCTTACATAAAGATGTATCACCAATGTATTTTATAGTTTCAGATATTACATCCAAATCTTTAATCCATTTTAAATTCATTTTTGTGCATGCTAAGTAATATTCTAGATCATACTATATATATGGCTGTCCAGTTTTCCTAAGCCCATTTGAAGAAACTTCCCTTGTTCCATTTTAACTCTTGGTTTCTTTATCATAAATGAGTTCCCCATATCTGTGTCATTTCATTTCTGGGCAAGAAATTCTATTCTATTATCTGTTGTTTACTCCAATGCCAAGCTGTTTTAATTAGTATCACTTCATAATGTAGTTTGAAGTCAGAGAGCATGATACTTCCACTTTTGTTCTTTTTTGCTCAGGAGTGTTTTTGCTATTCAGGGTCTTTTGTTATTCCAAGTAAATCTTAATACTTTTGTACAATTTCTGTGAAAAATGTTGGCATTTTGATAAGGAATGTATTAAAACTCTATTTTGATTTAGGTTATATAGTAATTTTAATGAACGTGAAATACCTTTCTATCTCTTTGTGTATTCTATTTCTTTCAACAGTGTCTTAGAGTTTTTGATACAGGTCTTCCACTTCTTTGGTTAAACAATTTTTAAGGTATATAATTCTTCTTGATGTAGTTGTAAGTGGGATTGGTTTCCTGGTTTCTCTTTTTGCTAGCTCATTATTTGTGTATAGAAACACAACCAATTTTGTATATTAATTTTGTGGCCTGTCACTTTGTTGATTATTTCTAATAGATTTTTACTGGAGTCTTTGAGATTTTCTTTATATAGTATATCATCACATAATGGAATTACTGTACTATTTCTTGAGGCTAAGCATTGACACAGAAAAGGAGGAATATGCATGACATCTCAGGTCACTAAAAAGGAATAAAAATAGCACTTTTCCTAGGTTCTCCAGAAAATAGTCTTTTTGCTCTGAGATTTGCATGCAGGATGGTTATAATGGGAATTGTGAGTTGTGAGGGATAAGAAGAACAAGACTTGGCAGAGGAGGCACTGATGCTTCTAAAAGTTCAAGAGCAGGAACTGCCCTTTGGAGTTGTTCCAAATAAGCTGAACATCAGGTTTTTGTAACCAGCACCAGCCAGTCATTGGATGAGGCTGCTTCTAGGGAGGGGGTATGACATTGGCAAGGCAGTTTTCCTCAAACAAACACAACTCCTATAGAAGGACTCAGCTGTGAACCATCACCAAGTGGGGAATGAGTGCCTTTGTCAGGAAAGAGATTTCGGTGTAGACCATAGTGCCTACTACCACAGGCAGCACTGAAGCTAGTAGAATACAGAAAACAGAGATAATGTCCACAGCTGAACACATTCCCCCTACTCTTTCATTTACCCCCACTCTGTTTATTCTCAACTCATTTGAAAGCCTCCCAGTACTAACTATCTTACAGTTTCTCCTGACTTCTGAATATTCAAGCCTCTCCTCAAGAAAACAAGTAAAAAATGTTATTAACATTTCTTAGAAGTCACTTTGTTGCCTCAATTTCCTAGTGAGGCAAAATCTCATCAAGAAAATAATTCAGAAATTAAGGTAAGCATGAAATTCATTGCCCCTCTGCTCAAAAGTACCCTTGAGGACTAATGCATGACATGCCTGGGAACAACTGATGCTTGAAAATTCTTCCATGTTACATTATCAGCATGCCTGTGAGTTATTTCTAATCCTGTAGGTCTCTCCATGTTACTAAAGAGCTGCATGAGCCAGAAATTCCCATTGTACATTTTACAGTTCTCTAATGCCAGGAAATTTGCAGCTGTCTACACTCCAAGCCCATTGGACTTGGAAGAAGCTGAAATCCAAAGCCTCCTTCATTTGCAAACAATGTTGGCTTCCCTTTATTTGCCAAACATTTCCTCAGTGCTTACCATATAGGAGGAAATGTGGTTGGCACTGGGGATAAAGAGATAAGAGCAAGATATAGTGCCTGCTTTCTAGGGTCTCAAAACACTCATAGAAAAGGGGTGGACTGGACTCAATGCTGTCAAGCAGGGCACTGCCAACTTATTGGACAGAAAACCATTCACCAGGCCAAGGCAATCTGTTCTTCCAACAATTCACTGAACTCTGCCAAATTAGGCTAAAGTCCCTTGCCAAAATCTCAACAAGAAACCTATTGCCAAGCAGTGATGTGATTCCTCTGAAACAGGGCAATATTTAAACTCCGCTCTATTAGAAGGCAGTTCTTATAAATCTTACAAGTGGCTCTAAGATGGTGGATTTCCATTCTCCAAATTGTAAAGTAAATTGTACCTTCATTCCAAGCCCTTTCTTCTGAGGAGAGGTCAAGCTGTCAGAGTCTGTTCCAGTTTAAGAAAAGCACTGAGATTTGGCAGTGTCTGACCAGGAATACTGTCACATCTCAAATTCTGGCTCCCCAGAAGAAGGAATTAGAATGTTCAGCTATCTGCTCATCTTTCCCAATTTTCAATCAGTAATTAATCAGTGACTCCAAACATTATTAACGTAGGTCACAGGAAATGTAATTTTTACACTATTCAAAATCACTAACCTTGGAAATTGATATTGTTAAAATCCTTCATTCTCTTTGAAGAATGTTGTAAATTTTTCTTTTCCAGTTGTGTAATTACATCTGAATAAGTATCTTTAATAACTCAGGCCTATCACGTACTCAATTCTACAGGCATTTATTCAGGACTACTCTATGTGATGCAATGTGCTAGGCTCACAGTGGGGAAAAAAGACCAGATGGCTTGGATGAAGCCATATAATGGAAAGCCTAGGAAGCCAGGATAAATGATTTATACTTGATTCTCAAGGAGAAAAGAGCTAATGAAGCTTTCTGAGCAAGTGAGAGTCTTGATGAAAACAGAATTTTGGAAAAAACTAAGTGGGGCGGTGCAGGTGGATTACAGTGGAGTCTAGGGAAAGAGTCCAAGCTGTGATCTGTTTCCAGTGGACAAAGATGGTGACATGTAAAAAAGGAAGAGAAAAGAAAGGTAAAATAAAAGGAGGAATTCAAAGAAAGAAATGCAATGTATTTGAATTCTGGCTTTTGCCCTAAAACTTTCATATTGCTCTATCACTTACTAGCTGAATTACTATAAGGAAGCTGGCTTCTCTAGGTCTCAGTTTCTTCATCTGTAGAATGAGGATGGTAGTAATAAATGCTGGATAGGCACTATTATTGCCATTATTGTTGTTGTTAGTAGTAGTCATCACATGACATTAAATGATGTAATATATTGGAGAGAGAATGCCCACCACAGAGCAAGTGCTCAATAAAATACAACTAATATTTTTAGACAAATCTTAGATTGGTTCCTAGAACAGAAAAAAGGACAGTCACAGAAAACAAAGGAAACTCAAGTAAAGTCTGCACTGGTTGTTAGATTAGCCAGACTAATCCCTTAGTTTTGACCAAGGTAGCGTGGTGATGTAGGAGGTTCACGTTAGGGGCAGCTTGGTGAAGGGCATTAGGAAGCGCTGTATTATGTTGGCAGTTTTTTTATAGATTTAAATTTATTTCAAAATAAATTATTTTTATAGTCTCCATATAATCACAGCAACCAAGCATAAGTGTGATTTCAGAAAGATGTTTCTGTGAGGAAACATGCTTGCTTGTTTTCAAATCCTGGTTTGTTCCTATGCTTGATCAGCTCAACTGCAAGATCCAGTGACTAGTCTCATCTGAATAAATTCCTGATATCCCTGGTATTTTAGAGGAATCTAAAGACTGAGAAAATTTTGCAGGAGAAGAATAAAAATCTATTTCATCTTTACAAAAAAAAACAGCACATATCTCTGGTGCCAAAATATGCTGGAACTATTGATTCTTCTTGTACCCAAATTAAATGTAAGAATCCAAGAGAGAGAAAACAATATTTTTCTCATTCTTCTAGGATATGGCAATTCCTTTTGAGATGTGTATACTCTGCACCTGCCAACTGAATTATTGAATATACGAGGGTGAAGCTAAGCCAGAGCTGCTGATCAGTGAAATTGGATGCAACTGGGTGGAAGAGCAGCACAGCTAGAACTCCAGCAAAAGGCAGCATCACTCAAAGCGTGGAGGACTCTGCTGTGAAAATATTACATTGTGTGGATGCCTGGATGCAGAAGGCTTGGAGGAGAGTTTATTTTAGGGGCCTTTGTGAAACTTCTGAATGATGCTGGGTCCACTGCTCTCTAGTAAAATAAGACAAGAGTTTGGAAGAACATCCTAAAACGATGGACCAGAATGATGTTAAGATGTTGTTCTACTAAAACCCACTTTCTGGAAAGTAAACCTTTGCAGAACTAATTTCATAATCTCATATTTAATCAATATCATAAGCCTATTCCAGAGGCAAAGCTAACATCACAAATGTGTGCATAAACCTCAAGTTGCAAATTACTCTGTAAGGTTCAGCCGGGGGGATAAAACATTACATACACAGGGTTTATTCTCAGCTTCATAGAACCTCAATTACCCTCTGAGATTCACAAGTCCCTAGGAAAAACTCCTGACCCACAAGTGCTCATTTTACATTCAAATCAAGACAGTTATAAGCATGTGCTGTGGTTCAGAGTCTCAGAATCCGGATATCTGTGAGAACTTCTGCATACAGTGGAAGTTGTTATTGTGGTTTTATGTGAAACCACAGGCCATCTGCTTATAACCTGCTAGGTCAATTAGAAAAAGTTTTATCAGGTTCCCTTGAAGTCAACCTGCTATGAGAACTCATGCACAAAGATTCATTTAGGCAGTGTTCCCAATGGTAACCAATAAGGCAATGGGAGGAACAGGACAGGAAAGCAGAAGCAGCCAAGCACAGAAAGGATTTCTGGCTGAATTCCCCAAAAGGCACTTCAGCCTGACACTGCCAGGAACTCAGAGGTATGAACTACACCCCAGAATTTGTTCTAATTCAAGGTAATGTTGCTGGACTTTGCTACTGACTCTCCACCAATCATCAGTTGACTAACACTCACCCTAGATGCATGTAAACTCCCAGCCATTTCTGCACACTAGCAGTACTAGCATGTGAGGGCACACCTCCAAGGAGAATCACAGGAAAGAGCAACAGAAACAAAATCACACAAAAGCCAGGAAAGAAGTGCACAAAGGATGAAAGGAGTGGGGATGATTATCCCGGGCAGGACTGGCAGCACCACTGTGTCTGTGACCATTACAAAATCTGGTATTTCTGTGCCACATTTACTAGAAAACCTAATTCAGAAGAGCAAGCTTTCACTGGGTACTTGCGTGAATCATGAATTCCCAAGTACTTACCAGAACAGTGACCCGAGTACCTGCGAGTATTCACTGTTTTCAGCTATTGAGACTTCATTTTTAAATTATAAATGACTGCTAACAATACTGTATTACATACTTCAAATGTGGCAAAAGAGCAGATCTTCAATAGTCTCACTAACAGAAAAATAATAAGACAACTATGTAAATAGGTGATGGATGTGTTAGCTAATCCTGTTTTGGTAATCATTTCATAATACATACATATTTCAAATTGCTACATCTACACCTTAGACTTGCACATTATTTATCAATTATATCTCAATAAAGATGGAAAATATACAATTAAATAAACTACATATGGCTCCTAGCTTTCTATCATCGTTATCAACTTAGTTTGTAATGGGCTTTTTGTTTTAAGTCGATGCTACATAGTAAATTATATCTGCATCAACAGTGCTTTGGGCCTATAATTTTCCAATAGCTAGTCTTTTATGAATTATGTATGCATCAGGGAGAAGTGTAGGAATTACCACAAGCTACTCATGTAAGTATACATTTGTTGAGTAGCACATCAATGTCATCTTTTTTAAAAAATGGGACATTTGGGAAAGAGGGGACCTCAAAGTCCAGGGTCTGTTTGCTAGAATGTTTGACTTCCACTACTAAAGAAGACAATTTTAAAGCCCTGAGCATCAAGCTACCAATTATACCATCACTCTTTGTATGAGTAGAAAGGCCATGCATTCTGTCAAGAAATTCATGTTTTTGAAATGAAAGACTGGATTTTGATAGACTGCTACAAAACACCCATTCCCCCAAGATCATAGATACATCTGGTTTCTCTCTAATTTTGGCCTACTCAAACAAAATGAAAAATGTATTTTTGAAAAACTCATAAACCAATTGAAAACTCCACCTCCACTCTCACCAAAAACATTTGAAGCTATTATTTTCTATACCAAGAATCTATTAAGTGTTAAAATGGAAGGAATTTTGGGTATTATCTATTAAGCTTTTTTAATCAGAGGGAAAACCCAGATTTATCCTTAACATAGTTTGATGTATTAACAAGACAATAATTCACACACAACCACAAACAAAATTAAGCAAATAATCATCCCTGCCAAAGTCATAATTAATAATCAGATAGAAACATACACTTAGCAAGTCAACTCAAATAATCTTAGTTGTTTCTCTAGAGAATAAGTTTATAATATAGGAGCTGGGGTTAAAGAACCCTATTAACAAGTCCTTAGCATTGTAATTCAATTAAATGCTTACCAAACAGGAAGTTTCCAGCATAATTTTCCACTTGCATTCCTACCATTATGCTAAATTTACCAACTGCACCTGCTGCCCATTTGCTGCTGGCACTTTTTTAAAACTGGAACTATTTCTCCCATTCACTTATTCCTTGGAATCTTTTAATGAACCAGTAATTGAAAAGAACATATTAAACCCAGAAATTCAAATATAAGAATCGTGTGTTTAGGGATTTTTTGTTTTTGTTTTTCACTATCTTCCTTGAGAAATATAAGTTGATTTGTAGGTTTATAATGTTTTCTGAGCCATAGTGTAAGGTCAGGAATGGACACAGGGCAGGTTTTCTATAATCCAGCAGACCGGGTAAAGGAGGAGTCAGAGTCTTCAGTGGCTTTTGCAGGCTTTTATTGGGATTTACCCGGTACACAGCAGGCAGGAGTGCTGGGGGGCCGGGAGGCTGGCAGGCCTCCCAGCCCCCAGCAGGTCTTCACTCTATCTGGGCTCTTTGGCCTTCTCTCTGCTTCTCTCTGGGCTTCTCTTTCGGCTTCTGCTGGCGTCCCGGTGACGCCGCCCTTAAAAGCCCAGTCTCAGCCCAGGTGAATCCCATCTACCTATGCCCACACCCTACTCCAGGTGCCCGCCATCAGGCATGCATTCAGGACCGCAAGGAGCCATCGTCTATCCTGATGGCGGGAGGGCAGAAAAGCCTGACATTTTTCCTTACCCTACACATGGTCATTTTTTCAAGTAACCTTTGTCCATGTGCTACCTACACGAGTCTCTTGACCAACAAGTGTACCCTGGAACCCCAGCTTGACCAGTCATGAGCCACAATCTCTGCATTCATTCATTCTCCACAACCTGTGTATTTAAAGAGTAGATTTTAAATGTAAAGACTGTATCACTGGAAACCCTAGGTGTGTCCACGCCTTTGCACTATGGAGTTTTAGAAATGCCCAACAAAATGATCAGCACAAACAGAGGATTCTGGTAGCTTACCATCAGACATTTTTTTCTGTTTTCAAATACCATGTCCACCAATGATTTTCCATATGATCTCAATTTCTTCATCAATAATATGGGGATAAAAATGGCTACATCACAAGATGATAGTGGGCTGGTTAGAAATAATGATTGAAAGTTGTATTATAAAGGCCCCATGTGTAGGAGACACTCAGTAGTTGGAGGTTAATAGCAGTAGTTTGAATATTGGTAAGGTAAATAAAGGGAAAGTGGTCAGGGGCAATGAGGATGCCTTCCTCCGTAGATATTCTGGTTTCCTTTGACTGGAAGATACCATGGTAGAAATGTAATTCCTAGTACATCCATCCACCACTTTGCTTCATATTATCTTGATTGAAATTAACTGCCCACACATGATTCCGATTTGTGGTCAGGAATAGCACCCACTTCAGTGCTACAAATGCATTCTGTCTGACCCAAGTAAAACAAAGCTAGACTTTGGCTCCTGTCATGACTAAATCAATGACCACAGTGTGGACTGGCATGGCCACATTTCTATCTTTATTACTCAGCAAATTAACCAGGTGCACAGGTGAGAACCCACAGAGAGTGACCCACCCCCCTCACTTAGCACTATTTTAACACAGCTGGAATCTGTACCTTGTCCTCTCCTTCATAATAGTGCCTCTGAAAGATGACATAAAAAAACAATGAGAATGATGCATCTAAGCTGTTCCTACCTGGCTATGAAAAGTCAGTTAAAGAGTAATATAATACAAAGCACTAACTCCTCACAACAGTCAGGGACTGTTTACTGAGCACATCCGCTCTGCCAGGTGCTTGTTGTTTACCATTACTTCTGGTTAATTTTGCATTAAAGCCTGGCCCTGATCAGTGAGTAGACCCAGTGCTGTGCAGAGCTAAACAATGGAACATCTGTGTCAGTACATACTTCCCTGAGTTTCCTCGGCACTTATATTCATGGACTCTGCTTTTACTAACCTTGCTTAAACATCATACCCACACCTGCCTCCTGCCCCAATCTGCCCAGCATTTTTCAAAGTATATGAGTTCTGAGTCAGATGTGCCTATCCACCCCCTGACTTGTTGCAATATTGTTGGCATAGTGTTAGAATGAAGTTTAAAAAAACAACAAATCATATTTAATATACATTAATGCATTATAGCCAAACTAATGCAAACATTATGATGAGGTCTGAAAACTCGTTCCTTCCTAACCAAAGATTACTCCTCTCACATGAGTATAAAATTAGATCTACGAAATGTATTCTCTTCCCCTAAACACTGAATTAAACATTATCACCTGCATCTTTAAAAATCCCCATTCCTTGAAAGTGTTCACCAGGCTTACAATGGCTGAGGGTAGACGTCGTCTTGATTGAACTGCACCTGTAGCCACATAGGCCCCTGTAAGTCTTCCATTCATTCATTCAGTCCATAATTACTGAGAACCTTCTGGGCCCCATACTGGTGCTAGAGGTCTTAGTCTTAGGCAGATACAAATCTTAAACAATATAAACAGAGAATGTGGTCATTCCCTTCAGTAATTCCAGGAGCCATAGAAAATCATGTCGTTACTGTCACATCTCTTGACCTCAGAGATTATTTTGATCTCCTCTACCCTTCCCCCATGTTCTATTTTTTTTTTCCCTAGAGTTGCTTCAGATCTTCCATTTGCCCTCAGACCCACTCTGCAGTTTTCTCTATAATGCTGTGTCTCAGGAAATGTATCGAAGTCTCTCCTGTTCAGTTCAGTAGTCAAAGGAGAGCACCAACCAGAGATTTTTCAAAAGAAGGAGAATAAGGTAAGGACCATATTTATCAACACTCTCACTTGGTAGCATTGTGGGGTAGTGACAACTCTCAACTAAGGATCACAGCTTTTGTCAAGCCACCTTCTCCATACAACTCTCTTTCCCTAACACCCCAAATCATTTCCCTCACCCTACATTTACTGCCGCTTGGATTTTGAGTAAAATCCCTTCACACCTTTGTAACTATCCCTTTATGACACTCTCCTCAAATCACCCGTTTTGAATGTGGCATCTGTTTCTTGGAGCAACCCTAACTGATACAGCTGCCTTGAATTTCTTCTTCTTTATGGATTTTTACTGGCAGAAAATGATTTTTGACATTTTGTGAAATACGTGAGCTAATCAGTTCAATGAACTTTTATTGAGTGTCCACAATATGCTTCACTGTTCAGGATCTTAAGATAGATACTAAGGCATGGGCTTTGCTCTGAAGGAACCTAGTCTAATGGTACAAAGAGATGCATAAATAGGGTGCCCCAAACTTTATTCTCAAAGCTGCAACAATTTTAAAAAAGAAAGGTGTTCTATTAACAATAAGTATATATGGTCCCAAGTTCATCCTATACCAAAAAAGATCATTTTATTATAAGGAGAACTCAGAGTTTGAACAGTGTATTATGGGTGAACAAAGCTGGGCCACTTAAGTCTTGAAGAGGGGTCAAAAGGAGGCTTCTTGAAAAAGTCCCACCTTTTTGTAGTACTCCTGAGTCACATCATCTCCTTTGCTAGACTCATCTTGACCACATACATGCAATTACAAATATTCATGGCTTGTATATATCTTAGTATAAACCTTAGTCCACAAATTGAAGAGTGAAATCATTAGTACTTTTGAAATATTCTTATTTATTCTGGATAATAAGTACATTATTAGAGCCCATGCAGATCCCCCTGAACCCATTCTCAGGATTTGAAGGACTTAGTGTGTGTGTATTGAGTTGAGGTTCCACAATACTAAGGTATAGAGGTCCTTGATGCTGACACCCATCCATTTTTGTCCCAAAGTAACTCCTGATTTCTTCTCATTCCTACTCATAAGGCCTCTTCATGTCCTCTACCTCAGCCTCTGAACTATATCTGCTTCTTGCTCTGTTAAGTGGAGATCATCTAAGGCTGAAGGGAGGACAGCAGGCCATAGTCTCATCTTTCTCACTAGTTGTGATATACTGGCAACTCCTATCACAATCAGGAGAATCTTCATCGTGTCTGGAGTGTTCTTACTTATTTTGTATTAATCCAAATATTTGTTTTATGTATCTGAGCCTATGATATTGAACCTTAAGGTGCAAGGTTTTTTTGCTTTGTTATCATGATCTACTTCATCACTACTTCAATGAGAAAATTTAGACAGACTGCCGAGTTGCCCAAAGGAAGAAAGGGTAGCAGTGATAGGTAATAACTGGTGGAGTAAAAGGGACAAGCACCTACTAATATTTATAACATTTTACTACCCCAGACTCAGTAACTATGATCTATATGCCCCAAAATTGGAGATACTGAGATGAATATGAGAATGTGTTTACCCTCTGAAAATTCAGAGCCTATTAGGAAACAGAACCAAACAAATAATTATTGCCAATGTAATATGTGCTTTCAGAGAAATGGACTTAGCAGAAGACTGGAAAGCTGGATAGAACAAAAATAAAATAAATATGTGTGTGCGTGCGTGCGTGTGTGCGTGTATGTGTGTGTTCTTCAGGGATACATGGAATTAACTCTGCTCTCCCCCTGCTGTTCTGTTCAAGGATCAAGAACACTGTAGACATTCTGTGAAACTAAAGCATAAGGATTGCCAGAGTCTATTTTGTCCTAAACAATTCAAAGAGTTCACCACATGGGACCTCCCCTGGTGGCGCAGCGGTTGAACGCTGGGCTGCGAAGCTGCCCGCAGCCTCTGTAGCGCCGGTTCGATCCCCAGCCACATGGCACACAGACCTCTCCTGCCATGCTCACTGCTCCCCTCAGCAGTGTATTTCGTCGGTCTACCTGTTCTGTTCCCCACTCTGGGTCTGGTGAATTCTCTCACCCTCCCGCACTTCTGACTGTACCCGGTGCTTGTATAAATAAATAAATCTTAAAAAAAAAAAAGAGTTCACCACATGCTTTGCTTAATTATTGATACAGCAATAATTGAGACTTCCAGATTTTGCAAGACTCTATCATGAATGGCATCACCTGCAGGTCTCAAACTTGGTGATTGACAATCTTGCTGACCTGGAGTAAGTATGTTCCAGATGAGAGAGAGCCAGGGTTCTGGAAGCTCTGCAGGAGAGTGAGGATCTTCAATAGTCATGTCAGAATATGAACTCAACTCCCCAATATAACCAAAGAGTTCTCTTACAAGAGAATAGGGCTGGGAAGGCTACTGGAAGATCTCTGATGACTTCCATTAATAATGAAACTACTGTCACTACAGATGGGCGTTTTTCCTCAGTCTACTACATGGGGAGATATGCTACCTCTCAGTTCCACGCTAGGTCATTTGTCTTAGTCATTCATTTTTAAATTTGCTCCAAAATAAAAAGTGGTTAATATATGGTCATTTTCCCTTTCTCTAAAAAACATCAGTAAGGCGCAATATTTTTATGACATGTTTGGAAATTCTCACCATACTCTGCTATAGCAATTTCACATGAAAACTCAGAAGTACACAAGTGGAAAGTGGAGAGTTGGCTATAATTTCAGATAGAAAATTTCTATTACCCAGCAATCTTTAGGATTAAATGTTCTATAGTACCAATTTATATACACAAATAGACTTTGCCCTCAGTTGTAAAATGACAGTGACAGTTTATCACCCACATAATCCCTCTGGATCAGTAACCAGCCTGGAAGTAGACATCTAAAGCGGCTTCTGCCCTTCAGACAAAAATACCTGAGCATAAACTCTGAGGAGACAGTACCTTAGATTTAGAGCTCTGGTTTGCTTTAAACTTAATTCTTTTTATAAAAGAAAATCCATCTTTTTCCTCCCAAAGAACTTCAATAGCTATCTTGCTAACTAAGAAGTCAGTTACTGACAGTTATAGAACCACCAATGTGAGAGAATTCATGGAGTAACTGACACAATTGAATTGCTATAACCTTTGCTGACTAACTCCAAGAATGGGTGTCCTTGCCTTTGAGTAGTTACAATTAATCTGCAAGCCTCAGGGGTGTAGGGATTGAAAGATATTTGCAACTATTACCCAAAAGATGAAAATTAGCCATCTCCTTATTCCTCCTATAGTTCACTCTAAATTTTTATTACCTAAACAAAAATGGTATTCTGAATAATAAAACTCATGAATCTCATAAATTTAAAATTTTCTGATAATGTTATAAAAATATCAATTATTGAATTATCAATAGTTTTAAATGAGCAGCATTACCTAAACTTATTATTCTGTTTTCTGAGTTGGCTCCTAGCGTTCCTAGCAACTAAAATCTTGATGTGGGCACTTCATATATTATCCACACATATAAATAGATTTTTATGTGTAAGATACAAAAAGAAGTCGAGTCATAGAAAAAAAAGTCTATAATCATTAAAACGTTGAGATTACTTATCACTTAGGAAAAGCAGCATATGCAGCTGTAAACATTCTCTAGTGATCAACTCCAGAATAATGGGAAAATCAGGTACAAAAGCCGATGACAGGTAGCAAAATCTTCAGCAGAACAGTAAATGAATTCAGCTGCAATTGTCAGTAATAAAAACTCTTAGCAAAGAATGAAGACAAATGGGAATTCCTTCAAAAGGCAAAGGTACATACCTAGAGAAAACTGAATAATAGAGGCATCCTTTTTGAAGTCAGTGAGAAGGTAAGAGGCCTGCTTTCATGTTTGAACAAACTCAAATGGAAGGTCCAAGTTAGTACAGAAAAAAGAAAGGGAGGGAGGGGACCTCCCTGGTGGCCTAGCGGTTAACTCCCAGTACTAACACTCTATGTATGGCCTGAGTTTCATCCCTGGCCAGGCACTAACCCACATATGGCACAGCAGACTCTCCTGCTTGCCACCTGCTCCCTTCAGCTGTGTATTTCAGTAGATCTGCCTGTTCTGCTCCCCACTCTGTCTTTGGTGAATCCTCTCACTCCACACCTCTGGCCTATACCCCAGTTCTTCTATGCAAAAATGAAAGAAAATAAAAATTTTTAAAAAGAAGATGGGATAGAGTGAGAGAAAAGAAAAAGGAACAGAATGGAAGGGAAAGCAAAGGGAGGAAAGAAAAAAAAGAGTCTAAGAATGGGAAGGAAAACTGTAATTTTTGTGTTGTAATTCAAGAGAGTATGCAGAACAAAAACTAGAACCAAAAAAAAAAAAAGTTCAGACTATTTACTGAAAATAAAATCAATACCAAAAAAAGTAAATTATATTCATACACATAAATCACAATTTTAAATTGTGATTTTAAAATTCTATTGAAATTATTTAAAGTGATCTATAAGATACCTAGAAATAAATCTAGCAAAAGAGATGACAGAATTTTATTCAGAACAATTTAAAACACAATTGAGGGATTTAAAACAAGTATTTATGGATAGCAAGATTGAATATCTTTAAGATGTCACGTATTACCAAATTAATCTATAAATTAAATGTAATTCCAGTCAAAATCTAGCAGGCTTTGTCATGCAAGTTGACAAACTGCTTCTAAAATTTATATGGAGGCAACCAGCCAACTATAAGCAAAAAAATATGTTTTTTGAGGAAAAAGGACAATGTAGGTGACTCACCGTATCACATATAAAGCCATTACACAGGGGTAGTGATCAAAAGTATATAGTATTTGCCAAGAACAGACCATTAGAACAACAGAATAAAACAGAGAGCCCGGAAACAAATTCTTGCTTAAACAGACATAAGATTACCTAATAGAGATGATGTCACAAATCAAAGGGGGGGGTTATATGACTATTCAGTAAATAATGTTGGAACAGCTAGTTAATTGGTAGACATTAATAGTACTTAACAATCCAAGCAACAGGAATGAGATTTTCGTATACTCTCTTCTCTAGCAGTGTTAAGGAGGAGGCTGTACATTCTGGAAGAAATTAGCAGAGCCACTTCCACCTGGGTATCTGAGAGACCTGTGGAGCAGAGAACCACCCATGCTCACAGCACCCCCAAGTGACCACCAATGTTGGACATTTAGAGGCAAGAAACAAACCTTTGTTGGGTTAAGGCACTGGGATTTAGGGCTTAATTTGTAACTGCAGCATAACTAACGTATCCTGACAATGCAATCAGCCCATAGAAGAAAAACAGAACTTCAAGCCACAGGTGAATTTTAATTTTAGACTAAATAGGAAAAAGGTTTAAAAATTATAGAAGAAAATAAACAGGGCCTCCCCTGTTGGCGCAGCGATTGAGCACTGGGCTGCGAAGCTGCCCGCGGCCTCTGCAGCGCTGGCTCGATCCCCGGCCACCAGCGAGGGTCCCACATGGCGCAACAGACTTCTCCTGCCGTGCCCACTGCTCCCCTCAGCAGTGTATTTCGTCAGTCTGCCTATTCTGTTCTCCGCTCTGGCTCTGGTGAATTCTCTCACCCTCCCGTGCTTTTGACTGTACCCAGTGCTTGTATAAATAAATAAATAAATCTTTTAAAAAATAAAAATTATAGAAGAAAAAAAACAATAATACCATCATGAAGAGCACAGAGGATTTCTTAAATGAAGACAACAAAATTCACACCATAAGAAAAAAAAAGATAAATTTAAGTATATATAATTTTTCAGTTCTTTTTTTTAAAGATTTATTTATTTATTTATTTATTTATTTATTTATTTATTCATTTATTTATACGAGCCCTAGGTACAGTCAGAAGCACGGGAGGGTGAGAAAATTCACCAGAGCCAGAGCGGGAAGCAGAGCAGGCAGAAGGACCGAAGTACACTGCTGAGGGGAGCAACGGGCGGCAGGAGAGGTCTGTGCGCCATGTGGGACCCTCCTCTGGTGGCCGGGGAGCAGCCGGGGATCGAACCTGCGCAGCAGAGGCTGCGGGCAGCTTCACAACCCAGCGCTCAACTGCTGCGCCACCGTGGAGGCCCAATTTTTCAGTTCTTTTAAAATGAAAGGTACTATAAACAAAGTAAAACATTAAAGGATAATTTGGAGAAGATATTTGCAACCCATATAACCAAAAAAGATCAGCATCTGGTAGACACAGAATTCTATAAAACATTACACCACACCTTGCATATAAATTTTACATTCTAGTAAAAATAGTAATTATAAAGTATATACATGATGTAGAAATTACATATGCATATTATATATTGTAATAAAAATAAATAATAATATTTAGCTAAATGAAGTACATGCAAATGCTTATGATCAGGAAAATCACTTAAAAATATGACTGTAAGCTGCTGTGCTCCTTGGTGCTACTCAATAGCAAGTTGTGTTTTTTTTTTTAATCCAGTTTCTGGTTTCTCTTAGGAATATTTTCCCCAAATGAAATTATAAACTCTCAAAGCAGGAGGTGAACTCTGAAACCTACACACCTATTCTGCCATGCAGATTTATCTGTCATGATTCTTTTTCAAGGACTGAAGAATGTCTCTAAGTGAAGGTCCTCCAGTCATAAGAGGCTTCACCGTTCTCTACTTTTATTTTCAACCCAAGTCACACATTTTTTCACCTACCTACTCACTCTATGCATTCAGCTATCACTTCTACCTATAGGAAGTGATTAGTTCTATTTCAATTGATAAATCTATAAAGTCACAAATGGCCAAATACTGTGCTATTGACTGGAGCATCACAAATAAAACAGTCCCTGCATTGTTTGACTCAAAGCCTCTTTAAGACAGACAAAAATAAATAAATTATTACACTAGTGAGTGCAATTAGAACCATATAAAAGGTAGCTCTGGTAGCCAGTATCAAGATAAAGACAAGGTATGGAGATGGGTGCAGAAAGAGGGGAATCACATGCTGTTAGGACTCCTTAGAGGAGGTGACAGTTGAGCTACATTTCAAAAAATAAAATCCTAAGTTATCAAAAGGGAAATGAGGATACCTAGCAGAAGAAATCTCATATCCAAAATCATCAAGGTGGGCCTCCCTGGTGGCGCAAGGGGTTGGACACTGCACTTATGAAGCAATCGACAGCCACTATGCGCAGGTTCAATCCCAGCCAGCCAGCGAGAATCCCACATGGCGTGGCAGACCTCTCCTGTCTTGCCCGCTGCACCCCTCAGCAGTGTATTTCGTCAGTCTGCCTGTTCTGTTCCCCACTCTGTCTCTGGTGAATCCTCTCACCCTGACACGCAGCTGGCCTGTACCCCGGTTCTTGTATGCATGAATAAATAAATCTTTAAAAAAAATCATTAAAGTAAGAAACAGGAAAGTCATCAAGTATGAGATGGTAATAGATGAGGCACAGCTAAATTACAAAGGACTTTGTATGACTTACAGTTAAAACTGTGGCTCTATCATTTGTTAAATATGTGACTTTTGACACATTATTTAACCTTTCTGAGTTTCAGTGTTCTTAAGAGTCAAGTATAAATAAAAATTCATTCAATGATTTAATTTGACAATGTTAGGTTAAGCCTAACATAGCACCTATCACTTGACATGCTATCAGGCAGTGTTAGTTTAATTTGACCTTTGGGGCACGTTCCCCAAATGTTTGCTTACTCTGATGGCTTTCCTATGGAGGTCCATTATAGTTTTTGGTTTTTGGGTTTTTTGTTTTTGTTTTTTTGTGGGACCCTCGCCAGCGGCCGGGGAACAAACCGGCGCTGCAGAGGCTGCAGGCAGCCTCGCAGCCCAGTGCTCAACCGCTGCACCACCGGGGGAGACCCCATTATAGTTTTTTCTTAATGCTTTTCTGTATTTTCTAAATGTTCAATGATGAACATATGTAACTGTCATAATAGAATTAAATTTTTATTTTATAATACTAAACTTTTTATAATGACTTTCTTGCATTGTAGGCATAGGCAAAAGTATTTTAAAATTTATATTAAAAACTTAAGGACTTAAAAATGGTAAAAACAATTTTGGAAAATAAGGACAGAGTTCAAAGCACTCTACTTAATATCAAGGCTTACTATATAGCTACAGTTATCAAGGGGTCTTACTGAAGGGCTAGACTCACAGATCAATAGGACAAGACAAAACCCAGAAATAGACTTACACAGATATGACCAAACTGATTTTTTAACAAAAGTGCAAATCAACGGAAGAAGAATAACCTTTCAACAAATGGTACTGGGGCAACAGGACTTCCTGAGGTGAAAAGAAGAATATAATCCTCAACCTAAATTTCATACCTTATGCAAAATTAACCTAAAATACATCACAAGGAGACTCCCTGATGCAATGGATAGTGCACTAAGCTTCTAAAATATATCACAGAACCAAATGCAAAACTAAAACTTTTAGGAGAAAGTCTTTTGCACTTAGGGTTTTGTGAAGAGATTTTAGACTTGACACCAAAAGCATAATACATAAAAGGGAAAACTGATAAAGTGGACTTCATCAAAATTTAAAACTTGCTCTGAGGGCCTCCCTGCTGGCTCAAAGGGTTAAGCACAGCACTATGAAGCTATCTGCAGACTCTGCAGCACGAGTTCGATCCCCAGCTGGCCAGGGAGCTACCCACAAGGCGCAGCAGACCTCTCCTGTCTTGCCCACTGCTCCCCTCAGCAGTGTATTTCAGTCAGTCTGCCTGTTCTGTTCCCCACTCTGTCACTGGTGAATCCTCTCACCCCCGGCACCTCTGGCCTGTACCCCAGCTCTTGTATGCATAAATAAATAAATCTTTTTTTAAAAAAAAAACTTTTGTTCTGATAAAAACACTGTTAAAAAGATAAAAGACAAATTATAAATCTGAATAAAATATTAGTATATCATATATCAGACAAAAGATTTGTATCTAAAATATTTTTAAAGCTCTCAAACACAACAATAAAAATATTTAAAACCAATCCAATTAGAAAATGAACAAAAGGCACAGACATTTCACCAAATAGAGATGGCAAATAAAAACATAAAATAGACTCACTATCATTAGCCATTAGGGAAATAGAAATTAAAACCATAATGAGTTATTACTATGCACCTGTCAGAAGCCTAAAACAGTGAAATAGCCAAACTCTGATACAGATGAAGGAAAACTTGATCAGTCATACATTACTGGTGGGAATGTGAACTCTCAAATATACTTAAGCAATTTTTTAGAGAAATTGAACATGCACTTACCATACAAACCAGTGCCAATCTTACTCCCAGTATATTTTATTGGGGGGAGGGAAAATAAAATACACGTGCATGCACGCATACACACACACACTCATACACACTCATAGAAGCTGTATAGGTCAGGATTCTCCAGAGAAACAAAACTAACTCTTGCTAAGAGCTAGAACGAAAGAGATTAAGAAATTGGCTCATGAAGTTGTCGGTTGCAGGGCAGTCCAAGCAATTTAGAAAACCAGGAAGAATCGATTTTGCAGTCTTGAGCATGAAGTCAGTCAGTCTAGAGACAGAATCCCTTTCTCCTCAAGGGAATTGCAGTCTTTTCTTATAAGGTCTACAACTGATTACATGAGGCCCACCCAATTTTGAAGTATAAACTGCTTTATTCAAAGCCTACTTATGTAGAAAATCATCATGGTTGGCCACCAGAGCCCCGTATGGCATGGAGGAGCTTAGCACAGACAGGGAAGCTGAGACAATGGCCACCAAAGCACACCACAGTCCCTCAACTGCATGGAGACCGAAGCCATGGCAGGGAAGGAAGTTGAGGACCCCTGCAAGGAGCAACGCAGCCTGCAGCCTACCCTGGCCCCATCCCCTGAGGGTCCCTCAGCCCAGGCCTTGGTCAGTAACTATGAGGATGCAGGCACATGGGCAGAGAGCTGGTGGACCTGAAAATCATCTGAAACAAGACCAAGCACATTGTGAAGTTCCCCCTCAACAGCACAGGCTCTGAACTAAAGTAGAAGGTTCACTCGATTACAGGTCTCCAGCTGCCATGCAGAAAGTCATATAGAAGGGACTGCTCCCTGAGGATAAGACATTGAGAGAAATAAAAGTGACCAGCAGGGCCAAGATCGTGCTGGTTGGCTCCACAATAAACAATGTTTTAGTGGTAAACACACCCAAAGATGCTTCGCAGCAGGACGCAATTTCCAAAGAGAACAAGAAGGAGACTATGCAGGCAGAAAAAACACAGGAAGTGTTGGATACAGGAAAATTTGAAGATTTGGAGCCACCTGTTACAGGTGCCCAGGAGCACCTGCCCACGGTACCCTTATCAGGCATGTACAATAATTTGGGAGGAAAAGTGAGGCTCACCGGGAAGCTAGAACAAGATTACCCATGGATCAGCACTAAAAAGCAAACCGAGAAACCGCTCATGGACTCCATTAAAAATGTGGGCAGTGCAAAACTAGATGACTGGATCAAGAAGATGTGGTATGTATACACAATGGAATATTATTCAGCAATCAAAAAAGATAAACTCATACCACTCGCAGCAACGTGGATGGAGTTAGAAGGAATTATGCTCAGTGAAATAAGCCAGAAGGAAAAAGAAAAATATCGGATGGTTTCACTTATAACAGGAATATAGGGGAACCAAATAAGACATCAGTGTAAAAAATAATAATGATAGTACAAAACACAACAAAGCAAAAATGGACAATTATAAACCAGAGACATCCTGCAGGGGAGGAGGTGGGAGAGGGATGAGAGGGAGGGAGGGAGGAGCACAGGGGACTGAGGTGATGGTGCACGGGTGCATTGCTGAAAGAAACTCTATGGGGACTACAGCTGAGGGGGTGGGGGGAAGCAAATATTGTTTAAAAATAAATATATATATATGTATTGTAAAAGGTTAATGTAAAATTAAAAAAAAACGTGGGCAGTGAACTTATGGAAGGACATGATGGTGTTTCAGTTGGGCCCCAACGAAGCCCCTTCCTACTGGGTGTGCTGCGTCCCAAGTCTAGTAGATGCAATCACAATGTGCTGGGGAAATGGCAATATCTTTGAAAGCACTTTCACCTCTGGCCCAGGAGACTGACCCCAAGTGAAGGATGTGGCTGGAAGAGGCTTGGAGCTCTGGAACTTTGCTCTAAAAAAATCTATATCCAATCTAAGGCAATGTGGTGACTGAAGCCAGAGGTGACAGACTTCCATCATCTGCTTAATTTTAACTTAAAATCACCACTTCCCTTTCTTTCAGTCAACTTCACATCATTTTTAAAGTCGATAAGGAAATCAATAAATCTGAATTCAGAGAAGCAGAAAAAAAGTTTACTTATTTAAATGTTAATAACATTTGAAATTGTTAAAATTGAAAATTACTGTGAATCTACAATCATTTCAAATTAATGTTTTAAAAAGTGCATGGGTTTGAAATTGTTTTTGTCTTCCTATTCTTAGTTTGTCCCTAAGCAAATAAATCATTCAGGAGCATCTGGGTGTGCTCACTGTACATTGACTGTGTTACACAAACTTTCTGTTGACAACCTTGTGCTCCAGTTTAAGAACCGGAGGGCCTCTGTTTCTCCAAAGTCTTTAAAATATTTACCATGCTCAGCTCTATTTGCAGACACCAAAAGAAACTTGCAACCATAAATCTATTCCACATGTCTATCAGGTCGCCTAATCTCACCTAGCATTAACCCTTAGTAATTGTTACAATATACTGAAAGATTTGGTTCCTTTATGGAAAGTATCCTTTAACTGGACTAAAAATATTGACCCTATCAGGGTCATTATGCAGTCAGGAGGTGGTAATAGAGTCCCTCTCCCACTTCTCAAGATGTGTACACAAAATCCTCATCTTACCTCAGGGCACTGACCATCTTTTTCATGCCTCCAAAGTGAAATTCTTTCAAGAGCCTGATGGAGGCAAGAGAGAATTCTCAGGTGACCCTTATAGATCATCAGGGCAACCTTTACCAAATGCAAAACAGAACATTTGCACAGTATCCCTTGCTGTGTTAATGCCAATTTCAGTCACACTGCTAGGTGGTTGCCTCAAGACAAAAAAGACACTGAAGCGTGATGGAGCAAGAGTTGGGACCAGTCACAGACTCATTGTCATTATGCTAATGAGGGTAATGTATTGGCTTGTGCCTGCTCCTCTGCAGTGAATTCACTGGGCTGTTCCCCGTGCAGGTTCATGTGGCCGTCCTAGGGAATCCAGGTTCCCTGGATGTTTCTCTTCTTTTACCCACAAGTTCCTACTCAGTGGGGAAAGAAGCAGGAGATTGCCTTTGACAGACTTGGTGTTTGGGACCTGCTTGGATTGAAATTGGTCTGTGCTGGACAACCGAGACTTGCAAACCAGCCAGTGCACGGAGAGAAGGACCAGGTTGGAAGACAAAGATTCCTTTGCAGATTTATTGCTTGCAGAAAACGAAACCACAGTAAAAGACTCCTAGTAAGGTGCTAAGGCAGGAGAGGCATCATTTTTCCATTAGTAAAACTGCGACATCAAAACGACTAAGTGCCAAGGTAGAGAAATGATGATAAAAGGAGCCACCTAAGATTAAGTTACAACTTACCACCCAGATCAAATTACAAGATTAACGTCAATTAATAAAATAAAATGGTGATAAATTTTGCAGTATCTTAGGTGAGATTTTGGAAAGTGTGATTTGATATGCATTTATGTATCTTATATATGTATCTATGATTCCCCAAATAGATTTTAAGTTCTTTGAAAGTGGGATCCTTGAATGTGTGGTCTAGTTTGCAATGGATACTAGCATTTAATAAATTAAAGAAACTAACATCTTCTCAGTACCTGGCCTGGTTTTTTTGCATATGCAAATTCATTCGGTTTAATCCTTAGAACCACTCCATTAGTACATTTTATTATCTGCAATTTGCAGATGTGGAAAAACACTCAGAAAATTTTAGTGACATGCTCAAGGACTTATAGGCAATAAGCAAAGAGTAACAAAATTAGGTCCGTGTGACTGACCCTAAAGCCATTTTCTCTCAACAGCACCAACCAGCTTTCTAAATATTAATTTATTTTCATTTCAAATGTGTGCAAAAATGCATGTATATATAAAATGTCTAAAGTAGCCAAAAGTAAAACTTTACTAACTAGGACATATTGAAAAAGTGGGCTGGGTTTGTGGGTTATAGGTCTTATGACACAAAAGTTAAAGTGCTTTCTGACTCATGTAATATTAACTTATGCTCAATATCATTTTAGTGTAAATTGAAAATGGGCAGTTTGAATACAATAACTCTTTAAAGAAGATAATGTCTCTATAGTGCTTCCCAACATAAAAACAAATTATATTAGTTGGAAAGAGAAAAAAATGTGGAAGAGACTGAGAGAAGGAAAGAGAAAAAGATTGATTTTGTGTTGGATTCAAACAGGAACTTACCCAAGTTTCAGAGCACTGTGAGATTCTACTTCTTTCTTATGAGAGCTGGTTCCAATTACAAAAAAAAAAAAATTGATGACAACTCACATATTGCAAATAGTATTAGTCTTTATGTTGAAGGACATCAGATTCTTTGTAACAGCAACAGAAGTTACAAGTCCAGCCTCATGTAAAATTTTTACTTCTACCCACGAAGTAATTCCAGAGATTTTTTTTTAAATAAAGGGTCATCTAAAACAAAGGAAAATTATCTGATACAGTTTCTCAAATAGAGCTCTAGTCTCATGTAAAACTACATTATTTGTTGATGTTGAACTTGACCTGAGTCCTGAACTCCTGGAAAACAGGAATGGTCAAGAAATGCCACTATCACCCTTCTGTATTTCAGAAAACAGATTACTTCAGGTAAATTAAACAAGTCTGAGGTGGTTCTAATGCAGATTGGAATTGATTTTGCTCAAACAAACTAATTTTAGAATTTTTAATATGCCTCAGTTAACTTTTTAAAACTGCAGAGAAACATCCTTTCACATATGATTAATGTAAGACTCATGGATGACCCCCCTTGTTTATGACCTTAGAACAAGGCCAGACACAGAACCTCCCAATTCCCATTCTTTTTCTTATAAATGATCAGTTGCCTCCACTGACTGACCTGGGGGAAATGCCCACTAACGACCAAACTTCAGGCTGCTCTTCCTCCCCTGTGCCCTGGAACCATGCTTGAGCCGAGCACACATTGGGCGCTTAAGGAAGCACTGGAACCACAGTCAGAACCTTCTCGACAGCCTCTTCTGAGAATAAATTAACCAAGAAATAAAAGGATATATTCTGCTTGTAGGAGCAGATAGGAAATTTCACCCTATTCCTTTGAGTTCTTCTCAGTCTCATCAAGCAGTCAGATAAACACCAGACAGATTAGTAGGAGAAAAGTACAAATTTAATTACCTATGTAAGAAGAATCTAAATGGATATAAATTTTAAAATAAATGGGCTAGAACAAGGGTTTTTATCCTGATTTAAGGAATGGGATAGAGGCTGGTAATTCAAGGAGAGAGGATAGGGACTTACAGGATAAGGAGATGACTCAGATGATGAAGCACAGTTCTATTATATAATTAGATGTTTGCCTTGCCATAAAGACAGTTGTTTCCAATACAAAGGTTATTTCTGGAGATAACCCTAAAACCCCAATTTTCATTCTTCTAGATAGTAAAGTGTATGGCAAGAAGTTTCTTATGAGCCGTTAGGACTTTGCCCTTGGCTCAAAATAATCCACTTGACAAAGTGACACGTCTTTAGGAAGGTCTGTTCTGGACATCTTGGGGAGGCTTAACTTTCATGCTTAACTGTTCAACGACATCACCTATTCACCCTGCTCCCCACACTCATTTCTTTCCAGTCTTGTTTAATCCCTCCTAAAAAAGAAAACTCTCACTTCCCCACTGTAGAGACACTTGTAGATATTATGTCCATGTCATCCTATTGCAATCATTCCTTCTATTTTAAGAGTCCCCCTTTCACAGCTGCAACAGTCTTTTTGAATAAAGTCCTCACCTAAGTTTGCATTTCTTTTTTATTCGACACTGCCTAAAGACATAGTTTCTAATATTTTTTAGAGGAGTTTCTCCTCTATCATATTTGCTTTTATTTATGATTTCTCTTTCAGGGATTTTAAGTACTCAGCCAATTCAGAAACCACATAGGTAGAGGGATCAAACCCTCAAAGGGTATTAACAAGCTTCCCACACACCTCTTATGTTAAAATGGAAATGAATAGGTAGGAGTGCTACTTCCATATGCAAACACCTCCAGATAATTCTATTCTAATATCTTGCTGGTGCAGAATCACAGCTTCTAGGGCCATTTAATTCACTTTCAGCTAATGCCTGAGTTGCTAGTACATAACAATGGGAAAAGAAAAAGTAAATCAAACTAAAATATTTCATTAGATCACAGCAAGTTAAGAGCCTGACCAACTCCAAGCTTCCCAGAACATCTTTGTCATTTTATCCCTGAACTGACCTAAATAAAATGTTTGCAAGTATTTACCAACTATCAACTTTACATTCTTGAGAACACTTACATTAGCATCTAAGATCGTGATATTACTTTCAAAAACAAAAATGAGGCTACATAGACTGGCAAGAATTTTTTTTTAATTTAATAATCGGTAAAGTCATATGTAAGTTTAAAAACTATAAATCTTCCCCACATCTGAGGCCCAGAGGAGATCAGATGAGGAGCCAGAAAACAAAAAAGAAGAGGAAAAGTCAGTGCCCGAGAACTTGACTTTGATGACAGGTCAAGTACACCTGATTGACCAGAGGCACACCCCAGGAGGCTCAGCCCCAAGCCAGAAACTCAAGTTCCTCTCAGATGTGAAGTGGAGTAAGAAGCTGGAGGAGGGCCTCCCCTGGTGGCACAGCAGTTGAGCACTGGGTTGTGAAGCTGCCCGCAGCTTCTGAACACAGGTTCGATCCCCGGCCACCGATGAGGGTCCCACATGGCACGACAGACCTCTCCTGCCGTGCCCGCTGCTCCCCTCAGCAGTGTATTACGTCGGTCTGCCTGTTCTGTTCCCCACTCTGGCTCTGGTGAATTCTCTCACCCTCCCGCACTTCTGACTATACCTAGTACTTGTATAAATAAATAAATAAATCTTTCAAAAAAACAAACCTTTAAAAAAATTTTTTTAAAAAGAAGCTGGAGGAGCAAATCCTTCAGACTGGCAGAGACCTCTTCAACCTAAACTGAGGACCCCAGCCCCACCAGCCCCCACATCCATTCCTCAGGGAGCAATAGTCTCTTCCCCTAGCAGTGGAATTACTGACTGCTACCTGTACCTGTTGGGGCCCTGGGCGAGCCCTAATCCAGGATGCTAGGAAATTTGGGAAGAAATTCCCAACTCCCACCCCTGCACCTGGCAAGAAAGAGGATGCAACATGTGTGTTCATGATTTCCGTTCAACATCTGGTGACCTGGGCTGAGTTTTCCGAACCTAAAATAAATAATACAAAGTTTAAAAATATATGTAAATCTCATTTAAGTATGCATATTTAATGCATTGCTCACTGAAATCAACTTTGAATGTCCAGGATGCACAGTATTCATAGTTATAGGGTACTTTTGCTGGTTTCTTGCTCAGAATTTTCTGGCACACTCTGTAATGGTTACTGGGATCAATGAGAAATGTTTAACTGGTTTATGTTTAACTGGGAGAGGAAGCAAGCCTTAATTGGAGCACCTGCCCATTTCCATGGTAGAATTACTCCGCTCATAGCTGATTTCAAACTTTCAAAGTGACTGTACTTGGAATTGAGGAAAAGATGCTCAGCAAAACATCTTACAGAATTCAATAACAGTAACACAGAAATAAACGACTTCAAAAGCACAGCTAATAATATGCAGTAAAATAATTAGGGAGTGATAAGTTTTGAGTATATATCACTTTTGCGTTCAGATTAATTACTTAACTATATGTTTATGTAGCTTAATTTTTACTAATGACTGTATGAAACAGCTGACTTGCAAAATTCCTGAGGCTTTTATACCTTGGCACAAACAGGTACCGGTGAGTCCAGGATCTTACAGTCCCTACGGTCACAACCCTGGAGGGCTAGGTAAATTACTTAAGACAGAAATTATTTGGCTCATAGAAACGTAAGGAATTTTGCAGGTGTCAGGTTACAGAGGAAAACTCCCTCCCCACTCTAGCTTCTGTCTGGTTCTATAATCAAACCACCATCAGACAGGATGGCAGAATGAAAAAATCAGTTTAATAAAGTACACACTGGGGAACTGTAATGATTATGCAGCTCCTGTTTTCAGTTGGGAAGAATCTTGCGTTTAAATCCTAAAACAAAGACAGAGGCAAGGGGGCTCCCAAGCAACAAAGACAGAGGAAGTAACAAGGGGAATGATTTCACATTTACTCTGAAAATAAGATGTGTTTTTCAGATAGAGAGGACATGTTTACAGATCAACCTACTCCTGGATGATAACACCTCCCCCCCCCCAACTACATTCTTCTACGTAATTAAAGGAAGCACTGATCATTTCTCCTACTAGGTATAGGGAAAAGGAACCAGTGGAAAGGTGTGAGCTTATCATTAGCCTCCAGAGTTTTCATTGCTCTCAACTCAAAATAATCTGCATGAGGAGAAATCACAACGGACACAGCAGAAATCAAAAGAATAATCAGTAACTACTATGAACAGTTATATGGAAACAAGTTCAACAATCTAGAGGAGATGGACAAATTCCTACAACTCTACAATCACCCAAAGCTAGATAAAGAAGAAATAGAACACCTAAACAGACCAATTACAAGCAGCGAAATTGAAATGGTAATCAAAAACCTCCCCAAAAACAAAAGCCCAGGACCTGATGGATTTACAAATGAATTCTACCAAACATTCAGAGACGAATTAGTGCCTATCCTTCACAAACTCTTCCAAAAAATTGAGGAGGAAGGGACAATACCAAACACGTTCTATGAAGCCAATATTACACTAATACCAAAACCGAACAAGGACAACACAAAAAAGGAAAACTATAGGCCAATCTCCCTAATGAACACTGATGCAAAAATCCTCAATAAAATTTTAGCTATCAGAATCCAACAATGTATCCATAAGATAATTCACCACAACCAAGTTGGATTCATTCCAGGGGCACAAGGATGGTTTAACATCCGAAAATCAATCAACGTTATCCAACACATCAACAAAAAGAAATATAAAAACCATATGATAATATCAATAGATGCTGAGAAAGCTTTTGACAAAGTGCAACACCCATTCATGATAAAAGCCCTTGAAATTCTTGGGATACAAGGAACATACCTCAACATCATAAAGGCCATCTATGACAAGCCAACAGCCAGTATCATTCTCAATGGTGAAAAGCTGAAAGCAATTCCATTAAGATCTGGAACAAGACAAGGATGTCCACTCTCACCACTGCTTTTCAATATAATACTGGAAGTCCTAGCCAGAGCAATAAGACAAGAGAAAGACATCCAAGGAATCCAAATAGGAAAAGAAGAAGTCAAACTATCACTATTTGCAGATGATATGATAATATACATAGAGAACCCCAAAATCTCCACAGAAAAACTAATTCAACTCATCAATCAATTCAGTAAAGTGGCAGGATACAAAATCAACACGCAAAAGTCAGTAGCCTTCCTATACACAAACAATAAATCTGAAGAAGAAGAAATCAAAAAAAACCACCCCTTTTATTATCGAAACAAAAAAAATCAAATATTTGGGAATAAATCTAACAAAAGAGGTAAAGGACCTATACAAAGAAAACTATAAAACACTGTTAAAAGAAATAGAAGAAGACACAAAGAAATGGAAAGACATCCCCTGCTCATGGATTGGAAGAATAAACATTATTAAAATGGCCATCCTACCAAAAGCAATATACAGATTCAATGCTATTCCAATCAAAATCTCAATGGCATTCTTCAAAGAAATAGAACAATTATTGATGAAATTCATATGGAATCACCAAAAACCCCGAATAGCCAAAGCTCTACTGAAAAAAAAAGAAGGAAATGGAGGCATCACACTCCCAGACTTCAAACTATACTACAAAGCCATAATCATCAAAACTGCATGGTATTGGAACAAGAACAGACATACAGACCAATGGAATCGAATAGAAAATCCAGAAAAAAACCCACAGATTTATGGTCAACTAATCTTTGACAAAGGAGCAAAGACTATGCATTGGAGCAAAGAAAGTTTGTTCAATAAATGGTGCTGGGAAAACTGGGTCGCTACATGCAAAAGAATGAAGCTTGACCACTCCCTCACACCATACACAAAAATCAACTCAAAATGGATTAAAGAACTAGACATAAGACCTGAAACCATAAAATACATAGAAGGAAATATAGGCGAAACACTACGGGATTTGCACATCAAAGACATCTTTACAGACACATCACCCAAAGCAGTGATAGTGAAGACAAAGATAAACAGCTGGGACTACATCAAATTAAAGAGCTTCTGCACAGCAAAAGAGACAATAACAAAAACAAAGAGAAACCCCACCAACTGGAAGAACATTTTTGCACCCAACACTAATGATAAAGGACTGATCACAAAAATCTGCAAAGAGCTGATGAGACTCAGCAACAACAAAGAAAATAATCCAGTCAAAAAATGGGCAGAAGAGCTAAAAAGAAACTTCTCTGAAGAGGAAATGCAAATGGCCAACAGACATATGAAAAAATGTTCAACATCACTTGTAATCAGGGAAATGCAAATCAAAACTACCATGAGATACCATCTCACACCAGTGAGAATGGCACATATTAAAAAAACTAGCAACAACAAATGTTGGCGAGGATGTGGAGAAAAAGGAACTCTTCTGCACTGTTGGTGGGAGTGCAAACTGGTCCAACCACTATGGAGAGCTGTGTGGAGATTTCTGGACCTACTAAACATAGAGCTTCCATATGATCCAGCAATTCCACTCCTAGGTATTTACCCAAAGGACACAGAAATATCAATTCCAAAGAGCACCTGCACCCCTATGTTTATAGCAGCACTGTTTACAATAGCTAAGCTTTGGAAACAACCCAAATGCCCAAAAATAGATGACTGGATCAAGAAGATGTGGTACATATATACCATGGAATATTACTCAGCATTCAAAAAAGATAAACACATGCAATTTGCAGCAACATGGATGGCGCTGGAAGGGATCATGCTCAGCGAAATAAGCCAAAAAGAAAAAGAAAAATACCGGATGGTCTCACTCATAGCAGGAATCTAGAAAACTTAAATAAGGGACCAGGAAAATAAATATAAGAAAGTGAAAATCAAAATCAACAAAAAACTATGAACCGGAGACACTTTTTGGGGGGTGGGGGGCGGGAGGGGAAGGATTGGGGTCAGAATGGGGCGTTTGCAATTGTATGGGGGAATATAAAAATAAAATTTAATATTAAAAAAAAATCTGAAAAAAAAATAATAATAATAATCTGCATGCCAGAGCAGAGCATCTTGAGGAGACCAATTCTGAACATTTTAGGATTTTCTACTTTGAGCACCTTAACTGACCAAAAAAGTCTTATAACTGCCTGTAGTAGACAGAAGAGTTGCCCCCACTAAAAGACATGTCCAGGTGGATCCTGTGAATGTGTTCTTACTTGGAAAAGGGTTCTTCACAGATGCAATGAAGGAGCTCAAGGTGACTCCATCCTGGATTATCTGTGTACACAGGACCCAAAATCTAGTGACTGGTGTCCCTATGAGAAAAAGTACAGACAGGAGAAGGGAACTCACAGAAACACAGGGAGGTCACACAAAGATAAGGCAGGGCAGATATTAGAGTGACAAATCTACAAGCCAGGAAGACCACACATGGCTGACAGTCACCAGAAGCAAGGTGAGAGGCTTGGAACAGTTCTCACTTAAGTTCTCCAGCAAGAACTAAGCCTGCTGAAATCTGTGGGTCCAGTGAAAAATTTCAAGTCAGTTATAGTACAGTATAAACCAAACATGGACCCTTATAGACATAACACCTTATGCAGATTCATAAACCACATCCCCACAAATCTAGCCCTATTAGTGGAATAGCAAATGTAGCTACTACAGACTAAAAATTTTGATTCTTGTACCTAATATACTACTCTCAAAATTTTTTCAGAGTGCCTATTTAAATGTAGAAATGAACTGCCATATAATTGTTGCAAATAAATACTGATATGCATTGAATTTTTTATATGTTTATAGAAGTTTTATTCACAATCACCAAAAAGGGAAACAACCCAAATATCTTTCACTGGGTGTATGTAAACCAAACTGGTATATCTATACAGTAAAGCACCACTCAAAAGCAACAACATTGATGAATTGCAAAGACATTATGCCCAGGGAAAGAAACCAGCCTCTTGAGGTTACATCAAGCATGATGATATTTACATGACACCTTGGAAGGACAAATTCACAGGTAGAAAGAATAGATCACTACTTGACAGAGGTTGGAGTAGGATGAGAACTTCATTACAAAGGGGAAGCAAAGAAAATATTTCCAAGTAAAGCAACTGCTCTGTGTTTGGAGTGTGTGGTGATAACTACATGTGTTGAAATTCTTACTTAGGACTGAACATCCAAAGAAAGTTCATTGTATGGTATGTTAATTTGGAATTTTAATGAAAATATACATATTAATGTATTATATGTATATTATATATTAAAATATATGTGCAAATAAACATCAATGTACTTTAAAAGAAATTTTACATCTGAATTATATATATTATATATTAAAATATATATGCAAATAAACTTAAGAGTACTTTAAAAGAAAGTTTATATCTGAATCATATATATATTATATATTAAAATATACATGCAAATAAACTTAAGAGTACTTTAAAAGAAAGTTTACATCTGAGTTTCCACCAGAAAGACTGCTTTGGGTGTCTCTGTTGTTCTGTGAGACTGTTTTTCCATTTTTGAAACAAGAAAATCAGTACAGAGCAGTGATTTTTCAATCACATTTCTCCCCACTTGCAGGCCTGGGCACTCCCTATGCAGAAGTTTCTAGAGAAAGAACATTCAGCCTCAGTTAGGCACTAGAATCAATCACAGTTGTGCATCATCATATATTGCTTATCTGTCCACCTCTGGATTTGAATAGCTGGTCCCAAGGAAACATCCTTAGACCCCTGGAGAGTTTGAATCATCCCAGATTATAGGACCTAATGTCAGGTGCAACTTCTTTGTCTTTTTTTTTTTAAGATTTATTTATTTATTCATGCAAGAACCGGGGTACAGACCAGATGGGCGGGAGGGTGAGAGGATTCACCAGAGTCAGAGCAGAGAACAGAATAAGCAGACTGACGAAATACACTGCTGAGGGAAGCAGCGGGAGAGACAGGAGAGGTCTGTCGCGCCATGTGGGGACCCTCGCCGGCAGGCTGGGATTGAACTGGCACTGCGGGCTGCGGACAGCTTCACAGCGCGGCGCTCAACCGCCTGCCCTTCTTTGTCTTTTGTGGAGGTGTCCCATGGTTAGCCAGACTAAGGCACTGATTCTAATAATCAGTGATTCTACATAAGCATTTGGTAGGGGGAAGGAGGGGTGGCAAAAGGGGCAGAGACCTGAATCGTGCTCTGAATCATGCTCCCTTCTGTACAGTCCTTGGATAATATGGAATAAACACAATGGGAACCCTGAAAAGACTTGGTCTAGACCTGCCCTAATGTAGAATATGAAAGGATCCCTCACTCCACACACACTCACACACACACAGAGGATGATTTTTTGGACTCACATTTTGTAATGTAAACAATAAAGGTCTGTGCACAGATGAGGGAAATGCAGTTGTGAAGATGAGTATGTGGCCACAGGCCAGCAAGTCCTAAGAGTGCCATTAATAGCAGGAGCCACTCTACTCTAAGCATGTGGCATGTGCCAGGCACACTGCTAATGGTCATTTAGTCCTGTGAGAGAAGGGCTATCTGCTTTCACTGATGAAGAAACTGAACCTCAGAGAGTGAAAAGATGACAGAGGTGACATAGCTGGGGCCCAGCTTGCAGCTCCAACCTTCCCAGCCCAAGCATGTAGGAAGAAACCTTGAAACCAGACATCCTATTCTTCCAATACTGTGCCCCTTAAGAGGGGAGTAAAAGTACCTTTAATTTTTTTTTTTTTTACTTTATACAGTGGAATACTTTCTTCAAAAACTCTTTTATGCTTAAATTCAAACAAGAAACCCAGAGTTGGGCTGCTATCGCTGAGGGCGGGGTAAGGAGTCTCCCAGGCTCCAGAAGCACCTCGTAAAGTCCACTCATCCATTGACCTGGCACGTGTGAGGCACAGGTAGTGCCACAATGCCTAAAGCTCTGGCTTTGAGTGTCAAAGAATGAGGTGGGATCCTGGCTGACTTGCTCTCCTGAATAGGGGATGCGGGAGGTGGCAGGCGAGGCTTTAGGATTCCAGGCTACATACATTAGGCTTGAGCAGGCACCACCTCCTCTCTGGCCTGGCCCCAGCAGCCTTGCCCTCACAGCTTAGGACACTTATCTTTATCATATTACATTTAATAAATGTTATTCTTCGAAGATAAGGATTAAAAAGTTAAAAACTGCAGTCACCCTTCCTTTTTTCCCGCCTTAATAAAGTCCATCCTCTAATTTTCTGTATCAACAAAAGAACGTTCAAGATCACATCTTGGTGCTGGGTTAAAGGCAGATCTACGCCTCTGACCCCGGGGGCACAGGCTGGCCAGGAGGGCTCACAGTTTGACTCCCATCAAACCGGCCTCCTCATAGACGTCAGGGATCATACCCATTGGGCAGTTGATCGTGTGCGCCGTGTTCTTGCCAAACAGCTGGAACTCACGGTGGGCAACAACTGCCAAAAGACAGCCGTTGACTGGCGGGTCAATAGCAAGCGATGGCGGCTACGCTGTGAGATCCAGGGTTGGCGCGCAGCGGAGCCGCGCCTAGGGCTCCTGGAAGTGGTAGAGCAGAGGATGCTGGAGCAGAACCGAGGCGCAGGCAGCAGCGGGCAGGCCTGCTTGCTCTTCATACAGTGCTGTGCTGGCCACGCGGCCCAGAAAGTCACAGGCGAGCAAGAGGCAGTGCAGGGGCCGCTGCACCTGCACCTACTGGACGCCCTTGTATAAGGTGTTCTCCGCCACCGAGATGTTGAAGACCGCGGTGGTCTGGTTACTGGACAGCATGAGCTTGTTGCTGGCGGCCACGCCGCTGCTGATGTACAGGCTGCTGGTGATCTGTGAGAGGCTGTTGGCCGAGGCTGCAGGAAGCGAACCGCATGGGCACCCAGGTGTGGTCAGCAAGGCCGAGGGGCCGGCGAGCAGCGAGGGCCGCATCCTTCTGTTTGACCGAGGACACAAAACTCTCAACCGTCTGTCTGCCGGCAGGCGCGTTCAAGTCGCAGCAGGCCATAAAGTCTTCGGAAAGCGTTTGGAGTAGATAAAATGGGTCAGGGTTTTGGCCTCCTGGCACTCTGGTCTCCACTGCAGGCGTGGATCGGTCGATGCCTGGTCTTCGGCGAAACCTGGGCCTCAGCTCCCCAGGCCAGCGCCGCCACTGATCAGCTTACCTCACTCGTTACCCGCCAATGACCCGTGGGGCCCCCCCAGCAGTTCCCGGAGAGAAGTCTGCACTGGATTTGGGCGCGCGTTTTAAATAAAATTTGGTAATTCCTCCATGTTTCTTTGGGGGATTGAAAATCGGTTCGCTGACTCCTCTAAGCGCAAACAGAAGAAACCCCTTTAGTCTACCATATCAGAAATTAAATTCAGAGCAAACACTATCGAAAATGGGGTTTGGGCATTGAAGTATATCTTCAAGGAAAGGTCCTCTCTGGAAAACTTTAAAAAGAGATAGATGCCATTTACCTGGAACCATGTGAGTAAGGACCATCTAAACAGCTTTCTTTGGGAGGTGGACCCAAAAGCCAAATGAAAGACTCCCCAAAAAGTAACACTGAAGTCAGAGGAGAAAATGTCTTCAACTATTTGGAATGTCATGCTGATTTTTCGAGACATCTGTATCTCCATGAAAGCAAATACTCGCCTTGGCTAGTTGTTCTCAAGTGCGTGGACCATTCACCACTGGCTGTTGATGTTACTAGTATTTAGGAATCATAATTCCCCAGACTGCAGCCTGCTGACTTTGGAGGAAGCCTCACCCTGCCAACACCTTGATTTTGGACTTCTGACCTCCCAGAACTGAGAGAATAAATATCTGTTGTTTTAGCCCACTTAGTGTGTGATACTTTGTTATGGCAACCCTACCCAACTAATACACATTCTTGTCATGAAGTCATACTGTAATGCAAGCAAATGAGAGGGGCAATATTAGAGGAACAGCTTTAAATTCATTCTTAAAAGACAATCTTATACTCCAACCCTTGTTTTAAATATAGTATGTAACATATATTGCCTGTGACACACTTTACAGCCAATCACAGTATACCCAAGAGATCCACTGTTAATCCCACCCAATACTTTCATTTCACTGAGGAAATGGCCGAACAGTTCACCAAAGGTGAATGAATAGCAAGTTAACTGTGTGTTCTTCCCCAACTTCCAGGCAAGTTCCTTAAGCATAGGTAGAGAAGGACAACCTGTAGCAAACAATTCAGCATATCTCGCCTAAGTCCTGAAATTATGGGAGGGACTGACTTCAGTTTAAATCATTTTGTGCAGGATGACTGAAGGTTGAAACTTCAGCAAGCAATTCTGCTCGTAACTCTGAAGGCTGGTAAATTGATTCATTCAGCCTGCTGTATAAACTGAATAACTGCTTGGTGTGCTAGGATTAGTATGTGAAACAATATCCTGTGTCAGGGCATAGATCATGGGCAGAAAAGGAAGAGCATCAGTGCTTTGATATTGCCATTAAGAGACGCAGATTTATTGTTAGACCCTCCTTGCGTGTAAAGACCAACAATGAATTTATCAAGAAACCTGCAATATAATTTTGAAGTGAGTGATTTTTCTGCACCTCAAATAAGAGTCTAACATGGGCCTCAAAGGTAGCCCCAAAAAGTTCAAAATTTAAACACAAAGAATTTATAAGTGCAGTTAACAAATATTCTTAGCCGAAAAAAGATGTCCTCCCACTTAGGATGCCCTTCCAACAAGATGACTTTACTGACCTATATTTCTCTCTGCAGTAGTCCCACTTTGCTTCCTATTTTAGTGTTAATTTGGTTTTCAGTCTCTTTTTTAAAAGGTTTATTTATTTTATACAATAACTGGGGTACAGGTCAGAAGCGCAGGAGGGTGAGAAAATTCACCAGAGCCAGAACAGGGAGCAGAACAGGCAGACAAAGCGAAGACACTGCTGAGGGGAGCAGCAGGCGAGCAGGAAAGGTCTGCTGCGCCATGTGGGGTTCTCCCTGGCCGGTGGGGAACCAAACCACTGCTGCAGAGGCTGCGGACAGCTTCACAGCGCGGCGCTCAACCGCTGCGCCACCAGGGAGGCCCTCAGTCGTTTTTATTTTTAATGAAATAATGTATCTCCTACTTTGAAATATAACCAACAAAGCTATAAAAACCTAACTCCTCTGCCAATAAAAGGTCCCCATCTACTCTATAAGAAAAGAAATTGGAAAACCACACAAGTTAGCTAGCTATTCAAGCAACACCTCAGAGGGAATCCAAATACTCACCAAATAATCTAGTACTGGAGTTTGGGTGTAGAAGCCTGAGTTAAAGTGGGATAAGTGCCCTAAAGCACTAAAAAGGAAAGAGACAGAAGGCAGGACGGAGAGATGGCAAGCTTCCATAAAAGCCAACATATCTGCCTTTTAACCAAAGAGGTGGCAGTAGTATCTACAGGAGAGAAAAATGTGAGGGTCAGGTAGAAGGTAAGCTAAGAATGGAGTTGCTAGACAGCAAGGAGGGTCCTAGACAATTGCTTTTAATGAAAGCCAAAGGTCCTAAAATATTGGTGAATCAAAGTTGATTAAAGATACAATGAGGTATTTTTTAGTGCACAAAGTTGAGTTTATAAATTAAATAAGAAGGGCTATTTGGTCTATCAAAAATTAGATTTTCTCAAATCCACTTCTCTCCTTAACCAGTTACTTCTTCTAAACTATAACTGTGCTTGCCCTACTCTTTACCCTTAAAGGCTGAAGTACACTTGCTTATCCATTGAAAAATTGCTAAGATTGATTAAATCAATAGTAGAGCCAAGTCCAGGCAATTCATTGTCTAGTCAGCACCCAATCAAAATACTTCCTCAACCGTTTAAGAAATATTCCAACTATACTCAGGAGTTTGAACATAATTGATCTAAAGGGACATGTGGTTCTGATTGAGCCCATATTCATCAGGCAGAGGTGTAAACAGAGAACAGTAATCTGTAGAAAAAGAGAATGGAACAACTTTTTTGAAAATAATAATAATAATAATAATAATAATAATAATAATAATAATGAAGGCAGAGACTGAAGAGCCTGTAGCCCAAGAAAGAGTTAGGAGAGGTAAGAAGAGACACTGCCTTGATAACTGATGGCATAACAGGCCTGGGACACAATTTGCATGCAATATCTATAGGTACTTTGTTTCAGTGAGGTTTCCGTATCTTTCTGTTAAATGTCTCCTGAGTTTTGTCAAATTCTCAGAGTCTAAGGACTTTGAAAACAGCTCTATCATTTATTCCCTGAACATATTCCTACTATTAGCAGATGCCCCTGGGTGGCAAAACTGTTTTCAAAAGAGAAAACAACTGGGGAAAAAAGAGGATACCAAGAACAAAGTATCATAATTATGCTCTAGGATAAAATGCATGAACATATATATCTGCCTATAAAAAATTATAAAATATTATGGATTCACTGCTATGAAATGGGACAAACTTTAGCTTCACGCACAGATAGCAATTGCTCACAATGAACTCAAATTCCATATATATACATCTCTTTTAGTTCTCTCCCTTATTCCCAAAAATAATGAAGAATGGTTTTCTGAATGTTACCTAAGGGAAAAGTAGTAAAACCTATTTGTTTCTACAAGATGAATTTTTAGATAAATGTTGAACAGGCACAGTGAAAAAAGGCAATTTCATCATTTTTACAAAATACAGACAAGTGGTTCATTTTGTCCCTTAACTTTCAGTAGAAAATAAAATTCAAATGGAAAAATATGCTGTGAAAAGAAGATTTTTTGATGTTTTTTGGCTGCCACTTGCAGAATTAAAAAAAAAAAAGGCTGGGGGTACAATGGGGAATAATCATGAGACCTAGATGATCATGCTAATAAAATCATATTAAAATGGCATATTCAAAGACACTCAAATCACAATCATGCCAACAAATCAAAAAGAATTCACCTTTTATATTCAAAGAAGAAAGATATCTTTGGAAGAAAATGCTGTCTTAAAAAGCTGGCAACAGCATTCTACACAGAGTCTGTCGGCTATCATTGCTGATACAGCAAGAAACTGCTATCAAAATGGTTTAATATAAGGCAGTTCAGAGAAGCTGAAACATTATAATGATGTCTCAAGTCATCTTAAAAAAAGAGAGAGAAATTGTTGAAGATTTTCAATGTAGTCTCACCTTTATAAACATTTCTATTACTGCAAAAGGAGATACCTCTGTGATTCATTTTATATGATTGTCTTAGTAGTTTCTTTTGTGGATGCAAAAGGACTTCAACTTGATGTAATAAAGATTATAACAGCAGTATATCCAGAAAGAATGAAGTCTAATAAACACACCATTTTGTAAAATAGATTGATTATATCTACTTTGTTTAGCAGACTTTTAATTCTGCAATCATCAGAAAGCATTCTTTTGTGATTACCTTTGATCATAAATATATCTGGATGGTTTATTTCACTATGAAACAGAAGGTCACAAGTGGATTTGTGGGGGAAGGTGAGCCCACATGGTGCAGAAGAAATTGTGTATGTAGTTTTCAGTGGATAAGCCTATTAATGTGGTGATTGATATCTTAGAACAGAACAGTCTAGTTGGGAAGTGTCTCCACTACATACCATTTGAGTGATCTTGGACAAGGTAGTTAAACTAGTTTCCCATCCATAAAATCAGCATTTGAGGACCTAACTCATAGAGTTCTTTGGAAAATTAGGTAAAATACAACATATAAATCACTTAGCATAGAGTCTGGATAAGTCAATGTGGTGGTGATAATGATGATGGTGGTGTCATCAGTGTCAGGTGGCTCCTCATTATGGATCCAATAATGATCCATGTGACCTGTGGCCCTGTTCAGGTCCAGTTTGAGCATTTGTTGCCCCCATGTTCTCTTTATTTTATTTATCACCCTCCGTGTTTCCCAAATCTTTTCCAAAGATATTTGGTGTGGGGATGCCATTTTCTTTAGTCAGGTTCCCTGTAATTCTTTATCTATCATTCTCAGCATTTGAAACTATAAACACATAAAGGTCACTTTAAAGCCTCTATAGTCTTTCATTCTTTACTGTTTTCTGTAAATATGACCTGCTTACTTCAATTACTAGTGTAGGAATGACATGTGCTTGTCTGAAGCTGCAAGTCTTTAAACTCAGCACTGCTCTCTCTGTATACCTTAGCAAGTCAATATTTTTATGTACAATTACTTCCCAATTGGAGACCAAATTATTCAAGAAAGGAGATGGATTCCTTAATTGTGCAAAAAAAAGATACTTTCTATATAACAACATTAACATTACTCCTAGCTATTCAATTATGGCATGGCTACTAATGCTTATCCTACATTAGCCAAGCATTGGCCTCAAACAGTGGACAAGAAATGTTTTTGAGCTGCATTAAATTAGGTTATAAAGATAGCATTAGAACAGTGATGTTTATTCACTCTGTTTCAACCTACTAAATTCATGGTCATCACTGTGTGGAGAAGATTCTTTCATTCGGGAATGCATCAACATGAAAAACATTCAATAAAAAGGCATAATACCATGTGATTTAGACTTATCTAATCCTACAAGTTATTGGATCTGAAGAAACAAAACCATGAAGAATTCTTCAGTCTTAATATCACATGAATTTTTATCTGTTTGCTACCCTGGGATTGTTCAAGTGTTGAAAAAAGTAAATCTGCCTCGCTGTCCAAATAAGGAAGTAAAAGTTCTCATGTAGAGTCATCACTTTACCTTGGCTTGAAAGGGATAGAGAAGGGGCTCATGGTCACTAAGGGGATAATCTTGAGGTCATTTTCTTAGAGCTTAACCATTAGGGAATCATGGACCTGGTCCCCTCTGCTCTGACATACAAATTATCCAAGAAAAAGGAATTCAGGGCCTCCTTGGTGGTGCAAGTGGTTAAGCACCGCACTACAAAGCAATCCGCAGCCTCTGCAGCATGAGTTTGATCCGCGGCTGACCAGGGAGCAACCCACATGGCAAGGCAGACCACTCCTGTCTCGCCAGCTACTCCCCTCATCAGTGTATTTCAGTCAATCTGCCTGTTCTGTTCCCCACTCTGTCTCTGGTGAATCCTCTCACCCCCCTCATCTCTGGCCTGTGCCCTAGCTGTTGTATGCATAAATAAATAAATCCTTTTAAAAAAAGAAAGAAAAGGGAATTCAGCTCATGGCTAAAAAACTACTGTGGATAATATTCAATTACATCTTAATATTATCCTAGGCAGAAAATGAAACAAATTATCGGGGGAAGAAAAACTACCAACTTTGTTATATTTGTGCTTCCTATTTTATTCACTTGGTTATTGGCCTCTACTCAGAAAACTTGAAAAAATCCTCATACAGGGTCTAGAAAACAATAGTGAATATCCTTAATGTAACCCTTTAGCCAAAGGTGGCAGGAGTCCAGGACAGTGGACCCATGTCAGAAGAACAGCAGTTCTCATGACATCTTAACTGACACTAAGTAAGGCAGACCAAGTCACATACATCAGGTCCTGTGAGAAAACTAGGTAAAGCATCATTTCTGATCTGTGCTATTAAGTTGACAGCATCCCAGATAATAGGTTGTTGAACAAGTGAGAAGGAATACACTGGCAGTGCCCAAGAAAATAATAGATGAATAAATTTCAGTAAGCAAAAAAAAATAAATGCCACAGATCTATGTTGCAGGTATCCTAGAGAACAAGGGGAAAAGCTGAAGTGCTCAAATCAAACCATTGCCTAAACACACCTCCAAATCTATCAGTAGTTTAATAATCTCCTGCTAGTCTTACTGCCACTAGAACTCAGTTTTATTGTCTATAAAATGAAACCGACTAGATGATATATATATGTATGTGTATATATTCACTCCCACACACATATATACACGTATACACATATAATTACATAATATGTATATACATGTATATATGTTATATCTGTGTTTCACAAACATTATATAGTATATTGTCTTATATAATGCAACTATATGTAATAGTATTTAATTCATTAAATTAGCCTCTAAGACAAAGTAGTTCTTAAGACAAACCTATGAAGAAGCACTATCCATTTTTTGTTTCTGCCCATCTCTTTACATCATGTCTAATCTTCCTGGCAAACAATGATCTTCTTCCAATAGGATTGTCTGAAAAATGGACATGTAATACTTGAAGGACAAGTAATACTAGGAAGGATTAATGTGTTATTATTTTCAGAGGACACTTTTAATAGAAAATTTAAATAAGAAGGCAGTGCCTTGGGCCAAGTACTAGAATATTTTTACCAAGTTTCAGATATTTATTAATCAGTGTAAAACCCAACACAATATACTAACATGACTGTGCATTCAGAATGAAAATATTTCCTAGTTAAGTGGAAAACTCTATAGATGGCTTCTGGGAGGCTTTCATTTTAAGCAGGTTTATAGGGAAATATTTCAATTAGAAGAATGGACAGTCCTTCTTCAGTTTGCTGTCATCTACATTCACTGAATAGAACTTGTATTGATCATTGGGGCCTGGTTTGTACCAGGGTTCTGGGTTATTCTTTTTGTCTCAACTGACATGTGAATTGGGCAAAGCCAGATACATGATGTATGGTGCTCCAGGACCTACAGCTCCAAAAAATACAAAGAAGGAGCAAACTGAGATGCTTCTTGGCTTGGCTGAGGATCTGACAGAGCATGGTGATGGGACAGGCCTTGGGCCTGGAAGGAGAGGCGAACAAATCTGAAAAGACTGGGACTAATTCTCTGCCCCAAGAAGTAGAATTTTCAGCCCCATAGCAAATCAAGAGGAAAAAAAACAAGCTAGGGGAAAAAAAAGAAAGATAAGCTTTCTATATGCACAAATTGCTAATTATCTACTGCACGTGCTGGAGAATTATAAGTGATTAGCTTCTCAGAATCTACAAAAAGACTGCTCTGAACTATCAGGACTTCGTTTTATCATTGACTATTGATCCAAAGTTGTTGTATATCAACCACAAAGTCTCGGTGATATACAACCAACATATCTTCATTTTCTGAGGTTTTCTGCTGATCTTGAATACAAGTGGATGATGTTGACAGGGCTTCTTACTCATCTGTGGTTGGGTAGCTCCTCCATGTATTTCAGGTTGGCTCTGCATCATGTGATTCATCCTTCTCCTGAGAGAAGTGAACTAAATGAAGAGAACCTTTTTATGGTAATAGTAATAGTGAAAAGAATGGAGTGTATTGAGCAAAAATTTTAAAAGGCTAAGCTCAGAAGTGGAACAGTGGCAAGTCAACCACCATTATTGCCAAAGATAGGCACATAACCAAGTCCACAGTAAGTCACTGAAAATTAACATGACAATAAATACAGACAGATAGGCCATCATAAGATATTCAGAACAGGCATTTCTAAGACATGTCACTTTCGCAAATAGATTATTTCAAGCAGAGGTCCATTGAGGTCTACAATCAGGAAAAATTTTACTACTCCCTTAACTACTTAGAAAAATGAAAATTAGAGATATTACCCAGAATTAGGATTTGTACCAAAATAAACTTCCTGTCAAGAAATTTCTATGTCAGGGTAGACATCTAATTGTGGAGCATTGGGCCTTCATCATATGAGTCACCTTCTCCTCATCATGAAATTCTCCACCCACTCTCCTTAGAGTCCCAGGCCCCTACCCCATTCCTTTTCTCAGGATATGTACTCTCATTTTGTCTCCATGTCTTTGGAGTCCATGTCTAAATGGATTCCCACATACTAATGTGACTAAATTTGTTTTTTCCTCCTACTAATCTATCTTATGTTAATTAGATTGCTCTACAAGGGGCCTCCCTGGTGGCTTAGGGGTTAAGTCTCAACTCTATTACCACTCGGCCTGAGTTTGATCCCAGGCCAGGGAGCTAACCCAGATATGATGCAGCAGACCTCTCATGTCTCACCTGCTGCTCCCCTCAGCAGTGCATGTCAATAGATGCATGGTCTGCTCCCCAATCTGTCTCTGGTGAGTCCTCTCATTCCCCCCACACCTCTGGCCTACACCCAAATTCTTCTATGCATAAATAAATAAATCTTAAAAAAAAAGATTTCTCTACAAGGCAGAGAAGAATCTTGAGGGGCAAGAAAAATATCTTCTCCCCAATACCATCAATCATTACATCATCTTCTGCCTTCCACATCAAATCTTTCTTTGCTTTACATCCTTTCTCCTCTATCACGAAACCTCCCTCTGTTCACTTTCTTCTGTAAATATGTATGTGTATATTCAGGGTCCAACTGGATAATCCATGATAGTATTTAATTTCAAAATCCTTAATTTAAATACACCTACACAATGCCCTTTTCTTTTTTTTTCTTTTTTCTTTTTTACATCATTGTTCATTTTTCACAATGCCTTTTTCTATATAAGGCAACATCCAAATGCTGTAGCCTTTGGAACATGGATCTTTGGAACCACTATTCCGCCTATCACATAAGCCACAAAAGCCAGCAGAAACTTACTTCTACAGGGGTGCACACTAGCACATTCCTTCCGAAGATTTGTATAGGAAAAGTTAGAATAAAGTTGATTTATTTTTTCAATTATGGTTAAGATAAACCGTTTAAAATATTTCAAACATTTTAGAGTTAAGCATACTGTCCACCTCATTCTGTTTTCCACAAAAGAATTGTTTGTGGAAATTTACCAACTTATTTTCAATAGCCCCTTTCACTCAAGTAGCTTTTTCATCTTCAATTGATGCAGAGTCAGGAATTATCATAGAAATGGAACTATTTGGTGAAAACTAAAAATATTCTCCCTTAAAATGTGCTTTGAAAGCTTTGTACAGGGACGTTCACCCAAAGAAACAATTATTTTAAGCACAAAATTGAATGTTAACTTTCTGAATACAAATGAACTCTCTCTGTTTCCCTCAGTCTTTGTCTTCAGGGAGGTAGGGAGAAGTACCCAACAAATGCACAGAAATGTGTGATTTTTTTTTTTTAGCTGTTCCTAATAGGGTTTTTGCTTGTTTTTTTTTTTGTTTGTTTGTTTGTTTGTTTACAGCTTATTTTAGAAAGTTTCCAATAAATTTGAAAACAGAAAGAATAATATAAACCCATCACCAGCTTCCACAGAGACCCAAACTCTGCCACCAGTTATATATGGGGGACCCATATATAGTAGTCTCCCACTACTTTTTTAAAGATTTATTTATTTATGCATACAAGAGCTAGGGTGCAGGCCAGAGATGCCGGGGATGTGAGGATTCACCAGAGACAGAGTCGGAAGCAGAACAGTCAGACTGACTGAAATACACTGGGAGAGGAGCAGCAGGTGAGATAGGAGAGGTCTGCTGCGCCATGTGGGTAGCTCCCTGGTCAGGGATCGAAATTGTGCTAAGTAGCTACAGATGGCTTCATAGTGCTGCATCTTAAGCCCTTGTGCCACCAGGGAGGCCCCACCCACCACTTTTTTTCTTCATTATTTTAAAAGAAATCTTAGACATCATAAAAATTCCTCCCAAGATGTCAATTTTTCTCATGTTAAATGAGGGCTATTAAAAATACACATTTATATATAACCTCTATGTCAATAACACATTCAACTCAATTAACAATACTTCAATAATAGTTTTAAAACAAGTTGGTCTTCAGTTACTTCCCCTTGTTTTCAAATGCAATCTGTTCAAACTGGAATCCAAATAAGGGTATTATTATTTTTTACATTCCTATTATTCCTGTAGTTATTTCTTCTTAATGTGGCAAAACACTGTTTTAACCATTTTTAAGTATTCAATTCAGTGGCATTTGAGAATGTGGACAAAATATCACCACTACATACTTCTAAAACTTTGAAATGAGCACTTCTATAAGAGTACCCGTAAGAGTGATTTTCACTCTTCAAGGCAACTTCTCTTCTGAAAAAAAAGGTTGAATAGAATTTGAAGAAAAGATATTTACAAACTCATTTCATACCAATTTTTAAAGTTCAGGTCTATATCATGGATAATTTTAACTGGTATTTAATAAATGTCATTTATAAGAAGTAAATATATGACTCATTATACCCTCCTCCAAATAAACTATCAGGGCCCCACTCTGAGGTAGAATTCTGTTAGGTATTGATAATTTCTATTCAACACACCATCAAATAGCATCACATAGTAAATGAAATTGCTGATTTCATCCCAAAGCTCACAGAATTACAAAGTTGTATACAAATACTACTGAATGGCATCTCAATTTATAAGTACTGATCCACTCCCTCAAAAGTTTGCACCCCAACAGTCACCACCTTCTTAGCCATTAACTTGCTATTACTATTAAATAGAAGTGATACAAACAATTCTTAGATTATCTGGAAAGCTGTTATCACTCTCCTTTGAAAACTATTGGGATGGTAAGTGAATAGTAAAATTGTAACCTGATTAAAACAAGTGGTAAACTGGGCCTCCCTGGTGGCGCAAGGGGTTAAGACGCATCCTATGAATCTGTCTGCAGCCACTGCAGCACGAGTTCAATCCCCAGCTGGCCAAGGAGCTACTACCCACATGGCACAGCAGACCTCTCCTGGCTTGCCCACTGCTCCCTTCAGCAGTGCATTTCAGTCAGTCTGCCTGTTCTGTTCCCTGCTCTGTCTCTGGTGAATCCTCTCAACCCCCACACCTCTGGCCTGTACCCCAGCTCTTATATGCATAAATAAATAAATCTTTAAAAAAATGGTAAACTGAAGAGAACCTCAGTGACATGGGTTGCACCTCTAGTTCTACTGACCAGACATTGATAAAATTACTTGTAAAGGTAATCAAGAAGGTAACAAAGCAGACATCCTGGACACTGCATGGAATCGTCCACAAAAGACTTGTTTCACGGCATCACAACTCACCATCTTAGAAAATGTGAGAGACCCAGTCAGTGATGGGTAAGACATCAAGTACTCTGATTGTCTGGGTCTCCATTAAAATAAATTTCATTTCTGACTGGAAAAAAATTCATAGGATTGAAGAGGAGAAGAAAGGGGAAGAAGTAATTCTATTTTTATATCTCATCCAATATGAAGATAACATTGGGAAACCTGCATAGAGAATAAGATGTGAAATTACTTTTACGTATCTGAACATCATGGTCACTACTAGTCTGTTGTAATATTCTTTAAAGGGTGTCTTATTCCAGTACTTCAGATTTCAGATCTTAGCTGGTAACAGCCTATAAAAATATCAGCATGAATTAAACATGGAAGCATCACAAAACTGAATGAAATGAGGACAGGTTGATAAAGTTGGGCTTTTCAGATACACAATTAAAAATAAGACATGAGAGAAAATCCTTCTCAGAGACAGAGAGCAATTCTGTAGAAAAGTAAACAAAAATCCTTCAAATGGAATTATCTTAACTAAATATGCATAAGAGAAAAATGGACTATTAAGCAATTTTACTTCTGCAACTTATTTTCATGATTTGTAAGAGAGTAAGCAAGCCAGCTCCAGAGCAATGCCTTATCATTCATTTGTGGAATACTGGGCTCTACTAGTCCTGAGAATGCTCTGGAGAACAAGACAAACATGTTCCTAACTTCAAGAAGCTTGCATCCTGGTAAAAGAGATGATAGACAAATACCTTTTTAAAATAGTACATTTGGGGCCTCCCTGGTGACTCAAGGGGTTAAGGTTAAGTCACAGCACATGGATGGAGCTGGAAGGGATCATGCTCAGTGAAATAAGCCAGAAAGGAAAAGAAAAACACCGGATGGTCTCACTCATAACAGGAATTTAGAAAACCTAAATAAGGGACCAGGAAAAAGACTAATTATAATAAAGCAAAAATCAAAATCAACAAGCAACTATAAATCAGGGACACACTACAGGGGGCAAAGGGAGTAGCATCAAAACAAGGGTGGTGGGAATTGTATGGGGACTATAACCAAGATGAAAATGCATATATTGTGAAAAAATGAAAATGATGACGGGGCCTCCCTGGTGGCGCAGGCGGCTGAGCACTGCGCTGTGAAGCTATCCACAGCCTCTGCAGCGTAGGTTCGATCCCGGCCAGCCGGCGAGAATCCCACATGGCGAAGCCGACCTCTCCTGTCTTACCCACTGCTCCCCCGCAGCAGTGTGTTTCGGTTGTCTGCCTGTTCTGCTCCCCGCTCTGTCTCTGGTGATTCCTCTCACCCTCCCCCACATCTGGCCTGTACCCTGGTTCTTGTATAAATATATAAATCTTTAAAAAAAATGAAAATGATGTAAGAAATATACAAAATTTTAAAAATAACTAAAAAATAAATTCCACATATAAGTGAAATCATACAGTATTTGTCTTTCTCCAACTACTTATTTCACTTAATATACTCTATTCAAGGTCCATTCATGTTGAGGCAAATGGCAAGACTTCATTCTTTTTTTGTGGCTAAGCAGTGTTCCATTGTGTAGTCGTGAGTTGCTTAATAATAGTTTGGTCAGTAACAGACCATAAATACATGTGGTCCCATTAGGCTCTACCATGTAGCCTGGGCATGTAGCAGGCAGTGATATCTAGGTTTGTGCAATTACACATTATGTTATTCATGCAACGATAAAATCACTGAATGAGACATTTCTTAGAATGTATCTCAGTCATTAATGTTTGACTGTGTATTTACCACTCTTCTTTATCCATTCAACTGTCAAGGACACTTTGGTTGTTCCTATATCGTGGTTATTGCAACTAAATAATGCTGCAGTAAATATAGGTGTGTGTAAATCATATTAAATTAGTGCTTGTGGGTCTCCCTCGTGACACAAGGTATTAAGCGCAGCGCTATGAGGCTGTCTGCAGCCTCTGCTGCCCGAGTTCGATCCCCCGCTGGCCAGGGACCTCTCCTGTCTCGCCCGCTGCTCCCCTCAGTAGTGTATTCCAGTCAGCCTACCTGTTCTGCTCCCCACTCTGTCACTGGTGAATCCTCTCACCTCCCCTTCCCCGCACCTCAGGCCTGTACCCCAGTTCTTGTGTGCATAAATAAATAAACCTTTAAAAAATAAAAAAATAAATTTGTGCTTGTATCCTTTAAATAAATATGCAGAAATAAAATTGCTGGATCATATGGTAGTTCTGTTGTTATTTTTTTGAGGACCCTCCACACTGTTTTCCATAGAGGCTGCACCATTTTACATTCCCTCCCACAGTGCATGAGAGTTCCCTTTTCACCACATCCTCACCAGCACTTGCTATTTCTTGTCTTTTTGATAATCACTATTCTCGCAGATATGAGGGGATATCTTATTGTAATTTTAATCTGCATTTCTCTGATGATTACTGATATCAAGCATCTTTTCATGTACCTGCTGATCATCTGTCTTCTTTAGAGAAATGTCCATTCAGATCCACTATCCATTTCTAATTGCATCATTTGTTGTTGATTTTGATCTATAAGAGTTTTCTAGGTGTTTTAGATACAACTCCTAATCAGTTATGTGACTTGTGACTAACTACTCCCAATCAGTAGGTGCCTTTTTGGTTCTTTGGATGGTTTCTTTGTTGTGCACATGTTGATTCTGTTACATTATTTTCATACATTGAAATTGATATAAAATCTGTATTAGCAGAAACAATATCAGTTTGTGATTTCAAGTCATAATGTTAAAAAAACATGTACTCATCTTTTTCTGCATTTTCTCTGTTAAAGTGTTTATAAACTTAGACACTGAAAATACCAGCAAACATCAGTGGGTTATTCTAAAAGCCTGAAATACATATATTGTATCAAAATTAGCAACATTACTCAGAATCATGAGTCAAAATTGTCAATGTAAGGACTATTTTGTCTATAAAATCTGTTGTTTCTTGGAACACCACTCATTAGATTTGTATATAGTAAATAGGATAGCTTACTGTGAAAAAAGGCCACCATCACCCTCTTATAATGTATCTTGACAACAGCTACCAGTAAGACTGAGTGATTATATCTTGTTAAATTCTCTCCTACATGCTTTTGTCCCAGTTCTCAGAAATGTCAAACTTAAACTATTTATGTCAGCTTTTCCTATTCTTGCTTGTGACTTGACTTCAGTGGAATCCTTTAAACCTGCAATATCTCTTCATTGATTGATAAGCCTTAATTCTTTTGGGAGAATTATAATACTTTTTCCAATGTTTTTGATTTCTCAGTTAATTTTTTCTGGAATCCAGAATTTGAAAAAAAACATACAACTACCAAGAGCTACTAGAAAGATTTCCTGCATGGAAATAGAAAGGCTGTCCAAAATCTGATTAGTAAATACAGGCAGTAAATAGAATGTAACAATATTCAAGATTCCCAACGTGTAAAGTTCAGGCCCATATGAGTTCAGGCACATACAATAGAATTATAGCATCCCTGACTTATGTGGTCTACCTAAGGATGGGAGCTTCCCATCATGCTAAGAGAAACTTCAGGACCCCAAGGAGATAACTCATAAACCCATAGTCTGTGCAGAAAAACATAGAAAAGGTAGAAATAACTTTCATCCTAGGTAGCTTATTCAAATCTGTTATCCTCTGCATACCCCTTCCTTTTTGAGGGGAAAAAAGTCTTTGAAAATGTGAAGCAATTGATATGGGAAACACTCAGCACAGCAGGTGAAGCATAGTAGACTCCTATAGGTCTGAGTAAATAAAATCCTTCCCAAAGGCCCTGTTGGCTCTGTCCCCTTGCCCTGAAAATCCATTTAGAGGGTCACTGATTTTCATTAGATGTTAAACTTCCTGGGTTGATCTCCACCCCTCATGTATATACTACCACATTGAATTCCTTTCTTTTGAAACCCCACTCTACCGTTATTAAAGCTTGTGAGTAGCCAGCTTCACTTTGTTATTGCACTTCTAATCATTTTGCTGGGTCTAGTCAGGCTGCCACAGGGACTCCAGCCAAAGGAAAAGGAAGGGAAACTTTCTTCTCCTATGTATTCCCCCTTTCTTCTTTTCCCCACTTGCTCTTTACCTAGTTTTCCTCCCAAAAGCTTGTTATAAACATTAAAGTCAAGTGAAAGAGAATAAATGTTGAAAAGTGGAAAATATGTACATATTAAATCATTTCACAGTTGTGGGTCCTTGAGTAACATTTTTAAATTCTCCAAGCTTTATTTTCACCTTTGCAAAATAAATAATAGTATATGTTATCTACAATGAAAATTACTCAATAAATGATTCCCGTTAGTATTTATTATCAATGATATTAGTTTCTATCTCTCACAGACTCCCCCACCACCCACACTGTGATCCTTTAAGATCTTCTTGCCTCCCATCATCTGCATCCTCCAGAGATGATGATGATGATGATGATGATGATGATGATGATGATGATGATGATGGTGATGATGATGATGATGATGGAGAACAGGAAAGGGGAATGATTGGTAAGTCATTTTATGTTTATGGTAAGTCATACATTGTGCTACATTATCTGATTTAATTCTCACAATAATGCTACTAGGTAGATATGGTATTAACATCATCTCTACATTCTAAAGATGAGAAATGTGACTCAAAGAGTTTAGTTAACCGGACCAAAGTTCACAGAGCTAATTATAGTTACAGATTTTGAAACCACAGTATGTGTCTTTATCCACTGCAAAATTTGCCTTACCACAATCAGAAACAAACACATCAGCAAAGGCATTCTTCAGAGTTGGGAGGGGAGGAGTATATAAAAACAGGGATATAAATGCTCACAGAGTAAAACACTGAAGAGATACTGCCAAGCAGCAAGGCCCGTGCCTGACTGAGCTTTCCCATGAATTCCTATATTAGTGGAGGATGGGTTCAAGAGCTACACTGGACTCTAAGGTTTAATTGGAGAAAGTACACAGCTCTTTTCTATTGCCCTCAACTACCTCTTACTTCTTCCCAAAGATGAAGAAATATTACTATAAAGTTACCTGACTACAGCTACAAGAGGTGGAGCTTCCAAAGGAATTGAAGTTGAAGTCTATACAATCACGTCTATTTTTTTAAGATTTATTTGTTTATGCATACAAGAACTGGGGTACAGGCTAGAGGTATGGGGGGATGAGGGGATTCACCAGAGACAGAGTAGGGAGCAGAACAGGTAGATTGACTGAAATACACTGCTGAGGGGAGCAGCGGGTGAGTCAGGAGAGGTCTGTCGCACCATGTAGGTAGCTCCCTGGCTGGGGATCGAACTTGTGCCGCAGGGACTGCTGATAGCTTCCCAGGTTGCATCTTTACCCCTTGCATGACCAGGGAGATCCCCACATCACTCTTTAAATGTGCTTTAATCCTAGAGGCTACAGAGAGCAGATGTGGAGTTGGCTTATAAAAGGTCCAACTAATTTCTTCACTTTATTTTGGATTGAGAGAAAGCAAGTGTGGCCTCATGCACCTAGTTTTAAACAATAAATAGGGCTATAAATAAAAGGAAACCCAAGGGGAAAAATAAGCATAGTACTTAAGTTGGAAAAAATAGAAAAAAAAGTACATTATTAGAAATATGTTCAAGGGACTCCTCTTTCTTGATCAAATGCTTAAAGACCTGAGGAATTCCAAATGAGGTGGTATTGTGGCATAATAACAGTGCAGGGCAAAATATACATTGGAATCATGCTTGGACCAAAAATACAGAGATTGTGAACTCTTCTTAAGGAAGATGAACAGAAACCTCATATAAATGGGGGATACCATTTTCTCCACTCTGCTTAATAATGGGAGGCAAGCCGAGTGGCCAGGTGAAGTTACACAATTCAGAAAGCACGTGGGGATGTGAGGGCGATCTGGCAGCGACATCCGTCACCCCATTGATTACCGGGTTGATTCAGCTGATCTGGCTGGCTAGCCAGGTGTCTCCTTCCTCCTTCACCACTCCATGTGCTTCCCTCCCAAAGCTGCAGGCTCGGTGGACTTCCCCGAGTAGAGACAGACCCGTCTTCGGTCGAGGGTATACGAGTAGCTGCGTTCCCCTGCTAGAACTCCAAACAAGCTCTCAGAAAGCAGGTGGGCTCTGAGACACATAGAGGAGGAGACACATAAAGAAGGCCTCCTCTGTGTCTCAGTTTTGGGCTTGTATATGGAGACCCATGGAGGAAACATTTGTAGTGATCCTTGCAAAAGACACATGGGTGAGAGACATGTGGGGAGACTGACAATGGCAGCCTTTATCTTAATCTGTACTTTGATTGTGTTCCTTTAGTCCCAGACTTGCCTGGCCCCTTTTACCCGCTTCCTATGGTTCCCTACCAGAAGGTGCCTTAAGCTTATGGCAACCTTTCAAGCCTCAGAGGCCCCAGTTCGGGTCAACCCTATTATAGTGGGCATCTACTCACAAAGGGTAACTATGGGTGTTTTATTGGAAAACTATGATCCTGTCTTCTCTCTCTCTATGTACACTAATCTATTGAAGTTCTTTTACACAAAGTATGCTTTGTCTATGTGGGCATGGATGGCCGGACCTCTTTAGAGCACGCAGCTTGGGAGGTCCCTGTGTACCCCTCAGTCTGTGCACTAACAAATTGCCAGTTATAATTATCACATACCCTGCATGGGGGAATGAGCTTTATATCCCTAGACAGAACCCATGCTGTTATGGATTGAATTGTGTTCCAACAAATTCAGATGTTGAAGTCCCAACCTCCAATTAAGACTGTATTTGGAAACAGGACCTTTAAGGAAGTAATTAAGGGTAAGTGACAGCCTAACGGTAGGGCCCTAATCTGATAAACTTTAATTCAATTAATCCTTACTGGAAGAGGAGGGGACCAAAGATCGCAATCTCTCTCTCTCCATATACAAAAAGGAAATGCTATGTGAGGACAAAACAAGAAGGCAGAATTGTCTGCAAGCCAAGAAGGGAGCTCTCACCAGAAACCAAATCTTCCAGTATCTTCATCTGGGACTTCTAAGCCTCCAAAGCTGTGAGAAAATAAATTTCTATTAGGACACTCAGTCTGTGGTATCTTGTTGTGGCACCCTGCACCAACTAATCCACTCTCTAATTTAGCTATGGAATTGAAGTATGTGAGATTCAAAAGAGCTGGAATGAAAATTTAAGGGTTTTAAACAAAAACAACAAAAAATGGGCACCAAGAGGTAAAAGATAGCCACCAGAAAAACCTGAGGTTGGCCAATGCCACTAACACAGGCTGCTAAATTTTGCAGAAAGACAAAAACTTTCAATGCCACCAATGGAGAAAAGACAATTTGTAACAGTGGTGGATTTTCCTCCAGAGTACAAGAGCTATTGTGTCACAATTAACTTCCTGATGGGAGATTTCTCCCAACTGAGTTGTAAGTTCACAGGCCCTAACTCTGGAAAACTAGCATAGATTGATCACCATCTGGCAAAACTGAAACCAAGAAATCTTTGTCTTTTGCTCGTGTCTATTCTTTTATCAATCTGCTTCCAAGATAAATCTCTATCTAGGTCTATGGCCCACATCAAAAGTGTAGGTCTAGAATGTGATGTATGTTAATTTCCAGTGAGTACTTTGTTGTTACTATATGACAGAACTGCTACTCCAACTAAGAGAGTTAAAAAAGTAGGAATATTTGTTGTAACAATTTTGTAAGTTTTGTATTGTTGAAACTTTAATTGAACTAATTCAAATTTTGACATGTTTGGTGAGCTAAAGGAATGGCCTCAGTTCCAGAGTCAGACAACTCCTATAGAGGAAACTCAGATTACAAATAAGCCACCATTTACAATGAAAAAAGAGAGAAATTGGTTAAATTAGCTGTTTTATAAATACTTAATCTTTCTATGACAAAATGAAAGGAAATTTATTTTATTATGACTAATTTCTCTGATTAACTTATTAAGAAAATTTATATTGCTGAACTTTAGATTTATTATAGCATAATGCAAGTGAACCTGGTTTAAAATCCTATATCCATGACTTAATACCATGTTGTTTAAGCAAATTGCTTAATGTTGCTGACCGAGATATACGGATGAGTCCAATAATCAGGCAAGATTGAGAATCAATGCTCTGAGCAGTGTTTCAGAACCTTGGACAGCTGTATCGCCTGGGCAGCAGGGGAAAAAAACTGAGACAGTTTTACAATTATTGCTCTTTGCTAAAGAGATAAACAAGTGGAAGACAACAGGAAGTGTGGTGAGGGAAGCACAAAAGATTAAGCAAAAAAAACCCACTCTTGTTAGTATTGCCAAAGAACTGATAAGGTCCAAGTTAAAGAAAAATGTTAAGAAACCGACAAGGTTTATTGTGTAAGAGTTGTTTATGTCTGTTCTTTTGACAGACACACTTCACTCTTCAGTTACACACACACACATACTTACACAAATACACATACACACACGGAGAGTTCATTGGTTTTTCTAGAACAGCTGTGGCCTTATGAGTCTGGCATTTTTTTTTCACTTTTTTTTAATTTTATTTTTTAGATTTATTTATTTATTTATACAAGCACTGTGTACAGTCAGCGCGGGAGGGTGAGAGAATTCACCAGAGCCAGAGAGGAGAGCAGAACAGGCAGACTGACAAAGTACACTGCTGAGGGGAGCAGCGGGCGCGGCAGGAGAGGTCTGCACACCATGTAGGACCCTCGCCGGCGGCTGAGGATCAAACTGGCGCTGCAGAGGCTGCGGGCAGCTTTGCAACCCAGCGCTCAACCGCTGCATCACCTTTTATGGAAAAATATTTATGATGGAATTTTCCTTTTCATTCTGCTTTAAGAAAAGCAAGATGTACATGGAAACTTGGTGGTCCACAACATGAAGGCTAAACAGAGCACACATCTATAGGCTCATTTTGGTATATATATATATATATATATATATATATATATATATATATATATATATATTAAGGTGGCAACTAGATGCACTTAACAAAATAATGCAAAGACATGGAATTTTCTTTCTGGCTCACGTCATATTAATTCTTAGGCCATAATGTGCTATGATTTATGAGGTATTTAGGAAGAGAGATCTCATCACTATTTATCATCAGCTTTCCTACTTCCCAGTCAAATTATATTAGCAAATTTCTGTTTTGAAAAGCACCTGTTGGCCTAACCACTAAAGCTCACATAATACAAAGAACTGTTAAAATTATCTGGATAATTCATGATGAGAGAAGCATTTTCATAGCATTCAGAGCACTCTATTGTCATTCTCAGTACAATAGAGGCAAATTATTTATTGGAAAAAACAGATAAAGCAGTTCACATTTATCAGGAAGTCACAGAGGCACTATGCAAATACCTCAACCTTCTCTGTCAAATGTGGTATTTCAGTCTGTTAATCACTGAAAGCACCTTTCGTTAAGTAAAGGAGCCTAAAAACCTAAAGCCAAGCAAAACCCTTTATCCAATCAATCATAAGAAAAAGAATGTGCCCACATTATCTAATTTGTTTCTCACAAGTCACTAAAAAAAAAAAAAAAAAAAACTAGAGAAACTTGTTTTTTCCATAGAGAGCAAATTATTTTCACACTCTTTCAAGAGGAGGTTCATCCTGCCTATATTTTAAGTTTAAGCTGATCGTTTTAACCTTTTAGTTTAAAACTCATGAAAAAGTCAAAAGCCAGTTTTTAAGCCACCCCACTGCATTCCTAATGTGACCAGTGAGCTTTGTGTCCTGCTCTTTATGAAGGGAATGGAGAGCACAGCAAACATACTTTCTATGACTTTGGAGAAGAGAAGCATTAAGGCATGATGTCAGAAATACTCAGTTGTCAACAGTGCCATCTCTAAGCTACAGTTATAAACGCTTGACAGAATTCCAAAGGAATATTTATGAGATGTTTCCCCATGAGAAAGAATTTCAATTTCCAAAAATGCTTGTTGTGAAAAAATAATCAAGTATGAGAAATATGTTTCTTTCTGGTTTCCCTGAACTTTGGAATTTGTGGTTCAAGGGCTTAAGTGTGACCTCTCCACCCACAACCTCACTTCCTAGGTGCTACTGTGGTAGGGCCTGAATCAAGAATAATGACATGATCCCTGTCTTACAAGCCACTAAACACACTACTCAGGCCCATGATGGCAGAGTCCTTAATGCTGAAGGAAATATTTCTGTTCCTTTCAAGGATGCTGATAATATCAGTGCCTGACAAACACCGAAGGGGTGTGATAACAAAGAAGAGAGCAATTATTCTGGAAATATTATCAATAATCTTGTGATTAACTGCCCTTAGACTTCTTAGAACCCTAAACCAGAAATCCATCAATAGTCTTGTGATCAACTGCCCATAAATTGCAACACCTCCCCAACCCCTGCCCGACTTGAGAATGAAGAGGGTACCGGGAAATGAGGGGCACCAAAATTGGCCAAGGACAGTGCCCAAAGTGTTTACCAGTCACTGTCTCAGTTCTTCACCCAAGCACACAATTGCAAGACTACTCAGGTTTAGGGAACAACAACAATGAGATTTATTTAACAAACAGGGAAAACAAAGAGTCACTGAGGCCACTGCTCTATCCTCACCTAGAGCAGTCTCTAGTGTTTTTAAATCCTGTCCCCTCATGGGTAAAAGTCCACCCAAGCAGGATTGGCCCAGAACAAAGCCCCAAAACCTGTCACAAGACTAAAGCATCTTCCAGGGCTGACCCACAGAAAAGGATCAGAAACAACTAGACAAGTCTTGGAGGAAAAGCGCAAAATCAAAAGAAAGACAAAAACCGCCATTGTCACCTCCACACAGGTCTCTCACCCACATCTGTGTCAACCAGTCCACGACCAAAAGGCAAGAGGAGTTTCTTCACGTGTCTCTTGGCTCCATGTGCCTCCTCTAGGCATCCTTTTGGCTCTCCATCTTGCTTCCTTCCTTCCTCAGTCTCCTCTGTAGCTTCTTTTTTCCCTGCTCAGCTCCACCCTCCTTTTGGGTGGGACAGGAAACCTGGAACCTCCCCCTTTCCTGGGGACCACCCTGTTACAATCCCCCCTTTTAATTTTTATTCCACTATATCTATGGTTGCACAGATCTCAGGGTGCAGTCTTAGGAGACAGTCTTTTTCAGGGTTACAGTGTATGTAAGAGAAGCAAATATTTGCAGCAGCATTGTCCACGATTGTCCAGAATGACAGTTTTCCATTATTGGACAATAGTCCATTATCCAAGTCAAAAGAAAAAAAAAAAACATCTGGAGGCATTAGCCGAAACAAGACAGCAAACATATCAAAATCACAGGGGAAAAAAAAATGTTAAAATTGGTTGAATTTATGTAAAAAAAAAAAAAAACAAGTTTTTTCAACCTTGATTCCAAATTGTTTCAATAGCATAGCAAAAGTTTGCAAACTAAATCTACTTTTAAACCGTATTACCTATTTTTGCATACAACTACAGGGCAGAATAACTAAACATCAATTTTAGCTGGCTTTGTTGGAATACTCCATATAGGATCAGAGCAAACTCCTGACAGCCTGTCACGTAGGCTTCAAGAACAACGTTGGTCTCACCAGACTCCACCTGCACCCACCTTGATTTAGGACAGTGCCATCCATGGTTAGTCAGCCCCATGGGGAAACTGGGCTTTCCTATGGCACTGGCTACCATAATCGCAAATGTGATTTTTGCTTTCTCTAGTGTGTTTCATATGTAGATTTGCTGTTGAAAAAACTGGCTTGGGCTTTTTTGAAGATTCTGTGTGTTTGTGTGTAATTTGTTTGTAGTGACTTGCTAAGAGATTTGATTTTGTGGAAATTGTTCTGTGCAACAGTTTTACTCAAAAGATTAGGTAGTACTTTGGACCATGTGGCCAGATCACAGATGGCATCTGAGGCCACTTGGCAGGCTCTTGTAAAACTCAGAGGTTCTTGTTGCTAGGACTTTGGACCCTTTTTCTTTTTGTGATCTCTGCTGTCTCATTAGCATTTCTAAAGGCAATAATGATTCTTCAGTAATATGTTGCTTTGTCTTTGACTACTTCCTGACCTCTGCCTGAGGGGTTTTGCAAGCCAACTATGAAGCAGTGGTGTTTAAATTAGCAAATATATGCCTGGGTGTTAACAAAAGTTAACTGGTAATTGCTGGTAGCCTTGGCGGATTCTTGGAGATAGCTTGAATTTTTGGAAAGTCTGGATCAGAAAAATTAAGATTTGTCTGAGTCTGAAAGGATTTCCTGCTGTGAATTTTGTCTACAAAATTTGTTTTGGGCATGTTTGCCATTTCATTTCTGGATTTAATTGCTGGTATAAGACAACATTCTAGGTTTCTTCTTTCTACTGAGGAAGGTCTGCTGTGTAAAGCACTCTTTACAGTGCATCATGTAACTGTACCAGGTTTTCATACCCGTGTTGTTGCTAATGTCTCGCCCTAATGTGGGGGAGGTGTAATCTGTGCTTTGATGTTGAATCTGCTCTGTCAGCTTCTGTCCCAGAGTGACTAACAGAAGTAAGGAGATGACTCCTTTTAATTGAAAGTTAATTGCTGATATGTTGATTTTGCTCTTTCAGGTTCTGTTCCAGGAAACCTGGAATCACCCCCTTTCCTGGGGACCACCCTGTTACAATCTTAGGTGTAGTCCCTATAAAATCCCCACCACCAGTTCACCTGTGCACCATCACCACAGTCCCTTGTGCTCTTCCCTCCCGTTTTGATTCCTCTACCTCCCCTCCCTTGCAGAATGTCTCTGATTTATAGTTGCCTGCTAATTTTTTTTATTTATTGTTATTATTTTCCCCCTCATCTCTTATTTGGTTCCCCTATATTAGGATGTAATATTTAAATGGTAAGTCCATGAGCTGGGGCAGAGAAGGGCAGCATTACAGCTTGCTCTGAGTTGGGCTATGCCTAGGCATGTGCAGGCAGGTTACATTGCAACTGCGCATGCGAGCTCTTGCCCTTCTCCCTCCAGGAAATAGTGAGATTATCACTAGTTGCCATCTAATGCTTTTGGTCCATCATGATGATACCATAATTTCAGGTTTTCAGGTCTAGTCTCCCAGCCAGGAATGGATCCCAGGCTGCAGGGGCAGTGCTGAGTCCCAGCCACTGGACCACCAAGGGCTGGTGTCTCACGAAGCTGCAGTAGGAACTTAACTGACGCTCAGGAAAGCAAGTGAAAAAAGGCAGATTTGTTTAGAGAAAGAAAGTTTATTAAGGAGAATAGAAACAGAAATAAAATGGAACTCCCAGGCAGTGGAGAGGCAAGGAAGCCAAAGTGGAGTTCTGCCTCAGGGAATATACAGCTTCTTTCCCTAATTATTCTAAAGCCCAATCAGTCTCTTTGTGATTGGTTAGTTCTCAGTGGTCTCACCAGCTCTGCCTTAATGTCTCTGTGCCCAGAACTAAGTTTCTGTGTCCCCTTATCTTAGAGTCCTTTTTCTTTGTCCTCCTTGTCCTGGAATGTCCTGTTGCCCCCAGTCCTGGGGTGTTTTTGATTAATCCCCTGTGAAGTTTGTTACCCTTATCTCTGGAGCCCTCCTTACTCCTCTGAGGCTTTTCCTATTCCATTCTGACCCAAGGAGCTCCCCTCTTGCCCTCTGACTCAGTGGTGCCTCCCGGTCAGTGTGGTGGGCCAAGGTGTTTGGACACAGCTTACTAATCCATGATTTCTTAAATTTGTTTCAAAGATTTATTTATTTATGTATACAAGAACTGGGGTGGATTCACCAGAGACACAGTAGGGTACAGAATAGGTGGATTGACTGAAATACGCTGCTGAAGGGAGCAGCGGGAGAGGCAGGAGAGGTCTGCTGCGCCATGTGGGTAGCTCCCTTGGCAGGAATCGAACTCATGCTGCAGTGGCTGCGGATAGCTTCATAGGTTACCCCTTAACCCCTTGCACCACTAGGGAGGCCCTACCAATCCATGATTTAATCCACCTGTTCAAACAGGACTTGCAGCTACTCATCATACCTGCTCACAATTTCTTTCACTTAGGCTCTCACTTGTCCCTGAGAGATTATAACACCTTATTCTTAAAGGGATTTGGAGCCAAATCTCACTTCTTTTGTAGCTACTTTCTGCTGGCTAGGGTTAATGTCCATAAATTCTAGAGGAGTGAAAATCGCTCACTGCCTGTTTTAGAAAGTGAGCTGCTAAATACTGTAAGTACTGGAAAGCTAAGCAAATTGGTTTCCAAAGTATGTATTTTTGAGATTATTTAGCCACATGGGGCAACCAGAGAATAGTGTTAACATACAAATGTAAAATTTTCTGGGGACCCTGCCCATGATCTCAGACAAACTAACAAGCCATCTTCACAGGATCCATCTTGTATGAAAAAAAATCTACTATCTGAAGGTATAAGTCAGTCTTTTCAGACTGAAAAAAAAAAAAAAGTAACAATGGGACCTCAGCCTTTGCATCTCTGCAGGGTATTCTTCAAAAGGGAGGAGATTGAACACTGCATTACCATCTTCTAGAATCAGCATCAGTTTATCATTGGATCTGGACAACTTAGAGCCATAAGCCCCTCCTATCAAGTATAGTTATGTTCATGGTGTTGATGGCTCACTGCTTCTGGCTGTGATGGCGGTTAAGAGCAGAAAATTTGGAAAGGAGGCACCACAAGACCAGAAACCTGGCTCACACAGGACAAAAGCTGGAGGTGGGGGTAGAAGTGGTTAACATGGTCATTAAATCAGATATAGAAATGAAAAATCCCCAGGCACCAACTGCTATAGCAAGTATCAGACTGCTATGGAGAGTATACCAAGGCGCAGAGCAGAGGTGGGGATATGGAGATTGAGGGCAATCACTGGAGACTGTAGAGAATCACTGGTTCTAGCAAATCAACCTAGTCACACCGTAGAAGTAATTAACTTAACAAAAGTTAATATTGACAGCTCCACAAAGGAATGAGGTCCTCCCAAAGAGAAGACTGTATCAGTGTAATTTCTGCATTGGCAAGGGGCAGCAGCCCTCTGCCCACCAGTGATCATGCAGGTATTTCTCTTCACCTGCCTTCTCCCTTTGCAAAGCAGCAGAGGCAACTCTCCTCCCAAGACTGCCCCTCTGTGACCATGCAGGCCTCTCTTTTAGCAAACCTGTCCCTTTTGGAGGCAGTTTTCTCTGCCCACTTGTGTCTGTGCAAGTACCATTTATTCTTCTCTCCCTTTTATAATAAACCTGCCCTTTTGGATATAAGTAATGCCTCTGTCTCATGGAGAAACTCCCTGAGTGCAGCTGAAAGGGGAGCTCCAGTGAAATTTTCCCAGAGTTAACCCAAGGACCCCACTCTCTGAATCCAACATCTCTCCAAAACTGACTTCAGCTATATAAGCTAAATTCAAACATAATTATTCAGAACAGTTCTCAAGTAGTAATATCTGTTGGGCTGCTTCCCTGATCTGAATTATCTGCACTTTGATTATCTAATATACTCTTCGTCTAGCTATTCTTGACACTTAATATTTCAGTTAACAATAGCAAATGTCACTAGCACACAGTTCATTCTATATCCCAAATTCTATATTTGCTTTTGGAGTATAATAAAGATCATAACAGAGAAAGGCTCTGCTGATTTATAATAAAAATGAATGGGGTAAATGGTTAATTTAGAATTGATGGTTAGACGTTTTCTCCAAAAGGGGACTTTTTTCTCTTTCCAGAAAATTTTTGTGCAGTTTTTGAATGGCAATGAAATTCACATAACAAAATTAATTACCTTAAAATGAACAATAGGGGGTCATTTTTTAGGTGGTTATAGTTTCAACTGTGTGCCATACCATCCCAATGTTAAAAGTGAAAGCTATGTTAAAAGTCTGTACTTTCTGTTTGAAATATGCGTGTGACAAATGAAAGGCTCAACTGACTTTCCCCCACTTAACAGACTAGTTTTAGACATAACTGACTCAAATTGATTAGTTATTCAGGGTGTGTTTATATGACACAAGAATAACACATCAACCCAGAAGAAAATTAACAATCAAGTAGATTGTGTTCTCATAAATTTGGCTGTTGAACAAAATATTTACTTTCTAATCTGCTATTGTGGAGTCTTAGAGACACAGCCCCAGGAGAAACTCTACTGAACACTAAGATCTTGCAAAGCAGGGCCTCCCCGGTGGCACAGCAGTTGAGGGCTGGGTTGCGAAGCTGCCCACAGCCTCTGCAGCGCCGGTTCCATCCCCGGCTGCTCCCCGGCCACCGGAGGAGGGTCCCATATGGCACGCAGACCTCTCCTGGCGCCCGCTGCTCCCCTCAGCAGTGTACTTCGGTCCTTCTGCCTGCTCTGCTCCCCGCTCTGGCTCTGGTGAATTCTCTCACCCTCCCACGCTTCTGACTGTACCCAGTGTTTGTATGAATAAATAAATAAATCTTTAAAAAAAAAAAAAATCTTGCAAAGCCCTGTGCTCATGACCAGGAGACGTTGTTAGCATGAGATAAGGTGATATACAGGGACCACAAACTGTTAAGGGGTACATTTTCTAAAATGAATTGGGCCATCCATACCCACAAAGGCAAAGGAAGTATATTCTTAGCATGATAGATTTTTTAATAGATTGGTGTGTATAGAAAGAATGAAGCAATGGGGCCTCTCCTGGTGGCGCAGCAGTTGAGCGCTAGGCTGCGAGGCTGCCCACAGCCTCTGCAGCGCCGGTTCGTTCCCCAGCCTCCGGTGAGGGTCCCACAAAAAAAAAAAAAAAGAAGAAATGATTTCAAATAATAGTTTTCCAATAAAAATTCAAAAATTATCAATTCCCTAATGGACAAATGCCCAACCAAGTAGGCTCAGCCCAAAGCTGAGGCTTGAAAGCTTGCCACAAGTCTATGGTAATTTTGGGCAGGGAACCACAAAAAAGGGGGATAGACAGGTCCCAAAGAGTTAGGACGAAAGGACAGACTCAAAATTCAAAATATACCCCACTATAACAGCTGCCATTTTCTCTGCGAAGGACCAAGAAAAGCCTCTCCACGTCTCTCGCCCACATATCTTTGAGAATCTCTTCTCCACCTGTGTCCTTCCATCTCTCCCCCTTCTTCATCCTTCCCAGCTGCCCCCCATTCAGGATGTTTGGTTCATGACATACTGGAATTTATAATCCAAAGTAGCTGCATATGAATGGAAGTGGGGAAAATGGTGTGTCCCCCCCCCCCTTCACAGAGGTATATCTGTAACCACCTGACCTTATCTCCTTCGCTGCTCAGAGAATAGAACATGCTGTGACACCCCTGGATTCTGCTGCTTCTTTTTTTTTTTTAAAGGGTTATGTTACATCCTTTGAATTTTTTTTTTTGATTCTGCTTCTTCAACTCTGCTTGGTGAAGAATTATACCATTGCACTTAACTTCTCCATTGCAAGCAGTGAGCCAGGGCAGCACAGCACAAAACTGCAAAACATACAAAGTCTGCCTTGGAGAACCTCCAAATTCATTATTAGAACCTTTCCCCTGCCCTGTTATATTCTAGTGACTTGTGCATTTTTGGACGTCCCCACAGTCAGGTCCACCCTTCCCAAGAGGACACCTTGTAGGGTAAGGTAAAAAGTATCAGGTTTTTCTGCCCTCCCACCACTAGGATAGATGATGGATCCTTGCGGTCCTGAATGCATGCCTGATGGCGGGCACCTGGAGTAGGGTGTGGGTATACGTAGATGGGATTCACCTGGGCTGAGACTAGGCTTTTAAGAGCAGCATCACAGGGATGCCAGAAAAAGCAGAACGAAGAAGCAGAGAAGCAGCAGCAGAACCACGAGAGAGCAGAGCAGCAGAGCCCAGACAGAGTGAAGACTTGCTCGGGGCTGGGAGGCCTGCCAGCCTCCCGGCCCCCCAGCACCCCTGACTGCTGTGTACCTGGTAAATCTCAATAAAAGCCTGAAAAGCCACCGACAGCTCCAGGACTCTCTCCTCCTTTACCCCGTCTGCATAGAATCATATAGAAAACCTGCACTGTGTGCATTCCTGCCCCCTACACCTAGCCACACCATCTCTGAGTAACACTGCGCTTATATCCCTGACCTCTAGGATCAGCTGTGTACACTTGCACATGTGCACACACCCATACTCAGGTGTCCCTAGTCCAGCACATGAGTCCCATGCCCACATGCCCTCTACATGAACAAGATCAATGCTGCAGGGGATAGCCAATGGCATAAAAGCCTGATCATCTTCATTTACCCTACACCATTATTCTCAGGCAAAGATGTTTAAATCAGATTTCATTTTTCTCCCAATACTCACCATTGATGAATGAGAGGTTGTGCTTCCAGAGGCTGCACTCCATTACTGAAATGAATCAAAGGCCTCCAAACAGCATCTCCAGCCAAATCATCAATAATGTAAACACATGTTCCCCGTGGACGACAAAAAAAGATATCTATTTCGATGGGAACATCCTGTGTGGCCTTTTGTGTGTAAAGGTGTCACTATTTAATTAAGAGAACTCATTGTCCCTGTCAGGACAAAGTCACTCTCAAGCTTCATCCTCAAATCTTAACAAGAGTGCTTCTGCCATCCAGTGTTCAAAGTCGGCATAAGATTCTGTCAGCTTTCAGAAAGAAGCAGCTCCTTTCTCTCAGGCCTCTTTCAGTTTTCCCTTCTTTAGCGAAGGTGAATTTAGGGATACTTGGGGGTAATAAGGAGAGGTATTCCTTCTGGGTAAAACTCACAAAGACAAACACTTGCGCTCTTTACTCACTCACTGAAAATCATAAAAATCAATCAAAGAGTCATGATCCATCTGCCTGACCCTCATTCTCATTCAAATAATTCCACAAAGTTGGCAGCCAGAACTAAACATATTGCAGAGCCAGACCCTTCCTGAAGTCAGCAATAAGTTTCTATGTCCATGCAACCTTGAGAAACCTTGCTCCTCTTTGGTTGAATGTAGTCTATCCAATGACAGCAATTTAAGTTTCAATATGAAGGCAGGCAGTGAGGACTGCAATATTTTGGTGCTGAAATTTACATTTCACAAAATACAACTTACATCAAAATGTGCTTTCCCTGTAAAATGCCTGGACTCACAGGACGAAACAGTTCTATCTCCCAAGTGAAATGATAAATACACATTCTCTCAACCTCCGCTGGGGAAAAGCCTGAGTTATTCAGGACTAGCTGTTAGATGTAAGAGTAAAAGATCTTAAAAAACAAAGAAGTGATGCAACTATGTGTGTTTTGCCTTTCCCCCAGGTAAAATTGATGGAGAACGGGAATAAAAAAAAACTGAAAAGGAGGCACCAGAAACCTGGCTCATACATGGAGGTGGGGGTAGAAGAGATTAGCACAGCCATTGACATAGCTATGGAAACCAAGATCCTTAGGTGCCAGTGCCCAGATTACAAAGCATAAGATCCAAGCAGGTATCAGACTGCCATAGGGAGGGTCTAGAGCACGGGCCCAAGGGTAAAGATATGGAGATTGAGCCCATTGTGGAATCTCCAGTCCCGTTCAGATCCTGCAGTTACCCAAAATCAGCAACTAACTGAAGGCTCACAAGGAGTGAGCCCCTCCCAAACAGAAGACTGTAATGTATCAGTGCAGTCTCTGCACTGGATCAGGCCAGCACTCCCACTGCCCACCTGTGCCTATGCAGGTGCTTCTTTTCACCAACTTTCTCCCTCTGCAGGGCAGCAGCTTCCTGCCTGCCAGTGACCTGTTCCATGCCCGGACTTCTCTTCACTGACCTCCCTGAGCTGAGGCTGCTCTCCTCAAGGCCGCGTGCCTACAGCCATGCAGGCCTTTCTCAACAAACCTGTCCCTTTCGGGGCAGCTCTTCCTGCCTGATTTTGTCTATGCAAGTGTCCTTCATTCTTCTGTCCCCTTTTCCTAAGAAACCTGTTCTTTAAATATAACTAACTTCTCTGACTCGTGGAGAAACTCGCCTGGGAAACTCGCCACATGTAGCTGAAAGGGGAGCTCTGGTGAAATCTTTCCCAGAGTGAACCCAAGGACCCTGCACTCCAAACCCACTGACTCCAAAAATGGCAACAGAGTCAGCACGGTGCTACAGCGCACACAACTAGGGATGGGTTACTAGGTAATGGATTCAGGAGAGAAGCCTATGAAAATAACCAGTCCTTTCTTCTTCATTTCTACCTCTGTAATGCAATCTATCCTCTTTGCACTCTCCCAGGTTAAAGATGAATAGCTATGACCCTCTGGAACAAATAAATGACGAAAAACCATCACAGAAATTTATCCAGCCACCACCACACAGGTAGTCTAAGCCTGACCCTTCCCTCTTGGCCACAAAGGGAACTAACTGACATCCATCAAGCTGTTACAGCATAGCCATCGCCGTGCTTACCTACGCTTTTACTCCCATTTTCCAGTGAGATATCACATTAAATCCATTTTTGTCCTGAGAACCTGCAATCAATCAAACTGGAAGGATCGAGAGATTCCCCCCAGAATCCAGAAAATTTCCACATTCCATTTATTCTTGGTGCCATAAGCCACCTGGGATCTAGACCCAAGAAAAAATGTTTTTATGAACTCCAACTAATGTGCTTCAAAGGCCACTCAATCTAGTTTATATAACCTGGTACAATACTTTCAGGATCTAAACACAATCCTTTCACATTGTGCCAAGATTTTAGCAATAGTCTCTGCACTGATATCCTTCAGTCTGTTAGAGCTTCCTCCCCATCCATTATTTTTAAATTAATTATTCTTAAATTAGTTCTTCCACATACTTACATCATCATACACATTCAAGCTTTCCTATTTTTCCTGTGGTTTAGAATAAGATCTAAATTGCTTAATGTGGCACTTGAGGTTTTCCTCAATCTGACCATAGTCTAGAATCTCAGCCTTTTCTGCTGCTCTGAGTCTTCCTTTCTAACCACATGCATGTGTCTACTTGGGAGAAAAATGCCCTTCCCTACATTTCTCTGTTGCTTCACCCATTACAGTCCTCAAATCTAGAGTAAACTTCCCAATACTCTGCTTCTACCATTTTTTTCTAGTCTCATCTTTACTGTAATCCCACCTCCTTGACGAGAACTTCCCTATGGTGTCAGCTCTCAATAGTGACTCTGACCATAGAACCCCTCAAGCCTCTATTGTCAGCCTCACTTACGTTTGTGTGTGTGTGTGTGTGTGTGTGTCTTCCCATTCCACCAAAACATCTTTGGGGCAGAGACCACGTTTCAAATTTAAAGTCCATTTTTTTTAAGATTTATTTATACAAGAACCGGGGTACAGGCCAGATGTGCAGGAGGGTGAGAGGATTCACTGCAGACAGAACGGGGAACAGAACAAGCAGAGTGATGAAATACGCTGCCGAGGAAGCAGCAAACGTGACAGGAGAGGTCTGCTTGCCTTGTGGGACCCTCGCCAACCAGCCGGGATGGAACCAGAGCTGCGGAGACTGCAGACAGCTTCACAGCGCGGCGCTCAACCGCCTGCACCACCAGGGGAGACCCTAAAGTCCATTTTTGAGCATCTACTTTGTGCCAGACACTGTGCTCCGGTAGGCATTATGCTCCAAGCTATAGTATCCTTAACAACTGACAGCCAATTGGGCACAAAGTATTCAACAAATATTTGTAGCACTAAGGAAAGAAACTAATGTTTTTTGAAGGTGTAACCCTGGATTCGATCATTCATAAGAGCTCCCATGAAAGAAAATCTTTCTTTGGGGAACAAACGAGATTTCCATATAAATACAACGGTTTCAAGACCTCACTAATAATCAGAATTTCCAAGTCAAATTTTCAAAACTGCAGATTCCCAGGCTCTACCTTGGGGCATCTGAATCTGAGTGTAATAAGGAACAGGGGCTGTAATTGTTTAAAATACCAGTGATCCTGATGATCAGTCAAGGTGGAGCCCCTCTGTTTGGAAAGCAGGGGAGACCCTCTGTTTTGCATTGTTCCTACTTTGGTTCATGAAATCGGAATTTCCATCATGAGTTTCACCCAAAATGTTAGGAAGGAAGTTTCTGCCAGCACTTGGCTCTTTTTCATCTCACTTGCTCCCACTGAAGACGAAAGACCTTCCTTGGTTGGGGATTGAAGGGAAAGTCACTGGGCCTGGATGGCCTGTTCCATGGGCTGTGGTTCACTCCCAAGAGAGTCCTGCTCACGTGTGGAGCCTCTTGTCCATGGAAACTCCTTCTTCCATGCTGTAACTATCCCTACAATGGCCTTGTCTTCTAGGTTTCCCTGATTCTTGCCTATTTAAATGTGAAGAGCTATAAGCAGTCTGTGATCATCCAGTCATCACAACAGGGACCCATACAGCTCTCCCTACGTGCAAGCTAGAAGTCCAGACTTGAATGTGGATACAAGGAGGTTCCTACACAGACATCAAAATGGATCCTTCATTTTTTTAAAGATTTGTTTATTTATGCATACAAGAGCTGGGGTACAGGCCAGAGGTGTGGGAGGGTGAGAGGATCCACCAGAGACAGAGCAGGGAACAGAACAGGCACGACTGACTGAAATACACTGCTGAGGGGAGCAGTGGGCAAGACAGGAGAGGTCTGCTGCACCATATGTGTAGCTCCCTGGCCAGCCGGGATCGAACTCATGTTTCAGTGGCAGCAGATAGCTTCACAGTGCTGTGCTTCATCCCTTGTGCCACCAGGGAGGCCCGGATCCTGCATTTTAATTCCCACATGCTTCCTACATCTACTTCTCAACTGGCTCTTCCAGAACAACTAATCCAGACCCGCTGGCATTAAGCCAAAACACATCTGCATAGTTACATACTTTATTTCATCATTATTCAAGAAGAGGGCACCCAAGGAGTTCCAAAATAAATCAAAAGTTGGAACATGGAAGCAGACATGAATTTTATGAAGGGTGCCTTTGTGGACTGCCTGTGCCAACCTGCCCTATGGCATGAAGTCCAGACAGGGGATGAAAGGATATGCTCTTAGAAATATAAAAGTAAAGGGATTGCAGAGAACTACAGAAAAGTTTCTGCCTCCCAGTTATTTTCCCTCAATGGTGCCAAATTCACCAGAATTTGTGAGTAGAGAAATCATCCTCCAAACTCGCCTTCTCTCTCCATAACACACACACACACATACACTTTTAAGACTGTGCCTATGACTGAGTCACCTGACCCAACAAAACCATGTGCCCTGGATGTGTTATTTTGCTGAATGTGTTTCCATGTGAATTTTATATGTAATTATTGCACAAAAGATCAATAGCAGCTTTTCTAAAATGATTATTAGAAAAAATAAAGACTCCAAATTCCTAGTTCTTTCATCCTTATACAAATTCCATTACAGGGCCTCCCCAGTGGCGCAGGCAGTTTAGTGCAGCACTGTGAAGCTGTCCGCAGCCTCTGCAGCATGGGTTTGATCCTGGCCAGCCAAGGAGAAACTCACATAGTGCAGCAGACCTCTCCTGTCTTGCCCACGGTTCCCCTCAGCAGCGTATTTCATCAGTCTGCCTGTTCTATTGCCCGCTCTGTCTCTGGTGAATCCTCTCACCCTCCCATGCATCTGGCCTGTACCCTGGTTCTTGTATAAATAAATAAATCTTAAAAAAAAAATTCCATTACACTGGAGATAGAAAGAGAGAGATCACTTTTGTCATCTTAAAAAATGTGGCTAGGGTTTTTCAGTTTAAAGATAAATACTCTTAGCAGCCTGAACCTGAGTCCTGCCATCTTATCTTCCCATTCATGTCTGGAGCTTCACCACGCACTCCACCTTCCTCACCACAAACTGTTCCCTGGGCTATATGTCCAGTCACCCAGGCACTGGATCTTGCCAGTCAGCAGTACGGTGAGACTCTGCAGGCTCCAGAGCTGAGGGGAATGGCTAGGCCCCCCAGTCTCCATGTCTGGGGGATAACTGGGAACTGGCTGGTATAGAGAGCTTCCAGGGCAAGAAGGAAACCATGCAAGACCTGCATGACTGCCTGGCCTCCTACATGGAGAGAGTGAGGAGCCTGGAAGCTAATCATCAGGGACTGTGAGGACAAAATTTGGGATTACCTGGAGAAGGGGCTTCAAGTCAGAGTTTGGGGGTGTTACTTCAACACCATAGAGGAGTTGAGGGCTCCGAGCTTTGCAAATTCTGTAAACAATTCCTGCATCATTCTGCCTGCTAGATGCTCTGGACATCAGTAACCATACAAACCATCCCAAAGATCATCTATGGCTAGCAAGGTGCTATCTGAGACCCATGTCATCAAAGTTCTGAGCCAATCAGGCAGCAGAAGTGGGACACTCTTTGAGAAGCAGGTCAATAGAAAGTTCAGAGGTCATTGCAAAAAAAAATAATAAGGGGCCTCCCTGGTGGCACAGGGTTAGGATGCAATCTATGAGGTGGTCTGCAGACACTGCAGCACGAGCTCGATTCCAGCCACTGCAGCATGAGTTCAATTCCCCGCCAGCCAGGGAGCAGACCACATGGCACAGCAGACCTCTCCTGACTCGCTCGCTGCTCCCCTGGACAGTGTATTTCAGTCGGCTTGCCTGTTCTGTTCCCCACTCTGTCTCTGGTGAGTCCTCTCACCCCCCCCATACCTCTGGCCTGTGCCCCAGCTCTTGTATGCATAGGCAAATGAATCTTAATAATAATAATAATAATATAAAGATAAATAATAATAAAGATAAATACTCTTTTAATAATAATAAAGATAAATACTCTTTTTGGAAGCAGAGTTCTTGCAGAGAAGTAACCACACCTTTCAAAACTCTTCAAACCTGGGGCTCCCTGGTGGCACAAGGGGTTATGACGCAGCATGTGAAGCTGTCCGCAGCCACCGCAGCGTGAGTTTAATCCCCGGCAGGCCAGGGAGCTACCCACATGGCTCAGCAGACCTCTCCTGCCTAGCCCACTGCTCCCCTCAGCAGTGTATTTCAGTCAGTCTGCCTGTTCTGTTCCCTACTCTGTCTTTGGTAAATCCTCTCACCCCCCACACCTCTGGCCTATACCCCAGCTCTTGTATGTATAAACTAAAAATAAATTTTTAATAAAAATAAAAAATAAAACTCTTCAACCCAAATCCTGTCAAGGATGTCTTTATGAAAAGTGTCAGAGTAAACTGGCGAGTAGCAGTTAGGAAAAATAATAAAATGATATATTACATTAGAAAGCAACTCTAATGACAAAACACAGAACTAACAACCTCCAAATTTTTCAAATTATCTTCCATCAGAGTTTAACATACTTACATACGATCAGCATGTATCAAACTGGACTTTGCCAACTTGAAATTGATTATAATTCATGCAGTGGTTGGTTTTTATATTTTTCTTTTCTATGGGGAGAAAGAGTTTATGAAGAAAAATAGTCTTTTCTATGTGAAGAAAGGGTCTATGAATAAAGTGGTGTTTGTAGTGTATGTGGGAGAATGATTCTTAACTTCAAAACTAAGAGTTCAAACATTTTATAGATTCTTCTGCAAAAAAGTAATATTCACCTAAGAAGTTAGCACTATTACCTTATTTAACATGTAAACACCTGCTGTTATTTAGTAGTAAAAGATGAAGAAAGTACCGATATGCCATCAAGAGTATCTACCACCACAGTTAAAATGCTCTGATTCATTCTTATTTTCTTCCATAAGCCTCCTACTGACCAGCGGGCCTCAACTACAAAGGAAAACGACCCCAACACAGAGTTAAATTAACTGTGGAACTGCTCCTGGGTTGGTGGAATTAGACCCAGTCAGCAGTGTGGCCAGAGTTTCTGCAGGCTCTGGAGCTCACAGTGTATCACCTTACAGTGTGTGTGTATGTGTGTATATGTGTGTTATGCAATCATAATACACCTCAGCAGTGGTTTCATTGACTTATCTATTCAATAAAGAAAGACTTTTCAGGGGCTTTGAGTGCAAATTAACACTTTAAAAACTTCAACTGAATGCATTTACAATTTTTTTCCAAATTTATTCAATTTCTATAGACATTTCCATCCAGCTCATCTAAATTAGTGACACTGAGCCATAGCATTAAGCTTGGAAATATTCACCTGATGTGTGCTCTTTAAAATGCTTTTCAATGACACTGATTTTAACATGGTTGTTCTGCAATTTCTTTTAAAACTAAGAACCATTATATATTGTTCACCTTGCAGACAATATTTATAAATAAACGACTTTGATACATTATATAGACACAAAATATTGATTAGGAGGTCACTAAGGATTTGATCCTACCATCTTTAAATATGCTTCACATAAAGGCATTGATATTCTGAAGTTATCTGGCAAGATGACTTCCCAAACAAGATATGAGTTAATCAGTTATTTGGGGACCATCCAATTTCACATCAGAATGAGGGGAGGAAAATACATTAGCTGACAAAGAAAACGTATTTCACCTATAAGGATATTGATTTGCTTGTATGAATGGAAGATCACTGATTTACTTCACCTGCAAAAAATACCTCATTTGAACCCTTAAAGCCTATTTTGCGTTGTAATTTCAAACATTTGACAGTTAAATTCTGCCACCAACTTCCAAGTTTAATCCCTTTGCAACAAAAATTAACTTCTCTCTGTGACTTTCCCCCTTTAGCACAAAAAATTGTTTTCTTAGGTGCTATCATTAGCAGCAGGAAAAATGATTACTCATAGATACCCTTTTAATCAAAAAAATGAAATCCATAAGAAATACTTAGTCACATCTGGAGGGAGAGAAATTTAACTAATTTGTTATTTTCTTATGAAAGTGTAGAGAAAAGTCTATTTCAGTCTCAGATTTGGATTCAAAAGAACAAACAGAGAGAATAAGATACTATCAGGGAATCTTGGGCTTTTTTATTACTCTGGCATGTTCCAGCTACTGATTATCATCACTGATGTGCAAGATAACCATGACATACTCACTTCTTTTCTCTGTTGAAGCTTCTGGAAGTCTTTCTATCAAATAGAAATAAGAGTCCTGGATAGTACATGCTCAAGGCACTTTCCTGTAGCTCATTTTCAAAAAAGAATTGAATCTGTTATTATTTGAAGGCACACCCTAGAAATACTATTTGGAGTAGCATAAAAAGAGAGGAAATGGGATGAAAATGAATGAGACTAAAACAGAAGGCAAACATATCCTTTCAGATAAAATAGTCACATCAAGGGCCTTCTCTGGTGGTGCAGGCTGTTGAGCTCCCCGCTGTGAAGCTGTCCGCAGCCTCTGCAGTGCGGATTCAATCCCGGCCAGCAGGCGAGGGTCCCACATGGTGCAGCAAATCTCTCCTACCTCACTAGCTGCTCCCCTCAGCAGTGTACTTCGTCAGTCTGCCTGTTCTGTTCCCCACTCTCTCTGGTGAATCCTCTCACCCTCCCGCGCATCTGGCCTGTTCCCCAGTTCTTGTATAAAATAAATAAATAAATATTTAAAAAAAATTGTCACATCAAGAAACACACACTTGCTGGAAATAGACAAACCATGGGACTGCAGGATGCCCCTGGGGGCTCTACCTACCTTCTACCACCTTCTGTCCCACTTACACCACCTGTGCTTTGGGTGGTCTAGCTGAACTGCTCTGCTACCTGCCCCAGCTCCTGCAGATCCTAAAATAAGAGGGCGACCTACCTCTTATTGCACAGTCCCTCAGCATGTTGACTCCTGAAACAAGTTGTGTAGGACATGAATGATATACTACTTTTGGTTGCTGAATGAGGGCCTCAAGGACTCTCAGTTCAGCAGCTGCTACCAGTATCTTCTGGAGGCCTGGTTGTGCTGCTGTGGTTGGGTGCTGAGAGAGTTTAATGCCAGTGCTGCTTGTCAAAACACCACCACTAGCAACACCTGCCACTCAGCCCCAGTCTGTTGGTTAAGGGTATTGTGACCAGAGACTGGTCCTACCTTGACTCCAACGCAGTCTCCCTCAAGCTCAAAACAAAATGTCGACCCAGGGTCTCCCTGGTGGCGCAAGAGGTTAAGCACAGCACTGTGAAGCTATCCGCAGTGTCTGCAGCACGAGTTTGATCCCCGGCTAGCAAAGGGAGCTACCCATATGGTGCAGCAGACCTCTCTTATTTGCCTGCTGCTCCCCTCAGCAGTGTATTTCAGTCAGTCTGCCTGTTCTGTTCCCTACTCTGTCTCTGGTGTATCCTTTCAGCCCCCACAACTCTGGCCTGTACCCTAGTTCTTGTATGCATAAATAAATAAATCTTTAAAAAAAAGTATATCCACTAGATGAAGACATCCGCTCCTCTGACAACTTTTGTCAGGACATGCTGACTCAGCAGATATTTCTCATCATGATCAACATCTGGGTGCAGAAAGGGATGGATAAGAACATGGTCATTTTTCCACTGCTTCTCCACTGGCCACGGGAGAGTGAGGGTGAGAATGAACCCCAATGAACCCCAATGCTGAGATCTTGCACAAGATTCAGGTGAAACATAGGATAACTGGCTCCTTCAAGAACCAGCCCCTGGGTGACTGGCTGTAGAAACTCAACCCAGGATATTAGGAAACAAGAATGCTGTGGAAAACATCATCTATTCCTGTGCTGGCTGATACGTGGTTAGGTACATCTTGGGCATCTGTGAGTGACACAATGACATTCTGCTGAACACTACCAAACACATGTTCCACATAGATTTTGGTCACTTCCTGGGCCATCTTCAGATGTTTGGCAACATTAAGAAAGACCACATACCCCTTAGATCTTCACTTCACACCCGATATATGTCATCAACGGGGCTAACAAGCCTTCTAGCCACTTCCACAGTTCTGTTGACCTTTGCTGCCAAGCTCACAACCTCATTCCCAAGCACACCCATCTCTTCCTCAACCTGCTGGGACTGATGTTGTCGTGCAGGGTCTCTGAGCTCTCAGACTTAGAGGACCTCAGAAGGCAAAGGAGGAAGACTATTTAAACTTACAGTATGATGAATTCATTCAGGTTGCTGCATTGACAGTCTCACGATTTCTTACATGGCAGTTATGGCCTTGGTCACAAAGTCGTGGGATACCAAGAATTTGACTTCTATGCTGAGCAGGTGCAGGTGCATAACCTTAACTATGGTTAAGGAAACAAAAGTGACAAAACTGTATTTGTTGACACCGCATTTATCTTACATGATCTACATAATGGAAAAGAATTAGAAATATATACAGTGAGACCAATGCAATGAAGCTCAGGTTAGTCTCTTCTTTTTATATAACTACCCTTTATTGAGGGTCTTTAATATGATGAACACTGTGTGCTTTTCACTTCACAGGTTATTATGGACTTAATATTTTTTAAAGATTTATTTATTTATGCATACAAGAACTGGGATACAGGCCAGACTTGTGGGGGGTGAGAGGATTCACCAGAGACAGAGTGGGGAACAGAACAGGTGGAATGACTGAAATACACTGCTGAGGAGAGCAGTGGGCGAGTCAGGAGAGGTCTGCTGCGCCATGTGGGTTGCTCCCTGGCCAGGGATCAAACTTGTGCTGCAGTGGCTGTGGACAGTCTCATAGGTTGCATCCCAACCTCTTGTGCCACCAGGGAGGCCCTGGACTTAATAATATTTTTGCTCCTCCAGAAATCATATGTCAAAAACCTACTCCCCAATGTGACGGTACTTGAGGAAAGCACCTTTGGGAGGTAATTAGGTTTAGATAAGATTATGAGGGTGTTGAGATGAGATAGTTGAATGTGATATGAAAGTGAAATTCTCCCCTCCATGGGGATTAGTGTCCTTATAAGAAGAGACACTAGAGGACTCTCTCCATCCCTCCCACCCTCTTTTCTCTCTTTTCTCCTTAAAAATTGTTTCTTTCTACCCCTTACATGAGTGGCTCTTTCCACACACACACACGCCCACATATTTCCCTTCAATTCTGCACTCACCTGCTTCAAAATTCTTGGAAAGAAGCTAGATCAAGTATCACCAGTAACTGAGGTTTCAAGACAACCTTATCTTGAAAAGCACTTACATCCCACTTCTCCCATATTTCAGGTTTCTATCGACACCTATGGGAGTGAGTGATTAGCTTCCCCCCACAATCAGAGGTCAAATCACATCTCTCATACCACTATAAGAAGATAATACTAATGATAAAATAATGATAAAACTATCTAGCATTTATAGAATGTTTCTACATAGCATACATGTATAATTTCATGTAATTCCCATAACAACTCTATAAAGTAAGTACTTTATTATCTCACACTATAGTTAGGAGATAAATTCAGGAGAGGGAAGTAAAGGAGTTTGCCCCAGATCTCATGGATAATAAGAATCAGAGCCAGAATTGGAATCTAAATTAGGCATTTATCGTTATTATTATTATTAAATTTAACACCTAAAATTGTATAGCTGCCAAAATTGTTGTTTCTCTGAATAACTTTTCTGTAATAAAGCACTTTTCCAGAAACACTATGAGAATTATGTGCATTTCATCAAAGGAACACTGTTGATTGTGATTTAATTAATCTTAGGACATTGAGCTTTCCTGAATCCAGGTAACAGGTGGATTACCCAGCAGGTAATCATCTGATGAGACTGAGATAGAGCCTTTCAGCCTTCAATCTTACCTGTGAATGGTGCAATTACTGCTACCAGTAGGAAGGAATCCAGACAGGGAATAATAGTCATAAAATTACACTCTTCAAGTAACTTTGCTAGGCATTTTTGCAATGTTTTGAAATTTGACGTTCACTTATTAAAGTTTATTGTAATTTTTCAATTATGAATACATACTCAAAGGAAAAATAAAACAAAAAGGAAAAATTCACCCATTTCCCAATACCCAAAGAGAACCACTCCTTCTATTATTATGCATTTCTCTGAAGTCTTTTCTCTGTAAAATTAATTTCAAGTGAGGAAGCAGGTCGATCAGGAACCTGGGCCTTCATCTTCTCCTCAAACAAAATTGCTAAGCATGTGTCAGTGAAATAAATTGTGGTTCCAAGTAAACTCTCATTGGAAGAAAAGATATCATTAGCTTTTAAAATTCAAGTTGGGCCTCCCTGGTGGCTCAGGCAGTTGAGCACCACAATGTAAAGCTGTCCGCAACCTCTGCAGCGCCGGTTTTATCCCAGCAGGCTGGCAAGGGTCCCACATGGCGTGGCAGACCTCCTCTGTACCACCCGCTGCTCCCCTCAGCAGTGTATTTAGTCAATCTGCCTGTTCTGTTCCCTGCTCTGTCTCTGGTGAATCCTCTCACCCTCCCGCGCATCTGGCCTGTACCCCGGTTCTTGAATAAAAATAAATAAATCTTTAAAAAAAATAAAATTCATTTATTATAGAGTTAAGATCTACATGTGGAAATTTTCAAGGTGACTTTCAATCATAGATTATAAACTTTTATAGCTGATTAATGTCAGACACACAGGATTCCATAGAAGTGATGGACACTGAGGGCTTCAGGAACTCCTATATCAACTTGCTATCTACTAAGACACCACTAGGTGGCACTAAGTGATAAATTTGAGTCAGAGAGAGAGAGAGAGAGAGAGAGAGAGAGAGAGAGAGAGCGCGAGACAGAGCGAGCGCGAGTGTTCCTCTTTCAGATCTGTTAAGCAGAGTGAAAAAATTCAAATAGGTTTGAGGGAAACTTCGAAGTAGATGGAAAAGTTCTAAAATTGGATTGTGGTTTTGGCTTACAAATTTAAATCACCAGTTTACTAAGAAGTCGAATTCTCATCGCAAAGTCGCAATAAAGTTTCTAAAACACTTAAAAATCAAGTATCTACGAAACTGGGTTTCCATCAGTAACATAGAGGGAGGGAAACAGTATTAAAACTCCCATAATTGATTTTGCTTATCAAGGAATTACCGTAATAATTCACTTCAGTAAACTAAATCTCTGGTCTCTAAAGCCTATTTAAATAAAAACCCCATGCAAGTAAAGAGTTTGAGAGGGAAATCAAGAGAAAAAGCTCTGAGTCCCACCTCTGCATTATGTGAGGTAAAAAGATCAGATACAGAGAGAAACAAGATCAAAGTTCTGGAAGGAAGGAATACAAACTTGGGGATATTTGCTATTGAGCGTAAGTCCCTAGGATTTCACAGAATTCTTGAGAAATACACTGATGTCTTATGGGATTTGGGATAGGTGGTTCTAAGCAGAAATGTTTAGACCCCAAACTAAAGGAAGTGGGTGACAGATGGAATAATACATAAATAACAGTGACTGATAAAAATTCTTTCTATACAAATATCTGCATACACACATGTAATGTGTATGCATATACAGATTCATAAATATGCACATTTGTGAAGAGTATGCACATACATATGTATTATATATACATATATACAATCTAGCCTAATTATTCATGGATTACATATTTGCAAATTCGCCTACTAGCTAAAATTTATTTGTGACTCAATGTCCATACCTATGGATCTTCACAGTCAGTTGCAGACATGCACAGGAGTAGCCAGAGGTTGAGCTCAGGTTGAATAAGGGAATATTCTGCCTTCTTGTTTCAGCTCTCATATTACAAGTGCTTTTTGCAGTCTATTTAGTGTAACATTATTCACATTTGTACTCTAGGGGGAGATATTGTTGTTTATATGGCCTCAACAATGTTTATCTAGTGATTCTAAACTAAAAAGACAGTGATAGGACTGATGAAGAAAAGATGTGTTAGTAAGTCCTGTGCAGGTATGAGTTATAGTGCTGCCGGCCATGATTTCAGTGTTAATGAATCAACAGTGTATGTAGACTAGGGTGTACCTATTACATTACCGCAATACAATTCTGTATTCTTACTCTACGCAGGATTAGACCAGACAGTGCCCAACAAGACTGCCCTTACTTCAGATGCCAGTCAAAAGTTTGGAGATCTCCACACCTATAGTTCTGGTCAATTGGCAATAAAGTGACAGGTTCTAATGACCTACCTGAGGTCCAATAATTGGCTAGAATGACTCAAAGAACTTAGGGAAGTGCTACCTACAATTACAATTTTATTATAAAGTGATATATGTATAACAAGGTCTAGGAGACCTTGTTGGTGTCATTAAGAAGCTCTGTTTTTAAAAAGAGGGAAACTGCTGAAAGATAGATAATGCTAAACTAACCAAGAGCACAGCTCTCTGACAACATTTAAGTTCAAACAGCCTTGAAAACCTCACCAGCCACTGAAGCTATCAGGTTACAGAAACTTGATGTTTATTTTCTAAATTTTAGTATAACTGTAAAGGTATTACTCATCTACTCATTTAGTAAATATATAACAAGTACCAGGCAGTGTTCTGAGTGTGCTGGGAAGCAACAATGAATAACAATAGTAAAAGTTTTGTTCTCATGGAGTTTTCCTTCTACTGGGGGGGGCAAAAGAGGGCTGGGAGATAAACAACAGATTAATGAGAAAAAGACTGACATATTTCATAAATGCTGGGAAGAAATTTTAGTGTAAAATGCCTGAGTAATGAGTCAGTGACTAATTTTACTCAGGGCAAAACCTTTGGCAGTGCTACATAAACAGACTTGAGAAGTGTGAGAGAAAACTAGATGCGTATGTAAGAGCAGGAATTTCCAGGTCAAGGCTAGTGCCAACTTCAAGGGTAGAGTAAAGGAGCTGCAAGAACAGTGCCAACTTAGCCAGAGGGCTAAGGATGATGGGAATGGTTGGAAATGAGATCAGAGAGTCAGTCACAGATTAATGAAGCTATTGTAAGTAATCTGGATAGTATGCAAGTGTGATGGGAAACTACTGGAGGATTTTCAACAGGAGAATGACACCATTTGACTTATACTTTTAAATAATCATTATTGATACCAAGTGGAGAAACGGAAGGATGGCATGAGGAAAAGCATGAGAGCAGGCAGGAAGCCACTGAACAATCCTGAAGAGATTGTGGTGACTCAGAAAGGGTGGTAGCCGTAAGGTGGTGAGAAACAGTTAGATTTTATATATATATATATATATATATAGAGAGAGAGAGAGAGAGAGAGAGACAGACAGACAGACAGACAGACAGAGAGACGTTAGAACCGATAAGAGTTGCTCGTGCAGTGGATTTGGAGTGTAAGGGGAGAAAAAGTCAAGGATGACTCCAAGTTCTGGTGCAGGAACAACTGAATAGATGGTATTGACATTAACTGAGTTGGAGAAGGCCAGGAAGGAAGCTGTATATTTTGCTGAGTCTTCCTGGAATACTTAGTGCTCTAGTGTAACTCAACTACATTGTGACAGTATTACTTCTAATTACTTTGTCTGTAAATGGCTAATGACATATAGCATGCAAAATGTTTGGGACTTAATAAGAGCACAATAAAAGATAGTGTTACTACACTTTAGATCACAGTTTAACTTCTAGATATTTTCTAAATATCCCAGGCCCTCTGGTGGTACAAGGGGTTAAGCATAGCACTGTGAAGCTGTCGGTACCCTCTGCAGAACAGGTCGACCGCCAGCAGCCAGGAAGCATCCCATGGTGGCGCAGCAGACCTCTCCTGCCTTGGCCCGCTGCTCTCCCCAGCAGTGTATTTCAGTAGAGCGGCCCGTTCTGCTCCCTACTCTCTCTGGTAATTCTCTCAGCCCCTGCACCTTTGGCTTACACCCTAGTTCTTGTATGCATAAACAAGTCTTTAAAAATAGATTTTTTTTTTAAAGATTTATTTATTTATTTATACAAGCACTGGGTACAGTCAGAGGCGCAGGATGGTGAGAGAATTCACCAGGGCCAGAGCGGGGAGCAGAACAGGCAGACTGACAAAGAAATACACTGCTGAGGGGAGCAGCAGATGAGGCAGGAGAGGTCTGTCGTGCCATGTGGGCCCCTCGCAGGGGGCCGGGGATCGAACCGGTGCTGCAGAGGCTGCGGGAAGCATCGCAGCTCAGCGCTCAACCTCTGCGCCACCAGGGAAGGCCCTAAAAATATATATATATATATATATTCTAAATACCCAAAACAAACAGACCAAAAAATAAGATACTCCATGAAAAAAATAACCCAATTTTTTTCTGACTTAGTGGTTTGCCATCCTTCTACATCAAAGGTGAGTATTCAAGTGTGTGAATCCTCAAAAGAAATTAAATTTGAATACATTTCTATCTTTTTCTCTTGGAAAAACTGCAATGTGAATTAGAAATTTACAAGGTGGAGATTAAAATAGTAAACTTCAAAAAAATGTTGCTGAAGGACATTTAACTTTTATAATCCAGAAAATATCTATTCTTTAAATCATACTGTTTTCTGCCCTCTACTCTACTGTTTAGTTTCCATGAGAACAAACAGAATGTATGTCTTACTACAGAACTGGCAGACCATTTGCAAGTGCCATGTTTCCCAATGCTTAGTATAATCAACCTTATTAAAGTATAATTTACATACAACAAAATGCAACCATTTGATGAGTTGTGTGCCCACCATTGCAATCAAGATATTGCAGTCATCTCTTTCCCAGTAAAACTCCTGTCACCCTCTGTGGTGGCCACCTTTATTATTGAAGATAATTAACCATAAGTCACCAATGTCTATCCAGTAAGGGAAATTAAAGTTTATGTATGAGTATAACAGCTTTTCTCCTTTGGGGGAGGACAGACTCTTCCATAGAGACATTGCTTGGTGTATATGGACAGAGAATATGAAGGGATATTAATAAAGCTTTTTAGTTTTTATCTAATGTTCTTTTTCACAAGTACTTTTAGAGGGATTAAAAACTATGTCTGTCTTGTCTATAACAGAACTTTTCTGACTTCCTGTTACTTAAAGATGAATAAATAATGTGGTCGAAAATATGGAGGAGGGAGAGATGACTGGTAGAAGGGGAACAAGAATGTGCCTCCACCAGCCGTGACCCAAATCTTAGCTCTTAAACTAGTTGCACGACATTGCATGAGCTTTTTTAAACAAAGCTGAGACTCAGGTTCCTCATCTGTAAAATGGATGATAGTGGCCTCATGAGATGATTTTATCTGTCTTTGTGTCTGCTGTCCTGATAAGCTGTGCACCCTTGACCACAGGGCTATTCTAGCCTCAGCACCACCTCCTAAGCGTCGCCCACAGGAGGAAGTCGATCTAAATGTACAGTAAAATGTACACAGTGGCCCTGAGTGTCTCATAAATCTTATCGCCTCCCCTTTAATTTGGACCCCTCAAAACTGTTTCTTTTCTGCCATTATCATTTCTACTCAATGCTTTTTTGTGGTCCATTTTTGAAAACAGACACAATGAGGGAAAGGATTGCAAGAGGGGGGAAAGCTGAAAATGATGATTAATGTTGAATTTGCAAATTTTTATGCAGAAGAAACATATATCTTCATTTTAAGGTCGAACTTTCATAGATATGAAGAACCCATTTTTTTCATGTTTTACTCAATTTCAATTTCAGGACTTTTTAAAAATGATAATTACTGTTTAATGGGCATGCAATAGAGAATTAAGCAAGGTCAAAATATTTTCACTACAGAGGGCACTAAACTACAGAAATACCACTTAAATTTTTCTTGCAATTATTATTTTTTCCTAGTTTACAAAAATAACTCATGTGCCTCAGCACATGTCAAGATAATTTAATAGTCCTAACTCATGGATGGAGCTCCACTCTCTTTAAATAATAGTGTGCTTGGATTTGTACCCAACTCCTTGATGACTTAGGCAAACCTGTTAAACTTAGTATTTGCTGAAGCTCTCTGATTTACCCAGGGGTATCATAAGGTAATAAATCTTAGTTTCAAAGGGCTTTATAAAAATGCTCAAATAGTATTTAAGAATTAAGTAGTCTCTGCATTGTGGCCTCTCTTCATCATGCCCTTTCTCAGTGTCCTCCCATAGTCACCAGGTTTGGCAATAGTAGCAAATTTGAAGCTAACAAGGTCCAAAGCTATTTGCATGCTTGTCTTTTCTGGACCCCTACTGTCACTAAGAGAAAATGTCTGGGCTATTTTGCTGAAAGGATAAAAAATACATCACAGACTTCCTAGATTAGTTCACTCCCTCTGACCCATCCCAGCTCAGCTCACAGGTCAGCCAATTATACAGGTCAGGTTAATCCATTTAAGAAGATTGCCCTCTCCTGGCTTAACCTGGATGAGTCAATAGGGACTGGGAAATGAAAGGTAACAATGATGAAAATTTATGGTTTCTTTACAAATTCATTAAAAAAAAAAAAGATATTCTTTGAATTGTATCCAAGTCCAGAAAACTACAAGTCTATTTACCTTAAGTAAGTTCCAAATGTATGAGGCAATACTGTTTTTTCTTCAATAGACGAACAAATGTCCACACCATGCTTCCAGCCCAACTTTGTCAAATTATATTAACTTAATAAATAACACTCTTAAAGATCTTCCTAGTTTCTCCTAGATGGCTCAAAACATTTCAGGGTATCCAAGCTATTCATATTGTGCCCTTTATACCTAACACATGTTGGATAGCAAGCACAAGATTAACAAACATATGCAAAATGCTTTCATCAGCTGGCAAAGTAGTTATCATTTACACACACTAAAGGCCAAAGGCACAAATACAAAAAGACAAAGTAATTACTACAGGATTCTTAAGACCTGTAACAGAAAGGAGTTTAATGGACCGGCATAGCTTATGCATTTTTTTCTTCCAATTGCGAATAGCCAGTATTTTGAGCCATTAATGACAGGCGTTATGGTCTCACGTTCTAAACTCACTTTTTGTTATCAACTTACGCTCATTTTCAAACAGCTCTGGTAGCTGATTCTGGTTGCTTGAATCAAAGTGATCCAAGTCCTACTGCACCTTCCATCCTCCTCTGTCCCCCATTTTTTTGGTAAATCTTGCTACTCAAAGTATGATCCATAGGCTAGGAGCATGAGACTCCATTAAGGCCTACTGAATCAGAACCTGGTTTTTAAACAAAATCTCCCAGTTATTTTCGCTTTCATCTTTATTATTTTCACTTTATTACTTTGTTTTTCATTCTGGGAGTCTCTCTTAGACTATGGTAGTGGGATGTTCTGTTATTTTCAGCAGTTAGGCAATCAATGTTAACAAGAAACTGTCACACCCCGTAGCAATCCTCTCCATATTGCACAATAGCTGCCACACAACCTTCTGAAGCACTGACTCACAATTGCCATGAGGCTCTGAATTACACACCTTCTTCTTCTTGCATGCTATCAGAACTGACTCCTTCTCACTGGACCTGCCAGATATTTTTACATATCAATCATAGCTCCAATAGCATTATATTCCATTCATAGACTTTTTTTCTACCAGTTAGTACATCTTGAGGACAGGTACCAAATTGCCTACTTAACATTTTAAAATCTTCAAAGCTAAATATACTGCCTGGTAAAAAAGCAGGTATTAGTATAATTAATGAATGAAACCAATAACTTGGTCACAGATTTAAGTAACTGATTTATGAAACTTCCAATACAGCAAAAAACCTAACCTACTCTTGAAATTTAAAAATTATAGTATGTAACTTCAGTCAAGTCAATTTCTTTCTCCTGTAGTCCAGTGATGTTACATAATTCCAAAGATTATAGTTCATCTGATGGGGAAAAATTCATATAAAAATGTACATACTTTTTCTTTTCCAATGCGTATGCTTCTATTAACATCCTGTGTCGATCATGTCTGAATCCACAATTCCTATAGTTTCTGATACCTTAACAGGTGCTCAAGTATGTGTGGAATGAATGCTAAAATTTTAACTACCATGAGGTTGTTAACACATTACAATTAATGAAAACAGCTCCAATGCAAAACATTTTAATAGGTTGTCAAATATACAGTTATTAGAATTATCTAAATATCACTTATAAAAATTGGTATATCACACTAGGTGATTCTATAAAACACAAATCACACTTTGACAATAACCCCTGCAGTCCAAGAATACCCCCCATCATAGTACAAATTACAAACACAATTTAAAAAAAAAAAAACATCATTTAGACATTTAAACCAAAGTAACTTTGACTAAATACATTCATTCATCAAGTACAATAAATTTAGCATAGTCACTAATAACACAATTTTAGGTGCAATTTCACATGCTTTCATAAATCTTCCAGTACAACTCCCATAGTAAAGTGTCTGTGTGCACACCATTTCATTTATATGCAGGTGCATGATACATCATACTTAAAGACTATTTCACTTCATAATTAAACTTGTTAATATATATTGTAAGTAAACACCAGGCCAAAATTTAACCTCAATGATGACAAAGTTTAATCATCAAAAACAAAATCTTGAGAAGTGTATTCTAATTTGTTTATAGTATGAATGCTATTTCATTTTACTAGATGCTATCAAAATAATTTAAACATTAACTCAAAAAAAAGTGGAGGTGCCAACCTGCCTAAAATATCAAGAGGCATTTAAAGTAACAATATAATCACTGTCAGTTAATATTCATTGCCAAATTTAAAATACCAGTGATTTGAATGTAAGGTTGAGCCCTAAAATATTTGTACTAAATTGTCAAATGCAATTTTTAAAATGTGCAGTAATTTGCATGTGAATATATAAAGGAATGTTTTTCACAGTAATGTTAAAACACTATTCTAAATGGGCAATCTAAATCAACGTACCTTTACCAGCAAGAAAAGTATAAAATTAAGACCTTTTAATGCTATCTGTAATTACAACCAAACTCAAAGGCAAACAGATATAATGCTGCAAATAATTGTTTTTAACCTAACATATTGTTAGTTGCTTCCCCTCAATTCAATAATTATTATTACATAAACTCAAATACTATTTAATGTTATATAGGCTATCTTTAAATGCATGTTTCTCTATATCTCTAATTATAATTAAAGCATTTATTTAATTATGCCTCCAATCGAATCCATCTAGACAGAATACAGGAAATGGTTAGGGTTGTGTCTGATTGGTTCACAATTGTATATTCAGGGGTTAAAAATACTTGACACAAGGTAGATATCCAGTTAAGTATTTCTGAATAAAATGGGAAGCTTGGTCTCCAAAGACAACTCTAGTTGTTTTACCAAAGCATCAACAGACCATCACTACCTCTTTAAATGACAAAATTGATAATTTTTTAAAAGAAATTGATGACTAGGTTATAAAGACATTATAGGATATAAAAGGATAATTTAAGCTACAAATATATCAAATCAAGAAGGTTAAAGGCACTGGATAAGGATGATTATTACAAAGCACTGTAAACAATTTTTAAAGCAAATCAAGCTTTAAGGTATCAAATGACTAACTGCTAAGAGAAAATAGTACTAAAATGATGACAATGCTTTAAAACAGTGGAAAAAACTATAATTTCACAAATTTTTTTCATTACTGTTTTTTTCTTTCATCTTACATCTTCTGAAATATTCCACATTCTAGAAACTGTTTTCTTGTTGTGTAAACAATAATTACAACTGAAATATCTCTGAAAATTAAATCCTTGTTTTTAAATTTAATATGGAGACGATATGTAGAACGTCATCTTGGAAATCATAAAATAATAAATATACTCAGTGAAAATTCAGGAAAAAGTTCTTAATCAGTTGAGCACAATCTAAAGTCCCACATCAGCAAATTGTAGTGTAAAGAGACACAGTAAGTACAATCTTTCCAGACACATAAAACAAATAATGAACACTGAGTTGAAAATACCACAAGCTCCATGTTAGAGCCATTTAATATACACATTGTCACAATTGCTTCTTGAAAAACTATTTTAGATAAAATATTAGGCATTTATCATCAATTTTTAATTTATTTGAATCTATGCAACTTCCATCCATATTAAAATATCAATTAATGTAAATACTTTATTATAAAACTATTATACAATTTAAGTATTTATTGAGAAATGTATTATTCACTATCCACAATTTCTTAGAGTCCTTTTTATGAGTGCATTCTGTAGAAATACACTAAAATCATTACTTATGTTTCCTACAGGAGAGGGGGCATGACCATGAAAATCCTTTTAACCAAATTATATCCTTATTATGCTTAGTACTTAAACATTTATATGTTTAAATACGCTTGGTGAATAGTGATCATCTCCACAGTGGTAAATTTCAGCATGTTATTAATGACTGGGCTAGACAGGAAATCAGTCACATGTACATTATATAAACATACTTATTCTGTAAGCATACTTACAAAGTAACATAAAATGGACATTGGATAACAGTGATAAAAAATGTAAACAAACAATTAAATGTTAATCCCTTCCCTGAAGAGCAAAAGATAACAGCGCTTTTTGTTTTATTAAAACAAAACACAATCTATTTTATCAAAAAGGTAAGACACTGATTTTACAAAACTGTTTCCAAATATGGATAAAGAAAATCTGGAACAGCTGATTCAGACTTTACTGAGCTAAAATGTGCAAAAAATCTGATAATACTTTATTATTCAATGTACATAGGCTAATATCATCCCATATAAAAAAAGTCTCTTGTTAAGACTCAAAATAGTGTTTAATTATATGAGCTTAAGATTTATTGAACCACTTTCCAAACAACAACAAAAGTCTGTAGAAGAAAAAAGTAAAATTAGAAGACTGAATACTAATTATGAATTGAAATTCACTCCCACACACAGAAAAAGCTATAGCCAATAACCCATTTAGGTAGTTAAGAAAAATATAAAGTCCCTATGGAAAATACTTACACTGACAAAAATTAAAAACAATCAAATTTTTCCATAACAAACAATGTATGAACTTAAAGTTATTCAGGTTTAATATATTTACGAGCATTTGGTACTGTTGTTTGTACTCAGGTATTTGCTAAGTGCCCTCTGAGAGGGCTAGAAAGGCAAGATAAAAATAAGATTGTGAAATTTCCTCCATACCAAAAAAGGTGCTAAAAGCGTCATTTTTCTAAGGGAAAAAGATGGGAAAAGTCTTACAACTCACAAATCTAAAACATTTTTCCAGGAATATGGCAAAACTGTTAACTACTTAGATATGTTGTTTAGTAAATCAAAGTGCAAGTAATGAGAGCATTAAGCACTTACATATTTGCAAATTTAATTTCAAAGTTTTAAATGTACTCAATAAATAACTAGCTGTTTTTTAAAAGTAGAGGATATGAAACACTGGTTAATAGTTAAATATCTCATTTTTCCAGCAAATATTATTGCTCTTCCCTCTGAAATTAAAATTTCTCTCCTGAATGTCAGAAAAACTGTTTTAAGAAACAGAAGCATGGTTTTAGATATGCAACAAACTTTATAGGATGTACTACCTCAGACAGTTATTTTTTATAATACAATATTGAATGTTGTCCTTCACTACTGGAATTCTGAGAAATACTATTTTTAGCAACATATATTTAGTCTAACTGCGGAACTAAATGGGGATATATAAGTATATGAATTTGAAAGAAAAAACTCTCAAAAGTTAAAGAAGAAATAAGACAAAGTTCTATCATCCAGCTTTTAAAAGCTAGCGATAAAGGGGTTGTACAGTTTATAATGCTCTTCATAATGTATATAAATAGTCCAATTTATCCATAAATGAAAGATTTTAAAAGAAAAACATTTTGTTCCTTGCAAATAACTTCTCTCCTAAACCTGGCCACAAAAAAAAAAAAAAAAAAAATGATTAGTGCTCTTAATTTCAAGACTTTTGTTGTTGTTATTCAATTATCTTTTCCATGAAGTTTAATATTTTGAAATATGTATATAAATGGAAATTAAAGGGAAAATCTGCTTTTGGAATGCAATAATTTTTGATCATTTCCTAAGAAGCACCTTTTGATATGCTGGTCTGAACTTTTAATATAAAGCCTAAACAGTACTTATTTCTTAAGCAGAATTTTCTCCAGTTTTAATAACTTCATATGAGCAATACCTAAGGACTTCAACTTATGTTTTCTAATTTTTTGAAATTGTCCTAATAACGCAATGAGTTTAGATATAGCTCATTGTCAAGGCTGGGTGGACAGAGATTTCATGATAAACTGGCTAGAGAAAGCCAACTAAAATTTCAATGACTAAATAATGGTTTGCATTCTGCTTGACCCAAATAGATGTTTAAGCCATGTACCATATTCCCTGCTTAACATTCCTAAGTTTCTTTATCTTCATAGTTTTCTAATGAACAAATAATTAGTTTTCCTGAGTAAGATTATAAAAAAGTTAACCCTTCTACCAAAAGTATAAAGAAAAATAAAATGTAGACTCACAATACAAATTTTTTACATAGCATTACAAGGGCAGAGATATTAACTGCTGCTCTTCATTATGTATGATTGCCCCACCCCTTAAAAAGACTGCAGCAATGGATTCAATTGTCTAAAATACTTTGCAGTACAGTAATTAAATGCTTCAGCCCATAAACATATCCCTCATCCATTGTGTTACTAGGGAACACATGAGCAAAATCTATCATTCGTACTTCTACTTCTGCAATCTCTTGGCAACCAGTGGGAAGATGGTAGAAAACTTTTTCCAGTTGTGAAAGCACATTTCCATTTAAATGTTCCTGTGACATGCTTTTCCACCCATTGTCTTGCTCTATATTTTCGACTTTCAATGAAGTCTGACTGTGATGCTTTTTTGAATACATTTTTCTGTGACGAGCATACATCTTGGACAAGCTTTTGCTTACTGAAGCCTCTATTTTTCCATTTGCCGTGGAACTTAACACATGAAAGTTATTATTGTACTCCAGTACGTCTGTGTCTGAGAGTTGTCCTTTGGACAAAAACTTTTCTGCCAAAGTTCTATCATTTGATTTTGTAGTAGCTGGCTGAGATGAACCTTCATAAACAAATAGTAATGAACTTGCATAAAAGTTCAGCTGCTTCTGGTTTTCAAACCACTGCAGAATATTCTCAATCTTCTGAATACTGGCAGCAACAGCATCTTTTCTTAAGCAAGATCCATTATGAAAAAACCTGGAGACTCCTATAAAAAAGAAAATATTAGAATATAATAAAATTATAAAATAGCTATTACCTGAGAAGTAAACTAATCATAGCTTAGATACATTTCTTTAACTTCTTGCCATCAACCTTTAACTCACAGGTAAGAATCAACAGTAAGACAAAGAAATTTGGGCCTAACTTAATTTCTGGTGAAGACAATCTTACTGAAAAACATGTAAGTAGTACTTATGTACGTATATTTTTCTTAAGGAATATGATTCCCAAGATATGCTAATGTGAGGGATTTTACAGTAAGATTGTTTGTTAAAATCACATTCAAGAGTTAATCTAAAACATAAGTCAAAGTATAACTAGTTGGAATGGTGTAAATGGCTCATTATCAAAATACTAAGCCATAACTGTACTTATTTTTCTTTGTTTGAAATACTATTAACTCAGTCTTTTCACGAAAGTTCAGTTCACTGTCGAGATTGACAATACTCCTGTTTGAGCATGCTATTCAAAATTCAGACTTTTAAATATTTTAATGTATCAGATTATTAGGCCTCTTTTAAAATTATTTATGCCTATTTTATGATATTTGTAAACTAATGGAATATAATTTGATTTCTGCCTTTAAATAGCTTCCTCCCCTACTTTGGAACAGAGACTTTAGTACAAGTAGCCTATCTAGTTTCTTCTTATTGGTTAAATATGCCAGGGCAAATACTAAATAATAACACACTGTGGATGTTTGTTTTCTATACATTAAAAAAAAATTCTTCTTTGAATTCAACACTATAATAAATTCTTCCTCATCTTAGGTAGAACTAAGAATAAACTTCTAATAGGTTATTATTTCTGAAAATAATAGAATATCACTTCGTTTGTAATATCTTGGACATAAATCTTTTAGAAACATGTAATGTATGGTAACAATTTCATGTAATCTATTTTTAATGACACTAGTTTATTATGTAGTCCTAGAAGCAGTAACATGACACTCAAATACACATGGGAAATTTCAAAAATGCATTAAATATTGCAAAATACATTTTAAAGTCTCTTACGTAACCAGCAATTTTAATATACTATGATCCATATACTATGATTTTAAAGACAACCACTAGTTCCATTACTTGAACTAGAGGGCTGGTTCACAAATGTTCATTATTCTTAAAAATACATATGAATAAAATATAACAGAGGGCCATTCATGGAACAATGATTTTTTTTTTTTTTTTTTAGTATATCATGAATCAGGGATTATGATTAATTCAATCCTGTGACTCTAAGACTCACTTTTTTAAAAAGTATATTTATTGTGAAATGAAACACTATAGCAAAGGACAGTTAAAACTAAAACCACTTTAGAATTATTTTGCTAACTGCACAATAATAAAAGCATAAAATATGATTTTTCAATCCTTACCATCCTTCAGAGTTTCCTTTGTTAAGCTTCTTCCATAGTGCTGATTTTTTGTCTCATAGCTATCAGAATGAACATGATAAACCTGTCAGAAAAAGCACTAAGTATTAAAAATTAATACTTTGACAATGTGGGACTGCTCCCAGCAATACAAGGATGGTTAAAAATCAGAAAACCTACTCATAATTCATTCTAATGGATTTTCAGCAGAAAAACATATTATATCAATGGATACTGAAAAGGCATGACAAATTTACACCATATTGATACAAAATTCTTTAAAAAGATACATGAATATTCCCAATGTAATAAGATTATCTCAATTCACCAAAAGCTAGCCTCCAGTTTAAAGCAGAAATAAGGAAGCAACTCTCCTAAAATACAAGTTTTTTACCACAATTTAACTGTGCTGTTATAACCATCTATGTATCCTATTAATTCTCCTCTTTAAAACTCAAAAGGAGAAAAAAATGCATTTAATACACCTAACTTACTGAATAAACATCATAGCTTAGCCTTGCCTACCTTCAATGTGCTCAGAATACTTACATTAGTCTACAGTAAGACAAAATTACCTAACACAAAACCTACTTTATAGTAGAGTGTTGAATATCTCATGTAATATACTATACAAAAGTGAAAAAGAGTCTGCAGAGTACTGTTTGTTCACCCTTGTGACTAGGTAGCTGACTGGGAGCTGCAGCTATTACTGCCAAGCATCATGAAACAGCATCGAATTTAACAGCTCAGGGGAAAAAAATTAAGATTCAAAGTACAGTTTCTACTGAACGTTTCTCTCTTTTACACTGTCATAAAAGTAAAAAATCATAAGTCAAGTCATTTTAAGTTGTGAACCATCTGTATAAACTTTTTGAAATATATTTTGGAAATATAAAAAGCCTCCAGAGAGTGAAGTTTATATCCTTTGTTTCAATAAATTCACACCTTTGGTCTGTATTTTCTAAGTATTTTCCCATGGTCACTCATTTTATACACACACACATATCCATATACATGGACAAATGTATACATATATATAAAGGCTATGATAGACATCTAAAGGCTACATACATAAAGGCTATATTATGCATATAGATATTAAAACTCAAAGGTTGTATCATCTTATATGGTCAATTTCAAAATCACTTTGGAAAGGTAACATTAGTGAAGCCATATTAAAACAGCCAAAGTGGCCACTGTACTGAAATCAGTTTACTATTCTCTTTAAACTGGGTCAGGCCCTTGAACTGGGCTAAAAACATCAAAATTCCAAGTCAACAAGAATGAAAATACCCTCTTTGAAAGGAATGACAAAATGAGATTTTACCTAACTTTCACTTTGTGAACCATTTACCTGACCTTCATCCTTCTTTCGTCAATTAAAAATCCCTGATTTTTGTCCTTCTTCAAGACATGGCTTAGATCTCTACCTAAATGTATGTATCCTGAATTGATATTCTCAAATAAATGCATTTCAGCTTCTCTAATGTTGCTACTCTTATTGAAGGTTAATACTACCCATTACCCTTATATAAGTAAGCAATCATTTGTTGTTTCTACAGATTCTACTTCTACATATACCATTTTTCTGAATGATTTTTTCCCCACACTCTTTCCTTTTTTTTTTTTTTGAAATCTTTACAACTTTATTTATTTTTTTTAAAGACTTATTTATTTATGCATACAAGAGCTAGGGTACAAGACATGCGGGGGATGAGAGGATTCACAGAGTGGGGAACAGAACAGGCAGACTGACTGAAGTACACTGCTGAGGGGAGCAGTGAGCGAGTCAGGAGAGGTCTGCTTCGCCATATGGGTTTCTCTCTGGCCAGCCGGGGATCTTACTCGTGCTACAGAGGCTGAGGAATGCTTCATAGTGTGGTGCTTAACCCCTTGTGCCACCAGGGAGGCCCTCCACATTATTTCTTAACTGTGACATACTATTTGCAAAGATGGTCTCAACAATCCTTCCCATCTTTGTGTTCACTGCCATTTGTATTGTGACTTTTACCACTACCGTGAGAAGTAGTTTACTTTTTCTCATATATGGGCTGGTCTTTGGTATACTTTGAGTTATAAAATTTCACAGAAGTGACAACAGCAAGTGACTACCCAATAGAGATTTCAAGAGCCCTAGTAGCTCCCACTCCCACTTTCTTGGAATGTTACATAAGAAGCAGCTCTATTAGCTTTCTGGAGGATGAGAGAATACATGGAAAAAAGGCTGTCAACAGTACCAGCTCCCAGATATGAGAGTGAGATCATTTAGACCATCTAGCCCAAGCTGAGCTATCAGATGAGTACAGCTACGTAAGGTATCCTAGGTAAGATCAGCAGACTATCTACCTGAACCCAGCTCAAATTGCCAACCCAAAATATGAGCAAATAAAACTGTTTTAAACCTAAATCATAGTCTGAAATGACCTGAATTCTAATATCTTTTTTTATTTTAAAAATACAGAAACATTCCTATATAGTTAACACTTTTCTCATGGAAAAGTCACAAACATCACATTTACCTATCACATTATTTATTTTGCATCTAAACTAAATAAAATTACCATAACCAGAGTCTTGAAGTTCAGTCATTCATTCATTAATCACTAAATGTCAAACTATAGCAGACACTGACCATGACAGTGAACAAAGGAGATAAAAATCTCTGTCCACATCAGGGAATGATGAGATATATACAGTTGACAATCCGATTACAAACACATTATCTTCTAATAAAGTAGTATTATAATGACATCTATAATTTTCAAGTAAAGAATACATAAAGAAAATTGTGTATACTAGTAATCACTCTTACCCTCATGCCAAGCACCAAGAACCCAATCTCTTCCATTAGTGGGTACTTGCTGACCTGTTGCTGAATCTTCTCAGGTGAGGCAAAAGGATCATAGCTTTTACGCCCTATCTTTACATCCATTATACAGGGCTTATTAAATTTATGGGTCACATCTTCCAGTTTCAGGTATAAATCTGTTATTAAAGAAAAACCTTAATTAGTAACAGGCAAAATATATGACTACTCAACTAACTGTTATAGAAATATGAAATGAAAGAGCCTAAAATTGAGAAAAAGTTTAAAAACAAATCCATAAAGACTATATTTGCTGTTTATCAAAGTAACAAATGATGTTAGAAAAGATTCATATTTTCTATGAATAAAAGATTATGAGGGAAAGACTTATCCTCTACTGTCTTTTTCTTTTCCCACTAAGACAAACATAGTTATTAAATTACAACAAAGAAGTCTGTGCTGAATCAAAGTGAGAACCACCAAGGTAGAGCTTAAGAAAGTCTTAAGCACCTCAATTTTAGAGGCATAAACCTGATTCAAAGGATATGAAATAGATAAATTTTAATCCTTACTCAAAAGAAGGGGGAAGGTGGAGTAGCAGGAGGGTTATAACTGTAGGTAAAGTCAAACCCAAATATGACCTTAAAAAAAGCTAACTGTAGCCTAAAAGACCAGCACTGGTATACAAGAAGGAACTTTCTCTCACAGACATCCTCAGCAGAATAAGAGAAAACAAAAATTCTGAACAGAGACATGAAATTGTTTACTGTGAAAGGTATTGGGACAGGTGGGCAAGGTGAGCAAGAAATAGGATCCCATCAAAGTTTCTGTACTTTAAAAGGTATCACAGGATGAAATAAGAGGAGAAAGGAAGCAGCATAGTACATTTTCCTTCAAATTCTCTTACCATCTGTAACTACTATAAACAAAAGGGAAACAGATCCATCCTCTTCCTACAGCTGTATAAAAATTTCAGTAACAAGGTTTATATTTCACATATCAGAAAAAACTAATCCTAGTGCAGTAGACTGTGGGCATTCACAAATTAATCATCATTAATTTTCATAATTCAAGAAGACCCAAAATTCTTACTGAGGTAAGGCTGTGTATAGGAATATAAAGATAACAAGTGATCTAACTACCACAGCATCTATATCTGTATAAGATTATTACGTTCAATTGCCAATTTGGTAGTGATCAAAAACAAACAACAAAACTTTTTTTTTTTTTTTTTTTTTTTAAGAATAAGACAGAGATAACAGAAGCTAGAGTATGGACTCTGCAAGTCAGAATATAATATCCTTATTTTTTCCTTCTCTTCTTGGGAAAGATAAAAATATAAATGCAAACTCTCTAATAGTAGGAATACATAAATGTTTACTGAATGAATTAATGTTTGCCCTTCTCACTCCTACTGCCCAGTGGAACTTTGAGCTTCATCTTCTTCGCTGTATAATAAATTGAGTCATTCCTTCAGTAAATAAGACTAAGTATCACGGGCTTTACTTGACATTTATTCTTACCAGCCAAATGTGTTTTTCTTTAGCTCACTTTCAGGTTTTTGATATATTTTATATGATTGGATATTACCAAGTAATTTATTATTATACCAAATAACTATTATTTGTGTTAATAATCCTTAAGCTCTACTAAGTGTTGACAATGTTTTCTTTTACTTCTCAGACTTTCAATTATTATTTTAAGGGGAAAGTACAAATTTGAGATTTTAATTTCTATCTGCCCCTCTAAATTATAAAAATAATGAAAACCTGCTTTGGAGATGCAGAGTTCTTAAGAAAGAATATGATGTTATATATCTGGCACCTTGCCAAAAGTGCTTTTGAATGTAAAAGGTAAACAGGTAAATGAGGCATGATCTGAACACTAAAACCTTCACTGATTTTTTTCATAGGTGTAATGACTAGAAATAAATATGAATAATAACTCACTCTAAAAAATGCCATTAGAAAATTATTCAATCAGAATATAGTTTAATTCAAAATAGGTCAATCTTGAGATTTAAATAATCAAAGGCATTTTACTACAGTACAGTGTCATTCATAAAACAGTACCACTGACTGGAAAAAAGGACACTTTTTCAACTAGCCTACTCTGTGTAGAGAGTAGAGCAGTATTTTTCAATTTACAGCTAAGTAGAAAATAAATTCTAAAACTCATTCAAAAAATCTAATAGGGCCTCCCTGGTGGTGCAGCGGTTGAGCGCTGGGTTGCGAAGCTGCCCGCAGCCTCTGCAGCACCGGTTCAATCTCTGGCTGCTCCCCAGCCACCAGAGGAGGGTCCCACATGGCGCGCAGACCTCTCCTGCCGCCCGCTGCTCCCCTCAGCAGTGTACTTCGGTCCTTCTGCCTGCTCTGCTCCCATCTCTGGCTCTGGTGAATTCTCTCACCCTCCCGCACTTCTGACTGTACCCAGTGCTTGTATAAATAAATAAATAAATATTAAATAAATAAATAATAAATCTTTAAAAAAAAATCTAATAGATATGATAATTATTTTATCTGGAATAGGTTCATTCTGACCAAGGTCAAGAAAATAAACTACATTAATATGTTTGGAAGATATTTATGATATGATTATTTGATATACCTTGTAAGAACTTTCAATATTAAAAAAAGAAGATTGCTGATTTTTACATACATACATATATGCAAGTGTATGTGTATAAATCATAAAAATAATAATTAGATTTACTTTTCTTAATTCTGAAACATTCTATTTTATCATTTTTTAAAAGATTTATTTATTTATGCATACAAGAACTGGAATACAGGCCAGAGGTGCAGGGGGTGAGAGAATTCACCAGAGACAGAGTAAGGAACAGAACAGGCAGACTGACTGAAATACACTGCTGAGGGGAGCAGCCGGCGTGACAGGAGAGGTCTGCTGTGCCATGTGAGTAGCTCCCTGGCTGACCGGGGATCCAACACGTGCTACAGAGGTTGCGGACAGCTTCATAGCACTGTGCTAAATCCCTTGGGCCACCAGGGAGGCCCTGAAAAGTTCTATTTTAACAGATTGTGATGAGGTAATCTGTCAGAGGTCCAAGAACTTGTATTTGTGAACCTCAAAATCTAAGAGCTATTTCGTAAAGTTTAGTTTTGGTGTTTTTATAAGCAAAAGGACATTTACTTTTCATAAATAAATGGAGTTCATTATAAGAGATCACAGTGACTAGAAATAAAATTAAGTTTAAGAGGCTATAGCCTTAAGAGATAAAATATTAATTATAAATTTATGGGAAATATATATAGAATACATACAGTTTGTTAATTTTTTAAGGGTCTAATCATGAAAACATAAAATACACCACTTCATTATTATTATAAGCAGACTATGCAGTAAAATTTCTCAGAGGCTTTACCAAGGGTATAATTAACATGCTCAAAATGTTTATATATACTTCATTCTATTGATGATCATTCAAGATTACACAAATTATTATGAATGAAGGAATCTTTTCTATTTCAAATATACTTTTATTTAAATATATAATTAAATACAATTAAATAAAATTAAATAATTACATTATTTTATAATATACTAAGTATAAAAAATATCCTATAGCAAATTTGCTACTGCTGGAATATAGTCCTGACACTCTAAGAAGCAGGCAGACATTTTCCCACTATCAAAGAAGAAAAAATGGAAACATTTAAATTATTGTGGCAATCTTCAAAGACCTATGATAGCAAAGATGAGACAATTAGTTCCCTTTAAAGGAAAGATAAGGGAGATGGCATTTAGTTGAAGAAAGACATATCTCCCCCCATAATGAATATTATTAATTATATAAATTCTGAGAACATGGGTTCTAAGTTTCACCAACTTATTTCCCACCAATCTAGAAATCTACTAGGGATTGGCTACCATCTTTACTTCTGAACCTGGTACAACCGTGAAGCCAAATAAAAAAACAGAAGGGTTGGCTTCTGCTTCCCACAGTAAGTACCAGCCATTTCTGAGAGTAACAAAAGCTGGAAGTAGAAGGAATTTTAATAGTGAGCTTCAGTATATAAATCTAAGGTACAGGGAGGAAAGAAACCCCTAGACCAGCTTATTTTAGTCCATGCTTCCTAAAACTTGATTAATAACTAGATATAGAAAACTATTAATCAATCAGGCTGGAGATACATTTGAGAACTCTTCCATTTGTTAAAAACTATTTGATATACTTTTCTATCTCTCCAAATAACTCTCAATAAAGAGCATTTGATGATATATGCATACATCTATGTGTTTATATACAAGCACTAATGAAATTTAATCTACACATCTAGCCCAAAATCACTAAAGACAATTACCAACAAAGTTTTCATCTTAAAAAAAAAAAATCCCTAAGCCAGGTTCTAAAATCAGCTAATGGTGATGATTCTATAACTATGTGAACATACTGAATCATACAACTTTATTGTAAATCATACAAGATTATACAACTATGTGACACAACTGAATCATACACTTTAAATGGGTTTGTTTTATAGTATGTATATCTTAATAAAGCTGTCATAAAAAATCAAAATAAAAAAACTTTATTGGTCAGCACATTCTTACGTTGTCTCAAGTTATAATAGTTTGCTGAGCAAACTGAAAGTACTTTCTACATTTTACTGCTTCAGATTATAAAAACTATACTGAGGTTTATAAAATTCACCAAGTATCTATAAGGTCCCCAAATAAAAAGAAAAAAATCCAGGAAATAAATTATGATAATTTAATACTACATACAGTAATGCAAACTACATATTCTAAAATTTAAGAAAGTATTTTTTCACATGACTTTGTGGGCTAAACATGTATACAAATTTCCACCTTGTATTTGTTTCATTTACAGTCAAAAGTATAAAAACAGAAAAACAATTCCATGAATTCCCCAGCAAAATCAAAGCTCAACAATCTGCATGGAGCAACAGTTTTGTCCAACTTTTCCCAAAGCTAACAAAGTGAAAAGGAATGCAGAATCCTTTGCATAACTGATGGTATTACTAAACCACCTGCATACTATCTCTATATGTACACTTTCTTATTCCCTTGTCCTTTTTCTCCTTTCTTCTCTTATTTTACTCACAGAATCTTATTTTAGTAGTCACATTATATTCAGATAATAGTATTCAAGTTTAGAGGTCAAAAAGATTAATGAGTTAGTCAAGTTCACAAAATTTGGAAATAACCAAGGCAGGTGTCAAGTCTTTTGACTTCCAAGTTACTGTTCTTTCTTACACTAGCTTAGATGACCCTCAAAATGATTTAGTATTCAAGATTGAAAAGGTTGTTGATTACTAAGAAGTCATGGATCTTTAAATCATGTGGTAGCAACCCTAAACTAGAAAATGTTATTTTTCTCTTACCCAAATTCTTTCTGTATACTTTTCAAAATAATGATGTTATTTGCTGTTATTTCCCTTCTAAACAATCCTTTTAAAGTGAATATTTAATTATCTCATATATAATCTAATACCATCCTCAGCAATCTTTGTTAATCTTTCAATGTCACTTTACTGAGGAGTACTGACTTGCTCTGAACTGAACAGCAATCAGCTGTAAGTTAATTGGAATCTAGATAAATTACATTAAAATGGGAATCTCTACAAAGCAAAGATGATGACAACAATTTGTGAAATAATGTAAGCAATATGCTGATCTGAACTAGAGACATATACTTGGGACGAAAATAAGAAAGAACTGTAGGAATGATGGAAGGGAGATAGGGTAGGAGAGAAGAATCAGTAAAGGCTCACTTTTTTCTCCCATATGATTGAAGTACAGGAAAATACTTATTACCCAGGGGAACTATTAATTTGTTATAAACTAACTGAGGATACTCATAGGGAAATATGTTTCCCTATTAAAAAATCCTTGGCACATCTACTAAATGAATGAAAGACAACTGAGCAAGCTCAAACAAGAGGCCCCTTTTATTTTTTTGTTCTCAAAATGTAGCTCTAGCACTATCTACCCCCAAAAGATTTGTAGCTTTGTTTAACAAGCATATTGCTAAACTCCAACATAAATGTTTAATCAAAGTATGAGGGGTTAGCCCATACATTTGCATTTTAGCAAGCCCATATGAGATTCTTAAATTCATTTAAGAAGCTTGAAACTTCTTCCCTTCATGAACTTTCTTCAGTTAAGGAGTCAAGCTGTTTTTCTGCTCTGTCAATTGCTTTCTAGTGGCAAATACTGCTTCAAATATTGAGAGAAATGCTGTGCTCTTACATAAATCATTTTGTCCTAACTATGAAACCCCCCAGTGCTTTTTTATAAGACTACTATTTAAAGCCTGGAAAATGGATTAATGTTAAAGACTAAGAGGGATGGTAAAGGGAAAATATTCTTGTTTTTTTTAATTCCAACTTAAAATGGAAAAGGAATTGTTGAATAAATTAGGAAAAAGAGTGTAAGTTAATAGTATGAAGTACTGGTATACATATGTTCATTTAATTAAACAGATTGGTCATTAATGTGCACATGCCACTTAGGAAACTTTATAAAGAGCAAAAGTATTAATAAGCTTGCTTTAATGAAGTAGAGAAAGATTAGAAAGAACACACATATTCTGTTTTTATCATACTGTTTAACTTTACCTAAAGCCTTTTTTAAAGTTACTCTCATGAATTAAGACTAAAAGATAAAATTTTAAGACATGATTACCATTTGGTGCAGTGGGAAGTGACCAGATGCCATAATATCTTGGCAAGTATTTTCGTAGCTCTAAAAGAACACCATCACTACAATCAGCAGCATAAACCTGAAACAAAGAAAAATGTAACATTTGCATGTCAGTTTATTAAAAAGTTTTATAATTGCCCTATACCTTTCTCAAATAAAACAGTGCTGCTGAATCACAATTTATCTGGTATGAGTTTCAACTGGATATAAATCTGTAATATGCAAAAACAGATTAATGTGTTTCTCCAATGGAAAAACTGTATTCTTTCTGGTTATCTACTGCTAGTATTTCATTGACCTTGACTATTTTATAACTAAGTAAATTGCAAATAACTCCTAGCAAATACAAAATAATTCATACTAATGAATATGTATCTAAATTCTGGCCAGAGGAAGTCTACTGATTTCCCTGCACATCGCATGTTAGGGAGGCCTATAATGTCTATATGTAAATTCATTTCAACTTCCTTTTATTCCGTATATATTAGCGCTCCTTTGATTTCTCTTTTGAATCAGTTTTAATATCTGTTTGGTTCCCTCATTAAATAGTAACTTTAATAAAAATATTTAATACACATTTATTTTCTATCTGTAAGGGAACTGTAATTTTACTTTATTAAGTTGAGAATATACAAGACATGTATAGACATCATTGAACTATACTCTTTTTCCCTAAAAGAAAATTTTTCTTTTACAACAACTTTTAAGACATTTAATCCAATTAAACTCTTACCAGATATGGCCTAACTACTTATTCAAAACCATCATTGTTTTGAATATAACAATTGTTTAGTGGTATAAATTATGAAATCTTAATATCAGGATTCTAATTTTAGAATTTAAATCATAGTCATTTCAAACAGTACATATAATTCTACAAAATAAACTCAAATGTGATAGACTCAACAAATATCTATGGGATACACTCTTACTTCCCAGTCTCCCCTACTGAAATGTAAGCAGTTGAAATGTAATCAGAACTGGTATTAGTCACTTCCGCCCAAGGTAACTTAAGAGCAGGGTGTATAATTTTATCATCCCTCTGTCCCTGGTACAATGACCATGAGGGCAGAGTGTTCATGACAAAAGTGTGGGATTAGTCATCGCAAAAGGGTTTGACAGGTTTTTTCCAGTATGTCCAGAGTAGACTTTTTTGAATCAAAGGCACCCAAAATGTGAAACTAAGTTATTTTGAGTATAAAGCAATGAGTCTCCTGCTAGAGTTTGAGGGGCTCTTATACTTTCCTCGGCCTTTTTGCCTTCCGTAAGCTTTTTGTCCTCTTTCCTAACTGATGCATCACTGCTACTCCTTCTATGACTAAAGAATGGACTCTGAGAGTATCATCCAGCTACAGGTTTATTTGTAAACACATTCTTTATATCTAAGAATCTTATCTTCGTTCTGAGAGTACAGATAAGTCAGTCCCTCCTTGTCATGTGAAGTCTCCTTTCCTAGACACCCTGGTCCCTTAACCCAGAATTTATACCCTTTTATCCCTAGCCAAAATAGGGATGCATAATCACTGTATCTCCCCCAAGCATGTTATTCAATTGATTTTTCCTCTGCTAACCTGTATGATGATGTTTTGATTACCCATTTAGCCCAAGAAGAACCTAGAGGGGTGGGGGATTTTTCCTTGTGTCCACAAGTATATTACTAAGCGATGACATAAATAAGTCCATGATATTAGTAAAAAGTGATAAAATAACTGGAAAAGTAGAGAGGCAAACTTTCTCTTTGTACTTTTAATATTTTTTAAAACTAGAACTGGCATTTACTGCAACATTCCTAACAAGGCAACCTACTTAGAAATGCAGGATAAAATATAAGGAATAGTTTCTTAAATGCTTAGTTGAGTTGCCAAGGCAAAAAACGAAAATTCAAAGGATATAAAGTGAACAGGAAATTGAAAGCCTTAAGATGAGCAGAGATGTTTGAGTTCCAAAGAGCTTTAATCAAAGGCTCTCTGAATGTAGGGACCAAGTATAAATGACAATAGTTACTATATTGAAATAGGGAGAGTAAATAAAAGTCCAAATGCTGAACAATAAAAACCTTGTCATCATTCTTCCTTCTGCTACCACTACACTCCAAGAATGCTGCCAGTTAAGCTGATCAAGAAAAAGAGAAAAGTAACAAACTACACGAGGAGTTGAAAAGGAGTCACAACTAGATAAAGCAATATTTTTAAAAAATACCATGAAGATCTTTGTCAAATGGGCAATTTGGTATAAAAACATAATATCACTAAAATTTTACTGTAACACTTACAAATTAAAAAAATCCCACAGCATTTAGAAACTGAATGACGGGTTAAAATATGTCTCTTGGACATATTTTAAATATGTCCCTTGGACAGTGACACAAGCTGGCAGACATCATGGCTTGGGAATAAAAGTCTCTTGCAATCTCCAACAGTTGGAAGAACTCTTAAAGAAGGCCAGAAAGAAGTAGGAGGTGGCACAATAAGCTAAGTCTAAAAAATGACAAAAATATGACACCTATAAGCTGGTCAGGGATGATAATTGGGCATCCAAGAACAATTTATGTATATACAGCCTAAAAGTAGAATGTGGATCTAAGCACCCAGAAGCACACCCCTCCTGTAAGATTTGTAACAGAAATTAATAGTTCTAATGGAATAGTGGACTAAAAGCCATCCATATCAGGGCTAGCAAAATGGCAGAACTCATATAGGAATAAAGTTGTGCAAGAATTTTGGTGCCTAATGATTCTAAAGAAAATACGAAACTCTCTCAGGCACCAAAATGGTGCTTCAGCAAGTAATCAAAAAAAGGAAAGCCACAGCCCTCCCCTCCCCCCATTCAATTTAAACAGTCTTCATTTTCCACGGTAGTACATTTGGTAGCTACATCTTGTAGGTCTGAAAGTACTGGAAAGGAAGTTCCATTCAAAGACAATTTATCTTAAGATTCTGTAAATGATACTAATTTTTTGCTCATTTAAAAGAGGTAAGTGGTGCTGTAATAAAATGTAAATACACACATATCCCTTGTCAGGAAAGGGGAAAGGATGAAAAAGAGGAAAGGAAGAGTGAAAGACAGGCAGACAACAGGCTCTAACAAGCTTTTAAGGAACAAAATCCTTATCCAAACAAATTCTTCAACAATATAAAAAAAGAACCACTCTTCACTTCATCTTATAAAACTAAAGGAAATTTAGTATAAAAAACAGTATGAGAAGAAAATAGTAATAATATTGAACGTACCTAGAAAACATCTTAAAACACTAGCAAACAAAATCCAATAATGCATTATTTTTTTTTTTTTTTTTTTTTTTTTGTTAAAGATTTATTTTTATTTTATTTATTTATACAAGCACTGGGTACAGTCAGAAGCGCGGGAGGGTGAGAGAATTCACCAGAGCCAGAGCAGGGAGCAGAGCAGGCAGAAGGACCGAAGTACACTGCTGAGGGGAGCAGCGGGCGGCAGGAGAGGTCTGTGCGCCATGTGGGACCCTCCTCCGGTGGCCGGGGAGCAGCCGGGGATCGAACCGGCGTCGCAGAGGCTGCGGGCAGCTTCGCAACCCAGCGCTCAACCGTTGCGCCACTGGGGAGGCCCCAATAATGCATTATTTTTTAAAAAATTAAAGACCTATCCAAGTACAAAAACAAAAGATGGTGTGTAAGAAAGCCATGAGTGTCGCCACTTCACCCCCATGCCTTCCAGAATGAAGAAGACTGAGGGAAATTAGAAGATGAGGATCACTTTGAGGGGGCCTTCTGCTTCTGCTCAGGTCTCTCTCTCTCTCATACACACACACACACACACACACACACACACACACACACACACGTGCCCGCGTAGACCATCCTGACCCCATGGTGTCACAGCTCTTTGGGCCCTTTGCTATCTTTTCCTTGTGTTTCCTGCCAAGAAAAGGCCTTAGATTCATTCTCCTGACAGCTCTGCATCTGGGTCCTGATTCTCCACTTTGCTAAGGAGTCCACATCTGAAATTCTTCTCTCCCATACTCCTCCCTCTCTATTCCCTTTGAGTCTCTCACTGATTAAAAACCTGTGGGCATACAAGTGTTTCATTATTTTGCTTTGATGCACTTAAGTAGGCCAGAAGTCTTAGAATGGGCAACATGGGTTTTCTCCCCTAACAGTTTGGGGTCTGTGGGCACATCTTGGTTTTGCTCAGTATCAGTTTTGTTTGCCTGCAGTTTTGTCCAGTAATAATATAATACTAGAACTCTATTATGGCATTTTACCACATTAACAGATTACAGGAAGAAACTTACATTATCATTTCTATATACATAGTTGAAAAATACTTACTACCCAATTCATGGTAAATTAAGATAAAAATAGAAAGGGGCTATCTACATTCCCTATTCCCCTCCACATTTCTCTACTCAAGAAGTTAACCTGAATCAACTATATCAGTGGGATCCCATGCCATCCTGTCATAGTCTCTTACTGGTACAAGAATGAGGACAGTAGTATAATTAAGACCACATTATTTACTTTTCTAGTTCCCTCCTTATCAGTTCATGTGTTCTCATAGTTACTATCCCTGAGTTCCAATAACCACTCCCTTTTGTCCCCTTTCAACTCAGGGATGGTACAGAATTATCTTTTGCAGGTGGCCTTATACTCCGACCACACCTTTGTAAACACTCCCTTTATTAAGTCACTTTGTAAATAGTTACTTTATTAACCTGACAAAGCACACCATTTGTTTCTTGACAGAACTTTCACTCTTAGAGAAGGTAATTTCTTTAACCAAGAAAGAAGTATCTAACAAAACTTAAGAAAGACATGTTTTAATGGGTAAACGCTAGAAGCACTTCTGTTAAATGAGAGGAAGATGCCACCCAGCACTGCTTCTATTTAGCACTGAACTGGAAGTTCCTGACAGAAGTATATGCATTCAAAAAAGGATAAAAAAATCCTCCAATCAAGAAGATATAACTGCATATATAGAAAGCAATTAAAATTACCAGAGAATCTCAAATAAATGATATAGTAAGAATTCAGTTTTTAGATTAGTAAATATAAGAACAGATATCTATTTCTATTTTATTATATATTAGCACTTATTGAAAAAATTAATTAAAAGTAATTTATAAGGGAAATAAAAATAAGGTACCTAAGATAAATTCAACAATTTATATACAAGGATTTCATAAAGTAAATCTTAATACTTTCTTCAAGAGACAGTCTACAGCAGATAAAAGTAAATTCTAGAGCCAGATTGCCCATGTTCAAATTCTAAAACCACCATTTGCAATTTGAAAGATCATACTCAATGATTAAAAAAAGATAATAAACTCATGCCATTTGAGCCAACATGGATGGAATATATATATTGGATAGTGTCATTAATAAGTGGAATATGAAGCAACCAAACTAATAAAGACAAGCTTAAAAACTAACCTTGATAGCTGACTATTGAACTGAATCATTGACGGGGTGGGGGGAGGGAAGAAAGGGATAAGAACAAAGAGTTAAGGAAGCACAATGGTCTACAGTAGTGGACTATGGGTGAGCTGGATGTGGGAGCACTATGCTGGTAATATCTGATGGGGGTATCCTATTACTTGAATTAGAAATAAATTAAAAAAAGAAACAGCTAAATCAACAACACAACAAAAGAACTTCTAGAACTAAATAAACAAGTTAGCCAATGAAAAAATGATCAAAGGATCTGAATGGACATTGTTCCAGTGAACAGCCAGTAAGCAAATAAAAAATGCAAATCAAACTAAATCACAATGAGATAATACTTTATACTTACCTGGAAGGCCATTAAAAATAAAAAACAAGTGGTGTTAGTAAGGATGTGGAAAAACTGGAACCCTAATACACAGCTAGTAGAAGTGTAAAATGATGCACTCAGTTTTGAAAACAATGACAGTTTTACAGAAAGTTAAATGTAGAATTACCATATGACCCAGCAATTCTACTCGTAGGTATATACCCAAAAGAATTGGAAATGGGTACGCAAACAAATACTATACTTGAATGTTCACAGCAGCACTATTTTAAAAAGTCAAAGGGTAGAAACAATACAAATGCCCATCAATGGGTAAATGGATAAACAAAATATGGTAAGTTTAATGGAATGTTACTCAGCTATAAAAAGGAACAAAGTCCTAATGCACGCTACAATGCAGATGTACTTTAAAAACACTACACTAAAAAAATATAGACACAAAAGATCACATACTGTGTATATAACTCCATATGCCCTGCATAGTTAAGTGCACAGAAAGCAGACTGGTTGCCAGGGACCAGTGGGGGCAGAGAGAAAGAACAAGGCACCATAGCTTAATGAGTACAGGGTCTTTTTGGGGAGATAAAAATGTTTTATAATTAGATTGAAGTAGTGACTGTAAAACACTGTGAATATATTAAGAAGTATTCCTAGTCATATAGTGACTTAGATGCTACATATGTACATTAGCACATTTAAGGCTAGAAAATATAGTAAAAACATCTACTTAGCATTTCTGAAAAATACAAATGTAGATCATTCTTAGTTAAAGTATTTTTAAAAATGTAGATCATTTTGCTACCCACTAATAAAAATTAATTTAGTGGATATAAATAAGGGTCTTTTAAAAATATAGCAGAGGTGGCACAGGGGTTAAATTCTCAGCGCTATCTGCCAGCCACTGTAGCATGAGTTGGATCCCTGGCCAAGGAGCTAACCCACATGGCACAGCAGACCTCTTTTGTCTTGACCGCTGTTCCCCTCAGCAGCGTAGTAGATCTGCCTGTTCTGCTCCCCATTCTGTCTCTGGTGAATTCTCTCACCTCCCTCACCTCTGGCCTATACACCAGTTCTTCTATGCATAAATAAAAAAATAAATCTTTAAAAAAATAAAGTAGGAAAGAAAATATAGAGTGAATGAGTAGAGAGGAGTATTGCATTTCATTAACTTTTTCTTTCAATCACACAAGCCATATACTAGGACAAGCTAGTAAAACATGAAAAACACTTTGACTATAACAAAACCAATCTTACTTACTTACCATATTATAGAATTCCAGCTCTCTTGGACCCCTTGGAGGTGGCTGTAGCTGTTTCAAAACTGTGCCATCAGGATGTTGCAGTATACCTATAGAACAAATAAGTTTATTTTTAAATGCTTTGACAATAGTGTGACTTGCTTCATGGGATAGATTTGTTCTTGAGTTACAGATAAACTGCTTTCATAATTAAGGGTTTCCTCTTGCTTCAGAAAATTTGACATTCAATCAACAAGTTCAGTGTTTGCTATACACAGAGCACAAGAACACAAATTCTAAATAGCTTGGGTTTATTCTTTCCAATAGTTACTCCCCTTAGAACCCACCTCAAATTTTCTAGTAAATAGATGTGTAAAAATTAGAATATATGTATAAAGTTTTTATAAACATTCTTCAGACTTTCCAGGAAATGTTAATTTATAGTTAAGTAAGTTAAACAGTAGCATAAACTGATCCACTTTTATAAAAAGAAAATATTAACAGTAGAGTATAAAGTTCAAACTTTGTAATTTTTTTGTTTCTCTCATTTGTTAGAAGAAAGCAACCAAAAAATATCCTGTTTCAGATGCACTGTATACAACTATACAGATAATGCAAAGGTACCCAGTCAAAGAGAAAAGTGGAAGCTAAATTTAAACAAACACTGAACCAACCCTGAATGGGGCACCTTCTTAGAATCTGCCCACCCTATGGGGAAACCTTTTCTTGGATCAACACTGACCCTGCTGCTATAATATAAAGACTCCTCTCAAATTTATATACTAAAATCTTAAATTTTTACATATTAGGATTTCACAAAATCATGCTAGCCAGAACATAATAAGGCTCAAAAAAAAAAAAAAACTATTTGCAAGTTAATAAAACATGTCATTTAGCTTTCTATTTCTTTTGCTAGTGTCAGGAATTTTTAATCATGACAAAATGCGGAATTTTATCAACGGAAATAGTCTCCACTTAAGAGAGACTGTGACCAAGTTTAAGACCTAGATATAGAAGGAAAGTAATCTATATGCAAATAATTGGTTAGTAAACAGGCAAAAGATTTTGAATTTTCAATAAATAGTTTAATACAACTAAAAATCGTTTAAGAGAAATTCTGTTCCTAAAGGTTGGGGTGGCCTTCACTTCCATGGTGAAGGGCTAATTAAGAGTGGCAGATACAAAGAAATCTTGAACTGAATTCCATGGGGATGTGGGAGTAAAGCATTCATAAATGAGAAGAGAACTAGGACAGTTTCCCTACCTTGGAGTAGGTACCTAGACAAGTTACCAGTCAATCTTTTACTAGATAAATAAATTAAAGCAGGTAAACAGAAATGAGCTAGACTGTAAACAGCAGTATGGGGTAGCAGGAATGGATCAGAGACTATCATGGTGGTAACACAAAAACAGATCATTTGGTCCAGCAATGCTCTCATATCACTTCCTCTGCAATACCCCCCTCCATGGAGATGCTGGTAATCCCAGTCATCTCCCAGGAAATGAATTCCAGGATCCTCTTAGAATGCAGCCAAATCTCTCCCACCAAAAACACTGTCACGAAAAAAAAAAAAAGGATGCATCCTGGGAAGATAAGCCAATAACTAAATCTAAGACTGCAACCCAGTACCAACTCAGCTAAATTCTAGGTGAAATATTACTTATAAGCCCTTCACCATAAATAGAGAAAAGGGCTTATACTCTATATGAAGCAAAACAAAAAGTAACACACTTCTCTCCCCACTGTTCTTTAAATAAAATTCCCAAAATCCAATAATAAAATTATGAGACATATCAAAAGATCAGAAAAATGGATTGAATAACCAAGAGAAAATACAGCAAATTGAAACTGACACACAGATGACCAAGTAATTACAATGAGCAAATAATGATTTAAAACATCATGCTAAAAACAACAGGAAAAAGTAAGTATAAAGTCTGAAAAGGCAAATTATTTCAGGAGACAAAAAGAAAGTACATAATTATTGACTGAAATTCAAGTTCAGATACAGTATCTGAAATACAATTTTCAATTAAGAAAAAGCAATCAAAGAAGAGTGATGAATATTAAGGAAGAACAATAGAAAATATCTAAATTAATGAAAATATCTAAATTAATGCAAAGAAAAAATATTTAAAAAGGAAAAGGGAATAAAACACTAGTAACCTGTGAAATAATATCAAGTGTTCTTTTTTATTTTTTAAAGATTTATTTATTTATACAAGAACCAGGGTACAGGCCAGATGTGTGGGAGGGTGAGAGGAGTCACCAGAGACAGAGCGGGGAACAGAACAGGCAGACTGACAAAAATACACTGCTGAGGGGAGCAGCGGGCGCAACAGAAGAGGTCTGCTGCGCCATGTGGGACCCTCGCCCGCTGGCCAGGATTGAACCAGTGCTGCAGAGGCTGCGGACAGCTTCACAGCAAGTCGATCAATCGTCTGTGCCACAGGGGAGGCCCAATATCAAGTGTTCTAACAAAATTGTAGTTGGAGTATCATAAGGAGAAAAGAGAATGGGTTAGAAACAGTTCTGGACTTCATTTCCACAAATGATACAGAAAGCTGGAAATAGCTTTACTCCCAATTTAAAACAAGGAACTGGTAAATAATGTGCAAAAATCCTAACTTTTTGGGCCTCCCCTGGTGGCACAGCGGTTGAGTGCTGGGCTGCCAGGCTGCCCGCAGCTTCTGCTGGGCTGGTTCGTTTCCCAGGCTGTCGGCGAGGGTCCCACCAAAAAAAAAAATTTCCTAACTTTTCTTGAAACCATCAGTGTACTGAGATTGTGAACAATATGAAATCTAAGGAAAGACACATCACTAAGAAAAGGCAGAATGCAGCACATGGCAGAACAGAGCATGGGAAAAAAGATAGGGTTGCCTTATAATTAGTCAGCTAAAATGTTTAAGAAAATGTTTAAGGCCAAGTGTAGGTTAAGAAGAGAGCACAGAACTCCTTGAAGTTGCAAACGTTTGCAACATTTTCACCAGAGGCCTCTAAAGCAGAAAAAAAACAAACCTAGAGGGACAGGTCTTGAGGGATACTTCAATTCTACAGGAAAAGGGATCTTCACCTTTGAACAAAGCTCTTAACTTCTGGGATAAGGACAATAAATTTATTCCTCCCAAGGCACAGGTAACTCATTAAAGATGAAGAAAATTGTAAAAGAAAAAAATTCTCTAACTCTGGGGAGTAAGAAGGAAGCAGGAAACCATATTAGGACCTGACTTTATAGGTATCCTCTTGTCAGGTGAGGTAAAAGACTCAGATAAAGCACTTGCTGAAGAGTTCAACTACCACATGAAAAAGTCCCATCCAAGTCTCAGGACCACAGGGCCTATCTAATACTGAAGTTGAACTAGGACAACATAAAGGTCCTAACTCCAAATATAATCACATTGCGGGTTAGGGTTTCAATGTACGAATTTCTGGGACACAACATTCAGTCTATAATAAAAGGCAATTATAATAACAGCATCAAATTTGGCTCTACTTCTGACAAGATTAGCTCAATCAGCAACACTAATAGCGTAGCAGAAGAGGTATATTGATCAAATAAACTTAAAGTAACCATAATTATTGTTAAAGGTTACAGCAGAAAAGGTAGACAGTAAACATGAAAAGATGAAGAATTTCAGTGAAAAGAAATTTTAAGAGTTAAATAAAACATGTAGGAACAGAGACAAAGGGTTCATCCATCGACATAAAACAGTAAAAGAAATAATAAATTTTGCAGAATCCCAGATAAGGTAGAATAAAAAATACCTCCTGGACTTCTTACATATGAAGATACACACAGATACGTTAAATGTAAAAAGCCAGGGGGAAAGGATATGTGAATCAAGTACCACTCATATGAACCTTGATATACCATTACTATATATCACACAATATTAATACTAGACAGCCAATTTCAAGAAAAGGAATATTACGCATTTCATAAGATGATCAATTCATTAAGAAAACATAACATGTATACCTAATAGCACAGCTTCAAAATAAATGAAACAAAAAACTGACAGAACTAAAAAGACAGATCAAACTGCTCCCGCAATTGATAAAACATGTATATGTAACATTAGTAATAATATTAAAAACCTAAACAACTGTATAAAACAACTTGGCCATGTTGACACTTAGACTGCTATATTCAACAGAATATTCATATTTTTCAAGCACAAATGGACATTTTGTTGGACTATAAAACAAATCTAAAATCTAGAAGGCCTGAAATCAGAGACTATTCCCTGAATACAATGAAAATAACAAGATATTTGGGAAAATAGCAAACAGATGAAAAGTAGACACACTTCAAATTAATCCACGGCTCAAAATTCCCAAGATTAACTAGAAATATTTTTAAACAAAATGATAATGAAAATATAGCAAATCAAAACTTGTGGATTATGGCCAAAGTACTTAGAAAAATAAGTACTTTCAAAAATTTGTACAAGGAAACAAACTTCCAACTTAGGGTGTTAGAAAAAGAACATATTGGGGCCTCCCTGGTGGCCTATGGGTTATGTCTCAGTGCAATTACCCATCACTATGGCCTGAGTTTGATCCCTGGCCAGGGAGCTAACCCATATACAGTGCAGCAGACCTCCCCTGTCTGCCCACTGCTCCCCTTAGGGAGTATATTTCAGTTAATTTGCCAGTTCTGCTTTTCACTTTATCTCTGGTGAATCCTACCACCACTACCACTCCCCACCCCAGCACCTCTGGCCTACACCCCAGTTCTTCAATACAAAAATTTAAAAAAAAAAAAAAAAAAGGAAAAGAAAAAGAACATATTAAACCACAAATAACTGAAGATACAAGAACAACAATAAAAATCAATGAAGGGCCTCCCCTGGTGGTGCAGCAGTTGAGTGCTGGGCTGCTAGGTTTCCACCCCCCCACCCCCCCATCCCACCCGCAGCCTCTGCGAGGGTCCCACACGGTGCGCAGATCTCTACTGCTGCGCCCGCTGCTCCCTTCAGCGGTGTATTCCGTCAGTCTGCCTGTTCTGTTCCCCACTCTGGCTCTGGTGAATTCTCTCACCTTCCCGCGCTTCTGACTGTACCCAGTGCATGTATAAATAAATAAATAAATCTTTTAAAAAATCAATGAAATAATAATGGACAATGGGGAAAAAAATCAATGAAGCAAAAGAGTTCTCTGTGATCAATAAAATTGATCAAAAAAACCCATAAATTACCATTATTGGGGCAAAAAAGTAAAATAATACTACAAATCCTACAAACATTAAAAGTATAATTATGGGGCCTCCCCGGTGGCGCAGCGGTTGAGCGCTGGGTTGCGAAGCTGCCCGCAGCCTCTGCAGCGCTGGTTCGATCCCCGGCTGCTCCCCGGCCACCGGAGGAGGGTCCCACATGGCGCGCAGACCTCTCCTGCCGCCCGCTGCTCCCCTCAGCAGTGTATTTCGGTCCTTCTGCCTGCTCTGCTCCCCGCTCTGGCTCTGGTGAATTCTCTCACCCTCCCGCACTTCTGACTGTACCCAGTGCTTGTATGTATAAATCAATCAATCAATCAATCAATAAAATAAATCTTTAAAAAAAAAAAAAAAAGTATAATTATGAAGTTCACACCAATAAATTCAACAAGTTAGATGAAATCAACAGATTTCCTTAGATACAAATTATTTGAACTGAACAAATTGAAAATCTGAATTGGCCTATGTCTACTAAAAATATTAAATTCACAATTTGAAATATCCTGAGACAACTACAGGCAAAAATCAGTTTGCTAGTAAAGTTATCAATTACGAATTTTACCAATTATCAAAATACCAATTTTACCAAGTCTGTTCAGAAACAAAATAGGGTATATTTCCCCACTCATTTTACAAGCACATTTATATATACTTTTTAGTTATGTCACTTGAACAAGCCAGGAAGCAATGAAACCTCAGAAGCACACATAACAACCTAGAGTTTTGTTAGAAGAATACCACTTCTTAAAAGCAAACCACAGCTCCTTGGAGAAGAGCCTGATGTCAACAGGTGAGAAGGTAAGACAAAAGATGGGTCTAAAATACCTTGTAATAAAAAGAAGGTGCCCCCATTGGCCAAATTTGGTACAATGTGAACAGCAAAATTAGTAAGCTCTATAATGAGCTAAGACATTTCATAAAATAAGAATCCAGAATCCATTTTCTAAAATAAGATTCTTATTTTAAAATAAGAATTCTATAAAATAAGAATCTTATTTTGAAATAAAATAAGAACTGACCATAAACAAGAGCATGAAAGCATAGGAGTAAAGAGAAGGCTGTTTCTTGTAACAGAATGCTGACAGTTAAAACAGAATTGGAAAAACCACAAGTTTGCACAAGAAAGACTGGTTCAGCCAAGAATCATCAATAGATGCCAAATCTAGGAATGAAGTGTGATAAGGGAAAAAATATTAACTGTATATTGGAGAAGTCTGACTACATATTGGATCAATGACCAAAATTAGTATCACTAATTATAAGGAAATTGACATTGAGAGTCTCCAGATGAGATACCATAAGGACATCTGTAAATTTGGCAATATGTTAAGTTTTCCTTACTGTTCTCGTCTTAATTTAATTTAAATTAATTTAAATTAATTTCACAGGGTATCTTATAGACAAGTCAGTCTAAATAGTCATGGATTGTCCCCCTACAATATCAATTTAAACCCTTCCTTTTCTTAGACTACTTCATTTCTAGATCCTAAAATGGATTAAAATAAATATCAGATTTCAACCATTTGTTTAAAACTCTAAGAACTTTTAAAAGAAATTAATGGTACATATTAAAATTAAAACAAAGGATTTCATGCTAATTTAGCAAGCTTCGAAAATTGATAGCAGTTACACTTTTGTGGAATTTTCCTATAAAGTTGCACAATGAGCAACAAGGTATGCCACAATCACTAGGGAGGCGGACTGCAATGTTTCGGTGGAGGGTGCACTATGGTGATAACACATGAAGGGGGGACCCTCTACTTCTAAAATACAGACAACAATGTAAACCAACACTATCTCAATTTAAAAAAAAATACAGTTGAAAGAAGATGCACAAGAATATTTAATATATTACTTATTACATTTCTTAGCAAAGAAATGGTGAAAATCAAACAGTCCACTAGAGGAAAAAATTATGATACAATCTACACAGTATAATACAACACAATTTCCAAGTACATCATAATTACAAAAGTAAATATACTATATAACTGACTGAAAATAAAAAGTTGTCTGATACATCTACCATATGAAAAATCAGAATTGTGATAATGTATTTATTCTATATTTGCTGAGAAACAAAACCTGTAAGGATGCACAAGAAATTAATTAACAGGGCCCTTGTGGGGAGAAAAGTAGGGAGAAGGGCAGTATTTATTCTACTGCTCACTTTTTTCCTCTAAAATATCATGTACTACTTTTTCAAGTCCAGAAACACACTTTGCATTGTTAGAACTAAGAATTAGAGGGAGGGAGGGAGGAGCACAGGGGACTGAGGTGATGGTGCATGGGTGCATTGGTAAAGGAAGTTCTATGGGGACTACACCTGAGGGTGTGGGGGGAAGCAAATATTGTTTAAAAATGAACAATGATGTAAAAAATAATTTTTTAAAATTAAAAAAACTAAGATTTAAATGAACTTCAATAAACTATAATTTTAGAGAAGAACATAAAATACAACTGATATATAGTCCTGATAACTACAACACATTCTCGTTACTTAATATAGTAAAATCTAATTTTCCATTCAAATACCTTCAGGCTATTGGCTCTGTGCTTTCAGTTTTTAATTTAACAAAGCTAAGAACTCCTTTTTGGTACTAGGTAATATATCAACCCTAAATTGAAAAATCCTATTAACAAACAATTTTGAAGACAAAAGAACATCAAATAGCCACACAAAGTGCCTTTGAAAAACTATGCTGAAAATTTCAACTGACAATCAAACCTAAGTATGACTGTGAAAACACTTTACAACTAACTCTTAAGTGATTTATGACCCTGGAGCAACATAATAAATCCTTGAACTTTGAATTACTGACTGGCTTGTAGTCCATTTTATGAATAGGGAAGATAATCAAAAGTCTGGCGTCCTTTCACTGACATTAGATGAAAAATTGTAAATAAGTGAGAATTAAATTCAACAAATATTTATTAAATTGCTAATGCAACATTTGAGACATCGTGTTCTGGTTATACACAATCTCTAGTTAAGAGAGCCTCAGAAAACTGAAGTTTATTTCAAATTGAATGCAATACATTAATTTTTTATTCTACATTTAATATGTAAATTTTATTTTTTACCCAAAAAATTAAGTAGTCCTTCCTCTAGAATCTATACTCATAATTTTAAAAATAATTTGGGTGACAAATACTTTTGTAAGCAGAGATGACACTTCAGAATGAGTTCACTATTACATTCTTTGATAAGCAGTGGTTATACACTTAAGTGACAATCATTAATGAGACTATCTGGGGATTTTTTATTCTGCTCTGTTTTGCACATAAGTCACCCTAGGGACCCTTAGGAGAACAATAATTTTTTTTCTGGCCTCCAGAATATTATCAGGAATATTATCATTACATTTCACTAACATAAATCAATAGGTATGCGACATACTTCAATTAACGTTACTTTCATAAACTGTCATTACCAGCAGTGATACACATAAGGAAACCTCTACACTAAACAAAGTAAGAACTATGTTTGTTCCCTTGTTTCCTTATTTGGGGGTACTAAAACAACTGTTAATTTTCACTAGTTCAACATTTCCCAAGTGTAACACGAGCTCCAGTCTTTGTACAAGGATACCATACCGGGATAAACAGTCTTTAACGCCAAAGGAATCACAATTTAGTGGGAGAAAGGCACACAATTTACGAGGACACTTAACATTAAACTTTAAACAAGAGGAAAGTAGGTAAAGAAAATAGCAGGGATGCTGCTCTTCTGAGAAATAACAAACGAATACTCATCCATTTCCCCAAATTCTTGTTAAAGTTATCTGCAATACACGGTGGGAAAAGTGCTTGAAGTCAGGATCTTTGGCCAATTCTAACACCAAGTCGCTGCGTGACTTTAGGCTTGTCATTTAACTCGCCTTGTCCTCGGCTCCCCTAAGGATGTATTATTTCCCCAGCCTAAACCCGAATCATCTTACCAGCATAAACCAAATAAAAAAGGTTCCAGTGGTTTCAGGGCAGAGACCCACATTACCCATCCATTCCATTCTCCCTAGTAATCGTGGCCCAAGGAACCGGTAGTCAGTAAGCTGGGGGAGTTACCACGTCTACACGGGATTTCCACATCAGCTTAAGATTCCACTGAGATAGGCCTTTATTGGGCTTTCAATGTCATGAACTCACAAAATGTACTAGAGGCCCTGATACAGTCTTAAGAAGATGATGGAGAAAAACTGGATGTCTTATCCGTGTGCCGTTCTCGATCACCAGCAGGGTGTACCTTTGCCAACCTAAATCCGAGTTTCTGCCCTCCTGGAACCACGCCTCCCGGAGAAATCCAGAAGGCATAGGTAAAACCTCTCTAGGAGGGCAGGGAGAAGATAGGGGCTAAGCCAAGACTAGCTTAAAAAAAAAAAAAAAAAAAAGGTTCTAGTGTTTTTCTTCCCCTCCAGCTATGCAGCTGCACCCAGAAGAGAAGCACTAGATTAGCATCATCTGCATTTCATTCCTTTGCTTTTGCAATAGCTACCCGCTTATAATAAACAGACCTGGTACTAGTACTCGGGGGAGAATTTACTTCCCCATCCAGTGAAAACGAAGTTCCTTATTTTCACTGACATCGCCATCTCCAATCAACACTCGCCCTCCCTCGGGAGACCCGGCACTCCTCTCCCCGCCACCTCCTGCTGCGAGCCTGACGCCCTACGAATCGCCCCACTTTTTTGAGCCCTGGCTGCTCGCTTCGCGAGGCTCCGAGAAAGAGCGGAAGCGCCCAGGAGCGCGGCGCGCACACCCGCAGGGGCTCCCCGCCCGGCCCCGGGAGCACCGGGCTGCCTCGGCCGCCCGGGGGCTCGCAGAGGCGGAAGGGGAGCCCCACGCCACCCCCACTTACCCACTTTGTCCTTCCCGTACATGTGCCCGGCCACCTGATGCGAGAGGGGCACGCAGCCGTTGAGGAAACAGAGCCTGCCGCCCGCCGGCTTCGGGGTGCCCTCAGGGAGGGCCTCGCTCGCCGGTGGGGTCCGCATTTCTGGGGGGCCGGGCGCCTCAAGCCGGAGGGGGGATGGCGGCTCAGTTGCCATAACGGAGAGCTGAAGCGGCGGCGACCGAGGCGAGAGCAGGAAAAAATTAGGCTGGAGGGAGGGGGCGCCGCAGAACCTGGGGGGTCTCTCAGGCTCGGCCGCGAGGAGGCCCGGGGGTTCCCGCGGCTGGTACCCGCTGAGGCCCGGGGAGGGGGCCCATGACGCCGCGGCGGCGCGGGCGCTCCCCAGCCCAACTCTCCGCGGAGCGCGGCTCCAGGCTCCCGCTGCTCTGCAGGCGCGGCCCGCCGCCGCCGCACAGCACTGGAGACGGAACCGAGCTGAGGCGCAGCGGCGGCAGCGCCCCGCGCTCCCAGGGGCCCTGACGGCGACGGCGGCCCCACCTCCCGCGCCCCCGCCCCCTCCCGCCGTCCTCCAGTCCCCTCAGCTGCCGCGCGCTCGTCAGCGCCGCCCGAGCTTCCGACTGCGCGACCCGCGGCCGCCGCCGCTACTGAGCATGCCCAGAGGCCGCCCGACAGCCCCTCTCGGCGGGGCGGGCGCGGGCTGGCTGAAGGCCGCTCGGAGGGGAGTGCGCTCGCGTGCCTGCAGAGCCCCACCGCCTGGAGGGCGTTAGGCAGCCTCCAGGGCTGCTGTGCCTTAATTCTTTCTGTGCGCGAGGCAGCGCTTCCTGGGGGCGGGCTCCGGGAGCCAGGGGATCCAGAGGTGGGGAGAGTGAAGTCGTGTGTTCGAGTTGGGAGGCAGTGGCATTACCACGAGTGGCTGGGAGGGGCACCCCTGGTGGCGCAAGGGGTTAAGCACCGCACTATGAAGCAATCCGCAGCACCTGCAGCACGAGTTCGATTCCCCTGCCGGCCAGGGAGCTACCCACATGGCGCGGCAGACCTCTCCTGACTCGCCCACTGCCCCCCTCAGCAGTGTGTTTCAGTCAGTCTGCCTGTTCAGTTCCCCACTCTGTCTCTGGTGAATCTTCTCACGTCCCGCATCTCTGGCCTGTACCCCAGCTCTTGCATGCATAAATAAATATGTCTTTAGGAAGGGAAAAAAAAAAAGAATGGCTTGGGAGGCCGGCTCTTAACTGCAATGTACTCCTCCACTTCCCACCCAGCAAAGACATAATAGCGTGTAAAACAAGCCGCTTCTTAGAAGACTCCCCTTCAAGACACCCTTCAAAATTAATCCTAGCCCCTCTCGTCAAATCGGTGGCCCTAAACCGCTTTTACAAACCATTTAGAACCGACGCTGATTTCAGTCTGTAGGTGATATAGAATAATCTTGTCTTTATTAAAAGTGAACACTTTTTTTTTTTTTTTAAATAAAGGAGTCTTTCTTAACCACTCGGGCCCGTGAATAGCAGATTCCGGGCCTTCAATAGATAGCAGGGTCAAAGGCAGAAGAAAAGGTTGCACAATGGGCGCGACGAGAGGTTCTGGAATGGCATTCTGTGAAAACTGGACCTGGCCTTTCAGGTACCGGACTAAGCAAGAACATTTTGCAACGTCTTATATTTCTGAGGATGGCAAGCGCCCTACGAGCACCTGTCCGCAGTCCTGAGAAACCCACACACCTGGAAAAAAACAAAATGTGGCCTGGATTCCCCATTCCCAAAGCCCTGCCCCTGGGCTCCAGGACCCCGCCCCTCAGGGTTGCGCAAACTCTCAGGCTACCGCTCTAGATTTCCTCCCCCACCATCCTCCACTCCCCCGGCTGTCAAAATCGGCCTGGGAGACTTCTGAAGGGCCGGCAACCAGGTCTGCGCATGCTCAGCATCAACCAGGGCGGATAACTCACACGTGCTTACGGCTCGCCGCCGCGCCTGCGCGGTAGCAACCTGAAGTCGGTGCCCTTAGGACGCCGCTCGCTCCCTGACTTTCAGGCTGTCTGCGCGAGCCGTTTGTGCTTAGTGTCCCCGGTACACGCCCTGCAAGCGACGCCGCCATGAGTGTGACTTCCAGCGTACGAGGTGAAGTGGGGCCTGGGAGCGGGGGAAGGCTGGCGGCCTGCGCGCCGGTTGCAGCTTCCTCGGTCCCTTCCTGGGCTGTTAGCGCTGCCCTGCGCGCCCGCGGAGCCTGTAACCTTGAGCTGCAGAAGGGTAACCGTTCGGTTAACCTCGAGCCCTGGGCTAGGCTGGTAAAGGGGGCTCCGTTAGGGTGTGGATTGGGGATCTCACCGGCAAAGGGGGCCCTACAGGCATCTAAGCCAGATCTAGACCACGTTTTCCCGAACTAGCCAAATCTAAATCCTGATGACCTCGCTGCTGGCTTTTCTTGTTCTTCTCTGTGTTCTTAACCCTCAGGGCCTGGAAAAGAGGAAATCTAAAAAATCATGTTTTCCTTTCTCACGTTTAAATCACGATGGGGTCAGAGCGTCTGTTTCCTGTAACGGTGAAGCGATGCATGACTAATCACATCTTAGTTTTTGCACATATTTAAGGGAAGAAACCCAATCCGAGGTCTTCAGTTTTCCCAGTTTTTTATTGTGACTCTGGCATCAGGCGGTTGTTGGCTGTAGTCCAGGAGAGAGGATTGAAAACCGAGCTGCTCTTACCTTCAGCTTTCTCAACCTTGCTTTCCCTTGTGCTACTACTTAGCGTTTGGAAACGTGACTTTTAAGAAGTTCCAGTTTAAAAAGGACTTTATAGATGTCGTTTGATACGGAGTTTTACTTGTAATAATTCTTGCTGGTGGTGTAGTTGTTAATGTAAGACTGCACCAGCTACACGAAACGTGAGATTCTCGGTATAACACGCCACACCAAAGGTTTGGTTACCAGTAACAGTAGTTGAGTAAAGGTAAAGAGATTGTCCACAAATTAATTAAAAATCGCCCCTTTGATTCATTTAGTAAATACCGAGCATCTAGCGTGGCAAGTTCTGTAAAAGGTCCCCACTAACTGGAACCCTAATTACACTGCTTTTGCAACAGTTAACTGACAAGAATGAGGGTGATAAACCATGGCATTTTTACATTAATGAGACCTATAGAAGGTGATTACTTGCAAAAATTATTTCAAAGGATAGTCATCGTGAGGCTCCTTTAAATGGAAGTGTATGTTAAATAGGAAGTGATTTTATGTATTTAGTTTTTTCAAAAGCTATTGGGAGGGGAATAAGACTGTTAGGTAAAATAAGATGTTCATGCCACTCGAGCCCTTGTTGATTTTATAGGAAGACGGTTGTACTTGTGTGATTATAGGTGTAACCAGGTGGTGTTCTGGGGTGCCCCTCTCCCTGCCCTGTAACAAGTACAAAGATTCCCAAATGTGTTTTTATTTAAATTGTGGTATCGTTTTGTGTGAGTGGACACTGAACTCTTATTTCGGCACCTTGCTATTGAAATGTGAAATAGTTGAGCCCTTGCTACTTCTTATCACCATCTGCTGGCTCATCTTTCCTGAAATCAAGACCAATTCGGTTTTTAATCTAAACATGGGAGAATTCAAAATTCAAAGGTGACTTTTCCATTAGTTTACTATTTTCTGAGAGATAGGAAGTTGCTTGGTGAAGCAGATTATTAGCTTAAGCTTGAAGTATTCAGTTTGTTTTGAGTCGTTACTATTTATTTCACCTAAAATCATAAAGATGGTTGAAGACTATGGGGAGAGGACTGAAACCTTTGTAAATCTCTCCCACAAATGTCTTCTTCCTCAGTTAGCGGTACATCAAGGTAGGGACCGAGAATGTCTTGGAAATCCATTTTTGTTTATACTCACAATGTAATAAAAAGTAAAGGATGGGTTAAAAATAAAATTAATGGCCATCAGGCCAGGACATCAGTCTGGGAGAAGTGATGAGGATGAGTGATTGCTTGGAATTGAAATCCAGAGATCCCAGTGAGGTGACTCTTGATAGCTTGGGTGATGATACTGTTATAGAGCAGCCCCGATATTAAACGGGTTCCTGGCTGTGGGTCCTCACCCGCGCGCTTAAAAGGGACTTATGAATACTCCACTACAGACACACACCAAAGGTTAATAAAAGGTTTATTTACAAGGAAAAAGGAAATAAGGAAAATGTACAACTCAGGGAGAAAATAGGGAAATAAAGTCTTTAATGCGTCCTACTCGATCCGCAGACCTGGAAACCCAAAGTCACTCTCAGAGCTGGCCGGAAGCTGCGAGCTGGCAGAGAGCCAAAATGGGGAGATTTCCCCCCAAAGCCCACGTGTCTGCCTTTTATATCCACCTGGCTGCTTAACCCCACCCTCAGGTCCCAGCCACCTTCCCTTTGGTGGTGATGGGATTTGGAGTTCCCAGTGTCTTTGGCCTTGACCTGGGGTGGGGGTGGAGTCCACAAAGCCTGTGTGGAATTAGCTTTGGGACATCCTTTTCCCCCTAACAATACCAAACTTATTTTTTATTTGATACCAGATATTAGTTTCGTATACTTCTTAAACACATTAAGTGACCTTCACAGTCACAGAGTTCTCATTCCCTAATGTCTCTTTATACCCGATAGATGATCTTGGAAAGTTTGTTATCCATGCTGCTCCTCAATACCTCTAAAACTTGTTGAGTCTGCTGTCAACGTTCCCTCCCCATTTCTATTTGTAATGAAGAGATGAACTGAGGGTCCATGTCCTACAGATGCTGTTTTCTCCTGCTTATTTTATCTCTTGCTTCACTGATACCTATTGTTGTTTTATGTTCAACCTCTAACAAGGATTTTCTTCTTTTCCACTAAAGTCTTCCATAAATCACCCTTCACTTTGAAAAGAAGCCAGGTAAACTAATTTTTTTTTTAATTGAGGTAATACTGGTTTACCGCATTGTATATTTTTTACCAGTACAGGTTCACACTCTTCAAATGTATGTTACCACACCAAGCACACCCAAGTTAGCGATAACCCTCTACCAGAGTCCACTTGACCTTTTCTCTTCACCCTTTGCTCCAACTTTACTCCCACCCATTTCAAAACCTTAGTTTTGCTGTGAGAATCCAGGGGTTTGTTTGGCTAAACCAAATATTTTAAACAAACTTCTTTAACTTGTCTTCCCTACAAATTATTTTTTCCAAACTTTGCTTTACTGTTAAGTTACAAAGTAATGGTTCATCTGTCCACTCTGCACTGTTGTCCATTCCAAACTCTGAACACTAAAATGCATGTAACAAAAACGGAATTTCATAAGTTCTTATTTTCTGATGTTTATATTTTTGTTTTATAATTTATGGTTTCTGTAATTCATTTAACTTCAGCATAGGGAAATACTGTTTGGGTTTGATAAATCCATTGAGTCATTTTTTTTTTTTTTTAAAGATTTATTTATTTATTAATACAAGCACTGGGTATAGTCAGAAGCGCCGGAGGGTGAGAGAATTCACCAGAGCCAGAGCGGGGAGCAGAGCAGGCAGAAGGACCGAAGTACACTGCTGAGGGAAGCAGCGGGTGGCAGGAGAGGTCTGCATGCCATGTGGGACCCTCCTCCCGTGGCCAGGGAGCAGCCGGGAATCGAACTGGCGCTGCAGAGGCTGTGGGCAGCTTTGCAACCCAGCGCTCAACCGCTGTGCCACCAGGGAGGCCCCATTGAGTCATTTTAAAGTATTACCATTTAAGGTTTGTGTTTTGTCTGAGAAAGAATGTGCAGCTCAAGCTGAGAATAAAGGAGACAATTCTCATAGGTTATAAACAATAAATAATTGGTGAAGGGAGTGGGATTAGGGCCTAAATATGAAACACAATCGGCTGTTAGTTGTTACTTGGTGGAGATGGGTGAGAGTAAAATGGGTGTTTGTTACAGTATTCCCTGTGTATGTCTGAAATAGTACATAATAAAGTTTTAGTTTTAATCTCAGGAATTTAAATTCCACACTCTGACATAGTAGATTCAGGCTAGGCCAAAGAAAGTCATTTAGTTTAACAGAAGCATGACAGTAGGATGAACTGTTGGAATTGCAAATACAAATGAGTAATCCATTACTTCTTTTTATTTAACCAACATTAAACACCACCTGTACCAGGCCTTGGGAGAAAAACATTACTAGGCACAGCCTAGCCAACATTTGGGAGACTTGGGAGGAGTGAAAGATTTAGACACAATCCCCTCCCCCTCACCTGAAAGGAAAGGAATGTTCTGATTCTGTGGCAGTTGACAGTGGGCATAAGACAGTTTGAGGCAGAAAAGGGGCTGAGGAAAAGAAGCGGGGTGAGGTTTATCTCTAAGGTAAAGAAAAATAATACACTATCACAGAGAAAGCCAAGGAGGGGGTTCTCAACAACGGTGTGAAATTTGGACACGTTTATGTTTTCTCAATCGCTGAGTAATTTTAAGAGAGGAAACCAAAGATTAAATAATAAAAGGGGAAGAGTAGGAAGAAGGATGGGGGGGTGAGAGTATTTAGAAAAAAATTTGCTGTTTTCTTCTTTATATTGATTCACTCATTAATGGTATTTTTGTAGATAAAAAGCGTTGTTAAACAAGATAAAGTAGGGTTTGATCTAACTATAGGAACGCTGTACCTTGAGAGATATCTATAGAAAAGGAAAATGAAAATAAACCAGAACATGCAGAAATACGCCATTAGGATTTTTCTGAAACCCAGGTCTGAAAATGTCTCAAAGATGCCAAATGAAATATCTTTTAAAATTGGGTCATGGGAAAGTAACTTGTTGCCTCTGAGATTGTGTCTATTTTTATTAGGAATATACACCATCAAGGACTAAATGTTACTGAGTTTTATTTTGTGTATGTATTTACTGTCTCACATTTTCAGTTCTTTTTCTGTCCTAAGTGGTGACTTTGGAATCCATTATCATTCTTCTCTATTTCAATATAGTTTCTTTTTTCTTTTTTTCCCTGGAATTGCCAGTGGCATCCACAGCTTTTTACCAAAAAAGACTGATTCAGGTGCAGTACTGAAAAGATAAACTAGAACATTTTTCTTATTCTGGAAACTTAAATTTGCCCCTATGAAATTAGAGAATTAGAATTTGGAAAGGGGGGAAATTGAAATTCATTTCTTAAGATCTTATCTAGCCTCGTGATTCTAAACTCATCTGTGCAAATACAAAGCCATTTTCCTAGCACACATCTGGTACTATGACACTTTTATAAGGCCATAAGTGACCCTTGTCAGGGGTAGAGGAGCAGAGTGCATGGTATGATTCCCATGGGACAGCCACTCAAGTAATATATTTAGAGTCATCTCTCATTTCTCCCTTTCCTTATAAACAACGACAGTCTCTTCAATTGTCATTTCTTCCACCATCAAAAAGATTCAAGGGTAGTAAAGGTTTTTGTTTTTTTTGTTTGTTTGTTTGTTTTTAAATCAGTGTTTATATTTAGCTGGTAATATTAGAGACGCTTTTAATGGCTAAAAAAGAATCTTTTGGCCTATCACGAATTTCAGGTAGAAATTCCTGTAGGATTCTTTTTTTTTTGGAGACCAATTAATACCAGCCAGTTATGTTTGTTCTTTGGGTCTCAGGCTTCTTTGTAATTCTTTGTAATATGTAGGCACTGTTGAAATAAATCTGTTTGAGTATTTCATAATTGATCTAAAAAATAAGGTTGAACTAAGATCAACAACATTTAGGTGGTTGTGCTATTTTAGTCCTTTTGGATTATTGCCCATCTTTTAAGCTTATGCTAAAGATAACATTCAGCAAATGCAACTGAACATGTACTATGCAAGACAGTATTTTAACCCATTTTATGATAGGTATATTAGCTATTCAGAGTGGCTTTCCATTAGCTAACATTGGATTGCTATAGCTCTTGACAAAGAGAATGTTTTCTCAAGGGAATTTTATGGAAAATACTGCATCAAAGAGTAAGATGGCAAATCAAGCTAGCAATCAGAGCAAATTTGCAGCCCTGCTTGGAATTGCCACACGGTAGTTCAACACAAATTTACATAAACTGTGAGTTAGAAAAAATATCCTTCTACTAGGCCAAAGGTTTGAAGCTGTCGTATGACTTACTAACTTGTTTTCCCGGTCATGCAGTACCTGGGAAGGACATAACATTAATGTTAATTTTAGGGAATTATAACAAGGAAGAATGGAATTGTTGTGGGAAGAAAAACAAACTAAATTACTTGGTAGAGAAAAATAACTGACTGAAAATAGAATACAAGGGTCATGCTAATTAGAAACATTTGCTAAAAACTAAATTATTAAGTAAGCTAGAATAGGAACTAAGGCACTATTATATAAGGCACTATTAGGTATGGTGATTAATCATGGTAGTCAGATAAGAAATTTAACTCAGTAGTGCTAATAAGCCATATGGTTAACTACTCACTATATGTTTTCATTTGGCCTTGGAATGTGTTTTTGTACTTATCTCTCTAGGGCTTTATTTGATAGTCTGGGAACTTATTTCAAACACTCTGAAGATTTGACTCAGGAAGTGCTGGGAAGCAGTCCACTGTGTTTATCCTGACCCTTGTTCAACTTCTTCCTGCAGTCTACTCCATGCTGGAAATAGACAACTCTACTCTGAGGCTAACCAGACTATGCAGAACTTTCTTCTCTCCAGCGATCTCTGGAAGTGGGGTAGTTAGTTGTTAAATACTTGCCTTTCTAAGGGCTCCATGGAAAGAATAGATGGCTGTTAGTCAAGAAAATAAATAATTGACTAGAAAATTGTCATTAAATTTAAAATGAAATTTATAAAGAACTCAGATAACCATCCACTGGTGGATAATGGAAATCTAGAATTTATTAATTGAGAATATAACTAATTATATTAGTCATGTCTTATGAAATATGAAATCAGTACATTTCAATTTTTACTTTAATAAGAAAGAACTTTGAAATTTAAAAAAAACACAACTTTTGAATGATGAACCCACATTCCTGCTGAATATATTGCTTAGAATGTTTAATAGTAAGGGTGGTTTTGTTTTATTTGTCATTTTTGTTTTTTTTTTTTTTTCAGATACCAATTTTGTTAGTAGTTATGCATTTTAAAATCACTAAGGGATCTTACTATTTAAGTGAACTCTAATGAGTCATTTTTCAACATAATCACCTGATCATTTTCTCTTTTTGGTCTTGTTTGTAATCTGAATTTTTATGTTTTTCTTCTTAAGCAGTAATATCTATAGATTCACATGTTATTTTTTTAAATATTATTCATGCATTGAAGAACTGGGGTATAGGCCAATGATATGGGGGGTAAAAGGATTCACCAGAGACAGAATGGGGAGCAGAACAGGCAGATTTACTGAAATACACTGCTAAGGGGAGCAGCAGGAGAGACAGGAGAGGTCGGCTGCACCACATGTGTATCCCCTGGCTGGGGATCAAACTCAGGTTGCAGTGGTGTTAGCATTCATCACTCAGTAGAAAATGCACAATTGCCTCAGTAAGGACTGGAAATGTATTTAGAAGGACTATTACACCAGGTTGTTTGGGGCATTTTGTTAACATTAAAAACCTTTGGCTTTTGAAATGCTTAATTCTCAAAAACTGGATTTCCAGAACATGCATGTGTAATTATTAATGTTTACTCTGGTTTTGATGATTATTCCTCTTCTCCTTCCCTGCTCTAGTTGAATGGATTGCAGCAGTTACCATTGCTGCTGGGACAGCTGCAATTGGTTATCTAGCTTACAAAAGATTTTATAGTAAAGATCATCGCAACAAAGCTATGGTGAACCTTCATATCCAGAAAGACAACCCCAAGATAGTACATGCTTTTGACATGGAGGATTTGGGAGACAAAGCTGTGTATTGCCGTTGTTGGAGGTCCAAAAAGGTGAGGAAAACAAATACCATTTTTAATGTAACATTTCTTTTTAAATTACTCTATCACATTTATATCACCAAATTGGTAAAGACATCCCTTTTTCTTTTCTTTCTTCTTGTAAAGAGTTCTCAAAGTGTTTCAAGAGAAACTTGAGAATTTATCTAACCTGTATTGTAAACCTTTAAGCTGAAGTTTCTATAGTTAAATATCTAACAGGATTTTTTTAAATCTTACTTTCTTTTGAGAAAATTGCATTTCATCAAGTTCCACTTGGAAGTGTCATCTGTGATACCTGCAGCTTTTGGAAAGTGATGACAGCTAGTGATCTAAAGATAATAAAACGCTATCCTAAGGTCAACTTGAAAAGCTTTATATATTGAATAACTTCAGAATTTCTGGTGCATTGTGAGAAATATGATAAAAATACTGTATGTACTGCTACTATTAGTATTTAAATAAAGTGAATTTTACTAAAGATGAGACCCAAAAATGCCAAGACAATATGCCATAAAAATGATGTGTTTATTCCTAAAAACATTATGTCAAGGACCTCTTCATATAATGGAGTACTATTATCACAAATCACATGCCACAAGTTAGAAGTTACATACGAGCTACTGGGAAGTTTATTCCACTAACTCCTTTCTTCTAGTACAATTGATGTTGATGTATATAATCTAGTGATATAGTGCTTAGATTGTTATTATGTCCAAAAACTGCATAATGAATATATGGAATATGAACCAAAAATTAACAGCCCCATTACAAGTTGAATCATAAGAGCACTATTCATTTGAAATGTTAGACTGTTAATAAATACTAATGGATTGCTAGAAAATAATCTTTCAGTATTCTTTGGACTAGACCGCCTTAGTTTTTTAAAATTATGCTTATTATAAGTTTTATTATCTGGTTGCTCATCAAAATATAGAAAGTAACACCTAGAAATTATGGAATTTTAAGTTGGAGTTCTAATAGTTCTTTAATCAGTGATATATAGTTTATTTCATGTCTGTATATGCTTAAGAAAGTTAAATAGTGAAACAGCAGGCGGTGTAGATATGTACAGAAGGCCCTCAAAGGATGTCATTTTCTTGAACATCATTTCAGTATAATGTTGATGAGGAAAAAAACAGTCCTTGACTTTAAGCAAAATGATTTTATTGAGGGACCTGGTTTTGTTATACATTATTTCACTTAAGGTTGCAGTTTCTAGGAACATATCAGAAAGTGAGGACTTACTGTGTAGTAGATAGAGTATAAGTGCTCTAAATAAAAATAAGATTAGAGAAAAGGAACCTACACTGGGGATTAGAATTTTCTGGGAAAGAGTTGTGATAAATACAGCAGTTAGGCCCCTGGAAAGATTGGTGGTGTTTGAATAAACTAGCAAGTATTGGGGACTCTCTCAAAATCTGCTGAGAAAAGACTTATTTGAGCAAAGTTGGGAATGAATGAAGAATCTAGTCTGGTCCTTGAGTCCTGTTCTCTCCCAGAGTAAGTCCAATAAAGGAGAGTCTTGAGTGCTAGCCTGAGGAGTTTGTGTCTCCAGGCTTAAGAGTTCCTTGTCAGGAATTTCAGGCATAAAGTTATCATACTTATACTATGCTGCTAACTCTTGGTATAGAGAAGCATAGACCAAAAAATGAGCAAAACATGACACATATTGGGAGGATCACCCAAATGCTATGATTGATTTGTGTGGAAGATTGGGGGAGAAAAACTAAAGCTTACTGAAGTATCTAAGCATGTTGGATTAAAAGAAGCGGTGTCCATAACAAAAATAAGGAATTCAGGGTGAAAAAACTGATTATTTTAAGACAATGAAAAGGTATTTGATTTCAAAGAGTAGATTTGAGGGGACTCTTGAATGGAAATGTACAACATGAGCAATCTGAAATGTGGGACTAAAGCTGAGGCATCAGGGTTGGAGATAGAGATCAGCAAAACTGATGAGTCAAGTATAAGAATGCAACAAATCTTCGATACAGATAGGAAAAAAAAATCAGACTGAGTATGAAATGCTAGAGAATTTTCTGCATTTTGGAAGGAGGCATAAGAACCAAAAAAGGAGGGCCTCCTTGGTGGTGCAAGGGGTTAAGACACAACCTATGAAGCTATCTGCATCCTCTGTAGCACGAGTTCCATCCCCGGCCAGGGAGCTGCCCACATGGTGCAGCAGAACTCTCCTGACTCACCTGCTGCTCCCCTCAGCAGTGTATTTCAGTCAGTCTGCCTGTTCTGTTCCCCACTCAGTCTCTGGTGAATCCTCTCACCCCCCACCCCACACACCTCTGGCCTGTACCCCAGTTCTTGTATGCATAAATAAATATATCTTTTTAAAAAAAGAACCAAAAAAGGAGACGAAATTGGTCAGAGCAGAATATTACTATGAGTATCACGGCTTCACAGTGGAAAAAAGAAGCATTTCAAAGAAAATTTGGTGTGAGCATCAACCTAAAATCAACAAGGAAAATAGACTTATAGTATTTCTGTTGGATTAAACAATTAGGCGGTTGACCTTTTGGTGTTCATTTCAACAGTGCATTTAGAATAGAAGCTGTGTCTTAAGTGGGTGAAAGTATGAATTACTGATAAAGAAATGCTGGAAGTTTACGTACATGTCAAATTTTCAATAAATACGACAGTAAATGAAAATGAAGAGATATAACTGCCTGAATATAATCCAAAGCATAGCTTAGCTTTATTTGAGGTTAAATAAAGGGTGTTTGCTTTGTTTGGTCTTCTCAATTGTCAAAGGGTCAATATGGACTTTCATGAACAAAGTTCTCAAGTATTTCATGAAAACACAAAAAGTACAGGCTGGTGGTCTAAATGTTAATTAGACTTCTAGTTCAACAAAATATTACAGAATTGTTCTTTGATCATATGGTTTAGTTTCCAGATGGTTAAACTAACAATCACCATTTCCCATAGGTAGGTTTTAAGGAAAGGAATGCCAGACCTATCTTTTTTTCCTTTGGTCTTTTATGCCATAGTGATCCTTTTGCATCTAAGATTTGTCAGTGCTGAATTTTCACTGAATCTTGGGCACTTTTTATTCCCAGATGAATCAATTAAGAGTTTACTTTGAATAATATTGAATTTAATGGTTGTTCTCATTCTTTAGACATCTTTGGAAAGTCCCCACATTCTTCAGTACCTGCAATTATCTGTCGCCCAGATGCCAAGTCATGCATTTACATGCCGATGCACAGAGGACTTGTAACTAATATCTTTGATTAGATAGCTATATTTCATATTTTTAGCTATCTCCAAAAGTGTTATGTCTAATATAAGCTTTAATACTAACTCATTCTTAAAGTTATTAATAGATTATTAATCATGAATAACCTATTATGGGTCTCTAGCATTTTGAATAGTTTTTCCAGATCTAATAAATCAGATCTCTTAGTAGTGTGTAGAAATTACATTTTTAACTTACCTCATTCCTCCTCAGTTAGGCATGCTCTTTGCTGTTTCAGAAATTCCCTTATTTCGTAGCATTTCACAAAAAGGCAATCAATATATGAATCGAGAAACGAAGGTACCAATAGACAGGAAACAAAACAACTACAAGGAAAGACACTGCTTGAAAAAATTGGTGTCTTGAAAGAAAGTGGAAGGAAATGAAAGTAAGAGTGCAGATGTTAAACTCGGTCTTAAACGGGAAGAGAGTTTTACTTTCAAAACAAGACAAGAGAACATTGATCTAAGAGGGAAGAGTATGCATTAGTCTTGCTGGTTTCCTATCTCCCTCACCTTGAGTGAGTTGTACCATCATTTGCTAAGTTATATTTACTATCTCACATTTTATTACAGTAGGTACAAAAAGAATGGTGTAAAATGTCACATAATCTCTCAGGTAGCCTCGAAAATCTAATTGCTTTTGTTTTCTTCCTCAACCAAAGCAAGCTTGTTTCTCAGAACATTTTTTGTAATGAGCAAAAATGGTATCAGGAAAATTCCTTGGGAAATTAATCCAAAGCCTTTAAAAATAGGAAGCTTGGAGAAGGAGGATGTTTTTTAATTGTTGAAGGAGAAGAGGTCGGTCAGGGAGGAACATTTATTTCCATCTGAGTCACCCTAAAAATAGGAGCATCTTAACTTGTGATGTGGAGCCATTAAAAAGAAACAAATCTCATGTTTTCTATGAAGACCCCAACAATGTTGGCTTTCTAAGTGGAGAGTAAGGATCTCTGGTGGTTTTTCCCTCCCAAATATTTATTCCAAACGTCTTCACCCTTTTCTTCCCTGCTTTCTAAGATATTAGGATTTATAGTTTTCTAAATGGATTAGCAAATATAATTGGGGTATTTTTCAGCTAACTTAATTCATTGAACTCTCTTCGGAATTCATTAATATGTGTTTGCCCCGCTATCCGAAAGTACAGTGTTTCTATTTGGTATGATTTGGTTGGTTAGTTTTTGGGCCTGGAAACACTATTACCATTCATTTATATGGAAATTTTTTTTGTGTGCATTTTCATGCCAAGAAAATAACCATGAAAGAGGAATGGTCTACTTTTTGCATATCGGGAAATCTGTAACCAGGTATTTTAGAACAAATTTTAGAATCAATCATGAACTAAACTTTTTCAGTATTGATAGTACATGAACTAGATTAAATATATACTTTTGTGTTTTTGCAAATTCAGCTTGGGCAATTTAACAAATTTTAGAATTCTAAATGAAAAAGTTACTAAAGCATTCATTTTTGTACATTATTTAATGTAAAACTACTACATATTTTTATATAATTTACCTTTTGATTTTAAGGTCAAGTAATTATTCATTTATGCTATGTTAAGAATCTAATTTCAATAAATATATTCCATTAATAATTACAATGCATTCTTAAAAATTGCTAACCTTATCTTGAAACAACTTGTTTTGCCCCTAGGAAAAAATGTTGCATTTTTTTCATTAACAGAAGATGAGTCATCCCTAATGAATAGATACAAAATAGAACTAATCCTCACATGAAATTTGGGGCATAATTCTGAATTAAGTCAATAATTCCCGGGTTTAAGTGATAGAGAAATTATGATTTAAAAGTTATCTGTGACTCAGACTCTTAGGATGGGGCCTTAGAGTAAGCAGCTGAGAAGAGTGATGGCCACACAGGAGAAGGGTGTGCACTGGTCCCAGGCCTCAAGCTGGGCACCCATCCCTGGATGCCACCCCAGCAGGAGATCCCAAAGGACAGCTGGCAGCAGGCATCTCTTCTTTCCCTAACCCCTTCCCCTACCCCTTTTCTCCCTCACACATTTACCCAGTCAGTGCTTGCCAGGATGTAGAAAGAGGTTTTCCTACACTCTGCCTCCTCTCTCAGGGCTACTGTGGTTTCTGTGGTTTGGAGAGGGGGGTGTATAGGGAGGGAACATTGATGATAAAAGCTATTGGCGCTCCCACCCCCAAGAAGAACTTATATGTGCCTCTGAATAAAATTTTTAATACCTAATTTATATTTTAAAGGCATAAAAACTTTATATAGTTTAAAAGTATGGACATGTATTAACAAATAGCCAGGATTTACTACTCTCTACTTTTAAAGAAGTATTTTTTTACATTTTTACAAACATCATGATACAGACAAATGTCAGTTTTTAGGCAGAACCGGATTGTAAAAATAAATTCTCATGTCAGATATATGACTTTTTTATATTTTAGTAAGATTTTCTTTGTGTATTTATCCATAGATTTCTTTCCTGTTTTTTATTCTGTCTATAGAGGAAAGTCCTTTGAGAAAATAAATTAGTTTTCTAATTTTTTAATGTGAAACTAAAAATAAAAGTTAAACATGCTATCTTGTAGGTTGAGACTTTAATTCACAACTATTTTATTTTTCATAAATGCATTTTATAATTACATATACAGTGGCATGTTTTGTGTGCTCTACTTATAAAAATAGAATCTCTTACAATGTAAACTTTTATTTTCACTAAGATCATGGGTGTTTATTTAAGCATGTCACTTTGAAATGCTTTTTCTTGCTATGGGATACAATTTAGTTTGATTTTCTTTTTTCTTTTTTTTTTTTTTTGGCCTCTTTCCTTATCCATGCCAAGAAAATGAAAGCTGGATTCAAGTTTTTGCTACAAGGACTTGTTTTTAATAGGTATCTCAGCTAAAAAAAAGAAATGCAAGCTTTATACACATTGCATTTATATTGTCATCTACCCTAAGATAGAATTTATAATATATGCTGAGATCCTAGTTTATCTGTATTTCTTAACTACTGCATCTCAGAATTAGATAAGGAGAAGGGTGTGCACTGGTCCAAGGCTTCAAGCTGGGCACCCATACCTGGTGCCACCCAAGCAGGAGATCCCAGAGGAGGGCTGGCAGCAGGTTCCTCTTCCTTCCCCAACCCCTTAATGTTAAGTATGCTTAACATTAAGTTTCTTTAACATCTACCAAATAGTATATTAATCTTAGAATGAACACAATCTTATATCAAAGCTTAAAATTATGTCACATCATTGTATAGTGTTGGGTATCTAAAATAATACTCCCTTCACTGTGAATAATGAGATGATTTTATTCTTGGCCAAAACTCTCTAATAGTATTTACTCTCTAAATAGGTTTCTCCCGTGCCACCAGGTACCTTACTCTAAACAGTGAAACTCTAGATTCTAGAGTGTAAATACATTTATTCATGACAGCAAGCATAAAACAAAGAGACTAGCTATCAAAATTTCCCATGAAGTAGAGGGGAAAAAGGTATAAATTTAGAAGGACTGAAACAAAATAATTGTAAAATCCTAAGTATACATTTAAGACATTGTTGAATTCTTATTTTCATCATTCAGCATTGGGAGCAATAGATAAAACCCAGTGTTGATATAAGTGCATGTGTGTTTGCATATACATGTACATATACACACATCTCGAGAGAAGACAGGTATGAACATATACCTACTTATAATAACCATATAACAAATAAGAAACAAATAATCTTAACAGAATTTATGGAACCTGAAGATACAAACTATAAGAGAAACAAAGTAGAACTTAATAAAAAGAATTACCAAGTTTATCTGGAAGAATAAATGGGTAAAGTTTAATAAAGTTAAGCAATAAATAGGAAATGTTTAATATAGAAGAAGAATGTGAAGGAAAGCTACCAAATACTGAGACCTATTTTAAATGCAGTTACTACCCCAGTATTCTATGCTGAGGAGCATGGTAATGTAAAAACTATAAATAGGCTTTTTTATGTGGAGATTTTATTTTGATAAAATTATTAGTACATACAGATATAACAATTTGTGAGGGAACTTTAATACTGAAACAGCAGTGTCTTAGAACAGCATTTTGTTAAGTGCTCTGTAGGGACACCTTGATAATGGATAGCAAGGTTAAAAATGTCTGTAGTCCAGTGGGGAAATTTGGAGTTAAAATTGTGTTTTTATAGCAGGACCTCTTTAAAGTAATGATGTATATTGTGATTCAAGGTATGTTTTTCAAACACAGAATCAACATCTTGTATCACGTCTTTAGATACGTCTGAGAAACATTGTATTACACATTTAGTTTGGACCCTTTTCTCCTGCTGGGCAGAAAATTGCTAATTGCATGTAAATGTGAAATCATGGAAAGTTTTAGGTATCTATCACATCTCCAGAAGAAAGATGTCTCCATTAAAAATGTTAAGAAGCAACCTATTGGCCTATTTGTATAAAAATGGAGAAATCAGGGGTGAAAAAAATAAGCAAAATAAAAACATTTGGGTGAAAAATGCAACGAAGATCATCTACCGTAAAGGATAAATGTACAAATTGATTTGAAATGAATGAATTTAGGTTCTTACAAATGGACAGTGAATATAATTTACTAGAAAGAAAATTTCATTAGTACATAAACATGGGAAAAGTTTTTAACATCCATAATCAGGTATCAAATGGAAATGCTGTTTATATCTGTGTAGTATTCACAAGTTGATTTCCTCCATGTATTTAGTATATATACTTTACATGTACTCGTTAGTTATGAAGTTATATATGTGAATTAAACATCATCCTCAGTCTGCTGAATATAATATTGATTTTGTGATTAGACATTTTGCATTATCTTTCTCTTCCTAGTTTCCATTCTGTGATGGCGCTCACACAAAACACAATGAAGAGACTGGAGATAACGTGGGACCTCTGATCATTAAGAAAAAAGAAACTTAAGTGGACACTTTTGATGCTGCAAACCAACTTATCTCAATATTACCTGATTGTTTAATTAGTACGATTACCACTTCTGTCTAATTCACCTTTCCTTGGTTCTAGATGTGGTATATTGCAAACTGCAGCTTTCATATTCACGGCATTTGCCTTACTTGTTGAGCCATTGTGGTGAAATTGTTTAAACAAAAGGAAAAAGTTAAAACCAACCTCATGGCCTGTGGGTTACTTTGGTCTTGTAAGGATCCGTTTCTTCACATTTTAAAATAATGACACTAGAATATAGTTGTATGTTGAAGTTAACCTATTAAATTATTCTCAAAATCATGTATATGCAGATTGTACTTGTAAGTTTCAAAGAAAAATTATCACCTTTTAATATTACTTAGTTAACCTCAAAACTAGTTTGGGTGTCATTAAGCTCCACTAATTTCTCAATACAATCTAGGAGAAAACTGTTACGACCTTAATTTCTTTTTTGACACCAAGAAAATAATGCTTTGACACCAAGAAAATAATGCTTCTTTGTTTTTATAGTTTTTGGTCAAAAAGAACTTTGAATGCCATTCAGCTTAGTAATGTGGGCCATGGGCAGTAACTTCATATTCATCTTCAGGGATATGTAATTCATCCATTAAAGGAACCCAGTAGTGGAAATTAAGACCAAAGTGATAATTAGATTTAAGGTAGTCATAAAGAAGGTCTTAAAATGTAGTGTTCCAGAGTTTTAGCCCAAGAAGTGGCAAGCGCTTGAACTAAGGACATTGGAGAACGGGAGTACATGTCAAGTCCGGCAAAGCCACATATTCATGACAGAAATAGTAACTATAAGCTAGATCAAAGGCATGGGAAGATTTTTATTTTCCACTCACAATGATATGTGTGACTGATTTTAGTAAAGAAACTTTTGGAGAGAAAAGTAAGAATTAGACTTTTTAGATTATTTGATCTTGTACTTAAAAGCAAAAAATTTCAACACGATTTTTGTTTATGTAACATTCTTCAAAGATTCTGATCAGAGACGTTGCATTCATTACTGATTCAGGAAAAAAAGTGTGAAAACTGAAAATTATTAGGGACAATAAAAGAATTAAGACAGGAGTAGTTAGTATTTTTTTTCAAGGTGATTAGATTTTTGAACTCTATAGGTTTGAAGGAGGAATGACAATATACATATACATCTCTATATACACACATACTTATATAAAGTAAAAAGAAACAGGTCATTTGAAATTGTCAAAAGTAACAGGCAAACATTCTCAATTTCTTTTAGTATACTTAAATTCTTAAGAGTTGTCAGTCTTAAGTTTCTACTTGCTAATATTGAGAATTACCTTAGCAGTCACAATCAATAAAACCAAAAAGTCCTATATTTTGTATAAGCACTGATTTTTTGTGTGTGTATTATGGTAGATGAGGTTGATACTAAAGTATAACAGTTTTAAGTGTCACGTGATTTATTTGGACATGTCTTTAAGGCATATCTATAGTCAAAATCTAAAATACTTCAAGCTTTGATTCTATCAGATTCTTAGGGCGAATTTTTTCCATAATCTTCCCTGTCTTTTAATAAGTATGAATGGATCAGCAAAAGAGAACATTTTGCTCTTAAAGGTTGATCGTTTTAAAGAAAAATTCATGAGCTCTCAAAGTTCCTTTTAATTTAAATGAATTGAACTTGAACTTGAAATTATTTGTCTTGCATTTGTATAGTTTATGGGGAGTGTCAGTTCTCAAAACTATTTTTCAAAGATAGAGGATTAGGTGAGTTGTATGTGTATGGTGAAAATAAAAGTAAGATCTACTTTAGAAAATAGAGAGCTACTTTGTTTAGTAATCCACGATGATAGATAAATTTATTTCCAGAGTCACGTTAAGATTTCCTATATGCTTTTGAGCTAGAGTTTTTTATATTAAAACCTTTTTTACTTAATCTAGCAAGTAAAGTGGGTATGGTTAAGTTAATATGAGATATTATTACACACAAAAAAGTCATTGTGTCCAATCACTGTTCTCATTTAGGCATCCTAAGGCTTTGAGCTGCTTTTCCATTTAATTGAGATCCAAATCAGGCAGTGGGGACTCCCCATTCTACTACCATCTATATCATTTATTTAATACTGACTTATGAAGTCAGGTTTTTTTTCTGATTCTGAATATGTAAATCCAATTTTTATCACTTTAAATACATTATTTTGGATTTTTAATTTTATTTTTATTGAGCAGGCATTGGTTTATAATACCTTATTTGGTTTAGGGGAATAGGTTCATACCTCTTCAGATGTATTGTTACCACACCATACCCATCATCATAGTCCTTCAGCATAAACCTTTGAGCCCCCTCCCACTTTTATTGCCCACCCTAACCCAAAACAAAACTTCACATCAACACCATCCATGATACCCTCTCCCCCTTAGCCCTCTCCCCTCTTCACCTCTGGTAACTTCATTTCGATTTTCAACGTCCACTAGTTTATTTTGTACATTTATCTGTTTTACTTCTTTATATTGCACATACTGATGAAATCATCCAATATCCAACTTTGTCTTTCTGAGGAATTGCTCTTGTAGTCTACTTGATTTCTTTCCCTTTTTACTACAAATGGTAAAAATTCATCTTATAGCTAAATAATATTTCATGGTTTATAAATCACATCTTTATCCAATGGAAACATAGGTTGCTTCCATTTCTTAACACTGTAAATAGTTCTGCAGTTAACATCACAGTGCATTAACTCTTCAAGTTGATGATTTATAGTCCTTAGATGATACCTAGAATTGCCAAATCATATGGGTACTATTTTTGGATTTTGAGGAATGTTCAAACTACTTTTCAACATCCCATGTATCAGGGTTTCTCTTTCTCCATATCTTTAACCATCACTTGTTTACAGTCTTTTTGATGTAAACCATTCTCACAGGTATGAAATGATATCTCGTGTGGCTTTGATTTGCATTTACGTAATAAGTAATGAACATTTTTTTCATGCCTGTCAACCACTGAAAAGAATCTTTGCTCATTTTTTAATTTTTTTTGTTTTTTTAATTGTGAAATTGCATGAGTTCTTTACATACCTCAAAGATTAACCCCAAATGGGATGTGTGATATGCAAATATTTCCTCACATTCGGTTGGCTCTCTTTAGTTTGCTGATAATTTTCTTTGTGCAAAAAGCTGTTTAATACAGTCCCAATTGTTTACTTTTGCTTTCATTTCCCTTGACATTGGAGTCAGATCCCCAAAGACATGTCTGTTACAAATGTCAGAACATGTCACCTATGTTTCCTACTATGTATTTATGTTTTCAAATCTTACATCCAAGTTTTTAATCCATTTTGAATGAATTTTTGTGCCTGGAGTTAGAAAATGATCCAGTTTCATTCTTTTGCATGTCACTCTTCAGTTTTCCCACACCATTTGTTGAAGAGATTTTCCTTTCTCCAATGTATGGTTTTGATTGTCAAAAATCAGATGTTGATAAATGTGTGTGTTTATTTCTGGGTTCTTAATTCTTTTCCATTGTTCTGTGTGTCTGTTTTTTAGCACTATGCTATTTTAATTACTGTGTATATATATAACTTAAATAATACAGCCTAAAATCAGGTAATTGATGCTTTCATTTTTCTTTTCTCTGAAAATCACTGTAGCTACTGCAACTGTTGTGATTACACACATATTTCAGTATTTTTTGTTCTATTTCCTTGAAAAACATCATTGAAATTTTGATAGAAATTACATTGAATCTGTATATTCCTTATGGTAGGATGATCATTTTGACTATATTAGTTCTTCCCCCTTCCCCCTTCCCCCTTCCATGAATATGGATGTCTTGTTCTTTAACCTTGTCTTCAGTTTTCATTGTATAGATCTTTCACTTCCTTAAATTTATTCCTAGGTGTTTAATCTTAATGTTATTATAAATGGGATTGTTTTCTTAATTTCTTTTTTCTTCTTACTGTTTTCATATAGGAATGCAACATTTTTTTGGATTGATTTTTGTAGCCTACCACTTTATACATTTCCTGTTTCTAGTGTATAGGGTTTTCTGTATGTGTTATATTGCCTGCAAATAATGATTTTACATCTCTTCCAGTCTAGATTCCTTTTATTTCTTGTTACCTAAATGCTCTGGCTAAAACCTCTAATACTAACTTAAATAGAAATGGTGGAAGTGGACATCCTTGTCTTGTTCCTGATCTTAAAAGAAAAACTTGTTTTTCACTATTGAGGATATTATTGACTACAGATTTCTAATATATGGCTTTTGCTATATTGAGGTATGTTCCTTCTATACCCATTTTGTTAAGATTTTTTTGTCATAAATGCTTCCTCTGCAGAGAAATTGAATGGTTGCAGAATATTATCTTAGGTTATTTGCCCAGGATCCTGGAGTACCTGTTGCTACATAGACTGATGTCTCTGCACCTATTCAGGTGACTGGAGCTCTGGTGCCAGTAGAGGGCAGGAGCAAGGACAGTGGGGACCCAAGAGTACTCCCAAAAGTTCAAGCCTTCTAAGGGGCTAGAGGTGTCCAAGTGAAGGGAGGATCTCCTCCCTTAGGCCACTTCATTCACTGGAGTCTGCACTGTAGTTTTAGGCTAACAAGAGTTGTGGTCCAACTCTTGTTTGCCAGTTTTTCAACAAGTAGTTTTTCCTAGGTGTGTGTAGAGTGATCTGGAAAATGTTTATTCAGATTACAGACAAGCCACAGTCCTCATTTTGATCGCAAACAGATGAGGATGTGTTTCTCAGAATCTGTAAAAGATAGCCTCCCTTGCAGCCTGGGCTTAGTCTTAGGGGCCATGGCATCAAGAACAGACTGGGAGTCCAGGTAAAGCCATGGCCCAGGTCTGTTCCCACAAGACCTTCGTGTACTGTACCTTCCCTTAAAATGCAAGCTCCTACTGCTAGGACCTAGCTTTTTTAGGTTCTCTAATTAGATGCAGCAAGCATTGTAGGTAAATGTTATCCCTACAGTAGCCCCAGGCAGGCATGGGACAGGTGATTCACATAAGGTGGTTCATACAGAGCAGCCTCTTATGGCTGCTCTTATGGAGAGGAACCTCTGACGCATAAGGCCTCAAGTGACCTCCTCTCACATCTTCCTCTAATCAGACCTTCCCCACTGGGCTCAATGTCTGGTTGCCTACATCTGGGGGCTACAGGCTCAAACTGATAGCATCAAGATACATAAAGAGTGACAACAACACAACATAATAGGGGATTAAAAACCCCACTTAAAAATATGGACAGACCAAGACAGAACAAAAAAGGAAATGTGCCCCACCAGCAGTCACAAGGACTATTCCATGGCCTCACACTTCCCCAGTGAGTGGTGGGGTGTGGGGTGTTTCATCTTCTGGCACTGATTTCTTGGTTTATTTCTAGCAATGTGACGTCTTCCTTTGTCAGCATTTATCTGATCCGCCTGTTCAACCACAGGTCTTCATTCCTCTGAATCCTACCTTCTCTGGAAGTAGGACCTTCCATTTTTCACACCTTCTTGCATACGGCCCCCCTCCCCAATGTAGTTCCCAGGTTCTAAAGTCCCCCCTATAAGGAAGGGAGTGAGCCTTTCAGTCACCAACTGAAAAATGCTTCATATCACGGTCATCACAGTCATCTCTCCCTTAACTTGGGTTGTAAGTAAGGAAGTTATAAGTAAGTCATCCCTCCCTTTCTTGTACTGCCCTGATAGTGTTTCAAGCAAAATTATATGGCAATTTTTCCTTGTGTAATTGATGGTCCTCCAATCAGCTTTAAGGGACTTGTTTTTATCTGTTTTGTTTTATACATGGGAAGGAAGTGAGCCCAGCATCTTTGTTCTTCCGCCATCTGGCCTGGGACTTAGAGTTTCTTGTGTTTAGAAGAAACTTGTTTTGCTGTGATTTACAGTGACATTCATCTATTCATGCAACATTTATTAAAGATCTATAAACCATGTGATTGAAAATAAAACATTTAGTGAGCTCACACTCTAGATTCTATCTTTTATGGCATAGGTTATATAATTATCATAATTTATGGTTTGGGCTTATTTTCCTCTACAAATTACAACAGTCATATATTACCAAGTCATCTAATGCAAAGAAGTTGGAATTATTTTACATTAGTTAAGAGGGATTTTGGTTTTGTTTTAAAGTAAACAGTGATTTAGATAAGCATGTTTAGTGCTTGGGTATCTCCCAAGGTTTATCACTCTACAGTTGTCAGAAGCTGTGTTTTCTCTTCCTGATTTTAACACAAACTGATTTCAGGCAGTGCCACTCACTTCTTAGCCTTCTTGAAGCAGATTAAGCTAAATGGCGTTTTAGTCAATTGTTCCCAAATTCTAGGCCAAGACTGAATTTTTTTTTTTTTTCCAAAGAGTTATTTATTTATACAAGCACTGGGTACAGTCAGAAGCATGGGAGGTTGAGAGAATTCACCAGAGCCAGAGCGGGGAGCAGAGCAGGCAGAAGGACCGAAGTACACTGCTGAGGGGAGCAGCGGGCGGCAGGAGAAGTCTGCGCGCCATGTGGGACCCTCCTCTGGTGGCTGGGGAGCAGCCGGAGATCGAACTGGTGCTGCAGAGGCTGTGGGCAGCTTCGCAACCCAGCGCTCAACCGTTGCGCCACCAGGGAGGCCCCAAGACTGAATTTTTAACAATCACAAAGGAAAAAAAATAAAAGATGATAGGTTATCAACTGGTATTTAAGTTTTACTGTAAGACTAATCCATCACTTGAGTATTAAAGTATTCTTTTATGAAGTGTTGGTAGTATATTAGTTGCTTTAAAGATCCTTACTTAGCAACGGCCTCCCTGGTGGGGCAAGGGGTTAAGATGCAGCACTATGGAGCTATCTGTAGCCGCTACAGCACTGCATAAGTTCGATCTCTGGCTGGCGGGAGAGCTAACCCACATGGTGCAGCAAACCTCCCCTTTCTCCCCCGCTGCTCCCGTCAGCAGTATATTTCACTCAATCCGCCTGTTCTGTTTGTTCCCCACTCTGTCTCTGGTGAATCTTTTCACCACCACCACCACCCTGCACCTCTAGCTTGTACCCCAGTTTTTGTATGCATAAATAAATAAATCTTAAAAAAAATCCTTAGCAAAATAAAAGTTGGAAACCCCGTGTTGGACTCCCTCCCATTTTTTTTTTAAGCTGCTCCATGAAATCAAACTCTGGGAACCACTAGGAATTAATAGTTATTAAAAACAACATAGTTTTGCTGATTCTAATATTACACATTTGAAATTGTTCATATATGACTTAACATAATGTGTTGATGCTTCATGCAAAATTAATGTGAAAAAATGCCTTTATTTCATTTTACCATTGTGGATCTAAACTAAAGGTAATACCATTCCATCTAATCCCTTTCGAACCTATAACTTCAAAGAAATGAATAAAATACACAACATGTAGGTTTACAAAATATGACTGTAACTGGGCATCTGCCTTTCCTGGGAAAAGTCTCTATTTTTTATGCATTTTAGTGAAGAGTGTACCATAAACAAAAGAATTGCAAATATTGACTATATTGACTGGAATTGCCAGAAATCATGCCAAAAGGAAAAAGACTGGGAATAAGATTTTAATCAATAATTGGTAAATGTAAGTAGTATTATAAGTTAGGGTATTACCATAATAATGGTGTTACCCATTAAGTCCCCAAACAACAAAATGTCAATTCAGCTTCAAACGTGAAATAGGAAAATGTGAAGCTTAGAATGTCAGCTAGATATTGTGTAAATTAGATGTTCTTCACTTTCAGCAATGCCTGTATCTTAGAATAGTCTTATTTCTTTATAGTCTTCATAATCTGTCGCAGATAAGTAAAAGTCAGTTTCTGTCAAGATCTGGTTCTTCAAGTGCTATTTCAAAATTTGTTTTCATTTATAAATGTGCAGAGTTATATACTTCCCAGCTTTATTTTACATTAAAAATAATGAACATTGGGCCTCCCCGGTGGCGCAGTGGTTGAGCGCTGGGTTGCAAAGCTGCCGGCGACCTCTGCGGCGCCGGTTCGATCCCCGGCTGCTCCCCGGCCACCAGAGGAGGGTCCCACATGGCGCGCAGACCTCTCCTGCCGCCCGCTGCTCCCCTCAGCAGTGTACTTCGGTCCTTCTGCCTGCTCTGCTCCCCGCTCTGGCTCTGGTGAATTCTCTCACCCTCCTGCGCTTCTGACTGTACCCAGTGCATGTATAAACAAAACAAACAAACAAACAAAACAAACAAATAAATAAATAAACATGCCTCTATTAAAAAAAAATAATAATGAACATTACTCACCTGCATACATGCTCATCACTATGGGATAAATTGTCTTTCTCTACCAACATTTTCATTATTGTTAGGCAGCATCTCATCTAACTCCATATACTAGATTGACATGAGCAGTTTTGTGTGTATATATATATGATAGAGATGATATGTACACATTTCACAGCTCTATCTTTATTAAAATTAGCTAGATCTGTTAAATTTATTTAAAAAACCTCCCAAGTGTGAAAGATAGAATTCCATTATGTATTACATTTCTGCACAGCAATGTTTTTTCTATATTCTTTTTTTTAAAAAATATTTATTTATGCATACAAGAACTGGGGTACATACGGCCAGAGGTGTGGGGGGATTGAGGATTCCCCAGAGACACAGTGGGAAACAGAACAGGCAGATTGACTGAACTATACTGCTGAGGGGAACAGTGGGTAAGTCAGGAGAGGTCTGCTGTGCCATGTGGGTAAGCTCCCTGGCCGGGGATTGAACTTGTGCTGCAATAGCTGTGGATAGCTTCATAGGTTGCATCTTAACCCCTTGTGCCACCAGGGAGGCCCTGTTTTTTCTATATTCTAAACCTTCTTTACCCAGGCTCCCTCTCACCTTAATACCACTATGTTTTTATAGTTTAAAAAAAAATCTCAGCCTTCATTTTCCAATCTACAGTCTCCCTTTTACTTATCATCTGAAACTTTCTCCATGTCTCTTCACCCCACATCCCTTCCAAAGAAGAGCATTTTGAGTATTACTTAAAACAACCTCATTCATTTCTCTTTCCATGTTATTAATCTTAGGATCCACAGAGAACATAACTTTGGCTTTCCATTGTTAGTTAGGGCACCAATCCTGACCCTGAACGCCATCTAGTGTTGAGTCTCTGTTAATTTAAATCAAATGACGTTTCTTAATTTTATTTTGAATTGTACGCTCTTGAGTTGAAGTCCCTGATCCTGAAACACCTTTGTACTCCCAAAAGTCTGGTCACATGTTGCAGTTTACAATTTTGTGACTCCCTAATGCTCTTCATATCTGATTTGTCAAATCATTGGCAAATGATTTTTTAACGTCCCCTGAAGAATATATTTCAAATTTTTAACATTAGCAGATGCTTAATAAATGCTTGTCTAAATAAGACATCTTTTTTTTTTTTTTAAGATTATTTATACAAGCACTGGGTACAGTCAGAAGCGCGGGAGGGTCAGAGAATTCACCAGAGCCAAAGCAGGGAACAGAACAGGCAGACTGACAAAATACACTGCTGAGGGGAGCAGCGGGCTTGGCAGGAGAGGTCTGTCGTGCCATGTGGGACCCTCGCCAGTGGCCGGCGACTGGGGTTCGAACTGGCGCTGCAGGGGCTGCGGGCAGCTTCACAGCCCAGCGCTCAACAGCTGTGCCACCAGGGGGGGCCCTAAATGAGATGTCTTAATGAAACTTTTAAAGTATGTAGAAATCATTGCCCAAAATATCATATTTATTTCTTGTTCTGCTCCAAACCATTATTATTTATTTTTCAAATCTGTTTATGTCCAGTATTGTAGACTTTTGACTATGCCTATTAGGGAAATTTGCTAAGTAGAGAACTTATCCTGATGAGATTGGCTATAATTTATAATATTTCAGTTCCTAGTACATAGGTAGTATAAACCAACCAGCAAATATTACTACTAACCAGATCGGCTTGTTTTAAGCCAGCATGTACATGATGCATAATTGGGGACAAGTGTGGCACCTGGGACCTTTCAAATCTGTGGGCTTTGCTTTGGGAGAAGAGAAGGTTACTCTGAACAACACCAAAGGCTCTGGTGTTTGTCAACCTGGTAGACTTGCTATTTGCATTTACTTCCTTTTTGGGAGCAGTGTGGACTGGTACAATAGTCAAGGGCTTCTAAATCAGCCTTTAGGTAAAAAATCTCTGTTCTGCCACTAATTAGTTTAAATTTTGAAGAAAAAATTTTCTGTGGGCCTCTGTAATGGTTAATTTTATATGATGACCTGTCTGGGCCACAGAGTGTGCCCAAGTATTGGGTATAGCACTTTTTAGGTGTTTCTGTGAGAGTGTTTTTGGTTTTTGTTTGTATGGTGAAATTCATTAAATCAATAAACTAAATAAAGCAGATTGCCCTCCCTAATCTGGGTGGGCCTCACCCCATCGGTTGATGGCCTGACTAGAGCAAAATGGTTGACTAACCAGGGGATGAGAAAAGTCTTCCTGTCTTATTCCCTTTGAACTGAAATATCAGCATTTCCTGAGGCTCAAACCTACCACTCTGTGGAACTACACCATCAGATCTACTGGGTCTCCAGCTTGCCAAATCACCCTGAAGATAAGAGAATTCCTTCAGCAAATCAGTCTCTCCTCTCCATTACCTTCTCTCCTTTTCCCCTCCTTTTTCTTCTCCTTCTTTACCCTTCTATCCTCTCTCTAAATATAACTACATATATAGAGGGGCAGGGGAAGGAGAAATACACATGCACACAGAGACAGTGCAATTCTGTTTCTTGGAGATGCTTGACTACCACAGTCTCTTTTACTATTTTTTTTTAAACATGTAAGAGGATCATACCTACCCTAAGAAGATTAGAGATAATGAATATAAGCATTCACCATGCTTTCTCACAAGTAGTATAAACTAGTTGACTTCCTTACACTAAAATTATGTCTGCTGTAAAAAAAAATACAAAAAGAGATAGAGTTGTTTTCAACAAAAATAATAGAACTGATTGAACTTTAGTAAACTTATTTTGTTAACTTTCCCAAGACAACTATCTAAAAAGTATCCCTACTTTTCTGCATGAGGGGGGAAAGCAGCTTTTCTAATTGCAGGACCTTCCTTTCTTCAACAATTTCTGGAAATAATAATGAGCACCCATTCTATGCTATGCTTTAAGTGACAAGACTGGAAAAGTCCTTCCCTCAGGGAATTTATTAACCCCCAGCTCTTAGCAGGGGGTAAAGTTGGCGTTTCAGACAAGTAAGCAGGCCATTACTAATACAACTAGCGATAGGTGAGAGAGGTAAGTACACAAGTTTTAAGAGCACAAGGGACACATATCCAGAGCCAGAGGTCAGTACATTAAGAATGGAAAAATGAGTTAATTTTTGAAGAGGGAGAGGACAAACAAGTTTCAAGGCTGGGAGAGAGCAGTTCACCTTGCCCTCTCCTCCCAGATGACACTGATTGCTTATGTCTGCAGTGCACTTTCCGGTAGAATGTCACTAGTAGTATTTTCCCCCTGACTTTTAATGTGCAATCCTGTTGTCCAGATGAAATCCAGTTTTCCCTAACTCATAAGGTGAATGCAGGATATAGTCAGGACTACTAAGCCCAAGTAAAAGAGATTCATCCTTATTACTTTATAGTCAAAACTTAATAGATCTTGTATTCATCCTCAATCATATCACTAGAGATGCCAAGAAGTTATATCAATGGTATTATATATTGTACCAACCTACATAGAAATGTTTCATGATCTTGGCATAAATAGTAATGTTTTAAATTAAGCAATATAACTATAATTATTTTTTAAAGATTTATTTATTTACACATATAAGAACTGGAATCCAGGGCCTCCCTGGTGGCACAAGGGATTAAGCACCGTCCTATGAAGCAATCCGCAGCCTCTGCAGCATGAGTTCGATGCCCAGCCGGCCAGGGAGAAACCCACATGGCAAAGCAGACCCCTCCTGTCTTGCCCGCTGCTCCCCTCAGCAGTGTATTTCAGTCAGCCTGCCTGTTCTGTTCCCCACTCTGTCTCTGGTGAATCCTCTTCCCCCCGCCCAAGCTGCATCTCTGACTTGTACCCCAGCTCTTTTATGCATAAATAAATAAATCCTTAAAAAAAAAAATAAAAGAACTGGAATCCAGGCCAGAGGTGCAGGGGGCAGGGATGAGAAGATTCACTAGAGACAAAGTGGGGAGCAGAATAGGTTGATCTACTGAAATACACTGCTAAAGGGAGCAGCGGAGGGAGACAGGAGAGGTCTGCTTTGCCATATGTGGGTTGGGTTAGCTCCCCGGTCAGGGATAGAACTTGTGCAATAGCTTGATAGCTCTAACCCCTGTGCCACCAGGGAGGCCCTACAACAGTATAATTATAAAGACATGAGTTAAGGTATTTATGCTAAAACCATTCCCAGTATTTACTGTCCATCAGGGAGCCTCTAATAGAGCAAAGAGCTAAGGACTCTGCCTTTCCACTGAATCCTTGGTCAGGTCACTCAACCTATTTGAAACCCTAGAAAGCAGGGATAGTAGGACTGATTGTCTCACTAGACTGCCATAAAAATGCAATGTATATGAAGCACTTTACACTGCTCAATGCCTGCTAATTGTATCAAACACTATAGGAATCGTTACTAGGGCATAGTCAGGACAGTTTCAAGTCCAAGAATCCATTTACTTGATTAGAAACTGTAGTTTAATCATGAGCATAGGTAACCAACTATAATTGGTTTGAGTAAAATGTTGCTTTCTTAGTTGTTTGCTGCTTGGTCAACACCACCTAAAGACTCAGAAGAAAGGGCCTCCCTGGTGGCACAGCGGTTGAGCTCTGGGTTGCGAAGCTGCCCGCAGCCTCTGCAGCGCCGGTTCGATCCCCGGCTGCTCCCCGGCCACCGGAGGAGGGTCCCACATGGCACGCAGACCTCTCCTGCCGCCCGCTGCTCCTCTCAGCAGTGTACTTCGGTCCTTCTGCCTGCTCTGCTCCCCGCTCTGGCTCTGGTGAATTCTCTCACCCTCCCGCGTTTCTGACTGTACCCAGTGCTTGTATAAATAAATAAATCTTTAAAAAAAAAAAAAAGACTCAGAAGAAAGTGGAGAACGCAAGCAATAAATACACCATGCAAAGATGATAAGATTAGAAACTGAGAGGAAATAACCCAGACATTCCTACAATTTTCTCTTCTGCCTTTTGTCCTTTGGTATCCTTAGTGTCCTTGCCATATGATGAAATCCCTGAGAAAAAGAAGTCCTGCGATCCCATGTACTTATTACCTTGCCCACCAGGGGGAACTCTGGCCACACCTTTCTCTGACAAGGTAGTAGGTACAGTGGAGCAAAGTCTCTGTTTTGTAAATGTCTCATTAATATTTAATCAAGATTAGAAAAATTGCAGTACTGTGGACTGATGGATATCTATCACTTGATTTCAAAGCAGCAGCTCAACCAGTTAAATTTTTATGATTGTCCTAGGGGGGTAAGTGGGGGTGGAAGGAGAATGTAAACCTTAAGGGTAGAGAATTAAACTCCAGACAGTAAGCACATCAAAGCAAGTAGATTTCTGATTGTTCGTTTTTGATAGGCCCAGGAAGGAGTAAGAGCTCTAAAAAAAAACTATGTGTAATAGCAAGTAAAATTTCTAATCTCGCATTGCCTTTAGATGTAATTTAAACCATAGAAACTGGTTAAAATAATATACTTCCTGGGTGAAGCACATTTCTCTAGCTTTAATCTAATTTTCTGAAGTGTTATGAGATTTTTTTTTTCCTTCTTGGTACAAAGGATTCAATATATTCATAGTTTTTTGGGAGGGTAAAATGAGGAGTCAACTTTCCCTCTTCCTCTTTCCCTCCCCATACATGCACACACACACACACTCACACACACACACACACACACACATACACATATACATATATATACACATATACAGATACATATGTATGTATATGGATTAAGTGGGTATTTGTAATTTACAATCTCTTACAAGTAGCAATTAAAAATCAAAAAACAAATACAAATCAAAGTGTAATTACAAAGTACAATTACAAAAGAAGTAAACTTCCTTGGGTGTTGTAATTTGTATTGGAAGATGTTGTGCCAACAGAAAACCCAGAGAGATTCAGAAAAGAAAAAGGGAAGCTTTGGGTTCAATAGTCAGAAAAAACTACATGAAGAAAGTAAAATTGAACTGTTTCATGAAATGCAATAAGGAAAGAAAGATGTCATAATTTGTTCAACTGCAAAGCTCAAATAATTAAATACATTCACCTCTTCAAAAATGTTTCAACAATGGAAGCCAAGTTCACTGTGAAATGGAATTTTATGACAACATTCCTCCGTGCAAATGCCATTGGATTTGTTTTATCTCTACTTAATCATTGGACAATCTTTTTTTTTTAAAGATTTATTTTATTTATACAAGAACTGGGGTACAGGCCAGAAGTGCGGGAGGGTGAGAGAATTCATTAGAGATAGAGCGGGGAGCAGAACAAGCAGATGGACCGAAAACACTGCTGAGGGGAACAGCGGGCGAGACAGGAGCAGTCTGCCACACCATGTGGGTATCTCCCTGGCCACTGGGAATTGAACCTGTGCTGCAGAGGCTGCAGACAGCTTCACAGCGCTGTGCTCAACCTGCTGCGCCACCGGGGAGGCCCCTGGACAATCATTTTAACCCATATTATTTAACAAGAAATGATATCTTTGCTCCTACAATTCCATTCACATATATGCCCCCCTTCACTCATTTTTGTGTCAAATATTATTACTTATTCTCAACATCCATCTTAAATTCTATCTTTAGGAAATCCCTGACAATCTCATGTTACAGTGTACTTCCAGAACACTAGTATGCAGATATTTATTTGTTCAAGAAATAAATACAAAATATCTTACGATTCTTTGGATACAAAGATAAAATAAGGACCTCTCTGGTGATGCAAGGGGTTAAGCACAGCACTATGAAGCTATCTGCAGCCTCTGCAGCATGAGTTCCATCCCGGCTGGCCTGCCATGAAGCTACCCACACAGCAGAGCAAACCTCTCCTGTCTTGCCCGCTGCTCCCCTCAGCAATATATTTCAGTCAGTCTGCCTGTTCTGCTCCCCACTCTCTCTAGTGAATCCTCTCACCCCCACACCTCTGGACTGTACCCCAGTTCTTGTATGCATAAATAAATCCTTAGGGAAAAAAAGATAAAATGAAAAACAGTCCTTGATTTTGAAACAGTTCTAACTTAGTTGGAGAATAACTATAAAGCAAAATAGATTTTAGCATCTATGTATTTTTTTTCCAAATCCATCAATGAAAAAGGAGTCAGGGATCAGTTCCTATGGGGAACATTCTCATGGAACTGTAAAAGTCTGTAGTTCTTTAAGCGGTCAATAAGCGGCACCCGCTGAGATTTTAAAATATATGAGCTAGAAAAGAGAAAATTGTAAAAGTATATGAAAAGTGTAGTGATTTAGTTGATTCAAATTCTGTTCTTGTGGTTGCAGGAAGGTTGAGAACAAATTTCCAGAGAAAGTCATAATTGAACTGGCACATGAAATCTTTTCAGAGACTAAGAAGAAATTGGAGAAGGGTCGGGGGGAGACCACATAGAAAGTGAAGAGGTATCCCTTTGCCTAGTGAGTGCCCTTTGAAGTTACTTGGTATAGTTCTTCATGGCCATGCCTGACTACCCTCTGGCACCATCACTAATCACTTCCAACCCATACTCTACAACTCAGCTGTTTCAATCTAATTTCCATCCCATGTTAACTTTTTTTTTAGATTTACTTATTTATGCATACAAGAACTGGGGTACAGGCCAGAGGTGGGCGGGGGGCGAGAGGATTTACCAGAGACAGAGTGGGGAGCAGAACAGGCAGATCCACTGAAACACACTGCTGAGGGAAGTAGCAGGCAAGACAGGAGAGGTCTGCTGCACCATGTGGGTAGCTCCCTGGCCGGGGATCCAGCTGGTACTGCAGAGGCTGCGGATAGCTTCAGATGCTGTGCTTAACCCCTTGTGCCACCAGGGAGGCCTCCCATGTTAACTCTTTTTGAAATGTCTCCCCACACTGCCCCCCACCTCCCCAAAGTCCAGCTTCTCCTCAAGAATCCAAGAATCAATTCAGATATTGCTTCCTCTGGGGAGTCATCCCTACTTTCTCAGTTAGAACTAGGTGCCCCTTTTTTGTAGCCCATAAAACTCTGCTTATCCTTTATCTGAATCTTTATTACAACTTTTTACTGAAGCTGTAAAGTCTTTTCTGTTTTCCTGTTATCTAACATGTATTGAACAAACGAGTGAACACCTCTTAAGTAGGAGAAACTGGTAGGTTAAAGCCAGGGGTTGCAATAAGACACACTCCTTATTGCTCTTAAAGAGTTTACAATCCGGGTAAGTCATAAATGGTATGTCAGTGGCCCATCCTGAAGGGAGAAGAAAGAAGGAAGCACTGAGTTCTAGTGTTCATTGAGGCTGGAGAGAGAGTCAAGGAGGAGGATTCCCTTTGTGTGTTCCCAGCACCTACTAATGCAAAGACCCATGGTGAGAAGAACCACAAGTAGGTTTTATTTGTCCCTGTTGGAGGTTGCTGCTCTATATACAATAGGTAAAACCTGGAAACAACCCAAATACCCAAAAATAGATGACTGGATCAAGAAGATGTGGCATATATATATATATATATATATATATATATATATATACACATACATACACACACACAATAGAATATTATTCAGCAATCAAAAAGATAAATGCATGCCATTCACAGCAACATGGATGGAGCTAGAAGGAATTATGCTCAGTGAAATAAGCCAGAAGGAAAAAAATGAAATATTGCATGATTTCACTTTTGGCAGGAATGTAGGGTAACCCAATAAGACATCAGTGTAAAAAAATAATAACAGTACAAAACACAACAAAACAAAAAACAGACAATTATAAATCAGAGATATCCTGCAGGGGAGGAGGGAAAGGGATCAGAGGGAGGGAGGGAGGAGCACAGGGGACTGAGGTGATGGTGCACGGGTGCATTGGTGAAGGAAACTCTATGGGGACTACACCTGAGGGGGTGGGGGGAAGCAAATATTGTTTAAACATGAACAAGTTAATATAAAAAAAGAAAAAAAAGAAAAACCTCCAATCCAGTGTGGTAGGGCTTACATGCTGAAGGGGGATGGCCACCTCCAGCCCAGGCACTGCAGAGGGATAATGGGGAGACTATGTCTAGTGGGAGAGTTCATGATATCCAGGAATCTCAGGTAAACAAACACTCATATCTCCCATACCCCAATCCTCTGATGTGGGGGTGCCACCACCATTAGGAGGACTGACTCAGGTCTCTGCTCTGCAATGCCCAAGGCCCTCAGCCACTGCCCCTGACACTCCTGGTCTCAATCTACTGAGCTTGGTCATCCTTCCCTGCTGTGGCTGTCAGTCCTTCTGACCTCTCCATCTATACTGTGGCTGGTGCTAACCCAGGAGCAGAACCCTGTGAGGCCAGGCATGCTGACCTGCAGACAGAGGCTGGTGTCCCCCGTGCCCTCATAAGTCACTGTGTCAGTACTCAACACGATCCATGTTGGGGGCAGGCCCATCACCTTTCTGGACATTCAGACCCCATCCTGCAACCTGACATGGAAGTTAGGGATCAACAACCTCCTAGGCAGTGGGTGGCACTCAGAGTTGGATGGTGGACATTAAGACCCCTGCCTTAATGGAATATGTTGGAAGGAAAGGAAGGAGCACAGCTGTCATGAATACTTTAAAAACTGGAGCAGGGATTTTCTCAGCTATCTTGGCAGCCTGTGTCAGCTTGACCTTCAGTCTCTGCATGCTGATTTGCTTCTCTTACCTCTCCACCATGTGCCAGAACCCTCTAATCAGTTTCTTCCATGTGTGCAGCCAGCTCCAGGCTCTCATCAGAGGCCAGCTGCCATCTTCTAGGCCTGACTGGGCTCCAGCTGGCCTGCCTCACCTCTGCTCAGCTGACAGCACCATCTTCCACATGTGGCTTTTGACTTGGACTCTGAAACTCTTGAACTTTTCTAACTGGGTAGGAAAGATTGCATTAAGCCACTGCAGATCTATGATCTCTCCCTGCGCTCCCCTCCCCTCCCCTCCCCTTTTTCCTACCTTGCAAATAAATTGTGTTGTTGCTGCTCCATGTCTCTGTATATTTATTTATTTTTAAGATTTATTTATTTATTTATACAAGCACTGGGTATAGTCAGAAGCGTGGGAGGGTCAGAGAATTCACCAGAGCCAGAGTGGGGAACAGAACAGGCAGACTGACGAAATACACTGCTGAGGGGAGCAGCAGTGTATTTCATCAGTCTGCCTGTTCTGCTGAGGGGAGCAGCAGGCACAGCAGGAGAGGTCTGCGTGCCATGTGGGACCCTCACCGGCTGCTGGGGATCGAACTGGCACTGCAGAGGCTGCGGGCAGCTTCGCAGCCCAGCGCTCAACCACTGCGCCACCAGGGGAGGACCTCCATGTCTCTGTTTTTTTTTTTTTATATAGAGGCATGTTTTATTTTTTTATTTGTTTGTTTGTTTGTTTGTTTGTTTATACATGCACTGGGTACAGTCAGAAGCGCGGGAGGGTGAGAGAATTCACCAGAGCCAGAGCGGGGAGCAGAGCAGGCAGAAGGACCGAAGTACACTGCTGAGGGGAGCAGCGGGCGGCAGGAGAGGTCTGCGCACCATGTGGGACCCTCCTCTGGTGGCCGGGAAGCAGCCGGGGATCGAACCGGCGCCGCAGAGGCCGCAGGCAGCTTCGCAACCCAGCGCTCAACCGCTGCGCCACCGGGGAGGCCCATGTCTCTGTTTTTAAGTCATGCTCTGCAGTTATTAGCACGTGGGTGAAGACCCACCAAGTAGGTCATCCCCTTCTATCCTCCCACCCCCTTTGCTCAGTTTCATTCCTGTAACATTAACAATTCAGAATATTCTATATAATAAAATAAAATAATTGAATATAAAATAAAATCATTGAAATAATTTGGCACCATGGAACTGTAGTCTCAGAATTGAAGAATAGTTGACTCTTTAAAATACGGCATTATCATATTTACCAGTTGTTACACTAATTAAATTCGCTTAAGAAACAAATTGCTTTAAAGAAAACCATAAGGTAAGTAACTGTACAGGTGGTATCTGGATATGACCTAAAAAGTAAAGGTGGCATTAAATGACTGTTCACAGCCATAAGAAAACAACACTTGAACCTCCAGATTCTCTACCCCTACTGACCCCCAACTTGACCTGCAAGTTCCAACAGTTTTGGTCAAGATGGCATATCTGGCAACATGGATGGCGCTGGAAGGGATCACGCTCAGCAAAATAAGCCAGAAAGAAAAAGAAAAGTACCGGATGGTCTCACTCATAGCAGGAATCTAGAGAACTTAAATAAGGGACCAGGAAAATGAATAACTATAAGAAAGTGAAAATCAATATTAACAAAAAACTATGAACCAGAAACACACTATGGGGGGTGGGGGGAGGGGAGGGGAGGGATTGGGGTCAAAATAAGGGGGTTGCAATTGTATGTGGAATATAAAAATAAAATTTATTTAAAAAAATAAAGTTTGTAAAATATTAAAAAAAAAACAAGATGGCATATCTGTAAGACCTTCACTGTGTATTGCACCCTTCATAAAGTATCATCTTTATAATTATTTTCTAGAATTTAATCTCCTCTGATATTAATATCCCAATTCTTTTGTTTGTATTTTCCTAGACTGTCTTTATCATATTATTTTCAAATGTTCTAAGTAACTTTAATTTAGTGCTTTCTAACTGGGTAGGAAAGATTGCATTAGGCCACTAATGCAGAATATATAATGTAGTATGTTCTTTGTTATAATTCAACTAGAAATCTTTGCTTTAATAGGTATTTTATGGCATATTTAAATTAATGGCTATAATAGATGAGTTTTAGTTCTATCATTTTTAAGGATTTCTTTCTTATTTTGGGCTTTTAAAAATAATATTTCACTATATGTTCTATGCTTATTTTGTGTTAGCATGTGTGTTTCTGACATTTTGACAAGTCTATATATTTCTTTACCCTTATTATGTTATCTTTATTACAGAATAAACTGTATCTTCTATTTGTTTAAATAGTGTCCAGATGCCATCCATTGAGAAATTGCGACGTGAACTTATTTACACTTCTTTCTCCCTTTCTTCCCTCTCTGTCACCACCCTAAATAGATATCTGAGGGAAGCAAGTCCCAGGTGGCAGAACAGCAAGTGTAAAGACTTAAGATAAATTTGCTAAGTTTTTTTTTTTTCCTGCTTATGTGTTTGTTTGAAGAATAGCAAGGAGGCCCCTGGAGCTAGATCTTAAAGGAGGGAGTTGGAGCTAAAGAGTCTGAGAAGGCTTTGGGGCTATGTGAATATTTACCTCTTACTTGGAGTAAGATCTAATGTTACTGGAGACTTTAAACAGGAGACTGACATCTAATTTACATATAACCCAGGCCTCCCGTATGGAGACTAACTGTAGGGACACAAGCACAGAAACAAGGGAAACATTTGGGAGGCTATTACAATAATCCAGATGAGAGAAATGATCACACCTTCGTTCAGGACAGAGTGGTAGATAAGAGGTCAGATTCAGGATATATTTTGAAGGCAGAATGCATCAGACTTGCTGATGGATTGGATATAGTATCTGAGAGAAAAAGAAAGGATTACAGCAAGGCTTTTGACCTGAACATTTACTGAGATGTTCTCCAGATTGCTGTAGGAGGATAGAGAAACCTATTATTAAACCCCAAATTAGCAACCGCAGATAGTTAAACCTATTATTAAACTACAATAATAATTGAAATGATGTGATAATGGAGCATGAATTTACATACAAAAGATCTATGAAAAAGAATAAAAGCTTAGAAATGACCTTAACACAAATAAGAATTTAAAAGTAATATTTCTAATCTTTAAAAAAAAGCATAAATAATTCAAAGTATTATATTGAAACAAGTAAATAACCATTTAGGAGTAAAGAATAGTGTTGGATACCTAATATCTTATGAGAATTGACAATCTTCTCCCAAAATGTCAAGACAGTGAGAGATATTAAAGTTCTAGAGAAAAAACAGAACAATATTTTTTAACTTTTAAAGAAAGAATTTTATAACACAAAACACAGAAGCCATAATTTTTTTAAAAAAGATTTATTTATTTTTATGCATACAAGAGCTGGGGTGCAGGCCAGACATGCGGGGGGTTAGAGGATCCACCAGAGACAGAGTGGGGAACAGAACAGGCAGATTGACTGAAATACACCGCTGAGGGGAGCAGCAGGCAAGACAGGATATGTCTGCCTTGCCATGTGGGTTTCTCCCTGGCCGGCCTGGGATTGAATTTGTGCTGCAAAGGCTGTGGATTGCTTCATAGCGCGGTGCTTAATCCCCTGTGCCACCAGGGAGGCCCAGAAGCCATAATTTTTTACTTCATTTAAAAAAAAAAGACAAAAAACTGGGGCCTCCCTGGTGGCACAAAGGGTTAAGCACTGCACTATGAAGCAATCTGCAGCCTCTGCAGCAAAAGTTCGACACCCTGGCCAGCCAGGGAGCAACCCACATGGCGCAGCAGACCTCTCCTGCCTCGCCCACTGCTCCCCTCAGCAGAATGTTTCAGTCAGTCTGTCTGTTCTGTTCCCCACTCTGTCTCTGGTGAATCCTCTCACCCTTTACATCTCTGGCCTGTACCCCAGCTCTTGTATGCATAAATGAATAAATCTTAAAAAAAAAATCTTTTGCATCACCCAAAATAAAGCCAAAAGACAAATAAGAAACACAGGTGGGGGAGGGTGGGGCGGAATATATTTGTAAGTATCACAGACACAACGATGTTATTTGTCAACTCTTCTGTACTCATTTGAAAATTATTTTTAATTATAATAAAAACATGAATAAGAAAAACAAAATTCTATAGAGATTCAGGATTGGGCTAACTATGAACATGGGGGAAGGATCTGGCACAGAAAACAAGAGTATACCTTGAATACCTGATGCGGGAGAGATATAGACCCCTCTCATGAAATTTCTTGTCAGGCCCACATAGGCAATTATAGCCCTTCTCCCCATTCTCTAAAAGATGAACTTTATTCTGGATCAGGGTAATCTTAGGGGTGTACTGGATTCCAGAATTCTAGTCTTGGGCAAAGGACTTGGTTAAAAACAGGGCTAAGTTGAAACCTATATGAAATGGTGAGACCTGTGATCTCTTTTCCTGGTGGGTTGCTTAAAGCTTCTTCTACATCCCCTTTCCATCTTATTCAGCAAGGGCTACTATAACAAGAGTAACCATGGACTGGGTGGTTTAAATAACAGTTATTTTCCACAGTTCTGGAGGCTGAGAAGTTCAAGATCAAGGTGTTGGGCAAATTCCTTTCTGGTAAGAGCCCACTTCCTTCCAAGAAGAAGACCCCCTTCTTGTATACACATATGCCGGAGAGCAGAAAGAGGGCTAACTCTCTTTCCTTCTTGTAAAGACACTAATGTCATCATGGAATCTCCATCCTAATGAATGAATTAGGCCCAAAGACCCCACTTCCAAATGCCATCTCATTAGAGTTTCAACATAGGAATTTGGAAAGGACACAGATATTCTGTCTGTAGCATCACCCCAGCCGCATGAGAGAGCCAAGAGAAACAACTGACATTTGTAATGCAAACAGATGACCCAAAAGTAGTCTCAAGGTCAGCAAATGTTCCTGATACACTCTGAAGCCAACATTTTAGTGCCTCCCACGTGTGAGTCAGAGAGCCAATGACTGCCAGACCTGAGAGATAAACCTCTAACATGAAAAACAGAAGTAAATATATAAATAAAGAATTTGGGAGTTAATAAAAGCATTACAAACCCCAAAGCAAGTAAACGTGATACGGGAATGGAAAAACTCTGTGTGCCTCCACTGTGAATAATATTTTTCTGGTTGTAGTAATTAAACCGTTAAATTTGACTTTACCCAAACTGGATAGATGGGAAAGGACAGCTGCTTTCTCTTCAGAGCCTTGTTGTACTATTTGACTTTGAAAATATGTTCAGACAAATTCCTGGAAACCCCAGTCTCTAGTGGGAATGTGGGGGGTGAGAGGTTTCACCGGAGACAGAGTAGGGAACAGAAGGCAGATTGACTGAAATACCCTGCTGAGGGGAGCAGCGGGCGAGGCAGGAGGGGTCTGCTATACCATGTGGGTAGCTCCCTGGCAGGCTGGGGGATCAAACTTGTGCTGCAGAGGCTGCGGACAGCTTCACAGGCTGTGTCTTAATCTCTTGTGCCACCAGGGATGCCTCATTTATCTTTTTGTAACAAAAATCCCTAGGGAAGGGAGAGGTTCTAGGTTCTTTGCCCCACCTAAGGAAGGGTGGAGCTGAGTGGGTAGAAGAAGTGACAGAAGCTTGGGAAACCGGATGAGATCAAGAAGAAGGCCTGGAGGAGGAATATGGAGCAGAGACATTTGAAGAAGCCGTGCTTGCTTCTCCACATTGGATTTGTACCAGGGACTTGGGGGACATGGAAGGAGACACTTAAAACAGATGTGGGTGAGAGACCTGTGGGGAGGTTGACAATGGCAGCATTAATCTTGATTGTGATTTTGCTTTCCTTCCAGACTTGCCTGGCATCTTCTGCCCCTTTCCTCTAGGTCCCCACTAGAAGGTACCTTGGACTTGTGGCAGGCTGTTTGGTCTCAGCGGTTCTGCTTTGGGCCAACCCTGTTTGGTTGGGCATTTATCTCTGAGGGGATGGGTAACTTCTGTGTTTGACTGGAAACTATTTAACTATATTCTTTCTCTTCTATTTTCTCTATCACACACAAATTGTATTAAAGTTCCTTTCCATTGAAGGTCTTATGCACTAAATATGTTTTGTCTTGATGTGGCTGATGGCAGAAACCATTTAGAACAGGCTGATTTTGGAGTCCCAGGGTACCCTTCATCCTGCCCTGTTACATTTTTATCTTCATTTTGAGTTCTGAATTCCCATTTAGATGATAAACTTCTTTGCAAGACATTAAGAGAGCAGCCCTAATTGGAGATAGCCTGATCTGTATTCAAATCACTAGTTAGATTGTAAACAAATCCACTTGTTTACTTTGTTAAACCTTATCTATAAAATGAAATAATAAAGCTTGCTGCATGGGGTTGCTGAGATGACTGAATCAAGCAACACCGGAGAAGCTACATCTGTCCTACCTAACATCTGATACACGTGAGAACCAGAAGTGAGTCATGCTGCCTCTCAGGTTTTAATAGTAGCTTGCAGGAAGACATTAGCATATGTTTATGATAACCTAGGTTTTGAAACAAACCAAACATAAAAGTAATTTTCAAGGATGATCGATACAGTGGTGAGGTATCTTGCATATGTAACTTACTCAACAAGTTGTTTTGTTGTTGTTTTTTAAATACTCACCTTTCTACATGACAAAATTCCAGAAATAGCTTAAAAAGAAATCAATAATAATGGCCAGAAGACAAATACAGGTGGAGAGAACAAAGGAAAAAATAAAGCATTGATGTTTTTAATTATATTCTTTTTTTGAAAGGGGAAAATACCTACCTATTGGTCTATGACAGTAATGAATAACAGTACATTTTCTTTTTTTGTATGTTAACTCTGAAAAATTTGTTAGTGACTATTTTAAATCTGATTTTCATATCTTCACATTCAGTAGATTGTATAAGCCAGATTTGTCCATCTATCTTTGGAGCAAACAACATGTTGTAATCATTTTAAGTTGGAAAGTCTCTTTCACATGAAGAAACAGAAATATGAAAAAGTGAGGGAAAGTCTTAAACATGAGGATAAATTTGGCGGAGTCATAAATGGATTTAACTAGAGATTCCAGAAATTGCTACACTCTTCATGTCTTTGTTTTCTGCATTGATTCTAGAGGATCTCAAATATCTCAAGAATCCAAAATTTCCTTTAAAATGTTATCTTTATGAGAAATTACATTTTTTATAATTTAGGGAAAACTTCATTTTTTGTTTTATTAAAAAAAACCTGGAAAGATAAATTCACAATATTGATGTTTTTTGATCCATTGCTTAAAAGTGCATATCCAGAGGCCTCCCTGGTGTCATAGGGGTTAGTCTCAGAGCTCTCACAGTTGAGGCCTGAGTTTGATCCCCAGCCAGGAAGCTAACCCACATATGGCACAGCCGACCTCTCCTGTCTTGCCTGCTGCTTCCCTCAGCAGTGTACTTCTAAATATGCCTATTCTGCTCCCTGCTCTGTCTCTAGTAAGTCATTTTACCCCTTGCACCTCTGGCTTACACCCCAGTTCTTCCATGCAAAAAAAAAATATATATATATAAAATATAAGGTATATAAGACATATATCTAAGGTATACAAGGTGTATATGTTATATAAGGTATATTATATATAAGACATATATATTTTATATATATATATATATATATATAATAAAAAAATAAATGCATTTCCAGTGCTTGTGTTATAGGACAGCCCCGATATTGAACGGGTTGCCTTGCTGTGGGTCCTCACCCGCGCGCTTAAAAGGGACTTATTAATACTCCACTACAGGCACACACAAAAGGTTAGTAAAAGGTTTATTTACAAGGGAAAAGGAAATAAGGAAAATGTACAACTCAGGGAGAAAATAGGGAAATAAAGTCTTTAATGCGTCCTACCCGATCCGCTGACCTGGAAACCCAAAGTCACTCTCAGAGCTGGCCGGACTCTGCTAGCTGGTGGAGAGCTAAAATGGGGGACCCCCCAAAGCCCACGTGTCTGTCTTTATACTCACTTGGTTGCTTAACCCCACCCTCAGGTCCCAGCCACCTTCCCTTTGGTGGTGATGGGATCTGGAGTTCCCAGTGTCTTTGACTTTGGCCTGAGGTAGGGGTGGAGTCCACAAAGCCTGTATGGAATTAGCTTTAGGACATCCTTTTCCCCCTAACACTTGGAGTTTCAAACATTCACTTTTGATTTCTTCTGGCAATGTAAGACCAGCATCTTTCATTGTTTCTCTTAGCATTCCTTTTTTTTATTATTCTTTTTCAGATGTCTCATTTCCTTACATTTTGTTTTCGAATAATTTTAAAGTTTGGTATTTCACTAGAGTCTGGCTGATTTGCATATATTCTGATTAACCTCATCTTCAAATTTCATAGTAGAGGAAATGATTTTTAAAATTTGCTTTCATCTATCTTTTAAATGCAGGAATATGTAAACTATAGGGTTGGAGACAAAAACTGCCTGATGACCTAAAAGAATTATAGATAATTAAGAACTTTCAAAACAAATGCAGATAGCTAAATTCCACTGTGCCAGAGGCCTACAGTATAATTGGAAATTCTCCAAATTAACTTCCACATAGTATGCAAACCTATTAACGGAGTAGTAATAAAAATGTGCTAATTAGAAGCTTACATATGTACTAGTAAAACCCAATAGGTGATGAAAATGTTCTAAATTTGGATTATGGTGATGTCTAATACAATTCTGTGAATATGCTAAAAACCACTGCACTGGCTTATATAATTTAAATAGGTAAATTTTATCATAGGTTAATTATCACAGCAAAGACAGAAAAAGGAAAGAAAACTCAAGGGGAACTGCTGCTATAGATTAGAACTTACAGCAATGCAAGATTGGAGTGGGATTAGGAGTATCCTTATAACTGATATTGTTTAGAATTGCTGGAAGTTTTTTATTTTTCTCTAGTTCTCAACAATGAGCTCTGCATAGTTAGCACCCAAGGCCAACAGCACCTTCAGTACATCATTGGATCAATTAGTGCATCCATAATTTTATATCATGTAATTGCTATTAAATTATACTCCTGATTTAGGCTCTAAAATTGGGGCAGCTATATTATGGTCATCCAAATACTAAACCGTACAATCAATCAGAAGACTATGGAATCAGTATTAAATGACCTATTTATTCAGTAATGACTTTGCAGTTTCCTTGCTTCTCATATTGAATTTTCTGATTTGTAGTTCCTTTGTCTCTCTCTTCTCCCTTTCTCCCTCCCCCCTTCCCAGCATTTTGTGTTAGAAACATCTGAAAATTATTCCAAGAGGCTTAATGTTCTTAAACCTGTCAGTTGCCTGAGACTTTTTAACACCAGCAGAATAAGGTGATTTTTCTTTTTTAAGGTATGAAGTCTACAACATCTGGGTAGTTACAACACCTATATTCACACTAATTCCACAGTAATTCTTTTCCTGCAAAGACAAGAGAAACTTCAATCCAGACACAGAAAGTTTGCTTTGTTTTGAGGTGTATAGTTTGTTAATGTAATTCAAGTGTTTTCCAAACCCCACTAAAGTGCTGGACTGGGGAGACTTAAGAAATTAAAGTAGCACTCACTTATGTAATGCAGTCTTTATAGGCTGTCTTTTGTCAAAACCCAGGAATTGTATCTCTCTTTTCCAATATCTAGTCTACTGCCTTCTCCCTGTTTCCCAGTGGGCAAACTTCAAAATAACATACTTTGCCCCTAGCAAACAAAAGGGTCCCTTCTGCTCAGTCTCAAGCTCTTTCTCTTTGTCAAAGATGCTGTCTCTTTCCTGTTTCCCAGACAGCTGCACTCTTTTCATTTTTGAGTTTCACAAAGTAGAACCTTATTTTCAATCTCTTCTTTCTTCCGTTTTCTGATCATCTAGTGAGGGAGTCTGCCCTTTCCCCCAGGACAGTAATGGATGGAATTCTTTGACAAATAAAAGACAAAAGACAAGCAAACAAAAGGAACTACCCCACAGAATTGAGAGTCACCTATCTGATTTCCTTACAATAGAAGGAAGAAGCAACATTTCTTGCTGTGACAGCCAAGGACCAGCCAGTATTGGCTTAGAGAATGCCATAATTAATTGGTTTTTAATTTGTTTTTCAGGATTTTATTTAGTTATTTTTGCATAGAAAAACTTGGGTGTAGTTCCAGAGGTGTGGGGGGTGAGAGAGAGTGGGGAACAGAACAAGCAGACAGAGTGGGGAATAGAACAAGCAGATGGATGGAAATACACCACTGAGGGGAGCAGCGGGCAAGCCAGGAGAGGTCTGCTGTGCCATGTGGGTAACTCCCTGGCCAGGGATGGAAATCAGGCCACTGTGTTGGACCTTTAAGGGGCTAGGACTGAGACCTAACTCCTAATCCAGAGGGGCCTGGTCTTCATTTTCATTTTTAATCTTATTAAGGTATAATTTGCCTATTTCAAAATTCACCAATTTACAATGTACATTTCAATGATTTTTAGTGAATGTTTCAAGTACAACCAATACTATGAGTGATTTACCCTACCCTTCTGGGCTCTTCTCAACTTGGTCCACCAATCAAATTAACATCAGACACATAAGTAGAAGATGAGAACACATTTAATTTCATATATATGGAAACTCTAGATTTTTAAAACCAATGCGGCAAAATGAGGGTACATATATCCTGAGCTAAGGACTAGGACAGCGGCCTAGGGCTTCAAGGAGAGGAAAGGGACAAGAAAAGGAAAGGGTGATTCATGACGAAGACCAGATGCTACCTAATTAGATGTTTGCTCTGCCCTAGAGATAGGTTCCTCTGATAGAAATGTTATTTTTGGTAAATATTCTCAGGCAGAGAGTTATTTGTGAAGGGAGCATATATATTTTGAAAAAAGCATATTACAGTGTGGTGGAAGGCAGCAAAGGATCAGGGCTAACAGCACAGGCACTAACTTGCTCATGTATAGAGTGTGTGACCACAAAAAAATTGGTTTTTTCTCTTTATATCTCAGTTTCTACTTATTTCCTTAATTTTACTTTTTTTTTGTATTTTAAGGTTTTGGAGATTGGGCTATCTGAAAATCTGTGTTGTTCTATATATTTCTTTTTTTTTTAAGATTTATTTTTTATTTATACAATAGCTGGGGTACAGGCCAGAGGCGTGGGGGTGAGAAGATTCACCAGAGTCAGAGTGGGGAGCAGAACAGGCAGAAAGACCGAAAACACTGCTGAGGGGAGCAGTGGGCAAGACAGGAGAGGTCTGCCACGCCATGTGGGAACCTCCCTGGTAGGCCTGGAATTGAACCCGTGCTGCAGAGGCTGCAGACAGCTTCACAGTGCTGTGCTCAACCTGCTGTGCCACCTGGGAGGCCCCTCTATATATTTCTATACTAGGGCCTACTTACCTTATAGGGTTGTTATGAAGCTTATTGGGAATAGAGTATATAAAGTTCACTTCACTGGTGGAAATTTTCCTGACAGATGTTTTCTCTTCAAGAAGGTAGGGGTAGAATGTTAGACTCAGTGGGAACATGAGATTTTATTTTTATTTGGAGACAATGGTTTGCCGTGTTTGTAGTTTTATTTTGCTCATAAATCTTCATTTTGGCAAGAACGTGGCTGAGACAGTCATCTCTACCCCAGGAAGCACTTGTCCTGGCAGTTTAAATAGGGCTACAGATTCTACTTCCACGATGGCGCACCTATTTATCCAGCATAGGGTTGTTTTACATTTTTATTTTTAAAACTTACTGAGGTAAAATTTGCATGTGATAAAATTCACCAATTTGAAATTTACATTTCAATGATTTTTAGTGAAATTTTCAAGTACAACCATTACTACCAGTGGGGTTAGAGAGGAAATTTTCCTTCCCCCTCTGGGTTCTATTCAGGCTGATCCATCAATCAAATTAACATCAGACAGATTAGTAGGAAAAAATAGCACATTTTCATACACTTGGAGAATATATATTGTTATTAATTCCATAGTTCTCAAAAATTTACATTATTCCAAAATGTTCCCTTGTGTTTGCTTGCATTCCCAAGCCTAGACAACCAATAATCTGCCTTATTTTGGTCTTTTTTTTTTTTTTTTAAAGATTTACCTATCTATACATACAAGAACTGGGACACAGGCCAGAGGTGAGGGTGTGGAGAGGATTCAACCAGAGAGAGGGCAGGGAGCAGAACAGGCAGACTGACTGAAATACACTGCTCAGGGGAGCAGTGAGCGAGACAGGAGAGGTCTACTGTGCCATGCAGGTAGCTCCCTGGCCTGCTGGGTATCGAACTCGTGCTGCAGAGGCTGCAGATAGCTTTACAGTGCTGTGCCTAAACCCCTGAACCATCAGGGAGTCCCCTTATTTTGGTCTTGATAAACTTACCTTTATTGGACATTTCTTATAAATGCGATCATACAATATGCAGGTCTTTTGCATCTGACTTTTCTCACTTAGCATGTTTTTGTGCTAATATTTTGTGTTTATTTAACCATGTTGTAGTAGGTCAATAGCTTATTCCTTTTTATTGCTTAATAATGTTTCATTGTGTGGATATACCTCATTCCAGTTTATTTATTCATCAAGTGGTTCACATTTGGATTGTGTCCAGTTTTTGACCGTTATGAATAATGCTGCTGTGGGCTTTATATGTATGTTTACCTGAACATATGTTTCATTTTCTTGGATTTCTAAGTGCAAAATTGCTCGGTCATATTGTTACACTGATGTTTAACTGCTAAAATATTCCCCAGTTACTGTACCATTTTACATGTCCACCAGCATTATGTAAGGGTTCCAGTTTGTCCACATCCTCCCCAACTCTTATCATTTTAACAAGTCATGTTAATGAAATTTACCATCTTTCCCATTACAGGATTAATATGTATAAAGTATATCCACATTATTCTGTAATTAATCTCCATAGCCTTTTCATCTTGCAAAACTGAAACTACATCCCATTAACTCTCCATTCCTCTCTCCTTCCAGTCCCACAAGCACCATTCTATTTTCCATTTCTATATGTTTACTTTTTTAGATATCGAATGAAGAGGAATCAGGTAGCATTTGTCTTTTTGTGACTGGTTTATTTCACTTACCATATTATCTTCAAGAGCCATCCACATTGTAGCATGTGTCAGAATTTCTTTCTGGTTTTTTTTTTTTTTTTAGGGTTTCAAAGGCAAGGAACATTGCATTTATCATTCTTAGAGTTAAACAAAGCCTTCTTCTATCCCCAGTCTTGGGTGCAGTGGTGGGAAAGAGAAGGAAAGAGTAAAGAAAATGGGAAGATACTGGGGAGGAAAGTTTCTGCAAAGGAAAAATAAGTGCAGAAAGGAATTAGGAATACACATTTTAGCCTGGTTTTGCCCAGCGTGAGCCCAGCCACCAAATTCCTTTGGGCAGTGAGAAGGAGTCACCTCTCTGCCTTTTCACAAGATATATACACAGCTCCTCCTGGGCAGACTGGCTTTTGGAGTTCTCATAGTTCTTAATTGACTATGTAATTGGCTCTGCTTTTAATGTCCATAATTAGATACTGTTAGGCTTTGCAGAAAAGCACATCCAGCCACTATTCAGGGCGCTTGGAAATAAGATTCTTTGTTAAACAACTGTATCATGTCAATGCATTTAACAAATTTTATAACATATAACATGCTTCATACTGTTTAAACTGAGGAATAAAGTTACAAACATCCCTCTTTTCAGTAAATTGTCATATATTGCCTTGAATTAGTTAGAGAATGAACAGAATGGGTACTTATCTTTTGCCTTTAAAGAATAGTCTTTACTATTACAGGACTCTATCGATACCAATTGTGCAAACAATTGGTATAGAACAATAGTTCTATAGAACTACTGGTATAGAACTATAGAACAATAGTTCTCAGAGTGGTAAAATGAGGGGGTGGAGTTGAAAGTTTCCATCCAGACTAATAGGATAATTCATAACAAAGAAGGAAAGGATTAAATTTCTGGAAAAAAATTGTGGAGGGCAAGATATTTCCCAGTATAGGAGAAGATTGTTAAACAGAACTGCTAAATAAATAAATAAAAATAAGAGAGAGAGAGCTGAGAAAGAGGAAATCTGCAAGAGTAAGATATACAAATTAGGAAATAAAATTCTCTACACAGCCTTCTGGTCTGGAGCTACAACTGACTTAATCTTTCTTACATTAAAGTTTGAGCTGAGTTCATCAGGGACATTTTATTATTATTATTTTCATTTCTGTTAAAGTGCCATTGTTTTACATCTTTGCTAGTGTTTTGACAGTATAGGATTTCCCCTTCAGGAGTAATCACTATAGTGCTTCCACCACTGAAGCACCCAGAGTGATTAGACACATTTTCCCAGACAAAAAAATTCTCATTTTAGATAAGAAAACACAGAGAAACTGCTGTATTGTCACTGTTGCTTCTTTTTACAGTATATTATACAAATGAATTGATGTACTACTTATCTGACATATTACAACAATTTTTTAAATTGAGGAATATGGGCCAAACCTGTTTTCAAGTACCAGAAGACATTCTTTTAACAAGCTCTAAAGAAAATCCAATTATAATAGCAGCTACTATTTTTCTGAAAAGTCCTATGCACTTCTCACTGTGCTTAAGTGCATTATATGTTACCTTGTTTTATTATATGAGGTCAATGCTGTTAAACTAATTTTTATATGAGAAAAGGTACCCAAGTTCACTCAGATAGTTTAGAAAAATGGATAAATATCAAATTGCTCCAATTACATTTGTGGTTGAAAGGCCTGGAGCTGCTTCCACTTGTCTGCCTTACCCCCACCTTTTCCTAGTCCCCACATTCCAGTCCTAACCTCTGGGACTTGGTGAAATACCAGTATGCCTCAGAGTGGACTGTCAGGGCACTGTGCTGAAGACTGAAGCAATGCAGCTGTTCTTATGATGAAGAATTCTAGCTACCTAGAATTCTAGCTAACCTTGGGCCGAAGATGCCCAGATCTCTGCTAAAATATTCTTTCTGGGAGTGTCTAGATGGTGATCACTAGACTGAGTAAAGAAGATCTTCCCTCACCAACACTGGCAGGGATCATCCTATCTTTTGAGGGATGTGATCAAACAAAAAGTTGGAGAAAGTGCAAATTCTCCCTTCCTTCATCTATTTTCTCCTGCCTTTGCACACCGGAGCTCCTGGATTTAGGGACTTTAAAGACCAGGACTTATACCAGTTCCCCCCACACTTTAGCCCCTACCCTTTCTCATTACTTCAGCCTCAGACTGGAAGTTATACCACAGACTCTCCTCATTCTTAGGTCTTCAGACTTGGACTGAGTTATACCACTGGTTTTCCTGGTTCTCCAGCTCACAGATGGCATATCATGGCATCTCTCAGTCTCCATAATTACATGAGCCAATTCCCATAATAAATTTCATATGTCTATATATATATCCCATTGGTTCTATTTGGAGAATAGAGTGGTTCTATCTCGAGAACCTAATTAATATACCAGGGTTGCACAGAACTTTATTAAAATAGATTCTTACAGGTTTTCCCTCTTATACCTCATCAAACAAAGAAAATTTTATCTTTGAATGTCTACTTACTGTGGACAAATCTATACTATTTAAAAACTATTGATAGTGCTCAAAATTGGTTTGTATTAACAATTAAAAGCACACACTATGAAGCAAACAGAAACATTCTTGAAAGAAATGTAGGTCATAGAAAGGCAGACATAACAGAAACTCCCTTGAAGAAAGCTGTGTCATTCTGGAGTTTATGACTGATTTCCCACCACCGACAATCTCTGGTCTGTGTCCCCCCAAACAGTGGTTCTGGCCTAGTTTTAAGCAGAAATCCACTGAAGACTGGGTTCTAACCCTATGGAGATTTACAAAGGAACAGGGAAGTTCACATATCATTTACAGATCCCAAGTTGGGAATGGTTACCCAGAAATCTTATGGCCTAATCCTGGGTAGTGTCAGTGAGGAGGAGGTAAGACAGGATCCATGAGCCAACAGCCCAGACAGCTATTTGGGATATATATCACAGCAAAGAATACTCAAGTGACTTGTGAGCCAAATACCTGTTTTGAACCATTTCTACCTCTCCAGACTGGCATCCATTTCCTGTATTTTACATTTATGGGACTACAGAATCACAAAGGGAAAATGGCAAGTTGCATCTGAAGAACAAGGCTGCCTATATGTTTGGAATTGACCCAGATCAAAGGCTAACTCTTATCAACCCACAAAAAGCAGCCAAGGCTCAGGATAGCCAAGATCACTTGGGTGGGGAGGTGCTTTGTAGACAAGGATTGTTGACTGCACTATCACATGATGCACAGAGAAAATTAAAAGGAGTTCTGAGATAGGATCTGGGATTCTGTATTTCTAAGTCACCCAAATGCTGGTGATTTATGGGCCATGCTGTAAGTAGCAAAGGCTCAGGTCCTACCCTCGATACATTTTCTTTCTTTTTTAAGATTTATTTATTTACACAAGAAGCACTGAGGTACACAGGACAGAGGTGCAGGAGGGTGAGAGAATTCACCAGAGACAGAGCAGGGAGCAGAACAGGCAGAAGGAATGAAGCACACTGCTGAGGGGAGCAGCAGGCAAGACAGAAGAGGTCTGCCTCACCACGTGGGAATCTCCCTGGCCAGCCAGGAATCAAACCCATTCTGCAGAGGCTGTGGACAGCTTCACAGCCCTGTGCTCAACCCGCTGCACCACCAGGGAGGTCCTCAATACATTTCTATTAGCTTCTTTTTCCTTTGCAGTGGCCAGACAACAAGATGCCTCCCACCCACGGTCATTTCTTGGTGTCCTTATGTTTCTGTAGTGCCTTTCCATGTTAAGTAAGGTTGACAGCATGTATCTTCCCAGGTTTGTTGATAAACATCATTGTCACTACCACCTTGCTATTTTCTTGGAAGAAGGAATAAAATTAATCCAGTCACCATGTTGGGAGGACACCCAAGCAGCCCTTTGAAAAAGTGTGGACATTCAGAAACAAAGATCATTCTGCTATTCATGTAAGTGAGCCATTTTTTGTTTTGTTTTGTTTATTTTTTAATTTTTAAAATTTTTAAAAAGATTTATTTATGCATACAAGAACGGGAGTACAGGCCAGAGGTGTGAGGGGTGAGAGGATTCACCATAGACAGAGTGGGGAGCAGAACAGGCAGAGTGACTGAGATACACTGCTGAGGGAGCAGTGGGCAAGCCAGGAGAGGTCTGCTGTGCCATGTGGATTTCTCCCTGGCTGGGGATCCATCTCTTGTTATAGCGGCTGTGGTAAGCTTCATAGTTTGTGTCTTAACCCCTTGTGCCACCAGGGAGGCCCCATGGTGAGCCATTTTGGATGAACCATCACCATCTACAGCCAAGCATTCAGGTCATGGCAACACTGGTTGACATTTTGAACAAAATCTTATGAGAGCCCTCAAGCCATAATCAACCAACCTGTGGACTGATGGCTAGAAATTGACATTTATAATAAGCCTCCATTCTTCTCTCCATTCCACAGAATTTTGAAAGTACTGTTTGAGGGAAGGGATTTTATTTCTTCTGTCATCATGTGTCTTCAGCACTAGGTATACTATAACCATTAAGTAATATTCTTGAATTAATTATGTAGTTAACTACAAATCATATTTTTAAAACATGACCTAAGAGAAAGAGTAAGAGACCTAATAAAAACTTTGAACTATTATATATTTCATGTGTTTTTTCATGTTGCTAAATTGTATGTGAAATGTTTTTAAAAGTTTAAAGCAATCCCAAGGTGTAAATTATACTAAAGTAGATTTTCCCCTAAAGTAGATCTTTTTAAAGCGTTTATTTCTGTTGGGAAGTAAATTTGGCTTGGGAAAGACAAAAATAACCTTGTAAGTTCTCTTTTTAGGTTTCTTATTATTTATATGGAACAGAATAATCACCTTTTTTTTTTTTTTTCAAATGATAGAGTTGGAAGGTTACCAAATGTTAAAGCTTCATTCACTTGAAATAGATAAATATTATTGATTTATTATAGATGAGTAAATTGGAATTTAGACAGATTTAAGGATTTGGCCGAGGTGGAGATTCTCTCCAAGTGTAACCTTCATGGGAAGCTGTGGGCTTCGGTGCAAACTTAGCCAAGTCCAAGAACCACAGCATTTACAACCAATCCCAAAAGTGACACAGAAATGGCATCTAGAAACCCCTGTCACAAAATTATGAATGTCTTAAGGGGGTGGACCGCAAATTCCTAAGGAACATGCATTTTGCTAAGAAACACAACAAGAAGGACCTGAAGAAGATGCAGGTCAACAATGCCACAGCCATGTGTGCACATGCTGAGGCTGTCAAGCCCCTTGTAATGCCCAAGGAAGTGAAGCCTAGCACCCCAAAGGACAGCAGCTGTAAGTTCAGTCCACTCATCTACATCGCTCACCCCAAGCTTAAGAAATGAGCACATGTCCACATGTCAAGGGTCTGAGGCTATCCCAGCCAAAAACCAAGGCTCAAATACAGGCTCAGGATGTAACTGCAGCACAGAAACTCAAAGATGTGCAGGCTGCCAAAGGTGCTCAGGCTCCTAGAGATGCTTGGACTCTCACAAAGCCTCCAGAACAGAGAACGCTGCCTGTCCATGTTAAGACAGAAGGACAGTGTTACACCCTGGCTGCTGTCTGCAGAGTACTGTTGTCTTCTTGTGTATTTTCATAAAAATGCGTACACACAAAAGTGTACCCTTCAGACAGCTCAAACAGCAGAATATCCTGAGATCAAAAGGATAGCCTCCAGAACTCTAACCAAGACTTACTAAATTAGACTCTGTAAAGAAATCTACATTTTTAGATGCTTCTTGTAAATCAGTGGCTTCTAGCACAGTGTTTCCCAAACTAATGTCATCATAATCACTTAAGGATCTTATTAAACTGCAAATTCTGATGCAGCATGCCTGCAGCAGGACTTGAGATTCTTTGTGTCTAACAAGTTCTCAGGCAATTCTGATGTTTCTAGTACATAGACCACATACTGAGTAGCAAATATCCGTAGCAGCAGTTCTCAAGGTATGGTCCTAGATCTAGCAGCATATGCATCACCAGGGACCTTGTTAGAATTGTAACTTCTTGGTTCCCACTGCAACCAGGAGAGAAATAGAAACTTTGATACACATTAAAATTTGTGTATCACTGAGTTAAAACTATTAAATCAGTGGTTTTCAAGCTTTAACATGTCCTCAAATTTTAATGTGTATCAAAGTTTCCATTTCTCTCCTGGTCTGTAGTGGGAACCAAGAAGTTACAATTCTAACAAGGTCCCTGGTGATGCATATCTAGGACCATACCTTGAGAACCACTGCTATGGATCTTTGCTACTCAGTATGTGGTCTATGTACAAGAAACATCAGAATCTCAAGTCCTACTACAGGCATGCAGCATCAGAATTCACAGTTTAATAAGATCCCTAAGTGATTGTGATGGACAGGGAGATCCCCACATGGTGCCATAGACCTCTCCTGTCTCTCTTGCTGCTCCCCTCAGCCATGTATTTCAGTAGATCCACCTGTTCTGTTCCCCACTTGTCTCTGGTGATTCTCTCATCGCCCTCACCTCTGGCCTGTACCCCAGTTCGTGTATGCATAAATAAATAAATAAACAAACAAACAAACAAATAAATAAATAAATCTTTAAAAAAAAATCTGGATTCTTAAAAAAATCTCCTAGTTTTCAAATACCTTGCCCTGACTGGCTCTGTCTACCCCACACTCCTCCTTTTACACAGCTCAGATTGTTTCCACACCTAGCACAACATTTCAAACAGAAAAATATAAATGCCTGCATTCATTTAAGTAAATAAATAATCTAAATCCTTTGGTTTATATTTCATTCATTAATGAAATTACATCTGCAAAGAACTTATTTCCAAATAAAGTCACTTTTCTGAGCTACTAGGTGGGCACACTTTTTTGGGGGCGGGCAGATACTAACCTTCTGCATCCCCTAAGACTCCAATTCCTGGTAATTTAACAGCTTTGTGAGACCCTGGGTAGATAAGTCATCTCTTCCATGCCTGGATTCCAACCTATAGAAATCATAAGATAATAAATAGATTTTGGCTTAAGTCACTATGATTGAGTAGAAAAGTAATAGAGTGCCTTCGAAAGAATGTTACCTGGTGCAAGGTAGAAGGGTCCAAGAGGAATGTGGAAGTCATCCTCCTAGAAAGTATCTCAAACAGGGCTATTGGAATTCAAATGGAGTTAGGAGAGTATGTACCAGACAGTCCAGCACAGGATGTCAGACCCAAGGGGAGTAAGAGGGCATTAATGCAGGAGGGTGATTTGTCAGAGCCTACATGGGATGGAGAGGCATCCTAGAGTGTGGTATCAGAGATTGTGCTTAATGGTGAGGATGTCCACATGACGGTCAGATGCCAAGCTGTGTGGAAGCATTTCTGTGTAAGGGGGTGGCGCAGGGCCAGGAAAGAGGATGTTCATACAAGAGGAAATCAGCTCCCAGTGTCAGAAAGCAAGTGGAGTGAGGAAAGTGTCCTCATGGCAGTGCTGCCTCATGTGGTATAGCAGAGCCAAGTCTACAGAGGATGACATACACATAAGGGAGCATCCCCACATGGGATGCCAGATCCTAAAGGCAGTAGGGAAACTAAATTGTTCATGTTGGGGGAAGGTAACTTAATGCAGATGTTGGAGCATAAGTGGATGAAGAGGGCTTTTATGCTGTAAGACAGTCCTGGACAGGATAGGAACAAGAATGGCCTGTTTGGCAAATTATAAAAATGAATATAACAACTACATTAATAACATACTAGAGAAAATTTTAAAATGATAAAATTAATATGCAATCAATGCAATACATTACATAATTAATGGATACTAATATCAGCTGTTTTACAATAACTCATACATAAATTATCTGCGCTGACAGATGAGGAAAAAGAGAGAGTTTAACTGGCTTAGCAAAGTCACATAGTGGGTAGGGGTCAGAGCTGGGACTCTATCTCAGGATCGTTGTCAATCTACAAAACCCATGATCCTCCAATGCAGCTGGGCAGCTTCCCTCACAGGGCATGCTCCCTCACAGGGCATGAGATTGAGCTTCTTGAAAGATGTTGATGGTGAAAGATCAAGGCTTTGAAGTCTGGAGCACTCCAACGTTAGGGAAGAGGAACTAGTGACACAGGAAAAAAAAAGTCAGAGAAGTAGAAGCTGGAAATACCAATGAGCTGTATGAGTCAGAGGTGGTGAGCATTTCTGAAAAGTAAAAAAGCAAAGGGCTGGTTGCCAACCAATTGATTAAAAAACAACACAGAGGATAAGGAGTGAATTGAATTAGGTGATTAGAAGCTCAAGTTGACCTTAGCTAAAACCTTTTCTGCTTGTGCCGAAAGCAGAAGCCAAGTTTTAATTAGCAACAAGTTAGTAGGAACTGAGGGAATGAGGATTTTGAGTAGACTCTATTGACCTTGTACAATCAACCAAAGGAAGAGGTCAATGCTGAGGGTAAAACTCGGAATGTGCCGTCCGGATTTCGAGGAGGTGCAGATCTATGGGATTAGGATTGGCTGGAGGAGGAACCTTTCGACATAGGAATTAAAAAGTTATCTAAGGAATCATATTTGGCATGAGTTTTTGCGTGTGTGAAAAATTGAGGCAATTCATCTAATAAAAGAGAAATCTGAAAAGGCGAAAATAACAAGATCAGCCATATTCCATATTAGACAAGGAGTGATTGTGAAAATTGAGCAATCCCTCCAGGAACCTCATGAGCTCATTGGTTGGCCCCATTTTACAGACTGGGAACTCCAGTTTCAGTCACTTGCTCAAAATCCAATGCAGACATCAACTCCAGGAGACCCCGGCAGCTCTAAACTCAAGCTGCCAGCTTGAGGTCAACGGTGAACAAGTCGACCTTGCCGGGGGCGGGCGGCTTCGGAGCGGGCTGGAACTACACTTCCCAGTGTGCCAGGCGGGGCGGGGCGCGGGCGGGGAGGGCGCAGGCTCCTTCCCAGAAGCAAAAGCGGAAACAAAAGAGTCTCGCCGGCGTCCCCGTCCGCACACTCGCGCACACCCGCGCTCGGGCGCACACGGAGCAGGCACCAGCGCCCGGAGCGAGCCAGCGAGCGGCGAGCCGGGGACCCACCGGGCTGAGCGAGCCGAGCAGCCAGCGAAGCAAGCCCGCCAGGACCCCAAGTCCCCGAGCCCCTCAGCCGCCCCCCGCCGGCCGGTGTCCCCCGCCGCCCTCCCTGACCCATGGCGCTGAAGCGGATTCAGAAAGTGAGTGCCGGGGCCAGGCCTGGGGAGGCGGGGCGGGTGTCGGCCCCCTGCCCGCGCCGAACCGGGCGGTGGTCCCTGGAGACGCGGCGGGAGGGCAGGGGATGCGCGGGTGGGCCGGGGCGGGGGCCGGGGGCGGGGGCGACGGCCTGGCCAGCGGGCACCGGACAGGTGAGGTGGGAGCGGGCATCCATCCCGGGTGGGCAGAGGTGCTTGGAGACCGGGGCGCCGCTGCACGCTCGCGCCGGAGCTACGCCCCGAGTCCCCGGGTGGAGACCCTCCTCCGTCTCCAGACCTGCTCGAAATCTCTACTACATGGTCACGGCTGGATTTTTGCCTTCACACCGAGCTAGTTTTTGGCCCTGTCATGCCGTGTTTTCTCCCCACATTTCTGAATCCCGTCCTCTTTTATAGTCTTGCTTCGCGGTGTTCCCGAGGAGGGAAAGCAAGGTGTGGTGGGCCTGCAGCCTTTTTCTCCTCCGGAGCTGTTGGGTTTGTTCTTTCTCTCTGTCGTTGGAGCTGGCTTAGTTGGGGCCGAGAAGCCTCCTGCCCCTTCTATTTTGGTGCCTCTGCTGCTGCTGCCACTTCAGGTCACATAGCTGTAGTGAAAACATAGTTGCTTGATACACAAGATGACCTCCTGGCTGTGATTCATGGTGAGTCAAGCCAGGCAGCCCCCCCCTCCATGATAAACTTATATGTAAAGTTTGAGACACAACAGAAACGGCCATAAATAAAATTGTTTGATGCTTTGACACATGGGTTTAGAACGAGGAAGAAAGGTATATATTCATTCTCCAAATACATATCCCAACTCTGTAAGGAATTGTCTTCTGGCATATTTATAGATAGCTACTCTTGCACATGTGAACATCTTACAATACTAGGGTTGGGGGCTTCCACTTCACTTTGATTCCTTGATGGGTTTTTGGTCAGTCTACTGACACAGGTTTTAGGTTTGTAGTTCTAGTTCCTGTTGGAAACATGGAATTTGTTTTTTAAATGGAAAATGCATTTAGCAAGTTAAGCCAACAACGGACAGCATGTTTTCTAAATAAATGGATTCACACCAAAATTTTTTTATCAACTTTTTCCACTAGTGAATGGATACAGCAGAGACATGTATACATTGTATCTCAGTCACCTCTGTGGCATCTTCTGGTACAGAGGACAGCAGCTTTCTCAGACAGCCCAGGTTTTGGTTTTGGTTTCATATACTAAAACTGTGGATCACGGTTCTTTTTTGTGCCACCTGAGGAAGGGACCCCTTAGTATGAAATATGTAACAATCAGTATTTGTTGACTTATGTTTTCTGATTTTAAGATAATACTATTATACATTTTTTTAAAAAATAATCCTAATTTTGAAGCCCTAGTCAGCATCTTTGCCATGCTTTGTATACTTACTAATTGTGATATGATATTGTCTCACATTTGAGTTAATTACACACATTTTTCCATAAAGTTATAAAATTCTATTTCATTTCCTAGTTGTGAGTCTTTGCACTTACAGTGACTTTTAAATAGTGGATAATTTGTCCTCAGAAAGAAACTTTCCAAAGAAAATGGGCACTACCTGTAAATACCATATTGGGCAGTTGTTAATCACCATGCTGAACCAATGTATTTTGTTCATATTTATATCTGAAGCCCTTTTTGACATCATCAAGATAAAAATACTAATTTGACTCTTGCATGTTTCAAGAAATGAACGTACATGTTAACTCTTGGCCTTTCTTTTTAAGTTTATTAAAGTAACTCTGATAGATATAAGTCATTCGGTTATGATTTTGCTCAACCTAAAGTGGCAGACTTTAGAACTGTGCAGAACCTCAGAAAATTGCAGGATTGAGTGGAGGGCAGGGCAGGGGACAGCTTGTGGTGTGTCAGAATCACTTGTGGAGTATTTTCAGACTGTCCCCACAGCTATAAATGCAAAAATGTGGAATCCTCAGTTGGACTGGAGTAGAAACACTGGTGAGAAACACTGACTGCGCTCACATGAAAAGATTATAAAGATGGTTGAAGTAAAATCATATGTATGTGCAGAGCATGTGAATATCAGCTTTAAATATATTTTTATAGTAGAATTTACTAAATGATTTAATACTCTAGACATCCACTGACAGTTTTGTATGTCAGCTCATAAATTTACGCACCAATTCTCTATTTTTAGATACAGTGAATGATGTTATCACAGTCACCTAAATCACTAAAGGAGAAAAAGTTTGAACAAAGTCTGAGGAAAGATACCTAAAACAGTTGGAAAAAAGAGGGCAGGTTTTCGTCTGGACATCTGTTATTTCCCAGAATTTCTAAGTGTTCTATCAATCTGTTTTCAATTCTTTATAAACTTGTTTTGGAAATCATTTTTTAAATTACAGGTGTTACAATACTAAATGTTTTAAAAACAGTCATTAATCATTTTTCTGTATTTCCTTCCGGATACTTTTATTTGACAAAGAAATTATATTAATGATCATGCTGACATGATGTGATAGGATAAAATTGTTTATTCTTTGATCTATTTTTTGAAAAGTAAGAGTTTTTGTTATTTATAATCAATTTAATATAAAAATATATAAATGAACTTGATAAATATTTTGAACTGCTGATTTTTTTTATTTTTACAATTTGACATTGAATTCTTTTTCTTTGAAAGGGCAAAAAATGTTTACTAAAATAACAACATATCAAAGATGTCCATCATCATACTTTTGACAGCTCTGAACCAGGCACAAATACAAAACAGTATTGGCTCTACCTGCTTTAGGAAAACACACATTTGCTTTGCCATCCCAAAGCAGAAGGGGAAACTAAAAGTCATTGGTGTGTATTCTCTGTCCCTGTCACCTCATGTGCCCAGAAGCTCTGGGCACCAGGCACACTCCAAGGTGGGGAGGTGGGGGAGGCATTTAATTCTTTACATCAATCTAGAAAACATTAGGGTGCTTTAAAAAAGGTAGCAAAACCCAGCCTTCTGACTCTTTAACTTACTAGCTTGTGTCCTGATCCATACAATGATGCTCCTGATAAATACAACCACTGTGTAAAATATATAATGATTTCTATGTGCTAAACTCTGTTCTGAGTGCTTGACATATATTAATTGATTTTAAATTCAGTAGGCATGAAGTAGAAATGACTATAATGTAAATTTTGTAGATGATGAGGCACTTAACTAGTAAGGGGCAGTGCTAGGATTTTAATCCAAGCAGTTGGCTCCAGCTTCCATACCCTTAACCACTTAACTGCATTGCTTCTTTTACCCAGATGGACTCATGTCTTATATCTGTTGAACTTAAATTGAAGGACATAAGAAAGTCAAATGAGTTTATGGCTGTAAATGCTTTGCAAAATGGAATGTTCTATACAAATGTAAAGTAGTAGTATAATTAAGATCTTGGCGTATTTAATCATTTTCACTGATGCATCACTCTGTTGATTATGCATTGTAAGTCTCTGCTTTGAAGTAATGTACACTAGATCATTTAACATGGTAAATGAATAGTATAACTTTGTTCACCCTTGTTGCATTCCTTAAAAGTTTTATCCTCAAAAACAGATTTGAAAGAATTGGTTGTAACTCACAAATGTTCTGTCAAAAGTATTATTTCATTGTAGAGTTTACATTTGAGAAAATGTTCTTGAATAGAGCATTTTAGTTCCTATAGTGGCTTTGAATAGTAGTAGCTCAGACTCATATGTTAGGAAGATTTTCAGATTATGAGATTAAAATCTAAGACTCCCGGTGTTTTCAGTAAAGGATACTACTTTTTTTTTTTAAAAAAAAGGAGGAATGCAGTACTTATACTTGGTAGATAAATGATTTGTTTTGAGAGGAAAGGAAGAAAGTGTTCTTTTTCTAAACAATTACCCTGTGAGATTTTCCACTTTTAGATCTTTGTAATTAAACTCAGTCTTCCTTTTGCCCTCATATCATGTATTTTTCTTTCTTTGCCACAGCAGAGGTGTAAAAAGACAAGATAACCTATAACAGTAAAAAGTTTTGAGGTTTTTTTCTCTGTAGAAGTAAATAGCATAGATTTAAATAAGGGTATTTATGGTTATTTTAGGAAGCCAGACACATATAAAAACCAAACCTGGCAGGATGTGGGATTGCCTCCAGTAAAGCAGAATAACATCCTTATTTGCTTGAGTTTCTGAAATACACAGAGAAAAGATGTTTTTAATGAGTGCTACTAATCAAAATGATAAGCCAAATACCTGCCATCAAACTGACTTAATGATTATCCACAACGTAGTAGCTGACCTCTCCTTTTATTTTAGCAATGGATGAGCAGATAGCGTATTTAATTAAAATTTGGTATTGAGGGCCTCCCTGGTGGCCTAGGAGTTGAATCTCAGTGCTATCACCATTGTGACCTGAGTTCTGTGCGGGCCAGGGAGCTAACCTACATGTGGTGCAGCAGACATTTCCTGTTTCACCAAGTGCTCCCTTTAGCAGTGTATTTCAGTAAGTCCACCTGTTCTGTTCCTTACTGTCTCTGGTGAATCCTCCAACCACCTGCACCTTGGACGACACCCCAGTTCTTCTACATAAAACTAAATAAAATCTTTAAAAAACAAAGTTGGTATTGAAATAGCCATCTTTTGTCTTACCCCTGTGAAATGCTGTGATAACTCTTATTAATATGTCTAATATATACCAGATTTGTAGGGTTTTTGTGATGGTGGGGTTTGTAGCATCCTCAGGCTGATTCAAAACATATGGCTGAAGGCAGGACAGATTCTATTTCTAGATGACCTCTGAGAAGCTGAGGTTTTTTTTTTTTTTTTTCTTTTAATTTGGTTCTGGGATGACTCTATGAAGGTTTGGTTATGTTCATTGGACAGTAGTAAGAGGCTGCTGCATTCCAGGAGTTGTCCTTAGCATGGAGAAGTATTCTTAAGTACACTGTCTAGTGCTAAGTGCTGCCTATTCCATCACCACTGTGCGCTGAACTTCCTGTCTTGCCTATTGCTGTTTGTTTCCTTCATTGCTCTCTGTTCATATTATGCAGCTTGTAAGGCTCTTCTTCAGTGAAACCATATTGTTTAATAGATTTCTCTCTCCTTTCAGACTTAAGAATGCCTCTCCAACAGGGGTAGGGTAGGGTAGGGGGTGGTTTTTTCACCCTAATTTTCCTTAGTAATAAAAATAATCAGTTCTCACAAATTATTTCTAATTTATTTTAGAAAAATAAATTGTTCTCCAGGTATCTACATTGGTTTTGTGAGCACAGTTTGGATTGCTCTAGACACAACCAAACAGACCTGATGTCCAGGGCTCATTGCTTTCTAAAGTAGCAAGACTCTGGCTTGTGTTTTTGTGTCTGCCAAATTTTAATGTGTTGTATTTTCATTTAGTTAGACATATTTTATAATTTCCTTTTCAGCCCTTGAGTTATTTAGAAGTATATTATTTTCCAAATGTTTTGAGATTTTACAGATAACTTCTTGTTAGTTATTTCTAATTTAATTTAATTGTGATTAGAGAACATGCTTCATTATCATTATTAATTTGACTCCTTTTACATTTTTGAGACCAGTTTTATGGCCTAGAATATGATCTCTATTTTTTACTTACAAAATAATAAGCCTCTCTGCTGCTCAACATAGTTTTTGAATAATAATATTTTATAATTGATGTCTGTTAAGTTATCTCAAAGGAATGAATATCATACTAAGGTTTACGTTTTCCCAGTGTCTTCTTATACTTTTATGAGCCCCTAGAATAGGAATGAGCTTCCCGAACAGAAGTGACAAAATCATTTTAATAAATCATATATAGCATTAAAAAATTGAATAGAAAATATTGGTGCTTTGGGTATTGTTGGGGGGTTGTTTCATTAAATTTTTGTTTTAGTTACATATATATGTAATAGTTTGTGATATAAGTTTTTTATATTAATTTTTAAAATTTTTTTACATCATTGTACATTTTTAAACAATATTTGCTTCCCCCCACCCCCTCAGGTATAGTCCCCATAGAGTTTCCTTCACCAATGCACCCATGCACCATCACCTCAGTCCCCTGTGCTCCTTCCTCCCTTCCTCTCATGCCTCTTCCTCCTCGTCCCCTGCAGTATGCCTCTGATTTATAATTGTCCATTTTTGCTTTGTTGTGTTTTGTACTGTTACTATTTTTTTACACTGATGTCTTATTTGGTTCCCCTATATTCCTGCTATAAGTGAAACCATCTGATATTTTTCTTTTTTCCTTCTGGCTTATTTCACTGAGCATAATTACTTCTAGCTCCTTCCATGTTGCTGCAAATGGTATGAGTTTATCTTTTTTGATTGCTGAATAATATTCCATTGTGTATAAATGCCACATCTTCTTGATCCAGTCATCTATTTTTGGGCATTTGGGTTGTTTCCAGGTTTTACCTATTGTAAATAGTGCTGCAATAAACATAGGGGTACAGGTGTTCTTTTGAATCAATATTTTTGTATCCTTGGGTTAGATCCCTAGGAGTGGAATTGCCAGGTCATATGGTAGCTCCATTTTTAGTAGACTGAGGAACCTCCAGACAGCTTTCCATAGTGGTTGGACCAGTTTGCACTCCCACCAGCAATGTAGGAGAGTTCCTTTTTCATCACATCCTTGCCAACATTTATTTTTGCTTGTTTTTTTAATATGTGCCATATAAATGTTTTTCTTACTGTAAGTTGCTATAATAAAAATTTGGAAATTGTTTCATAACATAAAATCCATAGGTAAAAATCAATATTGTCAAAAATATATGCCATTTTCATGCATATGTGTGTGTATATATATGTACACAAAAATTATTTTAACATAGACACACAAACATACAGATGGATAGATAGACACGGAAGTATAATGTAAAATGATCTGGTCTTGGAAGCTTTTCTATCTGATACAAACTGACAATGCTCTGTTTTCTGCTACAAGTAACAGCCTTTTATAGTCACCTATGTATATAAGCACCATTACTGGGTGATACTAGAGATTAATTTATTGTGCAGATGTCTGCTATGTGCCAGTTCTTAGGTATAAGAAGTAATACTTAATAACAAATATTTGGTAAGTATTGGTAGGTATTTTTCCCTGAAGCACCATCTTTCTTGGCTACTATGAAGTAGTTACTTTTGATATTGTAGCATTCAAAATTATGAATTAGTGTTTGTGTCTAACCTTTTACAAGATATGTCTCTTGGGAAAAGATGAATTCATTTTCATTCCTTCACTCATCACACTTTTGTTTCTCTTGAGCATGCTGAAAGTTGTAAATAGTTTAATTCAGTGCTGGAGCATTGTTGGCTCCAGTGTTGATTGAGAATAATATGCTTTCGTTATTACAGTCTTGAAGTGAGTATTGTTTTGGGGTAGGAAGAGAGCTGGAGGGAAGTCAAGTGGTCCGAGCCTTTGTCCTAGCTTTGGCTTTGTGACTTTGGCCAAGAAATGCATAGACTTTATTTTCTTTATCAAGGAATTTAATGGGTTGGACTAGGTAATTTCTATGATCTTTTCTGATTTATAATTTTAAGCAGACCTATAGAATGTTACTTGTTCAGCAAATAGCAAAAATGGTCACAAAAATAGCAAGTAGTGGCACTATCTTCTCTTTGAAAGGTGAGTTAAAATTCTGTTAATATTCAGATGTCAGAATTAAAATATTGGCATCTTAATGTATAGTATAAGGTTAATGAGTATATAAAGATATATTATTCTTTGATTAAAGAGTGATTATTTGGGACTCAAATAAGATATATTTCTGTTACTCTACTGCATAACATACTTTTCTGATACCATTAAATTCCATATCAGAGGTGTCTTTTGTATTTTAAAGATTTAGACCATACCTTCACAACTTCCTTCCATGTAGTAGTTGTTTTTTTTTTTTTTTTTTTAAGATTTAATTTATTTTTGTGTAGAACTGGGGTGCCGGTTAGAGGTGCAGGGTGTGAGAGGATTCACCAGAGACCCAGTGGGGAGGAGAATTGGCGGATCCACTGAAATACACTGCTAAGGGGAACAGAAGGCAAGGCAGGAGAGGTCTGCTGTGCCATGTGGGTAGCTTCCTGGCTGGGGATCCAACTCAGGCCATGGCGGTGGGTGACAGCACTGAGAGTTAACCCCTAGGCCACCAGGGGACCCCTGTAGTTGTAGTTTTTTTATTCAAGTAAATGTATTCACAGAGCACCTTCTGTACATAAGACATATACAAAGTAAGGTAACAAGATAGGTAGACAAGTAAGACATAAGAAGTGTTATCAAAGACATTTAAAACGAGTAAGACTAAGAAAGACCATGTAACAACTAGGTAGGTTTAGAGAAGTACCTTAAGTAATATTCAACATATTTGAGCAGGAAGGGAGTCAAAGGTAGGAGAGGCTAAATTTATTTAGGGAATATCAGGAAAATTATGGAGAAAATGGAATTAGATACAGGTTTGGAAGGATGGGTAGTATTTTTAGACTTACGGAAATCAGCCTCCTAGATTAAGCGTCAGAAATGATAATACTAGAAGCTATGTGACTTATTTTGGAAGCAGTGGGTGATCTTGCTTTGGGGACCCACTCAGAGAATAGTAGAATATAAAAGTTCATGCTGTGGAGGGCCTTGAAGATCCACACTGAGAAAAATGTACTTAATGCAGAAATTTGGGGAAGCCACTAAAGGTTTTTGAGTAAGGATATACCATTCTTAATCATAGTGATAGATATGCACTATTTTGCCTCATAGAACACATGATTGTTTACCATTTGTAATTACACATTTGATAAATGTTATGGAAAGGGAAGCTTAGAGGACTCTGGGGACATATCAATTGTCTTTTGAACAGTTAAGGAAAACATCTGTAAGGAAATGATATTTAAGGTGAGACTTGAAGGTGAAAGTAAAGTAAGTAAAGTGAATGAATGAATGAATGGTGGGACAGATGGCGGAAGGTTTTTCTCTAAAAGGAAATGGTGTTCGAAAACTAGAGGCAAGATAGCATTTTGGGGAATTGAACTGATGCAGACAGCATTGGGGGCAAGTAGTTGCAAATAGAAGGATAGGGAGGAGTCTGATCCTTCAAAGTTTATAAGTCACTGTAAGGATTTAAAACTATATTAAGGCTAATGAAAAACATTAAAAGGGTTTGACATGGATTTTTAAGATTTTGACTGCAGTGTGTTAGTAGAGAACTAGGATAATGTCAGTTAAGATTGTGTTGTTCAAATGTGAGATTTGAGCTAGGGCGGTAACAGAGAACATTTGAAAGGGCTATGGAAGGAAAATTACAGATTATGTGTAGCAAATGGCCTCTCTGAGTTGGCCAGACCCACCTTTGCCTACTCTTGCTTAGTCCTTCAAGTCAAGTCTCAAAGATTCAGTGGTATAGGCAGTCTCTCCAGACTCCTTCTGCCACCCAATCTGTTCTAGATACTTTAATGATGTCTCCCTACTTCAAGTTTTTGGCTTCCTACCCTGAAAAATCTCTTTTCTGGCTTATCTCTCAGACTCTTCTGCCCTTGGAACCTCTACTTTCCTATATGATTGGGAACTGCTGCTGGAACTATTTCAGTGGCAGGGATCTGGACTGAAGGAGAATCTGAATAGCTAAACTACTGATTAATGTGAAGGGAGGGAATGGGAGGATTCCAAGACTCTGAGTTTGGGTTATTGGAGTGAATGTGTATTTTTACCATAAGTCTTCATAAAATAGATTCGAATAGTTTTTACTAGGATACCTTAAATTTTTAAAAAAGATATCTATCTGTGTTATATATATGTATAATTGATATAACATATAAAGGGAGACAATCAAGAGCCTTCTATTTAAAAGGAAGCCACTTTTAAAAATTAAGGACAGGATAGCATTTTTGGACATTGAAAGTCATGATGGCTGGTTTAGAGAGCACGGGGGGAAATTGGTTGTAGATCTGAGACACTGAGTAAATAATGTCCCTGATCTTTACTTGAAATGTTTATTATAATGGCCCGCTTCGTAGTTCAGATTCAACAAATAATACTGTGATGCAGCAAAGTCAGTCTCATCATTGCTTTCCTCCTCTTTTTGTGTGGAATTTGATGGTAGTAATAGCAGCCTTTGCTGGAGGTATTTGACCCAAAAAAACAGAGAAGCAACCAAGACCATTTTGTTGAAGTGAGTTCGGTTCTCATAACTTTAATTAATTGTATGTTATTAGCATTTTGAAGTCTTCCAGGAAGAATCTATGTGGTTTAAAATATGTGTTCATTAACTCAAGGATTAAAAAGGTCCTGTACTTGGAGGCATTTCAAACATTGTATGACATCTCTCTGTTGAAATAGCTCTAGTTAACTGAATAAGGAGATCAGAGTCTGAACTGTAAGTCCATGAAATGTTTATTCACAGACACACCAAACATAGCCCATATATGCTTTAGAGACAACATAAAAAATGTAATCCAGTAAGAATTGTTGTCTTGTTTTAGGAATTTTAGGTAAAGACAGTTGTTGTCACATTAATTGATTGTTGAGCCAGCTTTTTTGAAATAATGTTTTATATATTTTGGATTCAGTAACTGAAATTTGGGGCTGTAAATCAGTCGCTATGTATGGGCTGTTTAATGTCCTTTCCACACACCCAGTGGGGTATATATTATATCTATTATGGAGATTTAGATCTTCTGAATGTTGAAGCTAGAGAACAACAAAGCATTTTCAGTCTGGTCAGCATAATTTTTTAGAGAATATTTATTGCATAGTGTCATATTAAGTCAGATGGTAAATAAAGCAGCTCTGACTAGTTAGCTTTCATTCTCTACTGTTCAGATTGGACTGTTACCCTTCTGGGAGCTGAGAGATTAATGCAGGCGGCTTCTCTTACATTCCCTTCTTTGTTTCCTTTTATTTGTTTACTTTCTTTGAATTAGGGGCCTAGTCTACTTTTAGATTTTAAGTCCCCTAGAGGCAGGGATTGTGTCTAGGTTGGTTTTATGGAGAACACTCAGCATATTGTGGGGGTGTTATAAACAAGCCATCTGTGCCAATTTAAAATTCAGTTTCAGTACTTTCAGTACTTTTCTTTGTGTCTAGTTGGTTATAGAAAATTGAATTAGAATAGAGGTGCTTAGATATAAGGCTGTATAGATCCATTAAGTACACATTTTTTTGTGTTTAAAAGTGTAGAGTACTTTTATAGTTCCTGTCACAGTATAGGGACAATGTCTTATAATCTGCCTTTTATTAATACATCTTGCATTTTTATTTTGAAATGTAGATACCCTAATTAGTTGTTTTTTGTTTCTTGTTTTGTTTTTTGAGTGTTAATTTCTTTGGAATCAAACTGCTTCATTGATACAGACTACTTTGTTGGGTGGCAGGGTACAAGTTTGATATGTATTGCTTCATCTGCATTTAGGTATAAAGTTAGTTTGTTTTAAACTTACTTTGTCTCAAAGGAGAAGAAAGAAATGCAGTCAACTTTGTATTTCAATTTTAGATTTGTCACTGCAATGAAAATTGAAGTGCACAATTTTAATTCTTATCAAAAAGAGTTCTTTTCATTTATGAATTTACAGCTAATCTCATTATTTGATAACCTTCTTTTACATTATATGATTTCTACACATTTCTGTTATGTACATATCTGGCAGAATTGCTGGCCATTGAGTATCCTTATGTTCTCTTTTAGTGGTTACTATCAAACTTTTCTTTTTCCATCAGCAGTATGTGAGAGTTCAGTTGCTTCACATCTTTGCTAACACTTGTGTTTTCTTCTGGCTTTTTCATTTTAATCATTCTGTTGGATGTGTAGTGACATAGCTTTTTAATTTTAATGTACATTTCCTTGATGACTATTGAAGCTGAGCCCCTTCTCATAATATACATTGGTTATTTTGATAGCCTCTTTTATAACATGCATGTTCAAATCTGCCTTTTAAAATTGCACTGTAGAAATATATTTTACATATTCTGATTATGAGACTGACACACTGACTGCTGCACTGAGGAGGAAGACTTTTTGCATATTCTGAATGTGAGGTTTCTGTTAGATATATGGATTGCAGATATCTTCTGTGTGGTGGCTTTCCTTCTCACATTTTTACTGTGTCTTTTATAAACAGATAAGCTTCACTTTAATCAAGTCCAAATTTTCTCTTTATTCAATTTGTGTCCTATTTGAGAAATCTCTGCCTCCACCAAGGTCATGGACTTTTTATCTGTTCTCTGCATTATTATTTTGTCTTTCTTATTTAAACCTATGATCTGTATAGATTGGATTTTTGGGTATGGTTTGAGGTGGGGGAAGTCAAGTTTCTTTTTTCTCCCACACTGAAAACTATTTTCCTTTTCCTACTATGATACTGTCTTTTTAGTTTTTGAATTCCAATTTTACCATTGTTTTCTTTCCATTTTCAACATATTGATAAAATAACTGAAGTTAAAATAAGTGCTCCTGATCCCATGCATATGACCAACACCATCACTTTTGCTTCCATATCGGTAATGATATTTGTTTATCAAAAACAGTGGAAACAGTCTAAGTTGGGCTTCAGGGATGTTGTCTATTTCTTTTATGTACAACATTTTGTAATGAAGCTTTGTGGTCACATTGAGGTCTGTGTGAATGGCAATCCCTGGAGATGGTATAGATGCCATACCTGGAGTGTGGCAGCCCTGAAAGCTACTTTTAGTGACCAGCAAATTAAAAAAGATCATTAACTTCTTCTGTGTTCCTGCAATCTACCTTTTAACAAATAGGGTTATTTATATTTAGGTATTGTGGGCCACACTGTAGGGGTGGAGTATGATGTAAATTCGGGGGTAATCCATGTGACTTCTCAGAATTTACCAGATTTTGTAACTTAACTTTCTAATGTTCAGATTTCAGTGTTTATTTTTGACTTAGAGGGCAATTTGTTTCAGTTAAAATATTTGTACCACTTCCTTACTGGATCACAATTCTGCCCTAGAACAAACTTAGTTCTCCTTAAAGTGTTGAAAGGTTAGCAAACACATTCAGAACAGGATACTTCAGAGTTATACATGTATTTTCTTGGAGATACAACTACTTTTTAAGCTTCTGAAAATCCAGAGAACCTCTTTCCTGTACACACATCTTTTAAAGTGTTTTTTCCCCCACAACTGACTTTATCGAATTTCATGCTACAGTTTGATTATTAACAAATGTATCTGGAAGACTTGTAAGAAGTTCTGTAAAGTTCATAATCTGATACAATTAAGGAAAATCTTTAAAAAATTGGAGGGTAGAGTTGGGATGAGTATAAAATCAGAATTATGGTTCTGTTAGGAAGGATGTGGAAGTGCTTAGTAAACTTCTGCTATAATTAGTCCAGCTGGTTAAATTGAGCATGCAAAAAATTAAAAAAAAAAAAGTACCTCTGTCAATGCCACAAACTGTAGCTTGGTTTATGCCAACTCTGTCACCAAGGATTACCAGTGGTTGAAATATAGCTCACTTTGAGACTGGGTCGGCTCAACACAAACCCTTAACTCTACTCTCGGAAAAAAAACAACCAAAAGTATGTCCTGAAAGTAGGTCAGCAGCATCCTAAATAAACAATATGAATGGAATATTTAGAGTTTTGAGGTCTTCTCAACCAAAAAACAAAACCAAAAATTTCCTGCAGGAATTTTGTATGGCTTTGGACACTGTGTTAGAATACCATACCTTTTGTATATCAAACATAGTTGTGGCAGTGGCATTAGTATTTAATAACTAATGATTAATACTTTTTGAGATTGATTTTTAGGTGTTACTATATGTCATTAAAGGACCACTCCAGTATTTATAACTGTTCTCTCTTGACACATGTCATTATGATATTCCTTTTATTGTATGAGTTCTGCATACCTATATAAAGGAGTAATTGATTCTAATTTGATTGCCAAAGCTAATCATTTGTATTTCTAAAAGATTGAAATTTGAGATATCTGTTTTGCTGATCACTTAATTTACTCCTTAAATTTTATTTTTTAACTCAAACAATATCAAACAACTATGTGAACAGCAATGTGCTAAGTATTGTGGAGAATTCCATGAATAAAATGCATAAAAGTCCTGATTTTGAGAAAAAGTCTCATGAAAGAGGAAAAGGAGAGAGGAAAGTATTAATCATTTATTGCACATGCTAGGTATTAAGCTAGGAACTTACATGTTTTGATTTAATTCTCGTTATAGTTCTTGAAGGTTATCAGTGATAGCCCCAAATGGAGCACTTGAAACTCAAAGAGATATGTTTCCCAAGATCATACAACTAGTAATGGTCATGAGCAAGGTCAGATTTGATCCAGGTTTGAATCTAAAACTGCTTTGAAACTAATCTTTGAGAAGATGGCTACTGTTATAAGGAGTAAAATATAGGCAAGGGGAGATAGAAGGAAAGTTACTTTTGGACAAAGAAAATAATGAAGGCCAGAAAGTTTAGCTTTGCACATGGAACATCAGGCTGTACCAGCAATTTTTAAACTTTTTGGTTTCAGGACATTGAAGGCTCCATTGAGCTTTTGTTTATAAATATTAATATTTACGTGGGAAATTAAAACATATAAAATTTGTAGCAAATAATTTAAAAACAATAAACCCATTACATAATAACTTAACACTTTTTATTGACAAAATTTGTCTATTTTCCAAAATAAAAATGTGCCGTTTTTATGCATGTTCTGGTTTTATTATAGTCAGGCATATAGATGACAGCTGAATTCTCACATCTGTTTAGCATCCAGTTTGTTACAATATCATGTGTTATTAAGCCTCTGGAAAGCCCAGTGTATATATAGTGAAATATTGAGAGTGAAAAGACATTACTTTTTTTTTTAAAAGATTTATTTATTTATACAAGAACTGGGATACAGGCCAGAGGTGTGTGTGGGGGGGGGGTGAGAGGATTCACCAGAGACAGGGTGGGGAACAGAACAGGCAGATTGACCGAAGTACACTGCTGAGGGGAATAGCAGGCGAGTCAGGAGAGGGCTGCTGTGCCATGTGGGTTGCTCCTTGGCCGGCAGGGGATCAAACTCTGTGCTGCAGAGGCTGCGGATAGCTTCATTGTAGTTTCCCTCTTTCCTCTTATCCATTCAATTCATAGACCAGTCAGGGTCTTCTTTTAAATCAGAGTGTGCCATTGCTTACCGCCCTCCCCCAACAAACTTGGTATAAAACACCAATTCTTTAATATTAATATCCTGTATATTATTCTCGGCATTCTGCCTGCCCTTTGCTTACTTGTTCAACCTCATTCTATCCCCCAGTATCACCCATTTCTCCCCAAACTCCTGTTCATTCTTTCCAATTTCAGCTTCAATGTCACTTCCTCAGAGATAGTCTGTGGTCATGCAAATTAAATTAGTTTCTCAGTCCTAATATGTAGTTGTTTATATTGAATTTATACCTTCCATATTTGGAGGTGATGAGTTCCTTTCCCACTGAAGGTAAGGAAGTTAAGTAACTTCCCCAGAATCTTAGAGCTGCTTATAATAGAGCTAGAATTCCAACCCAGGAATGGCCAACTATAAAGCTGTGCCTTTTCATGATCGCTTGCTTCCTTGAAAGCAGAAAATAGCATATGAATCAATGTGCCTGGCTTCAAACTATGGCCTGACTGTTCTCCTTTCTTTCCAGTTAACATTCAGGTTTTTCCTTAAATATCCATCTCTTTATGAGCCTAACTCTCCTATGTTACATACTTAGCACTTGTATAAATTAACTTGCATACATAGATAATTCATTTAATATTTTAGTCTATTTAATTTTTTAAGTTTTTTAAAGCTGTCTCAAGGGAATTTAATATCTTACTTGTACCATATTCTTCATACCAATCATTGGCAATACATTTTATGCTTTCATATCTTTAATAGAATTGTCTAAAATGGTTTTAAAGTAAAATTAATAGCTTATGTAATTTGGGATTATTAGGCATGTTTCACCGGAAAAAGAATTAATTAAGTATTTTCCCTTTGCTTTAGGAATTAAGTGACCTACAACGCGACCCACCTGCTCATTGTTCAGCTGGACCCGTAGGAGATGATTGTAAGCTTTGCTCTATTGCTAGGACTTTGCTACCATTAACACAGGTTTGAACATTTGTTAATGACTCCAAAACTCCTTTGTTTGTTTCAGTGTTCCACTGGCAAGCAACTATTATGGGGCCTGTAAGTATGTTTCATATATATGAAATTAATTCCCTCAGCCAAACTTCATTCTTGCCATTTCACCTTTGATCAGATGTTTGTGGCTCAGGTTGAATTTTCTTGTACTCTGAAAGACTCAGGAAGCAAAAATATTATTAAAGGATTTGTTAAGATTTCCTAGAGCACTAGTGGTGACAAGTACTTGCTAGGATCCTGTGATGTTTTACTTTGCTTCCTTGATCATTACACATATTAATGGATCACCATAATTTGCAACTAAGCTGCTTGCTTTATTTTAAACACAAAAGATCAGTTGCTCAAAACTAAGCTTAATTATTCTCATATTAATAGTTTTAGTAGGTTAAAAATAAATCTAACCAACCCAATAATGAAATTCCTACAAGTAACAAGCACCAATTTGCAGTAAGTTTTATTACTTTCCTGCTTGTACAGTGAAACTGATAAAATATTGCTATGGGTATGTCTTTGTGACTCTGTGAATTTGCCACTCAGTTTTGTTGCATTGTCCTGAACTCAGAATTACCTGCTATTTTATGCTGACTTCTCTTAACACTTAATACCTTTGTTAAGGTGATGTCTTTCTGAACTGAGAGGCAGTTATGACTTGAAACTTCTTTTCTGTCAACAATCAAAAATCTGGGCCTCTCTGGTGGCGCATTGGGTTGTGCACAGTGCTGTGAAGCTGTCCACAGCCTCTGCAGTGTGGGTTCAATTCCCAGCTGGCCAGGGAGATTCCCACATGGTGCGGCAAAACTCTCCTGTCTCGCCCGCTGCTCCTCTCAACAGTGTATTTCAGTTCTTCTGCTCCCTGCTTTGTCTCTGGTGAATTTTCTCACCCTCCCGCGCCTCTGACCTGTACCCCAATGCTTGTATAAATAAGTAAGTCTTTAAAAAAAAATCTAAATGTATACAAATAGGTGCTGACAGGTCAAATCAACTGCTGGGTGAGAGTATTTCAGTAACATGTTCCATGAACATCATCTTACCTTCCTTCCCAGAAAGAGCTTTATTTAGTAAGTCATAGAGTTTCTAATCATACTGTCTTGTGTTTCACTTAACAAAAAAAAAAAAGAATTTTCAGAATAGGAGTCCTGTGCAAGTATCTAAAATTACTAAATTGTTATAGTAAGGTTATTTAAAGATTAAAATGCAACATATATTTATATAACAACTTTCAATAAGAATCTTATATTTTGCTTAGTAAGAACCATCAAAATACTATCGTTTAAAGGCCACCCTTACCATCTGAATTATAGCCCTTGAGAAATATTTCTTAGATGAATCACTTGTAACAAATGGTTGTTATTATGTTACTCATAGCCCCTTTATTTTAGTAATGTAAACATGCCATTCTGTAGCATCATTTGACTATCTAAACCCACCATATCTGTCAATTATAATTAACTTATATTTTCAACATTCCTTATAATTTCTGATGAACTAGAATTAAACAATATATATAGTAAGAATAATTATACACTAAAATCCTCTAGTATATATACAGCAACTTGAAGAAATAATGAGAGTATTGCTCTTATTGCTAAAATGTAACAGCATGAAACATTTAATTAAATATAAATAAATTAAATAGAATGTTAGGCATTTGCTACTTTTTTTCTTTTTTGGTCATTATTTTCCCTTTTCTGGTAACACTGTAAGTTAAATATCTTCTATTTGCCACAGAGAAAACATGACAAAATTTAAATTTCTCTTACAAGGTTGATTCCTAATTTGATAATTTGGTAAATACTGAATTTAGCCACTTTTGTTTTGGCCTTTTTTTTTTTTTTTGCATTTGTCACATTTATAAACTGTTGCTAAGTGAAGATTTAAGACCTAATGTGTCACTTAGCCTTTCATTTTCATAACTTGGTATTTTCTGTTCATCTCCATTCTTGCCCTTTAAAGGATCATCAGAACTTAAGGTTTATACATAAGAAGGTAAATACTAGCTCCAGCCCTTTTTCTTTGTACTGATTGCTGCTGCAGAAAATTATTTTTCCTCATAGCAGTCTTGAGTGTATACTGACCTTTAAAAATCTGTGCTCATAAACAAATTTGTTTGTGCAAGTCACACCGCTGTGTGTCTTGGTTTTTGTCTTGTTTTAAATTCTGTGATGTCAACATGATTGAAAAATCCTCCTTCATACCTGCAAAGAGAAAACTGTTTCCAAGGTAAATAATTTGAAATTATGACAAAATGATGGCATTATTTTCAAACTGATGGGGTGGGATCATTTTAGATTACTAAACTTACATAGAAATCAGACACTGATGCAAATATTTTGTAATTTCAGCCTGATAGTGCGTATCAAGGTGGAGTCTTCTTTCTCACTGTACATTTCCCGACAGACTATCCTTTTAAACCACCAAAGGTATTTATTTTTATGATGGTGTGGCTTTATATTAGGGATTTTACTGCCTACCCTGAAATATTTTCAGGATGTCAGAAGACTGTGGGTAGATTAACATGTCCAAACTGTTTTGTAAAACTGCTGAATCTAAAATTTGCTTTTCTGACTCAAATGTGGTATTATGTCTCTAAAACAAAGGGCCATATATCTGTTATGCTATAAATTAGGTCTCTTTACCTTTCTTTCCCTCACCAAAAGATACATATATTTTGGGAAGTTTCTTACAGTCAAGAATCAGACTTTTCAATTTAGAGGATTATCTCTTAAAGTTGACTCTTCTTATTTTTTTTAAGTACTCAACAAACATTAGTTGAAAACCTACTATGTTCCATTGTTCCATTGGGGAATACAAAATAAATACAATACACATCCTTTGTTTAGTGTGGTAAGAGATATAAAAATACATTCTTATTAAATTTAGATGGGTTCTAAAGGTACCAAATGGGGATGTTAAAGAGGGAGAAAATCAGTAACAATTCTGTCACTTAGAAAGTAATTATTTTAGATTTTATGAAATGATGTAACAATAACTCTTGTGGAAGATTAAGATTATTGATGGGTTTCTTAGACTAGGTAATAAAGTGAGGCTCCTCAGCTTTCCCCTGGAACAAGGCCAGCACCTTATTTTTAGAACTAAGTATCACTTTCAGGTATCACTGATAATCAAGTTAGGAAAATGACTCCCTTGAGGAATGTTGAAAGCTATGGTTAATCACTTCAGATTCAACTCTCCCAGTCATACAGACTCTTCCAGACTTATTTATTACACTTTCCAAAATACTTCTCAGTTCCTGGGGGGCAAGAGGAGTGGCTTTCACCTTCCCAATAACTAAAGCTGTGTGGGCTCAAAGTAGCTGTTCAGTTTGTGTTGAATATATTTCTCCACTACAGTCATATAAAATTAAGGACATTTTAGAGCAATTTGTTTGTTTTGGCCGTAGTTCATAAATTGTCACATTTTTGTTTCGTTTCATGTTTAGATTGCTTTCACAACAAAAATTTACCACCCAAATATAAACAGTAATGGAAGTATTTGTCTTGATATCCTGAGGTCACAATGGTCACCAGCTCTGACTGTATCAAAAGGTAATTTCATTTATCAGTTTTATAACAGTTGATAACAGTGAAACAGGAAAAACACAGTACCTAGGAACCAAAAATTTAAATAACTAATCTACTGTGTTTTCTCATGTTCTGGTTTTACTTTGCTTCATACCTCTTATTTTATTACTCTTTGGCTTTTAGCAGTTGGGGGATGATGAAGCAGAAATTGATAGGCAAATGTAAATGATGAAAGAGAGAAATTTTAAACCAGAAATTTTGGGATAAGCCTAATGAGATTTTACCTTTTTTGTTTGGGTTTTGGAGAGAGAGAGAGACAGAGAGAGGGAGAGGGAAGGGGGAAAGGATGAGAGATAGAGGGGGAGAGGTAAAAATAATATGTTAAAACTTGTTCTATTCATTAAATGAAATTATTGACACTGTAAGAAAAGTTTTATGTGATTTTAGGAAAAAAATCTCTGATGAGGCTGATAAAAGAAATGATTTAAAATGAGAGTTATTTTACAATTTAATGCATTAGATGAGTCCAAATTTTACATTATTAATAGCTTCATAATGACTGATATATAATCCATGTGGATTCTCAGTTTTCACAGATATATAGCATTGTTCTTTACTAAATTATCAGGTATGTACATAGGTAATCTGTAGCAATTTTTGTCCCTTTAGCCAATATTATTTGTTATGCCATTCATCTTAGTTTATGTCTTGTTTCTCTAACAGAAGAGAACTAGATAGTTGGAAAATAATGGATTTAATTGGTAACATCTGTTCCTGAAGTAACATGGTAGTTTTTTCTTTTTATAAAATTTAAGAAATTTGTTTTTCATGAATCACTCAGGAAGGGGTCCATGGTCATTAAAAATTATTTTTTAAGTAAATGGTACCTGAATATATAATGCGTTGTTTTAAAATGATAAGACTTATAGGAAGCAGGGTCCACAGTCATAATTATTTCAAGTATTTGCTAAGTAATGGTCCTTTAAGAAGGTTATTTATAAATGGCAATTTTTCTGACCTAGGATGTTCTTGTAGATTCTAGTGTCCTTTTAAAAACTTTTCCCATAATGTAACTGTTATGTGCTAGATAGAGGAAAGATTCTGTATAAAAGGTTATTCAAATTAATATACTCCTTCCTGGAATGGTATCACAGAATGAATGTCATTTGGCAAAGCAGCTAAGTACTTACACATAGAAAAGAAATGGCAGACTGCCAGATGTGGAGCACTTATCTTCTGACACTGGTAGCTTTTTATAAAGAATAATAAGTATTGTTGGCTTCTGGAAACTATCCTTTAAGAATTCAAACAGGTTTAGTTTCTTCATATGTAACCTCTACACTATGTAGAGGTTCCTACATAGTGTTACCATGTAGGATTGCTATGTGCCTGGCACATAGTAAGCATTCAAATGAATGTCAAATATTTTTCCTTTTTTTCTTACCTTAAAACATTTGATTTGTGTGTAAAATAGTGAACTCAGCACAAGTGACTTTTGGTAGCAAGAGTGGAAAGATGAGGAGCTTTATTTTTGTTTATTTTATCAATAGCTCAAAGTTTGCTCATTTGTATGTTTTTCACTTTTTTATATTTTATGTGCCTTATTTTGCTTTTCATCATGAGTTAAATCTGAGAACTTTTTGGGAATGTGAGCCTAGGTAATCTACTGTGTTTACTATGCCAGCCTTCTTTTAGACATATGGAAGAGGGCCTCCCCGGTGGCGCAGCGGTTGAGCGCTGGGTTGTGAAGCTGCCTGCAGCCTCTGCGGCGCCGGTTCCATCCCCTGCTGCTCCCCGGCCATCCCCGGCTGCTCCCCGGCCACCGGAGGAGGGTCCCGCATGGCGGGCAGACCTCTCCTGCTGCCCGCTGCTCCCCTCAGCAGTGTGCTTCGGTCCTTCTGCCTGCTCTGCTCCCCGCTCTGGCTCTGGTGAATTCTCTCACCCTCCCGCGCTTCTGACTGTACCCAGTGCTTGTATGAATAAATAAATCTTTACGCATATGGAAGATAAGGAAGATGAATACATATGTTTTTCATTAGACTTAGCACCCCCTTTCCCTGTCATTTACGAATCAGTGCTGCTATATAAATTCACTTTTGTATTTGTAAGAGTAGGAAAAGATGAGGGAATATAGTAGAAGAAGGTAGAGATGAAAGTTTGTTCCAAAGATTCAGTGAACCCCCTCAGAAGTGGTAGCGTGCAGTAGAAGAAAATGAGAAATAAGTTCTTGTTTCCTCCTTTTTCAAATACTTAGTTGTTTTTATTAAATGTAATTATTTGCGTTAGTATTTTCATGTAATATGGCAAGAAACAATTGCTTTTTTTTGATTTTTCATTTGTGTTTTAAAACATTTAGGTGCTAACTCTTCACGCTGCTTTTTAAAAGCATATAATATAAAAATAGATATGAAATTAAGAACTCAATGAAAAGATCTTATAACTCTTCTTCTTTGTAGACAATCTATTTATGGCAAACCAGAGTAGAAAAGTAGAGGAATAAAATGTCCAAAAGGGTTTGGACTATTAATTCTAATTGATTATTTTGAATTGATTAGAATACAGATTTTCTGCATTAAAGTAGAATAAAAATGGACAACTTCCTCATTAAAATAATATAAAACTATCTAAGAAACATGTAAAGTTAGAATGCTCTTCTAAAATTTTTTTGATTATGTACCATTGGGCATAGGTCTGTTACCTAAAAATACTTTTGTCGATCTCTCTCAAGGTTAAATATTGTTAAAAGCTACTTTAGAGAGGTTCACATTTTTTAAATAAATAGAATTACAAACAGAATTTAGAAATTTAAAAGTTATGATAATTTTATGGTAATTTTATTGTTTTAAAAATAATACCAAAGTCAGTCTAAAATATAATTAAATGAGTTCATTTCATTTTGTATCTTCTTTATAAGTTCATTGTCTATATTGAGCAAAATTATTTTCACATTTGTAGTTTGTGTGAAGTAGAACAATCATCTAATATGATATTCTCTTTTAAATCTAGTTTTATTGTCCATATGTTCTCTACTTTGTGATCCTAATCCAGATGATCCCTTAGTACCAGATATTGCACAAATCTATAAATCAGACAAAGAAAAGTAAGTGCCTACTTATATTACTTTCTGTTTTGGTACATTTTTTTGTGTAGTTTGCCAGAACATAAGTATTATTAATATGCTTAAGTACATTTAATTATGCTTATTATATTGTTTGTTAATCTTTCCAATGGAGAGTTTCTTGTTAAACTCTGTAAAAATCTTTATTGTTTAATAATTTTTTATGTTTAATAGTATGTGTTCTATGGTTGACAATATGTTATGATGATAGGAAGAACTATATGTAATTCTAGGTAGTAAATTTAAAATGAAAGACTTTGATATTGGAAAATATTGAATATTGCATTTATTATATTCTACCAGGAAGAGACAGTAACCTAAAACTCTCCCAAACTGACCTCATTTTGTCATATCTTGGTGATACCATTGATTCATTTGTAACTTGCAGATTATGCCTCAAAGTTGGCTTTTATATATTTCTGTTAGAATTGGTTTCATTTTTCTGTTTGTAATTTAGGTATTTTTTAATATATTTTATAAGCTCATCAATTAAAAAGTCTGTGGTATTTTATTTATGCATGAGGTTAAGTCACAATGACCCAATAATTGGTAGGTGTTATTTCAATTAATCATAAGAAAGTCATATCTAGGTCTTTTAAGAGATTCAGTTTGTATATTTTTACTATATATATCCCTTTTGTATGCCTACAGATACAACAGACATGCACGAGAATGGACTCAGAAATATGCAATGTAAAATCAAAAAAAAATTTCATATATACCAGAGTACTGTAAAATCTAGGTTTTTCCCCCTCAGCATTAGCAGTAAAATGAGCACCATTTACTGTCTCACTGTACCATGAAATCCTTTTGATTTTTACCCATTTTAAATGTATTTCTGAAGCAAGACAAAACAAACTTCCAAAAATACCCTTAAGACTGTGATGAGAGCATTTATCATTTTGTATGCATTGAGAAAGACATTTATTATGGTTTTTAAGATACTTGGACATCTGCATCTTCAGCCTACGAGATCTACAACACATCTGAAAAGCAACCAAATTATTTTTTGCTGAAACTAGATGTTTTTACATGAGAAATACTGTATGTATTGTCTATGATGTTGTCGGTTTTATAAATCTGTATTCAGATTTCATTCTTTGTTAGCTCACTTTATAATTTGTATTTTTTTACTGTATAGACTAAATATATTCTATTTACATGTATGTCAACTCATTACTTTTTTCCTGTGAACAGTATTGAAAAAGCCCAACAGCTGATAACTAAATGAATTAACTGTCCCTTGTCTTAGGGTATTCTGTAACTCAATTACAGATTTCTCAAACCCAAAATGATCTTTACACTGTAATTCTCAGTATATTGATTATGGAGAAACACTTGTTTTGATTTTGTTATACTTGACTTAACTTTATTGCAATGTGAATTAATTGCACTGCTAAGTAGAAAGATGTGTAACTTTTATTTGTTGCTATTCACATTTGAATTTTTTTCTGTATAGGCAATATTATATTGACACCTTTTACAGACCTTAATGTAGCTTTTTCCATATAAATAAAAAGCTTTTTCTACTATTTGTCTTGATTACTTAAAAAGATAAAAATTACTTTATCTTACAAGTAAGGATCAAAACACTATATAAAATTTTGCACGAAAATTCCAGATTGTGAGAATGAGGTTTGTCGTATTTGGCATTCATCACCATTAATTATATAAGTTTGATTGCTTTGGGTTTGTATCTGTTTATTAAGTTGTCTATCTAAGGGATATGCATTGGTTTCTTGTTGTAGAAGACAATTTAGAATTAGTTGGAGTTTTTCATGGATCACTGCTAAAGTCCTGAAATGAGGATAGGACAATGTTGATGTCATATAGACCTGAAAAATAATTAGGTTAATTCATTAAAATGCACCTCTAGCTGTAACTGTTAATGTATTTCTTAACATTTTAAAATTAAGAATTTCTAAAATAGAATGTTAGTACCATCACAATTTGGCAAAGGACATACTTTGTTACTATAGAAGTTATAAAGAAAATTCTAAAATGATGCTTTCCTCTGTTTCATAATTTATAGTTAAAAGTGATTTAAATAAGCAGATTCTCTTTTCAGATTTTAAAGAAAGCTACGAAGTTCTGATGTTTAACTTGGGAAAAAAACACATCTCTATAATTATTAGCATGCTTACCAAACTTGAGTGTCATTTCTAAGAAGAGTTGTAGCTCTTCTGATTATTGCAGTAGATGTATAAGTGTGCAAGAATCTGTGATGGGTGTAGTCATTAGCAAAGCATTGAAGTCATTTAAGTATTTTACCATGGTTCATTATTATTAAAGCACAAATGACCCATTGTTAGAAAATGTGTTTTTTAAATGAATGTAAAATAATTAAATGAATTGTGAAATGGATGTTTAAAAAAATATAGGCTTAAAAAAGTATATTAAGTGATGTCTTGAAACAGCCATATCATGAAAAACACTACTAGTTATATTATTATAAGCTACATTCACCCAGAAATTGAACACTCAAAACATCATTAGATTTAAGTATTTAGTACATTTTGATAGTAAAGGGTTTTGTTTCTTGAATATAACTTTTTAAAGAAAACTTTTACTTGTGTGGCATTTATTTTTGGAAGTGTCTTTTTTCTTTATTAAAGTTTTTGAAACATGCCTAACTCTTGTTTGCCTTTGCTTACATTTGAATTGTACAACCAGACTCCTGAGGATTGAACACAAGTCTCATTATCAACTAAAAATCTTAAAGATATCAGCGGTGACGTGAAATCTGTCAGATCACCATTTTTGGTGTTTTTGCTTAATTCTAACAGAGTACATTAATTATTTTTTAAAAATGTATAAAGCTGAAGTCAGGGGGCTTCCTCATAGATTAACCATTAATTTAAGGACCCTCTCAGAATGAGGGAAAGGGAAATGAATAGTCTTTTGGAGACTTAGGATCCTGACTCTTGATGTCCCGGATACTTTGGGACATTTTTATTAACTATACTTGGATTGGATTCTGGGCTTGTAACTGCCACAATACAATAAATTAGTGATACAAGTTGGAAGGGTAAACTCAACTTACCACCCAGCTATCTCACAAGTGGAAGTACAGACTTTACAAATGTTTATGTAAACTGCATATAATTACTTATTTTTGCTTTGAGTGTTTTTCCCCTCTCCATGAACTATATTCAGGAATATTAAAATTTTACTTTGTAAATCTACTACTTATAACTTTAAAAGATCAAGAGCCATTAGGTGAAAAACACACACAAACAGAACACAAGGACAATATTAACAGTTATATACAGTTATTTCCTTCTAGTGGATTTTGGCTTTCTTTGTTCTTTTTCTAGTTCCTTAAGTTTGAGATCTTTTTGTGTCTTGATGTAGGTCTATATTGCTTTCTACTTTCTTTTCAGTATTGCTCTTGCTGCATCCCATAGGTTCTGGTAACTTGTATCTTCATTTTCATTTGTCTCCAGGTACTTTTTAATTTCTCCTTTGACTTTCTCAATCCAATAGTCATTCAGTTGCAAATTGCCTGGTTATCTCATATTTGAGGTTTTTCCTGCTGCTTGTGGTTGATGTGGTTGTTTGATGCCATTGTGTTCCAAGAAGATAGCTCATATGATTTCCTGACACTTCTTTGTGAGCCAGTATGTGGGCTATCCTTAGGAGCTTTCTGGGATTAGAGGGCTATATACGTGTCTATTAAACACATCTGGTCTAATTGCTCGTTTAAGACTCATTTCAATGTTAATTTTCTGTCTGGTTGATCTTTCCATTGGTATCAGTGGGATGTTGAAGTCCCCTATTTATATTGTGTTGTTATCAATGTATGTTTTTAGATTTTTTAATACTTGTTTTATATATTTTGATTCTTCTTCACTTGGTGCATATATATTGATGAATATTATGTCTTCCTGATACATTAATTACTCATTACTTTATGCTTTATGTCCATTCCTGTCTTTTTACCTTTTTAAACTGGAAGCCTATCTGGTATGATTATCTTGGCTTTTTTTTAGGGCACTCCTAGTTGTTTATAGCTTTACTTTGCAACCTTTTATTTGAGCCTGTTTCTATTTGGAGCTTAGATTGGTCTACAGGAAATAGAAAGTTGGGTTTTGCTTTCTGATCCAACTAGCTATTTAGTCCATTTAAGGGTGATTATTGATTTGTGAGTACTTGGTACTGACATTTTATCTTTAGTTTTCTGATTCTATGTCCTTGTTTAATTTCTTGTGAACTTTCTGATTTAGATAACTTGTTTCAACATTTCTTCTAAGGGAGAGCTATGGTTTGTAAGATCCTTCAGCTCTGTTTGTCTTTGAAGACCTTCATTTCTCCCTCATATCTAAGAGTCTTGCAGGATGTAGTATTTGCTGACAGCTTTTATCTTTGACTACTCTGAATATGTCAGACCATTCTCTGTGGCTGTCTAATTATTTGACCCCTCTATTTGGTCTTTTCTGTTTCAAGAACTTTCTTTAGGTTTTTTTTCTTTTTTTTTTTCTTTTTAAATCTCACTGAGCTCTTACAATCTATCTGCCTGCTGAAGAGCAGTGAAAACCTGATGGAATTACCTTTATACATTACCTGCTTTTTTCCCCCCTCACTACCTTCAGTGTTCTTTGTCTTGAACTCTTGGTTATTTCCACTACCATGTGTCTTGATCTAGGTCTCATTGCATTTACATAACCAGGTCTCTTAGCTTTAAGAACTTGTATATTTAGTTTCTTCCCCCAAGTTTGGAGAGTTTTCTTTGAATAAGCTCTCTGTACCTATCTCTCTCTTCTCCTTCGGGGATATCATTATTCTTATCTTGCCTTTCCTAAAGGAGTTCTTAAATGGCTGCTTCCTTTTTTCCCCTCTAATTTCTCAATTTTCTTCTGGGTCCTTTGTGTATTAATATCTTTGAAGTGATTGATTGGATCCTCTATTTGGTCTATTCTGTTTCAAGAGCTTTTTTTTTTTAAGATTGATTTATTTATGCATACAAGAGCTGGGGTACAGGCCAGAGATGCTGGGAGTGAGAGGTTTCACCAGAGACAGAGTGGAGAGCAGAACAGGCAGACTGGCTGAAATACACTGCTGAGGGGAGCAGCAAGCGAGACAGGAGAGGTCTGCTGTGCCATGTGTGTTGCTCCCTGGCTGGCAGGGGATCGAACTTGTACTGCAGAGGCTGCGGATTGCTTCATAGTGCTGTTTTTGACCCCTTGCGCCACCAGGGAGGCCCTGTTTCAAGAGCTTTCTTTGGAGTTTTTTTTTTTTTTTAAATCTCTTTGAACTCTTTACATCCAATCTGTTTTTTCATTAATTGTTGTTAACCCTCAAGGTATCACCTATTTCTTTAGGCAGACCTTTTCTGAGCCCAAAGTCTTAGATATCTCTCCTATTTGTTCCTGTAGTTCTCTGTACTTCCCCAGTTGTGACATTGATAATACTATATTGCACATTCCTAGTTACTTGTCTGCTTCCCTTTTTTTCTGCTGGACTAACAAGTTTTTGAAAACATGAACTCTGTGGCTGTCTAATTATTTGACCCCAGTGTCTGGCTCAGAATCTGACACATAATATGTTCATTAAATGTTTACTGAATGAAATAAAGCAAATGAATATAAATTACAAAAAGTTAATGTTCAAAAGTAACAAACTTTATGATAAAAATAATACCACAAGTATTTTTCATTTCCCACAATGATATGTTTATCTTTGTACATCATTTAATCATTGATGTTTAGCAGGATCTCTGAAATGTAATCTCAATTTTGTATTCTTAAGATTTAAAGATTGGGGGCCTTCCCAGTGGCGCAGCGGTTGAGCGCTGGGTTGCGAAGCTGCCCGCAGCCTCTGCGGTGCCGGTTCAATCCCCAGCTGCTCCCCGGCCACCGGAGGAGGATCCCACATGGCGCGCAGACCTCTCCTGCCGCCCGCTGCTCCCCTCAACAGTGTACTTCGGTCCTTCTGCCTGCTCTGCTCCCTGCTCTGGCTCTGGTGAATTCTCTCACCCTCCCATGCTTCTGACTGTACCCAGTGCTTGTATAAATAAATAAATCTTTTTTAAAAAAAAAAAAAAAGATTTAAAGATTGGGAAAGATTTTTAGTCATGAAACTATTATGTCTCTTTTTTGGTAGTAAATTCAAGCTGAACTCTAAGGGTCCAGTATAGTCAATAATGTTTTAAATTTTGAGTTCTGCAGTAGAATCATTAGTCCTGTTAATAGGCCTAGACATGACCATATAAAGCATTAGTGAATTCAAATATTGAATTTGGTATGTTCAGCAGAGTACTGCTTAACTTCTTAGTTGGTTAAAATCTTTGATCATCAATATAAAAATAATTCTTACATGTTTATATATATTCTATCAACTTTACAGCTTTCAAAAATATTTTTACCTTAAAGCAGCGGTTTAATTGAAAGTTAGTGGTCTTAAAATATAATGCAGATTATTTGAGAAAGTTCTCATTTTTTACAGTGCTTCTCTTACTGTTCTGACAGCTGTACAAATAAGACAAGAGGTAGAAAGTCATTTAATTTCACTTATAAATATTGCTACATTTCGATAGTCATTTCTACTTTTGTTTTTGTACTGAGTGATGTCTGCAAACTACGTGGTTGATATGCTTTCACTACTAGTGATAACTGAAAATTGTTTTAAATAGCTGATGTTTTAGGTTGTAAAAATTTGTAATGCTATAGTGTCTTGGTGACAATTAAATGTTTTATATTTTACTTGTGTTAGGTTATATTTAAATTTCTGCTCCTATTATCTTGTTATATATGAGAATCTGTGTAAATGAACTGAATAGAAAGGTGAAAGTATTCACCTAAAAGTATTAGCATATAGGGTGGGCAATTTTATATAAGATACATTTAAAAACTTATTTTAGCACTCCCTTGAGTCATGTTGTAAATGGAGGCATGTGTTTTTCTTACCTCAGGAGGAAATTGCTTTTGCTATGTTGGGTCTTGTAATAAGGTCCATATATACTTTTACCATATGATTTATTTGGTTGGAGAAACTTAAGATCTTGTAGTGCAAAAGATCATTTTGTGTTGTGTATGAAATATTGTAAACAATATACATACTGTGGGGAACAATAGTGAAACTACATTTGTTAGTACTTCTGATAAAATATTTTTGTATTCAGTATTTGAACAGAAGAATTCACAACTCAGGTTTATTATGGAACAAAGCAAAGATAACACCTGAATCAGCAAGGGGAAAAGATAGATCAGGCAGAATCAAGAAATCCAAGTGCAGAATTCTATGCTCTTCCTCGAAGGGGCCACTCATCACACTCCCCCTCCAACAGTGAAATGCAGTGACATGGGCCCAGTGTTTCTGCCCAGGGAAGCTGCTTTGAAACTCAAAGTCTAGGGTTTTAATTGGCATATAAGCATTCTTTGCCCACCAAAATTTTTGTCTCCCATTGTTCATTTACAAAGTATAGTGAGGCTATCTCTGCAGATACTACTATATCACATAGGTAAATTTTGAAGAACCAAGTTGCTAGATGCCAGCTGAGGGTCAACATTATAAGCAAGAAGACCTGAACCATTTGTTGAAAAGACCTTTCTTTCCCCTTTGGTTATCTACCGTGGAATGATAAACCACCCACAACTAAGTGGTGTGAACGAACAACCATTTTACTATGCTGGATTCTGTTAGATCAGGAATTGGGATGGGACACTGTAGGAAAAGCTTGTCTATTCGCAGTACTTATGTTCTCAGGAAGGGTGACATAAATTGTTAAGGGTGAGGTTTCTTCACTCTCATGTTGGTATCTGGAGTAGTATGGCCTAGCAGAACACATTTTAATGACTTTTCTGTGTGGTTTGAGTCACAACATAGCAAAAAGGAACATCTGGAGAGCAAGTGTTCCAAGAGGAGGAATAAGCTGCATGACCTTCTCTGATCTTGCCATCAAAGTCATGTAGTATCACTTCTGCCATAGTTTATTGGTTGAAGCAGTCACAAGCCCATGCATTCAAAGGAAAGGGACAGATTCCCCACTTTTCTATGAGAATTTGTGGTCATTGTCACAACTATTTGAGTCTTCTATTCTGTGTGTGTGTTATCATACTTTAGGTGATCTTTAATTTCCAATTCTCATACATGACTAGACACATTTTCTATTATTGTTTAGTTTTTCAAGAAATTAGTGCATTTTATCTAAATTATCTAGTTGGTGTAGAATTCATGCTTTATTTTCACTATTTTTATTTTATTTATTTTTTAAAGATTTATACATATGAGAGCTGGGGTACAGGCCAGAGATGCGGGGGTGAGAGGATTCACCAGAGACAGAGTGGGGAACAGAACAGGCAGATCCACTGAAACACACTGCTGAGGGGAGCTGGTGGGCGAGTCAGGAGAGGTCTGCTGCGCCATGTGGGCTGCTCCCTGGCCAGCCAGGGATCGAACTCATGCTGCAGAGGCTGCGGATTGCTTCATAGGGCAATGCTTAACCCCTTGCGCCACCAGGGAGGCCCTATTTTTACTATTTTTAAAGGTAATATATAAAGTTATATCTTTTGCATTTTGTAATTTCTAAGTTAGTCTCTAAATTAGTTTCATTAGGGATTATAAATGTTATTTATCTTTTTGAGATCTTTTAAAGTTTTTACTCTAATTTTAACTTTCAGCATCTTGATATTAAAACATTTTAACCTTTCTTTTGCTTCCAATTTATTCATATAATAAGACTATATTTACTTCATACCCACTTTAGCTGCATCCTACAAGTTTCAAAATACTGTATTTTCATTATCTTTCATTTCAAAATATTTTCTACTGGCTGTTTTGATTTTTCCTTTTACTTTGAATTACATAGAGAAATTTCTTGCTTAATTTCTAGGCAATGCGGCTTTTTTAACTTTTATTTTTGCTGTTGGTTTGATGTTTAATTTCTCCAAGACTAGAATATTATTTCAGTCCTTTAAAATTTGTTGAAACTTGCTCTATGACCCAGCATACAGCAAAACTTGATAAATATTCCATTTGCATTAGAAAAGAATATATATTATGTATTTGCATACTATGTCAAATTTATTAATCATGTTCACAATATTTTGTTTGCCCTCACAGCCATTAAGTTTCTTTATGATTGTGAAATTGTCTGTTAGTTTATTTTTGTTTTAAAGAGTTTGAAGTCAAATTATTAAATACAGTAATTCATATTGATACAAAGACTTGTGATGTCTCAATGAGAAATTTCTCATTAAGAAATAACTATCATTAATAATGCTTTTGCCTTAAAGTCCACTTTAGTGTAAATACAGCTTTCTTTATGGCTAGTATTTGCAATATATATATTTTTTTCTGTTCTTTAATTTTGGAACTTTATCTTATAAAAATGTGTCTCCTATACTCATTATATTGTTGAGTTTCACTTAATTTGGTTTTTATCCAACAGGGCAATTTCAGTCATAATTGGAGTATTTAGTCCTTTGTATATATTGGAATTACTGATATAGTTGGGTTTTACCTACTGTGTTCCTGTTTTTTTTTTTACAACCAGTCTTTCTATTTTTTTTTCTCCTGTCTTGCCCTCTTATGGATTAATCATTTTTTAAAAATAGTTATGTTTTCCTCTATGATAACTTGCTAGATATTCTTTTATTGCTTTATGTTTGCATGATAATTCTAAATTAAACTATCCATCTTTGTCCTATTATCGATTAATACAAATTACCTCTTTACCCTTTTCCTTATATGTAAGGACTTTATACTATTTGGATTCTAATACCCCTTTTCCATATTTTGCATATTGTCATGTATTTTCATTCTGTTGATATATATGCTAAATTCAACAAGACATTAGTATTATCTTGTCATCGCCAGTATACTTACCTCCATGTTTGCTTTTTTATTGGTAAGTGCCCTTCACAGTGTCTTGCAGTTTCATGTTTCTATCTAAGATCATTTACCTTCTGAGTGAATAAATTATTTTAGTATTTTTCAAAATTGTATCTTTTGAGGTAATTTGGATTTAAAAAAACTGTTTCAGGTGTATATGTTCATACCACTGCATATGTATGCTCTCACACCATGCCCACCACCAAAGCATCAAAATGTTCCACTGTACTCCAATGAGTCACCTCCCCTCTTTACTATATCCCCTGCCCCTTTCCCTTCTGCTACACTCAGTTCTGCTATCAGATTTCAAGAGTTTGTTTTGGTTTTATTTTTATATGTTCCTCTGCTTTGTTTTGTATATTGCACATATGAGTGATTCATCTACTATGTTTTTCTCCTTCTAACTTACTTTGCTTAGCATAATCCCTCCATATCCATTCATATTGTTGCAAATGGCAATGTTTCATCTTTTTAATGGCTTAGTGGTATTCCATTTATGTACCACACCTTAATCCACCTATCTGTCCTGTCCACTTAGGTAGCTTCCATAACTTGGCTGTTGTAAATAGTACTGCAGTGAACATAGGAATCCCTATATCCCTTCAAATTAGTGTTTTTGTGATCTTTGGGTAGGTACTTAGGAGTGGAATTGATGGATCACATGGTAGACCAATTTTTAATATTTTGAGAAATCTCCATATTGTTTCCATAGGGACTGGACTAGTCTACTTTCCCACCAACCTTCTTGTTCACACTCTTGCCAACACTTATTTCTGGGCTTATTGATATAGGTTACGTTGCTATCATTGTGATTTAATTTGCATTTCCCTGATAGTAAGTGATTATGAGTATATTTTCATGTGCCAGTTGGCTATCTGAATGTCTTCTTTGGAAAAGTGTCTATTTAGCTCTTCTGCCCATTTTTTGACTGGGCTATTTGTTTTCTTTTGTTGCATTCATGGCAGAAAAGCACATCAAGCCATGATTCAAGGAAATGGAAATAAGTTTTTTTGTTAAAAGACTCATATAGATGGATTTACCAACTTTTATAGCATTACATGCTCCACACTCTTGTTTGTAGGATAGTTTTGGAAACTATTATTTGACTGTATATTTCTCTTTGGATCTTTTTTTTTTTTTTTTTTTTTTTTTTTATAGAGGCATGTTTTATTTATTTATTTTGTTTGTTTGCTTGTTTTGTTTATACATGCACTGGGTACAGTCAGAAGCGCGGGAAGGTGAGAGAATTCACCAGAGCCAGAGCGGGGAGCAGAGCAGGCAGAAGGACCGAAGCACACTGCTGAGGGGAGCAGCGGGCGGCAGGAGAGGTCTGCGCGCCATGTGGGATCCTCCGCCGGTGGCCGGGGAGCAGCCGGGGATCGAACCGGCGCCGCAGAGGCCGCGGGCAGCTTCGCAACCCAGCGCTCAACCGCTGCGCCACCGGGGAGGCCCTCTCTTTGGATCTTAAGTGGGTTTCATGGATACAACAGAAAGTTGGGTTTTGTTTCTGATCCAAGCAGTCATTTTGTGGCTTTTGAATGGTGAGCTCAGATCATTGACATTTAGGGAAATTATTGATAGATAAGTATTGCCATTTTGCTATTTGTTTTCTGGGTACATTTGCAGCTTGATCTTTTATTCTTTTCCTTTGTATTCTGAAAATTTGCTCTTGTGCAGTGTTGGATTCTGTTTTTATCTTCCTTGTTTCCAGTTTTGGTGGTTTTTTTTTTTTTGTCCTGGAGTTTTTTACACCAGTCCCCATTTTTACTCTCTCCTCTACCTTACCATATTTTGTGTTTTTGGTGTCCTGTTGCTTCTAACAGAGATTTCTCCTCCTCCCCTTTACCCCCTTCCTTTCTCCTCCCCTTCTCTAGTGCTCTTTGTATTTTTAGAACTTATTGCATTATCTAGTATAGTACTGTCCTTTACTAGGAACTGAATCAAAAATCATTACCGAGAGGACTATTACTATTGTAATTTTTGAAAAAAGTATAAAACAATACAGATCTATATAAAGTAAAAAGTGAGTACTACCACCTACTCTTGCAATACTCAGGTGTAATCATTATTAAACCCAACTTAGTATCTATTATATACCCTATTTTTAATGTAGGCGCATCTATGCATGTGTGTTTAATTCAAGACTAAGTGTTCTTGAATGACTGAATGAATGAGCAAATAAAGGGACTTAAGATGTTACTTTAACAATCCACTCAGTAGTCAAGAAAAAGTATTTATGGGGCTAAAATAGAATGTGAATGAGTGTTTAAAAACAAGACTACTGTAACTTCATGACTGATTGCCAATATTGTGCTCACTTATATAGAGTCAAATGTAATTTGAAAGCTACAAACTGGATTCTGAGGTGGAAGTTTTTAACATGATGCAGCAAGTAAGATAAAAACTTTATATGTATATATACCAGTTTTCACATCTGTGCAATAGAAATAATTTCACCTTGTAGGATTTATGAAAGGATTGGAGACAGTATTTATAAAATACTTGGCATATAGTTGAGCAGTAAATTATAATTATTATTCTTAGTGACCAGGTGTTTTATAATAATGTGAAGACAAACACTGTAGGTTATCCTGTTTATTAATAGCATTATTTCATCAATATAATCATTTTGGATTTCTTCTTAAATCAGCTTTCTGGAATTTCCAGCAATATAAATTTGGGGTTTATAAATTTGCATAAAATTATAGCTGTCCTTTTTGCTTGTCCTACCTCCTGCTGACTCATAGAATCAACTTTAAAATAGAAAAGCTATATTTATTTTCCATAGTGCTGCTGCAGCGATGGTTAAAAATAACTCTGATACTCTCTTAATTAAGGCTGCATGCAGACTTTGTTCTAATTGAGAAATAATTTTATAAATTAATTTGGATATCTGGGAACTATTAACATGCAGTAGATCTTCCTAATTTCTTTCTGCCTTCAATTTTTTTGTATACTGATTTGAAAGCAAACTCTGAGGTGATAATAGACCCTGAATGAATGAAAATGTTTTGAAGGAAAAAAATTACACATGTGGAGAACTATTAAAATCTTGATTTAGAGGAGAAATGTTAGTAGATATTCAGATTATAAATATTTTCTTATATTGCTGCCATGAACTGTTATATTTTGTGAATTTTTGCCTGTTTACTTTGTTGCCCCAATCAAACTGTCACCTCTTTGGGAGAGGAAAAATATCTTATCCTTTTTTTGTGTCAATTCTAATGCCTATCACAGTGCTATTTAATTGTTGATGAGTAAATTGTCTTATATGTGGTGTTTACAGTATAATCTTATTTCTAGAAGTACTGTTTATTTATGAGTTCAGAATTACATCTATACCTTGTGCTAAACCTATTAGTTGATTTTTTTTTTCTATTGAAGCTTAATTATTTAACCATGACAATTACAAAAGCAAGACTGTTTTCCCTTAGGAGTATTTTTCTGAGTGATATCTATTAGTATGTATCTGACCTAGTTAATCAGCAGGGAGTTATTTTGCTGTGGCTATTAGTGCTATCTTCAGCTTCACCAGTGTGCAAGTATCAGTGAACCATGATCATTATATTCATGTATTTATTCCAAATTTTTACATGGCTTCTATCTCCACACATTACTGTCCCTTCTATTGGTAAATGAGATTCCTAATAGTTAGTTGCTATTATCTATAGGGCTAAATTTGTATATAAATAATTTGTGTATATGCTAATTTTTTCACATTTTTCTCTCTCCATCCCTCCCTCCATCTTCATGCTCAATGTTCGATGCTCAATGTACAGTGGATTAAAAGCAGCATATGACTTAGTCTTGTCCTCAATAGCTTATCTATTGAAGGAAAAGTATGTAAAAAAAATTAAAAATTAAAGTGGCATATAAAATAAGTGAACAGTATAAGCTAACACACTATCATAGATACAAAGAAAATATTTTGGGCTAGAATGATATGATCTGTTGACTGAGTCTGAGGGATGGTCTGATATAATGGGAAAAGCACAAGACAATGAATTGAGACCAGGTGTTCAACTGCACGACTGGCTAACCATTGTAACCTTATGACTTGGGCTTTCAGAACTTAACTTTTCTCATCTGTAATTTGAGAAACTATGATCATGATGATAGCTTCTCTGTCTACTTTTTCACTTTGTGACTCAAAATTATATAAAAGTGTCCTTTTATATAAAAATGAAAACATTAAAGTATGATCTCAACCTAAGAATGTGTTTTAATTTTCATTATCAACTGTAATTTATACTCTAATATCACTAATGTAAGAAATGTTAAAAGTTCGATAGGAAGAGAGGAGTAATGCTGTTTTTTTTTTTTTTTTTTTTAAGATTTGTTATTTATGCATTCAAGAGCTGGGTTGTAGGCCAGAGGTGCGGAGAGGTGAGAGGATTCAACAGAGAGAGTGGGGAGCAGAACAAGTAAATCTACTGAAATACACTGCTGAGGGAAGCAGCGGGTAAGACAGGAGAGGTCTGCTGCGCCATGTGGGCAGGGATCGAACTTCTTGCTATAGTGGCTGCCAAAAGCTTCATAGTGCTGACTTAACCCTGTGCACCACCAGGGAGGCCCCTAATGCTGGTATTTTATATTATTTATGTTATTTAATAGGGAGAGGAAATCACAAAAAATAATAACAGGGTTGTGATACAAATCTGACTTTGGGGACAATCTATGCTATACCTATAATCATTTTGAAACTAATAATAATTATTATGAATAACATAAGAATAATTATACCCACTATTTACTGAGCTCTTACTATGTGTGCCAGGGACTCTGCTAAGAACTATTTATATATTTTCTAATTTATTCTTCACAATAATCTTAAGAATCAACCATTGTTGTTTTCATTTCCTAGAGAGGAAAACTGGCTCAGAGAGATTGTCATTTGGCAAAGTCACATAGCTAGTAAGTAACCAGAGCAGGATTTGAACCTACATCTAGGCTCAACTTCTAGGTCTAATTTCTTAACCTGTTTTCTTATCTAGTAATTTCCATAACTTTGGTATATCACACAACAAGCAATGATAAGTTTAGATGAAGAGATATGATCTGCTGATGTAGTTATTAAATTAGGAACTTAAGTAATTATTTCATGCAAAGGAATAAAGCTATAGAAGAAACAGAAAGGTCAGTTGGGTACTTAAATAATAAATTACTTCAAGCAAAGGAGTGAAGCTTTAGATGAAACAGAAAGGCCAGTTCATGGGGCCTCACTGGTGGCGCAGCGGTTGAGCGCTGGGTTGCGAAGTTGCCCACAGCCTCTGCAACACTAGTTTGATCCCTGGCTGCTGGGCGAGGGTCCCACATGGTGCGCAGACCTCTCCTGCTGCTCGCTGCTCCCCTCAGTAGTTTACTTTGGTCCTTCTGCCTGTTCTGCTCCCTGCTCTGGCTCTGGTGAATTCTCTCACCCTCCCGCGCTTCTGACTGTACCCAGTGCTTGTATAAATAAAAAAATTAAAAAAAAAATTAAAAAAAAAAGAAAGGCCAGTTCATGGAGGATTTGTATGCTATGCATGAGAAATTAAGCTCAATTTCTGTGGGTAATCAGGAGTCAGTGAATGTTTCAAGTATAGAAATGTGATCATTGCTTGCCTGGTGCTCAAAAAAATACATATTGAATGAACATATGAATGAATGTGATAAGCCTTTTAGAAAGATTATCCTGATGACAATGTGGAATACAGTTTGGAGGAAAATAAGACTGGAAATAGGAAAACTAAGAGTTTGGAAAAAGATGGCAGAGCCTGAATCAGTGTCCCACAGGAACTGGCTAGTATTAGGTTGGAGAGCCACTTACATTTATTTCTTCCCAACTGTAGGTTCAGTGACCTCAAAATGGTAGTTTGAAACTAGCCATGGCAGGCGTATTTGTACCAAAGGACTTGGCAAGCACAGTGACACACATTTACACTTACATTACAAATTAGGACTTTTTTTTGAGAGCTGACTAACACACTATTGGCCTAAGCAAAAGCAACCATGGGGCTAGAGAGGAAGGTATATACTTATTAGAGGGGCTAATTAGGTAGAATCGCTAATATTTATTACCAGTTGGTTAATGGGGGAGACTGTAAAATGATTTATCAAGTTATAAACTTGAATGATTCAGATGGGATACTAGTGCCCTTCACCAAGAAAAATAATTCAAGATAGTGGAAAGATAGTTAATTTTGTTCAGAGAAAACTGAAGCATCTGTGGGACATGATGGCATAGATGTACAGAAGAGAGTGGTTGGATATGGGATTAAAGGAAAAGATCTAAAGTCAATAAAAATGTAGGAATCGTTAGGATATAACTGATAGTTGAAGCCACAGGAGTAGATGAACATAAAACAAAGGGGAAAAACCCTGGAAAAGAAGTGGTAAGTATTCATGTTTTATAAATGAAACCATATACCTTTTGGTTCAAATAACTTTGAACAGGTATAAATAAATTTTCTTTGTAAATGCTGCTTGGAATAAAATTATCACTGCAACGTGTGTTTTAAGTACTTGATGAAAACAGAATATATTATATAGGTGACATAATATCTCTAGAGCAAGATATCAAAATGACACTTTAAAAGATTGTTTATCCAAAAGTTTACTTATATCAAAGATTTGAAACAACACAACAGTCTAGAAAAATAGAAAACAATTATTTTGACATTAGCTAAAATGTATCTTACCTCTATCATAGCACCTATTGTAATTATTAATATTATTTTTGCCTTTGCAGCTAGAGTATACTGGGAGGTGAAAAGGAGAATCTAACGCTGTGTTCTTTATTTATGGTTAGGACCTTTCATATTTTATAGTGTGTACTGATTGGGAAAAAAAGTTATTTCTCCTATGACTAGATGTAAGGTTTGAACAGACCAGGGTCTATGAAAAGGGTGACTACAGTTGCTTACCACTTAATAGAAGTGAAATTAGTCCTTTGTAGCACCTAAAAGCTAGTGTTCTAAAGCTACAGAAAGGAAGGTAGACTCCTAGCTCAGTATGACACTGGTAAGAATTTCCTAACAAATTTACCAACAGCTGTGTAACAGAGGAAAAGGCTGTTTCAGGAGGAAGCATGTTTGAAAGAAGTGGAATGTAAAAACCTGGAAGGGCCCGTGGATATCTTTAGATCTTCTGAATCTTTTTCATGCTGTTGCTTACACAGAAAATGGTTCTTCAGCACAGCAATCAGTATCATAAGGTGTTCTTATCATACGTTCTCAGTGCTCTGGTTTGGGGACACTCGATATAGTCCAACATGCTCATCTGCAGTAGAGGAAACTAATCTTAAGGGATGCGACATTTCTGGATCAAGACGTTCATGTTGGGGTTAGAAATGGGAGTCTCCATGCAACTCATAGCCAAAGCCTACTCCCCACAAATTAAGCAGTGCTGCTCTCAGGCTTGTGCACAGGATTACCAATAGTTGCATGGATGCCCAATGGTCTTAGATGAGTATCGCGTAAGGGGGGGTGGGAATAGTATGGGGAAGATAACTAAGATGAAAATGCATACATTGGGCAAAAATGAAAAATGATGTAAAAAATACATAAAATTAAAAAAAATTAAAAATACATAAAAAAATGTGATCCAATAGTCACGACCATTAGAACTTGATAAACCTTGAGGCACTTGTTAAAAACGCAGATTAATTGGCCCTCCACAGACATAGTGAATCAGGATCTGTGGTGAGGTACCGAGAAAACGCAGTTTTAGGTTTTAACACGCTCCATCCCCAAGCCCCTCCCCGGGGTATTTTTGGGCACTTCAGCTACAAGCTCAGCTTCAACAGCGGGACTCGGGTGCGCGCGCATCACCCGTCAACTCGCCCTCGAGCGGCGCGGGCAGCACCGAGATACTGTGTCCCCCGGTAAAGCGTTTGTTACGTACAAGCCCTTCCGGCCGTCACAGGCTGCGCCGGCCAATACCGGGTCAGGGGTAAGGCTGCCGCCGCGCCTCCCTCAGCTTGGCCCTGCTGCGGAACCAACTGCGGAGGGGGGCCGGGGCAGAGGCGGCTCAGCAGCGCCCCTCGGAGGAGGCCAGCGCCCTCCACATGCGACGCAGTCCCGCCCACCGAGGAGCCAGTACGGCGCCTGCGCTCATTCGGCCTCGCCCCGCCTCCTATTTACCAACCGGAAGTTAACCAACTTCCCATAGTGCCTCGCGAGTGGCGGGTATGATAACAAATTCACTAGGCTTGCACTTGGGTTCACGTTGTCATTGTTGGGGTGGTTCTGCTGTGCTGAGGGGACGCTAGGAGATTGGGGCCCAGTCACTACCTGGTCTGCGGCTGCAATGGCCCTTCTCCGGTGCATGTGGGGCGTGCTGAGTGGCCTGGGAAAGTCCGGAGCGGACCTGTGTGCGGGCTGTGGAAATCGACTGCGCTTTCCGCTCAGGTAGGACAACGCGCCTGCGCCTCTGCAGGAGGCATGGTTCTGGGATCCGGGGCTGGAAGAGAGCGGCTCTCCCCCACTTGCTGTCCCTCTTAGGAGGTCAGGGCTACTTTGGCCTCGACCTTGCCAAAGGAATTGATAGGTCTTGAGGCCAGGCTTTACTGTAGAGTCCACCGTGCCTGCCTCCGGTCACCCTCCGCCTTGCCCTTACACCCCACCTGTCCCCACTGTCCAGCGTGGAGCACCCTTTGAGCGTCCTCTGCGGAGCGGCGCCTAGAGTCTCCCGCCACGATCCATTTAAGCGTTCAGGAGGCGGGGCCCAGGAATTGGAATGTAGAGGCTTCCCTCCACGCTTTGCCCTTCTTAGGAGGCTACAGAGCTCTGAGACGAGTGTTGCATGCTCTTATGTTTGGTTCGGGCAGGATTTTGAATGTCACTAGCTTTTCTTGTCGAAGGTTTCAGATACATAGCTTTTTGATGACATCTAATTTGGGATCTGTGTTCATATACCTGTTATAGTGACACTTAAATAAATGCATGACATTAGTTATTTTTATTTATATGTAGCTTTGGGTATGTACCACGATGGTTTTCATCCTCAATGAATGGTTATCCAAAGAAACCTATGACTTCATATGTTCGGTTTTCCAAAGAGCAGCTACCCATATTTAAAGCTCAGAACCCAGGTAAGAAGTTTTGGGGTTTGTACTTTTCTCTGTTGTAGTAAAGAGGCTACTAAGTAGTTGAGCTGCTAATTTGATTTGCACTACCAAAGTGACTGCAGAACAAACATTCTGTTTGATGGTCTCTAAATAAGAGGTGTAACATACTTTCTACCACGTAAAAACGCTTCAATTGGGGACTAAGCAAAGGTATTTTTTTATTTTTAAAGTTTTTTTTATTTTATACATTTTTTACATCATTTTTCATTTTTGCACAATGTGTGCATTTTCATCTTGGTTATAGTCCCCATACAATTCCCACCCCTCTTGTTTTGATCCTACTCCCTCCTAGGTATTTTCCTGGTCCCTTATGTAGGTTTTCTAAATTCCTGCTATGAGTGAGACCATCCGATATTTTTCTTTTTCTTTCTGGCTTATTTTGCTGAGCATGATCCCTTCCAGCTCCATCCATGTTGCTGCAAGTTGCATGAGTTTATCTTTTTTGATAAGCAAAGGTACTTTTAAAATAATGTGGAGGGCTGCCCCAGGTGGCACAGCAGGTTGAGCGCAGCACTGTGAAGCTCTCCGCACCCTCTGCAGTGTGGGTTCGATTCCTGGCTGGCCAGGGAGATTCCCACATGGCGCGGCAGACCTCTCCTGCCTCGCTGGTTGCTACCCTCAGCAGTGTCTTGGATCTGTCTGCCTGTTCTGCTCTCCACTCTGTCTCTGGTGAATCCTCTCACCCTCCCACGCTCTGGCCTGTACCCCAGATCTTGTATAAATAAAAATAAATCTTAAAAAAAAAAAGTAGTGTGGAGCGCACCCAGAGAAGAGGATGAAAAAGCTGAATTTTGAGCCTTACTTGCCTTTGGCCTAGAGGGCTATTGATGAATTATTTTGTCTCTCTTTGCTTAGCTCCTTCTTCTGCTTTTCAGAGTTGTTAATGAAGTTGTAGTGAAATAATTTATGTAGAAGTATTCTGTAAAATGTAACACTCTATACAAATTACTGCTAATTTTAAGAGCTCTTTCCGCTGAAAAATCTGTTCTTGAGTTCCTGAGATTTCCAGGCAGGATGTTTGGTCACTCCCTAAAAAGGTGGTGGGGACTTTCTTGGGAATTGTAGTGTAAAGATAATAGCTAAATAGATAATAGCTAACCTTTGCTTATGACTTCTAAAGCCTTTCGCATACAGTACATCACAGGGCACTTGTGAATACCAGAGGAGCTGTAATCATTCTCACATTACAGAGAACTCGTTTGAGTACTGGTCTTGAGGACTCCCATCTTTTAAAATGTAGGAGTTGAAACTAACAAGTGATTAAATCATTTATAGCCTGTTACTTCAGTTAAGATAAGGAAGAAAATGGGGGATTGTGAATTAATTTTATGGCAATTTTGTTTGGTAATGGTATTTTTGTAATTGAAATACAAGAATATTTTGTTGGTGAGTCAGGTTTTATGAATAATCATTCCTGATGTGAAAAAACTCAATTTTGATTGAAATATTAAGTAAACAACTTGAAAAAATTGATTACCTAACTACTTAAACTAGTAATCTCTGTGGATTGTTTTGGTGGTATGTGATATACTCCTTAATTATTAGATGATAGATTTTTACAATGTGGATAAAGTATTTATCATAATTTATGTGGTTTTAAAAAAGCTAAATGATTGAATTGTATGTAGGATACAAGTTGTTTATAATAAAACCTACTTTTAGAGCTCATGTTTCTGCTTTCTGGAATTCCTTAGAAGTTAGTCCTCAGACACAAATTTTGACCATGTTTCCATCCTTTTTGAAATATCCACAGATGCAAAAAATTCAGATCTAATTAAGAAAATCGCACAACTATGGAGGGAACTTCCTGAAGAAAAGAAAAAAGTAAGCATATAGGTTTTTAACTTTGCTGACCAGTTATCATGCAATCAACAAAGTTATACCTTAAGAGACTAGATGACCCACATCTTTTTTTTTAACATCCATTATCTACAAAGGAACTTTATACCTCTGATCCACATATATGATGAGAATGTAAATATTTTGGATGGAGATGATGAAGGATTAACAGCAAATTGAAATTGAGAGCTAGTTGCTGTATGCTCTCCTTGGTTAGATGTATATGAAAAATACATCTTTTTAATCCATATAAATGTGATCCCAGAGCACACTTTCTACTAAGTGGTTCAGTCTGTATTTATCTGGTCAGGTAGTTGTATTTCTCTGACAGGTATACTATGTTTAATTTGCCAGTGGCAGTGTATTGACTTATTATTTGGGCTTTTTATTTACAGATATATGAAGATGCTTACAGGGCAGAATGGGAGGCATACAAAGGAGAAATCAACAGAATTCAAAAACAGCTAACTCCAAGTCAGATGGTATCTTTGGAAAAAGAAATCTTGCAAAAACGTTTGAAAAAGAAAGCATTAATAAAAAAGAGAGTGAGTATCACTGAAATATGCTTTTCCTTCAGCAAGAAACTGAAATTTATGTTTGTAACTACGTAGTTTTCTCTTATTGTGGCCATACTGTATGTCTATATTGTAGAAAGTCTTCACGTATATACCAGTTAGGAAAAAAATGAACTTGTTTGGAACTACTTGCTGTTGAGTCTTGGAAGTTCTTCTTACTTTTGGATATATCTGAATTTATTTATTTATTTATTTTTTAAAAAGATTTATTTTTATTTATTTATACAAGCACTGGGTACAGTCAGAAGCGCGGGAGGGTGAGAGAATTCACCAGAGCCAGAGCGGGGAGCAGAGCAGGCAGAAGAACCAAAGTACACTGCTGAGGGGAGCAGTGGGCGGCAGGAGAGGTCTGCGCGCCATGTGGGACCCTCACCCGGTGGCCAGGGATCGAACCGGCGCTGCAGCGGCTGCAGACAGCTTCGCAACCCAGCGCTCAACCCCTGCGCCACCAGGGAGGCCCAGATATATCTGAATTTAAAAGACATAGTTAGGGGTCTCCCTGGTGGTGCAAGGGGTTAAGACAATCTTTGAAGCTATCCACAGCCCCTGCAGCACAAGTTCAAGCCCTAGCCAGGGAGCTACCCACATGGTGCAGCACACCTCTCCTGACTTGCCCGCTGCTACCTTCAGCAGTGTATTTCAGTCTGCCTGTTCTGTTCCCCACTCTGTCTCTGGTGAATTCTCTTACCCCCCTCCCCACGCCTCTGGCCTGTACCCCAGTTCTTGTATGCATAAATAAATATCTTCTTTAAAGAAAGAAAAAAAAAAGACATATTTAGTACTAGCATGGAAAAGATGTAGGAATAGGTATGGAACAGCTAAATCAGTATGTTTAGAATAGCTTACTGATTTCAATTGTTTTAGAGGTAATAGGGAGTTTGGTTCTGAACATTTCTGAATACACTTGAGTTCATTAACATATGAGGGGAAGTGCCTGTTGTATCTAATCAAACAAGAATTTCCTTTAGGATGGAATCTTGGTTTTCCTCATTAAAAACCCCACATGGTTCAAAATTATAGTTCCAGCTTAAAATATCAATCCACATATTTCTCACTTTTTGAAAGTTACAGGTTACTTTACATTTTTCTATAGGTCATTATTAGGTGTGAAGTATTTTAACTAGCTCATCTAGTATATATACTATAGAAAATGGTTATCAGAGTTAAAATAATTTCCTGAAAATTTGTGCGATACCCAGATATCTCTCCCTGATTAGTACTTCCTAGCAATAGGGTTGGACGCACCCATTTTCAAGTAATGGTGGTAATCTGATCTAATTAGTAAAAGGGAATCAGAAAAGATACTCTGAGTGAGAAAAATAATCTCTGGATAAGGATCGTATTTAGAAGGGTGAGAATAAACTAAAACTAAAGTTTGCTCTCCTTCTTTTGCTCTTCCTCCTAATTGCACACCCATCCAGCTCTTAGAGTGGAAATAGAAATGAGGATTGGACAGATATTTGGAGTTTCCTTTTAAATACTTCTGCTGTACTTTTGCCTCTCTTTTCTGGTATACCCATTATGTGTTTGTTACACCTATTCTAGTTGTCCCACAGTCCTTGAATATTGTTTCATTTTTTTTTTCTTTCAGTTTTTGTTCTCTTTGCTTTTGAGTTTTTCAAGATTATATTAATGTGATCTTTAGCTTAGAGATCCTTTCCTTAGCTGTGTCTAGTCTGCTAATGAGTTTATCAAAAAAAGGTATTCATTTGTGTTAATAGTGTTTTTGATTTCTAGGTTGTTCCCCCTCTCCCCCCTTAGGATTTCCAATACTGCTTAAATTATGCATCTGTTGTTCATACTGCCTAGATCCCATAGCATATCAATCATAGTTGCTTTAAATTCCTCACTGGTGGGCCTCCCCTGATGGCGCAGCGGTTGACTGCTGGGCTGAGAAGCTGCCCGCAGCCTCTGCAGCGCCGGTTTGCTCCCCAGCTGCCGGGCGAGGGTCCCACATGGCACGCAGATCTCTCCTGCTGTGCCCGCCGCTCCCCTCAGCAGTGTACTTTGTCACTCAGCCTGTTCTGCTCTCCGCTCTGGCTCTGGTGAATTCTCTCACTCTCCTGCGCTTCTGACTGTACCCAGTGCTTGGATAGATAGATAGATAGATAGATAGATCTTAAAAAAGAAAAAAAAAATAAATTCCTCACTGGTAATTCTAACACCTCTGCCTTGGAATTTTTTTGTGATAGCTAGATATGATTTACTGGCTAAAAAGAACTGTAAATAGCCCTTAGTAACTGGTGGTGAGGTGTGGAAGCAAGGGAAATAATCTATAGACCTGTGATTAGGCCCTGGTCTTTTCCTGGGCCTATACGCAAGACTGTCAGCTTCACACTTTCTCAAATTTTTCTCCCCTTAGTTAGAGGAACTGGATGGCTAAAGTGGGCTGGTGTTGGTTAGTAAGCACTCTAAGGCTTCTGTTAACTAGTTTCTCCTAGGGCAGCTAGCACTTTGTCACATCAAAATGGTTCCTTTTGCTCTCCCCCTGCCCAAAACAGAAGGGGATTTTTCTTGATATTTACTATGGGAATCTGGTCACAAGCTGGGAGCTAAATCTCAATACTGTGAGGCCCCCCTATAATTGGGTTCCTTCCACCCCCAAATCACCCACGCTGGAGTTTTTAAACTCTCAGACTTGTCCACACTGAGCCTCCAGCAATTCATTAATTACAGTTCAGGTTTCTTACCCTGGCACTTCAGTGGTTTCTGCTCCTGAGTTTCTGCTCAGGTAAGGCTAGACTCCCTGTTTTCATCTAGCTTGTTTCTCCAGTGTTGGGGGCAGCAGTTAGCCTTGTGTCCTCCCATCTCTTAAAGATCCAAGAAATGTTGATTTTTTTCAGTCTGTATCATTTATTGCTATCAGGAAGGAGTAGTGATGTCCAAGTTCCTTAAATGTGCAATCAGAAACCTGAAATCTGAGCATTTTTTCTACCTCACACTTCCATTCTCATTCCCTGTTGGAATTTTTCTTCTCATTCAAGTTTCCTAGTGCTGGGCCTCCCTGGTGGCTCAAGGGGTTAAGCACCGCACTATGAAACAATCCTCAGCCTCTGCAGCATGAGTTCAATCCCCGGCCAGCCAGGGAGCAACCCACATGGCGCAGCAGACCTCTCCTGTCTTGCCCACTGCTCCCCTCAGCAGTGTATTTCAGTCAGTCTGCCTGTTCTGTTCCCCACTCTGTCTCTGGTGGATCCTCTCATCCACCTACCCCCGTATCTCTGACCTGTACCCCAGCTCTTGTATGCATAAATAATTAAATCTTAAAAAAAAAAACAACAGAAGATTCCTAATGCCAACTAGCTTGAGATTAGTGAAGAGTATGGGAACCAAGAAGTTGCAAATGAAGCACATAGGAGAGAAATGCCTAGCAGTAGCTCTTTTTTTTTCAAGATTTATTTTTATTTATGCATATAAGAACTTGGGTGTAGGCCACAGGTGTGGGAGGGCAGGTACTACTGAGGAGGGCAGTGGGCAAGACAGGAGAGGTCTGCTGCGCCATATGGGTTAGCTCCCTGGCTGGGGATCGAACTCTCGCCACAATGGCTGGCGATAGCTCGATAGCACTTAGACTTTAACCCCTGTGCCACCAAGGAGGCCCCCTAGCAGTAGTTCTTGAAACAAAAGGGGGAATAAGTAAAATTGTAAAGTTCCCCTGAGTGTACTATAGTTTCATGCCTGAGAGGTTCAGAAGAAGTGATTTCTACATGTAAATTAGGGGAGTTCTACTTTTACTTATGGAGGAAAGTGAGGTGGGTCTGTTACTAATTGTAACAAATTGCCATTAAAAACCACATAGTTTTATATACTATAAGTACTATTCACTGTACAAATTCAGAAACTAAGTAGGTTAAAATAATGCACTATTTCTCATCTTCTGAACTCAGAAACTGAATAGATTTAGACTGTAAGAGAAACTTGTATTCTTTTCCATCTTTTTTCCCCTCCTCCCTTTGATACGTAGTAAAAAATAAAATTTACCACATCTATTGAGGTTTCAAGGTTAAGAAATGTGCAGAGCATGAAATGAAATGAGAGATTATTAAACAGATAGTCTAGTATTCCTGGCTTGTGGGTGCCTGTGGTGATTTGACCGGGTACATGGTAGTGTCCTGTAGGGGAAGAAATTGAGATGATTTTATGTTTTAAAAAATGTTTCATATATATGTGTTGTTATTCAGTTCATGGAAATAATGTGTAAAGGAAATATTTTTACATGGAAAATAACTCAAAATCTATTATGATTTCAAAACAGTGCTATCGGAAAATTCTGAACTCGGAATAATCGTATACTTTATATAGGAATGATAGTGTTCACTTTGGAACACTTTGTATTGCATAGTGAATAAATTCCTATAGGTGAAATAAGTCTCAGGAATTTCAAAATTATAGCTAAATCTTCGATTTTTATTACTCAGGAATTAATACTGCTTGGAAAACCAAAAAGACCTCGTTCAGCTTACAACATTTATATAGCTGAAAGATTCCAAGAAGCTAAAGATGGCTCAGCACAGGTAAAAAGAACTGCATTTGTTTTCCACATTCAGTTTTTAAAATATTTAGGTCATCTTGGGCTACCATATGTCGAGTAGTGAAGAAAAGTTGTAAATTACTCTAAGTACTATATTATATACTGTATTTTTCTTTAGAGAAAAATCCTTTTTTGTATCACATAAAATTAATTTGAGTATATATTTTCAGACTTATATGTTAAAATTCTAGAGATTTTTCTTAACCCAGCAGTACTTTTTGTACTGGGAAAGAATAATAATCACTGGGAAAGAATGAGAGTAGAGTCAATATTCTGCATAATATTACATATAAAATGACAATTTAATATTTTGTACTGGGATTTGAGTATAATTTATGCTTCATGTCAAATCCTCTAAGAAAATTTTGGTTATGTCTGTGGGAATGTATATACACACATCATCATATGACTGTCAAAAAGAAAACAGTTTGTCATTCCTTCTAGGGCTAGTCTTTCCTCCCTTTTAAGAAACTCCAAATTAGCCATTGTATTTTTTTCTTTTTATAATAATGACATGATAAAAGTCTGTTCAGACCCCTAACTCTTGTCTACCTGACGTGAAAGCTTTTGCCACTCTCCCTCTAGGTTATTTGGATCTGTAGTTCATTTCATACGTTGTCTTTAACGTATGATAAAATATGGTATATCTATGATGTAGTCTTCCCTGGGTACATGATTTCACTGTTTTACTTTCCGAGATCAGACGAGATCAGGCGCGTTCAGGGTGGTATGGCCGTAGACTTCACTGTTTTACTTTCTTTCGGATTTTAATTCCGTTTCTGTGACCCTACATTACTAAAATGCAAACCTTTTTTTTTTTTTTTTGAGGTTGGAATTTGTTCAGTCACTAACTTACCTTGGATTTAGGTTTCCTATCAGTATAAGGTTATATGCTAGGAAATTCTAAATAAATAGTACTCAAATCTGATTGCGCCTGGGAATCACATAGGATGCTTAATGACTGGGCTCTGCCCCTGCAAATTAAAATTAACTTGACTATATAATTTTCATTCATTTAAAAATACTGGTTTTTACATCCTCATAATTTAAAGAATCAAAATTAAACATGTTATGAATGATGCCAGTTTTTCTGTCCTTTTATATTCCTTACTCCAGAAGCAAAAGCATTCCATTGTAGCTGATTCTTATGATATTTATTTCTATCTCTCTAAATAACATCCTTATATTCTTACTTTTTCATTTTTTTCACTTTTAAGTATTACCTATCTTTTAGGCATTTTATGTCCCACTAGTTAAGATGACATTTAACTCTTATTCTACTGCTCATGTTTCTACTTTCCTACCTCCCAAGATAGCTCTCATAATTTTGGCTAGGTCACTAATGAGCATTTATATTATGATTATGTAAAACCCTATTTATAGCTGAGTGATGCCATTTGCTATAATTATTTTTCCTATCTTACAAAAACTTTCTCTGAAGTTGAGTATATTTTGTGGATTTACTTTTTTGTTTATTTTGCTTGTTTTTTTTTAATGTACTGTTCAATATTCCCTGGTTTTTAGTACATTTATATGCAGAGATATTTTATCAGTTTTAGTCTGGAATCTTTGATATATTCCAGTTTGGCTGATGCCTTATAGACCGTAGTGCACAGCTCATTTCCTGGGATCTTCATCACCATCCTTGTTCTTTTGCTTCTTGTCTTGTTTTGGTTTACTGAACCTGTCTGTCATAGCATTGTCCCTTGTAAGGGTACATGTAAGATTAAAATTTTGAGTTCTTGTGTGTCTGAAAATATCTCTATTCTTACATTTGTTTGATATTTTTGGCCTATATTTCTAGAACTGGAAATCATAGAAAATTTTAAAAATATTGCTTCTTTCTCTTGTAACTTCTTGTACTACTTTTGAGAAGTATAAAGCCATATTGATTGCTGGTCCTTTGAAAGTAATTTGGTTTCTTTTTTCTCTCCTTTCTTCTTATCTGTATTGTTTTTCTTAGCCTTTTTTGATTTTCTTTCTGGGATACTGTATACACTTTGGCTTAATCTCTCTGTTTTCAGCATGATGTGTTCCCAACTTGACCTGGTATCCATAGAGTAACGCTTTTACCAGTTTCAGATGAATAATGTCCTAGAATCTGCCCATGGTTGGGATTTAACCTCTTTTAAAATAGACTTTCAGTCAGTCTTCCTGTTTTTTCCCTGACCTTCATCTTTATTTTATACCTGTCTGTTGCTGCCAATTCCTGAGCTCCTTGGGAATTCTCCATTGTAAATCAATTTACTTTTTTGGATTTCCCCACTGCCAGCTTGGGAATTAGCTTTCTTGGATTAGGTAAGTCAGTTATCACCATTTCTCCATCTGCATTTTGGCTTCCAAAATTTTGTGTTGGTAATGCCCTCTTCTGTTTGTTCATGTGGGTTCATCCCTTAACATTTTTTTGTTTTGTATTTAATTAAAACAACAACAAAAAGATATTTATTGCTTACAGTTTTAGAACCTGGGAAGTCCAGAAGCAGGGCACCATTTTAGCTATCTCCCCATGAGGGTCCTCTTCTGAATTCAGGTGCTTTCTTACTGTGTTCTCATGTGATGAAAGGCCTTATTTAATGGAATTTTAGGAGGGCAGAAAATTAAACATCTTTACAACCCTTTGATTTTTTTTTTTTTAAGATTTATTTATTTATACAAGAACTGGGGTACACACCAGAGGTGCAGGAGGGTGAGAGAATTCACCAGCAACAGAGCGGGAAGCAGAATAGGCAGACAGACCGAAAACACTGCTGAGGGAAGCAGCGGGTGAGACGGGAGAGATCTGCTGCGCCATATGGGTATCTCCCTGGCTGACTGGGAATCGAACCTTTGCTGCAGAGGCTGTGGACAGCTTCACAGTGCTGTGCTTAACCCGCTGTGCCATCAGGGAGGCCCTGATTTTTTTTTTTTAATTATTTACTTAGGTAAAAGATGCAATAGATTCACAAATTATTTAATTCAGTGACTATGAACCTTTATAAATGAATTATACACAAAAAGATTTGAAAGAATTGAGAGTATTAAAATAATTCTTTCCAAAGCTAAAAGAACAAATATTTAGTAATTGTCTCTGAATGTTAGATGTATTTATTAGGGTGAGTTTAAAATGTCTAAAACATAGTGGCTATATAGTCCCAGATACTATTTGCTACCTCTGTTTTTATTGACAAGAAAATAAAATTTAGTTAATATTCACTCTGTTTCTTAAAACCAGCTTTAAAGAGATACTTTTCAGATTATCTGCTTATCCATATATAGTCCCCTTCTTCTACCCCTCTGTCTCTACCTCTGCCCCTCATATCCCTTCCACCCATTCTTTTCCTCTGCCTTTCCTCCAGTTGTGGTTTCCCTGATCCCTTGAGTTTTATAGATAAAAAGCCGAGTCTAAGGGCAGTAATATGACTTTTCCCAAGTCTCATAATTAAGCTAAGCAGAAATAAGTACTGGCATGTTATTTCTATGACTATACTTAAACTCTTTGGCACAACTTTTAGAAAAAAACTACCATCGAGAATAAAAACATTTAGTTTTTGAAGTTAATGTATGACAGAATGTAGATTATACTTGAATATTTCAAAAAGTAAATATCTCCTAGCAGAGGAAACCATCAATAAAAAATAAAGGCAACTTGTGGAATGTGAGAAAATATTTACAATCATATATCTGATGGGTGGTAGTACCCAAAATATATAAAGAATTCATACAACTCAATAGCAGAAATACAATCAAATTAAAAAATGGGCAAAGGCCCAGAATAAATATTTTTCCAAAGAAGACATACAGATGGCTAATATACATGAAAGGGCACTGATAACACTATCAGGGGAATGAAAATGAAAACCATAATGAGCTATCACCTTGTGCTTATGAGAATGGCTATTATCAGAAAGTCAGGAAATGATAAGTGTTGGCAAGGCTGCAGAGAAAAGGTACCTTTATGCACTATTGGTGGGAAGTTAAATTGCTGTGACCTACTATGGAAACAATATGGAGGGTTCTGCAAAATATCAAAAACAGAACTACCATTTGATCCATTTGATTCTGTTTCTAGGTACTTTTCCAAAGAAAATGAAAACAGTGATTTTTTGTGTGCGCGCGCACACACACACACACACACACCCATGTTCATTACACTATTATTTACAGTAGCTAAGGCATGGAAGCAATCTTTTTTTTTTCCCTCAAGAACTGGGGTATAAGCCATAGATGCGGGGGGTGAGAGGACTCACCAGAGAGAGTGGGGAGCAAAACAGGCAGATCCACTGAAACACATTGCCCAGGGAAGCAGTGGGCAAGGCAGGAAAGGTCTGCTGTCCCATGTGGGCTGCTCCCTGGCCAGCCCCGAATCGAACTCATGCTGCAGTGGCTGCTGGTAGTCAATAGCTCTGTCTTCAACCCCTGCACCACCAGGGAGGTCCCTATGGAAGCAATCTTAAATATCATCGATGAATGGGTAGATAAGGGAAATCTGATATATACAAATCATGTTTTTACTTAATAACAGGTATATGTTCTGAAAAATAGGTTGAGAGGTGACTCTCAACCTATGTCTTGTGAACATCACAGGACATTTATACAACACAACCCAGATGGTATAATCTACTACATACCTGGGTTATATAAAGGGACCACAGTCATACATGTGGTCTGTTGTTGACAAAACATTATATAGCACATTACTGTGATGGAATATTTGGCCATGAAAAATAAGGAAATCTTGCCATTTGCGACAATGTGGATGGATCTTGAGGGCACTGTGCTAAGTGAAAGAAGTCAGAAGGACAACTACTACATGATTTCACTTATATGTGGATTCTAAAAAACAATAAGCTCAGATGTGGGGGGAGATGGGGAAGTGGTGAAATGTGTGAAAGTGGGCAAAAGGCATAAACTTCTGGCCCTCCCCGGTGGCGCAGTGGTTGAGCGCTGGGTTGCGAAGCTGCCTGCAGCCTCTGCGGCGCTGGTTCGATCCCTGGCTACTCCCTGGCCACTGGAGGAGGGTCCCGCATGTCTTGCAGACCTCTCCTGCCGCTCACTGCTCCCCTCAGCAGTGTACTTCAGTCCTTCTGCCTGCTCTGCTCCCCGCTCTGGCTCTGGTGGATTCTCTCACCCTCCTGCGCTTCTGACTATACCCAGTGCTTGTATAAATAAATAAATCTTTAAAAAAAAAAAAAAGGTATAAGCTTCCAGTTACAAAATGAATTTCTGAGGTTGTAATATATAGCATGGTAACTATAATTAACACTGTATTATATATTTGATAGTTGCTCAAAGAGTAGATCTTAAATGTTCTCATCACAAGAAAAAAATTTCTAACTGTGGATGTTGGTGGATGTTAACTAGGTTTGTTATCATGGTCATTTTGCAATAAATACAAATAGTTATGTTGTATACCTGAAACTAATCTAATATCAATAAAAAGCTAAATACATTAATTCCATTCATTTTTGAACACTGTAACAGTTTAATAATTTTTATTTAGAAAGTAGTATGTTAAGAATGAAGCTTTAGTTTTTTGTTGTTGAATGAATAATAAAAAAAGACAATTCTATTAATTACTGAACTTCCTATGTCTGTTTCATAAACATATGTTGTTTTACAGGTAAAACTGAAGACCATAAATGAAAACTGGAAAAATCTTTCGAGTTCTCAAAAGCAAGTAAGTAGTACCATTTTAGTATCAGATGTCAAGTTAGAATATCTGAGAGAATTTATTAGGGTAAGGCTTATTTAATTTATGTGAAAACAACCTTATCTTACTAATAGCACAGTTAAAGTATTTTAAAATTACTTTTGTATTCTTAGAACCAACTTGAATATTTTCTCTTGGTATTTTTTTTTTTTTTTTTAAAGAGAATCTTTTTTTTGTTTTTTTTTTTTTTAAAGATTTACTTATTTATTTATACAAGCACTGGGTATAGTCAGAAGCACGGGAGGGGGAGACAATTCACAGAGCCAGAGCAGGGAGCAGAGCAGGCAGAAGGACTGAGGTACACTGCTGAGGGGAGCAGCGGGCGGCAGGAGAGGTCTGCGCACCATGTGGGACCCTCCTCCTGTGGCCAGGGAGCAGCCAAGGATTGAACCGGCGCTGCAAAGACTGCGGGCAGCTTCGCAACCCAGCGCTCAACCACTGTACCACCGGGGAGGCCCGTCTCTTGGTAGTTTTTGACAGCAAATACAATTGATATTTGACTGACATCACTCATAAGAGTCCAGTTACAATCACACCCTGTCACCCACCATTCCTTTCCCATATCTGAAACCCTGAAATTATAACAACTCCATTTTTTTTTTTTAAGTTTAGTTTTAGATGAAGTACTTTTTTTTTCTCACACTGTTAATTTTTGGACAGTATTAGATTTCTCCCCTCAGGTGTAGTTCCCATAGTTCTCCCACCCCCATAGCCCCCACGATCCATCACCATACTCCCTTGTGCTCCACATACATAATGCCATTTTTATCCCTCCCTGTCCCTTTTTGGATGCCTCAGATTTATGGTCAGCTTACAAATTTTTGTTTTTTTCTGACCCTTTGTTTGGTTTCTCTATATTCCACATATAAATGAAACCATCCAAATATTTATGTTTATTTCACTTAGTATAATTTTTTCTTGTTTCCTCCATATTGCTGCAAATGGCATGAGGTTTTTGGTTTGTTTGTTTTTTTTTGATCGCTGAGTATATATTCCATTGTGTGTATATATATCCTATATCTTCTCGTTCCATTCATCTGTTTTGACATTTAGGTTGTTTCCATATCTTGGCTATTGTAAATAGTGCTGCAGTAAACATGGGAGTGTAGGTTTCCTTTCAAGTTAGTGTTTTTGTGTCCTTTGGGTAGGAGTGGTTGTATGGTGAATCCATTTTTATTGCTTTGAGAAACCTCCACACAGCTTTCCACAGTGGTTGGACTCGTTTACATTCCCACCAGCAGTGTAGAAGTCTTTTTTTTTTTTTTTTTCCACACATCCGCTCCAGCATTTGTTGTTTCTGGTTTGTTTGGTTTTTTTTGTTTTTTTTTGTTTTTTTTTGTTTTTTTTTTTTAGTAAGGGATATTATTAAAGGTGTGAGGTGGTATTTTATTGTTGTTTTGATTTGCATTTGCCTGACAATAGTGATATTGAACATTTTTCATATGCCTGTTGGCTGTTTGCATTTCTTCTTTGGAGAAGTGCCTGTTTAACTCTTCTGCCCATTTTTTGATTGGGTCGTTTGCTTTGTTTCTGTTGAGTTGTGTGAGCTCTTCGTAGATTTGATATCAGCCCCTTAGCAAATGAATGGTGTACAACTATTTTCTCCCATTTAGTAGGGAGACTCTTCATTTTGGTTACTGTGTCTTTTGCTGTACAGAAGCTTTTTAGTTTGACCCAGCCCAGCCTTTGTTATCCTTGCTTCTGGAGACAAGTCCTCAAAGATATTTCTGAAATTTATGGCATGGAGTGATTTGTAGGTATTTTCTTCTATATTTTTTATGGTTTCAGGTGCACTTTCATTATTATTTGCAAAATATTTCTCTTTTACCTTTTTCTTATTTAACTTTTTTCTTGGTAAAGTATTCCACCCTCCTTTGTACATGTATAATAGTTAGGTAAATTCTAGATTATGGAATTATAAAGTTAATTATAAGGCAAATTCTAGGGCATATGATTATATAATTCCAGAAATAAATTACAAAGTTCTTCTAAAGAAATCACTTTACTGGTCCTCCCTGGTGACGCAGGGATTAAAATCTAAGCGCTATCCTGCTGCTATTGCCAGCCACTGCAGCATGAGTTTGATCCGTGGCCAGGGAGCTAACCCACATAGTACTGCAGACCTCTCCTGTCTCACTCACTGCTTCCCTCAGCTATGTAATTCAATAGATCACCTGTTCTACTCCCCCCTCTGTCGCTGGTGAATCCGCTTACCCCTCGCCCCCCACACCTCTGGCCTACTCCTCAGTTCTTGTATGCATAAATAAATAAAAAAGTATTTTATTATTTTTTTTAAAGATTTATTTATTTATGCATACAAGAGCTGGGGTACAGGCCAGAGATGCGCAGGGGGGAGAGGATCCACCAGAGACAGAGTGAAGAACAGAACTGGCAGACTGACTGAAATACACTGCTGAGGGGAGCAGCGGATGAGACATGAGAGAGAGGTCTGTCTCGCCGTGTGGGTTTCTCCCTGTCCGGCCGGGGATCGAACTCGTATTGCAGAGACTGTGTATTGCTTCATAGTGAGGTGCTTAACCCCTTGCACCACCAGGGAGGCCCTAAAAATAAATCTTTAAAAAATAAAAGAAACCTTGAAAGATTAAAAAACTTATTTTACAGTTAACAATTATGTTTTTTCTTCTCAGGTATATGTTCAACTTGCTGAAGATGATAAAATTCGTTATAACAATGAAATTAAATCTTGGGAAGAACAGATGCTTGAAGCTGGACGAAACGATCTAATACGTCGCAAATCAAAGTCCCCATTGAAAGTTGTCATTGATGAGTTTTAAGATAGAAGATTGAGTAATGTTCATAATGGATAGACACAAGAACCAATTACGTCTCGATACTTGAAACTGTTGTAAAATTAGGATAAAGTTGGTGAACATTTATATTTAATTCCTTTTTCTTCAGGCCATGGACTTCTGAGAGTTCAATACATTTTGTATTAGTATCTTGCTTTGGAAAACCCAGATAAAAGTTCATGCAGAATTCATTTTGTGTTAGGAACTGCTGAGGGTCAAAATAATTCATGAAATGTAACAGTGAATCATTTTACCTTTGATACAGGCAAATTAGACTGTGAAGTTTTTTTTATACTTGATGACTGTGGAAAGAATATTCTTGTTTCCTTATTTATGGAGGCAGGAATTTCCTATTCTAAAGTTTCCCAAATTGTAGTGTTCTGCAATATAATTGTATATTTTTTAAAGAGTCTCCAGAACTCATCTAGGTAAGTTCCAATTCCTAGGTATAATTCATGCAGTATTCAGAGATGATACTAGTACATGCAAGAGAATTGCTGATTTCAGTTGCAGCTTTTTATAAGTGGATGGAGAGATTTATAAGGCTTTTCCTCATTGTCTTTTTTTCCCCTAAAATACTAAGAAATAATGTACCAAATCTATGCATATTGTTTTATATTGCATAGAATAAAAATTTTAAATATTTCCAAATTATGTTTTCAGGTGAAATGTTCATTTTTTAATTTCTTTGGTGTGTTTTCTTTGTTAAGTAGGGGTTTGCATTTTGAATTAATCTCTTGTGTGAGCATATTTATACAGAAAATAAAGAACTTACCTGGTTTAAGTTTTAAAATGAGAGATCTAAAAAGTCTCCAAATCTCTTGATTTGGAACTTGTAATTTTTAAAAATTTTTGTATAACATATAAAAAACTATAAGGAGTAGCCAACTGTCTGACCTGTGGGTCAGTTACAGCCTACTGCTTATTTTTCATGACTTGTGAGCTAAAAATTGTGTTTTCAGTTTTAAATGGTGAAAGGTATTTCAAGATACGGGAATATTAATGCAAAATTCATTTCCATAAATAAGAGTTTTATTAGAACACAGCCATACTCATTCTTCTACTTACTGCTCATGATCTGTGGTAGAGGGTAATGAGTGCAGTGTTTCAATGCATTAATGTATTGGCTTGTTTCAGAGGTTCTTGTTTTAGAATCTTTGTCACCATTGTCTTAAAAGAAAGGGGGTCAGATCACTAAAGAAGCTAACATTGCCTTGCAGAGTGAACAAGGAAATAATCTTTAGTTTTAAATTATGTTGCTGAAAGATTGTATAGAGTGGAATGTCAAATCTCTTAAATTGTTTGCCATAGCTTGATAAAGTGTACCTTAAGAGTTTTCTAGTTAGCACATGTTAATAAAACCTTTCCATCCTTTACCATTTGTTTATCCTCTAAGAGAATCAAGCAAAGAGTTTCAAAATCTACTCTACCTTTTTGAGCAAAAGAATTTATCTTTCATCAGCTCACAGGAACACTGTAACTCAAAATTTCTATGTAATTATGCAAAATATTTTGAAATTGTAGTTTCTAGATCTGTAGAGAAAACTGAAGACTTTTTTAATTTATCAAGAGAAAGTTTTGAAAAGAGCTTGTTAGGATACTACTGAAGTTGACAAAGGTAGGGACTGTAAAGAAAAATACAATATAAGGTATGTATATATGTGTGTGTATATTTATATATACGCAGTGTATATATGTATATATATATTTGTATATATACATACTAAATTTACAAATTTAAAATTTACTGGATAACAACCTAAATACTCAAATATTATATATATATACTTTATGTGTATAAATGTATATACGCACGTGCACACACACATACAGTGTTGGGTGTTTTCAACAACTTACCCCTGTGGTTATGAATACAGGACAAGGTATGTTCATTAGTAAAACAGATACCCTGGGTCTGAACCTAGAGTATTTAGAGGCAGAGGGCTTGGAAAAGAAAAGGAAGTGTGCTAGTATCACAGCTTTTCTCAATTGGATTTCCAGGAGAGAATTAATTCTAGAAGAGTACTTATCATGTACAATCCTTAGGGGGATGGAGAAAGTCATTACCCACCTCATTTATTGTGTTCACTGCTTCAGCTGAGCCAGGGAGCACATGTGAGTCAGTATTTGTAATGAATTTTATAGAATGGGTGCGAGGTTCTTGTTATGTAAACACCTTGCCAGAAAAATATAGTATAAAACATTTTTGCAATTATCTTCAGAACTTTTTTAGCATTTAACTACCTATGCTATTTTATACTAAACACATTCAATTCATATTTTGCCAAATACATGGGAAGTTAGTTGTCTTGTCAGTTCTCAAGTATTTGCAACTAAATATGGGGGGTGGAGGTGGGGAAGTGAAAAGAACTACAACAGAACTATTTTATGATATTAAATTTTCTTTGTTTCTAAATTAATATCATTGTCAATATTTTAAATAACAGGATAATGATTCCATGCCTTTCTTAAAAAACTTCATTATGTTCGAAGTCTAGCATACCATATGCAAAATGCCATCCAGCATTTTTAATAAGCACAATTTTTCTACTGTTAAAAAGAATAACTGGTGGCCACTTGTAATAATAAAGACTTTTTAGACTTAAGTTGATCCCACAAAGTAATTGCTGTAGGAACTAAAGAAGAGTGTTAGGGGAAAAGATGCTGAGGACATAAAAGACAAAACAGTATTCATGCTGTTTTAAGCAATTAGTCATTAAGAGATTTTTGTACTTTTGTTCAATGGAGTTACCAGTATTAGGATCTTTGAAATAATGTGATGACAGGAGAGTTGTGTGATCGTTTTACTTTCTGCTGTTTGAAAGGATATTGTGTACAAGTCAGCCTACTGTAATGTAATTTTGCTATTGTTTTTGGCTAATTCCTTTTTGGGAAATGCCATTTTTCAAGTCATATTTTTTATCAGTTGCTCTGAATGTATATGTTTAAGTTTCTGAATTAAAATATTAATATAAGTGGATTTAAAGTAACTGGAAAATTTTGTTGGTTTTTCTGAAATTTACTTTACCTAAATTTAATTACTACCAGGTTGTGCAAAAGCAGAGATTTTTATATCATTAAATAATCTGTTATTCTCTTAAGTTATCAATATTTATTACAAGAATATTCTCTCTCCTCCCAGCCATTCTGCCTCCTATTCATAACATCAAGCCCGTACAAATTTGAAACTGTAATAACACGGTATATTCTGAAATTTTAAAGCATCGATATTCTTAAATTGAGCTATTAGAAAAAATAAGAAAATGAGCATATTACTTTGTAAAACTATCCAAGCAGAAAGTAAAGTTACACAAATCTAATAACGTTAGTTTTCTCACATTGTTCACCAAGAAAATACTTTTGATAATTGATTAAATTATTATTGTATTTAAAGAGAGATGTAAAACACTAAACCATTTTCTAGTACCTTTAAAAATAATAAAATTAACTGGCTAACAACCTAACTACTCAAAATTGACCTGAGCAAGAATTTTGATTAAGCTAAATGTTTTAAAATCACTCTTAACATTTAAATCACTCTTACATAATGGTTTTGGATTTATATAAGTAATGTATGCCTGTATTTAACATTTAATCTCACTTCTTCATAAACATGTTTAAGATAGGGGAAAGGGGCCTACCTGGTGGCACAGGGGTTAAAGACAGCACTATCAAGCTCTCACTAGCCACTGCAGCATGAGTTCTATCCTCCACTGGCCACAAGCAACATACATTGCACAGTAGACCTCTCCTGTCTTGCCCACTGCTCCCATCAGCAGTGTATTTCAGTAGATTCGCCTGTTCTGCTCTCCACTCTGGTGAATCCTCTCACTCCCTGCACCTCTGGTCTCTACTCCAGTTCTTGTATGCGTAAATTAATAAATCTTTAAAAAAAAAATAAGGGAAGAAGAAGGAAATACGTAGTTTTGACACAATGACCTTTTATTATATAGGTTGCCAATTTAATTTGGTTATACCGGGGCCTCCCTGGTGGTGCAGCGGGTTGAGCGCTGCGCTGTGAAGCTGTTCACAGCCTCTGCAGTGGGGGTTTGATCCTGGCCAGCCGTGAGGATCCCACATGGCGCAGCAGACCTCTCCTGTCTCGCCCACTGCTCCCCTCATCCCTTCTTTTCCGCCAAATTTTATTAAAGTGACTAAAGAAGTAGAAAGAAACTTTAATAAATAAAAAATAGTAGCATCAACAGGACAACAAATTTAGAAGTTAGGAGGTAGGCCGGAGTAAATGATGAAGTGCTCGTTAGTGCCATTATGAGCAAACCACATAAGGTGAGTGAAACAGAAACATGGGAGTCTTGTTCTCAGCAGTGAGGCCTAATAACAAAGGTTAACCCCTAGAGTGGGTGAAAAGAAAGGGTTAGGTGGGGTAGGAGAGGAGCGTACAAATGGGTAAGCTAAAGAGATTTTGTTTCTCCCACAGTGAAGGAGAGTGATATACTACTATGTGGTGGACTCTGTACAAACTAGATGCTGACTGTCAACCCTTGCTCAGTAAAATCAACTGTAGGGCTTTTAAACATGCAGATACTTACACCAGAATCTAGAGGGTAAAACTGGACATTGGTATTTTTAAAGTTTTCTCAATGAGAGTCTGGCCAGGTAACACAAGAATGAAAACACTGGGCTCACCCAAATAAAGGCAATGGTTCCTAAATGACCAGCCAAGGATGAGTATGCTTCAAGGACACAACAGAGGGGTAGAAGAAACTGCAATTGTGCCTGGAGTTTTACCAGGGCAGTGCAGTCAGAGGGAGGCGCAGCTGCTGAATGGAGCCATCGCTTTTGTTGGCTCAAGGACTCATGCCCACACTGGGGCCTTTAGAACCTGGAGACTATCTGCAAGGGGGGCATGCAGTTGCAGGACAGAGGAATTATCTCTGGAGAGCTATAAAGTAGGTATATGGGGACCCATGTAGTACACCAGAGTAGTAGATCTTTGCTTCCAAAGGCATATGCCAGAGAGTAACAAGGCAGCCAGAGCTGGAGAGTGAAACACCCTGTCCTACTAAATAGGGGTGCTTGAGGAGTGTAGACAATCTTTGCGACTGCTGGTGCTAGGGCTGAGGGTGACTCTCAGCTTAAGTTTGGGGCACCCAGGTGTGAGTGTCTGGACCCTGATGGGGGAGGCTGGATGGGCCGCTCTCTATACAGAAGAGGCTATTGTCTGCAGTTTGTGGCTGGGTTATGTGAAATAACTCCCACACCACCACCTGAGGCCTAAGCCAAGATAACTAAATGGCATACTGCCATCAATCAGAGTTCAAAGCACTTGGATGTAGCAGCAGGTGCAAGCACCCCAGGGCAAGGCTCTGTACTCCAAAGGTGAAGCAAATAAACCCCCACCCATTACCTTATCCCAACCGTAGTCTCCTATCCTCTTGGTGCTACAACTATTAATTGGTTGCAGAAACCACATACCAGAGCTGAGAGGTTGAAACTAGCATGAGATTATTTGGGTCAATTTGAGGAATGGTACTAAGGAAGGGGGTTAGTATGGATCCTCCCTCTCATCCCCCAACTCAGCTGCCACCAGCTCATCTCCTCCACTCCTAGCTGCCACCAGCATCTTAGGAGACTTGAACTTTTGGTACTAACTAGAAACAACCTAGTACTCCACTTCCTTGGCTCCTATCTCCTACCCCCTGTTGTGCTGGTCATCTGAACAAGTTCAAAAGCACTGGTGTATATGAAGAAATAGATTCTGTAAGTAATCTATGCTGATATCATGCATGTATATCCTGCATACAAGGCCAATTCATCAAGACAAGAAAAGAAAGCTTATCTTAGCCCATAAAAACTTAAAGTAAAGAGACAGAGAAACGCATCAAAAATGACAGAACAAAAAAATCCCAAAAGGAGTCTCAATTTAGCAGAACTGCATAAACTGTGTGATGAGCACAGTTTAATCATGGTTGTTGAAATAAGACAAACAGATGAACAAAGACAGAAATACAATAAAGATAAATGCAAAAATGCTTCCAAAAGAATTAATGGACCTAAAAATTAGAATAACAGCTGAAAAATATGATGGAAGTTCTCAACAGACATATGCAACCGGATGATAGAATCAGAGTTTGCATTTAAAGTTATTATTTCTTTGAATAAATGTTTGATGCCTTTCATCTCCTTATGGGACCCCTGTGATATAAATTCCCTTTACTATTCCAAAGAGCTCTTAGACTGCTTTATATTTTTCTCTTTACTGATATGTTCTCTATCACTGTACATGCACTCTCTGATTGTATCATCAGGTTGCATATGTCTATTGAGACCTTTCATCATATTTTTCAGCTGTTATTCTAATGTTTAGGTCCATTAATTCTTTTGGAAGCATTTTTGCATTTATCTTTATTGTATTTCTGCCTTTGTTCCTCTGTTTGTCTTATTTCAACAACCATGATTAAACTGTTACTCATCACACAGGTTGTGCAGTTCTGCTAAGACTCTTCCTATTCTGGGAAAGGAATCAGACATTCTGACCCAAGAGGCCCAAAGAATCCCACACAAAATAATACTAAACAGACACATTGCAAGACACAAATTGAAATCTAGCAATAAGGATACCAAAAGCAACCATCACAAACAAACATCAGTATAACCTACTAATAAAAATTGATAGAGGTAACACATAAGACAAAGGAAGAAAAACCCAAACAAAATATAAAAGGAAGATATCAAAAGGAAAAAAAAACCAAACTCAGGGCCTCCCCAGTGGCGCAGCAGGTTGAGCACAGTGCTGTGAAGCTTTCCGCCACCACTGCAGTGTGGGTTCAATTCCCAGCTGGCCAGGGAGATACCCACATGGCACAGCAGACCTCTCCTGACTCGCCCGCTACTCCCCTCAGCAGTGTATTTCAGCTGATCCGCTGTTCTGATCCCCACTCTGTCTCTGGTGAATCCTCTCACCCTTCCGCGCCTCTGGCCTGTACTCCAGCTCTTACATAAATAAATAAATCTTTTTTTTAAAAAAGGAATTCAAATAAATGCAGCACATAGATTTCAATAATCACCTTAAATGCAAATGACTTGAACTCACCAATTAAAATATACAGAGTGGCTGAATGGATTAGAAAACCTTCTGCTATTTATAGGAAACTCATGATTAAAAATACTATTAGCAGTAAATTAACTTTAATGAAATGAGCATACTTCTAGAAAGACAACGTAGTAGTATACCTGATAATTTGGGAGGAAGTGCAGATAATTTTCTAACGTTGGTCAAGAAAAAAATTTAAATATTAAAGTTGCATAGTAATGGAAGAACTAAAACTGAGAAAAACTAGGGGAAGGAGTGTATCACTGTAAATGATCAAAATTTTCATCTTTTACGAAGATAGCACTTTCATATAAATAACATTACAGAGGTGCAGACTGGTATTTGGAATTATGAGTAACCAGAACAACTGAAGCCTGAAAAGTGAAGTGGCTAGTTTGAGAGAGGAAATTAAAGTGCGAGGACAGGAAGTGAGATTTGCTTTCCTTCTGTTTACCCTTCTCACTGATATTTCTATTTCTATATTATTATTTAGATAATTTTAAAATAGAGAACTGAATTTTCTATAGATATTTTGAGGAAAGGAACAAAACACCATGAACCAGACTTCATAGTCCCAGAGCTCAGAGAGTTTGACTAAGATTCAAACTCAGTTTGATCTCATAACTATTATATTACACTGTTTTCCATTTTAGTTAATTGTTGAGTGCTTACTGTGTTAGAGGTACTATAAGCATTTTACGTGAATTTACTTCTTCAGTCCTCACTACAACTTAATGAGGTAAGTGCTATCATTTCCATTTTTGCAGATCAGAAACTCCGGTATCAGATATTAAGCCACTTTCTTAAGAAGTGGCAGACACCTCATTTGAATATTGCATACTCTGACTCCAGAGCCCTCATTCTTAGTTAGCCTATCATTTTGAAATCTCAAGAACAAAATTTCAAGAAGCTAATAATTAGTTTGAATAAATCTATAAAATTTCAAATAGCGAGTGTGGACTCAGTATCTGCTATTCCAAAACTCATTTTGAATACTTCATATCCAGAAAGAGTCCACAGTTTCATCCTTTTACCATATGAATATAGACCGCTTGGATTTTACCTTAGCTCTGATATTCACAAATCTGCACGTACACCTATGTTTGTTTCCTTTGAAAAATGGCAGGGAAAAATGTTGGGGCACTTAGGGAACAAATAGACCAGAAGAACCATGTGGCTGGAGTGCATTAGCTACCCTGGAGAAGATGAGACATCATCAGTGATAGGGAGTTCAAAGGTAGGCAGGTCTGAGATGCTAGTAGACAGTTGGCCATTCAACCATTAGAGAGATATAAGAGGATTTCACATTTGAAGGAATGTTCATATCTGAATTTGATGCATTTTTAAAATTTAAATATATTCAATGATTAATCAGCGGCACTAGGAGATACACTCTCATTTTAAGTCTAGGAGAGATCTTAGTGATTGCATGGAGATTGGGGTTATCTGCCAGGAGTAGAGCCATACCAGAGAGATCTTTAGTTAGTCCTATCTGATCAACTTTTAAATAAGTGGTTCTCTGTAAACCACAACACTTTCTAGATACCACATAAATTACTCATTATGTTTGGTAAATATTGTCATTTGGATGTCTCCAGAAGGGCAGAAATCTTTATTTTCTCTTCTACTATAATTGTGCCTGGCACACACTCACCACTCAGTAGATGCTGAATGAAATGCTGAATGAAAGAATGAATTAAAGTAGACTTACAATTGAAGACTTTTCAAGTTAGTACATATATGGATCAACAAAATCCCTCATTAAAGATTTTAAACCCTTCTACGGATTTCAGTGAGGATACCCTGTCTTATCTGAAACAAAAACAAAAACCTTTCAATTCAAAGAGGTTAATTGGTGTTTTGAGACAAACATAGCAAGTCCCAAATACCATGAATACCATGGAATTAAGGAGACCTCAGTGCAGCCATTTGGCAAACTAACTCCTGTGAAAACACAGGGTCTAAAATATTAAGTAGGATTCTCAAAAGCGAACCACTCATGCTTCCTTGAGCTGAGAATACCAGACTTTGGAGGGAAAGTAAATTTGAGGGAAAGTAAATCTAGGATGATTGAATAGATGCATTGGGTGGCTCAACTTGAAATACAGTACCATTATCTGTTGGAATAAAGTCCCTGAAGCCTCTAAATAGACAACTCTTCACAGAAATTGAAAGAGGAGAGTAGATATGAAGTAGAGTAGGAAGACAACTCTGGAGTAGCCAGGGTTCAGGGAAGGATGATAACATTTCTCTTTGGTTTCTGTTATATTTCCAGTTCCTTCTTCGTATGATACAAGAGCCGGGCTTTCAATCACATCCCTGAAACCCATTTTCACAGTGCTCTAATTATTTCCAAATCAGAGGAATGTCCAACTTTGATGCAAATGTCATTGCTTAGGTAGATTTCTGTATTTTATGAGCTAAGTCCCTAAACCCAAGAAATAGAGATACAAAGTCAGAACCGGGTCAGAAGAAACTGGCCTAGTTGTAGGCTTATTGTCAACATGTAACTGTTCTAATAAACTCTTGAATAGATCAGTTTCTACAGGCTCCACCCAATGACTCAATTAAAGATGGGGTGAAAGTGAAATGTACAGAGTTCAGAGCCAATGCAAAAAAACAGGAAATGCTCAGAGACAAGTAGAAGCAAGGTGGCTTCCTGTGTGAGTCTAACTATGTGACATTCTGAAAAAGGCAAAACTATGGAATAGTTAAAAGATCAGTGACTTCCTGGGGACAGAAGAGAAAGAGAAGTAAAAGGGTAGAGCACAGAAGATTTTTAGGGCAGTGAAACTATCCTGTATGATACTGTAATTAAATGTTTGGGATTGGTAGGAATCCATGGAATGTGCAACATCAAATGTCAACATTAATATAAACTATGGATTCTGGGTGGTTATATTGTGTCAATGCAGTTTCATCAACTATAACAAATGGGGGTGGGAGTGTTGATAATGGAATCGACTTTGCATGAGTGGCGGAAGGGCACATATAAGAAATCTCTCTACCTTCCTTTCAATTTTACTGTGCACCTAAAAATGTTCTCAAACAGTCTACTTAAAAAAACAACCCCCCACCACTTCCAGGGTCAATCCCCAGACTCTTAAGTCATAATATCTAATGACAGATCCATAAAGTCTTCATTTTCAGGAATAACTCAAATGATTCTTGTGCCCAATAATATCTTAAAATCTACTGCCTAGAGAACATACACGATTCTTCTATAGCTTATGCTGCTGAGGTCAACAAGAGCTCAGTACCCAGCTTGCTGAGGGGGCAGACATCACAGTCTCACAGTGAACTGACTGAATTCTGCCCGTTTTTCAACCAGCAGTAATTTTTTTTTAATTTTTAAATTTTTTAAATTTTTAATTTTTTACATAATTGTTTATTTATTTATTTTTTTGTTTAATGTTTTCACTTTTTTTATTTTATTTTTTTATAATAAATTTTATTTTTATATTCCCCATACAATTGCAACCACCCCATTCTGACCCCAATCCCTCCCCTCCCGCCCCCTACCCCCCAAAAAGTGTCTCCGGTTCATAGTTTTTTGTTGATTTTGATTTTCACTTTCTTATAGTTATTCATTTTCCTGGTCCCTTATTTAAGTTTTCTAGATTCCTGCTATGAGTGAGACCAACCGGTATTTTTCTTTTTCTTTCTGGCTTATTTCACTGAGCATGATCCCTTCCAGTGCCATCCATGTTGCTGCAAATTGCATGTGTTTATCATTTTTGAATGCTGAGTAATATTCCATGGTATATATGTACCACATCTTCTTGATCCAGTCATCTATTTTTGGGCATTTGGGCTGTTTCCAAAGCTTAGCTATTGTAAACAGTGCTTCTATAAACATAGGTGTGCAGGTGCTCTTTGGAATGGATGTTTCTGTGTCCTTTGGGTAAATATCTAGGAGTGGAATTGCTGGATCATATGGAAGCTCTATGTTTAGTAGGTCAAGAAATCTCCACACAGCTCTCCATAGTGGCTGGACCAGTTTGCACTCCCACCAACAGTGCAAATGAGTTCCTTTTTCTCCACAACCTCGCCAACATTTGTTGTTGCTAGTTTTTTTAATATATGCCATTCTCACTGGTGTAAGATGGTATCTCATGGTAGTTTTGATTTGCATTTCCCTGATTACAAGTGATGTTGAACATTTATTTATTTATTTATTTGTTTATTTATTTATTTAGTTTGTTTGTTTGTTTGTTTTGTTTATACATGCACTGGGTACAGTCAGAAGCGCGGGAGGGTGAGAGAATTCACCAGAGTCAGAGCGGGGAGCAGAGCAGGCAGAAGGACCGAAGTACACTGCTGAGGGGAGCAGCGGGCAGCAGGAGAGGTCTGCGCGCCATGTGGGACCCTCCTCTGGTGGCCGGGGAGCAGCCGGGGATCGAACCGGCACTGCAGCCGCGGGCAGCTTCGCAACCCAGCGCTCAACCGCTGCGCCACCTGGGAGGCCCGATGTTGAACATTTTTTCATATGCCTGTTGGCCATTTGCATTTCCTCTTCAGAGAAGTTTCTTTTTAGCTCTTCTGCCCATTTTTTGACTGGGTTATTTTCTTTGTTGTTGCTGAGTCTCATCAGCTCTTTGCAGATTTTTGTGATCAGTCCTTTATCATTAGTGTTGGGTGCAAAAATGTTCTCCCAGTCAGTGGGGTTTCTCTTTGTTTTTGTTATTGTCTCTTTTGCTGTGCAGAAGCTCTTTAATTTGATGTAGTCCCAGCTGTTTATCTTTGCCTTCACTATCACTGCTTTGGGTGATGTATCTGTAAAGATGTCTTTGATGTGCAAATCACGTAGTGTTTTGCCTATATTTCCTTCTATATATTTTATGGTTTCAGGTCTTATGTCTAGTTCTTTAATCCATTTTGAGTTGATTTTTGTGTATGGTGTGAGGGAGTGGTCAAGCTTCATTCTTTTGCATGTAGCGACCCAGTTTTCCCAGCACCATTTATTGAACAAACTTTCTTTGCTCCAATGCATAGTCTTTGCTCCTTTGTCAAAGATTAGTTGACCATACATCTGTGGGTTTATTTCTGGATTTTCTATTCGATTCCATTGGTCTGTATGTCTGTTCTTGTTCCAATACCATGCAGTTTTGATGGTTATGGCTTTATAGTATAGTTTGAAGTCTGGGAGTGTGATGCCTCCATTCCCTTCTTTCTTTTTCAGGAGAGCTTTGGCAATTCGGGGTTTTTTGTGATTCCATATGAATTTCATCAATAATTGTTCTACATAATCATTTATTTTTAAACAATATTTGCTTCCCTCCCCCCTTCAGGTGTGGTCCCCATAGAGTTCCCTTCACCAGTGCACCTGTGCACCATCACCTCAGTCCCCTGTGCTCCTTCCTCCCTCTCTCTGATCCCTCTCCCTCCTCTTCCCCTGCAGGATGTCTCTGATTCATAATTGTCTATTTTTGCTTTGTTGTGTTTTGAATTGTTATTTTTTTTTACACTGATGTCTTTTTGGTTCCCCTATATTCCTGCTATAAGTGAAACCATCTGATATTTTTCTTTTTTCTTCTGGCTTATTTCACTGAGCATAATTCCTTCTAGCTCCATCCACATTGCTGCGAATGGCATGAGTTTTTCTTTCTTGATTTCTGAATAATATTTCATGGTGTATATGTACCACATATTCTTGATCCAGTCATCTATTTTTTTTGGCATTTGAGTTGTTTCTAGGTTTTACCTATTGTAAATAGTGCTGCAATAAACATAGGGGTAAGTGTTCTTTTGAATCAATGTTTTTGTGTCCTTTTCACCATACCTTTTTAAACAAGTCCCTTTTTTTGTGATTTTTAAAATTTATTTATTTCCATTGACATAATATTGGGATACCCCTATCAGGTATTACCTCCATAGTAGGTGCAATTCTTGAGTTTTGGTAATTATGCAGATATATTTGATTTATTTCACCAAGCATAATATCCCACCCATAATCTACAAGGTTAAACAAGTCCCTTAATGATGATTTCTAAACTTTTGCCATTAGAACCAATACTGTCAGGCCTCCCCTGGTGGCGCAGCGGTAGAGTGCTGCCCGCAGCCTCTGCAGCGCCAGTTCAATCCCTGGCTACCTGCGAGGGTCCCAACAACAACAACAAAAAGAACCAATACTGTCATAAACAATATGTATCTGTGTACATGTATGTGTAGATACATATATGTACATGACATTTTGCATCTTTGAATATAAATACAACATAAATTCCTTAAAGTGGAAAAGCTGGGTTAAAGGTTCACACATTTGTGACTTTGATCAGTGGTACCAAGTCACCCTCCACAGATTTAGTACAAATTACATACTGTAGGGTAAGGTAAAAAGTAATAGGCTTTTCTGCCCTCCCGCCATTAGGATAGATGATGGAACCCTGTGGTCCCAAATGCATGCCTGATGGCGGGCACCTGGAATAAGCTGTGGGCATATGTAGATGGGATTCACCTGGGCTAAGACTGGGTTTATCAGGGCGGCATCATGGAGATGCCAGCAGAGAGTCAGAACAAATGGGAGAACAGAGAAGCATAACCACGAGCAGAACTATAAGAGAAGCAGAGAGAACGCGAGAGAATGCTGGAGAGCCCAGAAAGAGTGAAGACTTGCTGGGTGCTGGGAGGCCTGGCAGCCTCCCGGCCCCCCAGCACCCCTGCCTGCTGTGTACCTGGTAAATCCCAATAAAAACCTGCAAAAGCCACTGAGTGCCACGGACCAGCACAGCAGTGAACGATGAGGCCGTCTCAGGGTTGAGAGACTGCGCAGGGTGGTCAGGGATTCGGCTGAAGAAATGACAAACAAACACACTTCAAGAGAGTGTAAATCTGAGTGCGATTTTATTTAAGTTAGTTGCCAGTATATATATGTTTCCAAAAGCACAGAACAGTGAATGGATTTAGCCTAACACTGAGTGATTTACCTCATTCCTAAGTAGATAGACCATTAGTTTTGTTTTTAAACTATATGATCACATTTTTTGTTTTACTAACTACTTTTTTCACCTAAACTATATTTTAATTATTACAGAGTTTAGTAACATTTCATTTGAGTCAGCCTTGTGTTAAGGATTTCATATGATTTTTTAATTAACAACACATGACCTTTATAGAAGAAAGAAGGAAGTTTAGAAAGACAATAAAGGGATAAAGTTTGTAATTCTAGAAAGAGAAGATAAGGTTTTTTAGCTCCTGGTGGTCGTAATCCTTTGATAAGCTTCTGTCTTATCTATGTCTTCAGGGAACTTTTGCTGTACTGCCCCTGCTTCAGGGAGTTTTGCTGTTCTCCCACTGCGTGTGCTGGTTCCTTGCCCAGCCGGACCTAGGGACCTTGGCGAGAGCCATTAGCCCTAAAGGTCACTGCAGGGGGAGGTGCAGCAACTGAGGGCTCCAGGACTCTCTCCTCCTTTACCCAGTCTGCTTGGGTCATAGAAAATCTGCTCCGTGTCCTGCCTTCTGTCCCTTCATACCCACTAGCAATATGAACACACTACACAAATTTTTAATGACTGCATATTATTCTGTAGGGGTTACCAAGATTTGTTTAATTCATCTCTTATGAACACTGAAATTGTTTCTTTTTCCACATTTATTATGTTGCCCTCAAAGCCACAGTATTTTATAGTGTTATAACTAAATTATAAACATAGCAGATTTCATAGTCTTGGGAGGATCCTTGTGGTTGATTTATTATTGTTATCATTATCATAACAACAGCACTACAAGCTTTTTCTATGTTTTATCCATCTATGATCTCATTTTTGTGGCTACACCTCACCTCTAGCCCCTGGGAATTTCTTCTGTGAACCCAGCAGGATGACAACTCTTAAGTCAAATTCCAAAGCTTTGAAGCAGTTCAGAAGATCAGGGCCCCCTAATGACTGATTACACACAACCCTGACCCCACACCGATTCTGGCTTGTTTTCTGCAGCCTTTCATCCCTTCATCCTGAAGATGAGTGCATCTCTTCCCCAGTGGGAAAGCAAACATTGGAGTGGGAAGGGTGATGCTCATCCCCCAACCTGTGCAGAGGGGGAATGCTCTGATCTCTGCAGAGACTTGTTTGCAAATGCCTTGTATGCAGAGGTTTGGAGTGAGAAATGGGAATGGGCAGCTATGGTACCTGGAAGGTGAAGCTTGATCTGTAAGAAGTAATAGAAGGAGTGGTTTCTGTCATATTGTAGTAGTTGTCATATTGTAGTAGTTTTCTAGCCTCAGACTTGGATAGCTTCATACTGTTTGTCAAAGAGTTCCCAAATATTTAGGGGTTCTCAAAGATGGTGATCTTGAGGTAGATGGAGACAGTTCTCAGAAAGAGTTCTTCAACTCCAGCAATGATGGCCTTTTTCCTCTTAATCTCCTTGGCTTTTCTAGCCTGAATCCAATCAGAAATCAAAATGATATTGAGGTGCATTTCTAAAAAGTATTTTGGCCAGAGGCATAAGTTCTACCAAAGAATAGTCAAGGGAAGTTAAGAAAAGAAAGCAGGGGCCTCCCAGGTGGTGCAAGGGGTTAAGCACCGCACTATGAAGCAATCTGCAGCCTCTGCAGCACGAATTCAATTCCCGGTAGGCCAGGAAGCAATCCACATGGCAAGGCAGACCTCTCCTGTCTTGCCCGCTGCTCCCCTCAGCAGTGTATTTCAGTCAATTTGCCAGTTCTGTTCCCCATTCTGTCTCTGGTGAATCCTCTCACCCCCTGCATCTCTGGCCTGTACCCCAGCTCTTGTATGCATAAATAAATAAATCTTTAAAAAAAAAAGAGAAAAGAAAGCAGAGTAATACTTGATTGATAAACATGCTCTTGACCTCTAATTCTAACAGAGACAACTCACTAAAGGGAGTCCTATTTCAAGCCAATTTTACCCATCAAAGATCCCAAATCATAGTTCCTGCTTATCACAAAATAACCAGGAGAAAAAAAGGGGAGGAGAAGGTGAAGACTATTACTTAACTTCCTCTAAGAATGGACCTTAATGCTTAAATAGTTTGGCAGAAAGTTAAGAGAGAACCACACTCTTATGGATGTGTAGGGTAAATGGCAGTTGTCAGGATTTTCCTGCCTTCCCGCCATTAGCATCTATGATCGACACCTGTGGTCTTGCAGGCAGGCCTGATGGCGACACCTGGAGTGAGCCGTGGGTGTGTCTGAGTGGGCACACCTGAGCTGAGAGACTGAGCGTATAAAGGCGGCAGCAGAGGACTGGGGCCAGAGGACCAGGAGATGGAGAGCAGCAGAGAGCCCATAAGAGTAAAGATTGGCAGGGGGCCAGTCCCCTGCCTGTCCTGCACCTGGTTGCCTTACTACAAGTGGTGTAGAAAGATCTATAAAAGCCTGAAAAAGCCACTGAGGGCTCCAGAATTCTCCTCTACCCATCTGCTTGAATCAATTAGACAACCTTCTCTGGTGCCTGCCTGCACTATAGAATGCAATATTGGGGTAAAGGTTCTAAGCAGGGAGAAGGTAAGGGCACTGAGGCAGAAGCACACTTGGCTTGTTCAGGGGTTAACCCCTAATCCTCGGATTTCATTATATTGCAATTGGTAGCTATGGATTTAATTATTAGACATATACTGGCCTTTGTTGTTTTGGTTGCCTTGGGCAATAATTCAGTCAATTGTTTTTTCATTCTGTTGAGATATACTTATTCCTACTGGCATGTAAAATTCTAAAAATCAATGAAGTCACCATTTTCCTAATTACTATCTGTGATGGGTATACAAGTGGAGTGTCCTTGTAAAGACAGATTACAAAGCAAGAGATGTCAAATTAATAATGCTGGCAGTAAATTAAACTTTTATTGGAGGGCTTCACTTTGATCCATAATTTGTGCATATGACTCATAATGTAATCGATCATTTGTTTTCCTGATCATTGCAAGAGCCACATTGAATACATAAATCTTCCCTGGTATTATTAGGGAAGAAAAAAACCTATACATACAGAGAGGTAACCTATGCCTTCGCTAAACTTTATTTGGATTCAACTTTTTTTGGATTCAATTGGTCAAATCATTTGGAAATTGTTTTCGTGTTCAGTTCACTGGATTTGTCCTTATTTCCATGAAGTTCAATCATCCAAAACCATGCACCTAGAAAACTACAGCTGGATGCATTTTATCATCAGAGTGTTTCAACATTTCTCAAAAGTATTTTGCTCCACAAACATCAGAGGGCAGCATTTGATAGGGATTCCAAAAAGAGCAAAAACCCCCACTTCAATTCCTGGTGAATGTTCTGTTGGCTCTATGCTTTTCTCTCTGCTTTCCTAGCTCCACTTCTGCTGTTTTCAAGCCAGGAAATGCCTTCTCTTGTACCTTTCCCCTGCCCACTGTCTCTTTCTTCTCCCAGGGACAGAGGGAATTGACAAAGATGCCTGGTGGACTAGTGCTCAGCATCCTTCCCCTCCTTTTAGGATGCCTGTTGGGACCATATAGACTGAAAAGTGAAAAGCTCTATCTTCTTCTTTTTTTTTTTCTTAAATTGGAAGGTATCTTCTGTCTCTTTTTAATTTTTTTTTAAATAAATTTTATTTTTATATTCCCCATACAATTGCAACCCCCTTATTTTGACCCCAATCCCTCCCCTCCCCGCCCCTGCCACCTCCCATAGAGTGTTTCTGGTTCATAGTTGTTTGTTGATTTTGATTTTCACTTTCTTATAGTTATTCATTTTCCTGGTCCCTTATTTAAGTTTTCTAGATTCCTGCTATGAGTGAGACCATCCGGTATTTTTCTTTTTCTTTCTGGCTTATTTCGCTGAGCATGATCCCTTCCAGCACCATCCATGTTGCTGCAAATTGCATGTGTTTATCTTTTTTGAATGCTGAGTAATATTCCATGGTATATATGTACCACATCTTCTTGATCCAGTCATCTATTTTGGGGCATTTGGTTTGTTTCCAAAGCTTAGCTATTGTAAACAGTGCTGCTATAAACATAGGGGTGCAGGTGCTCTTTGGAATTGATATTTCTGTGTCCTTTGGGTAAATATCTAGGAGTGGAATTGCTGGATTATATGGAAGCTCTATGTTTAGTAGGTCAAGAAAGCTCTCCATAGTGGTTGGACCAGTTTGCACTCCCACAAACAGTGCAAATGAGTTCCTTTTTCTCTACATCCTCGCCAACATTTGTTGTTGCTAGTTGTTTTTTTTTTATTTATTTTTATTTATTTTTTATTTTTATTTTATTTTTATTTTTATATTCCCCCATACAACTGCACATGCCCCATTCTGACCCCAATCCCTCCCCTCCCGGCCCCCACCCCCCAAAAAGTGTCTCTGGTTCATAGTTTTTTCTTGATTTTGATTTTCACTTTCTTATAGTTATTCTTTTTCCTGATCCCTTATTTAAGTTTTCTAGATTCCTGCTATGAGTGAGACCATCCGGTATTTTTCTTTTTCTTTTTGGCTTATTTCGCTGAGCATGATCCCTTCCAGCGCCATCCATGTTGCTGCAAATTGCATGTGTTTATCTTTTTTGAATGCTGAGTAATATTCCATGGTGAATATGTACCACATCTTCTTGATCCAGTCATCTATTTTTGGGCATTTGGGTTGTTTCCAAAGCTTAGCTATTGTAAATAGTGCTGCTATAAACATAGGGGTGCAGGTGTTCTTTGGAATTGATGTTTCTGTGTCCTTTGGGTAAATACCTAGGAGTGGAATTGCTGGATCATATGGAAGCTCTATGTTTAGTAGGTCCAGAAATCTCCACACAGCTCTCCATAGTGGTTGGACCAGTTTGCACTCCCACCAACAGTGCAGAAGAGTTCCTTTTTCTCCACAACCTCGCCAACATTTGTTGTTGCTAGTTTTTTTAATATGTGCCATTCTCACTGGTGTAAGATGGTATCTCATGGTAGTTTTGATTTGCATTTCCCTGATTACAAGTGATGTTGAACATTTTTTCATATGCCTGTTGGCCATTTGCATTTCCTCTCCAGAGAAGTTTCTTTTTAGCTCTTCTGCCCATTTTTGGACAGGGTGATTTTCTTTGTTGTTGTTGAGTCTCATCAGCATTTTGCAGATTTTTGTGATCAGTCCTTTATCATTAGTGTTGGGTGCAAAAATGTTCTCCCAGTCGGTGGAGTTTCTCTTTATTTTTGTTATTGTCTCTTTTGCTGTGCAGAAGCTCTTTAATTTGATGTAGTCCCAGCTGTTTATCTTTGCCTTCACTATCACTGCTTTGGGTGATGTATCTGTAAAGATGTCTTTGATGTGCAAATCCCGTAGTGTTTTGCCTATATTTCCTTCTATGTATTTTATGGTTTCAGGTCTTATGTCTAGTTCTTTAATCCATTTTGAGTTGATTTTTGTGTATGGTGTGAGGGAGTGGTCAAGCTTCATTCTTTTGCATGTAGCGACCCAGTTTTCCCAGCACCATTTATTGAACAAACTTTCTTTGCTCCAATGCATATTCTTTGAAAAGCTCTATCTTCTGATGCCCTTCTAGTTAAGGTTCCAGATGTGATTTAAGTTTGGCCATTAGATGCATTAGTCAGACATTTGGAAGATAGAAATGTACCTGGGGGAACACTGTTGCTGCTTTTGTCTCCTGAAGGCAGACATAGTGGAGGAGTAGGCCTTTCTGCAGTAGCATCACAATATCCATTCTCTAGCTCCCTGGGGGTCAAAACTCAGCAAGCTACATGCAGTTTTTGCTGATGCCACTTTCACTGATGGCAACAGCTGCAGCAGCGCAATATGATTCCTGTGTTACTAGTTAGACTCTGAGTATCTGGAGCTAACATTTCCAGGGCTGGTTTCCTGGTTCTCTACCTTCTTGATTCCGGCAGAGGTGGCTGGCTTCTTGGCAGGTCAGTTTCTGTCATCTGGAAGTATTCCTAGAGACCCCTTCTCAAATTTTCTTCTCCAGTCCTTCCAGTATTTCACACACCCACTTTCCTGCATTTTAGGTTCAGTGATTTCTGTTTTTCAAAACAGATGATCTGCATTAATGATCCTGGAAGCTGCACTGACAGAAGGTAAGCAAAAGCTGCAGCCCAAATAGAGCATCATGGGCCAAAAAAAATCTCTCTGATTGTTGTTTCCATCCGATGAACTGAAAGGAAATACCACCTTGAAACCTCAGGAGGAACGCACTCCTTCCTCTGTGCTGTCTTGCCCCACTGCTAAAGTAAGTCACCAGGACCCCACTACTACCACTACTACAGAGGACAGGACGTGAGTGAGCTCTCGCATGCATGCTGACGATGAAACTGGTGGTCATAATTCTTTCAATAAGCAGCAACAAAACAGATGATAGTAAGACAGTTCAGAAAGGCTTATTAGGAACTAAAATTAGTGTAGCGTGGCTTCCCTCGTCCCACAGAGACATGCTGGCTGATGAATTCTAATATCAGGATGCCTGCCAACTTCCTCAGCTCTTCTACATACCTTCCTTGTGGATGAGGCACAGCTGGGCCGTGTTCCCTGACACTGTTCACACACTAGCCTGAGAAATATCTCAACCCATTTGACCTCACAGGATAGAGCCTAAATAAGAGACATTCTACTTTTATTTATGCTTTCAACAGCTGCTCTTGAGGTATTTGAAATCTAAGGGTCCTTTATGTGAATTCCCTAGTATACCCACCACACTTAAAGGGACATCCATTTATTCTAGCATACTGAATACAGAGTCTCTGGCAAGTGCAATTTTAATGATAAATGTCCAGATTTTTACATATGACACTTGACAAGACTGCAAAATCAATCTACACCCTGCAAAATCAACCTCAGATTTTATTTTCAGGAAATAACAAACAAAATTTTCAGTTTTCCATGACCACCGTGCTACAAGAATCCCTCACTCTTACAGCTGCAGGCCTGAGATCATTATAAGAATTAGAAAATGAATCCAATATCCAAGTATTCAGTCCCTCTTAATACCTCATCATTGAAATTTCACTGCGTACGGAAGCAGTTCTATCCATCTTATCTACAGACACAGTTCTTACTGCAACCCTGAAGGAAGCTAATAGTCCCCTTCCCCATGCTACATTTGCATTTAACAGGTCAGGGTCTAGAGCCAGATCTCATTTCTTCCAAGGTCATATGCAAAACCAGACATACTAAAAGAAAGCTTATGTTCTGAAAACATTGCAGGGATTGGCTAATTTATACCAGCCCCCCCCCCCCAAAAAAAAAAAGGGAAGCAATTTTTTTAGGAATAGATTTTGAGGCTACTTGGCTCAAAAGCATAGGCCATCCTTCTAGATAAGGCTAAATTTGTTTCTATAGGCACAGTTTCCTGATGGTCTAAAATCTACAATTTGCTCCCAGGAACCAATTTTCATATCTGTTAGAATTTTTCAATTGCAGACAACACAAATCAAGTCTGGATAACTGGAATGGTATAGAAGTTAATAGCCTAGGCTTTTCTGGCTACAAATTCTGATTCTTCAACTTACTAATTATGTCACTAGGCAATCAAAAAAATCCTTTGATCTCTCAGTACTAGATAGTTAAAAACGTTTCTAGGAATAAGTGGGAAATCGTATATGAAAGGTTTGGCACATAGTAACTGTTCAATAGATTTCAACTATGATTTTATTTCTAGGTGGCCTTCCCTGCATTTCTGAAAAGAATTGTTAATGATCATCATATAAATAAATCCCTGAAGCCCCTCACCCTGGAGCCAACCACATAGAGTTGTTTGTGCAATAAAAATGTTTATTTATGAATGAACACTTACAATTTACAGGGTTTGCCCTTGTAGTATTAAAGTTGGAATTAATATTTACAACCATTTGTGTCAGTTGGGCGCTACAGTAAGCCAACTCTGAGACAAAGTTGGGAGTGCAAGAGGTTTATTGGAGGGTAGTATCAATGAAAGACAAAAGGGAAGAGAGCCTTTAGTCTGTGATGTAGCTCTCACAGCTGGGATGGGAGGATGTGGGCCTGGTGAAGGCAGATTGTGTAAGAAGAGTCTCAGACCAGGGCCTCCCCGGTGGCGCAGCGGTTGAGCACTGGGTTGCGAAGCTGCCCGCAGCCTCTGCAGCGCCGGTTCGATCCCCGGCCACCCGGTGAGGATCCCACATGGCGCAGACCTCTCCTGCCTCCCGCTGCTCCCCTCAGCAGTGTACCTCCGTCCCTCTGCCTGTTCTGCTCCCCAATCTGGCTCTGGTGAATTCTCTCACCCTCCCACGCTTCTGACTGTACACAGTGCTTGTATAAATAAATAAATAAATCTTTAAAAAAAAAAAAAAAAAAAAAAAAGAGTCTCAGACCCCGGTGCATATCTGACAAAATCTCAGCCAACCCAAAGGGGAGGTCTTCATTCATGGAATATGCAGAAACTGCCAGACCATAGTGTCCCTGCTGTGCTGTCACTGGCTGGGGGATGCCTTGGATGATGTGACAGCAGCTTGAAAAATTAAGGTGATCCTGAAATATAGCTGAGACTACAAGTTCTTTCTTGAAGGGAGTTCTGTTATAAATCGTGCGGCTATGAGCACACTTGTATATGTTTCTGTTGAACATACAAGTGGATTTAAAGAATTTATATACATATAACATATCGAATGTATTACATATAATTCAAATGAATAATGTGAACATGCCCTATACATGACATGCCGATATAGTCAGACGTAGAAATGCTAGGTCACAAAGTATGTGCATATTTATTTAGCTTCGGTAGCTTTCCGAAGTGGTTTACCCATTTAGAAAGGGTCACATTTAAGCTGTGGCTTGAAGGTCAAATGGAATGGAAGCTGCATTGAGATTTCTGTAATAACATCTCACCAATTTGCTGAAAATGCATCTTCTTAAAGCGGTTAGTGTTGAACGGGAGAAGTCCTCCTCCTCCTTGCTGCTGTGGTCGCCCAGTGACACTTGAGTGAGAAGAGCATCTATTATTTCAGTCAGAACCAGAGCTGGGAGCCGAAGACTGATGACGCAGCTTCCTGGGCTCCACTTCCTGAGCTTCTCTCCCACATCAGTGACATAAACACAACCAGGCTGTTGATATCTGTTCTAGCAGAGATGTCAAGAGCCAAAGCCTGAGAAGAGGAGGAGAGAATCTGGGTAAATATGTCAGTGGGAAAAAGACCAAGTGAGGGATTTGACAGTTTTGTCTAAAGAATTGTTTAAATTAAGTTAACAGTGGCAAATGAAAACCAAAAGTCTCTACTGCTAAAATAATCAATACTACCTGCTTCAGATTCCCAGGCATCTCTGTTTTTGGGAGGTCTTGGGACTCAGGGCTTTGCCAATTGTGTGGCCTGGGATGAAAGCCATAGAGAGAAGTTGAAATTCAGGGCTAGCTTCTCAACAGAAATGAAAGGAGGAAAAAAAAAAATCCTGGCCACAGTATTGTCTATGAATGCTGTGGGGATGTGTGGGCCTGCCTCTTTTTCCTGGTTTAGGAAGTATAAACAGAACTGGCAGAAATGGGTCATTTTGGGAAAAAGTTTCCAGGGGGAAACTTAGTTGTTTTGCCCTTTGCTGTTTTGGAGTTTCCTCAAGGGTAGGTACAGAGATATTCCAATGTGCTTCTTTCAGGTACTGCACATAAAGTCCCGTCTTTTAAAGAAAAAAAAAAGCAAAAATGGCCTCTCAAAGTGAGGTTTCCTTTGGTCACAAGGGACTGGTCCCTGGTCTCTGAATTGTATTCTGTTTCTCTGTGTCTTAAGGTAGCCAAATAGGCATGCAGCAAACCACACTCTACCACAATACCCAGAAGTGGAAGAGATTGAGTTCTTTTTTTTTTTTTTAATAAAGGCATGTTTTTATTTATTTGTTAGTTTGTTTGTTTATTCAAGCACTGGGTACAGTCAGAAGCGTGGGAGGGTGAGAGGATTCACCAGAGCCAGAGCAGGGAGCAGAGCAGGCAGAAGGACCGAAGTACACTGCTAAGGGGAGCAGCAGGTGGCGGGAGAGGTCTGTGCCCCATGTGGGACCCTCCTTTGGTGGCCGGGGAGCAGCCAGGGATCGAACCGGCGCCGCAGAGGCCGCGGGCAGCTTCGCAACCCAGCGCTCAACCGCTGCGCCACCAGGGAGATCCGAGATTGAGTCTTTTTTTTTTTTTTTTTACAATTTTTTTTTTTTTAAAGAGGCACGTATTTTATTTATTTATTTGTTTGTTTGTTTGTTTATACATGCACTGGGTACAGTCAGAAGCGCGGGAGGGTGAGAGAATTCACCAGAGCCAGAGCGGGGAGCAGAACAGGCAGAAGGACCGAAGTCCACTGCTGAGGGGAGCAGCGGGCGGCAGGAGAGGTCTGCGCACCATGTGGGACCCTCCTCCGGTGGGCGGGAAGCAGCTGGGGATCCAACCGGCACCGCAGAGGCCGCAGGGAGCTTCGCAACCCAGCGCTCAACCTCTGCGCCAACGGGGAGGCCCCGAGATTGAGTCTTAATCCCAAGTCCCTTCTAGTTATTTTTCTTTCATCAGTAGATACAAAAAGTGAAATTTTAAAAGTATTGCAAAGTTGTCTTTCTGAGCTTTATAGATTAAAGGTGTAGAAGTTACTAAAGGTTAGGATGTATCTTTCGTGTGACAGTTGTGTTCTAACAGAATTTCTTGCATGAGAGAATTCTCTGTCATTTGCTTGTTTCTCCTAAGAGTTCTCTGGGAAGATAAAAGTTATCTAGAAAATTCTGATTAGTTCTACTTACATTGATTTCTCTATTTGCAGGGGTGAAAAAAAAAAGGGAGCAAGGGAGAAATAGCCCATTTAAACATGGGACCCCACGTGGTCTAGTCTGATAATGCTCACGTTCAAATAAACACAAGTTTTACAAACGATATTAATCAGAAGGCAATTCAAATATTTACCAGGATCTTTCAAAGAATGTCAAAAGAATATCCATCAAAATCCTTAAAATTGTTTCTTCATATTTTGTTCTAGCCCCTACTATTTTTTTTAAAGATTTATTTATTTATGCATACAAGAATTAGGGTACAGGCCAGAGATGTGGAGGTGAGAGGATTCACCAGAGACAGCAGGGAACAAAACAGGCAGATTGACTGAAATACACTGCTGAGTTGAGCAGCGGGAGAGTCAGGAGAGGTCTGCTGTGCCATGTAAGTAGCTCCTTGGCTGGGGATCGAACTTGTGCTGCAGTAGCTGCGGATTGCTTCATAGGCTGCGTCTTAACCCCCTGTGCCACCAGGAAGGCCCTAGCCCCTACCATTTTAAGGTCCTTTCCAAAATCTTTCTTGGCTCATTACATCCCTTTCTCATCCTGCATGCATTCAGAGTTCTTGTCTTTTCTCCTCTTTTTCTCCCACAAAAGTTATTTTTTTCTCTAAGATTACTCTATTATAAATTGTATATTTCCTATCCTTAGTCTATCTCTTATCTTCCAATATTCAGATCTTTCTACCCATTATTCCGACTAGCTCACAGAGTGTCCGAGGCAAGCATGTAGTCACATGAAAGATTTGGGTGCAGCTTGCACACTAGTTTTTTTAAATTAATTAATTTATTTTCTTAAATTGTTCATTTTTGTATAGTAATTAGTTTCTCCCCTCAGGTGTTGTACCTGTAGTTCTCCCACCTCCATAACACCTGTGAATCATCACCATAATCCCTTGTGCTCTTCCCTCCCCTGATTTGAACTCCCTCCTTCCCCACCCTCTGCGGCATGCCTCAGATCTATGGTCAGCTTGCAAGTTTTGTCTTTTTCCTGACCCTCTGTCCTGACCCTTTCTCTCTATATTCCACATGTAAGCGGAACCATCCAATATTTATCTTTTTCCTTCTGACTTAGTTCACTTAGCACAATTCCTTCCAATTTCATCCGTGTTGCTGCAAATGGCATGAGTTTATCTTTTTTGGTTGCTCAATAGTATTCCATTGTGTACATGCCACACTTTCTGATACATTATTCAGTTTTGGGGTATTGAGGTTGTTTCCATATGTTGGCTATTGTCCACAGTGCTGTGAAAAACACAGGAGTGCAGGTTTCCTTTCAGATTAGCATTTTTACATCCTTTGTGTAAATTTCTAGGAGTGGAATTTGCTGGATCATATGGTAGGTCCATTTTTAGCAGATTAAGGAACCCCCACACAACGTTCCATAGTGGCTGGACCAGTTTACATTCCCACTAACAGTGTAAGAAGGTTCCTTTTTCTCCACATCCTCACCAGCTTTTGTTGTTTGCAGTTTTTGTTAAGATGCGTCATTCTCACTGGTGTGATTCTCACTGGTCATTCTCACTGGTATCTCATTGTTGCACAACACTTTTAAAATATAACCCTTATAGCAGACTCTCTTCCAGTCACTAATTGGCAAACCATTTTTTTGAACAATAAGTTACCAAAGTCTACATTTTTTGAAGTCGAGAGGAAGGAATGAGGGAAAGAATTGAAATGCAGTACAAGATAAGCAAGTTCTGCCTAACTCCCCCCCTCCTTTCCCTCTCTGATTACATCACACATGCTAATACTTTTCCCTGGAAGCCCTATTTCTTGAAGCCTGATATCATAAATCAATAAACTATTCCCTGGGAAATGTACCTACTTTTTTTTTTTTAAAGATTTATTTATTTATACAAGAGCTGGGGTACAGGCCAGATGCACGGGAGGGTGAGAGGATTCACCAGAGACAGAGCAGGGAGCAGAACAGGCAGACTGATGAAATACACTGCTGAGGGGAGCAGCGGGCGAGACAGGAGAGGTCTGCTGTGCCATGTGGGATTCTCGCTGGCTGGCAGGGATGGAACTGGCACTGTAGAGCCTGCAGACAGCTTCACAGTGCGACGCTCAACTGCCTGTGCCACCCGGGAGGCCCAATGTACCTACTTTTTCATAGCTATTTGATCTAAAAAAGGGAGACTAGAACTTCAAGTTTGGTTATTTTTCTCTTATCTCATATCTCATGCCTGAGTATTTCTTCAGTAGGATTCCATTCTGTTAAAATCAAATAGTACCTGATCTCAGCTTATCCAGCATCTGGGATGGGCCAATGCCAGCATTTAATGTTGAACCTGAAGTTAGGGCAACTAAGGTGCTGTACCTGTCACATCCAAAATCCAGAGCCGCAGAGAGGGGGTTTAAGAGCAAGCAAGATAAAAAACATACAGTGTCATTCTGCCCGCGGACCAGCACAGCAGTAGACCAGGGGGAGGTGCAGCATCATTCTATCTGATGGAAGCCTAACAGAAAATTAGATAAAGAACAATACTAAATCCACACTAAATGTAAACATGCTGAAGAACTTGCCAGATAAGAGTGTGTAACACATAAGAGTGTGGCAAAACAAATTAAGAAATGTTTCCTCAATGAATAGTGTATTTGTAACTTCTTATGTCATTTGCATACATTTAGAGTTATTTCAAAAGCTCCTAGATAGGGCCTCCCCTGGTGGTGCAGCTGTTGAGCACTGGGCTGCAAAGCTGCCCACAGCCTCTGCAGTGCCGGTTCCATCCCCGGCCAGAGGCGGCGAGTGTCCCACATGGCACGCAGAACTCTCTTGCCATGCTCACTGCTCCCCTCAGCAGTGTACCTTGTCAGTCTGCCTGTTCTGCTCCCCGCTATGGCTCTGGTGAATTCTCTCACACTCCTGCGCTTCTGACTGTACCCAGTGTTTGTATAAATAAATCTTTTTTTTTTTAAAAAGCACCTAGATGTCTGGGGTTAAACTTCTCAGTATTTTGGGAAGGAAACAATTACTTATTTATTCATTTATTAATGCAAAATACATTGAAATAGAATTTACCCTGTGCCAAGTACAGTATTAGGTACTAAAAATAGGGCATAGAATAAAACCAATATGGTCTATATCCTCTTGGCAGTTACAAAAGTCAGTGAAGACAGACACTGAATGTGTTCTTTGAGAGTTAAGATGAAATGCATGGTTCTGTTGAAGCTTGTCAAGGCAGGTTTCAGGGAAGATTATGATTAAAAACAGAAGAGGAGAACCATCTTCCTTTTGTTGGCATATTAAACCAAGAGAATATCTGTGTTGAGCATTCAGGTGCCACTTCTGTCACCTCTGGGCATGGTCTTTCTCCTTTGCTTGAAAAGAATATATTAACATCAGATTAAGAAAAGAGCTCATAAAATGCTTGATGGCACACTGACCACTGAAAACATACCAAGCATTCTTTTCCAGAGGATTGAGAAAGAGATTCATTTTGAAATAATTATCTGGCAATAGGTTCAACCTGAAAAAAATAAGCATGAAGCCATAATTATTTTTCAGCAGAACTGGAGACATCCTACTTTCTGAAATTGTATATCTATTTCCTAGGACTGGAAGCTCAATACTATGTTTTATGTTCTAAAGATGAAAACATGATGTCTGTTTTATTTCACAACATGAATTGAAAGCATTTGTGGGACAGGATGTTGTTTTGGTTCAATAGGTTGTTCAAGGTTTCTTAGGAGTTTTATCCAGTAACTGCTTTCAGCTTTAAGATATTAATGTTTCCATTTGGTTTTCAGATCCAAGACTGCGTAAGCAGAATTTTCTGTTTTTGATGCCTTATCCTACTGCTGGTGCGGTTTAAGGTAATCAATCATATAACAGAGTAATAAAGGTCTCTGGCTAAGAGTTTTTACGCAAATAAAACTCGCACTGGTTTGAGTGGGAATGGTGATTATTCAAGCATTACAAGAATAGCTTGGAGTCAGACCTCAAAAATGTCCCAAACTCACAGTTTATGTGCCGCTTGGGAAGGCTTTCTCTCATGTTAATTCAGGTGAGATGCTGCCTGGTTCTTACTAGGAAAAGGAGTGTACCTAAGGGGAACAATGAAGTGGCTGATTCCTTTAGGCTATTCAGCAAGTCTTTATCTGTCCCCTAAGAATTTTTTTCCCCCAAATTCTAGAAGGGAAACTTGCCTTCACTTGTCTTTCTCTGTGGATGCAAGTCCAGGGTTTGTCTTAGGAACACAGTGAAATAAGTCAAGTTTGTCCTAGACTGCTTTCTCCCAGAACCCAATCCTCCTCCAGGCTCCACTACTCCTATCTTCCAGTAATGGGAACTTCCCTACTGCCCTCTAGAGGCCAGAGTTCACCGTGGAGCCCTATATGGCCCACTATTGCGACCAGTTTCTAGTATTTTCCTTCAAATTTTATGCTGCCCCATTATATTACTTTTCTATTGTTGTAATGACTCACCACAAACTTAGAACTTAAGACAGCACAAATTTATGATCTTAAGTTTCTGAAGGACAGAAGTCTGGAACACTCTCATTGGGGTAAAATCAAGGGCAGTCATAGGGCTGTCTTCCTTTCTGGAGACACTAGGGGACTATCCATTTTTTCTTATCTTTTCCAGTTTCTAGAGGTTTTCCTCATGACTTTTGGCTCCCAAAAGAAAGCAAAAACAAGTTGAGTCTTTTTCGTATCACGTGTCTTTCTGACTTTGCTCTTATAAATATGTTTTACAGTTCTCCCTGGTGGCACAAGGGGTTAATACACAATACAATGAGTCTGTCTGCAGCCACTGCTGCACGAGTTCGATCCCCGGCCAGGGAGCAACCCACATGGCGCAGTGGACCTCTCCTGATTCACCTGCTGCTCCCCTCAGCAATGTGCTTTGGTCAATCTGCCTGTTCATTCTCCACTCTGTCTCTGGTGAGTCCTCTCGCCCCCCATACCTCTGGCCTGTATCCTAGTTCTTGCATGTATAAATAAAAAAAATAAATAAATGTTTTACTCTGATATTTACTCTCCTGCATTCACTTTCATTTATCATCCTTGTGATCATATTGGGTCCAACTGATTAATGCAGGATAATTCCCTGATTTTAACATGAGTTGATTAGCTACTTCAGTTTTTTTTTTTTTTTTTTTTTTTTTGCCATATAATGTATTCACAGACTCTGGGCATTAGAACATCTTTATCAGGCCATTAGTCTTACCTACCACACCCACCATTGATCCTACTAACAAAACTTCCATTTTTGTTTCTCCAGGGACTCCCTACTAAGCTGAACTTGACAATAGAACCCAACAGCAGATTTTAAAGGCAAATATGTAGGACATTTCTGTACTTATTTTTCTATATCCACTCCTATCTCATAAGTCAAGCATTGTCCTTTTCTATATTAAACCCAAATGAGCCCTTCAGATTCTTTTTTTTTTTTAAAGATTTATTTATTTATTTATACAAGCACTGGGTACAGTCAGAAGCGCAGGAGGGCAAGAGAATTCACCAGAGCAGAGCGGGGAGAAGAACAGGCAGAAGGACCGAGGTACACTGCTGAGGGGAGCAGCGGGCGGCAGGGGAAGTCTGCACGCCATATGGGACCCTCACCAGGGGGCCGGGGATCAAACCGGCGCTGCAGAGGCTGAGGGCAGCTTCGCAGCCCAGCATTCAACAGCTGCGCCACCAGGGGAGGCCCCAGATTCCTTTTTAGCAATATTCTTGGCAAATGCTTTCAATTGATTAGGTTTGACTTTAAGGTAAAACTCATTTGATATTACTGCTTTACTGAGTCACTTCTTCCTTTCAATTGAGAATTTCTGGACATGTTAATGTTTTAACACAAAGGAATGGTTTGAATGGTAAACTTTAGAACACCAGTAACCAGCCTATGGAGGCAAGTGTGCTTGGATGGTTTTCTGGGAATCTTTCAAGAAATGATGTATAATATTTGTATGGCTTTTCAGTCTCCCTTTTTCTTTCTTTTTTTTTTTTTTTTAAAGATTTATTTATTTATTTATACAAGCATTGGGTACAGTCAGAAGCGCGGGAGGGTGAGAGGATTCTCCAGAGCCAGAGCGGGGAGCAGAGCAGGCAGAAGGACCGAAGTACACTGCTGAGGGGAGCAGCAGGCGGCAGGAGAGGTCTGCGCGCCATGTGGGACCCTCCTCCGGTGGCCGGGGAGCAGCTGGGAATCGAACCGGCGCTGCAGAGGCTGCGGGCAGCTTCGCAACCCAGCGCTCAACTGCTGCGCCACCGGGGAGGCCCAGTCTCCCTTTTTCTAAGGTCACCACTACATAGGGAACAGGTTTAGATAATCTAGCACAGGTTTGTCTTCAGCATGACTCACATTTCCCAGGAGAAACTTCTGTTGTTGGAGGCAGTTTTGCTTTTAATAGCCAGAAAGTGGAAATGATTCAAATGTCTATCAACAGGTGAATAGATAACCAAATTTTGATATATCCATGCAATGGGATACTGCTCAGCAATCACAAGAAACAAACTAGAGACACGGCAATGTGGATGTGGAATCTTAATTACTTGTGGAATCTTAATTACAATGTGGAATCTTAAATTACTTGTGCTGTATGAAAGAGCCAGATAAAAATATACCCTGTATGATTCATTTGTATAAAACTCTAGAAAACTCAAACTCATCTATAGGGATGGAAAGAAGATCATCAGTTCCACAGGGAGAAGCAATGTGGAGGGGTTACAGAGGATTGGCTAGGCTGATCCTAAGCCCATCCTTTGGTGGCAGAACAGTTAAGCATAGAAGTTGGGGAGCCATAACAAATAAGGTGAGATTGGGAGGCATTCAAGGTAAAGTTAATTGACCAATTAACTTTAGTAGCCATTGACAACTTTCTTGCTTTCAGGCCAGATAAGATGTCTCAGAGTCATCCTATATATTTCCTATTACAGATTTGGAATTGCCATTTCTATAAAGTGCCCTGGTACCATTTTGGGAGAAATAGTACAAAAAAGATAACAACCTAAATGCTAGGGGCACTCATTACTCCTGGATTATCATTGTTTTTATTAATTGTCGTGCATTTATAGACAGAAGCACTTAATTAAAATTTTTCAACTTTATTAATATTTTTAATATTAACTTTTTCCCTTTTGGGGGGTCTCTTTTGAGAATATTTCCTTACCTGAAGTTCTACAAATAGCCTCCTCTATTATCTTCTAAAAAGGGTTTATTGTTTTGCTTTTCTCTTCAATGCCATGAGCTAAATACAATTTTTTTTTTGCATCACAACTGTTCCAATATAATTTCCTCCCTAAATAATGTTCAACTTTCCTGTCATTATATATTGAAAAGCCTATGAGGGACCTCCCTGGTGGCACAAGGCGGTGAGTACAGCACTGTGAGGCTGTCCGCAGCCAGCCAGGAAGCTCAATCCTTGGCCAGCCAGGGAGCTGCCCACATGGCGCAGCAGACCTCTCCTGTCTCACCTGCTGCTCCCCTAAGCAGTGTATTTTGGTCGGTCGGCCTTGTTCTGTACCTCTATTCTGTCTCTGGTGGGTCCTCTCACCCCCTGCACTTCTGGCCTGTGCCCCAGTTCTTGTATGCATAGATAAATCTTTAAAAAAAAAAAAAAGAAAGAAAGAAAGAAAAGCCTAAGAGTTTCTAACTATTTTGCAGTAAAACTTTTGTCATAAATTAATTTTCTAAACACGTGTAGGTCAGTTTCCAAAACAGACATATTTTATGCTATTGGTCTATTTGCCTATTCTTGCACCACCACCACATTCTTTCAACTATTTTAATTTAGTGCTTAAGTTTTAGTGGAGTCATTTCTCCCCTTGTAATTGTTTCTTGTGTGCTCTAGGCTTTATGTATTATATATATATATGTGTGTGTGTACATGTGTGTGTGTGTCTGTGTATAAATAAATAATAATTGGCTAGTCAATATCTTTCCACAAACCAGTTGAAGACTTTATTGGATTACATTGAAATTCTACATCAATTTGTGGAGCATTACCATTTTTATAATATTGAATATTCTAATCCAAGTATATAGTATGCCTCTTTATTAGTTTAAGTCTCACTTAATGTAACTTTCTTTATTAAAATTCTGCAGTTTTGCCATATAAGTCTTACAAATTTTAAGTCAGTTATATTTAGTTACTTAACATTTTTATAGCATATTTTATTTTTTTCACTAGGTAACTTTTTAACTGTGAAAATACAAAAATGAAATACAGCTTTTTAAGATTGCTATTTTTGAAATAGCCTGTTAAATTAGTGATGTAACAGTAAAATATTACTAAATTTCCAAGAAAAACTTGACTGTGTAAGTTGTTTCCTATAAACAGAAAGATATAATGATTTAGAGTACATAGTCCCACATAAGGCTAAAATTACCTCTAAAATGAATTAGACTTGGACATGTGCTTTTAAATTTGATTTTCCAAATGTATGTTGCTCATATATAGAAATAACAATTTTTATATTGATTTTATATCTAGTGACCGTGCTGAGATGAATTAAGAATTTATTTCTATATTATTTTTATATTTCCATTAATATAATCACATAACTTGCAAATACTAACATTTGTATTTTGTGTTTAACCTTTATATATATTCTTTGTCCTATTGTATAGTTTTGGTTAGGATCCCTGGGCCAATGTTGACAAGAAGTGGATGAGAGATATCCTTATTTTGTTCCTTATATCAAAGGGATAGCTTTCTATGTCTCCTCATTAAAATTTGTTTGTGGGTTTTTACAGTTATTTAAATTTATTTTCTAAATAAGGAAGATTTCTTCTAATCCTCGTTTCCTGAGCTTTTTCTTTTTAATTGCAAGGAATGTTGAATTATATCAATTTTTTTCTGCATCTATTAAACAGAGCATATGATTTTTCTTTTTATCTACTTTTTCTTTTAAAGTAGAGGTAGCATTGGTTTACAATATGTATATGACTCAGAAGTATAGGATCACTTTTTTTTTAGATTTATTTTTATTTATTTATACAAATACTGGGTACAGTCAGAAACGTGGGAGGGTGAGAGAATTCACCAGAGGCAGAGCGGGGAGCAGAGCAGGCAGAAGGACCGAAGTACACTGCTGAGGGGAGCAGCAGGCGGCAGGAGAGGTCTGCGCGCCATGTGGGACCCTCCTTTGGTGGCCGGGGAGCAGCCGGGGATGGAACCGGTGCTGCAGAGGCTGTGGGCTGCGGGCAGCTTCGCAACCCAGCACTCAACCGCTGCGCCACCGGGGAGGCCCTAGGATCACATGTTTTCAGATGTCTGTTACCATCTGCCACCAGCGAGGCACCCATAGTCCTCCACCAGAGTCCAATTTTTCTTCTTTAACCTCTTAGTTTGGCAAATTACATTGATTAATTATTTTTAAAGTTTTAAACCAACCTTGACTTGCTGATATAAACCCATTTTGGTTTACATTATATCCTTTTCTCTGTGGCCAGATTCAGGTTGCTACTTCTTGGGGTTTCAAAGATGAGTACAAAGAGATGTGTTTTTAGTCTGCCGTTCTATCTTCAAGTTGAATGTCATTTCATTCAGTGTTGTTTCAGTATAACATTGATGAAAAATCGATTCCCTGTCAGGGCCACAATCTGTGGGGTTTGCACATTCTCCCCATGTATTGCATGGGCTTTTCTGGGTATTCTGGTTTCCTCCCATATCTCAAAGATGTGCATGTCGGTTCACTGCCTGTTTCAATTGTTGTAGTCAGAGTGAGTGAGTATGTGTGTGTGTTCGTGTGTGTCCTGTGATGAAGGAGTGTCCTGTCCAGGATTGGTTCTGCCTTGTACCCTGAGCTACCACGGTAGCACCAGCCACCTGCAACCTTGAACTGGAATAAGCAGGCTAGAAAATGAATGAATACAAATTATTGTAAAATAAAAATTATAAGTTTGCAATGATCATATACATGCACAACAATAAATAATGTGGCATGTGAACACTCAGCAAGCCCACTATATTTGTTAGATTTTTTTTTTAACTGTGTGTTGATAGATGTGGAGTAAATGGATTAATCAGGCTTTTTATGCCACTGTGGCTATCAACTGTGGCCTTGATTGTGCTAGTGCAAGAGGCAGTTGGGAGCATGGGTGCGGAGCTCGAGCACCTGATCGTAAGGGTGTGGGCATGCTTTGTGTGTGCACCTGTGCCTGAGGCCAGGGATAGAAGGAAGGTTATGGAAGGACAGCTACAAGAGGACTAGTGACTATAGAAGAGGCAAGACCACGAGAGAACCCAAGAGAGAGCCCAAAGAAAGTATTAAAGATTCTCAGGGGGCTGGGGGGCGCAGTTGCCTCCTGAGCCTCCCATTCACCCTGCCCCTCCCCATCCCTTTGCCCACCCTGCGCTTGACTGCCCATGCTAGAAAAGGAAAGGCCCCTTACAATGTTCACTTAGCTAATATTTATTACTTGAATAGACACTGTTATAATGAGAGCTAAAGTTTCCTGGTGTACCCTTGTTATAGGACAGAGAGAGGGGCAGCCCAAACCCCACAAACCTGCCTATTCTACATGGGTTCTGCCATCCGCCGCATCAACACAAAACATAGGAGACTTTAATGGGAAGGAACTTTAATACAACTAGGAAACAATACAGGTAAGGCAAAGAGTCTAGTTTCTAAATGAAGCACCCAAATTTACCCGTCCCCTCATGGGTAAAAGTCCATCCAAATGGGATCGGCCCAGAACAAGGCCCCAAAGCCTGCCACAAGTCTAAAGCATCTTCCAGTGGGGACCCACAGAAAAGGGTCACAAACAACCGGACAAGCCGGGAAGGAAAAGAGCAAAATCAACATCAAGATAAAAGCTGCCATTGTCACCTCCCCACGGGTCTCACCCACATCTGTGTCACCCAGTCCACGACCAAAAGACAAGCGCTGTTTCTTCACGTGTCTCTAGGCTCCATGCGCCTCTTCCAGGTCTCCTGGCTCCATCCTGCCTCCTTCCTCAGTCTCTTCTCCAGCTTCTCCTCTTCCTGTTCAGCTCCACCCTCCCTTGGGTGGGGCAGGGAACCTCCCCGTTTCCTGGGGACCACCCTGTTACACCCTGATGTCTCTAGTCACAACAATTAGAAGTTAGAAGAAAAATTGTGGTGAAGTGTGGATAATAGAAAGTCTCTTGATCTACCAATTGCAGAAGCAATCCATAGTAATGCCGAAGAGATGAATACTTGTGCTCAAAGTATAATACCTTTAACTGCTAATTAATTCAGAAGAGAAGCAGCATAATGGAAAATTTGGTAACAGTGAAATATCTGCTGGAGGATGTGCATCAGTGTAACTCTTCATGTTTGCTAATGGCCATATAAGGAAAACTTTATTTGAAAATCTAAAGAAAAAGCAGCATTCGCATGCTGAAAGTGAACCTTTTGGCAAGTGTTGGTTGGTTTGAGAATTTTAAAGAATGTTCGAAACTGCCTAACCTGCAAATAGCAGGTGAGTCTTCAAATGCCAACAAAGAAGCTGCAGCGCTTATCCAGTTTTACTGAAAAATATTATTGACGGAGGAGGATACATACCACAGCAAATTTTTTAACATAGATGAGATAGGCATTTTTTGGGAAATGAATTCCAAAATGAACTTACATTTCTAAAAAATAATAATAAAAAAAAAAAACAGCCCCAGGAATTGAGGCTGTGAGAGATCGCGTGGTGGCAATATTTCAGGAGATGTGAAGCTCGTGCTGCGGCTGTTTATCTTCGGAGACACCAAGAACTGGGAAAGGCTGAGCCAAACCTCATCTTCCTGTTGTTTGGTGGTAAAATAGAATGGACTGGATCTCTAGAACAGCGTCCCTAGGATGGTCTATTCTATTTTTTCTTTCCAGATGTCAAAAAATACTGACGAATTAAAAACTTGAAAATAAAGTGTTTTTTTTCAACGATGCTCTTAAACCTCCTGGTCTGGCTGACTTCACAGAAAACATACAAGTCACTTTCTGCTTCCAAAAGTAGCCAATCTATGGATCAGGGTGTTACATTAACTTTCAAAACTTAACTATTCACAGGGCAATGTTAAGCAAATGGTGAAGTTCTTAGACGGTGAAGCTATGCTGTAGGGAAATGTTGGTGGTTACCATATCATGAATATTCCTGACAATTTGGCAGAGGGTTTGAGCAGCCACTACAAAAGGTCATCAGAAGATTGTTGGGCTGGTGCACTAAGCTGAATTTAATCAACTAAATGAAAAGGACATAGTGAAGTTATTTGAGTCACCTGGAAGCATTATCTAATGAGAACCTCAGGGAGACACAACAACATCTAGAGGAAGAGGGAGATGATGAAACAGAAACTGCTAGTGGAAACTGAAGTTTGCCGGAGGCTTTCCAATTGTTACAGCTATGGCCATTTTTACAATAAAAAAAAAAAAAAAAGAACACAAAAACAAAACAGAAAAGAAAGAAAAAAATTCACAAAGAGACAAGTGGATATACAAACAGAAGAAAAAATGTGCCCAGCAGCAAGCTCTGGACAAGCTTTTGAAATTCTAAATAAGCTGGAAGTTGAGCAGTTGCACCAGCAACAAGCCACCACTGAACCAAGTATCACTCCACTCCAACCCGAGGCAATGCTTGACCCCTCTGGAATTTCTTACAACACTCCCACCCTCCCTTTCTGTGTTGATGATGATCAAACTGCTCTGGGGCTTCAGCTATTGTCATCAAGACCCTGAGTTCCCTTTCTCCCTGACCTTGGCTGAGGATTAAGCCTCCCTCCCCACATCACCCACTATCACCACGACCACAAATCACCAAAACTGGTAAAAAAAAAAAATCTTACTTGTATTTCTTAATCTTTATTAAATGTATCTAGAGCTCACATTTATTTTGATGTTTCATATTAGAATTGTTTGAGGTTTTTATTTAGAAGTTCAGTGATGTTTTCTTGACCTGAAATATGCTGTCAGAATGTAGCTCTTGTTTTTATCAAATAACCTATGGTAAAATTGGCTTTTTTATGCTTTGTTTTACTTAAAGTCACAGTTTCCAAGAATCCATCAGTCATATTGAGGACTTGCTGTGTTCATTAATTTTTTGCCAGCTGATTTACTGTGATTTACCTTCATTTCTTTTTTTTAAGATTTATTTATTTATGCATACAAGAGCTGGGGTACAGGCCAGAGTTCTGGGGGAGGTGATGAGAGGATTCACCAGAGACAGAGTGGGGAACAGAACAGGCAGATTGATTGAAGTACACTGCTGAGGGGAACAGCAGGCGAGTCAGGAGAGGGCTGCTGTGCCATGTGGGTAGCTCCCTGGCTGGGACTTGAACTGGTGCTGCAGTGGCTGCGGCTAGCTTCATAGGTTGCATCTTAACCCTTTGTGCCACCAGGGAGGCAGTTTACCTTCATTTCTAAACAATGCCACTCTTCTGTACCCTGATGCCTGGCCCCATTAACTGCATTGACTCTGGTTGCAAATGTAAAAAGAATGCTCCCAGCGTTGTGGTTATAATGCATCATTTTATATGTGCTAATTTTCCCTTATTAGACAGTGAGCTCCTTGAGATCATAAACTGGCATCACTGTCTTTGTGCTGCCAGACACCTGACATAGTATATTAACTAGTAAATTTGTGATGAAAGAAAGGCTAGACAGGAAACTTTATATTCTCCTGATACGTTTCAAAAATCCCTCTGCTTCATTTCCATTTAGTAATTGCTAAGAATGACAGCTGCCAAATGGTGTGCAAAGATGTGTCTAAATGCTGGGAGGGGTGTAATAAATTACACTAGTGTGGAGCCTCTTTCTATTTAACCTTTTAGAGTATTTCACAATTATCTCCTTTGATCCTCACAACGAATGTGAAATAGGTAAATTAGTTGCTTTCCACATAAGTAAATAGGGCCCAGCGGATCTAAATATTTACTTAAGACCATATGGCTAGTGTTTGACCAAATTCGGACTAGAATCCCGGTCTCCAGACATTTCAACCCAGGTTATTTTCAGTGGTTCTCAGTCTGGGTTACGGAGGCTGCCGCTGAGTGAGGTTGAAGATGAGATGGGTGAGTGACCTGCACCCCCACCCTTATTACAGTTCTGTTTTTGTCTCCTTTACATATTGGGGTTCCAAATAATTTTTTATTTGAAAATATTTCTTTGATAGCAACATGAATCCGCTAGTCTTTAAGCACATATTTGCTTTCTGGCAGGTTTCAGGTTTGTTTTTGTCCAAGACTTGGTGTTACCCGTTTCTCCAAGGAGTTCTGGTCCTTTGGTGGGAATAAAATTTAGAACACAGGGGCCTCCCTGGGGGGCCTCCCTGGTGGCCTAGGGGTTAAGTCTCAGTGCTACCACCACAAAGGGCCATTTCGATGGCCTGAGTTTCATCCCCAGCCAGGGAGCTAACCCACATATGGTGCAGCAGACCTCCTCTGTTTCACTCGCTGCTCCCCTCAGCAATGTATTTCAGTAGATCCGCCTGTTCTGCTCCCTGTTCAGTAGATTCACTCTGGTTAATCCTCTTGTTGTAGAGCAACCCCGATACAAAACGGGGTGCCTGACTGTGGGTCCTCACCCGCGCGCTTAAAAGGACTTATCAATGCTCTACTGCAGGCACACGTGAAAGGTTAATAAAAGGTTTATTTACAACGGAAAGGGAAATGAGGAAATGTACAGCTCTGGGAGAAAAGTGGGAGACAAAGTTTTAAATGCGTCCTACCCGATCCGCCGATCAGGAATCCCAAAATGGCGCTCTCAGAGTTGGCCGCCAGCCAGGAGCGGTGAAGCCAGGAGGCGAGCGATCGCGAGCCAGAGAGCGAGCAAGGCCCACGTGTTTGGTTTTTATATCCAACCTGGCTGCCCAACTCCACCCTCAGGTCCCAGCCACCCTCCCCTTGGTGGTGATGGGATTTGTCTTTCCCAATGTCCTGATGGCTTTAGTCTGGAGTGGGGGTGGAGTCCACAAAGCCTGTATGAGATTATCTCAGGACATCCTTTCCCCCTAACAATTCCTATGATTACACCATGACATCTGTGCCACCATAGATATGGTGGAATAAAAATTAAAAGGGGGATTGTAACAGGGTGGTCCCCAGGAAAGGGGGAGGTTCCAGGTTCCCTGCCCCACCCAAGGAAGGGTGGAGCTGAGCAGGAAGAGGAGAAGCTGCAGAAGAGACTAAGGAAGGAAGCAGGATGGAGCAAGGAGACCTGGAGGAGGCACATGGAGCCTAGAGACACGTGAAGAAACTGCGCTTGTCTTTTGGTCATGGACTAGGTGACACAGATGTGGGTGAGACCCGTGGGGAGGTGACAATGGCAGCTTTTATCTTGATGTTGATTTTGCTCTTTTCCTTCCGGGCTTGTCTGGTTGTTTGTGACCCTTTTCTGTGGGTCCCCACTGGAAGATGCTTTAGACTTGTAGCAGGCTTTGGGGCCTTGTTCTGGGCCGATCCCATATGGATGGACTTTTACCCACGAGGGGACGGGTAACTTTGGGTGCTTCATTTAGAAACTAGACTCTTTGCCTTACCTGTATTGTTTCCTAGTTGTATTAAAGTTCCTTCCCATTAAAGTCTCATATGTTTTGTGTTGATGCGGCGAATGGCAGAACCCATTTAGAATAGGCAGGTTTGCGGGGCTTGGGCTACCCCTCTCCCTGTCCTATAACACTCTCACTGCCTGCACCCCAGTTATATGAAAAAATAAAGAAATGAAATGTTAAAAAAAAAAGATTTATAACACAACATATGAACCACAGATGTGTTCCTTGCTCCTGGTGCTTCTTTGGTTCTAGCTCTGCTAGAAAAGTGTGGGAAAATTCTTTTTTAAAATTCTGAGTTCATACTGATACGTTAAATTTAAATCCAGTACTACAAGGTGATTTCTTAACTACTCCCATTCCATTTTTGTATCTCCTTTCTCCTAGAATGAAAACTCTGATTGCTAAACAATACTAAAACAATATTTGCTTCTTTGCTCTGTCTTTTAATACACACAAAACAGGGCCTCCTCGGTGGCGCAGCGGTTGAGCGCTGGGTTGCAAAGCTGCCCGCAGCCTCTGCAGCGCCGGTTCGATCCCCGGCTGCTCCCCGGCCACCAAAGGAGGGTCCCACATGGCGCGCAGACCTCTCCTGCCGCCCGCTGCTCCCCTCAGCAGTGTACTTCGCTCCTTCTACCTGCTGTGCTCCCCGCTCTGCCTCTGGTGAATTCTCTCACCCTCCCGTGCTTCTGACTGTACCCAGTGCTTGTATAAATAAACAAATAAATCTTAAAAAAAAAATACACACAAAACAGTTTTAGACTAACAGCACCAGTAGTCCTATTAAAACAAAACTGTTGAATAGAATTCAAAATTTCTTTTCAGTTCTCTTTCATATTTCAACTCTATCATACTAAGCACGGCCAGAGAATTGTATTCAAGAGTTACCAGAACTGATCCTTTTCCTTGCATGGTTAAGTGTTCTATCATTCTATCAGTTTGCTTTATAGGCACAGTTACTTACTTTTGTTTGTATTCAGTTTTAGAATTTTTTTTAAAAGATTTATTTATTTATGCATACAAGAGCTGGGGCACAGGCCAGAGATGCAGGGGGTGAGAGGATTTACCAGAGACAGAGTGGGGAACAGAACAGGTAGAGTGACTGAAATACACTGCTAAGGGGAGCAGCGGGTGAGTCAGGAGAGGTCTGCTGCACCATGTGGGTTACTCCCTGGCTGGCCAGGAATCAAACTCACTGAAGAGGCCACAGGCCGCCTCGTCTCATAGTGCGGTGTTTAACCCCTTGTGCCACCAGGAGACCCCTAGAATTCGATTTTTTTAAAGTACATTTTGATTTCGCTTTCCAAATATTGATAGTATTTACAAGTTTTACAAATAAATATGTACTATATATTATGAATATAAAAATATATGAATACATATCTATAGGTAGTAGAGGTTTTTTTTTTTTTTTTTTTTTTTTTTTTTATAGAGGCATGCTTTTTTTATTTTATTTTGTTTTGCTGGTTTGTTTGTTTGTTTTGTTTATACATGCACTGGGTACAGTCAGAAGCGCGGGAGGGCGAGAGAATTCACCAGAGCCAGAGCGGGGAGCAGAGCAGGCAGAAGGACCGAAGTACACTGCTGAGGGGAGCAGCGGGCGGCAGGAGAGGTCTGCGCGCCATGTGGGACCCTCCTCTGGTGGCCGGGGAGCAGCCGGGGATCGAACCGGCGCCGCAGAGGCCGCGCGCAGCTTCGCAACCCAGCGCTCAACCGCTGCGCCACCGGGGAGGCCCTATAGGTAGTAGAGGTTTATTTGATGTTTCAAGATTGTTTTATTTCAGAGCCTACAACAGATGGTTAGCAATGCTCGATAAACTGGTATAATCTGAAGGCCACTATCCCACTCTCTTTTCAAGTGTTCAATCAACAGAATCTCTACAAACAAGACAAGAGACCAGCTGAGATATGTCTCAATGTGTGTGGGGAAAGAGGCCTTCTGCCTCTCTCGTTTCCCTACTCACATACTTGTATTATGGTTGAACACAACTCAGAGACATAATATAACAACAAAACATCATTGATGCCTTCCCTACTCCTGGAATAGAAAGCCAAGCTAAGAAGGGAGATTGACTCTTAAGATAAACTTGGCTAGGGGGCCTCCCTGGTAGAGCAGGGGTTAAAGACACAACACTATTAAGCTATCTCCAGCCACTCACAGCACGAGTTGGATTCCTGGCTAGCCAGGGAGCAACCACATGGTACAGCAGACCTCTCCTGTCTTGCTCGCTGCTCCCCTCAGCAGGCAGATCTGCCTGTTCTGCTCCCCAATCTCTCTGGTGAATCCTCTCACCTCCTGCATCTCTGATCTATACCCCACATCTTGTATACATTAATAAATAAATCTTTTTTTTTTTAAAAAAGAGTAAACTTGGCAACACCCAGTGGAGCAAAGATGTTCATGAGGTGGCTGGTCCCTAAGGGTGGGATGAGCAGGAAACAAATGGTCTGTCAAGAATTAATCAAGTCAGTATGAGCTCCTGGCATAGCTGGGTGTTTCTTTGAGATTCCCAATTCCATGGGGTGAGATGGGGAAGCAACTGGTCATGACTGGTCATTCTCTGTCCTCAAATTACAACATTATACATATATTTACTCAGAGTGGTCCTGATCTCTACATTTATACTTTCTACCCAGCTCCTAAGTGTCTGCTCCATGTAGATATTTTAATTTGTTACTGTTTATCTTTTCTTTGCTTCTTTTCAACAATAACTATATATGCACTCTTATTTTCTATTCTTACAAAAACAGTGCATATTCTGTGCATACTCAATTGTATCGTGCTTCACTCTGTTGTATCCTGCTTCAAAAAATATATTCAAACCCACCAATTTATTATTCTATGCTTTGTACTTTTTGTTTCTTATTTAAGAATCCCTTGCCTGCCCAAAGAGCATGAAGATTTTCTAATATCATATCCTTTAAACATTTAAAGTTTTGTCTTTTGCATTTTAGTTTTTTGTCAATTTAGAGTTAATTTCATATATGGTATGAGGGAAGAACTTGCCCATTTCTTTTCTTTTTCTTTTGGATATGAATGTCCATTTAGTCCATATACTTTGCTAAATAGTCTATTTTTTAAACACTGGTATTCAGTGTTATTTCAATACCTAGTTTCCACACTTTCGTGAATCTGCTTCTGGATTTTTATTTTGTGTTACTTTTCATTCTATTCCTCAAAAAAATTAAAAAATTTCCAATATATTTTTAGTTTTAGAACCTCCATTAAAAAAAATAATTACCATTTCTCTGCTGGAGGGTTTTCTACTCTTACACATTTTGAGAATGTTTTCCTCTACGTTATTAAGGAAGGTGACAGTAAGATCTTTGCTAATTCCAATATCTGGCCAGTCTCTATTGATTGCTTTTTCTCATGAGTATGCATCATATTATCCTATGTCTCTATATATACATGTATTTCCTTTGTTTGGGCTGGAAATTTTGGATTATATCCTAGATATTGACAATTACATTTTGTCGAATGTCTTCAATTCTGTTCTATTCCTCTGAGCGGTGCTTATGGCAGACTCTATTTACCTTGCAGATTAAATCTCTGTTTAATCCCTTTAGCCTTAGCATAAATGCTAAGTTTGATTCACCCCCGCCCCCCACACACACACTTTAAGGATCAGACAGAGATTTGGGGAAAATTTATATGCAGAATTTGGGACTCTTTCTTTCTGACTCTCTCCTCTCCTGAATTTCCTCCTACAGTTTTCAACAGCTATGTTGGTCCAAAACCCTTTTCTTTGATCTTTAAAACCAGTAAGATTATAGATTTTTCTTTGCGTTTTAATCAACTAATGCCTGACCTCAAATAACAATCCATTAAAGCATGGAAAATTCACCCAGTTCCATTACCTTCATCTAAATGTAAGACTCCTCTCCAATTTCTGCCTGTTTTTAATTCTCAGGTTGTTTTTTAAAAAATATTTTGTCCAGAATTGTGGTTTTTATATATGGGGGATTTGTGTGATAGGATCTATTTAATCATTACTGGGTGCAGAGTTCCCCCACTATTCCATTCACTTTGACTTTTAATTAGTCTTACATCTTTTATGACAAACCCCCTCACTTAAGTCTAATTCTTGAGAAGTGTCTTAGTTATTCATCTGAAGTTCATATTAGTATACTCTTCAGAGAAGCTGTGTGACATAGAGAGGGAAGCTGCTTGCTTATACTTTGTTTCACAATCCTGATGTAGAAACAGTGGCCTCTGAGTTACGGACTTGGTACACATGTACGTATCTGCTGTGTTAGGGGAAGGTCATTTTATCACCTGGACAGTCATTTGAGGAAAGGAAATCTTTTGGCTGACTGGAGTGACATCTGTGAAGTCTGAAAGTAGAGACACAGGGAGTTAGTAGATTATTGCAAGAGTCATGTGAAATAAGAAGCTGAATGAGAATTATGAGACAGAATTAAAAACTGGGCCTCCCTGGTGACGCAGTGGTTGAGCGCTGTGTTGCGAAGCTGCCCGCAGCCTCTGCAGAATCGGTTCGATCCCCGGCCATTGGGCGAGGGTCCCACATGGCGCGCAGACCTCTCTTGCCTTGCCTGCTGCTCCCCTCAGCAGTGTACTTCGTCCATCTGCCTGTTCTGCTCCCTGCTCTGGCTCTGGTGAATTCTCTCACCCTCCTGCGCTTCTGACTGTACCCAGGGCTTGTATAAATAAATAAATAAATAAATAAAAAGGGAAAAAAAAAACCTGATAAAACTTTTATTCGGTGGTATGGTGCTAAAGGAGATATTTTATAAGAATAAGAAACATTTCCCCCACTACTCAAATCACAGCATATGTCAATCTCTTACTTAGGTAAGTAATAATACTATATCCCCCAGAAACTGTGGGTGGGGGGCTGGGGGGAATACAAACTTCCACTATCCAAATATAACTACAAATATTTTACATACCCTTCTAGGCCGTATTCAGTAACTAATGTGTAATTTTCATAGACTTAATAATACCCAGTGGTGAATATCTTTGATCCATCATAATGATGCATTATTTCTGTAATCCCACATGAATAACCAGCTTGCATCTTGTTGATCTTCGTAATTGTATCTTTTAGCATCTGCGTAATATTCCATTACTTCACATACGCCAACTTTTTGAACCATTGTTCAGTTGTTGGATGTTTATATTTCCACTAACAGGGCCTCCCCGGTGGCGCAGCGGTTGAGGGCTGGGTTACGGAGCTGCCCGCGGCCTCTGTGGCGCCGGTTCGATCCCCGGCTGCTCCCCAGCCACCAGAGGAGGGTCCCACATGGCGCGCAGACCTCTCCTGCCGCCCGCTGCTTCCCTCAGCAGTGTACTTCGGTCCTTCTGCCTGCTCTGCTCCCCGGTCTGGCTCTGGTGAATCCTCTCACGCTCCTGCGCTTCTGACTGTACCCAGCGCTTGTATAAATAAATAAATCTTTAAAATATATATATATATCTTTGTTCATTAAAAAAAATTATAAAAAAATTATATTTCCACTAACACTATAAATATGCTCCATGACCATGTTTATGTATGTATTAGTCTTTTCCTTTTGTAGGCCATAGGTTCTTAGTAGTAAGAAATCTGTGGAAGAGTAGATACATTTAATATTCTTTCATGTTTCTTATCCCTAACATTACAAAGCCCTTAGCATACCATATGTGACAGTTTTTGTATTTTAGATCATTTCTGAGGGAAAGAACTTTTGTCTTGTTTTTGGTTGCAGCACCCAGTGTGGAGCACAGTGCCTTGTGCATATGAGACTCTTAATAGCTGTGTTTTGAATGAGTAAATCAATGAATAAATGAATGATTAATTCAGTTGTCTGGGGAGGAGAGTTCCAACCATTTCTTGCCATTTGGATACAGTTTGATTTCAAGTTTACCCTGTGATATTGGCAAAAGTCTGGAGAGACATTTAGATAAAGAATTTCTCCTGTGATCTGGATTTTACAGAGGTCTGGAATGTTGCCCTGAGAACAACTGTGTAGTGGTATCTGGGTTTTGGTTTTGGTTTCTGGATCACTGCAGACCCAAGTTCTTCAAAGTGCTCACTTCTTTTTCTTTCCTTTTTTTATACATACAAGAACTGGGGTGTAGGCCAGAGGTGTGGGGAGGGGACAGGCTTCCTCAGAGAAAAAGCAGGGAGAAGAACAGGTGGATCCACTGAAATACACTGCAGAGAGGAGCAGCAGGAGAGACAGGAGAGGTCTGCTGTGCCATCTGTGGGTCAGCTTCCTGGCCGGTGCTTGAACTCAGGCCTCAGTGACAGCACTGAGACGTAACCCCTAGACCGCCAGAGAGGCTCCAAGGGCTCACCTCTTAAAAAACAAATGGGATTGTGGTCTTTTTTGGTTGAAGGAACCTTTCCCATTACTTTTACCTCGATGCAGCAGGCCCTCTGTGTAAGGCAGGCTGAGGTTGGGCCAGACTGCTGGGTAGTCTTGGCTTTCTTTCTTCTCTCCTGGGGTTCAGAATACAACTAGGTGATGGGCAACTTAAACTGCATCACTGTTTTGTTTTCCTTTACTGTTTGATGCATTTTTTTTAAATAAAGGGATAAAAACAATTTTGGTTTAGATCAAAATGCAAAAATGAAGTTTAAGTTTCAGCCAACCAGAATCATAGAGAATTTATATCCATGTCATTTGTGTTTTTTCTAGCAACAATAATTACTACTTATGGCACTTTGTGCCAGGTCCTGTTCTAGTATTTTTCCTGTATTACTTCACTTAAATTACTCATCACAACCACCTTATGAAATAGGTACTATTATTTCTATTATGTGAATTAGGAAAATGGTGCATAAAGATCTTAGGTCATCTTTCTACAAGCACATGGAAGTGATAGAGTCAGGATATAAATCTAGGCCTGTCTGATACCAATGCCTGGGCTTATTTATAAAGCATTTTCTATAAATTCCACTCTCTTATTCACAACATCAGGAAGATTATGACTAGTCCTTCCTGGAATAGGTGAGACAGGTGTTCAGACTATGTTCTTTGCCATCCAAGGTCATAGAGGAAGAATTATCAGAGCCAGAATGTGAATGTGTACCTTCTGCTTCCTCATTCCTTACCCTTTACACTGCCTCCATTGCCTCCTAGAGATCTTCTCTGTGAATCCCTCACTTTATTGTTAAGGAAATTGGAGCTCAGAATATTGTAATGATTTATAAGGTCATATAGGCGTTAGAAAACTAAGGCTAGAGGGCCTCCCCGGTGGTGCAGCGGTTGAGTGCTGGGTTGCGAAACTGCTTGCAGCCTCTGCAGCGCCGGTTCAATCCCCGGCCTACGGGCGAGAGTCCCACATGGCGCGCAGACCTCTCCTGCTGACCGCTGCTCCCCTCAGCAGTGTACTTTGGTCCTTCTGCCTGTTCTGCTCTCCCCTCTGGCTCTGGTGAATTCTCTCACCCTCCCACACTTCTGACTGTACCCAGTGCTTGTATAAATAAATAAATAAATCTTAAAAAAAAAAAAAAGAAGGCGCACAGACCTCTCCTGCCGCCCGCTGCTCCCCTCAGCAGTGTACTTCGGTCCTTCTGCCTGCTCTGCTCCCCGCTCTGGCTCTGGTGAATTCTCTCACCCTCCCGCGATTCTGACTGTACCCAGTGCTTGTATAAATAAATAAATAAATGTTTAAAAAAAAAAAAAAAAGAAAACTAAGACTGGAGTCCAGATTTTCTCCCTCGCAAGCTAGTGTCTTTTCTATTATGTCTAAGTAGCCAACAAAAGTAAGTTGCTGAAGAGTATTCAATGTGAGATATACTCCAAACCAGAAAGGAATTAACAGAGGCCTTCCAATGTAGAAACCTTTAACTCAACATTTTCATTTTGTTAAAATCTCCTCCATCATTCGAGATATCATCATTTGAGATTTTCACCCAATCTGTTAATCATCAAATATATACTGAATGACTAGTGTTAATACACCTAACACTGGAGCCCAGCATCTGAGTTGGGTCTCCATCATCAATGTAGGAAATGTTTCAGGATTAACATCTCTCTCTCCCCCAGTGTAGACCTCAGGAGATCCAAGGTAAATAGAATTTTCTTCCTCAACAGCTGTATTTATTTTGGGCTGTTTCTCCACCTACAACGCCCATTTGCTATCCTCGGAGCTTCTGAACCTGTTTATTTTCAACCTCCCAGAGTCAGCCAGCTGTTGTATTCCTGGTTCACGGCAGAAAGAAATCAACAAGTTCTGGGGAAAAGTAAGTAATTTTAAGAGCTTAAAGGATATAACCCAAAGGAGAGTTTACTAATTGTGGCTATTTCCTGAGTAAAACACTGATGCTGCTTTGAAATATCTTACTCAAATAGCTTAACAAGATAAAGTTGGAGATAGGACTTGAGAACTGAAAATTACACGATAACATAAAAAAGCTAAGGAGCAATATAAGCTTGAGGTTTAAATTATGTCCAATAACTGAGATTGAACAAAATTCTCTAACTGGCACACTGGACTAAGTTCATAGGAATTATTTGTTTGGGCTACAGGTTTGTGTATACTGTTTCCTTTTTAATTTTTTATTGTTGTAACATTGCAATACATGATTTAGGGGAACAGGTTCACACCTCCTCAGATGCATGTTACCACACCACACCCACCACCAGAGCATCTGTAATCCTCCACCATAGTCCACTGGACCCCCTCCTCCCTCTGTTCATACCCCCATCTCTTCCTGATAGTGGCCTCAATAATGCAGTCATATTTCTAGGGTTTGGTTGGGTTGGTGTTAGTTTATCAACTCTTTTGTTTTGTTTGTCTATATTCCACATATGAGTAAAACCATCCAGTGTTTGCCTTTCTCCTTCTGACTTATTTCACTTAGGTTAATCCAGTTCCATCCCATGTTGTCACAAATGGCAAGAATTCATTTTTTTTAATATAGCTGAGTAATATTCCATCATGTATATATACCACATCTAAATCCACTCATCTTTCCTTGGACACTTATGTTATTTGATAACTTGGTTATTATAAATAGTGCTGCAATGAATATCAAAGTGCCTTCAAATCAGTGTTTTTGCATTCTCTGGGTAAATACATAGGAGTGGAATTGCTGGGTTCTACAGTAGATCTATTTTTAATATTTTGAAGAACCTCTGTTTTCCATAGGGGAGGGACCATTTTACATTTCTATGAATATTGAGGGTTCTTTTTACTCCAAACCCTTGGCAACATTTGTTCCTTCTAGCTTCTTTTGATATGATCCATTTTTGTGAAGTGAGGTGGTATCTCATTGTGGTTTTGATTTACATTTCCCTAATGATAAATGATGTCCAACACCTTTTCATGTGCCCACTGGCCACCTGCATGTCTTCTTTAAGGAAGTGTCTATTTAGTTCTTCCACCCATTTTTTGATAATAATTTGTTTTCTCTGATGTTTGCCCACCATTTTTTAATTGATTGTGTTTAGACTTACTATTTAATTAGATCTCTTTATATCCTGTCCTGTGCATCAGATTTGCCTCCTCTTCTTGACTAGCTTTGAAGTGATAGAATTTTTTACAAAATGTCTCTTTCACTAGTATTTAGGGGAGGAAAATATGGAATATTAAAAAAATAGTCTCCTTGGTTTCCCAAATTCATCCAAAGGACAATCATCTCCATCTGTGTTTCCTCTCTCACTTTTATAATCAAATGTGGAAAATATTTAACAGTCCATCGAGTCCTCCAGTTTAAATCAGTACATGATAAATTGCATGGGGGTGTTTAATTTGCCTTGCAATGGAAACCTTTATCTTTGCCCTGCGGCCTGACTGTAGTTTAATAAAAGAAAAGCCCTTTGAATACATCTTGTGTAATGTGGGGTCCCAACCAGGTCTATGAATAATTTATTAGGCAAGGATCTTATTTCTGTTTATGAAATAATATTCTGGAGACCATTAGGGCTAGACCTGTGTAGTAGTCACAAAGTCCAGCTAGGAATATGCAGAAAATTTTGTTGGTATAACTCCTCAAACATATGCCTGGCTAAGTTCAGGGGACTCTGTTAACTTCTTGTGTTGCATCCAAAAGTTTCCAATTATCAACAAAAGATGGCATACCAGTCCAATTACTCCTGATGTATTCCAGTCAAGGATTCCAAGTAACCATAGTTGTGTGGGCGTATGTGGTCTGAAATAACAGGAATCAGTGAAAATTTCAAGCATAAATACACAAAGGAGATCATTTACATATCACAACCAGACAAACGTATCCCGCTGAGCTGAGTGTGCTTTTGACAGGAAGCAGGAATTTTTGGGCTGCCACCCAACCCCTGATTCCCAGCAGTTGTAAACTATTTGAGATACATTTTATTTCCAGTTTTGCAACAAACTCTCCAACAGCTTATTTGCTTCATGTGTCAACAAACTTGAAAAACACATTGCCTCTTACATAAGAAAATCAGAGATGTGAAAAGCTATTGTTAGTGACCTGGTTACCCCCCAAAACTTGGATGAAGAAACTGTGGACTACGACATGGAACTCTGCTTATCTTGATGAACCTTGGCATGTTCGTTCCTTCAGTTCCTAGATAACACTTAGACTTGTTGGAATGAATCGGTTTGGGAATCTTTTTAAAGGTTGTTTATACTTGGTGATTCCCATGAGTGAAGAAACAGCAAGTAAGTAAGGGAAACAGGACCTTGTAGCTTCAGGGAAATATACACTGCCTGCTTTGGAAGCAAATCACCCCAGGGCTGAGACCACAGGCAAAATCCTGATGGCCCAAGCCCCCATACCACACACATCTTTGCCTGTATCTATTCAGGCAACAGGAAAAACTACTAAGTCTCTTTGCAATAGTAGCAACAATTCAAGCTTGATTTTCCCAAAATGCAGCTCAGATCCTGTCACTACATCTTGACGAGTTCTTCATCAATTATAAAACCAAGTGCAAGCTCCCCTGCCTTACTTTCAATACTCTCCCCAAATAATTTTTGCATTTTATCTTTCATTAATCACCCAGATTTTAATAAAACCAGAGTGCTCACTAGTCCATGAAATAGCTCCTCTCTTTTTTGTTTTATTGTCTTTATTCATACGGTATTACAAATATTTTTGATAGCAGTACTGTTATTCACGCTAATATTTGTTAAGTACTTACTGTGTGCCAGGTAAGATGTTATGACTTCCCATGAATTATCTTATTGAGTTCTCATAACAACCTATGAGTTAAGGATAGGGTTATTCATAACTGCCTGAGATAACAGTAAGTGTAGTACAAGAATTTTGATCCTCTCCTGCCAGAGGTCTCACACAAGAGTCCTCTGCAGTGGGACTTTCTAGGGAAATCACATCTCAAAGAGAGTTCATTTTCTCTATCTTTTAAAAAAATTATCACTTAGCAACATTTCTGTTCCATCCCCCACTAAAGGTGAGCTGGTGGAGAGTGGGGACTCAGGATTTTGGGGTTTCTGTATCCATACACCACCACTGTCTATGCCTAGTAGGTCTTCCATTAGCTTTTTGCAGCTTTCTGGTTATCTAGAGATTACTTGGTAATACTATTCACCAGGATTCTGAAAGGAAGGCAGATCAGACCCAAAGGAGGAATTGGTGGGGTTGGTCCTGGGAATTCTAACATTTTCTGTCTCTTTTCCTCTGAGAAGTGCCCCCACTCTCCAGGACACTAGCATTCAGAGAGGCAGAGGGATGCTAGGGTTCTAACAGGGATCCTGGCTAGTGTGCCGGAGCTTGATTGTACCAGCTCATGAGAGTCAATTACAATTTATGTTTTCTAAACTCTACATTTAAGTGCATAACATTGGAAGCTTGAAATTGGACATGTGGGAGTATTTACACCATGGAAATTTACATCACTACAAATGAAGCCTTTTCCTGCCCAGATGATTGACTTTCCAGTCCTGGGCCTGCCCAAAGATGAGTGTGACTGATGATTCGAATTGCCTCTGCCTCCCTTTGATTCTCTCAACTTTCGGATGTGAAAAGATATTGTTATGTTTGTTTGATATTGATATGTTTCACATTCTCTCAAACATTCGTTAGATGCCTTCTTAAAGCAGAACTTCTACCAAATGATATGAAGAATTCCATGATTACTGCTATCTCTTTCTCTCTGAGAAACTTGTTCCTCAGTGGGGAAGTAACAGATATGTGAATAACAGGAAAAATTGCAACAAGAGAGCTCATTTGGCTTTTATTTCACCTCATTTGCTTTTAAATTAAAATTAAACCATGTTTATATACATCAAAGTGTAAAGAAAATGTGTCATGAGGACAGGGACTTTATTTTTACTTTTGGTGCCCCCAAACTAGAACAATGTGAAACATGTAGTAGGTGATAAACGGTGAATGAATTATGTTGCATATTAAAAAGTGAAAATGCAGTAAAATATGAATGATGTTTATCTGTTCATTTTAATTTTAATTTTCCTTTTTTTTTTTTGGTGGGGGCCTTATCTGCATTTGGCACATTTTTAACAATGTGCATGTGATACATTGAAAGTCAAATAAAAATTAAAGGAGTAACAACTGGAATTATGCAAAGTGTACAACAGTAAGAACCAGGAAGCACAGAAACATAAGCACTACTAACTCTATTGCAGGAGAGTCTAGCAGGATGACTTCTTGAAGGCAGTCAGGCTTAAAAGAAACTTAGTCTCCTTCCTGAGCCAAGAATGTACAATGGAGAAAGGAAAGTTATTCAACAAATAGTATTGGGATATTTGGACAGCCACCTACTTGTAAAAGAATGAAACAAAGAGTATACCCAAAAATTAATTCACAACAGATAAAATTTAGATGTAAGACCTGAAACCTTAAATAGATAAGCAACACATTCAGTGACATTGGCTTCAGTGAGACTTAAGTACAATGGCAGGGGAAACAAAAGCAAAAGTAAAACAATGGAACTACATAAAATTAAAAAGCATCTGCATAGTGGAAGAAGCTGTCATTAAAACAAAAAGATACTACAATGAATGGAAAAAAAATTGTACATCATATGTCCAAAAAGGGACTAATATCCAAAATCCATAAAGAACATATATGACTCAATAAAAAAAAGAAAACAAATAACTCAATAAAATTAAGGACAGAGAGCTAATAGATACTTTTTCAAAGAAGACACGTGATAGCAGGCATGAGAAAAAAAAATTTTCATCACTTTCATCAGGAAAGTCAATCAAAACCAAAATGAGATACCACTGCATACCTATAAGATGTGCCCTATCAAAAGATCATAAACAACTATTTGTGAGGCTGTGGAGAAAAAGGAATCCTTACATACTGTTGGTAGGAATGGAGGCTGGTCCAGCCCCTATGGAAAGCTGTAGAGGTTTCTCTAAACACTAAAAATAGATCCATCATATGATCCAACAATCCCTCTTCTAGGCATCTACCCAAAGAGAGCAAAAATACTATTTTGAAGGGGTGTTTGACTCCTGTGTTCATTGCAGCACTACTTACAATAGCCTAAGTGCCCAAGAACACATGTAGATGAAGAATATGTGGCCAATATTCACAGTTGAATACTACTCAACTATAAAGAAAAGATGAAATCTTGCCATTTGCAATAATGCAAACTGGAGGGGATATGCTAAGCAAAATGTCCAAAGAAGAGAGACAAGTACTGGATGATTTCACTCAACAATGATGAGCCAAAGTGAGAAAGGCCAATAAAATGTTCAAGGATAAAATCTTTAAATTCTTTTTTTTTTAATAGAGGCATGTTTTATTTATTTATTCATTAATTTGTTTGTTTGTTTTTGTTTATACAAGCACTGGGTACAGTCAGAAGCGCGGGAGGGTGAGAGAATTCACCAGAGCCAGAGCGGGGAGCAGAGCAGGCAGAAGGACCGAAGCACACTGCTGAGGGGAGCAGCGGGCGGCAGGAGAGGTCTGCGCGCCATGTGGGACCTTCCTCTGGTGGCCGGGGAGCAGCCGGGGATAGAACCGGCGCCGCAGAGGCCGCGGGCAGCTTTGCAACCCAGCGCTCAACCGCTGCGCCACCGGGGAGGCCCTCAAGGATAAAATCTTTAATTTTAAAATTTGAACCTCAAAGGAAGATTTAAACATCGGAGACACAGATGTGGGCTATAAATAAACAAAGCAAAACAAACCCTTGTAATTTTACTGCAGAATTGAGGTTACCATGTTGGGGTGGGGAGTGGAGGGTCAAGAGTAAAGCCAGTAGGGGGACCAATGGACTGTGGGGAAGATCATTGGAGCTTTGGTGGTGGGTGCAGTATGATGACTTATACTTGTAGGTGAACCTATTCCCTTAAAACATATACTATGTTGGAAACCATTATTACCTCAATAAACACAATAAAAATAAAAGTCTTCCTTCCCGGTCATTTTAAGCTGACAGTGACAGGAGAAAAACCAGTTAGGATAATTTGCACAAAGGATTGAGTGACTGGCAGTTGATGACACGGTCCCTCCCATGTGTCAAATCTAAGCTGGGCAATTATGCCAAAAAATCTCCTATAGTCTTGCCAATTTTTCCTTTACTTCTTTATCAATTACTGAGATACATATGTTAAAATCTTTCACTAGCATAGTGGATTTTTTGTTTTTCTTCAAATAAACAGTTTCTTTCTGTATCATTTTATTTTTATATCTGTTTCCCAGCTCACTAATTTTTTTTTCAAAGATTTATTTATTCATTTATACAAGCACGGGGTACAGTCAGAAGCACGGGAGGGTGAGAGAATTCACCAGAGCCAGAGCGGGGAGCAGAGCAGGCAGAAGGACCGAAGTACACTGCTGAGGGGAGCAGCGGGCGGCAGGAGAGGTCTGCGCGCCATGTGGGACCTTCCTTTGGTGGCCGGGGAGCAGCCGGGGATCGAACCGGCGCTGCAGAGGCTGCGGGCAGCTTTGCAACCCAGCGCTCAACTGCTGCGCCATCCGGGAGGCCCACTATTTTTTTTCTTCACCAGTGTCTTCAAGGCTTGAATATTAATCACTAAATTTTTTCTCTTTAGACATTTTATTTGACCTTTACTCACTTTGGCTCATTAATGTTGAGACTTGCAATACTTTCATATAGTTCTTTAAACTTATTTGTATTTGGTATCTTGTTATTTCACTACCTACTGTGTCCTTGGGAGTAGATCCTGCAGTTTATTTCATAATGATGATGACTTGTTCCAAATATGCTTAGATACTTTCAAAATTGTGACTCAGGTTCCTCTGGGATAACTTCGAGGCCCATAAGTGCATTCTTCAAGAGAGGAATGGCTTTTGCTTCTGTTAGATATTTTATGGTGTGATCAAACTGCTTAGGTGGTACGAGTTCTGGTTCCAAAACTGTGTGAGGGTGGACTCAGTGAGTTAGGAACTATCACAGATTTTTTTCATTTCTCCTCTACCTGGAGCGAAGAGTTTCCCCTTTTTGTTGAAAACCGTATTAAAGAAAACATTTTACTCTCTCCTTTGAAAAATAAAATTCTTTTTTTAAAAAATTTATTTATTTATACAAGCACTGGGTACAGTCAGAAGTGCGGGAGGGTGAGAGAATTCACCAGAGCCAGAGCGGGGAGCAGAATAGGCAGAAGGACTGACGTACACTGAGGGGAACTGCGGGCCGCAGGGGAGGTGGGCCCTCTCCTGGCGGCCGGGGATTGAACCGGCGTTGCAGAAGCTGCGGGCAGCTTCGCAGTCCAGAGCTCAACCGCTGCGCCAGCAGGGAGGCCCTATATAGGAGACATGGTAGGATGCTCAAAGTAAAAAGCAGCCAGATTTAAGCTTCATTTCTCACAGGCACTCAGGGCTACGATGTTCTTTCATTGCGTGAACAAAACTATTCAATCACAGGTTTTTTTTGAAATGTATATAAAAATACGGAAGTCAAAAAAAAAGAAAATTCTTTGTGTGAATTATTTTAACTGGTTCGTCTCCTGTGATTGCTTAAAATGACTCTGAGGGAAGCAGACTTTTATTTTTATTATGTTTTTAAAAAAGATTTATTTATGCATATGAGAGATGGGGTACAGGCCAGAGATGGGGGAGGGTGAGAGGATTCACCAGAGACAGAGTGGGGAACAGAACAGGCAGACTGACTGAAACACACTGCTGAGGGGAGCAGTAGGCAAGACAGGAGAGGTCTGCTTCGCCATGTTGCTCCGTGGCTGGCCAGGGATTGAACTCATGCTGCAGAGACAGTGGGCTGCTTCATAGTGTTGTGCTTAACCCCTTGCGCCACCAGGGACCTTATTTTTATTTTGTTTATTGAAGTAATATTGGTTTAATTTACCATTTTGTCCCTTGATCTTCTCTTTGCCTGTCATTGATGATTGATGGGCAAATTGCCATGACATTTCCAAGTACGTGTCTTTTACTTTTGTATGTTTAAGAAACATAGTTCATTAAAATTAAAGGACTTATTTTGCAGAGAGATCTTATACCCTTGAGTACGTTAAATGTGTACCATGAGTCTTTACAGGAATATTTAAATGTTTGTTTCCTCAAACTCCTTTGAATGTAGAGCTCTTCTTTTTAGGAAAACATCTTCAACATCCGTAGTGCCTTAGAACATATTTTGAGAAGTGTTGCTCTAACATAATGAGGTATTTTCCTCTTTTGTACATTCATCTTGTACATTTAAGCATCAAAAATGTTGGATGCTCCAGAGAAAAAATGAAAGTCTTTTAAATTTTAATAATAGTAACAACAATAACAACAAATAAAAAAAAACACCAAATGGAAGTATCCAGCTTAATCTTTTTTCTAATCATTCAGGTTTATCTTCAAATGACATTATCAATATTCACAACCAGCCTCAGATTACTCACCACCAAGAGTTTCAAAAGACTGTCCCTGGGGAGTTAGTTACCAAAGAGACTTCCCCAATTTCCTAGTATGTGGACAGCATTGTTGGCACAAGTGTTAAGTCTCAGAAAGTCATTACAGGGACAACCCTCATGGGAAGATACATATTTGGTGGTGCTAGATTCCCAATCAGTCTTACGAAAAAAGTGACTATCATTGGATGGGAGGATTATGAATGATTGTTTATAATTTAATTCTTTAAAAGTTCTTTTTAAAGAATTCTATAATATTATGTATTAGTCCTAGAATAAGAAAAGCATTTTTTGAAAGCAAAATCAACTGACTACTTAAAAAAGAAAATAATTAAAAAAAATTGAGGTATCTGAAGCTCAGAGAGGAAAGTGACTATTCCAAAGTCACACAGTATGTCCAAGGTCGATTGGAGTTCTAGACTCTCTGACTAGGACCCACCTTTGGACACTACACATCACCCCATAGTCATCAGGTGAGTCACTCTCAAGGCAGTTTCTCCTCAGTAAAGGAGTTCCCCAAGAAAACAACACAAATCTTCTGGGTGGATGGGTGGGTCTTCCTCTGCCCTCAGGACAAACTGAGTGCTTCGCTGCCCTTTCTCTTGCCAGTGTTTCAGAGTTTGCTATATTTTTCTTACTAGGGAGGTTACCTGAAAGCAGGGGAAAGGGCTTGTGTTAGAGGAATTAGTCTCTCTCAAGGACACCATCCTCTATTCCATAGGGTGTTGTGACTGTTTTATTCCAGGCTGGTTTTTCCTGGTGAGCACTCCCCAGAAGACCTGCAGAAAGTGTTACATGGTTTCCCCTCCAGGAAGAATGGCTAGGACTGCCTAATGTGGAAGTTTGGGGACTCTTCTTTGCCTGCTGAGGTTGGGAGATTGGGAGGTCTGTGGTGATTCTGAAACTCATTTTACAGAATAGACAATGAAGTAATTGATTTAGTCACTGTTTTCAATTAAGATTGCATTTTTGTGGTTTTTCTAGTGGAAATAAGAGCTTAGGAGGATGATGGTATAACATGGGAGAAAGGATGTTGAAACTTCAACCACCTGTATTCACCATATGACTTGAGCAGTGGAGGTTGGAAAGTGGGGTGGGGTAGGGTAGAATGACTAGGGCCAGACATCCTGGCTCATGGTAATAGAGAACTGGGGGGAGAACCCCCCAAAAACATTGATTCCAACCCTCATTTTTCAAGTGAGGAAACAAACTCTTATAAATAGGGAAATGGTTTGTTTTTATTGATTATCTTCTATGTATTAGACACTGTGCTAGGCATCAAAGGTATAGCAGAAAACCATATAGTGGGGTTCTTGCCTTCTGTAATCTAAAAACTAAGAAATGTTAAATGGCAAAACAAACCCAGACCAAAATCCATATCTTTTTGGTCCCAATTTGTGATCTATCTTCCATCTAATACTTTCAGTGTCTAAGAGTTTCTATATGATAATGGGCAACTAGCTAAACATATATAGGCTTCAGTTTTATTAACACAAAAAGACATTTTTACATTTACTCATATATCTTTTTAATGATTTTATTTATTTAATTTTGCAAGAACTGGGGTGTAGGCCAGAGTTGTGGGGGTGAGAGGGTTCACCAGAGAGAAAGTGTGGAGCAGAACAGGCAGATCCACTGAAGTACACTGCTGAGGGGAGCAGGGGCAAGACAGGAGAGGTCTGCTGTACCGTGTGGGTCACCTTCCTGGTCAGGGACTGAACTCAGGCCTCAGTGGTGATAGCGCTGAGACTTAATCCCTAGGCCACCAAGAAGGCCCTGCTTATTTATTTACCAAATATTTACTGAGTATAACCTATAAAAGCCTCTGAACTCACAGAGTAGGACCTCTTTGTTATGAGTAAATTTCCATTTGCTACTGATTCTTTCCAAACAGTAACCTATAGGTAGCTGGAAATTCCAGGATTTTTGGTTGGTTGGTTGGTTGGTTGGGTTTTGCAGTTCAAAGTTGGCTTACTCCCCCACGTAACTTGAATCCCAACTTGGATTTCCTCCTCCAGCCTTACTTTCCTTCTTCACTCTCTTCTTTTATTCTTTCCATCCATCTTCTTCCCATTTTAAGGGTAAACCTTAACACTGGTGAATTAACACTCCTTAAACCCAATAATGAATTGGTTTACAATAAGAGGCTTTGAAGTCATAAAGCTGAACACTTGCATTGGCACAGTAAGCATATTCTTGTTTTATATCTGTTCCAAAAACTTTCATTTATTATTATTAAATAAGACCTTTTCCTAAGTCTCAAGATTTTATTTAACATAGGGGATGCCAATATTGTATTAGATCCACCACCATATCAGGAGAAACAGGTTATTGGCATTAACCCCAAAGAGGGCAAAAAGGAAAAGTTGTAAAATAACCTGACTGATTCTTGACAAGTCCAGGTAAAAAGGAAGAAAAAAAGCACTGGTCCTTATCAGGGCAAATATTGTTATCTCCAAAAGAACATAAGAATTTCCAATATTAACCAACCTGTACCCTTCAAAAGATATTTTCTCATAGTTGAAGAATTACATTCATGTTGACAGCTGATTTATAAGGGCAGGAATGCGGTTTCTTGGACCATTGCCTCATTAGAGTGGAGAAATTGTAGAAATAAGTAGAGCTCATCTGTTTGTTTTTTCAGGTCACTTGCATATTCTTTTTTCGGTTGACTTTCAGGAGATTAAGAGAATAAGTTACTTGAAATGAGCTATACTTTATGGGCATACTGCCAAACATGGCATAGCAGACCTTTTAGGGTTGTTTCAATAAGTTAACTATGTGAATTTGCATACTCTTGAAAAATCATTGTATATTAGCCCAAAGACCAACCATCTCAGTTAAGCTGGGAGTTCTCCCAGGTGCTCTGCATCCATTCAGTGCTCATAGTGTGGCTGTGTTTCAGAAGGTGAGGGGGCCCCATGGCAAATATAGATGACGAATCTATTGGTGAAAAAGACAAATCCTGGCTGGAGAAGCCCAAAGTTGTCCCCTGCTTTGGCAGTTTCTTTTTGTTGCTAGAATTTGATTATTCTCAGGTTGGAAACACTGTCCTGGTAACTGAACTTGGACTATGTAAGCATTTCTCAATGGGTGGAGAAAATAATAATTATTTCAGTTCATTCTATCCTTAATCACAACTGAGAGCAGGCTGGGAAGAAAACTGTAATATGCAAAATCCCACTTGAAACTCCAACCCTTGTGTTTTCAAAATCCTTTTACTTAAGGTCTGTACTTGTACTTCCTCACCTACAAAACTGTGCTATCTTATTGCATGTGCAAAGTTTTTTGTAGAGTGTTTCAGGTGAATATTTAATATTTCTTAGCCAGGATTACTAACTTACTTTATAATGATAAGCTCCACCATGACCACCACCACCACTGTTATTACTGCCAGTTTTCCCATACTATTGCTCAGATTCATCTCATTGTTGTGCTTGGACAGTCATTGATCATAATGTTATTTCGAGCTCTAGAAAACCCAGATGCTTTAGAAAGTCTATCTTTTTTTTTTTAAGATTTATTTTTATCTATTTATTTATACAAGCACTGGGTACAGTCAGAAGCGCAGGAGGGTGAGAGAATTCACCAGAGTCAGAGCAGGGAGCAGAACAGGCAGACTGACGAAATATACTGCTGAGGGGAGCAGCGGGAGAGATAGGAGAGGTCTGTTGCACCATGTGGGACCCTTGCCGGCGGCCAGGGATGGAACTGGCGCTGCTGCAGAGGCTGCAGGCAGCTTCGCAGCCCAGTGCTCAACTGCTGCGCCACCAGGGGAGGCCCTAGAAAGTCTATCTTTAAGTAACAGAAGGCTCAACTCAAACTGACTTAAAAAAACCTCAAGAGTTTCAGGGATGGCAATAAAATGAGCTAAGATAACCTGAAATTTTCCTACTACAGCCAATAGAAAGGCTGGATAATTTTTTTCCAGAAAACTATAAACTGTGAATTCAATTTAGTAGTTTGGGACTATTCACATTATCTGTTTTATCAGAATGAGTTTTGGTGTTGTAGTTTTTGAAGAACTTGTCCATGTCATCTAAGCTGTCAAATTTTTGTGTGTAGAGTTGCTCAGAATATCCTTTATCCTACTGTTGATAGTGATATTTTTCACTTTCATTCCTCATATCAGCAATTTTGGTCTTTTTTTGGTCAGTTTTTGCTATATGTTAATTTGTATTTTACTGATTTTTTACAGCACAAGATTAATCATCATATTTTGACTTTATTGTTTTCTGTTATCAATTTTATTGACCTCAGCTTTTAGCTCTATGATTGTCTTCCATCTGCTTGTGCTGGGTTTATTTTGCTCTTGTTTTTGTAATTTCTTAAGGTCCTTTCTGTAATTGTTCAATCCTACAAATTTGTCTGAAATACTGCTTTACATCACCACACAACTTTTTTTTTTTTTTTAAAGATTTATTTATTTATTTATACAAGCACTGGGTACAGTCAGAAGCGTGGGAGGGTGAGAGAATTCATCAGAGCCAGAGCGAAGGGCAGAACAGGCAGACTGATGAAATACACTGCTGAGGGTAGCAGCGGGCGCGGCAGGAGGGACCCTCGCCTGGCTGCCGGGAATCGAACCGGTTCTGCAGAGGCTGCGGGCAGCTTTGCAACCCAGCGCAAAACCACTGCGCCACCGGGGAGGACCCACCACACAACTTTTGATGTTATAGTTTCATTTCTGTTCAGTTTTAAATACTTTCTAATTTCCCTTGAAACTCCTTTGATATATGGATTTAGGTATAAGGGAGTTAATTTCCATGTGTTTGGAGATTTCCTATTATCTTTCTATTATTATTTCTACTTTAATTTCAGTGTAGTCAGAGAACATACTTTATATGATTTTAATTCTCTTAAATTCTTCCAACGTTCATTTTTACCCAGCCCACAGTCTAGCTTGGTAAGTATGCCACACACACTTGAAAAGAATGTGTTTTTTCTGCTGGTCATAAAATTTCTAAATAAATAAATTGGCTGATGGTGTTGTTCAGGTCATCTACAAACTTGCTAATTTTCTACTCCTTCAGTTACTGAGGGGGAATTGAAGTCTCTAACTATAATAGTGCATTTTTCCATTTTTGCCTTATTTAGTTCTATTGGCTTTTTGCTTCATGAATTTTGGAGTTCTGCAATAGGTAAAAATATATTTAGGATTGTTATAATGTTTTGTTGAAATGACCCTTTTATCATATGGGATTACCCTCTTCAACCCCAGTAAATTATTTTGCTCCACAGTCTATCTTGTCAGATTTTAATACAGCTGTTCTGATTTTCTTTTGGTTGGAGATTGCATAGAATCTCTTTTCCATGCTTTTCCTTTCAATTTTCCTATGTCATTATATTTGAAGTTTCCTGAAGATAACATATAGTTGGGATGTGTTTATTCATTGACTCTGATAATCTCTGTCTTTGAATTTGTGTGTCTCAATTGAGGATGATTTTGCTATTTCCCTCAAAGTTATGACAACCATATAGGTCTCTAGATAAGATTCTTAAGTGTCCCTCCTTCTGTCTCCCAAATGTCTCTTCCCCCTCTATGTATGTATGCATGTACATCTCTGTGTGTGTGTGTGTATGTACATATTTGACACATGCCTCTTGATGAACAAAGTTATTGCAGTATGCATTCTTACTTTGTACCATCTATCTTACCAATACACTTCTTGAAGAATAAAGAAACTTATAACTTGAGTCCACTGGCCTCTTTCCTACCTTTTGTGCAATTGTTATCATATATTTATAGTATATGTTCTACACTCTTAGAGATGTCATTGTTGCTTTAAAGAATGTTCTTTTTATATTTATCCACATAGGCACACATTTCTCAGTACTTTTTCTATCCTCCCAATTTTCTGTTCCTAGCTAGGAAATTTTCTCATCTGCCTGAAGGATTCCCTTTAGTACTTACTTCAGTGGTATATGATGCTGGCACCCAAGTCTCTTTGTATTTGTTTGAAGGAAATATCTTCACAGGTAAGTAATTCTACATTTTCTTTTACCATTTTCAAGATGCCATTACATTGCCTCCTGATTTCTGTATCAGTTTGAAACAGGAGTAAACACTAAGAAGAGGTTAAAAATGCAAGAGATTTATTTGGGAGGGGGATAATTATGATAGAAAACAGAAAAGAGGAGTAGGTAGGGGAGCATCTTCAGACAACTAGTTGGGTCTGGCACCTGTGAAGAAAGAAAAGACTGGATCAGAAGAACCTCAGACTGTAGAAAAGTAAGAGATGCTTGGACATTTCTCCTGAATCAAAATTGCCTATTAGAGAAATCCTGCATCTTGTTCTAAATGCCCTTGATACTAATATCTCCATTGTGCTCATTCTTTGAGTAGGTACAACATAGGGACTTGGGGTGAAGATTTCAGTGAATATAAAAGTGCAGCAACTGTCAATTGGATATGATCTCTGTAGTAGGATCTCTTGAAGGAAGATCTATGGGCACATTTCTGTGGACACCACACTTATTTTCTTTTGAGAAATCACCTGTCACTTATAGCTCTCCCTGAGACAATGGAAAATTTTTCTATTGACTGCTTTAAATTATTTTATTTCTTCTTCTTCTTTTTTTTAAATTGAGGTGATATTGGTTACATTGTTGTTAATATTTTGGGAGAATAGGGTCCCTCCTTCATGTGTTATTGCCATATTTACACCCTCCACCAAAGCACAGATAGTCCACCACCATACTCCACGTGTTCCCTCCACATTTTGTTCTTGTCCCATCCTTCTCCCCTCTGGATCCCTCAGTTCTATAGTCAGCTTTCAAGGGTTAGCTTTTAAGATCTATTGACTGCTTTTAAGAATTTCTAATTGTTTTTGCTTTTCAACATTTTATGTTATATGCCCAGGTGTGTGTGTGTGTATATATCATGTTTGAAGATTGTTGAATTTCTTGAATTGGTGGGTGTTTTTTAATAGATTTATTTATTTATGCATACAAGAGCTGGGGTACAGGCCAGAGGTTCAGGGGGGTGAGAGGACTCACCAGACACAGAGCAGGCAACAGACCAGGCAGACTGACTGAAATACACTGCTGAGGGCAGCAGCAAGCTAGACAGGAGAGGTCTGCTGTGCCATGTGGGTACCTCCCCTGGCCGGCTGGGGTCCAACCCACACTGCAGAGGCTGTGGACAGCTTCATAGTACTGCACTCAACCGCCAGCACCACCAGGGAGGCCCAGTTTCTCATTTTCTGTTGAAATCACTTATCTTTCCTGTTATATTTAACATATTAGGCACATTTGTATTGTGCTCTTTATTGTAACTTCATTATCACAATTCTCTGTGGGTTTGTTTTCATTTCATTTTATTTGTTATTATTGGTCACCATTCCTGCTTCTGTGAATGTGTGATATATTTTGGCTTATGCTGGGCATTGTGTATAAATGAGCTATAACCACTTCTAATAATATCTCCCATCAGAGGGGGAGCCACTATTTCTTTATTAGGCAAATAGGACCAGGGTAATTCAAACATAGACTAATTGAGGTAGGGATGGATGTATAATTTTAGCTAGATTCCATTCATCCTTGGTTTATCCTTGTCCTTAGGACACTGTCTTCCCAGGCTTTTGTTTGAGAGCCTGGCATAACCTATACCTTCTCAGTCCTAAAAAGGGCTCTTCTTATTTCACCTAATTCTTCACAGCTCTTTGATGTCTTTAACATGTCTTTCAGTTTATCCATTTGTTTTTATTTTTTAATTTTTTAAAAAGATTTATTTATGCATATAAGAATTGGGGTAAGGGCCAGAGATGCAGGGGGTGAGAGGATCCACCCAAGACAGAGTGGGGAACAGAAACAGGCAGACTGACTGAAATACACTACTGAGGGGAGCAGCGGGCGAGACAGGAGAGGTCTACCTTGCCATGTGGGTTTCTCCCTGGCTGGCCGGGGATCGAACTCGTGCTGCAGAGGCTGTGGATTGCTTCATAGTGTAGTGCTTAGCCCCTTGCACCACCAGGGAGGCCCTCCATTTGTTTTTAGTTTTTACAACGAGAGAGAGTATTGACCTGCTGTGAACTCCTGCATTGTGTCCAAGAGTATATCTAGTCTGTTATTGTTAACTAATATTATTGTAACAAATAATCTTACATAAGTTCCTTTCAAGCAAATACAAAGTCTTAGATCCTAAGAAAATCTGCATTCATAATTTTGGTAGACATTGCTGAAATGCTCTCCTTAGAGACTGTGCCAGTTTGCACTTCTACCTGCAATCTGTGAAAGTGCCTGTTTTACAGCACCATCGCCAAGAGTGTGCGCTGTCAGGTTTGTGAGCACAGGAATGACATGATCAGAGCTTTGCATTAAGATTAGTGACAATTTGATAGGTGGATAGGAAAAGACCAAGGAAAAGTTTATTTGCCTTAGTTTTTGTTTTTGTTTCTAATGACTCACTGAGTGAAAGCCAATTGTGTTCAGTGAAAGCCAATTGTGTTCATGCTTGAAAACATTCCCCAACTTTTTCTATTAGAATTTTTTTAAGCTAGAAAGTTAATGGCTCAGTGTCCTTTTATAGGTTCAGCACAGATGTTAGGACATTTTAAATGTCTTCAGCGTAGTATATCTGTCTGTTACACCAATCTCAGCACCAAATCAGTTTCATGATTTGAGAACAGAAGGGGCAGAGATGGCTGTGGTTTCCCCTTAGGGTTCTAGCAGAGGAGACAATCTGGAGATAGTCAGGAACATGAGATGATGTCTCTGTTAAGAAGAAATGTGTTCCTGCCTCATTTTTGGCCCAAACATCCGTAAGCCTGATAAAACAATATTGCATGTTAGTTTCAGGAATGTAACTCAGCCATTTCAGTGTTTCCTTTCTGGGTCTCTGTGGACTTCTAACCCTCACTTTAACAGTAAGGCTATATTCTCCTCATTTTCTTCTGCCATCACTGGGCTGTTTTTCTTTCTCCTGGGTTCAGTGAGTCATTTCCTCAAGTCCTCCCTGGTTTGGCTTCAAAAATCTAGGATAATCATCAAGAGCTGTCCTCTTCTCCCCTTCAGGCTTGAATTTCTCAATGTTAGAGACCTTCATTTCCCAGAGTCTAAGGTGGGTGGGCTCCAGCTCATATCCTTCCTCAAATCTTAGTGTGTGTGCTAGAGAAAACCAGCAGACTGTGAGAAAGAGGTAACAAAATGTTTGAGGGTGGGAAGTGGGTGGAAGAGGGAGAGGGAAAGAGAGGGAAGCAGGGAAATAGAGAGAGAAAGAGATAGACAGAGAGGTACAGAGACAGACTCATGCCCCAATTAAGTTGCTGATATGGATGCGTTATTAAAATATTTAAACTTTTTGAGGTTTCCTTCAGAATAATATGGCAACTTTTGATGCTTTGTGAGAAACTTGACACAGCTTTTTATTCTGTCTTCTAAATATTTGTATTTAGAAACAACTATACTCCTGGTATAGTTTAGTTAGGTATTTGGGGCTTAAAATGAGACAAATTTGGGTTTAGATCCTGATACTGCCATCTTTGAATTGTGTGACCATTGGCAGGTTATTTGGCCTGAAAAAAAATGGAGAGTGTAGTAATGACGATCCCATAGAAGTTGTGGAATAATTTATTGAGGAAAGTTACATAGGAAATGCTTCATAAATTGTAGCCATTATTATTGTCATTCCTATGAGAATTTAGTGTATGCCTATCATTTTCTCATAAGTTTTTCTGGGATGTTCAGGTGATATTTAACAAACAACTAGGTCTAGATCAAGTATCAACAAACTACAGCCTATTGATATGTTTGGCCAACACCCTGTTTTTATAAATAAAGTTTTATTTGAATATAACCATATCCATTTGTTTATATATTGTCTATGGCTGCATTTACTCTATAATGGCAGAATCGAGTAGTTGTGAGAGAAACCATATGGCCCTCTATGTCAAAAATATTTCCTAGATGGACCTTAATAGAAAAAGTTTGCCAATTCCTGATCTAGATAACCATATTTTAAGTATTTTAAAGTAAATAAATAATGTGGACATATTTGTAATTCTCTGTGTCAGTTTTTCTAATTGAACTATGTATTTATCAGGTAAAATGGCTCCTAGTTAGGATTTTTTTAGAACTTATTTAGCTGTCATAACTTGTGCAGTATGGAAATTTGCAATTGGTTTGGTCTATATGGTGGATTTATACATAAGCTGTAAAGAGAGATAAAAAGCAGAAAACAACCCTCAGTATCTTAGATGCCAAATAGCATGGTAAATCATGAAAGATGATTTATTCCAGAAAGGGGGAATGGCAGTTTGTGAGACTTTTTTTTTCTCTGTTGCCAGGTGCAGAAGATAGTAGTAATCACTTGACTCCTTCCTGGTGATTTAACAGTTTCCCTAATTCTTTGTTTTTTGTTTTTTGTTTTTTCCCAGAAAGTTGTTCTTTTGACCTCTCTCTCCTACTATCCCTCCAAGTTTGACCGGACTCCTTTCTCAGTTTTTCTCAGTCCTTGTTTCTCCACTCTCTCCCTCCCCCAGATGGGGGGGGGCACAGCTGCCAACTCTCCAAGTCTCCCTCAGCCATGACAACTGTCCTGACTCCAGCAGAATCTCCAGTTCAGAGCTTGAACCCCATGCAGCAGCGGGGCAGCAACTTATCTGACAGGGAAGTACCACCGACTGTTAATCTGTGTCCTTCAAAGTTTAGTAATGGGGAGCAGGGATGGCTGGAAGATGTTTGGAGTTTCCTAGTGGGTATCTGCGGAAGAGAATAGGCCTTGAGTCAGAACTTTCTCCCAGATCTGCCCCAAACAAAGTGCAGTCTCTAAGCCAGTCCTTCATCTTCCCTGCTCCTCGCTTTCTGTTTGTGAAATGAAGAAAATAATTCCTGTCCTCTTTCCTCACAGGGCTTTTATGATGGTTAAATGTATGTGGAAGAGCTTCTTTTTCTTTTTAAAATAAATGTTTGATTTACATTTTTTTCCTTTTCAAATTACCTCATGCTTATGTGACACAAGATGCATCCAACACTTCTGGCTACTCAGCAGTGCTACAGAATCTGATTTCCTTTGGGAAATTCAATACTATTATGCACATTATTTGGTGTATAATCTCATTGAGATGGAAAATCCAGCTGCCTGTGTCCCAAAGGCCCAGATTATTCCTTTCCTGTCTCCTGGAACCAAAAGGCAGGCATGGGTTTAGTTCAGTCATGGAAGTTCTCTGCTGAGACCTTGACTTTGGAATGAAACTAGGTGAGCGAAGGAGTTTGACAGCAACCTCCCTCCCAGACTGCCCCCACTGCAAAACCATTCCTATAATTCCTGCTTTCTGGTCTATGAAGCTGATTTGGTCTCTGCCTTTTTCCACACTTGATTCTCTACCTTTCCACATTACCTTCAATGAACTTCTCCTTCATTTCAGGTAGACAAAATTTATTTCTGTTACCTGTGATCAGAACCCCCATGAATACACATGCACAATTGGAGAATCATTTATGGAATATTGCCCAACTGGAGGGCCATGCACTAGGACTCTGCATACATTATTTAAATTAATCCTCACAAAATCCCTAAGCGGTGGACATTATTGTTTTCAAATGACAGATGAAGAAACAAAGGCTTTGTGTAGCTGAGTACCCTACCCACATTTGTTTAAAGAACAAGTGACAGAACTGGGTATTGGAACAAAAGTTTGACCCAATAGTCTTTGACTTCGAACATTTTAACCCTTTAAGCCATTGGAAAATGGTACAATAGTGGGTATTTGGCTTTGCAGCTTGATTTTGTGCTATATGACAAGTTGTTATGAATACTGTTATGTCAATAATATATTGAATAATATGACTTATAATAATGATTGATAGTCCATCACCTGGATATATTAGCATTTATCTTGCCAACTTCATTTTGATTGACATTATAAAATGTACTTAATGAGTATCTTTAAACATTATCTTTTTAATCTATCTCAAATTTTCTCTTTAAAATAAATTTCCAGATATGAAATTTCTGGGTTTAAAACTCCTGCAGAATGTTAGGTTTTCTATGCTATTGACACATTCCCCACCAGGAAAATAAAATTTTGCTTCCATCAGCAATGTGTTTGGGTACCAGTGAGAGAGCTTTGTAAATGAAGAAAAGTACTAACAATGGGTAGAGTTATTCCATTCTTTTTAAATACCTTTCCAAATAATATTTACTACAACAGAGTAACATGGAAATAAAAATAAAAAAAACAAAGTTAAGATAAAACCTAAAACAAGATTAGCATTCAAATTGTAGGCTATGGGTTCCTATATTGACCCTGGAGAAAGAGAATGGTTTTACTTTGGAGGTTTTTTTTAGGGACCAAACCAAAGACAGAAACAAGGGAATTTGAGGAGGAGGTGGGATTGGGGGAGGGAGAAGAGGAGGTGGGGAGGAGGAGGAGCCCTCCATAGTGCATCTGGAGGTCGCAGCAACCGCCTAGATTTACTTTATTTCTGAAACTTTGACTCTGCATTCCTGCAAGAGACAAGGAAAAGTGAGGTTTCACCCCAGAGTTTTGGTATCCCCTGTGGCAAGAAGGCAGCTGGGCCACCCAGACTTACATACTTGAGGCAATAAATAGTGATCAAAGAAGCATGATTTGAAGGGAACAAAAACCTTTCCTCTCCATATACCACTCTCCATCCCTCAGTAAATGCCTGTTGGTTTCTTTTGTATGAAAACATACATTAAGATGAAAATCTGACATCTGAAAAATATATTACCACCATGAAAACTCTAGCTATAATTACCTCATAACTTTCATTGCAGTCATTTAGCAAGACCACAAATATACAAGACTGAATTATTTTCAAAGGGTTGGGGGAGCTGGAAAACTCTAAATATCATGGTTAAGAATAAGGGACACTTCTAGGAAGTTCTGGAGACATTTGGGAGTCAGGTGGAAGTTTGAAGCTTTGAGAAGCCTGAAGTAAGGTTATGAAGAGCCATTGCTAGACAGAAAGCAACATGTGTAATAGGGAGAAATTATCATGAACTTTTTTCTCTGTGATACAGTCATATAGGGATGTTATAGCAAATGCCAGTAATGCAAGGGGTGCCTTCCAACCACCCCCCCACATAAACACAGCATTTCTCTGATTCGTGACCCAGCAATTCCACTCCTAGGTATCTAACCTAAGAATACAAAAATACTACTTTCAAGGGAGACATGCACTTCCATGTTCACTGAAGCACTATTTACAATAGCCAAGTAGCTATAGAAGTAACCTTAGTATCCAAATATAGATGTGTGGCTCAGGAAGATGTGGTATACATACACAATGAAATACTACTCAGCTATCAAAAAGGATAAACTAGTGTTATTGTTTTTCATTTTAACATATCTGAAACTGAGATAAACCTTAAAATCAATGGCATATTGTGGTTTAGTTGGTAACATGTTTTTCTCAGTAGTACATAAATGAATGGTGCATATTAAAATCTATGATGACTTAGATGTGTGGTGTGAAAGATAGAGGGGGAGGGGATATTGTTTTATCACAGGAAATGTCTGAAAGAATATATTGACTACATATTTTATTTACTTTAATAATTGATATGCTTTCCATTCTTTTTTTTTTTTTTTTTAAAGACCTTAGATATCATTGAACTCAAATGTTTTCATTCCACTGATGAGAAAATGAGCATGAGGTGTTAGGTGACTTTGTTCCCATGACATGTGTTTGGGGATGTGGCCCAAGTGAGTATTGAGAGCATATAAATGTGTTCATTACTTCCCACAAAATGATTTAAATTGCAGAGGGTTGGTAGCCCCATGCAATAGGATCTGTTTGGAGTTGGAAGGACCAAGAGTTATGAGGGTTTTCCCAACTCTTAGAAAAAGCATCTCTTTTATGCTTAGTGAAAGAAGCCAGAAAGAAAAAGAAAAATATCGGATGGTTTCACTTATAGGAGGAATGTAGAGGAACCAAATAAATGAAAAAAATTATAATAAATTCAAAATCAAAATCAACAGGCAACTATAAATCAGAAAGACATACTGCAGGGGAGGAGGAGGGAGAAGGATCAAAACAGGGGAGGGAAGAGCACAAGGGACTATGGTGATGGTGCATGGGTGAACTGGTGGTGGGAATTTTATGGGGACTATACTTGAGAGGAGAAAGCATACATTGTACAAAAAGGTGGAATGATGTAAAAATATATATAAAATTAATAAAAAATGAGGAAAAGCATCCCTTCGATAACCCCAAGCCACAGAATGCCAGGCAGTGGCGGGTCGGGGAGGGAGAATGAAATAGATCATGGCTTGGGGAAGTCAGAAACAATTAGTATGCCTCATTTTTCTAACAGACATCTCATTTTTTTTAATGGTATGTAATTTTTTTCACCAGGTGCTTTCATTGTTTTTAAATACATAGTGCATATTTCTGTATTTTATAAAGAACCCAATAGTACCTTCAATCTGAATTACCATCTCAATAATAATACCTACTGCTTTTGAGGCTTTATTGGTGCCAGAAGTCCATGGAATTTTATAGGCACGGTCTTGTTCAATCTTTCTCAAAACGCTGGGGATTAGACACTGATTTTTTTCTTTATATTGAGGTAATATTAGGTTACAACACTGTATAGGTTTCAGGTATACAGTTTCTCTCTTAAGCAATGGGGGTATATACCATACCCCACCCACCACTGATGTTCAGTCACCATCCACCTCCTAGTTCTTTGTCCTTTATTCCCTCTTGGTAACCATCATGCTGGTGTCCAAGTCTAAGGGTCTGTTTTGCTTGTTTGCTTGATTGCTTTTTGCCTTCTTTATATTCCACAAAAGAGTGAAATCATGTGGTATTTATCTTTCTTCTTCAGATTTATTTCACTTAGTATAATACCTTCTAGTTCCATCCATATTGTTGCAAATGGCAAAATTTCATATATTTTATGGTTGAGTAGTAATCCATTATGTGTATATCACATCTTCTTAATCCATTCATTCACTGTGGTGGGTTTTTTGGGTTGTTCAATACCTTAGCTACAATGAACAAAGGGATGTATATCTTTTATAATAAGTATTTTCATGTTCTTTGGGTAAATATCTGTGGAATTATAGATCATATGATAGTTCTTTACTTTTGGGGGAACCTCAAAATTGTTTTCCGTATTGACCACACCCATTTATATTTCCACCAACAGTGCACAAGAATTCTTATTTCTGTACATCCTCATCACACAGTTATTGTTTCTTGATTTTTTGATAGTAGCCATTCTAACCACTGTGAGATGAAATCCCATTTAAGTTTAGATTTGCACTTCCCTAATGTGAGTGATGTAAAATATCTTTTCACATATCTTTTTGCCATCTTATGTCTTCTTTGGTGAAATACCTGTTTAGATCCTCTGACCATTTTTAATAATTTTGTGTGATTTTTTTATTGTTGATTTGTAGAGTTTATATATTTTGGGTAGTTTATATTCCCTTTTGTTTCTTTTGATATTGAAGTTGAATCCATAATGATATCACTTAAGACTGATGTCTTATTGCTTTTGTTTTCTTCTATGTATATTATGGTTTCAGGTTTTACATTCAAGTCTTTTATTCATTTAAAATTAATTTTAGTATGTGGTATAAAATAGTGGTTCAATTTTATTATTTTGCTTGTCACTGAACAGCTTTCCCAGCACTATTTACTACTAAAGGGACTTTCCTTTCTCCATTGTATTTTCTTGGTTCCTTTGTCATAGATTAGTTGTCCATCAATGTGTGTCTTTTAAAATAGTCTAATGCACTTTAAAAGTAAACTCACAGGAACAGCCACAGAAAAGGAAACACAAAAAATATGTACTTTCATGTAGGACAATTCATTTAGGAAATTATAGTGAATGGATGGAATCTACTGTGTAATAAAATGCTATAAACATCATTTAGTGACTGTCAGTAAGAAATTTGCGTGTTTAAAAATATCCAGATGCTGACATTGGCAAGAAAAATTTAACAGGTGTATTTATAATTATTATAAAGTTTAACTGCTCACATTTATATTAAAATTTTACATACAAATGAAAACAGAAAAACTGCCGATACCTGATTTCTGTTTTCTTATTTTCAACTTGCAACCATATACTTAGGTACCTTTTGACCCCATGAAAAAGAAATATCTAACTTTCAGAACTACCATTAATAGGAAGAAGAGAAAAAAATTTTTTTTGAGAATGAAATGTTTCTTAAAGTGGATTCTTAAGCACACTCCACATATGTGGTGTGCCAGCTAGATGTCTTTTGGTTTCATTGTTCCATGTTTGGCATGGATAATAAATACACATGTTGGTGTCTTCAAAAGGCCAGCTAGGTAGGCCTCCATTGCTTCCTGCAAAGCACCAGTGGCTGTATTATGGATGCAGAGATCTGTTTTGAAGTCCTCAGCAGTTTCTCACACCAGAGGCTGGAAGGGATGTTTGCAAATCACAAATTCAGGGGACTTCTAAAGATCTAAATTCACTGAGTGACACAGTGAGGATGGCCTGGAAGGATGGAGTTTTTTCACCCCTCCAGGAGAGGGTGCATTCTTGTTAGCAGCTACCCTCAGTGGATATGTGAACAGTCTGGGTTAGAGGTGGCACTAGCATTAGAGAGTGGCAGTGGTGCAGCAGTGTGGTTTTGTTTCTGGGCTCTTGAGTCTATTTATTAATCTATGTTTCTAATTTTATTCCAATACCATGTTTTTTTAAAATATTTATTTATTTATTAATGCATACAAGAGCTGGGGTACAGACCAGAGATCTGGGGGGGGGTGAGAAGATTCACCAGAGACAGAGTGGGGAACAGAACAGGCAGATTGAATGAAGGACACTGCTGAGGGGAGCAGTGGACGAGTCAGGAGAGGTCTGCTGCGCCATGTTGGTTGCTCCCTGGCTGGCCGGGGATTGAACTCATCATGTTGCAGAGGCTGTGGATTGCTTCACAGTGTGGTGCTCAACCCCTTGCACCACCAGGGAGGCCTACCATATTGCTTTGATTGCTGTAAATTTGTGGTATAGTTTGAAGTCAGGAAGCATGATACCTCCATTTTTTTCCCCATTTTTCAAAATTGTTTTGGTTATTTGAGGTCTTTTTTAAAAAGATTTATTTATTTATACAAGCACTGGGTATAGTCAAAAGCACAGGAGGGTGAGAGAAATCACCAGAGCCAGAACGGGGAGCAGACAGGCAGACTGACAAAGTACACTGCTGAGGGGAGCGGCGGGCACAGCAGGAGAGGTCTGCATGCCATGTGGGACCCTTGCCAGTAGCCAGGGATCAAACCAGCACTGCAGAGGCTGCGGGCGGCTTCGCAGCCCAGCACTCAACTGCTGCGCCACTGGGAGGCCCCTGAGGTCTTTTGTATTCTATACAAATTTTAGAATTTTTGGTCATTGCTGTGAAAAAAATTGGGATCTTACTAAGGATTGCATTAAATTTGTATATAGCTTTAGGTAAAATGGTCATTTGACAATTTTGACTCTTCCAAACCTTGAGCATGGAATGTCTTTCAATTTCTTTGTGTGTGACTTCTCTTCCTTCCCTCCCTCTCTCCCTTCTCTCTCTCTGTTTCTCTCTCTCACTTTAAATGGCTATGAGGGATGATAAAATAATGAATTTACTTATATTTTTGAATGAAGTGACTACGTCTTGCCTTCTTGGCCTCAGAAGACACCCCTGTTTTGTATGTACTTTACACTTGTGTGTGTGGCAGGGGGCTGGGAGGATGAAAAAGAGTTACACTTGATACAATGTAGATATTGGTTCAGGTGGGCCTGGAAGAGACAGAATGGCCACACTTTTTCTCTCATGAAAGTCCTAAAATTGTTTTTTGACCTCCATACTATACTTGATATTGTAACTTCCCTCACAGTTTTCACTTTTTTTTTCCAATTAAATGAAATACTGATCATTATCAGGTCAAATTGGGTCATAATTGAAGAGTGCCCTCAGAATCTCTTTTCTGATGACTCTTGGAGTTGTGATGCTGCCATTTTAGGCATGTGACCTTGGGAATTTTGAACCACAGTTTGCTCATCATACACAGGGATAATAAAAAGATTTCTTTAATCCTGAGAGCAAATTTATTCTCTGTAAGTTTATAGTTGTTAATACTAATTAGTGGGATTTGTGCAACTTTAAGTTGTTACTTTCCCAGATATATTTTTATTCATCACTTCAATTTATTTTTGCAGAGTGTAACGACCCTTCCTATATTGAAAGAAGTTCAGTGAAGTCATTTCAAGTGGTAAACTGGCAGGAGGTAGAGAGGAACATATTCCCTTTCACTTTCTGTCCTGCCATCTTCTACTTGAGGCAGATCCTGTTGTCTGCATTGGCATTTCCCAGTTCTAAATACCACTTTGTGATAATCCCAATCTTGTGTATCTTCCCCCATCAACCCCCCCCCCAGCCTTTCCTCCTTTCTCATTTCTTTCTCCAGATATCCCACCCATGCTACAACTCAGACATTTCCATGTGAGCGAACTCTCTTACATAGTTCAAATACTCCTCAGTGCTCACTCAGTGCTCTTGCTTTCTCGCTCCATCTGCAAAATGAAGTGCACTCTTTCTTCTATTTATGAATCCAGAAATGACTTTAATTATAAGTAAAAAGTATAGACAGCTGAGGTAAGACAACTGTATCCAGAAAAAGAAACTAAAGATTTTTGTATTTTTATTGCTTTTATTCAGATTATAAAAGTGATACATGCTGGCTTTAAAAGTTTGAACAATATAAAAATATACGCAGGAGAAACAGAAAATCTCCTGTAACTTCACTTACTGAGAACAGGTCGGGGCAAATTGGTTCAGGGTTTTTTTAGTCTTGTTTTGTTTTTCTGGTGGTGGTAACTTGTGAGGCATCATTAGGCATAATAGAGAAGAGCTGGTTTCTGAAACTCTCAAAAGCATTTGAAAATATCCAGCCTTGCTCTTAGGAATCACCACAAAACCGCCAATAAAATCTGTTCTTCCCCAAACCAAATATTCAAAACACATAAAAAGACCTTTCATTCAATTTACTGTTTTGTTTAATAACTACCATTAGTACAGTATTGTATTGTATTGCACTGTTTTCTTAATAAATAAAGTGGGTTTCAGATTCGTGATAGGTAAAACAGGCCTAATCTTGAAATTTAGCAACCATTTAAAACATTATTTCTGTGAGAAAATGTGCAGTGACAAGCTTGGGAAGATAATTTGGGAACAGCCAATATTTGCTTCCAAGTGAAGGCAGCTTTCAGTCAGAGGTGTGCAGAAAAGGACCAGCTTTGGAGCAGATGTCATTTTGTTGGCTGGTAAAGAAAACCTGGTTTAGGAGTTGGCTCTGGCTTAGATGTGCAAACCTTGGGCAGCTCCTTAAACTTTGCTTGGTTATTTGGGTCTTGCTAGGTAATATTGTAGCAGCTCTCACATGGCTTGTATGCATGAACATTGCCTTGTGGTTAACAGGAAGGCAACAAATAATGGTTTGAGAATCGAAAATTGGACTTTTTTTTTAAATGGTCAGTTATTTTAGAAAAATAAGAGCTAATTTTAGGCTAAAACTGACAAAGTGCAACAAATTAAGAACTGTTGAGTTGAAAAAACAATGAAAACTTGGGAACTGAGTCTATCTTGCTACCTCTCAAGGGCACCATGCTCTGCATGCACCTGCTCTCTGCAACTAACTTTGGCCACAAGTTTGACCCTGATACACATTTTAATGTCATTGAAACTTTACTTCCCCAGCTAATTGAAGCATTTTTTCAATTTCAAATTCCCACAATGGAAAGACCTGTTTGGCCCAGCTTGTGTCCAATATCTACCTATGTCCAATCAATCAATCAATCGTGATGAGGAACAGAGCGGAGGCCAGGGGTGGGAGTGTATTCTTTTAGAAAAAGTTGTGACAAAAAAATGGGACTTCATATCTTCTAGTTATAATTCTTTTTGGAGGGTTTTTATTTCAATTCAGCAATTCAACCAATACTCAAATCTCTTCAATTCAGCTCTAAATTCTCTTCAGTTCAAATATACTTTTTTCCTGTAGTTTCATGCACCAGATACTTAGTCATGCCTCATAATCAATATATTAACTTAATTTATGTTGTGATACTTCTTCTTTTTCCTCTCCCACAGCCAAAATGATTATTAAAGTGTGATATTTTAAAATCAAGGAAATGTGGTATATTTTATCAGCAGGACAGCAATTGATTTCCATGAAGGAGATAATAAAGTTACCACTAGATAGGGGTTGGAGGATGGGAAAATATTCCAATATCTTTTTTCCAGTACCTCTTAAATGCTGGGGGTGGGGGTGGGGGGCAGGGGAGAGAGAGAGAGAGAGAGACAGAGAGAGAGAGAGAGAGATGGAGGAGGGCAAAGGGAGGGGGGAGGGATTGTATTTCTCTTTGCTGTAAGAGATGAAGTCCATTAAAGATTCTGAGGTGGTCTCAGGATTTATAGCCCTCAGAAGCAAACATTTATTTTATAGAATAATAACTATCAGTGCTGACTGAGCAGGAAGTCAACACTAGAGCACGTGTGGGCACAAATTGTAGCTTTGTATGCAACCGAATTCCAGGCAACTGCCTCGTCTAAGTCACTCAGAATTTTTTTTTTTTTAAAGAATGCTTCCTTTGGAACTGAAGTCCTTTCTATTTGGTTTCAACCCAAAGGTGAGCATTTTTTTGAGAAGGTTAAATCTTTTCAGATGTTTTTGAGGTGTACAAAGAGGAAAAGCTAAACCATCCTCTGTTATGCATACTGCTAGCTTCTATTACCCAAATAGATTTGAACTTTACTATTTTTATTCTATTTCAGAGGCCCTTGATTTACTCAAGAAGTAGTTTATGGGAAAAAAATCTTCTCAAATCAGTCCTGAAAATAGCTACATTTGTACATGCTTAGAAGAGTAAACTTTTCAAACTATGTAAGAATTACATACATAAGATACAGTCTCTATACAGAAACTCACCAATTGGAAAACTGGCAGAAGGAATCTGTTAAAATTCCAGGATAAAAACTTGAATCATGTTAAAAAAAAAGTTAACCTTTAAAGTATCCATGGATTGGAAAAACAGAGCATTCAAACTAACATGAAAGTCGCATTGTGCATTGGGTCAGCTTTGATGCTTACTAGCTGCATACAGTTGGTTAAATTGCTTCCCCTTTCTGTGCTCCAGGTTTCTCTTTTATAAAGACTCATGGTTGAAGAACAAAATTCAAGAGGTTTTTGAGAGCAAATAAATCAGGTTATAAATATAAAGCATTTAGGACAGCGATTGACATATTGTAAGCTATCAATAAATATTTTCTGTTCATTACATTAAAACCACCTTAAGATAAATATAAGGACCATATAATTAAGAAATGAATGTTGCCATTTTAGTGATCACTCAAGTTTTAAACTCGTTATTTTCAAACTCAATGGAATTTCCTCCCATTTTTTCGGTGATTTCAAGTTTTTCTCTGCAGTTGGTGCAAGTTCTCCCTGCCAAATAGCAGATAGATTGGACCATTTGGAACTGCGACAGTTTCTGAGTATGAGCTTATTCAATATGCATAGTAAGAATTCCATGCTACTCACTAGACTGCACATTTGGAGATACTCTTCTGACATTTGATCTATCTCTGGAAAAACAAGAGATGACTCATGTAGAAACAGTTGACTCTGTTGGCTCCCAGCAGACCTTTCTGGGCCCATCATGCTTCACCACTCCCAGTGTTATCCTTGCCTAAGAACCATAAAATATGGGTATCATTGATGCCACTAACAACTACAAGTGGCTTAATATATTTCTTTTGTATAATGTTAATTGCTGATCTTTTTTCACTTCAAGGAAGTGAGACCTAGATCTATATTTAATCATTAGTGGGTGTTGTGCAAAGTGCCTTTGGAAACAAGGCAGACACTCAGTTTGTTCAATGTATTGATAAGTGAAAGACAGATTCCCATTATGGATGAATGTTGATTCTTGTTTTATAGATGTTCCTAAAAATTGTGCTATAGACTATTTTTTTTTTAAGATTTATTTATTTATTTATACAAATTCTGGGTACAGTCAGAAGCACGGGAGGGTGAGAGAATTCACCAGAGCCAGAGTGGGGAGCAGAGCAGGCAGAAGGACCGAAGTACACTGCTGAGGGGAGCAGCGGGCGGCAGGAGAGGTCTGCGTGCCATGTGGGACCCTCCTCTGGTGGCCGGGGAGCAGCCGGGGATCGAACCGGCGCTGCAGATGCTGCGGGGCAGCTTTGCAACCCAGCACTCAACCGCTGCGCCACAGGGGAGGCCCCTAGGTGGTTTTTTTTTTTTTTAAGATTTATTTATTTATTTATTTTTTATGACAAGAGCTGGGGTACAGGCCAGAGGCATGGGGCTGGGGAGTGAGAGGATTCACCAGAGACAGAGCAGGGAACAGAATGGGCAGACGATCGAAATTCATTGCTGAGGGAAGCAGTGGGCCCAACAGGAGAGGTCTGCCGCGCCATGTGTGGATCTCCCTGGCTGGCCGGGAATCTAACCCACGCTGCAGAGGCTGCAGAGCTTCACAGCGCTGTGCTCAACCTGCTGTGCCACCGGGGAGGCCCATAGACTACTAATTTTTTAAATAAACAGAAAATCTGTCATGTTGCCTTTTCATAGATTTGTAATTTCAGATTTTTTTAACTTATATCCAGACATTGAACACTTACGCTTTAAGTGTATCCTCCCTCTTCCTATTTTGTGATCTACTACTACCCCCCACCCCACTCTGTCAAGAGGTTCATGATATCTCTTTTGAATTAGAATAATCAACATCCTTTCCCCCAATTTATTTCTTGCAAAATTTAATTTTCAAGTGAAAAGTAGTCTTAGGTTATATTTAATTTAGGGGTAATCTTTGTTTCACCATCAAAATGAAGATAGAAAATAAATTTCTAAGGGAGATAATACCCAAATTTTATAACCCTAAAATGAGTGATTAACAATAGCATCAATCCAAAGAAAATAAAAAATGAGACTTGGGTAATGTATCTTAAATACAACCAAAAAATGTTACATTTATGATGTAGAAACAGAGCTACATATTTTCCTTTAACACAAATAATATGTGCTGGCTGGCTAGAAATGACTGTAATTATGTGGTATGCAATAAAGGCTTCCATTGATGCCCAAAACAGAAATAATGGGTGACTAGACCAGAAATCATGTCTTGGGAAGACAGCTTACAGACATTTAGCTGATTTTTCAAAAGCAATTTCTTTTACTGTCAGTTTTATGCTCTTTATATATATAACAAATTATTTACTTAAAAATCCTGAAGTTTAAAAGTCTTTATCACATATGTAATTCCATGATACTGTGTACTCAGATTATTAACAGAATAGATTGACTATACCTTGGGATATTACTTTTAGGATGTTAAATATCAAGCGACTTAAAGGCTAATATTTGAACAAAACACAGAGTTGGGAGCTAGTTGGAAAACTCTTCATGAATTATGACATTGATATTTTGAGGAATTTTTACCACTGGAGAAAATTATGATTTAATTAATTTGATAATCTGGTGAGAGGATGAATAATGTTATTTTGAAAAATGTTTGGTTATCTGGGAATATATATGTATATATATATATGTATGTTAAAAATTCTTACTAAGAAAACTTGAATTTTCTTAGATGATAAAACAGAAAATGCACTTATATAATGCATGTAATGTATAATGAAATGTAACTAGACACACTATAATTAGTGAAAATAATCTACACTTTTTTCACTCAGAGATAATCACTATTAACTTCAGTACAGATATATCCAATCTCTTGTTTCCCTACTATTTTACAATCAAGATGCTTAATAAGTAAATTCAGTTTGTTAATCAATATACCAACAGCAGTAATTTCAAAAAGCCATCTAAAATATTTTTGATAGAAAAACTTAACATTGAAGAAATTCACAAGAATTTAATATTTTTAAATGAATTGGAGGAAAGGATGCATATATGACTTGACCATATGAACATTTAAGCCAACTCATCTTCCAGATCTATTTAGAACCATTATGAAGCTGTTGGGATGTGGCTGTAAAGGTTGAACTAATACCATATACCAAAGGTTATTCTTCTTTTCCTGCTTGTTATTTAATTCCTTCCTTGAAGCAGCACTTCTTCTAAAGCCCATTGAAAACAATCATGTATGAGCTAGATCCATATACCAAAACAGCCACCCGCTTTAGAGAGAAAAATGCTAAAAGAAATTATATCACTTATTTTGAACTTGAGCAGTATTCTTGATTGTGCTATCCTTTTCACTTTGCATTCAATTTTGTTGAAAAGCAGACATTAATTCTTGACTATATATAGTGCCTTCCGTATGTAAATTTTGTTAAGTTTTGGGGATATAGAGATCAAAAGATAGACCCAGCTCTATGGGAACTTTTTTTTTTTAAAGATTTATTTATTTTATACAAGAACCGGGGTACAGGCCATATGTGCGGGAGTGTGAGAGGACTCACCAGAGACAGAGCGGGGAACAGAACAGGTAGACTGATGAAATACACTGCTGAGGGGAGCAGCGGGCGAGACAGGAGAGGTCTGCTTTGCCATGTGGGATTCTCGCCAGCCGGCAGGGATCGAACCTGCACTGTAGAGGCTGCGGACAGCCTCACAGTGCGGCGCTCAACTGCCTGCACCACCAGGGGAGGCCCCTCTATGGGAACTTTTAATCTAATAGATGAAGATAAGTATGTATACAATAAATTGTAAGAGATACCATGATAAAATTAGGTAGACAGTGTCATGGAGATAGAAGAGACGTGGTCTGCTTTTGGGATGGGGTGGTTAGAAAAATCTCCACTGATTTTTGAATCCTGAGAATGAGAATATATGTATTAAGTAAATGATGAAATAAGTATCGATATGTAACCTCCATCGATTCTTCTTTATCTCATCTTTCCCACTCCTGCTTTTTTGTGGTTTAGATACTGTATGTGGAAATGTCAAGATGTCATACCAGTGGAAGAGTAAGAGCAAAACCACAGTGGTATCAGAGCCAAAAGAAAGATGAAAGAATTCAGAAATATAAATACCTTTGCCAAGAAGAGCAAGTTTTTTAAATTGTTGGTTTGAGCAATTACTGTATTCAATTTGTTGGCTTTGAGAAAACCAGCCAAAGATAGGCTAAGCTTTTGTATATTTGACCTTGAGATTTTAAAATACACTGTTTCTCTTCAATTTAGCCAATCCCATGCTCCCTCTGAATGTTATTTTAGCCATTTTGCCTTTGGCCTTATAAAATGCCAATTATATCAAGCCAAAGCAATTTTATTATAGGAATTAAACACAGACTCCATTTGTTTTCACCAACTATGTACTATAATCAGGGAATATAGCTTGGAGTTAAAATATGGCAGTAACTAAACATATTTGAGGGAGAAATTCAATCATAAATATGTGAGATTTGAAAGGTTTGGATTTTTGAACAATGTATTTGTGCATGGATTAAAGGCTAAGTTTTTGTGTTGATTTTCAGTAAGAAAAATATCAAAGGGTTTAATTTATTTTTATTAAAAAATGGAGTATGTAACTAGACCCTTTATTGCTTCAATAAAAGACATATTGTAGGTACAGACTATTATTCTTTGTGCTCTAGTCAGCAAGACCTGTAAAGAGAAAAGGATTTTATCAAGACATTGTGATTATGGTTTGTGGAAATAAGAATTTAGCATGGTGATTTTCAAATGATTTCTGGGTTTTCTCAAAAACATCTTAACATATAGATACACAAATCCTTTTCCTCTCTCTCCCACTGTGAGATTCAGGTCAAATTGGTATAGGAAGAATCCCATAAATTTTGCATTAAATTAAAAAATTATTTAATTATGATAATGTTAGTTAACAACATTATATGGGTTACAGGTAAACAGTTTCTCACTTCATTAACTCTGTATATCACACCATCTCTGCCACCAAAAATCTACTTACTACCCAGCACCAACCAAGTGGCCCCACCACCTATTAGAGCACCCTTCCTTTCTATATCCCTCTTCCCCTGCATCCCCTCTGGTAACCATCATTCTGTTGTCAGAGTCTAAGGATTTGTTTGTTCATTTGGTTTGTTTCTTTATATTCCACAAGTAAGTAAAATCATATACTATTTTGTCTCTCTCCTGATTTATTCCACTAAATATACCCTCTTAAGGTCCATCTACATTGTCACAAATGCAAAGATTATATTATTTTGAAGGCTGAGTAGTATTCTATTGTGTATGTATACTGCATCTTCTGTATCCAACAATTTATTGTTGGGCACTTGGGTAGTTTTCATATCTTGGCTATTGTGAATAGTACTGCAATAAACACAGGGTACATGTATCTTTTTGAATAAGTGTCTATATTCTTCAGGTAAATATTCAGAAGTAAAGTTACTAGATTATATGGTGGTTCTATGTTTAATCTTTGGAGGAGCCTCTCTATTGTTTTTCATGGTGACTGTACCAATGTAAATTGGTACATTCCCACCAAAAGTACATGAAGTCATTTTTCTGTACAACCTCACCAACTATTATTGTTTTTTTGACTTTTTGATAATAGCCATTTTAACCACTGTGAGGTAAAATCTCATTGTGGTTTACATTTACATTTCCCTAATGATAAATGATATGGAATATCTTTTCATGTGTCTTTTGTCCATCTGTATGTCTTCTTGGTGAAATGATCTTACAGATCCTCCATTAATTTTTTTTTTTATTTATACAAGAGCTGGGGCACAGGCCAGAGGCGGGAGGGTGAGAGGATTCACCAGAGACAGAGCGGAGAGCAGAACAGGCAGAGAGAATGAAAGCACTGCTGAGGGGAGCAGCGAGCGAGACAGGAGACGTCTGTCTCACCCGCCATGTGGGTTGCTCCCTGGCCAGCTAGGAATTGAACCGGCACTGTGGAGGCTGCGGACAGCTTCACTGTGCTGTGCTCAACCTGCTGCACCACCGGGGAGGCCCCCTCTGTTCATTTTTAATTGTTTTGTATGATTTTTTTGTGTGTTGCTGAGTTGGATGAGTTTATTATTTTGTGTAGCAGCCCTTGGTTTGATGTATGTTTTGCAAATGGCTTCTCCCATTCAGTAGGCTGCCATTTTCATTTTAACAATGGTTGTACCAAAGCTTTTTAGTTTGATGTAACGATGCAGGTGATAACTTCAAAAAGACATTACTAAGGCCAATGCCAAGGAGCTTATCCCCTGTTTTCTTCTGTGTATTTTATGGTTTCAGGTCTTACTTTCAAGTCTGTAATCCATTTTGAATTAATCTTAGTATATGGTGTAAGATGGTGGTCTAGTTTCATTCTTTTGCTTGTGGTTGTCCAGTGTTCCAACCACTATTGATTAAGGAAATTTTCCTTTCTCCACCAAGTGCTCTTGGCTCCTTTGTCATAGATTAGCTGTTCATATGTTATTTTATTTCTGGGCTCTCAATTCTATTCCATTAAAATGTATTCCTATTGTTATTCCAATACTATATTGTTTAATGTAATATGTAGTTTTGTGATATAGTTTGTATAGTTTGTAGTATAGTTTACTTTGTAGCTTTATGATATATTTTGAAGTCAGGGAGCACAATACCTCTGTTTATGTTCTTTTTTTTCCTTAGAATTGTTTTGACTATTTGAGGTCCTTGGTGTTTCTATACAAATTTTATCACAAGTTTTTGCTATTCTGCCATCTTGAACCATGCCCTCTCAATTTGCATTTAATAAGCACTTGAAGTGACTCTTATATAAGAAACCTTTACAAAAAGGTCTACACTTTACAAAACAAACCTTTACACTTTACAAAAGGGACCATAGAAATGTCTTCATTCTAAAATTTTTCATATCTGAATTTCTCCTTCATTATTTACAACACAGACTATTGAGATGTAAACTGTTTGAAATAGTTCCTATAAACATTTTTATTGCTAATTTCTGTTAAAGAAAACTAACTTTTCTAACTTAATGCCCATAAGCATGAGGGTGATCATTCTATATGGACTTGTTAGTTGTTTTGTTTTTTCTTTTCTCTATTTTTCTATTTTTTATACTCCCCTGATTCTTCCTTTTTTTTTCAGTTTTCTATATCAACACTGTCAGTATATAGACCTCACACACTATACTATCTCCTTTATAACAATAATTTATTTATTTTTTAAGATTTATTTATTTATGCCTACAAGAACTGGGGTACACGCCAGAAGTGAGGGGGGTGAGAAGATTCACCAAAGACAGAGTGGGAAACAGAACAGGCAGATTGACTGAAATACACTGCTGAGGAGAGCAGCAGGTGAGTCAGGAGAGGTCTGCTGCGCCATGTGGGTAGCTCCCTGGCTGGGGATTGAACTCATGCTTCAGGGCTGTGGACAGTTTCATAGGTTGCGTCTTAACCCCTTGTGCCACCAGGGAGGCCCTATAACCAGTTACTATCTATTGTTCAGTGCTTGTGTTAGATAGTTTCCAAATCATTTTGTGCATACTGTGCAGCGTACAGTAGATTCTTTAGAAAATTCTGTAAAAATAATTCATGGGAACAATGTTTTCTTAGCCCATTAACAACAGTTTGTAGTCTTTTTTGTAGTAATAAATTTAACTGGATATAAAATCCTTAATATGAAATTTTTCCTATTTTTTCCTTGAGTACCTAAATTTTTCTCTTCCCAAATAATTTAAGTATATTATTTCCTTGTTTTCTGCTATAAAGTGTTGTTGCTGAAAAGTCTAATGAGAATTTGATTATTTTTCCTTATAAATGACTTAGATTTTTTCTTGGTAGTGCAAGGCATTTTTTTCATTTTATTTAAAATCTAACCATTTACTTCAATTTGTCCCAGAGTTGCTATTCTAGTTTGCTCTTCCTAGGTTTAGGACCTTTTCTTTAAATAAGTAAATTTGTTACCTTTTATTTCATGAAAATTTTATTAAATATTTTTTTTGATGTTTAAGCTGCCCTTTGCTTTGATTTTATTCTCAGATTCTTTATTATGTAGAAATCCCACTTATTATCTTACACACCAGAAACTTTGTAATATTACTTCAATAAAAAATATTAAAAATTTTTAAAGATTTATTTACTTATGCATGCAAGAGCTGGGGTGCAGGCCAGAGATGCGGGGGGTGAGAAGATTCACCAGAGACAGAGTGGGGAACAGAACAGGCAGACTGACTGAAATACACTGCTGAGGGGAGCAGCAGGAGAAACAGGAGAGGTCTGCCATGCCATGTGGGTTGCCCTCTGGCTGGCTGGCTGGGGATCGAACTTGTGCTGTAGAGTCTGCAGATAGTTTCATAGGTTGCGTCTTAACCCCTTGCGCCATCAGGGAAGCCCAGTGTTAATATTTAAATTTGGATTTGTTCATGTTAATCTTTTTCTTTTTTTAAAATCCTTTCTTTCAAATCTTCATTTTCATTTATACTAGTTTTTTTTTTCCATTTGATTTATTTCTTCTCTTATGATTTCTATTATTTAAAAATGCCTTTTCACTTATTTTGACATTTTTGGAGGGAACATATTTCTGGCATATTTTCATTCCCTCTAGGGACATCTTTTCCATTATTTAATACATTCTCTTTTTCCCTTCTCACAATTAAGTCTCAGTCCATTTCTATTGTTCATTTTGAAGTAAAAGTGATTTGTTTAGCAAGGAGAGACAAATATATGGTCCCATACTTCTAATAATTTTCCCTCTGTTCCCTTCAATTTCTTTCCTTTGCCCTTATTCTCTGTACTAGTCAATTTGATCCTATTTCTAGAAATTTCTCCTCAAAACAGACTTGACCTGGAGGAGAGATTTGGATTTTTACTTTTAAGAGTCCACAGAGTGCAGTCTGCCTCAATACCAACACTCACCCCTTACTGCCAGCCCATTGCACTCCCTGGCTGCACATCCTGAGTCCCTCCTGCTTTCAGCTGCTGCTTTCAGATTAGTTTTCTGTACTTTCCATTTACAGTCAGCTGATGACAGTTCAGGGCATACTGATGCTGTCCTTTCTCCTCTATTCTGGGGTTTGCTCCTTTCAAGAGTGAGCAGGACCAAGTGACTTGCTTCTAATGGATAGATTACAAAGTGATGTGTAATGTGAAAATGTGATGGTAGATCAATTTTGAGATTACACATCTAGTTTCTCATATATATTGTTGGTGGGTTTTTGATTTTTCACACTAGCTATTCTGTGTTTCTTTTTTGAGGGGGGGGGTTTGGGGATTCAGGGAATTTTAGGAAATACGCTACTAATCCCAACTCCTAAATGTTCCTTATTGACATATTCAGGTACGTATGTCTTCTCTCCTCAAGTAGATTTCTCAAAATCTCTAGGTAGGCAAAAAATATTTATTTAAAAAGTACTGAGTGCTTACTATTTTGGAGTATTGAATGGTTTAAATATTATATCAAGTGTTCATTAATCTTAATCTTTGGATGTGACAACATTTGGATGTGACTATTTTATGGCATTTTAAATAAGAGATAACAGACTTGGAGAGGTGAAATATTTGGCCCCCAGCTGGGGTTGGCAGCTTTGAAGATGACACTGACAATCCTCGCTTCTTGTTCCTTGGTAGTCACACCCTTGTGCCATCACTCCTCTCAAGATTAGGCACGACCAAGTGACTTGCTTCTAATGAATAGATTACAGAAAATGTGAGGGCAGATCAATTTTGAGATTAGTCCATTAAAAATGATTAAGGCTTAGATACTCAATCTGTTGCTATCTTGCTTGTTCATTCTGATAGAAATCAGCTGCCATGCTGTGTCACCCTATGGAGAGGCCCATGTAGATAGAACTGACAAAAGTTTCTGGCCAACAGTTATCCAGAATCTGAGACCATCTGCCAACAGCTCACAAAGAACAGGCCCTGCTAGAAATCAGTGAATGATGTGGACATGCATCGTCTTTCAGTTGAGCCTTTAAATGAGCCCACAACTCCAGATGACACCTTTGTTGTCTTCTGAGAGATTTTTGAGCTTGAGTTACCCAGCTAAGCTTGATTTCCTAGCCTGCAAAAATCCACAGATGATTGTTGTCTTAGACTGTTAATTTTGCTGTTCGTTTTTCATACAACAGGAGATAACACACAGGTCAGAAAAGTCTTCCAGTTGGTCTGGAATCCAGGGCATCTGATTCCAGGGCATCTGATTCCAGGTTGGTATTCTTTACCTCTGTGTGACATACTCTAATTAGCCTATATCCTTCTGAGACCATATTTCATGACATTGAATTGTATAGTCTTCCAGTTCTATTATTCTATGCATTTTCTTTTAAAATAATCCTTTTTAACTAGAAGCTGCCTAGTGCTGAACTGAACATTTTGTTTCCCAATCTAGCACTTTGTTTAATTCATGGAAATTCAGAATTGGAAGGAACCTGAAAATTCTTATGGTCCTAATCAACCCAGTTTTTATGGATGAGGAAATTAGGCCCATCAAGTTAAGAGAGTTATACAGTTAGTGAAAGAATAGGGATTAAAACTCAGTTCTTCTGCTGTCCAGTTTAGGAATATGGTACATACTAATAGATCTACGTGGTCATAGTTCACTACTGCATTCTAATCCTGGAATGGATTTGATTTGATTCCCATTTATTTTCTCTGTGAAAAAACACAGTAACCCTGAAAATAGCTGACAGATAATGAGGAGGATATTATTTCCTTTGCTCTTATGCTCACTTCCTCTGAAAGAGGGGTCAACAGTCTGAATCCAAATGCACAACGATCCATCTGCCATTCCTTAACCACAACACTGAATCCAAAATGGCAATGAAGTTTCAAATAAGAGCCAACTCCAAATGATTTGTCTTGGCTCTTTGGACTGCTTATTGAGAATCATTTCCTGAGCTTGAGTGGAGGGGATTGTGATCAACTAGTAATGTCAGCCACGAGAGGAGGTTAAGGGTGTGGTGCAGTGTGTGCCTTATATTTGCCCACTGGTATTTGCAGATTTTGGGCTGGATCCTTTCTTTGATGACCCACTCTTTCCCCATTATGACCCATTATTCCCACACAAGCTGCCCACGAACGTTCACTTTCAATGCTCCATTGGCCTTCTTTTCTGGAATCTATTTCTTCTTTTTGATGTGAGGTTTAGCACAAAAGTGGCATTGGTAGAATTTACCTTATAACTAAGTTAGTGTTAGAAGCAGAGCCAGTTCTCATATGCCTGAAGGTTGGATGCTTTTATGGCTTTGTTTCTGGCGAGATCTAAAAGTCATATTGCCAACAGACTGTCAGTTCACCCTCAAAAACACAAGGTAAAATTTTGTGTACAACTTTGCTCTGTTGTCTTTTGCAAGACATTTCATCTTCTTCAGTCCCAGGGGAGCATGAGAATAAATTTACATGTGAGTGTTAGTCCAGGTATCATGAATGACAGGGTAAAATATTGGTACTGTAGATCAAAAGCACAATTAGCATGTACTTTGAAACAGGGACAACTGCAGAAGCTGCGAGGCTGGGGATTAAAAATCTCCATGGGTGGTAGTTTCAACATGGTATTGCTGGCTTTTTTTTCTTTTCATTTTGGTCAAGTTGAGTGTTGGGCAATGCCAGAATTTAGGTAAATGACTGGGAAAGTTCATTTCCTTCTATTCTTCCGCCTGCTGTTTAACTTTCTTTTTCCATTCTGATCCACTCTCTTCTCCTTCAATGACCCATGTTTTCTCTAATACTTTTCTATATTAGGGTGTTGAAACCACAAAAAAAATCTAATTTTCAGAATTTTTTAAAAAGAGAAGCCATTTTTTTTGGAATAGTATGAGAATCCTAGACTCCCTTCAGCATTTAAATAGCCTCTTTTTTCAATTTCTGGAAACCCCTCCCCCATGGAAAAGCAATAAAAACCTGGACATGACTTGATGCTTTGAACTGTGCAATCTGAGCAAGTCAGTAAGGTTCTAACAGTCATTTCTGTCCAGGTATAAAATGTGAGTGTGGGGGGGGAGGGGGGTGAGGAAGGGGAATTGAGAGGGAGAGGGAGAGAGACAGAAGTGAGAGAATACGAAAATGAATGAAATCAGTCATTTTCTGAGCCTTTGGAACTCTGGGATGATGGGCAGATATTTTGTGAGTGAAAATCTCATGCTTCAACCAGAACAACTTTATTATTAATTTTCCATAAGGGCTTTCTGCATTAGAGTTTATTTCAAAGATAGTATCTATGTTTTAAATGTGGAAATTACTAGAACCTGTGAATTTTGGATTCCTTCCATCTCCAACATTTTATATTACCTATGTATAATGAGCTGGTCTAAGATAGGCAAGAAAGCCCCTCCTCATGGTTAAGAACACCATCTTTGGGGCCTCCCTGGTGGCACAAGAGGTTAAGCACAACACAGTGAAGCTGTCCGCAGCCTCTACAGCATGAGTTAGATCTCTGGGCCGGCCAGGGAACTACCCACATGGCACAGCAGACCTCTCCTGTCTTGCTTGCTGGTCTCTTCAGCAGTGTATTTCAATAAGTCTGTCTGTTCTGTTCCCCAATCTGTCTCTGGTGAATCCTCTCAGCCCCCACACCTCTGGACTGTACCCTTGTTCTTGAATGCATAAATAAATAAATATTAAAAAAGAACACCATCTTTCAGCTGTCTGTGTTTGAATAATAATCACACTATACTATGGGTCTTCAGTTACCTTATTCTTTCAAATTCTTAGCTCTTCTTCCCTTTAAAATGGAAGTAATAGTTCTATTGACCTCATGGAATTGTGGTGAGAAACAAATGAAATAAGTGACAGTGTCTCCAAATTATAAATGCAAAGTGTTAGTCATTATTGTTAGTCTAAAGAAACGTGGTACGGTCATCATTCTTTGTTATTTCATTTATGTTTATGTCAAATAAGCCTTCTCCTAGAGCCAACTTTGTTTATTTTTATTATTTAAAGATTTATTCACTTATGCATAGAAGAGCTGGGGTATAGGCCAGAGATGTGGGAGGGTGAGAGGATTATCAGAGATAGAGATAGAGCGGGGAGCAGAACAGGCAGAAGGACTGAAATACACTGCTGAGGGGAGCAGTGGGCACGACAGGAGAGTTCTGCTGCACCATGTGGGTTGCTCTCTGGCTGGCTGGGGATCGAACTCATGCTGTAGAGGCTGTGGATTGCTTCATAGTGTGGGTGCTTAACCCCTTGTGTGCCACCAGGGAGGCCTTAGAGCCAACTTTAAAGGCATTAAACTTTGCTGTTCTTTTAACCTAACATTGCAGGGAAATTTTATGATTTTAAAATTTAAGAGAAGACTGATCCCTAGAATATAATGTACTATATCATGACTACATAGATTTTTGGCCCAAAAGTTTTAGTAAAATTATCTTCTATGAAAATAAAAAGATTGTCAATTATTCTAACTCTGGTTCAATTTTAATAGAAAGATCACAGGACTCAGAAGTCATGAATTTAGAATTATTATTTCAATAATGGTGTTCTAAGCATATGTTCCCTCATTAGTTTTTCTAAAATTAGTTATGTGTCCAATGGTTTATCAAATCAAACTATTCTAGAAGGCTTGTATAGAAACCAGGAATACCATATGCTTTCTTCCTATTTTCTACTTCCTACAGGCAATGACTTCCAACATATTTAGCTTGATTTCATTTTTACCTCCATATTTCCAAATAACCTGCTTATATTCTACTTTCTGACTTTTAGAAGTTTCAGACATTATCTGTGATGTTTCCCTAAAGCAAATGAGGTTTCCCTTTTTCGATAATGCTCTGCCTCAAAACTGCAATTATACATTGCAACCTCCCCATTGCTAATTTACTTATTATTTTTTTTTATTTATTTATATTTATTTATTTATACAAGCACTGGGCACAGTCAGAAGCACGGGAGGGTGAGAGAATTCACCAGAGCCAGAGCGGGGAGCAGAGCAGGCAGAAGGACCGAAGTACACTGCTGAGGGGAGCAGCGGGCGGCAGGAGAGGTCTGCGCGCCATGCGGGACCCTCCTCTGGTGGCCGGGGAGCAGCCGGGGATCGAACTGGCGCTGCAGAGGCTGCGGGCAGCTTCGCAACCCAGCACTCAACCGCTGCGCTACCGGGGAGGCCTGCTAATTTACTTATAATTTAGGTTGATCAGTATTCCTGAGTTACATTTTTACCACTAACAAAAATACTAGTTACAGTTCAGCCATGTAGTATCCTCTGATTAATTTGATATTGTTACATAGTATTTTGTTATACTTGGAGTTGTAAGTTTCTTTTCTTTTTTTGTACTATAGTTTACTGTGAACCAATGACTAATTTAACCTGGAAGTCCCCTACCAACTGTCTCCATTGCCTCTGAATGGGTTTAAACGCTTCCAAAATTTGATCTATTCTGTCTAGAAGACATTTTGAGCACAGGACTTCTGTCATTCCAATTTGTTTTCCTTTTGCTATTTTCCTTCAGAGCTCTTTTGCCTCTCTCATGTGCTCCATCTCTAGTTTTTGATATTCCATGTTTTTCTATTCATCTTGATTTTATTACCTTATTTTGGTGCTGCATAATCTTCAGTAGCTTGCTCTGATAGGTTATGAGAAAAACATATTTTGGGGGATCTCTCAGAACTAAGAAAGTTCTTGTGTTTTATTGATAGTTTCACAAGGTACAAACTTTTACATTGGAAATTATTTTCCATAAAACAAGAGCCCATCATCTTCTAGCACATGGTATTTAATTATTTCTTTGTTCTTGCACCCAAGAAGCTGAATACTTGGAGAAAGTCAGAGGATAATTGGGCTGATCTCATTATAAATTTATGACTATTGGGGTCTCCCTTGTGGCCTAGGGGTTAAGATTCAGCACTACCTACCACAATGGCCTGAGTTCCATCCCAGGCAGGGAGCTAATCCACATGGCACAGCAGACTTCTCCTGTCTCACTTGCTGCGTCCCTTAGTTGATTTCACTAAGTTTATTTCAGTGTTTCAGTAAGTCTGTCTTTTCTGCTCCCCATTCTATCTCTTGTGAATCCTCTCACTCCCCACACTTCTGGCCTACACCCCAGTTCTTCTACACAAAACTAAATAAAATCTAAAAAAAAAATGATGACTACCAACTTCAATTGTATTTGTACCAGTGCCAATTCGTTCATTCCTCCTCCTCCTCTTTTTTTGCAATGCCCCTGGGTGAGTATGAACCACCAATACAGTTCATTCTTTCACAGATGCAGAAAAAGCAATTTTAAAAATGCTTAAAAAAAACACCCCCCAATGCCCAACCCCTGTTTACTTTTGTCAAACCTCCAGGAAATCCCCTTCCACCACATTTATTTATTTATTTATTTGTTTTATTTTTTTAATTTTATTTTTATATTACCCATACAATTGCAACCCCCTTATTTTGACCCTAATCCCTCCTTTCCCCACTCCCCCACCATAGTGTGTCTCTGGTTCATAGTTGTTTGTTGATTTTGATTTTTTATTTCGTATAGCTATTCTTTTTCCTCATCCCTTATTTAGGTTTTCTAGATTCCTGCTATGAGTGAGACCATCCGGTATTTTTCTTTTTCTTTCTGGCTTATTTCACTGAGCATGATCCCTTCCAGCGCCATCCATGTTGCTGCAAATTGCCTGTGTTTATCTTTTTTGAAGGCTGAGTAATATTCCATGGTATATATGTACCACATCTTCTTGATCCAGTCATCTATTTTGGGACATTTGGGTTGTTCCCAAAGCTTAGCTATTGTAAAAAGTGCTGCTATAAACATAGGGGTGCAGGTGCTCTTTGGAATTTATGTTTCTGTGTCCTTTGGGTAAGTACCTAGGAGTGGAGTTGCTGGATCACATGGAAGCTCTATCTTTAGTAGGTTGAGGAATCTTCACACAGCTTTCCATAGTGGCTGGAACAGTTTGCACTCCCACCAACAGTGCAGGAGAGTTCCTTTCTCTCTACATCCTCACCAACATTTGTTGTTGCTAGTTTTTTAATAGGAGCCATTCTCACTGGTGTGAGATGGTATCTCATTGTAGTTTTGATTTGTGTTTCCCTGATTGCAAGTGATGTTGAACATTTTTTCATATGCCTGTTGGCCATTTGTATTTCCTCTTTGGAGAAGTTTCTTTTTAGCTCTTCTGCCCATTTTTTGACCGGATTATATTCTTTGTTTTTGTTGAGTCTCATCAGCTCTTTGTAGATTTTTGTGATCAGTCCTTTATCATTAGTGTTGTGTGCAAAAATGTTATCCCAGTTGGTGGGGTTTCTCTTTGTTTTTGTTATTGTCTCTTTTGCTGTGCAGAAGCTCTTTAATTTGATGTAGTCCCAGCTGTTTATCTTTGCCTTCACTATCACTGCTTTGGGTGATGTGTCTGTAAAGCTGTCTTTGAGGTGCCTGTCATGTAGTGTTTCGCCTATATTTCCTTCTATATATTTTATGGTTTCAGATCTATGTCAAGTTCTTTAATCCATTTTGAGTTGGTTTTTGTGCATGGGGTGAGGTAGTAGTCAAGTTTCATTCTTTTGCTTGTAGTGACCCAGTTTTCCCAGCACCATTTATTGAACAAACTTTCTTTGCTCCAATGCATATTCTTTGCTCCTTTATCAAAGATTAGTTGACCATAAATCTGTGGGTTTATTTCTGGGTTTTCTATTTGATTCCATTGGTCTGTGTGTCTGTTCTAGTTCCAATACCATGCAGTTTTGATTATTATGGCTTTGTATTGTAGTTTGAAATCTGGGAGAGTGATGCCGTCATTCCCTTCTTTTTTTTTCAGGAGGGTTTTGGCTATTTGGGGTTTTTGGTGGCTCCATATAAATTTCATCAATATTTTTTCTATTTCTTTGAAGGATGACATTGAAATTTTAATTGGAATAGCATTGAATCTGTGAATTGCTTTTGGTAGGATGGCCATTTTGATAATGTTAATTCTTCCGATCCATGAGCAGGGGATGTCTTTCCATTTCTTTGTGTCTACTTCTATTTCTTTTAACAGTATTTTATAGATTTCTTTGTATAGGTCCTTTACTTCTTTTGTTAGGTTTATTCCCAGGTATTTTATTTTTTTGTTTCAATAATAAATGGTTTTCTTCATTTCTTCTTCTTCAGATTTATTGTTTGTGTATAGGAAGGCTACTGATTTTTGTGCATTGATTTTGTATCCTGCCACTTTCCTAAACTGATTGATTAGTTTAATTAGTTTTTCTGTGGAGTTTTTGGGGTTCTCTATGTATAGTATCATATCATCTGCAAATAGTGATAGTTTGACTTCTTCCTTGCCTATTTGGATTCCTTGTATGTCTTTCTCTTGTCTTGTTGCTCTGGCTAGGACTTCCAGTATTATGTTGAAAATCAGTGGTGAGAGTGGACATCCTTGTCTTGTTCCAGATCTTAATGGGAATGCTTTCAGCTTTTCATCATTGAGAATGATATTGGCTGTGGGCTTGTCATAGATGGCCTTTATGATGTTGAAGTATGTTCCTTGTATCCCAAGAATTTCAAGGGCCTTTATCATAAATGGGTATTGAACAGACATATTTGACTTTGACATTTTTTGGAGAGTAAAAGTCATCAAGATGAGAATTCCCATGACCTAGAAATGAAATCTACAAACTGACTTATATATATATTTTTTTTAAAAAAATATTTTTATTTATTTATTTATACAAGCACTGGGAACAGTCAGAAGTGCGGGAGGGTGAGAGAATCCACCAGAGCCAGAGCAGGAAGCAGAACAAGCAGACTGACAAAGTAAACTGCCATGCAGCGGGCATGGCAGGAGAGGTCTGCGTGCCATGTGGAACCCTCGCCAGAGGCCAGGGATCGAACTGGCACTGCAGAGGCTATGGGCAGCTTCGCAGCCCAGTGCTCAACCGCTGTACCACTGGGGAGGTCCTGACCTATATTTTTACCCATCTGTTCATCTTTTGTGGAGCTGTTTCTCATGTACATATGAATTCTTCTCAAGTCTTCAAGTCCTACTGATTCCTCCTCTATTCTTCCTGTAACTCGGATAATTTCCAGTGTTTTTTTTTAACATTTAAATCTCACCCGTTAGGTCAATTTTCCCAACCTACCACCCAGTTAACCCAATAAGCAACAAACAGCCCATCCTATAACCATATTATCGATCAGTCTCTCTACTTCCCCTCTCAGTCATATCTTTCCCAAGTATTACCTTTATTGCTCACTCCATCCTTTATACTCATTCTGGTGACCTAGTGACCTTCATCAAAAAATGTTGACCTACTGAGGGAGCAGAGAGCTAGCTGGCTAGGGAGCTGGCTGGCAAGGGCTTGTTGTAACATAGCAGACTGAGGCTGGGTGCTTGAGGGAGCAGAAAGCTGACAGGCAAAGGCTGCTGGCCACTGAGCTAGCAGGCAGGGGCTGGTGACCAAGAGAGGCATGTAGAGGCACATAGTAGCTTGTGGTGACTTCACATCTCTAGGAGGCAAAGTGGGGCAATGAGGCAAAGGGGGGTAGTGGAAAAGCACCCCATGAGAGATTATGAAAGTAAAGGTACCCCTAACAGTAATGGGCTCTTCCCTTGGGCCCCTTCCTGCTGTCAGGAGTCTGTTTTGCAATAAACCTGAGCTTGCTATCCTTCAGTTGGATGTGCCGGTGATTATTCCTCAATCGCTCTGAAACAAGAACCCACTTGATCGGCACCTGTTTGGCCTTTTGAAATAGTCCCCCGCCCCACCTGGCTTACATGAAAAAAATTGCTTTGTATTTTCCTTCTCATTACTTCTTCAGTTACCTTTCCTATTATATTATCATCTACTTGATCACTAAATGGTAGAGTTTGTGAAAGACTCTTTCCTTGATTCTCTTCCCCTAGACATTCCTACCCATGCATATGATTAAAATTACTGTGTATACAGAAATAAATAAGTTTTTATCTCCAGCCAAAATCTCTTTTCTATATTCTAGAATTACATATCTGATTGCTTATTTGACATCACTTCTTGTTCTTAATGACATCTTAAACTCAATACACCAATTTCAAGTCCATCTTTCCTCCAGCATAAGCAGTCTTTTCCCAATGGTCATATTTCAGTTTATAATACTCATCTTTCCCCAATTATGTTAACCAGAACCTTAGAGTCCTTTTATCACCTCGTATATAATCCCATGACCAATTCAGTTGGTGATTTTGCCATCAAAATATTTCCCAAATACTCTCCCATCCTTCAATCTTTACCGTTGCCGATAAGCTACCAGCACCTATTGTCTAAGCTTCCTTCTTAGTCTTTTACTTGGTCTAACTACTTCTATCCTTGTACCTCAGACATTCTCTATACCATAGCCACAGTCATTTAAAAAAAAAATGCAAGTCTAAGTAGATCATTGTTTTGCAACCATCTCAGGCCAGATATGTTCACTGTCAGCTCTAGCAATTTGAAGAATTTTGGAACCCTTGGCATCATTTTCACAGGTTTTAATGGTAAGCAGGGGAAACATGCCAGCAGGAAGACAGCAACTTGAGAGTTCCATTCCTCAAGGTGATGCTGCCCTTTATCCCCCTCCCTCCTAGGCACAGGTGTACACACTTGCTCAAGCCCACGCACCCATGCTCAGGTGTCCATAATCAGGCCTGTGTGCTCCACACCCACACACCTTCTAAATTAACAAGATCAAGGCTACAGGTGATAGCCACAGAGGCCAATGGTGTAAAAAACCTGATCAGCTACATTTACCCTACAATCATCCTTTACTTAAAATCTCTATACACCTTCTTTCTATTCCGAGGATATAGACAAAAACCTCTTACCTTGATCTATTGGGTTTACATATTCTACTCCTTACTCTCTCAACTAGCATAACCTAAGTCCTTTTTTTTTTTTCCTTGTACCATCTCTGCTGGTCTTCTTTTAGCACGCACAGATTCTTTGTGTATGCTGGTCCTATTGAGAACCCCTAGAACTTAATTTCTTAACATAGAGCACACATAAAGTCTAACTTTCAAGGGAAAACTGTTCAAATTGTGATTTTACCACTTATTTAGTTGTGCAAGCTTGTGTAAGTCATTTTACTTCCTATGCCTCAGTTTCCTTTTCTGGAAAATGAGGATAATTGTAATATCTATCTGTAGGGTAAAGAAAATATCAGGCTTTTCTGCCTTTCCGCCATCAGGATAGATGATGGATCCTTGTCCTGAATGCATGCCTGATGGCGGGCACCTGGAATAGGGTGTGGGCATAGGTAGATGAGATTCAGCTGAGCTAAGACTGTACTTTTAAGGGCGGTGTCACGGGGACGCCAGCAGCAGCAGCAGCAGCACTAGAAGCTGAAGCAGAAGCCGAAAGAGAAGCCGAGAAGCAGCAGAATGAACCCTAGAGAGCTCAGATAGAGTGAAGACTTGCCTGCCAGCCTCCCAGCCCCCCAGCCAGGACCCCTGCCTGCCATATGCCTGGTGAACCCCAATAAAAAACCTGCAAAACTACTGAGGACTCTGACTCCTCCTTTACCCAGTCTGCATGGGATCAGAAAACCTGCACTGGTCCAGTCCTGCCCTTCACTATCCTTAGGGTTGTTACTATGATCAAGTGATTTTAAGGGATGGCTCTTCCTTTCCCTTTATTCTCCAGTTAATTGTGTCTCAGATTTTTCTTTGTTCAAGTCACTGTCTCTTGAGAAGCCTCTACTGACCTCTCCGACTGCATTGAATTACTCCATTACTGGTATTCTCATACCTTGATGCATTTCTAATGCAATTTCATGCATAGGTGCAATTTGGTATTTTTTTCTGAGTTGTTTATTTTTGGTGAATAGTCTGTCTTGCTCAGCTCCAGGAGACCAGGGATGGTGTCTGTTTTTGGTCACTATTCTTTGGGTCTAACACAATGTCCCTGCACCCACTAGTTTCCCAAAAATATTTGTTGACAAAGAAAGATGGTAAACATTCCTGATGGAAGATTCATTGATAACCACTTTTGGTGATTAAACTAGTGCTTTGGACAATAATAATTTCAGAGAAGGAACACATGGTGGTGAATCAACCAGTGAAGCTGCACATTTGCTCCTGTTTTCTAGGAGGTGATTCTGAGTGTGTGTGTGGGGGTGATTCTCTGCTCAACAAGGTGGGGCTTTGCGAAGATTATGTGTCAGATGCACAGGTTTGGGTTGGAGTCTTGGTTCCATTACCTTGCTCCATCATCTGTCCAATAATTTGAGTTCCTGTAGTCCCATTTTCCTCATTTGTAAATTATACCCCAAGCAGCACAGTCAGTTCTTAACTAGACAGCTGAACTTCTAAGGATTTTGAGTAACTTTGAGCATCTTACATGATTATCTACAGGTCCATGGCAATGATTTGGCTTGTCCCACGTGTAAGCCAGTAAGCTGCTTTTTGTAGCACAGTGATCAGCTGCTATTCCATCATCATCACCCTCCTCTCCCTAAGTAAAAAAGAAAATCGCGCTTTTGGTGATAAAGCACAAGAGCATATGAGTGTGAACTGGGAAAACAGAGTTCCAGTGGCATGCCTGATACAAGGGAGTTTTTTCTTCTCTGGTACTTCAAGTCCAAGTTTGAGAGAAGCAGTGGGTGGGCTGGCCAGGGCAGGTAGGATCAGAGTTCATTTGCTGGTCATCCTCTGGGAGAGACTGACCTTGCAAGAGAGAAGAGCCCTCGGTCCCTGACGAGACAGCCCAGTCCTGATGCCAGCTGAACCCAACTAACCAGAATTGAAATCTCATTGCTTTCCTCTGGATTGTTTTTAAAATCAGCTGAATCTGTTCCACGAGAATCACACAGAAACTGACTTCTTCACTACAGTCAAGGGAAAAAAAAAAAGACAAAACCCTTCCCTCACAATGAAGAGTAAATCTCTTGTCCACTTCCCGTGCATCTGGCCACTTTGCTGAAATGAGAGCAGGATTCTGGGCTTCAGTCCTCAGTGGAGGTGTGAACTGCACGCAAGCAAAACCCATAGTGAGGTCTGTGAAAGATGGGATGTGCCCCCTCCCCCACCCCAAGCCTTGGCTTTCTCATTTCAAACTTGTGTGGGACCAACGAGGGCTGTGAGTTTCAGGGTGTAATGTGTGTATGCAGCTAGCAGGGAATTGGGTGTGTAGCTCGTGTGCGTTTAGCAGGAGCATGCCGTGCTTGAACTTGGCATGTGTTTGTGTCTGGAGAACTATGAGTATGTGGGGGCATGGGATTTGTACGTGCGTGTGCAGAAAAGTGGTCGTGTGCGCGTGCTGTGTGCGCTTGGATGAGGGTCTGTGTGTGTCCAGGCCGGTGCTGCGCTGGGAGCTGGCGAGTATCTGAGTTTGGAGAGCTGTGCAAGTTTGTTTGTGGGACATGTAAGTGCAGAAAAGTAGTGTGTACGTGGTGAGTGTGTGTGCGCGCGAGTGTGTGCGAGCGCCAGGGGCCGCCCGCGCGACTGCCCGCCCGCCCGCCGCGGCTCCCCGTGGGCCGCGCGGGCCAATGAGCTCGCGGCTGCAGGGGCGGCGGGCGGGGAGGGGGCGCCGGGGCCCTGCGGATGGAGGCGCGGGCGGCGCGGCGCGCTCATTCCGCGCGGGCGTTGCTGGCGGGGGGCGGCGCAGCCACTGGCCGGGGACCTGGGCCGGGACCCGGGGTAGCGAGCGGCGTGGGCGGCGCCTGGGGCTGGGATGCACCGGGGGCTCCGTGGCGGCGGCGTCGGCGGCGGCGTCGGCGGCTGCGGGGGGACGAGCTAGCGCCGCGGCGCGGGGAGCCAGTCGATCCCGGGCGGGCCGAGGCGGTGGCGCAAGCTGAGCGGCGGCCGCAGCCGGAGCCCAACCGCTGCGCGCCCACCATGGCCGCCCAGGGCGAGCCCGGCTACCTGGCGGCGCAGTCGGACCCCGGCTCCAACAGCGAGCGCAGCACCGACTCGCCCATGCCCGGCTCCGAGGACGACCTGGTGGCCGGGGCGCCACTGCACAGCCCCGAGTGGAGCGAGGAGCGCTTCCGCGTGGACAGGAAGAAACTTGAGGCCATGTTACAAGGTAGGCATCCCCCTGTGCTCGGACTCCCGAAGTGCGCCCCCAACTCCTCCCCGGACACCCCCGCCTGGCGTTCCGGCGCCCACCGCTCTGGCCTGTAGTCCACTTGGCTCCCGGGTCACCTCCCCGGGGAGCCGGAGGACACCCAGCGAGCGGAGCCCTCGCGGGGCTCTCCAAGTTTCCACTCCTCGCAGTCTTTCGGCAGCGGGAGCTCCGTGCTAACTTGGAACAGCCCAGGGCCGAGTTTGTGCGTTGCCCCCAAGTTGCGCTCTGGACTTTGGAGAGGCCAGTTTAGCCCGCGCACCTGGGCTTAGCCATGCGGACCCACTCGGACCGCACGGAGTATGCGTGACTCTCTCCCCACTCCCCGACTGCCTGGAATTCTAGCCTCGTCTCTTTCTGTCTGTTTCTCTCTCCCCTTGTCAGTATCCGCTTCCTCCAGCTGAGGGGCCTTGTCTCGCTATTGGGAAATGCTCTGCAGATGTCAAGACTTAAGACAGGAGTTCCCGCCCGCCTCTCACCCTCCACCCGGAGTAAGAGGGGCCAGGATGGGGGTGAGGATCCTAAGCTTGGGGGTTGTGTCAGGGCAGTGCTGCTGGGTTGGAGGACACTGTATGTTCATCTGCTGACAGGCTTATAAAACACCTCTTGAGTTACACTTAGTTCGTAAACATGTTCCTGTACTATGGGTATCTTATTTGGTCTTTCCCAATTTTGGGTTTTTTTGTTAAACTCCCTAATTTCTCTGGGGTTTTCCCAGACTTGAGAGCTTTCACCATACTGGAAAGGAAACAAATTATGATTTTTAACAGGGCATTGGCATTCTGCGAGGGAATGCTAAAATGTCCAAGGTCATTTTGACCTCCCTTAATCATGTTAATTAGTAGCCTACCTGTGGCCACCAAGGCGACTCATTCCAAGGTAGTTGGAATGACTGTCTTCTTAAAATACTATGGAGGATCCAAAATTACTTGTACTACGGTTTTGATGAAGATTCGTTTATTACCTAGTGCCCTAATATCAAGGAAGGATCGCAGTTTTCCAGCTTTACATTGTGACTTTATACATGTCTTAGCAGTCAACGCACGGCAGAATGGGAGTGATTTAGCTGTCTGTGGAAATGCAATGGCTTTTTAGAACAATTAAGCAGATTATTTTAAGAGAGAACAACATGCTTTCCAAAACAATAACTTGGTGGAAACAAATAACAGGAGTTTTTGGCAGGAGGGCTTTTTTTTTTTGGCTGAGATACAAACCTATCTTCCTAGTTGCTTATTTATTGATAAACACCGCTGATTCTTGTCATCTCTGTTTCTATCTCTGACACCCCCCCCTTAAATTATGCAAGTTTTAAGGAGAGTTACTTCTGTGATAAACTGTTCAAATGAGAATATTGTAAACTGTGTTGGGAAAGTAAAGCCCCATTTGCATTTCAGTAACCCATTTTAGTTATTTCATTCCCCCCCCCCATGGTTCTTTTTGCTTAGTTTCTGATGAAAAGATATGAAGTTTATTCAGAGAAATATTGTCAGATTATTTAGGTTGACCTGATTGAGCACATACTCATTCTTTCAAGAAGCTTCCAGTTTGTCTTCTACATAAGTTTGGAGTGAAGTGAAAGAGGGATCTTCTTCTATGTCTTCCTTACTGTTTTATTTGTGGACATACAAGTAATGATGGTGATGTCAGTTTCTAGGAAACCCTCGTGCATAATCTGAGTTTTAAAGGTGGGATTCTTTCTGAATTCATCTTCATTTGAATAAAATGAAAAACAGGTGAGGCTTTTTTTTTTTTAATTTGAAGGCTCTCACCTTTATAATATTCAGATGTGAGATGGTTTAGAATTGCTTTGCAGTGGTAAAGTTTCCTTTAGAGAAAGTCTGAATGGAACAACATTTCTCCAGAAACCTATATGGAATGAAATATTTACCTATCAGCCCAAAATAATTCTTTAATGATTGCAACTAGTCCTTTGATTAACTTTCTTAAATCACCAGTCAGTGAATAACACTTTCTAAAGAAAGTAAACCTTGAATATATTTGACACTAGAACCCAGTGTATTTTGTGATATATTCTTTCCAGTGTCAAATTCTGTAGAATCACTATTTTTGAAGAAATGAGACTGGCATTCTAAACTGAATGTAATCATGTACCTGATTGCTATAGATCAGGTGGTTGTACCAGGTGTGGATGTTGGAATCACTTGTATCTGGGTTCAAATCCCTGTGAGATCTTGAGACAGTCTTGGTCTCTACCTCTGTTTGCCATCTGTAAGTTGGACAGATACTAATACCTTCTCTGAAGGTTTTGTGAGAATTAAGTGTTAATGTCTGTTAAGTTATTGTAAAACTTGATACATTGGTGAATAAGAACTTAGTAGCTATCAGTTTTTGTTTTTGCTGTTAATACTATAGCATGGATGAAAAAGATCTCTAGTGTGTATCACAGCTTCTAACATATACATCATATGTGGATGAAAAATGAATTTTGCAATATCATAATTGCACAAGTAAATGAAGACCAATGTAGGAAGTCTGGCAAGTCAATGGCTTTTCTAATGTTGTTAGAGATTCTTGGGTGGTAACTTCTCATTTGAAAAGTATCAATTTCATAAATTCTGTATTTGTGTACTTGGGTTTCTGATTATTGTGAATTTTGATTTGCCTTTTTTTAACCATTGGTCTTAAAATATGTACAGTTTTCCAGTTTACTTCAGGATAAATAAGATTATCTGACTTTAAGGCTACATAATACAAATTGGTGATTATAATGCTTGGAATTTGTTTCCAGAGAGACTGTCCTGGGGGCAAGTTAATCTTTAATGGCTTGTATTTTTATTAGCAGAGAAATTCTTCTATGCAATGGACCAAAAATTCAGTAAGGTTAAATATGGGCAGCAGGGTAGTGGTCAAAAAAATGAAAAGCATTCTTGGATGATCATTGAATAACCCAAAAATTGATACACATAAGTGCTACCAGATTGCAAATGTAGGGGGAAAATCACTAGATTTTCTATTTTTTAGTCTAATAACTGCTTTGGAAGAGCCATACAAAACAGTATCTAACATTTTTGGGCCTCCCCTGGTGGCACAGTGGTTGAGTGCTGGGCTACGAAGCTGCCTGCAGCTTCTGGTTCCCCGGTTGCTGGTGAGGGTCCCACCAAAAAAAAAAAAAAAACAAAAACAAAAAAAAACCCCAAAACAGTATCTAACATTTTTTGTTTGATTCTAAAGGAAGGTGGTTGATTTTATTAGTCAACAAGGTTTAGGCTAGGATTTTTATAGCTATAGTCTGCCTTGGAATTGAGGCAAGGGACAGCATTGTTTAGTAATAAATACAACATTGCTTTCACTTGATTTTATACTAATCTTCAAAGTTTAGATTTCAGGCTTCATGTGAGATGATAGTATTGATTGACTTACATCAGTTAACTGTGAGTTAGTGTGTAACGAGGAAGAGGAGAGGTATAGAGGAAAGTCTGGGAGAAAGCAGAAAATAAATGGGTTCAAAGAATGAGAAATACATATAGACCGGTGAATTTTCATTTTACATTGCAAATTGTAAAATTCCTACATAAAATTTAGAAGCATAGACATTTTCAAGGTTTCAAATCACTGTATTTTATCATAGAAAGTAGAACATGTCACAGGGTGAATGGCCTATTTTCAGTAACTGAGGTTGACATCTGGTGGGCTTTTAAGATATTGCTGCCAAAGACTTTAAAAACTATGCTGCATTTTTACAATGACAGGCAGAAAGGGGAAACATTTACTGCCACAGTTTGGGGAGTAGCAGAACTAGCCACTTGAAAAGGCACCACACATGATTGATTAAAAAGTAATTGTAGCAATTATGTTTACTTCAACAAACTTCAGTGAGGATTGTCTTATAATTGGTGAATAGATAATAACTTTTTAGTTTTTTTTTGGTGGAAGCAGGGAGAACTATGAAGCAAAACTGTTAAGAAAATAGTAGAGACAAAATATTGTCTCTTATAGTAGAGACAATAAGAGTGAAACTTTAATACTCTTTGCCAGTTAATGCTTGATTTAAGGCTAATAAACAAAAATGACAAATCAAATAACTATGAAGCTTAATAGTTAAGAGATCTGGACTCTGGGCCAGATCTGATTTTGGGTCTTGGTATTAACCTCTTAAGAGGAGCTTGGGAAAAATCTGCCACTAACAACCCCATTTCTAAAAGGGAATGTTTATAATATTGCTTTAATCCTGAGGTGCTTGTTGTAATTAAGATAAAAATAGTGTGTGTAAAACTTCACAGTACTGCCTACAGAGGTGCCGAATAAGTTAATAAAGCAATATTCATTATAAAATTCACATTCTTATATTGAAAATGAAAATTATATTGGAAATTGAATTAAGTGGTCTTATGATTAATGAACATTCTCAGGTATCTAAATATTATTGTTGGCCTTCTTGATAGTTCACTGTGTCGAGGGTATTACTTCCTTGTAAGGGTGGTGAGTACATACTATATTAGAAATGACGGAGAAATTTTAGATTTTGTTCAGGATGGGAGGGCTTGTTACTCTCTTTAGTTGTAATTGTTCTTGCCTTGAGTAGTTTTCATTCTTTGGAACTCCCAAACGAAGCGTTTTTGCTTAAGACTTGCTGTTTTATATTGCTCTGAACTTGAGCAGTCACTGGTATCTAGAAGGAGACCCCCCGAAAGAAAGTGCTTTGCCTGGGCTCTTTTCTGTTGGCTCACCTGTGAAATGGGGATGAGGATAGTCCTACCTCTTGTGGATGCTGTGAACAAAAGAAAACCGTGCTTGTGAAATGCTTAGCCCAGTGCCAGGCACATGTTTTCGTAAACGTGAGTGCAGCAGCAGCAACAACACTGAGCCACGTGATGGGTAAAGATTTCAAAACACTAGAAAGCAAGTACTTGCCAGGTTTTTTTTTAAAACCCCACATGAATCCTTTTTTTCAGGAGAGGGGGTGATTTCTTTATTAGTAAAAGTTACTCCCGTCAGCAAGTTTGTTAGGACAATTGCATTTGAATCGTAGAACAGAATTGAAGGTTAAGATTGCTTTATAAACTAAGTGAAAAGATCCATCAGAGGATGTATAGATTGGTAATAAAAAGCAGGAGCTGCTGTCAGGCTGACCTGACTTGGGTTCTAACCTCCCTTCTCCTAGAGTCCCAAGAGGGTGAAACTAGGTGAGTGTTACAGCTCCATGCTCCTGGGCATGCTTTTTGTACATCTTATCTCTGAAGACTTGGTGGTTTTGGTAAAGTTGATGATTGATAAACTGAAACAGAAAATTTTGTCATATCAATGATTTTAACAGGCAGGAATGTATTTGAAACTGCGACTAACAGAAAACCAGAGAGGTTTAGTAAACCTGGGTGTTATTTTCTTTACTAAACAAACAATTTAGGACTCAGGTCCAGGCCCCAATAGCTTCCCCAGGACATGGAGGAGCCCAGTCCTTCCACCTCACTCAGGCCATTCCCTGCCTGTGGACCATGGCTGGCTATACCTTCAGGTGCCCGGGTGGGCTGTGCAGGGAAAAGGGAGGGGAACAGTTATCTTTTCAAGATCGTGCCTTCTACAGTGACAATGAATTCTGTCTCCTGGACTTATCACCTGTGTTTCTTTGGCCACTCTTTGCTGCAAAAGAGTATGAAAATGTGACTTCTAACCTCTGTAGGCAAAGTCAGCTAGGATGAAGGGAGTCAGAATGGAAGCTGAGTGATTCAGTTCATAATTTCTCCATGGTGGGCAAAGCAGAAGGCATTGTGACCCATGATTCCAGGTTGTGACTGAAGCAAAGGCTTACTTGTATTGGCAACTATGACCTGCATTACCAATCCCTAGAAATTGGTAATGTTATATATACCTTGGCATAATACAGGGCTAAACCTAACTCCCTAAGAGGAAATACCTTTCATTATCTAAAACTGTTTTCATTTTGGTACTCCTTTTACAAATAGGAGACATGAAGTATTATAACCATCCTTTTTTACCCCACTCATTTCTTCATGTCAAGTGTTTTTTTTTTCCCTTTGAAAATTGCGTGATAGAATATAAAAACCCATTTTACTTTTTAATATCTCAGATATCCTTTTTCTCTTACCTTCTCCTTCCCTCCACCATTCACCTCAAATTACTTTTAGGATAGACAGGCTCCTGCTTCTGTCCTTTTGGCTTTTCCTACTTTGGTCACTGCAGTCTGATTCTTTCGAGAAAGCCAGAAGTTACACGAAGGTGAAATCACTTTGGAGACAGTTTGATACTAGAATTATTGCCAATCTTGTGGCATGTTTTTCTGTTTGAAATTTTTCAGAATGATGAGCTGATAAAATCAGTTTCATCCTTGGGGTAATAATGATCATATATATTTCTTTATGTAAAGTGCTTAATTGACTCCCTGGAATGAAGCACAAATTTAATGCTAAATTATAATGATATTTTGTAGTGTGTGGGGATGATCTTGGCAAGAAAACCTTGTTGCTGTGCTGTAAAGGCCACTGCATTTGATTTTCAGTTCTTCTGGTGCTAGCATTTATAGCAGAGTCCATTAATAGAAGCATTTTTTGGAATTTTACATTTATAAATGTTTATAAATTTATAAATCTGTTTCCTTCTAATCTTTGTAGGTGATGAGAACATTTATATTTGTAATGAGTATTAAATTCCATTCCCATTTGTGGTACTGATATATAAAAAGATAGTGCCCACTTTTAGCTAAAATGTAGTTTTCCTGTTACAGTGAGTACAAGGAGCTACATATTAGTCTTCATACTGAGTTGATCAGGAGCTTAATTATGTCTCTTCTATAGGAAGGTGCTTAAACACAGGATTTTCAAATTAGCCTTTGCTGTTCTCCTGATTATGAAAGCAACACAAATTTACTATAAAAAGTACAAGCAGTTGTAAAAAGGAAAATCCAAGTGATCACTAAATCCAGGATCCAGTAATAACCACTGAAATGTTTTGGGAATTTTTTCTTAGTCTTAAAAAAATATGCCTGCACATAATTTATATTTGCAACACACTGAATTCCTACCATATGTCAGGAAGAATATTAGTCTTTGGGGATGCAGACGAAACCAAGATAGATATGATACCTAACCTTGTGTGATTTGTGTCCCTTAAGTTCTAAACCGGATCACACTTCTTTCTTTCTCACTTAACACTGTGTCATGGTTATTTTTCATTTCATTAAAGATTCTTGAAGAACATGATTTTAAATGACTGTATAGCTTGCCCTTGACATCTGCTTTGTTTAAGCATTATTGTTATAGGGCATCCCCTGTGTGGCTGGGTTGGCCTGACTGGGGGTCCTCAACCATGTGCTTAAAAGGAATTTATAATGAATCTCAACTGCAGGCACACACAAAAAGGTTAATAAAGGGTTTATTTACAAAAAGGTGAAGATGAAGAAAGGAATGGCTCAGGGAGAAAGAGAAAAATTGGTAAATGCATCCTACCAATTCTGCTGAGCTGGAACCCCAATAATATGCAGAAAGCCGACGGAAAACCAAGGGCCCCTAAGGCTCACATGTCTGGTTATATATCAAACCTGGCTGCTCAGCTCCACCCTCAGTTCCCAGCAATCCTCCCTTCAGTGGTGATGACATTATGGGATTTGTAGTTCTTGGTGTCTTGGATCTCCTTGGTCTAGGGTAGGGATGGAGTCCATAAAACCTGTGTTTGTGGAGTTCATTCAGAACATCCTTTCCCCTCAACATTATGACTTTTTAGAAACTTTTCTTTGGGTGGCCAGGCAGTGGGGAGAACCTAGTGTTTCTACTCAAACTGGCTGAGATTCAGATGCTGGCTCTACTGTTCATTATTTGTGCAGCCTCTGAGCCTCGGTCTTCTCATCTTTAACGCAGGTATGAAAGTATCTTCTAGGTTGTAGGGCTTAGAAATACAGTATGAAAAGCACGCAGTAGTGCCAGGTGCAGGGCACATACTCAGGGATTGGCAGATGATAGGCATTAACATCTCTGCCCGAACGCTTTTGCCTAAAAACCTTTGTGCATCCTGACTATCCTCATAGGAAAGATTCTTACTATTGAAATTTTGGGGGAGGAGGGCATGGACATCTTAAGGTTCTTGATAATATTTGCAAAGTTATTCTCTGGAAATGTTCCCACATTTGGCAGAGAGACAACCCATTTGCAAGATAGCTCCACCGTCTACCTGTTATCCCATGACCTTGCTTATTTGAGCTGGGGGTTGTGAAAAATTAGAAGTAATAGAGTTACCAATCCAGAGCTCGAGTTCTGTTGGCCCCTTTCACTCAAACATTTGAATGACTTACTTGACTAGCATGTCAGCAGATCAATAGTTTTTAAAATTTGTATGCATAAAAATCACCCGAGAATATAGTGTAAAAAGGCAAACTTCTGGACTCCTCTCAGATAATATGATTCTGTAGGATTGGGGGTTGTGGTGGCCTGAGTCTGCGTGTTGAAAAGAAACTTGTGTGAATCGAATGTAGGTGACTTCAGAATCCCACTTTGAGAAATTAGATGGTATCAATAAAAGTTAGGAAGATTTATGTGTATTTGCATTACCCTTGAAGCTGATATTTCCTTTATGTTAATAAATCACCTGAAGCATTCTCATCTAGGAATATAAATAACTAGCACAATGTTGTATAGAGTGGCCACTTAGATACTTGGAGAAAGAGCACAAACCTATGTATCTCTATGGAGGGGATATATTATCTTTATTATTACATAGGAAGTAAATGCACTGAAATTGCCTACAGACCCCCATTAAGTTAGATGTGATAGATCTCTACTTACTACGTTATGAAATAATTTAAAAGGACATATTTTTATTATAGAAATTCAAAAAGCAATGAAAGGGAACTCTTATAAAGAATAATAAGTATCACTACTCTTGCTATCTAACTGCTATGTTCATTTTTTTTTTTTCCTTGAAATGTAGTCTTTGATAGATAGTCCTTGCCTATTATATGGAGTTTGTATAGCTGCTGTTATAGCATTAACTGTTGTTTTATATTCAGCATTTTAGTCTAATGAAAATTCTGTGGTTAAACAGTAAATTTTATCAAATATTTATTTTTAAGTTATAGACTACTTATAGTGAACATGATTGTATTGCTTTTTTCTTCTTTGGAACTATATTCTGAGGCAAGATTTTTGAGGATTTTGAAAGCAGCAGCGAAATTTAATTACATACTTACCTGTGTGTGCGACACTCTTCTGATGCTTTAAGCATGTCCAGTCTCTTAACCTCTCATGCAAGAACCCATGAGATACAGGTGCCTTTGGAATCTGTGTTTCACAGACAAAAAGGCTGCAATATCTTTAAACTCGGGGATCTGACTTCTTTTTGGAATTCTGAGTGGATCTAGATATTGGTTTTTCTCTTAGGGTTGTTTCAGAATCTACATACTAATGTAGTGTGAAGACATCAAATCTGAGTCTAGCATTATAAACTACTCCAGAGCAAGTGACAGTAACTTTCCCATTTCCCTGCAGAAATGCTAGAGGACTGTGGTGTTGGGCACAGATATAGGTTAGAACTCTTAGTGGGAATGCACATGTTCCAAAGCTCTGCCTTCTACTGACTTGGTTAAATTTTTGCAGTTTCCTCATTTGTGAAACAGGGATAATAATCCTCTTTCCTAGGGTTATTGTGAAGATGATATAATAGTCTCTAAAGCTGGCTTACAGTCAGGTGCCCTGCACCTGGTCTCTAAGTTTCAATTTCATCTCTTTCCTGCCCAGCATCTATCCCAGTGCCATGAAAATGGCAGTGCTGTATTTGTAGAGTAAATGACCCATGATGGAGCTGCATTAAAAACTCTGTCCCATTTTGGACTGGTGTACTGGCATTGCTCTCATGGAATGGACATTAAAACTAGGGCATGTGGTTGGCCTTAAGAAACACCAAACAGTTCTGCCTTACATAAGTGAGGCAGAGTAATTCCACATGCCAGGTGGTCTCTCCTGCTTTCAGTCTAGGGGCTATGTAGGCTGTTGCACTATTAGTGTTTTTTTTAAGATTTACTTATTTATGCATATAAGAACTGGGGTACAGGCCAGAGGGGTGGGGGGTGAGAGGATTCACCAGAGACAGAGTGGGGAGCAGAACAGGTGGATCTACTGAAATACACTGCTGAGGGGAGCAGCGGGTGAGACAGGAGAGGTCTGCTGTGCCATGTGGGTCATCTCCCTGGCTGGGGATCGAGCTTGTGCTGCAGTGGCTGCAGGTAGCTTCATAGTGCTGTGTCTTAGCCCCTTGCGCCACCAGGGAGGCCCCTAGTGTGGGGTTTTGAATAAGCATATTCAAAACTTAATTTAAGTGAGGCTAATGTTGAGTAATTTATATTTATGCTTGGTCTGGGGTAGTTTTATAAATTTTATTTATTTTTTAAATATATATTTTTAAAATATTTATTTATACAAGAACTGGGGAACAAGTCAGATGCGTGGGAGGGTGAGAGAATTCACCAGAGAGAGCGGGGAGCAGAACAGGCAGATGGACCAAAGACACTGCTGAGGGGAGCAGCGGGCGAGGCAGGAGAGGTCTGCCACAGCATGTGGGTATCTCCCTGGCAAGCTGGAACTTGAACCCGCACGTCAGAAGTGTGGACAGCTTCACAGTGCAGCGCTCAACCTGCTGTGCCACTGGGTAGGCCCTATAAATAAATTTTATTAAGGTTAATATTATATTCCAGTTTATTTAGTGGCAGACAATGGATACATCTCCAGATAACTTGTTTACATGTGATTTTAAAGCATTTCAGCGAAGCGATTGTCCACTCTTAAAATTTGTTGTCTTTTATGTTACTTTGCTCATTGCAGTAGGATGCTCAGTGGCATGTTTTGGGTTAGAGGGAAACATACTACCCCACTCCACGTGGCTGAATGGGAGTCAGGTGACTGGAGTTCATGTCCCAGTTTCCCTACTGACATGGTCATGTTGGAGAAACAATTTTACTTCTCAGGGTTTTGGAGTAGATGTAAGCCCCAATAGTACTTGGTGTGTGGTGTGGAGGCTGACTCAGCTCTCCATACATGACTAGTTTTGGTAGGGATTTGTTTTGATTGGCACCACACCTGAGTGTTCACAGCTAATGGGGAGGCTGATTGAATGAGGACTATTGGAATATCTTGGCACTTGGGTGTTTATAAGAGCTTACCATGAGCTCTGCTTTCTGACCTTTTGGCCCTGTAGCGGCCATGTGGTGTCCTTGGCATGTAGTGCCCTTGGCATGTAGTGCCCTGTATTCTGTGAGCTAGATGTTAACTAACTTAAAGTTTTCAGTTGTAATTGAGCAAAGATGATGTTGTAAACCATGGTTGAGATGTGTGTTGACAACTTTGTTAGATGAACAGGGAGATTATCCTTTAGCGGCTTTTTGTCACATTTTCCTTCTCCTCTGCCAATGTGTCTGGTTATCAAGCTTCATATGCCAGGATTTATATCAGATCATCTAAACCACCAGAGAAGCATAACAGGGAAATGTAATAATGTTCATTAGAGCAAAATATCACTTGGAAAGACATTTGTTTGTTCAGATTTCAAGTATTTTCACAATTGTCTTAATTGCTCTTTAATTGAGAACTAACTCAACATTTGTCTTACGGTGCACAGAAGACCACTAAAGCTTTGCTAGTCTGTTTTGAGTTACTCCCTTTATCATATTCTGAGCATACAGTTTAAAGTACCACTTAAAACAAAGTTACTATTTTTGGCAAGATTTTGTCTTTTAATTGCTGATTATAATGATTTAATTTTAAAAACCAGAAAATGCTTGAGTGTTGCAGGGGACTCAGATGATGACATGTTTATTTTCAATCCAGGGAAAGGGATTAAAAAAAATAATTAATTGAGCTAAAATAGGTTTGCATCGTTGTTTGTGTTTTAGAGGTATAGGCTCTACATCAGGTGTTGTTACTACACTGTACCTACCACTGAAGTCCCCTCTGTCCATTTCAGTTGTGCATTGTGCTCCTACCTCACTGTGTTTTCTTCCTTCTTCCCCTCTCCCTGGTTGACTCAGTTCTATAGTCAGAATTGTAGGGTTTATTGATAGTTTGCTTTATCTGACCCTTTGTTAGGTTTCTCTATATTCCACATGTATGTGGCAGCATCGAGTGTTTGTCTTTCTCCTTCCGACTTATTTTGCATTGTATAAGTTTTACATTGCATTTTGCATTGTATAATCCCCTCCATTTCTATTCATATTGACATAAATGGCAATTTTTTTTCTTTCTTTTGATAGCTGAGTAGTATTCCACTGTGTATATGTACCATGTATTCCTGATGGACTCATCTGTATTTGGGCACTTAGGTTGTTTCTTTTTCTTTTTTTTAAAAGATTGATTCATGCATACAAGAACTGGAGTATAAGGCAGATGCACAGGGGGTGAGAGGATTCATCAGCGAGAGTGGGGAGCCAAACGGGCATATCCACCAAAACACTGAGGGGATCATAATGACACTGAGGGGAGCAGTGGGCGAGGCAGGAGAGGTCTGCTGTGCCATGTGGGTCAGTTCCCTTGCTGGCCAGGGATTGAAGTTTGCCACAGTGGCTGGCAATAGCTTGATAGCACTGTTTTTAACCTCTGTGCCACCAGGGAGGCCCCCCCTTAGGTTGTTTCAATAGCTTGGCTATTGTAAACAGTGCTGCACTAAGCATAAGAGTTCCTATGTATACCTAGGAGTGGAGTTGCTGGTAGATTGTTTTTAATATTTTGAGAAACTGCCATACTTTTTCCCATAAGGACTGGACCAGTTTATATTCCTACAACAATTTAAGAGTGTTTCTTTTTCTTCATGTCCTTGCCAGCACTTGTTGTTTCTGGTCTTCTTGATATGGGGCATCTTCACAGGTGTGAGGTGGTATCTTACTATGGCTTTGATTTGCATTTCCCTGACCATAAGTGATGATGAGCATTTTTTTTTTTCATTGTTATCTATCTGGGGGAATTTTTTTTTTTTTTTGGGGGAATTTTTTTTAAATTGAAGTTTTTATGTGGTGAAAGGAGACCCAGTGTTAGCATAGAACTCTATAGTTTTAATTTTTTTTTACAGGGATCTGCAATTTAGTAATCATTGCTAGCAGTCATGTCGTCAAGTAAACAGAAACATTGCCTTCAAAAACATACTTACTGGCAGTGAATAAATATCTGAGGTGCATTGTCTATGGAAAGTGTATTTGACTGAGTCAAAATAGCTAAGCTTGAGGAACAAAGTATTATATAAATGAGTCTGAATTAGAAGGAAGTTCTGTGTAAATGATTAACTTTTAAGCTTGTGAAAATTGTCTCTTATTTTAAAGTACTTGGGAATAGTGAAGCCACATGAAAAACCCAATAGGAAATTATATATGTGTTAAAAAAAAGACATAGGATCCTATTGTAGGAGTGTATTAAGAGTATGTGGCATATGTTCTAGCATTTATTCCCTTTCCATTTCAAGAAGAAACAGCACACTGGGAATTTCTGCCTGATTGTTAGTTTTGCTAGTTTACAAGCGAGGTTGATACAGATTAAATGGATTTTCTTACCCATTTCAATACAGCTGTTACTGGTTTTGATTTTGCCTGTGCATTCTCATAATACTCTTAGAACTGTATATTGTTGGTAAGTCACTACTGGGGTAGTGCAGCAAGGCCTAGGACTTCCTATTGCACTATCAACAGACCACAAAATCAGGTTTATTTCTATAATCTCATATTACAGCAAACTCAACGGACTCAAACATAATAGCAGTCATCTAGAATTTACAATACTTTTTTTATTTAGAACAAAGAGTATGAAATATTTAAAATATCCACTTCTGTCTCTCCCTTTCTGAATTTTATTTTGCATTTAAAGTATATAAAGATATTGGATTGTACATAATATCTTGTAAACGGTCTAATCTCTACTATATCTCTGATTCCACTCAGGCGATATAACAGCTCTTTTGATTCTAGCTCACTTTTTTAGCTAACAGTGCCCCATCTCAAGCTTATACCAGACATAGTTCCCACTTCCTGCTCTGAGAGTTTCTGGAATGCCTGCAGGGGCCAGTAATTGCCACATGTATGTAACACAGAAGTGGAAAGGAGGCAATAGTCATTAAAGACAGATGTTGATAAGCAAATGTTCCCTTTAGTTCCTTAGAAGGATGAGTTAGGGAAAAATCTGGAAATAGCAGTCACCTGAGATAACCACCTCAATAATGCATCTTTACATCAGCTTTGCCTTTTGCTTCCCTATTTAACTCTCCTTTTTTGCTTACTTCCTTTCCTTCAGAGCACTTCCCAAATAAATTAGCTGTTTAAGTTCTTGTAAGGTAGAAGTAGGAAACCCCAGACTGAGGTACATATTAGGTAAGTAGAGTCTTTTCTGTGGAATCTCCTTTTGCTGTCTGTTAATAAGTTTAAGTAGGTTTTATTTTTTCTACTAGATTATACTTCTATTAAAAGTAAAATGCCACATTGTCTTAATATACTCCTATAATAGGATCCTATGTCTTTTTTGCATATCTAACGGCTGCTAAGAACAAAAGAAAGTTCAGCAGTCTGTGGCATCTCTTGAAGACCTTCAGTGCTGTAGACAAATGCCAGAGAAAGCAAGAGACTAACACCTCATGAAAAAGAAACTGAAAAAAATCCATCTAATTGGAAAATTATACACATAAACCCAGAGAACACATATCTTCATGAAATATTTGAGAGGCCTCCAGAAGTTCTAGTCTGATTGGTGAAAGTCTGCCTCTGTAGGAAGCCAGTCTGTAAAGACTGGGAGAGGTGACTTTTTCTTTTCTAAATGCAAAAATCACACACAAATAGCAAGGCACCAAAACAGGAAGACATGGCCCAATCAAAGGAACAAAATAAATCTCTAGAAATCACCTCTCAAGAAGTGGAGATCTAAGAGTTACCTGAAAAATAATTCAAAATGATCATCACAAAAGAAGCTTAGTGTGGTGCAAGTGAACATATATGAACAATGAAATAAAAAAAGGGACTAAAAAACAATTCTTGAACAAAATGAGAATATCACCAAAGAAAAAATATAAAAAAATAACTGAACTAATTCTGGAGGTAGAAAATACAATTCTATTGCATGTGGCTATCCTGTTTCCCTAATACCGTCTGTGTTAACTGAATTGAAAAATTCCCTAGAGGGCAGTAACAGCACACTTCAATAAAGCAGAAGACAGAATCAGTGAACTTGAAGATAGTCATTTGAAACTGTAAACTCAAAGGCATGAAGGGGATAAAATGAAGAAAGGTGAAGGAAAAAGAAAAAACCCTAAGGAATTTATGGGAGATTATCAAGCAGATTAATAAAAATGCTATTGAAATTGCAGATGAAAAGAGAGAACTTATTTGAAGAAATAATGGCAGGAAACTCCCAAATTTAAGGTAGGAAATGAACATAAAATTCAAGAAGTTTAACAGTCTTTAGTTAAAATGAAAAAAAAAAAAAAAGTTCACACCGAGACATAAGTGAACTGTCAAAAGTCTAAAACAGAGAATCTTAAAAGGAGCAAGAGAAACATGACTTGTTATATACAAGGGAACTCCCATAAAATTATTAGAAGGTTTCTCAGCATTAATACTACAGGCCAAAGGGAGTAGGATGATATATTCAAAGTAATGAAAGAAAAAAAATACCAATAATGAATATATCTGGTAAAATTGTCTTTCAGTAATAAAGGAGAAATAAAACCCTCAAGATAAATAAAAGCTTAGAGATTTTATGACCACTAAATGTGCTTTATAAGAATTGTTTGATGATGCCCATTACCATTTAGTGATGAAAAACTCAAAACCCTGAGAATAGAAGGAATTACCTAGGTGTATATATGAAGTTACCTCATGCTGTATATGAAAACCCACAGCCAAGATCGTTCCAAATAGGCAAATGGGGTGACCCCACTTGAAAAAATTCCTGTCCAAAAATGGGAATGATCAACAGAGTGAAAAGGCAGCTTACTGAAAGGGAGAAAATATTTGCAAACTGTATATCTGGTAAGAGACTAATATCCACAATATATATAAATCCTACAACTCAGCAACAAAAAGCAGTATAGTTAAAAAATGAACAAAGGACTGGATTAGAATTCCTTTAAAGAGATCCAAATTTCCAACAAACATGAAAAGATGTTCATAAAATAATCATTAGGAAAATGTAATTCAAAACCAAATTGAGATGTCACCTTATATTTGTTAAGATGGATTTATCAATAAGACAGAAAAGAACAACACTGGTGAGGATGCAGAGAAATTGGAACCCTTGGACATTGTTGATGGGAATATAAAATGCTGCAACTGAACAGTAGGAAGTTTTCTTGAAAAATTAAAAATGGAGTTATATGATTTAGAAATCTGACTTTTGGGTGTATATCCAAAGAATCGAAAATAGGATCTCAAAGAGATCTACACAGCCACGTGTACTGCAGCATTATTTACAATAACCAAGAGATGGAAGAAACCTAAATGTCCATTAATGAATGAATGGATAGAAGAAAATATGGTCTTCACATAAAATGCAGTATTGTTATGCCTTGAAAAGAAGGAAATCCTGTCACAGGAATGAATTTTGAGGACATTATGCTAAGTGAAAATTGATCGGATATAGAATTTAATTTTACAGAATGAAAAACTTAAGTGATCTTTTGTATAACTGTGCATATTGTTTAATATACTGCCCACTTAAAAATGGTTCCGATAGTAAGTTGTATATTATGTGTTTTTTAAGACAATAAAAAACAAAAGGTAACAAACCTGTGTGCTCTCATCTGATTTCTGCCTGACAGGACAGCTTTGTCTTATGTAAATCTTTATGAATAGTCATAACGTTTTCAAAACTGCTTGAAAGTTTTAAAAATAAAAGATCAAAGACACTTGAAGAGTCATAGCTGGTTCTTTATCTTTGGTAATGGTTTTAAAAGGGGAGCACTTTCTATAGTTCAAAAAAGGTAAAAGCATTCATCCATTGAAACCTGAACTCTGAGTATTTCCTTTGGAATTGCATAAAAACAAGTCTGCAAGAAGGCAGAGTCTGCAGTAACTGGAACCTCGTAATAGCATTTACATTTGGTGTTAACATGCATATAACAGGAAAAAGGATTCAGTTATTTTGAAGCTCTCAAACCCCAAATGTGCTGAATGGACATTTCTTTTAAAAAATAAATATACAAAGTGAATTTGTGTGACTTGAAATGTTCTCCCATTCCATAGTTAACAATTGTAACAGTATCACTTTCTCGAGTTTCCATCTTTTTAAAGTGGACTATCATGGTTTGGCTCAGCTACTAAATTAAATTATTGCTTACTTGCACATTCCTGTTGGTTACACTATAATCTTTACCTTCATTGGAAAATATGCCCTGTTTGAACATTTATTTTGGGCTGCTTGGCCTGAAATACCTCTGTTTAGCAGTGAAGCATGGATGTGTGTGTGTGTGTGTGTGTGTGTGTGTGTGTGGTATGCGTGCACGCACGCGCGCTTGATCTGTGCTTTAAAAATTGAATTGTGACTGCCCAACATGTATATGTTGATATTCTGACCTCCACTGTCTCAGAATGTGAACTTTTTGGAAGCAGGCTCTTTACAGAGGTTATCAAATTAATGTGATTAGGGTGGAGCCTCAACCAGTATGACTGGTGTCCTTATAAAAGGGGACATCTTGGACACATAAGCTCACACAGAAAGAAGACATTGTGAAGAGAGAGGAGAACTCGATCTGTGTGTTAGGGAGAAAGATTTGGAACTTTATTCCTAGCCCTTAGAAAAAAGCCTGCAATTCTGCAGACTCCTTGATATTAGACTTCTTGCCTCCAGAACTGAGGGACAATTTTTGTTAAGGCACTCAGTTTGTGCCTTATGGTAGCACTAACAAACTGATACAGCTTTTCTCTCTACTATTCTCCAAATGAAGATAGCTCAATTAGCTGTCACCCACAATTATCTTTAATCAGTTTCTCATTTCTTAATATTGCTTAAAAACTTAGATTCCTAATTTTCAAGTGGAGAAATAACAGAAGTCCGATTTGGAAAGCAGATCTAGGGATCTAGGACCTTTTACCCTCCTGCATTAAATACAAATCAGACCTTTACTTATTCAGGAATTGGACTTTGTGCAATTTGGAGAAGTGCCAGAGCCCACTGGAGATCTAATAGATGGGAAAGACAGACTCAGAAACAAATCTATTCTCATCAGCAACCTGCCCCCACTAAAAAAAATCTCAAAATTACACTTATTGGAATTAAATTTTCTAGAGATTAGAAACAGATGTCTTCAAATGACTAGTTTTTTATGACCCCATGGTGTAAGTGCCTCTTATGTGCTCATTTTCTCATCAGTGAAGGGACACTTCAGTAGTTGGGAAAGCAGAAGGTGAAGTGATAGCACACCTGGGTGTCCATGTTTACTGCCTAATACAAATTTGAGAATGCTCTGGCCTGACCCAGACCTCTGATTAAGGAAAATTGGAGGTAGTGATAGAGAAGAAGAAAGCTATTTATAGTGTTAGATATATATTTTTATTGGTTTTATGTTGGGTGAGGTTAGTCTTTGGGTGAAAAAAATTCTATGCTACTTACATTTTGTAGAATAAGGCAGTAAAGGTTGTTAAACTGACCTTACCACAGTTTTGTTTTTTTTTTTTGCAGTAATTTTTAACTACGAAACCAAAAACTGTTAATAAAGCTAGCTAGTATTCTTTCAGTCATGTGATTGGTTAAGTTGTTCAAGTATTCTAGTAACTCAGTGTACCAATGAATGTCTTTAAGAAGGTCTAACACTAGTGTTTAACTGAAGACTGTAAAGTTTTTGGAGTAGCAAAGGACCCAGACCTTTTTTGGAAACATTGACATAGTCATAGGTAAATTTATATTATCTGTTCCAAAAAATTTAATTTCACATTTTAAAAACAGAGAGTCAAGGGACATTATATGATTTATTGTGTTTATGAATTTGAGACTCTCATAACACTGATTTTTGGGATAGCATTTTTCTGTGCCTTTTCTAAAATGCATGTGATTTTTGTGTGTTTGTGTGTTTATGGCTGTTTCCATAATAACATTTTCAGATCCACAGCTTTTAGGCTTGAACCAATCTAGTCAATCTGTTCAGAGTAATTTTTTGTTTTTAACATTTAAAATTCTGAAATGCAGCTGAGATATGAAAAACATGTAGCAGAAATGAATAATAAATTAACACCACTTGGGTCAAGAAAGAAGAGACTGTCAGCATCTTAGAAACATTCCTTCATGCCCACTGTCACCCCTCTCAGGAAGGTCACAGCTAGTTTGTCAGATAATTTTACTACATTTTTGTTATGATCCCTATATACTTAGCTGGATTTTTGCCTTCTTTTAAGTTTTGTGTAAAGGCATTCATAACAGTATGTTATTTGAATTGGATTTTTCTTCCTCCAAATTTGAAGATAATCTATATTGTCATATATAACTATAGTTTGATTTTCATTGTTTCGTGTTTTTTGTCATGTGAACATACCATTTCTACACTGACAATCCTTGCCTTTTATTGGAGTGTTTAGTTCCTCAAATATTTAATGTAATCGTTGCTATAGTTTGATTTAGAGCTATGATTTTGCTTGTTGTTTTGTTTCTTAACTTGTCTTATGTTCAGTAGATTTTATTTTTTAGAGCTATTTTAGATTAACAGCAAAATTGGAGAGAAGGTGCATTTATTAGATGAGAATTGTGTGTTCCCATATATCCCCTGTCCTCACATGTATAGTCATTATTAGCCTTTCCCTCCAGAGTGATACATCTTTGCAATTGCTGAACCCATATTAATATTGTCATCCAAAGTCCATGGTTTACATTAGAGCTTACTCTTGGTGTTGTACATTTTGTGGGTTTGGACAAATAATAATGGCATACTCTTTATTTGCTCCTGTTCAACTTTTTTTTTTTTTTTGATTAATTGATTATAAAATTTCTGGTTAACTTATTTAGTAGCTTCTTGGTAACAGCTATTTTCCATATTTTTAAATGGTTGCTCTCAGATTATACTATATGCCCTCAAGTTATCATAATCTATTTAGAGTTATTATTGTCGACCTTCCTGACAGTGGAAAGACCTTGTGGACATATAGATTCCTTTATCCTTTATGATGTGGTTGCCATGCGTGTTATGTCTACCTACATTATTACACTCACAGGTCCATGTTAAATTTTTTCATTTATACAAAAATGTGTATTTTAAAACAATGAAGAAGATAAATTTGTGAATCTTTTCACATATTTATCATTCCTTGAGTTCTTCATTCCTTCCCAAACATCCAAGTTTGCTGCCTTTTTCTGGAAGAAAGTTGAAAAAAATTTATTTTTTAATCAATGGTGAACCATTATTTCACATCCTTGTTTGATTTTTCATAATATAGTTTTTCTCCCCTCAAGTGTGGTCACTGTAGTTGAAAAATATTCTTAACATTACTTGTACAACTTCTGCTTGAGATCGCTTTTCTTAATTTTATCCAGACTTTTTTTTTTTTTTTTTGGTAGCATGTTTGTTTTGCTTTGAAGAATTTCCTTATGTGAAAATACCACACTTTATTGACAGTCACTTATTTTTATCTTTTGGCTAATATGAATAAAGCTGTGAATGTTGTGCCAGTCTTTCTCTCTTGGGTGTGTACCTTGGGTATATTTGGTAATATGTTTAATAGTAGTAGACTTTGCCAATTAGTTTTCCAAAGTGGTCATAGAACCTTGAACTTTGTCTGTAATCTAAGAATTTTTCAGTTGCTCCATAACTTTTCCCAGAATAGGCATTATCAGTCTTTTTCACTGTAGTCATTTTGATGAGTATGTAATAGAATTTCATAGTGATTTTAATTTGATACCCTTGATTACTAATGAGTGTCCTTTCACATGTTTTCTGGCTATTGGTTGGTCATTTTTGTGCCACAGCTTTTCAGTAAAATGTCATCTTGTGTAATTCCACTGCCTTGCTGTCTAGCTTCTTGCTGAGAGGTTGTCAAGAGCATGACTAGGGTTCTGTGATGCCATCCTTGGCATGTTTCCACGGCAAGGCTCCCATGCTGCCCTCATCTTCCTGGTCTTCTGTTCCCACTGTGTTAGACCTTGGCAATTAGTTCTTCAATCTCTTGTTAATTCTCTATTGCCTCAAAGCAGATTTTTTTTTGGCTTATTTGCCCCTATTTCCTAGTTAGCCACAGCAGGAGGGCCCATGTTACTGGCCTAATTACTGGAAGGGGAAATTTCTCAGCTTTTCCCCATCAAGTAATTCCTATTTTTTTAATTTTAATTTTAAAGATAAGGAGGAAAACATGTCATGGGTCATTAGTTCTTAGAAGGAATAAATTGTAAGGGAATTTATTTGCAACTTCATTTGTGGTTTTGTTACAAATTATTCTTTGGCTTTCAAGGAATTTCTCGTAAAATGAGTTGTACTTATATTTTTGGTATCCATTTTTTGATGTTTTTAGAAAGAAAAATATTTTGGTTAGAATTGAATTTAGAATAGTCAGGATATATAATTATGGCAACAAGTAAAATAGCATTTCTTTTATAGTAATTTCTTAAATATCAAAATGTCTGTCTTTAGGTGATCTGTTAAAAATAGTGCATCTGTGTAGCTAGATGTGGACTGGTTTCTCATGAAACTTACAAAATATAGTACAATGGACTGGGGGAATCAGAAATGATGACTGAGTAGAAAATACCAAGGAACGGTCTCCCCTTCTAGAAAGTTACACTGACAGGATTCTTCCCATGTAACTGTTTTGAAACTCTGAAGTCTGACACATGGTATAACATAGATGAACTTTGAAGATAATGCTAAGTGAAATAAACCAGTCACAAAAGGACAACTATTTTATAATTCCTTTTATATGAGGTACCTAGGATAGTCAAATTCATAGAGGCAGAAAGTCAGTGGTGGTTCTGGTGGGATATCTTGATGGGGAAGTTGAGTTATTATTGAATGGGTGGAGTTTCAGCTTGGCAAAATGGAAATGTCCCAGAGATAGACTTTTTGTGTGTGTGATGTGTAATGGTTGCATAGCAGTGTGAAAGTACTCACTGCCATTAAACTGTACTTAAAATGGTAAATCGTATGTTATATATATTTTGCCACATTTAAAAATAAATGTTTAAAAAACATACAGTGAATTGGAAAACTCACTGCATTGGAAATATAAACTCAGTACATTAGAAAAATGCATTTTGTTAACTCCTTTTCCTCAAAATTTTAAATTAAACTATAATTTATATTATTTAATATAACCATTTAAAGAAATTATTGAGTGAGTGAGTTACGTTTCTGAGTGAAATCTTCTGATATGGACTCAGGCTTAATTTTTGTGTTATAATTTCATTCTTACCCTTGAAAATAAACATTTTTGACTTTAATATATTTTTAGAAATAGATCACCATGGCATGAGTCATTTGGATATTTTGTGATTCTTTTATTAAATATGAAAGTAAAAGAGTTAACATTGCTCTTGTGTTTTCTGTATCTGAAATTTTTTTATAATCTTGTTTCCTGGTTTTGAACAGTTGTGACTACCTTGAAGTATCTTGATTTTAAAATTTTTCTTTAAAGTTCCTGGCGGCCTGTAATTGGTTTAGAAAATATGACCATCAGTGGGAATTAGATGTTATTTGAACAGACATTGCCTGGAGGGGTGACATGGCTGCCTGGGGAAAGGTGGAGAAGTTAGGTGGAGAAGTTAGCCCTCTGATGGCAGCTCCAGGCTTTCCCCCCGCCCTTGTTTTAAGAAATTTTGTTGCTCCCCTAACTTGTGTACTCCCCCTAACAAAATAAACTCACTCCCCATTTAACTAGGCCAACTCTTCTTAGAAGACTTTTTTATGCCCTTTGTGAAATTTACCATCTGTCCCAAGAAGATGTTCAGATTATTCTCTTTAAAACATACATCATCCTCTGGGTGAAAACCGTTTTCTCTTCCTGCATTTGAAGTAATGAATGTGTTAGTACCTTGGAGAGGTTTTAGAGTCTCTAATGGGCTAACACTTCAAGCAGTAACCCAGTTAGGCTGCCCTTTCTTTAGTTCCAAGGGAATAAGTCCAAAAAATGTTCAGAGCCCTGTTTTTCTTTGTCTTACTCAATGAGACCAGAACCATTCCACTATTTGTTCTTGATTCCTAAAGACTTATAGATGGGAATTAGCAGAGGTTGTCTATTTGTATCTTGTTTTTATCATTCTGTATGTATGGATTCTCATCCTTGATTTACTTCCTGAAACAGAACAAAGCTATTATTATAGAGTTGGCATTATTACCTGTGTAATTTAGAATGCCTCTGTGTTGAGAAACAAAAATACAACAGTTTGGCCTAGCTTGCAGGTATCATTGCTATGTCTCCAGGTTTAATATTACTCCGGGAGTAATAGGATGGATGGTTATATAGTTGGGAGTAAATAATAAGTGAGATGACTGGGATACTAAAAATAAGGAGTGATGGCAAGGATGGCAAATGGGAGAGGCTGTGCCTGCTCCGAAGGGGCTCTTTCTGCTTTGCTAATAGTTACTGCCTTGTGGGAATTCAGTTCTGCTGTGTGGCCAGAGCTGTTTAAATAAAAAGGTAGACATTTAAATTTTTACATGCAGTTTTCCAGTTTTTATTATTGCCAACACATTCATAGTAAATAAATAATGGACGAGATAAAATACCACCTGTTTTCTGCCAGCAGTGTAGGGTACATGAAGCCCATTTGTTGTCCCTCCAGATAGCAGTTGATGCTTATAGAAATCACCCCCATGAGGCCTGGTGGTGACAGTCCTGTTGGTGTCAGCTTTGGGGCTCTTAGTATTGAGTGGCTCCCGTAGTTGCAGGGAAAAGTCAGTTCCAGATGACACCCATAGTTGACCACAGTTTTACTGCAAGTGAACAGTTTTCTTATTATTGTAACTAATTTTGTTATCCTGTTATCTTATCAGTAGTTTCAAATGCTTGAGGAAAAAAAATCAATATTAAAGTATCAGTTTTGCAATCCAGGGGATGTTTGTACTTTTGAAAAAAATGATAGACTTTAAAAATGATAACACATTGGCTCCCTGCCTTGTAAATGTATCAGCCTTTATTTTTAATATTTAAAGAATGAATCAGACTTTCAGATTCTCAAAGTTGGTACCTCGAGAGAAAATAGAGGATTCTTTTCTTCTTCACTGATAAGAATTTGTATGGTGATGGGGGAATGAGAATCTTCTATCTTCTGTTTTGCAGACAGGGAAACTGAGGGCCTGGACAGGCTCATGATTGCCACAGTTCATTTGAAATTTTTCAAGTAAACTTTTTATTTTAGAGCAGCTTTGATTTACAGAAAAGTTGCAGATAGGGGCCTCCCTGGTGATGCAAGGGGTTAAGTGTCAGCACTACGAACAGTCTACAGCCTCTGCAGCACAAGTTCAATCCCTGGCCAGGGAGGGAACCCACATGTGCAGCAGACCTCTCCTGTCTTGCCCACTTCTCTCAGCAGTGTATTTCAGTCATTCTGCCTGTTCTGCTTCCCACTTTGTCTCTGGTGAATCCTCTCAGCCCCCACACCTCTGGCCTGCACCCCAGCTCTTGTATGCATAAATAAATCGTTTAAGAAAAGTTGCAGATACAAGTACAGAGTTCCCATATGCCCCACAGCTGGTTTCCTCTTGTTATTAACATCTTACGTTATTAGCATGGTACATTTATACAATTAGCAATGATGAATTATTCGTATTTTCTTAGTTTTTGTCCATTGACCTTTTTTTTGGGTCCTGTCTAAAATGCTTTATTAATTACATGATCTTGTCTCCTTGGACTTCTTTTTGATTGGCAGTTTCTCATACTTGCCTGTTTTTTTAATGACTGACTAGAGGAGAACCAGTTAAGGATGTTGGAGAATGCCCCTCAGCAGGGATTTTTCTGATGTTTTTGTAATGATTGGATGGGCTTATGTGCCTTGGGAAAGAAGACCCTAGAGATGAAGTGCCATTCTCACCACCTTATATCAAGGGTGTTCACTCTCAATATGACCTGTTGCTATTGATGTTAATCCCAATCATTTGACTGACATGTTTGTCAGGTCTCTCCATTGTAACATTATTCTCTAAAATAGAAAACTTTCCCTTTTCATATTGGGGTCTTTGGAAGAAAACCCCTATGTGAAGTCTGCTCCTCAGTAGAACTTTAGGCTCCATTTCTTGGGAAGAAAGCATGGACATATTTTGGGCTTCTCTGTGTGGGAGGATGATCTCTCCCTCCTTTTATTTTCCAGTCTTTCATTTATGTCTCTATGGACTATGGCTATTTGTTTTATACCTTGGGCTGTAACTCATTACTTTTTTATTTGATTGCTCAGATTGTTCCAGTTTTGCCCATTGGGAGTTCTTTCTTTTGGTTGCTATGCCTTTTTGACATATTTCCCGTCATTGTGCTTTTTTTTTTTTTCTTGAACATTTTCTTACTTTCTGGAACTGCAAGGTGCTCATCTTGTGTATTTCCTGCTCCAGCCCTAGAATCAGCCATTTCTCCAAAGTCCTGGTGTTAGAAACCGGGATGTCACGTGCTCGTTGCTATGGAGGTGGTGGTACTTCTAGGTACTTTCAGTTGACAGAACAAGGAAATATATGGTGTATAGTTAACTATGTATATACACATATTTACAAATATTTCTCTTTGTAGCCATCTGTATCTAGATTAAACTAAACACTAGTTTGCATATTTCTCCACCTCTAAGCTACCACCCCATGGATCATGGGGCTTCCTCCCCTGCGAGGCTGTAAACTCCTGCTTCAACAGTGAGGAATCTGGCTCCTTTGATTAATCACTCATTTAATTTATTGTTGAACTCATGTATATACTGTGTCGTGGTTGCGGAATTGTTCACTAGTACCCCCCATGGGGAAATTTTATCAGTAGAGGTTATGTGCAGTTCCTTCTGCCTTTAGCCTTGTATACACCATTATATTCTGAGTATACTTAGGTCAGCACCAACATCGTGTCCCTTCAGTGAGCTTATTTTATAAAAGTTTATTAGATTAGATTATATGATCAGATCCTGAGATTTTCTGACACCTGAATTTGCATGCATTAAGGTTTGCCAAGTGCACTGTAAAGTTCTAGGGGATTTTGACAAATGCACAGTGCCATGTATTTAGCATTGTGACATTAGCAGAATAGTTTCACTATCCTAAAAATGCCATAATCTTCACCGAATCAATCTTCCTAACCTTCTCTTCCTCCCTTTCCCCTCCCTCCCTCCCATTTATCTAAACTTCGGGATTTTCTCTTCAGTCCTGCTATGCAATCACTTTAAAACTGATGAAACACATCACACAGAGTCAGAGGGACAGCTAGGGGTGGTCCCAGAGCTAGTGTCAGAGTCGGGACTTAAACACACTCTGTTGTTTTTCCTGTTCACTAATAAACTTTCTTTTAAGTGGAATGCTGTATCTCTGGCATCACCCATTTTAGAATATTTTTCCCTTGTTCTCTCTTTTCACACTCAGTGTCCTTAGAATCCTCCTACCCTCCATCACTTTCCTACACAAGCTTCCTGTCTCAGTTGACTGTCACAGTGCTCTGTGGGGGAGATAGCCAAGTTCAGGGCATGCCCTCCCTGCAGACAATATGCCCAACAGTCACATAACCTATCAATGTCAGAACTTCAGGACTCCCGTCTCCCAGTGTGTCTCAAGAGGTGGTGGGGATGGCGCTGAGCTGCAGGACCTCCAAGCTTTCTTGGCAGGGTAGTGCTGGACTGAGCTCTGGGTCACTCAAAGGCTGGGTTGAAACCACAACATGGCTATCCCCCTGACAGCTGGCCCCTTCAGCATCAGCCACAGCATCCTTCCCAAACTCTGTGATGCATCAGCTTGCTGAATCCAGCCTCATCAGAACAGATGGGGTAATGGGCTGATAGATCTTTATTTTCCAGGGTTGTCCTGAATTCTGAATATATAATATATAACTGCTGAGTAAAACCTTTTCTTGTGGGCCTCTTAATGGACTGGTGGTGCTGCCCCCAACTTCCCTGGACAAAACATGCTGCCTCCTTATCTCCCTGATGGCCCTAGAGTGCCCACTTTTCCCCCAGCTCCTGGTACCTCATATCTAGGCATCAGCACTCCTCAATGTAGCCATTCCTAACACCTCCCTAAACTCCATGATGTTATAAAGAATGAAAACTGTCTGTAAGCAGGTGGAAAACTCAGGTGACATTCAGCTCATGGAATTCTCCAGTTTCTTTTCACCTTGCCAAAGGGTTAAATCCCCTTTCCTTGTATCACCATTGTGTCTCTCTCTCTTTTTCCCTGATTAGCTTGCCAAAGATGTGTCTGTCTGGTTGGTCTGCTGAAAAAATCAATTATAGAATTTGGGTCTCAGCTCTCCTAGTGTCTCTCATCTGTCTGGTGACTGTCACCAGACAGTCTTTTTCTTTTTCTTTTGCATCCCAGGAGCTGGCAGAGTACTTTCTCTACTTTGCAGACTTTTTTTCTGTCTCATTGGGTTTATTTTTTATTACCTACTTCCAAAGTGGCTTTTAATTCAGCTGTTATGTTTTTACTTACTTTGTAATTCTTCCTCTTCTCACCTATTTCTCTTTTTATATCACCTGGTTATTGCATCTTGAAATGATACATATGTTCTCTAAGACTTTTATGAGAATTCCTGGTGCTTTGCATCCTCACTGGCATTTGGTATTATTTTGGCATTTGGTATTATTTTGGCTTTTAGCCATTCTACTAAATGTACAGTGGCATCTTATTATTGTTTGAACTTGTTTAATTACCCTAATGATGTATAATGTTGGGGTTCTTTTCATATGCTTAGTTGCCATATTTATAATATATTATCTTTGGTGAGGTGTTTACTTAGATCTTTGGTCCATTTTTTAATTGGCCTGTTTTACTGTTGAGTCAAAAAAATTCTTTGTTTATTTTGTGTGTTGTTTTCTTCATCAGATACATGTTCTGCAAATATTTTCCCTGTCTTAGGTTTATCTTTTTGTTCTCTTAATAGCGTCGTTCACAGAGCAGTTTTAAAATGAAGTCCAGCTTTATAAACTCTTTTAATTCATTGACACTATTTTTGCTATTTGTATCTAGGAGCTTATACCAAACCCAAGGTCATGTAGATTTTCTTCTAGAAATTTTTTAGTTTTGCATTTTACATTTAGGTCTATGATCCTTTTTGTGTTAATTTTTTTGTAAGTTATAAGATCATTTTTGCATAGGGATATATAAATGTTCTAGCATGTTTTCTTGAAAAGGCTGTCCTTTTTCTACTTAGTTGCCTTTGTGTCTTTTTCAAAAAGCAGTTGTTTTTACGTGGGTCTATTTCTGTGCTTCCTGTTCTGTTGCATTGATTATGTGTCTCTTTTACCAATTCCACAGTCTTCATTGTTTGATTTAAAATTTTTAATTTTTAGAAGTTTGAGGAAGGGGCTCTCATTCAGTTTTATAACAATGCTGTGTTTAACGTTTGGAACTTTTTTATCTCCATCTTGTAATAAGCTCTTAACATTTTACATCATGTTTATTTTCAAGTGACATTGAGAATGCACACTTCTAGTCCTCCTTCACATCACTATTATAGTAAATATTTCTCTCCTTGACTTATGCTATACTTGTTTTTCATTTGCTTCCCTGGTTGCTCACTAGTATGAAAGATCCATAAGAGTAGGACTTGCTCATGGTGGTATCCCTTTCAGCTGTGAACTTGCCTGGCATATGATGTAATGTAAATCTGAATGCAATTTGGTCATATATTTATTCTTGAGTATTTGTGTTGCTTAAGGGTATTGTACAGGTGAATTTGTCAAATAGCTGAACATTATAGCCATTTAAACTGTAGGACTTTTTTAATTGTAAAAATCTATAGTTGATATTTTATTTTAAAGATTTATTTATTTATACAAGAACTGGGGTACAGGCCAGATGTGCAGGAGTGTGAGAGGATTCACCAGAGACAGAGCAGGGAGCAGAACAGTCAAACCGAAAGCACTACTGAGAGGAGCAGCGGGTGCGACAGAAGAGGTCTGCCGCAACATGTCGGTAGCTCCCTGGCCGGCTGGGAATTGAACCCGCGCTGCAGAGGCTGCGGACAGCTTCACATCACTGTGCTCAACTTGTTTCACCACCAGGAAGGCCGTATAATGGGTATTTTATTTTATTTTTTTAAGATTTATTTATTCAAGCACTGGGTACAGTCAGAAGCACGGGAGGGTGAGAGAATTCACCAGAGCCAAAGCGGGGAGCAGAGCAGGCAGAAGGACTGAAGTACACTGCAGAGGGGAGCAGCGGGCGGCAGGAGAGGTCTGCACGCCATGCTGGACCCGCCTCCAGTGGCTGGGGAGCAGCCGGGGATCGAACCGGCGCCTTGGAGGGTTCGAGCAGCTTTGCAACCCAGCGCTCAACTGCTGCGTCACCGGGGAGGCCCAATAGTTGGTATTTTAAAAGTGTAAATACATGCTTCTCATTTCTTAGATACACTTTGCTGTATTTATTTTTTGTGCTACATCATATAATATTTTGACCAGAAATCAAGAATTCAGGTTAAAGGTATATTTCAGAAATTACCCAGCCTAGTGATATTAGAAATACTATAGTTTCTCTGTGTCCTGGTTCACCACTGGTTTCATTAATAGATGTCTTAAATCCTAACACACTCTAAAATTCTGACTCATAGTGGCCTTTTTCTTGTGGCATATTCTAGATGCTTTCCTTCAAGATGATATTCATGTATGTAGAACTATTATCTTTGATAGCAGGTGACTTCAGACAACTGTCTTTTTAATTATTATTTAATAAATATATTTATTAAATAATAGATTTAATAATTTATTATACATCTGCCTTTTGTGGCTAACTGTCCTTGTGATTATGTCTGTATTTTTTCCACTGGATTGCATCTTCTTTTTTTGTCATCCCCTCTAAATTAACTTTCCGAGGGCTTGTCCATCTCTGTACTTTGTTAGTTGTCCCTCTCAATAAATACATAATAGATGTTTTGGTCATCAGAATAAAGGCCTCCTAAACTTGCCCAGATCCAAATACTGTGACTTTGTTAACCATGACAAAGGAGAATTGAGGTTGCAGGTGGAATTAAGTTTTAAAGAGGATAGAGGCTGTGATGAAGGAAGGTGGGTAAGACCTATGGAAGTTGGAAAGGGCAAGGAAACAGAGTATCCACAAGATACCAGAAGGAATGAAGCTGTGCCAACACCTTGATTTCAGCCCATAAAACCCACACTGTACCTTTGAAAACTGTAGGATAATAAATTTGTTTTGTTTTAAGCTCTTAAGCTTGTTACTTAATGATAGTTTGTTATAGCAATAATACAAAATGAATACAAATACAGATGCCCAGTGTAAATTAGTTTCAGAAATTAGCATTCTGAAAACATTTATAAAATTTATCAATATATTTATATATTTATAAAATATATAAATGAAAACATAAAATATAGAACCCTGAGCCAAATCTCTGTCTCTGGGCTTCAATCCAGAGTTCTTTTCTAGTGTCATCAATACAGAAAGTTAAGATAAAAGTTGGAAACATATATAAAAAATATATATGTATATCTTGATATATTTCATGAACAAGATTCTAATGTTTAGTTTGTATGCCAGGACTACCTCATGTGTCATTTTAAAAAAGTAAGCTTTTTAGAAGTTTTTCCAATAAAGTACAACCCTAATAAGAAATTTGAAGATGTCAGTCTATTAAGTATGGATGAGAGGAATTTTACTTCTCATGTAAGAAAGTGACTTTATCTGTGGTATTTGTGGGAAGAGGAGAGAGAGGTTTAAAAACATTGAAAAATTTATACTTGAATTTGGACTATTTGAATAGGGGTTATTTAAAAAAATTAATTATGTGTATTTAAAAATAGTTAATATTAAAGAAAATTACATTTTCTCAACATTTTGAGCCTCACACTCTTGAATGAGCTAACTGGGTGACTGTCTCAACATTTTAAATGGACAGATTTCTTATTGAGTGGCAAGTGGAAGGCATGAATTGATTGAATTCAGTTACTAATCCCATGTTGGAATCAGAAGGAGTTATGCAAAGATTTGTAGATGTCATCCTCATTCTTTATTTATATTTATATCATCAGGTATCACCACCATCATACACCCACCACCAGCTTACCCATATTCTGCCACCATAGATCATTGTGCTCCTTCTCTCTTTCTTCTTACCCTCACCAAAGCCCTCACCTCTTGGTGCTTCGGTTCTGTGATCGGTGATCAAGGTTTAACTTTTAAGCTAGTCTTTTTTTTTTTTTTTTTTTTAATAAATTTTATTGTTATATTCCCCATACAATTGCAGCCCCCCCATTCTGACCCCAATCCCTCCCCTCCCACCCCCCTAAAAGTGTCTCTGGTTCATAGTTTTTTGTTGATTTTGATTTTCACTTTCTTATAGTTATTCATTTTCCTGGTCCCTTATTTAAGTTTTCTAGATTCCTGCTATGAGTGAGACCATCCGGTATTTTTCTTTTTCTTTTTGGCTTATTTCGCTGAGCATGATCCCTTCCAGCGCCATCCATGTTGCTGCAAATTGCATGTGTTTATCTTTTTTGAATGCTGAGTAATATTCCATGGTATATATGTACCACATCTTCTTGATCCAGTCATCTATTTTTGGGCATTTGGGTTGTTTCCAAAGCTTAGCTATTGTAAACAGTGCTGCTATAAACATAGGGGTGCAGGTGTTCTTTGGAATTGATGTTTCTGTGTCCTTTGGGTAAATACCTAGGAGTGGAATTGCTGGATCATATGGAAGCTCTATGTTTAGTAGGTCCAGAAATCTCCATACAGCTTTCCACAGTGGTTGGACCAGTTTGCACTCCCACCAACAGTGCAGAAGAGTTCCTTTTTCTCCACACCCTCGCCAACATTTGTTGTTGCTAGTTTTTTTAATATGTGCCATTCTCACTGGTGTAAGATGGTATCTCATGGTAGTTTTGATTTGCATTTCCCTGATGACAAGTGATGTTGAACATTTTTTCATATGCCTGTTGGCCATTTGCATTTCCTCTTCAGAGAAGTTTCTTTTAAGCTCTTCTGCCCATTTTTTGACTGGATTATTTTCTTTGTTGTTGTTGAGTCTCATCAGCTCTTTGCATATTTTTGTGATCAGTCCTTTATCATTAGTGTTGGGTGCAAAAATGTTCTCCCAGTTGGTGGGGTTTCTCTTTGTTTTTGTTATTGTCTCTTTTGCTGTGCAAAAGCTCTTTAATTTGATGTAGTCCCAGCTGTTTATCTTTGCCTTCACTATCACTGTTTTAAGCTAGTCTTTATCTGACTGTTAATTCAGTTACATTATATTCCACATATTAGTGACACCATCCACTATTTATCATACTAATTCTGTATTTGAAGAAAACTGAAATTCAGAGAGGGCAGTTTTAAGGGATTAGCTCATGTCAGGTTACTTGGTTTATTATAGTGCCCTGAGCCGAATCTGTGTCTCTGGGCTCTCAATCAGGATTCTTTTCTAGTGTCATCAATACAGAAAGTTAAGATAAAAGTTGGAGAATTTTATACCTGAAATTTTAATTTCATAGTTTTAGTAAATTTTGTAGTTAATATTTTTTAAAAACACTGGTATAGATTCTTTTTTAAAAAAGATTTATTTATACAAAAACTGGGGTACAGGCCGGAAGTGCAGGAGGGTGAGAGGATTCACCAGAGATAAAGCAGGGAACAGAATAGGCAGACTGACTGAAATACGCTGCTGAGGGGAGCAGCAGGCGAGACAGGAGAGGTCTAGCAGCCATTATAAATACTGCAGACAAACAGACATTCTTATTTTGAAAGTATACAGGACAAGAATCTGGCAAAATCTGGTTTGATTCCTAGTATAGCATATACACAGTAAGAAATACCTTTTATTTTTGATCCATAAAGTTTGAACATTTGATATGGTGAAATGAAGCACCTAATTTAAGGAAGTGTTTGCATGAATTAGGTGTGAAATTTTGCATGAATTACTTGTGAAATGTTTGCTTCCCCTGATTTGTTGGGATTACATTTAATTTTGGTATAAATTCTGCAAAAATGCTTCTTTTTCTGTAACACATATTAATGTTTTACTGTTTCATTTCCTCATAGCCTTAATTCTATTATGTTTGTTTCTGTTTTGACTTTTGTGTCTGATCAAGAACATAACTGAATGTGTAAACTCTGAACTTAATATTTTCAGTCTGTGTTTTTGTTCAGATTTGGTGTAGAAACTGGAATCTTTCTTTAGAAAGTAAAAACTAATAATAAGTAACTCATACATAGCGGGGAGAATAAAATAATCATTTTAGTTAAAGTTGATTAGATCTAGGATAATTACTTGGGAAAAGTGCATTTTTTTAAATTTTTAAAACTTTGCTTGAGTTACTTTTAGATAGTACAAACTTAGAAAACTTGGTATGATGTTCTTTGTTTCTGTTGTGAATACCTCATGAATTTAGCATTTTATTTTATGGAGAAAAAGGAGTCTTTTGGACTCAGGAGGTTGGCTCGAGGGCACGAGTAGCTTAGTAAAAGTTGCAATAGCTAGGACTAGTTTGTATTCCTAGCTATTGTACTTACTTGATTTAATTAATTACTCCTTCACTGCATTGCTTTTGTGTAGTGTCAGGGAGAAAGCAGACCACCCAGTTGGTTACAAGTTATCAGTCATCATGGCAGGAGTCCTAAAAAATCCATGTAAGTAGAAAAATTTTCTCTTCTGATTATCAAGATCAAAAAGAGAAGCTGAAGTCTAGATAATGAGGTTCTAGTAAGTGAAGTCAGTTAATTTTCAGTGAGGAGATCAGCATTCTCATCTCTTTTCTTGATAATGATTAGCAACCCTTGTTACGGGAAGTTTCGGTGAGGACTTGAAAATGTGGGTCAGTGAAGTCCCTCATGTGAAACTAAAGGTTGGCTTGGCATTTCTGGAACTCAAATGATGTTCAAGTAGGGTTGGCCCCTGTTAAACAAAGTTTTAATCATTAAATGGAAATGGATGAAGTTGGTGAACAAATATAGTGACTCCAGAGCTCTGATTTTGATTTTTAAATAGTCCTGAACATTGATTGGAGGAGAGTCAAGTGAAATATTTCACCACTGGAGTTATCATAAAAGAACTAGTTCTGGAAAGCATCCTAGTTTCTCTAAACATGGTGTTTTACTCCAACAGTTAGAACTGTCATTCCCAGTTAGGTAGCATTTGGATGGAGAAATAATATTGACTTGTATGTTTTTAAATATATCTTTCACTTGTTAATTATGACTGTTTAGATAACTTATAAAAGGAAAAGCTTACTGAGGAACTTCTATTTAGATATGTTGGGGATGGTTAATATGGCAAATTATTAACTTGGGATGAAAGTTATACCTCCCACATTGTGGTTAAAAATGTGTCTTTTACTGCAGAAAGGAAGTCTGGATTCTGTCTAATTTTTCTCTACTATGCATACAAATAGAAATATCCTATTCATTTGCAGCTTCTCAAATTCTGAAATTGTATTAGTAGTTCTAAAATAAACATTATAAAATGCCAGTTTGGTCATGCATTTGAAGCAATTCATGTTAGAAAAAAATAAGTTGTTGAAATTCTTGATGGGTCATAAATCCTTTTAGCATAAATGTTTGCAACTTGCTTACCAGCATGGAGGAGGAAAGAATATTTATTGAGAAATACAATATATTGATATAGAATTAAGTTGGCATTATTTCAGTTCCTTTAATGCCAAGTTTTCTCCTTGAAATTAACAGTAATTTGATTTAGAGAACACTTGATGCATATAGGCAGAACCTTGGGTTTTAAAGTGATTTTTCTTACTGCTTATGAGTTATTTTTTAAATAGAAACATTTAGGGCAATTATGTAAATATTGTTTGATGCAAAATCAAATAGCAAATTAGAATCAAGACAGAAGAAAACAATCAAATTACTAAATCTGGAGAATGTTCAAAGGGTCCAGGTATCAAAATTCAAAGGAGTCTCAATTTTTTTCCATATTTGTTCTTTTCAATCATACTCAGTTTCCATCTTTTTACAGTATCATCTATCTCCTTGTATTATTATTATGTTAGTGGAGCATCTGTCTTAGTTCTCTATATGGAGTGAGTGGTAGGCAAAATAATAGCCTCCCAAAGATGTTCATCCCTCATTCCTGGAACCTGTGAATGTTAGTGACTTCACAGATCTTATAACATTAAATATCTTGAGTTGTTGAGATTATCTGGATATTTTTCCTCTTATGAAGAATTTCCTTTAATAATTCTTACCCTTTATTTTTTATTTTTTTTTTTAAAGAGGCATGTTTTATTTATTTATTTATTTGTTTATACATGCATTGGGTACAGTCAGAAGCGCGGGAGGGTGAGAGAATTCACCACAGCCAGAGCGGGGAGCAGAGCAGGCAGAAAGACCGAAGCACACTGCTGAGGGGAGCAGCGGGCGGCAGGAGAGGTCTGCGCGCCATGTGGGACCCTCCTCCGGTGGCCGGGGAGCAGCCGGGGATCGAACCGGCGCCGCGCGCAGCTTCGCAACCCAGCGCTCAACCACTGCGCCACCGGGGAGGCCCCAATTCTTACCCTTTAGCATTCTTATTTTGCCTTTACTTTGAAATGCTTTCTTCATTGGGTAAGTAATTCTAGGTTGACAGTTTTTTTTTTCTTTCATTATTTTAAAGATGTCCTACTGTTTTTCAGCTTGTAGAATTTCTGACAAGAAATTGACCATCATCATCTTTGTGGTGTAAATAATGCAGATAATTTCCCCTTTAGTTCCAAAGATGTTTCTCTTTAACCCTGGTTATAGGCAATTTGAGAATAATTTATCATCAGTGTTCTATACATGTTTCTTGTGCTTGAAGTTCATTGAACTTAAGTTTGAGTTTATGGTTTTTGTTAGAGTTGGAAAATTGCAACCATTATATATTCAAGTAGTATTTTTTGTTCCCGCTCTTTTTCATACTCAGGTGCATGTATATTAGCCTGTTTGAAATTGTTTCTTAGGTCACTACCTCTTTTTGTTTTTCCCCAGTATTTTTGTATTACTGTGTTTTACTTTAGTTTCCATGACTATGTCTTTAATTCCACTAATTCTTCTGCTGCCCACAACATCTAATGTGCTATTAATCCTCTCCTTGAGTTTTTCATCCTAGGCATTGTCATTTTTATCTCTAGACCTTAAGTTAGGATCTTCTGAATATGCTACAGTTTTTAAATTTTCCTTGATATTTTTGAACACATAGTAACCATTTTTGTGCCCTTGTTTGTGTTAATTCTAACATGAGACATTTCTGGGTTTTCCTGCTTCTTTATTTGGATAGTAATTTTTTATTAGATGGCAGACATCCTGAATTTTATCTTGTTGGGTGCTGGATATTTTTGTATTCTTGAGTTTTGTTATGGGATGCAGTAAAGGGGCTTGGAAAGGATTTGACCCTTTCATGTTTTGCTTTTAAGCTTTCTTAGGTAGGACTAGAAGAACACTTAGTTGGGCTAATTTTATATCCTTCTAAGACAAAAACCTTCTAAATATTCTATCTGATGTTCAGTTTATTTTGCAGTTTCCCCCTATGACTAGTGTGGACAGTAGAAGCCATCCTAGATTCTGCTAGTTTTGGAATGCTTTCAGGTGGTTCTTGGGAAGTTTCTTTCCTCATGGATTTGTCAACTGATACCTCTAAGAGGTACTGTTCCCAATAAGTCTTTAGAGTTTTGTCTTCACAGCTTTCTCTTCTGTGGCACTCTGTCCTGCAAACTGCAGGTTCTTGATATCCTTGGAGCCCCAACTCCCTCTCTTCAACTCAAGGAGACCACCAGACTTTACCCAATTTTATGCTGTTGGTGCTACCATAATAAACTGATTCTATTATATGGTTACTTTGTTTCTTGTCTCTCAGGAATCACTGTCCTTTGTTGTTTAATGTCCAGTATTTTGAACCTATTGTTTAAAATATTTTATCAATTTTTGAGTTGTTTCAAATGTGTGGGTAAACACAGTCCCTGTTTCTTTTTCTTGACTGGGAGAAGATGTCTCCTATCTCCGAGATCATAATTATCTCCAAGCAACATACCTAGGATGGGTGGTTGGCGGGGGGGGGGGGAGTGAGTGAGTGAGAGTGAGAGAGAGAGAGAGTGTATTTGTGTGTGTGTGTGTGTGTGTGTGTGTGTGTGTGTTCTTGTTCCCAGGGCAGTAGTAATGAAAGTGATTCTTTATTTTAAAAAATTCTTTTTTATTTTTAAAAGATTTATCTATTTATGCATTCAAGAACTGGGGTACAGGCCAGAGGTGCTGGGGTGAGGGGGTGGGTGGGTGACAGGTTTCACCTGAGACAGAGTGGGGAATAGAACAGGAGGATTGACTGAAACACACTGCTGAGGGGAGCAGCGGACCAGTAAGACAGGAGAGGTCTGCTGTGCCATGTGGGTCAGCTCCCTGGCCAGGATCAAACTTGTGCTACAGTGGCTGTGGAGTGTCACAGTGCTGATACTTAACCCCTCATGCCACCAGGGAGGGCCTAAATCAATTTCATAAATAGGAAATGTGAAGTTAGAAGTACTGATTGCAGTGTCTGAACCAGAGAGACTCTGCAGGTTACAGACATTTAGTATTACTCGTCTCTAAAGTGCTAGCAGGATATGTGGCAATCTTCCATGTTAAGATGAGGTACAGAGTACCTCCTTGCTGAGGTCACAGTAATTTGGACTGCATGACACCTACAGTGTTGTGCTACTTTCTGCCCTTTCCTCCGAGCAAGAATGGAGACAGTGGTGGGCTCTTCCTGTGCCCTTGTCTGTTACCATTACAGTTCATTGTATCCTCATCCAGGGAAGCATGGGCTGGCAGTTATGTCCTGGACTAGTCTGCAGGGAAGTCCCATTGCTTTATTGAAAAGGGGGCTGTAAAATTCATTGTATTTGATTTTTAATAAATGTGGATGTGAATGGTTTTGGTGACAGTAGTTATTGGAGAAAAATTTATGAAGTGATGTACTTGTAGGAATAATTAAACAATAGCTGGGAAACATGCTTTTAGCTATAATTTTGTCACTTCCATTTTAAATAGTACTGGATAAAAGGTAAATAGGAAGGAAGGACATATTCAAGAATCTGAGTGCCAGCCACTTCTGACACCTGCTTCTGTTTTGATTCTTCTTCAGTTTACTCATGTACAGCTTTTGCTTCAGCTCACCTCTTGGAGCTCAGCTATTGGAGACACTTTCATCATAAGCCAAATCTTTCAACACTTTCCAAAGTGACTGATTCATCTCCTGGATATAATATTCTAACTTATGTTCTCAAGTTATAAGATGATATAATTTACAGATTGACAGAAAGATGCATTTTATTTTCAGAATTTTATTGGCCCTTGTGTTTACTATATGGCATCTCAGCTGGTAGGCACATGTGAAGCCTTGGTATCAATCAGTCATTATTTCGTGTCTGTTATGTCCTCATGTCTAGGGAGATAGTGTGAACAAGACAAACATGGGCTCTCATTGCCAAAGAGTTGTACTCAAGGTTTGCAGGAGTTTTGTAACCTTGAACACATGCTGAGCAGAGCCTCTTTTCATCCTGTCCTTGGGGAGTTGACCTTTTTCTTGACCAAGATGTTCTACCCCTGTTGTAGTTTTCCTGTTTAGGTTTTGGGAAAGAGGACAAGCCTCTGAGTAAGAAGCAGGTCACCCCTCATCCTCATAGCAGGTGGACTCTGCTGCCTCCTCATGCCCCATTGCCTGGCCTGGGAGGGCAACAGTAAATGATAATGGAAAGAAAAATAGTGTAACTGGCGACCCTTAGTCACACTAAGTAGCTCTCTCTGTGCTTCAGGCAGTAAGATTAATTTTTTGAAAGTCCTTAAGAGGTCTGTTCTAACTTCTTTGATTAATATACAAAAGAAGGAGGAAGGTGGCAATTTTAAAAGAAGTTGTAGTGTAAGGCTGATCAATTAAATATCCAGGGCAAACCTTAACTTTTACTCTTTCATTTTTCTCTTCCTTTTGCTGATTTTCTTCCTTTCCTTTCTTTCTCTTCTCCCTTTTTTCTTCTGCAAAGTAAGACAAAAGAAATGCATGAGTAAATGTGATCTGTTTAGTATTCCCCACCTATGACTGGGAGAAGTATACAGATATCAATTAAATTTCAAAGGAGTAAAAGATAGGGTATTGGTTTTTTTTTTTCCTTTTGTGGGAGTGAATATGCTAATGCTAACCGTACCTATGTTCCCTTTCTTTGGATCAATGCCAACTAACTTTGTGATTTGCACAAATAGTGTGTGTATTTGTGCACATAAGTCTGACTATAGCATATTAAAATGTATTTTAAAATTTATAAATAGTGATTAAAATACAAATTCCAGCACATCCATTTCCCTAAAGCTGAGGGGGGTCAGTCATCAGTATGTAACAATATATAACATTATTGGTAACATTATAGAAAGGACCTTTCATTAAAAAAATAAAATGAGAATAGTTAATAAACTAATGTGGTTTTACAGCAGGATCAAATATTCTAATTTTTAAAAAATTTATATGTATGTATATTTTACATCATTGTTCATTTTTGTACAATGCATGCTTGTATGCTTACTCCTTTCTGGTGTATTTGCCATAAAAGTCCCACCACCAATTCACTGGTGAACCATCACCATAGTCCCTTGTGCTCTTCTCCCCCGTTTGGATTCCTTCACCTCCCCTCCCTTGCAGAATGTCTCTGATTTGTACTTGCCTGCTATATTTTATTATTCTTATTTTCCTCCCTGGTCCCTTTTTGGTTCTCCTATATTCCTCCTGTAAGTGAAACCATCCATGTTTTTCTTTTCCTTCAGATTTATTTCATGGAGCATAATCCCTTCTGGCTCCTTCTATGTTGCTGTGAATGGCATGGGTTTATTTATTTATTTTTTTTGATTACTGAATAGTATTCTATTGTGTATATATGCCGCATCTTCTTGATCCAGTCATCTATTTTGGGCATTGAGTTGTTTCCATATCTTACCTATTGTAATTAGTGCTGCAATAAACATAGGGGTGCAGGTATCCTTTTAAATTAATGTTTTTATGTCCTTTGGGCAGATACCTATCAGTGGAATTGCTGCGTCATATGGTAGCTCCATTTTTAGTAGACTGAGGAACCTCTAGACAGCTTTCCATAGTGGTTGCACCAATTTGCGCTCCCACCAGCAGTATAGGAGAGTTCCTTTATCTCCACCTCACCAACATTTTATTATTGCTGTTTTTTTTTTTTTTAATATATGTGCCATTCTCACTGTTGTAAGTGGTATCTCATTGTGGTTTTGACTTGCATTTCCCTGATTATAAGTGATGTTGAACATTTTTTCATATACCTGTTGGCCATTTGCATTTCCTCTTTGGAGAAGTGTCTTTTTAGCTCTTCTGCCCATTCTTTGACCGGATTGTTTCCTTTGTTTTTGTTGAGTCTTGTGAGTTCTTTGTATATCTTTGTGATCAGTCCCTTGTCAGTTATATGGAGTGCAAAAATTTTTTCCCAGTCATTAGGGTGTCTGTTTTGGTTCATGTATCTTTTGTTGTACAGAAGCTTTTTAGTTTGATGTAATCCCAGCTGTTCATCTTTTTCTTCATTTCTTTGTTTTTGGGATGTGTCTTTTTTTTTTTAAAAGATTTATTTTTATTTATTTATACAAGCACTGGGTACAGTCAGAAGCACGGGAGGGTGAGAGAATTCACCAGAGCCAGAGAGGGGAGCAGAGCAGGCAGAAGGACCGAAGTACACTGCTGAGGGGAGCAGCGGGCGGCAGGAGAGGTCTGCGAGCCATGCGGGACCCTCCTCTGGTGGCCGGGGAGCAGCCGGGGATCAAACTGGCACTGCAGAGGCTGCGAGCAGCTTCGCAACCCAGCTCTCAACCGCTGCACCACCGGGGAGGCCCTTTGGGGATGTGTCTTTAAAGACATTACTGAAATGTATGTCATGTAGTGTTTTGCCTATATTTTCCTCTATATATTTTATGTTTTCAGGTCTTATGTTAAATTCTTTTATCCGTTTTGAATTGCCTTTTGTACATGGTGTGAGGTAGTAGTAGTCTAGCTTTATTCTTTTGCAGGTGGCAGTCCAGTTTACCCCAGCACCATTTGTTGAACTAATTGTCCTTGTTCCATTGCATGTTTTCTCCTTTGTCAAAGGTAGGTTGTCAAACCCAAATGCCCAAAAATAGATGACTGGATCAAGAAGATGTGGTACATATACACCATGGAATATTATTCAGCAATCAAAAAAGATAAACTCATGCTATTCACAGCAACATGGGTGGAACTAGAAGGGATTATGATCAGTGAAATAAGCCAGAAGGAAAAAGAAAAATATCAGATGGTTTTACTTATAGCAGGAATATAGGGAAACCAAATAAGACATCAGTGTAAAAAAATAATAACAGTACAGAACACAACAATGCAAAACCGGACAATAGTAAATCAGAGACATCCTGCAGGGGAGGAGGAGGGAGAGGGATCAGAGGGAGGGAGGGAGGAGCACAGGGGACTGAGGTGATGGTGCACAGGTGCATTGGTGAAGGAAACTCTATGGGGACTACACCTGAGGGGGTGGGGGTAAGCAAATATTGTTTAAAAATGAACAATGATGTAAAAAATAAAAAAAAATAATTAAAAAAGTTAGGGTGTCGATAAATACATAGGCTTATTTTGAGGTATTCTAATTTAATCGAATAGTTTCAGAAAAATGAAGTCTGCTTTTACTTCTGTCATTAAGTACATTTTAGCATATAATTTTCTGTAAAAATAGTGCATTTTTATTACAGAAAAAGGTAAAAGATGGGCCTCCCCGGTGGCACAGCGGTTGAGCGCTGGGTTGCGAAGCTGCCCGCAGCCTCTGCAGCACCAGTTGGATCCCTGGCCACCAGGTGAGGGTCCAACATGGCGCGCAAACCTCTCCTACTGCCTGCTGTTCCCCTCAGCAGTGTACTTCGTCAGTCTGCCTGCTCTGCTCTCCCCTCTGGCTCTGGTGAATTCTCTCACCCTCTGGCGCTTCTGACTGTACCCAGTGCTTGTATAAATAAATAAATAAACAAAAAAAAAAAAGAAAGGTAAAAGAAAGAGTAAAGAAAATAAAAACACCTCTATTTTAACTATTCAGCAATGCTTTTTAGAAATATCACTGTTAACTCTTGGTTTCAGCTTTAAAGGCTTTCCATTTTTTTTTTTCCTGTGACCGTACACATAAGTTTTTAAACTGTAAAACAGGGTTATATTAAGCCTATTTTAAACCACTTAGAATTTTTGTTTTATGTGCTTCTGAAAGTTTCACATACTTCTTGTCTTGATTACACTGACTTTTTTGGTGTTTTAAGAGCATCACTTTGTACTGTAGTGTGTCTACAATTTTTATTTTGATGTTTCCTATTCTGATTTTGATCTATCGCCTATAGTTAAGATCCTAGCCTATCTTCTGATCTTCTGCTTTGAAGTTCAGTTGTGCTAGGACCTGGTTTAGCAGATAACTAAGCTTTTTAGGGATTTTTGTTAGGAGTCAGCGAGATTTGGAGAGAGTACTTAGAGAATGAAGAGTGTGGTTCTTGGCTGAGATTTCTGAATTTAATCAGCCTCATAGTGGGAGGCTGAATAATGCCCCCCCCCCCGCAAGGTGTCCATGTCCTTTCCCCCAAACCTGTTGGTGTGTTATCTTACATGGCAAGTGGACTTTGCAGATGTGATTTAATTAAAAAATCTTGTGTGGGGAGATAGTCCTGAGTTATTCAGTGGGCCCATTGTAACCAGCAGGGTCCTTATAAGAACAAAGGTCCCTATAAGAGAAGAATGGAATGACAGGAGCTGAGGTTGGATGATGTGCTTTGAAGATGGAGGAAGAGCCATTTGCCCAGGAATGTGGATAGCCCCTGGTACCTGGAAAAAACAAGGACATGGTTCTCCTTAGAGCCTTCAGAAGGCACATAGCCCTGCCAATACTGCTTTTAGACAGAAGGACCTTTTCAGATTTCTGACATCCAGAACAGCTAGATAATACATTTGTGGTGTTTGAAGCCACTGAATGTGTAGCAACTAGTTATATTTTAAAATCAATACAGCATACATTGCAAACTAAAGGTGCTAGTGAAAGAAAGAATACTGATTTCACCACTTGACTTTTTAGACTTGTAGCTATAGGTTGTCAAAATTGTTGGGAATGAAATTGAGAGGTAGTTGGTTAAAAAAAGCCTTCTGAAATTTAGAGAAATTAGTAACAACTTTCTATTAATTCATTAAAATGCCATTGTGCTTGGGGATGTAATTTCCTCATTCAATTAAATAATATTTACGTATTTTACAACACCCTTGCAAGCACAAAACGTGTGAAACTTTTTTTTTTTCAATGGACAAACTCATCGAAATACCCAGTTTTCTCAAGGTAACCAAGAAATGGCCAGGGACATGAAGAACAGGTTTCTAATTGCTAGCTGGTGCATAACCTCTATCAATAGCTTTAGCCGGAAAAATGACTCTTAACACATTCTCCTATTTCATAGGTCACTTGAATTACATAAGCAAAAAGGCCTATGTCTCTAGTCACCATCCATGCCTGTGAGATTCTGGCTGCTGTGAGGAGTGATTAACAGACAGACGTGTTGTGTTGGCATAACCAGTCTTGCTGGCACTCATGTACGTGCTTCCTCTGCTTGGCTTGTTGGGAGGTGACCCTTTCCCAGCCATGCATTTATGAGAAAGGTGCTTGGGACCTGTGTATGTTTTCTGTGACTCAGTTGTAGCAAATCTGCTTTGCTGGGATTTAGGTCTGTCACCAGTGGCAGACCTGGGATTTAGGTCTGTCACCAGTGTCAGCAGTGGCACATTAGAAACTTGGAGAAGGGACACTTAGGTCGACTGCTCATATATCAGCAGCCTGAAGCACAGTTGAAAATCTGATGGGGCAATTATAAAAAAGATGTAAAAACTGATAGTTGTCTGGGCAGCTGCTGAATATAGCTCTGAGGTTGTGTAGTATTGTTGCTATGTAGATGACCACTATTAGGCTACATCCCTCGCACTTTAAGATGTAGAAAATGTGTTTAACATGTCCATGGAATACTTTCTATACTTACTGGTTAACTTAAATTCTGTTGATGTTGTTTTGCTTCAGGGTGTAAGCTTTAGTTTTCAATGATGATCCATTCTCTAGAAATTCCCCAAAGCTGTGGTTTTAGTGTAGATCTCATGAATCAGCCTTTTTTAACCATAAACCCTCAAAAGGGATTCAAACTCTTTCCCCCCTTGTTTTAGGAAAACTATGATGAGAAAGAAAAGTAACTTTTCATCTGTTGGAAAGATAAAAAAGTATACCCTCCCCCATAATTGACTGTTTTGAATTTTATGCTTCAATATTTTGTTCACTTTTTAAATTTCGAAAGCTGCAGTGATCACTAACACTACGTAGTTAAGACTTAACAGCAATTGGCAGTTTCAAGTTCAGATTTAAAGACATTGCTTAGAGTTAAATAGATGACTTATAGTAGCATTTTAAAAAGAACTAGTGTCTAGGAGTCCCCTGACCAGCTGTGTGTGGAGAGCAGGTAAAGGTGCCCGGGGGGAAGATAACATCATCCATTTCCAAAGTAAGATTCCTAAGGACCTTCAGACAAAGGTGCCCTCAAGTTAGAGGCTTAGACATTGGAACGGGAATGGTCTGGAGAACACTGAGAAATACTATGTGATAATAATACTGCAGGGAAGACGTTTTAAAGGGAAAAAATATGTTGCTGTCTCTTGGAGTGGAAATTTTGCAGTCAGTGAAATTCTAATTCCAACAACTTTTTGGCCTTGTGAGTTTAGGTAATATATCTTGTGTGTCTGTGCTGTTTCCTCATCTATACAACTGACTTATAGTATCTACCCCTGGGAGAGCTCTTATAAGCACAGACATGGAAGCCTCTTGTCCTCTATTCAGAATTAAGTCCTCCACATCCTTTATTTTCCTCGTCCTCCTCAGGACCCCTTATGACCCTTCCTGAAACTTTCAGGAGCTAGACTGGACTGGCAGGTGCCAAAGCAAAGCCCAGGACTCAGATGGGGAGGGTCTGATTTGGGAATGTCTTTGGATAAGCAACTCTTGGGTCGTTGTCTTCAAAGAGGAGTTCCTCTTGAGAGTCTCACACCCTAACCCAGGTCAACTTTGTTCCAAGGCCTTCTAAAGCTAATTCTGTATTATAGAGCACATATTTAATCATTCCAGTGGGTTATCGCTTCACCCCAAAGTTTAAACTGAGAAATCCTTTTGGCAAGGATGAAAGGAAAGGAAGAAGGGTTACTGGCCAGCAAAAACAGAATAGGAGAGGAACTTGTGCTCAGATCGCCCACATCAGCACACCACATCCACTCCAAGGAGGCAAGAGATTTCTCAATCCCAAAAATCCAGCCAGGGTTTTTTAGGTAAGGACTGGTTCTTTGTGTTCAGTGTTTATCTTGGATTTCTTCACACTTTTCCTACTCCTGGTGCTTCAGCCCCTTCGCCCCACTTCTCTCAACCCAGGGAATTATCAGAAAAAAGAAGGTAAGAATCACATCTGAATGCCCTCTGTGGATAATAACATGAACTTGATAAGGTTATCTAAGAAAGGGCAATTTTGCCCCAAAGCTGCTGGGCTGTGGCCTGGCAGTGAGTGGGTTTGAAAGCAGTGGTGTGCAGAGAGATTGCTCAAGCTCCCCTTTACCGTTTGTGTTCTTGAGGAAGGATGTTTGAAAATAGACAAATTAGGACATTTCACTTCTTAGATTATGCTTAAAATTTTTCAGTTTGGGCTTTTAATTTTTTTTCCTTCTCCAAATAGCATGGGAAGGGAAATGAGCCTGTGTAGCTTTGGTAAGCATGCAGTACACATGCTGTGCGTGTTTTCAGGTTACACTACAATAAGGAAACTGGCACATCACGTTAAGTGAACTGCATGCAGAATACAGCTTTTAGAGCCAGTAATGTTCATTTGGAGCTGGTGTAACTCAACAGTTTGTTTACAGTTTCCTGGCGGTTCTCCAATCTCAAACCTCGTTACTTACACAGCTTTGCATTTCCCTTCTTATTGCAATCCCCCTCACTCCAAGGAATATGTGTCTCTGTCATAAAACTTATATGTTTTGAGGGCTTTGTACTGCAGTAGGAAAGGAATACCAGGAATCATTTCTTGGGAAATATTTATTTTTATGCGTATCTTTCAAACCTATAGCTTTGGGAAATGCAACTTGAGATGATTTCTTGATCAACTGCAGGCATCAGTAAATAAGGAACTTGACTGCCTAGCTAGAGAGCAATGATAAGATGAATGTCTTAAGTATTTCTTCTTGGTTTTGGGACACTCAAGGCATCTTGGTAAATTCAGGAAAATTTACTGAAAAACAATATACACAGTGTTTAGCTCTGATGTCAGGCTTAGAGAAATTATCTTTGGCTTTAGCTATCATCTATCTTGACTTGTAACATTGAAGCGCACGCTGTAGTGGTGCCCACATGTGCTTTTCCTGGCTTGCTGCTCTTGTAGGTTTGGCCCTAGTAGACTTAAAGGTTTTCCAAATTGGCCAACCCTCTTGATGAACTCTTTGAGCCTGAGAAGCTGGAGGCGATGGCAGGAGCAGCCAAGGTGACTGGCGCTACAAGGCTAGTGTTGAAAAAGGATGCAGTGGAGCTATTCAGAACAGATGCAGTTACTTATTTCAATTGATCCCATCTTTGTAGCATTCTTTTCAACTTTAAAACTGCTTCTTACATTGGCTTTGTATGTTTATCTTTCCCTTAACTTTCTAGCCATGATATATTTGAGCCAGCAGAACTTAGAATTTGTATGAATACAATTTGGAAACTTAAAGGTTAGAGAAGTTATGTGTAAATAGAAAATTTAACTTAAACCAGAACTATGTGTATTTACCAGACCTGAACCCATTTAACCTGGAATCACTAAGCCAACTGCTAATTTGGCATTAGCACTGCTGAAACGGAAGCAAATGAGTAGTAAGTGTAGTTTTGGGTCAGATTCTTCCAGATGCTCTCGCTTTATGTGACATAAAATAGTATCTTAATCACTTTGTGAAAGGTTTCATGACATTTCCATTATGGGTTTGTCAAATACTGCCACTGATATTTTATTATTTGCTTGATTCTGGTCTTTTTCAATACCCAGCAAAGGTATCTGCTTCATCACTTTCTCGTTTCCTTCATTTGTCATTGCATTCTAGGCATCAATTTGAATTGAATTTGATTTCCCAGTTTTCTTATTTCTGCTTCACTGACTACATGTTTTTAGAAAAGCATTCTGGCCAAATTCAGAGCTCACCTGTTGGTGAATGCAGTAATAAGATCAGAGATGTATTTTATTGGAAGAAATCTTTGTCTATCTACTGGGTCCATCAAAACACTAAGGTAATGGGAGATGCTTAATTGAATACTTGTTGAATTGAATAATCAAACAGTGCATTATTTTTTGTAGATGGTAAACTTGATGGTGGCCAACCTTATGAAAGTTGCCTGAGGGCAAAGACTGTATTATTTCCATGGAGATCCTGTTATTAATCTAATGCAAAAAAAATGTTGATGGTAAAAAAAAAATTCATTAAAAGTAATGTTATAATTCTTGTACCATATGCATGAAATTGAAAAGCACAAAAATTCTCCTTTAAATTATTGATCTTTCTCATAACTATACTTTCGGATAGATAAAAAAGCTAGGGATAAAATAGCAACAAGAATTACCTCTGGTGTTGAGAAGTACAAGAAAAACAGCCTGCATGGAAGGGGGAAAAAGCATGTTGTACACGATCCCCTCATCTTGTGAATGTGGTGTGTACACGATCCCCTCATTTTATGAATGTGGTGTGTCTATGTAAATTGTGGAAAACATTTTATTTTGTTATGTATTGTTTGTTGGTATGATTTTCTATTAGGTGGTATTCGATTTTTAGATATTTGGTTTATTTTTGGTTATCTGGAAGAAGAGAGAGAAGATTTGGTACTTCATATTAATAATTTTTCATCCATATTAATGGAAGGGTGGTAAAGCAGATAATTTATATTTGACCTTGGATTCTCTATTGAGGCTTTATTTCAAACAAAATGACCTGGTTTGGATTTAGAAGCTGTTTATTTTCCCCGCTGGGCTCTTCCCACGCTTCCTCTACTTTCCTTCAGCTGGAAATTGGGTTATTGTAGTTGTTGTGTAATTATGCCCTGAGCTAAATAACTAATTTCTGTAGCATTAAGTTCAATTTATAGCATTATTATACCGTTGTTTCTCAGTGTAGGTACATTAAAGTATTACAATATAGCATGTAGCTACTATAACAAACTTCCCATGGAATCCTGCCTCACAGCAAATCTTTATTAATGGCAGGGTCCATTGTGACTATTCTGTAAGCTCAGTGAGGTTGCAGCTCTGAGTTTCAGCCCTTATGTTAGATGTTCACTGGCATGAAGGGAAGATTTTCATGCAGTTTGAGTGACTTCTGTTCTGCCCTCAGATGGAAAAGTATTAGTCCCAGGGTGCCTATCCAAAGGGTTTGGGCATAGAACTTTCTCAGTTAGTATGCCCTGTTTAGTCAAAGGCACATATACCCAACAGCATTTCCAGGCAGCCAATCCACATTTTGAAAACATGCATGAAAATAGTTTTTAGCAGCCATTTTATTAATTAACAAAGCTGTGGCATTTTGGGGGGAAAAAGTTCAGATTCCAAAACTGACTGGAGTTGCATCCCTCTGAATAGAGACTTTCAGATGCTAACAAAGCACTCTTGGGGTGCATTCCCATCTGGAGTAACCAACCATTGCTGGGTGTGGGTCCAAATCAACTAGTGCACATTTGTCACATGAGCTGTGCTGAAGTATTTTAAATATAATTACAGACAACAATAGGAGGATGTTTTGTGATTATTCTTGTATGTGAGAACCAGATTGGGAGATGCATTTGGGCACAAAAATGTTGAAATATAAGAAACATTTTTGTGGTTGATGGGAAAAAATTGGAAACACATTTGACATGGAGACTGTCCTGGAAGACCTGGGGCACATGGTTGCCAGAAAACAGGCCCTGTCAGTCCTTTTTCTGAGCAGAGGATACTTGGAAGTGAGACAAAAACACAGCATGCAGCCTAATATACTTTTTCTTTGTGTAAAATACAAACGTATATTAAAATGATTTATAAATATATACAAACTTGTGTGGATGACCAGCACACTCAAGCATACAAAGTCCCTTCGCCTTCAACAGTTTTCAGATACATTGGTCAGAGGGCTTTTGCATTTGAAAAATTATTAAGGATCAAAAAGAGTTTTTATTCAACTCTGAAGAAATTTCGCTTATGTGGGTTACAGCTACTGATATCAATAATTAGAAATTAATATAGAGATTTAAAAATGTATTTACTAGCACATTTAAACATACTCTAAACCCATTGCATGCTAATAAGAATTATTTTTTTATGAAAAACTCTGTTCCCAAACAAGACATTCAGTGTGATGAATGACTTTGTTTTACATCTTTGCAAATCTGTTGTACGAGAAGACAACTGGATTCTCACGGCTGGTTCTGCATCCAGTCTGTTGCACCATTACTCTTTATGTGGCCTCTGAAAAGCCTTAGTATACACTGGAGAGTAAATGAGGATGAAAAGGCAAAAAATGACTTGATAATTAAGATTATGAAAATAATTTTGATGTCTCAGATACTCTTGAAAGGTTATCAAGAATTCCTAACAGTACTGGATGACACTTGAAGTTTCAGAAAGTGCTTTACCATCTGTTATTTGATGTGGTCCTTATGTGCACCCTGAGATAAGCCTTGTCTCCATTTTATAGTTGAGGAAAACTGAGGCTTCTGTAGGCTTAACCTTGAAATAAAAAGTATTATGAAAGTTTCTGAGTTACTCGTACAACCAGGTTTTTATTTTATTTACTTTTTCAATTGTTGTAACCTTCGTTTACATTGTTTGTGTTTTAGAGGTTAGGATCTCCCTGTTCAGGTGTGTGTTGCCACACCACACCCACCACCAATACACCCACAGTCCATCCCCATAGTCCACTGTATCCCCTCCCCATTTTTTCTCCCCTCCCACTGTCCCTTTCCCTCTGGTAGCCTCAGTTCTACAGATTTCTAGGGTTTGTTACTGCAGCCAGGTTTAAATAAGAATCTGATGGTTCTGTTTAGGTGATTGTTCTTTTACAATTACATCTGTATTTACCATAACTTGTATTTTGCCCTTCTACTTAAATTTAGAATTCAGAGAGAGTAAAAAGTTTGTCACTGTTGAAGGAACTTTACAATAAGGTTGTTTGCACAAGAGTTATGTATCTTTGGGTAACTTCTCAGACATTCTTACAGTAAGCATTCACTATAATATTCTAATGCTTGATGAGTATTTATGACAACAGTAAGTGATACTATTTCCTATGATTTTTTTTAGTGTGTGCTTTAAATAGGTTGAGGACAGCTGTTTAATTTCTCACCATATGTGGATTACATTTCACACCTTAGAAGAGAGAGTGAATTTGGCTGAGTGTCACCTAACACTAATTAAGTTTACATTCCCTACAAACTTGTGCCCTCCAAGGAGGTCAAAGCAAGTGCCTCTCCTGAGTCTTTCAGGAATAAATGTATTGTGTAGGATTTGTGTTTAAAAACTTAAAAGTTGCAGTGGACTTACATTGTTTGTACAGAGTACTTACTGTTGCTTTAATATTCAATAGAAGTGAATTATGAGAAAAAAGCAGATTATTTGAAAAGCAACAAAGCCCCAATTTTTATTGTTTTGTTCCACATACACACTACTACTTCTTTAAGTTTCTATAGAAGTTTCTAAATGCTTGCCCTTGATTTCTGTATTACTTGTATTCTCTCTTTGCTGCCTGGGAAGACAAACTTTACATACTAGCTGCAGATTATACTTTGAGTAGCCCTGATGTCTGTTACAGCCACTGTTCCCCCTCACATAACTCAATTTGGAATTTTAGTCATTTTATTTCCTGCCTCCCACCCTCTGTCTTAGTCTAATATAGAGAATTTTTGTTTATTCTTCTCGGCCTCCTCAAATAATATTCAAATTGTTGCTGAACATTAGAAACTGCTACAAAAGTAAGGTATGTGTATGTAAAATACTATATTAAAAAGAATCATTGCTATTACAAAAATACACCTAAACATAGCCTCAAATGGCAGTGTTCTAGACCTATTTTCTTTCTTGGAGCAGGGCAAAATCAGCTGGAGAGAAAGAGGTTATCCCACTTGTCTTTGAGTTAAGGGCAGGCTGGAATGTTTTCTTAGTTTTTCTTTATAGGGGTCTTATGTAGTCTTTTATTGAAGGGGAGGAGCAGAAGACAGCCTGTCAGAAGGTGAGGAAAAAAGGGAAAATGGAAACAAAAAGTTTGGGGAGGGGCAGAGGAGGCTTGAGGACATAGAGGAAGAAACTTCACCTCAGAATAAGTTTGCTTCCAAGCTATGCACCTACAAGGTGGGTCTGAGGCTATTAATGGTCATGCTGGGGTTTCTGTGGGCACTTAGTCATTAATAGGGTGCCGTCTCCCCCTCCCCTTGAGTGGGCAGGGGCTCGTCCCTTTTCACCGAGCCTCACTGGATGCACGTGACAGACCCTAGAACGGGGATAATAGGACAGTGAGGCCCTCAACGGTAGAATATTTGTTCCAGGGCACACAGCTAGTAGTGAGGCCGGATTGGACCCACATCAGTTTGCTGCTAACACTTCTTGGCCTTTCCAGATTGGCTGCAATTTGAAAAGATGGGGGATTTGAGTCTGAGGTGGGCCCAGGTGGGAGCTGTCTGTAGTGAGTCTGGTACTTACTACAGTATAATTTCCTACAATACTTCTCCAGATAAAGAAGATGGAAGATGGTGGAATATCTGTTTCCAGAAACATTTTTAAGGAAATCAGAGAGAGGCCAAAAGGGATTTAAGTTTCTCCAGAGAGGAAGTTGAGAAACTCAAGTATAGCAAACCGCTAATGCCAGATGTTATTTATCCAAAGGCTTTTGGCTACATCGCAATATTTTCTGGATCTCTGCTAGTACTCTGCAGTCTTTCTGAAGCTGCTTTGAGTTTTAAAAATATAAGTACCTGAATTTGAAACCATGGTCATTTAACCTAAAATATGCTCTTAAAACCCTAAATTCTTTGGACTAACAATGGTGGAAGCACAGAAGGAATCACTCCAAATGATTATTTGAAGTATTATTTTGTTCCAAGTGGAAAAATTATTTCTCAACTGGCAACTATTTTAGCTAGAGTAAGCTGTGTTTATGCTTTAAAAAAAAAATCACTCTTACTCCATACACGTGGAATGTTTCCTACTTAAATTTTTAATTATTCTTTAATGGAAGGCTAAAAAGTTTTCCTGTAGCCGTCTTTGGCATTTCTACCTAAATAATAACAAAACCTTTTATATTTACTCATAAGCAAAAAATACTTATTTCTCTGTAAAGGGTGTGGAGAGGTGGGTGAGGGTAAGGTAATTAAACTTTCCCATAAAAAAGGACTATTGGTTTATGATCTCAATTCTTTAATTATCCTTCTTTAGCCGTGTGGCCTTTTCAGTAACGTTCTAATTTTTATCTTTATTAATCATTTTTTTCTCTTTATTTAGAGAGGATTTTCAAGTTATTTTTGCTGCTGAGAAGTCAGTCAAGGCATCTCTTCCAATTGTTCCTCAGCACAACCACACAGCCCTGGCCTAGGGCCCACGCTGTATTCCAGCACACCTCTCTGACTGCTGGAGAACCTGGGGGAATGTATTGTCGTGCTTCATCTATTTTTCTTCTTAATAAAGAGTGATACAGAAACATTTCTTTTCCTTCTCTTTGATTCTGGTTGTTGAAAATGTTCCTAAAATAATAGCTCACATTCCTGCCTTAGTCAGCACAGTGGAAATGGTGGCTGAAAACCTACTAGCATCAAGTGACTTTTCCAGATCCTACTTCTTAAGTGTGTGGAGATTTGAGAGGAGTGGAGATGAGCAGCTTCTGACATAACAGCCAGAGAGGCAAGGGCCCTGGTTGCTGTGTACCTGCCGCCCCCATCAGAGGGAAACTCAAAATCAGTTTGAGTCCTGCTGGCAGCTCACCCTAGAGGAGGAACTCAGCTTCCCCAGGTTCACAGGTGTGCAAGGGCTCTCCCTTCCCGCCTACCCCCTGCTGCTCCTCGTTGAAAGCCAGCCCCCATTCTCTTCTCCCTGGCTGCCTTTAAAGACACTGAATGGCTAGGAAATGGCCATTTTGAAAGATTTTTTTTTTTTTTTTTTTTTTACATATTCCTGTTTATTTTTTCTCAACAAATAAAGGATTTCTTCTCTCAGGTGTCATCACCATAGTTTTCCCACCACCAGTTTTGAAATAAATCCTCACGACACCTGAATTTCTTATCAGTTGATTCTTCCTGAGCTTTCAGGATGATGAGGAACCCAAAGTTCTCCTCACACTGTGCCCCGAGTGGTCAGCCACCCAGAGACCCAAGCCAGTTTCTCCTGGGGAAAGCCACTGCTTCCTGTGGACTCCCATTAACAACTGGTGTGAAAGTGCAGCTCAGTGGTGTCCATAAAGGCAGTAGTCCTCTCATGCTGGAAGCTTGGCTTCCTGCTGGTGCTGAGTGGTCCAGTCTCCTCCATGAAATGAGGACCTGACTTACTGGGGAGGGGGTGTTGTATGTATTCAGGGAGCACAGGCAGCAAGCACTGGAACAGCAGGGGTCCAGGGAACAGTGATCTCATCCAGAGACTGGTCTGGTGGGGAGAGGTGTTTGTTTTACAGTCTATCTGCAGGCACAGATATTCAGGGCTCTCCCTGGGTGTCATTTACCACTGCCAGAGTATTTCATCCTTCAGGAGGGAGTCCGGTGAGGAGTGCTCATTCCTAATGCTAACTTTTGAAGCCATTGGAGGGTTTTCCTCTCTAATTACTGAGCCTGCTGAGAAGCTCTGTTGTGAGCCACTACCCCTTCCTCCTAGCCAGCTTCTGCCCAGTTGATTGAGATGGTCTGCTCTCAGGGGAATGGAGGCTCATTTTGCTCAAAGGGAGTATGATCACAAAGGTAAATATTCAGCGCAAAGAAAGCTCTGGTTTCCAGGTACAAAAGAGGAACAACTTTTTTTGATTACCCATTTGTTTTGGATAATAAGGTGTGTACACTGTCCCTCATATTCAGTCACTGCAGCTTAGTTCTGTGGCTATTTGAGAATTGACTGTTTTGTATTTTCCCCTAAATCTTATGATTTGGAATTTTTGACTTTCCTTGCCACCGGCCTCCCCAATATCAAGAAACATTTCCATTACATTTGAAAATCTATTACTGATGGAATACAGATGAGATGTTAAATCAGTGTATAACTGAACTTGCAGTTTTTCAATGTCAAACAGCATCAGGAATTTTGTGTTTAATTTTCGAATCTGCTCAGGCTGTCTTAATGATGGGAGTTAGAAAAGAAAAATTATGTGACAACTGTTTGATTTTTAGGTGAGGTTTTAATCAGGGAAGGGAGATGTATTCAAATTTTACAGTTACTTGTGCACAAGAAATTGCTGGAAATGTCTAAGAATTTTTTTTTCCTCTTAAAAATGGTGACTTTATTGATGTCTTGAAATCACTAAAATCTTTCTGTCATCCTTGCTCATTAACTAAAGGAGGTAATCAGAATCTCTTCATAGTCCTATTTTTAAAAAGGGTAATGTGAAGTTCCAGATAATTGTTACTAATAATTTTGAATGTTTCATATGTTGAACTATCTTTTCAAGTGTTAATTGAACTGATTTTAATAATGGTATTCCTAAATCAAGTACTTCACAAAGCCATAAAAATTAAGTGACAAAAATTAAGAGACAAAAATTAAGACCCAATATTGGGTCTTACTTATTAATTACCTTATTCATGGCCCGCTTATTTATCATATGCTTAATACCATTTTTTAGTACTTTAGTTCACTTAATCCATGGATCTAGTGATAGTTTTTGAGAGAGAATATATGAAAAATATGCCAAGTTTTTTAAAAAGGGCATTTCAACCTCATGTGCCTCTCTGTTGTGGTTCTTAAAAAAAATTTTAAATAAACAAGTAGGGATTTGGTTGCAGGGAGGGACTAAAGAGTCTGAGATATTGGAAATGTTGCGATTTATGGAAGATTGAGAAAAGCACATTTGTTGTCAGTATTACATGCCCATGGCATGTTTTGTTTTGATTTTTTTTTTTTTAAAGATTTATCCGTTTATGCATACAAGAGCTAGGGCACAGGCCAGAGCTGAGGGGGGTGAGAGGATTCACCAGAGACAGAGTAGGGAACAGAACAGACAGACCAACTGAAACACACTGCTGAGGGGAGCAGCGGGCAAGTCAGGAGAGGTCTGCTGCACCATGTGGGTTTCTCTCTGGCCGACTGGGGATCGAACTGCTGTGCAGCGCTTATGCCACCAGGGGGACCCGCCCATGGCATGTTTTAAAAGAAAAAGAAATACGTCATAAAATGTAATCTTCATTTCTTCAGTCATCAAATTGAGTTTCCCTCTTTTTTGAGATAATTGCTTTTACCAGATTCTTGTGGTTTTTACCTGTTTGATTTTGAAGCAAAAATTATAACATTCTCTACACACCATCCCTAATTTTTTCATTTTTGACTTAGTATCCTGAAGCTTGTCTCTTACAAGTACTTGTTCTTTCTAATGTCTGACTGGATGTACTAATATTTAGTGCTCTACTGATGGACATTTTTCTTGTTTTCAATCAGTTTTAGAGCATATGCATATTGATTTCAAATGATGTTACAAAAATTGCTCTCCATAAACTCTCTACTTTATATTCACAGCAATAATGAATAATGAGAGAGATTGTCTCACTTTCTACATTCTCACCATCATCATGTGGTCTAACTTTTCAACCTATATAATAGGTTGAAATAATATCAATATATTATTCTGATAAATTAAAAATGTTATTTCAGTGTAGTTTAAATTGATATTTCCTTTGAGTGAGGTTAATATGAAAGAATATTTTTGACTCAAGATACGAGATTTGATCACCATCCTTTTGGGACCCTTCAATTCCAGTTTATGTTCTCTGTCTAGATGATATTAAATATTTCTATTCCATTACCATCAATGCAGATGTCTTGGTGCCATTATATTTGTTGTCTCTTTGGTGCCTATTGCTGCTGTAATAAATTGTCACAAATTCAGTGTTTCAAAACAACACAGATTAGGGCCTCCTGGGTGGCACAGTGGGTTTAGCGCAGCGCTGTGAAGCTGTCCACAGCCTCTGTAGCGTCGGTTCAATTCCTGGCCCGCCAGGAAGATACCCACATGGCACAGTAGACCTCTCCTGTCTTACCCGCTGCTCCCCTCAGCAATGTTTTCAGTCCATTTGCCTGTTCTGCTACCTGCTCTGTCTCTGGTGAATCCTCTCACCCTCCTGTACCTCTGGCCTGTACTCTAGTTCTGTATACATAAATAAGTCTTTAAAAAAATATATGTACTTTAAAAAAACCCCAAAAAACCAACACAGATTTATTATCTTACATTGCTAGAGTTAGAGGTCTAAAATGGGTCTTACTGGGCCTCCCCGGTGGCTCAGTGGTTGATCCCTGGGCTGCGAAGCTAGCCTCTGCAGCACTGGTTCAATCCTTGGCCAACTGGTGAGGGTCCCAAAGGGCATGCAGACCTCTCCTGCCATGCCCACTGCTCCCCTCAGCAGTGTATTTCATCAGTTTGTCTGTTCTGCTCTGCTCCCTGCTCTGGCTCTGGTGAATTCTCTCACCCTCCCATGCTTCTGACTGTACCCAGTGCTTGTATAAATTAATAAATCTTTTAAAAAAAAAGAACAAAAGAAAATGGGTCTTACTGGTTTAAAATTAAGATGCAGGTAGGGGCTAGTGACCCCTTCCATCTTAAAAACCAACAGTGAAGCCTTTTAGAATATCAGATTCTTGACCTGTTCTTTTACTTTTAAATACATTTGTGAGTATAATGGTCCTATTGAGAGATTATGAGATAATTGCTTTAAGTTCCCTTGTTAGCCATTTTTATTCTCCCTCACCATATGCCCTAGAGGTTTCAGGGATTAGGATGTGGGGCCATTATTCTGTCTACCATACTGCTCAAACTCCACATACCCAAAATAGAATTCATAGTTTTCCTATCCTAAACATTCTTTCCCTGATGTTTTGTGTCTTACTAGATGGCTCCTCTATCAAATTACCTCAGAGTTATCTTTGATTCCATCTTTGTGTCCCTCACTTCCCATATATAACCTATCATCAACTTTTGTGGACTTTGCTTGCAAGATAATGTTCAAATTAAAGACATCTGGCTCATCCACACCTATCCCAACATACCCTTTATCTCCTGGTTGAACCTCTGTGGGAATTTTGGAACTGCTCTGTCAGAATGTCCTTTTTATTTCAACTCTATTGAGTTATGATTGACATATAAAGGTTGTATATATTTAGGTTGTACAGCATGATTTTTTTTAAAGGCGTGCAACATATGTTCTTTTGACTTTTTCAAAATATTCTCCATATGTTAGCTACATTTAAAAATGTAAATATACTATCAGTGTCTTTTTCCTTCTTAAAAACTTCAGGATTAAAAGAAATCCCTGATGTGAACTTCAAAGTTCTACCCCTTAGAAGAGCACAAGGGACTATGGTGATAAATCACTGGTGCTGTCGTGGTGGGAGAACTATGGGGACTATACCTCAGGGTGTGTGTGTGTGTGTATATATATATATATATACACACACACATACATACATATATGTATGTGTATATATATGTATATGTACACACATACATAATGTCCAAAAATGAACAATGATGTAAGAAAAAAAGTCCTTCATCTAAAGATAAACTGAAAACAAAACAAACAACAAGCAAAGTTCTACTCCTTGTTTTTTATCCCATCATTCTCTATATTCCAGTCTCCTCTCTGCTTTGCACACTCAATCTCCATGTTCTGATTTAGATACTTCAGGGAAACCTTCCTTGTGCTTGTGGGTCTGTATCAAGGGCCTCAGATGATTGCTCTCAGACTTCTCTGCCCTTTTTTTTATAGCTGTTGTCATGGTTTGTAACTGTAGCTGTTTTATTTATTGAGTAGTTTGGTGTCTGCATCTCGAATGTAAACATGAAGCTGTGTAGACCCTGCACAGGCACACACATCTATAATTTTTCCCTAATTGTTCTCCACTATGCTATGTTGAAATTCCCTTTATTGTGAGGTAGAATATTGCATATTCCTTAACATATCAGTCATATTTCATAATGTTTCCTTCTTATTTCTGTTTGACTCAGTACTGTTTGTTTTGAGTTAGTTGACTTTGGGGTTACATTTTTAAGTCTCCACATGTGCACACACTTCACACACCCTCTACCACACCTCCCATGCTAGTGCTCTGGCCCCCTGGCCCCCATGCTCTTCTGGTCTCATTTTACATTCTACATTTCTGTCTTCAAATCAGGGAAGGGAGGAAATATCCTCTCCTCCATGCAACCCACTGTCCTCACAAGGTGACCATCTTCCCTGAGTTCTCATTTCTTTTTGTGTTGCCTGGGGTTTAGGTGGGATGATGGACGGTGGCATTAGGGCCAGTCCTGGTGTCGCTTAGTAAACCTTGGGAGAAGTTGGCTTCCCCAACATCAGTGCTTCTCTGGCCGTCCTATCTATGGACAGGCATCTTGGTGCCCTTTTCTGGGCCTTAGCTATTTGAGGATCATTGTGACACTGTTTCTTCATTTCTCTCTGATTGTTAGTTTCTTTGCCTTCACTGGGCGGTAGGATTCATTAGTATAAGCATCATTTCTGCTTTGTTTTTCTCCGTTTCTTAGTATAGAGTGACAGGCTGTTCTGGTTATTCAGTAGTGAGGTGTTTCTGAGGACATGAGACTTATTAGAGTACTGAAACTGGGAATGTCCTGGGCAAGTTGGGATGAGTTACTCATTCTGTTTCACTCCTTTCTTAGCACAGTGACTGCAAAAGTGGGTATAAGACATTTTTACATGAATGAGTGGAACTGGGAAAAGACTAACAAGTTATTGATATATTAATAATCACCAAGTGTTTTTTAACTTAATTATAAAAATTCAGAATAAATAAAATGAGTCATTGTGCTATCCCATCTAATAGTTATTAATTTCCTTCACTTTAGATTTCTGATTTGCAGCTGAAATTGGCATGTAGTAATGAGAAATTATAGAGATGGGGCATAAAAAAGTGGAATCCAGGGCCTTCCCTGGTGGCGCAGAGGTTGAGCGCTGGGTTGTGAAGCTGCCCGCAGCCTCTGCAGCGCCGGTTCGATCCCCAGCTGCTCCCCAGCCATTGGAGGAGGGTCCCACATGACGCGCAGACCTCTCCTGCCGCCCGCTGCTCCCCTCAGCAGTGTATTTCATCAGTTTGCCTGCTCTGCTCTCCCCTCTGGCTCTGGTGAATTCTCTCACCCTCCCGTGCTTCTGACTGTACCCAGTGCTTGTATAAATAAATAAATCTTTAAAAAAAAAATGGAATCCAGCTGACTTAATTCTACGTGAAACAGATCAACAATGTATTTCTGATATTTGTAAGACTGGATGGACTAGGCATTTAGATAGCGTTGCATTATTGTTATTTTTTCCTTTGAGTTTGAAGAGTGTTTTGCATGGCCAAGTAAGTCTCAGGCAGTCTGTATGGTCCGTTCCTTTCCAGGACTAAAACCCAACTCTTTGTGTGGTCATTTTAAAACCTATTTTTTAAATAATTAGCTGTCATTTTGTTTTCTCAGTAATTATTATTATTTTTTAAAGATTTATTTATACAAGAACCGAGGTACAGGCCAGATGTGGGGGAGGGTGAGAGGATTCACCAGAGACAGAGTGGGGAACAGAACAGGCACACTGCTGAAGGGAGCAGCGGGTGAGACAGGAGAGGTCTGCCGCGCTATGTGGGACCCTCGCCCGCCGGCCAGGATCAAACCGGCGCTGCAGAGGCTGTGGACAGCTTCACAGCGCTGCACTCAACTGCCTTCACCACCAGGAAGGACCTCAGTAATTATTATTAGTTCATTAGTTTAATTGTAAGAACTCTACACAGTATAGGTGTCATTGTCCCCATGTGGCAGATAGTGATATACTTTCAGGGAGATAGTTAAGATTGGACTGCTCGTGTATAGTAACAGACATACAACTTTTGTTAAGCAGAGGTGTTATGCTACAAACCATATAATATACACTATGGTTTGTAGTCATTATTTTTTGTTTTCCTCCAGTTAAACTTTATCACTTAAGAGATATTCTCACTTAAGTTCTTCTGCAGCTGGAAAATGATAGCTCATATGTGCTGCTACTAAAAATGTATTCTTACCCTTGCATGGCATAGAGTGATGTGGAGACACAAATACTCTTATATATACACAACCTATACATATACATAGGCACACAAGCCTGTGATTCCACACATGTGAACATGTGTATGTTGTTTGGAAATGCACGTTTGTGTGTGTACATTAATGTATTCATTGAATTGAGTGTGACTTCATCAACCAGCATTATTAACCTCCTACAAGGTCTTCTCTAGTCTAGTTTGGCCCATTTGTTCTCTGTGGGAGTTACAGATCTGTCATTCAGCCTGCTGACAGCTGTGAGTTTTATTAGTATGTCTTATACAGGGGAAGAGAGTGGATGTTACCCTGGGTGGCCTAATTAATACTTCACAGATATTGAATGCCACATGTCTCATGTATAATTTGTGTATCATGACTAGTGCTTCTGGTACCTCCTGCATATTTAGTGCCTTACGAATATTAGGTACCTCTTGTGTATTTGGTGCCTCATGAATTTTATAAGGTTTTTGGTTTTTCCTTTTTGGTTTCACACACATATGTTCAACTTTAATATATCTCATCTATCCTTAACACATCTTAGGAGTTGCACTGTGCATTTATTTTCTTGTGTTAGTTCCTGCCCTATGGGGCAGAATTGAATATTTTCTCAAACAATATAGCAAGTGTATATTACAGCTGTCCAGTTACAAGAGTCCATGTAAACAGTTCCCAGGAGTTTCTGGGGGAAAATTTTTTTTTCATATTCAAAATTTCAAGTCAGTACATATGCATACAGAAATTTTCCAATGTAGGAATTTTCATGAACATTTGAGTATACAAAAGCTCATATGAATTGAAATGCTTATGAACAAAACTATTCTTGAGTGACTATATGATTTTGCTTAATGTATGTACCATGAAGTTTGTGGAAGGAGGTGACAATGCTGTTTAATACTCCTTATACCTTGAGGCTTTTGGATTTTAATTTGCCAGTTTAAGTGTGTTATATATGTGTATGATATAGTAATGATTCAGAGATATCAGTGGAAATATTACTTTGTAGAATGAAGTGTAAGGTTAATGTACAGAGGTTTTGGGTGGCTAAGAAGCTCCATTTCATTCTGACCAAGAGGTGGATCCTCATTCAGCACTTGGCTTTTGAGCAGTCTTTAAGGTTACCAGTAATTGACAGTATTGTTTGTATTTTCTGTGTAACGTAGGAAGTAGTTCCCATTTTATTAATAACTGCACAGAAATGGACCTAGAGTTTGACACCTTCTCTCCCACCTTCAGGGAAGATTCATGTAGGTTGTTTGAGAAGGTATTTTTGAGCATATACACCAGCCACCCCACATGTATACATAGGGACATGGTATGCGAAGTGATTGTGTACAGAGTGCTTTTTCAATGTAATTAAAATGAAATAAAGTTGGATAACTCAGAGAATCTTAACACATACACATACTGTAAATAATTCATTATACCCTTAAAATGTAAACATTCCCTTTTTTTTTTAAAAGACTTATTTATCTATGCATATAAGAGCTGGGGTACAGGCTAGAGGTATGGTGGGTGAGAGGATTCACCAGACACAGAGTGGGGAACAGAACACAGGCAGATTGACTGAAATACACTGCTGAGGGGAGCAGCAGGCGAGACAGGAGAGGTCTGCTTTGCCATGTGGGTTTCTCCCTGGCCAACCAGGGATCGAACCCATGCTGCAGAGGCTGCGGATTGCTTCATAGTGTGGCGCTTAACCCCTTGAGCCACCAGGGAGGCCACATTCACTTTTTGTTAGAGGGCTGAAGCCTTTGCTAAATATAGGAGGCTGATAAGAAGAATTCATATTTTTGGGGGGCCTAGTTAATTAACACATTTGGGAACAGATACAGTAGGTCTTGGTAAGCAGTTGACACAGCTGGTGGGAGTAGAGGTGCTCAGGGGGTGGCCAAAGGTGTCTCCTCAGTCTTGAGGGCTTAGGGTGCTCTTGTGCATTCATCACTTTATGTTGCAGAAGGGAAGGGAGAAGCTCTGGGGATGAGGCGATTGACTAGGAGAGATGCTTCTGCTGGTTTTGACGCTGCCAGTTCTCTTTTTATGTCTTTCTGGAATTTCAAGCTGAGATTCTCTGACTCCCATCAGTGAAAGAGCAGGTAAGAGAGTCATTTCTTGTAGGGTGGCTCCCATTGGTTGTGTTCTAGAGCTTTTTAAGCAAACAGGGCTTGGCAACCTGAGCTGTGTGCCCAGAGGAGCTAGTTCCTGAGGTTTTCCTTTGTGCTAATAGAGTGCATAATTCTTTTGTTGCTTTGAATATACGAAAACAGCTAACATTAGTTCTCAGCTAATTGACTGAGAACTTTGCCCCAGGCTAAGTGCTTTGTATGGAGGAGAACATTTGATCCTTATAACACTGGGTGACAGATTGGAAGCTGGCAGCGCCCAGACCCATGCTATCAAGTGGCAGGTAGAGTGAGCAGCTGAGCTGGTTTGCCTGGGACTGAATGGTTTCCTGGAAGCCTAGACTTTCAGCACCATGCTGGTTGAGGAGTTCATCCCTCCTGTGACTCCTTCCCATGGTACCTGTGGCCAAAGGAACTTGCTCACTGCAAAGGCGGCCCTCAGCTGTTGATGGGCTAGAATTGATAGGTGAATATTAATCTCTGAGTCTCTGGAGGGGACAACTCTGAAGCATGTCCTCATTGTTCCTGAAGAGTTTCCCTATGGAGTTGGCCCTGAAGCCCCATAGAGGGAACCAGCTGACACACCTGTGTGTGACACAGCTTCCCTCTTTGTTCTTTCCCATTTCACTTTCCCATCGCCCTACCGATTGGAACCCACTTCTACCTAAATTACTGCCACTCAAATACTTGTCACAGAGTTTACTTCTGGGGAAATCCAATTAAACTAACCCATTTCACATAAGAGGAAACTGAGGTGCAGGGAAGCTGAGTCATTTTGTTCAAAGTTAGTGTGTGGTAGAGCTAATAATGACCTCTCAGCTACTGGGTTATATCTAGCTTTTGCTCCTATCCTTATCCATTTGTAATCATTTCCAGAAAATCTAAAATGTCATTGACATATAGGATTAGCAAGCAACCCTCAATCCAGTGGGATATGGGTATTATTAGAGACGGGGCTGGTATGTTATTACTGTCTCCACTAAATTTATTGTCAGTGGGTTGAATGTGGAGCACAAAATTCCTCTAGGGGAGCCATGGCTGTTTTTACTAAGGAGGAATCCATCTTTTATCATGGAGCTTCCAAAGTCAGCATGGTTGCTGACTAAGGTTGTGGTGCCAGGCCCTTGCTCTGGGATGCACAGTCTGGGCTTGGCTGGGAGCAGGGCTCGTGACAGCTCTGTCCGGAGTGGATGGAAACCGCCTGCTTGTGCTAGGGAGTTGTGTCTGCTGGTTCTTGGCGCCCATCCTAGAGCTCTCTATCTATGGAATGACTCATTATAAGGAAGTCTATTAAAAACAAATCTCTCTCTGTTTTAGAGGATCTCTTAAAATTTCTCCTTAATTAAAACAATTTTGCTGCTTTCAGTTCCAGTTACTGTCAGGAAATGTTGAGTACATTGAGGAAGGCTGTGATAGTTACAGTACTTGAATTTCCTATGAGGATGGCTGTTTTGAGAAGTGACTGTATTTCCCTCTTATTTGGAAGGAAGGGCTTTGGGAGTTATATACCAGGTTTTTTTTTTTTTTTTTAATTCCTTCACTGTAAAACCACTCCTAAACCAAAGCACTCCCGATTTCTCTAATCAAAGTGACTCTGCTTACCTGAGCATTGAATGTTCTTCTCCATTGTTCTTAATCCCTTGTGGTAGTTTTATAGGTTCTTTAGAGTATCTGTTAAAAAAACAACTATCTGGCAAATGATTGATAGAAATCAAATGAGACTGCAGAATTGTAGAATTTAACCATATTGACCATGCTTAGAAATTGGTGGGAAATATTTTACTTTTAAAAAAAAGGCATAAAATTATTTTGATTTTAGATCTTTGACCACAGGTGCTGGCTCAGGTTTAGAATGAGCTTGCCTTTTCTTGTCTACTCATTCTTTCTGCTGGTGCATTTTTTTCCTTCCCTCACAGATCCTTCCCTCAAAGTTTTGAGAAATCTCCTGTCATGCACATCCCCTGACTCTGCGTATTTCAGCTCCTATCTTCTTTGTTTCCTGTATGCGAAGGTGCCACTACCACATGCTCCCACATCACTGTAGGTGCCGGTGAGCACTATGAGGCAAAGAGATGCTAGGAAGAATTCAGAGCACATGGTGGAGGGTTGGGTTTTCTTTCCGTGGTCACGACTGCAGGTTCATTGAAAACAGGTTCATTTTACTGGTGGTTGTGTGTTGAAACAGGATGGGAAGTTAGGCTTCACTAATGGGGAGATTTCAGGATGTAACAGGAACCTTTGTTTAACCAGGTGCTCTGAATATGAGGCACCAAGAGTTACTTAGAAAGGTTGATGTGTCCTTAGGAGTTCAGGTATGTGCTCTCGCACCCTGCAAGCACCAACTTTCCTTACCACTTGCTCTGCCTTTGGGGAGTGAGGAGAGGCATGCCCTGAATTCTCCTTGAACTTGTTCTGTCTCTTGACTCTGCCATCGTGTCTCCTAACCTAGTCACATTTAAAGTGGTGCTTAGTCTGACTTTTTGGTGAAGGTAGAACATGTATGTATGTGCAGGGGTGAAAATCTACCTCCCAAATTATGGTGTTATATAAATGACTGACAAATGAATACAAGTTGAGAAAAATTGTGGTACTTAGCAATGTTTCTCAAGAGAGGTAGTGTTTATTTTTCTTGACTATATAAAATCAGTTTCCCAGAGTATGATAAACCTTTGTATTCTCTCCATGCCTTTTATAATTTATAAATGGGATTTTGTTAGGTTCTCAACTTTTCCTTTCTGAATGAAACTTTCCAAATAAAACTTTATTAGAGAAACATGTCCTCTAATGAATATCTTATTATATTCATTGCATGAATACACTGTATTCACTGTATGGTTGCATATTAGTACTGGTGAAAATTGAGATAACATTCTTTTCCCTCTCTTGTCATTGGCCATTTTTTCTTTTTTGGGGAGTCATGGAGAAAGTTGGGGACAGTTATATTTTGCATTAACATTGTTAGAGGATAGTCTATAATGGTATGACTTGCTTCCTCACTGTAAGTCCTCCAAGTAATTTTTAAAAACTCCTTGGAACTCTCTTTTTCTTCACTGTTCTTTTTTTTAAGATTTATTTATACATGCAAGAAGGCCAGAGGAGTGAGGGGTGACAGAATTCATCAGAGCCAGAGAGGGAAACAGAACAGGCAGACTGACGGAATACACTGCTGAGGGGAAAAGCGGGTGAGACAGGAGAGGTCTGCACACCATGTGGGACCCTCGCCGGTGGACGGGCATCGAACTGGCACTGCAGAGGCTGTGGGTAGCTTTGCAGCCCAGTGCTCAACCGCTGCACCACCAGGGGAGGCTCTACTTCACTGTTCTTTCCCTCTCTTTTCATTCCCACATGCAAGAAGTACCAGATCAGTGTTCCTTGTTTGATCAAGGAACAACTCCATATGAAAATTCTGAGATCAATTTCCATTTCAGGGGCAGGAAGGTGATGGATGAGGGAGATGTCTTGGGGCTCTGTCTTCAACTATAGCTGTCTGATTGTCTCCCAAGCAACACTTTGCTCAAACCAATGCAGTTTGATTGTCTTTCACAAACCTGAGCAGAAGCGGGAGGAAAATCACCTGCAAAAGATAGGAGGAAATCACCTGTATTTCTGTATATTTTGGGATTAATTTCATTTTTGGACAAAGACTGCCCAAGAAATGCTTCACCATGCATCTGCTAAAGCTGAAGCTTTTATTGCCAAATTGCTGGCGTGACTTTCTGCCCCTCCCTTTGCTCTCATTGTCTCTGGATGAGTGTGAGGGGGCTTTCTTATGGTACATGCAGCAGCGCTGATTTGAGAAGTCGTCTCCAGTCCTTGCAGTTACAACAGGCACATTAAGTAGCACACATTTTTCAGAATCATTTGTTGGCTCGTGATTGTGCTTGTAATGGTGCTTATTTAAGAGCCGCACAGCTGTAGAAGTCTGTTGGTAGCCACTGTGTCGGTACAGGTAAGCTGATGTATTTTGCATGAGAATCTATGGATTCAGGTCTGAGGAATGGGGAGACTGAGGCCCATCTCTATGACAGCGCAGTGGGAGAAACTGGGCAGGACCTGCCACAGGGCAGATGTGCTAGTTTGGGTTAACATTTGAACAATTGGCTAAGATGTACTGTTTTGTACATTCATTTAGACTTTGGTAATTCTAAAATATTCCTGGGATATCAGACTTTACTGGGTTTAGTTAGGTATATGAATAAATACAAATTTAGAAAGTCCTTGTTTTTCACAAATAGTTAATTTAAATGGATAAACCTATGATTAAACACTCTTGGGAGATGGTTTTTGCTTCTGTGCCCCTGCATTATGCATTTTTTTGGGCTATTTTCAGAGTCCTATGCCTATATACTAAGAAAATTGGGAAATAAAGAAAATAATTAAAATGTAACAATCATATACCTTCTTAGAATATGATCTTGACTTTTTGACTAATGCTCCTATTCTGTTTATATAAAGAATATTGTGCAAATACTGTTATGGCTCACTTAAAAATCATGTATTATTCCCCCTTCCTTTTTTCTGGATAGCTTGTTGATTATTTTTCCTTACTATTTCAACACTTTTGAAAATCAAATTATCTTTTCAGTTGACCTTAAAATGTTAGAATAAGTGCCTATATATGAATTTTCTTAAATATCATTGTTTTTGCATGTTATAAATATTATTAAGATGAACATATTTGTGCCTATAGCTTTTTCTCTTTTTTATGTTTTAGATTATATTTGTAGGATCTAGTCTCCTAGAAACAGAATTACGGGGTCAGGTACATGGCAATTAGTTATTCTTTTTATAAACCAAATTACTGTCCAAATTGCATAAATTTCTACCTCATTACTGTGAAAGCACTACATTCTTGTTGGTGCTTATGGTATTACTGAATTTCAGAGTTTCTATCATGTAATTATATAAATTGTTAAAACCTTCACCTGATACCTACAAAAATGTAAACCAATTTCTACCTCAGTAGAAATCTTTAAATTTTCTGGGAAAATATACCATTAAAGAAATGATGTTTTCAGATATTTGACCTAGTAAAGATCAAGAGTTTATTTTCAAACCCTTCTGAAATTAACCATGGATTAATAGATTTAACAAACTCAGAAAGACAGTCTAGAGAATTTTCATACTGCATTATTTTAGGATAGGAGCCCATGCAGTGTACTCCCCACTGTCAATCCCAAATCGGGGAAGAAATTTTCATTGCCATTTTAGAAAGGTTTGAATATTTTGAGACTGGTTAATAAAATAGGGCTAAGACATTTTAGCTCTTTGAATTTCAGAAAAATTTGCTTGAACTTTCTAATGTAAACAGTGCAAAAAGAAGCTATGATTGAACAATTCAAGAAAATGAATACATCTGGCCTACCACACTTTTATAGCAGATTAATTTTAATTGATCTAGAATGTGACTCTTAACCGAAGTTACAATTCTGGGAACAAGAATAAAGAAATGGGTTAGAATATGATCACGAGGTTTGCGTCATAAATATACACTTTTTTTAATGAGATGAAGTAAAAGTAATGATATCTGTTATAACTTTTATCCCAGGCCAAAGGCTATTACCTTTAAATTACTCTACAAACATAGTTTGAGATGTAGGCCACATTTAAAAGGTGGTTTTTCTGCTACTGATGAAAAATGAATCTATGTTAACCAAGAATTTTAAGTGAACTAAATTGTAATCACATGGTAGATTTTGATGATGTTTAACAAAGACAAATAATTCTTTTCAGAAATGAGAATTGATGGCTTAGTCTTCAGAGAGTATCTTTATTCAGACTAAATGGCTTGAGAGGAAGGGATCTGCTCAATTTTATAAAAGTAGGCTTGTTATTGATCAGTGGCAAACTGCTGAGTTTCAGAAGAGCACCCCTAAATGTTTTCTTAGATTCTCTAAATTTGGATGTCTTGATCTATAATAACTAGATTATGCCAAGTCACATTTTAAAGAAGTCTGACTAGTTATAGAAGCAAGACTTGTTAGGAGTGTAGATCATAGCTGGTATGGTTGGTCCCTTACTGCCTTTTTTTTTTTTTTTTTTTTTTGAGCATATCTACACTTACTCCCTATAAACCTTGGCTCATATATATGGTCCTGTGGAGTAGAGAAAAAGTCTTTCAGGGCCACCAAACACCTGTTGCTTATTTTGACACTCAAACCTCTTCTGGTAAGATGTAGTGTGAGGTAGTGTTAGCTCAACAGGTCTTGACTAGAGCAAGTTTAGAAAGGGAAGGAAATAGTTTTAATAATAAAATGTAAGTCAGTGATGGCTTTACCATGTTTGAGTCATTCCTGAAAAGCTGGTCCTCTATGTTGTGATGACTTATGCTAAACACCCAGAGCACTGGCATGGCCTTGATGCCCAGAATGACTTAATGTTGTTGGATTTAATTCCTTTTACCTGTCTCAGAGTAAATGCATTTCTCGTCCTGGCATTAGGATGCAATGTGGGATAGACAACAGGATTATAGAAAGTCAGCTTGACAGAGAATTTGGTTATAAAAGCATAGATGTCACCCTCTGGTTTTGGTTATGTCCTGAGACTTAACTGTGTGAGAATTGTCTGGTACATTTACAAAAATGAAAATTCCTTGGCTCCCAGAAAGATAAAGATCCATGGGATCTGTGAGTGGCACCTAGGAATATCACTTTTTTCAAAACCTCTCTCTTTCCCAGTGTATCTTTAGATGTGCCTACAGTCCACTTGAGTATTACATAACCCATGTCCAGTTGGTGTGTTTGCTTAGGCAGATCTATTTTGTTTGGGCTACAGGGACTTATAGGTGAAAAACAGATAATTTTTATGATATAGTTAAATTTATTGGCAGTTAAAAGAAGTATGGAAAGATCATGCAGATTCATTGTTTGGTTATTCACAGGTTAATTTTGTAGGGAAAGTGAAAGTGTGTACCTTGACAGAGGAGAACCCTCCTAGCAGCAAAAAGTATTATCTTCTATAATAGTTACAAGGAGTAGGGAATCAGTAACATATGTTGTTACATTTTCTAAAGTCATAAAGGAAATAGATGGAAGAGTGGATGGCCGAACACTGGATCTGAGACATAACTAGTATTAAGTATCACCAATATTAGGTCTGTGGACTTTTACTTAACCACCTCAGATCAATTCAGGTCTGCTTCAGAGATTGTCTGTTCAACCACCTTTCCATATGTTTGGTCTTTTTCTGCTTCTGTTTTCTGCCTGGATCTACATTGCCCAGGAGACCTCAAAGCCAAAGGGCTTTTCCAGTTTGCTTCCCTTTGGGTGGCTGACTTAGTGCCAGTCTTATCTCCTGATATGCCTACTGCCCTACCACTGTCTTGAAGGTGGTAGTGATTAATACTTTCTTCTTGTTGTTAATCTTTAGATTATAGGCATCACTTGTTTTACTGCACTTTGCTTTATTGTTATTCTTACATATTGAAGGTTTGTGGTAACCCTTGTGAGCGAGTTACTTTTCCAGTAATATGTGCCCACTTTGTTTTTCATTGTTTGGAAATAAAGTTTATTTAAATCCAGGTATTTCTTTTTAAGTTTATTTGAATAAGTGTTTCTTTTTAAAAGAAATATACTGCTGTTGCATACTTTACTATATAGCGTGAGCATAACTTTTATTGGCATTGGGAAACCAAAACATTTGTGTGACTTCCTTTATGCAATAGGCTCTTTATTGCAGTGGTCTGGTACAGGACCTGCAGTATCTCTAAGGTACTCCTGTACTCAGCTTTAATCAAAATCTTTTAAAATAAAAATAAATACAAATATAAATACTGTGAGGTCAAGATAAAAAAATCATGCAAAAACTTAATTTCTGTCTTTACAAATCGTTGGCTTAATTTAATTCTTGGAAAATGTGTTAATAGTTGTTATGCTCTTAGGCCAGATCATCACACTTTCCCTTTGTATTTCTCAGTGGCCAGAGTACTGCATCAAATGATATATAGATACAGTTTAAAAATGAAGTTGTAGGGGGCCTCCCTGGTGGCTTAGGAGCTAAGTCTCAGTGCTACCACTGTGATGGCCCACCGCCGATAGCCTGAGTTCGATCCCCAGTCATGGAGCTAACCCACATATGGTGCAGCAGACCTCTCCTGACTCACCTGCCGCTCCCCTCAGCAGCCTATTTCATTCAATCTGCCTGTTCTGCTCCCCACTCTCTGGTGAATCCTCTCACCCCCCCCAACACCTCTGGCTTACAACCTACTTCTTGTATGTATAAATAAATAAATCTTTAAAAAATAGAACCAATCAAAAAAGATAAACACAGGCAGTTTGCAGCAACATGGATGGATGGAGCTGGAAGGGATCAGGCTCAGCAAAATAAGTCAGAAAGAAAAAGAAAAATACCCGATGGTCTCACTCATAGCAGGGATTTAGAAAACCTAAATAAGAGACCAGGAAAAAGACTAATCAATGCAAAGTAATAATCAAAATCAACAAGCAGCTATAAACCAGAGACACACTATGGGTGGTGGTGGGGGATTAGGGAGGAGCAGGGAGAGGAAAAACTAGAGTCAAAATAAGGAGGGGGGGGTGCAATTGTATGGGGAATATAACCAAAATGAAAATGCATACATTGTACAAAGATGAAAAATAATGTAAAAATTATATAAAATAAAATATTAAAAAAATAGAACCCCAGTGTTTTAAAAAAAAGAGTAAAATTAAATCACAAGTTTTGGTTAACTCAATGTTCAGTGTTTATATTAGCCATGCTGTTGTTCCCTTACAAGCCAAGGAGTATACAAAGCTTTCATTTCCTTTTTTGTCAGAATTTAATTTTTCCTAGAATTAATAATTCCCCCCCCTTTTTATTGGACTTTTTGGTTATCTGCACATTTGTCATCTTTGCATTTGCCTGTTCAAGAAATTTTTTTTTCACTTCCTTCTTGGGGATTTTTCCCTCCCTCTCTTTTCTGTATTTAATTCCCAATTTCCTTTATTTAGAGAAGTCTCTTTGTTTTAGTGGCTTAGTTTCTATTTTGTTGGCATACAACCACAAATTGTGCCAGGAAGTAGTGGGAAAGTAATTTTTATTTTTCACTTTGCTTGACTGAACAGGTTACCATATCATTACACTTGATTGAAGGTTTCACCAGGTAAAGAATTTTTGCATTGGAAGCCATTTTCCCTTAGAATTTAAGATTGTACTCCAGTACCATTAGCTTTCTATGGCATGAAGGAGAGTTCTAATGCCTATTCTAATTGTAGTATAATGCCTATCCTACTGGCCTACAGACTGTTCTATTCTCTTTGGAAGGCTTAAAGATATTTTTATTACAGATGTCTGAAATTTCAGTAGAATATGCCTTGATATTGGTATGTTTTCAATATGCAGTTAGATATTTAGTTGGCTTTATCAACATAGTAACTTACTTTTTTTTAAATTCTGGAAATGTTCTCATTTAGTTCTTTGATATTTTCCATCCAATTTAATCTGTGTTCTTTCTTTCTGATAATTTGGAAAGCTGGTTTTGAATTTTTGGATTGACCTTTTAAAAAATCATCTTTCCTCTTCTGTTTTACATATGTTCCCTTATTTTCCTTTTTGGGAGAATTACAAAAAAGTTTTCATAATCTTGGATAGAATTGTATTTTTGTAAAATGTTTTGATTTTACAAGATTGATTTCTTGTTCTTTAAATGTAGCAGGTCCTTGAATAACATTGCTTCATTCAATGTTGTTTTCTTTAAAGCTAATTCTATTTCTTTCTGGCTTATTTCACTGAGTGTGATCCCCTCCAGCTCCATCCATGTTGCTGCAAATTGCATGAGTTTATCTTTTTTGATTGCTGAGTAATATTCCATGGTGTATATGTACCACATCTTCTTGATCCAGTCATCTATTTTTGGGCATTTGGGCTGTTTCCAAAGCTTAGCTATTGTAAATAGTGCTGCTATAAACATAGGGGTGCAGGTGCCCTTTTGAATTAATGTTTCTGTGTCCAGAAAGAAAAAGAAAAATACCAGATATTCTCACTTTTAGCAGGAATTTAGAAAACCTAAATAAGGGGCCAGGAAAAAGACTAATTATAATAAAGTAAAAATAAAAATCAATAAGCAACTATAAACCAGAGACACACTACAGGGGGGAAGGAAGGAGTAGGATCAAAACAAGGGGGGTGGGAATTGTATGGTGACTATAACCATGATGAAAATGCATACATTGTGCAAAAATGAAAAATGATGTAAAAATGTATAAAATGAAAAAAAAATTAAAAAAAAAATTAAAAAATAAAAAAATAAAAAATAAAAAATAAAAATTAAAAAATAAAAAAAAAATTAAAAAAACCTTTACCTGGTGGCGCAGCAGTTGAACGCGGGGCTGGGAGGCTGCCCGCAGCCTCTGCAGTGCTGGTTTGTTCCCCGGCCGCCGGCGAGGGTCCCACCAAAAAAAAAAAAAAAAAAAGAAAATGAAGAAAAGCTGATTTAAGCAACTATAGGTAACTTTTTATGAGGACTTACTCTATTCTCCTTTTATAAAAAATATCTCAAGGCACTACTTTCTTATGTTTTTATAGGCTTAAGAAATGAAAGTCTTAAAATTTTTCCTTTTCCTCCTTTTCTCATTCCCCACCCTATCTTTCCTATCATTTCCTCCTCCTCCCTTTTCCCCTTCCCTTGTGTTCTTTTTCCTTACCCCCTTCTCCTATCCTGTTCCACCCCCATCCTCTTCCTTTCCTGTTTCCTTTCTTCTCCGCCTTCCTCTCCTCCTTTCTTACCTCTCTCCTCCTCTTCATCTCCTCCTTTCATCATTTTATTTTGTTCTTGGTCATATTTTAAAGTGAGGCAGTAAAATCCTTTCCACTTTGGTGGCATTTTTTTTATGATCAATTTATTTTTTTAATAATAAATTTTATTTTTATATTCCCCATACAATTGCACAATTGCAACCCCTTATTTCGACCCCAATCCCTCCCATCCCTCCCCTCCCGCCCTCTACCCCCCATAGAGTGTCTCTGGTTCCTAGTTTTTTGTTGATTTTGATTTTCACTTTCTTATATTCATTTTCCTGGTCCCTTATTTAAGTTTTCTAGATTCCTGCTATGAGTGAGACCATCCGGTATTTTTCTTTTTCTTTCTGGCTTATTTCGCTGAGCATGATCCCTTCCAGCGTCATCCATGTTGCTGCAAATTGCATGTGTTTATCTTTTTTGAATGCTGAGTAATATTCCATGGTATATATGTACCACATCTTCTTGATCCAGTCATCTATTTTTGGGCATTTGGGCTGTTTCCAAAGCTTAGCTATTGTAAACAGTGCTGCTATAAACATAGGGGTGCAGGTGCTCTTTGGGATTGATGTTTCTGTGTCCTTTGGGTAAATACCTAGGAGTGGAATTGCTGGATCATATGGAAGCTCTATGTTTAGTAGGTCCAGAAATCTCCACACAGCTCTCCATAGTGGTTGGACCAGTTTGCCACCCTTTGGTGGCATTTTTTGACTTTGGTCCTCACCAACAAGGGAATAAGCTTGTATGCTGACACATTTCAAGGTGAATAACTGCTGCTTGGCTATTTTATCATGCCACAACCCCTAAACCTTTAGCTGTGGACTCACATCCGGCCAGGGAGCAACCCACATGGTGCAGCAGACCTCTCCTGTCTTGCCCGCTGCTCCCCTCAGCAGTGTATTTTGTCAGTCTGCCTGTTCTGTTCCCCACTCTGTCTCTGGTGAATCCCCTCACCCTCCTGCGTATCTGGCCTGTACCCCAGTTCTTGTATAAAGAAATAAATCTTAAAAAAAGATTATGATGCAATGAAACTGGACACGTGGCATACCCAGGAACAAATTTGAATCCTAAGTGGGAATGGCTGTCCTAGTTTTCATGGCAGTGCGTGGTCCTTGAGTAAATCTAAGTCACTGGCAGTGTAGAAAGGAAAAGTGGCATTGACATGCAGTATTTATTTTTTTAAAGAGGCACGTATTTTTTTATTTTATTTATTTGTTTGTTTTATACATGCACTGGGTACAGTCAGAAGCGCGGGAGGGTGAGAGAATTCACCAGAGCCAGAGCGGGGAGCAGAGCAGGCAGAAGGACCGAAGTACACTGCTGAGGGGAGCAGCGGTCAGCAGGAGAGGTCTGCGCGCCATGTGGGACCCTCCTCTGGTGGCCAGGGAGCAGCCGGGGATCCGAACCGGCGCCGCAGAGGCCGCGGGCAGCTTCGCAACCCAGCGCTCAACCCCTGCGCCACAGGGAAGGCCCGACATGCAGTATTTAGACCATCATTTCCAAAGTGAGGACATTCCAAAAAGAAATACTCTACCAAAATTGCTCTACTCGGGGTATTGGCATTATGGGTAGGACATTTCTTCATCAAACTATAGGGCCCTGGATGCTAAATGCCTGCACTACTGCCCCATCCCATGGCAGCAACCTCAGCATCAACAGAAAATACCTCAAATATTTCCAAACACTCCTCAGTGATGTTGTCTCTGTAGAGAATCAGCATGAGCCAGCTTGAGGTTCATGACCCCAGTCACTGGAGACTCCCCTTCCTCTACTGTCTGGCATCTATAACTCCTTCTAGAAATAGGTGCTATTTTAAGTGCTTAGAGGCATTTAAAAGGGAAAGCCAAGTTTATGGCAGACAGACATGGGCATTCACAGCATTCTCTCTGACACGCTCACTTCCCCATCTCCTTCCATCTCAATCTTTTCCATCTTAATCAGTTCAGAAGTTCCCTACCATGTTCATTCTTATCTGTTGTGGGGTCTTGTTATTTTTATTATTGACTTGAAAGACCTTACAGTTGAGTAATACTGTAATTTCTTTGAGGTCCATTTATTAAGCCTACTTATAGAGTACTTATTTCCACATTTTATAGGTGAAAACAGAACCTTAGGGAGGCTAAATTACTTGTGTAGAGTTATTATTCTGCAAAAAAGTAGCAAATCTAGAGGTGAATCTAGGTTTCTCTGACTCCAACTTTTATCTCCTCACTCTACGCTGCAAGTGCTAAGGTTTTTGAATGAATCAGTAGATGAATCTCATAGCAGTATGAATTGGTTAGCCCTGGTGAAGAAAGCAAGCAAATCTTGTACTGTCCCACCCCAATACACATTTTGGTAGGGAGGATAGCAAAACAGACTGTAGATTTCTGTTATAACCTGAACTTCAGACTTGCCTGGAACACATTTGGTTCTGATTTAAAGCAAGTTGGCTTGCCCCACTGCCATGTTATTACAAACACAAAAGAAATATAAACTTCATTCCATTAAATAACCATCCACATAAACTCTTAAGTAGTTCCATGGTTTTGGGTTGGGCCAAAGCTGGATATTAAGGAAATGGTTATTAATGTTATTTATTTTATTCAAACTATTCTAATTCTTTAACCCTCCCACCACCCCCCAAAGTACCAACCATCAATTTCCCCCCCTCAAAATGTTCCCGGGAGGATGTTAGATACTGCTTTGATTTTAAGCTGCTGACTTGTGCTATTTGAAAATATTCTTTGTTTTTAGTTCCTTGTAATCTGTGGCTGTGCTCTCTACTTGAATCTCTTTTTGGATAACAGCAGAGTAAATTATTACCTTCTATAGTAATGCTATACAATGGGGATATGATGTGAGCCTGAATGTAATTTTCAGTTTGATAACCACATGAGAAAGGGTGAAACAAAACAGGTGAGATTGGTTTTAAAAATACTTTTCTTTAACCCAATCCATAAGAATCAATTCAACACACAATCAAGAAACTGTTAATGAAATTATTATTTTTTTGGTACTAAGTCTTTGATATCCAGTGTGTAAATTTCTCTTAAAACCATCTGAATCCAGTCTCTGGATTCAGTTCAAGTGCTCAGTAGTAGCCACAAGTGACCAGTGACAGCTCCATAGGAAAACCAACATAAGTTTACTGTGGTATATTAAGTTTTCACAATTCCAATAAAGTTTTATAAAGTTCAGTAACATCTTTTACTTTTGGTAGAACCAGAGGAGTATTGATTTTAAAAAATAAACTAGTATTATGTAAATACTCAAAGTTGTCAAATAGTGTTTATAACCTCAAGCCAGAATAAATGGTGCTTCAGTGATTGCTTATCTAAGAAGAAATGGATTCTTGAAAGTAATACATTTGACATGACCAAAGTTTCTATTAATCAATTGGACTGAAATTCCACTGATGTGTGTTTAGGGTCATCTGTCCACAAGCAAGTCTTCATTGTCAGGCCAATAAATTGGAAGTCTGAATAAACTCTTACCCAGAGTTGCCTGAAGAGTTCAAGCTAAAAGTTGGCAGAAGCAATGCATAATGTAATTGAAATATTCTTAGATTTTTGTGTTTATTTTTTACATTTGACGGGAACAGATACTTTCTGAAGTGAAAGCCTGTAGATTTTGATCCTGGCCACTTTGATCCTGGCCACAGCTGTACCCTGTGTGTGGCAGGACCACCATCTTAGGTTGTCCCCAGCATTGGAATTTGGAAGAGGTTTATCACCTTGAGAGATTTAACATGTGAAAAAAGCCCCCTGCAATCTGGATTTTGAGGAGCCTGCAGAAGACTTCATTGCTGGGTTTAGTAGATATAAAACTTAAGGAAGCTGCAGTGACCCCTTCACTAGAATAGCTCGGGAGGACTTGTCCCTGACCTCCATCGTCATCTTTGTCATTCCTAGTCTTGTAGATTTGGTGGGAAATGAAATTTTTAAAAATAGGCTTAAAGGTTGTCTTAGATTATTGCTATATTTCATTCATGCTCTTGGCCCAAATTATCAAGCCAAATCCATTGCTTTTCTTTCGTACTCTTAGCCATAGAGCACTTTTAGAATGTGGTAAATGAATAAGGCTTTTATCTGTTTTGTTCAATGTTTGATTTGCTGTGACTTTTCAGTAAAAGTGGTTTAAAATAGTCTATAATTAGACATGTATGCATTTTTCTCTCTTTGGTTCATGTATGTTTGAGTGTCTATTTCTGTCTTTTGGCTAGCTCTTAAATTTGGATGTGAATCAGAGACACTTTCCAAATATTGGATTGTTTCAGCTGTGAAATTTCTTACTATAGGCATAAGTTGTTAAAACTTCTGAAGGCCTATGATATTCTGCACTTTGTATGATTTTTTGACTGTCTCCTATCGATCTCAGATACTGCATTAGTCAATCTGTCTGTTTAGGTAGCTTGTATTCACATTTGGCCTTCATATTTTTGACAAATTGCCTTACATACCATGGGCTGAAAATGATATAACAAACTAGTAATTGTAAAACTATTATTAGTTACTATTACTGGTAAAATCCAGTAGGAAGAAAGGTTTCAAATGATTTTTTTAAAAGATATATTTATTTATACAAGATCTGGGGTACAGGCCAGAGGTGTGGGAGGGTGAGAGGATTCACCAGAGACAGAGCGGGGAGCAGAACAGGCAGACAACGAAAAACACTGCTGAGGGGAGCAGCGGGTGAGATAGGAGAGGTCTGGCATGCCATGTGTGTATCTCCCTGGCTGGCCGGGAATCAAATCTGCACTGTAGAGGCTGTGGAGAGCGTCACAGCACTGTGCTCAACCAACTGCACCACTGGGAAGGCCGATTTCAAATGATTTTTGCCTAATTAAAAAGAGGTTCAAGGTTTTTTTTTTTTTTTTAAAACTGCAAAGGAAAAAGTAATAGATGCTCCAACAAGTCTGCCATTCAAGTACCACTCGTTCATATGTTAAATGTCATATTTAATATAAAATCATTCTGTACTTCCTGTTTTATAGTCTCTTTAGAAAAGAATTTACTACATTTGAACATGGGAATTTTTTAACTGTGAAAATAAAACAACATTTAAGAAAGCAAAGTGAGAAAGAAAACCATTCTCAATATAGCCACTGCTAAGAAAGAAATTATGTTTATTTCCATCTGTTTAGTCCTGATTTTTTTCTCAGCAGGTGTTTGAATTTCTTCTTTTATTCCAGGTTAACTTGATTTGTTCACACTTAACTTGCAGAGCAGTTAGGGAATTTTAGGAAAGTGAAGTCTGAAATTTCTCATACTTACTTTGATGAACAACATTCAGATGCCACCAGTTACTACTGAAGTTAAATTTGGATGTGTTCTTAAGTTTGCTAGAGTATTTAAATGAGTTTAATTAAGAATTGAAGAAACTTTAAAAATAAACTTAATCTCGACTAGATCTTAGAAGATTTGCATGCCATTCTAGTGTTAGATATGATTCATGAACATAAGATGTTCCACTCTCAGTGGAATTGGCCAAATTGTCAGGGAAGTTTTATGAAGACAGTAATATATAGAATAAAATATATGGTGTAGCTCTTTTAAATTGACACAGTAAGTGAAGGTTTTAAATTTTTAGTAATGAACTTTTGTGGGAGAGTGAGGGTATCTAAATGCTTATTTATTTTTTAGGTGACCTTAGAATACAGCAGTTCTCTTAGTTGCAAATGAGCTATAGTGGGACTGTGTTTAAAAAAAGGGGGGGGGTGTTGAGGAATGCTCTGAATCTTTACAGATTTGAAGAATTATTCCTCAATTATTTTTCATAACTTGAACATGATTTTTCCTTGCTCAAATTCTATGTTGAGTGAAAAAACTCATTGCTTACTAGGGGAATGTTTAAAGATATTCCATACTATGTTTTAAATATGAAATGTGTTTTTAGATTTGGCTCCATAAAGCATCAGATGTTATAATGGAAAATCATTTCAGAATGAAAAGGATATTTAAACAGAAGTTTCCATATGCCCTATGAAGAATTTAAAATCAAGCCTTTTCTCTCCTTTAATTCAGTAATTAACTAGACTTGCCCTGTAGTTTGGTGGACTATAATAGTTTACACCTGTTTCAACTTTTGCTGTTTTTATTGGCCTTGGCTTTTGCTATCCCATATGTCTGGTGAAGCAAAAATATGAAATAAAATAAGGCAAAGCATTGGAGAAATATAATAAACATAAAAAATGAATTGTTTAGCTTAAAATTTGAAATACTTTACCTGGAAAACCAGCCAGCTATGTTTCAGTAGTATTGAAGTAATTTATTCCTGGAGTTCTGTGTCACAAAAATAAAGACAATTGCTTTCATTGGCAGCAATAATTCAGTTTTACAATCAAATGATTAAATTTTGGGACATCAGGTAGAAGTCATTTTGTAAGGACAGTTTTAAAAAGTCTGCTAAAACTTTCTGTATATGTTCATGTTACTGTGTACTAAAAAAGACAAGGACTTTTTAGTATGGAAGAACGCAAAGATTCAATAGAACTGTTATGCCACAGGATACAGTCGTACTTTAATTCAGGATAGGCCATGACAGTGAGTATGGGTCTGCTCTTTTCAGAGGCAACATTACCCCCACCAAATAGAATGAAAAGAAAACCATTAAAGTCGAGATGTTTTCATCTGTTGTTTTTTATTTTTTTAAAGAATTATTTATTTATACAAGCACTGGGTACAGTCAGAAGCGCGGGAGGGTGAGAAAATTCACCAGAGTGGGGAACAGAACAGGCAGACTGAGGAAATACACTGCTGAGGGGAGCAGCGGGCGTGGCAGGAGAGGTCTGTGCGCCATGTGGGACGCTTGCTGGCAGCGAGGGATCAAACCGGAGCTGCAGAGGCTCTGGGCAGCTTTGCAGCCCAGTGCTGAATTGCTGCACCACCAGGGGAGGCCCTATCATATGTCATATTTCGCTTCTCTGCATCCAACTCTCAAGTGGTCTTCCAGGAGACCCTCTGTTCTTCAGGGGGGAACAGGACTGCCCAGCCAAGCACTGGATGAAAAATAAAATGTCTCACTTTTTAGTGCATTGACCAGAATGAGAATAGGTAAATAAAATTTCTAGTAAGTGTAATTTGGATAGAGTTGTGACTATAAGTCCTTAGAACTGATTTTTTTATTTTGACTTTCTTTCACTAGTTGTGTGGCTTTGAATATGTATATCCATCTGTCTGCTCAGTCTGTCTGTCTGTCTAAGTATAAAGGGGTACTTGACTGAGTACAGGGCCTTACCTATTTTGATTCTCCAGCACAGGACTTAAATATTTGTGGGGTAATAGAACGAGCGTCTTTTTGTTCTCCACTCTGTAACATGAAGATCTTAAACGCTGAAGTTTATACTGAGAAAGAAACATTCTTCAAATTCCCTCGCCCCATCTCCCACTTCTTTAAAGGAGTTTACATTTTGATTTTGAGGCATTCAGAGTAAGTTTAAGAATTAAACTCTCCATTGTGAGCACATAAGGATCTCCCTTTGGGAAGAGAGAATATTTTGGTGAAATGTCACTCTCCCTAGAATGGCTTCTGTGGCCTTGGCAGCTTTGTGTGGGGTCATTAAAAGTCTTACTGGGGACCCAGCAGCTTGGGAATGAGATAAGAACACTCCCTGGAAAGTGCCAGTGACTGCGCCTAACCATGATTTGCACCTGAGACAATGATCTACTCCAAGTCCTACCCAAGTCTTTTACTAGGACACTTGTCTGCTTGGGAAATGGATAATTCGCAGATATGGTGAAATAAGATTCTGATTTGGAGTTTCTTGAACATGAACACTCAGAATGAAAAAGACAAAGGACTTTTGTGTATGCCACTTCTGACTCTGCCTCCTTTTTTCTCTTGGGTCATAAAACTTGCTAAAGGTACAGGTTTCTGGTTAAATCTGAGATATGTTTTGGGAACATAGTTAATTATAGTTTTCTTAATAAGGAAATTATCTCCTTTTTATTCATTCAGGGATTGAAAGGCCACTCTGTGAAGTCTGTTTAACTGGACTTGTAAATGAGGGGGCATTTTAAGCTTGTGACATAATGAGTTTGTCATGAGCAAAATAAGTGTCCTAAAGAAAAAAATCTGTAATGGAATGTAATTGTATCATAAGGTTTATACTGTTGAATTCTAGTTATGAGGGGGATTTCCTGTTGGTGAAAGGGGTGATTAATTGACTCATTAGATAGATCTTTGAAAATATCCTTGATTTAAAAAATTTCTTTTCAATTTCTTTTCAATTTCTTTCAATGAAGAGTTTCTTCCATGTCACTAGAATTTTTTTTTTTTGTGCTCTGGTATGCAATTTTCATTGCCAAGCAATGGTGTCATCAAGTAGGGACCCTTAAACTATTTTTAGCTTGAGAGATAAAGACTGCCCAAGATAAATACAGCTGAGTTGATGTGACCCCAAGACGCTTGTTATTAGGTTTTTGTCTTTAGGTTTGATGACTATCATTTTAACTGGCTCAGGTGGCCCCTTTGACTAGTATCAACCTTGTTTCCCCATTTATTTTGGAAAAAAAAAAAGCTTTTTTGTTCAGATTTGCTTTTTGTTTTTGTAAAAGTCTTAATATTGATATATATTTAAGTTAGAGTGTCAGTCATAGTTTGTAGGGTCAACTGCAATTTATATCTTGACATTATATGTTAGTTTACTGTGCCGCTGTAATAATTACCACAAGTATAGTGGCTTAAAAAAACATGAATTTATTATTTATAGTTCTAGACATCAAAATTCTGAAATGGGTTTCCCTGGGCTGGTATCAGGTGTTAGCAAGACCTTACTCCTCCTGATGTTGCTGCGAAGAATCCATTTCCTTGCTTTTTCCAGCTTCTAGAGGCCACTGATATCTTTTGACTTATGACCAGCTTCCAAGTCTGTTTCAAATGTAGCATCTCTAAATCTTTGAATTGTATACTTTTATTTTTAATTGTATTCTTTTTTTAAAAAAGATTTTTTTAATTTATACAATAGCTGGGGTACAGGCCAGAGGTGCAGGGGTGAGAGGATTCACCAGAGACAGAGTGGGAACAGAACAGGCAGATTGACTGAAGTACACTGCTGAGGGGAGCAGTGGGCAAGACAGGAGAGGTCTGCCGTGCCGTGTGGGAATATCCTTGGCCGACTGGGAATCGAACCTGCACTGCAGAGGCTGCGGATATCTTCACAGCGTTGCGCTCAACCCGCTGTACTACCAGGGAGGCCCAGCATCTCTAAATCTTTCCTGTTTCTGACACTCTCATTGTCATGTATCCTTCTCTGCTGCTACCATTGTCACTTAGTTTTCTTAGATAATGAACCGTCTGCTCCTTGGGTTCACCTGGATGATTCTGGGTAATCTTCCTGTTTTGCAATTGCTCATTTAGTCAACCTGTAAAATCTCTCTCACCATCTAAGGTAACATATTCACGGGTTACAGGGATTAGGACATACATGTCTTGGGTGGGGGCATTGTTTAGCCTACCCATATATCAGAATATAATTTAAATTTTATTTCCTTTTAGCTCTTTTCCCATATATCTCCTCAGAATGTCCTTGCAAATCACAGAAACATATTCTGTTCTATTTTGAGGAGGAAGTAAAAAAGCTGGAGATGTCTTATATTTAACCGTGGAGTATGAATTTGGTGAAAAAAGAATTTCAGTTTTAATACTTGTTATTTCTGTGCAGGCAGAGGGGATTTCTTTGATTTCTGAATCCTCCACCTAACAGAATAATTTGCCATGATTCTTGCATCTTTAATAGTTATAACAGGTGGATGCTCTAATGTGTACATGTTCGCTCATATGTGGTGCCTTTCTGTAGATTTGGCCAGCAGGTGCTGGGATACTATGATCTTCCAGACTTCAGTTTCCAGGAGTTCTTCTCCAGTTATTTCTTTGTGCTGGCCAGGCAGTGGCTCCTCTAGTTAACCATTGTTCCACTCTATGCCTCAAGCTGAAAATCTTTGGGATTTTGTTCTCTAAAAGATGCAATTTGAGGCTATTACAAGCTAGATGGTCTTCGCTCTCTCCTTTCGGTCAAATCTCTCATCCCTCTGCACAAATAAAAAATGTTCAGTCCTGGACCTTTGAACTTACAGAATAGGGTTTGTCCTATATTTGTATTTATAGGATACCCCTTGGATATACAAACAGTTGCTCAAATGCAATGAATGACCTTTTAATCTCACATGAGATTTTATTGTCGGTGACCTTTACCATTACTGTTTAATTTTTGTGTTGCTTTTCCTCTCTTTTGTATATGTGAATGAAAGAGTGAATTAAAGTGTAGTATATGATGGCAACTGAAATCCAAGTAGATAATATAGTCACTGAAACAGCTCAGAGGAGGCCTGGTGGGGTGGCCAACAGTTAAAAGGCAACCTCATGCCTGGGATTGGTTACAGACAGGAAGTTCTGAGAGTGCTACAGCTGGTGACTTTGGTAGATACTTGTTCTTGTTCAAATAGCCTCTTAACTATGTAAAGACAAGATACTTTCATTTATTTGTAGAAGTAGAGATTTGTGAGTCTTTTACATAGAAAAAGATGAAATTATCTAAAAATATATAATTGGTTGGGCTAATATTTTTTCTTTTTTCAATGTTGTCTCCCAATTGAGGCCCCTTAGCAGGCCCTGAGCTATGCGAGAGAGAGGTTGGCGTCTTGCTTACTTTTGTATTTTCATACCTGATAGTCGGGAGTTGTTGAATATATAGATGGGGAAATGAAACTATTTTAAATGTATACATTTTTATTTACAGCTGCTGCTGAAGGAAAAGGCAAAAGTGGGGAAGACTTTTTTCAAAAGGTAAGTTGCTTTTTACTCCTGTCTTGATGACTATAATGAGAAATATACTTGTCTTAATAGTTATTCTAGAAGCCCCAAAAGCTCAAGGGGAATAGGTTTGATAAGACAGTTGGTGTTACTCAGGGAGAAGTGAGGTCTGGATGATGTTGGGGATTTAGCTATTCTAGGAAGTTCTTCCTGGGGCAAATCTATTGAAATTTTTGTTTGGAGGTAATGAGGGCGGCCAGGTGAATTTCTCATGCAGAAGTCAGCAAAATGCTTTTCAAATTATCTTCTCTTTTGGCTACCAACTATTTCTCCTTCCCCAAACACATCCCCAAACCTGGCCTGGGTGGTAAAGAGGAATCCCTCAAAATTTTCCTCATTTCTGGTAAGCACCATCATGGATGGGATACCACAAACATGTAATTGGCAAAAGATCATCTTTAGATCTAATTGCTCATGATTGGTAACTTCGTTCATTGGCTCTCTGACTGTTGTCTGAAAGTTTTGACTTTCAGTGAAGTCTGACCAGTCATATTAGAGCAAAGGGAAATAGAAGTGGAACTGATTGAAAAATGAATATGAGCAACTATGAAGAGCAATTCTTGGATTCTAATCAGATGTATTTTAAAACAAGTATCTTATCTATGGGAAGATGCCTTTCCTTTTAGAGAAAGTGGCTTGAGTTCACATTTTTCCTTCTTTTGCTCACGTGGGTATATTATGTTTGTGTCCTTGTTGTTGGAATACAAAAAGCATCTGTGTGGGATCAAACATATAGGTCATAGAGGAAGAGAAGAGTGAGAATATAGCAGCAACTATAGACAAGACCAAATAATGCTGTAGAAGGTCATCAAGCCTTTGAAAAACCTTTGTGCAACCAGATAGGGTTTCATAAGTCTGTTCATTCTCTTCTGAGTGATATACTTTTATGATATACTTTTATTATTATTATTAAATAATAATAACTTTATTATTCAACTGCATTCTCTTCTAAGAGTATTAAAAGCAAGCATTTTCAGAGCTGATATTTGTATTTCCCTTTCTTCATTGTGAAAATATTTATTTACCCACTGTGTGCCACACACTGGAGAGGCCCAAAGCAGCAAGGTGTAGGCAGGGGCTCAACACCCAACAGGAACCCGTGGGTGTCTGATGGTACAGTGACACAAATATCCAGAGAGTCTAGGGTCGGAATGGGTTAAGTACTTGACTGGGACTTAGAAAGGAACGACTCTTTCCGGTGTTTAGAAGAGAAAATAGTCAAGTGAAGAGGTAGGCTGAGTGACTTGGAAAGATATTCCAAAGAAACAATATAAGAAGGCTCAGGAGGTGGAAGAATTCACATCGACTCACACCTCAAGCATTTGGCTAGCACACAGCATACGAGGGGCTTTTTCCTCAAAGAATTTAAATTTAAAACACGAAAAAATGCTGGCTAAATAGAATGTGTCCAACCACAGCTTTCTACCTCTGCTTTTGGCTTATGGGATTGGCACATACATACTCTTCCTGAAGCCCCTTCCTCGGCATTTCCTTGGGTTTGCTGTTATGGTGCATATAGATGCTGCTTATGCAGGGGTATGTATTTTTTTTTTTTCATTGTTCTTTAACTTGAAGGTAGATGTGAAAAGCAGACTCTTGAGTTTTGTGTGACTCACATTTTAAAAGCTGAATCAAAACAGTGTATATGATCACAAAGGACCTTCATTCTTAGAAGATTTGCTAATATTTATCACTCTTTGTGGGGCCATATATACATTCCAGCAGTTTAAATGGAAACACATGTTTGAATCCAGGAACATGTGTGCATCCCACAAACCATGAGTTGGAACTTGAGATTGTATTCTTGGTCACAGGTCTCTGAATAGCCAAATGGGAGTTGATTTATCTTATTTTCTTCTTTAGTTCAACACTAAAGTGTCTTCCTGATGTGCAAGTGTCCATATAAGATTTGGATAGTCACCTCATAAAGAAACATGTAACTTAATAGATACCACACATTCCAGAAGAATAATTTTTTTGTGTGTGTTTTGATCAGAGAGAAGTAGATATTATACTTCATCCACAGTGGAATGAAGTAATGGAGAAATATTGAATTATCCTCCAGGAACTTTCTTATAGTCACATATTTTCCAGTTTTACTTAATGACATTTTGGGAAATATTTAAGTTCAAGAAATGGGCCACATTGTTGGTCATTGGCATCTTTGGAAAAATACATTTTTTTTCCTCCCAGAATAATGCAAATATGAAGGCTTATTACTGAAATGATTTTGGTTTTGACTCTGGGTTATGGACCGAAATCCAAAATTAAAACTTCTTGAATTGAGTTTAAAATTTGACTCACTTATTTAAAAACATCTAAGTCTGGAAGGACTCCTCCAAGCCTCATACTGACTTTAACTAGGGAGGGGCTTGGAGGAGGAGAGTGACACTCATAGGTGATTTTGTTTTTTTATACCATCAAAATATATGTAAAGCCATAACAATATGATTATACTCACTTAATTATTCTCAATAAAATTTTGAAAGTGACAGGTGAAATAAATTTTAAAATATCTTTAAGAATAAGAATTGGTAGGTTTTCAAAATGGGTCAAAATTGTAGTTTAGCAATGTGTAAGATCATCAAATATATTGTCTCAATCTTGAAGCTATAATAGTAGTTGTTTAGTTTACACTTAACTTCTCCCACAGAATCATGGTTATTGTTTCTTTCTGAGGTCTACCTGCTTTTCTATATACTGCTTTGCTGCATGTGTTTGAACTGTGTTACGTCCTCTGGCACTCTGAGATACCCAATAAGATAGTGGCTTAGAGAACAGCAGTGTTCTATGGAGAGTTGCACTTGCGGGTGGCATTGTGCACTACTCTCAGACAGTCCCAGGTTCCTCATAAGACACAGAGCTGCTGTATCTTAAGGTGTGGACTTCATCTCTGAGTTTGAAGCTGGGTCCCCACCATGTCTAGTTGTGCACTGGTGAGAAAGGGGAAAAGAGCATGGGGAGTGTGTCACACTCTTAAGGACCAACCTGGATGGGTATATGTCACTTCTTGCATTCCCTTGGACAAATTGTCAATATGGTCTCACTTGCCTGCAGTAATGGGATGTTGAGGAGAAGAAAAAGTATGTGTTCAGAGTGTAACATCTTCATGTGGTATGCTTTGGAACCTTTTTTTTTTTTCCTTTTTTTTAACTTTTTAAACATTATTTGCTTTCCTCCACCCCCTCTGCTTTGAAACCTTTTTGTGTTAACTTTTTAGGGCTGCTTTAACAGTATGCCATAATCTGTGTGGCTTAAGCAACATAAATTGGTTGTTTTACAGTTCTGGAGGTTAGAAGTGCAAGTTCCAGGTGTTTTCTGTGTTGGTTCCTTAAAAGGCTATGACAAAGGATCTGTTCCATGCTTATCTCCTTGCTGTACTATTTTGCTTGCCACCTTTGACATTCCTTGGCTTGTGGGAGCATCATCCAAATATCTGCCTTCATCTTCACACAGCATTCCCTATGTGTGTTTTTGTGGCCAGATAATATCCTCTTTCTATAAGGGTACCAGTCATATTGGATTAGAACCTGTCCTAATGATATCATCTTTCTAATTCTATCTGCAGACACCCCATTCCAAATAAAACTTTCTGAGGTACTGGTAGGGTTTCAACATGAATTTTGGTGGGACACCATTCAATTAAAAACATCTATTAGTAGAGGAAATGATTCTGCAGAAAAATTGAGTATATCAGAAAAATTTGTTAAACCAAATGGTATCCCATTTTGATACATTTGATGCAAATTGATATATAGATTTTATCTTTTTTGTCATTGATACTTTTTTTTTTTTCTTACTACAAGTCATAATAACAGATACATGATGAACATGCAAGAAAGAGAAAAAAAGTAATTTGTTGTCCTTCCTTTGAAAGAAAACTATTGTCTGCATTTCTTAGTCTTTTTCTATATATAATAAAAATGCATATAAAGTGCCTTTTATAATACCCTCTGACAGGATTGTAAATTAGACTATTTGTATTAGATAAATCCCAAATGTTTTCCTGATTTGTAACTTTGCAAGTTCCCCACTAATTGTACCTTTCCTTCTTTGGCTTTTACTGTACTTACAAAAAGAGGGAATGGATACAACTTTATCAATTTTCTCTCTAGTTCTTTTTCCACCTCTCGTGGCAACTTTAATTGAAACACATGGAAGTGATCTGCCTGGTATTTTACAGTTCTTTGGGCAGTTGTTCATGGCTTACTCACTGTCTGTCCTGTTTCCTTTTAATCAGTTCTTTTTTTCCCTTTCTCTTGTGAAATGACTGTAGCCAGATCTTGCAGGGGAAAATGTGTTACAGTACATTAGGTGGAGATGGGTACAATGATTGTATTACAAATGTGACTCATCAAAGCAAAATGCTTTAGAATCTGGGCTCTCAATGGCTGAAGGAGACAAAATGCAGTCAGCATCATAACTGATGAAAATCAAGTTTTCCACTGCCTTGGGTTATATACATTATTTCTCCACAAAATACATGCCACATATTTTAAATACAGGGATACTTTATACTCTCAAAATATGAAATTTTGGAAAACTGACCTATAAACTGGCTTTTCACAAGAACTAACAGTAAGACTAACATCAGTAAGATACTTTTTGGCAATGTATGTGATATATCTTTATTATCCTCAAGCTCATCCTTTCTAGACAAAATAATATTACTCTTTTTACTTTCAGAGTGGAAATTAACAAGTGTTATTTTCTGGGGGAAACTGCTGGAGGAATATTTGACTCTCTTTGTACCTCATAATGGGTGAATTGGGTAGTCTTAAGTGGAGACTACTTGAATCTTTTTATGGGAGAAGGCAGAAATTATAAAACAGTTGCCCACTCACCATTATTTTGCATATGTTGAATAGATTATATCCTTCTGGCAATAGAACTAATTTTTGGTTTAATTACTGAAAAATAAATTCAATTAACTATAGCCCATGATATACTTTTCCTAACACTGAAATTTGTGCTTAAATATGGTAAACTAAACTTGATTTAGATAAATAAAATTAGGATATATTAAAATTTTGGTCTTTTTTTAAAGATATATTTATTCATACAAGCACTGGGTACAGTCAGAAGCACAGGAGGGTAAGAGAATTCACCAGAGCCAGAGCAGGGAACAGAACAGGCAGAGTGATGAAATACACTGCTGAGGGGAGCAGCGGGCATGGCAGGAAAGGTTTGTCATGCCATGTGGGACCCTCTCCTGTGGCTGGGGATCAAACCGGCGCCGCAGAGGCTGCAGGCAGCTTTGCAAGCCCAGCGCTCAACTGTTGTGCCACCAGGGGAGACCTGGTCTTATTTTTTTCATTTATTTATTTATGCATACAAGAACTAGGGTGCAGGCCAGTGGTGTTGGGTGGGGGAAAGGGCGGTGAGAGGATTCACTAGAAGTATGAGAGAACCGCACTCTCTCATAAGACAGAGTGGGGACACTCTAAGACAGAGTGGGGAACAGAACAGGCAGACTGACTGAAATACACTGAGGGGAGCAGCGGGTGAGGCAGGAGAGGTCTGCTTCACCATGTGGGTTGCTCCTTGGCCAGCTGGTGGGGGATCAAACTTGTGCTGCAGAGGTTAAGGAGAGCTTCATAGCACTGTACTTAACCCCTTGCGCCACCAGGGAGGCCCAAGCTTTGGTCTTAGTATTTGTTCAATACATTTACATATATAACATTACAAAAGGGTAGTATAGGCAATGAAGAGTATTTGATGTCTTGTTTTTTTTTTTAAAGATTATTTTTATTTTTAAGCATACAAGAGCTGGGATACAGGCCAGAGGTGCGGGATGGGGTGGTGGTGAGAGGATTTACCAGAGACAGAGTGGGGAACAGAACAGGTGGACTGACTGAAATATACTGCTGAGGGGAGCAGTGGGTGAGTCAGGAGAGGTCTGCTGCACCATGTGGGTAGCTCCCTGGCTGGGCATTGAACTTGTGCTGCAGAGGCTGTGGTCTGCTTCATAGGTTGCATCTTAACTCTTTGCGCCACCAGGGAGGCCCTGATGTCATGGTTTTAAAGATGGGCTGAGAAGGCTGTACAACATAACAGTGTTAGCCCCTGAGGATAAGTTTTACTGAGAGAGTCTGCGAGTGTGGTTCTCTCATATTTAAGACTAGACAGGCATAAATAACCTTTTATAAAGCTTAGAAAAAAAAAGAAACACCCTCAAAACATTGTCTAGCCATCTAGAAAATTGTTAAAGCATCATTCCTATTTTTTAAAGATTTATTTATTTATTTATTTATTTATACAAGATTGATTGATTGATTGATTGATTTATATAAGCACTGGGTACAGTCAGAAGTGCAGGAGGGTGAGAGAATTCACCAGAGCCAGAGCAGGGAGCAGAGCAGGCAGAAGGACTGAAATACACTGCTGAGGGGAGCAGCGGGTGGTAGGAGAGGTCTGCCCGCCATGTGGGACCCTCCTCCAGTGAACAGGGAGCAGCCGGGGATCGAACCGGTGCTGCAGAGGCTGTGGGCAGCTTCGCAACCCAGCGCTCAACCGTTGCGCCACTGGGGAGGCCCGCATCATTCCTATTTTTATGTTTTATAATTTGCTCTGTCTTCTACGGATAAGGATTAGTGAGAAAGGTTAAGGAAACACTGTATGACTTGCTCATCATTCTGCTAGTCTTCTTAGTTTTATCCTTGTATTTATCTGGACATGGAAGTCTGGGTGTCAACTTGCATCCTTAAAGTGTATTGCAGACTCATCTGTAGATCTCCATCATAATGTTATGTACTTGGCTTTATTTTGGCAGTCATTCCAAACTGCTTTATGAAAACCACATTTGCTTCCTACTAGGGAAGCAGGGGATGCCGCTGAGATGCCTTTAAAGTATGTGTTTGTTGTTAAAAGAAATAGAAGACACAAAGAGATGGAAAGTTATTCCCTCCTCATGACTAGGAAGAATCGGCATTGTCAAAATGGCCATCCTACCCAAAACAGTTTACAGATTCAGTGCAATCCCAATAAAAATTCTAGTGGCATATTTCAAGGAAATGGAATGAATATTACTGAAATTCTTATGGAACCATAAAATTCCCCACATAGCCAAAGCTCTCCCATCAAAAAAGAAGAAAATTGGGGGTACAACACTTCTGGAATTCAAACTATACTATAAAGCCATAATAATTAAAACAGTATGGTACAGAAACAAACACAGGCACACATGCCAATGGAATAGGAGAGCCCAAAAATAAAACCACACTTGTATGAACAACTAATCTATGACAAGAACAAGGAAAGCCTTTACAATAAATGGTGTTGGGGAAATTGGACTGCCACATGCAAAAGCAAAACTAGACCACTATCTCATACAGTACCCTAAAATCAACTCAAAAATGATAAAAGACTTGGATGAAAGACCTGAAACTATAAGATGTATTGAAGAAAACCTAAATAAAACACTCCATAAATAACATAAACTTAGGAAACATCTTTCAGGAATCATCTCCATCAGCAAGGAAAGCAAAGGAGAATATAAGCAACTGGGATAAAAAACAAACTAAAAAGCTTCTGTACAGCAAAAGAGACAGTAACCAAAATGAAGAGACACCCTACTGTACAGGAGAAAATATTTGCACACCATATGTATCTGACGAGGACCTGATATTGAAAATCTACAAAGAGCTCATACAACTCAACCAAAACAAAACAGAAAACCAATTAAAAAAAAAAAAAGGAAAAAAGGGAGAAGAGCTAAATAGACACTTCTTCAAAGAAGACATCCAGATGGCCAACATACATTTGAAAAAATGTTCGTCATTACTTATCCGGGAAATGCAGATCAAAACCATAGTGAGATACCACCCTTCAACTTGAGAATGGCCCATATTAAAAAAACCAAAAGTACCAAGTGCTGGCAAGAGTATGGAGAAAAGAAGAACTTGCTTATAATGTTGGTATGAATGTGAGCTAGTCCAGCCCCTATGGAAAGTAGTGTGGTGGTTCCTCAAAAGACTAAAAATGGATCTACCACATGACCCAGCAATTACACTCCTAGGTATATAGACAAAGAATGCAAAAACATTAATTTGAAAGGAAACCTACACTTGTGTGTTTATAGCGGGGCTATTTACAAAGCCAAGATATGGAAACAACCTAAATGCCCCCCAAAAGAAAAGTGTATCAAGATGATGTATATGTACACAATGTAGTACTACTCAGCAATCCAGAAAAGATAAACTCATGCCATATGTGGTAACATGATGAGGTGGAAGGGATTATGCTAAGTGAGATAAGCCAGAAGGAGAAAGAAAAATACTGGATGGTATTTTCAAGCAAAAGATCAGACAAGAACAAACCTCGAAAGCTGAACATAGATCTGGAGCACTGAGGAGGGGGTGAGCACAATGGACTCTGACTAAGGCTATCAGAAGGGGAGTATGCTGGGGTGGAAACATGGGAAAGGGGAGATCCAGTGGAGGGTTCCTGGGGGTATGCTGAAATAACTTGCATTTGTAGAGGCATAAACCTATATCCCCCTAAGACACAGACTGTGTTGTAAATCAACATTACCTCAACAAATATAGCTTAAAAAAAGTGTTTGATGATAGTAAATTACCCTGATTACTGCTGTGATTTTTAAGTGATACTGTAATCTTAAATCAATATCTGGTGAAAGAAAGTTCAGCTGTTATTGATTAGAATATTCTGTTTCTTCTTGAAACCAAACTCAAAGTATTAGATCTTGTGAAAAATCAAACTGAACTTGTGAAAATAGTTCTTTTAAAAAGAATCATAAGAATCATAAGGCGGAACTTTGGATTGAGTAGTGATGTGCAATGCAATTAGAATTAAATGACTTTGGAAAAGTCCAGTTAAATGATTTATTGGTCTAGTTTTAAAAGACTCATATATTATTTTTTAAAATGCTCTCCCTGAATGGATTAAATTTCTTAATTGCTGTAGTTGACTGTGTTTTTCTTAATTGAAAAATATTGAGCTATAAAGTTCCTTACTTATACTTGATAATAGGATTTCAGGATAATTTCTACATTTCCCAGATAAAAATTACACTGTTAATATGCAAATGTAAATATTTCTGTGTGGGCCAAAAGCAATTTTTCAAGATAGCAGCATTAAATGATTTTGAGAGAGGATTAATGTGATTACTTGGCGATCACAGCAATTTTGCATTTGCTTTGTTAATCTGTCTGTGTATATTTACTGCTGTACTTTGATTGTCATGAGATTTAAATTGTTTTTACATCTGGTTTATCTTTGGAGGCATAAAGCAAATTCTTGTGTGTATGTAAAGCATCAGAGATGTTTCTGAAGAAGAAATAATAGGATATTTATTGTGGTAATATTTGCAATGCTTATAGTTAAATTAAAAACAATCTGGATTCTTAAGATGTTTGTATATCTTTGTATTGCTATGTAGGCATTAAAATATTGCTTTTTTGTAAATGTTTACTAACTTGGGAAATTATTTAAATGAAAAATTTAGAACAAAGGGACAAATCAGCATCTTGATTCAAATTACATATATTCGTGACTAGAAAACTGACTGGGGCAGGAGTGAAGCCAAATTGTTTACAGTGACTGTCTTAATGGTGAGATTATGACTGATTTTTGTTCTTTTTAAAATTCTTTCAATAATGAACCTCTATTCTTTTAAAATCAAGATTGACAATTACTACTACCTCTTGAAGAAATGCAGATCTTTATGGTTCAAATAATTGTCCATGAACATATAAATTGTTACTGCTTTGCAGAATATTACAATATTTTATAAATGATTGGGTTGTTTTCTTCTCATCAAGTACTGAAATTCCTTCTGTCTCACAACAGGTGTGAAGATGAAACAGGTCCAAATAGATACAAAATAGATAATTTTTAGTCAGTGCTGATATTTAGAAATTTCTTTATTTCTTCCATTTGCCCTTGTCTTGCCATTTGGAGGTATACAAATTTGAAGGTCATTTTTATAACCATTTCAAACTAGAGACACTTTAGTTACAGAAAAAAAATATTCAGACTAAAGATACTGAGTTTTTTTTTTAATTGTATGACTTACTTTTCAAATCCCTTATCCTTCTAGCCACTTCTAGGAGCAAGATTATGTCCCATTTTCAGTATGGCAGCAATATCTGGGTTCACTGCTTCAGATGTAGACTGATGAGTACAGTTACAGCGAGACCATGATATCTGTGACACAGATGTGATACAGAAGTAGCTACAGATTTTATAATTATGAGGCATTATGAATTGGTCACAGACATGAAAAATTGGCATTTCTTGATATAGGAAAGGTTGACTCTAATGTCATTGCTAGTTACATAACAAACTGTAGATACTTGATTTCGGACTGGCAGGTAAAGAGTCACAAAACCTATTTCTCACAGCTTTTTCTCTTTTGACCTGACATTTGACTTGGAAACCTTGTAGCAGTTATCGTCAGAAACTGAATATGAATATGCCACATGAATTCATTAGAAAGATGCTTCTGTGCTAGTAGTCAGAACTGGCATATGATTTTCTTTCTTCATTATGGATTTTCTAGGTCAGGGGATGTCTATGTGCAATAGTTTTATCCTGTACAAGTGGCTCAAATTAAGCTGTCTCTTTCAGGTTTTTTCAGTAAGACATGACATTTTCCTAAAATCTGTCATTCAAAATATGTATTTAGCAGAGGTTACCATGGTGTGTTTTTAAACAAACACAATAGCAGTGTGTGCTGAGTCCTCTTTATATGATCTGTGTGTGCAGATCATGTGTGCACAACGATGTATACTGTATAAATAGTATTCACAGCCAAGGTATGTTTATTTTTGTTACTCAGATGCCAGGATTTTTCAAGGAATAATAGAATCATTGCTATTAATATCTTAGGTAGAAAAGCAAATGTTTTCCTTTTTTATATAAAAAATTCATTGTAGCCTTTTTTACACCCACTAGGATTTCCTTCTTCTCTTTGGTCATTGTTGTTATTATCATTTTAGTCAATATTTTTTTTTTTTGTGGGAAGTTTATAGTTAGCCAACATGCTGAGGAATTAGAACAGCATAAACTATTCTCTGTTTTGTTAACAGTGGTTGAGGATAGCACTTTGTTACTTTTGTCTCTTTAAAATAATATGATCCTTAAATTATTAAAATTCCTGAATGTTGCTCTCATTTTGCATGTTTAGCAGTTGTTTATTCTAAACTAGTTCCTCTAGTTTGGGAGGGGGCTGGCAGGGGGACTGAGGATTATTTTAGGCTGGTTGTTTAAGAAACAGAAGGCTCAGAAAGTTGGGGTTTTTCCCAATACCATCCCTCCTATCCTTTCTGACCCTTTCTCCCTCACTCCAACCTTAGAAAATTCACATCATTTATGAATGTCCACTAGTTCCTGTAAGAATTTTGTTGTAAATTATTTCTTGAAAGGAGCAGCCTTTTGGCATTTGAAAAGGTGAAGAACTAGATTTCATTATTTTCCGATTTGGTAAAATCACAATGGTTTAAGAGAAGTGCGTGTCTTTCTTTCCTTAGCATTTATGACTCATTGCTTTTGTCACCTAAACCTCATTCAGTTACCCAAATTTTCCATTTCTTAATGATTAAAGTGATGGTAGGTGGGAAATGATGAAAACAACTGCAGGCAAAAATATAGAGACGCTGTTGTTTCTTTCTTCATTTTCTTTCTTGGGTTCACCATCAATTACTTTTTTGAATTATTTTCAATTCCCATTGCTTGTTTACTTTGGAGTTACCAGGAAACCTTAATCTCCTGTGAATAAGAAAACTTGAAGCTCATCTACTTTGGAGTTGTTTTCTTAAATAGAATTTCCTCCTGTTACATTTTGCTATGGGATTTTCTAAGACAAGGGTACAAGTTCATGTATAAGTCACTAGGAGGTGCTGTACAAGCTCTGTGCCATCTCCGTAGGTTGGTAGACCTGGAAAGACTAAGTTTTTCTTGACTTCACCCAGTCCATTGAGAGGGAGGTACTAACAAAATGGAGAAAATGGTATTTTTCATTACTTGATTGGAATGTGAGTCTGATGTGAGTATCGCTTCTCTTTAGTTTCCTTGTCATATATTAAAATTATGATGAGTTACCTGGTAATCTGAATCTAAAAGCTCCAGTTGTTTTCTTTCTAGGTTCCATGGGAATACTGAAGAAATTATTTCTATCTTCAAAGAGCTTTCAAGCTGAAGGGAAAAGATGCTTATCAGAAGGTTTATAGAGTAAAGGTGATTATCTTTGCAAAGATGCTATGGACGCCATTCATGGGACCTTTACTGGCCTCCTTGTGAGCTACTGTGCCAGGTGCAGGGCTGTAGAGAGGACAAGGTGACCCTGTGGTCTCTATCCATAAGAGGGTCCACTCCAGAAGAGAAGTATCACGTAAATGCCACCCAGTGTGCCAAGAGTGTATAACAGAGGAAATGGAAGTTATGATTTTTTTTATACCCTGAAGAATCAAGGCAGACTGCCCTGAGGAGAAAGTGTTTGAGTAGGGTTTTTAGCAATAGTTTAAAAGTATGGTGGGTAAGACTAGGTAAGACTAGGTGAAAATTTGTGGAAGAGTTTGTGAGTAAAGAACAAGATTTAAGTTGATATCTTCTAGAGGTATGGTATGTATATGTATGTATGTACACAAACAAATGCACAGACACAATGGAATACTACTCAACTATCAAAAAATGTAAACTCTTATATTTGTTATAATGTGGATGAAGTTGGAGGGGATACAGTGAAAAAAATCAGAAGGAGAAAGACAAATACTGGATGGTGTCACTTACAAGTGGAATATAGAAAAACCAAGCAAAGGGTCAGATAAAACTAATCTAAAAACTAACTCTAGAAAACTGACTGTAGAACTGAGGCTACCAGTAGGGGAGAGAGGATGAGAACAGCAGGGAGGGAACACAGTGGACTCTGGGAGCTTTGGTGGCAGGTGTGATGTGGTAGCAATACATGAGGGAGGAGACCCTATACATCTAAAACACAAACAATAATGTAGAACAGTGTTACCTCAATTAAAAGAAAAAGATGTCTTCTAGATCTGTGATTCTGTGACCTCAGTGTCTTGGAGGCAAGATGCAAAGTGCCCTTATAAAGGCACTTTGGATCGAGTGCCCTTGTAAAGGCAAAATAAGGGATGGGGGAGACTGTTTCTTGCCATATGACTGAGAAAACAAATCAGATAAAAAGTGATAAATCCCATTATATCATTTTATCTGAGCTAATTATTCACAGATTCAAGTGAAAGGTTGAAAGGATGAGTAGAAATATTTTAAATGCAGATTAAATAATCTAGATTATATTGTTTATATACATTGTCTAGTAAAAGATGATGAGATTTAAAAATGATTGCCAAACATCTTACAAAAACGATGTTTGCTCTGCAGCTTCTGACCTTTTTATGAGTTTTGGGTTTAGGGATGCTTATAACATTTTTCTGGATGATAAATGCATTCCCAGGCAGATTAACTTTTAATTATACTTTGAAACCTAAGTTTTCAAGTAGTATAATACCCTAATTGCACTTTGGATGATACGATTTCCAAGTTTGAACATAATGGCTATAAAATAGTTATCATTTAATTAAGTCCTTAACCATCTGTGATACACAGTTTAAAAAAAATGTATTTTCCAAGAAGGCAGTTAAAAGATTTGGCTTTGTACTTTACTTCTTACTGTGTTTTATGGAAAACAAACTAAAACTTCTGAGAAATACCAATGATTCAAATTGGTCAAATAAAGAAAAAAATTGGTTTTACTTGTATAAATTAAAGATTCCTTAAAGTAATCATTAGTTTTAAATTTAACATGCTCTAGTATTTGCATTAAACCACCAATATAATGATGAACAAGTGCAAAAGACCAAGAATATTTGAGATACCATATCATTTCAAATAAATATAGCCAATTTTCAGTTTTTCAGGGACAGATTTTCTAGCAAAATTATTATTATTATTATTTTTTAAAAGATTTATTTATTTATTTATACAAGCACTTGGTACAGTCAGTAGTGCGGGAGGGTGAGAGAATTCACCAGAGCCAGAGCGGAGAGCAGAGCAGGCAGACTGACGAAGTACACTGCTGAGGGGAGCAGTGGGCGGCAGGAGAGGTCTGCGTGCCATGTGGGACCCTCGCCGGGGGCTGGGGATAGAACCGGCGCTGCAGAGGCTGTGGGCAGCTTTGCAACCCAGCGCTCAACCGCTGCGCCACTGGGGAGGCCCTAGCAAAATTATTAACTGGAATTGGTGTTCCCTTTACGACTTTCCCAAATCTACCATTAGCCACTGTAGTGATCATAAACACTCAATCTAAAACATCATTCTTCACCCTTCTCAGTGTAGGTTTGCTTGAGGGCCTTTTAAAAACTGTTGATTACTGAACTAGAGATTCTGATTTAATTATTCTAGAGGTAAAGCTTGGGTTTCAGTGTTTTTTAAAAAGCTTCCCAGGTGACACTATATGCAGCCAAGGTGAGGCAAGTGAAAAGAGAAATTGGCTTTTATGTTGGCTTCTAATGCTGATGAAAGAGAAGGGATTGTGTGTATGCTTCTGTGAGAATTACTAATGGATTTCACTTTCTGTTGAGTGTTTCATGGTAGGATTTACAGGAAGGTGTACTGTTCCTCCATTATGTTAATAAATACTGTTTTCACAAAAATTTTCCACAACTGGATAATAATTTGAGAAATGCTGTCACAATTAGAAAACCAAGATTTTGGATCTACATGACAGCTGATATCCATTCAGGACCTTCATGATAACACCGTTAACATCTCTGGAATTCTCTTACTTTTTCTCTTATATTTTTCTCCTTCCAAGTCACGTGACTGCTGATTGATGGGTGGATGGATGTGATGTATGTATTCAATATAATATTTTTCATCCTTAAAAAAGAAGGAACTCTTTTCAGCTTATAGCTGAGTGATTGTAATTTCTTGGGAAACATTTCTTTCTAAATCCTTGTATTGAGATTATTACCATTTATTGGCTTGTTTTTATTTAAATATGGTGTATTTTACATTTTAGAGTAGAATTTTTTTTTTTTTTTTACTAAGTGGAGGTTTTTTCTTTTACTCTAAACAAAACTACTTATGGCATTTAATATGCTAGATTTTTGCATTTTTTTAATTCCTTAGAATATGTAATTTGTAGCACTGCCCGATATTATTTGATCAGATCTTTTTCTTGGTGCAAATCTAGTCTACAGAATTAAACATATTGGTGAATGTATGGGAATTCACTTTTCAATGACTAAGATCTGTATTAAGGCTAAGCGTGATGCTAGTATACAAAGGAGGTTTATTTTTTTTTGTTTTTTTTTTTTTTTTTAGCAAATGTATTTCCTTAGTCAGCTTCACGATAGGGATGAGAACATAAATCAATTCAGGGCACACAATTCTTTCCAAAATATAACTTTTCATTTTTTTTATCCATTCTTAGAATTTCCTTCATCTCTCCATTGCCTCCCAGATAAAGCTAAATGCCCACTTCTGGCTTTGAATGTTTTCTCCTATTGCTCCTAATCTACCTGTATCCCCAAGCTATGACTATCCCTGACTCTAATGGCTGTAAGATAAAAATACCTCCTTACCTAGAAAATATTTTTCTTATTGCTTGTTGTAATCTAAAAGTGTCTCCGTTTTGTGGCACATTCTGGACTGGCCCAGCCTACATGGACAGTGCCCATTTCTTTAAGCACTTATATATATGTCTTATTTTTTGTCTTATTTTGAATTTTATTAACAATTTGATTTTCTTGTACTCTTTTCTGTTCTGAGTTGATATAATAGTCCAACTAGTTTTTGACCTCTCAAATTAAAAGACTCAGGATTTGGGGGCCTGACATACTGCTCTGAGTCAGTGGTTGGGACTAAGTAAGTCTTAGACTCATTATATTTTTTTTAAAGATTGATTTATTTATGCATACAAGAGCTGAGGTACAGGCCCGAGGTGTGGGGAGTAAGAGGATTCACCAGAGACAGAGTGGGAAACAGAACAGGTAGATTGACCGAGGTACACTGCTGAGGGGAGCAGGGGGCGAGACAGGAGTGGTCTACTGAGCCATGTGGGTTGCTCCCTGGCTGGCCAGGGGAATTGAACTTGTGCTGCAATGGCTGCAGATTGCTTCATAGGTTGCATCTTAACCCTTGCGCCATCAGGGAGGCCCTAGACTCATTATAATCTGGGCCTGAAAGGGACTTTAGGTATTTCCTAGTTCAGGGTACACACAGGAAAATGAGACCTGGAGAATTTAAGCCATTTGTCCGATTCATGTAACTAATTGTTGAAGATGAGAAGGAAACTCAATTCAGCATGCTTTCATTACACTGACAGCTCACACCTTTTAAAAATCCATTTGCTCTGTCAAGATAAATAAAAATCTCATTTCCTTCTTTCTTGTTAATAAGGGGAAAAGTCAATAAATATTGTTACTCAAAACAGATCAAAGCAATAAGAGATAATGCTGTCTTATTCATCAACTTGCCAACATAGAAAAAGATGCTTTGGTACTTCAGAAGGATCACCTCTCAGAGAGAGTCTGGGAAGGTGGGTTTTGAAAAGTTGGGTGTTCCCGAGGTGATTACAATATGCATTTCTTCGTGAACATCACTGTCTCCTCGATTCTTCCCTCCCCAGATTCATGCTGAGCCAGCATTTTTGATTCATCAGTGGCTAGAACAGAGATGTCAATATTGTCAAGGACATTAAAGTAGGAGCTCTGACATCTGGGTTTGTGTCCCAGTGCAGTCACCAATTGAGATATATTGGGAAGTCATTTTGCAGCTGAGCCTCAATTCTCTTGCTAGCAAATGGGAGAATTCTCAGACAACTGTTGTTAAAAATCAGTTGAGATTGAAAAGTATTGATCAAATGTGAGAGAGCATTTGATTCTTCATTGACCTCTCCAGGTCAGAACTTGCATCTTTGATTTTGGAGGAAGACTTCTTGCTGTTTTAGGATGGGACTCTATGTCTTTAATTGCTTGGAAAAAGCCACACAATGTTGTCTAACTTTACTGGCAACTTGCCTCAGTTTAGAGTTGAGTGATGGTAGCTTTTGTTTGGGCATAGTGCTTCCTAAACTCTTATATTGAGAGAAGACTCAATTTATTGGGTTGTCTTTATTTATTTAAGATTTATTTATTTATGCATACAAGAACTGGGGTACAGGCCAGAAGTGGGGGAGTTGTGAGAGGATTCACCAGAGACAGAGTAGGGAATAGAACAGGCAGATTGAAATACACTGCTGAGGGGAACAGCGGGCGAGTCAGGAGAGGTCTGCTGTGCCATATGGGTTGCTCCCTGGCAGGGAATCGAACTCATGCCCCAGTGGCTGTGGATAGCTTCATAGGTTGCCTCTTAATCCCTTGCGCCACCAGGGAGGCCTCGGTTGTCTTTATTTAAATATGTTTATATTTTGGTATTTTAGAGCAAAAGTCATTTCTTCCCTATTAGAGCTTTTTGCTTTTTTTCCCCTGATGTGATGTTGGTATTAAGTTCTTATGCAGTAGGGCCTCCCTGGTGGTGCAGCGGTTGAGCGCTGGGTTGCAAAGCTGCCCACGGCCTCTGCAGTGCAGGTTCGATCCCAGCTGCTCCCTGGCCACTGGAGGAGGGTACCGCATGGCGCGCAGACCTCTCCTGCCGCCCGCTGCTCCCCTCAGCAGTGTACTTCGGTCCTTCTGCCTGCTCTGCTCCCCGCTCTGGCTCTGGTGAATTCTCTCACCCTCCCGCGCTTCTGACTGTACCCAGTGCTTGTATAAACAAACAAATAAATAAATAAATCTTAAAAAAAAAGTTCTCATGCAGTAGGGTAGCTTTTCATTATTAGAATGCTTGTATTCTTCTGTTATGAAATGGAAGATTATCAGGGAATGAATGATAGACTGTAGCTGGACAAAGTTTGTTACCAATAAAGTATTATCAGGGCAAATTGAGCTCTCCTTTCAAATGAAAAATATTTATTTTGGCAGAATTAGATAAAAGGAAAATCAAAGCAACTTCTTGATTCAGGAGCTGCCAGTTCTCTCTGTGGCTTAAGGAATGCTTGGTGTCTCAGCCACAAGAATTTGCCCTTCGGTTGATGTGCATTGTCTTCCATCCTATTACATACTCTGCTTTCAGTTTGTGGCTTCATGGTCCTTTGCTCCGAAGTGATGGAAGTCCTCCAGAGGCCATTCTTCTTAGTCCATTGGCCTATTTGTACAGCTTCTTGTGAAAGCTCATTGACTGTTGAATGCAGCCCACTGTGAGTCCTTTGCAGGACCACAGTGGCAAAATAGATCCTGCTGTTGCTGACTGTGAGTGGTGATGTTTTTGGGGAATCCATATAGATCTGAATGCTGTAACTGACAATTAGGTTGATAGATGCCTGGTGGACTAGAAGTTTTGGGCGACTAAGTATTGTGGTTGGCAGGGAAAGCCACTTAAAATGGACCTGTAAGATGGAGAAGACCTGGGCTCTTTGGGGGAGCACAGGAGGATTAAGGGACGAAAATGGGAAAATGGAAATAAAGAATCTTGATAGGAGCTAGTGGATTGAAGAAGAATCTAAAAGAGTTAAAGATGCCTTCAAGTTTTCTATTATGAAAAGGACAGGTATACTGATATCTAACAGGACACCTATTTTGGAGAAAAATGTTCACTTTGGAGTCAAAAGGGAGATGTTTAGTAGCGTGCTCAGCTGAAAGAGCAGGATGGGAAATAGTGACTTACTAGGAATCACTTACATTCCAGAGCTTGTACCAAAATGTATACCTATAAACAGGTAGGGTGATCATGAAATGTAATAACTAGTTATTATTCATATTGGAAAATACTGTATTGTGACTTTTTTTACATGTAAAATTTTAACGTGTTTTAAGTCATTGCATTCATTGGAAACTACAGACTGCCTTTTGTTCCTTTTTGTGAGTTCTTTAATCCCAAGATCAGCTTTTAGACATATGCAGCTTTTAGACATTTGCTCAGTCTTAAAATGGTTGTTGAATAGTTACATATTAGTGATTAAATGATTGAAATTATGAATTTATTTAAATAATTTTTTGACCCTTCAGCATACAGCATGTACAATGTGAACCTTAGAAATATAATGGTGAACAAGTTGAAAGTTGGTTCTGCCATTATGGAGCAAGTAGAAATTTTACTGAAAGATATAGACAACATACAGGAAATAAGCAAATAAAATAGTTTTTGATTATAATAGATGGGTGAAAGAAACATGCAAGGTATTGAAATGGGAGGAGATTAAATGGATGAATACTTCAATTGAAAAAAAACTTAAATGTTTTTAAAGTAATTTCAGGTGACAGCTAAATTTTTATCGTTTGCTTTGAATTAACAAACAGCTTTCATAAGTATTTCAATTTTCAAAAGCAGTTGTTTTAATTACCATGTAGACACATACATTTAAGAAATCTTACCCAGTAAGGATATACATGTATTTTCTTTCATTCCTCTTCGTTGGTGTTCTTTAACAATTATTTTAAAACAGTAACATAATTTCAGCAGGGACAACAAAACTTTTTTTTTTTGAAGATTTATTTATTTATGCATACAAGAGCTGGGAAACAGGCCAGAGGTGTGTGTGTGCTGGGAAGGGAGGGGGAATGAGAGGATTCACCAGAGACAGAGCAGGGAACAGAACAGGCAGATCGATCGAAGTACACTGCTGAGGGGAGCAGCGGGCGAGTCAGGAGAGGTCTGCTGTGCCACGTGGGTTGCTCCCTGGCTGGCCGGGGATCGAACTTGTGCTTCAGAGACTGCATCTTAACCCCTTGTGCCACCAGGGAGGCCCCAATGAAACATCTTACTTGACATATTAGCTTACACCTATGATGTCAGGACAGTTGGTGGATAATGTCTTTTATAGAGCAACTAAACTGGGAATAGGAGACAGAGAGCCAAAGAAAGACTCGACCCTGTCTAGATAGCCTGATCTCCAGGGAGTGATTTAGCAGGGCTCTGGCATGTGATGGCTGCTATTCACGGTCCTCTCTGTATTGGGCATACTCAGGGGCCACTTGCCTTTTACTTTAGGGCAACATTTGGATTGTGGTTTTGCCATTGTGACTTTTTCCATGTCGAAATTTTTCTAGGGCCTGTTGCAACTTCACAGGCAGATGTTTGTCTTCCTGCAGTCAGGGGATGATTTGGCGCCATCTAGGCTGAGTTTTTGATAGCCCTTGAAAGAAATCTGTTGCAGTGACATCAGCTGAAAGATGTTGTGATGGTGAGTTCATACCCTGGGTGAAGCAAGTACCCATTAGTCTTAAAAAGACTAATTACTTGCAATTCTAAGTTGTAATGAGATAGTGAAGCTTATCACTGCTGTTTTAGGAAACCAGTAACATCTATACTTCCAAATGGATGTGTTGGTCACATGGTTAATAATGTGGTTATATGGAGAAAATCTTGAAGGTTTTTTTTTTTTTGTGGGTGACAAATCCATAGAATGTAAAATTTCCCATTTTAACCATGTTTAAGTACAGTTCAGAAGTGTCACATTATATTTTGTGAAACTGATAAGATTCTTGCTGTGACATGACAAGCCATTTGATATTTTGGTGTCAGTGAACTCATTGATATTTTAACATGTTGATAAGCAAAAAAAGCTGAATCATGGATACAAAATGTTTGCTTGGAAAGACAAAAGCTGAACTTGTAATAGCATTGCTGCAAATGTACTTTAAAGCAGGAATAGCCAGGGTTAGAGACCAGCTTTGCACTTTTTTGTGAACAGTAACCACTTTTTTCATGAACTCTAAAGCTGGCATTTAGAATCGTTAAATAATTGATAGTTCTGTGAATGTGTGGGAGGAAGCACGGAAATATCTCTGCATTTGGGAGAAGAGTGGTAGGCTCTGCGCTTTAGGGGCTAGTGAAGATGGTCTGTGGCTGCTCACTGTTGCTTCTGGCCTTAAAAAATGTAAGTGGAGCACTGTCCCATGCATGGCAGCCTGTCACCCCTGAAATACTTATGAAATGTGTATGTGTTGTTTTTAAGGATGGAGAAAAGTGTCTCCGGTAGAGCAGAGGGGGAGCTCAGAGGCATGAGTTCCAGGTTGCAATTATTCCTGGAACCTTTTCTGCACTGGGTTCCTGGTGACTCGAGAGTGTTTGTAAAAGGTTACATTCCTCTGGAGTGTTCTTGTACTTTACTGATTATGAGGTAAAACGTACTAATTGGCCTTGTAAACCAGCCCTCTCTTTCCTCGGGCACCACTGTATGACATTTTATATTTTCTGTCCTTTTCTACTAATCACTACTTAAAGCTGAGTTAAATATGTCACCTTAATAACTGGGAAATTGAAATCCTGGTGGTTGGTCAGTATCTTGAAGGCTTTGTGATAGCAGTACTGTGACATTGGGAAATGAGTATTTGGAAGAAAAAAACCCTCTTCTTGGCCACGTGACAACTACATGTGTCCAAGAGCACTGACTGCTTCCAGGAACTTGAGGCATCCTCCTTTGATTAGAACTCTGCTCTCTTTACCCCTTGCACCTATTTTTGTCAAACTTCCCAGATATTCCTGGGTTCCTACCTGGCCATCTATCACTCTGTCCATCAGAGAAAACTTCCAGTTTCCTCCAAACCCGAACTGGACTCCAAATTCCAGAACTCTTGTATTTTTAGTGTGAATCCTGAATGGCACATGATCGAGCCTTAAGATTCATTAAGTTACCCCTTGTTCCAAAAGGGATTTGAAGTGGCTTACCAATCTACATTTAGTAACACAGAAGACAGATGCAAGAGACAATTGGTGTGAAGGGAAAATAAGAGTTGGAAAATAATTTGAGGTGAAGAAGAATAAGGTTTGTATATAACACACACAGGAAGGTCATAGGCTTTGTTGTTATAGGAACCTCACAAGAGTGTCTGTGAATTTGGTGAAGTAGACACTGGTGTGTATCTAGTAGAATATGTTATCAATGGCAACCACTCCAGCTGCAATATGGCATTTTGTTGTTGTTGTTGTATTTTAGTATAGGAAATAATATAATTGCTTCTTGTGTTAATATGTGTTAAAACAATTCTATAAAAGTTAGTAATTCTGATTCCCTGGGATGATATATACAACTATGAAATCATTCTCTGTGGATGTTATTTTTCCCAGCAGTGTCACATAAGGTAGTTGTTACTGTTAATTCTTATTATTACTGATAATTCTAGATATAGCACTACTTACACAACATGTAACTGCTCTTTTTAAGTACCTATAATGTGTCAGACAATTTATTAAGGTGCTTGCTGGAGAAGAGAGGTCGTAATCCTTACAGAAGCACTATAGCTTTGTTCTTATTTTAGAAAGGGAAAATTGGCTGAGAGAACTTGACTGGCTTGACTAGGTTTGCATGGTCACTGCTGCCTGGATGCCTCCTGTTGATTCCACTGCCTGTGACTAAGAGGTTGCTGTGCAAGGAAGACAATTTAGCAAGTTTGGTCCAAATCTCAAAAACAGTCTGGGGAGCAACCTCTGCTTACATTAGCATGTGCAGCCCTCTGCCTGGGCAGCCTCTCTTTTCTGTTTAGGCCCTTGTGTGTTGTGTACAGCATGTGGCTATTCACAACTGGCACCCTTTAAGACTCCTTAGAGTTGTGCATCCAGGGTCATACTAAAGTGCTTGGTGAAACTAGATAAAAACAAGTCTTTTCTTGAAATGACTTTTAGATATCCTTCAGCTTTGAAAATATAATTACATTTAATTTGGTTAATGTTAGAAAGGGCAGTATTACAAAAAGAAAAGCTTTCCATGTAAAGATATTTGAAATCTCACACTATTTCTGACATGTCCTCTTGATTAAAAAATTGAGTTAAAAATAATATATAGATTACCTCCTTCCATCAAGTTGACAGCTTATGTTCAGAATTATCTTTAATATTCCTATACTTTTTTTTTAAAGATTTATTTATTTATTTATACAAGCACTGGGTACAGTCAGAAGCACGGGAGAGTGAGAGAATTCACCAGAGCCAGAGCGGGGAGCAGAGCAGGCAGAAGGACCGAAGTACACTGCTGAGGGGAGCAGCGGGCGGCAGGAGAGGTCTGCGTGCCATGCGGGACCCCCTCTGGTGGCCGGGGAGCAGCCCGGGATCAAACCAGCGCTGCAGAGGGTGCGGGCAGCCCCGCAACCCAGCTCTCAACCGCCGCGCCACCGGGGAGGCCCTCCTATACATTTTTTGAGCCAGAAGCAAGTTACTTTTTAATGTCAATTTTTAATAGCTCATCTACTAGTATGTCCACATTCTAAAAGATGTCATCTATGTTTAAACACTCCCCAGTACGCACAGTTAGTTTATGGTGCCTTAGGTCAAGGTACGCAAGTTGACGTTAAGTTTTAAAGAGGGAAAAGATAGGCAATTAGAACCATATTGGCACTTGGGCAGGTATTTGTTTTTCTAGGGGGAACACGCTTTCAGAAACTGCCAGTAGTTGCTAGGCAGACTTCAACAAACATAAAGGACATTAGCCAAGTATCCAACCTGGCTGGTTTCTCAATTTAAATTTTGTGATCCTGGCACAAAACATTGTAAACTCTGTTATTAGAACACGGAATACAGAATTTTCCCAGCAAACTTCATTGGCGTTCAGAGGCAGTAGAGAAGTCACATTTTTGTCCCTGGGAGGCCAGTTGACCGACTTCAGCAAAGGCACGCTGTCCTCATCGTGGGCCTGATCATTTGAACTTCCTTAAAGGTGAATAGAACCTGGACACAGAAAACAGCCCTGTCCTGCCAGGAGCAGCTGCATTTCCATTTGTGGTCCTCCTCTCTGATCACAGGGTTTTCCTCCTGAGTATGTGCTGGCTTTTTGCTTGTGTCTTTCTTCTGGCCTGTGAGCAAAATTTTCACACACTCAGTTGCACTCAGACCTTTACTTAGTGTTTCTAGATGAATTAGGAGTAATTCCAGGCAAAGTGAAGAAATAACATGTTTTTCTGGAATAGTGATGGGGATACACAGAGACTTTAAGATAATTGTTATAGTTGTTTAACCAGCGGTCTCTCGGGTTTACATCCCTGTTTTATTTTGCACTGCCTTCCCAGGCCACCTTTCCTAAGAATAATACTTTGTTGTTTACTATTAGGTGGGAAATGCAGACTCATTATGAATGCTAAAACTATAAAAGACAGTACTTTTTAAATGTGCCAATCAGGCTGGACACAAAATGCTGATACAGTTTTTTTTTTTTTTTTTTTAACCAGCTTTTCCAAATAGAACAAACATGCACAGCTGAGATAAAAATAAGAATGTGAAATATGAAATAATAACAGTGAATAACAACTTATTTATCTGGGCAAAAATTCTCCTTAATACACTAACAGAATTAGTTTTGCCGTGTTTATAGTAAAGTATGGCTATCAAATACCGTCCTAAAAAGCCCCAGAGTCTAGCAATCTGCCTGCATATGTAATAGTGCCTGTCATATATAATATGTGCCTATTTAGATACTATTACATAGAAATGAGCCTATGGTGTCAATTGTAAAGATGAATTTCCTTCTTCATGTATAAACTCTCATTGCTAATAGCCCCTTTTATTAGTTGCCTATGTCTGGAATATTTTGATAGTAGCATGTTATATGTGTGTCTTTGGGCAGAAGGTCTTTGGGAACTCACAGTAGAAATGATGCCCCAAAATAGATGACTGCATCAAGAGATGTGGTATCTATACACAATGGAATACTATTCAGCAATCAAAAAAGATAAACTAATACCATTCACAGCAACATGAATGGAACTGGAAGGGATTATGCCCAGTGAAATAAAAGGAAAAAGAAAAATATTGGATGGTTTCACTTATAGGAGGAATATAGGGAAACCAAATAAGGGATCAGGGAAAAAAATAATAGCAATACAAAACAAAGCAAAACAAAAATAAACAGGCAACTATTAATCAGAGACATTCTGTAGGGGAGGTGGGGGGAGAAGAATCAAAACAGGGGAGGGAAGAGCACAAGGGATTATGATGATGCTGCGCGGGTAAATTGATGGTGGGAATTCTATGGGGACTAAACCTGAGAAGAAAGCACACATTGTACAAAGATAAACAATGATGTAATATATACAAATAAATAAATTATTTTAAAAAATGATAAAAGTAACAATTTTATTTTAGGACTTTGAGATTATCTTGTAAATAATACAATGGATAGTGTTGTATTTGGGAGACATAGGGACTCTTATCAGCTCCTATGTAAATTTTATTTTTTTACTGTCTGTTTAGGGAACTTACATTACATACAGCATAGAATTTTTTTTTCATAAGTTTATACTCCACTTGAAAAAATAGCCTTTTTAAAAGTAGGAATAGTATATACTCATTGGACAAAAGAGTATAAAACAATGTACAGAGCAGAAACTAAAGAACAGCTAAATTCTCCCCAAAAGTACTTTAAATATTTTGGAAGCATCTCCCTAATCATCTTCCTGTGATAGATATCCTTAATATACAGTATTATTTTGCTATTAACTATAAACTAGTCTGTATTCTGCTTTTTCTATCCATTTTCTAGTTCATAAATGTAGATTTACAACAACCTATTTGGTGTTTATAGGTTCATTTATCATTTCCTTATTTAAAAATATGAAAATATTTAACTGGAAAAGCAGACTTAAATATTGAGTAGTTGCCTGTGGTAACCACTGAAAAGAGAGTAAAGGGCCTTCCCGGTGGTGGAGCGGTTGAGCACTGGGCTGCGAAGCTGCCCGCAGCCTCTGCAGCGTCGGTTCGATCCCCGGCCACCGGCGTGGGTCCCACATGGCGCGCAGACCTCTCCTGCCACGCCCGCTGCTCCCCTCAGCAGTGTACTTTGATCTTTCTGCCTGTTTTGCTCCCCGCTCTGGCTCTGGTGAATTCTCTCATCCTCCCACACTTTTGACTGTACTCAGTGCTTGTATAAATAAATAAATCTTTAAAAAAAAAAAGAGAAGAGAGTATAGCAAATTTCTGCTGTTAGAAATTGAGCTTATAAAGCATTTAAATTATATTGCTCAGGAAATAACACGAAAGTCAAACTCTCTGCCTTACAGATTCAGAAGTCCTTGACCTTTAGTAAAATTCAGAAATTTGAATGAGCTTGATTATTGATGATTTTAGGAAGTATTTTAATAGCATGAAATACTGTGTTATCTGGAATCCAGAGGAATGAATCATAGTGGTTTATAGCATCAAAGACTAAAGTAATGATTTTCCCCAAGGTGATTTTCTGCCTTCTGAAAACCATCATCTTTATGATAATCTGTGTGTTTTGGCTTCTTAGCACTTTGAGAACATGAAACTTTCCCAAGTCACAAACCCACTTTGGCTACTAAGAACTATGTTCCTGTCTTATTGATGGGTGTAAAGGATGGTCCTTTAGCATTACAAGAACATGTGCTTAAGGGACTTAGGGAAAGCCTTATTAAAAGAAGAAAAGTATGTGTGTGTGTGTGAGATATATATATATATTTAGAGAGAGAGAGAGAGAAAGAAAGAGAGAGAGAAAGAACATGCTATCTCATTAGAAAGAAGCACAACCCTGAAAACATGAAACTAACTGAAGTTTCCTTTGGTGTTTAGCATGACTAGCATTACAGAGAAAAGTTGACAGGTGTTACCATGACTGATTTTGCAAATACTGTGAAGTGCAGAGGATGTACTGTATGCAGTATTGTATCTTCTAGAAATGATAGTGCATTTTCCCCAAGTTTCAGTGCATGTTGAATTTTTTTCCAGTGTGAGCTAGTGTTTTCCTGCCTTATTATAATGTGGAAAGTTTTCTGAAACAAACATGATCAACTGCATTATTAGGAAAGCTACTTTTCTTGTTCAGCAGCCATGGGCCATCTCTGAGGGCAGTGTGGGCATTTCTGGCTGAGACCCTGGTCTATAGTAGATCATAGCTCAAGTCATCTGCTTTAGGAGCATGTGGCGATGGGCAGTTTTGGATGCTCACGATACATGTGATCTTTCAGCAGGGTTCCTCTTCCCTACAGTGCTCTCATAAGCTTTTTACTGCCTGTGGAGTCTGTGTCTGACATTGTAGTGATCCTGCAGTGCTTTCTTTTGCTCACCCAGTTTAAATGCTATTCTTTCTACACTTTGCCAGAGAATTCTTTGAATCCACACTATAAAAAGTGTTTGTAAAAGACAGAGTTTTATTTTGTGGTGTGCACAACATTCTTGTGTGCAAGCCATTCTGCCTGCACTTCGTTTATTACTATAAAGAAGTGTGATTTCAAGGGCTGCGAGGTGGAGAATGCTGTGTTTAGCATCAGAGTGTCTGTCTGTCTGTCTCTCTTTCTCCCTCTCCCTCTATCTCACACACACACACACACACACACACACACACACACACACACACACACACACACCCCTATATCTTTAACTACCAGAGCACTGAAGTTCAGGTTACCTTTATGTCATTGTCAATCTCCATTATCTGAGCATAAAGCTACTTGTCTTTCCAAATCATTATGACTTCTGATCACTTTGTTTCTCCTTGCTTTTCTTTTTCTTTTCTTTTTGGGTAGTTCTGCTGCATGGAATTTGAGTAGAACCTTTCTTCTTACTCCATAATTGACAACCAGGACTCAATGGAGAGCCATGAGGCCCTGGTGCCATGAAGAGAGTTTTGGAAGAGCTGGAGTCCTCACGTGTCCCCTTCACGCTAGTTAAGAGGTGACAGAAACTTCAGCCACTCTCAAGCCACCCTGTCCCCCTACTAACATTCCCAGCCCCCAATAAGAAGATTGAAGCAGGAAGAAAGAGCTGGAGAATTGATGGGGATTTTGGGCTGGTGGGAAATGGGTGGTCTGTAAGAGATAAGAGAAGACATTTTTCAAAGAAATTTCTTCTGAAGATCAGGCATACCTGCAAGACGAGGAGACTGGTTTTGTTACCTGGTAGCACAACTTCTTTAGTGACAGGCTTGCTGATGTGCCCCCAGTGCCTGAGCATGATTGAAAAAAAACTGTTTAGTGTGAGTCTAGTAGATACCATGGAGGTAGCTGGGCTTGAGCTAGCTCTTGGGTAACAAACCTGACCTGCGAGGTAAGTGGAGCCCATTCCTGAGACCTTTACATGTTTTGCTGGTCTCAAGGGTAAGGAGGCGTGGAGGGTGTTGGTTTTCTTGCATCAAAGAAGTGTAGAATGAGACCTCCTTAGGGATGCCTCTCAGAAACTGATACAGCTCCCTACAGGGGAGCCACACCCACAGCCTTTCCTGAGGAGGCTGTCAGCGGCCAGTTAGCACTTCAGAGAAGTTTTGGAAAGCAGCACACAGGATTGCTGCTGTAAGTAATGGAAGTACGAGGCTTTTGCTTTTCCTTCCATTCCTTCCTCCCCTAAATAGCTAATCTCCACTGCTGAATTCTGTAGGCTTTCCATGTAGAACATTAGATGTTAACTCATCTACTCTTCCCCATAAGCACATGATATATGTTATTTTATTCTTACCTTATATATACAAGGAACTAAGTCATAGAAAGGTTTAGTGCCTGAAATATGGAGCTGGTGGTCTGGCTCCCAGGACCATGTTTTTAGCCACCCTATTGTACTGTCCCTCCATCTGAGATTGAAAGGAGTGACTTTCCGTTTTTAAGATGAGGCAGCAATAAGAAATACTGCAGGCTGTGTGTGCAGACTCAATACACACCTACGTTAAAAATGAGTGGGAAAACGTTTAATGAAATAAGACTTACCTGTAACACAATCTGATCTTTCCTGTCCTTTTCTGGTTCATTAAAAAGTACTTATTACCACCTACTGAATAATCAACCTGGAGCTCAGAGGTGTTTGAAGGGTGGAAAGAAGAGCACCCCACTCTTAGCTTGCACTGTATCTCTGTCCCTCTTTCCTCATGCTACCCTGAGTGTCCTGAGTTGCCCATCTAGCTGGCCATGGAATGTGAGTTATGTGAGGGAAGTGCTGATCTGGGTTTCTAATGCTGAAAGTGACCAAACTTGATGGATTCTATCGTCATGATGCGAAATGGGAAGAGGGGTTAAAGAGAGCACAATTGAAGGCAGTGGTTTCCTGTTACTACCCCTCCACAATAGTGATTCCTTGGAGAGTAGCCCCATCAGCCTTCAACTTGGGGCGATGTGAGGGACTTGCATTCCTAGTAGGATGACTCTGTTGTGCCTACGCTGTGCCTGTCATCCATGGAATACACTTTTTATTCACTGCTAAAGTGGATCTGTGGGGCTTTAATTTCAGATCTCAAGCTATTTTGTCTTACTAGGCCGGAACAGGTTTTATTGAATGGGCATATTTGCTAAATTGGACATCTATTATAGCATTTATTGCCTACAGTGTATCCTACTTATTTGTTCTTTCTTGGTTTGTAAATTTCTTTCCTGTAAAACTCAGCCTCTTTATATACTCTCAATGAGCTTTTGAAATCAACCTGGAACTCTCTTTGTTAAAAATAAATAAACATAAATCAAGATGAAAAGGTAGCTCAGCAGGAAAAGATGGAACCAACTGCAGTTAGTCCTTGTACATTTACAAGAAGCACAAATTTACAAGAAGCACAGCAAAACTTCTGTTCAAGTTTGTTGAATCATGCTTTCTAAGGACCAAAAAACGCAAACCCAGTCACAACCCAAACTGGGCTCCTTTGTACCCAAACCCTACAGCCTTTTGTCGGTGATGAGGAATGCCTGCCTTGAGCATTTGCCAGGCTAAAATCGTGACCAGGCTCTAAGCCTTATGACCTTAGCTGCCCGTTTGTCTGGAAGTTGGAGTGAAGCTATACTCTTTTCTTAGGGAATTTTGGCCTCTCTCACATGTGCTGCTTCAGCATGGTGACAGGCTGTCTGTCTCTGTCCTTTACTTGACTGTTGGCCATAGGCCTGTGTTGAGATACTTTGAGCAAAGCCCAGGTCTCCAGTGCATGTATTCACAGCACCCCCGACTACACACTGTGCGGAAGCTCGCAGGTCTTACCCCCGCAGTCTCTCTGCTGCCACTTTGAGAAAACAGCTTACTGTTTGGGTATGGATAGTGTGGTCCTATGCACCCATGCTTTCTCTCTTTGTTGGAGGGAATCAGGCTGAAATTTGCTCTCTGAGATAGTGACCACTCAAGCCTTATGACATGAAACTGTACATGCCGGTCCTCCCCTTGGCTTTATTATTCTACTGTCCTCATTTTCCTTCTGGTATTCTATTGATTCTCTATTTGCTGCTTTTAAGACACCTCCTGTCCTCTTGATGAACTGCATCCTGAATGCTCACACCAAGTAAACTTAATGCATGTCTTAAATCATTTTATCTATTGCCTTAAGAAGTGGTTGTGGTTATTATGGTTGAAAATAAATTATGGTCTAATGTACAGTGGAAAGTTATAACCACAGCTTTTCTACAAACCTGAAGTCTTGTTTTAGGTTTGGCCAACATAGGCCCGACCAAGATAAAAGTGAACTTTTCTTGAGATAACAAGATTAAGATGCTTGAAAGGTCATATTAGTAGCTTAATAGAGTTAACTGATGCTAAATTTTAAGGAGCCACCCAGAGGGTGATTTCAAATTCAGTAATGCATTGGCACAGGAAACATTTAAATTTCATACTTAAAAGTTCAGAAAAGAAAGATGCAATGAAAGGTGTTTATGCTGAGTAGCAAGAGACCTATTAATTTGCTGTGTTACTTTGAAAAGTCCTTTTTTCTACATTGCTTATTTTATCTATAAAATGAAGGAACTAGACTACACAAATGTAACAATTCTCCCACCTCTAAAGTTCTGTGGTTTCCTAAATGCAGTTAAAATAGAACCTATTACACTTCTGTAGAAGAAATTTGGGAGTCCTGAGTTTTGAAGCCCTTAGTAGTAGCTGAATTAACCACAGATCCTCATTGCCGTCTCTTGGCACAGTGATTGGGATTCAAGACCTAGAATCCAGGCATTTCTCTCATAACTGTGAGTGTGTAATAGTAATTTGTTGTAAAGCAAACAGTGTGTGGGCACAAGCAGGCAGGCATATGTTTTTACGGTATCCAAAAGCTTTCTTATAGTCTTGTTCAGACTAAATTTTGCTATGCCCATTTTCATAGACATCCAATAAATATTTCTAACTTTGTGTTGTAATTTTACTACATTATCTGTTTAAAAAATGGTCAATTACATAGTGCCTTATATTATCGTAATTTGGAACTGATTTTTTAAAAAGCTAGGGAGACACAACATTGGATAGAGTGCTACCTTGTTAAGCATCTTTGTCTTATGATATTAGGAGAAGAATGTTTAGTATTGTTACTGTCTAGCAGGATTGAGCTTGTTTTCACTTATTTTTTAATTACAGAATTCTTAATCATATTTTATATGTGTCGAAGAAAATAAGCCTAGGACAGAGGATTTACAGCCTAGTAAATGTTCCTCCTTTCCTGAAGTGAAAATTTGCTGCTGTTGAAAAGGTTTCATAATTTGAAATCTGTACACCTGGAACCCTAGCAGAGGTTTCCTTGACATAATCCTGTTTTGTATGTGATATCATTTTGGCTATGCCAACAGAGATTTTAACCGCTAAATCAAAATTCACATAGAAAACAGATTAATAGACTAACCTCACAATATTGCTTAGAGATAATTGCTGATTACTTTTAATAATATGAAGGAGAATATTTTATTTAAAAGGCTAGCTGTGCTCTAAAATGTTAAGCACATTTAGCCAAGGCAAATGAATTTTGATGATTTATCCTGCTTGGTGGTAGCTGCCATACTTCACAATAGAGAATGCTGAGATGGGCAGACATAAACATTGCCCTAAGTTTGGCCAAGTAGCCAGAAATAGCTTTCAGGATTCATGGAGTTTTCTCCAAAATTCCAAGGCTATTAAATCATCTGTATGGGTCTGGTTTGTTTTCAGTTCTTTTTGAAAATGAGCCTTATTGGTGGGGCAAATGATCAGTAAATCACACCCACACTGACTGCACACCGAAGGCAATAGTGGAAATTTAAAACCCCTTTTGTAAGCATCAAACTGTGCACTTCTCTTATGCGTGGCTTTATTTCCATCAAATTATACTTAAGCATGTCTTCAAAATATGTGAAGTTTGAACTAAAAGTTCAACCTAGAGGTCTGTAATTTTTAGCAAGTTTCATCGTTCCTGCTTTATTCCAGCAAGTGTATTTAGTTTGTACAGATTTTGACCTCAGTAAGAAAACATTGTTGTTTAAATCATAGTGGCTCTAATAAATTTGGTCTTCAGGATTTTTCATTCCTTAAGTTCATTTATATGAAAATACAATACTATCAATTTCAGATTTTTACAATTAGCTGAAAGAATTAGAATAAATAACATTGCCACACATTGCCAGAACTGCTTTCAACCTTTAGTATATTTCAAGATGGCTAATGGCAGCAGGGCATAAAGACAATCTTAAAATCTTGGCAGAGTCTCCATCAAGACTTACAATATTAAACACTTGTTGGACATTTATTATGAGCTAGGCACTGACTGGGTCTGGAATTTGCCTCCTAATTTAAATGCCTCTGCCTTCTGTACTAGAAGTTAGCCTCATGTCCCAGCCTCTTCTAAGATCTCAACTGCTTTGTGATAACTACATGCTATTGGCAAAATGGGCGGTTAGCTGCTCTCCAGATGCAATTAGATCCTGTCTTTCCCTCTTCCTGAATGCTCTCCTTCCCTCCCTTGTTTTGCCTATTAATACATTATTCTTGAAAGGCCAATGCCTCTATTTTTTTCCCCATGAAATTGTCCTTGATGACAAGGAGCTGGATGCAACCCTTTCAAATATTCCATCTTGTGTAACACCTACCCCTCATTGGGGTTTTTATTTGTCTGCAATGCAGTGTTCATTATAATACAAGTGCTATATTTAGATAAAGCTGGGATTGCTGTTTTTGCATATTTTGTATGTTCCAAAGGAACATGCAATGTAGTAGTTTTTGCATCACAGTAGGAGTTTAATATTGTTGGGTGAATGAATTTTCCTGTGATTCACATGGCACCCACCTACTAATAATAATCACTGTGATTTTGGAGAAGGGTAGGAATAAGACTCACCAAAACTATCTTAGGGGAGGAAGATTTCTTAAATATAAATTTTTTATATATTTAAATTTTTGCTTAGTATGTTTATAGGATTCGAGATTCAATGTATACAAAAGTACACATACAAAATTAAAAGTTCTTCAGTTTCTTTTTCCTTCCCAGTGTGAATTTAACATTTCCAGTTTTGCAACTTTTTTGATTGTTAACTTTAAAGATATATTAGGGAACTTATTCCAGTGGAATTTATGAAGATCACTCTTATTTTTTCCTCATGCTGCATATTACATGTTATTGCATTGTTTAGAGGCCACATAAGGTGATCACCCAGTCTGTGACAGCTATTTATTGTTACAGAGAGGAGTTTTTAACCACAGAGGTATATTTCAAAGCTAAAGGGAGAGCAAAGAAAAAATCTGGAGCAGAGACTGTTCTCTGAGCACAGAGACGATGTTAATGGGTGCAGCTTATTTCATGTAAATTCTCTTTTTCTGTAAGAAAAATTTCAGTTTTAAACAGTCACTTAAAAACGCATATGGGGAGTGTGACAGGAGAGCAGCAGAATGAAGGTTCTGGTCTAGCCTCCATATAGTCACAACTAAATTGCAATAAAACAAAGTTAATAACCCCTGAACGACAAACAGATGAGCACATCATACACCAGGAGCAGTAGTATGGTGGGAAGGGGTAGCAACCTTTAATTGAACTGTGTTTTCAGTGAAACCAGAGCAGTTTTACGAGAAGGAGGGGTGGCTTTTGCATGGAGCCTCCCCATAGCTGTCAACTTAGGGGCACACACTCACATTGGACACTTTGGAGACCCAGCACTGTGATAGATAAGGGGGTGCACAGAGTTGGTATCCAGGACAAACGGTGCACTATTGCAGAACTATGGGAGTAGGGATGCAAATACATGGTTGAATCTGGGGCACTCAGTACTGAACAACTGGACCCCAAACCTGTGCCTAGAGCTAGGTCTGATCACTTGTGGCTTCTCTTGAAAGAGGCTGTTTCCTTTGCTGGTTCAGGATGATACACAGGAACACACTTTCATTCAATGGGAAAACCCTCAACTGGTGCCATCCAGTGTTTTCCCATGGCCAGCCTTAGACCATGTATTGTTGGCAGGAATGATGCCATCATCTCTAAATAAGTCACATCAGGAAACATACTTGGTCAGTTCACTCCACCGCTGGTGATGTTTAACTGTGGTCATCGGGCCAAGTTAGTGAATGCTGAGTTGAAGTCACCTTTCTTTTTGGATTGGTGTTTTATGAGGAGGTATTCCCATGTTACGTCAATAACTTGTTCTTTATCCATTCTCCACCTGCAAGCCCTGCCATTCATTAATGGCTCTGTCCTCTTATAGACTAGCACTTGACAGTTGCCAAATGGTGATCATTTATTTTCATTATTCCATCTACATTTATTAGTTGATATTCTATATGAAAGAATTTTTCTTCCCACCTATGAATTTATTCTTATATTTATATCAGTATGGATTTATTGATTCCTATATTATTCAGTGAATTTTAATCTGATAATCTCATCCTGATATTCTGATTGTTACCAATTTGAATACTTTCAAGTTGCCTCCTGTGTTCTTTTGACATGTTGCCATCATGTCATAAGCTTTCTCCTATAGGCTTATCTTGTACTTTTCCTGCCCCAACCCTGCCTGACCCTTGTACTTTTGAGTAGACGATGGTAACTGGAACCATGATCTGGGTCTCAGTGGTGTCATTATTCTAGGTCCATTCAGCAGACAGAACTAGCAAATATATATGTGTAACATATACACACACTTGTATACCTATGACTGTTTCTGTGTTTATGTAACTAGAAAAATGAGTTTATTCTGACAATTTAAATTCTTTTTTTTTTCCTAAAGAGTTACTTATTTATGCATACAAGAGCTGGGGTATAGGCCAGAGATGCAGGAGGGTGAGAGGATTCACCAGAGACAGAGTGGGAAACAGAACAGGCAGTTTGACTGAAATACACTGCTGAGGGGAGCAGCGGGTGAGACAGGAGAGGTCTGCTGCGCCATGTGGGTAGCTGCCTGGCCGGCTGGGGATCAAGCTCATGCTGCAGAGGCTGTGGATTGCTTCATAGTGCGGTGCTTAACCCCTTGTGCCACCAGGGAGGCTCCCTGACAATTTAAATTCTAACACATTCCTTACTACTCTTTCTTGCCTTCCCTCCTTTCAGAAATTGAAAAAGTTGCTCCCCCATTATCCTCCATATATTGAGTCTGTACCCAATTAATGAATTATTTAACTCTGCTGTGTAAACAATGTCCTAAATACTCAGGAATCTTCCTTCCTCTGCCACCTTTGTGCTTTCTTACTTCCTTTTTCTTAGCTGCCCAGAGCAGTGAGGTTGATGTCTCTGTATGACACCCCATCCTGTTGTGGCCCTACTTCCTGTGACTTCAGCATCTTCATGCCAAGAGGGAAGAAAAGGGATGAAAGAAAGAAGTTGTCACCCCAGGTGATTTAATGTGCTGCTGAGGTTGAAAATCACTGTATTTAACATGCTACATCGTCTTGTTTAAATGCAGTAGTGGAGACTACATACATAGTATACATAGAAATGTATATACATAGTATGCATACATACACAGAGACTACATACATAGTATACATAGACTACATACATAGAAAAATACATACTTTATCAACTTCTCTTTTTCATACTTTACCCATTTCTCCCCTAAGTAGAAAAGCAGTAAATTGTTATTCATTGTTAGATTCTGTTAGGGTACTGATAGCTGGATTTTTTTCTAATGTTTTTAATTTTCTTTTTGGTAGTAGGATACGGTTTCCAAAGTGATATGACCTCATATATTGGTAGCAGCCCAGTCCTGTCAGGTATTTACAAGGGAGATTCTTTTGTTAAACTTGTGACTTTCATAGGGCTCACATACTACCTTGGATTTTATTTTTTAGTTGTTTCAGTTTCACTCAAGCCTCTCTCTGCTTCTGCTTCTTCAGAAATGTTGATATCAAGATGGTTCCCTATTCCTTCCCTTGAGTTTAGAAATGGCATTTTAAAGTGCTCAGGCATCCTCTAACCCAACCCTGCCAACAAGTAGGAAATCGTGAGGGAGGAGTGGTTGGGATCTACGGGCCTAGATTATAGAAATCAAAGCTTCAAATCTGATTCTTGTCTGAAGAATCCTGTGAGTAAGTGATCAAAAGCTAAATTCTCTTGCTCTGTGATTCATCATGATCTAAGATTTTGCATCTGTTTTTCATTTTCTGGAGATTGTTAAATTTGTTGCTATTATGATCAGTGTTTAGGCTTAAACAATTATAGTCAAGGTATAGAGTTACCTGGGCATGACGAGTTCAGGTTTTGCTTATTGGTTGGCATGATTTCTTTCTAAAAAGGTTATGTGGCCCAAGTTTGCCTTAGATAATCTCTTACATAGTGGAAAATAGCTGAAGTCAGTTGGAGGGTACGTTAAGGAAAATGTCACTTAATAATTCGATTAAGTAGTATTTATACTGATTTCTAAGATGATAATTTTGATTTTAAGAGGCTGTGTGGTATTGTTCATTTGAGAAAACATTGTTTCATATTTTTAAGATTTCTTTTTTTTTTAATTTAATTTAATTTTTTTTATTTTTAAAGATTTATTTATGCATATAAGAATTGGGGTTCAGGCCAGAGGTGTGGGGTTGAGAGGATTTCACCAGAGATAGAGTGGGGAACAGAACAGGCAGATTGACTGAAAACACTGCTGAGGGGAGCAGCAGGCGAGGCAGGGGAGATCTGCTGCGCCATGTGGGTATCTCCCTGGCCACCAGGGGATCCAACTCCTGCTGCAGAGGCTGTGATAGCTTCATAGTGCTGTGCTTAAAACCTTGCACCACCAGGGAGTCCCCAGATTTCATTTGGTTTTAAAAGATGAAATCAAGAAAACAAAAGCATATAATTTAGAGCATATTTTGAAAAAAAAATTGGAAAAAATAGAGAAGTACAGTTAACTTTGAGAATTTTCATCTCTTAAAATTCTAAAAAATTGTTAGCAATGAGGGATTAATATTTCATTGATTATACTTTAAATTTCTGTTCATTGTGTTTTCTCTGTAATGACATCCTTTGTGAGACAATTACAGTTGTGCTGATCTGGTATCTTAGTGTATGCATGTGAATTGAATGATGCATCATTTTATGTACCTCAAGATGACACGAGTGACTGTGGAATTTTCTTCCCCCTAAGATTGTTTTCATGAATTCTAGGGTAGCTTCTTCAGCAAAAGGTTATTCCATTTTATTTTTGCATTCTAAAAAGTTAGTTACTTTAATTCCTAGTGATGCTCAAAGTTTCCATAACAATCATGTCTATTTACAAAATGAACAACCTATTTCAGTTTGGAAATGGGAAGTTATTGAAAAGAAAAAGAAGAAATCACCAGTTGAGATTTTGAGTTGAGATGTAAACATTGATTATTCTTCATTACAAAGAGGTATCACTTTTGCACTTTATTACTTGAGTTCTTGTCTTTGGAAACATTGGAAAGAAATTTTTTTTTATTACACTGCAGTTTCATATGATTCATTCTACCAAATATAAAGCTATCATGAGAAAATATAGGCTATTTTATAATAACTTAGTAAGATGAATGAAGCATTGAGTCCAGACTAATAATTAGAATCAACAGATGAAAACCTGTATTAAAGGAATTTTTATTGATTGTTCTCATCAGCTTCTTTTCTCAAAATTTCTGTAGTGTTGAATGTAGTGCCTGCTACATTGCAGGCTCTCAGTAGGTATTTCTTGAAAAAAATTAATGAAAGGTAATTTTACTTGTAGTTCATTTTGAAATTCCAGTTTATAAGTTTTATTAAAGGAGCCAATTTCCTTCTCCTAACTTTTAACTCCTGGCAACCACAGATCTGTTTCCTTACAGTTTTCTCCTTTTTGTTTTTGCAGAAAGTCATTTAAGTACAATCATGTAATACTGAATCTTTTTTTTTTGGTGGGACCCTCGTCGTCGGCCTGGGAACGAACCGGCGCTGCTGAGGCTGGCAGGCAGCCTCGCAGCCCAGCGCTCAACCGCTGCGCCACCAGGAGAGGCCCAATACTGAATCTTTTTGTCTTATATACTTAGAATACATCTTTTGAGATTCATCTAGGCTGTTGAGTATATCAGTTTATCAGGTTCTGGGTAGTAGTCTGTATAGATGTATTGCAGTTTTTTTGTTTGTTCACCAGTTGATGGGCATTTGACTTCTCCACTTTTTATAAATTTTATAACCGAAGCTGCTTATAAAATCCATATACAGGTCTCATGTGGACATTGTTTTCATTTCTCTTGTATAAATGCCTTAAAAAGTGGAATTACTAGCTCATATTGTCAAGTGTATGTCTCACTTTATCAGTAAGAACTGCTAAATTATTTTAAAAGTGACTACAATTTTAGATTCCCACTGGCACTGTATGAGTTGCTGTGATTTCATATTCTTTCCAGCACTTGCTATTATTGCCCATCTTCTTGAGTAGTTGTTCATGTGCCCAGTGACCATTCTTTTGTTAAGTATCTGTTCTAGATTTTACTAATTTTTTTTTATTTATTGCTTATTGAGGAGTAAGAGTTCTGGGTACATGTTATCAGGATGCAAAAGAAATCATCCCATATCCCTCTTGGTTCTTCAAGGCTGGCAAGAACTCAAACAAATATCAAGACAGGTTGATGAGAAAAAAGCCAAAATAAAGTTTTCATGATGAGATGTGTGCCTCTTGTATACATGGGAGAAACCCAGTGTGATTGAGTAACTCAGCCACTTGGCTTCAGAAACTGTCTTAAATAGATTAGCTAAAATGGGGGAGCTTGGGGAGAAGAGAAAATGGAGGTCAGTTAGGGAGATTACTTAAGTGCTGCCTTCTCTATTGAAAAGAGATAAGAAGATTAGGTTTTCCTCTTAGAAGAGGCCCTTACAGAGAGCTCCTTCAGAGCCCCTCCCTGAAATCAAGCTTTTTCTAAGAAAGATATTATTTTGTGATAGAGATTATCGATCTCCCCACCTATCCCCCAAGGTCCTTCCTTGGATATATGATATATACATTTATTCCCAGGATTCTTTGAACATTTTCATTTCACTTTTTTTATAGTTTTTATCTCTCTGGTAAGTGCCTTTCTCCCCATGTGTATATGTTGATAAATTTTCATTTAGATTGTTATATTTTTAACTGTTTTAAACAACCTGTCTGATATTTACAATATTTCAATCCATCTTGGAGTCTGGTTCAATTGACAATACCACTTGTTAATAATCTTTTACCCGCTGGCCCCCTTGCTAGTGGTTAGTAATTTTTTTAAATTGAATGTCAGGTATTGTGTGCTAAGGAACAATAGCCACTGAAGTAAATAACATTAATACTGATAAATGGTCACTTCTCTTTTCCTTCAGGCCTTTAATGTGATTATGTCAGTATTGTTAGTAGTTGACCTAGGTTTGAATTTTGATGTAGTTATTATGAGTGCAACACAGACTCAAATTTCTCCGGTGGTGAATTGCTGTTTCCTGGGGCTTCTGAGTATGAGGCCTGGCATGCAAGAGTGCAAGAGGGTTCTCAGTGTTTTCAGTCAGCACTACATATCTGGGCCCAGGATGCTCACTGTTCTTTCCCAGCAGCAGACCACTGCTGCCTGTTGCTGATACAGGTTTCACAGTGAGTAGAGAGAATTGGTATTCTTCCTGTAGGGGCAGAGAGAAAACTTCCCGCTGGGTACTTCTGGGATTGGTTGAGGAATTACTTTAACAGCAGACATATTAGTAGGAGAAAAGACAAAACTTAATTACATACATATGGAGGATCAATATGAATGTGGATTCTAAAGTAAATGTGGGGCTTCCCTGGTGGCGCAAGGGGTTGGGCACCACACTATGAAGCAATCTGCAGCCTTTCTGCACAAGTTCCATCTCCGGCCAGCCAGGGAGCAACCCACATGGTGCAGTAGACCTGCACTCTTCTGTCTCCCCTGCTGCTCCCCTCAGCAGTGTATTTCAGTAGATCCGCCTGTTCTGTTCCCCACTCTGTCTCTGGTGGGTCCTCTCACCCCCCACACCTCTGGCCTGTCCCCTAGCTTTTGTATGCATACATACATAAATCTTTAAAAAAAAAAAGTAAATGTGGCAAAAAGAAGGTGTAACTTCTGAGCCCTAAGAAATGGGAGAGAGGCCTGGAGCTTCAGTGAGAGAGGAGGAGGACTCATCTGATGAGAGGGTGACTATGATAAAGGCCAGATGCTCTGTAATTACATGTTTGCCCTGCCGTACAGATAGGCTCATGTGATAGAAAAGTTACTTCTAGCACAAATCATAATTCTGGATAATATCACCAATTTTCATTCTTCAGGATAGTTAAGGGAGTGGTCCAAGTTCTTGTGAGCCTGCAGGGTCTCAGTTGACCTTAGCTTGAAATGATCCATATGTTAAAGTAGAAGGCCTGTCCTGGGCATCTTGGGCAGGCCTGTCCTTCACCTCCTGCAGCCTCAGTTTCAGGCAGACCTTGTGTACTGGAGTCTCAAGGATGGGACTATTTTATTGTTCCTGTCCCTCTCATAATTAATTATTTTTGCAATCTTGTATTCAATTATGATAGTATCTTGTTCCTTTAACATAGTTTTGATAAATGCTTTTATATCTGTAAATATACATCTGTATCATATTATTATACCTGCAATATTTTTGATGGCCCTTTTCTGTTGCTTATTAGTTTCTTTTGACTCTCAATATTTGTGACTTTTCCCCTCATTTCTTTAGTGATTTTTTGTTTTTGATTGTGAGGCTATGTTCATTGGACATTTATCCATAGACTTCTTTGAAGGTGATGTTAAATTTCTTTGCTTCCGATAAAAGCATCTGTGCCTTTATTAGCCTAGGAACCCAGCTTTACTTAGCTAGGACTACTAAAAACGAATTGGTGAACTAGTTAATTCAAAGAAAATTTTAAAATTCTCTAATTAAAAAACCAGAAAATTTCTTGTGAATTCTGACAATAAGTCTGCCTGAAAATAGACTTGAGCTTGGGAATACTCAGGGAAGATTTTTTTCTTTGCTCTTGCTCCAAGGCAAAGTGGGGTACTCATTTCTACTGCTGATCTCTAAGGGGAAGTTTTATTTCATTTCAGCCTCTGGGGCTTTATGTGAATGTCTTTGATGTGAACTCTATTTTTTATTCTTTGAATATGGTTTGTTAAAATCCAGACCCAATCACCAAATAATAACACGTATTTCTATTGCAAATGCTCACTCCAAACCTCCATACCTCTATATTTTTTCCCTGTCATTTCTGATCTCTAAGGAATTTACTTTCCAAAATACATCTTTATATTTTACTAGTTACCCTATTACTGGAAGTACGAATTGTATATGCTGTCTTCTCACACTTTCAGTATAGTACATAATATAATAAATCATAAGTGTGTTTTTTGATTCAAAACTAGAATTCTAATGGGTTGCTGAATGTGACTTTTTAGCTTTTGAATCCTTGGCCAAGGACAGAAATTGTGAGGAGGTAGTAAAGAACTTAGACTTTTCGTTCAGTATATATTCAGGTATATTTGAGCAGGAAATAAATCATCAGCATTTATTAGCTATAACCTTGGTCAAGTTACATACCTCTTAAGTGAGATAGTGATGCCTACCTTTTACAGGACTAAAGACATGATTAAACAAAGCAGTTTACATAAAACCTTACACCTCGCATATCACATAGTAGCCAATCAAATGTTAATCAGATTTTTTTCTCTCCTTAGTATCAGATGAAGATTCAGTGTGCAATGTTCCCTCAAGTCTACCCCCACCATCACTGCAAAGGATTTAAAATGAGATAGTAAAAATACTTCAGTTATTTGCTCCTTATTTAACTTGTCTTGTCTATTTAATATTTAAGCTCCTTTGACAAATATATTGGAAATGATGACTTATTCTGACCCATTATTAATGAACTAGATATGAGGGGTTAATAATTAGCCAGATGGAAAAAAAAAACTCAATTCTGTGCAACTTGACAGTTTCAAGGAAGTCACAAATTATTACTTACCAAACTAGAATTTCATTTTCTGACTAACTGCTATGAATTTTGTACCTCTATGAATTATAAGCTCACTTACTCTCCTTGATCTTCTAGTCATTTAAAACTAACTCATAAAGAATGACTTTTAAATTTAGTTAGTGTTTCTTGTTAGCTGTTAATGATGCTTCTTTGTCAAACTTGTTACTGTGACATCAACATGATTTCTCCTTTGTGTGTGAAGATGTGAGGTATTTGAGGGGATATTATGAAGTCAGTTCTCACTTGTCCCTGTAATGACACAAAAATCATTAGTTTTTAAAAATTTCTATTTATTATTGCATAGAAGAAGTGGGGGGTGTAGGCCAGAGGTGCAGCGGGTGAGTGTATTCATCAGAAACAGAGAGGGGAGCAGAACAGGTGGATTTACTGAAGTACATTGCTGAGGAGAACAGCAGACGAGACAGGAGTGGTCTGCTGTGTTTTATGTGGGTCACCTCCCTGGCTGGGGATTGAACTAAGGCTGCAGTGGTGGTGATAGTGCTAAGCCTTAACCCCTAGACCACCAGGGAGGCAGCAATCACAAACAATTATAGAAGTCTGTTAATATTCTAATTTTAGGAAGTAGTTTTAACTGCTCTGCTCAAGATACTTTTTTGTTGTTGTTATTAAAAGTTAGATGTGTTACTGAGTATCAAAACAAAACTTTTAAGTGCTCTTTTTTGGGGGGAAGAGGCAGTTCCTTTTCCAAGCTTTTGTAGAAGTGGTAAAAAACAGAGAGACTGGATGAAGGCAAGGAAGACTGGGTTGTGGTGAAGGGGAGGAAATAAATCTGACCATCACCAGTCCCTTAAAGATCACATTCACTTTTTAGTTATTAAAATCCTTGACTGTGCCTTTTTGTTTTTCATGAGGGAATGGCATGTCAGAGAGGCAGCTTATACCTCTAAGAATATACAGCTAGTTAAGATGCTTCTGACTCTTAACCAGGCAATCCTAAGCAAGCTGTTAACTTCTTTAAATTTTCTTTTTACATGTGAGGTAGGGAACCTGCCTGTTGTATAAGGTGGTATGGGTGAAGTGGAGATCATGTGAATATTTATGAATTGCTGATATATACCAGGTGCTCAATTAATGTTTTCCCCCTTTGTCTTAGTGTACTGTAAATTACTTTTTTTGTATGACTGCAATAAGTGAAAAATTGACAAACAAAATTAAATGTTTTGTAATCTTTAATTTTTAAACATGGTCCACAGGATGCAGACAGGAAGAACACCTTCTTTTGGAAGCTTCCTTAAATAATTTGATAAAAAAAAATAGAAGTTTTCCTTTACCTTTAGGTGCTCTGATTTTGGTCAGTACATTATTACCTTACGTCTGTATACCAATTTATAGACAAAGCGGCTTGAAGACTTTTCCTTGCCCTTTCTTTTGTGAATTCCCCTTTTGTGAGCTTTTGATCTGCACCAAATGACCTTATAAAAGAAAGGAAAATATCAAGTTTAAAACTTACTCTTTCCATTCATTTTTTTTCCAGATGAATTCACAGTGTTCTGAATCTCACCTTTAGGTCTGACCTTGATTTAAAAACAAAACAAAACAAAACAAAACAAAACAAAACAAAACAAAACCTCAGAATTTTACTTTGGCACAGCAGCTCCCATCCCAGTGGTCACATTTTCGCTTACTCTGCTTCATTTGCCCTTTTCATGAACGCGCATTCCAAGGATTGCATCAGCATAAATGGATGGAGCGTGTAACTTGACATTCTCTTACTTGGGAAAACTTACTTTTATTGATCACTTTGAGTTCTGTTGTTTGTGAAACTCATGTAATGAATGCACTGTGCTTCACTTCAGAGCAGTTACAGTGTTTTAAACCAGAACCTAGCAACTTGTAAAAACAAATGTTCCATCCATTTCTAAAACTTGCAGTGTATTTGACTCAATATTTCTTTCTGAACAGACTAAAGAATTTAGAAACTCAGGAGTTGGGGCTAGTTTGGGCTCTCTTAGCTATTTCTTTTCCCTCTAATAGTGGGACTCTGAAAAGAGTGTGTAGAGGTTTACCTGAGGGATTAACAAACCTTTTTTTAGGTGTTTAAAACCATTGTAAAAAGGAAGGGTTTTTTAATATAAAAAGATTTATTTATTTTATTTATACAAGCACTGGGTACAGTCAGAAGCATGGGAGGGTGAGAGAATTCACCAGAGCCAGAGCAGGGAGCAGAACAGGCAGACTGACGGAAATACACTGCTGAGGGGAGCAGCGGGCAGCAGGAGAGGTCTGCGCGCCATGTGGGACCCTCCCCCGGCGGGGATTGAACTGGTGCTGCAGAGGCTGCGGGCAGCTTCGCAACCCAGCGCTCAACTGCTGCACCATTGGGGAGGCCCCTAAGTTGTTTTTTTTTTTTTAAGATTTATTTATTTATGCATACAAGAACTGGGACACACCAGAGGTGGGGGGGGGTGTGTGTGAGAGGATTCACCAGAGACAGAGTGGGGAACAGAACAGGCAGATTAACTGAAACACACTGCTGAGGGCAGTAGCGGGCGTGTCAGGAGAGGCCTGCTACACCATGTGGGTAGCTCCCTGGCTGGCCGAGGATCAAACTCATGTTGCAGTGGCTGTGGATAGTTTCATAGGTTGTGTCTTAACCCCTTGCGCCACCAGGGAGGCCCTGCAAAAAGGAAGTTTTGTACAGTAAAAGTCCAAGCTGAATGCATGGACAGTAAGGAAGATTACTTGTACTAAAATATTCACCAGACTGTGATAAGGATAAAACTTCATTTGCTGAAAATAAGCCATAAGACATAGTTTACCAAGCAGTGTGTATGAATACGTAACAGAAATACTTGTGCTACTACATGAAAACTCTGGGCTTGTATTGGTTGCTACACAATAAATTCTTGATAAGTATTGATTACACAGATGAGTGGAAATTGGTGTTGAGCATTTTAATTTGTAGTTGGTTTTGAAAATTTAGGTTATAAGTTTTAATTAAAAGGACAATTGGAGTGTGTCTTGAGGTGCGGTCTGTTAAGGCCAGCATCATCAAGCCCCCAGGGAAGAGCTACTTCATTCTTTACCTGTTGTTCTTTGACCATCCATTGCTCAATTTTCAACCAGCATGGGATCCAGTTGCCTTCCAGCAGTGTTTGACTCTCTGGTCATTAATACTCATGAACATCATCTTCACTCTCTCCCATCCTGGAAGTGGATGCAGAGCTTCAACTGATAACATTTTTCTGACTGTGTGTGATTGTAGATAGATAAATGGATCTTTTTAATAAGCAGGTAACTATCATTGGCATACCAGATGTCACATTATGTTAGCTACTAATCATTTTCAGTTATTTCCCCCCCCAAAAAACTTTTTGTACCTTTAATTTCTACTGTCAAATGTAAGAGAGTTTACATAGAACATTGCTACATCTTTCTGTGCAATACTTCTGAGCATCTGTTCCTGTTGGGTCTTTGTTGATTCGGGACATAGACTTAACTCTGATCTGGTAGATCCATTCATCAGGTGGAACCTGGGAGAACGTGGGGGCATCAGAAAACTCAGCAAACAATGGAGAACCTATAGCTTCCAGATCTCTTCAATGAGTTCATACATCTACAGGTCTCTTGACTTCTTGTCAATAGTGAAGGTTGAATCAGATATGATAAACCGCCACTGGTGAGCTTCAGTAACCTGGACAACTTCCATTTTCCCTTTGATGAACAGAACTGTATCCTCACTTTCAGCTCTTTGCTCTATGCAGGTGCATGCCCAGCATCTATATGATAAACCTTCTAGTGCCCAGTGGCTTTTGGGTACCATCCAAAAAGCTTTGGTTGCCATCAAAACAGCTTCTACCTGTAGCAGAAAGTGAGATCATTCATTAATGATCATGCTTCGTTCAAGATCATATTTCTGCTGTGCTCTGCTGTCTTTCTTTATGATGATTTACCTATTTCTTGCCTCTTGCACCCCCCTCATCAATATCTGTTTTGTTCTGTGTCTGTCTCAGATGATGATCAGTCTGCTGGAGACCATCTTCATCATCTACCTGTTGTACCTGACCCCCATTCAGTTCCCACTCACACCTTGGTGGCTCTGTTATCTGCTTTTACATTATATTAGACTAAGAAATGTGGTCCTACCATTCCATAACAATAGGGGCCAGGTCTCACTCTCACCCACTTGTCTGGTCTGGAGGAGATTCAGTGGAGTTGGTGTGGAAGGTACTAGATCTTAGAGAGGCAGAGTTAAGTCTATGTCCTGAATCAACAAAGTCCCAACCAGGAACATGAGGCTCAGAAGCATTGCACAGGAAGATGTAGCAGTCTTCTATGTAAAATCTCTTATGCTTGATAGTAGAAATTAAGGATACAAATAGTATTTCTAGGGAAATAATTGAAAATGCATTATTGACTATCAATGCATTATTGAAATATCAGTTTTATTTGTGATTGATTTGGTTACAAATCCCTTAGTAAATATTCATGTCTTCACAATAGAAGATGTGTAGGATAGGCAGGAGGATGACTTTGCTCATTTATATTATTGTAAAGTTCTATTTACTGATCTTATAATGCAGTTTAAAGTTTTTCTAACATTTTATTGTAATAATACAGAGAAATTGAGAGAATATTGCAGGGAATCCATGTATCAACTACTCGATTTCTTTCTTTTTGTTTTTTTTTTTTAAAGATTTATTTATTTATTTATACAAGAACTGGGATACAGGCCAGATGTGCAGGAGGGTGAGTGGATTCACCAGAGACAGAACAGAGGACAGAACAGGCAGACTGACAAAATACATTGCTGAAGGGAGCAGCAGACGAGACAGGAGAGGTCTGCTTGCCATGTGGGTTGCTCCGAGGCCGGCGGGGATCGAACCAGCACTGCAGAGGCTGTGGACAGCTTCACAGTGCTGCGCTCAACTGCCTGCGCCACCAGGGAGGCCCTCAACTACTTGATTTCTAAAATTACATTTTTTATATTTGCTTTATCACACGGCTCTACCCATCCATTCTTCTATCTATTCATTAATCCATTTTATTTTTCGAAGCATTCAAACTAATGTGTAGACAGAGTACACATCAACCCTTTGGCCATGCACACCAATACCTAACATTAAATATTTATTCAGCATGTTTTATTATTGTTGTTACACTGAAATGTGGCTTTCAATGTGTTTTGACCATTATATACATCTCTGTAGTGCATACCCTTATGCAGATACCGACCATTCCCAACACATGAGGAAGTTTCCTCAAAACCCTGCAGGTACCCAACTCTTCACTCTTATGGGTGTTTTCACTGAAGATTAGTTTTGTTGATTCTAGAATATTATATAAATGGACACATACACTATGTACTCTATGGTATAAGGCTTCTTTCACTCAGCATAATGCTTTTGAGTCTTTACCACATGGTTAAGTATATCAATAGTTCATTCCTTTTTATTAATGAGTTTTATTATATGAAATCCACAACAGATTTATTCCCTTGTGTTGACCACCTCACTGTGTCTTGTTGTTGCCTAGGATGAATAAAGTTGCTGAGAAAAGATTTATATTTTATTATCTCAGGAACTTAAAAATTATCATGGTCAAAAATGAACCCAACCAAGTGTGTATTTTCTCCACAAGCACTTCTTCAGTGACTGGCAGCACCACTCACAGCGTTGTTCAAGCCACAGCTGTGGGTGTCATCCGAGAGTGCCATGTGTCCCTGATCCCTCATGCATATAATCAGAGACCAAGTCCTGTCAGTACTTTCTACTTCACATTTGCTTATTTTGCTGTCATGCCATACTCAGTACCCATTTGAAGATGTCACGATCTTTCAGCTGGGTTGCCAAAAGAACCTTCTAACTTGTCTCCCTGCCATCTGTCTTGGCCCTCATATCATTGCTGTCTCCAAACTATTGACAATGATGTTTGAAAAAAATACACATACGCATTTGATCACATGATTTGCTCATTAAAAAATGTTTCCCATTGTTCCTAGGATAAAAAAGTAAAGCACTTCTTCTCTCTTGCAGGCTCTCCATAAATTGATCCCTTCTGGTTCTCATCTTAATAACTACACTGTTTGCCTGTGCTTCATGCTTCTCACCATAGGCCATGTTTTCCTGTGTTTTGAGTCAGTCTCTAATTGGATCATTTGAATTTCCAAACAATTGTATTCTAGTATCTCCCATACTGAACACAAGGAAAAAAACTTGCCTTCTGTTAGTACTTGGGGTTGCATAAACAAAAGCAAAACACAATGATTGGTATTTAAATAAGTTAGAAGAGTGTTTCTTTTTTTTTTAAAAAGATTTATTTATTTATACAAGCACTGGGTACAGTCAGAAGTGTGGGAGGGTGAGAGGACTCACCAGAGCCAGAGTGGGGAGCAGAACAGACAGACTGACGAAATACAGTGCTGAAGGGAGCAGTGGGCACAGCAGGAGAGGTCTGCGCACCAGGTGGGACCCTCACCCGGTGGCAGGGGATCAAACTGGGGCAGCAGAGGCTGCGCTCACCCACTGCACCACCGGGGAGGCCCTAGAAGATTATTTCTAATGAAAGAATTGTGTAGCAGGACAATACAGGTTTGGTGTGGTGGCAATGCTTGTCAAAGGCATCAGTAAACCCAATTATTTTTACCTTGGCAGGTAATTGTTTTTACTATAACTCTAGATGATGGCCCTTATCTTCACCATTCAATCAGCAGGATGGAAGACGGGACAAAAGACATTCACCAGTAGAATGCTAAGATCCTAGAATCTGTCAACATTTCCCTGGGCAGAACTTAGTTATATGGCCACACCTGTTTTCAAGGAAGGCAAAGTACTTATTTTATTTTATTTATTTTTTAAATTTTTAAAAAAGATTTATTTATTTTTATACAAGAACCGGGGTACAGTCCAGATGCACAGGAGGGTAAGAGGATTCATCAGAGACAGAATGGGGAACAGAACAGGAAGACTGACGAAATACACTGCGGAGGGGAGCAGCGGGCGAGAGAGGAAAGGTCTACTACGCTATGTGGGTATCTTCCTGGCCGGCTAGCTACTGAAGCGGCACTGCAGAGGCTGCGGACAGCTTCACAGCATAGCACTCAACCGCCTGTGCCACCAGGGGAGGCCCCAAAGTACTTATTTTAGGTGTCCATGTGCCCAACTAAAAGTGGGCTTTCTAACTTGGAGAAAATGGATATTAACAACTCCTAAAACCTTCCATGAGCTCACATTCCTCTCTAGCTATTACCTTCATTCCTTTTTGTTAGAGTCAGTACTTCTTGAGAGTTTCCTTCTCACGGTACTGCCCCTTTCTCTTCTCAGCACACTTCTACACTCCATCCTTCACTTAAATAATTCTGTCAAGGTTACTCATGAGCTCAGAGCTTGAAAATACAAGGGATACTTTAAAGTCTTCATCTGATTTAATTTCTCAGTAAACTTTCATTTTTTTCCTTTCTTTTCCATGAGGAACTCCATTGGATGGGGATCAGTTTTGAGTTTTCCATGTGTCTTCTATGATTGCATCATTGTCTACTACCATTTTGGAAGTTCATTCCCTTTTTATTTTTTCAGCCAATTTTTTTACACCCAGTTTAAATGTTGCGATTTCTCAGTGTGTAGTTTTTTTTTTTTAAATTTAATTACAAATTCCTAACATTAAATTTACCATTTTAACCATTGAAAAAAAAGTCAGGGGCATTATGTATATTCCGGCTGCTGTGCAGTCATTACCACTGTTCATCTCCAGAACTTTTCCATCTTCAAGGAATGAAACTCTAGCCATCAGCAATAACTGCCCACTCACCACAACCCAAATCCCTGACAAGTACCATTCTACTTACTTTGTGAATTTTTAAGATGTGGTTTGCATCTACTTTGGGGGCACCTTTGTTACTTTTTCATGTCCTCTGTAGGTCAGTTTCCATGACCTTAAATATCTGTATAATTTCAAATTTATACTTAGATGTTTTTCTTTCTGATTACTAGATTTCTTAGAATCTTAGCTTGATATTTCCATTTGATGGAAATTCACTTCACTGACTTACAGAATTTAAAAATATAACTTATCTAAAAATTAACTCTTACTGTCTTAGCTTTATTTGTTCTCCTTGCCCCTCTCCCCCAATCTCAGTGATGGCTCCAGCCACTGGTTATTCAAAACAGAATCCCTGGCTTCACTTGAAAACTTCCTTTCTCTCACCTTCTCTAATCAATCAGCAGTCCTGTGGGTACTAACCTCAGTGTATCTTGATTTGATTCACTTTTCATCTCTGCCATCTGGCCCTTGTCCATGCTCCCATTATCTCTTGCCTAACAGTGTTTTTCTTTTTTCTAAAACAGATTTATTTATTATGCATACAAGAGGTGGGGTACAGGCCAGAGGTGTCAGGGGTGGGAGGTGGGTGAAAGAATTTACCAGAGACAGAGCGTGCAACAGAACAGGCAGACTAACTGAAATACACTGCTGAGGGGAGCAGTGGGCGAGTCAGGAGAGGTCTGCTGCACCATGTGTGTTGCTCTGTGGCTGGCCAGTGATCAAGCTCGTGCTTTAGTGGCTGCGGACAGCTTCACAGGCTTTCACAGGCTGCGTCTTAACCCTTGCGCCACCAGGGAGCCCTTGCCTAACTATTTCATTGTCCTCCTTTTCCCAGTCCTGCTTCCTTCAGTGTGATCTTTAAAGCTCAAGTAAGTCTCCCATTGACTTAGAACACTTCATTGCCTTCCAAGGACACTTAGCATAACATCTAAACTCCTTATCGTGCTCTTCAGTCTGTGTATAACTTGGCCCTTCCTTCTTCACCTCACCTGTTGCCACTGGCTCCTGCCAACCTGGCCTTCTTTCATGTACTTCCTTTAACACTGAGTTGCCTCCTGCTTCAGGGCCTCTCTGCTGGACTGTACGCTCAGCATGCGTGTTCTTTGGTACCATTCTCAGTATCCGTCAGTCTGGGTTTACATGGTCCTTCAGAGAAATGCCACCCAATATAAAATGCAGCTTCTTTGCAGTATCCTGGTTTTATTAACTTCCTCCTCCCATTTTGTTTGTTACCCAGTAGATTTATTTTTATTTTTTCATTTCCCACAGAAGATTATAAAGGTTATCAGGGACTGTTTGAATTCTACTCACTATTACATGACTAATCCTTAATACAATGACTGACACATATTTGGTGTGCAGCCACAATCTGTAGATGAGTGAGTGCTGATATTCTCCTTGGCATGATTTTTTTTTATAATTTTTTTTTTAAATTTATTTACACAAGCACTGGGTACAGTCAGAAGCGCAGGAGAGTGAGAGAATTCACCAGAGACAGAGCGGGGAGCAGAACAGGTAGACTGACAAAGTACACTGCTGAGGGGAGCAGCGGGCGAGACAGGAGAGGTCTGCACGCCATGTGGGACCCTCCCAGGCGGCCAGAGGTTGAACTGGCGCTGCAGAGGCTGCGGGCAGCTTTGCAGCCCAGCGCTCAACCGCTGCACCACCAGGGGAGACCCTCCTTGGCATGATTTGTTACCCCCTTTTATAACCATGCTTTATAATATCATTGCTCACATTTTCAAGGTAGCCTTCCTGATTAGCACATCACATGTACCCCTGTCCAGTGCTCTGGTTGCACTTTATAAGCTTCCTTCCTGAAACATCATATGCTTTCTAGTTGCACATTGGTAAGGGTTGTTTGGTTGGGAGTCTCCCTGGCTATATCATTAGCCTCGTGAAAGCAGTGGCCAGGACTGTTTTTGTTCTTCATTGTTTCCCACCAGCTGACCGTAGTGTGTCACTCTTGCTTGTTTGATAAATGAATGCATAGTGATAAAAATAAACCTCACTGGAAGTGTGATACCTCCTTTCTCCTACATTGCTGGTAGGAGTGCAAACTGGTGCAACCATTGTAGAAAGCTGTCTGGAGTTTCCTCAGTCTACTAAAAATGGAGCTACCATACGATCCAGCAATTCCACTACTAGGAATCTACCCAAAGGACACAAAAACACTGATTCAAAAGAGCACCTTTTATACCTATGTTTATTGCAGCACTATTTACAATAGGTAAAACCTGGAAACAACCCAAATGCCCAAAAATAGATGACTGGATCAAGAAGATGTGGTATATATACACAATGGAATATTACTCAGCAATCAAAAAAGATAAACTAATGCCATTCTCAGCAACATGGATGGAGCTAGAAGGAATTATGCTCAGTGAAATAAGCTAGAAGGAAAAAGAATAACAGATGGTTTCACTTATAACAGGAATATAGGGGAACCAAATAAGACATCAGTGTAAAAAAATAATAATAACAGTACAAAACACAACAAAGCAAACAGACAATTATAAACCAGAAACATCCTGCAGGGGAGGAGGAGGGAGAAGGGTGAGAGGGAGGAGGAGCACAGGGGACTGTGGTGATGGTGCATGGGTGCCTTGGGAAGGAAATTCTATGGGGACTCAATCTGAGGGGGTGAGGGGAAGCAAATATTGTCTAAAAAATGTAAATAATGATAAATGTTAAAATAAAAAAATAAAAATAAATAAACCTCACTGGTTATTTCACATTTCCTGATACAGGAAGATTATCATATGTGAATAAATGTTGGAAATTGAGAATGATTTGGGAAAACCTTAGTTTCTTGAAACTGGGGTTTGGAAAGTTTAGTAGTTTTGGACTGGATTCTTCTTAGATTGTAAGAATATAAAAATTCACAAGGGAAAAACTGTTTTGAAACTTTTACCCTGAGAATCACATAGAAACATCTAAAATATTGCCAATAACCACTCTGCACTGGTTAATGAAGTCTTAGTACATCTTTGTGTTTGTCTTTCTACGGCTCCCTTGTGACATCATTATTCACTTAAGACTCTGGTGTAGCTTCTTTGGAAATTTTCATAATCATTTAAATTCATTTTCTAAACTGTATAAATTCTTTGAATATTACTAGTAATTTCTGTGCTCACCATTGTACTTTTCTCCAGTAGCAGAAAAGTTAAAATTACTTTGTAGAAAAATACAATTAGAGTACAGTAAAGGTTTTCTACCATGTTTTACAAATTCAACAGGGTAACACTTTTTTTTTTTTTAACAACATCTAATAGGCAAAGTTTACTGGCTTTTAAATTTCTACCATGTGCAACGGGATTCACATACAACCTGTGTCAGGCTTAATTGTCCTCAGTTTCCCGGAAGTCGGTAGTTCTGGGCCTCCCCACCAAAAACCAGTGTCCCAAAGTCAGGTACTGAGCTATAAAGCTGTGTGTTCCTTCTTCCTAAGCTCAAAGTCCAGCTAGTTGTAAAATTGCCTGGAGTTCAGTGTTTTCTGATCTGGTAGAAGCACCTCTACCTTACCTTGTGTGTAGTACCATAATGTTGTTTTTCTTTTAACCCATCTCAAGCAAACAAAACAAATGAAGTTCATATTTGGCATTTAGCATTGGCTGTAGTGTTTATCTGTGAGCAGTGATTTTGAAATAAATGATTTAGCTGCCAAGCATTTAAAATCTAGGAGATTGCGCATACCAAGCTGGTTTTGTAGCTCTTTTTTGAAAAATCTGAAGGTCTAGCTATTTGGGGTTGCTTCTGCACACTTGGATCTCAGTAGCAGCCTTGCACTGGACAGATGCCTACTGTTTGCACCTGCTACCATGCCTGCTTTTTCCCTGACATTGAGTTCAAGTGCCAGTTATCTTTTTCCCTTGTTGTTGTACTGTTGGTTTTCTTGTGATGAAGTAAATTCATTCCTGTACCCATGTCTATAGGTCAAGGGGAAATATGAGTGAGGGAGGTAGTAAATTCCATGAAAATGAAAAGTGTATTTCTTTATGGAAATGAATAACTTTTCTTTAGTGGACTGTGTATCTGAATTGAAAGCTTGCACTTTGTGTCCATTCATTCCTGACTGTTCTATTTGTCCCTCACCTGGATCCTGTAGACATCTGGTCAGGGACTCTTGATTTAAACACATGATCCTATAGAAGGGAAGTGATTCCACCATTAGGTCCTCAAGAACAGTAATTGTTCTCCAAGAAGCTCCCAACTTTCTTGTGAATGAAATGCCCAAGCATTCTTTCTATGATTTTTCAAGAGGGGATGGTCTTTGCTGGCTTTCCCAGTAGTTAGGGCCTGGAAACAGACTTTGTCCTCAAGGATCATATATTGTAGAAGCAAGATTGGATTAGTTTTAAAATAGTCATATAAACTAACTGACTTAAGAGAGACAATATAGCATCTTTCAGGAGGGCAAGTTTGATCTAACTGAAGGGGTTGTGAAGTTCCTTTTATGTTTGGTGTTGAACAGCAGGTGGAAATTCAGTAGCAGCAGAAAAGGGACATAGAGCAGTTTGAATAAAGCCAAGAAAAAAATAATAAAAGTGGGGTTGGGTATAAATTGGACAGTGGGTAGTGGTATTAGTAGACACAGAGGGGAATGAGGAAAGTAAAACCAAAAGGTGGCTGTGGCCTATTTATGGACTGTCTCAAATGTTCCGTCAAGGAGTTTGTTCTTGAGAGACCATAAATATCAGCTGGGAGATTTTAAATTAAGTAGGGAAATATGGGAGCTCATAACTTGAAGGGGGAAGAAGCTAGAAGCGCTGCTACCAATTGTGACACCCTTTGGAGAGGGTTTGCGTAAGGGCTGGCCGGTGGTAACTATTTGGATGGAAGGTTGTGTTAGATCTGGACACAATTTTGGAAAGAGAATTGCTAAATGCCTGCAGATTATTAGGCATAGTAGTGTGATGGTAAGGTGTGATGAGGGAGGAGCCCTAGGAGTGGGGAAGAGACAAGCTTTTGAACACAAAAGTCAGAGAGAGAATGGAAATTAGGAGAACCTTCTTCACTAATGTTATAGGTCATGATGAATAACCCAGGCCAGGAAAATTTTCCTTGGCTGGGAACACAGGTCACAAAGTGTGACCTGTGACTTCTGTGACCCACAGAATTTTCTTTACATGATTGAAATAGGTGCCATCATTTAGAAATGAGGAGATTTTACACAAAAATCTGGCTTACCTTTGAAAATGGGTCAGTGTGGCCCCCTGAGCCTGTGCTAGCCTCAGGCTGGAGTGGAAATGACAGCACTTAGCCTTCCCTGCTCTCCACAGCACATACTTGCCTCAGCTTGCTGCTTTTACCCTACCACTTTAGACATTTCAGTAGTCTCCATTATAATGCAACTACATCCTGGGGTAATTAATCCTATCTGTGATTTGACTTGGAATTTACTTTCATTTAATGAGCTTTCGGTCAGCTCATTTATTTTTCCTCCAAAATGCCATTTTTGTATGAGTTAGCGGAGCCTTTGTAGGTGGAGCTCTCTGAGCATCACAGTGGGCGTGCTCTATGGTAAACCAAGTTTGTGCAAGTGGAGTCTTTTGTAATCATTGCCTCTCTGTCCCATCACCTTCATGTAATCTTCTTTATCACTATTAATTACTGTAGTGATGTTTATTGAGATCATAAATGCTAGATCATAGGGGTTTAAGAAGAACACAAGGGGGCCTCCCTGGTGGCTCATAGGGTTAGGCACAGCACTTTGAAGCAGTCCGCAGCCTCTGCAGCACAAGTTTGATCCTTGGCCGGCCAGAGAGAAACTCACATGGCACAGCAGACGCAGCAGACCTCTCCTGTCTCGCCTGCTGCTCCCCTTAGCAGTGTATTTCAGACAGTCTGCCTGTTCTGCCCCCCACTCTGTCTTTGGTGAATCCTCTTACCCCCCGCATCTCTGGCCTGTACCCCAGCTCTTGTGTGCATAAATAAATAAATCTTAAAAAAAAAAAAAGAAGAAGAGCACAAGGGACTATGGTGATGGTTCATGGGTGAACTGGTGGTGGGAATTTTATGGGGACTACACAATGATGTTAAAGATATAAATAAAAAATATTTAAAAAAATGAAGGAAATGCCATTATTGGCCACAGGTAGCCCAACTCATTGATGGGATGGGTAAAATAAAAAAAGAAATAATCACTATAAAGTTGCCACATTGAGGTGAACATTAGGAGGTGAGAAGAAAGCTGGTTTTTAACAGGAAACTTTTGAACTACTTTTTGATTAATATATAGGAGCTCCGTGGACTTGTTAATCAAATTATCTAGGCCTGCCTATTGTGGGAAACAGTTTGAAAGCCATTATAGTGCTTCTCAGTGGGGCATAAAGGGTAGTCCTCACCTTGTGTGGCGGTGCGGGCCATAAAAATGAGCATGCAAACTGACACTACAAAGTGCTTTTAGCAGCCATTGGGAAAACCGATGTATCCTTAGAAATTTTTGTCAAATCATTAAAATACTCTCTTACAATTGGTTGTGGATCTATAGAAAATAAAAAAAAATGTTAAAATGAATATTTAGTGCACTATATTAGTATTAGAAATACTGAGATTGAACATGTCTCATTTCTTTGTAAAAACTTTGTCAACATTTGGGTAAACAGGAGTGGAATTGCTAGATCACGTGGAAGTTCTATTTTTAGTAGGTTGAGGAATCTCCACACAGCTCTCCATAGTGGTTGGACCATTTTGCACTCCCACCAGCAGCACAGGAGAGTTCCTTTTTCTCCACATCCTCGTCAACACTTGTTGCTAATTTTTTTAATATGTACCATTCTCACTGGTATAAGATGTTATCTCATTGTAGTTTTGATTTGCATTTCCCTGATTACAAGTGACATTGAACATTTTTTCATATGCCTGTTGGCCATTTGCATTTCCTCTTCAGAGAAGTTTCTTTTTAGCTCTTCTGCCCATTTTTTGACTGGATAATTTTCTTTGTTGTTGTTGAGTCTCATCAGCTCTTTGCAGATTTTTGTGATCAGTCCTTTATCATTAGTGTTGTGTGCAAAAATGTTATCCCAGTTGGTGGGGTTTCTCTTTGTTTTGGTTATTGTCTCTTTTGCTGTGCAGAAGCTCTTTAATGTAGTCCCAGCTGTTTATCTTTGCTTTCACTATCGCTGCTTTGGGCGATGTGTCTGTAAAGATGTCTTTGAGGTATTTACCCAAATGACACAGAAACATTAATTCCAAAGGGCACCTGCGCCCCTATGTTTAATTTATTCATTTTATAACAAAGCCAATTGAGAATTATTTATTTATTTATCTATTATTTATTTATTTATTTATTTATTTATTTATTTATTTATTTATACAAGCACTGGGTACAGTCAGAATTGAGGGAGGGTGAGAGAATCCACCAGAACCAGAGGGGAGAGTAGAGCAGGCAGACTGACGAAGTACACTGCTGAGGGGAGCAGCGGGTGCTGCAGGAGAGGTCTGCGCACCATGTGGGACCCTTGCTGGCAGCCGGGGAACAAACTGGTGCTACAGAGGCTGCGGGCAGCTTCACAACCCAGTGCTCAACCGTTGCGCCACCGGGAAGGCCCTGCACCCCTATGTTAATAGCAGCACTATTTACAATTGCTAAGCTATGGAAATAAACCAAATGCCCAAAAATTGATGACTGGATCAAGAAATGTGGTACATATACACAATGGAATATTACTCAGCACTCAAAAAAGATAAACACAGGCAGTTTGCAGCAACATGGATGGAGCTAGAAGGGATCATGCTCAGTGATATAAGTCAGAAAGAAAAAGAAAAATACCAGATGGTCTCACTCATAGCAGGAATTTAGAAAACTTAAATAAGGGACCAGGAAAAAGACTAATTAATACAAAGTAAAAATCAAAATCAACAAGCAACTATAAACCAGAAACACACCACGGGGAGCGGGGGGCAGGGAGAGGAAGGATTAGGGTCAAAATAAGGGGGGGTACAATTGTATGGGGAATATAACCAAAATGAAAATGCATACGTATGTGCAAAAATGAAAACTGATGTAAGAATTATATAAAATAAAATATTAAAAACCAAAAAAACCCCAAACAACTTTATCAACAGTAGTTGGAACGGTGCTGTATAACTTATAATACAGTTGCAGCGTTTTTTCCACGCTTTGTTCTAATGTTAGCTCATATGTCAGGATCAGATTCCAGCATTTCATCGTCAGTAGTTTCAAAGTTGTGAAATATCTCCCAGAGTTTCTTTATGTGAAGTTATTTTTTTTTCCTGCCATCACTTCCTTTGGGACATCTTAATTCTTTTTGTGACAACTTCCTCATTTAAGTTTGTCTTCACTAAGTTCCTCTGGCTGCAGCTCCAGGGTCTCCCGAACAACAGCCATATCAATATCCCCTTGGGGACCTGTTGGGAATGCATTGACATTTGATGGCAGTTTCACTTCCAGTAGCACCATTGTCTGGTTCTTTGCAGCACTGTCATCTTTTTGGCCAATTTCTCCTTTCAGTGATGCATTTTTATAAAGTATCATTTGATTTTATCACTGTGAGACAAGAAGATAGCACAGCTCCCGACTTTGCTGTGTATGAACTGATTACAGATGTGCCGTGGACTTTGAAAAGTAGGCTTTGCAAGAAAAAATGTGATCGGTCACTCATCAAAATGAGCATTTGTGATAGATGTAGTGATTTGTGTACTGAGGTGCTAGCAGTGATGTTCGTACTTGGTGCAGCTATTCCCAATTAATGTGCCATGGCGACTGAAATGTAAGCTTGGTGGGGTTTACACTGTGGTAAGTAAAAATCATGCATATGGAAATTGTGCAAAGTGAGGACTGTCTATATGGACATCTTGAGTGGATGTATCCTGCCCTTTTTTTAGAGGCTCAGTGTCTGTAACCCAGGCCACTGCATGCCAGTTTGGCACCCTTTTGTGTCACTGTGACAACCAGAATTCCCACATTCTCTTCATAGGTGCCTGGGTAGGGCTGGGGGCATGTTCTTATATGGGACTATTCTGGAACCATCTCTGAATTGCTTTACATTAGTTAATTGAGGTGAGGGACAGTTACTCTGTAGTTCACTTATTTCACTTTTCATAGAGTTCTGGGAGGTTGAGTTTTCAGGGTGAACTCCCCACAAGTACTTGGCGCCTTCCTTTTCTATCACAAGTCATGTAAGGCAGAAAGACTCTGGATGCCGAGTCACAGATACAGATTCTAGCTGAACTTTGCTACATACCTACCGGCTGATTGACATCTTTGAATTCAGTTTTCTCATCTGTAAAACAGATTTTATGTATCTAACTTCAGGATGAGTGTGAGAAGTAGCTGGGATATGTATATGAATATTAGGCAAATGTAAGAAAATTTTCTGGCAATAATAAACAACTGAATCATTGAGATACAGTTCTTGGATTTGAAATGAAACATAACAGAGCCCTCCTCTAGTGTCTCAGCAAAAATAAACATCCCCAGCTTTTAGACACCCCCTCGTGTGAGAAGTTCACTACTTTCCCATCTCCACCTCTCAGTATTTCTAGTTGGCGCTTCTCTTATTTATCTTCCTTCATGGTGAAATGTACCAAATTGACTCATAATCCACTAGGATGTGAAGTAACTTTAAACAGTCTCCTCCATGAGAATAGACTCTATTTCTCCATTGATACATGGAAAATAAGCACAACTGAATTGGTGTTTCATAGAAGCAGGTTGCAGACGGCTCCCAGCTGGTAGCCATTTGAATGATGAATCAAGTTAGCGTGGTCAGTGATCCTTTCCTGGTCCATGAGTGAGTCGTTCAAATAAAGTCAGCATAAATGGATTTGTCTTGGATTGATCTGAGATGCTGAATACTTACCTGTGGATTTTTAACTTTATGTCTGGATTGAAGATTTTGGTGAAATAAGCACGTTAGTAGAATGTTGTTGGTTTGGCAAAGGGTTCCTTCATCTGTAAAATATTATCCTATAATTGCTACAGATTTGCAAACTGTGTAGCATAGTGAACATTGTAGACATGTTCTCTTTTCACACCATGTGCTGATCTGGAGTTTGTTGGAAATAGAAGAAAAATCTGTTATGACTGACTTGAACATTAAAGAATATAAATGGAAATAATTTTTAGTATGGATAAAAATACCTGTAGAATTTGATTAGATTTTGTTCTAATTTTGGCAAGTTGATTTAGGAAATTGAGATTATTTAAATGCTTCAATATAAATATGTAATGAAATTTTTCAATAACTGATAGAATGTTCAATTAAAAAAAATTCAGATTCTACCTTATGTAAACATTACTCTCCCTTACAACCCACAGAAATTAAAACCAAAGCAGAAACATACAATTCTTTGTTTACTAGGAACTTTTTAATAACATAAAACTAGTGCTATATTAGTCTTGGATTAGAGATTATTACTCCCTGTTTATGGAAGAATTCAAAAGGAAAGTTGATTTTTAGTATGCAAAGCTATTACATATCTATAACATGCTATCTTCATCAGATTTTTCATGGTGAAAAAAATAATTTTTATAGATGAACTACAAAAATATATATTCCTTCTAGTATTCTTCTAGTTGCTTCATATATTTCAAACTTGACATGCTTTTTATTTTAAAATTTAGGTAATATTGATATGCAACACTGTTTATGATTCAGAGGTATAGGGTCACACCTATTCAAGTGTATGTTATCAAACCACACCTACCTCCAAGGTGCCCACAGTCCTCCACCATAGTCCATTGGGTCCCCTCCACACCATGATATCTACCACCCCCTGCCCCTTCTTGTACCCTCAATTCTACAAGTCTTCCAACATTAACATCAATTTCACCCAACTAGGGGCATCAACATCTTAGTTTTGTGGGAGGGGACATTCAGTCACTTAATTAAATTCTTGAGTGAAAACGGAATATTTTGAACAACATCCTGACTTAAGAATTAGGGCATAATGGGTTTCTGGGAGGTGATTTCCTTGTCAAGTTCTGCAGGAATTAATGGGATTGTGAAACTATATATTTGAAAATATATATGTTGAAAAGGTATCAGTGTTTTCATCTAAGTTCTATAAAATGAACTGCTTCAGTCTCTTCATTTCCCTGACCAAAAAAAAAAAAAAAAAAAACAAAAAAAAAACCAAAACAACAAAAAAACTGTGACTTTAATTCTTGTGACTCTCCATCCAACCTGTTGACATTTTGTGAAGAAGGTAGGAGATTGTCAACAGCTACTATTAGAGTTTGCCCTGTTTATCTCCTTTTCCAATGTGTAGACCCCTTAGAAATGATAGGTATACCTTTTATTCACATTCTAGTCTACTCAGTGACTTTCACATCACTGTCTCCATGCTCAACCTCTTATTCAACCCCAAGATTTGGCTTCTTTGACAAGTTAAAGTAAGCACTTACATCTGGATTCTCTGGAAGCCCTGGGGCATTCTTATGAAAAGGTGTGGAACTCACCTGTAAATAGCCTTCTTTTGCCTTTAGGAGAAATCACAGCTTTGTCTCTGACATTCATTCAGCAGCTGTTTTATTATATGCAACATCCAAAATAATGAGTCAGAACAAGTCTTTAAAACATTTAAGGTGTGATTTAATGTTTATAGAAAATTATTCAAAATTCATTGTTCTTTGACCTTGGTATTTATGAAGGTAGGAATAGGAACATAATAAGATTTAAAAAAAACTAGTTGGAACTTAGGATATTTTTTTGAGACATAAGATAGTCACTGTCTTCTCAGAGGTTTTGTGGCTTCTTTGATTTCATCTGCAGCTTCCTGACCCCACCATTTCCAGTCCCTGTAAATTCCTGTCCTTGATGACCATTTAAAACATCACTGTTAGCATAACTTTCTGGATGTGGAGCCTATGACTTGTTCTGTGCTTGATTTTCTGCCTCTTACCCTCTTCTGTCAGAAGACATACTCCTAATCCCTCTAGTAATCCAAACCCAGGTCCTGGGGTTACTGGACCAACCTCATGGAACTGCTTTATACTCCAGCACGCCATAAATGTCCAAGTTGAAAACCAGCTAACAGTGCGTGCTGTCTGTGCAGTTGGAACTACCTTGGCGTCTCTGTGGGTGATGGTTTGAAAAGCTTTGCTGATAACTTCCTAGGAGGAGTTTTGACTTCCTGAAAGAGAAATAATTATGGCCCCTTCCTAGTTGTGGTTACTCCACTGGTTTCCAGAGTTGGTTTGTAGTGCATGACAGACTCACACAGGTACTGACTTTGGTTCATGTCATGTCATGTCTGCCACAGTTTGCAGAGCTCTAGGGAACTGGAGATAAGAGATGTGTTTCCTCCATGCATGTGTGAGGTGCGTCTTGAAGCACCTCAGACTTGTGAATCACCCTCAGGTTCTTTGGGGTTCTTCCCTCCTTCCTTCTAGGCCTTTCCAGGAGCACTGCTCCTCTGCCTAGGAAACTTCCTTCCCCTTTTCCCCTGGCTGCCATCTTCTTCTCTTCCTTTAGATCACAGCAGTAATAAGCATTTTCTTGAAATTTCTTTCCTTCATTGCTGACCCGTGACTAGGTTAGGTTCCTGCTGCACATGCTCATGTTGTCCTGACCTGTTCTGGAACCTGACACATAGTACGTCATGATGGGTGAACCGCTCTTCTCCCTGGTTAGATCATGCTGTCCTAATAGGTGATAAAATGTGGCCAATAAGAAGTGCTTTCTAAATGGGCCTTCCTGCCTTCATTTAGTGACTAATGTGCTGATCCATAAATTTATTTTCACTAAGTCTTTAGGGCTTGGGTGATTTTGCAGATTTTATCTTAAGGAATCCTGTTAAACCTCTTCCTCCTTTTCAGGATAGAACAGGGAGACACTTTTAAACTGATCCTGTGCTAGTGCCCAGCCTGTTGTCAGACAGTTATCTTATTAATCTGTGTCCCTGACTTGACTATAAGCTTATGGACACCAGAAATTGTCTTAGAAATAACTGAGTTGTGCCTGGCACCTAGGTATGCTTTTGATAAACACTGGTAGGGTGTTAAAAAACAATGTGCATAAATCCTGAAACATAATTTCAAACATGTAGATAGAATTTTAAAGCCAATGGAAGCATAGAAGCCCTATATTCAGTATATTATGGTGATAAAATGTCTGGACTCTGCATATAGTCTGGGATTTAAAATCCAGCTCTGCTGCTGCTTTTCTGTGTGAAGAAAAAAGAAACCAGTAGGGTGTTAGGCAAATCTGTTTAGCCATGTATATCCTGTGCTTGCTGTGGACTTTTATTTTGTAGAGGCAGGTGAACACAGATAATAAGAGAATTTAAGATTGTGATAGGATTAGAGGGAAGTAAATGCAGTGAGACAGGAAGAATAATTCTGGTGGGGTGATGGGAGATTAAATGCAGAACCCTGACGGGAGAGCCTGCTATGTGGATTGGTGGGGAGCTGTTGTGGGTGGAGCAAAGGGAGCGGAGAATGATAGTAATAATTTCTTCTGTATGGATTTAGAATAAACTGAATAATTTAATGGTGAAGAATGAAACACAGGGCCAGCAGAAGATGGAAGAAGAGGCAGGAGCCAGGTACTAGGAGGACAGGGTGAGACGTTCACCTGTCTTCAGGTCCAGGGCAGTACTTTGACTTAGTGAAGACAGTGTGATCTCACATTTGGTTTTCAATTTTTTATAGAACCATGGGTTAGATAACTATTTCTCTTACGAGAAACAGCAGTGAAAGTACCATAACAAATGGCAAGTAAGCAATACCAGTGTGATGATAGTGGTGGGTGGTTCTAGACCTGAGTGTGGGACCAATGGGGACTGGGGGCAGCCCAGAATCTCTGGCCCTGAAGAATGGGGGCATCTGTGCCTCAGTGCCAGCCCAGTATTACCATGTGGGGATATGGGCTCCAGATGCCAAATCTGTGAAGCTTTCCAGAGAACCAGACATCTGAGTTTTTGTTCACAGATTTGAAAATCTTGGCTCACATTTAAGAAAACCTTACAATGAGTAACAAAAACGCCTCTGTGGATTGCCCATCTGAAACATCCACCGCAAATCCTTTTCTGTTGTGCTAATGGGATTTAAATAAAATATGCAGATTAACACATTAACCATGTAGCCTTGTTCCCAATATTGAGGGGAAAGAGGTACTTTTCTTTTAATATTATTAATTGAACTGTTAATACGTGTGCATGTCTTCTCTATTAAACTGTTTTGTTAACTTTAAATACTTATTAAACCTTACTCTGAGTGATTAGAGAAGAGCAGTTGCTGTTATTTGCCTATTAATTTGTTTAATTGTTCTATTAATTTATTTGGTGAATTCTGCATCCATGTTACAAAAATAAAGTCTTGTTCATGTGATAAAAGTAGAGCAAAGGATTAGCATTTTATGGTTAATCATTCTCTGCTTATTTACCTCCTTTGCTCTGCAGTGATTGTTCCCTCACTGTTCTTGCAGCTCAGCACATTTGGGTTTCCAAGTTCTTCTGGCCTGTGTTAGTTGCATGTAAGTGGGAAAGAACTGTGGTAAAAAATGCTATTTTGAATCAGGCAAATGATGGGAATGCAGCCTTACGACATGATGTCGTGTTTAGAAGCTTTTCATCAGTTTTAATGGAATACAAATGTGTGCAAAGCAATTTTTTTTTCCCAGAAAAAAGTCTTCATTTAGCATGGCCTGACCTACGTAGTTTTGTATTACAAGGATCATGTTTGGTGTGTTGCAATCCGTTGGCGATTGTCTTGGGGAATTTTATTCAGCGCAAGCATCTCTCATGGTTCTGGCCTTAAGTTGGGTTAATTACTTGTTCATGTAGTTTTTGGTCTTGTCTCTATGTTCAAATTCTGTAGCATTATGGAGAAGAACACTGGGAATAACAAAATATTCTTGAATATTTCTCATAGATTAGAGGCTTATAAAAATGAATCTTGTGTTCCCCAAGTTTTTTTTTTTTGCATTGTTATAAAATGAGATCATTTTGTTACAACAACATAAGGCTACAGATTTCAAAATAATCCTTTTGAGAAAAGTCTTATTTGTAAATACAAATTCTTAATTGAATCATTATTTCTTGCTCTTTTTGTTACAGATCATGGAAGAAACAAATACACAGATTGCTTGGCCATCAAAACTGAAGATTGGAGCCAAATCCAAGAAAGGTAAATTGTGAGAGAAGGAGAAATAGGTGGTTTTGGTAATGGAAACTGTGACATTATTGTGAGCTTAACAGGGAGAACATTAACCTGTATTCTCATATTAGTCTCAAAATATTTTTCCGGTAGCACTATTTTGTGAGGATTGTCATAATTAAAAATAATTGTATAGTCTAACTTATAGCAACAGAAAAAAGGTTTTTCAGTACTTTATATCATAGAAATGTCATTTTAGAAAATGCCACATCAACTTAAGACTTCAAGGATTCCTACTGATTTGCTGGCCATGAGTCATGGTACCTTTCTATGTGTCAGTGTGTTTTCAGCATATAAACTTGTGGTGTTTACATGGTAGGGCTTTTGCATATGTGACACACATATTTGATAGCTGACGCCCCCTCCCCACCATGTGATACAAACCTTTGATTTTCTTTCTTGATTTCTGCTTCTCCTCTCCCTCTGTCAGATGGTGTAAAGCCCGCTAATTTCTCTTTTCAGGTTGAGCACTTTCCCTGTCTCACCTTCCCTCTGCTTGTCCAAGAGGACACCACCTAGTGCATAGAGGACCAGATATTTTCTAAGATTGTAAAATGCTTTCAGATGACCTGACAGCATATAATTTTAAAAATTCATAATTATGTTTATTGAGGTAACATGGGTTGCAATAGCTCTACAAAATGTATGTTGTCACACCATGCCCACAACAGAGACCCCATAATCCTCCACCATAGTCCATTCGGCTCTCTCCCCCTTTGCTCCTGCCCTCTATTCTCCTCTCCTGATAGCCTCAGTTCTGAGGTCAGATTTCAAAGGTGTGTTTTAGCTTGTTGTTGCCTGTTCTTTTGCTTTGTTTCTTTATAGTCCACATATTTCTCCTTCTGGCTTATCTCACTTAAGAGAGTAAGACATAAGAGTGCATATATCCCTTTGATACTGTGAACACAGGAGTGCATATATCCCTTTGATTTAGATGTTTTTCGAATTATTTGGCCGGATACCCAGGAGAGGAATTGTTGGATTATGCAGTAGGTCTATTTTTAATGTTTTGAGAAACCTCTATACTATTCTCATAGAGGCTGAATTAGTTTACTTTCTTACCAGTAGTATATGTGGGTTCCTTTTCGCCACATCTTGCCAACACTTGTTTCTGGTCTTTTTGCTATTGTTCATTCCTTCAGGTTTTAGGTAGTATCTCTGTAGTTTTGCAAATTGAAAATTCTAAAAGAAATGGACAAATTTTAGAATCATATGTCCTTTTAAGACTGAATTAGGAAAAAAATTGGAATAGATGAATTGCAAGCCAAGGAAATTATAATAGTAATAAAAAGTCTCCCAAAGCACAAAAGTCTGGAACCAGGTGGCTTCACTGGTGAGCACTACCAATCTTTCAAAGATAAACTGATAACCTATCCATTTCAAACTCCTCTAAATAACTAAAGATGAGGGAATATTTCCAAACATATTTTATGAAACCAACATTACACTGATATCTGAAGCAGACAAGGTTGCCACACATAAAAAATTATAATCCCATATCCCTCATGAACATAGATGCCAAAATCTTCAACCAAGTGGGGTTTATTTTAGGGAAGCAAGCATGGATCAACATTTGTCGATCAATTGATATAACTCTCCAGATCAACGAAAGGAAAGATAAAAATTATTCAATTACATTAATAGAAGCAGAGAAAACATTTCACAACCTCTAAAATCCACTTATAGTTTTCTTAATAAAATGGGGATTGAAGGAACATGTCTTTTTTTTTCTTAAAGATTTTATTTATTTTTATACAAGAACCAGATGCGAGGCCAGATATGAGGGAGGGTGAGAGGATTCACCAGAGACAGAGTGGGAACAGAACAGGCAGACAAATGAGGTACACTGCTGAGGGGAGCAGCGGGCAAGACAGGAGAGGTCTGCCGTGCCATGTGGGATTCTTGCCAGCCGGCTGGGATCGAACCAGTGCTGCAGAGGCTGTGGACAGCTTCACTGCACGGCACTCAACCGTGCCCTAAAGGAACATATCTTGCCATAATAATGGTCATCTACAACAAACCCATAGCTATCAAAATACACAATGATGAAAGACTGAAAAGTTTTTCCTGTAACATCAGGTACCAACAAGGATGCCCCCTTCACCACTACTTTTTAACTTAATATTGGAAGTCCTAGCTAGAGCAATTAGACAAGAGAAAGAAATGAATGGAATCCAAATTAGAAAAGAAGTAAAACTATCATTATTTGCAGAAAATATACATTAAAACACCTAACAACACTATTAAAAACTCTTAGAAAAAAATAAATCAGTACAGTAAAGTAGCAAGCTACAAAATCAATATCAAAAATTCTGTCACATTCCTGTACAAAAACAAACTAGAAGTGAAAGAAAATAAAAAACAATTCCATTTATAATCACATCAGAATGAATTAGATATCTATGAATAAGTCTAACAAAACAATTGAAAGACCTGTTTGCTGAAAAGTATAATACATTATTAAAAGAAAACACAAGGAAATGGAAAGATACTCCTGGCTCTTGGATTAGAAGAATTGACATTATTAAGATGGCCATCGTACCCAAAGCAATATACAGATTTAATGTAATCCCTATTAAAATCTCATTTGCTTTCTTCAGGAAATTAGAGTAAAAACTACTGAAATTTGTATGGAAACACAAAAGATCTGATTAGCCAATGCAATTCTGACAAAAAATAGGAGAATGGGGATATTATGCTCTAACTTCAAATTATACTATAAAGCAGTAGTAATCAAAATAGACACACAGGTCAACAGAATAGAATTGACAATTCAGAAATAAATCCCCTTATAGACACCAAGAACATACACTTACAGGCACTAAGAGGAAAATCAGTTCAACAAATGGTGTCGGAAAATTGGACAATAAAAGAATGAAGCTAGATTACTATCTCACATGTACATAAAAATTAATTTAAAATATGTCAAAGACATGTATGTAAGATCTGAAACCATGAAATACATAGAACAAAATTAATGCCAAACAGTCTATAACATTAGCTCCAGTGATGTCTTTTAGATTTCAGCTACAATGGTTAGAGAACAGAAAAAATAAACAAATCAGTTTACATCAAATAAAATATTTCTGCAATGAAAGAAACTAACATTAAATCAAAAGTCATTACCAAATGGGAGAAAATATTTGCACATCATACATCTGACAAGGGCCTAGTATCCATTATCTTCCAAGAGCTCATACACCTGAAGGACTAGAGAAGAAATAACCCAATCAAAACATGGCTAGAGGATCTAAATAGACACTTCCCCAAAGAAGACATCCAGTGGCCAGCAGACACATGGAAAAAATGCTCATCACCACTTACCGGGGAAGTGCTAATCAAAACCAGTATATGTTTTATGGGTAGTTTTTCTTTTCAAAAGAAACAACAAACATGTATACCTCATTAATTGATACACATAGTCATTAGGAGATGTCAAAAAAATGCCATCAAAACAATTCCAAACAATGATTTTGCAAGCTGAGTTGTTCATTGTGGCCTTGGGTTTTTTCTTGTTGCCGTTAAGTTTTGTATTTATTGCCTGTTCACCCTATGACTTTTATTGCTAACTGATAGTAAACAGTGCAAGATTTCTCAATTTCCTTATTTCAGTCCAAATTGTTGTCTTTAATTTCATTTTATTAGCTTCGCTCATCAGAGGGAATGTAAATTATTTCATAGTTATTGTGAGTGTTGTTAGCTGGACTTCAATGGACTGGGATTTCAATAGAGCCTAGGGTCTTATTTTTTTGTTATCTTCTGGCAAGGACATAAGAAGCCTATGTGCTAAGCAGTCATAAGACAAGATGGCATATTTCTAAATTTAATTTTATAATTTATATAAACATTGCATTTACCAAGTGCTATAGAATATTGTCTCAGTTAATCTTTACTGTGTTGAGATGTTTTATACTCATTATGCAAAAGAAGAAACTGCCTTATGCCTTAGTGGATTTTCTAATTGATTGGTTGTGGCCATTTAAAAATCCCTGGCCTGCTGCATGAGTAAATTGGAACTTGAATATGGTCTTTCCCTATTGTCAGGTACTTTTAATTACAAAGAACGAAGTGTACTTCATTACTAGCTTAATAAAAATGTAATATGATGCATCCCCAAAGAAAGCCCCCAGGGAAACATGAATATTAAAGTAATTTCAGATAATTCTGCATGACGTATTCTCCTAGATTATCCATGCTACAGTTTTTTCTACCACAAGCATAAGAATCTAAGAATTGATTACTTTTTAATTCAAAATGTAGTTGCAGCTTCAGAGATTTTAGATAATATGGAGATGAGTAGATGAGGTTAAGGTTTTAGATTAGTTTCCTATTGTTGACATACTTAACTCATTCAGAATGACCAACTGTATTCTTTATTTTGCTTATGTTTTGCTTTGAAAATGAGAATATTTCACAGCAATTGGACTTTCAAAATATTCACAAGGTATAAATAAAAGACTACTTTGAACAATATTTTGGACAATATTTTGGGGAAAAAATATTCTGAAATCCTAAGGACTAATGGTTGTCTCTAAAGGATTTAATTTAATTAACTTACATCTAGTTACTCTTCCTTTTCAATGAGCCTTAGCTATTGTTAAATAAGCATATGACTTTTATTCCACTAAAAATCCAATTATAATTTTTACAGAATTAAATTGAATTTATGTTGATTTATAAATTACTTTGGAAGAAATTTGACCGTTTGATAACATTGTCATCCCATTCAAAATAAAGCAATATCTCTATATTTAAAAAAAAAAAAGAAAATGAGAATATTTCAACAGTACATTTGAGGGCACTTAGCATAATTTCCACATGGTTGAAGTTAACCTTTGGAATTGTGCCTAAGAATTGATTCCTTCTGGCATAGGTCTGCAGACATTGTTTTTTATTATTTATGAGGTGCTATGAATGTACGCAGCACTGTATGATGAGCAAAATGTGCCAAAAGAGAGATTGAGCAAAGGAAGGGAGAAAAAAACAAAAGTTTTCCTAAGAGGAATTTATTGTTTAGAATTTACTTGAATTGCTGTTAATACTTAAACACACAGCTGCTGAATCAGAGTTTGGCCACCATCACTATAGGTATATTTTTATGTTATTTGAAAAACGGTTTAATTCAGAGATGAAGTTTGTTTCTCTACAAGTTGCATTTAGTAAATTGAAATGTCAGAGAAACTTAAAATGCAAAAGCAAAGTGTTTGTTATTTTGTGTGGCTGTCCTCACCACATTTTAATGTGGAGGAAAGACTTGTTGGTTTTATGTTAGACCTTCTTTACATTATTCTTATTTAGAAGCCAAGGAATATAAAGGTATCTAGGGACTCCCATATGTTTTCTATAATTACTGAAGCCTATATCTCTTGGTGATGTGAAGATACGGAATATATGGACAATCCTTTGACTGTGCAGAGACATTGCAAGCATGGGGTTGTGTTGTATTGTACTTTCTAGAGTTACAGTGCTTAATGCTTGAATATTTGAGCCTAGACAAACATTTTTCATGCCTACTATTTCCACAGATTCCCCCCTTCTTTACCTTCAGGGAATTTTTGTCCTGTGTTTTTCAAATGAACTTCTAGTACTCCCATCCAAACTTTATTTTCAAAGCCATCAATCCTTTATAAGAGCTGCTATTTGAGGAGTTATATGGTTTATTTGGTTGATATTGGTGGAATAGTGCAGATAGGCCATTAGCCTGAATTTGCCATCAATTAGAAAAATCAGATTCTTTCCTAGAGAGTTATCCTGTGCCTGTGTAAAATACAATTTTGGGTAAAAGATCATCAGGTGTTTGCCCCCTCCCCCCGCCCCCACACACACTTCTTTCCTTTGCTACTATTCTGTGTTTGCTCTGCATTCTTTTTCATTCCCTTTAGCCATATGCAATAGAGTGAAAAACATGCAATCGTAGTATTTTAATTGAGTAGATGTGGCATTTGGGGAACTACATGTTTTGTGCTATTTATGCTGGGAGTGCATAATTTATTTATTTATTTAAAAAAAGAGATTTATTTATTTATTTATTTATTTTTTTTTGAGTAGGTAAATTTTTTTTAATAACTTTTATTTTTATATTCCCCATACAATTGCAGCCCCCTTATTTTGACCCCAATCCCTCCCCTCCCCGCCCCCCACCCCCCATAGAGTGTCTCTGGTTCCTAGTTTTTTGTTGATTTTGATTTTCACTTTCTTATAGTTATTCATTTTCCTGGTCCCTTATTTAAGTTTTCTAGATTCCTGCTATGAGTGAGACCATTCGGTATTTTTCTTTTTCTCTCTGGCTTATTTCGCTGAGCATGATCCCTTCCAGCGCCATCCATGTTGCTGCAAATTGCATGTGTTTATCTTTTTTGAATGCTGAGTAATATTCCATGGTGTATATGTACCACATCTTCTTGATCCAGTCATCTATTTTTGGGCATTTGGGCTGTTTCCAAAGCTTAGCTATTGCAAATAGTGCTGCTATAAACATAGGGGTGCAGGTGCTCTTTGGAATTGATGTTTCTTTGTCCTTTGGGTAAATACCTAGGAGTGGAATTGCTGGATCATATGGAAGCTTTATGTTTAGTAGGTCCAGAAATCTCCACACAGCTCTCCATAGTGGTTTGACCAGTTTACGGGAGTGCATAATTTAAAAAAAATGTCCAAGTATTTGGAATTGTTGCAAAGTTGAATCCTCATTAGAGCCAGAAGAACTAAGCTTTTCAAATTTGATAATAATGGATGTTTAGATAATGACTCTAGGATTGTCTCAATGTGGATCATGATTAAAAAAATAAAGTGATATCTGGTATTCTATAAAACATAAATTTATTTTGGATTGAAGAAAATAAACACTTCCATTTCTTGGAATCTGAATACTAGAACATTCTTGAGTTACATAGAAAAATCTGAGATTTGTGCCTCTGAGGCTAGAATTTAAGAATTACCAGGTATTTAATACTCTAAACCTTACAAACCACAGAGTAACTTCAGGCAGTCATTAAAATTTTGAATATGCTCTTTTGAATCACAGCCCATTTAAAAGTAAATACAGCTTCATTATAGTACAAATAAATAGTATTTTGAAAAAGTTTGATTTCTTTGCCAAATAGAAATCTGTCCACTTGGCCATAGCAAATAGATAAAGGTGAGTTGGAATCTGTCATGCTGGTGTGATTGCGCTGCATGCTTCACAACCCAAGATGAGCTTGTTCTCTTAAATAAAGTGAACATTTTCTTACAGTCTCCTTTTTTCTCTTAATTTGCTCATCACTATTTCTTCTTAGATTGGCAAAGGTAAACATGGGTAAAATTGTTTAAAATTTTCATGCCAAATTCCAAATAAATGAGGTTAGCTTTAATGAAGCTTTATTGCCATTTGTTCTGGGAAGGCATTTTCCTGCTGTGTTTAACTAAGTGATAGAAACTGCTCTCTGCAAGTGTTTCTTCATGACAGTTTATGAAAATTTAGCATGCCTTAGGACTAGGAAAGGGGACTAAAGAAAGCAAGCAAGAAAGGTGTTGATATAGTCTGGCTTGGAGGTGATTTGACACTACATTTGGCCTTTTTTTTCCTCTCAGAATAAATATGAGAATCATAAAAATTCCATGAAGTTTTGTAGTTTTTGGTTGCATTCCATTAGAACAAGTGATATCTCATAGAAAATCTTAGCATGAGAAAAATTATGGACCATTCACTTGATTTTTTTTCCAGGGAAAAATGTTTTATTGGCTCTACTTACACTTTCCTTGGGTGTGCATGCTGGCATAGTTGACACCTTTAACATGGTATTGAGTCCATGGAAGAGGTACGGCATGGTATGCTGGGCCTTCATGTTTCCAGTGATAAGTTGTGATTCACTAGTATATGAAAAATTAAGCTAGGGATCAGAGCCAGCATTAAAAAAGCACAAATAGATTAGAAAAAGAAAACATCAAGGAGAGTTTGTTTCATAAACTTTATCATATATGTCACTATGTATATATGTAAACTCACATATGCACACATATATAACTAGGTCATGGTGTAAAATAGGTCACAAAGAAAGGCCAGAGGACACTGTGATAGTCTGTCAGTTCCTCAGAGGATAATGATATGTGCATTTTGTTCATCACTGTAGCCCTTGTACTGTAACTAGCATATAGGTATTACTCAATACATATTTGAGGATTGACCCCTCAAATCAATCATGATTATGATGGAACCACTAACTCATGTAGACACATCTACCACTAGAGTGTGTTGTATAGCAAAAAGATTTAGAATCATGGTCTTTACACATAAATGGCATTCACTATTACTAAAAAAAGTATTGACTAGTGATCTCTTTCCTATAGCTCTCTTAAGTGAACAATTGTAGGACATTATTTGTGGCTGAAGCTGATTTGGCTAAAGCTCCTTTGGGTGGTTCTGCACAGTCCTAGCTAGAGAAGAGGAAAGAAACTTAAGGAAAATGAACTGATTGTTGTCATTTATGGGACAACTGAGTAAGTGAAACCGTGTGCTATTCTAAGTGGGCTTATAAATGACACTGAACAAATCTCGGCCTCTTGATTGTCTGCCAGACCAAAGTCGTTTTGCTCGTGGCTATTTTAATTCATATTTAGTTACACAATTGTATCAATAGTAACACTGGGTGCCACCATTTAATGTGACCAGCTGAGGCCAAAGTCTGTGTTATATGTTTTTATACACACTATCTTATTTCACAATCAGAGAGACCCTATTAGGTAGGGATATTCTCCTTTTATAGAAGAGCAAACTAAGGTACATGAAAATATGATAATTTACTCAGGGTTTTATTATTAGTCAAGTATCAGGTCCCAAACTTGAACTCAGATCTGTTTTCAGAGTCTCAGCTCCTACTGTGCTCTGATGTCTTTTCTCACCCATACATGATACTCCTTCAGCAACCATTGCCAAGTAAAGTTGGTTTCAATTAGTAATAATAACTAGTCTCGTAATCTCTTAGACTTTGAGAATTACAAAGTACTGAAAGTGGGCTAAGTCTAACATGTCTTTACTCTTGTAGATAAACCTGTTTTAGGGGGAGTTAGAGTTCACACTTAAAAATCTGTAGCTATGTATATTTAAAAAAAAATATGTGGTTTGGAAATACAACTTGGTATTTTGTAGTTTCACTGTGCTATTTCCATAGGTAGATACATTTTTTTATTTGTATTAAGAGATCATTAAGAGGTATTTATAACTTCTAAATTAGATTTAAAAGAAAAATGAGCTCAGACTATGTTATACATTGCTCAGAGGTTTCTTTGCTTATTTTTTTTTTTTTCCTCCTGCTGTCTGTGTTTAAAAGTAGTTTCTGTGATCTGCTCAGGGATGATTGTTTTTCTACTGGATAGACAGATGTTATACATAACATTTTTGTATATATTATTAATATGAATGATTATTAATTGGTGGGTTGCTAATTGAGGACTACAAGTAGGTATTCAAAGATGGATAAGCTGTATGCTTAGTACTCACTCTGGTTAGAGAGAGCATGTTCTAACCTCTCAGAAGAGGATGGACACATGGGTTATTTCCAGTTCTTGAAGCTCCCAGGGTACATAAGCAATAAAAGGTTTATAAAATTAACATTTATTTTAAATATGCAATTTGTCATATATCTCTTTCTACATGAATAATCTTATTTGTAGATGGTGTTAAAGTTGCAAATTTGAGATCCTTGCTGAATACATGTGCTCTCATACATAGACACACCAATGGAAATATACACTATTTTACAGTAGAGGTGATTACTGATATGTAAAACATTATCAGGATTCAGAGTCTGAGCTTGGGTACCTTTCTGGTCTCTGACTGTTCCCCCTTTCTTTCCTTCTGAGGACCCCAGGGATAGGCTACTTCTCATAATTGCCACAAGCTAGGTGCTGCTTCCAATCTTTTTCTCTCTCATCTGCTTCAGAGCCAGAGAAGAAGATGGTCTTAGCCTCAACACTAAAATAAACCAGTAATTCTGGTGGGTATTTAATGATATATTTTCAATTAACTTAGTAAGGAAGTATATTTGGAATGCAATGGGAGGTGAAAAAAATAGTGGAAAAGGTGAAACCTTCAAGAGAATAAGAAGATAAATCAGAGACTGGCAGAAAATACTTGCACAAAACATATCTGTTGCCTGAAAAAAGAGAAAGGATTATTTAATCTCAGCAATAAGGAAATGAACAACTCAATTAAAAATGGGCAAATGGTCTGAACAGATGAATCATCCAATAAGATAGAATATTGGCAAATAAGTGTATGAAATGATGCTCCACATTATATGTCAGTAGTGAAATGCAAATTAAAGCAACAAGGTGCTACTACATACCTGTTAGAATGGCTGAAATCCAAAGCACTGACAAGACCAAATGCTGATGAGGATATGCGGCAGTAGGAACCCTTGTTTGCTGCTGGGGGAAATGCAAAATGCAGGAAAAAAGCTGTGCTGCCATTTGGAAGACAGTTTGGTAGTTTCTTACAAAATTAAGCCCATTCTTATCATACTGTCCAGAAACTGAATTCCTTAGCATTTACCCAAATGAGTCGAAAACGTATGCCTACACAAAAACCTGCACATGGATGTTTATTGCAGCTTTACTCATAATTGCCAAAAACTTGGAAGCAATCTAGATGTCCTTCAGTAGGTGAGCACATAAGCAAACTCATCCATTTAGATGTTGAAATTATTATTCAGCACTAAAAAGAAATGAGCTATCAAACCACAAAAAGACTTGAAACCACCATAGCTATGAAACCTTAAAGAATCTTAAATGCATTTTAGTGAAAGAAGCTGATGCAGACAGATTTAGAACTGTATAATTCTGATTATGTGACACTTTGGAAATGGCAAAACTTTGGAGACAGTAAAAAAAAATATTGGTTGGTGGTTCCCAGGGGATGGAAGGAGAAAAGGGTGAATAGGCAAACTATCTAGTAATTTTAGGTTGGTGAAACTATTCTGTTTTATGGTCTACTGTGCTAGGTACATGATGTTACATATTTGTCAAAACCCAGAGAAAGGGTTTTGATGATGATGTGATAACTGATGGTGGGAGGCTGTATCTTTGTGGGGGTAGGGGCATATGGGAACTCTGTATTCTCCTTCAACTTTATATAAACCTAAAGCTGCTCAGATATATAAAGTTAATATTAAAAATAGTCATAGGCATTGGGCAAGAACAATTTAATCAGCATTTTAAAGTATATTATATACAAAGATGATGGTGTGTATTCAATAGTGACTAATATATAAGTTTAAAGGTCCATGTAAAGTAAAAAAAAAAGAGTGAGAAATATGGTTATATTAAATAGTCACACTCTCTTATTCCCCAGAAAGTAACTGGAGCAAGAGTGTGATCTTTTTTAGCTCACCTGCCTCTGTGACCACTGTCTCCCTTTTTGGGGGTGCTCCTTATCCCTCAGTCATCTTGTTACTTGACAGATGTTTTTAAGTCCCTTGTTTTGAGTGAAAATGTCATTCCAGGGCCTCCCTGGTGGCGCAGGGGGTTGAGCGCAGCACTGTGAAGCTGGCTGTGGCCTTTGTGGCACGAGTTCGATCCCTGGCTGGCTGGGGAGCAACCCACATAGCGCAGCAGACCTCTCCTGCCTCACCCTGCTCAGCAGTGTATTTCGGTATATCTGCCTGTTCTGCTCCTCACTCTCTGTGGTGAATCTTCTCACCCCCGGGACCCCCGTGACTCTAGCTTTACCTCACTTCTTAAAAAAAAAAAAAAAAAAAGAAAATGTCATTCCAGGATTCCTTCCATCTATAGTTCTTTTTCCCCTGTTAGCCCTGTGAGGAGAAAGGGCGAAAATATTTATTTGCTTACCTTGTAATAGGCGTGGTGCTAGGTGCATTACCTGTGTTGTCTCCTAACACTCACAGTAATCCCCATGAATGACAGTTACGCACTTTAAGAACTGATGCAGACTAGGACTTCCAGTATTATATTGAAAAGCAGTGGTGAGAGTGGACATCCTTGTCTTGTTCCAGATCTTAATGGAATTGCTATCAGCTTTTCACCATTGAGAATGATACTGGCTGTTGGCTTGTCATAGATGGCCTTTATGATGTTGAGGTATGTTCCTTGTATCCCAAGAATTTCAAGGGCTTTTATCATGAATGGGTGTTGCACTTTGTCGAAAGCTTTCTCAGCATCTATTGATATTATCATATGGTTTTTATATTTCTTTTTGTTGATGTGTTGGATAACGTTGATTGATTTTCGGATGTTAAACCATCCTTGTGCCCCTGGAATGAATCCTACTTGGTCGTGGTGAATTATCTTATGGATACATTGTTGGATTCTGATGGCTAAAATTTTATTGAGGATTTTTGCATCAGTGTTCATTAGGGAGATTGGCCTGTAGTTTTCCTTTTTTGTGTTGTCCTTGTTCGGTTTTGGTATTAGTGTAATGTTGGCTTCATAGAACGTGTTTGGTATTGTCCCTTCCTTCTCAATTTTTTGGAAGAGTTTGTGAAGGATAGGCACTAATTCATCTCTGAATGTTTGGTAGAATTCATTTGTAAATCCATCAGGTCCTGGGCTTTTGTTTTTGGGGAGGTTTTTAATTACCATTTCAATTTCGCTAATTGTAATTGGTCTGTTTAGGTGTTCTATTTCTTCTTTATCTAGCTTTGGGTGATTGTAGAGTTGTAGGAATTTGTCCATCTCCTCTAGATTGTTAAACTTGTTTCCATATAACTGTTCATAGTAGTTACTGATTATTCTTTTGATTTCTGCTGTGTCCGTTGTGATTTCTCCTCTTTCATTGATGATCCTGTTTATTTGTGCTTTCTCCCTTTTTTCCTTTGTGAGCCTGGCTAGGGGTTTGTCTATTTTATTTATTTTTTCAAAGAACCAGCTCTTGGTTTCATTGATCTTTTGGATTGTTTTTTTAGTTTCAATTTCATTTATTTCTGCTTTGGTTTTTATTATTTCTTTTCTTCTACTGGTTTTGGGGTTTTTTTGTTGTTCTTTTTCTAGATCTTTGAGCTTCGAAATTAGGTTGTTTCTTTGAGTTCTTTCTTGTTTCTTGATGTGAGCTTCTATTGCTATATATTTTCCTCTTATTACTGCTTTTGCTGCATCCCATACATTTAGGATATTGGTGTCCTCCTTGTCGTTCAATTCAAAAAATTTTTTAATTTCCTCTTTGATCTCCTCATTAGTCCAGTGGTCTTCCAGTAGTGTGGTTTTTAATCTCCATGAGGTAGGAAAGTTCCTTGCCTTCTTTTTATGGTTTATTTCTAGTTTGATGCCTTCATGGTCAGAAAAGATGGTTGATATGATTTTAATCTTGGTGTATCTGTTGATGTTTGTCTTGTGCCCCAGTATGTGATCGATCCTGGAGAATGATCCGTGTGCGCTTGAGAAAAATGTGTACTCCGTTTTTTTGGGGTTTAGTGTTCTATAGATGTCTGTTAAGCCCAATTGCTCTAGGTCCTTATTTAGAGCTTTGGTTTCTTTACTTATTTTTTGTCTTGTTGATCTATCCATTGTTGATAGTGGTGTGTTGAAGTCTCCCACTACGTATGTGTTTTCTCTGATGTCTGTTTTCAGAGAGGACAACAGTTGTCTGATATATTTTGGTGCTCCTTCGTTTGGTGCATATATGTTAATGAGTGTTATTTCTTCTTGAAATATTGTCCCCTTGATCATAATGTAGTGACCATTGGGGTCTCTTTTTATCTTTTTGAGTTTGAAATCTGTTTTATCTGATATAAGTATAGCTGTTCCTGCTTTCTTTTTTGGCCCATTTGCTTGTAGGATTGTTTTCCATCCTTTAACTTTGAGCCTATTTTTATCTTTTGTAGCTAAATGTGTTTCCTGTAGACAGCAAAAGGTTGGGTTTTGTTTCTTAATCCAGGCTGCAACTCTGTGTCTTTTTATTGAAGAGTTTAGTCCATTTACATTTAGAGTTAATATTGATATGTTAACATCTGTATTTGCCATTGTGTTTGTCTTTCCTTTGATTTTATTTATTTATTCTTTTAATAACTTTTTTTTTTTTTTTTTGGCCTTCTTTCATTGTTATTCGTCCCTCTGAGGTTCTGGCTTTAGGACTCCTTGTAGTATTTTTTGGAGTGGGGGTTTAGTTGCAATGAAATTCCGGAGTTTCTGTTTGTCTGGGAAGGTCCATATTCTTTCTTCAAAGAGGAAGGAGAGCTTTGCGGGATAGAGTATTCTTGGTTGGCATCTGTTTTCTTGGAGTCTGTTGACTATGTCCCTCCACTCTCTCCTGATCACAAAAATCTGCAAAGAGCTGATGAGACTCAACAACAACAAAGAAAATAATCCAGTCAAAAAATGGGCAGAAGAGCTAAAAAGAAACTTCTCTGAAGAGGAAATGCAAATGGCCAACAGGCATATGAAAAAATGTTCAACATCACTTGCCATCAGGGAAATGCAAATCAAAACTACCATGAGATACCATCTTACACCAGTGAGAATGGCACATATTAAAAAAACTAGCAACAACAAATGCTGGCGAGGGTGTGGAGAAAAAGGAACTCTTCTACACTGTTGGTGGGAGTGCAAACTGGTCCAACCACTGTGGAAAGCTGTGTGGAGATTTCTGGACCTACTAAACATAGAGCTTCCATATGATCCAGCAATTCCACTCCTAGGTATTTACCCAAAGGACACAGAAACATCAATTCCAAAGAACACCTGCACCCCTATGTTTATAGCAGCACTGTTTACAATAGCTAAGCTTTGGAAACAGCCCAAATGCCCAAAAATAGATGACTGGATCAAGAAGATGTGGTCCATATATACCATGGAATATTACTCAGCATTCAAAAAAGATAAACACATGCAATTTGCAGCAACATGGATGGCGCTGGAAGGGATCATGCTCAGCGAAATAAGCCAAAAAGAAAAAGAAAAATACCGGATGGTCTCACTCATAGCAGGAATCTAGAAAACTTAAATAAGGGACCAGGAAAACGAATAACTATAAGAAAGTGAAAATCAAAATCAACAAAAAACTATGAACCAGAGACACTTTTAGGGGGGTGGGGGCGGGAGGGGAGGGATTGGGGTCAGAATGGGGGGGCTGCAATTGTATGGGGAATACAACAATAAAATTTATTATTTAAAAAAAAAAAAAAAAAAAAAAAAAAAAAAAGAACTGATGCAGACCACTTTAGAATTTGTTCAGTGTCATGCAAATCTGAAGTTGCAGGTGGTACAGTTAGTATCTAAATGTTGGCTTCAAAGTTCAAGGTATTTCCCTCCACACCAATCTGCATACATGCAGGTGCTAATGATGAATGTTCAGTCTCCAAATGAATGAAGATTCACCAGCACATTCATTTAACAAAACCCAGGCATTGTCTTCAAAGAGAAAGGCAACCCTAACTCCTCACCCACAGTTCAGAAACATGGTGAATGTCTCCATCAAAATTTACAATTTTCAACCTAGATTTATTTATTTATTTTTTTACTTCTTTGTGCTTTGTGCAGTGTCTGTCTTTACTTTTCACTCCACTGGAAACTTATTGATTGTTTTATTGGAATTTATATACATTTATCTGGAATAGTGATTCTCGACCTGAGGCATTTTTATCTCCCAGGGCATAGTTGGCAATGTCTGGAGATGTTTTTTGTGTCCTAAAGGGAAGGTCAGACCACTGGGATCTAGAGGATTGAGGCAGGGAAGATGCTTAACATCCTACAGTGCATGGGACAGTGCTCCAGCAAGAGTTAGTGTGGAACAAAATGTCAAGGGTGCAAGGGGGAAAAAGGCTGAGCTACATGGGCAGGCATGGTATCAGGGGACTGCCCTCTGCATAGCCTGGGATTCTTTCTAGGATGTTTCCTGAAGCCTGGTATTTTTTTTTTTTTTTTTTTTTGACTGGTTTCCTTTTGCAGCAGTAGAAACAGGATAACTTACCTACATAGCATTGACTCTTGCAGGAAGAGCATACAAATGTAACAACAGGTGAAATGACAGAATTTTAGTAAAAGAATTAAAACATGGTGGCATGGCAGTTGTATACATTTGAAAAATCAATTTTTAGTTGATGCTGAATCTTGTGGTTGTGCAAATTCAACTGCTTGTTTATTCTCTGTGAGTATTTCAACCCGTGTTTTAATTTATACCTGTAGCTTCAGTGCTGGGGGACAGGGCAGCTGCCCTCTGTTCCTGCTGTCTGGGTCTTCCATCCCTCCTTTCTGGAATGTGTAGTTGTGATAACTGGCATTTTCTAAGGCTTGTGACCATATTTGAACACCACAGTGGGACTATATACTGTCTTGGTCTGGAGACGGCTACCAAATTCTGATGGTTCCCAAGCCATGTGTGCCTTTCTGTGGTGTTCCTCTGCCCCCTCAGTGCACTGCTGGGCAGAATTCAGTGACATCTGTCAGGCCTAGCAGTAGGAATGAAATTATTTTCATAAAGGCTTTTTTTCAGTTGCAAGCCTCACTGAGCTACATGTGGCATTTCTCATTAGTGAAGGAAAATAACTTAAAGCATAGTGGCATCTTCACTTCTTCATATGCCCTTTTGCGCCATTAAAGTGCTTCTACTAACATTTTCATACCAAACTTGGTTAATAACAGACATTTTTATCAAAAGATATTAGAGAGATTTCAGGAATGAGGAGTAACATTCTCTTTATGTCTTATTGCCAGAAATTATTCTTAAAATAGGTCCTGCCTAAAATAAAAGGAGAACACAGCATATGTATATTTTTGGCTATTTAGTCTATGCAAATAGTTATATATGATTTCTTTGTGAAAATGGGCTTGTGCAAATGAGAGGACATCTTCTACATAAGCATATAAATAAATCTGTTACTTTTTTTGGTAACAGTATGAAATGTCATTTCTGTTTATGGGGCGTGGGACTAGAATATATTTTGATAGATTTGCTCTGCTGGATAGTGGGTTGCTGTCTCTCTCTCTCTCTTTTTTTTTTTTTTTTTACAATAAACTTCACCATTATTTGTTTACTTCTATAAATTTACTCACATAAATCTTTACAAGTAGAGCTCTTACACAGGTAATGAGCAACTTGAACAAATTTTTTTAGGATTGTCATGTTGGCATCCCAGTGACTGTTGAACTATTAGGCAGGGGCTGAATTCTGGAAAGGGAAACTACTCTTTCTTCTTCTCTTTGCCAGCAGTGTCTTCCCATCCTTGGCCAGTCTAAATAGTCTCATGCACTTCCTTAATTAAAAGAAAAGTTGAGCATTTTTCATCTGTTTATGGAACACTTATTTGTATTACTTTGTGAATTGTTTGTCCTTGGCCCTCTGTTGATTTATTCATATCCTTTCTCTATTCTGGTGAGTCGTTCATATTTTCCCTAATGAAATAGAGACCATTAATTGTTTTCTGTACACAGAAGTTCAAAATTACTTATGTTTCGCTCTCATTATATTATCCCAGTGGCTTATTTTTCACCATTAATTTTTGTTTACCAGGAAACTATGGAATATTTCTATTTCGAACTAGAAAGAAATGTATTGACTTTATATTTTTTACTTATTTACTTTCAAGTAGGTTAATGAACTCCTATTTCGAAATCCCAAAAATATGAGTATACCATAAGTCCTCTTTAACTTCTGTCTTTAACTTAGTTCTCCTCTTTAGAGTCAACTATTATTTCCAGTGCCTTATACATTCTTTAATGCATGTGTGGGCAAATATGTACATACAGTTTTTACATAAATGATAATCTATACTCAAGCTTTTTCCTTTCTCACTATGCTTTATCTTGTAACTAATTCTGTACCAATCATAAATTTAACCATCTTTTCTTTAGCAGCATAGACTTCTACTGAGTGACTGTATCATCATTCATTGGACCAGCTCCACATTGATGGGTATTTAGGTTGGTTGCAGTCTTTTCCTATTACACGTAACACTATAATGACTTGACTTGTCCATATATTATTTTGGATATATGGATGAATTCCTAGAGGTAGAATTATTGCGTCTAAGAATGCATGTGTTTGTAATTTCAATAAATTACCCTATATATAAGTTGTACTAACTTGTTCCTATCAGCACAAATGCCTCTTTAATACATTCTCACTAATGCGGACTATCATCTTTGTGATATTTTCCACTTTGATGAGTTAATTTGATATTTCATTTTAATTTTTCTTCCTTGTTATGAATAATATTGAACACTATTTCCTGTATGCTTTAGAGTCAGTTACATTTCCTCTTATGTAAACTGTCCATATTCTTTGTCCATTGATCTTTGGAGTTAACTGGTTTAACTACAGTTTTTTTTTTTCAAAAGTAAGATTCCTTATAGCTAAAAGTTGTCACTTTGTAATATAAATTACAAATACTTCCCTGGTATTTCTGGAGTTTGTAAATATTAAAAGTTGTTGCCTTTATATTTGACTTTCAGTTTGGATGATATATATTTCTTGGTCACACTTTCTTTGGGGATTTTAGAAGCATTTCTCTAATCTTCTAGAATTGCACGCAGTTGTTGAGAGGTCAGGCGGTTTTGTTTTCACTTGTCATAGATGACTCACTGCTTTTGCCTGATTGTCCAAAGGATTATTTCTTTATCTTCAAAGTTCAGCACTTCTATTAGGATATGTCTGTGTTGACCATTATGTGTCAATTTTTCCTGAGACCTGAATTGTCCTTTCAAAAAGAAAATTCACATTGAATTATTTGTTCTTACCATTATTTTAGGTACATGTATGTTGGATTTTAGGTAAGTGTATGTTGGATCTCCTTTGCCTGTCTTCCCTAGATACAATTTTATCTCTAACCATTTTACATTCTTTTTTTGCATTCTATTTATTCTCATTCATTTTGCTTGCTTTTCTCCTGTGTAACCTCTATGTTGCCTTTTGCATTCTCATCAGTTAACTCCCCTGGGCTACTTCCAATTTTTACTTTTTTCTGTTATTTTTCACCTTTGGTCCACATGGTCATTTGCAATTTAGAAGCACAAGATTCCTCCTTCCACTGATGTCACCGCAAAACTTCCACCACTGTAGTGCCCATAGTTCACCATAATGGTCATTGTGTTTCTTCCTCACTTTGTACTCATGCCTCTCCCTGATCCCCTCTTAATATCCCAATTCTGTGATCAGCTTTTGAGGGCTAGTTTTTAAATATACTCTCCTGTCATTTGTGGTAACCTGGATGGAGTTATATGGGATTATGCTGAGTGAAATGATTCAGAAGGAGAAAGACAGATACTGGAGGGTGTCACTCATATGTGGAATATAGACTATATATGTAGAATATATAAAAAAACAAAGTGTCAGAGAAAACCAAACTCAAAAACTTTATTATTTTTTAAAAAGATTTATTTATTTATTTATACAAGCACTGGGTACAGTCAGAAGCGCGGGAAGGTAAGAGAATTCAACAGAGCCAGAGCGGGGAGCAAAACAGGCAGACTGACAAAATACACTGCTGAGGGGAGCAGCAGGTGCGGCAGATGGGGTCTGCGCGCCATGTAGGACCCTCGCCGGCAGCCAGGGATCGAACCAGTACTGCAGAGGTTGTGGGCAGCTTCGCAGTCCAGCGCTCAACTGCTGCACCACCAGGGAGGCCCAAACTTTATTATTTTTTAACCGGCCAGCACCGCCCCCCCCCCGCCCCATATCCCCCAGGTTCTGCTGTTTAAGTTTCATTCTGTCTGAGTCTTACATCTTTACCTTGTTCTTTTGGTTAACATCTGAAATATTATTGTGATAAAATATATATGGCAAAATTTACTGTTTTAAAGCATTTATAATATTTAAGCCTATAGTTTTGTGGCATTATGTACATTTACATTTTTGTGCAACCACCACCCAATTCCAGAACTATTTTGTCTTTTCCAACTAAAACTGTACACATTAAATATTAACTCCTGATTCCTTACCCCCAGCCTCAGTGTCTGGCAACTACCATTCTACTCTCTGTCTTGAATTTGACTTGTCTAGGTATATTATGTAAGTGGAATTATATAATATTTATCCTTTTGTGAGGTGATTTATTTTGCTTAGCATGTCTTCAGGGTTCATTTGTGTTATTCACAGTTTATTTTTTTAAAAGGATTATTTTAGAGAACTTTTAGGTTTACATCAAAGTCATGAGAAAGGTACATCCTCTGTCCCCACACATCTATACCCACCCCATTATCAGCATCCTGCACCAGTGGTATATTTGTTAGAATTGAAGAGCCTCCACGGACACATCAACATCACCCAAAGTCTATGGTGATATTTGGGTTCATTCTTGGTGTTGGACATTCTTTGAGTCTGGGAAAATGTATGATATGTATCCATCATTATGGTGGCATACTCAGTATTTTATTTGATTTTTTGTTATTTGTATATTTTTTATTGATTGTAAAATTTTAATATTGCTTTACATGTACAGTGTAACATTGGCTTACATTGTAATACTGGCTTTAAGCAGTAATAATGTATTAATTTTTGAAGGGCTATAAAAAAGTATATATTAACTTTTAGGGCATTGGACTTCCAAAGAAAACTGTTTAAAGATCAGGTCTTCAATATTACTAGCAATTAATATGTATACATAAATGATATTGGCATGTATACATATGATACACACATGTGTTTACTTACATGTGTGGGTCAGAGTGTATGTGCATGTCGCAAGGCATGAGAAATAGTTACAATATTATATGAGTCATCAATTTCTCAAGTTTTCCTTGTGTAACAGAAACAAGACCCAGTACGTTGTTCAGCTTTAATTCCCTCTATTTGGTTTTGGTTTGGTATTTTATTGGAAAGCTTTCTAAAAATTTTTCCAATACCTTATATTCCAGGGAAGGATGGTTAAATATATTGTTTTGGATTGACTTGCATTCCATTTCTGTACTCTCCCCATTTCTGAAGTGGGAGATATATATATATATATATAATATATATATATATATATATATATATATGCTTAGTTTTGGTATACTTTGCTTTCTCTTCAGCACCAGTTAACAGAACAAAAACTACTTCCTACATTATACTTACAAGTACCCCTTTGCTTTCTTTGTATGACTTTTGCTCTTTCTCACATCTGACACAATGTCTGGAGTCCTTATTTATTTCACTTAGCCTTGAGGTATGCGTAAATTTAGCAAATAATGAAATAAATGAGAGGACATTAAGCTACCAAAGAAATACATATTTGAGATCAAACAGTGTCACTATTTCTCTTGCCTTCACCATCAAATGGGTATGTCCTCATCCAATCCTTAGGTCAGTGACTAATAGAAATTATGTAATATCCTCTTTCCATACCTACAAAATATACTATGTGTATAATCTAGCATTCAAAAATGTATTAAATTTTATTTCAAACTATATTTTAGTTTTGAGTAAAGCTCTGTTTGTTTCAGCAACATTGATTTAAATTCTGTTCCCAAGCCAGCATGCCATTTCACAATATTCTGCATCTGCCACAGAAGGTTGTCTTCCTTCCTCCTGGTCATCTCTTAGTCGTCCTTCTACATCAGTCTCAGATGATGTGTCTTCCTGGAAAGCGTCATCCACTGACCAGAAGAAGTTTAATACTCTGTCTCCTGAACTAACTCAGTACCTTATACATACTTATATTTTGGAATATTTCATGCTTGTGTTTTATCAGCCTAGACTTTTGCCTTTCCTTCTGAACTGTGAGTTCATGGACCCATGTCAAAGACAAACATGTCTTATTCCCTTCTGTGTGCAGTGTGCCTGCCAGGCAGTTAGAGTTATAAATTATGAGTTAACGTTTACATTATCATTTAGGTTTAGAATAAATTTGAAATTAATTCAACTATGATTTAAATCATTCTGGTATCTTTTGAGTCACTTTTGAGAACATGGAAAATGGCTCTGGCAGCTGAACATAAATACCTCTCATGGAATATAAATAATTAGATGAGACTACTCCTTGAATCTATCCAAAGTGAGATTGAGACATGGACACACTACAACCACTAGTGTAATTAAACATCCCTCTTCAATGACTGACATGAATGATTGCTGCTGCTTTACCAGGGATGACTTGAGTTCAGCTTTAATCCTCTGCCTTTAAGTTTACATTTGCCAAGATCATCAATGAATTGCCCCTACTTCTTCAGAGACTTGAATTAAAATCTGGCCTCTGCTTTATTAAACCTTCTTTGGAATCACTCAGACAAACCAAAATTCCTTAATAAGAGTTCTTCAGTTTCCTCTAAATGGCCCCAGTTCCTTTGATGTACTTTTTTGTTGTAGTGAACTAGGGAAGCTTGCTTTGTTTCCTACAGATATGTTCTAGTGGTCTTTGGCTAGTTGGCTGTAGAGTTGAGTGTTGGAGGAACTTCAGCATTCATCTCAGTCTCTGCTCTTTGGATGTTTAGAATTTGGCTAGGATTTCCTGCCTTACTTTAAGCAAATTTTAAAAAATGACTTTGTTTGCTGTCAGGACTAGAATAGTTCAGAGGAGGAGGAGGAGAATGCAAGCCACAGCTAAATTAAATATTCCTTAGGAAGTGGTAGTTCCTACTGTGGATCTCAAAAGGATGGGATTGGGACATTGTGTGTGGGGAAATCTCAAAGCTGAGAAGGATCCTTGTGGGAGGAGGAGGACAGGAGGCTGTTTGGTGTGAAAGGGAAGAAGATAAAAGAATTGGTGGCCAGTAAGTTTGGACAGGGAGGGTATATCAGTGTGGGCCTTGACCTCAAGAGAACCTCATCCATCCTTTCCACCTAAGTGGCGAGCTTAGTGGGGTTTGGTCATGGGAGATAATTGACAGCTCTGGTGGGGTGGATTAAAGACTGAAAAATGAGTATAGTAGTTCATATTTGATGACTATAGGATCAAGGAGACTTTCAAAAGATGAATCAGCTTGACAGGCAAAGAATTGGATAGTTGGCTACTGTAGCAGAGGTTTGTTGATATGTTTTTGACCTACCTATGAGTTTGGCGGCAGTGGGCATTTCCCTGAACACTAACAGCTTCCCACTTCAAGTGATGCTCACTGAGCTTGTCTACTGGGGCACTTTGTCCTGTGCGGTGCAGAACAGCCTCTAAATGCTGGCAATGATGGAGGTGAATGAACTATGCTAGGGGCAACCTTCAACCAAAGAAATGGAATTGGAAAGTAAATGTCCAGTTGCCCCTTCCCTCTTTGAGACAATTCTTAGGCACACTATTCATATTTCCTCAGAATATCCCAGGGGATTGATCCCTGAAGTGACTGCTCCATACTACTCTCTGTATTGTTTTTCTTCTCTTCTCAGTTATATTTTCTTTATTCCTTAACTTTTACTCCCTGGGCTCACCTCCCAAATAAATTATTCCAAGTAGCACACACTAACCCAAGTCCTGTCTCAGCATCTTTTTGGGGAGGAACCCATATGGAGATGCGTATCCTGGATGATTGTGATAATCATTACGTTGTAGAAAAATGGACTTGGCATCCTCTCCTAGTCCTTAGTTAATGACTCTGTTGTTTAGTGAAAAAATGACTGCATTCATCTCAAATGTATTTTATATATCAGTGAAGAAATATGGCAAAATGATTTAGAGTTCATGGCTCATTTTGAGGGAAAAAAATGCAACAAACCATCTGCAAAAGTATTAAAATGATCCCAAGTGGAACATAGGCACTTGAAGCAGTTCCCAGGCACATTAGATTGTTGTCAACGAAAAGGAAAATATACACTATGGGGAGCAGCAAGAAGGGAAAGAAAGTCTAGAAATCTGTAGTGTTTGCAGATCAGGAAAAAGAATGTCAGCTTGTGGGCAGACCAGGAGTGCTGAGCTTCGTTACCTGGGTGTCATCCAGATGGTTTAGGAATCCCAGGCCATTGGCAGCTACGATGTGATTCTTGCCAGGATAGAGAGCATTGATTATCAATCACAGGGGAGAGGACTCAGTCATAGGATCATTTCTGTCCCCTCATTGTACTCTCCTGAAAGTCATGGTTAGTGACCTGAGCCAAGTTAGGAAAAATATTTCTGTTACTAACAATGTAGTTGTTAAGTGTGCGCCATCTCCCTCACACTTAGCACACTTAACAGTAGGATTTCATTCTTTTCCTATTTTTCCTCATGCTCACATTAGCATCCAGATATTTTAAAATATACCTCATAAAATATGCCTCATACTTGATGGCATTTTATAGACAAATGGCAAGAAAATTACTTATAGAGAAAGGAAGCAGTGACTCCATCTGGTTTCTGGATGTGTCACGCTACAACCTTCAGTATTTGAAAGTGAGGACTGCTGGAAAAGATGTCTGCACAGAGAGGGTCCTGTCAGTTACAGTCTCTGGTTTTCCTTAGTCCTGTGTTCTCTGTGGGACCTTAGTCTAGAAGGGAAGGAATAGTGGTTGTTTCTCTCTTTTTTTTAAGATTTATTTATTTATGCATACAAGAGCTGGGGTACAGGCCAGAGATGCAGGGGGTGAGAGGATTCACCAGAGACACAGTGGGGAGCAGAACAGGCAGACTGGCTGAAATGCACCGCTGAGGGGAGCAGCGGGCAAGACTGGAGAGGTCTGCTGTGCCATGTGGGTATCTCCCTGGCCGGCTGGGGATCGAACTTGTGCTGCAGAGGCTGCAGATTGCTTCATAGTGTGATGCTTAACTCCTTGTGCCACCAGGGAGGCCCAATAGTGGTCATTTCTTTTTCCTCCAGAACCTTTCAGAATTCTAAAATGTATTGAACTGTGTTTAAAATCCATATTGTTTGTTCAGCATTTACTGTTTTGGAGAGTTCATTTATATTGTCACATTACAATGCTCTCATCAATCATATTAGTTATGGAATAACACAAAACTTAATTTTATTTTAGGAATACATGTGTGGATTTTTTTGTTTTATATAGATCATAAAAGTTAGTTTATTTTTTAATATTAATTTTTAATTTTTTTTATATCATTGTTCATTTTTAAACAATATTTGCTTCCCCCCACCCCATATGTGGCTTTTTAATCAGAAAATATTCACCTCCATTATAAAAGGCATCATCTACTGCAAAGCAAAATTAAGTCATGGTCACATTAAAGACCTTTGAGAGAGCAACAAAATCTAGAATACAGTGACCTGGGAAGGAAGAAGCAACCATTATTTTCTGGTGCTTATTTGTGAAAGCAAATGGTAATAGAGGGAGTGGTACTTGACATAATGGGTTGAAGTGAAATGAATTTACTTTCATTTTACAATTTTATTCTTTTCCTGTAAGAACAAAGGTTACTTGAGTAACTTCTAGGCTGAGAAAGCGTAAGAAAGAGTGACACAGGAGCATAAATCTCGGAATAGACCACCCTGGGCAAGGGTCGATTTCAAATAACAGGTGTTAGGAATGAGGTTGATCAGCCTTAGATTTCCATTGTCCTTGTCAGACTCTTGCAGGTATGGTTGCAGATTGTGTGACTGAGGCCATTGATTCTGCCAGATACACACCCAGTAGCATGCATGGTTTGTAGTGTGTCCCCATCAACGGTTACTAGACTGGTTTGAACATGTTTTTCTGCGTTTGCTGATAAGGAGGAGTGAAAAGTAAAGATTATAATGGATTTAAGATATGAAGGAGAGGAAATTGAGTATAAATTTTCTCTACTTTTTTCAGTCTGTTTAGATAAATTCATCTTTTGGGACCACAGGGGAGTGACTTGGAGACTTGAAAAAATGGGAAATGTGCAGAACATCACTTAAGGAAAATGCAGTAGAGATGAATGAAAAATTTGCCAAACTGACATAGTATCTAGCTGAGGCTACATAGTATACATTTGTAGTCAGATTTCTTAGGAGAATTATATTTCACTTACCAGCTTTTTAGTCATCTAGAAATGGAGAAAACAGATGGGAGGTTCCAGAGTGGAGGGTGACAAGGGGGATATAGCAGAACTCCACAGGAGTGAGGGTTTTAGGATATTTGAGAGAGGGGAACTGGCCATCCATTGCATGATGGTTAAGGGAGAATTGAAAACAGCAGGGCAGCTAGAAGAAGGGCAGGGAACTGGGAGTCATATGGTCTAGAGAACATGTAGGGTTGTGGGCACTCAGGAATTGGATTGGAGGGAGGTTGTGGCCACAGAGGGAAATGACATGTTTAGAAGGAGTCTTCGAGGTTAGAATGATCTGGACTGTGATAAAGGTCAATTTATGGCTAGGTTTGTGGATTACTGATATGTAATTCTTTTCACACTTTAGTAATTTTCAGCATCTTTAAGATTGTGTAGCAAAATTAAATAGGATTCTTTAAACAAACAACAACAAACTTGTTAATGAGTTAAAACCAAGTTAGATCAAAACAATGTCAATATGATGCTAGTTTACTAAATTCTATGAGAGTTTGAAACAGAGCAGCCTAGCTAATACTCCTTTACTAATTGACTTTCATGTATGGAAGAATGACTTACATAACAGCTGCTCAGTGCTTCTGCTAGCCAGTTTTAAAATGTTACATGTGTAAACACCTCATAACTTATGCATGTTTTCCAGTGAGAATTACATCATAGGTCGAAAGAAAATAAATGCAATCCATGAGTCTTAGATGTTACATAATTTGGAACTTCATAACTTCCCAGCTACTTAATCCTGAGGTCATTATATAATCTTATGGCATCTTATAAGGGACAAAATTGTTTAATTTCTTATAGAAATTCAGTAGGTTAATTGGATGAAAAAAAATCTGTGTGTGTGTTTAATTTTGCAAATACACAAATACTTAAGTACTAGTTAGAACTGATCTGATCATCTCTCCGGCTACTTCTCTGTACCACCTCAGTAAATATCTAGGTTACCTTTTTGTTCCACAGCATCAAAAGTTGTCACTTTTGCCAGCCCAGAGCTATATACATGATTCCTGGGTGTCACAGAGAGTGTTTTCTGCCCTGCAAACCATTCCTTTTATTTCTAGCTATTGTCTCTGCTTCTCTGCCTTCTTATGCTCAGTCCCACCTGCCCCTCTAGCATCTGTTGAGCTAGTTGCTCTAGAGGGGCATCTGTTGGTGACTTCTAGGAAATGAGGGCTTTGCTGACAGACTGTCATTCTTCAAAACCTGTCTGCCCCAAACTCTTGCTGCCTCTTTCCTGATAAGGCAGACAACAAGCCTCCAGGGCTCTGATTCATTTTATATTGTACCTGGTCATCATGGGATCCAGTCTCTTTTATTGAAAAGGAAGCTCAAGAGATGAAGACAGATGACAGTCTCTGAGGATCTCGGTACCTGTCCTGGCTGTCTCACTCCCTTGACTGTCCTGTGTCTCCTTTTTATTCAGTTTGATGCAGGTGTGAGCTGAAGTATCCTGGGCATTTTGAAAAGTAAAATTTGCTCAAATTCCTCTCCATTTGCAGTGGGATTTGAGTCCTCTAGCAACTTAGTGAGGTTGAGTTTGGGATACTTTCATCTAATTATTTTACCTGATTTCAAGTATGACTTAATCGCCTGTCCTGCACCTATTACTGTACATGAATGACAGGGAACACAGCTTTCCTTTGTGAATTTTCCTCTTGGAGATGTCGCTTACAAGATAGGACTTAAGTTATGTGACTTCAGTGTGTAGGTCACCAAGATCTTTTGCTTAATCCACTATTCCCATCTGAGACATTCCACTGCCAATGGTCCCCACCCTCCTGCCATCCTCAGCTCCAGTTCATTTAGCAAACTCTGACTCTGGTCACTATTGTGCTTCTTTGAAGTATTGATCATCTACTCTAGGTCCTAGTTTGTAGTTATTTTCTCCTGCACCTGCCAGCCCTTAGGAGGAAAGAGGAGCAATGTGGAAATCTGTTTCACCCCTGATGTGAAATATTCTATCAGAGGAAGAAATAGCTGTGCTCAATTTATGCAGGATGTATTTTTTTTTGTTTTGCCTTTATGAATCCTCATGACTCTTGAATCTCAGATTGTGGACTTCTGATCTTCTAATCCAGGGCACTTTCCTCACTGCCTCAGGTGTGGCATAGAGCCTAGATTACTAATATTAACTCTGTAAACATGGCACCCTCTGAGGAGATACCCTCATAAACATGATTTTAGGGAAACGGTAGTTAACAAATTTTTCTTTTTTTCATATTCTTTTATTTTTTTAATTTTATATATTTTTACATCATTTTTCATATACACAATGGAATATTACTCAGCAATCAAAAAGATAAACTCATGCAATTTGCAGCAACATGGATGGAGCTGGAAGGGATCATGCTCAGTGAAATAAGCCAGAAAGAAAAAAGAAAAAATACCAGATGGTCTCACTCATAGCAGGAATTTAGAAAACCTAAATAAGGGATCAGGAAAAAGACGAATTATAATAAAGTGAAAATCAAAATCAACAAGCAACAATTTTTTCTTTATAAAATAAAGTTTTTGAAGACTTTGCATTATTACAGACTTCACTTGCTATCTGAAAGTAGAACATGCCTGTGTGGTATGATATTTTGGGGCTTGGGAATGCTATTTTCATTAATTTATATGGAAAAGTTGTTGTGTTCCTAGTGTTACAGGGCAACCCCTAACACTAGATACCCCCAAATAACCTACCAAATCATACCAAATAGGGCATATTTTACTTTTGGATAGTGGAGGGAAAACCTGTATTGTTTTGATTAATATTTCTTAAGAACTATGTGGAGAATGGTTGTATATTTAATGCATTAAAGATGCCATTTATAATTGGGGGATGTCAAGACCAACTTTAATGCAGATTATTAATGCTGTTTTAACTTATAAAATAGCAGTTAAAGTTCCTTCTGTTCTCTCATTTCCACAAGGGATTAAAATATGTTCCTTGAGTAATACATTCTTAATTAGATTGAAAATTCAGTACTTTGACTCTTCCCATTAAAATTAAGTCTTTGCAACCTTGGATGGAAAGACTTAAGATAGAAATGAAATAAAAAAATAAGCATGTCTTTTCTTCCAGTTATTATTGTGTTACTCTCTACAATGGGTTTAAATATTAATGTTTCATAGAACAATTATTGATGAAATTCACATGGAATCACCAAAAACCCCGAATAGCCAAAGCTCTCCTGAAACAAAAAAAAAAAAAAAAAAAAAAAAAGGGAATGGAGGCATCACACGCCAAGACTTCAAACTATACTACAAAGCCATAATCATCAAACTGCATGGTATTGGAACAAGAACAGACACACAGGCCAATGGAATGAAATAGAAAATCCAGAAATAAACCCACAGATTTATGGCCAACTAATCTTTGACAAAGGGGCAAAGAATATGCATTGGAGCAAAGAAAGTTTGTTCAATAAATGGTGCTGGGAAAACTGGGTTTCTACATGCAAAAGAGTGAAGCTTGACTACTACCTAACACCATGCACAAAAACCAACTCAAAATGGATTAAAGAACTAGACATAAGACCTGAAACCATAAAATACATAGAAGGAAATATAGGCGAAACACTACATGATATGCACATCAAAGACATCTTTACAGACACATCACCCAAAGCAGTGATAGTGAAGGCAAAGATAAACAGCTGGGACTATATCAAATTAAAGAGCTTCTGCACAGCAAAAGAGACAATAACCAAAACAAAGAGAAACCCCACTGACTGGGAGAACATTTTTGCACCCAACACTAATGATAAAGGACTGATCACAAAAATCTACAAAGAGCTGATGAGACTCAACAACAACAAAGAAAATAATCCAGTGAAAAAATGGGCAGAAGAGCTAAAAAGAAACTTCTCTGAAGAGGAAATGCAAATGGCTAACAGGCATATGAAAAAATGTTCAATGTCACTTGTAATCAGGGAAATGCAAATCAAAACTACAATGAGGTACCATCTTACACCAGTGAGAATGGCACATATTAAAAAAGCTAGCAACAACAAATGTTGGCGAGGTTGTGGAGAAAAAGGAACTCTCCTGCACTGTTGGTGGGAGTGCAAACTGGTTCAACCACTATGGAGAGCTGTGTGGAGATTTCTGGACCTACTAAATATAGAGCTTCCATCTGATCCAGCAATTCCACTCCTAGGTATTTACCCAAAGGACACAGAAACATCAATTCCAAAGAGCACCTGCACCCCTATGTTTATAGCAGCACTATTTACAATAGCTAAGCTTGGGAAACCACCCAAATGCCCAAAAATAGATGACTGGATCAAGAAGATGTGGTCCATATACACCATGGAATATTACTCAGCATTCAAAAAAGATAAACACATGCAATTTGCAGCAACATAGATGACACTGGAAAGGATCATGCTCAGCGAAATAAGCCAGAAAGAAAAAGAAAAATACCGGATGGTCTCACTCATAGCAGGAATCTAGAAAACTTAAATAAGGGACCAGGAACAAGAATAAATATATGGAAGAAAATATCAAAATCAATAAACAACTATGAACGAGATACACTCTGTGGGGGTGGGGGGGCAGGGAAAGGAGGGCTTGGGGTCAAAATAAGGGGGTTGTAATTGTATGGGGAATATAAAAATAAAATTTAAATTAAAAATAAATAAATATCTGTTTCAATAATAATAGCAATAGTAATAGTAACACCAATAATACTAATAATTGAACCTCTACCAACTAAGATGTTGGATTATGTGTATCTTATCTCAGCCTTACAAATTATAATTTTATAAGCTGAACGTGTCATCTCAAATGCAGTAGCAGAAGATCAGCAAAATTAAATAACCTGTAGTATAGATGCTTTAATTGGGGTTTGCACCTATGGGTGACTCAGCTGGTAACCCATCCTCTATGCAGTTTATAGAGTTTCTAAACTACGAACCATGACGTTGCTATTGTACATTTGTATAGCACATGAATATTTTTGAGCAGCATAATAGTTAAGTCTTTCTGATTTTAGTAGACAATGTTTTTATTACCTGTTACATGTACAAATAAGACAAGGCTAAGTGGATCCCTGCTGTCCTATGTCTGTTACTTACATTTGGATGTGGTTGCATTTTCTTTTAGAACAACTAGAATTGGCCTTCCACTGTTTTTGTTTTTTGTAATCATCTTCATCATCTTAAAAATGTCTGGCTCTGGCTCTGGTGAATTCTCTCACCCTCCCGTGCTTCTTGACTGTACCCAGTGCTTGTATAAATAAATAAATAAATAAATCTTAAAAAAAAAAAAAAATGTCTGTTACCATGGAATGTTCTGTACTGGTTTCTTCAGGATGAATAACTCAATTGATCATAAATGTATTTTAATCTTTAAAGGAACACATTTGCTCCAGGTAAAATCATATCTTCAAACTGTTGTTAATGTAAAATGAAACTTTTTCTTCCTAGAACTCGGCAGAGTTTAGAATCCAGGAGAAAAGGAGTATGTTTGTGGGTAGGAGATTGAGAAAATGTGAAGAAGTTGCTTGAGAAATGTAAGCAACTAATAAAAAGTACAGCTAAATGCTAATCTTACAGTGCTTTATAGCTTTATGTCACTAATGTTTGCATGTAAAAGATGATAGAATTTAGTGTTGCAAAATTGTTGTTACAAAATTCAATCGAATTTTACTGGGAGAAAATGGAATTTTCCATTGAAAAGTAACAATATAATATAAATATGATTAAAATGCTCATTTTGTGTTATAGTTTATGTACTCACTTCTCCTTGAGAAAGTTAGTAGGCGTAAATGTCCAGAGTCTAACTTGATAGTTAAGTTAGATATACTGTTTTATACATATATTATAATAATAATGTTCTTCTTCTAGTTCTTATCTCCTTACTCTGGTATACTTAGATTCTTGCTCAGGGAATATTCTGGTTTGCAATTACAGAAATAATCTCAAGCACAAAAGTCCACACAAATTCCAGGAGGCAAAAGAATTCATTGCAGTTTTGTTAACAAATGGATCCCCTTTTATTTTGAAAATATCTTAGAAATTAGATTTATATCTATTTAGCATCACAGCTGAATAATGTCAGTCAACATCTTAATTAATTCATAAACTTAATGCTTAGTAAGATTATGTAAACAATAATGATATAGCTAACATAAACGTAGTTATGTAAACACCTGTGATTCTTCTCATTTCTGTGAGTCAGTGAGAGTAACCCTTTGTGAAATAATCACCAGCCCATGAGGTAGTACCTAGCATGTGGTAGATGTTCAAGAGGTTTTGTGAGTGTGTGCATATGTGAATTGGAGGAGCATGTATGATTGATATCTTGGTCCAGGAGTTGATGTGTGATATATGAGCTTAGCACCTCCTTTTGGTGCCAGTGTGATTTCCTATGATTCTAATACATAACAAATAGTATTCCTCTTCTAGTCCTTGTCTCCTTTCTTACTGTGATATACTTAGATTCTCGCTCAGAGAATATGCTGGTTTACAATTAGAGAAATAATCCCAAGCACAGAAGTCCACAACAAATACCAGCGGAGATTTTGGTTCTAGTGGTGTTGGTTGAATCCTATCGGAAGAAGCTACAGCACCACCCCCTCCATCCTCAGTCCCTGATGTCATTTGATCAAGCCTATTCCTATGGTTTCTGTTGATGCAGATTTTGAGCTGTTCTCTTGGTGACCCATTCAGTCACCTTCCCAGATTCAGCTGAAGCTGAGTAAGTCAGACAGCTGTTTGCTGCCTTGATGCAGGGTCAGTCAGCTGGTGTCATGAATGTGTGTCTGGCTATCTTGATTATCTTGGAAGTTGACCCTTGAACAACTCTGGGGGAAGGGCAGCATCCATCTTTCCATCAAGTTCACATGAAAAATTTTCCATATGAAAACCTGCATATAATGTATAGTTGGTCCTCTGTACACAAGAGTTTTGTGTCCTCGGAGTCAACCACCTGACATCTGCAGTTGGTTGAATCTGTAAATGCAGAACCCGTTAATAGAAAAATCTGCATATAAGTGGACTTGTGCTGTGTTCAAGGATCAGCTGTACTTTGTTTTTTGTTTTAAAGATCTTTCATGCTAGTACAGGGTCAGGTTAGGTGCATGGTGTCTTGATTCAGACTACGTATTAGACTCCTAGCTCAGCCCATCCTAGCTGTGAAACAGCAGGTTCATCTGTAAAATGGGAACACAATAGCTACATCTTCGGGGATTTGTACTGATCTCTGCCTTAGTGTCAGTTACACTGCCACCCCTTAGAAAAATCTTTGTTGTCACTAACTGCATAGGGGTCTAGATAAAAATGAGAAAGATTTTAACATATAGACAGGCTTGTTTTTATTTATTTGGATGCCCCCTTACCTCTCCTTATCTGCAACTATCAGGAGTGAACACCTCACTCTGTGACTTACCAGCTTGCTAAGGACTTTAGGTCACAGTTTCCAGCCAGGTGCCAGTGTTTAATTAAGCTCTTCAGAGTCTGTGATCATTATGATAAAAATGTTCATTCTGGTAAAGTTTGAAAATACTTTCTGGTTAGAATGAGATTTTTGGCATGTTTTGACTGTGGTCTTTGGCTGCAAATTCCTGAAATGCTGACATAGTTGAGTTTATTTTTGTTTTAAACACAATTGCTAACATTTCCAAGGGCCCATATGGACTTGATAAATACTGTGCTTCTGCATACTGTATATGTGAACTGGTTGATGAGGAACGATTATGATTTGGGAAATCTTGAACATTTTTCTTCATTTAACTTGATACTGAAGTAAACTGGAAATATTTATTTGTCATCATAATTTTAGGGTTTCAGAATTGTGTTTGGGTTTTCAGGAAGTCTGTGGTAACTTTATATTAGCTGAGAAAAGTAAAATTTAACATTCTCACTGAAGAGGCAAATGATCCATTTTTCATAGGAAAAAATTTCTTTTTCAAGGAAACTGGCTCCAAGTTGTTGCAGCAACTTCAGGTATTACTTGACCTTTTGGCACATCCAGAAATTGTTTTCTTTGTCTAAATATTAAATCAACATCTTGGAAAGGCCGAGTCCTACATGGTATGTAGTACGAGGGCACAGAAACAATCAGCTATGTGTATTTCCACATCTGCAAGCAGATTTGGTTTCTGTAACTGTCAGTCAAGCAGATGTTATAGAATGAATTTTCATTCCCTCACTAGTTGCCACACAAATTCTAGCTCTCCAAGAAATAAATCACAGTGTCCTTTCTGACAAAGGTAGATAGTTAAAAAAAAAAAATAGTATGGGGATATGATGGAGCCACTCTTATGCAGAAGTAATGGCTTTTTGTTTTTCGTATTTTATAAAAAAATCAATTAAATAAGACTTCCTTCTAAACATGTGTTATCTACCATGTGATATGATATTGTCATGGCTGGTTTATTTCTGACTGCATCAAGGACTTTGGAATACAGTCTCCAGTTTGGATGCCATAGAGTTTTCTTCTTTTCTGAGTTATTGGAAATACCCTCTGTATGTTTGCTGTCACTTAGTGGAGGTAACTTCAATCACAACATGCCACATACTGTTAAAGCCTTGTGACACCAACCTGTGTTAACCATACTGTTAAAGCCTTGTGACACAAATTTTATGGGCCATGGTGCCTTGTAACATTTTTTAATTAAACCCTACTATGTGTATTTATAGGTGTATTTCATGTCTAATGAAGGAATCAGCACTACTTGTACCTAACAAATGTGTTCACTTAGGCAGCACAAAGAATAAAAAATAAACTTTTTTTTTTTTTTTTTTTTTTGGTTAAGTGCTGGCTGTGTCTCAGCTGCTCTGTTAGATCACAGCCATCCTGCTAGGTAAGGATCACCACCCCCATTTGTGATTAGAAAACTCTGCAACAATTAGATGCTGGATTTCAAACTTGTGCCTTTTATACTCTGAATCCCATGTACTGCATTAGCCATCTCTCGAGTGAGTTTCAAAGTGAAGGGAAATATTCAAGAGCATCAGTGAATATTGCTGAGCTGGGAAGAAAAACCTGAAATTTCAGTCTGTGTCCCAAAGTGTATTCTCTGTCCCAATCAGTTGCTAGTAAAAATGGGTTTTATATAGATACTTCTTTCATAGCCTGACCCAAAGAAAGCCCTTGATCTCCCTAAATTTATTTTCCCTTCAGTTTTCCAGCCTCAGATGCTCAAACCAAAATATCAGGTGTTGGGCCTCCCCGGTGGCGCAGCGGTTGAGCGCTGGGTTGCGAAGCTGCCCGCAGCCTCTGCAGCGCCGGTTCGATCCCCGGCTGCTCCCCGGCCACCGGAGGAGGGTCCCACATGGCGCGCAGACCTCTCCTGACGCCTGCTGCTCCCCTCAGCAGTGTACTTCGGTCCTTCTGCCTGCTCTGCTCCCCGCTCTGCCTCTGGTGAATTCTCTCACCCTCCCGCGCTTCTGACTGTACCCAGTGCATGTATAAACAAAACAAACAAACAAACAAATAAATAAATAAAACATGCCTCTATTAAAAAAAAAAAAAAAAAAACCCAAAATATCAGGTGTTATCATGACCCCTGTTTCTCTCTTCTACTCTGCTTTCTTCAGGCACAAAGTACCCTTGAGTCTGCCTATTAACTATCATTTTGTCAGTTGAAGGAATATTTGTGAAGGAAACAAGGCAGAGCCCAATTCAGTTCACCCCTGAAAGAAACAAGGCAGAGCCCAATTCAGTTCACCCCTGACACCTCCCTTATATTTCTCATGTAAGTGAAATTATCCAGTATTTGTCTTTCTCCCTCTGACTTACCTCACTTAGAATAATCCCCTCCAATTCCATTCCATTCCATCTCAGATGGCAAGATTTCAACTTTTTTTTTTTTTAATAGCTTATCTGTCCTTGGGACTTATCTGTCCTTGGGACTTAAGTTGTTTCCATAACTTTGTTATTATAAATAGAGCTACAGTGACCACAGGTTGGTATTTATCCCTTCAAATCAGTGTTTTTGTATTCTTCAGGTAGATATATGTGAGCAGGATTGCTGGATCATATGGTGAATCTACTTGTAATATTTTGAGAAACCACTACATTGTTCTCAAAGGGGATTGGGCTAGTCTACATTCCCACCAACAACGTATAACGGTTCCTTTCCTCTCCACACCCTCACCACCACTTGTTTCTTGGTTTGGTTTCTTTTTTTTATGTCAGTGATTCTCATGGGTGTGGGGTGGTCTCTCATTGTGATTTTGATTTGCATTTCCCTAATAATGAACCCTTTCTTCATGTACCTATTGATTATCTGTGCATCTTTGGAGAAGTGTCAGTTTATCTCTTCTCCTCATTTTTTTAAAGATTTATTGATTTATTTATACAAGAACCAGGGTATAGGCCAGATATGCTGGAGGGTGAGAGGATTCTCCAGAGACAGAGTAGGGAGCAGAACAGGCAGACTGATGAAATACAGTGCTGAGGGGAGCAGTAGGAGCGACAGGAGAGGTCTGCCGCGCCATGTGGGACTGTCACGGTCTGGCCGGGATCAAACCAGTGCTGCAGAGGCTGCAGACAGCTTCACAGCATGGCACTCAACCCGCTGCACCACCAGGGGAGGCCCTCTTCTGCTCATTTTTTTAATTGGATATTTTTTGTTATTGGGTTATATGAGGGTTTTTTTTTTTTTTTTTTTTTTTTTTTTTTTTTGGTAGATCTTGGATATTAGCCTTGTCAGATATATAATGTGCAAATATCTTCTCCTGTTTGGATCTCTGTCAGAATTTCAGTGACATTCTTCAAAAAAAAAAAAAAAAATAGAGCAGGCATTGTTGAAATTTATGTGAAACCACAAAAGATCCTGAATAGTTAAAGCAATAGTCACTACCCTCTTGCACAGCAAATTCTTTCTTATAAGGAGATCAAAGCAGCACCCCTCAGTGGTCACCACCTCCTGTCTGTCCAGCCTTGACCCCTCATCCCAGTTCTTCCCCAGCACCAAGTCACAGTCAGCTGATTTCCCTTGACACCTGGACGGCAGCACTCCCACTAGGTATGTCTCCATTCTTGCTCTACTCTAATCCATCTACTATGTTACAGCCATTTTATTTTGATTTTTAAGAAGGTGACTTTATTCAACAAATGCAAATAATGTTGACCCTTGAGGAGCCCAGGGCTAAGTCAACCCCTGTGCAATTGAAATTCCTTGTATAACTTTTGACTCCTTAAAAGCATTACTAATAGTCTGCTTTGACCAGCAGCTTTACTGATAACATAAACAGTCAATTAGCACACATCTAGTATGTTGTATTTATAATTTGCTGTATTTTTAAAGTAAACTAGGGAAAAGTAAATATTAAGAAAATCATAAGGAAGATCATAAGTACTGAATTGCATTTGTCAATGCCATAGGTTTATGTCCTCTATTTGCAAGAAAATTCATATATAAGTGGACCCACGCAGCTCAAGTCCATGTTGAGTCAACTGTAAATTAAGAAGTTGCTGCTTCTTGATAGGCTACATCTAAAATTAAGACTATGCTTAAAATGGATTTGTACATGTCACATTGAATAAATTGTCTTTGGGAGAACTATGGCTTATTTGCTGACACAGTTTAGATAACATATAAACCAAAAATAGAGGCCCCCCCCCACAAGGCATCAAATACAAAATTATCAAATAATGGTAACAGAGAAGTTTTCAATGGTATGATTTTAGCTCTACATAAGATATTAACATTGTCAAGTCTTATTTAACACGAAAGGATTTTTGTTTCTTTTTCCTTTTTTTTTTGTTAGTGTTTCCATTAGAAAATAGATGCAGTGCCATGTGGAATGGAATGCATTTGATACTCAGGTACATGTGGCTCTGTGTAAGAATTGTTAATGAATACTCTTCTAGGCCTGTAATATTTCCAATCTTAAACCTTTGGGCATTACAGTACCTGTCTGACAGCCTACATTGGATAACCACCAGTACACAGATTGAGGCATGGTACTGGTCTACCCTAACTGCAAAATAATTGCCTTCCCATAAAAGGCCTCATAGGTCCATCCACCCTGATAATCTCCAGGCCTCAAGACCATGGGAAAAATTCCCTAGTGGACGATTATTATTTTTTCTTGATGTTCCATTTTTCATTCTTTTCCTAGTGGACTCATCTCTCATTATGTAATTAGTGATCTTGTCACACCTTTATTTTAAGCACTTAGATGGAATTCCATATGGGATCCTATATCGGCTGTCCTTTATCTTCCTTTGAGTGGCTCATCCAACTCATACTAGATCCCAGAGTTGCTGGATAGATTCTTTACTTTTTATTGAGACAATTTTAGCTTATGATGCTGTGTATGATTTACAGGTATAAGACTACATCCTTCAGATAGCACATCACACCCACCACCAATTCACCCATAATCTTCCACCATAGTCCATTTGCCGCCCCCACCCCCACCCCCCAACCCCTGCCAATCTGCTCTCTCCCTGTAGGGTAAATGGTTTTCAGGCTTTTCTGCCCTCCCACCATTAGGATTGCCCTGCCTGATGGGGCACCTGCAGATGTTACATTGTTATGTGTTGCTTAACTCTGTGGGCCATGGGTGCAGTATTGAGATATTCGCCAAGAGAAGCAGAGGCAGAAGGCGAAAGAACAGGAGAGCAGGACAGAAAACCAGAAGAGAAAGTGAAGCCCAGAGTGAAGACTTGCTGCTGGGGGCTTGGAGGCCTACTGGCCTCCTGGCCCCCCCGGCAGCCCTGCCTGCTGTGTAACTGGTTGCTGTACTACATATAAAGCTCAATAAAAGCCTGAGAAAGCTACCAAGGGCTCCAGGACTCTCCTTTACCAGTCTGGTCTGCTCGGATCATAGATATCCTGCTCTGTGCCCTTCCTGGTACTACGCTTACTGACTTTGTTCCTCTGAGAGTACCTTAATGAGGTTTGGGGGTGGCATGTTGCACTCAGGTAGTATGTGACACATAATAGGCACTCAACAAGTAGATGTTTAGTCACCAAAATGGAGTAGAGCATTTTTTAAGAATTATGCACATCAAGTATCCTTTTTTCATAAAAAATTTAAACAGTGCAGTATTCTGTGATTAAATTTGATATTTGCCCCATTCAGTACTTAAATGAATGTAGCGTGTTATTTTCTCTTGTGCTTCTTATTCTTGTGAAAGCTCAAGTACCAGATATTCCCAGGCAGTCATCAAAGGAGAGAAAATATTCACCAGTTTATAGTATTTACCACCCTTGCAATTTGTGTCACATTTGAGAATTTCTGTGGTGCCATCTTTCCTTTGGGTATCTGTGTTATTTGCTGATGTATTTTTAAAAAGTATAAACAAGTAAGCAAATCTTAAAATTATCTTTATTGACATTGAAGAAAGACTATATATGAAAATAAACATGTAAAACCTCCCTGGTGGCGCAAGGGGATGAGATGCAACCTATGAAGCAATCCACAGCCTCTGTAGCACGAGTTCGATTCCTGGCTGGCCAGGGAGCTGCCCACATGGTGAGGCAGACCTCTCCTGACTCACCCGCTGTTCCCCTCAGCAGTGTATTTCAGTCATTCTGCCTGTTCTGTTCCCCACTCTGTCTCTGGTGAGTGCTCTCACCCTCAGCATCTCTGGCCTGTGCCCCAGCTCTTGTATGCATAAATAAATAAATCTTAAAAAAAAAAAGAAAATAAACATGTATTTACAAACTAGTTAAATTCAAGGTCATTATTATGGGATAGAATTCTTTTGTTACTTACTAAAGGACTGGACTCTTTGTTTATGATTGCCCAGTACTTGCCATAGGGAAGCGAATTGAGGAGTATGAGGGAAATGTAAAACTGAATTGTTTGTCATATTTAAGTTGATTTGATTGAGGAAGTAAAGAAAATAGAACTGAATTTATAAGACTTTGGTTTAATATTTCCTGTGCTTTATTTCTAAATCTGGTTGTTCACCATTAATTCTTACATTAACTGCAAGACTTCCTCCTCTTGTTTGCTTTTGAGGTATTTTAGATAAATTTTAATATAACAGACTCCTTTGTTCTTAGAAGTGATCTTCCTTAAATTGTGGTTATAGTTCTGTCAGGCTAAAATATTTTTGTATTTAAGGAATTTTATAGTTTCTTCCTTTATAAGGAAATCAAAATACTTTTGATAATTTCTTTCAGCACACCAAGATATTCACATATAATCTTAGATGAATGGCTCGTGATAGTTTCTCCTGGTCAGAGAAGGCTGCTCCTAAGAACTTGACAGCCATTGGTTCTCTGCTCTGCAGAGAAATCATGCAAACACCCTAGCTTTGTGGTACTATATGTAGCTTTTAGGATGTGTGCATGGGCAAAGAAGTCAGAGGATCTAGCTTTGAGTTCTCTCCTGGTGATATTTTGTTTGGTTCACTGAACCCCTTTGACCAACTTCCTTATCTATGAAGTAGCAATGATGAATCCTCCTGGCAGGGCAGTAGCTGCAGGATTTAAATACAAGAATCTGTGGGTATTGCCTGGAGGAGTCGTGGTACTATGTCCTAGGAAATGGTAGCTGCTATTGTTATGTTTACTGCCTAGAAATAGCATATGTTATTATTTCCCAATTTCATTGTTAATTTTTGAAGTGAAAGTTTATTTTCCAATAAATTCTAAAAGTTTTGCACATGTATAAGGAAAAGACAATTTAGAGATTATAATTTGATTGCTGAGTAGTATTCCATTGTGTATATATACCATAGCTTCTTGATCCACTCATCTGTTCTGGGCACTTAGATTGTTTCCATGGTTTAGCTATAATAAATTGTGCTCAAGTAAACATGGGAGTGCAAGTTTCCTTTCGAATTAGTGCTTTTACATTTTTTTGGGTCGATGCCGAGGAATGGATTACTGGGTCAGATGGTACTACTCAGCAATCAAAAAAGATAAACTCCTGCCATTTACGGCAACATGGAGCTTGACAGGATAATGCTAGGTGAAAGAAGTCAGCAGGAGAAAGAGAAATACCAGATGGTGTCATTAATATGTAGAATATAAAGTAAAATTAATTGATAAAGACTAGCTGAAAAACTTACCCTTGATATAGCTGACTACAGAACTGAAGCACCAAGGGGGATTAGGGAGTGTGAAAAAGAACAAAAAGGGAAGCAAAATGGTCTGTGATGGTGGAATATGGGTGAGTTGGTGGTGGTGCTTCCTAATGGTGGTACCCCAATATTACATCAGTTAAAATTAAGGAAAAAGAAATTGTAATTTGGAAAATTAAATGTCTTAACATTTTCGACCATTTCCTGAAACTCTTAACATTTAGAACTTGCCAGACACCATCAGGTATTTCAAAATGAAATTGGGTCTCATTAATTTGGATGACTCTGTCTGTGTCTGAATTTATTTGATTATGTTGAACTAGCAGTATTTCCTTGGATTTTTAGGCACATGTGTGCACATATGTCTGTTTAGTCAAAAGCATGCAGTGGCTTGGATTTTGGTGAAAAAATCTAGTAATTATTAGTTTTGAAATCATTGCTTATATCTTTTCACTTTTGTTACGAGTTTTCATAGCTCCCCAGGACAGAGTTGAGAACAAAGTGAAATGAAAATCCACAGAGGGAGTGACTAACTCATTCTGGAAGACCTCATAGAAGAAGTGACATTTGGGTTGGCTTTGAAGGATGAATTGTTTGCCAGGTGGAGAAAGGGACGGGTGTGGGGCGGCTTTTATAGACCAACAGAGTGACACGGGAAAAGGCAGCGCCCTGAAAGCACACGTATTTCATTACTAGTGAGAAATTAGTTCCTGGGACCATAAGAAATTACAGTGTGAATGCTGTCCCCCATAACTGAGCAAGAGTGGCCTCAAATGGGGAAGGTTATGTCGCGATATTAGAAAAGGATTTGGGGCCAAATTGAGAAGGGTGAGTGTGCTAAGGAATTTGTTCTTTACCTGGAAAGCAGGCAAACACTTGTATTTTAGAAAGATTTCTAGGTAGAAGATAAGCTGAAGAGGTGAGAGAATAGAGGACTTGTTGGAAGGTTTTGAACATAATCCAGATGACAAATGAACTATAGTTACAGAAATAGGAACAAGAGAGGTTGGGAGTGGAATACTCAGGCAATAGAATTGATTAGCAGAAGGAGAAAGGACCTTAATTAATATGTATGAGATGCATATGATAAGACATGAGATTTAACCTTATGACAACCCCCTGAAATAGGTTAGTATTTTACATTTTTTTAAAAAGAAGAAATGTCAGTGTATTTCAGTGACCCATTGAAAAGGCTACTACAGTCAGATAAGTTGGGAAAGAGTAGGTTAAGCATAGTTTTGGCTTTATTCACATTATTTATTATCACCTTTAATCTGAATATGTTTTGTGAAATTCCAAGTGGGCAATATAGACTGTTTTATTTTACTTGGTTTACTATATTTTTTATTTTAAAGATTTATTTATGCATACAAGAACTAGGGTACAGGCCAGAGGTTTGGGTGGTGAGAGGATTCACCAGAGACAGAGTGGGGAACAGAACAGGAGGATTGACCGAAGTACACTGCTGAGAGGAGCAGCGGGCAAGTCAGGAGAGGTCTGCTGCTCCATGTGGGTTGCTCCCTGGCCGGCTGGGGGATCGAACTCATGCTGTAGTGGTTGCAGATAGCTCCATAGGCTGTATCTTAACCCCTGCGCTACCAGGGAGGCCCCTTACCTGGTTTACTTTAAAGAAATTTCTCACAAGACTTATATTGAGAGGTTTTATACTCTCACTTTGCAACTGGAAAAGAGACTTAATAAGATTAACTTGCCCTAGGTTTTTATGACTAGTAGGAAACCTTTTATATTTAAACCCAGGCTTATTTTACATGATGCTGTTTTCCTATTGGAATTGTTTGATCTAAGGTTTGAGGCTACAAAATAAAGACTGACCTCAAGGCTTCTGGTTTGAGTGACTATGATTGCTGGCATTTCAACTGAAATAGTAAACATGAGAAAAGGAGAATGTTGCTTTTATTTTCTATGTGTGGGATCAAAACAGACAATCATTTAAGCTTTGGACTTGTTGTGCATGAGGTGCTCAGTGGAGATGTCCAATAAGCAATTAGAATTCCAAGAAATGAAAGATATATCTTTGAACTTGACAAAACTGTAACTTTTTCTGTTATAAAATGGACCATTAAAGTTTGGATATTCCATTTTATTATGGCTTTAAAGAAAAGTTCCTAGGTCGATGTCCAAAACTGCTAACGTAGTCACTTTGAACACTTTTGATTTTTTTTTTCTTCTAGGCATAATTATTACTTCACGCCCAAGTGTCATGTTTCATTTTGTGTGTCTTTGTTTTGTCAGAGAGCTGTCTGGAGAAAACTTCAGGGAAAAATACCTCTGATCATTTTATTTTTAAAAAAAGTACTATATTCTCACTAGTTCTTATGAATAATTTTAAAGATTTCTTCATCAAATAAATAACCCTGTTTTGACTCATTATATCTCAATGCTATTCTAAAGAATTGCTCACTTTTGCCATCATTATCTGTATGATTTAGGATAAAAGCCTATTCTAGTAGTGTGTCTCATACAATTTTCACTTGATCTGCTTAATAGTTTCTACTTCAGTGTTACTAGATATTTGGCTGATTGCAATTGATGCTCCTTAATTTTCTGCCATTCTGTTTTCACTACTACCATCCAGGTTACTGGAGAGCTAGCTCTCAGAACAAGAGTCAAACCCCTCCTTTAATGGGCAGTTACAGACAGATGAGCTGGACACTGGAATACTCTGGGTGGCATAAATGTTGAATAAGCAATATGAATAAAATAATTTTATCAATTCATAAGCCAGGTTTGCTAGGTGGGAATTGGTCATGGTTTTATAGACTCCTTGTAGGATGATGGCTCTAAGAATATGCAGGTAGTTGGTTGGTTAGGGGAGCCAGAGGGGCATACAGCATATTTATGGAATGACATGTAGGTCAGTTTGGCTGGAAAACAGAGTTCACAGAATAATGTAGTTGGAGACAGGCTAAAAATAAGGTAGCTTGGAGCCAAATTAAGGAAACCTTGTGATGTATTATTTCTAAGAAAATACCATATGCAAGTCTCTTAGTAGTACTGGTCTGGCTGTCACCCTTGTGTGGGCTAGTTTGAGTCTTTGCCAAGGAAACTTGAGCTGGTAAGGTGGCATATGTATGCTTCCAGCTAACTGGGATTCAGGGCCTCTTCCTTTCTTCCCAGGCTGATTTTTTTTCTCTCTGATACCATGTAATTTTGCCATTTGCTTGGCATACTTTCTGATATTTTGGTGGTGATTTTTCAGTGAAACTTGAAGGAAAAGATAAAGTTAGCTGGACTTCTCTTAAAATACCAATAGAAATAAAACAAGGAGACAGCAGCTGTAAAAACATATGCCAAAATTCTCAGTTATGGCCTTATCATGCTAGCTTTAGTGCAGGCTCGCAGTGTGTACTTCTGTTTCCATGGCTACTTGCTAGGCAGCCGATTCCCCCAGGTTGGTATGCTCGAGCATAAGAATTTTTCATGGAAAGGAAATTGAAGACTTTTCAAAGAGTGAAGTCAGTACTTTTTTTGTTTGAGCAGATGAGTTATACATTTTTAAAAAATAAAAATGGTTACTAGTTTCGATTTCCAAGTTATAAGTGAAGTCAGACTTGAAGGCAGTGTTTGAAGGAGTTTGAAATTCTGGCATTTAGATGGTTTCTCCTAGATGGTCCCCATGACAACAAAACTCTGCAGGTATTGAGTATCATCTCTACTGTGAAATATTCATGCCACAAAAATGCCTTTCATCCTTAATGCCACCCTAATAAACCAAGCCAGAAAAATTTAGCTTATTCAAGGTGTTATGTGAATAATTATCTCAAAATTAGTTTTTGTTGAGTTTAATAAGATTGCATTTATGAGGGAACTGTTAAAAAAATGGAGTGATATCATGCTGCATAATATCTTTAGATTAATATTTTTTCACTAAACCACAAGTAAATATTTCAGTTGCTCATTGAAAACATGCTGTGTTATTTTGTGATAGAAATGTTAAATGTCTTAAACACAATAGAAGTGTTTTTTATGCCTCTCTGTAGTGTAATAAGTAAATTCTCTCAATGTTCTGCATACACTCTATGTCCCAGTTTTCCTGCCAAGGAAAAATTTCATTTTATTTATTTTTTTAAAAAATTTATTTATTTATTTATACATGTAAGCACTGGGTACAGTCAGAAGTGCAGGAGGGTGAGAGAATTCACCAGACCCAGAGCGGGGAGTAGAACAGGCAGACTGACGAAGTACACTGCTGAGGGGAGCAGCGGGCAGCAGGAGAGGTCTGTGCACCATGTGGGACCCTCACCAGTGGCCAGGGATCGAACCAGCGCTGCGGGCAGCTTCACAGCCCAGCGCTCAACCCTGCGCCACCGGGGAGGCCCGAAAAATTTCCTTTTAGAGCTAACACCTGATGAAGCCATATATTTGTTAAAAGATGTAATTAAAAAAATTTTTTTTTGCTCAATGGCATTTGTAATGTGTGGCTTTAAAGCTTTGTATAGGCTAAAGTGGTACCCAGGTATAATGAATGAGGTACCATTTAATGCAGAAACTGTTTCTTAACCAATTTTGCTTAAATTTTAGTAGGATCAGTTTTTTTTTTTTTCTAAAATGACAACTTTCTTTTATTTGTTTATTGTTAAAAATTCTTTTATTTAATTCACCACAGAGGGAAAAGCATATAATCTTTAATTCCTTGCTGAGCTTTGTATGGTTTTATCTCTATCTTATTTTGGGTAGGAAGCTGTTTGCTGGTAAGTCCCCCTCTGTCAGACTCAGATGTCTCCATCTGATGCTCATCTGACCAGGGTTCAAAGAGAAGGATTGATGCAGGAAGTCAAGGCAAAGACATTAGGGAGTGCTCACTTAAAGGTGAACAGTGGTAACGTAGGGACTGAACCATGGAAAGGAAGGTAATGAAGCGAAAGGATGGGATTGAATAGTCTGGAAGAAATGAGAAAGATTGACTAATCTTGAGAGATCTTACTGAAGAGTTTTATTGGTCTATTTCCCAGGTTCAGTCAAGTCTTAGGGTTTTTTTCTCTTGTCTCTGTTATGACCTATTCAATTACATACATCCATATTCTTGATTGAATGTTTTAACAGCCCATTTTACTTCCTTTAACCACACATTGACTCTTATCTTTTATTGACTTTCCATTGCCAAACTTCAGATTTTAACGACAGGGTAGGGCTGTCCATATGTGTTATATACAGCATTAGATCTTTCATAGTATGAAAGTACTGACTGTGGAGCTGGGGACTGAATTTGAATCCTGGCTTTGCCCATTAACAGCTCTGTGGCATTGGGAAAGTTACTAACTTGTTGTGGTGTCTTCATATGTGAAATGGAAATAATAATCATACTTGCTTCAACGGATTCTCTAAGAACTAATATATCTGAAATGCCTACTGTGTTAGATTTCCATTGTTGCTAAAACAAATTACCCCAAATTAATGGCTTGAAACAGCATGACCTTTTTACTCTTATGGTTTTGTAGGTCAGAATTCCAACACAGGTCTCACTGAGCTAAAGTCAAAGAGTCAGCAGAACTGTGTTCCCTTTTGGAGGCTCTAAGAGGTCACTCTTTTGGCTCCAAGAGGCCACCCACATTCCGTGGCTCCTGGCCCCGTTGCTCCTTGTTCACAGCTTTTTCTCTGTAGTCACATCTTACTTTCTCATCTCAGCCTTCTTCTACTTTTAAGGATGATGTGGTTGTATTTGTCCCATTTGGATAATGTCCCTTAGTTGGTTCCACCTACAGCCTTCTTTATATGTACCTGAGACCAATGACATTCATAGAATCCAGGAAATTAGGATGTGGAGATCTTTGTGGGTTTGGGGAGGGGGTCTTGATCTGTCCCCTTCCATTTTTACCTCATGTTATACTAGTGTTGCAGTATTAATGTTTATATTTTCGCATAATTGTGTTCTAAAAACTTTGGAGCAGATATGTTCTAGACACATGAGTGTGAACAGAGAGAAGTGGAAACAATTATGTACAAATGCTAATTTTTTTTTGCAACCAGATAGACTAGAGATAATTCTGTCATATTTTTATAGCTTTTCACATTTGCCTTTTCATTTGGCTAGTGCCTCTGAAGATTTGCAAAAAGTAGTTAATAAGATTGGGGCAATAGTTAATCTGTTCATTTTAAGCCTTTTTTCCCCCCACTGAACTTTCGTTTTTTCTCCTTATATCTGTACAGTGTGACAACTGCATTCAATATGATGATTTACACATCTGGCAAAGACTCAGAAAACAAATGTAATGAAATGTATTAACATTTGCGAGGTACCTCATAGTTTACAAATGTTTTCATATAACTGGTTTTATGGAGCCTGTCAGCATGTTGAGAAGTAAAGCAGCTCTAATCTTTTAGACAATAAATATGTCTCTATATATTTGCTTTCCCATTGCTTCTGCCAAAGATGATGGGGCAAGAAAAACTCTTACCTTGTTCTTTAATTAAAATTTGGCAGAGGTATGATCATGGGGAAGAGGTAAAATGAATGAATAGATGAGCTCCAAGGTTTCTGCAGAGGAACTAAGCTGAGACTCCATGGCTGTGTTTCTCTGCTGTGCTTGGTTCCTTACTGTGAGTATACAGAGGTGGGATGGCAAAGAGCACTATTCTTTCCCTTTCCTAAGCAAGGCCATAAATATATTAAGGGATTGTTTTCTAGTGCAGTGTGCATGTACCTGGACTCTCAGTGATTGCATTTAATAAAAAGGGGTGGAGGGGAAAATTTGTTCTCAGCTCATAAAACTCACTAAAGAAAATATTTAAAGTCAACTGATATGTCAACAGCAGCAAAATATTCTCTCTTTAAAAAGTGAATGCCAATAACAATAATTGTGATTCTGGCAATGCAAAAGTGCTCAAGAAGGTGACTTTCAGCTCTTGGCTTTCTCCTTTCCCTCTATTTCCAAAGGACTTGCTCCCCAACAACAGAGCCAAGTGATTTATGGTCACTCATGTCAGCTGCTGAGGTTCACAGGACCACACAGAGTGGTGCTGGGCCAGATCTTTCTTCCTGTGGATGTAATGGCAAAGGAAGTATTCTTTTGTTCAAAAACAATGTGAAAAATGATACACTTGTTTGTTCTTAACGCCTTTTAAGATGCTATGGAGATAACTTTAGCTTTGCATTTAGTAAATTTGCATTTAGTAAAGTCTTAGTCATTTTTCCAACTGTCATCATTGCCCCCAAATTGTATAAGATCAGTGAATTAATTGAAGAAGACAGCTTCATTAATGTCCAACTTGATTATGTTTCTGTATTAAAAAGATACAATGAACTTTATGATATTCCACTTAGAGAAAATAAATATTGATGCAAGAATTGCTATGTCTCCCCAATTATTTTTCTTTTTCTTAGGTGGTTTAGATTTTAAAGGGCATAAACATTAGTGTGTTCTTTCTCTTATTAGTGATTTGAAAGTTGCTTATAACCTTTCATTTGTATCTTCAACCTAATATTTTTTTTAAATATAAAACTGTAATAGTTGTTAGTGCTGTTGGCTTAAGAGGGGATTGGCAAGTCACATTGCCCACTGCCTGTTTTGTAAATAGTGTTTTATTGGGATACAGCCCCAGCCATCATTTACATATTTTCTGTGGTTGCTTTCATGCTATAAAGGCAGAATTGAGTAGTTTAATTGAGACCATATGTCTTGCAAAGCCTAAGATATTTACTCTCTGTCCCGTTATGAAAAATATTTGTCAATCAGTAAGGTACATCACACCATATTAAGTGATGTGAGTTCCCAAATTATTTAAGACTGAGTCTGATAGCTTATGATATAGGTGAAGAAAGGAACTCCCAAATTTCAAGTGATAGTACAAATCAGATTTAAATTCTTTTATTCATTCTGTGTCAAATTGTGTGACTTTTGAGTTCCTTCTGTATGTGAGGCAATGTTCTAGGCATTTTGGGATCTAGAAGTAAACAAAGAAGATAAATGCTTGCCCTTGTGAAACTTAAAGCCTAATGGAGCGGGCAGAGAAGTAAAGAGATGAACATGGAGTATAATGCCTATTGTGCCTTGTTTTGGTATGTTTATATTGAGATTCAAGCCCAGGTGATGGTATCTTAATCTCCAATGAGATTCAAACTTACTGAAAAAGGAGAATATAGAGAATGAAAATATCACAAATAAATATTTTCCCCCAATTCATCTTTTTTATAGCTGAATAGTATTCAGTTTATAAATACACCATGTCTTTTTAATCCACTCATCTGCCCTTGGTCACTTAGTGTTCAGTCTTTTTTTAAAAAAAGATTTATTTATGCATATAAGAACTGGGGTACAGGCCAGAGGTGTGGTGTGTGTGTGTGAGAGGATTCACAAGAGACAAAGTAGGGAACAGAACAGGCAGATTGACTGAATTACACTGCTGAGGGGAGCATCGGGCGAGTCAGGAGAGGTCTGCTGCCCCATGTGGGTAGCTCCCTGGCCAGGGATCGAACTCATGCTGCAGTAGCTGGGGGTAGCTCATAGGTTGTGTCTTAACACCTTGTGCCACTAGTGAGGCCCCAGAGTCTTTTTTTTTTTTTTTTTTGGTCCTATTTTAATGTCTTCTTTTTCTTTGCTTTTTTCTCTTTGCATTCCTATCTTGTGTGGTATTATGTGTATCATATCTGTGTGGTATTATGTGTATCGTATCTGTATCTTTATGTTATAGGGCTTCATTTTATTGTATCTTTCATTGGCAACTTTAAAAACCAATTTTGAATTAGTTGGTATATAAGAGGTCTCAATGTAGCAATAACACTGTAAAAGCAACAATGTGAAAATTGTAATTTACTTGTTAGCCCAATTTACTTGTTAGTCACATACCTTATCTGACTAAAAATAATTGTAGGGCTGGGAATTTAAAGTGAATAACTTTGAAAGAAAGCACTATTTTCTTTTATTCTAAGTAGAGAGTGACTTTTTGGATTTGGTTGAATAGTACTTAAGAGACTCAATAAATCTGGTAAATTCCATCAGCTAGCTGGATAATGACAATCCAAAGTTGAAAACGTGGGGTTCTGCAAAACTCAGTCACAAAGGATTAAAGAAATTTTGGTTGCAAATTATTAAAAAAAGAAAAGAAAAACCCACAGCTGTTTTAAAGTGGGTGTTTCCTCTTGGAGAGAAATCCCAAGTCCCTTGCAGTTCTATTCTAATTTCTTCGTAACTTGCCAAAGGTTGGCAACCTCTTCTCAGTTGATCTTCGACACTGTAGGGAGCAGAAGGAATGTCTCATCTATGTCTGGAGTGGGTGGTCCCCCCAAGGGAGCCCAGGGATGCCTCAGGTGTGGCTGGGAAATTTTCCTTTTGTGAATGTGCTATACAGGCTTTAGAGGCAAACTTTTAAGTGGGTATGTTTGGAAAACACTGAGCTCTAATTTCTAAGCTAAAATTGATTACCTTCCAAATAACTTTGAGAGGAAGAGAAAGACACCTGAAAAGAGATTTTGAGTGTAAAAATGCTTTTCTTGCAGCAGATCAAAAATGCAAAAAGATGGGGGAGCAGGTAGGTTACAGATCTGAGGTTCTTGCTTGTGATCTCAGACAAATTACAGTATGAGTTGCAGTCATTGGATTTTAGGTTACATCTGCTTTCTCTTAAAGTTCTTGGTAAACTGAAACTGTTAGTGAGTAGAAGCCTGACTGAAAATTCTGAAAAGCAACTGTGTCCAGATCACAAGATTTTTCTTTGTTTTTGTTTTCATGGAAAAGTTGTTCTGGGCTTGGTGACTGTTTTATTTAAACCAAGTACAAATGTAGGGAGCTAAATAGACACCCTTAGTTTAGCCTTCTGAACTCTGGTTTGTTTGGTTCTTTTTTTTCCTTTTTAACTGTCAGGGCACAAATTTTAGTGTCTTTGCTGCTTTCTATCTTCAGCTCTGCTGTTTTGCTTTTGTTCCTCTTGGGGAAACATGGGGATGAGAACATTTATCCACAAATTATCCTCAGCCTTACAGCTTCCACACGCTATAGTCTCGAAGTCAGTGGGGCTGGCACATTATAAACTGAGAAAAGATGGCTTGTTGGTGAACAGCTGAGACTCTCCATCTGATTTTGGTTTGTATATGGTTGGATTGCACATCACAATGAATTTGGTGAATTATTTCCTGGGCTCTGGCAACTCTGCACCCCTTCCTCTGTATTAGAGATTTTCTATCTGAGAACTTGAGGAAAAAATCACAGAGTTCATGGAAACCCACAGTTCTAAGTGAACAAATAAAGAAACACACCTTGAATCTGAAAGAGTGTTTTTCAGTTACATTCCTGGGATATGGATGTATATGTATATCCCTTTTTGGCGAGCATATTAAATGACATTCTGGAATGTGAATTTAAATTGAGTTTGTGAAAATCTTTCCAGCAGCAGTTGAGTCTGGATTCGATTCCACAGTTTAATGGTGGAAGCTTCTCGACATCGCGGCACCTGCTCGCTTGAGCAACCCGACAAATGCTGCTTATGGACATTTTCCACCATTTGGTGATTAGTCACCTCTCAGTTTTGCGGTTTTTGCCATGAGATGATTTCACTTTCCCTTCGGTGCTCACGAGCTCTCTGTGTCTGTTTCACCCACCTTTGCTGTTTTCATTTTCCTCTGGATTTGTTCCCATCACAATTGTTTATACCTTCGCTTCTACTCATTCTTCCAGTGTCACAGCTCTGCTTGTTCCATTTTGACTTGTCCCTTAAAGCGTGAATCTCTTCCTTTGGAAAAAAAAAGTTCCTTTTTCTTATGTGATTGATTCCAACATCAAGATGGAGAGACCTTTTTTCAATTACCTTTCATAGCTTAGAAACCAGTAGCTCTTCTCACTTGAAGACCATTTGGAAAGGCTTCTTTTTGCTTTTACTGCTTTTTGCTTTTCCTAAGTTGACTAGATTGCTACTTACTAGAGAAACCACAAGCATTCCTGTGTGAAATTAAACTCACTGTTTTGTGATTTTGTGTGTGGGGGTGAATGTGAGGGGCATGGTAATATTTACAGTCACTGGCCTTTACCTCCCACAGGTTTTCTGTTACCATTTTGTTGATTTTAAACTATTCCTATATATAGGACTAGTTTCCTGATCTCGCCTCTTACACCTTTTTTTAGCAGGACACCCAAGGGTCCCATTTGCTTGCTTCTTCTTGTCCTGGCCCCACCCCAAATGCTTTTCATATGGTTACTGCCCTTCCCAGACCTTTTCAGCTTCCTGAACTCTTGAGAACCTACTAGCATTCAGCTAGAATGTTAGAGCCACAGGGCTGGTAAAGGCATACTAAGTTAGCGCTTCATTCCTTTCTGAGGAAAAGCAGTAATTTAATTCAAGAATTGTATTTGATTGATTATTTCTGATCTAACACTTTGGCAACATTGAGATGCCTTTTTAAAAATGGATCTGTCTTATAGACAAAGGAAATAATTTTTAACCTTTGTACTGTGCTTTGCAAACCTATCAAAACAAACCCTGTCTGAAACTCAGGGACATAATAGACTCAAATAACATAATGTCCTTTGCAGCAGGATTTCAACATCACAGACTTTGAAAGCAGGGAATGCTTGTCTGATATTTGCACAGAATTTTATAGGTGCCGATATGAAAACTTTGAACTAATTTCCTTGGTACTTTAATTTCTTAATTGGTATAATGAAGACTTTCTGTCATTCATAGAAATAACCATTTGGTTAAAAATATGCCATGTTGAGCATAATTTAGAATATAAAAGAGGTGCATAAAAATAATAAGATCAGTCTATGCCTCTGGCATGAAATTAGCCTTTCTATTGGATGTTAATACTAAGTATTTACTCTTTGTAGATTTTTATTTGCTCATGAGTATGTGGACATTTCTTAACTGTGAAATAAAGATTTTAGTTAGTTCTTTGAAATCCCAACAGTTTTTCTGTCAGAAGAGTATTTGATATCATGGTTAAGGTAGTGCCAGTTCATCTACCCAACTACCACATTTCTGTGTTTCTATTGGAAAATACACTCCCAGTTAAGATGTGGGAGGTCAAAAGCACAACAAATGTTCATGTACCTCTGTGTAATTGACATGCAGCATGCATTAACAATGTAAAAATAAGCATCAGAGAGACCAGTCAGGAGTGTAGCATATGATCAAAAAGTGGATGCTATGGAGGCTGTAGATTCAAGGTCACTAACTAAGGTTTCACACCTTTAAGAGCTCTGGTCCATAAACAGGATCAGGAAGGGCAATGGAGTTTTGTGAAGTCCACGCATCTGTGTCAATTCTGGTTTCCATGTATCCTGAGATAAAAAACAAAGATGTGGCAGGACTGGGACCAAAACATGACTTCAGTCAATGCTTATATGTTTAGGTTGCTCATGAACAAAGTTTGTTAAAACCAGAGATACCATATATATATCAATGAAACTGTCCTTAGCCTGAAACCTCCAGCTCATGTCAGCTGTGTGCAACTGGCCTTCACATCAAGACTTCTCTTCTTGCTGTCCCAGCAAAAGGTTTGATGTTTTTGGAAGTTGACCGCGTTGAGAAGCTGGACTTCTGTCCCAGAAGCAACACATAGGAAAGAACCTTAAAAATGGCAGTTGATTTCCAAAGTCATTCTCTGGAACATGTAATGTACTGATAAATGTTTACAGTGTTTACTATTTAAAACAATTATTTATCTAGTTTTATAGCTTAACCCTGAGGATAATTAGGCCTTTGAGAGCCTTTGGCTGGGAAAATACATTGCATATTTCACACAACCCATTACAAAAACACTTAACAAAATGTAACCTATTCCTAAATTTGTGGTTTGCAAATGTGTATTGTTTGTGCTATATGCATGGATATAAGATTATGTGAGAGCCCTCATTGTAGGTGTATGAAAGTTGCTGGATGATTTCTAATGTCCTCCTCTTCTACCATATTGGCAATTCTATTAATTCCACCACTAAAAAATGGTGTTTGTGCTGAGTCTTGATAGAGATAATTATATAGCTGCTATGAGTATAATAGTCAGTAATGATATTCCTGGCATATATTCATATAGTTTCCTGACCCCCACCCCTCACCCCCATTGGGACTGTGGCAAAAAGACTAGACCAGTTCTAATAACCAAACTGTCAGACTAAATAGTGATTCCATTTCAACTTTGTAGATTATTACCCAGAACTGTCAAGCATGAGAAATATTTTATCAGCTATTTTTTTTCCCGTCATCTGTATGTCTAAGACAATGGAACAAATGGGACTAACTTCTTTTATCTCTTAGTTGTGAAAAATTTCTGTTGTTTTTGGGAATAAAAACTCTCAAGTTATGAAAAGTATGATCAGAGAAAGGACACAAAATAAAAACTGAGCGTTTGTTCCAATGTGATTTTTATGTGAAGCTGGCCATTTGTTGAAGGCCTTAAAATTTTTGAAGTATTAAAATATTTGGACAACTGTATACATATTTCAGTAGAAACAAAAAGACATTGTAAAAACCTAAAATTTTTGTAAACTTCTGTAGAGAAAGAACATCAGGCTAATAACCAGGAATTAAGTGTGTTAGGCCTCTTTACTGGCACATGGATAGGCTTTGTTAATATGAACAGTTTTGGGCATTTACCTTATATATTTGTATAGTGCCAAATAACATTCCTCACTGAGTTATAAATCCAAGTAGGGAGGGAAGAAATGAAAACTGCCAAATTGTTCTTTCATTGTTACGGCAATACCTTCTGTTTACTGCTTTTCCATGGTGTGGAAAAACTCAGTTTCCCCTTCTGTTTTGTGAAACCTAAAAATAGAATTATATTAAGAAGGCAGAGAAGTGAGAAAAACTATTCACTTTTGAGCAAGTTGTGGTCATTGGAAACATGACATAATGTTAGCTGTTTTCCATAAACATATTTTAAGCAAACGTGTTTTTAAGCTCTGTTTTTGGTTTAATAGCAAGTCCGCTGTGAATTTGTATATTGTGGAAAGAGCAAATAGTATTAGAAGGAGCCTGTTTGTTGGCAGGTCTGAGAATGGAAATGGTTTTCTCTAGGATCCCTGATTCCATCCAGGCTGTTAAATTACTATAAATTATATTCCTACACCAGATTGGTGAGTCCCCAAATAACAGTTTGCACTATTTTCCAGCTCCTTAGTGTATCTGTACCTAATAGTTTTGCTTCTTGTTATACTGTGAAACTAATATATTCTTGTCCACAGAGGAGCTCACATGTACATTCCAGGTGAAATTTTACCTCAATAAATTATTCATCACCAAACACCACAGAATTTGTGACCCATTTATTTAATCTAATAATATTCAATGCAGAGAAATTGCCATTAGCTAAAAAATGCTTTTTGGAATTTATAGTTAATGGAATTTAGATTGCCCTGATTTTAATGGCTTTAGGAATTGTTTGTTTCAATATTAAAGGATAATTTTTCCAAAAATGGAAAATTCTGACTCTGATACAGATATAAACACATATTGAAGATTTTATTGATCTCATTAATGAGAGAACAGGTAGATGTTATAACCATTCAAGAAGAAGTGCAAATTTATATGGAATAAAGGGATGTCAAATGAATTTACAAACGGATCAAAGGTGACTTTTTCTAATGGGAGGGAGAAGGGAGTTAATTGAATTGGCAGGTGACAGAATTTGTCGACAGTATTTTGCTTTGCTCTCAGTTTTATATAAATCTAAGAGATATATAATAGTTCAAAGGCAATGAAAAGCTGGAATCAGAGGTCCTAGAAGGATTCTCTAACCAATGCATTTTTTTTTTCCATTGGACACATCTAGCAGTCTTTTTTGCATATTTCCTTATATTAGTTATAAGTGATAGAAATGATCCTTTGATAGTGCCAGAGGAATTAGTTGAGAAGATACATAAGCTTCCTTGATTATTTTCTGATAGGTAAAAGATTATTTTAATTCCTTAACAGATACAGATGTCTTCATTCACTGTTATGAAAGGTGTAAAGTTTATTCTCTAACAATATGATTTAGTAAGATTTTGTAAGGCAAGAGACTAAGAATTTATGAACAGAATGATGAGTATGTGAAACTAGATGATGTATGATACTGGTGGAGGTCATTCGAACTTTCTCCTAGCTTGTCTCTATAGGGAAAGAAAGGGTCTTGGAAGAAAGCTGATTGCTTTCTAATTGAAAGAGTAGGTGTATGAATCCTAGGGGAGAGGCCAGTGACAAGATTTAAAATCTTCATGAGAGAAACATGAAAAAAATGAGTCAGTTAAAGAACTTATCCTCCATGGGACCTAAATCAATCTCCATTTAATAGTACTAGCAGAGATACCCATCAACATAGAGCCTTAGAGATAGTTTATTATGATTTCCTTTGTGTGTTAATTAATTCTGTCTCCCTTTATTTTGATAAAAGCACTTAGAAATTCTAAGACAGACATGTTTATGTGCTTTAAATGTAATAAAAGGGAAAGAAGTTTTCCTGTAGATAATGAGAATGGATGGAGAACTAAAAAGGAGAATGGATAACTAAAAAGGTTCGGGCTGCTGATTCCTTTAGTCTAGATAGGGAAAAAAGAAAATTAAAGGAGGTGGTCTGCACTGCTCTTCTGGAGACTGCAAAGCAAGCACTGGCATGAGAGTCTTTGATTTGTGGGAGTGGGTCATCTTCCAGGCATTTAGAGTAAGTGCCTATATAATCTCTTTCATGAATATATGTCAAGACCTGATGGGTTTTGAAGTTCCTATAAGCCACTTAGAAAAGCACCAATATCCATGATGATATGAAATTTCCGTATCAGGAGTGAGAGCTTTAAATCAGATGAAAGGTCAAATTAGAAGGCAACTTTGTTTTGTGGGCAAGGGTCCAGATTCATTCTAAAACCAAACTCCTTTTCAGTTGTTTGTTTTTAGCTTACTGCTTTCATTCATGGCCTTATTTTCTCCTAGTCTTTGTTGTTGATTTATATTGGAAAGAGGCTGTATATGCTGTGTGTCCACCATGCATGGGCAGTCCCTCATCACTGTAACAGAAATTTGTGGCCAGGAAACTCAGAGAACCTATCAAATTCAAGACCAAGTTAGTGAAAGCTGAAGAATGTACAAACATAGAAAAACACAAATCATGGCAATTTGAAGAGAACAAAGCAAGAGAATATAAGCGTTGCCTCTGAAGTGAAGAAATATGGTCAGACATATGATTTGAGATCTGATTTGCAGCCAAGCTTTGTTGGGAATATCTGAAATATTGGAGAAAGTAATTGTCAGACTTGCTCAATATAACAAAAACAAAAGTCTAAAACATAGAATGGAAGTGCCAAAATCAAGACCCATAAGACTTTACATGATATATTATATAGAAGTATCAGGCCAAAAATGTAGTCAACTTTGTTTTCTTTGTGTTTCTACATTACATGGTAAAAGAAAGAGGAGTGGGTTATGAAGCACTTGGCCTGTTGCTTTACAAACTCTGCGGTCTGTAGTCGGCCCTTCTGCAGGTCAAGTCCAGTCTGCCTGGTTATAGCAGAGGTTTGTTTGTGCTGATGGGTCATTTCAGTGCTGGGTGACGTACATTAAACTTCTGTACATTCTCTTTTAAAATTTTCTTTACGTGCCAGTTAGCACAAGTTTGGATTGTGAAATAGAAGTTAATAGACATTGACCAAATTTGTAACTTACTTTGTAAACTTAAAAAAAAAAAAACAAAACAGATTTGTCTGACAAGTATATGTCAGTACTTGAGTGATTGCATTTTTTTTTTATTTATGCATACAAGAACTGGGGTGTGGGCCAGAGATGTGGGGGTGACAGGATTCACCAAAGACAGAGTGGGAAGCAGAACAGGCAGACTGACTGAAATACACTGCTGAGGGGAGCAGCAGATGAGACAGGAGAGGTCTGCTGTGCCATATGGATTCGTTCCCTGGCCGGGATTGAATTTGTGCCGCAGTGGCTGACAATAGCTTGATAGCGATGAGACTTTATGCTCTGCACCACCAGGGAAGCCCTGAGTGATTTCATTTTTAAACACAGGATCCTGAGCTCATACTTCATTACTACTGCATCTCCCCATATATTGCTGAGACTCAAAGGACTAGCCTCTGCAGCCAAAAGCATGGTTAGTGAACCTTCAATGGTGATTTAAAAAACATGAGAGTATAGCCTTTGTTTTCCCTGAGACTGCATCCCAGATGACAAGTTAAATTGGCTTAGAGGAAGGAAGAAAATGTTTTCATATGTACATGAACCCCCCAAATTTTGGAATTATTTGAAGAAAAAATAAGCCTGTATATTCCTGATAGTGGACAATGCCACACTGGCTGGTGATGGAGAAGATATTGCTGGTGAAGACAGCTAGGAGAGCTCCAGGAGGAGTTTATTTCTGAGCACAGAACAGTGTTTGCATGAGAAGATCTACAAGCTTATCCTGCAAGTGTAGGGCAAGATCCCATGCTGGCCCTTTGTTTATATACAAGCGTGTTCCTTCCCAAACTGAGGCAGTCTCCCAGAAGGAGAAGATGGCAATGAACTGTGGATCTGGCATGTGGAAACTCGAAAGGTGAGGCTTGTGAGAAGTTGTTTATTGGTGGCTGGAGCTATGGAAACTGAAGGTGGGAAACTAGAATTGGAAAACATCTATTATTGTGTAGCGGTTAAGGCTCTGTGGTTAGGAGGGGAACATCCGAGCAAATGATATAGCAGAATGCCAAAGGGAACAGGGTCAGAGAAGGCAGGAAAAGAGAATGCAAGAAATACCAAGTAAAGACTCACGGTCATGAAATTACTGGAATTTTAGCACTCTTTTGAGGCTCCCAGAAGGTCTAGATGCAGTAACACATAGTAATGTTTTTTAAGCACTTACTATGAAATAGGAAGTAATATCAAAACCACATTATGAGTGAGGAAACTGAGTTCACAGCAGTAGAACCAGGACTGTTAACCTATTTTACCTTGAAAATAACGAGCTGCCTGCATTAGGCTTTTGAATTTTTAATTAGATGAATGATAAAATAAAGAGTTAGAAATGACTGTAAATTGCCAGAAACACAATTCCATCAAGGCATTCAGCTTACATACCAAGAGACCTTAGTCTGAGCAGCAGAAATGGAAAAAATGTGGTTTATATGACTATGGAGAATATTCTGTGCATGGATTGCTGTATCCTGTTCCAGACACCTTATTGGTAGAGGGATCCATTAGCATGGAAAGGACCTGAAATTTGCTTGTGGATGAAAAAGTGAAAGACATGCGAAAAGCAATAAAAATATACTGAAAACAAAGAAGGTGATATGTGTATATGCTGATACAGCAGAAGAGGAAAAAGACTCGAGTTTGCAGAAAACCCAGTCCAGACTCAGAGAAATATAGAGCCTTGAAATCGATTAGAAATTCCTTTTTTTTTTTTTTTTGGCCCCAGGGCGGGCATTTCTGACTTTCTCTTAAAACAGGAAAAGGGATGGGTTTAAATTTTATTTCTTTAATTTTCTGTAGTCCTTATAGCAGTAAAAGGAGAAAATCAGTGGACTGAAATTCAGGGACCACTGAGGAAATGAAATAATAAGCCCAGGCAAGTTCATGAGCCTGTCTGGAAGTTATCTTTATAGGCTTTATGAGAATAGACATTTCATTGAATCATTACCAATTGCTAATAATCAAGGTGTTAAGTAGGAGAAATTTTGAATCTAAAAGCTGTTGTTAGAAGAAATGTTTCTTTCCTTTGGATTACATAACCAAATTATTACTAATATTACTGGGGAGACGTGTTTAATGATTAGTTATTATGATTTTTATTGGTAGCACATAGTTTAAAATGTATATATATTTGGTCTCTAAAGGTCCTGATTGTGGTTGAATAGCAGTTCTCTTGCCCAGACATTTTTATTTACATTTATTTATTTATTATTCTCCATATCCAAAGAAATGGTAAACCCCAGCCTAGTTACAAACTTTCAGATTATAAATCAGTGACATTCATATTCCTGAGGTTATATGTCAAAGCAACAATTCCGGATAAGTCAGAACATAAATGAAGCAGTTTTGTTTTTCTCCAATTAACATTTTGGATTATAAGGTAAGGACCTAGAGAAGGTTAAGGCTTTTCCTCCTACTCCAAAATGGTATTTTTAATGTTTCTGTACATATTAATATTCATGTCAGTGGAGCCGATGATTCCATCACTCCTGAATTGTAAGAGAAGACAGTCCTGTTAAAATGTCCTTAACAAAAGCAGATGTTACCAGGATGGAGCTATCCATTGAAAGCTGCTCTCTGTGGAACACAGTAAAGTTAGTCCACAGGGCATATGATATTTTTCCAGTCCACAGTAACATTAGCTAGAGTATGCATTGTGTTTTTGGATGCAGCAGAGAAACAGTCCCTTTTGATTCAGTTCAGTTCCTGTTCAACTGTTCCTCCTCCTCAGTTCATCCCTCACCCCTCCCAACCCCCTCAAAGCTGTCTCCTGCTGGTTTGAGCATCTTGATCATTTCTGGCAGGACAGTGGTCGTGCTCCCCAGTCATATTACTTAGTGTCTGGGAGTTGCAGAGGTGGCTCATCGTATACTGTGTTCCAAGAGAAACTGATCTCTGTGAATTAGATTAAGGCCAGATCTAGTCTTGGAGGAGGCTAGTAAGTAGCAGGGAAACTATAACTTGATGAAATGATCTAGCAGAAGAATAGCCCCGTGTGTGTGTGTGTGTGTGTGTGTGTGTGTGTGTGTGTGTGTGTGTGTGGTTGGTTGGTTGGTTTTATTCCCCTTGGTGTGGAGTAAGGAGAGTAATTGGGTGTGGGTGCAGGAAAATTCTTCACTTCCTTAGCATGTATGTTTTAATTTATTTAGTGATATAACTTGTTATAAAATTTGAATTACCTCAGTTATCAATTAAAGAAGCTAGTAAGACATATTTTCAACCATAAAAGCTCATGATTGTAAAAAGTCTCCCATCCATGGCCATATTTCATTAGGGATAGAATTTATACTATTATGAATGTAAGCATCACATCTTATAATTTCTTTGACTTTGAATTTGTCTATTTTTTTAAAAAAGACATTTATTCAGCCTCATGATCAGACTGTCACATTCAGCAATCAACAGCATGGGTGCAAAAAAAAAAAAATCTATATAAAAACCCTTTGTTGGAAATGCTTTGAACTTTCTATACAACAGAAATTAAAATAACCCTGTTATACAGTTTGTCACAAATACAGTCCTTGAGATTTTTGCCCATGAGTATTGTTTAAAATACTCAACACATGAGTATTGTTTAAAACATATCTTCTTTGTACCTGCTAGGCCATGCCACCTCTGTGCTTGGCTGAGTTCATAAATCTATTGTAACCTGTAGCTTCCCTGTAACTTCTCATTGAAATCTTCTGCCACTGCAATAGCTGCTGTGGCTGCTGGAACCACCACAGCCACCTTAAAAGTCATTTTGTGAAGTATTGGCCTCTATCACTGTAGGGGCCAGGGATTCTGCCTCCAAAGTTTCCTCCTTTTGTGTGTCTAAAATTTGAAGATTGATTATTGTAACTGCCAAAATCATTGTAGCTTCCACCATCTCCAAAATTGCTTCCATCATTGCCAAATCCGTTACAGCCATCCCCACTGCCACCATATCCGCCGCCAACATGGCTGCCACCAATGCCACCTGGACACTGAAGTTTTTTCCATGACCAAAGTTGTTATTTCCACCAAAACCACCTCTGTGACCATCACCAAAGTTTCCAGAAGTACTCAGGCCTCTTTGCCTGGATGAAACACAGGCCATATCTTGCTTAGATAGGGCTTTCTTTACTTCACATTTGTGGTCTTTCACAGTATGGTATTTCTGAATGAGTCTAGTCTACAGATTCATGGTCACAAAAGCAAAGCCTGTCCATGCCAGTGCCTTGATCGATCATGATTTCAATCACTTCATACTGTGATTTCATATTTTCTCATACTGCTCAACATAATCTCCTGGTGCTTTTCTTCAGTGTCTTCTTTAATGCCACCAACAGAAATCTTTTTCACAGTTGAGTGGGCATTGGGTCTTTGAGAATCTTCTCTTGACACCACCCTCCATAGCTTCCATCTACCTTGTGTGATCTTGCATTCACAGCTGCATCCACCTACTCCATTGTGGCAAAGGTGACTAACTCAAAGCCTCTGGATTGCTTATTTGTGTGGAGGAAGAGGGGGTAAATGTATTGAAAAGGTTGGGAAGTGCTACTGAAATGCAGAGAATATTCTAAGAATCAATAAAGGATATGTCTGGGGAGGGTTTAAAACCTGGACGGTATCTCACATCAGGTCAGAGAACCTAGAGACCTAGAGGAAATGGTAACTATGTGGGAGATGGGGTAATGTGACAGGACCACTGGAGAGCTGAACAGTGATAGGAGAAACAGCAGATATTGTACACCAGTGCTATGTGGTATTTAGGCTGATTTGGGTGAGGATTGAATGAATAGAACTGAAAGTAGAAACAGGGCATTTTCTGATAGCTTCAGAGACACGGAGATAGGAAACCATACGATGTTTTGTTGTGACACTGAGTGTCTCGGTTTGATTGTAGTATGGGTTATGTAAAGGGAAAAAATGGAGATGAAAGCTGAATAGGTGGGTGCAGCCCTGATCATGAGAACTTTGAAGACCACAGCCAACAGTCCAGACTTTTAATTGATTGGGGTTGGGAAATCACTGAAAGATGGATTTAAGAAAGTTATTCTCAGCTAGCTTTTTGGTAATGGGGTATACTTACTATCATTACATACGTGGTAGTCCAGAAGATAGTTTAGGAGAAGTGTTATATGGAAGAAAGCCTGCCAGGAGAAAGAGCTTTTAAAATATGCCATCACTGACTTGGCTCATACTGTGGGGTAATCCATATTGAGACTGAACAACGTAAGTGGTATTACCTAGCCCAACGTAAGGGGTGCTTAGCTGGCAGTGAACCTTGAGCAAAGTAGGGATGGCTAGGACTTTGTTCCATTCCAGGTCAGAAGTTCATTGATAGAATTCTGGAAGTTGTTGTAAAAGAAGATTTCATATCATCTGTTGAATAAGAGCTATGTCTGTAGCAGAATGATGAAAATCCTGGGCTTTTTACCTTAATAGAGTTTTTTAAGAGTCAACTTGATTCAATTGTGAATTCTCTCCCAGATCTTCCATTATTTTTGTTGCTTACTTTTTTCTTCTGTGTCTCTTGTAATAACTGAAAGAAAGTTATGATGTACACAAACTTGGTATCATCTTGCTGATTACTGTTTATATGTAGATGTAATTGTTGGAATTGTATTAAAAATGTCACTGTTAAAAATTTCTGAGAAGATGATCCATATCAGCTGGCAGCAACGCCAAGCTAAAATTGAGTGACAATGTGTTTGTAAAATCCCGTACTGCTTAGAGCAAGACTTCTTAACCCTGTCAGTCCCTTTGAAACCTAAAGATCTATTCAGAAAAATTTACCAGTGTATTTATGCATAGTCGCCGTATGCAGGTATAGGTAGGATCACAGGTCCCACAAAAAATCCATCAGCTTCCCCCAACCCCGGTAAGGAATTCTGATTCCAGAAGGATTCCACAGTTTATAAAACCTTATTTCTGTAGATTTAAAGATGGCACAAAACAGATGAATGGATGTATTTAAAGGTTTTTTTTTTTTTTCAGTGGAACATGCAAACAAATGCCTTTAGAGGTAAAAGTTGTATAGAAGCCAGGAAAATATTAAAGAAATTTTAAAATGCTGCTGAATCCACACATAGTTCTCAAAGGTCCTATAAACATTACAACACATTTATCAAGGAATATCTCAAGGTGCCAAGATATTTCCAGTAATGTACCAGAATGAACACGACCATATGATGAAAATGCATTTGCATAACTTGTCAGGAAAGAGGATCAGGAGGAAGGGAGGGTGGGAGGAGAGGGGAAAAAGGAAGAGAGAAAGAAACAGTATTACTGATGTCTTACTACGGTTACGAAATTTGCTCGCGTTGAACAATGAATTAGAAGAAAATCTTTTCCAAAAAATGTCTGCTGAGAATTAAAGAGTATTATCCTTAATATAAGTCAAGATGTCCACTGCCTAAACATCAGTGCCTTTGTGGAGAAAAGAAACAAGCCCAAATATTCAAAGTGGGCTCTCCACTTTACCACTCCCAGCCCCACACATACTTTCTAATCAAGAGAAGGAAAAGAATTGGTGGAAAAGTGTTAGATCAGTCTTATTCTGACATGAAACAGAACTGACTCCAAACAATTTAAAGAAACTGAGGAAGGCACCACTTACAGCATTCAGGGTAAAGGGACAAGCAGACAGTTACAAATGTTAAGGCATGAAACTGACAACAGCTGGAAACCATTGTCACCCAAGGGCTGAAGGGTCATGGGGAGGGCGGTGAACTGTGGGAGCCCTGTGAGAGGGGATCTGCAGCAGGAGAGTTTGGTGTAGCTGTGGTCAGGGAGCCATGCACCTGGGGGAGAAGCTCACCCCGAGACAGTGACCAAGAACGCAGCCTGGTACCATTTCAACACTTGGGCTTCACTGCTGACAAGACAAAGAAATTGTTCTTACTCACCTGGTGAAAGACACTGCCCCTTGAGCTTCTATTTACCTATAGTAACGGGTGGTTGAATTCCACCTGAGAATGGCACCTAACTAATGCTTTTCTAAATGTCCTTGCTTGGGTGGGGGTGGGGGAAACAGTAGAAGATTCTTTCAGGAAAAAGAACTACCCCCCCCCCACCCACCAGGATTGCTCTTGTTTCCATTTACTTTGGGAAACGCTGCTGAAAAAAAAGAGACATGGTCTCAGATGTTTGAAAGAATGCCATAGGTAGTTAGTGGTGGCCATAAACACGTGGCCTCCACCAGCTATATGAACTCGGTTCCAGCCATGTCTTTCAACTGCAGTTAACCCCATGGTTATATATTCTTGCTCCAGCTTCACTGGAGAAGTCTGTATTCAGAGCCAAAGTATGTTGATAAAATATTAAGGGTGATGGCACAAAATAAAAGAGATAAAACTTAGAAATTACATGGCAGGAAGCCTGACAGAATTGTGGGTGAGAAAGAATGAACTCTGAGAAAACCGTTATCATTGTTAACAGTTTTAAAGGCCTCAGTTTGAAGTAGGAATTCTTGCAATATTGTATGTGTAAAATGAGAAATTCTGACTAAATACATTTGTTTGAAAATACACGGATGTAATAAGAGCAAATTGATTATAGACTTTACAGATACCAATAATTTTCTTTTAAGGTATAAGTATTTTTTTCCACGTTGCAAGTATGTCCTTTTTCATAATAGAAAATACAAAAGAACTTGAAACATAAAGGAAAAATTACTTATGACCCTGTTACTTATAAGTAATCACTATTAGTTTGGTTCTTTCATTTTCTTCCACTGATTATGTGGTGTCCTTAAAATGAAAGTGTAATATTATTATTCTTCATTAATTGTTCCAAGTGTTCTTCAGACACTTTACACCAGTTTTTATTTTCATCAAGAGCATGTTAGAGTTTGTCTAATTATATCCTTGTTGGCCTGGTGATTAAAAAAATACCTTTGTGAATACTACAAAGAAAATTATTTTTAAGCTTGAACTTTATTCATGCATATATATTTCTTGGCCTCTTGGATCACAATGTCTGGTTCATTTCCCAGGTTGAAATGGTTCTCAGCAGTTTGTTCTTTAAATCAATTTGCCAGCCTTTCTCTCTTTTTTTCCTTCTGGGACCCCCATGATACAGGTGTTACTTCCCTTTAGAATATCCCCTTGGGCTGTTATACTATTTTCATGATGTCATTCTCTTTTCTATTTGTTCTCCGTGTGTGTTATTTGACATTATGCTTTCATTATTCTCACTAATTGTCTCCATTGCTTGTGTTTGCCTGCTGTTGAGGCCTTTTATTGTATTTCTTAATTCAGTTATAGTATTTTTAAATACCTTAATTCTAATTGTAAAATCTCATACTTCCTCAGTCTTCTGTTCCTGTACATCCCCCCCCCCTTTTTTTTTTTTAAATTCAGCAAATATTCTTCTAACTGTTACCATCAAACTCCTCTTCTGGCATATTTTCTTCAGTTCTGGATTGAAAGGGGGTTTGGGGCTCCAGCATTTCTGATATGTTTTTCTGTCTCATTTTTTAAATTTTTGGGTTGTAACAGGGTTAGGTTCTCAGGCCACTCACTGCCTTTGTGCCTGTTCGGGTGGCATAATGCTGGACTGGCAAAAGGTAAAATGTAGAAAGGAACCAGGGTTGTCAGGGCAGCAAAGGTGGACTCCAGTGAGCATCTTGGCTTCAAGCTTCCTGCCGTGCTGCAGGTGCTAGTGATGGATGGGGAGCCCTGGCCATCCTCTTCCCAGGCTAATTCCTCGGTCTCTGTGTCTCATATTGTCTCCTGCCAGCCTCAGCTTTCTGGCTGTGTTTGAGATGCAGTGTTGGTATGGACTTTTGTTAAAACTGGGCCTCAAGCTGGGGTGGCTCTCTTTGCTTTTCCAGTAGATAGCATTCCTCTGGGGAGCTTGCTTCCGTAGTTAAGATTCATGTGCTGGGACTCTGATGTCTGAATGCTTTCCGTTGCCTCAATTTTGGCCTTCAATGGGGGATGGCAGGAATTTCTAATGTCACATCCTTAGGCTGTAGGTAATGGTCTCTTCTGCGAGGAGACACAGGTGATCCCGCCTGGTTCTCCCCACTGTTTGAGGCTCCACTCTTTCTGTATCAGCAACCTCATGCTAGTCATCATCTCTCTGTACTTCTACAGTAGTGCACCCTCTGTCCTGGATGCCAATCTCCGCACTTCCCTGTCCAGCACAGTGCCAGGTCTCCCAATTCCCAGCGTGGGTAAGCACCCCTCTGTCCAGCAACTGTAGGGGGGCTCCACACGGCAGCTGGCCCTCCCACGTTGTGCTACAGTGGTATTGCTGTAATCACAGTTCAGTTGAAGTTTTTCTTATTCCTTTCTGCCAGGACCGTTGGTTCTGATGCACCTGCCATTGGCCTTTTTCTCTCGGGATTATTGACTTTACTGCGATTTAGTTGTGAATAGTTGAGAAGGCGAGCCCAGTGTCTTTACTCTGCTGCCTTCTTGCTGGACTCTTCTTTTGGCCACTTTTCTCTTGAATTATTTATTCATGGCCCTTGGGACAGTTTTTTTTTTAATATAGGAACTTTGTATAAATACAAATTCATTTAAGTCATCTCTCGATGGATTGGATAGGACTACCTGGTCACCTTTATCAGGTGGTGATTATTTTCAGTGAGAACCCCCTGCCCTATTGTCATAGAAGAAAAGCCAAGGGGCCTCCCTGGTGGCGCAAGGGGTTAAGACACAACCTATGAAGCAATCAGCAGTTACTGCAGCATGAGTTCGCTCCCTGGCCAGGGAGCAACCCACATGGCACAGCAGACCTCTCTTGTCTCGCCCGCTTCTCCCCTCAGCAGTGTATTTCAGTAGGTCTGGCTGTTCTGCTCCCTACTTTGTCTCTGGTGAATCCTCTCACCCCCCACACCTCTGGCCTATACCCCAGCTCTTGTATACATAAATAAATAAATCTTTAAAAAAGAAGAGCTAGTTTTAAAACATTGAACTCTCAATTTTTTGCTATTTAAGATATTTAAACAGAAGTATTATATTTGAATAAATGGTGAATCCTGTTTCAGATTTTGCTAGATATCAAGGTAACTTCAGATTAATTTTTAGGGAAAAGGACCATTTGTAATATTTTTTATATTCCCCCTAGAAAATATAAAACTTTTGTGATTGAGAAATTAAGACCTTTGTCCTACTTACTAGAGTTACCAAAAATGTATGAAAGAAATAAATAATAAACAGAATAATATACAGTTAGAGACAGGGGCACAATTAATTATTGTCTCGTATCTGTGGCTGCATTAAAAAAAATCAGCAAGGGTCTCCCCAGTGGCACAGTGGTTGAGCGCTGGGTTGCAAAGCTGCCCGCAGCCTCTGCGGTGCTAGTTCCATCCCCAGCTGCTCCCCGGCCACTGACGGAGGGTCCCACATGGCGCGCAGACCTCTCCTGCGGCCCCCCTGCTCCCCTCAGCAGTGTCCTTCGGTCCTTCTGCCTGCTCTGCTCCCTGCTCTGGCTCTGGTGAATTCTCTCACCCTCCCACGCTTCTGACTGTACCCAGTGCCTGTGTAAATAAAGAAATAAATAAATCTTTAAAAAAAAATCAGCAATACCTCTTCGCCTCGTCTGTAGGAAATTGCAACAGTAGAAATCATTCGCATATAGGCATTTTCCTTATAATAATTTTATTAAGGGTCACTTATCTAAAATTAGGTATTTATTTAATGTTTTGGAAACTCTTACTATTCAGAAACCCACTTCCATGACTGCCATGAACCTAGGCTGAGCTAAAAGTGACAAGTCCTGGAGGTAACCACATCCACTCTAAACTTTCTGATTACAACTATTGTCTTTCCTATGTCAACTGAAAACCCAGGTTTTGGGGCTTCAGTGTCTGAAGAGGCCAAAACTAACTTTTGTGAAAGTCACTAACTTTATTGAATTCAAAACAATCTCTAACACCCAGAGTTGCATGAGCCCTTATTTAGCTGCTCCTTGGTACAATCTGTAAATTTTTCTCAGCAGAATTTACAACAAAGATGAGAAGGGTGGAGAATTTTAATGCCAGCCTCAAGCTGGTAAGTTATTTTTAGAACTGAATTCCTAAGAGGTTTGCTGTTTTTTGTGTGCAACTTTAATTGGGCCTCAAATATCTTCAGAGGACAATTTCTGGTTTTTGAATTTCTGATCTCCTTAAGGCCAAATATAAAACAAAGAGATCATATATGTGGAATAATGTGGCTAAATATTCATTTACAGCACTTTTCTAGTCTCATATGTGTGGATCCCACTGTTCTGTATCAGCAGCCAGCAGTTGTGCGTTAAAAATATTCGTGAATAATCCCAGCTGCAAAAAAGAACAATCTGCCCTGGTCACAGATAACAGCTGTGGGTTTAGACCACCAGCAATACCGCTGGGAACTGCCTTGTACACTGCCTTGAACGTCAGTATTCCTTGGAGAGAGAATAAAGATTAGTCACTTCTGGCTCTTAGAAATTCTTGCATAACTTGCTCTTATCTCAGTATATTTTCTTGGGGATGCTTTATCCTGGCACAGGCCTCTATCTCCACTTCAGAGCTCTCCCTTTTTATCAAGGGGACGATTGAGTGTACAACTGAGTCTCCAGTTCCAGTCCAGAGGGCCACTATACAGTTCAGCTCCCTTGCAGTGCTCTGTCCTCATCTTGGGCCCTTGCATTATTGCCTTTGTCACACCATGTGGCTTGGAGTTTGTTTCCACGGTCACAAGAGTTGTGTGTCTCTTGCTCATCCAGATGTGAACCCCCTCACCATAGTAATCTAGCACTTCCTGGGCCTTTTGAAAAGTTGTTCTATACAAACCATTAAGACAATCCCAGACTTCCGCCTGGCTCGGGTGCCAAAAGACTTCAAGAAACAGTGATGAGTTTTTACTTTCAATCTTCCATGTTCCAAAGCTAGATTTCTGTTTTACTGTGGATTTTTTTTTTTTTTTTTTGCCTTCCTTCTACCTGAACTGCAACTCTGCAATTATACTTGGAGTGTAGTTTACACTGCATAAGATAAGGAGGTTTACAGAATAAGGTCATTTACCCTTGTCCTATTCTCACACTCCTTAAATACATGTGTTCTTGATTATTTCATCTGGTATGCCTTGACTGCTTTCTACGTTGTTTGCATTTTGTTGTTCTCTGAGATTATTACTAGGTTTTTGCTGAGTCTCTGTAACTCTGCTTCTGATTAACAAACAGCACACAGGGAGCTTACCAGAAAAGAGACATGTGCCCTCTTTACCTCTTTCCTCTCTTATGCTTTGTTTCTCCCTAAAGTTGAAGCATGGGTGGAAACCAGCTATAGTGGAATATTACAATATATTGCTGATTATGTTGGAAATTCTAGTAGTCCCTCAGTAAAACACTTTCTTACCTTCTTTGGTCAGTTTTGATCAATTTCCTCAAGCTGATAGCTCTTTCCTACCCACTTCATAAAGGGTCCATAAGCTCCATCTTATATGTGAATGTGCCCCCTCCCCCCTCTCATTCAGCAAGAGCTGGCCTGAGGTGTCCATGACCGTAGGGTGAGGGCAGTTCTCCAGTCATTGTCAAATAGTAAATCTGAAAAGCATCTTGATGAACTTTCCATACTTTGATCTTTGGATTGATTCATGTCAGTCTTGCCACTATCCTGTTAAGAATCCTGTTTCTTTGTTGTATATTGTTTTATTCTGCTGAATGGAGTTTTGAGAGGAAGTTAGTGTAGAATATCATTGCATGCAAACTGATTATGAATACTAGTGGAAAGTTTTTCTCATGAAAACTTGGTTTTTGAATTCAAAATTCCTGTGTTTTTGTTCTCATTTCCAGTAAACCCCCCCCTTCTGACCCCTTGACTAATAAGAACATTAATTTTATTTTTGCTGTTTTAAAATCAGGTAAATAAACAAGATTTTGTGCAACAACATTTATGGAATTCCTACAAGTGAATTTTTTTTGTTGTTCTAGATTCCAGTTGTAATATCTGAAGTATTGTAGCTGCACACAAACATTTAGCCTTAGACAAGCATAGCCAGAGCTATTATAGCCCCTCTCCAAATATGCTCTCTGGCCTTTCATTCTAGCTCAGTTTATTGGAATTCTTGTTGTTAAAGAGCATTCCTTGAAAGAATCTGGAGTCTATATAACTGGCTACAAAATAAGCTTAAAGTGCATTGACTTCTGTCATTCTGCTTCATTCCTTTCAAATCGTTTCCAGTCAGGTTTAATGAGTCATTTCAGCATTTTTTTCTATCTTCTGATAAAGTATATATCACCATTTTAAAAATATGATATTGGTATGTTATTTGGACCATAAATTTTGTGTATAAAGGAAAGTCTGAAAAAAAATAAAAGGTCTATTTCTCAAGAGGTCAGACAGAAACACTTTTGTTTCACAGGAAAGTATGGGCTGCAGCCAGTTGACTATGAGCTGAATTCACTTTCACTGATCACCAAAGTGACTTTCCAACCTAAAAGAAAAAGTGATCAAGCTAGCAGATGTCTTGGATGGCATCTAAGTTTGAACTGTGATTTGGCCCAAATAGGATTTGGAGTAGAACCATCTCCGTTTGGATAGTAATGCATTTGTTTCCTGCCCATAAGCATATAATTCAGGAAATGGTCACAAGGGGAACCACTGAATTTCATCTTTGATTCAAATTTGCACATTTCTAGAATGTACAAAATAAATGAAAGCCAAAGCTGATCTCCAAACCCAGTGGTGGATCCATCACCAAAGTTTAGAGGCTTTGTGTGTATTGTCCTCAACTTCATGTTCTTGGAAACATTTTATATTGTGCTGTCTTTAGTGAACTGTTTATCAGGAGATAAAAAATTGGAAAACAGTTGTTTATGAAGTTACTTTTATTTAAGAACCTTTTATCAGTGCTTTCCACCAAGGAAGCCTAAACTTAAAATACTACAATGATCTGACCAAGCACCCTTATTTTGGAGAAATAAAAAGGAATTATATTCTAGAGATTCCATGACTTTTCCAAGGTGACAGTGTATGTTGATAGCACATTGTGATTCAAAACTTATTGTTTATGACTGTAGAATCAAGATATTTCCCTCACAACGTGAAGATAATCCATAACCAATCATAGTCAGTCATTATAAATGAATACTTTCTGTATGAGATTTGCTGGCTTTTTCTAGCATGTCCCTCTGTGCTCCAAGCCCACCAGTGCCCTTCTGATATCTGCATTTTTTTTCCTGAAACCTGATGTGTACGACTGTTAGACAAAATCTTTTACAGCCACAGTCTTCCTGATATAAACAATTTGGCCATTACTACTTTGGAACTGCTTGCCAACTGTTGGTATATTGCCAGTGGTTATAGGGGATTTCAGAGGAAATTGGAGATGCCTCTTTCTATAAACACTGACCACTCTTGACAGTGTTGAAGGCCCTGGACTCAACTAGAGTACTTCTTGATTAGATAGTTTTAAAGGCTGAGACTTTTAAAGAAGAACATGAAATAAAAGTGAATTAAAGGTTTTCCTCTTAGGTCTGGTAGTAGAAAAGGATGTTCTCTTTCATCACTATTCAACATAGTTTTAGAAGTTCTAGTTATGGCAGTTAGGCAAAAGAAAGATATAAAAGGAATCCAAACTGGGAAAAGAGAAGTAAAACTCATTATTTACTGATGATGTGATAATGTAAATAGAGAATCCTAGAGATTCTACTAAAAAAACTAATTGAGGAGGGGGCGGAGCAACATGGCGGCGAGGAGACGCTGCGAGTAAGATCTCCCATTAAAAAAATTTAATAGGGAGGAAAAGCGGCAGGTCCCAGTGAGAACCGGGACACGGAAGATAAACGGGTGACGCCAGCAAACTACCCGAAGAAGAAAGTGGCCACAAAAGAGGACCAGAAGGGAGGGAAGCGCAGAACCCTGCTCCCCTCCCCCGCCCACAGAGGCGGCACTCTCCGACCGGCAGAGAGGAGGAAAACAACAAACCAAAACGGCCCACAAGAACAAACGACGCAGCAAGCGGGACTGTGAGTGGAAAGGAACTATTGCAGCCACCACACTCTGTGAACGGGAGCTGTGGAGAACCCTGCAGGATTCGCCGCGGCGGTGAGCGAACGGCTCCGGGCGCCATTAGAGAAGAACAAAGACCCCAGGAGACCCGCACACAGCCAGGGCTGCCGGTAAGCTTGCGCTGAAAAGCGGTGCGCTTGGCGCGCTTGAAAAGCAAACGGGGACCGGGATCGCGACCGGGATCGCAGCTGCCCAGGTACCCGCGCCTGCGACCTAGGCTTGCGGGGAGACGCGCGGAGGCCCTCACGGGGGTGAAAGTCCCTCACTGAGTGAGCAGGAACCAGGCGCCCAGGCACGGGAGCTGGTGCAAAAGGCGCCATTCCCGCGCCACTGAACTGGGCTACAGCCCGCGTCCTGGACCTGAGGGCTTTGGAACTGAGACCCGGGGCACGAAATTCGGGGCGTGGGTTCTCCACGACGGTGGGGCACAAGGCAGACACAGCACCCCAAAGCCGTTGAGGTTTACCCTACCATTCTCGCTCTGCTCCCTGTCCCACGGAGGGGGGGGTTGAAAAACAGCCCCCCAAGGACAATAGGAGAGATCTCTGGTGCCACCTAGCGACCAGAAAAAAAAGTCACGAACACCCCATAGAACAAGGAAACTTCTTAAGAAAAGACTTCTTGAAAAGGGCAGAAGGCTTCTGGAGGACCCAGTGGCCAGATGGGAAGTTAGCCCAAGCCAGGCCCCTTCCGACCAGCAGTCTGAGCCCACAGAGGGAGCAGGCACCCACGTCCGGGGCAGACCGGGTGCACAGAAGAGTGTGCCTGAAACCGGAGGCTCAGGGACTGCATCCTGCTTTGCCATTTTAGAACAGGGACATTTCTTCAGTAAAGACTGCCTAAAACCAGCAGAAAGCTCCCCCAGAAGCCAGAGATGGCTCCTGGAAGAGCCAGAGGGGAGCGGAGAAGTTCACCCAAGATGCCAGCCAGTCCGAGCAACACAGTGTCCCAATGCATACGACAAATTAGAAAACAGACAGTAGGGAGTAGAAGAACCACACGCAACCTAACAACTCCTCAGGAAAGAAGCACACCACAAAAAGAAAACCACTCCCCAGATTGCAACGACAGCAACTTGGAAGAACTTATGAGCCTTCCAGAAAGAGAATTTAAAATTGCCATGATTAAAAAAGTGATAGAAGTCATAAAGGAAAACAATGATCAGAAGAAGGAAATAGAGTCCCTAAAGAGGGAAAACAATGGTCAGAAGAATGAAATTGAGTCCCTAAAGAGGGAAGTAAAAGAAATGCAGGAGATCAAAGAATTAATAGAGGAACTAAAGAACTCTGGGGAAAGCAATGAAAGCAGAATAGATGAAATGGAAGAATGAATAAGTACTCTTGAAGACACAGAAATAAAAAGAACCAAAACAGAAAAGGAAAGAGAAGTACGAAGGAAAAAGAACAAAGAAAGACTTCAGGAACTATCTGACTCCATGAGGAAAGGAAATATAAGAGTTATAGGAATTCCAGAAGGAGAGGAGAGAGATGTAGGAACAGAGAAAATATTCCAGGAGATAATTGAAGAGAACTTCCCAAACGTGAAGAAGGAGCTGAAAATTGATATACAAGAAACAAGAAGAACACCAAACTTCCACGACGAAAGGAAAAATACAGCAAGACATATAATAGTAAAGCTCCCAAGAATCCGGGACAAGGAAAAAATAATGAAGCTGACAAGAGGGAAGAAACAGATAACATTCAAAGGGAAACCAATCAGACTGACATCAGACTTCTTTGAAAAAACACTACGGGCAAGGAGAGAGTGCAGGGACATAGTCAACAGACTCCAAGAAAACAGATGCCAACCAAGAATACTGTATCCCTCAAAGCTCTCCTTCCTCTATGAAGAAAGAATAAGGACCTTCCCAGACAAACAGAAACTCTGGAATTTCATTACGACTAAACCCCCACTCCAAAAAATACTACAAGGAATCCTAAAGCCAGAACCTCAGAGGGACGAATAACAACAAAAGAAGGCCAAAAAAAAAGTTATTAAAAGAATAAATAAATGAAATCAAAGGAAAGACAAACACAATGGCAAATACAGAAGCTAACATATCAATATTAACTCTAAATGTAAATGGACTAAACTCTTCAATAAAAAGACACAGAGTTGCAGCCTGGATTAAGAAACAAAACCCAACCTTTTGCTGTCTCCAGGAAACACATTTAGCTACAAAAGATAAAAATAGGCTCAAAGTCAAAGGATGGAAAACAATCCTACAAGCAAATGGACCAAAAAAGAAAGCAGGAACAGCTATACTTATATCAGATAAAACAGACTTAAAACTCAAAAAAATAAAAAGAGACCCCAATGGTCACTACATTATGATCAAGGGGACAATACTTCAAGAAGAAATAACACTCATTAACATATACTCACCAAACGAAGGAGCACCAAAATATATCAGACAACTGTTGTCCTCTCTGAAAACAGACATCAGAGAAAACACATATGTAGTGGGATACTTCAACACACCACTATCAACAATGGATAGATCAACAAAACAAAAAATAAGTAAAGACACTAAAGCTCTAAATAAGGACCTAGAGCATTTGGGAAAAACAGACATCTATAGAACACTAAACCCCCCAAAAATGGAGTACACATTTTTCTCAAGTGCACACAGATCATTCTCCAGGATCGATCACATACTGGGGCACAAGACAAACATCAACAGATACACTAAGACTGAAATTATACCAACCATCTTCTCTGACCATGAAGGCATCAAACTAGAAATAAGCCATAAAAAGAAGGCAAGGAACTTTCCTACCTCATGGAGACTAAAAACCACACTACTGGAAGACCACTGGACTAATGAGGAGATCAATGAAGAAATTAAAAAATTCTTTGAATTGAATGACAAGGAGGACACCAATATCCTAAATGTATGGGATGCAGCAAAAGCAGTAATAAGAGGAAAATATATAGCAATAGAAGCTCACATCAAGAAACAAGAAAGAACTCAAAGAAACAACCTAATCTCGAAGCTCAAAGATCTAGAAAAAGAACAACAAAAAAACCCCAAAACCAGTAGAAGAAAAGAAATAATAAAAACCAAAGCAGAAATAAATGAAATTGAAACCAAAAAAACAATCCAAAAAAACAATCCAAAAACAATCCAATGAAACCAAGAGCTGGTTCTTTGAAAAAAATAAATAAAATAGACAAACCCCTAGCCAGGCTCACAAAGGAAAAAAGGGAGAAAGCACAAATAAACAGGATCATAAATGAAAGAGGAGAAATCACAACAGACACAGCAGAAATCAAAAGAATAATCAGTAACTACTATGAACAGTTATATGGAAACAAGTTCAACAATCTAGAGGAGATGGACAAATTCCTACAACTCTACAATCACCCAAAGCTAGATAAAGAAGAAATAGAACACCTAAACAGACCAATTTCAAGCAGCGAAATTGAAATGGTAATCAAAAACCTCCCCAAAAACAAAAGCCCAGGACCTGATGGATTTACAAATGAATTCTACCAAACATTCAGAGACGAATTAGTGCCTATCCTTCACAAACTCTTCCAAAAAATTGAGAAGGAAGGGACAATACCAAACACGTTCTATGAAGCCAACATTACACTAATACCAAAACCGAACAAGGACAACACAAAAAAGGAAAACTACAGGCCAATCTCCCTAATGAACACTGATGCAAAAATCCTCAATAAAATTTTAGCTATCAGAATCCAACAATGTATCCATAAGATAATTCACCACGACCAAGTTGGATTCATTCCAGGGACACAAGGATGGTTTAACATCCGAAAATCAATCAACGTTATCCAACACATCAACAAAAAGAAATATAAAAACCATATGATAATATCAATAGATGCTGAGAAAGCTTTCGACAAAGTGCAACACCCATTCATGATAAAAGCCCTTGAAATTCTTGGGATACAAGGAACATACCTCAACATCATAAAGGCCATCTATGACAAGCCAACAGCCAGTATCATTCTCAATGGTGAAAAGCTGAAAGCAATTCCATTAAGATCTGGAACAAGACAAGGATGTCCACTCTCACCACTGCTCTTCAATATAATACTGGAAGTCCTAGCCAGAGCAATAAGACAAGAGAAAGACATCCAAGGAATCCAAATAGGAAAAGAAGAAGTCAAACTATCACTATTTGCAGATGATATGATAATATACATAGAGAACCCCAAAATCTCCACAGAAAAACTAATTCAACTCATCAATCAATTCAGTAAAGTGGCAGGATACAAAATCAACATGCAAAAGTCAGTAGCCTTCCTATACACAAACAATAAATCTGAAGAAGAAGAAATCAAAAAAACCATCCCTTTTATTATCGAAACAAAAAAAATCAAATATTTGGGAATAAATCTAACAAAAGAGGTAAAGGACCTATACAAAGAAAACTATAAAACACTGTTAAAAGAAATAGAAGAAGACACAAAGAAATGGAAAGACATCCCCTGCTCATGGATTGGAAGAATAAACATTATTAAAATGGCCATCCTTCCAAAAGCAATATACAGATTCAATGCTATTCCAATCAAAATTTCAATGTCATTCTTCAAAGAAATAGAACAATTATTGATGAAATTCATATGGAATCACCAAAACCCCGAATAGCCAAAGCTCTACTGAAAAAAAAAGAAGGAAATGGAGGCATCATACTCCCAGACTTCAAACTCTACTACAAAGCCATAATCATCAAAACTGCATGGTATTGGAACAAGAACAGACATACAGACCAAAGGAATCGAATAGAAAATCCAGAAATAAACCCACAGATTTATGGTCAACTAATCTTTGACAAAGGAGCAAAGACTATGCATTGGAGCAAAGAAAGTTTGTTCAATAAATGGTGCTGGGAAAACTGGGTCGCTACATGCAAAAGAATGAAGCTTGAACACTACCTCACACCATACACAAAAATCAACTCAAAATGGATTAAAGAATTAGACATAAGACCTGAAACCATAAAATACATAGAAGGAAATATAAGCGAAACACTACGGGATTTGCACATCAAAGACATCTTTACAGACACATCACCCAAAGCAGTGATAGTGAAGGCAAAGATAAACAGCTGGGACTACATCAAATTAAAGAGCTTCTGCACAGCAAAAGAGACAATAACAAAAACAAAGAGAAACCCCACCAACTGGGAAAACATTTTTGCACACAACACTAATGATAAAGGACTGATCACAAAAATCTGCAAAGAGCTAATAAGACTCAGCAACAACAAAGAAAATAATCCAGTCAAAAAGTGGGCAGAAGAGCTAAAAAGAAACTTCTCTGAAGAGGAAATGCAAATGGCCAACAGGCATATGAAAAAATGTTCAACATCACTTGTAATCAGGGAAATGCAAATCAAAACTACCATGAGATACCATCTCACACCAGTGAGAATGGTACATATTAAAAAAAAAAGCAACAACAAATGTTGACGAGGGTGTGGAGAAAAAGGAACTCTCTTGCACTGTTGGTGGGAGTGCAAACTGGTCCAACCACTATGGAGAGCTGTGTGGAGATTTCTGGACCTACTAAACATAGAGCTTCCATATGATCCAGCAATTCCACTCCTAGGTATCTACCCAAAGGACACAGAAACATCAATTCCAAAGAACACCTGCACCCCTATGTTTATAGCAGCACTATTTGCAATAGCTAAGCTTTGGAAACAGCCCAAATGCCCAAAAATAGATGACTGGATCAAGAAGATGTGGTACATATACACCATGGAATATTACTCAGCATTCAAAAAAGATAAACACATGCAATTTGCAGCAACATGGATGGCGTTGGAAGGAATCATGCTCAGCGAAATAAGCCATAAGAAAAAGAAAAATACCGGATGGTCTCACTCATAGCAGGAATCTAGAAAACTTAAATAAGGGACCAGGAAAATGAATAACTATAAGAAAGTGAAAATCAAAATCAACAAAAAACTATGAACCAGAGACACTTTTGGGGGGTGGGGGCGGGAGGGGAGGGATTGGGGTCAGAATGGTGCGTTTGCAATTGTATGGGGGAATATAAAAATAAAATTTATTATTTAAATTAAAAAAAAAAACTAATTGAAACAATGAATCTATACAGTAAAGTGGCAGGTCCCACAATCAATTTACAAAAATCATTTGTGTTCCTAAACAGTGAGCTAGGAGAGAAGGAATCAGGAAAATAATCCCAGGGCCTCCCTGGTGGTGCAGGTGGTTGAGAGCCACACTGTGAAGCTGTCCGTGGCCTCTGCAGTGTGGGTTTGATCCCAGCTGGCCGGCGAGAGTCCCACATGGTGAGGCAGACCTCTCCTGTCTCACCTGCTGCTCCCCTCAGTCTGCCTGTTCTGTTCCCCGATCTGTCTGGTGAGTCTTCTCACCCTCCCGCGCACCTGGCCTGTACCCTGGTTCTTGTATAAAAATAAATAAATCTAGAAAAGAATCCCAATTACTATTGCAGCTAAAGAATTAATTACCAAGGAGTAAAGTTAACAAAGGAGATGAAGGGCTGTACAATGAAAAATACAGGACATTGTTTAAAGAAATAGAAAAAGATACAAAGAAATGGAAAGATATTTTCATTTCATATATTGGAAGAATTAACATTATTGATATGTTCATTTTACCCAAAGCAATATACAGTTTCAGTTTAATCTCTATCAAAATTTCAATGGCATTGTTCAAAGAAATAGAACAGCATTACTGAAATTCAATGGAACTACAAAACACCTTGAAAAGCCCAAAGAATCCTAACCAAAAAAATAAAATGAATAAAAAAATACAATGAATGGTGGCATCATACTCCCAGACTTCAAACTATACTACAAAACTGTAGTCTAAACAGTATGGTACTAGAATAAAACAGATACACAGAACAATGGAATAGAATTGAGATCCCAGAAATAAACCTACATTATACGGCCAGTTAATCTATGACAACAGAGCCAAGAGTATACATTGGGGGAAGAAATAGTCTCTTCAACAAAATGGTGTTGGAAAAACTGGACAAACTTATGAAAAAAATAAAATTAGACCACTCTCATACCACGCATAAAAATTAACTCAAAGTGGATTAAAGACTTGGATGTCAGACCTGAAACTATAAAATGCATAAGAAAACAGACAAAATACTCCATAGCATTGACTTAAAGTGATAGCTTTGGGGATTCAAGTCTAATAGCAAGGGAATCAAAAGCAAAACTAAACAAGTGGGGCTATATCTTTGTTCATTGTTTCTGCACAATTGAGGAAACTACCAGTGAAAAAGACACACTATTTGTTTTTTTTTTTTATAGAGGCATTTATTTATTTGTTTGTTTGTTTGCTTGTTTATACATGCACTGGGTACAGTCAGAAGCGTGGGAGGGTGAGAGAATTCACCAGGGCCAGAGCAGGGAGCAGAGCAGGCAGAAGGACCGAAGTACACTGCTGAGGGGAGCAGCGGGTGGCAGGAGAGGTCTGCGCGCCATGTGGGACCCTCCTCTGGTGGCTGGGGAGCAGCCAGGGATCGAACCGGTGCCGCAGAGGCCGCGGGCAGTTTCACAACCCAGCGCTCAAGCGCTGCGCCACCGGGGAGGCCCAAGACACACTATTGAATATGAAAAAATATAAGCACACCATAAGTGAGACAAGGGGATGATAGGCACAATCTCAAAAAAAAAAAAAAAAAAACTTATATAACTTGACAAGAAGCAAACAAATAATCAAAAAATGGGTAGAGGAGGAGCTAAATGGACACTTCTCTAAAGAATACAGACAGATGGCCAACCGGCACATGAAAAAATGCTCATTGTCACTTACCATCAGGGCAATGCAATTCAAAAGCACAATGAGGGGCCTCCCTGGTGGTGCAGGGGGTTCCATCTCATTACTACGAAGCTGTCTGAAGCCAGTGCAGCACGAATTGGATGCCCGGCCAAGGAGGTCACCCTTATGGCACAGGAGACTTCTCCTGTCTTGTCCGCTGCTTCCCTCAGCAGTGTATTTCAGTAGATCTGCCTTTTCTGCTCCCCACTCTCTCTGGTGAATCCTCTCACCCCCCACACCTCTGGCCTGCACCCCAGCTCTTGTATGCATAAATACATCTTTAAAAACAAAAAAACAAAATCACAATGAGATACCATGTTAATGCTATGAGAATGGCCCATATCAAAAAGACCAGAAACAGCAAGTGTTGGTGAGAATGTGGAGAAAAATGATCCCTTGTACACTGTTGATGGGAATTCAGATTGGTCCACCTCCTATGGAAAACAGTATGGCGGTTCCTCAAAGTGTTATAAATAGATATACCATATGGTTTAGCAATTTCACTCCTAGAGAATGTCAAAACACTAATTTTTTTTTTTTTTTTTTTTTTTTTTAAAAAAAATATTTTATTTTATATAATTCTTACATCTTTTTTTCATCTTTGCACAATGTATGCATTTTCATTTTGGTTATATTCCCCATACAATTGCACCCCCCCCTTATTTTGACTCTAGTTCTTCCTCTCCCCGCCTCTCCCTCCTCCCCCATCCCCCATCCCCCTGTAGTGTGTCTCTGGTGTCTAGTTGCTTGTTGATTTTGATTTTTACTTTGTATTGATTAGTCTTTTTCCTGGCATCTTATTTGGGTTTTCTAAATTCCTGCTATAAGTGAGACCATCCGGTATTTTTCTTTTTCTCTCTGGCTTATTTCGCTGAGCATGATCCCTTCCAGCGCCATCCATGTTGCTGCAAATTGCATGTGTTTATCTTTTTTGAATGCTGAGTAATATTCCATGGTGTGTATGTACCACATCTTCTTGATCCAGTCATCTATTTTTGGGCATTTGGGTTGTTTCCATAGCTTAGCTGTTGTAAACAGTGCTGCTATAAATGTAGGTGTGCAGGTGTTCTTTGGAATTACTGTTTCTGTGTCACTTGGGTAAATACCTAGGAGTGGAATTGCTGGATCATATGGAAGCTCTATGTTTAGTAGGTCAAGAAATCTCCACACAGCTCTCCATAGTGGTTGGACCAGTTTGCACTCCCACCAGCAGTGTAGGAGAGTTCCTTTTTCTCCACACCCTCGCCAACATTTGTTGTTGCTAGTTTTTTTTTTTTTTTTTTTTTTTTTAATAGCTATCTGCATATTTATTTTTTTTTTATTTTTTTTTTTTTTAAATATTAAATTTTATTTTTATATTCCCCCATACAATTGCAAACGCCCCATTCTGACCCCAATCCTTCCCCTCCCGCCCCCCACCCCCCAAAAAGTGTCTCTGGTTCATAGTTTTTTTGTTGATTTTGATTTTCACTTTCTTATATTCATTTTCCTGGTCCCTTATTTAAGTTTTCTAGATTCCTGCTATGAGTGAGACCATCCGGTATTTTTCTTTTTCTTTTTGGCTTATTTCTGGACCTACTAAACATAGAGCTTCCATATGATCTAGCAATTCCACTCCTAGGTATTTACCCAAAGGACACAGAAACATCAATTCCAAAGAGCACCTGCACTCCTATGTTTATAGCAGCACTGTTTACAATAGCTAAGCTTTGGAAACAACCCAAATGCCCAAAAATAGATGACTGGATCAAGAAGATGTGGTACATATATACCATGGAATATTACTCAGCATTCAAAAAAGATAAACACATGCAATTTGCAGCAACATGGATGGCACTGGAAGGGATCAAAACACTAATTTAAAGAGATATATGCACCCCTGTGTTCACTGTGTAATGGCTACGTATGGAAAGAACTTAAGGGCCCAAGGGCAGAGGAGTGGATTAAGATGTGTTATATATTCAAGATGGAATGCTATTTGGCTATAAAAGAAAAAGGATAAACACTTGTCATTTGCAACAACATGGATGAAACTGGAGGGAATTTTGCTAAGTGAAATAAGTCAGAAGGAAAATGATAAATACCAGATGGTTTCAATATATGTAGAATATATAGAGAGAAGGTGACCAGTTAAACAAGACAAAACCAGTAACAAACTCTAGAAATCTGACTGCAGAATTGAGGCTACTGAGAGGGAAGGAAGGGTGGAGAACAAGGTGTGGAAGGGCCCAGTGAACTATGGTGGAGAAGTGTGGATGCCTTGGTAGTGGATGTAGTGTGGTGACCTGGTAATGCACATCTAAAGAGGTGAAGGACCTCCCGGGTGGCGCAGGTGGTTGAGCGGAGTGCTATGAAGCTGTCCCCAGCCTCTGCAGCATGGGTTCCATCCTGGCCAGCCGGGGAGATACCCACGTGGTGAGGCAGACCTCTCCTGTCTCGCCCGCTGCTCCCCTCAGCAGTGTATTTCATCAGTCTGCCTGTTCTGTTCCCCATTCTGTCTCTGGTGAATCCTCTCACCCTCCCGCACATCTGGCCTGTACCCAGTTCTTGTATAAATAAATCTTTAAAAAAAAATAAAGAGGTGAGAACCTCTAAATCATCTAGTAAAACAGTGTTACCTCAGTTAACAAAAATTAAAAAAAATAATAGCAGTGAACAGACCTCTAAACCAGGAGAAAGTGAATTCTATCCACTTATGGGTTTAAGGCCATTGAATTCTTATTTAGGATTTCAGGCCAATTTGACAATTTTGTTGTCAAAAGTCATTGTTACTTCAGATTAAGATATGGGACTTTTTTCCATAAATATAACTGCAACTCTATGTTTTTTTTTATTTTGGGGTCTTGTGGTGGGAGGAGTGGGTTTAGTCAAACAAGAAATTTTCTGTTGTTTTCTCTCTCTAAAGGAACATGCTGAGAATGAAGCATTTCTTTGAACTGTTCAGATTGAATCTTTTGCTAAGCAATACTCAGTCATGGAGACAGGAAAATAGCTACAAAGAGATTGTTGGAGAAACACGGATGGCTTAAATTTATCATGTGTCAATAGCACATTACTTCCTGTAGCATAATAAATACAATGAAATGGCCTATATGAACATTTTTCTGTAGATTTTGCTGAGATAGGAATGAAATAGCAAGGAGATTTAAGCTTGAAGAGAGAAGGAAAAGGCAATAAAATATTCACTAATGCTTCCAAGAATGGGAATTTTTCCAAGGATGGAAAACCAGAGAGTAGAAACCAGAGTATCAAGAGATAATCCTTTAAAACCATAACTAAACAACACGTATGTTCATGTAAATGCCCTAGCTCTCTTAAATATTTATTATCAAAAATATGGTTTTTAGCATGTGCTCTTATGAAAACAGTGGTTGTCGTATCAAGTCTTTATGAATGTCCATATGGAAGTCATAAGAACCTTCTTGCTTGCAGGCTGAGCACTTTTGCAGCACACACACACACATAAATCCTCACTCCACAGCCTGGTCCCTGCAGCTTTTGATTACTTATTGGAGGCTTGATGACTCTCTGGTCTTCCTCTCTTCCACAGGATGACACTGGAGGGATGTGAGCAGGAATCTAAAAACAAAAATCTGGATGAAAAACTGAAAGTTTCATATATATATATATATATATACACACACACACACACACACACACACACACACACACACACACACACACACACACACACACACACACACATACTGAGATCAGAGTGGTTAAAATCCAAACCATTTTTGGAAGCATGAACAGGGTCATTCTAGATAGAAGTTTAGGCTCTTCCCACAGATCCATTCCCTTCCTCTGTGTTTTGCCCCTTCCAGAGTTAGGGGAGCCATCAGTCCATTGGGCAACAGTTAAAACAGCTAAAAACTACTTGTTTGGCTTTGTGGGGGTTGCAAAACCAATCAAGACATAATACTTAAGCAGGGAGTTTGTGGGCTGATTATGAAAGTAATGTGTTATTTTTAGAGTAAATGTAGTAAAAGGTTCATATCTAAATTGGAGTTGTCCCTCAAAGCATTAATTTGGGGGAGTGGAGTCTATAAAATTGTTCCTCCTGTCTCACCTTTCATCCACTCTTCATTGCTGACCTTTTCCTTTTGTGTTTATTAATATCATTACCTTTGACTTTTGTCCATCAATTATTTCTAGACTGGGTCTGAATGCAATGTTACTTAGTCTCTTGTATTACATGGGCAAGCTTAAACTGTACACTGTAACACTGTGTGAAAGCAGAAAATTGTAATAGGACTTGAAATGAGAATATTAAGTTCAACCTGAAGTAGTAGCTCACATCCTGTATAAATCTATAAGCAAGGGCAAAGAAGGAATGAAAAATACAGTACTACTGACTACCTTAGCAATACAAACATGAATTTGTTATTTGGTTTTATATGTTCTAAATGGGTCTTGATTATTTAAAAGCCCATTTTCCAAACAAAAGCTGATTCAAGTCCTGGAAAGAGAGAGTTAGACATTAGTGTGTCTGTCCATGTGTGTTCACTGAGAATTTGTTTTTGGCCACTAGATGGCGCTCTTTCACTTTGAAATAGTTATTTTCTGTTGAGGCTTTTGCCTTTATTTTGTTTATTGTTCTGTTGATACAGAGATGGGAGGAAATCAAATTATTTTTAAGCCGAGATTTCCTGTCCCTCTGTAGATACCTAGGAATTTTAGTGTGTTTAGCTAACCTGTAAAATAATAGGTTTTGTAATTATTATGCCACTTAATACTCATTGATAATGTTTTGTGAAAAAAATAATTTGTATTTCCTGTGAAAGCATTTTATGTTATATATACTTGGTTGAGACATAAAGGACTAATTATTAGTACATATTAGGGTGGTTTAATCTATTTCCTATATTTGATTTAAGAATGTGTTGGGAAACCAACAAAATGTCAATATCTGAGTCTTAGACAACCAGGAATATATATTTTAGCAAGTGAGTCTGTTGAGCAGATGTGTTATGAGAAGCACTAAGATCCAGTTCTGCACTGTAGTAAGGGAACATTTTCCATAGGGATTCGGGTCAGTCAGCGAACAGTAATTCAAACCAAAGTTGAAGATAGTTGAGGCCAAATTGTTCAATGTAGACAGCTCTAGTAAAAATTGCCTAGAGGAGTTACAATCGGTATAATAAGATTATTGAAGAAAATGCTCTGTTTGCATAGTGAGTTAAAGTTGGCGAGAGTCTTATAGAGAAAAGGTGGTCCACTAGGATGCATCAAGGGACAAGCTGTGTGAACATCTCTTCCCCAACGTATGGGGGGACATCCTCTTCCCTCTGCTTTTGGGCCCCTTGCCTTACAATACCTGATACATAAGCTCTTGGAGTCTCAACCGATCTTACTGATTTTCATCGTCACAGTGTCCCTTTGACAGGGCGCATGTCTGAGGCACATGTTAGAGGATGGGGTGAGAAGTGCATTAGGCCAAGAGCAGCCACCCTGCAAACACAGTCTGGGGAGAGGGCGGGGTGCCTGAGGTGATGGCACTGACTCCAACTCACCACAGCTGCTGGGATGTCCCCCAGGAGGCCAGATGCATTCCTTAACTCAGAAGACTGGGGAATGTGGCCTGTGATTGCTCCATCGTGGTCCTAAGAGCTTTAGCTTTAGAAAACAGTTTCTTCCATCCCTCCCCTCCGTCCTTCCTCACATCTCTCAGTTGCACCTTATAAGTATGCCATGCTCATGTTCATCATGCTGTTCATTTCCCACTGCACTGTGGGATGAGAATGGGGAAATCACACGGCAGGGAAATCTGTCAGTTTGATAAAATCCCCACTAGGTGATTCTGATTCCTAATTTTAGAGAGTTGCCAGCTTAGAAGGATGAAGGACTCAAGTGGAACACTCGAGCAGATGCTCAACAAAAGTTTGCAGACTTTATCACTGAGCTGAGGTACATACAGTACATCAAGACTTACCTGAGACAGTAGGACCTTGTGGGCACTCAGTGAATTTGGGGTGACCAGTGACTGTTGCAATGGTGTTGGTGGTAGTGCAGTCACTTAACAAAGGGCATAGTTCCTGAGAAACAGTGACTTTTTGGTTGTGCAAACATTATAACAGATGATTTTTTAAAAATTTTTTTGTATTTATATATTTTTTACACCATTGTTCATTTTTCAACAATATTTGCTTCCCCCACCCACCCTCAGGTGTAGTCCCCATAGAATTTCCTTTACCAATGCACCCGTGCACCATCACTTCAGTCCCCTGTGCTCCTCCCTCTGATCACTCTCCCTCCTCCGCCCCTGCAGGATGTCTCTGATTTATAATTGTCTGTTTGTTTTTGTTTCATTGTGTTTTGTATCGTAATTTTTTTTCTCCTGATGTCTTATTTGGTTCCCCTATATTCCTCCTAAGTGAAACCATCCAATATTTTTCTTTTTCCTTCTGACTTATTTCAGTGAGCATAATTCCTTCTAGCTCCATTCGTGTTGTTGTGAATGGCATGAGTTTATGTTTTTGGTTGCTGAATAATATTCCATTGTGTATATATACCACATCTTCTTGATCTAGTCATAGGCATTTGGGTTGTTTACAGGTTTTACTTATTACATATAGTGTATAGCATATAATTAACTACACATATCTAGACAGCATAGCCTGCCCCACGCCTAAGTACAGTACAGCTTGTTGAGACCACCATCATATATGTGGCCTGTCATTGACTGACACACTGATAAGCCACACGCACGGTATTAGCAGAAGTGATGGTGATAGTAGTAGTAATAATACCTATAAATAACTTCTGTGTTACTCAACTTTGTCATTAAATTTATTGGTTATATACTACATGGTCTTGTTCCATGAAACTGACAGATGGGCTGCTAAAACACCTAAATTGCTGAGGAGACTTGAACTGTCTTTACTTTCTCTGCGAAGTCTAATACCCCTAACCCCCTTGCCATAGCTGGGACTGTGATTCTCTTAGCTTGCTCTCCTTTTGATTTTTAAATAATTTCTTTGTCCTAATATATTAGGGCATTTATTTGATTCATTTTCATCTTCCTGCACAAGTCTGTAAGCTCATGTGAACAGAGGTCTTTTTACCTCACTGATCTATCCTCCAGTCCCCAAAATAGCACCTGGTACAGTGTCCAGATTCAGAAAATATTTGTTGAATGAAGGAATGCTTTCCTGTGTGAAATTCAGCAGCTGTCATAAATAATAGACACAAAGCATATATTAATCACACAAAACCAAATGGATATTAAATTCTGAGTGACTATTAAATGTCCTTGAATGATGATTTTTTAAATTAACTTTTAACTATAAGAATATTTTCTAAGTTATCACAGGAAATATTTTTAAAATTGTCACAAAGAACATTTTTTTAAAATTAGCACTTGGTTTAAAGTGTGGATCTGGAGCTGGAGGACATTAGATTATAATAAACAAATTTTTGAGTGGTTTTCTGCAGCAAGGTTTTAAACTACTGTGTGCTTCAATTTTCTCTGTATATTATTATTATGTGAATTAAATGAGTTAGTGCATTTAAACTCTTAGAACAGGGACTGTAATGTAGCAAAAAAGCAATTAATGAATTGAATTTAGATTCCCCACTTGTTTTAGCTACAATTATATGATATTATCTTGTAATTAAATTTAAATTTAGCTTTAAGTTTCTGATTAGCTTTCAGATGGAATCGAGCTGCAGATAAATACATGATTTGAGGGATTTCCATATTCTTGTTTTATTATAGTAACACACCTAGGATGAAACAAAATGTTGAATTTATTATGGAATCTTTTATTGCAACATCAATTTTAAAAGAGTGCAGTTTTCATGAATCTTTTGTTTCTGATTTTTTATAGATCCCCATATTAAAGTTTCTGGAAAGAAAGAAGATGTTAAGGAAGCCAAGGAAATGATCATGTCTGTCTTGGACACAAAAGTAAGTGAATGTTAAGGACATTCAGATGTCAAAACCTTATATCTGCAAGGGCTGCTTCATGCTGTCATGAAAGAACCATTTGGAGAAGAAAAACCAGGAGAAAGGAATGGTGCTTATTTTAAAATAAGCACGCATGATTCTACAATGGATGTAGGGTTCTGTTTAAAATTTCACTAATTTCTTTCATTTGGGTAATTGAGTAATATCACGCACAATGCATATGTGTATGTATGCACATGTGTATGTATATGTGCATAAGTATGTATGTGCCATCCTCGGAAACTAGACATTGGTCATGATTAAATTGGCAGGAGTTAACCTTTTTGCCTTTCTAATGCCCATAGAAAACTAGGTCGCTCCTCTGTATTCTTTGTGTGTGTGTGGTGGTGTGAAATTTGATGTTTTCTCTTATACATGTGTAGGGTTTCCCTACAAGAACATATATGGAGGAATAATAGGGAATGCAAAATTTAAATATGGAAAATTTGTACTCATTGGTGAGAATTTTCTTTAATGTACACTTCTAAATTACTATATGTCAGGCACTTTGCTAAGCATATTGCCTTGTTTAATCCTTTTTTTTAATTGTTATTTTTGTTGAAGTATCATTGTTTTACATCCTTGATAGTGTTTTGACAGTATAGGATTTCCCCCTCAGGGTAGTTGCCTGCGCTCCCTGTGGGCATCTCACTGAAACACTCTTTGTCCTCACCTTAGTCCAGTATGCACTCTCCCCTTCCTCCCACCCCCATCCCCTCTCACTTCCTCTTAATGAACACAGAATTCACTCAGAATTCAATAGCTGATAGGTAAGTGGGAGAGTGGCATCCAGGTTGTCCGGTTCTTTTTTTGTGGGGAGGGAGGCATTTAGTAAAAGTGTATTGTGTACAAAGGACAATTCATGAACTGTGAGCCTTCAAATCAGACGCAGAGATGAAGCTCAACACCACACTGTGACAGAAGATTTATCAAGTCCTCACCACCGTGGTTTACTATCTGGTATCTCAATGAAATGATCTCTGATTTTTTTTTCTTATTCTTAAGAATTATTCACTTTATAATTATTAAATATTTAAGAATTTTCTCCAAAATTGAGCATCTCTTTCCTGTACTTCAAAGAGAAAACTAAAATAAGACCTAAGTTTAAAAATCAAAGTACTAGGCCTCCCCTGGTGGCACAGGCGATTGAGCGCAGTGCTGTGAAGCTGTCTGCAGCCTCAGCAGCGCTGGTTTGATCCCGGCCTGCCGGCGAGGGTCCCACATGGCATGGCAGACCTCTCTCCTGTCTCACCCGCTGTTCCTCTCAGCAGTGTATTTTGTCAGTCCGCCTGTTCTGTTCCCTGCTCTGTCTCTGGTGAATCCTCTCACCTTCCCGTGCATCTGGCCTCTACCCAGTTCTTGTATAAATAAATTAAAAAATAAATCTTTAAAAAAAAAATCAAAGTACTTCATGGAAAAATTGTTTAAAATTGAAGAATTCAGAGCACGTAAAACTTTTGATATTTTTAACATTTTATTGTATTTGACTTTACTTTGACTCTGAGCACTGAAGAATTTCAGTATCAATCTTGTAAATGAGAAAATATTTCATGTCAGATTTTATAATTTCACAGGTTAACTTCCCCAGATTAAATGCATGAATTCTGATATGACCACAATGTTTTTATTCATTATGTCTCAGAATTTACCTCTTGTTTTAATGTAATTTTATGTTTTATGTTGTTTTACTTAGTGTTTGACTGCTAGATATCTATGATTTGTGACCTCTTCCTTGCTTTTCTTTCTACCTGTGAGAACAGTAGTTGGTTTACTTTGTAGAGAGTTACATGCAGTGATAGAGAAATTGGGAAAACAATGCTTGTAAATATTTTTAATTCAGTTTTGAACTTTATTTCTAGTTTTCTGTCATTTTAATTATATAGTTCTATTAGCATACATATTGTCAGTTTCATACTTGTTTTCATCTGTTTGGATTAAATGTTTCATTAATAATGCATATCAAAAAATGAGTATTTGTAATTGTAGCTGACTTTATTTAAAGGCTATTTATTATACAAGAAATATTTTTGTAAAAATATTTCTTTTCCTTTGGACAAATTTGTCTTAAAATGAGAATTTTTTTTTAATAGCCAAAGGGAAATAGATAGAAATGAAGCATTTATAGATTAGATTAGATCTTATTAAGAAATCTTTAAGATCTTCCACTGGGTCACTTTTTGTTAATACTGTTCCTTTGGGGAGGGGGATTAAGTGTTTTATACTTCAAGAGATAATATGTTATTTCCATGTAGAGCAATCGGGTCACCCTGAAGATGGATGTTTCACACACAGAACATTCTCATGTCATTGGCAAAGGTGGCAACAATATTAAAAAAGTAATGGAAGACACAGGATGCCACATCCACTTTCCAGATTCTAACAGGAATAACCAAGCAGAAAAAAGCAACCAGGTGCTTTGTTTTTTTCACATGAACATTTATGGGAAAATTACAACCTTAATTTTCCATGTGCATGTTTCTTTTGGTAAGTGAGTACAAAAAGTAATTGTGGAAACAGCGTATATTATAGATTGTATGTCCCAATGCAAGGAGACTGAAGATGCCCTGCATTTACAGATGAGCTCTAAGTGGGCCATAATTTTTTTATTTTTTTTGAAACTATATTTATTGAGGTAAAGTAGGTTTGGTTATAGGTTCAAACTTCTATAAGTGTTTACTTTCACACCCTAACCAACACCAGTGACCCAACCTTCCCTCTCAGAACCTCATCCCGCCACTCTCCCTCTGTAGTTGCCCTAGTTTTGCGGTCAGATGTTGAGAGTTTATTATTGGTTGGGTTTTGTCTTATCCTCTGTTATGTGTGTCTGTGCACCACATATAAATGAGACCACCCTGTATTTGTCATGGGAAAGTTCAGGGCATGAATCCAGGGGAGGACTGGTGGTGGGTGTTGGAGCAAGAATTTTTTACCATCTAGTATGGAAATAATTCAGTGTTTTGAGAAACTAGTGTAGTGGTATCACTGTGTATTGATATTCATCTAGTATGCGAAGAGTTTAAACAAGAGGGAGAGCATGCAAACAATTACAGTGGGTGAGGGCAGGGTGGCCTGGTGAGGGCTATGAGGTTTTTGTAAGTCCCCAAGGTGATGTAGCTCATTTGACACAAATCAGCTGAGTAGCTGGTCAAGATACAAATTCTGGTTAAGCAAATCTGACTTGGTTCCTGAGATCTTTCATTTTCAACAAGTTCCCAGATAATATGACTGCTGTTTTTTCCCCTGGAGGACACTTTGAGCAACAAGGGTGTAGATAACTGGAAAAGCAGGCACAGGTTCAATTAAAATAAATCTAACTCTGTATTTTCTTGTTTTGGCAGGTATCTATAGCAGGACAAACGGCAGGAGTAGAATCTGCCAGAGTTAGAATTCGGGTAACTATTTATTACTTTACTAGTGTAAATCAGTGTTAGTGATATTTGCATTAGAAGACATTAAAATATCATAATTTAACAATCTCTAACTAAATCCTATGTTCAGTATGTATGGAATAATAACTGAAAGTTATATTACTGTAGTAAAGATGTTAGGGATGTTCTGAATTTTATCTGACTCAGTTGCTCTGATGATTTCAAAGTGAGGAAAATTGGCCTGAGCAAAAAAAACGCTATAGGCATATTGTTACAAATTCTCATGTTTCACAAAAGGCTTCTTTTGTTAAAGAAACTTTACGCAAACTATGACTATAACAGAAGCAATTTATGTTTTAAAATTCCACCTTCAGAAAAGAATGAATGAATTATACACATCCCTGAATGCCTCATGTTTTAACTGTAGATTGGTTTGTCATCAATTCATTTTAGGAACTGCTTCCTTTGGTGCTGATGTTTGAGCTCCCTATAGCTGGAATTCTTCAACCGGTTCCCGATCCTAATTCCCCCTCTATTCAGCACATATCACAAACGTACAACATTTCAGTGTCATTTAAACAGCGTTCCCGAATGTATGGTGCTACTGTCATAGTGCGAGGGTCTCAGAATAACACCAGTGCTGTGAAGGTAAGTGATTGAGATGAATTCAGAACATCCTAAGTATACCCATCATGCATGTTTTGGTTTGAGAGGATTTTAAGTTAATTTGTCTTCCAGAATTTTCTCTTGTATTACTAATTCTAGTTTATGGAGTATGTTGAGTTTTTCTCTGTAGCTATTAGAATTGCAATAGACCCTTTTGCTGTATGTGAATCTATAGGAGCAGTTTGCTTATTTTTTTTAATTGAAGTAGAGTAGGTTTACCACACAGAATATGATTGAGCTGCATAGGATCACCTCTTCATATGTCTTTTACCACATCCCTATGCCTCCACCACCATTCACTGGGCCCCCTCCACACTTTGCCCTCTTCTCTCTTACCCTTTTCTCCTAGGAAGGAACTGCCATGCTGTTGGAACATCTTGCTGGGAGCTTGGCATCAGCTATCCCCGTGAGCACACAGCTGGATATTGCAGCTCAACATCATCTCTTTATGATGGGTCGAAATGGAAGCAACATTAAGCATATCATGCAGAGAACAGGTGCTCAGATCCACTTTCCTGATCCCAGCAATCCACAAAAGAAATCCACCGTCTACCTCCAGGGCACCATTGAGTCTGTCTGTCTTGCAAGGCAATATCTCATGGTAGGTTTACTGAAATGAGTGTTGCAGGCTTTGTTTTTTTTGTTTGTTTGTTTGTTTGTTTTTTGTGACCTTGATGGCTACAGGGTGTGTTGCTGTGTACACTGAGCAAATGTGGTTTTTATACAGGCACATTGGGAGTCTGGTCAATAAGGAAGTTTCTTAGTAAAAGGAAATTACAAGAGTAAAGTACACAGTACCTCAGAGGCTTAAATTCTTCACAGAGATGAGCAATTTCCTTCCACTATTACTAGTTTTTTTTTTTTTTTTAACTTAGAGTAAATGCAGAAGAGGTAAATACAAATAATAGGCTATTTTTTATGGAAGGTGATTATTTTAATCAGACATATAGTATTATTAGTTTGTATTTGACAAAGAATGTCTTCTGTTTAAACAAAAAAGTAAAAATAAAAATTTTACCCTCAAAGACATAAACTTTGGTAACATGAAACATTAGCACATTTCATAAATCTGATATAATTTTAAAATATGTGATTTAAGCCATTAACTTAAGTGGCATGCGTTAATGAAAAGTAGCTGTTATATAATTCAGTACCACTTCCAATATATAATTTGCAATACTTCTAGTCTTCCATACTCATCTAAAAACCCAGTGTGCGTACTGATATATGGCAACAAATTGTACCAAATGAAGTGATATGGGCTCACAAATATTCTTATTGAAAACCCCATTGTATTCTTCTGACCTTTAGTGACATTTTAAACAGTCAGCTTCCGTGTGACCTTTGCTATTATTAACTTGCAGAATTTATTTTTGAGAAACTTTCAGAAAATGCAAGTCTCTGTTGCTGATACCATTCCTCTGACAGATAAGAACTTGTTATATCATTAAGGATTATAATACATAATTTTAAGAAATTTACTGGATGATTTATTTTTTGTTAAGCTTACTTTGTCAGGCTAGTCTGGAAGCATGCTCATATCCAAAAATAACTATGATTACTCTTCATATTTCATATTTTCTGCTTTTCCTCTTCTTTAGATATTATTTTTGAGTTAAGTGAAAATTTTTTCAAGCATTCTATGTAGTACTGCACGAATATTCATACTTTGACCATTCCTGGCAATAATATTGCTATCTAATGTGACAGGTTATCATACACTATTGAAAGAAGTGAGAGGGAAAGGAAAATTTAAAAGCTTTAAACTATTTTAAATGTCATCCCATTTTTAAAATATAATCACTATAAAAAGTCCTTACAAAAATCACTTACAAATGGAGCATAAATGATTTCATTTTAATCCTAGTGTGTTTGACTGTAATGTCTCCTGGAACTTATGTACAAATCCTAGCTAGCACTGAGTCTCCTGTGCATCAGAAAATTTTCTCTCCACAGAGAGAAAAAGCAAAGTTATAAAGTGAGGCAGTTTTTTTTTTTTTAATTTAAAATGGGACAATGCTAACTTTATTCTAGGAAGAAAGAACAGTTTGCGCTTCATCGGAAGTAGAACTTTATAGTTGTTGAAAAAGCCCTTCGATGAGTTAAGATACCAATGTCCAGAAACTGTTTAAACACTGTCGAGTCCTGAGGCTGACCTTGACATGTGGACATGCAGACCTGTGACTGTTCAAGCAAAGTCAGGCCAAAATGTGGAGATCTTTAAATGCTGATACATATTTAGGTTTCACTCAGGAGACAGTAAAAAGCCACATTGTAAGTGTTAAGTGATTGATTACATGCACAAGATTAGTACTGTTGATGTGGGTGAGAATTCAATTTCTAAACATCACTAACAAAACTGAATTTAGAGAATAGACAAAATTTTCAAGGTTGAGAGTGGGTAAACCATTTAGGACTGAAAACAGAAACTTAAGACACATATAATCTTGTTTTCCAAAAAAATAGTTTGTGCCTCTTCACAGTATTTGCACACAGTTGTCTGAGTTTTTTAAAGGAATATTTAGCTTAACTTTTGTTTACTCTTTAGATCTGTAAAATAATTGCATTATTTATGGGCATGTTAAAATTCTTGAATGGTTGCATGAATAACTTTTCACATCCTGCACTTTCTACTCTGACATTTCCTAGGGTTGTCTGCCTCTTGTGTTGATGTTTGATATGAAGGAAGAAATTGATGTTGATCCACAATTCATTGCTCAGTTGATGGAACAGCTCGATGTCTTCATCAGCATTAAACCAAAACCCAAACAGCCAAGCAAGGTTAGTGGCCCAGGAAATCTGGGGCTGGACCCAGAGAACTAGGCATCATGTCACATTCTATATATCCCCATATACATGGGGATAAATATCCTATATAATGTATGTTATATGTTTAGTTACTTTACACAAATATAAATTTGTAACAGGACTCATTACTGATCATCATTTTCCTTTATGTATTTGGTGTTTTTTGGAATTAATTTTTTGTGACCCTTATTTTTCTGTAAATATGAGAAGGAAAGAATGAACTTCTGTTTGTTAACTTACAATCTGGTAACTTTAAGCATTACTAATGCTTAAAGAGAGAGTTAATAAGGCCAAGCAATGTACTCTGTGTGTGTGTGTGTGTGTGTGTGTGTGTGTGTGTGTGTGTGTATATATATGCAGTTCCAAAATTAGTGAATTTACTATTTGTGAGCTACTAGGTTAGCTCTGGAAATTTAAAATGTAGATGCCCATTCTCTTTAATAAATACTTTAGGTAATGAAGTATCCCCAGTTCAACCTTTTCAGAACCTTGCCTCTAAGATATTGCCAAATTTCAGTAACTACATGTACAGTAAAAAAATTAATGCATTGATTTTGATGGTATTAAATGCTAGTGAGAATATGAGGAAAGTGGTTCCTTTTTAAATATTGTATGAATTGCCATTATTTGAAGAGCAATTTGGAACCATTTAATTACACTGAAAATACTCTACCCCCAGCAATTCTACTTCTAGACTCTGAAGTAGACACTTTTGTACCAGAAGCAAAGGGGCAAGAATGGTGTTGAATTAAAAAAAAAAAAGTTGCACAATAATTTGTACTACGGTGCCTTTTTTTCTCTTTTTTTAAGAGCAAAGCATGTTCAGGATGAGTTGCCTTTGAGGTAGGAGGAAGGGAAAAATGAACAGGAAAGTAAGCAAAAGGAATGTTCCATTTCTTCAACAAAAACAGGAATAAAAATAACATTTAATTCTAGGGTGTTAGGTATTAGATGTTACAGTAATCTTGATTTTCTTTATCTTAAAATAAAAGATTTATAAAATATAACTGTGAAGTTTACAATAATTTTAGGAAAAAAGGTTTCTAAACTGAGTGAAGGTAGGTAAGTTATGATAGCTAAAATACTGAGTGGTCATGACTTCTGATTTTTCATTTCTGAGCTATGAATCATATATGCATAGTGATACATATTTTATGTATAATTCTGCATATATGTAAATAAGGTGCTATTCACTGTCGAAGTTAAGAAAATTAATCTCGCCTTCTTCCAGAGAAAACTTTAAAGGAAAACACAGATTTCATTCTAAGTGAACTTGATACAGTGAGTTTCAAGCTTGAGAATGGGACATTAAATTTTACAGATTGTGAAGCTTCACGTTTGACTGATTTGACTTGACTAGGGTGACTGCGGATACCAAGACTAAAAGCTAAGGACAGGTGCAGGAAGAATTCCTGGAGTTTTCTTAGAAATGAGCAAAAGTTGGGGAAAATAGACTGCTGGGAGTCTCCCAGGGCCAGCTGCTTTAACTGCTTTCTCAGCCACAAATTATCTTTATTGTCCATTGGAGGCTTTTCCCCTTGGGCTTACATTTTTGTTTTCTGTATGAGTTTGTGGAGGGAAAATATAAAAGACATTGTTTAGAAATTTATTTTACCACAAGCTTTGCCATAGATAGGTCGTCATTGAGAAATAGTGGAACCTCAAAGTCGATTAGTTAATAGGCCATAAATGTCAAACATAAGTGACTGTTGTATGCAGTCTGTGTATGCTGACAAGTTTGATTTGTTTCATAAAGAGGACATAAAGGAGGAAAGCTCTACGTAAGGACAGGAGGATGTAAACAAGAATAGGCTGTAGAGCTGGACCAGGGTGCCAGGCCTCTCATCGCCCCTTCACCAGCTGGGCCTTTCACAGCCCAGCCCTCACAGTAACCTTGAGTAAGTTCTTTATCCTCACCGAAGATGAATAATACCACCCCAGAAGGCTTTGGGATATAGGCGCAACTTCAGTCACGGTGCCTGGATCACAGAACTCACCCAATAAATGCTAACTAACATTTTAAGGTTTTACCAAAAGGTATAAGCGTAAGAACTAAGTGGCTAGAATTCACAGAGCAATTGATTTGAAAGCAGCATTAATATATTCCGAGTAGGATTCGTATTATCATTATTCATGTCTCACCCACCTCCCAATTCATGGTGGATTACTTGCATGTCACTTTTTTTTTCTTTCCCATTATGTGTTTTCATAGTCTGTGATTGTGAAAAGTGTTGAACGAAATGCCTTAAATATGTATGAAGCAAGGAAATGTCTCCTCGGACTTGAAAGCAGTGGGGTTACCATAGCAACCAGTCCATCCCCAGCATCGTGCCCTGCTGGCCTGGCATGTCCCAGCCTGGATATCTTAGCTTCAGCAGGCCTCGGACTCACTGGACTAGGTATAAAATTTATTATTATAGCACTTCTCAGTCACTGGGGGAAATGCTTATCCAGTTCCCTTTCTTTCTACTGTTTGGGGCTCCATTTAAAAGGCTATTCTTTCCTCTTCAGGCCCTGACATCAGGTGAAAAGCAACAAAACTTGAATCAATCCATTTTGGCTTTTTATTAGACTCTATGAATTTCTGTTTCCTAGGTTCTTCTTACTTTGGCATAAATAATAAAGGTCTGACTTATTTTCAGTGGCTCTGTTTGTTCTCCTAAATTAAGAATGCCATTGAGAGTGAAGTGAGCAGCCTGACTGTAATTTATGTGTCTGTTCTCTCTTGCATTTGCAATATTGCTATCAGTCCCTGGAGATAAAGATTATCCAGTTTGCTTTTCTAAAAGTAATTGCAAATTTGTAGGAGAGGAGGACAGGGGAGGGGAAAGTGAAAACAAACAGAACCCCAGTCACCCCAGGTAGGTAGACCTGCTTCACCCAGACACAAAGGAAATCTAGCCTGCGGCCACAAAGGGGAGCAAATGGACTTGTATTTATATCTACGCTGAATAGAAAGATGAAAGAACAGCATCATCTTCGTGCTTTAGTTCTTTAAGAAAGTGGGGTGAGTGACTTAATCGGGTGACTTAGAGCACGTCATTTATGACTCCCCAAACTAAGGGCCAAAGTTAGTTGCTACATTACAATTATTATAGGTTCACTACTTTATGTACATTTTCAGTAGCCTTAATATAAAAAGTGAATTAATCTAGCAAATCATTCTGCCTCATTCTGTGTTGATTTCAAACAGAAAAGATATTTTAATTTTTTCTAATAGCTATTCTTGCTTTAAAAATATAATATGGTTATAATATGATTAAGATTCCAGTCATGACAGTAGAGATGGGTTCCCCCCTCTTGGAACCTAAACTCCCAAAGTTGTTCCTTCCATTAGATACCAGAACAGATTCATAATAACACCACAATGTGTGTGAGTAAGAAGATGCCAGTTAACTTAGCAGGAACTGAGCTCCTGCTGCACTAACCAGAAAAATAGCGAGCAAAGATTTAGTGTTATTCCCTTTATAAAAAGATTTCATGACTGTGCCTGTCTTATAAAGCTTAATGTTTTAAGTATTCCTGGAAACTTATATACAAATCCGCATTTTACTTCAGAATATATTTTACATGTCTGCAGGGCAATTTCATTACTTATTAAATCCTTAAAAGATCTTTTAAGCAAAAAAACCAAAATAAAATTTTTTGAAAGAGATTCTCATACACATTGAGGAAGGAGGGACACGAGTAAGTCCTGTTGTGTTTTGACATATGTGTGAATACTCTTCTGGGAAGTTCAACCTGTGTGCAAATGGGTCAGACGGAGCCATTTTACTGAAGGAAAGCATTCCTTTATCATCCACTGTTAATTGTCATGGCTTTGAAAAGAGTTTGTTTGTAAGTAGGTGACCAGTAAGTTATTCAGAGAAATTAAAATAGGCTTCCACTTGAGCAGAATTTTCTTCATTCTGGCTAGTTGAGTGGAATGCAAAATAGCTGGTGCTAGTGAATGGCCCAAACTGCTTTCCTGGTTTGGGCATGCCTGTCTTCCATTTTCTGACCAACATCTGTTTGTGGGTAAGCTGGGTTCTGTGTTGGAGTTGTATCATACAATATTTTATGTGAATATTTGAAAGAAGGTCATGAATATGTCACCCATATTTTATATTTGGAAAATACTAGATAAAAGCAATGTGCATTCCAAATGTCAATATTTAGGTTGTCTGCATTTAAAAATCTTGAACTTGTCCATATTGACTTTTTATTCATTTATTACAGGTCTCTTGGGACCCACCACCTTATCTTTAAACACTTCAACGACCCCGAACTCACTCCTGAATGCTCTCAATAGCTCAGTCAGTCCTTTGCAAAGTCCAAGTTCTGGCACCCCCAGCCCCACGTTATGGGCATCCCCTCTTGCTAATACGTCAAGTGCTACAGGTCAGTATCTTTTAAGTATAATCCAAGACATGTATTCTTAGGTATTACCAATTTTTAAATAAAATTTTCTAGGAGTTTGTTTCTGAGGGAAAATTTATGGCTGAAAGCATACTGCAGCCAAGCAGGAATTCCCTGAGGTGTAAATTGTTTAAAATGGAGCACACCAAAGCAGTGAATTTCTCATAAAAGTTAAACATAACCTTCAAACATGACAGGCAGAGTAGGACAAAGCACGTGATATTCAGGGAGCAGTGACAAAGGCCCATGAAGCTCACTGACCCATTCAGAAATGTGGCTTCTAGTTAGACAAATGTGCTGGAGAGCTACCTGCACATGCTTAGTCTTGCTAGTTTCTTCCTCTGTACAGTGAGACGTCTGTATTAAATATTCTCCACAGTGCTGTTCCACTTTAACATTCATAGTAACATTAACAACTTTAACATTCATAGTAAGATTTATTTATTTATATATACAAGAGCTGGGTACAGGCCAGAGGTGTGGGGGGTGAGAGGATTCACCAGAGACAGAGTGGGGAACAGAACAGGCAGATTGACCGAAGCACACTGCTGAGGGGAGCAGCAGGCGAGTCAAGGGAGGTCTGCTGTGCCATGTGGGTTGCTCCCTGGCCAGCCAGGGGATCGAACTCATGCTGCAGAGGCTGTAGACAGCTTCATAGGTTGCGTCTTAACCCCTTGCGCCACCAGGGAGGCCCAATGTTAAGTACAGAGAGGTATCAATATGGAATTCTCATTGAAATCTGCAGCAACAAAAATGTTATTGAAAAGATAGTCGTTGAGTCTGAATTTTCATGAAATGTTGTTGCAGGTTTTTCTGCTATACCACACCTCATGATCCCATCTACCGCCCCCACGCTCACTAATATTTTGTTGTCTGGAGTCCCCACCTATGGGCACACAGCTCCATCTCCCCCTCCTGGCTTGACTCCTGTTGATGTCCACATCAGCAGTATGCAAACAGAAGGCAAAAAAATCTCGGCTTCTTTAAATGGACACGCACAGGTAATGTCCTTCAGCCAGGAGTACAGGAGTATGTGCTCCGTGCTCTGTGTATTGAGCCACTGGTAGCTCCTTTCAACCTTCACCTAAGTGAATTTTCAAATTATGACCCTATCTATTTGTTCTTTTCTTTCTTTTTTTTTTTTTCAGTCTCCAAATATAAAATATGGTGCAATATCCACTTCATCACTTGGAGAAAAAGTACTGAGTGCGAATCATGTTGATCCATCCAGACAAGCCACTGTGTCTGAGCAGGCATCTCCCAAGTCAAGCCCCACAGAAGGTATCTTTCCTTCTGAACTTCAGTCTGGTCTCTTACTTTGATCAAGGGCATAGTAGAAAATCTGTGCCATGATTTTGGTTTGCTAAGCAATCATGAATGTTTTGCCTCAAATATGCAAAAAGTTGACATCTTGGATGAAATTCAACAGTTTGCACGTAATCTCTTTCCCACATAACTTCCTAACTTAAAGTGAATGTAATTGTGTAGCAGGACAGCCTCAATTTATTTTACACACACACACACATACACACACACACGTGCATGCAGTTTTTTACTTCAAGTCAAGCATTTCTTTTTATAAACTCTTTAACCGTAATATTCTTTAAAAAATATGAGTCTTCTGTTCACATTTCCTCATGAGTTTTTGAGACAACCTGAATTTCTTAAGCTGTCCTCAGGAGCCAAGAACTGTTCCCCTTATGTCTCCAGCCATTGTGTTGGATTCTGACTGGTTTCCACTGCAGATGATTATAAGATGGCATTTGGATTTTCACTTTTCTCTCTTCTCCTCTGCAGGTTGTAATGATGCTTTTGTTGAAGTCGGCATGCCTCGAAGCCCCTCCCATTCTGGGAATGCTGGTGACTTGAAACAAATGATGGGTCCATCTAAAGTTTCCTGTGCCAAGAGGCAGACGGTAGAACTCTTGCATGGCACTAAGAACTCACACTTACAGTATGTACTTTAACCTTCAAAAGCCCTGATCCATTGAAAAAAAAGTGTGTAATGAGCTGAATTAGCTTTAAACTCAATAGTTAGTGCTTCTTGGTTAAAGTGAGTTTGATCATATCCATGGGTTTTCCCTTTTTTCATAATAACCACTGCTAATTTTCACTTTTATAAATCTTTCTGTCTTCTCTATAGTCCCTCCCCACTGTAGCTGTTTGGGTTTATTTTTCGGTCCTCTAAACTATCTATATTGCTCTGAAATTCTAACATTCTCTTTGCTCTTCAATAATAAGCAAGGGAATTTTTACTGCTTGAAATTTTCCCGCTGTAAATTCATTTGACTTTGAATTCTTAAATTAAGCTGCCTTTGTTCTCAGATAATTGATAACTTTGTTAAGAATAAGTCAATATCATGGTATTTTTTACCAATCACAGTGAATGTAAGTGCATATATTATATTGAATGTAATGCTCCCTTCCTATACTTCAGTTATACATGTGCCATCCTTACTGTTTCTTTCCATTTTATTTTTTATCAAATAGATGGTCTGTTCACATTTTGAAAAAGCGAAACAATGAAAGGATTATACGTCAAAAGATTTTGTTTCCACCCACCTTCAACTACCCAATTTCTGTCTCACAGTTTCTTGTATATCCTGAGAGTTAGGTAGCTTTTGACAATTATGGCACATATATCATCTATATTGCCACTTCTTCCTTTTATTCTGCAAACTTGTTTTGCTTTTGTAATTGCAGTTTTATAATTGCTATTCCCATTTTTTCAAGTGCAAATGCACTTTATCTGTGTTTTTCTTAACATGGTACTAATATCCCAAATTACCACTGTTTGATATAGCTTGGAGAAATGATTTTGCCTTTCCCTCTGCATTGACACTTTTCAAGACCAGTCCCACTCCTTTCCTTGTTAAGGAAATCAACTGCAACCTCCAGTATGGCCTCCCTGCCTTCAGCCTCCCATTCACTCACTGGATCAGTTCTTTGATTTGTCCATTACTTATTTTGAAAACACGAGTCAGTTTCTGTCACACATTGACTTTAAAACCAATATCCACATCCCTTTCCTTTGCTTGTGCTGCTCCCTCTGAATTCTGCTGGCCTTTTGCACTGGAGGATCTGTAGGTGCCCTTTTAATTCCAACTCAGAGTGTCCTCTGTGAATCCATTGTGAATTTTTGTCAGGCAAAGCTCGTTGGTCCTCCCTTTATTTATAATAGACTTTCCTAAATTCTCCAAAATTATGAATGATTAAAAAGATAATAATGAACAAATCAGAGGGTGACCCATGACAAAGCAAGATGCAATAGATAATTTGCCCAGTTATAATACAAATTTCTTCAACAAAATGGTTATTTCCGGAGATGACCCTAAATGTGGGTAATCATCATTTTAAAGGTAATGGTAACAGATTTTTTGAAAACCCACAGGACGTCAGCTGACTTTAGCTCCACCTGCCAAAGTGACTCCTGTTGAAAAGCCTGCCCTGGACTTTTTTGGGAGGCCTGTCCCTCAGTGTTATATGTCTGTTCTGTGGCACAGTATATATGCCATTTATAATGTGCATGACTATATGTCATAAAATAGTTTCAGTACCAGCTCTTGTGTCAAAACACCTGGGTTCAAATTCCAGCACTACCATTTACCAGAGGTGTGACCTTGGACAAGGTACTCCCCTCCTCTGTAAAATGAGGGAATTGCTGGTACTTACCTCAAAGCAGTGTTGGGAGAATTAAATGAGATAATACATGTAAGTTGTTGAAAATATTAAACATAGATAATGACTGGGGTGCATAGGAAACACTCATTACTTTAGAATATAATAATGGAGTATTCAATTTCAACTCTTTCACAGCAGCTCTGACAGGTTGCTCTCAGATCCTGAACTGAGTTCTGCAGAAAGCCCCCTGACTGACAAGAAGGCCCCCGGGAGTGAGCGTGCTGCGGAGCGTGCTGCCGCCGCCCAGCAGAACTCTGAAAGGGCCTGCCTGGCCCCCCGGCCCTCATATATCAACATGCAGGTAATGATTTTAAAAAAATGCAAAAGATATCCAAATGTAGGTTATTCTGGGTTAGGGGAGCAGTAGAACGGAAATGGGTTTTCCTTCTGTACTCTACTTAAAAGCAAATGGAAACTCATTTATTAGTTAGGAATTGTTTTGCTATAAACATCAGCAATGAAATGGTTAAGCTTAACAAAATTAAACTCAAGGGAGAAGAATTGCTTATAATATTAAAATGTTCTACATCACCACCTCTTATTCAAATGGCATTATTCATCTGTTGCTTACACATTTTTATAGATAAATGTGAGAGCTGTTTTCTTTTTTTTAGTGTGGTTGATTGAAAGAACTTTTATTATTGTTAGAAACTTTTTTAATTTTTAGCATCACAACTTGCAATTAATAGTCATTTAACTTTTTTTTTTGAGGGATAGCTGCCTTGCTTTATTATTTTCTTTACTGAGATAACACTGGTTTATAACACTGTGTATGTTTTAGGGGCTGAGGGTCACATCTCCTCACATGTATGTTACCACACCAACCCCACCATCAAAGCACCCAGCATCCTTTACATTAAACAATTTCCATATCGGTCACAATATGAAAAATAAGGATTTGTGCTTTTAAAGATCCTGTGTTCATTTAATTTCACCTTAGAATAACTAGGTAGACTTACCTACTTCATACTAAGAGATTTATCATTCCTATCCTGCTACCTCCAAAAATAAGGGAAAAACTTTTCACAAAATCCTATAATCAAAGACATTTTCACAGATATGTCAAAAAAACTAATTCATGGAACTGTATTATACTTCAGTGATTCCTGCCTGTCTGTCTTTTAATCCTTTGTCTTTTAACATTTTCATGAGATTTTAAATACAGTTTTATAAAAGACATGACCTTTATTAAGTGTAAATGTTCAAAAAAATTGTTATATTTTCTGTGATTGATTTGTTTGTCTGAAATAAAATTCTCTTGCCTAAGAAATAACTAATCTGGGGCCTCCCCTAGTGGCTCAGCGGTTGAGTAAAGAGTTGGTTCATTTCCCGGCCGCCGGCTTGGGTCCCACAAAAAAAAAAAAAAAAAAAAAAAAAAAAAGAGAGAAATAACTAATCCCTTTCATGATCTCTTCATGTTTTTCATTCATCTGGTGGTTCTCATCTTCTTTTCCATCAAGATACATGTAAAGAGAAACATTTTTATGTTCCTTTCTTTGAAAGTGAGTAAGAATGTTCTTGGTGATAGAGTTTCACCTTAAGTAGATGTAATTTATGCCATTAGTGAAGAGCTGACTCTTACAATCAGTAAGAGATCAATAAGAGTCCCAGTGCATTGACAGGAAGAAAGATTGAAGATTCCCTGATTCCTTCAGCTAAGAATGATCTCTCTGTCTCCTGACTGTTCTTGGAGTGCTGTGTCTCCACCTTTCTTGTCACACTTATCTCGCTTCCTAATTTATTTTGTAGTTTGTTTTCCCTCTAACCCATCCCAGCTAAGATTCTAAGTGCTTTAAGGCTGTAGATTATTTTTGATTAATTATTGTATTCTTCCACAAGGTTCATCAGCATAGTCTCTTTTACCAGAAGGCACTCAATAAATATTTATTGAACAAGTGAATTTGGAATCTCTCTATACCTTGCCATTAGATATTAATCATTAAAAGTTGATGTTAACTCTTAATGCCATTTTAGAAAGAAGATTTGAACAATATCACAAAGCTATGTTATCTAAAAATCTGTCTCTGCTATGTTCTTAGAGTGAAGCACACATCCTGGTTTGTCTGAGACTGTCCCTGTTTACCTTTATTATCCTGGCCTAATTATTATTTGTAGCACATTTCACTCTCAGAACCATTCTGTTTCAGACAATAAATTATATGGGCTCCATATAATTTGATGATGTAGTTCTTTTGGGAAAATGGTTAAAGGAACTCTTAGCAATTGATGGTAGGCCTTTAAGATATTCTGAATTCAAGTCTTAGGTAGTCCTTAAACTGGGCATCGAGACACTAGGTTAGCATCTGAGGTGTAGCTATATCTGGAGTATTTTCTACAAAGTGACCTACCTTGGTCTTTATGTAAACCTGACTGTTACAGTCACTCATTCAATGTTAATTGAAAGGCTTAATGGTGCCATCTAGTCATGCAATAAAAGGTAACTAGGTTTAATTTTGTTATATTGCTTAATGTAGTTTAGATTAAAGCTAGACACTTGCCATTTATTTCACTTCCAAAGTAAAGACTATAATTAGGATAAGTAATATGTCAAGTTGTCTTGATTTCATCCCATTCCTTCCCATCCATGTTTTATCTAAATGAAGAGGGGAATTTGAGAAACTAAAGAGGCCAGTACATAACCTGAAAGTGTTTGGATGATACATCATTTTGAAACTTAGCAAAACTATTATTAGATTATTTATTTTATATTACACATACTGGGTCCTGGTGTGTTAAATATTCATAGTGAACTGGATATATATTTTATTTTTAAGGAAAATTTCTAACTCTTGTCATTGTCATGAGTTAAAAGTCAGATATAGTAATTTATTATTCTAATTAATTAGTTTTGAAAACATGTTTAAATTTATCAGACAGTAACTCGATTCTGTCACATGGTGTGAAACTTAACATGTGTCCCAGTCGGATTCATGGACTATAATCAAAACCTTTGTTCTCTAATCATGGAGTATTGACATGACATTTGAGTAAATTGATAATAAAGATATTTTCTCTGTTTTATTTTCAGGCCTTTGACTATGAACAAAAAAAACTATTAGCAACCAAAGGTATGTGAAATATTAATGATCTACACTTTACTTTTTTCAGTTCATTCATAAAAGGTCGAATTAAAACAGAAGGAAAAAGAAAAATATCAAAAGGCTTCACTTATAGGAGGAATATAGGAGAACCAAATAAAGGATCAGGGAAGAACAACAAGAACAACAACAACAATAATAAAACAACAAAATTAGCAGGCAACTATAAATCAGACATTCTGCAAGGGAGGGGGAGGTAGAGGAATCACAACAGGGGAGAGAAGAGCACAAGGGACTGTGGTGATGGTTCACAGGTGAATTGGTGGTGGGACTTTTACAGGAAATACACAATGTTGTAAAAGATATAAAATAAAATAAAAACATGTGATATAAACCCCCCAAAAAAGGTTGAATTGAGAAGTTGCATATTCAAAAAAAAATCCAGATATTTTGGTGCAATTTGCAAAAATTTTGTTGAGGTTGGGTTGTATTTTGTTGTTGAGTTGATTAATATTAGATCAATCAAAACATACTGTTGGATTTTTTAAATTTATTCCTTTTTATAAAATGTTCTCTGAAGACATTTTAAGACATTTTGTGTTAAATAGTACTTAGAGATTATTTCTTGACATATGTCAAAGAAACAACCTCATTATTTTATCTAATAAGTACATTTAAAAATACTAAGTATCTGTTTTATATTCTGTTTTCCAAAGCTATGTTAAAGAAACCAGTGGTGACGGAGGTCAGAACACCCACAAATACCTGGAGTGGCCTGGGGTTTTCTAAATCCATGCCAGCTGAAACCATCAAGGAGCTGAGAAGGGCCAATCATGTGTCCTATAAGCCCACAATGACAACCACTTTTGAGGTTTGTAGTCATGCCCTACTCATTCTTGCTGCCCGTTCCCCTTAACAAAGAGAACAACCATTGCTCCCCTCTTCATAAGGAAGAGTCACTCATGGTGATTTGGGTTTTAAGTTCTATTCATGTGAAATTTATATTGCTATTAAATGGACACCCTCATATATTATATATACACATATATATCTTCTCTCAAAGTTGTTGATCAGCTTAAGGTGATGAGAATTTGGATAAATGTATGTTTGTTACGGGGACAGTGTCATAAATTATAGAGCAAGGCTAAAGGTAAGCAAAGGGAAGATGTAATAGTTCACTTTATATATATATAAAGTCCTTTTAATCAACTAGCAAAGCCACCATAAGGAGAAAAGGCAAATATTCAACAAAAACAAGTTTTCCGATATGAGGTAAAAATCCAGTGTGTTCAGATGTGCCAGGAATACGGCAGGAAGTATCACAAACAAGAGCTCCAAAATTTTATGTTTCCCAGATGTTGGCTGCACTCCTTAGTGAGACTGGGAAGCTGGCATCCTCGCCACGGGGAGAAGGGATCCAGCGTTCCAGAGTCCTCAGCCAGGCCGCACGGGACTCACTGAGCAGGCCTTTTCAATCTGAGGGTATCAGATTTTGGCTCTAAGCCTTGGAGAGTTGGGGGGTTGGCTAGAGAGACAGAGTGAGTGCAAATGCACAATGCTGGGGAGATCAGGCAGAGCAAATGTGGATGAAAATGATTAATCCAAGTATCACAATGTTCAACTGTAGGCTGAAAAACAAATACTAGTTAAGGGTTTCATAATTGTTAGTCTAATAACTAGCATTTGTAGACTGACCTTGTTTTCTCCACCCATATTCTTTGTAATAAATTAGACTGTTGATGAAAGGAAAAAGCAAATGTACTATTTTTTTTTTCCTTTGGGTAAGTGAAAAAGAAAATATGATTGAAATACTCAAAAGAATAGTTTCCTTTGAATCGCATTGTCAGACTTACAGTAGCAGCCTGGCAGGCTGTATTTAAAGATTGAAGTTCCCGTCAGCAGTTAGAATGTAGGAACCAGTATGAAAAATTTCAAAGTGCTAGGAAGTACACTCCTTTTGCTGCCATTAGAACTCAGAGAGAAAATAAACAATTCCTTTTGTTGGCAGAGACCTTCCAACCGCTGTGCTGACTCTGCAGCGTTCACCTCTTGCCCCTGTGGTCATCCGTGTCGCTCTCCTTGCTTTTGGCAGAGGGGTGTGTTGGGTGGCTGGTTGTGTTTCTGTATTTCCAGAGATGAAATAGTACCCTTTACAAATGTTAATTCAGTTCTGCTATTGAAGCCCAACAGCGACCACACGATGGCCAGTCTCATCATGTAGCGGTCAACTGTAGGGCTGAGAGGGCTGACAGCCGCCCCTGGACTTGCGGTTTTGATGAGGAACTTCACTCCTTGAGTCTTAACACTTCCCCATGAAGAGGCAGCAGCCCAGAGCAGTTACGTTTGTTTATGGGAGGATGTGTCAGAAAAAGGAGTCAGACTCATTTTGGCAGAGTGTCCTTATACTGCGCTTCCTGGTGGTTTATGCTAGAGGGCATTTTGCAGAGGTGACAGGCACGTGATCTGGAAGCATGTTGGCATACCTGGACAGGTGTAATAATCACTTGGAGAGTTTGCTAAGTATGCTTATTCTTCCTTTGGGATGCCATTCATCAGACGGGGGTGGGGTAGAATCAGGAACGTGTATTTTTAGCATAAACCTAATGTGATTCTGATACAGGCAACCTTGGAGATGTAACACTGAGGGAGCTAATGTGGAAAGCTATCACCCCCTGACTCTTCTCCGGCATTTGCCCAGGATGAGTAGACCACTTACTGTGGGCAGAAATGTGCAAGACCCAGTGGCTGGAGTCCCTCTTGTGACTTTTCTTGCTTTGGATACCTTGGACTCACCTCTTCCACCTTCCCGGCTGATGTTTAGCAGCCCTTCTCAGTGAAAGAGGCTGGGGAGGGGGCCCAGCTAGAGCAGGGCATGGGTGTTCACCGTGTAACCTGCTTTTCTTCAGGTTCTCTGTAGACACATTGATATGATCAGTCTTTCTTTGGAAATGGTGTTCTGGATTTTCCTTGGTGTTTAGGACTTGAACTTTTCTTCTTGTATCCCACGTCCGTTGACAGGGAGGAAAGGGCCCTTACATGGCATGGCCTGATACCCTGCAGCAGTTCCTGCCTGCATGTTTATGCTCTTCCCTTTATTCTTCATAGTTCAGAAGGATTAAAAACTGGGCATTAGTAAGGATTGTTTCTTTGGGATAGGATGTGGGAACAGCATAGGGTGGAGAAGGAACTGGGGAAAAGTGGAGAGAACTTCAAATTTGTATTAAGAAATTGAACACATCTCTGCTTATAGCATTAATATTTTTAAATTAGAGGGTGGCTAGAAACACTCTTTTTCCATATTCTTTTCCAAAGAAAAGTAAAACCAAATGGATGAGTAGAGTGCTGATGTAGGAGAAGAAGCATGTTTGGCCAATAGGTTCCGATGGGTGTGGACCCTCCCGCTGTGCCAGGGATGGAAGCACATGGCTTTCCTGCTCCTGGAAACTTGCTCGGGGCAAGAAGTTGATGCTTTGTGCTCTATATTCAGATCACCGAGAGGCTACTCTTGAGCAGTTGTTTCTAGTTTTAGGGAAGCTTTGAGAAAATAGCCTGTTTCAAAGAGATCCTTTAGATAAGGAGTAGGGAGCTTGAAACTTTTTTTCTCCAAGATTCAAAAATACGTTCCTTCTACTTACTGTTATAGGGTCAACCAAAGGTCAAAAAGGCTGCTTCTACCTGCAATATCTCTATCATCAATAGATTTATAACAGGGTTTGGTTAGGGATTTTCCCTTTTTGCCACTGCCCCTTAAAAGCATAAGTAATGGGCACATATTCTCTGGAGCAAATAAAATCTTGCATTAGGAACAAAGATGGTTTTTAATTTTCCTCAGAATAATGATTTTATTTTAAATTTTACAAATTAAAGAATGGAGGCAAGATGCTTCTTATGGTATTTGAATTAGTAGATAATGAACTAGTAGATATCACAAGATTTTGTCTTTACTCCGTGTTTCTAGAAATCAACATGTTTAGTGAGGTATATATGTGTATAGATATAGATAGGGACATAGGTACAGGTATAGATATAGGTGTACATAGATAGATGTAGAAACATGCAATGTATAAATAAAAATTATAAAATATCTCATTATGTTAGCAATTCATAGTTTTGAATTACTAGCTGCATTGGATATATCTTGATTAAAGTACATAATTTAAAAGATGGTTTTAAATGAAAAAATCAGTTTTTAGTCTCAGGGGCCTTCATTTCCCTATGTCCTTTCCTAAAGTCAGCACAGGACCTGCCATAGACATAAGGAAAGGCATCTGTGAGAGCCAGTAATTCCACAACTATTAAGCACCTTCTGTATTCCAGGCATATTGTCTAGGCACTAGAGGTACAATGCAAGGGATCTTTGATGGTCGAGTTTTCTTTTTGATGGATAGAGACATGCAAAACAGATAATCAAGAAGGCCTTGGGTAAATAATTCCCTGATAAATATGAAACAGCTTTAGCGGCAGCTTTAGATTGGGTGGTCATAGCAGGCCTTAGGAGCAGGTGACATTCAGGCTGAGACCTGGGTGACAAGGAAGGACCAACATTGTGAAGATAAAGGGTATTTGGCCAAGAAACAACTAGCATGCTTATCCTAAAGTTAGAACTAGTTGGTGACACTACGGAGAAGACAGGATTGTGGAGCCTTGAAGACAAAGTTGGAAGATGTGCAGAGGCTCAATTATGAAGCACCTCAGTCCATGGCAAAATTCTGGACAAGCTTTAGAGGCAGGATTCCTGAGAATCAGCCTTCATGGGAAACCGCAGTGGTTAGCAATCAAGGTAAATGGCAGGCCGGACTTGGATTTTTCCTTCTCCCATCCTGAGAAGCCCAGCTTATTAAATATTTTCTTTTCTGGCTTTGATTTTTTTACAGGGCTCATCAATGTCCCTGTCGAGGTCCAACAGTCGTGAGCACTTGGGAAGTGGAAGTGAATCTCATAACTGGAGAGACAGAAATGGAATAGGACCCACAAGTCATGGTGAATTTGCAGCTTCTATTGGCAGCCCCAAGCGTAAACAAAACAAATCAAGTGAGCTTTGACTTTTAGTCATATGTACAGATGTAATTAGCTTAGAAATTGATTACTGGGCTTAGTGTGATGTTCAAGTATAAACTCCTGGTTTCATGCACTTGAGTATTTGGTGTAACTCAACAGGCTACCTCCTCTGTGAAGCCTTTCCTGTTTTTCCTGGTGAAGCAGCCACATGTCTCTCTGCTTTCTACTACTTATCATACTGATGTTTAAGTACTTATTTAATATCTGCCTCTTCTGGTAGAATTTGAGTTCCACAAGCTAAGGATCTAGTTATTCATTCAGTAAACACTTATTAATACCCATAGGCCAGGAATATGCTTTGAGGCTCTGCCTTCTTCGTTCTTTCCAAATGTCTCAGAGTCTGACACCTACTGAGGGTTCAGTAAATGTGTGCTGAATGAACTCATGAATGAATCATGCACACAGTCATCCAGGAGATGATAAGAAAAAGAGAGGGACTTAAGGGAGTTGAGCAGAATGTGGTCAGAGTAGCATATTGGACAATGGAAGTAAGTCTGACCCGAGGTGAGCTACCAAAGGCGAAGAGCAGGGTTTGATTTTTTTTTTTCTATAGGCAAAATGTAGCTGAATTGACATAGAGAAAGCAGTTTAAAGCAGAGCAGTTCTAGCTGTGAACAAATATGGCAAAGACTCAGCATTAGTGCTGTGGATTTGTCTATAACAGCACCCATACTTCTGGGCCGTATAAGTAGACAAGAATTGACATGCTACTGACAATATATGTCCTCGATGCCTTTTTTTTTTTTGCCAGCGGGGAGGGGCCGGTGTTTGACAAATTTGGAATCCTGAAACACATAACTTGGAGTATTCGAATACTACTTGAAGGAAGGTGATCCCTGTGAGCGTAGTAGATGCTCAGTAACAGCCAGTTGTTATTGTCAATCAAGTTGGTTGTGTGGCCAAGAGTCTCAGATTTGAAACGGCCAATCTTGGTGTCTGCCAAGTCTAAATAAGAAAGCACTCACTGTCACCTCTTTCATTCATTCCCCAGGGCCTGTCATAAGTAGCCAGAGACTGTTAGCGGCTTGATTTTAACCACTGATGGGGAAATGGAGCTGAGAGGCAGAGTGGTGTCAGGTGCAGATAAAGGGGTAGAAAAGATCTCCATTTCTATAGCCCCGTATGAATGAGTGTTTGCTTCATTCTCTCCTTTTCCATCACTTAACACTGGAAAATTAACATTGACTGTACAACTTAGCTGCATGCAAGTTCAATATTAGGGCTAGGGGGCTCATTAATAGAAAAGAATGATTAAAGAAGCATAGTTTTTTGGCTTTTGTCAGATGTTTAAGAGCTTAGGCAGTTTCAGAGAGGATATGGAAACTATAAGTAATGTAGATAAAAAAATTAAAGTTGTGTACCATAATAAGTATCACTAAGAATATTCTAAAACATGTTTTTTTTTCAAATTGTAGCAATGTATATGCTTAACCCAACATACGTAAAGTAACTCATTTTCAACATGAAATTTTTATGACTTATATTTTTTGTACTGAGTCTTCAAAATCTGGTATGTATTTTACACTTATAGGCCATTTTAATTCCACTAGCCACATTTTATGTGCTAAAGAGGCAAGTAGCCAATGGCTACTGGATTGAACAGCACACTTTTAGATGATTTTCTTAACACCCTTGTCAAGGTTACCAGTGTCTGTTCTCCCTGTTTATACCATTTGTTCTAGTGAAGTGCTCAGTACCTCCCTCCTCTTTTATTCTCAAAGTAAATTTATCATTTGGGCCATAAGTTATATGGCCAGCCTGTCAGTCCAGGAATCACATGTTGTCTAGTCCAGGGATCACAAGTCACATGTTCTCATACTCTGTGTATGACACCTTTGGCCTGGTACCTCACCAGTCACTCTTCTTGAATATTTTTTGATAACTTTGTGACCTTAATTTCAAATACTGGATTGTTCCAGCACTCAGGGTATTATGGGCTTGGTGTGGGTCCTTTTCTCTACATATTCTTCATATACGAGTCAAAACGTTTTTTGTTTTTTTTTTAAGATTTGTGCATACAAGAACTGGGGTGTAAGCCAGATGTACAGGGGTGGTGAGAGGATTCATCAGAGAGAGTGGGGAGCAGAACAGGCAGATCTACTGAAATACACTGCTGAGGGGAGCAGCAGGCGAGGCAAGAGAGGTCTGCTGTGCTATGTGGGTTGCTCCTTGGCTGGTCTGGGATTGAACTTGTGCTGCAGTGGCTGGTGATAGCTTGATAGCGCGGTCTTTAACCCCTGCTCCACCAGGGAGGCCCCAAAACATTTGTTTTTAAGAGAAAATCCTTACCAAGAAATTCTTTCCACTTGAGATATATAAAAGACTTATTGTGAGATGAAATTAACCCGAGAAAATGATTAGTGGTGCTGAAAACAATGCAGAATAAGATTCATAAGATTCTTAAGTTTAGGTGAGTGCATTGGTCCCAGACCCAGAAGGGACTGGATGGATCTGGTTGGCTTGTGATTTGTCTGCCTCCCTCATTGCTCTGAAAATCCCTTGTGAAGCTGCATCTTTGGTATAGGAAGGTAGGATTCCCAAAAAGACAAGAGCCATATTTTGGCTGCATGGCTGTGCTAGGCTCTCCAAAGCCTCTGTCGAAGCATATTTGAATATTTGGTCAAGTACTTGGCATGGCTCACTGGTTCCTCACCCAGCTGTGCATGACTTTGGGGCTGAGAACCACAGACAATGTGGAGAAACTTGCCCACCAAATCAGACACAGAGCCAAAGCAAAGTTTGGCAGTGCTGTCTCAGAATTTTTCTCAAGAGACACATTTATTTCTATCTTAGCTGAAATCCAGGAACTCCAATATCATTATTATTACTTCATATGTTGCTCTTAATTTTTGAACACTCCATTTTGTGAACGTGCTGCCAATTCATATTTTTGTAGGGAATTAGATTTATATGTTGAAATATCATAGGATTCCTTTGACTGCAGGAAAGCACAAGTGTGGATGCAGAGAACCATCTTACCATCCAAAAGGAGTCTGGACTTACAGTAACTTTCCATACCTTTATTGTCTCAGGAATTCGCCTTCCAATTCCCCCATTTAATTCACATCAAATCAATTATAAAGAGCAAATGTTTCTGAATGCTCATGGAGAATATGATTAATGATTATTAACTGCAGAGGCATGATTGCTGAATTGCTGCCTCCCAAGAGTAACCTTTTAAATGGCAAGAGCTTCCCAGAAAGCAATAACCAGCATTTCCTTAATGAAAAGCCAATGTTTCAGTAAAGGATTGCTGTATTTCTGCAGCTACTGCTCTATTCAGCCTAACAATGAAATCTGAAATATTTGAGTGATTAAAACTTTTAATTAAACCATGTTCTCTCTGGGCATTTATACTTCAAGCCTGTCTCTCCTTTGCCTTTCAGCGGAACACTATCTCAGCAGTAGCAATTACATGGACTGCATTTCCTCGCTGACAGGGAGCAACGGCTGTAACCTGAATAGCTCTTTCAAAGGCTCTGACCTCCCTGAGCTCTTCAGCAAACTGGGCCTGGGCAAATATACAGATGTCTTCCAGCAACAAGAGGTCAGTCATAATTTGTGTATTTTCCTAGGCATCTTTGGTGTGGTTGTGTCTCTGACAACTTCTAGGAGGAAATCACTCATTGACCTATGGCTGTGCTTTCACTGAGCATTTATTCAAGTCTCATAGCTTATTTTTCTGCTAAGAAAAATGTCATCTTATTTCTTAGTGTAACTCGTGAACACGGGATAGCAGAACTAGAAAAAACAAGTTTGCACAAAAGATAAAAACCCTTCATCAGTTTTAGCTAAAACATCTAATTAGTGTATTGATTCCTTGGAACTTTGGATTCACAACTCCCCAAGATCAGCAACAAGACTGATTTTAATAATATTTCACTCTTTAATCTGTTACCTTTATTTGTGGCACTTAAATATCATATAAAAGAACAAACTATGGTTCTTTTTGACCTCCATGATAGTCATGTTGCTGAAGTCTTTGCTCACAGAATACAACACTTATTTTACATGCTAACTTATTCACTATCTAGGTTGTGCCTGAACTGAGTCAGGCACATCCCTTATGAACTATCCTACCATGGATTTTAGTCAAACTATTCAGCTAAAGCCATTATGCACTGACACAAAGAGGAGAGCCCCTGAGCATGATTCTCTTCCAAGTACTGTCACATTACCAGGTATAGCTAAGCCAAAGCCACAAAGTGAGACAACACTTAATGACAGAGAGGTGGTCTGAGATCACCGGAGTATAACTACACAACCCCAGATGGGCTAGCCTGTGAGCACCTAGGCTTGCCTGGAAAAGAGAACCACCTTGAATGTGGTCATTAACCAAACCACCTTGGGCATTTTTGTCTTTCTATATGTTTTATCTAGTTTCTTAATCAGCTGCTCTCATCTAGCCAGCAACTTGGACACGGTCCAAGTTCAATGCTAGTTATCTTTATCTCATCTTAGAGAACACCTACTAAGGCAGGAATCCCCAAGTATATGTCAATTAAATTCAGGATTTTTGTGCGACAAGATGATTTTTGAAAAATTTTATTGAACACTGATTTATAACATAGGTTTCAGTTGTACAGCATTGTAGTTTGACATGGGAACTAATTTTATACTCATAGGTTAAAAAAAGCAAACTCTTAAAGTTTCAGGTATACAGTTTTACATTTTGCTATCTGTATATACTACACTATGATCAACAGTGACCTGCCTCAAATTAAGCTCTTTATTAGGTACTTTGTATCACAAGTTTAATTGCTCAACTTGTTTTTTATACACACAAAGATTTGTTGTGTATATTGGTATTGGGGGTATTGATTTTTTGGACCCAACATTTCCTAAGCTGAATAATGCTTTCATCATTGTTGTATTGAAGAATTTATTTAATCTGCTGGCTAGATGGGAGCAGCTGATTAAGAAGCTAGACAAAGAAAGTTTCAAAGTAAGAGATTATAGGTTATTCAATGATAGTATTTTCTAAAAATCTATAATATCTTATTTGAAGAAGCTTAGAATTAAATTCATTATAGTTATCCACTTCAAAAAGGGAGAAGACATGATAACATAAAGCCATATAAGCTTTACCTAATGCTAACTGGAACAGGGATCAGCAAACTGACCTGCTGTCTGATTTTATAAATCAAGTTTCACTGGAACAGAGACACACATTAGTTTTCATATTGTCTGTGGTTGGTTTCAACTTGAGTCAGTTGAGTAGTTGCAACGGATAATATGACTTGAAAACCTTAAAATATTTAATCTGCCCATTTAAGAAAAGTTTGGGAATTTTTGAAATAGAATTTCTAAAAGCATACCTCTAGATCTATAACAAATGATAAGTATGATTAAAAAGGTTGAGTAACCTGGACATACTTAAAAATCTAGAACATTTCCAGTTGTATTCTATATAATGACAAGTATATATACTATTCAATAAGTATATTTCACTGTTTTCAGGTGTGTTGAAAACTGGTAGAGCTTCCATTATTCAGGCTATTTTCTGATATTCTGGTGTAACTTGAGGAATTCCCTACTAAGGAACCTTGTGAGATTTAAATAATATATAAGCAGGTGAAAGGTGTATATAGCAACATTCACAGTTAGTATGTATGTATACAGAATTACTAGCCATAGTGGTGATCTTAACTCTTGGTGATCCTATTGCTTTCTTTATATCTACAATTATTTTAATGCCCTACTCACCTTAAGTACTCAAAACTAATAATGGCAAAGTCAGATTCTGAACATGAGTCTACTGGCTTCAGAGCCCCATTTGCTTTACGTTCCTCCACCTTATATTCAAAGGAAGGGTGGATCCTGAGGCTGCTTCCCTCCACTTCATTACTGATACCAAAGAGTGCAATTATAATTGGGAATAGTTCTCATGTGCCACTTGCAGAGAGAGCATGGCTGAACTAACTGCGTATGATCTGGGAATTCTTATGTACTGCACATTGTGAGATGGAAGTATTGGTATTCATTTTCTTCTAATAGAGATACACATAACCTATTCAGAATCCAAAGCTATATACTCTCCTGGAGAGAGATTGCTTGAACAGTTCACACAAACTGTCCAATCCATGCTTCCCTTTTTGCCCCTGGCTACCAGGACACTCAGGCGTATCTCAACTGTAGTAAGTTATTGGCTTAGAATCATTGCTTTCAGTTTGCCATCTTAATTCTTTTCCTCTTGTTTTAGTTTTGTGACAGCACCTTTCTTTTTGCAAGCAGGCAGGGCATATTTAATAAATAGGTGTGAAAATAAGTACTTAGTTTGTTGGTTATACATTACTTTTTCACCCACAGATTGATCTTCAGACATTCCTCACTCTCACAGACCAGGATCTGAAGGAGCTAGGAATTACGACTTTTGGTGCCAGGAGGAAAATGCTGCTTGCAATCTCAGGTGAATATAAATGCTCATATTTATATTTTAAAATCTGAATAACCTCTGTTAGTGTTCTCAGCCAGTGGAACTTGTTCTACCATCAACCCCTCGCTTACTAATCCGGTGGCTTGGGGATTGAGAATATTCTGGTAACTGACAAATGCTGAGACTGCACCTACTCTATCAGGACAATGTTGTGCCTTAAAACAGATCTCTACAGAAAGATCTAACCAAAATTGCCCCTTGCAGAATATGAGAAAAGGAGAGCAACTGAATTCTCCTCTTGGTGATGTGTTAAAGCAATAATTTTGGGGTTAATGAATAATTATTTTGGGTTGGCTGTCATGTTGCAAATGTATGTGTCCTTGTACACCAATTGAGATCTTTGCACCAGAGAGAAAAAGGATGCTCCTCGGTATAATTGGAGCCTGGAAGTATTATTTGTCATAATGTTTTTTAATTTTTCTAAAATTTTAATAGAATTTGAGTCACAGAAGGGTGTAGTATCCTGAGGTAGTCAGAATAAAGGAAAATAATATTTCCTTTTTCCCAGATTGCATCTGTTGCATATCCTGTGTACTAGAAAATGCTCTTATACATATTTACCTTCAGTTTGAAAGGAATTAAGCCAGATAATGTATCAGGAGTTGGCAAATTCATAACAGTTCACCTCAAAAAGGTGGTTAGAGAAATATGAAGAAATTTGGAGGGAAAAAATGAGGTTACTTTTTAAAGCCTATCTGAATGTTAAGTTTATATGTGCGCCAGTCTCTCAATAAGAGAGACATCCAGGGCAGAAGCCAAACATCAGGTGTGGTAAGAAAATGACTTTGCTTTTCCAAAACACTGAATTTGCAGGCTATGTTTTTATGAGGCCAGCAGTGGCATCCAACTGGTAAAAGTCATTTCCAAACAGTACTCACTAATCAGATCAGCAAATAAGATTAAAAACCTCAGTAGTTTTCCATTTTGTTTTAGCAGATTGCATCTCCCACCACCTCTCCACAGGCAATCTTATATATAGACCTAATATCTGAAGCAGATTAGCTTTAAAATAGGGTGGAAATTCAGCCTTAAGCAGTCTGCTAGGATTTTCTGTGCCTTTTCTATGGTAGAGTTCTGCTCACATCAGGCTGAGAAGTTTTCCTTCTATGTGTGTACCCACGCGGCTGCATTAATGGAGCTCCACAGGGCACATGCTTTTTCTTGTTTGCTCATAAGCTCGGCTTGGTATAGTGGAAAGAACATGGTATTCAAATAAAGAAATCTGGGCTTTACCTCCGGCAAGTTATGAGTCCTTGGGTGAGTTCCCAAACCTTTTGGTTTTGGTTTCTTAACCATGAAGGTGAATTGGAACAGATGATCTTGTAAGGTCACTTTCCATTTGTAAGATTCTTCCACGTGGTATCTATCTCATCAGGCGTGACGAAAATAGACAACCTGCAATTTTAACAATACATACGATGAGTAGGACATGCCCTTTTACTTCCTTATCTATGGCAATAGAGCAGGTTTTTCAACTTAAATAAATTTTATATTGTTTTGCTAATTGGAAATTGATATACTAGAAATTTGATTAATATAATCATGCCTATACTGTTAACTATGCAGCATTTTTTCTACCAGAGCAGAGTGTGTATTCTGGAAAACTATAATCTTTCACTGGAAATTCCTGGATGTCAGTGACAGTATAGAAATTTAACTTCTTCCTTTGTGTACCCACCCGATTCTAAAGTCTAGAAAGCCTGTAGCAGCAATCAGATAGTTCTAAATACTTTTATAGGTTCCAGATGGATCATTAGTACCTTTATTTGGAATATATTGTGGTGTACTTTAGGGAGATGGGGGTTTGAATCCTTTTTTTAAAAAAAAAGTTTCTGCAATCATCTTTAGTGTGGTTCTTTGAGGTTACATCCTGCTCTATAGACTGCCTCTCAGTGGGGTTCACAGGTCCTCTTGCTTTTAAAGGGAATTAGAGACTGGAATAAGATGCCTTCTGAATGCTCTACACAGTGTGAAGTATTTGATTATTTTAAGGATGATTTTGCCTTACTTTGTTGAGTGCATTTGTTTGAACTCAGTGAATAATTTTCTCTGCAAGTAATGAGTTTTTATTGCGAAACCCTTCATCAAAAAGCTTCTTTTTCCAGTTCAACTCATCTGATAACAAAGACATGCATTTATAATCTCTGAACAACCCATTTGAGATAGATGCAAAATAGCTGGTCATATTTTTCTTATGAATATAGAGTTTGGTTAGATACAGTTTGTTCAAAATTTTGTAGATTTTTAACCTGTAATCGAGTTGTTCTTTCAGTATGAAGTTTTATTTTTAATCTTGGGCCAGAAGACATTTTAATGTTATAGATGAGATTTGTCTCTGGTAGAGAAGGATCAGAGAAATTTTTTTCCCAAATCCATGTGTTTTTGAAAATTTAAAAATTTTTTTCAGGGTATATTAGTTAGTGCTTAAATTTACAGGGACGAAAGGAAGTTTAGTATCCTGTTGACAGACTTACCCCACACGGCCTCAGGTAGATCTAACATTTCCCGACCTATTCTTTTAGTTTGTGACTCTGTTCAGATCCGCAACAAGATCCTGAGAGCTGCCAGGATTGTGTGACCTTGGAATTTCAAAGAAAAAGGTTGGTATTTTCCCAAACTATTCCTTAGGCTTACTGAGAAAAAAAAAAAATCAGAAGAGGGAGTTTGCTTAATGGAAAAAAACAACAAATAACTAAATTGTCTTTGATAGGGGTTGATCCTTCATAATCTCTCTAGATTTATCTCTGTGCCTGGCATTTGGAAATACACACTCAGAAATTGTGTCTTTAGGGATGGCTGAAATCCCTCAATCTAGTTGATGTGATTTTTCAGAATTAAGTTTTCAGAGCCTACTAATTTTTTTTTGTCTTCCGTGGCCCAGTTGTTTTCACGTGTGCAGTGGTACATGTTATGTATACTGGGGGGAATGGTGTTTGATCTCATTCACTCCTTTTCCTTCTCTATAGTATGGGATTGTCCTAATTTGTGAGTTATTTCCCTAAGAGAAAACGAAGGCCAAAGAAAGTGTTTTAACTTAAAGGAATTCATTTATTCTTAAAGTTTGCCCTTAAACACAATATGCATGTGTTGCGCCTTTAATAGGAATGTCATTGGTATTGTTTCTGCAGGAACTTTAAACAAAATATGCCTGCATGTCTTGCTTGCAAAGGTATCTTCCTTGAACTTTTTTCAGCTGTGTTTTTCTATCTAAAAAATAAATTGGCTGGGCCTCCCCGGTGGTGCAGCAGTTGAACGCTGGGTTGCAAAGCTGCCCGCAGCCTCTGCAGCGCCAGTTCGATCCCCGGCTGCTCCCCGGCCATCGGAGGAGGATCCCACATGGCGCGCAGACCTCTCCTGCCGCCCGCTGCTCCCCTCAGCAGTGTACTTCGGTCCTTCTGCCTGCTCTGCTCCCGGCTCTGGTGAATTCTCTCACCCTCCTGTGCTTCTGACTGTACCCAGTGCTTGTATGTATGTATCAATCAATCAATAAATAAATAAATCTTAAAAAAAATTAAAAAAAAGACATTTACTGCCTACTTAAAAAAAAATAAAAAATAAATTGGCTATATTGAAGTTCAAAGTAAAGCTCTGTTACCTGGCACCCCCGAAACTACCAGTTTCTCAAATTTGTTGCCTGATACCTCAGTTCATCCTCTCAATGTACCTGATGGAGCATTGGCGCCCAGAGTCCAACTTTTGCATCAGGCAGGTAGAATTTCAGGTCTGTCACTTAACAGCCTTGTGGAGAAGTTTATTTTGCCTGTTTTTAAAGTGCAGTTTTCTTATCTATAAAATGGGGAATGATAAAATAATAGCATCTATCCCTAAAGAAGACTTCAGTAGGACAAAGCAAATGTAAAGTGCTTGTTATATATATATAAATGGCTCTAATAAATCACTTGTTTTCTCCTTCCCTGAGACCTAAATGTGAACAAAGGAGTGTTGTCTCTACTCTTGTGTTACCCATTTAGAGCAGGCATTTAAATTTTGGACATCGGAGGGTGAAATGTTAAGGCTGTTTGTCCATATTTTGAAACTCAGGAGACTGGAGCACATCTGGCCACATGTCCCTTGAGCCTACCTGTGACCTGTGTGTGTTCTCTGCCTCAGCATTTCCGTAGCAGGCCAGAGCTTGCAGTGTAACCTCAGTTCAAAAGAGTAGTTTGTGTAGATAGTTGAAAGAGTTGAATAGTATGCAGATGTAAGGTGCTAAATCATTGCAGCAACACCCCATCACCAAAAAGACAGTTTGAAAATATTTGCTTTACAAACCAGAAATCCTGATTTTTAGAAATTGCCAATTCTGTTCATTATGAGTTGATTCGAAATGTGTGTGTGAAGGCGGGGGACGGGGGTGGGTGTTGTTGCATGTAGGCTGCTACAATTAATTTTTTACCTTTCTGTTTAATACTTTTTAATAAGAGACAAAGTAAATGGTATTTTATCTGATTTAGTAAATGGTATTTTATCTGATTTAAAAATATTTTTTTTCTTTGAAAATCTGGACTCAAGGATTGCTTCCATTTGTACTTATTTTCTGAACTGTTGCTATTTTCACGAAGTTGATTTTTTATTCAAAGATACCTCCAACTGATAAGCTTCTTATGACCGCTTCAGACTCCAGGGATACAGATGCCATGAGTGGCAGCAGCCACAGGACTGTGCCTTAGCACTGCACTATGCCCCTGCAGTGCGCGCGGGTTTAGATGTGGGGTCTTCATGTCTGACTTCGTAATTAGGGGTAGTATCGTCTACTGTGTTTGTCCTGAATGAGTCTAATAGCTGTAATTTGTGTGTGTCATTGGTAATATATTCTCTCAGATGCCATTCACCAGCCTTGATGATCCCCCTTGCCTCTGAAATGACATTTGGGAGAGGTCAAACCTGTGTCCTTTGTAGATCTGGATGTTAGAGGAGTCTGAGAATATACACTATCTGGAGGCTATGTTAAACTGCAATAAAACTTTTTTTTTGTCCTTGGTTCCTCAGCTGTCAACAGGTTACATTTAATACCACACTTTCTAGTATTTCACAAATGTCCTGACTCTTTCAACTAAAGGTTATTTCTGTTGCTACCAGATTTAATTCACCCTATCCCCAGGCTTCCTTGTTTTCTGAGCTCTACTGCCATGTCCTGCAGATTATAGAACTTCTCCATTAAGTAACAGTCATCTCTTTCTCTCTCTAGAACTAAATAAAAACCGAAGAAAGCTTTTTGAATCACCAAATGCACGCACCTCTTTCCTGGAAGGTGGAGCGAGCGGGAGGCTGCCGCGTCAATATCACTCAGACATCGCTAGTGTCAGTGGCCGCTGGTAGCAGGACCTCCAGGCCCACCGACTGTCAAGTTGGACACAGAAGTTCTGTGACAGCCTTTTCTGTACGCCGCCCTCAGCATGCTGGGTATCTGCTATCAGGACCAAAGCATCTTATTCACACCTGAACTTTGTGCCAAAAAGGAAGAAAAGAGAGGTGTTTTATGTCATCATACAGCACGCCACATGTGGATTACTTTTTTAAAATGGCAAGTGGACAGAATTTTCAATATGAAGATAGGGCTTTATTTCCTGTTTTTATTTACCTATATAACATATGCACTGATTTTTTACTTAAAATGAAGGATGAATTGACTTCTGGGATGCTAGAAAACATAGAAGTTATTTTGTTCGCTTGTTTTGGTATTTGGGGATTTTAAAAGAATAATCAAAGTGGAACTTTCTGGTACTGCTTTAAGGTAATTATTGAGGTCTTTCAGCACTTTACACTTTCTAATTTCTTGTCCTGTGGAAATTCTCTCATTTTCATGTCACCTGATATATTGGTAAAAATCAGATTTAGTCACTTTTTTTTCTGACTGTGTTAAATTTTTATTTCAAATGGTACTGGACTATTTTTGTGCAGAATATTCTGTGACTTCGGGAAATGTAAATGATTCCACTTGTTCTACATCAGATCTGTTCATTTGTCAGCATCCTAGAAACATTTAGCAATGACCCTAGTTAGCTGTAACAGGTACCAAAAAAGACCAAATGGACTTTGCAATATTAACCCTTTGCAGTCATCATATTTAGCTGCTGCCTGTATTGCTAAAATGATTTTAATGGTGGTCTGAAGTTTGCAAAGGGCTATTTTTAGTATACTGCCACTAAAGGACATTTATTTATATCAAACCTTTATTTTTAGATATTATAAGCATACAGTACATAACTGATTAAATTGATATCTACTAGGGGTTTATGGTAGAGAATGGACAGCATTCAATAACTGGAGTCCTAGATTGTCACTTTATTTAAGAAATACAAATAATCATCTGACAAGACAGCACTGTTGCCGTTAGGAGGAAAAATAGATTACTGTCCTTACCCTGTTCACATTAGCTGTGCTCCATATGGTCAAAGGACTTTCCTAAAATTTTGTCTGCTTGGAGTAGACTTGTGTTAGTTAAGAATTGGAAAGGCTTTAAGTCGTCAGGGTGACAGTTTATAAAGACACCTGAGTTCTGAAGGAGGGGGACAAACCTTTCTTCTAAGTGGCTAGACATTGTTACAATCTTACACTGTGAAAGTCCAACAAATCAGGCAGCATTGTTTCTTAGGTCTTTTCAGACATCTCATTGTGGCTTTATAAGGGGTTTTCAATCCATGAAGCAAATCACTTAAGTGCCTCTCTTCAAAGCAATATTATTCCAAGTGTATTTGTTAGAAAAATTTCCCATAGGAAATGTTGTGAATTACCTGTACTGTAATGACTTATTTATGTTTCAGTATTCAAGACTCTCTACATGGACATAAACCACTGTCATGTGCTCTCGGCAGAAGGCTTAAGTAACCAATTGGGCTCTTTTGTACAGATGTGGGATCAGAAATACCTGCCTGATATTTTTTCCATGGTGAAGCCTTACCATTAAAGTAAAAACAAATTTTGAGAAATTTTGCACATGAAAAAGTTTTACTTTAGAAAGACTGAAGGTGTAATGAGCCTATCATAAAATGATCGATTATATCGGCACCAAGGAGATACCCATTAGAAAACTAAGCTATACCTGTTTAAGGATGCACGACTAAATTTCCCCCCTTGCAAATACAATGGAATCATGTTACACATGTTACATGTACACCGACTATCACTTGTAGCTCCCTGCATTATGTGTCTGTATAATACATCATGCTACATATTTAGCAGAGAGTAAAAATTCCAGATTTGCATCCTGTTCAACTCAGTGCTTTAAATTTTATCATTTCTTTAGTAAGATCTTCCCAAATAATCATTCAGAGCTCTTTTACTAGCTCTCTACCATGTATTTGCAGCAGGAGGAAGATGGAATGAATTTGCAGTATTAAGTTGATACAGGTTTTGTGAACAGTACTTTGATATTATGCCAAAGGAAAGACTGTCCCTATTAAACTACATTAAGTAGGGTGGCTAAAAATTAAAAAAAAAAACAAAAACACTGGAAATTGCTTTTTCACTTTCTCTTGATGCAATGAAAGGAATATGACACTACAGTGTACAGTGTTGTCAGTGTTATATGATGCACAAAATATTTGGATTATTTGGATTATTTGAATAAATATTAGTTTTTAATCAATCTGTGCCTTATTAGTGACTGGTTATCTGTAAATATAGAACATATACAGATTGTATTTTTGTGTGGTTTTTGTCCTTTTAGTGATTTTTTTTTAAAATGAGAGATGGAATTAAACATTGAAAATGGGAATTTTTCTAAACTAATCAATTGCTACATGAAAAATAAATTTATATACCCCCTTTGCATTGCCTGGCCAAATGAAATGTGTCTCTTTACTTATGAACTCTGTGCCTCTGTTTTCCAAGAGAATGTTTTGTTGTTTTCAGCAGAACTGAAAGACATTTATGCAGTAGAATTGAATATGCACCTTATGTCTTGTTGTTTTGCATTGATAGTCTCCTGCTTAAAAATGAGGACTAAGATAGTGAATTAAGGACCAGTAATCAGTCATTGTTTCTGTGGCCACCCATAAGTATATACAAAAATAGCAAGATTATGGAATGGGTTTTATTCTTGTTTGCTTTCTCATAGATAGATTCAAGTGGATGACTGGTCTGACCACCTTATCCATCAGCAAAGGAGCACCTTGCAAAAGTGACGCTGGACTTCTTGACCCAGGTTCCCATTTCAGAAACTGACCATTGTGTTGTCACATTGAATCCTCTTCTGCCTTGAAATTTTCTCTGAACTCCTTCTCAAACAGAATTGATACTGTATTACTAATCCTAATATTTGCTGAAATTTCAGAGAAGCCCTAACCCTCCACACATTATGCCCCCAGTACTAACTTTGCTTGAATTAGTTTCAAAATTGTTTCAAGCACAAAATATTTATGACTGAAATCTTACTTATGAACCTAACATTATCCATTCAATCACTCATTACATAAATACCTAATAAAGGCTTAAAAAGAACACAGCCCCATTCAAGGCACAGCAGTGAATGAAACTAACCCTTTCCCTTGCTAATCATAATGGAAATGGAGATGGGTAGAGTTGATAAGGAGGGATTGATGGACAGTGTCTTCCCTTTAATAGAGACCTCCAAGGGGACTCTTGAGTTGTTTAGAAACCTCAGTTTTGACAGGTGTTGAAATTATCCATATCATAGAGGTAGACCTGTATTTTTCAGATGTAAAATACCCTTTTTATCCACTCCCTTCTCTTTCTAGGTTTCAGTTTTAATCATTCTCTAAAGGAGTGGGTTGTCAAAAGGGGTTATGATATACAAATTTGCCTTTACACTATGTGACCTAGCAATTCTTAGATTTGACTTCAAATAACTGCAATAATTAGAAGTCAGGCAATATGTTGAAGGAACATGAGTTTGTGATCACTGAGGATAGTAGAAACCGATGTCACCAAATAGTGATATAGGTCATTCCTGACTTAGCGTTCCCCTCACCAAAAAGAAAACTATTCTTGGGAAAGATCACAGAATCCGAGAACATGGGAATGGGGTTGCACTATCCCCGCTGCACCGCAGAGATCATAGGTAAGAGGAATCGCTACGCACTGATTGCATTGCTGCTCCCCCAAACCTGTGCAGCAGCATGCTGAATGAGGAAGGTAGGAGATGGGTACAGGTGGTTAGCTAGAGTCAGAGGGGAGGGGTCCCAAGCCCAGGTATCCTAAGCCCATTTATCAAACTGAGGAACAATTGGTTGGGGACAGGGTGGCCCACAACCCAGTAACAATTCAGAACACCGACACAATAACAATGCTAAAACAATGGATGGGAAAGCACATCAGGTGACCTGGGACTCAGTGGGCTTCAGTAACCTTGGTGACCCCACAATCAGCCCCAACTAGTCGGCAAGAAACAACATAGACACCCAATGGCCGAACCCCTACTCCTTGCTTACTATACCCATATAAAAACCTGCTTCTTACCCCCTCAGTGGCAACCTATCCAGGACCCCTTTCTGCTCAGAGAGCTTTCCTGACCTCCTGTCTGTCAATAAATCTCTTGCTTTTCTGCCTCACTCTGATCTCAACATTGAATTCTTTCTTCGACCCCCAGGCCTAACTCAGTGCCAACAGCTTACCCTGACTCTATGGTTTCTCCAGTAGGAAACAGAGGCCAACAGCAAACCTAGCACTGTGAGTCACTTCATGGAAGCCCTGCTGTGGTTCTGCCCACAAAGGTCATAGGGAAATCTGTGGGTCTCAGTGCTGAGAATCTGATTATGGAGGAGAAGGAGCGGGGCTGCCAACAATCCATACTAGAATCTTCGTAAAACAAGTTCCTGTTTGTGGAGCCCAATTATATAGCCCCGATGAGTGGGTTTATTCATCTATAAACCAGTTTGGTGGTGCAGTCTGACCAGGGAACTCAATGCAGTGCTGGTCTACCTAATGGGAATGCTCAAATGAGTGATTATGTCAGTCCTGAGCCTGAAATGCCCATGACCACTCAGAAAATCTAAGTCTTAGCCCTATCTGTGGCAAACCGTGGTTTGAGGCTGCTCCCAACCAGGAAACCAGTTTGGGGAATGTTGGGATTGCCTAGAGTGGGCCAAGAGTAGAATCATAGCTTCAACTGGTATGGACCATGCCCTCTGTCCCATATGACAGGAAGCACTGGTGAGCGAAAACACCTGGAAACTGCTGCATGAACCAGCACACTCAAGCCCAGAAGCCAGCAGGCAGAGCTGACTGCTTCCAATATCAAAGCAAATGGCCCTGTTCAGCCAGAGAACTTGGGGCATGGGTCAACTTGAGTCAAGACCACAAACAGAGCCTTAGTGATGTTAGAGCTGCCTTTCCTGCTAGCCCAGGCAGGAAAATATCTAACCTCACCCATTGCTTAATACAGCCTTCAACTTGCACAACTAGGGAAACTGACACCAGATCACACGAAAGAATGTAATCTCTCCAAAAGCCCTGTTCATAGTGATATTTGAACAGAACTTTGGCATTCCCTATCTGCAGAGGGAATGAATTCCTCACCAGGGAATTCAGTGTACATTCTTGTCCGATATGGATCCCAACAATGAGTTGTGCAGGTCCTGAGTTCCATCCTGCTGCACTGCATACTGCTAAGTATAGCACTGAGTACCCTCCCCCCCAATCCATTAAGCCTAGCCAGAGAATTCAGGCAACTGGCAATCTCGTACTACAGCCTCACTTGGCAGGGAACTAAGCCAGCTGTCTTACCCAGCTATTCTGAGCCAGTTACACACCCACACACTCTTGACTGAGGGAAAAATACATGTGAGGGAATGGGGGTACTCCCTGCAGGCAGTGTCCTCAGTGAATAGAACCAAGGACAGCATATTGGATTGAATTCTCCTCACCAGTCAGGACCAATACTGATCTCAAGAAGTACAATCATAGTGTGTAGACTGCAGTGTTTTGGGAAGACTATCAGAGGAACCACACACAAGCCTGCCCAGCCCCTAAAAGCATTCACAGCAGCAGCTGAACCCATCCAGGTCCCTCCCCAACACCCAGACTCAATGGCTACAGGATAAGCTCTCTGGTTCTAGAAAGATGATGAAAGGCGAAAAAGCTGAAATCATATAAAACCACAGTGCCATCTGCTGGAAAGCAAAAGTTTAAATCTCTATGTTACTGCTGCACATACTTTTTTAAAAATAGGAAAATAGAAATCAGGAAAATGAGCAGGAAAAATACATGGCCACTTGACCTAAAATGTCAAGGGAATATGACATCATGTACAGAGAACTACTTTCCTGAACATAGCCACAAATACATGGAAAATTTTGTCTTCTTATCAGATAATGAGTTCAAATTACACAATAAAGAAAATCAAAGACATGAAAGAAAACACAAACACAGTAAAAATGACACAAGAGACTTCAGAAAACTAAGCAATGAGATACAACAAAATTCAGAAAACCAAACATATGACTTGAAATAAAATTAATGAGCAGGAAATAGAAATTTAAGTTTAAGAAAACAGATTTAGGATGTAAGCCAATTAATAGGTAAGATAAATGCTGGAGAAAGCTATGGAAGCAGAATAAACCAGATGGAGAATAAATTAAATGACCTCAAAAATAATGTGTAAAGGACGCAGGTGAAACAACAAAAATACAGAGGAAAACAAATGAAGCACTTCTACGACTATCTAACTTCATTAGGAAAGGCAATGTAAGAATAAAGAGTAGCTCAGAAGGGGCAGGAATAGGGGACAGAAAACTTAAAGAATAGAGGGAAAAATTTCCAACCTGGGGCTGAATTGAATATATAATCCATGAAGCTAAAAGAACACCTAGTTATCTAAATATAATGAGACCGACACCAAAACACAGACTAGCAAAACCACTAAGAATTCAAAACAAAGAATACTGAAGATGGCTATAGAATAAAAGCAGGTCATCAATCAAAGTACTCAAAAGCTTATATGAGACTTCTAAGAAAATCCTACAAAGCAAGGAAAGAATGAAATGATAGATTCAAAATGCTTTACGATAAAAACTGCCAACCAAGAATACTATCTCCTACAAGACTCTCCTTCATATATGAGGTGAAATATAGGATACCCAGACAAACAGAAGCTGAACATCTTGTCAGCTCTATACCTCCCCTACAAGAAATGTTGAAAGGAGCTCTCCTATCTACATCAAAGACAAGAAACTTCACCAAAATATTGAAAAAGGAAATAGAACAAGAAAATAGGCAAAATGGAAGTAGCAGAGCTTCATGTATTAATAATCATCTTAAATGGATGATTACATTACACACTTGCGGACTTCAACAATATTACATAACAACAGTAATTAAAACAGTATGGTACTGGATCAAAAGTAGAAACTCAGTCCAATGGGACAGAATGGAAAGCTCAGAGATAGATCCATGTAAATATAGGCAGATAATTTTTGACAAAGGAGTTATAGCCATACAGTGGAGAAAATAGCCTTTCAATAAATGGTGTTGGAAACATAGATAGCCACATGCAAAAAAAAAAAAAGAAAACCATATACAAAAATCCACTTCAAATGAAACCATAAAGTACTTAAAAAAATATAGGGGTTATGCCACAGGACCTTTACCACGAAGATGTATTTGGGAATACAACCCCAGTAGCAAGGAATCAAAAGTAAAAACAAAGAAGTGCGGGGATGGGGGCGGAGCAACATGGCGGCGAGGAGACGCTGCGAGTAAGATCTCCCATTAAAAAAAGTTAATAGGGAGGAAAAGCGGCAGGTCCCAGTGAGAACTGGGACACGGAAGATAAACGGGTGACGCCGAACTGCCCGAAGAAGAAAGTTGCCATAAAAGAGGACCAGAAGGGAGGGAAGCGCAGAACCCTGCTCCCCTCCCCCGCCCACAGAGGCGGCACTCTCCGACCAGCAGAGAGGAGGAAAACAACAAACCAAAACAGCCAACAAGAGCAAACGACGCAGCAAGCGGGACTGGGAGTGGAAAGGAACTATTGCACCCACCACACCCCGTGCACGGGAGCTGTGGAGAATTCTGCAGGATTCGCCGCGGAGGTGGGCTCCAGGCGCCATTAAAGAGAGACCCCGCCCCCCAGGAGGAGACCAGGACCAGCACACAGCCCCGGGCTGCCCGGTAAGCCTGCGCGGAAAAGCGGTGCACTGGAAAAGCAGACGCGGATCGGGATCGGGATTGCGCGGAAAGGCGGCTCAGAGCGGAAACGGGATCGCGCGAAAAGCAGTGCGGTTGAAAAGCAAACGCGGATCCGGATCGGATCGCAGCTGCCCAGGTCCCCGCGCCTGCAACCTAGGCTTGCGGGGAGACGCGCAGAGGCCCTCACCGTGTGAGCAGGAACCAGGCACCCAGGCACGGGAGCGGGATTCAAAAGGCGCCATTCCCGCGCCACTGAACTGGGCTACAGCCCGCGTCCTGGAACTGAGGGCTTTGGAACTGAGACTCGGGGCACGAAATTAGGGGCGTGCGTTCCCCACGACGGTGGGGCACAAGGCAGACACAGCACCCCAAAGCCGTTGAGGTGTACCCTACCATCCCCGCTCTGTTCCCTGTCCCACTGGGTGGATAATCAGCTCCCCAAGGGCTCTAGGAGAGATCTCTGGCGCCACCTAGCGACTTGAAACAGCAGAGGCTCCTGAAGGAGCTAGTGGCCAGCTGGGGAGTTAGCCCACGCCCGGCCCCTTCCGACCAGTAGTCTGAGCCCACAGGGGGAGCGAGCACCCACAGCCGGGGCAGACCAGGCGCGCAGAAGAGTGTGCCTGAGACTGGACGTGCAGGGAGTGTGTCCCACATCACCATTTTAGAACAGGGACATTTCTTCAGTAAAGACTACCTGCAGAAGGCTTCCTCAGGAGCCAGAGGTGAGCGGGGGAAGTTTGCCCACGCCAGACCCCCTCTGGCCTGCAGTCCAAGCCCAGAGGGGGAGCAGGAACCCACCACCGGGGCAGAACAGGCGCACAGGGGAGTGTGTCCCCACATCGGCATTTTAGAACAGGGACCTTTCTCCAGTAAAAACTGCTTGAAACTGACAGATGACTCCTGGAGGAACCAGAGGGGAGCGGAGAAGCTCACCCAAGATGCGGCCAGTCCCAACAACACAGTATCCCAACGCATACGGCAAATTAGAAAACAGACAGTAGGGAGGAGAAGAACCACACGCAACCTAGCTACTCCCCAGGGGAAAAGCACACCACAAAAAGAAAACCAGCCCCCAGATTGCAACGACAGTAACTTGGAAGAACTTCTGAGCCTTCCAGAAAGAGAATTTAAAATTGCCGTGTTTAAAAAACTGACAGAAGTCATAAAGGAAAACAATGATAAGGGAAAAATAATCAACGATCAGAAGAATGAAATTGAGTCCCTAAAGAGGGAAGTAAAAGAAATGCAGGAGATCAAAGAATTAATGGAAGAACTAAAGAATTCTGGGAAAAGCAATGAAAGCAGAATAGATGAAATGGAAGAACGAATAAGTTCTCTTGAAGACACAGAAATAAAAAGAACCAAAACAGAAAAGGAAAGAGAAGTACGAAGGAAAAAGAACGAAGAAAGACTATGGGAACTATCTGACTCCATGAGGAAAGGAAATATAAGAGTTATAGGAATACCAGAAGGAGAGGAGAGAGAAGTAGGAACAGAGAAAATTTTCAAAGAGATAATTGAAGAGAACTTCCCAAATGTGAAGAAGGAGCTGAAAATTGATATACAAGAAGCAAGAAGAACACCAAACTTCCACGACGAAAGGAAAAATACAGAAAGACACATAATAGTAAAGCTCCCAAGAATCCAGGACAAGGAAAAAATAATGAAGCTGTCAAGAGGGAAGAAACAGATAACATTCAAAGGAAAGTCAATCAGGCTGACATCAGACTTCTCCGAAGAAACACTACGGGCAAGGAGAGAGTGGAGGGATATAGTCAACAGACTCCAAGAAAACAGATGCCAACCAAGAATACTCTATCCCGCAAAGCTCCCTTTCCTCTTTGAAGAAAGAATATGGACCTTCCCAGACAAACAGAAACTCCGGAATTTCATTACAACTAAACCCCCACCCCAAAAAATACTACAAGGAGTCCTAAAGCCAGAACCTCAGAGGGATGAATAACAATGAAAGAAGGCCAAAAAAAAAAAAAGGTTATTAAAAGAATAAATAAAATCAAAGGAAAGACAAACACAATGGCAAATACAGATGTTATCAATATTAACTCTAAATGTAAATGGACTAAATTCTTCAATAAAAAGACACAGAGTTGCAGCCTGGATTAAGAAACAAAACCCAACCTTTTGCTGTCTCCAGGAAACACATTTAGCTACAAAAGATAAAAATAGGCTCAAAGTTAAAGGATGGAAAACAATCCTACAAGCAAATGGACCAAAAAAGAAAGCAGGAACAGCTATACTTATATCAGATAAAACAGATTTCAAACTCAAAAAGATAAAAAGAGACCCCAATGGTCACTACATTATGATCAAGGGGACAATACTTCAAGAAGAAATAACACTCATTAACATATACTCACCAAACGAAGGAGCACCAAAATATATCAGAAAACTGTTATCCTCTCTGAAAACAGACATCAGAGAAAACACATACGTAGTGGGAGACTTCAACACACCACTATCAACAATGGATAGATCAACAAGACAAAAAATAAGTAAAGAAACCAAAGCTCTAAATAAGGACCTAGAGCAATTGGGCTTAACAGACATCTATAGAACACTAAACCCCAAAAAAATGGAGTACACATTTTTCTCAAGCGCACACGGATCATTATCCAGGATCGATCACATACTGGGGCACAAGACAAACATCAACAGATACACCAAGATTGAAATCATATCAACCATCTTTTCTGACCATGAAGGCATCAAACTAGAAATAAACCATAAAAAGAAGGCAAAGAACTTTCCTACCTCATGGAGATTAAAAACCACACTACTGGAAGACCACTGGACTAATGAGGAGATCAAAGAAGAAATTAAAAAATTTTTGAATTGAACGACAAGGAGGACACCAATATCCTAAATGTATGGGATGCAGCAAAAGCAGTAATAAGAGGAAAATATATAGCAATAGAAGCTCACATCAAGAAATAAGAAAGAACTCAAAGAAACAACCTAATCTCGAAGCTCAAAGATCTAGAAAAAGAACAACAAAAAAACCCCAAAACCAGTAGAAGAAAAGAAATAATAAAAACCAAAGCAGAAATAAATGAAATTGAAACTAAAAAAACAATCCAAAAGATCAATGAAACCAAGAGCTGGTTCTTTGAAAAAATCAATAAAATAGACAAACCCTAGCCAGGCTCACAAAGGAAAAAAGGGAGAAAGCACAAATAAACAGGATCATCAATGAAAGAGGAGAAATCACAACGGACACAGCAGAAATCAAAAGAATAATCAGTAACTACTATGAACAGTTATATGGAAACAAGTTCAACAATCTAGAGGAGATGGACAAATTCCTACAACTCTACAATCACCCAAAGCTAGATAAAGAAGAAATAGAACACCTAAACAGACCAATTTCAAGCAGCGAAATTGAAATGGTAATCAAAAACCTCCCCAAAAACAAAAGCCCAGGACCTGATGGATTTACAAATGAATTCTACCAAACATTCAGAGACGAATTAGTGCCTATCCTTCACAAACTCTTCCAAAAAATTGAGAAGGAAGGGACAATACCAAACACGTTCTATGAAGCCAACATTACACTAATACCAAAACCGAACAAGGACAACACAAAAAAGGAAAACTACAGGCCAATCTCCCTAATGAACACTGATGCAAAAATCCTCAATAAAATTTTAGCTATCAGAATCCAACAATGTATCCATAAGATAATTCACCACGACCAAGTTGGATTCATTCCAGGGGCACAAGGATGGTTTAACATCCAAAAATCAATCAACGTTATCCAACACATCAACAAAAAGAAATATAAAAACCATATGATAATATCAATAGATGCTGAGAAAGCTTTCGACAAAGTGCAACACCCATTCATGATAAAAGCCCTTGAAATTCTTGGGATACAAGGAACATACCTCAACGTCATAAAGGCCATCTATGACAAGCCAACAGCCAGTATAATTCTCAATGGTGAAAAGCTGAAAGCAATTCCATTAAGATCTGGAACAAGACAAGGATGCCCACTCTCACCACTGCTTTTCAATATAATACTGAAAGTCCTAGCCAGAGCAATAAGACAAGAGAAAGACATCCAAGGAATCCAAATAGGAAAAGAAGAAGTCAAACTATCACTATTTGCAGATGATATGATAATATACATAGAGAACCCCAAAATCTCCACAGAAAAACTAATTCAACTCATCAATCAATTCAGTAAAGTGGCAGGATACAAGATCAACATGAAAAAGTCAGTAGCCTTCCTATGCACAAACAATAAATCTGAAGAAGAAGAAATAAAAAAAAACCATCCCTTTTGTTATTGAAACAAAAAAAATCAAATATTTGGGAATAAATCTAACAAAAGAGGTAAAGGACCTATACAAAGAAAACTATAAAACACTGTTAAAAGAAATAGAAGAAGACACAAAGAAATGGAAAGACATCCCCTGCTCATGGATTGGAAGAATAAACATTATTAAAATGGTCATCCTTCCAAAAGCAATATACAGATTCAATGCTATTCCAATCAAAATTTCAATGTCATTCTTCAAAGAAATAGAACAATTATTGATGAAATTCATATGGAATCACCAAAAACCCCGAATAGCCAAAGCTCTCCTGAAAAAAAAGAAGGGAATGGAGGCATCACACTCCCAGACTTCAAACTATACTACAAAGCCATAATCATCAAAACTGCATGGTATTGGAACAAGAACAGACATACAGACCAATGGAATCGAATAGAAAATCCAGAAATAAACCCACAGATTTATGGTCAACTAATCTTTGACAAAGGAGCAAAGACTATGCATTGGAGCAAAGAAAGTTTGTTCAATAAATGGTGCTGGGAAAACTGGGTCGCTACATGCAAAAGAATGAAGCTTGAACACTACCTCACACCATACACAAAAATCAACTCAAAATGGATTAAAGAACTAGACATACGACCTGAAACCATAAAATACATAGAAGGAAATATAGGCGAAACACTACGTGATTTGCACATCAAAGACATCTTTACAGACACATCACCCAAAGCAGTGATAGTGAAGGCAAAGATAAACAGCTGGGACTACATCAAATTAAAGAGCTTCTGCACAGCAAAAGAGACAATGACAAAAACAAAGAGAAACTCCACCAACTGGGAGAACATTTTTGCACCCAACACTAATGATAAAGGACTGATCACAAAAATCTGCAAAGAGCTGATGAGACTCAGCAACAACAAAGAAAATAATCCAGTCAAAAAATGGGCAGAAGAGCTAAAAAGAAACTTCTCTGAAGAGGAAATGCAAATGGCCAACAGGCATATGAAAAAATGTTCAACATCACTTGTAATCAGGGAAATGCAAATCAAAACTACCATGAGATACCATCTTACACCAGTGAGAATGGCACATATTAAAAAACTAGCAACAACAAATGTTGGCGTGGGTGTGGAGAAAAAGGAACTCTTCTGCACTGTTGGTGGGAGTGCAAACTGGTCCAACCACTATGGAAAGCTGTGTGTAGATTTCTGGACCTACAAAACATAGAACTTCCATATGATCCAGCAATTCCACTCCTAGGTATTTACCCAAAGGACACAGAAACATCAATTCCAAAGAGCACCTGCATCCCTATGTTTACAGCAGCACTGTTTACAATAGCTAAGCTTTGGAAACAACCCAAATGCCCAAAAATAGATGACTGGATCAAGAAGATGTGGTACATATACACCATGGAATATTACTCAGCATTCAAAAAAGATAAACACATGCAATTTGCAGCAACATCGATGGCGCTGGAAGGGATCATGCTCAGCGAAATAAGCCAAAAAGAAAAAGAAAAATACCGGATGGTCTCACTCATAACAGGAATCTAGAAAACTTAAATAAGGGACCAGGAAAATGAATAACTTTAAGAAAGTGAAAATCAAAATCAACAAAAAACTATGAACCAGAGACACTTTTAGGGGGGCTGGAGGGGAGGGATTGGGGTCAGAATGGAGGGGCTGCAATTATATGGGGAATATAACAATAAAGTTTATTATTTAAAAAAAAAAAGAATGGATCAATTGCAAAGACATGATAGTTTTGCAAATGTTGATGTAAAAACATGTGTAAAGAAAATAAAAATTATTGCATTGTTGAGAAAGAGAATATTCATGCAACTATAAATCTCAGGTAGTCTCAATTTAAACCTTTAGCTATATCAAATGACAAGAATTCAGCAAAACATGTGAATGTGAGATGAAGGGTGCCGAGGTGGTTCCCCTTCTGTAATTATTTTTTGAACAACTGCATTATGGAATAACAACCCTTTGAGGATAAGGAAATTATTTTCTTTTTGAAAGGAAACATTGTGCTCTATAGTATGACTGGTACTGTCTTTTGTGTCATTATTAATATATTTCCTGTTTAAGGAAATGACTTTTTTAAAACATGATAGCTTAAACTTTAAAATAAGTGCTATTGACTTCTAAAGTGTCTTATCTTACCAATGTCGTTCTGGGCATGAAGAATAAAGCGTGGAAAATGTTTGTCATAATAAAAAAAAAAAAAAAACAAAGAAGTGTGACTGTATCAAACTTAAAAGCTTTTGTACCTCAAATGATGCCATCACAAAAACAAAAAGGCAACCTAAGGAATGGGAATATTTGCATATCATACATCTGATAAGGTATTAATTTCCAAAGTACTTATAAAATCCAACAACAAAGAAACAAATGACCCAATTATAAAATGGGCAAAGGATCTCTAAAAACAACATTCAGATGGCCTATAGACATATGAAAAATGCACATCACTTATTATAAGAGAAATGCAAATTAAAACCAGTGATACCATCTCACCCCTATGAGAATATCCTATATATATAAAAAAAACTCATATAACTTAACAACAAACAAAAATGGTCAAAAGAGCTAAATAAACATTTCTTGAAAGGAGAAATACAGTTGGGCAACAGTCACATGAAAAAATGCTCATTATCACGTAGCATCCAGAAATGCATACCAAAACCACAATGAGATACCAGCTCATACTCGTGAGAATGGCCCAAGTCAAAAAGACTAGAAACAACAAGTGTTGGCAAGGATATGGAGGAAAAGAATCCTCCAAAGTTAGGAGTAGAGCTAAAGGGGCATTTTTCCAAAGTGATACAATTGGCAGAGAAGCACATGGAAAAATACTCATCATCACTTATCAGGCAAACGCAAATCAAAGCCACAATAAGATACCACCTTAATCCATGAAAATGGCCCATGTCAAAAAGACCAGAAACAAATGTTGATGATGGTGTAGAGAGAAAGGAACCCTAATACACTGTTGATGGGAATTCAGACTGAAACAGTCTCCTATAAAAGAGTATGGAGTTTTCTCAATAATAGAAATAGATATATTGTATGATCCAGTAATTCCATTCCTAGGTATCTACTCAAAGAATCCCTAGGTAATTAATTACAAGGGATGTATGCATGCCTATGTTCACTGCGACACTATTTGCAATAGTGAAGTTATGGAAACAACCCAAGTGCCCAATGACATATAAGTGGATTAAGTAGATGTGGTATATATTCACAATGGAATATTTACTACACAAAAATAATGGAAAAAAATGAAGTCTTGCCACTTGTAAAAGTGTGGGTGGAACTGGAGGGGATTATGCTTCAGTGAAATTATAAGGAGAAAGACAAGTATCAGATGTGGAATATTAAAAAACAAAACAAATGAATTTACAAAGCTAAACCAAAACAAACTTTAGAAAAATAACCGTCAAATTGAAGCTACAAGATAGGGAAGGTCTGGGTGAGGAGCAAAGTGGGGAGGGGGTACCTGCTTTATAGTAAAGACTATGGGTGCCTCAATGGTGGGTGAGGTGTGGTAGGTAGCATACATCTGAAGAGTTATGAATCTATACCTCTGGATATTGTATACCAACATTATCTCATTAAAAATAAATAAAAAATATCTACCCGCCCCCAGCAAAGAAACAGAACACAATGGATTTACAAAATAACCAGAAAGCAGTTAACAAAATGGGAAGTCCTTATTTATCGATAATTACTTTTAACATAAATGTATTAAATTCTGCATCAAACATCAGAATACCTTAACGGAGGGAAAAAAGAAAACACTGTCCAACAATATGCTTTAGAAGACACTCACTTTAGCTTTTTAGTTACACATAGACTGAAGGTAAAGGGATAGACAATAATTCAAGCAAATGGTGACTGAAGTAAAGCAGTTATAGCAATTCTTGTTGAATTAAACAATGGTAAATAGAGACAGAAAAGGTTATTATATAACAAAGGGATCATTGCATCAAGAAGACATAACAATTAGAATTATGAGTAAAATCAGAAGATACAAATACATAAAGCAAAAAAATAAAGGGAAAAATAAACAGTAATACGATATTTGGGAACCTAAATACTCCATTCTTAACTAATGGATGTATTATAGATCAAAGAGATCAACACATATAAACAGAATATCCTATCCTATAACAGCAGAGTATGCATTCTTTTCAAGTGCATATTGAACATTTTCTAGGAATGACAATACCTTAGGTAACAATTCTTTAGCAAATTAGAGAAGATTGAAATCACATCAAATATCTTTTCGGAGCACAATGGCATGAAACTAAAAATAACAAGAGGAAAACCAGATGATTCACAAATTCATGGAAAACAGTGTTCTGCTAAACAACCTATGAATCATATAAGATTTTAAGGGAGAAATAGATATTCTTGAGACAAATAAAAATGGAAAATACAGCATACCAAAAAAATGTGGTATAACAAATGCAATCTGAAAGGTTCATAGTAACAAATTCCTATGTTAAGAAGACTGAAAGATTGCAAATAAACAATGTAACTCACATCTTAAGGAACTAGAAAACCAAACTGCGCCCAAAGCTAGCAGAAGGAAGGAACAGATTAGAGCAGAAAAATTATAGAACAGAAAAACAATAGAAAAAAAATCAGGCAAAAAAAGAGCATATTCTTTGAAAAGAAAAATTTATCAAATATTTAGCTAGGACTAATCAAGGAAAAATGATAGCCAACCCAATCAACAAAATTATCAACGAAAAATGAGATGTTACAATTGATACTACAGAAACTCAATCATAAGCAGGTACTATATGTCACACAATTGGATCATCTAGAAAATATGGAAATAGTCTTACAAACATACAACTTGCCAAGACTAAACCAAGAAGAAATAAAAAATTTGAACAGGCCAATTACTAGTAAGGATATTCAGTAATCAAAAATCTCCCAATGAAGAAAAAAACCATGACTGATGACTTCATGAAGAAAAAAAACCACGACTGGTGCATTCTACCATACATTTAAAGAATTGATTAAGCAGCACATTAAAAGAAGTATACACTATGATCAAGTGGAATTTATAACTGGGATTCCGATAGTTTAGCTTAAGCAACTCAACCAATGTGATATACATAGATAACATAAATAGAATAAAAGAAAAGAAAAACAATCATATGATCATGTCTAACATGCACAAAAACATCATTCACAAAATTCAACAACTGTTCATGTTAAAAATGTTTACCAGATTAGGTACAGAAATAACATACTTCAACATAATAAAAATCCATGTATGATAAGCCAACAACTAACATCATAGTCAAAGTTGAAAGGACAAAATTTTTCCTCTAAGATCAAGAATAAGGGTGCCTATACTCAATTCCTACTCTATGTAGTACTGGAAGTGCAAGCTATACCATTTAGGTGAGAAAAATAAATAGAAGCCCTCATGTTTGGAAAGAAAGAAGTAAAATTGTCTCTATTTATAGTTGCGAATAATTATATATATGTATGTATTGAAATAGCCTAAAAAACTAATAAAAGCTGTCAGAACTAATTAATGAATTTAGTAGTTGCAGGATGCAAAAAATCAACAAAAATCAGTAGTGTTTCTATATAGTAAAAACTATCTGAAAAAGAAAGAAAATAATCCCATGCACAATAGCATAAATAATACATAGAAATAAACAAAGATGTGAAAAGATCTGTATTCTGAAGACTACAAGACATAGATTAAAGAAATTTAAGAAGCCACAGATAAGTGGAATGATACTCCAAATTAATGGATTTCAAGAACTAATCTTGTTAAAATGCCTATACTACCAAAACCCATCTACAGATAAAATTCCATCCCTATCAAGATTTTCAAAGGTATTTTTCACAGAAGTAAAAGAATTCTAAAATTTATATGAAGTCACAAAGGACTCTAAATAGTCAAAGAAATTCTGAGAAAGAAGAACAAAACAGGAGATATCACAATTACTGATTTCAAGTTACACACTAGAGCTGTAGTACTTCAAAGCAGTATGAGACTGACAGACACAAGTAAACAAATGGAATAGATTTCAGTGTCTAGAAATAAACCAGAGTATATATAGCCAACTCGTATTTGACTAGGGAGCCATGAATATGCAATGGATAAAAGGGTCTCTACAATCAATTTAATATTAACATGTAAAAGAATGAACTAGACCTTTATTTTACACAACACACACAAATTAACTGAGTGGATTAAGAATTAAATGTAAAACCTGAATTTATAAAATTCCTAGAAGAAAACAGGAAAAAAAAAATGCTTCTTGACATCCTGGTAATGATTTTTGGATATGACACCTAAAATATAACTAAGAAAAGCAAAATAAACAAATGGGATGACATCAAATTAAAAGGCTTCTGTACAGCAAAAGGAATAAGAAACAAATTAAAAAGAATTTTAGGAATGGGGGAAAATATTTACAAACCACTTGGCTGATAGTGGTAAATATCCAAAATAAATAGGAATCCCCCCCCAAAAAAAAAAATCAGACTATAGACCTGAATAGACATTTCCCCAAAGATATGAATATCCACAAAGTGTATTTGAAAAGATGCTCAACATTACTAGTTATTAGGGAGTTGCCAATTAAAACCACAATAACCACATACTTGTTTAGAGTTGCCACCATCACTAATACAAGAGATGACATGCTGGTGAGGATGTAGAGAAAAGAGAATCCTTACACGTTGTTCACTATGTATCAGTGAGACATGGAGAATCCCCCAAAAATTAAGCATATGATTTTTTCAAATGATATAACATATCATTTGATCCAGCAATCCCACTTCTAGAAATATATTTAAAGGAAATGAAAACACTAATTTGAACAGATATCTTTACTTCCATGTTCATAGCAGCATTATTTACAATGTAAGACATACAAATAACTTAAGTGTTCACCTAAGGATAAATGAATGAAGAATATATCTGTCTTATTATTCCACCATAAAAAGAAAGATGTACTCCATTTGCCACAATATGAATGGACCTTGAAGGCATTACACTAAGTGAAATAAGTTACACAGAAAGAAATACTGTGTGATCTCCCTTATACATGGATTTAAAACAAAACAAAACAAAACAAAACAAAAACAAACCTCAGAGAAAGAAATCAGATTTGTGTTTACCAGAGGTAGGAAGGTGGGGGAATGGGGAATTAGAGAAAGGTGGTTAAAAGCTACAAGCAGGGCCTCCCCGGTGGCGCAGCGGTTGAGCGCTGGGTTGCGAAGCTGCGCGCGGCCTCTGCGGCGCCGGTTCGATCCCCGGCTGCTCCCCGGCCACCAGAGGAGGGTCCCACATGGCGCGCAGACCTCTCCTGCTGCCCACTGCTCCCCTCAGCAGTGTACTTCGGTCCTTCTGCCTGCTCTGCTCCCAACTCTGGCTCTGGTGAATTCTCTCACCCTCCCGCGCTTCTGACTGTACCCAGTGCATGTATAAACAACAAAAAACAAACAAACAAACAAATAAATAAATAAAAAACATGCCTCTAAAAAAAAAAAATCTTAAAAAAAAAAAATAGCTACAAGCAGACACTACTGACACTCATCAGTGTTCCTTTCATGGTATGGTTCTTGCCTCTAGGGATCTTCACTCTGTTCATCTTCCTGTGGCATCAGAAGGGGAAGTCCATTTCCTGTGCTAGAACATTAGTCAGGACGACCTGAAATTCCAGTTTCAGGCACTTGTCTCACTTTGACAGAAATTTGCACTTCATTTGATTGCTTTTTCTTTTATTTTAAATCTTGAACTCACCAGAGTATTGATAGCCAAGTTTTGCATATGTATGGCGAGGGTTAATGGCTAGTTTTAACAGTCAGGATTTGCGCCTACTTGTCATGTTCCAGGAGAGTTCTCACTACTTCCACATGGCATCTTTCCACTCTAAGTCCTCATCAGTCCTACCTCCTTCATTTTGCCCAATTTCCCCCGCTTTCTTTCCTTTGGGCCCATTGCCACTCTGCAATTTAATACCAGTTTCCTTTGTGCAAATATATGGGCTTTTCTTTTGGGAACCATTTGCTTATATTTGCTAAGTTTAGCTGTTTTCCACTTTAAAAAGTGAATTGAGTTAGATGCTGTTTGACCTTTTCTACAGATGTTTCCCAGACACTTCAAAAACACTTCATCATCAAGGTATTTCAAGTTTCAGTTGCTTTTTCACATACAAGACCTCATTGTGAAAGGAGGGAAGCTCCCTTTCTCAAGGGTTAGGCCATGAATGTGTTTTGGAACAGAATTTGGAGTTGGGTTCAGAATTGAATTTGGAGGTAGAATTTCATTGTGGGAATCAGAACCTTTAGGAAAAAATTACAGTAACTGAAATGTTTCAACTTCATAATAGAATGTTTGGATGAGTTACAAGGGGAAAAAAAGAGTAGCTACAGAATTTGGTGTGTGTGGCCCCTTTTTTTAAGGCCAGAGAAAACAAATGACTGAACTCACTGCAACCAGTGCTTCTTAATCATTAATAGAGAGGCTGTGGGAATTAGACATTAAAAGACTTGAGCAAAACATCTAGAAAACAATTTATGTCCAGACAAAATTTTCACTGAAGCACAACTGACTTTTTGTCCAAGTTGCTGATGCAATTTGACACAAAGTCACCATGAATAAAGTTTTCCAGCTTTTCAAGTTTGGTGATGTGGGTGGGTGACAATTCCTTTTTCCCTCCTTTTTGCCAGAATCTTAAACTGACATTAATAATAGCCAAATGAAGTTGTGCTACATAAATTCTTCCTATGTGTTGCAAAAACCCATACAATGAAAAGTTATGCTACCTTCTTTCTCACTAATCTGAGTTAAATTCCTAAATGAAAAGGGGAACATCCATCCTGTTATGTTCTTTATATATATAAAATCTTTTTCTAAAACATAAAAGGACTAAGTATTTCTGTCAGAAAAATGTGAGGACAGGTGACTTTAGGGTACAGCTTTCCCTGGCACATATTAATATGAAACAGGTGGATTCCAAAATAATGAAGATCTCTTTTAAGAACTCACTTATTAATATCAGTGAGCATAAAATCAAGTTAGGAGACAGGGTCATGTGGATAAGGATAGTATTTATCTCCACTGTATTTATAATAAACCTGGTATAAATACAAAATTTGGATTATCCACACATCAGGAAGTATAAATATGAAAAATAGATTCATTGCTTTCTGGTCACACTATTTTGCAGACATTCATAAATTAACAAGATAGAAAAGTTGATTAAAAGCTTAAGGAAATAATTTAAAAACAAAACTTTAGCTGGCTAATTTTGTGTACTATTCACAGAGTATTTTTCATTCTGTATTTCTGCCAGTTTGTTAAAAACAAATTTAGGTGATGTGAATATGGATGTTATACCAGATTTTCTCAAACCATATGTAATAAAAAGCTTACTTTTTTCAATTCAGTGCAGACTAATATATTTGTAAAATATAGACAAAATCGGGGGCCTCCCTGGTGGCACAAGGGGTTAAGCACTGCACTATGAAGCAATCCACAGCCTCTGCAGCATGAGTTCGGTCCCCGGCCAGCCAGAGAGCAACCCACATGGTGTAGCAGACCTCTCCTGTCTCACCTGCTGCTCCTCTCAGCAGTGTATTTCAGTCAGTCTGCCTGTTCTGTTCCCCACTCTGTCTCTGGTGAATCCTCTCACCCCCAACATCTCTGGCCTGTACCCCAGCTCTTGTATGCATAAATAAACAAATTTTTTAAAAAATATATAGATAAAATTGGGTGGCAGTATAACATTGCTATATAAAAGTCTTTAAATGCTTACTCTCACTTTCTGTATGTATCACATGCCAGGGACAAATATTCCCAAATTCACAATCCACAAACCACTCTTCAAGATATTAATTATAAATTTTTCATAACAGAAAGCTTTAAAATGTATTAAAAATACATATATGGAATTAAATTATGGAGTGTCATCTTCAGATTTTATTAGCTGCACTAGCCTAGAATGAGAACTTGGATGTACTTTCAAGTGTCTTTAAGACACAGTAAGTTAAATAAATCTCCCAGAAAAATATCAAAATATACCGCTTATGTTTGCTCAATGTAAATGTACTTTTCTTTTGATTTCTGTTCTTTTGCCAGCCCTGTGGCTACCATTGCAGCTTCCTCTGTGTTGGATGTATCAGATTCTCCCTCTGCTGGCTCTTCTATCTCATGCTGTCCCATTTATTTATGCTTTTCCACAACTGAAGGGAAATAGCACTTTTCATCATGGGGAGGAGAGTTTATTTTGTGTGGCAGAAACTCTACTATCTGGCATGCTCTAGAAGTGAAAATATTTCCTTTGATAGTCTCAAGATGGCGGTTTATTGGATTCCAAGACAAAAGCCTGCAGGGCATACATATCATATCAGCATTTTGGAAGCAGGCCCATGCCATTTTTGCCCATGCGAGTCTAACCCAGGCAACTTAAAGCTATTCTGTATTAGCAGATGTTAAAACTTCACCTCTTTAGGGTGTTTTTGGAAATTGTTTCTAATGTTCTGCAAAAGCAGAGGAAACATCCAAGTACCCACAGCAGGTAATGATAGTGATATGTTTTTAGTAGCAAAAGGGAAAAACAAATCCAAACAGTGGCCACTTAAGCCTAAAGCTTGGAGAAACAGGTGACAACGCTGTGATGAGGATGTCCAAATCAATGTGCCTGTTGGAACTGAAAGGAGTGACCATGTGGAGTAATGGATACAAACCAACTACATTCTGCTTGGGGATTATGAGGACCAATCACTCACATAGAAAGGAAAGAAACCAAATAAAATACTGAAAAGGGAAAGAGAAAACTGGAGCAATTATGCTACACCAAGATCTACAGGCCACAACACAGAAGAATGACATCTCAGCGCTTGTGTCTGTACATGTTGGATGTGTCCTCCTTCCAGTTCTTCCAGTCATGGGCTCTGCTTCAGTCAAAGGAACTCCCTAGAAAATAAGGCTCTGTGCAATGGTTTCCTTTCCAAGCACTGCTCAGGCCCATCCAAGATTTGCCCCAGTTGGTTGGGGTGACAGGGAGAAGAGATGGCACAGAGAGGCGCACCATCCTCCCCATGATGGGAGGAATGAGGGAGACAGTTTGAATATGAATCAAGGGAAGAACCTGCACATACAGTTTTCCTTTATAAAGAAATAAACACATCCTACAGCCACAGTACTTACCCTTACCCAAAGAGGATGTGGATGAAGACCTCTAGTGGATGTAGAAAATGTGGGTAGTACAGATTCTCTCTCTCTCTATACACACACACACACACACACACACGCACACAATGTTTATATAATGTTTGTATTATATATAATATATATGTAATATATATTAAAAAATATCAGATGGTCTCACTCATAGTAGGAATTTAGAAAACCTATATTATCATTACACTCATACTATATCATCATATAATATAGGTTTTCTAAATTCCTGCTATGAGTGAGACCATCTGGTATTTTATATATAATATATATAATTTATATATAATATATAATGTTTTTCTTACACATACTTCTGATAAAGTTTAATTTACAAATTGGGTACAGTTAGAGATTAAAAAAAATAGTACAATTATAACAATATGCTATAATGTAAGCCATTTGCCATTTGAATTAGGTCTCTCTCTTTCTCAAAATATTTATTGCACATAATATTTTCAGATAGCAGCTGACTGTGGCTAACCAAAACCTCAAAAAGTGAAACCATAGGTAAGGGAGCCTGCCAAAAATTACTGCTGGATTGTGTGGGCCTGTGTGCATGGAATGTCTGTGCCAGCTTGGTGGGTCTTATAGATGATACTCTCTCTTATAGCTGTCAGTCCAAGCCAGTCTATGGATTACAAAAGTATAGTTCCTATGTGTTCCTTGGTCTTATGACTTATGATGCATTTACTTATACATTTTTTTAATGTTTTGTTTAAGTGCACCATTATAGAAATGCCAACTCCTTACCTCCACCTTAGAGTTAAAACAAATTTCTGGGGGAAGATTTAGGGATTCCCTATTTCCCTAAAAGGTTCTCACAGGGTTCTGTCATATTAAGGTTGAAAGTCTAATCTTTGGAACCATTGGACTGGACCATAGTTCATTTCCATTTAACACTTCACTATGGTTCTAAATTTGAGTCTGTTCCCATCCTTAAGATACTACTGAAAGATTTTAGTCAGGGGATGAACTGCAATTTACTTCAGTTTGGCAAATCCATTCTTCAAAGTGTAAATAAAAAGGGGCAAATATGAGCTCTGAATGGAGACATCCCGAGGAAAACATGCATTAAGCACCCCATGCTTTAAAAACATCTACTACAATCACTTAAAAATATGAACACATCAGTTGCAAGATAGTCCAAAGCCAGCACAGACTCCCTAAGCATTTGTATACTCTACGTGGAGGGAATAAAATGACATGATTAGTTTCTGTCCTTCCTCTCCCCCAGTGATTGAAGCCCCTCCCATTAAAATGCAAGTCGATGTTCCTCATATGGGGATTTAGTCATCGGTCTTCTCTCTGGAATAGCAATGTGGAGAACGCTTCCTTTGGCCCATCACCCCTTTATGGTAAGACAAATAAGGTTCCCTCTGAGCCAGACTTGGCCCACAAACTGGGTTTCATTCAATAAACAGTCAATTCAGCATAGAGCTATCATTATTTTTGTAAAGAGTATTAGTGAAGCCAGAGTTCTTTCTCTCTTGCTTCCTGTTTAGGCTGGGTCATGGAATATGTTCTGTGACTGCTGTTTAACTCTCAGTCACTCTCTGCCGATCTTGCCAAGAAGGCTGCAGGTCTATTCTTTTTTTCTTCTTTGGATCATCTGCTTCTTTCAAGATCCTTAAATTAAAAATAACTTCATTTCCCCCATATCAACTTCATACTCCCATCAAATGGAAGCTCAGGAATAAAATTAGAGGTGGGAATACAGGAGGAAAAGAGGTGAATACTTAGGGCAGAGCAGACCAGAGAAGAGGGAAAAGTGCTTTCTTTTGCTTGGATTATTGGGCAGGGAAAAGATAATATTTTGGTAATCAAATGAAGTTAATGCCCACAGCCAGAATTGCTTACTGAACCTGTAACTAGCCCACATTTTCTCTTCTAAGATATCCTGGATTTTGTATGACATGCATCAGAGAGGAGAAAGGTCAGATGAAATAGTCAACATGATAAGTAGGCAGAACACTGGGTGGAATCATACTTAGCAAAATTCTGAGAGTTGAGAGATCAAAAGTCACTCTAAGTAGAATAGACTGACATAGATGTTTTGGTATTTTCCCATGTGCTGAGGGTTCCATGGTACACATGGCCTGCAGAAGGAAGTCAGGCTCTTCCAGAGTGCTCTGGACTCACCAGGATCTGAAAATGGGCTGCCTTTCAATTGTTTATTGAACTCTTGCCATGCACTGAGATATATGCTTTATGTAAATTATCTCATTTACTCCTCACAATAACCTTAGGAGATAATGTATTTAGTATTCTTCAAGAGGCAAGTGATGAAAACTCATTTTTTGTGTTTTTGTTTTTCAGGCATTTATTGACATTTTTAAAGAACTTTTAAGATATCTTCAAAAGTCTTCTAATTGAGCCATTTCACTTTTACACATTTTTCTAAGGAAATACATATTGGACAAGTGCAAAATTAATGTAATCCATCACAACAACACACTAAAAAAGAAAAATCACATGATCATATCAATAGAAATACCCATGACTAGAAACTTTCAGTAAACTACAAGTAGAGAGGAACTTTCTTAACTTGAAAAAGACTACAATGTAAATGTGTTTAGGTAAAATAGGGATTTCATTTATTTAACTGAAAATACAGGGGATGTTTCAGGCACAGCTAAATCCCTATATTTAATATTCTGGAATCAGCATTGTGGATAATAAGACATTTAAATTTATCCAGAGGAGCACAAGAATGACAAAGAATGAAGAAAACCTATGGGAAAATGGGACACAAAGAAGAGCAATGTTAATCACATTATGGGAATCCCAGGAGGAGAGGAGATAGATTTTTTAAAAAAGTGTATTTATTTATTTTTTTTAATATTTATTTATTTACTTATACAAGCACTGGGTACAGTCAGAAGCGTGGGAGGGTGAGAGAATTCACAAGAGCCAGAGCGGGAAACAGAACAGGGAGACCGATGAAATACACTGCTGAGGGGAGCAGTGGGCGCGGCAGGAGAGGTCTGCGCGCCATGTGGGACCTTCCCTGGTGACCGGGGATGGAACCGGTGCTGTAGAGGCTGCGGGCAGCTTCGCAGCCCAGCACTCAACCACTGTGCCACCGGGGGAGGCCCTAAAAAGTGTATTTAAATGATGGTTTATATGATGGTTAAACATCTTCCTAATCCTGGGGAGTGAAATAAACATCCAGATCTAAGAAGCCCAACGAACCTCAAGTAGGTAGAACCTGAGTAGGAGGGCATACTTCCAAATTCATTGTACAATGCTAGCATTTTCCTGATACCAAAAACAGAAAAGAAAACTACAAGAAAATATCACTTATGCATCTCTGGTTTATAGCTGCTTGTTGATTTTGATTTTCACTTTATTATAATTAGTCTTTTTCCTGGTCCCTTATTTAGGTTTTCTAATTTCCTGCTATGAGTGAGACCATCCGGTACACTACAGGAGAGGGAGAAGGGAGCAGGATCAAAACAAGGCAGGTGGGAATTGTATGGGGACTATAACCAAGATAAAAACGCATACATTGTGCAAAAATGAAAAATGATGTAAAAAATGTATAAAAGAAAAAAATGTGGGAAAAAATTCACTGATGCAAAAAAATGTCAACAAAGTAATATCTAACTGAACTCAGTAACACATTAAATGGAATATTCCCTGTGATAAAGTGGAATTTATACCTGGGATGCAAAGGTAGTTTAATATAGGCAATATGATCAATGTGATATTTTACATTAGTAGAATAAAGAGTATGATCAGCTCAATTGATGCAGCAAATGCTTTTGACAAGGCTTATCATCAACTCATAAAAATTCTTAGCAAGTTAGGCTTAGAAGGAACATACTTCAGTTACTAAAAGTCATAGAAGACAAAGCTATAGTTAACATCATGAGCAATGGTGGAAGTTTGAAAACTTTTTCTCTAAGATCAGAAACAAGACAAGGGTGCCTATGGACCATTCCTATTCTATGAAGAACTGGAAGTCTTAGGTAGAGCAATAAAGCAAGAGAAGAAATGAAAGGTATCAGAATTGGAAAGGCGGAAGTAAAACTGGCTCTATTTGCAGATCACATGGTTTTATAGAAAGTTCTAAATTCTCAATCAAATAACTGTTTAAGCAATGAATTCAGTAAAATTGCAGGATACAAAATTAACATGCATCCATCACCAACTCATCATAGTGGTAATACCCCAATGTTACCTCAGTTATAAATAAATACAAACAAACAAACAAACAAAAAAACCCAACAAAATTAGCATGAAAATGTCAGCAGTATTTCTACACTCTGACAATGAATTTTCTTTTTTTTTTTTTTTTTTTTTTTGAGGTGTTAGTATCTTCTGCCGAGAGAGTCAGCAGGTCTTTATTTATTCATTATTAGTAATAATAATAAGAAAATACATTATCATGTGTAAAGCATAAACAATTAGTATATTATGTTTCCCATAGACTACTGGCCCCTACAGGTCTCAGCTAGACGGCAGCTCTCAAGGTTAACAGATAATAAACCAAACCTAACATTAAAGCTACTTATTTTTTCATTTAGACAATTATTAAAAACAGTGAATAACCGCCAGTGCATCCCTATCAGCTAAAGCCTAAGCATCAAAGGACTATTCTATTCACATGACCTTCAGCCGAGACCAGCTGCTGCTCAGCTATCAGAACTTTTTCTTTTTTTTTTTTTTTTTTAAATATTAAATTTTATTTTTATATTCCCCCATACAATTGCAAACGCCCCATTCTGACCCCAATCCTTCCCCTCCCGCCCCCCCACCCCCAAAAAGTGTCTCTGGTTCATAGTTTTTTTGTTGATTTTGATTTTCACTTTCTTATATTCATTTTTCTGGTCCCTTATTTAAGTTTTCTAGATTCCTGCTATGAGTGAGACCATCCGGTATTTAAAATGGCACCAAAAAAAACATATTTGGGAATAAATTTAACTATGCAGGTGAGGTATCTTTATGCTGAAAATTACAGGTCATTACTGAAAGAAATCAAAGGTACAAACAAAAGGAAAGGGACCTATGTTACAGAATAGAAGAATATTGTTAAAATGTCAATACTAACAAAAGCCATCTATAGATTCAACACAATCCTTATCAAGATTCCAATGACATTTGTTTACAGAAATGACAAAACAATGCTAAGATTTATATGGAACTACAAAAGACCCTAAGTAGCCAAAGAAATCCTGGGGGAAAAAAAGCAGAAGGAATTATACTTCCAGATTTCAGGTTACACTCTAAAGCAGTATGGTACTGGCATAAAAGCAGTCAATTAGGCCAACTGAAGAGAATTGAGAGCAAAGAAAAATCAAAACATAAATGGTCAATTTATATTTGACAAGGGAGCCAAGAATAATCAAGGGGGGGCAGTCTCTTCAATAAATGGTGCTGGGGTTAGTTGGATATTCACATGCAAAAGAATGAAGTGGACCCCATTTTATACAAGTCAGACAAATTGATTTAAAACTGATTAAAGAATTAAATGAAAAAATCTGAACCCGTAAAACTTATAGAAGAAAACACAGGAAACATGTTCCTTGACATGGATCTTGGTAGTGATTTTTGGATATGACACATAAAACATAAAAAAGCAGAATAAAACAAGTGGTACTCTATCAAACTAAAAAGCTTTTGCAAAGCAAAGGAAACCAACAACGATGTGAAAAGAAACTTTTGAATGACAAAAGTATTTACAAACTATGTATCTTATAAGGGCTAAATTACCAAAATTGATAAAGAACTCATACAAATCAATAACAAAAAACAAATAAGCTAACTGGAAAGTGGGCAAAAGACCCGAGTACATTATTCCGAAGAAGATATATGAAAGGCCTAAAAGTACTTGGAGAGATATTCACATCACGAATCATTAGGGAGATGCAAATTAAAACTACAATGAGATAATCACCATATGCCTGCTAGAATAACCATCATTAAAGAGACGAAACATGTCAGTGAGGATGGAGAGAAAAGGGAAGGCTCGTGCATTGTTTGTGGAACTGTAAATTGGTACAGCTACTATGAAAAACACTATGGAGAATCCTCAAAAAATTAAAAATAGAACTACCACATGATCCAGCAATTCCACTTCTCAGAATATATTGAAAGGAATAAAAACACTGTTTTGAAAACACTTCTGTAACCCATGTTCATAAGCATTATTTACAATAGTATAGCCATGGGTAAAAACAACCTAAATATCCATTTTGCTTGATTGAAGATGCACACAGACAGACACACACACACACACACACACAGACATGAATATTATTCAGCCATAAATAGAATTAAATTCTGTCTTTTGTGACAACTTGAAGGTATTATGCTATGTGGTATAATTCAGAAAGACAGATACTGTATTACTTCATTTTATGTGCATGTAAAACCATCAAACTCAGAACTAGAGACTCAGAACTAGAGATATTTGTGTTTCCTGCAGGATGGAGAACTGACAAAAGGTGGTCAAAGGGTACAGATTTCCAGTTATAAGTAAGAACTGGGTATGTAAACAGGCACCATAACTATAGCTACTACTGCAGTACAGTATATGATAATGTTGAGAATGAATCCTAATATATCTTGCCATAAGAATATTTTTCCTTTTTCCTTTTTCTTTTTATTGTATCTATTTGAGAACTGGATGTTAGCTGAACTTGCTGTAACAATTTCACAATAAATGTAAATAATTCTATTTAAATCAAGTATAATTCCTTCTATTGCCATAAAATGACACTATGATATATATCAATTATATCTCAGCAAAACTGGAAGGAAAAAGAGGAGTTCATTTCTTTTTTCATCCTTTGCAGTGTAGTGATTTCTCTAGGGCAACATTTCAAAAGATGTTGAAAATAACTATCACTAAACAAGTAGCTAACATTATTTGCATAGAAATGACATGTTTCATAATTGTACATACAGTATTTCTTGCTGTCCTGAAATGAATTTTCCATATAAGGGATTGTTGGTATTCTCCAACCAGAGCTCCCCAGCATGTGGCCTTTGTTGCCAATATCTGAAAAATGGCATGAAATGATCACATCCTAGAAAGCACTACTATTCTGGGTGTTGCAAAGCAGAATAAGAGTAGAAAATGGATTGATTAGGTTGGGAATGGCTAACCAAGTGCTACTACTATTTTGACTTTGGGGTCAGAGAAAGTGGAAAGAGAATAGATTTTCTACATGGTCAATTTATGGACTTAGTAACATCTGCTTGAGATTTTTCTTGGCAGTGTGTCTTCTAAAGGAATTATGATTGCTACTCCTAAAGCTATAAACTAAGACCATCAGCGATCTATGTTACCTGTAGCATTTTATAAGAACAACAGTGACAACAAAAATGCAGGTAAGGACCTTGCGAGTGGGAAATTCATGTGGAAAAAGGAAAGGTATTTTCCAGCTCAAAGCTGCTAAAGACTCAGGATTCTGTTTTGAGTGTTCAAATATTAGGAACAAAAAGCTTCCTCTCCCTCCAGTAACTTACCTAATAGCAATAACCAGAAAGGAGTTCCTCCTTACATTCCACTTAAATTTCTCATGCTATAGTCAATATACTTTTTCTTTGCATGCTTAGTCATAGGAGAAAAGCAAAGTGCTTTGTGGGAAGAACTGTAGAATGAGTACTTAATTTTTAACTGGCTCTGCATTCAGCTTTCTCTCAATCTTCTGGAAGCCTCTAATTGGCCCTTCTAGATCTACTGTTAGAGCCTCCCTAACCTGTGTCCCCTTCCTCAATAAATTTTCTTTCAGGTCAAACAAGATCCCTTGGGGAAGAGAAAGGAGAAATTCTGCTTAGGTGTTAACAGCAAGAAATGTCTTTATTTCTAAAAGCGACTTGATATGTCGCCCAAAATTAATGATGTAATCCACAGGGGCAAAGACTCAATGGTGGAATAATAGGCATTAGCTGCTATCTTCTCTAGAAAATTCTTTCAATCTGATTTTCATAAACCTTTGCAGTTTAGAAATCAAAGGACATGGAATCAGCTCTGTCCCTATGGGAGGCATCCTCTGTGAAGGACTGATGATCATTATCAAGTTGAATAATGCCTAATAAGTTGCATATCAGTTTCTGTCATATGGTTAGTGTTTAACAAAAGTCAGCCATAATTATTATGATCTATTAAATTTCTTTTCATTCTGTGGCTGTTACTGATGTGGGCAGTGTTTTCTCAGGCAATTAACCATTGAGGTCATGATCTTAGAGTAAGAGGCTCAAATTGGGTTTGGGGTACCATTTTCCCCTCTTCTTCTCCAGGTTATCCTGTCCTCACAAGACAATTGGGTGCATGTTTGAGCCTTGCTCTATGTTCTGTAATCCACTATTGTTATCCAAATTACATTTTATGGGTATGTGACCTTGGAAACGGTATGTTGAAAACATGAGCTAAAATATTATGTCAACTTCATCTGGGACATAAATTGACAGAACCTCCAGGACTAACATTGGTCATAAACCAAAGATGCCTGGAATTAGATATTTTTATAGAGAACTGTGTGTATTTGGGTCAAAATGTGGTCGATTTATGACATAATTATCAAAGATGTGAGTTTGCCATTAGATTACTTTGAATAAAATGCCTCCTTTTACAACTCTTCTGGGTGTTGGTGTGGTAACCCAGAACAAGGCTCTCCAATCACTCTAGAGGAGAGAAAGGGCTTAGCTACAAATTGCAAGATGACAGCTTCTTGTGTTAGACCTGATGATATATGGAACTGGTTACTTTGAGGTGACTGTGCTCCTTATTTAAGCTCCTGCAAGAGGATAGATTAGCCTCAGAGGAGGATCATTAGGGATGTGGTATGAAGGCATTTACATACTATATTGATAGTTACATTAAGAACAGTGTAAAAGTACAAGTAGAAGAGGGTTAAATTACCAGCATTCAAATTTACTGTGTTCTTCACGCATTTTAGAAAATGATTAGAAGAAAATATTTTGTGTTAATATTTCAGTGGGAGAGCATTCACAGGCAAAGAGGAGTGGAGAAAAAAAATGGTAATGAGTCAGAGAAGGCAGGACTTCAAAGACAATGTAGTGTATTCCCAAGATGACCACAATTTTGTGGTAAGATGACCTCAAGGTCTGTGGGAAGTCTTCTCAGAGGTCATTTGAATGTTTCCTCTATAAACCAGTCTTTGGAGATAGGGGGCAGAAAGAGCTCATTTCCATCCTGTATGCTTTTGGATTAATTTATGCACCCCTGAACATCAATCAAGCCAACATGCTTCTAGACAGCCTGTGGATGGGTGCCATGAGGGTCCGTCTAGCATCTTGTACCTCAGAGGTTGACAAGCAAGTCCAAAGCAGATGAAACAAACTGTGGGCATGGAAAGACACTGTTGTTACATGCTCAAGAGAGACTGAAGGATCAAATCCAGCTGACCCGACAGCATCTGCAATCTGTAGCAGGAGAGAGGACAGCTGCAGAGACCTGGTTTCTTGACCACAGTGATGATGCAAGCTGATGTTTGGGTTTCTCAAGCTAGTAAGTAAGGGCTAAGGTGTTATAATTCCTGTCTTAGCTTAATGTTCTGGAGGGCACTGAAGTGAAATTAAAAACAAAGTATGCCTCTCAGCCTCCAGGTAGACATAAATGAAGAAATTCTAAGTTTAGAAGAGGTGAGCAACAATTATAAATACCCTGGCAATGGGAGTACATGCATTGTTCAGAACAATGGTAAAAAGAATAGATCAAACCATGGAAGCCAAAAGATATTTTCAACATGACAATGAGATCGATTTCATTTCAATATGACAATAGCCCATAAAAGGATGTCAGTATTTGGAAGAAGTATTTGTGGAAGTTAAGATTTTAAATAGTTTAGAAGGAGAGGTTATATCATGAGATCTTTATAGTTCTCCTATTGGAATTAAATTCTTTTTGCAATGTGAGAGAAAAAATGACAAGAAGAATAAAGAGGAAAGCATTATGAGTGGCACTTTTTTGGAAGGAGCTAAAGCATTTAGGAAGACAGGTGGAACTTATTGCAATTATACAATTAGACTTCTGATCCTGTGTTGGAAGAGGAAAGGTACTAGGGTTAATAAAAGAAATAGAATGGGTGAAGTCCATGGGTTTAGAGTAATTTGACAGATAACAAAAGACCTTGTGGGGAAACTAAGTAAGGAAGAGGGACAGCAGAATGTTTGAATTGCATAACCACAAATTAAGGTAAATTGAAAACACAGGGAAGGCTAATAGAGATATTTCTGCTATATTTAAGAGCTCCATATCTGAAGATATGGAGAATGAGGTTAAGGGGAAGAATATGAACTCTACAAATGGTTAAATGATGCCTCTGGAATCAATGTTCCTGGGTACATTTCATAGCCAGTTTTTGATCATATTTATAAATGTTAGGCTAGGTATTAAAAATACCATACAGTTGTATATCCATATTGCTTCCCAGATACACTTAACAGCATTACTTCCTAAAGGAACCCCAAGATGAGGAATAGAGGGACACTGTTTCTCTTGGTATGATGTGAAAGGTACAGCTGGTGCATAGATATTCCCTGCTCTTATTATCAGGAGGATGGCTGGCCTACCCAGAGGGAACGTGAGAACAGAATAGGAAGACCTCAGGGAACAGAAAATAAAAGGGAAATGACGTTCTGCTTTGTAATAGCATACTTTACTAATTTCAAGTCCAATTCCCTTTGTGAAGAGGGCTTCTCTGCTACAACAGAATTTGGGAACATAGTTGAGCCAAGAGGTGAAGTAAAGCATCTATTCTCACCCCCTTGACATTGAATGACTGGGTGGATGGAGCAAAGTCTGAGTTCATTCCTAGGGGCCTAGATCCTGGGGACTTTTATCAGAACAGGAAGTGGGAAGAGGAAGTGGAAAGATGAATCATTGGGAAGGGACCAGAAATGATAGAAGACATGCTGAAGTTTGGAGCCTATCTCAAAACTGAGTACCAGCTCACTGGGTCAAACAGAGCCAATGAATGCTGTAGGAACTATTCATTTGATTTGCAACTTTTCCTTTTGTTGGGAGCAGTTATAAAGACAAATGGATATATGGGAACAAGCAGCCAATAACATGTTTCCCCGAGATGTGAGCCCTACCTACAAATATGTCAGGGAATTTGTCCCCACCTCAATATGCCCTTTCCTCAGATCAAGGTCCAAGTCCTTTATCATTATAAAGACCTTCCACACTTCCTTTCCAGCCCTGTTTTCCAAGACTCACAACACACATCCTCTGTCAGCCTCATTTTAAACAGCAATTCCTGCAGCTTGGAATGCCTTGACACTTTGTTTTTAGAAATCTTTTAAGTTTATTATTATTTTAAATTGAGTCTATACTGGTTTACACATTGTTTGTATTTTGGAAATATAGGCTTTCCCTCTTCTGGTGCTGTTACCCTAGCACTCCCACCACCAAGAAATCTTATCCCTCTCTGCAGGGCAGTTGAAGAAATCTCCACCATGTTTTTTGTTTGTTTGTTTGTTTTTGACTACCAGGTGGAAGTATCTTATTGCTCCTCTGATGTCCTGTCGCCCTGTGTACCTCTCTCATATTGTTGACCAAATGCTGCCTTATAATATAGTTAAGAGACAGACACTAACTTTCATTCTATCTTATTTCATCTTGATGCCTCTGATGGTATTTAAGAGAATGATCATGGAATAGTAACAGTTCAACAAATATTTGCCAACATGAATTGAATAAAAGGGGATTCTCTGGAAAATTAAAAAAAAAAAAAAAAGGCTGCAGACAGAAGTGGAAGCACAGTTTCTTTCTCCCCTGCTGCTTCTTACTGTCACTTCATGCACTTTTAGAGTGGAGATGGTCCTGGAAGTGACTGGACTAAGACAGGAAGTGGAAGAATAGAAGATACATGAGAGCCAATTACATTTTTTCCAAATGCAGAACCTATTGTTCTTGAATTGGGCAAAAAGCACGCTCTGTTGCAGTGTAGTGTCATTTCACAGCATGATCCATTGGCTGTAATTACTCTGTGCACATTTGTTCTGATATTTGGTTTGATGTGCATGTCAAGGATCAAATGATGAAACTGATAAGAATTAGTAATAATAGCCTTAAACTGAAAAGGGGAAACGGCACTGAGAACAAAAATGAGACATAAGCGGGAACAATTGGGAAACGAGCTGACAGTTGATCATTCTGGAGCACAGTGAGGCAGATCTGCTAAGTAACACACTTAGCAATGAGGCTTAGTAGGTCTGAGAAGAGGTTGGAACTGAAAGCCAGAAAATCCAAATTCCTTTCATAGTTTTAGTCTCTTCTAGAAGATAGCATTGACTGACCTCAGTTTTTCCATCTATGAGATGGTTCCGAGATATTACAAAACATTTGTCTCCCAGGGATTATTGGGATACAGAAAAGACACTCTCATGTTCTGAGAATGCTTGGCCTTTAATTCAATTGAAAAACACTCTCCCAGATTTTTGACAGGATTATTTACTTTGTTTTTGTTGAGTCTCTTCAGTTCTTTGTAGATTTTTGTGGTCAGTCCTTTATCATTAGTGTTGTGTGCAAAAATGTTCTCCCAGTCGGTGGGGTGTCTCTTTGTTTTGGTTATTGTCTCTTTTGCTGTACAGAAACTCTTTAATTTGATGTAGTCCCAGCTGTTTATCTTTGCCTCTGCTATCACTGCTTTGGGTGATGAATCTTTAAAGATGTTGCTGAGGTGTATGTCATGTAGTATTTCGCCTATATTTCCTTCTATATATTTTATGGTTTCAGGTCTTATGTCTAGTTCTTTGATCCATTTTGAGTTGGTTTTTGTGCATGGTATGAGGTAGATGACTGGATCAAGAAGATGTGGTACATATATACCATGGAATATTACTCAGCAATCAGAAAAGAAACTCATGCAATTTGCAGCAACATGGATGGAGCTGGAAGGGATCATGCTCAGCGAAATAAGCCAGAAAGAAAAAAAAATACTGGAAGGTCCCACTCATAGCAGGAATTTAGAAAACCTAAATAAGGGTCCTGGAAAATGACTAATTATAATAAAGTAAAAATCAAAATCAATAACCAACTATAAACCAGAAACACACTATGGAGGGGGGGAGAGGGGAGAAGGGATTAGGGTCAAAATAAGGGGAGGGTGGGAATTGTATGGGGAATATAACCAAGATGAAAATGCATACATTGTGTAAAAATGAAAAATGATGTAAAAAAGATATAAGTTTAAAAACAAAACAAAAATACTCTCCCAGGACAATACACTTTGTGTCCATTCATTCCAAAATTATTTCATAAGTAGCTACTTACGTACCAGATTCTGCAATATATTCTGACAATGGAAGAATGAACAAGACACACAAATTTTAAGAACAAAGAGCATTTGATATGATTCTAGCCAAGTCTGCTTTAGCTGTGTAACCTTGGGCATCTGGCTTTTCATCTCTGAGTCTGCTTCCTCATCTGTAAAAATGAGATGAGATGACACTAGAATCCAACTCAAAGGATTGTTATAAGGATTATGTAACATACAGGTGTTCAAAGCTCTCACTGGACTGTCTGAACAATGAAAGCCGCTAACAAATATGAGCAGTTACGTCAGTGATTTGCTAATGATGTGACTATGTAAGAATGACAGAGCAGCTGGGAGCTGGAGGGAGGCATATGGACCAACCTGAATCAATCACCTGGCAGTTTAAAAAAATTCAGATAAACTGTGATCCATTCAGACAACGGAATGTTATTTAGTGCTAGAAAGAAATGAGCTATTAAAACCTTGAAAAGACATGGAGGAAATTTAAATGCATATTCCTGAGTGAAAGAAGCCAATCTGAAAAGACTGTAAAATATGATTCCAACAACGTGAAGGTGCAAAACTGTGCAGACAATAAAAAAGTGGTTGCTAGGCATGAGGAGAAGAATATATAGCTGATGCATGGAGGATATTTATTTATTTATTTTTAAAGATTTATTTTATTTATTTATACAAGCACTGGGTACAGTCAGAGGCGCAGGAGGGTGAGAGAATTCACTGGAGCCAGAGCAGGGAACAGAGCAGGCAGACTGACGAAATATACTGCTGAGGGGAGCAGCGGGAGAGACAGGAGAGGTCTGTGTGCCATGGAGCATTTTTAGAGAACCAGAAATACTCTATAGTATTATAATGATGGCTGTATATAATTATACATTTGTCCAGATGCATAGGATGCACAAAATTTCTAGTAAATACTAAGGTAAACTATAGTGATTCTGATGTGTCAATAAAGGTTCATCTTTGGTAAATTCTGATAAGTAATATTGACAACAGGAAAGCAGAGGATATATGGGAAATCTCTCTACCTTCCTTTCAGTTTTGTGAGCCTAAAATGACTCAAAAAAAAAAAAAAAAGTCTAAAGAAAAATCCCAAGTCCCAAACAGAAACCTTTTATTGGTTTTGAGTTCTTAGAAATCCCAAACATTTCTACCCTTGGCTGGCACTTTCAGCGGCTCTGTTCAATGTTCCTGAGTCCCATGTTTCAGTGTTCAGTGTTGACTCTCCATGTGACACCTTTCACTGAGTGTGTGGCATGGTGAACAATGAAAAATCTGGGTAGCTCTTGATATGTTCTATCAACAAGTTCAAAAAAATTAAAATGGAAATACCATATGATCCACCAATATCACTCCTAAGTATTTGCCCCAAGAATATGAAAACTCTAATACAAAGAGATTTATGCACTCCTACATTCATAGCAGCAGTGTCCACAACTGCCAAGTCATAGAACCAACTTAACTGCCCAACAACATATGACTGGATAAAGAAACTGGAATATATAATCAAAAGAACACTACTTATCTATTAAAAATGATAAAATAATGTCTCTGGGACAAAATGGATGGGTCCTGAGGTGATTATACTAAGTGACATAAGTCAGAAAATGAGAGACAGTTACCAAATGGCTTTACTTGAGAAATATAAATAACTAAATATTACATATTGGCAAAGTGCAGCCAAAAAAAAATTCTTAAGACTCTGTAAAAAAAAAAAAATACTGGTTACCAGAGGGAACAGGAGGGAGGAAGGAAGAGACAGAAGAAGAAAGGGGGTAGGTCATTAGTATGGGAGAACCTGGTAGAGGATTACTGAAACGTGTGCAACAAGAGGTATGAAAATGTCTTCCCAAAGTTATGAAAACTGTAAAATTAATATTAAAATAAAGAAGAGGAAGAAAGAGCCCTGAAGTTAACTTTCCATAGCATTCAAGATGACTTATTCTACCATGCATTCTACAGGGTCAGTTCCAGGCTCACTTGGATCTGTGTTTATTTGCTAATAGATTTTGTTGAGTGAAGAAGAAAAATAATTGGCTCACATACCCAAGAGATGGGGAAACAGCATGGTCTTTTCTCAGTTCTTGGTCTCCTGGTTAGGCCCCACAAATTTCTGTTGGATCCAAAGTCAAGGAACCCTCCTTTCAGGATATTCCATGAGACAGACCAGCAATATTGCTTTGGTTTCTGGGTAACCAGATTCTGTAGAGCTATGATGACACTGACATTGCAAGGAGAGTGTTGGCCAGCTCTGTCAGCACCAGGGGCCAGTGCACTGGGCCACCACCAGCATCTCCTGGAACATGACCAGGGGGAGCTGCTGCTCCCTATGGTCTTCTCTTGGAGCTACCATTACAAGGACAGAAGCCAAAGCAAAAGTCTACTTGACTGTATGAATTTACTTGAGACAAACCCTGTGACAGATATAAGTTTGGGACTCTGAGGAGAGTAAAGGCCTTCCCTGTGCAGTTGGGGCCTAATTCTATGAGCTGGCTGTCATTACAATTCATGTGGCTCCATGGAATACCCTGGAAAGTGAGGACAGATCAGTTTTTTTTTTTTTTTTTTTTTAGGAACAGCACTATGGATAATTTGGGCTGGATAATTTGTTGTGGGATTTCCTGTGCATTGTGGGATATTAAGTAGCATCACTGGCATCCATCCCCCTAGGTGCCAGTAACACACCTTTCCTAAACATACCTTCAACGAAAAACATCTCCAGACATTTTGAGAACCACTGATCTAGAGAAACATGGGGGAGTGTGGAAGAGTGAGTGTGTATGTGTGAGTGAGTGAGAGAGAGACAGAGAGAGAAGAATGCAATTATTGGTTATTTACATTTATATTTGTTGGTCATTAAGAATTTCACCTTTTCACTTTAAAAAGGCTTCAGTGAACTTTTTTTTGTTAACATCTATTTTCTTGGGAGAAATTCATGATATGGAGTTAGGTGGTGAAAGAGTGGCAAGCGCTAAGGTTTTTTACATAACTAGACTAAATGTCTCCAGCAAGATTTTTCCAATTTATGTTTCCATCAAATTTGATACTTCTTTTTAATTTTTACAGTTTAGGACCTAGTTTTGAACATGGCAGGTGCTCAATAAATACTTGGTAATTAGTTGACCAAATGCTGGTTATAAGTCTCTAGCAAATATTGGGGGATGTTGGTATATGGCACTTCACAATTTCTGTCTGAGTCTGCAGAAGGTATTTATTCTATATTATATATAGGCTGCTTATTACATATAATTCATGTATTTGTTATACATACATACAAACATGCATGCATAATAATTCCACCTACCTATCATCAAAGTTATATAGGAATCTTTTCTATAGACTCAGGCCTCTCAAAATAGGATTTTCTAGTCCCTCTTGGATCTATCCTGTGTTTTAAGTTTGCTCCAGGTGATCTTCTGATAAGTAAAATTTAGAAACTACTATAATAGTAGTAAATGAACAATAAAAATGAACAATCACTGCTGTCACCACCATGGGAATCGTTATTCCATACCTACTCTAATGGCAGTCCTGGTGGGAGTTGGCTGTACTCCCCTTAGGTCTTAAGTTGTGAGTCTGCACAATCTATACAGATCTGCATGATGCTGTCTAGCGCCACCTGGTGCTCTGGTTGGTCTCTGAGAAGCTCTTCCCAAGCCTTTATCTTACCCTGAGGCCCAACTGAGACTGCCTAATGGTCCACGGCCTGTGAGCCAACAGCTGGGATGTTTAAATGAAGAATGATGCTGGCATGTTCAACCTCATTTGCTAGATTGCCATGAGATAGATAATGCCCTATCTTCGCCAGATATGAAGTTCAAAGTAAGTGATGTAGCCATCTGTTCAGGGCTGGATCATTTGATATAATCAGAGATCTCAGGGCCAGAGAGAAGAGCAGCAGCAAATTTCCTGGGCTGAACCTGTTGGGTGGCTGCGAGCAGGCTGGAGGAGAAGGGCTACAGGAGGTCCACAAACCTCTGAAGGGTGAGCCAGTCTCTCCTCCATATTAGAAAACCCCAGCACACCCAGATGCCTTCCCAAAGTGTGGGAGAAACAAAGTTGGAGGTCATTTTGAATGGGAGCAGCTGTGGCTGGCAGGGAATTTGGTGCTTGAACTTGCACCTGGTTCCCCTCCTCCCCTGTGGGTCAGATATGAATTTTTCAACTAACAGCTCCTGACATCTGGAATCCCTTGGGCTTGAAGGATCTAGTATGTGAATGTATTTGGTTCTCTAATTAGACTGTGCCTCTCATCCCATGTTCTGGTCTGGCTTATAACTTATTTTCAAGTGAGGCTGACTGCATTTTAAACACTGCGCTAAAATACCACAACTGCAAGATTCCCAGGGAACATTAGGTACTCCTGCCCACAAGACACAGTCTCCTGAGAAATTAACTATATAAGGGATTGAAAAACTTAAATCTAAAACAGTGGAAAAAAAAAAAAAACACCTCTTCATTAGGGCTGTTGCAGGTACTGTTTTGCATCTGGGAATTTTTTAAATGGTGAAATGCATCTTTATTCCTGCCTGATTTCCCTCCCAAGGTCAACAGCAGCTTATTTGAAGACAGCTCAGAGGTTCAACAGCTCAAGGGGATTAGGTTATATTCTAAACAAGGTAGGAAGCTCCACCTTTGCCCTTTGACTGTGAGGCAACAACTGGAGAAAATAATCCCAGCTGACGTAAACGGACCAGGTCTGTGAATGAAACAGCTATTTGCAGGCAATGCAGCCAAAATGGGAGTCAAAAGAAAATGCTCATTTAGAATGTCTGCATGACTGGTTGCCTCTCTAAGCATGAATGGCAGTGCTTAGGATGAACGAAATGTGCCAGAATGAAGAGGAATCGCCAGAGTTTTGTTGACCCTGACACGACTAGAGGGTGCCGGTTGCTCTGGTGTCAGCTCAGCCTGTGCTCTGTGCCAGTAGAGAGTTGAGGTCCCTTTGGAGGAATCATGTCTCCCTGATTCTTCATGATCCCTGTAGTCTTTAGTAGGTATCTGCATTTAAAAAACTAGTCACATCCTCCAGACTTTCGGCACTGACTTTGGTAAAGGAAGACTTTCATATGTGCATGGGGCTGGGCTTAAGCGGGCATTGACCCTGAGTTTAAGGGTGCAGGGGACCAATCGTGTGTGGGAGGAAGAGTATAATGACTCCTTGACCCATTCAGTGAGGTCCTCAGTATTGACAACCATGTGGACTGGGGTGGGGGCCCCATAGTGGCTGCAAAAGCTGTTGGGGTCCTCAGTGGTACCTTCAGGTCCAGCAACTAGGGACCAGAATAGAAGTACTTTGGTGAGTGGAGCTGGTGAGGTGTGCACACTCAGTTGCAGGGATGTACACACATGTGTAGTGGTAGGAAGCAGGGTTGAGGTCTGCTAGGGGGTTGGAGATTGCTGAGGGGGTCCTGCTATCTGTATGCTCTCCTGTGGCTGTAGAGTCTCCCTATGGGTGTATCATTGCAGAGGAAAACTCTTTCAAGGGTTGGGCTGAGGGTGTGCACAGAGTGGCAAGTTTCAGGTAACAGCTATGGTGCCAGCTAGTGACAAAAGGTAGGGCCTAAGCTGGGCCCTCATAAATTGTGAGGTCCCTGTACTCTCCTCTGGATGCAGTGTACCCCAGGTATGTGCATCACAGCAGAGGTTAGTAGTGACAAGCATCAGGATATTGGTATGAAAGTGCACAGTGGTTGGAGTTAGCAGAGGGGTGTTAGGCTGGTGACATACTTATGCAGAGGCCTGGGCTGGCTGCCTTTTGTAGATCTTCAGCTCTGGTAGGTGGGTGGGGACTTAAGCAGCTAGAGGCAGGGAACATCTTTACCTGTATGGTGAAAGCTGGTGAAATCTGCAAGGGTCTGCACTAACTGTGCTGCTCGTTGGTTTATTCAGGGCCAAACCTTCTGGGTTTATCTGCAGAGCAGGCCATGTTACATAGCAGTGACAGGAAGCCCCTGCTTTTCTTTCTTGATTCTATCTGTCTCTATGTCTCAGTTTTGCCAGTCTGAGTGCCATGAAACTAAAGTGGAGACTTTTTCTTGATGCTCTGAGAGACTGGGAGAGCTGGCCACAAACCCTGCTCTTTATTTCCTAGTGAGGGGGAAGTCTTTCTAGCTGGGAAGTTTCCTCTTGACATGGAGCAGTGCAGACCTGGGGGCAGGGCAGTGGGGTGGGATGATGCAGGCATAATGAAGGCATTCTTCCAGTACTTGTGGCACAGTTATTCTCAGCTATTGTTTGTCACACTGTGTCAAGATTTCTTAAGTAGATGTCAGAGTTCTCCCACAGCTGTTTTTATTCATGATTGCTAATTGTTGATATTTAAGGGGCAATGAAGTTTGGGGTTTCGTATGTCACCTCTTGGTGGCATAACCTCAAATAATGTATATAAAGTGCTTTGAGCAGGGAATGAGTGCTATAGCAACACCACAGTAACTATTATTACTATCACTGCAAGAGAGTTTGACGGACATGACTCCAAAATATATTTCTATTACTTGCTAGCTCTGTGGATCATCATGGGTAATTTATTTTATCTCTTAGAATCGGTTTCCTCATGTGTAAGGTCAGGGCTCCTGGATTTGTTATGAGAACTAAATAAGATGAAAATAGCCAGCCTTGTGCTTGCTCAATACATGGAGCTCCTTTCCCATGCAGAGTATGTTAACATAGATTTGGTGCCAGAATTATTTGGTCATGCTTACCAGATAATTAATACAAACCCTAATAGGGATTATCAAAACTATTCTTGGATGATCACAGCTCCTTGATAGGTACAGCTATGCTCTGATTTTTATGGTCCATTAAAATTGACATCTGTGATCTCTTTGGAACTTCAGTGGTAAGGGCTGCCATGAGAAATTTCTCTGAACCCTGTAGCTTCTGGGCAGATAGAGCTGTACTTCATAACAAAGCATACTGTCATGAGTCATGGAAATTGTTTAGAAGCTCCCAGAGGATTTGGTTACAACCTCAAGATTGCTTAATGAATAAATGAATGCTTTTGCCTAACTGGAGCCAGTGGGGTACCATGCATTATCTGGAGAAGAGCCAACTAGGGCTGTGGGGTCTTTCTCCAGATTATGTACTGGGTGCTTGTCTGGTTCCAAAAGATTGCTTTGTGTCTTCTGTCCTTTCCTTCCCCTGCCTGCTGGCATGATATAGCTTTACACTACCCTATTTTCTCCCTCTTACACCTTTTCTGGCTCACAAGGTATGTCCAGAACCCTCCCTGCCCTCACCCTCCGCAGGTGAACTTCCACATAACATTTTGACTAGTTGCTCTTCTTACTCTAATTTCTTGAGCACACCAGGCCTTTAGGATTTACCTCTCTCTAAGTGGTTGAGCAGCGAGTCCCTTCCTGACCCACAAACAGGGTTCATGTTTCTACCATGGTTCTGAGGAAAGGCCAAAGTTGTACTGGGACACCTCTGAACATGGGTGAGTTCTATGTCAGTTACCACACAAGAAAGGCCAAGAGTATAAATATCTTTAGTTTACAAGCACACTCATTTGTTTCACTAGCATCCATTTTATCAGGTCAGATTGAAAAAAAAAAAAGAATCTAAATAACTATTCTAAGTCACATTCCTGAATCTTTAATTGAGCAGAAAATGTCCAGGAGATAGCATTTGCATCTCTTATCTTTAACATCTGATACTTCTATTTATCTTATATGAACACAAAGTCAAATGAACAATATGGTTATTTCATGGGTATGAGATCAAGCATTCTTTATCTTATGATTTGATTGAACACTTACTCATCACCTAGAGTATGCTATGACTGTTTTAAGCCTGTATGAACAAGTCAAGTAAGACACAGCATGTTTACATGACAATGCATTAAGGTGACAGAAATAAATTTATCAGTAAACTTGTGATAGACGCATAGATGCATGCCAAGGGGAGTGCATAGGATCCTATCTGGAGTTGGGAATTTGGGGAGTTGTTGGGGGACATAACAAGGAGGATGTTTGGGAAAATAATCACACTAAGCCAATTCTGTGGGTAGAAGTCAGATAGATGAAGATAAATGGGAGAAATATTTATAGCAGCACCATTTACAATAGCTATGATATGGAAACAAATGTCCACTTGAGGAGTGGATCAGGATGTGGCATTTATATACAACAGACTACTAGTCAACGATTAAAAAAAGATAAACTCATGCCATTAAGAGGCAACATGGATGAAACTGGATGGATTATGCTAAGTGAAATAGGAGAAAGACAAGTACAGGATGGTGCCACTTATAAAATGAATACAGAGAAATCAAACAAAAGGTCAGATAAAACCAAACTTAAAATATAATCTGAGAAAGATGAACATAGAACTGAGGAATGGGTGGGGGAGGGAACACAATGGATTATGATGGTGGTGCTTTGGTGGAGGGTACACTATGGAAATAACACATGAAGGGGGACCATCTACTCCCCAAATACAAACAGTGCTGTAAACCAACACTACCTAAATTTAAAAAAAAGTGATAAATGGGAGGGAGACCCACATCTCCCTTAGCTCTCTGCCTCTTGATTTTGTCACCATGTACTATACTTTATCCCTGCTCTCTCTGTGCATTAGGGAGCATGAAAGGAGCACAAAACCTTCCCGTTTCTCATAGGGCAATAAAAATATAAAATCTTCATTCTTTAGAAAACAGTGACTCATTGTTTAGGGTAGTTTTGCTCTACCCTACGTTCAGGCACAGCTTATAATTTTAGGTTTTGGTTTATTCCCCACCAGACCCTCATGATACTAGGGTTGTAGCCTGAGTAGGTTACCCAGGATCTTTGAACTTTAAAAGACATATCATTTTTGTGTTCCCCGCACCCTCATCTTTGAGTTTCCTTAGGGAGTCTATAATTAGAGAAATAGAACAAGCACATTTCATAAGGAAAGAGTTTTCTGCTCAAGGAGTTGCTGAGTAGTAGAAGAAATACCTGGGCTGTCAGGAAATGGAATGAGGGTTTTGGGATGCCAGGAGAATACAGGAAGAGAGGAAGAGGGAGCTTCTAAGGGAAATAAATGCCTCAAATATAAACTTGACTTCCCTCAGGGGTATCTTTGCTAATAGAACCCTGCAGGATTCTGACCAACGGGAAAGAAGTACAGCATCTCTCAAGAGACAAGGAGATTTTAGCAAGATCAATACTCTTCGGAATTTCAAGGACTCTCATCCAAATTTCATAGCGAAGGCCCTTATTCTTGGAAATACCTACTGCTCCTTTAGAACTAAAACCCTATACAGTCTTCTTGGCCTCGTCCTGTTTGGGTCTGTGGTTGCAATGCTGCTGTGTTGCATGTTAGGATGGATGCAGTGGATGTGCCTATCAGAGTTGGGGGGGTGCCACTGTACTCTGATAAAATTTCACCTGAAACCCTTTAACACCAGCTTTTTGCTGGTATTTCACTGGCTGTTTCAGATTATCTAAGGCTGAGAACTTCACATAACCTTGTCCAAAATTCACAGCTGGGATGGAATTCTGAGTCCAGCATTGTTAATTCACACAAGGACTAATTAGAGAAAATATTGCATCACCCCTCACAGTTCATGTCACAGGAAAGTCCAAACCAAAACCACAGATTGTTTGTGATTATTTAATGTTATTCTGGCACATGGTCTACTCAAATGCAAGACAAAAGACAATTTATTCCATTATGCCAAGAAATAAAGATTATAATTATTAGCAGAATATGTTAGGAGAGATTAAAGAAAACTTTGAGTCAAAGTCACCTTTTCCATAGTATGTACTTCAAAACTATATAACCAACCCCTAGTCTCATTCTTGGAAGCAATACAGAGGAAACAATGGATGAAAAAAAATTTTTCATTTGAAGAATAATCCAATCAAAATAATATTGCACAATAATGTTGATAACACTGAAATTACTAGGGAAAATAAATTGAAAGTGACATAAGTGTAAGGCAATGTGATTATGCAAAAGGAAAATAAAAGAGCTAGAGAACAAGTAATATTTTCATAAGGAATTTCAAATATTTCAAAATAGAATCTTAGTTATCCAATGGAAAGGAATAGTTAGTTGGCATTTTAGCACCATTAGAAACTGTTTCTGTCAGAGTCTATCCTTGAGACTAAATATTCTATTCCCTCTTCTAATCATTAAGAAATAAAGATTATAATTATTAGCAGAATATGTTAGGAGAGATTAAAGAAAACTTTGAGTCAAAGTCACCTTTTCCATAGTATGTACTTCAAAACTATATAACCAACCCCTAGTCTCATTCTTGGAAGCAATACAGAGGAAACAATGGATGAAAAAAAATTTTTCATTTGAAGAATAATCCAATCAAAATAATATTGCACAATAATGTTGATAACACTGAAATTACTAGGGAAAATAAATTGAAAGTGACATAAGTGTAAGGCAATGTGATTATGCAAAAGGAAAATAAAAGAGCTAGAGAACAAGTAATATTTTCATAAGGAATTTCAAATATTTCAAAATAGAATCTTAGTTATCCAATGGAAAGGAATAGTTAGTTGGCATTTTAGCACCATTAGAAACTGTTTCTGTCAGAGTCTATCCTTGAGACTAAATATTCTATTCCCTCTTCTAATCATTTATTTAGAGAGGAGTCAAGAGTCTAGTTGAACATGGAGAACTGAGTGTGACCTCTCAAAGAAGATGAGTCATGAACCATGACAGAAATATTTTGAGGAAATTTAAGCAATGCCTACCCTGCATTAAAAACAGTGGTGCCTGGGCCTCCCCTGGTGGCGCAGGTGGTTGAGCGCCGCGCTGTGAAGCTGTCCGCAGCCTCTGTGGCACTGGTTCAATCCTGGCTGGCTGGTGAGGGTCCCACATGGTGCCCGCTGCTCCCCTCAGCAGTGTATTTCGTCAATCTGTCTGTTCTGTTCCCCACTCTGTCTCTGGTGAATCCTCTCACCCTCCTGTGCATCTGGCCTGTGTCCCAGTTCTTGTGTAAAATGAATAAATGAAACTTTATAAAAAAAAACAAACAAGCAAACAGTGGTTCCTTTGCTGTTATCATTGGTGAAATTGCTTCCCAAACACAGAATGATGAATGTGGGAAGGCTGGACTTTCACTGGGTATTTCCATATCCCTCTCATGCATCCAGGATTATCTCATGGACATAAGCTACTTTCCTTCTTGGCTGGTGACCTTCAATAATTATATTGACTTGAGGATTATATAACTGTGGCAACAATCATTTCATTTCAGGGTTGATGTCAGATGTGTCTGCCCTACACCCTTCCTACCACCTCACACCAGGAGGAAGCCCACTGTAGGTTTGAGTGGATGGCGTTTGTACGTAGGAGTGCTCTTCAATAAACAAGTCATCACAATACAGAGTTCTCTGCAAGGAACTTTGTGTCAATTGAGTCATCAGTGGCTAGTTTAAATATTAAATGATTATGAAAATATGGGAATACTTTTTGATGAAAATATATTTTTATGATCTCAGGAATGGTAAGGAAAAATTTCGTACACTTGGAAAAAAGTATAATTATGCAAGAATATTGATAAATTTGAAGACATTAAAATATAAATATATATTAAAAGATATCAGAATTGAAATAAAACCAACAGTAAACCTTGGAAAAATATAGGATTCCCCTGCTTTCTACAAATAGAACATTCCTATCTGGTATGATATGTTAGGTTATTATTTAGATCTGGGAATGTGATGACTATTGATTTATATGGAAATTTTTTTTAGCATTCGCCTACCAAATTGTACCAAATAGGAATGTTTTACCTTTAGAGAGCCAGGGAAATCTTTCTTTGCAAAATATAAACTTTACGGAGGATTAGCATCTAGAATATGTTAAAAAAAAACAAACTTATTGCCCTGGCTAGGACTTCCAGTATTATATTGAAAAGCAGTGGTGAGAGTGGACATCCTTGTCTTGTTCCAGATCTTAATGGAATTGCTTTCAGCTTTTCACCATTGAGAATGATACTGGCTGTTGGCTTGTCATAGATGGCCTTTATGATGTTGAGGTATGTTCCTTGTATCCCAAGAATTTCAAGGGCTTTTATCATGAATGGGTGTTGCACTTTGTCGAAAGCTTTCTCAGCATCTATTGATATTATCATATGGTTTTTATATTTCTTTAATCCAAATAGGAAAAGAAGTCAAACTATCACTATTTGCAGACGATATGATATTATACATAGAGAACCCCAAAAACTCCACAGAAAAGCTAATTCAACTCATCAATCAGTTCAGTAAAGTGGCAGGATACAAAATCAACACGCAAAAGTCAGTAGCCTTCCTATACACAAACAATAAATCTGAAGAAGAAGAAATCAAAAAAACCATCCCTTTTGTTATTGAAACAAAAAAAATCAAATATTTGGGAATAAATCTAACAAAAGAGGTAAAGGACCTATACAAAGAAAACTATAAAACACTGTTAAAAGAAATAGAAGAAGACACAAAGAAATGGAGAGACATCCCCTGCTCGTGGATTGGAAGAATAAACATTATTAAAATGGTCATCCTTCCAAAAGCAATATACAGATTCAATGCTATTCCAATCAAAATTTCAATGTCATTCTTCAAAGAAATAGAACAATTATTGATGAAATTCATATGGAATCACAAAAAACCCCGAATAGCCAAAGCTCTCCTGAAAAAAAAAGAAGGGAATGGAGGCATTACACTCCCAGACTTCAAACTATACTACAAAGCCATAATCATCAAAACTGCATGGTATTGGAACAAGAACAGACATACAGACCAATGGAATCGAATAGAAAATCCAGAAATAAACCCACAGATTTATGGTCAACTAATCTTTGACAAAGGAGCAAAGACTATGCATTGGAGCAAAGAAAGTTTGTTCAATAAATGGTGCTGGGAAAACTGGGTCGCTACATGCAAAAGAATGAAGCTTGACCACTACCTCACACCATACACAAAAATCAACTCAAAATGGATTAAAGAACTAGACATAAGACCTGAAACCATAAAATATATAGAAGGAAATATAGGCGAAACACTACGTGATTTGCACATCAAAGACATCTTTACAGACACATCACCCAAAGCAGTGATAGTGAAGGCAAAGATAAACAGCTGGGACTACATCAAATTAAAGAGCTTCTGCACAGCAAAAGAGACAATAACAAAAACAAAGAGAAACCCCACCAACTGGGAGAACATTTTTGCACCCAACACTAATGATAAAGGACTGATCACAAAAATCTGCAAAGAGCTGATGAGACTCAACAACAACAAAGAAAATAATCCAGTCAAAAAATGGGCAGAAGAGCTAAAAAGAAACTTCTCTGAAGAGGAAATGCAAATGGCCAACAGGCATATGAAAAAATGTTCAACATCACTTGCCATCAGGGAAATGCAAATCAAAACTACCATGAGATACCATCTTACACCAGTGAGAATGGCACATATTAAAAAAACTAGCAACAACAAATGCTGGTGAGGGTGTGGAGAAAAAGGAACTCTTCTGCACTGTTGGTGGGAGTGCAAACTGGTCCAACCACTGTGGAAAGCTGTGTGGAGATTTCTGGACCTACTAAACATAGAGCTTCCATATGATCCAGCAATTCCACTCCTAGGTATTTACCCAAAGGACACAGAAACATCAATTCCAAAGAACACCTGCACCCCTATGTTTATAGCAGCACTGTTTACAATAGCTAAGCTTTGGAAACAACCCAAATGCCCAAAAATAGATGACTGGATCAAGAAGATGTGGTACATATATACCATGGAATATTACTCAGCATTCAAAAAAGATAAACACATGCAATTTGCAGCAACATGGATGGCGCTGGAAGGGATCATGCTCAGCGAAATAAGCCAAAAAGAAAAAGAAAAATACCGGATGGTCTCACTCATAGCAGGAATCTAGAAAACTTAAATAAGGGACCAGGAAAATGAATAACTATAAGAAAGTGAAAATCAAAATCAACAAAAAACTATGAACCAGAGACACTTTTTTGGGGGGCGGGGGCGGGAGGGGAGGGATTGGGGTCAGAATGGGGGGGCTGCAATTGTATGGGGAATATAACAATAAAATTTATTATTAAAAATAAATAAATAAATAAATAAATAAAAATAAATGAGAAATTAAAAAAAAAAAACTTACAAATGCGTCAAAAACAGTAAAATTTCCCTTTTCGCCTCTTAACCTATGAGTTATTATATTTTCCTTCATATATTTTAACCCCCACACTAAACTGTTGCTTTTTTTTTTTTTAAGATTTATTTATTTATTTATACAAGCACTGGGTACAGTCAGAAGCACGGGAGGGTGAGAGAATTCACCAGAGCCAGAGCAGGGAGCAGAACAGGCAGACTGACAAAGTACACTGCTGAGGGGAGCAGCGAGCGTGGCAGGAGAGGTCTGCGCGCCACGTGGGACCCTCGCAGGTAGCCGGGAATGGAACTGATGTTGCAGAGTCTGCGGGCAGCTTCGCAACCCAGAGCTCAGCGCCAAGGGGGAGGCCCTGTTGCTTGTTTTAAAAGCCAATTAACTTTTATAGATCTAACTAACGGATAATTTAAATACAAATTATCATCTTTATTTCTTTTGTCAGAGACCCGTTATCAATTGGGATAATTTTCCTTCTGCCCAAAGTACTTAACACTTTTTTAATTTTTTTTCTTACATCACTGTAGTCCCCATAGTTCCCCCCCCCACCACATCACTTGTGAACTATCACCATATTCCCTTGTGTTCAGCCCTCCTCTGCTTCTCTCTCCCTCCTTTGCTGTATGCCTCAGTTCCATGGTCAGCTTGCTAGTTTTGACTTTTTCTTGACCTTTTGTTTGGTTTCTCTCTATATTCCACATGTAAGTGAGACCATTATTTATATTTTACCTTCTGACTAATTTCAGCTAACACAATCCCTTTTAGCTCCATCCATGTTACTGTAAATGGCATGAGCTTGTCCTTTTTGATCTCTGATTAATATTCCATTGTATAAATATATCACAACTTTTTGATGGATTTATCTGTTTGGGGATATTTGGGTTGTTTCCATATCTTGGCTATGGTGTTTTAACACTTTGTAGTATGGTCTAATAAAAAATCTTTTGAACTTTTATATGACTGAACAGATTTTTTTTTCCACTTTGTTTCTGAAATATATGTTCATTACATACAGAATTCAAGGTTATAAATTTTTTAAGTAATATATAAAATTGCTGCTCCAGTGTCCTTTCACTTGCATGATTTCCAAGAATAAATCTGCTGGTGGTCTCATCATTCCTCTATAAAGTATTTTTACTCTGAAGCTTTTAAGATCATTTTATATATCGCTGATTTTAAATTTGTTATGTGCCTAGTTATAGTTTCCTTCCTGTTTCTTGTGCTTGGAGTTTGCTGAGCAGCTTGGATCTGAGGGTTTATAATTTTAATAAAATCTGGAACATTTTCAGTCATTATTTCTACAAATATATTTCCTTGAACAATCTTTCTCTTCTCTCATCCAGGAACTCCCAAACACATCTACAGTGGGTTACTTAAATTACTGCAGGGTTCATTGATGGGCCTATTTCTTTTTGTTTTTATTTAATGTACCTTTTTATTTCTGCTAATGTAGGGGAAAAGTTCATATTGTTACAGCTTTTATTTCACTAGCCTTTATGTTCACAAAATCAAGTCTGTCATTAATTCTATCAAGTACATTTTTCATCTCCCACATCAAAGCTTTCACCTCTAGAATTTTAATAAGGATTTTTTCTTTCATATTAATATTCCAGTTTCCTTTAATTCTTTGAACAAATAGAATTCAGTTATAAAAGTATGTAAAATGCTTGCATGGCAATTGGAACATTTATGTGTGCCACAGTGTCAATTTTTATTTTTTTCTTGAAGGGTTTTGGGTTGTTTCTTGTAATTTCTTGGTAATTAGATGACAAACTTTGTGATTTACCTTGTTAGGTGCTAAATACTTTTATATTTGTGTTGGAAACAGTTTGATCATTTTAGGAGTTGCTTTAAAATTATTAGGTGTTACTGTAACATTTATCCTAGAGATAATTAAGCCCCATTGCTGAGGTAAGAGCCTTTTTATTACCCAACTTTCCTCTGAATTATAAAAGTTTCCTGTATGGCTAGTAGAAACAGGAAACAATGCCACAAAAAAAATCAATATTTCATGATCAGGCCTTTCTGAACAATGTTTGCTGGCCCTGAAACAGGGGCGGTCAGGGTGGGAGGCCAGACAGTAGGAAGGAACAGCCACCCACCTGCCCAGGTTCTAAGACAAGAGAGCCACCAAAAAGTTCCAAGAGGCCAAATGGCCTAAAATCAAAACCAAGGGCTACAGCAATACAATATCCATACAGTAGGCGCCTATGGGCTATAGCTGAACAAAGGACAGTGCCCAATAAGAGGACAGGTCATTGTCTGTGGGTTCTCACCTGTGTGCACACAATTGCAAGAGACCTCAGACTCCAGGAACAACCACCATGGGGTTTATTTTACAAACAGGGGAAACAAAGAGATTACTTTGTTTGGCTATGTCACCCAGATAGTGTCCACCAGAAGTACAAGCAGAGTACTGGTCACCAGAAGTAGACCACATTGGCCAGTAGTGATGGTCACCATGAGTGCTGGCCACTACTGGTCCCACAGAGGCAGAGACACCAAATGTTAACAGGTCTTTGTCAGTTGTTGGCCTATACCAACAGCATTGGACCATTTTTCAATGCTGTGGTTGATTTGACCATTTGGCACCCATCAGCTCATAGCTCGCATCTGATTGGTCCTTTCCACAATCCAGGAAGTACACAGTTGCATGAAAGGGCTCTGAGGAACAACTGTCACAACTGTCTTGTGGTGGAGCAGCAGTGGAGCACCACTGCTACTGCTGGCTCCCACCACTGAGGCAGCTGGAGTCCCGTAAGTTCCTGGACTAAAGGATGTTTGAACAACAAATAAAGACTTGGGAATTAAAGACCCTGGAGCTATTTACATAACTGAATTAGGCACCTTCACCCTTTATCATCCGAAGAGGATTTGTTTATATTAAAATCAAAAGTCTCTCCCTCCCCTTATCTGAGGAAAGGCAACAGAAGTGTCAGCTCTCCTGTTGTACAAATCCCACTTACACACAGGTGATTTCTGCCACCATTGCATTGCTGTTTGGGAGACTGGAGCATAAGAGGCTGACAAAATTGGTCTCCGAGTAATTAAAAGCTTGTTTCTGATCCAGAAACCTCCTGTTACTTGTCAGGAAAAAAATTATAAACACTTAACAACAGATACTATTCCCAGCATGTGTGACACCTGAATACATTTCCTCTAATCTTTTGAATGATTCATTCCCAAGTCTTGGGTAGTTTCATCTTAAATTCATGCTGATCAAAACCCTGCTGAATCTCTTTATAAATCTTCAGAGTTTTCTGTTTATATTTTTCCCCTCTGGTATTCTGGTATGTGAATTCAAGCTAGGATCTTCCTGTACCCTCAGCTTTGTTTCTTCAGCTTAGGGAATATGCCAAATTTTGCCCAAGTTGCCCCTGACTGTGCCACAGCATGAAAATTCTGCAAGGGCAGTAAACTAGAGCATCAGAGGACTCATTTCTTTTTCTTGTCTCTCAGGGATTATGGTTCTTTGTTGACTGATGCTGTCCAATGTCATATGTGGTCTCATTTTATCTAGCATTCTTGTTATAAAGGGAGGGTAAATACAGGACCCCATCATGGATGGAGCAGAAGTGGTATTGTCGCTTTTTTAATAGAGAAAATTGTAAAAAACTCCAACTTCCCATGTCAGAATAATGATTTTTTTGGTAATCATACAGTGACATAAAATGCAGTATGAATTTTAAGGGAAAAAATCTCATACATAACATTAAGCTCCAGAGAGCATATATATAATTGCCTCCTTAATATCTCTACTTGGTAAATATGAAAAAGCTGTAGAATAATCATAGAAGATGTTTTAAAATGATACAAGTTTATACTCTACATTAACTATGTAAACATGGAGAATGAAAATCAAAACCTCTATTAGAATAAGCACCAAATTGCAATGTTTGGGGAAGAACCTATGTTTATAGTTTTATTTCCTGAAATAACTGGTTAGTACTTAGATACGTGACTGTGTCAAAAGCAGCAGCTCTCTTTCGTCTGTACTTCAGCAACAATATTGTATTCTCTGTACTATTCCATATGAATCCCATTCTGTCTAAAACTAGCTAGAGTAAATTCAGGTCTCTGCAACTCAAGCTTGACTCGTATAAATCATTCAAAAAAGGAAGAAATGGTCCAGGAAGGATGTGCAAATTTAAATAGGGAGTTGAGATGAGAGTAAGACTTCTGGGTAGAAGAGCCAGTAGAAACAAGTGAACAGGAAATTTTACACTCACATTTAAACATTCTCAATTCACCCACATCTTAGAAAGCCCATCTTTCCTTCAATACACTTATATCTGGTTGGCATTAACCTCTATTCCACAAAATTATTGGACAAATTTCAGTCTTCAAATTACTTAAACTTTAAGTACATTAATTATTTCTACTTATAAACATTCTCTTCCCTGAGCACAAGATACTAAGGTGACTTTCCTCTTCGTCCCTGTTCCACCCTGGTCTTCTTGCCCACTTTTCTATGCAGGCTCATGTTCTTATATCTCCCCAGCAGGTTTTGAAGTCTGGCTTAGGGTCTCCCTTTTTCTATATTGTCTTCCTAAGGACAGAGTCATATATAAATCAATTTCAAATTTCTATCTCCTGACATAATTTCTCATAATTCTCCCCATCAACCCTTCACCAACTACTTAACTCATGTCTCTACTTAGTAAAGACTCCTCAAATTCAACATGTTAAAAATATTTGTTTTCTGTCAGCTATACAAGCTAAGCCCCGAATTCACAAACGACAACAATGACATTTGGAGAAATCAAGTAGTTTCACAGAGTCATATGGCTCAACGTATGAGAAAAAAAGATGTTGACATTTTTCATTATTGGTTAATTTTTTATTAAGAATGTGTAGCTTATAATTTCATTCAGAAGTGATCATCACCCTCTACCAGTAAAATTATTAGTGAAATGAAGAAAAACATTATCTTGAAATTCTGATTTCCATGAGTGAAGCTGATAGAGTGAAGGCAATCAAGAGACATATGGGTGCATCTCTAAAGGGAAACCCCCCTAGGGCAAATTTAACTTGGGGAAATTATTAATAAACTATAATAGTACAGAAAAAGATGAGAAGAAAAGCAATGAATGGATAATATTTAGGATACTGTTAATGTAATAGTTGTTTTCTGTGTTGGGTCAGTGAAAAGCTTCCTGTCATGAATAATTATTTAATCTGTAGTGGATAGTAGAGAACAAGATTCTGTATAGATAAAATTATAGAGAAAAAACTAAACAAAACTATATTTTTATAACACAGCCAAAATAGTGTCATATTTGTTTTGTTTTGTTTTGGTTGTTGTTGCTTTGCAAAGAACTATGTTTATACCACTGTTCTAATTTGCACACAACTCATTTTATTGAGTTTAAACAGACAGGGATTTTTTTTTTAAGATTTATTTTTATACAAGAACTGGGGTACATGCCAGATATGCGGGAGGGTGAGAGGATTCACCAGAGACAAAGTGGGGAACAGAACAGGCAGACTGAGGAGATACACTGCTGAGGGGAGCAGTGGGCAAGACAGGAGAGGTCTGCTCGCCATGTGGGATTCTCCCTGGCTGGCAGGGATGGAATCGGCACAGCAGAGGCTGCAGACAGCATATTGTGACGCTCAACCGCCTGCACCACCAGGGAGCCCCTAGACAGGGATTTTTAAAAGGGTGATAGTGAAGCACACAAAATTTCCAGGAAGTCTGAGAGTCAGGCTTGGACGCCACACAGTCAGGATCTATGGAGCTAGAAGACATGCCAACTGTACCTGGGACTCTTCTAGCAAAAGTACCAATGCTGTTGCCACCAATTATGTAGTGCCTAAGAGGCTAGGGTTTGGAAGCTCAGACTTTGGCACAGTGTGTCTAAGAATTAGACACTGTCACCATCAAGCATGTCCCTCAGACAGAAGCACCACCTCACAATTCTCACTTTTCTGATGCAAATGTGCACGGGTCACTGTTCGGTAGAACGTAGGCCACAGGAAGAATACCAGCAGAAAGATAAAAGAGAGGGATGACAGTGTGGTGCCACCAGCCACCAGTATTTTTTTCCTCAGTTCTTTTGACAACCATTACTGGTCCCTTCCCTAGTGAAACTTTACCCTTCTGACCCCCAGAAGTCACCAATGTACACATCTATGGGTAAACAATATACACTTAAAATTGATACCCATTGTATTTTATGTACATGGTTATTATAACTTGATTTTTCTTTTTCAAATATTTGAGGCCTAGTCCTCCTGATGTATTGCTCACTGGTAACCTCCATCTGAAAATATGCCATTTTTTTTCATTCACTGTTGATGAATATTTAATTTGTTCTTTCCTTTTCCCCCTTGTTTTCTTTACCATTGCATAGACTGGTAAAGTCAACATCACTATACTTACACAAACTATTTTAGTACAGAGTTTTCCAAAATTCCCTAGAGATAAAGTAGTACTATTCAAAGTATATTTTCTGGGTTGCTCTATATTAGTCCAGGGCCAGACAGGAAACTTAGCAGGATCAAAACAAAACAGATTTAACTACAAGGGGACTATTTACAAAGTACTAACATGGGTCGTGGATGGGAAAAATGTCTGTTGCAAGTTGTTAACTATCATTTTTTTATCTTTTTTTTTTAAGAGGCATTTATTTATCTATTTATTTATTTGTTTGTTTGTACATGCACTGGGTACAGTCAGAAGTGCGGGAGGGTGAGAGAATCCACCAGAGCCAGAGCGGGGAGCAGAGCAGGCAGAAGGACCGAAGTACACTGCTGAGGGGAGCAGCGGGCAGCAGGAGAGGTCTGCGCGCCATGTGGGACCCTCCTCCAGTGGCCGGGGAGCAGCCGGGGATTGAACCAGCGCCGCAGAGGCCGCGGGCAGCTTTGCAACCCAGCGCTCAACTGCTGTGCCACCGGGGAGGCCCAACTATCATTTTTTTTAAACAGATCTTTAATATTGTGGTTTGTGCATTAAAGGAAATAGAAGACACACACACACACACAATGGAAAGATATTCCCCTACTCATGGTCTGGAAGAATCAACATTGTCAAAATGGTCATCTTACCCAAAGAAATAGAACAAACATTACTGAAATTCATATGGAAAAGACCCCACATAACCAAAGCCCTCTTGACAAAAAAATGGGAGAAAATGAGGATATTACGTTTCCAGACTTTATACTGTGAGGTCAAGATAATTAAAACACACAGACCAGTGGACTAGAATTGAGAACCCAGAAATAAACATATGGGCAGTGAATCCATGGCAAAGGAGTGAAGATGATACACTGGAACAAGGAAAGTCTCTTCAGTAAGTGGTGTTGGAAAAATCAGAATGTCACATGCAAAAGAATGAAACAAGACTTCTATCTCACACCATAAAACAAAATCAAAATGGATAAAAGACCTGAAAACAAAAGCTAGAAGAAAACACAGGTCAACTACTCTAAGACATAAACCTCAAAGTTATCTTTACAGATTCATCCCTGGCAGTGAGGAAACAAAAGAAAACAAACAATTGGGACTACATCAAACTGAAAAACTTCTGCAAAGCAAACAAGACGGTAACTAAAATGGAGACACCCAACTCAGTGCATAAACATTTTTACACCATACATCTAACAAGGGACTTAAAGATCTGCAAAAAATTCATACATTTCAACAAACATAAAGCAAATAAACCAATCAAAATATGGGCAGAGGAGGTAAATAGACACATCCAGATGACCAAGAGGCACATGAAAAAATGTTCATCATCACCTATCATGGAAAAGCAAATCAAAATCACAATGAGATAGAGATGCCACCTCATACCAGTACAAATGGCCCATATCTAAAGGATCAAGTGCTGATGAGATGTGTTGGTGGAAATGTAGACTGGTTCAGCCACTACAGAAAGCAGTTTGGAGGTTTCTCATCACAAGACTAAACATGGAAACAACCCCACTCTTAGGTATCTACCCCCAAAATATAAAAACACTAATCTGAAAGGAAACCTGTATTCCTATATTTATATCAGTCCTATTTATAACAGTCAAACTATGGAAACAACCTAAGTGCCCAAAAACAGAGGACTGGATCAAGAAGATGTAGTATATATTAACAATGGAATACTAAGCAACCAAAAAAAAAAAAAAAAGAAAAGAAAACCCATTTGCAGCAACATGGATGGAGCTGGAAGGGATAATGCTCAGTGAAATAAGCTGAAAGGATAATTACCAGGTGGTGTCACTTATATGTGGAATATAGAGAAATAAAACAAAGGGTCAAAGAGAAACTTGAAAACCAACACTTGAAAACTAGTCATAGATTCCTTGGCTTTCAAAAGGAGAGGCACAGGACTGAAAACAGTGGAATGGGGGAGAACACAGTGGATTATGCTGGAACACTATGGGTGCTTCATTGATGATAATGTGACAGTGACTACAACTGAGGGGGGAAATCTTATATTGTGAAAACACCAGCAAGGATATTAAATGGTACTGCAATTAACTATAAATGAATGAATGAATGAATAAAATAAAATAATTACATTAATGAAAAATTTGAAAACAAAAAATATGAAAACTATTCTGAGCTTAAGGACCACACAGAAACAGGCTGATAGCTTTCTGAACCCCAGTTTGATGAAGCAAGGAGCAGTGCAGTCATCTGGGGCTAGTGGCAATGGAGCTTTTTCTACCCAGACCTGAGGGAAGCGAGAGGTTCCTGCACCCTGAAAGGAGAGAGGGTACTCTATACAGTCATATGAATGCCTTGAAAGGAACCATGAGGACAACTTCCAGGGAGAATTAAATATCCAAAACTTAGCCCTCTGAGTTGCTGTCAGGGTGCCCCATTTGGCTAAGCTAATTTTTTTGGCAATTTATTTTATTTTTTATATTAATCTTTTATTTTTACATCACTGTTCATTTTTAAACAATATTTGCTTCCCTCACCTCCTCAGGTGTAGTCCCCATAGAGTTTCCTTCACACGAACCAGGGTACTGGTCAGATGTGCGGGAGGGTGAGAGGATTAACCAGAGACAGAGCAGGGAACAGAACAGGCAGACTGATGAAGTACACTGCTGAGGGAGCAGCAGGCGCGACAGGAGAGGTCTGCAGCGCCATGTGGGACCCTCGCTGGCCGGCCAGGATCGAACTGGCACTGCAGAGGCTGTGGACAGCTCCACAGCGCAGTGCTCAACTGCCTGAGCCACAAGGGGAGGCCCAGCTAAGCTAATTTTGAAGCCAGGGTGTATGGAGCTCTAGTCCAGACTTGTGGGACAGAGAGTAGGGTGGGCAAGGAGGAGGGTAGATTTGGAGAAATGAAAAGAAAGGAATATAGGCTACCATTAGAGAATCTGAGATTAAAAACACAAATTTCCAGGTTCATCCTAGATTTTAATAGTGACCCAGATGATTCTGATAAGAACTTGAGAAACACTGTTAAATGGTATACCGCTAAAAAAAGAAATGACTTAATGTCATTGTGTGCAATTTATCCATTTTATAGAATAATTCTTCTCCAAAGTAACCACATCAACTTAACCTATACAAGCAGTAAACAAGCATTTTTCCTTCAATATGATCAAATACTTATTGCTGTCAAACTTTTCCACTTTTGCTAATTTAACTGATACAAAATATTTTTGAGTCTTGTTATAAGTAGCATTTTTCTGATCTCCAGTGAAAGAATATATTTTTACATATTTGTCATTTTACTATCCCTCCAATTTTTTAAAAGAATTTGTTTATTTATGCATACAAGAGCTGGGGCGCAGGCCAGAGGTGAGGGGTTGGGGATGAGAGGATTCATCAGAGATAGAATGGGGAGAACAGGCAGATTGACCAAGGGGATACACTGCTGAGAGGAGCAGCGGGCTACACAGGAGAGGTCTGCTGCGCCATGTGGGCTGCTCCCTAGCTGGGAATCAAACTCATGCTGCAAACTTCATGGTTCTGAGACTTAACCCCTTGCAGCACCAGGGAGGCCCCCATCCCTCCAATTTTGAATATTTGCCCATTTTTCTGTTTTTCCTTGTCCTTATTAATTGGTCAGAATTGTGTATATATTCTGGTTATAACCCTGTGCATAATATACACCACAGACACCTGTCATAGTCTGTGGCTTATCTTTTTCATTGTGTTTGTTATCTTTGTCATGCATAAATAGTACTTGAAAGTTCTTATGTAATAAACATTCTCCTTTTAAAATTCGTACTTTTTATGAATTGTTATGACTTTTCCTAACAAAGTTCATTAATGTGTCCCACTATTTTCTTATAAAAATTTGATAAGATACCTGGAATTTATAACTTTTTCCAAACATAAAAATGGACAAAAATGCATATAGAATTATGCTGAACACTATTGATAAGTAAATATTAGAGTAAAACAAAGGGACTAAGATTTTTCTTCAGGCTATTATCAACAAATTATTAGATAACAGATATTTAAAAATGCTAATGAGGATTTTGAAAGAAAGGATTCAACTTTAACAATATCTAGTTAAAATAAAGATTATTGTACTAAAGTGAATGAAAGTATAAGCAGTTTAATCCAGTTAGTATTAGGAATACTATTCTCAGTGTAATATTGTTATGTACTACAAGAACAATCTAATATATACTATCCCAGTTTAGTCATCAAATAAGTCACCTGTATTTCTGTTAGAAACTATAGAAAGAGGGTGCTTTTAAAAGATAGAAAATGAAACTGGTTTATTTTTGAAATCTTGTCCAAAAATGGTGGCCTATACACATACATCTATTTCAAACAGCTTAAATTTATTGAAACAAGAGAATAAGTTAGTGGAAGATAAATGTGATAACAAACAGACTATGACAATTAGCAATAAACCAGAAAACTTTGAGTCTATCCTGGAAAACAAAGTAGATGGGGTCAGATTAATGAAAGAAAATGAGAAGACCAGGGTATGCAGTTTCTCCTCTTCCTTTTAGTTTCCACAATGAGTCAATTAGCTCACAATGAGTTAGTTAGCTCACAATGAGTCAATCTTGCATTGCACAAACATGTTTTGAGAATATACCAGACATAGAAGAACATGTCCCTGCCCTCATGGTGCTTACATTTAGATGTCAGTACACAAACCAGAAATTCAAATTCTGAAAACTGGTGAGGATACAACCAGGATAACTTGTAAGGTACTTTGGGACTGCTTCAGAAAGAATATCAGGGCAGCACTTTTTGGAATAACAATGAACTAGGTATGAGGAAAAGGAGCCAGCCATGAGAAAAGTCGATTGGAAGAGTTACTCTGGGCAGCCTGAGAGGACAGAGCTTGTCATCTCCTATTTTTAAGGGTATGTTGAAGAAACGGACCTAGACAAATGGAAGGGGAAAAATTCATTGGACCTATAAACATAGGTCCTGTCAACACTCCTTCCTTCCCCTTCTTGTTTTTCCCTTTGGGACTGCCATTTATTAGTATTCTATTTATCAGTATAACCAGGGAGTACTCAAGCTTGCTAAGAGGTGAATACAGAGCCCTAACAGATGCTCTTGCCTGCAATATGTATCTTAAGGAGAGACAGGATTGGTGCTGTGTCATTTTAAAGGCAGCTCCCTAAATAGGATGCCCATTACTTTCTAATCTCTGTACCCCCCTGGCTGCCTGGTACCTTCAGAGATACCTACGGAGGCAATTCTCTTATCTTCAGGTGTATATTTTACTTTATGTTAAGCCAGAGTTAATTTTGTTCTTTGTAACCAAATTTGTTTTTGTAACCAGAAAACCAGTTAAGACACCTGTTGTAGTAATCAACCTTGTGCTTCATCATTAAAAAAACCTGACGGCCAAAGGAATCCATTAGGAGAAAACAGGAGAAAAAAGCAGAAAAACCAACCTCACAGTTGCACAAGTACAAAAAACAAAGCTATGATTATAAAACCTAAATATAATCTTAATGAAAAACATAACTATATATGGAGAAACGAAAGCAACTAGATATATAAATGTGTTCAATTTTTCACCGTTCATAGTAGTAATTCAAGAAACTCCTGAATATTGATCATTTAAACTAGAGGAATGTGAATATATTATTTAAACTTTTAATAGTCAACAACAGAAAATCTAAATGAAATATTAAAAGTAACTATTGACATGAATTAGAAGGTGGGAAAAAGATTTAAAGTTTAAATTCCTCTACACGGTTTGAATTTTTAAAATTACACCTAGATATTACTTTAAGCCTAATTTAAATTTAAAAATACCTCATACAAATGATGCACATTATTTGCATATAAATACCTGCATGTGTTTAATTTTCAAATAAAAATTACTTTTAAGCTATTTAGACTAGGAACCTCCAAATCTTGTTCTTGACTGATAACTCCACCACATAGACCCACACATATGAAACACACATACAACGGAGGCAACAACTAGGTAAACAAAGGCAAAGGAACACTAGTCATAATTGTGGTTTTAATCAACAAGCCAACGCTTAATAAACCAGTTACCTGGGCTATCACAATGCTTGGCAAACACTTTTCTCCTCAAATAACCTGGGAGTCAGTCAAACATATTATGAAGCACGCTTGGCCTGTTTTCCCCCTACCTAAGCCAGAGTCAGATCATACAAGCTATGGGACCAGACAACACCAGGGAATATGAAACCTCAAAAACAGAGCCCAAGAGAGAGATCATTCCCCTCCTGCAAAACTGAGGCTGGAAGGGAAACTTACCCAAGGAAAGTGAACTGTCTTTGTTTCCTCCATGGTGAAGCAGCCTACAGTCCTTTCCTCTCCAGTGGCATAGACGCAAATGGCTGGGACAGAAAGGTAAGAAAGGTCCCACCTACATATGCTGACCTTTTACCCAATGGTTTTCAGCCTGGCTCTATTGAAATCACCTGGGAAACTCAAAGATGCCTAAGGCCCGAACCACATCTTCACAAATTGATTTAATTGTTCTTAAGTGCCTAAGGCAACTAGTTTTTTTCAGTTTCTCCAGATGGGATATGGAAGAATAATTCTGAAACTGCTTTTTATGTATACTGAAGTCCAAAATTGACAGACTGATGATAGGTGCAATTCAGTTTTCTGATAAGTCAGAAGGGAAGGCTAGAATGAACCCTGTGTTGCTGGAGTTGAAGACAGCACATGTGTTCCAGTTTAGTTATCCACACACAGATGAGCAGAATTATTTATACACAGGCTAATATTACCTTGTGCTGTCTGCTGAAAGCAATGAGTTTCCCACTTGCTAGATCCAAGGCAACGGCATGGAAAGTAAATAATAAACCTGCAGTTTTTTGTATTACCCGAAAGTACAACAATGTTTAAAAAATTTGGCATCATGCTAAACATAGGATCCAGCCTGAAAGAACTCCCAATGGCCAAAGCTGAATGTATTTGAACAGCAAAATAAATAACACAGTATTGGATTATAAAACCCAAAATATGAAATATATATGAATGAACCATGATATAGTTAAATGATTAAATTAATAAGTGGGGAGAAAGAGACAAATCTTTTTTAGAATAGTTTCAAGGATTTTATGTAGATACTTCCCCTTTCAGGAGATGCAGCTTAAATCTTATCTGCATGAGGATAGACTAGACTGTGATTTTCTTACAAATAAAGAAGAGAAAGGGAAAATAGTAACTTTATAATGGAGGAACCAGGAAAACATGACTTTAACCAAGTGGTTATCATGGATCTCTGATATGATGTGATGAAAAAGACACTTGTCACTGTGACACATTTTCCATAAACTCATAATTCCAATCTAGTACTGAAAAAAGCATCAGCCCAAGAAGAAAATGCATACATTGTGCAAAAATGAAAAATGATGTAAAAAATACATAAAATTGAAAAAATAATAAACCAAAAAAAAAAAAGGAAAAGAAAAAAGCATCAGCATTCCCAAATTGAAAGACATTCTACAAAATCCTGAACAAGCACTCCTCAAGACTGTCAAGGAAGAAAGGTCGATAAACTATTACAGATGAGATTGGGAGACATAAGGCCTTGTACATTATGTTGCTCTGGATTAAATCCTGGAAGAGAAAAAGGACATAAAGGAAAACCGGTGAAATCTGAGTAAAATCTGGCTTGCCATTAATAGTAACATACTAACATTGGCTTCTTAGTTTTGACAAATGTATCACAATAATGGTACATGATAATGTAAGATGATAATGTAAGAGGGAATCAAAACTGGGTCAGAGGCAACTTTTCTGTAAATTTAAAATTATTCCAAAATAAAATTTGACTTAAACAACAACAATGAAAGAAGCAGATGAAGTATTGGTCAACAATGCCCAGGACAGAAATAGAGATGTGCAAAACAGCTGTAAAAAATAAAGCTCTGATCATGTGTGAAAAACAAATTCCCCAGGAGATTCTAATTGCAACCAAATTGAGGAGGATAGTTTTAACTTGAAAGCTGCATTGATTCTGGTTGCAGTTTCCCCCAACTCCACCTCCTGGGCAAGAGAAAACAAGGTCTTTGAGCATCTAACCATGAAGGCCAGGGATCTATATCAAAGTTGTGGAGGAGCATTGAGGATTATGTATATTTAATTTTTCTTGTTGTTTTACACTATAATCTTCAGGCATGTTTAACAAGACTTAGGAGAACTCATAATTAAATCAGTACTGGTTTATGGTGGGAAACATTGTTGACAGGAGATGTCACTTCATCAATTTAAGTAGATTCGAGAGAAACAGAATGCAGGAGCTTGCCGAGCATGTTCACGGGTTGATATGCCTTATTGTGGCACACCATGGGTATTCAACATGTATTTACTGAATGAATGGGCTGATTGCCTTCTGGTGATCAGTGCAAGAGATTAGGAAAAATTTTTTTTTTCTTGAACCTGAATCAGAAAGACATTACTTATGAGCCAAAATGGAAGCATGCACTTTAAAACCTTGAAAAGATACAGTTCTGGCATAATTTTTTAAAAAAGTATAATAATGCTCCCTTTATACTCCTTCAACCAACCTTTCTAATTATATATTGTACCATGGAGGAAAGAAGAAATGCTCCTAAATTGAAATAAAGTGACTTTTCATTTCTTAAAGAATTTCACTTCCTAGGACGAAGGGGTACTTTCAGAATACCTTTCCCCTTTACATGTCAATGAACAATACACTTTCTTAATGCTCAAAAATTCTTGCCATGCCCTGGGAAATGTGCTAAGGCACTAGAAAACTCTATTCCTGAGGCCAAATTCATCCTGGCAAATGATCTCATGGCTTATGTTTTCTGGGGGAGAAACAAGAATGAAAATATATGAGAGGGAGTAAAGAAGAAAGAAGAGGGAGAGTAATTAGGAATGAATGGTGAGCTGTGAAGGAAGGAGAAACACAGCCTTTCGTGCCCATGTTAGAGAAATTGGTTCTGGTCTAAGAGGAGGTCTGGAAATGACAGAAGGCAGAGAAAATGCCTTGAGAATATTTGCTCCAAGACCTCTCCAAGGAAAATATTTTAGAAAAGTTAAACAAGGAAATAGATATCTGAGATTTGTTATTTCCCCTTGGGCCTTTCATTTTGTTGTTTTGAACTGAAAGATTGAAGCAAGGTAGGCTCACCACAAAGAAGTTCTCAGAGCTGGAAGTTCTCAGAATTTCCAAATTCCTGAATGTACAAAGCAAATGTGGGAAGCTGGGATGATGGGAAGTGTTACCTAAGGATGACATGAGGGAACAAGGGGTGTATTTATCAACCTCAAACCAAATATTCCTTAATTTGTCTCACCAGATCCTGATTGAAATGAAAAAAAAATCTCTCATTATTGAAATAATCTATTAAGTGGTTGCTTTTTTACACTATTGGCATTTTTTTTTTTGAACATACAAAAGCTATTGCATAATGAATGTATACAACTTGATGAGTTTGGAGATAAGTATATACTTTTGAATCCATCAACACAATGTATGTAAATACATCACCTCAAAGTTTCCTCCTGCTCTTTGCCATTATGTTGTGATAAGAACAATTGATATAAGGACTATCCTTTTAGCAATATTCAAATATAATTAATGTTTTTTTATAGACCAGGCAACTGAATTGCATAGAGGTCTGGGAGCCAAATCCTTTTGTTAACTGCATGGAAAACACCATGAAATCCGAATAACTGAGAATTCATTGGATATGAGTCATCCTCTTCAAATCAGGGTAAACTGAAGAAAGGAAATTAATTTCCTAAGTAAAGGTGAAAATTCAGCTCCTTGGTTCAAAATACCCTATCCTCCTCATTATCTAAGCTAACTTGGCATTCTTTAAAATTTTAAAAAGAGATTAGATTAGCTCACAATGGGGCTGAGACTCTATTCCACATTTTTAGACCTTATTAATCGATAATTATTTAATGAATACCTATTTGTATCAGGCACTGAGAATACCAGGGGAAACAAGAAGGAACTTCACCTCTGCTTTCCTAACTTGTAGTTACCAGAATGACATAGATTGGTGGTGGGAGAACTATAATGACCATACCTGAGGGTAAAAATTATTTATTCTGAAAAAAATGAACAAGGATGTAAAACAATGGTAGTTCAATAAAACTATATTAAAAAAGAAAAGGTGTAAAAAATAAGGATGACATAGATTTAGTTTTCATTTCAGAATCTATAGAAAGAGTAGCTTTTGTAATGAAAATTTGGGGTTCTGACCCTAATATATGAGAGGCTAGAGATAAGTATTATATTTGGAGAGAAGGTTTGAATTATAACAAGATGAAACATAGGCTTCTATCCATCTCAATTAAGAACATAGGCATATAAGAATTGTGCAAGTGGTAAAACAATTCTATTAAATTTGATCAGTCTCGATATTTTAGAGAGAATATATCACTTTTGGAGATCACTGCTGTTTTAAATAAAGTTGTGCTGTGGGAGGTTGTGAAAGCATATGTCCTCTGTGTAGGGTAAGGAAAAATGTCAGGTTTTTCTTCCTTCCTGCCATCAGGATAGATGATGGATCCTTGCGGTACAAATGCATGCCTGATGGTGGGCACCTGGAGTAGGGTGTGGGCATAGGTAGATGGGATTCACCTGGGCTGAGACTGGGCTTTTAAGGGCGGCGTCACGGGGACACCAGCAGAAGCCGAGAGAGAAGCAGAGCTATGAGAAGAGCAGAGAGAATGTGAGAGAAGGTCGGAGAGCCCAGATTGAAAACTTGCTGGGGGCTGGGAGGCTGGCAGACCTCCCAGCCCCCCAGCCTCCCAGCACCCCTGCCTGCCATGTACCTGGTAATCTAAATAAAAAACCTGCAAAAGCCACTGAGGACTCTGACTCCTCCTTTACCCGGTCTGCTGGATCATAGTAAACCGTCTCAAGATGATTGATTTTTCTCCCTTTTCATTGTGACAATTAATGGTTGATTGATGAAGTGGCAACTCATCTGTATTTGGAAATGCCCATTCCTGAGTCTGGATTGAATAGTAATTTACAGAGATGGCGTAAAGACAATTCAGCAGGAGAAACAAACAGCATCGGAATTGTTTTCCAACCCTGAGATGCTTTAAAAATTCTGATTAAGATGTTGCCATGGAATTCTTGTTTATTTTTTTTTTCTTCCCTTAATAAACAAGTCCAGACACTCAGTCTACTTTAGAAGCTCAGGCAGGACGAGTTGTTTACTAAGCACCTGACGTGGGAAGCACTTCCCAGGTGCTTCCAACATCCTGGTGGGAATGAAATTTTAAAGGTGTGGCAAAAAATGGCTCAGCAAGATAAAAATTGAATGAAAATTCAATATAGTGATACTCACTGTAAAAATTCAATATAAACCCAAAGACTGAAAGTGTAAAGGGTTTGAACACAAGGTTTTCTGTGAATCAAATCTATATATTTTCCTTTGTACAGTACTCAAGTTAAGATGCAGCTCAACTGGAACTTGATTTATTTGGCAGAAGGGACTAGACGTAATGGGTACTTTTTAGATTCTGGTCCCTAGTAATAAAGCTTGGGATACCCTCTTCTAGTGTCACTGCATTGACAAGGACCACCTGTGTTTCTCACTATTGCTGAGGCTACTTAGACAGCATTTTACCCCTTGGGTTCTGGGAGCACAGGTGTAGGGACTAGAGTAGAAGCCAAAAAGCTAACGATTTTGAACTCTCAAAGCATGGGGCTTTGGGCTCCCAATACCCAGCTAGGACATAGTGAGAAATAATCAGAAGCAGCTGCATTGTTTTCCAAAATTTTAGGTTCTAGAAGGGTGCAGAGCAAAGAAAATTGTATATCATGTTTTTTCTAAGTCACTTGTACATTAGAAAGACCTTTCAATATTTTGTCATGTCATAGTTGAATGTGGAATATGAGTTACAATAAAATTTTCTCATCAAGATTAAGAAAGACAATTTTGCCCAGAGGCAACCATATGCAGGTTTAGCAAATCAGATGCCAGCTATATTTCATAGCAGGCTGAAGAGATACCCCGGAAAACAAGACACTCTGCCAGAAGTGCTAATTCTCATTAGGTTCACTGAGGATGGTAAGAGTTCCTCTTTGAGACTTTGTGACCCATTTTGTCTTGAAGGAAGTACAATCTAAAGTTATCTTGTCCTTAGTGATTAACAGAAGCTGAGATTTGAAAGCAGAGAAAACCAGCTTTCTTTTCAAAGATCTGCTGGGCTCCGGTTGTTAAACCGGTAACATCTAGCAAATTATTTAGACACTACTTTGCATACTGAACGTATGCCTTGTGTTAAATATTTGCAGCACAGAAGCTAGTATACATAGACTATAAGATCCCCTAAACAAAAAATTCTCTACTGCCATCTGTCTAAGATGCAAATGCATTTTACTCCAGGATTTGCTACGATCTGTATGTTATTGGGATCTTGTGCAGTTAGTATGGAATTGCCAAATCTTAAAAAAAGCTATAATTTCCGTTGGAGCTGCAAAATGACCCCACTTAACTCGGTGTATTGATTGAACCCTGCTCTGTAATTTGGTAGAAGGAGCAAAGGCCTCATTTTTTTTTTTTTAATAGAGGCATGCTTTATTTATTTGTTTGCTGGTTTGTTTGTTTTGTTTATACATGCACTGGGTACAGTCAGAAGCGCGGGAGGGTGAGAGAATTCACCAGAGCCAGAGCGGGGAGCAGAGCAGGCAGAAGGACCGAAGTACACTGCTGAGGGGAGCAGCGGGCAGCAGGAGAGGTCTGCGCGCTATGTGGGACCCTCCTCCGGTGGCCGGGGAGCAGCCGGGGATCGAACCGGCTCCGCAGAGGCCGCGGGCAGCTTTGCAACCCAGCGCTCAACCGCTGTGCCACCGGTGAGGCCCAGGCCTCATTTTTTTCACTGTTCTCCTGATGAAAAGCAGTGGCTCACGTAGCTGGTGTTAGGGTATTTAAGAAATGTAGAGGTTTAGCTAAAAGCTAAACATATTTCTTTAGAATTATAATATCAAATGATTCATTTATATTGGAAGTTTAGAAATGTGAAATCTTAGCCAGATTCAACTGATTGTATGCTATTTAATTTTATTTCTCATTGAGAAATTATGTTGTTATCTGTTGCAAAGTTGTTTGAGGCTCTAAAGTAAGCAGAAGAAAAAATTGTTTAGCATCTAGTCACATTTGAATTGGCTAGGAAATCGAAGAAGCAAAAAAGATGAATTGGTATCAGATTTGATATATGTATCACTTGAAATATGTCTAAACTGGTTACTGTTCTTACTGCACTTTTCCTCAAAGGAATAGACTTGTAAATTATACACCACGGTTATTTGAATATGAGAGTTAAGATTCACTCTGCCCTATTTGCTGACAGGAGGTGAGCTGTCAAGGAGGCAAAAACATTGCCAGGGAATAATGGGAGTAATTTTTTTTTTTTGAGTTGTTTGCTTCACACCTGGGTACGCAATTCCATTCCATTGTCATTGATAGTCTCCTTATGTTAAGAATGTGACGACAGGTGCACTATGTTGATAACACTTGAGGTGGGAGGAACCATATATTCCCAAAATAAAAATAATATAAATCAACATTACCTCAAAAAAAAAATTCATCCAGCTTTGCCTGTCATTTCATCACAAGCTCCCAAACCACACCCATACAACACATCCCTGTTCAAATTCTACCCTTGTTGTAAGTCCCAGATTAGATTACAAATTCTTGGTGCTGCTGTCTCAGATGGTCCAGTAAATATCACTAATAATCATACAAATAAAATCTCTTTCCAAACCACTTATACTCCATGGAATTTGCTAGGCTTTCCCCAGTGAATTAAAAAACTTCCTTTTTACTTTTTAGTTGCATCAATATCTCTATGACATTTAGTACCATTCACCAATCCTTTGTTACGATTTTATTTTCCTTTGGCTAGCTCTTATGTCCTTATTGCTCTTTTATGACCCCCTTGCTGTGTTTCCTTCCTTTACATACCATTTGCTCATTAATTTCCTCAGCAAATATTTATTGTATAGATAACATGTACTAGGCAAGGTGCTGAGGCTATTTAAATACAGTGATGTTCCAGTCCATAAAGGTATTTACAGTCTCCTGGTAAAGAAAGTTCAGCAATGATATTTTGATGATTCGTTGTATAGACATATACTTAGTCCACTGCTATGAGAACATAAAGAGGCTCAAATCTATACAGGAGAAGAAACCAAAGGTTTCTTACAGTAGGGGATCCTTGAACTAAGTCTATGAAATAGGTAAAATTTATCCACATGAAGAAGAAGGTGAGTTTAAGTGGGAAGGAGTGTTCCAGGCTGAAGGAACAGCATGTGACAAAGTATAGACACAACAGCTATTATGTTTGGTAAAATAAAGAGGTTGTGAATTAGGGGAACTGTGACATAGTGGGGAAGATTATGGTCCTTGGATTTGGATATGGGACTGAATCCTGATTAGCGATGCTGGGCAAACTGCTTAATCTCTGAGAGCCTCAATGTTGTCATCTATACAATAGAAATAATATTTACCTGTGGTGTTTCGGGGGATTGTTTAGTGAAAATAATATAAGGCACATAGCATCATACCCACCAATATAATAGATACTCAGTAAATTGTAAATATGGTTAATCATTGTTATGGTGATAACAGCGTGATGGTTAATTTTATGTCTAAGACTGACTGGGCCACAGTGCAGGAATTTGGTGAAACACTATTCTCGATGTTTTCTGTCAAGGTATTTTTTGGATGACATTAGCATTTAAATTGATTTACACTGATGAACTTGAGCCTCATCCAGATAGTTGAAGGCTTCAATAGAGCAAAACTGATTTCCACTGAGCAAGAAAGACTTCTGCCAGTAGATAATTATTGGATTCAAACTGCAACTATTCCTTGAGTCTCTACTCTCTGGCCTGTCCCATCAGATGTTGGCCTCCTTAAGCCTCCACAGTTAAGTCAGTCAGTTTCTTAATATAAATTCTTTGCCTCTCTCTCTGTCTCTCTGTTTCTCACTCTTTCTCTCTCCACACACACACACACACACACACACACACACACACACACACAGTTATTTATGTATCTCTGTAGTACTCTGACTAATGGAAATGCCTTACCTGCCCCCATATCCAACTGCCTACTTGAAATCTCCACTTGCATACCTAATAGGCATTTTTAATTTAATATGTTCTAAACTGAGGTTCAGATTTATCTTTCCACTCCAATTCTGTTCTTCCTTTCCCCTCCAGTAAATATCAATATGATTTTTATAGCTGTGAAGGCCCCAGACCTAGATTTCATTCTTGACACTTTGTCTCACATTCTATATCTAATTTACTGGCAAGACCTATTAACTCTAGTTTCAAAACATATCCAGAATTCAACCACTTTTAACAACCTCCACCCATATCCCCTTGGCCCAAGTGCCTCGCTCAGAAACCAGAGAGATTCTGCCATTCTCTTTTCAAAACTCTGCGGGGTCTCGCTTAAATTAAGTAGATTATCAATATTACCTGGGACTCATAGGATTTTACATGGTCTGACTTTCTCTGTGACTTCATCTTCTGTTGCTCAAATCTTGCTTATTTGTCCTGGTCACACTGTCCTCCATGTTGTTTCTCAAACTAGCCATATCATAAAGATCTGAGGGCCCTTCCACTTGCTAGTCCCTCTGCCTGGACTTTCCCCAAGCTTGACAGACACCTCTTCTCTCAGACCTTGGCTCAAGGCAGTGAGGCCTTCTCTGAAAATTGCAACTCCGTTCTTTCAAGACACTTTCCACAAGACCCCATCCTCCTTTTTTCCTTCACTTTTCTCCTTAGTGCTTACTACCATCTAACCTGTAGATTTTACTTAGAACCTTCTTGACTCTGTCTCCCCCACAGGAATTAGGCTCCATGTGTGCAAGCAATTCAGTGTCTTTCATTCTAGTGCTGCATCCCCAGGGTCTAGAATACAACCTGGCACTTATAAGAGTTCAATAAATGTCTATTAATTGGTCAAATGATCAAAATAAGCAAGAGAAATACCTAAAATAGAGAGTAGAGAGCTGACTAATCGGGGTCATGAGGTGTTATTTATGAAAGGGGATATTGTGTTTGTCTTCAGACTTTCCAACCTTGGAAAACCTAATGTCTTCATGTTGAACTAACCTCCCCCTCCATTTCCACCTAGGATCTTTGTTCAGGATTGCTGGATCTTGCTTCTGGGTATTCTTATTTGGAGCTTGGAGTAGGTGTGTAAATCTCCATTTAAAAAAAATGACATTAAGATGTCATCAACATGGCAGGGAGTAAGATCTGCCATAAAAAAAAAAAAGTTAATAGGGAAGAAAAGTGGCAGGTCCCTGCGAGAACTGGGACACAGAAGATAAATGGGCGACCCTGGCAAACTGCCCAAAGAAGAAAGTTGCCATAAAAGAGGACTAGAAGGGAGGAAAGCTTAGAACCCTGATACCCTCCCCCACCCACAAAGTTGGCACTCTCCGAACAGAAAGGACGAAAAAAAAAAAAAAAAAAAACGAAAACAACCAAGAACAAACTACGCATCAAGCAGGACTGTGAGTGGAAAGGAACTATTTCAGCCACCACACCCCGTGAACTGGAGCTGTGGAGAACCGTGCAGGATTCTCCATGGAGGTGAGCGAATGTCTCTGGGCGCCAATGGAGAAAAACAAAGACTCCTGGAGACCTACGAACAGCCCCAGGCCAGCCGGTAAGCTTGTGTGGAAAAGCAGCGCGATTGAAAAGCATATGTTGATCGGGGCTGCCCAGGACCCCTCGCCTGCGACCTAGGCTTGAGGGGAGATGCACGGGGGCCCTCATTGAGGTGAATGTTCCTCACTGAGTAATCGGAAACCAGGCGCCCGGACATGGGAGTGGGGTGCAAAAGTGTCCACTTCTGCTGACACTGAACTGGGCTACATCCCGCGTCCTGGACCTGAGTGCTTTAGAAACTGAGACCCGGGGCACGAAATTCGGGGCGTGGGATCCCCACAACGGTGGGGCACAAGGCAGACACAGCACCCCCACGCCGTTGAGGCTCTCCATGCCACACCTACTCTGTTACCCCAGACCCATGGGCTTAAAAACAGTTCCCGAAGGACACTAGGAAAGATCTATGGTGCCACCTAGCGACCAGAAAAAAAATCACCAACACCCTATAGTTGGAAACCAGGGATCACAAAAACACCCTCAGGCGCTGAGAGAGGATGGGCCACGCAAATGGGGGTAAGGAGGGAAATAAGGCGTGGAGCAAGACCCCATCCTGGAACTGAGAGCAAGGCACAGGATCTGGGGCGTGGGACGTGCCATAGCAGCGGGCACTGCACTGGGTGACAGCCAGCGTTTTGGATTTGATAGCCCTGGAACTGAGACCTAGAGTGCAGACTTCAGAGTGTGGGATCCATACAGCTGCGGGCACAACACCTGGTGAACACAGAGCAGACACAGCACTTGGATTGAATAAGAGCCTCTGTGTTGAGGTACTCCCCTGCACCCCCCCCCCCATCAGAGAACCACTGGGAAAAAGCACAGGTCAGCAAGTATGGGTCTCTGGCACCACCTCGTGACCAGAACTAAAGTACCAACTAGCTGATTCCCTGTAGGAACTGAGTAAATACAGAGGGAGGGAACTGAAAGGGACAGAACCCAGCAACACAACATCAACACCTTGGTGGAGTTTTGGCCTACCAGTGCTGATCTCAGTCTGGTAAACAGTTTCCAACACCCCTCGAGAAGCACTCCAAAGAGATGCCCGCCAACACCAGTGGCACAATGTCCCAACGTATAGAACTAATTAGAAAGCAAACAACAGGGAGAAGAAAAAATATAAATAACCAAGCAAGCCAGCAGGAGGACACACCACAAAAAAAAAAAAAACAAAAAAAAAAACAGTCACCAGAACTCAATGATGACATGGAAGAACTTCTAGGCCTATGAGATAGAGAATTAATAATCATCCTGATTAAAAAGCAGAAAGGAAACAAAAAGGAAAAAAATGAGTTGAGACAAATAATCACTGAACAGAAGAATGAAATTGAGACCTTAAGAAAGGAAAGAAAAGAAATGCAGGAGATAAAAAGATTACTAGAAGAAATAAAGAACTCTGGGAAAAGCAATGAAAACAGGATCAATGAAATGGAAGAATGGATCAGTACTATAGAAGATACAGAAATAAAAAGAGCCAAAAGAGAAAAGGGGAGAGAAGTGCAAATTGAAGCAGTATGAGGAGACTCTTAGACAATTATCAGACTGCATGAAGAGAGGAAATGTAAGAGTTATAGGCATTCCAGAAGGTGAGGAGAGAGACAAAGGAACTGAGAAATTATTCAAGGGGATAATTGAAGAAAACTTCCCAAGCATGATAAAGGAGGTGAATATAGACATACAGGAAGCGAGAAAAAATCCCAATTACCATAGTGAAAAGAAAGCTATGGCAAGACACCTAATAGTAAAGCTTGTAAGAGTCCAAGACAAGGAAAAAATAATGAAACTGGCAAGGGGGAAGAAACAGATAACTTATAAGGGAAAACCAATCAGGTCAGCTTCTGACTTCTCTGAAGAAACATTACGGGCAAGAAGAGAATGGAGTAATGTTTTCAGCAAACTTCAAGACAGCAAATGCCAACCAAGAATACTTTACCCTGCAAAGCTCTCCTTCCTCTACAAAGAAAAAAATATGGACATTCTCAGACAAACAGAAACTCCAGAAATTCATTACGACTAAACCCCCACTCCAAAAAATTCTACAAGAAGTCCTAAAACCAAAACCGACAGAGGAATGAACAAGAACAGAATAAAACAAGGAATAAAATCATAAAAAAAAAAAAAATGGCAAACGCAGATGCCAACATATCAGTTTTAACTCTAAATGTAAATGGATAAAACTCATCAGTAAAAAGACAGTAGCAGACTGGATTAAAAAACAAAATCCAACCTTCTGCAGTCTCCAGGAAACACATTTAACCACAAAAGATAAACACAGACTAAAAGTAAAAGGGTGGAAAACAATCCTACAAGCAAATGGACCAAAAAAGAAGGCAGGAACAGTCATAATTATATCAGATAAAATAGACTTCAAATTAAAAAAAGTGTAAAGAGACATAGATGGACACGACATTATGATCAAGGGGACAATACATCAGGAAGATATAACACTCATCAACATATACTCACCAAATGAAGGGGCACCAAAATATATTAGACAATTATTATCAGCTCTGAAAACAGATATTAAAGAAAATACATATATAGTGGGAGACTTCAACACCCCACTCTCACCAATGGACAGATTAACGAGACAAAAAATAAACAAAGACACTAGAGCCCTAAATAAAGACATAGAACTCATGGACTTAACAGACATATATAGGACACTGCACCCAAAAAAATCTGATTACACATTTTTCTCAAGTGCGCATGGATCATTCTCCAGAATCGATGACATACTGGGCCACAAGACAAACATCAACAAATACATGAAAATCAAAATCATTCCAACTATCTTCTCTGCTCATAAAGGCATCAAGCTAGAAATAAATCATGAAAAGAAAACAAGGAACGTTTCCACTTCATGGAGATTGAAATCCATACTACTGGAAGACCACTGGACTAAAGAGGAGATCAAAGAAGAAATTAAAAAATACTTTGAGTTGAATGACAAGGAGGACACCACTTTCCAGAATGTATGGGATGCAGCAAAAGCAGTAATAAGAGGAAAATATATATCAATAAAGGCTCACATTAACAAACAAGAAAGAACTCAAAGAAACAACCTAATCTCACATCTTAAAGAACTAGAAAAAGAACAACAAAAAAACCCAAAAGCCAGTAGAAGAAAGGAAATAATGAAAATCAAAGCAGAAATAAATGAATTAGATATTGAAAAAAAAATCCAAAAGATCAATGAAACCAAAATTGGTTATTTGAAAAAATAAACAAAATAGACAAACCTCTAGCAAGGCTCACAAAGAAAAAATGGGAGAAAACACATATAAATAGGATTACAAATGAAAGAGGAGCAATCACAACAGACTCAGTAGAAATCAAAAGAATAATAAGAGATTTCTATGAACACTTATATGCAAACAAATTCAACAACCTAGAAGGGATGGACAAATTCCTAGAACGATATAATCATCCAAAGCTGGACAAAGAAGAAATAGAACAACTAAACAGACCAATTACAAGCAGTGAAATTAAAGCAGTAATCAAAGCGCTCCCCAAAAACAAAAGCCCAGTCGCAGACAGCTTCACAAATGAATTCTACCAAACGTTCAGCAGTGAATTAGTGTCTATCCTATACAAACTCTTTCAAAAAATTGAAAAAGAAGGAATACTACCAAATACGTTCTTCGAAGCCAACATTACACTAATACCAAAACCCAACTAAGACAGCACAAAAAAATTACAGGCCAATCTCCCTAATGAACACTGAGGCAAAAATCCTCAACAAAATCCTTGCCAACAAAATCCAACAATGCATCCATAAGATAATTCACCACGACCAAGTAGGATTTATTCCAGGGACACAAGGATGTTTCAACATCCGAAAATCAATCAATGTAATCCAACACATCAACAAAAAGAAATATAAAAACTATATAATATCCATAGATGCTGAGAAAGCATTCGACAAAGTACAACACCCATTTATGATAAAGGCCCTTGAAATTCTTGGGATACCAGGAACATACCTCAACATCATAAAGGCCATCTATGACAAGCCCACAGCCAATATCATTCTCAATGGTGAAAAGCTGAAAGTATTCCCATTAAGATCTGGAACAAGACAAGGATGTCCACTCTCCCCACTGCTTTTCAACATAATACTGGAAGCCCTAGCCAGAGCAATAAGACAAGAGAAAGACATACAAGGAATCCAAATAGGCGAGGAAGAAGTCAAACTATCATTATTTGTGGATGATATGATAATATACATAGAGAATCCCAAAAACTCCACAGAAAAACTAATTAAACTAATCAATCAGTTTAGTAAAGTGGGAGAATACAAAATCAATGAACAAAAATCAGTAGTCTTCCTATACAAACAATAAATCTGAAGAAGAAGAAATCAAGAAAACCATTCCTTTTGTTATTGAAACAAAAAAAAAATCAAATACTTGGGAATAAACCTAACAAAAGAAGTAAAGGACCTATACAAAAAAAAAAAACAACTATAAAACACTGTTAAAAGAAATAGAAGTAGACATAAAGAAATGGAAAGACATCCCCTGCTCATGGATCGGAAGAATTAACATTATCAAAATGGCCATCCTACCAAAAGCAATTTACAGATTCAATGCTATTCCAATTAAAATTTCAATGTCATTCTTCAAAGAAATAGAAAAAATATTGATGAAATTCATAAGGAGCCACCAAAAACCCCGAATAGCCAAAACCCTCCTGAAAAAAAAGAAGGGAATGGAGGCATTATGCTCTCAGATTTCAAACTATACTACAAAGCCATAATCATCAAAACTGCATGGTATTGAAATCAGAACAGACATGAATGAATGGTACTGAATAGAAAACTCAGAAATAAACCCACAGATCTATGGTCAACTGATCTTTGACAAAGGAGCAAAGAATATGTACTGGAGCAAAGAAAGTTTGTTCAATAAATGGTGCTGGGAAAACTGGGTCGCTACATGCAAAAGAATGAAGCTTGACTAGTACCTCACACCATGCACAAAAACCAACTCAAAATGGATTAAAGAACTAGACACAAGATCTGAAACCATAAAATATATAGAAGGAAATATAGGTGAAACACTACATGACATGCACCTCAAAAACGTCTTTACAGACGCATCACCCAAAGCAGTGATAGTGAAGGCAAAGATCAACAACTGGGAGGGACTACATCAAATTAAAGAGCTTCTGGGGCCTCCCCGGTGGTGCAGTGGTTGAGCGCTGGGTTGCGAAGCTGCCCGCAGCCTCTGAGGCGCCGGTTCGATCCCCGGCTGCTCCCCGGCCACCGGAGGAGGGTACCACATGGCGCGCAGACTTCTCCCGCAGACTTCTCCTGCCGCCCGCTGCTCCCCTCAGCAGTGTACTTCGGTCCTTCTGCCTGCTCTGCTCCCTGCTCTGGCTCTGGTGAATTCTCTCACCCTCCCGCACTTCTGACTGTACCCAGTGCATGTATAAACAAACAAACAAACAAATATAAATAAATAAAATAAAATGTTCCAAGTCTAGTGCCTCTTTAAAAAAAAAAAATAAAGAGCTTCTGCACAGCAAAAGAGACAATAACAAAAACAAAGAGAAACCCCACCAACTGGGAGAACATTTTTGCACCCAACACTAATGATAAAGGACTGATCACAAAAATCTACCAAGAGCTGATGAGACTCAACAACAACAAAGAAACTAATCCAGTCAAAAAATGGGCAGAAGAGCTAAAAAGAAACTTCTCCAAAGAGGAAATACAAATGGCCATCAGGCATATGAAAAAATGTTCAACGTCACTTGCAATCAGGGAAATGCAAATCAAAACTACAATGAGATACCATCTCACACCAGTGAGAATGGCTCCTATTAAAAAACTAGCAGCAACAAATGTTGGCGAGGGTGTGGAGAGAAAGGAACTCTCCTGGCCTGCTGGTGGGAGTGCAAACTGGTCCAACCACTAGGGAAAGCTGTGTGGAGATTCCTCAACCTACTAAAGATAGAGCTTCCATATGATCCAGCAATTCCACTCCTAGGTATTTACCCAAATGTAACAGAAACATTGATTCCAAAGAGCACCTGCACCTCTATGTTTATAGCAGCACTATTTACAATAGCTAAGCTTTGGAAACAACCCAAATGCCCAAAAATAGATGACTGGATCAAGAAGATGTGGTACATATATACCATGGAATATTACTCATCATTCAAAAAAGATAAACACATGCAATTTGCAGCAACATGGATGGCGCTGGAAGGGATCATGCTCAGCAAAATAAGCCAGAATGAAAAAGAAAAATACTGGATGGTCTCACTCATTGCAGGAATCTAGAAAACCTAAATATGGACCAGGAAAAAGAATAACTATAAGAAAGAAAAAAATCAAAGTCAACAAACAACTATGAACCAGAGACACTCTTTGGGGGGGGGAGGGAGAGGAGGTTATGGGGTCAAAATAAGGGGGTTGCAATTGTATGGGGAATATAAAAATAAAAAAATAAATTAAAAAATGACATTGGTAGAGGTGGTCCTTGGGTCATAACTTGGAAACAATGATTAGGACTGAAACCCAAATTGTATAAACCATGTCTAACTCACAGATATATTTCTTGTGATCTAAAAACCATTGGATCACAAAATGCTCAAGAAAAAGAACATTATTTGCCAATATTTAACAATTTTAAAAATCCTATATCACCCTTATCTCCAGATTTATATTTTAATAATGACATCAATCTGGTTCGCAGTGGCAACTTTCTCTTAGAAATGACACATTAGCTCTGGGTTACCAGAGACACTATATCTCCTTATTATGCCTTAAACACTGCATTCATTGACATTACTGACAAAATTCCATTACTGACAAAAGCCTTCCCAGCCCAGGACGGGTGTAGTCTCATGTCAGCAAACACTATATAAATTCTGAAACTCAAAAAGGTTTTGATCGCTGCCTAAAACCAGGAATCCCAGAACAGGAAACACAAAGACTATGTCTGTGATGGGCATGAAGAAATTGCTTGATTCTGTTTTGGAGGAAAAATAAACCACTGGGCAATCATTGATTTGAGTACTGTGTTAAGATTTGGTATTTAGGGCCTCCCTGGTGGTGCAAGGGGTTAAGACGCAACCTACGCCACTGCAGCATGAGTTGGATCCCTGGCCAGGGAACTACCCACATGATGCAGCAGACCTCTCCTGACTCGCCCGCTGCTCCCCTCATTCAGTCTATCTGGCGTTCTGCTCCCCATTCTGTCTCTGGTGAATCCTCTCACCCCCCCATACCTCTGGCCTGTACCCCAGTTCTTGTATGCATAAATAAATAAATCTTAAAAAAAAAGATTTGGTATTTAAGTTTCACTCTGAACATATGATACAGTTCTATTATTATTATTATCTCCCTGCTCTTTACCTGAGCACTTGAAGGCTTAGGAAAGTTCCATGGGTAATTCTATATCAAACTTTTAATACATCAGTTAGTAGTTTAATTGGTAAGTTAGTAGTTTCATTTACATAAACATGTAAATGATGCTCAAAAAGATGTACACTGGATTTTTCATTATTCACCCATAAGAAATAGTGATCACTTCATGGATCCTCAGGAGGACCTTGCTTAGCTCACAGAAAGAAAGCTGGATACACTTTGAGAATCAACCTTCAGAACAGAAGGACTATTATGCTTGGATCAGGCAATTGCTCTCAGGTGCCAGAGTTCGTTCCTAAGCCACTCTTTTATGGTCAGTGTGGCTGTAAGTTCTGGTTGTGATCTGGGCTGTGTCAATCAAATATAATCCAACCCAGGTTTAAGTCAACTTGTGCCAAGTGCCTCAAGTGGATTAAAAGCAAATAGCCAACCACCCATTGGTGAGTCCAAAATAAACATGCATAAATTCCAGTCTGGGAGTCCAAGTTTCACAGCGGGCAATCCTGTGACCATAGGCCCACAGCTGTGACACTGCAGGACCATTATTGGCAGAATTGGTGAGTCACCCATCAGGCTGGAAGGCAATTTGATGAAACATGACTTTGAGGTTGATAGCAAACACAGATAATAGGCTCTCAAGAGACATACTCAGGCATTTAGGACCCTGGTAAAGAAAGGAAGATACTCTAGCTTCTAGTGACTGTAACTTGTGGAAACAGCGTTAAATATTTTCCATTATCATTTTCACCTCATGGCTTTGACTATCTCTTCTAGCTTCTAAGGTCTCAGAATCAGTGGCAATAAAGACAGGAGCACCAGCCTCATATGAGTTCATGTATCTCTACCCCTATTTGAAGGTAGAAACAAAACAGATCCTTATCCCTTTATTTTATAGGAGTTTTAAAAGCTATTGGTTTGTGCCAAACACCCTGTAGTAACAATGGTAATTTACATTTTTCGTGGGTTTTTTTAAATTTTATTTTTATATTCCCCATACAATTGCAACCCCCTTATTTTGACCCCATACACTCCTTTCCCCGCCCACCCCATAGTGTGTCTCTGGTTCATAGTTGTTTGTTGATTTTGATATTTTCTTTCTTATAGCTATTCTTTTTCCTGGTCCCTTATTTAGGTTTTCTAGATTCCCGCTATAAGTGAGACCATCCGGTATTTTTTTTTTTCTTTCTGGCCTATTTCGCTGAGCACGATCCCTTCCAGCTCCATCCATGTTGCTCAAAATTGCATGTGTTTATCTTTTTTGAATGCTGAGTAATATTCCATTGTGTATACGTACCACATCTTCTTGATCCAGTCATCTATTTTTGGGCATTTGGGTTGTTTCCAAAGCTTAGCTATTGTAAATAATGCTGCTATAAACATAGGGGTGCAGGTGCTCTTTGGAATTAAAGTTTCTGTGACATTTGGGTAAATACCTAGGAGTGGAATTTCTGGATCATATGCAAGCTCTATCTTTAGTAGGTTGAGGAATCTCCACACAGCTTTCCCTAGTGGTTGGACCAGTTTGCACTCCCACCAGCAATGCAGGAGAGCTCCTTTTTCTCCACAACAAACAAGAAAGAAATCAAAGAAACAACCTAATCTCACATCTCAAAGAATTAGGAAAAGAACAACAACAAAAAAAAAAACCCTAAAGCCAGTAGAAGAAATAAAATAATAAAAATCAAAGCAGAAATAAATGAATTAGATATTGAAAAAAACAATCCAAAAGATCAATGAAACCAAAATTGGTTCTTTGAAAAAATAAACAAAATAGACAAACCGCTAGCCAGGCTCACAAAGGAAAAAAGGGAGAAAACATAAAAATAGGATTATAAATGAAAGAGGAGAAATCACAACAGACTCAGTAGAAATCAAAAGAATAATCAGAGATTACTATGAACACTTATATGCAAACAAATTCAACAGCCTAGAAGAGATGGACAAATTCCTAGTACGATATAATCATCCAAAGCTGGACAAAGAAGAAATAGAACAACTAACTTACATTTTTTACCATCCAAGTTGTAGGATGTCCAGAGCACATCAGGTAAGCCTCTGGCCTGACTGTCATCCTAGATGACAGATGGCAGCCCTGTCCCTGTCCACCAAGATGCTGATGGGTACCATTTTAATATTATTGGTCACAAAAGGGATTTGACAAATGAGTGTATATCAACGAGAGGAAAAACATTCACTTTACTCCCAATAAACCATGTGAGATAAATGACTCTTTTGCTATTTCCATATAGAAGATGGCATATTGGAAAGAACTTAGACTTTCAGGCTGAAGGACTAAGGTTATGAGGCAACCTCCACCACTGACTAGAGGCCAGTTCATTTCCCCTCCTGATTTCCATTTTTCTCATCTATAAAATGAAAATAATGCATGATCCACAGAGTTTGGGCTCAACCGAAATAATAGATATGTCTGTATATATGTACATGCATACATGTATATAGGATCTAGTTCACTGGCTGACCCAGAGAAGCTCTAAGAATGACCACTAATTTAGTTATTGTAGTTGTTCTTATGCAAAGAATGTCATAGGGAATCAGAAAACCTTAGACCTGAAAGGATCAAGAGATTTTCTATTTCTACTCTGAGAAGCACAAAGCATCTCAGAAAGGGATTATCCAATCTCTGCTTCAGGAAATCATTCCCACTAATTAACAGTAATAATAACACCTAACATTGTTTGAGTACTATATGTTAAGTTTTTGTATTTAAGTCTCACTCTGAATATATGACATGAGCGCTATTATTATTATCACTCTGCTTTTTAATTGAGGAATTGAGGCTTAGGAAAGTTCCATCACTTGGCCAACATCACAATGCTGGCCTTGATCCATAAGGATCTCACTATCATTCTATGTTTATCATGGTAAGACTCCCAAGGTCAGTCTTGCTTCACACATAAGTCATTTTTCTCTTTTGTCTTTCTAAATAAAAACCAGGCAAATGGAACACACATAATGTCCAGGCATAAATAGCCCCTGCTGTTAGCAGAGCCACAAAAAAGTAAACATACCTAACTCGTCATTCTTCTGTTTTTCTGACCTCTTTTTACCTTAGCTCTGTCTCACCAAGCTAAAACAATTTTAAAAGTCTTGGTTTTTAAAGCTGGCTCTACTGTCTATGGGAGGATGTGCAGTAGAGCAACCTTTCTGAAAACTATCTTAAAGACATTCTGATCTAAGGTTCTACTTCATAACTCCACATGGTAAGGGGCTATAGTATATACCATATTCAATTAGGTTTTTCCAACATAGCTATAGTGGTGACACTGTTACTGGAGTAGCTATGAAAAGATGAATATGGAATTTGAGGGATGAGGTAAACTTGGCCCAAACTGCTTTTTTGCCTTAAAGATGGCAACCTCTTGTTGCTCAGCAGGACTTGATGGCAATCTCTTGTTGCTCAGCAGTCCTTGGTGGGTAGAGTCTGCTCACAGTGAATGTGGAAGTCAGAATAATTTGGAAGGAGGTAGTCATGTTAGTTTGAGGCTCTGTTGCTGGCACACAGTTCAGGTCTAGGCAGTGAAAGACTGGCAGCTATTTTATTGGCATCTTCTGTGTCTTCAGCTTCAGGGGTTCAGATCATCCACAGGGGTAGTCGTTTTCCTCCTTTTTTTAAAAAAAAAATATTTATTTATACATACGAGAGCTGGGGTGTAGGCTGAGTGTGGAGCAGAACAGGTGGACCTACTGAACTACACTGCTGAGGGGAGCAGCAGGCAAGACAAGAGAGGTCTGCAAGACAGGGATCAAACTTGTGCTGCAGTGGCTGCAGATAGCTTCATAGAGCTGAGGCTTAACCCCTTCTGCCACCAGGGAGGTCCTGGTTTTCCTCTTTAAATGGAAGAATGCCTGCACCACCAACATACTCATGCCAGGAATATGTACTCTATAATTATTTCAGATTATTGAATAGGATTAGATGAGGAAGGGAGGAAAATGTGAAGACAAAGAGATTGGTTTTACCAGCAGTGGCAACAAAAAAGGGATAATTTGGAGGTGACAGAGAAGGTTGTGATTCTTCAGGTCAGGTTACTAGTCATAAATGAGAGGTTTACTTCAAATGTGACAACCACATAGTAAGTCATGAATCCATAAATCGATGGATCCATTCACAAAAAGTTTATAGTGCTTATAACAGGGTGGGGATGATGAACTGTTTCATTTCCTCCTTTTTACTTATCCTTGTCTTATTCAGGTTTCTTAAAATGTACCTAAACATTATGCTTAGGTCTTTTGCATCTTGCAATTAACTCTGACCAAGTCTTTTTTTTTTCTCATGGAGAACTAACTGAAATATGCAGGTCAATTGAGCCTTAATGACTTTCTTGTTAAATCTATATGCTTAACTGGTTAAATCTATCTGCTTATTCCTATCAGATAGCTAGCCCAAAAGTAGCTTTCTCTGTTACTTTTCCACAGCCCTTGTTTTAGACGCATTTCTGCACTCTCCGAGACATCAGTTTGGAAAGGGAGATTTACACTAACAACCTCTTCAAATAGAAAACACCTGGTATTTCTTTCCTTATATGCAACTCCATGGATAATAATTTTTTATTAAATTTAGGGAGCTATTACAGATACAGCAATGTAAGAAAGGCTGTTTGAGAGCCCTAATTACTGGAGAATACCATTGATTTTGTCATTGAAATGTATCTAGCACAAACCTTGACTTTGGTATTTTTTTCCTTGTCTCATCTACTGGTTTTTGCCTTAGAGACGGAGTCACCCAGGGCTTGGTGCCAAATTTCTGTTGCTCAGCAGGATAAATAAGCTTGGGGGAGAATGTTGTGGGACATTAAAGAATGTTTAGTGTTTATTATTTCTGAATGTGCTGTTGTGTACAGAGCAATTACGCTATATCCTGCTGACACCTTTTTTGCTTGAATTTTGTCTCAGCTCTGATTTGCTTAGTGTTTATCTACACTAAGTCTCTCCCCCTCTTTCTCTCTCTTACTCTCACTCTCACTCTTGTTCTTTTGTAAATAAAATATTTGAAGAAAACAGAGGTGAAGAATGGGGAGGAGGAAGAAGATATCCAGAGCATTTTCTGTATGACTACTATAATTTGAGGAACAGATGTGGGGAAGATTCTCCATCTTTCCATTGAATCTAAATTTCAGGCTTGTCTCTACATAGTTTGGAACCCAAATGTTTTCTATTTTTTTTTTAAGATTTATTTACTTATGCATACAAGAGCTGGGGTTCAGGCCAGAGATGCTGGAAGTGAGAGGATTCACCAGAGACAGAGCGGGGAACAGAACAGGCAGACCGACTGAAACACACTGCTGAGGGGAGCAGCGGGAGAGATAAGAGAGGTCTGCTGTGCCATGTGGGTTTCTCTCTGGCAGGCTGGGAATGTGGATTGCTTCATAGTGCGGTGCTTAACCCCTTGCGCCACCAGGGAAGCCCTATTTTCCATTTTTAAAAAATAAAATCCCTAGTCAAATTAACAGCCACATTTAGCAGGGAACTAATAATCTAAGTCTTGACTTGATGAGACTCATAAGGCTGAAATAGTAAATGTGTCTATTTGCTTCCCCTTAGTTTTCCTTTTCTACATTATCATTCTTTCTCCAATGTGTTCCTACCTTCATCAAGACTGTCCTTGGAAGAAAATGACATTGGTCATTTATACCTTCATATGAATAGAGATTTCTGTATTAACATTTTGAGCATTTAAACCTCATCCTTCATTTTGTAGCAAAAGACAGTCCTCTGACAAAGCATTAGGAAAAGGTAAGAAGTATGAGTCAAGCCTGATAAAAGTTGATTAGCTCCTTCAAGACACTGTGTACGTAAAGGTGACATCTGTCAAAGGTTCCAAAGGAGCAAAGGGTAGGTTCAGTTCAGGTGTGGATAAGTGAGGAAAGGAAGTCTGTAATATATTCTCCTGAATTTCTTGAGATGAGGAATTACATATAAAAAAAAAGTCTTTAAGCTATGCTTTTTGATTATAAGCCAAGCGTTAGTGTAAGAATTAAAGGAAATATAAACCCATATGTGCAAAGGAGAGTTTCTGTGTCTTTTGTTTTTATACTGCACAGTGATAAACTCCATGAAGTTAAACATTTCTTTAACCTAGGTGAAGATATGTGTGTGTGTGTGTGTGTTAATGTTTTCCTTTCCCCCGACCTGCTGAGAAAGGAACTACATCAGAATTGGCCAGTTTTACTCTCAAGAGCAATGATTTTGGAGCCCCCCTGGTGGCGCAAGGGGTTAAGCACCACACTATGAAGAAGTCTGCAGCCTCTGCAGCACTAGTTTGATCCCAGGCCAGCCAGGGAGCAACCCACATGGCACAGCAGACCTCTCCTGACTCCCACTGCTCCCCTCAGCAGTGTATTCAGCCAGTGTGCCTGTTCTGTTCCCCACTCTGTCTCTGGTGAATCCTCTCAACCCCCTGCATCTCTGGCCTGTACCCCAGCTCTTGTATGTATAAATAAATAAATCTTAAAAAGAAAGAGTAATGATTTCAAGAAAAACAAACGATAGAGGCTAAACAAAGGAGAAGTGAAGGAGAGTGTGGGATGGGGGTGTGGGAAGAATAAGGGAAGGTTGAGAAGAAGATTTTAAAGCTAACTTGGGGTTGTATTCTAATGTCTTTTGAAAGAATTAAAGATTTTGATTGGTTTACCTTTGAATACAAAATAGTAATGAGCCATGATAAATCCTAAATATCAGTGCTTCACATGTGCATGCCTATATATACTTTATTTCATGAAATTTAAAATAAACGTAATCTATGATTACTGACTTTAAGATTTACCATTATTTTATAAACTTTACCAAAGAGTAAAACACTTTTAATGATTATTTTAATACATCATTAATTTATAAGATACATCTGGGTCACAGACATTACAATGTGGAAAAAAAATGTGTGTCTGTAAAAGAATATGAAAATATTAGAATGAAATATACCAAAATATCGAATAGCTATCATAGATGTTTGGCATTGAAAGCAGTTCTTTTTTTTCCTTTATGCTTTCACATATTTTCAAATTATGATACTCTGATCAAGAGTTACCCTTGTACTTACCTGACAGGGGAAACACCACGTTCACGAAGGTGATTTTCCCAGGGTGAAGCTCCTGCATTGCACTCTGGGCATATTGACCCCTGCGATTTCCCCAAAAGTGGGAAACTCGACTACATAATTTGTGGTAATGGGGGACTATGTTTGCGCTCTCTCCTGAAAATAAAAGAAAAAAAAGGAGTTACTCTTGTAATTAGAAGTGAAAATACGGTAAAGATGTTTTTTGCTGGGAATTCATAGGGAATGAAGCCCTTATCTTCTGGGAATTCATGGTGTCATTGGCAAAATCCAATGACAAAACTGCAATCACCATCAGATAATTCTGTTCCACAGTCTCACAAGAGTCTTTGAAATTATTATTACACTTTGTTCCTGGATTTCTCAGGATCTTATGCGTGTCACTGCCAATAAAATAAACATAACTTTACTTAGAATAAATTACTTGTGCCTCTTTAAATGTAGGTGTACCCAGTTTCAAAATGTAATAATGGATCAATTTCTAAATAGTGTAGGGTACAATTTCTTTTATTTTCTTTTTAAAGGTTTATTTATTTATTCATACAAGCACTGGGTACAGTCAGAAGAGTGGGAGGGTGAGAGAATTCACCAGAGCAAGAGTGGGGAACAGAACAGACAGACTGATGAAATATTCTGCTGAGGGGAGCAGCGGGCGCAGCAGGAGAGGTCTGCGCACCATATGGGACCCTTGCCTGTGGCCGGGGATCGAACTGGTGCTGCAGAGGCTGCAGGCATCTTCACAGCCCAGCGCTCAACTGCTGCGCCACCAGGGGAGGCCCAACAATTTCTTTTCAATGATCTGTAAAATGTTGAAGTCTCTTAGGCGTCTATCCTGATCATGATTCTTTAGTTCATCTGGTGACCCACTAGATTCAATGTTTGAAGATTCCCCCATGTAACCTAAAGGTTTAACTCCAACTCCATCCCAATAATGCACTTTTCAGGAAACTGGGATCAGGGGCTAAAGGGCACGTGTGCCATCTACCACATTCCCTTAGTCCAACATAAGAGAGAAATTTAACCAGGAAATAGTTTTCATGTTTGCTATGGTGATGGGGTTTTTAGCTTGCGCCAAGCTCTGTTTGCTGAGGATACAGATAAATTTCAATCAAAAGAGCCACCAATTGGGAGGTAGGAGACAAAGGGAGGAGGAGGATGGTGATGGTGTTTCTAAAAAACTTTCCCCCAAAGCATCATCTTTTAATGGTTTTTTAAAGACTATCATCAAAAAACCTTTAGAGAAAGCTATATGAAATATGCAATAAGACATTAAAGGTCAGACAGAGAGATATGAAATCAAAGGGTGGTAACTGTTTTATGTGCATGTTTTCCATCCAAAAGAGATGTCACTCCTGGGACCATAAGAACCTCACTTTACTAAGAGTCTGGGCATGTCTGGAGGTCCTGGAAGGCTGACCCCCAAGTCGCTGATTAAGAAAGATGTATTCAACTGGAAAGAGGGAACTAGATTCGTGAGTTCAAGCCAAGAAAAATAGGTGTGAGTCAGAGGGCAGAGGTAATTTTGAATATAGTATAGTGTCTGCCTCTCAATATGTCCTCTGGATCATCCCTTGCAGAGTTGTGAATTCTTTATAGAGAGAGATAACTTCAATAAAGAGGAAGTATAAAGAAAAAAATTCTGATATAGTCTCAGCAAGACAAAGAGATTGGAAGGCAGTGCTGAGTAGTTAAGTGTGGATGAGGGGGATGACTTGAGCAGCCTTTGGAACATAGAACAGACAGGCTTACCTATGAAATGAGATGAGAAAACAGGGAATTGAGAATTAGAGATCTGCTGTATAGGAAGCTCTCCAGAGAAAAGAGGGCTTACTGCAATAGCTTGAACAGGATCAGAGAAAGGACAGACCTTAAATTGTAGCTTACAGGGTAGGTTAATGAGCATTGATGGATTCTCTAAGAAGTTTGGAGAGGCAGTCAGAGGTGTTTGGGGTAGGCTAGTGTTATGTAAATACCAGAGAGGACAGAGCCATAGAAATACTATTTTGCTATAGTAATTGATGATAGTGTGATACATAGCATTTGGGCTACTCACTTATACTACTCTCCTAAACTTCTGACTTCTGATTTCGCATTTAACTGCTGAAGCCTTAAAAGTGCTAGCTACACAGTGACCTTGTTCCTGTTACAATGTTCCATGTTAGGGATAAAGATCATTGCTGGGCACTGCCCATCTTCCAATACACGGATGCTATAGGACCTCAAGTCTCTAAACTTTGCCTAGTTTTCCATGGGCTTTCCAATCTTCAGCAATCTTTCCCAGTACCAGTATTCTGAGTTCTCATCTGATGAAACTTGAAAAAACTTTTTTTTTCCTTAATAAATTTCTCTTGCTAAGTATATTCTTATAATTTCAAAGGAATACTTACATACTCTAAAACCTGGTTCTTGTTTGTTATCTGAGAAGATAACTGAAATGCAGAAAAAAAATTAAAATTGAATATAAACATCACTCTTCCTAGAGCTTTTAGAAATGCTACTCCCGAGGTTCTTTACTTGACATTGATCTATCATCCAGTTTCAGAGCTAACCCTACCTCTTCAACAATGTCTTTGGCCAGAAGTTCCCAATTTCAGGATCAACAGCTCACAGAAACAAGGAGGAGAATTTTCATTCCCTTGTCCAGGGTAAGGCTCACCCCATTTTCTCTCTTCAGATGATTTAACAGAGTAAACATAGTTTTTCTTTAGAGGAATATTCCATTCTAATTTATAGAATGTTGTTGGGTCCCCAAGTCATGGAATAAAGCAAGAAAATATCAGATAATAGAGTTATTGTTGTCAGAAATTAGCCACTTTGGGAGAACTAGCAGAGAGTGGGTACTAGTAAATCTCATTTAGACTATTTCATGATCTAACATCCAGAATGAGTTGAAGACACGCCTGATCTGCTGCCACATCTTTCCTGCTATCAACTAAACTCAGCTTGAATTTTCTTAAATGTTGTACTTAGACACAACATACATATATACACACCCTGTATAAGAACAGCACAATACTTTTTTTTTGCAGACAGAGAAATCTAGTAAAAACAATGAATCTGAATCCTTAGGTACAGTTAAATGTCTGGGTTATATCACTTACAGGAAGCCACATTCTTCAAAAGAAATAGGTATGCACTTGTGTTTCATCTGCATAATAAAAAGCACCTGCCCATGTGGACTTTACTGAAGAAAAATTCTGATTTTTCGCTACAGAATAAACCATTTGCATGCAAAATAGAAAGTTATAGTTTTGATAATTTAAGCCTTCATCCTCCACACACACACCAAGATATATTACAATTAAAGTGGCAAAAACTAAAGAGAAGCTCTTAGAAGCAATAAGAGAAAAACAGCATGCCACATAGAAGGAAAACCTCATAGAGTTATATCAGCACACTTTTAACAGATGACATACAGGCCAGAGAATGGCACAACATACTCAAAGTGCTGAAATGAAAAAAAAGAAACCAAGAATTCTATGCCTGGCAAACTGTCATTCAGTTTTGAAGGAGAGATTAAGGACTTTCCAGACAAGCAAAAGCCAAAGGAATTCATCACTACTATCGATAAATCAGCACTGCAAGACATGGTAATTGGCCACATATAAGCTGAGAAGAACTAAATAATAAAAGCAAGAAATAACAGGAAAGGGGGAAAATACCACTTTAAAAATACTCAACAGTAAGTGTAGGAGAGCAAGCACCTACAAAGTGGAGGAGAGATTAGAAAATGAGAGTAGTACAAATTAACTAAAGATACAATTGGTCAAGGGACTTACATAACATAAAGATAAAAAATGAGATATGAAAAATGTAAAAAATGCACCCCCCCAAAGATGAATGGGTCAAGATGTCATATAACATGCACACATGCACACACACACAATGTAATACTACTCAGCAATCAAAAAAGATAAACTCATGCCATTTACGGCAACATGGATGGAGCTGGAAGGGCTGATGCTAAATGAAATAAATCAGAAGGAAAAATATAAAATATCAGATGGTTTCCCTTCTGTACAGAATATAGAGAAACCAAAGGCTCAGGAAAAAGAGAAAACTTGTAAACTGACCATAGATCTGAGGAATACAGCAGGGGAGGGAGAGGGAAAGAGATCAAAACAGGGGAGGGAAGAGCAAAAGAGACTATGGTGATGGGTCAAGGGTGCTATGGGGGGATCAAATATTTTACAAAAATGAACAATGATGTAAGAAAATGATAATTTAATTGGGAAATAAATGCATTTATATAATTTATATATAAATATATGTGTATGTGTATGTATATATGTATATATATATATATATATATATATATATATATATATAAAACATGGGAGAGAAGGATGCCATTGGCATTCACATAAAAAGAACCAAAAAAATTTCAAATTTGCAAGGAACAAGAAAAGATTTCAAATAGAAAAAAAATATCTGAATAAAAAGCACAATAATGGAGGTTTCATGTGCCCTAGTTTCAAACTATACTACAAAGCTATGATAATCAAAACAGTGTGGTATTGGAGTAAAAAAAGTCACATATATAAATGGAATAGATTCAAGAACCCAGATATAAAATCACATATATGGGCAACTAATTCATGACAGTGGAGCTAAAAGCATACATTGGAGAAAGAAAAGTATCTTCAATGAATGGTGCTGGGAAAATTTTACAGCACGTGTAAAAGTAAAGTAGCCCACTACATTTATACAATATACTGAAATCAACTCAAAATGGATTATAGGCTTAAATATCAGACCCCAAACAATAAAATACATAGAAGAAAACATAGGTAAAAAGCTCTTTGGCATCAGTCTTAGTGCTGTGTTTGTCTCCAAAATCAAGAGAAACAAAAGAGAATATAAACAACCAAGGACAACATGAAACTAAAATGCTTTTACACAGCACAGCAAAAGAAATAATCATGAAAATGAAAATGCAGCCTACTAAATGGGAGAACATATTTACAAGCCATATATCAGATAAGGGGTTAATATATACAATATATAAACAATTCATTCAATTCTACTACAAAAATTAAAAAAGTGGACAGAGGATCTCAGTAGACTTTTCACTGAAAAAGATATACAGGGGCTAACAAATACATGACAAAATGTCAAATTGCTTGACATTCAGTAAATGCAAATAACAACCACAATGAGATTTCACCTCACACTGGTTAGAATGACTATCATTAAAACATCAAGCTCTAATAAATGTTGGCAAGGATATTGAGAACAAGGAACTATCGTAGTTCCTTTGGTGCAATATTTGCTGGGAATGTAAACTGGTGCAGCCACTCTGGAAACCAGTGTGAAATTTCCTCAGAAAATTAAAAATAGAAATATCATATGATCCAGTAATCCCACTTCTGGATATTTACCCAAAGAATATGAAAACATTAACTAAAAAGATGCACACCCCTAGGTTTATTGCAGCTCTATTCACAATAGCCAAGATATGGAAACAACCCAAGTGCCCAACAATGGGTGAAAGGATAAAGAAAATGTGTTATGTTTCACAAACTGGAATATTACTCAGCTATAAAAAAAGAAATTTTGCCATTTGTTACAAGATAAATGAACTTTGAGGGGATTATGCTAAGGGAACTAAATCATAAGGAGCAAGATAAATACCAGATGATTTCACTCATTTGTGGAATATAAAGAAAACAAAACAAAAAATAAATACTTAGACTCCAGCAACAGAATGGTGATTACCAGAAAGAAAGAAAGGTAAGAATGGGTAGAAGGGGCAGGTTGGTTGGTGGTGGATGGTGATTGCATATTTGGTGGTGGTGTCATAAAACAAGGTAATCTTGGAACCTACACAGTGTTTTAAAGTAATGCTACCTTAATAAAAATAAAAAATGAGTGTTCATCCTTCACTAGCACTTCCTTATAAAATTAAATTAATATAATCAAATAAAGCCTTGAGAGGCTGTCTAGTTTCAAACAATTTTAAGGCCTATTTGAATGACTCTGGCTAAGGAGACGCCAGTAAGATAAATATTTGGATTAAAGTGGTGCTCTTTTGGCCTGATTCATTTCCAGAATATTCTGAATTAGGATCTATGAGGAGGACGAGACTAAGCACTTGGATTTCATTCTGGAATAACTTTCTTACAAGCCAGAAGAACTCTGCGAACTAATAAATATTTCCACAGCCATTACTTTTACATGTATAAAAGGACTTTCTTCTTGTCTTTTAAATGTTTCTTTGGAAAATAATATTTTAAATTCTCCTGAGCCTTTTTAACATTCCAATTTTTATTTTTTTTTTTATTTTTTTTTTTTTAACATTCCAATTTTTAGCCTAACCATTTGAATCACTATTTTCTGGCTTATCTTTGGGATCATACTTTTATGTTTGATCATCTATATTCCCAACTTTGTAAGAGGTTTATCCAAACTGAACATAGTCAAAATTGCAGAAATGACTACCTAGGTGGAGTTCTCTAATTTAGTGCTCATCAAGACAGGAATGAAACTTTTGAGTTCATGCCATCTGGATGTCTCATATCCTTGGCGATAAAGTTTCTGCATTTTATTTTGATTCACTCCTAGCTTTTGTTATACTTCCACTTTTGTTCCTCCAGGTCTCTAGTTTCTCTGGACAATGATACATCTCCCAGACAATAGTATATTTTCTAGACATTATCTCCTTGTCAACTATATAGCTGCCTGATTTTATTATACTAAATCAATGCTTTGTTCATTTCTCTTCCCCTTTCTTATTTTGGTTTTCTCTCCTTTCTCTTTACCCAGAGAAGACAAGGGGGTCAGCAATATGAAGATCTAATAATAATAATGAAAAAAGCAAAACTTTCCAGTAGAGAAAACATGCAATTTCAAATCTCCAAAGAGAAGCATGGTATGACTCGTGTGGATTGAGCTAGGACAAGTAGAAAAGATAAAATCAGAAATCACCCAGATCTTTACAAGACTTATAAGGGCTTTGACTTTTACTCGGAATGGGATGGAAATTTACTGGAGTATGTTAACCAGGTTTAATTTTCAGTTGTAAGAGACCCACACTAATAGATATGTTTTGAATATACTGAGCAACACAGCTGGAAAGGTTCAAGGGTGGGAGCTAATTGAACTAATACAGGAAAGAGGTGAGGATGACTTGAACCAGGTTAGTAGCAGTTGAAATTAAAGAACTGTTTGGACTGTGGATATATTTTGAAAGTAGAGCCTGTAAGTTTTGATAAGCAATGGCATGGGTGATGATGACAGAAAGGGAGGTATCAAAAATGAATCTAAATTTTTGGCATGAGTAACTAGAAGAAAGGAGTTGCCATTAACTGAAATGAGAATGGTTGAGGGTAAAAAAATGTTTGCGATAAAAGCAAGATCAACAGCTCTGTTTATTTGGGTATATTCACATAGGGATCCCTAAGAGATATTCAAGCATAGATGACAAGTAGGCCAGTGAATTTCTTGGTCTGAAAATCACAGGTGTGTTCCAGATTGCATATATGAATGTAATAGACTTCATTATACAGATAGATGGGATTCAAAGATGGGAGAATAAATGAAATTATTAAAATGTAAGAGTGTAGATAAAAAGGAGGAGGCACATCAGCAGTAGACTAATCTATCCAGGGTTTTGGGTAAATTATGTCCCATTACTGCAGCTGTCTCACTGGCAAAGCAGTCCGTCTTTTCTTTGAAGGAAAAATATCCAGAAAATAAACATTCCATAGAGGGCTCTGTTTGTCTTCCACAGAGGACACGTTCATGAGCATTGATGTAAGAACAGGTGTATGTCTGCCTGCAAGTGCGTATTTGTACATTTTTTCCTACTGCTTTTGAAATGTGTCACATGCACCAGATAGATAGGAAGAATAATCTTACTGGAGGAAGAAAACATATCAAGATTTTTTAGAAGAAAGAAAATGAGTTAAAATTGATAAATTTAGCAGAAAGTGTATATTCCCTGAATCCTTGCAGAGAAACTGATGACATGGGGAAAATTCTGCTGAACATGTAATTCTTGCTGCCACAGGAATGAGGTGAGCCAGAATGCTGTTGCAGCCAGAGCAGATGGAGGAAAATCTTGGCCCGCTGCACAAGCACCACTCCTGGTTGCCTTGGTTACGGTAACTCATAACACATGCAGATGAGGTAAATGCTAATTAGCAGTGGAGCAACAGGTAACCTACTGGCATTACCTGGGGGTTGGGGGGAAGGTCACGTGGCAGAAAAAGGAAGAGGAAAGGAGACAGGACTCTGAATAACAGGTAACAAAGGGGCTGCCTGTTCAGAAGCTCTCTGTGAGGCAGAACATTTTATATTTTCCACTAACTTTACTCAGACTCCATGTCAATAACTTGCACATTGCCACCCTAGGGAGAACAGGGTGGGCAGGTGAAAAAAACAATTTTGACAAATCTTTCTTCTCACAAAAAGGGAAGAGGACATTTTGAAATGAACCTGAGCAAGTTAGCATTAATTTCCTGGAAAATCTCTGTGGGTCCATACCCCCAGAAATTAGCTATGCTTTATTCCAGGATAAAGTGAAATGGAAAAGAAATCATTTAATAAAATCTATGCAAGCGCTTCTGATTGCTCAGATCTTCATAATAAGCCCAAATCTCACAAGTAATATAGGTAACACTGCAGCACTGTGAATGCTATTCCCATTCTGGGGATTTGGTAGGTTAAATTGAAACAACACAGAATTTCTTCGTAAGCTTGGGCATGAAACTAACTCCCTTCTCCATGCCTGGCAAGTCCCGCTGACTTAATGAAGCCCCCAGAAGAGGCCCACATGTTACTGTAAGGCTGGTGGCACAGCTTCCCAATTTGGAGCTATCAGAAGCCACAATGAGCAGCAGTACAGAGCTGGGGCTCCCTTCCGAAGCATTCCAAATTAATTTGAATTTTATTCTGTTTCTTGGCACAAAGGTACTTTGGAAGCTATAATGTGGACATTTTCATATTGGATTTACAAGTATCTTAAAGTGTTTTGAAGGTTGCGTTGAGGAAATAAAGGGAGCAAGGAAACTGGGGACTGTCTTTCTCTTTATAATGTTGATCTCCTGCCACAGTGTGCGTTTGATTTGGCCAGCAAAATTGGAAAGACGATTATTTTGTTCCATACAGTTTTATCAGAGGAGGAGAAGATGAGCTACTTAAGGAGCATCAGGAGACAATGCCAGTTCTGAAGCAGCATCCACAGGTGACGGTCACATTGGTGACGTGGCTCCAGGGAGAGCAGAAGCTCTAACTATAAGCACAGCAGATGGTATTTCAATGTTTATTCTTGGCAAAATGATAAACTCAACACTTCAAAACTTTAAAGGTTTTCAAATTATTCAGCATCATCAGGTACTTGCCCAAATATCAGTTCTTCCTGCTAATATTTGTGCTGAAAGGAAGAAGCACTTCATGACTAAATAAAGCCACAGATAGACAATTGCCTCAGTGCATCAGAGATGCAGTTTAAGAGAATACTTTAAATAACTAGTATCTCTTTGCCATGAAACAATACATCTTTCTTCCCTGTACTATCTGAACAAGAATACCAACAATCTGCTTTCTCAGAAATAGCATTAATAACAACTTAAAAAAGAAACCTTTATGTGAAGCTAATTGCTTTGAGGAAGCAGAGAACATTTATCTAAAGCTTGCCATTGTTGCACATATACTTTCAAATAAAAATGCATACATACTTTCAAAGACTTTTTGTCACTGTATTTTTTAAAAAATAGAAATGGCACACACTTGTGGATCCACACTTTCTTTTTATGTAGCAAGCATTGATTGGCTGTTCGTTATCATTACCTTTATCAAGGGTCTGTACCATCCACTCTATAAAATGGTTGACACCAGTCTCTGCCTTTTGGATGTGCTTTAGTCATATATCATCTTTCAAGCTGATTGCCTTTTCTACTTTCTTGCTGCCCAAAGAACTTAGGGCAGTTAGCTTTCTGACTAAACTCAGGGAGATAAACTTTTCCATAACCTTTCACTGAGGAATTATTGTAGATGTTATTTACATCTGTATGTAGATCATGCCATCCTGTTTCTGTCTGATGCCATTGCAGAGTAGAAGGGTGCCCTAGAGAGAACAGGGTGACTGGGTGAACAAAATAATTTTGACAAGTCATTCTTCTTACAAAAGGGGAAGAGGACATTTTGAAATGACCCTGAGCATGTTAGCATTAATTTCCTGGTACATCTTGTTGGGTCCATATCCCCAGAAATTAGCTATTCATTATCCAAGATAAAGTTATCTTATTATTTAGCATGTTAATAAATGTATATCATTAAATCATATATTTTATTTATTATTTATTAAATAATATATTATATTTTTATTTTTATTATCATATATTTTATTTTATTTTATATATTAAACATCATATATTTTTTATTTGACTAAATTTGACTTTCTTGGTCATCTGACATACTTTAGTGTATGTATTTAAGAACTATATTCTGAGACAGTGTTCACAGGTCTCACCAGACAATCAAAGAAGTCATGACACAAGGTTAGATTAAGAACACTGATAGTTTGGGCTTCCCCTGGTGGCACAGAGGTTGAGCACTGGGCTGCGAAGCTGCCTGCAGCCTCTGCAGCGCCGGTTCGATCCCTGACCACCAGCGAGGGTCCCACATGGTGCGACAGACCTCTCCTGCCATGCCTGCTGCTCCCTCAGCAGTGTATTTTATCAGTCTGCCTGTTCTGCTCCCCGCTCTGGCTCTGGTGAATTCTCTCACCCTTCCACACTTCTGACTGTACCCAGTGCTTGTATAAATAAATAAATAAATCTTAAAAAAAAAAAAAAGAACATTGATAGTCCTTTTGTAGTTTTTTCCTTTTAGGTTTGAAAAGGTTTTCTTGTGTTTGTGTTTGGAGGATTTTATGTGTGTGTGTGTGACAATTTAATCTTTATCATTGTCCACTTAATTCTTAATTTGGTTTATTGTATTTAATAGCTCTAGAATTTTTATTTGGTTTATTTTCAAATCTGTCATGTCACCATTTCAGTGTCCTTGAGTTATAGCTTTGTTTTTACCCTTCCGCTTTGTTTTTTCCAATCATGCTTCTTTTCTCTACAGCATCCCTCAGAGACACATATAGACTAAAAAGCACAATTAAACTTTATTTTAAAAATAAGTTTATGGATGAAGAAGATGTGGTACATATACACAATGGAATACTCCTCAGCAGTCAAAAAGATAAGCTCATGCCATTCATGGCAACATAGATAGAACTTAGAAGGGATTAGTCTAAGTGAAGTGAGCCAGAAGGAGAAAGATAAATGCCAGATGGTTTCACTTATATGTGGAATCTAGAGAAACCAAACAAAGGATCACACAAAGGCAAACTTTAAGACTGACCCTTGAAAGCAGACCATAGATCTAAGACAATCAGAAGGGAAGCGGGGGAGAGTGGAGAACATGGAGGAGGAAGGCATGGTGGAGTGTAGTGGAGAGCTATGGCAATTGGTGGTGTGAAAACTATGGGTGATTACACCTGAGGGGAGAAATCTTATATAGTGAAAAATAAACAAGGACGTTTAAATAAAAACATATTATAGGCAATACAATTTAGACAAAAAATATTTTGTTTATATTTAAAATGCATAGTACATACAAAACAAATAGTGGACATTAGAAAAAATAAGTTCGAAAATATTGAGGCATTACATTAAGTTGAACTTGCTTTAGTGGAACTTTTCTGTGGGGCTCAATTTCCTCATCTGTAAAAGGAGTGGATTGGGAAAGATCAACGGCTTCCAGAAATTGTAGGCTAATATAATATAATTGTAGGCTAATATAAAAATTTTTAAATAATTTGGCATATATAAAAGTTTGTCAAAAATTTGTATTTCTAAATGAGGATATTAGCAAAACAACTACTAACTTTATTTCAGAAAAGAAAGGACATTTAACACAAACAAATTTTAAAATAATGATCGATCTTTCCAAAAGAAAATAAGTTTGCATCTGCTCCATTATCCTTGTTTTCTCATTTTTGTGTAGGTCAATCCTGGAAATAATGTGTCCTCAGATGAAAGTTTGGGAACCAAAAGAATAAGGATATAAATTCCTATAATACATGCTCTGATTTCTAAAATAAAGTAGCAATAATGTAGACGTGTTAATGAACACAAGAGATGCAGAAGGTAGATAAGATGTCCTAACTTTGTTGAGGAAAGTTTCATAGCAAAGTCAGGATTTTCAGTGAAATTGGTCTAGTTCAGCATAAGAATAATCTAGGGATATTGAAAAGTCCCCAAACTTTAGGTCAAAGCTATTCAGATTTAACTGGTCAGAGGGGGAGCACTGACATGGATAACTTTTTGTTTTACAGCACTCAGGTGATTCAAACAAGCAGCCAAAGTGGAGAAACTCTGTAGGAAAACTTGTGGGATTTGAAGTCAGAAAGCTTGAAATTTAGATCTAAACTTATTATTTACTTACAAGTGACCTTGATAAATTATTTAAACTTTCTGGCCCTTAGTTTCTTCATTTGAAAGTAGAAATCTATTTCACTAGATCAAAGAACAAATGAGATAATGCCTGAAAATTCCTTTGTAAAATATGTAATGTAGTATAATAAATGATATGTTAATGTCATTATTCATTGTTCCAATGAATGCAGAGAGACGAACAGAGCCTAGTGTGTGCAGAAGTAATAGACCAAAGCCAAGCTTAGCTCCAGAGGCACAAGTGAAAAACAGAATGATTGGGCCTTGCGTGCCTCGCATAGAAGTTTCAACTTCAAGCAAAGGTTGTGTATTGCTCACCAGGGTGTTGAAACATTCCTATATACTAGCTGTGATCAGGTACTATAATTGGGTACTGCTACATTGCTGCTAGTTGCTTTCCTATGTTATTTATGATACTCAAAATAGGTCTTATTATCATTTTACAAATGAGGAAACACCCCAGAAAGCAAATTTATCATCTAAAGATCACCCAGAAGATACAGAACAGACCCAGGATTTGAACTCAGATCTTTCTGGCTCTGATGATTGTGCTTTTTTTTTTTAAGATTTATTTATTTATGAAAGAACGGGGGTATAAGCCAGAAGTGCGGGAGGTGAGAGGATTCACCAAAGACAGAGTGGGGAGCAGAATAGGCAGATGAACTGAAATACACTGCTGAGGGGAGTAGCGGGCGAGGCAGGAGAGGTCTGCTGTGCCATGTGGGTTGCTTCCTGGCCAGTCAGGGATTGAACTCATACTGTATAGGCTGGCAGTAGCTTGACAGTGCCGTCTTTAACCCCTGCACCACCAGGGAGGCCCGACTGTGCTTTTCGTGTCTACCAGCACATGGGGGAATAGCTTAGTTCTCATTTAGTCCATTGTCACTTTACCTTATTTTAAACCAAATATGCAAACTAGATGAAAATATGATCTGCAGGTGGACCCAACCCTGGTGTTGGGTGCGTACTCTGTGACCAACTGTCCCTTGATTCGCTTTCTCTTTACTTCTATTTGTTACTGAGATTTCTTACTTGGTGTTACTTTACTAATCCTCATTCAAATTCTCCACAGGACAATAGACTGACTTGCAGCATGACATCTGCTATGACATGCCCTCGTAGGGCAGAGGCATCACACAGACTTCCTCAAAGGCCACACCCATAGATAATGGCCTCCAGCTCAGAAGAAAAGTCCTGGTCAAGTAGGATTCATTCCAGGGATACAAGGATGGTTCAACATCCAAAAATCAATCAACGTTATCCAACACATCAACAAAAAGAAATATAAAAACCATATGATAATATCAATAGATGCTGAGAAAGCTTTCGACAAAGTGCAACACCCATTCATGATAAAAGCCCTTGAAATTCTTGGGATACAAGGAACATACCTCAACATCATAAAGGCCATCTATGACAAGCCAACAGCTAGTATCATTCTCAATGGTGAAAAGCTGAAAGCAATTCCATTAAGATCTGGAACAAGACAAGGATGTCCACTCTTACCACTGCTTTTCAACATAATACTGGAAGTCCTGGCCAGAGCAATAAGACAAGAGAAAGACATACAAGGAATCCAAATAGGAAAAGAAGAAGTCAAACTATCACTATTTGCAGATGATATGATAATATACATAGAGAACCCCAAAAACTCCACAGAAAACTAATTCAACTCATCAATCAGTTCAGTAAAGTGGCAGGATACAAAATTGACACACAAAAATCAGTAGCCTTCCTATACACCAACAATAAATCTGAAGAAGAAGAAATAAAATAAAAAAAAATCCCTTTTACTATCGAAACAAAAAATATCAAATACTTGGGAATAAATCTAACAAAAGAGGTAAAGGACCTATACAAAAAAAAAAACTATAAAAGAAATAGAAGAATACACAAAGAAATGGAAAGATATCCCCTGTTCATGGATTGGAAGAATAAACATTATTAAAATGGCCATCCTACCAAAAGCAATATACAGATTCAATGCTATTCCAATCAAAATTTCAATGTCATTCTTCAAAGAAATAGAACAATTATTGATGAAATTCATATGGAATCACAAAAAACCCCGAATAGCCAAAGCTCTCCTGAAAAAAAAAAAAAAAAGAAGGGAATGGAGGCATCACACTCCCAGACGTCAAACTTTACTACAAAGCCATAATCATCAAAACCGCGTGGTATTGGAACAAGAACAGACACACAGACCAATGGAATCAAATAGAAAATCCAGAAATAAACCCACAGATTTATGGTCAACTAATCTTTGACAAAGGAGCAAAGAATATGCATTGGAGCAAAGAAAGTTTGTTCAATAAATGGTGCTGGGAAAACTGGGTCGTTACATGCAAAAGAATGAAGCTTGACTACTACCTAACACCATGCACAAAAACCAACTCAAAATGGATTAAATAACTAGACATACGACCTGAAACCATAAAATACATAGAAGGAAATATAGGCAAAACACTCCATGATATGCACATCAAAAACATCTTTACAGACACATCACCCAAAGCAGTGATAATGAAGGCAAAGATCAACAGCTGGGACTACATCAAATTAAAGAGCTTCTGCACAGCAAAAGAGACAATAACAAAAACAAAGAGAAACCCCACCAACTGGGAGAACATTTTTGCACCCAAGACTAATGATAAAGGACTGATCACAAAAATCTGCAAAGAGCTGATGAGACTCAGCAAAAACAAAGAAAATAATCCAGTCAAAAATTGGGCAGAAGAGCTAAAAAGAAATTTCTCTGAAGAGGAAATGCAAATGGCCAACAGGCATATGAAAAAATGTTCAACATCACTTGTAATCAGGGAAATGCAAATCAAAACTACCATGGGATACCATCTTACACCAGTGAGAATGGCACATATTAAAAAAACTAGCAACAACAAATGTTGGCGAGGTTGTGGAAAAAAAGGAACTCTCCTGCACTGCTGTGGGAGTGCAAACTGGTCCAACCACTATGGAGAGCTGTGTGGAGATTTCTGGACCTACTAAACATAGAGCTTGCATATGATCCAGCAATCCCACTCCTAGGTATTTACCCAAAGGACACAGAAACATCAATTCCAAAGAGCACCTGCACGCCTGTATTTATAGCAGCACTATTTACAATAGCTAAGCTTTGGAAACAACCCAAATTCCCAAAAATAGATGACTGGATCAAGAAGATGTGGTACATATACACCATGGAATATTACTCAGCATTCAAAAAAGATAAACACATGCAATTTGCAGCAACATAGATGGCACTGGAAGGGATCATGCTCAGCGAAACAAGCCAGAAAGAAAAAGAAAAATACCGATGGTCTCACTCATAGCAGGAATCTAGAAAACTTAAATAAGGGACCAGGAAAAAGAATAACTATAAGAAATAAAATATCAAAATCAAGAAATAACTATGAATCAGAGACACTCTATGGGGGGTGGGGGCGGGGAAAAGAGGGGTTGGGGTAAAAATAAGGGGGTTGTAATTGTATGGGGAATATAAAAATAAAATTTAAATTAAAATAAATAAATAAATAAATAAATAAATAAATAAAAAGGGGGGAAAAACAGAGACACACTACGGGAGGGGGGGAGAGGAGGGATTGGGGTCAAAATAACAGGGTGCAATTGTATGGGAAATATAACCAAGATGAAAATACCTACATTGTGCAGAAATGAAAAACGATGTACGAAATATATTTAAAAAATAAAATACAATAAAAAGTAAAAAAAAAAAATCCTGGTCAAATTAAGTAAACCAGTTAGCTGGATCCCATGGTACAAAGTGGGGTGACTTTTGGGTAATGAACCACTAAAAGAGAGACTAAAAGAATGAAAGACAATCATTTAGTGTGAACTGTTAAGATACACACATCATGTAGAGATAAACCTGTTTCATTACTTCATATCTGATTTCTGTTCAGAATTACTACTGAGTCAGGCTGGGATTAGGGTGAGGCAGGACAGACCTGGGTGCAGAATTTCAGGAGATAGTCATTCTTGGGGTCATGCAAGGCCAGCCTGTCTGAGAGTGAAATTTATACTAAAATTTTGTACCCTAGGTGATTCATTTGCCTCACCCAAATCCTGGTCCTGCTAAGGACAGGCAGCTTCCTTTGTTTTGACTTACCTTTACCTTTTATTACTTGGGTTTTAGTTGTTTGTCCACCATGAACTCTGCTATTTCCAACATAAAAAGCCATACGTGTTCCAAAACCTGTCTGCAAAGTTGCATTTTCTATTGAGGGACAGCATTTAATGAGACTTCCTAAGTGAATCCTTTAATCGAGAGTTTGGGAATTTTGTCATTGATTTTGTTTCCTTTTGTATTGAAAGGAATATAATAGCCCTTATAGTTATTTTCTGAGCTGAACTCCAGTGAACCGGACAAACTTGAACTCTTTTTCAGAGGTGAAAAATGAAATATCTTGTGGGCAGAAGGTCAACTATTTTTCATAGAACAGAAAAACAAGGTTACATTTTTTCCCAAAGGATTGCTTAAAATATTTGAATCATGTGACCTGCAACTAGAATTATTTGCATCTAGGCTACAAGCTGTTGGCAATTTCTGTTAAAATACTACAGAGATGAGTAATTATTTCATAGCTTAGGGGGCTCATAGATATTGGTCTTAAAAGTAAACCAAATGGCAATTATAGGACAATCACTAAGGGTAAATGGCAATTTTCCTCCCTAGTAAATTAAATGTGGATCATAAAAGCTTTCTTTGGTAAAATACAATAAAATCTCCATGAATGTGCCAACCAGCTCCCCCTATAGGTATTTGCTCCTCCAGCTGGCAGGAGTGTACTTTCTGAAGTTTCATGACTTCATGTCCCTTTTTTGGGAATTGCCGTCAGCCTGTGATACTGTCCTGCTCAAGGCAATGCCCCTCCAAGAGAGTAGACAGCATCCAGTAATTGGCTGATGCAGGAATCAGATGCCTGAACCTCTTCCTTTATGACAGAATCTCTAGAAAGGACCATCCCATCTTCAGAGCTCCCCATGGCTCAACTTCTCCTCTGCCCACTCCTTACTTTGCACCTCAGAGGTGTTGTTCCTGAAAACATTTTCCTAAAAAGAACGCTCACATGCAAATCTCAATGTTTGTCTCCTGGGAGTCCTGATCTGAAACAACTGGAACCTAAGAAGTATGCTTTAAAATGAGATTTTGGTACTGAGTAACTCCCAGTTGAATAATAATGAGAACTCCATCCGTGTTGATCAGTGGAGGATGAGAAGTTCTTGGCATGCTATAGGAACACAACTGTTAACATTTCATTGGTGTGGAACTGGGGTGTGATACTGGTAGAAGAAAATTCAGTGACAGGTGTAATAGCTCAAGTGTGCAAGAGATATGGCTGTGGTGTCTTTGTAGCATGGCAGTATACTTTTTTTTTAACTCCTCCCTTTATTGAGTAGGAACTATGTCTACTATCCCTGAATGTGAATGTGCTTATGACTGCTTTCATGAGTAGATTACTGTGGAAGTGCCCCTATGTGACGGAGAATATCACTAAAGTCCATGCAGCTTTTTCTATGCATGCAGTCCACGCAGCTTCTTATGCTTTGTTTAAACAATACATTTTAATCATTAAACATTTAAAGTATACGGTCTGGTGAAAGCCTTGTGTACTCATGAAACTTTGTGGCAACACGTAAAATGTCAACTACTCTGAGGTGGCTATGCTATGAGAAAGCCCAAGTGACATGGAAAAGTCCCGGCTGAGCCCACTTTTTGAGTTCTCCTAATGCAAGTGCCTAATATAGGGAGGAAGGATGCTCCAAATCAAGATTTCTCTCCTCAGTACAACCCACATTTGAAGCCAGATAATTCTTGTATGGGAAGAGGAGCCAAGGTCCTCACACTATTGGACCAGAGATACCTGGTAATATCTCTGACCTCTTTACTAGACATCAATACATTCCCTTTGCCCCCCAGTCATAACAAATAAACATGTTCCAACAATGCAGTATTCCCTGAGGAAAAATCACCCCATTCATCACTCCTTCAGATGAATTCAGCTCAAAGGCCTTTGAGTAACCCAAGACATTTCAGTCTACCCAATTTATGCCCCACATATCAAGAAGCAGAGAAAAACAATTCCTCTCTGCTGTGCCACATCCAAATACCTGTCCTGCAGAATCTTAAATATACCAAGATTTTTGTTGTTTTACACCAGTAATTTGGAGTTGTTTTTAAAACCAGCAGGAATAGATAACCAGAGCAAGGGAGAAACAATAATTACAATGACTATGGAATGGAATGGTTATAGTTGGCAGCAACCAATACATAGGAGAAGATAATGGAAACTGAGAGTGCTTAATCGCCAATTAAAGCATGACTGTGAGACTTCAAACTATACTACAAACCCAAAGCAGTGATAGTGAAGAGAAAGATAAACAGCTGGGACTACATCAAATTAAAGAGCTTCTGCACAGCAAAAGAGACAATAACAAAAACAAAGAGAAACCCCACCAACTGGGAGAACATTTTTGCACCCAACACTAATGATAAAGGACTGATCACAAAAATCTGCAAAGAGCTGATGAGACTCAGCAACAACAAAGAAAATAATCCAGTCAAAAAATGGGCAGAAGAGCTAAAAAGAAACTTCTCTGAAGAGGAAATGCAAAATGGCCAACAGACATATGAAAAAATGTTCAACATCACTTGTAATCAGGGAAATGCAAATCAAAACTACCATGAGATACCATCTCACACCAGTGAGAATGGCACATATTAAAAAAACTAGCAACAACAAATGTTGGCGAGGATGTGGAGAAAAAGGAACTCTTGTGCACTGTTGGTGGGAGTGCAAACTGGTCCAACCACTATGGAGAGCTGTGTGGAGATTTCTGGACCTACTAAACATAGAGCTTCCATATGATCCAGCAATTCCACTCCTAGGTATTTACCCAAAGGACACAGAAACATCAATTCCAAAGAGCACCTGCACTCCTATGTTTATAGCAGCACTGTTTACAATAGCTAAGCTTTGGAAACAACCCAAATGCCCAAAAATAGATGACTGGATCAAGAAGATGTGGTACATATATACCATGGAATATTACTCAGCATTCAAAAAAGATAAACACATGCAATTTGCAGCAACATGGATGGCACTGGAAGGGATCATGCTCAGCGAAATAAGCCAAAAAGAAGAAGAAAAATACCGGATGGTCTCACTCATAGCAGGAATCTAGAAAACTTAAATAAGGGACCAGGAAAATGAATATAAGAAAGTGAAAATCAAAATCAACAAACTATGAACCAGAGACACTTTTTGGGGGGTGGGGGGCGGGAGGGGAAGGATTGGGGTCAGAATGGGGCGTTTGCAATTGTATGGGGGAATATAAAAATAAAATTTAATATTTAAAAAAAAAAGAAAAAAAAAAAAATAAAGCATGACTGTGAAAGCCAGAGGTTCTCGTTGCCAGCACAGAGACGCTCATCTCTACACAGCAGAGGATCAGACCTCAGAACTTAGTAATTAAAAAGTAAAAGAGGGGCCTCCCTGGTGGCACAGGTGGTTGAGCGCCGCGCTGTGAGGCTGTCCACAGCCTCTTCAGTGCCTGTTCGATCCCCGCCGGCCTCAGGGCAACCCACATGGCGAGCAGACCTCTCCTGTCTCGCCTGCTGCTCCCCTCAGCAGTGTATATCACGTCTGCCTGTTCTGTCCCCCGCTCTGTCTCTGGTGGATCCTCTCACCCTCCTGCAAATCTGGACTGTACCCCAGCTCTTGTATAAATAAAAATAAATCTTTAAAAAAATAAATAAAAATAAAATAAAAAGTAAAAGAACTGCATAAGAGGCAGAGCCATCAAATCGAACAAGTTTTCTATGCCAAAGGCAGGACTATATATGAAGTGGGATCCAGGGACATAGGGAAATCTGGGTTGACACTCTTAAAAATCTTGAATTCCCAGATTCTTTTTAATCCTCTGGACATGAGAAAAGACTTAATTTTCTCTGTTAAAATTCAGTTCTCTCCAAATGCCTTCACTTCCCTTTTTGTCACCAGCTTAGTAACTAGGGCTAAGTAACAACTCAGCTCAGCTATGTAAATGCTGGGATGATAAAGGAAAAGGGGCACAAACACATGTCAGCAGGAATTGGGAAAACATGTAAGAAATGGAAACCTGACGTTGCTAGAACAGGAGGGAAAACCACAAAGGCTGGCAAGGGAGAATTTATACAACAACATTTTTGAGTATTATAGGATCTAGTAAAGTACTTTAGGAGGTACTGTTTTTGAAGATTGCTCTTAGAAGTTTGGAGGAAGATAATACTAAGTAAAAAATGGCAAACTATAAGAAAGATATAAAAAACTGGACATGCTAGTAATGGAGGAAAGCCCATCTGCACTCTATAATTTGTGGGAGGGCCCAGAAGACACTATGAATGACATTAGGAGTATATCATAAAAAGTGAATAGTACTGATAAATGACATATTTATGACCTTCCTCCTAAGGTCATGGTCAGTCGTAGGAGATGGCATTGAGGAACTGGTCCTCCTGATAGCAATGGGATCTGAGAGTGACTTCTAGAGAGTTATTAGTACATTATCAGCTTTCATTCAATGTCGATGATAAAGAATTACTGTATTAAATTAGATAAAATTAAACAAGTTGTTTCATATACTGTAAGTGCTATTCATACAAATGACCAGAATTGTTATCTGCTGAATTAGGAGTCTGAGTAGTATTAACTCCAGAATTAAAATAGCAACAGTTACTGTTCATTAATTAAATTATTGTGAAAATTGACCATTAATTTATCAAAAAATCTCAGATATGTGGATGACATGAAAAAGTAAATTATGTATAACATTATTAAAGTTACCTGGAAACAATCAATCTGCATACATATAACATATGGATTGATTAGACTCTACATATGTGTAGTCAACTCAATTCAATCAAAAAATTAACAGGCAAGTTTTAATCTCTACCTCTGAAGACACACTTTATAGTTGGAGACTATAGTTGGATAGATTAGACTTATAACAAAAGCAATTAAGTGAACAAAAGAGCACACTAAATGTATTATTCAGAGAATTTGGGGATCAACATACCTTCAAATGGCCATAAAAACTTGCAGGAGAAAGTGGAATCTGGGTTGGGTTTAAATGAGAAGAGATAAGGACACTGGGCAGAATGGGTGCAGTTAGGGTGGTGGTGGGGAAGATTCATGTGTGTGACATCAACTAGATTAAAGGTCTAAAGGGCCTCCCCGGAGGTGCAGCTGGTTGAGCACAGCACTCTGAAGCTGTCCGCAACCTCTGCAGCTCAGGTTCAATTCCCGGCCAGCCAGGGAGATACCCACATGGCACAGCAGACCTCTCCTGTCTCACCCACTGCTCCCCTCAGCAGTGCTTTGGTTCATCTGCCTGTTCTGCTCCCCAGTCTGTCTCTGGTGAATCCTTTCACCCTCCCATGCCTCTGGCCTGTACCCCAGCTCTTGTATAAATAAAATGGATCTTTAAAAAAAAAAGAGGTCTAAAGACAAAGTTGAATCTGGTGAGGTTGTGGAGATAGAGGAAGTAGATTCCACCAGAAATTTCAGTAGCATGTATATTGAAGATTTACTATGGTAAGAAATGAGGAACCACTGAAAAATTTTAAGCATTGTAAGTAGCCATGTGCTGTCTCAAACTTGGATACTTACTCCTGTCCCTATACAGTATTTCTCAGGTACCTCCAGTCACCAAGATAAATCATTCCATGCATTTTAAGATTTCTCTGAATTTTTTCCTTATGTGTTGTTTTTACGATAATGTTGAGTCCTTTATCATTTGAGGGTAAATTTAGTGTGTTTACTTCTTCTGTGTCTTGAAGCTCATCTATAAAAGCTGCAAAAGAAATGGTACTTGGCAGCCATCTTAGACCTGCTTCACCAGATCTTTCTCACTTATTGTGTACATTGCCACTTGTAATCATCTCTCTGCAACTGCAATGAGCTTATTTGGATCTAGCTATTATTCTTTTTTTCCTGAACATTTCCACTAAATTTTTCTAGGGTAAAGCACTAAAGGGCTTATTGAAATTTAGAATGATCATTGTCTAAAATAACATTTAGGAGTTACTACACCAGTCAAATTGGTTCTTTATTATATGTTAAAAAATATACACCCTATTAAATCAATCACCAGTCTTCATGTTCTACGGAACATATAATTAATGAAAATAAATATTTCTTTGCAGTGTTTTGAAACTTCATAGTAGCTTTTGATTCAAAGACAAAAATAAAAGAAGGAAGGAAAGAAGAAAGCAAGGAAGGAAGGGAAAGGATAGGGAAGGAAAAGATAAAAGCTGTATATGATAGGGAATCGGTGAAGCCCTTGCTACTTTTCCTTGAGTGTTGGTCATTACATATTAAGATTGCATCTAGAAGATAGATTTTTAGTAGCTAGTTAGTTCTGCTTAGACAATGTTCACATAGTTTGGTTAAGATAGCTGGTGGAAGATTCCATCCTTTTAGGGTAGATTAGATTTCTCCTGTCAAATTATTTCAGGCATGAAAGGTAATTGGTGACATCAAAGTGTACACTTCTGTGCTGGGCATAATAATAAAAAAAAAAAATCAAAATGTCTCCCTCTATTGTTTGGATACCAATTGCAATTAGAAAAGATGGAACATGATTTAAAAAAACGTTATTACTGGGTACAAACACATATTTCTAAATTCAACTTTAAAGTTATTACAATTTAGGGGCCTCCCTGGTGGTGCAAGGGGTTAAGTCTCAGCACTATGAAGCAATCTGCAGCCACTGCAGCACGAGTTCAATCCCCGGCCAGGGAGGTTACCCACATGGCACAGCAGACCTCAGCTGGCTTGCCTGCTGCTCCCCTCAGCAGTGTATTTCAGTTGATCCACTTGCTTTGTTCCCCATTCTGTCTCTAGTGACTCCTCTCACCCTCCGACCTCTGGCCTGTACCCCAGTTCTTATATGCATAAATAAATCTTTTAAAAAATAAAGTTATTATAATCTAAAACTGGTAGGGCTAGTGCTTTCTGGAATAGGTTTTCTTCTTAGGGTGAGCAGCAAAGATCTTTCAAGCTACTTGGTCACTTGCATTTCCTTTGTTTATTTAAATCTCCTAGTTCACAACCAATTTTTCTGTGGTATGTTAGTGTGGGTATTCTACTGGTCTGTATTTTAATGAATGGCCTAGTTCTACAAACTCTTAAATTTGTCATTTTGTAGTTTGCCATGCCAAATGATCTGGAAGCCCACAGAGGCAGAGAATAAAGAGACAGTTGAGCACTGAAGACTTATAGGTACCTAGTCTTCACATCTTTTATTTATAGTGATAAATGAGAGACTAAGTCTGGAGATTCATCCACAGAGATGGGAGAAGAACTTGGAGTTCTTAATTCCTGGGTTAATTTATCTTACCTGTCTTTATCTTCAGCTCTGCTTACTAAATGTTTCTCTCTTCAATTTATTCGCAGTTGCTAACTCCTTATACAGAGATATCACCACTGGGATGATTCTGCTAAACCCAATCTAACTTGGGTTTCTCATATGTTAGTGCCTCAGATAAATTTATATTGGAATATTTTCTGAAAAGGGCCTCCCTGGCCACCATAATTTAAGTGTACAGTATTTAAAAACAATATATGAGGGATCATGTTTTGTTTTGTTTTTTACAATAGCCACTCACAAAAAACTCTAAATGTGTTTTTGATTCTGACACCTGTGATAATTTAAAAAAAAAAGCTTAAGGCCCTATATTAATTAATCTTTTGAAGAAAAAAGAATCTTTAATCTTTTTTCCCCCTACATTTTAAGAATTAAAGGACTCTTTTATTTAAATATTTGCCTACCCTGACCAAGCTTCCTTATCAAGTACAAAACTTGGGTTTTTGGTTATCAACCTCCTTTTGTAAAAGTTGCTCCCAACTCAACTTTAACCATTTTTTAAGACTGGTAAAAAGTTAAGATCTTTAGAATTTTGGTGTTACTGACAGAAGACAGATAGCTTTTCATTAACTCCACTGTTCTGGAATAGCTCTTCTATGATTGCTTTTCTTGTGTACCAGAGAACTTCTTTTTCATTTTGACTTTTAGTCCTGTTAACCTTGAATCACACTGGTCCAGGTCAACCATGTCAACTATTCAATGAATTCTAAATTATACCTAGCAGCCAGATTGAAAGAGCATTAACTGAAATAAACTGCCCTGAGGGTCTGGGTAGTATAGGGAAGACAAAACAAAAAGTCACAATTCTACTCTAGGTACAGGGCCAAAGAGCCTCCTTGATTGAAATTCTCTCAGGTATTGCTTCTGATACTGAGGACCATTTGATTAACGAAGTAAACAAAGCTGTACTTTTGAATGCATCCGTTGTCAAATAGTTCAACACCATAATTTTTTTTTTCTGTAAAATTAGGGATTTCTCTGGATTCAGTTTTTATTAACCAGCTTCACTGATGTTTCTGATTCCTAAAGTAATAGTATTTTCTTGGTAAAAAAAGACATGAAAGCATCAACTGATAACTGGTAATATATTGGTGTTTAGCCTTTCATTTTTTTTTCTATATACAGACATATTATTAAAAATTGGATCATACTGTAATAATTCTATTTTCACATGATCATTTTTCTATATCACAACTATCATCTTTGTAAATGGTGCTGCTGAATTCTATTTTATGCACAGTTAGTGAATTCCAATATCATTAACTTTTACCCATTTCTAAGTAGCTTCTAATCTGAAGTTGTAAATAATACTATAGTGACCATCTTTTTTACTCATTTTTGTCCATTTGTCTAGTGCTTCCTTAGGATTAATCTCTGTATGTTGAATTTCTGTATCAAAGGGAATATACATTTTGAAGGTTTGGATCTATGTGGCTAATTTGACTTACAGAAAGTTTTTGGCAATTTAAACCCCTGGCACCAGTAGAAGAGGACTCTTTTTTTCACAGTGCATCCTTCACCATCAATGAGATTTAGCAATCCTTTTGCCTTTGCTAATCTGAGAAGTGAATTTTGTGATTTCAATTTGCTCAAATATCGTTAAGGTTGAACATCTTTTTGCGTATGTTTTGGGTTAAAGCTAACTAAAAAATCAAGGAGAAATTTGACTAATTAGACTAATTGGGTCTAAAGTTGGTTTTATTGAACTAAAATAAGTAGGCTAGTGAATGTACACTTTGGGATTAAATTAACTGAAATTAGGAGGCTTTCATTGCTGAACCTCCTATAACATTAATGTTTATTGAGTAATTGTTTTATGTCAGAAATTTTTTCCACATTTGTTGAATTTAGTCTTTGTAACAGTGCTGTGCAGAAGCACTTTGTCAGTGAGGAGATTAAGGAACAAAAAAGGTAAGTAAATTACCCAAGTAAGTAAGTTGCAGAGCCAACATTTGAACTCAAGTTCTGCCTCTAAAACTCAGGCTCTTAAATTCTATTATATTCTGATATTTTACAAGTGCACATACCCAAGGCATTTTGGTGGAAGATTGTTAAAATATCTTCCTCTATATGGTTTAAGTTACTCATAAATTTTTTTATTAAAATAAAATTAATAAAATAAGTTTCTTCATAGAAAACTTTCTGGAAAATATTTTAAATGACTTTAATTTTAAATTTTATTTAAAACGATTATACAGAACTGACTTAATTACACACACACAACTAAAATTCATGGTCTACATCATTTGAGGTCTGCAACACAGCAAAAGTTTCAAGAAATAGACTTAAGCACTCATAAATTTAGAGAGTTTAGGCAAATTTGAAGCCTTCACACAAAACAAAGGTCTGCTTTTTTGCATACTTCTCTTCCTCCCACAAATGAGCTAGTTTTCTCTTTTTATAAAGACCTGAGATTTCAAACTGAACTGCTATTTCTTAAGATTTGAACTGCATACTCAAGGCTACAAGATTGAATGTGAATATATAAAACAACTTTAAGCTTAAAAAATATTTAAATGCATAAGTAAATGAGTATGTGGATGGTGATACATACATAATGAAAAGACTGCTACCATGAATGACAGGAAAAGTCAGGATGAAAAATTATTTGATATTGGCTTATGGTAATGAGGATTAAAAAATGAAAAACATGGTTTTGATTTAGAAAACCAATCATCCAACAAATGCCATAAAAATACTAATTATTTGCCTTGAGCCAGTAGAAAGTAAGAGACCTGTGTTCTGATGGGCAAAAATTCTTTATCTTTGAAAAGATGAAGCTGTATAATTCATGTCATTCAGGCTTCACTGAGCACATTAAGTGCTTCCAAATTCCTGGAAATTGATCTTTTCTTTGGATTTAGGAGACTTTGATTCCACCTCTTGCCTGACCTTGTGCCAGTATTACAAGTCACTCTAAGTATATGGGGGTTTGATTTTCTAAGTGTGATTTACAGATCTGAGGAATGCAGCAAGTGATATTCTTTGAGTATCAAACAGGATACTTAACCTAGAGTAATCCTTGGGCAGGTCTTAATGTCCTCATTTACATATGAGGACAGGCAAATTGCAGAAGATAAGTTTTCTGCATTCTAGAAGCAGAAAGATGGGGGGGGGGACTCGCACACTTCCTAGGTGGTATTCCTTCCCTCTCCCCTCTACCCAGCCCCTCATCCTCCTAACTTCTTAAATACTTAATGAAGAAAAGTTTGGCCACAGGATGTTATAAAAATAACTAGTGGGGAGGAGGAATTTACTAATACCCTTGGTGCAATGTTTGCCATCTTACTGAGACTGAAGAAGGCAAATAAGATGCAAGGACCATCATTTTAAAAATTCATATTTTACAAGATGTATGTTTCCACTGAGATTTGTGTTTTATACAAATTCTCTTCAAAACTCAAATTACTTCTACTTACTGCACACCATACAACTAGATAAATGTGGAAATTGATGTGGTCATCTCTTACTTTCTCATTTTATAGATAAGTAATCCTTTCAGGATTATCAGTTTGGTTGTTTTTCTTTTACTGATACAATGAAGGAACATATAGAAGCTGCGAATATTAGACGTTGCTGCGAATATTAGAATATTGACCTTGTCTTCTATCCCCAGAAAATTAACAGCAACAGCAATCCACAGTTACACACACACACACACACACACACACAAACACACACACACAGAGTACTCCTCAATGTCCTAAGTTTTTAATTTATAACTCAACATCCCTCTCTAATGTAGGAATGGGACCCAAATAATGCAAAATGCCAAAGAAACATGATCAAAAGATTATTGTCACCTGACTAGAGATTCCCCGAAACAATGAAATCCATCCTTGTTTGGCCATGGATCGATGCCATCTGTAAGCAATAACTCAGGGTCCTGAAAGCCTGGCTGACACCTCCAGGACAGTCAGGGTGATTGCAGGAGCTTCCTGACAAGGTGAACCCACTCTTTAGCCCAGTACTGGGATAGTAGAATTCTATGACATGGACCAGGAAGGAGATAGAAGGGAACAGGTAACATGCAAATATGCATTTCCTGGGAGGAGTTATTCCAGGATTGTTTTCTATATTAACTCAGTAAAATCCAAAAGTAAATAATGCTATTACTCATCCCCATTTTTCAGATCAGGATCCTGGGGCATTGACCATTGAGCAGAGGAGCTGGCATTTTGGCTCTACTCTACTGTCCCTTTTATCTTTGTCTACCCTATGATAGCAAGTCCAAACCGTGTATGTACCTTGTGACTGCTATCGAGGATCCATCCACCAGTGTCTGACATGTATTTTGCTTTTATTATTTACTGACGGATTTATTATTGATTTAGGCCGCAAATGACAATGATTGCATCTCGAGAAGAGAAAAAGAGAAAAGCCACCTCCTTACTACTAACACCTGACTGGAGCTTCAGGGGGGTTAGCCTTGGTGAGAACTGACTCAGAAAGTCTGTAAAAGCCAATCTTGCATTTTTTGAAAAGTTGTGTCATTGGTTAGACCAAACTTCCTCAGAAGCAGCCCCATTAATATTCTTGTAGCACCACAAACCCAGCAAGGTTCCTGAATGCTAACCAGGTAATTATTACTGTGCCAGGGCTATTCTTGCTTGCTTTCTTTGCCTGAAAAACATAAAAGTAATTATGTTGCTGTTTCCTTTCTTCTTTATGTCTTCTTACTGTTAGTTTCTTTCTTTTACTCTTTTTCCCTGCTGTTAGCAAGATGAAAAAGGCTGTGTATTCCAAAGCTTTCTGTTGACCTTTGAGACTTAAAAGTCTCCCACAAGGGAAAGAAAGCATCCCTGAAATAAATGTGGATTCACAAAATACCTCAGGCTTGTGGAGGAAGCAAATGATTCTGAGTTCTTTTCAACTCACAGCACGCAGCAGGCAAAAAAAAGCAGCAATTTGAGATTTCTGTGCACCCAGGACTCACAAGATAATGCTGAGGGTTGGCAGTCAAAGATAGTTGTGAAGTATTAGTGCTGCAAGTTTAAAATGTTCCTACTTCCTAGGGTTGGGAAAAATAAGGCGGTCATAATCTTATTAAATTCAGGCTGTAGCAGAAATTTTCTTTATGAATTTGGGGTGCTTTTCCTTGTTTGGATTTGATAGAGACATTACTGATCACATACCTTTGTAAAGGGTACTAGAGAAATGAAAATGTTATGCCATGAAGTGGGGGCTGGGGGGCAGCATGACATCTTGCAGAGATCTTCAGCTCAAAAGGAAGACAGATTTGTGTTTGAGTTGAGGATTGAGCAATTCTATCTTGTTGGGAGAGTCATTTTATATACCATCATTGATCCCAAATTAGAGTCCTATCTTAGACTCTTAACTTCTCTTTCTTTTATTACCAGTCACATTTAGGTTTAAATCTAAATATGACGTCTTCTCTCTGACCTGCCTGAGGGTTATTTCTGAATAGAAATAAGGTAACCTTTTCTCACCTTATTCCTAATTAATTTTTTTTGCCCCCACTCTGCTCTACCCACACTAATTTCCTTGTTCTTTACACACACTAAGCATAGCTCCACCTTGGGTCTGGAGACTTGCTGTTTCCTCTGTTTGGAATGATTCATTCAGCTTGCTCCTGCGCTGCCTTCTGATCTCTTCTCATTTTCATCTCTTTAGAACAGATGTCCCTAAACAAGTCATCTAAAAAAGATACCTCTAGACATTCACAATTCCCTTATCCTGCTTTATTTTTCTACTCAGCTCTTATCTATATTGAAAGCTGCATTGATTTACATCGCTGCCAATCTCCCCACTACAATATTAATTCCAGAAGGGTACATTACTAGCCTGTTTTGTTCACCACTCTATCCCAAGTGTCTAGAATAGTGCCAGGTAGATAAAAGTCATACAATAATTATTTATCAGATGTATTTTAGGTTTTCCCTTTTTAAAGTGAAGACAGAAAAAATCTCCTTGCAGTGTTCATGAAAATTATAAATAATGTATTTAATGAAATCTCAAAGTCCCCTAGCATACTGCAGCAGAATCTGTCTATGCCTCATCTTTTGCCCCCCAGACTTTCCCAATCTTAAGCACTTTGGTGGATTTCCAACTGGTAATGCATGCATCTCTTTACCTGAGGGCTATTTCTGAAGTGTTGTACAGAAATGTCTGGGGAATAGCTGCCCCCTCTTCAGCCCCCAAAGCCCTCAAATTGTGAACCTCAGGTGTTGGTGCATAAATACTCTAGTGCATTAACCTCATGGGATGACTCTGATGATTGCGTTTTGTGCCCCTTGCCAAATTTCTCTGTAGTATTAAAACCTAGCCAATCACAGGGGCAGCCAGCTAGATTACACATCCTTTACCGTCTTCCTTCTTTCCCGCCATCATATCTGCACTTCCCTGCTGTGCCTACCAATAAAATAATTGCATCAAATCATTGTTTGATGATCTGCTTGTAGATCTTTGCAAACTCATTTTTAAAAACGTTACTTACTAATATAGAATGACTTCTAGCCTACTATGCTGAAGCTGGATTTCTAAATATTAAATAACTATGTCTATGTAAATGTGTGCTTTTCTACAGATTTTAATAATTACTAAAAATAAGAATTTATTTCTCTGGTGTTTAGCTCATTCCTAGATCTTACATGTAGTCCTTATATCCACATTGCATACTTATTTCCTTAAACTCTTTTCATGATGATTAAACACGGCTGAGAATTTACAACTGAGATATCAATTTGGTTTCTCGTGCTCAAACATAGCCCTGTTCCAAAACAATCCATGTCTTTGGGGCTGGGAGTCCAGTATTCATAATTTAAAAAAATTTCCCCAATGATCTCCTGGGCAACTAGTGTAGCCAACTCTGGTAAATCTTCCATAAATTTATCCTTTTATTCTATACTTCGAATAATTTTTTTTTTCAGAGTGCTATACAGTTCTCTAGGATCATAGAGATTTATTTTTTTCTTAAAGATATCTTTTCTCTAATTTGTTAGCTTTTGCTTTCAGGTTATCAGAGTTTTAAATTCAGCAAGTTAAAAATGTTGCTTTAGGCATTTATAAATTTGTCAGAACGTTTTGTAATTCAATAAACTATTGATTTCATAGTATGTGAATACATTTGCAATTAAACTATAGACATTTTATGCTTCATCTAAAAACATTAAAGATTAACACAATGTGTCATTGGCATAGGATAGTGATACAGGTCAATAGAAAAGAATAGAGAGTCTAGAAACAAATCAATATTATATCCCATAATGATGCCAAAAATGTAGTGGAGGAAGGAGAGTCTTCAACAAGCAGTACAGGAAAACTGAATAGCCACATGCAAGAAACTTTGACTCATAACTTGTACCAAATACAAAAATAAACTAACTATATTTACCTACCTAAATGTAAGAGAGCAAAACATAAAATCTTTTCTGTTTTGTTTTGTTTTATTTTTATTTATTTTTATTTTTTAAAGATTTATTTATTTATTTATTTATTTATTTATTTATTTATTTATTTATGCAAGCACTGGGTATAGTCAGAAGCGCGGGAGGGTGAGAGAATTCACCAGAGCTAAAGCTGGGAACAGAAAAGACAGACTGATGAAATACACTGCTGAGGGGAGCAGCGGGAGTGGCAGGAAAGACCTGTGATGCCATGTGGGACCCTCGCTGGTGGCCAGGGATCAAACCGGAGCTGCAGAGGCTGCCGGCAGCTTCAAAAAATTTATAATATTGGAGAAAAAACTTGTGGCTTTTGATTAGGCAAACATTTTATAGATACATATCAAAAGTGTGGTTGATTTTTAAAGAAATGGTAAATTGTACTGCATCAAAATTCAAAACACTTACTTTCAAAAGATCCCATTAAGACTATAGAGTCACATAGTTGAAGATATTCACAAAATATATAGCAGCTAGAGAACTTCTCTAGAACATATAAAGAATTTTTCTTACTCAACAATAAGATAAATAAGATAAATCACTCTATAGAAAAACTGAAAGAAGAAATATTCAGAAACAAACACTAATTAGCCATTGTCTACCTTCACTTGTCATTACCCATATCAGCATTTCTATATTAACTCTTCTGGCTTTAAAGGGATTTTAAATCTCACTTTAGCCTTTACTAAGTAATTGAGATTTTAAAAATTCTGTTAGACTATTCCCACATCTTTATGATAATCACATGATTATGTTCTCTTGCTTCTTGGGAGGCAGAAGGAAAGAGAGACTTGTCTAGAACAATAAAAACTGAAATAAGTAGGTTTTGAGCTTAGAAATGGTCACAATTCCTCCTGATAGGTGTGTAGCATAGGACTTTGTGTTAATAAAAAAAATGAATTTAAGTTTGTTTGTTGTTGTTTTGTTAGTCTCAGTGAACACCAGGCATTGATTCTTTTCACTATTTGTGTTTATATTGGGGGTTGGTTGACCTATGGATGTTTCTCAATATCTGCTCCATCCTCAGCATTAGGTCTTCCCTTTCTACTATACTGTGAAGAGGGTCTGAATATTGCTGCTGTCTTAGCAGTGGTCCGGTTTCTTTTACTCCATGCTTGTTAGCATTATGGAAGGTGAGGGTGACATTCTCCGATTCTAATTAAACCTGTCTTTTGTAGATTCTGTGTCTCTGGGTTGGGGAAGATATCTTTTAAAATCCTCTTGCCTCTCCTTTAGCTGTAGTTCTGGGCCCAGCATATATTCAACATCCACCCTCAGGAGTGAAAGGTAGTTTTTCTGTTTCCATTCCCTGCCACATGGAGTTTTTACCATTACCCTAGGGGGAGCAATTTTTGTTGCCTTCCCCCCATTCTGTATATTAAGCTTTGTTGCATAGAGGAGATTGGAGAGATAGAGGAAAAAAATATATGTAGAGTTTTGTGCCCTTTCCACAGTGACCATTCTTTCCCTGGTCAACTCCTAAAAGAATCTCTTTGTATTCTCCTAGTCTTCTGAGTGATTTCTAAAGATAGAGAAAAAACTTGCAAGAGATCATGAAGCTCACCTCCCCCTGACCATATTTATGGACCTCAAGGTCTTCCAACTCTCCCTCTAGTCCATATTTCTTTTTGCCAATTCATCAACTATTCTGATTGAAATTTTACCAAGTGTCTGGCAGCATCTACCCAGATAAGCAATCTTTCATATCCTAGCTCATATTTCAGGTTAGTTTTTAATCCTTTAATCTTAGTATTCTGATAATAGTTGACAGTTTTCCAAAATTAATGACAGACACCTAGTTACAGATTCCAGTTCAGAGAACACCAAGTTGGATAAATACCAACCAAATAAACAACAGCACAAACTAAGCATTTCATTATCAAACAGATGAAAATAAAAGAGAAAATTTGAAGTTAAAAGGGACATTATACACAACTGTATATTCATTGACAAAAACAAAGAACATCTTTGAAGCCATATTTCACATCTCTTACAAAAGATAACTCAAAATGTTTTATAGACAAAAGTATAAAACAAAATTATAAAACTTCTAGAAGAAAACTTAGGAGAAAATATTTGTGACCTTAGATTGAGGTCACAAAGAATTTTTAGATATGCCAAAAACATAAGAGAACTTATAATTTGGATTTTTATACAGTTTGGAAATTTTTGTATTATGAAAGATGCTTTTAAATGCATGAAAAGCCAAGATTGAAATTGAAAGAAATTGTCACATTTTTGATAGAAGTTCTTATATTTAGAAAATAGAAATAATTCATAAAACTCAACAATAAAACAATCAGTCTTTTTTTTTTTTTTTTTTTTTTTTTAGTTCTTTAGATGATTCAAACATACAGACAAGTTTGGAAGCCTCTGTTCTCCCACATCCTCTCTCACTTGTCTGAGAAGCCTAACTCTCCTTCTGTCCTAGATTAGACTTGGCTAGGAAACACAAATCCAAGCCCCAGAATCACTCATATTTTTTTAATTTGTCTGGGGTGACTTTCTGGTGTTTGCATTGGCAGTCTATGGGCAGCTGGGCTGATATTTCCCTTCTGGTCCTTCTGTTACTTCTGTTTTTTTCTATTCTTTCTTGGCGCCTATAGCTTTAGATGTGGCCCATCAGACAGGCATCTCTAGAAAGGCAAAGTATACAATGTAAAACATCTGATATTTACTTTAAAAGATCATTTAATGAAAATGCATCTCAACCTGTCCTGTGACATCTACATTTATGAAGTACTATACCTCCGAGCACGTTTCCAGAGCAACAAGTTCAGGCTTCTTTTCATTAGACTGTAGGCAAATCCACTGAGTTGTTATGAGTTAGTTCTGCTAATAATGATTTTTATGACTTGATCTGTTTCTAAAGAAAGTATTCCATTAGAGTGGTGATATTCAGATTTTTGGTAGGCATGAAAATCACCTAAGGAAAAAGTTTTTAAAATGCAAATTCTTTACCTTCTACCCTCTGAGATTGTGTGGCGTTAACATTGGGGTGAATCACCAAACTCTACATTTTTAAATAAGTGCCTTTCCATGATTCTAATCCATTGAGGCATTAGAACACTCCTTAAGTATTCTAGGTAATCACACCTGAGGGGGGAAATGCTATACAGTCAAAATATTAACAAGGTTATAATACAATGGCACTTTATTAAAAAATATGTTCAAAAAATTCTGGGCAAGGTGATAATTTCTGAGAATTCTATGTGCGTATATCCTTTAGCTGCAACTAGCACAGATAATAGACTTCACAATACAGTCTTTGTGGAGAAAAATAGGGCTTGCTAAAATATAAGTGTGGAAAAATCTAGCTTTGAAAATGCACCTCCCTTTCACTGACTTTTTTTCATATGAATGGCAACTTTTGTGAAATAATTCATTGGAGGGTCATTATGAAGTAAGTATGATAATAGTCATTAATATTCTAGCCAAAGTTGCAATTCACTTGGTAAATGCAAGGCTCTTTGAAGCATGAAGCACCTAATATAACTGCATTCCTTAGACTGTGGCAATGGACCCCTGGGTGGCCTTGTGACTCTCTCCCTTGAAACACTGGCAGGAAACCTCAATATGTAGACCTGAAGTGGGACTCCCTCAGTTTCCATGTTTCTTCCCATCCCATTTTCTAAAAGACTACTGAGTTATAATCAGAATCATAAAGGAAAGAATATTTTTTCCATCTTTTTATTGTATGCTCCTGAGGGACTGTGACAATATTCTGACTGTTGTATATTATATAATTTGTTTAAAAAAACCAAATTTTATATATTATAATATCAATTGTTAAAAACAATTTAATTTCTCATATGTATGTAGCAACTATTAGGAAACCAGCATGGGGAAATGTGAAGGCAATTTGGTTATCGCCCCAGTATTATATTGTTTTTTTGCTTTTTTCTTTAAATGTTGGCCTTTTCTTTAGTGCGTAATCTTGAGATACATTGTCATTATGTGCATCAAAAAAATACACTCCCCATCAAATGCATTTTCTTTTTAAGCTCATTTGCTCTTTAGTTTTTGCTAAGTACAACTGGGAATGGCATTACGGTGTCATATAATAGAAGAAAAATTAAATGTGCTAGAAAGCTGTCTGGTGCCTTTTCAAGGAAGGCTAGGTTCATTGTCATGCATGAGCCTACTGGCTGACTTCAAATTGAAGACACAGGAGTATGATTCTAGAATATAGTATTGTAAGTTTTAGGAGCTCAAGTGACATCGTTGCCACAGCTCAGGCATCCCATCCTTTGCATTTGTTAAATTGCATTTCTCATTAGAGATAACACTTGTAACAAGCAGAGGAAAGTAGGACTTGCTGCCACTTAATTTTAGGAAATTGGTTAAGATAAATTTGAGATTGTGCCCATCTTAGAGAAAAATGAATTAACTCATTATGAAAAGAACGGTCTGTTTGCCACTATTTTGATAGGGAGCAATTTAATGAGCAAATTTATGAACTGTTGAAGTCAACTTCTTGGCAATTGCATTTTGCTTAGTGGTTCCTAAAGATAAAAAATTACCACACATTAGGAGGTGAGCAGATAATGACATAAAAACAGTTGGAAAATACAAAAAAACTTTAAAAAGATAATTAATATTATTATTGAAATTTTGATGTGTGTGCTTCCAGTCTATTTTTATATGTGTATCTATATTTTTGGCATCATTATTTTACACGCAGTTTTGTACACTGCCGTTTACTTACTCTTAGATTATAAGCATTTTCCAATGTTATCAAAAATTTTTCATTAAAAAATTAAATTTGTATAATGCTACCTTTATGCACTATACTTTCCTTAATCATTCTTTTATAATTGGATATTATGTTTATCTATAGTGCTCTTAGAATCTTGATCCATCATAGGAAGCATAAAATTTTGTATAAGATCCCATATTTCCAACAAGTAAATTAAATAATACATGGTAGATTCTGGCTCTCCCTATTTATAGTAACTAACTCACTGAGAAAATTTAAAATATTAAATAGGATTTTAAGGCTTCAATTATGGGTTACTTTGGGAATGTCTTTTAGTCTGCTCCCTATTTCAGGTGCCAGTTACAATGGGAGACCCAGGTCATCTGCAATTCTGTCCAACTTAGCTATAAATCTGATTCCCATTTAGATTTGATAATTTTCTAGAATGGCTCACAGAATTTAGGAAAATTCTATACTTACTATTACAGTTGATTATAAATGATAAAAATAATAACCAGATTAGGAGATACAGAAAGTAAGATTCAAAAGTGTCCTGAATGCAGAAGCCTATGTTTCCGTGGAATTGCGACACATCACCCCACAACAGCTCTCCAAGCTCAATCATTTCAGGGATTTTATGGTGTTTTCACTGTGTAGTAAATATTGACTAAGTAATTGGTCATTGGGGATCGACCCAATCTCAAGCCCCTCTCAACACCCTTCAGACAGGTTTTATTTTAATTGAGAAAGCAGTGTGGTCTGCTTTACAGCTGTGGAGAGTATCTCTTCAGGCCTTGCCTGCTATCTGCACTCCCTGCTATCTGCTTAGAGGAAGCAGTTCCTCCTTTGCTAGTCTCATGCAGACCTCTTAATAGCAACACTTTGATCTGACTCCAGATTTACCCCCACAAGAGGGCTCCTGCATCTGCTTTTGTCCCAAACTCTGCTTCATTTTCATTTCCATGCTAGGCTCCTCTAAGCCTTACCCAACCCCTGCATCTGGGGCCTTGTTTGTCCAAGAAGGGAGAAGGAAACACATAAAAAGTAACATACAAGAACAACTTCCATTCCAAATTGCAAACAGTATTTTGCCATAATAATATTATTAATAACAATATTAAAACTTAATAATTATAGAGGGCTTACCAAGTATCGAGCATTGCACTAACCAGTTTAGGTGAGTTCTTTAAATGAACTCTTAGACTACTCCTATCAGTTATCTTCATTTTATAAATAGGGAAACTAAGTCACAGGTTATTCATATAGTAGGTGGAAGAAATAGGAGTCAAGCCCAGCCAATCTGACTCCAATGCCAAGACCACAGATGGGAAATGGAAAGAAATGAATTAAGAAAGATTTCCTGAGGTAAGATTCATAAATTTTCTTGCCAAGGTAAGACTTAAGTCTGAGGACAGCACCGGAGGGGGCAGTCTAAGTCAAGAAAATACTGTGTACCCGTATTCCCAGCACCTGTGTCTTCTTTCAGTTTAATATCTTTTACACATGTCAGTTTCTGTACTTGAAATGCTTTTCCTTTTTATTCATTTGATTAACTCCTATTCATCCTACAAAGCTAAAATGTAGCTTACCTTGCTTTGAAACATTCTTTGCATGCAATGCTTTTGCTTTATTGTTTCCTACTCTATACTGTTTCAGATATAGCTCCTGGTAGATTGATTATAAAAATTGACCCCAATTTTGCATTCTACATCCATGCACTTTGCCATACAACTTCATCATCAGGAGGTAATATACATTTCCCCTAATTCTTGCATATGGGTTGGTTGTGTGACTTTCCCTGGCCAGTAGAACATGGTGGGAGTGATGGTGTACCTACTTCCAGTCTAGATTTCCAGGAATCTTGTGACTTCTGGTGTTTTTCAACCCTGTTTTTCTAATGATAACAAGGGTAGACTGTCCTGCGACAGGGTGGGGAATCACCTAGAGGATTGCTGAGCCAACCTCTCCCCCGCAACCCCCCCAAAGAAGAGTGTCCTTGGTCAACCTACCTGCTAATCGTAGATGCACGAGGGAACCAAAGAGAACTGTCAAGCTTGCTCCAAATCTGCCTAGTCAACCTGGAAACTCATGAGTAATAAAAAATGATTGTTGTTTTAAACTGCCAAGTTAGGAATGATATATTGCACAGCAATTACTGACAGATACAGAAATTGGTGTCTACAGTAAAATCCTATGTAAGTGGTCCTAGTTTTGTGTCTTAGTGGTGCTAGAAAAATGATGGGCAAACTGTAACCTGAGGCTAGAAAAATGGTGAGTAAGTTTTTAGGGGAGGTTGGAAAAATAGCAACCCATGTTAAATAATAATGAAATGACTTGTGAACCATTCTGTGGTATGATGGATGGTATCCGTCCCTAATGAACATCTACGTCCCTAGGGATTTGGCTCAGAAGCCTCTAGGCACAATGTTGAAATATCAGTTAGTTGCTGCCTGATGAGTATCATAAGGAACAGAAAGAAGAAAATAAGCTAAAAAAGAACTGGTCAAGTTGTAAAATTTGAAGTTTGGAAAATAAAAATATTTCTCATCTCCAGCTTGACAAACCAGTAAGAGATAATACAGGTTATGCTGGAAAGACATGACTTAGAAGTGAAGATGGATATGAAAACAGGCAAGCAATTTATAGAATCTAGGAAAACACATATACAAGGAATCTAGAAAATTCTGAGATATCTTTAAAAAATAGAGCATGTACTTATTTATAAGCCTGCTAATTTCTTTTCTCCCTTTTATCCATATAATTGTCACCCTTATTTCTTCTCCCTCATTTGCTCTCACTTTACACTGCTTACTCCATTTCTCTCTCTCAATTGCAACACAGCAATTTAAATATAATGATCCTTGTAACATTTTCCAAGCCATCTCTTTTAGGTAACAGATTTTGCATGATGAGTTTTAAACATAATTATGATAACTGAACACCTAGCAATGGTATTACTGAATACATTTATAGAGGAAATTATAACTTACTGTCCAGATAATATTATAGTAGGCAAGCACCTTTTAAACTGGAAACTAAAGGCAAAGAAATTTATCTGGTTCTTGGTATTAAATGAAAATTCCTTAAAATAGAATATTGTGACTTTTTTCCTTTTAAATTTTGTTTGGTAAGCAAAAGAGTTTTGTAGTACATTTTTCTTTTAACCACTTGTGGAAGTGGGTATAGCTTGAAACCTAGTCTTTTGGGCTTATTTCTACAAGTCATAGGGTGGGGATATTTATGTTTGCCAAAATTAAAAAGATCAGAATTTTAAAAAAGCATATGTTGCAATATTCTGTCCTCATTGCTAGAATTGGCTTAGCTCTTTCTTGGTCAGATGTGGTCAAATGCAGACCTCCTTCTGAGGTCACTTCCAGAAAAAGGTATTTGCAGTATCTACATGTTTTTAGTGCCCTAATGATAATAACTGTAATAAAATAAATGAATATTTTTCTTAGTAATTCTTGGAACAGTTTCCTGCTGCACAAAATGGGTGAAAGATACAATATATGATTCACTATAGTTCCAGTGTGGCATAATGAGCAAGGCTAAAAGTATCCTTAAAAGCATCAGCAAAAGAAGAAGCAGTGAACTATATAACCAAATCTTTCATTTCATCCCTATCGTGGTGGAAAGTTCACCAAAACTAGCATCTGGTGCTGATTCTTTGTCCTGTGGAAGTTGTGAATGTGTTGGGGGTTGGGTGTGGAAGTAAGCAGGCAGAATCAGAAATTGAGCCTATGGGTCGCTTGTGAGAAAGACTGAAGAGTATCTATGACTGCTAAGAGTAGATGAGTGTCAACAGGTCACAAAGAATTGGTAATGAAGGCCTTTGGGGAAATATAGAGCTATTATAGGATACTTGAATTTAGGACTTCTGCTTCTGGCATAATGGAATGACTTTATCAAATTAACTCTCCTGCCAATATAAACTATAAAAACTGGTAAAACAATAGTTTTAAGGCACAGGGAAGCAACCAACTCAGTTAGGACTTGAAGGGACCAAGAGCTCTAAAAGAAATGGGGTACATTAGGTAGAGTGCATATTTCCTCTCATATCTCCCCTTGGTTCATTTGCCAACTTAAAGATCTGAAGCAGAAGTCTAGTAGGTAGAGGCAGCCTGGGGTATGACATTCTCATTAGTCTGTGGAAACAAATGTCAGAGGTGGAGGCTGCTAAAGTAGCAAGGAATTGAGGACTCAAAGTTTTGGAAAGCAGAGAATCTTGGAGTAATGAGCATGAAATTCTCTGTGAAATTTTCTCTTAATATATTCACGAATCCTAGCTGTGCTCATATGTGGTAAAGTAAGATAAGTCTCTGAAAAAATAAAAGTGGACAACAGCAGTTGGGAAGTGAAAAGAGCTGAGTAAAGATTTGCTCAGTCATTTAACTGAGACTGGGGTTCAGGACCCAATAAAGTAGAGAAAACCTAGGGAATACCCTCTTGCTTTCAGCTGATACTCTAAAAGGGAGTATGCCCTAAGGACTAGGGTTAGTCACAGCATTAACGGCAATCCTGAAATAGACAATGTTCCCATTATCTATTATTGCAAACCATTTCAAAATGTAGAGACTTAAGAGAGAAAAAAAAAAAAACATTATCTCTCATAGTTCTAGATATGAATAGATTCTTCTGGGTGACTCTTGTTTGGTGCCTTTCATGTGATAGTGTTTGAGGTTGGAATACATGGAAAGATTTTTCACTCAAGTATCTATTGGTTGAGAGGTCTAAAAGGTTGTGCTCAGCTGTGGTTGAAAATTTATCTCTACAGGAGTCCTTTCCACATGATTTTAGGCTTCCTTACAGTACGGAAGTCTCATTGTAGTCAGATTTCTTACATAGTGACTGGTTTCTCTTACAGTGAGCATCTCAAGAGAAAGGAAGCAGAGTTGCAAATCTCTTAAGACCAGGGCCCCCAAATAGCACAGTATCACTTCTGCCATATTATTTGGTCAAACCAGTTCCAGAGCCCACCCAACTGTATAAGAAGGAAAATTCAGCCTCTCAACTCAATGGGAAAAGTGTCAAAGAATTTGATGCCATATTTATTATGCCCAAAACTAGCTATAACAAAGTTTTAAGTCCAGCCTTGACTGGATAATATTGATCTTCACATATTCTATTTACCTACCAGGAAAAACTAAATCATACCAGGAGAAAGTCATCTAAAGACCTAAATCATCTAGATCTACATTCATCTAGAGATACTACAAGTTGTTCATATACAATGTTTACATTTAAAGAGAAATTACTAGAAATGCCAAGAAATCAGACCAGGTCAAAAAGCAAAAGGAACCGCAAACAACAGAGATAGGGCCAGACATTAGCGCTATGATACAGGGAATTTAAAGTAACTATGATTAATATGATGAAGAATTTTTTTAAAAGGTGGAGAGTTTTGGCAGAAAACTGCTAATACATAAAGAATAATAGAGTTGAATAGAAATTCTAAAGCTTAAACATATAACATCAGATATTATAAATTCAATGAATTAAACATGGAATAAAAATGACATTAAATTGAAGTATAGATTAGCATAAAATACCCAGATCTAAATATATAAGAAAATTACTGAAAATCTGAAATAAGTATAAGATATAGATCATTAAAATTACTACAATATGTAGTTGGAATTCCAGGGAAAGAACAGTTGAAAGGAAATAGAAACAATTTATTAGAAAGAACACTGGCTGAGAATTTTCCATAAATTGGAAAACATCATGTTTACAGAGTCAAGAAATGCTGTATACCCCACAAGATAACATAAAGAAAACAATATCTAAATACGGTGTATTTATTACATTAAAACAAAATACAAACAGAAAATATTTTAAAGTAACCACAAAAAAGACATCCTTCTTTATAATAACAAGTTTGACAATTCACTTTTCAACAGAAATGTTGAACACCTGAATTCAGTAGGATGATTAATCACTCTAAAATGTTGGAAGAAAATAACTTCTAGTTTAAAATGCTATATATAGTGAAGATATCCACATTAAAAAAATCATAAAGGCAGATTTGGACAAACAAAAAAATGAAAGAATTCATCTCAGAAAGTGCACTAAAAGAACTACTAAAAAGAAAACTTTATGCAAAAGAAAATATGATCTCATATGGAAACAAAGTAATTAAAGAGGGGATGAAGATGACTATTGATGGGAGGTTTTGGGGAAAGATAAATAAATATTGACAATTAAGAAAAGTAATGTCAAAATATCTGTAGTTTGAAATATACAGAAACTTATAATACAAGAGAACAGTAACACAGAAGACAATGAGCAATGACAGAGTTGAAATACTATAATATTGCATTGTCTAGAAAGCAGTCAAACAACTAATGTTAGGGATACTGGGGCCTCCCTGGTGGTGCAAAGGGTTAAGACGCAACCTATGAAGCAATCTGCAGCCAGTGCAACATGAGTTTGCTCTCCAGTCAGGGAGCTACCCACATGGAGCAGCAGACCTCTCCTGGCTTGCCCACTGCTCCCCTCAGCAGTGTACTTTGGTCAATCTGCCTGTTCTGTTCCCCACTCTGTCTCTGGTGAATCCTCTCACCCCTCCCCACACTTCTGGCCTGTACCCCAGTGCTTGTATGCATAAATAAATAAATAAATAAATAAATAAGTCTTAATGTTAGGGATACTGTCATAAAATGTCTAAGACATCTTAAAATTCAAAACATCTTAAAATGTCTAAGGTAGTCACTGAAATCACTACTAAAAGGAGAAAGCAGATAAACAGCCTTAAACACACTTGACTTATTCAAAAAGTTAAGGGCAAAAGTAACAAAACATTTAGTAAATAGAAAGTAAATAGACAGTAGACTAAGTACATGCAAATGAGTCAAACACTTCAATTAAAAGATATTCTCCTTACAAGGTGCAAGTTTTAAATATAAAGAACTAAGTGAAAATATGGAAAAAGTATATCATGCAACATCAACCAAAAGAAAGATGATGTAACTATTCCAATACAAGACAAAGTAAACTTTAAAACAATAACATTGGGCCTCCCCGGTGGCGCAGCGGTTGAGCGCTGGGTTGCGAAGCTGCCCGCGGCCTCTGCGACGCCGGTTCGATCCCTGGCTGCAACCCAGCCACCGGAGGAGGGTACCACATGGCGCGCAGACCTCTCCTGCCGCCCGCTGCTCCCCTCAGCAGTGTACTTCGGTCCTTCTGCCTGCTCTGCTCCCCACTCTGGCTCTGGTGAATTCTCTCACCCTCCCGTGCTTCTGACTGTACCCAGTGCATGTATAAACAAGCAAAACAAACAAACAAATAAATAAATAAACATGCCTCTACTTAAAAAAAAAAAATAACATTACTGAAGGAGATGTTTAGTCATAAGGAAATAGGTACATATTATATATTTAAAAAATCTAAGAAATAGAAAAATTAAAAAATCCAAAACCACAGCGGGAAATTTTAATTCAATTGCTCTGGTGATAAACAAAACAAGCAGATAGAAAGAAAGAAGGGGGGAAAAGGAACAACTAAGAAGGATATAATCTGAACAACATGTTAACAACAAACTTGAACTAATTTGGCCTATGTAAAATGATACAACACAAAATTACCAATAAGAAAAAAGTATTCTTTCAAGCACATATGGAATACTTGCCAAAATAGAAATATGCGGCATTAAGTTTGAAATAGAAAAAGAAAGATATCAGAAAATAGTACCCAAATTTAGGATATTAAATCATATGCTTCTAAAACACATGGGTCAAAAAGAAATTATAATTAAAAGTAGAAAATATTTCTAACTGAAAAACAATGAGATTATGATACATCAAGATGTAAAGATGTAGTCAGAACAAAAAAAAGTACATCCTTAAATGTCTGTTTTAAAAATGAAGACATTCTGGGTCTCCCCTGGTGGTGCAGCGGTTGAGCGCTGGGCTGAGCCTCTGCAGCGCCGGTTCATTCCCCAGCTGCCAGTGAGAGTCCCACAAAAAAAAAAAAAAAAAAAAAAGACATAAAAGACATACTGAAAAGCAATCATCTAAGCAAATATTTCAGGGAGAAACAGAGGAGCAAACAAAATTGAAAGGAAGTAAAGAAGAAGAAAAAGCCTAAAAAAATCAATTAAATAATAAACAAACATATAGCAGAAATAACCAACAAGGTGGGCCTCCCTGGTGGCGCAGGGGGTTAAGACGCAACCTACGAAGCTAGTCGCAGCCACTGCAGCACAAATTCTATCCCCGGCCAGGGAGCTACCCACATGGCCCAGCAGACCTCTCCTGACTTGCCCACTGCTAACCCTAACCCTAACCCTAACCCTAACCCTAATCCGTCTGTTCTGTTCCCCACTGTGTGTCCGGTGAATCTTTTCACCCCCTACAACACTGGCCTGTACCCCAATTCTTGTATGCATAAATAAATAAATCTTAAAAAAAAAATAGCCAACAAGGTTAAAAATTGATTCCTTGAAAAACAAATAAATAGATAAGCCCCTAGCAAGAATGACCAAGAGAAAACACAAACTTTAAATATCAGAAACAAAAGGGGGGAAATCAATATAGATCCTACAGACATTCAAAAAAAATGAAAGAATATTATGGGAACTTTGAGTTGATTAATTTTATACTATCAATAAAATGTACAAATTTCTGGATAAAAAGAAATAGAAAATCTGGATATCCCTGTAACTAAAAAAGAAAATTGTAAACAGGCAATGTTTTCACAGGCAAATTCCACATACATTCATGAAAATTAGCATTATTGTTACCTAAGCTCTTCAAATAAGCCCCCATACTCTGTTAAATGCTAAGAAAGGGGGAGGAGGAGGGCAAGTGAGGGGGAGAACAACATGGACTATGGTGGAGGATTGTGAGTGATTTAATGATGGGAGAACTATGATTTGGATATCTACTGTTGTGTAATAGAACATACCAGACAGAAACAAAAAGAAGGATCCAGCATTCCAGGAAGGGAAAAGAAGGAGAGCGAAAGGCGCATCTGGAGTCAGCACAGTATGTTAAGGTCAGGGTGAGCAGCTTGGTGTAACAGACATAGATGTATGAGGCGCAGGGTAGCAAAGGAAGGTGATCAGTGAGTCAGGCTGTCTTATTTCCTTCACTGGTATTCTCTTGACTCTAAGTTCATTGCTTTTTTCCTCTATGCCAGTTGGTGGTGAAACAAGCAGCTTTTTTTTTTTTAAAGATTTATTTATTTATTTATATATAAGAATCGGGGGTACAGGCCAGATGGTGGGAGGGTGAGAAGATTCACCAGAGACACAGCGGCGAACAGAACAGGCAGACTGACGAAATATACTGCTGAGGGGAGCAGTGGGTGAGACAGGAGAGGTCTGCCATGCCATGTGGGACCCTGGGGGCCTGCCAGGATCGAACCAGCGCTGCAGAGGCTGCGGACAGCTTCACAGTGAGGCGCTCAACCGCCTGTGCCACCAGGGGAGGCCCGAAACAAGCAGCTTTTAAATACTCTTGGCTGGTAGCAGAGGTCTAGGAAGCAATAAAGGGAAGCGTATGGGATAAGGGTTGAACTGTTCTAGGAAGTAGAGAAGAGAAAGACAGGTGGTATTTGCCACTGTCTCAGACATATGATCCTACAGTCCTAGTGATGAAAAGTGCACTTTGGCATTAATCCAGAATCCAAGCTACCTCCACTCCTATGTGTCCCAATTCCTGCAACCTAGCTTCTGGTTTGGTTTTTCCTATTGACTCTTGATCTTTTTCTTGCCCAGTCCTCTGAAATTGAGGGCACAGTCTGTAATGGTCACGCTGAAATGAACCTATTATTAGATGAATCACTAAGATGGCAAATGTTAAGGCTACCAAATTGGAGCAGAGCATCTATAGTTTATTCTAAAGTCACAGTGGGACAATCAGTTGTGCTGGGGAAACCAGACTAATAGCCATTAGAGGACAAAACAAGGTAGCATATAATTAAACTATCATATTATCAATATAAGCTTCTAGTCATGTGGCGCAAACTCACAAAGGAGAAATGTAAAGCCTTCTGAAGTTAGGGAAGGCCTCAAATAAGGTGATGTTTTCATCAGGACCACTCAGGAAAGAATAGAGATTATACACTTTTGTTTTCAAAAAGAAACAAAGTTAGAAAATCTTAGGGAATAATATTAAGAGAGGAAAATATTAGTTATGTCACTTATGCTATAGCCATAGGAAACCCCAACAAATCCATGTATTTGATGCAACATTCTTACAAGGTAACATCAAGTTCCCTGCTTAATCATTTTGTTATTTGAGTTTGACAAAGTGTAGAAAAATCTCTGGTCTTCAGAAACTTAGAGTTGAATGGTCATTCAAAGGGGTTTGTTTCAGATAAACAGTTTGAATGTCCGAGAACTAAGCCTAGAAGTAGAGCCAAAGACCTTGAATGCTCTCCGTGATATTTCCCTTGATTAATTGGCGTCAGCCAGATATTTGTTGTGTTTTTGTCTGGGGTTATTTTGGATGGTATTCCACTGGTCATACAGCAAGACTTTCTAGTGGGACACTACTAAATTCTTACCAGTATTTCCTCAGATGCCTTCTGTTTGACATCATTTCTCTTCCTCTCAGATGAAGTCAACAAGATAGCTGAAAATGTCAGGAATATTGTGTATAGTTGATTAGCAAATGCTTGGCCTCTTTCTGACTAGTTGGCATAAGCTCCGGACCAAAGTAGTCTGTTTATCTGACTGAAAGCATTTTGTTTACCTGAGGAGTTTGTTGATTTGAGAAAAATAGGTTCATGGAAGTCATTTGTATTATTTGATAGCAAAACACGTGTAAAAGACCTTGGTTGGTCATTTTGAAAATTTTGGCTTTCATGCACTGGTCAAGCATTTATTGAGAGGCTACTATATTTAGATATGATGTGCTTTGTGGGAATATTTAAGGCAATTTTTTCTAAATTGAACCTCAAGATGCTAATAGATGCTCCTTTGACAAAATGGTTTCTGGACAAAATAGTTTACAGCATAATCTCCTTCTTGAGTCATAGAGTATATTAGAACAATGAAGTTTCAGATAAGTCTTTCAGCAAAGAAATCTGCTTAATTTTTCTTAGATTAACTCAATATTTTTGACCATTTTGAACCCCTTACTTTGGAACATCTATTAAATCTCATCACATGCTAGGGAATCTGGAAAAAAGGGATTGAATTTAACTTCTGTGCACCTCCATATTTATTGGGGAGTAGAAGTTGAAGAACATTCATTATACATCACATATTAGACAAATGTCTGACAGAAAACAGTTTTTATAATAAGATGTTTTAATGGCACAAAAAGATTCATAAAAAACATTTAGTGAAACTATATTTTCCCCTCATTTTTTCTTGTTGTCTTCTTGTTTTAATCTTACTTTTCTTGGGACTTCAGCATATAGGGGTAGTAGTTTCTTTTTCTGGGACTCTCTTATTGGTACTGCTCTTTCATTTTCTGCATTTCTTAAATGATTTTAATGCAGTACATACAAGCTATGTTAAAAAGAGGTTTGGCTTGGGCCTCTCTGGTGGCGCAAGGGGTTAACCAACGCTCTATGAAGCAAGCTGCAGCCTCTGCAGCCTGAGTTCAATCCCTGGCTAGCCAGGGAGCTACCCACATGGCAAGGCAGGCCTCTCCTGTCTCGCCCACCACTCCCTTCAGCAGTGTATTTCAGTCAGTCTGCCTGTTCTGTTCCCCACTCTGTCTCTGGTGAATTCTCTCACCCCCACATCTCTGGCCTGTGCCCCAGCTCTTGATTGCATAAATAAATAAATCTTTTTTTTTTTTTTTTTTAAATATTAAATTTTATTTTTATATTCCCCCATACAATTGCAAACGCCCCATTCTGACCCCAATCCTTCCCCTCCCGCCCCCCACCCCCCAAAAAGTGTCTCTGGTTCATAGTTTTTTGTTGATTTTGATTTTCACTTTCTTATATTCATTTTCCTGGTCCCTTATTTAAGTTTTCTAGATTCCTGCTATGAGTGAGACCATCCGGTATTTTTCTTTTTCTTTTTGGCTTATTTCGCTGAGCATGATCCCTTCCAGTGCCATCCATGTTGCTGCAAATTGCATGTGTTTATCTTTTTTGAATGCTGAGTAATATTCCATGGTATATATGTACCACATCTTCTTGATCCAGTCATCTATTTTTGGGCATTTGGGTTGTTTCCAAAGCTTAGCTATTGTAAACAGTGCTGCTATAAACATAGGAGTGCAGGTGCTCTTTGGAATTGATGTTTCTGTGTCCTTTGGGTAAATACCTAGGAGTGGAATTGCTGGATCATATGGAAGCTCTATGTTTAGTAGGTCCAGAAATCTCCACACAGCTCTCCATAGTGGTTGGACCAGTTTGCACTCCCACCAACAGTGCACAAGAGTTCCTTTTTCTCCACATCCTCGCCAACATTTGTTGTTGCTAGTTTTTTAATATGTGCCATTCTCACTGGTGTGAGATGGTATCTCATGGTAGTTTTGATTTGCATTTCCCTGATTACAAGTGATGTTGAACATTTTTTCATATGTCTGTTGGCCATTTGCATTTCCTCTTCAGAGAAGTTTCTTTTTAGCTCTTCTGCCCATTTTTTGACTGGATTATTTTCTTTGTTGTTGCTGAGTCTCATCAGCTCTTTGCAGATTTTTGTGATCAGTCCTTTATCATTAGTGTTGGGTGCAAAAATGTTCTCCCAGTTGGTGGGGTTTCTCTTTGTTTTTGTTATTGTCTCTTTTGCTGTGCAGAAGCTCTTTAATTTGATGTAGTCCCAGCTGTTTATCTTTGTCTTCACTATCACTGCTTTGGGTGATGTGTCTGTAAAGATGTCTTTGAATTGCAAATCATGTAGTGTTTAGCCTATATTTCCTTCTATGTATTTTATGGTTTCAGGTCTTATGTCTAGTTCTTTAATCCATTTTGAGTTGATTTTTGTGTATGGTGTGAGGTAGTGGTCAAGCTTCATTCTTTTGCATGTAGCGACCCAGTTTTCCCAGCACCATTTATTGAACAAACTTTCTTTGCTCCAATGCATAGTCTTTGCTCCTTTGTCAAAGATTAGTTGACCATAAATCTGTGGGTTTATTTCTGGATTTTCTATTCGATTCCATTGGTCTGTATGTCTGTTCTTGTTCCAATACCATGCAGTTTTGATGATTATGGCTTTGTAGTATAGTTTGAAGTCTGGGAGTGTGATGCCTCCATTTCCTTCTTTTTTTTTCAGTAGAGCTTTGGCTATTCGGGGTTTTTGGTGATTCCATGTGAATTTCATCAATAATTGTTCTATTTCTTTGAAGAATGCCATTGAGATTTTGATTGGAATAGCATTGAATCTGTATATTGCTTTTGGTAGGATGGCCATTTTAATAATGTTTATTCTTCCAATCCATGAGCAGGGGATGTCTTTCCATTTCTTTGTGTCTTCTTCTATTTCTTTTAACAGTGTTTTATAGTTTTCTTTGTATAGGTCCTTTACCTCTTTTGTTAGATTTATTCCCAAATATTTGATTTTTTTTGTTTCGATAATAAAAGGGGTGGTTTTTTTGATTTCTTCTTCTTCAGATTTATTGTTTGTGTATAGGAAGGCTACTGACTTTTGCGTGTTGATTTTGTATCCTGCCACTTTACTGAATTGATTGATGAGTTGAATTAGTTTTTCTGTGGAGATTTTGGGGTTCTCTATGTATATTATCATATCATCTGCAAATAGTGATAGTTTGACTTCTTCTTTTCCTATTTGGATTCCTTGGATGTCTTTCTCTTGTCTTATTGCTCTGGCTAGGACTTCCAGTATTATATTGAAAAGCAGTGGTGAGAGTGGACATCCTTGTCTTGTTCCAGATCTTAATGGAATTGCTTTCAGCTTTTCACCATTGAGAATGATACTGGCTGTTGGCTTGTCATAGATGGCCTTTATGATGTTGAGGTATGTTCCTTGTATCCCAAGAATTTCAAGGGCTTTTATCATGAATGGGTGTTGCACTTTGTCGAAAGCTTTCTCAGCATCTATTGATATTATCATATGGTTTTTATATTTCTTTTTGTTGATGTGTTGGATAACGTTGATTGATTTTCGGATGTTAAACCATCCTTGTGCCCCTGGAATGAATCCAACTTGGTCGTGGTGAATTATCTTATGGATACATTGTTGGATTCTGATAGCTAAAATTTTATTGAGGATTTTTGCATCAGTGTTCATTAGGGAGATTGGCCTGTAGTTTTCCTTTTTTGTGTTGTCCTTATTCGGTTTTGGTATTAGTGTAATATTGGCTTCATAGAACGTGTTTGGTATTGTCCCTTCCTTCTCAATTTTTTGAAGAGTTTGTGAAGGATAGGCACTAATTCGTCTCTGAATGTTTGGTAGAATTCATTTGTAAATCCATCAGGTCCTGGGCTTTTGTTTTTGGGGAGGTTTTTAATTACCATTTCAATTTCGCTGCTTGTAATTGGTCTGTTTAGGTGTTCTATTTCTTCTTTATCTAGCTTTGGGTGATTGTAGAGTTGTAGGAATTTGTCCATCTCCTCTAGATTGTTGAACTTGTTTCCATATAACTGTTCATAGTAGTTACTGATTATTCTTTTGATTTCTGCTGTGTCCGTTGTGATTTCTCCTCTTTCATTTATGATTCTGTGTATTTGTGCTTTCTCCCTTTTTTCCTTTGTGAGCCTGGCTAGGGGTTTGTCTATTTTATTTATTTTTTCAAAGAACCAGCTCTTGGTTTCATTGATCTTTTGGATTGTATTTTTAGTTTCAATTTCATTTATTTCTGCTTTGGTTTTTATTATTTCTTTTCTACTACTGGTTCTGGGTTTTTTTGTTGTTCTTTTTCTAGATCTTTGAGCTTCAAGATTAGGTTGTTTCTTTGAGTTCTTTCTTGTTTTTGATGTGAGCTTCTATTGCTATATATTTTCCTCTTATTACTGCTTTTGCTGCATCCCATACATTTAGGATATTGGTGTCCTCCTTGTCATTCAATTCAAAGAATTTTTTAATTTCTTCTTTGATCTCCTCGTTAGTCCAGTGGTCTTCCAGTAGTGTGGCTTTTAATCTCCATGAGGTAGGATAGTTCCTTGCCTTCTTTTTATGATTTATTTCTAGTTTGATGCCTTCGTGGTCAGAAAAGATGGTTGGTATGATTTCAATCTTGGTGTATCTGTTGATGTTTGTCTTGTGCCCCAGTATGTGATCGATCCTGGAGAATGATCCGTGTGCGCTTGAGAAAAATGTGTACTCCATTTTTTTTGGGTTTAGTGTTCTATAGATGTCTGTTAAGCCCAAATGCTCTAGGTCCTTATTTAGAGCTTTAGTTTCTTTACTTATTTTTGTCTTGTTGATCTATCCATTGTTGATAGTGGTGTGTTGAAGTCTCCCACTACATATGTGTTTTCTCTGATGTCTGTTTTCAGAGAGGACAACAGTTGTCTGATATATTTTGGTGCTCTTTCGTTTGGTGAGTATATGTTAATGAGTGTTATTTCTTCTTGAAGTATTGTCCCCTTAATCATAATGTAGTGACCATTGGGGTCTCTTTTTATTTTTTTGAGTTTGAAGTCTGTTTTATCTGATATAAGTATAGCTGTTCCTGCTTTCTTTTTTGGCCCATTTGCTTGTAGGATTGTTTTCCATCCTTTGACTTTGAGCCTATTTTTATCTTTTGTAGCTAAATGTGTTTCCTGGAGACAGCAAAAGGTTGGGTTTTGTTTCTTAATCCAGGCTGCAACTCTGTGTCTTTTTATTGAAGAGTTTAGTCCATTTACATTTAGAGTTAATATTGATATGTTAGCATCTGTATTTGCCATTATGTTTGTCTTTCCTTTGATTTTATTAATAACTTTTTTTTTTTTTTTGGTCTTCTTTCGTTGTTATTCGTCCCTCTGAGGTTCTGGCTTTAGGATTCCTTGTAGTATTTTTTGGAGTGGGGGTTTAGTCGCAATGAAATTCCGGAGTTTCTCTTTGTCTGGGAAGGTCCATATTCTTTCTTCATGGAGGAAAGAGAGCTTTGCGGGATAGAGTATTCTTGGTTGGCATCTGTTTTCTTGGAGTCTGTTGACTATGTCCCTCCACTCTCTCCTTGCCCGTAGTATTTCTTCAGAGAAGTCTGATGTCAGCCTGATTGGTTTTCCTTTGAATGTTATCTGTTTCTTCCCTCTTGTCAGCTTCATTATTTTTTCCTTGTCCTGGATTCTTGGGAGCTTTACTATTATGTGTCTTGCTGTGTTTTTCCTTTCGTCGTGGAAGTTTGGTGTTCTTCTTGCTTCTTGTATATCAATTTTCAGCTCCTTCTTCTCATTTGGGAAGTTCTCTTCAATTATATCCATGAATATTTTCTCTGTTCCTACATCTCTCTCCTCTCCTTCTGGAATTCCTATAACTCTTATATTTCCTTTCCTCATGGAGTCAGATAGTTCCCGAAGTCTTTCTTCATTCTTTTTCCTTCGTACTTCTCTTTCCTTTTCTGTTTTGGTTCTTTTTATTTCTGTGTCTTCAAGATTACTTATTCGTTCTTCCATTTCATCTATTCTGCTTTCATTGCTTTTCCCAGAGTTCTTTAGTTCCTCCATTAATTCTTTGATCTCCTGCATTTCTCTTACTTCCCTCTTTAGGGACTCAATTTCCTTCTTCTGATCTATCACTTTTTTAATCATGGCAATTTTAAATTCTCTTTCTGGAAGGCTCAGAAGTTCTTCCAAGTTGCTGTCGTTGCAATCTGGGGAGTGGTTTTCTTTTTGTGGTGTGCTTCTTTCCTGAGGAGTTTTTAGGTTGCGTGTGGTTCTTCTACTCCCTACTGTCTGTTTTCTAATTTGTCGTATGCGTTGGGACACTGTGTTGCTCGGACTGACTGACATCTTGGGTGAACTTCTCCGCTCCCCTCTGGCTCTTCCAGGAGCCATCTCTGTCTTCTGGGGGAGCTTTCTGCTGGTTTTAGGCAGTTTTTACTGAAGAAATGTCCCTGTTCTCAAATGGCGAAGCGGGATGCAGTCCCTGCGCCTCCGGTTTCAGGCACACTCTTCTGCGCACCCGGTCTGCCCCGGACGTGGGTGCCTGCTCCCTCTGTGGGCTCAGACTGCTGGTCGGAAGGGGCCTGGTGTGGAATAACTTCCCGGCTGGCCACTGGGTCCTCCAGAAACCTTCTGCCCTTTTCAAGCAGTCTTAAGAAATGTCCTGTTTTATAGGGTGTTAGTGACTTTTTTTTTTCCTGGTCGCTAGGTGGCGCCAGAGATCTCTCCTATTGTCCTTGGGGGGCTGTTTTTCGCCTCCCCCCACCCCGTGGGACAGAGAACAGAGCGGGAATGGTAGGGTACACCTCAACAGCTTTGGGGTGCTGTGTCTGCCTTGTGCCCCACCGTCGTGGAGAACCCACGCCCCGAATTTTCGTGCCCCGGGTCTCAGTTCAAAGCCCTCAGTTCCAGGACGCGGGCTGTAGCCCAGTTCAGTGGCGCGGGAATGGCGCCTTTTGCATCGCTCCCGTGCCTGGGCGCCTGGTTCCTGCTCACTCAGGGAGGGACCTTCACCTCAGTGAGGACCTCCGAGCGTCTCCCAGCAAGCCTAGGTCGTCTCCCCGCAAGCCTAGGTCGCAGGCGCGGGGATCTGGGCAGCCGCGATCCCGGTCTGCACTTGCTTTTCAAGCGTGCCAAGTGCGCCGCTTTCCCGTGCCAGCTTACCGGCAGCCCGGGCTGTGTGCGCGTCTCCCGGGGTCTTTGTTCTTCTCTAATGGCGCCCGGAGCCGTTCGCTCACCGCCGCGGCGGATCCTGCAGGGTTCGCCTCAGCTCCCGTTCACGGGGTGTGGTGGCTGCAATAGTTCCTTTCCACTCACAGTCCCGCTTGCTGCGTCGTTTGTTCTTGTGGGCCGTTTTGGTTTGTTGTTTCCTCCTCTCTGACGGTCGGAGAGTGCCGCCTCTGTGGGCGGGGGAGGGGAGCAGGGTTCTGCGCTTCCCTCCCTTCTCGTCCTCTTTTATGGCCACTTTCTTCTTCGGGCAGTTCGCTGGCGTCACCCGTTTATCTTCCGTGTCCCAGTTCTCACTGGGACCTGCCGCCTTTCCTCCCTATTCACTTTTTTTAATGGGAGATCTTACTCGCAGCGTCTCCTCGCCGCCATGTTGCTCCGCCCCCCCTAAATAAATCTTGAAAAAAAAAAAGAGAGAGAGGTTTGGCTTTACCTTTTCATTCATTATGCTTGACTAAACTTCCTTAAGTTAAAGGGTAGCTATAAATATGAAAGACATGATTTTGGAGATATATTCCCAATGTTTTTGGCGTGTGGGTAGCCAGAAATATGTTCTGATCTGAAGAAAGTCTTGAGATCAGAGAATTGACTCACATGCAAAAACCTGTCTGTTATTCTGATTCAAGGGATCATTAAAATTCTAGGGATGCAGGTCAAATGGTCTGGTGAATAAGACAGCACACCTGGGAACATGGGCCATATTAAATGGAAAAGAAAATCTGAGCTGAGAAGAGCATTGATGGCTCTCAGAACTGTGAAAGAAATTTATGGAAACAGAGTCTCCCTGGTGGTGCAAGGGGTTAAGCACTGCACTATGAAGCAATCCACAAACTTCACAGCACAAGTTCAATCCCCGGCCGGCCAGGGAGCAACCCACATGGTGCAGCAGTCCTCTCCTGTCTCATCTGCTGCTCCCCTGAGCACTGTATTTCAGTCAGTCTGCCGGTTCTGTGTTCCCCACTCTGTCTCTGGTGAATCCTCTCAACCCCTTGCATCTCTGGCCTGTGCCCCAGCTCTTGTATGCATAAATAAATACATCTAAAAAAAAAAAAAAGAAATTCATGGAAACAAAAACAGCTCAGTTTAGTATTGTTTCCAACTTTGGACTTAAAAATCAGGTCTAGGAAAACATCTGCTTATAAGAAAGTGCTCTTTCTGTGAATGTTCAGGTGTCTCTAGACATGATGGGTACTGGTATCTTGTCTTTTAATGGTGTTCAAACCAAAATAGAGCTGTACTGATCAAATGTTTTGAAATTGTAAAACAAAACAAAAAAAAACCTACTCAACTTATTTAATGTAGTGGTTAGAAAAAAATGTATTCAATACATGTTCTCCTATTTGGTTGGAGATAAAATTAAATATAGTATTTCATCAAAGCTGGTTTCTCATTCATCTACAGATGGGCAGTATTCTGGGATCCCAGGTCGGGAGGGTCATCCTTTTTAAGAAGGGGAGACAGACTGTAAATATACACTTTCAATACAGTGCTCTAGTAGACATTTGCACATGGTATGGTGGAAGCATAGATATGGGAATTTTGGAGTCCCCCCTCCCATGGACTTGGGGAAAAGAAAGATAGCTTTGGATATTTAGAAATAGCTCTTTATTGATGTTTAAGCTAAGTCTTAGTAGAAAAATAGCTCCAGTTTTTGGGAGTGATGAGCTTGGGAAAGATAATGTGAATAAAGAAGTATCATCGACTAAAACACAGAAGCAGGACATCTAGTTGTTCTATAAGGCCATACATGAATGTAAGGATATCTTGGATCAGCAGCACAATAATTTTCTAATCCTGCCATAACAAACTACTACAAATGTATTGTTTTAAAACAAGACAATTTTATTATCTTACGTTTTTGAGAGTCAGTCTGACAGGATACTCACTGAGCTGAAATCAAGGGATAGTAGGGTTAATTCCTTTTGGAGGCTCTGGGAAACAATCTGTTTCTTATGTTGTCCAGATTTTAGAAGCTGCCCTCACTTCTTGGCTAGTGGCCCCTTTCTTTGATCTTCAAAGGCGGGAGTAGCATCTCAGTGAAGCTGCACATCTCTTTCTTTGACCAAAGCTAAGAAGGATTCCCCACTTTTAATGCTTTGTGTGATTAGATTGGTCCTACCTAGATAATCCAGGATAATCTTATGTAATCTTAGTCATGTCTGTAAGATCCCTGATTTCATATACGATAACAGACTTATTTAACAGTTCTTATTTCTCTTTTTTAGTTTGGATTTACTCCCTTGCCAGTGCTCTGCTATTTGGAGACTGAAGCTGATTTCCAGTTTCTGTGGCTCACTTAAAAAGAGAGTGATTGCCCATACAATTGCAACCCCCTTATTTTGACCCCAATCCCTCCCCTCCCCACACCCCACCCTCCATAGAGTGTCTCTGGTTCATAGTTTTTTGTTGATTTTGATTTTCACTTTCTTATAGTTATTCATTTTCCTGGAAAAAAAAATAAGTAAATATTTAAGATATTAAATTCAACAAATTCCAAGATTTGTATAAATGATGTTTGCCAAATTTCAAACTTTGAAAGTTAATAAAAATGAACAAAAATAAGGTAAAAAAAAAAGAGAGTGATTGGTAAAGGATTGCCATTTTTTTACCCTCAATGGTGCCCCTGACCCCAGGCAACTTAATCCCGATAAATAGTAATTTGAAAACTATTTGTCTCCTCTTCACTGCTTAGATGAAGACATGCACCAAAATAAAAGGGACTTTGACTCCTTATAGATTCTTCCAAGCCTTTGTTTCTGCCAGAGATTACTATCCTTTCATTTATATTTGATTTTCAGTCAAATGCACATGAAAAAGATATGACAGATTCTATATATATTCCCAAGTGACTTAATTATATGAATTTAAAGGTGAAACTGGTCTCAAGCCAGATCTCTAAATTAACCGATTCTGTGTCTTACAGAAGTCTTTGTGAAAGACCAGTATTTCGCAAGCTTTTGCCTTCTTTTCATACTGTTCCCATCCTCCATCTTGCTCAGTAGCATATGTCATTAAAATAAATGATTCTTAATGGAATCTAACCTACAGTTTAAAAATAGCAGATTTGGTCAATTTTCATAATTTTATGAACTAGGAAGTTCATATCCTCAGGTAGGATAAGTGTGACTTGATCAACCTCACATAGCTACTTAACTGAAAGTCCAAAATGTGATCCTAATATCAATTCTGACTACACTGGGGGTAACAAAAGCCTGCAATCTCTAAATACATGGGTTTTTTTTTTTTTTTTTTTTTTTTTTTAGCAAAAATTTGATTTCATAGGAGGGTCTCTGTAGGCTAGGTAAGAAGTTTCTTTTGAAAAAAAAAATTATATGTAAGGGCATGTACTGGGGAAATCTACTCTCCTTACCTCTTTTCAATAGAGGAGGGAAAATTTAATCTGCATATTTTTGTCTACTGGGCCTTCCCTGGTAACTGACCTCCCTTTTCTCCCCTTCAAAGTCCTTCTGATTTAGCTAAGCTGTTTACAATGGCATCTGAAGTCACTTGGGCATGTTATTCAATCATGTTGGGTTTCTCCCATGTATGCAAGAGATAAACATGTTTTTTATTAAACTTCTTTTTGACTTTTTCTTTTGTCAACGTTTATCAACTTGTCTAATGCTTACTTGATTATTTGACAGCCTAGTAGAACCCAGAGGGATAGAGAATGGTTTCCTTTGTATCCTAATAACACTTTTAAAAGCTTTACTTCACATAGATTTAATTTCAAATTTAATCTCAAGCATCTCAATTATTCCTTTGTTTAAAGCAAAAAGATTTTTTGCATTTCAGTCTATTGGTTTCAGTTTTAGTTGTTTTTTTTTTTTTTTTTTTTTTTTTGCCTTAGTCCTATACATTAGAGGGTTTACTATCTTAATGAAAAATAACATTCAAGGACCAAACACTGACATGCACTCTCTTTCTATACTCCATATCATCTCCTTTTGGCAAAGAGAGATTAGCTGTGTTGGCGCATGTTTCTTATTTTATCTTATTTAATCTTCCTTATAAGACTCATACTCTGTTAACTTCCTCTCCACTTCTAGATCTCTTTCTTTTAATATCACACTCTACACGCCTCCTTGCTTCCTCCTGGGCTTAAGACTAACAAAGGGCAGACACAAATAGCTGCAGCAGTGGATGCTGATTTAATTGCTTGACCGTTTTTTACATAGGTCCTCTCTGAGTCTCTCCTCCAGATGCTTACCTAATTTTCCTCCTTCTTGCTCTGTATTTTTCCCTTCTAAAGAAAATTTACTCAGTTCCATTCACATCACAGTTTCTCTCAGCACCAGCAGGGAGTTAGCTTCTTAAAAAAGATGACTATATTGAGCACTTCTATAGCACCACCCTCCTCAGCAATTGAAAACTTTCCATAGGCAAGAGATTTGCCATCTTTGTTGCACTGCTGATAAAAAATGGAGGCAGGAAGTAAGATGAAGATGACACTAAAGGTGGGAAGAAGTTAAGAAGAAACATTATCAGTTACACTTTGTAGATGGAGTAACCAAAGTACAAAGTACCAACTACTTTCATTTATCATTTGGGTTCTTAGCAGAAGTCAAATTTGGGAGGACTGAACAGCAGATTGACTAGCCAGGAAATCAATCCAATCCTCAAGTGAAGACACCGAAAATAGAGAGATCTATACAGCCTGCAGAAGAGACTGTCTAAAATTTAGGCAAGATCAACTTCTACAGAACATAGTGTGGTAGCATAATAAAAGATACTGAGTGTAGCTATAATGTCCTGGCTTTGAACCCTATTTTAACCCTTTTCTTTATTAATCATCATGAGCCTCCATTTTCTCATCAGTGAAAGGGAGAAAGACAAATATATATTTCAGGTTTGTTTTCAGTTTTAAGAGATGAAAAAGCTGATGCAAAAGATCCAATTTAGAGCAAGAAATTTAATGTAGACAAGAGGGGATAATTTAAAAGTGAGTTCCCTCTTTGATAAAGCATGGCAAGGGACTAGTGGAAGGACAAGCCTTAATTAGAGGGAGGGGCCCTCTTCTAAAGTTTCAGGAGGCAAGTGGCGCATAGGCATTTGTTTGAATTGTGGTAGAAAGTTAAGGATGTCCCCTCCATGGGTCTTTATCTTCTCTATGATGTAGGAATCGATGCTGCCTTCTTTGGGCATTGGGAAGGAAGTTGGAGGATTGAAGACAGAAGAGAAAGTATGGAATTCTTACTGGGGGGAAAGGAGACAGAACAGGTAAGACTCAGTGGGGTTTCTTGGTAGTGTTTCATTTCCTGTGGCAAACGCCAACCATGAACATGTAATGATAGAGCTCTGCCCTGTTGCATTTTATGTAGTGATGCTCAGCAACCTGTGATAGTTGGACTCACTGAAAAAGGTCAAAAAGGTGTGATGCAAGGACAGTGGTTCAAGGGAATTGAGACAGTTAAGAGGAGAGTGGTTGAAGTAACCAAACTATGAACATAAGTTGAAAAGACAAGAAAGTGAAAAGACAAGAAAGGAAGGAAGACACTGACATGTGGGGAATTATGAGTCATCAAATGAATTCAAAGAGATGCTTTAGTGTAAGTAACTCAACGCATTACTTACAAGCATTGTGAGATATCTGATTTTTTGAAGAAATCAAAATAACAGAAATAACAGTCCAACTGGTCTCTAGATGATAGCAAGTTGCAGAGAATGGCAAGGAAAACACAAGGCCAACGATTGGAGTGAAGAATCAGTGGACTAGTGGTAAAGAGTTCAAAGAATGAAGCATCCAGGATGTGGGATATTAATGTAAAAGTTGAAGTCACATAGATGTGACTGATATGGTAGATGATGGTGACAATGAGGACATGTATTTTGGAGCAGGGAGTTTTACAAGAGGGTGCAGAAACTATAGTGTAAAATGACAGTGTGGAGCAAGGAGGGCTCTAATCCTATCTCCAGACTGTTTGAGCAAATTGTCCTTTACAGAAATGTATAGAAAGTTATATCTTCAAGAACCAGCATTGTAAAAAAAAAATTAAGACAGGAAAACCTAAGCCACGGAATTATCAGGATCAAATGAGAGTTTATATTGAAATGCCTGCCATATAAAATGATGGTTTTGTTGCTTCAACCACTCTCCTATCATGTAGGATGTAGGATATATTTTTAAAAAGCATAAGATAGTATACTATTTCATTTTGTGTATTATTTAATTCTTACAGACTGATGGGCAAGCACTATTATTATCTGTGTTTTATAAATGAAAAGCTTGGTTGTAAAGAGGTTAAGTAACTTGCACAGATTCCCCAGTAAACATGGTAATGTGAACCCAGGCAGTCTAAGACCAGAGGCCACACTTTCAAACACTATTTTATATGATTACTTTTGTTTTGAAAAATATATCAGATTGTCCATTTAACTAAACTCAAAGGATGAGTTCATTTTGAAATCACTTAAGCTATGCCTAAATTAAGTCAGACAAAATTCTGGGGTAAATATGAAAATTCTTGAAAGTTTAGTGTTTATATTTTCAGCAAGAAAATTGTACTACTGTCTCATTTGTAGGACCAGGAAGGGATATTAAGGCCAGCTAATCATTTTTTTAGCCTAGTGTCTCAAGACAAGTCTGCAAGGCTATTTTAGACTGCTTGATATTGATTGATGACTATGAAATAACAGCGTGAGTCAGGGAAGAGATGGAAATGAATTTGGAATAAATGTAGCTACCAGTAGGGGTAGGCAGAAATAAAAAGGAATATGTTGGTAGGTGTCAAATGACAGGAGGGATAAAAAGGGAGAATCTGGGACTCTAGTTATGTCATCCACTTAACATGGATCAGAGAGAGGATAATGGACGAGGCTGAGCCCTAGCATGCCCCTCATGGGTATTGTAAAGGAAGATGTGTTATTGCATTGAGATGTGTCTCTGGGTTATGGGGGACAGCTGGGCATAATTTAGAGTCCAAAGATTCCAAGAATCCTGAGTTCATCTCTATAAGGGAAGAAGAGCAGTGATAATTGTTAGATCATAAGAACCTTCTCTCAACCTTGGGTACTCATTTGGACCTCCCAGATCTCATTTAACCCTGTACCAAAATTTTGGGTAAACAATCTCATTCTTTCCTTCTTGGAGGAGCAGAGGTCTTCAGTATCTCAAAGCAGTGCTCTATAATTCTGCCAACATGTCATTGCTCTCCATCATGGGCACCTTATGGAAAGGATGCACAAGAACTTGGGTTTAAGCTGAGGACATTCCAGTCACATCTAGGAACTGGGCAATCACACTAGTGGTTGAGACTGAAGGAGAAATGATCACGACAAATGATTAATTGAGTGAGCACTGATGCTTTCCATATTTTTTTTTTCAAGAGGAAGAATTGTTTTTGTTCCAACACTGCAGGCACTATTTTAGGATCCTCAGGATCTTCTTGTTTCCTTACCAGGGTGTCCCGGGGGTATGACATAAAGGTGTTACTTTTCCAATTTATGGAACAAAAGGACCAGCCCAAACATGTTCATTAGCTGGTGCTGGTGTTACAGGGTAAGGTAAGGGGGAGCCTAGGATCCCCAAACATACCTGCTTTAAATAGATTTTGCCATCTGCTGCATCAAGATAAAACATACTCTAGTGTGTAAGGCCTTCAATAGAAAATAACTTTAATGCAATTATGTGCATTAAAGACAAGAGAAGACTATAGCTTAAATGGTTACCAATTAAACATCCCAAATTACCTATCCCCTATTGGGCAAATGCCCAGCTAAACAAGCTTGATCCCAAGCAGGACCACTGAGACCCAAAATCTTGCCACGAGTCTAAGGCACCTTCTGGTGGGGACCCTTAGGAAAGGGGCAGAAGGGGACAAGCAAGTCTGGAAGGAAAGGAGCAAAATCAAAATACAAGTCGAGATAAAGGTTGCCATTGTCAGCCTTCCCTTGGCCTCTCACCCACATCTCTGTATCTTTCAAGTGTCCATGCCCCCAAGTCCCTGGTGCAAGTACAAAGCTGAGACGCAAGTGCAGCTTCTTCACATATCTCTGCTCCATGTGGCTCTTCCAGGTCTTCTTCTTGATGTTCTCCCTTCTCCCAGTCTTCTCTCACTTCTCCTTGTTCAGCTCCACCCTTCCTTGGGTGGGGCAGGGAACCTGGAACCTCCCCTTTCCCTGAGGATTACCCCATTATACTATACTCTTGAGTAAAGATTTTAGAAAGCACATTTAGAGACAAAAGATTCCAGGGAAATTTTCCCAAGTACCCGGTGACAACTTCCAGATAGTCCCATCTTTCCTTGTTTCCAGAAACCCAGTCCCTGAAGTGCTTGGTTCTGAGAACTGTTAGGGAAAGATGAAACTTTCCTGGCAGGTACTGAGATGTTTGCTTTGTTTTAACTCTGCCTTGATTCCAGGAATGTTAATAGGCATTTTTCCATGCGAACCACACTTTAATAAAAAGATGACTATAGTTAAATCCAGTCCCAAAGGGTAGCTAAAAAATAAAAATATGTAGATAATTGGAAATCCTAGTGCTTCTGCAGCCAATTTTGCCAGGTCACAGAGGGAGACTTTCTGGAAGATTTTAGACCAATCTTACTGATTCTGATTAGGATGGCAGTTCCTAGTTCTTTCAGTTGTCTGCTGTCAATTTTTCCATTAAAGATCACAGCTTTACAGAACACAAACTTCTGGTGTGTTTTTAATCCCTCCAAGTCTTGCAGATGGCATGCAATCCAATGACATGTAACACACATCCTACACCATATCTTTGCCTAACTTTTTGGCGTGATGTTCCAAGCTTTGTAAGTCTAGTCTTTCCCACATGATCCCACACAGCTGTCTCCAGATCCAGGAAGTCCTTGGACAGAAAGCAGAAAATCAGAGCCTCTGCTTCTTGGAATGTGAGGAACTTTATACAAGGGGGTCAGAGATTCCTGGCATGTAAACTGGAACTACTTTCAATCATTCCATTTCCTTTTGGAAAAAGTTAAGGTCAGCGTGGCTAACCAGATGTACTGCTGTTAGCATCCAGAATTACTCTTTAGAGTAAAAACAAAAAAGCCTAATTTTGTTTGGAATTCTAGGCTACAATTGGAACCCTTTCACTGACTAACTGCATAGTCCTGGGTAATCATATACTCTCCATGGAGAATGACTTCCCCTTTGGTAAAATAAAATGGTTGGTTGTGTTGGAACCGTAAGTCCTTTCTAATTTCCACCACGCACAAGATTCCAATCTTATCATAGGTTTCACAGTACTACCCCACATCACCAGTAGATGGCAGACTCGCATTATAATCTGAAACTGATCCAGCACTAGGATAGTGATTGGTAGTCCCAAAGGTTATGAAGCTCCTTGATAACCATTGCATGATGGCACTATTAAAGGTACCTTTATAGGTACAGAGTAATGATCATAAGATTTTTTGTTCTTAACCAGCAGATTAATACACTCCTATGCAAATACTGTGTTTCCATGAAACCTGATGTGGATTCAATACTTGTATATCTGGCATCCTTTCAAACTATACTTTGAAAGGCAATATCCCAACTGGAATAAATCAAATATTTCTTTTCTTATTTCTCATTTATTAATGAACTACTTAACAAGATCACAGTATTTCAGGTCCTAGGCTAAGTACTAAGAATACAGAGATAAAAGAAAAAGACATGATCCCAGTACTCAGGAAATTCATCCTCCAGAAGGACAGACATGGTATTGAGCAATGAATTGTCCTTGGGGTGAGAATCTATAGCTCAGTATCTATTCGGCCATGTTAACATGGGTGTTGAGGGGAAGAGGGTGTTAAGATAAATGTTCATGGTAAAATACTAGATATTTGAGAATGAATGAAGTTTGGTTTAAAAAACAAGAAATTTGCTGGGAGAAAAGTGATGTAGACAGAACAGCATGTGTGAAGAGAGAGTGAGGAGTGTTCCAGGAGCTAAAATAAGCCAGATAACTATGATGTAAAATCAGGCAGATAGTGGTATGAAAAGAGAAGACTAGATCCCAGGGGATTTTCCAGGCCACAAAAAGGAGAACTGGTTTTCACAGAATTCTTGATTTTTCCATGATACCATTGGCAAAGGTGATTTTATTAGACTAGTTAACCAGGATCTTGATGGGCAAAGAAGTCTGGTCCAATAGTACAAGATAGAATAGGCACATTTTGATTGGGAAGTAGAGGAGAGAAACACTGAGACCTGAAAATCAAATTTGGCTTCCATCAGTTTAGATCAAAAGAACATTTGTTGCATTTCTGGGATTAATTAGTATATGCCTTATTGACCAATACCTGATATGGCAGCAAAAAGACTGTCAAAGTGACTTAATCACCTCTATCATGTCTGTGTACCATTGACCGTATTCTCCTTAGTACTAATCATAGCTACCTGTGTGTCAAACACTGGAATTGCCCTTTCAGTGCAAGAATTTGCAACACCCTGCAACCACTGAGCTCGGCTGAAGAGGCCTGTGCCACCCCTCATTTGCCTATCAGCTCCTCATTCATCAAGACTCTGTATCAATTAAGCAATTGTTTTTCTCTGAAAATCTCAGCTCTTCAATAACATGGCCTCTTAACAAATGACACTATGAATTAGCTCCTGGAGTGTTTCTAGGCAGTAGAGGGAACAAATAACATGTCATTATGGATTTTCTGGCCGTAAAACCAAGACAGGTATTAGATTTTAAAGAATTACAGGCTGAAAACAGGCAATCACTTAATTTTAAAAACAAAGTTGGGTTTAGGATCTGCTGTGAACCTGGGACTGCCCACAAAGTTGAAGGTAGACAAAATATTATCTGTGAACTCAAAGGAGCAGCCCATATGTTTACCTCTCCCCAGTTCTATTTTAAATGCCTACAATAGTGACTATTGTATATCTAGACATTTGCTGCAAGGCATGCAAAATCCAAAGTCAATGACTCTTTTCTCTCACCAACTCTATGTGGAACTAAGCATATTTACATATTGTAATCAGTATGTGAGAAATCAGAAATACTTTGGGATAAGCATTTCTTTTTAGCTTGTAGTGACATTTTTAGACCACACAGCAAATAGATAGATTAGATAGATAGATAGATAGATAGATAGATAGATAGATAGATAGATATCAAGAACTATTTATTTTGCAGGCCTAGCTGCAGTTTGAGAGACGATAGTAGCCAGCCATTTATTTTCCTCCAACTTTTTGCTTGATCTAACCATACATTTAACTGTAGGTTATTATAAATATAATGGAGATCTATTTGGGGAAATGAGCCTAGAATCTTAGACAGTTTTATTGGTATTCATAAATATTTATGTTCCAGATATAATCATACTATTATAGTTTTGTACATACTCACACACAAAATTTATGAGGCTACTTATCAACTGAGCCATGCCCCCACTAGTAGGCAGAAAAGTATATTCAAGATGATAAAAATAAGACCCTGTCAGTAAGCCCAAAATACTAAAATAGAAACTATTTATGGTTAGCCTGACCCACTGGTGGGACAAAATGCCCTCCCCCCATATTGCTTTTCTCTCCTCTTGACCTGAAATCTTTACCTTTATAGACAATCATGGATGGCACCATCAGTTGAAAGACTTTTTCTACTGAAGGAGATACGAGAGATGACCTTTCCATGTATTACATATACCCACAGGCTACCTGAAGTTATATGTGATTCTCAGTGCAAATTCCATTTTCTTCCTTCTCCACGCAAAAAAAAAAAAAAAAAAAAAAAAGTACCCACAATTTGTATCTATTCTCTCTCTCTTTTTTTAAAGGTTTCTTTTTTTTATAATTAATTTTCTTTTTAAGATTTATTTATTTATACAAGCACTGGGTACAGTCAGAAGTGCGGGAGGGTGAGAGAATTCACCAGAGCCAGAGGGTAGAGAAGAGCAGACAGACTGACAAAGTACACTGCTGAGGGGAGCAGAGGGCAGCAGGAGAGGTCTGCATACCATGTGGGACCCTCGCCTGGAGGCTGGGGATCGAACCGGTGCTGCCTAGGTTTAGGGGCAGCTTCGCAGCCCAGCACTCAACCGCTGCGCCACCGGGGAGGCCCCTGTATCCATTCTCATTTAGAGCAAACCATTAGCCAAACAATTTAAAGTGGGAAAAAAATATTCTCTGCTATGCCCATTGACCATATTGAAGCAGGTCATGGTTTTCAAGAGTTCCAAGGTAAGATCCCAGAAAGGAGCCTACAGAGCTTCTCTGACTACCTGAAAAATAATAAACTTCATAGCAGTTATTGTGGCTGAAATATTGAGAGGTAGGGCTAAAGAAGCTCCTGGTAGTTTCTTGAAAAGCAGTAATGAGGTGAAGGCCTTTCCCATCAGAACTGTGATCACGATATTGCAGTTTTCCCTACACACCCGCCCAGGCCCCTGGCAGGACAAAATGGGGCGCATTCACTGAAAGGTCAGACGCAGGAAGCACACATTACCTATGTGTTGTTCCGCCAAAGCTGAGAGAATGTTAGAGCTCCTTGTAATTTATTTTAAGAATTCTCCATCAGTATCCAGATAATTGAACCAAATTCAGAGGGGCTGAAGGTCACACAGGAGTAGTGTCACAGACCTGCCAGGCCTGTGACTTGAACCTACATCCAATTACCAGTGAGGTCCAATTTCCTCCACACTGCATATTAAAGCAAGCAGGAGAAGCAAAAGGAACAAAGAAACAGCAGTTTAGCTGAAGGCCCAGGAATTCCTTAGCTGGCTGAAATGAATACTTTCAGGAAAGTCAATTCCCCTGAGAAGAAACAGTAAAATGCTAGCCTCAGATTGCCCTTGGCCAAATGATGTAATGGACACTGAGCCTTTGGTGTGACCTGGTGGATACAGGGCTTTTTCCAAGATAGTCCATGGTCTAGGATCTGTTCTCTTTGTCCATCTGCTTCATACACACAATCCTGGGCCCTACAAGCTTGTTGGAATTTGTCACCCATGCCCTATTTCCTTCTTTGGGCCAAAACATAGTTGTTTTCATATGAACCACACATCTTTTACATTTAGTCCTTCAAGGCCCGATCAGGTCTCTAGATATCTAGTCTGAGGGAATCAAAAAGGCACTTTGGGAGTTACCTTTCTCTACCTTGCCACAAATATTCACCTATCTATCCAGCAGCATAACAGAAAGAGGAATTAGAAGAGAGAACTTTGGTATTAGCCTTTTGCCCTTAGAGAAGATTCAGTGTCCTTAAGCTTCAGTGCCCCATCCACAAAACAATTTGTAATCTCGTAATCTCTACTGTCCATGCCTATATAGATGAGGCCCAAATATGGAGAGATGTGTAAAAGTACTTGATAAACTAAAAGCATTTTGTAAAATCAATGCATTTATTAGTTGTCCCAAGGAGTGATGCTGAGGTTGGCCTCTGAAGCCAGGTATGGAGAACTTCTAAGGATTCTTAAGATGCATCCTCTTATGTCTCTATTCTCAGGCTGTGCCTAGAACCAACTATGTCTCTAAAATTTCCTGACTAAAAGAATCACCATCTTCATGGAAAGTCACAATTTTATACCATCCTTAGTACATCATAGAGGCAGTTTCTTCCTACCATTGCTACTAACCCAGAAATAGAACATATTTCATGTAAGAACTAAATTTTTTCCTCATTATTCCCAACCACATAGGTTATTCTTACAGTATTTTTCCAGAAGATGTTTGCTGGTACACTGTGACCTCCTCAACTCCCTCGTTATTTCCTTGACAGAAACTCCATCTGGTATCCCCATTTTTTCATCTGTCATGTGCACTATACAATAAAAATTGTTTTCCCCTTTGCCTTTTGAGCCAAAATCACCCAAATTTTGTCTCTGCACTTTCTGAAGACATCTCTTCTGAAACAAATCTTTGTAGTAATTTCTCTTGAATCTCAAATATCTTTTTCTCTTCACACATTTATCCTACAAATTTGCATCTTTGCATGCTGACCCCCCTCTGACATTCTGACAGACATTGTCATTTACATAGTGAATTAAAGCCTTTGCCCTCCCTGGAATGCCATCCAAGGACAGGCCAGGCACCTGCCCTTTCTCACCTGTGACATTTATGGTAGGTGCTCTATCAATTAATGGTGTTTGTCTCCTTTCAGGCCCAGTTTATGCTTGACAGTCTTGGAATACAAATCAGATTGAGTGTTGATCATTTGAACTGTAAACTCAGGCTGTGCAGAAGCCTTGGGAAATTGGCACTCCCGAGCAGACAAAAATAATTGAAAATATTAAAAGTTCAGGTAAATTGGAGCATCATGTATGTCTAGTAAATGTTAGAGGGGACCTGGTAAAGTTCAGATATTAGCCCCTAAAGTTTCTGTAGGCAGCCCATACCCCTGCTGCCTTTGTCCAGGGTTCTTCTGAGATAATGATTCTTGAATATTTCCCCCATCAAACTGTTGAGTAACTAAACACAACCTGTATTAAGAATTACAATTAGAATTACAATATTAAGAATGTAAAATTACAGGAATTGATATTACTCTATGCTGTGGTAACTGATTTTCTATCATTTTGATTTATTTTACTCTAACATTTTATTTTGAAACATTTCAGACTTACAGAATGGCTTGTAAAAAGTACAGTGAACTACTGCCTATCCTTCACTCACTAATATTTATGAATTATGAAAATTTCCCCAATTTTCTTGATTTCTCTCTGTATAGTTCCTTCTCCTCCCCAGAACCATTAAAAAGAATCGTACACATCATGATGCTTCATCCACAAATACTTTAGGGTATTTCTCCTAATCACAACATTATTATTACATCCCTGAAATTTAACATTGATATAATTTTAAAATAATTTTTTACTAATATACAACTTACATATAGAGAAATACATAGGTTGTAAGTATACAGTTCAATTAGCTTTGACAAATGCATATTATCCATGGTCCTATCAAGGCAAGCTGCTGTCAATATACAGGGTATTTCCATGATCCTAGAAGATTCCTTCATGCACTTTCCCAGTCAATTCTCTTCACACCCAGAATCAACCAGTGATCTGATTTCTACTACCACAGATTCATTTATCCTCTTCTAAATGAAACCACATAGTATGTATATTTCAGCAATTTTTTTCCTCTCATGATATTTCTGAAATAGTCACCCCTGTGGCAGGGTGTCTCTTGTTCATTCCTTTTTCATTGCTGGTTAGTATTATATTATCTGAATGTAGCACTGTTAGTTACACATCTCATCTGGGCTACTTTGAGTATTTTGGACATTACTATTTTTATACAAGGTTTCATGGACATATTAATACAATAATTCTGTCTAATACGCACTCTATATTCTAATCATCCCAATTGTCCCCAAATGTTAGTTATGTTTTTTTTTTTTCATTCCAAAGTCAAATCAAGGATCACACATTGCATTTGATTGTGCTTTCCTTTGGTGTCTTTTAATTGAGAACAGCTCTGCTTTTAAAAGATATATTTTATAACTTTTTTAATGTTTGAGATAATTGTCATATAGCATGTGTTTCTGTATTTGTTGATTATTCCTTCACGATAAGGTTGAGTTTAAACCTTTTTACAAAAATATAAGATGAGTGATTGTAAAAGCGAGACTTTAAAGCATCCTCACCTCTTGGAGGTAGTGCCTCTGTGTAGTACCATCCACATTAAATCAGGGCTAGCCTGTGTGACCAATAGGCTACTGTGGATGTGATGATGCATGGCTTCAAACCTAGGTTATGAAGACATGATGGAATCTGCATTAATTTCTTGGTTCCCCACCTATAGGTACATCTCACTGTGATACCCTAAGGAGACTCAAGCAGTTCTGCGTGTTACCCAGGTATGGAAGAACCAAATTTCCAATGTCTAATGTCCAGTCATATGTCATTTTCAAAGCAGATAATTGCAACCAGTGAAGCCTTCAGGTGGTTACAGTCTCAGCTGATATCTGATTGTGACCTTATATGAGAGCCAAATGAGAACTTCCTAGCCAAAAGATTCATGAATTCCTCGCCAACAGAAATATGAGAGACAATAAATAGTCACTGTTGTTTTAAGCTATTAAGTTCTTGAGGCATTTATTATTCAACATTAGAGAAGAACTCCAGTAAAGCTGTATGTTTCCCATGGAATGATAGCACACAGCATAGTCTATGATTTGGAGTGCTAAGTTTGATCATTTGGTTAGGTTAGAAAAAGTTACTTTTCTCCATTGTAGTAAAAAAAAAAAAAATCAGTGGGTTGATAATTGAGATTGTCTGAATATTCCAATTCCCAGCTGTTTACCAATGACTTTAGAAACACTGATGATCTGTGACTGAATCAATGATTGCACTGACATTTGAAAATGGAGATTTTTCTAATCCAATAACTGCCTTTACATATATTACCTGGCATTCTTCTATAAAAAAATAAAAAGAAACTTTTTTCACAGGTCCCCATTTCTCTCTCTCTCACTGTCATTAAACCATGAATATGGATAAGGAATTAATTTTTATTCAGAATGCCAATCCTTTATTGTTTTTCTCCACTTATTCATATTGGTCATTGGGAGTCCCTTCAATCTATCTCCTGAGTGATTTGGAAATATCCATACTAATCTTTGAACATTTTAAGGGAAAAGTCTTAAGGCTAGTATATACAGTCTAGAGCTTCTCTGCAGCCATGGAATCAACACAGCACTGGGCCATCTCTTTTTTGTATCATGCCTTGTAGTAATAATTTCAAACTTCATTAAGCAAATATTTATTATGCAGCTGTCAGGACCAGACATAGGTTCTAGGCTCTGGAAATGTAAGCCTTATAGGATTATTATATTCTAGTGAGAATGTTCTCATATTTTGCTCATACAAATTCTCAAATTTTTCAAAAGACCAAGCCTTTATGTCCTGCTTTTGTATGTATTTTGTTTTCTGCTCTTCAAAATGTAGCTTATTAGCTTTTCTTAATTAAGATGACTACTTATTACTATTAAGTCCCTCCTTCCCTTCCCATCCTTCATTTATCTTCTGAGTTCACTTTGGCAGCCATGTTTTCTTCATGGGTCCAGCCATATTTTGTGCCCTCTGGCAAACAGAGAAACATTTTGAACATTTTGGACAAGGGAAAAGTCATTTCCACCTCAGAGTCCAGCTGAAACTAACTTATAAATTCTGTACAGTCCTGATAACTCTGTGTAACACCATTAGATAGCTCCCTGAGGCAGTCATTGGGTGTTACTGTTTAATCAAATCATTTTAAGAGTGTGGAGCTTCCTGAATGCTGAGACAGTATTACACACAAAGTCAAAGCACAGACGATGCTCAATGCCTACTGAATGTGATTTAATAAAGTACCATGGATTGTTGTGACTGAATTGACTGGCTATACAGGTGGCTTGCTGTTTCAGTTTCATGTCTTTTATTTTATGTGGAAGTTTGAAATCCTGCTCAAGACTCTGATCATTTGAGACTTTCACTATATGGAAACTGCAAATTCTAAGCAATGAAGACTATCCATCCCTCTCCTGTTTTCTTTAAATATTTCATATCAAAATCTTTCTGTACCCTTTCTCTATACCAGTCATTCTCAATTGGAGGAAAGTTTGCTCCCAGGGAACAGGTGGCAATGCCTGGAGATACATTCAGCAGCATGACTAGAGGATGTTATTGACATCTAGTGGGTGGAGACCACAAATACTACTAAACATACTACAATGTACAGGTCAATGTCCTCCACAACAAAGAATTATAACATTTAAAGTGTCAGTAGTATGTTGAAGTTGAATAATCCTCACATTATGCATGATCTAAGTCACCTTATAAGATGTAAAAGTGCTGATGCCCACAGTGTCATGGAGGGCAAGTCAGTGAAGCCTGAACATAGCTTTTGAGTAACACAAACAACTATGTCACTGCTGACGGTAGCAGAATCAAATTTCAGGACCAAATTGACAATATCTGAGTTATTAGGAGAACTGGAGTCCACAAAGAATGATCTAAGAAAGGTTTGCTTGCTTTTTGTTTTCTGGGTTTTTTTTTTGTTTTTGTTTTTGTTTTGTTTTGAATCTTGAATAAGAATTTGAATAAGAATCCTATTTATTTTATTCTGCTTTTGCTGCACTCTACAAACTTTTAAAGGGAATCCAACTCATCACCTGTATTTTTTCTCCACTGCCTCCCTTTTGGATACATCTGGGATGGAAAACTCCATGGATCATAGCAAAAGATACCTTTATCTGTTTCTTGTTTTACAAGGCCTTGTTTTCCTTAGCCAGGCTTGACCTAACTCTTACCTTTGCAGGTTACAGGTTTCAACTTATTCTTGAAGAGCTGCTACCCTCACTCTACCCAGAGACCCTGCTTCAGTCACTGGACCAACAGCTGCCTTCACAGTCAGCAAGAAAGTGAGGTCACACAGATTTTGGTGGCAGTGATTACATGGGCTTTTTGCATTTGGCCTGGAATGTCTTGAGGCATTCAATCCCCTCTCCTGTGGTGCCTTTGTGGGCCTTCTCTTAACAAATGCCTACTTGTTCTTCCTCAAAGCTCACAGAGTGTCAGGAGCCAAGATGGAGCCCTAGTTTGCATTCCCGGCACTTACTGGCATGACCTCAGTAATCCTGCAGCTGCAGCATGAATGGGACCATTTGATGGTTTAGCTGAGGACTTAAGTGGTGTTGGATGGCACAGAATCCTCCCATTTAACAGCACTGTCAAATCTCCAACTAGATTCAAACTAACGCACATTGGAAAAATCACTTGCTTGTCTGAGCTCCCCACCTTGCAAGGAGAGAGAGTCAGGGATCTGGATTCTGTTGCCTCTGCCCCTGTCCCACCCCAGAACTGGGGTTGGTGCACAATGCTCAGTAAATCTTGGCTAAACTGAATGATGAAAACCTAAGTATCAAAGTGAAATTTTATAGACTGGTTAGTACTGTAGGGAAGGGAAAAGAATCTTATTTTATTCTGCTTCTTTGGCTGAGGGCCTGTAGATTAGACTAACAAAAGACAAGTTAACAAGAGAAAAACAAACAGAAACTTATTGACATGTGTTTCCATACTGCACACACATGGAGTACTCAGAGATGACTAACCTAAAGGGATTAAAATCTCGAGCCTATAAACCACTATAGCAAAGGAAAAATACATTTTTAGAGAAGGAATAAGAAAAAAGAAAGGGACTTTGAGTCTCTGTTGTGGCATAAATTGTGGGCGGCAAATGTATGGGGAAATTAATGTTCTCTAAAGGATAGTTTTACCAAGATTTGTTACATTGATTCCTTGGTGTTGTTTTTGGACTAAGGATAGGGAGTTACCTTTGGACTATAATTCCTGGGTATCTATTTATCCTTCCTGGTAGAGGGGGGAGTGGGGGACACCTTTACAAATTTATGCCCAGCTTTTAGGCAAATAGGGGGAGGGAAGTACTGTTTCCTCTAATTGCTTCTTCTCAATTGCCTTCCGTTCAAAATAATCATTATGCCAAAGTGGAGTATTTTAGAGTGATTTGTTTTGCCACCTCCTCTGCTTTCCCAGAGCATTCCGTGCTTCCTTCTGCTGTAGCACATTTTATACATACTGTTCAGTTGCCTGTTCTTTGGTCTATATCCCAAACTGGAGGGGAAAGCCTATGACTGTTGGATCTGTGGAATCCCTATGACCTAGCACAGTGGCCAGCATCTAGTAAGCACTCAGTACACATTTGTTAAATGTACAAAAGAAGGACAGAAAATTAAACAGTACCTTATTAAGTCTTCTTTCCATGTAATTTCCTCCATGCCTTGCACTGTAGCCGGACTGCCTCCATTTTGCAACAGGAAACACCTCTAGACTGAAAATTAGGAATACATGTAATTATACTCTACCGAATTGTATTCCGTCTCTAGGATTAACTGTTAACTCACTGAATTTCATCTTGTACTTGCTCCTTATAATTAACGGTTAACTGGCTTCACCTGCATCCTTGGAGACTTGGAAAATTGATTGTTAATTCCCTGATAAAAGTCTCTGTGTCTCTCTGAGTTGATAGTGGCACCAGGAACAAATATCTGCTGATGGCTTAGAAAGCAGCCTGCTGTGAATGGCAAATACCTTGACTCCTGTCACCTGGACTGCCCTGCCCCTCCTTGGACTTAGAGTTGTGAAGCCCTACACTTCCCTCACTTTCCTTCACACCTTATGAAATCCCAGCACTTCCGCCATTCAAGGAGCCAGTTTTTCGGGGGTACCTATCCTTTCAACTCCTTTGATGGTCATTCCCAATAAAACTCCTCCATGTAAAAACAGTTCTCCCTCTTGGGCCTCCCTGGTGGTGCAGGCAGTTGAGCACAGCACTGTGAGGCTGTCCACAGCCTCTGCAGCGCAGGTTCGATCCCAGCCAGCCGGCGAGAATCCCACATGGTGTGGCAGACCTCTCCTGTCTCTCCCGCTGCTCCCCTCAGCAGAGTCTTCAGTCCATCTGCCTGTTCGGTTCCCCGCTCTGTCTCTGGTGAATCCTCTCACCCTCCCGCGCATCTGGCCTGTACCCCGGTTCTTGAATAAATAAATAAATCTTAAAAAAAAAAAAGAAAAACAATTCTCCCGCTTCAGGGTTTGGTTTTCTGGGTGTGAGTGAAAAACAAAACACCTGGCTTGGTTGGTTACAGCATAACAAACTGGGGAAGTGGGGAGGGTTATAAAACACCAAGGTTATAAAATACTGTCAAGGTGGTCTTGGTGCCTGAACTTTGTCCCAAAGAGTGGTTCTTAGAGGGCAGGTCCAGGTCTCCACAATTCCTGTCCCTAGCAAAGCTACTAGTGGTAGTTTAATAAATGCCTTTCTCTGAGGAGGTTGAGTGTGGCAAAAATAAAAATCAGCAAAGTGCAGGAGTAGTTGGTTGCTAGAATTTCAGCAGAATTACATGGTGGTAGCTTCCCTCACATCATGCCACGTGATTAAAAAAAGAGTAATTCAGATTCCTTTTATACTCTACTCTCTGAGGTTTTCTTCATCTGACAGAATCATCTCTCCGATATTGCTCTCAGTAGGAAAATCTCCATTTCTGCTAGGGAACAGAGGTGAGAATATGCCAATTGGTAGGACCCCATAAATACTATTTTTTTTCAGCAGTCAGATAAAGGGAGAGGACTCTTGCCATCTCTTAGACACAGCCATCAGCAGGTCTCAGGAAACAATCTTAGCAATTCATTTTGATTAATGAAATTCAGCTCAAAGATGTAAAACCATTTCTATGTAACAGAAGAGGCATACAAGGCATGCACAACTCTCCTCCCTGGAATCACAGACTCCTAACAGGTCCTGCATGTTTGTTTTTTAAAAATGCCCAGGCATAGCTTGATAGCACTGACTTTAACCCCTGCACTACGAGGGAGCCCAAAGGACATAAAAACATTAATTCAAAAAGATACCTGCACCCCTATGTTTATTGCAGCACTATTCACAATAGGTAAGATGTGGAAACAGCCCAAATGCCCAAAATTAGATGACAGGATCAAGAAGATGTGGTATGTATACACAATGGAATACTATTAAGCAATCAAAAAGATAAACTCATGCCATGTGCAGCAACATGGGCGGAGCTTGAAAAGATCAAGCTCAGTGAAATAAGCCAGAAAAGAAAACTATCGAATGGTTTCACTTATAGGAGGAATATAGAGGGACCAAATAAGGGACTAAGGAAAAAGCAATAATAATGGTAATAATAAAACAACAAAACTAGCAGGCAACCATTAATAAGAGACATTCTGCAAGGGAGGGGGGAGAAAAAAAAGATCGAAACAGGAGCGAAGAGCACAAGGGACTATGGTGATGGTTCACAGGTGAACTGGTGGGAATTTTACCAGGACTACAGAATGCTGTAAAAGATATTGTAAGGGCAGGACCAGGCACAGTGCAGGTTTTCTGATCCCATGCAGATCGGGTAAAGGAGGAGTCAGAGTCCTCAGTAGTTTTGCAGGTTTTTTATTTGGGGTTCACCAGGCATATGGCAGGCAGGGGTGCTGGCTGGGGGGCTGGGAGGCTGGCAGGCCTCCCAGCCCCCAGCAAGTCTTCACTCTATCTGGGCTCTCTGGCGTTCTCTGCTTCTGCTTCGGCTTCTCCTTCAGGTTCTGCTGCTGCTGGCTGGGGCTGCTGGCGTCCCCCCCGTGACGCCGCCCTTAAAAGCACAGTCTTAGCTCAGCTGAATCCCATCTACCTATGCCCACACCCTACTCCAGGTGCCCGCCATCAGGCATGCATTCAGGACAAGGATCCATCATCTATCCTGATGGCGGAAGGGCAGAAAAGCCTGATATTTTCTTTACCCTACAGTCCACCCCCTCAGGGTTTTCTGCCACACAGTCTATACATACATATACAATTTTCTAAGCAAACAAACAATGCAGCCATGGCCCACAAAAGCAAATACATCAAATAACAAAATACAACATAACAAAATACAACAGAACACAAATAAGTCCAGGCAGGGCACCAACCAAGTGCAAAAGACAATTATTGGTACCAGCAGATGAGCCACCAAATCTGCTGCCGAAGGCACTGCTCATACGAGGGAGGGGAAATCACACACGGCATCTGCTATAACACACCAGGAGCCGTCAGGCTTCCTGGCCTTCTCTGGCTGTAGTCTCGGCTACAAGGCACACACAGCATCCACCCCCAGGATGCACTAGCTCTGGGATTGGCAATTTTATTCTGTTGGGGGTAATCGCCAACCCTCAGGGTTTCTGTCTGCAGTCGCTCCAACACTCGGCCTTCATGGCCACCCATGCGACTCACAGACCCCTGCTCTCAAGCCAACCCACTGCACAAGCACATGGGTCGGGGATCCAAACTTTGCATTTGGCTTGGGCTCCACCCCAAGCCACATTCCCCACCCGTCCCCCAAGGACGGGCTCCTCAGCTCCTCACCCTCACTCAAGAATGAGCAGGGCATCACCCATAGGTGATTTTACGAGACTCACAGGGCTTCAGCATACCCAGGCTGCTTAACAGCCGCTTTAGGGCTTCTTAACTTAGCATCAGTACCAGCTTTTGCCACCTTAGTTGGCTTTTCTCCTCCACCTGGCCACTGGGCATACACAGGCTGCTTTTGGCCATCTAGGCCCACTGGCCACCCCCAGATTCTCAAAAAATAAACATAACCTGCTAAGGTCCTCCGCCTTCTGGCGGGATTGTCAGTCCAAAATCATCAGTTCATCAGTCTATCAGTCCATTGGCCTCTCCCTGCTTCAGCAATGGCCTGCTGCCTCAGGGGTCATTGGCTGGTCCTTTCCGGTGTCGTTGGCTGGTCCTATCCGGTGTCGTTGGCTGGTCCTATCCGGTGTCGTTGGCTGGTCCTTTCGGGCGTCTCCTTCACGCCAGGTCTCATCCTGTAGCTCGTGGACGTATCCATCTTCTATACCGCCATGGTGCCTCCAGCGTCGTCACAGGCAAAGTCTGTTCTCCTTAGTCCCTCCAGGTCTTCGGAGGGCTCCAATACCCGTCTGCATGGATCTTGCCGACATACGCCAATTGTAAGGGCAGGACCAGGCACAGTGCAGGTTTTCTGATCCCATGCAGATCGGGTAAAGGAGGAGTCAGAGTCCTCAGTAGTTTTGCAGGTTTTTTATTTGGGGTTCACCAGGCATATGGCAGGCAGGGGTGCTGGCTGGGGGGCTGGGAGGCCTGCCAGCCTCCCAGCCCCCAGCAAGTCTTCACTCTATCTGGGCTCTCTGGCGTTCTCTGCTTCTGCTTCGGCTTCTCCTTCAGGTTCTGCTGCTGCTGGCTGGGGCTGCTGGCGTCCCCCCCGTGACGCCGCCCTTAAAAGCACAGTCTTAGCTCAGCTGAATCCCATCTACCTATGCCCACACCCTACTCCAGGTGCCCGCCATCAGGCATGCATTCAGGACAAGGATCCATCATCTATCCTGATGGCGGAAGGGCAGAAAAGCCTGATATTTTCTTTACCCTACAGATATAAATTTAAAAAATAAATGATAGGGCCTCCCCGGTGGCGCAGCGGTTGAGCGCTGGGTTGCGAAGCTGCCCACAGCCTCTGCAGCGCTGGTTCGATCCCCGGCTGCTCCGCGGCCACCGGAGGAGGGTCCCACATGGCGCGCAGACCTCTCCTGCCGCCCGCTGCTCCCCTCAGCAGTGTACTTCGGTCCTTCTGCCTGCTCTGCTCCCCGCTCTGGCTCTGGTGAATTCTCTCACCCTCCCGCGCTTCTGACTGTACCCAGTGCTTGTATAAATAAATAAATAAATCTTAAAAACAACAACAACAACAACAACAAAACAAACTCCCAGACATTAAAAAAAATAAAATAAAATAAATAAAAAATAAATGATAAAAAACAATAAAATTGCCCAGGCAGTTCTAATGTGCAGCTTGAGAATCACCAACTTGGTATTGAGAACAGGTGGGGATTTTGAAATCACCAAATTAATCATAAGTGGCTAAAATGAGTAACCTAGGTCTTTATACAGAATGTGGAATCAGCAAAACATCACAGTATGGAGGGAAAAAACAAAAACAATTCAGAATATGAGTGCAGAAAGATACAAATCACAATATGCACCCCCAATATTATATACTCTATATATTGGTTATGTATAGGTAAAAGTCTGTAAGTGGATTAGAAAGTAGAGCTTTGAATTTTTTTCAGGTATTTGTCTCTGGGGAGGTGGAATGAACTAAGGAGGCAGACGAAGAAGCTAAAAGAAGTGTTCATTTCCTGTCTGCTTTACTTCATTTATATTTTAAAGACAGTTCTTGAAACAAACATTAAAAAATGTTAACAATAGTCTCAGCTAGAAGGCAGGCACATAATTGTATTCTTTTGTATTTTTCTATTTTTTTAGAAGTTCTTGGAACCAAAATAGTCTTAAAAATAAAGATCTAGTACGTATGTTTTTTCTAAGTGAGAACTATGAAGACCCTGTAGCTTAAGTGACATGGAAACCATGTTAGGGTCAGTGTCCAGGCCTCTGGCCTCTCACCTGGGCTCAACCATCGACCTTTGCTGAGTCACTGATTGTCCTGGCTGGAAAGTCCTGGCTGGTGCCCTCTCAGCATCCCTTAACCTTCTTGCCAGAGCTTCCCAACCTCCCCAGGCCAGGATTTTCTACTAGGAATCTGCAGACTGCTGTTCTCTGTTTTGGTTGATTTCCAGAGCTGGGAGCACCGCAGAGGGTGTGAGCTCAGAGCCCTAGCCTGGTGCATTTCAGCCAGCAGGTCTGGCTCCAGGCACCACCAACGTGCAGGGATCCTGCTGAGCTGCTGCACCCCTCGTCGCAGAGCAGCACTCAGGTGGGCGTTCCATTCCGGGTGGCGACCCTGCAAGGAAGGCAATCAGACAGCTTGTATCTGAGCTGAAAAGCCCCTTGCACAGCGACTCAGACACAATGTTGGATGAATGTGCTTCACTGCAGAGCTCTGCAGCTGGATTATTGACTGGGTCTTGAGAAAGACGCTGAAATGAAATGGGGAGAATGAAGTGATCTGCTCTTTTGATTTGGACGCTTCTAGGATTTTTCAGGTTCCAGATGGCCCAGGCCAGAAACAAAAAATCTCACTGTCATCCTTAGCTAAAAAGATGAGGAATCTGCTGTGTAAGTCATTTTCTCTTAATAAAAAGCAAATACACAATGGCACGTGCTGGCATTTTTCTCCTCTCATGTTGTGATATGACTGATTCACCTGTCACTGAGCTGTCTGAATGAACTGGGTTTTCCCTATTTCCTAGCAAACTCTGGTTTAAAAGCAAGCCAGCTCCTGAGAACAGTCGAGGAGCCATGGATTAGGAGTACAGTCTGAAATTATGTCAGGCAATTAGGGGGCTTAATGGATGAACAGCTGTCAAAGCACTGTAGGGTGTTTGATAACCTCGAAGATTGCTTATTGTGAGTGGAAACTACAAGGTGAAAAAAGAGATGGGGATGGATGAGTTTGCACTTCTTCCTCCTTGTCTTTGAAGAGTTTAACAATGCAGTCACTGGGGAGGGTGCCGGGGGACTAGCAAGATTCTAGTTTGAGGAAAGGAAAGCAGAACCATATAATTTAGAAAGAACAAGCAGAAATTGGGAGCAGGGCTGCACATTTAATGCAGAAATTTAAAGCACAGAAGTCTGATGGAAGGGAAAGGGGAGAAAGCCATGTTATCCAGTATCTCCAAAGGAGGAGTTGGAGACAGTAAGATGAGCTAGGATTCCCACCCTAGCTCCCGCCATATCTCCAAACACAAAACAGAGGAACTGCAACATCTGCTTACTTTTGAATCAGCCTCTCCCAGGATTTTGCAAGCTCCAGAAATTGAACTCAAGTAATGTTCTAGGCATCAGAGTGTTTTACTGCTGGATTGCAATAGAAGGAATTTTCCTGATGCCTGTGAAACAGGAGACCATTGATTCTCTAATGTAGGGACATCAGACAGAGGTCTATTTGTTTGCCAACTCCAGTTGAGTAGCAGTGGCTGACTGGAGCATATCGTAGAGAAAGATATTAAGGTCAGAATCAGGTTCTGCAAAGTGATTAGTGATGTCTGTCTTGGGTGTGTATTAATACATGTGCATTTCCTAATTTTCATCTCTGCTTTGCATGCTTGTCCTTCTTCAGGGGAACCACCACCACTAATATCAATGTAATCATCTTTGTGTAATAAATTTTAGGCTTTTCTGCTAAAGTGCTTTCAACCTAAAAGAGAAGGCAAAATAGCTCAGCAATGATATTTTTTCCTAAATCATACTGGCTATACAGAATAGGACAAATGTACAGTTCAAGTGGCATTGAAATGCTCTTTCACTGGCTTGCCTCAGTACTGAAATGCTTATAGATCTTATACCAGAGAGAACAGATCTTTGTTTTTAGGTTCATCCTCTAAAAATCAAACGGACCTCTATATTTAAGCCCAACTCTCTAAAATGAAGCAACCAGAAATTTGCAATTGTGTGGCTAAAATAAGTATTCAGTGACTAAGTCTCCTTTCAAGGGTGTGATGTAGGTTGTAACTTTGCACACACATCCAATTACTTAATAGGTCCTTGAGCTTCTCAAGCACTAAAATGATTATGGTGAAATAATAAGGAAGGGTAGCTTTGGAACAGAACTCTGCAACCTCTGTCTCGCTGTGGGAGGAAGGAATGGCTCAGAAGGATGACTCAGGTCTTGAAAAGAGACAGAACTGAATAGAAGGACAGGAGAGGAATTGGGAGGAAAGAAAGAGAAAAGGAAGTGGGAGGGACTCAAGTCCTTATTGCAGATAGCTACAGCTTGACAAAACTGAAATACTCAAAAAATTTTTTAAAAGAGATTGTGGTAGGCAGAATAACACCCCCCCAACCACAAATATCTTGATCCGACTCCCTGCTTCTGTGCATGGTAATGGATGTTTCAGATGTGATTAAGTTAAAGTTCTTGAGGTGTTGAAATTATTCTGGTTTCTATTAAAGGGCTAAAGATAATCACAAGGGACCTTATAAGAAAGAGTCAGGAAAACAACTGTCCATGAAGGAGATAGGGTAATAGAGATAGGGAGGGCAGCACAACCTGGGGCCAAGAGCCAAGGCATGTGGGTAGCCTTTAGAAGTTGGGGAAGGAAAGGACAGATTACCCCTACAGCTTCCAGAAGGAAGACAGTCCTGTGGACCTATGTTAGATTTCTGACACTTTCAGGACTGGAAGTAAGAAATGTATCACTCAACCCATGGCAATTCAGTGAAGCAGAAAAGGAAACTAAGACAGACTCCCAGGCTGATTTGTGAAGCGTCTCCTCCATCTCCACAGCCTTCAGGTGTCTGGTAGTCTCACCTCCATAAACAACTGTCCTTATAAAAGAAGTCCCCATTGTATGTTGTGTAGATTATTTTAGTTCCTTATTGTAATCAACTTCAGCAGTATTTGACTAATTGTAAATTTTGTCCATGTTACAGGAATTCCGAGCACAATAATTCATTCCCAATCCCTCTCCAAGTAAGGCTGTCGGTTTAGCAGCAAAGGAGTAGCTATAGCTTGGGTAGGAAGAAACTTTAGGTGGGAAATTCCTAAAATCCTAGTCTATAAACTATGTGTGTCATGATGAGGTATAAGAAGACTCACAATTTAAAATAGTATTTGATTGTTCTGTGTCAATTTTGATGTTATGAGACCTGTTTTTATATCAGTCCTCCATCTATCACAATGGGGGAAAGAATGACTTCAGTTGATCATTTGGACTTTAAGTATCCGTATCTTTGGAGGTTAGTTAAGGTGAAATACATCAAAACTTCTTTCAGAGAATTAGTCTGTAGATTCCATGAGTTTGGGGCCCAGGCCCATTTTTAACCATCAACGAGTTTCTGTAACTAGCAGAACTCCTGGCCTTAGGTAGGCATTTCAGCAACAAATCTTGTTGAATAAATGAGTAAAATAAAGAGTAATCATTGATGGTGGTCATTCATTCCATGACTTTCCCTAAGGAAAGTGTAGGAAATGTTTAAGACTGTTGCTGATATTTGTAAGAAATACAGTGGTCTTTAAAATGGAAGGAAAAAATATTTCTCTGCATGTGATCCTTATTATAGGGGACGTGAATTTTCTCCTTTGTCTTTGTGTGCTTAAATTTTGCATATTAAATACAAATTACATTTACAATACTATATAAATTATTTTCCAACCCACCTTTTACCCTTCACTGTATAATTGACCCCTTTTACCTGATTTATTTACCCACTCCACCTTATCCTTTCCCTTCTGGAAACCACTAATTGATCTTATAATCTAAAAATGTATTTTGCATTACTTATTGATAGTTCATTCATTTATTTGGCCTATAATTGGTAAACTTAATGTATTAATAGTATATATACATGTTGAATTTTAATGATGAACACCTGAAGCCTATATGTTATAATAAATGTTATTTCAATAAAAAATTGTAGAAAATAAGTATGTCAACAACTTTAGCTATCTTGTCAATTTTACTGTTTTATTTTCTAAAATTTACATTTAGAGTTTAAAAACCATATTGAAAATAATTCAAATGAATGTCAGAATAAATTTTTCAATTTAATTATTAACAAAAGATATTTTAAAAAAAGTACATTTTTAGGAAATATGGTTAATTGAATAGAGTTGGATGACTCCTTGGAGATAGTTTTAGCTGTCAGAGGAAGGCATTAAACTCATGAGTAGAGTTATTAGTGTACAATTGAGATGTACCCAGAGACCCCCAAATTTGCATGTTATAAAATGGGGTCCTGCTAGCTGCCACATAATGGCAATGGATACTCTTAGTGTGATAGATCTTCAATAGAATTAGTGTGCATAGAGAAGAGAAGATATTACTAAGAGTTTATCAATGAAACACCCCAAATTACTCATCCCCTCCTGGGTAAATGCTCAGTCTGATAGGGTTGCCCAAAAGAAGGGTCACTGAAGGCCTCCTTGGTGGTGCGAGGGGTTAAGCACAGCATTGTGAAGCTGTCCACAGCCTCTGCAGCATGAAAGTTTGATCCTGGTCGGCCAGGGAGCAACCCGCATGGCGTAGTAGATACCTCTCCTGTCTCTCCCACTGTTCCCCCAGCAGTGTATTTCAGTCAGTCTCCCTGTTCTGTACCCTACTCTGTCTCTGGTGAATCCTTTCATCCCCCGCATCTCTGGCCTGTACCCCAGTTCTTGTATGCATAAATAAATCTTTTAAAAAAAAAAGAATGGCCACTGAGACATGAAAACTTGCTGCAAGTTAAAGGCACATTCTGGGAGGGAGCCATAGAAAAGGGGTTCTGAAACAGATCCCAGAATGCTGGGACAAAAGCGGCTACCAAGATAATAGCTGCCATTGTCAGTGTTCCATCATGTCTCTCACCCATGTGTTTCTTCCAAGTGTCTCTACATGTCTCTCCTCCACATGTCTCCTTCCATGTCTCTTTCCCAGCTGTACCAGAATGCAAGTTGGGCTGTAGAAGCAAGAGCTCTTCTTTTTTACCCTGGCGCCCATGTGCCTTTTGTTAAATATTGGGTTGTTCGAGAAATCATGATGCATTTTTGCTTGAAAAACATAGAAAAAATATTTCATGACTTTTCCAGCAACTCAATAGCTTCACCTGACCACTCAACTCCACCCCTTATTCTCAGTAGCACACTAGGATCTGTAGTCCAAGGAGGCCACAAGTAAGAAGGGGTGGGGAACATGGTACCTCCTCTACCAGAGTTGATTATTAATCCCTGATTTTCCTTCAGACAAGTGAGACACAAAAATAGGCAGGAAAAGATAAGGATTAGTATTATGGTAAGGAGTGAAGACTTGAGTCAGACCTTGAGTCTATCCCTTACTCATTGTTGTTTACTGACAGGTTACCTAATATCTCTCATCCCTCATGTTCTCATCTGTAAAATGGGATAAACATTACTTTACAGAACTCTGTAGAAGCCGAGTAAGATACAAATTGTAAAGCATTTAGCATTGTGCCTGGCACATTATAAGTATTCAATACATGTCAGCTCTTATTATTTTTTTTATGAACAAATCAAATAGTCGCAGCCATGATGCTGATATATCCTGCTGATATGCAAACTGATTTTTCAGTGCACACAAGCAGAGGACACTGGGAATTCCTGGTTTTTTTCCTAGCAATAATTAGAAATGACAGAATGATTAGGTGGTTAGAGGACATGATTAACCTCTTGACTCTTAGCACTGTCCTCTGTAAGAGAAGGGGATAGAATGGGAAGACCTTTAAGATTCTTCCCTGCTCTAAGATGTATGTTTATAAGATTTATTTTTGTATTGGAAACATTCATTTGAAGGATAATGACTTTTCATAAAATTCACTTTTTAAAAATAAACTACAGTCTATTCCTTCCTATAATCTATTGTCCCAGATGAGTATTGGAGAACATAAGAAAGGTCCTGGTCAATTGTTTTAAAACTCTATACACAAAGATAGAAGTATATTCCGGGGTTTTGCTCACTGCTGTTTGGGAAAACTAAATTATATTTGCCTAGGAAATGGACTAGAGAGTGCAGGGGGCTAAGAATGAAACCATGCTTTGGTAAAGAGGGAGGTCTGACCATTTCAAGGTGAGCAATGGCTAACTTTGTGCTGACAAAATTTAAGATTATATCTGACTGAAATGAATAATAACTTTTCGTTTTATAGATGACTGCCCCATGGCTGCCCAGGGCTCCCAATTATGGTGCCACCTCATCTAACCTCACATTCTATTCCCTTCTCCCTCATCATAGCTTAGCTACCCAACCTTCCATTCCCCCTCAGGGGCTTGCTTCTAGTTGCTATGGCAACTGCCTGCTAATCCAAGCTTAAAGCACCAGTCCTGCCTTCACAAGCAAGGAAGACTTCTGGAGACAATCTCTTCCTGGAGGTGAAATTAGACCAGTGGGGAAAACTCAAACTAAGACTTAAGATTCATATTTTGAAACAAGTACACTGTGATGCCTTTCAAATTGCAACATGGGAGAAATCTCCCTTTCTACATATATGTACAGCTAACTTGGTACCTTTTATTCCTGTTCTTTCCTTTTGCTGACCATGTATGTTCTATCTACTGTGATAACATTGACATCCTGGTGTGTCTATTCTAAGGTAGAGATTGCCGATTATTATTCAAATTCAATGAGCCAGAACCATTTCCTGGACTCTCACTAACGTAGGAAGAAATGACACTGGAACAAAATCAATAAAACAAAACAAACAAACAAAAACCTCTGATAAATTCCCATCTGATGTCTGATTGACTTCTTTTATACCCAAGGGAGATTGGTCAAGCCACGCTAAGGTGGAAGTGTGTTCTGGATGTGGAATCATTACAAGATGGAGTAATGTTTCCAAATGATTTTTACTAGTCTAAGACACTTGTGTCCTGGGTTTAGAGTTCCCATTTCAGCTGCTCTGACCTCCAAACTCTATCTCCTGCCCCCTAACCCTATGTCTTGGCTGGCGTGCACCAAAAAAGGTAAATGGCTAACAGCATTTAATTATTGCCTGTCCCCAGAGGTGTTTTGATTTTGATATGAAGTAGAGTGGCAATTCAAAATACAATAGAATTTAAGTATAGAAGCAGGAGGGAATGGGAAGAAATGGAGATGTTCATGACTCTGAAGTCCAATAACCTAGATTGAATCCCATCTGCACTTCTGCATGTAGGCAAGTTACTTAATCTTTCTAAACTTTCATTTTCTCACCTGTATTAGGGGATCATAATTTCCATCTCATAGAGAAAGCTCAGAAGATTAAAATATATTACCCATGTAAAGTGTCAAGGGAAAGAACAAATGCTTAACAAATGATGGTTCTTGCTATAAGTAAAGCTTTAAAGGAAGGAAATTAAGAATGGTTGTGAAAATCAAATCACTCTTTAATCATTTATTAACCAAATATGTATTAAGCACCTATCAATGTATCCAGGCAGCATATTAAATGCCAGGCTGAGAGAATAACTGTGAACAAGACAGATAAACTGCCATTCCTGAGCATACATATTAGTGAGGAAAAACAGGGAATAAACAAGTACATGTATAATATAATGTCTGTAGTGATGTGTTATAAAAAAAAGTATGTAAGGAGATAGCAATGTGGAAGGGAGTGATTTGGGTAGGATGGTAGGAGAAGATATGAAGAGGGGGCAGCCATAGAATTTTAAGTGAAATAGGGGAGTCAGGTAAGACTCTTTAGTTGGAAAGAATCAGTGAATTTTTTTTCAAAATTCTTATTACTATAATTATATCAAAAGATGGAAATTTACTTGGTGAAAGGTAAGATGGATCATGAATCTGAAATTCATCCTTCTTGATGAAAGAAGGGAACCAGGATTTGCTGAGTTCTTATTATGTACTTCCTACTTTAAGCCAGTTCATTTTGTCCTCTAACCACTTAATCACATTTTTCATAATAGCCTATGATGTGATTATTAATCTTCCAGTGTGGATACTGAGTCCTGAGAATTTTCAGCAACTTGTCCTCAAATAATAAAGAGATGCAATAGAATTCAGACAGATCACACTGACTACTAAGAAGTACACACACACACACACACACACACCCTCTTTAAAAGACATTAACCCTCATATGGTCAATGAAAATGTATCCAAAAAGCTCCAGGTCTAAACTCTTCTCTCAACACAAACATAGAATACTGTAAATCTGGCCTTGGGCCATCTTCAAAAAGAGTGTGATTCCTACTTGAAAGCTATGCACTGCCCATTTCTAGATTTACCATGGGGAGACCTAGCATGGAGGCATTCTATTGTTACAAGATGACATTATATTACTACCTTTCAGCCTTGATATTCTTGAGCTCAAAGAATTTCACAGAAGACCAGCTGTTCTGCTCTGTGGGGAGTTTTCAGATGAGTTAATGATTTTTTTGAATGTACAGTTAAGTGGCAGATTGCCAACATAGGAGTCTTTGGTCACCTGTAGGAGGTATACCTATAAAGATCATCAGTTTTATTGTGTAAAAAGAATATATAGGGAATCAGTTTTTTAAAGGTTGGCTCTTAGGAAATTTATACTTATTTAAGATATTGTCTTTGCTTAAATTATTTTACCTGCCATTAAATCTTATTTGTTTAATCTATGAAGAAGGAAGATTTTTATCTTTTCTTTTTTTAACAGATTTTTTAAAAAGATTTATTTATTTATTTATGCATACAAGAACTGGAGAGCAGGACAGAGGTGTGTGGGGGTGAGAGGATTCACCAGAAAGAGAGTGGGGAACAGAACAGGCAGATTGACTGAAATACACTGCTGAGGGGAGCAGCGGGCAAGCCAGGAGAGGTCTGATGCACCATGTGGGTAGCTCCCTGGTGGGGGATCGAGCTTATGTTGCAGTGGCTGTGGCTAGTTTCATAGGTTGTGTCTTAACCCCTTGCACCATCAGGGAGGCCTGATTTTTATCTTTTTTATGCAGATGGAGAATCTAAGATTTAGAAATATTTGCTGAGTTACCTAAGATTAGCTAACCAGTAAGCTTAGGTTTGAGTCCATATCTATCCAGATTTTCCAAAGTCTGTACTTACTCAAATAAAGCAGCAAGGTAGACTTAATTTTGGAAAATCAAATTCTTTTTAATTCAAGACTGAAATAATGACCTCATTGCATACGTCATTTTATTCTTTCAACTAGAAAAAATAAGAAGGGAAAGATGACTTCTCATTTTCTTTCCTTTAGTTATGGTATGCTGTTTTATACAATTATTGAATATTTTTTATTTAAAATTATATGTTGAAATAAAACACGTTGATCTACCATGAGCCATTTATACTGAGAATTAACTTGATCAGATTTTCTGTTAGTGATTCCTGAAATAATAGGATATACCATGGTGAATCTGATGGTGGGATTAGGATGCAGTGACATCAAACCTCAGGGGACTAGATCCAGGAAGGGAGGTAGGAAAATTGGGAGGTGAAAGGTATGAGTGGAGGGTAGAAAACTGGGGGTGAGGGTGGTTTGAAGGTTCTGCAGTATGGAGGGCATGGAAGCTGGGAAAATGGGGGTTTTAGAGAGCTGAGGGTTGGAGATAGAGAGGATGCGGGTGGAAAGTAGTTAGTTTAGTGGTGAAGGTAGGTTGTATGAGAGCAATGGAAACGAGATATACAGGATTAGATCTCAGAATGGACCTGGAGGAGAAAATAGAAGGAATAGGGAAACTTCCTTTCATAGTCCTATGAGAAGACAAAGCTCTCTGGGAGTAAAACATAATAAAATAGTACATAAAATTATACTTCCAGGAACCACTTAGTACCTAAGGAGAGGTCACAGTAACCTCGTTTGCCTTGAGGAGAGCTGAGCTTTTTTCTCACTTGATGCACCATGGAATTAACTCCAACGAAAATATAAATCCATCTGTTCTTTGAGAGCCATAATAACCTCCCTGCCTCAAAAGTAGTTGTGGCCCTTGTGGAATGATGATCTACTTTTAATTCATCCATCACCAGAACCAGTAAAGGGAAAGTAATTAATTAATGTCTAAGCATGTTTTAATTTATTCAGGCTATTCAGTTTCATGAGGTAGAGATGTGCATGCTTCTTTTTCCAGTTAAATGTTTACTGAGAGCAAGGAGGTATGTATTAAATCATGGGATTCTAAACACATACATATGGAAGAGTGTACATTTTACCTTAATTAGGGGATAATTCTCAGAAGTGGAACTTCAAGAACATAGCCACCCTCATCTGTGGCTATAAAAAGCAGCTCCAATTTTAGTAAGGCACCTAGAATATGTGATAAAGTGTTGGCATATAATTAATTCAGAATACTCTGTCATTAAATCATGTAGTGATGCTTTGTGTGAGCATACATAAGCTTAATTGGGAGTAATGAAACTAAGGATATTGAGATCCAGAGTGCCATAAATAAAATAACAGTTATAACTCTTGCAGTATAAATTTAGATCATTGGGTAACTTTGCAAAGGGACCAAGGGTTGTAACTGGGTTGACAGTCTTTCTCTCTTTTGTGAACATAATAGAAAAATTTCTGTCTCTGAATTGGAAGATCTGAACAATTTATGTCTTTGGGATCTCTCTGTTATTAGCAGATAGAATATCTGAATGTCAACTTACCCTACAGTCAATAGACTCCTTTCCATTTGCAGTGATCAAGTGGGTGTAGCACACTCAGAGACTTCTTAAAGGCAGAATATTGTATGTAGTGAAAAGAGTTCTGCAAGTCCAAGGACAACATATTTAACCTTCATAAAATCAGTTTCTTCATCTGTAAAATGTGAAGAATAATACCTGCTTTACAGTCTTTGAGAACAAAGTTAAAAAGCTCATTGACTGCCTTAATAGAGCGCCTGGCATGTAGGAGGTATTCAATAAATGCTATTTGTTTCCCCATGCCCCCAGCACAGCATATCTTGCACAGTATAAGAATAATACATAATTGTTATCTGACTGAAATATGTACATGGAAATTAGCTCCTCAAGGGGGTGATCTGTATTTTCAGTCAGACACTGGAGGAACACCTGGAATACATTATATTTAAGACATATGCTAACAACAACATAGAGGTTTAGGGGTGAGGGGATGGGAATCATAGGATCATTACTGGTAGTAGGTCAATTTCTTGCGTCCCCATGATGGGATCCCAAAGCTGAGGGCAGACACGTGTCATTCAATCTGCTCTTTCTCCTTCTTATGCACATACAGCCATTACCAACTGACTGCAGCTGTTTGACTTCTCTTCCCAGATGGGTCCTCAGACACCTGATCACAGCACTCTGGCTGTGATACATAATCAGTTAGCATTGGCACTTGTGATAAAGTCTTTCTGCTTTTCCTCCAAAAGAGTGCACCAACTACCTGACTAACCATATCGGATGAATTAAACAAAAAGGAAAATTACTTTTCTCCTGTCTTCTTTCTGAATCCCTCATAGAGCAAGAGGGAAGGGGCTATGTTTCTTTCTCTTTGTAGAATAATGTTTTAGCCTGTAGGTGATTCCTTATACCTGACATTTGATATTTGGATACCACTTCAGAGTTTACATACTATTTTAAATTGCACTTAATCTTGACAATAACCATGGGTGAGAAGTAGATTATGTATTATTACTCTTACTGTACACAGGAGAAAACCAAGACTCTAAAGAAGTTAATAAACCAGTCTAGGATGATAGTGACATAACTAGATCTTGAAGATTGGGATGTTCAACCCCCATATCTGGAAATTAGTTAGAGAAAAGTGCTAATATTAATAAGCAATGTCAGGGAGAAGGTTATAGACAGTGATGGAACATAAAAGCTTCACAGAGAAGATATTGGTCTTTAAAGAGATATAAAAATTGAGACTCGTAAGATAAGTAGAACTGCATTGTAGGCAAAGCACACTGAGCAATGGCACAGAAGTGAACTTTGTGGCCATAGCAAGCAAAGGTGGGGGGTGTGAGACACAGGATGGAAACCATCATGTCTCGGGGGTGGTCATGTAGAGATGCTGAGGAGTGTAAGGAGATGAAGTATAGGAAGTTATATCCTCCAGGGAAGACCCTGAATGCATGGCTAAACACTTTGCATTGCTTTTTTGAATCTTAAGGTATAACCTGTGATTTTACGTAAACACTTTGTAATTAATTTATATTTTCAGGTTTTTAAATATGGTCACAATTTAAATTTCCTTGCTTTGATCCTAAAATAGTACTATTGAAGATTCAAGGTAGAAAGGAGAAATCTGATATCCTTGAATTGGCAAAAATATCTGTATATATTTCCTTCTATTCCATTAGCAACATTTCATACTGCAGTATCTTAGTGTTATAGGTCTTTCCTAGGAAATAAGAATACTAGATAAAAATTTAAGTACAAAACCAGTAAGGTATATGCATGCATGCACACACACACACACACACACTCAAGCAAGTTAAACTATGTAATGGAAAAAGAAAGCTCTATTTCAAAGTATCAAAGAAAAAAGAAAGACCAATGAAATAAAGTAGGTAGAAAGTATAAGAAGTATGCATGATTTGTGTGAACATTTTTAAATGTTATGAGGGATACAAACTATCACTTGAACAAATGAAAACATTTACCTGGATTTTGGAAACACTCACCATAAATATATTAATTTTTCCTTAATTTAATGCACACATTTAATGTAATCATGATCAAAATATCCTTGGGATGTTTTTCTTTTATAAATAGGTAAGTTGAGACTAAGTTTATATGTAAAAAGTAAGAAGTGGAAATAGTCAGGGAAAATTGCAAAATAAAAGAGTAATGAAATAGTTTGACCAGATAATAATTATGAAAAAAAAAGTTTTAGTTTGACCAGATAATAATTATGAAAATTCAGCCTGGAAATAGATATAAATACATATTTAGTAATTGATAAAAGTGGCATAGCTTAATAATGGGATAAAGGAATTGTTCAATAAACAATTTAAAAAGTAGAAACAGGAAGGCAAGAAACTAGAGAAGTGTTAGAAGAAAAAAATACTTATACATAGATATACATGTATATAATACATGTATTATATTTATGTATTATGTTTATATATGCATGCAAATATATATATATACACACACACACACATATGTACACACATACATATTCCAAGAGGGGAAGGCCTTGTTAGGTATAACACAAAACCCCGAATCATAAAAACTATTAATGTATTTACTGAAATACATCTTCTAATCTGCAAGAAAAAAACAACACAAGTAATATTAAGTGGGTATCTAAGAAAAAGCATTTGCATCTTATAGACAACAGCTCCATTTTCCTAATTTATTAAATATAAGTAAATATCAGAAAAAAATCAATGAAAAAATATGAAAAGATACAAAGATATGGTTTATAGGCAAATAAAGAGTTCTTAAACAATTGAAAAGACGTCCAATCTCACTGACTTTGCTATGCAATATTAAAACAATAAATACAACTGTAATGATATTCTATCTTAACCTATCAGGAGAGCAAAGAAAAACTAGCTTGACACGGCATTGATTAGTGAGGATATGAGAAGTAGTTCATTTCAGATATCAGTGGTGGGATGGTGACTGGTACAACTCTATGAAAGCAATTTACTGTATCTTCCAAAATTATAATTGCATATTCCCTTTATCTCAGAAATTCCACTTCTAGCAATTTGTTCTACAAGTGTACTCACACAGATATACGTAAAATATTTAGAAACTTATTCATTCCATGATTGTTTATTATAGTAAAAGACTGAAACTACCCATGTGCCTGTCAGTGTGGTACTGGTTAATTAAACTTGGGCAGGTGTATAATGAAATAGTGTGCAGATCATAAATATTAAAAGTAAAAGGTTTTAAATCTAGCTCTATTTTGACCACTGAAGAGCTCCAAGTTCTCTTCTTTTTGGCAAAACCTCAAAAAGATGTCGGGAAAATGGGAGGGACTATGAGTGATGACTTCTCTTTCCAGTTAAATTCATTATAACGAAGAAAAATTCATTAGAAGGATAATTCATTAAATTTTAGACAGGTAAAGTGAATAGACTGTGGTTGCCCTTTAATGTGAAAACTTTAATCTGAGAGTGAAAAGAAAAGAACAAAAACTTTAATTGTACGTCATGGCCAGGAATATTTTTGGAAAAATCCATGAAGAGACATAACCTGAAAATCCCTAGGACCTGCTAAATAGGTTGCATAATCCACAACACAGACACAGAACAAAGAAAGATGGCATAGCACAATGTCAGGACCAGAAGCCCAGAAGTTTGGCCTGGGCAACATGGTTTAGCATAATCATTGCTTTCCTAGTAGCCTATGAAGTCTTTGGGTGCTGGTATGGTAGGAGGAGGGGCTGGGGTAAAAGTCTGGGAGCCCTTTGCAGACATCTTCTCCATCTTGCAAATTTCTTACCCCTCAGCAGCTGCCAATGTCAGTGTAACAGAATAATTTAAAAAGGGGAGTATCCATGTTCCCTGCCCCATCTAATGAAGGGTAGAACTGAACAGCAAGGGGAAGCTAAAAAGTACTTGGACAAGAGTTGAAGAGAAGATTTGGAGGAGGCATGAGGAACAGAGACATGTGAAGAAGCAGCTGTACTTGCTTCTCAGCCTTGGACTTCTCAGGGACTTGGGGGACATGGAAGGAGACACATGGGTGAGAGAGCTGTGGGGAGTCTGACGATGGCAGACTTTATCTTGACTTCTTTGATTTTCCTCCTTTTGTCCCAGATTTACCTGTTCCCTTCTGCCCTTTCCTATAGTTCCCCTCCAGTAGGTGTTTTAGAATTGTGGCAAATTAAAGGGCCTCAACGGCCTTGATTTGGGGCAATCCTGTTTGGCTAGCCATTTACCCATGATAGGATAGGTAACTTTGGGTATTTCATTTATTTCTTTTCTCTCTTTGCATGCTAATTCCATTAAAGTTCTTTTCTATTAAAGGTCTGTCACACTAAGAATATGCTTTGTCTTTATGTGGCAGATGGCAGAGCTGTTTAGAGTGTACAAATTTGGGGTTCTCTTGGGTGCCCCTCAACCTGCCTAACATCACCACTCTGGGAACATTCCTGTCAGGAACAGAGGGAGACACTGGGAACCCATATTTATGCAGTTGTATCCTTTGATTATTGCAAGGTTCTCAACCCTGCCAGCATATTATCTGGATTGCTAATAAAAATAGCCATTTGCTACGCTCCTCATAACAGTGGTTATGATTTAAGAGGTCTGGGGTTAGCCCAAGCATTTGTAGGTATTAAATAATGTTTTCTAGGTAATTCTACTGTACATCCAGGTCTGGGAATCTTGGAACTCTGCTCATATCAAATTTTTTTTTATTGCTCACTAATGCTTGTGAGTAGAAATTTTGGTGTCTGTGAGTTCATTTCTACTATTCTCCAAACTCATTTGGGTCCCTCATTAGGCTTAAGATGGAGGGAAAGAGAAAGAGGCAAGCAGCTAGAGAGATTAAAAAAAAAAATCATTAAAAAGAAATATCTGAGGTTCTCCCCTGCTGGTGCAGGCTGTTGAGCGCTGTGCTGTGAAGCTGTCCGCAGCCTCTGCAGTGCTGGTTCGATCCCGGCCAGCCGGCGAGAGTCCCACATGGTGCGGCGGACCTCTCCTGCCTCACCCACTGCTCCCCTCAGTCTGCCTGTTCTTTTCCCCGCTCTGTCTCTGGTGGATTCTCTCACCCTCCCACGCATCTGTCCTGTGCCCCGGTTCTTGTATAAAAAATAAATAAATCTTTAAAAAAAATATATCTGAAACAGAGGGCATGTAAAGGGAGAAGGGGGAGATAGTTAAGGGAAATGCGGAGTTCTTCACTCCACATTCACTCCAGAACCTTTGTGCACAAGATCCAATAGTTTTCAGTTTGTAAATATTTGCACTGATTTTCAATACACACTTGGAGTTTGAAAACTCTGATGTGTTGAGACATCCATCTAAAGTACAGTCAATGAGGAATTGATAGGGATCATGTGCAGATGGTGATGAGACAGAGGGTTTCATCATTTTCATCATCAATGAGACTTGGAGTAAGCAGAAGAGCTTAGGTTTGCTGATTGGATTTAGAAAAAATTCCCCATAAATTTGGGAAGGCTTTGTATGAAAATCAAAACCTAACTTCATCTTATCTGAGGCAATGGCCAAATGGCATACCTACCTGAGTTGGGCCCTCAAAATGAAGCTCCTCAAAGGCCAGTCATTGGATTTAGGACTCATTCTAATGCAATTGATTGATTATATTTGCAGAGACCCTATTTCTGGATAAGGTCACATTTACAGGAACAAGAGATTAAGATTTCAATATACCTTTTCGGGAAACACAATTCAACCCATACAGACATCCTGTGCAGAGCTGCCTTCATTTTGTATAAAGCTGTTTTAGCCATGAATCCAATAGTGGCCATACTTTTGAAATCCATTTTCCCCACCTCTTCATTTACAGACCTATAAATTATTCTTTCTAGCGTTGTACTTTCACTTGGTAAAAGTGCAGCTAAGTAGCAAGGAATGGTGACATGTTGTCACTTTCTCTATCACCAGACTGATAAGCATTAAATTACACTGACAAGACAGATGGCCTGGGAGTAAATGGCCAGTTTGCAGAGAAAAAAAAGAGTAGCAATCAAAGTACATGTGAAGACACCTCATTTTAAAGCTCTTTTTCCTGTGCACACATTGAAATACTTGTTTGACCACAAGAAGTTATTTTACTTCAGTTTTTGTTCTGTGCACAGTACTTGAATGTCGGTCTGAGAAGGCACAGAATTCTGGAGAGGCAGGCTAAATAGCCTCTTGGGATTCCTTGGAAATGTTTGATCTTTTTTATTTTTGCTGTTGGAAAGTGTTGTAAGAAAACTCCCCACACTTCGCTCCAAAACTAAGAAACATCTTTAATTTGGTCACAGACTAGAATAAATTTGTTCTTATTCAGTGAGATTCTACTTCTACTGGATTGTAGGCATAATACATTATAAATAGACAATTCCAGTTACAAGTTGTGAATAAGACAGCTTTTAGGTTCAGGTTGCCAAAATCTAGATCAGAATCAAAGAGGTAAGACTGTATGGAGAAAAGGAGAAAGAGATAGTAGGAAGAACTGAGGTCAGGGGCAAAGCATAGCAAAGTCAGAATGGCTGGGATGCTGAAGACTCTGATTGGATCAAGGCAGATTATGACCACACCTGACTGGACCTGGGAACATTTCCTTCTCCTTCATGGTGTGAAAGGAGGCTCCTACAGGATCGTGGAAGTGTTACTAAAGTAGTTCTACAGATTTTGATCCATATTTAAGGTAGGAGACTGGAGAGGGAAAAGAGGATGCAGGACTTCAGTTCTCTGACTGTTTACACTTCAAACACAATAATCCCAAACAACATGCATAGTGCTTATGTTTCTGAATGAACAGTGCTATTTTATCACCACACAACTCCACCCTGCAGGTGTGTGGTCCAGAGTTATCTTGTTTTCTTATTTATCAATGTTGTAAAGGCATTCCCTAGAGATGGGAGAACATGAAAAACACATCACTGAGCGGCAGGAGAGTAAAAACAATCCAAATATATTCTGACTCTGGGTGTGGAGCTTAAGTCATAAAGGAAAGGAGACTTTTTGCGTGGCATCTTCCCCCTCTCCCAACAACAGCTCAAATCAACTGCTAAGAAGTCATGTGATTGTTGCCCAGATAGGGCCTTTGATGACACCCATATAGGCTTCTACGACTGACTCCTGTACTGGACAGAATTTTGGGGTTCATATTCCTCTATGGCCTGAGAATTGTGCATATGAGTCTAAATAAAATATTGTTTCTAAACAAGAAGGAACTTATTGAGCTGTACAGGAAGAAGGGAAACCATAGAACTAAGTACCCTCAGCTGTGCTTGTATGACTTGCATAGTATAAAAATATACTCATAAATTTTAGGTAGCAAACACATTAGCATAACTTACTAAGAGTTGAGGGCTTCCTGCATATTGAGATTTAAGGTGTCCCAATAAAAGCGCCCCTCCCACGAATTTTCTTCTAGGATTCCATAAAATCACCATAGTCTGAACTTCTTTGCATAAAGGTGAAGGTCCCTGATTCAGATATGTTAAGTTACCAAATGCAGTCTCCATGGTAGCCCTGCAAGTCAATCACCATCACCATTCATGGCTATCCTGCCTTTCTTGGTTGGAAATTCTAAGAATGTCATACAGGATCAGCATTGAGTGAACACCATCCCTCCAGTTTTCAAGGAAATAAATAGAAGCGTCTCCCACACAAGAAAGTTAGTCACTAGTTAACTTTATGTGAAACATTTAAATTAGCAATTTTTTTACTAGACTATTGTAAATTGAGAAACAACATAGAGCAAGTGAATCTGGATTTGGATTGAAAAGTCCTTAAATAGCAGTTTTTCATATCATGGCTATTATAATTTGGGCCATGACATAAATTTTTTCTTCATCTGTAAGGGTAGATTAATATTTGTTTCACAGCATTGTTTCACATGTCTGGAACACATTTGGGAGTTTTTAATAAATGTTTATATACAGCAATATGGATGGAGCTGGGTTTGTGCTCAGTCACAAGGAAGCAGACAGATACCAGGTGGTGTCACTAACATGTGGAATATAGAGAAACGGAACAAAGGGTCAGGTAAAGCCAGACTCAAAAACTAACCTTGAAAGTTAACTAGAATTGAGGCATTTAGTTGGGGAGGGGCAAGAGCAAAATAGGGAGGGAATGCAAAGGACTGTGGTTGTGGACTATGGGAGATTTCGTGGTGGTAGTGCTATGGTAACACCTTAAGAGGGGGATAGTACCCTTCCAAAATACAAAGAAGAATAACTATAAGAAAGAAAATATCAAAATCAACAAACAACTATGAGAACAGAGACACTCTATGGGGGGTGGGGGACGGGGAAAGGAGGGTTTGGGGTCAAAATAAGGGGGTTGTAATTGTATGGGGAATATAAAAATAAAATTAAAAAAATGAAATAAAATTCAACTCTTACACTTAAAAAAAAGATGTAAATCAATGTTACTTCAATAAAAATATTTACAAAATAAGTATTTAACTAATAGACCATTACATTTTTCAAATGTGTATATATATAATTAATATAATAAATTAAAATGTGTATATATAATTAATATAATATATAATTAATATATAATTAATATATAATTAATAATGTGTATATATATAATTCAAAGGGAATACTGAAATGGCACATTTATCTACTTAATTATTTGGGAATTTAAATAGTTATATTGAAATGGTCAGAGGGTAAATGGACTTGTCATTTGACAAGTGTTAAAATATTCAGCTGTTGGGCCTCCCTGGTGGTGCAAGGGATTGAGATATAACCTATGAAGCTGTCTGCAGCCACTGTAGCACGAGTTCGATCCCTGCCCAGGGAGCTACCCACATGGTGCAACAGACCTCTTCTGCTCACCCACTGCTCCTTTCAGCAGTGTGTTTTGGTGGGTCTGCCTGTTCTGTTTTCCACTCAGTCTCTGTTGAGTCCTCTCACCCCACCCCATACCTCTGGCTTGTACCCCAGCTCTTGTATGCATAAATAATAAATAAATCTTTAAAAATATATTCAGCTGTCTTTCCTTACTTGGTAAATAAATTCATTTGCTTCCAGGTATTGGGTTGTGTCTCACCATTGATCAATTTGGAAGGCTCATTTTGGGTGCTTGGCATAGCAAGTTTCCTTTATGGAAGTCCCAAGAGGCCATATGATGAATCTAAGCGGTATAGTTTGAAGTCAGAGTGCTGTCAGGCTCCTCTGAAGCAGTTGACACAATGACTGACTTACTCTTTGCTAGCACATTGATATCAAATCACAGGTTTTCTCAGATCCCAAGATGGACTCATAATTTTTTAAAAATTTATTTATTGGCATACAAAACTGGGGTACAGGTGTGGGGGATGAGAGGATTCACCAGAGACAGAGTGGGGAACAGAACAGGCAGACCTGCTGAAATACACTGCTGAGGAGAGCAGTGGGTGAGACAGGAGAGGTCTGCTGCGCCACGTGGGTAGCTCCCTGGCCAGGGATCAAACTCATGCTACAGTGGCTGCGGAGAGCTTCATAGGTTGCATCTTAACCCCCTGCATCACCAGGGAGGCCCTCATAATTTTTCTTATCCTGTCCTTAACATGCATTTGGAGGGATGCTAGTCTTTTCCTCACCTCAGAAGATTCAGAGAGACACACTCACTTGACTCCAACCTGAATTGTTGTTTTCACTGGAAATGGTTATTTTCTTAAAATACTAGGATGCAGTCAGGAATAAAACTGCTGGATGATTGATAAGTGAGAATTGTGCTGTACTAGGGAGAGTTATATCTATAAATCATAAGAATTTATATGAGTCCATGGGAGCATGTAGGCATAAATTAATACGCCTTTGAGTCCAGCTTTTGGGATGTGTGGTTATTTGGCAATGAGGAGATGTCAGGTAGTCCCATAATGACATTACCAAAAAGAGCAGTTTAGGTTTCTGAAGAGATTTTTATTCTAGAGGCCATCTAGCAAAAAATCTCAATATAAACTTCTGTTCTTCTCTTTGAATGCACTGAATAGTGCTGGAAGTGTTTAACTTGTTTCAGAGATGCTAATTTGAGGCTCCGACAGCTGCAGTAGTTATTAATATGAGCACAATAGCTGACAATTTGACAACAGCCTCGAGTTTTCATTTGCTGCTTTCATACTAAATGTCCCTTTTGTGCACAGGGTGTAAAAACCATGGTCAGATGACAGACTTGGGAGACAGGCCTGTGGACTGACCAGCATCTGGGAGCTTTTTTTTTTTTTTAAAGAGTGATACCCTTTTAATAAGGATATTGGTGTATCTCATACTAGATTACAAATCTTTAACACATGACTAGTTTTCCCACAGTGCAGTGAAAACTGAAGAAGAAAGTTATTAATGAAATTACTGAGGGGTGATATGCATTTAATGAATATTTACTCTAGATAAATGGACATATAAAAGTGTCATGTGACATTAACCTCCTTAGAACAAATGTTTTTTTTTTTTTTGTCGATGTGATTTAGAGGTGACTATTTTAAATCAATCTTGGGTTTTCGTGCCTCTTCATTCTTTACAATTGTCCATAAATAATGTTATGCAAGTGAAAAAAAATCTGATGGCATGTATTTTCTTTTCTCAGTTGGGTTTTATGAGTCTGTGTTGGATTGATGTGTAAAAAAATATTTGTATTTGGTCTGTATGTTTTGCTTACAGAGCACCATATTGCTTGGTTGAACTCTCTTTTGTAAATGTACAAAGGCTTAAATCATCCTGTGGGCATCTCTGCATGTGTCACATTCAATAGATAAGTTGTCTAACTCCATGAATGTGTTTCTTTTGAAGGACTCAGCTGATCTATTGTTTGAATAAATGCAAATAACCAAGTAAAGGCTGAAAAACTATCTCTTACCTGTGCTGAGTCAAAGTCAGTTAAAATACAGGCATTTTCCTATAGTGTACGATTTCACAATTGAAACTGGATATCTTAAGGTTACTATAGCAATAGTATATAACTATAGGTTACTATAAAGAGATTGATTAACTAGGAAACGTACCTTGTATAAAGCAGCTTGTCTTTCCAGTTAGAAAATCAGCTCCATCAGACCAGAGACTGTTTTCAAATCCTGAATCCTGTATATCTGGTTCGGTGCATGTCACAGGAGTGAGTGAATAAGTGAGTGAATGAATGAATTGTTACAGAACTTGAATATTTATACAGGACTTGAATGTAAGATGTTTTATTCTAACAACCAATATGCAACATGAGCATTCTTATTTCCATCTCTTGAAGAAAGAAATTTAAGCAAACATTAGAATTATTTTTCAATATTATCCAGCTAGGGAGGGATAGAGCTGAAAATTGAATTCCTGTTGTTCATTCCAAATTTTAGACAATTATCAATGTCCTCATAATATCAAATCTCTGTACTTAGGATTTACTTCTGCCGCTATATGAAAATAGTATATACACCACCCTTGTGTTAACAAACTTTTTCTGTGAATGGTCAGATAGTAAATATCTAAGGTTTTGAGCCATCTGATCTGTAATATAGCCCCTCAATTCTGTCATTATGGCATGAAAGTACCCTTATGGTATATATACATATATATACACACACACATACACACACATATATACATATACATGCACATATATGCATATATACACACTCATATATATATATGTTTTCCAATAAAATTTGATTTATAAAACAGGTAGTGGGCTGGATTTGGCATATGGGAGATAATTTGTGGTCCCTCTAGTAATAATAGAATAGAGGACCAGTCTCAGAAAATATCTGAGGATTTTAAGAACTTAATACTCCAGGTTGCAGTATTAAAAATGGAAATTTTAAAAAATTAGTAAAAATACAAAGAGCTAACATTTATTAACTCAATAAATATAAGTTCTTCATCAAATTTATCTCATTTTTTGGAATCTAGAAAACCTAAATAAGGGACCAGGAAAAAGAATAACTATAAGAAAGAAAAAAATCAAAATCAACAAACAACTATGAACCAGAGACACACTATGGGGAGTGAGGAAAGGAGGGATTGGGGTCAAAATAAGGGGGTTGCAACTGTATGGGGAATATAAAAATAAAATTAAAAAAAATCTCATTTTTAAACCTGTGTGCAGAAAAAACTATGCCAGTCACTCAAGATCATTGCCCTATTAGTTGTAGAGCTGGGCTTAAGCAGGTCTGCTTCCTCAGCACACCCTCAAGTCTCAGGAACCACAACAGGAAGCTCCTGCTCTCAACAAGATGAAACAACATGCTGCAGGATCTGAACAAAGCCAGTCCATCATCTTTGGTGACATGGAATCCAGGAAGAGATGATGTTTTGCGCTCCCACAGGCTGGCACACGGGGATGCTGGCTGTCTGGGATAAGCCATCACTGATGACACAGAACTCGGTAAAGAGCAGATTCTGGGATGTGTGCTGCTCCTCTTGGCATTTACAAACAACTCTCCTGAGCCCTGATTGCTTTCTAGTGCATCAATGTAAATGTTTTCTTCTCTTTGAATATCTAATAAAGGACTCATTTAAATAGAATTATGCAAAGACAATGTTGCTGGGTCAAATTTGAATCTGCAAACCCATACCAGGGCCACTGTACCTTTTCACTCTGTCTCATCTTGAGAAATGCATGTCTGCTCCAGGGGCAGACAACCTCACCCAGTGAACATGGCCATTAGGCAGTTTCCAGTACTGGGCAAGTATATGTTACCCTATGGAGCATTGGAAGGTTGCTGTTGCTATGGCCGCAATCCTTGCATCCCAGTTGCAGGAATGTGGTTGGGTGGGAAAGTGAGAATTGTGGACAGGCACAACTTATTTTTATAGTGATCTATATCGAGAGCTCCCCTTAAGACAGGGAAAATTCACAGGTAAATTTCCAACATTACAAGAGCCAAATAGTCTTCTCCTGATTTTCTTTCACTGGCTATCTATTCTTGTTTGCTTTACAGACTCCATAGGGAAGGTAACAGCCTGAGACTTTAGATTCTTTCAACTCACTTTCCTCACTGCTGAACTAGACCAGGACTATATAACATATACAGTACCATGAGAAGTTAGAGAAAGCAGAAGAAAGATAAGTAGAGAGGAAAGGATGAGTAAAATACTATCTTTGACTAATGTATGAAAAGCAATGATGGCAGAGGGGAGGTAAGGAGATAGTATTTACTAGGTATAGATGCAAAATCCTAGAGATCTGTTGCACAATAATGTGAATATACTTATCACTATTAAACTGCACACTTAAAAATGATTTAAGATGGCAAATTTTTTGTTATGTGTTTTTTAAATCATAGTTTCAAATAAAAATAGGAGGAGATGTGGTTGAAAACCTAGCTCTGTAACTAGTTATATGAATCTGAGAGACTTAGGAAGCTTGACTTCTGCATAGCTAAGGTCAGAATATGATTCCTACCATACTAGGTGGATAAAGTTAAATGAGATAATGTATGTAAAGTGCCAGTTGCAGTATTTCACACCAGCAGAATTTCAATAAAAGTTAACATCCTTTTCCACCTCTATAATTCTCCTCCATTACCCTTTGTCCATAGCTTTGCTGACAATTTTATTTTCCTATGTAATATTTTTCCTGGGAGGTCAAAAATAATTTAACTGGCTTCTCTTGATGTCCATTATTTAGTTCATTTTGTACATGTTGTGGTCTACCCAACACACTAAGTAATAAACTAAGAGTTATCTGGATTTATGAGTCAGCTGGATTTACTAGTGCTGTAGTCATCAAATTGCAAAGTGTGAACAATTCAGGGGGTTGGGATGAAATATGCTATATAGTATTTCCTAAATGTCCCAAGGAAGAATAAGAGTTGTTGAGTGGTAAACCAATAATGTTAAATCCCTAGTCATGACAACGATAAGAAAAGTTAAAAATAGAATGTGAATCAGGAAACTAGATCTTAGCAGACTACCAGTTATCCCTTCAAGGACAGAGGTGGAAGCTGAGGAGCAAGTTGGTGAGAGTTGTAAGTAGTAAAGTAATGAAGAATTCATATTTCACTTAATGCTTACTAGAGACGAGTTAGTTCACCTTCGCCTCCTTCCCAATTGTCTCAGAGTTTGTTTGACAATGGTTGTTTTTTTTGTACATGGTTATAGAGACATGCATATAGTTTTACAAAACCATTTTTTTCAGTGGCCCTTATTTTTTTTTCTCATAAACTTACACTTAGCACCTAGTCTAGACATAGCCTAGTGCTGGGTGCTGAGAGGAATAGTGGGCTAATGCCAAAAGAGTCCCTGTCTAGTCTTCTGGGTGAGAGGAAAGAATAGAAGTGTGTGAGCACGCACAAACACATAAATGCATAATCACACACTCATGTGTATTAGTTAAGCATAGAGCAGGGCAGGTACATTAATAATTATCAAATTCAGAATTTTATATCATCAATACTTCAGATGTTGACAAAAGGGAGAGGTCAGGGTAAGGTGAATCAGTTTTCCTCAAATGCAAGTGTGCAATCAAAACCCCAGGAGATCTTGTTATAATGCAGATGCTGATTCTGTAGGTCTAGATTGGAGTCCACATTTCTAGCAAATTTCTGGTACATTTTGTTTATTTGTGTATTTGTTCATTGTTGAGTCTGTCATGCACTATGCATTGTGCTATATGCCAGGAATAAAGCAGCAATAAAATACAGCCCTTCCCTCAAGGAAACAAGTAAAGCAAAACTTAGGACTACATAACTTATAGGAATACTCTAAGGTTTTTTTCTGAGTCTAGAGGTATAAGATGCAGACTTATGAAAGAAGGATATGAGTTTACATAGTAAACAAGTTGTTGTGGGAAGTACAGGTAGGAGGGACAGTGTGCATGAAGTCCTGAAGGTGTTCAACAGCATCCATGAGGTTGATTGAAGTCTACGATGTGGCCAAAGCAAAGGCTTAGGTGGAAGAATGGAGAGATAAAGAACTGGGCAGAGGCCAGGGTCCAGGTTGTATGCCAAGGATGTTAGCACAACATCCTAAAAGTCTAGGTGAGCTGTGGGAGAATCCACAAGCAGCTTAGAGTTTCCCTTAATAGACATTATGTCTCAGCCTTGACTTTCACTTGTATATGTCCACATCAACTCCTCTCTGGGACTGAAGTGCTTGATTTGGCGCCCACCCTGAGCCACCCTCCAAACCATGTGAACCACTCCTTTCTATATTCTGCTGCTCCAGTGGTTTTTTTAGAAGTTGTTAGTAATGCACAAAGAAACAAAACTGTTTTGTCCAAAACAGGACCTCTTAGAGAGATTAAGAGAAGCTTCAGCAACTTTCAATGTCTAAGTCTTCTAGTTTATTTAAAAAACAAACGAGTTAAAATAAGGTGACAAAGTTTGTATTTTAAATATTCTCTTGAATAAATTAAAACTTTTACCATAAGACATATACTGCAGTGTGTGCTATTTTAAAGATAATTATATCTTTATAAGCACCAAAGTACATTAGGAGCAGAATGTGGTATAAAATTAATGCCTGCTTTTCAATCCTGTGTCTCTATAACCACACACATAACCTATTTTATTGACATAAAGTAAGAATATGAGAGCTTTTGTATATGTGAGATTAGGTCAAACTGTTACCATACTCCCTACCCTCCCTACCCATACATCCTAATAGGCCCAAATCCAGGAACTTCAGAGATTCTATTTGCTTGTTTAAATATTGGAGCAACCAAGCAGAGACCTCACAGAAAATCACTGCACTGATGGAAGGATATGCCGGGTGACCAATGACCTTCAAATGTCACCTTGAAAGTTGACAGAAAAGCCCACTGTCTTGCCAATCTGGACACATTCAATAAAATGACAAAAACCACCGAAGAGGAAATGGACATGTCATCGTGTTAAAAACAGACTAGCTGGTCCTCAATCATTATCCTCCTCCTCCTCCTTTTTTTTTTTTTTAACTTAGTGGAAGATTTCCTGATTTGAAAAGACAGGTTTATTTTGGAGACAATGAAACCTAAATGAATGCACAAACAAAAGGCATATCTGGCAGCATAAGAAGCAGTTTGCAGTTTAAAACAACGATAAACACCAAATTTAGCTCCCATTCCCTGAAACAGCCCAAGAAGCAATATACAGAAAGCTGCATTCAGTAAACAGACTCATGTCTGTGTTGTATTCACTGGCTCTGGAAATCAAGATAGCAGGTCTTCATAGGTATAGTTTCTGTGCTTGAATTATTATTTTTTTCAGAGAAATAAAACATGATCTGAATCCACAGAATATATTACTGAAGAGCTTATTATTTGTTGGAAGAAAAAAAGGAGCATCCTAACAAGGAAAACGAAAACAAACTATGATTTAGTCACTTGGATAAATTGAAATTGTCCAGCCTGGAAAAGATCTGATTGGCTGGAGTTAATTTTGGAGTGAAATTTTATGGTTATGTCATCGAAAAAACATGTAAATTGGCAAGCACAACGTCAATTGGACCTTGCAGGCATCAGCAAGAACACACTGTCCATCTCACTTAAGAGATGGCTGCCCCTGCTCAAAGACCTCCAGTGATTCATGCCAGCACGCTTTGGCTTTGGCCATGAGGGAGTCTGGAGGAACAGTGGGGGTGGGGCAGAGAGCTTTCAAATGAAAAAGGATCCTGCTCTGTAGAGAAAATGGAGCCAGAGCCATAGACAATGAACCTGGAGGACTCACCCTTTGCTGTGCTTTCCTTTGCAGCAAGAGGATTTCTGGCAAGGTTGAGAAGAATTTACATAAATGCCCTTTAGGATGCAGAGGTAGGTATCTAGACTAGAAAAGGAGGAGGTTGGAAACATGGCTAAAGCAGGAACAGAGAGGTTCACAGATTATGAAGATATCAGAGTAGCAGTGGCTTTAGAGGTTTTCTAGCCTGATGCCTTTTTTTTATACAAATGAGGCATGAAGGTATACCTCAAGTGATTTGCTTAGGGTCGCACCATGGTATGTTATCAGGGTAGAGTATTAACAACATATAAAGTTTCTGAGTCAAGTGACTATAACAGATTATTGCAAAAGTGACCCCGATTTTTCCCTCTCTGTATCTGTAACCAGAGAAACGCCTAGCCTGACTAAGAAGAGCAGAGCAGAGAGCCAACTATGATCTGTGAGAATAGTAATGGATATTCTTCTAAGCCTCTCAGTTGGGGGGTGGTTTGTTTGCAACATTCTTGTGACAATATGTGTCTTGGTGGTGGCACCGTGAGATATCAGTTGTGGAGAGGAGAAAGAAGGAGCAGGATAATCCCCAAAGTTTAAACCCTGAAATTTCTATCATATAGAGGCGCATTGAGGTCTAGTATAAGACAAGATCCTGGAAACATAATTCCCAGAAAATCTCCTCATGCCATCATCGAATTATGCTCCCTAAATGCCAGATCATCCCAAAGCATTGTTTAGTCACACCCAGGAGCTGTAATAATGCTGGAAATCTTCCAATCCTTATTTTACAGATAAGGAAACAGAGGCTGGATGTGAAGGCAAAATCGGCGGTGTAATTTTCAGGACACAACAAAAAATGAAAGTGTGGAGGCTTTTGTTTAAAAACCAAAAATTTTAAGACTAAGATGGCAGAGCAGTAAACTGAGTATGGGGCCTTTCTAAGTGTAGGTGCTTCTGCAACTGGGTAGGATGTATGCATGGAAATCAGCCTGGAGTTGAGCAACTGGTCCAAGGACACCCCTTCAGGTCCTCCTGCTTAGCTTCTACTAAAAAAAAGTAACTCAGTATATTTGTTAACAGCTAATTAAGATGTAGGGCAAGAACCTAAGGCCTGTAGTTCCTACTCCAGTGACTGTTTTTTCTTCATTTTATGAAAGACTGCTAGAAAGAAAACCTGAATCAGAAACAATATGGCTAATGTGGGGTCTGACTCAGAGAGAAAAATTTACAATTCTTTATAGAATATGCTGAAGCATAGGAATCTGGATTCAAGTAAACTTTGAAATTAGAATTGTTACATCAAGAATTTGCTGTGTTGAATTATATCTTTATATCATATTATAAAGATATAAAAGATTATATCAATGATATAAAGATATAATGTTTCTTTATGGAAGTAGATTACAGTTTATTACAATAAATTCCTTGAATTGTCTGTCTCTTAGCTATTTCTATCTTATCTTTGCTTTTGTCTTGTCTTTTCCCTTTTAAGAGAAAATGCTCAGGTGCTAAGTAAACAAGCATTTAATTTTTTTTATTTCTCTTTAGTTTTGCCATATTATGACATTAATGGATTTCCAATAGCTCTGAATGCTTCTTTCCTTCAGAGCTCTGAAAAAAATGATTGTTAAGTACATTCTTCACCCCATCCTCAACCAAATTTGTCATTATTTTTAACACTGTTCTCTGTGATTACACAAGATACTGCAGTTAAATTTATGGGAATCCTTATTTCTGCAGGAAACCAGTTTCCATTTCTAAATTTTATATTTAATTTAAAAAGAAAATGGATGCTTCTTCTGTAGGATTTTTAATTTTCTTTTCTCATTGGTTTATTGTGGTATATTAAAAAAGGCCCCATAGGTAGTAGAGAAGAGCGTGTGGGTTAAAAACTTTTTCTTTTAGAAAATACAAGGTTTCTTTGACCTCTTTTTTTAAAAGACAATGAAAGGGACAAGGCAAGATCTGAGATGACAAAGTTAAAGGCATCACTAAGGGCAAAAGCCAGAGATGAGAAACAAGAGTGAGAACACACACAAACGCTAGAGGCGATGTCATGAGGAACAGAGCTCAGCTTCTTTGTGCATCAAAGGTCAAACTAACTGAACATTAATGCTTGATGCCAGGCAGAGTGCCTGCTGCACAGAGGTGGATTGTTTTCTGAATTAACATGGGTTCTTCTGGCTTTAAGGGTCACTTGCTAAGTCACCAAAGACACATATTGGTGCAGTGACTTGCATCTTTCCTCCCATCCACCTGGCCTTGTCTGCAGCTGCAAATGAAAGTCAGGTTCTCAGCATTCCCTCACAACTTCTCCTCCCTCAAAAATCACCATCCCGGGATTACATTTGGTCAGTCACCTCTAAATGAATTAATAAAATGTTTAATTGAATTTGGAAAAATGAGTCTTGATTCTGCTTTAGTTTATTTGGATTCTTATCAAAAGAGATTAATTTTTTTAATGGAGGTAATATTGGTTTACATTGTAATTTGTGTTTTAGAAGTATAGGCTCTTCCCACTTCAGGTATTGTTACCAAACTGCACCCACCACCAAAGCTCTCCTAGTCTACTACCTCAGTCCATTTTGCTCCTTCCTCACCTGGTTCTCACTCCTTCTCCTCTCCCTCCCGACCAATAGAACTGGTAGCCTCAGTTCTACTGTCAGATTTTCCAGTGTTTGTTATTAGTTTGGCTTCATCTGATCCTTTATTCGATTTCACTACATTCTACATAACAGAGATACAATCTGGTATTTGTCTTTCTTCTGAATCAGAATAAGTTTCCATAGTCCCTAATGGAAACACCAACTTTTTCCATCAGGTTGGCAAAGGAATTACATTACCAAAGGCAGAGGTTTTTTGATTCAGTTTCTAGAGTAAGTACCGCAGCGGTCAGGACTGGTCAAAGAACTGTAGGTCAGAATAATCATGACTGGCTCTGGTTATTATACTTTGGGCATGTTTTTTCTTCTCCTCCCTGCTGTTTCTACCTAGTCTATCTCTCACCTCTCTTTCACTTTTCTCCCCTATACCAACGCTGTGATCCTTCTTTGATTTTTCCAAAGTCACATTGGTTCAGAAATCTTTCAGCAGGCTTCCCTTAGGGACAAAATCAAACTGAAACTTTCTGTCCTTAAACTGAAAGTTATATAAGCCTTTAGCTACTTAGCTTCTGTTTGGCCTTTTCTCTTTCTTTTTTATCCATTCTTCCTCTCCCAAACACCAGGCGCACTAGATTGCTTCCTGTGCCTCTCTCTTGCTTCCTTTCGTTTGACCCTGAAAGACAAAATGCTGATAAGAGCATTTCCTTTGCCTCATTAAAAAATAGCCATAAAATTTATAGGTGGTTTAGGCTGGCCATCACTGATCTTCTTGATTTAGTTATTGCTAAGAAGTGTTTTATGATTATTCACTGACTTATTTACAACAAGCTCAACAAAGTCCTTGGTGTTAGGAGCCTGAGTAGATCCTCCAATTTGTTTGGAAAATAGAGTGGGTAATCGTAGTTCCCTGCATAGAATGAGGTGACTTGGGTTGTTTGACTTGCACATTTTATAGTAGAAGATAAAATCTCCATGGTTTAATATGTAATAACAGTAAATAATTGTGCTGCTGTGTAGAAAATGTATACAACCCTATGACAACGCAGGAAACTTTCCCAAGCATTAGTTTCAAGGGGCCATTAGTTTCAGGAGGCCATTAGCAAGGCTGGTAATTGAAAACAAATTGCACTGGTGATATTAAAATTGTCTATTGGTAGAAATCGCTTGAATATTTGAATGTGATGAACTCAGTTGATGAAACAAGAGTGATTTAGAGGATGATGTAATAACCACTAATCTTGAAACTATTTCAAGGATTGCTCAGGGCAGGAATGATTTAAATGTTTGATACATTTGAATTGTGTTGACTTTTCAGATGTATATTTGAAATAGTGAAAGTGACCTCTTCCTCTTACAACCCCAGGTATCATGTTGGTTATGACGAGAACTTAAGGTGCTTAATCGTACCCAAAGCTTTTTAACAGGTGGATGTTTTATTCTGAGAAAAATAATATAATTACCTAGAACAGATCCATTGAGAAGAGTTGTGATGCATGTTTTCAAAGAGAAATCTTGACTATATCTTTCAGGAGTTAATCCAAAACTAGGGTGCCCTTGATGACTCGAGCACTTGACTATCAAAGAAGGAATCTTATGTCCATAGGGTGGTTGTATTGTTCTGCCATTGTTAGTCACTTCCCAACTGACTAAGCCAGGTTTGGGATCTGAGGTGCTGTCACTAGAGATTGCCTGTACTACTATACAGATGACTGTACTACTGACCACTGCATACCTTTGATGAGGCCAGTGCTATTTTATGGGGAGTTGCTTATGGAAAAGAGCTTGGTGGTAAAGGTGGAAGAATGAAGACTCTTATTTAAGGCATAGTAAAAACAATATACATAGGAACCACAAGATCATAACATGGCAGACCTGTCACCACACGATTAGAAAAGTGCCACTTAGCAATTCAGGAAATGTGGCTGCATGAACAGGCACAAACTGGGGTCTCACAAGGCCATGTCTCCACATGATGCTCCACTAAAAAGCACAGTCCAGAAACCAAAGTAATTACAGCTGAAAGCTAATGGTTACTTTCAACTCTTAAAGATCATGAAAACAGATTCAATTTTAATTCACAGTAAAACACTGTTCAAAACTCTCTTTGCTTTCTTTTCAGTTTCTCAGACAGCAAAGCTGCTCTAAAGACACCCAGGATGCTTCTTCTCATATAACATGCAGATTTTCATCACTTACTTTACTTCCTCAGCTTTCATTTGGCAGGTCTACTCAGGCTCATTTGATGTTTTTTTGTTATTGTTGTTTGTTGTCTAATGTGTTTCTGGATTATGCTTATTCTTACAAAAAGATTAGGAACTAACGTGGTGAAATTTTTTTCAGACCCTCAGGCAAGAGGAAGAGAAGAACCAAAATTCTTATAAGCTAGGGTGGGAGGAGTGTCAAATTACTACAAGATTACAGTTAATATTTTTTGTTCCTACTATAATCTATAATTAAAAACTAACATTTATTAGTAGTTCCACTCATTTTGTTTCACATGTTCTACTCTTTTTTGCTACCTGTTATTGCATTAATGATGTCATAATAAAATTAATATTCTTGGGCCTCCCCTGGTGGTGCAGGCAGTTGAGAGCCATGCCGTGAAACTGTCCGCAGCCTCTGCAGCCCAGGTTTGATCCCGACCAGTGAGGGTCCCACATGGCGCAGCAGACCTCTCCTGTCTCGCCCACTGCTCCCCTCAGCAATGTATTTCGTCAGTCTGCCTGTTCTGTTCCCAGCTCTGTCTCTGGTGTATCCTCTTACCCTCATGCATATCTGGCCTGTACCCCAGGTCTTGTATAAATAAATAAATAAATCTTTAAAAAAATAAAATTAATATTCTTGTAATTTGTAATATCGCTAATAATGACACTAGTTTAAAGTGGTTGAATAACTTGCCCAAAGTTATACTGCTGGTATATGGCAGAACTATCCTTTCTCTGTCTCAATCTCCTTCCAAAGCCTCTGTTTTAATCATCATAAACTTAGGTATTCTCATTCCCTGACAGTGGAGGTTAAATGGAGGAGAATGAAGCAACCATTTAAACACAATGCCACATGTTTGTATGTAATAAATACAATTTAACTCATTCTTTTTTTTTCTTTTGCACAAGTTTTTAGCCAAATGCACCATTTTGTACCCAGATCTGCATTAACATACTGGTCACCAAATAGGATACATTTCTACAAATTAGTACTAGAACTTCCCAACTAAAAATCTATAAATGCTTGTGATTTGTGGAGAAAAATATAGAGTATACTTTTTTCTTGTTTTTTCCCCTTATTATTTACTGGGTTTTTTTCCAAAAGATCAAGAGGTTTGTGGCCCAAGGTCATAATCTGGAGTCTATTCCCTCTGAGTAGTTCATCTCTACAGTTTCTCATCTTTCAGGTTGGGGGAAGGATTAGAAGAGGGATTAGGAACTCCTCAGAGCAAGAAAGTGACAAGGGGAATACAGAGAGTATGAAATGAACTCCAAATGCAACTGTCAACTACCCTGTCTAACATACAACCTCAAAAATTTCCTTTATGTTAAATCTCTAATTTTTGAATAAAAATGTTTCCTTGCTAGTTATATATCTTGACTGAAAGTCAAATGCTCTGCCTCTCATGAAATTTGTCATTATTTCTCAGAAGTCAGGTCTTAAGTCAATACTTTCCATTTGTCTCTCTTAGTAGATGACTTCAACCTGGAGTATCTCTTGAGTCAGTTACTTTAATTTTCAATGTCTAGAATCAGTGTTAACTCGCCACTTGGTAGTGAGTCTTGGTGTCAATTGCCTTTCATGTTTGTCAGTTGGCCTTCTTTATAATAAAATGAAAGTGTGACCATGTTATTTAAAGCAAATGGGAAAAGGATAGGTAAGCTGAATAAACCTTACATTTGGATGACTGGCCCTTTTGAATTAAAGCAAACACCAGAGTTACAAAGAGAATCATTCCAAGTCATCCATCTCCAATTTCTTGGCCCTATTATAGAAAAGGTTTATTGGAACTATTACAAGAGATTTCTTTTTTTAATTTAAATTTTATTTTTATATCCCCCATATAATTACAACCTGTTTATTTTGACCCCAATCCCTCCTTTCCCCACCCCCCCAATCCCCATAAAGTGTCTCTGGTTCATAGTTGTTTGTTGATTTTGATATTTTCTTTCTTATAGTTATTCCTTTTCCTGGTCCCTTATTTAAGTTTTCTAGATTCCTGCTATGAGTGAGACCATCCAGAATTTTTCTTTTTTCTTTCTGGCTTATTTCGCCGAGCATGATCCCTTCCAGCTCCATCCATGTTGCTGCAAATTGCATGTGTTTATCTTTTTTGAATGCTGAGTAATATTCCATGGTGTATATGTACCACATCTTCTTGATCCAGTCAACTATTTTTGGGCATTTGGGTTGTTTCCCAAGCTTAGCTATTGTAAATAGTGCTGCTATAAACATAGGGGTGCAGGTGCTCTTTGGAATTGATGTTTCTGTGTCCTTTGGGTAAATACCTAGGAGTGGAATTGCTGGATCACGCCACTGACTGGGAGAACATTTTTGCACACAACACTATGATAAAGGGCTGATCACAAAAATCTACAAAGAGCTGATGAGACTCAACAACAACAAAGAAAATAATCCTGTCCAAAAATGGGCAGAAGAGCTAAATAGAAACTTCTCTGAAGAGGAAATGCAAGTGGCCAACAGGCATATGAAAAAATGTTCAACATCACTTGCAATCAGGGAAATGCAAATCAAAACTACAATGAGATACCATCTTACACCAGTGAGAATGGCACATATTAAAAAAACTAGCAACAACAAATGTTGGCAAGGTTGTGGAAAAAAAGGAACTCTCCTGCACTGTTGGTGGGAGTGCAAACTGGTCCAACCACTATGGAGAGCTGTGTGGAGATTTCTTGACCTACTAAATATTACAAGTGATTTCTATATTCCTATGCTAAAAATAAATACACCTTAGATGTACCTGTAGTATTTGTTTTTCACATTTAAATAAGTGCTTTGTAACAAATACATGTTAAAATAATGTGTAACATACATTATTATAATAATACAGCTTTTATGATATGTGTGTATAAAAGTCAATATATCAATGTAAGCAAGAGATCCAGCTACTATCATGAAACATTTGTGAACCCTTTTGTTAGAAAGGAGTTTTCATTTTTTAAACAGCTGGGAATCACTAAACTAAATGGTAGTTCCCATGTGGTCAGCAAAACGGGAAGAAATATGACAGTGGTCATAAATATGAAGGCATTTCTACAAATATAGATCAGGAGGTCTCTAACTAAATTGATCAGTTTTTGTTGGGAAAATGGCTGACGTATCCTTGCTTTACCTTGGAGCTATAGAAAACGACTGCTTGATTTAGCAGGGGTGTTAAAGTATCCCGTGTCAGCAAACTCACAGGAAGAACTTGTCATTTGTACTGGTATTTTGTCTAAGCTTCAAGATGGCACAGCACTCAGGTGCCCTAGTATGTCATAATATCTTTGACATTTTCCTGAGGAAAAGTCATAGATTATGAGTCAATGCACAAAGGGGCAATAATGAGCTATCTCTTATTGTGAAATTTCTGCTTCTAGTTGGCAATCAAAAGAATCACCTAAAGGGCATAGCACTTAAGTAGTTTTATCAGTTTTTACCTGCCTAACTTCATCTCTCTTGCTTTTGGTAACAGAATCTCAGTTTTCTTTTAGGGAATGGGCCATACACACAGACGGGCACATGCCTTGGATCTGCTCTCAAAACTTTTTTGGCTATTGAGAAGAAGTTGAATTCATCTGGATGAGGTTTTGAACCTGTTTAGAAGTCAGTTTGGTGTTGCTTGTGGTCATCTTTGTCATCACAGAAAAAGCCTGCTTGAGAATAAAGCAACACAGGTGAAAGCTCACCAGAAAACAGCAAAAGAGTCCAAAAACATCACTTGAATATCTGTTCCAGGTATTCCTGGCTTTGCTTTTTGAGTTATGACTCAATCAAGCTGTCTTTGTTGCTTACATGTTTGAGTTAGGGTATTGTCACTGGCACCTTAAAGAAAACTGATTAATGCAAGCTTGTCCTTCAGCCTCTGATAGAATTTACTGTCTTTTTCCAATTGTTTCCACATTCCAACTCCAGGAAAGCCCCACCCTGCCGGGTCAGGGTACCATAACCTCACACCATTGTGGATGCTCTTGGTGTGCAGCAGAAGGACTTTTTCCTCTGGTACCCCTGCTGATTTCTCAGCCACACTGAAGAGGTTAAAAAATAGGTGCAGGGCCTTTATCATAAATGGATGTTAAACCTTGTAGAACGCTTTCTCAGCAACAATTGATATGATCATATGTTTTTTTTTTTCCTTTTTTGTTAATGTGTTGGATTACATTAATTGATTTTTGGATCATGGATGGAGCTTGAAGGGATCATACTCAGTGAAATAAGCCTAAAAAAAATGGAAAAATACAGGATTGTTTCACTTATAGGAGGAATGTAGAGGATCCAAATAAGGGCTCGGGGTGGGGGTATGGGGGAAGTAATTATAATAAAGTGAAAATCAAAATCAACAAGCAACTATAAACCAGAGACATTCTGCAGTGGGGCTGGGGGGGGGGGACGGGAGTAGGATCAAAACAGGGGTGGGTAGAGCACAAAGGACTACAGTGATGGTACACGGGTGAATTGGTAATGGGAATTTCACTGGGACTATAGCTGAGATGAGAAAGCATACATTGCACAAAAATGAACAACGATGTAATAATATATAAAATTAAAAAACATTTTAAAAAAGAAAAATAGGTGGAGACAGCAGAGACCCTATTGATTTCCTGGAGAACTTGACTGCCAGACATGATGAAAAGTCACCTCACAGTAGAGGGTTCTAAGATACAAACTTGAGGCTTTCTTTTCAACTGACAATAAACAGCAAATGATGCAGCACAGTATAAAATGATTACCAATTCTTGATAGAGATGCCTAGTAGCTCAGCTGGAGATTCTAAGAGGGAAGACTATAATAAGTACAGCATTATGTAGAGGGGCTATTTTGATGCTGACCCTTTGATTTTGCTTCCATTCCTTTCTTCTGTGTTTTTTGTCTTTTTTGTTTCACCTACTGTGTTCTTTTCCAATATCATTCTTCTCTTTGTCTAAAATTGGACCTACAGAAATGAGCCTATAATAAGGGGACATGAGAGTCCCTAAACTGCTCTCATTTTGATTTTCTACTTTATTAATATTTCAGTATATGGAACATGCAGGAGGTATTTTAGCTCACTGGCCCTTCAACTTATTCATTCTGCTACTCTCTAATCTTTGCATGGAAAATCTGAATATGCATCACAGCACCTAAAATTGACATTTCTAAATCTGTGCTACATTGTATAGGAAATTATTTTTCTCTCATTAGTAATTGACAAACCTTCTTCATACATCATTCCAACATCCAGGGAAATAAAGAAAGTGGGGAGATTTGTATACATGGGAAATGCAGTAATAATAATATTATGAGCCATTGATAAGAGAAAGCGATTTGCTTGGCTTAAAAATGATACATGATTTTTGTCTTCTTGTGGTGCTTAATATATAATGAAATAGGATAATTGCTCCTTCATTATCTTTGCATAGAAGTAAAAAAATAAACTATAATGAAATGAAATGTCTCCTCCCTCAAATATATGCAGAAGCCCTTTAAGACTTCAGGTATAGTGAACATTTATTATGTGCCAATTATTTTATATGTATTACCTCATTTGGTCTTTAGAACAATTTTATAAGACAGAAATAGCTAGTCTCCTGATTTTCGAAGGGGAGAAATTGAGAGCTAAAGAAACCAAGCAATCTATTCAGAGGCTAGTATGAGATCTGTCTCAATCCAGCGACCATGCTCCTAACAGAGAGGGTAGAAAGAGGAAAGATGTTCTACTATTATATTACAGATTCTTATGGAACCCTGGATTCATGGATTAATGGGGAGAAAACAAAATAAAGTCTCTTCCTAGGTTTCTGATTTGAGGTCATTCAGAGACAATGGAGCAGAAATAGACAAGACTAGGTGTTAGGGGTGGGGTGGTTTTGTCCTAAGGTAATTTTGGATTCAGCGGGCACTTTCACAGCAGTTTGCAGAGTTGCCAAAAGCTTCTTTCTTTTACTGATGACTTGGCAACAGCTGGAGCCTAAGACACACTTGTCCCCTGTCCACATCATCTCTTTCATTGCTCCCTCACACCCTACACTCTAAACCATGGTGGATTTTACGCACCTTGAGCTCATTTTCTCACTTCTGGGCCTTTACACATCCTGTCCTACCTGGCACATCCCATTCCCTTCTTTCCTCCCCTAAGTATAACTGTGCAGGTGCAAGTTTAATGATTTTTTTTCCTCCATGAAACTTTTGTGCTATCCCTGAGTCAATTCAGCTCTGTTTTGGACAGGTACATTTGACTGTAATGTCTTTTTTACTTTTATCCCACTTACTAAGTTATAAGATAAAAATCCCTATATACTCTGATGGAGAACTCACTGAATAAACTGTTGTTATGTGTTTAATGTTTGGTCTTTCCACTGGACTAAAGCCACTTTGAGGCAGGAATCCTGTCTTTTGTTCACCACTGAATTCTCTGAGCCTAGTAGAATATCTGGAACATAGTAAGATCTTAATAATATTTATTAAGTAATTGAATAAGTAAATGAATGAAATAATTCAAGTTAAATAACTCAGTGCAATTTTTGCACCGAATATTAGAATGGGTCAACAAGTAATCCTTAAACAACGTTTTAACAGGTGAAACTAAAACAACAGTGACAGCAGCAATATGCCTTGAGGATACAACAGTGTTACATATTACTTGGAAAGGGGAGAGAGAATGACCCATTACTGGCCTATTATTTATTTATTTATTTATTCATTCATTCATTCATTCATTCATTCATTTATCTTTTAAGTGAGAATAGGGACCCATTATTTATTTATTTATCTATCTATCTGTTTATTTATTTATTTATGCTGGTTTATTTATCTATTTATTTATTTATTTATACAAGCACTGGGTACAGTCAGAAGCACGGTAGGGTGAGAGAATTCACCAGAACCAGAGAGGAGAGCAGAACAGGCAGATTGACGAAATACACTGCTGAGGGGAGCAGCGGGCGCCACAGGAGAGGTCTGCGCACCATGTGGGACCCTCCCCCGGGGTCCAGAATCAACCGGTGCTACAGAGCTTCGCAGCCCAGTGCTCAACCGCTGTGCCACCCAGGAGGCCCCACTGGCCTATTATTTAGAGTACAATACAATATATGTGAATTTTTTTCGTAGTGTACAATAAGAGAAACAACCTACAGCAAGACCTAGTACACATACACACACAACTAAAACATAATTTTCTCAAAATACTTACATTTCCTATGTGAGGCATACTGATAATTGATTTTATTTTAAGTTTTCTCCTCTATTTCATTAAAGAATGCTGATCACGACCCATTAAATTGATCTCCTATGTCTTTCAAGAGTCCAAGCATCTGTTTGTAGTGGTGAGGAACACGGGTTCTAGAGTAAGATGACTTTCTGACTCTGATACATTGGTCCAATCCTGATCCAACATGGTGATGCCTCATTGTGATATTTGCAAAATGAGGATGATGTTAGTAGCCCACAGGGTGGTGGGAAGGCATGATGGGAAAGCACTTAATACAGTGTCTCACACAGAGAAAATCCTCAATAAGCAGCCTTTAGCATGTACCAGGTACTATACGCATGCTTGTTAGGTATCTCCCTTTTCCTATGACAAGTGTTATGAGATAGCATTCATTATTATCAATTTATAAAAAGAAAAGTGAGGATTAGAGAGGTTAAATGCATAGTCCAAGACTAAATGGTTAATATATGCAGAGTTGGTACTCAAATCTTGTCTGTTTGACTTTGAGGCCCATAGTTTTTCTAGGAAATGTCAAGAAATTCTGAGAAAAACTTCACAAAAGTAGTGAGATTTAAGGTGGGCTTTGAAAGATGAATGAATGAAATATATCCAAATGCTACTGCATATGGTTGAAAATGGTAAGTTTCCTGATTTCTTCAAATCTATCCTTAACTCTATCACTTACCAACTTAGTGATTATGTGTAATTTTACTTAGCTTCCTGAGCTTTAGTTTTCTCAGCTTTATACTATTTATATCAACTTTGCAATGTTTTGTGAATAAATGAATTATGCATAATATATTTTCTATTGTATGACATATAAGAGCTCAACAAATAGAAACTGCTTTTATTGGATAGAATTTGCTTGTAGAGTATGGGAGCGAAATAATTTCCCACCCAAGATTTAATTAAATCTGTGGTTTGTAGGCTTCAATAGATACAATTTTCAACCATACTGGGAACATGGGTAAACATAAACTGTAAAAACGGATCTAGTAAGTTTTATTATTAATCCTCTTAAGCAGTTCCAAATGGAATGACTATGAGTGACATTAAGATTGCAGTTATTGATTGTACTTCTGGTAGTAGAGTTTGCCAACATAATCTCTTCCAAATTATTGGCAAAATTGTTTGGCTTCCAGGAGTTAATGTAAAGTAGATACTTCTGCTCACCTAGGGGCCATCAGAACATTTCAGTGGCCTTTAGCAAGTATTATGGAGTATCAAATGACAGAAGGGCCAATTTGGCAGCACTGTTCATTTCCATCTCAGTTTAATAACCAACTCTAGTGCTTGTTTTTCAAGCCTTGAGGCCAGGAATGAATCAAATATGGGAACTATAAAGTTGGCTCTTTCTGCCCCATCTCACTTCCACTTTTGTGGATTTGAAGACAGAGAAAATCAAATTTCTTACTCCCTAGGGTACCAATGAAAGTATGTTTTACGACTTAACAGGGCATGCGGCTTCAACTGCTATTCATCTCTGGTTACTTTGAAATCATTCAGTTTAATTTTTCCCCTGTGGACTTCAAGGTGTGTTAGGTGGTTACTAAAGCCCTGGGCATCAGAGGTAGAGTATGGCAATGATTCTAAAAGGTTCAGTCATAAGTGGAAAATGGTGACAGCAGAACTTACAAAGTTGGGAGGGCTTGTTAAGACTGTTAGCTGTCCAACCAAGCTTGGACAAACATTATCCTGCATGTGAATCATGAGATATAGGAAAAACAAGTGTTTTCGTCTTTTGGGCAATTACTACATTCCTCTGACAGAGCAACTAGGAGAGTTGAAACTGCCAAAATGGCAATTTATATACATAAATTATCATAAGTAGGGGTATAATTCTACCTTAGAAATTTTAGGTTTTATGTGTTTAGTGATATAAGAAAAGTGTTTTAGTAAAAAGTATTCCCTCAAATAGCTTATTTATTAATAAGTAGCAGTAAAAAGCACTGAAGTCAAGAGAAAGGAATTTGAATGCTCATCCTACTGCAATAGTTTGTGTTGACTTGGGCAAATCACCTATGTTTTGATCTTTTAAAAATTAATTTGTAAAGTTCAGATTTATTTCCATGGAACATTGAGTCTACTTCCAAGATTATTTACCTGATATTCTGTAAGTCTAATTTAATCAAGCTGGGCTATGTGTATGTGCATGTTTATTGATTGGGATTAAACTCCATTAACATTTCTTGAACAGAAGGAACCCTTTGCATAGTACTAAGGATCTCTACCCACAAGTTAGCATCTGACATGTCAGATAAAAGAGCCATATATAGAATATGTCAATGAACTACTTCCCTTCAAATACTGTATTTATTAATGAGTAGCAATAAAAGAATGAAAGATAGAGTTTTCAAGATTGTCACACATCTCATATGATATTCATAAAAACTCTATAAGGTAAGTTATTATTCTAATTTAATAGAAAAAAGAACTGAGGTTTTTAAAATAATTCATTTCTTACCCACGTTTACATAATTAAGAGGCAAAGATGAATCTTACCAATGGTCATGATATTAGGAATCCTTTGTACTATGCCACATATCTTTCAACTTTCAGCCAAATGCACTTGAATATACATGATTTTGTGTAGCCAAGGCAGAAGTTGTTAATCTGTGAGGTAAAAATCCCTGGTGAGGTGGTTGGAAGGTAATTTCTAAAAGCATTTGGAAATCCTTATGGATACTAAGCTTTATCTATTTACTAAATGTCAGTTTGAATGTGCTGCTATAACAAAGGGTAGACTAGGTGGCTAATAGACAACAGAAATTCATTTCTCATTGTTCTGGAGGCTGGAAGATCAAGGAGCCAGTATGGTTGGGTTTTGGTGAGGGCCAATTTCTGGGTCACAGTCTGCCTATTTTTTGTGGTACCTTCACATGATGAGAGCAGAGAAATCTCTCTAGGGTTTATTTTATAATGGTACTGATCCCATTCATGAGAATTTCACTATCATGACATAATTGCCAATCAAAGTACCTCCTAATACCACCCATCACATTGGAAGTCAAGATTTCTAACAAATAAATTTTGGTATATACAAATCATTAATCTGTAACACCAAATAAGCATTATAAATACATATGAATGGTTCTTCTATTACTCAAATATTGTAATACAATTGTGATTACTGAAAAATTACATTAAAAATTACTGAACTAGGGCCTCCCCGGTGGCGCAGTGGTTGAGTGCTGGGTTGCGAAGCTGCCCGCGGCCTCTGAGACGCCAGTTCCATCCCCGGCTGCTCCCCGGCCAGCAGAGGAGGGTCCCACATGGCGCGCAGACCTCTCCTGCCGCCCGCTGCTCCCCTCAGCAGTGTACTTCGGTCCTTCTGCCTGCTCTGCTCCCTGCTCTGGCTCTGGTGAATTCTCTCACCCACCCGCGCTTCTGACTGTACCCAGCGCTTGTATAAATAAATAAATAAATAAATAAATAAATAAATAAATGAATAAATAAATAAATAAATCTTTAAAAAAAATAAATAAAAATTACTAAACTAGTAATAACTTTTTGTCAATAGTATTTTTCAATCAGTAGATCTGAAAGTACAAATAATACTGGTTGGACTCTGAAACTTTGGACTTGTGAACTTGTGAACTTCCTGGGGTTATAGAAGTGTTCTCTATCAAGATTTGGTGTTAACCACATAGGTATAGACGTTTGTCAAAATACACTGAATTATATGCTTGAGATCTATATATTTCCCTACTAGCAATTTTATCTCATTAAAAAAAAATGAATCCTTAGATACTAGGAAATTTAACAACCCAAATGTATAGCAACCTCTTGGGTCCTACTTTGTTTTCTCCTTGTAGGCAGTATTTTGTGTGACAGTGTCATTCTCTGTGTCGCCCTCTGTGAGCTAAGCTACTAAAAATCACCATCAGTGAGTAAAATTGGCTACCTGTGAGTGCAAACGAAGAAATTTCCTGCAACTGAGTGTCTAGAAGGCGTGAAAACAGCTGTAGTGTCAACCAAAGTGATCAGGACATACATATGTGAAGGCAGAAAGAGAAGGTTACTTTAATTTAAGAAATGGAATCTAACTGAATGTTTAGAGAAAGCAAAAAGTCAATAAAATTTATTCGGTTCTGTGAATAGAAGGGATAGTCAATCTGAAGTGTATAAAGGAAGTATGAGGATTATCTAATGTTGCCCAGAGAAGAAATCTCTTGAATCCAATAGATACAAATTCAGATGTTCTCTTTGGTAGCAATGTAGATTACAAAACTTCATTTGGTTAAAATAAAGCAGGTCCAAATTAGCTGCCTTTTATTGTTCTGATTCCCAATCTTGAGACAAGTTTATGTTTGCCCATTTGACATGACAGGCAACATAATTCTGGGAAATAAGTGCCCAAGTTACAAAATGGGCCTGAAGACAGTGATGACTCCTTTATTAGTCAAGAATTTTTGGTCTTCAAGTAACATGAACAACCCAACTTGATTAGGTAAAAGCAGGAATTTACTGACTCATTTAACTAAGAAGTTCAAGGTGGCATAACCTTGTTGAGCAGAATCAGGGCTTGAATAATTTGGCTGCAAATATTGCAATCTCTACTGCTAAGCTGTGCTTTACCTTCCATAAGCTCCATTTTTATTCTGTTTTCCTTTGTGTCTGGACAACATGCTTGTAAATAGATCTAAATTAGTCTCAAATTAAAAGATATTTCAAAAAGAAAACAATCTTTAGTTGCAAAGTCTCCCTTCACCCTCTCAAAAGTCAAATTGACTTGATAAATGTCAAGAGGATAAGCTTGAATTAATCACCATTGCCCAGGCCAGGAAAAAAGAACGTGCTGATTGACCTGAGATATCTATCCTCACTCCTAAATGTTAGCTGCACCTGGAGGCTGAGATGGCCCTCCCAATTTGGAGAGATGAAGAATGGGGAAGGAGAGTTCTCAAATAGAAATCAGAGGTTCAACATCTGCTTTAAGAAGAATGGAAGCTAGGCAGGAAAACACATTAAAGATCCACCATAACCCTCAAAGTCGTACAAATCTATCAAGCTTTTCTTGGCCTGTCAGCCAATAGCTCTTAATTCATTTTTGTTACTGTTTTCCTTTATTACCTCCAATCCCCCAACCAGTAAGTAAATTAATACCCCCCCAAAAGTATCAGTGGTCATGATTTGTAAATGTCTTTTAAAAACCAATATATTCTAAATTTTATTTAGGGAGTAAATCAAATATAATGTGGAGTTTGTATCCTAAGGACATAAACCCAATAGTTATCCTTAAATAAGTGTGGATCTGCTGAGAACAAAAGGATTACTTGAAACCAAAATAATATTTTTGAGACATGCTCTTCTATGTAAACACATAAAGGCTGCTTTGTAACAGTGGATCATCCATTCATTCTTCATTCAGCAATTATTTATTAAGAACCTACTGTATGCCCAGAACTGATCTTAAAAAACTATTGCATTAACATTCAATTTACACGATTGTGACCCAAAAGATGATTTTGGAAGTCATATTGTCAATGTCTAACACAATATATTCATAGTTAAATAGTCAGGAGTGTACCAGATTGAAATAAGCAATGTTTATTAAACATTGCTTTATGAGTGATTGGTAAGGGCATAGGAATGAAAGTGAGCCTCCATTCTGGCAAAACTACTACACAGTATAGATTATAGGCCCAAGCACTATGGCAAGGAGACCAAAATAGTGGTCCAGATGCTGGAATAGTGTCATGAGGTGGAAATGAATTCAGAAAAAAGGCAGAAACCAAGCAACTAGATTGCAACTTTTGCTACAAATGAGGTAGCAGAAAGCACAGCATAATTCTGTGTCATAGAGAAAGCTCTGACCAGCTTGGAGTCAGCAGAGGCAATACAGAGCTACACTTGGGCATCAGGGAGAGCCCAGATAAGGGGAGCAAGAAAAGGGTGGTTGAGCACAGGCCTCAGGCAAGTCATTCCAGCCATGTTTATTGATGACATTAAATTGCTGGTTTAGCAATCCTGTGTGTGTGTGTGTGTGTGTGTGTGTGTACATGCTTCTAGTGTTAATCAATATTCTAGTGTGTGTGGACCTACTTTTAGAATGTTTTTTTCACACATCTCCTTTGAATTCCTAAAACATTTCTGCAAAAACTTTATCAAGATGCTTCTTTAGAAAAATAAGCACATTTCTAGCAACTAACCAGCAAAAAGAAGAAATTTAAAAATGCTTTCGTAAATCAAACATCAGAATTACATGACTTTTTTAAAAGGGAGAAAATATTTTCAACCAAGTTGCTATTTAGACACCATCTTTAAAGTATATAGGATTGTTCTAATCTTTCACTGTGCGAGAAAATAAATGCTGTGCTATATAGAGTGACTAAACAAGAGAGATTCCTAGGAAAAGATTATTGGGCTATCAGTAAGAACAAAGAGCTCCTCCCTTCTCTCCCTCCTCCACCCCATTTTTCTTTTTCTCCTTACATTTTTTTTTTTTAAATCCAGAATTATATCGAAAACCTGGGCTGGACTTCAGAGAGGAACACTGGAGGGCTTTGGCGCAGCGGTTAAGCGCTGGGCTGTGAAGCTGCCCACAGCCTCTGCAGTGCCAGTTCAATCCCCGGCCACCCACGAGAGTCCCACATGGTGCGAGAGACCTCTCCTGCCGCGCCCACTGCTCCCCTCAGCAGTGTATTTCGTACTCTGCCTCTTCTGTTCCCTGCTCTGGCTCTGGTGAATTCTCTTACCCTCCTGCGCTTCTGACTGCACCCAGTGCTTGTATAAATAAATAAATCTTTAAAAAAAAAAAAAAAAGAAGAAGCACTGGATCCTACATCTTCATGCAATTTCTCCCCCTGTGTCCTTGGATAGAGAATAAGTCTCTGTTTGATACTGTTGGGGGTGAAGAACATGTTCATTTCCATTTATGTTTGCACCCATCTCAAATTCACACCACAATTAAATGTCCTTCTTGGATATCTCAGTAAAATTGAGGCTCTTTGAGTCTTACATAACTTTCCCATGAACTTGTTAAGAAATGAGAAAATTCAAATTCTGGTCTATGATCTATTTTGGCAAATGCCTTAACTTTTCTCAACCTGTTATTTCTTCTACAACCAAACAGTTTTGACTAGATTCACATTTTCAAAAATCCTGGCACTCAGGCAGCATGGAAAAGTTTTTATATTCATCAGCTAAATATAGAGAACATGCTACATATGGCAAATTATAAAGCAAGAATATATCAGTCTGAATCCTATGATCCATGAGTTTATTTAAAAACTTTCTGTAAAAATGGTTGGAAAACATCAAAAATAATAAAATGCTAATGAAGTACTAAAACAAGATGAAGGATAGATATTTCAGTACTTTCCTCCTTTCTTTCATGTCACTCTTTTTCTCAGACATGTCAATTTGGGTATAATTTCCTGCTTTCAGGTGGCAACATACAGCAGTCTGGCTCAGGTACTCAGGCTGGCAGTAATAATAGCAGCAGACATTTGTTATTGTATATCAGGTCGTTTGCTAAACAATAATCTTCCTTAGTCCTTATCAAACCTTCCCCCTAACATATATACCATTTTACAGATCAGGAAACTGACGCTCAGAACTAACAGCACCAGGTCAATGAATGGCAGCCCTGAGAAGAAAGTCTGGTTTGTTTGGGTTTGGCCTACACTCCTTCTACTATGCATGTGTCCTGTACCACATAGAAAACAAAAGAACATTTTGGGATTTGAAGAGAAGAATAAGACTGCAAACAGAACAAATGCCTTGTGCAAATGTATAATTTATTAAAGATTTGTAATTTCACAAAAGTGTCAAAAATCTAGGTCTCTTTGCAAAGCAACTCACAGATCCTTAGCAAGCATCCAAGGAAAAAGGCAGAAACCAAGCAACTAGATTGCAACTTTTTTTGCACTACAAAATATTTTTGAAAGTCCTGTCTACAAGATCTTTAACTAAGGATATTTCAGTGTTAACTTACACCTGTCCTTTACTGATCTTTAATCATTAATATAGGATAGTTCCTATTTTTGGATGGGCAGATATGTTGCCCTTCTTAGTTTTCATTCTAGGGCATTAAACTTCTATTGGAGGTTTTTCCAGTGAACATGATCACAATATATAGAAGTGAAATTTTGGGAGTAGGAAACAAAAAGAGGAGAGATGAAGAGCAGATTTAGCTGTTGTTGCAGTAGTGAAAGAACATTGGACTAAGCAATGGGCTCATTCCAACCCAGCCCTTCTCTCTTCAGATAGAGGAATTCATGTGTGTTAGATTGGCTGGGCCTACTCATCAAAAGGGGCTGAAAAAATGAGACTCCACCAGGATCTGAGTTTGTGAGGAACTGACCTGAAGAAGTAACCAAGCCAAGTACACTTAATGCTATTCAATTCCTCTAAAGGAAATCTGCTGTTTCAAAGCCTGGACCCTGAGAGTATCACATAATAACATAGACTTTTATTTGAAAAGTTAAGTCCTAAGATTGTTTCTTGATCATACCTTCCTGATTGGCTTCCTAAATCCTATCTTCATGTACCTGACAGATGTACTAGTGTTCTGAGATATTTCTGGCATATGAAAATATAGATTGTTGCATTCTCAAGAAAAGAAAAGAAAACATTCAAGAATGTAGCAACACTTACTTATGTAATTTCTCTCACTTTTTTTTTATTCACACACACATACACACACATGTGTACATGGAAATACATGGTTGTTTCCTAGGCTCATGGCACAACAAAAGCAATAAAGAAAAAAGGAGAGGTAACATGAAGTCAAGATCTCTAGGCATGTTCTGCACTAATTATGTGTGGTCTTGAGTGAATGTCCTTGAAAAGTGACCACCTCTAAATTAGAATATGTTGTTTGATCAGAAATATTTGATGTTGAAAAATTGTAAACTCAAAATTTGACAACACTTTTCTATTGAGAAGCCAACAGCAGCATAAACTACCTAGAAAGTGGAGAGTTTGGACTCTTGACCCAGAAAAGCTTTGGTTTTCCTCAGGTCTCAGTAGATAGGTCAGTTATTTCTGCTTGTTAAATACTCTAAGTCCAAGAGACATCTTTAAAGTACTATTCAATAGCAGGTATCACTATACAAAAGTGATAAATGTGTTTTAATCTTTTTTGTGTCTTAATTTTTTTTCAATACATATGTGCATGTGAGCGTGAGTGTGTGTGTGTGTGTGTGTGTGTGTGTGTATGTGATTATCCTTTATACAAGGTCAGGGCCTGTCAGCAGCCTGAGTGGCTTCCCCCACACTCATGTTGCAGAATTCTACACAAAGCGAGCACTTTCTATTTCATTAATAATTTTAAGCAGATAAAGGAAAGGAGTAGAAACTGCCTCAAAGAGCATATAACATTTTGCTTTTAAAATTTTTGTTCTTTATTTAGCTCCTAGCTAAATCCTCTCTCCCACAGGATATTTCTCCATGTAGTAAATTCTGTTTCTCTTCTCAGCTTACAAATGACACTATTTAAAGAGGTGGAAAGGCTGGAATCTTGCTAAACAACCACCATTTATTATCTAAGCAAAGGAACATTATGATACCAATCAATATCATATATATAAATGCATGGACAACCACATGAATTATGCCTTTTATGCATAGAATCTAGTTAAAGGTGTATTTCTCATACATATTGCCTACTGTAACAATCTCTATCAGGATATAATAAACACTACTAGTGTTTGGTCTTCATTCATTTTTACCAAACGAATGAAAAAGATCATGATGAGCCGAGGAGATCAGAGGAACACCAGGAGGTGCAGTGTCTGGTTTGGGATCAGAATGAGTCTAGAAACTTTGGGACAATTGCTGAGGTGGGTTTGATGTTAGGTGAAATAAATGTCAGGGACAGCTGTGTCAGGAACTTCTTCCCTACTTGTGGATGTCCATACCAACTAATAGCTGCCTTACCCTGCCAATCCCAACCCAATTCCCCCTTTACTCTTCCCTAAAGGGCTCCTGCGGGCAATAATGATAGCCTTAGCAGCTGGCAGTGACAAGAGAGACTCACAGTTATACAGTCCCTTTTCCCCCTCTGAATCCTTATATAATCTTGTAGTATCTCCAGCTGAGCAGGCATTCTGTCAAAACCCAGAGCTATCAGAAAAAAAGGGGGCAAAGAAAGGTTACAGGGCAAACTCCCTGGTTCCCTTGAGCCCTGTCACTGATTTCTGTCATCTGGTAATAGTTTGAACTCCCCCTTTTCCAGCCTGTTCTCCTCCAGAGATGCTCACATCTCCATGGTTCAGACAGCAATTACAATGAACACCAGACATGTAGGTCAAGGGAGGACCGACAAGATTAGCTTCATGTCATAAGAACAGGGAGTGAAAGAGACAGCAAAAGGCTTTCTTTACTCCAAAGCAGTATCTGATTTCTATTAAAGATCACTTACTCAAATTCTTCACCTAACATATATACAACACAGAATTGAAGACAAGGGTTCATATAGATACTTGTACTTCAATGTTCACTGCAGTATGATTCACAGTAGGGAAAAAGTAGAAACAATATGGGACTATGAATAGATGAATGGATAAACAAAATGAAGTATATAAAATCAATGGAATATTATTCAGTTACAAAAAAGGAACGAAGTTCTAATATATGCAATGATATAAATGAATCTTAAAATACATTTTTCTAACTAGAATTAGCCAGATGCAAAAAAAAAAAAAAAACCCCACATATTGCATGGTTCCACTTACATAAAACATCTAGAATAAGCAAACTCAGAGACAGAACATGGGTTAGAAATTACTGGGAGCTAAGGGGAGAGGAGATTGGTTGGCTTGTTATTGTTTAATTGTAACAGAGTTTCTGTTTGTGGAACTGATAATGTTTTGAAAATAAAGGTAATGGCATCACAACATTATAAATATAATTCATGCCACTGAATTGTACCCTTAAAAATGGTTAAAACAGCAACTTTGTGCTATATACATCTTAACACATCAAATAAATCATTCAGTGAACATTTGTTTGTTTCCATAAGTAGTCTTTATAGATTCTGCCAAGTTGCTGAAAAATTTTTATCTCAACAGATTGACACATATTCGCTTTTCTTTTTCTGCATTTCCCCATTGTCTGCTCCTCTAAGCAACTATTAGCAAAAATAATTACTTAGCAGTTAAGAAGTCCCAGGCGCTCTTCTACATGAATTAATGAATTCAATTCATATGACAAGTGCTATTATTATTACAGCTATTTAACAGCAGGAGAAGCAGATATCTTTCCCAGTGTCGTCCAGGAAGTAAAGGCAGAGTCAGGTGTCATTCCCTGAGAGTTAGGGTCCAAAACTCATATTCTTAGCCACTACATTATGGTATCCTTGGTATGCTGCAATGGATGCTCTTAGAATACTTGGAAAGAATCAGACTCATGGTCTACCTCATACTGATGGAATCAGAAGTGCTAGAGGTGAGGCCCAGGAATTTACTTTTAAAAAAAAAAATCTCTAACAAGAACTAATCTTTGTGGGTGGGATTGGAGTAAATAGTAATACCCTGGAAACAAAACAAAACAAAAATAAAATAAAATAAAACATGTCAAAAAATAAAACAAAAATAAAACTATCTTCACATGTCCCAATTTCAAAACTTACTACAAAGTTATAATTATCAGTGTCATTGCGGCACTAACATAAGGATAAACAACAAATTAATGAATAGAAGTGCTAGTGCAGAAATAAACTCTCACAACAGATATTTGACAAGTGTCAAGACAATTCAATAGGAAAAGAATAGTCTTTTTAACAAGATGGTGCTGAGAAAACTGGATATTTCAAGTAATAAAAACAAATTTTATTAAAAAAGTAACTGAAAGAAAATCAAACTTAAAATCTAAAACTATAAAATCCCCAGAGGTAAACATAGGTGTTAATCTTCATTATCTGGGATTAGGCAAATCTTTTTTAGATATGACATCAAAATCACAAGCAGAAAAACAAAATTGATGAACTGAAGTTTATCAAAATTAAAAACATTATTCTAAGGACACCATTAAGAAAGTGAAAAGTGTGCCATTTGCCTCTGAATCTGTCCACACTCACTCTTGAGTGTGTACTTTTACCTACAATAAAGCTGCTTTTCTAGGACCTCCCCTCGTGGCACAGCAGTTGAGTGCTGGGCTGAGAAGCTGCCTGCAGCCTCTGCAGCGCCGGTTCGATCCCTGGCCCCCGGCAAGGGTCTCACATGGCGCGCAGACCTCTCCTGCCGCGCCCTCTGCTCCCCTCAGCATTGTATTTCTTCAGTCTGCCTGTTCTGTTCCGTGCTCTGGCTCTGGTGAATTCTCTCACCCTCCCGTGATCTTTATAAAGCTGCTTTTCTAACTCACCAAAAAAAAAAAAAGAAAGAAAAAAGTGAAAAGATAACACATAGAGCAGGAGAAAATATTTATAAATTCTGCATTTGAGAAGGTACTTGTTTTTAGATGTTATGGATGGATTGTCAATCATTGGAGGTAGTTATATAAAACTATAGGAGAAAAAATTCTTAAGACACTATAATAAATTGTTCAATTGAGAGATATGAAGACTGAACTGTGAAGCCTCCTACAACTTAACAAAATTATATATTCTCCAATTAAAAATGGGTAAAGGATTTCAGTAGAAAAATCTCCAAAGGAGAAATACAAATAACCAATTTGCACAAAAAGGAAGTCCAACATGATTAGTCATCAGGGAATTACAAATCACAGCTAGACACCACTTCACATCCACTAGAAATTCTAGATTCCAACACAAAGATAATAACAAGTATTGTTGAGGATGTGGGAAAACTGGAACTCTTATCAATCACTGATGGGAATGTAAAATGGCACAGTAACTTTGGATGAAAGTATGGTAGTTCCTCAAAAGGTTAAATATAAAGTGACCTATGAACCAATAACAATTCTACTTCCAGACATATACCCAAGAGTGATAGAAACATATATTCACATGAAACATACACACAAATGTTTATAGCAGCATTTCAAAACTGACAAATAGAACAACTTAAATGCCTAGCAACTGAATGAATAAAAGGTGGTATATCCACATAAGATGGAATATTATTAGGCAATGAAGAAGGAATAAAGTACCGATATATGCCAGAACATGATGCACATTTGTTGCGAGCCAGCCGCAGCAGTCTGGATGTCGGGGGTTCCTGAAGGATGGGAAGGCGTCAGCGCAATTGTAGAGAAAATGGTAAGGGAAGGGGGAGAGGGAATGAGGAGATGCAGACACTTGATCAGGGTGCTGACATCATCCTGCTGAGGGTCTCAGCAGCCCTTTATTTATACTATGAGTACACAAGCATAAGGTAGGAAGATAACAATCATCACATGTCCTTTTTCAGGAGCCGCCAAGGGTTTGTTTGCCTTCCTGCAGAGGTGTAACATTTATTATTCTTTGTCTTAAAGAAGGCACAGTTGCTAAACAAATGTTTTCAAAATAGTTATTTACTTTAAACAATCTAACAGTTATTTTATTACTAGCAAAAAGCCTATGTGTCTACAACTAACATTTCTAAGTTTGCCATGGTGAACGATTAACTATGGGCTGAGGGAAACAAAGGGCAGGAAGTTACCTGGGGGATGGGAGACAAAGATTATTTCTAACTAACCTATAAAGTTTAGACCAACATATAACTAATTGATTAAAGTAAAAAACAGAAGGCTTTTATTTAGAAATTATTATCTATATTGTTTTAGCTCGACCAGTCATAAAATTGCTGTTGACTTATTCTTGAATGCATACTCTAACAGCTACCATACCAATTGTCACCTCCAGGGGAATCAGCCCTAAACAAACAGGAAGAATTTAGCAGGAGTCAGCTATGGCGCCTCCTGGCTCATCAGGAATTTTCTTACACTTGGAGCATGGATCACGTCTGCCACCCAACTGCTATCTTTAAAGTAATAGAATTTCCTTCTCCAATTAGCTCTTGCCTCAAAAGACCACATCTCCATATTAAAGACTTGGCCAAGGGATGTTTATAGCATTTTGTTCCCAGAAGTTTTTTTACTTGTTAATGTAAGGCCAAATGTTGACTGCCTTTTGGCAGAGAAGGACTAATTTTATAAAAAATGTAATATTTGTATCATGCAGTGCCATTTGCCATCAAATTGGTTATTCAGTAATTGATCAGTATTTGCAGTTTTACTTTTAAATGCGTATTTTTAGCAATGGTAGAAACTAGCCATAAACAAATGAGGAGAATCTTGGAGTCAGCTAATGAGATTCCTGATTTTTCAGAAATCTGCCCCAAGCCCGGACTTTTGTCAGACGACATGAGTAGCATGGCTCCCAATACACATTAAAGGCACTAAGCCAAGTAAAGGACATATATTGTATAAGTCTACTGATAGGAAATTTGCAGAATAGGCAAATTCATAGAACAAAGAGTAGATCAATGGTTGCCTAGTGCTGGGGAAGTTTAGGAGGGGGGAGTGACACTAATGGGTAAGAGTTTCTTTTAGGGGTGATTAAAATGTTTTAATATTGATTGTGGTGATTGTTGCACAACTTTGCTAATACATTAAAAAATTAAATTGTGCATTTTTAAATGAGTAAATTGTATGGTGTGTAAATTATATATCAATAAAGCTGCTATTAAAAAAATTCTCTATGTTCTCAAGCTAAAGACCTATGAAAGGCAAATTGGCATTTTTTAAATTAGAGTGAAATAGTAGAGTAGTAATAGATAATTATTTTATGGACCTACTATATTCTGTACATCATTACATTAATCCATTTGACCCTCACAGAAAACAAAATTTTTAACACAATTTTTGTTTTGCTCTTATGATCCCCAATTCAGGTACTCTTAGGTATAAATTGAAATGATGGGATAGGCAAGATTCTCTAAAAAGGGCAAGAGGACAGAGAGATGGGTTGAGAACACCTATATATTGTAGAAGAGACAGAAAAGAGGGCATAATGCAAGAAGATTGAGAAATATAAGGAGATATAGGACAAGAATCAAAAGAAATGACAAGGCAAATATTTAAGAAGGAGAATGTTGACTTGACAAGCTCATCAATGAAGTACTTATTATGATACTCTTAGTTGCAAATAGATTTAATAATAGGATTTAAGACTGTCTTACTCAATCTAAAGGCAGGCATATGGCCAGGCCTCACAATGTGCTGGAACAAGGAACTGCACAGCTGTCAGGAACCAAGAGAAATACCTATTTAGTTCTCTAACAACTGCTTCATTCATTTCTCTGCAGATGGTCTCTTTCTTCTTGCTGAGTAGTTCTCTGAATCCCAATTTCAAGTCATTAGAGGGAGAATCTGTTTACAGCTGGGTTAGGTGCCCACGCATTATCCAATCATTATCCATGGTCAGGGTGGGGAAAGATACCTAGAATAAATATGGCAGCCACGAGCTGCTTCTGTGAACAAGTGAAGAAATTTCAGAGAGGGACTGATTGCTGTGAATTAGGCAAATGCCTACAAAGATATCTACTATAAGATTAATCAAAATGACTACACTAAAATTTGGCAACATATTTATAGGGTAAGGAAAAATATCAGGCTTTTCTGCCCTCCTGCCATCAGGATAGATGAAGGAACCCTGTGATCCTGAATGCATGCCTGATGGCGGGCACCTGGAGTGGGTACACCTGGGCTAACACTGTGCTTTTAAGGGCGGCATCACGGGGACGCCAGATGAAGCCGAAGCAGAAGCCAAAAGAGAAGCCGAGAAAGAAGTAGCAGAAGCCAAGAGAGAAGCAGAGAACGCTGGAGAGCCCAGATAGAGTGAAGACTTGCTGGGGGCTGGGAGGCCTGCCAGCCTCCCTGCCCCCCCAGCACCCCTGCCTGCTACATGCCTGGTGAACCCCAATAAAAGGCCTGCAAAACCACTGAGGACTCTGACTCCTCCTTTACCCAGTCTGCTGGATCCTAGAAAACCTGCACTGGTGCCTGTTCCTGCCCTTTACAATTGGCGTAAGTCGGCAAGATGATCCATGCAGATGGGTATTAGAGCCCTCCAAAGGCCTGGAGAGACTAAGGAGTCAAAGACTGCCTGTGACGATGCTGGGGGTGTCATGGCGACCTAGCAGGTGGATAAGGTCCAGAAGCTACGGGATAAGACCACGCCTGGAGGAGGAGACACCCGACAGGACCAGCCAACGACACCTGAAAGGACCAGCCAATGACCCCTGAGGCAGCAGAATCATCGGCGAAGAGAGGACCACGAATCGGAGCTCGCCAGTGCTGATGCAGGGAGAGGCCAACGGACTTCAACTGATGGACATGGACTGATGAACTTGGACTGACAATCCCGCCAGAAGGTGGAGGAACTTGCAGGTTGATATGTTTTGGGATGCTGGGGATGGAACAGTTTTGTTTGTAAACCCCAGGAGATGGGACTCTGGGGGTGGCCAGTAGGTCTTGGTGGCCAAAAGCAGCCTGTGTATGTCCAGCAGCCAGGCGGAGGAGAAAAGCCAACTGAGAAGGCAAAAGCTGGTGCTGATGCTAAGTTGAGAAGCCCTGAGTGGCTGTTAAGCAGCCTGAGTATGCTGAAGAGCTGTGAGTCTCGTAAAATCACCTGTGGGTGATGCCCTGATCATTCTTGAGGGAGGGTGAGGAGCTGAGGAACCTGTCCTTGAGGGACAGGTGGGGAAGATGGCTTGGGGTGGAGCCCAAGCTGCATGTAGAGTTTGGATCCCCGACCCATGTGCTTGTGCAGTGGGTTGGCCTGAGTGCAGGGGTCTGCGAGTCGCATGGGTGGCTATGAAGGCCAAGTGTTGGAGCGACTGCAGACCGAAACCCTGAGGGTTGGCGATTATACCCAACAGAATAGATTCGCCAATCCCAGAGCTAGTGCATCCTGGGGGTGGATGCTGTGTGTGGCTTGTAGCCTAGACTATAGCCAGAGAAGGCCAGGAAGCCTGACAGCTCCTGGTGTGTTACAGTAGATGCTGTGAGTGGTTCCCCTCCCTCGTATGAGCAGTGCCTTCGGCAGCAGGTTTGGTGGCTCATCTGCTGGTACCAATAATTGTCTTTTGCACTAGGTTGGGGCCCTGCCTGGACTTATTTGTGTTCCATTGTATTTTGTTATATTGTGATGTATTTCATTTACTTTTGTGGGCCATGGCTGCAGTGTTCATATTGCCAAGAGACATGTGTTTATAATTTGTATATAGAGACTGATAAAGACTATATGGCAAAAAACCCTGAGGGGGTAGACTGTAGGGTAAGGAAAAATATCAGGCTTTTCTGCCCTCCCGTCATCAGGATAGACGAGGGAACCCTGTGATCCTGAATGCATGCCTGATGGCGGGCACCTGGAGTGGGTACACCTGGGCTAACACTGTGCTTTTAAGGGCGGCATCACGGGGACGCCAGATGAAGCCGAAGCAGAAGCCAAAAGAGAAGCCGAGAAAGAAGTAGCAGAAGCCAAGAGAGAAGCAGAGAACGCTGGAGAGCCCAGATAGAGTGAAGACTTGCTGGGGGCTGGGAGGCCTGCCAGCCTCCCTGGCCCCCAGCACCCCTGCCTGCCATATGCCTGGTGAACCCCAATAAAAGGCCTGCAAAACCACTGAGGACTCTGACTCTTCCTTTACCCAGTCTGCTGGATCCTAGAAAACCTGCACTGGTCCAGTTCCTGCCCTTTACAATATTACAAAGGAAAGAACCTGACTCCTTTTCTTTCTTCTGTTCTTATTTCTTCTGATAGTCCAGAGGGAAAATTGTATTGTTTATGTTGATTTTTCCATAACAGATTAGAATAAAAATTTGGGAAATTCCTTGATGTAATCAGGTCAAATATCTAAATAAATACAAAGGATTTTAGATATTTTTTAGGAAGAGCTAAAGCTTCCTGGTTGTTTTTGCCTTCCCTGGGTCTCACTGATCTCCCAGGTTGTACTAGCTGCTTTCTGGCCTCATTAATCAAACTGCCACCTATGATAGACTGCTGGCCCCTTGTCTTATTTTGATTAATTCCATTCTCACATTCATCTCTCTCAAATAGTTTGCAGTGGATGATTCGTTAGGGCAGAATGGGATGGGGGATGACTAGGAATTTGGAGCAGTGGAGTCATCTCCTGAATCTGATTGAGTCTATCTGCTAACAGAAATATTTTTCCCCTTCATTCCTACCAGATCTAAGAATAGCAGTACCAGCTGTACTTGCCCGAGCCATATCTAAATTAATAAAGTGGGATTATTGACATTTTCTTGCTTCAACTAGCAAATGTGCATCTTTGAATTTTTATCAACGAAAATGTTCTTATAATGGAACATTCACAGAAATGGGTTTGACATAAAAATGATAATGCACACTTTACTCATGCTAATTATGCATTTGTATTCCTCTTACTCATGTTGTCCTTTTATCTATTTTGCATTTCAGAAATGAGTATTAAACTGAGACAGCTAAAGGAAAGCAGTATAGGTTAGTAATCAGGAAAGGGTTTTTGTCGTGAGACTTGTGTTGATTCCCAGTTCTATTACCTAAAGCCTGTGCGACCTGAGAGAAATTATTTAACCTTTCTGAGCCTCATTTTCAAATTTACATAATTATTCTGTTTTGAAGCGTAAATGATATATGTAAAGAATGCACTATAGTATCTGACACATGGCAAAGGCTAATTAATGTTAGTTCCAAAAAAGTTGTTTAGGTGGGGAAAGAGCGACTTCTCAGCCACACTATTCAGAATCCTTGCTTCAGACATCGAGGTAGAGGGACCATTTAATGAGTGGATGAACCCAAGAGAAATCTAGGAACCTGATTTAGCAGTGAGACTAGAATGCTAGCTTTCGATCTATAAAAGTAAATAATCAGTTCTAGATTTCTGCATTGTCTTTGATCTACTTCTCCAAAAGCTTCAATTCTTTATCTTGACCACATTGAGTCCTGGATTTAGTGGGAAGACATGATCATTGAATACTTAAGCTGTGCTTGTGATAGCTTGGTGATAGCACTTTAACTTGTTAATGTTAACAGGTTACCTTGTTTATGTTAACTGCAATCTATCCAGGCTGAATTGGATTATGAAGCGCTGTCATTCTGCCTTCAGATGATGGCCAAGAATGAGATGATACAAGACCTTGTTTGCCTGTATATGGAGTTTCAATTACATATCAAGGGAAGCCATTGTAAAGTTTTAAGCAGAGGAAATGTGACCTTATGAAATTGGGATTTTTAAAATGGGGCTATGTCTAAAGGAGAAAAAGGTGTAATAAAACTAAGTAGGAGGCTTAATCATCTCTAGTTTCCCTTTGAGCTTCTTTAAGGAGAAACCTTGTGAATCATTTTCATGTGGGTATCCACAGAACCTAGCACAGAGCCTCGTATGTGGACATTAAGTCAGTGAAGACTACTGAAGTAATCAGTGAATAAAAAAAGGACTAAAACCTCCCAGAGGGCAAAAAGAGTTCTTTGTCACTGATCAAATTTTGAATGGCTACTATGTACAAAGAGTGGGCTTAATGCATAGAGCACAAAGTGGCATAGCCTCTTTTGTAGTAAATTATAAGCTATTGAAAGGCAGCAGCTGTAACTCTTTTTCTTTGCATCTCTGCTTGCCCTTCCTCCTAGCACCTAGCACAGTTATTTGTACATAGTAGGCCATTAATAAATGTTTACTAAATGAAAATTTCTAGTTTTAGACTAGAAAAGTATATTTTTTAAGTAAACTGCTAAATAATCATTTTAATATCCTTCCTATGTTTCCCAGTGCCTCTTTGTGAGAGTGGTTCTGAGCATTATAACTACGAACAACTGAAAGAAATAAAAACAAAGAACACCCAAACGAGACCAAACTAGAAGTGTTAGAGGTCATCTGATCCAAGTCCCTACACTATGTGCAGTGGGACAACTGCTATAGGTATTACTTTCTATTTTGGTCTCATGGTTGACCCATACATGACTTCTCTGAGCTCTGTCCTCATTTCTTTCCAGCCCTGTATAGTACACATTAGCATGATTCTACTATATCAGTTTGAAAATGTAAAAATAAGATGAATATCAGTGTGACCTACTGAGTGTCATTAAACCCGGCACAGATCAACTTCTTTGGCATTAAAATAGGGCCTTCTGGACTAAGAAGTATTAGGTGTTCTAGAAGAATGCATAACCATAATGTTTGGGGCATTTTACTGGGATTTGCAGAAGTTACTTTTTGTACCTTTCAAGTGACTTAATAAACAAAACAAACATATAAGGTGGATATTGGGATAATGTATATTCACCATTTAGTAATGTTATCACTAATAAGCATCCCTAAAGTTCTTTATTGGAGTTTTTATCCTCTTATTTACTTACAAAATGTTTTCATAAATTTTGTTTCTCTTTGTCAATGCATTTAAGCTCTTTAAAATATCAATTACATCAACCATGAACACTCAGTCAAGAACTACTCTGCTGTGTCATGCTTTATATGGTAGGTCATACAAAGAAGTAGACCACTTGCCCTCTAATAGTATGTGTTGGTTGCTGACAACAGGAATAATGAGTTATTGCAAGGCTATTGGCTAGTTTAAAGAAAAGTTAGGCTTGACCTAAAGAGAATCTGGTAGGTGGGCATACAGAAAAGAGTAAAAGGTAGATGTCTTCCCCAGGTCACTACTACTAAGAAAAAAATGAATTGTTTTCCCTAAGTTTGTGATACTTTGTTCAAGTTTTAAAGCCCTGGGAGAGAAATTCCAACAAGCCCTGGAGTCAATTACCCTTAAGAAAATAAAAGACAAAGATTCCCTCAAGACAATGCACAATGGAAGAGGAAAGAAAGGGAACACTATTAATAATTAGACAACAGACATAAAATAGGACTGTCCTGAAAAAACGAGGACACTGGGTCACTCTATCTATAACCAATTCCTCACATGGAGTCAAAGTTAAAGGATGGTTAATTATATTTAAAAACTTAATGCTGGGGGCTTCCCCGGTGGCGCAGCGGTTGAGCGCTGGGTTGTGAAGCCACCCGCAGCCTCTGCAGCACCGGTACGATCCCCAGCTGCTCCCTGGCCACTGGAGGAGGGTCCCACATGGCACGCAGACCTCTCCTGCCACCCGCTGCTCCCCTCAGCAGTGTGCTTCGGTCCTTTTGCCTGCTCTGCTCCCCACTCTGGCTCTGGTGAATTCTCTCACCCTCCCGCGCTTCTGACTGTACCCAGCGCTTGTATAAATAAATAAATAAATAAATAAATAAATAAATAAATAAACAAATCTTTAAAAAAAAACACAAAAAACCTAATGCTATCTTACCTAATTTCAGGTTACTCTTTAAGTGACACTCAAGACTAATTTTTAGCTGTTGATGAGAGCTGTGGACTTTCACATTTAAGAAGTCCCACCCTTACTCCTGCCCATCCCTGTATCATTGTGGCTTTTTTCTTCCTCTACCTTGGGTTTGTGTGTGTGCCTATTTGCCAATAATTATATATTAACTACTGAAACTATTGCTTATTCATAGCTAATGTTTGTAACATTATGACCACAGGATTTTTTTTTTTTTTTAGCAACACGGGGTTATTCAATTTCTCATCGAATGTCTGAGTATGTTTGTGTTTACTTCTTAATGGAATTCTATAGACGTACTGAATTTACATGTTTGAAGGATTTTTTTTTTTTTTTACAAAAAAGTTTAGTACATTTGATTTGTCTTTAAAAGTGTTGGTTGACAGGGCCTCCCTGGTGGTGCAGCAGTTGAACGTTGGGCTGCAAAGCTGCCCACAGCCACTGCAGCGCCGGCTCGAACCCCGGCCACCAGCGAGGGTCCCACATGGCGCACAGACCTCTCTTGCCATGCCCGCTGCTCCCCTCAGCAGTGTATTTCGGTCCATCTGCCTGTTCTGTTCCCCTCTCTGGCTCTGGTGAATTCTCTCACCCTCCTGTGCTTCTGACTGTACCCAGTGCTTGTATAAATAAATAAATAAATCTTTAAAAAAAAAAAGTGTTGGTTGGCAGACCTCACTAACTTAATCCAGTTGTCACCTTAATTAATGGCTGTTGTCATTAATCAAAGGACTGCTTAGTATGACATCGGTGAACATTCTAATTGCCATAAAATATAAACTCCCAAATCTCAATGGTTTAAAAAAATAAAAGTAATTTCTTTTTAACTCAGACCAAAATGAAGACAGATATTCCTAAGAAGTAGGATGACTTTTGTCTGAGAAATGATTAAGAGACCTAATTTCCTTCCATCTTCCTGCTCTTAGGCCAGAGTGGAGATGTTACACATCACATCCACATCTTTTGTGGGCCAGAATTGAGTCATATTTCTATACATCACCGCATACAGCTGTGAAATGAAGTCTAGTTGCAGTCATAAGAGGAAGAGTAAATAGGTTTGGTGAACACTCAGGCAGTCTTTGCCACAAAGGTGATTCTTCCACACCATTTGCATGGCACACTGGACAAGAATTGCACTTAGTACAATAAATTCAGGACTTAGTGTGTACCATATCTCCTCACTGTGAGAATAGACCCTTAAATTTTATCCAAGCCCTTAAAAGGCAATAGATCAAACAGACTCAGGTATGACCTTGAATAATTCATTTCACATCTACGGGCTTCAGTTTTCCTATCTGTACAATTTAGGTAAAATTGCCTAGTATCATTTATGGCACACAGAAAGCTAGTAGCTAAAATTTTTACGGATTTACCATGGCCTGTGCTGTGCACCAATATTGGATTCATTGCAGGTTAGTTTTGTTTTTGTGGTATCTTTCTTACTAAGTAAGATAAATTAACAGGTATTTAATGGCGATATCCACCCCAAAGCATACCATTACCTTTCCCAGTAACCAGGGCTTCCTTCAGTCCTCCAAGTTGCTAGACGATACCTAGTGGCCCTCCTGCAAGGTCCTATTGATAATCCATCTAGTTTCTTAATGCATGATTCAGTGATTTCTTGCTTTATTCTGGTATAGTTTTCCATTTTCCCTTATGAAAAAATACTCGTTTCTGGGCTATATTTGAATTCCTTTAGCAGATATTTTTATAGGATATAGTAAATATCAGTTCAAGGATTACTGGCATTAACAATATCAGTTGCTCAAAATCAGGAACAGTCCGCAGGCTAGATTCCCTTAAACATGGCTTTCCGGTTTTATATAGACCATCATTTTTATTTTTACATTTGCCTTCAGGAAAGATAGTGTCATGAACTCATATATATAGTAGGAAGCAAAAGGAAAAACATAGTAGTTTTTTATAAATATTAACTTATTTTTTCCATATTTTTGAGATGTAATTGACATATAATATTGTATTAGCTTAATTTATACAACATAATGATTGATATATATCTATATTGTGAAATGAACACTAACTTACTGTATCCTCACATATTTAAAAATCTTCATTTTAATAAAATGAGTAAGCCAAATTCAGGGATATTAGTTGATTTGTCCAGTTTCTTTTTTAAAGATTTATTTATTTATTTATACAAGAACTGGGGTACAGGCCAGATGTGCAGGAGGGCGAGAGGATTCACCAGGGATAGAGTGGAGAACAGAACAGGCAGACTGATGAAATACACTGCTGAGGGGAGCAGCGGGCGCAACAGGAGAGGTCTGCTGCGCCATGTGGGACCCTCGCCGGCAGGCTGGGATCGAACCGGTGCTGCAGAGAATGCGGACAGCTTCACAGCGTGGCAATCAACTGCCTGTGCCACCAGGGAGGCCCAACTTGTCCAGTTTTGAGAGAAGCTTTAGAATTCACAGAAGACACATGCTCCTTTCTAATACACATTCTCAAGGTGTGGTCCAGGAACTATCTATTTCAGAATTATCAGAATCCCACATAAGAGTTTTAAGACAGGACAGAAATCACTGAGGGAGGCTTTCAGAAACTACAAATAAGTAAATTAATTAATTGATAATTTACTTTTCATTTAAAGTTTTTGAGGTAACATTGATTTACATCATTGGTAGTTTTTTTGAAGTACAGGATCCCCATCTTCAGGAGTTGTTACCCTAGTGCACCCATCACCAAAACACCATCACCAAATCACCATAGTCCATAGTCCATAGCACCCATCACCAAAACAGCATAGTCCATAGCTCCTTTCCCAGTCCATTTTTGTCCCTCCCCTGCCCGCTCTAGATGCTTCAGCTCTATAGTTTAAGGGTTAGTTTTTGTGGTTGACTTTATCTGACCCTTTTTTTGGTTTCTCTGTATTCCACACATAAGTGACACCATCTGGGATTTGTCTTTCTGCTTCTGACTTATTTCACTTAGCATAATTCCCTCCAGTTCCATTCATGTTGCTACAAATGGCATGCATTTATCTTTTTGATTGCTGAGTAGTATTCCATTGTGTGTATGTACCTATGTGTGTGTATGTCAAGAAGATGTGATATATGTATATGTGTACACACATACATACACACACACACCACACATTCGTTTTGGGACACTTAGGCTGTTTTCATGGTTTGGCTATTATAAATAGTGCTGTAATGAACATGGGTATGTGAAGCTTCCTTTTGAATTCTTATATTCTTTAGGTAGATACCTAGGAGTGGAATTGATGGGTCATATGGAAGATCCACTTTCAATCTTTTGAGAAACCTCCATACTGTTTTCCATAAGGATGTAGACAAGTCTATATCCTCATCAATAATGTAAAAGGGTTCTTCATTTGCCATGCCCTTGCCAGCACTTGTTTCTTATTCTTGGATATGGTTCATTCTCACAAAAGTGAGCTGGCATCTCATTGTGGTTTTGATTTGCATTTCACTGATAATAAGTGATGAACATTTTTCACATGCCTATTCGCAAAGTGTATGACTTCTTTGGAGAAGTGCCTATTTAGCACTTTTGCCCCTTTATTTGATTGGTTTGTTTTCTTAAAGTGGAGTTGTTTAATTTCTTTGTAGATCTTTGATATTAGCCCCTTGTCTGATGCAAATATTTTTCCCATTCATTAGAGTATTGGTTTCTCTATATTTCACACATAAGTAACACCATCTGGGATTTGCCTTTCTTCTTCTGACTTATTTTTCCCATTCAGTAGGGAGTTTTTTCATTTCAGATTCAGTGCAGAATCTTTTTAGTCTGATGTAGTTCCAGTTGTTTACATTCTCTTTTGTTTTTCTTGCTGTTAGAGAAGACTCTGCAAAGACATCACTGAAATTTATGTTGTGTTTTGCCTATTTTCATGTGACGTGTTTTGCCTATTTTTTTCTATGTATTTTATGGTTTCAGGGTTAACAAAGAAATATTTATCTGTGTTGAGTTGATTTTTGTGTATGTGTAAGACAGTGGCCGAGTTTCATTCTTTTGCATGTGGTCCAGTTTTCTCAACACCATTTATTGATAAAGGCTTTCCTTGTTCCAGTCTATATTCTTGGCTCCTTTGTTGTAGATTAACTGTCTATATAGATGTGGGTTTATTTCTGGGCTCTCAATTCTATTCTATTGGACTGTACGTATGTTTTTAATTATTTTGGCTGTAGAGTATCATTTGAAGTCTAGAGGTGTGATACTGCCCTTCTGCTGGCCCTCCCTGATTACTTTAACCTCACCTGCTAATTTTACCACAAAAACATTCCTTAAATTCCTTAGTTCACTGCCATCAATTAACGCCACAATCTTTATTCAGAGGTTCATTATTTCTCAATTTGTTACCTGCTCAGCCTTCTGAATTATAGTTTGTCCCTTTCTTAGTCCAGAAATAAAATATCCACAAAACTTCACTAAAAGACACACCATCTTTGAGACAGGGAGGTTCACGTCTGGACCTCACTAAAACTGTATGGAACTGAGAAAGGGCTGTCCCTGGTGTCAGAGGTGAGCTGACATCCGGCACGAGCCAGGCCCGGTGACTGCCACAAATCAGAGTCCAGAAGGGAATCTAGCCATTGCCCAGGCAGACCACGCACAGGGGAGCATCCCACAGATGCACCATCTTTAAGACAGGGAGGTTCGCATCTGGACTTCACCAAAACTGTCAGAGCTTCCAACATCCCAGAAGGAGCTCACCAAAGAGATGCCGGCCAGTACTAGTAACACAGTGTCCCAACTCATAGGACAAATCAGAAAATAAGCAGCAGGGAGAAGAAAAACTACAAGCAACCAAGCAAGCCCTCAGGGAAATCATATGAAGTAGATCATATGACTAAAGCTCTAAACAAGGATTTAGACTCTTGGGCTTAACAGACAACTAGAACACTACACCCCCAAAAATCTGAGTACACATTTTTCTCAAGAGCACATGGATCATTCTCCAGAATCGATCACATGCAGGGGCACAAGACAAACATCAACAGATATACTAAGATTGAAATCATACCAACCATCAGGGCCTCCCCTGGTGGTGCAGGCAGTTGATTGCCATGCTGTGAAGCTGTCCACAGCCTCTGCAGTGCCAGTTCAATCCTGGCCGGCTGGCGAGGGTTCCACATGGTGGTGGCAGACCTCTCCTGTCTTGCCCACTGCTCCCCTCAGCAGTGTATTTCGTCAGTCTGCCTATTCTGTTCCCCACTCTGTCTCTGGTGAATCCTCTCATCCTCCTGTGCATCTGGCCTATACCCCGGTTCTTGTATAAAATAAATAAATAAATCCTTAAAAAAAAAAAGAAATCATACCAACCATCTTCTCTGACTATGAAGGCATCAAACTAGAAATAAACCATAAAAAGAAGGCAAGGAACCTTCCTACATCCTGGAGATTGAAACTCACATTACTGGAAGACCACTGGAATAAAGAGGAGATCAAAGAAGAAATTAAAAAATACTTTGAGTTGAACAACAAGGAGGATACCAATTTCCTAATGTATGGGACACAGCAAAAGCAGTGATAAGAGGAAAATATATAGCAATAGAGGCTCACATCAAGAAACAAGAAAGAACTCAAAGAAACAAACTAATCTCACAGCTCAAAGAACTAGAAAAAGAACTACAAAAAAACTCTAATACCAGTAGAAGAAAGGAAATAATAAAAATGAAAGCAGAAATAAATGAAATAGAAATTAAAAAAAAAAATCCAAAAGATCAATGAAACCAAAAGCTGGTTCTTTGAAAAAATAAAATAGACAAACCCCTAGCCAGACTCACAAAGGAAAAATGGGAGAAAGCACAAATAAATAGGATCACAAATGAAAAAGGAGAAATCACAATAGACACAGAAGAAATTGAAAGAATATTCAGAAACTACTATGAACAGTTATATGCGAAAACGTTCAACAATCTAGAAGAGATGGGCAAATTCCTACAACTTTACAATCACCCAAAGCTAGAAAAAAGAAACAGAATGCCTAAACAGCCCAATTACAAGAAGTGGAATTGAAATGGTAATCAAAACCCTCCCCAAAAACAAAAGCCCAGGACCTGATGGATTTACAAATGAATTCTACCAAATATTCAGAAAAAATTAGTGCCTATCCTTCACAAACTCTTTCAAAAAATTGAGAAGGAAGGGATAATACCAAACACGTTCTACGAAGCCAACATTACACTAATACCAAAACCGAACAAGGACAACACAAAAAAGGAAAACTACAGGCCAATCTCCCTAATGAACACTGATGCAAAAATCCTCAATAAAATTTTAGCCATCAGAATCCAACAATGTATCCATAAGATAATTCACCACGACCAAGTAGGATTCATTCCAGGGACACCAGGATGGTTCAACATCCAAAAATCAATCAATGTAATTCAACACATCAACAAAAGGAATATAAAAACCATATGATAATATCAATAGATGCTGAAAAAGCTTTAGACAAAGTACAACACCCATTTATGAGAAAGGCCCTTGAAATTCTTGGGATACAAGGAACTTACCTCAACATCATAAAGGACATATATGACAAGTCCATAGCCAATATCATTCTCAATGGTGAAAAGTTGAAAGCACTTCCATTAAGATCTGGAACAAGACAAGGATATCCACTCTCACTACTGTTTTTCTTTTTTTTTTAAGATTTATTTAGATATTTTACACAAGAACCTGGGTACAGTCCAGATGTGCAGGAGGGTAAGAGGATTTACCAGAGACAGAGAGGGGAACAGAACAGGCAGAGTGACGAAATACACTGCTAAGGGGAGCAGCGGGTACAACAGAAGAGGTCTGCGGCACCATGAGGGACCCTCACCGGCTGGCCAGGATCAAACTGAAGCTTCAGAGGCTGCAGACAGCTTCACAGCATGGCGTTCAACTGCCTGCGCCACCAGGGGAGGCCCGCCACTGCTTTTCAATATAATACTAGAAGTCCTAGCCAGAGTAATAAGACAAGAGAAAGACAGCAAGGAATCCAAATAGGGAAGGAAGAAGTAAAATTATCACTATTCACAGATGATGTGATAATACACATAGAGAACCCAAAATCTCCACAGAAAAACTAATCAAAGTAATCAACCAGTTTAGTAAAGTAGCAGGATACAAAATCAACATGCAAAAATCAGTAGCCTTCCTATACACAACCAATAAATCTGTAGAAGAAATCAAGAAAACCATCTCTTTTCTTATTGAAACAAAAAAAATCAAATACTTGGGAATAAACCTAACAAAGGAGGTAAAGGACCTACACAAAGAAAACTATAACACAATGTTAAAAGAAATAAAACAGAAAGAAATGGAAAGACATCCCCTGCTCATGGATTGGAAGAATTAACATTATCAAAATGGCCATCCTACCAAAAGCAATTTATAGATTTAATGCTATTCAAATAAAAATTTCAATGACATTCTTCAAAGAAATAGAACAAATATTGATGAAATTCATATGGAACCACCAAAAACGCCAAACAGCCAAAGGTCTCCTGAAAAAAAAAAAAAAAAAAAAAAAAAAAGAACGGAATGGAGGTATCACACTCTTAGATTTCAAACTATACTACAAAGTCATAATAATCAAAACTGCATGGTATTGGGACAAGAACAGACATACAGACCAATGGACCTGAATAGAAAATCCAGAAATCAACCCACAAATTTACAGTCAACTAATCTTTGACAAAGCAGCAAAGACTATGCAATGGAGCAAAGAAAGTTTGTTCAATAAATGGTGCTGTGAAAACTGGGTCGCTATATGCAAAAGAATGAAGCCTGACCACTACCTCACACCATGCACAAAAACCAACTCAAAATGGATTAAAAAACTAGACATAAGACCTGAAACCATAAAATATATAGAAGGAAAATAGGTAAAACACTATATGACATACACCTCAGTAACATCTTTAAAGACACATTACCCAGAGCAGTGATAGTAAAGGAAAAGATAAACAGATGGGACTACATCAAATTAAAAAGCTTATGTACAGCAAAAGAGACAGTAACCAAAACAAAGAGACACCCCACTGATTAGGAGAAAATTTTTTACACAACACTAATGATAAAGGACTGATCACAAAAATCTACAAAGAGCTGACGAGACTCAACAAAGTAAATAACAGAGTCAAAAAAGGGCAGAAAAGCCAAAAAGAAACTTCTCCAGGGAGGAAATGCAAATGGCCAATAGACATATGAAAAAAATGTTCAACATCACTGATAATCAGGGAAATGCAAATCAAAATGACAATGAGATACCATCCTACACCAGTGAGAATGGCACATATGAAAAAACTAGCAAGAACAAATGTTGGCGAGAATGTGGAGAAAAAGGAACTCTCCTGCACTGCTGATGGCAGTGCAAACTGGTCCAACCATTATGGAGAGCTGTGTGGAGGATTCTCAATCTGCTAAAGATGGAGCTTCCACATGATCCAGCAATTCCACTCCTATGTATTTACCCAAAGGATACAGAAACATTAATTTTAAAGGGCACCCGCACCCCTATGTTTATAGCAGCACTATGTACAATAGCTAAGCTATGGAAACAACCCAAAAGCCCCAAAATAGATGACTGTTTCAAGAAGATATAGTACATATACACAATGGAATATTACTCAGCAATCAAAAAAGATAAACTCATGCAATTAGCAGCAACATAGATGGAGCTGGAAGGGATCATGCTCAGTGAAATAAGCCAGAAAGAAAAAGAAAAATACCAGATGGTCTCACTCATAGCAGGAGTTTAGAAAACCTAACTAAGGGATCAGGAAAAATACTAATTATAATAAAGTAAAAATCAAAATCAACAAGCAACTATGAACCAGAGACACACTATGGGGGAGTGAGGGGGAGAGGAAGTAGTATCAAAACAAGGGTGTTGGGAACTGTACAGGGACTATAACCAAGATGAAAATGCATACATTGCACAAAAATGAAAAAAATGATGTAAAAATATATACAATTAAAAAACCAAGAAAAAAAAATAGTATAATCTACCTCAAACCCAATCTGCCATGTTTCTGCTAGGTTTACCCATTTCCATGGCTCCCCACCTCTAAGAAAAGTCTAAGTTTCCTAATACAGCTTACAAGACCCACCAACATCTTATTCTGGCCCTCCTAACCACCTCATTGCTCATCATTGTTCTGTCACTAACTCATATTCCAGCCATGCCAAATTCTCTTCTCAATGTCTCTTCTCCTACAGATATGCTGTATCTTCCATTTTTTCTTATTCTAAAATCCATCTCCCATGTCCCGTACTGCTCCTAGAAAAATTTCAATTTACACCAAGTCAAAGAAATGTCTGCCAAACCTTGAAGTATTTCCTCTCCATAGGATGTTTATATTTTAACGGAGGATGAAAAACCAGTCTCTAATTGTGGAATTTCTAGCACTGATGTGCATGTGGAGGAAATATGAAATCACACCACGAGGCTTGAGCCCAAGCATAAAAACAGACCTTTGAAATAATATCTCTTGAGTATGTTTAGGAAAGGATAAATCCAAATCCTTATGTAAATCATTACATTAAATTAAATTCCAGATGGATCAAAGATTTAAATATAAAAAAAGAAACCAGAGGAGTGCTAGAAGAAAATATATTTTTCAGTAATTTTATGGTGGTTTAAGTCTTTTTAAGCATAGTTTTAAAACTAAATAAAAGATTGATACATTTAATTGCAAAAGATGGAAAACGCAAAACATGAATGTAAAAATATTAGTATAAATATCATTGAAAGACAATAGTAAAGTGTGTGTGGGGTGCTAGGTTTTCTATACACATATTGCCTATTTAAATTGGTATAGCTTTTGTGCAGAACAGTGTGGCACACTGTGCAAAAATGTAAATGTTTATTCACTGAGCAATCTTACTTTGGGGACATTAGCATACTGATATAGACAGGCAGGTAGGTAGGTAGACAGACAGACAGACAGATACATATAGATGCAATGTTTATGGATTATTACTGAATGGAAAAAGATGTAGATTATAGACTGATTTGAAAACAATCTCATCTGTATAAAGTTATACATAATCTAACACAGTTTTAAAAACTACGTGTGTATTTATACATAGAGGGGGGATATCTATTTTTTCACGCCATTTCAATTTATTTTTTATATTTTTAAAAATTAATTTATGTATTTATATATATTTTACATCATTGTTCATTTTTGTACAATGTTTGCTTTCTCCTCTCAGCTATAATCTCTATAAAATTCCCACCACCAATTCACTTGTGAATTCACAGTCCCTTGTGTTCTTCCCTCCTGTTTTGCTCCCTCCCCCTCTTGCTCCCCTGCAGAATGTCCCTGATTTATAGTTGCCTGTTAATTTTTTTCTTTATTATTGTTGTTATAATTTTCTTGATCCCTTATTTGGTTCCCCTATATTGAGAGGAGGAAATCTTAAAGACAAAGGCATGGTTCTTTCTTGCACACACCTTTAAATGTTCTGTGCCTGTCACATAATAGATATTAAATGAGTAGATGGGAGAGGAAAGGATACTGGATTAAAAGGAGGTTGAGAGGTAGAGAAAGATTATATGTCAAAATGTTTAATGGTTGATAGGTTTTCAGGTCATTTTTAAAACACTCAATATATCACTTTTCTAAATTTCTTTGATATTTGTTTCCCAAATAGCATACATAGCTAGAAAAATAACAAACCGATTTTGTATAAGTAAATATTTTGTAGCTGAATATACAGGAGAGATTTAGTGGTCTTTGGAAAAATCCCAGTCATCTGAGACTGAGGAGAATGGGCTTTTCGCATGGCCAAGGAGCAAAAAAAAAAAAGGAGGGATTGTTGTCTTTTCAGCCTTTTCTTGCCACCCCCAAAGTAACCACTTCATCTTAGGAGAAAAGAAGAGACTTTCACCCTAAACTTTATTAGGTGACGCCGGACAGTTCCCAAAGCCTACTTCAGTGGAGTCTCCATGAGTTAAGCTTGTCCTGTCTCATCATCCTCCTATAGGGTCTTGCCAGTATTAAGCCCACTCATGGGATTTGCATTACTGATTTAAGTTAAAGTTATTTATGCCCTCCTTCCTCTCTCTTGCCTCCCTTACATGATCATTTTTGAAGCTTTTCCTTCAGTCACTGATTTCCATCTTCTCAATGTCCAGGCCACATGATCCAGTTCTAGTTTCTGCAAGAGACAAAAAAAATAAATAAATAAATAAATAAATAAAGGTCTGTCTGCCAGGAGAGGAAACAGGATGCTGAAGTGGTGCCTGGTTGCCCCACATAAAGTGCTTCTGTCTGGATCTTTTCCCAGAATCCTTGGGAGAAGAGGCTGCTGCCAGTGGGTGTGCTTTTTCAGATGGGGTTTGGCAAATTAGAGATAGTCTCACTTCCCTCTGTGCTGTGGGAACACTAAGGCCAGATTACAGGAATGTGGCCTCTTTGGGGTTCACCCTCCAGAAGCTGAATCTGGTGCTCTTTATCTGCCTAGGCTGGCGACAACCAGACTCCAGTCAGCTCCAGGGCAACTCAGTACTTTGCTTGCCAAGGCCTTTCCAACCTGACCCTAGTGTTGACAAAGACCACCTATTTCTTTCTAAATGAACAAAAGCCAAGTTTAGTTCCAAGGCACTTTTCAAGCACTTTGGTGCTTGTCCTGGTATCTTAATATATATTCTCAACATTTATTTCTGTATTGGCCAGTGTTGGTTTTTTTTTTTGTTTGTTTTGTTTTGTTTTGGAAATAACTCTGGCTTCTTTGTTGCTTTTTTTTTTTCTGTCTTCCTTTCCTTCTATCTTTCAAATTGCATTTTTATTTTTTTTTCAGTTTTAGTAGACATATTTCTCATGTTTAAAGTGTACAGCACAATGATTTAATATGTACATATTTTACAGAATGGTTATCATAATGTTATTTAATACATTCCTCACCTCACATGGTTACAACTTCTTTTTGTGTGAGGTGAAACTTTTTAACATCTATTCTCCTAGAAACTTTCAAAAATATAATACAGAATTGTTAACTATAGCCATCAGGCTTACATGACATCCCCCAAATTTATTCATCTTATAATTAGAAGCATATGTCTTTTGACAAGCCTGGTTTATAATTCTCTAACCGTATACTAGATACATTCATTTCATAGCTACATTGAAGAATTATAGCACAGGGAATCCTCAAGCAGTAAGTCAAAAAAATCTTACTAAAATGAACATTTGATCATGTTATTAATGTATTAGTGCGGTGGAAATAAAGACCACAGACTTAACCTTTTAAATTGGATCTCTAACATCTTCAAACAGGTAGACAAAATAGGATAGGCTCACAAACAGCACTGATTCCATGTCTCAAACTGCTTGGTGTTTTGGTCTTTCAATTGTACTTCTACTTGTTCTTTAATGCAACTGGCTTAATAGTTTAAGAAAAGGGTCCGAAGTATCCTTACAACAGCTTCCAATTTTTGTCATGAGAGGCCTCCTTCCAAGAATGGCATTTTTCAAAAAACAACAAGTATTCTTTTGACTCTGAAGAACCACATTTTAGGAAGCTGGGCATTAAAAGCAGTCACAACTTCAACCCCTCCTCTGCCTCTCCCCTCGCCAAAGAAAAACCAATGCTCAAGCCTCTTTCTCTGTGTGCGCTAAAATAACTGTATATTCTCTTTTAGACAGAAATGGTTTTCTCTACTAGGTAGGAGAACGTCCTCTGGGAGTAGCAGTTTCCTAGCTTTTCCAGTGGCAAGTAAAGAATGTCTCCTTTGAGCTTGTGTGTGTTCTTACACATTATACTTCTGGCCAATCACTGAGGCAGGGAGGTTCTTGTGATTGGTCAATTGTTGGTCCACTGACAGACCAATCGCTGGGCCCAGGAGGCAGACCACTGAGGTCTTGTGAAAACCAGGGTGTTAGAGCACCACCCCAGGTATAGTGGTAGTCCTGGATGGCCTCTAAAAGCCCTCTGCAATACTCCTACCGAAGATTCTTCAGTGATTCTTCACTCCATGGGATGTTCCTCAGGGTCTACCTTTGTGGCTTCATGCCTCACTCTGTTTCTGTACTCATTTTAGTTCTTCAGTGAAGCTGTTCTGTTCCCTGCTGCACCCCATGTCTCATTTACTTAGCAAACTTCAAATTAACATTCAGGATTACATTTCTAAGTCACTTCCTTGGAGAGACATTCCCATCATCAATGCTTCCTCCCGTGAGTCTCCTTAACTTCTTGTTAGCAATCCTATCATTTATTTACATGCTTTACTGTCTCTTCTCCAGAATCTAGAATATATTGGGTTCCATTTATCTTTGTTTTTAGGATTTAACACAGCCACTGACACTTCCATAGATGTTTGTAGAATGAATAGATGAATAAATTAATGGAAGGCAAGGGAAGGAGGGAGAAGAACCCTTTAAATTTGACTAGATTCTTTAGAAAAGAACTTACAAATGCGGGCCTTCCCAGCGGTTGAGCGCTGGGTTGCAAAGCTGCCCGCGGCCTCTGCAGCGCTGGTTCGATCCCCGGCTGCTCCCCGGCCACCGGAGGAGGGTCCCACATGGCGCGCAGACCTCTCCTGCCGCCCGCTGCTCCCCTCAGCAATGTGCTTCGGTCCTTCTGCCTGCTCTGCTCCCCGCTGTGGCTCTGGTGAATTCTCTCACCCTCCCACACTTCTGACTGTGCCCTGTGCCTGTGTAAATAAATAAATAAATAAAATCTTTAAAAAAAAAAAAACCTTACAAAGGCTCTATTATTTCAAAGCCTGCATCATCAAAACGATTTGTATTGGAGCCATGTTTGTAAATTGGGCAATAGTAGTTGCAGAGTAGTCCCTAACATTGTATTTAAATTAATTAAACTACACCTAGCAGCTGGTGTGCTGGGGAAGGGGGAGGGTGCTTGGAACAGTTGAGAGAGATAATTGAGAATAAGAAAATCACAGGAAAACATATGTTTTTACATTTGCCAGGGAAGTCCTGATTTTAAACATTCTATCTCATTGTCTATTTAAGCATACTAGTTTCTGTTAAATTATTCTGATAGCTGAGTAGGGAAAAACGGTAACAACATGCAAAATCAATCTCTCTCTAGTTCATAATAAAAAAAAGAGAGACTTGAAAGTGAAGGCACAAAGGGACTAAAGGGCCTTATGTAAATTTCTACTAGTTTGAAACTTTCAGCCTGGTGGAATAGTCTGTTGATACAAGACAGAGAAAAGCAAATCTATGGAAATTGTTAATTTAAACACTCAATGTTATCATTTAAGGACAAAGAATCAAGGTATCACATTTTGTTGAGGTACTTGATGAATAAATGGTCATTTTCATGAAGAAAAGTGTGTTGTTTCTCTGTCTCTTTTTGGCCATACTTTTGGGAAAATTGGCCCCAAAGTCAAAGAATTAATTTCTGTATGTTGTTAATTATTTTTAGTTTTAGGGAAAAGTAAAATTTAAAGCAATGGTTGCTAATCCTAGCAATCTTTTCAGTCTGCATTAGAGATATTCAACCAGTCTCCTACCTCCTGTTCTCTTGCTAGATTCTGGCTCTACATAACTCTGGACTGGAACATCAGTGAAAGTATTTAAGAAAAGCTTCAGAGACATCCAATTTCAAGGACTGAGCTTGTATACTAATGCTTTTCAGGTGACGGTATTGTTCTAACCCAATCAGAACACCTGGGTACGTAAGAAAAAATCAGATTTTCATATCTTGTCTAGCATCCATTGACAGCTTCTGGATGGAAAGTTCAAGAAAATGCATTCGAGGGCCTCCCCAGTGGTGTAGCGGGTTGAACACAGCACTATGAAGCTGTCCGCAGCCTCTGCAGCGTGGGTTCAATTCCCAACCAGCTAGGGAGCTACCCACATGGGACAGCAGACCTCTCCTGTCTCGCCCACTGCTCCCCTCATCAGTGTATTTCAGTCAATCTGCCTTTTCTGCTTCCCACTGTTTCTGGAGAATGAATCCTCTCACCCCCTGCATCTCTGGCCTGCACCCCAGCTTTTGTATGCATAAATAAATAAATATTAAAAAATATTGATAACTATTAACACCCACCTAGCCATGTAGATCTATATAACCAGAATGCTCAGAGAACTGGAAATTCAAGCTAATTTTGTGTCAAAATTATCCTTAACAATACTTAGAGTGCTCCCATCTTCTGAGCCTAATCATAAATTCTAAAATTTTCAGAACATTCCTCCCATAATTTTATTTACAAGTAGCACCCATGAGCTTCCTAGGAAAGAGCACTCCACAGAGAGAAATATTGAAGAAACCACCCTTCGTCCAAAGGCAATAGGATGGCACCAGAAGCGAGGGCAAGCAAGGAGAGTGAGGTTTAAGAACTTTATACACCAAAAGTGAAAACAAGTATAATGTCTAGAATACTCCAAATCATTGTCTTTATTACAGGACAAACAAAGCAGGTGAAGCATGCTTTTCAATGTTGAGGTGGTTGGTTATATTCACAGTACAGTAAAAAATGGTGGCTTTCTGCTTATTCATTCTCACTGAGATGTTGAACTGGGAGGCCATGCCTACATATTTCTGACTGATAAAGTCAGAATATATTCCAGTGTGGCAGGAATTTGAGGAATTTGAACAAAATGAGCACTATGTGATGTTGACAGGATAACATTCTTCCCAGTTCATGAAATACAAGTGCTGGGGGCTTCCAAAATCACTGAGGGAGATTTTTGGAATGTGCGATTTTCTTGTAGATAGTAGACGTGCATGCAACTATTTTCTATTCTCTACTGTTTTTGTGAGATTCACAATACCTAAGGAAACAGGGAATGTATGTGTTTTCTTTAATGGAATTCAGTCTAATATGATATGTTCCTGCTATAGTATGGAGTAGAGAAGATTACTTTGTAATGATAAGAAAATGTGCTAAACCAGATATCAGTAACCCAGTATATTCTAATTCTGGGATCCATTCTCTGCTGTGTGACTTTGAGTCAGTTTTAGTTTCCTTTGAGATCCACCTAGGGTTCTGCTTTGATTAAATTAAATAATAATTGAGAATGTACTATACAAATGTAAGAGGTTCTGATTATAATTGAATCTGCTCTTGATTGAGGTAGTCTGGTGATTACTGAACAGTTCTCTTGAGCATTTGCTCTAAGGGTCATTCCATAATGCCTGCAGGCATTAAAAATTTGTAATTTGTAATACCTGTAATTAAAAATTACAAAGTATGCACCTGCCCTGACTTTGCATATTCTGATGGGAGAAGGGAAGGCCTCTACATATATATCTAAAACTCTTCAGATGAATCTAAGGGACAGCAGAGGCTGAGAGCCACTGCTTTAGTGTGGAGGTCAACTGTAAGTGGACAGAGTACTGACAACCTGAGTCCTGCCTCTGTCCCCAATACATTTCTTTGCAGAAGAAGTAAGCACAGTAGGAGCTTGAAAATTCACTGAACTCCCCAGTTTTTATTTTTCCCATTTGTAAAATGTAGATCTAGACTAACCAATGAATGTGTTTTTGTCACCATTATTCAATGAGAATTTTACTTGGAAGCAATGATAAAACAAACAAACAAAGCAGCTCTGCTTTGATTTCACCCCAGCAACACCTACAGGATTTCAGAAACCTTTGACCTGCATAGTTGAAAATGTCCCTTTAATACTATAATTCTCTTCAAAGCAGAGAAAATTTTCATAAATGTGTACCTCTTCTCTTTCATTATAGTTAGATGGTATAGATATATAGATATATATTTTGGGGACCGTGACTTTGGTAAATAGGCAGATAGACCTGGACTTCTGCCGGTTTGCCATCTTATCTTTTCCTTGCCCTGCTCTATTTTATAAATGCACTTGCCAGCTGGCTGTGAGCTGGGTTTGGTCAAAAGGATGCACTGACAGGAGTGTGGATGTCATGAGAAATTGTGAACTATAATATTTCAATCCGACTTTGTCTGCTTTGAATGATGCCTCGGGTAGACAAATGCTATCTCCTCCCTCTTCCGGAGCCAAACTGCTAGAGACAGAGTGTGGAGGTTCTCCTTCTAGATGTCCCACCAACCCTAGGGATTGTGGCAGCTACTGTTTATATCTATGTCTAATATCTATGTTGTCTCACCATCATCCCTATGGCCTCTCAACAATTCCAACACCTCTTCACTGTATTAATTTGCCTTTGTTGAACTACCTGGCAAGAACTCCGATTTTTTAACTAGATCTTGACTGATGATGGTCTGTTGGGATTACATCATCAGGACCTTGAAAAGCATGCTAAGAAGTCTGAATTTTAAGACTTAATGTTGGAACCATGTGTTTAAGAAAATTGTAGTGGGTCATGTGTGGTATCAAATTGGAAAAACCAATGAGAGGACATAGGAGATAATGAATGTTACCAGAATACAATGACACAACCTCGTCACTACTCAAATTCATAAAATGTTTTAACCATTCTGGTTATGTTGTTTTCTCAAGGAATTTCTGTTTTACAACAACAACAAAAAACTCAACACAACACAACAAAAATAAACAAGCAACTATAAATCAGAGATACTCTGCAGGGGAGAGAGAGGGAAAGGGATTAAAACAAGGGTGAGAAGAGCACAAGGGATGATGGTGATGGTGCATGGGTGAATTGGTGGTGGAAATTCTATGGGGACTAAACCTGAGAAAAGAAAGCAAACATTGTAAGAAAAAATGAATAAATAAATGGATTTTTAAAAAGAATTTTCTGTTTTATCAGTTTGGGGGAATTCTGCCTCCAAATATCTCTTGGCTGCTTGATCCACCCACTCCTTTCACTCTGACTTTCAAAAGAGGAGTTAGATGGCACAGAAAGGGATCTGTGACAGGGCATTTAAGGAATTCCATGATAATAGAGGTGAGACAACTTAAAGCAATGCCACTCCTAGGTACATACCCAAGAAAAATAATAATTCATATCCACACAAAGATTTGCAGACTAATTGTTCTTCACAGTGCTATTCATAATATCCCTAGACAGGAAACAACTTAAAGGTCCATCAATTGGTCAACAGGTTAATAAAATGTGCATATGTGTAAAGAGTAATGTTATTGAACAGTAATACTGAATTGGTGAAATACTGATACATCCTACAATGCTTGTGAATTTCAAAAACATATCAGGTGAAAGACACCAGACATGAAACCACATATTGTATGGTTTCACTTATATAAATGTCCAGTAAAGGCAAATCTATAACGACAGAAAGTGAATTAATGGTTGCCCAGGGTGGGGTAGGGAAGGAGGGTAGGTGGGATTAACCCATAAAATAGTAGAAGCAATCTAATTGGGGGTGATGAAAATGTTCTGAAATTAAATTTGAAGAATAGGTGCCCAACTTGGAAAATGTACTAGGAAATTATTGACTTGTACAATGGATGTGAGTGAATTATATGATATATAAAATACGCCTCAAAAAGGTAATTAAAAAAAGAAAGAGAAAGGTAATAGGCAGCAGCACCATTATTAATCTATGACTTTCTGAAAACCAATTAATTTCCGTATTGCTTTAAGCTACTTTATCCCCAAATCTATGTTATTTTCATGGACTATCATCCGAAAACACTGTTTGGAGCTTGCTGAAGCCTAAATAGATTATTCTGGTATTCCTATGCATTTATTCAGTTCCAAACAAAAAGGTGATTTGGTCTGCCATAGTTCAGGCTCTTATAAATGTGTATTGATTTTTTTTTTTTAAGGACCATTCCCTTGGAGGTTCAGGACTTTAAACTCCTACCTTCATTTAATTTCAAAATGGTCCATAAACTAGTAACCTAATACCATTTCCTGCAAGAGATTTGGGAAAATATAAACTATTTTTGCATAATTTGCACTGAGAGGTGTGGAAGAGAACGCTTGCCTTTGTTCTCTTCCCAATAGCTGAGGGATAAACAAACATTTTTAAAAATAATTTCTGCCCAACATGGTAATAGCTTTAATTCCTACGATCCGAAGAAAAAGAAGCCCTCTTTACCTTGCTGTGTTGTGGCAATAAGGTACTTGCTGTGAAAGGCTGCTGTTCATAACAAAGTTCAATGACTCACATAATAATCTATTGATTCTTCCCACACTGAGTTTGTCGTTACCTTCAGATTAAAGCCCCCTTTTCTGATTTCAGTGTTCGCAAATCTGCCATGAACAGCCCAGTGAGTATCAAATCACGGTCTTTGAAATGACTGAGCTAGATATTTAGTTTCTTACTTATATTATTCTCTCATACTTTCTCTCTGGGAGGGAAAATAATTGGTCTCCACCTCTCCACACCCAAACCTGTACCTCAGCATGGCTAAAAAGGAGAGAGTCCACTCAGCCATAACTCTGTCATAATTAATTGAGGAACCTCAGGAAAATTACTGAAGCTTAGAGTCTTCATCTACAAAACAGATTTCTTACAGTGTCTGTCTCCTTTGCTGCAAGATCGTGAAGAGGAAAGTAATATGTAAACATTTAAAAAAAATATTTACTGGAGGAGCTATTCAGAGACATTTTGATTCTAAATTGAAATCAAGCTGAATTTCAAATATGTGTAGGGAGGTAGGGAGAAGAAAAACAGACAACAGGATTAATGTCAAATTTTTCAAGGACTGCATTGCTTTCAGATTCTGAACACTCTGCTTGGTGCTCTTTGTGTCGGGATCCTGCAGCTGATCTGAGTAAAGGAGGGACAGCTGCGGGTCTTTCGATAATTGAATTATAAGAGGACTGACAGTAAATGCCACCACACCCCCTCTAATCCCATGTCACTCCCAGTAGCAAGATGTCTATCCCCAATCAAAATCCTGTCCCCTGTACTCTCTGTTGCCTCTCCTCGGCCCCGCCACATCTGATACTCTTTTCATCTCCACTTAATAGATGCCTAAATGCCTGACATGCAACAGCAATGCCTGTTCCCATGGTGCCGCTGCTTCCAGGAAAACTAGCAACACACAAATCCACGACAGAAAATGGCCTCCTTCTTGGGGATGAAAAGAAGCTGCCTTGATGAGGAAATCTGTTCCTAGTTTTCCTGTCACTAAAATTCTCTTCTGACTCTGGTTAACTTTATTGTGCACCCCCAGAAATAATTGTTCTCTCATAAAGAAACACACACTAGAGAAAATATTGATTCTACAAACTGATTTTTATGAATTCGACCAAAATGGAATGATCAATACAAAAATGGGGGTTGCTAATTACCTTAAGACTAAGATTTTATCTCCTGTTGTGCCTTTATATTGCTGGGAGAACACTCAAGTCTAACTTGAAAATATCTGAAAGAAAACAATTATTGCCTGTGTATCAGCTTGCAATGTAGTTCATACCTATAGCTGTGTCTGTATCAGTTTATTAGAATCAATGTATTTCTAAGTGCCTAACACAAATCAGCTGCAATGATGGGCACTGAGGAAACAAAGATGGGGGTTCTGCCTTCCAGGATCTTACATTTCAGAAAGGTAGGCATATGAATAACTACCTGCGGAACGTTGTGTTAAGTTACTCAGAAAAGTGCAACAGAGGCACAGGTGAGGTAGCAAAGAGCTGGGTGAAAAAAAAAAGGGGGGGGGCCTCCCCAGGTGGCGCAGCAGTTGAGCGCTGGGCTGCGAAGCTGCCCGCAGCCTCTGCAGCACCGGTTCGATCCCCGGCCACTGGGTGAGGGTCCCACATGGGTTCCTGCTGCCCGCTGCTCCCCTCAGCAGTGTACCTCGGTCCCTTTCCCTGCTCTGCTCCCCGCTCTGGCTCTGGTGAATTCTCTCACCCTCCCGCGCTTCTGACTGTACCCAGTGCTTGCATAAATAAATAAATAAATCTTTAAAAAAAAAAAAGTGGAAAAAAAGTAAAAACTTAAAAAAAAAAGAAAAAAAAAGGAGCATTTGAAATAAAAACCCATAAGAGAAAAGACATTTATACTGGGTTTTCAAAGGATGAGTTGATATTTTTCTGGTTAGACAAGGATGGAAAGGGCATATTTCAGCAGAGGTAAACTGAATAAAGACCCTGAAACATGGAAGTGCATGTCATGTCCAAGAAACATGTAAACCTTGAGGGTGAGAACACTCAGTAAGCATCTCTCCTACCTGCTTGTGATACAGGCGTTTCTTTTCACAAACCTTTTCCCTTTGCAAAGCAGCAGCAGCAGTTCTCTGCCTGCCTGTGTCTATTCAGGTGCCCCCATTTTTCTGTTATTTTCCTAATAAACTTGTCCTTTTAAAATGTAAAAAAAAAAAGGAAAGGAATGGTGGATAATACTTCACCAAAGACAGTCATCAGTTTCACCATCATTTTGGATGTTTCTTCTATTTTCAGCTTCCTGAGTCCCAGACTAAACATATTGTATTAGAATATGTGAAAATAAGGAAGAGGAACATGAATTTTAGAAGTGTCCCATCCCTTGTCTGGGTGATAAATAAAGGTTGAGGACAATCTATTCAGGTTGTTCCAGGTAGTGTGGAGAATGCAGGGAAGGGCATGCTGACTTAGCTCTCCAAGTGGTTATACATCTATACACTATCAGTCAGACTGGTAAATTCAGTCTTCAACGTGTTTTAATGAAATAAACACAATTCACTGTTTATAAATTTATTATTATAAATTGTAAATCTTCTATAAACAGAGATTCACCTATTGTAAATCTAAAAACTCAGAAAACAAAAATTCAACTGAGATAGTTTGAAAATGGGAAAATGCTTTCCAAACTGTTTTCAGGTCCAAAAAGAAGCTTTTTCTCATAAAACACTGGATCTTGATTAAAATTTCTCCCAGCTCGGCAACACAAAACTCTCTCAAGGAGTTTCAAAAGAGAGTCCTCTTAGAGTTGCTTACAACAACCCTTCCGTCCTCGAGCATAGTGTATCACTATACAAGCTGGGGTGACAGCAGGGGCATTGCGAGGGGGACAGGGCAGAGAGCAAGTTGAGAAGTTGATGGACTCCTTGTCTGAGGCACAGAGTCTGTACCAGGAAGACTGGATAGTTCAGAGAGAAAGATGAATTTCTTAACTGGCACATCATCATCAATGCAAAATGATAATGATAAGAAACAGACAACATGAGTCTGACAGCAGCAAAATAAAATCAAAACAAGGCAAAATATTGTTAACCACTTATAGAATTACACTTTTCAACCTGTTCCCAGAGTGATTTACCAATTTCACAGCTATACTGTAGTCCTGGTGACCTACCATCTTCAACAATTTTGCCACAAATATCTGCAATTGAGTTACTGGTTTAAATTCAATATAAAATTTAGTCAGAGTTGCCAATGTTTCTCAGTAAAGCCCTTTGCCCTTCTAAGATGGGATTTCTCATATGACAGCAAACAGATTCTTCCATCAGATTCTTAGCTAATCTTGTTAAAATGCTAACAATTGGATGCCAACCCCTAGCCTCCAGGAATCTGCATTTTCACAGACTTATGTGGATGATCCTTAAGCAGAAATAGGTTGAAAAACCTCTAATTTAAAGGTCCTGCTTAAGTCTCTTTAGGTAATGCTGACATAAGCTAACTGAAGGGGGTAGCCTCAGTAGGATCAATCTGATGGGGTAGAACTGGTATAGAAGCCAACAGTGTAGAACTGACCCCTAACTAGGTGCAATTTCAATCAGGCAATTATTGGATTAGGTAGCTGTGAAAATATCTGGCTATTTGGTTAGTTGAATTAAAGGAATAATTCAGTTATTTTAACATTGTGAAAACATAGTCAAAATACAGCTCATTATAATGCCTTTGCATCATTGGGGCTAAGAGTATTGGGGAGACCAATAAATCAAATGTTTCTCATTAATACTAAGGGTATCATAAAATAACAAAGGTGTAAGAGGCCTTAAAGATGTTGTCATCTGACATTTTATTATACAAATGAAGAAAATAGCCTGGGTAGGCCTAGTTTATCAAGGTCATATAAGTCATTACTGGTCAAGAACCAAAATGTCCTGACTTCTAGCCTGGGGTTCTTTCGATGATGCTTCCCCTGAGATCACAATAAGTTCCATTGCTAAAAAGGCAAAATAATTTTTTCCCTTAAAAAGTTACCTCATCTCCTCATTGAAAAGAAATTCACTGAAATCAAAAGTATATACAAAGATACATTTTTTTTTTGTTCATGAGAACAAATAATAGATTTGATCACACCAGGAAAGTCACCAATTAATTAATTAATTGATTGATTAATTCAATGTGCATTGTAGAAGGCTACATCTCCTCATACCTTGAGTAGGAAAAGTTCTTGAGTAAGAAGTAAGAAGACACTACATAGAGCTTGCTATTTCGCTCCTTCACCTGTATTCACTTGCTCCATTTAATTTTCAGTCTCATTGTTTCTCAAATTAAACAGTCCATTTCAGCCACTCATTCTCCCCATCAGCTTTATACCTGCTTTCCTCAACCGGCTATGCCTTCCCAATCTCTCTTTTGATTCTTCGAATTCCAAGCTCAAGAGTCTTTGCTTCCTTCTTCAAGTCTCTCTTCTTAGATCCTAAATTCTTTCCCTTCAGTCATCTCTTGTTACACTCAGTACTAAATAAAATACTTGGAAATTTTTTCCTCATTGGAAATTTTTCTGGTGAAGCTTTGAATGGCCATAGTATATGGTTGAAATTCAAGTGCAGAGATTTAAGCATAAGTTGCTAACTAACTGCCAGAGTTTCTCATAGGTATCTCTAGTTCAGCAACTTACCCACCTTCAATCCAACCTCCCCTCCTGCAACAAACCTATTCATTTTCCTATTTTGTCAAGAAACTGGGGTTCATTTTTTACCATTATCATTCCCTCACATAGTAACAATCATAATGCAACATTTTCCCTTTTAAACATCTCCAGAATCTACCCACCTCTCTTCACCACCACTCCTGTACCATCCTTAAGGCTGACATCAATCCTCATTTAGATTATTATAATAACAACAAAGTCCTGCCTTGCCTCCTTCAATGTTAGCTATTCTGCAACCATGAAGATCTTTCTTAAATTCTCGTAATGCCACTTCCCTACTTAAACCTTTTGGTTCTCAGGTTAAAGTTCCAACCCACTCAAAGCACTTTAAAAATCAAGTCCCTTGCTAGTCCTCCAACTCCATTTATTTTTCTTTTTCACCTTAACTTCATTTCCAGCTCAATGGCTTACACATGCATCAAACTCTCTATTGCTGCTGGTTTCTACATATTGGTTCTTCTACCTGGACTGCTTTTCTCCCATGGTTTTCCTTGTCTACTGCTAGTTTTGGAGAGATTAGCTTAGGCAATATCTCTTCTAGAAAATTTCTCTGATCCAGGTGTCACTCTTTTGTATTCTGCTAACATTCTCAGCTTACTCACCATGATATTGATTAAATCATGTCTTGCCCCAACAAGACAAGTGGAAGTCCTAACCACTAGTATTTGTGCATGTGACCTTATTTGGAAATAGGGTTTTTTGAGATACAACCAAGTTATGATGACATCACTAGTATGGAACCTACTCCAATATAACTGGTGTTCTTATAAGAGGATGCCAAGTGAAGATGGAGTCACATAGGTGAATGTTACGTGGTAGCAGAGGCAGGAAATGGAGTGATGTAGCTGCAAGTCAAGAAATGGCAAGGCTTCACAGTCACTGCCAGGAGGAAGAAAGAAGTAAGGAAAGATTCTACAGGGAACAAGTGGGAACATGGCCCTGATAAAAACTTGAATTTGGAGTTTTCAATAATAAATTTTTTCAATAATAAATTCTTTCAATAATAAATATATACATAATAATAAATAATATTTTTCTATAATAAATAAATTTCAATAACAAATTCTTGTTTTTGAGCTACACAGTTTGTGGTACTTTGTTACAGTAACCCTAGGAGAAGAAAATACTCTGATTGGGGCATTTTGCCGCTATATTGTATTGGCTTGACATAGTAGTATGGAGACAGACATCTTTGAAATCCAGGGATCTTCTAAATTCCAAGGACATAATAATTGCTCAATAATTAGTGGGAAAAAAAGTTCAGGGCTATGAAAATGAACTGAAATATTTTAATATCTCTAGCAAAGTACCTGGTATAGTGAATGTCAATTACCTTCCCTTTCATCACTCTAATCTTTTCAGATGCAAACATGTAACCTTCTTTCTTCATTTCCTTTACAGTACTGGAATAATGCAACAGAGAGCATTGGGGCTTCCTAAACATCCACATGCTCCTCATATTCTCTAGCCTCCCTGGCATTTAAGATTAAGGTCATATAATGGATTCTAGTCAATTAGCCAAATATCTTCTGCCTAAACCTTTGGAGATGTCTTACCATGCTGTGGCAAACTTGGGGACCCACTGGCTAAGTAGGTATGAGATGAAGGAAAGTGAAATGATATGCACAGAATTTTTTATGAGTGTGACATACAGTACTCTTGTTAATTCCTGAGATTTGAGGGTTATGTACAACCACAGAAGAACCTAGCCTATCTTGATTAATACAGAGAAGCAATGTGTACACATAGGGGTTCTGAAAAGTGTCTGTCTGTTGGTTGGTTAATTAAGTTATCACAACAAATAAAGAGATTGGAGAGGCCTGACTGAATAAAGACTGTTTGAGGAATACTGGCATCTTTATGTTTTCTCTTGGCATTCTCTTATAGTTTTAAAAAGAATCTGGAGCTTGAATATTTTGATTGAGAAGAATTTGCCCAGCCAAGACACCTGCTATGGGGAGGCTGTCCCCCCATGACACAAGACTGGTCTATGTGCCTGGGAATTAAAAGGAATTAGTTCAGTGGAACCAAATAAAACTGATGGCTTCTGTTCTCCTCATTCTTCTGGTGGAAGGTATATTTATATCATAAGACATGTTTTTGTAATACATTATTGTCAGGTTGTAGCTCTTGCCATAAAGTTAATAAGGATAGTTAATTAAGACACTAAAAACCTAAACGATGATAATTATCTGCAAGTAAATGTCTAGTATGGTAGAAAACACAGCATCACCAATAAAAGATACATTGAGCAGACATTCTCTAGTAATAAAATTAAAATTTCACATTGTAAACTGGTTAACCACTTGGTATTATAATGTATATTTAAAGCTTTATTTGCATAGAGATATATAGACTCCAAAACATTTGGGCAGAAGTTTCAGTGCTTAATTAGGAGTTGAGTCCACTTTTCTTGACAGTGCATTGGATGTTCCTGGGATGGGAAAGGAACTTGTTGACTGCCACAATTCATTAATGCCCAAAGGGCAAGAGTCATCAGCACTCATTTGTATGACTGACTCACAAAAGCCACACAGGAGTGTTTCCTGCTAATGGTTCTCACAGTTAGAATTAGTACTGTAGTGTATTATCAGCCCTATTGCTCTTGCCCATTCTATGTCACATCTTTTCCATGCTATGGTGCACACAAAAATGATCATTCTGTACCTTTTCCTCTCCAGACTCTTCAACTTTGCTCTTAGCCAATGAAAATGCTTGTTAATTCACTGAAGAAACAAAAGCAATGGCAATAGCATGTTCACACATTCTCTTAACCACGCTAACTCATTACCTCTTTCTGTTCCCATTTATTCTGCCTTATCTTCTATTGCTTATGGACGAAATATATGAAATCCTGTACTTGTCACTAGACATCAGCACATTTAATTTACTCAGTAAATTGGTCCAGAAATTCTCTCCCTGTCTCTTATCCATCAATAACTTCTCTACCGGATTGTTCTTACCAATACACAAATCAAAAGAACTATGAAAAGACTGAGATTTTACCCAAATGCAAACCGCAAGTTAGCTTATTCTTGTTTCAGCTGGCTGAAACAGAGACATAGGACTTTATTACTGACATCAACAGCAGTCATCAAAATACTGGCATTTTATTGTGATGATTCCCCAAGCCCCAGACCCACAGGGCAATGCCAAAAGGACCAAATAACTCCTGCAAACATGGTGAAGAATATATTATTGATTCATTAATATTGAACTTCTAACTTATATCTGAACAAAACTTACATATGCTTGTCAACAAGGGCCATCACAGCCTTTTTTTACTAAGAAACACTAGATTGTGCCTGGGGAGGTGGTTGTGTGTGTGGGGGGGAGGTACATTTAAACAGAAAAATCACTGATAACACAAAAATGAAAAAAAAAAAAACATTAAAAAAGTGCCACTAAACAGACCAAGGACATTTGTTAGTATGAGATAGTAAGAGACCAGAGCTAGGAGGGCAAAGTTTTGCATTGTTTGATCTCACCAAAGAATGTTGCCTGTCAAGTGACACAAGTTTTCACTGCTCTTGCATGTTTACAAATGACCATGAAAAGTTGTACTGACTGTAGTTACAAATAACTTTTAGCAGAATTCACAAATATGGAATCCATGAGTAATGACAAAGAACTGTACTTATTATATATATTATGAATTTCTGTATGTAACTACTACTATTTATTGTGTTTCTCTACTAAAATAACAACTCTGGAGATTTTTGTCTGTTTATATCACTGATGTTTTCCCAGTGCCTAGAATAGTAATTGGTACACTCAATAATACTATGTGATTAAATGAAGGTACCTTTCTCCCTAGGATGGAAATTGAAGTGCTATTGAGGATTCTGAAGGCCAGGAATGTTGATATTGGGGGCCAGGGTTCCAAGGTTATGGAAGTCATGGGAACATTCAGAATAAATATCTAGCAGAAAATGTGAAGTTTGCATGCCAGGGAAAGAAATGTCAATGAATCATTAAACGCAAGGTGGGGTGGGGAGGGTGAGGTACCAAGTAAAGAGAACTAGGAGTGAAGCTTGGAAGCAGAGGGACAAGAGAGGGATGCCCTGAGCACTGGACTAAAAGACAAAATAGGACAGTAGTTAGGAAAAATCTCTGAAATTCTGGTTAATGTCTTTGCCTAGGTTTTTCATGACCATGATGGCAAAGACTGCGAAAGGGCCAGCTGGATGTAAAAATTCAGAAATATGGAATACACCACTAGTTGTGAGCTGCTTTAAATCAGCACATGTCCATTCCAGCTTTGTATTTCAGCTTCTGACAATACATGACAAACAGTAGTTCTAAAAAAGTTATTGCTGAAAAACCTCATATAAACTATCAGAAGAAAGTATTTGTGCAAATTCATAAGTCTATGAATCTTTTAAAGAAGACCTCCATTCAAATTGGACTACATTTCAACAAGGTCCTAATTTGGGTACAGCTTCCTCCTCTCTGTTTTCAATCCTACTCTACTAGCTTTCTGAGAGAGGTTTCCTATATGTTCTTAGTCCTCTATGTTCTGGAATAGATCCATGAAAGAAAAAAATGTTTACTGAAGTTGATCAACTCAGTTACCTTTTTAAGGGCAGAAATGATTAATCTGGCATATATGAACTGATGTCAAATCTATGAATTTACTGACATGTAAAATGTTAGGTGTGCATATGTGAAATTTTCTGGGAAGAAGATTCATAGATTTCACCAAGGTGGATGCATTTAGTCAAAAAACTATGAGAACAATTTCTTAAGAGTCATTATGATAGTTCCTGCAGACTAGGGATAGAATTATCAATGAGTAGAACTCAGTAGAGTATCCATCAAGGGAATTAATTGTTCCTTCATGTAGATAGAGGTTATAAAATGTCAGTGTGCATGGAAATCACTTGGGGACCCTGATAAAAAAGGGTCTGAGACACTGAAATTCAGATTAGTAAATCCAGGTTAGTGTTCTGAAATTGGCCTTTTATTTATTTATTTTTTAAAAGATTTATTTATTTATACAAGCATTGGGTACAGTCAGAAGCCCAGGAGGGTGAGAGAATTCACTAGAGCCAGAGCGGGGAATAGAACAGGCAGATTGACGAAATACACTGCTGAGGGGAGCAGCGGGCACGGCAGGAGAGGTCTGCACGCCATGTGGGACCCTCGCTGGTGGCCGGGGATCGAACCGGCACTGCAGAGGCTGCAGGCAGCTTCGCAGCCCAGCGCTTAACCACTGCGGCACCAGGGGACGCCCCTGAAATTGGCCTTTTAAATAAACTTGAAAGGAAATTATGATATAGGTGATCCCAAGAGTGCACTTCTGATTTTCTAAAATGTCTGTTCAAGTAAAGACATGTCTCTTGTCCATTTTTGTTCAGTTGATTCCATTTCATTGGTCTGGGCAGTGGTCTCCAAACCTGTTTGGAATTACTCCATCAGCTGCTGTTTAGTTGGTTGTGGTGGTGGTCGTTTCAATATACAAATGCTCAGGCTACACACTAGAGATCTTACTAGAGACACTAACCTAAGTTGTGGTAGGGGCTGAAGATATACATTTCAAAAATAACCAAGGTATCTACATTTTCAAAAATAACCAAGGTATATTTATTCTATACACAAACATGATTACAACAACTGGAGTAGAGGCAGGACAAGAAACATCATTTAAATAATGGCACACCATGGGTAAGGCCATCCTCGTGGACCTGGTCCCATAAACAAGCTTGAAATTTAATATACAACCAAGCTTTGCTGAGAAAACATTTTCATTTTGTTAAGCTTTGGACTCCTCTTAAAAAGGCAAGTGAGCAAGTAACAATTTAACACTTGTTAATGTTTATTTTCACAGAAATCAGTGAAGGAAAACATACTTCATGAATTGAATTTCAAATTGGAGAATTAGCCATGTAAAGGCCAAAGTGAGACCCATACTAAAACTAGCTGTGGAAGTTCCTCCAAGCAACAGTTAGATTAAAATAAAAATGACTTAATTAAGGAGCTGAGTGAAAAATACCAGAAGGTAAAATGGTGACCCAACTTTTTAGAACAGTATGTTCTACAAATACCAAATAAGAACAATACAAATGCATCATTAATGTTCAAAATTCCCTCCAGTTACAAATAGTCCTTAACAGTTACTTTTGTGTCTAATACTCTCAAAATATGAACATAAGCCAAATAGTCACTATCTAAAAACAAAGAAAACCCACAATGACTATATGGCATTTATACAAAAGGACAGTTTAAAACTAATACCCTAAAGAAACATTTAGTAATTTTTTTTTTGTAATTAAGGTTTCATCATATTGCTTTTTATTTGTCTTTTTTTGAATATTTTTTATTTAATATATTTTTACATCATTTTTCATTTTTGTACAATGTATGCATTTTCATCTTGATTATGGTCCCCATACAATTCCCACCACCCTTGTTTTGATCCTTCCTCTTTCTTCCCCCCACCCCCTGTAGTGTGTCTCTGGTTTATAGTTGCTTGTTGGTTTTGATTTTTACTTTATTATAATTAGTTTTTTCCCTGCTCCATTATTTAGGTTTACTAAATTTCTGCTATGAGAGAGACCATCGGGTATTTTTCTTTTTCTTTTTCTTTCTGGTTTATTTCACTGAGCATGATCCCTTCCAGTTCCATCCATGTTGCTGTAAATTGCATGAGTTTATCTTTTTTGATTGCTGAGTAATATTCCATTGTGTATATGTACCACATCTTCTTGATCCAGTCATCTATAGTAATTTTTAATAAAATACTCAGCTTAAACAAACCCTTATTCTATCCTAATTTACTATGATTCAAAGGAAATAATGTCTATAGAGTCCTTATCATGGTATCCATTGTACAGTAAGTATTTAATGAATTATCATCCTAACAGTTTATAATTCTGGAATCTGTAACAAGTCTGATGTGCGTGAAAGTTCCCAGGTCACTTTGCACAAAACTTTGTGACTGATGGCTTGACTCCTAAATCCACAACAAAAATTCTCAGATCAAAGAAAGATGAAGACTATGCTAACATCTATTCCAGGAAGATGCAGAGTTTGTTTGTTTGTTTTTTAAGTATGAGAGATAAAGACACTTTTCCCATCTTAGAACACAGCTCTAGAGTTGGTAAAAGAGACTCAAATGGTTTCAGACTATTAGTTTCAAGTCCCTAGGAAATTTGGTATGAAGTATCTAGATGGAGAAAAACATAAATCATACACAAGAAGTACAATACCTGAGGCACATTTGGAGGAAAATCTCTTAGAAATCTCTCCAGGCTTCTACATCTCTCACTCTTCTTTTTCACTGGAGCCTCTCACTGGCTTTTTTCCCTACCAGTCCCCTCCTCTCCTCAGGATTTAATGATTAAGGCTCTTCTTTGCTTCCTTAATTCTCATTACCATCTTGCTATGGTCTTATTCTGAGCAATATTACCCCAGACCTGCTGAATCAGAACCACATTTTATCAAGATTTCCAGGTCATTTATATTTGGATTAAAGTTTGAGTAGCACTGGTTTAAAATACATAATTTAGCGCCCCTTTGTTTCACAGTGTCCATGAAGAGTTTTAAATTGTACATTAAAAGTTTGTGATTAATTCACAAACAACTGGGAGCCATGGAAAATTTTAAGCAGCAGAGTGAAAGAGCACAGGCTTGAAATGTGTTCAACTTGATGACCAATGGTAGTTTATTGCACTAAGGTTTCAATATTACTTTGGCTTATGACCAAATTTGAGTAGAAGTTGAGAATTTCATATTAGAGAAAATAGCATGCACTTAAAAAAAAACTGGCTTAGAATCTTTTAATTGGGAACATCAAGTTATATGCTCCAGTTAAGCCAATATCTACCCTCCTGCCAGAGGAAGCATCTTCACATTTTCAACCACAACCTGAAAAGTTCATAATAGTTATTTTTTCTGACATGCTTGTGATTTAGTCTTATGAGTCATCCTTCTTAGCAAAACAGAAATTGGATCTGGAGCCATGGAATTGTACAGAAATAGCTCATGGTTCAGCTCCCCAGATCTCTCATTCTGCTTTGATTTTTTTTAAAAGCAAACTGTCCTAACTTTATGATTCTTTACTTTAAAAACACCAAACCTATATCCATACCGTTTTCCCTTTTTTCAATGAACTGGTCACTTAGTTCAACAAAGAAAAGTCAAATCAAGCAACTGCAAACACCAATAGATGGTAGGCAGAAATGACACACAAGCAATACAAAGAAAAAGAAAAAAAAAAGGCGAAGATTTAAAACACCAGGCAACAAAGGGGGATAAGGACATTCCCAGTCCAGACAAAGCTAGAATAGCTTCGCTAAAGGAAAAGCTATAATTTGTAGCAGCTAAAATTTGTTGCTTAAGTACCAGCTATGTTATAGACATTTTTCTAATTCCCTAACTGCCCTGTGAAGTAGACATTATTTGTTCTTCACAGAGGAACACACTGACACTGAGAGCTTATCTAACTTGCTCCAAATTATAGACATACCAAGGGCATAATTAGAATATTGCCCCAGGTTTAACAGCCTTTGAAGCCCACAGTCCTGTCCACTCTGCCGTCATGTCTCCCTTGAGGAGAGGGTTACCTTACATTTTTCTGTCTTCACTGTAAAGAAGAGCTCCTAGATCTGACATTCCTGCATTTTCTATAATGTGCCTAAAGGAACACCAACCCTGAGAGATCCTCTGTGAAAGGGACTCAAAGGCTGGGTATACTAGGAAACAGGGAGAACTTAGAGGATCCCAGTGCACATTTAAGGTGGTCTTGAGAACTCATTTGATCTTGATACATTTATTCTACCTATATTTTGGTATATTTAGTGTTTTAAAGAACACTAGAGGAGAGATCTCACCTTAATCTCTCTGAGATACCTATGTCTAGGTGCTTAATAATGAAAATGTATAATGTTATGGGAAAGCATTATCCTGAGAGTCAGATAAAGGATACGGATTTGTGAAGGACTTCAAGCTAATAATTAACTCTTGAATTTCTACTGTTCGCCTCTATCCCACTTCCTCAATCCATCAAATTCTAGATTCTGATCCTTCCATATCCATCAAATCTGACCTCTTCAATTAAGGATCCTTGTTGTCATTGCTTTTTCAGAAACTTCATTTCCATATTTCATCTTTCACACATCATTTTTCCAATCAACCTCATTTTCCACACTTCATCTAGAAATCTTTCTAGAAAATTAAATCTTGAAAAACATAAGCATGTGCTGAATTTTGTTTTAACACCTCTACTCTCTCTCTGTTGCTAACTTGATGAAGTTCAAAGCTTTTTGCTGGCACATGCAAGCTTCACACTCTGGTCCCAACATGTATCTTGTTATTGTCCAATCAAGCTGAGCTCAATATTGTTCCCAACATTTTCCAGGTTTTTCAAGATTCCTTTATGCATGGTGTAGCCTCTGTCCAAAATATTCTTTTCTCCCTTCATTGTAAGGCAAACCCCATTCCTCCTCCATCCCCAGTTTAATTACCACCTCCATAATAAAACCATTTTTAGTTCTCTGAGGCAAAGTTTGCTCCTTTCATTTTTATACTCATTGTTTTTTTGTTCCTTTCTCTAGGCTTACGAGGCAGTTTTTTCTTTCAGATTGAGTCCTGGTGTCTCTCTGTCTCTCTCCATCTCTCTGTCTCTGTCTCTCTCTCTTTCTCTTTTTCACACACACACCCCCCCCCAACACTTTTTTTTTCTTTTCAAAATGTATCATTAGGATAGTAAAATAGGGTAAATAGGACATCACAAGCCCACAGCATCAAATCCAAATTCTGCTTCTCTCCCAGCTGCTTTTCACTGCATGTCCATGACAGTGGTTAGCCTCATGCCTATTTGGAAAATTCCAGCTTATCTTCTATTGTCTTTGTTTTTGAAATAACATTGATGTACAACACTGTGTATGATCCAGAGTTATAGGATCACTAGACAGCCCTCTAACTTAATTACTTTCCTGTTTTTCATCCTTACCAGACTGTAAACTCCTTAAAAATAAGAGCTGTATTTTATTTATTTTGTGGTCTTATTTTTAATGGGTGTTAACTAAATGTACAAAAAAATGAAAGCCTATTACCAAGTACCCCTAATATAAAGATTTATTACAGTAGCTGCTCTGTTTTCTCTTTCATGCCCTCATGTAGAAGATAAACTTCCTCATACTCTAAATATCTTAGGTTTTCTTGACTTGGCAAATTTCACAATTATTTCTTTAGAAAATCTTGCCCAACTCATGACAATCCATCATATCATTTCTTTGATCATCTAGAGCCTTTTGAACCAGGCCTACCATTCCTTGCACTAGTGTTTATGATTTAAACCTTGTTGTTCATTTAGGGGAGAAGCGTTTCTTTTTGAAAGGCATCAAAACTGTTTCCCAAAAGGTTCAAAGTTAGTGACTTGGGCACAGTTTTCCTCATGTGAATTTCTCTTTTGCTTATGTCAGAAACCCTTGGTGAGAGGTCATAAAACAAAATAATATAACATGACTATATTTCCTTAAGTCCTTCAGGTCAGTGTGAGGTACATTAAAGCTTAAGAACCAAGCTGTAAAAGCTTGGGCTTTGGAGTCAGAATACCTGGATTCAAACCCTTGTTTTACCTAACACCCTTTGTACCCCGTATCACATCCTCCTGGCCAGCACTGTAACTTCTGCCATTGGTGTGATAAACTCTCTTGACCATACTTTGCTCAGTTAAGCTCATCTCTTGCTTTCTGCTCTTCCATTGACACATTGGACAGCTATACAAACCTGTACAACATTCTAATATGTTTGTAAACCTGAAATGAAGGGAGTTAACCACTTACGGGGCAGCCCTTGACCAATGGGGTTTGGGAACCAATTATTTAAAAGTCCTTTGTTCCGTTCTTTGAGGATAATTTTGTGGCATTTTCTTCTCCCCTCCTCAGAGCATCCATGGTTGATTGAAGTTCTGCTGCCCACCCAGTGACCATGTGCCTTTAATAGCTTTGAATGGCTTTCCCTGCTCTTCTCTCTCACTCTTCCCAGTCCCCATTCTTGTTCCTTGAGGTCACTTCCCAAAATAAATTATTTGCCAGATAAATCCTTCTTTCTGACTCTATTTCAGGAACCTCAGGCTGAAACATCAGATAAGATCCTTCATTTCTCCAAACCAGGCCTAATATCCTAACATGAGTCAGTATAATAACTGCATTTACTTTATATGCTTTTTTAAAGGGCATTAAGTGCAATAATGCCAAAGTGCATAGAATAGCTTCAATATGATCGACAAAAGTTAAGATTACTATTATTCCCTTCTTCCTTTAATTTGTTCACAACTATCTAGTCTCCATCTGTGACCCTATTTTTTATTTCTTTGATTACAGGTAGAAAATCTAAAGTCTTAAAAGACTTTAGATCAGCTTGGGGAGGATATCAGCTTTGAGGGCAAACCTCATCTTTTTGTCTCTCAAGGAAGCTGAAATTGAAATGGGAAGATCATAGTTTTTGGAACTAGGAAACAAATATTTGGCTGCTCATAGTTGCTGAGTGAATTTCTAAAAGTGTTACTTCTGCTTTTTCTGTAGACTGGAATAATCTTACTTACTTGTAAGTTCTCATGAGCAATATAAGATAAATCTTATATAGAGTCAGGAAGATGATAAGTCCTCAGTAAATGCCGGTTCTTTCTTTCAGTGAAATATGACTTTTTTTCTCCATTTTTATTGTCACTGTCCTGGCCCAAGACCTCAACACCTCCTCACCTTATCTTTTACTGCACTTTGATTTCTTTCCTCATTGTAATCTTTATAGTCTTTAATACATACCACATACCCTGAAAGGCCTTTCTAGAAATATTATTGCATTTGATGGCCTTTGATAATATTGTTTGAACCTAAATATGCGATCTTATTTTTCACTATTTCAATTTATATTTTTCATACAATCTCCATTTTCTTTCACACTAAATACCGACATTTTATGTTCTCACTTCTTCCTGTCCTGCCCTGCGTTGCATTCCTCATGGACACTTTCATTTCCCAAGGTTCTTTCTTTAAGCTTCTTCATTTGGAATGGTCTTCCCTTTTTCTCTCAAATAATAGCATCCTCACTTCCCAGATGCCAGCATCTCCAACTACTGCTTTGGTTTCTTTCTCCTCTGATGACTCCTGCATTTGTAGTTAACAGCAAACAACTGGGTGCTTAAGAGTCCACATTTAAGGCCCACTCTTGCACAGCTTAGTATCAGGGCATTTGGACAGCATTAAGGAACAATGCCAATATCAAGAGGTCACCTAAATGACCTTTCATTTCAATTTTATAGTCATCCAGTCTTAACAGAAGGGAACATATATACATTTGTATTGCAAGATACTTGATATTATTTTTGGAAGAATATTATAAGCTATAACTAAGTGGTCATCAGTTGTAAATATTTGGCACTAAGATAGCAGCAATCATAAGTTATTACCCTGAGGCATGCATTCAACCTCCCCAAAACACAAATACGAAGACTTTAGATTTTCTACCTGTAATATAAGAAAAGTAATCCTTATTAAATAAAAACATCCTAAGAAAAGTTGAAGAACATGCCATCTAATGTTGAAGAATACCCCATCTATTGTTCTCATGTCACTTTTGCTCATCAGAGAAACAGTTCTGAAAACTGTACAACTACCTGTATTCATTTAATTTGAGTAAAGGCTAAACTCACAGTTTTCAGCTTACTTTGCAGAGGGATAAAAGGTTACATGATTTCATGTATCTATCTTCATCCTCACCCTGGGTCACTGGATCTAAGTGTCACCCAAGATACAGATAATTTGTTTATGGGTAAGAGTTATAACAGCTTAGTACTTGTTGGTGCTTATTTATGGGTATTTTGTTTTGGTAATAGTTTGAATATACACATTTCAGGGTGATAATTTATGATTACTGCAATCTTAGTGCCAAATATTTATAATTCATGATCACTTATAGTTTATAATCTTCTTCCAAACATAATATCAAGTATCTGGCAATATAAATGAATATATACTCCTACATGGAGTTTAAAATAAACAAGAAAAGGATATCAAACATCACATAAAGGAAGGTCACAAGTCTCCCAGGACTTCACAAGGAAGTCTAGATGATTGTCCTAGATAAAACTGCCACTTTTGGGATCTTGGCTGACTCCCACACTCAACCAGATGATCTCTCCACAGCTTCCCTTTCTTTACTCAGGTTATCTGGAGAGTTTGTGGGAACATGATAAGGAAGCAGAAGTAAACCAAGGGTGGGCTAATGAGAGTAATCAAGTATTGCATTAATTCCAAACAATTCCTGAGAGCCAAACCAGGAAAGAAACAAAGGGGGAAATAGATATAACTCTCATACTAATAAAGCAAAGAACTACCTGACATATAAGTGAGGTGAATATTCTTTCTGAAGAGTTTTGGGGAAATGGAATTGTATATAATTATTCATAAATGTAAATGTGATGAGGTCAAATCATGGGAAATATCTTCAGATGATGTTTTCTGATGATCATTTCACATATGAAACCACCATTTTTAAAAATGTATTATTAAATTGTGGTTTTCAAACAGGCAGACGGGGCAACAGGGTAAATGGAAGGATGGAACGGCAACCCACCTGCCCTAGCTCTAAAACAAGAGAGTCTCTGAAAAGCCCCAAAAGGCCGAGAACCAAAACCAAGGGCTATTGCAATCCAATACCCACATAATAGGAGCCTATGGGCTATAGCTGAACAACAGGACAGGGACACAGTAGGACAGGTCACTCTCTGTGGGTTCTCACCCATGCATACAATTGCAAGAGACCTCGGAGTCCAGAAACAATCACCATGGGGTTTACTTTACAAACAGAGGAAACAAAGAGCTTACTGTAGCCACAACTGGCTGGTTATCTCAACCAGATAGGGTCAGTAATGGTCGCCACCAGTCACCAGGAGTGCTGGACAGCACTGGACAGTAGTGATGAATACTACTGGTCTCTCAGAGGCAGTGTGAGAGACTCAAGTGTTAACAGCTCTTTGTGAGTTAGTTGGGCTATCCCAGCAACAAACAACTCTTCGAGACACCAGGACCAGAACCTTTGGTGTTCCCATCAGGCAATGTCAGAGACAGGACCAAAGGCTCAGGCTCTGCAGAGGTCTTTGCCTTTTCTTTCTTCCTCAGAGGTTGGCTGCTGGAGACTTCTTTTTTTCTTTCTTCTTTGGAGGCCAGGAAAGGAGTCCTCCCCTTCTTTCTTCTTCCTGTGGAGGCTGGAACCATCTGTCCTGTATAAGGGCTGGAGTCATCTCTTCTGTTCTGGGCTGGAACCATCTCCTGTTTGGGGGCTGGCATCATATCTCTTTTAACTCCCTCCAACCTTGGCTTATATTCTCTTTCAGGGTGCCCCACCCACAAGACTGGTTGGCTGACTGGACCATTTAGCACCAATCAGCTCATAGCTTGCACTTGATTGGTCTATTCCACAATCCAGGAAGTACACTATTACATAAAAAGGGCTCTGAGAAGCAACTGCCACAACAAACTTGTGGTGGAGCAGCAGAGTGAAGGAACACCATGAGACTGCTGGCTCCATCCACTGAGGCAGCTGGGTTCCGGTAAGTTTGATAAAGGTATTTCTATAGGGAAATATGTACTACATATATATTTTGCTAGCACATTCAAAGTTGTTTTTAGCATGTAGAAAATTAGGAGAATAGCCCTCAAGCACTGTGGAGGAAGGGCAGGTTGGTGGGAAGCAGATGCACTAAATTTAGAGTTTGATGGTCAATGACCAAGGAAGGTATCTAAGAATTGTGAGAAATTTGTCTTCAAAATCTAGGGGTTGGAAATAAATCACACATAATCAAGCCCTAAAAGCATCCATGATCAACACTAACTCAATCTACCCCCAACAGGATTTTTCTGTGAAATCTTCATGGTGGTCCTTTGGAAGAGCTTCCTCTCCAGTCTTTAGATTCATTTTGTACTTAATTTTATCTGTATGAAAAAGGAGGTGGAGGCTGGCAGGTGGTCATGGACTTAAAGTTTACCCCAGAACCATACCCTGGTGAAGACGACTGTGAGTGCCTGAAAATTTAAACCATTGGATTTCAATGACACACTCTAATACACTTTGTGAAATTTGAGCCTGGCTTTTAAAGACAATTTATCAATGCCAGAATTTTCTACAGGTTCCTATGACTTTAAGAGGGGAAAGAGCTTAGCTGAGGTACTCTCAACCAGAGAGTTTTCTAGCTCAGCCAACAACTGAGCACTAACAGTAAAAAGAGTGTTGTGTTAAGCAGTGTTGTGCGATGGAAGAAAAAAAAAAGGAATTTGAAGTCAAAAGATAAGTGGTAAATCCTTTTATAATCCTGGTTAAGCTTTGTTACCCTTTTGCATTCAATGTCTTCAACATTAAAACAAATGGTTTGATTATATCATTATGAGTTCTTGCTGTATTATGACATGATTATAAATTATGGATTTGAATGTGCTGTGTGTATAGGGAGAGGGTAGTGCATGTGTGATCATGTTACTCCTTTATGTAATAGCCAACATTAGCTTTGGGGGTAAAATCTAAATTCTTCAGAGTTGGTTTATAAAACACTCCATGAATGGAGTCTGGTTAATGTCTACATCTATTATACACACACACATCCACACATACACATTACATAACATATGTACTATATATGTGTATATATATAATATGTATATTTTATATAAATACTAAATATTCTGTTACCCCAAGCTAGTTCTCTTAACTGAAGCCCCTTACATAAGCTGTTCCTCTAACATGATCTCCATCCTTCCCTTGAATCTCACCTACTCGTCCTTCAAATCCCAAATAACAAAAGCAACATAACAGTAGCAATAAAAATACTAGTTATAATAGTTTATGAATAGCAATAATACAGATAACAGTATCAACTCCAATTTTGCAGAACGTACTATAACTTAGCATATAACTATGCTAAGAAACTTTATATATATCATCTCATTTAATCTTCACCTCAAATTCATGAGGTTGTATTATTATTCTTTCTTTAAAGACAAAGAAACAGTGACAAAAATGTGACTTATCCAAAGTAATTTCCTCCTGCAAACCCTTCCTGATCTGATCTCTCAAATCTCCATTAGCTGCCCAAACAATGGGCTCCCACAGACAGCATCAATAACAGCAATCAGTACAGGAGGTTATGGCATCCACAGTGCTCCATAAAGGAATCTTGCTTATATTATATTCACTATGTCTGGCATAGTACTTGGTTCATAGTATGCACTAAACAAATATCTTTTGAATGGAGGAACAAACTCAGAACTCTCCTTATACAAAATTATGAATTAGGTCTAATTAAACATCAGTGTGTCCCATTCCCTATTCTTTACCCATATTTCCTTTCTAGTTACTTAGTGGATGCATTTCATTTTTTGTTGCTCAGCATCTGAAACCTCAAGAGTTGGTGAAAGGTAAGGCCACATTTCTCATCATGGAAGCCAAAAGGTTTGTAAGGTTATTCTTCAACCATGGCTGGACACAAGTTGCCATTGTTGATACAAGATATGGAGTTGCTCCTGGTTCTGCTGCTTTCTCTATTGTAGCAGTCTATGTATTACTAAGTAATTTTGAGTAGTGGATGGTAGCCAGAGAGTCCCTCATGTAAGGAGCCTCCTACAGATTGTCTCTTTGTCCACCCCCCTCCGCCCTCCTGAACAAGATAATATGAAAACTTGAAGATCCAATCACCTTGCCTCTGGGAATGGTCCTGGGAGCTTGGACACCTTCCCATTTGCCAGAAATGCCACATAGAGCAATATTAGTTATGAGCAAGATATAATGGATTTCTTAGTAAAGGAATAAAATAACATGCCAAGGTGTGTCCTGACTTAAGATACATTGGCTAATTTGCTTTTTCTTACAATTGGATTGCTGCCAGTTGCTATTTTTCAAACCCTAGAGATCCGATGACTCGATGGGCTGATTGTCCCCATTAGTCATCAGAGACCACAATTAACTATGATGAAGTCAAGTGGAAAGTTGGAAATCTTTGACAAAAGCTAAAATATCATTGAAACATTTCCTCTTCCTGAGATTCAAGCATAACACAAAATTTATTTTCATTATCCATGGTTTAGAAGGCATCATTTCCCTATGAATGTAGACTCATGAACCTTGGGTTCTATCACAGCAGCTGGTTCATTATGAAATTGAAACCAAAAAAGGGATTTTGTAAATAAGATGGTATAGTGTAATAGGACTTCTGGGTGGTATCTGAGGTCCTAGATGTTCTTTTTCACTGGTTCCACCTAATCATCTGTTTCCATATATGAAAAAGAACTATAGGAAAGGTCTAGTGAAATCCTTGAAAACAAACAAACCAAAAAAATGTTTCAAACATATTCTGATAAGTGTAGAAGGAGGAAGTTCAGTTGCATACCACCTTCTGGTGGTCATGGCTGTAGAGGAATTTCTTAGCAGCATCTGAAGGTTTTGGAGACACAATTCTATAGTTTATGGCAATGAATCTAATTTTTATCCCCAAGTGAAGCTCTGAGTATAAGTCAGCTGACTGGGAGAGCACATGGTAAACTGTCTAAAGTGAGAAAAACACTGTCTCTGTGATACTAAACTTTCCAAATCAAACAAGGAAATAAAGACCCCAAATCCAGATGTGTTGCCCAACAGTGAGATGTTGGGAAACAGCTGCTTCTTGGATTGATTCTCTCCTCTAATTTTTGTCCAGATGTGTACCAATGTCAAGATACATCTGGAGAGTCCTATTGCAACCCCCCTTCTCTTAACCACTCTACACATGTTGGCAGCAAAGTAAAGTGGTAGGGTTGGCAAACCAAAGCACATATGTGTTCTAAAAAATTGAGATGGACACATTACTTCTGGTATGCCACATGACACCTCATTTGAGAAAAAAGCTTGGGATGCCAGACTCCATTGAGTTTCTTAATCATTGTCAGTAGCAGTCTAGGACATGTAATCTCACTCTCAAGGTTTCTGAGACACAATCCTCTAGAAGTTCTTGTTAAAACACACCTTCCTAATTCCTGCCCTAAACATATGGAATCAGAATGTCTAGGCAGGGGACCTGCATTTTAAACAAGTTCCTGGTATGATTTTTATATACTCCAAAGTTTGAGAACTTCTATATATTTGAGAGTCCAGACATTGAGTTCCAAGCACTGAGAAAATCTGCTCAACTGCTCAACAATCATAAAGCAATATTTATTTAAAACAGAAAATAAATAGTTCAAAGTCACTGTTTCAGTAAGTTATCCTTTCTACCAGTTTATATCCCTAAACACGAATCCCTCATTCACATGGTTTTTGTTTTTGTTTTTTTTTTTTTTTTTGCTTTCTGTTCAGTCTTTCTGACCTGGTTTCCTGGCTCTACTTGGTTTTAATAACATATTAGAATAATATTAGAAGGGATATTAGACTACAGATCACTTGTACTACCCCCTACATTACAAGTAGGTTTGACTTTGGTGAGGTCCCCCTGAAACTTCTCTTGAGAGAATATTCTATTTGAGGGAAATTCAGTAATCCATCAAACATACATCAATCTAATTTGAGAAATAGATACTGAAAGTCTAGCACTGTTTTAAAAGATTTGGTTCTGAGAAATCAGAACCATATTAGTTAAGAGGCAACAAAGCAAACCATGCATGAATTATCCTCTTCTCACTGTTCTTCTATTTATGATTAGTTCTCCCTGAGTACAGATTTTATATATCAGCAGCATGTTACTCCTATGGACTTAGCCCAGACCTGCACACTACAGGCTCCTGGAAAATATCTGTTTAGTGATGGAAAAAGGGCAATATGAAAAGAAAGGTGGATTTGTTTTCTAAAACAGAATTCAGTGCTGGTCATGGTCAGGTAGGCTTGGGCTACCACAAAGAAACTGCTGGCGTTCATCAATATTTGTGTTCTTTTCTTTACTGGCAAAGAGCCAGTCTCTTTTCTTTTTTTTTTTTAAATAATAAATTTTATTTTTATATTCCCCATACAATTGCAACCCCCCCATTCTGACCCCAATCCCTCCCCTCCCGCCCCCCACAGTCTCTTTTCTAAGATATAGTTACATATCTGAGTTCCGGTTGAAAGAATGTGAGTAGAAGAGATAGATATGAATTCTATCCTTGGTCCGTGAAGACCTTCCACATAGGATTCTTAATGTCATTCTCCATCTACCTCTAGCTATAAGGGTCTAGAGAAAGGCAGGTCAACAAGGTGTACAAATATGATTTGTCATGTTTATACATTGCAATATAATTACCACTGCAGCATTGACTAACACTCCTAGTGCATTAATTATCATTTCGTTTTTGGATACAGGAAAAAGATCAAGTCTCTCAGCAACTTTGAAGTTTATAATACACTATAATCCTTATGTTGTACATTAGATCTCTGGGACTTATTTATCTAAAAGTTCCAAGTTTATTTTTATAAGTTCAAATTTTTTGAACTCCACATATAAGTGACATCATATAATATTGTTTTATCTCTGTCTGACATCTCACTTAGCATAATGCCCTTAAGGTCCATTCATATTGTCACAAGTGGCAGAATTTCCTTCTTTTTCATTGCTGAGTAATATTCTATTATATATCTATTACCACAACTTCTTTATCCATTCATTTGCTGGTGGACACTTACATTATTTGTATATCTTGGCTATTGTGAATAGTGCTGCAAAAATATGGGAGTATGTATGTATCTTCAAAATCCTGTTTTCATTTCCTTTGGATATATACCCAGAATTGAAAAAAAATGGATCATATGGTAGTTCTTTTTTTACTTTTTTGAGGAACCTCCATATGGCTTTTATAGTAGTTGATTGAGCCAATTTACATTCTCATCAACAGTGTACAAGGATTTGTCTCCATATCATCATCAACATTTGTTATCTTTTGTCTGCTTGCTGATACCCATTTCAACAAGTGTGAAGTGATACCTTATTGGGGTTCTGAGTTGCATTTTCCTGATCATTAGTGAAGCTAAACATTTTTTCATGTATTTCTTGGCTGTTTGGATACCTTCTTTGGAAAAATATCCAGTTAGTTCCTTTGTCAATCCTTTTTTTTTAAAAAAAATCAGATTGTATTTTGCTACTGAGTTGTATGAGTTCTTTATATATTTTGGATATTAAAACCTTACCCAGCATATGGTTTGCAAATATTATCTTCCATTCCACAGTCTGTCCTTTTACTTTAGTGATTGCTTATTTTGCCTCACAGATGATTTTTAGTTCTAGTCTCACTTTTTAATTTTGCTTTTGTTCTTATACTTTTGGTGTCATATCCAATAAATTATGACCCATATAAATGTCATAGATTTTCTTCCTTACATTTTATTCTATGAGTTTTACAGTATTAGGTATTATGTTTAAGTCTTTGATCAAGTCAATTTTCATTTTGTGAATGGTATAAGATAGAAGTTCAATTTCATTTATTTTTGGTACATGACTATTCAGTTTCTCACCATTTGGTGAAGAGACTTTCCCCATTGAGTTTTATTGGTTCCCTCTTCAAACATCACTTGACCATATATGCATAGGTTTATTTCTTTTTTTCTTTTTTTTTTTTTTAAAGATTTATTTATTTATTTATTTATACAAGCACTGGGTACAGTCAGAAGCGTGGGAGGGTGAGAGAATTCACCAGAGCCAGAGCGGGGAGCAGAGCAGGCAGAAGGACCGAAGTACACTGCTGAGGGGAGCAGCGGGAGGCAGGAAGAGGTCTGTGCGCCATGTGGGACCCTCCTCTGGTGGCCAGGGAGCAGCCAGGGATGAACCGGCGCTGCAGAGGCTGCGGGCAGCTTTGCAACCTAGCGCTCAACCGCTGCGCCACCGGGGAGGCCCGCATAGGTTTATTTCTAGGGTCTTTTTCCTGTGTTTATGTGTCTATTTTTCTACCAGCACAATACTGCTATAGTTACAGGTTCCTCCAATCCATGACATCTTTCCACTTCTGTCTTCTCTCAGGTGGTCCTTTAGACACTGCCTTTTGTAAGAATTCTCCCTGAAATCCTCCAGGATGGTTTTATTTGCTTGTCTCTCCTTTGTTTTCATAGCACCTCAGTATCCACACAAATAAGTACACACACACACACACAATCAGCCTCAGTAGGAAACAGATGGAATAATTGGCATAATTCAATTTAGCAATTTGATTGTAATTTAATAAATCAAAAATATAGGCAGAATTTGGGAGAATCAACAAGGGATTGACTCATGCTATTAGCATCAGAAAATGATAGACTATACAAAACTTGACAAAGGAAAGGAAAAAGCGGTTACCAAAATTTAGAGAAAATACCTGATAGAGAAGTCCACCTTATGAAGACTGTGACCTGTGGATAGAGTTACAACTGCACGAGGGAGCTCGAGAACTACATACCCCAATGTCACATTCCTATTGCCTTCTAATCTACTGCCAATGACACCAACTGGTTAAATCCAACCGGATGTCAAAAAGGAAGGAATGTATTTCTTTCAGAAAGTCTGGAGAAAGATGTAATTTGCATATGCAATCCAAAAATGCCAGCATTCTAGGTCAAAAAACAGGGTTTAGAGAAGTAGAGTGTGGATCCAGAGGGGGAAATATAAGATAAACTAGCACAGCTAATGCCCATTTATCTAATAGTACTTTACTTGTAAAATGGTACTCCTACTTCTTAAAAGTATCCTACATTATATATGCAGTTATCTTCACTTTTCAAGTGAGAAAACAGGCTAACTAGCTAGGCTAGCTAACAGGGGGCAGGGCATGGCTCAAATACAGTTATGTCTTGTTCTGAAAGCTGAGCTCTTTCTACTTTTTCACACTAGTATTTTGTTGTAATATTTTGTCTCATTCACTAGACTATGGTTGACTTGAGCACAAAAATAACATATTATTTATCTTTAAATCATTAATGCTTTGCACAGAAGCTTACCCATTGTAAATACAGAAAATAATGAATATTTGTGAAGTTAACAGAATGATTTACTAGTTATGTGAGTAGGATAGGTAATGGGATCATGCCAGGGGTTGTTAGTGAATTATATTTGGCACCAATACACTTCTTTGTAATTGTCCTTTATATAAATAATCATCTTCCTCTAAGTATCATAAGGAGAAAGAAAGTTTATCTTGTGGGGCCTCCCTGGTGGTGCAAGGGGTTGTCTCGGTGGTGCAAGGGGTTGTCTCAGCACCATGAAGCAATCCATAGCCACTGCAGCATGAGTTTGATACCCACCCAGGGAGCTAACCCAAATGGTCCTGCAGACCTCTCTTGTCTTGCCCACTGCTCCTATCAGCAGTGTATTTCAGTCAATTCACCTGTTCTGTTCCCCATTCTGTCTCTGGTGAATTCTCTCACCCTCCCTGCATCTCTGTCCTAATCCCCAGCTCTTGTGTGCATAAATAAATCAATTTTTAAAAAGAAAAAAAAAAGTTTATCTTGTCTTTTAGCCAAAATGGAGTGTAAAAAAACTGACAATAAATGGGTTCTCTGTATGCTGATCATCTTCTGTCTTCCTCCTGACTTGGTTAAGAACTAGTGTTAACAAACAATGGAGCCCGTTCTCCCAGTTCTTCCTGTGTGACTTTTCTTCTGAGCTGCCATGCCCCTTTCTAATGGTTCATTTCTCTTTCCTTTTCACTTAACTTGGCTTTTATATATCTGTCCATCACTGACATTCTCACTACCAGCTAGGATGGCCTGACTTTTTTTTTAACTTTCAAAGGAATTGCCTGCTCTGAATATGTGATGCTAGAAAATGGATTTTAGTAGATCCTTAAGAACACTTGTTTATGTTCTTTCAGAGGTTGCCAGGTAATAAATAGTTATTTGAAAGTGAAGGGGAACGTGGTATTTCATCACCCTGTTCTCTATTCTTGTGTTGGTTTGAATCATAAAACACTGTGATTCAAACTTCATAGAGAGATCTCATCAGCTTGGGGTTACTGAGTGGGCAGAGGCACTTGCTTCCCTACTCAGTACCCAGGGCACTACTCAATCCCGGCCCAGTTGGAACTCCACTGGCTGAACCTTTGAAACTCTGAGGCTGATTGAAGCTTCTGAGCCAACAAAAGAGGCAAAGGGTCTTTGTACTCCAGCATGGAAACATTCCAGTTCTTTTGCACTTTCCTAATAAAGGCTAGCCCTACAGCTCTAGTGTCCCTGGCTCACAGGAGGGGGTTGTAGGGAATAAAGACAATGACTCTTTGGGGTCACTCCTCTCTTCCCAGGGACTTTTATGGATGGCCTTCTAACCATTGAGGGGTTTTCTACTCTTTCAGATTTCATAGCTTTGTATCTGGGTGAGAAAAAATAAAGTTATCTTGTATATTGCTGAATTTCATCATATATATAAATGTATGATTTTCATGTATGTCTTGTCTCATTTACTTCAGCCCCTATCCAGTTTTGTTCATTTATGTCACCTGACTAGCCTCTTAGTGATTTCCATTTGCCACACAAAATTTATTTTGTAAATTATAGTGCAATGTAAATGATTTACTATTGTTACTGTTGGATCAAGTTAAAATGCTTCTTTGTATTGATGCAGATATTAATTCTAGTGCCATGTACCATGTAATACATTCATAAGCTGAATGAGAGAGTCCTCCCTCTTGACAAAATTTTTTAAAACGTGAGATTTTTTTTTTAAAGAGTCCAGGACCCACATTCTAATTTCCATTGTGACCTGTTGTATTATATATCTGGATTTGGAAATTGAGGCAAGCATAACTACAAACAGTAGATCTGAAAAGAGATTTAGAATCTGATCCCCAATCCTTGACTTTATAAAAAGGCTATTTGGGACCCATAGTGATTACTGGATAAGAGTATGTGAGATATGATAATAGTGTCCCACAGGTCATCAACTAGAAATCCCCAAATTTTCAGAGCCCCTTAGATAATTATGACACAACATCTGAGTTTACAATGAATGAACATAATGTAAACGAAGTCATTGAAACATCTGGCCCTAATCAGATTCCAATTTAAGACCTAGTTTACCTAAAGTTTTCTACAATTTATTTACATCAGAAGACTCCAAAAGTTATTTTTATGCAGAGAAAATTGGACTCAAGTTAAAGTTATTTTCATCATTTCATCTAATTATAAAGCTGAGCACAGAACTATGAACATTCAAACATGCTGCAGATATAACAAGAAGAGTAATAGCAATAAAGGACTATCTTGACTAGCTGCCAATGTAAGCAAAGTTGGGGGGAAGTGACTCTCATGATTGGAGAGGAAAGTAAGGAATTTGTAATTTCTTTTCAGAATTTTTAGGCACTCTGTTTAGTTCTATATTTTAAAAGCTCATGGTAACTATGCCATTGACTATTCCTTAGTAGATGTACATATTGTATATATAAGTATACATTGTATATACTTATATATAACTATATATACTATATAGTATATATACTATAATATATATACTTATATATGCTATACTATACTTACAGTATATATACTTACAGTATACTTATATATATATACTTATAGTATATATACTATAATATTATATACTATAATATATAATATAATATACTATTATATATACTATAATATATATATACTATAATATATAATATATATAATATATATATGCTATAATATATAATATACTATAATATATATACTTATAGTATATATGCTATACTATACTTACAGTATAGTACATATAGTACATATAGTACATAAGTATATACTATATAACTATATATACTATATAGTATATATACTATAATATATATACTTATATATGCTATACTATACTTACAGTATATATACTTACAGTATACTTATATATATATACTTATAGTATATATACTATAATATTATATACTATAATATATAATATAATATATATACTATTATATATACTATAATATATATATACTATAATATATAATATATATAATATATATATGCTATAATATATAATATACTATAATATATATACTTATAGTATATATGCTATACTATACTTACAGTATAGTACATATAGTTATATATAAGTATATACTATGTATACTTATATATACAATATGTACATCTACTAAGGAATAGCCAATGGCATAGTTACCATGAGCGTTTAAAATATAGAACTAAACAGAGTTAAAGTTGAGATTTAAGGCTGCAAGTTTATATCCCTTTGGGTGATTCTTTCTTTCTTTTGGGATCTATTGGTTCAACATCCAAAAATCAATGAACATAATTCACCACATCAACAAAAAGAAAAATAAAAACCATATGATCATATAAATAGATGCTGAAAAAGCACTTGAGAAAAAGTTAAACACCTATCTATAAAGGCCCTTGAAAAACATGAATAAAAATAACATATCTTAACATAATAAAAGTCATATATGATGAACCATAGCTAACATCATCCTTAATGGTGAAAAACTGAAAGCCTTTTCATTATGACATGGAACAAGACAAGGATGTCCACTTTTACCACTGCTATTCAATATAATATTGGAAGTCCCTGACATAAAAGACATCCAAATTGTAAAAAGAAGTAAAGCTATCATTATTTGCAGGTGATATGATTATATACATAGAGAACCCTAAAAGCCCATAGAAAAATTAATTAAAACAATAAACCAGGGCCTCCCTGGTGACGCAAGGAGTTAAGACGCAACCTATGAAGCTGGCTACAGCCACTGCAGCATGAGTTCAATCCCCCACCAGGGAGCTACCCACATGGCGCAGCAGACCTCTCCTGACTCACCCACTACTCCCCTCAGCAGTGTATTTCAGTTAATCAGCCTGTTCTGCTCCCCACTCTGTCTCTGGTGAATCCTCTGACACCCCTCACCTCTGGCCTGTACCCCAGTTCTTGTGTGCATAAATAAATAAATCTTTAAAAAAAAAAAACAATAAACCATTTCGGTAAAGTAGCAGGTTACAAAACCCAAATACAAAAATCAATTGCCTTCTTATATATGCAAATAATCATCCTGAAGAGGAAGAAACTAAGAAAAGTGTCCCATTTACAATTGTACCGAAAAAAAATTATTAAATACCTGGGAATAAACATAACAAAGGAGACAGAAGATCTATACAGGAAAATTACAAAACATCATTAAAACAACTCTCAATTACCTGTGGCCAGATTAAATGGATTTTAGTTTATCTAGTTCCCTTCTAATATATTGTTAGAGAAGCAACTGTGAAAATTTTCTTATTCATTTAGTTACTCATGCTGCCCAAGAGACCAAGACCTTAAACCAAAAGAAAAAAAAAAAAAGAAAAAGGAATGGTATCCCTACAAGACTACAAGGTATGGGTTTGCACTAATCCAAGATTTATTACTTCCCAGAAAATGGAAGAGGTTAGAAAGAGGATGGAGGAGTAACTTTCAGATTCATGTAAATGAAATACTTACTGTCCTTACAAGATGGAAACTTTCCAGATTTCAGACAATGGCATGTATAAATATATTATTATTGTGGAAGGGGGCTGAAAGGTATCACTTCATGAGTGTGGAGATTTTAATTTTATCAAAAATTCTCTTATCAAGCATTCTCTATGAGTTTCAGGCACATGCAGTCTTTTAGGTTATTTTATACTTTTTTTCTTTAAAGATTTATTTATTTATTTATGCATATAAGAGCTGGGGTGTAGGCCAAAGGTGCAGAGGGTGACAGGATTCACCAGAGACAGGGTGGGGAGCAGAACAGGCAGATCTACTGAAATACACTAATGAGGGGAGCAGTGGGCAAGACCGGAATGGTTTGCTGTGCCACGTGGGTTAGCTCCCTGACTGGGGATGGAACTGCAATGGCTGTGGATTGCTTCATGATGCTGAGATTTTTTTTTATAATAAATTTTATTTTTATATTCCCCATACAATTGCAACCCCCTTATTTTGACGCCAATCCCTCCCCTCCCGCCCTCTACCCCCATAGAGTGTCTCTGGTTCATAGTTGTTTGTTGATTTTGATTTTCACTTTCTTATAGTTATTCATTTTCCTGGTCTCTTATTTAAGTTTTCTAGATTCCTGCTATGAGTGAGACCATCCGGTATTTTTCTTTTTCTTTTTGGCTTATTTCGCTGAGCATGATCCCTTCCAGCTCCATCCATGTTGCTGCAAATTGCATGTGTTTATCTTTTTGAATGCTGAGTAATATTCCATGGTATATATGTACCACATCTTCTTGATCCAGTCATCTATTTTTGGGCATTTGGGCTGTTTCCAAAGCTTAGCTATTGTAAACAGTGCTGCTATAAACATAGGGGTGCAGGTGCTCTTTGGAATTGATGTTTCTGTGTCCTTTGGGTAAATACCTAGGAGTGGAATTGCTGGATCATATGGAAGCTCTATGTTTAGTAGGTCCAGAAATCTCCACACAGCTCTCCAGAGTGGTTGGACCAGTTTGCACTCCCACCAACAGTGCAGAAGAGTTCCTTTTTCTCCACACCCTCGCCAACATTTGTTGTTGCTAGTTTTTTTAATATGTGCCATTCTCACTGGTGTAAGATGGTATCTCATGGTAGTTTTGATTTGCATTTCCCTGATGACAAGTGATGTTGAACATTTTTTCATATGCCTGTTGGCCATTTGCATTTCCTCTTCAGAGAAGTTTCTTTTTGGCTCTTCTGCCCATTTTTTGACTGGATTATTTTCTTTGTTGTTGTTGAGTCTCATCAGGTCTTTGCAGATTTTTGTGATCAGTCCTTTATCATTAGTGTTGTGTGCAAAAATGTTCTCCCAGTTGGTGGGGTTTCTCTTTGTTTTTGTTATTGTCTCTTTTGCTGTGCAGAAGCTCTTTAATTTGATGTAGTCCCAGCTGTTTATCTTTGCCTTCACTATCACTGCTTTGGGTGATGTGTCTGTAAAGATGTCTTTGATGTGCAAATCACATAGTGTTTCGCCTATATTTCCTTCTATGTATTTTATGGTTTCAGGTCTTATGTCTAGTTTTTTAATCCATTTTGAGTTGATTTTGTGTATGGTGTGAGGTAGTGGTCAAGCTTCATTCTTTTGCATGTAGCAACCCAGTTTTCCCAGCACCATTTATTGAACAAACTTTCTTTGCTCCAATGCATATTCTTTGCTCCTTTGTCAAGGATTAGTTGACCATAAATCTGTGGGTTTATTTCTGGATTTTCTATTCGATTCCATTGGACTGTATGTCTGTTCTTCTTCAAATACCATGCAATTTTGATGATTATGGCTTTGTAGTAGAGTTTGAAGTCTGGGAGTGTGATGCCTCCATTCCCTTCTTTTTTTTTTTCAGGAGAGCTTTGGCTATTCGGGGTTTTTGGTGATTCCATATGAATTTCATCAATAATTGTTCTAATTCTTTGAAGAATGACATTGAAATTTTGATTGGAATAGCACTGAATCTGTATATTGCTTTTGGTAGGGTGGCCATTTTAATAATGTTTATTCTTCCAATCCATGAGCAGGGAATGTCTTTCCATTTCTTTGTGTCTTCTTCTATTTCTTTTAACAGTGTTTTATAGTTTTCTTTGTATATGTCCTTTACCTCTTTTGTTAGATTTATTCCCAAGTATTTGATTTTTTTTGTTTTGATAATAAAAGGGATAGTTTTTTAATTTCTTCTTCTTCAGATTTATCGTTTGTGTATAGGAAGGCTACTGACTTTTGCGTGTTGATTTTGTATCCTGCCACTTTACTGACCTGATTGATGAGTTGAATTAGTTTTTTGTGGAGTTTTTGAGGTTCTCTATGTATATTATCATATCATCTGCAAATAGTGATAGTTTGACTTCTTCTTTTCCTATTTGGATGCCTTGTATGTCTTTCTCTTGTCTTATTGCTCTGGCTAGGACTTCCAGTATTATATTGAAAAGCAGTGGTGAGAGTGGACATCCTTGTCTTGTTCCAGATCTTAATGGAATTGCTTTCAGCTTTTCACCATTGAGAATGATACTGGCTGTTGGCTTGTCATAGATGGCCTTTATGATGTTGAGGTATGTTCCTTGTATCCCAAGAATTTCAAGGGCTTTTATCATGAATGGGTGTTGCACTTTGTCGAAAGCTTTCTCAGCATCTATTGATATTATCATATGGTTTTTATATTTCTTTTTGTTGATGTGTTGGATAACGTTGATTGATTTTCGGATGTCGAACCATCCTTGTGTCCCTGGAATGAATCCTACTTGGTAGTGGTGAATTATCTTATGGATACATTGTTGGATTCTGATAGCTAAAATTTTATTGAGGATTTTTGCATCAGTGTTCATTAGGGAGATTGGCCTGTAGTTTTCCTTTTTTGTGTTGTCCTTGTTCGGTTTTGGTATTAGTGTAATGTTGGCTTCATAGAACGTGTTTGGTATTGTCCCTTCCTCCTCAATTTTTTGGAAGAGTTTGTGAAGGATAGGCACTAATTTTTTTCTGAATGTTTGGTAGAATTCATTTGTAAATCCATCAGGTCCTGGGCTTTTGTTTTTGGGGAGGTTTTTGATGACCATTTCAATTTCGCTGCTTGTAATTGGTCTGTTTAGGTGTTCTATTTCTTCTTTATCTAGCTTTGGGTGATTGTAGAGTTGTAGGAATTTGTCCATCTCCCCTAGATTGTTGAACTTGTTTCCATATAACTGTTCATAGTAGTTACTGATTATTCTTTTGATTTCTGCTGTGTCCGTTGTGATTTCTCCTTTTTCATTGATGATCCTGTTTATTTGTGCTTTCTCCCTTTTTTCCTTTGTGAGCCTGGCTAGGGGTTTGTCTATTTTATTGATTTTTTCCAAGAACCAGCTCTTGGTTTCATTGATCTTTTGGATTGTTTTTTTAGTTTCAATTTCATTTATTTCTGCTTTGGTTTTTATTATTTCTTTTCTTCTACTGGTTTTGGGGCTTTTTTGTTCTTTTTCTAGATCTTTGAGCTTAGAGATTAGGTTGTTTCTTTGAGTTCTTTCTTGTTTCTTGATGTGAGCCTCTATTCTATATATTTTCCTCTTATTACTGCTTTTGCTGCATCCCATACATTTAGGAAAGTGGTGTCCTCCTTGTCATTCAATTCAAAGAATTTTTTAATTTCTTCTTTGATGTCCTCATTAGTCCAGTGGTCTTCCAGTAGTGTGGTTTTTAATCTCCATGAGGTAGGAGAGTTCCTTGATGCCTTCATGGTCAGAAGAGATGGTTGGTATGATTTCAATCTTGGTGTATCTGTTAATGTTTGTCTTGTGCCCCAGTATGTGATTGATCCTGGAGAATGATCCATGTGCACTTGAGAAAAATGTGTACTCCGTTTTTGTTTTTTTTTTTTTTTTTTGGTTTAGTGTTCTATAGATGTCTGTTAAGCCCAAACGCTCTAGGTCCTTATTTAGAGCTTTAGTTTCTTTACTTATTTTTTGTCTTGTTGATCTATCCATTGTTGATAGAGGTGTGTTGAAGTCTTGACTGCACTACTTTAGTTAGTGAGCATTATGTTGGCACGAAGGGATCACTATCACCTCAATAATTTACCTTTATTGTGAACCTATGAAATGAAAATATCCAATATATTTTTGTTTTATTTAGTTGTTTCTTTTATACCGCCTTTCCCTTTCTCCAAAATAAATCATATGATACATAGCTGCAATGTAATATCTTTAAATACATATTTTTATGAGCTCCATTATGAATAAATACACACCTTATCTGTAACCAGAGTAGTTATGTGTTCAGTGACAAAAAACATTTCCTCCACTAACCTGATGCTCAAGACTTATATTTTACCAGTGAGTATTCTAGCATCAAAATGTTAATTACTCTACAGAAGTATTTCTCAACCATGACACTCTAATCAATATTTTGTATCAGATAATTTTTGATATGGGGAGTTCTGTGCATTGTAGGGTACTTAGTAGCATTTCTTTCCTCTACCTCCTAAATGACAGTAGAAACTGTCTCTACCAACTTTTCCCAAATTATAATAATCAAAAAATGTATCCAGATATTGCCAAATAACCCCTAAGGAGGCAAAATTGCCTCTAACTGAGAACCACAACCCCAGAGACAAGATTTTACTCCATTTTAAGTCATAGACAACATTATATTGTTTTTTCACATGAATAAAAACCCATCAGAATAAACCTTCACTGATGTTTGTTATAAAAATTATTATTAAAAATAGTATCATTCTTGGGCCTCCCCTGGTAGTGCAGTGGTTGAGCACTGGGTTGCCAGGCTTCCCGCAGCTTCGGCAATGCCGGTTCAATCCCTGGCCGCCAGCGAGGGTCCCACATGGCACGCAGACTTCTCCTGCCATGCCTGCTGCTCCCTTCAGCAGTATATTTCATCAGTCTGTCTGTTCTGTTCCCCACTCTGGCTCTGGTGAATTCTCTCACACTCCCACGCTTCTGACTGTACCCAGTGCTTGTATAAATAAATAAATAAATCTTTTTTAAAAAATGTATTTAAAAAAAATTAGTATCATTCTTGTAAAAAAATTGTTGCAGCTAAAAGCATAAAATACAGGTTAAATCTATTAGAAAGTAATATTTAATCACTCTTACTGTCATGTTCGAGAGTCAGGCAGCATTATTATTTATGTATCAATCCTCTTAATTAAACTCTTTAAAATGAAGTTAGATTGCATATACTGCTTAGCCACTTGATTATTTTTAAATTAATAATATCTGACAAAAATTATCCAGCTATAGCATACTTTTAAAAGAATAGCATCCCACAGTATGGCTTTAGAATTGGTGAATCATTCATCCATTTTATAAACATAGTGAACCCCTATGTATCAAGCAATATAGGTTCTAATCAATGCAATATGGTAAGAAAAAAAGAAAGACATCCAGATTAGGATGGTAGAAATGAAACTATTTTTAGGATACATACTTATCTAAGTTGAAAGTCCTAAACAACTTACAAAAATTCCTATGAGAATAAAGAAGTGAACTTAGGTCAAAGAATGAGTACATAAACTCCCAGCTTGTGGTACTCATATAACAATGAAATCAAAATACATTTACAAATTGAATGCAAACAAATAAAATAAAATAGCATAATTTTGATGTGAATGACTATTTTCTTTGCTTTCACAAGAGTATGAGATGCTTTATAACATCTTACATTGCTCTGAGGTAAGCAGTCCTATTATTACCTGTTACATGAAATGACCCAAATACTTCTTCCCTTCTATTTCAATTATTTACATAGCATCCTGAAATAAATTTTCATTTTTCATTGGCTTCAATACTTCATTTATTTGTTAACTTTTGACAAGAAGTAAAAATAAATAATAAAACTTGGAATTCACACAATCAAAATCACAACTACAAATATAAACTTTGGCACTGAAATGTGGTAGCAGTACTCAATTATATGTTAGCACCAAAATGATCCAGAATATGTTTAATTAATTTTGAAGTACTTTTATAAAAATATACCCTCCATATCACACAGGCACCTTCCATAATAACACATTTGTTGCCTAAACAACAATCCCAGTTCAAGAAATACTGGTAAATACGAGTCATTTGGCAGTAAACCCTAAAAAGTCTGGTTCTACCTCTCGCCTTATGTACAATACATTAGAGCCAAGGCATTTTCAAGCTTTTATGGAACAAAACTATGCTCAGTATGTAAAATAAGAAATTGTTTATTTTCTAAGGTAGGAGATATTCATCTGATATTTGATTACTTTATACCCAAATTCCACTTGAGTAGAGGAAATGCCCGACATATATCTGAAGAGGTATGATCCTATACCTTTGAATCACATTCAGTGTTTTAAACTAATGTTTCCTCAATTTTTGTTTAAAGAATGCCTTTGACCAATACAAAATTTTAAGGTTCAAATTGTCGTTTTCTCTCTGGTTGTAAAATTGGGGACATTACCTGTGTGTCATCAAATTTTAAAAGGTACTAGAATTAATATTGCCTGATACAAACTTTGAATGCTTTTATGTATATCATGAGAATACAGGTTTTATCTTACTTGATGCTACCACAATCCTATCAAAAAGGTTATGCTTTCCTCCAACTTATGTTGCTTAGGAAAGCATGAAAGTCCTAAGCCTTAGAGAGGGTCAACAATTGCCTAACCTCACCCAGCTACTAAGCAGCACAACTGAAATCTGAACTCACACTGATTAACTTTGAAATAGGGTACTATATCCCCATGTTTGCATGTTTTAGTGAATCCTGGAAGCTTCTCAGCTGTACCTGATGACCTTTGCCTCCAGAGCTTTGCAGTTTGCCCTACAGCTGAGTGAGTTGCTTGTACTGCCTTATATATACACATAAGTAAGAACATCACTTTGCTCCATGAAGACCTGTAAGGAAATGATATTATTTCTCAGTGGAGGTTTAGCTTATTTATTTGTACTCTGACATTTTGTGCATCTATTTTTTTAATGATTTGATTTGTGCAGCTGGGGCATGTTACTAATGTTCTGGGAGTGCTAACATACTTACATGTGGAGACTGATTTTTTACATCAGGAAAAAAAAAAGACTGGATTTTCATTTTCTTTGATAATCAAACTTACCACTCCCCTTAAACTACCCAAAAGGAGGGACAGCTTCTCCTTCATTCTCCATATTAAACTATATGATATTGAAGAGATATACCAGCCATCTGGATTTAATTAGTCAGTACACTGTGTGAATATGCTTGTGGCAGCATTACTGAGGGAAATTAGCTATAATGGAGAAAATCTTATATTTTGAGTCAGAAATTTTGTGTTTTCTTTGGTCTCTGCTACTAACTAACCTCTTACTCTATGGTTTTTTATCAAAAGAAAATAATATTTCCTTTGCTACTTTACTGGTGTCACTTCTACTTTGAAGATCGGATAATAAACTTTTGGAAATGTTTCAAAAAGCACAAACCATTGCATAATGCAAAAGCTTCTGTTGTTATTATTATAGTATCACATAATTTAATTCATTTTAAACTTTTTTAATTTTTGAAATATATTTTTACAACATTTTTTCATTTTTGCATAATGTATGCATTTTCATCTTGGTTATAGACCCCATAAAATTCCCACCCCCCTTGTTTTGATCCTACTCCCTTCTCCCCCCGTGTAATGTGTTTCTGGTTTATAGTTGCTTGTTGATTTTTACTTTATTATAATTTGCTTTTTCCTGGTCCCTTATTTAGGTTTTCTAAATTCCTGCTATGAATGAGACCATCCAGTATTTTTTTTTTCTTTCTGGCTTATTTCACTGAGCATGATCCCTTCCAGCTCCAACCATGTTGCTGCAAATTGCATGAGCTTATCTTTCTGATTGCTGAGTAATATTCCATAATCTTTGACAAAGGAGCAAAGACTATGCAATGGAGCAAAGAAAGTTTGTTCAATAAATGGTACTGGGAAAACTGGGTCACTACATGCAAAAGAATGAAGCTTGACCACTACCTCACACCACGCACAAAAACCAACTCAAAATGGATTAAATAACTAGACATACGACCTGAAACCATAAAATATTTGGAAGGAAATATAGGCGAAACACTACATGACATACACCTCAGCAACATTTTTAAATACTCATCACCCAAAGCAGTGATAGTGAAGGAAAAGATAAACAGATGGGACTACATCAAATTAAAGAGCTTATGTACAGCAAAAGAGACAGTAACCAAAACAGAGACACCCCACTGATTTGGAGAAAATTTTTGCACACAACACTAATGATAAAGGACTAATCACAAAAGTCGACAAAGAGCTGATGAGACTCAACAAAAACAAAGTAAATAACATGGTCAAAAAATGGGCAGAAGAGCTAAAAAGAAACTTCTCCAAAGAGGAAATGCAAACGGCCATTAGGCATATGAAAAAATGTTCAACATCACTGATAATCAGGGAAATGCAAATCAAAACGACAATGAGATACCATCTTACACCAGTGAGAATGGCACATATTAAAAAAACTAGCAACAACAAATGTTGGCAAGGATGTGGAGAAAAAGAAACTCTGGTGCGCTGCTGGTGGGAGTACAAACTGGTCCAACCACTATGAAGAGCTGTGTGGAGGTTCCTCAATCTGCTAAAGATGGAGCTCCCATATGATCCAGCCATTCCACTCCCATGTATTTACCCAAAGGACACAGAAACATTAATTCAAAAGGGCACCTGCACCCTTATGTTTATTGCAGCACTATTTACAATAGGTAAGCTATGGAAACAACCCAAATGCTCAAAAATAGATGACTGGATCAAGAAGGTGTGGTACATTTTAAACTAATTTTTACAACTATATGATATCTAACACTTTCTCATTTGTGATTTACTTGATTGAACAAAAGATGGGGAGCATAGACTTTTGAAACTCTCACTTTTGTAGTCCATTATCTCTGCAGTACCTGCTTAGTCATACAAGCCATCTATCATGAAATTAGAATTTTCTTTTATTTGAAAACTTTCCTTCCACTTCCTATTACCTGACATTTCAGAAGTTGAAATATTAGGGTATATTTGCAGGACGTCAAAAAATTATTATTGATTTCATATTGAGCTGAGGATTCCAAAATAGTTCAAATTCGAGAAAAATAATTTACATAGCACTTTTTTTTTTTTAGATTTATTTGTTTATTTATACAAGCACTGGGTACAGTCAGAAGTGCGGGAGGGAGAGAGAATTCACCAGAGCCATTGCGGGGAGCAGAACAGGCAGAAGGACCGAAGTACAATGTTGAGAGGAGCAGCAGGCGACAGGAGAGGTCTGCACACCATGTGGGACCCTCGCCAGCAGCCGGGGATTGAACTGGCGCTGCAGAGGCTGCGGGCAGCTTTGCAACCCAGCGCTCAACCACTGCGCCACTGGGGAGGCCCTACATAGAACTTCTAATTAGCCAGCTGTGACCAAAGGAAACCAAATTCTATAAGGGGAAACTTCAGTAGTATTAAATAATAACAGTGTGTGGTTCTGTGATTTTGGCCCAAGGTAGAAAATGTAGTGATTCTTAGATTTTTTTAAAATTTATTTATACAAGAGCTGGGGTATAGGCCAGAGGCCCAGGAGGGTGAGAGGATTCACCAGAGACAGAGCAGGGAGCAGAACAGGCAGAGGGACCGAAGTACACTGTGCGGGGAGCAGCAGGCATGACAGGAGACGTCTGAGACAGGAGAGGTCTGCCGCGCCATGTGGGTATATCCCTGGCTGGCCAGGAATTGAACCCACACTACAGTGGCTGCGGACAGCTTCACAGCACTGCACTCAACCTGCTGTGCCACCAGGGAGGTCCCAAAAATGTAGTGATTCTATACAGAGTTTGCTCTTTTAATGATATCTATGGCCATTCTCATTTCATGGCCAAATATTAGAAAATTAGACTTGGATTGTGTTCTTGAAAACCTGTCAGCTGATCATTAGTCAGGTAACAATAGAAGAGGAAAGATTTGTATTAGACTTTTAGCCACAGTCTCACTCCTTTGAGAAATCAGAGGAAAGTAAACAGACAAAACAAAATGAACAAACACCAAGCAAACAAAATACCAGTACATAAGCACTAAAAACCTAAATTACCAAGGAGATGATGTGATGTGATGTGATATGTCATTTGCCAACCCCACTCTTCCAGGTGGCTTTGTGACTTAGTAACTTGAAAGAAAATTTTCAATAGTTTTTCTTCTAGCATTAAATTTTAATTATGTGCTTTTCTTTTTTTCTCTTAAAAATATTTTAATGTATTATTGCAAAGATGATATGCAATATCTATAGAAAAATTGGGTATTAGCAAACAAAAACAAAATAAAATGAATAAAGCAGTCAACTTGGACAACTCATAACATTAATTATCAGCCTTATTGAGACAACTACACTGAATCAATGAAGACTCAATCACAGAAGTGATATAACAGTACTTCTTAAGTTTCCAGATGAATGCAGACTAGTAAGAACTAACCCTCACTGAAAGCTTACCATGTTTCAGACATTGTTTTGACCACTATGACAGAGATATTTAGTAACCCACCCAGAGTCACCCCAATAGAAGGGGGAAAGTTTAGATTTGAAATCAGTAGTCTGACTCCAGAGTTCATACCCTAAACCAGAAGTCATCATGTTATAGCCAGTAAACCAAATCTGACCCTCATATTCTTATTTTAAGTAAAGTTTTATTGAAACATACATACACACATCAATCATAATCTCAAAGCTCAAGGTTAACTTTATTGATTATCCATGGGTATATCCAAGGACATACCTTTTTTTTTTTTTTTTGAGAGGAAAGGGAAGAGATTATAATGACTAAGAACAGCGCATTTTTGAAAATTATTTAAGATTTATACCTATTCCAGATGGTTACCACTCAAATGATTTGCAAGAAAAAGTGTCACATGACATCTCAAGGAGAATATGAATTCATATATCTACTAGAGAAAGCTAAATCCTCAGACAGATTTTGATAATGCTGTCTTTGATAAACACAATTGGCTGTATTATTGTCAGAGTTCAGACTCAAATGAAGTACTGATTTATGCCTTGACCCTAAGTAGGATTGGTTTGGAAGTCAAGAGTTGTGAGAGGGGGCCTCCCTGGTGGCGCAAGGGGGTTAAGCACCATACTATGAAGCAATCGGCAGCCTCTGCAGCAGTTCGATCCCCGGGGCCGGTCAGGAGCAATCCACATGGCGACCGCTCCTGTCTCGCCCACTGCTCCCCTCAGCAGTGTATTTCAGTCCATCTGCTGTTCTGCTCCCCCCTCTGTCTCTGGTGAATCCTCTTATCCCACCCCCGCATATCTGGTCTGTACTCCAGTTCTTGCATGCATGCTTAAATAAATCTTTTAAAAAATAATAAAAAATAAAAAAAACTAAAAAAGAGTTGTGAGAGGTTAAAATATTTTAGAAATATAAATACTAATTATTATTTTTTTAAAAAAAAAAACCAAAACAGAATTTTAAAAGCCAGCAATTAATCATGTCAATGTAAATAAATATTTATTAAGTACTGCTTTGAGAGCTATAAAACAGACACGAGAAAGCTAACGTCTCTAATTTAAAGCTTACAACTTTGCTCACAAAAAGCTTACAAAATTTACTCTCTTACAGAGCTCCTAGCTGTATATGAGTTGTTTAAAGATACACCCTTCTAGGTTATTCCATTCTATGGGGACTGATTCTTTCTTGTCTTAGAACTATTTTCAACAGTATAAATTATAGATAACTGATAAAAAGACTTCTTGTCTATAGATATGCAAATATATTCTGATCAGTGAAAATTCAAAGACTTCCCTCTTCCCCTGTGGACACAGCAAGTTAAGACCATTTGCAAATCCACTTCAACATTTCTGACACATAATAATGTATATTCTTTAGATACTCTTGAACTGGTTCTAACATCTTTTTATTTATTTATTTAAAGATTTATTTAAAGATTTATTTATTTATTTATACAAGATCCAGGGTACAGAACAGATATGCAGGAGGGTGAGAGGATTCACCAGAGACAGAGTGGGGAACAGAACAAGCAGACTGATGAAATACACTGCTGAGGGGAGCAGTGGGTGAGACAGAAGAGGTCTGCCAGGCTATGTGGGATTCTCGCCAGCTGGTGGGGATCAAACCCGCGTTGCAGAGACTGCAGACAGCTTCACAGTTTGGCGCTAAACTGCCTGCGCCACCAGGGAGGCCCTAACGTCTTTTTTTAAAAAAGATTTATTTTTATTTATTTATGCATACAAGAACTGGGTTCTAGACCAGAGGTGCAGAGGGGTGAGAGGATTCACCAGAGACAGAGTGGGGAAAAGAACAGGCAGATCTACTGAAATACACTGCTGAGGGGAGCAGAAGGCGAGACAGGAGAGGTCTGCTGTGCCATGTGGGTTAGCTCCCTGGTGGGGGGATCCAACTCATGTTATAGTGGTTGGCGACAGCTTGATAGTGCTAAATTGTACCACCAGGGAGGCCCTGGTGCTAACATCTTACCACTTCTCTCATTTATATAACAAGCTAAAAAAATCTTTCACGTGTTCATTTTACATTTGTTAAAAATTTATCCTTCAACATGAACTTAAACTCTAGAGTCAACCAGGAATACAATCTAATCATTTTTTTTTTTTTTTTAGATTCTAGGTTTTTTTTTCCCCCACACTGGCTGTGTAAGTTTAAGCAAAAACTCGACCTGCCTATTAATAATACCTGTCTCATTCAATTGTTGTAAGATTATGTGACATGTTACATCTATCCTTAAACTTAGAAGCATTCAAGCAAAGACAAAATTTCTTTTAAGAATCAGCAGAGTCAATGTATGGAGTGATTAATGAGTAACACCAATAAACTATGCCCAGTCAAACAATATCCAGAAAGTATGATGACTAGATATTTTTACACCTTTAAAGTTGCTCTTTTTTTTTAAAACCTTTAAAGTTGCTGCCTTAATGTTTACGATTCAACTGCCTAAATAGGTCAAAATGTTTTCCAAAGCCATATAAATGAAACAGGCTCATGACTTTCAAATTCCAGTTACACATATTTAGTATGCAAAGGTTAATCAGCAAGTAATCTCTGCAATCATTTTTGCACAGGAAAGTACACATAATAGTCAATTTTATGCATTTCTTCTCTAAATAACTTTTCCTGAAGTTCTCTAAAATGTACTTCTTATCTAGCAAACATTAATGATAAGTTATTTTTCAGTGGATATGGAACACAAGTTATCCCCCCAAAATTAGTAATCCTTAGTTTTAATTCTTGCTTTAATCATGAATATAATTAATTCCTCCTACAATTATACTTTGCCATTTACATTTAGAAATACTGAAACAAGTTCCCCCTTTTTGAAACTGGAATGAATCATTAAAATACTTTTTTAGGGGGTGAAGACAGTTGACAAAACTGAACATATCACTGTGTGGTATAACATGACACTTATGTAAATAGTCATTAGTTCCAATTTGAGGTCCCTTTCAAAAATCATTAAGAGATTAAGAAGATCTCTGGGTTTTAGGAGATTTATTTACCAAGCATCTTAACTTCTGGACCAAAATTATCCCAAGTGCCCCACTTCAACATTCCCCATTCATCTGTTCCACTTTGAGATACATGAAGGCGTACTTTCTCAATGAGAAGCATGAGAGTTGAGAACACTGTAATAATATCCCTCTCAGAGATCACTGAAGATTCTGAGAAGGTCTATAGCAAAGAAACCTGTTGAATTTTGTTTAATCCAGTGGTTCCCAAATCCAGGACTTCACCTCACTGTTTGCCCTCTGCCTTCAGTCACATTTATCTTCCTTCATTCCCACTGAATCTCAACTCTGGTACATATCAGAATCCAAACCTCTACTCTAAAGTGCGCAAAATTATCTATTCTAAAGTGCATAAAGCGATTTTGCTAAAGTGCTCCACTCAGGTGATTCACATTCAGCTAGCATAGGAACCACTATTCTTAGCTCTAAATTACATGGCAGAAGGACTTGCATCTGATTTTGCTCACCTATATTATTCATATAATAGATAATTTTAAAAAGCTGTCAAATAAAGGCATGATGGATGAATGAATGAATTTTTCAAACAGAGGGTGAATGAATGGAAGGAACAAAAAGTGCTCCTTGGGAAACACTGCCTTAGAAAATCTCATGCTGACAAACAATATTACTAGGTACACATCTGTTTATGAATGGGGAGGGCTGGTCCAATTTTGACACTTCATGAAGAGCTCAACTCTTTTATTTTATTTTTTAAAGATTTATTTATTTATACAAGAACTGGGGTATGGGCAAGAGGTACGGGAGGGTGAGAGAATTCACCAGAGACAGAACAGGGAACTCTACCCTTTCAGACTTCTTTCTGCCCAGTAAAACTAGGTAAAACTCCTTAGACTTAAGCACAAAGTCCCAGAAAAAGATAATCCTGGTCATATTCTGTGGCTAAGGATTGCTGTTGGAGGAGCCCAAGTGTTTTCTCTAGCCCCTGTGAGTCTCATTTCTTTTTTTTTTTTACATTTTATTTTTTTTTTTTAATTTTTTTTAAAGATTTATTTTTATTTATTTATTTATACAAGCACTGGGTACAGTCAGAAGCGCGGGAGGGCGAGAAAATTCACCAGAGCCAGAGTGGGGAGCAGAGCAGACAGAAGGACCGAAGTACACTGCTGAGGGGAGCAGCGGGCGGCAGGAGAGGTCTGCACGCCATGCTGGACCCTCCTCCAGTGGCCGGGGAGCAGCCGGGGATCGAACCGGCGCTGCAAGACTGCGGGCTGCTTCGCAACCCAGCGCTCAACCGCTGCACCACCGGGGAGGCCCTATTTTATTATTTTTTAAACATTTATTTATGCATACAAGAACTAGGGTACAGGACAGAGGTGTGGGGGGTGAGAGGATTCACCAGAGACAGAGTGGGGAACAGAACAGGAGGATCTACTGAAACACTGCTGAGAGGAGCACAGGGTGAGACAGGAGAGGTCTGCTGTGCCATGTGGTAGCTCTCTGGCCGGGGATCGGGGATCAAACTCAAACTCATGCTGCAATAGCTGTGGACCGCTTCATAATGCTGATGCTTAACCCCTTGCACCACCAGGGAAGCCCCCCCCCCTTTTTCACATTTTAAAAGGATATGTTTATTTTTGGAAAGAGAAAGAAAAAGAGAGGCACCTGCATAGTCATGGGCAGGCAGGAAAGCTCCATTAACCTCATTTCTTTAGGAGCTTCTATAGCACAGATTCATGGGACGAATTCCATGCTCAGGTCCTTTATATCTGAAATTCCTTCCACAGTCAGTTGAAATCACATCATCATTGTGATGCCTTCTTGGTTCAAATATATCTCTTAACCTCCTCCAGCTCCTCTGAACAACCTTTGCTCTTATTTGCTCATCACGACAAAGCAGCAGCTCTGAGGGCCAGTGGCACAGACTTCAAGATCAGATTGTCTCAATTCAACTCCTTTCTCTACCACTTTCTGCCTGTCTAACACTGTAAAAATTACTCAACCTCTTTGTATCTCAGTTTCTTCATCTGGTCAATGAGGATAATATGAAATTCTCCTGCCTTCTAGAGTTGTGAGGATTAAATGAGATCATGAATGAAAAACATTTAACAACATGTTAGGAAAATGGAAAGCATTCTATTAGTAGCTATTATTATTATTACTCTCTCAATAGTAGTGATTTTTTTTTTTTTTTTTTTTTTGTGAGACCCTCGCTGGTGGCCGGGGAACAAACTGGCGCTGCAGAGGCTGTAGGCAGCCTCGCAGCCCAGCGCTAAACCGCTGTGCCACCAGGGGAAGCCCGCAACAGTAGTGATTTTTAATGTAGTTTGCTAGATTTAATGTGGTTTGCTAGATTTGCTAATTTTTTTTTAATTTTTAAAGATTTATTTATTTTTGCATACAAGAGCTGGGGTACAGGCCAGAGGTATGGGGGGTGAGAGGATTCACCAGAGACAGAGTGGGGAACAGAACAAGCAGATTGATGTAAGTACACTGCTGAGGGGAGCAGCGGGTGAATCAGGAGAAGTCTGCTGTGCCATGTGGGTTGCTCCCTGGCCAGCCAGGGGGTTGAACTTGTGCTTCACAGGCTGCGGGCAGCTTCATAGTTGCATCTTAACCCCTTGCACCACCAGGGAGGCCCTCATATGTTTATATCTTAATGTGACTTCTTGAATTATAAATTCATGAAAGCATGTCTTCATATTGTATGGTGTATGGTGTACATTGTTGGTTTTCAAAAAATAATTGCTGGTTATTATGATCCCTGCTCCTTGGCAGGGATCATATTTGATTCAGGATTCTTTTCTCTCTAATTCTCAGTTTCCTAAATTCCCTAAATGGCTGGAATGTCTAGTGTGTGAGGAAGAGTTATCTAGGTCTTTATAATTGTCCTGGATTCAAGGCAGACACTATGCTTGACTTGAGTCCTATCCCAAGAAGAATATGACCCACCAAAAAGACTTGGGGCTTAAGTGTACAAGATAGAGATTTATTATTTCTGCAAAGGCCTGCATTACCTGAGACATCTGAGACAGGCTGAAATATCTCTGTGTCTTGATAGGTCAATGAAATGTCAAAGAACTCTTAATATTGCCAGATAATTAGCAAGTGAAGGAGCCTATTTAACTTCTATTTGTTTCAGGAGAATTTAAAAAACCCAGGTTGCTTTGGTCTCACTATCCCCCAGGTTTCTTTTCCACCCAATTTTAGAGAATAGCTTCTTTTAAAGTAGAGTATGGAATAGTTGTAGACTTGAATCACCCAGGGAATATATATATATAAACACAAGTGCCCAGATTTAGTCCAATATCAATTAAATTAGAGTATCTCAAGATGGCATTGAACGTTAGTATTTTACAAAATATCCCCAGGTGAGTGTACTATGCAGCTAACATTGGTAATCACTAACATAGAGGTTGAAGCTCCTCTGAATAAGAATCAACAGTGAACAAAATTGAGCACATTATGCTAGGTACCGTAAAGGATACAAAACAACCAAAAATTTGTCTCTCCTCAAAAGCTATCGGTTACTTGCAGGAGAAAACTTCCCTCCAGAAAAAGGAAAAATAACCCAAAAGCTGTAAGCAGTGACTAAATAAGTATACCAGAAACTAAAAGCTGCAGAAACTTAGAGGTGAGCAATCAATAAAAGTGGAATGGTCAAAGTTTTCTTGGCAGAGGAGGGAGATAATTGAAGATATAGAGAGCTGTAAAGTCAAGAAAGGCTGACTTTTAAGGAACTTTGCTATGAACTTTAGAATAAATTTTAGTAGTGTGAGGTGCTTTTTAGGATACCCACTTTTGTTGACTAAATTTTTAACATTGCAAAATTTTTGTAAATACAATTTGTTATTTCTGCAAAGTTTCGATTCTCAGAACAGCTCTTGAAGGTCATGCTGTTATTATTTTCAGATTTAAAGAAGCATGGTACATCTGTAGGTGCACACTGAACTTTAGGGAACAAGCTGGTAAAATCTGTGGATCTCATATTCAGGCTACTTGTCAACATTTCTCAGAAAATTCAGAGTTCCTTTTGTCTTTTTGGTCTTTTCCTAGGTCATACAGAAAAGAAAACCTTCACTCTAAGTAGGTAAACAAAGTTCTAATGCCTGATGCCCCCCAGCTAGTAGCCTACAGACTCCTTTGCAAGTGGCACTGAAATTAGTCCATGGCTATTTACGTGTTCCTCTTGATAAGAATAAGTAATCTCATCTCTACTAATTTCAACACAATTTCTTTGCTATCGTCCCTAAGAGTTATACACAGAAGGAAAAAAAAAGTACTGAAGTTAATATACATTTTGATTTTTTCATGACTATCTTTTTTACATATGGAGTTTCTGAGATCACACCTTCGTAAAAGTCAAAAGAAACTCATTAACTTTCCCTAATGGAAGAATTAGAAGCATCTCTTATTTCAGCTGAAGTTTTAATTCTAACCAAGGACACGGCACACCATATGCTGTTTGCTTTAAAATCCTTTTTTTAGAGGGAATCTGACAGAACATTGACCCTAATTACTGGTGTGTGTGTATCTGTGTGTGTGTGTGCATGTACATGTGCTTAAATGCTGCTACTTCAAAATAAAAACCAATTTAATTCAACTCTATAGGAAAGCCTTATACAATTCCTCAGTTAGTCTGTAGCTCATTTCTACTTTGTGATATTTTTTCTTATTGTTTACACATAGTGTTCAATTACAGTGAATTGCCAGATCAGGTGCAAATCAGGTCTCAGAGAAATTCTATAGAATATGGGAAACATAAATTTCTATGCATTGATAATTTTCTGGTCCTAGGCATCTTGAGAACTCATTAATATTTTTAAGTTGTTCTACCAGGTAGTTTTGATTTTGCCATTTGTGAAAACAGCAATTGCTACCTTTAAGAGTAATTTGTAAATTGGTTTAATTTTCCAATGTCTTAAATATCTCTAAAATATAAATGGAATAATTATATTGCTAAGTATTAGTTTGAAATTGATAACAAAATCAGGTCATTAAAAATCAATTAGGCTCCACTAAAAAGAATAAAGTATAACAAAAGAGAAATCTTGGGCTTCAGTTATAGTATCCAATTCAGTAGAGTAGCAAAGGAAAGTCTCAGGATAAAGGTATGCAGTTTGCCTTCTAGAAAGCCACTGAAACTAAAATAAGAGGGCCAAATTTATTCTAGGAGCAAAGCATCTAGAAAAAAATAGAAATCAAAATTATCTGACAGGTTATATTTATCAGTAAGTCTATTAAATGCTGACTGCCACAGAATGTACACAAACTTACCTATCATTACAGAGAAAAATCAAATGAATTCCCTAAAAAAATGCAACTAATAACTTCAGGAAAAACTAAAAAGTATGTTCAGGGAAGGAAATAAAATTAGGTGCATGTTTCTTGACCCAAAGTGAAATATATTTACAATGTTAAAGTTAAACCTAAAGATAATCCTTAGAAAAATGGAGATTAGTGTTTCGCTTATATTTCCTTCTATGTATTTTATGGTTTCAGGTCTCATGTCTAGTTCTTTAATCCATTTTGAGTTAGTTTTTGTGTATGGTGTGAGGTAGTAGTCAAGCTTCATTCTTTTGCATGTAGCAACCCAGTTTTCCCAGAACCATTTATTGAACAAACTTTCTTTGCTCCAATGCATATTCTTTGCTCCTTTGTCAAAGATTAGGTTGTGGAGAAAAGGAACTCTCTTGCACTGTTGGTGGCAGTGCAAACTGGTCTAACCACTATGGAGAGCTGTGTGGAGATTTCTTGACCTACAAACATAGAGCTTCCATCTGATCCAGCAATTCCACTCCTAGGTATTTACCCAAAGGACACAGAAATATCAATTCCAAAGAGCACCTGCACCCCTATGTTTATAGCAGCACTATTTACAATAGCTAAGCTTTGGAAACAACCCAAATGCCCAAAAATAGATGACTGGATCAAGAAGATGAGGTACATATACACCATGGAATATTACTCAGCATTCAAAAAAGATAAACACATGCAATTTGCAGCAACATGGATGGCGCTGGAAGGGATCATGCTCAGCAAAATAAGCCAGAAAGAAAAAGAAAAATACTGGATGGTCTCACTCATAGCAGGAATCTAGAAAACTTAAATAAGAGACCAGGAAAAAAGAATAACTCTAAGAAAGTAAAAATCAAAATCAACAAACAACTATGAACCAGAGACACTCTATGGAGGGTGGGGGTCGGGGAAAGGAAAGATTGGGGTCGAAATAAGGGGGTTGCAATTGTATGGGGAATATAAAAATAAAATTAAAATTAAAAAAAAAGAAAAACGGAGATTAATACTAGAAGAAACAGGTAAGATATTTGAAAGTATCAGCCTCTTAAGAGTGGGGTTAATGTGGGGGAGAGCAGCTGTCAGTTTTAGTATAAGCTACTTAGCATTATATGACTTTTTATCTGTATGATTTTGATAAAAAATAACAATTTGAAATATAATTTTGCAATTCTAGTTATTTTTAGTGTAATTGCAAGTTTAGCATGCTTTCCCCAGTGTTTTGTGGAAACATGCTAAAGATGGATGACTTTCTTTTTTTTCTTTTTAAAGATTTATACAAGCACTGGGTACAGTCAGAAGTGCGGGAGGGTGAGAGAACTCAGCAGAGCCAGAGAGGGGAACAGAACAGGCAGATGGACTGAAATTCACTGCTAAGGGGAGAAGTGGGCGCGGCAGGAGAGGTCTGCGTGCCATGTAGGACACTCGCTGGCGGCCAGGGGAGGCCCTTTCTAAACATACATATCGGGAAGAATTTGGTGTGTTTGTTAGGAGGAACCATAGTTTGAAGTTCTATCTAGAATGCCCTGGTCAAATCTTGTAAATAATCTCTTTTGACATTGATCCAGCCCTGATAAATATAGAGACTTTAATAAACCTCAGAAGGATGAGTTCTTAGGGTTCATTTGGGATTTTGAGTTAATCCTTACCACTAGTGGCTGCTGGCCCAAATGTAATTTGCATTTTGAAAAATGTTTCTCTGGGATGCCTGAATGTGCATTGGTTTGTGTTTAAACCTTGATGTATAAGAGCATCTTGCTACATCTAAGGCCTTTGGGTGAAGAGGTTGAGGAACCACACCACATGTTTAGTTTTTCTCAGCTTGCAAAATAGGACCAAAGGGATATGGTAAATTTGGGTTAGTAATTACATTTTTTACTTGAGTAAGTTTCAAAATTTTACATTTCTGACCTTTTTTATATCATGACTAATTCTATGCCTGCATCAGTGTTCCGTCATAGCTTAGTTATTCAAACATAGCAAAAATTTTTCTCGAACTGGCAACTGGTCACTTGAGTTGAGGTATGTGATTTTTTTATAATCTTAAGTAATGGAATTGTTTACAGTCATGTTAATAATTAAGGGAGAAACACATTCTAGTTTAGGGTCAGATTAAGATGGAACACGGTATATATTTAGAGAAAGTATATAAGAATCTCTTATTTGCTAGGTATACTATATGTACATCATTCCATTAATTCCTACAACCCCCCCCCTGCATTATTCTTATTTTAAAGATAAAATACAGAGAAGTCATGTGACATTTCTATGGATTTCTACCTAGTAAGCTGTGAAATTGGAATTTTACCCAAGGTTTTACTAGCAACAATGAAAAAGAGACGCTGAGTCATTTATATTAGCATACATCCTCTTTCAGCAAAATAACTTGTAAAACTTATTAAAAAGTGGAAATTGCGGGCCTCCTTTCCTAAAATATTAAATCATGATTTCTAGGAAAAGGACCAGAAAATGCCCTGTGACTTTTATGTATTCTACAGTTTGAGAACCATTGCTGTATAATTGTAAAGTATGCTCCAATTATTTTGAAGAACACATAGTGTTATCCTACAGTTGAGCTCCCTGTAAGTTCAAGTTTGCTTTATCACACTGTCTACTATCTTTCAGTTACTCTGGATTCCATTAGAATTTATTTATTTTTTTTTAAAATAACAAATTTTATCTTTATATTCCCCATACAATTGCAACCCCCTTATTTTGACCCCAATCCCTCCCCTCCCACCCCCCTACCCCCATAGAGTGTCTCCATTAGAATTTATTAAAACTGCATGTATAGAAAATATCAAAGAATAAATAAGATTAAACTAAATTTGAGGCATAAAGAGTTAGCATTTTCTCCTCAAATTAAGTTTATGGAATAGTCATACAAAACAATGGTAGAATAGGAAGAACAAGAGCTGAGAAATTTACTGTGTGTGTGCACTGATGGAAAGAACCACAAAGCTACTGCAGCTATTGACTGTGGTTTCCTAATGACAGTACTATATTAACTGATAGAGGAACAGATTATTTTCTTCTGTTCATTCTGATGGATCAATGGTTATGTGCTAGTAGTTCTTGCTAGTACTTCTCTCGCTGTGTCTGTGTCTGTCTCTGTCTCTCTTCCCCTTTATTTCTTTTTTTTTTTTAAAGATTTATTTTTATTTATTTATACAAGCACTGGGTACAGTAGAAGCGCGGGAGGGTGAAAGAATCCACCAGAGCCAGAGCGGGGAGCAGAGCAGGCAGAAGGACTGAAGTACACTGCTGAGGGGAGCAGCGGCTGGCAGGAGAGGTCTGCGCGCCATGGGGGACCCTCCTCTAGTGGCCGGGGAGCAGCCGGGGATCGTAATGGCGCTGCAGAGGCTGCGGGCAGCTTCGCAACCCAGAGCTCAACCGCTGCGCCACCGGGGAGGCCCCCCTTTATTTCTTTTGACGCTCTTATGCATGGTTTATGCAGTGAATAGTATCGAATTTGAGAAGACTGGATGAATATTCTCAGAATCACTAAATAGATTATTATCAGAAATTAGATAAAAAAACGATAGACAGGGCCTCCCCGCTGGCGCAGCAGTTGAGCGCCGCACTGCGAAGCTGTCCGCAGACTCTGCAGCGCCGGTTTGATTCCCCGCCTGCCAGGGAGAACCCCACATGGCGTAGCAGATCTCTCCTGCCTTGCCTGCTGCTCCCCTCAGCAGTGTCTTAGGTCCGTCTGCCTGTTCCGTTCCCCACTCTGGCTCTGGTGAATTCTCTCACCCTCCCACGCTTCTGACCTGTACCCCAAGTCTTGTCTAAAATAAATAAATCTCTTTAAAAAAATGAAATAATAAAATAAATAAATAAATGAAAAACGATAGACATAGACAAAAATCAAGTGCCTTACAAAATTAAGGAAACGTAGGAAAGAGGGAGAAAAGAATGGAAGACATGCACTGGCCCATTTTCCCCATTAATCCAAATAAATGGGCCATGCCCTAAATATAACAGTACAGAAATGACCAGATGAAAAGAGATGAGTTCAGTTTATGCTCTTTCTACTGTGTCCTTTTCCAAAAATGGAAACCTGTTAATGTAGAAAGGTGGGAATTATGGATTTTGGCACTAGAGTGCAGTTTTTCCTTTTACAATAATTCAGCATATTTTAAAATAATAGAGTATAAGGTAACTAGTAAAATCTGGGATATTCATTTGGAGTTCAACGCATATTTACTGAATGACCTCTATACTAATAACCTCTGAGTTTTGAAATACTGAACTTCTAACAGGGAATGAGGATACATGAGTTCTAGCCCAGTTAATTATGTAATTTCAAGCTGCTCATTCATTTTCTCTGACCTCTAATCTCTTTCTCTGTAAAAGGAAGCCAGCTATTTCTGAAGTCCTTTCAAGCTCTGTGAATTTCCACATGGAAAGTCTAAAATTTTACTTTGGAGGATTAGGAGACTTTGAGTGAGGAAAGTTAAATTTAAAAAAAAAATTTAACATAAATTTGTTAAAATTATAAAAATGTAACTGTACAAAAAGATACTTAAATACAACTTGATAGTTATTATCTTTGGTTAACATATTCAGTTAATATGAGCCCAATAAAGGACCCAATCTGTATCTGCCTGTTTCTGAGACAGTTATCAAGTTAGTTCTGCTGATAAAATAAAATGCTAATTTTTAAGGTGTAAAGTGGAGAGGAGAAAGTGGTAAAACATTTGCATTTGATCAACCTGAGGTGATAACTTTCATGCACACTGTTGTATTCCTGCTAATTTTGAACAGTTTTACTGAGGTATTCATATATAATAAGTTGCACATACTCAAAGTGTATAATCTAATAAAACATATGTCCACATATTCAATATAATCCATGAACCCATCATCACAACAAAGATATTGAACATGTACATCTCTCTCAAATTATTCCTTGTGCCCTTTTGCCATCCCTATTTCCAGTCTTTTCCACCAATCAATTATCTGCTTTCTGTCACTATCTGATAATTTGCATTTCCTCGAATGTTATATAAAGAGAATCATATAGCATATACTCTTTTTTGCTTATCAAGCCAAAAAACTGTTTTGAGATTCCTCTCTATGTGGTTGCATCAAGATTTCATTCCTTTTGTTGTTAAATAGTATTACACTTCAAAGAAATTTTATCCATGCATATATTGATGGACATTTAGGTTGATTTCAGTTTGGAGCTGTAACAAATACAGTTATTATAAACGTTTATATGCAAGTCTTTATATGGAGATATGCTTTCATCTCCTGTGGGTAAATAAATGCCAAAGAAGAATGACTGAGTCATATGGCAGATGTATGTTTTTTTATAAAGAACTTCCAGACTATTTTCAAAGGGTTGTTCCATGAAACATTTCCACCCATGGTATATAATACTTTTATATTATAAAATGATAGTTTTCACAAGGCATATCTTTTTTTGAACTTTTCCTGTTAATTTATTTGTGTCTATAGTTGAAGTAGGTTTTTTGTAGACATCATATATACTTTGCATTAATTTTTTGTTCAATATAACAATCATTGTTTTTTAAAGCTGCATTGTTGTTTATTGAAGTAACTTTGGTTTAAAACATTGTATGTTTTAGGGGTATAGATTCTTATGTCCTCAGTTGTATGTTACCATATCATGTACATCATCAAAATCCCAATACTCCTCCACAACAGTCCAGTGGGCCCTGTCTCCATTTAACTCCCCAGGCTCTCTTTCAGTAGTGTCAACTCTTCAGTTATATTTCTAGAGTGTTTGGTTTAATTTTACCTGTTTCTTTGTTTTGTTTCTTTACATTCCACATATGAGTGAAATCAATCAGTATTTGTCTTTCTCTTCTGACTGATTTCTTTAGCACAATCCCCTCCCAGCTTCATGCATGTTGTGGCAAATGGCAAGATATTTTATTGATGAATAGTATTACAGTGTATAATGTATCATGTCTTCTTTACCACTCATCTGTCTGTGGGTACTTAAGTTGTTTCTATAATTTAGCTATTTTAAACAGTGCTACAATGAACATAGGAGTGCATCTAACCCTTTATATTAGTGTTTTTGCATTGGATGTGGTGTGGTATACACATGAAGAGTGTGATCTTATAACTTTAAATCATATACAATGTTATAAACCAACACTGGGAAACCAGTGTTGGGGAAAATTGAACAGTCACATGCAAAAGAATGAAATTAGACCACTATCTCACAACCCACACAAAAGTTAATTCAAAAATGGATGTAAGACCTGAAATCATAAAATACATAGAAGAAAAAACATAAGCAAAACACTCCATGATATTGTCTTCAGTGATGTCCTTAGGGATTGGACTACCAGAACAAGGGCAATAATAGTAAAATAAACAAGACTACATCAAATCAAAAAGTTTCTAAGTTTTATCTGACCGTTTGTTTTGTTTCTCTGTACTTTCACATATAAGTGCATCCTTTGGTATTCCTCCTTATTATATACTTTCTTACCATAATACTCTCCAGTTACATCCATGTTAAAAAATTCAAGAAGAGCTTGACATGTCTATATTCTAAACAACGGTGTGTGAAGCTTCCTATATCTCCACATTCTTGCCAATACTTGTTTCTGGCCTTTTTGATATGAGCCATTCTCATATGCGTAAGGTAGAATCTCATTGTGGTTTTCATTAGCACTTCTCTGATGATAAGTGATGAGGAACATTTTTCCATGTATCTGTTGGCAATGTGTATATAGTCCTTGGAGAAGTGCCTATTTAAGTCTTTGGTCCATTTTTCATTGGGTAATTTGTTTTCTTTTTGTTGAGTTGTATGAATTATTTTACATCTTGGTCATCAGCCCCTTGTCAGATGTATGGTGTGCAAATATTTTCTCCTATTCAGTAGGGTGTCTTTTTGTTTCATGACAGCTTTTATTTTTAACTATACAGGAGCTTTTTAGTCTGATGTAGTTCAAATTATTTATAATTATAATCTCTTGTTTTTCTTGCTATTGGACATGAATCCACAAAGACATCAATTACTGAAACCTATGTCATGAACAGTTTTAACTATGTTTTCTTCTGTGTAGTTTATGATTTCAGGTCTTATGCCTGAATCTTATATCTATTTTTGTGTATGGTATGAGATAGAGGTCTAGTTTCATTATTTTGCATGTGGCTACCCTGTTTTCCCAGCACCATTTATTGAAGAGACTTTCCTTTCATCAATGTATACTCTTGGATCCTTTGTTATAGATTAACTGTCCATGTCAGTGTGGGTTATTTCTGAGCTCTCATTTTTTTTCCATTGGTCTGTTGGTATGTTTTTGTTTTAGCACCATACTGTTTTGATTATTATAGCTTCATAGTATGATTTGAAGTCTGGTGGCATGGTACCACCAATCCACCTCTTTTTTTTTTTTTCAAGATTGCTTTGGCTATTCAAGGTCTTTGGTAGTTCTATATGAGTTTTAGTTTACATTTTTAACTTATCACAATCTACCTTCAAGTGATAATACTCATTTTAAATGACATCATTCAAGTGATATTATTACTGTAAGGGCCCTATGAACATTTACTTTCATTTTTCCCAACTTCGTTTTTGTGCCATTACTGTCATACATTTTAATTCTACATGTCTTATAAACCATACATCCCCTGTTATTTTTTACTTATGTAGTTGATTATATTATAAAGTCATTTAAATAATATTTTTTTCTTGTGTTTCATTTTGTTTAGGATATATTGCTGTACGTTCAGGTTCACTAAACTAATCTACCATTAATCTCTTCTTCATCCTGGTTTTATTATAGCATTTATTCTTTGATTTTTTTGCCTTTAGAAGTTTGATATTAATCTTTATATCTTTATCTATTTAGTACATCAATATTTTCTACAGTTATTTGAATAAAGGCAATATATAATTCCCTCATGTTCTCTTGTCAGCTAATTCTACATTGCTGTCAGTTCCGGGTCAGTTTTGGTTAATTGATTTTTCTCTTCATTATTATTCTCTTCATATATGTAAGTGGTATTTTCATGCTTCTTTTCATACCAGGCATTTTTTGATTAGTTGCAAGATATTGTGTGTTTATTGTGTTGGGTGCTGGATAATTTTGTACTCCAGTGACTTTTTGATTTTTTTTCTGATACACACTTTGTTTGAAAATGGTTTGATTCCTCCTCCTAATCTGCATTTAAGATTTATTAGGCAAGACTGGAGCAGTATTTTGTTTAAAGCTAAGTATTCTCCATTAGAGGCAAGACTCTATCCAATGTCTCATGAATTGAGGTTTTACTCTCTGGTAAGGAATTGAGCACTATTCTTGCTTCTATGTGGAATCTGAGTACTGTTATCTTTAATTTTTTTGAGTAATTCTTTTCTGAGCTGCAGTTTTCACACATATACATTTTGATAATTACTTGGGTGAATACTCCAAAAGGACTCTCAATTTTCAGAGTGCTCTCTCATTACAGTCCTCTCCTCTCTAGACCTATGCGGGTAAACTCCAAGTGCCATGGCCTTTCAAGATTTCCAGTTCCATCTTCTCAAAGCAGAGTGTTTGTTGGGCACTGCTTGTTTCTCCTTCATATACCGTGGTCTAGAAACTCTCTCAAAGAAAAAAGTTTTTACAATCACAGGGTTTCATTATCAGTTTGCGATGTCTTAGGAACTACTGGCCTTCAACGCCTGATATTTAATATCTTGAAATTTTTTCATAGTTGTTTCAGGAAAGAGGATAAATTCAATTCCTGCTACTTCTTCTTAACCAGAACCATATCTCTTCTACACCTTTTTAAGAGTAAACAGTAAAACTAAGTAGAAGAAAGAGTAAGAGCACAGAAATCACTGGGGGCGGTGCGGGGAGAGGAATGAGGAAGGAACTGAAGATTATCTTCAAAAACATATAATCTATGAGCAAGCCTTGCAAATTCCTTCCAAGCATCATTTCTTCATAACTTTCTATTCAAAATATGAGGTAAAATACTATTATAGTCACAAAATTCTGTGCAGTTTTAGAACATAGAACTATTTTCCCTGCCCCAACTTAGCTGTGCTTGATTTTTTTACTATGCATGGGCACTATCGATGGCAACAAGGTTTTGAATACCTTCATATGAGACCCAAGACTCATCATTGCAGGATGACTCAAGCTGACAAATTTAAAATAGAAAATCATTTTGATTGCTCTGCTGAAGTCTGACTCAGTAAGACAGGAAAAGCATTTCCCCCATTAAGCAGAATTCTCGACAAATGTCAAGATTCTACTGGACATTTTCATGAGAAAACTTGAAAAACATCCACGGTTTTATTCGGTTTTTATTACCAGGTCAATATGACTCCCTTTTATTTTGCCAAGTTCCATGGGCATTGAATGAGGAAAAATAAAAAACAAGTAATAAAAAATAAAGTTAGGGAGACTAAAATCAAGCCTCAAATTTCAGAGTTGACTTATTACATTTCTTCTCTCTTTTATATGGTATGTACTCTTGCTTCTCTTCCATTTTGTGAATTCCTTTCAAACTTAAAATTTATGTATATTTTCTCATATTCTTTACAAAAGGAATGGGCAAAAATATACTTAGTACATGTAAACAACAATCTAGTTGGTTATAATAGGTGGCTAAATTACTTGGAGGGCGGATAGTTCACAAATTAGCTAAAAAAAGAATCAATCACAGTGTGATATGACACTAGAACTAGAAAGATCTTAGTGACTGCACGAACAAGGACGGCAAGCACCTGGTACGAGGTGTTTTCATTTCTCTATCTTGAGCTTATGGCTAATTTATCACAAAACACTCATTGTATCAAGATTCATCTCAGCTATCTTAACTCAGTACCCCAGGTGGTCACTACCAAGTACTCTACATTAGACTTAGGTTATTTGCATTTCAGAATCTAGTCTATTCTTTTAATTTTATAGACATGGGACCTAAGGCTTCCAATCAACTGCAAGGTTCATATTGGAACCAGGTCTCTAACTCTAAGCACAGTCACTCCAGAAAGGTTAATTAGTCCTACAGGGCCAAACATTTTTGCATGAATACATGATGGCAAAGCAGATATGTAGACACAGGATGATAGAAGTAGTCTGGAAAGGAAAACAAAAAGACTCATCCCACTCTGCCTAGTGCCAGATTGAACCCAGGTATGAAATGGAAAATTTTGCCAAGAGAACAAAAAAATTTTCAGCTGATTAGAAACTAATCTTGTTTGTCAAGCAACCCAGGAGTATAGCAATAGATTTTTGTTTTTATTTTGTTCTGCCCCTCTAATACAGAGGCAGCTTTATATAAAACTGTATAAAAATTTAGGGTCATTGGAATTTAAATGAGCAGTCAATTCAAAATATTCCCTCATTGTCAATTCTTTCAGTAAATATAAAACCTATCAATACCCATTGATTTATTGTCCTAAAATATAAATTACTCTGGTTAGAAGAAAATCATTGGTAAGGGTATAAACAGAGTATTTTTCTAAGGGCAGTTTGTGATGAAGAAGAGGAATGAAAGAGAAAAAACATAGCAAGAGAGAGGCTGTGAACCAAAGAGGCTGGGACAACAAAGGTTATTTTTAACAATTTGGAGCTTAAGTTAGGATTAAGTGAGTTGCCCAAGGAAGGTCTTTCAGGTAAAACTAAATTTTGAATCCTAAATCCCTTGACCTGATTCACATTATATTCTACTGCATTGCACACAGCCCTGGCCATTCCATGATTAAAAACTATCGATTGCTTTTCAAAGTTCCAGATAATAATCACTAATATTAAGTGAATATCTTACTGTGTGCTAGATTATAGGCTTACTCATCATCCATTAACCAGCCAGAACATCAGTAAGAAAATTGCCTTAGATAAGATATTGAGCAGATGGGCTTGATAGTGATTTATAGGGCACTGTCCTTCCCTCCTAAACCCCCAAGGCTGACTACACCTTCTTCTCAAGTAAACATGGAACATATTCTTGAGGATAGGCTACATGCTGGGTCACAAAACAAGTAACAATAATTTATGAATATTGGGATCATATCAAGTATCTTCTTTTAATACAATGATATTAAACTAGAAATCAACCAAAGAAGAAAATAAGAGAAAACTTCAATTATATAGAGGCTAAAGGTAGTACTGAATAACTATTGAGTTAATTAGGAAATCAGAAGAGAAATGAAAACATAACCTGGAAATGAATTAAAATGAAGATATGAGCTATTAGACTTCTGGGATGCAGGAAAGACAGTACTAAGAGAAAATCTTTTATCAACATAAGCCTACTATCTACAAATAAGAAATATCTCAAGTAAGCAATTTAACTTTGGTATATGTGTTGCTAAAGCAAACACAAGCAAACTTAAGGAACTACAAAAAGAAGAACAAGAAGAAACCAAAAGCTTATGGAAGAAAGGAAATAAAAATTAGAACAGAAATAACCAAAATACAAATAAAAAAGACAGTACAAAAGATCAGTGATACCAAGAGTTGGTTCTTTGAAAAGATAATAAAAGAAAAATATCTATAGCTAGCTTCACTAAGAAAAAAGGAGAAACTCTAATAAATAGAATCAGAAATGAAAGAGAAGTTACAACAGATATAACAGAAACACTGGAGTTCATAAGATATTGCTTTAAACATCTTTATGCCAGGGCCTCCCCGGTGGCGCAGCGGTTGAGCGCTGGGTTGCGAAGCTGCCTGCAACCTCTGCAGCCGGTTCAATCCCCGGCTGCTCCCCGGCCACTGGAGGAGGGTCCCACATGGCGCGCAGACCTCTCCTGCCGCCCGCTGCTCCCCTCAGCAGTGTCCTTCGGTCCTTCTGCCTGCTCTGCTCCCCGCTCTGGCTCTGGTGAATTCTCTCACCCTCCCGCGCTTCTGACTGTACCCAGTGCATGTATAAACCAAACAAACAAACAAATAATAAATAAATAAATAAGACATGCCTCTAGAAAATTAAATAAATAAATATCTTTATGCCAAAAAACCCTGGAAAATCTAGGAAAAAAAATGACAAATTTTTAGAATCATACATGCACCCAAGACTTGATGAAGATGCAGAAAATCTGAACAAAATCAGAACAAGCAAGAAAATTGAAACAGTAGTCAAAAGTCTCTCACAAACAAAAGTCCAGGACCAGATGGTTTCACTTGTATATTTTATGAGACAAAATTACCTTGACACCAAAGAAAGATAAGGACACCACAAAAAAGAGATTACAGACCAATATCCCTGATGAACGTAGACAAAAATCCTCAAAATTCACTAGTGAAATGAATTAAACAATATTAAAAAGATCATACTTTATGACTAAGTATTCCAGGGATCCAAGGATATTTCAACATCCATGAATCAATTAATTTAATTTACCACATAAACAAAAGTATCAGTAAAAATCATGTGACCATATCAAGAGTTGCAGAGAAAATATCTTATAAGATCTAACATTCTATTTATGATAAAAACTCTCAATAAAATGGGGATAGAAGAAACATACCTTAATATAATAAAGGCAATATATGCCAAATCCATAGCTAAAGTCATATTCAGTGGTAAAAAACTGAAACCTTTTCCTCTAAAATCAAAACAAGTCTGACCACTCAACACTGCTATTGAATATAGTACTGAAAGTCTGAGCTAAAGCAATTAGGCAACCAAAGAAATAAAAGCATACCAAACTGGAGCAAAGTAAAATGTTAGTATATTTAGATAACATGATAATCATCATAGAAAACACTTAAAAGCTATTAGAAATAGTAAAGTGTCAGGCTACAAAATAAATACACAAAAGTCTGTTGCATTCTTACATGATAACAATAAACTAGAAGAGAATGAAATCAAGAAAACTATCCTATTTACAATCACATCAAGAATTAAATATCTAGGAATAAACTTAACAAAGGTGAATAACATGGGCTGAAGAAATTAACAATGTTAATGTAGCCATTTTACTGAAAGCAAAATACAGATTTAATGCAATCCTAATGTTTCAATGGCATTTTTCAAGAAAATGGAGGAAACATGATTGAAATTTGATTAGAACCCAGAATCATCAAAGAAATCCTGACAAAAACAAGAAAGGAAGTATTATATAAATGCCCAGGCTTCAAAGTATACTGCAAAGCTATAGTAATCAAAACAGTAGGTATTGGACTAAAGATAGACCCACAGATCAATGGAATAGAATTGAGAGTGCAGAAATAAATCCACACTTGGGGCCTCCCCGGTGGCGCAGCGGTTGAGCGCTGGGTTGCGAGGCTGCCCGCTGCCTCTGCGGCGCCGGTTCGATCCCCGGCTGCTCCCCGGCCACCGGAGGAGGGTCCCACATGGCGCGCAGACCTCTCCTGCCGCCCGCTGCTCCCCTCAGCAGTGTACTTCGGTCCTTCTGCCTGCTCTGCTCCCCGCTTTGGCTCTGGTGAATTCTCTCACCCTCCCGCGCTTCTGACTGTACCCAGTGCATGTACGAACAAACAAATAAATAAATAAATAAAACATGCCTCTATAAAAAAAAAAAAAAAAGAAATAAATCCACACTTACATGGACAGTTAATTTACAACAGAGGAGCCAAGGGTATTCAAATGAGAAAGGAAATTCTTCAACAAATGTTGGGAAAATTGGACAGTCACAAGCAAAAGAATTAAACTAACCACGATCTCACAATACAGACAAAAATTAATTCAAAAAGGGTGAGACTTGGGTGGAAGACATGAAGCCATAAAATGCATAGAAGAAAACAGGCAAAACATTCCATGGCACTGGCTTTAGTGATATGTGGGGACTAGACTACAAGGGTAAAGGAAATAATAGTAAAAACAAATGGGATGACATCAAATTAAAAGGATTACTCACAGTAAAAGAAACTATCATTAAAATGAAAAGACATCCAACTGAGTGGGAGAAAATACCTTCAAATCATATATCCAACAAGGGACTAATATACAAGATCTATAAAGAACTTATACAGTAAGAAAACAAGAAACCCAATCAAAAAATAGACAAAGATCTAAATAGGCACTTCTCTGAAGAAATACAAAATGGCCAAAAGTCACATGAAAAAATGCTCATCACCAGGTGTCATCAGGGAAATGCAAATCAGAACCACAAAGAGATACTACCTCATACCTATGAGAATGGCCCATATCAAAAAGACCAGAAACACAGAGATGGTATGAGGGTATGGAGAAAAGAGAATGCTCTTATTTTGTTGGTGAGAATGTAGACTAATACAAGCTTCAAAGAAAACAGTATGGAAGTTTCCCAATATATTAAAAATAGATCTATCATATGATAAAGCAGTTCAATTCTTAGATATTTAAAAGGATAGGAAAACACTAATTCAAAAAGATACATATTCATTGTAGCACTATTCACAATAGCTAAGCTACATAAACAACATCAATGACCAGCAACAGATGAATGGTTAAGAAGTACATATACACAATGTAATACTATTCAGCAATTAAAAACAGATGTAATCTTGCCATTTGCCATATCTATGGGACTGGTGGGGATTATGCTAAATGAAATAAGTCAGAAGGACAAAGACAAATACTAATTAATTTCACTCATATGTGGAATATAAAGAAATTAAAGAAAGGAACAGAAAAAAACTCAATCACAAATCAAACATGACAGCAGAATTTAGGCTACCAGAGAGGAAGGTTGGGGGTGGTGAGGCTGTGGGTGGGGAGTAAAGGGGTGAAGGGGGTCTCATGGATTATGGTGGAGTATTACTAGAGTGTGGTGGCAGGATTGGTGTGATAACACGCATTTGTAAGAGGTGTGAACCTATACCCCTAAATTATATATTGCAAACAAGGTTGTCTCAATAAATAAACATAATTAAAAAAAATTAAAACTTGGTTATCCCTGGCGGTGGAAAGGGTTAAACCTCAGTACCATGAAGCTATCAGCAGCTATGCAGCATGAGTTTGATCCCCAGCCAGGGAGCTGACCCACATGGTGCAGTAGACGTCTCCTGTCTGGCCTACTGCGCCCCTCAGCAGTGTATTGCAGTCAGCCTGCCTGTTCTGCTCCCCACTCTGTCTCTGGTGAATCCTCTCACCCCCCACACCCTTGGCCTGCACCCCATATGCATAAATAAATACAATAAATCTTTTTCAAAAATTAAAATTTTATGTAAATGGCATTAATTTTTATACTAAGGAGACATAAAATACTAAAGGACGCCCAAGTTTTACTTTCTGGGAGTACAGTAATGTTGGAAGTGTTATTCTCAGTTAGATATGGTCTATGGATGGATGGATGGAAGAGGAAAAACAGGAGATGCATTAAAGATTCTGAAAGAATGCCTTGTCCAAAAATAAGAAAACACTCCACAGTGTCCTGAAAGCCATTTGCTGCACATCTCTAATCTGTTATTGGAAATTGGGTATAAAAATAATTTTCCAATAATGTATTTTTATAGTCATTAAAAAAGGTATAATTTTTCTGTGTTGTCTGAAAATTCAGTGATCTAATGGAAACAATGTGTTACACATACAGATAAATAGAGGGGAACTGAATTATTGGGCATCAGTCCCACTAAAGCATTCTATAACATGTAGAGTCATTTCAGTGGTCTGTATAGATGCTAGAAACTAGAGGTGAAATTATAGCCATGGATTGAAAATTCTGCTATAAAACCTTGTTACCTACAAGTTATCCTCCCCAACAAGTTCATGAGCTTTGGCCTTCTCTAATTTCCCCTCAGTGCTAAGGAATTACCGATCTTTTTCTCCTACTTAATTTTTCCTGAGACTTGAAGAATTCACAAGTCTACACCTCCCGATATCTGATCTTTTATATCCCATCCTGCCTCCAACTCTCCCCAAACCTCAGCCTCAGACTTTTGTTTAAAGACACTTCCCTCACTTAGTAAGGCTGACTTCGCAGGATTGAGAGGCTGTGTTTTACTTTTCGCTGTGTTGTCTCCGAGGGTTCCCACTGAGTTCCTCCAATTTTACCTTCTCAATCCAATGATTTCCTCTTTTTTTGTCAGTCTAAAGAACACTTCTCTACTTTGAGTTTTGTCAGCATTAAAAGCTAAACTCCACAACTCACATTCAAGTCTCATTTGATTGTTAGTACACTTTCAATTTGTTTTTTTCCAATTTATTTTACACCATCTTAACTTCCTTTAACCATCTTTGTGCTGATGCACACTGTGGACTATTTATTAAAGTCATTTAAATCCATTCCTAAATTGAGGGCCCCACTATTCAATGAATGATTAGTACAACGTAACAATGCTTATGTTTTCCATTTGCTTCATTGTAGAGCCATTTCTATGGTACACTGCATCAGGAAGTTACTTTGAAGTCAATTATTTTGATCTGTTCATTCTGGAAATAAGAGATAATATCATTTAAAAGGCAAGATGACCTGAGAGAATTTATTACAAAAGTCTAGCCCTCCTGGCAAAGGAAAATTCTAGCACTCATTCTGTTGTTGCTCTCATGATAAGACCTCAAAAAAAAAAAAAAAGCTATTTAGAAGTAGGTCTGTCTATTAATTGAGAATGAACTACCTCTCAGTTTTCAGTGAGGAATAAATTGCTAAATCACATCCCTAACACACAGTGTTCTATAGCTCATCCCTGGACAGGGACCTGAGCCAAGAAGTATAAAAATGGCTCTCTAGATATCATCACACATCTTTTATAGGTGAGTCAATTCTAGGCAATAAAACTCACACATGTGAGTTAGAAAAAAATAGATTTAACTAAATCACAGATGAGTCAGTTTTTTTCAGGCAATGGAACTTAACACATAGAAACTTAAAAGTTCTTATCTAAAATGTGTTAGCTTAACTTCAGTTTAGCATGATTTATGATCCTGTAAAATGGGGTTAATATAGGCAGGAGTCCATAGGTCAAAATAATTTAAGGTTATTCTTCCTGGGCATCCCTGGTGGCACAGGGGTTAAATCTCAGCGCTATCACCCCTAGGGCCTGAGTTAAATCCCTGGCCAGGGAGCTAACCCACATATGGCTCAGCAGACCTCTCCTGTCTTGCCACTGCTCCTCCCAGCAGTGTATTTCAGTAAATCCACCTGCTTTGCTCCCCACTCTGGTGAATCTTTTCACCTGCTGCACCTCTGATTTACACTCCATTTCATCTATGCATAAATGAATAAATAAATCTTTTTTAAATGAGCAATTTTTTAAAAAAGATTTTATTTTTATACAAGATCTGGGGTACAGGCCAGAGGCGTAGGAGGGTGAGAGGATTCACCAGAGACAGAGCGGGGAACAGAACAGGCGGACTGATTGAAATACACTGCTGAGGGGAGCAGCAGGCGAGACAGGAGTGGCCTGCTCGCCATGTGAGTTGCTCCAAGGCTGGCAGGGCTCGAACCAGCACTGCAGAGGCTGTGGACAGCTTCACAGCGCAGCGCTCAACCCACTGCGCCACCGGGGAGGCCCAACAAATCTTTTTTAAAAAGACTATTCTTTGTTATACCACTGAGTGATATGTAACCAATGATTTAATACCTATCTTGCTAATAGACTTTAAGACCCATGAAAGCAGAGTTAAGTTTCCTGTTGTATTCAATATACATTTGCTGAATGAACAAATACATGGTTTAAAAGTGAAACTGATGTCAGGTTTTGTTGAGACAAGGATTCTGAGATTCTCATAGTTGAAATTCAATTCTACTTTTCAGGTGTTATTGATGTATTTGAGAATCACAATTTGGTTTGTGCAGGCTGGTACCAATTTTTAGAGGGTTTATTTTGTAAGGTTCTTTTGTGGGGGGTATTTTAGTGTTCCAAGTGAAATTTATTTAATGGCCTGCAAATGTTGGATCTGAAGTATAAAAACATAAGGCTCTATTTACAATCACAAACTAGATTGGAGCTCTGACTTGGGATGGGTCCACAGAATTAATCATAAAAAAAAAAAAAACTATTCACATATACTTTACCTATATTAACTAGTGCTCCTCTAATAAGTCCTGTATATGGAAACACCTAATTTTTCCAAGGTTCACTTGAGACTATACAATAGTAATAGTCTCTGTATACCCCATGATTCTGTAGCTTTATACTACTGGACCTACACAGGATTCTGACTACACTTTTTGAGCTCCCTCTGGTCATAGCTGAGTCTCTGTTGGAGGTGGATCATTAAGCCTGAAGATCAGAGCTAGACTTGTTTTAATCTTGTTATAGGAGTCATTGACTTGTCAGGTAACCCCTTATGTGGTAATCCTATATCGAAGCAAAATCCTCACTTTGTTGTGTACCAATCTCCAGAACATTCTCACCTTGTTCAGATGCCCTCAACAGGTAGCTCAGTTTCCCCCATCAGCCATTATTCCTTTCATGTCGAAAATAAGTTGTGATAATTCCAAAACTCTGATCTGAACTATATAAAATGGTATCCTCAATAGAGAGATCAAAACTACCTCAGATTGTGAAACTTGAACTCTTGTATATGAGAAAATGTCATTCATGTTGAGATAGAAAAAATGAGTAAAATCAGAGAGGCAAAAAGGAAGAATCATCCAGTGAGAGGAATAAGCTTGAGTGAGAGAGCAGGTTCTGTTAAGGAGCTGAAGGATATTCAACAGTGCAGGGAAAAGGTGAGGGAGTAGAAATAGGAATAAGTTAAAAGAAATAGTGCAGGATATTGGAAGTTCAGGAAGTCACTCTAAGGAGTTAAAAGTTTTAGTGATACAAAAATCAACTCAAAATGGATTAAAGAACTAGACATAAGACCTGAAACCATAAAATACATAGAAGGAAATATAGGCGAAACACTACGGGATTTGCACATCAAAGACATCTTTACAGACACATCACCCAAAGCAGTGATAGTGAAGACAAAGATAAACAGCTGGGACTAAATCAAATTAAAGAGCTTCTGCACAGCAAAAGAGACAATAACAAAAACAAAGAGAAACCCCACCAACTGGGAGAACATTTTTGCACCCAACACTAATGATAAAGGACTGATCACAAAAATCTGCAAAGAGCTGATGAGACTCAGCAACAACAAAGAAAATAATCCAGTCAAAAAATGGGCAGAAGAGCTAAAAAGAAACTTCTCTGAAGAGGAAATGCAAATGGCCAACAGACATATGAAAAAATGTTCAACATCACTTGCAATCAGGGAAATGCAAATCAAAACTACCATGAGATACCATCTTACACCAGTGAGAATGGCACATATTAAAAACACTAGCAACAACAAATGTTGGCGAGGATGTGGAGAAAAAGGAACTCTTCTGCACTGTTGGTGGGAGTGCAAACTGGTCCAACCACTCTGGAGAGCTGTGTGGAGATTTCTGGACCTACTAAACATAGAGCTTCCATATGATCCAGCAATTCCACTCCTAGGTATTTACCCAAAGGACACAGAAACATCAATTCCAAAGAGCACCTGCACCCCTATGTTTATAGCAGCACTGTTTACAATAGCTAAGCTTTGGAAACAACCCAAATGCCCAAAAGTAGATGACTGGATCAAGAAGATGTGGTACATATATACCATGGAATATTACTCAGCATTCAAAAAAGATAAACACATGCAATTTGCAGCAACATGGATGGCGCTGGAAGGGATCATGCTCAGCGAAATAAGCCAAAAAGAAAAAGAAAAATACCGGATGGTCTCACTCATAGCAGGAATCTAGAAAACTTAAATAAGGGACCAGGAAAATGAATATAAGAAAGTGAAAATCAAAATCAACAAAAAACTATGAACCAGAGACACTTTTTGGGGGTGGGGGGCGGGAGGGGAAGGATTGGGGTCAGAATGGGGCGTTTGCAATTGTATGGGGGAATATAAAAATAAAATTTAAGATTAAAAAAAAAAAAGTTTTAGTGATAGATAGAATAGAAGGTAATGGAGAAGGACTTACTAAGAATGACTCCCAGATAGGTGGGTTAGACAACTGGACAGTAGAGAAAGGAGGTTAATTCAGTTTTAGAGTAGTTTGACATACCTATCAGATCCACATAAAATATTTCAATTGCTGTATCTGAAACACAGAAAACAGTTTGAGTTAGAGATGTAGATTGGCAATTTGTCTGCATATAGCTAATAACTGAAACCAAGGGAGTGGGTAAGATTGCTAAAGGAACAAACAAAGGAGAAAAGAAGACTTTATCTTAGCCAGAAACTTCTATGCTACTATTTTGCTAGGGAATACAATTCAATAGAAGCAGGAGATGGTAAGGGGAATGAGTCAAGGGAAAAAGGACTAATAGTAGTCCTTTACCAAGCTGACTGCTGCTAAATATCAAATGGAACTACTTTAAAAAAAAAAAAAAAACTGAGTTAGTACTCTGTGTGTGTGGGGGTGGGGCATGTCAAAGGGAAGAAAAATGTATCATTCACAAGTCATGACTCCTGTCTCCCATTGGTTGAAGGTTTACCTCAGTGACATTCACTTTCCAAGAAAGTTTAAGTTGGTTTGTAAAGAGTCTGTACACTCTAGGGGAGAATATAACAAACACTAATATTTAAGAGATGAACAGAGGAAGAGTAGTGGTAAAGAAGACTGAAAAAAGCCCAGACAAATTGCTGGAAAGATGGGGGTGAAGGAGAGAATGAAAGCGGGGAATGGTCAGAAAATAAATAAATGCACTATATTCCAGCAAAATTAACGATTCCCGGAGTATCCACCCCACCCCATACCATTACTAATTATGTTCCCTCTTCTTAATGTATCTTTCCTTTCATTGTCTAACCTTGTATTTTACCATTTGGCAAGTGATGAATTCCTTCTGCACACAAAGTCTTTTATTATCTTCTCCATCAGGACCAGAGGTCATTTCCCCCTCCTCAGGACTACAGCACTGTAACACCTTTGCCTTTGGCTATTCTTATCTATCTATACACACTACAACCTCCTGAATATCTCTTCCAATATTTTTCCAGTAGCAGAGGCCCTAGGGATACCTATAGATTATAAATGATTTGAAGGATGAAATCATCATTGAAAAGCCATACTCAAAGGCTTATTATCTAGCTAATATTTCAAAGGACTAAATTCTAGAATGATAATTCTCTGAAGCCCAGACTCTTAAGTGAGCACTAAGAGGACGGATCAGGAAGTAAGAATAAACTGGGTTTTTGTTGCTTCAGTCTTCCTCGGTCTTCCTTTGTCTTTTTTCTCTCACTTTTTTGTCTTTGCTCTTTTCTCACATGCATTTTCATTTCCCCATCATTTTCTTTCGTCATTATTTGTGACTATTTCGTCATTATTCATTCCTTACTCATTTTCTTTTTCAGTCTCTCCGGTCTTTCTCCTCTCCCTCCAAACTTGTTGAGTGTTTCTTAAACACCTATTATGTATAAGGTGCATAAAGGGAATCACTACCTTGCTCATTTCTTCCAATTCATTCCTCTGTTGGTTTAGATTTTAAGGTGTCTTGTAATATTTCTTGCAGTGAGAGTTTGGTAGTAGCGAATTTCTGAAGATTTTGTTTGTCTGAGAAGGTCCTTATTTTTTCCTCACAAAGGAAGGAGAGTTTTGCAGGATAAAGTATTCTTGGCTAGCATTTTTTGTCTTGGAGTTTTTCTGAATATGTCACTCTATTCTCTTCTTCTTCATAATGTATTTTCAGAGAAGTCTGATGTCAGCCTAATATGTTTTCCTTTATAAGTTATCTGTTTCAAGGCCTCCCTGTTGGCACAAGGGGTTAAGCACAGCACAATGAAGCTATCCACAGCCTCTGCAGCATGAGTTTGATCCCCGGCTGGCCAACGAGCAACCCACATGGCGCAGCAGACCTCTCCTGTCTCACCGCTGCTCCCCTCTGCGGTATATTTCAGTCAGTCTGCCTGTTCTGCTCCTTATTCTGTCTCTGGTGAATCCTCTCACCCCCCACACCTCCGGCCTGTACCCCAGTTCTTGCATGCATAAATAATCTTTTAAAAAAGTTATCTGCTTCTTCCCCCTCATCAGCTTCATTATTTATTCTTTGTCTTGGACTTTTGGAAGCTTCACTGTTATGTTTCTTGCTGTAGTTCTCGTTCTAGCTTCCTGTATGTTTATTTTCATTTTCTTCTTCATGTTTGGAAAGTTCTCTTCAATTATTTCATTTAATAGTTTCTCAGTTCCTTTGTCTCTCTCTTTACCTTCTGGGACTCCTATGACTTCCATTTCCTTTCCTCAGGTGTTGGATAGCTCTCAAAGTGTTTCTTCATTCTTTTTCATTTCTCCTTCTCTTTCCTTTTCTTTTTTGGTTCTTTTTATAGCTGTATCTTCAAGAGAACTGATTTGTTCTTCCATTTCATCAGTTCTGTTTTCAATGCTTTCCCCAGAATTCTTTAGCTCCTTTATTGAGCTTTTAAGATCCTGCAGTTCCTTTATTTTCTTAAAGATTCATTTTTATTCTTCAGTTTGTTGATCATATTTCTCATATCATTCTTTTCCTTTTCTTCTTAAAGTGTTTCACTTATGGCAATTCTGAATTCTTTATCTGTCAGGCAAGAAATTCTTCCATGTTGGTGTTGAGTTCTGGGGAGTGATTTTCTTTTTGTGCTGTGTTGTTCCCTAGAGGGCTTGCTTGACTATTTGCATTTTTCTTTCCCCCTGTTGTTTACTTAGGATTTGTTCTATGAACAGGGCCACTGTGCCACTGCTGCCAGTGAGCAAGACTTCAGAGCGCTCCCACTCTGGGACGTCAGGAATTGAGGGCCAGGCTGAGGGTCAGGCAAGGATTGTGATGATGTGGATGGGTGGATGGGTGCTAGTCTTGGAGGTCACGGAGTCTCTGTGTGCTCTTGGTCCCTCCCTGTATGTGCACATCTTCACTCACAGTACTGGGTGGTGTGACACAGCCATGCTGGGCTTTGCACAGACACTGATGCTGTATGTGGGCCAATGGGCACTCTCCCCAGTGGTCCCTGTGTCTCTGTGTGCTTGTTGGTCCCTCCCTCTATCTGCATGCCTTCACTCACAGGGCCAAGTTGGGTCAGCACAGCCACGCGGACTCTTAAGATCAGGCACTTATGTCCCTCTATTCCATGTGTCTCCTCCTGTATCCCCCTTATCTTGTATCTCTCTTCTCTATGCATAAAGGGAATCAAATTAATGACCTCAAGGAATAGAAAATATAATTAGGTAAATGGAATACAGACATCTTAATATGATCTTTTATTAAATGCCTGGAACATGCCTCTCTATTTCTATTATTTCAGCTTTTTCTTCTCTATCACCCTTGCCACCCTTATTTTTGCCTCAAGTTCCTAACAACAGCAGTTCATTTTCAAGTTGTCATTGAGGTACACTATAGGTTTGGGTTTGAGACCTTGGACTTCAACCACAAACAGGCCTTAGTACAAGGCCAGTTATGCCACTTGCAAAGGAAGAACAGTGGGCCAGTTAAGACTCAGTTTCCTTGGAAAAATCAGAATTATAGCTTATTTCATTGGACGATTATTAGGTTTAGAGATAATGTATGCAAAGCATATAACAGAGTGCCTGGCACACATACACTGCACATTAAGTGTATCTATGGTAAAAATAATCATTGTAATAAGTCAGTATTATTAAGTTAGAGTCTATGTTTTGTTTAAAAATCAGATTAGAGATTAACCCTTTATAGCATTTTAGGATGGCAGGCAAATAAATGAAGTTATTTAAGACCAAGTGGCCTTTTATAGCAGTAGGGGAAGGTAGGGGGTTATTTCTCTTTTTGGGAATCAGCAGAGGAGCATTCTGCTTGAATATGGAGGAGAGGCAATATCCCATCCTTTATTCCCCAACCTCCTGCCTTTCACTTCCAATGACTGGGTTAAGTATGCCTTCTCAAAAATAAATAAAAACAAACAAACAAACAAATAAATAAATAAAAATGGAGCTCTGTTTTCTTTATGTTTATAAGTAGTTCCATGCTGTAAATTTCTAACTCTGCCCAGAGACATGGACTCTGTTAAGAAGATCCCATGAAAGAGTCAGGCCAATGCATTTTCTAGAATTGTGTTTTTGGTATGCTGTTGGCACTAACAGTCCCTATGGTTACCCACTCTTTTAGGAAGAGCACTTCCCCCAAGGGACTGGAATGGAGGAGGAGGTGGCAAATGCCCAGCATGCAATCTTGTCAGAGGAGAGTAATGGAGTAGGAATGATAAATGAAAGAATATACTGTGAAACAGAGACAAGTTAGGCAGGAGGAATAATAATTGGGCTGAAAAGGACTCTGGAAATAAAGGGAAAAAAGAATTTACCACAAAAGAACTTAGGGATAAAAATATAATTATTAAACCAATACAGATCACAATGAACTTTAAGGTCCCAAGCTATTATATGGAGAAGAAAGGAGTTATCTTATTGCTCCAAATAACTTTTGCACTAATTTTTTTTTAAAGATTTATTTATTTATTTATACAAGCACTGGGTACAGTCAGAAGCACGGGAGGGTGAGAGAATTCACCAGAGCCAGAGCAGGGAGCAGAGCAGGCAGAAGGACTGAAGTACACTGCTGAGGGGAGCAGCGGGCGGCAGGAGAGGTCTGCGCACCATGTGGGACCCTGCCCCAGTGCCCGAGGAGCATCCGGGGATCAAACCAGCTCTGCAGAGGCTGCGGGCAGCTTTGCAACCCAGCACTCAACTGCTGCGCCACCAGGGAGGCCCTGCACTAAATTTTGGAAGTCAAATCTATCTGATAATTTAGATCCCACCATACCCCCAGCTCCAGAGAAATGGTTCTTCAACTTTTTGCAGCTATAAGATAATTTATGTTTAAATCTAGTTCCATGCTGTAAATTTCTAACTCTACCCAGAGAGACTCTGTGTTAAGAAATAAACAGGCTGAGCATGATCCCTTCCAGCTCCATTCATGTTGCTGCAAATTTCATGAGTTTATCTTTTTTGATTGCTGAGTAATATTCAATTGTGTATATGTACCACATCTTCTTGATCCAGTCATCTATTTTTGGGCATTTGGGTTGTTTCCCAAGCTTAGCTATTGTAAATAGTGCTGCTATAAAGTGGGTGCAGGAGCCCTTTTGAATTAATATTTCTGTGTCTTTTTTAGAAAACCTAAATAAGGGACCAGGAAAAAGACTAATTATAATAAAGTAAAAATCAAAATCAACAAGTAATTATAAACCAGAGACACACTATGGGGGGATGAAGGGGTGGAGAAGGGCGTAGGATCAAAACAAGGAGGGTAGGAATTGTATGGGCACTATAACCAAGATGAAAATGCATACATTGTGCAAAAATGAAAAATGATATAAAAAGCATATAAAATAAAAAAGTTTAAAAAAAATAAATAAACAGGCAACTATAAACCAAAGACATTCTGCAGTGGGGAAGAAGGGAGCAGGATCAAGTCAGGGGTGGGAAGAGCACAAGGCACCATGGTAATGGTTCACGGGTGAATGGGTGATGGGAATCTCACCGGGATTATAACTGAGATGAAAATACACACATTGTACAAAAATGAAAAATGATGTAAAAAATATGTAAAATAATAATTTAAATAAATAAAAAAATATAGCCTATTTAAGTTAAAAAAAAAAAAAAAGAAGACCCCATGAAAGGGTCAGGCCAATTGTTTTTCTAGAATTGAGTTTTTGGAATGCTGTTGGCACTGATCGTCCCTATGGTTACCCACTCTGTTAGGCAGAGCACTTCCCCCAAGGAAGCAGAGGAATAGGGAGATGAGATGTAGGGAGCCATGAGAAGATGAGAGTTTTGGGCTCTCCCGCATAGAAAAGACTTCACTTAAAAACAAAATGATACATGAACTCCAGAGTTCTCCAATTGACAGAAATAAAATCTTTTGACCTCCTTTGACTGATGGCTTAGTTAAAATAAATCATTATTTTCAGAAAACAATTGATAAGGATAAAAGGCTAGTCCCAAATCTAAGAAAATAATAAAATCTTCACTCTGTGATCTAATACAAATTAAATATTATAACATTAACAAGGTTGTCAGATTGACTTGACAACCTCTGCTTAAGTGTTTTCTCTAAGGGCCTGAATTATGTAGGGAAAGTGAAAATTGTACATTTCTGCCAGTATCTAGTTTCTGTAGTTTGTTCATCTGATCAGAGGCAAAGGGCCTTCAGAGAGAAGCCTGGGTAGAGAAAAAGAGTGCTAAAGAGGGACTGTACATTTAAAGAGATGTATATTCCTATTTTACATGGCGAATAAATGATAAATACAGGATGATTAGAAAATTAAAACCAGGAAATAGCTAAAATACACAACTGAATTGATATAAGGGTTTTGTGGGACATAAATGTTAAACTTCAAAAGTGAAATTCAAAGAATCATGAATTTCTAAATGAAATGTAGGCTCCAAGAACAAAAATAGTTCACTAGTAGAACAGCAAGGGAAATCTGGAGAAAATCTATGATTTATTGAATAGTATTGTACCAATGTTAATATTCTAATTTTCATAAATAATCTGGTTATGTAAGATGTTGAGATGGGGGAAGTGGCATAAAGGAAATATTGGAAATTTCTTTTCTATCTTTGCAACACTTCTGTAAATCTAAATTTATTTCAAAATAAAATATTATTTTTTAAAAGAATCCTGAACAGAGAAGCCAAAATAAATCTTTTTAAAAAAAATCAAATCATCAGGGCCTTCCCGGTGGCGCAGCGGTTGAGTGCTGGGTTGCGAAGCTGCCCACAGCCTCTGCAGCGCCAGTTAGATTAGATCCCTGGCTGCAGGGGGAGGGTCCCACATGGCTCGTAGACCTCTCCTGCTGCCCACTGCTCCCCTCAACAGTGTACTTCCTCAGTCTGCCTGTTCTGCTCTCCGCTCTGGCTCTGGTGAATTCTCTCACCCTCCCCTGCTTCTGACTGTACCCCAGTGCTTGTATAAATAAATAAATAAATCTTTAAAAAAAATCAAATCATCAAATATGATTTCAGAAAAGTACATGCTGATCCAATCACTTTAAAACAGATTCCACCTGGTTCCTTAATAAATCCCCCCTTGCATTTCATCTCTCTTACTGTAACAGTCCTTCTTTACATTTGACTTGTTTCCTCTCTCCAGATTCCTTTTCATTTATGAAGAAAAGAAAACACTTGGTTCATCAAGCTTTACTCTTTTACATTCTTGAATTAGCTCTCCTATTTGGAGTAAAAAGATTCCTCTAACCCTTCTCACAAAGAAAAGTAATGCAGCAATTAATCACTTCCATTCTTTTCAAACTTGCTTCAAAATTTCATTTCCTCCTAAAATCCTATCAGTATAATTGGGTGGAAAAATATATAATGGATACTATGAAATGGATGTATTGACCTGTGAGCTGTAGGAAAAGAAAACACTGCCTTTCCAATGTTTTAAACAATTACATTGCTATCTTAATAAAAACAAATCCACCGAAAAATTTTTATGTAACCAATACAATATTTATCGAGAGCCTTTTATGAGACATTTAATGAGGGGAAACAAGGTTGACTAAGATGAAATCTTAACTTCAAGGAGATTCCATTTTAAGAAAAAAATAGAGAAAGAAGTAATTTCAGTGCAGTAAGTGCAATTAGAGAAGTATGCAGTTATCTTAGGGGATTCTATGTGTAAGGCACTGGGACTCTAGCCAAATGCATGTTTAAATAATTCTCTTGTCCAGTATTAAACAGATGAAATGGTATCTTTCCCATGGCTTAAAAAACAACAACAAAACAGATGCTTTTCCCTATACACAAAGCATCTTTTAATTATTTCACTTCAGACACATGCATCTATGACATGCCATTTTCTGTGAAACACATTGTTGCATTTTTGTCTAACACATTATTTTCCCAATGGCTATTTATCATCTGCTCTATGTTTGTCTAATGAACAAAAAGTGCAATGCCAGGAATAAAACACAACAAAACAATGGAAAGGCAACCATGCATCATTGATTTAGCAGGGCTAAAAAGGGAACAGATATAAAGAGCATGAAAACTCAGTTGCTTCTGAATACCCAGAAAAGGCATCTGTGTTTTTCAACATGTTAATAGTACCAACAGTGCCAACTAGTTGGAGCCACAGAGAAAGATAAAGCCTTACAAATTTAATACAGAAAAATTCTTCAGCTGTATTCAGGTGCTCCAAAAGTAAACAACCACTCCAAAAAACCAAAAACATCATTGTATGTAATTAGATTTCACATTTACCCAAACAATAATTTCTCCTTCCACTACCACTAATTCAACCATGGAAATATTTAAACATAGATAAATTAAATGCAAATATTTAACATCTAAAACTACTCATGTACTTAAACAGAAACTTATTTCTCCTAGTTCTAGAGACTGGGAAGTCTAAGATCAAGGTTTCAGCAAGAGGGGTTTCATTCTGAAGTCTCTTCTTTTGGCTTGGTAGGTGACCTTCATCTTATTATATGGATTCTTTATGATCTGGGGAGAGAGGGAGATCTCTCCAGTATCTCTTCTTATAAAAACATGTATTCTATTAGATGAGGGCCTTACCCAACAACTTCATTTTAATTTAAATTACTTCCTTAGAGGCTCTCTCCAAACATGGCCACAGTGGAGGAGATTAGGGTCTTAATATATGAATTAGGGTGGGGGGAGGCCACAAATAGTCTATAAAACTCATGAAATAAAAAGGATGGGAGGGGGAGTGCAATTGTCAGTTCATGCCAATACAAAATTATATATTCAAAAGTTAGTTGCTGGGTACACATCTTCTAAAAACACTGTCAACCAGAGTAGTATTTCTAGAGATGTCAGTGTCTCGGGCACATCTTCCTGAATGTCAGAATGATTAAAGCATCCTGGGAAGTTGGCACATAATACATGATTGGAAGTAATATATTGAAACTGGATTAGGGATTGGGGCAAAAAGGCAGGGAATGCAAAGAAGCTACTGGTAGATGAATAATATTACCCAGGAAAGAGTATTTAAAAATCTGGAAAAAAAGTAACTGTTTAAACTTATATTTGAATTAAAATAATTTGGAATGACTTTATGAGTGTAGCTTTGGAGAACTAGTGGGGTGTGTGTGTATGTGTGTGTGTGTGTGTGTGTGTACAACCTTTCATTGTCTAGGTCTCCATGGTCATTATATAGAATGGCACTGAAAAATACTTTTTATAACTTCTCACATTGAGACAGAATAACCATAACACATCAATATAGAACAGATTTTTTTTTGGTGGGGGAAGAGAAGTTTCTCCTACAAAAACACAAAACAGCTCATACATTTGGACAAAGCATCAGTAATCATTGGATTTCTCAATTGTAAAACAAGGATAGTAAACTAAAATTTGGTCTTTGAGATTCCTTTGAACTTTAAGACTCAATGTTTTTCATGTGATCAAACTTACAAATATAAAAATGCTGGGAATCTTTATGCTTATAAAAATCTTTAAATATTAAAAAAAGTTGAGGGGCCTCCCTGGTGGTGCAAGGGGTTAAGACACAACCTATGAAGCTCACCGCAGCCACTACAGCACAAGTTCAATCCCTGGCCAGGGAGCTGACCCACATGGCACAGCAGACCTCTCCTGATTCCCCTGACTTGCCCACTGCTCCCCTAAGCAGTATATTTTGATCATTGTACCTGTTCTGTTCCCCGCTTTGTCTCTGGTGAATCCTCTCACCCTCCTGCACATCTGTCCTGTATCCCAGTTCTTGTATAAATAAAAAATAAATCTTAAAAAAAAAAATAGTTGACTCCAGGGAAGTGTGTGACTAGTAAATGGCAGAGACTCAACCCACTCTTTTGATTCTAAACCTAGAAGCCTTTCTCCTCTGCCTTTCTAATATTAATCTTACTCTACAGTTCCTATAAACATCATTGGGAAATTTTAAAAATTTAATTTAAAAAATTTAATGGAAAATTTAAAAAATTATTAATCATATTATCCTATAAAGATTTATTGATTTTTTTTTAATTCTATACCTGTACTGGGCTTTGAGGTTATATTAATCAAATCAGAGTCCCTACAGGATTCCTATCTACAAAGCAAATATGAATTTATAGACATTTGCAAAACTAAAATTTCCACCTGTTTATAACATTTTTCATTTACCCACCTTACTAATTATTTTTTACTCTTCATAATTTATACCCCTTTGATATATTATGAGAAAAAAAAATGCCTTCTTCAATATTACCCAGTTTACCTACCAGTATACACTGACTTAAAAATGTGATTAAAGTAGGGCCTCCCTGGTGGCGCAGGCAGTTGAGCACAGTGCTCGCTGTGAAGCTGTCCACAGCCTCTGCAGTGCCAATTCATTCCCCGCCGACCTTGGAGCAACCCACATGGTGAGCAGACCTCTCCTGTCTCACCTGCTGCTCCCCTCAGCAGTGTATTTCGTCAGTCTGCCTGTTCTGTTCCCCACTCTATCGCTGGTGAATCCTCTCACCCTCCCACGCATCTGGCCTGTACCCCGGTTCTTGTATAAATAAAATAAATCTTAAAAAAAAATGTGGTTAAAGTAAATATAGAAAGAAAAAGTATAGTATTATACACTTATTTTCTGTGTTTTACTTCCTAGTTTTAATATATGGGAACTAGCTACTGTATTATTAGGGAAATGTCAAATGATGAAGGGTAAAGATAAAAGTCTAGGTTGTATTAGAGACTATCCAAATAAGAATTCTAGCAATGGCGGACATGATAAAAGTTATGATGAAAAAGAACAATTTCATGAATAGAATAATTCACTAGAGGAGATTCCATAACATTGCACTGTGTTGATATGATAACAAATTACCTAATATGTGCATTGTAGATCACACAGGGTTGATGATTAAGTGTACTAATATAATTACCATAAAAATACTTTTGCTGTTTAAATTGCTAGTACCTGGGAAAGATTTAGAAAGATCCTAAATAAGACTTCTCTTTATATTGGTCGAGAACCGAAAATTCAGGGACTTGAAGAAGAGTATAAAATGATAGTGAAGAGTACTGACTGGAAAGATGATATTTAAAATGTTGGGCTCAGAGTAGAGTTAGATTTGGAAATGGAGAACTGAATTTAAGATTTCATGCTAACAAATTAAAGAGAACAAAATATCTTTAGAGCCCAAAATGTGTGTCCATTGTTGACAGAAAGAGATGGCTATGCCTAAAGATGGGGTTACTAATAGAGCTATATAATTGGGAACTCTCATACCTCCTCAATTAATCACTTGTTAAAATTTATTGAAGTAGGTCACATTCTGCTTAAATATCTCCACATATCTAAAACAAGCTTCCCAGGAGGTTTTGTTTCCAATCCCTTCAGACAAGACAAATTCTTATTTATGTTAATTTGGCAACTGAAATCAGAGGAGTAGCTTCTTGGAAATCTTGGGGTCAAGGAATTTTACTAAAAATGTATTTCACTTTTGATCCAAGGGATTCTTATCACTGTAATTACTTGGTGTCATTTATAGGGAAAAAACACATTTTGCATTGCTGGAACATGGCTGAGAAGCATTTGTGTCCAATAATTTTTGGGTATAAAAGAAAATGTATGAAAAGTAACTGTGGTGTTAGAAGGTAAGGACTATAGTAATAGTATTCACTCTTTGTAATCACTAATTCATGGTAAAATGGGGAGAAAAAATGCTAGAGTAGTTATGTTTGCTTAGTGTTCGTCAACATTGAACACGTGCTAAACATCCCTTACTATGCTTACATAACATCAGGTTATATAAGAAAGACCTTATATAATAAGCCAGATTATATAGTCTTATGTTTACCACAAACAGAACTAAATTCTTCTCCTAAGGCTATGAAATGCCATTTTATGCCTCAAAGGAAGCAATTAATGAATAGGATAGAAATAAATTTTAATTTCTTTAGAATTCATAAGAAATTTTGATAATTTGTTTGATGTCCTCGGCCTACTTTGATAAGAAATACAGTCTGATTACGGCAACTCTAACCACATAAAAGACATATATTTCCTTCCTAAAAGAACATTTAAATTTTGTTCTAGTGTGTTTAGCATGGATATAAATGATCCTGTGCCTTAATTTAGGTACACTTTGTCTATATTTCAACTTTTTGCTTTGAGTTTATTTGGCTTGAACTTAACATTTGAAGACATTAAAGCAGTATGCATTTAGATTTTGTCTTTTACTATATGTACTTTTTCTGTGACATAAGTGTGGAACTTAAAAAGCTTGATAAAATCAGAGTGTTATCAACATGCACCTAGGTTATTCTTAGGGAGAGATCCTAAAAATAAGTTAGCTAAGTAAACTGTGGAATAGCACTCTGTCAATAATCAAATATACTGCTAATGAACCTGGGAATCTAACTGATGCAGACGGTAAGATAAGCCTGGTAGATTTCCCCAACAGAAGCCTGATAACAGACCCCAGCAGGGTCTGACCAAGTCAAAAGCCAGAAGCCCATGAAGAACAAGCATTCCTTGGATATCTTGCTTGAGACCCCCTCCCCTGTGGAAGCTGTTCTTCCCTCTCTAATAAATCACTGACTTCTTTCACACTACCGGAATCCTTGTTGTTCTTTATGGACACCTGTGGCAGCTAATTCCATTCTTCAGAAGCTGAGCTTCCCAGAACTCATTCAGGCAGGTTTGTCTACCTTCCCCAGTTTTATAACCATGTCTAATAATAATCCAAAATTGTGAATGTGAACTGTGACCATAACTAGGTCAGAGTCTGTCTCCACAAAAGGGTTAATAAGCTCTTGTTTTTATTTTGTAGTCATGTAGTATATTTTCTAGTCATGAAAAGCAAAAACTATGGTTGAATCTCATATAAACTTTTAATTCAACTAATAGAAATTGGGATTTCAGCATTGCAAAAAAAGAGAAAATATCAGGCAAACTAGGTGGAGTTAATCATCCTATCAATTGTCCTTGTCTCTTCTCCCTTCCTAAAAAATGAATATAGTGCCCAGAGGTAAAACTCTCACCTTAAAATGATAAGGATAAATGATTTTATAAAGTATAAATAAGGAAAACCTATGTCCCTAATGGCCTATCTAGCATTCAGCTTTGAACTATCACTTTAAAATCTCATTTTAGGCAGGAAAAAATCAACCTGGTATGTTGCAATTACTGGAGTAGCATTTCCTGTTAAGTGTAGTCAAATGTGTTCTGAACTTATGGATAAATCCAGTAGAATCAGAAAAGCTTCTTAGAAAAAATTGTGATTAAGCTGAATCTCAAATCAATGAATAAAAATTAACAAGGCAAAGAAAGGTTTTTTAGCCAGAGGTCAAGCCACGGTAGGCACTATGTGGAACAAATATAATGCCATTAGAAAACCCTCCATCTGTCCAGCATGAAGAAAATGACAAAGTGTACGACAACTACAGCCACTTGAAATTATGTGTGATGAAGTAGGGGGTGTGCATAATTCCCACAAGAAGAAAGCCAGAAAATATACAAGGCAGTCAGAGAAAAATGACTGATAAACACAGGGAAACAAATTATAGAAATGAAAGCTCACTCCTTCTCGGAAACAATAAAGACCAGAAAATAGTGGAACAAAATTATTAAAGTGCTGAAAAGAAAAACTTGCCAACCCTGAATTCTACATCAAGTGAAAATATCCTTCAAAAAATGAGGGGGAAATAGGGGCCTCCCTGGTGGTGCAAGGGGTTAAGACACAGCATTATGAAGCTGTCCACAGCCACTGCAACACGAGTTCGATCCCCAGCCAGGGTGGTGACGACCCAGATGGCACAGCAGACCTCTCCTGTCTCGCCCACCTCTCCTCAGCAGTGTATTTCAGTAGATCCGCCTGTTCTGTTCCCTACTCTGTCTCTGGTGAATCCTCTCACCCCCACACCCCTCTGTTCTTGTATGCATAAACAAATAAACCTTTAAAAAAAACTGAAGGGAAAATATAGACATTTCAAATAAGGGAAGATTGTCATACAACCATATTACAACAAATGCTCAAGGACATTCTCAGAACTTGATGGAACTTAAGAAATTAATAGAATTTCAAATGATAAATATATAAATATGAAAATTATTTCTATTAATTAAATGACTTTTTAAAAAATTATGTCATTATGTCATAAGGTTTAATGCAATAGGTGCAATAATGACTACAGTATAAAGGGTAGAGCGCTGCAACAAATGGGTCTATATAGGAACAAATATTTTATTAAATATTGTTAACTCAAAGCATATTGTGAAATGTTTGCTATGTATATTTGAAATATATCTAACATAACAACAGCCACATTAAAATGAATCTCTAAAAATATACAAGTAATCCAAAAGAAGATAATAAAAGAACAAGAAAGGGGAATCAAAACAGAGGGGAAAAAGCAAAAAAACAAGTGATAAAATATAAGATATAAATGTAATCATATCGGGGCCTCCCCGGTGGCGCAGTGGTTGAGCGCTGGGTTGCGAAGCTGCCCGCGGCCTCTGCGGTGCCGGTTCAATCCCCGGCTGCTCCCCGGCCACCGGAGGAGGGTCCCACATGGCGCGCAGACCTCTCCTGCCGCCCGCTGCTCCCCTCAGCAGTGTACCTTGGTCCTTCTGCCTGCTCTGCTCCCTGCTCTGGCTCTGGTGAATTCTCTCACCCTCCCGCGCTTCTGACTGTACCCAGTGCATGTACAAACAAATAAATAAAATGCCTCTATTAAAAAAAAAAAAAAAGAGTACTGTGCTAGGACTCAAAAGAATAATTTTTTAAAAAAAAAAAAAAATAATAAATTTAATCATATCAACAATTACAATAAATGTTAATGAACTATCTTAATGCATCAATTAAAAATTAGAGATAATCATAAAGTATTAACAATAAAGTCCAAAATACCTGCTCCACAAAAATGAATTTTATGTACACAGACACAAATAGGTTGAAAGTTAGCTAACAGTAAAGAGATACACTGCAAACAGTATGCATAAGAAAGCTGAAGAGCTTCTTAATAGAAAATAAAATAAAACTTCAAGGCAGAATACAAGCAGAGTTAAAAATGAACAGATCATAATGATATAAGTTGAACTCAAATAATAATCATAAATATTATACATGTAATCTAACTATTAAGAGGTTTTTTTTTTTTTTTGAAGATTTATTCATCTATCCATACAAGCACTGGGTATAGTCAGAAGCACGGGAGGGTGAGAGAACTCACAAGAGCCAGAGCGGAGAACAGAACAGGCAGAATGACGAAATACACCACTGAGGGAAGCAGCGGGCAGCAGAAGAGGTCTGCGCGCCATGTGGGACCCTCGCCTGGCAGCCAGGGATCGAAACAGCACTGCAGATGCTGCGGGCAGCTCTGCAGCCCAGCGCTCAATGGCTGCACCACCAGGGGAAGCCCTTAAGAGTTTTGAATATATGAAAACAACAAGCAGTTTTATTTTCATAACTAGAGAATGAATGACTCCTCTCTCAGACAAACTATATGAATGACACTCAACCATCTGGGCTTAAATAGTATCCTCAACAACTACAGAAATACATATTATTTTCAAGTGTATATGGTATTTTCACCTATGTACAAAATAAATCTTATAAAGTATAATTTCTGACCACAATGGAGTTAAAGAAAAAGGCAACAACAACTGCTACACCACATCTAATAATTGACTAAGGGAGACCAAGAGGAAGAGAAAAGACAAGTTACTGCAGGATGGACTGAAGAGAGAAATGTTGAAACATTTGTCCAGTGTTGTATAAAAAATATTTAATAAAATAATATAAAACAAATTATTATTACAAAATGCCCAAAGTCCAAGGTTTGGGCAATAATTAGAATGCAAAGAATATTTGTGAAAATCCACAAATTAAATGTGGAATAGAACCAAACTTAATCAGTACTTAGAGTAAAAATGTACATTTCTAAGAAAGGTCAACAGTGACCATCTCATTCAGAAGTCCTTCTACAGTGCCTATTTGAGAAAAAAAGAGATTCACAACTCTGGTTCCTGTTCGATTTGGGGAACCCAGAATGCATTGATTCAACTCTGTATTTTAATTTCCTGTTTATTCTTATCAACCTTGGCCATGAGGTCTCAGAAGGATTAATGAATTAATAATCTGAAACCATTTGAAGTTATTTGAGAAGATGGTGCTCTATTAGGTTTTATCTCCTGAGGGCAGAAAATAACTATTGGATGTTCCATGGTTGTACTATATGCTTTTCTTCTAGAGCAAAAGTTTGTGAAAATAACTCTTAACACATCACAATTTATTAAACTTGGTGGTACATAAAGCTATGTTATTCTGAGAAGTCTAAAAATACAGGGAAAGCCCAGGAATTTTGGATGCATAGACTTTGATTACCTCCTGGTACACAGACTGTGAGTGATACTTTCAGAGCTTGGCAAGTAATTCTCATGTCTAGAATGGGTTTTCCACTCCCTCAAGGACCATGACTAAAGCCTACAGAGAACTGAATCCTGATCCAACAACTAAAATAAATGATGTCATTGTAGAAGCACACAGGGTTATACATAAAAATAAAGCAAAATTTTCATTGCTTCCTTGGAAGAGTTACTTAATTAAAAAAAAAAAAGAATAAGAAGTTTGAAAATGTTTTTGTTTATTTAAAGTATAAGAGGCATGTGCATGAAATATAGTCATAAGACAGATTCAAGCAAGATATCTATGCATTGTCTAAATTGGTCTGTCTAAAAATCTATAGTCAGAATTATTTGAATAGATCAATATCTTTTATTCTGTTTCCCTAGGATTCTGTTCCTTGAATTTTTTGTAATTTTACAGTTCTTTTTGTGATTAGTTGAATGCTTTTTTCCACTAGTCTTTAAGTTATGACATGGATAGTCTGTTTTGTTAACAATTAAATATCTAGCACTTAGCATAATGACTGGCACAAGTGTGCATTCATTAAATATTTTTACTAGAAAATATTAATTATTAAGTTGTATTATTTTAGCCCATCTGTATCTCCTCATCCATATAACACATACAATAAAACACCATTATCAAATGTTAAAAAGATTAAATTGTATTATACACATTAATGTTCTCCATGAATAGCAAATTGCTTTGCAAATTACATACCATCATATTTTTATGATCCTTACTCCCCTTATCTCTCTGAATCTTTACCAAGAGTTCTTATCATTCTTTTCCTTCCTGTGCCTCCTCTCTACTTCCTATATCACGCTCTCTGTATCCTCATTATTTCCCTTTGAGTGCATTGCCTCATACTCAGCTCCTCCTTATTGAAATACATGGTGATGATGATGGTGACAATGATAATGATGTTGATGACAGCAATGACAATGACAATGACCCACTACCATCACAGTTAAGAATATAAGATTGTGTAGGATCTCATCAGAATAAAAAGGATAGAAGGCTCACATTCCCAAATCATCAGAATTGTATTTTTGTCTGGAGAAGTTTCTCTGCATCCTATGTTAGTTAATAATACACATTTTTCTCTTTTTGAAAAAAAATAAAGGAAAATTGTAATACTGACCTTCCACCATTTCAGCATCAAAAACTAGACTATTTTATAGCCATGTCTTTTTTCCTCTCCACCATGTGGACTGTGTAAGACTTGAGTTTAATCCAGTTAAGGACCATTTTACTCAAATGCAAAACTTAAGTTCTAGGGTGTCTTTGGGTTCAGCGTTTTGGCTTTTTCCTCACTACTCATATATATACAGCTATTTGGATGGTGAAGCGGACTCTTATTGTTCCAATACACAAACTGTATCCATTGGCTTACTGCCATTTTAGTAGAATTTAAATCAGGAGCAAATATAGATTACTGACTTGTAGAGGCCGAGACTACTGGTTGTTTTACTCAGTGTACACCATATTATCTATTGCTACCTAACAAACTGCTCAAATTAGTGCCTTAGAGCAGCAACCATCACATTCACTCAAGGATTCAGATACAGTTCAGCTGAGTAATTTTTCTTCTCCATGTGGCGTCAACCAGGATCACTGTCATTGCTGTATTCAGCTGATGGGTCTATTGGAAGCTGGGTTCAATTGTACTGCTGGAACAGCTGGGGTTTGAATGTACAAGAGAGCTTCACTCTGTTGGGATGACTGGAACAGTTAGGGCTGGAAGGTTGTATCTCTTTCTATGCTCTTCCCAAAGTAGCTGGATCACTTTACATGGTGGTTCAGGGCTCTGAGGAGGAAGCAGACACTGTTAAAGTCTAGCATCAGAAGTTTCACCATACTTTGTATGCCAAAGTAAGTCACAGGGAGAGCGCAGATTCTAGCAGCAGAGAAAGAGATTTTACTTCTTGAATGGTAAATGGCAAGGCTTCCTTGCAAGAGAGTATGTGGAATGAAACATAAAGTGATCATCTTTGGAAATAAAAACTACATACTCAGGTACATTTCCTACTGAGTAGTTTTCTCTGAATAACTTTGGGGTCAGCATCTTTAAGAAAAAAGGAATCTTAGAAGTTGCATAGTCTAACACATCAACCAATAAATAATCATATATATAACATGCATAAAGTAGTGACAGCTTGTTAGCCCACCATAACCCAGTGTCTTGCCCAAACTTAGTGACAGGTCAAAATGGCATTTCAAGCAGTTCATATTTGGACTACTCTAATTTCCTCTAGTTTTCTTAATCAGAATTAAGCAAGATCTACAAGTTGCATTTGACTGATTAGTCTCTCAGATATCTTTTAATAGAAATCGTTTTACCTATTGCTTGCCATTTATTTACTAAAAGAACTGGCTCATTTATCTTCAGAATTTCCCCTATTCTACACTTGTTTCCTTGGGAGATTGTTTAGACATCCCCCTATCCTCTGTATTTTCTGGAAAATGGTAATTGAGGTCAACATATTCAATTTTTTTGGCATGAATTTATTATAGTTGGTATACTTTTGATCAAATCATGTCAGGAAGTATAAAATGCCTGATTGTCTCTCTAACTATGTTCTTAAACTTATCAGTGGATTCAGGTGCTACAGGCTAATCTCCCCAGCATTAAGTTCCTCTCGTTTTAGTAGTCAAAATGTACTATTTCGTTAGGTATTACAAACTGATTATTTCCTGGTTCTGTCATTCTGAATTTATTAGCTGAAATTCCTCATTAGGAAAAAATTTTGCTCATCAACTATTTGGTTACACAGTTTGTGTAGCAAGAGAACAATAAATGCTTGATTTTTAAATTTCATTTTCCATCTCTTAGAATTAATAATTTGGTGCTCTAGCAACTTTTAAAGATGATCAATGAGTTCTGTTTTCAAACTCATATATTTTAATGTACTATTTCAATCCATTGGAATCATTAGTCTTTTGTTGCACAAACGTCCATTGTAGGTCTGTGATAGTCCTTAAAAGCTACCTCCAGATTCCTCCTGACACAGTGGTCTTTGATCACTTCCATATTTCCCAGCATAAGATGTTCCAAGCTAATCTAGTACATTTTTTGCCAGGATGTGGCATCAGTCTTTTCTCAAGGAAACTTGCTCCGTTTGGTGAAAAGCAAACTGAGAAATTTCAGTCTGGGTTCAGTTATTACTGTTTTTGTGTTGACATTACTTGAAATTTTTTTCAGTGGGTAGAGCTAGGAACTAAATATATCTATTTTCTAAAAGGAAAAATACATCATAAATTTTATACTGGTGTTAACAATTTAACTTTGAAATTGTAGGATTTTCCCTCAATTCATTTGATATCAATATTTGTATCTCATTTCACTTACTCTGAAATAATTATTCATAGACATTAACATAATTATTTATGGGTGACATAATAATTATATGAGCACCTAATATATGCATATAATTAGGAAATAGCAATATGATTAAGTATCTTTTATACTTTTTTTTTGCCTTCAGGATATATCTCCTAGAAATATACATTCAAATTACTGAGTTTTATAGATAATTGATTTCTTCTCTAACAAAGCTCCAACTTGACATAAAAATGTCTTATCTCATTTTCTAAGTTTTTTAAAGGAATTTCCTTGTTTTTCAGATTACTTTGACCTAGGTTAATTAACTATAACTTATTTATATGATTATCTTTTCAAAATAACTTGAGATATAATTTGCATAATGCAAAATTCACCACTTAAAAATGTACAATAAATTCCTTATGCTTTCACTGGTGTCCAACTACCATCACAATCTTTAAGATAATTTTTGTTCACCCAAAAAAGAAAGCCTTTAGCAGTCATTCCCCATTCCCAACCACCTCCATGCCTCTTCCCCCTAAGCCCTAGGCTTTTACTTTCAATCTCTATAGATTTGCCTATTCTGGTCATTTCATATAAATGGAATCATATAATAAATAGTTTTATATGACCAACTTCATTAAATTAGCATAATGTTTTCTAGTTTCATCCATGCTGTAGCTTTCTATCAACACTTCATTACTTTTCATTGATGAATAATACTCCATTATATGGAGTTTCTCTGTATCCATTCATCAACTGATGGACATTTTGGTTGCTTCTATTTTTTAGCCATTATGAATAATAGTACTACAAACATTTGTATACACATTTTGTGTGGACACATGCTTTCAGTTCACTTGGATATATATGGAAGAATGATATGTGTATCTTGTAAAGGCACAATTCTTTCTTATTAATAGAAATAGTAGTGATATTATCCTTTGCCATGTTATACACATTAAAGACTTATGTATCACTTTATGTAATCACTTTATGTATCACACATGTTCTATGTACCTGACAACTGCTGGTCATAATAATTTTTTATTGTATAATTTCAGCTTAAGGATGATATTAAGATTTAGTAAATAAAGTTTAGAAACAGCATTGTATTCTTTTTTTTACATGCTATATAATTTATTAACACCAACCCAACAGAGGTTGAGTACTAGCATGGTAATTGGTTGTGCACTGGGGTGTCTTGACAAATTATTGTGGGAAAGTTGTAAATGCTCTGTTTCCAGCAATTCATTCTCCTTCTTTTCTTTCACATACCATAATAAAAAAAAAAAAAAAAAACCTGGAACACTCAAGGTGACAGATGAAAAAAAGTGTCCTTAAAACTGTCTACAGATAAAACTCAGGCAGTTTGGCCCTTGTCCAGAGTTTCTTCATTCATTAAATGTAAATATCTCCATTCAGCTTTCTCCAGTGAGACTTAAATCTCTTTTGGTAATAGTGTCTTCTATGCCTGTTATCCTTAGGAGAAATAAATTTAATTTTTCTAGGTTGAGTTCCTATTTTCATTACACTATGTCTCTGTGTTCAAATCACTAAATCGAAGTCAGCTGATGGTGACCCAGCCCCGTTTGTTTCAAATTATGTTTGCCAAGTTTATTCATAAATCTTTCCAGGTATTCCAAGGTCTAACTTTTTTATGCTCATAAATTTGCTATAAATTGGAATGCTAATTTAAATTTAGCATCATTTTAGATTATATTTTCACTTATTCCATTTAGCATCATGTACTACAGGAGTTTGCACTAAACCAAGACATCATTAATAGTTCTGACAAAATCATTGTGTTTCATCAAATTGCTCCCTAGTTGACATTTCCTTGTTCACTAATGAAAAACAACAAAATTTTATGAAATAAAAATTGTTCTTACAATAAATTTTTTTCAGAGACCTGATCATTACTATTGTTTTCGTAATTACAAATGTAAATAAATGTTATGTCCTGTAACTGGGTTCCATTGAAAGAACCATTATTTATCTTCCACAAATAAGTTTTATGCAATTAAAAATTAATATTTGGCAAGTTCACTGTAAGCAAATTTATCAGCTTTTTGAGCTAAGTCAACATTCAATAAATGTGTATACTTGAAAAACACAACTTCATACATTTTGACATATGTTTATATACCCCAAGAAGCCATTAAAATACCCATCCCCAGCAGCTTCCTCATGCTTCTTGGACTTCCCCCTCTCCATATCTTTCCCTACTGTCCCACTGCTGCCTCATCCCTAAGATATCATTGATTTGCTTTGTCATGATAAGTTTGTTTATAATAGAAATGTATTACATAAATGAAAACACTAGGTGCTCTATTTTGTATCTTTTCCTTCACTCAGTATAATTATTTTGTGATTGACCCATGTTGTAATTTCCACTTCTTTTGTCCATTCACCTCATCATGAATATTGGGTTAGTTTCTGTTTGGGCAAACCCAAATAACACTTCAGGGAATATTTGTTACAAGTCTTTATATGATCTTTTAGTTGCTCTTAGGTAAACAGTAGTAGAGTGGATGAATCATTTGGTAGACGAATGACTTTTTTAAGAAACTGCCCAAATGTTTTTTGAAATGGTGGAACCATTTTACAAAGCCATCTCAGAATTCAGTATATTTGAATCAGTGTTTGAATTTCAGTCATTCCCATAGACATGTAGTGGTAATTCATTGTGTGAATTTGCATTTTCCTAGTAATTCATGATGTTGACCATCTTTTCAAGTGCTTATTTACCATCTGTATATTATTGAGTTGTTGGCTTTTTCATTAGTGGGTTTGGGGAGTTATTTTTATATTCTAGATAAAAGTCTTTTATCAGACTTAGACAATTCAAATATTTCCCCCAGTCTAGGGCTTTCCTTTTAATTTACCTAAAAGTATTCTTTGAGGAGTGTAAGCTTATCATTCTCATGAAGCCTAATTTTTATGAATTTTGCTTTTGGAGTCATGTTGCAGAAATATTTGCCTAAGATCATACAAATTTCCTCTGAGGTTTTTAAGATTAATTTATTTATGCATAGAAAAACTGTAGGTCAGAGGTGAAGGGGGGGGTGAGAGGATTCACCAGAGACAGAGTGAGGAGCAGAACAGGTGGATCTACTGAAATACCCTGCTAAGGGGAGCAGCAGGTGAGACATGAGAGGTCTACTGTGCCATATGTTGGTTACCTTCCTGGCTCGGGTCGAACTCAGGTCCTACTGGTGATAGCATGATAGTGCTGAGACTTAAACCCTACCACCAACTAGGACCTGTTTTCTTCTAAAAATTTAAGTTTTACATTTAAATTTGTGATGTATGTTGAGTTAACTATTCTGTATAGTACAACATATGGACTAAAGCTCCCCTCCCTTTTTAGTTACATCCAAACTTTTAATTGTTCCAGCATATTCTGTAAAAGCCTGTTCTTTATCCAATGAATTGTTTGAACCATCATCAAAAATCAGCTTCCCAAATATATATGGACTGTTCAACAAATATGAGAGTTAATTTCCATTCCATTTTTTAGTTCAAAATTTTCTGATTTCCCACCAATCCTCTTTTTCTTAGGTAAACATGCCAGTTATCTCAATTACTATTCCTACCGTGATACAATGATGGCTAGTTTTCCTGGTTAGGAGGGAAGTGAATTAGAAGAAATCTCTTTACGATAAACTGTAATTCTATTCCCTTTTGGTATTATTTTATTATTTGTCTTTATAAATGTAACAATTTGGTGATTGCATAAGATTATAACAAAGGCACTAGATCATCACTCAATGTCAATTAAATTCATACTGAGGTAATCTGGACTATACAGCAGGAAGGCATACATGTCACAAATCTATTTATGTCTGCTGTGCCGGGCCAGTCATGCAGATGAGTTCTCCCTTATCAGAATAAGACAAAAACTTGCATAGAATTGAGTCTGCAGACAAAGAAATAGAAAGGCACAAATAAAGAAAGACAAAGACAATCAAAAGTAGGGTAGTAGCATTGTGCTTATGCCTTGAGTATGTGTTCCTATAGTGTGTCTATCCCTAGGAGAATCAGCAATCCCTGTAACAATGAAAAGATCATGGGACTACTGTAAGATACCACTCAGAATGTTCATGCACTTATACAGACACTAGATTGACATTTTGAAACAAATATTGATTGATAAGGAAGGTGCTGAGTCACCTAAAACATAATTCTAATGATATTGAATTGATAGCTAACTTTTTTTTCAGGGGTTTTGCCATACTCCTACACTTTATTCATATTGAAATTGTTCTCCCTACACTTAAATACCAACTTGAAGAGGGATAAAGGAAGAATTAGAGAGCCTGACAGTTAAAACAGAATAAGTATTTTCTTTAATTCTGACTATATCCGCTATATCCGATTATATCTGATTATATCTGCTATTTTCTTTAATTCTTTAATTCTGATTATATCACCTCCACTTGGTGGAGGTGATATGACGCCATATAGATAACACAATTAAGCCTTATAAGTGTAGGCCTAAAGCACTTGACTGTTTTCATTTTAAACCTGTTTTTCTTTCTTTTTTTTTTTTTAGCATTTTCCAAGTTTTAATAAACTCGAAACTTTGAGAGCTCATTTGCCAAATTTAGGAAAAAACCCACAAAGCTGGTAAGAGTCCCCTCTTCCAATATTATTTGTGTATCTATAACCTACTATTAATGTAAAAACATTTCAATAATATAAGCTCTCAGATTAACAGTTTTCCCCATGACACAAGCCCAGTGGCACTAGTGTGCCGATGTCCTGGCTATGCAGGTCCTTACTCTAAGGTCATCCTTGGACTCCTCTGGAACTGTTCTTTCTCAAGAGGCTTTAAATAAATACAATAAATGCAACTTTATTTAACTACATCAACTGTGACCTTTATCAGATGGGCTATGAGGTTATGCAAGTTTTCCAAAAATGGATATTTTGTCAAAGTTCACAGTTTTAAAGGCAAAAGCAATTTATTCCCTTTTTAATCCCAGCTCAATCTGGCCTTTTCCATTCCTAGAACTGTTTTCTTCAGTTTCACCAGGATTCTCTATCCTACATCTTCTCAAAGAACCAACCTAACCATGCTACTCTTCATTTTTGCATATGTCTTCTTTTTTAGTTTCTGCTCTAATTGTTATTACTTTTATGTCCTCTCTATATACAACTTATTAAATTTCAATCTTTCTTCTACTCCAATGTTAGCAAAAGGATACAAATTTCTCCTTAGGAATTATCTTAGTTCCATCCCACAAGTTGGTTTGATAATGAAATCCTTATTATCATAGTTACATATGTTTTCTCATTCTTTTTGGTGAGTAACTTCAAATGTGTTTTAAGTCTCCCAAACTTATGGATTTTTCAAAGCTTTTGTTTTGTTATTGTCCTAACATTATACTGTAACACAATCACATTGTATTGATTAAGCTAATAAATTCAAGAGAAAAGCTCCCAGTTATTTAAAAAAGTCACCCCAAGCTTGGGAGAGGGATATGGGGCTGGCCTTCCCTGCCCATTGCCTTCTTGCAGTACTGCTGTCAAGGCCACGTGCTCCCAGTCCCTGCCAATCTTGTGCAGAGTGAACATTTCCATGATGCTCTGGGTAGGCAGCGGGGAGCAGAGCTAGTGATGCTTCATGTGATGACCTCACTCTCCATTCTCTGCCCCACTCAGGTACACAAACAGCTATAGAATCTTGGGCAGAAATATCAGCAAACCTCCCTCCCAAGTCATTCTGAGGGTCACCATCGTGTGGTCCTGAAACTTCCTTCAACTCTCCAGGTCTAAGGCTGTCCTGGGGCTTCTAAACCCAGGTTCTCCCTGAGGACTGCTCTTATGCACATGGAATAGCAGCCACATGATACTCCGACAGGGACAAGAAGCCAGCATGTGATCAGCCCATTTGGTACCGCTTACAAGTCCATGACACCATCAACAGTAAACACTCGAGACTCCAGGCCGGCGGCGTGAGATTGCGACCAAGCGAGAAGCTGCGGGTGTCGGGCATCGTGGGATGCGGCACAGGGAGGCAGTCACACCGCCGGCGAAGCGCCCCGGCGCCTCCACACAGGCCTAAACCTGTTTTACAATATTCAAGTTATGTTTGCTCCTTAGCACAAAAAGTTGAGAGTTGGTGTCAAGTTAAAAAATCTAGCATTGGGCCTCCCTGGTGGCGCAAGGGGTTAAGACACAACTTATGTTCCTCAGCCACCGCAGCATGAGTTCAATCCCCAGCCAGGAAAATACCCACAAGCGCAGCAGACCTCTCCTGACTGTGACCTCTCCTCTCCCACTGCTCCCCTCAGCAGTGTCTCCCACTCTGTCTCTGGTGAATCCTTTCACCCCCATACCTCTGGCCTGTACCCTGGTTCTTATATGCATAAATATTAAATCTTGCAAAAAATCTGGCATTACCATTATAAATCAGTAATGATAATGAGTTGGCCTTCTAGTTTTATATCTAAACTTGGGCAGGTAGTAGTAGTTATGTGATTGGAATAACAAGGTATAAAATTTGTGCTTAGTACAACTTAGTGAGCAAATGTCCATAATTTTCCTCCTATTGGAACACACTGCCTTAGGAAGCTATATACATTCAAGAAATACTAACATTTACTATCTCTAAATAAGAAGAAACTAAAGACAGATTACAGATATAGTCATTGGGTTTCTTAATAGCTTAAAACAAAAGTAAACAGTATTTTGCCACTGTCACTAGTATTCCACAAAACACCAAAATTCATTAAAACCACTAAATTATCCTGCTTTATATAGTTTTTCATGTAATTAAACTTTGGTTACATCTAAAATCTCAAGTCAAATTATTCTTACCCATAATTACTTCTAAGTCACTAGAATAGAGAAATATAAAAAAAATAGGGACAACTCCTTTGGGATCATATGTATTTAATTCTACAATAATTATTAAATAAAGACTCACAGTTCCTTAATTATATATTAAAATATTAGCACTATACACTTTAGTGCAAGTCAAATGTGTCTTTTTGGTTTTTGATTTCAAGAGGGTCATCCCAATCTGCGATCTCTTCTACATAGGTTGGGGTAAGGATGGGCCAGAAAACAGATGAGTTAAGAAGAAATGAGGTCAAATATCAAAAGCAAATGTTATGAACTAATATAAAGAACTAATAAAAAGTGAATTTTCAAAGAGCAGGAAAGGCATAAGTTTAGGGAAGTCAAAAGTGGAAGTTGATGAGTAGTTTGTCTAAATAAGAGGAAACAATTCTCAGTATTTGAGAAAATAAAATGCACAATTTAATGATCTGGGATCCCTGATATGACACATAAATCTACATTAAACAAAGTGAATCTCTAATAACTCTAACTACTTATAAATCACATTTTAAATATATTTCTGAAATCCTCCTAGTGATAGTACTAGGGAAGAAGATTAGCAGATAGGTCTGTTAAGGACTGCTAAAGGCTGTGAGCTAATTAATAAAGGTTTAAGGACCAGTGGGAGGGTAAAAGGAGATCTCTGATTTGCTGCATTAGTTAACTCATTTCTGTGGAAAAAAAATGTTTCCACCATGGCCAATTTGAAACTATCAACTTGACCTCACTAAAAACATTGTTTAGAAGAAATGTACAAAAACACTTTTAAAGTGATTTCTCCATATACATAAAATTGTTGTCAATAACCTCAAAAATACAGATAGTAATAAAATGCAGCAAAAGATTGTTTTGAGTATTTATAACCTTTGTTTATATAATTTATTTGAATGTTTATATAACTTAATTTTTAATAATGGCTGTGCTTAGCAGCTAGCATGTAAAAACACTGGAGATTTAATAATCAGCTCTTGCAAGCTGATATGAACAGATTATAACATCCCACTGCCATCAAAAACTGTTTAGATGACTTTTCAGGCCATAGTAAAAAAATAAAGCCCAATAAATTTTTCAGGCTTGATATCAAGTAACTAATTATAGGCAGGACATAGCTCCTAGTTATCTTACTCTCAATTCTAAAAGCAAATTCTATATCCTAATCAATCACTCAGAGTGTTTATTAATACTTTCTTCTGGCAAGGAAATTAAATGTAGGAGAAGTTGCTTGTTAGAAAACTCAACTGAAATAGCTCAGTGTTTAGAAAATTATATAATCACTGGAAAGGAATATAGATTCACTGTCACAGACTCAAAAACTAGCTGATAGCCAAGCATTAAGTCTAAACGAGAAGTGTAGCTCAGAATTGAAAGCTATGAATACTGGAGTTAAACAACCTGGTTTGATTCCTGGCTCTTGTACTCATAATTAGTGTAGGCTTGAGCTGCTTTGTGCCTGTGTACTCATTTATAAAATGTAAATCAAAATAATATCTAATAAATGTAAGTGCTGAGAACAGTCTCTGGCACATAGTATTTGTTAAATAATTAGTTATTGTTAAGAATAGAAAATATATTTTCTATTTTTTTCTATTTCTAATTTTCACTAATAGTTTAATCCTATTCAATAACTGATTATTTTATAGGAGTAATAAATGCCACTTTTAAACAACTACTTTAAATAAAAAGATTTATTTATTCATTTATTTATTTATTTTTGCATGGAAGAACTGGGGTGTAAGCCAGTGGCGCAGAGAGTGAGAGAATTCACCAGAGACAGAATGGGGAGCAGACAGGCAGATCTACTGAAATAAACTGCTGAGGGGAGCTGTGCACAACACAGGAGAGGTCTGCTGCACCATGTGGGTTAGCTCCCTGGCCAGGGATCAAACTCAGGAAGCTGTGGAGAGCCATTCAGGTGGCAGTGCTGACTCAACCCCTAGGCCACCAGGGAGGCCCCTTTAACAACTACTTTTGTGAGCCTTTTATGTATATGTGCATGTAAGCTCACATATATTTCTGTGTGGTTACTCATAATTTACAACCAAACTTAAGAAAAACACATTTTATCCCTTCATTTTATTGAGTATGAGATGTAAACTATTACCTAGTTTTTTAGTCTGTGACAGTGATTCTATATTCATTTTCTAGTGGTTATATAATTTCTAGTGTGTCATAGTTGACATAGCTAGAGGTAGAATTAACATTTAAACCCACACTCTGTGCCTGAAGAATGTACTTTTTTCATATTTAATGTGACCTCTCTATGATCTCACAAAATATGATGCTCTGATCACAACGTATTTCTTGAAGTATCCATTTCTGTGTCAATTTCTTCCAGCTCACCAGATCCAGTGTACTTGATCATCCCTATTGCAGAGTTTGAATCACACATTATAAATCACACTCACATGGTATTCTTGCTGAGTATATCTGCCTCTGTGTCCAAATTTCACTTTTATCAGGTATCAGTCATATTGGATTAGTATTCATTCTAATGACCTCATCTTAACTTGATTACATTTGAAAAAACTGTATTTTTAAATAAAGTCACATTCTGAGGTATTCAGAGCTATATGACTTCAACAAATGAAATATGGGGGATATATATACACAATGGAATACTATTCAGCAATCAAAAAAGATAAACTAATGCCATTCACAGCAACATGGATGGAGCTAAAAGGGATTATGCTCAGTGAAATAAGTCAGAAGGAAAAACAAAATATTGGATGGTTTCACTTATAGGAAGAATATAGGGGAACAAAATAAGACATTATGGAAAAAATAGTTAACAATAAAAAACATAACAAAACAAAACAAAAATAAACAGGCAACTATAAATCAGAGACATTCTGCAGGGGAGGGGAAGGAAGGGGGATCAAAACAAGGGGGAAGAGCACAAGGGACTATGGTAATGGTGCATGGGTGAACTGGTGGTGGAAATTCTATGGGGACTACACCTGAGAAAGGAAAGCAAACATTGAAAAAAAATGAAAAATTATATAAATTTTATATAAATAAAAAAAGAAATACGGAGGATAAGTCAAACCATAAATAGTACTCTACACTGATTTTCGGAAAATAAGAAATTTCTGCTTTATCTTTTTTTTTTCCCCAAAGGAGAACTCTTGTTTTTTTTTTTTTTTGTTTATTTATTTAGTTATTTATACAAGCACTGGGTATAGTCAGAAGCGTGGGAGGGTGAGAGAATTCACCAGAGCCAGAGCAGGGAGCAGAGCAGGCAGAAGGACCAAAGTACACTGCTAAGGGGAGCAGCGGGCGGCAGGAGAGGTCTGTGCGCCATGTGGGACCCTCCTCCAGTGGCCTGGGAGCAGCTGGGGATCGAACCGGTGCTGCAGAGGCTGTGGGCAGCTTCGCAACCCAGCGCCCAACCTCTGCGCCACCAGGGAGGCCCTCTGTTTTATCTTTTATGGTTTATCCATGCTTCATCTCTCAGCTTTGATTTTAAAATGCATAGGTTTTCAAAAGCAAAATTTTCAATATTTATTTATATTTGACCTCTTGCAAAGGGAACTTTCAGCAGTTAGAAAACAGCAAAATAAGGATAAACTAGATATATAAGATAATAAATGTGAAGATAGTATAAGTATAAAAATATAAACCTAGAAGACTTTTTTATTTTACATGTCATATGTCCTATACAGCAACTGCAGGAGGGTACAAGTATGAATTACAAGGATTTAATATTTTAAAGGACTTCCATTTATATGAAAATTACATTTACTGTAGAAATTTGGAAATCACAAAGAAAGCATTAACCATGCTTAATTCCACTATGAAAATGTGGGCATGTATCTTCCCAGGTTATAATAATATCAATAGGTAGTTTGTAATTTGGAAGTAAACAGTATGTACAAACTTGAATGCTATCTTTTTCACTTATTATATTTTGTGCATCATTCTGCAGCTTATTAATACCATAATTAATTTCATTTGAACTAATCTATCTTACATATGGTTGGCTAAGGGCATTATATTTTTTAAGAGATTGATAAAGATTATAAAATTAGGAACTAGATGCTAAAACTTACTTTCATCAAAACAGAATAGGGGCCTTCCAGGTGGCTCAAGGGGTTAAGCACCACACTATGAAGCAATCTGCAGCCTCTGCAGCATGAGTTCAAGCCCCGGCTAGCCAGAGAGCAACCCACATGGTGAAGCAGACCTCTCCTGTCTCGCCTGCTGCTCCCCTCAGGAATGTATTTCAGTCAGTCTGCCTGTTCTGTTCCCCATTCTGTCTCTGGTGAATCCTCTCACCCCCCACACCTCTGGCCTGTACCCCAGCTCTTGTATGCATAAATAAATAAATCTTTAAAAAAAAATAGGCAAGAACTATTTATAATTTAGCAAGACCCCACTTAAAAAATATAAATTACCAAAGGTATAGCTTTAGAAGAAATATCATACAATAAAAGGGCACTAGTAATGTTTAAAAGACCTGTACTCCATTTAATTAATTAATAGCTTTTTAGGACATAGATTGAGCAAGCTTACCCTGCATATATGTTCACTACTTTTTGACATACACTGTTTCATTCTACTGTTAAAACGTTTTTATATGAAAAGATATATCCTTTTATTACTGTAAAAAAGTATAAAAGGTCTATGATTTTACCCTGCTTATAAGCTAAGAAGCTAATCTATTACTGCTTAATGGATGCAGAAGATATGAGACTTCTGGACCTGAGACAAAAGACTTTCTTACTCATAACAAAGCAATATAGGTTCCTTTTGGTTTGCTTTGGTTGCCATGCCCTTCCAAATCCCACAGGGATAATATAAATGGCCCTAAATGGATGCCTTCAGAAGCAGTGTGTTACATCTAAGAATAAGAACACTGAATTTGGGGAAGTACTGCTTTTATAATAGTAGTTCTTTATCTCGGGAAAGACACCACCTTGCCCTCAAGATTGTTGCAAATACAATACTGAATAATTCCCTGGGAAATAACACAATACTGAATTATTGCCTGGAAAATTGCCTGGGTATTCTTGGTATACCAAATCAGAAAGTTCAGGGAACCTCTTGGTTGGTAGTAGATCGTACTTGCTCTTCTTGACCTTTCATTGACTACTATTCCATGCTTTACCAAAAATCCATCATTGTAGTGTAACAAATCACCATAAAGAAAATAAAACCCTACTTTCCAATAGCATTTGAATAAGTTGTTTTTAACTCTGCATTCTGCTTTTTGTGCCAAGGTTACAACCTTCATGCCTACATAAAAACCCATCTGTATTCTCTTTATTCTTCCAATTTCCCTCCCCAGACCTCCAAGTCACTAAAACTGTGTTCCAGGTTTCTTCTGGCTCTCTCAATCTCCTATATAAATCTGTTGCTGTGGGGAACAGTTGGTAAGCTTCATGCATTTTGGCAAGTTCACTGATGCATTTAAGGTGCTTTACTCCAGGAAGGGAGCACACATTTCAAACGACAATTTAATTTCAGGACTACCACTTCTCATTAAAGAGCTCCATGTTACTCTACTTTCTGCTTTCTCTAAGAAGTAATAACTTGATTCCAAATACCCATTATTGCCCACAGACCATTCTCCCTACCCTCCTTACCTTGGTCTATGATTGCAAGTTATCAGCTTTCTGATAACTTTTTAATCTTATCTAGAAACCTTTATCTTTTTTTTTAAGATAAAGGTTTCTTTTCATAGAAACCTTTATCTTAACATGTATCTGTGCAACCCGTATAGACAGACACCCCTCAATTTCATCAGTTTTTCCCTTAGCAGAAAAACTAGGTTGCATGAATATGTTAGCTAGGAAGGCAAACATAGCATTTCTATGCTAGCAATTTAAACAGATCCCCTAAATCTATACTTATGGGTCCCAAATTGAAATCAAATTTCTCCTTAGAAGCTGTTAAAGTATAAATTTGATGGGGCTGTTTTATAGAATTTAAAGGAATTCCTGCAAACATTACATAACCTTATTTGGCAACTCTGCCCCCTCCAAGATAATCTCTGTTTAAACATTAAAAAATAACTACCAGAATATCAATCTCATCCTCAATAAAGAAATGACTGTTGTATACTTACAATTTAATGAGTACCAAAATGTGCCAGGTGCTTAGTTTATCAAATTCTACTATAGACAGCTCTTACAATGTGTGTTATAAGTGAAAACTATACTTCTAAGTGTCTTTAAATATTAAAATGGTGGATCTGGGAGTCAGCCTTAGGCAATCAGATTGCAGATCTGTACACCTAATCACCAATTTTATACACACACACACACATATCATTCATATATATATATATATATATATATATATATATATATATAAACTGCCAGGCTCATAGTTATCTGCAATTTAAAATGAGAAAACTTAGGCAAAGAGAAGTTAAATATTTCGCCAGGCCATTCACCTATAAGTGGTGGATCTCAGATTTATTGAGATCTTTTCACAAAACACAATGCCTCCTTTATAAATTTTCCTTTCTAATTAAATCTTGTCTAATAGCATTATTCTCTCAGTTATTTATTTACAAAACAACCTTGCATAACAAACAAATTCTATACAAACTCACTGACTGCATTTAAAAATGTATTTATCTCACATATCTTTGTGGTTCTACTTACTCAGGCTGGGCTTGCTTGCGTGTCCGCACTCAGCTGTAGGTCAGCTACATAACTTTCTGATCCTGGATGGGCTCGTTCACATATCTTGGGATTGACTGGCTGTCAACAAATTTAATGTGGTATTAGCTGCAATGACAAAGGCCATTTGACTGTGCTAGCCTGGGTATGTTCAGATGGCAATGGCAGATTTTCAAAAAAAAAAAGTGGAAATGTGAAGATCTTTTTCAAACTTCCATTTGTGTTATATCTGCTAACATCACTCTAATCAAAACAAGTCACTTGGCTGTGTCTGAACAGTGAGTGGGAGGACACAACACATGGCATAGGGGGTAGAAAGGTGAGGAGTGAAGCACTGGAGCTATAACACAATCTACTGCAGTTGTTGTTGGGAATAAGTTATAGAATTACGCACTCAGTTGTGTGCATAAGAACAAACTACTAAATTTCAGGAATTTTGAGTCAGTGAAAAACCATTCATAGGTTGAAATTAGTCCATAGAGGTTTTGTACCACAAAAACTAGGCAACTACTACAAATCAGGGCTCTGTAAAGTCAGTTTACCAGTGTACCACTATACATCTTAAGACTTTCAGTTTCAACTTTCTCCTAAGTATAGAAAATTTCAGGTGATTATGTGATTGTTATATTTCTATTTTGCATCAAAGAAAATAATATGGGTATTATTACCAGGTTGCTGTTTTGTTTTCTTTTCCTAAATTACCGTCTACATGTGTAAATAGTCTAAAATTCTAAAAATAGATGGCTCATCATTTCATGACAGGTATAGTAAGACTAGTAATTAACACCATCAAAGAAATTACTTATGAATTTAAAGGTTCCAATTTGCTATTTTCAAGTATTTTAAGTCTCATTCATTCTGTGTTTTCAGCAATAATCCCCAGGTAGATAATAGGGGGGGGGGGGCGGGCGGGGGAAGGGATGAAGGGACAGCATCAGATGATAGAATGTATGAATTTTTGCCTGTAAACAGCTGAGGCTATAATTTTGGCTCACCTAAAATTATAGGTCATATGAGGCCTTCTATCATTCAAAGGATTTGGGCAAGAGATTATTTTTCATTAAAAATATTCTTTTTATTTCAAATACCAGTAAAACTGTTTTTCACAAACTCCTGTGACTTACAAAGCTGGGAAATACAGGAAATGGGAATCTTTCTATCCTTACAGCCATCACCCAATTCTCTGTTGTTGTCACCATCAACAACAATAAAGTTTACAATAGACCATAATTCAAGAAATTATATAACACTGGTGTTCCAAATAACTATCTATTGTTTTTCATTCCTCTGTGGGTAAGGAAAGTGATTCTTCTATCTCTGTGAGAATTTTAACTATGGTAGTAAAATGCAAAACTCTACAATTTCTTTCTTATGGAGAAGTAAAACACTGAATCTTATACATACATATATTCTATATTCTTTCCCTTTCTCTTATCACTTTCTCTTTATATGTATAATACATACATATACTTTTTTTTTTACTTTTGCAGAATAGAAAATGATTATGATTGAAACCAAAATGTGCCAGTTCAAATTCAAGTTCAGTGACTACAAAGTACTTAACAAAGTACTACAAAGTAATACCGAGTGCGGTATTTATTTTCCTCACCTGTAATATGGACATAAATAGTATCCAACCCAGAAGGTTGTTATAAATATTCAAAGAGCTAATACATGTAAAATACTTAGACCAATGCCTATAAATCCTCAAAAAGTGTTTCCTGTCATCATTCAGAAATCCAAAGTATTTTCAGTTAAGTAGGTTTTTAAAAATTAATCCGTTAACTCAATGTTTAATCATATTAGCTGCCATTATTATATATTGCCTTTTTTCTCAGTGACGTGTGTTATATCAATACAATTTAAGAATGTTTAGACACAGTCTGAGGTAGGCAACAGAAGCTCAAGGTAAAGAAAAGAACCTCCTATTTCAGTTTTAAGGCCACTGTGTGTTATTTACCCAGAAACATATGTCACAAAGACCTTATGAAAACATGATTTCTGTGTCACTTACAGTTCCATAGTACAGAAATTATAAACAAGATATGATAGAATTGACTGAGGTATACTTATCTTTTTTAGCTGTTATTTAACCAGGAAAAAAGTCAGAGAATGCTAAGAAATTTTTATTTTTGTTTTTGTCTTTTAATAAATACAACTTCACACTGAGGACAAAGAGAAAATGTACCTTGGTATCTTTTCATGATGTATGCCTAACAAAAGCCCAAAGGACATTACAGGAAAAGAGCCAACATTCCTTGTAATAACATAATTTATTATAGATGCTGACTTTACAACTTTATAATATACTATGATATAACTGATACAAAGACATATTTTGTAAGCGTGGAACTTGATTATATAGAACATATAACTGGAAATCTCACAGATATAAAGACATGTATATCTCAATGCAAAACCCACTGAGCTAAAAACTGGCAATTGAAAAATTGTATAGTGATTTTACTATACAGTGCTTATAGATAAGCCATGATAAGTAGAGAAACATGAAACTTGCTATTTATATGTATATTTATAGGAGATTAAAAAGCCTCAGACACTTTCAAATATAATATTCATATATTATAAGAAAATGATATTAGATGAATTGAATTAAAAAATTTAAGCTTATGATAGGTAATCACTCAAAATCAACCAGAGTTGAATCACTATTCAGGGGCCCAGAATTTCAAAGAATAGCACTGTCAACCAACTTTAGTGATCCTTGCCTTTAGATAAAATAAGAAAAGACATTAAACAATTTATAGTGGGGCCTCCCTGGTGGTGCAGCAGTGGAGCGCTGGGTTGAGAAGCTGCCCGCAGCCTCTGCAGCACCGGTTCGATCCCCAGCTGCTCCCGGGCCATGGGAGGAGGGTTCCACGTGGCGCGCAGACCTCTCCTGCCGCCCGCTGCTGCCCTCAGCAGTGTACTTCGGTCCCTCTGCCTGCTCTGCTCCCCGCTCTGGCTCTGGTGAATTCTCTCACCCTCCCACGCTTCTGACTGTACCCAGTGCTTGTATAAATAAATAAAGAAAGCTTTAAAAAAAAAAACAATTTACAGTGTACACAAATACTTTCATTATATCTAATGAAATTAAAATTGTTTATATAACTGGTCTCATTATTCAGCACTGTTAAATGCCCTCTGCACAGAGAATACTCATCTTCCTTAGTCATTAAAAAAAAAACAATTCCAAACAACAGATCAGCCATTTTACCCAATAATTCAACTCCTAGGCATCTAGGATGCCAATCAAATGGCAACATGCACTCCCATGTTTACTACATCAGCATTTACTATAACTAAGGGAATCAAGATGTGATATTATAGACAATGGAATATTATTAGTCAGTGATCAAAAAAGATAAACTCTGGCAATTTGTGGCAACATGAATGGAGCTGGATAGGATAATGCTAAGTCAAATGAGTCAGAAGGAGAAAGATAAATAGGAAGTGGTTTCACTAATATGTGAAATACAAAGAATAGTATTAAATATTAATATACTAAAAGATACAAAGTATATATAGTGGAATATAAAGAGTCAGATAAAGACTAGCTTAAAAACTAACCCTTGGGCCTCCCTGGTGACACAAAGGGTTGAGACGCAACCTATGAAGCTATCTGCAGCCACTGCAGCATGAGTTCAATCCCCAACCAGGGAGCAACACAAATGGTGCAGCAGACCTCCCCTGTCTTGCCCGCTGCTCCCCTCAGCAGTGTAGTTCTGTCAGTCTACCTGTACTGTTCTCCACTCCGTCTTTGGTAAATCTTCTCACCCCCCACACCTCTGGCCTGTACCCCAGTTCTTGTATGCATAAATAATAAATAAATCTTAAAAAGAAATAACACTTGATAGCGGACTACAGACCTAAACACCAGTGGGTGGGAGGGGTTAAGGGAGGGCTAAGAACAAAGAGAGAAGGAAACATAATGGACTATGGTGGAAGAATATGGGGGATTTGGATGTGGGTGCACTACGGTGGTAATAGTGGATGAGGATATCTGAATACTACCTCAATTTAAAAAAATTCCAAAGAACATATTATGTTGACACTGGTATGTTGACGCTGGGTGATTTGATCCAGCATTTTTTTCCTGATAAATCTACAGAAAAAAAGAAAAAAACTGTTTTTAGGAGTAAGATGAATGCTTTTGTGGATCCCTTTACAGATTAAAATGGTTGACTCAGCAGCACTCCAAGTACAATGTAGAGCTTAGAAAAGCAACCTGATGGCACTTAAGTTTACACTCAAGACAAGTGTTTTATTCACACAGATTTCCCTTAGCTAAAATTAATTTCTCTCTTCTTTGTGCTTGCACAGCACATGAGTTCTTCCTCTCCTGTAGTGTTTGTCACATTTTGCCTAATTCTGAGCACCACTGCTTGTTGTGAAAAGGAGAAATATCAATACCTACAAATATCTAGATAAACTTTTGAATGTTTTTCTATTTCTTCCCTCCTTCTCCATGTATTCTTCTCCTCTAAAATCAATACTCTAAAGCATATGCTGCTACCCAGAATACCAAGTATAGGTGGATTGGTACTACTACAAAATAAACAGCAATGAAAATGAAAGACAAGAGTGAGTTAGAATGAAGGCACAATATCTATTTTATGTTGTTTAAGTCTATACTCTGGTATGCCAAGAAACTATTAATGTCTTTCTTTCTGAACAAAAAATGTTTATAGTGTATATTGTATCATGAAAATCAGATTATTTGATGAGTTTGATGTGTCCTTTATGGCCAAAGGCTGTTATCTCCCTATGAATAAATTCAATCTCAGAATAAACTCTTTCACTTCTCTATCTTCTAGTACTTAGTGCCCTCAATATAGGAAGCATTAAAAACTTTTGTTAAAGTACTTTGATCAAACCAATTATGTTTACATTTATTAATTCTAGTCAGTCAGTCAATAATTTGGCAAACCTCCCCCATCTATTCTATACACATAGGCCACTACCATAATAAAGGAAAGAAAAATATCTTTAAATGACTGAGTTTCAGCTATCTTCTGTGTTTCCTGGGGAGTTGAGGCACAGAGAACAGATATAAATAGTTCAAGGAAACTGAAACCTTTCAATTATCTTATTATAACTCAGCTGTGTTAACAATTTCACAAGTTTACCATTTCAAGTAATTTAAAGACCATTATCTTGACAAAGGCACAGAAGCCTTAGGAGTAAGATGCACTACTATAGATTTGTGGTCTCTTAAGAATACATGGGGCAAAATCATTATGAACTATGTTTAAAAAGGACTTGAACACACTTTCAACCAAACATTCAAGAAAGTATTTTCAAGTATGAAACAAATTAGATGCTTGATTTGTTCATGTGACATCAGACAAGTTTTCTTGACTGAATAATCATCCATCCATTTCATGAAGTAAACAGTTGTTTGGTTATGTGTAAGTGTGTATATATATATATGTGTACATATACATATGTGTGTACATATACATATATGTACACACATATATACACATGTGTGTCTATCGTGTATATTAAGAGAGCGACAGAGAGAATGAATGATCAATGGATGTAAGACAGACCAGAAACCAGGGCAACAGAATATAGTATGAGACATAATAGAAAGAAATTATTATGCCTAGTCTGCTCAAAAGTTCAGTGTTGTCAGGTGATAGCTTAGAATTTTACTTTGTATTTGTATCAGTCTTTTTTCTGGGAGTATTAGAACCTATTCTGTAGACGTACACGAATATGTAATGTCTCACTCATAGACTTAGTCTGTCATTGGCTATGTTTGTTTAAAGACACTTAATTTCTTTTATATTATGTTATCTTAAGCCACTATTTTACTAGCAACATTTTTGTGAAGGAAAAGTAAATTCAGTATAGGATTGTGCTATAATACTACAAGCATCACGTAAGAGACCAAAGAAATAATCTCCCTTATCATTATAGCAGCATCAACTAAATCCTTATAAGACTATCTGGCTTCCTTTGTGAAAATGTGAAATAAGGCTTTTTATTGTGTTTCAGACTGTCAAACACCTTGCATACTATGGAAGATTAGCCTCTGATCTGTACCACAAAATGTGTGAATCCACTAATACTTTGTGGTTATATGACACTTATCATAAATAGAAAATCTTATTATCAAGCTTTATGACATATTCTGATTTAAAGGTCTTAGGGACCATAGAGTAATCAAGAGACTATATAAAATATAACTGCACTACAATAGTTATTTCATTTTTTATGTTATGCATAATTAGATTTAGTATCATCCGTGATTTTTAAAAATGAAACCTGTAGGCATTTCTTTCAGTTTAGAAATACAAGACATTAAGAAGCTTATTGTGAGAAACAATAAATGAAAGTGACTGTGAAGGACTTTACAAAATGAATAGCCATATACTGTCAAACAATAATAATCAAAAAGCATTTTTAATGTGAATGTACTAGCAATTTATTTAAATGTACTTACTTATAACCAAACAGTTCAGATGAGCTGCTTTATTGTGAATAAGCCACCCCATTACATTGTATTTAGTTCTGAGCATATTTTAAATGGGAAATATATTAATTTTAGAAACTATTTAGAAGAAAACGCAATACCCTTTGAGGCAAGCTGTAGTATTTGGAAAGATTTAGACTAGAGAAAAGAAGAATTAAAAGAGATGTGATGTTTGAATCTCTCTCTCTCTCTCTCTCTCTCTCTCTCTCTCTCTCTCACACACACACACACACACACACGGCTGTCACATGAAAAAGAATGAACTGTTCCCTCTGTCTCCAGGATTAAGTGGGAAAACACAGACAGTGGGAATAAGTTTTTGATTCCATATAATGTTGAATCTAGAGTTCTCTGTAAATAGAACAAACTAAGTCATCAAGAGGAAATAGTTGTTTAGTTGTTAGTTGTATTCACATACAATTTGGCTTAGCTATTGTGGAAAAGTTTTAAACATGGGAAGAGCAGTGACAAAAACAAACAAACTCCCAACTTTAAAGTATTTGATCCCTTTATGAATATTATACAGTGAATATGAGTAATCTCATTTATGTGTCCTAGTGATGGGGACATCATTAGGAAGAGCAAGAGGCAACGAGCTCTGTCTCCATGATGCTGGATACTGCCACTTTCTAGTTGAAGTCCCCTTTGTGAATAGTTAATAATTTTTTGTGATGGCATCTACTCTTGCTAAAAATAGTGAACCAAAAGCAACTCCATTTATCTTCATTCTAAGATAACAGTAATTTATCCTAGAATGAAGGATAAAATCCTTCATTAACAAAGGATAAATCCTAACTTGGTTAAAGATGTTGGCATAACCACTATTATCATCACAGAAAACTTACTTCCCATTCAATTATGTGCTCTAACCTCACACATGCATTGGTACATACACACAGATGTACACACACACACATAGCATTGGATTTTCATTCACTGACTGAATACTCTCTTTAATAAGCATCCACCCATCCTGAAGTTTTTCTCACTATGAATCTTAGAGCAAGCCTAGTTTGGATGGAGTCAGGTAAGTTAAACTGCAGCTGAATGCAGTGTGGTAGTTTTTGTTTACATTTATGTAACAGAGAAAGTCTCAAGGTAAGATATGGCTGTTAAATTAGGTCTTTTTACCAAACTAATGAGTGCATGGCCAGTGTACACTATAGAACATCACTAAAATTACAGAACCTTTCAGAAGGTTTGAGAGTATAGAAAAAATGAGATGGCTTTTAGATATAGATAGGCATTTCTTTAAGCTCAAGAAGAATTTAAGAAAAAGAATTGTGCTCATTATTATAAAAGTCACAGCTCTAATTCTGCAGAGATAGAAGTCTAGACAGAGCCTCCCTGGTGGCCTAGGGGTTAAGTCTCAGTGCTATCACCTCTAAGGCCTAAGTTGGATCCCTGACCAGGGAGCTAAACCACATGGTGCAGCAGACATCTCCAGTTTCACCTGCTGCTCCCCTTAACAGTGTACTTCAGTAGATCTGCCTGTTCTGCTCCCCACTCTCTCTCTGGTGAATCCAATCACCCCCACACCTCTGACCTACATCCCAGTTCTTCTAAATAAATAAATTAATTAATTAATTAATTAAATCTTTAAAAAATTCTAGACAAAGAATTACCAAGAAATCACTGTGTTTAGATTAAAGAGAACACCAATTAAATTGGGTTTTTTAGGAGAGGGGTTTTGAGCTGTGTTCTAGGGAAATAGACTATAGATACTGTTTTTTGACAACGTAAATAGGTAAATGAATTAGTTTTGAGGCTGATGAAAAACTTAAGACTAGAAAGATACATTTGTGAACCAAGAATAACCTGAAACTTAAGGCAAACTTATTGTGCTTATATACTTATAATTCTGTTGACCATATATAGTTTATTTCCATGATTCCCTGACATGGTGCTTAGGAAGAGCTTTATACTTCTGTATTTCACATTCTGAAATACTTACTGTGACTGATGATGAACAGAGGGAAAGGACCAGGGAAGAATAGAAAAAAGTTAAAGTTTTCAAAGTTTTTAAAGTTTTCCATCTACAGTCTCTATCCCTCCTAAAATTTTTCAAATCCAACTCCAGTGCTTTTTAAACTTGACTGAAGACAGCAGAGTTGGGTACAGAACATTTTTGTATTGTGGGTATAATACATTTTTCTTGTTTATATACCATATAGTGATATACTACAGTATTAATGGAATAGTATATAATCATCCGTATTATGAGTGAACCATTTAATCTTCTAAAATATCAAAATAATGAAGGACTCATTTTTGTGATGTTTTAAAAATAATTTCATAAACATAATAGTGTAACATCACTCTCTCAAATTCATTGCCTTTTTTCCATCCCCAATTCTATTATCCCAGTATATAACACCTTGTAATTTCCTGGTTGGACTACAGTAATCGCCTAAATTCATGTTTTCCTCTATTCCATTTGTCCTATGAAAAATACACAGAAAAATTTTATAACACAGTTTTGCAATTTTCATACAGTTGTCTAAAAAGTTTCAGTAGCTCACCATTAACTGTAGAACGAAAATAGGTAGCCACTGTATTTTACTGAGAAAATTCTACTTAAGGTGTTTTAGTGCACTGATCTTAGCAGAAGGATAGAATAAAAAGGAAGGTAGGAAAATGATGTACATGGAAATTTCAATAATCTGGAACAAACTAAGTCATCAAGAGGAAATAGTTGTTCAGTTGCTAGTTGTATTCACATACAATTTGGCTTAGCTACTGTGGAAAAGTTTTAAACATGGGAAGAGCAGTGGCAAAAACAAACTCCCATCTTTAAAGTATTTGATCCCTTTATGAATATTATACAGTGAATATGAGTAATCTCATTTATGTGTCGTAGTGATGAGGACATTGTTAGGAAGAGCAAGAGGCAACAAGCTCTGTCTCCATGATGCTGGATAGGAATCTTATGTACATGGAAAATTATGTACATAGAAATTTCAATAATCTGGTCAGTGATGAGAACCTAACTGTGGTAGTAGCACTTACAATTCAGGAGCACTTACAATACACACATGCAAAAAATTGCAAAATTTGAATTGCTTTCACAATAGTTTGATTTAAAGAAGAAAAATGAAAAGTTGAAATTTGGGTGATACTAACAAAAAAGATTTGCTACCAGTGACTATAATGGGGGAAATTAGAAAAGGGAATTAGATTGAAGGATGAATTGATTAATTAGAAATTATTATGGGAACATAAATAAAAAGGCTCATTGGCTGGCAATAGGGCAATGGCTTTTGTTTTGAGTTAGGACTTGAAATTTGATAAATATGAGAATTTAAATATTAAGAAGATATTAAAATTCATGGGGATGTGTGCATTCTCAGAGGAAATGGCTTTAAACAGATAAGAACATAATGTCAGAGGCTGAACTTTAAAGAACACCTAAACTCAAGAGGGCAGCTTAGAAGTTAGAGTTGATAAACATTAAGAATACATATAGGAAGAAATACAGACGAGTTCAGCACTACAGAAGTTCAACAGAAATAAATTGCTAAAATATCAAAGATATTTTATGCAAAAAGATAGTCTTTATATCTGGTAATACAAAAAATTCTACCAAATCCAAAGATGGCATTTGAAGAGTACAAATCAGAGTGGTGGTGATGGGTGATAAATTTTATGACATTTAAAGGAAATGGAGACAATAACACTTTCATAGCACTTCATAATTTATAATGGGCTTCTTTTATATATTAGAATTTTAAGAAATTGGATACTGTTTGCTTCAGGTAAGATAATATTTAAAAATCAAGGAAATATGACAACATTTAAAGACCAAAAATGCCAGAAAGGGGAAAAAATGAAGAAGCTGGTGGTGGGGAAAACAGGAAGCTAATTCTACCCTGAAGTGCACAGGCACTGAATGAAGACCACAACTGAGGGAAGAAGCAGTAAGTTTTACTAAGACCTATTGAACTAAAATTAAGAACTAATGAGAAATTTCACCTTTTTTCCCCCAGGAAAGAGAAAAAGTGATGATCTTCTGACAAGTTTTCAATAAGAACAGTTCTGTGATAGTCATAGAACTGTGAAGCATGTTAAATTTTGACAGGTTTTGGTGATATAAAATTAGGACTGAAGAAATAAAATATTAGGAAGGGACTCAATATTGAGTATTTGCTTTTGGGTTTGGCAAATCTGTCAGTGAAATAAAATCTAAAGCAAACATAATCTGATGTAATTCTTAAGAGTACCAACTTATTAAACCATAAAATTCTAAATATGAAAGTTCTTAATATTTTAAAGTATTTTTTCTTTTTCTTTTTCCTTCTGACTTACTTCACTGAGCATAACCCCTTCTAGCTCCATCCGCATTGCTGCAAGTGGCAGGAGCTGGATGGCTTCACTTATAGGAGGAATATAGGGGAAACAAGTAAGGGATATGTGAAAAAAATAATAAATAAAAAACTGAAACTAGCAGGCAACTATAAATCCAAGACATTCTACAGGGAAAGGGGAGGGGGAGGAATCAAAACAGGGCTCTGGAAAAGCACAAAGGACTATGGTGATGGTGCATAGGTAAATCGGTGGTGGAAATTTTATGGGGACTACACTTGAAAGGAGAAATCAAACATTGTACAAAAATGAACTATGATGCTATACACACACATTTTTAATTTATTATTAAAATATTTCTAAAAATCTGTAAATTTGATCCTATACTTTCTTAATGGCAGCCTTAGTATCCCATAATAGCAATATCCTAAATTGTGAGGATACTTTCACATGCATTATCTTATTTGATCTTCACAAGTCTAGACAGTATTCACCTTTAGTCAAGGTAATGAATTTAGAAAATTTGAATTGCTTTCAAATTTGATAATCACAAATTTTCTTTTCCCCTACCATTTGTAATAAGGAATTAGTGAAAACTCACAAGAGAAATGAAAAAAAAAATCCCATCATATATTGGTATAAAAATTTGTTTCTCCCTATGGTTTCAGTTTTTACTTTGTCCTCAGCCTAGTCATAAAAAACTGTGTTGTGCCTACAGCTGAGGTTCATCTAAGAATAACCTCTGTACTTACAAACTAACTTAAAGGACTTTGTAACTTACTTTTTCTTTGGGTTTGATAAAATTCTAAGCTGGTCGCAGCAATAGAATTAAACACATTCAAAGTTCTGAAGTTCAATCAAATAATTCAGCAAATTGTACTGAGTACCTTCTCTATGCAAATATTTTGATATGTGTTTAAAATTTACATCACACAGGCAAAATAAATGTTCAGGGAATAGGGATAGGTTTTTAGTGATTGCAAGCTCAGGATGTGCAAGAAGAGTGATATCACTGTCAGAGAAACAAATGAGTTCCTAGGCTGTTTTGCAAGATGTCTGGCATATAGAACAAAGATGGTAACAGACCACTGTATTTTCCTTTATATTATCATATTACCACATTGAACATGTTCACTTCTGGCCTCTTAGAAAAATTATAGGAATCCTGAGGAGAATGTCCAGAGTGAGACTGACTCAAAAAAATGTGGCGCCAGCAATGCCTGAAAGATTTAAGAATTAAGAGTATGGAGTCTGTGAACTGACTATATATAGACAGAAGGAAGGTTCATCTGAATATATACAGACAGAAGGAATTCAATTCATCATTGAATTCCAACAGAGGGAAAAATTAAGGCCTTTGTATTGACCTTATTGGTTCAGAATACAATTTTGGATTACTTCATGAGGATTTTATTTTACTATTTATTTAAAGATAACTTATTAGATAAGGGATTGAATTAGGGAATATTCTTTCCAAATTTGAATATCATTCTTCATGTTTATTTATAACTTAATGATATTAGATTTGTGGATGACTAAAAAATAAAACTTCATGGAAATAAAAAAGATTTTTGTCAAAGGAAATAATATTTATAGAAAAGGTACCATTTGAGTTGGAGTTTGAATGATTGGCAGGATTTTGACTGTTATAGTGGGCACCTCAAGCTAACAAATGATATAAGTATATATGGATTATGATTACTCATATTACAGCTTAGATATGGATTTTCTGATTTGGTCACCTTCATGAAATTTCATTCATTAATAAAAAGGGGAGGTGGAATCTTGTTTGTTTGTTTTAATCTAACCAAGCAATCTAGGTTCACCAGTATTTAATCAGTTCTTTTAGGTAAAGTTTGTTGTTTTTAATCTAACCAAGCAATCTAGGTTCACCAGAATTTAATCAGTTCTTTTAGGTAAAGTTCAGTTTCTTTTGATAAGACCCTCAGTCTTTCAGATTCCACCTTTTGCCCTTTATCTATTTTAGAGGATATTTGAAACTATTAGTAGAAAAGTCTTTTATTACCTTGAGGCAATGAGACAAAGGGTTATTGTATTTGAATAGTGTTCTCTACCTTCTTTGGTATCTGGTGATATCCTTTGGATGTGTAGTTGGTTCTATTCTTTCATTTGAAGTTGATGGCTAGAAAAACTCAAGATCTTTGCTTTCTCAGTATGATCAGGGCCTAGTAGCCATCTCTACCAAAAGATCTCATCTTTTTGACACTTTGAACATCCCTGGTTCAGAAGGTACATTCTGCAGTCTTTATTATTAGAGTATAATCGTGCTCTTTTAACATCAAGTCTCATAGGAGGTCAAGTAGCTCTCAAACTCAGGTAATGAAGTACACAGGAATTATCAACAGTGCTAGAAAGTAAAATCCTGTTCTCCCCCCACCTAACTAGGTTACCGGAATTGGTCCCCCTCTGCCTGCCAGGAAAAATCTGGGAATTGAGGCATAAGTTTCTTTGTTCTTGAGTTTTCCCATACCTATCTGGATAGCTCTAAAATCAAAACCTCTTACCCTACTTTCTCAAAGTGAGTGAGTAAAAATATCGTTGGTTCCCTTTTTTAAGCACTTCTACCCCTTTCCCATAGTTCTCTGCTAAACAGGAAAGACTATTCTACTTTATCTTCCTCATAGCCACCATCTTCCTCATACCAGCCTTTGACATAAGTATTGGTGGTGGACTGGAAAATACTGACTTTACAATGTGAGAAACTCTATCATTTGGGTCATTAGGCCTATTTTTGATATTACAAACAATAAATAAGTTTTATATTTTATCCATCAACAGTAACTTGATTTGCCTAACAACTTTCAAAAAACAGTGTATATTAAATGTCAAAAGTTGAATATTAACTTTTTATTTTGTATATTCTATATAATAATCTAGATCTTCAGTAGAAAGGTGCCTTGGATTGAATAGGTCTAATATCTAGAAAGTTCCATTAATATTTCTTAAAATATTGCTCCCTTTTCCAATTACACATATATACTGGTCTATAAATCTGCTTTTGTTAATTTCCTATTTAAAGTCTTTTTAGAAATAAAATAAAATAAAATCTTTTCAGAAACTTCCCTGACTAACCAGACTAAATTAGGAGCCCTGTGTGCACTTCCACAAGCTCTCACACTTATTCTTTCATAATACTCATCATTCTTTTACTTCTTTAATGTCTACAATTCCTAACAGATTTGAACTCAAAATATCCCACATCTAGGATATTTTCCTGAAAGTAACAGATGCTTAACAAATATTCACATGAGTTATAGTTTTATCTATATGCATGAGTTATATTCCTCACTTATAAAGCAATAAATTGGTAATCTAACTTACAGGTCCTTTGAAATTTGTCAATGTGTTGTGACTCTGAAAGATGAACTCACTGTGGTTAGAATGACGACATCAAGTTCTAGTCCTCCAGAGCTAGGGTTTGGAACTCAGGAAATTCACCAATAAGTGCCACCTTGTCGTATTTCTTGACAAGTAATAATTTATCCTCTCTTCAGGGAATTCTACATTGACACAAGAATTCTTTCAAACTACAGGAAGATCCTTCATTAATACCTACGTTCATAATGAGGGGGTTCTACTTTAAGATACCTAATAATCTTCCACAGATTTTTATCAACTTGCAATTGTGTCAAGTTTTCTCACAGGGTAATTTCACCGTTAGCTAGCCCTTCTGTTTTATGTGGCTTCAATTAACCAGATTCAGTCAGTTATGGCTACAAGATTGTGACTACAATTTACATAGCAATCCATATGTAAATTGTTACTCTATTGGGTTAACATTTGTGTTTGCAACTGGAAAATCAATGAAAAGGAACTTAATTTCAAACAAGCGTACACATTAAAAAAAAAATAAGAGGGGAGGGCACTATTTTTGATTCTGAGATAGCAACCACACTAAATCTATTCCAAAAATGCAAAGAGAGAATAGGGGTCATTAAATAGACTATGACCTCTGCCTATTTTATTGTAAAAACGTGTACCTCCACTCATGCATTGCAGAATTTTAAGGCCATTAAAAGCAAAGGCACGTAAATTTAGGGTAACTTGAGAAAGCACAGGTCAACCTCCACCATCCACTACAGAAGCAGTCCCTTCCACAGCCACGAGGGCAGGCGCTGTTCGTCCCACCCTTGGGTGGCATCCAGAACAATGCCTGGCAGAGTAAACACCTAACATGTATTTGCTGAATGAATGAAAGAAGCCCGACTGCAAAGGTTGAGCGGTAAGTGGTTTGTCAGCAGGAGGCACAGCCGAGGCTGGCTGGCATTTCTTCAGCCCCTCACCTTCCTGGCAGTTCTGAATTCCACCGGTTGCCCATCTTTCGGAAGGGCTCGGATCCTGTCCCTAAATCCCGCCACTCCTCACTTCATCTGCTCATTTTTCACACAGGCTCGGCCGTTTCTGAGGAACGTCCAGCCGGCCAAGCAGGGGGCAGGCGGCGAGCAGTCTGACACCTTTCGGGGGCTCCAACACCCCCACACAAAGGGTCTGGACCTTCTTTTCACAATCTTGTTACCTACCTACCCGTGCCGAAGCTAAAGTGCCAACCTGGGCTCCGTCAGACACAGCGAGGAGGGAGGAAAAGGACGCCAAATCTCACCAGGAGAGAGGGCCGCCCCAGAGCTCGGCGCACTCGGCTCACGCGCGCTCGGGCCCGACGCCTCGCGCGCGGGGTTGCGAGGGCCGTGGCGCGAGGGCAGCCGGGGGCGCGCGCGCGCGGGAGGGGGCGGGGGGCGGGAGGGAGCGGGGGAGGGTGGGGAGGAGGAGCGCCGCGCGCCAGCAGGTGGGCGCGTCCTCCCGCGCGCGTGCGCGCGCCGCGCCGTCTCGCTCACGTTCGCCGCGCGCCGCGTCCCCTGCCCGCCGAGCGCGCGCGGGTACCTCTCGGTGTCTCGGCGCCGCACACTCACCGGAGCTCTCGCCACGGCCGTCGCCTGGGCCGCGGCTCGCCAGCCCCGCGGCTCAGCCTCCGTCCCTCGGCGCTGCGTCCCAGCCCTTCTCCCTCTCCCTTTCCTTTCCGCCCTTCCCTCCCTGCGGCTGTGCGGAGAGAGTCTGGCTACGAAGCAGGCGGGCTTGAGACGGGGCTTGGAAAATGGAGGTGCCGCGCCTGGATCATGCCCTCAACAGCCCCACCAGCCCCTGTGAAGAGGTGATCAAAAACCTCAGCCTGGAGGCCATTCAGCTGTGCGACCGGGACGGTAAGTGCGTCCGGAAGCGGGAGGAGAGGGGCCGAGCCCGGCCCCGGCGCCGCGGCCGCCCCGGCTCAGCGCGCGCCACCCGCCCCGGCGGCGGGGTCTTTTGTTTTTCCCCCCTCCTTTCCTTAAGCCCCCCTCTTTGGGGGCCCCCCGACGGCCATCCCTCAGACGCGAAAAGCAGAGGAGCCCCCGAGGCTCAGGCTTTGGCGCGGAAATTCGCCATCGACCGCGGCCCCGGGGCCGCTCGCTTTCCTCGCCCGCTCGGACCAGCAGAGGAGCTGCCCCGGTGAGGACGCCGTTCCCGCCCGCCGGTCCTGCCCGGGCAGCGGCGCTTCCTGGCTTTGCCGCAGTCCGGGTTTCCTGGGGTCTTGGGGCCACTGGAGGGGAAATCCCCTCTGGATGTTTCTAGCACAATCCACAACCCCCCCACCCCACCCCATCACTAACCCCTTCCTCACGCACACACTAGTTAGCATTCTTTCCCAGAAACTTATCAGTTTCTTATCTCCAACCTTCAGACCCTCCCCCCCCCAATATTTATAAGTCTTTTTATCCTTATAGAATGGGATCACAATGTCAGTTTTTTCCAGTAAAGGGGAGGGCGAAGAGGGGGAGTGCGTTTCAGCACCAAGGACAGCCGCAAGCTTCATGGGTTGGGGCTGTGATTCATAACTGTCAAAAATCTGTAAAGGAATTGGCCTAATATATCGCCTGTGATTCAGAATATACGGCGAATACTCACCATTGTGTCTTGCTATTATGTAGCTTAGTCTATTGTTAAAGTTGGCAGTCTCCTAAAGGAAAACAAAATGAACACAGGGCGGAGGGTTAGAGATAAGCTAACCATGTGTGCAATGTGGGTAGTTATAGTGGTTCTGTGTTAGTTGCAGTAGTTGGAGAATCCATGCTATTTCAGTAATGTGGAATAGAACTTCATTTGTAAAGAAGTCATTTGATTAGTAACTGGCCAACTGATTGTAAAAAAATGTACATATGGAGTAAAAAAAATTACATGTTTAGATGACCCTGAACATTTTGGGGTGTTAATGTTTAACTATATAGAGACTATGATTTAGACAGATTTTTAGGCAAGGTTATGTAGAGATGATAATACGTTCTCAGTAAGGTCATAAAATTTAACAGTATGCAATCCAAAGAAATACAGAACAGAGGTCTTTCTAAAGTCATCTAAATGGTGATAAGTTGGTTAGGTGTTGCCACACAGTTTAGTTTAGGTTAATTGAGCAATGAAATTCTGTTTTTAGTAGGTTCAGGATGCAGAATAATTGCTCTTTGAAGCCAAAGCCACTTTAAATTATTCCAGAAACAGGTGTAGTAGGGATGAACACTTTTGAAAAGGCTGCTTGTATTTCCTTTGTCCTTAGATATTTTGGTCATTCAAATAATAGATGTACATTATTTGTGGGATCTTCAAAAATTAGCATTTTGGTATTCCATATAAGCTTCCACTATTAGATTATAAAGATTATTTTTACTATACCAGATAGAAAATTATGTGGGTTTTAGTTTATGCCTGCATGAAATGACTTTGTAATGTTACCATTGTAAATATTTCTATTTTCTTAGCTTGATTTTACAAAAAAGAGTCTAATGAAAGTAGATCATTTTCATTTCTTTCAGTGATTTATCAGGATAATTACTATAGTTAATGAAAATAGGCAATGTATTGTTGCTCCTAAGAATCCAGTAATCTTAATACTTAAAATTACAATTACCACATGTTTCAAAGAAGCCAGGGAAAATAAAGTTGCTTTTTATTTTTTGTGAAGTTCACAAAGTTAATAGTGTAGAGCACAAAAATCAATGCTATATTTACTGTGGTCTCTTCTCCTGGACTGATAGCTAATTTATTCTGGTAATAATTTTTAGTTATTCATTTTATGAATCCTGCAAATTATGCAACATTTAATTGGGGGTGGGTGGGTGCTAACATTATGCAGTATATGAAAATTACTTTTCAATCTTTGAATTGATTCGGTATTGACTAAATAGGGTTCCATTTTATAAAATAGCATGTACTGGCAAATACAAAGAGATAACTGTATTTAAAGATATGTAAAAAAAGTTAGCATTATAGGGATAATTTAGGGGGGAATAAGATAGTTTTTTAGAACAATTTAAAAATGTTGCATTAAATTTTTTTCCAGACCTTTTGTCACAATTTTATACAGAGAAATTTTCAGCTAGATGCTGTTTTACTCCCTTCCCTTCCTTCCTTTCACTTTTCTTCCTCTCAGTTCACATCATTTTATTTCTGTAAATATATAGAAAGATGAGGATGTGGCAGAAGGTCTATTATGTGCACATAATAAGTGCTATATTTTAATACTTTTATGGCCATGTAAATGCATTTTTCTTATTTGCTTATTACTTTTTTTTCACTTTTTTTTTACTAATAATCTGGTAATGGGGAAGAATGAAATCATATATTACTTGGAAATGAAATAAAGGTAAGAGAAAGTATAATGTGACTGTTCAGTATGCATTTTCATTTACCCTCTCCAACATAAATGTTTTTAATTTTATAATGTTTTACATATTTCATAATTAAGAGTTGTAGCTGCTAGTAAATATGGCTCTCCTTGGCTCTCGTATTTTTTTTTCCTCTTTATTTCTCTCATTTGTCTATTTTCTTTCTTTTAACTAAATGTCATTGATCTACCACTGATTTGCAATACTATATAAATTTTTGGAGCATAGCTTTACACCTCTATTATGTATTGATACATAAGGTCTCACCTCTGCTACCACCAAAATTATAGTGTGATTCCCACTATCAGATTGACTCTACTCCTCTCATGCTGTCCCTTCTCCCTCTAATAATCACTGAGTTTTCTTAGAGCCTTAGAGTTATTTTTGTTGTGATTTGTTAGTTTGTTTGCTTTGGTTATTATATTCCACATATGAGAGAAACCATCTGGTAATTGTCTTTCACTTTCTGAATTACTTAGCATAATCACCTCAAGTTCTATCAATATTGTTGCAAAAGACAAGATTTCATCTTTCTTAATAGCTGAATCTGTTTACTTAATTGGCAACAATTCACAATGTTTCTTTTATTCATAACTTATCAAAATATTTAATAGTCCCTGAAGATATAGAGCAGGGTGCAAGTAGTCATGTAATTACTTTTTTTTTTTAATTGAGCAAGATGGTTCCTATAAGCACATATTATCTCATGTATATTTTTATCCTAGGCATGTGTGCTTTGATTGCTAATACATGGTTCCTGCATAGAAATTACCTGTGGTTTGAAATGAGAATTCTGAATAGACTTCTGTTAGGGAACCTTCTGAAGATATGCCGAGGGTCTTGCAGTTTCTGAAATTGTTGTTGCCAGTATATTTCTGTTCCTCCGTCTCTTCTCTGCTGAAGAATACTCAAGTTGTGTTTATGATGTACTTTAATTTTGGCCTTTCCCAGCATTGAAGGAAAAAAACTAATTTGTCATCTTGAAACATCAGTAATATCAGAACCTGTGCTCAGTGTGTTTCTTCAGGTAGGTACTTCAAGCCTTACTGATATGTGAGAAGAAAAAACAGCTCCCTATTCTACCTATGATATAGTTATTCTACAATACTTCAACTTCTCTTCATCTTTTGTATTGTAACTATATAATGAAGCTCTGTTATTGAAAATAATAGATTTATCTAAATGTTGATTTACATGCTTCCCTGTACTCTTGTTGTAATGGTAAGGAAGAAAATATGAATTTAATTTGTTGTATAGCCTTTAAATCCACCCCCAAAGCTTCTTGGCTTTAACAAGTTTATTTCCATGGCCAGGCTAGTTTATGGCTGCCTAGATAAATAAAACTTATGGAGGTTATGATATTAGTCAACAAGGGCACACATTTTAAAGAAATTGCACAGACAGAAGTGGACAGATTTCCCTGTCTTAATTCCTAATAATAGTTGTTTTTTGGGTTTTTTTGGTGGGAAAAGAAAAAAAAAACTTTCCTTTTTTTCCTTGTTTAAAAAGATAAATTCCTTTGAATTTGGACATTATCATATCTATTTAACTTATAAATCAGTTGGGACCTTCTTCCTTATGCTTATTGAACTGTGCATTCAACAAATTATAACTTTGGGAACAAAATAACACAGAAATGCTTGGTGACACATTGCTGTAGTAGATAATCCTTAATGACATTTTCTGAAACAGACGTCTAGGAGACATATCAATAACTTTCCTTTAATAATCCAAGAATGATGGGTAGTCATTACTCAGTCTCATAGAGCAGCAGACCTCTGCTAAAACATTAACATCTTGTAGATAATATAATGTTAAGCAAATTACATAGCCTTTTAATTTTTTTTCAGTAATGTTTAGATCTTTGTTTTTTTTTTTATATCAGTTGAGTTTTGTTTATTTTGTAAGATCCTTCTACTTCATGAATATTCAGTGGAAACTAAGTTCTGAATTTTAAAAGAATAGTAAACTTTAGAATCACAATTACAATATTTTTATTCTTTGCTTTTATTTTACCATCCCTTCAGTAATATCCTAGTCAGCCTTAATCCTAAGAGCTGTTTTCAGCTTCTTTTTCAAATCTACAGTTTGCTGCTTTTCATGTGCCTTGTGACCTTGTTACTTTGAATAGGTATTTATATCAAAAACCTCTATTTTTGCTTTAACAATTTTTTTATTTATGACTTTCTCCCCTAAGGATTGATCTGTAATAGCCCATGTATGAAACGTTACAAAAAATACAAACTAGATGAAACAGATAAAAAACTTGAAAACCATCAGATTATGTTAAACCAATTTATATTCTTGGTAGGAGTTCTAATTCATTCCCTGAGAAGACCTCAAAGTTATTAGAGTAAAAGTCACATCAAAGGATATGTGCCCAGACTCCCTCCAGTGGTAGAATTACTGATGTGTCATAAGTAGTAAAACTGGCAACTTGTTTTGTTGCCTAGGTAGGCCAGTCACAAATTCACTTTATAGAACACTATGTAGACAACTTTTAAGTCTCTTGGTTTTATTGCTGCTGGTATTTCCCCTTCATCTGGGCCCAGCCTTTTTCTTATAATTTATATAAGGCTAGTTTCCTAATTACTTTTATATTTTATATTAAGCTTCAGTGATGACTGCAGCTGTAACAATCACTGCAGCAAGCATAGTTTGCTAATTTCTAGTTTTCCTTCTCTGCCCATAGTAAATGCACGATTTAAGTTTGCCTTATAGAGTTTGTTTTTTTCTTGGGTTTGTTTTCCATTTCTGTTGAATTTCTAAGAATTTTTATACTTTATTAAAATTCTATTTTTACTATGCTAAGACATAAGCCATATTTTTAGCTGTTTAAAATGTTGTTACTAAATTGTATTATTAAGTAGGAAGTAAATATTTGAGAAGTAAAATGAACATTTGGGGAAGACTTCTAGCAGAAATGTATAGAAGAGTTGAAGAGTCTTGATAGGGAAAACAAGTAGGCAGCATGTTCTCTAGAGGGAAGGACTGTGAGTAGCAATAGCATAAAAGAAACCGAAAAATAATTACCAAGAATTGGTGATTGGGTTTTCAAGATAAAAAAAAAAGATCAGTAATGACTTTAGATTTTAGGTAGTCAAAAAAAATCATTGGCAAGTAGGGGAAAAAAGAGAAAGGAAGTAATATTTAGACATCATGATGATATTAATTTTTTTATATTTCAAATTTTTAGTGTAAGTAGGCATCCAAATATGTCCTAATCCCTTTTCCAGAGCTGCTTCCCTCTCACAGAAATCATATTTCCAGAAGAGTATATGCTGCCTTTTCATTATTCTTTCAATGCGGATACTCAGAAAAGAACCCACGGACCATCTTTTTCAGCTATTTTCTTTATTCCCGTTCTTCAGAGGCTACTCATAATTCAATGATATTATGAGAATCAATATTAATTAAAAACTAAGCATTTGATACTTCATAGAAGTTTGTGAAATAGAGATTTCATAGTAATCTGTACAAAACTAGTTCTGGAATCTTAGAATTTTCAGATGGGTTTATTATAAAGTAAGATGAAATGTTCATGTTAAAAAATCTGAATCTAACAGTAAGAGTTGCCCTTGGAAACTTCTATCAAACATTTAGCAATTCATTTTGTGTTCTAGCGGAAAGAGTTCTAGAATGTACAAGAGAATTATTCATAGAACTCTATATTCCAGTAGGGAGACTATAACTTAAGTATGAAGTAGGAGCAGTCAGGGCAGGAGGCCGGATGGTAGGATGGAACAGCCACCCAGCCTGCCCAGGCTCTGGAACAAGAGAGCTGCCAAAAAGCCCCAAAAGGCCAAAAACCAAAACCAAGGGCTGTAGCAATCAAATACCCACACAATAAAGGCCTGTGGGCTATAGCCAAACAAAGGACAGTGCCCAAAAAGAGGACAAGTCGCTGTCTGTGGGTTCTCATCCACATGCACAATTGCAAGAGAGCTCAGGCTCTAAGAACACCAACCATGGGGTTTATTTTGCAAACAGGAGAAATAAAGAGCTTACTGTAGCCCCAAGTGGCTGGATATCTCAGATAGTGTTGGTGATGGTCACCACCAGTCACCAGGTGTACTGAACAGCACTGGCCAGTAGTGATGGTCACTACTGGTCCCCCAGAGGCAGTGTCAGAGACACCAAGTGTTAACAGCTCTTTGTGAGTTAGTTGGACTATATCAACAAAAAACAGGTCTTAGAGACACCAGGCCCAGGGCCTTTGGTGATCCTTTCAGGCTTTTCTTCCCTCCTCAAAGGTCGGCCGCTGGATTCTTCTTTTCTTCTTTCTTCTTTGGAGGCCAGGAACAGAGTCTTCCCCTTCCTTCTTCCTTCAGAGGCTGGAACTTTCTCTTCTGTTGTGGGGGCTGGGAGTGGTCTCTCCTTCAGCTTCCTCCCACTCTGGCTTATATCCTCTTTCAGGGTGCCCCACCTACAAGAATGCAACATTTTTCAACCCTGTGAGTGATTGGACTACTTAGCACCAATCAGGTCACAGCTCGTACCTGATTGGTCCATTCCATGATCCAGGAAGTACACAGTTAATAAAAGGGCTCTGAGGGGCAACTGCCACAGCTGACCTTGTGGTGGAGCAGCAGAGTGAGAGAATACCACTGTTGCTACTGGCTCCCACTGCTCAAGCAACTAGGTTCCCGTGACAGGTGAAGAGGATAGGAATTTACTTGGTTCTAGAGTAAACTCTAATGAGCATTGTGTCTCACCCCTTGAAGGAAAAGGGTGATCACATGCTGGAGAAAGCCAACTTTGAATTCCAAAGGTGAAGGAAATCCATAATCCAGGTTTATTAAAAATATAAACAGGAATTCTACATTTTGAAGTTGATCAATAGATGTGAGTTAAACAAAAAGCCTCATACTTGAATTGTAATTATTTTGTTTGTGATATTATGACTATTTGACCTAGTTTGTGGTTCATTTAAAGGGATTGCTCTGTGGGGATTTTTGCATATATTATTTGGTATGGTGGTTATGGAAGCTAGTGTAAATAAATCTGTCTTTTTGTTTTCTATAGCCTGTGGGAGTGTTGCTATATAATAATATGATGAAAGGTTTATAGCTTCCCTAGACATATGCCATTAAAGACAAATAATTTTTCAATATACTTTATTTTCTTGGAAAACGGTACCTTATCATTTATAAGCCTGAATGTTAGTTAAATTCAGTTTTTAAAATTTTTAAACTGATAATACAAATAAGAATCATAGAATTTTTGAGTGCCTATTATGTGATAGGTAGGTTCTTAATGATTGCATTTCAGGATTCTATGATGTAGAACAAGGTCAGCACTTTAGAGTCCTTGGAACAAATCCAAAAACCAACTGTCAGGTTTTGTAAGAAAAAAAATTATTAGAACAATTTTATTAGCCATGCCCATTTGTTTACATATTGTATATGGATGCTTTCTTGCTGCAGTAGCAGAATTGAATAACTGATAGCAGATCACATAACCCAGAAAACTTAAAATACTTTTTATCTGGGCCTTTATTGAAGTTTTCCAACTCCTAATGTAGGAGCTTGTGAAAATAAATATTTTGTGATAGAAGAATATTGAAAAAAATTTCCTTTTATATTTTTCCAGTGTTTTGAGACTATGCTGGTCAGGCAGAGAACTGTTAAAGGGGGACAAAAGGGTAGGCTTGTGTGGAGTCAATCCAAAATAGATACCCCTCTATGTCTGATTTTAACTAGAAATCTAGCCTCCATAAAGTAGGTTTAGAAAGAAATACTAGTTAGGCATTAGTATTTAGAGCTACACTCACAAACCTATTAATAGACATGTTTTAAAGTGTCAAAGATCATGTGAATGTTTAGAAGAAAGTTATATTGACACAAAATAGACAAATTATGTAAATCTTACAGTCTTCCTTCTAAACCCAACTTTTATTGAAAGAGTCATGGTCTTAATCTTATATCGTTTAATGTAGTGTTTTTCAATCTATCAGTGCTTTGCTGTTTTTTTTCAATATTCAATATGTCACTGATATTTCATAAAAATGTAATATAAACAATCAGAAAAATGAAATTTAAGAAAGCTGGAAAGATTCAATATAAAAATCACTGCCAAAATCCCATAAAAAATTTCTAAATGTGTAATCCCAATTATTGTATTTGTCTAATCATAGACTACTAGTTTGCAGACTGCTTGTGGGTGGACCATATTTCAAGTACACTAAAGAGAGGACAGTGCCATTCTATTCTTGTTCAATGAATAATTTTTAGATACTACACCTAACCAGTTAATATTCTCATCTTTTATTTGTTGTTCTTGCTCTTTTACTTGTGTAGTATTAACAATTATACTTAAAACTTGCTATTTCATATCAGCCTTAATAGCCACTTTATTTCTGTATTATTTTATTGTGCTGTGCCTAGGAAATTTTGCTTCATACAAATAGGGAGTAGCAAATAGTGTTGTTTTAAAACTCATTTTGCCTTCTTGACATAGAATTCAAATAAACTTAATTGTAAAGATCAGCTTCATTATCAACAACTTATTTTCACTTATAAACTTGGTAACACCATATTGTAAAATTGAGTTTCTTCAGTTTATTAAAGAGCTAGATAATCAAATTTATTTGCCCAAGGTTTTTATATTGGAAAGATTTTTGTCAAAGGACTCTTTAATAAAAAGTATTTCTTCTTTGTTTTAAAGTATTTTTTTTTTACAGCACCTCTCAGTTATACATTATTCAGGGAAAAACCTCCAATTTAAATAATAGTCTGTATGTGACTATGGAAAACTAAAATCTTGAAATACTTTAATATCTAATCGTTATTAGTGAACAATCACTACTTAATGAAGACTGGAAATAATTTTTTTCAGGAGCTAAAATTCTCGATTTTTTTTTAAATTTTATCTACTTCCCTTAATGTAATTTTCCCAACATTTCAGACAATTTAGTTGATAGTGTGTTAGATTTAGATATTATTGAAGTTTTCAATAATATAAGATATAATATAAAATATAAAAAGATATTATTGAACTGATTTAGATATTAAAATTTATTTCCATTCTGTTTTACCATCCTTGAATTTACCTTTGAGAAACTTCTACAAAAGCAAATGGATCAATCACATTTCATATCCAGCTAATTAGAAGGATTTTTACATAATCTCAACATTCAAATTAATCAAATAATGTGGTGAATAATTTTCTATTCCCCATTTTCCAATATATACCAGTGTTCCTTTTCAATTTTTTGATAATATTTTACTAATTTAACATATTTGTTTCAATGTCAGAAGTGAGGAGTTAATAAACTTTCCTCATTCAATTGTGTATGCTTTTGTTTATAATTGGTATGGTGACTTTGTTCTGAGCATACTTTAATTACTATATTTATAATAACTTTAGGCATGGTTTTTTTAATCAAAATTATGAAACTTGTTAGGAACTATATAACTACTTGCAAAATTTTGTTTTATGAAACCCAATGAAAATTTAGCAGTTTTTATTACTAAAATTTAAGTTCTACTGACAGATGACTGTCATTGAATTTTTAGCATTGCATTGTATTTGAGTTTTGGAGTGTAAGTACTTCCATTATATTTATTTCAATTTGAACACAGTTTCCAGTGTGGTAAACACTAGCTGAAAAAGAAATTGGTTCTAATTATGACTTGAGATATTTTGAGCCCAATCAATGTCAAACACCCATATTAAGATTTGTTTAATATTTCCTGATTTTAAATAGGGCTCCATTTCTACTTTTATAAGTAATTATTTCATTACCTATCTTGGAAAAAAGTATAGCTCTATCCCAAACCTAGAGTAACTCCACCACAAATATAATTAGAGAAGTACACAAAACTTACAGTATGACTTTAATCTATTTAATTTGTTCTGATGAGAAGGGCTAAACAGATGCAGCGGGGCCTTGCTGGCATGTAATTTGAATGTTGCATACAAATACATAATCTGTAACTGTAAAATTTTACTTGAGCATATACTTGCTGACTTGTGTGTTAAAAGACAAACATGAAATAACGTTTTCGTACATTGTGCCATTTTGAGCATTGAGGCAGCAAGCAAAATTTTATTTTGATGTTAACCCAAAATTACATCTTGCAGCATAATAGAATGTGTGCTATTTCAAAAAAAAAAAGTTTTTAAAAGTTTTGAGATAATTAAAAAGAAAGTTAAATGAATATATTGCTGAACCCCTTAATTATTTGTATTAAAAATTGAAATCTTTAGTTCTTAAAATTTATCACCTGGAGTGCTTGTTAAAACCTAGATTGTTTGGCCCCACCCTAGAGTTTCTAATTTATTAGCCCTGGGGTGGAGTCCAAGAATTTGCATTTCTAACAAATTCCCTGGTGATGGAATCAGAGACCACACAGCATGACTAAAGAGGTTACTTGGTAAGAAGAGATAGTAAATATTTCTAAGTCTAGTATCTATTAATAAATAATATTCTGATATCAATTTGAGGAATAAACTGGAATATTGAGCTCAAGAGTTTAACCACTTGTAAGGCAATTATAAATAATAGATAAGATAGGTAGAAATTGCTCAGCGAAATAAGCCAGAAAGAAAAATACTGGCTGATCTCACTCATAGCAGGAATTTAGAAAACCTAAATAAGGAACCAGGAAAAAGACTAATAATAAAAAAGTAAATATCAAAATCAACAAGCAAATGTAAATCAGAGACACACGGGGTGGGGGGGGAGTTTGGGGAGGAGGGATTCGGGTCAAAATAAGGGGAGGTGGAAATTGTATGGGGAATATAACCAAGATGAAAATGCATACATTGTGCAAAAATGAAAAATGATGTAAAAAATATATAAAATAAAATTTTAAAAAGATAGGTAGAAATTGGGGGTGAGATGGAGCAAATTTTCTAAAGCAAAAATCAGTCAACTTTGATTAAACCAGAAGCATAATATATGAAAATGGAGTTGTTGATGATGGTTAAATTTGCTAGATAGGGAGATTAGGTACAATTTACAACAAAAAGTAGAAATTGGTGGTGGTAGGGATTATGAAGGAATAGCCTTAATAACAAGCTATAAAATAATATCCTGTTTCAGATGTTTTTGGAGTATCTACATGGAAACATCCAGAAGGCTAGTAGAAATATTCATCTGTGTCTGACAAGGAAGGTTGGTTGTACACAAAAAGTGAAAATTCAGTAGTCCTTTTCAGTTGGCTTTATGGAATTTTTCTTATTTCTCTTTTATCAAGTGTGTTTCTTCATTTTTTAGCCAATCTTTTAGATCTAAGACAACTGTTGAACTGCTCATTCAAGTACATAAATTAGAATGTCGATACCTTTTTTTGTGGTGTCTAAAAGAAACATTGAAAATATTTTTTAAATAATTGAATTATGCTTGGGTCTGGTTGGTTGGTGTAGTTAACATGTGAGAAATATAATTGACCAAAGCTCTGTATTTGATGGGTTTCTCTCCTTTTATTTGACACAAGAGAATTAAGTGCATGCTTTTTTGTTTGCTTACTATGGAAATACACTAGTAATTTTTCCTTCCTTGACCACATAGTCAAGTACATAAGATAAATTAACTGTTAGAATTCAAATCAGCACAAAGATAATGATATTGGAGCTTAAAGGATAAATAAAATCTCCAGTAAAGCTATTGAAATACTGTAGCTTGGTGAAGGCTTTTTCATACTGAACATATGTCCAAGATTTTCTTTTGACTTTGAACTGCTAATTTTGATGTTTACTAGGATGTTTGTTGAATGCTAATTTAAATAAGTCAGACTTTTTTACACTTAATTTTTTTTTCAGATTCATGTTTAAGCTTAAACTTTCCATTATAATAGAGATTTTATATAATTTTTTCAAGCTGTGCTAAGATTGATTGTTTGAACCTATTTTTATATATTTTCTTGTGGTGCAGTTCATTGTATCTGATGTTAATTTTCCTGCAACTTTAATTAGCTTGTTATTTTAGTGATTTTTTTTTTTTTTTTTGTGGGACCCTCGCCAGTGGCCGGGGATCGAACTGGTGCCACAGAGGCTGCGGGCAGCCTCGCAACTCAGTGCTCAACCACTGTGCCACCAGGGGAGGCCCCCCTGATTTTTTTTTTCAATGAGGAAACCTAATGACTAAAATGCAGTTGGTCTGAAACTTGTTCTTTTTATCACTTGTTTTGCTAAAAGCTTTACTCACTCAAATTCTGATATAATTAATGATATATCATTTATAATAAGTAACATTTACAATTATAAAATTTGAGTTTCAAGTAATCAGGTTCAAGTAATATCCCAAATGAATCTGCCCACCACAATCATTCTACACCATGTCTTTTAGAATTGCATCTTCATTCATATAAACATTTCTAAGAGCTCTGCAAATATTTCTAAAAACTTCATAAGGATCTCCACCACTGAATAGTTTCTTCTCTGGTCTCATAATGATTTGAACAATTTTTTTCTAGATTTTTTTTTGCCCTCATTTTTAATACTTTACAATTTTAACTTTCTGACATACAAAGAGCACTTAGTTTCATTATCATGTATTAACATTTTAATTAAAATCTTAAATATTTCCCCGGATACATGTGTTACACTATTTTGTACAGATAATGTGCACTAAAATGCATGTAAGTTGCACTTTAAAATGCATGTAAGTTGCCCTTAAGGAAATCTGAAATAGGAAATCTAAACTTATAAAATATGTTAATCAGGGAAATATTATTTTCCCTGCAATCGTGTTCTCTGTCATTTTTATAATGCTCTTGTTTCCTTTAGAAGAAATTTACAAAGGCAAAATGACAATAAAATGTAATACAAACTAAATTGTCTTAAATAATGGTTTCTTAAATTGCCTAAAGTTTCCATAAAGGGAATTATATAGTAGTCATTGGAAATTCAAATCTTTAACATTTTTACCTTTATTTATATATAAGCCATGTTAATGATAGCTAAATTGTAACTTTTCTGACAACTGAATTTCAAATGCACTTTAGAATGTTGCATTTGTACCATGTGCTTATGAGTTTGCAAAGCTTGTGGTCCAACATTTCTAGTAATATTTTTAATTTTTTTTGCAGACAGAACTCTTATGAAATGTCAAAAATAATGTTTTAAAATATAAAGTGATTCCTTAGAAAACTCAGTGTATGATGGAAGAAAACAGAAAGGGGTCCCTGGTGGCGCAAGGGGTTAAGTCTCAGCACTATCAAGCTATTGGTAGCCACTGCAGCATGCTTTTCATCCCAGGTCAGAGAGCTAACCTACATGGCGCAGCAGACCTCTCCTGTCTCTCTCTCTGCTCCCCTCAGCAGTGTATTTCAGTAGATCTGCTTGTTCTGTTCCCTACTATGTCTGGTGAATCCTTTCACCTCCCACACCACTGGCCTACACCCCAGCTTTTGTATGCATAAATAACTAAAATAAATATTAAAAAAAAACAGGAAGGAGAAAAAGGATTTTACTCAGAATTGTCTTTGTTCAATTAAAAAGTAGTTTTGCAAGATTCTTGCATTGACTAAATTTGCTGTACTAGCATTGTAAGGAATAAAATAATGTATTATAGTGCCAGAATTTAATTGCTCTTAAAGTGACTTTTATTGTCTTGCATTATCATTAAGGATATGTGAATAGCTTGCTTATGTTTTTCTGTTGTATTGTTATTTTTTATGGGAAAATCATATGCCTTAATGTTTTTACAATGTAAGGACTTTCCAAAGTGATATGTATGTTTTGCAAATGCTATGAGTGTTTGTATGAACCCCAGAAGTCATGTAAGATAATCACTGAGCTACGGAAGAAAGTAGTAGAATTTATATTAATTTTTCTATCTTGTCTAAAATAAGAAAAAATAAGTTTTATTAACCATACCTATATATATATATTATACTTGATTTATCAAACTGTATGTGTGTAGGGTACACATATATATATTATATACTTGATTTATCAAACTGTATGTGTGCAGGGTACCTCTTTATAACTGATATATGAAATTGAGAAATGAAAAATGTTGGTGTTTAGTAAGATAACTACAGATGCACTTTATCCATTCCAGTGAACCCTTTCTTGTAGGATATCTTTTCCAACTGTCATAGCACTTGAAACCAAGTATCTAAGTCAAATTTAAAACTGATCATCTCCTGGATGGTCTCACTCATAGCAGGAATCTAGAAAACTTAAATAAGGGACCAGGAAAAGGAATAACTATAAGAAAGAAAATATCAAAATCAACAAACAACTATGAACCAGAGACACTCTATGGGGGGTGGGGGGCGGAGAAAGGAGGGATTAGGTTCAAAATAAGGGGGATGCAAATGTATGGGGAATATAAAAATAAAATTAAAAAAAATTAAAAAATAAAACTGATCATCTGAACTACTGCATCACAGTGCTAAAATAAAATTATCAGAGAATTAAATCTCATACTTTTTAGTGTTAAAAATATATTAAAAATATTTAAAATGTCTAGTTTGTTCATATTCTACATTCTTCTTAAAATATTAGAACAGTAGTATATATATACTATTTCCAAGAAATGACTGTACCTATATTATGAGAACACTGAATTTTTTTTATATAGAGATACAAGATCAAAAATTTTAAGAACAAATTTCATTATATTCTGTTTTTACACATCTTTTCATACAAGTATATCTATAATAAAATTCACTTAATATTAAAAGGATAGTATGATTGAAACATAACTATATACACTTTATCAAAAAAATTCTGAAATGTACTTTTTAACATGATGTGTTGTGAAGCAAATTAAATGAACTCCTGGTACTCAGGAGACCAAAAGAAAAAAATTTTAGTTGTATATATGAAATCTCAATTTAGGTACTCATTAAAGAACTAAAATATACTACAAATTAAGAAACATCGTGCTATTCCCATTAATAGTCTTCTTTTCCAAAAGATGTTTTCATTATCCTCCCCAACTCCCCAAACATTGACCTAGAATGATTCTCTATTAAAAAAAAAAAACAAATATTCTTTGAATTTCTTCTCTTTAGTACTGTAATCTGATTTTATCTGTTACAACTTTATAATTGAATGACTGAAAATCTCCTTGATGATCTACACATTATTATTCCCTCTTCCAGTCACATCTTTGTCTTGCTCTAAAAAGTACTCTTTGAAAATAGATTTTCAGCATCTATCTTCCCTGTTAAGTACCTTAATTCAAATTCAATGCATTTGTGTACTTTCATGAGCATGATTACAATTTTCTCTCTTTTAGGATCATTTAGTTTGGGTATTTACCACACAGTTAACCAGGTTACCTGGCTCACTACTCAGCTGACCATTTTTTTCATCTACATTTCATGTGTGTTCCTTCCAGCATCATACCAAGCGTGAAGCATATTGCTTAACATCATACAAATCATTGTACCACACTTTCCCCTACTTTTACTCTTCTCCTACAGTTTACCCATATCTTCTATCAATATTTTGGATTTGCTACCAGATTTATTGTCTTTCACCTAAGACTTTACTTCCTTCTTCTGTAGGATCCCTGTACTTGCTGGATCACTGACAATTCAAGAGCCTGCTTTCTTTTAAATTCAGTCTTAAAATAGTTAGTTTCTCTTTATTCAGTCATTCACATTTATTCTATTTCCAAAATTCTTTTGTGCTCTTCTTGCACATTATATATTTTTTAAGATTTATTTTCATTTGTGCATAGAAGAATGGGGGTGTAGGCCAGAGGTATGGGGGTGTGAGAGGATCCACCAGAGACAGAGAAGGGAGCAGAACAGGCAGATCTACTGAAATACACTGCAGAGGGGAGCAGTGGTCAAGACAGGAGAGGTCCGCTGTGCCTATGTGGGTTAGCTTCCTGGCCAAGGATTGAACTCAGGCAGCAGCCTTGGCTCTGAGACTTAACCCCTACACTACCAGGGAGGCCCCCTTGCACGTTATATTTACTGCTTTTTACTTTATCCTGTCAAGTACAGTTGCATTTGTGTTTTTGTTGCTAACTACTTAGGGTTGTGTCTGGGGCTTTATTTGCATTTGTATCCTCTTGTGGGAGGAAGCACAGAGGAAGAGTAGGCATAAGTAGAACTGGATCTATATTATATCTGCTTTCTTATTTTATTTTATTTTATTTTTTTTAAGATTTATTTATTTATTTATTTATTTATACAAGCACTGGGTACAGTCAGAAGTGCGGGAGGGTGAGAGAATTCACCAGAGCCAGAGCTGGGAACAGAACAGGCAGAGGGACCAAAGTACATTGCTGAGGGGAGCAGCAGGTGGCAGGAGAGGTCTGCACGCCATGTGGGACCCTCGCCAGGTAGCCAGGGATCAAACCTGTGCTGCAGAGGCTGCGGGCAGCTTCGCAACCCAGCACTCAATCACTGCGCCACCGGGGAGGCCCTCTGCTTTCTTATTTTTAGAAGGTGCCACCATACCTACTGTGATACAGTGATTTTGAAGAATCAGAATGTTGTTAAAGCCTTTGCCTTCCAGTTTCAGTCTCTGAATAATGAAATTTAAAACTTACTATTTTTCAAAATTATAAATTAAATATTGAGGGTGAATCTGAGCCTTGATACTTTAAAGATACAAATTTGAATCTTTATTTGCAGATTGAAGTTTCATCATTTATTCTTTTTTGTCTAATGAAGAAATATGTAGAAAGGTCTCCTAACTTACTTGGGGGCTGGGGGTGCATCAGGGGAGTAAAGTAAAACAATTTGCAGGATGAGTAGAGACTAGGAAGGAAAACGCCCTGAAGACAGTGGCTATAAGGGTGAGATAAAAGAAATAGATAGTAATTAGCCATGTATAAGGAATCGCTACAACAAAAGCTTAGTTATGACCAATGAGAGTAAGAATTGGAGTTATCAGAGGTTAGATCAGAGAAGAAAGTATGCCAGACCTTAAAGAGACAATTTTAAAAGTTATCCCAATTTAACTTTATCACATTGTTAGCCAAGAAGGATGTAAAGAATGGAAGTAGTATTATCATCACATGAATGTTTAAGAGGCAAATTTAAGTATTATTGTTCAGATTAATAACACCAAAATAATTCTTGCTAGCTGATTTGTATTATTTAGTTACGGAGGTGCATGTGTATGAATATGTGTGTGTGTGTCTGTGTCTGTGTGTGTGTGTCCTTGTGCTGATACTGTTTTATACCAGTTGGTTCTTTGATACTTTTAAGTACTATTACAGTTTATAACCAGAATTAAGGAAATAAGTTTAGAGCTAGAGAATACCTTTAAAATTATCTAATTCAAACTTTTCCATTTTTCAGATGTGAAAGTCAAGGATGATTGACATTATAAACTCTCTCATGTTACATAGTAAATAGCAGAGTCAGGGTCAGGATTTGAATCAGCATTCTTTAAATCCAAAGTTCATGCTCTTAACCAAACTACCATTATACAAAACAAAATCAACGATAGGTACAATTCATACATGAGTTTTCAAATTTTTGTTATTATATTCTTATTTTGCAATTTTAGCTGTTTACATATCATAATTTTGTACAAAGTCAAGACCACATTAACAAAAGCTACAGCATAGTAGCTCAACTTCTGTGGAATGTAGGTATTACACAGTAGGCAGTAGGTAGGGTTACATTTCTTAGCTATTTACGTAGGAATTCCTTTCCTTTGACTGGAAAGAGAGCAAAAAAGGCTTAAATGGCTTCATTGCTTTTTATAGAAATCTGCATCAAAGTCAAATTTCATGAAAGTCTTTATATGGACATAGAATATAGTTTATAGAATGTATATATGGTTATGTCAAAAAAACAACTTCAGTGCCTCCCCTGGTGGCACAGCGGTTGAGCGCTGGGCTGCGAAGCTGCCGGCAGCCTCTGCAGCTCCGGTTCCATCTCCGGCCACCGGCGAGGGTCCCACATGGTGCACAGACCTCTCCTGCTGCCCCCACTGCTCCCCTCAAAAGTATATTTCGTCAGTCTGCCTGTTCTGTTTCCTGCTCTGGCTCTGGTGAATTCTCTCACCCTCCTGCGCTTCTGACTCTATACCCAGTGTTTGTATAAATAAATTAAAAAAAAAAACTTAAAAAAAAAAAAACTTCAGAAAAATTTAGTAAAAAGAACTAAAATAGGTAAAAGAAATAAGCCATTAATATGCCTTTAAGATTACAAATGTTGAATTTAAAATATCCTAAACGTGCTAGAAAATTGTATCTTAAATTAACATTAAAATATGAAAATTGATGACTAAGCTACCATTTAAATTCTGTTACTGTTAAGGTACATGGTATCATGTGAGGGGACAAGTGATATAAATATGTTTAAGTGTATATTTACTGTCCACAATATAATCCACCCTGTATCTCAATCTTTTTTTTTTTTTTCAGTATTCACCTAAAAATTCTGTGTGAAGACAGACTAGTTCTATAAATTCAGCAGATCAGTGAAGCCTCATGACAAAAACTCCATGTTGTTTTTAGGTTTAGAAACACAGAAACACTTTTATTTAAGTCAAACTTGTTTACTGCATAAAGAGAGAAATAATTACAAAAGCTACCAGTTAACTAAAAGCTGTTCCAGTTTGGGTTATGTTTTATTTACTTCTTCTAGTAGTTTTTGGAAAACTGAATCCAAAGACTCAAGGAAAGGATAAATGTACCTGTTAGTTCATGCTGTTATTACATTTTAAGTAATTAAACAAAAGTATAGTTTATCTCCTGTACTAATCATGCTTTATGACATCCAAAATTATGGAAAACATGACAGGAGACATTATCATATTAGCTGACATTTCAAATAAGTAATGACGGCTTATTTAGTAAAATAACACAGAAAGATAGTCTTCTAGCGAACCAAAGGCTAGTGAGGATGGAGGGGAAATTTTCTCCTTCTCTTCCAGGTTCTTCTTGAGCTGGTCAAGTAATCAAAACATCAAACAGATTAATATGCGACCAAGTTTAATTACATACATGTGGAGCACTACATGAATATAAACTTTGGATTAAATAGGACAAAAAGGAAGTTTATATTTTGAGTTAAAAAGTGGAATAGGGACCTGGGACTTCAAGGAGAGGAAAGAGTGACTCATTTAGCAAAAACCAGATGCTCTGTAACTGGATGTTTGCCTTGCCATATGCATAGATTTCATTTATAGAAAGGTTGTTTCTGGAGACAGCCCTTATCTGGATAATAATCCTAATTTTCATTCTTCTATGGATTTAAGGTAATGCTATTAGTAAACTGTTACTATTACTTGCAAGGCCTTATGACGTTAGCTCAAAATAACCTGCATGCCAAGGTGAATCATCTTGGTGAGGCCTGTCCTTAAGCTAAAACAACAGAGATCACAGCTAACCAACCTTATTTAAGAATATCATAAATAGATCTTTCATTTAATTAAGTGTAAATTTAACTACCTTACAACAAAGAATGGGAATAAACCACAATACTTTATCGATCAAGTGATTTTGTTTATAGTTTGTCTTTCATAAAGTCTGATTCCTTTTCTAAAGTGAGATTCATATTTCTGATTATATATTTTTCTTTTCTCAAAAGGGGCTTATATTTTTGTTTCCATAGAGATAAAATCAAGCTGTTAGTGAAGTTTATCCCTAAGTAACCACAGACCCTGTAGTTTGTTTTTTTTAAATAATAGATTCATTCCAGTGTAACACTTAAGATTATATGGTACATAGCCTGTGTGTGTTCCAAATAATACAGCAATTTTCTAATTGTGGATTTATTTGCTTATCAAGTTAATTATTATAGATTATAAATTAATGATATATTGTATTTCAGTTACTTAGTCTATTAGATTTCCTTAGAAACCACATTTGTTGCCTATATCATTTTCAAAATGACAGTTGATAAAACAATTTTATATCCCTATTTCCTGTCAACTTATACTATACATTTTATAAATTAATTGGCAGTGATATGCCTTTCTGTGTATGGTTCCAAAGTATAGCTTTTGATTAATAATTTGCAGAAGACTGTGTATAATGTATAATAAGCTCCTCAATCGATTTGGATGAAAGGGCTTTTTAAGAAAAAAAGATAATCTCCTGTGCTCCTGTACTCTGTTAAGTGCTGCCAGAGGATCTACCAAGGATCCTTCTAGGATAGCATTTTATCATGTGATTTGCTACTCATAATTACTTAGGGGTTGCTTCTTGTCCATGTTATTAAATATTAACTCTAACATTAAAAAAAAAACCCTCGACAATTGGCCCTTATCTCCTAATCCAGCCTTATTTCCTGCCATTTCTCCTCTTTTTCTAACCTAATTGTCCTGCTTGCTTTGCTTTATCATCCCATGCTGTCTTTGAAAGCTTGAGGGAAAATATATTGAAAATTTATATAATTTTATAAATAAAATTTATATAATATATATTAAATATATATTAAATTTTAGAATAACCAACTGTAGCTATGATTATTCTCTGAAAAGAAAAATATAAGAATAATGGGGTGATATAATTTCATGTTTAATGATACACGATAAGAGTTGGTTACTAGAGTTAGTTCAGAAAATTCTGATAATTATATAATGGACATGTTTCAGTCATAGAATGTAGTGCCGACTCAATGGCTGCTATTTGGGGAATACTTCCTATTAAATTGTGGGAGCAAATCAGTTGTCTAGCTAGGTTCTTTGCTACAAATAGCCAAGACTACCTTGATTTAAAAATCAAAGTACAAATAAATTGGAAAAATTTCAGGTGACCCTTAATGTTAAAGCTAGAGGATATGCGCTGAACAGAAAACAAAGGATGCAACACAGCTAAGATTCTGCTACAAAAATAGTCTGTTTCAGGTACTGCCATTGTCATTGGATGCTCTCAGCCATTGTCACTGACCCTTTTCCTATAGGAAACCCCTGCTCTGCCTCTGGACTCAATAAATGGTGATATTTCTAATAAAGAAATGGGTTATTCAATTAATGATGTTGTACCAAGAGAGTCAACTAGATAAAAAATTAAAATAGATTCATACTCTGTAACATAAAGTCCTTATGTATCAAAAATTTAAACATTTAGCAAAATGAGTCAGAAAGAAAAAGAAAAATATCAGATAGTTTCACTTATAGGAGGACTATAGGGGAACCAAGTAAGAGATCAGGAAAATAATAATAATAAATAAATAAATAAACAAAATTAGCAGGCCACTATAAATCAGTGCCATTCTGCAAGGGAGGAGGAAAGCAGAGGGATCAAAAGAGCACAGGGGACAATGGTGATGGTAGACAGGTGAATTGGTGGTGGGAATTTTATGGGGACTACACCTGAGAGGAGAAAGCATGTATTGTACAAAAATGAACAATGATGTAAATATATATATATATATTTTATTTTTTTTAGTACATAACATACATGAATTTTTTTATTTTTTTGTGGGACCCTCGCCGGTGGCTGGGGATCGAACTGGTGCTGCAGAGGCTGTGGGCAGCCTTGCAACCCAGCGCTCAACCACTGCACCACCAGGGGAGGCCCTATATATATATATTTTTTTTTTTTTTTAAGAAAAAAATTAGAGAATGAAACTGTAAAAGTAACAAGGAGAAACAGTGTGGAGTTTCTTCAAAAAGAGGAATATATTCTTCAAAATTGATCTAAAGCCACATCTCTAAAAGCCTATGCTGATGACTCCAGGATCTATAGATAACTTTTTTCAGAACTCTTATAGCACTTTCTGTTAGTTCTGTATAGCCCACAGTTCTTCAGTTCTACTCTATATTTATACTGTATGGGCTTTGAATATATATAAGGCTTTGAGATCTTTGTCACTACTAGTTCTGTGATCTTGGAGAGATTACTTATGTGTGCTCAGGTGATTTGCCTTAAAAAAACATGTATAAGCATATATAAATATGAATAATCATATAAGTGTATCTATAAATATATATGTGCATGTATAAATATACACTAGATTGTATTGTCAGCTCCTTGAAAGCATTAACTGTAGTGTCTCATTGATTCATAGTTAAATTCTCTTGCACTTCAACTTTCAGCAAATGTCTATTGTACAGGAAGGTTATCTAGCCTTCTAACTATATACCTGAAGAAAAGAGCTTGTAATATGTATTTTAGTTTACTATTCTTGGAAGGAGACTCTAAACCTCAAAATTTTTGTATTTACTTGTGGAGATCTGCTCTTGCCTTTTCATAACCTTGAAGTGACGTTATAGCATACTAAGCTACCTTTTACAAAAGCACATCATTTGCAACCAAGACACATTTTAGTTTTCAAGTATATGGTGAATTTGAGTGAGGGGGTGCCAGTCTATTCTTTTTATTTAGGAAGATAAATTACAGTGTGTTGATCAATTTTATAACAATGCTCTGAATACAAATAGAGCTCTGTCTTGAAAGAAAATACTTTATAATGCAATAGCTTCTCTAGTGTTTGCAATCATACTTGCTGGTGAAAATTGGAATGAAGTAAAATGAATAAGTAACTTGTCAAAAACAAATATTGTATGTTTTTAAATTTCATTTTTTAAAATTTCTACTGCAGAGAAAAGTGTACATGTTTTTTTCTTTATTTTCTGTATAAAATATAATTGTGCTGTTTGTATTTCAAGGTAATATTTGCTCTTAAAATATTTTGTTTCTGTGCATACTGATACATGTGATATTAGTAGATTATCAGTGTATTTTATACTTTTAAATGCTTGTGAATAAAGTTCTGTGTATCATAGTAAGGAGTCAGATAAAAAACTCTCTTTTATAAATCATTCAATTTTAAAAATAATATTTGAATAACTGAGATATTTCTGATTCATAATCAAAACATAAGGAAAACTGAATGTATGTCACTTCCTACTAAATAGATATAATAGCTTTGCATCACTCTTACCTTCATTTGAGAAACAGTTCTTATAAAGGCATTTACCAGAAGAAATATTTCATCCTTTGTATCCAGATATTCAGAAATGGTGCAAGCAGAAGCCTTTCTGACCTTGGACTGAGACCAAAGTGAAATTCTCTTTTCACTCAGTTGCCTCCTCAAAGATTATTTTTCAAATGTTAACATAAGGTTCATTAAAATCAGACCCAAAGGTTCTACTCTCCATGCTGAGTCATCCAAGTCCATAGGCTAAAGATTGTTGCTTAAGTAGCTGTTCTTGTTTTGAACATTTTGGATTTTCATATTGGCTTGTGTTTTTCTTAGACAAGCAGGGATAGAGCCAAATTTTGTGGTGCCTAAAGTTTATACAATTTTAGGTACCCTATTTTGGAAAAACAACACAAAATTAAGGATAGAGAAATAGAGTGCTTAAAAAGTACAAGAGAAGAGCCCTTAAAGCTTAAGCTTTATTAACTTCCTGGTAAATTCACCTTTCCTGATGTAGTAGGTATCCTTCCCCCATTTTTCTTTTTGGATTTGAATAACTTGAATATATTTAAGTAATCTCTCCAAGATCACAGAACTATCAGTGACAAAAATACCAAAAACAAAAATACCAAAACCCTATCTGATACCAAAGCCTACACAATGTAGATATGGAGTAGAACAATACTGACAACATGCTGTAAGAGTTCTGAGAGAAGCTGTCCATAGACCCTGGAGTCATCATCGCAGGCTTTTAGAGATGTGGCTTAGATCAATTTTGAAGAATACCTTCTACTTTTTGAAAAAAACCCCACACTATTTCATAATGACTATACCAATTTTCGTTTCTATCAGCTGTATACAAGGATTCCCTTTTTCCACATCCTCTCCAACACTTATCCTTTTATCTTTCTAATAATGTTATCCTAACAGTTGTGAAATTATATTTCATTGTAGCATTGATTTGCATTTCCATAATGATCACTGATATTGCATGCCTTTTCATTACTTGCCTGTGGGCAGTCTGTATTTATAATTCTTGGGGAAATGTCTCATCAGGTCCATTTCTTGTTTTTAATAAAATTACTTTTTAAAATACTGAGTTCTATAAGCTACTTATATGTTGTAATGTGATTATTAACCCTGTATCAGATGTATATTTGCAATTTGTAGGTTGCCCTTTCATTTTGTTATTTTCTTTACTGTGCAGAAACTTCAGTTTGATGTCATCCCACTTGTTTTTTATTTTGTTGCCTGAGCTTTTGGTGTCACATCCAAAATATCACTGCCAAGGCCAATTCCATGCATCTTTATCCCTGTCTTTTCTTCTAAGCGTTTAACAGTCTTAAGTATCATGTATAAATCTTGGAAACATTTTGAATTGATTTTTGTATACAGTGTAATTTTCATTCTTTTGCATTTATGTAGTTTCCTCTGCAGCATTTATTGAAGAGATCATCCTTTATTCATTAGGTATTCTTTGTTCCTTTGTCAAAAATTAGCTAACTGCAAATGTATGAATTTATTTCTGCACTCTCTATTCTATTCCATTGGTTTTTTGAGTCTATTTTAGTACCATAATATAGCTTTGTGAAATAACTTGAAATCAAGATTCTTCCAACTCTGTTCTTTCTAAAGATTGCCTTGGTTATTTGTGCTCTTTAATTTCATATGAATTTTATGATTTGTTTCTTATTTCTGTGAAAAATGCATGCAATTTTAATAGGTATTATGTTGAATCTTCATTTCATTTGGGGGAATGTGGACATTTTAACAACATTAATTCTTGTGATCCGTGACCATGACTTTTCATTTATTTGTCTTCTTCAATTTCTTTCATCCATGTTTTATAGTTTTCAATGTATAGATCTTTCATTTTTGTCTAAATTTATCCCTAAGTATATTATTCTTTTTTATGTTATTATAGCTTTTCAAAATTAATCACTGTTGGTGTAAAGAAATGTACCTGATTTTTGTAGGTTATATTGTATCCTTTACTGATTTTATTTGTTAAGACAGCTTCTTGGTAGAATCCTTAAGGTTTTCTACATAATGAATCACCTTAATCTATAATGAATTTCACTTCTTCTTTTCTGATTAAAGATGCCTTTTATTTCTTCTCTTGGTCTGATTGCTCTTGTTTCCATTTGACCCAGAAATTCCTCTTGTGGTACAGAGAGGAGACATCTGTATTCCCAAGTTTTTTTTTATTTTAGTTTTAATCACAATAGCCAAAATATGTATATGTCTGTTAACAGATGAATGAATGAGCAATAATATATACACTTTATATAGATGATATAATATATATATATATATATATATATGAGTGGGATATTATTCCACCTTTAAGGAGATCTTGCTGTTTGCAATAACAGATAAACCTGGAGGACTTTATGACAAAATAGACACATTTTGAAAATATAGATGTGATCCTATTTATATGTGAAATCTAAAAAAGTTGAATGCATAGAATGGTGGTTACCAGGGACAGGGCTATGGGAAATGGAAATACTGGTCAAAGGTATAAAGATGTAGATGTATAGGAAGAATAAATCTAAATAACATATATTATATAACTATAATAACACTGATCAAATATTGGAAATTTATTTGGAAAGTAGATTATAAGTGTTCTCATAATACAAAAAAATAAAATAGTAACTATAAAGAAATGATGTTAGCTAGCTTGACCATAGTAATCATTTTGTTGTGTGTATATATAGTTGATCCTTGAACAGGGAGCGAGGGTTAGGGTTGCCGACCCTTGTACAGTTGAAAATATAACCATATTTAACTTTTGACTTCCCAAAATCCCTAATAGCCTGCTGTTTACTGGAATTCTTACTGATAACATAAACAGTTGATTAACAAATATTACATACAGTTTATGTATTCTTCACTGTATTCTTACAATAAAATATGCTAAGAGAAAAGAATGTTATTAAGGAAATCATTAGGAAAAGAAAATACATTTAGAATACTGTATTTATTGATATTCATATATACATTCAAAAACATTTATACCTGCTTTGGAGGAATATATAATTCCCTATCTGAAGTGGACCAGTTCCCCTAAATTATATACAGTATTATAAACCAGTGTTACCTCAATAAATAGATGAATAAATAAATACATAAATATGTTTCTTTAAAGAGGAAAAATATATCTATACTTTCCATGGAATGGACCATGCAAATGAGAGCCCCTATATATTAAGCTTCATTAACTTCATTAAAACCCATCTTTTATAGTTCAGCTGTATAGATTTTGTATGCCATATATACTTCAGGGGGCAGCTATTTATACATCATGTTGTATAATTTTCTTGAACTTATCTGGCGCTGTATTTTGAAAGAATTTTTGGTGTCCCTTAATCAGGTAGGCATTGTTTTCTGAGCGTATTAATAAATAAATAATAAAGTGCTATTTTAAAAAATAATTAAAAGAAACTCAAGGAAATAAAGAGGAAGGAATTAATGCTAATACTTTGTCTTGTTCCAGTTGGTATTTTTTTATATAGCTAAGTTATGTTGTTATATAATAGTGTGTGTGTGTATAATAGTATAATATATATATACACACTCTCTCTATATATATAGAGAGAGAGAGAGAGTATCCATCAATATGTTTCCTATAATTCAAGTGCTGCCTTTAGTTGCCCAGGTGGGAACAAATAAATTAAAATGTGGTACACTAACTAGTCTAGAGCTTCATGAAAGTGGTTTATTTTACATACCCCAAACTGGTCCATCCTCTATTGTTTCTTTAACTCACAACATTACATTAATTGGATCTCCTTAAATGTAAAGTTTTTATTTTTAATGGATAGTGAGTACTATTTTACAAAAAGTTTTAAACTTGATAATTAATACTCATTTTACTGCATGGAAGTATCTTCATATATGTCAATTAAATGAATTTTCCTTATGGATCAATTATTTAAGATTACTAAATACACTGGGTGAACAAGGATGAGTCAGGAAATTTTAGTTGATGTTAATAATGAGTAGATACATTTTTAGAATCATGTAACAATTCTTAAAATATATATCTTCCTGATAGTGTATAGTTGACTACAAACTGTTAAATACAAAACACAGATATTAGGAAATCATATAAAAATAATAAAGAGACAGGTAAATTGAGAAAACAGAGACTAGGATTATGTAAACAATTTGTATTTGTTCTCTAGTGGTGAGGAAAAGGAAGGATAGAATCAGTTCAGACCTAAGTTTAATGCAGATTCTGACTCTTCACATCATTTTTGCGCTAAATTGCTAATAACTAACAAAACAAAGATAAGCCTCTTTTCTACTCCCACTCTTATCTCCCCCTGGGTGTCCTTGTTGAGGATTTAATGCTATCAAATGGTAAAAAGATTGGCATAGGCAACTTTTAAGTCAAATTAGATCAGTTCTGCTTTTTTTCAGATCAAGAACAAAAATAAATCACCACTAAAACAAACAAAAACAGAAATTGACAAGTCCCCTCAATTTAAAGAGGGTAAATTTATGTTCAAGAGAAGTTAGTGATCTAGCTGGGGCCATACAGGATGTCACTAAGACAACTTGGAGCAGATGCTAAGTTTCTTTTCCTACTCCATTCAGGATACCACCAATTAATTATCCTATTGCAAGGAAATAGTGTAAGAACATTTTTACTTCCTGGATATGAAGATACATTTACTTTGATCATGAGGTGATTTAAAATACTGTTCCAAATCAGGAAGCCTAGGAATATTCCATTTGGGAAAAGTCTGATAATCAAGTATGTAGTTGGGAGTTCTTTAAAGAGAATTTAATACAGACCAGTTATCTTATGTTACAAATGAGGAAACAGGAAGGTTAAGTGATTTGGCCAAAACAATACAGATAGTTCTAGAGCAACTATGATAAGGTAGCTGTAGTACAGTAAAAACTTACACTATAGTACCAGATTCTCTGGATTTTTATATCCCTTATTTATTGGGCCTCCCCGGTGGCGCAGCAGTTGAGCTCTGGGTTGTGAAGCTGCCCGCAGCCTCTGCAGCGCCGGTTGATTTCAGGCCGCCGGCCAGGGTCCCACATGGCTTGCAGACCTTTCCTGCCCTGCCCCCTGTTCCCCTCAGCAGTGTACGTCGGTCCTTCTGCCTGTTCTTCTCCCTGCTCTGGCTCTGGTGAATTCTCTTGCCCTCCCACGCTTCTGACTGTATCCAGTGCTTGTATAAATAAATGAATAAATCTTTCTAAAAAAAATTTTATCTAATACTAATATATTTTCTATTGTATTTAATCAGGAAAACTTTTATGCCTTGATTTACTCATTTAGTAGAAAAACCAGAGCTAGTCCCTTGTGTCTACAATTGTCATCTAGCGATTTTCTTAATCATATAAAATTGGTTCTTTGTTATCCTGTCGTCATTTGCCTAAGTTTTTTGCAACTTTGAATAACTTTACCATTTGAGTGCTGAGACAAATGAAAAATTTACTTCATCTTTAAAATATGCTTAACAAAATGCCCTCATTTTATCATTGTTATCATTTAGCTTTTATAAGGAGAAATGACAAAAAAAAAGTTATTGCTATTTACAACTTTTAGCCCATGAAAATGTATTTTGTATAGCTTTAAATGCACCGTAGATGATGAATTTTACTTTTACACTTGCTGCTTATTTACTAGTGCTTCAACTTAACTTTAGGGGCAGTGATCACATCTGTTTTAAAATTGACTAACTTGGAATTTAATACTAGATATGTTTAAGAGAGTTAAGCCTACAAGTAGAATGAAGCATTACTCTTGTACTGCTCTTATGTTAGTGAAGCCAGACTTCTGTGTTTCTTTTTTTTTTTTTTTAAATGCATAGAAAAACTAGGGTGTAGGCCAGAGGTTCAGTTGGTGAGAGGATTCACCAGAGACGGAGTAGGGAGCAGAACAGGCAAAATAACTGAAATATACTGCTGAGGGGAGCAGTGGGAGAGACAGGAGAGGTCTGCTGCGCCATGTGGGTTAGCTCCCTGGCTGGGCAGGGATCAAACTCAGGCAACAGAGGTGATAGCACTAAGGCTGAACCCCTATGCCATAGGAAGGCCCCCCTTTTGTGTTTCTTTTGTGACTTAGATAATTCAGTGGTAGATGTGAAGGATCAGCATCACAGAGGTATACAGGTTTCTTGGTTTCACATAAAAACTCAAGCCTCTAGATTCCCCCGAGCATTGTGAAAATAAGTATATTCTGATTGTTTTGAATGTGGGTACCTTAGACTTAAAAGTTTGAGATTCCAGGGTGGTCATGTTGCTTTTGACCACATAGATAGGAACAGTTTTTCGTAATTTTAGGTGCAGTGTTCCCAGTAGAACCATTTTCCTAATATTGTGATACTTGAATTTTTATGTCCTAACATCTGAAATAATGAGAAGCTGTGAAAAAGCATTGGTATCAGGAGGTTTCAATAGCTGCAGCTGACTGAATAAATGCAGTTTCCTCATTGGTGAAGAATTTAAAAAGTACCGTTAATTAAAAAGCCCCATTACATAAATTTAAAATAAACCCAGGAATGAACATCACAGGATAGAGACTTTAAGATCCAAAATTGAGGGGAAATGTCACTTGAACACTATAGTTATTAAGAAAATATAATTTTTAAGTTAATGATTTGGATGTGAAAAAAGCTGAAAAATGTGCATAAAAGCATAATATAAGAGAAATAATTCAGAAAAAAAAAAGAGGTTCAAGGATTAGGATAGATGAGAGGTAGTAGAAAGTGACGTATTATTTGTACAAAAATAAAAACTAAAGTCCTGGGGCCTCCCTGGCGGCACAATGGGTTGAGTGCAGTGCTGTGAAACTGTCCGCAGCCTCTACAGCACGGGTTCGATTCCCGACTGGCCAGGGAGAAATCCACATGGCACGGCAGACCTCTCCTGTCTCGCCCGCTGTTCCCCTCAGCAGTGTCTTCAGCCCAACTGCCTGTTCTGCTCCCCACTCTGTCTCTGGTGAATTCTCTCACCCTCCCACACCTCTGGCCTGCACCCCAGTTCTTGTATAAATAAATAAATCTTTAAAAAAATAAACTAAATTCCTGTGGAAATAAATAACATGCCAAGCAGGGTGGCAAGCTATAAGATTAAATATACCTTAAAGGCAGGAAATTAGATGTGATTTGCAAGGTAATTTGATTTTTTAAAATAAAGGTAATGATATATTCGAGAGAAGCATAGGTAATTTAGAAATATTTATACTCAAATACCACATCAAAATAAGAAAATTGAAGCCTCTTTCAGCCTGTATGGATTTATTTAAAATTATTTACATATATTTGGACACTATGAATGTCAGCATATTTATCTAGTTTCAAAAGAAAAAAAATCAAGATTTCTAGAGATATTGACTTTCTGGAGTGAATTTGAAAAGTTATATATCTATTAGACTAAAGAGTAGAGTGAATTAATATTTCTTTCTCCATCAGTATTATGTTAAATTAGCAAATAAAAACATTGTCTTCTACATGCTAGATGCAATATTAAATATTTTTGTGTTTGCATTATCTTATTTAATATTTAGATATTAATGGAGGTTTAGCAGGTTATAAGATTTATTTTAGATCAAACAATTCCTTATGCCATAGGTGAAATTCAAACTCTTGTTTGTCTGAATATTATATATACTCTTAGTCAATCTATAATTAATAGTTTTGTACTTAGGTGTGTAGGATATAGCTATCAACATAGGAAATTAATTTGAGTGTTAACATAATGGACTTATGTAATTTGTGATAAATATTCAGAAGTATGAAGACAGAAAAAATTTACCTTAATTGAAAATGAAACTTAAAAATTTGAATTCAAGGGCCTCCCTGATGGCACAAGTGGTTAATTAAGATTCAGCCTGTGAAGCTGTCCACAGCCTCTGCAACACTTGAGTTTGATCCCCGGCTGGCCAGAGAGCAACCCACATGACGCAGCAGACCTCTCCTGGCTCGCCTGCTGTTCCCCTCAGCAGTGTATTTTGGTCAGTCTGCCTGTTCTGTTCCCCACTCTGTCTCTGCTGAATCCTCTCCCCCCGCAACACCTCTGGCATGTACCCCAGCTCTTGTGTGCATGGATAAATAAATCTTTAAAAAAAGAAATGCAAATAGCACAAAATTAAAACGTAAAATTCTTCAAAAAAATTTTTTTGAGTTTACTTTGGCCTAGCTCTACTATTTGTTCATTGATTTCATTCTTTTTCTTAACTTTGTCCTGCTTCACATTGTCTTTCCAGAAACAGTTTTACAATTCATTCTTGGCTCTTTCTAAGTAGCATTACTCTGTACTCTTTTTGATTGCTGCCTTATTATGCAAGCCTGTTCCTACCTCTCTTGTATAGGTTAGCACAATCCTTATCTTCCATCATGCCTCAGTCCCACATCTTATTTTCTGTTTACTTCCATACCCAAGGAGTATTTTTTCTCATTTCCTAGCTTTACTTTTGGAAGTTAGATATCCAAACTTGGATTGATCTTAAAACATATTCAGATTAATGGGATACCACTAAATAAATATAAAAATAATGAAATAGGGCCTCCCCTGGTGGCACAGCAGTTGAGCGCTGGGCTGCGAAGCTGCCCACTGCCTCTGCAGCGCCAGTTCGATCCCCGGCTGCCAGGGAGGGTCCCACATGGCGTGATAGACCTCTGCTGCCGTGCCTGCTGCTCCCCTCAGCAGTGTACTTCGTCGGTCTGCCTGTTCTCTTCCCCGCTCTGGCTCTGGTGAATTCTCTCACCCTCTTGTGCTTCTGACTGTACCCAGTGCTTGTATAAATAAATAATCTTTAAAAAAAATAATGAAATAGCCCAAAAATAGCTGAGCTGAATGATATAAAAAATATCTGTTGGATTAATTAACATTTTAGTTCATTTTCTAAAGGATGTATATACTGACATTAAGCAATTGATTTATCTGAGGTTTTTGTTTTAACTGATTAAATGATTTATATATTTTTATCATAATTAAAATAATTGTAGAGTAACATCAATTGGAAAATCAAACAGAAAAGGGTTAAATAAGAAAATATGATATGATGCAGATGAATTCTACAGAAATTTCTACCATTATAATCCAAAAGGCTTTTCATTGTCACATTTAAAGATAACTACAGTCAGAATAATAAGTAAAAAATGTGAGCTTTTCTAAATAGACAGTTACAAATGTTTAAATCTATATTGCCTTTCCTTTTCCCAAGGTCATTAAAAAGATTTTTTTTTAAATTTCTTCCCTTTCCTTGTTTTCTGAAAGGCATCAGACCAGAACCAATTTTTTTAATTCTTTGAGGTCAGATTGGGAGGAATGTGAAAGGTTGGAGAGTAATTTGGGGGGGCGGAGTTTTGTGGAGAAGGAATCTGGAGAAACTGGAGTGTGAGGGACGTACATAGGAGAAATAAAGAAGAGTTTTAAACGTTATTGTTCAAGAAATAAAAGTAAAGAACTTAAGTTATTTCTAAATTTGCTTCCAAATGCCACAACACAACTTGAGATAATACAATATGGGTCAAGATTTAATGAAACTGGGAATTGTCAAAAGTTTTATATCATTGTCTAAGATGGGAGTGTTGGGATGCAAATTACAATCTAATCTTAAAGTGGAAGCTGTTTTCACAGGATAATATTTTAAATGTTTGTTGGTCAAGAGTTAGTGTTTTATTCTGTTAAGGAACAAGTTATGTAACTGATTTATGTGCTACCATTTTTTATGATAAGAGTAATTACATTGTTTTTCTCTTCTGGGACATTGAACATTATGTTGGCTTGCAAAAGCAAATGTAGGAAGGAAAAGTGGAGTAAAATTTGATTCTAATATGTCTTTCCTGCATATGAAACACACTTGACATGTCTATTTTCTTTTTGTCCTGCATCATTTTATGTTCTACAGATACAATCCAAAGCAACAGCATTGTCTCTAAATAGAAATGTAAGCCAGTGTCAGATTAGTTCTTCAAAATTTTAATGATCAATAAAAATGTTTTTCATCTTTTAACCTTATCTGTTGTTTTAGCACTCAAAATTAAATTTATTAAAATACCATAAAGATTCCTAGAGTAATCCTGGGTATGGTAACTTGTGAGTGGTCTTCAATATTATTTGTATATGTGCTATAATCATTGAGTATTGTTTATATATATATAAATTTCCAAAAGGGAAGAGGAGGAACAATTTTATAGACTCTTAGTGGTACCTCATAGATTTTTAAAAAATGTATTTTTTTAATCTAATAGAACCTCTTTCATTATCAACATTTCTGACATCAACTAATTTAAAACACCTGATATTGCTTTAGAACAGAATTGAACAGAATTGTAAGGTCTCAGGGCCTTCCAGATAAAACCTACAATGTAAGGCTAGTCTGTCATAGATTAGAAGGGGATCTTCTGTTTTTGTTTTTTATTCTGTAACAGCAGAAATTGGAAAGATAAAGTGAAAATGTTGAGGTGGTAAAGACTAATTTAATTCTGATTTATATTGGTAACATCACCTTAAAAACATCAGTTACTATCAGTGACACCCAAATTCATGAACAAAATGAAGTCCCAGATTTAATAATTAGAAAGTTGAGTTCAGAAATACAGCTAATAGCTTTGCAAACTGGAAATATTAATAGTTGGATGCTAACTTTCTGTGCTTTGTTTTCTTGCAGGGAACAAATCACAAGACAGTGGCATAGCAGAGATGGAAGAACTTCCTGTACCACATAATATCAAAATAAGCAACATTACATGTGATTCTTTTAAGATTTCATGGGAAATGGATTCAAAGTCAAAGGACCGTATTACACACTATTTCATTGACCTCAACAAGAAAGAGAACAAGAACTCCAATAAATTTAAACACAAGGTAAAATCCTCATACATCCTTAAATTTTTTGTATCAGAAGCTTTCAAAGTATGAGGATTTTTTTTATTTTTATTTATACATACAAGAATTGGGGTGTAGACCAGAGGTGTGGGGGGCAGTGAGAGGGTTCACCAGAGAAGAGTGGTGAGCAGACAGGCAGATTTACTGATATACACTGCTGAGGGGAGCAGCAGGTGAGACAGGAGTGGTCTGTTGGACCTTATATGGGTTAGCTCCCTGGCTGGGGATTGAACTTAGGCCTTAGCCACCAGGGAGGCCCCAGTATGAGGATATTTTGAAAGAAGGAATAATGTTCTATTGTTTGCTGATATGGTATCATCAGCATTAGGAAGAATAAAAATATTATGTCATTTAATCGATTTGCCATTCAACTCATTTATTTCTACTCATAGATATCTACCCCAAAAATCCAAAAACACTGATTCTAAAGGAAACTTGTACTCCCATCTTTATTGCAGTGCTGTTTACTATAGCTAAATTATGGTAACAATCTAAGGGCCCCAAAATAGGTGAGTGGATCAAAATGATGTGGTATATATACATATTGGAATATTATTACTCAGCGATCAAAATAGATAAACTCATGCCATTTGCAGCAACATGGATGGAACTGGAAGGAATAATGTTAAATGAACTAAGTCAGAAGAAGAAAGATAAATACCAGATGCTGTCAATAATATGTGGAATATAAAGTAGCTAAGCTAAGAGTCAGATAAACACAAACTTAAAAATCTAAATTCAGAATGGTTAGAGAGGGGAGAAGAAAGGGTAAGAACAATGAGGGAAGGAAGCACAGTGGACTATGGTAGTAAACTAAGGCGAATGGTTATTTGGTGGTGGGTGCACTATGTGGTAATACTTGATAAGGGTATGCAAATATTACCTCAATTAAAACTAAATTTATATTTAAAAGAATAAATAAACAAATGAATTAGACCAACTAAGAGAATTTGACTCAGTAATCTCTGGCATATCAATAAATATAATTATAGATGTCTAAAAAAAAAAAAAAAGAACTGTCATTTAAAAATCTTATCCCTCACCATTTATTGAACAAACTTTCTTTGCTCCAGTGCATATTCTTTGCTCCTTTGTCAAATATTAGTTGACCATAAATCTGTGGGTTTATTTCTGGATTTTCTATTTGATTCCATTGGTGTGTCTGTTCTTGTTCCAATATCATGCAGTTTTGATAATTATGGCTTTGTAGTATAGTTTGAAGTCTGGGAGTGTGATGCCTCCATTCCCTTATTTATTTTTTTTTTTTTTTCAAAAGAGCTTTGGCTATTTGGGGGTTTTGGTGATTCTATATGAATTTCATCAATAATTGTTCTATTTCTTTGAAGAATGTTATTGAAATTTTTATTGGAATTGCATTGAATCTGTATATTGCTTTTGGTAGGATGGCCATTTTGATTATGTTAATTCTTCCAATCCATGAGCAGGGAATGTCTTTCCATTTCTTTGTGTCTTCTTCTATTTCTTTTAACAGTATTTTATAGTTAGCACCCCTATGTTTATAGCAGCACTGTTTACAATAGCTAAGCTATGGAAGCAACCCAAATGCCCAAAAATAGATGACTGGATCAAGAAGATGTGATACATATACACAATGGAATATTACTCAGCAATCAAAAAAGATAAACACATGCAGTTCGCAGCAACATGGAGGGAGCTAGAAGGGATCATCTCAGCGAAATAAGTCAGAAAGAAAAAGAAAAATACCGGATGGTCTCACTCATAGCAGGAATTTAGAAAACCTAAATAAGAGACCAGGAAAAAGACTAATCAATACAAAGTAAAACTCAAAATCAACTAGCAACTATAAACCAGAGACACACTATGCGGGGGGGGGGGGGGGGGTGAGGGAGGGGCTGGGAAAGGAAGGACTAGAGTCAAAATAAGGGGGGATTTTATGCAATTGTATGCGGAATATAACCAAAATGAAAATGCATACATTGTGCAAAGACCAAAAAAGATGTAAGAATTATATAAAATAAAATATTTAAATAAAAAAATGGTTAAAAAATAAGTAAATAAAAATCTTATCCCTCTAAGGAATTTGTAAGAAAATGAAGTGCCAACCAAGTATGTTGTTAAAAAGCAATTTTTTCTTCAAAAAAAAAAATCTCATACAGACATAAAAATGAACATGTGTTAAAGAATTTAATTCATGACTGTGTAACTGATGAGGTATTACAAGCAATTTAAAGAGTAATCCAAAGACAAGACACTGTAATAGATCTGGAGTACTGAAATGAATGTTTAAATGGAAGCAAAGCTTCCTCACTGGGGTGAGGGAAGAAAACATGTCCCTCCACTGTACAGAATTCATTTATATATATTTAGACAAGAATAACTGAATTGTTATGTATCTACAAACTACGAAGTTATAAAGTAGCTTCCACCAAAACAGAAGATAGCCAAAAGAGTGTGCCGCTATAGGCAATTCATGGTTTGCCACCAAAGCATATATTTGCTCCTGTGATAACTATCAAACTATCCTATGATAACTATTGATGCAGTTTGTAAATTCAGATTATATGTTAGAAAACTTTGGGATGGAAAATTGCTTTATATAGTCAATTTTATGATTTGAAATTAAAAATTAATCATTAGATGTTCTAGATATATAATACTTCTTTGATATTCTTATACATTTTACTTAATCTATTTTAATACATACCTCTCTTCAGAAGTAGTCATAAAGAGGATAATATTATAGTTACCTGTCTAAGTATTCTTTTGATATTTTCAGTGACAATGATAATTGGTCTCTTTTTTATATTGATACTAAATTTTAACTTAGGAAGTCTTTTATGAAAATGATCTTGTCTGGAAATTACGTGTCTTACTAAATGTGTAATTATACATGCTAACAATACATCAGGGTTATATCTGCATATGAGTGTGAGAGAGAAAACAGATCGATGTCATTATTTTTCCCATGTTCCAATTTTGACTATGCTTTTTGGAAATGAATATTCTCTTAGATTACATACTTGAAGTAGTTTTGAAATATTTAACATTAAATGATGAATAGATCAAGATTTTTACCCCCTTTCTTTAATCTACACTTAAAATACTGTATCTGTGGATATGTAATAAATATTCAACTAGTGGTTTAATTATGTGTTGTTTAGAAATACATAAGCATTACTGTGACCCATACTTGATTACAAATGAAGCAAATGTTATCTTATTTAGATGTAAAACTGACTCATTTATTTTAAAAATATTTTCTTTCTTCATGTGTAAAATATTTAGTAATGGGTTGCTCTAGCAAAATTATTAGCTATAATAAACTAAGCAGATATAATACTTACAAATGCTATGTATTGAGTTATAGTTTCTCTTATCACTGTTTATTAGAATGTTGTATTTTAGGAGCATATATAAGGAGTATACAAAAAAATAACATTATATTGGAAATCAAGAAGCCTGGGATATAAATATATTTGTCATTAACTAGCTGTGTGATCTTGGGCATGTCTCTTAATCAAGTTGTGCCTTAGTTTTTACATATAGAAAATAAGAATTTGAATATAAAATTGTTAAATATCTTTGAACAGGGAAATTCTATCATCAGCCAGAAATTTGTAAATAATTTTGTAATTTGTAAGCAATTGTAAACATTGTTTACAGTTGATTCAAATTACCCTACTAAATTTATTTCCTCCCTGTTCCTCTCTCCCACCTTCTTCCCTCCTCTCTCTCCCTCCCTTCCTTCCTTCTGTCTTTAGGATGTCCCAACAAAATTGGTGGCAAAAGCTGTACCCTTGCCAATGACTGTTCGTGGACACTGGTTTTTGAGCCCAAGAACTGAGTATACAGTAGCAGTGCAGACTGCTTCAAAACAAGTTGATAGTGATTATGTTGTATCAGAATGGAGTGAAATTATAGAATTCTGCACAGCAGGTAAGAAAACTGGGTACAAATACAGAAAAACAGCACCTTATTTAACAGTTTCTGGAAAGCTAATTACAGAAAAATCTTTCTTGTAGTTATAAGGTAATAGGTCTTGCACTGGTCATTTTTGCATTGCCAGTAGAATTGTGTAACAGAATTAATGTATTAATTGGAAGGAGCTGAGGTACTTAGAAAAAGCTATGTAATGGCATCAAATTACTTTTTACTGCATGCAGTTTGATTATTCAAAGTAAAACCTTTGCAAATAAAAATGGATGCAGTTTGAAAATATATTCAGTATATTTTGAGTTTCATTGACAGAAATTTTTTGCTTTTTCCATTTTTTCATTTTCATAGGTATTAAAATATACATGCTTCTGTAATTTAGGGGAATGCAGATGAATGAATGCAGATCTCAATGGTTACTCCTTACAGAAATGTTATTAGATTCTTCACTGAGTGTTAGAAAAATTTAAGAAAAGTTGTCTCTAAACTAGTGTGTCTGCTTCTGTGTGTGTGTGTGCGCGTGTGCACATACTTCGCTCAAAAATAGCTCAGGATATCTGACATGGAGAGCCCATCCCCTCTGATGTTGAATTGTTCCTTAATATTCCATTAAACTGAAAATGTTACCATTCATTTCATTCATTCATTCAATCAAGAAACATTTATTGAGCACTTAAATAGGTGTTGAAGGAATACAAAGATACTTTAAAGACTATGTCATCCTCTCCTTTGTTTCAAGACTGGGACTATTTACTCTTCTTTGTCTAGGTGACTATTTCCTCTAAAAAATTATCCAGTGTTTCAACATAAAGGAAATTGTAGAACAGACAAATCTTAAACATTATCTTAAAAACAATTCACCTCACCTATGTCAGGTTGCTTAGCAACTTCCCCAGCTGAAGTGTCCTTCAATTAAACAGCTTTTATTCCCATCTTAGATTTATTACATGCTTAGCTACTGCTTTAGCTCACCATCATCTCTTTCTTAAACTCAGTATAAAACATCTATGGATATATTGAATGAATGAAAATTCTATGTTTTTAAAAAATTTTATATTCACTGCTTTTGTTTTTTCTAAAAGGAAGTTGCTAAGGATTGCAATATCTTTGGTTGATAAGGATTTTAATGTTTGAGAGCAAAGAAATCTTGTATCTGCCTAGTACCATATTTCTAAATAGCTAAGTTATCATTGATTAGAAGGACGATTGTTTTATGTATCACTAAGAAAACATATGCCAATTAAACTATAAGTGTTTTCTTATCACAGTTATTGTTCAGGTTCATGTCAGAAATGCTATAATATGAAACAGTACATTTTAGAATAGATGAAAGATGGTATTCATCATAATCCAGGGTTAACATAATATATTAGAAGAATTCTGACTGATGAAACTTTCACCTATACTTGAGCTATAATATTGGAATTAATATATCTCTCAATTTTTTCTTGACATAAAATCCCATCTTTGAATCTACCTTATTTATTCTTTTATATTGTATTTCTTTACATTTGCATTCATTGTGCCTACCAGTTAGGTTTAATCTATGACAAGTAGGCACAGTTTCTTCTGACATTGTTTCAGTAATTCTATTCCCATAGGACTACACAAAACCGTATCATAGTATTTGTACATTATAATTAACTATAATTTACCAGCTATACCCCTATTTTACATTAAGATAAGGTTTAAAATATCATTTCTTCTTTAGCTTAAGGAAGACATTTGACATTTCTAGTTCAGAAATACATCTATCCATCCATCCATTCATCTTCTCTATTCTCTATCAGTATCAGTAGTAGGTCTAGATACATATATACACATGTACTCTGTTCTATAACCTATTGAATATAAGTATATATTTTATTTATGTGTGTATGAAGAAAAACCTTATGCTTTCATTTGGAGTGATCTCACTGTTGCTCTTAATTAACTATCAATACATTCTCAAATTTTCCTAAGGAAGTTTTTGGTAAGTAATAAGAAAATCCAGCATTTAACTATGCCATAATACTTTCCTATAAATTATTTTGCAATTTTATTTCCATAAGTAAAATCAAAGGGGAACTTTGATGACATTGTAAATGGGACTGTTTTCTTGATTTCTTTCTTTTCTAGCTTATTCTTTGCATAAAGAAATGTACATACTTTCTTATATGTATAGTTTTTTGTAGCCTGCCATTTTACTGTTCTGATTTATATTTTCTAATAGTTTTTAGTGACATCCATAGCATTTTTTCTGTATATTATGTTGTCTGCAAAGTGAGTTTTCTTTTTTCCAATTTGAATTCCTTTTATATCTTTTTTTTCCACCAAATTGCTTTAGCTAAGACTTAGCCAATACTATGTTGAATAGTAGTAAACAAAGTGAAATTCCTTACATTGTACTTGATTTTAGAAGAAAAGCTTTCAGTTTTCCAACATTATGATATTAGCTGTAGGTTTGTCATATGTGACATTTATGATCTTGCATTGTGTTCCTTGTATCCCCATTTTTATAAGAATTTTTATCATAAATGGATGTTGAATATTGCCAAGTGCTTTTCTCTGCTTATATTGATATGCCCACTTCTTTTTAATCTTTTATGGATGTGGTAAATTGTATTGATTGATTGATATGTGAATGTTGAACCATCCCTGGAATAAATCCCACTCAGTCATGATAGATGATCCTTTTAATGTATTGTTGGATTTGATTTGCTAAGATTTTGAGGATTTTTTTCATCTGTGTTTATCAATATTGGTCTGTAGTTTTCTATTTTTTTGTGATATCCTTGTTTCCTTTTGGTATTAGATTAATTCTAGCTTCATAAAATGTATTTGGAAAAGTTTCCTCTATAGCATTTTGGTACATTTTGAGAAAAATAGATATTAGTTCTTCTTCCATGGTTTAGTAGAACTCACTGGCTTTTATTCACTGGGAGACTTTTGGTTACTGTTTCAATATCCTTGCTTACAAAGTTCTGTTCAGTTTTTCTATTTCATCCCAATTCAGTCTTGGAAACTTGTATGATTCTAAAATTTTGTCCATTTTTGTTAGGTTATCCAATGTATGGACATAAAGGTATTCACAGCAGCCTCTTACAACTCACGATTTCTGAGACCTCTTACAACTTTTACTTTGTTTCTGATTCAAGTTTTCTCCCTTTGTTCTTTGTGAGACTAGCTAGAGGTTTTCTCTATTTTGTTCATTATTTCAAAGAAGTAGCTTTGGTTTCCATTGATCTTTAGAAATATTTCTTTGATTTCTATTTCATGTATTTCCACTCTAATTTTTATTATTTCCTTCCCTCTATTGGAATTTGGTTTATTTTTTCTAGTTTTTAAGGTGTGAGGTTACATTATTTACTTTAAATCTGTCTCATTTCTTGATATAGTCCTCTATTGCTATATACTTTACTCCTAGTTTTGCTTTTGCTGCATCCCATGGGTCTGGTGATTCATGTACTCATACTTTTAATTTCCTCTGTGATTTCCTCCTTAACTCAAAAGTAACATTTTAGCCTCCATAGATTTGAGGTTTGTCCACATTTCTTTCTGTGAGTAACTTGCGGTTTTGTACCATTGTGTTTCAAAAAGATACTTGATATGATTTCAGACTTCATGAACTTATTAACACTTGCTTTATATCCCAACATCTGGTCTATTCTAGAGAATGTGCACTTGGAAAGTAGTCAGATTTGGGGGTATACAGTCCTATAACATGTCTATTAAGCCCTGTGGTCTTCACGGTCACTAGTACCATCCTCCATTTGTTCTGTTTACATATTTCTCTAGAATTTTTCATCTTATCTATTGAGCTTTTTTCACTTCCTGAATCTGTTTTCTTATTAAAACTTCAATTTCTATATTCTGTTCATTACCTTTATTTCTCACTTCATTTTTCTGAATTTTGATGTATCTCTGATTAGCTCTTTTAGATTTACTTTTCTGCATTTTCTATATTACTATTTTTTTATTATTATGGCAGGTTTGAACTTTTATCTGGTAGGGAAATAAAAGTGTTTTTTTTTTTTTTAAGATTTATTTATTTATTTATTTATTTATTTATGCAAGAACTGGGTACAGTCAGAAGCACAGGAGGGTGAGAGAATTCACCAGAGCCAGAGCAGGGAGCAGAACAGGCAGACAGATGGAGGACACTGCTGAGGGGAGCAGCGGGCACAGCAGGAGAGGTCTGCGTGCCATGTGGGACCCTCGCCGGTGGCCGGGGATCTAACCAGCGCTGCAGAGGCTGCGGGCAGCTTTGCAGCCCAGCGCTCAAAAGCTGCGCCACCGGGGAGGCCCTAAAAGTCTTTTATGTCTTTGTGGTTGTACTCTGGAGAGTTGTTCTCTCGTGATGTTTCATATTCCCTTAAAATCTCAAATTGTCATATGTTATGGGTTCTTTTGTTTCTGTACCAATTTTGCTGCTTTGGCTTTCCCTGATTTCAGGAAATATCTTTAGCAGCATCTGAGAGTTGAACTTTTACTTTTCCAGCAGATGTCACTGTGGTTTCATTTAATTTTAGTTTTGTTTTTTTCTTTGCTGGCTTCCAAAGACACTGAGAGCTGTTTCTGCAGTTGCTGAGTCAGAAGGTACAGGAGGAAACTGAAGGGGTCTAGCCAATAGTGCAGATGTGCTGGAGTTTGGGGAGGAATGACTGGCTGAGATTTGTGACACCAACTATATCCCTCCTCTCTGGGGGTCTCCTCTAGATCACAGACTCTGCAATCTGTACCCTATCAGTGTGCGTCACTAGGTCACTGACAATGCTGAGTGGTGGGAGAGGAAAGTGCAGCACAGCACATTGTCTTTTTTTCTTTTTACCTCAGTCAAGGGTATTGCCTCCACACTATTTAACTCACCCCCCCACCCCCAGGACCCTTTCTAAGCCAGTAGCCACATTGTCTTTATTGCCTAGCCTGGATTGCAGCATCAAGGCTCCTCTTTCTACCTACTTCTTGTTCAATGAAGTGTGATTCTCTTCTCTGTTTCATCTTCTCTGTCTCTATTTGTGTTAGTCCCTGATGTCAACGTGGTGTTTCAATTTTGTCTCAAGCCATAGGACTCTCTGGGTGTAGTGTCTTTCTGATTAACTGTTAGATAATCCTTGTGAAGCAAATATCCTCTGTAACTAAATTGGTCAACAAGCTAAAGAAAATTTTTATCTTTTAACCTACTCATCTTATTCGAATGGTGCCTTGTACATCAAATGCTCTCATGTAAATTAATATTTATTGAGTTGGTGACACAGTGAGTAAACTACGTGCCATGAGCTATTCAACTAAATTCCTTTTGTTTGGAAATTTTTGCTAATCTTTAAAGACCTAAAGTTTTGCTTAGATTCTGGTACAGAAATTTGACAACAGATAAGATTATTTTGAGGGATAACTTTAGTTTTTGAAGAATTGTATATGTACCCCAAAACTCAAATTGAGACCTAATTCTGGATTTGAAAAGTCATTACATTATGACTAGCCTCAATGTCAGAATCAATACAATGATCATAATTAATCTACCTTATGAACATCCCAGATTTAGAGAGTAAATTAAATTAACATTATTACTACCACTTTATATTCTTTATTGATTATTGATTATGAGCTTCTTTTAGTTGTCTTATCAGATAATTAAAGAAAAGCTAGTATGGTGTTGATTGACTTTACTTGGGTTATGCAGAGTCTATTCCATATTTAACATTTTTGTCTCAAAAGGTGAAAAATTATGCAAAGGTATTATTAAAAAAAACATAAGCCATAACAAAATTATTTCTATGAAAAGGAAAAATATAGCACACAAAGACAATGAATGTTTTCTTTTAAAAATAGTTTTCTACTCACTAACATGAATTTCCTAATGTTGAATTTTAATAATCTCCATTTATTAAGCATGTAGTTGTTATTTTTGTTAATACATTTTTAATGAGGCTTTTTTTGTTACTTTCAGATTATTCAAAAGTCCATCTAACACAACTGTTGGAGAAGGCTGAAGTGATTGCAGGTCGTATGCTTAAATTTTCTGTTTTTTATCGTAACCAGCACAAAGAATATTTTGATTATATTGGGTAAGAGTAAAAAAAGTTATTTGCTTTACTAAATGTTATTCCTAATTCTAGATTCAGTTTTCCCTTGAGGCTAATTCTGTAAAATAACAATTTCAATTTCCTTTTCAAAATATTTACACTCTTATTTTTATTTCCCAGATAATTAAGCAGAAAAAAGTTAGATGATGAGGTGTTTTTTTTTTTTTTACTTCACTTAAATTTCTTCCCATACTCATCTGTTATACCAATTCCTGTCTATTGAAATGAAAGATTTTCAACTTCCAGTGTTTGGATTGATGAGCATTTAATGTATATAATCCTCCTCTAATTCCTAATAACTGAATGCTTTCTCCCTTATACTAGCTACCAATTTTTCTCTTCTTGTGGGTTTCTTTAAGACAATGAAAATGACAAAATAAAAGGGTGATCATTTCAGGAAATATTATGGTGAATCAGGTGGGATATTTAGGCTCTTGCCTAAGTAGAAATCTCTCAGCCATTATGTTAGATAAAGTGTTCATGAGGAATGTCTTTTTTTACTTTTGAATTCTAGTATTGAATTGGCATTTCTAAGATAGCCTATGTTTACCCCTCACAGCAGTTTCTATGAATTCAAAAGAACTTCACACCACAGGTAGTTTTAATACTTACTTACAAGCATTTTCATATTTGTAAATAGGCAAATATGTTTTAAAGTGAGATGAGATTTTAAAGTGATATATGCTATATAGGCTCTATACATTAATTCCCATAGTTTGTCATTTTAAAAGCCTTTATCTCACTTTAAAGGATTCTAAAGTTGATAAGATTTAAAAGTGAAAACATTTAGGAAACTTTTTAAATGTTATATGCATCATACCTCTTTAGCTTTTCTTAAATCCAGATCATAGTTCCAGGTTTTACGTCAGCTCCCACCTGCAAAAAATGCAAACAAAATCAGAGAGAGACATAAATTTAACCATCTGTGTTTTTCAAATGAAATAGTTTGCTGTATCCTGGTTTTTATATATTTTGATGACAAAAAGACATTCCTGTCTTATGTTTGAATGTCCTTATAAACAGAGAGTTTAGTATATCATTCTCTTATCTGGATAAGAGATTACGTGTATTTCCTGGTGGATGCCCTTACCCTAATTTAGAAAGAACAAACTGAGATACAAAATATTTTAACCTGCCCACTCTTGGCTGATGTGGCTATATATATTCAACAAGAAAGGTATTTCTTTATATTTGTTAAGCATAAAACTTAAAAGCAAAAATAAATCCACTATTCCTTTTACCTTTAATAAGACATGATAGAATAAGTATATCTTTGGTAGTAGGTTTAGATTCCTGGAGTATGGACAATGTCTATTTTAAGTGGCCACTGGAGGTCAGTGTTTCTTTGATTTTGTCAGTCCTTTAGGTGGGAACTGGTCTTTTGTTTGCAGGTCCTTGGGCGCTCTAAAATTTGCTTCATTTATTTTCAAAAATTCTTCCAAGAAGAAATATTAAGACAGAGATTATAGAAATGAAATTATTGTATATATTGTATGCTTGATTCCAACACACCTAGTGTGAAAGATACGTTTACTAACAAGGAAATTTACTATTGTTGGAGTTCTCTTCATAGTTGTAAAATCCATGCAAATTAAGTCGATGCAGTACATAAATAAATACACTTGCCAAAACATGGGTACAATTTTTAAATGTTAATTTTGGAAAAATCTTTATTTTTAAAAATTAGTATATTACCTTCAGTAGGTCTTGATTTCCTCTTTAGGGTAATAACTTTAATCAAGACATACTTCCTGTATTGAAATCTATTTAAAATTTCATATTGTTATTCAGAATACTTGAATAGAATGGAACTTTTCACTTACTTAACAAACTTTACAAATCATTATAAAATATGTAAAACTCCTCAGTAAATTCCTCCTCAGTTCACATGAATGAACCCATTTTGGCCTCTCTTTCTAGAAATGAATTCCTGAATATCACTTTCCTTTACCCCCAAATGAAACAGGACTTTCTGTCTTCAAGTTCCTTCAAGTTCACTAGATAGGCTAATTATGTTTAAGATGAATTCTTATATCTGAAAGTTTTCTCTCTGAGAATCCAGACTGGTAGACATGTATAACTTCCTATATTTTTTATTTTTATTTATTTATTTTTTTTTAATGCAAGACAGTATATCTTCCAGCTACATGGTGTGAGTAGAAACCTGGTGGGAGCCTATCAGCTCTGTGTAGTAGCCTCCACACTCTGCACCATGTCATTGAGGCTGACTGGGGAACCTAAAATTTTATCCCCTGTCAGCAGTAAGTGATACTCACATACACTTACCCTATTGACAAATAGTCAGAAGAGGCCTACTAAAATACTAGATTTTTTTTTATGAAAAAGATTATAAGATCAAAAGTCTCATGGCATAATACTCAAAGTGTCCAGATATAGTCAAAATCTACTCATTATACCAAAAACCAGGAAGTTCTTAATTTAAATGAGAAAAAATAACCAACTGATACAAATTCTAATATAACAGATTTTACAATTATCTGACATGGATTTTCAAACAGCTACCATAATTTTTTTTTTTCAAGAAATTACAACACACTTGAAACAATAAAGAGAAAAAGAAGTAGAAGATATAAAAATAAATTGAAAAATGTTGTAAGTGAACTAAAAAAACTAAATGGAGTCAGCAAAAAAATCAAAAATACAAAAGAATTAGTAAACTTAAAGATAGAACAGTAGAAATTACCCAAACCGAGTAACTGAAAGTTGAATGGAAAAATATTAGCAGAGCCTCATGATGTGTGCAGCTATAACAGGCCTAACATCTAATATCACTCTTACCAGAGTCAAGAAGGAAAGGAGAAAGGAGGGGATACTAAATAAAAAAAATAAAAAAAAATCCAAAAAGTTATAGTTGAAATGTTCTCCTATTTGGGAAATGACTTAAATGTAAAGATTCAAAAAACTAAGTAAATTCCAAACAAATTAACCCAAAGAATTCCATGCCAAGACACAACATTCCTAAAAACAAAAGACAAAAAAAAACTTGAGAAAACATCTTATCTATATTTGAATGAATGTCATCATTAGAAATCACATATACCACGAGGAAGTGACAGCATTTTCAAGTGCTGGAAGGCCACTGTCAATTCAGAATCCTATATCCAGTGAAACTATCCTTCAAGAATATAGGGGGAATCGAGACATTCTCAGATGAAGGAAAACTAAGGGAATTTGTCACTAGCACCAACTACCATAAAGGAATGACTAGAGAAAGTTTTTGAAACAGGAAGGAAATAATTTTTACAACGGAATCTTGAAGCATCAAGGCAGAAACAACAACAATGAGAACAAAAACATAATATCTGATCCAGGATATCACACTACATTTATCATTTCCCCTTAGTCTCCTCTAATCTGTGACAGTTTCCTGATTTTCCCTTGACACTCCATTTTTAATAAGGTCCCTTCATAGTTCTCAGGCACTAAAATTTGAGACAAATTGCTGTTCTAAAGGTAGAGGCAAATCCTAGACACATTTTACTAAAACAAACTCTTTAAGAAGCATGTTGACTGGGGAAACCTACCCTTATCTGAGTAGTAATTTGTCCTTTTCATCCCAAGTCATTCTGGTCAAGGACCCTAGAAGAAAGAGAAGACAATCTCAGGGGGAATTCTTGAGAACAATTAACAAAATCACCATTCACAGAAATATAGTCAGGGTTGAAGCAATTTGTTGGGAATATGAAACTAGCAACTGTTAAGATTTGAAGCTTTTATTATTCTTAGGAAGAGTGAGGCAAGAAAAGGTCACCTAGCATGAGAACTAGTCAGAGATATGTGTTTACAGAACCTCAGCCAGACCCACAAGCTTCCAAAGCTTGGAGAAAAAGACTTTATCTCCTGCTCCCCTAGATCTCCTGCTAGTGCTTCACATTGGTAGAACTGAAATGGAGAGGACCAAGAGACAAGAATTGGATGACAGAGTACCATTCAACAGTGGAAGGCAAAAGGCTGGAGAATAGATCTGGGGGTAGTGTAAAGGGTGAATAACCTGCACTGTTTTGAGCAAAAAGCAGGAGAGAGGACTTGATTAGTAAACAGTGTCTGGGTCAAACAAAAAAGAAACTAGAAAAGATGTAAGTACATCACTCATCTTAGGACTAAATTTCTGGCATACTTTGAGGAAACCTTCAACATGTTTAATCAGTACTGTGTCCAGTTTTCTCTTCAAAAAGTTCTAAAACCCAGTAGGCATATATAATGGATGTGATTTCAGCTGTAGGATTTCTAATTCCACTTTAGTTTTTTCTAGTCAGATAATTTGTTTTCTGTTAAAGATCTCCAAGGTTTATAGTAGAATATCCTTACCTTAGGGTCAAGGCTAAAATTTAGCCAGCTATTGATAATGTAAAACACTGCATTCTTTTTCTGAGAGTAGGATGAGCATTCAGACCTTTGACAGAAGACAGTAGATTTTTACATCTATCACCATTCTAATCTTTAGACAGTAGCTTTATCACTACTGTTCCCAGCACTGACCATTTCTTCTCTCTGACAGAGAACATCATGGGAATGCTATGCAGCCCTCTGTCAAGGATAATAGTGGTAGCCATGGCTCTCCTATCAGTGGAAAATTAGAAGGCATCTTCTTCAGCTGCAGCACTGAATTCAATACTGGGAAGCCACCCCAGGATTCACCTTATGGAAGATACAGGTTTGAGATTGCAGCAGAAAAACTTTTTAACCCCAATACTAACTTATACTTTGGGGACTTCTACTGTATGTACACTGCTTATCATTATGTGATTCTTGTTATTGCTCCTGTGGGATCACCAGGAGATGAATTTTGTAAGCAGCGCCTTCCTCAGCTAAATTCCAAGGATAATAAATTTCTGACCTGTACAGAAGAAGATGGGGTGCTGGTTTACCATCATGCCCAGGATGTCATTTTAGAAGTCATTTACACTGACCCTGTGGATCTTTCTCTGGGCACCGTGGCAGAAATCACTGGTCATCAACTCATGAGCTTGTCTACTGCAAATGCAAAGAAAGATCCCAGCTGCAAAACCTGTAATATCAGTGTTGGACGTTAATGCCCATTTTTCTTATTCTTAGTCCCTTTTCTTCCCTTACGAGGATTGATTCTATGTTGTCTATTTTCATCACCAGATGTTTTCCACTGAAGCATGCACATGCCGCTATCACCAAAACCAAACTGCCACTTTTCAAATTTCATTCAGAGCCGTTTAAGTGTCTCCTATTCCTTACCCTTCCCACCTATTTTCAATGATAAAATACTGTTCTCCTTCTGACACTTTATTGCCTAGATGCTGCAATGTTTTATTTTTCCTTTATGCCAAACATAACAAAACAATGATATAAACTGCTTTAGCAAAAGACAAAATAACGGCTTATAAATGATGTTTAAATATGCATTCATTTTAATCTACTGAACAAATATTGGGATAACTCCAAATCGCATGAAAGGGTGTAATTGCAGCATGAGTTAAATCTTGAAGCCTAGAATTGTCAGCACTTCCAACTTGTTGTTTGACAGTGTTATTTATGTTATTTATATTAGCTAACAGGAAACAACTACTGTGTTCCAACATAATAAATACAATAGAAAAATATTTTATTTGTATTGTTGTATAAAATATTTACAGTCATATAGAATATATAGTTACATTTTAATAGCAATTGTATACATGTCACGAAACCATTTTCCTTATCAAAGATGTAGTTTGTAAACCTCAAATAGCTGTGTATCTGTCCTGTTACAAGTAGATGACTTCAATTAAACAAATATATGAAGGATATTATTCTGATTCATAAAAGTTATAAAATATCAGGTAAATACAGAGAAAACAATAAGCCTCTGAAATAGTCCACATCTGAAATAGTCAGTATTCTTTCTATCCAAATTATACGAAAATGTGAATTCTTCAACATCATGCTTAAACATTACAAAAAATAGAAATACAAACATGGTTGGTACAAGAGAGAAAATGTCAACCTTATTTTTACAAAAGCAAAATTAATAACATGTGTTTTAGTACAAAATAAGACAAAACAATATTCACTAAAATTGATGAAGCAAATAAAATATGCTGGCCTCTTTTCTAAGTATCATGGCAAACAATCTTCAAACCTTTCATTTTGACACAGAAGGAAGAATAACTACAGCTCATGAGAAAGCTTTTTGACTTTACAAAGTATAGACCTTGGAACATTAAGAAAAACATGTATTCCCAATGGAAAAATAGTTATATAATCTTAGTTTTAATAAACAAAAAATTTAGCAATCATAACTCTGGTCACATTAGATTATATACTACAGACATGTATCTATCCAAAATACCTATTTTCAAATTTTAATACAATATTTTAATATAAACATCTGTCAATTTTAGACAAAGATAATTCACAAAGTACATGCTATCAGAATGAACTTTGGTAATCAGAAATGTAAAATTTCAAATAACATAAAACAATGTGCTGTTTTTATATAGAAATAAAAAATTAGCGGGGACACATTCTAGTATATTTTAGGGTATTGAAAGCCTAGCAGACTTAAGGGACAAGGTAAGTTTTTTTTTAATCACTTAAAAATCTAGTAGAAGTTTCAAATAAATTATGTTCTTGCTAGCTGCATCCTTTTCTACATAAAAATGCAGTTTCTTTTTCTCCTCTAACTGAATTTTTAAAATCATGCCCTTTTCCTTACATCAATTTAAGCAATCTTTGGACACTAAACAGACTTCCCTAACATTGAACAAGTGGATGCTATGTATTAAGCTTGCTAAAATATTAGATACTTCCTGAAATAATTATATTGACTGAGTTTTCTCCTTGGCCTGGAAGAAGCTGAATTTTTTTTCCAGTTGCACTCTTATTTGTTGTCCATCCCCCATTTAAATCCCTCCTGCTCATTTATAATTACACTTACCATTCCTTCTTAAAAACAGATAATACTACCACTAAAGTGCTTCCATTTTCTGTATGTCAACACTACTTAGCAAGAATAGAAGAGGAAAATTAACTTCAGTTTATCTTGGTTGAAAGTGATCACAAACAGTTCCTGAACCTCAAATAGTTTTGGCCACATCTTGTTTGCTGATAAGGACCTCTAATAGTCTCAGTTTGGCTTTTATATGCTTGTATTCATAGTACTCATCTGCCATTGGTATCCTGTCTTCCTTTTGTGGACTTCTGCAAAGCAGAAAATACAGAAAATTCATAATGAATTAAGTCATTAAAAATCCTGTTATAATTCTTACATGAAAAAGTACGTGGTAGCAATTTCTTGATTTTTGCATCATATCACTTTACCATCTCTTTACCTTCATTCACTCCCTTTTTCATGTGTTCTTAAGTTTCTGTATAATAGTGCATTTTGACAACTTGGAGTTCACAGGTGTTTTGCATATATATGAATCCGTGAAGATATTTAACACTGGGGCAACTGAAAGGATGTGATGAGAAAAACAAAAACCAGAACCTTCAAGTTATTCTCCCATTACTTACCATAGTTCTATGCCTAGGAGAATGTTCACTCTTTATAATGACAGTTATTTAAAAATATCAAAAAAAACTATAAAAATTATGTTATAGAAATAATTTATGAATTTATGATAGAGGAAATAAATATAACAACTACCTTATAAACATGAAACATTTCCAAATTTTCTTCAAATGTGTCTCTACTAAAGTGTAACAGAATCACTGAGAAGTTTCCTGATTACTTTACGGATGTAAATTGCAATGAGTCTCTCCATATTAGTCCTACTAGACGTATGACAATGCATAGATTTTTATACATATGCATTACAACCACTACATGCTTTTTCCATTTACTTTGAAAAATAATTGGGTACTTCTGTAGTTGAAGCCATTTTCCTTCCCACAAAACTATGTTCCCAGGATATGCTTTCTAAAAGGCAATATTGCCTCAGGGTCTCAGACTTGTCTTCTTTTGGTTGGTAAGATGGTCAGTTGCTTTCAAAATAGTTGCATTCATGACTTGGAAATTTAGGCATGAAAAATATGAATTGAATCACCATAGTTTTTATTGAATATAAAGAAAAATACTATCCAGTAATAGTAAGCTGAACATGGGTAAATAGCATTTAATGTTTTACATGTACCTCTATTTCCCAATACTGATAAATATCTCTCTTACAAATAAAAATAACTAATCTATAAGGATTCTCTAAGAACATATTTCTCAGCTTGAGTTGTACCACTATACATTGCCCTGTGGTTTCCAGCAAAGAACTCAAAATAGTAGACCAATCTACAGAATTCTTATTAATTTATATAATTTATATAATTCCTTTGCCTCCATTCTGCATTATGAGCTAAACTTATTACTGAGTATCTAAATACTCACCTTAATTTTTGTAAACAGTGATAAGTGAAGAAATAGTCTAATTTACAAGGAAACAATGATCAACATATAATTTTCTCTGTTCCTGCATACTAATCCATTTTGACTAACAAGAATATGTTGACTAGAATGAACATTTTTGCTAATTATTTTTTGAAGTTGGTTTCCCACTATATAAAACATGGTAAGTTGCTTAGTATAGTTCCTGGCTCATACTTTTTAATAATGTATAATACCTATATGACTGTCATGCCTCTTGTATGGTAAATATTACCAAGAAATCACCATGCCTTCCAATTTCTAGTGAAATCATACCCATGATTATTTTATCATATGGATAGTTAAACCTTCCCAATAAAATGTCTTAAGAAAACAAGATTAAGATTCATATTTCTAGGGGGGGAGAAAAAAAGATTCATAATTTCTTAGCCATTCAACTATTTGATTTTAGTTGTAATATATCACCAATTTTGCATTTAGTTTAAATATACTACCACAAGAAGCATACAACCTCAATGAAATATAAGTATGTCTGAAGTGGGTTTAGGACTCACAGGTGCAGTAGAATACTCTTATGTAGAACATAACTAGCTTCTCTATATAGGAAACTGTATGTCAAGTACCACTGTAGATCCATTAGGCAAGACTACTGGCACTTTGGGAAGTTCTCAAACTCTTTAAAATAGACTCTTGGATTCAAATAACTAAAAATGTAAAAGTAAAATCTGTATGGAAATTTTGTTAAATAAAAAAAATGAAAGTGGAAGAGGAAAACAAATTATGTTTTATATTCTAAATTTAGCAACCACATAACAGTTCTCACTAAATTAAGTAAGAACAACAGAAACAGGAGTTTAGCTGAGCCAATCAACTTGAAAGGGAAATTCTAGTAGAGAACTAGGTGGGTTACATCTGTTATTTTGCCGAATGCCAAATGGTTTTGACTTCATAGGATCAGTCTTAGTGAATGGCCCTGGGGGACTAAGCCCTGGAAATGTTGCTAAGAGGTGAGTAGAACAAGCTTTCAAGTGGTTTTAGAAAACTTTCCTTCTCTATCAGGGCAATCCTGAGACTACTGAAATGAAAGCAGTTTAGGAAAGACATATGCCTAGATGTAAAGGAATACCAAGGAGTTAATATAGCACTAATCCCCACCTTTGCCACTTAATAACTTTGTGATTTTTGGAAAGTTACACTTTTTAAAAAAAGACTTGCAATCCGTCATTATACCTTCCCCCAAAGTAGCCCAATCATTTCATCTTACGACATGGAAACTGAGGCACAGGATAACTGTCTTGTTTTTGTCTCTTCTAAAAGTAGATCAATAACCCTTATCTCATAATTATTTCATTTTTTTAAGATTTATTTTTATTTATTTATGCATGGATCTAGGCCAGAGGTACAGGGTGTGAGAGGATTCACCAGAGACAAAATGGGGAGAATAGGAAGATCTACTGAAATACACTGCTGAAGGGAGCAAAAGGAGAGACAGGAGAGGTCTGCTGTGCCATTTGGGTTAGCTCCCTGGCTAACCCACATTGAACTCATGCTGCAGTGGCTGGTGATAGCTTGATAGCACTGTGACTTAAGCCCTTGTGCCACCAGGGAGGCCCTATCTCATAATTTTTTCAAAAAATTAGAAGAAACTAGCCGAGTGCATCAGAGACTTAGGTTGACATTGAAAAACAAAGGACAAATAGAGGCTATAGCTAAACATTTATCTAAGGGGTAGAAAGAGTACATATGAATTTTTGACCAAATCCTGAAATAAAAAAGTAAGGGACAATCCTGAAGTTTAGAACATATATTTAAAGCAAAGGAAGAATTGTGTACTGAAATAGGAAATAAGTTGTGGAACTAAGTAACCAACAACAAAAATATTATACTGTTTGGAAAATCAAATCGATTTATTAAAGGTTTAGATAAATTAAAAAGTTATCAGGAGATTTATTATGCAAAGTTAGGAATTTCTGTAAGTTATCCATAATTTTTTAAAGTTTGATATTTTATTTGATAGTATAACTTTAATTAAGTTATACTACCCACATATCATTTTTATATTCCATAAAAATCTCTAATGAGAATATTACATTAGACAAATCCTAGGACTGAATCACAGTGGAAATGGTATCTTGTATAAAGTTACTGTTACTGCAAAAAAATGTAGTCTTAACAATTGTTTCCTTGGAAATGTTAGCCTAAAAAGATCTCTGCCCACACTTACCTTCCTGTTTGTTTAAAAAACTGTTCTTCAAATTCTCGTAAGGCTTTCCGAAGTCTCTTCTTATCAGCCCTAGTTTCTCGGAGATGGTCAAGAAGTACAGGCCTATATCAGGTAAAATATATTTGTCATTACTGAGCTCTGGTGTAACTGATAAGTCATCATGAATAGATTTATCTGCTCAGCAAATCATTTATAATAGTATTCTATCTAAAAGACTAGCTATTGAATAAGTATGAAATACACACACATACACAGCCTGACTATAAGGAAGCATATAAGCAGAGGAAATAAAACAAGCCATAGGAATGAAGAAAGAACAAATTAAGCCCATTATTAAAAATGGTGAGGGCAGTGGCATATGAATAGATGAGTAACAGGCATTATGAAGGATACTCATCAGTATTTGTTGAGGCACAAGAGGAAGAGAGTATATTGACAATGGAAAAACGCAGGGGAATAAAATTAAGACTCAAAAGAACCTATAGTTACACTGAAATTCTTCTTACTTTACTAACAGTGAAAAGTCACAATGTTAGAGTAGAAATTTTTATCTGGGAAACTTGTTTATGGTTTGAGAGACTGTAAATGCCTTAAAATTATATATGGGCACTTTCTTTAAAAAAAATTCCATTACTTTAGAAAAAAAATACAATGCCCCCCCCCAAGTTAATAGCTGCTTTAGAACAACCAATAAATGAATAAATAAATGAAGGGAGGGAGGGATAGAAAGAGAGAGGGAAGAAAGAAAAGGAAAATAGATTGATTTTCTGCTTTAAAGGTCACTCTTCTATGAGCTTGAACTGAGGTACCAAATGATTCTACAAGCACATTAAAACTCATCTCACAACTTAGTCCTTGATTTCACCTCATCTATTTGTGAGGATTCTATCCCTGTCTTGAAGCATTCATTCTCCACACTATAATACACATTAAAAGAAAATCTCATAATCTGGCCAGTAATATACAAACCAAAGAAGGCCAAATGATCCAGAGGAATTTCAACTACTAGCTAATGATACTGATAGCAGTAATGCTATTAATGAAAATCCAAATGGCTCCTCCCTGAGAAGCTATTAGGGGCCAAAGGGCAGCTCATTTACTTAAGGACAAGGGGATTCCCAGTCTAGAGGAACCATCTCACTAAATGGAATAGACCAAAATGATCCCCCTGACAACTGTTAACCCATACAGGATCCCAATTCCTTTGGTGAGCATTTTCAAAGGCCTGCTCTACTTCACACGCTGCCAAGGTTGGGTCCTGCTGAAAAGATAAGTGACGACAGCAAACTGCACATTAGCATTTATAGCATCTTTAGGACCCTCTTGGGAGCCTTGGTTCCTCATGATTTTGTCTTCTCAATTCTCCAGTTAAGAAAACCACCAGATTATACTTTTAGGATTACTGTGATGGATTTTTTTAGTCAAAAAAAGCTCTTTTAAATTTCTTTATATATAGTCTCTCTATATTTTTTTTTATTTCTTTATATATCCTTTGAATTTATTTTGTGTGGTACCCCAAACAAAAAGGAGTGAACAGGAGACTCCTCACTTTAGGTTTCACACTCACATGGTGGCCTCATGTAAATTGGACATGGAGAGGGCTGGTTGTTTGATTTCCTTCTTTTCATCTGGTAGCAGGACCCTAACAGGCTCACTCTCGTTAGAGTAGGTGAGGTGGTCAGCAACAGGAAGGTGAGATGTTGGATCTGGCAAAGGTTGTTGGCTTCCCTTTGGACACTCTTCATCAGAATCCTCTTCCTCCTGCTTATCACAGGCAGATTTAAATAAAGTCACAAAATACTAAGCACCCCTTGAAGCAAAAACAGGAAGGGGAGCCATAAATAGATACCATGAAAGTATACTTAAATTTAATATTTATTTCTTTTTATATGAATATCCTGGCCAACTGACTGTTTCAATATCTATGGAGTAAGGGTTTATGGAGCTTTTCTATTTCTATATTCCTGTAAGTCATTCTTTATTAAAAGAAGTTTAATTCAATTTCAGTATTCACATTTTCTATTGAAATAAATCTACCTATAATGGTATATAAACAATGTTGTATTATATCAAGGAACATACTGTCAATTTTCATATGAAAGGAAAAAAACAGACTAGAAAGGTTTGGTTTGATCTAGCTGCATTATAAATTAGACAATACCAAAGTGAAATACATCATTTCTTCTCATCCAAGCTATGACAGCAAATGTTAAAATTGGCTTCAAAATACAATTGTGAAATATTCTCACTATGCAATAGCTTTAATTATCAGCCACTGTTAAGTATAGTACTGGGGTTGAGGGAAACATATTTCCACTTTTAAAAAATAACAACTAGTTTTGCTAGAAGCAGAGATTTCCAAGAAGATTGCTTTATAACTCACAGCACTGCCTCCCTAAAAAATAAAAATAAAGCACAAGTGCAGATTTCTAGTTAATATAAGCATTGTGACTTACAATTGTTGGAATAAGGGAAGGTGTTGACAAGATTTGCTTGATAATTCTGTATCGGTCATAAAGAGGCTTTATGAGATTCTTGTCTTGCTTAGTTACCTGAAAAACATGATATTCATTATTGTTTCTCAGACAAGAATAAAAACATGCCACTATTTTTAGCAGGTAAAAAAAAATGTTTTGAAGCTTCGAAGTAAGGCATTATACTATATAATAAAACAGTAATTAGAGCACATGCCAGTTTTCTTCTAGGAAAAGTTTCTTAAAAGATAGATCCAAGTTTAGAAAGATATTTTTAAAACTGGCTGAAGGAGTTCGTGATGTATAAATGATAATACCATATTCCTCACTGTGTTCTGAAAAAATCCAGTTAATAATCAAGACCTATTGGTATTTCTTCTGGAACATATACATATTTTATAATTATATTTACAAACACCAATCCTATCCCGGTCTTCACCACATGCTTGGGTTTTATACCTGTTTACTAGCTAGCTCTAACTATTTTGAATAAAATAATCAACTCTGAATTCACAATTTCCTACCTAACAAGGTAGTTGGAGTTACAAAGTTTGTTCCAACTAAAATATTTCATAATTTCTTATTCCTCCAGTACATTCAATACCCCTCTGCTGTATGACTGGTCCCTAAGCTTTATTTTCAACAGATCACAATATCATCTGCTTGCTTTGGTTTTCCTTCCTGCTACATGCCCTGTGTTAGATTTCCATATTATCTACTACACACAACCCCCCTTTCACTCTAGTCCAATAGTTCTCACTTGACAGGTAGTGGGAGGAAAATGGTGGAAAGCTGCACATAGAATAATGACCCTGTTATCTTCTCAAGGTAAATATTCCCAAGTGTGCTAGCCGGCTCTGCCTCCCAAGTCCCCTATTGATAATCTCAAGGGAAGAGAAAATGGCTCCAATATGTATATTTTTAAGCTTCAGAATAATTCCTATGCTACCCTATCCCCATACCAGTTGAGAACCATTCTGTTCCAGTCTGTCTTCCTTTCTCCAAAAATCTCTTATCTTGTTATCTGGCCCTTCATTGTTTTTCTGTGTTTCAATTTTGTCTGTCCAAATAAAGTTGAAGTTTCTTGAGGACACAGATTATGTCAAATTTCTTTGAAGTCTCTCAGTTCACAACATATCCCAAATTTATACGCAAAATGACTCCAATTTTTAACAATTTTCATATAAATTCCACATTCTATAAGCTACAGCGCTCTTATTTTCAGTAGGAAGATCTCTGTGGATGCCTTCTAAGAATTGGTTAAGTAACCTCAAGAGTCTTTTGCTTCTAGCCCGATCATTCCTTAAACATTTTCTTAGTCATGACACCTTTCCATGAAAATTAAGTCCTTTCATGTATCCCAAGGGGATTTAATAGGTAATAGGAAAAAACCCTCCACCTAAGTTCAGAAAATGTTGAAGTAATGTTTTTTATTGGTGCTTCTATTTCTTAGAAAATACTTGAACAAACAATGCATTTCACTATTATTGGCATCTGTCACAAAAATTTGATTTTTGTGATTTTATTCATTTTTGGTATATTCTCTGGATTCTACAAAAGCTAAATTTAGTCTAAACAAGAAAAATAGAGTAGCCAAAAAACAAGTTAGAATGAGGAATGCCATTATAAAAAATTATCTTCCACAGATGCTAGATGAAAACCAGGAAACATGTACAGTGTTTACATTCATCTTTCACTCTGATGATTTCCTTGTTTTACTCTTAGCATCATTACCAGACTGATACCCAAAGACAGCATTCAATGGTCTTAAGTATAAGACACTGTCAAAACTCTAGTTTCAGAACTGTTTATCCTCAAGCAGACTTGGAAGGAAGGCTGCCTGAAAAAGTAGGGGTGAGACCGTGTCCAGGAGCTTTCCTCTACTTATAGGCCTGTGAAGAGAAGCTCTACAAGGCATGCAAAGTCAGCTCATGAAGGATACTGAGTCAAGAGATAGTTGGGCTCTGCTGAATAGGTACCCCAAAACAAAAGGGCAAATATACATTAGACTTTATTGTTCCTCTCCACTTTCTGGTAAAAATCAGTTTTCTGAATTCAACAGCTTTCAATTTCCGAAATGCCTCTTCCCTCCCTAATCCTACATATTGGTAATTGTTTTATATTCAATATATCTAACCTTTGATTTTTGTTATGAGAATGGAGGAAACAAGTACCATGTTGAATAACCTAAAATTGCCAGAGAGAGATCCAGATGACCAACTGATTGACAAGTGTGAAAGATAAACAAGGTACTAAACCTCTAAAAATACTTACTTTTCACTCCTCTATATTCTATGGTATCAGAAGAAGTGAAAATAAAAGGTAGCTGAGCAACAGGGGATTGGGCATTTAACATGATTTGATATAATTTGCTGATAGCTTGACATCTTTGCCAAAGGAAAAAGAATCTTGATCCTCTATCTTGCAGGTTATTTGAATCAACAAGGTTTGGAATAGTAGCCTAAAACAACCTAGCTTTCAAGAGGCAGACTGCTTTCTGCTGAGTGGCCAGACTAAGTATATTTCTTCCTTGGAACTGCTCAGAAAATTGTTTGGGGGAAAAACTGCCATATGTCATAGCTTACATTGCCCTCTCCACCAATCCTCATGCCACTGGTCCCATGTATTCTTCCATAGTAAACCACAGAAATTTGAAATAAAATTAACAAACCATTCCCATAAATGTACTCTTCCTGAAAAAGACATAAAAGTGATTCTCTATTCTCTGGGCAGTGAGTGATGAGACTATTACTTTTTAGTTTTAGGGACTCAAAACCTGCCAGTTGGATCCTATGTCTCCCGTATTGAGGGAGACAGTATATGTGGACTAAATCTATTTGAAATAACTGGTCAGCCAAACAGCACAGAAAGTCTGTAATGAATATCATCATACAAAACAACTGCTGAAAAGAATGGTTTGGTCAGTTTAGACTTCCAAGCAGGGATTAATAATGGCCTTGAAACCAGAGACATGAATTCAGATAATTACCTTCAAAGTTTACAAGCCATTTTTAACATAGGAAATGGTGTAATCTCTGAAGCTTGGATTTTTTTTTTAAGATTGACTTATTTTATGTATACAAGAGCTGGGGTACAGGCCAGAGGTGCAGGGGTGGTGGTGAAAGGATTCACCATAGACAGAGTGGGGAGCAGAACAGGCAGATTGACTGAAAATACACTGCTGAAGGGAGCGGCAGGCTAGACAGGAGGAGAGGTCTGCTGCACAATGTGGGTCAGCTCCCTGGCCGGGGATCCAACTTGTGCTGCAGTGGCTGTGGATAGCTTCATAATACTGAGACTTAACCCCTTGTGTCACCAGGGAGGCCGTGAAGCTTGGATTCTTAATATGCAAAATGAGGATAAATTTTAATGTTACCATATGTAAGTATCCCACACAAAGTCAGGAGTACTTGATGTTATTTAGCTATCAAACTGGTTAACTTGAGATTACTATCAATGTATAACACTAATAACAGAATGCCATGGTGCTACTACAGAATATTTTTGTTTTTTAATGAGAAGCTCCCTGGTGGTACAGGGGTTAAAGTCTCAGCACCATCAAGCTATCGCCAGGCACTGCTGCATGAGTTAAATCCCAGGCCAGGGAGCTAACCCACATGGCGCAGCAGACCTCTCCTGTCTTGCCTACTACTTCCCTCAGCAGTGCATTTCAGCAGATCTGCATGTTCTGCTCCCCACTGTCTCTGGTGAATCTTCTCACCCCTTGCACCTCTGGCCTAGATCCCTATTCTTGTATGCATAAATAAATAAAAAAAAAATTTAAAAAATGAGACATTATTTTTTGATATAAAAAACTATCCAAATATAAAAAGTGAAAAAATGATACATAATTGCAGAAACTGCTATCATTTACTTAAAGGAGGCAGTTAAGCATGTGTATTAATACTTTCCTATATATGCTTTATTTAGAAATTCCAAAAGGGGCCTCTCCTGATGGTGCAGCGGTTGAGCGCTGGGCTGCCTGCAGCCTCTGCAGCGCCAGTTCAATCCCCGGCCACCGGTGAGGGTCCCACATGGCGCAACAGACCTCTCCTGCTGCGCCCGCTGCTCCCCTTAGCAGTGTATTTCTTCATCTGACTGCCTGTTCTGTTCCCCGCTCTGGCTCTGGTGAATTCTCTCACCCTCCCGTGCTTCTGACTGTACCCAGTGCTTGTATAAATAAATAAATAAAATCTTAAAAAAAAAAAAAAAAAGAAATTCCAAAGGACACATAAATCATTAATATAATAGTTACCTGCTAGTGAATGGGAGAGCTTAGAGCTGGATCTGCCAGATGAGGTTAAGGAGTCTTTTTACTGCCTTTTGCATTTTCTTATTAAACTATATGAGAAATTATCGCCTATTCAGACTAAATCGTTTTTCTTTAAAAAAAAGGGATAAGTAAGCAGAAGAATATAAAAGGATTTTTCTTTCAGTACTCTTACTTAAAAGTCTTTCCTCAACACAAACAACTCACTATTCAGTTATTAAATTTTTATTTGATATAAAAAGATAAAATGGGTAATTTTGCCTTTTAAAAAACTTGCTTCCCTCCTCAAAGATCCTACAGTTGGTGAAGGACTAGAAGTAAGTGCCATTACTCACCCACTTGTTAATTTATGTTGTGCACCTGACTCCAAACTACAGTTCCTAGAAAGGGCAAAAACATGGGTGTATGTTCCAGTGCCAATTTGGGATTTTTAAGAGAAAAGAGAACACAGATAGCTACTACAATCAGGGGATGATTCATTCATTTCCAGTGCTCTATGGATATTCCCGTGACCCAGTAATGATTATTTTCAAAAATCATCCATAGATGAGAGAAGAAAATTGCTCAGTAGCAATATCTGAACTGAGAAGGCACTGCTGTCAGATTTATCAGATTTAATATGATTTCTGACTAAATATCAAATGCAAATATTTCAGAAAGTCATAATAAAAGTCTCTCTAGAAAAGAACGAATTCTTCATTCCGGAAGTTTTAATATTTAATGCATCTTCAGCAGTAAAGCAAGGACCCCAAATGGATATCATCTGTCAATTTGAGTTTAAAGAAATGCGACCTAATAAGATCATCTCAAATGCTAATGAGCTCACTGGGGAGCCAGGAATAATATGGCTCTTTTGGAAATTTACACTCCTCATTGATTCTGTTGTGATTTCTGGAATCCCTCTTAAGACCCATCTTATATCCACTTCATGGTTTCCTCTGTTAAGCTCTCTGAGGAATAATACTGCAGCTTTAGGTACTGAGGCCTGCATTTCTACTTTAGATGCTCTCTATTTAAAGGCTTTAACTTCAGCCTCCTAGAGAAATACTAAGTTTATTTGAAGGAGTTTCGGACACTTATTAAACAGTTCAACAAATACTTCATCTAAAACACAGTTGGCAGTTATATAAAGATGACTTCTAAAGAATGCAATTTGTCTCTGATCTCCAGACACTGGTTTTTATATTCCTATTTGATTCAGATGCCTCATTAGAGTGACCAACTATGCCAGTTTCCTCAAGAATAAGGCATTTTAGAAGACATTGAATTTTCAGTGATAAAACCAGAAAAGCCCAGAGAAAGTAGAATGGTCAGTCACCCTATTCCTCAAAGATCCTGAAATTAACAGACCTTCTGAGTTTTTAGCCCCGACATCTGCTCATCTAGTGTTACCCATCTCAGTAAATGTTTCCTCATTATTTTAGATTCTCCCTGTCCTCCCATTCAATGATTCAGTCCTTTGATTCTATATCTAAAATATACTTTGCATATGTCTACTTCTTTCCATTTCCCAGCTGGTCATTTCATCATCTCTTTTCCACTTTTTTTCCTTATGATTTATTCTCCATACAACCTTTTAAATGTAAATCACACCATGTCACTTTCTTGCTTATAATACTTCCATGGAATAAAGCCTCTGTGTGATGGGCCCCAAGGTATCTTCCTGACTTCATCTCCTGCCATCCTATGCTCCAGCCCTTAGACTTCCAAGTACACATAAGCTCTTCCTTAAAGACCTTTATACTTGCAGTTCATCTGTCTAGAATGCTCTTTGCTGTTCTCTTGGCCTACTGATTCTTCTTCATATATGTCACCTTATCAGCCTTCCTAATAACCCTAAAGAAAGTAGAAACCACATCCATCACTTTAATTCTTTGTATAGTACTCACTAAATTCTCTGAAGATTTTATTTATTAAGCTGTTTGTTGTATCCCCTCTCCCATGAGGGCAGTAACTCCCATGACTTCTCTATCTTATTTTTTGTATCCAGCATGTATCATAGGTTATAATATAAAGTAGCTGCTTAAATCATTTTGCAAATGAATGCCCACCAATCACCAGGCATCTCACTTTACTGTCATAATAATTATATAAGTAGATATGATCTATGTTTTATATATGAGAAAATTGAATCTCAAGCATTAATTCACTTGCCAAGTATACCGGGTTAGACAGCGGCACATTCAAGTGCTCAGCGCTGCTCTAAGTCTTACACCAATCCCAAGTGATTCCTCACTGTCCTTGTCTATTGACTAAAACATAGAATTAGGTTTTCGGTACTGGCCCTTGGGCATTATAATCAAAGTAGCTATAAAATATAGGAAATACACAGCAGGATGGAAAAACCACAGTGTGCCATATGTGTGTGTGTGTGCATGCGCACATATGCACACTCATACATAGAAGTTATCCACTTACCCACTGGCTTTCACAAAAGTCCAGAATCTTTCAGAGGGGGAGGGGTGAATTGATCAAGTGAATAAAAATCTTATATTTACTCATCACAATGAATATTGACTATTTTCAAATCTAAAGATATTTCATAATGATGGCCAAGGACCCATTTCTACGTATAGATCACAAATCCCAATGTAAATGACCAGTCCATGAGGCTATGAGCCTTTTATGAATTGACATATGTTGCTGCTAAGACCAGAAAATGTACAATAGAACAAGGGAAAGCAGCATTCTCCCTAAGAAAATTTCACCCCAAAGTTAAATATACTCATTTGTCTATTCATCCAGCAAACATTTATTCAGTATCTACTATGTACAGTCACTGCAAGATGATGTGCAACAAATAATCCTTCCACTCAAGAAATTTAAAGTATAGCATGAGATGGAAAATGGCATACAGCAGAGGGCAATGATAGGTTAACTACAACTCTTATTTCAGGCAAGCACACCACTCTTGCCTGGTCACTTACAGGATTACAAGGAGGTATTCTTCACGTAAGTGAAATATAAGGACAAGTATATGCAAGATGGAGGCTCACCAGGTACAGATTAATTGCCCTCACCTTCCTCCTTGTAAAATATAATATTTTCTTTGTGATCAGGGCTTATATATCTAAAATGCCTACTGACAACTCTTTCTGGGTGTCATGCAGATTTCAAAACAAAGATGTGTAAAGCTGAAGTTTTTACTTAATACTCTTCAAGAAACCCTATCTCTCTATTCTTGTCATATAAAATACTAAGCTAACTTCATTACTATTTAAACTTTAACCTTGCTTTATTATTTTTATTAAAATATATGGTAAAATAGGCTTGTAATGCTAGTCCTAATTCATTTACTAATTTATGGGATGAAAATGGGGGGAAAAGAATATGACATACCCTATTATCTTTGCCATTTGCTTCCCATCAATAGATCACACTAACCTCTAGAATGGCAACATATCCTAGAATCGTGAGGCAATACCCCCAGGTCATGAATAACAGACCACTATGAACTAATGTGATGGAAATTTCAGAGCCAGTATCCTAAAGATGTGTATGTCACACCAGATTACTCTGACAAATTGGTCAAAACCACAATCTCTGGCAGTGTGTGGAGTACTGGGCCCTCTGGTGAGGTACCTTAGAATCCTCCTGACAGGGAAGCTGTTCTCTCTTCTTCACGCATGTCAACACCATGTCTGCAGTCTCCTCTCCAGAGGAGTTTGGCTCAGGGCCCACAGCTTCAGGCTTCCCATTCTCTCTGGGCACTGTGGGTTGCTCACAGGATAGGTTTCTAGGTGGGCCTTTGGCAGCACTCCCTTGTTCTTCTGACAGCTTCAGCTTTAGTTCTAGGAGAAAGGCATGAGTTACCATGAGCATGAAGAATTCACTGATCTTAGTACAAGCAGAGAATTATTCCTTTCAGGAATCCTCTCCCCTGAGGTCAAGTCAGTAGAAATGAACACAGCTAATGATGACTTTCCATGGGGCAATGGCAGCCTTAGTAACCAGGATAAACAGGTGTGGAAACAGAGGCTCTAGAGGCTGAGAATCATGGAGGAGGAGGATCATGTGTGGGAGTAACTCAGTGGTTAAGATTTTGGAGCAGAAATTATGGAGGAAGACCACTGCTACCTGGCACTGAAATTTCCACCTGCAACCAGAAAGTCTACACTCAAAGATTTATTCACTTGAGCTTTGAAAGTTTTGCAGTCTTTAGGAGCCTCTGTGAAAAGGCAAGTACTTCTGAGAAAATACAGGAAGAATAGGAAAGAGGAGATAGGAATGCTAGTCCCATTTGGACAGATTTCACAATTTTGTCTAATGCCAGTTTTTAAAATCCAAGATTAAGCATTATTGCAATGTGGCTTTATAGAAGCCAACAAAATTAAAAATAAAAAAGTCATTGGGGACTTTTAAGGGAATTACATTTCAGAATATGCTAGGGCACTGGTCATTTGAGTGAAATCATTTATACATTGGTGTGATATTTAAACACTGCTCATTTTATAAACCTGCTACATTATTACAAAGCTATACCAGTGAATTAACATTCCCTTCCAGTTCCTTAATCATCATCCTTCTAGAAATGTGGAAAAACTCCCAAGTCTCTATGTACATAGACATATATTGAAATGTGAGTTTGGAGAGAGGAAAATAAATTTTTATTGGTAAGCAACCAGTCTTTTTAATTGAGCTTCTGAGTTAATTAATCTCCAGAAGAGAAGTAACCCTGGATTAGGAGGCAAAAGATGGAGTTTTATATCTAGATCACCACCTCCTAGTTATGTAATCTTTCCCTCTGTCTGGGCATAAGTCCTCATCTATGTGATGGGGTACATGGAGTATTAAATGATTGCTCAGGCCACTTGTGTTTTTGACATCCAAGAATCCAGAACCCAGGGAAATTAATGCTCTACTTGTTGAAATGTTCCTGATGCTGTAGTGAATCATTCCACTGGCAAGTTGGGAGTTCCTCAATCCTTTTCTTCAAAAGTTTACTAAATAATGAAGGGAACCCAGGATCCTTTATATCAAAATGGGACCTCCAATCTAGGCAGAAAATAGTGCTAAAAGGGACACATGTGGCAAAGAATCAAAAATACTCTAGAGAACATTTTCACTATTTTAACTGCTCTCTTCCTTAGAAAAGGCATTTACCTTTGAGTTGTTTACGACCTTTAGCTAAATCATTCATCCATTTCAGGACTTCAGGATCAGATGTCTTGTCAACATGTGAAGGCTGTAAAGGGAAGAAACGTGGGGGTGGAAGAGAGAAAAGGAGAGAGAGAATAAAGTAAAAACAAAATTGTAACAATCAAAGCACACAAAGATAATTCAGGCACATATATAACTTGGAGAGAAATTCAGGCATTAAAACCCCAGCTGATGTAGATGCTTCTGAAAAATAGAGCAAATATTCTTGACCACCTCCCCACTGTCATCTTGTCATGGGCAATGTTTATAAACACAACAGGCAAACAGCATTTTTAACATAGCCCTGACTATGCTAGTGCCCTCAAAGCCTAAACCTCATTGACCTTTGAGCACCTCGCACCTCATTTCCAGGACATTCTTGGCATTAGTGTAGATGACTGCACTGATATGAACCTGCACTTGCTCCCTTGCCTCTGCTCACATACAAGGTTTATGACCATAACCTGTCTGGGGAAAACTGGAAGATTAATTGCTATCGTCATTCCCTCCATACTAAAGAAAGGCTATCCCAGGATCTTGAAAATCTGACAAAAGTCTTGAGAACTCAGTATGTCTGGGGAATACCCAGATCTCCTTGCACTGTTTCAATACCCTACTGGATTAGCATTAAAATAAAACTTAATCATGTGTGTGACCTTAGGCATGTTATTTAGCTTCTCTCTCTCCGTCTCATCTATCAAGTGAAGACTGTAATATAGCAACTCCCAGTGTGAGATAAATTAATATATGTAAAACATAGAAAAGCAGTCCACACACATGCTAAACTCTCTAGATATATTAGCTAGAAAAACTAATATTATTGTTATTTTTACTGGCAGTACAGAAGATCGTAGTAGTGTAGTATACAAAGGAATATTGATTATGTCTACACTGACAACAGATGTGGAAGGGTATGTAGGTTCTGTCAAGTAGTTAATTACACTTGGCTATAGCAATAAGAATATATAATTTTTATTTTAGAAGGACATGACTGCTCACATAAATGTTTCACCTTGATTTCTGTATTTATTCTCAGAGCATAAAAGTAGATTTTCTATTGAAAAAAAAAAAAAAACAAACCTAGGAACAAGTGGCAAGTATATCCCCATAAATCAGTAACAAACTTTCTTAAATGAATCAAGGCCACATTAGTGCAGGTTCAAGAAAACTACTGATTCCTTTGAATTGAGCATACTCTAAAGTGTATGCTCAAGATGATATGATTATAAACATTATAATAACAGCCAGAAAATGTGTGCTTTGTTAGTGACCAAGTCCAGTGGCTCTGCCACATTTCTTTCAAGATCCTGTAAATTCATATGATGTCAGCAGGTTGTTAGTGAGAAAGAGGAATAGGAAGAGGAATGTGTTCCTCTCAAGTTCAAAACAAAATGTAGTGTTTATATGAAAGGATTTTTAATTGCCCTTGGGATTAGATTTGTTTTTTGTGAAGCATAAGGCAAGATTCCGTTGCTTCTAGAGTGATATAAAAACAATACATTTTAAAATTCTGATGGAAAAGAAGAATGAAGGAAAATAAAGAGTGTTCTTTGTCCTAGAGACACTCAGACAAGATATTATGATTTCCACTAGGGAAACCCTCGTTTCAGGAATGCGGACAGTGACGCATGGGTGTGCCTCCCAAACAGCTAGCCTGGGCCTACCCAGGGGATGCTGGAATGACGGACGCACTATGCATGGTCTGGTCTACTATTCTGGCTCTTGGTAACAGTCTTGTTATATGGACAGTCAGTGTTTTACATTTGGTATCTCAAAATCATCACAGAATTCTCTGCTCTGATCTGAAAATAAATCTTGTTCTCTGGAACACATCTTTTTCACTGGATATATGCCACATGTCATATATCATACCATCTTTTGAAATACTGTTTTAGAAAAATACCCAAACTGAGATCCTAATCCTATGAGTACCAATGAAATTCATCTTCACCATTGCCAATATGACTTAGGAGAAATTTAAGGCTGAATTTTATGAAGTGATTTTTTTTATTTCCCTACTCTTAGGGGAGCTTTCAAACAAGGTTAAGTCCAGCTCACAAGGATGGCAGCTCTCAAGCCACATGAAAAGTTTTCATATACTAGCTATGGATCTTCAAGCTTTATAACTTCAGAACAGAAATATTTCTGTTTAATAGACCCCAAGGGCCACACACCCATAAATTACAGTGTAGATTTTGTTCAATGCAGTAAAAATGGGCGCCTGAGTCACATAACCGATGGCAAAACTGGACCAAATTTATGGTACGCCACAAAGATTTCTTGATTAGGAATGAAAAGACCCGAGTTGTTTTCTTAGCTAAATGATCCTTTGCTGTATGATCCTAATGAAGTCACTTCCCTTCTCTGGACCTCAGTTTCTCTCATGGTCAAAAAAGAAATAAGACTGGCTGATCCCTTCCAATTCTAACATTCTCTAATTCCATGAATTGGGCCATCTCACTTTTCAATGTCCATTAATCTAACTATAGTTAAATATAAAATCAATTGTATGGAAAAACATGGTTTGGACAGAAATGTGAAGTGGTTGCATTCAAAAACAGAGGGAAAGAGGTAAGTAGTACATAAGCATCAGACTATCACAGAGGCCCAGATGGAGTGTGGATTTAAAAATTAGCAGTGGGTGCCATTAGTTCCACAGTTAGGCTGCCAGGAAGGAGAGTCTTAAACACAATAACCAATTAAAGGTCATTGGCATATCAAACCTCTAACCACAGCCTGGCACTCTGACAGGAAGGGCAAGGGGAAGCCCTGTTTCCTGAAACACAGAAGGTTCTGATCACACCAGACTTTTATACATTCTGAGGCTGCAGTGACCATGAAGCTTTCTTCCCCTGTTGTTCCTGAATCCATCTGTCTACATGTATGAGTGTTTCAGTGTGCGGGCATGTGTCTGCTCTGGCACTAAAGCTTCTCTGGACAAGGGCAAAAGGTTCCAGGAGAAATTCTCTTCCAAAATAGCCAACTGCCAGGAGACTGCTATAACTGAGAGAAATAATCCAGGGTCTGTGGCTACAAATAGAAAAGTCCAATGGAAAATTAGTATGTATAATTTTCTGGCAAGACAGAGACTGCCGCAGAATATCCTATTCAAATACCACTCAGATTCTAAAGTCAATCATCTCTAAACATGGGAATAAGCATTATACATGCACTCCCTCATTTAATAATCACCAATTTCAGAAAGATCTACTAATATTGACTCCCATTGAGACTCAGAAATATAAAGTTTAAACAATCCACAGTCACAAGTTCCTTAGTGACAACTGGATTCAAATCCAGATCAGTCTGATTCCAGAAGTGCCAGTTAAGAAATAATTGACAGGTACTGGGAATGGAGCCCATAGATGCTGCTCTGCAGTTGCAAATGTGAGAGCATCACTGATGCAGTAAGATTCCACTGGCACACAGAGAAAATCAACTTCTCTTGGCTATCTGGAGTTTTCAAAATGTGGATATTAATAAATTTTACTTCCATTCTTTCTCTGAAAAACCTGCTCATCTTTAATCTACCAGCCCAAGCCTGAGCTGATAGGACACAACTACCTTAGACAGTTACAAATCTTTGCCAAGTATGCGTTTCCTTTTCTGAAGTCCTGGGTGGAACACCGTCCCACCTATAATAAATTACCCAAATTTGGTGACTGCCTAATGAAAGGAAGACAAGAATCTTCAAAAATTTGGAGGTTGTCTTGAAAACCAATATGATACATCTTCCATTTTGCAACACTTAAAACCCCTCTTTTAGTGGAAAACACAAACAGGAAGAACGGGAGAGTAGACTATTACCCACTCTCACCTCCCTCTCGAAAACTTATCCCACACTCATACAGACCTGCCAATTGCCGCTATACCAAGTGCTTTGTGAGCCTTTAAATATTTCAAGATGTATGAGACATTATTCCTTGTTCTCTTTGATTCTAATAACAAGCTGTTCTGGGCCCTCTGCCAAAGACCTGATATCTTTGTGCAATTCTACATGAATATATTTTTTCTCTATGCCATGGTCACCATTAGAGAAAATAAATAAAACTAACATTGGTCATGAGGACACTTACCTCTGACTCTATATTGGTCTTAAATAAGACAATAAGAGCTTCCGCACAACAGCACAAAAACTGATGGAAGGACGGATCAGGATTTGTTCTTATGAGTGACCTGAACCGATGTCACTGGGAGGACCTCATCCATCAAAAGGAAGTACTTTAGTGTTGAAAAAAACTCTCTCCCTCATTCTGTTCCACAATTAGAGATTCTGCCTTTGGGTCTTTAATTGGTTCTTATTAGAGGGTTATTAGAGAGCAAAAGAAAAAAATGAAGGCCATCATTTAAAAGTTTTCCAAAGTTGGTCCTAGGAAACACTAGTGAAGGTAAAATTTCTTGGTGAGAAAATGGGAATCAATAATCAGTTTGGAAATAAGAGCTGTAAACCGTCACTAGGTTATACCTTACTGGTGATCCACTGACCTGCTGTGAGATAACAAGACAGGCCAGGATGGGCTCTCAATTCATGACAGATCCTAGTTTGCTGATCAAACAGAGCTGTCCACTGGCACAGAGGGGTACCCAAAAAAGGACAGAAAAGCCCACACACTTAGTATCTGACACAATCCTCTGTTGTATTCGAACTCCAGCTCCTTACCCGGTATTTCTTTTCTTGTTCAAATTTTTCTTCAAATTTCCGAATTTTCCGTTTGAGGCTCTGGATATGCTTGGTGAGTTGAGTAATGGTCTGTGGCTCCTTGCCATCACCACAGCTGCACCGTGAAGAACTTCTGGGCCTATGATGATCATAGGGAGGGGAAGATTCATCAAAAATAATCATCTTCCAGCAGTGAACACTGCTGCTGGATGACAAACCAAGCTCCCTAGATTTTCAGAGAAGTCTGGAGACATTTGGTCTATAAACCAAGCTTCCTAGACTTTCAGAGATGTTAGGAGTCAACTACAGTAGTATCTGTTCATCAATGGAGACCCACTGTTCACAGAACTCCAATTGGACAGATGTCCTCAGGGATTTTGGCATATAAATACCAGAGTATTAGCACAGGAAATGCACTAGTTAAATCTTGGGAGAAATCAATTTAGGACTGAAAACAGACAACCCTGTTATGGTGATTTCATCAATGGGTTGCATGAACTACCAACATCTGCAAGGAAAATTTAGATGACTAATAAGTTTTTCTTGACATGAAAGAGCCTCTGGGGATCTGATGACATAAAAGAGCCTCTGGGGATCTGATGACATAAAAGAGCCTCTGGGGATCTTGACATAAAAGAGCCTCTTCACAATGTGTACACCTCCTCACATGACACACACTTTATAAGCATTAGCAATAATTCACTAACTCCCTCAGGTCCATCAGTAGTCCAAGAGCCCAGATTTAGATAAATTCATGAATAGCAGTAGGACCTAGCTATCAAGGGGAAACTAGGAATTCCCCACACATATTTTTTTGCCAAAGCAATCTCATTTAGCTATAGATCAAAATTATTCGTGAAACTTTAAAGGAAAAGAACATATACATCCACACCTTTTGGTGAGATGGAGCAGCAATTGAAAACTACTACTCTTCTCAAATCTAAGAAACTAAGGTGACCAGCTCCCAAGTACAGCAAAAATCTGTTTACTGGGGCTAAAAACAGAAAGTATATTGAGCTCATCAAGAATGATATCTGGGGGGGCGGAGCAACATGGCGGCAAGGAGACGCTGCGAGTAAGATCTCCCATTAAAAAAAGTGAATAGGGAGGAAAAGCGGCAGGTCCCAGTGAGAACTGGGACACGGAAGATAAACGGGTGACGCCAGCGAACTGCCCGAAGAAGAAACTGGCCATAAAAGAGGACTAGAAGGGAGGGAAGCGCAGAACCCTGCTCCCCTCCCCGCCCACAGAGGCGGCACTCTCCGACCGGCAGAGAGGAGGAAACAACAAACCAAAACGGCCCACAAGAACAAACGACGCAGCAAGCGGGACTGTGAGTGGAAAGGAACTATTGCAGCCACCACACCCCGTGAACGGGAGCTGAGGCGAACCCTGCAGGATCCGCCGCGGCGGTGAGCGAACGGCTCCGGGCGCCATTAGAGAAGAACAAAGACCCCGGGAGACGCGCACACAGCCCGGGCTGCCAGTAAGCCTGCGCGGGAAAGCAGCGCGCTCGGGGAGCTTGAAAAGCAAGTGCAGACCTGGATCTCGGCTGCCCAGGTCCCTGCGCCTGCGACCTAGGCTTGTGGGGAGACGACCTAGGCTTGCGGGAGACACACGGAGGTCCTCACTGAGGTGAAGGTCCCTCCCTGAGTGAGCAGGAACCAGGCGCCCAGGCACGGGAGCTGTGCAAAAGGCACCATTCCCGCGCCACTGAACTGGGCTACAGCCCGCGTCCTGGAACTGAGGGCTTTGAACTGAGACCCGGGGCATGAAAATTCGGGGCGTGGTTTCTCCACGACGGTGGGGCACAAGGCAGACACAGCACCCCAAAGCTGTTGAGGTGTACCCTACCATTCCCGCTCTGTTCTCTGTCCCACGGGGTGGGGGGAGGCGAAAAACAGCCCCCCAAGGACAATAGGAGAGATCTCTGGCGCCACCTAGCGACCAGGAAAAAAAAAAGTCACTAACACCCTATAAAACAGGACATTTCTTAAGACTGCTTGAAAAGGGCAGAAGGTTTCTGGAGGACCCAGTGGCCAGCCGGGAAGTTATTCCATGCCAGGCCCCTTCCGATCAGCAGTCTGAGCCCACAGAGGGAGCAGGCACCCACGTCTGGGGCAGACTGGGTGCGCAGAAGAGTGTGCCTGAAACCGGAGGCGCAGGGACTGCATCCGCTTCGCCATTTGAGAACAGGGACATTTCTTCAGTAAAAACTGCCTAAAACCAGCAGAAAGCTCCCCCAGAAGACAGAGATGGCTCCTGGAAGAGCCAGAGGGGAGCGGAGAAGTTCACCCAAGATGTCAGTCAGTCCGAGCAACACAGTGTCCCAACGCATACGACAAATTAGAAAACAGACAGTAGGGAGTAGAAGAACCACACGCAACCTAAAAACTCCTCAGGAAAGAAGCACACCACAAAAAGAAAACCACTCCCCAGATTGCAACGACAGCAACTTGGAAGAACTTCTGAGCCTTCCAGAAAGAGAATTTAAAATTGCCATGATTAAAAAGTGATAGATCAGAAGAAGGAAATTGAGTCCCTAAAGAGGGAAGTAAGAGAAATGCAGGAGATCAAAGAATTAATGGAGGAACTAAAGAACTCTGGGAAAAGCAATGAAAGCAGAATAGATGAAATGGAAGAACGAATAAGTAATCTTGAAGACACAGAAATAAAAAGAACCAAAACAGAAAAGGAAAGAGAAGTACGAAGGAAAAAGAATGAAGAAAGACTTCGGGAACTATCTGACTCCATGAGGAAAGAAATATAAGAGTTATAGGAATTCCAGAAGGAGAGGAGAGAGATGTAGGAACAGATAAAATATTCAAGAGATATAATTGAAGAGAACTTCCCAAATGAGAAGAAGGAGCTGAAAATTGATATACAAGAAGCAAGAAGAACACCAAACTTCCACGACGAAAGAAAAACACAGCAAGACACATAATAGTAAAGCTCCCAAGAATCCAGGACAAGGAAAAAATAATGAAGCTGACAAGAGGGAAGAAACAGATAACATTCAAAGGAAAACCAATCAGGCTGACATCAGACTTCTCTGAAGAAACACTACGGGCAAGGAGAGAGTGGAGGGACATAGTCAACAGACTCCAAGAAAACAGATGCCAACCAAGAATACTCTATCCCGCAAAGCTCTCTTTCCTCCATGAAGAAAGAATATGGACCTTCCCAGACAAAGAGAAACTCCGGAATTTCATTGCGACTAAACCCCCACTCCAAAAAATACTACAAGGAATCCTAAAGCCAGAACCTCAGAGGGACGAATAACAACGAAAGAAGACCAAAAAAAAAAAAAAAGTTATTAAAAGAATAAATAAAATCAAAGGAAAGACAAACATAATGGCAAATACAGATGCTAACATATCAATATTAACTCTAAATGTAAATGGACTAAACTCTTCAATAAAAAGACACAGAGTTGCAGCCTGGATTAAGAAACAAAACCCAACCTTTTACTGTCTCCAGGAAACACATTTAGCTACAAAAGATAAAAATAGGCTCAAAGTCAAAGTATGGAAAACAATCCTACAAGCAAATGGGCCAAAAAAGAAAGCAGGACAGCTATACTTATATCAGATAAAACAGACTTCAAACTCAAAAAAATAAAAAGAGACCCCAATGGTCACTACATTATGATTAAGGGGACAATACTTCAAGAAGAAATAACACTCATTAACATATACTCACCAAACGAAAGAGCACCAAAATATATCAGACAACTGTTGTCCTCTCTGAAAACAGACATCAGAGAAAACACATATGTAGTGGGAGACTTCAACACACCACTATCAACAATGGATAGATCAACAAGACAAAAAATAAGTAAAGAAACTAAAGCTCTAAATAAGGACCTAGAGCATTTGGGCTTAACAGACATCTATAGAACACTAAACCCAAAAAAACGGAGGAGTACACATTTTTCTCAAGCGCACACGGATCATTCTCCAGGATCGATCACATACTGGGGCACAAGACAAACATCAACAGATACACCAAGATTGAAATCATACCAACCATCTTTTCTGACCACGAAGGCATCAAACTAGAAATAAATCATAAAAAGAAGGCAAGGAACTATCCTACCTCATGGAGATTAAAAGCCACACTACTGGAAGACCACTGGACTAACGAGGAGATCAAAGAAGAAATTAAAAAATTCTTTGAATTGAATGACAAGGAGGACACCAATATCCTAAATGTATGGGATGCAGCAAAAGCAGTAATAAGAGGAAAATATATAGCAATAGAAGCTCACATCAAAAAACAAGAAAACTCAAAGAAACAACCTAATCTCGAAGCTCAAAGATCTAGAAAAAGAACAACAAAAAAACCCCAGAACCAGTAGAAGAAAAGAAATAATAAAAACCAAAGCAGAAATAAATGAAATTGAAACTAAAAAAACAATCCAAAAGATCAATGAAACCAAGAGCTGGTTCTTTGAAAAAATAAATAAAATAGACAAACCCCTAGCCAGGCTCACAAAGGAAAAAAGGGAGAAAGCACAAATACACAGAATCATAAATGAAAGAGGAGAAATCACAACGGACACAGCAGAAATCAAAAGAATAATCAGTAACTACTATGAACAGTTATATGGAAACAAGTTCAACAATCTAGAGGAGATGGACAAATTCCTACAACTCTACAATCACCCAAAGCTAGATAAAGAAGAAATAGAACACCTAAACAGACCAATTTCAAGCAGCGAAATTGAAATGGTAATCAAAAACCTCCCCAAAAACAAAAGCCCAGGACCTGATGGATTTACAAATGAATTCTACCAAACATTCAGAGACGAATTAGTGCCTATCCTTCACAAACTCTTCCAAAAAATTGAGAAGGAAGGGACAATACCAACACGTTCTATGAAGCCAACATTACACTAATACCAAAACCGAACAAGGACAACACAAAAAAGGAAAACTACAGGCCAATCTCCCTAATGAACACTGATGCAAAAATCCTCAATAAAATTTTAGCTATCAGAATCCAACAATGTATCCATAAGATAATTCACCACGACCAAGTTGGATTCATTCCAGGGACACAAGGATGGTTTAACATCAGAAAATCAATCAACGTTATCCAACACATCAACAAAAAGAAATATAAAAACCATATGATAATATCAATAGATGCTGAGAAAGCTTTCGACAAAGTGCAACACCCATTCATGATAAAAGCCCTTGAAATTCTTGGGATACAAGGAACATACCTCAACATCATAAAGGCCATCTATGACAAGCCAACAGCCAGTATCATTCTCAATGGTGAAAAGCTGAAAGCAATTCCATTAAGATCTGGAACAAGACAAGGATGTCCACTCTCACCACTGCTTTTCAATATAATACTGGAAGTCCTAGCCAGAGCAATAAGACAAGAGAAAGACATCCAAGGAATCCAAATAGGAAAAGAAGAAGTCAAACTATCACTATTTGCAGATGATATGATAATATACACAGAGAACCCCAAAATCTCCACAGAAAAACTAATTCAACTCATCAATCAATTCAGTAAAGTGGCAGGATACAAAATCAACACGCAAAAGTCAGTAGCCTTCCTATACACAAACAATAAATCTGAAGAAGAAGAAATCAAAAAAACCACCCCTTTTATTATCGAAACAAAAAAATCAAATATTTGGAATAAATCTAACAAAAGAGGTAAAGGACCTATACAAAGAAAACTATAAAACACTGTTAAAAGAAATAGAAGAAGACACAAAGAAATGGAAAGACATCCCCTGCTCATGGATTGGAAGAATAAACATTATTAAAATGGCCATCCTACCAAAAGCAATATACAGATTCAATGCTATTCCAATCAAAATCTCAATGGCATTCTTCAAAGAAATAGAACAATTATTGATGAAATTCATATGGAATCACCAAAAACCCCGAATAGCCAAAGCTCTACTGAAAAAAAAAGAAGGAAATGGAGGCATCACACTCCCAGTCTTCAAACTATACTACAAAGCCATAATCATCAAAACTGCATGGTATTGGCACAAGAACAGACATACAGACCAATGGAATCGAATAGAAAATCCAGAAATAAACCCACAGATTTATGGTCAACTAATCTTTGACAAAGGAGCAAAGACTATGCATTGGAGCAAAGAAAGTTTGTTCAATAAATGGTGCTGGGAAAACTGGGTCGCTACATGCAAAAGAATGAAGCTTGACCACTACCTCACACCATACACAAAAATCAACTCAAAATGGATTAAAGAACTAGACATAAGACCTGAAACCATAAAATACATAGAAGGAAATATAGGCGAAACACTACGGGATTTGCACATCAAAGACATCTTTACAGACACATCACCCAAAGCAGTGATAGTGAAGAGAAAGATAAACAGCTGGGACTACATCAAATTAAAGAGCTTCTGCACAGCAAAAGAGACAATAACAAAAACAAAGAGAAACCCCACCAACTGGGAGAACATTTTTGCACCCAACACTAATGATAAAGGACTGATCACAAAAATCTGCAAAGAGCTGATGAGACTCAGCAACAACAAAGAAAATAATCCAGTCAAAAAATGGGCAGAAGAGCTAAAAAGAAACTTCTCTGAAGAGGAAATGCAAATGGCCAACAGACATATGAAAAAATGTTCAACATCACTTGTAATCAGGGAAATGCAAATCAAAACTACCATGAGATACCATCTCACACCAGTGAGAATGGCACATATTAAAAAAACTAGCAACAACAAATGTTGGCGAGGATGTGGAGAAAAAGGAACTCTTGTGCACTGTTGGTGGGAGTGCAAACTGGTCCAACCATTATGGAGAGCTGTGTGGAGATTTCTGGACCTACTAAACATAGAGCTTCCATATGATCCAGCAATTCCACTCCTAGGTATTTACCCAAAGGACACAGAAACATCAATTCCAAAGAGCACCTGCACTCCTATGTTTATAGCAGCACTGTTTACAATAGCTAAGCTTTGGAAACAACCCAAATGCCCAAAAATAGATGACTGGATCAAGAAGATGTGGTACATATATACCATGGAATATTACTCAGCATTCAAAAAAGATAAACACATGCAATTTGCAGCAACATGGATGGCACTGGAAGGGATCATGCTCAGCGAAATAAGCCAAAAAGAAAAAGAAAAATACCGGATGGTCTCACTCATAGCAGGAATCTAGAAAACTTAAATAAGGGACCAGGAAAATGAATATAAGAAAGTGAGAATCAAAATCAACAAAAAACTATGAACCAGAGACACTTTTTGGGGGGTGGGGGCGGGAGGGAAGGATTGGGGTCAGAATGGGGCGTTTGCAATTGTATGGGGGAATATAAAAATAAAATTTAATATTTAAAAAAAAAAAAAAAAAAAAGAATGATATCTGCAGGTCCATATACTAATCAGGACTCTGGTCATTTCATCAAAAATGTTCAAACATGTGAACTCTTGAGTAGCCTGTATCTCATGAGCATTTTCTACTGACACAGGAGGGGTGGAAACAGCATTCCCAACTACTGTACACTGAGTTTTGCCACTGACCTATTCAGGTCTCACAAATGCATTTGGTAGGCAAGTTTGCACTATTTCAGATACATGCTTCACTGTAGTTTATAAATGTAGTATTTGAAAGGCTGTGTGAAATGAAGATAATAGCAAAACAAGGCTTGCTTACATCATAAACTGTTGAGTACTGGGCGGAGAAGGGGCTGATTCTGGATCTAAGTTGAATCTCTGGCTTTGGCTGAAGATGGAGCACCGTGGTGACAGGAGCGGGTTGTCACCATCAGTGATGTGATAGAGCAGCCTGCTGGTCCCAACAGACTGGAGGTCTTCTGGCACGCTGTCTGCTTCATTCTGCCCATCCCTGTGGTCGGGAGCAGGGTCTGAGGAAACAAGATAAATCATCAAGACTTAGAAGTGACAGAGGGCTTGAGACTGTCATGTTTCTAAATAAATATCATAAACATTTATTATAGTGTCTGGCCTCTTTGTCATTGCTTCTTTCCGGGAATACGGAAAGCTTTCAAAATAGTGTCATGTTTGTTCTCACAGAACCTGGATAGAAAATATTACAAAGCTACTACCACTAACAACATCAACAACAAAACGGAAATATAAACTATTTTAGTATGAGTTATAAGTCAGCAGAGCCCCAAACCACCAAAATCTTGTGTTTATTCAATGCCACTGGCATTTGTTCAAGGGTTTGTTACAAAATATAAGAGCAGATAAAAAGAAAACAATAAAATGGAGCTGAAGCAAAAGATGACAGATTATGAGGAAGAAAATGGATAACAGAATTGCCAGTGGAGTGGGAAGGAAAAGAGGGGAGAGGAGTCCCCAGAGAGAAAATTATTCAGCAGTCATTAAAAATGATGGAGAACTCTGCTTATCAAAATGGAATGGTGTTCACAACAGGCTCAATGAAAAGCATAGATTTCAAAACAAAACTAATGATTCCATTTTATATAAAAAAGAACACGTTTATATGTAACAACAATTACACCGCAAGGTCAAAGAGGCTACATAGTAACTTCAAAGCATGGTAGAATTAGGAATGATTCAAACTTCACATAGCATTCTATTTTGAACAAAAACAGAAAATATAAACAAAACCTGCTCCAAACCCTCTGCCCAGCTAGGCGGCTGGCTTTGTGCCTAATTCTCATTATGCTGATTCCTCTTAAAAATCAGCTCTTAGCTCCCCAACCCAGGGTCTGTCCAGAAGGTGGGCACCCCTGTGGTACAGGTGTGGGCAGCAGAGTGAGTACCATGAGGACAGGGAGTCAGGGTGGACTAGGTAAGGGTCTCTCCGTCCTAAAGCTCTGCACTTATTCAAGAGGCAGCCAAAACAGTCCTTCCTCAATTTTTTTCCAGAAGACAAGTCAAGACAACCCTAGGCTTTCTCTTACCCCTAAAGTAAGAGGAAAACTGGTTTTCTGGGTGGACAAACATAATCTAGAAATACTCACATCTACTTTTCCAAAATAAACATTTATCATAATTGGGTACCGGATGAATTGTAATCAGGTTTACAATGGCTCGTGTTCTCTAGAGCTTGAAATGCAATTTGCTTTGTGTAACATCAAAGGCCTGATTTGGTCCCTATGTGTTTTCAGTTGACTTCTTCCCTTTTGGGTTGCAGACTGGGAGGGTAGGTTACGCCTCCTATTGTGCCTCTAAAGCTCAGGGACAGCACTTCTGTCAGTGGTTGAGACTAGTCAGGCAGCATGGGGTGGTGACTGGGGAAGAGTTGGAACCAGATGAATGTCACTGCCTCGTGCCCCAGCCAGGTGTGCTGGAGTGACAGACAGCTCCCCACAGCAACACCCTTGCTATGAATAATAATCCAGGAAACACTGTGGCAGCCGCCCTCAGGAGTAACAGGAACAAGAGCTATTAACTAACCAGTCACAAATAAAGTAACAATCACCTTCCAAATTGACTAGGCTGTGTCTGGGTTCCTCATCCATGTCTTTTTCTTAAACCAGTAGGCTCTAAGAAGAAATGGATTAATTCATGTTACCTGTTTCTTGGCAGTATCTTTTGGGAAGAATGATGAAGAAAAGAATCCTTAGCAAGCACCTGGGAAGAGGATATTTATGTAGAAATAGGAAAGATCTGAGGCCTTAAACCCTTCAGCTCAGCTATGGCCCCAGGTCAAAATGAATGTGAATCCGCTGGAGCTGATTTTCAATGCCAGAAAGGAGGCACTTTGGTTCCTGGCCACCTGACTGAAGAGGAGGTGAGGAAAGAGTTCAGTTTCTGAAACCCACAGAGTCCAAAGATCTAACTTCACAGAATCACAGACCACTACGAGACCACTTCACAGACTCACAGGACCTACCTTACAGTAGTGTGCAGTGCACTGCAAACCTCCACTTACATGGCATCTGTTTTCTGTGGGTGCTCCCATAATTTACCAGTGCTGCCTAATTAACATCCTGGCCCCTCTTCACCCCCAATTCACCACTGACAGAAGCAGTAAGCTAGAATGATCCCAATGCAACCAAGTGAAAACCAACAGTCAAAACCCAGTAATTTGGTAGCTCTCCAGTTCTTTATCCAAACTCACCATCTGAATTAAGTGGTTGAATTAAATCAACAGAAACGTGTTATGTGTGTGTGTGCATTTGAACAGACAGAATTACTGACATTCTTGATCAGAACAGGCCGGTGAGTTTCAGAGCCAGCCGTCCTTGCTGCCACACTGGGAACAGAGCCCAGGCCACCTTGGACAGACCCTGCTCCCAGACAGGGAGAAGCAATATTGACCTCCGGTGGCTTTTGATGGTTCCCTGGGGGCACAAGACTTTTTTTTTCCAAAGGAAGAGGCAGCTTGCCAGGAGCTCTCATGTGCCCAGTATGTTTGAGAGGAAGGGAACCAAGGAGTCATGCGTGCCTAAACTTTCCTGTAGAGCTCAAGAGAACTCCCTGGCCTCTGTCAGTGTCCCAGTCTTACAGGGCTGCGACAGAGAAGTAAAAGGACACTGCAGTACAATATTGTACCTGTAGTTAATGAAACAGTGTTCTACACTGAAAAGGTTAAGAGGGTGCATCTCATACTGTGTTCTTACCACAACAAAAAAAAAATTGTTCTCCCTCTTCCTTTTTGTATTTGCTAAAATTTCTGTAACAAATGTCTTAGTTTTATGGCAAGGAAAATAAAAATTAATATAAAAATTTGGAAAAAAGAAAAAGAAAAAGCATTCTTGAGAGGGCAAGTAAGAAACAATGCCAGCTCAGCACTCTAGAGAGCAAAGGCTGTGAGACGGAATCCTAGGTCTATCACTGAACAAGAGGCAATTCAGAAACAATGGATCTTTCTAGACTTCAATTTCTTCATCAGTAAAATGGTAAGAATAATAGTGACAGCCTCACAAGGCTGTGAGGATAAAAGGAAACGACCTTTTTACAAATTTTGCCATATCTATTTTGCATAGACCTATTTTTAAAAAAATATGTACATATATGTACAGCAAACAAGTATATCATATGTATAAGTTTATATATTTTCTACATATATTTATTAATATATATATGGATAGATACACTTCAATTTAGTTTAATTTCAGTTCCATTCTAGGCAAGGTGGCCAAGAAATCATGAATTTGATACTACATTTTTTAACTAAAGCACATTACCATAAATTGCTATTAAAACAAAAATGATCACCTGTGCTTCCTTTGTATAGCATATTTGGTGAAACACTAAGATGGAGTATAAAAACTACTAAACACGGTAATCATGAAAACCTCATTTTAATAATTATTATAATCAAATAAGGAAATAAAACATCTTTGCTTACGAGCACCAACCACACTAGAGTCCCTGTGGGGTTACTGTGGAAAATGAGAAACAATATACCCCCCCTATATTTATAAATAAGGACTGATAGGACAGAAAGTAATAATAATCATCTATCATATCTAATATTTATGGACTGGTTCACTATGTCCTCAGGGTTTATACTTGTATTTCATCTTCATAACAACTATATGAGACTGGTAGTAATAGGATATTCACTTTAAATTTAGTAGGGAAAGTGGTACGACTGTGTGAACTCCACCCAAAGAGGGCTTGCCCAGGGCCCATGGCACATCTCTGGCCCTAGGAGCTTACGAGGGTTTCCCACAGTCACTCAATGAGCAGTAGGGAATACACAGAAGAGAAATATTCATCATCCTTGGTGTGTGAGGCCATGAGACCACTTCTGAGCTCGCTATACCTCTAGGCAGAAGCAGATGCTGCACTATGGCTGTTAAATAAGTCAGTTATATTGAAAATGATATCTTCTGATGTGAATTTTTAAAGCAATTCAATATTTAAATAAGTATCACTACTTGAGCTGGACTGCTGAAATCTGAGTAATAAATAGCCACCGTCTTATGGACTTAAGTTTTGCTTGCGTTTGACATCATAGTAGACTCCTAAGTGGCATTCAACATCCAAAAAGTCAAACATCAGCCTTTGTTGATTTTAAAAATGAAATGAGCCAAAAGCCTGTTGTGATTCCAATGAAGCTCAAGTCTCAGAGTTCTCAGCCTCCCTATCTGGACAGGTAACGGAAAGTTTAATAGTGACACACACAAAAGAAGCTGTGAAAACAAAAATAAAACGCAACCAACAATCATGTGGTGGATACAAGATGGGTTTGGTTTTAAGTATTTTTGACTAAGAGGTTAGCTATGGGGTCACAAAAGAACAGACATGAATAAGCCTGAAGTGATCCCGGTAACTAAGCTGGGGAAATAGATGAGCTTGCTTGAGGAGAGACCACTGTGAGGCAAGACATGACATGGCCAATGTAGCATGGGCAGGGTAGGAATGAGGGCAGATGAGGAAAAAGTCAGGTTGGCATCAATAATGAGAAACTAAGTGGGGAGAGGTAGGCACTCCAAGCAGGCTTCTGCATGCCAGCTTCTGTGGATGGGCACCTGAAATATTAGGGAGCTTGAGGGGTAGGAAACTATTTTGTGAAAACAGGCATTAAGACAGACACCCTGCCAATTCCAAGAGGTAGTTTACCAACATGAATCAAAACATGTGCTACAGTCTCAGAAACACCTAGATTCAGGCCCCACTGATGTGTGACGTGGACAAACTAATCTTTTTCAGTATCAGTGCTCTCATCTGTCACATGGAAATTCATTCATCCATTATTCAACAATGTTATTGACCATCTACTGAATGCCATGTCCTGTTTTAGGTGAGAAGGATACTAGTATCTACTTCATAAATTGTGGGGAGGATTAAACAAGATAAGGACCCTCATGCTTAGGACAGTGCTGAGGGGAATATAAAGTCTATCAATAATTGTTAATTGTAGCTTTGTATTTATGCTGGTATCTCTGACCTAGTTAGGGAACTTAGGAAGGGAGCCAGCTATGGGAAGAAAGGTAAGCTCAGTTCCGATGCACTGAGTTAAGAGACATTTTTGGTCATCCAGGTAGAGATTGTCCAACATGCCCTGGATATGTATGGTTGGGGAGCTCACAAGATCAGCTAACTAGAATCTGTTTTAGAAGCAGTTCCCCCCACCCTGCTTCTGAGTAGAAAGTAGAGCAACGAACCTCAACTTACTTTGAGAGAATCAATGAAATTCAGTGAAAATGAAAGGCAATAGATTAGGATCCTTGGTTAGTTGAGCACTGAGCAATTCCAAAACTCTTTCTGAAAACCAAAAGCTACATGGATCAAGAAACCTCCCCTCAGATCTAAACCTATTCCTTGCCTATACATTTTTGGCTAAAATCTGTTAGGTTTCTGTCTGTAAATACAGATCCAGGTTTCAAAGTAGATCTAAAAGTAAATTTAATCCCATCATTACTGTTCCCTAGAAAATTACAAGAGGATAATGTTAGCATAGTTTTTGCCATTATACTTAACATATGCAACATTTTTTACCAAGTAAATAAAACATTTAAATTGCAGAAATAAATAAATATTAAGTCTTCATGGTATGTTGTCATTGATTATTTTAAAAGTCCAATAGTAACTTACATACACATTCCAAAAATTTGATTAGTATTTTCATTGCCTTTATATATCTGCAAAGAATAAATGACTTCCGGTTTTAAAAAAAAGGTCACAGCAACAGAGGCCCAACCAAAGTAAAATCACAATGTCATTTAGCTAAAATGCTTGTTACAATATAATTCTGGGAGGTGAAAACAGTTTTAACTCACCCAACTTTTCAGTGAACTCTACCCTAAATCAGATCTGTACTGTGGGTCAAGGTAACATGACCCATGCTGAGCATAGGTAACCTGTGAGATACACAAAGGTCTGTTGTATTGGGAAAGGAAAGAATTCAATAAATTTGTGTCTAGGTAAAATTCAATAAATACCTTAAATATGCTTCCATTTCACACCAAAACTAACTGTGGCAGCCTCTGCCACTGCGGCAGCATCTGCCCCTGTGGCAGCTCCTGCTGCTGAACGCCAGTGAGTATGCTGGACAAAGGGTGGCTGTAACTCAGACACATAAAGTCAGAGTACATAAGACCCCCTTCCCCTGTGCGATGGACTGGACAGCCAATGACGGGTAAGATTGGGGGCAGACTACAGAAGGCACTGGCTGCACATGTGTCTGCGACTCCTGACAACCTAAGACAGGCGCAGTCCCCGAGGGGATTCATAAAAACCCCTTCTCAGGCCTTATAAGAAAATGGCTGCTATAGAGCAATGCCATTGTATTCCAGCTAACACTGCCCAGTTTGCTGAGACCACACCGCTAATCTTTAACTTACAGTTCAATAGCTTTGTGCTTCACTGCCCAGTTGCTACTTTAAACTGGTTTGACTACTTACAGAAAATGCTTGAGAATTTAATCAAGAAAAATAGTTGTTGTGATTTTATAATAGTAAATTTAAACAACAGAACAAGTTATAAGTAATAGTAAAGAAATATCTATGTTATAGTATATAAATAATACACAATGAAGATGGAAAATTAATAGTTGAATCAATGTTTAAACTAAGGTTAATAACAAAGACCTGAGGGTCAAAAATGGTTTAGGATGAAGGAGACCTCTTGCTGAGGTCTCGGTATGTACTTGATTTATTGACGATTGTACATGATTGAAATCTAGAAATGGTGCATATTGTTTTTTGTTATGTTTCACTGCATGTAATAATTTGATGTATGATTAACCACATACTGTGAAAAATAATCTTATGTAATGGTAAAAAGATGTATAAAAAGAGAAGGTTGATTCCAGCAAATTACGCTCAGATTTTCACTCCCTTAGAGTGTGTCTGGGTGTCATTTCTTTCTTTCTCTTCCGCCCGAATCCTTTGACCACCTCGTGCTCGTTCTCGCTCAATCCCGGAGACTGCCTCAATCTCCCCGCCGCTGCTGGGCTGGTCTGTGGCAACTAACAAAGGATTCTTAGCAAAGGATGATTCCAAAGGGTGAAAAAGGAGGACGTAAAGACCACTAGATTGAATGGAGACAGGAAGACAAAGCAGCTAGGTAGTGGGTGAGAAAGAGAAGCAGCCAGAAAGCTGTGGGAGCAGAAGAAAAACAGAAAGACACCATGGTGGAGGGGGTGGGTGAGAAGAAAGGCAAGGCAGGATGACAAAGGTTAAGTTCGTGCAGTGGGGGTAAACTCCTCAGACCTGAGGCCTTCAGCTGTCTGTGATCTCCACCCTAGATCAGAGCTGTTCAGTGGGCTACAGTAACATCACTCACACTGAGGACAGGTGAGCTTGCCGTATTGGGAAAAGGAAGAAATCTTTTCTTTGTATTGTTTTGCAGTTGAACATCTGAGGCAAGGATAATTCATATTTTTGGAAGCACCAAGCCAGAAATCCAATCTGGGGGGAAAAAAGCAACAATCTTATAGACAAATCTACAAGATTATCTGAATAATCAGAAGAAAAAGGGAAAGAATTGAGATTTATTCCTTTTTATATATACACATTGACAAAAAATCAGCTGAGAAACAAGCAAGGGAAATAGACAGTGAGTAGTAGCTAACCTCTGAAAATACCCTTTCCCCTCCCCTTATCATAAAAGTGAAGCCAAATGCTAAGAATACAGAACTCTGCCTCAGTCGTGGAGCAAGCGTCATCTGTGATCCTGTACAGGATTCAGATACATCCCCTTGGTATAAAGAGAGAGCTAGTACTGTGATTCTCAGCATTTTTCAGCCTAAAGGACGCTCTAGGTGTTCTAATCAATTCCTGCACAATTGATCACCTCCCTGTACAGCTGACAGAAGTCTGCTAGTCAGATAACAAAAGCCATTTCAAAAGGGAGCTTAATTTATGAGTAGATACATTTTGCAGAGCAGAAGGAAAATTAAATATACAATGTAAACAGGAAGACTACAGAAGGGAATTTCAAACTACAATAGGAGCTCAATCTTTATTCGGCTTATCCAATGTCAGTAAAACAAAATAAACAAAGATTTTTAAATGACCATAATAAGTGGGAATCTATGCACAGGGAAAAGGAATGCATGAGAACTCACTCTACTCTCTGCCCAAGTTCCTATAACCCTAAAACTGTGTTTTGAAATAAAGTCTTAATTAAAACCACATGCCCACAACTTTAATTCTATTGGTTAAAAGCCTGGGTTCTGGTCTGAGATGTCACTTGCTATTACACTAGTTCACTTAAGCAAAAGGTATTTTTTTATTATTTTTTATATCATTGTTCATTTTTTAAAAATATTTGCTTCCTCCCATCCCCTCAGGTATAGTCCCCATAGAGTTTCCTTCACCAATGCACCCGGGCACCATCACCTCAGTCCCCTGTGCTCCTCCTTCCCTTCCCCTGATTCCTCTCCCTCCTCCTCCCCACAGGATGTCTCTGATTTATAATTCTGTTTTTTGTTTTGTTGTGTTTGGTATTGTTATTATTTTTTTACACTGATGTCTTATTTGGCTCCCCTATATACCTCGTATAAGTGAAACCATCTGATATGTTTCTTTTTCCTTCTGGCTTATTTCACTGAGCATAATTTCTTCTAGCTCCATCCATGTTGCTGAGAATGGCATGAGTTTATCTTTTTTGATAAGCAAAAGGTATTTATAACAGCAATAGTCTATTAAGCTAGTAGTTGGATAATTACATCATATTATAATTTCAGAATCCTTTCTTTAGAAAACAAGGGGTTAATGTGATATTCCCTCTTTTCAAAGACTATGAAGATGATTATAAAAACATCATAGAAAAATTATTAACTATAAAGATCTTTTCCAGCCAAGTAATGTCATAGGTTTAGCACAGGATAGATTTTATGGTAACAAATGTAGTTTTAATTTTAATAGGAGGTAATTATCTGACCACCAGCTTTATAGACTATTATTATAAAATACCTTTTGCTTAAGGGAACTAGTATAATGTCAATCACATGCAAGGATCTTGAGATGATCTACAGAATGAACAGTACTAAATGTCATTTCTATACCTTGAAAGTAGTTTAGTAATTATGATAGAGTAGATATTTAAAAACAAAGGTAAACAATATCAACTGAAGGAAAGGCAACAGAAGCTTTGGATATGGTAAGGAAACCCAGCTTTTTAAATAATGATAGTTGACATTTATTGAGCATTTACCACAGGTGATATGCTAAGAGCCTCACATATAATATGCTATGTCCCTCTCACCAGAACCTTAAAAGCAAATACTATCTTTTCCTCTATTTTGAAGAAAAGAAAACTGAGGTAGAGATAGGTCACATAAACTATCCAAGATTGCCCAACTAGCATATCAAGTTCTACAAAGAGCTATGTTTCTAAACAAGGCAGAGCCAGTTAATACAATTTATTTGTGTTTTCAAGAGTTTATGGCATGGTTTCCATACAAAAAGTTGTTTAAAAACAAAACCAAATGATGATTAGACTAAATGTTTTGCAATCAATACAAAGTTCACTTAACAATATGCAGCAAAGGGCAGGGTTGAATTAGTGTTCTTATGACGAATATGCCAGTACTAATCCTTGCAAATGGATCCTGTAGTAATCTTATTTTACATTTCAAAATGACATTGAAGAGGAAGTAGAGTTGTGAGCCTGAGTTTGCAGATGATGTTGATATTTTTCAAACAGTAAAACATTAAGCAACCACAGAAGTCACAGACCATAAGGTGGCTCCATAGTGGTAGATGACCTTCATTGTGACTCAGTAGGCAATGCAACAGGAGAAAAATTCATCTATCAATTCTTAATAATAAGCACTAAACAACTAATTTGATAAGGAATAGAATTTGGAAAACCTTATAGAAAACAGTGATCTGACCAAAAGCGCCAAGAGCATGCATTTCTAGGTAGAGTTTGAAAAACAATCTTACAAACATAATATTTTTTGACTGTTTTCTAAATAAATCTTGTGCCTGTATTTTCAAGTCTAATTCATTTTATTGAGATCATTGTAGTTTCACATGTAGTAGTAAGAAATTATACAGAAAAATCCCTGTGGCCCTCCCTGGTGGTGCAAGGGGTTAAGACGCTACCTATGAAGCTGTCCACAGCCTCTGTAGCAGGAGCTCGACCCCCAGCTGGCCAGGGAACAACAAACATGGTGCAGCAGACCTCCCGCTGCTCCCCTCAGCAGGGTACTTTGGTCAATCTGCCTTTTCTGTTCCCTACTCTGTCTCTGGTGAATCCTCTCACTGTGCCCCCCCCCCCCACCTCTGGCCTGTATCCCAGCTCTTGTATGCATAAATAAATTGAATCTTTAAAAAAATAAAGAAAGATCCCTTGTACATTTGTCCAAGTTTCCCATTGGTAACACATTATAAAACTGTAATACCTGTGCTTATAGTTAAAAAAAAATTCTGTTTGATTCTATCATGTAGGTCAGGTAAATTCATGTCAAGAAAGGTACAGGGGCCTAGAAATAATTTAGACCAGAGGAGTTGAAGTGATTGTAGGACAAAAAGGCTGTCATAAGTTAATCAATTCTAAATCTAGATCTCTTTAATGTGAAAAAGTCAGGAGTGGATAAGAAAATCATTTTCACTCTATGTATAATATACATAATGTCCAGTGTATATAGGATGGCTATGAATTTAATTTTAAATTCCAGAATAGTAAAGCAATGGAGATATACTATGTAGGCTTGATGGCAAGTAGCATAGTGTTGAAGCACGTAGTTTATGGAGTCCTACTGAGGAAAATGCACCACTCCTCCCTTTTCCTCCCAACCCCCACCATTCAGTAGCAGCCCGTCCTTTCGCAAGTTACGTGACTCTCCAAACTTATTTCCTCATCCTAATCTGGGGATAACAAGCTTATTATTATAATCATGAAGTTCTTATGAAGGTAAGAAAATCCATGTCACAATGCCTAGTACAAATGAAAAGGTCATTGTTAGTTAATGTTATTCTTTTAAAAAAATGTCCTTAAAATCTTTCCAAATCTCAGTACTATGACATTTTGGACCAGGTAATTCTTTGGTGGAGCCATATAGTGGAAGGGTTTCCTGCATTGCCGAATGTTCTGCAGCATCCCTGGCTCCTACCAGATGCCAATAGGACTCACCCTATAACTATGACACCAAAACTGTGCCAAAGGGTGCAAAAAAACCACTGCTTTAAAGGAACCAATGAAGGAAAAATAGCTAAAGTACTACTTTCCACAGTGGTAGCCATTAGTCAAAGCAACAGATCATTCATACTGAAAATATTAAAGTTCAAGGATTTAGAAATCATACAAATAGACAGAGACACAGACCCATAATGAATAATGTTTCCAGAAGACATCTGGAATTCTTTGCACTGCTGAGGTAGAAGTAATGGAGACTGCATTTTCTGACTTCCAAACTGTCTGGGACTACTGCCATCAAGTTGGATGAAACATCAAGTTATTGGGAGAATCAAACCCACCAAGAGGATACCTGAGATGTTCCCGTCCCTGAAATCCAATTATAAACTGCACCTGCAGCAAGAACACATTTTATGGCACTCCTAGAGGGCCACAGTGTTCCAGAAAATATTCCTGAACCTCCCTGAATATCATCCTGATATTCTGATATTCTGATATTCACGGAAATTCTTATCTCTACAATTTATTTTTCCATTGTAGGGTGGGGATCCAAGACATCTGTAAGTTTAATAAGCACTCCTAAGTAAATGGTGACTTCTGGTCAAGTGGACAGTGTCTGTAAATGAGAGAAAAGGTCAAGTTCTCTTTGACTCAGCCCCACCTGCCTCAAATTCTACATTTGAAAGAGACCTACTACGGACTATGCAGAATTCTTTAATAGGATAATTACAGATTGTAAATATGTATATTATGTTAGGGTACTGTAATAATCAACACTAGTAACAAGGCTTTTACCCAAATGGAAAGTTCAATTTGAAAATCAAGATTTTAGAATAAAAGAATTAATTAGGTACTGCTGTGGAACTATTATTTCTAGTAATAAGTCTTCATGTATCCCCAGTGACAGCTTATGCTAAAACTCCATGCCATCTATCTCTGTTCAGACAGAACAAGGGCTACTCTGCCTGTTCATGTGGACTGTCAAATGGTCCTTCTGTAACCTTTGAGAATGACAAGCAGTAGAAAAGATAATCATCGTTCCTTTTTTCCATTCCACACCAGAATAAATACTATTCCCATGAAGGAATCATTTGTTTCATCAGTAAGAGGCTGCTGATTAATGTAGAAGGATTCTGAGCCTAAGTACTCTGTGGTTTCCATTTTACTTTATGCAGTTGCAACCTACAGGTAACCTGGTCAGCTGCCCTGGGTTGCCTAGGACTGAGAGCTTTCCAGAATGTTACACTTTTAGGGCTAACCTGGGATAGTCCTGGGCAAACCAGGGGAATTGGTTACCCTGTGTACAGTCCTGAGGTGGCCTAGCAGCTGGTTCTCTCTCTGTCACTTTTCCCTAAGGGCTTCTATATCCCACAAATCTGTCCTTGTCTCTGCCCCTTGTCCATGTCCCCATCTCTCCCACCCCCAGTGGACTTGGGTTCTTGAGCACCTTTCTCCTCCTAAGTAAATGGAATAATCCAACTGACCACAGACCCTGAGTTCTAAGTCCTTAAAGTCTATGAGCTTCTTCTAAATGACAACTGAGGTGAAGTAAAATAAAAAAGATCCTGACCTTTTCTTTCCTAATCTGAGAAATTTTCCACTTAAATTGAAATTCCCAGTACTCAGGAATTTTATGAAATATACAGATTCCAGAACTGCTGCCCCAGAAACTCTAGAGATGAGGTATGAGAGATCTTGTCTAAAAAGCTTCCAGATAATTACAATGCATAGAAATACTCAGGGGCACTTTCTAGACAATCATTTGCAAAAGTTAAGTAACTTTAATCTAATTCATATCCTAATCAAGCCTAATGTAAATTTAAAACTTCAAGTGATATAAATGTATATTTGTTTGTTTGTTTTTACTGGTTAGTCAGTAGCATATTGCATATAGATATTCCTGTAAAAATCAACTTTTGTTGGCTTTTGTCCTTTTAATATTAATTAATAACATTGGCAATTAGCAATTGACTACATGATACATGTAAGACTCACAGGTAGATCCTAGGCTTTAAGGGAGAGAAACCTTTTTAAATATACAATCCTTTGTAGAATTATGGCTAACCATGTATAGTCACATTCTCATCAGGAATTCATACACCCATAAAAACTACAGTTTCAAGATGTTCAACGATCATTCTAGAAATCCATTCACAGGTCTTAAGAACTGCTAATCTAATATGAGCAAATATACCTTTCTTCAAAGGACATACTATTTTGAAATGCACAGGCTTCTTGTAAGAGTGTGTCTGGGGAACCAAGAAGACCAAACTATCTTAAAACTTAAATTGCAAAAGCCTCTTTGAAATGCCTGTCACCTTGGCAATATCCCTGCTAAATGAAGACATTCCTCACTGAAAACAATGGGTGGTTCCAAGATTGTGTCGAAGGGTTTTATTGGGAAACTAGAGAGACACATGTGTCAGTCAAAACAATACAGGTCCTATACAGGGTACTGGGCCTATATATCACATCCAAAGCAGTCATGTTAGCCAAATAAGACTCCTTATTCATAAGTTCTACAAAGGATAATGAAAACTTGCAAGAACTGTTACACAAACACACACATACACACACAGATAAACAGAGAGAGAGAGAGAGAGAGAGCCCTCTCTTTCCCATAGACTTCCTTGATGAAGAATGATAGATTGCAAAACTATTCTTGACCTTTGGAAAAAGTCACACACACACACACACACAGAGTCAAGATAAAAAAATACAGGTATATATGTCCATACCCAAAATGCAACAAATACTTTTTTCAGCATTCTACTAGATACTTGAGTAACTATATAAAAAATCAAATAACTTCAAAGTTTGCTTTTATTTGACTTAAGACTTCCTTATGTATTTTGTATGTTGTCTGTTTGCAGGGGGTGGGATATGGGGTTGGTAGAAGAACAAGAGCATTGTCCAGTTATGACTTAAACTCCTAGTTGGCTTGACATTGGCTTCTGTCCAATTTTCCTTGCATATCATCCAAAAACAATGGCCAACAGAGCAGACAGTGCACCAGGCAAAAAGGATAGCCAATTGTCCATCTACATCCATAGGGAAATAATTTACCACTTACCAGCTGGGACACACTAGTTCAGCATCCTTACTATGAGTAGTATTTCACAGTTTAAGGAATTAAAAGAATATACATAAAGTGCTTATAATAGTGCCTAGATCATAGAAAATCTTCAGTAGTAACTACTACTATCAGTAACAATAGCCACTACTATTGATATATAGTCAAACACTGGCCACGACTGATTAGTCTGCTTAAAACATTTGGGTCTGTTTTAAACAGCAATATATTCTGTACTATTGCTAATAGTACTGAAAAATACTTTTGTAAATCTCTCCAAGATCCCTCGATACAAAGAACATTTCATGAAGTAAACTCACCTAAGCCCATTTCTACCACCTATTCAGAAACCAGTCTGCAAACCTCTGATTCATTGGTGTTAGAAAAGATAAACTGGCTTTCATTTCTACTCATGCAAATTGGTGTCTCTCTCCTGGCTAAGTCTTCCTGGAAGCATTAGTTTGCCTTCTGCTTGCTAGACAACCTACCAACCCCAGGATTAAAATGAGAGAAACTAACAGACTAATGAGACCCAATTTTGAGTTTTATACATGGAAATTAATGCTAAAAGAGTGACACAGAATACGATAAAATAAGATCAGAATGAGCTACACCACTCACCTCCACTTTCCCTGTGCTAATGGATCATCTAATAAGCAGTTAATAGAAGAGAGGAATAGCAATGTAAAAAATTCCCCACCCCTAAATATGTCAAAAATGTTAAGTTTCAGGATAACAGATTATCCAGATTCAGTGATAACAAAAAAAAAAGCACACTACTCAGTGTTCATAAGAGACCAACTAGAAAAATGAACATTTAGGAGTTATGCTTTTCACCTGACACCCACTTATATAAGTGTTACTCTCAAGCTCCAGCTAGAGATAAGGCTCTATGTTATAACACATCTTAATTCCTCCTGCTCCCTTACAACGACCCCAGTATAACTCCAGTACCTCTTTAGCTGTCTTGCTGCACCAGAGACTTTCCCTTGCCAGGTCCAGGATGAAGCAGCAAAAGATCGAGCTATCTGAAGAGTATAAATGAGGACCTTCCCCAGCCCAACCTCTTACCTGCAGCATCTGCCCCTTCAGCAGGCACACTCTGGGTTGACACTGGGGCTGGGTCCTTGACTCCATGCACCTGAGCAGCTTCTTCCTGGTTTGTCAGAAATGCAGAGCACAGATCAGTTTCAAGGGCTTGAAGCTTCAGCAAGGAATTCTGCCAGCAAAAGCAGAACATCAGGCCAGCTAAGTAGGTGCCTAACACACAACGGTGGGTCTGCAGCTCTTGTAAACACCTTCCTCCAGTGCCTGTCAGGAAGAGGGTCTCAGCCACAGCTGCTTCAGGCAGAGCTGGTTGTGCCAGGATCAGATACGCATTATTCCACATGCAGCCTCAATTTAAATCCTAACGTATATGGATTATCTGTGACACATGGGACTGGTGATTTCGTCAGCAAGAGACGCTGCACTCAGAGAACCAATCTGAGAAGGTATCTGCTTCCCGGGTGCTTGAGGCTTTACGCTTGCAAGTGTTTCATTCATTGTGCTGACATCAGGAGCTGATGACATTAGGCCCCTCCCAGGCTACCATTCATAAAAGCCAGCATCCCGCTACTGCAAAGTCTGCAGTAGACCGCAGTGCACAAAGAGTTACTGCTGCAGAGGCTGCCTGGCTTCTGAGAGGCACTTGGGGGTTCCCTTTTCTATAGCTGTGGTGTGTGTGTCTGTGCATGCGTGTGCACCTTCTACAGTTACTACTAAAGGATGGCTACAGCCACCTTTTATCAAACACACTACAAGAATGAGGGAGATGACCTTGGTCATTTAGTGTGATCTGCCCAGCAAGAGAGAAGCCATTTATCATCCATAGCTCTCCGCACAACCTCCCCCTCACCCCTTTCATTTGCCACTTTAAATTTCTCCACTGGTTTCTAATAAGAACAAAGTCATACACACTGACGCACATATCCTGCTATGATGCAGCTGCTCAGCAAATTCATTCCCCTGACCAGGTGAAAATGAGTCATGCCTGAGTCGCTGGCTGGGAGCTCCTCCACCCACTGGGGTCCTGCAGAGGTGGCTACCTGGAGTGGAGCCATTGGACCTTTCCCCATAGTGACCTCCCTGCCCCCCCACATACTCCTACTCACTCTCTACCTTCCACATATCCTATTTACCCCAAATCCTGACACCCTGTATCTTCATCCCCTATCCTCCACACCCACACACCCAATTTCTGCTCCTTCATGCCCAATTCCACACACACACTCTACCCCTCCAATCCCCCTACCTCCACTCCATATATATTCACATTCCTAACCCTCACTGTCATCCTTTTTATCCCCTATTACACACACTGACAAAAATACGTCACATTACACACACCCCCTACCTCCACACTCACCCTCACACCTTAATTCTCATGAATGCCTACTCCAGTATCACCTCTCACCCCCACCCCTTTCCTCACGTAACACTCCCACACTCATACTCTCATCCATCTGCTGACGTGAGTAACATGAATCCACAGCAGTGTTTGCAAAGCTGCCCACTGAGGAGCACCTTATATCTGTTGTCCCTTGAGCATTTTGAAAGAGGCGGTGCCTAGATGGGCTCAGGATGTGTGCTCAGATGTGCCCCCTCCTTCTTTCCCCTCCCCTTCCTACTCTGCATAGTCAGACATGGGGCCAGGGTGGGCACAAGCCTCCTGGGGCCTCAGGGGCTGCTGCCTGAGAGCCCACAACTCAGATAAAACATCTACCTAAGACCAGGCCAGTTTTCACAGTGTCTTCCTCCTTTCTGGGATGTTTTCCCAGCAACTGAATGTGGAAGGAAGAGCCTGAGGCTGCTGGTGGGAGGCACACAATGACCAAGGGCTCCAAGTTTCTGGAAAGCTTTAGTAATCAAGCCTCTGGGAGGCAAAAATATCAATTCCAGGCAAATTTTCGACTGGGAAAAACTTGGAACTCATTGTGGACTCTCAAAAGAATGAAACTATGCTGAAAATTAAGAAATAATGTCATGAGGATATAAAATGGTGCAACTACTACAGAAAAGAGCATGTCAATTCCTCATAAAAATTAAAAATTGAAAGAATGATACAGCAATCCCACTTTTGGGTATACATCCAAAAAGATCCAAAAGCAGGTACAATAACAGATATTGGTACACCCACAGTCACACCATTATTCACAAGCCAAGAGGTACATTACAGAACGAATTGAGTGTGTCTCCTTCAAACTTTGTTGAAGGCCTAACCCCCAACATGACTATACTTTGAGTTAAGACCTTTAAAGAGGCAATTAAGACTTAAGGCAAGCTAAGTCTTCAGGGTGGGAACCTAATCAATATGACTGGTATACTTATAAGGAGAGTCCAGGGATGCACAGACACAGAAAGAAAGCTTTGCCATCTGCAAAGCCTCAGGAGAAACCTGCTGGCAGGGCCTCCCCAGTGGCGCAGCAGTTGAGCGCTGGATTTTGAAGCTGCCCGCAGCCTCTGCAGCACAGGTTCGATCCCCGGCCACTGGGTGAGGGTCCCACATGGCGTGACAGACCTCTCCTGCCGCCCGCTGCTCCCCTCAGCAGTGTACTTCGTCCATCTGCCTGTTCTGCTCCCTGCTCTGGCTCTGGTGAATTCTCTCACCCTCCCACACTTCTGACTGTACCCAGTGCTTATATAAATAAATAAATAAATCTTTAAAAAAAAAAAAAAACCACTAGCAAGGATATAAAATAATGGCACTTCAGTAACAATAAATAAAAAAAAAAAGAAAGAAAGAAAAAGAAACCTGCTAGCAACTTGATGATCTTGATCTTCGAGTCTCCAGAACTGTGAGAAAATAAATGTCTGTTGTTTAAACCACCCAGTCTGTGATATCTTTTTATGGCAGCCCTACTACAGTACTAGCAGATTATTATATGGTGAAATCAACCCAACTGCCCATTGACAGATGACTATGTTAAACAAAATATGATATCTACATATCATGGGGCACATTGTAAACTTAAAAGGGAAACATTCTGACACAAGCTGCAATGTGGATGAACCTTGAGTATATTATGCTAGGTGAAATAAGTAGGTCACAAAAGGACAAATATCTATAGTGATAAATTCATAGAGACAGAAAATAGAAGGGTGGTTGCCAGGGCTTGGAAGGGTGGGGAGGTGGTAGGAGATGGGAGTTAGTGTTTAATGAATACAGAGTACTAATTGGGAAAATGAAATGAGTTCTAGAAACAGATGGCGGCAATGGCTGTACAACAATGTAAAGGTACTTAATGCCACTGAATTGTATACTTAAAAAGGGCTAAAGTGGTGAATATTATGTTGTGTGTGTGTATGCATGTGTGTGTGTGTGTATTGCCACAACGAAATAAACAAAGTTAAGAAGTAAAGAATGCCAGTCCCTACCTACATTTAGGGTGAGGACAGAACCGGCTGCCTCCTGCAACTCCCTGCGCTGCATGGCGGCATCTTCTACACAGACGAGGATGAGGACCTGGCCTTCACACAGACCCAGAGGGCATGTCAGCATTGCTATATACTAAGCATCTGGCTTTGGGCAAGCAATTTGGCTTTGCCAAGTCTTGGCTTCTCCATCTAGAAAAAGAGAACCTACTGTGAATCCAACAGAGTCCATTTTGTGTCTTAACTGAGTGAACTGAGTGCAGCCTGACTCAGCAACTCACTGTTTTCTCCTTATCCATGACTGTGAAAGAAACAGGAGACCATCTGCTGACTATTACAAAAGACCCCACATGGCAGCTTTCTGTTGTGTCAACCAATAATAAAGACAAATGAATTTAAGAACTAATCTGACAGTTTGAAAACAAATGACCCAAACGTAGACCATGTCCCTGCTTGACCCTTTAAAATTCCCCTGTTCCCTGACCCTAGTGACACATCTTGGAATTCCGCCCCCGAAGGCTATGGCTCTGAATCATGGTCCCAATTCTTAAATAAATGCTTTCTTGATTATTTTACGGCCTGATTATCTCTCAGTTTACAGAGACAATAATAAAAATGGCAATGGCACTTGCTCTCCAGAGCCATTCCAACTATTAAATAATGGAAAATACTTTACGCAACACCAGTCCATGGTAAGCACTCAGAGACCCAACACTGTAGTCAAGAATTAATTCCAAGCTCCAAAGGCTGCTGGGCAGAGCCCTGGTCATATGGCCAAACTCTATGCCAACTCTGAGGCCTTGACTCATCACTTTTCCTCCCAGGGCCTCTCTCTGCAGCAGCCTAGGTGTTTTCTATAGATGTCTTCATAGATGACAAGTATAAAGGAGTTTTAGAAAAGCACACATGTTCAGATACTGAGGATGGGAGCTAAGAATCTGGCACCGAGTGGGTGCTGAGTATTTGTAGATGTGATGCAAGTATTCGTGCAACACAAAGAGCAAAGCATTTCCCTGCTTAGGAGTGTGTTCGTGCACATCAAAGGCTCTGAACACCCACAGAGAGTGAGGTTTAATGCTGAGACCTAATTATGCTACAAGTAGTAATACGGCGGTTTTAATCCATCTTCCACTCCCACCTTCTCCCTCATTTGTACTCACACTGAAGCAGAAGCAAGGAAGCAAAGACAGAGTGTTAAAGGAGATCTGTTTGCATGGCTGGTTTATTCCTCTCTGAGATACTAGATAAGACTAAAATAAAAGGGTTGGAGAAGAAAAGAAATGGAAAATAGAGGAGGAGAGAGATGACCTCAAAGATAAAGCAACCCCCATTTAGAAAAGAAAACAAATTGCTGTAAACTGAGGACAAGAAGGTCTATGGAAGAAACTCTACAGACCAACTGTTGTCAACTACATCCCCTCCACACCACAAACTTACCTACTACCTTAGGACAACCTGTGTTCCATAGCACAGAAAACCCAGAAGCTCTCCAGAACACAGTGTGGGTATATGGAAATACTGCGTGGAATGGGCTTACAAATGGACGCTTCTCCTGGACAGGGATGGGGAAGGTGCTCTACAGATGAGCCATCTTCTTTGCCACTGTTAGATACACAATCCTTCCAGTGCAAGAAGAAGACATCTAGCCTGTCCTGTCAGGACTGAACCTTGCAGAGTCACCCCTGAGGGGGCTCACAGACAACTGATACCACACAAGGCGCATGCCCTCAGGCAGATGTAAGGCCACACACACAGCCCACAGGCTCTCCAGTTTTCAAAGCACAGAGCTGCACTAGGCTTGAAACTGATGTTAGCCCCTCACTCACAGGGCTTCTAGTCTAGTGGAGAGACAGCTAATAAGTCAGAAAAAACTATCATATAATAATTACTGTCATGGGTTATGCAGGAAAGAAATAGCATCTCAGGGATGCTATTTACTCCCTCAGGATACAGGGAGTAAAAGCATCTATTTCACTCTCTGATCATGTCTAATATAGTGCACTTTAATATAGTGTAACAGGGTGGTCCCCAGGAAAGGGGGAGGTTCCCTGCCCCTCCCAAGGGAGGGTGGAGCTGAGCAGGAAGAGGAGAAGCTGGAGAAGAGACTAAGGAAGAAAGCAGGATGGAGCAAGGAGACCTGGAGGAGGCACATGGAGCCTAGAGACACGTGAAGAAACTGCGCTTGTCTTTTGGTCATGGACTAGGTGACACAGATGTGGGTGAGACCCGTGGGGAGGTGACAATGGCAGCTTTTATCTTGATGTTGATTTTGCTCTTTTCCTTCCGGGCTTGTCTGGTTGTTTGTGACCCTTTTCTGTGGGTCCCCACTGGAAGATGTTTTAGACTTGTGTCAGGCTTTGGGGCCTTGCTCTGGGCCGACCCCATATGGATGGAGTTTTACCCACGAGGGGATGGGTAACTTTGGGTGCTTCATTTAGAAACTAGACTCTTTGCCTCACCTGTATTGTTTCCTAGTTTAATTAAAGTTCCTTCCCATTAAAGTGTCATATGTTTTGTGTTGATGCGGCGGATGGCAGAACCCATTTAGAATAGGCAGGTTTGCGGGGTTTGGGCTGCCCCTCTCCCTGTCCTATAACAATAGGAATATGCTTTTCCCCTATAGTAAAACAAAAGGTAATAAATCCTGTGTTCCTAGTGCTGTCCAATCCAGCCCTACTCCCTATGAGGCTACTCCCTATGAAGGACATTATGACATTACTCCCTATGAGGCTACCACAGTCCATCCCTTGTGATCAGCCTGCTAACATTTTTCCAGGTTTACATTCAAAGTCTCTCTGAATGAATCCCTAGGACCTGCAAAAAAAATTGACCAAAAACTGATCGGTGCTCTGAAGGACTTCCTCTCTCTTACCCAACTCTCCCATCTCCTTAGGAAAGAAGCCTAAGAGAAGTTCATGAAACCTGGGTGTGGTTTCAAAAAAGTTAATTTTTGTTTTTTACATAATGGGAAATACGCTACTCATTTTAGAAAATACTCATTTTCTCTCCTCTGCAATTACCAAGTCCCACTTTAGTTGGTTTGAAATGGAGAACACCCACACAGGCTGGATGGGTAAATACTATTTTAGGGTGCCTTCGTCTGCGGTTCACAGGTTGCGGAACAGCAACAGCTTACATTTCATTTCTCTGAAGGGGTTCAGTGGTCCTCTCCCATCATCTTTCCCAAAACTGTGGCTTCTCCATGGTGATAAGAAACGAATGCAAGTTGTAAATCTACTCAAAACTGGGGCTATAACTGTGTTTCCACACATCCCTATTTCTACTTACCAATCTCCTCCTATAAGTTTTCATTATCCTCCACCGCAACCACTACCACTACCTAATCACGTGCTTGTGCAGACAGGCACATTCGTGCTCACTCGCGTGTACAAACACACACAAACACACACACCCTGTCCTTTCCATCTGCTCCCTGCTCCCACATGCCCAGGCCTCATTCAGTTGTAGTTGCTTCACAAATTTCCATCAAATTCATGAGCAGGTTCTGGTTGCTTTATCTAAATACGGCCCCCAATTTCTGTTGGCATCTTGCTTATTTCCTTCTGAACACATTACAATATGTAAATTTATTTGTCTACTAGTTTATTGGTTCCTTCCATCTCCAGAAGGACTGGAATCATGCCACCATTGTTCACAGCTGTATCTCATACAATGAGTAGCACAGGAGCAACCAGTAAAAAGACTACCATTGTACATTCATTGTACATTCATTGTGTTATCCTGGACCTTGTAAGCAATATTTGGGAGTCCCTCTGAATATCCAATTACAAGCACCCCCCCTCCCCTCCTGTTTAGCTAACCTAGTTCAAAGGAAGTTTAAAATGATGACCACTCATTGGGGAGATTGTTAAAGATGTGCACTCCCAGGCAGGCACCACCCCGGAGGTTCACATTTGGTAGGTCCAGGGCAGGCAGTCCAAGGTCCACACTGAGAAATGTTGCCCTATCCCCAATGGTTTTGGCCCACTCTAAATGTTTCCATGGTTGCCTGCTATTTCTACCTCTCCAAGGGACTATAGCTTTTCCCAGACCCCAGCCCTCTGACACACTTGTTAGCCTCCTGCCCTGCTGGACCCCAATACCAGGAGTATAAAGTGCAGAGTGCTCAGAAACAAGGAAGTATCGTCTCCTAAACTACTATTGCTGTCCTCTGGATGCTCTTGCCAAAAAAAGTGGAACTCCACATAACAGTGATATCTACAAGAAAAAGTCAGATTTAACCCACCCCTAGGGACACTGGGCCTTGCCTGTGTTGCTTATGCTTATGTTGAAGCCAAGTCTAACTGAAGGATAACACATCTCAGCTTACCCACCCAGATTCCCTCTGCTTGGGATGGGCAGCCCTCACGCTGCCACACCTCCCAAGAGAGAAATTCAATGTAAGAGAACAAGATAGTCACTTCAAGGGACACTCGGTGGACAAGAGGATTGTCATCTTTCTGCCCCTAGCAGCACTTCTTTGTAAACAAGCACAATCTCAAAACAACAATAACCCAAACCAAATTTCCTTCTGGCCAAATGATTTCAGACTAGGAAGGGGGAGAGAGTTGAGCACCTCTTTGTGATATCTTTATTATGTTCACCTTATTAAATAAACAGTTAAAATGAGATATTTGGGAGAAAATAATGCAATTCTAAAAACTCATATTTTAATTCAAAACTGAGCTTTACTAGACGATAAGACATTGATTTTCTAAAACTAGAATGGTCTCATTTTTAACACACAGAATGACTTCAATAGTTTATTTTTGGAGTTACTAGCACTTAAGCATCCAAAAGCATAGGGCATTACAGAGATACACCTAGCCCCATAAATCCCCTAAGAATCATGTTTTCCAGAAACTCAATTATATCCCAAGGAGTAAAGTTCACAAATCTAGTCTGTGTTGTAGACCACATGATTACCACTTTGTGGCTGTTTAAGTTCCAATTTCTTTCAATCCTGAAAAATATTAATAACTAAACTCAGTAAGGTGTGGGCACTGCAGAAGGTCCACCCTTTTAATTGCAAATCTACCACTGACTCCTGCTATGTCTGTGGGCAAACCATCCACCTATGCCAGGCTTCAGGTTATTTATTTTTTTCTGATGGTATTACCTTTAAAACCCTCTCAACATCTAAAATTCAATGAATATTAGAAATCAATACCTATCCCCATCAGAGATTTCAGATGTGATATGAAATAAACAGACTACCTATGTCTTTAAAGGTCACAGTGGATAGCATTAGTCATTTATTCAAATATTAACATTTTATGAGGATAGAAGAAAATTTATCTTTTGCCTGCCTCAAAGTCTGAGTATTATAGCTCCATGAAAGCCAACAATTTCCTAAAAAGGGCAAAAGATACCAATACTAGCAACATGAGACTTCAGGATATTGAATTAATGTGTGTTTTTATATCTCCCCCAAAAGAGAGAATGAAAAAACTTCTTTCTTTTCCAATAGCCCCCACATCCTACTCTGGTATCAAACTTGGAACTGGGTACATAATTGCTTCTCAATTAATACTATTGAAAAAAAGAACTACTCCCTAGGGGAAAAAAAATATCCAATAAGTCATACCTTTCAGGAAGAACTTGCTCTGAGGATCAGCAGAAATATTTTTTTTTAAAGATTTATTTTATTTTATTTTATTTATTTATTTATACAAGTGCTGGGTACAGTCAGAAGCATGGGAGGGTGAGAGAATTCACCAGAGCCAGAGCGGGGAGCAGAGCAGGCAGAAGGACCAAAGTACACTGCTGAGGGGAGCAGAGGGCGGCAGGAGAGGTCTGCGCGCCATGTGGGACCCTCCTCCGGTGGCCAGGGAGCAGCCGGGGATAAAACCAGCGCTGCAGAGGCTGCGGGCAGCTTCACAACCCAGCGCTCAACCGCTGTGCCACCGGGGAGGCCCAAGCAGAAATATTTTTTAAAGTTGGTAAGGGAGGGGGAGCAGAATATATATAATCAACTTTATGTTTCATTCCCAAGTGAGTGCATGTGGGAAATTTAGAAAAAGAAAACCTTTTTTGTCATCTTATCACAAAATGAAATTTTAAAGAACAATATTTAAATAAAGACTTATTTGTAGAATTTGGCTTTATGAAAAACTATCTTTTTCTCCTTTTTCTACAAATTAATGAAAACTGTAACATTACAGTGTCAGTCACATGGAACCACTACCTGGATACAGTTGATTCCATCTCTTCCATAAGGACACAGGAAGCTGATAGTGCAAAGAGGAGTAAATGAAAGTGGGAGCCACAAGGAAAAGAACTGAGATGCCACTCCAGGAAAGAGAAAGAGCTGGGCCAACAGGACAAAGCAGAGGTAAGTCAATGATGGCAAAGATGATGGGGAAAGGCAGACACGAGGTCGGGGGGAGTCAGCAATGGCCAAGTCTTGCCACAGCGTCTCTGTTCAGTCCAACACCTCAGAAGTTCCTCCAAGTTAATCCTTAAATAAGGAAGAATATGGGATACTATTGGCAAGACTACTCTAAGGATTTCCCTGAAGATCAGGACTACAGACCTGGTTCCCCTGGAAATAAGTCAGCCCAGAATAGTTGTCTCTGAATGACAGGGCAGAATAAGCCAGGCCTGGGTCAGGTCTGAAAATAGCTCAGAGTTTCCTTGCTGTGCAGTTCACTCACCTCGGAAGGAGGAGCAATGCTCAGAGAAATAAGCAGGGTTTTCTCTTTGATCATATTGGCTATACGATGCCCTTGCTAACATTGACTAGAGGTTAGCTAAAATTAAATGAGTCATGCACACTATTCTGACTGGGGGAGAAACTGGTGGAAAAGCACGGTCACATTATCTCAATTCAGAAAACCATACCAGAAAAACACCCAAAGGCAAGCTGCAGTGGTCCAGCACACAGGAAAACCACCTTGGAGATAAAGCTCTCAGAGAACAATGTTATGTAGCCCAGCATCCATTTATCCACCTTCGGATAACAGAATTCCCAAATCCAAAGTGGGAGATACAGTCTACTTTGAGAAAATCAACTTATTCCAAACCCCAAGGTCATAGAGACTGGCTTAGGGTTGGTTTAGATATCCTAAATGAGTTTCATATATGATCCTTTTTGGAGCTACAAAGGAAGAATTATTTCTGCTAAATGGTAGACAGAATTCTAAAGATGAGCCCCAAGATTCCTGTTCCCTGGTCAGTCAATCAAACACTAAACTAGGATTTGCAGATGTAAATAAAATTTCAACTCAGCAGACAAAAAGAGATTATTTGCATGGGCCTGACTCAATAGAATGCATCCTTTAAAACCAAGGAGTTTCTTGCAGATGGTAACAGAAGACAGAGAGACATCAAAGCACAGAGGATGTGGTACACTATGGCTGACAAAAAGATAAAGAAGCCACATGTAGGAAATGTGGGAAGCCTCTAGAAGCTAAGAATTGTCACTCACTGAGAACTGGCAAGGAAATCTGGGCCGCAATCTAACAATAAGTAACTAAGTTCAGACAACAATCTCAATGAGCTTAGATGCAGTCTCTTCTCCAGAACCCCAAAAGAGACTATCATGGACAATGCCTTGATTTCAATTTTGTGAGATCTTGAGCAGAAACTGAATTTTGTCCACCCAGATTTATGACCAATGTACCTGTGAGCAAATAAATTAGTATTTGAAAACAATAAGCTTTTGGTTATTTGTTATGCTCTAATAGACAATGAATACACACTGGAATTACTTAGCTAAAAAAATCCGTAAGGAGGAATCAACCAAAAGATAAAGCCAATATAGGAAACAGAACCAAGAGATGGAAAGAGGTGGAATTTATGACAATCCTAGGATCTAGCCATGCATGGAGCCTACCCTAATCCTATACTTTCAGCTACGTGAGTCAGTATAATCCTGTTACTATTAAAGCTAGAATGAACTGACCATTAGTCACAAAGACAAAATGCCAGATGCTGTTAAAAAAAAAAAAAAATCCCCAATCAATCCTGAACTAAGGCTCTATCCTGTGGACTGGGTTCAATAATAGAATATAGCTATTTATTCCTACAGAAATACCATTCAGTCAACTCAAAGGTCTAAAGAAGCCTCTTACTATATCTCTTTCTTCCAAAATTAAAACAATTTTAAAAGAGAAAAAAATCTCAAATAGTAAGTGCCATTTTGAGATCTGATATAGTTTAATGCCAAAGTATTTATATGTTAAACTATGGCAATCAAACCCTTAACATGGAGACACATACACAAACACACTCATATATGGTCTAAAAGGAACATTGCAAATGTGGAAATTGATCTGCCTTTTACAAAATTAAAGTATTAGAAGATTCTTTATAGACTTTAAAGAGGAAAATATATCTTTAATGTTGAGGCTAATGGTGAGCTATTACCACTAGCATAATTCAATAAATAAGAATAAATAATATGTTAATAAAAGATGAATTTTTCATATTGGATAAATGATCTCTTTCATGGCCAGCTAAACAAAAACACATGGCCCTTTGCAGAGTAAGAACTACGATGACAAAACCAAGGTTTCTTCTTGTTATTATTATTGAGCATTTGTTATGTGCTAATACTACATCTCTCTCTTAAAAACATAGAGCCTTCCAGAAAATTCTAATGGCATTCTTAAGGGATTGTTGCTTTGTGGTAAAATATAGCATAAGGCTGATTCTAATTTCACTTTGAGTCCTTTGCTTCCTCTAATTCGTCACCTATCAGTGAAGGTAAGGATACCACACACAAATGTGGAAATGTCCCAGCTATTTTTGATAAAGTTAAAATAAACTTCAAAGCAGCCACACAAGAACAACACATCTCTGAGGTGCCCTGTAGGATCAGTTAATACCTAAAATATTTCAATTCTATTCTGTAAACTTAAAAGAACTTATAATGGTGTCCTCAGAATAGAACTGTACTAACATTTGTTCCATTAAAAAAGATGCTAATTATCCTCTTGGTCTAAGCAGTCATGAAGGGAGCACAAAATGGTTTCAGAAAACTTGTGAGTGTTGGCCTATTTCAGACTTACTAATTTTTATTGATTATTGGGTAAATGGCATTCTCATGAAGCAACAAATACGAATAGAAATTCTTCCAACTTCAAAAACTATTTCTTTTTTCTGCTCTCAGAGTGAGAAAGGTGGGGGGGGGTAGCAAGATGAGAAAGGCAGTGTTAGGTCATTCTCTTCTATTCTGTGACTAGGATGTCCCTTAGTTGTGTAACTCAGTGACTTCAACTTGGAATTCACTCCTCCATCAGTGGTTCCTTCTATATTCAGTAACTCTAAAATTAGACTGATAACGATTCTAATATCTGGCCCCATAAGTCTTCACAACTTTCAACTACAATACCACTTCCATTCAACTATGGCTGATGATCTTAGAAGGTTGCCATAAAGTTCTAGGATCTCAAACCTTCTAAAATCAACCCTCATTTTTTCCATTGTACCCTAGAAGTAAACTTAGTCTATCCTCTAACTTATGTTAATATTCTAGATTCCTCTATATTCTAATGATCAACCATTCCACTTACACCTTTATCTAGTGGCCATTTGATTCTGGGGACACAAAAGAAGCAAGAAATATTTCCCTCAACAACCCCTTAAGACTAGCCACTTTGCAATCTTCACATTGACTAGAGTTGTGGGCGAAAGACTGATAGAGCATTCACTCATTTTCTCATTTCAACACTGAGTATCTGCTTCTCTGTGCTTGACACAACTCTCTTGGATAAACTTATACGGCAAGACCTCTTTTTCAGATTTATAATCTTGTTCTTTAGAAGAGAATAAACCATAGATTGGTCTATGCCATGACAAGACAGTTTCATAGCCAATAAGTCCAGGAGAGAAGGAAAATAAGGAATGAATGTAAGGGGAACCAAAGACAAATTTATCTTTCAGGTCCAGTTTACTTGAGGCTGATCTTACTCTAGAACCTTAAACTTCCAGGTGAAAAATTAAATTGAATCAAATTCTTTTTCACTCAGTCAGTACTTGCTTGGCATAGAAGTTAGGTACAAAATACCCTCAAAGTTATTTTCTTATCAAATACAAAAATATTTTTTTTTCTGTTTTTTTGTTTGTTTGTTCTGAGATGGCCTTTTCCTTCTGTAGCACAAGACATAAGGGTTAGATGGGGCAAGTACAATGGCAGAAACTAGACAGAAATCTCAAATTGATCCAGTGCTTCTGTTTGTTCCTTAGGATAATGGTATTATTTTAATCGTCAAGAGACATCAATTCTTCACTCTTGATTGTGCAGCCTCGCTCTCATGTAAAGTTGATTATCATGTCAAACATAAGCACAGATGTCATTTTTATAACACTGTTTATTTAGTATTTTCTCTCCATATCAGGCATTCCGTGATTGGCTTTGAGAAGGTTTTATGCCTGAACAATTCTGGGACAATGTGCCTCACCCTATCCCTGATGAAACCAATGACTAAATGTTGCAAGCCCTAGGTGAAAAGAGGCTAAACCTGAGAGGACTTAACCCACTTCAAAAACTGAGAACATAAAGTTTACAAATGAGAACATAAAGGAAGTTGATGGGATGCCTTATATATGTAATGTGGCATTTGGGAAAAAATTGTTTGAAAACCCAATAAGTCATGTTGTTTCAGAGAAAGAGAGATCCATTAGTTTTGTTTTTTTTTTTTAATACACTTTTTTTTTTTTTAACTGAAACCAAGACTGGGATCTATTAGGTTTTAGGATATAGAAAGGGGAAACAGTTTTTTCCCAATTTTGTCCTTTATACATCTTTTTGATCCATTGATTGTTAATTATATGGACATGGGAGAATCACTAAGACCAAAGATTAAAGCAGATGAAACATTGACAGATCTGAAATGTAGGATATTTTCCATACAGGAACTAGGAGATCCCAACAAATAAAATCCTGTGTCACACATGTATCACCATTTGGCAATAGGAGACCACGGGTCAAGTACAAGCTTAGGGAACAAACTAGAGCTGAGCCCCATCTATCTGTGACAAAGTCAGTGGAATTAAAAAGTTCAAATAGAAGTGAAAGATCAGATTTAAAATTGGGGGAAAGTATAAAGCACATATGTAAGCATCTTAAAGTTGGAAACATCTGAAAAATATTTGTGGATCAGGTTTCTAATGAGGCTTAGGAGACTTTTTCTCCCTCTAGACTTGCAAGTTGGAGTAGAAGAGAGAAGATATGGAATCGGTGGGTTCCTTTTAGAGAACTATTAATCTGGGGATAGGATGGTGGTACATAAATAAAAGAAAGGAAGAAATCAATGAAGAGTGCTAACATAACAAAAAATTCTATGTTACATTTCCATTCAGAGATTGAAGGAATACTCCTGTAAAAAGTCAGCTGCACAAATAGACCAAACAGCTCATAAACAAATTGCAATTCTTACAAAGAAAGACAATTAATAAGAACTGATCCCATTTATAAAAAGCAGAAACTACTATACAGTGGGTTACAGGAAGGAGCATGAAACTATAAGTAATGCCAAACTTGCATGAATCTCATAAACATAATAATGACCAAATGGAGACAGACACAAGACTGCATACAGTTAATTTACAAAAAGCTCAAAAATAGACAAAATAAATCTACAGAATCTGAAAAGTATTCTTTAAAAAAAAAAAATTATTTATTTATTTATACAAGCACTGGGTACGGTCAGAAGCACGGGAGGGTGAGAGAATTCACCAGAGCCAGAGTGGGGAACAGAACAGGCAGACTGACAAAGTACACTGCTGAGAGGAGCAGCGGGCGCGGCAGGAGAACTCTGTCGTGCCATGTGGGACCCTCGCAGGTGGCCGGGGATAAAACCAGCGCTGCAGAGGCTGCGGGCAGCTTCGCAGCCCAGCGCTCAACTGCTGCACCACCAGGGGAGGCCCTGAAAAGAAGTATTCTTTATTGGGGAACAGTGATAGGAAGGAATTACAAACAGGAATCTAATGGATGTTGGTAATGTTCTGCTTCTCGATCTAGGTTACACAGTTTCTGAGAATTAATCTAGCTGTACATTTATGATATATGCACTTTTATATATTTTTTTCTATTTCCATTAAAATATTAAAGCAGTGTTTCCCATCTGTGTTCCAGAGGACTATGTTGGCTAAAGAAAGGTTATTAGGGAATTCTTTCATGAAAGATTTTGGTTTTTCTTAAGTTTGGAAAATGCTTGGAAAGACCCATTTAAACACACTAAGTCCTCACTTAACATCACCATTATGTTCTTGAAAGTGCGGCCTTAAGCAAAACTATGTAACACAAAACCATACAAGAGTTAAGTCCTAATGGCATATTTCTGGTCACAAAACATCTCCAAACTTCTAAACACAGACCCCCAAAACTTCTCGTGTTAAACAATAATTTGTAGGGCCTCCCCGGTGGCGCAAAGGTTGAGCGCTGGGTTGCGAAGCTGCCCTCGGCCTCTGCGGCGCCGGTTCGATCCCCGGCTGCTCCCCTGCCACCAGAGGAGGGTCCCACATGGCACGCAGACCTCTCCTGCTGCCCGCTGCTCCCCTCAGCAGTGTACTTCGGTCCTTCTGCCTGCTCTGCTCCCTGCTCTGGCTCTGGTGAATTCTCTCACCCTCCCGCGCTTCTGACTCTACCCAGTGCATGTATAAACAAACAAACAAATAAATAAAATAAATAAAACATGCCTCTATAAAAAAAAAAAAACAAAAAAAAACAATAATTTGTATTCATTCATTCATTTTCCAACCTGCTTACTCTAGTTCAGGGTTGCCTATTCCATCAACTGAGGGCACAAGTCAGACACCAATGCTGGACAGGATGCCCTTCCATCACAGGACACACTCAGCTGTCCATCCACACTCACTCACTCACTCATCTTATATTCACCAGTAAACCTAACGTACACATCTTTGGGATGTGGGAGGAAACTGGAATACCCAGAGAAAACCCACACAAACATGTGGAGAACATGAAAATTCCAGACAATGGTTCCAGACAGGAATCAATCCCCTAACCCCTATTCCCCTATTAACATTATAACAAAATGATAGTGAATGACCTTTAGGTTATTCAAGTATCTGCTGTACATTCTCACTTTACAGAAAGTCTCCATCAATGAGTTAGAAGACATTAACTATCCCTGTACAACCCTGGATCATTCAAGGGTTGAAACCCATTCAAGGTCTCTTGAAACCCAAACTTTGGTCACAAGAGAAATCTGCATGAAAGCTGTGGATCTGCACATACAGTTTACCCCTTGATTGGAACAAAACCACTTGTGTGCACACATTCACTGTTACTAGCCAGCCTGGATCAGCAGCAAGAGTGCATACAGTTAAATTTACAAAAAGCTCAAAAATAGGCAAAAAGCTCAAAAATAGACAGAAATATTCTTTATCAGGGAACAGTGATAGGAAGGAATTACAAACAGGAATCTAATGGATGTTGGTAATGTTCTGCTTCTCGATCTAGGTTCTCATTGAAGAGCGCACACTACACATATGGTGCTGGCTGCTCATTTAGAGGCACATTTCCAGTCAGCACCCTTGCACCCATGTAATCCCAGAGCAGTAAGCTGGCACATTTCATGGAATTAGTAAATATAATAGAATAAAGGCATCAGAAAAGAGGATTTGTAAATAGAGCTTTTTTGAAAATGTGATTTCAGAATGCTCAAGTAATCTCAGCATGCTCACAGGTTTCCAGTTCACAGATCAGAATCTCTCCCAAATGCTTCAAGCCTATCACAAGTTGACTCCTATAATCATTTCCTTTTTCTTCTAGTCACTGATGTCAAAACAAATCAGTACTTCTTTACAACCATCATTGTGCTTATACACAGGGCGGGGAGTGGGGCGCAGGCAGCAAACAGCTGTGTCCTTTGATTTAGGCTCATGCCTCTTTTCTCTTAAACTCCTTTTCATTCTTGTTACTGTGAGTGAGATTGTGATGTTGAAAGTTGTCTTTGCACAGGAAAAAAAATGTGTTATTATCTTTAGGACATTTTTCCCAATTTCAACTTGGTTTAATCAGGCAGTTAGTTTATCTTTTGGCTATTCATTTCTGCCAACTTCTAAAGGGAAAAGAAAGACAATCACCTGAACTCAAATAATTTTGGGGGTGGGAGGGGGAGGAGAGATGCATCTTCAAATGACATTTTGCCTTGAAACTCGTTATTTCTCTTCCTGGCATCTGAGCATCATCATTCCTTGTGATGTTCAGCTTGGTTTGGAAAATAGGCATCAATAAAAAGCATACTACATTGCAAACACTCAATTATATCATGCTACATGGCTGACAGTGAGCATGATTATATTTGAGACTGCAAAAGTCAATAAAAAAAATACAGAGAGAGAGAAGAAGAGAAAATAAAGAGGAAATTTTACAAACGCAACTGTCACAACCAGGGTTATACAATCCTAAAGTAAAGTAGAAAAATAATTTAACAAAATGACTACTGGACTTGGTTTAGGTCCAAGACATAATGAGCAATATTGCAAAAAAGAAAAAAAATCTTAAACATATTTGCTCCAGAATGAGGAAAAATATTAGCCAAGAACTACAGTGAGACAAGTACACTTCAGAGCAGAACACTTAAAATTTTGGTGAGAAAGAATTCCTTGTACTAGAGAAAAGAATAAATTTTGAGATTGGCTAGTTCATATTTTCATAACCAGCAATGATTGCACCTACCTCATTTAAGTCCTGCTGACTTTCAAAAGCATCCTTTGGCCAGATGACAGACCTCTGGTCTATTCTATAAGACACAAAGAAAAATTATCTCCACTTAAAAGAAACCATTCAACAATGCGCATTTGAAACTTGTAGCTACAAACCTGTTCATAGCCCTATTAAAATTCTTAAACAGTGTCCCACAGCCCACAGAATAAAATCCAGACTACTTGCAATGGTCTGAAACACATCACAGTATTTGAACCCTACAACCTCCTGCCCTTACCTCCTGTCATTCTCCCTCTTGTCCGCTATACTATAGTCTCTCTGGCCTCTGCATTTCTCAAGCATACAGTGGTAGTTTCTTGGCCAACCTTCACACATGCTGTCCCTGACTGCAAGACTCTTCCCCCAGATCTTCATAAAGCTTAGCACATAAGCATCAGCTCAGTTCTTATGTGACCTCCCAGCAAGGTTTTGCTGATGTCTCTAAGTAGACAGCCCTCCCCCTCAGTCTTCATTGCACTGTCCCACTGTCCTCAGAGTCTGTCCTTAGTGCTTATCATTATCTGAAATAATATTGATTTGCATTTCCACACTACAGTGTAAGTTCCAAAAAATCAATGACTATGTCCATTTCCTTAACTGTGGAATCTTTAGTACTTAGTACAAATTTAATTGTTTTTTAGGCATTAAAAAAAATTGTTTTGGGGGCCTCCCTGATGGCACAGGCAGTTGAGTGCAGTGCTGTGAAGCTGTCCCCTCTGCATTGCGGGCTTGATCCCTGCCAGCCTCTAAGCAACCCACATGGCGAGCAGACCTCTCCTGTCTTCGCTTGCTGCTCCCCTCAGCAGTGTATTTCGTCAGTCTGCCTGTTCTGTTCCCGCTCTTTCTCTGGTGAATCTTCTCACCCTCCTGCACATCTGGCCTATACCCTGGCTCTTGTATAAATAAATAAAATCTTTAAAAAAATTGTTTTGGGGGCCTCCCCTGTGGCACAGCGGTTGAGCACTGGGCTGCGAAGCTGCCCGCAGCCTCTGCAGCTCCGGTTCGATCCCTGGCCACTAGCGAGGATCCCACATGGCACGCAGACCTCTCCTGCCGCCCCCGCTACTCCCCTCAGCAGTGAACTTTGTCATTCTGCCTGTTCTGTTTCCTGTTCTGGCTCTGGTGAATTCTCTCACCATCCCGCGCTTCTGACTGTACCCAGTGCTTGTATAAAATAAATCAATCTTTAAAAAAAAAATGTTTTGAATGAGTGAATGATGTTATAGAAAGATGTCATTTGTTCACTGAAGATAGTTTTTGGAAATTCCATCCTACCTTTTAACTAACACAAATGTTAAAATAATTGCTGTGTAATATGGTGAAGCTGGGTTTTGCCACTACATAGTTCCCAATAGATGAAAAAGAACTTAAAAGTAAATCGACTTGGAATCCATTTGGGGGGAGTTTTTTTTTTTAAAGGTTTTTCATTTAAAAAAACAAACTTCCACTACTGGCAGACGCTTAGCTCCAAATCATGATTTGTCAAATGGTTCAATGGTATCTATTACATAACATTCAAGTTTTTCTGTAGCAATTTGCATACTATTATATAATTAAGATATTGAATTATAGTTATTATCCTGATTTAAAAAAGGGCCTGCTATGTTAATGAATAATAGATCTAGCCAGTGTTAAGTCACTCATATAAAGATTTATTTTGGGACATATTATTTACAGTTATTATTCTTCCTCACTGTGAACCAAGCATAAATGTTTTCTGAATGGTCAATAAGAGTTATGATTTCTAAAAGTTAGGAAGCACATTTAGAAATGCCATGAATCTCACTTCAAAATATTCTTTTAAAAGCAAAATACTTTCAGTCCACAGGTATTCCTAAGGAGATGGTAAAACAAAATTGTGACAGTCACATTGAAGGCTACCATGTCTGTGCCAACTGGCATTTCCCTCCTTGGGTGGAGAGACAATTTGAGAGGTCAACCAGGAGCTCAGGAGAAGTTATTCATGAGAGGGAAGAAAGTGAGGAAGGTGACCATGGGCACATGCAACTATGGCTATCAATTCCCTAGCCACAAACAGTGATTTTAGTCCTTCCCAAAACAAAAAATGTCTCTCCCACAAAATGGGAGAAGTCCTCTTGGGGATGGAAATGAGCCAGTCCAGTCTAGTAACATCTAAAACTTTGGCTCATAATTTGTCTGCAACCTTGAGTTGATTACCAGTTGAATATCTATAGAGTTATAGTCACACAAGAAAAACAAAGTGAGTACTTTAATGGAAAAAATATTTGCTAGTTTATGCTTTTCAACCATAAATTTCTTGAGGGTTTTGGCACCAGCACAGGTTAAGACAAACAAATAGCAAACATGGATGGAAAAGCAGAAATACACTTTTTTAAAAACATTATTATATTATTGAGATGCAGAGATACTCATACAAATATAATCACATGACCTTCAAGGAAAGGTATTTGTAATCTCTAAGTAAACCTTCAAATCAAGTTTAAGAACAGTGGTCTAAGCATCAAAGATACTTTAATTTGACAATCTTCTGAATATCTCCTATGTGCCTGCTACAGAGTAGGGGGATACTAGTCAATAAGCAAAGTCTAGGTCCTAAGAGTCTCACAGTCCAGTGGAATCTCAAGAGAAAGATAAAACAAATTAATACCCAGCTTTGGGGCTATTTCAGTAAGTGAAGGATCAGGGCCTAGGAGTCGATATTAGAACAAGGGAGAATTAGGAAAGCACAAACAGATAAGAGGATTTTGAAGAACAAAAACAATCAAAAAGTTGTGTTGGGTATACATTGAAATTACGGAGTAAGAGATGGAGTAATCACAATTATTTCAAACTTTTATGGCTGTGACAAGAAAACTGACAGATGGTTCTTCTAAAGGAGATAGAAATATGTGTAATCTTGGTTGGGAAAGTGGGCAGCTGGCATAGGGGCAATTCGTGAATCTAGATTTAGATGTGCGAAGGTTGAGATAAGGCGGAAATAGGGAAGTGGAAATACTTGAGTAGGGCTCCCCCAGAACTGGACCCTCTACAATGAGCTCAGCAGAGTAAGGGCAGTGATAGCAACCATGACACACAGCAGACATGAGTTTTGCATCCATTTTTGTTTGCCGTGTGCGCAGAGCCCAGCATGGTACATGCCACAAGGCACATGCTTAGTACATGCCTTTCAGATGGCTGTATTAAGAGACAGAGGAAACCAAAGAGAGGGAACAAGAATGACCTTTTGATCCACCCATCACTTAATAGGTTGTATCTTTGAGCAAGATATTATTCTCTCTAAAGCCACAGTTTCTTCATCTACAGTAAAGATAATAACAGCCACTTCACCATCTAATTTATGATGTGAAGGAGAGTTTATGAATGATGCTAATTACTCACTCATGTTGGCCATATTAAAATAACAAGGATTCTATAATCATATACAAAATGCCAAAATAGAATTCTATCATGGCAATTAATGGTATATTTTATTAATAATTATTATTGAAATGTTGTGAATAAATAAGCTGGAAGAGATAAAAGTTGGGACAGCCTTACTCAGGACCAGAGAACAGGTCCTGAATTTGGCCAGTTTGGAGACAGAAGGAAGATAAACCATGAATAAAATAAAGATACATTGCTGAGTATTTAAAAAGCAAAGCAGAATACAGAAAAGAAAGAAGTTACTAGAAAGAAGCGGGTTGAGAAGAACTTAATTTACCAGGCCATGCTATGCTAGGCTGGAAAGGCAGGCAGTTTATTTACATTATTTCATTTAATACTCATGGTAACCATGTGATATAGCATTATTACACCTGTGTGACCTAATAGGAGATAGGGCAATTAAATAACTTTATTTCTTCATTAAATAAATATTAAATACCAACCACATGCCAGCTTGTAGGTGCTAGGAACAAAGCAGCAAATAAAGTCTCTGCCTTTGTAGGACTTACATTCTTGTGGAAAGAGAGAACCTAAAAAAAATATGCCAGACTAATAGTGTAGCAGATCCTAAGTATTATGGAGGACAAGAAAGCCAGTGCAGGGTGTGCAAGAGAAAAGCCCAAGTTCACACTGTTGGAAAATCTCAAAGTCACTTGGAGTTCATGGGGATGGAAGTGGGAGTAAAAGGCCACTGGAATGAAACAGATAAAGGTCATGGCAGGAGGGGAAAAAAGAAGATGGTTCTCAAGAGAGAAGTTTAGCAAACAAGACAAGAATTAGAACAGCAGCTAGGTGTTCCAAGTTCCTTTCTTTTAAAGATCTTTTAAATTGCTGCTTGCACCACTGCCTGGAAGCAAGGAAATAAAAAAATGAGTCACACAGAAACACTCTCTCCAATTCCTTTACCTCTCTTCATCCAAAACAACAGGAGAGTAGCCATCACATCTCTATCAAAACATGCTTCTGGAAGAGACAATGATGAGTAGGCCAGTCAGAGCTCTCAGGCAATGCCACCACAACCCTGCCCTCTAGTCCAGGCCCAGGTGAGGAAATGCACCCTGTGCACCTAAGTCCCATTAGGGTTCTTAGCACCGCACAGGGTGTGATGCCTGCAAAAAACAGTACTGTGGCCACCACTGTTACTGGTAACCATTATCACTGCTGTTGCCATGACAGAATTCCAATGAAATCATTTCTCAACAGAAAAATGCAAAACGTAAATTACATGCTAACATTTAAAGAGTTTTTTCCTGAACTACAAAATCATGGGTGGCCCATTCAAATGCAACTTTGCTAAAAATTGCTGGTATTCCCACATTGCTGAAACCCTAAAGCATGGGCTAAGCTAGTCCATAGGTTATGCTGCAGTGGCCTTCCCTCAGGAGGTATACTGGCATGCAAAACGGCAAAACCAACAAAGCATGAAGATATTTTTCTTGACCTAAGGCTAGTGTCAAACCACAGATGTAACAACGTATGAAGCAGTTCGGTAGTGCAGGATTTTTAATTTATATCAACATTTCAATTATCTATAATTAAAAGAGCAGGTCAAAGTGTTTCCTATCTCAGTGAAAAAGCTTTTCCATCTAGCCAGCTGTTTCTCCAAGACATCTGAGAGTTATCTGACACTCTCCTTTCCCTCAACCAATAGCCAATCTATTACCCAAGTCCTTCAATTTTTTATCCCAGATAACTTTGGCATCGGCCCCCTTCTTCCTACCTTCACTGAAACCACCTTATGCTTTCTGGACTGCCCTCTCTGGTCCAACTAATTTGCCTTCACCCCCCCTAAACCATTCTCCTCACAACACTTTGAAAAAAAAAAAAAACATTCTTTAGTTTTTGTTTTTTTTCTTTTTATTTATATATATTTTTACATCATGTTCATTTTTAAACAATGTCTGCTTTCTTTTCTCAGGTGTAGTCCCCTCAGAACTTCCTTCCCCAATGCACCCGTGCACCATCACCATAATACTCTGTGCTCCTCCCTGCCCCCCTCTGCTCCTTCTCCTTCCTCCTCCCCTGCAGGATGTTTCTGGTTTATAATTGTCTGTTTGTTTTTGTTTTGTTACAAAAAAAAAAAAAAACAGCATTTTTAAAGCATCCTATGACATGCTGAAGGACTGAGCATCTGTCCAACTCTTCAACCTCAACTCCCATCAATCTCCCTCCCTGTGCTCTCACTGCACTGACATCCTTCAGTTCCTTAGATCCACTGTGTTCCTTCCCACCTCCCCATGTGCTTTCCTGGGCCTGTATTGCTCTCCCCTCTCTACTTCTCTCCAAATTAACTCATTCATCCTTTGGATTGCATTTAGCTCCCGATCAGGTCTCCCTTTTGCATGATCTTACTATATTCTGATATCCGGCTTCTGCTGTGGAGCACATCTCAGTCCCTAATGCTGTATTTGCGTAATTATCAGATTGCCTCTTTCTCGTGATGGTAAGCTCTATGAGGCAGCCAAATGAATGTTTAACATTTTATCTCTAGGACTAATTCTGGCATTAGGCGCATAGTAGGCACTCATGTTTGTTGAAAAGGAATTGTTCTTGGGTCATGGGCAGCTGCTAATTCAGGTAAATTCCTGAGTGTGTGCAATGATCATGTTAAAACTCATGCTCCCTCCTCCACCTGCAGCAGGCCAGCAGGACTTGCAGCATGAGGTGGCTCATTCTGAAAAGCAATATTTTTCCCCAGACCTGCTAAAGATTAGCCAGTGGGGCTTTCTAATCTACACTTTGGAAAACTTGGGCAGAGAGTAAAAGGAGAGTATCCAGCACACTTCCTAGTGCCTCGCAGAGAGTCAGAACATTAAAGCTGAACAGTGCCTACCATGGATCACATTCTAAGAGTCCAAGATACTCCAACCACATCAAGTGTTGATCCTTTATATTAGAAAGCAACAGGGGAGGCACTCACGTATACCTGGAAGAATGCTGGCTGGCTGTGTGACTGCTGCTTCCTGAAACTCTTTTGAAAACAAAAGGTATATCCCAAGAGGACAACCTTCTGAGCAAAACATTCTTTATGTATAAACAATAGCTCTATATGCAGACACAGAGACGATGCCAATAAATTCCAGTAATATTAGCAACAATAATAATCCTCAATACCAGTAAAGATCAGGTTCCCTTCTCTGGGAAAGGACATTATTTTATTGGTTTTTACCAAAGTACTATGTTAAAGGACTGAGGTCAAATACTGAACTTTAAACTTTATTTTTTTAAAGATTTATTTATTTATACAAGAACTGGGGTACAGGCCAGCTGTGCGGGAGGGTGACAGGATTCACCAGAGACAGAATAGGCAGACTGACAAAATACACTGCTGAGGGGAGCAGTGGGCAAGACAGGAGAGGTCTGTTTTGCCATGTGGGACTCTGGCTGGTCGGGATTGAACAGGCGCTGCAGAGGCTGCGGACAGCTTCACAGTGCGGTGCTCAACCGCCTGCGCCACCAGGGGAGGCCCTGATCTTCAAACTTTAAAGAAATGGAGACCCAGTTTAAAATGACTCCTCAAGGGACCACTGACAGAAAACAGAATTAGAAGCCAACAAATGTTCGTCAACTATCTATATGTGCAGTTCAATGAACTCCTCTAGAGGAAGAAGGATGCCCTGTTCATGAGCAGAGCATGGATTCATCATAACCTGCTTTCCCACCTCCCACCTTATACTCAGAAGATTAGACTCAACCAGTGTTATTAAAAAGAGTCCTTAACCCCACACATACTGAATTGGAATTTCCAGAGAAGTAGGTTGCTAACATGTATTCAACAAACATGCTAGAGGATTCCCAGTTGGGAATTATAATTCTGAAAATCCAGGTGTAACAAAAACTAAGAGCAAACAATGGCTAAAGGGCACAGGTAGGGGACTTCTGTGAGAACAGAGCCCTGGCCTCTCAGGGGACACATTTCTGAAGGGCTATATACCGAGAGGCTGTATGAGAAACTACAAATACAAGATCACCCAGGACACTGGAATAGATACCACTTTTCACAAAAACTCATGGGGCTGAAACTGAGCCCCCAAACAGCCAGATCCATGTCAATTCTCAGACAATGGTGAGCCAGGGAAACTTCAAGATATGGGGAGAGAGAAAAGGTGGGAGAGTACTCATCTTGTAGGGCAAACACCCCATGAACAAAAAATAAACAGTTTGGTATAGGACCTTGAGGGTAAAGGACCTTCTAGCAGCGGAAGTCCTAATAATGCTCTCATAAATAATGATGATAGCAGTGCCTGGGTTGCTGAGCAGGTGACAAAGCACTTTGCTTGCATCATCTCATTTATTCCATTCACTTAATAAATAATTGCTAGACACCTGCTCTCCGTGCCAGGTAGGCCTCACCCAGGAGACAGTGTTGTAGACAGTTGTACTCTCTCTCAGTATCTCCCCTCAAGTATCAAGTTTCTTCATTTTTCTGTCTCAAGGTTTTTACAAAGCAAAGCTGCTCCTTCAGCTCAGAAGTGAGAGAGTTATTGCTCTAGAGTTATCTCCTCTCTTAGTCAACAGTAAAGGGATTGTGTGGATACACACTGAAAACCTCAATTTTCAGAGGGATATCATCTGAGGATTCTCTATGTGATTCCTCAGTGGCCCCAGGGAATCTCTAATGGGCAATAGTGGTAACCTCAGCTGTGCACCTGCTGTGGACTCCTTCTCCTTCCTGGAATCACCTCCCAAGGCCTCCTATTAGGCTCTCCTTTCAGGAGGAACCAAACATAAGAAATTAAGCGATGTGACAAAACAGACAAAATCTGTGTATGTATGGAATTGGGGAGAGAGGTAGACATAATTCTGCAATTGAAAATTTAGTTCAGAAACAGATATGGTGAAGGGCACAGGACATTACAAGTGGTATACAAGGGGTGCTAATTTAAATGACAGGTCAATGCTTGATGAATATTAAATACTAATTACATTAGCTCGGTGATAGCCAATCTTCCAACATTCTTCTTAATTATGAATCAGGATAGCTCTAGGAGTGAAAAAGGCACAGAGCACTTGATTGGAAATAAACAAGCCTAAGTACTACCTGTTCCCAATTAAGGGTTTTGTTTCTTTCCCAAAAGGAAAGTTTTTCACTTGTCCCCTTTCCTCTGTCTTCATTGCCACCCTCACCTCCCATATGCATGTAGTAAGCTTGAAAATGTCTCTGCTTCCCATAAAACACACTACCCAGAGTGGTCTCTGTAAAATGTAAATCTGAGAAAGTTACTCTCCCGTTTATAACTTCTAATGACTTCCGTTTGGACTTGGATAGAATCCACGCCTGGCTACCCGACCTGTGCAGTCTGGCGATTGCCAGGTTTTCTAAAGTCATCTATTCTCTCTCTGTAGAGCCACTAACTCCAGTCTTATGGATCTCTATCTGTGTATTGAGTAAACCAGCACCTCTGGTTCTGCTGTAGTGCTGGTTTATAGTAAGAAATAAGTATTTAGCCCTTGTCCCATTCATGGCATAGAGCTCCTAAAACCTTTGGGATTTCTAAGTGATGAACACCATAAAGGTACATTTCATTTTGGGCCAAACCTAAGGATGGGGGCTAGTTGCCAGGAGAACCAACTTTGTGATTAAAGGGTTGCAATTCGGGCCTCCCCGGTGGCGCAGCGGTTGAGCGCTGGGTTGCGAAACTGCCCGCAGCCTGTGCAGCGCCAGTTCGATCCCCGGCTGCTCCCCGGCCAGCGGAGGAGGGTCCCACATGGCGCGCAGACCTCTCCTGCCGCCCGCTGCTCCCCTCAGCAGTGTACTTCGGTCCTTCTGCCTGTTCTGCTCCCCACTCTGGCTCTGGTGAATTCTCTCACCCTCCCGCATTTCTGACTGTACCCAGTGCTTGTATAAATAAATAAATCTTTAAAAAAATAAATAAAAAAATAAAGGGTTGCAATTCTCAGTCCCAACCCTCCTGACCTCAAGGGAAGGAGAGAGGTGCTGGAAGCTAATTCACCACTGACGGCCAATGATTTAATCAACCATGTCTGTATAATGGAGCCTCCATAAAAACCCCAAAATATAAAGTTGAGAGTGCTTCTGTGTTGTTGAGCACAGGAGCATTCATGGAGAATGGTGTGTTATACCTGCCAAACTTTCTCCATACCTTGCCCTATGCAGCTCTTCTTTTTTTTTTTAAAGATTTATTTATTTATACAAGAACTGGTGTACATCAGAGGCACAGGAGGGTGAGAGAATTCACCAGAGACAGTGCAGGGGGCAGAACAGGCAGACGGACTGAAGACACTGCTGAGGGGAGCAGCGAGCAAGACAGGAGAGGTCTGCCACGCCATGTGGGTTTCTCCTTGGCTGGCTGGGAATTGAACCCCACTGCAGAGGCTGCGGACAGCTTCACAGAGCGGCGCTCAACCCTCTGCGCCACCACAGAGGCCCTATGCAGCTCTTCTATCCTTCCTGAGTGTTGTCATCCTATAATAAACTACTAATCTAGTAAGTAAAATGTTTGAGTCCTATGAGCTACTCTAGCAAATCAATCAAACCCGGAGGGTTATGGGAAACCCTGATGTATAGCCAATTAATCAGACACACATTACAGAACTGTGATTGGCAGGGGGCAGTCTTATAGGACTGAACTCTTGTGGGATCTGACAGTATCTCCAGTTAGATGGTGTCAGAACTGAGTTCAACTATAGGACACCCAGCTGGTATTAGAGAATTGCCTAGTGGTGTGCAGAAGTCACCCGCACATCACCCGCCCATCAGAACTGGGAGCAGAATAGGGCCAATTTTCTTCCAGAAAAAGTTTGTGTTAAGATTCTCATTCTCATTCCACTTTAAAGCAAACAACAAATCCTATCCATGCCTTCAACACAAAACCATCCTTACTGATGGGGTCTTGGCACAATGTGAGTAAAACTTGGATCAGTGTCCATCTGAGGGAAAACAGGTGAGTTAATGAGCAGAGAGGCAAGTCAGGGAAATACTAGTTCCCTTCATGTTTTTGTCTCATGAAGGCTGACCTTTTTGCAAATTACCTTAGAGGTGGTTCTTCCCCCATCAGTTCCAACTTCTGCCCAGGTCCCCAAGTCACTCCAGCACTATACTGATTTTTCTGCCCAGCACTTTTCATTTTCAAACCACTTCTGAAAACAACCTTCCTTTTCCTAAGGGAATCAGTGCTCAGCATACACATCCCAGGGGCTCTAGAAAGTGTGTTTGGATTGGTTCAATAGGCAGGGTGTGGCCAAACTTGTTTGCTTATGTTTGTGTTCAATTCAATGAAGACTTTGTAGAAGAACACTTTCAAATCTGACCTTACTCTAACTTCCACCCTTTCGAAACCCTTCCCCATTTGAATGAGCCTTGGAATTTCCTTTGTCCCTGGCATCCACAGGTTAACAGGGTTCCCTTGGTAGGAACTCGATGCTAATGGACCCTGAGAGGCTTATGCTGCTCAAAGTATGTGAAGAGATTTTCTTCTGCTGTTACTCACAGAGTAAAACATTCAAAGAGGTATCTAGAACACAAATTCTGGTTTAAAGCATGACCAGACCTTCTAAAAATCACCTTTAATATTTTCATTATAGTCCCAACTGGTCCAAACCATAAAAGTCACAGGTAACTTTAAAGGTTCCCGGAGCTAACAAAAAATATATACTCTCTCCTAACACTCTATTATTCCTAACTACCTTACACAAAGATATGACAGTTCCAAAAACGCTTATTTTAATGTGATTGTAAAGACCTTAACAAATTAACTGTGGGTCTATGTTCTGTGCAGTGCCTATTATTTTTTCATTTATAAACAATTTCCCAAATTTCAAATGTAACAGGGTCTACACAGGGGGAAATATTGGAAATCAAAACCACAAAGAATATTTTTTAAATCACCCCCAGTCATCCTACCTAAAAGTTACCACCAACAAAATACTGGTTTATGTTTTTCAGTTTTTGTTTCTGTGTACAATTCTATTTTAAACAAAAATAAGATCATATTGTAATATTGTTGTGTAATTGCTATTTTCCCCATCTATAAATAGATCATGAACATGTGCCCATTTTAATACTTTTGTAAAAAACAATAAAAACAAAAACAAAAAAACATAGCTTTAAATATCCATCATGCAGATTAGCATTTTTTAAGGGGAAGATTAGGAGTTAGTAAGCCCCCTAAGGAGCATTTAGAAAACTGGGGGCTATTTTGTGATTGGCACAGAGTCTGGAGGTACCACTGGCATTCTGTGAACTAAAGTCAAAGATGCCAGAGCCGTGGGAAGTGTGGGCCAGTTCCATCAACGCAGCAGGACTGCCACATGTCCTCTGGGAATGTTACAACCAGAGGCACTCATCCCTCAGTACAATCTGAACTAGTAAACTATGAGGGTTAGTGGATAAAATATAAACAAATATTTAGAATATACAAGTATGAAGGAAGATATTGAATTGAATTGTCTCAAATACTCTACCCAGAGGTCCTATCCTATGATTCCATCACATTCAGAAATTTAGCCATGTGACTTTCTCTCTAGTTCTCTCAAGTTATAAATTGTTCATTATATTCTCTGCTGCCATGGTCAGATAAAAATTTATATCCCATGTCTCATTTCAGTTAATCATTTCAAATCTTATGCCTAAACAGCTTTCATCATCACTCACAAAACAAGGAACTACAATGGTTACACATTAAAATATATACAAATATAAATCCTAGAAGCTATCAAAATATCAAATGCTTTGGAGTTAAATGAATGATATCACTACAGAATGGAATAATTCATAGTCATTAATATTTTAGAATATTTTTCTGGTTAAATACAATATTAAGACAAACAAGTAACACAGAAATGTGTGTTTCAGATTTTATACATTTCACGTATATGTGAAAATATATGTACAATAATAAATGTAAAAAATTCACAGTACCATTATATGTGGCATGCATGTGTGTATGTACACTTGTGCAGACTATTTAACATAAGTCTTGTAAGGGAATAATCCTGTTGATGAACTGAAACAAAAACACTGGAGTAGCCACTGCCGCACTGGGAAGATGAAGAGTAAGTTAAAGAATAGCCTCATTCCCTTGGCCTCGGAAACAATGAACACTTAACCAGCTGGCCAAAGTTCTAAATTAGGGATAAGTTTATACACTGTCTGTTATAATTATTATTAAAATTTCCCTCTTAAATCTATTCCATGTTAGGCCAAAAAGCTTTTCAAGATGCTGAGATAGTAAGGATGGTTTCTTACTTGAACGCCTAGAAATATTTCCAACACTGGGAAATAACAAAACCAAAGTTTGTGAAACATGTTTCTAATAGAAAATTGCATGTTAGAGTATTTGTTATGAAAAATACAATTTGTTAACTTTAGCCATAAATTAACTCAACAGCCATGTGATAATTAACCCACGACTTTATTACTCAGCCTCTGTGAAAAGATTATGTAGTCAGAATGCATTCTGAACTAGTTTTATACTCTGGCATGAAATAGTGCTTTTAACAGATTCTAATTCTAATACATCAGGAAGCCCCTCTCATACACAATTCTTTTTTATGCCAACATGAAAACAATAACAAAAACACTTTTAAAATATACACTATAATGGTGATAATGGTTTTATCTAGGTGGTTAAGTCTACAAGAAATTATTTTCTTGGAATTTTCTATATTTACCAATATATCTGTGTTTCACTTACTTTATTGTTATTTTTTGAATGAGAAAAGAGGATAAAGGTCTCCCTTTTTTCTTTATGCCTAACCAGTGTCCAGAGAAAAGGCTATCAACTTATCAAATGACCAAGGGCAAACCCCCTTTTAAAAGAAAGAGGGTCTTATTGCCAGAATAATCAAATATAGACTGATTCAGTAGTTCAAAGCTTTCGTGTATGATTTTTTGTTACTCTGCAGCAAGGGGGAATATTATTTTTCATCAGTGACTATAAGAGTAATAAGTCATTCCATGTCTAATCCTTTGAACATCTAGACTGTTGAGCATTTTCAATGTTGGAGCCAGAATGGGCCTTGGAAATTCTCTGGCCTAAATTCCTGCGAGGGGAGCAGATTCAGGGATTTCAGTGAAGTTAAACAATGTCACCTGATAGATACAATAGATGACCCTGCATTTCTTAATTTAAATGTTCTTTTCAGTCTACCAGATTTTATTTTCTGTACTGTGGAGCTGAAGGCAGGATGCAGAGGTGGTTTGGAGATGGTGGGGGTGAACACTGAAGGACTGCCTTTGGTATGTGACCCCTATATTACCCAACCGTATACCAGACTCTCAAAACATTGTCAAGACAAGCTTTTATTTTTTAAATCATTACCCTACTCATGCCCATCCCCCTTAAAAAATTTGAGCTATGAGCACATAAATGAGAAAGAACATGCTAACAACATGTACTCCTGGTCTGGTAGAGTCCACAGTTCAAGAAAGCAGAGCATGTTTTCTGTATTATTAAAATTCTCTGGATGTTCAGTCTCTTACTAGATCTTTCTCTTTTTAGCAGCTCTCATTAAAACTCTACTTTACTTCTATGAATTACATTTAAATAATAAACAATTAGCTATTAAGACACACAGGAGTTGTCTCAAAAACAAAAGATGAAAGGACCTGTCTCCCACGTAAAAGTTGTAGCCAACAAAACTTCCTCTTTCCATAAAGCAACAAAGCTTCTCTTTCATATGGAATGCTGCAAATATAGTTCTAACCATCAGTGGCCATTATCCTTGCTAATACCCCAATCTTTAACTCCCTGTAAGTGGGGACTTTCAGATGAAGAGACTAATGAACTCCACTTTGCAAATGAAACCACCAACTTAATTAGTAGTAGCACAATGCTATGGAATAGCTCCCATTTATACAGACACAGTTTTTAATGACATTAAAGGTTTAATGCTGTCATAAATTTTAATACAGTATCTTAAACACAAGTGAGCTAATCACTCTCAAAAGTAAATTTACATAGCGGGTAAGAAATCCCCGACTTCATTAGTATTCTCTACATTCATAAATTCACTTTTGTCATATCTAAGGGTTTACAGTAATGGCACTGGCATACGCTATAAAAATCAATCAAACTGATGCATATTCATCAAGTGGCTCCTCTAAACAGATTGATGGTGCTTGTCTAGGTTCTATTACCAGGGAAGTGAGGTCTTAGCATATCACAACTTTTCTGGATATCAAAGTATAAAATGAAAGTTGATGAAAAGATTACTAAGGCTTCATTCTTGCTCTAACTATACACAGTTCTATAATTTTACATATTTTGAAAAACTCCCAAGTATTGAGGAGCATGCCAGAGTAATATAATATATAACCCTTCCACAGAGATGCACTGAAAATCCAAGTTAAAATATAAACAAGTCATCTCTGCAAAGGAGACAATTAAGACTTTATGAGCCATCACCTTATTAGGGCTTAGTGCCAGGCAGCTTGAGTCCCCAAGAAGAGCAGTTGCTGGGGAAGAAAAGGATTGAAGCAGGCATTATAAATCAAATACCTAAAAGAGCCTGGCAAAGAATGTAAGTCAAGTCAATGAGGAGATCTGAATGGGAACTGTGAAAATTAGAGAGGTTCTCCTTAGCTCCAGCTAATAATTGCCTCTTAAGAATGTAGCCCGTGGGGTTTCTACACCTTCAGATTATTCTGATTTTTAAATATTAAATCAAAGTTTTTGAAAACACTGTATGAGTCAAATATACGTGTTGATACTGTACACAGACACAGACATATAAATATTTATATAGCTGAACACACACACACAGATATACTAGATATACCTGCAAGACACCAAGTGTGAGCTGTCTGATGTGGGGGGAATTGTACTGCCAAGGGATATAATGTAGCAATGAGGAGAACACAGGGAATGGGAGAAAGAGTATAATGAAAGGATCAAGGGGGCTAAAATGGTATCTGTTTGCTCTGTTCAGAGAATTCCGTACAGCAAGCAAATGCATAGGTAAGAGGAGATCAAGAGAGTAGTTTCATACCACATATAGTCCTAAATACTGTCTGTAATTGTGAAATATGTTTTAGAGGTTTTCCCTGGGAAAATAAAGGTATATGTGTGTGTACTAGGAGTAATAATGTCCTCATCCCTTGTGTCCCTCCCCCACAGGATTCTGCAGATGTAAATTAAGGACCTTGAAATGGAGAGATTATTATGGAATATCTAAGTCACCCTCATCTAATCACAGGAATTCATAGGAAATCCTTTCTGGATAGGATCAAAGGGAAATATACCTGTAGAATGCTCAGAAAAATGCAACATTGCTTACTTTGGGGAAAAGGCTATGTTAAGCCAAGGAATGCAGGCAGCCTCTGGCAGCTGGAAAAGACAAGAAAATGAACAGACTCTCCCCTAGAGTCTGTAGAAAGGAATAAAAGTCTGTCCTTGATTTTAACCTAGTGAGGTTTATGGTGGACATGATATAGAACTATAAATTAAGTCTGCACTGTTTAAAGTCACAGCTTTGCCTTTTTTATAGTAGCAACATGAAAACAATGTCACCTATATAAATCCAAACTTTGGCAAAAACATTCATAAGCCTTCCTGAAAACCATTCACAGACACAATAAAGGCTCTTGATATTAGAAGGAGCCAAAGACACAGAAGACACAGGTTCTGAGAACTGAAGGTATGAAACGGTTTTTCCTCGTCATGCCCACCCCATGGCACAATCAGCTCAAAAATATCACTTCTACAAGGATGGAGTCATCCTCTGAAAACTACTCAAATGACATGTGACTCCTGAAGGCTCCTTGCTTCAGAAAGGTCTTTCCTCTTTTTCTGGAAATGTTCATTATGCTAGTAACGTTTTCCTGTGATAGCCAAGAAGAGGGCATTTTATTTTGTTTTTAATTGTATCATTTATTTATGGACATAACATCGGTTTACAACACTGCACATGACTTGAACCTCCCCCCCCCACAAATCTTTTCTCAGACAAAGAAACTTCCCCCGCCCTACAAACTTTTTCCCAACTTACGAATCCATTCTCCCACCTGACCTCTCCTCACCCTATAAAAGCCTGCATCCCCCTGACAACATGCGCAGCTTCACTGACCCCCACCTTGGGTCCATGAGGTCTGCCTAGGGTGCAAAAAATTTTCCCTTCCTTTGAGAAATTTAGCCTGGCTCTCCTTTTATTTACCTCACCAAACTTTTCATCATGGAGGGGTTGACACCTGCTTCACTTTGAGCTAGACCCAGGGGTATCAGTTACAGTATCAGATCTCTATCAAGATCCTATTGGGCACATTATGCCTAAACCTGGTCATTTGCTGGCTTAAAATGGAAGGGGGTTGTTATCAAGATTGTGAATACCTGACTCAAAGTTGTTTTTAGCCTCAGCTCTCATTTCACCAGTTCATCAAGTTTCACAATCCCTGTAATATTTTGAAATTTTTTTTTAAGTTCTACTAGAATGTCCTTAAGTGACATCACCATGACTGTGAAAAGTATATCTGTACTCTGAAGGTTACCAGCCCAATCTAAACACTAATCCTATTATACCAGGCATAACTGACCTAACATCACTCCTGACTGTGACTTAACCCCGGATCCTGTGATTGCCAACACTAGTGCATGGAATATTTCAAAATGCTGCCTGTTCTGAAAGTTAGGTCCTGCAAAAGTAGAAAATGGAGGCGAACAGGGATAAGGAAGAAAAGGACAAGTTATTTGGGATTATATGGAGATTACTAAAATATAGAAGAAGAAAGATCTGTTTTACACGGAGAAGTGGACAATCTGCTGGGAAGACACACGTGACTTTGTAAGGAAGGCTGCCCAGTGACTCTGATCTGATTCTTTTTCCTGACATCCAAAACACAAGCAATTTTACATAACTCCCCACACCCAAATATAAGAATGCAGTTCTATATGTTTTCTCATCTGGATGACTCTCATTCAATATATACTCTCAGCTCTTCACTAGTCATATATGACTGAGCCCCACCACAGGGTGCTTTAAATTTCTGACTTGCCCTATGATAATAAGAGTATTACCACTTAACCTTTTCCATCATAAATGAGATATAAAGTGGTTTTATGTTTACTGAATATCAAGCATCTTTGAGGTGATTAATTACTAATATAATTTCTCCCTATCAGCCTCTGTGGAATATCTACCCCAAAGGGCTACCATTTATTCTCTAGAAAAATATGATTTAGGTTTTTTTCCCATTTTTGCTTTTTCACTGTTTTGAAATATGCATGGGAACACAGCTCTGTTCTTGCTGAAAGAGACAGTGACCAGTCTGGTGTAGAGAGAGCGGTTACTGCCTAAATTGGTGTTAGTCAGTCTAAAAGAGCTTAACCCAATAAGCCCTCAAATAGAAGAATATCCTTCTCAGAAGAGAAATGACCAGGTTGAATCTTACCTGACCTGAGCTCAAGGACAATCACACACACAGGAGCTAGTAACTCCTGAGGAACTGTCATCAGAAAAGAGTGGTCACAGGTGTCCATGAATCCAACTGCATAGTAGTTGTACCTAGAAGTAGATCACCTTACTTCTAGGGTGTTATGCTTCTAAATATAGTATGCAGAATACTATATTTTTAAGATATTAAAATATTATTTTAATATTTTGAGAAATTAAAGTTTTTAAATAAATGTATTTTTGTGATGGTGCTTTCAAATGTAAAAATATTAATTTATTACTTTAAGGAGATGCTTATAAGTGTGTCTTTAAATTTATTATTGAGATACCATTGTTTTATAAAACTATGTAAGTTTCAGGAGTATGTTGGATATTTTAAAGCACAATTACATAGTACAGAGAATCATCTTGTCGTTTTTAATTCATTAAGACTCTGCTGCCTTAGAAAAACTTTCTAAAGGTCATGCTCTGAAACACAGCATTCTCTTTCCCCTGAGAGAAAGCTATGATTACACTGTACACAAGATCCTACAAAGACAGCTGACACAACTAGCGGTTGAATTCTTCTGTTTATTTCCAGAAGAGACTTTCCATAGACAGCTGCAATGCAAGGCTCCCATCAGAATGCCATGCCAACTCTGCTTCAGACAGCTTTCCACCCATGTCCTTGCTCAGGACTCACTCTGCCTGCAACATGGTCTAGTAGACCGGAAATTCTAGCCCTGGGGCTACTTCCAGCCATAAGAACACACTTGGATCAGCAACAGAGCCACACCTGCTATGCTGCAATCCAGGCATTTGTCCATTGAAACTCTGGCTCAGCCTTTTCCCTTGTGCAACATCAGGCCTTAATGTCTCAGGCCTCTGCTCCACCTCCCTAAGATTAGGCTGTGAGTACTCACTTAATGAGGAAGTGGTGAAGACGAAATGAGATATATGTGAAAAGTAATTGGCTTGATGTCTACACTGTCATCACTAATTATTATTATCACAGAGGAAAACCTAATCATCTCTAGCATAGAATAAAGAGGACAAAATGAAATCAGCCTTTCTCTCCAAGGGCATACTGTTTCAACCCTGTGAGCCTGAAGGCCAATTATCTTCAAACTAAAGACAAAATGGGTTATTTAAAATTCTGTTAAACTCAGATTCAATGACTCTTCAGTAACTTCTTTGACTCTATGGGATACCAACAAAAATCAGAAACCTTGACTCTTTATGGGGCACAGGCAAAGCATTTGGGAAATGAATCCCAGGCACAGTTTAACTTCTGCCAACAAAGGGCCCACCTGGGTTGAAGCCGCACTGTTTCTTGGCACCTAAAGGTTTGGTTTTGTGGACTCTGCTGAGCTGGTGTCCCCGCTCTCCCCCGACACTCCGACTGGCCAGGCAACACATGCTCTGTTTCCTGCAAGAAGAAACAACAAAAGCGCATGAGTTATCAGCTATCAGTTCCACAGAATTCTCCAGGTGGGGCTTGGGTCTTAGGCAGAGCAGCAGCACACTTAACCCTCTACCACTGTGGTCACTGAAGGGTCCCAATGAGTGACCCCAAACTTGAAAAATCTATCAGTCAGTTTGCTGCAAGATGACAGAACAAAGGGGAAAAAAAGCCTAATGTTCAAAAGATATGATACATTCATACCATAAAAGCCTTAGATATTAAAATTTTTATAGAATAGAATGAATATATCTGAAAATATAATTTCTAGAACAATGTTCATGGTGCAAGTTCATTTTTTCAAAATGAATCATATGTATGAATGTATATACACACACACAAATTGGAATAACATCAACCAAAATCTCAACAGTGACTAATTCTGAGATATCATTTCTTTAGGTAACTCATCTGTAATAGGAAATTTAAGTTAGCCTAAAAACTAAGAAACAAATCGCTTTTATAAATTCCAAATCCACTGTATCCAAAAAAATCACTACATTAGTAATCCTGTGATGCAAACTACTTATTAATTTTGAAAAATTCCAAGATGCTAAATTCTCTAGAGGATATCATAAATACACTAACACTCTTCCCAAGCAAAAATGAATCTGGGTTCAATACAAGGACACACATACCAAAATGAAAGACATATGTATATTCAGCAGCTGAATTACCAATTGGCACAGGCAAATTTTCTGTAAAATAAAATAACCCCTCTTTACCTGATAAGAACTACTAAAACCACAATCATTGAGAAATTTAGTAAACCCAGATGGCTATTGTTAAGCATTAAAATATTCAAGTGATATGGTGAATTTGGCTCTGATTGTGTCATATATTGTGAAAGCTATGTAGATCAAGCCCCTCCATTAGGGGTGTGGGATGAATTCAGTACAAGTGCCAGTTAAGGGTATATCAGAAGGTGATTTTTGAAATACTAGAATAATTTAGTGGGGCTATTCACCTAGTAGACAACACAAGCTTCAACAACAAAATCATATAAATGCTGTAGGGTCAGGACTGGACATGGAGCAGATTTTCTGATCCAGCAGACCGGGTAAAGGAGGAGTCAGAGTCCCTAGAGCCCTCAGTGAGTTTTCAGGGGTTTATTGGGGTTTACCGGGTACACAGGAGACAGGGATGCTGGGGGGGGGCCGGGAGGCTGACAGGCCTCCCAGCCCCCAGCAAGTCTTCACTCTGTCTGGGCTCTCTGGTGATCTCTGCTGCTCTGCTCTCTCATGGTTCTGCTTCTGAGCTTCTGCTGCTTCTTTCTCGGCTTCTCTTTCGGCTTCTACTGGTGTCCCCGTGACGCCGCCCTTAAAAGCCCAGTCTTAGCCCAGGTGAATCCCATCTACCTATGCCCACACCCTATTCCAGGTGTCTGCCATCAGGCATGCATTCAGGACCTCTAGGATCCATCATCTATCCTGATGGCAGGAGGGCAGAAAAGTCTGACATTTTTTTTCTTTACCCTACATACAATGCCATCCTATAGAAACAATAAAGTGGGAAGGGAAAGTAGAGTTGAGGAAAAGAATAGTTCCAGTGACATACAAGTTCCCAAGACTTGATAGTTATTTGTGAAAAATTCTACATCTATCCAAACACTGGCCACATTTTCCTCAACAGTGGTTTTCAAGAATGGTTTTCAAGTGTGACAGCTCTACATGTTACTTGCTAGGTGTGTGAATGTAGGCAAATATATCAATTATCTGGACCTCAGCTTTCTTGTCTATGAAATGAGGGTAATACACTAAGTTCACAAGGTTGTTGACCAACTTGTCATTAGAACCTCTTTTAGAGACAACTAGCAGCACATGGTGGATAGAAACAACTGATGATGATACTATTCTTCTTGAAATTTCCTCAAAGCTCAATTTCTGAAACTAGTATTAATCACAACTTTGGAGATTTAACACAAATGAATTCAGTCAAAACAAAATCTATTTTTGTGGTGGAATGCTTGTGTAGGGTAAGGTAAAAAGTATCAGGCTTTTCTGCTCTCCCGCCATTAGGATGGATGACAGAACCCTGTGGTCCCGAATGCATGCCTGATGGTGGGCACCTGGAGTAGGGTGTGGGCATATGCAGATGGGATTCACCTGGACTAAGACTGGGCTTTTAAGGGCGGTGTCATGGGGACGCCAGCAGAAGCCAAGAAAGAAGCAGAGAAGCAGAGAAGCCGAGAGGGAAACAGAGCCATGAGAAGAGTAGAGAGAATTTGAGAGAAGGCCAGAGAGCACAGAGTGAGGACTTGCTGAGGGCTGGGCGGCCTACTAGCCTCCCAGGCCCCCAGCACTCCTGCCTGCCGTGTACCTGGTAATCCCAATGAAAGCCTGAAAACCCACCGAGGTCTCTAGAACTCTCTCCTCCTTTACCCCATCTGCATGGGATCATAGAAAACCTGCTCCATGGCCATTCCTGACCTCACAGCTTCTTTCATGTTTCTATACTAACATACTAACAATTATAGTATTTTAAATATCATAAACATCTTAATGCATTTAGGACTGAAGAATCCTCTAAATCTTCTAAGGTCAACCAAAACAATATTTTTTTCCATCTCTTCACACAAGATTTTATCTACGTCCAATGCTGATAAAATTTTATTTTCTTCAACTGCTGGCTTAAATTTTAAATTAAAAGTTTTGATAACTAATCACTCCATTCCTAACAGCATATACAAGAGCATGTTATTACAGCTCTAATCACTGCATGATTAACTAGTCAGGTCACACCATAGTCTGCAAAAGCATTATATATTCAGCTCTAAGAATGAACAAGAAAAAGCAGTATAAATCAATCCTATACCACCCTAGAGTTCCTTCTACCTTACCTGGTACACCTGTGTGAAAGTAACTTAAAGTCCTTTTGAATAACTGGGAATTTAAAAAATTTTTACCCTTGATTAAAAGAACTATTGGATTATCACATTTATTTCATAATTGGAGGAAAGGATGCCCTAGTGGAGCAGATTTGAATTTACACTTAACAATGTGTATCTGAGGAACATACCTCAACATCATAAAGGCCATATACGACAAGCCAACAGCCAGTATCATTCTCAATGGTGAAAAGCTGAAAGCATTTCCATTAAGATCTGGAACAAGACAAGGATGTCCACTCTCACCACTGCTTTTCAACATAATACTGGAAGTCCTAGCCAGAGCAATAAGACAAGAGAAAGACATACAAGGAATCCAAATAGGAAAAGAAGAAATCAAACTATCACTATTTGCAGATGATATGATAATATACATAGAGAACCCCAAAAACTCCATAGAAAAACTAATTGAACTCATCAATCAGTTCAGCAAAGTGGCAGGATACAAAATCAACATGCAAAAGTCAGAAGCCTTCCTATACACTAACAATAAATCTGAAGAAGAAGAAATGAAAAAAACCATCCCCTTTATTATCGAAACAAAAAAAATCAAATACTTGGGAATAAATCTAACAAAAGAGGTAAAGGACCTTTACAAAGAAAACTATAAAACACTGTTAAAAGAAATAGAAGAAGACACAAAGAAATGGAAAGACATCCCCTGCTCATGGATTGGAAGAATAAACATTATTAAAATGGCCATCCTACCAAAAGCAATATACCGATTCAATGCTATTCCAATAAAAATTTCAATGTTATTCTTCAAAGAAATAGAACAATTATTGATGAAATTCATATGGAATCACAAAAAACCCCGAATAGCCAAAGCTCTCCTGAAAAAAAAAGAAGGGAATGGAGGCATCATACTCCCAGATTTCAGGCTACACTACAAAGCCATAATCATCAAAACTGCATGGTATTGGGACAAGAACAGACACACGGACCAATGGAATCGAATAGAAAATCCAGAAATAAACCCACAGATTTATGGTCAACTAATATTTGACAAAGGAGCAAAGAATATGCATTGGAGCAAAGAAAGTCTGTTCAATAAATGGTGCTGGGAAAACTGGGCCGCTACATGCAAAAGAATGAAGCTTGACTACTACCTCACACCATACACAAAAATCAACTCAAAATGGATTAAAGAACTAGACATAAAACCTGAAACCATAAAATACATAGAAGGAAATATAGGCGAAACACTACGTGATTTGCACATCAAAGACATCTTTACAGACACATCACCCAAAGCAGTGATAGTGAAGGCAAAGATAAACAGCTGGGACTACATCAAATTAAAGAGCTTCTGCACAGCAAAAAAGACAATAACAAAAACAAAGACAAACCCCACCAACTGGGAGAACATTTTTGCACACAACACTAAAGATAAAGGACTGATCACAAAAATCTGCAAAGACCTGATCCTGATGAGACTCAACAACAACAAAGAAAATAATCCAGTCAAAAAATGGGCAGAAGAGCCAAAAAGAAACTTCTCTGAAGAGGAAATGCAAATGGCCAACAGGCATATGAAAAAATGTTCAACATCACTTGTAATCAGGGAAATGCAAATCAAAACTACCATGAGCTACCATCTTACACCAGTGAGAATGGCACATATTAAAAAAACTAGCAACAACAAATGTTGGCGAGGGTGTGGAGAAAAAGGAACTCTTCTGCACTGTTGGTGGGAGTGCAAACTGGTCCAACCACTATGGAGAGCTGTGTGGAGATTTCTGGACCTACTAAACATAGAGCTTCCATGTGATCCAGCAATTCCACTCCTAGGTATTTACCCAAAGGACACAGAAACATCAATTCCAAAGAACACCTGCACCCCTATGTTTATAGCAGCACTATTTACAATAGCTAAGCTTTGGAAACAGCCCAAATGCCCAAAAATAGATGACTGGATCAAGAAGATGTGGTACATATATACCATGGAATATTACTCAGCATTCAAAAAAGATAAACACATGCAATTTGCAGCAACATGGATGGCGCTGGAAGGGATCATGCTCAGCGAAATAAGCCAGAAAGAAAAAGAAAAATACCGGATGGTCTCACTCATAGCAGGAATCTAGAAAACTTAAATAAGGGACCAGGAAAATGAATAACTATAAGAAAGTGAAAATCAAAATCAACAAAAATCTATGAACCAGAGACACTTTTGGGGAGGTGGGTGGAGGGAGGGGAGGGATTGGGGTCAAAATGGGGGGTTGAAATTGTATGGGGAATATAAAAATAAAATTTTATAAAAAAATTAAAAAATAAAAAAATGTAATATAAAATGCCAAAAAAAGAAAAAAAAGAAAAAAAATGTATATCTGATATTATTTTAAATATTCTGGACCTTTAAGAAACAGGCAACTTGGGGCCTCCCTGGTGGCACAAGGGGTTAAGATGCAATCTATTACTACAATGAGATACCATCTTACACCAGAGAGAATAGCACATATTAAAAAAAAACTAGCAACAACAAATGTTGGCGAGGGTGTGGAGAAAAGGGAACTCTCCTGCACTGTTGGTGGGAGTGCAAACTGGTCCAACCACTGTGGAGAGCTGTGTGGAGATTTCTTGACCTACTAAACATAGAGCTTCCATGTGATCCAGCAATTCCACTCCTAGGTATTTACCCAAAGGACACAGAAACATCAATTCCAAAGAGCACCTGCTCCCCTATGTTTATAGCAGCACTATTTACAATAGATAAGCTTTGGAAACAACCCAAATGCCCAAAAATAAATGACTGGATCAAGAAGATGTGGTGCATATACACCATGGAATATTACTCAGCATTCAAAAAAGATAAACACATGCAATTTGCAACAACATGGATGGAGCTGGAAGGGATCATGCTCAGCAAAATAAGCCAGAAAGAAAAAGAAAAATACTGGATGGTCTCACTCATAGCAGGAATCTAGAAAACTTAAATAAGGGACCAGGAAAAAGAATAACTATAAGAAAGAAAATATCAAAATCAACAAACAACTATGGGGAAAGGAGGGCTTGGGGTCAAAATAAGGGGGTTGTAATTGTATGGGGAATATAAAAATAAAATTTAAATAAAAAATAAATTTAAAGTTAATAAACTAGAAGAGAATTTAAAAAAAAAAAGAAACAACTTTGGGTGCAGCACAAATTTAAAAAAAGATCCCCATACATTCAAAATACATATTGTAGGGCCTCCCCGGTGGCGCAGCGGTTGAGCGCTGGGTTGCGAAACTGCCCGCAGCCTGTGCAGCGCCAGTTCGATCCCCGGCTGCTCCCCGGCCACCGGAGGAGGGTCCCACATGGCGCGCAGACCTCTCCTGCCGCCCGCTGCTCCCCTCAGCAGTGTGCTTCGGTCCTTCTGCCTGCTCTGCTCCCCTCTCTGGCTCTGGTGAATTCTCTCACCCTCCCGCACTTCTGACTGTACCCAGTGCATGTATAAACAAACAAATAAATAAATAAATAAATAAAATACGTGCCTCTTTAAAAAAAACAAAACAAAACAAAACAAAAAAAATACATATTGTACATACAACTCATAAAAAAAAAAAATGCAATCTATGAAGCTATTAGCAGCCCTGCAGCATGAGTTCAATCCCAGCCAGGGAGCTACCCACATGGTGTAGCAGACCTCTCCTGTCTTGCCCACTGCTCCCCTCAGCAGTGTATTTCAGTCAGTCTGCCTGTTCTGTTCCCCACTCTGTCTCTGGTGAATCCTCTCACCTGCCACACCTCTGGCCTGTACCCCAGTTCTTATATGCATAAATAAATAAATCTTTAAAAAAAAGAAACAGGCAACTTAGAGAACTATTTATTCAGACTACTTTTTAAATAATTTCAACCTCCCATATCACAATTTCTACACAGAAATAAAATAAAATCATGAAAGACAGGTCTAGCTTCAAAATTCACACGCATACACAAAGTAGGATCTTCTCTATCCCGTTTTTACCTGTAATGCAAAGATATCACCCAACTCACTGTGTACAGTTTTAAAAAATTCTAGTACAAAAAGGACATTGAAATAACTCAAAAGATGTCTTCTATCTTATCCACTTTTCAGATCAAATGGCATTCACTGAGTACCTGATCTGCATGTACCAGATACAATACAGTCACTTTTAACTTACATTTCCTCACTTAAAGCTGGACAGTGGATTTTAGTTTTCCAGGTTTCCTCAGTGAGAATAATCAAGTGAAGACAAAACAGAAGACTTACCAAGCCAGAAAGATGATCTTTTATACAAGAGATGCTGATTTAGTAATGAGTTTAATGTTCTTTATTCAATGGAAAATGATGCATGGGTGGGGAGTTCAAAGTCTGTAAAGTGGTAGAGCAATTTCCAGAGGCATTTTGGGCAAGAGCAACCTTTCCAGAGCATTAGAAAAGGAAAGTAGAAACAGGACATGATTGGCTAAAAGATCCAGGATTTCCTTATAAGGCTAGCAGATCCTATTTTCTGGGTATGGTAAACAATCTAAAGCTGTGTTGGAGGACTGTGATTGGTGTATCCTTGACAGGTGTTTCCCATAAGTGCAGGCTGACTTGTTTGTATTTAAATGTAGATTTAGATCTATAATGTGGGTCATGCCATTGGGAGAGCGTCCGTTTGGTGGGTGCCAATATAGGAATTAAGTTTATCACCATAGCTGAGAAGTATCCCATGCGAATCAGCATGAACACAGTCACATTTAACAAAATGTAACAGCTGGGGTGGATGGTATTCAAGTGTAAAATCAATAAAGCATACACAGTGCATAGAGAGTCACAAGGCATCTGGGTCCTCAGTGGTATTTATTTTTTCTCCTCTACAGCATGTGCCTAAAGGACACAGGGACTCAGAAGTGAGAAAAATTCATAAGGAAATGAAGGCTTTCCTTTAGTGAGTTTGCACAGACTGGGGGCTGAGACAGGCAGTAATTAACCAGCTCTGTGAGAAGCAAGATGAGCCAACTTTGTTGTGAATTCCCAAAATCTAAGTACCTAGCTCCAGGAATCCTCATACGCTACTCCTGTGTCATTGAGGAGTCAGGCCTTGAATAAGTCTCCAACTTTGCTGTTCACTTGCAACATGTCACTGAGTCCATACAGGACAAAGCTCTCAGGAAAGCAGGAGGCAAGCAGATTCTGGTTGTATGTGACCACTTTGCTTTACTCCCTGATAGCACTGGTATCTTAAAGGGACAAGCTCAGGCCCTAAAAAATGCTTACTGGTTCAAAAATGCTTTGAACCAGCCACATCCCTCAAGGCTTGGGAAGCTCCTCACTTAGGTAGTGTAACTCATTCAGGAATAAGTCATCTTTTCAAGTTTTTGGGATTCCTGATTTATGAATACATTTATTTGTCATTCAAATATGCAGTTCCATATTTGCAAATATGCAAAATATGCAGTTCAAGCAGATGTTATGTCCTGTGCCTTTCCTAGATCCTGCCACCAGGAAGCTCACAATCAAGTAGTAATGACTGACAGTGGTAGTTGTGGGGGAGGTGTAATTTAGGGGAGGGAGTGTGTGTGACACAAAACATAGAGAGACAATTACATTGGAGAATGATGAATTGCATGACAGGATAAAGGTAAGTGTAAGATGCTCTGGGAACAAGTCCAACTCATGGACAATGCATCACTCAAGTGACTTAAAGGACATAGGGACACAGAATGTACCAGGGCAAACATGTAAGTAAGGTATGACTTGATCAAGAAACTCAGAGAGGTTGACTGTGTTTGAGTTAGAGTTTCACATAGTTGGGGATGGTGACCAATGAGCAGGCGAGGCAGAGGCAGGGGCCAGAGCCTAGGAACTCTATAGGTCTTGAAAAATTTGGGCTTTATTCTGAAGGAATTAGTAAGTTACTGAATATGCAAATAAGACATTTTTAGGTTTGCACTGAAGAAAGTCATCTGGGCCCTGTGGGGCACATGGATTAGAAGGAGGGAAAGTGGAAGAAGGAAGGACAGTGAGACAGAGGACCACAAACAAGAGCTGACTGTCACTCAACATACAAATTGGTATTCAGAAAAACTGGTTGGCTTACAAGAGATTAAAGAGGTAGAGACAATAGCTCTGGTGATTGAAAGGATGCAGTTGAATGAGAAAGAGGAAAGAGTAAGAAGAATCTCTGATTTGGAAAATGGGATAATATTGTTCTCCCTGAGATGGAAACAGGAAGAGAAACAGTGATCACTAAGAGGTGGCTATTAGTGCCTAGGAGGCATCCAGGAAGGCAATGATAAATAGAAGAATTAAAATCCCAGAGACAGATCAGGGCCAGGAATATACATTTTGGGATGAGCATGAAGATAACTAAAACTAGGGCCTCCCTGGTAGCACAAGGGGTTAAGCATCAGCACTATGAAGCTATATGCAGCCACTGCAGCATGAATTCAAGGTAGTGCCAGGGAGCTACCCACATGGCACAGCAGACCTCTCCTGTCTCACCCACTGCTCCCCTCAGCAGTATATTTCAGTCACTCTGCCTGTTCTGTTCCCCACTCTGTCTCTGGTGAATCCTCTCACCCCCGGCACCTCTGGCCTGTACCCCAGTTCTTGAATGCATAAATAAATCTTTAAAAAAAAGATAACTAATACTAAAAATGGTATTCCACCATTCAGCAGGTACAGAGACCAGAGAACACCTGGAAGAGAACCCTGAGAAACACCAATATTTGCAGGACTGATTATATATTAAGTTAAAAATCAAGCTGCAAAATTACATACACAATAAGAGTCCTGGGGAAAGGAGAGGAAGAACAAGTGCATGTATGTTATCATGTACTTTTTTATATGGGGCATGCTAATTTACAAACTATTCTATTACTTAAGCTGGTTAATGAATATATATTACTTTTATAATTTAGAATAAAACTATTTAATTTTAAAAACATTTAAGAGACAGGTGGGTGGAAAAACAACTGCAAAGTAGACCAAGAAATAGAGACGTGAAGAAAATGCAGAGAGAAACCTTATTGCTTGATTCTACTTATGTCTTATTTCAATGGAATGCTATAGGATTTTAAGTCCATGTAGAAAATCAGGGTAAAGCAATAAAAATTATTATAAAAGCACTCAGCAATATGAATTCTCTCTGAAGATGTTATAAATAGTGGTCTTGAAAATAGGTGCCACTGTTACAATCTACTTATGTAAATTTTTTAAAAAGACATGTAATTTTCATCAGCAAGAAATGAAAAATCATGAGCAAATGAGACAACTGGAGCAGTGAGTCAGCACCTATAAAAACAGCAACACAAGCTTAAGCATTTCTACTAGAATTTGGTCACATCCACAGGCAAAGGCATGAAGGAAAGACAAAATAGCCCCTTTGTCAAGTCTCACTCATTCTCAGACATGGCCTCTCATGCCTATTACAGAAGTTAGTGGCTTATTTTGACTTCAAAAGACTACTGTAATTTTAAGAATCAGAAATGCCAAATTATGTGATTTTAATGTAAGTTAAATATTTTTATATATTTTAAATCATCTCCCTTTGAGTTTAGATGTAAGTCCCTTTAAGTACCTCTGATATATAGTCCATTACCTTTCCAGGAAAAAACCTTTTTTTCCCACTGAAAATATGAACAGCCTGTTGATATGGAATCTCTACCATGTTATTTTCTGAAATTATTAAAATGTATCTGTTATTCTTTGCTTTCAAATATCCCCAATGTTTCATTTCACAAGCTCCCTTTTTTATTTCATTTAGTTGAGCAGACATCAAATTATTCTTCTACTCCCAAAGCAGCCATGTGAAAAATGCAAAATTACTATCACAAATATTACCTGAGTTCTTCAAACTTCTCAACTAACATCAAACACAAGGAGAATTCAGAGAAGTGCCATACTCAATGAGCACAGGGGCGAATGTGGGTTTCTTATTATTAATAAACTCTGGTTCAATGGTGGCTACTAATCAAACATTTGTTGAATACTTTCTGCAGTGCCAGGGACAGTTCTAGTTGTGAGACTGAAATAGTAAGTGAAATGGACCATCACTCAGGAAAACAACAACAAAAAGTCAAAAGTTCTAGACTTTTGTTAAGTTCTAGACTTTTGTTCTAGACTGAAGATACATGCCTACTTCCCACCTCTACAACAATTATTGATAATCACACCAATAAGTCTAAGAACACCACGTAATGGATGTAGAATAACTTGGGGTGCTAGCTCTCCTGAGCTCCCTTCCATTCACACCTTTCACTCTCTCAGGACAGTTTCTTCATTACAGGGAAGGCTGCCTCATTCCCTTCCTATTTATATCCTACCTCTGTTCAAAGTGCTATAATAAAAATACCATAGACTGGGTGACTTTAACAGCAGAAATTTATTTCCTAAATTCTGGAGTCCAATTTTAGAGTCCAAAACAAAGGTTCCCAGAAATTCATTTCCTGATGAAAGCCCTCTTCCCAGTTTGCAGATAAACGCCTTGTTGGAGCTGTACATGGCAGAGAGAAGAAGCATGTTCTCATGTTCTCTCTTCTTACAAGGGGACTAATCCATCTCCCAAAGGTCCCATTTCTAAATACTATCACATTGGAGATTAGATTTCAACACATGAACTTGGCAGGTAGGGGGCACACAAACATGTCCCACGGATCCTGGGTGATCTACCCCAAATTCTTTCTCCTCCAATGGCTTAGAGCCACATCAGCAGCAGTATCTCTCCTGGATTCTCCTCTCCTTCACTGTTGTCTTTAAACCTGTACAGCCTTGCTGCACAGTATGTGCAAAATCTGTGTACCTGCCTTAAGTCCCCCAAGTTAAAATGTAAGCACTGCAAGGGAGGATATCTGCATGTCATATTTCTTTCACTCTCTCAAGCTGCTTCAGCACCTTACAAAGTATTTGTTAATTCATTCATTTAGTTAAAACATGCTCACTGAGTGCCACTGACTGACACCAAGAAGCAGTTGTGGATTTGGAAAACCTAATCACATGCACACACGTGCACAACACAAACCCCACATTTGCACACATGTGTGCACACACAAGCCACAATCTAAAAACTCTAGAATTTGGGACTAAATTAAGGGAAATGCCATTTGAATTTCTGAAAAGTTGGAGCCACAAAATATTTGCATTGAAATGTCAGTTTCTCACTGCTAGCATGCTAATTTCTGTACGTGGAATGAGGCTAGAGAGTTTGGCCTGATAAAGGGCCTTGAACATCTGTTTTACTGAATAAATAAACTGCCAAATACTAACAGCAGCTTACATTTACAGTGTGTAAACTTTCCAAACTGCTTTCCCAGCCATTAACATAACTTAACAAATATGTTTTTTAAATGAGACCATTTATGCACTAGTAAAAAATCAGTTTTAAGTGTTTCACCTGTTACATTATTAAACTGTTTAACCATTTTTCATAGATGATGGTCATGTAAAATTCAATCCAGATTTTTCTCACAAATTCTGAATAAATGAAAGCTTCAAACACTGATCTTCATCCAAGTGCTGAACATAACACAACATTAAACAAGGCATTCCATAACTTTAAATACTGGGCTCAAAACAGGTTTCTATAGGACATATGTCTTCTATTCTGTGGAACCAGTCACTGAGGATTTGAAAGAAAGTGTAAACGTTCTCACAAATGTCGAGGAGTTCACATAAAGAAGGAGTGTGTCATTCCAACATTCTCCTTTTAAAGACTTTGTAGAACCATCAGATCTTCCCATCTTTGAAATAAATGGTTCTGTTTTGGTTTATTATTGTTGTTGTTGTTGTTGTTGTTGTTATTCTCTTTCTAAGGAGGTTATAGAAAGCAGTGGAAGAAGGAGGGATAATATTGTCTCAGAAACTAGAAATGCTAAATAGACTTCAAAAAAACGTTTGTTTTTTTTTAAAGATTTTATTTATATAAAAACCAGGGTACAGGCCAGATGTGCAGGAGGTGAGAGGATTCACCAGAGACAGAGTGGGGAATAGAACAGGCAGACTGACGAAATACACTGCTGAGGGGAGCAGCAGGCGAGACAGGAGAGGTCTGCCGTGCCATGTGGGACCCTCGCCGACTGGCCGGGATGGAACCGGCACTGCAGAGGCTGTGGACAGCTTCACAGCTCGGCGCTCAACCACTGCGCCACCAGGGGAAGCCAAAAAAAAAACAAGTTTTTTAAAAAGAATTTTATATCTCGAATTAAACTGGTGTGAAAATGGAATATTATATATTGTACTATCATAACTTAAAGGTAAATAACAGAAGTAAAAAAGTAAATCGAATTCAGTAGACAGCAACATGGCGGCGAGGAGACTCTGCGAGTAAGATCTCCCATTAAAAAAAGTTAATAGGGAGGAAAAGCGGCAGGTCCCAGTGAGAACTGGGACACGGAAGATAAACGGGTGACTCCAGCAAACTGCCCAAAGAAGAAAGTTGCCATAAAAGAGGACTAGAAGGGAGGGAAGCGCAGAACCCTGCTCCCCTCCCCCGCCCACAGAGGCGGCACTCTCCCACCCGCAGAGAGGAGGGAAACAACAAACCAAAACGGCCCACAAGAACAAACTATGCAGCAAGCGGGACTGTGCGTGGAAAGGAACTATTGCAGCCACCACACCCCGTGAACGGGAGCTGAGGCGAACCCTGCAGGATCCGCCGCGGCGGTGAGGGAACGGCTCCGGGTGCCATTAGAGAAGAACAAAGACCCCAGGAGACGCGCACACAGCCCTGGCTGCCGGTAAGCCTGCGCGGGAAAGCGGCGCGCTCGCGTGCTTGAAAAGCAAGTGCAGACCAGAATCGCGGCTGCCCAGGTCCCCGCGCCTGCGACCTAGGCTTGGGAGACGACCTAGGCTTGCGGGGAGACGCGCAGAGGTCCTCACTGAGGTGAAGGTCCCTCCCTGAGTGAGCAGGAACCAGGCGCCCAGGCACGGGAGCTGGTGCAAAAGGCGCCATTCCCGCGCCACTGAACTGGGCTATAGCCCGCGTCCTGGAACTGAGGGCTTTGAACTGAGACCCGGGGCACGAAAATTCGGGGCGTGGTTTCTCCACGACGGTGGGGCACAAGGCAGACACAGCACCCCAAAGCTGTTGAGGTGTACCCTACCATTCCCGCTCTGTTCTCTGTCCCACGGGGTGGGGGGAGGCGAAAAACAGCCCCCCAAGGACAATAGGAGAGATCTCTGGCGCCACCTAGCGACCAGGAAAAAAAAAGTCACTAACACCCTATAAAACAGGACATTTCTTAAGACTGCTTGAAAAGGGCAGAAGGTTTCTGGAGGACCCAGTGGCCAGCCGGGAAGTTATTCCACGCCAGGCCCCTTCCGACCAGCAGTCTGAGCCCACAGAGGGAGCAGGCACCCACGTCCGGGGCAGACCGGGTGCGCAGAAGAGTGTGCCTGAAACCGGAGGCGCAGGGACTGCATCCCGCTTCGCCATTTGAGAACAGGGACATTTCTTCAGTAAAAACTGCCTAAAACCAGCAGAAAGCTCCCCCAGAAGACAGAGATGGCTCCTGGAAGAGCCAGAGGGGAGCGGAGAAGTTCACCCAAGATGTCAGTCAGTCCGAGCAACACAGTGTCCCAACGCATACGACAAATTAGAAAACAGACAGTAGGGAGTAGAAGAACCACACGCAACCTAAAAACTCCTCAGGAAAGAAGCACACCACAAAAAGAAAACCACTCCCCAGATTGCAACGACAGCAACTTGGAAGAACTTCTGAGCCTTCCAGAAAGAGAATTTAAAATTGCCATGATTAAAAAAGTGATAGATCAGAAGAAGGAAATTGAGTCCCTAAAGAGGGAAGTAAGAGAAATGCAGGAGATCAAAGAATTAATGGAGGAACTAAAGAACTCTGGGAAAAGCAATGAAAGCAGAATAGATGAAATGGAAGAACAAATAAGTAATCTTGAAGACACAGAAATAAAAAGAACCAAAACAGAAAAGGAAAGAGAAGTACGAAGGAAAAAGAATGAAGAAAGACTTTGGGAACTATCTGACTCCATGAGGAAAGGAAATATAAGAGTTATAGGAATTCCAGAAGGAGAGGAGAGAGATGTAGGAACAGAGAAAATATTCATGGATATAATTGAAGAGAACTTCCCAAAAGCGAAGAAGGAGCTGAAAATTGATATACAAGAAGCAAGAAGAACACCAAACTTCCACGACGAAAGGAAAAACACAGCAAGACACATAATAGTAAAGCTCCCAAGAATACAGGATAAGGAAAAAATAATGAAGCTGACAAGAGGGAAGAAACAGATAACAATCAAAGGAAAACCAATCAGGCTGACATCAGACTTCTCTGAAGAAACACTACGGGCAAGGAGAGAGTGGAGGGACATAGTCAACAGACTCCAAGAAAACAGATGCCAACCAAGAATACTCTATCCCGCAAAGCTCTCTTTCCTCCATGAAGAAAGAATATGGACCTTCCCAGACAAAGAGAAACTCCGGAATTTCATTGCGACTAAACCCCCACTCCAAAAAATACTACAAGGAATCCTAAAGCCAGAACCTCAGAGGGACGAATAACAACGAAAGAAGACCAAAAAAAAAAAAAAGTTATTAAAAGAATAAATAAATAAAATCAAAGGAAAGACAAACATAATGGCAAATACAGATGCTAACATATCAATATTAACTCTAAATGTAAATGGACTAAACTCTTCAATAAAAAGACACAGAGTTGCAGCCTGGATTAAGAAACAAAACCCAACCTTTTGCTGTCTCCAGGAAACACATTTAGCTACAAAAGATAAAAATAGGCTCAAAGTCAAAGGATGGAAAACAATCCTACAAGCAAATGGGCCAAAAAAGAAAGCAGGAACAGCTATACTTATATCAGATAAAACAGACTTCAAACTCAAAAAAATAAAAAGAGACCCCAATGGTCACTACATTATGATTAAGGGGACAATACTTCAAGAAGAAATAACACTCATTAACATATACTCACCAAACGAAAGAGCACCAAAATATATCAGACAACTGTTGTCCTCTCTGAAAACAGACATCAGAGAAAACACATATGTAGTGGGAGACTTCAACACACCACTATCAACAATGGATAGATCAACAAGACAAAAAATAAGTAAAGAAACTAAAGCTCTAAATAAGGACCTAGAGCATTTGGGCTTAACAGACATCTATAGAACACTAAACCCAAAAAAAACGGAGTACACATTTTTCTCAAGCGCACACGGATCATTCTCCAGGATCGATCACATACTGGGGCACAAGACAAACATCAACAGATACACCAAGATTGAAATCATACCAACCATCTTTTCTGACCACGAAGGCATCAAACTAGAAATAAATCATAAAAAGAAGGCAAGGAACTATCCTACCTCATGGAGATTAAAAGCCACACTACTGGAAGACCACTGGACTAACGAGGAGATCAAAGAAGAAATTAAAAAATTCTTTGAATTGAATGACAAGGAGGACACCAATATCCTAAATGTATGGGATGCAGCAAAAGCAGTAATAAGAGGAAAATATATAGCAATAGAAGCTCACATCAAAAAACAAGAAAACTCAAAGAAACAACCTAATCTCGAAGCTCAAAGATCTAGAAAAAGAACAACAAAAAAACCCCAGAACCAGTAGAAGAAAAGAAATAATAAAAACCAAAGCAGAAATAAATGAAATTGAAACTAAAAAAACAATCCAAAAGATCAATGAAACCAAGAGCTGGTTCTTTGAAAAAATAAATAAAATAGACAAACCCCTAGCCAGGCTCACAAAGGAAAAAAGGGAGAAAGCACAAATACACAGAATCATAAATGAAAGAGGAGAAATCACAATGGACACAGCAGAAATCAAAAGAATAATCAGTAACTACTATGAACAGTTATATGGAAACAAGTTCAACAATCTAGAGGAGATGGACAAATTCCTACAACTCTACAATCACCCAAAGCTAGATAAAGAAGAAATAGAACACCTAAACAGACCAATTTCAAGCAGCGAAATTGAAATGGTAATCAAAAACCTCCCCAAAAACAAAAGCCCAGGACCTGATGGATTTACAAATGAATTCTACCAAACATTCAGAGACGAATTAGTGCCTATCCTTCACAAACTCTTCCAAAAAATTGAGAAGGAAGGGACAATACCAAACACGTTCTATGAAGCCAGTATTACACTAATACCAAAACCGAATAAGGACAACACAAAAAAGGAAAACTATAGGCCAATCTCCCTAATGAACACTGATGCAAAAATCCTCAATAAAATTTTAGCTATCAGAATCCAACATTGTATCCATAAGATAATTCACCACGACCAAGTTGGATTCATTCCAGGGGCACAAGGATGGTTTAACATCCGAAAATCAATCAACGTTATCCAACACATCAACAAATAGAAATATAAAAACCATATGATAATATCAATAGATGCTGAGAAAGCTTTCGACAAAGTGCAACACCCATTCATGATAAAAGCCCTTGAAATTCTTGGGATACAAGGAACATACCTCAACATCATAAAGGCCATCTATGACAAGCCAACAGCCAGTATCATTCTCAATGGTGAAAAGCTGAAAGCAATTCCATTAAGATCTGGAACAAGACAAGGATGTCCACTCTCACCACTGCTTTTCAATATAATACTGGAAGTCCTAGCCAGAGCAATAAGACAAGAGAAAGACATCCAAGGAATCCAAATAGGAAAAGAAGAAGTCAAACTATCACTATTTGCAGATGATATGATAATATACATAGAGAACCCCAAAATCTCCACAGAAAAACTAATTCAACTCATCAATCAATTCAGTAAAGTGGCAGGATACAAAATCAACACGCAAAAGTCAGTAGCCTTCCTATACACAAACAATAAATCTGAAGAAGAAGAAATCAAAAAAACCACCCCTTTTATTATCGAAACAAAAAAAATCAAATATTTGGGAATAAATCTAACAAAAGAGGTAAAGGACCTATACAAAGAAAACTATAAAACACTGTTAAAAGAAATAGAAGAAGACACAAAGAAATGGAAAGACATCCCCTGCTCATGGATTGGAAGAATAAACATTATTAAAATGGCCATCCTACCAAAAGCAATATACAGATTCAATGCTATTCCAATCAAAATCTCAATGGCATTCTTCAAAGAAATAGAACAATTATTGATGAAATTCATATGGAATCACCAAAAACCCCGAATAGCCAAAGCTCTACTGAAAAAAAAAGAAGGAAATGGAGGCATCACACTCCCAGACTTCAAACTATACTACAAAGCCATAATCATCAAAACTGCATGGTATTGGAACAAGAACAGACATACAGACCAATGGAATTGAATAGAAAATCCAGAAATAAACCCACAGATTTATGGTCAACTAATCTTTGACAAAGGAGCAAAGACTATGCATTGGAGCAAAGAAAGTTTGTTCAATAAATGGTGCTGGGAAAACTGGGTCGCTACATGCAAAAGAATGAAGCTTGACCACTACCTCACACCATACACAAAAATCAACTCAAAATGGATTAAAGAACTAGACATAAGACCTGAAACCATAAAATACATAGAAGGAAATATAGGCGAAACACTACGGGATTTGCACATCAAAGACATCTTTACAGACACATCACCCAAAGCAGTGATAGTGAAGACAAAGATAAACAGCTGGGACTACATCAAATTAAAGAGCTTCTGCACAGCAAAAGAGACAATAACAAAAACAAAGAGAAACCCCACCAACTGGGAGAACATTTTTGCACCCAACACTAATGACAAAGGACTGATCACAAAAATCTGCAAAGAGCTGATGAGACTCAGCAACAACAAAGAAAATAATCCAGTCAAAAAATGGGCAGAAGAGCTAAAAAGAAACTTCTCTGAAGAGGAAATGCAAATGGCCAACAGACATATGAAAAAATGTTCAACATCACTTGTAATCAGGGAAATGCAAATCAAAACTACCATGAGATACCATCTCACACCAGTGAGAATGGCACATATTAAAAAAACTAGCAACAACAAATGTTGGCGAGGATGTGGAGAAAAAGGAACTCTTGTGCACTGTTTGTGGGAGTGCAAACTGGTCCAACCACTATGGAGAGCTGTGTGGAGATTTCTGGACCTACTAAACATAGAGCTTCCATATGATCCAGCAATTCCACTCCTAGGTATTTACCCAAAGGACACAGAAACATCAATTCCAAAGAGCACCTGCACTCCTATGTTTATAGCAGCACTGTTTACAATAGCTAAGCTTTGGAAACAACCCAAATGCCCAAAAATAGATGACTGGATCAAGAAGATGTGGTACATATATACCATGGAATATTACTCAGCATTCAAAAAAGATAAACACATGCAATTTGCAGCAACATGGATGGCACTGGAAGGGATCATGCTCAGCGAAATAAGCCAAAAAGAAAAAGAAAAATACCGGATGGTCTCACTCATAGCAGGAATCTAGAAAACTTAAATAAGGGACCAGGAAAATGAATATAAGAAAGTGAAAATCAAAATCAACAAAAAACTATGAACCAGAGACACTTTTTGGGGGGTGGGGTGCGGGAGGGGAAGGATTGGGGTCAGAATGGGGCGTTTGCAATTGTATGGGGGAATATAAAAATAAAATTTAATATTTAAAAAAAAAAAAAAGTAAATCCTGATAAGAAAATGATTGTAAGGTGTCTAAAGAAAGTGGACTTAATGAAAATACTGCTATCTTGTGAATGCCCAATAGTCATTTGTATTTATGGCTTCTCTCCCATTTTAAAGTAGTTAAAAGAAACCAAGTAAATCTTTGATGTTAGGTTCCCTTGGTCATATCCCAGATACTAGGCTCTGGAAGATTTTACAAAGGTTAAAAATTCAAGCTTCCTCTTTTAAAAATCTCAATTCATAATGTTAGCACAAAGTAGGACCAGCTCTCCAGAGAGTGTAGCTGTGAGTTCCTATTTCTAAATTTCAATTAACAGTGATTAGAACTGTTCATCTCTAAGTCTTTTACTGGATTCTTCAGCCACAGGACAATATGGAAAGCAGTTGTTTCAAGAGGGTCTCTATTTAGAAGCATGCTTCCTTGTATACCATCAGATCAGCTGACAAATGTAGACTGAACTGAATGTTCCAAGTAAAAGTAAAACATGAAAAAGATTTTATGTGGACCTAGGAAAAGTCTTAGAAGGATCTATCAAACCCAAATACTAACTGTAGCACTACTCATGCAGAGGACATTTTCAATTTGGAAACCTTGCAATTAACTGGAATGAGGAAAGAGCTTACCAGCCACCATATCTGAACTCACAGTATTTGAAGTTCAACCAACATCTGGAGTCTCAAACCCTCAAGTGACAGACAGCCCCCTGCTCCACACTAGTTTCCATAGAGCTTCAAGATACACAGATAACCCTGACAGGAGACAGGATTCTACCAAATGAGTGATGATGAGAACACCTGAAGAAAGACATTACAAGTAATTCTGAAAATCAGGTTAAATCACTTTCTTAAAAGTCTTACTGTCCTAAGAGTCTACAACTCCCCATGGCCTACTCTACGCTTCTTAACCTGCGGTCAAGTCCCTAGTGATAGGGCAGATGTTAGGTGCTGTGCTGGGGGGGTGCAAACACACAAGATAGGTGTTGGAATGCAAGCTTCATTAGGGCCATTGTCTCCTTGGACTCATTCTCTGTAATATCCTATGGATATTTGTTGAATGAGGAGCTATTAACATGGCATAGTTTCTTGAGATAACACATTTAGGTAGAGATTTAGAAGAAGAAAAATATATCTCTATTAAAGTAGTTATATCCATAAACCAGATTCTCAAGACTTTTTAAGATGCCATGCATGTACCAGTCAGGTTTCTTGGCTTCAAACAATAGAAACAAACTAATTTAAGCAAAGAATGAAAATGTGTTTGGAGGTTTACAGAATAACCCAGGGGGCTGAAGAACCAGACCTGGGACAAGGCTAAGACTGTTTGTTCTCAGACCTGAGCCCATGTGTATACTTCCGCCACCGCCAAGCACTCTGCATCTCTGATGTAGCTGACCCTAGGACATCCATCATTATTTTATTTTTAAGAAAAAAAATTGTTAATCTGTTTTCCAAATTCTATCACAACATACATGAAGGAACACCCAGATTGTAGCAATGTTAAAACACTGGGAACATGTGAGTCTTAGGAATGAGGAAGAGCCCAATTCTGCGATGTGCACCACTTATGCCACACCTCACAGTGGGCACAGCTACCACCACCCTGACCTCTGCACAGAGGAATTCAGGTCTCCTCTCTTGCCACATCTACTTCCACCCCAGGTGGTGTCCACATCCTCACTGACAGGGAGATTGGACAAGCAAATACTATCATTTTCTGCTTCCATAGTAGGGAGGTGAGGAAGATTCTGCCTTTTCCCCTCTTATAGGAAATTTGTCAAAACCAAGAACAGAGTTCAGATGCTGGGCAGCCAAAATAGAATGACAAATATTTCCCGTAGGGAAATATTTTTTTTTTTAATATTTCCCTCTATGGAAAACATCTCTCCTGTGGTTAAAATTTGGAAACCTAGTAAAATGTTTAAGCACCAGAACAGGGAAAACACCCTAGGATTGAGTCCAAGAAGCCCCTATACACTGTTTCACTTTAGTTTCTACCACTCCATGTTGTGCAAATCCTATGGCCAGAGAGAACCAATTAGCTGGCAACTCTTGAACTGCCATTTTCATGTCTTCACTCACAGTATTAGAAAACCTACCTCCCACTGCAATTTTTCTTGATTTAAATCACCCCCAGGTCATGCAGCCCCATCTCTTGTGATCCCTTAGCACTTTATACACATCTCCATTGTTGAAGGAAGAAGTTTCTATTCAATATCTGAACAAAACACTGAGTTTATTGCTTGCTAAAGCAAGGGAGAGCTGCACTCTAAAAGATAGTCTCCCTGGGCAAAGCAGAGAGTGTTGGTCTTATATAGGTTTTGGAGACCCTTCCAGTTCAGGGTCTTGGAGACTTCTAGAACTTGGAATAGTTTGGCATTAGTTGATTGATACATGCAGAAGCTGAAGTGAGAATATTATTGACTAAATGACCTGTACGAATGTGCTCAATAAGGTGAAAATGTTGCTGATTGTCTGGATTTATAATTATTTACATTGATGTGCTTTGTTGTCACTGATAGATTAGCTTATATAAGCATGAATGATTCCTGTTATTGATAAACGGGAATAAAACAGTTTCTGTAATTTAGTGGTAGCCATGGTCACAGAACAATCTGTCTGTTCCTAAGAGCCTAGCAACTTTTTATTCCCACTACTATTGACCACATATTAGGATGTGATAACCATATGAATTAACCACACAAATTCTAAAATGCATTGCGTGATTACCATGCACCAGGCATTACAGTTAAGTATTTTGCAAAGATTGTTTCACTTAATCCTTGCAACAAACTTACATGTGGCTACTACTGTCCCTCATTTCAGACAGGTAACCCCGGGGCCTCACTGGGGTCCTGGTTCAAAGAGAATGATGACAGAGGCTGCATGATAAGACTCTGTTGATGATCCATTTGCTGCCTCTCTGGGACACACCTCTCAGAGCAAGCACCACAACTCCTCTTTCTCAGTGCCCACAACTACACTGGCAGTATACCCTCATTCAGTGGCTCCCTCAATGTCTACTGTTACAAGAAGCAAGAATGGGTCCTGAATCACTCCATCAGTTCAAAGTCCGATCTGAGTGTCATCTTGTGGTCCAAGCATGGCTAACGCCAACAATACAATCAACATCCTGTGCTGTCAATTACACCTGTGGTTTGAAGACAGTTGGGCCTTAAGATGATATAGTCCACCTGCTTTCCAATTACCCTGCAACCCATTCTCCACCCTCTGATGCAAGAACTAAGCCTAAAAGTTTGGTCATCAGTCTGCCCCAACTTTCCCAATTGGCAGGATTCTAGAAGCCTAAAGCCAAATAGCAACACCAGCTGAATAAAATCAAAACTAGGTTATTTTGCCACTGTTTGCCTATGTGCACACACCCAAATTGCTCCACTCACCAATCTGAAAGAAAAGCCCTCCGCTACTACCTTAACATATCAAACCGCATCCACTCAGATCCAGCAAAAGTCCCATCATTAATGACAAAGGTGTGTCATTAAAACATCTCTATTTCCTCCCATCGCTCCCTAGTTAGTGCCATAATCCCTCTGCAATTTATTCCTTTACTAAAAACTATATATTCTTGTTATCCATAACATATAAGAATATTGTGTCCTTCTCTTGATCTCAGCTCAGTCTTATCCTCTAAAGCCCTGGACACATTCAAAATGTGTGGTAACCTATTTGGTGTATATATTGCAGGACCCACATATGTTTAATCTACCACCCAAATCAATAAAAAGCATAAGTCAATTGTAATACAACAACAAGCATAATACCTATACTACCATTCAGTTAGTCATTCAATTTGTGTAGACTTGAGCAAGTTATTTAACTTCTCTGGGCCTCAGTTTCCTTATCTGTAAGAAAAATGAGAGTGGTTGTAGGAATTAAGTGAATTATTACATAAAAAGCATTTGAGACAAGGATGAATATAGTTAATAACATGTAGCTGTATATTTAAAAGCTGCTTAGAGTAGATCTTAAGCATTGTCTCCAAACACACACATACACTCACAGAGAGAGAGAAAGCGCTATGGTGAGTAGATATATGTTAATTATCTTGATCTTAGCAATAATTCCCCAATGTTTATGAATATCCAGTAAAAGTGTATAAGATTATATTTTTCAATTTCTCCTCAATAAAGTTAAAAAAATAAAAGACCAGGCTGTGCATGGTCTTTATGGAAGAAGCAATGTTTTCATAATTATTACAGCCCTCCAAGTATAATCTGGCCTGAACTAGGGCTGCAGCAATAATACTGACAAAGGAAAAATACCTGGAAGAGGTATTTTAAGATCAATGATGAAAGCCTTCAACTCATCCACTATCCATGTCTAAAAAATACAAACTGAATCCACGTGGTATTACAAAAGTGCACGAATAGTAAATACTTCGTGTGCATACAGAGACTTTCAATTATCCAACTTTCCGTGTCATGAACCACCTGCCACCCTCCCTTGCTCTACCTTTAGCAGAGTCATCTGACCTTGACCTGTTTTAAGGTTCAGCTCTATAGGATCTGAGCTGATTCTGTCCTTTGTCAAAAGAAAGGGTAAAGCACCAATAGATGTGTCTTGTTGCAATTGCCCTTCTGAATTTTTATTCCTAGTGTCTGTTTGTCCCTGCCGTCTAGCCTCCACTCTGTGCCCCACTCTAGTAACTGGATCCCAGCGGAAACACCCTAGACCACATGTCTTAGCCCTGCCAGTATGCTAATGCACCACACCTCCTGCACAGGAATTCCACTGGACTCTGGCCAGTCCCCCTAAAGCATGGAGACGCCAGCCATACCAACTTCGGGAGCATCTTGTATTTGTTTCTTAGGGCTATGCTATCAAATGACCATAACTTGGTGGCTTAAAACAGACATTTATTCTCTCACAGTTACAGAAGCCAGAAAATCAAGGTGTCAGCAAGGATTACACTCTCTAAAGGCTCTCGGGAAGAATCCTTCCTTCCCTGGCCAGGCCCAGAATGCTCCAGGCATTTCTGGGGTTGTGGCAGTGTTACTCCAACCTTTGCCTCTATCTTCACATGGCCTTTCTCCCTGCTATCTCTCTGTATCCTCTCCTCTTCCTACAAGAACATGAGTCATTGGCTCTAGAGCCCACTCTAAGTCCATGATGATCTAATCTGAATTCTTACCCTCTGCAAAGACCATACTTCTCAGTAAAGCAATGCCCACAACAATGCCACATTCTGAGGTTCTAAATGGATATCAATTTTGGGGGAGACACTATTCAACCAATATACTCCTTAAATTTTTGTTCCTGGTTACTTACAAAAAGAGACTGGCACACTCAATTTAATATTACTAATGAAGCACCTGCTGCAAGCCTGCTTAGGCAAAACTGATGGATGGTTTTGCCCAGGAAGGGATTATTAGTGAAACTATAATTTGGGAAGTGGAAGAAAAGGCCAGGTCAGTATGCATAGGATGGACTGTCTTCCAAACGTAATGTAGATACCTAAATCCCAAAAGCTGAAAAGATGACATTAAATCATCCACTTTGAATACAGAGACAGGTGATAATTTGCATGTGTGTTAAAGACACACTCTTTAATCTTGTTTGTGATGAAAAACCCTTTTAAAGAATACAACATGAAAAGGTTCTGAGATAAATCACATTCAGCAATTAGCTCAAGAGAAAGAGGAAACCAAATGAAACCAGCTTCAAAGGGACCAAAATGTATTCAGAGTAACATAACTGCAGTCAGACACAGTAATAAAACCTAGATGTGACATTTTGGAAATTTTAGCCAAATAATAACCATTCCAATGATGAAAAAATAATGCTCAAGTACAGTTGCAGCTATTACAATTTCTGACTTTGAAAAATATTTTAAAATAGTGTCTTTAAACCCATTTGTTATTTTGTAAATTAGAATTTTATCTGCACCATACAGAGATTAGATCCTTGTTTCCTTTCCAGTGTGAGCTCCTGCCGGCCCCTCACTGTGAGGCCTAACTCAGCCCACTTCACTCTCTGCATAGAGTCGATTACCTCTTGAGGGACTTTGTGTGTGCATGGCCCAGGGATCACTCACATCTAGTGCCTGATTCTCTAGACTCTTCAGCACATTAACAATCAGTCCCTGAGATCCCACTCTATACTTTAGCATAAGGTGGAAGTGGGAGAGTTAAAGTTTTAATAGGGTGTTATCTTTTGAATTTTTTAACACCCTCTGTTTCCATCTTTATGTTTCATTTCAGGTAGAAAAGTGAAACACTATCAGTTCTTACTAAGTAACCAGTAAAAAAATAAAGTGAAAAGGATCCTGAAAATAGGGCCTCCCTGGTGGCGCAGCAGTTGAGCGCTGGGCTGCGAAGCTGCCCGCAGCCTCTGCAGCACCGGTTCGATCCCTGGCCGCCACGGAGGGTCCCACATGGCGCACAGACCTCTCCTGCCATGCCCACTGCTCCCCTCAGCAGTGTACCTCAGTGTACCTCATCAGTCTGCCTGTTCTGCTCCCCGCTCTGGCTCTGGTGAATTCTCTCACCCTCCCATGCTTCTAACTGTACCCAGTGCTTGTATAAATAAATAAATAAATCTTTTTTAAAAAAAAAAAAAGGATCCTGAAATAACTAGTATTTGCTTGTTTTTTCACATAGAGTGAAATGAAATCTCTTTTTCAATCCTCTTGTTTTACAGAGACCAATATTCAGAGGACCAGCCTTTGTGGGTTTCTAAATCAGATGTCAGTTTCAATGTGTCTAAGAAGACAGCAGGGAGAAAGAAACTCATAGAGGGAAGAAGAGGGAATAATGCCCTCCTGTGGATCCATAAGATCAACATCAAGGACTTTTTCCTCTTAGTTTTTAAATCTGGTAGGTCATACCTTAGTATAGTTAACGTTTCCTGGATTAAAACAAACTAAAAGTCAATCACTCTCCCCAACACATGGGCAGACTGGTCAAGAGAGCTTTAAGTCTTGACATTATGCCTTTGGTTATTTAATGTTAGTTACAGCTGAAAAGTCCAAAAATAATGATGGGATGACCTTTCCTTTGGAAATTTCCCTGGAACATGTAACATTACCAAGCTAAGCAACCACAATATTGTAGTTCAGCATGTTAAGGAACAAAAGAAGCAGGGTTGAACATCTTTGTTCCTGCAAGAAATCCCTTAATTGTGATTACACTTATTAGGTAGGCAGTAATGCTGCAGAGGACTCAACTGTTAAAAAAAAATAAAAGTCATGAAAAATCAAGCAGGGCTTTATTGGGGGGGAGGGAAGGCAAATTCTATCCAGAGGCAAAGACCACCAGTTACCTGTGCCTGGAGTCAATTACACATTAAATGTTTAAAAAGTAAAAAGTAAAGCCTCTTCACATGCTACCCTACCTTCTAGAGCAGCAGTTTTCAAGGCAGCAATCCAGTCTGGATGTTTCTCCTGTAAAATTAATGCTAAATACAATGCTGTTGTTCTGTTTGGCATCACTTGTGTTGTTTTTGATCATTTTAACACAGAAATTGACTCATCAAGTCAGCCTTCTATTGACTTCATGATGGTCACAGCTCATGGCACAGAGATGTGAGTGGGATGGTCAGAAGACTTAGAGGGTAGATTTTAAAATTTTCGTGTGCTTCTACCCAATTTTTAAGACTTTATCATCCCCAAAGAGTGGGTTGCTTTTCCCAGGATGTTTCATGCTGTTCACACAACTATGTAAAATAAATACTGTACTAAAACCCTCAGACCTTGACAGGATATTCACTTCCCTTCCCATGCCTTCTTTAACTAGTCAAGAAGGATTGAAATGGGGAGCGGGGGGAGAAACGTGTAATGGGGGGGCAGAATCCTATTCTCTCAGGCTACAATGAAGGAAAAGGTGAGTGAGGTTAAATGTTCACATCATTCATTCTTGATACAGTTCTATTCCTAATAAATATGACGTCTAGTTAAATTTGAATTTCAGAAACACAACAAATAATTTTGAAGTTTAAGTATGCACCATGTAGATGTTTTGAACAGGAATGGGAGTCTCATTCAAGCATATATCTACATGGAACATACTAATATTACAAAGTTATTTGTTGTTTATCTGAAATTCAAATTTAATCAAACATCCCATATTTTACCTGTCAACTACAAAATATGGAACCAAAAATTGCAGGCTTGGGGTTGGTATGTTAGTCTCACTCCCCAAGTGATATTTAACCATGTTTGATAAAGTTTAGATTGGCAATTCTTAGTTACCCAAAATGTCATCTCATTATGTTTCTGCTATCCAGACATCCAAACAGCTTTGCTTCCAAGCATCAAAACAGGCTGCCTAAGTCCTTGCTAAATTGTTTTCTTTGCCTAAAGAACACCCTGCTCTTGGATAAAAATCACCAAGTACATGAGGCTATGAATTTGCATATTTGTGTGTATACAGAAACTCAGATCACATACCTGACAACATCTAAATTTCAAATCCATTTTCTATAGGAAGTATTATTTTTTTAAAGATTTATTTATTTATTTATACAAGCACTGGGTACAGACAGAAGCACGGGAGGGTGAGAGAATTCACCAGAGCCAGAGCGGGGAACAGAACAGGCAGACTGACGAAATACACTGCTGAGGGGATCAGCAGGCGGCAGGAGAGGTCTGCGCGCCATGTGGGACCCTCCCTAGCGACCGAGGATGGAACCGGTGCTGCAGGGGCTGCGGGCAGCTTTGCAGCCCAGCGCTCAACTGCTGTGCCAGCGGGGGAGGCCTAGAAGCATTATTTTTAATCAAATTTTAAAACACTTCCTAATCACATCACACATTTAAGCAGGGAGAATCCATAGTCACTACAATCAATCTGGCAAGAGTAAGACTATAGTTACTCCTAAGTAAAATAAGAAAATTAATCAACTCAAGTTTCATGTTAAGGGAAGAAATTAAAAACCAAATAAACCTTTGTCTTGGTAATAATACAACAGGTGTTTAGCTTAACAGATGCTTATACAAAACAATGATACAATGACATGTATATCTTTTGATGATACTTAGTCTAATTAATGTCTTTTTTTAATAGTCCTTGACATTAATAATCTTAATCATTCAGGATTATGATGGACTAGATGAGCAAAAGACCAATTAACATCTCACTTTATATTATATGCTACTTTGAGTAGGCGATGTAGAAGTCATTAGTGCTGTTGGCTAGTATTTCATTCCCCCACCTAGGACACACTGCATGACACTCATCATGGTTCTGGTGTTATGGGGTTGTAGTTAGAGAAGGAAACACATGACCCACTCTGGTCAATTAGCTCACAATGGAAATACTAGGAAATGCTTCAGTCTTAGACCTTCTAATTATTGGGCAGAACCCCCAGAGCTTTCTTTTCTCTCTGACTCAAAACCAGCAACATTCAAGAATTACTGCTTCCTTAGCCTGGTCCTTAATTGATCACAAGGAAAAGACACTTCCTTGTGACAGACATGTACCATGATAGATATGTAAGAAGTGCACATTTGTTGGTTTGAACTACGTAGGTTTTGGGTTATTTGTTACTGCAGCAGAGCCCAGCCCAGCCTCTATCTCAGGGAATATGCAATTAATGAGGTTTTCTTTGTTGACCTCAAACTAAAGCAATCATTTATTTTAACAACATGAATTAAAGACTAATAACACATGGAAGTGCACATGGGATCTCTAGGATCACCCTGTTCAATATACCTTATTTTATGTTATTTTGTTTCCTTTTCCACAGGATGAGGGAAAACAAGACAATTTTAAGAGTAATCCTACATGAGAGCCATACGCATCTCTTTAAATATTGCAGGCAGCAATAGATAGACTGATACCAATCCTGTAGACAGATACCAATCCTGGCCATCTTACACTATTATACTAAAAAGAACTAATGCCATCAATATGTTCTTGGTAATTTTATTTTTTTTTCAGCAATAGCATCTTAAATTTATTTTTTAAGATTTTTTAATATTAATTTTTTTACTTCATTGTTCATTTTTAAACAATTTTAAAAGAATTTGTGTGCAACTTCCATCACAGATGAAATATTAATTAAATAATGTGACCCAGATCACTATTATACCAGTTTCAAATTACTCAAATTATTCATTGCTTGTAAAGTTGCCTTATAAACTAGTTATATATTGTTTGAACACAAACTTCTAATAGTTTCTATCTCTAAGAGATTTTTGAGATTAATGCACAGATTAACAAGGCATATCACCTAATTTAATCTAAACATAGTTGGTTGTTTCCAACCAACTATGGTAACCAAGGTAATAAAGTTATGTGCAGTTATTCCAGTTTCCATCTCCCCCTTTAAAAAATTAACGAAATCATTTAAAGACATGTTGGTCGTTAATTTCAAGAGGAGTATTATCAGAATACCCTGTGGAAAAAAACAATTAATCTAAACATGGATTCAGGTGGTCTCATTTTCAAAAACCCTGAACTTCTCAGTGACCTCGCACTCTGAATCTCAACCACTTTCCTCTTGGAGGAGGAAAGGGGATCTGAATAACAAATCCAGAAAAAGCTTCTAACCAGTAACAAGTTTTTAAAAATTCATACTGAAACAGGAATTGATGTAAAACTTCTAAAACAGAGATGAAAAATCACTGCAGAGAAATAATACAACACAGATGTATCAAAACAATTATGTAAGACCAACTGTTAGAAACACCGTGGGTTCATGCTTTTGACACACTATAAGTAGTAAGCTCTCAAACAAGGTTTTCCTCTCACTGAAAAGCAAATAAATTTCTATTTGAAGTTCATTTTCGTTTGCAGTACTTTCAATTTCAAAGTCAATCAGCTGTACTGATTTTCTTACTTTTACCATTTGCACTTGCTCAGTGGTTCAATAATATATCAAGAAAAACAAACATTAAGTAGATATATAATTGGAACCAAAATCTTAGGTCCTTTTCAGAGAAAATATGAACCAGAATTAACTACTCTCTTTTTTAAAAATTCATAACGTAACACAATAAAAGAGAAATATACCCTCCCCAACCAGAAACATAGTAAATACTTCATAGTTAGGTTATTTTGTCTGAAAAGTATTTAGGGATTTTCAGTTCTATAAAAAGAAAAAAAATGAAAATTTCACAATCAGACCTAGATTCCTTTCCAGTCTCTTAACACATCCACTGGAGCCAAGTAGAATCGATTGAGTGCTAATATACACTAGATATGACAGCTGGTCTCCCCCAGGAAGTAGATTAACACCTGATCACAGTACACAGCTCACTGTAGAAAAGTTCTCTATATAGCCTTCCACTTTTTGTCTTCTGCTAAAATAGCCACCAGAGTGCAGCACAGAAGGATGTTGCATAAACTTAGGCCAGCTGGTAGGGAAGGAAGATGGTTAAGACTTAATCTACCAATGCTAAATCTAAACACCGTCTGGACAGTTATGAGGTCCAACACTGGAAGACGGTTTTATTACTCATGCAAAATCATCCCCAAATCAGGTTTGTAGGAATTAATACTATAGCAATAGAGAATCACTTTCAATTTTTGACAAAATACTATGAGATATTCTATTGTTTTTTTCTTAACCAGGATATGTTCATTTTAACCAATAGAGGAATGCCAATAATTATGATTTCATTATTAAATAGTAGATTTATACATTTTTTGTCTGTTACCAGGAAAATATGAATGTAAGAAATTAATGTGAGAAAAACAGTTCTAGATAAAAGTAGATAATGTAAAAACAACAGGAAATAGTAATCAAGACCACAGTAATAACAAACAGAAAATGCATGTGTTGTGGGGGGAGAGGGATGCAGATCTCACAGTTGATCAAATCCAAAGTTTTCCAAGATGAAGAAATACCCAAATATTCTAAAGGGGTGAAATGAAACCTACAAGTCTCACTGTTTTTCATGAGATACAACAAGACACACAAGCACTTTTAACTGAGATATCACTGACATCAAACATTATATTAATTTCAGGTGTATAACAAGATTTTATATATATATATATATACAGAAGAATGATCAATCACCATGATAAATCTAGTTAATGTTCATCACCACACATAGTTACAATTTTTTTTCTTATGAGAACTTTTAAGATCTATTCTCTTAGCAACTTTCAAATACGCAATATTGTTTTAACTATTGTCACCACGTTGTACATAACATCCCAGGATTTATTTATTTTATATCTGGAAGTTCATACCTTCTGACTACCTTCATCCATTTTACCCATCTCCCATACTTTGGGTAATATTTCACAACTATTACAACATAAATAATCTATTGTCTTTAATCAGTATCCTATGTAAATAATCAAGTCAAACCTAATGAGACCAGATTTATTTTGTGTCAAGAATGATATAATGATCACAAGGGAGAAAGGGAGTGAAGAGAAGAATGTAAGGAGAAATTATAAAAGACTTTGAAATTTCATAGATGTCCTGGCTAACTCAATCATCTGGAAATCTATGCTTCTGTCTGTCTACGCCTAGGTTATTTCACAAGGCTATAGAGACAGAAGTGAGCATGAAAAAACCAATGACAGGGAATTCCTTTCCAAAGAAAAGCAAATTGTGTCTAAATTAAATAAACATCACCCTATATATATTGTAAGTTTTGCCAATTTTTTATCCATTTGTAAATTCACTTCAACATTTCTTGTTAGTATATAAAGTGTGAAATACTTTGTATCTCTTTTGAACTGGTTAGGCCATATTATTCTCTCATTAAATAGTGATTTAATAAGTTCTATGACAGGTCTTCATTTTATATCTGTATGAAAGTCATGATTATATCCTCTTAGAAAATATAACTTTTTACAAATGACTAAATATATCATGCTTAGATTTTAGCACAACAAAAAAGACACCAATCATATGTATCTCTTACCTGTTTTGAGTCATTCAACAAATAATACTGAGTGCTGGAGATCTACAGACAGGCAAGCAGGTCCAAACCATCAATCTCAAGAAACTTACATCCAGTAGAGCTAATATTCATATCATCAGCAGTTTCCTACCTTTAGTGACTAATATCACAAAGTCTTAAGGCAGAAAAGAAAAACACAATAAAATTCTCTCCAATCTTGTCCTTTCTAGGGAAGTAATTGCTGCTTAGCAACACAAAATATCAAGATAGGGAGAGCATTCCAGAAAGAAATCACAGGTTTCATATAAAAATTAAGGTGTGAGTATTATAATAGGCTGCTAAATCAGTAGACTCATAGTTGGAAGATCTGGATTACCTCTTACTAGAAACACTGTACTTTTTGGAAAAGATTACACCCAAGATCTTCCAAATCTGATAAAAGAGGTTTTCCATTGGTACCAAGATAATATTACTCCTTCCATGGATTATATTATAACATGACACACAGCATTTTCTGCATGTGTGTTGATTGTAAATACATACTGTATTCTCTACCCTATTTACCAAAACATGGGAAATGCTCATATAAGAGTTAGCTGATTTTATTTTATGATACTACAGATGTTCAACCAATATTAATTATTGCATCCTAAAGAAAATAGGAAGAATGAAATATGTTTTAAACTTTTTCCACATATGTAAGACCTAAAATAAAATAATATCAAATTTCTCTTAGACATTAAGGAAACAATCCCATCGTGCAGTTAGAGATGTTAGGGAAAAAACTAGAAATTTTCTGGAACAAACTGGGAATCCATCAATCTAGATTCCAATGTTGTATTATAAGCAAATACTATAATAGCATCTCTCTCTCTCTCCTGTAATATTCCTGTGTATGAGAAATACCTTGAGAATTACATACCCCATTAGCATCTTATTAAAAGTAATGATTTGGTAATTTCCGTAAGGCCAGGTTACAGGATGATAAGAAAAAGGGCATTCTGGGAGATATGACTGATTATCTAAAGCCCCTATGTCATGGATGATGGTTAGGTGGAGATGTTCAAGGTCCTGTCCGATTCTGAGGGCAGCTGTTAAGATACCAGTATCCTCCCCAATACCACAGTCCTAATCAAATATGTTCTGGGTGCATCCAGTGATAAGCAAGGTCTCAAGTTTATCGTAACTCAAATGATATTTCACACTTACCTCTCTCTGCAACCCAAGTCCGTTTAAAATAATCACAATACAGCTCACGAATGCAGAGAGCATTTTCATTTCAATGAAAAATTAACTGACTAAACAAGAGATCATGAATCCAAGTAAGAAATGAGATAAAAATCACAAAGCAAATAAAATTACAAGGTCAAATAAACTTCCCAGCCCGAGTTGGCCTAACAATCAAAACACTGATGCCTATTTGCTAAACAGGACTGGACTTAAAGATATTATATAATTAACCTATTACACTTAGAGCCTCTCATGTTGTTTTTAAGGTTAACAGTGAAGTGTTAACACAAAGTCAGTTAACATTAATGGCGCATCTACGTCTCTAAAATTGAGTTAGGTACATTACAAGTATAACCTCAACACTGGGACCATTAACCTCCTAGGAAAATTAAAGTAGATTATAATCACTTAATATCTTTTGAAAGCATCATAAATTATTTGAGGGGCTTTTAAGTTTAAAAAAAATGACATTCTCTGCTATGTCCTTCTACAACTAAAACAAGCTTTAAAAAAGTATTATAAAATGTAAATTTAATACATTAATCTAGTTGGAAAGATGCTTCATTCATTCATTTAAATGTATGTTGACCTCAGTGGCCCAGAGGCTGCACACATACACATGCACACACGCACACACACACACACTTGAGTTTTTTCCAGGCTGCTAAAGGATAATGGCTACAGGTAACTCTGGGATTTACAATTTGCAGAGAGTAATCTCTAAATTTCTATGTCACATGTACTAGCGATATGCCCTGGGCAAGTGAGGATAGTTGGAGCTCCTCCACTCTCCCTATAAAGAACATAGGAGCTCCTCTAAATCAATGTGTCAGACCATATTTTAGAATATCAATCTGGATGGGCACTACATAGTTAGCCTGTCCAGACCACTCCAACAGGAGCACCCACATCTGGGTTCTGCAATAAGCATAGTAAGTCACACTAAAGAGCTCTAACTGTGTCCAAAGCAACCCGCTCCAGCTGTCTGTCATACTAAGCTTCCCCTTAGGAGTGCCCATCTCAGCCAAGGCTGGAGTTGTAGAGCCTGCTACCTGACTTTCTCCGTGGCTCCTCCCGTTCTCGGCTTTGAAGATGGACTTGGGCTTCCGGGACTTGAAGTTGCCCATGCTGGGTCTTAGCACGCCATCCAACAGCAACGACTGTTCTACATGCTGCTGAGGCTCGCAGGAGGGCAGCTCTGGCTCCTCTAGGAGAGCCCCTGTGTCAGGGTAATTTTCTTTATTGTCTTCATCTCTAAAACAGCAAAGACCCCATTTAGAATGTACCAAAAAAAAAAAACCCCATTATACACAGCTGCCAAAAAGAGGGGCTGTCTATATTCCTTGCTGCTGTATTTATGTGATACATAGCAAAATTATTAGTGCAGACTTAGATAATTTCACATGAATCAGAACTTAAGTAACATGAATTTCACTCTTTAGATCACTCCATATTCCCTTCCGATCTTTGCTAATGGATATGTTTTTTTGGAGTTGTACTTTTATACAATACTAACATTGTTTCTAATCTTTCACTTCAAGATACTTTCATGCATCTTGAAATATATTTTTCTCTCACAATATTATGAGATAATCAGGTTAGAAATTGTCATCCCAATGTTATAAATTGAGTCCAACGCCAAAAATATTAAATAAGACTAACAGAGTGTTAGTGCACCCTTCTGCTAATGTGGGTATCCAGCCTCTCATGCTTGTGTCCTTGGTTAAAGCAAACCATTGCCATTATCAATGTATAATCTTCAAGGGTATTTAAACATGCCAGCCAGGTCTCCCTGGTGGCGCAGGGGGTTAAGCACCGTACTATGAAGCAATCCGCAGCCTCTGTAGTATGAATTCGATCCCCGGCCGGCCAGGGAGCAACCCACATAGTGAGGCGGACCTCTCCTGTCTCGCCCGCTGCTCCCCTCAGCAATGTATTTCAGTAGATCTGCCTGTTCTGCTCCCCACTCTGTCTCTGGTGAATCCTCTCACCCGTCTGCATCTCTGGCCTGTATCTAGCTCTTGTATGCATAAATAAATCAATCTTAAAAAAAAAAAAATGCCATCCAAACTGTGCCTTCTCTGAATGCAAAGTGAAATCAGAAGTGAAAGATCTGGTGTGTGGGTTCTATCAATGAGAAATTGCCGGAGACCAAATGGCTAGTGCTACCTTCACACAGTCAGTGCTGGATGGCACTTCTAATTTTTATTCACCAATCAAATTCAGTACACCATTTCTTCAAAAATCACATAACACTCATATGTGAAGTCATTTGTGCCACTTAAATCTGGTGCATTTGTATTTTCCTGTTTTGCTAAGAATCTAGCAAGCAGCCTAAACATAACTAAAGGGGGTATTTTCTTTATATGTTCCATATCATCACCTTAACTCATGGCAATCACTAAGATCATAAAATTCTCTAAGTGGCCACTTCTCCCAGGTGGCTCCCTGACCAGAGCACCCATAAAAGGTCTTGGCAACATCAGCTAAAAGCAATTCCTTCTGACTTAAGAACACATAAAACCAAGACACAGTACCATGAAGAAAAGATTGCTATGCCCACAACTCAAGAAAGAGAGATTAAGCTGTTATCAGGGAAGGATGAGCTACAATAAGCCCCTGGAAAAAAAGACAAAAGCTAACATGAGAATAGGAGGTGTAGAGCATGATTAGGGTGCAGCTGCGTTACAGAATGCATCTCTACAGGAGAGTGGACATTATCACAGAGCAGCACACCCAAGATCAGGCAGCATTTTTCCCATTTCTATTTACAAGGAACTGCCTTGGACTACAATTCCCAGCATGCTGTGAACCAGACTTCCTGAATGAGAGAGGGCAGATAAAAAGGGTGAGGTGGATATGTAAATGTAGGTTGAAGCAAGGAGGATGGAGGGACATGTGGAAGAGAGATAGTTGGAAAAGAGACACGTAGAGGGGCTGCTCTTACACTTTAACATTTTGGCAGAGACAACAGCAGGCATTATCTTCAACTCATAATAGATTTTATGATACATTTCAATTTTAAATCTCTAGGTCCTGCCTAACTCTTTCTTTATAGCTCCTGCTGGCATGTGCTTTGTACTTGTGGTGCTTCTAGGTCTTAACTGCCCTGCCTTAGGCGAAGACTATTTTTCCATGAGGGGATGGGTAATTTTCAGAGTTTGGTTGGGAATCTGTTATTTGAAATCCTTTCTTCTTTCTCTCCTTTTCTCTCCAAACCCTTTTAGAACATGTACCCCTTAACAGTTTTTGGTTCCAGGGTATACCTTGTTCATACAGTTACAGTTGGGCAAGATGTGGAAATAAAACTATGTGGAGCTGTCAAACTCAAGTCTCAGGACAAACTTAGAGCTACCTGGTAAAGGAGGTACCAACTAGCAAAATAATTCTTCAATGTTAGTAACTGAAGGGGGGAAAATCAATGCTAAAGACACTAGTTAACTTTTTCCCTTAATATCATTTTTGATTAAAAAAAAATCTCTAAGTCACTAGTGGATTTGGAAATCACTATCATAGCATGAATTGGAAATTGCACTAGTTTGTTTGAAGTGCATTTCTCTCACAGAAACAATACTTATCCATGATTTCTGTGTTCCTGGGTGAGAAACAAAAGGAAGAACAGCTGCCTAAATATTCCTCATTGATGGAGGACTCTAGAGCACTCAAGAATAAGGGAAGAAATGTTTTAAAGACTCACCCCAAAATAATGCCTTAATACTATTTTCAAATCACATTTTCAAGGCACCCAAAATGTATAAATAGCTTGTTTACCTCCTTATGTTGAAGGTCATGAAAAATGGAAAAAAACAAAATGAACCTTTCTCTCATTATACAAACATAAAACCTATATGAAAGTCGTCTTTAGAAATATTTCAAATCTATGACTGATTCCTTAGAATTTCCCAAACAAAAAAAAATACAGGATATATATAATTTATGCCACTATTCATTGAAACAAATCATAACTGAGAATGAGCATGGTGTCCTAAAGAGAACAAAAGTTCAAATGATCCTTTCTCACGATGGTTGTATAGCTTGGGTCACAACAACTCTCTCTGCTCTCATCCATAAAACAGATGCCATCTCTACCTCGCAGTGATCACACAGTGTCTGTGAAATGTCTACCATAGCAAACAGACTCAAGGCCACCAACCAATCAATGGAAGCTATTGTTACTCTCACAGAGGGACCTTAGGCATCTGGTTATATGCAAAGAAACAACCGAGTGCTCTTTTTAAGTCTTCCCAATACCTCCAGGAAAAATTCCAAATTCTTCAGTAGCAAAGTTCACAAATCCTTCAGAAACTGGTCTTTTTTATTTTGGAACTTCATTTATTATTACCCTTTGCCCCCTCACTCCAATTTGATGCTCTAGATTTCTGCCATCCTGAAGTAGCTGATAGAATCATTTTATTGTCTATAGGTTTTCCATAAATTGGCCCCTCTGCTTGGTGGAATCATTTTTAAAAAAAATCATGTGTAAAAAGAAAAAAATCAGCATAAATTTCTTCAAGAATCCATCCCAGAAAACTCTCTAGGTATTTGGTCTTGCTAAATGAATCTTATGTTTTCCTCTAATATAATAGCACTTAAAGCAATGTAGCAGCATCATCTATTTCATGCCTATTTCTTTTAGTGGGCTGAATGTCTGAGAGCAAAGCTTGTTTTTTTTTTCCTAATCCCATATTTTGACAGGTTTCTTGGCACATAAAACAGACATGCAACATATATTTGTTATCCAATAACTGGACTTTTTAATCAGGGAGACCTGAGTCCCAATTCTGCCTCATAAAGCCTATGTTATCTTGAACCTCTGTTTCTCCATTTACCCTTAAGTTATTTAGATTAAAAAATAAAATGTACAAAGTAAGTGTGAAAGAAATGGTTAACCAAGAAGATTTTGCCACTGTACAATGAACCCCTTAATAACCAATACCATACTCCAGATAATCAATGATGTGTTTGGTAAATATATCTAGAACTTCTTCCTTCAGCTCTATGATGGGAACATGGGGATGGGCTGATGAATTTTAATTCAATAGGTATTTATTATGAATTCTCCACATGTAATGATCTGTCCTGGTTGCTAAAGAAAGTGCAAACGTGAAGACAAGGTTTGCCTCAAGAGCTGATAATCTATTGGAAGAAATAAAACATGGTAACACGTGATTAAAATTCAAAGAAGAAACTCAGACACCAGACCCTGGTGGTTTCTGTCCTTCATAGTAACCTAGCAATGGTGGGGGCCTACCTGAGACTGGAGCAATCAGTCTGATCTTCATGTAGAGAGACTGTGTCTTCGTCACACCTGGGAAGAGGGAACAAAACCATATCACATCCAACTGTTTGCTGCAGCAGAAGCAGAAGTCTACAGTTATCTCAAGATTGGTGTGGTAAACTAAATACTAGAACAATTCTCACCACTGACTCCCACACCAGCTCCAAATTCCAATATGTCTACCAAGTGACACCAATGTTGCCATGTCATGTGAGTCTAAAAACTCAAAACCAGAAGCTCAAAACCTTTTCTTCCACTGCTTTACATCACCTAAGCTAATAACATCTTAGCAAAGACCTAAGTATTCAAAGTACTTGACAAGACATCTGACACCAGGGTTGGTGGATTGTGTTGACTCAAAAGACCCCATTACATGCCTCTTGTCTTTATTCTACTGCACACCATCCTACACCACACCATCTCCCATCTGAACTACTCCATTACCGCTGGTCTTTCTGACCCCCTTCTTTTTCACAACACTTCTGGCCCTACCTTGTGAAAAATACTTGACTTTTCTAGATTGAAAAATCGCCACACTCCCAAAGGAAATCTGGAATAGGATGTTTCCCTCACTCTAGTGTAGGAGGCAGCCTTTGTTCCTGTTCTTAGTCATTCTCACCTTATCTCACCCCACCTGACTCCAGCCTGGAATACCTTTCCATCTTCAAATGCTATGCATGCTTCACTGCCCAAGTCAAGTCTCATAAGCTTCATGAATCTTCCCAGCCAAGTTCACCCACGTATCTACTTTATACTTAACATACAAATATTTATTCTTCATTCTGAAGTTACAGTAACCAACTATGTCTTGACTCACACTGCTATGTAATTCCCCTGTACCTCTAAGAACTTTTTAACTAGTTGTTAATTACATTGAAAAAAATAGTTATAATTTCTTTTTCTAGGTACACACTGTGTATCTGCCACAATAGACATGCAATAAATGCTAGAATTGAATCACTAACACTGGCCCTCAGCAGATCCAGTCCCAGAAGTAATATAACAAATATTTATTATGTATTTATTGCCTTCCAAGTACTGCATTAGACATTAGAACACTGCTTTTCAATTTCTTTGAAATTCAGAATCGACCCATTTGTTTTCTGTTTCCAACCCCCTGTGCATACTTTGGTAAAAATGTCACAGGAATGTCAAATTCCTATAGCAGTTCTTAAATGCCGAATTCCTAGTTATGTACTTTTCTAGTCTTAGACAAGTTATGAACATTTTGGGGACCCACACTTTGAGAAGCACTGCTTCTAAAGAAAACAAAGTTCTGCCCTGAGAAATTCACAATGTAATGAGTAGAAAAAAATACATTTGTGAATACCTGCATAGTAAATATAACCATAATATGGTATTTTTACTATACTTAATCATTTAAAATTTTAAATATTCCGTACCAGCAGTGGTGTGTAATTTGCCCATAGAACAAACTGATGAAAGCTCTAGTCATCCATTCTTCATATACATTTTAAAATATGGGTTTGTAATAAATTAAACAAAGGTCACCTATGAATTTGAACTCTTGTAGCTGCTGAAATACCCTATTTTCTCTTGTAGTTAAAAAAAATACTCTTAATAAAATGAATGAAATTTACTTGCTTTCTCATGTTTTTGACTATTAGAGGCCCATTCTGTCCATCTCATGGAAAACAATTAAATGCACAAGTACTGCTTTGCTCACCACCATCAGAGACATTCGCTTAAATAGAACATCTGAACTTTGTAATATGAATAAAAATGTTTCCCCATAAAAGAAACCTATATAAGTAGAAAAATCAAAGAAAAACAAATCTAGAATTGTTGCCTCCAAAGAACTAGGATTCAACTAGAGGTTCAACTCTGGAGCTCAACAATACCTATTGTTTGGGGATTTGGAAAGAATTTAATTTCCCCCCTCATTTGACTTATGAATCTTTCTTCTCAAAGTACAATTAAAAAATGGAAACTCAGTACCAGAACCTACAGAGTGGCAGACGCTTTCTTAAGTCTGAGGCCGAACCTAATTAACTGATCCAATTTTCAATCTTACCAAACAATTCTAGTGCTCACTCAAGGAATCACAATTTCAAATGAAGATACAGCAATGAAAGAGATCACCTACTTGTTCACATGGCACGCACACACAAGCTCTTTGAGTTCAGTTGGATTTTCATTTGCTTTGATGAAGATTATCAAGTTCTGCTTAATTAACATCTCCTTTCTGGTTGTTCTACTGATTCCTTGCCCAGGAGCCCTCTATACAATATTGACCCAGTTATAAAACTGGATTCTACAGTGGCAACTCATCTCCAGACATGCCCACTCTTGGAAGATAATCAACTCAGACCAAGTGCCTTAATAGCCCAAAGCAGAAATTCAAAAACCAAGCTATTTAGTAAAGCTCTCAAATATTCAAAAAGGGTTCTTCAGGTGCAGTGTTTTCAAACTAAATTTATGACCTCTTAGTGAATTTTCAAAATAGACAGAAGTTACCAGCATTCGGTTATTATTATTAGACACAATGGAAAATGTTAATATAGAAAAGGTTAAATGTTACTTCATAAAATTTGTTTAAATTACGAATTTGCAGGCTTACCCCAGCCCCCTAGAAAAGTAGAGTTTTGTGAAAACTTTCCTAATCTGAAATGGTTTAAAGCAAAGCAATTACCAGTAATTTATATGGAAAAAACTGAGCATTCCTAGACCGAAAAAATTACTTACAACACATACCAAATAACATTTAAAACCTAAAACAATATTCATATATAGCAAAAGCAGAAAGTAAATGATAAATACACAGAATGTACAAAATAGTTCCTGGTTCAGGAGTTTGGTGGCCCAACTCTAACTGCCTGAGGTACATCCTGCCTCTGAAACAGTTACTATATAACAAATCTGAATGCTGTTTTCACTTTTGTAGTAAAAGCAGAAATCCTCTTCGGATTTCTTCCTGTTAGCAATTCCTGTTAGCACTTTTTTAAAAGTGAAGTCACATAACTCAAACTACAAGCAGTGGGGTATACCTGTATATGTGCTCTAGATTGCAATATAATTTTTTTTAAAAAAAAACTGCTGTTTATAGAAAAAAAAATGTGAAAGGCACCTCTTAAATTACTTCCACTGAGGTTCTCATCCACTATATTCTAAACCCCACAAGTCTCAATTTGTGGTGGTTGCCCAGACAATTTACAGATAATTTGTCCTTACAATCATTTCTTTGTGAAATGTTCAGGGTCATTACTTTTTTATCTATTTAAACTTTCGTTCCCTCCATCAACCACAAACAAGAAAATGTATGGTACTTCACAGGTCACCTTCAACTTCACCTCATCTCAATTAAGCCTGACAGTGCTGTGAGGTAGGAATTATCTTCACACAGAGGTTAAGGAATTGCCCAAGATTCTAAGGTGTAAAGCAATGAAACCTGAGTCCCACACACTAGTATGTCACACTGCTTTATCCCACTAACCCCAGAAAGGCAGGAGTCAAATAGTTCCTTCAGTATCTATTCCCTGAGGCTCCCAAGAGAGGGAGAATGACTTGTTTCTTAGAATAATGATGGTAAAAGAAGTGTCCATGAAAGAGTCTCTTTTTTTGACTTGGGATAAATAAGAGTGATTATTAAGTACAGTGTAGTTGTGTCTGGGAAGGGACTTCCATTCTCCCTAGAGTGATGAAGCTGCAAAAGCAAAATTGCAGGAGCACAGCCTCCTGTGGGATTTCTCAAAGTATGTCTCCAGAACCACCTGCATTAGCATTACCTGGGATGGCTGATCAAGACAGCAGGGTCCAATCCCACACCCAGCTCAGTTCCAAGATCGACTCTGACAGTGGGACCAGGGACATGAATTTTTAAGGCAGACTGCCCTTCCCCCCACAGAACAATAATGCTTCTGAAAAGTTCAACACTGATCTAAAAGTTTACAAAACCCAGACCAACACTGGGTTGACTCTGCCCATAATCACCCTTTCTGGGTTCCCACTTTTGGATAAAGTCTGTGAAACAGTTTTTTTCACAAGCCCCAACCCCTCCTTCTCCAGAGATCTTGATAATTAGTTGGTTTTAAGAACTAGTGCTTTTGGATGATAACGAATCCGTTGAAGAATTGATTGTTTCATTTCAAATAGCAAGTTAACCAGGGCAACGTAGGAAATGACTAGGAGAACGTAACAGATGAAAGAACACCACATATGCATAAAGGATGGCTAAGTCCATTCTGATACTGGAAAAACTTGGGTAGAAAAAGAAACTGAACTGGTCCAGAGCTGCACAGATAGTGCCAGGTCTGGAAAAATCTGAGAAGAAAATAAAATCTGTCCTTAAGTCTCTCCCAATCCCTCTTTGCTTGGATCTTACAAGACCCCACCCACCCCAGCTAACCAAGCAGAACCCTATTCGGCTAGAATGTCTGATATCATTTATATTAAAGTATTAATGATGACTTAAATCCACCTCCCAGGGGCACAGACTTTTTAATTTCCATTTTAATAAGGATAGCCACCAGAGGCCTTTATCTTAAAAAAAAATATATATATAGGCGTAATTTCACACACTAAAAAATAATAAATGCACACGGTTAGCTGGAAGTAGGAGTGAGGTGAGAACAGAAATAAGACGACATTTTCTTGTATCCAAAACATGTGCGAGGCAAATTCCTCTGCTGCACTTGCCAAGACCACTCCCAGACATTTAGTGAGCACCTGCTATATCTCTGTATCAGGACAGTGCATCCTGATTCTGCTGGTTTTGGGTCATGTTCAGAGCACCAAAGAAAATGGCTCATATTATTGAGGAGAGGAGAAAATGTTACATTAGACAATGGTTAGTTTTAAATGACCCCAGTCTTTGGGTTACACCTATGAAGCTTTTGGTATGTTTTCAATACGTTCTTTAGATTTTCAGATTAGCCAGATGGCATTCTAATTGTCACTGAGTCTTTTCAAATAAATCACTGTCACTTCTCTGAAAGCAACAATAGGATCTTATGCAATCAGAGCCCCTTGGGGAGTGTCCAGAGATGAGACACCAGACTTTCCCCAGCACTTAACTCTAAAACCTTTAAATAAATAAATAAATAAATAAATAAATAAATAAATAAATAGATAACTGTCCATGTGAAATCTGGAAGTAAGTGTCTCCATTTTGAAGCTGCTGTGTTTGGGACTGACTCTGGGGATTCAGTCAGACAGGGGTCTAGAAAATCTGCACAGAAGGCACTTGGTGCTTATAAGCACCACAAAGACAATAAGGCAGTAGCAGTGTGCCTGAACCAGGAAGGCAGGTCTCATGTCCTACCTGTGTCTTTAGAAGTGCATCTCTCCTCCTCTCTGTTTTTCAAGAACTCAAAAGTTGTAACACAGTTACCAATCTCATTCACAGATTTTGAGTGCCAAGGAATATTATATATTGAATCTTCTAAAGTCAACCCTAGGTTTTTTTTTTTAAAAGTAACTCTACTTTAGTGAGTCCAAAGTCAAATATTAAGAAAGTAGCATATCCAAACAGAGAAACAAAAGAATATGGAAAACAAGAGAACCCTGAGAATTAGACACCCCATCATCAAGTTGTTTGACTTGAAACGCACATAATAATTATTTCTACACGTTTAGGGAACTTTAGCAAACAGCTCCAAAGTTGAGCTTTCTATATCAAATTTGCAGCAATTTTTATATGTAGTTAAGCATACAAACTTACATATCGTTTTTCACTGAAAGAGCTGTTTAATGTGACTTCTAATGAATGCCCCAGAAGTGAACATAAGTTAGCCTGGAGAAAGAGTGTTAGATGAAGAACATATAGTTCAGACATACATGTAAATAATATATTAATTAGCATAGCATAATAGTCACATAATATACTCTGTTAATTTTTAACATCTACATAACATGATAGGAAAGAAAACACATTAAAGAAGGGATGACAAAGAATAAAGTCATGAACTATAAATATCTGATAAAAAATACTGTGACTACAGGCATTGAGAAAAACATTACACCCCTTCATTCCACGTTTAAATGATGTTAGTTGCCCAAATCAACAGCTTTAACCATAGGACAAGATGACTCATTTCTCAGATCGCCAGATCTCTGAGGTCAGAAAACAGAAATGACAAAGGGCACATAACAGAAGTTTACTTCTGTGTCTTAAAAATCTGTAGACAAGAGAGGGTAAGGATAAGTTTAGCCTGTTTATCACATGCTGGAATTCAACTCATTTCACATTCATCTCCTATTTGCTGTATACAGCGTGTTCCATGAAAACTGACGCCAATGTTGGCAAAACACAACAAAGCTTCCTTTCTGACATGTGAAATCGATTTAAAAAAAAAAAATCTGAGCTCCAAGAACACAAATCTTTGCGCACCGAGCTCCCTCAAGCAATCAGCTTGTTTTAATATCTCTCCCGTAGCTGCTAAAGGAAAAAAAAAAAGGTGGGGGTGATTTAAACCTGTAAAGAATTCTGGGCCCCATCAGTCAGCACATCTCGCGGTCTTCACAGCCCCAGATTACAGGAGACAATGCATCTAATTCGGAGAGCCGCTGGGGACGGGGTAGGATACCTTCACGACAGTTGCTTCCACAGAAAGGCATGCAAGTCTTATTTTAAAAGCAGGAATCACTTACTCTGTTACAGCGGTGCTGCTGAAGGAATTATCCTGAAGGCTGAAACAAAAACAAGAAAACATCAGCCAAGTCCGGCCGGGGAGCCGTCTCCCTGATCGCTCTCCGGGAGTTAGAGCACATACACAAACATGGCATTGCAAGGCAAGTCTCAGGGCTCTCCCGGCACGCTCGCTCTACCTTGGGCTGCTGTCTGCACATGCTCGTAACGACACCCCCAGCAGGGGCCCGGCGCACGGGCGAACCACAAAGCCCGGCAACCCGCGAGGCTGCAGGGACAGAGTGGGGCGGGGCGCGGCGGCGGGGCCGGGACCCCGGGACTCCGGGATCCCAGCAGGGAGCACCTGGAGAGTCCTCGCAGGACCCCAACCCCGGCGCTGCGTTTAAACCCTTCTCGGTGGCAGTCACCGCCAAGGCTGGCAATTAGAATGCCCAACTGTTTCTGCCTAGGTGCTGAAATCCTCAGGAGACTTGCTTTCTTCCTAGGCATCTCCTACCAATTTTACAGAGCCACTTCCCCCTCCTCCCACTGAGATGGAGACTCGCAGAAATTCATCCATATTCGGAAAACCGAGAGGAACCGAGAACAGGGAGGGAGACGTTGCTTCTGATTTTTATATTGTTTGCTGAGATTTGTTTGTCTGTCTGTTTTTTAATTGCCTACGAAAAATAAGACTTCCCGAGGAGGGTTCACTTCATCACACCTGAGCTCTTGTTATTTCAGTCCCTAAGAGGAAGCACCCAGCCCTGGACCGCACAGCTGTGAATGAGCCCACGCAGGGCGAGTGAATTTAGCCCAGGCTTTAGCTGGTGACTGGGGGGCGCTGCAAGAGGTGGGGCTTTCTGTATCTAGAGCAGCCAGCCTCAGCTCCATTCCCAAGCACCTTTACAAAGGATGAGAGATGGAGCCCACAAATGCTATCCCCTTTAAAAAAAAAAAAAAAGCCAGCTTTGTGGGGGGAGGGGAAGGCTGCCAGCCCCTACTTGCTTCACTCCCCTGGGGATGTTTGTCCTGCCCTCTTTCCATTGTTCATTTCTCCTGTCAAGTTGACCTTGATATAGAATAAATAGTTATCTGTGAAAGAAGCTTATTTCAAATTTTGAATTAAGAAGATCCCAGCCTACCCCTCTTTTTTATCTCTACACCTCCAGAAGCATCTGAGATGGTAGTTTTCAGTCCAAACTATATAAACTGATAAATTAATTTATAACCAAAAATCTCACAATTTTTTTATTTTTGGATAATTAAAATATTTGGTAGAGCTTTTCAGTGTCATGTTGAGACATTATTTCACAAAGCCACACAAGGACTGCTTAATTCTTTTGGAAAATGTACCTGTTTGACTAGGCTATTCACTGTGGGTGGATCCCCCAGGGAATTTAACATGTTAAAGTGCACATTTTATCCAATTGGCCCAGGAAATATAACCTCAACATTTATGGTTTTATTGAATTGTATGCCTTTAACCAATATTGTATCTATCCTAATAATCGTATACTGACATTCTAAACGCCTCTAAATATTCAGATCCTCAAAATGCTATAGGTACCAAGAATATCACCATCCTATAGATTCCCTCATTAACAAGTTAATACATCTTTGATATATGCCTATATATGTATGGCTCATGTTTTTAAATTTTATATTATACTTTGGAAAATTAAAATTGAGTTTTCAAAGAAAAACAGGTTTCACTGAGGTTCTTTGCCATTTTACTCTCTCCAAATATTTAATAAATAGTTGAATAATGGTCTTAGACCAGAACTCTTTGACTAAACTAAATTAGAAACATTCACCATTCACCCTTTAAAGGATTCCATTCTCTCTCTCCACCATCCCACCCCACCCACACCCACATCCACCCAGCTTTTGCTTCATATGAGTTAGGTTAAGGAGTATCAGACATGGTCTGATACTATGTATGTGTTTTCATTATTTAGACATCACAAACTGAGGTCTATTCTTTCTACTTTATTGAGACTCATAAAGTTAAATCTACATTCTGTCTTCTTGACTCTAAAGATTCAAAGGCTTTCACAACCCCTTTTTACTCAATGATGCTGATTCCAAAGTTCAAATGCACAAAGAAAAAAATCATACTTTTCTCATTTATGTGTTCCCATTGATCCATCTGGAATGGAAAAATATAATTTTCTTTCAACTTTGAAGTAGGACTTGGACAAATATATAAAATAATGTGGGCCCTTTGAAAATAACATGAAATAAAAACTTATAAAATAAATGTAGTTATTCAATAACATCCACAGAAAATAAGAATTCTCAGCAGCTCATGAATCATATATACTCAAATTAGATTTTAGTAGTACTCTTGCATAATGATAATAATCTGTTGATATATTTTATTACATTTAAAAACAAAAATGTCCCGGAAATAAGCAGTCATTTGGCAGTATGTAAGAAAATAAATCATTAACATTTTTAATTCTCAACCAATTCTGACATTTTTATCGGAAATGTTGTTTAGAAGTTATCTAAAGAAACTGTGGCATATCTACTCAACGGAACACTACTCAGCTATTAAAAAAAAAAAAGATGATGGTCTCTTTTGGAACAAAATGGATGAATCTTTTGGAAATTATGCTAAGTGAAATAAATCAGGAAGTAAAAGATGGTTACTAAATAGTCACTTACTTGTGAAATAGCCAAAGAAAACAAACTGGCAAAACACAATAACTCAACTCTTAGACTCAGTGAAAAATACAGTGGGTGGGGGATGGTAGGGTAATGTGATTGTCTATTGGCACTAGAGCTTTGGTGAAGGATTAATAAAATGTGCACATGTTAAAGTGTGAAGCTGTACTCCTAAAATTACAGTTATTTAATGAATGGCAAATCAATAAAATTTAAGAAAGAAGTAATCTATACAGTATTGGGGGTTTTAATTTGATATTTTGTACTACTCAATGTAGAACTGGACAATAGTGATGAATAATCATTCAACATGTGGTTATTTTAGAGGCTCTTTTTGACAAAACAGCAATTCAAAAAGAATTCAAAAAGGGAAGAGAAAAACTAATATTGGAATTCTGGAAGAAGTAAGTTCTAGACCAGTGTTTCCCAATATGTCTTTAGACTAGTGGAATTTTAATCTCACAGATGGCCCAAGAAAAGAAAAAAGTTACATAGTTAAAAATAAGTTTTTGAAAGAATGTATGTTATAAACTAACAAGGCACATTAGGCAGTAAAGTGTTTCACATTTTTTTTTTTTCAGTCCAATAAAACTCTTTAATTTAGATTGCCCCAATATTTAATTTTAGTAATTTAGCTACCTTTATATCACCCTGTTTAAACTTGATTCTCAAAATGCTTTCATATTCCTATAAAATTCCATAACTTTTCTTGAAGTTTCAAAAGATCATTTTGCAATTTCATTGGGTATGTGCTTTAAAGTAAAAATTATTTTAGATCAATATATAACTACATGTATTTTATTTTTTTTTTTTTTTTTTATAAATTTTATTGTTATATTCCCCATACAATTGCCGCCCCCCATTCTGACCCCAATCCCTCCCTCCCGCCCCCGCCCCCCTAAAAGTGTCTCTGGTTCATAGTTTTTTGTTGATTTTGATTTTCACTTTCTTATAGTTTTTCATTTTCCTGGTCCATTATTTAAGTTTTCTAGATTCCTGCTATGAGTGAGACCATCCGGTATTTTTCTTTTTCTTTTTGGCTTATTTCGCTGAGCATGATCCCTTCCAGCGCCATCCATGTTGCAGCAAATTGCATGTGTTTATCTTTTTTGAATGCTGAGTAATATTCCATGGTATATATGTACCACATCTTCTTGATCCAGTCATCTATTTTTGGGCATTTGGGTTGTTTCCAAAGCTTAGCTATTGTAAACAGTGCTGCTATAAACATAGGGGTGCAGGTGTTCTTTGGAATTGATGTTTCTGTGTCCTTTGGGTAAATACCTAGGAGTGGAATTGCTGGGTCATATGGAAGCTCTATGTTTAGTAGGTCCAGAAATCTCCACACAGCTTTCCACAGTGGTTGGACCAGTTTGCACTCCCACCAACAGTGCAGAAGAGTTCCTTTTTCTCCACACCCTCGCCAACATTTGTTGTTGCTAGTTTTTTTAATATGTGCCATTCTCACTGGTGTAAGATGGTATCTCATGGTAGTTTTGATTTGCATTTCCCTGATGACAAGTGATGTTGAACATTTTTTCATATGCCTGTTGGCCATTTGCATTTCCTCTTCAGAGAAGTTTCTTTTAAGCTCTTCTGCCCATTTTTTGACTGGATTATTTTCTTTGTTGTTGTTGAGTCTCATCAGCTCTTTGCAGATTTTTGTGATCAGTCCTTTATCATTAGTGTTGGGTGCAAAAATGTTCTCCCAGTTGGTGGGGTTTCTCTTTGTTTTTGTTATTGTCTCTTTTGCTGTGCAAAAGCTCTTTAATTTGATATAGTCCCAGCTGTTTATCTTTGCCTTCACTATCACTGCTTTGGGTGATGTGTCTGTAAAGATGTCTTTGATGTGCAAATCACGTAGTGTTTCGCCTATATTTCCTTCTATATATTTTATGGTTTCAGGTCTTATGTCTAGTTCTTTAATCCATTTTGAGTTGATTTTTGTGTATGGTGTGAGGTGGTGGTCAAGCTTCATTCTTTTGCATGTAGCGACCCAGTTTTCCCAGCACCATTTATTGAACAAACTTTCTTTGCTCCAATGCATAGTCTTTGCTCCTTTGTCAAAGATTAGTTGACCATAAATCTGTGGGTTTATTTCTGGATTTTCTATTCGATTCCATTGGTCTGTATGTCTGTTCTTGTTCCAATACCATGCAGTTTTGATGATTATGGCTTTGTAGTATAGTTTGAAGTCTGGGAGTCTGATGCCTCCATTCCCTTCTTTTTTTTTCAGGAGAGCTTTGGCTATTCGGGGTTTTTTGTGATTCCATATGAATTTCATCAATAATTTTTCTATTTCTTTGAAGAATGACATTGAAATTTTGATTGGAATAGCATTGAATCTGTATATTGCTTTTGGAAGGATGGCCATTTTAATAATGTTTATTCTTCCAATCCATGAGCAGGGGATGTCTCTCCATTTCTTTGTGTCTTCTTCTATTTCTTTTAACAGTGTTTTATAGTTTTCTTTGTATAGGTCCTTTACCTCTTTTGTTAGATTTTTAAATTCAGTGTTTCTCACATTCATTGAAGGCAAACAGTTTTTATTAAATATTTATTAACATTTAATTGAAATAGGAATTTTGATAAGAGAGTGCCTCAGGAGAAAAAAACGCAAAACAGATTGACTGGTGTAATTGTTCTTTTAACGAATGAATGAGCAAATGATGCTACATGCTTGTCACTGTTCTACAGCTATGAACAAGACAGACGCAGTCTTTGTCATATGTTTTGAGAGTAAATATATATTGTGTGTATATATGCAAATATAAATACATATATACATATGTATGTGTGATGAAAATATATCTTGTAGGGCCTCCCCTGGTGGCGCAGGCAGTTGAGCATTGTGCTGTGAAGCTGCCCGCAGCCTCTACAGTGCTGGTTCGATCCCGGCCAACCGGCCGGCGAGACTCCCACATGGCACGGCAGACTTCTCGTGTCTTGTCTGTTGCTCCGAGACTCCCACATGGCACGGTAGACCTCTCGTGTCTTGCCTGTTGCTCCCCTCAGCAGTGTATTTCATCAGTCTGCCTGTTCTGCTCCCCGCTCTGTCTCCGGTGAATCCTCTCACCCTCCCGCAAATCTGGCCTGTACCCCAGTTCTTGTATAATAAATAAATAAATCTTTTTTAAAAAAAGAAAATATATCTTGTATATGTATGATTATGTGTATATTATATATACAACTCTATTTCTGAAAACAACTAAAGGCTCAATAAATGCTACTTAGCAGCAGCAGCATTATTACAATAAATAGGGTATATTAAAAAACTTGTAAAAGGATGAATAAACTGTGTTGTTTGCATAGTAGGCTTACAGACAATATTTTTTTCTTTCCCATAATGTCACAGTGTTAACATGTTTTTTTCTTTTAAAAAGAACAATGAAAATAAAACTGTACTAAATGTGGATGGGCTGTTCTTAAAAAGAAATGAATTCCAACCAGAGTGGCTTTGTGCTCATTTTACAGCTCTTTGATTTAAAATACTTACATATCCTTGGAGGAACAGACAATTCTGAGAAATCACTTTCTGCAAGATGTTCTGGCAAGGAGCCAGAATCTTTACAATGCCAGGAAGTTAACAGAGTCCTGCTCTACTGGCCTGGACACAGTAACTTGCAGCTTCCTGCCAAGACCCAGGGGAATAACCAAGCTTCACTGTGGAATGAGAGGACTCTTGCCTGAAAAGATGATTTTCCATAAAGAAAATTTTCTGTGACTCCTTATGCTCAAATTCTTATCCACAACAGTCCCAATACCTAAAGCTTAATAAGAAAGGCCTCATCTGATTTGTCAATATCTGAATTCCTGTAGATTCAAAATGCCCAGGAAGCTAAGACCTGATCCCCAAACTATCACTCAAACTATTTATATGGTCTCCATTCAAAATCCTTCCCCAGTTATTATACTACATTGCAAGTTCACCTTTGACAATCATTCTCTGATTCATCTGACAACAAAATGAAGATATGATGTAAATTGATTACTAAGTGAAATTTCAATTTTTGCAAAAGTGTTAGGGTTTCATTAAGTCAATGGAAGTTATGTTGAAGACCAACTTGTGTAACATTCAAAACCAGTAACAAGTAAGAATTTGGCAGTGACAACCAAAGGGGAAAGATTGCCAATTTCAGAGGCTAAGAGTGTTCCTTGAAAATTTTATAATTAATTAAATTATAAATTTAATTAACTTTATAAAGATTGCTTTTTAATAATTATGTAATTATTAAAAGAGATGAGGGTTATTTTCAACTATTACATGCTTTTTAGAAAAATATGACTCCATTCAATGAGTACATGTTTGTTTCTAATAATTAACTCACAATTACAAATATCCATAATATAAATTAAGAACATCATTATAACTTCTTTACTATTTACCATGACCTACCAGAGCCTGCGACAACTCTGGCACTGGAGACAATTCTGAACTTATTTCAAACCACACTTGGCCTCTCTACTGTTATTCCAATAGGTAAACTTGATCTTTTCTATGACTTTTGCCTCACTATTCCCTCTGCTGGGAATACCCCCTCAGATCTGCTCAAATGTGCTTCCTTCCCAGAAGCTTCCCTGACCACACTCTCTAAATTGGCAGCTCCAATAACTTTATTATGCTTTTGGTTCTTCATAATATCTGTCACTACCTAATATTTAATATGTTTGTCTATTTGTGTTTGTCTATAGACTACACTAGAATGGGAACTCTTTGAAAACAAGGATTTGTGGGTTTTATTCACTACCGTATCACTAGATATATGCCTATGGGTGGTATGTGCCATAGAAGCCACCCAGTAAATATTTTGGAATAAAACAAATAGAATATTTAGTATCTTTTTTCCTCAAGATAATGCTCTATTTACCCTTCAATTTTTGTTTATTTTGAAATCCTACCTCCTGTTTTAAGTTAGTTACTTTAAGTAGGATTTTTCCAAAACAAGTAATCTTTAGGTAATGAGGCTTCCCTTAATCAAATATTTCTTCCTTTGCCCTGCAAGACTGACAGATTTCATGTTACTATGCCAACACAGTTGATGATACTAGCTGCCCAGATATGGTTTGCTTCCACTGTGGTCCCAATACAGCAAGAAAGAGCAGTATTTGCAAAGGGACAGCAAATAGGGGCTGCATTTGCTATGAGAGTATGGTAGCAGTATTATTGACCTTGATTTCCCTATTAAAACAAAACATTTTATTGGGCAAAACATACCTCCTTGTTTAAATTAACTTTCAGATAACCAAATGTGTCCTTCCTTTTGATGTGATTCTAGGAACTCTGAAGTTATCTGATATAATTTTTTTTAATACCTAAATTTCTGCCAGGTTAGAATATATCAATACACATACATATATATATATATATATATATATCAATACACATACATAGATGTATGTATAAATATATATTTCTATACACATATATGTGTTAGGAAAGTATATTAAATAGGTATTCAATATACTAAAACTTAATGTATTAAAACTGCATTTGAAATCTTCAAGGACCAGAAATTCATATCACACATATTCCTTTATCAGACTCCTATAATTTAAAAAAAACCTCCCCTGCCTCTTGTTGCTTTCACCCATAATTGAATGGCCCTAAAAATTAATGGCTTTCATCTTCTGCTCTTCTGGCCAGATAGTCCCAGCTTCTTCAGTAGATTCTCATACTACATGACTTGGAATCCCTACAGCATCCTTATTATGTAGTCCTGGGAAAAGTGTGATATGTGCTCTTAAAGTGCAGGAGCTACACTGCACATATTACTCCAGGTGTAGTTTGTGGAATGAAACTACAAAGTAATTTGCATCTTCTTTTTAATATACTCTTGTGTGGAGTCTAAGATCATTATGAGTGGTGTTGGTGATTACATCACATTGGAGGCTGAGATTGTTACAGTCAACTATCGCCACAGATCCACATTTTTACCATTCAGAAGGCAAGAAATTGATTCATTGAACTCCAGCCCTAACTTTGCACATATTCATATGAAGTTTTATATTTTTTAATCTGACATTTCATGCTGAAAAGTGAAATCCAAACTTTCAGGTCTTTAAGAATACGCACTCTAGCAAAAATTATGTTGGCTAACTCGCCCAGTTTCATATAATCAGTTTTCTTTGGATATAGTCCTACCAAAACCTTGATGCATACAATAGTAATACTTTTATTCCACTCACAATTTTTTCATTTATGTAAATCAGTAAAGTATATTAAATAATTATTCAATATATTAAATCATAGATTATTTGAAACCATTTTACTTAGGGGTGTAAGTGGGAAAAGAAGAAATGAGAAAAAGGGGTTGGGCCCAGTATTCAGGGTGCTATTAGGATGAAAGATAGCAAAGTGAGGGCCACAGGGCTAATAAGTGGCAGCAAGAAGACACAAATTGATTCCAGATGGGAGTGGCATTTCTGTTCTCTTCAGCACCCTCTTTTTCCCAGCAAAGTGATACAGCTGAAGCATAGAGAGCAATTTAATGAGTCATCCAGTCAAAGGACAGCCCCATCCTTCCTTGGATACACATAAGCAGCAGATAGCTAAGATACCTGGGGCCCACTCACAAAACCTCTTTTGTTCTATGAAGGGGAAAGGGTCTTTTCTCCACAGATTTCATCCTACACCTATAAAGAGAAATTGTTCATTTTCTTTCTCTTCCCACAGTCCCATTTAACTACTCTGTTTTGAAATCTTAATAGCCTCCTCTTTCTTTACATATGCTATTCTGAGCTTTGGCCCATGTAAATCAGCCCCATAGTTCAACCTGTAATCTCTTTACAGTGTGTGATTCTGCATCTTTATTATTTTGCTCTTGATTTTGAGGATCAGAAATTCGGAAAGAGTACAGCTGGGAAGTATGTCTCTGATCCATGTTGTCAGCTGGGGCAGGTGGGATGAAAGACACCCTTCAAGATGACTTCTGCACTCACATGGCCAATAACTCAGTTCTCTTTCACCTTTTTTTTTCACATGTTTCTCATCCTCTAGGTCTTTCCATATGGCTTGAACTCTCACAGCATAGCGGTCTTAGGGTGAAATATCCTCTTACATGGCAGCTGACTGCCAAAACACCAAGGCAAAGTTTAGTCCACTTAAAGGCTTAGTCTAGATGGGCATAAGATCACTTCTGCATTCTCTAATGGTCAAAACAGATATTAGTCAGCTCAGATTCAAGAGCAGGATAGCAGACCCTCCTCTTATTGGAAAAATGAATTTTCAACCCTCTTGAATGGACCACAAATATTTACATTGATGCATCTAGGAATAATTATTGTTTCCTTATCCTAGAGGCATGACACATATATAGTTATACTTCTCATTTCAAAGGACCACTAGTATACACTTTTGGGGTACCTATATGCATGTAGAATGTATGTAGAGATAATATATGTATAGATAATATATGGAACATATAACTATTATTAGAGAGGCAAGATTTCTGGTATTCTCAAGGAACAAAAAGTCTGGCTACTTGATTTAACTAATTCAACCAACAGCCCTCAGTGATGTTATTTCAACATCCTGACAAGACGTGACCAGCCAAGAAGTGTGTTGCAACTCTCTAGTCATTTGTCAAAGACTGACATTTGCAAACAATTTAATGTTTAAACAATAAACTAGAGATCTAAAGATATAATGTTTAAACAATAAATTAGAGATCTAAAGATCTTTTTTTTTCTATAATAGCATCATTTTTACTCACACACATTCCTAACTGCATTCTTCAGTGGAAATTAAGGGGTGGAGTTGTTATAGCCTTCCACTGGGAATTGCTCATAATCCTGGCACACTGATGGGAAAATTCCACACCCTAGCCATTGTATGTCCTGTATGGCTTGAAGGAAGAAAAAAAATATATATGTATATAAGTATAATGTAATATATTATAAATGTAGACTATGTGTGTGTATATATAAACTATATATAAATAAAACTCCTAGCTTAAAGCATTTTACTACTAAAACCAGTATTAGCTAGTTAGATAAAACTGGATAAAATCCAAATATGAAGTAATTTTTGAACTTTATTTTGCTCAGTAGCAACAGAGAAAGATCATATGGTCTTGTCCTCCCTCTTTGTTTCTGCCTTGCCCTTCCCTCTTGCCTTCCTCTCTCCTTTCCCCAATCCTTCTCCCAGGAAGCTAAAAATTATGGGGTAATGTAACTTAGTAACATGTATCAGCTACCAGTAATATTGGAAAAACAATATAAAAGTCATATTTTGCTAAGCTTGGGTCAGGAATACTGTTTACTGATACTGAAAGCACTAGATGTGTTTATAGTTCCAAAAGCATAATGCCTCACTCCACAAGTATCTGTAATTACTAAATACATATTAGTACATATTAGTATAAAATAAAATTTGCCCTTGTCACTTCTTTGAGGCAATGACCTCACTGCCTCTTTATCGACCTTGTGAGCTGCTTGCCTCTTGGAGGTGGTTAACACACATCTAGAGAGAGTGCATTCCCTTGGGTGCTGGAGCCGTCTGAGGCTGCTGTGCTTCTATATTTGGTATCAATCCTTCAGCATAAGATTCAGCTCAGATCACTGCAGGGCCTTGTCACTGAACTTGATTTTGCACAGAAACCAACTAGCTTCTTAATGGTCCTCAAGAAATCATTACAAATGTATGAGTTATATTGTGACTTTTAACCAGAATAGGAAAGATCAAGTCCTAAAACCAGCATGACATGATTACTGCCATAAAACTAATGATCAGCAAGTGATCAGATGGTCAATCTGGTGAGCAAAAATTGAAAGTTCAGAATCAACATACAGAGAAATAAAAAAATTTAAAATAGATCTCTGTCAGAGAGACTTTTCATCACAAAACTAAAACACCACGAGCTTAAAAGCCTAGAAGCTGCCTCAGTTCTACATTTACACTCTCAACCTTGTGTGATGTGTGGCTAAGCTTTCCTGCACTTCTGCATCCTAAATTACAAGGCAGCTAGATTTGATGGTCTTTAAGGTCTTGGCCAGCTATAAAATTCTTTGATTCTTGAGAAATATAGAAATAAAGTTGCATGGCCCAGTTTGGGAAGGAAGAAAATAAAAAAAGAAAACTGTATACATAGGGAGGAAACTTTAAAGTTAAAACTATCTATTGTTTATAATGACCACATCACCACAGTAAGTAACTTAATGAAAGTGATAAAGGACGGACTGACCAGTGAATTTGAATTAATGGTATTACAATACTACTAAACATCATTTGGTTCACTACACACAATGTTAACTTCGGAGTTCTGCTTATAGACCTTTAAGAAACCTCAATAACCCCATCAAAAAATTATATTCTACAACCTCCCTGGTGTTGCAGCAGGTTGGGTGCAGTGCTATGAAACTGTCCCGCAGCCTCTGCAGCGCAGGTTCGATTCCCAGCCAGCCAGGGAGATACCCAAATGACGCGGCAGACCTCTCCTGTCTTGCCTGCTGCTCCCCTCGGCAGTGTATTTTGGTCCATCTGCCTGTTCTGCTTCCCGCTCTGTCTCTGGTGAAGTCTCTTACCCTTCCGTGCCTCTGGCCTGTACCCCAGTTTTTGTGTAAATAAATAAATAAATCTTTTTAAAAAAATTATATTCTATTTTTGGAAACAGAATAGGACTGTTTCAATACTGTTTCCCTCAACTTTCCATTGAAAAAGAAGTGTTATTTCTGTTACATTATGGGTAAATTGGTTTCTGTGGGCAAATCTGACTGTTTATGATCCCACCGTTCATGAAGTTTTTTCTATGGATGAAACCCATCTCTCCCCTTCCATTATAATCTGAAAGTCTGAGTGTAGGAGCAGAAGAAGGGAAGGGTTTGCATTGAGGTCATGGGAAAGCTCAGAAGGAGAAAACCAATGATGAGATGTATGATGAGAAGCATGAAAAGAAGTGAGGAAAGAAATAGCAAGCAATATGTGTGGCTATTAAAAGGCAATGGGGCTATCTGGATTTCCAGTAGACCCTGGCATTCTCCCCACTACCTGGATTGTCCGTTACTTCACACCCCAAGGATCCTTGCATCTTACCTATCTGTTATCCACCTCCTTCTCCACCTCCTTCTTGCCATCATGAGAATTAGCACAGAGGAAAAGGGTTTGCTTCACACTCCCTGAGCTCTGGCCACTGATCTGTATAGCCTGTGCTCATGTGGGCAGCGTTATAGACTGGGGTCTGCATTTACCATTCATGAGTGGGCAGAGTTTTTGTTGTACTGGCTATTGGCAAGAATTGAGTTAGGAGTTTCATGTTCACACTACTCAAATGGAGGGAGACCATGTCATTGGGCTATAAGAGGCTAATACTGGGACTAATTTTCCAGTCTAGTTATCACATTGTCTTGAACTCTCATCACTCACTGAACAGCTCTTTTTCTTGGCCTTCAGCCCTGCTAGGATTTAATGTAATGATTTTACTTCTTTTTTTTTTTTTTTTTTTTTACTTCACCAGTATACAAAAAGACAGAGGCACTAGTACAATAAACCCTGTATGCCTATCACCCAGCTTCAACAATTATCAGTCATTAGTCTTTTGCCAAATGCTGACTCCCCCAAAATAGCATCAAACTAACCTATTAATAACACAAAACAGAATTTATTCTTATTTGATAAGGTAGAACACTAACACTCATCAGTCTTAATACCCTTTAAAAGTGAGAATGGCAAAGCTGGGAAATTAACAAGATTGAGGGTTCTAGCTTAAGGTGGGCTTCTCAATGGGCTGAGGGCAAGATTAAGATTAAGGATCATCATATAATAAAGTATAATCCCTGGACACAGCAAGGTGAGGATTTTGAGGCAAAGGGTTCAAGGACTCTTGGGTGTAAACAGTGGCTTGATATGGTCTATTGAAGAACTGAATCCTTTGATATTCATCTAAATGTGTTTTATGGGCAGTTCCTCAAACACACAATAAATTTATTTATAATTTTTATCTTCCTGGGCAAGAGTACCTTGCAATTGTGAAATCTGATTGGTAAAATCAGTGGTTTAGTAAAGTTATATTTATAAAGCAACCAAATAATAAAATTGTGTTAATATACAATTATTAGCCCATCAGGGCTTCCCTGATGGCATAGGGTTAGGTCTCAGCACTATCACCATGAATGCCTGTGTTTGATCCCGGCCAGGGAGCTAACCCACATGGTGCAGCAGACCTCGCCTATCTCGCCCACTGTAGATCCACCTGCTCTGCTTCCCACTATGTCTCTGGTGAATCCTCTCATCCCCCCACACACATTTCTGGCCTACACCCAAGTTCTTCTATGTATAAATAAATAAATAAACCTTAAAATATGCACACACACACACAAACACACAGTTTGCGTCCCCAGTATTTTCAAGGTCCCACTCACTTTTAATGTTGCTGTTTGCTCGAGCATTTAGAATTTTTGCTTATTCCCTTTAGTATTCAAATGATGCACAGTTTATCTACACAGTCTGTAATTAGATAAAATCCCTAATAACCAAAACCCTCAATACTTGCATTTTTAAAAAGTTTTCAATTGTTCTGTTCTTAGCATTACTAGAAAAGCCAAGGAAATAACACTCATACTAGGAACTCACTGACACACTCTGAAATAAAAAATACTGGAGACTATTCACAATTTTAAAGAGCTCTAAACAGTAATCAATTTCTTATTGGTAGTGTCCAATCCATGATAGCAGCAGCAATAAGAACCAGAAGTACAAATTCATTGTGGGCTTTGTAGGGAGTGTGCAGGGTGATATCAGTTCCTTTTTAGTAAAGTAAGCTTCCTAAAGGGAAAAAACTGGCTAAAGAAATTCTGTCAATATATAATCAGAAATAGACTTCCTTTGGAATTCTGGTAAATATGCATGCATTTAGAGTAAAAACATAATTTGAATGTATTTTAAATGTAGGATAAATACCTGGGTTTGTGTGAACCTTGAAGAAATCGCTTAACATGTAATTCTTAATGTTTCTAAGTTTCAGATTCCACTATAAATAACCTTTCAAGCTTTTTAAAGACAGGAATCTAGAATTTATTGTTTTAAGTAATATCTGTCCTCAAGGAGATTTTTAAAGGCCAAGAGTAGGGAAGAAGGTCATCAGGTTGTGCTGGGATCTGGCCGTGCTGGACTTTATTCTGCACATCCGTGGCTATTCCAAAGTGGGATCCTGGCATGACTAGAGCACACTTCAGGGGTATGGATTTAACCGCCATTATCACCCTTGGATTAGGGCTGGTGGGTCTCTGTGCTGTTCCTATCCTTGAAAAGAGTGTTAGCTGTGAAGTGGTAATTTCTTTAGGACCAACTAGTACTTAGCTCTGGCTGAGCTCTAGCCCCCACTCACGGAATCTTGCCTCTGACTCGGGGCAATACTCTTCCACATCTTGCTTCTGTTCTTAAAAAAAAAAAAGTGATTAAGTCCAAACGGCATGGTAGTTTGATAGTGCATATTTTCCCACAGATACTATTCGAGCGTACTGGGAGGATTTGAATGACAGAAAAGCTTGGGTAAGAGAAAAGACAATTTAGTTAACTTGTCAATCCTCCCTCTCACATAACACAAATGCGTGAGACTCCTGCATACTGAAGTATTTCCCAGTAGAGCTGAGTCTCCATTTTGCCTCTTTTCTTTCCTATTTATAGCTCTAGAGACACTAATTACTGAGATATCAGCAGGGAGGGAACATTTTACAAGATGAAACAATTTATATAACTTCAATATGTATCAAATAAAATTGTCCCTTTTTAAAAAAATAAATTAACCTGCATGATTCAGACACATAAACACAAAGAGACACTTCTACAGCTTAAGACATGCATGCATGAAGCATGATAGCAATTCTTTATGTTTATGTCTGGATCTAGTATTGCTTTAAGACAGGGTGAAAATTAAGGATGTGTTACAGATTTATATATTGAAATTATAATATTTTATGATCATATTTTACCATGTAAACGAGTTATAGTATTAGGACATGATACATAACTTTTATATGATATATAAAGTTATGACTATTTCCAAATAAAAACATGGCTTTAAGAACTTTTGACAAAGCCAGTTTCTCTTATTTTAGAAAAATGAAGTTTCTCTAAAATAAAATTAATGAAAAACTATCTAAACACTCTAATAAGTAATAAGGTTATAGTGTGGTATTGCTGAGATTATACCACAAATCACTTGAACACATTGATTATATAACAACATAATTATTTGATTTGGTAAAATTTAAGAAGAAACAAATTTTGTACAATATATATAATAAAATTATGTGTTTTAATTTTACTATTCTTCTAAACACCACTAATCCATTCAAAGAACAATTATATATTTGCAATGATAAATTCACTTCTCTGGCATTTTCCCAGATTTAATTTTATTAAAACCATAGCTTAAAGATATTCTGATTTTATAGTATGAAGATATATTTGCAATAAATTGGATTTTACTAAAGAATGTGTTCATTTGTTATTAATTTAAAATATTTGTATTCCTGCTCCAGTTTCCTCAGGTATTGGGGTGGGCTTGTTTCCAGCAAAATCTTTATTCATTAACCATAATTAATATTAGTACCTTTGATGTGCCAAGTAGATTGGAGAGAATAAATATTTATGTGATCAGACCACAGGAAAGCCTTCTGCAAGAGTCCTTAACTCAAAAACTCAGAGATCAAAAAAAGCCTGTGAAGCAGACAGGAAGGAGGAGGTGATGACTATGATAGATAAGGCAGAGTTCAAGTTCCCTTTGCTTGAATAGCCCCAAGCCATTGGTGCCACTTTGCAGTCTTCACTTCATTTTTTATTTTTTAAAAAGACTTATTTATTTATTTATGCATACAAGAGCTGGGTGCAGGCCAGAGGTGCTGGGGGGGGGGCAGGCGGGGGGAGGGTGGGGGTGAGAAGATTCACTAGGGACAGAGTGGCGAACAGAACAGGCAGTCTGACTGAAATACACTGTTGACGGGAGCAGCAGGTGAGTCAGGAGAGGTCTTCGTCACCATGTGGGTAGCTCCCTGGCCGTCTGGGGCTCGAACTCGTGCTGCACAGGCAGCAGATTGCCTCATAGTGAGGTGCTTAACCCCTTGCGCCACTAGGGAGGCCCTGCAGTCTTCACTTTAAACTGAGGGTAGCAAGGCCATGAACTAACACTTCCCTGGTGCTCTTTCACCATTTATATTTGTTCTTCTTACTACTATATTCATTTTCCTCCCCTCTCCTCCTTTTTCTCCTCCTTCCCTTACACCTCCTCCTCCTTGCATTACACCTGCTCTTCCTCTTCCTCCCCCCTCCTTTTTCTCTTCCTGTCTCCCTGTCTCTCCTCTCTTCTCCTGTCTCTTCCTTTACCCTCCCTCTTCTCCCCTCCCTCTCTCTCTTTCTCTCTCCCCATCTCCTCTTTTCCCTCTCTCCACATTGGCTTCTCTTTTTTTCTGTTCCCATTGTTAAATATAACTGTCATGCACACTTTCACTTCAGTCACAATTAAAAACTAATTGAGGATAGAAAAGGCTCTTAGCTAGCACCATTTATTACATGAACAAGGGTACAGTTTTCTAGAGATGTTGGTTTGAACACCAAAGTTCTCTCTCCAGGATAACGGCAGACTGATTCAAAATTAAAATGCCTTGAAGATGTGCATTAGGACAAAAATAAAATCAAAGGAGTTTTTGCATCCGATAACCAAATATTACCCATTTCTCAAGCTCACAACCTTATACACAAAGTAAATTTATCATATACTTGTACATTGGAATATGAAAACCAACTTGTCACATTAAAAATAATACTGGTCATACAGGTATATAATCGATGGTATACCTAATTCTATTTTTGCACCTATTCAGACCTAATAATCATTACCTGAGAAAATATATCCTCTCTGTTAATACCTAGCAGAGCACATTTAGCACCAGAGTCTGTGAGCTAACACGTCTACTCCCATGTAATGGCAATGGGATAGAAATAACTGTAGCTAGAAGACAAAGGTGCTAGGGGAATCATCACAAAGAACTCAGCAAGTTAAATACCATTATGCTGACAATATGGCCACAAAAGTCTGAACAGGATAGGAAAAATGCAGTTTGCTTGATGTTCCAACACTTGACCTTTCTGACTCTATTTCTTCAATTTCTTCTCTGAAATCTTCACTTTCAATGTTTGTGGCAGCTATATTCCTTTACTCTAAGTATTCATTTATAGGCTTTTAAATGTCAAATAACATTTAAAACACCAAATATTTAAACACAAAATACAACAATTTATGGAACTAGACATTAGGAATTACAGAGGCATTTTGAAATGCAAGGCCAAATGATGACTGGCCTTGCTTTAAGTAAAAAATTCATGGAATCTGGGGCCTCCTGGTGGCACAAGGGGTTAAGCACCACACTATGAAGCAATCCGCAGCCTCTGCAGCATAAGTTCGATCCCCGGCCTGCCAGGGAGCAACCCACATGGCGAGGCGGACTCTCCTGACTCACACACTGCTCCCCTCAGCAGTCCATTTCAGTCAGTCTGCCTGTTCTGTTCCCCACTCTGTCTCTGGTGAGTCCTCTCACCCTCTGCCCCCACATCTCTGGCCTGTACCCCAGCTCTTGTATGCATAAACAAATAAATCTTTAAAAAAATTCATGGAATCATAAAATAATGCATGGGTGTGTATACATACATTAGGATGTATGATTGCATGTATGTAATGGTTTCTTCCTTGACCACATCACTGCACTCTAAAGTTGGAAGATGTGAGTTAAAACCCTGGGGCTCCAATGTCCCTCATGCCAATCACCCCTGCCCGAAGAATGCAAATGACACAAGTTGATGGTTTCCTAAGCTGATAAGGGGACTGAAGACATAGTCCAGAAGTGTGGAAGAGTTAAATCCCTATAAAGTAAAACACTTTCCCCCAGTAGGAAATGGGGGACAGGAAGGAGTCAGGCACATACATCTGCCCTCCTTTCCCACTTTCATGGATTAAAATGAGGTGCATATTCTCTTTGGAGCTCCTAAGGAGTCCTTCACTTTAGGGAAGCTGTCTTCTGAATGATCTGCCACGTTTTTTGTGTTGGTTCATTGGGACATGAGACATGGTAATCAGTTGTGACCAAACTAAAATGCTTTGAAGTTGTTTAGTCCTGTGTAAGAATTTATATGGAGAATATACTGTATATTGTCTTTTGGGTACCTATATTCATTGCTTTGAGCAATGGTACCACCTCTAGCTGTGATAATATGATCCCAAACAAGATGACAACATGGGAAGCTGGAAAAAAGACATCCTGGAATTGCTTGAGATCCCTTTAACCAAGTAAGTCTGATCTGTCTTCTCCTCTTAAAGTGACAAGTTAGTAAGTCCCAGTTAATCAACTGATTTTGAATGTTTGTAAGCCTTGCCACAAAATTCATATGTTGAAGTCCCATCCTCAGTGTGATGGAATTTCAAGGTGAAGTTTTGAAGGTAACTAGGTTGAGATGAGGTCATGATTGTAGGGTGCTCAGAATGGGATAAGTACCCTCATAAGAAGAGATGAGGCAGCTCACCTTCTGTCTATCATGTAAGAAAATAGTGAGAAGACATCCATTAGCAAGCCAGGAAGGGAATACTCACCAGGAAGGGAGCTGGCTGGCACCTTGATCTTAGATTAACCAGACTCAAAACTATGAAAAGTAAATATTGGGCCTCTCTGGTGGTGCAAGGGGTTAAGATGCAACCTATGAAACTATCTGCAGCCTCTGCAGCACAAGTTCGATCCCCCAGCCGGCCAGGGAGCAACCCACATGGCGCAGCAGACCTCTCCTGACTCACCCACTGCTCCCCTCAGCAGTGTATTTCAGTCAATCTGCTTGCTCTGTCTCTGGTGAATCCTCTCACCGCCCGCGCCTCTGGCCTGTGCCCCTATTCTTATATGTATAAATAAATAAATCTTAAAAAAAATCTATTTAAGCCTCATAATCTGTATTTTGTTATAGCAGAACAAGCTGACTAATACAATAACAGTGATAACCTACCTAGGTTCAACTTTGTCACTTATTTCTCTCAAACACAGTTAGAATTAGTAAACAGAAAGGAAAAAAGAAGATGATCAATGAATGAAGGGGTCAGAGTAAAGTTGAAATGCAATGATTCTCTCTGAAATCTTCTCAAAACACAAACAATTAAAGAAATACATTTTCTGTGATACTCAGAATTGCTAATGTTGACCTTGGCCTTTCCAAGTACCTTAGGACGTCAATGCTGAATGCTCTGGACTGTATCCCATGGAAACAGGATTAAATAGCTTCATCCAAAGTCACAGTTAGGGCATACTCTAGTCAGCAAAAGGAACGGAAATATCATCTGCAGTCCCCTAATAATATTTGCCCCAAGAGTTAATTCAAATTTATTTGGTTTATTATGCAGAGGGAAAAAAACATTATCTAAAAATCCCAGCTTTCACAAAGCCAGGGATCTTAGAAGTCAAACCACAGATTCAGCCATTTACATCACCAATAATAGAGATTCTATAATTAGAGATTGGCCACTGCAATCATTTCTGATGCTTCAGACAGCTGGATCAAGCTGATTTCATCACAGTTTTGTCAAGCTAGAATGTCCCATTTCTTCCCCTTTTAAAAGAACTCAGCAAAATAGTGTGATTCAGAAATGCATAGAATCTCTTTGCACACCCAAATCTCTAACAAAGTATTTTTTATATCTATACATTTTTTTCTAGCTTCACAACATCTCCCAGTTAAAACACTTTTTTTTTTGTCATGGAGCTCCTGGGTGAGATGCCTAGGAAGTCTTTCATCGTGACTTCAAATTGATGACATTCAGAATGGTTCTTTTGAACTAAGTCTTATATTCAATCCCATATGAAAAGAAACATTGGTTTATTTTCTCCAACAGCAGCTGTCTGAGAAATTTTAACACTAATAACCATGGCAAAAGGAGTGACAATGATGTCAATATTTTTATTATTATGGAAAAGTAGGCACTCCAGACCAGATGCTTTTTAGTACAAATTCTAAGTCAATGGGAGTTCCCTCCTAGATTTTACTCTGTGCCTCAAAATCCTTCTTTCCATTAAAAACTGGAGCTACTGAATATATTTTGACCATTTGTAGGGTAAAGAAAATATCAGGCTTTTCTGCCCTTCCGCCATCAGGATAAATGATGGATCCTTGTCCTGAATGCATGCCTGATGGCGGGCACCTGGAATAGGGTGTGGGCAGAGGTAGATGGGATTCAGCTGAGTTAAGACTGTGCTTTTAGGGCGGCGTCACAGGAACGCCAGCAGCAGCACCAGTAGCAGCAGTAGAAGCCGAAGCCGAAGCCGAAAGAGAAGCCGAGAAGCAGCAGAAGAACGCTAGAGAGCCCAGATAGAGTGAAGACTTGCTGGGGGCTGGGAGGCCTGCCAGCCTCCCAGCCCCCCAGCCAGCACCCCTGCCTGCCATATGCCTGGTGAACCCCAAATAAAAAACCTGCAAAACTACTGAGGACTCTGACTCCTCCTTTACCCGGTCTGCATGGGATCAGAAAACCTGCCCCGCGTCCGTTCCTGCCTTTACAATTGGCGTAAGTCAGCAAGATCCATGCAGACGGGTATTGTAGCCCTCCGAAGACCTGGAGGGACTAAGGAGAACAGACTGTTTGCCTGTGATGATGCTGGAGGCGCCATGGCGGCACAGAAGGTGGACAACACCCACGAGCTACAGGACGAGACCTGGCGTGAAGGAGATGCCCAAAAGGACCAGCCAACGACACCGGAAAGGACCAGCCACCAACACCGGAAAGGACCAGCCAATGACCCCTGAGGCAGCAGGCCATTGCTGACGCAGGGAGAGGCCAATGGACTTGAACTGATGGACTGATGGACTTGGACTGACAATCCCACCAGAAGGCGGAGGACCTTGGCAGGTTATGTTTTTTTTTTGAGAATCTGGGGGTGGCCAGTGGGCCTTGATGGCCAAAAGCAGCCTGTGCATGCCCAGCAGCCAGGTGGAGGAGAAGAGCCAACTAAGAAGGCAAAAGCTGGTACTGATGCTAAGTTGAGAAGCCCTAAGCGGCTGTTAAGCAGCCTGGGTATGCTGAAGCCCTGTGAGTCTCGTAAAATCACCTGTGGGTGATGCCCTGCTCATTCCTGAGTGAGGGTGAGGAGCTGAGGAACCTGTCCTTGGGGGACGGGTGGGGAACGTGGCTTGGGGTGGAGCCCAAGCCACATGTAGAGTTTTGATCCCCAACCCATGTGCTTGTGCAGTGGGTTGGCCTGAGTGCAGGGGTCTGCGAGTCGCATGGGTGGCTATGAAGGCCGAGTGTTGGAGCGACTGCAGACCGAAACCCTGAGGGTTGGCGATTACCCCCAACAGAATAAAATTGCCAATCCCAGAGCTAGTGCATCCTGGGGGTGGATGCTGTGTGTGCCTTGTAGCCGAGACTACAGCCAGAGAAGGCCAGGAAGCCTGACGGCTCCTGGTGTGATATAGTAGATGCCGTGAGTGATTCCCCTCCCTCGTATGAGCAGTGCCTTCGGCAGCAGATTTGGTGGCTCATCTGCTGGTACCAATAATTGTCTTTTGCACTAGGTTGGGGCCCTGCCTGGGCTTATTTGTATTCTGTTGTATTTTGTTGTGATGTATTTGCTTTTGTGGGCCATGGCTGCATTGTTGTTTGCTTAGAAAATTGTATATATATGTATAGACTGTATGGCAGAAAACCCTGAGGGGGTGGACTGTAGGGTAAAGAAAATATCAGGCTTTTCTGCCCTTCCGCCATCAGGATAAATGATGGATCCTTGTCCTGAATGCATGCCTGATGGCGGGCACCTGGAATAGGGTGTGGGCAGAGGTAGATGGGATTCAGCTGAGTTAAGACTGTGCTTTTAAGGGCGGCGTCACGGGGACGCCAGCAGCAGCACCAGTAGCAGCAGTAGAAGCCGAAGCCGAAGCCGAAAGAGAAGCCGAGAAGCAGCAGAAGAACGCTAGAGAGCCCAGATAGAGTGAAGACTTGCTGGGGGCTGGGAGGCCTGCCAGCCTCCCAGCCCCCCAGCCAGCACCCCTGCCTGCCATATGCCTGGTGAACCCCAAATAAAAAACCTGCAAAACTACTGAGGACTCTGACTCCTCCTTTACCCGGTCTGCATGGGATCAGAAAACCTGCACTGTGCCCAGTCCGGCCCTTTACACCATTGTTCTCACCTTTGTTCTTTTTCGTGACATGGGAGGCTGGTCTTATATTTTAATGTAAATGACAAAGTTAAGAATGTAGCAATTAAGAATTACTCGAAGTTTTTGCCTTTAACATAGTGCCAAAATACTAAAACACTTTTACAAATTAGTAATTTATTTATTTCACAGTTATTATAAGGTATTATAGGGATAGCCAGATCAAATCTAAGGGAATATATGAATATATTTTACAAGAAAAAAATACTTCCTTATTACACCTTCAACAAGTCATTCACTAGTTGGCTACCACCAAAAACTAAGGAAAGACTAAAGAAATATGATTTTTGAGTTATTTGTAGATCTTGGATATTAGACCATAATCAGATGTATAAGGTGTAAATATTTTTTCCCAATCAGTAAGATGTCTTTTTCTGTTAATGGTTTCTTTCACTGTGCAGGAATCTTTTAGCTTGATGCAGTCCCAAATGTTTATTTTTGCTTTTGTTTTCCTTGCTGTTGGAGTCCAGGTCGCAAAGATATCTGATATTTATGTTTCTCTGTGGAGCTCAGGTTGGTCCTGGAAAGAGAATAAAGTTGGGTTTTGTCTTCTGATTTGATTAGTCACTTTTTGCTGTTTGATTGTGAGTTCAATTCATTTACATTAGGGTAATTTTTGATATATCAGGATTAGTTACTGCCATTTTTGTCTTTAGTTTTCTGCTTTTTTCTATTTTATTCTGTTTTGTGGATTTTCTAGTCTTAAATTTAGATGCACAAGCTCCTTTTAACATTTCTTGCAAGAGGGGCCTAGTTTTGACAAATGTCTTCAGTTTCTATTGTCTGGGAAGACTTTTATTTTCTCTCTGTTATATGATGGAGAGTCCTTCCAGGATACAGTATTCATAGATGGCAGCTTTACCTCTAAGTATTTTTAATGTCTCTTTCCATTCTCATTGTGTGTAGGATTTCCTCAGAGAAGTCTGATGTAGCCTGATAGGAGCATCTCTATAGGTTATCTGCTTTTATCTCCTTGCCACCCTCAATAGCTTTCCTTTGCCTGGTGCTCTTGGCAGTTTCATGACAAAGTGTCTTGGTGTGGATTTCATTACATTTAGATCTCCAGGTGATCTTTTAGCTTCGTGGACATGTATAACTAGTTTCTTCCCCATATTTGGGAGTTTTCCTCTAATATTTCTTTGAATAAGTTCTATATTCCCTTTCTTTCCCTTATGGAATACCAATTATCCTTATGTTACCTTTTTTAATGGAGTTGTATAGTTTCTTCTTTTTTGTATCCTTATATTTTTCTTTCTTCTTCCACCTGAATCCTTTATGTATTATTATCTACGAAGTCACTGATTCAATAGTCCATTTGCTCTATTCTCCTTTCATTGCTTTCTCGGAATATTTTATATGCTCAAGTATTCTTTAACATTCTCAATCTCTGTTATTTTCTTATTTAAAGTTTCAATTTCCATTTTCTGTTACCATTTTTATTTCTCAGTTTATATATTTGTTTTCCTGATTCTTTTTGTATCTCTGTGATCAACTTTTCTGTGTTTTCTTCCACTTCTCTGAATTTATTTATCATGGCAATTTTGTACATTTTATGTTAGAGGGAGGTATAATCTTCCATTATCTGTGGTTGGAGTCTGAGGAGTTGTTTGCTCCCTGACAAATTCCCATGTATTCCATATTTTTCTAGTAGGTGGCATTATGATTTTCTGTGGGTTTTTTTTTGTTGTTTGTTTGTTTGTTTTAGTTTTTTGACCTTTGCTGATCCATAGACTTTGGGAAGGCTGATGTTGAAGCTATTGAATCATGGGGTGAGAGAAGGGCTTGGAGGGATATAACTGTCAGTGTGAAGGTGCTGGGAATGGGGGCTGGCTCATGTTTGTGGCATGTTTACATCTAAATATATAAAACGGGGTATTCCTATGTTTATTGCAGCACTATTTACAATAGGTAAAACCTGGAAACAACCTAAATGCCCAAAAATAGATGACTATTGATCTATTATGATCAAGATGTGGTATATATACACAATGGATCTATTGATCTATTGATCATGATCAAGATGTGGTATATATACATAATGGAATGTTATTCTGCAATCAAAAAAGATAAAATCATGCCATTTGCAGCAAAGTGGATGGAGCTAGAAGGAATTATGTGTAGTGAAATAAGCCAGAAGGAAAAAGAAAAATATCGGATGGTTTCACTTATAACAAGAGTATAGGGAAACCAAATAAGATATCAGTGTAAAAAAATAGTAACAGTATAAAACACAACAAAGCAAAAACAGACAATTATAAATAAGAGACGCACTGCAGGGGAGGAGGAGGGAGAGGGATCAGAGGGAAAGACAGAGGAGCACAGGGGACTGAGGTGATGGTGCACGGGTGCATTGGTGAATGAAACTCCATGGGGACTACACCTGAGGGGGTGGGGGGAAGCAAATATTGTTTAAAAATGAACAAGGATGTAAAAAAATTTAAAAAACTAATTAATAAAAAATAATTAAAAATGAATAAATATATAAAATGGGGTATTGTGAAATATATAAAAAGCACATCTAAATTATGAATTATTACATAGTCAATATATATTTTCTAAGCATTTTAATGACTTTTGAAGTTATCAAGATGTGATGTTATTTTAAAAAATAGGTATTAGAATTGTTTATGTACATAAGCTGAACTGTATACATATGAATAAAATTAAACTAACAATTAACAGTGAGTATTGCTGCATAGGAGAATTTTATGGTAAATCTTGTATTTCCTCTATTTCTGTTAATTTCTTCAACAAACATTTATCAGAGGGTAAAAACTGAAATTCTCTCTCTCTCTCTCTCTCTCTCTCTCACACACACACACACACACACACACACACACACACACGCGCGCGCACATGCCTGAAGGAAAATATCCAAAGTTTGAGTCAAACTGGATTTAAAATAGAAACATGCTGATAGCTAAGAACCCTCTGGGTGAGCCAAATTAAATGATTATGCTGTAAACACTCAAATCCCTGGCTGTCCTTAGTTTTATCTGCAAAAGGGACCTATAGCCAAGGCCTTGGAGCTATATGGAACATAAAAGATCTAGATCCTCCCAGGCTGATGTAATTGTTAACCCATCTCACAGATATTCTTGACTTTTCCCCTAAAATTTATTGCTCCTGTCAATGTACAGATAACTCATGAGAGCTCTAGTGTTGCAGGAAAAACAAAATCAAATAAGTTATCTTGAAATTCATGGCAAAAGGGATATAGAAACTGATGATTCACATTTATGATATTATTTACAGTTCCTAACTTCCATAGCAATTTACACATATATTGACTTATAATCAAAATGTGAGTTATGCAGGACACACATTATCATTACTTTACAAATATGCTTGTTTTCCCAGGTACTCACAGCTTTTCTAAGTGGCAAAGCCTGATTTAAATTACAGTATCTTTAACCCAATCTTATGAAACTTTCACTTAACCATGATACTATTCTTCAAACATCTCCTTCGTGCCTCCTATTAGAATTTTTCATCTTCAGAAAGAGTACTGTGCCATATACAACTTCTCTGAGATTCTTAAGAAAACTATAACAGTGTTGTAGGGCTGCTTCTAAAACCATGTATCAATGCAGATGACTAACACTAGAAAAGGAGCCAATTTTATAAAAGCAGTCTTATGGGAAGATGGACTGCATATCCATCAGCCAATTTTCTTGCTCCAACAAATGTTTCGGAGTCTTGAATTACATCAAACTTGAAAGTCATACTCCCGTATTAGGTAGGACTGAAAGTTGCAAGTGACAGAGACACAATTTAAGCTTGCTTAGGCTAAAGGTATGAATAGTCTCACCAGAAGGGAAGCAGTACAACTGGGTATTAAAAATAACTGGGGCCAAAGCCTTGACCAAAGTTAGTACTTTCTCATCTCTACTTCATTTGGAATATTACCTTCATTTTCTTAGAACACCTTCCTTTGCATGGCCTATGTTCTGAACTTAGCAACTACTGGATCCTAAGGGTCCAATCCTTATGATCTCATTTAACCTTAATTACTCCTTTAGTAACTTCACTTCCAAATATAGCCTGACATGTTATGGCTTTTCATTGGTGGTGTCCTGGTATCAATTTCCAACAGGAGTGTGGGTGGGTTTTCCCACACTAAGAAGCAACTCTTGGATATCTGAGAATTCAACTCAGTTCAGACACTATTTACCAGGATGCCCTCCTCAGGTGCCCATTCAAGCAGTGATTATTGGCTAAAACCAGAGGTCCCCAGGATACCCTTCCCAGGCTTGAATAATTTTCTCAACAGGCACACAGAACTCAGGAAATCTGTTTACTCACTAGATCATTGATTCATTACAAGGGATACTAAAGGATAAGAATTCAGTGAGATTGAAGAGATGCATAGGCTAAGGATGGGAAAAAGGTGCCTAGCTTAAAATGCCCTCGCAAGGTTTATCATTCTCTCCCAAATTTCCATGTGTTCACCAACCCAAAACTCCATCAGCCTCATACTCTCAGGTTTTTATGGAAGTTTTATTACAGAGGCATGAATGGTTAAATTACTGACCATTGGCAGTTGCCTTCAACCTCTAGTCCCTCTCCCCTCCTCTAAGTTTGGGGGTAGAAGTGGAACTAGAAATTTCAACTCAGTGATCACAAGGTTAGTCCCCCTGGCAACCAGTCCCTATCTCCAGGTGTTTTCCAAAAGTTACCTTCACTAACATAACATTTATCTCTCACAATATTTAGGAAATCCCAAGTCTTTTTGGAAGCTGTGAGCCGGGAACTATGAATGAAGACCAAATATGTATACTAAATGTTTCTTGGTCATCTGAATAATTAAAATATATATTTCATGTAAATAATAATAGTACAGATTTCAACATACAAATATTGAAGGGACATAAATATTTGGTCCTTAACAGATTGGGCTAGCAATTGTCTAATGAAGAAGATTGCTACTTCCAAAACAGGGAAAAAAAATTTTGACAGACAATACAATAGATTGGCAGGTGTCCACTAATAGGATCTCTATTGCTGTTACTCTAAGCATCTACTTAAATGGGGAGATGTTTATTTTAAAAACCAAACAAAATGGAGTGTGATGAATATTTTCTTATAAAAATTCTGGAGACTGGGCCTCCCTGGTGGCACAAGCAGTTAAGCACTGCACTATGAAGCAATCCCCAGCCTCTGCAGCACGAGTTCCATCCCCGGCCCTCCAGGGAGTAACCCACATGGCGAAGCAGACCTCTCCTGTCTCGCCCACTGCTCCCCTCAGCAGTGTATTTCGTCAGTCTGCCTGTTCTGTTCCCCACTCTGTCTCTAGTGAATCCTCTCACCCCCCAGACCTCTGGCCTGTTACCCCAGCTCTTATATGCATAAATAAATAAATCTTAAAAAATATATTTAAAAAAAATAAATAAAATTTAAAAAATCTGGAGACTGACAAACATACATCATTCTACTTCTGAATTGAGAGAGGACATTTATAGGATTTGGTTCTTCTTTGGTACATTTCACACCACAAATCATAGCCAAATTGTTTTAGCTGGTAAAACATTTAAAGCTTCAGATATCCATCTGTGCTATTAAAAATAGAACTATCAGGAAAGCCAGACAATATTGAATATTTAAATTGTGCACGTTGATATATCTTCCAAAATAAATCAGATGCAAAATATGAACACAAATGAAGAGCTAAAACTTGCCATTTGTTAAGTGTTCTAGAATACAGTTAAATAATAGGATGATAGAGCAAATCTCGTCTCCTCTTCCCCCCCAATATTGTTGATAGTAACGTATATAATCTGTATCCTTTCTTTCTTTCTTTGACAGTAATTACAGAACAGGCTTGGTTATTTATCAGCTTGTTCCTGATAGTAAAATCATGACATCTAAATGGCAAAAATATTTATCTTTTCACATTCTATGGAAGGAAGGTGGGATTCTATCTCATTCAAAAGTAGCTTTAAGACATAAGCTTTGAATTAAAAGGAACAATAAACAGACCAAACTCTTAAGATGAAAATTGCTGTGCTGAAACAATAGAAAACAACAATCAACCCAGACACTTGCAGTCATATTAAGTCATAAATGTATCAAAAGCAAAGGATGTGATTAGATTTCTGGCCACCTAAAACAAAATTTGCAATCAAGAGAGACACATAAACTAAAGATGAATTATATAATAAGGTAATAAATCTTTCATTTCTGCAGAATAAATAATATGTCAAAAAGTGAAATACATTAATACTTTATAGTTCTAGTAATATATGTGTTCTTTATAAAGAAAAATGTATAGTGGGGACTATACTGTTGACTCTTGAGTGTCAGTCATGTATTAGCTAACTCTGCACCCATATTTTAATATTAAATTACATAATCCATTAGTGTCTCCCCCTCAATTCCTTGCAGTGTTTTTGGTGATTACAAAAGCAACTCTCTTTCTCTCTCTCTCTCTCTCTCTCTCTCTCTCTCTCTCTCTCTCTCTCTCTCTCTCTGATACATGGCATGGCTTTCTCTAAATAAAAATTTTAAAATATTCTTACTGAATCCACTTTCTATCCTTTATTGTCCTCCAACTGGATGAAGGAGTCAAAAAGTCATAATCAACCTCATAAATCAAACTTGAATATTTTCTTTGAAAATGTGCTTCTTGGTGGTTGATTGCCTTACCCTTCTTAACCCCCTTTAAATCTGATTCAACCACCTACCAACGGATATCTCCGTGCAATTTTCCAATAATTTTGAGAGTTGTAAATCAGGAACTGTAAACGAAGACCAAATATGATGAGAAATGCACTTTTGTAATATCAATGACCATATATATAGATAGATACACACACACACATATATATATTATATATATATATACATATTTCTATAAATCACAACACTGCACCTGCTAAATAACCATCCAGATCTTAGCTTCACACATTTTGCACATGTTCCCCATGGCCAAATATATTACCCAAATTTAGTGTTTCCCACTTCAGTTATTACACCTGAAGGCTTTCTAAGGTGATAAGAAATTTATACTAACATGCAACTTTGATTTAAAGAAAAGGTTTTGGTGGCCTTTTCAGGTCACCCTAACTGGTCAAGTTTGTTTTTTTTTTAAAGAGAGATACTTGGATGAATACCATATTTTCATGACATAATGAAGCTAAGCTTATTTTAAACTCAAATAGAATATTGATGGAAGGTGAAGGTAATAAGTTTTCCATTGACACACTGGAGCAGAGTTTTAAACAGGCTTTGGAGAAAACAGGTCACAATAGAGTCTTAAAACAATTGCTGTGTCTGTGATGTCTTTAATTTCCATAGGCTAATTTGTGTTTCATAATAAGCATTTTCTATAAGCAATATAATTTCTAATTCTAAATTAATCCCTATAATTAATATATATGCCATTTATTTGATATGATTTTTAATTGACTATGAAGAAAAAAAAGGAAATTTACATTAAATTACCATACTTTATCACTCTGGTATTCATTGCTACATACATTTTTTTGAAAGTTTAATTCTCATTGCAAGCTCATAGAGTTATCATTACCATACCCATGGATAAGAGAGAGAATGAGGACAAGGATAAAAACAGAAGCAAGCAAGACAGAAAAAGAAACAACTAAAATGTAATGTGTACTTCTTATTACATTGCAGCAGAATATCACCTTAAATTTTTAAAACTTTTATGCCCACATTTTCATAAATGATGAATTACACATTAAAATGAAATAATTGTAAAAAATAAAAGAGTATTTCACAGGGAACAAATTTTCTCTCCTGTTGACTCTAGGTAGACCCCACAAGCTAGATCATTGATAAGCCTAATACAGATCCCCAAAGATAAATAACTCACTGTAGGAAATGTATAATAAATTAATATTAAATACTCTTATGAAATCAGGAGAAAAATAATATGAACAGTCTGGGGAATGATGGGCAAAGGATATTACTAAGAGAAGACCTATGAAGATAGGGAGGCAGAAAGGAAAGCTTCGAAGTTCCCCCATTTCTAGTATAGATCTCTGTAATCACAGTCCTTATCAGTCATGATAAAAAATTAGTTAAGAAAAAATATATGATTCATTTTAATGATTAAAGAAGAAGAGAAGATTATAAAGACTAACATTAAAACACCAAGAATAAGAGAGAAAAAAAGAAAAGGGATAAAATACAAATTAAAATTGGAGAATAACAAGATTTATAAAGACAAAAGATTAACAATCAAAAGTAATAAAAGAAAATAAATGATGCTTAAAATAAATAAAGTATAAAAGGCTATGAGCCTCCCCTGGTGGCGCAGTGGTTGAGCACTGGGCTGCAAAGCTGCCCGCAATCTCTGTAGCACCAGTTCAATCCCTGGCCGCTAGCGAAGGTTCCACACTGCATGCAGACCTTTCCTGCCACACCTGCTGCTCCCTTCAGCAGTGTATTTCATCGGTCTGCCTGTTCTGTTCCCGTCTCTGGCTCTGGTGAGTTCTCTCACCCTCCCGTGCTTCTGACTGTACCCAGTGCTTGTATAAATAAATAAATAAATCTTTAAAAAAAATTTTTTTTAAAAAGGCTACAGGTCAAGGAGATTAAGGAATAAAAACCTAAAGGATAAAAATACATGAAATAAATTTTTTGACAAAACCCACATAAATACAGGAGATTAAAGATTAAGAGCAGGAATTAGGACATAAAAAGGTAAAAGTCAAATAAAAATTTAAATACATCAGTATAAAGAGGATTACGTTTAAAGCCTTTAAAGTGAAAAGTTAAACTTTAGAGAAATCATTGAAATGAAATGGTAGAGAATGACAATGGACCCCAGTGGGAGGTGATATGACTACTGTCAAAGACTCTTGGGCCGAGTCTCTTTCCCCTCATAAGAAGCTCCCTTTTAAGGGGCTATATGTTGTTGGGGCCTGCAGCTGGTACGCTGAATCAAAAATATGCAGATTATAATTTGAAAACTCACCTCCAGCAGCAAGAAAAACAAAGGAGAATATAAACAGCTGGGACCACGTCAAACTAAAAAGCTACTGTACAATGAAAGAGACAATGACCAAAACAAAGAGAAAATATTTCCACACCATACATCTGATAAGGGATTAATATTGAAGGCCTACAAAGCACTTACAAAAAGCTCAAAAATAAAACAAACAACCCAATCAAAAAATGGACAGAAGAGCTAAATAGGTACTTCTCCAAAGAAGACATGCAGATGGCTAACAGATATATGAAAAAATGTTCATCATCACTTTTTATCAAGGAAATGCAAATCAAAACCACAATGAGATACCACCTCACACCTGTGAGAATGGAGAATGGCCTATATTTAAAAAAACAAAACAAAACAAACAACAAGTACTGGCGAGTGTATAGAAAAAGGAGCCATATCCACTGTTGGTGGGAATGTAATCTGGTCTAGCCCCTATGGAAAGCTGTGTGGTAGTTCCTCAAACCACTAGAAATAGATCTGCCATATGACTCACCTATTCCACTCATAGGAATCTATCCAGCGAGTACAAAAACACTAATTCAAAAGGAAATCTGTACTCCCTATGTTTATTGCAGCACTATTTACAACAGCCAGGATATGGAAATGATCAAAATGCCCCAAACACATGAGTGTATTAGGAAGATGTGATATATATGAACAATGGAATACTACTCAGCTATAAAAAAGATAAACTCATACCATTTGTGGCAATATGGATAGAGCTAGAAGGGATTATGCTAAGTAAAATAAGTTAGAAGGGGAAAGATAAATAACAGAAGGTTTCACTTATATGTGTAATATAAAAAAAAAACAAGCAAGGGATCAATCAAAGACAAAACCTGAAAACTGACCATAGATCTGGAACATTCAGGAGGGGAGGGGTGTGAAGGGTGAGACTAGGGCGGGGGAGAGGGGAAGATCACAGGGGACTATGATGATTGGACTATGGTGCTTTGGTGGTGGGAGAAGTGCAGTGACCACATCGAGTAGAGAAATCACACATGGAGCAAAAATTAACAATGATGTAAGAAAAAGGTACTTCATTTAAAAATAAATTCATTTGAACAAAAAATAAATAAATAAACCCCACAGATTATCTCTTGTTGAATGAGGAGGCACAATCCATCCATGGGCAGGTAGCTCCCTCAGCATCCAAGTTCCAACTTTGGGGAAGTAAAAACCTCAGGGTCATTTTGATTGAAAGCAGTTTCAAAGCACTCCCATAAAGAGATTAACTGCAGATGGTCAGCAGGGGTGATAAATAGGGGAAAGGCAGTACTCCATCCCATATCCAAGAAAGCAGGAGAGAGAGAGAGCAGGATAGCAAGTATCTATTATTTGTTATGGTGCAGCTCATTAACTTTTTTTTTTATTTATTTTTTATTTTTTTACATCATTGTTCATCTTTGTACAATGTTTGATTTCTCCTCTCAGGTATAGTCCCCAGAATCTTCCCACCACTGCGGCACCCATGACCATCACTATAGTTCCTTGTGCTCTTCCTTCCCCTATTTTAACCCCTCTCGCTCCCCCCTTCCCCTGCTATATGCTTCAGATACATGGTTTGCTTGAAAGTTTTGTCTTTTCCTGGCCCTTTATTTGGTTTTGCTATATTCCCCCTATAAGTGAGATCATCCAATATTTTTCTTTTCCCTTCTGACTTTTTTCATTTAGCATAATCCTTTCTAGCACCATTCATGTTGGTAAATGGCATGAGTTTATCTTTTTCGATCACTGAGTAGTATTCCATTCTGTATATATACACCCCATCTTCTTGATCCATTTGTTTGTTTTGGAGCACTTAGGTTGTTTCCATAATTTACTTATTGTAAATAATGCTGCAATAAACAGGAGTGTAGGTTTCTCTTCAGATTAATGTTTTTGTGTCCTTTGGGTAGATTCCCAGGAGTGAAATCACTGGATCATATGGTAGATCCATTTTCAAGTTTTAAGGGTCCTCCACACAACTTTCCTTGATGGCTGAACCAGTTTGCATCCCTACCAAGTTTAAGGGGGTTCCTTTTTCTCCATTAACTTTTTAAAGGCTCAACTCTGTGTGATTATTTTCAAAGTTACCCAATGAAAATCAAAAAGGGAACTTGTGGTGTGAATCATAAACTCAGATCCTCATCTATATGTCCAGACTGGGTATGAGTAGCGTTTTCAGACTGTAAAATGCAGCAGCTTTTTCACTGTAAGTGGTCCTTGCAGGTGGGATATCTGAAGGGTGGGCAGCAATCTTACAAACTTTACTCTTTGAGTCTCTCTAAAGCATAAATTAGAGAACCTTATAACAGACTGGTCTCTCAAGATCACTGGCCTTCATTTGGAGAGGTTTAAAGTCTTAGAAACCATTGTTTTGTATGTTTTGTCTCAATTTTTTTTTTTTTATGTGGGAGGGTAACTTTGGTACCTGAGTTACTCTATTTTGATTAAAAGTGAATGTTTACTGCATGGGGTTTTATGTTCATCAGATGCAAGAATGTATTTCTGAAATATTTAGAATCCAAACCCTATTCAAAACACGATATCCTTATAGGGCTTCACGCACAGTCTTCATCACACAATTGTCTCTCTAAATGTCTTTTTTCGTACTTTCTTAGATCTGGCCACTATAAACATGCAATGCTTTTCTGATACAAGATCTTTCCTCATTCCCCACAAGGTCTCGGATATCAACTAGTTAACTATTTAAAGCCCATCCTATCAAAAAGGTAAGAGAAAATTAATCTATACAGAGAAAATTAATCTATACAGCGTAAGATGCTATGCCACTATTAGTGGAACTACAGGTCAAATAGGCAGGAAGAAAAGAAAAGGAACTTTAGCAAAAAGAGGATATTCCAAAACTCTCACAATGGGTACTACAGATCTGCAAAATGAATTAAAGCAGTTCTCTATATTCTACTGTAAAGTTTTCATTAATTCCTAATAATTAAAGCAGTTCTCTATATTCTACTGTAAAGTTTTCATTAATTCCTAATAACTAAATTAAGATACAGACCTGTGTATCTAGCATGTTATTATTTGTGTAAGAAAAAAGGAAATATAGACATATTTTCTTATATTAAAAAAAGACCAATAGAAAGATAAACTGCAAAATAATAAAAGTAAAGAAAGAAAACTGCACAGAGAGGAATAGGAATAAAGCTGAATTTTCTTGAATTTATTTTGTTTTGTAGTTTTGACTTTGGAAACATGAATATGATATATGCAATTACAAAACAATTTTGCATAAAAATAAATAAAGTAATTCCTGAGAGAGGAATATAAAACAAAGTATTTTTTAAAAAATTAATGTGGCTTAATATTGAGTAGATGACAAACACAGTCAAGAATTATTTCAAGAGGGCCTCCCCGGTGGCGCAGCGGTTGAGCGCTGGGTTGCGAAGCTGCCCGTGACCTCTGCGGCGCCGGTTCGATCCCCGGATGCTCCCCGGCCACCGGAGGAGGGTCCCACTTGGCGCGCAGACCTCTCCTGCCGCCCGCTGCTCCCCTCAGCAGTGTACTTCGGTCCTTCTGCCTGCTCTGCACCCCGCTCTGGCTCTGGTGAATTCTCTCACCCTCCCGCGCTTCTGACTGTACCCAGTGCATGTATAAACAAACAAACAAACAAGTAAAATAAATAAATAAAGCATGCCTCTATTAAAAAAAAAAAAAAAAGAATTATTTCAAGAGACATTTTAAAATAATATAAAGAAATTTTAATTTTTTAATTGAGATACAATTTATAGGGGCCTCCTCGGTGGCACAGCGGTTGAGCGCTGGGTTGCGAGGCTGCCTGCAGCCTCTGCAGCGCCAGTTCGATCCCCGGCTGCTCCCCGGCCTCCGGAGGAGGTCCCACATGGCTCGCAGACCCCTCCTGCCGCCCACTGCTCCCCTCTGCAGTGTACTTCGGTCCTTCTGCCTGCTCTGCTCCCTGCTCTGGCTCTGGTGAATTCTCTCACTCTCCCCGCGCTTCTGACTGTACCCAGTGCTTGTATAAATAAATAAATAAATAAAATCTTAAAAAAAAAAAGAGAGATACAATTTATACACCATAAAATTCACCCTATTTAACATAAAATTCAGTGATTTTTAGTTTTTATATTCAAAATTTAATGTAGGGTAGTTACTTTCAGTTTTGAACATAACTGAATTTTTATTATTGTCTAACCACTGCCTACAAATATTTAAGATCATTTTCTTCATTCCAAAAAGAGTTCTTTACTCATAATAGTCATTCCTTTCTAGTTCTAGGCCCCAGAAACAGCTTATCTACTTCCCATCTCTATGAATTTGCTTATTCTGGACATTTCCTATATGTGGAATCATATATCACATAGCCTCTGATTGTTTTCATTTTCACTTTATTCATGTTGTAACATACATCATTTAGTAGTTTATTCCTTTTTGTAACTAAGCAATATGACATTGTGTGGATATATCACATTGTATTTATTATTTCTCAATTGACAGATATTCAGGTAATTTGTATTTTGGAGCCATTATGAATAATCCTGCTCTGAAATTCATACAGAAATTTTGGTGTATATGTACACTTTGATTTCTCTGGCTGTGCACTGAAGAGTGAAATTGATGTTTAACCTTTTGTTTATGTTTAACCATTTTAGGAACCTCCAAACCATTTTCCAAAGATGCAGCAGCATTTTTATCCCCACCAAGAATGTATGAAACTTTCAATGTCTCCATATCCTTCACAACACATGTTAATGTTCATTTTTAAAATTATAGTTGACTTAGTGGAGATGAGGTAGTACTTTTATGGTTTTGATATGCATTTCACTAACCTTCAGGGAAATGCAAATCAAAACCACAATGAGATATCATCTCACATATGTTAGAAGTGACTATTATAAAAAAAAAAAGTCTAGAGATAAATGTCAGTGACAATGTGGAGAAAGTTTGAATGCATAATTTAAGCACAAAAACAAGAAATAATGACAAGTTAACATTTATAAGATACATATTGACTTAAGTGATTGAACTCTAAATAAGAAAAGATGCAAGTATAACTGTAAGTTCTGAACTCAAAAAAGTATTCAAGGATTTCCATAGAAGACTTAATCAAGAGATGAAAGATTGGAAAACTATGAATAAAGACTCAGGAACTTATGAGATATTATCAAGCAGATCAATCTATGTTAATGCATATACAATAAAAAAACATGTAATTTCTGACATCAGTAACAAACTGTGAGTGACAAAGGTATAAAAGAATGAGATTTTTGTATGTAACTGAAATTAAGTTATAAGGTTAAAATAGATTGTTGAAACATTAATGTTTTATGTAGTCTCCATAGTACCTACAAAAGAAAATACCTATAGAAGATACAAAATGTAAATGAGAAAGGAATTAAAACATAGTACTACAAAAAAAATTAAAAATCACAAAATAAAGCAGTGAGGAAAAAAGGATCAAAATAGCTGTATGACATACAGAAAGCAACGAACAAGTTGGCAATAGTTAAGTCCTTGTCTATCAAAAATTACTTAAAATGTAAGTGGATTCAATTATTCAAATCAAAGATATAGACCAGTGGAATGATTAAAACCAGCATCCAAATAAATGTTGTCTATAAGAGATTCACTTTAGATCTCAGGAAACACACAGACTGAAAGTGAAAAGATGGAAATAGACATACTATGCAAATGGTTATGAATAGTCACCAAAAGTAGTCATAATTATATCAAATAGAATACAGTTTTAAGTCAAAAATGATCATGATACCACAAAAGACATTATATAATGATAATAGGGATAGGAAAAGATAACAATTACAAATACATAAGCACCTAACATCAGTTACCAAATACATAAAGCAAACATTGACAAAAATCAAAGGGAAAATGGATATCAACACAATAATGGTAGCAGATGCTATAATCCATATTCACTAATGGAAAGAACAGTCAGACAGAAGGTCAATCAGAAAACAAGGGATGAAACACTATATCCCATTTGAACCTCTTAGACAGATACAGAGCATTCCATACAGAAATAACAGAATTCACATTTTTTAAGCTCACATGAAACATTCTCCAGTATAGATCACATGTTAAGCCATGAAGTCAATTTTGACAACTTTAAAATTACAATCTTATAAACTATCTTTCTAAACACAATGGGATGAAACAAGAAAACACTAGCAAAGATGAAATATTAGAAAACCTACAAATATTAAAATGAAATAATATCCTCTTGAATAAGCAGTGAGTCAAAGGAGAAATCACAAAAGGAATCAGAAAACATTCCTGAGACAAATGAAAGCAAAAACAAAATCATACCAAAATATGGGATGCAGCAAAGGTATTAGTATGATATAAATCTATAATGGCCAGTGTTTATATTATAAAAAGGAAAGCAACCTAACTTTATACCTCAATGAGCTAGCAAAAGAAGAAAAAGCTAAATGCAAAATTAGCAGAAGAAAAGAAGTAATGAAGAGCAGGCAGAAATAAATGGAATATTGAATAGAAAAACAAATGGAAAAAATCCACAAAACTTGACAACTAAATTGACAAACCCTTCACTAGAATAAGGGGATAAAAAGACCTTAATAATTAAAATTAGAAATGAAAGAAGAGACATAACTGATGCCACAGAAATTTTTTAAAAAGGATTATAAGAGACTAAAATGAACAAGTCGATACTAACAAAATGGAAAGCTAGAAGTGGACAAATTCATGAAAATTTGGGCCCTTGTGCACTGATGGGAGTCAGGCAAAATACAGCCTTTATGAAAAACACTACAGAGATATCCAGAAAATTAAAAATAGAATTATGATCCCAGCATCCCAATTTCAGCTACACATACAAAAAAATAAAAACAGAATCTTGAAAAGATATTTGCATAACCATGTTTACTATAGCATTATTCACAATAACCCAGAGGTAGAGGCAACCCAAATACTCATCAATGGATGAATGAATAAAGAAAATATGGCACATACAATGGGCTATTATTCAGTCTCAAAGAAAAAAGAAATTACGTTACACGATATAACGTTGATAAACCTCGAGGGCATTATGCCAAGTGAACTATGGCAATTCAAAAAAAGACAAATACTGTATGATTCTACTTTTATGAATTACAGTTAACCCTTGAAAAATACGGGTCTGGACTGTGTCCACTCAGATGTGAATTTTCTTATAAAGAGGGGACATAAACTTATGTTACTAATAAATAAATTACAGTAGTATAAATATATTTTCTCTTCCTTATGATTTCCCTAATTATCTTTTATTTTCTCTAGCTAATATTATTGTAAAAATGCAGTATAAAATAGATAACATGAAATTTTGTTAATTGCCTTTATGTTATCAATAAGGCTTTCCATCAGTAATAGGCAAATAGCAGGTAATTAGAAGTCAAGTTTGGGGGGAATCAAAAGTTATACAGAAATTTTTGACTGCAAGGGGGTTGGTGTCCCTAGGCCATGTGTTGTTCAAAGGTCAACTATATCTAAAGTATTCCGTGTCATGGAAACTGAGAGTAAACTGATAGTTGTCAAGGATTGGAATAAAGGGGGAAGTCTGTTCAATTGGTATGGCATTTTCAGTTTTGCAGGATGAAAAAGTCTGGTGATTTGTTGCATGATGATGTGAATATATAGTTAGCTTTGCTGAACTGTACACTTAAAAATGGTTAAGATGGTTAATTTTATGTCATTTGGTTTTTAACACAATTTTAAGAAAAAGGATGTGGTGTTTTTCTTTACTGAATAATGTTCACTTACTTTTTGTCAGGCAGTGACTGTATTTGATCCACTTGAGATTTGGTTTTAGATTTTGTTAAAACATGCCAGAGGAGGGGGGGGCGAAAAACAGCCCCCCAAGGACAATAGGAGAGATCTCTGGCGCCACCTAGCGACCAGGAAAAAAAAGTCACTAACACCCCATAGAACAGGAAATTTCTTAAGACTGCTTGAAAAGGGCAGAAGGCTTCTGGAGGACCCAGTGGCCAGCCGGGAAGTTAGCCCGCCCCACGCCAAGCCCCTTCCGACCAGCAGTCTGAGCCCACAGAGGGAGCAGGCACCCACGTCCGGGGCAGACCGGGGGCGCAGAAGAGTGTGCCTGAAACCGGAGGTGCAGGGACTGCATCCCGCTTCGCCATTTTAAAACAGGGACATTTCTTCAGTAAAAACTGCCTAAAACCAGCAGAAAGCTCCCCAGAAGACAGAGATGGCTCCTGGAAGAGCCAGAGGGGAGCGGAGGAGTTCACCCAAGATGCCAGTCAGTCCGAGCAACACAGTGTCCCAACGCATACGACAAATTAGAAAACAGACAGTAGGGAGTAGAAGAACCACACGCAACCTAACAACTCCTCAGGAAAGAAGCACACCACAAAAAGAAAACCACTCCCCAGATTGCAACGACAGCAACTTGGAAGAACTTCTGAGCCTTCCAGAAAGAGAATTTAAAATTGCCATGATTAAAAAAGTGATAGATCAGAAGAAGGAAATAGAGTCCCTAAAGAGGGAAAACAATGGTCAGAAGAATGAAATTGAGTCCCTAAAGAGGGAAGTAAAAGAAATGCAGGAGATCAAAGAATTAATGGAGGAACTAAAGGACTCTGGGAAAAGCAATGAAAGCAGAATAGATGAAATGGAAGAACGAATAAGTACTCTTGAAGACACAGAAATAAAAAGAACCAAAACAGAAAAGGAAAGAGAAGTACGAAGGAAAAAGAATGAAGAAAGACTTCGGGAACTATCTGACTCCATGAGGAAAGGAAATATAAGAGTTATAGGAATTCCAGAAGGAGAGGAGAGAGATGTAGGAACAGAGAAAATATTCCAGGAGATAATTGAAGAGAACTTCCCAAATGCGAAGAACGAGCTGAAAATTGATATACAAGAAGCAAGAAGAACACCAAACTTCCACGACGAAAGGAAAAACACAGCAAGACACATAATAGTAAAGCTCCCAAGAATCCAGGACAAGGAAAAAATAATGAAGCTGACAAGAGGGAAGAAACAGATAACATTCAAAGGAAAACCAATCAGGCTGACATCAGACTTCTCTGAAGAAACACTACGGGCAAGGAGAGAGTGGAGTGACATAGTCAACAGACTCCAAGAAAACAGATGCCAACCAAGAATACTCTATCCCGCAAAGCTCTCTTTCCTCCATGAAGAAAGAATATGGACCTTCCCAGACAAAGAGAAACTCCGGAATTTCATTACGACTAAACCCCCACTCCAAAAAATACTACAAGGAATCCTAAAGCCAGAACCTCAGAGGGACGAATAACAACGAAAGAAGACGAAAAAAAAAAAAAAGTTATTAAAAGAATAAATAAATAAAATCAAAGGAAAGACAAACATAATGGCAAATACAGATGCTAACATATCAATATTAACTCTAAATGTAAATGGACTAAACTCTTCAATAAAAAGACACAGAGTTGCAGCCTGGATTAAGAAACAAAACCCAACCTTTTGCTGTCTCCAGGAAACACATTTAGCTACAAAAGATAAAAATAGACTCAAAGTTAAAGGATGGAAAACAATCCTACAAGCAAATGGGCCAAAAAAGAAAGCAGGAACAGCTATACTTATATCAGATAAAACAGACTTCAAACTCAAAAAAATAAAAAGAGACCCAATGGTCACTACATTATGATTAAGGGGATAACACTTCAAGAAGAAATAACACTCATTAACATATACTCACCAAACGAAAGAGCACCAAAATATATCAGACAACTGTTGTCCTCTCTGAAAACAGACATCAGAGAAAACACATACGTAGTGGGAGACTTCAACACACCACTATCAACAATGGATAGATCAACAAGACAAAAAATAAGTAAAGAAACTAAAGCTCTAAATAAGGACCTAGAGCATTTGGGCTTAACAGACATCTATAGAACACTAAACCCAAAAAAAACGGAGTACACATTTTTCTCAAGCGCACACGGATCATTCTCCAGGATCGATCACATACTGGGGCACAAGACAAACATCAACAGATACACCAAGATTGAAATCATACCAACCATCTTTTCTGACCACGAAGACATCAAACTAGAAATAAACCATAAAAAGAAGGCAAGGAACTATCCTACCTCATGGAGATTAAAAACCACACTACTGGAAGACCACTGGACTAACGAGGAGATCAAAGAAGAAATTAAAAATTCTTTGAATTGAATGACAAGGAGGACACCAATATCCTAAATGTATGGGATGCAGCAAAAGCAGTAATAAGAGGAAAATATATAGCAATAGAAGCTCACATCAAAAAACAAGAAAGAACTCAAAGAAACAACCTAATCTCGAAGCTCAAAGATCTAGAAAAAAAACAACAAAAAAACCCCAAAACCAGTAGAAGAAAAGAAATAATAAAAACCAAAGCAGAAATAAATGAAATTGAAACTAAAAAAACAATCCAAAAGATCAATGAAACCAAGAGCTGGTTCTTCGAAAAAATCAATAAAATAGACAAACCCCTAGCCAGGCTCACAAAGGAAAAAAGGGAGAAAGCACAAATACACAGGATCATAAATGAAAGAGGAAAAATCACAACGGACACAGCAGAAATCAAAAGAATAATCAGTAACTACTATGAACAGTTATATGGAAACAAGTTCAGCAATCTAGAGGAGATGGACAAATTCCTACAACTCTACAATCACCCAAAGCTAGATAAAGAAGAAATAGAACACCTAAACAGACCAGCGAAATTGAAATGGTAATCAAAAACCTCCCCAAAAACAAAAGCCCAGGACCTGATGGATTTACAAATGAATTCTACCAAACATTCAGAGACGAATTAGTGCCTATCCTTCACAAACTCTTCCAAAAAATTGAGAAGGAAGGGACAATACCAAACACATTCTATTAAGCCAATATTACACTAATACCAAAACCGAATAAGGACAACACCAAAAAAGAAAACTATAGGCCAATCTCCCTAATGAACACTGATGCAAAAATCCTCAATAAAATTTTAGCTATCAGAATCCAACAATGTATCCATAAGATAATTCACCACGACCAAGTTGGACTCATTCCAGGGGCACAAGGATGGTTTAACATCCGAAAATCAATCAACGTTATCCAACACATCAACAAAAAGAAATATAAAAACCATATGATAATATCAATAGATGCTGAGAAAGCTTTCGACAAAGTGCAACACCCATTCATGATAAAAGCCCTTGAAATTCTTGGGATACGAGGAACGTACCTCAACATCATAAAGGCCATCTATGACAAGCCAACAGCCAGTATCATTCTCAATGGTGAAAAGCTGAAAGCAATTCCATTAAGATCTGGAACAAGACAAGGATGTCCACTCTCACCACTGCTTTTCAATATAATACTGGAAGTCCTAGCCAGAGCAATAAGACAAGAGAAAGACATACAAAGAATCCAAATAGGAAAAGAAGAAGTCAAACTATCACTATTTGCAGATGATATGATAATATACATAGAGTACCCCAAAATCTCCACAGAAAATCTAATTCAACTCATCAATCAATTCAGTAAAGTGGCAGGATACAAAATCAACACGCAAAAGTCAGTAGCCTTTCTATACACAAACAGTAAATCTGAAGAAGAAGAAATCAAAAAAACCATCCCTTTCATTATCGAAACAAAAAAAAAATCAAATATTTGGGAATAAATCTAACAAAAGAGGTAAAGGACCTATACAAAGATAACTATAAAACACTGTTAAAAGAAATAGAAGACACAAAGAAATGGAAAGACATCCCCTGCTCATGGATTGGAAGAATAAACATTATTAAAATGGCCATCCTACCAAAAGCAATATACAGATTCAATGCTATTCCAATCAAAATCTCAATGGCATTCTTCAAAGAAATAGAACAATTATTGATGAAATTCATATGGAATCACCAAAAACCCCGAATAGCCAAAGCTCTACTGAAAAAAAAAGAAGGAAATGGAGGCATCACACTCCCAGACTTCAAACTATACTACAAAGCCATAATCATCAAAACTGCATGGTATTGGAACAAGAACAGACATACAGACCAATGGAATCGAATAGAAAATCCAGAAATAAACCCACAGATTTATGGTCAACTAATCTTTGACAAAGGAGCAAAGACTATGCATTGGAGCAAAGAAAGTTTGTTCAATAAATGGTGCTGGGAAAACTGGGTCGCTACATGCAAAAGAATGAAGCTTGACCACTACCTCACACCATACACAAAATTCAACTCAAAATGGATTAAAGAACTAGACATAAGACCTGAAACCATGAAATACATAGAAGGAAATATAGGCGAAACACTACGGGATTTGCACATCAAAGACATCTTTACAGACACATCACCCAAAGCAATGATAGTGAAGGCAAAGATAAACAGCTGGGACTACATCAAATTAAAGAGCTTCTGCACAGCAAAAGAGACAATAACAAAAACAAAGAGAAACCCCACCAACTGGGAGAACATTTTTGCACCCAACACTAATGATAAAGGACTGATCACAAAAATCTGCAAAGAGCTGATGAGACTCAGCAACAACAAAGAAAATAATCCAGTCAAAAAATGGGCAGAAGAGCTAAAAAGAAACTTCTCTGAAGAGGAAATGCAAATGGCCAACAGACATATGAAAAAATGTTCAACATCACTTGTAATCAGGGAAATGCAAATCAAAACTACCATGAGATACCATCTCACACCAGTGAGAATGGCACATATTAAAAAAACTAACAACAACAAATGTTGGCGAGGGTGTGGAGAAAAAGGAACTCTTCTGCACTGTTGGTGGGAGTGCAAACTGGTCCAACCACTCTGGAGAGCTGTGTGGAGATTTCTGGACCTACTAAACATAGAGCTTCCATATGATCCAGCAATTCCACTCCTAGGTATTTACCCAAAGGACACAGAAACATCAATTCCAAAGAGCACCTGCACCCCTATGTTTATAGCAGCACTGTTTACAATAGCTAAGCTTTGGAAACAACCCAAATGCCCAAAAATAGATGACTGGATCAAGAAGATGTGGTACATATACACCATGGAATATTACTCAGCATTCAAAAAAGATAAACACATGCAATATGCAGCAACATGGATGGCGCTGGAAGGGATCATGCTCAGCGAAATAAGCCAAAAGAAAAGAAAAATACTGGATGGTCTCACTCATAGCAGGAATCTAGAAAACTTAAATAAGGGACCAGGAAAATGAATATAAGAAAGTGAAAATCAAAATCAACAAAAAACTATGAACCAGAGACACTTTTTGGGGGTGGGGGGCGGGAGGGGAAGGATTGGGGTCAGAATGGGGCATTTGCAATTGTATGGGGGAATATAAAAATAAAATTTATTATTTAAAAAAAAAAAAACATGCCAGAGGAACACTTATTTTATTTATTTATTTTTTAAATAATAGATTTTATTTTTATATTCCCCATACAATTGCAACCCCCCCATTCTGACCCCATATCCCTCCCCTCCCGCCCCCCACCCCCAAAAAGTGTCTCTGGTTCATAGTTTTTTGTTGATTTTGATTTTCACTTTCTTACAGTTATTCATTTTCCTGGTCCCTTATTTAACTTTTCTAGATTCCTGCTATGAGTGAGACCATCCGGTATTTTTCTTTTTCTTTCTGGCTTATTTCACTGAGCATGATCCCTTCCAGCGCCATCCATGTTGCTGCAAATTGCATGTGTTTATCTTTTTGAATGCTGAGTAATATTCCATGGTGTATATGCACCACATCTTCTTGATCCAGTCATCTATTTTTGGGCATTTGGGCTGTTTCCAAAGCTTAGCTATTGTAAACAGTGCTGCTATAAACATAGGGGTGCAGGTGTTCTTTGGAGTTGATGTTTCTGAGTCCTTTGGGTAAATACCTAGGAGTGGAATTGCTGGATCATATGGAAGCTCTATGTTTAGTAGGTCCAGAAATCTCCACACAGCTCTCCATAGTGGTTGGACCAGTTTGCACTCCCACCAGCAGTGCAGGAGAGTTCCTTTTTCTCCACACCCTTGCCAACATTTGTTGTTGCTAGTTTTTTTAATATGTGCCATTCTCACTGGTGTAAGATGGTATCTCATGGTAGTTTTGATTTGCATTTCCCTGATTACAAGGGATGTTGAACATTTTTTCATATGCCTGTTGGCCATTTGCATTTCCTCTTCAGAGAAGTTTCTTTTAGCTCTTCTGCCCATTTTTTGACTGGATTATTTTCTTTGTTGTTGTTGAGTCTCATCAGCTCTTTGCAGATTTTTGTGATCAGTCCTTTATCATTAGTATTGTGTGCAAAATGTTCTCCCAGTTGGTGGGGTTTCTCTGTTTTTTTGTTATTGTCTCTTTTGCTGTGCAGAAGCTCTTTAATTTGATGTAGTCCCAGCTGTTTATCTTTGCCTTCACTATCACTGCTTTGGGTGATGTCTGTAAAGATGTCTTTGATGTGAATATCACGCAGTGTTTCGCCTATATTTCCTTCTATGTATTTTATGGTTTCAGGTCTTATGTCTAGTTCTTTAATCCATTTTGAGTTGATTTTTGTGTATCGTGTGAGGTAGTGGTCAAGCTTCATTCTTTTGCATGTAGCGACCCCAGTTTTCCCAGCACCATTTATTGAACAAACTTTCTTTGCTCCAATGCATAGTCTTTGCTCCTTTGTCAAAGATTAGTTGACCATAAATCTGTGGGTTTATTTCTGGATTTTCTATTCGATTCCATTGGTCTGTGTGTCTGTTCTTGTTCCAATACCATGCAGTTTTAATGATTATGGCTTTGTAGTAGAGTTTGAAGTCTGGGAGTGTGATGCCTCCATTCCCTTCTTTTTCTTTCAGGAGAGCTTTGGCTATTCGAGGTTTTTTGTGATTCCATATGAATTTCATCAATAATTGTTCTATTTCTTTGAAGAATGACATTGAGATTTTGATTGGAATAGCATTGAATCTGTATATTGCTTTTGGTAGGATGGCCATTTTAATAATGTTTATTCTTCCAATCCATGAGCAGGGGATGTCTTTCCATTTCTTTGTGTCTTCTTCTATTTCTTTTAACAGTGTTTTATAGTTATCTTTGTATAGGTCCTTTACCTCTTTTGTTAGATTTATTCCCAAATATTTGATTTTTTTTGTTTCGATAATAAAAGGGATGTTTTTTTTTTTTTATTTCTTCTTCTTCAGATTTACTGTTTGTGTATAGCAAGGCTACTGACTTTTGCGTGTTGATTTTGTATCCTGCCACTTTGCTGAACTGATTGATGAGTTGAATTAGTTTTTCTGTGGAGTTTTTGGGGTACTCTATGTATATTATCATATCATCTGCAAATAGTGATAGTTTGACTTCTTCTTTTCCTATTTGGATTCTTTGTATGTCTTTCTCTTGTCTTATTGCTCTGGCTAGGACTTCCAGTATTATATTGAAAAGCAGTGGTGAGAGTGGACATCCTTGTCTTGTTCCAGATCTTAATGGAATTGCTTTCAGCTTTTCACCATTGAGAATGATACTGGCTGTTGGCTTGTCATAGATGGCCTTTATGATGTTGAGGTACGTTCCTCGTATCCCAAGAATTTCAAGGGCTTTTATCATGAATGGGTGTTGCACTTTGTCGAAAGCTTTCTCAGCATCTATTGATATTATCATATGGTTTTTATATTTCTTTTTGTTGATGTGTTGGATAACGTTGATTGATTTTCGGATGTTAAACCATCCTTGTGCCCCTGGAATGAGTCCAACTTGGTCGTGGTGAATTATCTTATGGATACATTGTTGGATTCTGATAGCTAAAATTTTATTGAGGATTTTTGCATCAGTGTTCATTAGGGAGATTGGCCTATAGTTTTCTTTTTTGGTGTTGTCCTTATTCGGTTTTGGTATTAGTGTAATATTGGCTTAATAGAATGTGTTTGGTATTGTCCCTTCCTTCTCAATTTTTTGGAAGAGTTTGTGAAGGATAGGCACTAATTCGTCTCTGAATGTTTGGTAGAATTCATTTGTAAATCCATCAGGTCCTGGGCTTTTGTTTTTGGGGAGGTTTTTGATTACCATTTCAATTTCGCTGGTCTGTTTAGGTGTTCTATTTCTTCTTTATCTAGCTTTGGGTGATTGTAGAGTTGTAGGAATTTGTCCATCTCCTCTAGATTGCTGAACTTGTTTCCATATAACTGTTCATAGTAGTTACTGATTATTCTTTTGATTTCTGCTGTGTCCGTTGTGATTTTTCCTCTTTCATTTATGATCCTGTGTATTTGTGCTTTCTCCCTTTTTTCCTTTGTGAGCCTGGCTAGGGGTTTGTCTATTTTATTGATTTTTTCGAAGAACCAGCTCTTGGTTTCATTGATCTTTTGGATTGTTTTTTTAGTTTCAATTTCATTTATTTCTGCTTTGGTTTTTATTATTTCTTTTCTTCTACTGGTTTTGGGGTTTTTTTGTTGTTTTTTTTCTAGATCTTTGAGCTTCGAGATTAAGTTGTTTCTTTGAGAATAGATGAAAGTCCTAAGATGGAGCTTTCTTGGCATCTCTACTGAATACCCAACTAAATGTATTTACTCAGATATTAGACCTCTAATATCTTTCTACGTTATTCAGATTATAACCTCCATTCATCTCATGTCCTTAAGTAGTTCTTTTTTGAGTCTCATGGAGTATTTCCCTGTGAGGACCATTTAGTATTCAAACAGTGGCTAAAAGGACCTTGGTAAAGGTCCTTGGTAAAGAATCTTGAATTTTTCTCAGCAGTTTCCTCCTCCTGCTTCATAAATTCCAGCCAAGTCTTAATTCATAGTTTGGAGTCCACTGATTTTTGTTTGGGTTCTATTTCATGATACTCTGCTTTAGAAAGTGCTTCTACCCAGAAAGTCAAGGTAAAAGTGTTGCTTGCCTCCTATGTTCCTTTTCATTCAATAATAATAGTTCAGTAGGCCTATTGTTAGATGTTTGAAAAGAGCTGTTGCTTATTTTTATTTTTTTTTTTTTAGTTCATGTAGTTGAAGGCTAAATCTGATACTCCTGCCATGCAGGGACTAGAAATTTATCATTTTAAGACTATTTTTAAATTCTATACCTAAATCTCATCATTACGAAATATTTTTTTTTTGTGAGGATTTTTTTCCTCTATCTACCCCAATATAACTTCCATGAGAAAAGCAACTCTGATAGTCTTAGTTTGGATCTCTGGTGTTCAAAGCAGGGACTGGTGCTAGTGACTGAACAGTAAGAAAAGACAATAGAATAAGGAACAATTGAAAAAAATTCTAATGAAATTAAATTTAAAAATGAATGAATTGTTAAATAATTATGCATTGACAAAATTTGCTTTGGGATGTTTGATATTTTACAGAAATTTTAAAAGGATAGGTGAATAGGTGTTGAAGAAAAATATGATAAAGCCACATTACTGAAGATTAAAAACAAGAGGACGGAGAAAGAAATGAAAGGATAAAAAAATTAATGAAAAAAATGGAAAGAAAATTGGAGAAAATGGGGAAGAAAAAAGTTTGTAAAATTGTAGAGGGAAAAATGAGAATCAAAAACTTTGAGAAAGAAATAAATATAAAGAAAAAGGAAAAGGAACAAGAAAGTCAAAACTTTTCACTTTCAATATAACAAACACATTAGGCACTGACTTTGTGATTGAAAGCAAACTCCTAGGGGTACATTGATGGAAAATACCTGGTTACTCTCCTCCTTTGTCTTCTGGTAGGAGAGATGACATGTCAAAAATAAATACATAAATATAAGCCAAAACAGATTCTAATGATTGCTATTAGGTAGTGCTATGGGAACACAATGATTTCAAAACACTATCTGGAGTTCTGGGAAGGTTTCTTAGAGAACATGACTAAATTTCAAGGAAAAATAGAATCTCAGCAGATGACAGGAGAGGAGCAGTTTGAGAAAAGGTTTGTAGGAGAGGGAAAAGGTCATAAACCAGGAATTGTGAAATTTTCAAATTGGCTGCCGTAAAGGTTCCTGAAGGTGCTAGTGGGAATATGGCTTGGGAAGGCAAGTTTACATCTCAGGTGGAAAACCTTGAACATTACACTAGGAGTTTGAACTTTAAGTATACTTTAGCCTTTGGAAGCCTCTGAGCGCTTTTCAATAGTGAAATAATGAGGTCAGAACAGTTATTTTAGAACATAAAGTAGAAGAGAAGAGGAGAAAGAAATAGAAAAGAGAAAGAAATCAACTTTGGGGAAATTTCTTTTCTTGAAAAAGCACGTTAGGCACTTAGGTTTAGAAATAATTGAAAAAAAGACAAAAAGTGGAAATTATTCTACCACTCTGTCTTCATTCTGCTTCAGAAGGCATGCCTTTTTACTATGCATTTAAGAATCTCTTTTACTTAAATCACCTCCACTTGGAGACTCTCACTTATACCGCCCTGAGTCCCTTGATCACAACAAGAATTAAAGTTGTAGGCTTGGGAATCTGAAACACTGATTCTTTAAGTAAAAAGTCAAACAAAAATAAAGTGGAAAATTACCAATGCTCAGGAATCAATTCTTCTCTGAAATAAAAGAAAATAGAGGATCACACTCTCCCACTTTGTTTTATTTACAAGAATTAAATTGGATTTGTGGTACAGAACAGATCTATCTCAATAAAATTGAAGTGCTGTCCAGAAGATAAAGCGCATTTACTTTTAAATGGAATTGCTTTTTATTTTGGTGTTGAGGTGACCGGACATTTAAAAAGTCAATTTAAACATTTAGTCAAGGAGTTCTTCTATATGAAAGGGGATCCTTAGAGTTAGCTTTTGAAGATTACTTCTAAGTTATTTCAAGTATGTAGAATGTCTTCAAATTATATTCATTCAGATTGATTTGGTCATTCATGGACAGTAATTGTTTTCGGTAGTACTCCATAGAGTTAAAAAATAATCACTATACTCAGAACTACTTGAATAGACAGTAAATGGTATGTAGAGTTACTTAATTTGAGAAAATTTCTGATCATGCCTGAACATTATCAGAAAAATCCTAATATTTTTGTTTCTCCATATCCTTGAACAACCTTCAGTTATCATTACCTCATTATTAATATATAATATGTATATATATTTTGTGTGTATGTATAAGCTACTAGCACAAAGTCATGGATACAATAGGAATAGGAGTGTTAATGATAATGACAATAAACATTTTATGTTGATACATTCGGTATTTCAATATTTGGAAATACTTCTTCCACATTTTTACCTTACCTTTTTAGCCACTACCTTTACTACTCAGCTCTTAACCATAAATAAGTTGCCACCACTCCTCCCTAGAGATAAAGAGCTCTTTAATGTATGCTCTAATTCTTTATAATTTTATTGACTACACTGATCAATTCCTTAACTTGTGGAACTTTTCAATTTTCACTGTCTGAGTCAACTATATAATTTAAAATGTTTATTAGAGGAAAATATAACTCAGGAATAATTCAATGAATTGTAGAAAATATAAGAGTTGGGCCATTTAGCACTCAAATCAAATTGACTGTACACAGGCCCCTAAGTGTTCTTACAATTGAAACTTTTATCTCCAGAAAGGGAGTCGCTAGGATTCTTTGCCATCAACTATTCCTGTAGAGAAAGACTGAGAAAAACACTGCATGTTTTTCTTTTTTGTGTTAACCATGTTTTTTACACTTTTAAATGGTTGAAAAATTAAAAGGAGAACATTTCAAGATAAATTAAAATTATATGAAATTCAGATCTCAGTGTCCACCAGTTTTCTGGAACACAGCCACGCTCATCCATCTATGGGCTGTGACTGCTTTCTTACTACAGGGGCAGAGCTGGAGAGTTGTGACAGACTCTGTAGTCCACAAATCCTGAAATAATTTCTATCTAATCCTTTACAGGAAAAGTTGCCAAACCCTATAAAACAAGAGCCAATTGTTCATGGAATTTTTTTAACTGCTTTTTCAAGTTGGATTAGTTGGACCTCTCTTGTTTTAAGTGACAGAAACCCAACTCAAATATGGCTTAAGCAAACAGAAGAATGTATCAGATCATACAGCTTAGAAGGACATCTGGTAATAAGCATGACCGCATTCAAGGATGGACTCCTAACCTAATCAGGGTCAATCAGTGATCCTTCCTGTGGCTGACAGGCAGATCCTGAGAGAAGGTTCTTATCACACACTTCTGCTCATGTTGCTAACCTGGTATATGTCTTAGGCCTATCGCTCTCCCTGAGTGGTGACAGAGATGGCCATTGTCCCTTTAAGTTGCCAGTACAAAATGCTCAACTCTTTTCTTATAGTTGTAGCAAAATTCCCAAGGCTAACTCTAACTGTTCTGGTTTGAGTGGGGTCCAGGATACCATCAAACAAACATATGGGCTAGGCGTGGGTAGGGGTGTTTATTCAGAAAAATTAGGAAAGGAAATAGGCAAAACAAGCAGATGGTCACTGTAGTAAAAAAAAAAAAAAAAAAGGAGGTATTTGTTCTTCCTTCTAATAGCCATGAACACCTTATCTCAAAATATTCACACTTACTCAAAATTATCCAGTTGTAGAACACAATTTACCTTCTAGTCAATACTTTCTAGCAAACCATGATGCCTGTCCAAACAGTAGTTATTCAGGTGCTAAGTGTGCATATATCACCCTGGTGAAAAGTTTTGAATATTCTATAAATTAGGTTTTTCTGGTATTATGTAGGTAATTATCAATTTCCCTGTCCAATATGCAAATCCATCTTTATCAAATTAACTTCAACCACTCAGCAATGCTGAAGGGAGAGGGACTAAGAGGATTCGTTTGATGCAGAGGGAGGGATCAAGGAGTGGGGGTTAGTTTTCAGAGCAGAAGGTACATCAAAAGAACCACCCTGTGCCACCATCAGAAACCAGGAAATGGTTGTGTGTGTGTGTGTGCATGCAAAAGTGAAAAAAAGAGAAGGAATATAAGAAGGAAGAAGAGGAGAGAGAGGACAGGGACAGGAGAACACTTGGTTTCTGAGAGGTGAGAGTAAATACACACTCTAAGGATTAGCTTGAGAAAAGCTCCTAAAAGATAATTTCTGCTAAATAAATGAAATTGAAACTAAAAAAACAATCCAAAAGATCAATGAAACCAAGAGCTGGTTCTTTGAAAAAATAAATAAAATAGACAAACCCCTAGCCAGGCTCACAAAGGAAAAAAGGGAGAAAGCACAAATACACAGGATGATAAATGAAAGAGGAGAAATCACAACGGACACAGCAGAAATCAAAAGAATAATCAGTAACTACTATGAACAGTTATATGGAAACAAGTTCAACAATCTAGAGGAGATGGACAAATTCCTACAACTCTACAATCACCCAAAGCTAGATAAAGAAGAAATAGAACACCTAAACAGACCAATTACAAGCAGCGAAATTGAAATGGTAATCAAAAACCTCCCCAAAAACAAAAGCCCAGGACCTGATGGATTACAAATGAATTCTACCAAACATTCAGAGACGAATTAGTGCCTATCCTTCACAAACTCTTCCAAAAAATTGAGAAGGAAGGGACAATACCAAACACGTTCTATGAAGCCAATATTACACTAATACCAAAACCGAATAAGGACAACACAAAAAAGGAAAACTATAGGCCAATCTCCCTAATGAACACTGATGCAAAAATCCTCAATAAAATTTTAGCTATCAGAATCCAACAATGTATCCATAAGATAATTCACCACAACCAAGTTGGATTCATTCCAGGGGCACAAGGATGGTTTAACATCCGAAAATCCATCAACGTTATCCAACACATCAACAAAAAGAAATATAAAAACCATATGATAATATCAATAGATGCTGAGAAAGCTTTCGACAAAGTGCAACACCCATTCATGATAAAAGCCCTTGAAATTCTTGGGATACAAGGAACGTACCTCAACATCATAAAGGCCATCTATGACAAGCCAACAGCCAGTATCATTCTCAATGGTGAAAAGCTGAAAGCAATTCCATTAAGATCTGGAACAAGACAAGGATGTCCACTCTCACCACTGCTTTTCAATATAATACTGGAAGTCCTAGCCAGAGCAATAAGACAAGAGAAAGACATCCAAGGAATCCAAATAGGAAAAGAAGAAGTCAAACTATCACTATTTGCAGATGATATGATAATATACATAGAGAACCCCAAAATCTCCACAGAAAAACTAATTCAACTCATCAGTCAGTTCAGTAAAGTGGCAGGATACAAAATCAACACGCAAAAGTCAGTAGCCTTCCTATACACAAACAGTAAATCTGAAGAAGAAGAAATCAAAAAAACCACCCCTTTTATTATTGAAACAAAAAAAATCAAATATTTGGGAATAAATCTAACAAAAGAGGTAAAGGACCTATACAAAGAAAACTATAAAACACTGTTAAAAGAAATAGAAGAAGACACAAAGAAATGGAAAGACATCCCCTGCTCATGGATTGGAAGAATAAACATTATTAAAATGGCCATCCTACCAAAAGCAATATACAGATTCAATGCTATTCCAATCAAAATCTCAATGGCATTCTTCAAAGAAATAGAACAATTATTGATGAAATTCATATGGAATCACCAAAAACCCCGAATAGCCAAAGCTCTACTGAAAAAAAAAGAAGGAAATGGAGGCATCAAACTCCCAGACTTCAAACTATACTACAAAGCCATAATCATCAAAACTGTATGGTATTGGAACAAGAACAGACATACAGACCAATGGAATCGAATAGAAAATCCAGAAATAAACCCACAGATTTATGGTCAACTAATCTTTGACAAAGGAGCAAAGACTATGCATTGGAGCAAAGAAAGTTTGTTCAATAAATGGTGCTGGGAAAACTGGGTCGCTACATGCAAAAGAATGAAGCTTGACCACTACCTCACACCATACACAAAATTCAACTCAAAATGGATTAAAGAACTAGACATAAGACCTGAAACCATAAAATACATAGAAGGAAATATAGGCGAAACACTACGGGATTTGCACATCAAAGACATCTTTACAGACACATCACCCAAAGCAGTGATAGTGAAGACAAAGATAAACAGCTGGGACTACATCAAATTAAAGAGCTTCTGCACAGCAAAAGAGACAATAACAAAAACAAAGAGAAACCCCACCAACTGGGAGAACATTTTTGCACCCAACACTAATGATAAAGGACTGATCACAAAAATCTGCAAAGAGCTGATGAGACTCAGCAACAACAAAGAAAATAATCCAGTCAAAAAATGGGCAGAAGAGCTAAAAAGAAACTTCTCTGAAGAGGAAATGCAAATGGCCAACAGACATATGAAAAAATGTTCAACATCACTTGCAATCAGGGAATTGCAAATCAAAACTACCATGAGATACCATCTCACACCAGTGAGAATGGCACATATTAAAAAAACTAGCAACAACAAATGTTGGCGAGGATGTGGAGAAAAAGGAACTCTTCTGCACTGTTGGTGGGAGTGCAAACTGGTCCAACCACTATGGAGAGCTGTGTGGAGATTTCTGGACCTACTAAACATAGAGCTTCCATATGATCCAGCAATTCCACTCCTAGGTATTTACCCAAAGGACACAGAAACATCAATTCCAAAGAGCACCTGCACCCCTATGTTTATAGCAGCACTGTTTACAATAGCTAAGCTTTGGAAACAACCCAAATGCCCAAAAGTAGATGACTGGATCAAGAAGATGTGGTACATATATACCATGGAATATCACTCAGCATTCAAAAAAGATAAACACATGCAATTTGCAGCAACATGGATGGCGCTGGAAGGGATCATGCTCAGCGAAATAAGCCAAAAAGAAAAAGAAAAATACCGGATGGTCTCACTCATAGCAGGAATCTAGAAAACTTAAATAAGGGACCAGGAAAATGAATATAAGAAAGTGAAAATCAAAATCAACAAAAAACTATGAACCAGAGACACTTTTTGGGGGGTGGGGGGCGGGAGGGGAAGGATTGGGGTCAGAATGGGGCGTTTGCAATTGTATGGGGGAATATAAAAATAAAATTTAAGATTAAAAAAAAAAAAAAAAAAAAGATAATTTCTGCTTATTTCACAATTTTGCCCCAATAGGATTCTGACACACTCCCCGGTTGTAAATAGGTCTCTATCTAGAGTGTAAATGGTGAGCAGAATCAATATGCTAGACATTTCCATTTGCATTAGGCAAGCAAAATGACAATTTCTTGCTTTTTTCTAAAGATAATGAAAGTGCATGGCTTAGCAAGGATGACTCACTTGATGAGTCAGTTGTTTAATGCTGTCTTTTTAAGTTATCACTCAAATCAAGTTCCAATGTTATGCCAGTGATTGGGGTCTCATCTCAACCCAATTCATGAAGACTCTTTCAACTCAACTCATTGGCCACCTGCCAAGTCCATCCCTTACTTTGGGAGAAGGTACTTGATTGATATCTGTGTGCACAGAACATGACAATCTTGAGCAATACAGCCAAAAGAAATTTAAAATTGTCATCTCTGTGGTTTTGTATTTAGTTTCCAGATGAGCGAAATGGTATAATATCTTCGTTGTGAATTCAATCTGATTCCCAAACATTTAAAACAGCAGGGATATAACAAAGTAGACATTAAGCTGAAGAGTGAACTGGGTTCTGGTTTGCATAGAAAACATGAACTAGATGTTAAATAAATGTCAATATTCTTCAAGCTGTTTTCCATTTTTGGATTTGAGAATTTCAACTCCCCATAAATTCTCTAGGAGTAAAACTATTACCATAAGAAAAGCTTTTATTAATTCAGCTCTTCTACATGTTGTTTCATTTGATTTTGGGCTCTAACATTTCTTAAAAGGATGCAATTCTTTTAAGTCTAAGAGAAATGCTTCAATACCTATTAGACATAGGTAAATCTAACCCATCAGGATTGTAAACTAAGGTAAATCATGCAACTGTTCCCCATAGAATCCTTTAGCAATGACAGTATTTTATATGTGTATTAATAGCCCCAAACTGATGGAGAAGTTAGACTTTCTGCGAAAAGGAAATGCAAATAACAGAAGTTCATATATGTTGGGAATAAAAGTCATTTTTCCTGTTTGAGTGAAGACGATCTAATTAAGCATAATAGTGGTCTACTCCAGGCAGGTTAGAGAAAATGATTCTTTTATAGACTGAATTGGTTATGATAAATCTAGCGCAGGCTATTAAGAGGGAATTTGGACCTCAAACTGATAAAGATGAAGGCAGAGCAGAGTCTGCCAAGAAGAGGAGAAAGAGGACCTGTGGATTTATTTTACTCCTTGCGAGCAATTTCACAGGACAGAAGAAGTTGCTTTGGGTTCCAGGGAAGCATTGTGGGTTCAAAAAAATGATAACTGGAGGCAATAGAGTCAAACATGAATTGCCTCTGCCTGCTCATCTCTTTTCCCAATAACAAAGTATATGACACTTCCCCTGCTTTCAGTCCAAGTGGATCACATAGGCTAAGCTCACCTATTTGACCTGTTCTTACCAATCATAGGTGTCACATGACTTCTGCCAGACCATTAACCTAACCTAGTACCTTATCTTCAGTGATTGATTCACTGTTGGGGTGTGCAATCCAAGCTGGTCCAATGGGTCCCCCAGCACTTCTTTGCCTCTGTTTAAAAATAATCAATAGACTCTTTCCCTCAAATTACTAAATTGGCAGATTGGACATTAAAAACAGTAGTCTTTCCCATTTTTAGGGAACAGACGGCCTCAGAACAAGACCAATAAAACAGTAGACACAGTGACAGACACCTGCAGACACACAAAGCTGCTAACAGCCTTTGAGTCTCTGAACCAAACCATGCATGATTTTCCTTGAACTTAATGGTTATTTAAGCCAATAAATCACTTCCTCTTAAATCTACTCTGAGCTGAGTTTTTGTTGAATTTTTCATAACTCGCAAGGAAACTGGTTTACACAAGTTATCTATTTTCATCCTGGATTACAATAAGAAGCAGACAAAAGGAAAAAGAAATATGAAAAAGATAAAGAGGGATTCTATACTGGTGTCAAATAACAGGTAGCTTGTAAATAATCTCCGGCTTGGAAAACCAAGAAAAGATATATTTTTTACAGCAAGCTATTTTTCTTTCCCTTGAAGCTGTAGGGGGAGAATTATTATCTCAAGAGAATTTTCTCCCAAACATTTTATTACTCATCCTATCATCAAGTGTACTCTCAGTTTGAATGAATTCTGATGCTTTTAGACACCTTCTCCAATTTGTGTTATAACAATCTAATCTTCAAAATACATGGTAGGTACTGAATGATGCTTGGGTCAAGACTGAGTCATAACAATGGAAAAGCTTATAATGAGTCATTGCAATTGTTGTAATGCACCCCCAATTCTTATTTTTTAAAGCCTGTCATCTGTAGCTATTTTTTCCATAAATAACTTCTCTGAAAAGAGCAGAGAAGTTTTATTGTCATGCAATTTAAGAAGTTAAGATTTACATATTGTCATTTTTGTATTTTTGTTGTTGATTTTCCAAAGGAAGGAGATGGAAGCAGATAAAACTGACCCATTCTGAATAAAACCAATGTTTCCTTGGAATCTTGTTCTTTTCCAAGAGATATGAGTCATGAAGCAAATGAGCTTATGAATCACTCTCTTCAACACAGGGAACATTTATAGTAAGGTTGTCTTCAGTTGCATTTATTATTCATATTAAAAAGATTTTCTTAGAACAATCCAAATCACTAGCCATAACCTCCCAACTGTACTTAGACATTTATTTAATTTCTAAGATGTACAAAAGGTTAGTTAACAATAACAATCTGGGCACAAAGTTTTGAGCCTTGGTGAAGGAGGAAGTTAGGAAATGGTGTAGGAATAGGCAGTTAGTTAGGAACAGGGTGCCCCAAGCCCCAAGTCCATTTGTCAGTCTGACTGAGAAACAATCACAAATCAAGAGGGTGCCCCCTCACCAATTCAATCAAAAATGAAATGTTCAGAACACCAACACAATAACGTTATAGCAATGGACCAAAGCTGGTTTCACAAAGGTAGGCTGGATAATATGGGAAAACTCAGTGGACCTTGGTAGCCTAGGCGATCCCTCGGGCCCAGCCAATCAAAAAGAGACACAACACCGAGACACCCAATGGCCAAACCGCAAGTCCTTGCCCTCTATACCCATATAAGAACCTACCTCTCCCTACCTCAGTGGCTACCCACTTAGGGTCCCTCTCTGCTCGGAGAGCTTTCCTGTTCTTCCTCCCTATCAATAAATCTCTTGCTTTTCTGTATCTTTGACCTCAATGTTGAATTCTTCCCTTGGCAAAGAAAAGAACCAAGAAAGGGCCTCCCTGGTGGCTCAGGGGTTAAAGACAGCCCTATCAATGTATTGCCAGCCACCTCAGCACGAGTTTGATCCCCATCCCCAGCCAGGTTGATTCCCACATGGCGTGGCAGACCTCTCCTGCTTCACCCGCTGCTCCCCTCAGCAGTGCTTCGGTCCATCTCCCTGTTCTGTTCCCCACTCTGTCTGGTGAATCTTCTCACCCTCCCGCACCTCTGGCTGGTACCCCAGCTATTTTTTAAATAAAAAATAAATATTATAAAAAAAAAGAACCAAGAAAAAGTCCTCCTAGGGTCCTTGGACTCCAGTCTTGCTCCCCAAAACCCTGATTCATCAGTACTTGATAAATTGCTAAACACCTCTGGACGTTTGTCACCTGTGAATGTGATGTAAGATCAATTTGTGCAATGGACTTTGTATCCATGACAAAATCAGGTTTAATTAATGGATGTTGTTGGTCTGATATGGAGGTAAAATAGAATTATGTGAACATTACTTCTTGAGGAGCTGGGCACATAAGTCAGTAACAGATCCATTAAACCTATAGGCCCTGCCTATGTAACACCCAAGCATCTACTTTATAAGTAAGTAAGTTAACATAACTGGTTTTCACACAGCCCTTTCTCAATAAAGTGACTGACATCTTCCTCTAAGAGCGTATTTAGCTAGCAATTAATGTTAAGGTGACTATTTTTGTTTGGTGAGGGTGGAAGTCCTCCACAATATCAAGCTTAATAATTGCTCAGGCATGGAATCACAACCTGAGGACTTTCCAGCTTTTTTACTGATGCTCTGCCTTAGACGACAGAAATATTTTGTGCTTACCTCTTACCTGCCATGGTTACTTTGGATGATTTTGATGCTTCTACATGTCTTCTCTGTCCCTCAGGGGAATTTCCACTACTTGACTCTCTGTCTCTCTGGTGACCTTTCTTACCCTTGTGCTTGTCTGTAACTGCTTCACTCTGCTTTTCCTGAGCAAATGCTCTTATAATTAGAAGAGCACAGAATACAGGACAAAGAGAACTGAATTCTCATCCTAACTTGGGCATTGTACCCTATGACTTTGTGACATTTAGCAAGACATTTTTGCTCCACTGAATTTTGTTTCCCTGTACAGAAAATGGGGATAACAATGAAGTTTTTCTTATAGCAAAGTAAAAAGTGTTCAACAAAGTAAAAATATGTTATATTGCATTAACAATGACTCGAGGTTGACAAATACTAAATTCTAATTCATTATACCCCAAAATGAGCCGGTTCTGCCATCTTGCAATGAGGTAACACGTTACAATTTACTAAACTTTTCAGAGCCCTTTCTACCAGGATAGAAGTTAGGGAGACTGTGCCTCTATTGATTAGCATTTGTATCTTCCAGAAACAATAAGGGAATCTCAGAACTACCAGTTGGGGTAGCATGTCTTCTCCTATATTGGACTCCCAGTCAGATTTATTAGTCAAGTCATATGGTCACGGTTAAGTGTTTTGAGTGCAACTATATATGTTAAGGAAATTATCCTTTTGCTTCCCTAATCTGAGAGATGAATTTATATCCCATTTTCATATCCATATGACAATTGTTTGAAGAAGCACTTGCAAGAGCCAAAATGCCCTAACTCGGTGTTTTTCAAAATGACTACATACAGGAAATCACCAAGGAGATTAGATTCCCTGGCGCCCTACCTCAGTCGACTGAATCATAATCTTTTTAAGTGGGTTTATGTTGTATAACCATGATCTTTAGTTCATTTCTTAACTTTGAAATGTGCTTTTTACTTTAGGTCAAAAATCTATTTACTGACTGACCCCAATATGACAGGTACATGGAGCTCATGAACCAGAACCTAGAACATCACTTTTAGTTTTATTATCTCTATTCTGCAGGTATAGAAATGGAGACTCAGAAATGTCAGATGAATTATTTAAAAGCAGAGACAGAGTAAGGAGCAAAGGTGAGTCTCAAACCAAGATTGCCTAATGCCAAATCCCTGCTCTTTCACTAGGCCACATGATCACTCCTCTATCCTACCCAAGGCATCCTGTTGCTACTCTAACATGCCCACACTCACGGTGCCCATGCCAATGGGGGATTTTATCCCCTCTACCTAATCTTCTCTTCTAACTCATAGATTACTAAATGGTCTCAAGGCCAAAACCTAAAAGAGGTCAGATTACCCTGAAGCAGGCCAAGGAAAAGAGACACATTGTCCAATAAACTTTTTCTTAAGGATCTCCCCACTTGTGTAATCAGGATTGCTTTCCTAGTGAATATTTTCAATTGGTCTAATAAGTGGGAAGAATAGTATATTGGCCCATTTTGTACTCTTTATTACATTAACCTTAATGATATTTTGCATTTTTTTTAAAGATTTATTTATTTATTTATACAAGCACTGGATACAGACAGAAGCACGGGAGGGTGAGAGAATTCACCAGAGCCAGAGCGGGGAGCAGAGCAGGCAGAAGGACTGAAGTACACTGCTGAGGGGAGCAGCGGGCAGCAGGAGAGGTCTGCGTGCCATGTGGGACCCTCGCCCCGTGGCCGGGGATTGAACCAGTGCTGCAGAGGCTGCGGGCAGCCTCGCAACCCAGCACTCAACCGCTGTGCCACCGGGGAGGCCCCATTATTTTGCATTTAATTAAAGTTGTATTGATGTTAATTTTAGGGGGAAAGTTACTTAAAATGTGTTCTATCATCTCTACTTGTGATAACCTCATGATAATTTTGGAGGTAAAAACATCTCACTTGTTTTCAGGATATTCATATATATATATATATATATATATATATATATATATAATACCCTCTACGCAAGTTTATGATTTTACTTTTATCTTGAAACCTCTTTCCCATTTGGGAATTTTTTTCATGTTTTTGTTTTCTTTCAAATTATATTAATTGTCCAGTCATTTGCATAACTACGTGATTTTGGAAGTACAACCTCACACCGACCATATGTGTCCATGCTTCATTCACTCTCCACCAGTTTGAGAACCAGTAGCTTCTCACCTTCCCTCCCCTATGCTCTACTCCCTGCCCCCAGCCCCTCTGGTAACTAGTACATTTTGACTTTTTTTTTGTCTTACTCAGAAACTTTTAGGCAATTATAATTAATAATAGTTAAGTATAGTAATAAATATTGAGTAAATGGAATAAAGGCTTTATTTGGAGGTTATTAATAGTTATTAAAACACAATGTGTAAATAATAGATTAAAAAATCAGTTCTTGAAATTATATAACTGTTCAGTTATTGATCAGAAAAAGTCTGCTAACAATCTAGATTCCCAAATAAACTGTCGTGAATACCTCTTTGGGACTAGGACTGTACCTCCAAATCCCTCAGAGACCTTTGTGCAGACTAGTCACATGAAAATTTCCTAATAAATGTTTTTTTTTTAATAATATGCGTATTTGTTATTCTATGGATTACAAGTCTTGTTAACTGAATTTTCAATTCTTCGGCTGAGTCATACATAAGTGGGACCAATGTCATGGGAAAACCAATGTATTTTAAACTTAACGTTACCAGGAGGTTCATTCCCAGTCAGAAAACCAAAAACTGATACCAGGTGGAACTGAGAAGAGCCCAGGGAACTCAAACTGTTAAATAGAAGTCCTCAACAAGTGAGTGGCAAGAATGGATGGAGACCAAGATGCCTTTGTTGAAGCAACTTCATTCTTAAGAGTATCATAAAGCAAGAGAATTGAACTTCAATTCCCATGGCAGTAATCTACTCAAATTCTGTGTTACTGGCTTTCTTCCCTTCCTTATTTCTCCATCAGCATTCTGACTGTGCTTCTTGGGGGTCACCTCCCATAAAGCTACTTGCACTCGCATCCATGTCCAAGAGTCTGCTTTTGTGGGAACTTAAACTAAAAGAAGAAGGAAAAGCAAGGCAATATTTATTTGAAAAACAAAGAGATACCTAGTATTGGTTTCCTCTAGCTGTAGCAGACAGTTTAAGCAACTCTCTCTGAACTTACCATATGCTTAAAGGGCCTCTCTTTCTTGGAAACCATCTACCAGTTCTTCAGAAATCCCTCCATTTCTGAAGCTATCTCATTCTTTATTTGAGGTTCCTGTGTTGGGGCAACATTCCTATATAACACTGCTTATAACTGATAAGTTCTGACTATTTCTAGAGAAATAGACACTACACAATATATGATGTGTAAATATAAAATATAAATCATATAAATACTGTATATATGTTATCTATATTCTAGTATACATGATACATACACTATATAATAATATCTATAAAAAAAGAGATTATCACAAAGAATTGACTCATAGGATTATAGAGGTTGAGAAGCCCCATACTTAGCTTTAAAGTAGAGTGTGACAGAATTCTCTCTTCCTTCTCCTTTTGGTTCTATTCAGACCCTCAACAGGTCAGATGATAGCCACTCATACCAGGAGGGCAATCAGCTTTACTTAAATATTAACCTCTTGGAAACATCCCACAGACACATCCAGAAATAATGTTAAATCAACTATCTGGACACCCTGTGACCCACTCCAGGTCATACATAAAATGAACCATCTTTTTTAGTCTTTGGTTTAGGCTCGACCACATCATGCTGAAATTAGAGTTCCATTGTCCCATGAAATGTTTTTCATATAATAACAGCTCTGGCCCTTTGCTCTGTATCAAAATATCCATTTCTCATGTATTTTTTCACCCAGATGAGTCCTAAGTTGTAGATCATTCCCAAGGCAATAATCTGGATAGCTGTCTTATAGTGGTATTATATACATATATGATTTGCTGTACAAAAGGAATCTAAAGTATACATTCTTGTCTCTAATTTATAGATGAGGAATTCAAAGCCCAAAGAGTTTTATTATTCATAGGTCATAAAAGAAGTTATTGGGAATTAAGAAACCTCAATAGTTTCCAGGGGTTGTTTTTCTCTGCTCAGTTACATCAAATAATACAAATCAATAATGAGGTTTGGAAGAGCCAAGTGAATTGAATCACAAGAGCACATGAAGTTCACAACAAAAGCAGAAGTGATTTGAAATAGTTTATGATACAAATAGTATAAACTAACATTTAAAAATTATTAGCACTACACCAAGCTATAATTTTACATCTATTAAACTGTAAAACAAAACAAGAAAAAATTCTATCAAATACATATAGTGACATAGTGTTCTGGAGAAATGGTAACCTCACACATTTACCGTAGAAACTGGTAAAAGCTTTTTTGGAGAGCAATTTGGAAAAGCTCTTCAGTAACTATTAACTGCTCATATCTTTTGACCCATGTAATTTTACTCCTGGAAAAAATAGCCTTAGGAAAGAATTCAAAATTATTTTCACTGAAGTGTTTATTAATGCTAAATTTATAACAAGATAGATTGGACACCTGTGAAATGTGAAAAAAGCAAGATCTGTATAAGGATGAATTTTCGTATTTATTTTCTCACTTAATCAGAAAATGATGAAATGCTCATGGTGTGCCAGACACTATGCTAGACACAGGGGTACGAAGGTAAATAAGGTAGATGCACAGTCCTGTCCTATGCAAGTATTTTATGTTTGTGAACAAAAAGAGAACTGGAGCATAAAAAAAATAATTTTTATACTTTTGGTTACAAACTCTTCCTTCTCAAAGAATAGGAAGAGGCTTCTAATACCACAAAATAGAATAAACAAATGCAGGACCAAGAAAAATGCACATGTTGATAAGTTCAGGAAGAAAGACTGCAAATAACACAGGGCCCTGATGGCTGCAAAATTTAGAATTCAAATTTGTTTCTGGGCTTCCAAGCAGGCAAAGGAAAAGCAAAAATTATTAGTGAATTATTTGCCTCTTTTTTCAAAGATTTATTTTTTATTTATTTATGCTTACAAGAACTAGGGTGTAGGCCCCAGTGGGGCGAGAGGATTCACCAGAGACAGAGTAGGGAGCAGAATAGCAGAATTACTGAAATACACTGCAGAGGGGAGCAGTGGGCAAGACAGGAGAGGTCTGCTGCTCCATGTTGGTCAGGTCCTTGTCCTTGGATCTACTACTTGCCACTGTGGGTGGCGATAGCTTGATAGCACTGAGACTTTAACCCCTGCACCACCAGGGAGACCCCATTTGCCTTGTTAATGTAAAGAAAACATAAGAGTTCCTCATTAAAGAAGTCATTCTTTGCATTTGATCTAGAATTTATGTCTCTTTTGGGAAATAGTAAATATGTGATTAACACTGGCACTTCCTAGGGGGTTGGAAGATTTTTGGAAATAAAATATTTGGGCATAGGAAAATGCATATAGTTAATATAATGAGCTTATGTATATTCCACGCATGGCTTAAAAATTAAAATTGTATAATGAAGGCTCTTTTTTACTTCTCAACACTTCTATTACTTGGTTTCTTTAGCCAGAATTAATCATTCTCCTGATCTGTAATCTTTCATTTCATTCAATTCAATTCACATGTGTGTACCCGAGAAAGTATATAACATTTTTTTCAGGAAATAACTCTGGGACCGCTAACTCATTCACTTTTTATTGATGAATAATATTTTATTCTATGACTATGTCACAATTTTTATTCTATGACTATGTCTATGACTATGTCACTATGTCACAATATTTTATTCTATGACTATGTCACTATGTCCATTCTATTGTCATTTAAGTTATTTATGTTATTTCCATTATTTTTTTTGCTATCACACCCCTGCAACAAGCTTTCTCATATGTATCTTTGTTTCTTACTGTGAAAACTCCTCTAGCACTATATCCAAAGTGATGTTGCTAGCAGAGGGTATGTGCATGTTTACTTTCACATACTATAGCCACACAGAACTCCAAACTGGTTATGTAAATTTGCATAAAGAAAAACTAAGTATGAAGGCAGATAGTCATAGTACAGCAAGGGATGCAACAATGATATGTGACCACCACCTCCCTCTTGCCCTGCAGGGCTCCCATTCAAGGGACATCTCTCCGAGGCAGAGATGAGGAAACAGAACTAGCTAGTGCAAAAGTATTTTACTACCTCCTGAATTTATTTTTTTTTAAAGATTTATTTTTATTTATTTATACAAGCATTGGGTACAGTCAGAAGCACGGGAGGGTGAGAGAATTCACCAGAGCCGGAGCGGGGAGCAGAGCAGGCAGAAGGACTGAAGAACACTGCTGAGGGGAGCAGTGGGTGGCAGGAGAGGTCTGTGCGCCATGTAGGACCCTCCTCCGGTGGCCGGGGAGCATCCGGGGATCGAACCGGCACTGCAGAGGCTGCAGGCAGCTTTGCAACCCAGCGCTCAACCGCTGCGCCACCAGGGAGGCCCTACCTCCTGAATTTAAACCCTAAATTCTCTCAGACACATGAGCAGAGAGAGAATTTGCAGGATAGGGTCTGAACCCATATGACCTGGAAAGAGAATTACAAATGTGAAAAACAAAACCTCTCAACTCACCTCCCTGGTGGTGTAAGGGGTTAAGCACTGTGAAGCAATCCGAATCCTCTGCAGCATGAGTTCGACCCCCAGGTTGCCAGGGAGCAACCCACATGGCGAAGCAGACTTCTCCTGTGTCGCCTGCTGCTCCCCTCAGCAGTGTATTTCAGTTAGTCTGCCTGTTCTGTTCCCTGCTCTGTCTCTGGTGAGTCCTCTCACCCCACCTCCCCGCATCTCTGGCCTGTGCCCCAGCTCTTGTATGCATAAATAAATAAGTCTTTAAAAAAACTCTCAACTTATCTATCACTCACCTGCACAGAGCAAGGAGGAGAGGAAGCCTATGATGTGGTACCCCTTCATCAATGTGGTCTAACTGTTGGTTGTAAGATCAGAAATGCTCCCTTCTAAGAGAACTAGCACTTGGGATGTCAGGGAGAATACTGGAGAATTGGGCAAGGCAGAGTCCCTCTGTGACTGTGTATATTTTGTTTTGTTTTCACATTGATAATTAAATGACCAGTGTTTTAAAAAAGTTTTCTTTAAAGCATGCTAATGGTTGAGATTTTAATGTATTTTTCCCTAATGAAGGTATAAATATCATCAGTGATGGAAGGGACTGATTGGGGAAGTACAGGTGGAGGAAAATAACACACACAAAGTTTCTGCTCTGGAAAGCTGCCCTTTAAAAGTTAAAGAATGGAACTGGGCCTCCCAGGTGGTGCAGTGGTTAAGTGCTGGGTTGCAAAGCTGCCCACAGCCTCTGCAGCGCCGGTTCGATCCCCGGCTGCAGGTGAGGGTCCCACATGGCGCGCTGACCTCTCCTGCAGCCTGCTGCTCCCCTCAGCAGTGTACTTCGTCCATCTGCCTGTTCTGTTCCCTGCTCTGGTTCTGGTGAATTCTCTCACCCTCCCGTGCTTCTGACCGTACCCAGAAGCATATATATTATTGTTAAGCATTATATATTATTGTATAAATAAATAAATAAATCTTAAAAAAAAAATGTTAAAAAAAAAAAAGAACGGAACTGATGTTGAGAGTATCCATATTAATAATCCTAAAAACTTTAAGGTAATTTGGTCTATTTTTTTATAATTATTGGATTAACCAATTTATGGCCCCCTATTTTTGGATAATTGCCCATATTTAGTTTCTTCTTATCCATGAATTTATAAGTTCAACATTTTTTCAATGTCATTTCTCTTTTAATAAGAATTTTAAAAAGATTTTCAGACAGTTGTATGTAATTGTAAAGGAAGAGCATTTTTATAAAAAAAAAAAAAAAAGCTTTTACTCTTCTTCCGCCCATTTATGACCACCTAAGATGACCTAAAATGTTCTCTTCTTCTTTTTAAGATAGCAGAGAGAAAAAAGATATGGTCATTGCCAAAAATCATTATATTAATTAAAGGCACTAAATAGCCATTACCAAATACACTTCGTATATCCTCACAACTCTCAACTCCAAATTCAGATGCATCAATAAGTAGCAAAGAATTTAATGTGGTCTGAGGTCCATGAGGTTTCTTTAAGTCCCAAGTTTATAGTTTTCCTTCTCTCAATGCCATTTAAAGGATGATGAACACCTAGTGCAGCTATACTTTATTCTCGAGAAACCCTTGAAAGTTCCCCAGGAAATTTTTCTCCTAGCCCCTTCCCTTTTGGAAGGGAAATACTTTTTTTTTTATTTTTATCTCCTACTTCTTTATTTTAAAAAAATTGCTTTGACTCCTAATAGCCAAAACTCCCATCTGGATTTTTCTGGAAGATCATAGGAAAAATTGTTCTATCACAGTCACTTATCTTCAAGTTATAGGAGAAAATTAACAACTTTGATTTAATTATATTGCAATTTCTACTACTTAGAGCAGAAATAAAATCCTCACAGGTATAAACCCTTATATTGACTCAACTATTAGTGTAGACAAATCTTTACTCATATTGTTTAGTTTCTGCCTTGTCAGCCTTATGATCACCACAGCTAAAGTTCTAACTACATCATATCAAAGATGGATTGCAGAAGTACCCTACAGAAGTTCATCTTCCTCTTCCAATTTAGTCCGTATTCACCAGATTAATTTATTTCCAAGCCCCCCCATAATCATTTGTTTCCCATAATCATAAGTATTTAATAGTTCTTCACATTTAAATCTAAAAACGTAGCCTCGACAGTCAGGGCACTTGACAATATGGCCCTATCCGTCCTTTCCACCCCATTCTATTATCCTTAATACTGTAATCCTTCAGTCCACATAGGGCAATATAGTCGGGGTACCCAAGACATACTGCTCATTCCCACCCTTTTACCTTTTCCTCCCGTCCTCTTCTCAATCTGACAAGTGTATATTCAACAGGATCTATGTATATATAGTGCTGCATATGGAGAAAGTAAAAATGAATAAACGAAGTCCCTGCTTTCTCCTGTCTATCCATCTGAGGGCTGAATAATGCTCATGTCCATTATGGTGGAAGATTATTAGTGTTTTGTTGGTGGGTGTGATTTGGTAACATACAACTGAGTAGCTATGAGCCTATACCCTTAAACCATACACAGAGTTGAAAACCAACATTACCTCAAAAGAAAATTAAATAAATACAAATAGAAAAAAAAAAACAAAAACCTATGTCTATTTCCTGAACCCCAGAACCTGTATTTGGAAAAGGGTTGATCAGAGGTGTGATTAAGTTAAAGATCTTGATTTGGGGGAGATTATCCTGAATTATCTGTGTGGACCCTAAATATAATTACAAAGATCTTCTAAGAGGGAGGCAAAAGAGTTAGTGGAGGGAAGTGGTGATATAGTTATGGAAACTTATATTGGAGTGATGCAGCCAGAAACCACTAGAAGTTGGAAGCAAGGAACAGACTCACTCCTGCAGTCTGCAAATGGAAACAGCCCTGCTAACACCTTAAGTTAGTTGTGTCAGACTCACTTTAGACACTTTATCATTCCAATAATATCCCTTATGCTCATTTACAGTTAATCCCTGTTCTACTCCCAGCTCCAGGAACCACTAATCTACTTTCTGACTCAAAGGAGTTACATTTTCTAAACCTATCATCCTTCCATGGAATCTTTAGAGTACTGTTAATCATGTTTTATGTGAGGAGTCCATAACAATTCAAATTTGATATAGTTGATATAGCCTAACAATTTGATATATCCTAACAATTCAAAATTGATATATTTTCATATGAATATTCTCAGAGAAGATGCTTATTTTTAATATTTAAATTTATACTGTGGATTTGCTTTTATTCTGCTTCTTAAGTTTTCAGCATGATCACTCATCTTTAGATGAAATTCTTGGAGAGCGGATTTTTTTTTAATGTGTTTTATGTATCATCTCTATTTCTTATTCCAAAGTTTTGGCTTCTGGATACTTTAACATTAGCATTAGCACTTATACCAGCAGAATCACACAATTAACACTTAGATGATTTTGTTATAGAAAAAAATTTAATTATAATAATAGCTGTTAAAATAATAGCATAGTAGTCATCAAAATCATGTTTATACAAACAATAATAAGCAACTAGGACAAAGGATATGGGGTATTTCTATTTATCAACTAAAATGGTATCAATATTTTGCCACAGTCAAAACACAATTTACAGGTCACCCAGAGAGCCAGTTGTGAAGTTTGAACATAGTTTTTAACATTTGGAGGGCAAAAACATGAATATTATTGATAACTTTGCATTGTTCAATTTTAAATTTACATAAAATATGGTCCTATTAATTCTCCTTACCACTCACTTGTCATTTATAATATCAAACTTTGATTAGTCTAACTGCCAATATCCTTAGGTAGACTAGAAGCTTCCTTAAATATTGCATTTTTCCTCTCCCATTACCTGCTTCCTCCTCCATCACTTCTAGAATATACTACAATGCTCTGTCTGGGTGACTGAACAGCATTTCGCTCAAAAACTTCAACTCTATTAAAGACAGTTACCTCTTCAAATATCTACAAATAATCACTCAAAGCAAATGACAATTTATGTTACAATAAAATTATATGCTTATTTCACTCATGTGCTTCTCAGGGAACAGGGATCAATGTCAACTTATGCACATTTTAACTCAGGTGACTCTGGTACTCTAATTTTGAAGATTAAAAATATTACCCAATATTAGTTTCCCAAAGTTTTTACCTTTTTTGATATGAAAAGTCAAGTTCATAGAAATATAGAACTCCTTTCAATTAATAATAATAGTGATCTTAAGTTGATTCTCCTTCCATTAGGATATAGCCAGTATGAAATTAGTTTCTTGTGAATGGACATATAAGCTTTATCTGAAATTAAAATTTCCCTCAAAGACAATGCTTAATAGAGTTCAAAAGAAAAGTGAAAGACAATAATTCCATATGTAACAAAATGGAGTGATGGAGTTTTAATTCATTTATGTGCTTCTCCAAAAATAATGAATTCATTTAACAATGATATATAAGGTGGAATTTCAAATAGTAGTGCTAAGTAGAAGAGGATGGTTGTCATTAGTTTTTTAAATACTCTAAATGAATTATTTAAAGGTGGTATATCATTTTCACAGTGGAATATTTTTATTCAAATAAGTTAAGTCAACAAAATAGGTAAAAATAAGATTTAAAAGTTATATAGGTACTAAATTATGGCGTTAAGCCTCCAAATCCAAAGGTGAAACTGTACATACCCTTAATTGAATTTCATCTCTTTCTGTTAACTAGGTCAAATAAAGGGAAAAAGAACAAGGGAATCATAGACTTAAACATATCTTGATTAAAACATTATTCTTCACCTGTTTAAATAGGGCAATGGGAATGGGGTAGAATAGATTATCTTTGGGTATTACACTTCTGGGATACAAAATTTTTGTTTTTTAAAATCATGCATCCAAAGAACAGGTTGCTTTTTTGGAAACCACCTTTTATGAGACGGCAATCTTAAAATTATGGACTATCAGAAGTTGGAAAAGGAAATTTTCATTTCATCACCAATGACCAAGATAGAAAATTTTGAAAGAAAAGATACTGACCTTCGAACAGGTTAATGTAACAAATTTAAAAACAACAATATTTAATTTTTATTTGGTTCTTACTAAATGCCAAGCACTTGTACATATTTCATCTCATTAAGCCCAAACAGTAAGCAATGAAAATATTCTCTTCATCCCCATTTTGGCTATACAGAAACAAAATTAGGGGGCTGAGATAACTGGAACAGCATCACATAGCTCATTACAGCATGAGCATGAAAGAGCTAGGATATAAATCCTGGTTTTCCACCGCCAACGCTTGAGCACAAGATCGCTGAGCTATAATTGTGTGAGGACCAAGAGTACACAAGAGAGCTGTTTGTCCAACGATCATATCCTCCTGATTCTGAGATTTATGCCAATATTCCCACAATGATACTATTTTTTCCAAAATATTAAGTTATAGAGTCTCTGAAGATTGTTCTATTTGGCATTGTAAGTTCATCTTCTTTTCCCCATTAAAAGTTTTTATCCACAAACAAGAATTGTCTAATATCAGTCATGTGGTATCTCCTTGTTTCTCCAATTGCCGGATATATCTTTGCCTATTCTCCAATCCTTCTGAGTCACTTTGTCTAGATATATGGGGCGGGTGGGGGGGGGCAGCAACTAACACATCCAGCAGCCATATACAGAATCAGAAAAATGAAAGGATGAGTGGATTTCTCAGGTGGCACTTGTGAAACATTTTGATGAAGCAAGGGATGAGTAAGCAGTAGAAATAAAGCTCTGGCAAATATCAGTGGGCAATAAGATTTCCAAACAATGTTTCTAGTTTCCTTTCTCAGTTTCACAGGATATGCTTTGTCTTTAAATTCAAAGCTATTGAGACAGAAGCAAGATACTTGGTCTCAAAAAAGGAGTCTTGGTATCCTGTGGTTAGCCAAAACCATCCACATCCACTGACCTGACTCAGTAGCAGAGGCCAAAAAATCATAAACCAGATGCAAATAAACTTCTGCACATTTTCTATAAACAACACTGATTAGCTGGCACAGGCTGTCCTTTATCTGCTTTAGTGCCAATAATACAGTACATTTCATTTAGGTTTTGCCAGGCTCAACACCATGGTTTGAGACATCTCCAGGGATAAACAAGGCTGATAATAACCCAGGACTGACTCGGCCCCTGACCCTTGGACAAGTTCTCCTAGTTAGAAATTGCTCATTATCACTTTTCTTTCTGCACCTTTTATGCTACTTATAAAAAAAAAAGCAGAACAAAAATGTCAAAATACTAATCATTAGTACCATCCAGTGAGATTATGGACTGCTTTAGGAAACCGCAACAGTTTACCAACGTTGTATCACAGACTTAACACTGATCGTGCACAAGCTAGGCAATTCTTTTAGTTCCTTATGCTCCAGAATTTAAACCTCATGAAAAGTTCAATAGTTTAACTCTCTTTTTCTAGGCACTTGGTTTCTAAGAGATATCTTTTGGAAACTTTATTCTCTCACAGATTTAAACTATTTTTTAATATATTTTTAATAATGTGACATGCACTTTGTTTTAGTTTGCAGTTGCCAAATACATCTTTAATCTTCTTTTACAGCTAATCTTTCTGAATAACTTTCTTTAGGAGTATGGAAGCAAAATGGACCCATTGTTCTCTACCATTATAAATAATTGTGTACATCATGACCCATCTTCAGAAAGGAGAAATCTCACTTTGGACTAAGATAAACCAAAAATAACAGGTCAGTTTGTTGAGTTCTGATCTCTGAAATGAATGAAACATTAAGCATTTCTTATTCAAGGAAACAATTTTATTCTTGATTTTATAGTATAAATGTCTGAGCAAATGCCCTGGGCTTTGTGGCTATAATAATTGTGAAAAAAAAGAAAATTATGAGAAATTTCTAGGATTTTCAACATGTTGAGGCCATTATAAATTAGTACTCTTTGAAATCTTGTGTTATTCCCTTAAAATAAATATTATTTTGATTTGGTGAGACAGTATTTCTGACTCTCTTGTTCCACTTTACTAGTGATATTCTTCACTTTTCTAAAATACTATTCACTTTTCCTTTGACATTATGAATCTTACTGTCCGTGTACATGATATTCTTTAACAAATTATTTCAGACCATTATTTATCCTTGAATCTTCTTTGCCTGGAAAAATAGTTGGAACTTTTTCTTTATGAAGGAAAAGAAACTATGAATAACAGAAATTTAGGGGAAAAGACAGTGTAGTCTTGTAGGGCATCTTCATTAACTATTTCTGCCTTCATCAATTTAGTACCTATTATGTAGAAGGCAGTTTTAGCCTCAGGTAATATGTTCATAAACCAAAAAAATAGTCCCAGGCCTTATGCCACTTTCAAGATACTGGCTATACATAAATGATTAGGGGTGGTACCATGCTCCCCAAACCCACATAAAGGCATCTGCCTTGGACTAGCTGCTGGGAACTAGGTGTGGAGCTGAGTGGCCAGATGAAGCTGTATAACATGAAAGACAGGTAGGTTCAAAAGGGATTTTGCTTCTGCAGTCTGACCTGCATTCTGGCACTGCTGGGAAGTAGATCTGGGGAGAACACATTGAGGAGAGACATGCAGGACACGTAGAAGAGACACATGGGTGAGAGATGTATGGGGAGGCTGTCCTGGTTCTTAACAAAAGCAATGGCAGCCTTTGTCCCAACTTCATGGTGAATTATTTGGTACATTTTAAATTCTGACTCTTTCTTTTTGCCCCAGATCTCTATTAACTGTCTTATCTACTTCTTGGGGTTCTCTGCCAAAAGATGACATAGTTATGGCAAGATTTTGGATCTCAGCTGTCCCAGCTCAGGACAACTCTGGAGGGGCATTTGCCCATGAGGGGATACGTAATTTGGGGTGTTTTATTGGGTAACAATTATTAGTAATATCCTTTCTTTTGCTCTCTGTCTCTCTCTGTCTCTCTGTCTCTCTCTTTCTCTCTCTCTCTCTCTCTCTCTCTCTCTCTCTCTCTCTCAGCACACTAATTCTATTAAAGATCTTTCACACTACGATTCTGCGTCCATTGTCTTCATATGGAAGATGGCATAATCCCTTGAAAGTGTGCAAGTTTGGGAGTCTCTGGGTAGCCCTCAGTCAGGCACTACAAAAGAAATAAGTATGTGACAGTTCAGGCTATATAAGCAACTTGAAAAAAAGCACTGAAAGAGAATAGAGTTAAGGTGGAAGACAGGTTTTGTTTGTGAACTCTCTTACAAGGTGACAGTATATGTCATGAAAGAAGTTAAGGAGGTAATCCCTTGAACATATCTGAGATAGTATTCCAGCCAGAGGAAGCAATGAGTACAATGCTTCTCACATCCTCGACAGACACCACAGTGCATTTGGCCAGTGAGCCAACAAGCATTTCTTAAATACCTACTGTGGAATAAAGGACTTGACACAAAATAAAAGTGAAAATAAATTAAGCCATTAAAAACTTGAAATGTAGGACCTCCCCTGGTGGCGCAGCGGTTGAGCGCTTGGCTGCAAAGCTGCCCCGCAGCCTCTGCAGTGCCCGTTCCATCCCCGGCCACCGGCGAGGGTCCCACATGGCCATAGACCTCTCCTGCCACCTACTGCTCCCCTCATCAGTGTACTTTGCTCCTTCTGCCTGTTCTGTTCCCTGCTCTGGCTCTGGTGAATTCTCTCACCCTCCTGCACTTCTGAGTATACCCAGTGCTTGTATAAATAAATAAATCTTAAAAAAACAAAACAAAACAAAAAAAACTTGAAATGTAGTTAGACACACTTTAAGCCCATTGCACTTCCCAATGCTGCTGGGCTCATAAGTGTAATCCCTGAGCTCACCCCCACTGTGATCCAGTCTTCCAGTGAAGTCACATTAGTAGAAATGGCTATCTAACACCAAAGTCCTCGAGGAACAGTGTCCCTCATTATAATAGTTTTCCTTAAAGGAGCAGTGTGGAATGTTTACCAGAAATTTCCCTTATAAAAATGTTTTATAGACATCTTTCTCCCTTCTCAAATTATCCTGTTCATGGGAGCTGCTTAATTCCCCCTGTCCCCATTCCATCTTTTGCTTTTCTCACTCCTGTGCTCTGGTTCTGATCCACTCACTTCTGTCACAAACATGCAGGGTTCTGGATGTGTAATTCCCTGTCACAGGCAACTGTTGTTTTTCTCTAGCACTAGTTGCTTGTCTGAGTAAAAGTGCTTGTTTGAGAATTCTAGTAAAAAAAAGCATTACTTCAGATGATCAATAGAGCTGCTACTCACAGAGCCATTGTGGGTTTTTTTTTAATGTTTTAAAAAAGAGAAGGTACAGCAGCTTATTATGGCAACAGGAATGTTTAGGACTAACAATTCTCTTTCTTCCCAGCAAGAAAGCTGCAGTCTTCTTCACAAAGGGGAGTTTGGATCTATGTTTTAGTATCAAGGAAATTTATTTGGAATTCATCCCCCACTATCTTTTAGAATCTACTCATTTTCTTACCCCCTATGGGATTTCCCTCATTATGAACTGTTGGCTTTTTATGATAATTTTTGTCTATTTGTTTACATGTTGGCTTAGTCCTTGTTTTTCCTGCTTTGATTATTTTATTTTCCCACTGTAACTTCTTTACATGCAACTATTCATTGAAAAACAATTGGTGGCCTAGGGGTTAATCTCAGTGATACCTCTGTGAAGGCCTACTTCAACAGCCTGAGTTGGATCCCAGGCCAACGAGCTGACCCACATGGCACAGACCTCTCCTGTCTCACCTGCTGCTCCCCTCAGCAATCTATTTCAGTCAATCTGCCTGTTCTACTCACTCTTTCTCTGGTGAATCCTTTCACCACCACCACCACCTCTGGCCTGCATCCCAGCTCTTCTATGGAAAAACAAAATCTTAAAAAAGAAACACTTGTAATGAATAAAAAGTAAAAGTTTTGTCTCCACCCAAGCAACTTTCCAGTCAGGCATTGTTAATAGTTCAGAGTGTATCTGAATGGAGACCTCCAGCCACAAGCACAAACAGACATAGACACTTAGAAACTATGTAATTTTTTTGTATTTACTAATAAATCTTGGAAAGCTTTCTACTTTACTATTTATAGCCATATCTCATTCTCTCTCTCTTTTTTTAAAGATTTATTTATGCATACAAGAGCTGGGGTACAGGCCAGAGATCCAGGGGGTGAGAGGATTCACCAAAGACAGAGTGGGGAACAGAACAGGCAGACGGACTGAAACACACTGCTGAGGGGAGCAGCGGGTGAGTCAGGAAAGGTCTGCCTCGCCATGTGGGCTGCTCCCTGGTTGGACAGGAATCAAACTTGTGCTGCAGAGGCTGCGGATAGCTTCATAGTGCAGTGCATAACCCCTCACACCACTAGGGAGGCCCCTGTATCTCATTCTCTTTAATAACCTTTTAGAATGAGGCACTTTGTTCAGACTCCTCGATATTAGATCTTATCTTAGTCATGCATACTGTTTTCATTCCCTCATGTTTTATGTTCCTTGAATTAATTTAGCCCAGCTTTGCTTCTTTCTCAGACAAAGCACAGGGCCTTGCAAACCTTTACAAGGGCAAAACCAGTGGTAGGCTGCACTTGGCTTTAACTGTCTTGTGCAAGCCAACTGTGAAAATATCAGGAATTTTGCAAGGTGGTCATTAAACTTACACATTATTAAAAATCAAATTATACAGACTGATCATTTAATAAATTATATAAAATTAAGGGCAATAAATACTCAAAGGTCACTTCCTAATCATTATACTAAACTTCATTTTTATCTATGCTATTAAAGTCATTTACTATGCTATTAGGCTGTCTATTAGTTCTGACTAGTGGAAATACTACAACATCATGTATTAATAGGTATCTCTCCCAACTCTGTGAGGTTTCATTAGCAACTTGAAATCAGTCATGATGGGAATATTTATACTAAGGAAATCAATAAATGCTACAAGATGGGGCTTGGCTTATAATTTTGTTGATTGTCTAGGATTTTAAAAATGTGATAAAATTTAATGGCACAGGTTGAAATGAAAAACTGGATGCCTATTATCATTTGACTGTCAACATCACAGTATATGAAAATCCTCAATTTCAGCCAGAGGTCATTTACTTCATTGTCAAATGAGATGTTTCACTTTTATATTTTCTACATTTATGTTGGAACTATTCTTTATTGTCAATGAGATGAGTGAATTTTTTCTGAATATTGTCACAATTTGATTTCATGACTCTTGTCAATAGAATTATAGAAATTGATTACAGATTTCGCAAGAAATAGCAAGTCACACTGAAAATATAGATATGTGGAATTGATAATAAAGTGTGCCATACTGTTTTATTTGTATGTGGGGTGATATACATCTTTTATATCAGTATAATTTATAACAAAATTATGTCTATGAAAGTATGCATAAATTTGGGGAGAACAGATTATCAAAGATTGGTCAGCACATGACTACATGAAACTCTGGGCTCTCCTTCCCTTGATGGAGAACTTGGGAGGAAAAAGAATATACACTGAACTTTGCTACCAACTAGCTCTCTGACCTTAGACTAAGTTTGCGGAGACTAGCTTACTCCTTTTTAAAATGAGGGTTTTGAGGAATTTGTAACATTTTCCATTATGGATTCCTTTGACAGTTTTTTAAAGACTGAACATTGTTTACTAGAAAAAGGAATGGACATACATTTTCACAACTTATTTCTGGGGATTTATGGAATTAAGTGCTTTTAAGTATTTCAGGTTAATCTATGCATCCTCTAAATTGCTTCCAGTTCCAGAAGCTAGAATTCTGTGATGTAAAAACACAATTTGATAAAATATTTATAAAAACATTGAGAGAAACTGGTTATTCTTCCTGTTTCAACAGCAAAGTCAGAGTAATGCAAGTTGGAGTTAAATCAGCAAATGGATTTATTTCCCAAAAAAGATAATTGAAGAACAACCCACCAGCCAAACCCACATGGCAAGTCCTCCTGCACAAAAATCCTGTTCCTAAATTTGAAATGCCCCACTCCTACTGCACATAAGAGAATATTATTATTAGCAGGCAGAAAATTCATCGTGACATGGATTTCAACAAATATTTATTTGGTATTTTTGGAAAGTAGGATGTATCTGTAGGAAAACTAAAAGATATGTAGATAAATGCAAAAGATTTCAAAATCCTTCAGGTTTAGCAGAATATGAAGCAGAGTTTTTTCAGGCACCTGAGAAACTAATTTCTGTTTCTCAAAAAACATGGCCTCGTGTCGGAAGGCAGCATATTCCTCCATGAAGAAGGGGAGCCTGAAAATTCAGACATCTCATAACAACCAGAAATATTAACCAAGCCAAACTCAGCATATATGGTGAACACTGAGTGATTTATGAAGGTCTGATAGCACTTTCTGGAAACTTCCAGAGCAAGACATTTCAATAAATGTTGGGTTAATAGTAGGAAAACTATTGTGGATACTAGCACAATATTCACAAATATTCGCTAGTCTCTAAAAATTTGTAAATTGGAATTTATGTTTGGCCATTTAGATTACTATACCTATCAATATGAAAAGCTAAGTATATGTAGGACAAAAAGGTTAGTTACAAAACTGAATACCTTAACATGATTTAATTTCTGTAAAAAGGAATTATATACATGTCAATATTCATTAAAAAATAGACGTCTCCAATGAAATGCTGATAGTGGTTATTACCAGGTGGAAATTTAAGAATATATTTTTCTGCTTTCTAAAAATCCCTTTTCTCTAATGAATGTGTTACTTCCGTAATCTGAAGACAAAATAATAAAACATTTCTAACTACAAGGATAAAACTACCAGTGTAGAAGAGTTTGCATTGTTTCTGCTTATATTTTACCAAAAGGCTTAAAATCCAAATTGTTTTAAAAATGCTTCCAAGGGCCTCCTCTGGTGGCACAGGTGGCTGAGCAGAGCGGTGAAGCTGTCTCAGCCTCTGCAGCGCCAGTTTGATTCCAGGCCAGCCAGGGAGAGACCCACATGGCGCAGCAGACCTCTCCTGTCTCGCGTGCTGCTCCCCTCAGCAGTGTATTTCTGTAGATCTGCCTGTTCTGCTCCTTGCTCTGTCTCTGGTGAGTCCTCTCACCCTCCCACGCATCTGGCCTATAGCCGGGTTCTTATGTGTATGAATAAATAAATCTTTAAAATTTTTTTTCTAAAAATAAATAAATAAATATGTTTTTAAGTTCAACTCTCTTGGTATATTTTACTTTGAATACTCAAATCCTAAGCCAAAATAACTTTCAATGTTTCTAATAAATTGAAACAAAAATTATCTTTTTGACTTACTAAAACCTGAACTTTGAATTTATATAAACACAAAATTGAGAAGAAATATTTCTCTTTGATAAGCAGATTGCTACTAATTGTTTTTTTTAACTCTCAATCATTAAGGAATTATTGCACACCTATTTGATAAGGTACAACGAAAGATACCTAGGTTTTCCTTCTCTGCTCTGAAAGTAATATGGAATCTTTAATTTCAGATGTCAAACCTGGTCCCAGCCTGAACTGGTACCCACAAGGATTAACTCTTGGACATTTAGGAATAACCTTAATGAACACTTCCCTTCCTTTTCCACTTCTGTGGAATGTCCAGAGGTGCTGGCAAAAATGTTATGCCTTAACTATAGTCAGGAATGGGTGATGGATTGTTTGGTGTGAGAGACATATGTCAGCAGTCCATTGACCAAAAAGATAACTATCTCCATCAAAATTTCAAGAAATCCCATAAAGAGGAAAACAGCCTTTGGGTACAACTGCTAACCCACTATCGGCTAACAGCTTGGAGAGATGAGTTAAGTCCTTCAAGTCTAGAAATGCTGTCTATTGATTTTTAGAAAAGAAAGGAAGAATAAATGATGTACAAAGACAGGGTATACTCAGGGGTGCTAAACGCTGAGGTGGACTGATACAAACTCACACATATACACATACAGACACAACTTTGGCCCCCAGGATTGTGCCCAGGATTAACACAAGTCATGGAAAGGATTATACCTATATTTCCTCATACTTTACATTAAATATTTGCTATATAATAGATACTCATGAATGCAAAAAAAAAAAAAGGCTAATAATTAAGATTTACCTGAAAAGGGGACATGGGTGAGCAGGGGAGGAGAGAGCAGTCAAGCTGTCAGTGTTTTGCATTCACAGATGCTTACGGAATATTAACTGAAAGAAAGATTTAAGTACATGAAGAAATATATAGAGCCAGATTGATATTTGTGACATTATTAACAATAATAACATCAGTAACAACCACTTTAAATGCAAAGGTTAAAAAATATAAGTAGCTTTGCATTTATCATCAAATTAAGTATGCTCTTGTCCTCATATTCATGTTTTGAGAGAGTGAAAAACACAATTGTTTAATAAAACAATTCAAAATACCAAGTCTTGAACACTTGCCTCTATCTTTGTTATTTTTATCTGCTCCCTTTTTCAGAATGAATAACTGCTGATATTCTGGATTATTCATAAATTGGCCTGGAACTATTATTTCCACTGGCTGACCTTAACATGAATCAGAAGCAACCAAAGCTTTCTGCTTTTGTTAATGACAGATTCTGGACTGATGAAAAATTTTATTTGGGACAAAGTCAATCAGTGGAAAGTCTACAACTGAGACTTACATGGGCTATCTTTCCAAAAAGGAAAATGCTTTTTATTCCATCACAGTCACATTTAAGAAAAGGCCCACCTTCATTTGAGAATCATGCTTTGCACATGTGTCAAAAGCAGAAACCAAGCAAGTCAAACCAGATGACCTGTTATAATTGAATGTTTAAACATCTGGAAAGACAACCTTAAATAAATGAATAAATGGATTTGGAAGTCTCAGAGAGAAATCAAAATCACTGGAAAAGAATAATGGTTGATACAGTGACTCCATCCTGAATCTTCTAGGAGAGTTCAACATTTTGAATAATCTATCATTAGTCACACAGATATTATCATACTTATCATAAACCTTGCTTTAGGATTCAGAGAAAGTGCCCCATGTATTTATAGCCCAATAAGGATTTTAGACAATATCTCATGATTATAGAATAATTAATAGGTTTGTTAGTTTGGTTCAAATTAATTATGTTTCTATAAACTAGAGATAATTAATTTTCATTTTAACCCACTTTGTTTCATAGACAGAATGTTTCACCCCCAAATACCTTTGAATATAGTCTAGGAATATATTAAAATGACTAAATAGTAATGGAATTTACATGTTAATCAGATTTTCTGATTACTTACGGATTAGGCAAAAACAAATTTTGTGAAAATAAAGTTTCTGAAATGTCTGAGTCATTCTTAAAAAACAAACATAAAGAATGGAATTAAATATTTTTTTATTGGATCAGGGTCATTATTCTGTAATTTGTCAAGGGTTATTTCTAAAATTAGACTGGTAGTGCAAGCTATTGAACTAAATCTGGACTGATATTGAAACTGCAAACAGTATTTGAGCCAATGAGCTTTAAAAATTTTTGCATACAACAATTATTTTGTTTTTCAACTTATATAAAGGATTCAGTTCTATTTTGGTTTGAAGATTTTATTTAATAGGATGCTATTTAATACATCTGCCTACCTTCTATTTATATATCTTTGGCACCTGCTATGATCAGTGGAACAAAGTTTTATTCCCATTTACTCAGACAGTTTCTTTCAATTTTATATGTTTAATCTTATTCTCATTTGAATGCCCAACTAAGTCTTTGTCTGTTGTTTGTGGGAGGCGTCTGTGAGCCTTGAATAAGAAACACCATCTGTAGTTCATTTCTTTGGCATAAGGGTCCATTTAGAGAACTTTTTTGGCATTTAAAACCAAATTGCTGTGCTGCCCTCTGGCTGCTTCTGATAAAACCTAACAGAAGAAATTGCTACCATAGTCCCTACAGGTTTTCCTCAGCCTAGAATTTCATAGTTGTTACACAGCCTACTTGAATATCCATTCATCTCATCAGGCTCACATATTTTATTTCTCACTGATAGGGTTGTAGACACATTTTGAGATAAATTAGACAGAATCCGCTTCCTGTTAAAGTTTGCTCTAAGACTGTATGTGCACACTTCTGGTAATTTTCCACCCAGTAAGCTTGATATATTTCCTAACAGTTCAGATACGCCATTATTTTCCATTTTCACTTCACCTTGATGCCTGCATATCAGGCAAGGGAAATGCCACTTTGTTTGCTGTGTATTCCACTAAAAGTGGAAGAGTTTTAATGGCCCCTCTCTGTATGTTTCCAGAGGGGCTCAGCTGACCCAGGCTGTGATACTTATCATCTAATTATGATAAAACATCACATCTTTCCAATTAGTTTCACCTCAGATTTGGAAAGCTTTAATGTTACCTGTACTTAGGGCACATCTCTACCAAATTCACCCAGACAAGAGTAAAAATCTCTTTTATGATTCAAATAGAAATTTCATTCTTCCTTTTCCAAGAAGACAACACTATCAAATTCACAAAATTTTGGCAATCACTGTACCTTAAATTTATAAAGGTCCATTTGTCAAAAATCTCATTTGAAGATTTTTTTTTTAATTAAAAGGTAGGATGTGAAGAGTTCTGGCTTTAACTCTGACACATTTAAGTAAGAGTTTAGACATTTTCACAACCAGTCAGATTAAGGAAAAAAGCTGAACAAATTGAAAAATCAGTGAGTTTACTTGAACCATCAGAGAATTGGAGATGCAGGCAGATATTCCCTTTGGAATTTAGAGAGACAGAAGGGAAAAAAAAACCCACAGCCAACCAACATCGGCTTATCCAGAGCAAATATCACTGAAGTCACAAGTTGGTAGAAAGGCTTAAATGGCTATTCTGATGAGCCTCCCATTTTGGAAGCTGAGTATAGACAAGCAAGAGAATGAGAAATTCTTGAGAATTCAGAATTAGGAAGACCACCCTCTTTCATGAATTGTACCTCTAGGAAACTCCTCGGGTTTTCACCATGAAGAACCAAGAAAAATTACCTCATGTTGGTGAGATTAGCTGACTACACTGTATTGTATAATAAACTTTATCAGAAGAGTAGTAAAAAAAAAAGATGGAGGACAATAATAATGTAAGATGATTGGAAGTGCTATCAATCTCAACAGGGGAGGAATTCTTTCAATGTATACGTATGTTAAATCATCATGTTGTATACATTGAATATATTTATATTTATACAGATACACTTTATTTGGGAACTGTCACTAGTTAACTTCAAGACCTACTAGAAAGCATAGTAATCAAGCCAGCATAGTATTTTTCAAAAGAATAGGCACATAAATCAAAGGAACAGAACAGAAAGCCCAGAAAGAGATACACAAAACATAAGTCATTTTTAACTTAATTTAGATACAGGTAGTTGCACACAGAAATATTGATATATTGATATATATGAATAGATATTGATTATATATCCATAAAGAGATCTCTAGCTATTTTTGCCTTTATATGATTTTTTTTTTTTTTTTTTTTTTTTTGCTTCCTAGAGTTATGCTCATGCTACAAATGCAACTTCTGGTAAAAGATGGAATTGGACTTTCAGTGCATACTCAATACAGATGTTGATTTACAACAACATACACCTGAAACTTATATACTGTTACAATGTAGTATTACTTCAAAAACAATTAAAAGAGAAAAAATGAAGCTCCTTTCCAGTGTTGTAAAAATGACTGCTGTAGCTGATTTGCATGCTCCCTCCGCTGTGGGATGAGGGAAATGTTATTGAGTTCCATGCTTATTATTGTCAGATAAATGACAACTTCTGATTTGGGTGCCATCTGGAAATGCTGTCTCTTAATATTCAGAAGTAATTTTCTCTGTTTAATTCCTTTGTTGTTCCAACAAATTCTTTCTTTGCAACATCTGTGGTTTTAACCATTAACCATTTTCTGCTCTCTTACTAAATAACCTTCCAAATGGAAGCAAGTTTGTTTGTTCACTTATTCAAGAAACATTTATTCAAAAACATTAAGTACATACTATTTTGTTCCAGGAGTAAACTTAAATGGTTCTAGTCATTTTAAGTAATATTCTATGCTGGCGAAAATAAATTGTAAAATCACAGTGGCTAAATTAATAGGAATTTATTTCTTACTCAAGAAGCTCAGGTAAGCATTGTTCTGGGCAGCCAGCAATTCAGGGACTTGGCACCTTTGTTCCTACAGCACATTTCAGCCACCAGCCCTAATCACAAAAAGGCAGAACATGCATTTTTGGCAGGTGTCTAGCAATCTCTGTCACCCTGCTGGAGATGCCAAGATGAAGCTGACTGGTTCTCAAATACATGAGAATCCCCAGCCAGACAAAACAGAAAGAAAGAAAATCTAACTAGATTACTTCCATCTCTACCTAGTTCTCACATTAAGGGAGTCAGTTAAAACAGCTGAAGAGAACCTGGAGAGCAAAGTGTTTGCTAGAATCCACAACAATGGGGGCTGATTGGAAAACAACTTGCCTTTCTGCTACAGGATACAAAAAAGATGTGGAAACCTATCTTATACAGCAGAGTAACCCCTTTATATTGGTAAGTCCCTAGGCTATTGGGATTAGACAGCCCATCACCCAAATAAATAAAATATGAGAAATAAAATATGGGGCTGTGTTTGGTGTCATGGGACTACATAAACAGATTAGAGATTTCCAGGAGGCTGAGAGCTGATTGAATGTGGGACTGAACAAGTAGTAGTGAAGGTGGTGGGAGAATCATTATCTCTGACATTTGTGCCATCTTACCCTTGGCCCTGGGAGCTTCAGCTAAGAGTCAAGAGCCACCCTCAGCCACCTGCACCCCTGCCACTGGTCACTGCATTTGGTTGGAGGATGGAAAACCTTGACTTATTTGTCTACTGAGACTGGAGCTCAGCATTTTGTGAGTGTCAAAAGCAACTTTCCTTTGGGCACAAAGGAGGCAGTATGCATCCCTGCAAGCTACCAGCAGCATTCCTGTGCTCATGAAGTAGGCTGACCTCAAGACAATGCCACAGAGAACAAAATAGGAGCCCAGGGAAATGCCAGGTTCTCAATGATGCCACCGAGTTATAGAATCAATTCTCTCCTGACATGCCCATATTCTAGACCTTTCAGTTTTAAGGACCAACAAATTCCTATTACTGTTTAAAACAACTTGGATTTTTGGGTAATTTTCATAAAAATGCATCCTGTTGTATTTCATTTAGAAATCATGACATTTTATAAATGGTTTAGATTTTTTTTTACCAATCATTGTTATAATAAAAATAAAATGGTTCTAGCTTTCAGGAAATTTATGTTTACATTTTTTATTTCAACCTTGAAATAAAAACTCTTTAGTCTGTGGATACTTGCCCTGTGCCATCAAGTCCCACCAGGGATGCCAACTGAAGAAATAAAAGAATTTGGAGTTTATGTAATGCTCTAGGATGTCAAACATTTTTTTTAATTCTTGTATTCTTTCCTAAATTTCCTACAACCAACAACATAGTATTAAACCTGGAAGAAAAATTCTATAATTTTAAGAATTCATGTCTTAACATTTATGGGATAGAAATAAGAAGAGTAGCAATTGTAATTTATGTTTCCTCAGAAGGTAGTAAAACTGGGGCCCATACAGAAATACCCTCAGGAGTCCTGAAGTTGGCTCTCCCCATTACCTTACTGATGCCTTTATTGCTTTTTTTTCCTCTTAAATATAGAATGTATTTGTAAAGTTACTGCATACACAATATGTGAGAAATAAAGAAAGCAACAAAGATTCCCACAGTGACATAAAAGATATGAAATATCATGTCACCTAGAGAAGCTTATTTAACCCTTGTGAAGCAGATTAACCCAGGTTTGAAGAATAGGCATTAAGACAGAGGGAAGAGGGAAGGAAGAAGGAGCACAGGGGACTGAGGTGATGGTACACGGGTGCATTGGTGAAGGAAACTCTATGGGGACTACACCTGAGGGGGTGGGGGAAGCAAATATTGATTAAAAATGAACAATGATGTAAAAAAAAAATTTTAAAGGGTTGGGGCATAATAGAGGGGTCAAGATGAAAGAAAGGAGAGTAAAAAAGGGGGTAGGAGAATGAAGAGGGAGAGGGAGGACTAAACTGAAAGAAAGACAGTATATGTTTAGTGGGATGGACTTAAAATTGCAGAAAGCATTAACATGCTTGCCTATGAGACAGGAAGATAATTTACGGTGAGAATTTATTCCTGTGCAGGAGTGCAGTGATATTACTACACCAGGGGGTAGATTCCATTATATGTCACTCCTTTGCTAAGAAAACTTCAGTGGTTCCACAGGGCCTATGACTCCAGGAACAAATACTAAAAGCCAGAAATAGTGAAGGTGTTTCATAATGTGGCTCCATTCTTCCAAACACAACTCCCTACTGTGAAGCTCCCCCGACATGATTACTTCCTACAAATGTCAGAGAGTCACTTCACCCCCCTTACATTTGAACACACTGCTACCTCATTAACCTCCTTATACTTCACACATGTTTCCATGAAAATACTACTCAACAAGAGGACTTATTTCATATTCTACCTTCTCCCAGGAGCCTTCTTAACCACTCCAGCCTCACCTCCTCTCCCCAGTCTGAAACATGGCTATAATCAGCCTGGAGTATACTCTTTCAGAAACAAGTTTAAGAATGATTAAATGGGCCTCCCTGGTGGCACAAGGGGTTAGGATGCAACCTATGAAGCTATCTGCAGCCACTGCAGCACGAGTTCGATTCCCGGCCAAGGAGCTGACCCACGAGGCGCAGCAGACCTCTCATGACTCACCCACTGCTCCTCTCAGCAGTGTACTTCAGTCAGTCTGCCTGATCTGTTCCCTGCTCTGCCTCTGGTGAATCCTTTCTGCCCACCACTCCCCCCACCGCACCTCTGGCCTGCACCCCAGTTCTTGTATACATAATAAATAAAGGTTTAAAAAAAAAAAAAGAATAGGGCCTCCCCAGTGGTGCAGCAGTTGAGCACTGGGCTGCAAAGCTGCCTGCAGCTTCTGCAACGTCGGTTCAATCCCCGGGCACATGGGAGGGTCCCACATGGTGCAGACCTCTCCTGCCATGCCCACTGCTCCCCTCAGCAGTGTACTTCATCAGTCTGCCTGTTCTGCTCCCCGCTCTGGCTCTGGTGACTTCTTTCACCCTCCCACGCTTCTGACTATACCCAGTGCTTGTATAAATAAATAAATAAATATTTTAAAAAAAAAAAGAATGATTGTATGAAAGAATGAATGAATTAGGAAGCTGTTTGCTTCATGTCCATTCATAATCACTCACTGCTTTGTTCTTGATTATTTCATATATGAAATCTTTCTCTCTTTACAAAGATTGCTCTAGACAAACCAGAACATAACCGAGCCAACATCAGAAAAAAAAAAGAAAAACTTTTAACACTGGGACTCTTTTTGCATCTCTACCTTCAATGGGATAGCACTGCCTTATACAAATCAAAGGAGCAAATTGAGCTACAGGCAAAGTTTCTCTTTGTCTAAGTGTATTTATAGATAGTAGATTCAGTGCTTTAAGCAACATCTTCTACTTCAACTTTTAAGAAAGGAAGCAATTTTTGGTAATCAAAGGAGGTGTCTTTATTCTGCACTAGTGCTCTTCCTGGAAGGAAAATCCATTCCTCATCTGCTAAGGAAGAGGTGCACTGCCTGCTGAGTCAGATTGAGTCAAAAATTGAGGTGAAGTCACCTGAGAGCTGACCCAGTGATGTGGTATTGCTTTGTGTTTTGCTGCTTTTAAATAATGTTTAAAAGTGTATATTCCTTGAGACTAATCTGCACTAGCAAAGTCCATTGAGAATAAATTTACAAAAGAGGTCACATTTTTATCATGAATTCAATGCTTTTTAAAAAAATCTTTGTGATATCATCATAAAAATAATTTTAAATTTTGAATTCATTTTAACTTTGATTTTACAATAGCAGGATGAATCAAGCATTGATGGGGAGACAGTTCATCTTTCTGACCTAATCACCTAATCATCTCCCCAAAGGTCCCACCTCCTACAACCTTCACACAAGACATCAGGATTCCAACAAATGGGGCCTTCCTGGTGGCACAAGGGGTTAAGCACCGCACTATGAAGCAATCCGCAGCCTCTGCAGCATGAGTTCAATCCCAGGCCAGTCAGGAAGCCACCCACATGGCAAGGCAGACCTCTCCCACTGCTCCCCCCAGCAGTCTATTTCAGTCAGTCTGCCTGTTCTCTCTGGTGGGTCCTCTCATCCCCCCACATCTCTGGCCTGTACCCCAGCTCTTGTATGCATAAATAAATCTTAAAAAAAAGGAGTCCAACAAATGAATTTTGGGGGAACACAAACATCAAGACACATAAACATATATAGAGAATATATACATATAATATTTTCTATCATACATTTGATTGCTGCAGCATGATCATAAAGAGATTAATTTTTGCAAAAGTACGAGAGTTTCACTGACTTTCCTAAGATTTTTCTGACTAGTTCAGTAGTCGAATACATTTCTTTGGAAGTACTTTTCATGTCCTCAGAATTTTTCCCCCAAGACAGGGAAGAGGGCAGTGTTTATCCTGGGGCTTCCTGTAGTCCAAGGTATTTCCCCTCAACAGCATTATCTGCTCCAGCACTGATAGATCCTCTTTGTTAATGGTTCCTAAGGTCACTTGCCCATTCCTCCGTGGGTTGATTACCTTCATGAAATCTTTTATCTTTCGTAAAATTAGCAATTCCACTTTGGAGCTGATTTCAATGTTTATACTGTATTATCAGATACTAAACAGCAATAATTGTTGATTAAAAAAAGACATGTTGGGTCAACACAAATGGCAATTAAAAGTTGGAAGGAATAATTTAATGGAAACTAATTTAATATGGATTCTACAAAATATAAAGCTCTTGTTTTCCCACAGACCTAAGTAATGTCTGTATCTCCGTACTGTGTACCTTACTTCAGTTCCACTCAAAGTAAGATTTAAGAATGAGCCAATATACAAATTATGTGTTTTCAACCTATGAAAAGATAAAATATTGAAGTGTATAGGTAACTTTTATAATAATTTGGCATTGCTGGGACAGCCACTGAATGATATACATCCACATCTCACTGAATGATACACCAATCATTTTTGGATGTCATTAAACACATGAGTTGAGCAAGCTGTGAGCAGGAAGAGGATTGTGTGTTGATCTATGATGGACTGAGATTTTAGAAAATTGATATTTATTCACAAACACTTTGTGAAACTCTTTTCTATTTTACTTCCTAGAGTATCCATAAGTACAGAAAACCTTAATAACCCTTAACCCTTTGTGAAACTCTTTTCTATTTTACTTCCTAGAGTATCCATAAGTACAGAAAACCTTAATAACCCTTAACCTTTTGGCAATGCACATCCCACAGTTAACTGATCTCATCATGAAGTACTTCTGATTATCCTTTTAAAAAACTGTAACTTACCTCTTGGTGCTAATTTTTCCTCTTCACATTTTACATCCCTAGTTACATTTCACCACCATAACTTTCTGAGGTGAGCTGTCCTCTTATAGAATTCCTAATGTATGAGATAGTTGAGTTTCCTGTTGCTGAAAAGTATTCAAGCAGAAAAAGGACAATCACTTTGGGGTGACTTTGCTAAGGGAAATCATGCAGCTACATTTTGTAATTGTAAAATTTCTTCAGACCCAGAGATTCTGCAACTGAATACCACCATTCCTCAGCACAGCATTTCCCACCTTTTTGAACTCAGGCAGAGAAGAATGAGAGAAAACACCAATTATGTGAGCTATCCTTTAGTGCTATGTATAGAGCTAGTAGTCTATAACATTCAAGACATATGGTCCTGACTTTCTGAATTTAAAACTAAGTAGGTATACATTTCCAATTGCTTCATGTCCTAAGCTACAGCAAAAAAATTAAAGTATTATTGCTTGACCAATAAAATCTTACTCTGGAGCAATATGGAGATGTAGCCAAGGTGAATACCTTATGAAATGAAAAATTATGGATGTTACTTACTTTGGATTTTCAATGTCAAGCAAATATTTAATGAAATGTAGTTAATTTAAAAAGCTATATCAAAAGCCTCATGCTTTTCTACTCCCATTTGCCATATGTTATCTTTCTGACCTTCATCTTGTTCTATATAAGTCTTTGTGATTTTCATAGGTAGACTCCTGTTAAGAAGCAAGTGATATAAAACCTGCTACTCCAGAAATGCTTTGAGAAGATGCTTGGTTGCCTGCTATTCCTGATGGCTTGTTTATAGAGGGTTGCAATGGACTCTGGAGCTCATCTGATTCATCTACCATACAATGCTTAAATATTCTACACAACTTCCCCAACCAGCTGGGGGAGTTCATTACCTCCCCAGGGTACAAATGGGTTGTTTGCAATTTTTTATTACATTGATTTAACATGTTCCCATTGGGTCCAGAAAAATTTTTTTTTCAGATTAAAGTCCATTGTTTGGGTACATAAATTTTAATTCCTGTTTCCATGGCTTGGACATATTCCAGTTTCTTTTTTCACTCTTTTATGATGAGTCTTCACCCACTGACATGGTTCTTCAGGTGTGAATTAACCAGCTCCTATTGGAAAGGGAATCCCACTTCCCTTATTTCAGACTTTAAAGCTGCATCTGATACCTCTGATGGACCTCTTCTGGAAGTCTTGGCTTCCCATCCGGTAGTCTCTCGCCACTGGCTCTAATCATCTTTGGGCTCTGACCAACTTCTTGCAGGAGCAATGTGACAGCACCTTACTTCTCATGTGCCAGAGTGCTTCTCTTGCTCCCTCCCCATGACCTGCTATGATGCTGAGTCTTGGAGAAGGAGCAGACCAGCTAGGTGTCCACTCTTTTAATGCTCACAGGGCAAGCCTTTGGTCAACTGACATTTAAATTCTCCCATTTCCTCACCTAAGATGGCCCAGTCTGAGATGCTGTTATCAATGTAGCCTATCCAATCAAGTCACGACATTAAACTGTTAGTTCCTTACAGTAGCTTTCTTTCCTGCCCAGCCTTGCTCCTAATTACCATCATTCCCAATTCCCTAAAAAATAGCAGTGCAAAAGTGTCTGCTTTCTGAGTTTGTTCAATAAATGGTGCTGGGAAAACTGGGTCGCTACATGCAAAAGAATGAAGCTTGACTACTACCTCACACCACACACAAAAACCAACTCAAAATGGATTAAAGAACTAGACATAAAACCTGAAACCATAAAATACATAGAAGGAAATATAGGCGAAACACTATGGGATATGCACATCAAAGACATCTTTACAGACACATCACCCAAAGCAGTGGTAGTGAAGGCAAAGATAAACAGCTGGGACTACATCAAATTAAAGAGCTTCTGCACAGCAAAAGAGACAATAACAAAAACTAAAAGAAACCCCACCAACTGGGAGAACATTTTTGCACACAACGCTAATGATAAAGGACTGATCACAAAAATCTGCAAAGAGCTGATGAGACTCAACAACAACAAAGAAAATAATCCATTTGCAGCAACATGGATGGCGCTGGAAGGGATCATGCTCAGCGAAATAAGCCAAAAAGAAAAAGAAAAATACCGGATGGTCTCACTCATAGCAGGAATCTAGAAAACTTAAATAAGGGACCAGGAAAATGAATAACTATAAGAAAGTGAAAATCAAAATCAACAAAAAACTATGAACCAGAGACACTTTTTGGGGGGGCGGGGGCGGGAGGGGAGGGATTGGGGTCAGAATGGGGGGGCTGCAATTGTATGGGGAATATAACAATAAAATTTAAAAATAAATAAATAAATAAATAAATAAATAAATTGTCAAATTGCAAAAAAAAAAAAAAAAAAAAAAAAATAATCCAGTCAAAAAATGGGCAGAAGAGCTAAAAAGAAACTTCTCTGAAGAAGTTGGCAAATGGCCAACAGGCATATGAAAAAATGTTCAACATTACTCGTAATCAGGGAAATGCAAATCAAAACTACCACGAGATACCATCTAACACCAGTGAGAATGGCACATATTAAAAAAACTAGCAACAACAAATGTTGGCGAGGTTGTGGAGAAAAAGGAACTCTCCTGCACTGTTGGTGGGAGTGCAAACTGGTCCAACCACTATGGAGAGCTGTGTGGAGATTTCTGGACCTACTAAACATAGAGCTTCCATATGATCCAGCAATTCCACTCCTAGGTATTTACCCAAAGGACACAGAAACATCAATTCCAAAGAGCACCTGCACCCCTATGTTTATAGCAGCACTATTTACAATAGCTAAGCTTTGGAAACAGCCCAAATGCCCAAAAATAGATGACTGGACCAAGAAGATGTGGTACATATACACCATGGAATATTACTCAGCATTCAAAAAAGATAAACACATGCAATTTGCAGCAACATGGATGGAGCTGGAAGGGATCATGCTCAGCGAAATAAGCCAGAAAGAAAAAGAAAAATACTGGATGGTCTCACTCATAGCAGGAATCTAGAAAACTTAAATAAGGGACCAGGAAAATGAATATCTATAAGAAAGTGAAAATCAAAATCAACAAACAACTATGAACCAGAGACACTTTATGAGGGGAGGGGGGTGGGGGGGAGGGATTGGGGTCAAAATAAAGGGGTTGCAATTGTTTGGGGAATATAAAAATAAAAAAATTAAAAAAAAAAGTGTCTGCTTTCTGGAGTACCTAAGTTGAAAAATAATTATAATAAAGCAAGACAAGTTTCATCTGCTACCTTGCCAGGCCTCTCAAGCCACTAACTCATATTGAAAATCAATTCATCTAAAACTCTAAAATCTGTTTCTTTATTACAACAATAATAATGACTAGCACTAGTACACATAATGTTTATTTTGCACCTGGGTAATATAGATACAGTATAAATATAAAATCATTCAGTGTCCCCAGTACACCTAAAATAGGATCACTTTTATTCTCACCAATTGTACAGCTGAGAAAACTGAAACACTGAGAGGTTAATAACTGGTAATTGGCACAGCCAGGATCTACAGAAGGCAGAATTTCAGAGTCTCTGCTCTATTACCCCGTTAAGCTGAATTTCTATTACCAAACTTTCAAAGCCAAGCATGAGAGTTTTTATTTATTTCTTTACAATTTTATCTTGTTAGAGTTATGTTTATCTCTTAAGAGAGTTAAGAAATTTTGGACACCCATTCATCACAGTCTCTTTTAAAAATCTTTCTGGCCCTCTGAAACTTGACTGGTCTGCCATGAATATATTTTGCTAACTCATTAATAAAATGATCATTCAAGCAGGGAAGAAGACAGAGCCCTATGGCAAATTACCAAAGACTTATTTCCAAGTTCATAACTCTTGGTCAAACAATAACAAACTTCATATAACTATAACACAGTGTCTATCTATTTTTCCCATCTACAAGGAAAAAGCAAAAGAGACATTGTTGGTGACCTCATTAACATCCAGACATAGTACAGTGAAGCACTCCCTGAATCTATTGCTCTAATAATCCACTCTATCAAGATGGGAACTGGGTTCAATAAAGCATATTTCACTTTTGGTGAGGCCATATCAACTCTAAGTGACCATCTTATTTCTTGAGTCACCTGTTTGATATTTTATTCCAGAATTGTGCTTCGAGGAATCTCAAATTCACCAAAAGTACCACCTTTCTTCTGAGAAAAATTAAACTATTTCTTCCTTTGAAGTCTACTCTGTTCTGAATTTTTACCCCCCCCCACTCATTTATTGAAATCTTAATGCCAAAAATGGGGGTCTTTGGGAAGTGATTATGATGTGAGGGTGGAGCCCTTATAAAAGAGAAACCAGAGAGCTCTCCTGTCCCTTCTGCCATATGGAGTTACAGTGAGAAATTTGTGAACCCAAAGACCTCACCCAATCTCGGACTTTCAGCTGCCAGAACTGTGAGAAATAAATTTCTGTTGTTTACAAGCCACTCAGTCTGTGGTATTTTGCTATGGTAACCTGAACAGATGGAGGCACAGTCTTTTCATATGTCTTTTAGTCCCTTGGGATACATAAAGAGTACAGAAAATGCTTCCTATTGCCAAATTCTCTGTGTCTGGAGGGTCATCTCTCAAGATAATGAGGCTTGCATTTCTTTAGGGCAGAATAATATTCAACAGAAATAATTCCTGCTGAGCTTTCAGATCTCTCTTACCAAATTGGTTCTGACTTTTTGTCTTTCTTTAGCATAGGAGTCAAGAATTTGTGTAGCTTTGCTTCATCTTCAGACTGCTAATGACATATTTGCAACTACTTGAAGCTCTTTTAATTTTGAGTCTCTCAAGTGCTTTTACATTTTATTAAGAACATTGAATATCAGTAATATTTTTATTCAGTTTCAACCAACCACAGAATTGAATTCGGAGAAATGCCACATTCCCAAGAGCATTCTCCCCATTGCTCCTTGGGAGAAAGGCCATCCATTTCCATGCTATTTATAGAAATGGTTTCCTTTTTTTATTATTTACAATTCTCTTTCACTTTATAATTTATTTACAATTCCCATTCCATTTTAAAATGAGTTTCTTGTGCTTAATGCCCAAGTACAGACTTTCAAGAAGCTAACATTGTTTAAAAATGAACAATGATGTAAAATATATTTAAATTAATTTAAAAATTTTTAAAAAGAAATCAATTTCAGCAATGATTAAATACTCTATCAATACTAGAAATTTTTATGATTGTAACTTCATACCAACCAACAGTAGGACATTTTGTTTCTTTTTTTTTTCTTTTGACTGGTCTTAGATTTTTATTTCATGAAAATGAAAATGAAGGTACCGATAGTTCTTGTTAGAACTTTGTCCTGTTCAGGGCCTCCATCCCAGTCCAGACCCCTTTTGGCTTCATGGTGACCCATATGTCTCAAATTCCCATTACGTGCCAGCTGGAAAGACTCTGTCACTAGTCCAAAGTCCTATTTAAATAGTTGTAAAATATGTTTTGATTCTGGGGCAGTAAATTCAGGGAAATACTCAGCCTTGGGCATGTGGAAATCTATCTGGGAGTAGGGGTTAGAGAGTCTTGAGGCCCTCAGTGATGATTGTATCTGTGCCTGAGGGAGTTCAAAGGACAAAACCTCCTCTCTCTGGATTATATAACTCTGGGGCCAACGGGGTGCTTCTGGTCCATTCAGGTGGTCTTCATGTAATATCTTCCTCAGCCTATTCCAACGAATAATCGTTAATCTCCTGAGCAAGGTCTTCTAATGAAAGGACCTAATATCTGAATTTTTTAATGTTTTTTTCAGACAAGTTGGGAAAATCTTGCATTGTGGGATGATGTCATTTATTTTAGGTGCCATTTTATGGAAAAGAGGAGCCACAAGATTGGTAAGGGCTAAGAAAATTAATAAGCAGTTGGACTGGGATTTGAGGTCTCTGTGCAAGGAAGGGCATGGTCTCTGTGTCGAGAGGTAACCTGAATCTACTATTCCCTCACCTCTGTGTCGAAGGAAAGGCCCTCTGCCCTTTCCATCCCCCTTGGCTCCCTATCTTTAAGAAACGGAAACAGAAACATCAAAATAGAGTGTCCTTCCTGCTGTGAAATTTTGTTCTTTCTAGTTATTATGACAATTCATAACATCACAGCCCTGATTCAGAGTCACTTTAAAAGAAATGAGGAGAAACACCCAGGGACTCACCCGTGTTGTGCCAAATTTAATTGATGTTGCAAACTCATCCATCATATATACTATGTTTAGGCCACCCTAATCAAACCATTGCCTTTGACCTATACTACTTCTATGTGGGAGGAGATAGAAAAGAACAGATAGAATGTTATAGGTTCTACAATTGAAGGTGCTTGGCTTTGAATCTCAGCCCCACCACTTACTATCCTACTCCCTGCTTTGGTTTCCTCATCTATAAAATGGAGATGGTAAATAAAAGTCTGGGTGGGCCTGGAACACAAGAGTCAATCAACCAATTATTTCCCCTGCACTGAAGATTCAGGTTAAGGAAAAGAGGAAGAAGAAATATATCATGGACCTGATAATACACAGGGTCATGGAAAATAAGAACATTTGGATGGACACCCTGTTTTCACAGCAATGAAGCTATCATTTTCCCAATACAGGTCCATATTGTAAAATATTTCTAAGGATCTGACTTCATTGGTTGTGCAAGGAACCACCAAGTCTAGAATAAACAGAAATGCCACGCATTGTTTTCTTGTCCTGAATTTGCAGACAGGATGGGAACTAAAGAACAAATTTTGGTTGCATGCAACTGTGCCTTAACTAGCATTATAAATGGCAAATGAAAAACCCTGGATAATATATACTATAGTTTTGGCAAGCAGGAGGCAAACCATATGCTTATGCTTGTGATTATTCTGTCCTCCCTTCCTTCCTTGACAGGGAGTAGGGCAGAGGAAGGATTCATTCAGAGTTTCATTTGCCTGGAACTACCCTTATACACATACTTCATATTTAACCTGAGCACTAGGAGAGAAGGAAGAGAAGAATGAATAACCTACAGGCTTTGATGGAACAATTCACTTCTGGATATCATAGAACAGGTGTTCTCAAAGTGTGATTATCCAGACCAATCATGTTAACCTTACATAGGCATTTATTAGGAAAGTAAATTTCTTGGCTCATACCCCAGATCTACTAAGTTAGAAACTCAGGGGCTGGGATCCCAACAATCTGTTTTTACAGATTCAATATATATTAAACTTTGAAACTACTGTTCTAGAAGTATCCTTGTTCCTGTATGAAAATACATGTATGTAAAAGTGTGTTTGCATTGCTGCTTATAATGGCAAAATAAAAGGAAAAAAGTAAAGAGGTTAAGTCCAACAAAATACATAATGTTCAACAAAATACATAAATAACTAGAATACATCTGTACAATGGAATGCTATACAAGCACTGAAAAGCAACAAAGCAACTTTATAAGTTCTGATATTAAGAGATTTCTAGGATATATAGTTAAATGAGAAAAAGCAAGTTGCAGAACAGTGTGTATAATATCCTACCATTTGTGCTTAAATATACATTTAGACGTCTATATTTACATATTATCCACAGTAAGTTTTGCATGATAAACTGGAAGTTTTAGTGTTCTAGTTTCTAGATGTCAAGTGATAGAGATCCTCAGATCCACATAGAAATTAGAAAAAAAATGATTATTATTTCTGTCTTTAGTTAATAAACTATTAGCACCCTGACTCTATAACAAAGCAGCAGGCCAAGAAAACTCAGCCATGTCTTATTATCAGCTCAGACATATAGGACCAGGGTCCTTCACTAGTCATGAGTTCAGTAAAAGACAAAGTGAACATGACCACATGTAGCCACATACTCATAGGCACAAAATATAATTTCCTCTTAGGCTCCTTTAATTAAATGTAAAAGAATTGGAAATATTTAGCTGGAGAACAGGAGTTTAAGGAGACATGACAGTTGCCTTTACGTATCTAAAGGGAAGATGGATTAGACAGATCTATGTTTAAACTCAGGGGATAGAACTGGGATCATAAATTTTAAAAAGTTAAGAGAACACAGATTTCAAATAAATATAAAATATTCCTGTGGAAAAAAACTTTGAAAGTATGCTTCATCTGATAGTGAGTTTCCTGTCACCAGATGTGTTTCAGAAAAACCTGGGGATGTTTTAAAAAGAATTCAAGTATTCAGAAGATAACTGTATTATGAAAGTTTCTAATTCCTTTCATTTCTAAGATACTTTAATTCTGTTCTATGCTGTAGCTGTGGTCACAAAATCCTTTGTGTGAGCATGTAGATATAGCACACTTGCTAAGCAGAATGGAAACACCTCATTCTTATTTTGGACAAACCTTGGCTTTTTGTTCTTATTGTCCACAGAGTGCATCACCATCAATTATTCATCAGTCTGATCACATCACAACTCCACTGCTCAGCTTCTCTGAACTTGGGAAACGTGACTCTCCACTGAAGGGTAACCTTAAATTCACAGTCAACTTCTAAATTAGTGGCACTCTCCAATGAGAGTGAGAGCTTTGTAGAAACAAGGTTTTGGGTGTTTGAGGAAGAGCTTAAGTTCCTCTTCCAAGTTTTGGTTTTTTACATCGAAAAATAAAAGAAGGCCATGTGAACAATCTCCATTGTTCATAGGAGAGTCATAGCATTAGAAGGACCATTGTTTATATGAGAGATCAAGTGGTTCCAAAATGGTTATAACCTAAAACATCAAATAAATGTGGCAAGAAGATACATTCTAGGAGGGAACTTAACAGCAATTAGGGCTGCCTAAAATGGACTAGGATCCATTGTGAAGAAGTGAGTTCCCTATTCTCACTTACAGTGTTCAATCCAACTAAATAATTACCTATGAATTAGAACCAATCTGAGAAGGGTTTACCAGGTGGCTTCTAAGGTGCTGAGTCTCCAGAAGTAAGCCCACAGTGCCCTAGTGAGGTAGGAGGGTCTTTCTGACAGCCTAAAACTGATACATACACATAAATTCTGTACTCTCTTCTATGATAAGTAACACATAGCTCCCAGGAATCTTACAAGTGTGATTAATACTCACAGTCTACTAAGAAAGTTATTCAGAACAACTAAACTTTATTATTGCAAGAGTGAATAATTTTCAATTAAACAACTAATACTCGAATATGTATTTGTTTTCTATTACTGTGAAGCAAATTACTACCAATTAAGTGACTTAAAATAGTATCCATTTACTTATTTCTGCAATTTGATTACAACATGACTAGGATCTGCTAGTGTCTGAGAATTAATGAGAAGTACAATGTCCAAGTAATAAAACACACATTTCGATGCTCAGGGTATCATAAGGCTAACATCGAGGTGTGAGCGGTTGCTTATCTCATCTAGAGCTCAAGTTCTTCTTCCAACTTTATATGTTTGGAACAAAATTTGGGTCCTTGCAATTGTTACACTATGGCTCTTATTTTCTTGCTGAATGTTAGCCTGCAGCTATTCTCAGATTCTGAAGAATGCCTCTAATCCTTGACATGTGAGCTCCATCAACAATACAGTGTCTAATATCAATGACCCATCTGTCATTGAATCTCTTGTTTTTTCTGCTTCTAACCTCTAAACACAAATTTAAAGGGCTCATGTGACTAGATCACACCCACCTGGAAAAATCTTCCTTTCTTAGTCAACCATGACACAGAACATAACCCAATCATAGGAATAAAATCCATCAAATTCATAGTCCCAGAAATTATGCAACATAGGGATAGGGACCTCAGAAACATCTTAGAACTGTCTGCCATCATATTTATAATCAAAATTAAAATATTACAGAAAGGACTCAAGTTCTAACTAACCACCAGCTGCTACCAAAGTCACTAACAAAGATAGTCCATTTTATCAGTGTGGCATTTATCCTTCTAAATCTTTTACTATAGACTTACAAAATATACATGTCTTGTTTTTTTAGAGTATATACTGTTTTATAACTATTATGTAGTTTTATAGTTGCTGTTTTCACACAACAATAACCTTGAGATTATTTTTGTATCAGTACATCCAGAAATAACTGATTTCTTTCATGTACTCTATTAATATTTCTATTGTTTATCATGTTTAGCTACTCTGAACAAAGTTGTAGTGAGCAATCATGTTAGTGTTTTCTGGTTTCTAAGTATGAACTAGAAGTATATGTCTAAGGTTTAAATTATAGGCATCTTAAATAATAGTAGATACTAAAAGATTGAATGGCAACATTTTTAAACACAGAATTCTGTACTAAGACCATTTCTCCCAGAAATGAGAAGGAAAGCTTATACCATATAGAAGGAAATTTTAGATAGACACACAAAAAAACATTTTGTCAACTCAGATGGTGAAGTAGGAGGCTCCTGAGTTTCCTCCATTCCTTGGACACACCAAATACAAAACTATACAAAGAGCAATTCCTTCTGAAAGAAATTCAGAAAACAGCCAAGTGTCAACTACATATTGGGTGAATGAGAAAATATCCACATGAAAATGGGCAAGAAAGGCTGAGAAACACTCTCATCCTAATTCCCACCCTTGGCACACTCTAGATATCTAATCAGGAGGGAACTCATAACTCCAGTTTCTCCCTAAGGAATGAGAACTATAAGATTATAGCAAAAGGAAAGCAGTCCTTAATGAGCTCTTGCCACAGCTATCCCCCAATAATTGTCACACAGAAGAAAGTAACTGACAAATTATTGAATTACAGCACAGGGCTCACTTACTCAACATAACTAAAAACATTGACGATGTGATGACATAAATGACAGCTGACAATATATCCCAGGTACGGAGGGCATGCTAGGAAGCTGCTGATTGGAAATACAACATGGCTGTGAGATTCCTGAGGCTATGCTGTGTAAAGAATTGGTATTATTTCTCAGGTCTATACAAAGAATGTGAAATGAGGCTTCTTGGTTCACATATTATTTTAATTGGTATAGATGAAGACAAGTCCCTCAGATATATAAGTGTGATCCTATGGGTTTAAAGCCAACCAAATTCCTTGAAAGAAAAATATAAATATCTCAAAAAATAATCTAACTATATACCTCAAGGAACTAAATATCAAAAACCAACCAAAGTCAGTAGAAGGAGGAAAAGACAAATTTCACAGTGGAAATACCATAAAAGAAATGAGGACTACAAAGACAATAGCAACAATCAATGAAAATATGAATTGATTTTTTAAAAAGATAAACAAAATTGAAAAACCTTTAGCTAGATGCAGGAAGAAAAAAGACAAATTCAAATAAATAAAACGGTATATTACAACTGAAACCTCAGAAACACAAAAGATATTAAGACTACTATAAACAATTATAATGCAATAAACTGAATATAGAAGAAATGGATAAATTCTGAGAAATATGCAATCTACCAAGACAGAATTATGAAGAAATACAAATCTGAACAGATCAATAAGCATCAGAGATTGAATTGGTAATCAAAAACCTTCCAACAAATACAAATATAGAACCAAATGGCTTTACTTGTAAACTCTACCAAACATTTAAAGAAGAATTAACAACAATGTTTCTCAAACACTTGCAAAAAAAGAGGAGGGAATACTTTGAAACTCATTTTAAAAGGCCAGCCTTACACTAATACCAATAGCAGTCAAGAAAATGCTAGACTAATATCCCTGATTAAAATAAATGCAAAAATCCTCAACAAAATATTACTAAAATGAATTGAACAGTGTTAAAGGATCAAACAACATGAGCAAGTGGAATTCATTCCAAGAATGCAATGATAGTTCCATACCCACAAATCAATCAATATGACATACCACTTTAACAAAATGAAGGATACAATTATGCATCATCTCAGCAGATTCAGAAAAAACATTTGACAAAATTGTACCCCTTTTGTGATAAAAATTCTCGACAAATTATGTATAGAGGCAACACACTGAAGTCATAAATGACAAAGCCAGAGCTACTATCATATTCAATGATGAAAAGCTGAAATCATTTTCTATAAAATCAGGAAAAGACAAGCATGCTCACTCTCATCACTCTAAGTCCAAATAAGAACAACCAGGCAAGAAAAAGAAATAAAATCTGTCAAAGTCAGAAAGGCGGTAGTATTTTTTTCTATTTGCAAATGACATGACATTATGTAAAAAAAAAAACTGAAGACTCACCCAAAACCTGCTTGAACTAATAAATGAATTCAGTAAAGTGCAGGATACAAAATCAATATACAAAAATCAGTGTGTTTCCATGCATTAACATTGAATTATCAAAAAGAAAAATTAAGAAAACAATCCTATTTACAATAGCATCAAAAAGAATAAAATATATAGTAATAAATTTAGCCAACGAGGTGAAATTACCTCTACACTGAAAATTACGAGACACTGATGAAATTGAAAAAGATACAAATAAATGGAAATATAGTTCATGTTCATCAATTAAACAATTAATATTGTTAAAGTGTCCATATTATTTTAAATAATCTAGATTCAATGCAATTGCTAGCAAAATTCCAGTGACATTTTTCACACAAATTGAACAATCCTAAAATTTGTATGTAACCACAAAAGATGCCTAATGGCAAAAGCAATCTTGAGGAAAAACAAAACTGGAGGCATCATGATTCCTGATTTTAAACTATATTACATAGCTATAGTAATGTAAGCAGTGTGGTATTACACAGATCAATGGAACAGAATTGAAAGCCCAGAGAATAAACCCATATATATATGGTCACTTTTGAACACATTTCTACTAAAGGTGTTCAATCTATACATTTTAATTATTTATAATCTGTCATTTTATTACTTACATGAAGAGAAAATAGTGAAACCAAACCAGTGTTACCTTCAAAGCTAATTAGTAAAAATATTGCAAATGTCAAAGATTGCAAAATATCTGCTTATTCTAAACATGAGCTGACCCAATTACAAAATAAGTAAATGCAATATTACTTAAAAAATAAAATCAGAAAAATAAATACCTTGCAAGTGCTGTCAAAAAATTTTCTGTCTTGTAAACAAACATTTGAGAGAATTTCAAAGTTCCCTTACTTTTTCATACAGACATATAAGTAGTAGGAAGAAACAAATGCTGGATTATGAGTTAGAAAATAAGAAATTCATTCTCCTTTAGTGAGACACTTAATTTCTCAGGGTCTTAGTTTCCTTTCTTTTATTATAAAATTATTGTATTATAAAATCATTTCTTGTATTGTAAAGTAGTTGCTCTATTTTTCTAACTTTTAGCTTTAATAATAAAGGGATAAAAATATAGTTTTTCAATAATGAATGAAAGTTTCATTAAACTTACAGAATTTCATTGTGACCTGTATTCACTCTTCTGCTGCAAATTATCTGTTAATGGTAATTACATTAAAGAGGCAAAATTGTAAAGGTACAGAAGGTTTCCCACCTATCCACTCACTATTTTGGGTTTAAAATAGTGAATACTTTAAAAAAAAAAATTCTGCTACAGACTGAATAGCTGTGTTCCCCCAAGAATCATTTGTTGAAACTTAATCTCCAATGTGATGATATTTGGAGGCAGGGTTTTTGGTAGACCATTAAGTCATGAGGGCAAAACCCTCATGAATGGGATTAGTGACCTTATGAGAGTCTCCAGAGTTCTCATATTTTCATGCATGTGAAGATGAAATAAAAAGTCTGCCACCCAAAAAAAGATCACTTGCCTGATCTTGTTGATATCCTGATCTCAGACTTCCAGCCTTCCAGAACTATGAGCAATATAATTCTAATTTTTATGTCAGTCTATATAATTTGTTTTAGCAGTCTAAATGAACTAAGATAATTCCTAAATTTACTCACATGCATCTCCATTTCTCTTTTAAATGACTCTAATGAATATGGTTGAATGATCTAATGATCCAACTATCCTTTGGATGTTTTAAGGGCCACCCATTTTAACAAACAACTTCCTATTTCTGTACAGCCTCTCCTTTCCCCTGCAGCTGTTGCTAATGTGGAGTGTGACCAGATTTGATAGGTGGCCCCAACACAAGGCCTGTGAGCCAGCCCCAACTCCCAACAGTATCAGACAGGGATGTGTGAAAGGCAGGAATACCAAAGAGGATATAAGATAGAGTAGTAGCCAGCTTGAGCCATTCATTAGACGGCTTCAGAACAGACTCCTTGGGACTCCTGGAAAGGCCTTTGCAAAAGACTCATTGGGACAAAGACCACTACAGACTGAGACCTTTGCAGAGACCATCACAGAAACCTGACTACTGCACCTGCCTCCAGTCTACCCTCTAATGTCACCTTTAGAGAGTACCATTGGCCTGTGCTCACTCACTGTCCCTAGAAGTGCTGTTTGCTATTGGCTTATCCCCAGCACCCAAGAGTTGTCATTGGCACAATAGCAGCTCTAATGCGATTGCTAACACTGGTGTCTCTAGCACCATCTCCTGACCTATGTCCAGTCTCCTCTGAGAGCTGCCCACTGCTACTGGTCCTCTGGCACCACATAATGGTGTTGTGTCTGGCACTGTCTGGTCCAACATTCAGTGCTGTCCATCCAGTCTTTGGAACTGCTGTTGTTGGCTGCTATGGTGTCACCTCAACAACCCCACCTGTGATCACTTCCAGCTGCCACCATGAGTTGAATCCTGGTATTGCTTACTGGTGTGCCACCAGCTTCAGTGTCTGATTGAAAGTACAGTGGTATCTTGCATGAGCAACCTTTGTTCGGGACTATTGGACGTGTAAACATCATCTGGGGTAGGACAGCTGGCCATTTGTGGCCTTAGACATGCTTTCCTTTTCCTAATCTTCCCTTTGTTAATAAGCCCCATTGTTGTTGCACTGTGAATCTGAGTGGTATCTTGCAATTGTGAGCACATGGGTAAGAACCCAGAAACAGTGCCCTGTCCCACCCAGCCTTGACACCTTTTTTTTTTCCTATATGTTTTGAGATACCATGCAAGATTGATGGCGATAATTTGCAATGATGGTAATTGATAATATTTGGCCCTGGTCAGAAATTAGATGACTATGAAATATAATGCCACCCAGCATTTATAACATGATTTATAGTATTTTAAGCTGTATTCTGGATAAATGTGGTCTGAACAAGACCTGTCATTAAGACTTAAGATCAGACAACGACAAAGTACTTACTGTACTTGGGACTCATTTCATGGATAGAATCTACAACATAAAGGAAAACTGAAGGTAGGGGATGGAGTGGGTAAATCAGCAGCTATAATTCATGGCATAAAAAGCAGGGAAAATTGTTAAGGTATTGACTGTGTTACTAGACCACAGACACTTGTGTGTACAGCATTCACTGCATATGAAAGCAATATTTTACAAGCCTACTATGCAATTTTCTCTGCTGGGTTCTTGGATAAGTCCAGTCAAAATTCTTAGTCTGTACCTTCTTGGGTTTTCATTTATTATTTTGCATTGACACTACTCAAGCATTTTTCTTGATCTTTTGATTTGGGGAGCTGGACTGAATTTGAGTGAAGCAACATAAACAATATGTTCTGCAACCATCCCAAATGGGTAGGTTCATCATTGGTTCAGGCAGCTTGAATGAGAACCTTGGAGCCCTTGGCATCATCCCCACAGATTGGGGGAAACAAGATAGCAGGGAGACAGCAATCTGGGCCACTCTGCAGATCCCTATATGCTCTTTTCTCTCTTAGCTATTCTCTGACCCTCTCCATCGCTCTTCACTGTACCGTACCATAGTCTTCTGCCACCTCCCATCCTCTGCTGCTGCCTTAATATGCTCAGTCTCTCGGCTCAGTTGTGCCCACTTACGCAGGTGCCAAACCACACTCCAGGTGCTGCCATCAGGTCTGTGTGTATGACCATGGGTGTTGATCATAGATGCAATGGCAGGAGGGCAGAAAAATCCTGGTAACTTCCATTTACCCCACACCATACCTTTTCTTTCTTCATGAAAATTGAGATAGAGAAGTTTTATATAATCCATGACTTTAAGTTTGTAACCAATAAGTGGACTGAGTTCTGCTCTATATAGCATTCCTGAATTGTTGTTCCTAAACATGAGAGAGAGTAGATCACAGTTGTCTGGGGAGCTATTCTAAAATACAGATTCTGTAACCCCACTCCAGACCTGCTCCAACTAAGAATGTGTTAAGTTTGCCTGGGTAGTCTGTTTGTTTGTTGTTTTTAAACAACTTTCCAGGTGGATAAGACATGGGGGTCAGCTAAAATGGTTCAAGCCCTTGTGCTTAATGCTGTGTGATCTTGGCTTAATTTTATGTTCTTAGGGAGTGACTTTTGCCATCTGAAAATGGAGGTGAATGAATGACCTGTTCTTTCTGATAGCTTAAAATCTGATTTTCTGTAATGCTAAAAAAATCAATAATCAGTATGCTAAGGAAATAAATTAGTGTCCTTTTAAAAAGCAATGTATTGCCATTCAGTAGAAAAGAGAACTGACCAGAAGGAAATCATTACCAGAGAGGATGAAGATTGGTTCATCTGCATTTTTATTTTTAAAACCTCAACTGAACCATGTGTGAATATTTGTGTGTACATAAAATACAATGCAAATCCAACGAGCATATGGAATTTGTACTACAACTCTGGTCATGCATTTTTCTGGTTGGAATGAATGGTTTTCTACTTTTACAAAGGTATATGTACTATGTAATAAATCAAGACTTTTTAAAATATTAGCACAAAAGGGTGCTCAAAGCTCAGAACATACTTTAGTAGCTAATGGCTTAATTTTTGATATTAAAAATTCCTGCATGGAGAGTTAAGTAAACACCTATTTAATTAAGTGAATAGTTCTGTAGCCTCCATTGGGGCCCGAGGGTGTTTATACCTTACTAGGGATGTTCACCGGTATTAAGCTTAAAGGCAGTCAAACTTAGAAGGGATCTATACTGAGGGGGCTACATACTTGGGGAGGGATTAGAATAAAGCAAGAAAATAAAAATACTTGAAGTGGGCATTTATGGGAGGGTAAAAGCAGATGAGAAATGAAAATAAAAATAAGGAGCAAGTAACAACTTGAAGCATGGACAAAAAGGGGTTATTTAGTGCTATCAAACAGCATCCTTATGCATAGTCCAGCAGACTGGATGTGGATTCCTAAAGAAACCAACTTATCAGACGGTCTTTGCCATGGTTTTTTCATTTGGATTAGAAAGTAACACAAAAGTCTAAGATAAGTGACCCAGAAAGGTAGGTGAAATTGAACTGAAATAAATGAAAAATATTAGAATTGGGTCAAATGCTGCAGCTACAGCACAGGATAAAAGAGATGAGCCATGTGAAATCAACTTTGATTTTCAGTAAAGACAGACTGGGAATCCAAAAATTTCACAGGGGTGCTGCCTCTTATCCAGTGAACTTATGGATGCCAAGTCCAAGGAGGATCTGGCCTGACACTATATAACTATTTATGGCTACTATTTACTGGGTCTCAATTAAGTACCATATTGACTGTCTCATTTAATCCTCTGGGGTAGGTACTGTCATTAATCCCATTTTACATGCAAGGTAGTCAAGGTTGGGAGAGACAACTGGTATGTGGCAGGGCAGGGTTTAAGCACAGACCACTTGACTCTGGAATCCACATGCTCAACTGTTATACCTTTTACCTTCACTGAGCAGAGTCATAGACTCCTGAGAAATCAAGCTTCAAATGGCCAATTAAGTGACACTAAGCACCCGTCCATCCTTAAAAGTCTGTGATTCCAGATCCTTCTATATCACTAAATTGATACGTGGACTTGAGTTGTTTCCCTGGATCTTGTTTCCATTTCCTGTAGAAACTAAAGATTTGTTAGCTGCTGAATTCTTCAAACAAAATCTTGCTGAAATCCAATGTATACATCAGATAATATTAGGCTGCTCTGATTGAAGAAGTGGGAAACAGGCTACCCAATTGATAATCCCCTCAGTTCCTTCCCATGGCTGCCTGAGACTGCTGCTCTTCAGTTCTAGTTCCTACTGAACATATTACAAAGCCAAGGAACTGTATTATTTCTAGGATCTCTTCCAACTGCAATTTTTTTATAGATTCAAGATCTCGATATTAATAAAGTTACACAACTTTAGTGAAGTAAAGTTGACTCCAGCATTCAGAGTAAGTTCTACGGTTCCTGTTCCACTTTAGAATATGATTGTGGGGCCTCCCCTGGTGGCACAGTAGTTGAGTGCTGGGTTGAGAAGCTGCCCGCAGCCTCGGCAGTGCTGGTTTGATCCCTGGCCACGGGCAAGAGTCCCACATGGCACGCAGACCTCTCCTGCCGCCCACCGCTCCCCTCAACAGCCGCCCACTGCTCCCCTCAGCAGTGTATTTCGTCAGTCTGCCTGTTCTATTTCCCACTTTGGCTCTGGTGAATTCTCTCACCCTCCCGCACTTCTGACTGTACCCAGTGCTTGTATAAATAAATAAATAAGTCTTTTTTTAAAAAATAAATAAATAAATATGATTGTGTTTGTTTTGTGCTATCTGGGTCTTGCTTCTGCCATCTGAAACATGAAGTGAATGAATGACCTATTCTTTCTGATAGTTTCAAATCTAATTTTCTGTAATGCTAAAATTTATATGGTCCTAAGTTCCAGCATTAGTGCTTTATTGTAAATTATTCACTCCCTTCTTTCAAGATCCTAGAGAGAAAGCTAGTGGCCCGATTGTTCTAATAGACTTCTCAAAAAAATAAATAAATAAATAAAAATTGCTTTGAATCCTAGAAAAGTGATTTGCTGAGATGAAGTTTTCATTAATGAAAAATGTGACAAAAGATAACATTAACTTCTTGATGGCAGTACCTTAGAGTCAGAGAATATGGCCTAATGCCTTTTATTTATTTTGTAACAGCTTTATTGAGATACAGTTCACATATTGAGAGTATATATTTCAATGATTTTTAGTATATTCAAAGGGCTGTGCAATTACTACCATAATCCATTTTAGAAACTTTTCCACATCTCCCAATGAAACCTGTTAGCAATCCCTCCCACACCCCTCAGCCCTAGGCAACCATTAATCTCTATAGCTTGGACTACTTTGGACATTTCATTTAAATGTAATATACAATGTAAGATCTGTTGTGACTGACTTTTACCACTCAGCATAATGCTTTTCAAGGCTCATCCATGTTGTAGTATGTGTCAGCTCCATTCCTTTTCTTGGGTGGTAATATCATTCATGTGGCATGGAGGTACCATTTTTTTTTTTACCCAGTCAACAGTTGCCAGATTGTTTCCACCTTTAGGAAATGGAGCAAGTGTTCATAACTTCATGTTGCCCCACCATTTGCTGTCTCTGTTGTCTTGGGAGATCAAGGAAAGGGGACTCACCACAAACCAGCAAGTTCCCTGTACTTTCTGTCTGGAGAAGGTCTATGACAGAAAGGGAAAAAAATGGCCTTTCAGGTCCTTTCATTTCTTGTTTTCAAAAGTCTAAATTCATTTGTCAACATGTGCTATGTACTAGGAGGGAGAAATAGGTATCTGTGATGGAAGCACAAAAGAAAGGAAAGTGAGTCTCCCTGTTTTCAGGGATGAGGAAGGCAAAGTGAAGAGAGAGAACTCTAGAAGGTCTGAGGAACTGTGTAGCCCCTCCTTGGGAGATCTCAGGCTTTCAATAGGGAATGGTTATCATTCCCCCAAATGTGACAAGCAAGTAGCAGGGAAGGACCCTTGAGGAGAGATGCTAAGATGGGACTGACATTTAATTTCCACTCCCTAATAGTATGCCTAGAGGTTCAAAGTTAATACCATGTTGGTTTAAAATTTCATTCATTTTTGGAGTGAGAGTCATACACATATGAGGCAAAAAATAGTCAAGACACAAACTAATTAAATAAATGTATTTTTAGCACTTAGAAGAGCAGTGCCTCAACCTCGCATATCGGAGGTAAGCAGGAGCAGAAGAAAAGCGAGTAAGTAATTCAGAAAAACCCAGAAGATCAACCAGTCTCTGACACTAGGGAAATGCAGGGGATATCAGCAGTTGAGTCACCAACAACCAAAAGAATATCAAAAGTGAGACTGCTAGGCAACTCCAGCATGCCCTTCCCATTAATTCCCCTTTATAATCTGTACTTTATCCTGAGCTCTACTGCAAGCTTTTTTTTTTTTTTAAATAAAAGACAGTAGTATAAAAGTAACATGTTGTACTGAAAAATACATATATATTTATACATGTATCCTTGTGATCATAAGCAATTCCTTTATTCTATTATAGTGATGAATTTCTATAATCATAACTCTTTCATTCCTGCCAAAACCTATTTCACAGCCAGCTAGAAGCCACTGAAAACTGAAAGTGGGTGGATAAATATGAATTTGCAAGTAAGTTTCTGTAATGTCTTAAGATGTGCTTTTAACAGAAATTCCCCTCCCACCGGCAGCAAAGTCATTGCTTTTGACCTTTCCCCAAAGTAGAGATTATATACTGTTTATTTATAGTTTACTTTAACTCCAAGTCTTTTCTTTGCAGCCATATCACACATGGTTCTCCACCTCCCATCCTTTGCCAGCCAAAATGACTGCTTAACGTTTCTCACTGACATACCAGTCCCCTGTGTCTTTGTGCAGAATGTTCTACTCATTCCATCTGTTTATACAATCCCTCCTTTCTTGGTTCTCTCAGAATACTTTACAGATACTTCTGTTTCTGTCCAGATTTTTCTAATAAAAGTTGAATTATTTTTCTTAAATTCACTTAATGGAAGACTGAAATACAGACCCAAATTTAGGAAAACTACAAACCCAAATCAATTATTAAAATGGAGCTTACTCTAAAAAGAAACTTCTCTGAAGAGGAAATGCAAATGACCAACAGACATATGAAAAAATGTTCAACATCACTTGTAATCAGGGAAATGCAAATCAAAACTACCATGAGCTACCATCTCACACCAGTGAGAATGGCACATATTAAAAAAACTAGCAACAACAAATGTTGGCGAGGTTGTGGAGAAAAAGGAACTCTTCTGCACTGTTGGTGGGAGTGCAAACTGGTCCAACCACTATGGAGAGCTGTGTGGAGATTTCTGGACCTACTAAACATAGAGCTTCCATATGATCCAGCAATTCCACTCCTAGGTATTTACCCAAAGGACACAGAAACATCAATTCCAAAGAGCACCTGCACCCCTATGTTTATAGCAGCACTGTTTACAATAGCTAAGCTTTGGAAACAACCCAAATGTCCAAAAATAGATGACTGGACCAAGAAGATGTGTTACATATATACCATGGAATATTACTCAGCATTCAAAAAAGATAAACACATGCAATTTGCAGCAACATGGATGGCGCTGGAAGGGATCATGCTCAGCGAAATAAGCCAAAAAGAAAAAGAAAAATACCGGATGGTCTCACTCATAGCAGGAATCTAGAAAACTTAAATAAGGGACCAGGAAAATGAATATAAGAAAGTGAAAATCAAAATCAACAAAAAACTATGAACCAGAGACACTTTTTGGGGGGTGGGGGGCGGGAGGGGAAGGATTGGGGTCAGAATGGGGCGTTTGCAATTGTATGGGGGAATATAAAAATAAAATTTATTATTTAAAAAAAAAATCCAGAAAAAAAATAAATAAAAAAATAAATTAAAAAAAAAAATAGAGTAGGACCCACCTATGTGCCGCACCCACCATGCTCCCCACAGACTTTTTACTGTCTCACGGAGCTCAAAAAAGAAAAAAATAAAAAAATAAAAAAAATAAAATGGAGCTTACTACGTGATGTTTAGGACAAGGTCTTGCTCTGCTATTAATTGTATTTCCAATGCCTACAAAGGTATCTGATGTGTAATTCAGTATTTTTGATGAATGAATGTCTGATTGATTGATTAAAGACACCTTTAATCTATCTTGTTGCTTTACTTTACCTATTTTACCCTTTAAGGGTTATAAAAGGATCATATTTTATTTTAAAAATCATTTTTTCTAAGACATCATCACTGATGATTGCCCACCTTTCTCAATCCTATTCAGCCCCTACCTGTCCTTAAGAAGTCTCAGGTAATACTTGGAAACTAATTGTCATTTTAGAAATTCAAAGTTCAAAACCTTTATCAGGTATTGGAGGGAAAAGAAAAAGTTATTGGAAAAGCATGCCTTTAGTGTTCCTGACCTCCAATACACTAGTCTCTACCTCCTTACTATTCCACTGATACAAGTTTGCTTCCATCTCTGTGCCTTTTCTCATAGCTGAAATTATCTTTCATTATTTAGAGATTCAACATCCAACAAATGTACATTATTAACTTGCAGCAAACCAAGGATATTTTAACTTGTCAGACACCTCAAGGGAAAAGTAACAATTGGCAGTCTTCAGAATCACCCAGCAGCATAGATTGCATTTCATAGCGATTTTGGCAGACTTTTTTCACTCAACACTCTCTTAAATAAAACCTTGATGCTAATTTCTCCCTGGTTAGCAAATCCATCATGGCAATTATTCTACTCAGTAATTTACTTTCCAAATAGCAACACAACTTGAGGATTTTACAGATCATTTTCTGAAAGCAGAAATTCTGGCAGGTAGTTGGCTTGAGGGGGTGCAGAGGGGTAACCCTGAAAGGCATGCAGCCTCAGTACATGAGCTGGGGAAAGAGTGCACAGCAGCTCTCTAGCTCTCTTTTGGACAGGCTTAATTTCCCAGTCCTTCAACCTACTCAGAGCAGGTGCTCTAAACTATGCTCTTTCATGTCCTCCCAGGTTTTTGCCCCAACCCTCTTACCAGTTCTAGGGAGTTTTTTTCAAGCAGCTCACTATTAGCAGTTTTCCCACAACAGTTTTTGCTGCATCACCGATTGCCCATAAGGCAGTTTTTCTGTAAAAGGGGAAAGAATGAAAAGGAAAGCATATTCAAAAATGTCACCATGAAATGTGAACAAGTAATAACAAAATTAAAAAGACAAAGTACAAAATATTTGAAAATAAAATATTCTAATATACTGCAAAAAAGCAAAAAATGTTCTAATATGCTTAAAAATACATGTAAATCCATGGTGATATTGTATAACTTTTATGGATTTTATCTAAGCGCTGTCTTCCTAGTCTTTCATTTGGAACTAGTATTGAAACCAAGGCCTACTGAAGCCCCCAAGTCCATCAGCACAGGGTGCAAGATGGAGCCAGAGGGGCAGCCAATGCAAGACTAGCTAGTGCTGCTCTGCTTGTGTGCTTAGGGGTACATGGCCCCTCTGGCTGCAGCTGTTCCCTGCCTGTACCTCCAGGGGTGGCCCTGTAGCTGAGGTTCCAGACCAGGCAGGGTAACTTCAATGTGGGGAGAGGGTCCTGAGAGCCTACAGGTGACTTCCTCCAATTAGAGACCTAGAGATGGGGATGAGCCATATAGGATGGTCTCCAGACTAAACAAATGACCCTTTTTATCTTGTGGACATTAAAATTGGGTAAAAATGAAGGTGCTTTTCTTTTTTTGTGTCTTATAGCTTCTCACCTCCCACTTTCCTTTAGGGCTGAAACAATAATCCAACCTACCACCAGCAGGTACAGAGAGACCTGCTTAAGCAATTTTTCAGCTTACTTTCACAGAGGTAATAGAATATAACACTGTGAGAATCATATAGCACAAGTGTTCCCAGAAGTAATGGGGAATGGAGCTCAAAGGTAGATTCCATTTACTAAATAGTTATCTTGCATCTTAAGCATCATGAAGCATTTCACACCTGTTTACATCTGCATAACTTGGAGGAAAATATTGTTATCCTTGTTTTTATAAACAGGTAATAGAGATTCTGAGAGGTTAAAGAATTTGTAAAGCTTACATAACTAAGAGAGAAAAGAGCAGGGATCTGCAGACTGGTGGGGTGAGGAAACAACCCTTCCTTTTCTCACGTCACCATCCTAGCTCTCTGATGTTAAGACAAGAAATCTACAATTTTAAGATTTGGGAATTAGGGATGGCAAACAGGCCCCATCATTTTCCTCTGACTTGAATTCCCCTTTCTCTATTCAAGTCAACCATTTCTTACTTCATCCCTGGGGAATAAGGAGCACATTGGGATTTATTTGCTACCACAGTGTAGCTAACTTCATCTCCATAACAAGATAAGCAAGGAGGACATCCTGTCATTTTTACAGGATCAGGAAAATGTAGCGATTTGAAAAATCAGCATATACTAAGTGTTCTCTAAACTAGGACTAGCCTTTAAATTTTGTCTGTAATTGCTTCTGTCAACTTAGATTATATGTTTTAATTTTTGTTTGAAATTTTATTTCATCTATTGCTTGTTTTTTCCAAAACATTCTAACACTTCCAATTTTCTTTCCCTTTTTTAACTAAAATTAATACAAAATAAATGCAGTCATTTTTAAAATTGCATTGCTTCATTCATCAATTTCTTAGTTCACTTTCCTTTTGCCTAAGCAAGAAGCCAGCTGGCCGGATGTTAATCATGGAGAGCACATTAATCAAATTCCAAACTTTGCAATGACACATGTAGAATGTACCCACAAATTATTAATAATATCCTCTTCATGAAGCAGAGTAGGACAGTAACCTGAAAAAGATATAAAAATATAGGGGAAAGTGTCTGGTTATATTGAAATGGAAAGTAAAATTTACTTGCTAGATAATGAAGAATTTTTCCTAAAAGTTTACATATTTCCACATTTTTATTACTTTCATCTTTAATTAGCATCTCCTAAGCTGATCCATGTTTTTATTCCATGACTTAAGTTTTAGTATTTTTTTATTCCACTTTGAATTTTCCTCAGTTTTCTCCTGAGAATTCCTAATATGATGTCTTTCTCAAGTTTATCCAAGGAAGAACAACTGGAGTTTATGATACTTGATGAAAGGGTATCTCTGGATGTAAATACCATCAATAGTTAAACAACTGAATTGGAAACATATCCATTAGAACTGCATCCCTAATTCTTTACTTATGTAATTCCATACATTGGGGTAATCTTTATAACACTTTTAATGGAATGGTGAATTAACCATTTGCAAATAAGAGAATCTCAATTTAAAGTAGGTGAAACAAAAGAGAGAATTTAGATCCATGAAATGGGAGACTAAGCTTCTAAGGAGAGCAGATATTTTATCCTTTTTCTTTACTACCTTTTTTTCTTTGTTCATGCCTTCCCCTTCTTCCTCCCTTTTTGTTGCTGTTCACAATTTTATTGAAAAATTTGTTCCCAGGTATTAAGAATGAATATTTAAATCCTTAAAAAATTCATATGTTGAAGCCCTAACCCCAGTATGAGAGTATTTGGGGTGATTGGGAGGTGATTTGGTTTAAATGAGATCATGGGGTTTGTGTCCTTGTAAGAAGAGGAAGAACAAACAAATCTCTCTCTCTCTCTCTCTCTCTCTCTCTCTCTCCCCCCCCCTCATCCCCCACCACCCTTCCCACCCCATGTGAGGACACAGTGAGAGGTGTTCATCTACAACCCAAGCAGACATTTCTCATTGCTCAAACTTTGATCTTGGACTTCCAGGCTCCTGAACCCTGAGAAATAAATGTCTGTGGCTTAAGCCACTCAGTCCAATGTATTTTATTATAATAGCATGAGCTAACTAAGTCACAAAGCTAAACCAGGCTTCTTTACAGTCATAGCTTAAGTATCTGAAAATTTCACTGGATCATAGCTGAAGTATGAAAATTAGAAGACTTTAAGAGCAGAGCAATTTTTGAAAAGTTAATGCTTATGAATTTAAGGATAAATTTCAGAGGCCTGGGCTTCAGGAATTAGATCCAGGAACTGAAACAAATACCTCTGTCTCAATCCAGCTCAGCTCATTTTTACACCTTCACCAATCTCATTACCACCCACTGCAGGCAGGCTTTCCTGAGTGGCAGGATAATAGCCACTGAGAGTTTGGCAATCCTACCAGAAAGAGAGTATGTTTTACCAGTCATCAAAATAAACATAACCCTAAAAAGGACCTTTGGCCTTGCATTAGCCACATTACCATCCCTGTGGTGAGAACCTTTCTCAGAAGGGGCACTGGAAGGCTTCATGCACAGATCCAATTAGCCATCAGAGTTCACTGCAAATGTTAGGTTCATCTTGCTTCCCCCATAGTGGCTAAGTATATCTCATAATTCAGGATGTGAAGAACCTTAGATAAAGCCCCACATTTTCATGATAACTCACTGTCCTTTTTATAGATGTGCTCATTCCAAATTCAGGTTCTGCAATGAGCCATACCACTTAACAGATCCTGGAAAGTCTTTACAGGCACTAACTGCCTCAGATCAGTAGATTTGATTGTTGATATTAAAATAGCAAAAGTGGGCCTTCCTGGAGGTGTAAGGGGTTAAGTCTAGCACTATCAAGCCATAGCCAGGCACTGCAACATGAGTTTGATCCCCAGCCAGGGAGCTAACCCACATGGTGCAGCAGACCTCTCCTGATTCGCCCACTGCTCCCCTCAGCAGTGTATTTCAGTAGATCTGCCTGTTCTGCTCCCCACTCTATCTCTGGTGAATTCTCTCAACCCCCAGCACCTCTTGCCTGTGCCCCAGTTCTTGTATTCATAAATAAATAAAAATGTTTAAAAATAAAGAAATAGCAAAAGTTACTATGACCTTCAAAGAAATAAAAATTTATATCTTTATATATTTCTTTACATTTCAATAAAAACTGGGGGATGTTATATCTTTTTAGATAATACACGCATGCTGCACATTTAGGCTTCCAGACACACAATTAATTCATTGACAGACAACTTTATAAAACATTTTTATCACAAAGGCTATTGTAATACTGTGAGAGCCACTTCCCACCCCCTCCCTTAATTTATCTATTTATTGTGAGAGATGGGAATTAAACAAACAACGGAAGCAGAACAACCAGGGTATGCAGAAGTGCAACCAGGGTATGCAAAAGTGCACCAGAGCACTTTTAATACTTACATCACACATATTGAGTTACCATTATTAATTCATGAAATTTCTACCAAAATTTAAAGCAAATGTTAGATTGGTAACTAGTTGTCTGGCCCTGAGCAAAGGAAAAACTGAAATTTTCACAGGATTTGGTGGGTCTGGAGCTTTCTAAATGGCAGAAGTGATAGTTTAAATTCACATTTTAGGTTAGGGAAGAATTTTTCATTTAGAGTCCACAGGAGCAGAAAGACAAACACCAGACAAGATTGTGAGGAACACACAATCACCAGCCATTGGCAATTTTATCTCATACCATACTTGCTAGTTGAGAGGCACTACAGGAAAGGTTCATGAAATGTGCTCCTCAGAAAACAGTTTAACTTTTTGGAAAACAATTTCCATGGAGAAAATAGCACAGGCTTCTGTAAAAATCAATAAATAAATAAAGGAGGGGGTTAGAGATGAAGGACTTTGTCTTTTGACAGCGTTGTCAGATACTAGTTGACAGACAATAAGTCACTTTTCCTTTCAGAAAGGTGAACATAGTTACTTCACATTGTGATTATGAGAAGTAAATGAACATATGAACGTGCTTACTACCACGTACAGCATATTTAAATGCACAATAAATACTAGCTCTTTCTACTCTTTAAAACTGAGAAAACAGGCCAAGGAAAATAAAAGGGTTATGCTCAGCTGTACAAGAAGAGCATCTGCCAGGATGTTTTTGTCCTAATAAAAACAATTTGATCCAACTTTTGACTCCAGTTACTTCCTTTTTCTTGGCTCCCCCCCTTAGGTGAAAAACCTAAAATAATAAACTTTCCTTTTGTAGCCAATTTCTTTCCTCATATTTCTCCTCAAGTGCACAATAATGAGGCTGTCTGGCTAGAGAAAACCTCTGGATGAGGTCAATAATGACTCTCAAGGCATCCTCCCTTTCTATATAGTCATACTATGATGATCTATGCCAATCCTATCACCACAGAAAATACCAACTCTATTCTGGTGACCCCAAATTTTCATTCTGCCCTGTCGTACTCCCCAGAACTGTAAGTTCTCATATTCAATTTGCCTACTCAGTATTCCTACCTGGCTGTTTGACAAATAGTTCAAACTTAACATGTGTAACACTAAACTCCTAATCTCCCCTTTGAAATATGTTCCTCCTATAATCTGCTCTCAGTCAATGGAAATTCCATCCTTTCAGTTGCTTAGACAAATCCTTAAAGGCATGCATATTCCTAAGATTTTCCTGGGCTGTGTTACTGTAACAACAATAACAACAAATCTAGACTGCTTATAAAAATCTTATTACTTACTAATATTATATATCAACTGAGGGAACGCTATGACTGTTTTATGGCACTTTTGCTCCAGGATCCAGAATGAAAATGCAACCTCTTCCAGGACAGTGATTTTCTCTTGCCAAAGGACCAAAGAGACACCACAAGTTAATGATTCTCCTGGAAAGAAACATCATTTTTATGCCTAATTCACTGACCAGGAAAAGTCATCTGTACTAGGTTGATGTCAGGAGAGTGCAAAGGTAAGTCTCCCAGAGACAATAGGTACAGCAGGAAGGGTCAGCAAGTGTTTTGAAAATAATATAAAAATCTTTGTTTCCTTTCTTTCTTTCAGACCTAATATCTAATCTATCAGAAAATCCTGTAGGTTTTACCTTCAAAATATATCTAGAATGTTACCACTTCTCACCACCTTCACTGCCACTTCCTTAGCCTAACTCACCATCTCCTTCCTGGAATATTGTAGTTGCCGACCAGAATTGTGCTTCTGTTCTTGTCTCCTTATTGCTTATACTTAACACAAAGCTCTGGACAATCCTGCAAAAAAAGTCATTCATGTCACTCCTCTGCTTGACTTTGATGGTTTCCAATTTTTTTTAATTTAAATTTTATTTTTATATACCCCTTATAATTACAACCCCCTTATTTTGACACCAGGCCCTCCTTTCCCCGCCCCCCATCCCCCATAGAGTGTCTCTGGTTCATAGTTGTTTGTTGATTTCGATATTTTCTTTCTTATAGTTATTCTTTTTCCTGGTCCCTTATTTAAGTTTTCTAGATTCCTGCTATGAGTGAGACCATCCGGTATTTTTCTTTTTCTTTATGGCTTATTTCGCTGAGCATGATCCCTTCCAGATCCATCCATGTTGCTGCAAATTGCATGTGTTTATCTTTTTTGAATGCTGAGTGATATTCCATGGTGTATATGTACCACATCTTCTTGGTCCAGTCATCTATTTTTGGGCATTTGGGTTGTTTCCAAAGCTTAGCTATTGTAAACAGTGCTGCTATAAACATAGGGGTGCAGGTGTTCTTTGGAATTGATGTTTCTGTGTCCTTTGGGTAAATACCTAGGAGTGGAACTGCTGGGTCATATGGAAGCTCTATGTTTAGTAGGTCCAGAAATCTCCACACAGCTCTCCATAGTGGTTGGACCAGTTTGCACTCCCACCAACAGTGCAGGAGAGTTCCTTTTTCTCCACAACCTCGCCAACATTTGTTGTTGCTAGTTTTTTTAATATGTGCCATTCTCACTGGTGTAAGGTGGTATCTCATTGTAGTTTTGATTTGCATTTCCCTGATTACAAGTGATGTTGAACATTTTTTCATATGCCTGGTGGCCATTTGCATTTCTTCTTCAGAGAAGTTTCTTTTTAGCTCTTCTGCCCATTTTTTGACTGGATTATTTTCTTTGTTTTTGTTGAGTCTCATCAGCTCCTTGTAGATGTCATTAAGGAAAACAACACTCAGAAAAATGAAATTGAGTCCCTGAAGAGGGAAATGAAGGAAATGCAGGAGATCAAAGGATTAACAGAATAGCTAAAGAATGCTGGAAAAAGCAGTGATAACAGAATAGAGGAAATGGAAGAACGAATAAGCACTCTCGAAGACACAGAAATAAAAAGAACCAAAACAGAAAAGAAAAGAGAAGTACGAATGAAAAAGAATGAAGAAAGACTTCGGGAACTATCTGACTCCATGAGGAAAGGAAATATAAGAGTTATAGGAATCCCAGAAGGAGAGGAGAGAGACCTAGGAACAGAGAAAATATTCAAGGAAATAATTGAAGAGAACTTCCCAAACATGAAGAAGGAGCTGAAAACTGATATACAAGAAGCAAGAAGAACACCAAACTTCCATGATGAAAGGAAAAATACAGCAAGACACATAATAGTAAAGCTTCCAAGAATCCAAGACAAGGAAAAAATAATGACGCTGACAAGAGTGAAGAAACAGATAACATACAAAGGAAAACCAATCAGACTGGTTTCCATTTCTTTCTTCACAATGGTAATCATGTACAAGATTTTACATTATCTGTCCAGCATCCCTTATTTTCTGAACCTCATTCTCTGATCTCCCTATTAACCCCAATCCAATGCAACTACACTGAACTTCTTACTGTTCTTCAAATCATAGGTATACCATAGCCTCAGGATCTTAGCAATAAGTCCTTTTGATTGGAAACCACCTTCACTAATATCTGCCTGGCTTACTTCATGCTGTCTTTCAGATCTCAAATGTATCTTTTTAATAAAGTCTACCCTGGCTACCTCATTTAAAATTTCAGTTCTTACCCCAAGTTAATTTTCACTCTGAGATGATACATTTAAATGTAATCACAAATTATTAACAGCATCTTCAAGAAACAGAGTGGACACACCACATTTCAACTTATTATATAATTTACTTTTCTATTATTCTATTGCCACACCCTGCTAAAATGTAAACCTCAAAAGAAGGGCTCTTTGCCTGTTTCATTCTCTGTTGCATATAGAAGTATCTAGATGCCTAGACACATCTTGCCAGATTCTGACTAAACTGTTATAAGCATATATGAAAATCAATATTTGTTGAATAAATAAAATGAATGAATTAATAAATCTCAAATAATTTCCTCACTCTGCCTCATCAATTTCCTTGTCTAACATTGTAAAGTTTACTTAGTCCATCTCTTAGGAGATATTCCAATTAAGTATCTACAGCTGACATTAAAATTTCTCATCCTTCATTAAGGTTGATTATAGCAGGTTAATTTCTCAAAGGCATACCAAGGATTGAATCAACTAAAACTGAGTTTCATTTGGACTGAGCAAAAATTTTGCTATTTCTCAAACTACTTTATAACAGTAATATTAACACTTAAAATATTTGATTTTCTGTTGCTGCTGTTTTCTGATTTGGGTGAGTGATTGAAGAAGTGGGCCTAGTATTTTAAACCAAAACTTAAGTCTTAGAAACTTTGAAAAAGAAGTTCCAAAAGAATTCATCTAGAGAAAGTAACTTCTTAATTATATCATTTTTTAAATGCAACAACAGGTATATACAAAATAACTAGGTCAAGAAAAATGAAAAATACTACAAGATAATGCTAAGCTACTTTTTACTGTGAATAAGACTTTATAGTTAAGCTGAGATAGTGTTTCCCCAGTGCTCCTGGGGAAAACCAATTTCTTTGGTTATTGGCTCACTTTTAATCTTTTCAAAATAAATCGAACAATCTCCCTGCTATTACACATGCCATCATTGATAAAATCTCAACCAATTACCCCATATAGTAACATGAGTCAAAATAATTAACCAGAGTGGTATAAGCATTAAACGAAAAATGGGTAGAATGGGTAGAATTAGCCTACGAAAAAGAAAATTGTAATAGTAGTCACATCACTTTTGCATATAATAAGCTAAGTCTCCTGCAAAAATTGTTGGAATTTATGAAGAACAAATGTATATCTTCTTTCAAATCATAAATAAATGAAATGAAAACATTTCAGTGGGGATGATGGGAAGGAGACTATTAGGCAAAATGTACTAAGTCATCAAGATGAATAGGGATCATACCATTAAAAATCTTTAATGGCAGAGAATTAACTGCCATTAAACTAACTGCCCACCCAAATCATGGCTCTCCCATATACAGTTGTTAATGGGAAGTGTCTACCCTGCCAGGGACTATGTTACCAGACCCCCTTACATCTAGGAGTAGTCATGTGACAAACTGTCATCAGTAGGATGGAAACAAAAAGGACATGTGTCATTTTCTCTGAACTTACTCCTGCTAACAGAAAGAAGACTCAGAGGACCAAGTAGATTGGCAGCCACAAGGGGAAGTGGGTCTGGTTTCATGAACCACCATGAGGAGAAAGCCTACAAGTGATAAACTGAGACTATTATCTTTTTTAAAAGCCCAAATTTGGAAAAGAAGAGTCATGAATATTCTCCTCTGAAGCATTATTTATAACAAAAATGAAAATAAATCAATATGCAAGAATTGTTAATTATTATGCATTCAGCTAGATTGGTTTTATGTAAAATAGATCTGCAGAAAGTTATAAAAAAAAAATACCTTGGACTCGATGAGTGAGATTGTTGTGGGAGAGGTGGTGAAGACAGATGATTGACAGATAGGTAAGTGGGTAGATAAGGAGAAAAAAGAGGAGAGGAAGGAGGGAGGAGTAAAGGAATAAAATGGCCAAAATGAGTAAATCACCGACACTACACCTTTAAAAAAAAGAATCATTATATTCTGAGTTTGCAGAGGGGAGAAAGACAGAGAGCATGAGGGAGGGAGGGAAAGAAGAAGGGAGGGAGAGGGAGAGAGAAATCGAGAGAGATCCACTAAGATTAAAAGAACTCAGCTTTTCACCATTCTATTTCAATGGCTTAGAAGTGAGTACAGGGCCTCCCCGGTGGCGCAGCGGTTGAGCGCTGGGTTGCAAAGCTGCCCGCAGCCTCTGCAGTGCCGGTTCGATCCCCAGCTGCTCCCCGGCCACCGAAGGAGGGTCCCACATGGCGCGCAGACCTCTCCTGCCGCCCGCTGCTCCCCTCAGCAGTGTACTTCGGTCCTTCTGCCTGCTCTGCTCCCCGCCCTGGCTCTGGTGAATTCTCCCAATCTCCGGTGCTTCTGACTGTACCCAGTGCTTGTATAAATAAATAAATAAATAAATCTTAAAAAAAAAAGAAGTGAGTACACTTCCCCCTAATTTGTACCTCTCTGTATTAGCAAATTCCCTTCAGAAATAATGCCATCCTCTTTCCTTCCAAAAGGTGAACTCCTTGGGAGCGGGGTTCCATCTCCTGTACCCCTACATCTATTATTGCTAACATACAGTGACCTCATTTTGTCATTTATTCTACAAATGTTTGCATGCCTATTGTGTAGGCACTGACAGTGACTTTATTCACTTGGTCCTGATGCTCACGTTCAGTGGAAACATGGGTTGATGCTGTCTTCCTCTCTCATTGACACAGAATCCATCTGGGCTTAAAGACATCACTACAATCCTTTAAAAAAAAATAGCTTTAAGAAGCCTTCATCACTACACACCACTGGAATGGTTATAATTAAAAGACAGACATAACAAGTTTTGGGAGTTGATAGAATAATTGGAATGTTCATATACTGTTAGTAGGACTGTACAATGGTGCAGCCAACTTAGAAAATATTCTGGCTATTTCTTAAAAGGTTAAATATAGAACTACCATATGACCCAGTATTCCACTACCAGGTTTATATCCAAGAGAAATGAAAACATGTCCACAAAATGATTTGTACATGAACATTAATAGCAGCATTAATTATAATAACCCAAAATGGAAACAAATGCCCATCACGAGATGAATGGACGGCCTCCCCGGTGGCGCAGCGGTTGAGCACTGGGTTGCGAGGCTGCCCGCAGCCTCTGCGGCGCCGGTTCGATTCCTGGCTGCTCCCCGGCCACCAGAGGAGGGTCCCACATGGCGCACAGACCTCTCCTGCCACCCGCTGCTCCCCTCAGCAGTGTACTTCGGTCCTTCTGCCTGCTCTGCTCCCTGCTCTGGCTCTGGTGAATTCTCTCACCCTCCCGCGCTTCTGACTGTACCCAATGCATGTATAAACAAACAAACAAACAAACAAACAAACAAATAAATAACATGCCTCAATAAAAAAAAAAAAGAGATGAATGGGTAAGCTAAATGTGGTACACATCTTTATAATGAAATATTATATAACCATTAAAATAAATACAGCACTGATAATAACTACAACATGAATGAACCTTGACACTATTATGAAAGAAACTAGTACAAGAGGCCACATATTGTATGATTCAACGTACATGGAAAGGCAACTCTACAGAGACAGAAGGTAGATTAGTTCTTGTCTATTTGGGGTAACAAAAATATTCTAAAAGGTCCTCCCCTGGTGGTGCAGGTGGTTGAGCACCACACTGTCAAGCTGTCCGCAGCCACTGCAGCGCCAGTTCGATTCAGGCCGGCCACGAGGGTCCCACATGGCGGCGCAACAGACCTCTCCTGTCTCGCCCACTGCTCCCCTCAGCAGTGTATTTCATCAGTCTGCCTGTTCTGCTCCCCGCTGTCTCTGGTGAATCCTCTCACCCTCCCACGCATCTGGCCTGTACCCGGGTTCTTGTATAAATAAATAAATAAATCTTTAAAAAAAAAATTCTAAAATTGTTTTTTACCATTTCACAGCTATCATAAATACACTTAAAAACTATTGCATTATATGCTTTGAATGATTAAATTGTACTAAATGTGAATTATATCTCAATAAATCTGTTTTTTAAAGGAAAAGAAGAAGAGCAGGAAAAGGAGGAGGAAGCTTTCAATGGATAAAATATTAGCATTTGTCTGGGAGATTGGAAGCACCATGAAAGCTTCTGCAGGAAGTCTGGTAATTATTTTGAGGATCTGAAGCTCCTTTCAACACAAATAAGCTGTGTTTGTAAGACAGTGATTCATTGTCCTTTACAAACCTTTCTAAAAAATTGAATATTGGTATCCTGTGACAACTACCTTTTTTTTTCTATGAAAGAGGCATTAGAAAAAGCCACCAACTCTTTTTCCAGTAAAAGTGTGACTTCCAGTGTTGCACAGCTGGAACATATCAATAGACTGAGGAAGGTTTCTGCTTTGCTGACAACTGTTAGCAACAATGAATCTGACAGAAAACATATATTTGTCTTTCTGTCCAGCTGGAATACACACTTTGAATAATAGATGAGAAAAGCAATAATGTTAGACTTCTTTCAATATAAGCCTTAAAATAAAATAATTTTAAAATCCTTACTGGAGATTGCAAAATGAACTTTACAGAATCGTGTTTAGTGCAAATCAGTCTCTATACAAAAATGCAAGTGAAAAGATGGGCTTGATCATTTGCAGCATTCTAAAATTAATCCACTGACTAAATTATTATACTGAAGGTCACACCAGCCCTGCAGGCAGTTCTTGATTTGTAACCTGACACATCCAACTCCCACATGACCAGCAGGGAAGGCGCTGTGGCTGACCATCACAAGGGGTTCAATTCAATGCCTGGCATGACTACAGCCTTCCAGAGGCTCTGAGAGGTGGTCTGTTTCACACCCTGGGGCATGCCAGCCTGAGGAATGTTGTGTTCCACCATGCACATTCACCAGTTGCAACAGTTCCTCTTAAGACTTATTTTTCAGTTTTGTTATGATTGGAACATGGTCTCTATGTGTCATTAGGGGTTTTCCACCAGGTTCAGTACCTGTGTCTGTTGATATTGACTTCTACACCTTGCAAGGATACAAAAATCTTTTTTTTCAAAAACAAGATCATGTAGGCCACGAGGTGAATTCACTCAAACAGTACATTGAATTTCATATTTTATTTCAACAAAGAGGCCCTTTGGGTGCTGTTGCAAATGATTTCTTTAGTTTCATTTCTTAGTTATAAAGAATAAAATCTCATCCTTGAAACATCCCTAAAGAATGACAGTCTTGTTGATAATAATCAGGAAATCAGAGAGTTGATACACATGGGTGGGCACTGGGTAAGGCACAGATCACAATCCTCCCTGTGTGCTCCCACCTGCAGTGTGCTCTTAGGCAAAGCTCTTGCCCTCCCAGATCCCATAAATGAAGGGATTAAATCAGATGGTCTCTAAGTTTCCTTCTGACTCTACAGTGTTTTCCCTTTAACTCAGCTAAAATTGCCCTCTACAAAATCCAATTAATTCTATTCTCATTAATGGGAAAAATTATTATACGAAAGTAGCTCTTGGTTACTCACACAAAGGAAATAATCAGAATTCATAGCAAATGGCATTTTATTTATCTTTTGCATTTAGGGTTTTTATTTTAGTTTGAAATCCAATTCCTGAAATGCACAATGAAAGATTTTAGAGCAAGAAGCAGCCAAAAGATTACTGGCCAAGAAACTGCCTCGGTAGCAGCTTGATTTCTTTTTAGATTTAACCCTGCAGGCATGTTCTGGAAAATCTGATCAATTAATATGTCTTTTATGGCCAGACTATATTCTCTAGCTTCATCTATCATCTGTTCTAGAAAAAGACCAAGAAGCCAGATTTAAAAAAAAACCTTGTGGAAGATTTTGCTGCAGAGAATGAGTCTTTTTCAATACAAACACTGTCCCCACTAGGAAAATTTGAATGCATCTGTTTCAGAAATCAAAGTCAAGTTCATCTTAACCATTAGCAGAATAAGTTGTGGCCCTATGACATGAATATTGGTCTAGTGAAAACTGTCTCAATAAAATCTCTCTCCTTGACCCCCACCTAACCCAATAGGAAATATCTCCTTAAGAACTGCAAGCATGCTATTTTAAAATATAGATTTTCGGGGCCTCCCCGGTGGCGCAGTGGTTGAGCGTTGGGTTGTGAAGCTGCCCGCAGCCTCTGCAGCACCGGTTTGATCCCCAGCTGCTCCCCGGCCACCGGAGGAGGGTCCCACATGGCGCACAGACCTCTCCTGCCGCCAGCTACTCCCCTCAGCAGTGTATTTCGGTCCCTCTGCCTGTTCTGCTCCCTGCTCTGGCTCTGGTGAATCTCTCACCCTCCCGCGCTTCTGACTGTACCCAGTGCTTGTATAAATAAATAAATAAAAATAAATCTTAAAAAATAAAATAAAATAAAATAAAATATAGATTTTCTACTAGTGTATCAGAAAGGAAAATGAAATCAGGTGGAGAGCTTCGGGCATTGCCGGGAATGCTGACATGTGGTCTAGGCATCTGGAAAAATACCCAAAGGACAACAAGACAAACAAAGAAATGTCCTGTGGCAACCCTCCCCCCAATTTGGGTTTCATTTCTTTCTCAACAACCTTTAAATTCTTTATTATTTCATCCCTCCTCTATACTTCTGGGAAGTCAAGAATAAAATGGAACTATTGACTATGGTATGCTGCTGGCTAAAAATGAAAAACTGCTGCCCTTTTTTTAAATGTATTTTTTAAATTCAGGTAACAATGGTATATATGTATAGCATCATGTATGATTCAGAAGAGTAAGTTCACACTTCTTCAGATTCATGTTACCACAACAATCTACCACCAAAGCACCCAAAGTCTTCCACCATAGTCCATTTGGCCCCCCTCCACACTTGCCACCCCATCACCCTTCCCTTCTAGTAGCCTCACCCTCTAATATCAGATTTCTAGAGTTTGTTTTAATTCAGTTTTGTCTTCTGTTCCTTTGTTTTGTTTCTCTATATTACACACATAAATGAGATCATCCAATATTTGTGTTTCTCCTTATAATTTATTTCATTTAGTATAATTCCTTCCCTTCATCCATGTTGTTAGAATGGGAAGATTTCATTTCTGAACTCTCTGGAAAATAGTGGACCTTTGGACCTCCTAAGCTTTCGGTATGAGACACCAAGATCTATCAGTCATACAGACCCCCAGTCTGTGAAGTTATGTGTTATGTTTAAATCAGTTTGCTTTCTCCATGAAGCCATCTATGACCTCTGAAACTAACATCAATCTTGTGTTGACTAACTTCCTTCTACTTAGACTTGCAGTGTCCATCTCAACTACCAATTCTAGTTACTTGGTAGCTCTCTGGGGGTTGAATGGGAGGACATCCTGAGCCACGTCCCATGATCAAGTACTAACATCTGCTCTGAGTCCAGGAAGGAGCAGTGATATTCTAAAAATGTGTCCCTGCAGTGCACTGCTTACCTTCTTGTTTACTTTCCCTTCCCAGTGGAGAGATAAGTCCACGTTTTCTGCTCCTCCTGACTTCTCTCACTGTGCCCATTTATTTACTTGGCTTTAACTATCATTAAAAACTTCCAGCAGTTCTCCAAGTACTGCAGCAGAGCCTGCAGGGCCAGAGAAGTTCGCTACCCAATCTCTGTAATCACCTTGAATCTCTCAATTTGCATAACCTTCATCTCTTTCACTCTCCCCCATGCTCGCTTTCTCTTTGTTAGTATAGATGATTAGGGTGATAAAATGACACACATTAGAGAACATTACCATATGGTATATAATCAAGTGCTAAATTATGTAGCACAAATTGCATGAATTCAGGGATAATGAACATAAACATGTAGACATACAGGCTTGTAAGTAGATTCTCTTATTCCACAAATATTTATTGAGGGACAAATTCTCATGAGCCAGTACAGAGACAGCTGCTGGAAAATGGGAAACACAACTAGATGGTCCCTGTCCGCATGGCATTTACAGGCCCTTGCACTTCCGCCTGTGTGTACATAAATGGTCACTCACTATGCAAGGCAAGGTCTCAGATCTGCAACTATTCCCCACACCTCTGAAGGTCAAGGAACTTGTTGTCCAGTTACCAACAGATCATCTACCATGTAGTTGGCAACCACTGTTTTAATTTTTCCCCCTAGATTAGCTTTTCCTACTCTAGCACTCTGTCTAAATGGAATCATATAGTATATACTCTTTTGTGTGGCTTGATTCACTCAGAAAAGGCATGGGAGAGTCATCCATATTGTGGGATGCTGTAGCAGTTTGCTCCTAGCTAATCAGAGATCCAGCCTGCTTCATCTAAGAGTCTTGATTAGAAATGAAGGTAGAAAAGGATTGAAAGTGATTTTCACATTTTATTCCAGTTATAGTAACACAATGATTTAATATTTGTTCTCAGCTGTGGCATTCTATCAGACATGGCAAATTCCTCCTAGGAGGCAGCAACTGCCAAAATGTGCCAGAGGACTCCCCAAAGAATCATTCACTTCTCAGTTATTTAGCTAAGGAGAAAAATTCAAGTTCAAATTCCTTGTTTACACAAAGATCGATATTAATAGGGACCACATCTAATTTCCTTTGTACCTTCTCAGTTATATAACTGTTCTCATGGCCTTAAATTCCATTGTAGTGTTATTATCAAGCATCAGAATCATAATTAGATATGTTGGATGGGAGAGGAGCAACTTAGCAGCAGACTGAAGATGCTGGGCTTCCCTCCTTCACATATTCACAGCTAGATTACAACAAAGCAAAGTATTACAGCACATACTAAGAAGTAACATCAGGTGGTGGGGAGGAGGACCCAGAGAGCGGTAGATTGGGCCAACAATGTAGCCCACCTGTAAGGACGAGGTGAGCCCTGGAGGACTAGCAGACACTGAAAGCTGCGGAGTGGAGCTGGCAAGGCTATAACCCAGTAAGTAACCCATGGCCAATCTCAGGAGCCTTGAGTCCAGGATAGGCCCAGGGCAGTATACTCTCCAGAGTAAGCCTCCACAAACATCAGCACAGACGTTGGTGAACTCTAGGGCAGGTTCTGAAAGCAGTGCCACTGGCAACAGCCCTCAGCAGATCTCAGTGAGTCCTGGGGCAGGAGCTAGAAGAAGACCCTACAGAGTAGTCACCCAGTGAACCTCATTCAGACCTCAACGCAGACCTCCCCAAGCTCTAGGGTGGGTTCTGGAAGCAGCCCCACTCCAGAAGCCATCAGCAGACTTTAGCAAGCCCTGGAAGAGGACCTAAGAGGTGATCTGCCAACAGGTACCCCACAGATCTCAGTGAGCCCCCAGGAGAGTCTAGGAAGCAGACCCACAACAGTAGGCCTTTGCAGATCTCAGTAAGCTCAGGACAGGTTCTGGAAGCAGTCTTTACCATGGTCGGCCCAGGCAGGGCTCAGTAAGCCCCAGGGAGGGTCCTGGAAGCAAGCCAGATCTGCTAGTTCCTAAATAGCAGTGGAGTAGGCCCTGCCAAAGAAGCAGATGTGACAGGCCCTGTCAGAGACAATTGTAGGGTCTGATCCCCATGAGCTACAGCCCTTGGAAAGGTGAACCAGAAGGATATTATTTGGACAGAGAGTCACTTAGATAGACATGTGATTGACTGTCCCTTGGTCAGGAGGGACCATGAAGGCAGACTTCATCAGAGTTAACACTGAGGAAATTCATGCTACCTTGAACAGACAATGAGCATAGCATATTTCCTTCTACCCACCTTCTATCCAGTCATGAATTTTCTGTTCAACATGAGCACTAGTGCAATCTGTGTTGGTCATTGAAGTGCAAAGGGTTCTTCACTCTCATCCCAGGCTATAGCATTCTCTCAGTTGCTGTTTTCTTTCTTTCTTTTTCTTTTTTTTTTTGGGGGGGGGGTAGGGCTAATTGTTGTTGTATCTTTAGGAAGTGAAGCAGAACCTCCTTTGTTGCAGTCTTGGTGACATCACCTCTCTCATTTTCTTTATATTGCTTTTTAAAGAGCAAGGTTTTAATATTGATGAAGCTTACTTTATGGATTTTTCTATTAGAATTCAAGTTTTTTTACATCATATTTAAATTATTGCAAACCCAAGGTCACTAAAATTTTCTTCTATGCTTCTAGAAGTTTTGCAGTTTTAGATTTCACATTTGGATCTATAATCTATTTTGAGTTCATAATTATACATGAATCAAAGTTTTCTTTTGCCTTTTTGTATATAAATATCTAATATTCCAGCACTATTTCTTGAATCTTCATTTCCCAATTTGACTGTCATGGCACCATTACCAAAACTCATTTTTATGTACTGATTATTTCTGGACTACTTTTTCCATTTACTTATATATTTATCTTGACACCAAAACCACATTTTCTTGATTATGGTGTCTATATAGTAAGTCTTGACATTAGCTAGTTTTAGCAATTTAATTTTGCTCTTATATTTTCAACTTTGTCTTGACTAGTCAATGCTACATCTCCATATAAAATTTCAAAACAGTCTACAAAAATAAGTCTTTGGGACTTTGATTAAGTATGCCAGATCAAGGGCCTCCCCAGTGACACAGCGGTTGAGCACTGGGTTGCGAAACTGCCCGCAGCCTCTGCAGCGCCAGTTTGATCCCTGGCCACCAGAGGAGGATCCCACATGGCGCGCAGACCTCTCCTGCAGCCCGCTGCTCCCCTCAGCAGTGTACTTCGGTCCTTCTGCCTGTTCTGCTCCCTGCTCTGGCTCTGGTGAATTCTCTCACCCTCTCGCACTTCTGACTGTACCCAGTGCTTGTATAAATAAATAAACAATAAATCTTTTAAAAAAAAAAAGTATGCCAGATCAATTGGAGTGATTTGACATCTTAATAATATTGAGTCTTTCAATACATGAACATGTTATCTCTCCTAACTAAGTCTTCATTTTATCTCAGCAATATTTCACAGTTTTTAGTGTGCAGGCATTACACACTTTTTGTCATATTTATTCTTAAGTATTTCTTTTTTTATATTACTATAAATTATATTTCAATTTTTAATTGTTCATCGCTACTATACAGAAATATGATTGACCTTGTATCTTGCAAGCTTGATAAATGACATTACTATGTAAACTTTTTTTGTAGATTCCATAGAATTCTCTACAAAGATGATTCATCTGCAAGTATAAAAGTTTTACTTCTTCCTTTCCAAAATATTTGTTGTTAATTTCTTTACATTCCAAGAAATCCTGCTCTGTTTGAACTAAGAATATAAGAGATTTTGTGAATCAGTAGCCATCACTCAAGGTAGTTTGGCTTGAATCATCTTACAAAGAGCCACCCAGGAGTATCGACTATAGAAGGGAATTGCAGTAGCAACGGTACATGGATATAATTTTGGAGATGGGAACTGGGAGATTGGGCAGTTGAATCAGAGTCAGAACTACCATGCCAAGGAACCAGCACTGGGAGGCTTTTCCCTTGAGGTCTCGTAACCCATGAGATCTAGCACTTAGACAACAGCTGCACAGTGGGCATCAGTGGCAAGAAGAGGAGTGTCAACCAGAAAAACATCAACAACCAACAAAAAGAACAATACAATCATTCAGTTAAATAAGAGACTCTTGTCTTCTTTCTCTCTCCTCCCTGTTCTAGTACAATGAAATGTTAGAGTCTAGAAGAAGAAAAGGAGGATACTAAATGAGCTCATTCTATCCCTCAATGTGGAGAGGGGGTGCAGAATAAAGGATCATCTCTTTCTCTTTCTCTCTCTCTCTTTCTCTCTCTCTCTCTCTCTTTCTCTCTCTCTCTCTCTCTCTCTCTCACACACACACACACACACACACACACACACACACCATAAGGGAATTTTTTTGAATCAGATATGAGATTGAAATTTCAAACTATCACACTTCTAATAATCAGTGACCAGGAAATTATAATCTTTTCCAAAGATTTGCTATCTAGAAGGGAAGGGAGAGATAACATGAGACAATGGGGATGTGACAATAGAAAATGGTAATTTGATATAATACTCCAAATGAGAAATATATTTGGTTTAAGGTTGTCTCTCTACTAAATTAATTGATTAAAAATAATAATGTGTTTACCTGGATAAAACCCGATAGAAATAACCTTCCCATCTGATGCTTAAACATCCAGTTTTCTAGCTGAATCCATGACCTGGAACTTTTTGAACAGGGCTGGAGGAAGTATCTACATGCTCACAAAGCAGGAGGTTTTACATAATGATAAGACTCATTCAAAATGCCTTTATTCAATTGCCACTTCTTTGACAGTAACATGGAGAAGATTGGACTAAATTACCTCTGTTACTCTTACCTCTCCTTTCTTTGCTTTTCCAAGTTGGTCAATTCATATTTTCCTCTTGCTTTTGAATATCTGGGATTGATCTCAAAATGAATCATCTATCTATTCCTCAAACACACCATGTCTGTGAATGCCAATGAATTTGATCATATATTGTTCCCTTGGGCAAGAATGCCTCTTTTGCCTCACCACCTGAAAAACACCTCTTTCTACCTGAAGATCAGAATCCCCTCTCTCTTACTTCCCATGTAAAAATGACAGCCAATATTTCACTGATATCCACAGCACTCAGTTTATATCCACAGTTTATTCCTCTGAAGACTTTTATAAAAAAGACATTGAATTGGGTCTGAGGTCTGTTCCTTAAACTGTATCTCTTTCAAGGAGAAAATCTAGCTTCTGGCCAGTTTCCTAACAAATTTTCATACAAAATTTGAGTTATGAAAGAACAAGACAAGTGAAACGAGTTAGAGATTCTAAGCCAATATTTATGATAAAGATTATGAGCCCTGAGACGAAACTGGAGAGAAACAAGAAAGACTGCATTGCCAGGATTGTGAACTAGTTTGAGGGAGCTTGCAGTGGAAGAGAAGGGAGCTTTCAGCAAATGATAATGGAAAAATTAGATATCCATAAGCAAAACTGGTACCTTTGTGCTACTGGAGCTATTTCAGTTAGAAGTAATACGGAGAGGGCATGGAACAGATGTTTTGTTTTGCTAAATAGATGGGGTTGCCTTTGGCATTCTTAACCTTCCATGGAGTTTAAATAGGTTTTCAGTTATTCAATATTCATGCTACTATGTCTTTGAACATGACCCTATAGTGAGGATGGGCTATATTCTAGTGACATCTACCTTGTTAAGTGTTAGCAACTTAAAATTATATTTTAATGTCTATATTCACTTCTCACTTATCCCACCACACCTTTTTTTAAAGACATTTATTTATGAGTATAAGAACTGGGGTGTAGGCCTGAGGTGGGGCGGGAGGGGAGGGAGTGGTCAGAGGATTCACCAGAGACAGAGTGGAGAGCAGAATAGGCAGATTTACTGAGATACACTGCTAAGGGGAGCAGCAGGAGAGAAAGAAGAGGCCTGCTGTGCCATATGTGGGTTAGCAACCTGTGAGTGCCACGGATCAAACTCAAGTCATAGTGGTGATGGTGCTGAGTATTAACCCCTAGGCCACCAGGGAGGCCTGCTTCCATAATTTCCTTGAGAGAAAAGATTATGCTTATTTATTCATTTCTCCTGCTACTCTGAATGAATGATTCACCCAGAAAAGGAGACTTTCCCTAAAACCTTACACTTCAGGCAGGTCTAGACGTATAGAAACAGGTAGAAGTATACTAGATGTATACAAACAGGTAGAAATACATATAGAAGGCTTACGTGCTCTGGTTTGGTTAAAGAGCTCTGGTTAAACAGATTTAGTTTCTAAACCAGTTAAACTATGTACTACCTGCACGATTTCTAATCCCCTCTATCTCAGTTCCATCAACTGTAAAATAGTGGATACATCATGCCTGCTACATAGAGTGATGCAGATTGAATGAGATAATACATATTAAATACTGAGTACAGGCAAACATAAATATTACAGAGAGAGATTAGATATGGACATAGCATATCGAAAGCTATTCAAACATATATATACATACTGAGTTTCTATTTTCTACCTTCCCTTAGAGTATTCTTATGTCTTAAATATGTATATATAATCTGACATTTTCTAAAAGGGAAAAAACACATGAATAGTAACACTATCACAATTATTATAAGTGTGCTTAATTGACTGAAAAAGAGCATTGTGTACATGAAATCTGAATGTATACATCTCTTTAAACTGTTAATATAACTCATGTTGCATCATACACATATCTGTCAGGCAAAGGTTAATAGAGAGTTTATGAAATTCAGAATGCAATTAAGGCTCACAGGAATCTCAGTTGGAGGCCATGCCAGTTTCTATGGCAACCAAAGAGCTCAGGCAAAGTGGGGGGAAGGGAAGTTAATTTAAAGGCGAGATAAGCACATAAATATAGCACTACTCTACCTTTTCTTCTGAGTTCCAATAAGCAATCCTTAGTGTATTTAAATTATTATAAATCAAATTGATTTTTCATGGCCGAAAATTAAGAGTTTTTTTTTTGTAAAAAAAAAAGTGATTCCAGTTTTCAAAAATGTACCAGTTCTCTGGTTATCCAGTTTATGAAATGTGTCAGGTGTAAGTCTCAAATCCACAGGAAAAAAACAGGAGACTAGATTTAAAAAGAGAGAGAGAGATTTTATCCTTTATAGTTTCTGCCAGTTTTCCCAGGATTCCGTCTTCATGCTCTGAAGTAGTATGTACTAATAGGAATGATCATGGTCATCAGAAACTATAGAAGAAGAAAAATAATCTTCCTTCTATCTTTTATATTAAGTCCCTGATTGTGAAGCCTTCTTCTCTAGGGCACCTGGTAAATGAATAAATTTATCTAAGATGGTTAAAAAGTATTCACTGTATTTTGGATGGTTTCACTTATAGCAGGAATGTAGGGAACCAAATAAGACATCAGTGTAAAAAAATAATAACAGTACAAAACACAACAAAGCAAAAATGGACAATTATAAATCAGAGACATCCTGCAGGGGAGTAGGAGGGAGAGGGATCAGAGGGAGGGGGAGAAGCACAGGGGACTGAGGTGATGGTGCATTGGTGAAGGATACCCTATGGGGACTACACCTAAGGGGGTGGGAGGAAGAAAATATTGTTTAAAAATGAACAATGATGTAAAAAAAATAAAAAATAATAATAATAAAAGGGAAAAAAAAGTACCCACTGTAGCCATTAAACTTTAAGATTGTCTTTGGTAAGGTTAATCTACTATTTCAGCCTTTAAACAAAATTCTATTTAACTGAGGCTCACTTGGGACCCAGTTTGACCCCAGGCTTATTATGTTCTAAGTTAGATCCAGTCCAAATCCAGTTGGTAAAGGACTTTTGCCACCTGGAGAAAGAAATGCTTAAATAGTCTGAAAATTCATAACACAGAGTTATAAAACTAGGGCCCAGGATCTGAAAGGGACTAACCTGTGATCTTTAGAGGCAACAAGAAAACAACTAGCTCAAGAGTCTCAAAAGATACCGAAGAGAACTTTGGCCAGAAAATTGGAAAAAGAAATAGATAGAACCAGAAAACAATAGGCAAAACTGCTGCTACAAGCCCTCATATATTAATAATCACTCTTCATGTAAATGGAATTGTTAGGGGGAAAGCATGTCCTGAACAAACTCCAGAAGTAGGATTTATGGACCCTACGGCCACTCCAGACCAAAGATATCCAAGACACCAAGAACTACAAATCCCATAATGTCATCATCACCAAAGGGAGGATTGCTGGGAACTGAGGGTGGAGTTAAGCAGCCATGTTTGGTATAAAACCAGATATGTTGTGGTCCTCTTGGTTTTTGCCAGCTCTCGGCATGCTATTGGGGATTCCAGCTCAGCGGAACTGGTAGGCTGCATTCACGAATTTATCTCCCCCTCTTTCTCCCTGAGTTATTCATTTCTTCATTTTCCCTTCTTTTGTAAATAAACCCTTTATTAACCTTTTCGTGTGTGCCTGTAGTTGAGTATTATTATAAGTCCCGTTTAAATATGCAGGTGAGGACCCACAGTCAGGCAACCCATTTCATATCTGGGTTGCCTGGTAACAATTTGAATTCACCAATCAAATGGTACAGAATGGCTTGGTTTGATTAAAAAGCAAAACTTAACTATTTACAGCTTATAAGAGACACATTTAAGCTGTTAGGACAAACATGAACTAAAGTAGAGGGATGAAAACTGGTGCTCCAAGCCAATGAAAAATATTAAAAGGCAGGAATTGTTATTCCTATATCAGATAGAGTAGACCTCCAGTTAAAAAAAAAAAAAAAGACAGCAAAAGACAAAAATAGACATGTATAGTGATAAAGAGATCAAAATATTAGAAAGACATGCCAATTAGTAGCATATATATACCCAAAAAAGCAGCACCAAAGTGTATGAAGCAAATGTTAACAAACCTAAAGGCAGACTCTGACAGCAGTACAATAATAGCAGGGGACTTAACAGCTCCCTTACACCAATGGACAAATTATCCAGAAAGAATATCACCATAGAAATAATACCTAAAATAAAAAATTATATAGGACAGACTAAGTAGATATTTACAGAACATTCTACCCCAAAATAAAAGAATGTGTATTGTTTAAAGTGTTCAAGGAACATTCTCAAGGATAGACCACATGTCAGCACACATGTGGTGCAAGAAGATGGAAAGATGCAAGAAGATGGAAATCATACCAAGCATCTTTTCAAATCATAAATGTATGAAACTAGAAATAAACCAAAAGAAGAAAGAGGGGACAATCACCAATTTATAGATAATGAACAACATGAAATTGAGTAACTACTGAGTTGATGAGAAATACAAAGGTGAAATAAAAAAAAAAAAAGCATGGAGATGAATGAGGCAACATAACTTCTCAGAACATAAGAAATGCAGCAAAAGCATTTCTTTTTAGAAAAGCTTTATTGCAATACAAGCCTACCCCAGCAGGAAAAGAAATCACAAATAAGTAATATAAGCTTAAACCTACATGAACTAGGAAAATAAAAAGCAAAATAAAATCAATAGAGGGAAGAAATAATAAAAATTAGAGAGGAAATTAACAATATAGAGATCCAAAAGACAATTCGAAATAGAAAACCTCAACAGACATATCATGAGCAAGGAAATTGAAAAGAGTAATCAAAATACTCCTCCAAAATAAAACCCCAGGATCAGATGGTTTCACTAGTGAATTTTACCAAACTTTCAAAGAAGAATTAATACCTATCCTACTCAAGTGTGTATGGAAAATTGAAAAGGAGGGAAATTTCCAAATACCTTTGATGAAGGCAACATTATCCTAACTCTGAAGCCAAGCAAGGACACTGCAAAAAAGAAAATTAAAAACAAACATCTCTTATTAACATAGATTCAAAAATACTCAACAAAATATTGGCAAATAAAATCCAGCAATACATGAAGAGAATCATATACCATAATCAAGAAACATTTACTCCAGAGATGCTGGGATGGTTCAACATAGGCAAATCAATAAGCATGATAGAGGATATCAACAAAAGGGAAGACAAAAACCATATGATCATCTCAATAGATGCAGGAAAGCATTTGACAAGTTGCTTTCTGTTAAAAACTTTCAACAAAATGTATATGGAAGGAATATGCCTCAATATAATAAAGACCATCTGTGACAAATCCATAGCCAACATCATTAATAATGGTGAAGAGTTAAAGGTTCTTCCTCTAAGATAACGAAAAAGACAAGGAGGTCCACTCTTACTGCTATTATTGAATATAGCTTTGGAAATCCTAGCTACAGCAATTACACAAGAAAAAGATAAAATGGCACCCACAATGGAAAGGAAGATTGCAGATTTGTATATGGCATGATAATATACATAGAAAACTCAAAGACTCCAGTAAAATGCTATTATGAATAATAAATGAATAAAGTGGCTGACTACAAAATTTAGATACAAAAATCATTTATATTTCTAGATGCCAATAATGAACTGACAGAAAGATAAATCCAAAATTAATACCTTGGAATAAATTTAACAAAATTGAAAGACCTGGAATGACTCAGTGGAGCAAGGAAAGACTCTTCAATAAATGATATTGGGGAAAACTGGTCAATCACATGCAAAATAATAAAATTAAGCACCATCTCACATCTTATACAAAAAAATAATTCAAAACAGAGTAAAGATTTTGATGTAAGACCTGAAGTCATAAAATACACAGAAGAAAATATAAGCAATACACTCCTTGATATCAGCCTTAGAGATGTCTTGGGGAATCAACTGCAAGGGCAAGGGAAACAAAAGGAAAAGTAAACAGACTACATGGAACTAAAAAGTTTCTTCACAATGAAAGAAACTTGCATTCAAATGAAAAGACATACTACCAAATAGGAGAAGCTACTTGCTCATCATATAGCCCACAAGCAGTTAAAATCCAGCATACACAAAAGACTCATAAACTCAACAACATAAAAATAACCCATTTAAAATACAGCAAAGGATCTGAATAGACATTTTCTCAATGAAGACACATAGATGGCCAATAGGCAGATGAGAAGATGTTAATCAAGTAATTTTATTAGAGAAAGGCAAAACAACATATCAAAACAATAATAAGAAATGTACCTGTGAGAATGGTTATGCTCCAAAAGATGGGAAATAACAAGTGTTGGAAAGGATGTGGAAAGAAATGAAGCCGTATTCACTGTCGACTGGAATGTACGTTATGGCCATTACGGAAATAAAAATAGAAACTCCATACAATCCAGCTATCTCACTTCTGGGTATTTAACGATAATACCAAGACACTAATTCAAAGATGTATGTTTATTGCAACACTATTTACAAAAGTCAAAATCTGGAAATAACCAAAGTGCCCATCTACTGATGAACATATAAAGGTATAGTGTATGTACACTATCCAGCTTTAAATGGAACACTATCCAGCTTTAAAAACAAAGATGAAGTTCTGCCATTTGCAAGAACATGGATGTACCTAGAGTGAATAATGGTTTGTGAAATAAGCCCAACAGAAAAAGACAAACACCATATGATTTTGCTTATGTGTAGTATATAAAGAAAACAAACAGAATAAAAAAAAATAATTTTTAGACTATAAGACTAATTAGTGGTTACCAGAAGGGAGATAGGGAAAAGGTAAATCAGGAAAATAGGAATAACGGTATGGTGATGGATAGATTTGTACCTTACTGCTAAATTTAATGCAGTATATATACCTGTTGATTCTCAAACATAAACACCTGAAACTTATACAATGTAATAATGCAATGTTACTTCAAAAAAAAAAAAAGTCTCATGAGCAGAAGTCAGGCCCATCTGCTTTCCTGGCTAAGATCCTACACACCAGACCACACAATCTATCAGAACCAACCCTATTTTGCTATCTCATCTGGACATCGGCATAGTTTCAAGATCCCAAAGACCAACATTTTAGAAATAAATCTTGCTGAAATAACCGAATGTCTCATCTACATCAGCACAGTGGTATTACAAAAGTAGAAGATGTTGCTTGAGAAACTAATTAAAACTTAAAAAGTTTCTGTAAAGTCATGTTTCCCAACCTGAACTTTCACAACTAGGGGCAACATCCAGGGTTATCTGCAGGGGTTGGCTTATGCTTACAGTTAGATAAAGAATAGTGAACAAATTCTGTAATTTATTTCCCAGGGATTCCACTCCTCTATCTCTGAGCAGAACTGCTTTCTATTACCTTATTTTTAGTTTGAGATAACAGGAGATAACAACTGTGAATTGACTGATTCTCTCACTTGAATCTTCCACTCACTGTCTGCTGATACATTCATAGTTCTTGACATTTTTTGGTGTTTTTTTTTTTTTCTCTGCTTTCATTCTTTCCCACTTTATTACTCACAGGATGGTCACTTTCCCCTTGATTTCTTCCATTTTCTCCCCTTCTCCATCTCACTCACACAATATCTCTCACTTTGCTCTGCAATCACAGGTTTTCTAACAATTGGGTCCCTAAAAATACCTTTCTTGAGTATTTCAGGATGAGATTGTGCAATTCACATTATCAACTATTTTAAAAAAAAAATTCATTGTTTCAAGCTTCTCTAAAGAGATTTTTATGAATAACACTCCAAACTGAGTTTTAACAGCAACATGATAACAATCATGAAAAATAAACTGCAAAATTTCCAAGGCAAATTCCTTCAATGAGTCCTTAATATTGTTCAGTAATATCTATCAAGCTTCCTGAGAAATTTTAATCAACTTTGCAAAGTTATGTGGTAACTATCCAGAAAGCGTGTAAATACTGGATGGTAATCTGGCTAACAACATTGCATTTGGTAAATACATACTGGATATTCACTGCAGTCTATTTTTGTGGTAGTTGGTATTTGATGGAATGCAAAATCTCAGTTTCCTAAACTATTCAGTCTTTGTGAAGAGCATCAAACAAGAGCCTAGAGATTTGGCTCCCAGTGACAGCTTTTAGGAACCAACTAGCTGTATGACCTAGGCCAAGATACTTCACTACCCTGGGTCTCAATTTTGTCATTTTCCAAATCATGGGGAATTTTTGAAGTCTCTGAAGTTCCATCTCTATAATTCTACTATGATGAGATCCAGAAAGGTTCATATATGCTTAAGAACAATCATCATTCAATTCAATAAATATTTATTGAGGAATAATAGAGGTAGAATATTAAAAAAGAAACTATTAGAAAACAATGGGAAGGAAAAGGCATATCCTCTGCCCTTCAGTTTTTCTCCTTCTACTGGAGAGAAAAATAGCATAGGAATCACCACCATAATACTTTGTGTTCCTACTCAAAAAAGCAACACAAAGAAGCAGCATTAGTTCATATCAGTGCCAGCCTAATGCCTCTGCTGCTGTAACCCATACTAACAACCTGATTGGACACGCATGGGCTCAACAGCCAAGGAAATCATATGGCACAGTTGACATAAAGTGACATCTTCCTGGAAGATATTCAAGAATTGCAGGAGACAGAATGATTAATATATTTGGGAAATCTGTAAAATTGTGCTGAGGGGCAGGGAGAAGAAACTACGTTTCTGATCTGCACACTAGCTGGTTCATGAACTGTCTAGGAACATGAACAGCTAGACACCTGACATCAACAAAGAGGACTGTGACCCAGAATGAAAGAAAGATGGGGAGGAGAATGAGAAGAAGGAAGAGAGGAGAAAGATATCAACCCTAGGAACTTAGAGTATTATCATGTCAAAGTAACCAGTGATTTGGAGCAGCAGAAAGACAATGTCCTTGATCCTGATGCCTACAAGGAGTCTAAGCACAGCCTCAGTGAGCACTTAGTGTCTATGCTACAGGCCAGTTGATGTTCACCACCATCAGCTACATCCTCCCTATACACTGGACAGCTGATTGTAGTGATCAGTCCTAGTAAAGGGAGGAAATACTGAATAAAGTTGTAAGTAGAGAGGTGGGCAACAGGTTGCAAAATTTCTATAGGATAAACTCACAACCAAATAACCACTGGAGTTGCCTTATCTAATCTAGTGAGAAACTTGGAGTTATCTCCTGGTAGAGATAGGTGAGAGGTTGCACAGGTCCAGAAGTTTCACCTTACTAAGGCGATTTTTCCAAGTCCACAGAGTGATGTTAACACTACCTCCATTCTCAATTCTCTGAAGCCATTAGTCATTGAAGAAAGCACCATTACAGTATCTCATGAAATACAAATCTGTGGATTTGTATACTGTTTACCATGTCAGGAAGTGCTAAAACATTCATATACACTTAGAGTTCATTGCATCTCAGAAAATCTTAGCATCACTGGCCTGCATCCTGCATTTCTGCTGGGTTTCTGACCCTCATTTTCCCATGCATACTAGCGAGTACTGGATAGAACTGTGTGACACACTTAACTATGCTCTTATATGAAAAATGAAGAACTTGGCTATCCAGAAGCACTGGGGAGGTGATATAACTATAAGTGGAAAGTGCTGAATATGTTTGAGGGCCTGTGTTGGGCCTGCAAGTTTCTATGATAAACACAGTCTATACTAGACAGCCAAGAACTGTGGCAGCTTCTTTGTGTGAATCACTGATGAACAGCAGAAAAGTCTTTTTAGACATACATGTAGTTAAATGTCTCCTGAAATAAAGATCTGGAAACCAAAAAACAAAGCCAGAATGGATTACAGCCTATGGGTCATGAAATGCTGTGTTCATGATGAAGGGGAACAGTCAGAAGTAATCCCACAAGAGTTATGAGCAGGAATTAGAGATCCCAGCAGTTTCTTTCCAAAATGGTATGAGGTTGAAGAGCACAAGGGAATGGGGAGAAAAGTTTAAAAAGATGGGCTGCACTTGATTCTGACCACATTTTTGGCTCTAGAAAAGCCCTCCCTGAACTCTCCAGACTTTGGGCTCCTGCAGTTTTTTGACTAATGTGATCTCACCACTTGAAGAACTCTTTGTTCCTGGATTTCCTTTCTAAGATTTCACACCTGACTATCTACCTTTGACTTTCCAGTAGCTCATTTAACATTTTTAACTTTATTAATGTCTTGATCTGATAGGTCCTCTATTTCTACATCCTTTACATAAGTCCCAGAATTTGTTCTCATTTTGCTTTTTCATCTTGTATTCAGATGTTCCTTGTTTCCTACAGATGTGTGTTGCCTTATTTGCTTTTATTGTCATTGGGTTACTGCCTGTTTAGTTTTGTTTCTCTTTTTAGCTTACCTTGTTTTGGGAGTGGAGGTAGGAGGAAATTTTGGAGCTTAAATACTTGATCTCAATTTGTTTGAAGAGTGAGACTGGTCACTTCTACCCCCTCACCTCTCTCTCTCCACAGCATCTGTTTGGTGCTTCAGTTATTATAATTTCCCTCCCCACCTCTCTTCTTCTCCTTCCTTACTTCATGATCTGTGAAGCTTGTGTCTCCTGGCGGGGTAGGGAAGCTAGCTCTGTTCCACAAAGCTCATGCTCTAGGATTCAGTTGGGGTTGGAAAGCAAGAGGCACCTGAATGGGGTATGTGCACCACTGCCTGGTCATGGCCATCAGCTATAACCACCAGTGCAGCCTCCCCAGCTGCTGCCCTGTCTCCAAAGGACCAGGGCTGCAAGCTCAGCTTGCCCATTTGATACCTTCTGAGTGATTGGTGAGTTCTCTCTCACCAGTACTTCTCTCTGCTACTGGGTCTGCATGGGAGCTTAGCATGGCTCCACCTGGTCACCCTTTGGTCTCTTACTTCTGGGAGGGGGTTAGGAGAGGGGTTTTCCTTGCCCACACTGGTTGTGGAGTTCTCAGTGGCCCATGCTGGATCCTTGCCCAAATATGATGAACTCCCTTTTTAGGCCCTCCAGGGAAATTAACAGTGCCTCAGAGTTCCCTGTTGTACTTGGGGAGCTGATGGCCAGTCCATTCTGCTGGTTGCAGTATTTACTTTCCCAGCCATGTTCCCTTTGCCTCCTTCCTGTTCCCTGTCTTTCCCTACAACAAGTCACTGACCTCAGTGTGAGTCATGCATGAGTCATTGGTGGAAAAGTCCTGGGACTCTATCAGGGAACTTCCAAATCTTCCTTTGAGCAAATATTTTTTGTAGGTTTTTTTTTTTTAAGGATAAAACATAATCCCAACCTATCTGTTCTGCCATGATGAATAGTTGGACCAGGTATAATTTATGTACTCTATAATTTATCCATTCTACATATATGATCTAACAATATTTAGGAAAATTATAAATCGCAAAATCACCATAATTCCCATTTTAGGGTATCTCCATCATCCTAAAAATTTCTCCTGTGCTCATGTCAATCAAGCCATCCCCCTCCCCCAGCCCCACTTCCAGACCTAGGAAATATTTTGTCTTTATAGTTTTGCTTGTTCAGAAATTTCAAATAAGTGGAATTTAACCATATATATTCAGGGTGATTGATTTTCATCATATTTTTGATGTTCATCATGTTGTAACATGTATCAGTACTTCATTCCTTTTTGCTGCTGAATAATATTCCATAATAGCCAAGGTATGGAAATAACCCAAGTACCCTGATGATAGATGAATGGAGAAAGAAGATGAGGTATCTATATTATTCAGCCATTATGGAGACGAAACTTTGCCATTTGTAACAACAGGGATGGACCCTGAAGAGATTATGCTAAATGAAATGAATCAGAAGGGTAAGAAAAATATGGCATAATTTCATTCATTTGTAGACTATAAAGAAAGAAACAAACAAACACAACAAGACAACAACAAACCCTTAGAGTCTGACAACAGAATAGTGGTTTTGAAGGAGAATAAGGCAGGCAGCAACAGAGAGTGTTGATTGTCTGCTGGTGGAGTGTGACTGTATATTTGGTGGTAGGTGTGGTGAGATATATGCAGTTGAAAAGGTAAGAAGATGTACTCCTTCACTCCTGGAACCTGCAAAATGTTACCAAGGATGATTTAAGGAGAATCAGATGACCTCCATTGTCTCATTCTTCAAATCAATTGAATTTGCAGTTAAAAACCATTCTACCATGAAAACTAAAGACCCAGATAGCTGAATTGGCAAATTGCACCAAAGGAAGAGATGATGCCAATTTCACACAAACTCTTCCAGAAAATTGAAGAGTACAAAACAGATCTTAACTCATTCCAGGATAAGCCATTACTCTAATATCTAAACCAAAGACATTACAAGAAGGAAAACTATAGACCAATATCTTTCATAAAGAGAGATTGCAGGGTCTCCTTGGTTGCTCAGCGGGTTGAGCGCAGCACTGTGAAGCTATCCACAGCCTCTGCAGAGCTGGTTCAATTCCAGCCCGGCCAGGGAGATACCCACATGGCGCTGCAGACCTCTCCTGTCTGGCCCGCTGCTCCCCTCAGCAGTGTCTTCGGTCCATCTTCCTGTTCTGTTCCCCACTCTGTCTCTGGCGAATCCTCTCACTCTAGCATGCCTCTAGCATGTACCCCAGCTGTTGTATAAATTTAAAAAAAAATTTAAATAAAAATGAAAGAGAGATTGCAAAAATTTTCTTTAAAATGAAGTAACATTGGTTCATAGCATTATATAGTTTTAGATGTACACTATAGCTCAACATTTGTTTATGCTACACTATAATTTTCTCCAAAGTTCAGTTTCTATTCAATGCAATTGACTCTCTTTACCCCCATCTCCTTTCATTCTGTTAACAACCAACTTGTCATCATAATCAGAGTTTGATTTCATTAGGTTTTGTTTGATCATTTATTCTACTTCATTTTTTTTTAAGTTTTGGGTGTACACCTCTATAGTTCAATTTCTATATGTACTACATTACGAACACCAGAAAAATTTAGTTTTCATCACTGCCAAATAATTGACCCCCTTAAACATTTTACACACCACCCATTCCACTTCCTCTCTAGTAACCACTATTCCGTTGACAGAATCTAAGGGTTTGTTCTTGTTTAGTTTTTTTTTTTATCGTTCACTTTGTTCTTTTATTTCCACATAGAAGTAGAATCATAGTGAAATTGTCTTTCTACGCGGATTTATTTTACTCAGCATAATCTCCTCAAAATTCATTCATGTTGTGGCAAAGAGCAAGATTCCATCTTTTGTTAAAAGAGAGAGAGAAAGAGAGAGACAGGAAGAGAGAGAAAGGAAGAGAGAGAGAGAGAGGGCCTCCCTGGTTAAGCAAGCAAGGGATAAGCACAGCACTATGAAGCAATCCGCAGCCTCTGCAGCACAAGTTCGATCCCGGGCCAGCCAGGGAGCAACCCACATTGTGCAGCACACCTCTCCATCTCGCCCACTGCTCCCCTCAGCAGTGTATTTCATTCAATCTGCCTGTTCTGTTCCCCACTCTGTCTCTGGGAATTCTCTCATCACCCCCACACACACACCTCTGGCCTGTACCCCAGCTCTTGTATGCATAAATAAATCTTTAAGAGAGAGAGAGAAGAGACAAGAGAAGAAAAGATATAGGTAGTTGCATAAAGTCTGGGTGAGAATGGGTAGAGGTTATGGACAAAAGTGAAGGTGGAAAAGCTGCTAAGGATTGTTGTGTTAGAGCACCCACCAAAAATGGTAACAGTGGACTGGGATAAAGGAGCACTCAGTGTCTCTCTTATTATTCTCCTATTTCCCACCAACCACCATGAAGCTGACTGTCAAGGAATTACCCACCAAACCCCCATAAACTGACAATGGGGTGAGGAAGTTAACAGAGAATGGAGGGAAACTCTTTCAAACAGAAATTTGAAAGAGAAGTGGTGGTCACTATTAAAAGATATAACCTGACTTAGAGATGAGCTAGTTATGGCCTGGGCATCAGAATTTTATTTAATCTCCCTCGGTGATCTTAATGTGCAGCCAAGGATAGGAATTACCATTTTTATGTTTTCTTACACATCAAGTAATCCATTGTAATCTCTTCTGTCACAGAAAAATTCCATGGTTTTTACTAATACTAATAAGGTGAAACAACTAGAAGTAAAATATTGCAGTCAATGTCCCTTTTTTGCTAAACTTTCATCATTATTGCATGCTACTGTGTAATGCTGTTGATGTAAATCATGTCTTTAAAGATGAGAAGATTTCAAAAGTATTACTATTATAACACCAAGACATGGGATTTAGAATGAATTGACCAACAAGTTTGCTGCAAAGTGAGTTTGCAGCTGTCAATCAAGGGGGTGACAACAACCAGAGTTATATTACTAGTGATTTTTCTAATTTTGTTACTATATGGATATTTCTACTGAAATTTCCAGATTGACATTGTTACAAAAACAAGAATGTAGCAGCAATCGAGAGCACAATACTGACCCCAAGTGGAATAAAACCTAAATGCCTCTTTAATGTCCCTGCAGAAGTGACAGCCACAGAGTCTGATGGAAAAGAAATATCACAAGCAGGATAACATGCTCAGCTTTAAAGATGCCTGGAAGAAACAAACATGTTGATTTCTCTATCTGTAATAAGTTTGATATAAAAGATAGGGATGATCCATGACGGAATATCTACTTCCAGGTAATTATGCTGTAATCTCATTGTGTACATAAATAAATAAATTTCCAACTTTCATTGTATGTGCGTAAGGCTAATAATATTCATTTTAGGTTATAAATGGAACTCTTTTTCCAGAAAACAAAAGTATAGTTTGATGAGGAAACTAAACAATATGTTCTAGATGAAAATATAATGCTTTATCAAAATCTTAAAAAGAAATGTTTGCAATTTTATTTATCAAAATTTTGAAACTCATTTCCAGTTCAGTGTTTATACATAGGTACTAAAGAGCAGAAGACACAAGTGCTCTAAAGGGGAAATGGAACTGTGTACTCATAAGTCACGTATTACAGGCTACAAGCCTGTCTTAGCATGCTTTTCCATCTCCTTCATTTGTCACCTAAATGTGTTCACTTACCTGAGTGTATAGAAGGGGACTGAAATGGCTGGAGGCTTTAAAATAAATTGTATCAATGTGTATGCATTTTAAAAGTTACTCTGAATGGCTCTGTCTACATTAGATTTAGTCCAGTCCATTGCTTGGTGCCACCCCTTGGGAAATGCTCTATAGCCAATAAATCCTCCCCAAACTCTTGACCAAAGTGCTTCTTCCATTCATTACCCCAGGGCTCCCTGAGTCCACAATATGAAGAAGGAAGTATAAGAGACTGTATGAAGAGGACAACTACCAGTGTCATTTGCAGAGACAGGAAGGGAATGTTGGATAGAACATGTGTGATCCAGGCTTTCAATGAGAAAAGATTGCTGATTTTGAGTTCTCCTTGCCCAGAGTTAGATATTATTGTCAATAAAAGCAAAAAGTAAACAGAGCTTGCTCTGGACACAGGGAAGAAGAGAGCGTAAATCTTTCCACCTGGATAGCCTTCTCTACCCAACAAGACTGAGGCAAGTGTGCGAAATGCACAAATGACTCAAATGGAAAAAGAGAGTTAAAAAAAAGTTTTATGAAAACTTGTGCACAAGAAATATCAGACTCCATTAGAAGAGGATAAGGATAATGGGTATTCCTGAATTTGGAGAGAGAGAGCGAGAGAGAGAGAGAGAGAGAGAGAGAGAGAGAGAGAGAGAGAGAGAGAGAGAGAAGGGAGCAGAGACCTTATTCAAAGAAGTAACAGCAGGGAACTTCCCAAACCTAAGGAAAGTATGTCCAGGAAGCTGAAAGGGCACCCAAATTTCTAAATGCAAAGTTCACCAGGAAACGTTGTTAAATTATCAAAAACCAGCGATTAAAGAAATTAAAGGCTGCTACAGGGGAAAAAAAGAATTTAATATACAAAGTCATCTTGATCAAACTTTCATCAGATTCAGCAGAAACCCTCAGGCTAGAAGAGTATGAAATGGCATATCTATAATTTTAAAAGACGAAACAGCCAAGAATATTCTATCTTAAAAAATGGTCCTTCCTTCAAATATAATTGAGAAATAAAAGCTTCCCCAGATAAACAAAAGTTAATGGAGCTTACCACCACCAGAACTTCAGCAAGAAATGTTGAAAGAAAATATTCTACATGGAAAGAAAAAAAACTTGAGCAAGGTGATAAAGAGTAATACCGAATCAGAAGTATAGACAAGAATAAATGGGGCAGCAACAAAACACCAGAGGGAGAGAAAGACTAGGACAGAATCTGTATAATCAAAGGACGAATTGATATAAGCACAGAAAGGATTATTTTCGATACAGAAAGATCAAGACAACCCTCATGGTAACCACAAAACAGAACTAAAATAGAGACGCTTAAAAGAAGAAATTTTTAAAAAAGAGGAAACACCAGAGAAAGCCAACCAAATGCAAAGCAGATAGAAACACATAGAAAAAGAAGCAGAAAGATAAAGCAACCAAAAAAAAATAAATACAGAATGTCAGTAAACAAGTCTTTTATATCAATAATCATCCTAAAAACAAGTAGTATCAATTAAACACATCAATTAAAAGACACAGAATGACATATTTGATTCAAAAAGTATGACCCATCTATGTTATGTAAGAGTCTCACTTCAGCTCAAAAGACAAACATAGACTTGAAGTGAAAGACTACAGCAAGTATTTTAAGTCAGTGACAGAAAAAAGTAAAAATGCTATTCTCATATTTAATAAATTAGTCTTTTAGCCAAAAAAAAAAAAAAAAAAGGTAAGTTGTGACAAAGGTGGCTACTCTATAATAATCAAGGGAACAATTCAAAAAGATATAATAGCCATTGACACTAACGTACCCAACGCAGGTACACCCAAATATATAAAAACCTGCTGACAGATCTAAAATCACACATTTATAATAACACAATAATTGTTGAGGATTTCAACACAACATTTATACGAATGGGCAGATCATTCAGACAGAAAGTAAATAAGAAAATAATGGCCTTAAGTGAATTATTAGAACAGATGGACCTAACAGCTTCTACAGAGCCTTCCACCCCAAAAGAAATCAATACACATTTGTCTCAAGTGCACAAACATTCTCAAGATAGATCATATGCTTGGGTACAAAACACATATCAAAAAATAAATGAAAAGAGAAATTATATCAACATCTCTGAATAAGTTAGAAATAATCACAAAAAGAACCCCCCCAAAAAATTCAAATAAGTATAGACTAAAAGTACTTTTATTTTTAGTCAATGGAGAAATTAAAAATCACCTGCAAATTACTGAAAATAAAGAGACAAGCTACCTGATTCATAGGATACACTAAAAAAACAGTATTAAAAGGGATGTACAAGACAAAACAGGCCCACATCAGTAAACAAGAAAACTTTGAAATAAACAATCTAACTTAACATCTGAAGGAATTATGAAAAGAACAAAAGCAAAAAATCAATAGAATTAAGGATAGGGCCTCCCCTGCTGGTGCAGGCTGTTGAGCACAGCACTGTGAAGCTGTGTGCAGCCTCTGTAGCGAGGGTTCGATCCCGGCTGGTAAGAATTCCACATGGCGCAGCAGACCTCTCCTGTCTCTCCTGCTGCTCCCCTCAGCAGTGTATTTCACTCAGTCTGCCTGTTCTGTTCCCTGCTCTGTCTCTGATGAATTATCTCCCCCTCCCGTGCATCTGGCCTGTACCCTGGCTCTTGTATGTATGAATAAATAAATCTTAAAAAAAAAAAAGAAGAATTAAGGATATAATAAAAATTTTAGTAGAAATAAATGAGTGAAACCAAGAAGAAAGTTAAAAATAATCAATGAAAACAAGTGCTGGTTTGTTGAAAGGATAAATAAAATTAGAAACCCTTCGCTTGGCTCACTAAGAAGAGAGAAAATCCAAATAAAAAGAATCAGCTATAAAACAGGCAAAATTACAAGAGATACAACAGAAATGCAAAGAATCATAAGAGACTACCATGAACATCTACATGCACAAGATAAGGCAACCTAGGAGAAATGAACAAATTGTTAGAACCACAAAACCTTCTACAACTGAAACAGAACAATTAAAAAAATGTATACAGAGGGTCTCCCCCGTGGCGCAGTGGTTGAGTGCTGGGCTGCGAAGCTGCCCGCAGCCTCTGCAGCAGCGGTTTGAAACCCGGCCACCAGCAAGGGTCCCACATGGAGCACAGACTTCTCCTGTCACGCCTGCTGCTCCCCTCAGCAGTGTACTTCGTCAGTCTGCCTGTTCTGCTCCCTGCTCTAGCTCTGGTGAATTCTCTCACCCTCCCATGCTTCTGACTGTACCCAGTGCTTATATAAATAAATAAATAGATAGATAGATAGATAAATAAATAAATAAATAAATAAATAAATCCTTAAAAAAAATGTATATGGCACCACAAGGACTCAGTGTAGTGAATGCAACCCTGAGAGAAAAGAAAAAAATTGGAGATATCACATTTCCTGACTTGACAGTGATAGTAATCCAACATTATGGTACTGGAAGAAAAACAGAAACACATACCAATAGAATAAAAAGAAATAAACCCACACAAATATAGATAATGAATCTTTGACAAAAGAGCATTAGCCCTGCACCCCTATGTTTATAGCAGCACTGTTTACCCAAAGGACACAAAAGAGCATTAGCATACAATGGTGAAAGGAAAACAATGAGCCTAGATCATCATGTAACTCCATACACAAAAATTAATACAAAATGGATTAAAGATTAAATGATTAAAGGATTAAATAACTAGGCATTACTAAAGATTAATAATTCAAAATTATATAAGTCCTAAAGCTGTAAAATACAAAATAAAATTAAAAACACAGGTGATACACTCCCGGACACAAACCACAGGTGCATTTGGGAATGCAACTCCAATGGTAAGGGAAACAAAAGCAAAACAAACAAATGAGGTTAATCAAACTAAAAAGCTGTTGTATCTCAAAAGAAACTATTACAAAAACAAAAGGGAAGCCTGTAAAGTATGAGAAGATATTTGTACATTACACATCTTGACAAGGGATTTCCAAAACCCAATTTCCAAATGATATAATAACTCATACAACTTAAAAAATAAAAGCCTAGTAAAAAAAAAAAAATGGGCAAATGGCTAAATTAGTGCTTCTCCAAACAAGGTATTCAAATGGCCTACGGGAACATGAAAAAATGCTCAGCATCACTTACTATAAAGGAAGTAAAAATCAAAAGCACAATGATGTATCACCTCACCTCTGTGAGAACAGCTTATATCAAAAAGACTTAAAACAAGTTGGTGAGAATGTGGAGGAAATGGAACATTTGTGGGAAGGCTTTGGTGCAGCCTCTATGGAAAACTGCAAGAAGATTCTTCAAAGAAATAAAAAAGGAAATGCCATATGATCTGGAAATAACACTTTTATGTATTTACCCAAAGAAAATGAAAACAATAATACAGAAAGATTTAAGCACTCTTATGTTCATAGCATCATTATTCCCAATAGCCAAGTCAATGAACCAAGCTAAATGTCAACTGTCAGATGACTGGATAAAGAAATTGTGGAATATACATTCAATGAAATACTACTCAGCTATTTCAAAAGATGAAAAAACTGCTTTGGGGGATAAAAATGGATGGATCTTGAAATGACTACACTAAGTGAAATAAGTCAGAAAGTGAAAGTCAGTTAATGCATGGTTTCACTTATTTTGAGAATATAAATACCCAAAGAAAGCAAACTGGCAAAACACAAAATACCACAAAAGTAATTCTTACCCTTTTGTGAAAAATGTACTGATTTCCACAGAGGGTGGGAGTAAGAAGGAGATAAGGAAGAGAAGGTGATAGGACATTAGCAGTGGAGCTTTGGTGGAGGGTAAGTGAAGCACATGCACAAATGGAGGGATGAAGTTGCATTCCCCAAATTATAGTTATGCAAATGATTGTCAAATTAAAAAGAAATTAAAGAGTATTTAATTACATATGGTAAGTGGGGAAGGATATGACATATTTCAGGTCTACGGGGGGAAATGCAAAAAAGCTTTGTTTCATAAAACTAGAACATGTCTCTCAAACATGGGAAAACAAGGTAATATGTTTCATTGTCAAGAGGTCATGCAAATGTTATAAAAACTCAGAGTCAGAACAGGAATTGGGAAAGTGTGGGGTGGGGTATTGAAGACTCCAAGATTTTCCATTAGAGTACAAAAATGCTAATTCGAAAGGAAACCTAAACTCCCATGTTTATTGCAATACTATTTACAATAGCCAAACTATGTGTTGGCTATAGAAACAACCTATGTGTCCAAAGACATACGAGTGGATCAAGATGACATGGTATATATACACAGTGGACTACTATTCAGCCATCAAAAAAATAAATCTGTGGCAAAGTGGATGGAGTTGGAAGGGATTATGCTAAACATAGTAAGAGAGATGGAGAAAGATAAAATACTGGATGTTGTCACATGTGGAAAATAGAGAAACAAACAAAGGGTCAGACTAAGACAAATTTTAAAACCAATCCTTGAAAGGTGACCATAGAACTGAGGCATTTAAAGGGGAAGAGAGTGGAAGAGAAAAGGGTGGGAGTCCATGGATGGACTATGGTGGAAGACTGTGGGTGCGATGGAGGTGGGTGCACTGTGACGACGACATCTGAGGGGGGATTCCATACTTCCAAAACACTGATAAGGATGTGAACCAATGGTACCTCAACATTAAAAAAAAATATTTATTTATATATCTATAATTTTAAAAAATTAAGAATTTCTACCAGAGATTGAAGTTTTCTGCATAGAAAGGAAAGAACAAGCAGAGATAGAAAGACAGAACACTAGACTGCGTGAGAAGGAGGCACAGAGAGTTAGAAGGAAAGAGGGCAGGGAGGTGAAGAAGTTTTGGTACTTCAAATGACAGGCTAAGAGATTTTATTTTTCTCCCCTGCATGTTATCTCACCTTGAAACTCTATTTCTGGTCTACCACTTGCTATTGTTTTTTGTTGTGGTGGTGGTGGTTTTTTTTTTACCTATTATCAATATTCCTCCTAAAATTTTCTCATCTATTGATACTTGGTGCTTCAGGTACATTTTATAATCATTTGAAATGATTCAGTTGTAACAGACCTCTTAGCAACTATCCTCAGTTTCCCAGAAAATAAGAAAGTATAGTCAGAGGGTGTATGTGCACCCATGTAAAAATAGTGGTATAAATGGTATTTGCTGGCATTTTCCATTGTCCCCTGTACTTAAATCAGCTTAAATGAACTATGATTTCATTTTCAAATTAGTGTTCTCACAATTTGAAAACCATAATATGGGCCTCCCCGGTGGCGCAGCGGTTGAGCGCTGGGTTGCGAAGCTGCACGTGGCCTCTGCGGCGCCGGTTCGATCCCCGGCTGCTCCCCGGCCACCAGAGGAGGGTCCCACATGGCGCGCAGACCTCTCCTGCCGCCCGCTGCGCCCCTCAGCAGTGTACTTCGGTCCTTCTGCCTGCTCTGCTCCCCGCTCTGGCTCTGGTGAATTCTCTCGCCCTCCCGCGCTTCTGACTGTACCCAGTGCATGTATAAACAAAAACAAACAAAGAAACCAGCAAACAAATAAATAAAGCATGCCTCTATTAAAAAAAAAAAAAAAAGAAAACCATAATATCCTCATTACCATTTCAATGTCTATTTGGTTATTAAAAGTGATAATTCTTGCTTGTAGGCAGCAGCCCTGAATGAAGGTCAGTAATGAGATGGCATAGCATTCCTCACGCCTCTAATCCTCAGCTGCTAACCTGTCTGGCCTCACTGCACTGAGGGTCAATCTTCCTGTAGTGCACAGGCCAGTCACACAGATGCTACCAAATAAATCCCCGGTGTGGTGCTGCTTCCAACAGATTTTATGATTTAAATGTTTCTCCTGCTGTAGTTCAGTTTCAATGGAATGAATGGCTATTGGTTTGAAACCACACTGATTGAACTGACTCTTATTTTAAGAAGGGATTCAATCAGGAAAAGAGGGGTTGGCTGAGGCAGTTAGAGAGTGTATTGGAACTGGAAAGTATTCAACAATTGAAGAGGATCCTAGGATGAATTGCTCTCTCTGTTCCACTACTGAGCCACTAGCACTCTCTCCTGGTTCACTGTTTCCCTCAGTGAACATGTGGTCCACCTCCACTCTCTCCCTCCAGCCTCCACAGCTCACTGAGTTTTAGCTCCCTCACAGCTCAGTCTTTCAGAGTCCACCCTGAAAGTTCCAACTCCCAGTTAAAGGTCTCACTATCTAGTATTCTAGGTAAACATTCTTAAGAAAGCATGATTGGCCCAGTTCACCTATTGTACCTGAACAGTGAATGCCAGGCTGGGATGATATTCAAATTACTGAATTTAACAATCAGCTCTGCACTTGCCCTGCATAATCAGAGGTCTATTGCAGGGTCTCCAAATGCCCTAGCTGCCAGAGACTAACTCTTTAACTGCTGGATTGCGGAAAGTTGATGGGAGAGGAGGGTTCAGAGGGCCAGATCAGTTGAAGGGCACTAGTCAGACTCAGGGAAGTCATGATTTCAATAGATATAGAAATTTTCAATTTTTACTAACAAGTATGGTTGTACTGATATATATTGCTGAAAACTCTGACTCCTTGGGGGTGGGAAGGTGCAGAGACACAGTATGCACAATCTGGCCACTTTAGAAGGCTCATTCTTTGAGATTCAACCTAATACCTATGGAAATATCTAAAACAGTTATGAACCTTGAGGGCAGTAAGTACCTAAGTATTTAGTTTTTATTCAACTCCACACAGAGATCTTCCTGGTCAATCATACCATGCATCAGCTAACCAGTAAGAACTCTCCTGGCTACTAGGACTGGTTTTTACACATATCTAACCTTGGAACGTTGGACCCAGGGTCTTAGTTTCGACTTTAAAATGTGAGTTTCAAATGAGCAAATTTTGCAATTCCTTTCCCACCTCAGAATCCTCTCATCTTTGAGGGTTTATTTTAAGATTTGTGAACAGAGGTACAGGCAGTGCCAACTTTAGGAGGGGGAGAAAAGACAGGAAACTAACCTTATTTGAAGAAAGTCAGTACAGCAATAAAGAACACAGGCTCTGGGATCAAATCCTGACTCAGTCCACTGTAGTTTATAAAACCATGGAGTCTTTATAAACTTCAAGTTTATAAACTCACAGTCTTTCTGTCCTCATTTTCTCATTTGTAAAATGGGAATGATTAAGAAGACTTAACAAGGTTGTAATAAAGAATAAAGAATAAAATCCATGTAAAATGTTCAAATTTGTACCTAGCACACAGCAAACAATAGATATTATTCCAATATTATTGTTGAAAGCCATACTAGGAAATTTCCGTTAACTATATCATTTAGTTATTTTAACAACTATATAAGAGATGCTGTTAATTCCATATTATTGATGAGAAAATCTGAAGCTGAGAGAGAGATACTTTAAATCACTTAAAGGTGGGTAATTCACTAACTCAGGGGTCAGTAAACTTTTTCTTAAAGGGCCAGTTAGTAAATATTTTAGGCTTGGCAGCCCATCAGGTCTGTCACTATTCAACTTTGCTATTATACCTAAAACTAGCCATAGAGGATAGTAAATGAATGGTGGGGCAGTTTTTCAATAAAACCTATTTACTAAAATATGCTGTCTGGCCCTTGGCAATTATTTGCCAAACCCTGATCTAAAATCACAGGGCAGGCCTCCCTGTTGACCCAGAGGGTTGATCGCAGCGCTGTGAAGCTGTCTGCAGCCTCTGCAGCGCTGGTTCCATCCTGGAGGGCCTGCGAGAATCCCACAGGGCGCCACAGACCTCTCCTGTCTCGCCTGCTGCTCCCCTCAGCAGTGAATTTCAGTAGATCTGCTTGTTCTGCTCCCCACTCTGTCTCTGGTGAATCCTCTCACTCTCCCGCACCTCTGGCCTGTACCCCAGCTCTTGTATAAAAATAAATAAATCTTTTAAAAAAAATTTTTAAATTAAAAATAAAAAAATAAAATCACAGGGCAAGCCACTGCAGTCAGGACTTGATCCCAGGAGAACAAATTCTCTTTCCACTACACCAGGGATTTTCTAATTTTTCCTTTACTCGTGGAAACTTTTTTTTCCAAATAAAAGTTTACATAAACCTTAAGAGCTGAATTACAGCTACACTCACAAAGTTTCTTCTTAACCATCCCAACTACTGACCTTGAATAAGCCAGTGGTTCTCGAAAAAGGTGTGTTTGTTGACCATGCAGGTCTGCTGGTCCTTCCTTCCATAACCTCTGGTTCAGATGATGCGGTGTGGTTCTGAGTAAGGTACATCGTTTATAAACCACCCAGGTGATTCTGAAACAGAGCAGAGTTTGGAGACGATCTCCTGGTGCCCACTGCCAAAGAGCAGGACGGTGGTCTTTCGGACATTAGTCTGCCGCCCTCCTCTTTTGTCCACAAATAAAACCGCTTTACTTTCCCTCAAACTCAGTTTCCTTTTACTGGCTTAGGGAAACTGAGACCGGCGCTCGGTAACACTGGTGTGTGGGTTCTCACCCAGCGCCCACAATTGCAAGATGCGGCTTAGTCTCAGGATGCAAAACAGGGTTCACTTACAAAGGGATAACTGGGGGGGCCCGGTGGCACAGGGGTTAAGTCTCAGCGCTATCAAGCTATCGGCAGTCACATGGCGCAGCAGACCTCTCCTGTCTTGCCCACTGCTCACCTCAACAGTGTATTTCAGTCAGTCTGCCTGTTCTGTTCCTCACTCTGTCTCTGGTGAATCCTCTCACCAACCGCACCTCTGGCCTACACCCCACTTCTTGTATGCATAAATTAAAAAAAAATCTTTAAAAAAAAGGGATAATTGGGGAAAAGGAAAATATTCTTAAGGCTACAAAGGCTGCTGCCCTAGCCCCGTCAGTGTCCAGTCACCCCAATATAAGCTGCTCGCAAGATGGCGCCGTCTCACCCACACCTACACCCCCACCCCCACTCCTCAGGAGAGCCTGGAACCCGTGTCTTCCGGGTAAGCGGCGGCCAGGAGCCTGCTACCCTGTGGCAGCTGAGGCCGCAACATGAAACATCCCTCCTGAAGCAGGAATCTGCCTCCTCCTGAAGCCGAGGTCTCTCCTGAAGCTTCTTCCAAACTGAGTCAAGCCTCTCAACGGATTGAGCCTTCCCAAGCAGCCTCAAGCCTCTCCCAAGTCTCAAATTATGTCCCCCTTCAGGGGACCCACTTTCAAACTTAATTGGCCCATTTTCCAAACCAGCTGTTTCCAAGACAGACATTCCCACTGCGGGAGGGGATCAAGCCCAACACCCCACGGTGCGTCCCATCTGCCCGGGCCTCTACCCCCAGCGGCGGGCCCGCCGGCTGTGTCTGGATGGAGCCGCCGGGTGCAGCCCCGACCTGCGCCTTTCCAAAACTACCACAGTTTTTTTCTCTCCGTTTTTTTCCCCCTAAAACCCAAACCTGCTTGGGTGGTGTCAACTATAAAAGCCAACTGTTGGGGCGTCGCCCAGGTTGACGTCGCTCAGCTGGGCTCCCAGTGCCTTCAGAAAACTGTTATTGGGGGCAGGCTGAAGGACACCCCAGGACCCCCAAGCCTGCCTGTTTTAAATGGGTTCTGTCATCCCCTGCATAAAGACAAAATATACTTTAGTGCATAAGACCTTCAATGGAAAGGACTTATTTATTTATTTGTGTATTTATTTATTTTTATTTTCCCACATCATTGTTCATTTCTGTACATTTATGATTTCTCCCCTCAGGTGTAATACCCATAAATCTCCCGCCTCCACATCACCCATCACCATAGTCCCTTGTGCTTATCCCTGCCCTGTTTTGACCCTTCCCCACCCCTCCGCTGCTGTAGGTCTGGGATCTATAATTTGCCTGGTAAATTTGTCCTTTTTTTCTGTGACCCTTTGTTTGGTTTCCCTGCATTCCATATATAAGTGAAACCATCCTATATTTATTTTTTTCCCTCTGACTTATTTCTGTCAGCATAATCCCTTTCCACTCCATCCATGTTGCTGCAAATGGCATGAGTTTATCTTTTTTAACTGCTATGTAGTATTCCTTTGTGTATATATACCACATCCTGATCCAGTCATCTGTTTTTCGGCATTCTGGTTGTTTCCATATCTTAACTCTTGTACATAGTGCTGCAATAAACATAGGAGTGCAGTTTTCCAGAATGAAACTTAAATAAAATTATTGTGTGATAGAGAAAAGAAAAGTAAAAGAATGTAGTTAAAATAGGTTTCAATTAAACACCCAAAATTACTCATCCCCTTGTTTGTAAATGTGCAGCAAAGCAGGTTTGGCCCAAGCAGGGCTGCAGAGGCCCAAAAGCATGCCCCAAGTCTAAGGCACCTTCTGGTGGGAATCCATAGGAAAGGGGCACAAGGAGGCAGGCAAGCCTGGAAGGAAATGAGCCCAAAAAAAAAAACTGAAGTCAAGATAAAGGTGGCCATTGTCAGCCTCCCCACAGGTCTTTCAGCCACATCTGTTTGAAATGTTTCCTTCCAGTTCTCCTAAGTCCCTGGACCACTCCAAGGCCAAGAAGCACGTGCAGCTGCTTCTTCACTTGTCTTTCTGCTCCATATGCCTCTTCCATTCTTCTTCCTCCATCTCGCTCTGCTTCTTTTCCTCCTTGCGCTCTCAGCCCTTTTTCACAGTCCTTATTAGCTTCACACTGCTACAATTCCTATCTTCAGCTTCCTGTCCAGCTCTGTTCTTCCTTAGGATGGGGTAGAGAACTTACACTGTTAGAGACCAGGAGCCACAAAGACTGTTCTTACAATGCTGACTCAAAGTGGCCTCAATCCACTCTTTGAGAAACATGAATACAAGATATTCTACCAAATGCAAAAAATATAATTCTCAAGATTGTTTTTAATTGAAGATAGGAGCACAAATGAAGAGGCATCACAGCACAGAACCTGAGTTTTACTGACCTTATACCTTTGCCTTGGATTTGAGACAGGGATTAATCTATTTTTGTATAATCTACACTCTTGCCTAAAAGCTCATGAATCTCTCCTATTTACATTGTCATAGATCTCCTTGCTACCTGATCTTATAATGTGCAGCACATACAGAATCTTTACTTAATCCTTCTGTAAATCTAACAGGAAGCTAGAACAGCAAAGAGTTCCCTGAAGACATTGGGATAGAATATTAGAGATAGGAAATGATTCCAAGCATTCTGACACCTGCAGAGAGTAAAGGCCAACGCGGGTCATATGACAAATGATATCAAATAAGTATCTGCCTCAAGCAGCTGGTGACAGCTCAGTGCAAAAAGGACAAGAACAGGGTGCCAGACAAGCAGATGTCTGAGAAGTATGGGCTGGTATCTAGTTCCATTTCTAAAAGAGAATTATTAACTGAGAAAAGCACAGGCATTAAATATTAATATTGTAAGTGCTAAATGTCCTAATAAAAATTGAAAATCTGTGCTTGCTGGGCCCAAAGGGAACAGTCTGCACTTTTGTGGGCCATACACTTACCTATGTGGTATGCTAACAAAAAGGACCATTTTCCATCGGTTGGTCTTCCTCTTCCTTGGCCTTTTTAAGGCCACTTTCTGGAAAGATTATCCAACATCCCTGGATGCCCACACCAGGCTAGTTCCTAAGCAGCTGCAAGTGCAAAAGATAGATTTACTAAGTAACCGCTCCCCAGACAATATAAAACTAGAAACAGCTTGTTGACCCTGCCTATGACAGTCTCCCCACTAGCCCCCTCCCTCCCCAGCTCCACAAACCCTTTGTTTGTGGTTTTTGCATCTTCTGAAAAGCCACCAGTCTGACTACCTTTAGGATTGATTCAGAGGATCAAATGGAGAAAGTACTGACCTAGAAGTTGAAATAGATCAAAAATTACAATATAGTGGCAGCCGTGTAACAGGCTAATCAATAAGCACTTTTAGCTGCACTAATTCATTTAAATCTCACCACAATCTTAAGAGGTTATATAGTTTCTTGCTACCTAAAATATTTTCCATGGACTAGCAGTCTAGGCCTTACTTGGTAGCTTGTTAGATTTGCAGTCTTAGTCCGCACCCAAACATACCAAACCAGAGTCTGCATTTTTTTCAACAAGCTCCCTGGGAGATTTCGCTTACAAAATAATAACTTGGTAACCTACTTCCTTAGTATGGGTTTTCTTACCTGATACTAATAACTGCTTCCACTTTTTGAAACAATGCTTCTAACCCTCACAATAGTCCTAAAAGGCTGGTATTCAGAGTCTCACTTTACAAATAAGAAAACCAAAGCAGAGCAGTAAATAAACAATTACCCTCTTACAATTACCCTGCTTACAAAGTTAGTAAGCAATTGAGCCAGGATACAGACCTTGCCTGCCTGACTAGAAGATATAACTTCTCTACCATGCTGTTTTCCTCAAATAATCTCAGCTTTTAGTCAAAAATTGACCTGACTCTATTGCTTACTCAATGGACATATTAACCAGCAGTTCCATAACTTCCCTCCAAAGAATGGCTTGTTCTTGCTCAGCTCCTCAACTGCCTCATTGCATTCCACATGTCCAACCTGAAAGCCCCACACTTCAGACTTTGAATCAGCTGCCAACCGACAGGCCAATCTGGCACAAGCCCTCTAGAACCTTTTCCCCTAACAGCTCACTGTGGACTACTGGTCTCACCTATTCCTCTGCAGGCCAAACTCAGCCTCACTTGAAAACTTTATAGGAAAGAGCCAGCCCTTTCCATCCCTTTTTTATAAATGGGGGATTTTCTCATTAAAATAGAGCTAACAATGCAGTTTATCCCAATGTCTGGCTTGTTCCTTGTGAGGGGAAAATACTGACCTGTGTGAAACCCCTTCACTTCTCATCTAGTTGACATTTCATTTGGCACTGGGGGACTTCAAGGTCCAGGAAAGAAAAATCTACTTCTTTCTTCTCATGGTCAAAAGACCCATTTAATGGTTACCCTCAGCCTCTTGAATGAAATTTTAGTCTATTCTATTATATATTGCAAAATTGTCATTATATTTATTTGATTTAACAACAAAAAAGAAAACCTGCAGGTGTCCAATTTTTCTTGGAAGTCCAATAGCATTAAAAAGGCATAAAAAAGGGCCTCCCTGGTGGCGCAGCCAGGCTGAGTACAGTACTGTGAGTCTACAGCATGGGTTTGATTCCCAGCCGTCCAGGGAGGTACCTACACGGCACGGCAGACCTCTCCTGTCTCTCCCACTGCTCCCCTCGGCAGTGCTTTTGGCCCTTCTGCCTGTTCTGCTCCCCACTCTGTCTCTGGTGAATCCTCTCACCCTCCCACGCCACTGGCCTGTACCCCAGTGCTTGTATAAATAAATAAATCTTTTTTAAAAAAAGGCATAAAGACGAGATGAAATGACAGAAAGAAAAAGACAGTAAGAAAAAAATGAAAAGAAGGAAGAAGGAAATACAGAATCTTGAATCAGTTTTCACCAATTCAGAAGTAGAGTTAATTAAAATTCTTCAATAGTAATAATAAAAACAGGGCCTCCCCGGTGGCACAGCAGTTGAGCGGTGGGATGCGAAGCTGCCCGCATCCGCTGCAGTGCCGGTTCAAACCCCAGCCACCAGGCGAGGGTCCAACATGGCGCGCAGACCTCTCCTGCTGCCCGCTGCTCCCCTCAGCAGTGTATTTCGTCAGTCTACCTGCTCTGCTCTCCCCTCTGGCTCTGATGAATTCTCTCACCCTCCCGCGCCTCTGACTGTACCCAGTGCTTGTATAAATAAATAAATCTTAAAATAAATAAATAAATAAATAAAATAGTAAAAACAACAACCTTTTCTTGTGAATACACTATGCATTAGACATTCTTCTTTATTCTTTCCTGCTGGAGACCAGCTCCGGCTAGAAGTCGTGTCAGGGATCTCAGAAAGGAGAGGACGGAGTTGGTGAAGTTTTTCTCTCAGAGGTCTGAGGGGAAGTGGAACGAGGTAGAAGTGAGGTAGACACAGACACTCTCTCTGGTACAAGTATCTCCTACTGAGGGTCTCAGCAGGTCTTTATTTATACCTTAAGGCAAGCGGTGAGATTACATCAGCATAAGCATCAAAGCAGAACAGAGACAATCATTACATATTTTCTCATGAATATACAAAGACCCTCTTGATCTCATACTACAAAAGGACACTTCTTTAATCTGATTAAGAAAATCAACAGGGACAATTACTCTCCTAGGTACAACTCATTTTCTAGCAATAATCAATTGTCTAAGACAGTACAATGTTCAGTAACAATCAATCATCCTGTCAAGCCTTCCTAATTTTGGAGTAGACATGAAAGTTCATTGTTATGCAATATTACTAAAATCAACCCATTCCCTAGTACTCAATTAATCTAGCCTATTATCGATTACTTCAAAGTGATCTAAAGTAACTCATCAATACTGTTTAGTTCTACAGGAATCTAACTTTCAACTAAAAATACCTAACCTCCACACAACCTGCGAACTGTTAACTTTTCTCATACACCAGGAGATGTACTGTTGCCACAAACAGGTACCCCCCAGGTTAAGCTATGGTTTCCAAGCACAGCTGGTTCAGGGCAGCTTGTTCTCCATAGTTCTCAGGGCCGAAACATTTCTTTCCTAAGTATACCTTTAACAATTTTTATTTCTTTTGTGATAGTTCATGCGTAAGAACAATGAGCCAATTGTCACCTGGGTCCGAATTAGGTTTTCACATACCAATTAATAACTAACTTACTTCAGCATTAACCAAGAACAAAGAGGAGAGCATTAGCAGGCGTTGCCATGGAGACTCCCTAGTTCAGATCTTCTTTGGGAAGTGCAAGAACTCCCCTCTTCTGGGAAGTACAACTTTCCCTCTTCAGGGGAGCACAGGAACTCCCCGGGAGTCTCCCCCAATGCCCAGACCATGTCAACAGACAGCATGGGAGGCGCAGCTGTAACTGACATTTAACCATACAACACTAATGGGGAATTATCAGACCCAAAGATAGAAAGTAAGTAATTAAACAACTTAACACATTCAATAACCAATTCAATAAGACTTACCAAATTCAATAGGACTGAGGTTCAAATTCTGGCCTAAAGTCCATATTCTCTACCCTAAAAAGAAGGAACCGGTAATCTTTTCTCCCTTCAGTACAAACTTCCATAGGTGCCCAGGAGTGTCACCTTTAACAGGATGGTATTGGACCAGAAACCAGAAACAGCAGTGAGGCTGTAAACAGGAGAGATTTGATTTTGGGATAGATTAACTTAAAAGGGCAACATTTTCTTTCTCTCTTGGATTCTTGTGCTACCATTGGGGTTTGCTGAGTAGGGTCCTTGGGTTCCTCGAGAAAAAATTTGGCACAGGTGCCTATTCAGCAGCACCCACCAAGTTTATTTTAAAAGAAAGACATCTACACAGACACAAATGGGCAGTTCTTAACGGATAAGAAGCTGTATTTTATAAGTAGGCTTACATAGACCCAAAAAGGGCAAAAGCAGCATTTTGCCAGAGCAAGGGGTATCCTTACATAATTTTTGATGGGATTCATTTCTTTGTGGAATTTTATCCTTTTATGGAGTTTATCTCTTTGAGGTCTGGTTGAGTTAGTCTGTAAAAATTGATAATTTCTCTGCCTCCACCTCTAGTTCTTGGCTTGGGAAACTTCCACAGCAAGTTTAACAACTTGTTAATCATTTCTACCCCTATCTTGGAGTGAACTTTCACCCTCTTCCATCAAATTCCCCCAGACCACATCTATCTTGAAATTTTTGGGGAGCTGAAGGTCCATCTTCCATAATTGCTTCAGGCTGGAGCCACAGGGGGTTAAAACTGTCCCTACCTAGAGGCCTGGGATATGGTCTCTCTAATGCCCCTGAACTGGCTGGTTCTGGAAGGAGATATAAACAGAGTCCAAGGATGGGAATGTTTGGGCCTCTCTTGTTCCTCTTGGTGGCAAAGTTGTTTAATGGCCTCTAAAGAAGAGATAATTTAACAATTAGATTGAGTCTGAAAAGTCCAAAGAGGAGATTGAGAAATATTGCCACAAAGGGCAACAGGAAATGCAGTATCCATGGGGAGCCCCATTGTATGTCCCCTACCATCTTGTTCCTGTTGAGCAGCAGTAAGTAGATAACCACTAAGAGGAGTCTCATGGTAGAATTTTTCAAGAGATCTACTGGTGGAGGAGGGGGGAAATAGATGGAAATTAAAGGAAGATAGAAGATTGGTGTGGCAATCCAGTTTAGGGTCTGGATTGTGTCTCTTATTTTCTGGATGACCACCACTTGGGACACGACAGCAGTCCTCTTTGGTTGCCTTTGAGGAGGTATTCTAGGTAGCAAGGCACTGGGCCACAAGATTCCTGTTTGTCAAGTAAGATAGAGGAGGGTGTGTTTTTGTTTGTTTTTTTTTTTCATTGCAAAATGGAGGGGATCCTGCTTTACTACTATGGATGCTTTGCAAACAAACCTGAGCATTTCTTGACTCCTACCCTGCCCCACTAGCAGAAGCTTCTCTAGTTCCACATTAGCTTGTTTCCTATTAATGTAAACAGTCTCAGCCACTGCCATTTAATTTATTGCTACATTAGCCCCAAACCTGACTAGGGAAATACATTAACTTTTAATAACATGCCTTTGATGACTTGTGGAAATCAGTGCCTGCCAGCTCTCTCCTCACATTTATCCTTATGAATCAAGGAGCAATGGGGGAATCTGGCAAATTAAACCTAGTGGTGTTCTGCAGCTGAAGAGAGAAAAAGGAATTTGGAGTCCTTGGGAAAACTTTAAGAATATATCTAGTATTTAATCATATGCTAAAAAAATATAGTGGTAAATAGTTAACTTGTTAGCAGGTTACTGGAACTGGCCCCTACCATTCCTCAAAACCTTCAGTAGTTTTGCCAACTAGTATTGTTAGGGGGAAATGATGTCCTGAGTTAATCCCATACAGGCTTTGTGGACCCCACCCCCACTCCAGACTAAAGCCATCAAGACATTGGGAAAGACAAATCCCATCACCACCAAAGGGAAGGTGGCTGGGACCTGAGGGTGGAGTTGGGCAGCCAGGTTGGATATAAAAACCAAACACGTGGGCCTTGGGGGGCTCCCTATCGCTCGCCTCCTGGCTTCACCGCTCCTGGCTAGCGGCCAGTTCTCAGAGTGCCATTTTGGGATTCCTGATCGGCGGATCGGGTAGGACTCATAATGGCGCTGGAAGGGATCATGCTCAGCGAAATAAGCCAAAAAGAAAAAGAAAAATACCGGATGGTCTCACTCATAGCAGGAATCTAGAAAACTTAAATAAGGGACCAGGAAAATGAATAACTATAAGAAAGTGAAAATCAAAATTAACAAAAAAACTATGAACCAGAGATACTTTTTGGGGGGTGGGGGGCGGGAGGGGAGGGATTGGGGTCAGAATGGGGGGTTTGCAATTGTATGGGGGAATATAAAAATAAAATTTATTATTTAAAAAAAATAAAAAAATAAAACTTTGTCTCCCACTTTTCTCCCTGAGTTGTACATTTCCTCATTTCCTCTTCCCTTGTAAATAAACCTTTTATTAACCTTTCGCGTGTGCCTGCAGTAGAGCATTGATAAGTCCTTTTAAGTGCGTGGGTGAGGACCCACAGTCAGGCACCCCGTTTTGTATCGGGGTTGCTCTACAACAGTATCAGGAAAAGGAAGGCTTACTTAGAACTTCCTTGGGAGTATTCGTCCTGATCACAGCCATGCTCTCCAAAAAAGGGAAGCAGTTTAGATTTTACTCATTGCTGTAATCGACCTGAAATTAATTCAGAATCTAATCACAAGTGCCTAAAGAATCAATCCAAATTTTAGTCAACATCATTATCATCAGCATCAACAAGTGTTTACTGAACATCTAGGATACCAGATGCTGGGAATACAAAGAAGCCTGAGTCCCTCTCCCTCCTCTGAAGGGGCTTCAATGATAGAAAAACAACAGCACAGAATAGAATTCACTCAAGATTAAAGGTGTTACAGGAGGTGGGCTGGGAGAGCAAAGGAAAGTCAGAAAAAGGAAGCCGCATGGGCAAAAACACAGAGGTCAGAATTCAGATTGGATGCCCTGAAGGTAAGATTCTGGAATGGGGGTGGGGTTCATGTGGACTGCATTACTGAAGATCTCCAAAAAGTTTGTGCACTATGAGGCAAGGAGAGTTTGGAGCGAGACTCAGAAAGAAAGGTTTCCCTGTTAAGAACACCAAACAGACTCTAAGGGTGGCCTATGGGAATATAAAAGAAGGCACAATTGTAAATATCAACAAAGAGAAATAAGAAACCCGCAATTTCCCTTTTTGTGACTCTGAAATTATCTGCAATTTCCCACTGATCTTTCTCCCCATGACAATAAAATAACAGAGAAACCAGGTTGAAACACTTCATTTTTCTCTCAGTGATCCTATGCTCTCAAATAAATTTCCTTTGATTTTGTTTTCTTCCCTTTGTGTATTTTTTAACATTTTGTTTTACCCTATTTGAAGAAGCTTTGTTTTAAACAATCCCTTTTTAATAAGTAAGCTATTTTCTTCAAAGAGACCTGTGAAGGTTGTTTATTTAGCTGACAATATCAATCAATTGTTGAGCGCTCCTGTAAAGAAAGAAGCTGGCTAATGCATAAACAACCACAGGTCACTGGGGCTGGTTTGCTGCTTAGGGCTTTCTTCTTTTAATTAACATTGGGATGACCTCTGAGGGCTGATTAACTTCTCCAAACAATGGCGAAGCCAGAAACGTTTAAGTTAGATGTCCCCAAGTTATGAATGGGTTGTATTCTGAAAATGTGTGAATTTGTGGGCCTCCCTGGTGGTGCCCAGGTTAAAATCTCAGCACTATCAAGCTATCACCAGCCACTGCAGCATGAATTCTATCCCCAACCAGGGAGTTAACCTACATGGCCCAGCAGATCTCTCCTGTCTCACCTGCTGCTCCCCTCAGCAATGTATTTCAGTAGATCTGCCTGTTCTGCTCCCCACTCTGTCTCTGGTGAATCTTCTCACCCCCTACACCTCTGGCCTACATCACAGTCTTGTATATATAAGTAAATAAAAATAAATCTTTTATTAAAAAAAATGTGTGAATTTGTTATTTCAGAGTCAAACTAAGCTTTCCCATAGAGGAAAAAATTATTCCGCCGAACAAACAGGGTGGTGGCCTTTGGTGCTATGCCTCCTTCTCTGCAGTGGACACTCTTCTAAATCCTTGTGTGGATTATTCCATTTACTCCCCCAGAAAATTCTGTCTAGTTGATATTGTTGTCATTTTTGGAGTCTGTGGGTTTGGAGTGCGGGGTCCTTGGGTTCACTCTGGGAAAGGTTTCACCAGAGTTCCCCTTTCAGCGACACGCAGCGAGTTTCACAGGCGAGTTTCTCCACCAGACAGAGTGTAAGGGTCAGGACTGGGCACAGTGCAGGTTTTCTGATCCAGCAGACTGGGTTAAGGAGGAGTCCTGGAGCCCTCAGTGGGTTTATGCAGGTCTTTTATTGGGATTTACCCGGTACAGCAGGCAAGGGTGCTGGGGGGCCTGGAGGCTGGCAGTCCTCCCAGCCCCCAGCAAGTTTTTACTCTATCTGGGCTCTCCAGCCTTCTCTGCTTCTCTCTCGGCTTCTGTTCGTTCTCGGCTTCTTGGTTTCTGCTTGTGTCCCAGTGACACCGCCCTTAAAAGCCCAGTCTTAACCCAGGTGAATCCCATCTACATCTGCCCACACCCTATTCCAGGTGCCCACCATCAGGCATGCATTCAGGACCGCAACCATCATCTATCCTGATGGCGGGAGGGCAGAAAAGCCTGACGTTTTCTTTACCCTACACAGAGACATTAGTTCTATTTAAAGGGCAGGTTTATTAGGGAAAGGATAAAACCGTTAAAGACTTGCGTAGGCACAGGCGGGCAGGAAAAGCTGCCCCAGAAGGGACAGGTTTGCTAAAAGAGGCCTGCATGGTTTCAGGCAGGTGGCCTTGAAAGGTGCCCGGCAGGCAGGAAGCTGCTGCCCTGCCGAGGGAGAGAGTTGGTGAAAAGAAGCACCTGCATAGTCATAGGTGGGCAGTGGGCGTGCTGCCAACCCTGTGCAGAGACTGCACTGATACAGTCTTCTGTTTGGGAGGGGCTCGCTCCTTGTGAGTTGGTTGCTAATTTTGTGTAACTATACAGAATTTGAGAGGAGGAGACTCCCTGGTGGCGCAAGGGTTAAGACACAAACTATGAAGCAATCTGCAGCCATTGCAGCACGAGTTCGATTCCAGGCCAGCCAGGGAGCAACCCATATAGCGCAGCAGACCTCTCCTGACTCCCCTGTTGCTCCCCTCAGCAGTGTATTTCAGTCAAGCTGCCTGTTCTGTTTCCTACTCTGTCTCCGGTGAATACTCTCACCCCCCACACCTTGGCCTATACCCCAGGTCTTGTATGCATAAATAAATAAATCTTTAAAAAAAAAAAAAAAAGAATTTGAAAGAGACCTGAAATTCTACAATGAGCTCAATCTCCATATCTTTACCTTTGGATGGGCGCTAGATACCTGCTTGGATGTTATGCTTTGTAATCTAGGCATCTGCGCCTAAGGATACCAGTCTGCACCTAAGAATACTAGTTTCCGTAACTGTTGTCTGCGCCTAAGGATCTTGGTTTCCATAGCTGTGTCAATGGCTATGCTAGTCTCTTCTAGCCCCACCTGTGTGAGCCAGATTTCTGGTCTTGCGGTACACCTCCTTTTCAGTTTTTTTTTTTTCTATTCTTGTCCTCCATCAGATATGTTTATTATCCACTGTTTTCCTGAGAGGGAAACTGGGCTACAGAGTTGTGTAAACAACTTGCCTAGTTTATACCACTTAAGAATGACAATACCAATGATACCATGCTTTTAACAGAGCTTGATCTTGCCTTTGCTGGAAGTACACAGATTCCAAACAAAATCAGTACTAGGATAAGGGTGAAGCAAATGAGGGAGTCACCTGGGGCACAAAACTGAAGGAGATGCCCCTCAAATCTCAGTAGACTAGTCCCAGGAAGCATATCTATCTAATTTGTAGGGAGGCTGACCTAACACATTCTTTACACTGTCTATTAGAGATGTCTACTCCCTGAGAATACTGGGGAGCTGCTGCAGAAACTGTGATCAGCAAAACAAGCAGTTTTCATTTGCTGTGAAGAAGCCCTAAGGCAAGATGCAAGAGACTGCCTTCAAAAGTCTGTTTCCCAAGTCCACCCACGGTCATGTTGATGAATCGCTGGAAGGAAGAACATGAGGTCACTATCTAGCTACACATTTGACCCTCACATGTGTAGGGGCACCCTTTACCATGAGAGACTCAAATTGTAACAGTGTAATCTAACAATGGGAGGTTCCATGTTCCCTGACCCATCTAGTGAAGGGTGGAGCTAATCGTGGAGGGGAAGCTAAAAAGGACTTGAACAAGGAAACAGGTTGGACAGGGAAAAGATTTGAAGGAGGCACATGGAGCAGAGACAAGTGAAGAAGCCACGCTTGCTCTGCAGCCTTGGACTTGTACCAGGGACTTGGGTGACATGGAAGGAGACTCTTGGAAGAGACATGTGTGAGAGGCCTGTGGAGACGCTGACAATGGCAGCTTTTATTTTGACTTGTGTTTTGGTTTTGCTTTTTTCCTTCCAAGTTTCCCTATCCCCATCTGCACCTTTCCTGTGGTTCCCTGCCAAAGGTGCCTTACACTTGTGGCAAGCTTTTTGGCTTCAGTGGCACTGCTTTGGACCAACCCTGTTTGGCTGGACATTTACCCATGAGATGATGGGTATTTCATTGGGAAATTATTCTTTCTCTTTGCCTCTCTCTATTGCACACTAATTCCATTAAAGTTCTTTTCCACTGATGGTCTTACATGCTAAGAGTATATTTTCTCTTTATGCAGAGGATAGCAGAACCTATTTAGAGCATGTAAATCTGGGGGTGTCTCAGGGTACCACTCAGTCTGGCCGCTAACAAAATTACCTTCAGTACTTATATCTTCCTGCACACAGACAACTCTGGGTTAACTCTGTAAGATTCAGGGATGCTACATAAACTGAGACCAAACCTCTGAAGGTGGGTCAGTTTTTCAGAGAAATCTGTTGACCCTCCCCTGGGTCCAGGTGCTCAGTTTGGCTCTGAATGGCCTCTTTATTTTATTTATTTATTTATTTATTTATTTTTAAAGAGGCATGTATTATTTATTTGTTTGTTTGCTTGTTTGTTTTGTTTATACATGCACTGGGTACAGTCAGAAGCACGGGAGGGTGAGAGAATTCACTAGAGCCAGAGCGGAGAGCAGAGCAGGCAGAAGGACTGAAGTACACTGCTGAGGGGAGCAGCGGGCAGCAGGAGAGGTCTGCGCGCCATGCGGGACCCTCCTCTGGTGGTTGGGGAGCATCCGGGGATTGAACCGGCTTCGCAGAGGCCGCGGGCAGCTTCAGCAACCCAGCGCTCAACCGCTGCGCCACCGGGGAGGCCCTGAATGGCCTCTTTAATGAACTTTCCATTATTAGGCTTTGAATTTCCTTTGCAGCAGTTATTATTTCAATTGATACTATGTCCCCCATGTATATGTATAGAGTATACATATTATTACATGATTATCCACTGGAACAAAAAATCTGGGTCACCATTGTGTTTCCAGTGCTTAGCACTGTACCTTGCATATATACAATTTCCATATAAAAAATACCCCTGTAATAACACAGAATCTCATGAGAGTAGGGAGTTTGTTATATATAGTATTTCCCTAGTCCTAATAACAATGCCTGACATATTGTAAGTCCTCAATACATATTTGTATAAATAAACCAATAAAAATGAATATATGATTTAGTGGAAAAGAGGATAAAGATTTGCTGGGAGGGTCTAGTCTAAGTAAAAGCCACAGGATGGGACCATGCATTAAATGGGCCACAAAGGAAGGAATGTATCTAGAATGTGGTAGAAAGTTTACATTAATATACAAGCTGGAATTGGTTGGGTTTAAAACAAAGCTTTAATGAGATACATTGAGATGAATGCCATCTAAGTTATGAGTGAAAATTATCAGGAGACACACATCATAAACAGAAAGAATAATGTATGTATAAAGGCAGGACATGGGCACAGTGCAGGTTTTCTGATCCCATGCAGACCGGGTAAAGGAGGAGTCAGAGTCCTCAGTAGTTTTGCAGGTTTTTTATTTGGGGTTCACCAGGCATATGGCAGGCAGGAGTGCTGGCTGGGGGGCTGGGAGGCTGGCAGGCCTCCCAGGCCCCCAGCAAGTCTTCACTCTATCTGGGCTCTCTAGCGTTCGTTCTGTTGCTTCTCGGCTTCTCTTTCGGCTTCGGCTTCGGCTTCGGCTTCTACTGCTGCTGCTGCTGCTGCTACTGCTGGCGTCCCTGTGACGCCGCCCTTAAAAAAGCACAGTCTTAGCTCAGCTGAATCCCATCTACCTATGCCTACACCCTATTCCAGGTGCCCACCATCAGGCATGCATTCAGGACAAGGATCCATCATCTATCCTGATGGCGGAAGGGCAGAAAAGCCTGATATTCTCTTTACCCTACAGTATGATATTTTACTATATACAAAAAGAGAAAAACTCTTGATAGTAGAATATTAAAGTTACCTTAGGTAGGTGGAGTTACAGGTGATTTTAGTTATCTTCCTTCTATGTTTTAATAATTTTCTTAATAAGCTCGAACTAACTTTACAACTTAGACGAAAAGTATTTTTAAAGTTGCTTTTGATTTCTACAGTACTGAAAGATAAAGTCTTCTGGAAAGTCTTATTGTCTGTGTGAAATACGACTATTTAGTCATACCATATGTATTTATAAATAAATAAAAATGGAAGAAGAGTGGTAAAAGAAAAAAGATTTCATTATTTCTTTAAGAAGCAATGTTTAAGCTAGACATGAATGACAGTATCAGTTAATCATAGAAGGTAGAAGAATATTTTCAAGCCAAAGAAATAATGGCAAAGATTCCAAGGTGGAATAAACTAGAAGAGTATGATGTTCAGTAAACCTATACAATCTGATTTACATTTTCTTTGCACTGTGTGAGATGAATGGGAGGTGGGGTTGGGGAGAATGGAGGAAAGCAAAAGTGAAATACTGGAAGGCATTTAAAAACAATAGTACATAAACCTAAAAAGATGACTTGGTTTGGATTAATAAGAGATGGAGATAAGAGGAAAGAGTTGGGATGTATGTTAAAGGCAGACCTAACCAGACTTGCTAATGGATTGGTTGTGGGAGGTGAAGCAAATTACTGCCAAGTCATATGGAATCTATCCTAAGTTACCATAAACTTCTGGAGGCATATGGATTAGCATTGCATTTGAAAGATGACATTATAACTCCATATCACTCTTTCAAAGGCAGCAACACCCAAAGAGAGAGGTGTCAGTTACTCACCATTATCAAGTGTCCATTGGGTGCCAAAATACTGCTAGAGAGCACTGTGAAGAACAGTGTAAAGGAAATGGAAGGGATAAATCTTTTTCTCTTGAAGTTTCTGAGCTTACAGTTTATGAACTTTCTCATATGCTTGAGCACAGATATAAACACACTCTGATTAATTAAAAAGGCTGATGGCTTATTGCAATTTCATGAAGAATTATATCTCTAAGAATTTATGTTAAAAAATCCAGCTCTGCAGTTTATAATTACAATATCAGGAAATGATCACAGTTAATATTAATGCATAAATAGAAGTCAGTTTCACCTGCCCATCTTTAGCCTTCTTTTATATAATGGCATGTCACTCTGAATGACAGGATCATCAGTCTTTTTCATTCTAGAGTTGCATCTTCCCAGCACCAAAAAAGAAAAGGTCATTTGAGTGAGAGGCTAAATTGTCTCTTGTCACACGTGTCATCTAGACAGCACAGAAGGAACTATATGAAACTTGCTTCTAAGCAAGCTTCTAAAGACAAATTTGCATTCTGAATAAACCAAAGATAGAACTGGAAGAACTTCTGATAACTAGATTTCACCTGGACTTTGTTATCTGTAATCATGAATTCTGAGAACAGAGCAAATAAAAAGAACTCAGGTAATTATGGCATTTCTAAATTGAGAAATATTGGGTACTGGTAACGCATTCCAATCTGGAAAATTTTACATATGCACGTAATAAAACAAGAGAAAGAAAATTATGATTAAGTGTAGTATGTTTTTATTCTACATAATGTATATCTTTTGAATCTCAGTAAGCTTCAGCAAGTGATTAATCTGTTAATAACTTTGCTTTCTGTCATTCATGGTTAAAGTATAACTGCTACTTTTATTTTTAATGTTTTCATTCACTACTAAGGAAGAATAAAAACTTATCAACTTCTTTAATTGCCAAAGAACCTACAAGTCAATGTATTAAAGGTATCAAGATTTTATTCCTTTCAGAAAACTTAGTGCCAGGTAGATATAGGTGGTTATTCTTCACTCATCTGGGAGCCACTAACAAAACAATCAGTGCAGGGTAATGGTTAATAACAAAGGAATTGGGGATGCTGGAGGCTAGCTTGGTAGTACAAGAAGCACCAGTCCCCTCCCCCACTGTGGGCCTGGCAGGCAATTGAACAGTCAACTACTATGCAATCCACAGCTTCCTGTGGTTCCTGCCCACAGCCTGCAAGATAATCTGCTTGTAACTGAGTCTCAGGGAGAAGACACTGCCAGGAAAGCTTGCTGAGATCAGAACTAACCAACAGCTGAAGGGTCATTTGCAGCTTGTGGTTTCTGGAGAACACCACCAGTGGAGTCTGCCTCGACCTGCCTTAACCAGAAGAAGACTGTCCAAGTGACCGCAGCACTGACTGAAATTTATCACCTTGCCGATCTACTGCAGCAACATCAGTCTCTCCAGCTCTCACCCTGCAGGCTGCACCACTCCACATTGACTCTTGAGCTCCAGTCATCCTGATGATGATGAAGTTTCAATCACTACAGTAACAGGAACTAAGGCACCCAATACCAACACCCTATACCAGCAATATTAAAAGAAAAAAGCCCGAGTTCACAAAAAAAGTAACTCAAAATGGATTAAAGATTGCATACAAGACCTGAAACTATAAAATACAAAAAATAAAATGAAAAACAGAGGTGACATACTCCTGGACATCAACAACAGAGATATATTTGGAGACACAATCCATACAGAGATATATTTGGAGACACAATCCATATAGCAAGGAAACGAAAGCAAAAAGAAACAAATAGGACTACAGCAAACTGAAAAGGTTTTGTACAGCAAAAGAAGCCATCACACACACAAAAAAAAAGGCGTTGAGAGAAGATATTTGCATATCACACATCAGATAAATGGTTAATTGCCAAAATATACAAAGTACGCATACAAAGAAACAAACAGCCCACTCCAAAACTGGGCAAAGGACCTAAATAGATACTCCTCCAAAGGAGACTTCAGGGGCCTCCCTGGTGGCGCAAGGGGTTAAGACACAGCACTTTAAAGCTATCCGCAGCCACTGCAGCACAAGTTGGATCCCTGGCCAGGGAGGTGACCCACATGGCACAGCAAGCCCCTCCTGATTCACCCACTGCTAGCTTCAGCAGTGTATTTCAGTCGATCCACCTGTTCTGTTTCCCACTCCGTCTCTAGTGAATACTTTCACCCCCCACACACCTCTGGCCTGTACCCCAGTTCTTGTATGCATAAATGAATAAATCTTTTTTTTTAAAAAAAGGAGACTTCAGATGGCCTATAGACACGAGAAAATATGCTCAACATGACTTATTATAAAGGAAACACAAATCAAAACCACAATGATATACCACCTTACCCCTGTGAGAATGTCCTATATAAAAAAAAACTGGGGGCCTCCCCCATGGCGCAGCGGTTGAGCGCTGGGTTGCGAAGCTGCCCGCAGCCTCTGTGGTGCCGGTTCGATCCCTGGCTGCTCCCCGGCCACTGGAGGAGGGTCCCGCTTGGCGCGCAGACCCCTCCTGCCGTGCCTGCTGCTCCCCTCAGCAGTGTACTTCGGTCCTTCTGCCTGCTCTGCTCCTCGCTCTGGCTCTGGTGAATTCTCTCACCCTCCCGCGCTTCTGACTGTACCCAGTGCTTGTATAAATAAATAAATAAATCTTTAAAATAAAATAAAAAAAAAAACTGGGAACAGAAATTGTTGGTGAGGACATGGAGAAAAAGGAACACTCACCCACTGTTGGGGGAATGTAATTTGGTGTAGCTTCTATGGAAAATGCAATGGAGTCATCTTAACAAAATAAAAATGGAAATACCATAGGATTTAGCAATACCACTACTAGGTATTTACCCAAAGAATATTGAAACGCTAATACAAAATGATCTATGTACCACTTCGTCCATAGTAGCATTATTCACAACCGCCAAGTCATGGAACCAACCTAAGTGCTTAAGAGCAGATGACTGGATAAAGGAATTGTTGAATATATATACTCAATGTATACTCAAAACTACGCAGCTATTTAAAAAGATGAAATGATACCTTTGGGAGAAAGTAGGTAAATCAAGGTGATTATGCTAAGTTATTTAAGTCAGAAAGTGAAAGACATTACCAGGGTTTCACTTGTCTGTGGAATATAAATAACCAAAGAAAATAAACCAGCAAAGAGGAGCAAAAATCATTCTGAGATTTGTGTAAAATATACCAGTAACAGAGGGAAAGTGGAGGGAGGCATAATGGGTTCAAGGAGGGAGGGGACAGACACTTGCCCAGGCATGTTGGCGGAGCACTAGTGAAGCACGTACACACATAGCTGTGTGAGATGATTTCTATTGTGCTTCTACTCAATGCTGGAGAACTGTCAGAGCACTTTCAAGGAAGCATTGGCACATGAGTCTGACTCATGTTAAGAGAGCTGAAAATTATAACCTTTCAGAATCACATTAATCTTCATTTCCCAATTTATTTGTTGCATTTTCAGACAGCAAGTCATTTTTACAGCATACATATATTAATGTAGTTACATAAGAGTCACATTTCATACTAAAGCAAAGATGGATGATTGATAGGCTGTCATTCTCCATTCCCTCATAGAAAATGAATTGTGGAGTATGAGCTTACCAGTATACTTTGAGAGAGCAATTGAAGTGAGATAAAGAGTACTTTTGTGAGTATCAAAATGCTAAACTGGGAATCAAGAGGCACAGGCATTCCTAAAATTCATGAAGCAACCTTGAACACATTCAGATTTTTATTATTATTGTTACAAACTTAGAATGATATTCAGATCTTAGTTATCTCATAGGTTTGATCTGATGCTACAGGAGTTGAGAAAAAGAGACAAGGGTATCAGTGGAGATGATCTCTGATCTCTGTTTACTTCCCTTAACTCACCCATCAGAATAATAAACTTCGGTTTTATGTGCCTACGGATCTTACTCATGCCTTGTTTTACAGCATTTCTCAATAATCATATGGGCTGCTTCTTTAATTATTTCTATTAATGAACTTCATTTTTCAATTTGGAAGGGGAAAAAATAGATCCTCGCACAGTCAGTTTATAAACTGGTATTGTAGGGAAACATAAAAACTTTAGTTATCTGATGCAGGAGTTCTCTCAATTCTCTGGTACTAAATTGCTCCAAACTAGTGTGTTTGTCAACAATATAGTTGGTGCCCCAAATCCCATGATCTCTCAGTGCTTACCATTTCCCTGCATGCCTATTGAAATTCCCACCACCCCTATCTGCAACTCTTTCAAAGGGCTTTGTCTGAGTCTAGGACCCACTCCATTCCTGCTGTCATTCCTTGCCAGGGAATGAATGTTTCTTAGGACTTCCTTCAACCAATGACAATAGGAATTCATGAACAAACATGTATGCTCTGGCCTAATTTGTAGGCCAGAGTCAGCTCTCAGATCAAGTTAATCAATTGAGCTATTGAAGGGTGTTTCACTGTGATATCAGAACATAGATATACAGAAGAGATTCCCTAATACTAAAAGACCTGCAGCCATTTACCCATAAAGGGTCATTAAGCAGAGGGGAATGACCAGACCACTTGAGGATGGTTTGATACACGATCTGACAGGTTACTAGTTCCACTGAATAAAAATCACCATCTCTCCCCAATTAGAGTGGCAGGAGGGTGTGGAGGCATGGGGATAAATGGAGTCTCAGCCCATTTGTTATTCCCACTAATGATGAGAAAAAGGAGACAGAGAGAGTTCATAAAATTTGGAAAAATCACATCAGGAATGCCTGCCTTGGAGTTCCATGAACTTTTCCCTATGCTACAGAGATTCTCAGGAATAAAATAAAGCAAATTTTGCACATCTCCTGGGTTTATAGTTTGGAGCACATATCAACTAGTGCAATCACCAAAACTAGAACTATTAAAAAAAAAAAATCAATTGTGAGAACAGGGTGAAAAAAAGTCTTAATAAAAGCAGTTGGTACTTACCAGGACTCCAGTCATGGCCTACAATGCTGGCTATAAAGCAAACAATCTAAGTTCACTCTGTATGTGTCAATTGCAGAGTGTTAAAGAATGCACCTTAGTGAGAGGGGGAGAAGCATTACAGCACAGTTTTGAACACCATTTTCCCCTGCCCCAATTACATGCAGCTGTCTTAGGTTATAATTCCCAGGCTGCCATGAACTGGACTTCCTGAATGGAGAGCAGATGGGAGGCTGCTCCTGGCCCTTGGCAGAGACAAGAGCCAATTTTATCTTGACTTTTTAATGGATTATATGGTACATTTTGAATTTTTGAGTCTCTCCCTCTGCCCCAAAGCCCTGCCTATGCCCTTTCTTGTAGTTCTTCACCAGAAGGTGCCTTAGACTTTTGTCACATTTTTAGGACTCAACTACCCCAACTGCTCCACCTTGGGCTGAACCTGTGTGGCTGGACATTTGCTTGCGAGAGGATGAGTAATTTGGGGAGTTTTATTGTGAATCTATTTGAAATCCTCTCTCTCTCTCTCTCTCTCTCTCTCCCCCACCCCCCCCCACACCCCCCCCCCCCCCCCCCGTCGGTCTCTCTCCCTCCTTGTGAGAGAATAAGTAATTTGGGGAGTTTTATTGTGAATCTGTTTGAAATCCTCTCTCTCTCTCTCCACACACACACACACACACACACACACCCTCAATTAAAGATCTTCAATACTAAGAATTTGCTCTCTTTGCCTTGTGAGCACAAATGGCCAAACCCTTTTCTAACATCTACACTTTAAGAGCCTGAAGCCCCTTGTTACTCCTCAGTCATACAGTTACAAAAGTATGAAAATGTAGGTAACTCACAATTGTGCTCTACTGAAAGATTCCTTTAAGCTTCAAATGTGCATACCTCTAGAAAATAGTTGAGGATAAAAAAGAAGTGAGGCACTAAAAATATGATCCATAAAGGAAAAAGTGATAAAAAATTGAAAAATGAACTTCATCTAAAGCAAAAAAGAAAAAAAAATCAACAAAACTTGCTTTGTAAAATATCCTGTAAAGACAACAAAAGAAATTATTTGTAAACCCCTTACTCAATAAATAGAATATACAAAGAACACTCAGAATTCAAGAGTAAACACATAATTAGATTTAACTAGAAAATGGATGTAGGGGAGCAAAAATCTGCAACCCCCAAATATGCCCCTTTTTGTAAACATTGATTTCATAAGACTGAACCAGCTGGGTGGAGGTTGCTTTCAATATTTATATGTAAACTTCTCTTTCTAAGGTCCTCTCCCAGGAAAACCTAATCTCCATTTCAACAAATAAGGCAGAACTTAAATCTGTAAACTCCCTAACTGAACTTCCTTTTTTCTCTTCAACTTCCCCTGTCTTAGCTGAGCTATGTAAGTCATGAAGGGGAGTTGTCAATCATGCCATATCTCTCCATCTATACTGGAGGTATACACATTATTGTTAAACTTCCTTTGGGATTTTTCTCTTATTAATTTGTTTTTGTTTTTGTTTTTTTAAAGATTTATTTATTTATCCATACATACAAGAACCGGGCTACAGGCCAGATTCGAGGGAGGGTGAGAGGATTTACCAGAGACAGAGCGGGGAACAGAACAGGCAGACTGAAAAATACACTGCTAAGGGGAGTAGCGGGTGCAACAGGAGAGGTCTGCCATGACTTGTAGGACCCTCGCTGGCTGGCCAGCATCCAACTGGCACTACAGAGGCTGTGGACAGCTTCATAGCACTGCACTCAAGTGCCTGCGCCACCAGGGGAGGCCCTCTCTTATTAATTTGTCTAAAGCTTGTTTGATGATTTGCCAGCCTTGAAGAACCCAGAGGAGTACAGGATTATTTCTTTGTGACCTGACATGGGCAAAATATGAATAGATTATCCACTGCAGAAGCCATACAGATGGCAAATAAGGACATGAAAAAAATATTCATTAGTCTCTGGTGAAATGTAAATTAAAACCCCAGTGAACTATCATTGCATGCAGCTATCAACATGGCTAAAATAAAAAATAGTGACAACCCCAAATGATTGCAAGAATGTGAAGAAACTAGATCATTCACAAAATATTGATGAAAATATACAATGCTATCGTTACTCAGGAAAAGAGTTTGACAGTTTCTTACAAAACTAACCATGCATTTGCCATGTGATCCAGCAATTACTCTCAAGCATTCATCCCAGAGTAATGAAAACTTATGTTCACACAAGAACCTATATAAAAATGTCTATAGCAATTTTATTCATAATATCCACATACTGGAAGCAATCCAAATGCCTTTCAACCGGTAAATGGTCCAACAGGCAGAGGTACATTTATATGATGGAAAAATAATCAACACAAAAGGAATGAACTATTGATATTCATAACAATCAGGATGAATTTCAAGGGAATTATGCTGCTTAAAAAAGCCTCAAAAGTTCATATATGTTATTAGTCCATTTATATTGTGTTCCTGAAATGACAAGGTGCTAGAAATGAAAAACAGTTTTGTGGTTGCCATTAGCTAATGATTAGAACTGGTGGGGATGCATAGGAGGGATGACTGTAACTGTAAAAGTTTATGGTTATGAATGGGTAGCACAAAAGTTCCTTACGATGACAATATTCTATATCATAACTGTGGTGATAGTCACATTATTCTACACAGGTGATAAAATTGCACAGAACTAAACACACACTGTTGAAGTCTGAATAATGTCAATGTTGTATCAGTATTAAATCTTCTGGTTGTGACATTGTACTATAATTATGTAAGCTATTACCATGGGGGAGGGTAGACTCTTTCTGTAATATTGCTTATAAATACATGTGAATTACAATATTTCAAAATTAAAATCTCAAAAATTTTAAAAATACGCTAGAAATGGAACTTTTTTTTAAGATTTATTTATTTATGCATACAAGAACAGGATACAGACCAGAGGTAGGAGGTGGGATGGGGTGAGAGGATTCACCAGAGACAGAGTGGGGAACAGAACAGGGAGATTGACTGAAATATACTGCTGAGGGGAGCAGCAGGTGAGTCAAGGGAGGTCTGCTGCACCATGTGGGTAGCTCCCTGGCCAGGGATTGAACTCTTGCTGCAGTGGCTGCAAACAGCTTCATAGGTTACATCTTAACCCCTTGTGCCACCAGGGAGGCCCTAGAAATGGAACTTTTATAGCATTTTTTCCCATCATCTTTTATTGGCTATCATAACCATACAAAAAGACATGAAAAAAGTGAAGACATAATTGAAGGAGACAAAATAATCATTTTTGAATATCCATGAGAAATGATAATGTATTAGAGCAAGAAATTTCAGCAAAGTTGCTGAGTGCAAGATTAATGCAAAAAAACAAAAAACAAATCAGCGATTTTTTTTATGCACTAGCAGCATGTATCACAATTTTTATGTTTGCTGATATTAATTTAAATGTAGGTTTACCTTCAGAAAATGGTAGATGAGAAGCTTATTTACATTTTTATACCAAGGTTGATTCATGCTACGATTTCTTTTAGGTAAATAGGACAATGAGATCCAGCAGTAAATTAAAACATTTGGATCTCCAACAAGAAATGTTTATTTGTCATACCCTCTACGTCAAGAGGGTATAGTGGAAAAAAATCCTCTTCTAGTAATTAGGGATCATTGAAGCTAATTTTTATTTGCCTCTTTCTAGCTTATACGAAGATTATTCCTTAGAAAAAACAGTATTAGGGTCCTCCCTGTGGCCTAAGGGTTAAGTCTCACTAAGGCCTGAGTTTGATCCCCGGCCATGGAGCTAACACCATGCCCCCACCCCGCCACCTCTGGCCTACACCCCAGCTCTTCTACACATATATAATTAAAAACAACAACAACAACAACAGTGAAATCTTGCTTTAAAAAGATAAAAAATCAGTGTTCGGAATGTCCCCCTACTTATTAAATATATTTTAAATATTTAACTTCTAGCAGACAAGAAAAATTTTTCTCCAACTGTATTCACATACCATGATCTCACTCTTTTTCTTAACAAGTAGATGGAGGTTCTCAGTCATATTCACAAAACTTTGATCTGTTCAAATAGCAAAATGACCCCAAGCCAAAACTCTCAGATTTCCTAGCAGACGTCAGACCTGACATACACTGCTGATAAGCTAGTAGAACAGACTTTCCCCAAGAACTCACTCCCTCTTCAGCCAAAATAAAACTTGAATTCATTCCAAATGGCTGTGTCATTAGAGAGATATTTGCTAGCTATGTACATTGATCTATGTCTACCTTTCAACAAGAGCACAGCATGAACAAAATAGCAAAGGAGCTATTACTGACATGGTCTTAAGAGGTTTTCTCTCTTCCTCTTTGTTTTATATTTGGATGAAGAGGTCATGAACTTTACAAATATCAAACTCTATCTTACAATTAGTGTTGCTGTGTTCACATCCTTTTTTCTTTCTTGGATGCTGAGTCACAATGTTGGAATGTTAGGAGATCCATTCCTGTGGGTCCTCCATTCCTAGCACATCTTGTTTAACTTAGGTAAATTGTAAAGGAACTTTGAAAGAGGGATAGCCAGCCCTCTAAAGTACTTTCGGAGATGGAAAGAGTCAGATAAAAGTCTCTTTGCATTTTTGTTCCAAAAGAACTGTTGAGGAAAGCAGTTTATAACAAATATTCTTAAGGTAAAAAAAAGTTTCTGAATTTTGGAAAATAGTACTTGAAGTTTATAAATGGTGGGAGATTCAAAGTAATCTTTAAAATAAATTTTAAAGATCAAAACAAGACAAAGTAAGATTGTGCTGGATCTTATGAAGAGGCAACATTATAAAGCTACCACGATAAAGGAAAGTAAATGTTTTAGTCGCTATGTAGCTCCTAAGGGTCTAAAATTTTCAAGTAACTAGTCCAAAGAGAAAGAATCAACCTCAGGCAATAATTAGCAAGTATTTATTGCTATATTAAAAGGCTATTCACATCTAAAAATAAATAAGCAACTAAATACACCAAAATTTTTTTGTTATCAAAACTCCCCAAAGAAGTCAAGGTTTTCTGGGGATTATTACTTCCTTGGCACAGGCTTCCTAAGCTTCTCATCATTAGCACTTAATGGGATGAAAAGCAAACATAGCAGTGGTAATAGGAGTGACGTTTGTGTATATAGACATTCTGGCATTCTTGCCCTATCCTTCTCTCTCACTGTAGCTGCAACTCCCCCAACCACCACGGCAAAATAACAACTCAGAAACAAATTAAAACAGGAGGAAGTGGATGTAGTAAAAGAAACAGTTTCCTGGCTTTGTCTGATTTTCTGGAGCCCTAGCAGTTGGGCCTGTGCAGAAACACCAGTGGCCAAACACCGTGACGCAGTTCAAAGTGCTCTCTACACGTAATATGTTTCCCTTTTGTTACCCTCTAGTCTTTAGCAAAGTCTTCTCCCAACTGCCCCAGTTTTGTCTCAAAAGTATTGTGAGAAAAAAAGTGGCAATTGTAGTGGGCAATTGTCTGCTGTGGCTAGGAATTCTAAAGACAATATGGAGAGCATGGGACAGCAGTGGGAACTGATAGAGATAGCAAGAGGTTCAAGACTAAGGCTTTGTGAAGAGTTGGGGTCATGTGCTACTGCCAGCCCACTCCACAAGGGCAGTCTTAGAGTTTCTGGTCTTTCTATCTTTAGTTCCTTTGGCAATAATGAGATATCCTGCCTCTGATATTATTTTGGAGTCCATTCACAACCACAGCTGCCCTCCATGCAGTAAAATCACCTGTCAACTTGTTCAGAATAGTATACTAAGCAGGACATGGACTAGACTCAAAATGTATCCTTCAAGGCCAGGTAAACCTAGGCCTTCCAGCCAAGGCTGTCACTTATTTTTATCAATAAAGTTTTGTTGAAATGATGCCATGTCACTTTTTGTATTGTCTATCACTGATTTCATGTCACGGAGTAGAGTAATTGTAACAAACACATGACCCACAAAGTCTAAAATATACTCTGGTGTTTATAGAAAAATTCTGCTGACTCCAGGTATAGATAGTAAAAACAAGAAAATTTAAAGAAATTCATACTTCATGCTGAGTTTTTAAAACTCCTTTCATGTGCATATATTCTTATTTGAATCTTCAATATGCCCTTTGGCTTTCCAATAACCACACTGAATGAGGGAAAGATCCTTGAAAGAATATCTAAAGGAGCACATGGCTTTAGCATAACATGTTATAATAATGTATTAACCATAATTTTCACACAGTCTACTTGCTAAAAAGGGCAAATGCCAATCATGGTATTATGTACTGACATTGCCAGGTCTGGAGTAAATATAACTGCAGATAATTTATCTAGCAATTGTCCCCTTGAAGCAAAGGATGTGGCAATGGGACTGTAGGAGAGTGGGAATGGGCCCTTCTCAGATATTGGTGGCTACAGGCTCCCATGTTAGGCTGGACCTTTGAGAAAAGACAGAAGCAGTGGCAGCTTCAGACAATGGAAAGTTATGCAGTTTTCTATCAAACATCTTCAATGTCTTGTACATTGAGACTCTTTTTTTTTTTTTTGAGATGACTGAATTTTCCTTCTTTGAACTTTAATATATTTTCAAATTTTCTAAGAAATACATAAACTTTTATTTTATTTTATTTTATTTTATTTTTTTAAAGATTTATTTATTTATGCATACAAGAGCTAGGGTACAGGCCAGAGATGCCGGGGTGGGGGGGTTGTGAGAGGATTCACCAGAGACAAAGTGGGGAAGCAGACTGACTGAAATACATTGCTGAAGGGAGCAGCGGGCAAGTCAAGAGAGGTCTGCCTCACCATGTGGGTTTCTCCCTAGCTGGCCTGGTATCTAGTTCATGCTGCAGAGGCTGTGAATTCCTTCATAGTGTAGTGCTTAACCCCTTGTGCCATCAGGGAGGCCCCATGAACTTTTATTATCAGAAAAAAAACTATTTCAAAATGAGTTATACAAAGTTCATTGTTTTCATGTGCACTATTTATCATTCCATAAAGTGAATCTTTTTTTTTTAAAGATTTATTTATTTATGCATACAATACAAGAGTGGGATATAGGCCAGAGGTGCGGTGGGTAGGGAGGTGAGAGGATTCACCAGAGACAGAGTGGGGAGCAGAGGGCGAGACAGGAGAGGTCTGCTGCACCATGTGGATCACCTCCCTGCCTGGGGATTAAACTTGTACTTCAGTAGCTGTGGATAGCTTCATAGTGCTGACACTTAATCGTTTGTGCCACCAGGGAGGCCCCATAAAGTGAATCTTATAAACCTTTAAAAATTTTTGTTGCCATATACAGTTGTCTCCAATGGTTACCTAAGTATTTTGTGTCTATTCCAGAAGTTGTCCTCAGCTACAAAATCTAGTACAAGACTCATCAGACCTTTTTGCCAGAGGATACATTTTTTTAATACTTCATTTTTTATAGGTTTTAAATTCAAAAAAATTATGAGCATATAAAAAAGTTCATATATGCTACCCCACATGGTTTGTTCTATTATTAACATCTTACATTAAGACACTTACATTTATTAAAATTAATAAAGTTGATACATCTTTTAGAAAGATGTTTGATACTCTTCTCACTATCTTCTAATAATTATTTTTTAATTTATTTTTTTCTGGGGTACCCACTAAATTGACACATTTTTAACTAAACTAAATAGTATATTCAGACTTCCTTAACTTGAACCTAATGTGTTTTTGCTGTTCCAGGGTTTCATCTAGGATATCACATTACATCTAGTCACTAAATCTCCTTAGGCTCCTTCTGGCTGTGACAGGTTCTTCAGACCTTCATTGTTTTTGATGACCTTGACATTTTGAGGAATTCTCAGCAAGTGTATTATAAGATGTTCAACTATTGGGATTTATCGTGTTTTCCCCGTGATTTGACTAGGGTTATGGGGTTTGAGGGAGAGGAAGAAGGATCAAGTGATATATGTTATATTATTTTTTTAAAGATTTATTTATTTATTCATACAAGAGCTGGGGTACAGGCCAGAGATGGGGAGGGGGGTGAGAGGATTCACCAGAGACAGAGCAGGGAACAGAACAGGCAGATTGACCGAAGCACACTGCTAAAGGGAGCAGCAGGCGAGTCAGGAAAGGTCTGCTATGCCATGTGGTTTGCTCCCTGGCTGGCTGGGGATGAAACTCGTGCTACAGAGGCTGCAAATTGCTTCATAGTGCAGGGCTTAACCTCTTGTGCCACCAGGGAGGCCCTATATGTCATATTATATGTCATATTTTCAATGTACCATATTATATGTCATACCTTATTATATCTCATATTTTTACTGTACCATATCAAGTATGCGTATTATTAGCTTTATACATAAACTGTTGATGCTTACCTTGCTCAATTTCTGAAGTAGTATTATCAGTTTTCTCTGTTTATCCATGCAGGCTTCTCCAGTATTTGTCAGATTACTCTTTTTACACTCTCTGATTCAATAGTGTTCTCTTTGGAATGAAGTCACTACATGTAGTCCAGCGCTAGGAGTGGGGGCCTGTGCTCCACCTCACTGAAGGTGGAATAGCTACATAAATTACTTGAATTCCTTCATCATAGGAGATTTGCTTCTTCTTCCTCATTTATTAATTGATTCAATGATCAATTCACATCAATATGGGCTTATAAATCTTATAAGCTGTTAGAGATGCACTTTTACAAAATCATAAAATATAGCCATCCAGAGGAAAATAAGAACAAGGATTAAGGTTCTGCCTGCGTTGGTGAAATAATCAATACTGTTTATTGAAACAATATGTTTCCATATTTACTTCTGTCACTCTGGGGTTGGTTCTCCCATTGTGGAAAATAAAAAGAATTGAAAGTTAAATGCTGAGCCTAGACTTTCTCATTCCTGCCACATCAGAACTGTGGCCTCTGCCTGAAATACTCCTTTAAGAAATACTTGAAAATGATCAATCAATGAAAGTGTTGAGTCCCTAAATCTCTTAAGAGTGCTGTTTAAGTGTCAAAGAAAGCAGTAAGAAACATTTTCCCCCGGATGCACTGTGGTTCAGACAGAAGCCCCAATTTTGCATTGAATTTCTCTTTTATTTTCCCACATATAACCATAGGATTATTGATTTTGCCGGCAAAGAGGAAGAGGTAAGTTTTTGCCCCTGTAATTGAACTTTGACGCTGAACTAAGAATCTGTCGATAAAAACTCACATAAGCACCTTTGGATTTTTAATTCATTACCCAAAAAAGATAAGGTCTCTTGAAACTCATTTCCAGAGGGATCAATATTTTCAGAGAAACAAAGCGATTCTCTAAAGAAGGAGGGTCAGGTTTGTGGACAGGGACAGGAACAGTCCCTGCTTCACTGTATCCCTCTATACCCCCATAGACTAGATGATGATAAAAGTATATATGTGATGAACAAACTAATTGTTAGAAACAAACATGGGATCATAAGTCAGGAGACCTGTGATCCTGTCCTCTAATTTGCTAACCCCTGAACAATCACTTCCCGAATCTGGGTCTCAGTTTTTATTTGTTCTTTATTTTTTAATGAGGTAACATTGTTTTACATCCATGTTCCTTTTTTGACAGTATAGGATTTCTCCCCTCAGTGTTGTCATTGTAGCTCTCCCACCACCAAAGTGCCCATAGTCCTCCACCATAGTCCACTGTGCTCTTCCCACCTCTCTCCTCACCCCACCCCCTGGGCCTCAGTTTTTTAAAAGCAAAAATTCTCAATACATTTTTCACTGGAAGTTTTGGAGCTTTAAAATATATTCCAGGAATCCACCTGAGAAAATGCCTTTGTTGGGTGGAAGTAGCCAGATTGATAACAACTGCATGACAGTTACAGAAAATATTTAAGAGGGCCACTTCCAGCATTTTCAACAATAGCTTCTGAGATGAAAAGGGGAGTGAGAATAAAAATACAGCTATTCTTCATAGCTATTTTTCCAGATCAAGCCAGATTTCAGCAAAATTGAGAATTAAATAGCTTGTGCTTTTTTCATTTCCTCTTCTTTGTGCGTTCAGTTTAATAATTTTTAAAACAACCTTTTAAAATAACCTATTATTACAGTAAAAAATGCAAATATAATGTGGAAAATAATAAAAGCAAACAAGTAAAATGTAAAAAGTAAAATCATCACAGTCTCATCATACAGAGTGCCACTGTTAATACATTCATGCATGTTATTCTGTATCATTTACTAACTGTATGTGCACATGTGTGTTTTTAACTGAAATGAGAACATACATTATTTTATTATCTATTTTTTCAATCAGTTATCTCCATATTTTTATTTCAAGTACTATTCAGACAATATCCGGACTTTCCCAACAGACCCCAAAATGGCCTTTGGCTGGTTTCATCTGGATCTCAATCTCCTATTATAGAGGAGAGAAATCCTAATTAATACATCCGAGAAAACAGAGTAAGATTTTGAACCCCACTCTCTCCTCTGAAGGCAGGAGTTTCAATTCCCTGATTGTTCTCTTTTATTTCCAAGCCCTAAAATTCAAAGGACACTCAGAGAGATGATGGCCTCTGCCAAATTCCACCTAATGGCTTGCAAACATGTGGATTGATGTTTAGCTCTTCACCTATCTCTGCTTCCTTCTGAACTAGCCCCTGCTTTCCAGTGATTTGATCTGTGGCATATTCATGAACACTGACTACAAATTTGCTCCACCATCAAAGTTTGAAAATGCCCTTAGAATCCAGCTCTGGGTAAGGAAGACATCTCAAACACTAAACCTCCTCTTTGTGCATGCAAGGGCCAACAAAAGAGCCTGGTTGTTACCTCTTACCACAAGCCAAGTAAATGCTGGGTAAATGTTCTGTTTTAGAATATGCTGCCTATCTATAAACCCTATTTTCTTCTCACATATTTATCATCTGTTCTGTATCTATGTCTGTAAGTCATGTATTACATGTAGTGTAGGTCATGTATGGCATATAGACATGACACATACATACAATGACATAGACAATTATATATATGTATATCAGATGAGATGTTCCTTCTATCTATATCTACAGATAAAGATCCTTTATCTGTACCATACGCTCCATGTATGTTATATATCTACTTTATATATGTCTATTGACATATAGACTGATTGATCTATACATATATATGTGTGTGTGTATATATATCAGCTAATTTTGACATTTTCTCCCAGGTGCATACAACTTACCCTAGCAAAACTCACTTTCTATAAAACCCCTGTAACATACTTCATACTAGGTTAAAGTGGTAAATAAAAACTTGAATTAGCAGAACTGCACTTTTAAGAACTTCCAAAGTCTTAACACAAAGGAGAGATTTTCACAGGTACTGTAAGGTTGATAATACCGAGTGGGAAGGAACTTTTGGTTCCGAGATACTTTTCCTGGCTACTTACTTTCCCTGTGGTTACTTCCACAGACACAGAGGTAACAGGTACAGCAACCCTCAGAGCCTTAGCAAAAATCTGAATAGTGAGGCCAAGAGCTAACAGGATTCTACAATGTTGTCTTCAATCCAGGAACCTTCAAATTCAGGAGCTCTGCCTGCTTTCACTTAGCATCTGGAATTGCTGATGTCTTCTGAGCCTGGTGATTTGTTTTGTTTGGGGAAACCATGAACTTTGAGTACTGGAAGCGGGAGATGGAGGAGCATAAGTTGTTTGACCCTGTTATAATATATAGCTAGAATTCCATGGGCAAATATGCATTTTTAAAATTTTAATATTTATTGAACTAACATTGGTTTATAAAATTGTATAGATTTTGAGTGTATAACATTATAATTTGACATTTTATGTACTATGTGATGACTGCCACCAAAAGTCTAGTTTCTGTCCACAACCATATAGATGACTCCTTTACCTGATTTGCCCCATCCTCCTTCCCAATTTCCTTCTGATAACCAGCACTTTGATCTTTTTTGTTTTTTAAAGATTTATTTTATTTATGCATATAAGAACTGGGGTACAGGCCAGAGGTGTAGAGGGTGAGAGGACTCACCAGAGACAGAATGGGAAGCAGAACAGGCAAAATGACTGAAAGACACTGCTGAGGGGAGCAGCGGGCAAGTCAGGAGAGGTCTGCTGTGCCATGTGGGTAGCTCCCTGGCCGGCCGGGAATCGAACTCGTACATCAGTGGCTGTGGATAGCTTCATAGGCTGCATTTTAACCCCTTGCACCACCAAGGAGACCCACTAGCACTTTGATCTTAGGTCTCACACAGGAATGTAGCCATTACAGTGAAATCTCAGAAGAAGAGATAAGAAAGGACAAGATGAGGGCTGTGTGGTCTCTCCTCAAGTGTCTCCTCAGCCCACTGTGGACCGAGCCGTGACTTTCATACCCCAATAGTGCTCCTATGGACTGAATGTTTGTGTACCACCAAAATCCATATTTGGAAATCCTAACTCCCATGTGATAGTATTAGAAGGTGGGGCCTTTGGGAAGAAAGTAGGTTGTGAGGGTGAAGCCTGCATCAATAGGACTAGTGCTTTCCTAAAGGCAATCCTTTTCCCTTTCACCATAAGGGAACACATTGAGAAGACAACCACCTGTAAATGAGAAAGCAGGTCCCCTCACCAGAAACCAGGCAAGAATGTGACTGATTTCCCCATAATGAAAGGGATAGCCTTCCCTCTTTATCCTTTTCCCTGAGAGAATAAAAAAGATAGCAGACCAGATGATTCTCACCAGAACTGACCATGTTGGCACCTTAATCTTGGACTTCCAACTACAGAATGGTGAGACATAAATTTCTGTTGTTCGTACGCCACCCAGGCTACTGTGCTTTGCTATAACAGCCTGAACTAAGACAAATGCCACATCAGTATTAGCTGTCACCATGATCATAATCAGCAGGTCCAGAAGGAGAGCAAAGCTGGTGAGGTACTTATTTTCAGAGTCACTTTGTGCCATTACTGAGTCCTAGTTCTAATTATCATCATTAGTAAATCCTTAGCCGATCCCAGGTTCTGTTTCAGTTCTTCACATATTATGGATTCATTGAATTAAAAGAGGAAACTGGGGCACAGAAATATCACCAATAAACATTCTGTAGCTACAGAGCTAATGAAGAATAAAACTTGCATTTGAGAATAGTTGGTCATTTTCATACATTATTTGGTAATTCTCCCCACCACCATATATTTGTTTTATTTTTTAAAGATTTATTTATTTATGCATACAAGAGCTGGGGTACAGGCTAGAGAAGTGTGGGGGTTGGAGGGGGGAGGTGAGAGGATTGACCAGAGACAGATTGGGGAACAGAACAGGCAGACTGACTGAAACACACTGCTGAGGGGAGCAGTGGGCGAGACAGGAGAGGTCTGCCTCACCAATTGGGTAGCTCCCTGGCCGGCCGGGGATCAAACTTGTGTTGCAGAGGCTGCGGATTGCTTCACAGTGCAGTGTTTACCCTTTGAGCCACCAGGGAGGCCCACCACCACCATATATTTAATAGGAAATTTGTGGAATGAAGTAGTTAGCCATTACAAGTGCCAAGTTGGTCAGTAAGATTCTGTGAGCAATGAAAAGTATGACCAAAGGTAAATCAATTGGCCTCTCTGGAACAATAAGGAAATTACAAGCCTACACACCTTCTGGCACAAGCAAATGAGAAGGGGATGAAGGGGTGTAGGGTAAGTGAATTGGGAGACAGCTGCAAGAGGAAGCCCAGAGGAAAAGGTGTATAAAGAGTTGCAGGGGAGCCCAAGTTGCTGTCTCGCTGCTGGCTTATTTCCCCTGTGTACTATTAAAAACCTGTGAGGTTGATGCCAAGGGCTCCATGGTTCTCTTTCAAGCTGCCTAAACCGATGGTGAGCCTACCCGGCTGGGGATGGTTGCAAAACAAGGAGTTATTGGTGCAGGATAACAGTAAAGAATGTGAGGATATAGATACTGGTAAAACTCCAGCCTGCCCGCTTTCTAAATGCCATTTATTTTCAACCTACACTGGCCAAACCAACATGTTTGTTGAAGATCCATGAAGCAAGCACAGTGTCCAGGGTGTATCACCAGTGTCCAGGAACTAATTCCTGACTTGGAGCAACTGAAAACATTAACTCAACATTTTACGGGAACAGTGGATAGAGATGCCAAGTTCTCTGGCTGAGCCAAGTCATCTGTGAAATGTGGACACAATTCAATTTAAATAATAGAACAGTAGCAGCCTGGATTTATGGATCTGCCTGACTCTCTGCATAGTTCAAATTGGACCCACTACACTGCCTGATTTCTCAGCAGGCAGTTTAGCCTGCAGGAGACATTCCATATTCAGTAACAAATCTCATTTCCTCTCAGACTGAAGGAGACAACAAAAGCCAGATGGTTCTTCAAGGCTGTTAATTTTGCTCAATGATTCCAAGATGGATGTGGCCTATTTCTGGACTTTTCCCCTTATACCACAAGGTGGTGCTGGAGCACAGGAAATGCCTCTTAAGAGTGCAGGTATTACCTGCTGCAGAAAAAGAAAAAAAGGAAAAGCTATTATCCCAAATGGCTAAATAAAAAACAAAATGTAGGTCTAGGAAGAAGGCCTCAGCACACAGAAGATTCAGATTCCCACTTATTCTAGTAAAACCATAGGCACCTGCCTGAGTTTCAGGAACTTGAGGCTGCAGGTAAATTAGGTCTGAAAATTCAAAGGTATTTAAAAGAGCAATTAAGTTGCCCTATGGTTTGCTAATTAAGCCACCTCTAAGCAATAGGCCTGATAATTAATATATTTGCTCTCAGAGCTAAATGAGCCACCATTTCCCTATCATAAATTCTACACCTGCTAAGGGCTGTGTATGGTTGCAGGCGGGCTAAGCAGTGACGAAAACCTTAGGAAGATCCTGCAGAAAATTCGAAACACCTGGGAGGTTTACCTTCCCCCAAAGCCCAGGGAGCAGAGTGTGAGAGAAAAAGGGCAGTTTAACTCCAAATCTTTTCAGACCTGCTCTGTCTGATACAGCCCCCATTGTAGGGTACTGAATTGAAATGGGCTGTAAAATAAAACATGCACTGGATTTCAAGAAAAATATAAAAAATATCTCATGAATGACTTTGTGTCTTGGTTACATATTGAAATGATAGCATTCTGAATGTACTGAATGAAATAAAATATTAAAATTAATTTCCCATTTCTTTTTATTTTAGTATTTGGTTCATAGAGAAATTTAAAGTATATGTAAAATTTGCATTGTATTTTTATTGGATACTGCTGTCCTAGGGCAAAGCAGCAGGACAAACATATCATCTGTGAAATATAGAAATACTTCTGCATCTGTGGAATGAAATATCCTAGGAATCCTTATCCCAACAGCTTCATCCACTGGGTGCCTCAGTCCTGCAGTGCCCACCATGAAGTCAACTCACAGTGGGCCCCTGTGGGGTAAGTAAAGTATCAGGCTTTTCTGCCCTCCTGCCATTAGGATTGAGGATGGAACCCTGTGGTCCTGAATGCATGCCTGATGGCGGGCACCTGGAGGAGAGTGTGGGCATATGTAAGTGGGGACACCTGGGCTGAGAGACTGGGCTTATAAAGGCAGCGTCACGGGGATGCCAGGAGAAGCAGAGGCCACGAGAGAACGCCAGAGAGCCCAGATAGAGTGAAGCCTGCCAGCCTCCCAGCCCCTGTGCACCCCAGCCGGCCATGTACCTGGTAAATCCCAATGAAAGCCTACAAAAGCCACTGAGGGCTCCAGGACTCCTCCTTACCACATCTGCTCGATCACAGAGATCCTGCTCCGTTTCTTCCTGCCACTACAATCACTTGTGTCCATCTACCACTCCCAGAATAAGCCCACGAGAGTTGGCATTGGAGGTGGGCCCATGTGTGACTCCCTTAGTCACCCTGCCATGGTTGTTACTGAGAAGCATGGCCTTTGAAGTCATTCTACCAGTTGTCAGTATTTTGCATCTTACCCACACCTGCAAAGTCTGCCTTGACATTTCTCATGGCATTTGCCAACTGTGTCTTCATTGATTGCCAGTCTCTCCAAGTAGATTATGAGTTCATGGTGGCAGGACAAATCTTTTTTTATAAAAAAAGATTTATTTATTTATACAAGCACTGGGTACAGTCAGAAGTGCGGGAGGGTGAGAAAACTCACCAGAGCCAGAGCAGGGAACAGAACAGGCAGAAGGACCGAAGTACACTGCTTAGGGGAGCAGCGGCCAGCAGGAGAGGTCTGTGCGCCATGTGGGACCCTCACCCAGCAGCCGGGGATCGAACTGGCGCTGCAGAGGCTGCGGGAAGATTCACAACCCAGCGCTCAACCACTGCACTACTGGGGAGGCCCGTGGCAGGACAAATCTTGACCAGTCTTTTCCTCCCTGCTTCTAGTTTTGTGAGCACATGCATGCATGTATCTTGCACAAAAATACTTTGCATATATGTTAACTGAAGGTGTCGAATGGAAAGATCCCAGCAGTATCAGAAGGTCACATGGTGGCCCAGTGGGTCAGTCCCATATCCAGAAAGGAGGGTGACTTCTCCCAAAGAGATATGGAGGTCAATTAGCCCCTTGAGGTTGTTACTTGGGAAGAATAGGAGCAGGAAATCTCTGAAGGTTTTACACAATGAAGAAAACTAAAATCTAATATGTTTTGCCAATAATCTTCACACATTAAAGACTAAGTCACTTCTTTGAACTGAGGGTTGCTGTGACCACAACACAAAGTACTAGCCATTATGCTCAGACAAACAGTGGAAGGACCAGAGGTTCAGAAAGTTTGAGTGACACTGCAACTGTCATATAGCTATGAAAAAAGCAAAGAAGTTAGTTACCCGGGACGATCAACCCCCAAAGTGGCAGGCTGATTCTCCCAGGGAGGGGTAGGTGAGATACGGGTCCCTCGAATCTTATGGTCACGTGACTTTAGGAGAAATTCAGATGCTAAAAATAATTTGAAATTACAGTGCCTAGCAAATGTAATCCTCATGAATTGTCATATTTCTTTCCTCTGTATTTTGATAACTCTCATATTTGTATTTATCATATTTACACTAGTTAAAAATATTGATGGAAATACAATCACCTAAGGGTTCTGGAGCTTTTTATTCTTAGAGACATTTGTCCGTAAGAGACAGGCAAAAAAAAATAAAATGTGGATTTGTAGCTTTCTGTGTTTGGACACAATACTAAATGTAGCTCAGTGAGGAAAGCAGCCATAGTCCCAACTAATCCTAGGTAATGACCTGTCAGGAAAGGCAGACATAGACTTCTCTCCTCTTAACTTCTTGTTGACAACTCATCAAGAGGCCTATTGAATCTGCCTCCTAAACATCTCTCCTGTCATCCTCTCCTCCACCAACTTCCAATTATCCATCATTCTCATCTGGACTTTTGAAATGGCCTCATGCAGCTTCCTGCCTCCATCTTGTCCATCTTCTAACAACTCCTTGAGATTTCTACCAGAGGGCTATTTCTAAAATGCAAATTTGGCCAAGTCGTTCCTCATTCAAAATCTTTTCATGGAAAAACTGGGAGTTTCTTATAACAAAAAATGTACTTGTACATCACAACCCAGCAATTCTAGGTGTTCTCCCAAGAGAAATAGATATATGTATATATATACTCACAAAAAGACTTGTACAAGAATATTTACAGTGTCTTTATAATATCCAAAAAACTGAATATAATTGAGCAGGAGAAAAGGTTCTGGACTGTGGTACATGCTACTGAATACCATACAGCATTAACAAAAAAAGGTACCACAAACAACAGTGTGGAATAGGGTTATTATACTGAGCAAATAAAAATAAAAATATTACATGGGACATACTTTAAGGATTTTTTTTTAATTTTTTTATTATTATTTTTTTTTAATAGAGGCATGCTTTATTTATTTATTTTATTTGTTTGTTTGTTTTGTTTATACATGCACTGGGTACAGTCAGAAGCACGGGAGGGTGAGAGAATTCACCGAGCTAGAGCGGGGAGCAGAACAGGCAGAAGGACCGAAGTACACTGCTGAGGGGAGCAGCGGGCAGCAGGAGAGGTCTGCGCGCCATGTGGGACCCTCCTCTGGTGGCCAGGGAGCAGCTGGGGATCGAACCGGCACCGCAGAGGCCGCGGGCAGCTTTGCAACCCAGCGCTCAACCTCTGCGCCACCAGGGAGGCCCGGGACATACTTTAAGTTATTTGTCATTTATCTGAAGTTCAAATATTTTTCCAATAGTACAGATATCATATATATATACACACATACACACACACACACACACACACACACACACATATATATATATATAAATCTGGCAGTATCTGCACATATTCACCAAATGTATGTTCACTACTTTTAAGGCAACCTGCTTGACTTGAGGGTTCCTGAGTACTTATAGTTCTCTCGCCCTTCTCTTCCTCCATACACCCTCTGCCTATATGGATGAAAATTTATTGCTGGGCTGGAGAAAGTGAATGGCTTCACCACCCATTTTCCCCACAATCTTTTTGCTTTTCCTTCATGCATACTGTTGAGATACCTGGCTGTCGGGGCTACAGTGTCAAGTGTAATTAAGGGAGAAATCTACATCTGTCTTCTCTCCCATTTGAGTTCAGGATGTCCCTAGCAATTCCATTAAGTGCCTAGAGCCAGAAAACTGCATGTTAACCTGGAATAATGAAACCTGTCGCATGTAAACACACATTCACACATTTTGTCCTCACTTTTGTCCTTGTTGTGATCAGTAGTCAGACCAGTGCCGGACATTTTGCGGACTCTCAGAAAGTCAGTATAGTGTTGGCAGCTTCAGGATACTGGTGATGGCATCCCGATGCCTTTTAAAAGTCCATTATAACATCTCAAAAGAGAAATGAGAAACTTTCAAGAAAAAATTATCTTCATCAATTTTACCATTTCAGTTCCAAATTCCTCCTTTGATGTCCTCCCATCCAAGTATACCATATAGTAGTATTTCATTTGTTTTGACTAACAGTATTAGTATATGAATTATACTCACTAAAATTAGTTATGGGGATTTCCCTGGTGGCACAAGGGGTTAAGACGAAGCACTATGAAGCTAATTACAGCCACTGCAACCCAAATCAGATCCCTGGCCAGGAGGTGTCCCATATGGCATAGCAGACCTCTCCTGGCTCGCCCTCAGCAATGTATTTCATTCAGTCTGCCTGTTCTGCTCCCCGCTCTGTCTCATGTGAAACCTTTCACCCCCCACACCTCTGGCCTGTACCCTGGTTCTTGTGTGCATAAATAAATAAATCTTTAAAATAAATAAATAAATAAATAAATAAATAAATAAATAAATAAAATTGGTTATGGTACATACTTGGAAATAGAAGTTATGTAATTTCAAGTTACAATTTCAAGAAGTTATGTAATTTTACATGGCATTTCATCTAATGCTTTAACCTCTTGTTTTTAAAAGGTGCTATATTTGATTTTAATAGATTGGCATCCAGCACAATCTTCTAGGTTTGTCACCTCCCACCAAACTTGGAGACACAAGTTGTGGAAGAACAATCTGAAAGTCCAAAAGGAGAAGAGCAGAACTGCTGACTTCCAGACACTGAGACAGGGCAGGGCAGCCTGTTGAAGGAACGTGATAGGGCTGAACACCATCCTTCCTTCCCTTTCTGTTACCTGGATTACATGACAAGGGAGCAGATCCGTGTCCTGACACGGGAGAAGATCCATGTCCTGCTCACTGGAGCTAAGTGCAATTAGGCTGAGCTAGCCAGTTGAATCTGGTCAGAAGTCCTAGATGTTAATCCCAGCTCTGTATCCTAAAGGAATTCCTCAGTCCCAAGAAGCCTCACTTTTGTCCTCTGGAAAATAGTGATAGCGTCATCTGGCTGGCTATGTCACATGCTTGTTATGAGGTCCAAATAAGACATTTAATAAGAAAACACTCTGTAAACCAGATGGTGCTGTACAATCAAAGGGAGTTATTATTTTTTAGCCTGTTCCAGAGGACCTGCCACCCAACAGGCCCAACTGGAATAGCTTGTCCCAGCTTTCTCGACAGAGTAGATAATTGTCACAGTCAAGAAGGCCAGGGATCACCTATTAGTCAGACATTTCAAGTTGTTTTTAAAGAACCGTGGATGGGTTATAATAACCTGTCCACACTCATGTCATCCCCAGGGGTGATTATCATGGGTGATCAAAGTCAAGAACTCCTTTTTGGCCATGAAACAAAGCAAAACTAATTGGTCCTGTATTTAAACCTCACATAGAGACAGAAACAGTAATTTGGGACTAATTAGCATCATGCCCAAATCAGTCAACAGAGTTAACAATCTTTTCATCACACATAAGAATAAAACTCCTTATGAGTTGTTATATTCTTGACAACCCATTACTTTTACCCATTCTCCTTTTTCTTTCTATTATTTTGTTTCTGTAGAATTTATTGTGTTGGTTCATGTTCACAAATGTCTGAAGAGCAAGAGTGATGTTAAATATGTTTCTCCCTCCTCCATCCAAATATATTTATGCAATTCCAAAGCACAAAGTTTAAACTGTCCCCCTGGAGACCATGTGATATTTTCTTTTGATTTTTCTGTAGCATGCTTATTGATTAATTTATCTATCTATTTATTTATTTATTTACATTGAGATAACATTGGTTTACAGCACTGTATATGATTGACAGGTATAGGATAACACTTTCAGGTGTTGTTACCACACTATATCCACCACCAAAGCACCCAATGTCCTCCACCATAGTCCATTGTGCTCTCTCCCCAATTTGTTCTCTCATTCCCCTGCCCCTCTGATGGCCTCAATTCTACAGTCAGATTTCTAGAGTTTGTTACTAGTTAGGTTTTAGCTGACCTGTGTTCTGCTTCTCTATATTCCACATATAAGCAACACTAGTATATGTCTTTTTCCTTCTGACTTATTTTGCTTAGCATAATTCCCTCCAGTTCCATCCATGTTCTCTCAAATGGTAAAAGTTTATCATTTTTATAGCTGAGCAGTATTCCACTGTGTGTAGTGTGTATATGTATGTGTGCATGTATGTGCATGCATGTGTGTGCATGCATGTGTGTGTGCATTTGTGTGTGTATATCACATCTTTCTAGTCCACTCATTTTTCCTTGGATATTTGGGTTGTTAACTTGACTATTGTAAATAGTGCTGCAATGAACTTAAGAGTGCCTATATACTTCAGATTTAGTATTTTTGCATTTTTTTTCCTGTAGAAGCCAAGTTGTAGATCTATTTTTAGTATTTTGGGGACCCTCTATACTGTTTTTCATGGGGACTGGACAAGTCTACATTTCCATCAACAGTGTACAGGGGTTACTTTTTCTCCCCATATTTGCCAACATTTGTTGTTTCTGGTCTTTTTTAATCCCTGATAATCTTTTGAGCTCACTCTAACAAGACGCTTGTATGTAAACTGCTCTTCCAAAATCCTTATCAATACCACCAAATAATCTCCACACATCTAAAACCAATAGTGTGTTTGCAGTCCTGACCTCACCTGACCCAGCAGCATCATTACCACACTTCACTCCTTTCTCCCTGACTCACTTTCCACACTTGGCTTCACGGCACTGTTCTTTTTCCTCCTGTCTTAATGACTGGCTCATTTTCAGTCTCTTCTGTTGGTTTCATCTTAGCTTTCAAATTTCTATGATGGATTGCCCAGGTGCAATCCTATTCCTCTTCTCTTCTCCATCTACACTCACTTCACAGAGATCTCAGCCAGGTTCATGACTTTAAATACTTTCTGTATGACTGATAACTCTCAAAGGCACAATGACCCTGAACCATGCATCTAATTGTTCACTCAAACATCTCCATTTATATGTATAAAAGATACATCAAGCTTAACACACCCATCACAGAATTCTTTTACAGTTTACAAAATTTCTCCCATCTCAGCTAATGGCAACTTTATCCTTTCAGTAACTAAAGGCAAAAGCCTTGGAGACATCCTTGCCACTTTCTTTCATACCCCACTTCAGGTATGAAGATCTTTTTTACTCTATATTCAAACTATATCCAGAATCTGGCTATTTATTTTTTTAAAGATGTATTTATTTATGCATGCAAGAGCTGGGGTACAGGCCAGAGGTGCGGGGGTGGGGGGAGGGGAGGTGGTGAGAGTATTCACCAGAGATAGAGTGGGGAACAGAACAGGCAGACTGACTGAAATACACTGCTGAGGGGAGCAGTGGACGAGTCAGAAGAGGTCTGCTGCGCCACGTGGATTGCTCCCCTGCCAGCCGGGGATCGAACTTGTGCTGCAGATGCTGCAAACAGCTTCATAAGTTGCATATTAACCCCTTGAGCCACCAGGGAGGCCCCAGAATCTGGTTATTTTTTACAACCTCTAATCTATTCCAAGTCACCTTCATTTCCCAACTGAATTTATTACAATAGCTTCCTACCTCATCTCTCTGCTTTCCCCCTTGTCTTCCTATAGTCCATTCACAACGCAAAAACCAGAGTGGTTCTTTTAAAACACTAATCAGATCTATCTTCTTTTCTTCCTCTTCCTTCCTTCCTTTCTTTCTGCCTCACCTCTTCTGAAGCATTCTCTTTCTCCTTCCAGCACTCACAAGGTGCACACACTCTGTCTCTCCCTTCCTCCCCGCCCCATGACTCTCTTGCCCCTCCACCCTACCATTTCACTAGGGTGCTCTCAACCTCATTTAGAGGAAAACTAATATCCTTACAATAAAGACTAGTATGAAAACCTGAAAGTTTCCGTTACTTCCCTAATTTCACCTCCTTATTCACTCCACACTACCTACCAGAGTTAAGTACACCCTTGCCTAAGGGGGGAACTCCACTTGGTTCCTTTATCTGTACTGATTTCTCCCTAAATAGTCATATAATTGTTCTCTCATTTACATCATGCCTTTATTCAAATGTCACATTTCAACTGTTCAATAGCTACATATTTCCAATGGCTATCACCTTGAACAACACAGACTTTTCTTGACGACATTAAAGTTCTGGTTACATATTAAATATTTGCTTCTTTTCAATGGGACAGAGGTGGTATGATTTTTATGTGTACATACTGAGGCATGAGAATTCTGTTCTGGACTCTGTTTTTCTCTGAACAATAATAACGTTTCTTCTGTGAGGTCATGGTGTTGGATCAGATAATTTCTATATGTACACTCATCTCCCCATCTCTAAAAAGAGGCAGGATCTGGGGCCTCTGCCTGGGACAGAGGCTGGGTGATCATGAGTGCATTGTTTGAGTCACCTGGTTCCTTGGTTTCATCTGTTCCATGATGATGGTGTCTCCCTCAGCAAAAGTTAAGTGCTGGAGCCTCCCTGGTGGGGCAAGGGGTTAAGTCTCAGCCCTATGAAGCTGTCCACAGCCACTGCAGCATGAGTTTGATCCCCGGCCAGGGAGGTGACCCACATGATGCAGCAGACCTCTCCTGTCTTGCCCATTGCTCCCTTCAGCAGTGTATTTCAGTAGATCTGCCTTTCTGCTCCCCACTCTGTCTCTGGTGAATCCTCTCACCCCCCTGCACCTCTGGCCTACACCCCAGCTCTTGTATGCATAAATAAATAAATATTAAAAAAAAAGTTAAGTGCTTCCCAAATAGATGCCTTCTGAGCAATATAATATACAATCAAATGTAGCACCCCTGAGCAGACATCTGCTTGGTGGCTCTGACTAGTAGACCTTGGTTGTAGCCTGATTAAAGGTATTAACCTATTAGGGAATGGTCAGCCATGGTACCTTTACAAAATGAGTGCCATGGAGCAAATATTTTGTGTACCCAACTATGCACTGTCCAGAGGCAGTTTCCTATAATGGCAATGATTGAACCAGGATGTATAATGTTATTAGACACTTAAATCACTCAACAAGCCACTATGACCCTGATCCCAGGAACCTCAAATACCCTCTGATTATAATTTGGCTTCCTGTTGGACTTAGATACAAGGATAGTATGACTACCAAGTGAACTGGAAAGTCCAGTCCTCTTGGTTGTTACTTTATCACACAACTTAATAAATTGGTATTTTGGCACCAATATCTATCTGACATCTCAGGAAATCAGTCTGTTCCTTTGGACTCTATGTTTCTTCCCCTATGCAAGACTATTTTCTTGTTGCCACCTACCTTTAATGTCCACCTTACTGGAGAATCACAATGACCCTTAGCACCTCCACAAGATTTCCTGGCAGGGTGCTCTTGCTCACTACCTAGCTAAACATTGAACTCCTCTATTTCTACTTTGAACTTCCTAGAAAAGTCTAAACTGCTTCTTGCCAAAAAGCAACTCTTAAGTTTTTAATTTTCAGATCTTTCTAGAAAGACTGGGATGCAGGTCCTGAAACAAGAATGTTCTAAGTACTTTCTCTCAGGTTCCTTTGGGACATCCCTTCCTGTTCCAACAGAGCCGCTGCGAGGCTCCCCGATGCTGCTACTATCATTCTTCCTTGGTTCTCACACCTTCCAACTTTGAGAACAGGGCATAAACCCCTCTCCTATTCCTGTATATGCCTCTCCTCTAGTGACTGCTAATACTCCCCTTGGAAGTTACAGCTGTTTTCAGTTTGGGGCAAAGGAGAGTCCCATATATTACCTTTTTTCATCACAAACCAACACGCTATGGTTCTGTCTGAGGAACTGAGCACTGTGTAGTGTAGTGTAGCACTCACCTCAAATAACTTTTCCACAAAGCCCTCGTACACCATGAACCTTCAGGGAGGGGATGCTTCCCAGGAGTTCTCAAAATGGCGCCCTTCCCGCAGCCCTAAAGACAATATGCAAATGAACTGCTGATGCTGACACCATCACCTTTAAAGGCTGATACAGTAGGTCCCACTTAATCCCATTTATTTTTACAGTCCTAGAGTCTTTTGAGGTATTCTCAGAAATGCCCTATTAAAGTTGTAGATGTTTAAGAGTTTTCAGATCCAAACTGGAAGAATAACAATTTGCCTTATCACGTTAGAAACTTGTCGAGGAAGAAAAACAGAGATAGGGCTCTACCATATGTAGTTTTAAGGGGACTTATAGCAGGACATCACCTCGGCCACAGTTTATTATTCTTGATTAAAAGTATGCTGCTTACCAAAGGTTTTTGACGATCATTTAGGAAAAAAAAACCTGATTAACATTTTTAAATAGATATTTTAGAAGTTTTTGCAAGGAGAGAAAATGATAGTGAATGAATCCTTAGGACAAAGTATGTATCTAGCAAAAAGCAACTAAAGTGAATGAACCCTGCAAGGGATAGAATCCCAGAAGACCTGGCAAGGAACCACACCCTCTCAAGAGTAAGCTCAAAAGCATACTGGGAAAACAGCAAGAGAAAGGCCCTGAGCTGTAGCCAATTCGTGCTCAATAAACAAATGGGAGCATTTTGCTTTCTGCCATTTTTAGGTTCATTTTCCAAGCAGCTCTGATGATGAGCTTTTAGAAAAAAAGGAGCTCAAATTCCTGTAGCAACTCAATTTACAAAGTGGATTCCATTTGATTTGTGGAGGAACACCATGTTTGGTTTTGTGTCAGAGCTTCTGAATGGCAGTGCCAGGAAAATGTGATGAGTCGTGAATCTCTAAGGATAAAAGATCTTGACAAGAACATGGTTAGACAAGAGCAAGAGCTGCAACAGTTGTAGAAGCTAGGGTAACAGAAGGCTCGTTATTCTTTTTCTAAATAAGTTTGTGCAACACAGACATTTACCCTATACCTGTGCTCTGGAACCTTTGACAGCCTCATCAGGTGTTGAGAAGCCACACGTAATCTAATAAGACAGCAAAAATAATAATAGCTGGTGTTTATATGTGGATTATCTTATTTCCCACAAGAGCCCTCTGACATGTTTGACAAATGAGAAACCTGAGGCTTGAGAGGCTAAATAACTTGTTCACAATCACCTAACCACAGAAACTGGGCTAAGATTTGAACCCAGGCAATCTTGTTGTGGAATCACAACTTTACTAAGTATGTATAGTGCATATCTGAATATTATCTATGTATTATTGATCTCTGATCTTTTTAACTGATAGTGGTTAAATTCTTTACTCAAAAGGGTTCTTATTAACTGGATCCTTCACACAACCGTAGAGCAAGATTGCCTTTAAAGGAGAAATTGTGTAACACTGTTAATGTATATTATTTTATGCATTCAATATAAACTTTTAAGTTAAAAAATTCAACAGTGCTTTCAAAATAGAGCTTTCTGAGTTACGATCTTATATCGGTTGCTAGAAGTTGAGACTATCAGGTCACGGGACTTTCTGACAGCACATGACCAACATATCTTTAGGTCATGACCTCCCTGTGCTGGAACTCCTGGTCTTGGGAATTGTCTATCATGGGGCCTTTAAAAATTGGCAACTGAACCTTCTCCCTTGATGACATGGTGACCCTAGAGAAAATTAGATCACCAGCTGGTTCCTAGGAGACTCATCAGAGAGAGAGAAAGAAAGAAACAGAGAGGCAGGAGGCTAAAAGGAGTGGAGAGGTATAAAGCACGTCAGGGATCAGGGGCCCTAAGAAGCTTCCTTACTTCATCCCTTTCCCCAACTCAGTATCAGGTGCTCAGAATATCAGGAAGTATCTTCCATGTCACAAAAGAAAGATTATATACTAATCAATATGAAGTTATGTGTTTTTCAAATACTAATTCTTGGGAAGTAGGAAAGTCATGAGTGATTATTTACATAAACATGACTTCTCAACAAAGGATTGGCTTAATATCAAACTTCTCAGGTAGCCCCCATGTCAGACATGTTAGAAATCAAAGTGTTTACTAGAAATCTTTCTCAATATGTGTTTGGAAATTACTTTTACTTGTATAATATATTATCCTTTCATGATAACTATGTTTCTTACCATAAAATGAGAATTGTAATCTCTAACTCACAGGCTAATACGAGGGTTAAACAATGTGATGTGCTTGGAATATATTAAAAATTCCACTGATGATGGTGAGATCATGATTAAGAATCTCTAAAGCTCATCTGCCCCCTTTTCCTCAAAAGGACTCTCTGAAGTCACATATTACCTTTTTGGAAGGCAAAGGTCAAAGTTATTCAGCAAATTGACTTTTGAATATGTTAATGTCTGATCACAAAATTCTGGAGTCTGCAGTGAACATTGGGTAATTTATATTTTGACATTCAAGCAACAGGTCATCGTAATTTGGGGGAAGGATGAAGGCTAAGAAGAGAAAAAGCAACCAAACTGGTGCAAAACAAACAAAAGATATTTTATTGTAACTTAAAATTCATTCCCAAGACAACAGATATAGTGCACACGTTGGATGACGTTAGTAGACATTGTGAAGAGCATTTGGACAATTATCAACACTGATGAATGTGGGCTGTCATAAATGTTAAACTTTTCAGGTTATTGGAATTCCTGAACTTAATATTGGCAAAAAGGAAACTTACAACACAAAAGCGCATTTTATTTCATATGCTTATAATATCACGTATAGCTTGACAGTGACTAAAGAATGAGGTACAGAAAACTTTTCAGAAGTCTGAGTAGGGAGCAGAAGTCCAAGGTGCTTTGGGGCTCCATTATTGCATTATTGAGTAGGATTAACTCAGTTAAGAAATTCCCCATCTCCAGATTTACTGCATAGAAAAGCACTATTCGCCTACCTCACTGAGGCGCTATGGGGATTCATGCTTATAAAGTGCTTCAGGCGCCTTCGAAGAAAGGCAAAATTGAAGTATAAAATATAACCTTATGTATTTCAAAAGAAATGAAAAGACAATTTTGGCACCATGGAAAGGTGCTTCCTATGTAAGAACCACACCTGGATATTTATAAAAACCCCTTAGTTCAGCAATTTATTGTTGCTTTGTTTTTTATTTAGGAGAATAAATTTTTCTCTACTGCCAATCTTTCAACAGCCATTCTCAATCCAGGCTTTGTTACCAGAATCACTTGCAGAGTTCATTAAAAATATAGATGCTTGGTTCACAGTCTAGACACACAGAATTAAAATCTCTAAGTGTGGTACTTAGGCAACTATACTTTTTAAAAGAATCTATACAGGGGATTCTGATGCAAAGTTTAAAAAAGAATTTCCTCACCAAAAATGACTATTTATTAAACAATGATTTCCTTCCTACGTTTTTCTTAAGATTGAGTGAATTTAGATTAGGGTTTCAATTTCTATTACCCTTTTTTCTTCCCATGTTCCACCAGACTCAGTACAATACACACATTCATGTGCAGATGCACACACACATTTTTACTTCTGCCTTTGAATTAAAATTTGATAGTGGTTAAATATGATAGTAACAAATAAATGCTTCATTGAGAAACTATGCAAGGACTTGCAATTCATCACCACTGTGCTCAAAGCAAATGGACATTTCCATTTGCCAGAATGGAATGGTTTAAATATGCATTTCCAATTTGGAAACAGGTAGAATCAGCACTTCTTGGGAAATGTCAGCTCAGTGGATGCTGAAAACATAAGTGAATGAGGTGATAGTGGTGGTTAACCATGGAGACAGGTGACAATAACTGCTGCTCTGCTTGGAGATTGCCTACATCTCAAAAAACACCTTAGGGATTGAAACTATTCATGCTCAGTGGCACCAAACAACATATGGGTGCTTAATCAAAGTAAGTAAAATAGAATAATGAAAACTGGTGACTGGAATTTAAAATATTTTCCAAAAATGATCTGTTTGCTCCACTGTAATTCATCATGCTGTTTTAGTAACCAGTTTCATTTCCCGACTGGCTTAGAGTCTTCTATTTACTTAGAGTCCTAGTCTAACAGAGAAAAGAGAGTGATTTAGTCCCCAGAGGCCTTCACTCATCTCTCCTCATGTGGCTTGCTTCAGTTTTAAAATAGCAGCATCCTATCTGGTTGTTTTGCAATGGAACTAATGGAGTCTATAGAGAAATAATATTTCTTTTACACAGAGAAAGGCTTCTGAGGCTGGCCAACACTTTTGCCATGTTAAGGACTCATGAATAACAGTAAAACAGGATAGTTCCACTTCTCAAAAAAAAAAAAAAATACAGGAGATAGAGACCATGTATACAGTACATAAAGAATGGGATATGTTTAAAAAAATTCATTCAGAGTCAGCCACAGTGAAACTTTCTAGGAGAAGACAGTCTTGTATCTTCCAATGTTTCTCTAAACATTTGAGGCTACTTTGTACAAAAAGATTGTTGGCGCTGGTTTGGGGAGTTGCTTGTTGCATGTATTCCAGAGGGGCAAGGCTGCCAGCAGCAAAATAAAACCTCCCAGCAGGACACAGAAACCACTAAAATAAAATGCAATCTCATAGGTCTGGGTCCAGTCATAAAACCAACCTGAAAAGAGAGTAAGGGAAAAAAATGAGTAAAATGAGTTTGATAAAAATCATGACTATAAAGCTCCTACTCTCATTTCATCAATTTTATATACAGTTAGAATTAGGATGCACATTACCCCATCTACTTCCAAAGTGGCCTATAGGGAGTTAGAAGAGGAGACCCAACTATTTGGGCAAAATTAAGCAGACAGTTTGAGTTTCTTCCAAAGACAGAATAAACACAATTCTCTGAGCAAGTATATTGGCTTTTTCAACCATATCAAAGTGATTTTGATAAATCATTACCATGAGACAGTCTATGCAGACTTATTTTCCACAACTCTGTGCTATTTTTACAATCTGAACACCAGAAATCTTCCAAAGAACAGTAAAATGGTTGATTTGAAGAGAAGTATCTTACCAACAATTGGTGGTCCAAGGCTATTTCCAAGTCCAGCAAAGAACATTAATATCCCATAAGCATGGGCTAATTTTTCGATTCCCACTGTCTTTGTGGTCACATATGGGAAGATGGACCAATTACCAGTAAGAAATCCTAGGATCCCAGAAAGTATTGCCAATGTGACATAACTTTTGGCAAATGGAATTGCACACAAGGCCAGGCCCATGCTAATTAAGGTAGCCACATAAAGATATAAGGTATTAATCCACTTGAAGTCAGCCAATATCCCCAAAATGAGTTTACCAACTGCTGTCATAATGCCAATGATGGAGATCAGAGGCATAATGAACTCTTCTTCTTTCACGTTTGAACTTCTGGCCACATCTTCCATAAGCAGTGACGGTGGAAACCCTCCAATGTCAAACAGAAAGATAGCAATGAAGAGGGCTGAGAAGACTTTGTTTTTAAAAAGAGCCACAGTTTCTCCACAGTAGTTTTTATATAACTGCCACTTCCTCTTGGCAAGCTGTTTGCAAAAATATGTTTGTTCTGCCACTTTCTTTTTGTACGTTTCAGTCTCTTTAGTGTGTGCCGTAGTAGGGTTTTTATGAAGTACATTCTCTTGTCTCCAGTCATTAGCTAAACTGCTCTTACATGTTTCCTCACTACTGCATCTCTTCTCAAGAATGCTTATGTTCTCTTCAAGATTCTTCTCTTTTTCATTGTAAATGGAATATCTATCTGGTATATTTTCCAGAACTGTTTTTTCAGGCAAAGGACAATCAGAGGCCTGGAGAGGTCGCATCAGACTGCCGCAGGCTAATATATTTAAAGCTAAAGCACCCACGATCAGCAGGCATCCATCCAGTCCATAGAACTCAATCAGCAACCTCTGCAAAGCAGCATATATAAAAAGTCCAATGCTTGAACCTAGAAAAGAAACAGGAGCTGTTCAGTCTTAATCTCTTCCTACTTGGGAATCTAGGGACAACATTACTAGTATGACAATTCAACATCTTTTAACACTAGCATTCATGTGTGCTTTCATAATAAAATCACAAGAATATTAAACATAGTGATAATAATAATAATAGTAAATCTGGTATAATATTTAAAAATCAGCATGAATAGTTCAGACACTGTGTGAAGCATTTCATATTGCATAATCTTTTTTAATCCTTATGATGATGCTACTGAATAGGTCTTACTACTTCCTACCTACACATGGCATGACCAAGGGCTAGAACAGTTGAGAAACCTGCCAAATGACATTGTTAATGGCATGAATAGGAGTAATACTCAATTAGTCTGACCCAGGAGCCTGTATTCTTAACAAATACCTTAGGCAACTGCTTTTTATTTTTGCATTTATTGTTCTCCAGGTTCCTTGCAATATATTTATTCCCTCTGTGAAAGCAGATCCTCATCTGGTATTTTTGAGGTGAAGAATGTATTTTAATTTGAGAATAATTACAGTGGTTTAATAGTTCAAATCCATTGCAAAATGACCAGACTAAATGGTTTATATTAATAAACTAATAGAAGAATGCAGGGGGAGGTGCAGCAGAAGAATAGATTAGAATTTGATAGGATATTTAAATGACCAAATATGGTCCAATTTGCACATCTATACAACATTGTATATTCTCCACCTTTTTAGCACAGCTTAACACTAAAAACACTGGACTGGCAAGTTTATATGAGCAGTGTATTCAAATGCTCAGATTTCAATTTTTTTAATATAGTATTTTAAAATTTAATATTGAAAATTGCCATGTGAAAAAACAGGAAAGAAATAAATAGTTCTGTTTTTAAAAATAGTCTAGGTAAATTGATCATACATTTTAAATGATCTATTCCAAACTACATCATAGCCCCAGTAGGGTGCCCAGCTTGCTGCAAATAATCATCTTATCAAAAAATCTTACAGATAACCAAATGGTCCTATCTTGGAGTTGCAAAAGAGCATCCTTCTTTAAGACCAGCACTCTCCCCTCCGAACATTTTAAAAAGTTATTAATTCTTTCATCCCCAAAGAAAAAAATCTTTATATGCACATGTTAATTCATAGCTCATACTAAATTAATTGCAGCTAAAATAGCATTTTTGTATGACCAATAAGGGAGCATCTCTTTGCCAACTACTGAGAAATAATAAAAGAAAATTTAATTCTTCCCTCATCTCTTAAAAAGTGGCACATACTTCAAAAGTTAAATGCACCACAGAAAACAAACTGAAAGAATTGAAAACAAGAAAATTACTTCATGTCCTCCTATATGGCATCACCATCTATTCACTTTAATCTATATTTGTATCTAACATTTCTTTGTATAGGTTCGAAAAAATTTCATGTTATTTTGTGCCTAAAAATACTCTGGGTATTTTGAAAATTCTATGTTTTGAAGTTTAGTTGAAAAAATCTCCAATACTCACCAACCAAGTTTTCTGTCAATGTCATGCAATATAAAGAAAGCATTCAAGTCAACCCAGCAGATACTGACTGAACACCTATGATATGCTAAGTACATGGCAGAGTAGCAAAATCAAATTACAAATTGAACACCAGTTTTTTTAGCCTATTGACCACAAGAATACAGTCACGTCTTTGGTGTAGGAATTCTTTCAAGGCAATAGTGAAGAGTAATTCAGAGCTATCTTGTGGAATGGTGTAAACTGTAAGACAATAATTTTTTATCTACAAAATGAAAATGTTAATTTAAAAACCATCACTGTAAAGAGAAGACTGAAACAAAGCACTAATTATGCTTCCATGCATGTCTAGATTATATATTTTCAGAAAGAAGGAAAATACTAGTTGATGTTCAGGAAAACTGAAACAGTAAGATATAGACACAAATGCTTTACTCATTAATATCAGGGAACAATAACTTTCTGTGAAGAGCTGGAAAGTAAATATTTAAGGTACTGTTGGCATTACAATCTCTTTTATGAATATATTGCTCTTGAAGCATGAAAGCCATCAGAAAGATACTTAAAAGAGTAGAACATTGTGTTCCAATACATTTTTATTTATGAACATTGAATTTAATTTCAGATAATTTTCACATGTCATGAAATCTTTTGATTTTTTTAACCATTAAAAATGTGACAACTAGGCCTCCCTGGTGGTGCAGGGGTTAAGTCTCAGTGCTATCAAGCTATCACCAACCACTGTGGCATGAGTTCAGTCCCCAGCCAGGGAGCTACCCACATGGCAGAGTAGCCCTCTCCTGTCTCACATGCTGCTCCCCTCAGCAGTGTATTTCAGTTGGTCCTCCTGTTCTGCTCCCCACTCTGTCTCTGTGAATCCTCTCACCCCTCACACCTCTGGCCTATACCTTGATTCTTGCATGCATAAATAAGTGAATCTTTTAAAAATAAACAAATAAAACAAAACAATAAAAGTAAAAACTATTTTTAGCTTCTGAGCTCTCCAAAAGGAGGCAGTAGGCCAGATTTAGTCCATGGGCGTTAGTTTACCAAGCCCTGTTCTTCATGGAGAAAGATAGCTTCCCTAGAATCTTGTGGGAGAACCTGTCAATTTCTCCACGTTCCAACTGCTTTGGATTCTCCATCTGTTGTTGTTGTTTTTTTCTTCTATTTCTTCCTCCACTTGTGCCTTAGCCATTGCTTCAGTCTCTGGCTGGTCTCTCCCTAGACCTGGATTCACATTTCTCCCCTGGCAAAGCTTCTTTCCTTAACTACTTTGGGGAAGTATTCAGCTTCATTTAATGATTGAAACTTAATGATACGGAATCACGTTGTTGTCACCAAGTTGGCCCAAGAAACAAAACATTAGTTTGGGTCCTTTGGGAAGACACACCACTGAAGTTATTCAGCTTATTTAAAGAAAGCCCAGCCTCCAGGCAGACACATCCATTAGCAAGTAGCATTTGTAAACTTACAACTTTCAGAAAACTTTCCAGTTTTATCTCCTAAGCAAACTCATAAAATATTGGCCTCTGGAATTTTGGTAAGTTATCTAAACAGCTTAGGGGAAAAAAAAAATCTATCCAAAAAGTGAAACATGATTTAAAAATATCAAAGGGAGGAGAGAGGTTTTATATTTACACTTTCCCTCCTCAATAATCATCTCTTGATTATTAAAAGAATAGCAAGAGTAAATAGCCTATCATTTGGATATTCGCATAAGCCAGTGAAATGTATTTATAAATCTGTACTTTAGAAGATTTGTAAGTTCCATAACAAACATAGGTGGAAAAATCAGCATTAGTCTCTGAGAGTGACCTGAAAGGTCTCCATTTTCCTTCCATTTTTCCTATCTTTCTCAAAAAAGATACACACACACACACACACACACGTGTTCTCTGCTTCTTTTAAAGATTTATTTATTTATTTATACAAGCACCGGGTACAGTCAGAAGCACGGGAGGGTGAGAGAATTCACCAGAGCCGGAGCAGGGAGAAGAGCAGACAGACTGACGAAGTACACTGCTGAGGGGAGTAGCCCACGGCAAGAGAGGTCTGCTCGCCATGTGGGACCCTCACTGGTGGCCGAAGATCCAACCGGTGCTGCAGAGGCTTTGGGCAGCTTTGCAACCCAGCGCTCAACCACTGCACCACCAGGGGAGGCCTTCTGCTTCTTTTAGTAAGGCTTTATCAGTATGTGATTCTCAATTTCCTGGGCCCATAGCTTTCTTTTTATGTATTATACTGGACATCTAAAATCCCAGAGTTTTCATATAAGTATTTAGGATTTTTTTTTTTTAAGTTACACCCCTATTTATGGTGAAGAATAAAATTTCCTTCCAGGATTAGAGTAACAAAATGGTGCTTCCACAGTGTTACCTAGGAAGTGGTTGGTTAAACATCTCTGTGCTTGGTAACTTTTAACTCTAATTAGAAGGTTAACTAATGACAATGCTGTACTGATTTTGAAAACATACCTGTTGAAATCAGGCCAAGTGCAAGGCCTCGGCGGCTCTCAAAATACTCACATGTAATGGTCACTGTGGCAGTGTATAGTAAACCACATCCAAGACCTAAACATAAAAAGACATCACATAAATTGAGAGAGATTATATTACTTTAATGAAAATAAAGAAAGGAATAATTATCATCAACAGGATATTCTTACTGAAGGACAGAAACTACTCAGTGTCAGGATTCCTAGGTCCCTGCAATGTTAGTTTTACAGCTCTAGTGGACACATTCGGACAGGCCAAAAAGAAAAAAAAACCCACCTAATTTCTAAAGCATGAATAAATAATACAAATTTAAATTAAGACATGAAAAGAAAATATAAAAAACACATTTTTAAAAAATTAAGACATTATTGGTAGGTACAGAAAATAATAAATTATACACCAAATAACAAAATTTAAATAAACTTGCCCGTTACATCTTTCTACCAAGTCTCTCCCCTCAACACAGCGTTCATTCTCTAAACCCTCAAAAAATTTTTTTGAATCTGGGCCTCCCTGGTGGCGCAGGGGTTAAGTCTCAGTGCTATCAAGCTATCACCAGCCACTGCGGCATGAGTTCCAATCCCCGGCCAGGGAGCTAACCCACATGGTGCAGCAGACCTCTCCTGACTCACCTGCTGCTCCCCTTAGCAATGTATTTCAGTCCATCTGCCTGTTCTGCTCCCCACCTGTCTCTGGTGACTCCTCTCACCTCCTGTACCACTGGTCTACATCCCAGTTCTTGTAGGCATAAATAAATTTTTAAAAATCTTTAAAAAAGGTCTCCCTGCTGGAGCAAGGGTTTAAGACACAACCTATGAAGCTAATCGCAGTCACCGCAGCACGTGTTTGATCCCCGGCCAAGGAGCAACCCACATGGCGCAGCAGACCTCTCCTGACCCTCCCGCTGCTCCCCTCAGCAGTGTATTTCAGTCAGTCTGCCTGTTCTGTTCCCCACTCTGTCTCTGGTGGATCCTCTCACCGCCCACACCTCTGGCCTGTAGCCCCGTCCTTGTATGCATAAATAAACAAATCTTTAAAAAAAAAACTTAAAAAAAATTTTTTTTAATCCCCTTCATCATCCCATTTTGCTAGCACGCACACTCCAGTCTACAAAGCAGAGGTCCTCAGGCAGGTCCTCTGGACTTCTCTGCTCATCTCATGACAGCAAAATTCTTATTTTTCAGTTTTAGAGATGCATATGAGATGCATAGAGTAAAATGTCATGATGGCTTCATTTAATTTAAAATATCTTCACACACAAAAAGCAGAAACAAGTACAATAAAATATATTAACAGCCGTTAAGTTTCAGTGGTGGTTATATGTGTGTGGTTGTTTGCTGCATTCTTCTCCACTTTTCTGTAAAATTGAAGTTCATTTATAACTAAGAATACCTTACAACTAACTTCCCTTTTTCGAGACTCAAGGGTGACATTTATCTCTAGATCTTCTCCAAGGCTCTGATTTGTTAGCTAGTCTTTTTCTTCTTATTAAATTCTTGGTATACTCAGTTTATTTTTCATAAAATTTTCCTCTAGCATCTAACTCATGACTTTCTTCTGCAACATCATTTGTTCTTGAGGATCAATCTATGAACAATATATAAACCATAATCTAAAGTTAAATTTTAACATGGGGTCATAAAGTGAATTATTATTATTATTTTTTTAAATCACACAATAAGCTTTATTGGGCATTGTGGAGACAGAATTGCATCACAGGGAAAGTCTCTGATAACATGCAATCATTTAGAGATTGCAGTTGAGTAGATCACCATTCAGAAGAGGAAAGAAAGGGAGCACCCTGGAGACAAAGGAGCAAAGGAGGTGCCAAAATGTAGGTGATGTTGCTCAGCAGCTCTGGCTGGGATCCTCTGGATCAGAGAGCTCCAAAGTTCCATAGAAGGCTGGAGACTTAAAACTATCACCTTGTCATTGAACAGCACTTGCAGGGTAAATTATCACAGAGATGCAAAGCAAGCAGGCTCTAAATTGCTACAAATCTGCTTTTTTTTCTTTATACTTTATTTTTCATTAGGTGAATTATTCAGATAATTTTCACTACTTTTATTTGCTACCTGGACTATGATTAAAAAGGATACATGGACTAAATTAATCTACTGTGTAAATACAGTAGGAAATTAGTAATAAATAATCCAGGACTCAGATGGCATAAAAAGTCTTCTTAAAAAAATGAGATAGCTGGGCCTCCCTGGTGGCGCAGCGGTTGAGCGCTGGGTTGCGAAGCTGCCCGCAGCCTCTGTAGCACCAGTTCGATCCCCGGCTGCTCCCCGGCCACAGGAGGAGGGTCCCACATGGTGCGCAGACCTCTCCTGCCACCCGCTGCTCCCCTCAGCAGTGTACTTCGGTCCTTCTGCCTGCTCTGCTCCCCGCTCTGGCTCTGGTGAATTCTCTCACCCTCCCGCGCTTCTGACTGTACCCAGTGCATGTATAAATAAATAAATAAATCTTTTTAAAAAAAAATGAGATATCTTAAAACAATTACACTTTAAGATAACTTTTAAAATAAGGCAGCCTTTTATATGAGTTAAGGGAAAATCACTATGACACTAAAACATGACTTGGATTGGTGTATGCTGTTGTCTACTATATATGACACTTCAAGACGTGAAATAAGTAACTGTCCTGAACAATGAATTTTGTGAAGTCAAAGAAATGTCACCCTTAACTAAGAATATACATCAGAAAGCCCTTGGAGAGGGAATGAATTTACTTTTCTGTGATTTGGTTGTCAAGGCTCTGTCAAATGTTAGCTATTAGAGACAAGAGAAAAAGACATTTCTGATTACTAAATGCCAATGCCAGAAAAGTTGAAACAGCAACTTTTAAACTTTTGACCTAAGATGAAAAGGAAAGAACTTTTGAAAAAAATATTTCAAGGTCATGGACTTCAGATAAGATTATCTGATTTTATAAAATATAGTAGAAATTTTAAATATCTTTCTGTAAACTTTGTAAAAAAGCAGTCGAGGGCATAATGTCTTCTCACATCTGTGTCAGGATGACCTAATAACCAGCAGTTATTAAATAGGGCCCCTGAGTTCTTTCATGGAGACTGTGAAATCAAAATTAACTTCATAGTAATATTAACATGTTATCCAATTTTTTCATTGTGTTCACATTTATGCTAATGGTGCAAAAGAGATGATAGGTAAATCTTCAAGAGCCCTAGCACAAATCAAAGTATTTATTGGTGCCAAAATTGGGTCTTCCTATGCTTCAACACCACACACTCACATCACAGTAAAAAAAATAAAATAAAATAAAATTTTTGAAGACTCTTCATTCAAATGATAATAATTGTTGCAAGGAAAAGGACTTCAGTAATTGTTTTAATAGACAGCTAAAATAACCACTTTTTTTTTACATAACCCTGCTTGTATTTGACAGAATGTCAGGCAAGCTATGGGTTTTTAGAGTATTTAGCAGATATTTTCTTGAAAAGAAACTAGCAAGGAAATAATTGACAATGATTATTACCAATGATAAGAATTCAAGTGTTCCAGTAAAAATTAGAATTTTTGAAAACTCATAGATCCATCACCATGAATTTGACAGGTTCCCAATAAATATTTTCTGGTGAGACTGTTGGCATCAGTGATATTTTGATGCTGCATAACAAAATGGGCCAAAAATTTTAAGTTCTTAAATAACTAAGTGAACCAATATTTTTCAAATAACCAATTCATGATGTTTCAAAATCAGGCCTGAATGAAGATTTATTTAAAGTACAGAACAAATAAATGCAACAGAGTATGAAAAGTATATTGACATGGTATCAGGCTCCAAACTGCAATTAGCCTTTGAAAGACTCTCACTTATTGCATTTTGGTATAATAGCAATGACCTGAAAAGGGTACTGAAAATACTTTCTTCCCCTTTCACACTTTATGTGAGATCAGATATTCTTCACATATTTCAGTCAAAAAATGTATTACAGAAAAAAATAGATCAGGGGCCTTCCCGGTGGCGCAGCGGTTGAGCACTGGGTTGCGAAGATGCCTGCAACCTATGCAGCGCCAGTTTGATCCCCGGCTGCTCCCCGGCCACCAGAGGAGGGTCCCACATGGCGCGCAAACCTCTCCCGACGCCCGCTGCTGCCCTCAGCAGTGTACTTCGGTCCTTCTGCCTGCTCTGCTCCCCGCTCTGGCTCTGGTGAATTCTCTCACCCTCCCACGCTTCTGACTGTACTCAGTGCTTGTATAAATAAATAAAAATAAATCTTTTTAAAAAAAAAAGAAAAAATAGATCAACCATGCAGCACATATGATAATCCAGGCATATTATATAAAGTCAGATATTAAAGTAACTTGCAAAAAAGATAAAATAATGTCACTATTTTTATTAAATGTTGATTGATTTTGAAAAGAAAGTTCTTTATCATATGTATATTATTTATGTTAACACATCCTGTTTTGTTATTATTTAAATTGCTAAACAAGTATTTTGATATTGCTCACATTAATATAGTAAAATTTGACAGAATATCAATAAGTATAATCCACTTAATTAGAAAATTTCTTGGAGTTGTAAATAAAATTGTGTAAAGGTTCCTGAAACTAAAAAGTTTGGAAACCAGGGCCTCACTGGTAGCACAAGGGGTTAAGTCTCAGCACTACGAAGCTAGCCACAGCCATTGCAGCATGAGTTCAATCCCAGGCCAGGGAGCTAACCCACATGGCACAGCAGACCTCTCTTAGCTTGCCCGCTGCTCCCCTCAGCTGTGTATTTCAGTCACTCTACCTGTTCTGCTACCCCCGCCCCCATCTCTGGTGAATTCTCTCACCTCTCACACCTCTGGCCTGTACCCCAGCTCTGGTATGCATAAATAAATCTTAAAAAAAAAAGTTTGGGGTCTCCCCGGTGACACAGTAGGTTGAACGCAGAGCTGTGAAGCTGTCCACAGCCTCTGTAGCGCCAGTTTGATTCCCGGAGTGAATTCCGGGAGATTCCCACATGGCGTGGCAGACCTCTCCTGTCTCTCCAGCTGCTCCCCTCAGCAGTGTGTTTCGGTTCTTCTGCCTGTTCTGCTCCCTGCTCTGTCTCTGGTGAATTCTTTTACCCGCCCATGTCTCTGGCCTGTACCCTAGTGTCTGTATAAATAAATGAATCTTTAAAAAAAAAAAGGTTGGAAACCACAGCCTTAAAGCACTCCCTGGTCTCTAGATGGTTTTGATTAGATTCCTACCAGTTAAAATATTCTAGGTATCAAACTTCAAAATAAGTATAATAACTTGTAAACCAAATGCCTGTAATAATTCAAAGCATAGACGTTAGTAAAATATAATTGTTTCCCTTTACTTAAATGGGTGAAAATTAAATACATTTTCATCTTCTGACATTTCCTTTCCACACCTTATGTTCCATTTCACACACTTCTGGGTGAGACCACAGCTTCAGAGTTCTCTTCCTCATCTCCTCACATCAAACCAGACAGCAAGCTTTTTATCACACCCATTGCTTAAATTATCAACAGCCCCTCCCTACCCTTTAACCTCCCCTCCCCATGTTCTGCTAAGGCCTCAATTAACCTCGTCATCTTTTCTGATCTGAAAATGGTCTCCTAATGGTTGCATCAGCTTCCAGTACCTTTTTCACAAATCTGTCTTCTAAATTCTAATAGCATGATTATTATACAGTTCTCATCATGTCATGCTCCTGTAATAAAATCCTTTATTATCCAGCCTCTGTGGCACATGATGTTTGCAGCTCCCCCTATGACCTGTGCTCTCCTTAACAAATGTTTATGAAAAGGCTGCTGTTACCCATCATATCTCATGCTTTGAGGTCCTGGAATGTCTTCCTTCCTCTACCCTCACTCCCTTTCCTACCTATGTCCACTTGTCCACAACCTACATGTCCCTCAAGACTCAGCTTATGTAGAAATTCCTTCCTGAAGACTCCTTCAACATTCCCCCCCCCCACACACACATACAACACCAGCCTTGCACATTGGTTTCGTTTTATTATTGCACTTATTCTGTGATGTTACAAGTTAAATACTGACAATTCTATTGCATTAACTAGATAAGGAGTTGCTACCCAAGGATAGGTTGTTCTTATTAATCCATGTATCCAAGTGCCATGTTTGACCTGGCACAGAATGTTTTTAAAAGACTACTGAACGAACATCCCACAGAAGTTATTCTATTACCTTATCCCATTATCTATTACTTTATCCCCTTATCCCCTTATCTATTACCTTATCCCAGACACACTGTCTGTTTGAACACATATACATGTTTTATATATTTTAGATAATATCTTTATATCTGCTTTCCAATTAAAAGATACTAATACTTTACTTAAACAGTCTAGAAATCAAATCTTAGCTTAACAAATATGATTTTTTTAATTTTAAAATTATTTATGTAATAGGGAAGCATTACTAGAAATGCAGAATATAAATTATATAGTTTGAAAAAAATGATACAACTAATTTAAAACTGCAGTGCACTATAGGATGGTGCTTTGGGCAAATAATAAACTACTGCAGTTTCTCATTTTTCTCAGTCCTTAGCTATAAACTGAAAATCACATCAATCAAATCAATAAGAAATTATGGGAAGATAATATAAGTAAAGTAGAACACTCTAATGTTATAAATTTTTTTTATTAAAAATATATAGCAAATATCATTAACATCTCTAAGGAAATAACATGAATAAATAACCCAAAATGCAATTCTGATTTATTTGTGGGGGACAAGCAGTAAAACCTTTGGAATTGGAATTGTATACATACTTTGAAAAAAGTTTATGAATTATTTTAAAATAGTCCCTCATTTTATGCATATTTTATGTGTGACTGAATAGACATTTATAAAGCTACATTTTTGTATGAAAATTCCTCCTTGCAGCATTATTTTTATGAAAAGGAAACATTTTAATAATGTTAAAATCCACTCTAATCCAACCACCTTAAAACATTGTAAGGGTGGGACAATAAAATCCAGACTCTGTCTGTGGGGTGGGTGCTGGGGTAGTGCCCAGAACTTTCTCGTTTGCCCAGTAGAAGTTGCATATCCTGGGATATCCCTTAGTTCTAAGCAAAGTGGGACAGTGGGTGCAGGCACCAGTGTCTTGGTCATTTGAAAAAATTCCCTTTCTCTATGTTCTGAAACAAGCATTTGGACAATCTCTTAGAAGAGCTGAATCAACATGATTTATCATCCTGATTAAAAGAAAGTATAGGCAATTGCATATAATATTCCAGAAGTGTCTACTTCTACAAATGATATTGTGAGTGTAACTTAGGATGCTGAAAAAAAAGATAAATAAGTTTAGAACATTCAAATATAGGTGCGGTTTTTTGTCTGTAACCTAAAACATGTGCACAGAAAGTTTAAAAGTTCAAGCAATGGAGTGTTTTTTGATTGACATTATTCTAAATTCTATCTACTTAGCATGAGTATCCTGAACATGACATTGACTAGTTAAGAGCACAGACTTGGAATCAGGCCGGTTAGGGCTCACCCCAATTCAACTGTACTGGTTGCATGACTTTGGGAATTTGAAAGTTACTTAAAGTCTCTGACTCTTCTTTTCCACCTCTTTAAAACAGTCTCACAAGATAGCTGTAATGATTAGGAGGCATAAAAAATGTAAAAGATGTAATATCTGTGTCTGGAATATAATAAAGTACTAAAACATAGCCATTATATTGGTATATCTTTTTCACTTTTCACCTAAGAACTAAGGCATTATGTAGTTCCTTATTATAACTGAGCAGTCATGAATGACAAAAGACTATCTTTAAGCATGCAACCATTAAAATCCAAAAAAAAAAAAAAAAAAGTTTATAAAACTCTAACTACCAAAATGCACCATGCATGAAATAACCTTTCTCACTTGCCATTATAAGGATAGGAGAATCAGACTATCTATGAATGTGTTTCTCCCCCATCAAAATTATGCCATTAAAATACTCAGTATTTTATCAATATTTTTGATATTTTATATTATAATTAAACACCTATATAACACTAATTTCTTTTCTATATTCTCAGTCTGTTACACAAGTATTTCTGATTGAAGCAAACCTGTTCTATAGCAAGAAATAACTCCTGAGGTCTGAGAGTTCTGAAAAGAATTTAAAAGGAAGAAGATATAGATATTAAACTTCTCTATGTATATATTATCTCATGAATAGTCATAGTATCTCTGTGAAGTCATATTAGTCCCATTTTATAAAAAATGAAAATGGAAGGTCAGATATATTTGAATGATTTTCCAAGTACAAACAAGTGATAATGGAATTATGCTAATATTTATTGCATTATCTCATCAATCCACGATACCTTATAAAGTAAATGCTATTATGATGCTCACTGTAAAAACTGAGAAAACAGAAGTTAAGTAACTTGTCTAATAAGACCTGAAACCATAAAATACATAGAAGGAAATACAGGCGAAACACTACGTGATTTGCACATCTAAGACATCTTTACAGACACATCACCCAAAGCAGTGATAGTGAAGGCAAAGATAAACAGCTGGGACTACATCAAATTAAAGAGCTTCTGCAGAGCAAATGAGACAATAACAAAAACAAAGAGAAACACCACCGACTGGGAGAACATTTTTGCACACAACGCTAATGATAAAGGACTGATCACAAAAATCTGCAAAGAGCTGATGAGACTCAACAACAAAGAAAATAATCCAGTCAAAAAATGGGCAGAAGAGCTAAAAAGAAAACTTCTCTGAAGAGGAAATGCAAATGGCCAACAGGCATATGAAAAAATGTTCAACATCACTTGTAATCAGGGAAATGCAAATCTTACACTAGTGAGAATGGCACATATTAAAAAAACTAGCAACAACAAATGTTGGCGAGGTTGTGGAGAAAAAGGAACTCTCCTGCACTATTGGTGGGAGTGCAAACTGGTCCAACCACTATGGAGAGCTGTGTGGAGATTTCTGGATCTACTAAACATAGAGCTTCCATATGATCCAGCAATTCCACTCCTAGGTATTTACCCAAAGGACACAGAAACATCAATTCCAAAGAGTACCTGCACCCCTATGTTCATAGCAGCACTGTTTACAATAGCTAAGCTTTGGAAACAACCCAAATGCCCAAAAATAGATGACTGGATCAAGAAGATGTGGTACATATACACCATGGAATATTACTCAGCCTTCAAAAAAGATAAACACATGCAATTTGCAGCAACATGGATGGCGCTGGAAGGGATCATGCTCAGCAAAATAAGCCAGAAAGAAAAAGAAAAATACCGGATGGTCTCACTCATAGCAGGAATCTAGAAAACTTAAATAAGGGACCAGGAAAATGAATAACTATAAGAAAGTGAAAATCAAAATCGACAAACAACTATGAACCAGAGACAACTCTATGGAGGGTGGGGGGCAGGGAGGGGAGGGTCTGGGGTCAAAATAAGGGGGTTGCAATTGTATGGGGAATATAAAAATAAAATTTATTTAATTTAAAAAAAAAAAGTAACTTGTCTAGAGTCATCATGTTGATAAGTGAATAAGTTAAGTTTAACCCACATGATCTGACCCCAGAGCCTGCATGCCTGCCTGTTAGTACTTGTTCTTCCCTGAACTAGCCTGTCTTTCTTAAGAGACTATCTATTTCATTCCAGACAAATGAAATTGCTTGGAATTACAATTGTGGACAGAATAAATGTTTGATGAATGTTATCACTAGAACAAATCTTTCTCTTTTTTTAATGAACTAATGATACAGAAAAGAGAATGAGTTTAGACCGTGTAACGATTTTCCTTTTCAACTGAATATTCTACTTCAAGTGGTGATAGAATGGAAGTGTCATTGTTCACTATTATCACATTTATTTATGCCACAAATATTTATAAGCCCTATATCATAAGCGTACTGATGAAATAAAAACCACAAAGACATCCACTATGGTATAAAGTGTTCATAATCTGCTAACAAGATGTAATTGACAGGGCCTAATAATTACCAGAGTGAGCAATATTTTTATTAATTGAAACCCTGCTCAATTTTTAATTTTCATTTTATTTTCATTTTGCTTGACTGCATTTAATCCTCATAAAACTTATGTGAGGTAGATTTCTTAGTCTGCCTTCACAGATGAGGGGGATAGTCAATCATGGAGATCAAGGTCACAGAACCTATGTCTACTGACCTGAATCCCAGTGTTCTCTCCATAAGCTGTCAATTTCTTCCTAGCAGCAGGTTTTAGAACCTATTACCAAATCAGAGTAGTATGTAGTCTTCAGACCTGAGTATGTTTTCTGATCCAGAATCCATTAAATGAAAGAGAAAGTGGGATTCCAGGGAAAGGGACATTCAATAAATACTGTGGCAAATATGTATATAATGATACCCTGAATCTTTCCCCCAAAAGAACTATGCCCACTTATTTAGACAATTGTACACTAGGGTGAGTGGGATACCTTCTAAGTATGGTTGGACACTAGATGTGAGCTAGCATTGTAAACCAGGGGTATGAAGCATTGTTAACCAGAGGTATGAAATCATTTGTATGATTTCCCTTTAGAGTAGGTTTATAGGGGATGGGAGGGGTGTCAGGTGATGTATGGGATCATGGTCCAGATCTGGTTCACAGTGAGTCCACTGAGTTCAAAGATCATTCCTCCAGTTGCTGATATTTAATTGGAGCACACACACATGGTAGTTGGTATAACTCGTAAAATATTCCTAGGCTAGTTGATTAAAAGATTTTATAGGAAGAAGAGCCAAGTAGAAATGGGTAAGCCCACCACCATGAGCCAAATGAGTAAATCAAGACCAATATTAAATCCTATGTAATTAATTGGAGATGATGGGTTCATGGAAGAGGGGGACAGGGTTGGCTATTAAAAAAATTAACCAAATCAATATCAATTTCATGGTTGGTAAAGCTCTTTCCACTGCTCTAGAAAATTTGAAATTTAGCTGTGGGAGTTAGTTAATATGGCCTTTTTCTTTCTATACATCCTTAGCTTTTCTTCCACACAATCACATGTATATAAATCGTAAACAATGTAAACACATTTTTTCTTTTTAAAAATTCATTTTCATCTATAATCTGTAGCATAAACTCACTTTTCATCAATTTTTAAGTAGTGACAAATTTAGATACATACTCACAAATGCCCTACCTAGATTAACCTTGAAATCATGTGTAGGAATTAAATCTCATGAAAATTTTAAAGTGTAGTCCACAGTTTAGGGGAAATACCCAAATCCTACTAAAGGCATAATGATTCAATTTTCTGCATAAAAAGGGTATTGTCCTAAAAGGAATAATGGAATTTTCATACATATATACAAATATCTATGTTTTCATTTTTATGATTTAAGACAAGAATGCAAAATTTTATTCAATGAAAACTCTAAAATTTTATACCAAAAATAAATATTTTTGCACCCATAGATTCAAACAATGTTAAGCACTATAGGGAATATAAACTACCAAATATATACTACCTGCTCTCAAAAATCTAACAAGTGACTGACTCATTTAGATTAAAATTGAGTAGCATTGGGGTATGTAATTAAAGTAAAACACACTTTAAGAAACACTAAAATAAAAGCACTAACAATAATTGTAAAAGTGTGAACCTAACAGCTCTTGGGTCACAGTGGCTCAAACCCATGTCTCTGAGCTAAAAGCCTTTAGTTATTGAATTTACTTCTCCAAGCTTCCTTGTTCCCTCTCTGTAAAATAGATTTTGTGAAGGTTAAATAAGATCATGCAAAGCACCGAGGCTAATACACATTAAGTACTCAATGTAAAAGTAAAAAAGTGGATTTTTGATAGTCAACAAAATTAGGTTCTTTCAGGTACTAAAAAGAAACCTCAAACCTGGGGGCCTCCCTGGTGGTGCAGCGGTTGAGCACAGGGTTGCGAAGCTGCCCGCAGCCCCTGCAGCACCAGTTCTATCCCTGGCTGCTCACACATGGTCCGCAGACCTCCCCTGCCTCCCGCTGCTCCCCTCAGCAGTGTGCTTCGGTCCCTCTGCCTGTTCTGGCTCTCGTCAATTCTCTCACGCTTCTGACTGTACCCAGTGCTTGTATAAATAAATAAATAAATCTTAAAAAAAAAAAAAAAAAAAAAAGAAAAGAAAAAGAAACCTCAAACCTGGAATCATCTTTTTCAAGTTTCCTACCAACAGTTCCTGAGAATACAAGTCTGGTGATAGTTAACACTGAATACAATGAGTGTGCTACATCACAAAAGCATTCCCCCAAATCTGCCAGTGCTCTCAACCCTAAGCCCTTTCTGCAATGCTTTTCCTCCTCTGTAATCACGTCGTTAGTCATCCCCATGACTCAATTTTCTCCATTCATGTCTTATCTTTACACAAATTATTAAGAGCTTTAAAATCTCCTTTCTACCTCTGCTATGAATTTATGATTTGTGTCTTTGACACTGATGCTGTGGAAAAGCAGGATGTTTAGAACATAAACAGCTCCAGAGTGCCCTGTTCAGCCCCCAGTATGAAAGGGACCACTTCCTAAGTGACAGATGTCAGGGGCACTCAAGTTTCATGTTCCCTACTGCTTTCCCTTTCTTGTGCTACAGAGACAAGATGAAATGAAAAGCCTTCCTGCACCTTACAAGAAAACATGAAGTGTATGTTAAAACATATTTATTCTTTCAAATATGTTGATTCAATGGGTGGATATTTTATTAAAGCAACTTTTTTTTTTTTTGGTGATGGAGTCTTTGAAAGTAAATTATTACTGAACACTTTCACTTCTTATATTAACTGAATAATAAACCAATGTAACAGTGTTTAACTCTTGATGCTTAGAAAAGTGGTAGTACCAGGTTTCTTACCTACAACAATTCCATAGGAGAAAAACAGAAAGTAGATATTGGGGGCAAAACTGCTCAACATCAGGCCTCCAGCCACCATGAAGCCACTGAAGATAGTCACAGGTCTTGCTCCAAAAGATGAGACACAGAGGCTACAGATAGGACCTAAAATAATAAAGGACACATTCTTTACTTAACAATAGCCTACTTTCCACAATTATATGATCCATCATAAGTTTAAAATATTTCCATCAATCATAAAATAAAAACAACAATCATCAACATCTACCATGTATTTACCATGGACTGGACACTATGTGGGGTGCTTCATTTAAACAATCTCATTACACCCAAATCTTACTGCAGCCTTGGGATAGACACTATCATTTTCCTCAGTTTTTTTTCGTTTGTTTGTTTATTTGTTTGTTTGTTTTTAAGATTTATTTATTTATTTATACAAGCACTGGGTACAGTCAGAAGTGCAAGAGGGTGAGAGAATTCACCAGAGCCAGAGCGGGGAGCAGAACAGGCAGACTGACGAAGCACACTGCTGAAGGGAGCAGCGGGTGTGGCAGGAGAGATCTGCGTGCCATGTGGGACCCTCACCAGCTGGGGATTGAACCGGTGCTGCTGAGGCTGCGGGCAACTTCGCAGCCCAGCGCTCAACCATGGCGCCACCGGGGAGGCCCATGTTTTCCTCAGTTTTTAACAAGAATTAAAGTTTTAAGATGGTGAGATAACATAGTTAAGAAACAGGGCTTCCGGAGTCAGACTTTATTCAAATGTGAGTTCTATTTATTACCTGTCAGCTGTTTGATTTCAGGCAACTGAATTGATCTGTGTTTTAGTTTCCTCATCTGAAAATTGGAATTATAATGGTACCTACCTCAAAGTGCTACTGAGAGGGCAAGTAACTGCACAGATGTCATGGTGATCACAAGGCCTGGTACAAGTAAGTGCCCGATTACTGCAGACATGACAGTGGCAACAGCAGCAGCCACCACAGTAGTTATAGAGGAAGAAGTAAAAACCCAACAGTCTCATTCCTCAGCCCACCTGCTGAACCAGCATATGATTCTGAGGATTTTTGTTTCCTGTGTGTTCCATGAATCTTTTCTACCAACAGCTCCTTTCCAGCACAAGGCCATTCATACAAGTGATTATGAAATCAACTTGAAAACTGAATGTAGCTTATAGTGCCCCAAAGGATAGACGAGAAGGGAAGAGTGGGTTACTACCTTCGTAGAGAATATTCTAAGAGGTGGGGTCAAGTAGAGGAGCACTGTACCCATTAGACATGAGTCAGTACAGCACTATATTCCATGTGTAACCTGAAGTTTAGGGGAGAAAATATTCTATTAACAGACAAGCAGACGTGACCATTACCTGAACCTGTTAGATACATAATTAGCAACTGCTCATATAATAGGATTTAAGAGAGAGTGAAATTCTTTCCCACTACACCTTACCTAAAGTGTGTATAACCACAGAGTTTAGTCTTTTAAAATAAAAGGACATTAAGAGTTATTCAGCCTACTAGTCTCATTTACATGGAAGGAAATTAAAGTTCATAGAGGTTGTCCAAGCCCATGGTACAAAGAGTCATCAATCGGAAGCAAAATAACACACTTTAACAAGACTTGACAAGAATTTTTGACTTGACAAGAATCTTTCAAGATACAAACTATTATTCCCAATTTATAAAAAACACACTTGCTAGGAGAGCTAAAGACAGGGAATAGTAAGGGTTAGGAAAGATGTGGAGCAAATACTCAAACATTGTATCCTAAAGTCAAGCACAACATACTGCATAACCCAGGAATCCCACTTCTGTGTGTTCACCCAATAGAAATGCCTACACCAAAATGTCATAAAAATAAATGTTCATAACAGAACTATTCATACTAGCCAAAAACTAGACTCAGATGTTCATGAGCAGTATAATGTGTGAGTAGATTCCTGCATATTCCTACAGTGGACTATTATATGGCAATAAGAATGAATGGTCTACTACTACCCATAGCAAAACAGATGTATCTCATAAACATTTGTGAAGAAAAAGACACCCAACACAAAAAAGTACACATTGTGTAATGCCAATGATAAAAAGAACAAAAACAGACAAAGCTAATCTATGGTTAGAAGTGAGGATAGTGGTTATCGTTGGAAAGGAGTAGGGAATTATAACTAGAAGGGAGCCCAGTTCAAATTCCAGGCTAATGTTCTGTTTCTGGATGTGAAAGTGTTTATTCCATGGGTGTTTGTGAAAAATTCACCAACTGATACTCTCATAATACACTTTTCTGTACATACCTTTTACTTCAATAATAAATTGTTTTAAGTAACCACACACAGAAAGATGATGTAATCAACCTACAATCTCATTGATAATAAGTGGCAGAGCCAGGTTCCAAAGATGGGGTATATGTACACAATGGAATACTACTCAGGGATCAAAAAAGACAAATTCATGCCTTTTGCAGCAACATAGATGGAGCTGGAAAGGATTGTGAAAAACAAAGTAAGTCAGAATGAGAAATATAAATACTCGATGGTGTCTCTTATAGAGAAACCAAACAAAGGGTCAGATAAAACCAAATTTAAAAATTAACACTTGAAAGTTGATTATAGACTGAGGAATCCTGAAGGGGAGGGGTAAAAACAAAGTGGGGAGGTGACATGATAAACAATGCTAGTGGACTATGGGTGCTTTGGTGAAAGGGGCACTATGGTAATAACACATGAAGGGGCATATTCTCTACTTCCAAAATTCAAACAACAATGTAAACCAACATTACCTCATTTTAAAAAATTATAATAATCTACAATATTTACTTAAAAAATAAAATAGGGGCATCCCTGGTGGCTCAAAGGGTTAAGAGGCAACACTATGAAGCTGTCCACAGCCACTGCAGGATGAGTTCAATCCCCAGCCAGGGAGCTGAACCACATGGCACAGCAGACCTCTCCTGACTCGCCCACTGCTCCCCCTCAGCACTGTATTTCAGTCAGTCTGCCTGTTCTGTTCCCCACTCTGTCTCTGGTGAATCCTCTCACCCCACCCCACCCCCATGCCTCTGGCCTGTACCCCAGCTCTTGCATGCATAAATAAACTTTTAATAAATAAATAAACCTTTAAAAATAAAATGAAAATAAATTCCCCACTTTCACACTGCCATCTGCTGCTTACTTAGAGAAAAATGTATTGGTATAGAGATTAAAGATAAATAATTTCATAGCTAAAAGAGACCTTGGAAATGGTCCAACATCTCATTTTTAAAATGATGAACTGGAGTTCAGAAAGATTATATGATTTGATCAAGAGTCTGCAGCTAATAAATAACAAGGTTAAGGTCAAAGACAGTCTAATATTTTTCCCAAGAGTGAAGTATTTCGGTCAGTGCATACATTTCTCTAGACATCAAGGTACTTTTAATTAATTCAGCTCAAGTAGTTTTATGAATTTATGGCAGATGAAAATGTGTTACTCATACACATTTTGGCATTAAAAAAAGTTTAGAGAAAATTATTTTATTCTTATCCTCAGAACCAGGGTGTTTCTACCTTATTCCTCATCACAAGACTGGTTTCAAGTGATGAACTGAATCAAGGGATTGCCCTAAGGGAATGTTTTGTAGGATGCTTCTGGTCTTTCATTTTGCAGGAAGAGACTTTGGAGCAAAAGCTTGTTAACTCTTAACATGAACCCAGGATTCCATACCTTGGGACCTTAAAATATTTAGAAAAAAGTGGGAAAAGAACCTTATCATCTGGTTGTGAATTTTTTATTTTGATAAGTAATGCCATTTTAAAATGAATGAACTGTCTATTATCACTGTCATTAAAGAAGGAAACTTTTAATAAGGAAATAGTGAGAAGGATATAATTTTAGAGTAAAATGTAAGATAATAAGGAGACAGTGGGATCCAGGCACACACACACATACACACTACATATCATTTTTTTACATTAATTATACATTTAGGGAAAACTTTTCTTGAACTTACAGCTGCATATACATTGGTGTTTGGAAGACATTTTTACTACTGCTACCTTCTGTTTGGGAGATTAATCTTGACTGTTGGGTTAACTGAAAATCCTGAGCTAAATGTTCAGTAGCAGAATTGACAGCTAACGAAGAAAGGTTTAAGGATGGCAGGTGGCATGTGTGGTGCAAAAAGATAAACAATCCTATCCTTTCTAGAAGGATATGCAAGGCTCTTAAGAGACACCGTATTCTCTCATAAATACTCTACTCTGCTGTAGGGACCTGGCAACACTTTTGACACAGTGCTGATACATTCACTCAAAAAAGGTAAGAAACTATTTTAGGGAATAAACTTACAAGTGAAAATAAGGCATGAAGAAAGGAAAAAGAGGATAGGATTTTGAGCATTGCAGCCCCTTAAATACAAAATAAAACAAATAAAAAATAATTTAATAATATCCATTTGCAAATCATACCAATTGATGTACTTTTCAGCAATTGAGGGGAATAAAAAAGAGAAATGAAAACTAACTGCAAAAGTGTTTTGTAATGATCATGTGCAAATTAGAAAACGGAAAGAATGAGATGTTCTAAGAAAGTGAGAATTTTTGCACTTCCCTGGTGGCCTAGGGGTTAAGTCTCAGTGCTACTACCTTGAAGGCCCACCTCGAGGGCCTGAGTTCGATCCCTGGCCAGGGAGCTAACCCACATGGCACAACAGACCTCTCCTGTTTTGCCTTCTGCTCCTCTCAGCAGTGTATTTCAGTAGATCAACCTGTTCTGCTCCCCACCCACACTTCTAGCCTGCACCTTCTACACAAAAATAAATAAATAAAATCTTTTTTAAAAAGTCAGAATTCTTGGGCCTCCCTGTTGGCACAAGGGGTTAAGAGGCAACCTCTGAAGCTATTCGCAGCCACTGTAGCACAAGTTCTATCCCCTGCCAGGGAGCTACCCACATGGCACAGCAGACCTCTCCTGACTCACCCACTGTTCCCCTCAGCAGTATAGTTCAGTCAATCTGCCTGTTCCGTTCCCCACTCTGTCTCTGGTGAATTCTCTCACCCCCCACATCTCTGGCCTGTACCCCAGTTCTTGTATGCATAAATAAATAAATCTTTAAGAAAAAAGTCAGAATTCTCTATAAGAAAGTTATGAAATTGTTTCCTTCAGCTCTTCAGAGTAACTTAGGAACAAACAACACAGTGAAATTTTTTTTTGACTGTTAAAATTAGCAAGGAGGAAGAATAAACCCCTTACACTAAAGAGTATGTTAGTAATATTAACATAGTCTGGATCAATTAAACAAAAAAGTAAATATTTGATCATTGTCCTTCCTTCCTTATTTACCAAATGTTCCCTAGAGCAGTGCTACACAATGGAAATATAAGAAGCCACACATGTGAGTCACATACAGAATTTAAATTTTCTAGTAACTACATTGAAGAAAGAAGAATATGTGAAAATAATTTTCAGAATGCATTTTAGCTAACCTAATAAATCCAAAACAATATCATTTCAATATCATTAATGAGCTGTTTTACATTGTTTTGTTTTGTACCAGTCTTTGAAATCGAATATGTGTTTATTTCATTTATAACACATTTCAAACTCGCCACATTTCCAGTGCTCAGTAGCCACCTGATCATTCTATGGGACAGCACAGCATGGGAATCTCATATGGCAGAAGACACAAAAAAGACCACACACAATCCAGAACCTTAGACCAGAAAGCAAAAGAAACACACATCAAGAGTTTAAAACCTAAGGTCACGGGCAAGAAAGGTTCCAGTCAAGTGTTTTATGATTTTAGAAGAGGAAGAGTATCTGGGGCCAAGGAAATGAAACTTGCTCTGGGTGAAGTATGGTTATATCTAATAAAGGAATGAAAATACATTCCAAAATGTATTTTTTTGGAAACACAATATGGTTTTCCAGCTTGTAATTATTGTAAGATAACTTTGGGAAAAGATTATTTTTGGAATCTAAATCAACTATGCATTTCTCTCTTCCAGAAAGTTTTCAGAGAGTCCCAAAAATGGTGGGATGGCTAGGAGGGTGCATTGAAGCTGTGGTAGGCTTATAGTACAGGGAAAATGTATTTATTCTACTGTGTCCTGATCAATTACAAAGTTCCAGTGGTCAAATTACAGAACTGGTCAAGGACACACCCACAATACCTTCTCTAAATAAAAGGGGGTAAAGAAAATAACCGATGTTTCCAGGTATGACATGGCCTGTCTGCCTCAGAGTCATTTGAGGAGTTAAAATACAGATTTCTGGGACCATTCCAGTAGGAAACTGGCTTTTAGACAAGCTCAAGTGATTTATATACATGCTCAAATTTAAGAGCAACTGAGATATAAACATATATATTCCACCTTTTGTCAAAATCAACCATGTGTTTAAATATGTATATACATACGTATAAATCATCTTTTAACAAAAAGGAGGTAAAGATATCCATTTTTGTATTTTTTGTCAAAAGCAGTGTCATTGGACGCAATTTATTTTTCATGAATTATATGGCACGAGCAGTGCCATTCTCAAGCCAAAACCAACAGTAATTTTCTTTCTTTTTTTTTTTTTAAGAAGATTCTTTTTTTTTTTTTTAAGATTTATTTTTATTTATTTATAGAAGCACTGGGTACAGTCAGAAGCACGGGAGAGTGAGAGAATTCACCAGAGCCAGAGCGGAGAGCAGAGCAGGCAGAAGGACCGAAGCACACTGCTGAGGGGAGCAGCGGGCGGCAGGAGAGGTCTGCGCGCCATGTGGGACCCTCCTCCTGTGGCCAGGGAGCAGCCGGGGATCGAACCGGCGCTGCAAAGGCTGCGGGCAGCTTCGCAACCCAGTGCTCAACCGCAGCGCCACCGGGGAGGCCCAGTAATTTTCTTTATCAATAAATTGAGCAAATCATATCTCCGAGAATTAGCAAGAAGTATGAGATTGAAATCTAAGAAAGAGCTTAAGCCAGAGATAGTTGGAGCTTTAAAAAAATACATGTCTGGGCTCCATCAAAAAACCACTGAATTAGAAAGTCTGAAGGTCAAATCCAGGCAATTATAGGTTAGAATTTTTCTATAGATGATTCTAACTATCTCTCTGGTTAAGAAACACTGATAACCATTTGGGTTATTAACATGAGATAAACTTTTTCCATTTCTAAGATAGTTTCAACCTGTTTGTTGCCTCTATAGAAAAAAAAATTGTCAATAAAGTAGAGGGTTATTATGGCTCATATGTTGCCAGACACTTTTTGCTAATACCATAGTTGTCAGGATTATGCCTTAATTTATGCTATGAAACGTCAAGGGAAGCCAACATCACATATGTTCAGCGGACACCAAATAAAATATGTGAGGGTGCGTGCACACCCAACATATATACATGGTAACTTTTCAAACATTATTTTTTCCCTACTACCTCCTCATTCTTGAACTCTTTGGCATCATGATTCTTCAAAAGCTTTTATTAGCTGATATAAGTGTCTCTGCATCCAGCCAAAGTTAAGTAACTACCCAAGGTTACTCAGCTAAAAAGTGGTGGCATCTGGACTCGAATGAGCCTCTGACTTCAGTTCAATGCTCCTCCCATCTATTTGTTCTCTCCCATGAACAAATATATGTGGTGGCACATTCCCTCTCTCCAGACCTTACAAGCAAAATTAGCTTCGTGGACTTGCAACCTATGCAGTCACAGTGGGCCCAGTCTACACGGGTCATACACTTGACCTACTGTTCTGCTGTTCTTCACTTTTTAAAACAAGGGGCTCTGCCTTTTCATTCTGCAGTGGTGCCTGCAAATTATGTAGGACCAACTGGTCCTGCTTACAAGTGAAAGGTGATGCCCTCGCTCTTGAGACAGTGATCATGCACCTATGAATCTGGAGGAAGTGTAACTTGCAGTTCATTTTTCAGTCTCTGCCACCAATGTCCCATCCATCAATAAGAGATCTCAGCTTCCCTTAACTCTCAACTCCTACCTGGACTGACTGTGAAAAGAAGCTTTGTTCTCTGAGTATGTGCAAACTGAGAAATCATTTCAATTACCCTTTGACCCTTGCTGGAAGGTAAGATAATCACACTTCTGCTTAACTTACTATTTGTTAATAGGAATGATGATTAATTAGAGAACATTAAAAAATTATCACCTCCTCATACTATATATTTTTTTAGAAATCAGTATTTTCAAAGTCTTTTATTAATATATCAATTATCATTATCATTCACTTGTACTTTGACAGCTTACAAACATTTCACATTTTGAAAAACTCTTTCAAATAAATCTTGGACAAACTTTTCCTGTTTCTCCTGAGTTCATAATGACAGTATTATTTTCATTTGTTTAATTATGGTCAGTTATTGCATCTGACACAGCCAGATGATCTAGCATTGTTCTTCAAGTCTTGTTTATAACTTAACAAGGTAATACATCAGTTAGAAACAACAGTTTTGTTTTGTTTGCTTTAAGCAGTGCCTTTTGATGATCAAGAAAGACAACACATTTAATACAATGCAAATCATCACTTTCAATGTCCTTATTTTGCCCAAGAATGGAGATTGTTATTGCTCCCCAAATCATGTTAAGCTTCTCACATATGGGAAGAGACCCAGGGCTAGGTTACAATATTAGTAGAGGTGGGATTAAATAGTTTCAAGTGAATTAGACTGATGATCATTAAATATTACTGCAAAGTTCAAACTATGGGTCCTAATCTTAATGTTATGATTTTAATAAATAAAGATAGGAATCACTATTACATCATCTGTAAATGTTTATCACTAATAATACTTTTGAAAGCATTATAAGGAGGCAATATTGAATATATTAAATATGTCTTGTATATACTACTACACTGTTGATATATTAAAATCCTTAATAGTATCATTACTGTGACATGGGACCATACTTTGCCACGTCACATTTTTCTTATGACGGTAACACAAATATAGGCCATTCAAGTTGACTATGGTGCATCTGAGTCAGAGGAATAATTATGAATCATATAGGACTGCAAGTGTTTACAGTCCTGTTGAAAGTCATATGGTCCTTTAGTCACAAGTATTCATTGGGCATACCTGGATTAGAGCCTTCATCTCCCTGTATTCCATTCTTACTCGTGGAAATATAGGTGTGTCCCTCAGACTATGAGCTTCTTATGGTCAGGAATGATATGTCTGCTACTTATCTTCATTTCCAATATTTAGTACACTACCTAGCTCATAGTAGCAAAGAAACGGATGAATATCTTATGGATTCCTATTTTTTCACACATACTTATTACAGTGAGATTGTGGTAATCGCAGCGAATGCAGGAAAATATGTTATGGTTTAAAAAAATAGACACCTATGCATTGTACATTTGCTGCATTTAATGATGCAGCAAATATAATTGAATAATTAACGAGTAAGGGCCTTCCCTGGTGGTGCAGCAGTTGAGCGCTGGGCTGCGAAGCTGCCCGCAGCCTCCGCATCGCCGGTTCGATCCGGCCACCAGGCGAGGGTCCCACATGGCACACAGACATCTCCTGCCACGCCTGCTGCTCCCCTCAGGAGTGTAATTCGTCAGTCTGTCTGTTCTGTTCCCTGCTCTGGTGAATTCTCTCACCCTCTCGTGCTTCTGACTGTACCCAGTGCTTGTATAAATAAATAAATAAATCTTTAAAAAAAAATTAACAAGTAAAAGGAAGCATACATTTAGCTACTCACTTGCGAGCAAACCGACTCCACTTGCCAGTGATCCGACCCAGGCTGTTTTTCCTTTTCCCTCTCCAAAGGCGTCTAGCCATTCTATGTACAAGACTCCAACAGCTAACGGAGATCCATAACACAAAAACTGAACAAAGAAGGAGACCAGTACAATCACCCAGCCCCATCCACCATCAGGTGACTTTTTAAATTCCATTGTAAGGTAAAGTCAAGGAGAAGATTCTCTGTAGATCCTAAAGAAAAACAAACAGAAAAGAAAAGCATGTTGAGAGTATGGTGGGGCAGAGCATTTTGATGAAAAATATCTCCCCCTAAATTAAAGTATAAAAAAGTTTCTTTATAAACATATATGGAAAAGCACAAAAATTATTGTTGACATATCAAGTATGATATTACCATTTTTTCATGATTTAAATAATACATCCACATGATTCCAATTTTTTTTAATTATTAAAAATCATAAATTGAAAAGTGTCCTTCCCAAATTTGTGTCCATTTACCTGGTTCCCACCCTGACTCAACCACAGGAGATGATTGTTTGGTTTCTTGCCACCCATGGGGCTCCCCAAGAAGCAGACACTTAGCAGGAAGGGGGTATATTAGGACCACTTTCTTCTTTTGGAAGGAATACAAAACGGAGGGAGATGGTAAACTAATATGCAGTATTAAGAAAAGGAATAGGATTAAGACAAATACTATATGATTTCACTCACATGTGGAATATGAAGAAACAAAACAAAGAAATAGACAAAACTAAATCACAGCAAATCCTTGGATCTGACTGCAAAATTGAGGCTACCCAAGGGGGAGGGTAGAGGTGTGGAACAAACTGAGAAAGGGTCCAGCAAACTGCGGTGGGTGATTATGGGTGCTTTGGTACTGGGTGTGATGTGTTAACATACATCTAAAGAGGTACGAACCTATACCCTCATTATTGTAAACTAACATTACCTCAATAAAAATTAATAGTCTTATATAAATTAACTAATTGATTAAATTAAGACAACAAAAAAAGAAAAGAAAGGGAATTTCTGAAACTGGATGGCTCTTCATGAATGTCCTGAGTCTGACGAGGGAGCCGATCTTTCCTAGCCCCATGTTGATCATACATTGAGTGTACCACCCAGGAAGAGGGCATTACTGTAATCTATCCCCTTAGAAGCTGTTGGTTGAAGGCTATTTGCCAGCAGCCCTCCAGCCCCTGGAGCAAGAAATCTTTCATTCCTAAAGGGAATTTGTGCCCTGTCAACAGAGCACAACGTTCACCAACTTGAGTATCTTGCAGAGTTTCTTCATACAGACACAAGCAAAACTAAACAGTCTTACAGTAGGCTCTTTTTCAACAAAAGCATTGTGTTGTTCTTGTAATCAGGGAAATGCAAATCAAAACTACCATGAGATACCATCTTACACCAGTGAGAATGGCACATATTAAAAAAAACTAGCAACAACAAATGTTGGCGAGGGTGTGGAGAAAAAGGAACTCTTCTGCACTATTCGTGGGAGTGCAAACTGGTCCAACCACTATGTAGAGCTGTGTGGAGATTTCTGGACCTACTAAACATAGAGCTTCCATATGATCCAGCAATTCCACTCCTAGGTATTTACCCAAAGGACACAGAAACATCAATTCCAAAGAACACCTGCACCCCTATGTTTATAGCAGCACTATTTACAATAGCTAAGCTTTGGAAACAGCCCAAATGCCCAAAAATAGATGACTGGATCAAGAAGATGTGGTACATATATACCATGGAATATTACTCAGCCTTCAAAAAAGATAAACACATGCAATTTGCAGCAACATGGATGGCGCTGGAAGGATCATGTTCAGCGAAATAAGCCAGAAAGAAAAAGAAAAATACCGGATGGTCTCACTCATAGCAGGAATCTAGAAAACTTAAATAAGGGACCAGGAAAATGAATAACTACAAGAAAGTGAAAATCAAAATCAACAAAAAACTATGAACCAGAGACACTTTTTGGGGAGTGGGGGGGTGGGAGGGGAGGGATTGGGGTCAGAATGGGGGGGGTTGCAATTGTATGGGGAATATAAAAATAAAATTTATTATTCAAAAAAAATAAAATAAAGATGATAATTACTGTGATAACAATAAAAAAAAGCATTGTGTTGTAAATTCTATTTCATGCCTTGTTTTAGTCATCTAGCACCCTTAAGAGAGATTTCCCCTATCAATATGTATATCCTCAGTCTTTTTTTATAAGTACATATGACTGTACACTTGTTTATTTATCTACTTATCAAACAGGCAAAACATACACATGGTTCAAAATGAAAAAACTGAAAATATCTTGATCTTCCACTTTACCATCTAATCCTCTTATCTTCTATAGGTAACACACACTTATTACTTCTTTTATCTCTTTCCAGAAATTACTATGCATACATAAGCAAACTCATGTATAGATGATTTCCTCTAGAGTTTTACAGAAACAATAACATATTGTATACATTTATATGTGATTTACTTTTTTTTCCACTTGACAAATATCTTGAAGACCTTTAATATCAATACACTGTACCATTCCTCATTCTTTCCTTAATGTTACAGTGTATTCCAGCAATTGGCTCTTCAATTCTTAACCAGTACCCTATGACTTACAATGAAAACCACTGCTGCAGTGAATAATCTCATATATACATACATCTTTTTTAATATGTTTATGTGTTATATAAAACTCAAAAGAGGAATTGTTGAGTCAGAGGGGTATTTGCATTCATCATTATAATTAGTATTACCAAGTTGACTTCAAGGGATTGAAACAATTCACATCACCCCAAAGAATTTTGGATGTGTTGTAAAACTTGAATTTTTGCCAATTTGTTGGTTTTCAAAAAAGTACTCCATTACAGTATTTCAATATAGTTTTAACTTGTATTTGCATGAATGCTGCTTTCATTTCATAGATTAAAAATATTCTGTAATTCCTATCTAATTCTTGGGTACATACAATAGGTACAGTTATAGATATTCTATTCTTTCCCATTAATCTCTCTATTCACTTACTATTACATTAATTTTATTAATATGTCTTTTTTTTTTTCTCTTTTTTTTTTTTCTTTTTTTTTTTTCTCTTTTTTTTTTTTTTTTTTTTTTTTTTTTTTTTTTTTTTTTTTTTCTCTTTTTTTTTTTTTCTCTTTTTTTTTTTTTTCTCTTTTTTTTTTTTTTCTGGGTGGCTGCAGTTCCAGGCGCTGGTGGGGAGGCTCCTCACCACTGCCATCCTCAGTCCCACAAGATAGCAGCTCCTGCCTGGTTGCAGGACCAGGCTGGCAACCTCCCCTGATGCTTCCTTTCTCCCTCAGGGTGCCCACAGTTTCTACCCCAGAGGGGGTGGTTGGGAAGGAGAGCCCAAGTGAGCACAAGCTGGCCCTCCAAGCAAGTGCCTGGAGGTGAGTAGACAATAGCAGTCTTCCTCAACCCCCGGTCCCTTAAATGCCCACCAACACTTCCCAGCCTCTGGCAACTTGTCATGGAAACAGGGCCAGAAAACCCGGTTTTCAGGGATTTTTAATATTTGGGAGAGATGCAGAGGTACAGGCATCAAAGGAGTTTCCAGCAGCCATAGAAACACATCTGGTCTTGAAACACACTGCAAGCATCACTGCTGCTTGTCTCCTTTTTTTTTTCTTTCCAAGGTTGCCCCAGTTATTTTTTTAAATAGGATTCCACTGGATAATTGTGGTCCAAAGGCCTGCCCATGACACAGATCCTCCTGGATCATTCTGCCACATGGTTCAGACCACTTTATGAGGCAGTTAATTCTATCAATCTAACACTTCTGACTTCTAGAAAGTGCTCCGAATAACCAAACCTTGCCCATCTGGAGGCCTCTACCTGTCAGCCAGGTTCTCGCTCCCGGGGGGCAGTGTGTCCCCATACACCTGGGGGTTGAGGGTGGGCCGCAGTCAAATCAACAAAGGTTCACGTGCCCCTTGTCAGCTGAGTGGCCCTGCACACAGACTTGACCTCCCCTTGCCTCAGTTCCCTTCTCAATAAAGTGGGGAGAAGGGTCACTGCAGAGCATTGTTAGGAGGTTCAAATACGATGACAAGAGGAAATCACCCAACCCAGTGCCCAACACGGTTGTTTATTGTTATTGTTCTTCCTTCATTTTTTTTTTTTTTGAGCCACAGTATGACTTTATTTTCATGTTTATATTTTTTTTATTTTTTTTTTAAATAATAAATTTTATTTTTATATTCCCCATGCAATTGCAGCCCCCCCATTCTGACCCCAATCCCTCCTAAAGAAATCTTTTTAACATTTTAATTTCTAGTGGAGCTAAGTTCCTTTGCTTTCTCTCCAAGATTGCATACTTTTTTTTTGGGGGGGGGGACCCTCGCCGTTGGCTGGGGAACTAACAGGGCAGCCTCACAGCCCAGCGCTCAACCACTGCGCCACCAGGGGAGGCCCTCAAGATTGCATACCTTTTTCAATATTTTCTTGGTACCTCTTGTTTGACAATTTTTTATATGAATATCAGAATCAGCTTGTCTTGTTCTAAACAAAATCTAATTGAGTGAAATTGATAAAATTGATTTAAGAAAATCAATCCTGGGGCCTCCCTGAGGGCGCAAGGGGTTAAGACACAACCTATGAAACTATCCACAGCCACTGCAGCATGAGTTTGATCCCCAGCCAGGGAGCTACCCACATGGTGTAGCAGACCTCTCCTGACTCACCTGCTGCTCCCCTCAGCAGTGTATTTCAGTCAGTCTGCCTGTTCTGTTCTACAATCTGTCTCTGGTGAGTCCTCTCACCCCCCACACCTCTGGCCCCTACCCCAGTTCTTGTATGCATAAATAAATAAATCTTAAAAAAAAAAAAAAAAGAAAATCAATCCTGTTATGATGCTGACCCTCAGAACATGTCATGCCTTTCCATTTATTCATTAGTCTACTATTTTGAGTGTTTAAAGTTGTTCCCAACATTGCTTTTTGTCTAGTATTTTATCTTTTTTCTTTTAAAGATTTATTTATTTATGCATATAAGAACTGGGTTACAGGCCAGAGGTGTGGAGGGTGAGAGGACTCACCAGAGACAGAGCGGGGAACAGAACAGGCAGATGGACTAAAGTACACAGCTGAGAGAGCAGCAGGCAAGACAGGAGAGGTCTGCTGCGCCCTGTTAGTAGCTCCCTGGCCAGGGGATCAAACTTGAGCTGCAGTGGCTGCATACAGCTTCACAGGTTGTTTCTTAACCCCTTGCGCCACCAGGGAGGCCCTATTTTATCCTTTTTCTAATATTATAATTGGGGTTATTTCTTTGATTTGTATTCTGTTTGTACATGTAAAAGTTGTTGATGCCTGTATACTAATTTTGGATCACATTCTTAATATTTATTTATTTTGTAGGAGAACTGTGGTGTATGCCAGAGATACATGGAGTGAGAGGATTCATCAGAGACAGAGTGGGGAGCAGAAAAGGCAGAGCCACTGAAACATACTGCTAAGGGGAGCAGCAGGCGAGACAGGAGAGGTCTGCTGTACCATATGTGGGTTAGCTCCCGGGCCCAGAATTGAACTCAGGCAGTCTGGGTGATATTACTGAGACTTACCCCTAGGCCACCATGGAGGACCTCAGTAAATAGATTTTTGGATGATTCTATTAGGTATATCTAATATACAATACAGTCATACAGTCATCTACAAAGAGTGATAATTGGTCCTTACTTGAATTCTTCTAATTTCCTTGTTTTGACTTTGCATTGAACAGGACATCCAGAACAATATTAAAAAAATACGAATATATATATATATTCGAATATATATATATATATTCGTATTTTTTATATATATATTCGTATTTTTTTAATATTTAATATATATATATACCTATTTTCATGGGAATGTCTTCAAATGTCATGGTTGCTGCCTCTAAAACTTAGATTTAGGGGCCTCCCTGGTGGCCCAGAGGTTGAGCGCTGCTCTACAAAGCTGTCCACAGCCTCCGCAGCGCTTGTTTGATTCCCCGCCTCCCAGGGAGAACCCCACATGGCGCAGCAGACCTCTCCTGCCCGCCCGCCCGCTGCTCCCCTCAGCAGTGTCTTCGGTCCATCTGCCTGCTCTGCTCCCCACTCTGGCTCTGGTGAATTGTCTCACCCTCCCGCGTTTCTGACCTGTACCCCAGTTCTTGTATAAAATAAATAAATAAATCTTAAAACTTAGATTTATTTCACAAAGTTGAAAAAGTGTTCATATTTTTTTTCCATTTTTGGTGTCATTATGAAAAAAAATTTTATGTTTTATGAATTGTCTTAGAAGTACATAGGGAGACGATTATGATGATGATGATGATAACTTGCAATGTAATAAAATCTGTCTTTTCTACTATTTAACCATTCTTAAAGTACTTGGCTAATCTTCCCTCATTAATGTACTACCTTGATTACGTCTGTTTATACTGGGGAGCAGGGAGGATATTTTTAATTCATAGCTGAAATTTCTATGTCTTTTGTTTTAAATATGTTTTGTTAACAGAAAGATATTTTAAAATATTTTGAGAATGTTCCTTCATTCTCTAAGTTCTGAAGCAGTTTATAAGGCCATTTGGAGACCCAAGTTCTGACCAAAAGAGGCACCCATCTAGTCTGTACCTCCTGTGTCTCTTCACCATGCCAATTTTATAATCAAACACAGTTTTCTTTGCTCACAGATTTTGCCAAGTTATTCTCCATAGTTGTTTCATCAGAAAATAGGTAGTGATGGTAGGGTATCATTCATCCCTTCATACACTAATTAGATGGTAAAACATTTGCTACCTTAAAAAGGTCTGAGTCAGATCCATCATTTACCTATGCTTCAGTAAATTTCTTCACTTTGACATTCAGAGCGCAGGGCAAAAACCACATCATCATCTGCCACGGGTATTTCAATATTTAATAACTGAAATATATTATAGTGCCTAAAAGTCGGTCTGTCAGGCCACATGATTACATTAGCAGAAAGAACACTCCAAACTTCCAAATGTCAGAATCTTTGAAATAATCAGATATGCCCCTTCATAAAAGTTTACTCTCTGGTGTCTACGTTATTGTAAAAGTAAACAAAATAATTCTGACCCTTCTAATGCCAATGTAGTAATCTGATATTCCTATCCAAAATCCCTTTTAAAGAAAAGACAGGCTTAATTCCCTAAATAGGTAATATATGATAGCAATAGCCAAAGTAAGACTAAAAGATATAAAAACAAATATACAAGAAAATTACACATTTACATAGGCAAAGCGTCAGAATCATGAATTAAGTGAGTATATTCAGGGGAGGAGGAGCAGTTGTCTTAAAGATGAGAAGTGAATGACTTCCTTACTAGTTTTCAGACCTAAGTAGACAGAAATGCCTACCTAATGCACAAGTACCTTTGCTTTACCTTACCTTGTCTCAGTTTGCTTTGTCTTTCCTTGGGTGACATTTCAACACACAGGATAGGAGCCAGAGAAATTCTTTTCACGGTAAATATTTGGGACAGCAAACTTTGAAACACAAGACTCCCATATATATCTGACTAGAAAGACAAGTTTTTATTTAGTTTATGACTTGTAATTGTTAAGACATGTATCATCTCAACAGAACATGGTGAAAAATATGTTTCTGTCAAAGTAACACTTTCTCCTGTAAGTTCCTTTATTCCTTAGATGCCACTCACCTACTTCTCTGATGTTCTATGTTCCCTTCTCTAAGGTGATTTCACATATAGGTTAGTCTTTATACCCATCCCATTTTGTAATGGTACCTGATTACCTTTGGGGAACTTAGGTCTTCCTATGGGTAGCTGGTTGGAGGGACTGTTAATCAAAATTCCTTGATCTTGACCCTAGAGTGGTACCTAACCCCAACAAGGTCAGTAGGACCTTAATCCCAGTATCCTGAATCTTGACTGAAATGTCATAAGGAAAGAAAAAAATACGTGATTTTACTGATATCAGTGGTAATGCATTGAAGAGACCCTCTGTCAGTTCCTACTACCTTGACTTCCTTAGTGATGATTCCCAAGACTTGTTTCTCTCGCCTCCTATTTCTTTCTAAAAACTAACTCAGTAAATTATTTTGCTAAGGTAGCTGGTATTTGTTTCTATTTCTTGCAACAGAATGAACATACTGTGAGTACACAGTAATTTCAAATTGATAATTTTAACTCTCTATATCCCCCTTGGTTCCATTTAGGTCAAAGGTTATGCTCAGAAGTATAGACTATGCCACAGAATACAGGAACTATAGATATGTCATATCTTTTTTTTCCTGAAAATTTCTTTGATTATCTATCCCTCCTAGTTAATATCTTATGACCCAGTATGATAAAAATCTCTGGTCTGTCATTCATTAAATAAAAACTTAACTGAAATTTTCACTAGCTCACTTATCCTAAAACTGAAATTTATTCAAAATATTTTTGACTGCTTATAATAAATTATATTGTACTAGATAGCAAGTGATATCAGAAGACATATAAGGCCTGGTTCTTGTCCCCTGAGAGCTTATGACTCATCAGGAAAGAGAGATATGTGCACAACACAGAATATATTCAGTGCCCATTGGATGGATAGACAAGACATATTTTGAAGTTGGAGAAAAATAAAAACAACCAAGGCTAAAATAGGAGAAAGCCACATGAAGTTGATTCTAAAGAACAATGGAGAGATTCACAAAAGGGTGGCTCGGATAAATGGAAAGGCAGGCATGAACATGAATGTAGAATCAGGACAGGCCTCGTAAGTTTGGTTGAAAGGGAAGAGGGAAGGTCTTGTAATACTTACAGAGGAAAACAAGATTAGAAAGATTACAAGAAGCCTGTATTTATAACCCCAAGATAAGATTCCTTTCATACTTTTTATAATAAATCTTGGCATTAATACCAGAAGGTATTGTTTTATTTGGATCCGCATACCATATGTATATTCAAAATTTTATCCAGAGTGTTAATAAACCCAAACTCTGCATGGCAATACGTCTTATAAAACTGTAAATCAGAAGTCATTTTGAAAGACAATTTGAAAAGCATTGTAATTTAGGGGCAGTTTGTCATACTACATCGTCTGTTAGGATATCATAAGATTAAATTTAACTTATAATTTAAGAATATGTCTTATCTTCAACTTAAAATTTGACTATATTTCACATATTATAAATTCCCTTGTTGAAGACAGGAGAGCATGAAATAAAACAAGCCACAATAATATATCATTATTCAGTAAAATTAGATTTCCCTTAATATAAAGAATGACATAACTCCTAAAGTTAGATTTGCTTTTTTTTCAAGATTTATTTTTTATTTATACAAGAACTGGGGTACAGGCCAGAGGCGCAGGAGGGTAAGAAGATTCACCAGAGAAAGAGTGGGGAGCAGAACAAGCAGATGGACCGAAAGCACTACTGAGGGGGGCAGCGGGCACGACAGAAGAGGTCTGCCATGCCATGTGGGAATCTCCCTGGCTGGCCGGGAATCGAACCTGTGCTGCAGAGGCTGTGGACAGTTCCACAGTGCTGTGCTCAATCCACTGTGCCACCAGGGAAGCCCTAGATTTGCTTTGTTAAAGGGAAAGGAGAGTTATGCAAATTGCAAGACATTTCCTCTGGAAAATAAGTATATTGGTGAAAGTCTACATTTCACTCATGCTAAAGCTTTTAAGCTCCAATGTCTTAGATTACATCTAATTCTGTTCAAATAATGCCAATCCTTTGTTATTTCCTCAACTCTACACTGGCTGAAAATGTCTGTTCTCCCAAATGTAGGATGCCAGAATTACATATTTGACATTTATGAACATTTAATATTGACACAGATGCTTTCTGTTCCTGAAGTGCATGAATGTGTACGATACTGTTTTTGCCAAAAATAAAGTGATTTACAGTTTTTGGTCCATTTTCAGTTGACAGTTGCTGCTTACCTTTGTTTTCCCCAACAAAAATTATTCTCTAATAACCTCTTTTTTAATGTTTTCTATGACTATCTCACTAAAGAGTCCTAGACACATTTTTGACTTGAATTATAGAAAGAAGTAAAAATACTAAATTTTTGTTTAAATCTCAGCAACTTCCAAATTACCTGGTGCTGAAACACTGTAACGAACTCCCTAGGATCATGTGACTAAATCCTGGGGAACAAAATTGTTGAGTCCAGGTTAGTTTTGTCATTTCTAGTCATCCATGGGCTGTGTCAAAAGTCTAAGTCATACTAGATTTCATGAATTTCCTTCAGTTATATGTCTGCCATTCTTATTAAATGTAATGCTATAAATCATGGGTGAAAATATGGAGAACTGACTCTTATGTTACTAGCAGGAACAAAAAGGCTTCAGTCATTTTGGAAAACTATTTGAGATGGGAATGGGGAATGACTGTTAAAAAGTGAAGGTTTCTTTTGGCGGTGATGAAAATGTTTGAAAATTATTTTTTAAAGTTTCAAAAATAGATGGTGGTACAGTTGGCACAACTCTAATAAAATCCACCAAACTGTACATACTAAATGGGTAATTGCATAGATGAATAACAATAAAGCTGTTAAAACAACAAAAAAAATGCAGAAGCTATTGGAAATAATGTGTCACTTCTGATTTCAAAATAGGTAGCACAATTTATAAAGTAAAAAGCAGACCTATTGTGCAAGAAGCAGTTGTAGTATTGATACTGCTCTTTTCCCTATGATGACTTTTCCCTTTTCAAACATTTATTCCCATCCCACTGCCACCCCCATCACGACCATCACCACTGCAGCCTGGGCAAAGAGATTCTGGGAATTGAGAAAAATTTCCTTGGGAATTCTCACAAAAATGTAGATAAATAAATAATTGTTTGGGTGTTTTAGTAAAAAGGATGATAAACAAATAAGTCTTGGGAATTCTAATATAATATAGGTAAATACATAGACTTTAATATATACTGAAACTCATAATTTAAATTAATTAAGTTCCATTTAATGAGACAAGCATAAGAGATATAATTAAGATGTACAAATAATTATGCTGTTTCTAGTTCTCAAGTCAGCCTTCTGCCACAGCTATTATTTCACTCTACTTTCACTTTCCTATTTCTTAAGTAGCTTCATTATACAATGTTCGAAGGCTAAAATGTGCAACATCTGCAATCATCAGTTGCAAAAGTCTCAACACACTTATAACAGATTTTTTGCAATTTACAAGTAGCATAAAGCTTTAAAACGTTTCCCCAGGGTTAGAAACTAACTTTTAAGTGAATTTACTATTTATTGATTTATATATGAGCAAACATAGTCACATTAACACTACTATTAGTACTCTAAAAGATATAATTATTGGACTAACTGTCACTTTCTAATGACAAACTCACTGCTGTTTATGACTTCTCTTCCAAAGTAAATAAATTTTGTCATAATATCGTTCTTAAAGGAAAAAGCTCATCCTGTTGTCTTTTTAAATAAATTAATAAAGCTCTGTAAAGTCAAGTCATCCTCATATTTTATGCACATTTATGTCTCTAGGTTTACAATTCTAAAGTATTTTTTTTAATATGAAATAGCTATAAAAGAAATGAACTTCAAATAACAATTTTAGTACAACCGTGACTCTTTCTATAGTGACTTTAGTCAGATTGTCTCAGAAAGCAAGAGAGGACTAGGCAACTTCAGTGTCCGACTTCTGGTATATTGAATATCAAGTAAGAAAAAAGTTAAAGGGCTGTAAAAATCAAGGTATCTTCTAAAAGATTAAACTTTAAAAATTAAAGCTATCAGTCAACTCAAAATGTCCATCAACTGATGAACAGATTTTTAAAAAGTGGTATATCTACACAGTGGAATATTAGTTAGCAATAAAAAGGAAGAGTACTGATATATGCTACAACATGGATGAACCTTAAAAACATGCCAAATGAAAGTAGCCAATCACAAAAAAAAAATAGTATCTGACTCCTTTTTTATTAATGTTCAGAATAGATAATTCATAGGGACAGAAAACAGATGAGTGGTTGCACAGGGTTAGAAGGTATAAGGGAAAAAGGGAAGTAGCTAATGTGAACATGAGGTTTATTTAAGGGATGATGAAAATGTTTTAGAATTGATTGCGGTGATGGTTGCACAATACTGTGAATATACTAAATCACCAAACTGTACACTTCAAATAGATAAACTGAAGGGTATGTAGATTATATTATAATGAAATTATTATTAAAAATAAATGCAAACCCCAACTATATGCATTTGTCAAAATTTATCACATTATATATTCATAATTATTGAATTTTATTGTATATAAATTATTCAATAAAGCTTTTTTGAATTAATGTTATAAACACATAGGGTTACAAAGACCATAAATACAGCCTGATTTGAAGATAAAAATTAACAATATCTTTATGAGCCCTTTGATAAATGTAAGACTCCTCCCCCAGCAAATGGCCCTCCTCTCCACCCATGTCCACACACACTCCCAGTTTCGGATTTTTATAAAGGCAATAAAACCAGATTACTTGTTGATTACTTCATTTGTATTTTGCTGCTCAGAGGAGTGATTTGTTGTCTCCTCCAGTACAGGACTGAGTAAGCACCGTAAAAGAAGAATCTAAACAATAAACACAAAACATAAATTCAAGGTTTCTGAAGTAAACATCAGTAACCTTGGTTACTTTAACATATAGAGGAAGGATGCAAAAGACAACTATATTTATTGATTTATATAGTTACATATTTATATATATAACAGTCTCCCTTTATTCCTCTTGGTTTTATCATAAAGATGAGGTAGAAAGGAGTAGGGGACATTTTCTAGTATCTGGTCTCAGAACAGCAAGATCTGAGTAATAGTCAAGATCATGGGCTTTGTCATTACATATATAATTGCGTCCCGATCCAGTCTAAGCTTCTTACATGTGTTTTAGAGCCCATTACTTAATGTCTCTGAGCCTCAGTTTTCTCATCTATAACATGGAATAGGAGTGAATTTAAATGCAAATTTCAGTGGCTGGCACACAGTAAAAAAATGTTAACTATTACTTTAGGCAAATAATAAATGATTTCACTCATATGTGGAATATGAAACAAAACAAAACAAAGAAACAGATCAAAAAAAAAAAACCAAAAAACAAACACTTGGAATCTGACTACAGAACTCTGATGGGGGGGGGCACAAGATAGGGAGGGGAGATCAGCAGACTGTGGCAGAGGATTGTGTGTGCCATGATAAATGTTCATTTGAAGAGCTCTGGACCTGTATGCCCAAATTATAGACAATGTGCAAACATTATCTAAATTTTAGAAATTAAATTATTTTAAAAATGATAGCTATTACTTTAATGATCATAAAGGATTTCTGATAATTTCATAGCCACTTTCTAAGGAGCAGTTACTAGTTACATGAAAGTTCTAGAGCAACTAGTTACTGAATCACTTATAAATCTAGAGCTTCTAAGATTTTTAATCCCTAGCCATTTCTTAATAACTATTATAAAATCAAGATCTGCATATTGGGAGATTGCAATTTGGAATAATTCAAAAGTTGTTTCTACTATTAGGATTTTATTTCCTTTCAAGTTTCTGGTTCAAGGCCTAAGCATTTTTAGTGTTTAGAATCTCAGATTTTGTATATATTTTTTAAATTTATTTATATATTTACATAAGAATCAGGGTACAGGCCAGATTCACGGGAGGGTGAGAGGATTCACCAGAGACAGAGCGGGAAGCAGGACAGGCAGCCTGATGAAATACACTGCTGAGGGGAGCAGCGGGCGCGACAGGAGAGGTCTGCCGAGCCACGTGGGACCCTCACTGGCCAGCTGGGATCGAAGGGATCGAACATTGCAGAGGCTGCGGACAGTTTCACAGCGCTGTGCTCAACTGCCTGCACCACCAGGGGAGGCCCTCTGCATATTTTAAAGTCACCCTACAATTCTGACACAGGTCACCTGCAGATATACACTGAAAAATGCTGTTCAACCATAGCCGTTTCAACCCCAGCGCACTAGAATCATCTCGGGGTTCTTAAATATCTCCTAGTCAGGTCCTCCATCAGACTGCTCTGGAATGCAGCCTGACTCCTCCTGTTCTTTTGAGTTTCCCTGGTCATTCTAATGTGCAGCCAGATCTGAGCATCATGCCCTGTAGGTCGGAAGAACAAGTTTTGACCAGTGTCCTATCTTCTATCCTAGTGGAAGGAAGACACAGGTGAGGCAGCAAAAGGGGTACGGAGGGGGAAGTGGAGGACTGGAGAATGGGCAAACTCTTCACCCTGAGCCCCCCACCCCATGCAGCAGCCACAATTAACTGTCCTTTTAGCACTACCCTGTCACCTATTCTGTCGAAGACTTTACCCTCAAAAGTCTCTATAGATCATCACATCTCGGTTTCGAATAGAAACAAAAGCAAAATTTCTTGTAGGAGTGATGACCATGGCAAATTTATCTTCTTGATTTTCTATAAAAACCTTGGGAAAATTCAAAGGGGATCATGGCTCATGATACAAAATCTCACAATGATGATACATCCACTACTGGCAAATTTGCAGGGTTGTTCTTTCAACAAAAATAGGAGAAAGCAGTATAAGAAACTCTATCCAAACAACTCCTATGAAAACAACCTCTAACATTCTAACCTAAGTAAATTGGAAAGTTACATAAAAGTAAATCTATCTCTCCAAAGAATCAAGACTTTACATGAGTGAACAGAATAATTGGACCTTTTCAGGAGAGCATGACTTTTATATTTCTCAGCACAAAGAAGCACAGAGGGAGAGCACAGGAAACAATGATTGCCTCCTCTGTCTTCACATGTGACACTGAGCTCCGCTCTCACTGGTAGTAGCAATGCATTAGCCCCACACTTAATTTGGCAAATCCCCAAAATCTGTTGGAAAATGAGCAGTTTTACCCTTATGGCTCCAGAGACAAGTACATATCATTGCCAATGAAAGAGAAAAATGTGTTTTGCCAATGGCCAAGCATGATTGCATGCCTCTAAAGAATCACTCAACCACCCATCAGCCTTCCTTCTGCTGTACAGCAGCCCAGAAAAGACCCAGGGAGGAGCAGCCAGTGCCAACATGGTCAAGCACCTCTCTGGGTTTAAGCCACACACCCTGACCAGTCTCTGCTCTTCCCAACAAAGGTAGGATGGGGTCTCCAGGAAAACCCTAAGAAGATTCTAACTATAATGATAATGTTGATGGTAATAGTTATAACTATAATAAGGCTGTCAAGTGTTAATGGAGTCATCTATTAATTTGCTCAAATTAACAAAACAACCTCTCATTTGGGGAAGGTAGTGGGAGAGAGGCTGTGATCTTTTCTTCAATAATGGTATCAAGTGCACATACATATATCTGTATCTATAAATATGAGAAGACATATACTCTAGAAAATTTAGCATTAGAGTAAGAAGAGCGCAATAGCCTTGGGTCCAAGATAACCTGAGTACCCATCCCAGCTCTGACACTAGCCCAGAGTTTGACCTTAAGCGAGTTACTTAGATTTCTTTGTCCTTACTTTCTTCATGTTCTTTCTACCTCTCTGCATATAGTAGGCATGCAATAAGTATTGTTGAATTTAATAGAAAAGAACATTAAGCTCTCATTTGGAAGCAATACACATGTCTAAAGCAGTGTTGTTCAGACTATAGATTATGTCACTATGGGTCATGAAAGCATAGGAGATCATGAGCAGTTTTTTTAAAATGGAAATTTAAACTAGGATAAAATAGATGAGAATTAAACTATAAGAACGCTTCCTGTATGGTGGTAAAGGTTAAGTACTATTCTGAGAAACTCTGCTTCAGTGTTTACACATATGCTGGGTCATACTGTAAACTACAACTTACTCTGAGTCACAGTTGGAAACAATGCGTGGTCCCTGATCTAGAACTTGGACAATGCAGTAATTTCTCCTGGGCACAGAGTTGAGGCTCTGCTATCAGCTGTGTGACTTCAGGTGACTTCCCAGCCTTCTCAGTTTCTTCATCTATATAATAGGAATAGTAAAACCTCCTTCCTCAGGATTTTTACAAGAAACCGGCATTAATCCCTAGGAAGCACTAAGTGTGATGCTTGACATACAGTAAATGTTTGTAGACATTGTTACTGTTGCATCTTATACATGTTTTCTTTAAAATAACTTGAAAGAGTACTCTCCCTGCCTCTGCTTTCTCATTTCTTCATCACAGTCAATGTAATGATTTCTAGAGTCCATGCATCCAAACCTAGCAACAAAGCTGTCACTATGGTGTCCCATACTTTCTCAGCACTCAGTCAGTACACCCTGTCTTGACACAGTTTACCTCTCTCTTCTTTGTTTTTTTCTTGTTGAAAAATTATAAGTAAAGGGCCTCCCTGGTGGTGCAAGGGGTTAAGACACAGCACTAGGAAGCTATCAGGAGCCACTGCAGCATGAGTTTGATCCCCAGCCAGGGAGCTACCCACATGGCACAGCAGGCCTCTCCTGACTCACCTGCTGCTCCCCTCAGCAGTGTATTTCAGTTAATCTGCCTGTTCTGTTCCCCAGTCTGTGCCTGGTGACTCCTCTACCCTCCCCCCGCCACACACACCTCTGGCTTGTACCCCAGCTCTTGCATGCATAAATAAATAAAAATCTTTTTAAAAAATTATAATAAAAATTTAAAATTTTAGAAGGTTTTACAAATCCACATTTTGTCCATATGCTATTAGATATATAGGTCTTTTAATACCCAGCTAGTAATCTGATTTGAATGTCCCAAAACCAAGTTTTGGACAGTTTCCGAGAAGAAGACCCACAAATCTGTGTTCCCAAGTCACTGTCACAATTCAGCACTCAATCCCTGCCCTTTCCTTACCCCATGCCTTTGACTCTTCAGTCCAAACCAGCTGCTAGAAGTGGCTCTAATGCCTTTTTTCAACTTGCCTACTAACAAACTGATTTTCACCCTTGAAACTCACCAACAGTTAGTCAGTCCCCCTCTAATGTCTCATACCAATTTCAGAAATCTTGCTATTATAACATTTATCACAATCTATTATTATTTGTGAGAGAGTCTAATATGCATGGCAATCATGCATCACTAGCACAAAGAAGTGTGCTTGGCACATAGTAAAATTCAACAAATGTTAATGAAATGAATGAATGCAAAGAAAACCTACTTGCCTAAATATTCTGTCCATTAAAATGATTAATCAATATATTTCACTTAACAAAATAACTGAATCATTTAGAAGTTATTGCAGAGAGAAGATGTGGGCACTCCCTGCAAGAGCTTAGAGCCAGCTTCCATCACTGACTCTTAATGACTAGTCAACTACAGGGTAAAATAAAGAGATTGATTTTTTAAAGTTAAATATTTTATCAATATAACATGAGATGGTATATCTTGTGTAGCCAGGTAATTACCTCATTCTTTCAGATTTGGTTTTAAATCTTAAACATCTGGGGCCTCCCTGGTGGCACAAGGGTAAGACGCACTTTGAATCTACCCGCAGCCACTGCAGCACAAGTTTGATCCCCAGTCAGGGAGGTGATACACATGGCGCAGTTGACCTCTCCTGACTCGCCCGCTGCTCCCCTCAGCAGTGTATTTCATTCAGTCTGCCTGTTCTGTTCTCCACTCTGTCTCTGTGGATCCTCTCACCCGCCCCCACACACACGTCTGGCCTGTACTCCAGTTCTTGTACACATAAAATAAATAAATCTTAAAAAAAAAAAAAAAACGTTAAATATCTAGTGCTGGTGAACATACTTGCTTCTGTGCAAAGGAGACCTGACTTGTCATTGGAGCCAAGACAAGAACAAACTGCAGCTCAGAACTGCCATTCAGAGCCCTGTTTGTCCTCTTGCAGTTAGCTCAGTCACAATAAGGTAAGTGCTTTCTCCAAACATGTCATTCTAGTTTTGTTTGTTTACTCAGAGTCTTCCTTTCTACTGCCAGTATTTCCTCAGAACTTTTCAGTTAAAATCAAACTCACTCATTTATAAAATAACTCACTGATGTAAAGTGAAGACTACATCAGTCGGTCAAATCCCAGAAACCCAGCTTGAAAAAAGTATACTAAAGAATTTCAGGGTCTCCCTGGTGGCGCAGGGGTTAAAGTCTCAGCCCTATGAAGCTACCATCAAGCACTGCTGTGCATGAGGTCAATCCCCAGCCAGGGAGCTAACCCACATGGCACAGCAGACCTCTCCTGACTCACCTACTGCTCCCCTCAGCAGTGTATTTCAGTGGATCTGCCTTTTCTATTCCCTACTGTCTCTGGTGAATCCTCTTACCCCCTGCACCTCTGACCTAGACCCCAGTTCTTATATGCATAAATTAATAGAAATAAATCTTTAAAAAAATTTCATGGCACAGTTCCCCAAGGAATCAGAGTTAATCAAAATAATTTAGGATTGGAATTATACATAATCCATTACTTTTGCTTTAATTTAATTGCTTGGATCCATATAAATATGCTTCAAAAAAAAAAAAAACTTACACCACTGTATTAACACAACTCATTTAACAGCCAAACCCTTAACTAATTCAACTAGCTACAATTCAAGAACATCTCCAGACAGCTCTGTTTAGAAAGAAAAGCAGACTACATGGTAAAATCTTGCCAAGTGAAAGTGATAAAGATTTCTTTGTCTGAACACCATAAGTCACAATATACACCTTGTCCAAATGGAAACCAAGGATCAATTTTCCAACTGGTTATTATCTCACATTGGGGTGAGGAGGAGGAGCAGGAAGGAAAATGTTTATCGAAACAGCACTGGGTCCGGAATTAAACCTCACAAATTGTCCCTGAAAGGGATAATTAGCACAAGTAATTAACTGCTGGGGCCTCTGAATTATATCAATAGCAGGGCTATGTAAAAAGGACTTTGTTTGACCTTAAGGCCTTATAGATTTATCATAGTCCATTACTTACCAAAGAGCTCCTCCAAAAGGTATCATAATTTAAAGAATGGTGAGCACTGGAATGAATATGTTTTAGCAAAGGGGAAGAAACGGGTTAGAGATAAGACAAATTGAGTCTGGATCATGTAAGTCTGAAGCCTGAAGGAACCGTGGAAATCATCTAGCAAAGTGGCAATACTCAAGCCAAATCTGATCTCTTGGTTTCCAAAAGTCTTTTGTTTTTGACCCACCCAATTGTTTTTAAGCAATTGTAAGTGAATTGCCATTCTTACAAAATTGGGAAATTTTACATAAAAATTAGAATTTCTGAATTCTCATGAAAATCAGAGGATTTGGCAATGCAGGACCCTCATTGTTATGTAATAATTAGCTGCAACTGAGTAACATTGGCCCTCATTGAATGGGCACATTTTCTCCACTGGCCTAAATAGTATTCTGGTGAAGAAATCTGTGATGATGCTAACTATTTAACTGTGTTCTTTTGCTTAATGTGTGTTTTGTATAATTCCCATGTGATTATGTAGAATGCACTCTGTTGTCTGAATACACATGTTAGTGTATCATGTACAAATTAGTACATTTGCTATGTCACTTTCTGAATTTAAAAAATCAAGACAGCAGTAGGGCTCCTGCCTGCCTGCAACTATGCAGGTGCTTCTCTTCAACCTTCTCCCTTTGCAAAGCAGCAGAGGCAGCTCTCCCAAGGCTGCCCTCCTGTGACTATGCAGGCCTCTTCTTGTAACAAACCTGCCCAGTTTAGAGGCAGCTCTTTCTTCCCGCTTGTGTCCGTGCAAGTATCCCCTACTTCCCTTCCCTTTTTACCCTTTTTATAATAAACCTGTCCTGTTAAATATTAAAAAAAAAAATCAGGACTCATGGCAACATATATAGGATGCTGAAATGAAAAAACAATCTGGTGCATTTGGCAGATGTATTGGGAATAATAAGAATTATATTTGAATTGACACTCTTATAGAGAATCTGGCAGTCCAGTCTTTGTATTTCATGCTGTCATATTTGCTAATGGTTTTCTCAGCTCATATCCCCACTCATCTCAAACTGTTTAGGAGTTTCTTTTGGGTGGATTATTAAAAGTATGGGATTATAATATATGTATGTGTGTGTGTGTATGCATAAGTATACACAACACACATACATTGGAATATGTCCCATCATTGAATCTGTAAATAAAATTAATGAGAATAATGGGTAATATACACAATAACTATAAGTAACACAGTATAATATGCAGTAGTAGTAACTCCCTTTTCTGCAATTTCACTGAGGTTTCAGTTACCCATGATTAACAATGGTGGCAAAATATTACATACAATAAGATATCTTGAGAGAGAGCCCCCATCCATATAACTTTTATTACAGTACTAATGTTGTTTTATTATTGTTAATCACTAACCATGCCTAATTTATAAATTAAACTTTATCATAGGTATGTATTACAAGAAAAACAGGGGTTCTATACTAGCTACAGTTTCATGTATCCATTGGGGTAGGGGGGATCTTGGAATGTTTTTGTCTCCAGGTAGGGGGAACTACTATATTTGAAAGTTAAGAGAGTACATCTCAAAAGCTCTTATCATCAAAAATAAAATTTGTAGCTATACACAGTGATAGATATTAACCAAATTTATTGTGGTAATCATTTTGCATGGTTTGTCATATTCCCCAAAATCTAACCCAACCCTATCTCCCAGTCTTAATCTTAAATTACAGAAACTAGCCAATCCAAGCTGACCTGATTCCTTTGAATAAACCCGACAACAGTACCACTCTGCTATACCCTTGATCCAATGAGCCTCACCATGAAGGAAATCCTCTTCCTTCAAGTGCCAGTTCAAATGCTACAGCTACTACAAAGCTTTTCTCAGTTCTTAACCTTGGATCAACCTCTTCTTTTCTCTGCCAATTTAACTGCACACAATTGATGTTGCTGTCATGATTCCGTTTATATTATCTTGTGTTGTAGATATTTGTAAATATTCCTATCTTTCCCACTAGACTAAACTCTGAAAGCGGGAACCATGTGTTCTTTCCTTGAAGTCAATATTAACCTTAGTTCAATATCATTATGTACAGGGACTACACTGGTATCCATAAAAACACTCCCAAAGAGAAGACCAGCTAGATCAAACTATACACATTGTTCTAATCTTTAATTAAAATTGATACCACTGGGTGATATTTTCTTAGAAAGTTGTAGTTAGACAAGCAAGACATTTTCTTTTCTGCCCTCCCACTGACCCTCTACACCTATATTCATTCCATGGATTAAGTTCAAGAGATATCTCACTTTAGAAAAATACTAAAAATTTGGGAATTTAAAAGACTGGGGTAAGGAAGTAAAGCTTGAAAATCTGACCACATGTGTCTAATGGTCATTCTCTAGTTCTATTTTTATGATCACCTAAAGCACCACGATCTGCTCAGATACAGATTCAGATAACAACCAATGCAACATCACTACCATTTTTGCAAAGTCAAAAGTCAGAAAAGATTTCCTAAGGTCCTGATATTACACCCCATAACTTTGGTTCTTCCGTGTATTCATCATAAAGATATGAAAGGTTCTTGGTGCCCCACTCAGGTATACACAAAAGGGATGAAACAGAAAAGGATAGTCTTAGGCAGTCAGTGGTGCTAAAAGTATGAGTTGTTGCAAAATTCCAGATTAAATTTTATGGATTAAACTATTTTATTAAGTAATTTCTACTTCCCTGGGCCTTACAAAAAAACTTAACTCTGGCAATGATATGGATACCAATCCTATTGTCTGCATTCACATATTTTTTAAAAGCAAAAATTTTTAAAAATTTACATATATTTTTTAATTGTTTAATGCATAATCTGTGCCTTCATTTCAGAATTCTCTCTAGTGTCCTCTTCTCTGTCTGAACCAGCCAGCATTTTTTATAGCTAAAAACAACCCAAATTAAGGAACTGTTAGGACATACCAAATAAAGGGAAGTCCATGGAACAAGTAAAAATCCTACTTTGGGGGTGAGGAATCTATCTGCAATCTGATTTACTATGAAGTAATCAAGAGTTTAAAAAATTACACCCAACTACCCGTAACCCAGGAAAACAGTACGAAGTTTGTCATATTAAGTAACTTACTATATAAGTAATTAAGTGATATATTTAGTGTAAATCCTGTTTAAACTCCAGAGTGGACTGACCTGCGCTAGACAGGCGTCGCATCCCAAGAAACATTGATTTGTTTTGGATGACCTAGTGTTTTATTGGTTATGAGCTCTCTCAAAGCCTCTGCGCGCTGATGAAGCCAGACTAGGTGACTAGGAGCGAGCCAAGGATAAAGTGGTTAGTACCAAACCTTCCCAAGTTCCCGCATCGCGTCCAGGCCGCGGAGGTGACAACGCTTTCCGCGGCGGTCGCGGGCGCTGGGCTCAGGCGCTCGCCCCGGGCTTGACCAAGTGGTGCTGAACTTGGCAAGGTTGGGCAGAATCTGCCAGCCCCGGGCGCGGCTTTCCTCGCAGCCCAGGAGCACAATCGGCGCCCTAACCCTCCCCGCGTGCACCAACTCCCCCCCAGGACTCATGGAGATTAATATCTCTGGGGAACAGGGGCCCACCTTGGTCGCATCCCTGCCCCAAGTTCTGCTCTGCCACTAGCAGCCCCACAACTGTCTCGGGGCAGAACTCCACCCTGAGCTCTTCTGGGGTGCAGTCCTCCCTCCTCCAGAACCCGCTAAGTCAGCTGTCTCACGCGCGCTCTCTCCTCCACCTCTCCCTCCTGCCACCCCAGCTCCGTGCAAAATGCAGTTCTCAGATTCCCGGGAAAATCTGCCTATGGCGTAAAAGCACCCCATCAAAAGTGGGGTGTCGACGAGTGGGCACGAGAGCACCAAGGGCACTCAGCTCCAGGCACACCCAGGAAACAAGAACCCGGTTCCAAGAAGCTCGGCCACTGGTGACAGCCGCTGCCACCTCCGGCTCAGACTCTCAGGAGTTACTTCTCGCTTCCAGGAGGTGAGGAGGCGCGGGTGGCCGCCGACCCTTGAGACCCTCCCCGCGAGCTCCAACCTTTACCTGAGTTGCCGGCCTCGGCGATGGGCTCCGGGGCGCGGCACAGGGCACAGAGCCCCGGGCTGGCCGGGCGGGTGGTGCGGTGGGGACCGCGGCCCGGCCGGGCTGGCGGCTATTTATCCCGGGCCAGGCCCTGGCCGGAGTATTGGGCAATCGGTCCCGCTATGTGCTGCCCCGGGAGCCGTCGCCCTCTGCCCCCGCCGTACCCCGCGGCGGCGCGGCCACATGGAGGGAGGGAGCCGGCCGGCCCCCTGCTCTGGGCTCCACCTCTCTCGCCTCCTCCACCCTGGGAAGTTATTCCCACTGTTTTTCCCCGGTCTCTCCTCTTTACGGGGCACTCTGGCCAGTCTGAACCGGTTGTGACTGCGCGGGTGGCTGGGCCGGGGCGGGGGGGCGGCGGTGGGGGGAGGTGGAGAGGAGATGGAGGCGGAAAATGGGCGGTAGGGGCGCTGCGCCTGCTCTAGAGGCTCCGGGCCGGGCCGGGCCAGACCCAGCCAGCCGAAGGGAGGACACTGTTGGAGCCCCGGCCTCGGCGGGTCCCGGAGCCACCAAGGCAGCTGGAGACTTGGGCACCGCCCGCCAGGCGCTCTCTCCGTGCGCCCTGGAGCGCGTTCCGCCGCCCCGCTGCGCCCCAGGGGCCCCCAGCGAGCTGCGCGAAGGACCGTGATCATTTCGGGAGAGTAGGGGTCTAAATATGAGGGCGAACCGCCCCTAATCTCCCTGGCTCCTGGGGTGCGCTCGTGGGGTGCCCTCCTGGCCGGAGCTGTGGACCAGCTGGCAGAGATCCCGGAGAGACGGGTACCAGAACTTTGTGGAGTCGGTGCTCTTGGGCTGTAAGGAATGAGGATGCCAAGTGCTGTCCTTTGTGACAGCAACAGGGGAAAGGAGGGGGCCCTCACTGTGCACACGGCGTGTTGAGGGAAAGAGGCTGCAGCTAAGCAAGTTCAGTCTGCCGGACAGGTGGATGGCACTAACAGTGCACCCCTGTCCTGCACTGTAAGGCAACGAACGGCGTGAGCGCTGAGATGGATGGGTACATTATCGACTGCAGCAGACTGGGGACATTCCACAGGTGCCAGTGACTGGCAGAATGCAGGACCTCCTGAAATGCCATGTCCTTTTTGAGTTCTTCTGTGTATACATATTTCTGGGAAGGGGCATCATACCTCCCACTAGCTTCTCAAAGGGCCACCTACCACAGGATGAGAAGCCGCCTTTGTACACTGAATGCCTCGGTTCCGACCAAAACCAAGACCTTACAGTTTGCAAAGGGTTGATTTTTGAAGACAAGATTAAGTTCCCTAACTTTCTGGACCTTGATTTACACATCTATAAAATGAGAATGAAATTCCAAGAATCTTGCCTGCATCAGCCAATGTGAGAAGAGAGTTAAAAACAAAACAAGCACAAAAACTGTGGAACTCGACCACACATGTGAAGTTGTGTTACAGAAATCATGCAGGTCATCATCATTTTTGTCCCCCCATACCATCCATTCTTACCCAATTTATTGACTTTCAGGTTATAGGGAAGAGAATGGTCAGTGCTAGTTGATAATCATTTTTGTTTTATTCTAAAACAGGGAAGACTGGGACTGGGGGGTGGGGGTTAAGTAATAGTAAATATAAGAGGAAGATGATTCCAGAAAAATGGAGAAATGATGTTAATGATACTGTCAACACCATCAAACATTTATTTCTGGGAAGAGATAAGACATAATAGGGGCTTTTCATCCTACTCTCATTTTGACCTGGTTTGTGGTAGTTATTCAAGTGTGTTCACTTTGTATTAACATATTTACCTATAAATGGATAATGGTGTACTTTTCACTATATGTTTTAATAAAAGATATTTTTAAAAGTTTTTTCTTATTCTTTTTTAAAATTTTATTTATTTATGCATACAAGAACTGGGATATAGGCCAGAGGTGTGGGGGGGTGAAAGAATTCACCAGAGTGGGAAACATAACAGGCAGATTGACTGAAATACACTGCTGATGATGCCGGCATGTGTAACAACTGCTGCGGCTTTACCACGAGTTCCACCGGCATCACTGAGAGGAGAAGCAGGTGAGCCAGGAGAGGTCTGCTGCCCCATGTGGGTCACCTCCCTGGCCAGAAATCTAACTCGTGCTGCAGTGGCTGCTGATAGCTTCATAGGTTGTGTCTTAACCCCTTGCGCCACCAGAGAGGCCCTAGGTTTTTTCTTTGATCCAAATATCTCCTGACCACAAGAGCACATATCTTGATGTTTGGTTGAACCAATCAATGTATGTGAAATTGATTTAGGAGATGACGATATACTGCTTAAAAAAATATTTCTAGGTCCACTAACTGATTTCTGAAATTGCCGTGTCCTTGATCTCATTTCTGCCAAGTTTTTCCAGATTTATATAGAGTGTATGTGATCAACATTCCCATATCCCCTCAGGCTAGTTTGTACCTACCTACCAGCTAAGAACTGAAAATGAGCTTGTCATCACACATATCCTACTCCCAGCTTTAGCATAAGACCAGATCTCAGGAGCCAAAATCTCAAATGGCTATGGGACCAGACTAGATGAAATGGGCAGAAGGCAGCCCAAAGCCTTAGGGAGGCTTAGGCAGCTGAAGTTAAGCTGCTATGGGGCCAGTGGCCACAATGCTTAGGGAACTGTTTCCAGACTGGAATGTGAAAATTGCTACCACCCCCTTGTGAAGGTTCATTGTTCAGTCACACCTCAGCAGAACATTTAGATGTGCAAAAGAACTCAGAAATCTAGTCCAACCCGGATGCTTTACCTATGAATGGAATTTGACCCAGAGAAGCCAGGGATGTGTTCCAGATCAAACCCCCACCCCACAAACCCTTGAGGGGGTGGGGGGCAGGTTGGCAGAGACAGGACTTTAAACACCTCCCTACTTTCCAGAGTTTCATTCCCAGTGACACAAAGATGCATGTGTGCTTGTGAGATGGGACAGCCAGATAAATTCAATATTGCTGACTTCACAGTTCTCTGCAGCCCCTGCCCTTGATTCTTTCTTGGACCCAGAGGTAGATGTACTTTCAACAAGACAGAGAAAAAAAGGCAGGTCATTAAATAAGCTGGCTTTAAATGCGTCTTTCTTGGGACAAAATCTAAGACAATGCATTTAAAAAAAATTTATATACTGCTGACACCCTTTGTCTTGTATTATTATGGAACATCTACTAACAAGTTAGTGATTTGTGAATTTTTTTTAAGACTATTGTTTTTATTTATGCATACAAGAGCTGGGGTGTAGGCCAGAGGGGTGTGCGTGCGTGTGTGTGTGTGTGTGTGTGTGTGAGAGAGAGAGAGAGAGAGAGAGAGAGGATTCACCAGAGACAGAGTGGAGAGCAATATCTGCAGATCTACTGCAATACACTGCTGAGGGAGCAGTGGGCGAGACAGGAGAGGTCTGCCGCGCCATGTGGGTTAGCTCTCTGGCCAGGGATCAAACTCATGCCCACAGTGGCAGTAGCTGTCAATAGCTTCATAGTGCTGAGACTTAACCCCTTGCACCACCAAGGAGGCCCAATTTGTGAAATATTTTAAGGTTTCCTCTCAGACCATCTGCTTTGTATTTTAGAGAATAAGACAGAAAAACTAATTTAAAATTGCTCTTCAGTCCTCATCCTTACAAGGAAGCAGAAATATGGAGACCAGTGGAAGACGTCGGACATCTGGGGGAGGACATGACATTGCATGGGCACCTGAGTAGCTGATCCAGACTTTCCTTCCTGACTTATTGCACCCAAGGCAGGTCTCTTTTCTTATGTTTTCCCTGCCCACCCCTCCCACCCCTGATTATGAATGACAGCACAGCTACAAAGACACTGTACTTTGAAGTGAAAGTTTGTTTATAAAGAGAATTTAATTTAGAGGTTTTTATAGCAGTTAACTCAGAGATCTAACAATCACTGCATTAATTAACTTTCATTCTCTCATTCTCTAGCTGATAAAAGACCAGAAAACAATAGAAGTGAATAAATCATTCCCTTTTATATTTGTAGAGCTTTTATTTAAAAGCACACATTTCCAAATGTTAAAAATGGCCTTAAAGACATACTATATTGTATTTTTACTTGCAATTCTCTAGAATATTGTTTAATGTTTTTCATGTCCTGACTTAAATGATTTTTAATCTTAGGGGAAGGGGGAAAGGGAAAAAATGTTTTCTTTGAGTGCCTGGTAATTACCAAGGAATAGGCTGTTTCAATTACCCCTCAAAGCAGTCTCATGTATTTAAGTGTTGTTGCATTGGGCAACACCACACTGATAAAGAAAAGGAGTCTTGGAGCAAGCTACATAATGCAGGATGCTGCCGAAGAGCAAGATCCTGGCCTTTTTATTGATACACAGCATAGGTTTTAAAGGGGAGGAGGAAAAGGAAAGGGGAAGGAGATTAAGGGGAAGGAGATTAAAGAAAGGGGAAGAATGTAGAAGATCAGGGATTGTGAGTCTGCCCTCCAGGCACTTCTCATCTGCTTGATGTCTCAGAATTGTCATGGAGATCACACCCTAATTCCCCAGCCATGGTTTTAATCTTATCAGTGGAACAAGGCGTTCCACTAATCAGCTTTTGTGGTGCCTTGTTGTACATCAGTCCTCAGCCCCCTTGGTGTTCTGGGTCATACTTCATGATGCATAGCCTTCCCAGCGTGATTCAGCTTTGTGCTCTTGTTTGATTTGAAGGGCACCTTGCAGGCGTGGGCTCCTGTACCTAACCAACCAGGCCATTTTGACTTTGCTTAGGATTTAGAACTATAGGTGACAAAATGGCTGAACAGGCCACTTAGGAGTAGCAGACCTACATTTCAGTCTTATTATCTCCACTTCACAGATGAGGAGACTAAATTTCAGAGAGCTTAAGTTACTTGCTGAGTCACTCAACCAGTAGGTGATAGGATAGGATTCAGACCCTGGTATTGTTACAGGGCAATGCCAGTATAAAACCCAGGTTGCCTGACTGTGGATCCTCACCTGCACGCTTAAAAGGGACTTATTAATACTCAACTGCAGGCACATACAAAAGGTTAATAAAAGGTTTATTTACAAGGGAATGGAGAAATGAGGAAATGTACAACTCAGGGAGAAAAGAGGGAGATAAAGTCTTAAATGCGTCCTACCCGTTCCGCTGACCTGGAATCCCAATGGCACGCTAAGAGGTGGCAGCGAGCCAAGAGCCGTGAAGCCAAGAGACAGAGACCCAAGGCCCACGTGTCTCATTTTATACCAACCCTAGCAGCTTAGCTCTGCCCTCAGGTCCCAGCAACCCTCCCTTTTGTGATGATGGGATTTGTCATTTCCAACATCTTGATGGCTTTGGTCTGGAGTGGGGGTGGAATCCACAAAGCCTGTATGAATTAGCTCAGGACATCATTTCCCCCTAACAGTATGACTGATTGCTCAGTCTGTATTTTCCCCACTCCACCTTGCAACAATGACTCAAGGCTAGTAAAAGCTCTGCACTAAGGACTGATATATATTATCTAATATATAGATATAATTGTTAGGGGGAAATGATGTCCTGAGTTAATCCCATACAGGCTCTGTGGCCCCCACCCCCACTCCAGACTAAAGCCATCAAGACTCTGGGAAAGACAAATCCCATCACCACCAAGGGAGGGTGGCTGGGACCTGAGGGTGGAGTTGGGCAGCCAGGTTGGATATAAAAACCAAACACGTGGGCCTTGGGCTCTCTCTCTGGCTCGCGATCGCTCGCCTCCTGGCTTCACCGCTCCTGGCTGGCGGCGAACTCTGAGAGCGCCATTTTGGGATTCCTGATTGGCGGATTGGGTAGGACTCATTTAAAACTTTGTCTCCCACTTTTCTCCCAGAGCTGTACATTTCCTCATTTCCCCTTCCCTTGTAAATAAACCTTTTATTAACCTTTCACGTGTGCCTGCAGTAGAGCATTGATAAGTCCTTTTAAGCACGCGGGTAAGGACCCACAGTCAGGCACCCCGTTTTGTATCGGGGTTGCTCTACAACATTATCATATATATTAACTCATCTAAGGCTCACAGTAGACCTAAAAAGCAGGTGCTATTATCATCAGTCATGTTCTGCTGCTCATAAAAATGAGCTAGGAAGCATTTAAACAATTTTCCACCAGTCACACAGCTAATGAAGTATATAGACTGGGATTCAAATCCATGCTACATGGCCTCCCTGGGGGTGCAAGGGGCTAAGTGTCAGTGCTATGAAGCAATCCTCAGTTACTGCAGCATGAGTTCAATCCCAGGCCAGGGAGGCGACCCACATGACTCAGTAGACTTCTCCTGTCTTGCCTGCTACTCCCCTCAGCAGTCCATTTAGGTCAATCTGCCTGTTTTGCTCCCCACTCAGCTCTGGTGAATCCTCTCACCCCTCTGTACCTCTGGCCTGTACCCAAGTTCTTGTATGCATAAATAAGTAAAACTTTAAAAAAAAAAACAAAAACAAATCCAGGCTACAGGGAAGCAAACTCTAAACCACTATTCTATAGTCTCATGAAAGTGTGAGTGAAAAACATAAAATTACATGGAATGTGCGTGTCCTCTTGTGTGTATATACAGAGTGTACACTTTCCACTTCACATGTTTCTGACATTGCATCATTTCAAGGTCATAAGCAAAAATAGTCTACAGGTTCATATATATCAGTTTCCAAAATATCAAATATATCTGCATGTGTAGGACTCATGACATCTGTAATATGCTATTGTTTATTTGTATAATTTGTATAATGAAACTAAATTTCCCAAAAGCAGAGAACCAGTACCTCCCAGGAACAGTTACTGGTTCTGTCCTATTCAGCCCTGTTCTCTAGAGCACAGTGTTGGCAGCATATTAGAATTTTGCCCAATGAGCATTTGTTGAATAAATGAATGGAGCAAGCTACATAATGCAGGATGCTGCCGAAGAGCAAGATCCTGGCCTTTTTATTGATACACAGCATAGGTTTTAAAGAGGAGGAGGAAAAGGAAAGGGGAAGGAGATTAAGGGGAAGGAGATTAAAGAAAGGGGAAGAATGTAGAAGATCAGGGATTGTGAGTCTGCCCTCCAGACAGACTGTCAGGAATACAGGCTGTCAGGAATTGTTTTGCTGGAACAGATCGCTGAAATTCTTCAGTTGTCTTATAAGCATTGTCTCATTGTCTCATTGAATTCTCTACTTGCTACCCACTTTACAATGAGAAACCAAGGCCTCATTAGGTTAAGTGGACTACCCAAAGCCAGAGGGCATCAAAGTGCAGACTCAGGAGTTAAACACATGCAGTGTGGGTTCCAGGGTCCTATTCGCAAGACTAGGTTCTATGGCCTCTTACTGTGCTTGTTCATAGCTTTATCCAAGATCCAACATAGTGCTTGGCATATAGTAGATTTTCCTTAAGTGTGTGTGTTAGAACAATTTGAGGTCAATTTCCACATTTTAATGTAAAATGGGATGTACATTTTAAATGTAAAATTTGTGGTTTCACTATATAAATAGACAATAACATAATTAATTTACATTTAAAGGATCAGATATGGGCTTCCCCTAGTGGCGCAGCGCTTGAGCACTGGGCTGCAAGTCTGCCTGCAGCTTCTGCAGCGTTGGTTCATTCCCTGGCCACTGGCGAGGGTCCCACAAAAAAATTAAAAAAATTAAAAAATAAAATAATAATAATAATAATAAATAATAAATAAAATAATAATAAAAATAAAAAATAAAGGATCAGCTATGTTATAAATTCAGTTTGTATGAACTACGATATCACCATATTAGATAATAGATTGCCAGAGAAGGATTTACTATCCAAGATATGCTGTAAGTTCAAATGAATCGATGGATCCAGTTTCCCCTTGTGAAAATACAGGTGGAATAGATGAACATTAGTTTAAAATAAACATAAGACCATCAAATTGAATCATTTTATGAGTGTGCCAGTATTTTTACTATGCTTTGATTAAGTGTCTGATTTGTGTGTATTACATAACAAAGTTTTAGACATCTCCAAACAATATTTTGGTTCAAAACATAGTTTGAGCCTTCTCGTCTTCATTATATAATGTAGCGGATAAAACATGACTTCTACTCTATGTACAGGGTCTATTCAGTTCAAAAATTGTGGAATGTCCAAATTCTTTGCCCCATGCATTCAGCAAGTAGACATTTTTTATTTGGAAAAAATTATCACCTGATATCTATTCAATATGCTACAATTTTAATTTGTTAGGTATGATTAGAAGATCCTATCTATCCACACAAAAACATACATACATATACATGTACGTATATGTATTTATATATATTTATACCTTAAGTACATATATATATATATTTTTACCTTTAGGAAGTCAAGCATGTCCCATAAGAGTGTGAACACAGACTGAAATCATTGCTAATAGAACAAATCTAATAGGATGAATGAATTATCTCCCATCTACCCCACCCCAGACTGTACTCACATAAAAAGTTATGCCTATTTCTATACCTACCATGCACTATGTTTGTAGAGCTTCTTAAACTTTTCTATCAAAGTACTTGGGATTTATTCCAAATTAGAATAAAAACAACCAGCTATAGAAGTGAATACATCTGGGGTCTTCTACTTTTTTTAAAGATGCATATGAATCCTTCCTAGTGAAACTCAATACCTATGTGTGCTTAAATATAATAATTTTAATAATAACTACTAAATAACTATTAAATACTTAATATAACATATTTCATATTAATAATTTCATGTAACAATAGCTGGCATTTTAAAGTAATTAATATGCATGATTCAAGGTCCAGGCAGGAAAACAAAATCTATCTCAGGTAATCAAGTGAAAAGAATCCTCAGGAAAAAAATATTTATAGCAACATGGTTAGGTTAAAGTGATAAACAAGAGATACCAAAATGTTCTTTTGAAACTAGAAAAAGTACATGATTCTTTTGTCATACTCAAAGCTTCTGATTTGTAGTTTGATAGTAAGAACATGAATCAGTAAACAGATGTAGTAGAAACAAAAAGTGGGAGGCTTACCTGACACCAGTTTAGTGAGTGGTGGTGCCTAGGAAAGTAAATGCTAAAGTATCACTGAAAATAGGTTTGTCTTAACCAAAAACTCACAGTTGATTAGAAGGGGTAAGAATCTTTGGCAGCAACAAGCAAACATCAATTAAACCCCAGATGTACAGTCAGTTCACTGAGTCCTGCCAACAATCCTATTATCCTCCATCAAACCCATCACTCTGTTGGAGAAAATCATTACATTTCTAAATCTAGAGTGATATGACCCACAGAACAAATACTTGGGTTGATCACAAAGATTCTGGCATCCACCAAGTGAAGGCTGCAATAACTAGCAACACCATGTAACAATAATAACCTCAGACATTTTCTTTGATTCAACCTGGTCCTCCGGTCATCCTTGAAGGCTTCTACTGGGTATTTTAACACTCCCAGAATTCTTTGTGTCTTGGTTATATCTCTTAGCCACACATGGTCATGAATGCTTCTTTGAACTGCTGAATTTGTGGGTTTTGTTTGTTTGTTTATATATATATATATTTATATTGTTTGTTTATATATATATATATATATATATTTACGTCATTGTTCATTCTCTTCTTAGGTGTAATCCCCATAAAATTACCACCACCAAGACACCAGTGAACTGTCATCATAGTCTCTTGTGCTCCTCCCTCCCCTGTTTTGATCCCTCTCCCTCCCTCTTCCCTGCTGAATGTCTCAGATTTATAGTTTGTCTGCTAGTTTTTGTTGTCTTTTTTTTCTTATGCCTTGTTTGCTTTCCCTATTGAACTGCTGAATTTGAATCAAAGTCTTAAAACTAGATTAGATCTTGGAGATTAGCAGGTACAACCTCACACTCAAATAGCATTAAATCTAGTAATTTTCAGATGACAAAATAGAAATTCCAACAGGTTGAATGAGAGGCAGAAATAATATACAATGACAGCATGGACCCTGAAAACCTATGTGTTTTGAATCTTGATAAGGTTCCTTATTTTCGCTGTACCTATTTCCTCAGCTGTAAAATGGGAAATAATAGCAACCTTTTATGATAGTTGTGAAGATTAGTGAATTAAGTGGGATAAAGTGCTTAAAATAGATTAACATATATTAAGTACTATGTGAGTGCTTGTTTTCAAATGAGTATACCCAAGAACCCTGCCCCCTGCCATAATTTGGGTTCTGATCCTACCTCTCCTATACATAGTTAGAAGAAAATGCTATCTATTGAAAATCGCACAGGGTCTCCCCGGTGGTGCAGTGCGTTGAGCGCTGTGCTGTGAAGCTGTCCACAGCCTCTGCAGGGCCGGTTTGATTCCCGGCCAGCCAGGGAGATACCCACATGGCACGGCACACCTCTCCTGCCTCGCCCGCTGCTCTCCTCAGCAGTGTCCTTGGTCCATCTGTCTGTTCTGCTCCCCGCTCTGTCTTTGGTGAATTCTCTCACCCTCCTGCACCTCTGGCCTTTACCCTAGCTCTTATATAAATAAATAAATCTTTAAAAAAAAACTTAAAAAAAAAAGAAAATTGTGCAATGATTATGAATAATTATCATAAGTAATATCTCTTCAGGATGTCTCATCAAAACCTGTATCTAGGTTCCTCAAATTCATCCAAGAACTTTGGTAGTGATAGGCAAGTATGAGAATTAGCCTAGGAAATCAACAAGAGTCCAGAAACCAAAAAATCTAAAATTAACCATTTAGCAAATAGATTTGAGTCACTCCTTAGTAATACACTCACCCGCAACACACTGATGTTTCTGTATTGTTTAACCAATTCTACAATGTTTCTCCCCAAAGACAACTTGAGTCTATCTTGTGTCAATGATGTACTGATGTACAATGTACTGAAAGATTAAGTTCTGACTTAGATGTAATTCTTGGAAAGGTTGTTAGTTCAACTTTTCTTTGGCTGGTCAAGATTATTTTTAAATATATTCTTTGGCCAATAGTATTACAAAATACCAGCAAAAAATCAAGAAACCACGCAAATGTTCATCAATTAATGAATGGAAAAATGTAATAAAATGTAGTCTATCCATACAATGGAATATTTTTTTTTTATTTTTATTTTTATATTCCCCATACAAATGCAACCCCCTTATTTTGATCCCAATCCCTCCTTTCCCCGCCCCCCGCCCCCCATAGTGTGTCTCTGGTTCATAGTAGTATGTTAATCATACAATGGAATATTAATTAGTCATGCAGAACCATACACAAATGGCTATATTACATCTGTATGTTAATATGCTCATGCCAGATTTTCATACAAAGCATTGTATGTATATATATATACATAAACACATACAGATATGTAGTAATAAATATATTACATGATTCTATGTGTACCAAATTCCCAGAATAGTCAAATCTATAGAGACAAACAAGCAGATTAACATTGCCTCCAACTAACAGAGATGGGAATTTAGGGGAAGGTAAGTTGAAGAAAAATGAAGAATAACTGCTAATGAGTACTAATGCATACGTGGTTTCTTTTTAGGGAGATGAAGTTGTTCTAAAATGGATTGTGATAATGGTTGCACAACTCTGTACCAATACTAATCATTTTTTAAAAATTGATTTATTTATGTATACAAGAACCGGGATGTAAGCTAGATGTGTGGGGGGCGGTGAGAGGATTCACCAGACAGAGTGGGGAGCAGAACAGGCAGATCCACTGAAACACACCGCTGAGAGGAGCAGCGGGTGAGATAGGAGAAGTCCCCTGTGCATGTGGGTTGCTCCCTGGCCTGCCTGGGGTCAAACTCATGCTGCAGTGGCTGGCAATGGCTTGATAGTGCTGTCTTTAACCCCTGCACCACCAGGGAGGCCCCAATACTAATCATTGAATTGTAAACTTTGAAGAGATGAATTGTATGGTGTATGTTTTTAATCTCAATAAAACTGCTATTAAAAAGTACTACAGCAGAAACAATTTTAGCACTGATATGGTTTTTAAAAACTGTACTAAAAGTAGTTTTTGATTCAATTTAAATCAACCTTAAATTTAAATCAACTAGTAGAACAGTGGCATTGCCTAACATTACAGAAAAGACCAGACATGATCTGGATGGAATAACTATTGAAAAATTGCAACCCTTGGGGATTCATCTATTGAAAGTGTACAATTCAATGATTCTTAGCATTGGTACAACCATTGTGCAACCATTATCACAATCCATGTTAGAACAATTTGATCTCCCAGTTGTGATGTGTGCTGCTACAAGGGCACACAGACTACTGGAGATTCTTACATTCTCTTTCTGTTTCTACCATGAGGAAATTTTCCTACCCAGCCTGTGTGTAGGACAAATGCCAGAGAAATTACATTAATTTTTAGCAACCCTAAGTAATTAACTCCCCAGTTATTCACCAAGTTGTGATCGCACTGACCTACTTACTGTTGTGTTGAGCTCTTTCTACCTACCTCAGTACATTTGTACCTGCTGTTCTCTGCATCTGAAGTCCTCTCTCTTCTCCCATGTCTCCACATAGCCAACACCCTATCCATCAATGTTAACTTCCCAGTAGACATGTTTTAGATCCTTCTAGCTAAAATACTATTCGTCCACATAAACTCTCTCATTGCTTTTTTCTATTTTCTCCACAGCTATTAGCACTATCTGAAATTCTTTTATGTTTATCAGTCTGTTGTCTGCCTCACCCAACAAAAGAGACACTCCATGACCACAATATTTCTCTGTACCAATAACACTACCAGACAGGTAGAGGGAACTTGATAAATACTTATTGAGTAAATGATCTCCCTGGTACAAGTCATGGTACAAACTTTATAAACATCCAAAAGGTCACTCTCTTTACTTTGAGATAAAACCTTTTAAAAGGAGTTGGGGGAGCTAAACCCTCAGAGGACAGTCTGTACCCACATCCCAGCAGAACAGCCAAAGGGTCCAGTGGGTCACCGAAGACTTGCCATGTTCTCACACTAATCTTCCCTTGCCATCATCCCACGTCAGATGGCAGACTGTGCTTAGGGGCTTTTCCTGGGAGTTTATAAATAAGTCTGAGCTCATTGCTGATCCCAGAATGACTTATGTGGCAACTTGCCCTCAGCTTGCTCAGTTAGTAGGACTGCACCCCATGAAGTCAACAAAGATCTACCAGAACAACAACCAGCACCTGTGTGGCCACACAAATACCACACATTTAAGATCATCTCTCAAACCTTAACCCTAGTCTTTATAGAAACATCTCATTCTAATCATGCTGCGGAGTTATGAATTGGCCATTCTAATGAGAAATGATTTTCTATTTTTAAAAATAAAAAATGATTTTTTATTTTTTCTTGTAAGTCATTTCATTCAAGTAAATGCTTAGAATCACTAAGTGCATCATAAATTGTAGGGTACTTGTCTTCAAGCAATTGGCACACTTACCAGTATATCACTTGTGAGATCTTTGGTAACAAATTCCTCAAAATGGTATTTGAGATTTTTCAGTTATTTAAAAGTTCACATTAAAATCATTTTAAGTTTCATACTGAATGCAGAACAATGATCCATGACTCCCTTTTACAAAGCCTGACTTCATATCTGGTAAAACAAATCAATGAGCCTCAAAGAATAGAGAATACAGATACAATTTTGTTACAGACTGAAACCTTAGAAAAGCAAGTCACCTGCAAAATGGACAGTCAACAAGTTGCATATATTGTGACACATGTATGCGTGGATGCTTCAATGTGGTGCAAAAGACTTGCCTTTCAAGGGAGGAATCAGTAAGATAATTAAATTCTCCAGCTTGGTAGAAGCAAAATAACTGAATGGTTAGGAGAAAAAGTAGGTGGTTTAGAATCGAGATTACTGGTTCTCTCACTTTTTAGCTGTGTCATAACTGTGAGGATGTCCTGTGTGAATTTGGGCATTTTACATAAATCCTCTGAGTCTGCATCTCTTCATCAGTAAAGTAGAAATACTTCAGAGATTTGTCAATTCAGGTTAAATTACACACTGTATGCAAAACAGTCAGCACAATGCTAAGTATTGCCATTCATAAATAACAAAGATCCTGATAGGCATTTTTTTAGTTTTCAAATCAGAATAATTTCTTGAAAGGACTACAAAATTGGGAAAGATTCAAGGTTACTTAGGTTAATAACCAAAAAATGTAAAGTTAAGAGTGTGTAGATACCTGAACTCAGACACAGCCAGACAATTCATATCTATTAGTGTCAAATTAGGAAACACCATCCAGTTCAGACTGGGCCAAATCTGAGAAGATGGAAAACAACATGGAAGAAATCAGAATTTTGTGAATCATGTGCATCCAATGTCAAAAGACAAAATGTCTACAGAACAGAGAGACTTTTGTTTTTAAAAACCTTAAAAAGCAGAAATGTATCAGCTATATTTTGATAGTGTCAGAAAGTGAGGGAATCAAGAAAACAGGGAAAGAGAACTCAGTGCTAAATGGAGTATGAGTAGATGTACCCAAGGAAAAACATCTTAACCTAACCATCCCATGGCTATTGTCACCATTTATGAAAATAATCTTTTTCCAATTGAGCAGAGGAAGTCACAATTACCTTACCTCATAAAGCTACTTCCTGTCTTCTCGATGTTTATGACAATGTCTTAGATTTATATAACTCCTTTCTGTGGTGTGTTTTCACGTACGTTTCAGTGTCATTTACCACTCACAATATTACTATGTTATATGCAGAGCAAGCAGTTTGAAGGCCTTTTTTTTTTTTATATTTTTAAAGATTTATTTATTTATTTATGCATACAATTGCTGGGGTACAGGCCAGAGATGCGGGGGTGAGAGGATTTACCAGAGGCAGAGTGGGGAACAGAACAGGCAGATTGACCAAAATACACTGCTGAGGGGAGTAGCAGGCAAGACAGGAGAGGTCTGCCTTGCCATGTGTGTTGCTCCCTGGTCAGCCGGGGATCAAACTCATGCTGCAGAGGCTGCGGATTGCTTCATAGCATGGTGCTTAACCCCTTGCGCTATCAGCGACACCCTGAAGGCTGTTTTTGATTTTTTGTTATAATTCTGATGCAGGAGGAGTGTGAGACTCAGAAAAGGTAGGTTACTTGCCCAGAAGTCCATAGTTGTTCAGTGGACACATGGTGGGAAAAGTTATCCCAGTGAACTTCCCTCCATATTGGTACTTCTTTAACAGCAGCATATGTGTGAGTCACTGGGGATCTGTTACAAGGCAGGTTCTAAATTCAGTATGTCTCAGGGGAACTAGCATGTTGTCTGTCTAACAAGCTCCCAGGAGTTGCTGCTATAGGAATCCTAAGAACATCCTTTACTATACCCCCAACTGCAATCACACCATTGGGGGACTATTCATTTCCCCCACTAACCTATGAACTCATGAGTGCAGGAACCGAGCTTCATTCAATACTTTGACCTCGCTGCCCACCACCATATTGGGCAAAATGAAGCTGAATCTTTTCCAAGAGTTAAGTAAAAGTGAGCTTTTAAATTAAAGTCATAACACTGGAACATTAAGACCCTGGTTATTTATTGAAAAAAGGATTTTTATCATGTATCCTTTGCTGCCTTGAGTCACACTATGATATCTAGTTTTAATTGTCAAGTCCCAAAATTCATAACCAGAGGTAAGGCAGCAGGGTTAACCAGTTTAGTCTTATGTGTAAAACTATGCCTAGGTTCTTATAGAATATGATCACATCTCTGGGCCAATGGGATGGGTTAATGGAGGTTCTTCTAAGTGCAAGAAGGAAGGCTAGAACAGGCCAGATGTAAAACAGACTTGCTCACATTCAACTTGAAGGGAGTCACATCCCATTTGCTCCCACCTGAGGGTGCTGATCGCAGCAATTCACCAAGGATTATAGGTTTTCTATATGCTAGACATTGTGCCTAGCATTTTGTACCAGTCATCTTATTTCATCCCTTCTACAAATGGTAGCAGTATTTATTTTGTAATTAAGAAAGCAGAGGCATAATAAGAGTGTAAGAGGTGAAGCCAAGATTCGATCCCCAGTAGCCTGTCTTCAGAGTTGATGCTTCTAACCACATTGTCGACTGCCTGGAAGCATACAGGGAGAAGAAACAATTATCCAAAGAGATGAGTGACTTTACCCCCTGTCAATAACCTGATAATAAAGTCCAACAAATCCCAAATAGAAGGGATTAGGGAGAAATACATCACATCAACAAGAAGTGGCTTTTATATTCAAAAGGAAGGGTCTGACAATATAGTATAGAATAAAATAGGATTTTCTATTACAGCACATACTCAGTTTGACTCTATTTGGTTTATGGTTAAATATACAACACTACTGAAAGGTTAAATAATGGCTAGCTAAATAGTAAGTCTCAAAGGTTTCAGATTCCTTTCACACTTCATTAGGTCTCTTATGAAACTTTGTATTAATGATTGCGCCAAATCTGAGAAGATGGAAAACAACATGGAAGAAATCAGAATTTTGTGAATCATGTACATCCAATGTCAAAACTCAAAATGTCTAGAGGACAGAGAGACTTTTGTTTTTAAAAACTTTAAAAAGCAGAAATGTATCAGCTATATTTTGATAGTGTCAGAAAGTGAGGGAATCAAGAAAACAGGGAAAGAGAACTCAGTGCCAAATGGGGTATGAGTAAAGGGTAGACATGATCTCTCTTGTTCTCAAAACATCTGAAACATGTAGTAAGAAAATTAAATGGGGCAATATTAAAATACAGCTTTAGGGTCTTAGATAAAGCATTTTGTGAAAAAAGGTTAAGCTTTAAAGGTCATTTTTAACCACAGGACATATTATTATTTACCTTTGAAGGCAACATGATACTATGGATTATGAAGTCCCAAGACCTGGTTGTGCCATTTCTTAGTTATGGCCTCAAGTTAGCCTAATTCCTCTGAGATTCAGTCTGTCCAGCTGTACAATGTGGAAAATAAACACTTAATGCCTAGGATCATGAGGAGCCATACAGTAAATGGCATCCCGTGAGCACTTAGTCCCAAACAGAAAATCAACACAGGTTATATACTGTGTTCTCTCCTATCTTCTAAGTTCTGTTTTCCTAAAAGAATCTCCTTTAAGTATTTCTGTTCCTAAGCCTGAGTTATTGTTGGCAGAAACATAGCATTGTCCAAGATGAAGAAAAACAATCTGAAAGGATAATGCTAAGCGAAATAAGTGAGAAGGAGAAAGACAAATAAGGATGGTCTCAATTATATGTGGAATACAGAAAAATAAAACGAAGGGTCAGTCAAAACCAAGCCAATAATAAATTCTTAACATCTGAGTGTAAAACTGAGGCACCCAGAGGAAGAGGGTGGTAGAGAGGGAGCGGGGGTAAGGGAAGGGGTCCAGTGGGACATGGTGGAGGATGGTTGGGGCACAGGTGAAGGGTAGGGTGTGAAAGTTTGCATTTGTAGAAGTTTGAATCTATAATCCCCAGAGCAGATAGAAGATCTAAACTACTTACCTCAATAAACATAATTTGGGGAAAAAAGAAAGAAAAACAATCCTACACACAAATAAAATGTGTATAAAGAAAATGAACTCTTAGTATATCATATGGAAAAAATATTGTATATTAAACTTGATGTGTTAACAATAGAACCATGCAAATTTAACATAGCAATCAAGCCCTAAAAAATCAACTTCACTCATAATTTCATTCACAAATCTTATACAGTCTATTAAATAGCAACCATATTAAAAATCAAGAAGCTTTATGATTTAGTAGTGTAGATTTTAGAAAAAAATCCCTCTTCAATTTATGTGACTGTTTTATAAGCCATAAAAATACTAAACACTATACAATGTTGTTTTTATTGCAATCACCTGCTGACTTTTGGAATAAATTGGAGGCATTAGTCAGATTAAAATGACTCAACATATCAAACTACAAATTTTTATTCACCAGAATTCAATTTGAAATTTACATGTAAAGGAAGTCAGCTTTCTAAGAAGTTATAACAACATACATAATAGACATTATGTCAACAAAGATAACAAACAATATTTTGAGAAGTCTTCCCACAATTTCATCTTCTAGGCTTGTGGGGTTAGGAGTAGAAATTAATATCCAGTTCTTACATGCCATATCAAAAATTCTCTTGTTTCCTGGAAAAAAAGAAAAGTATCCTCAAATGGATGCATTTATAATTCTCATTATTTAACTGAGTCTAATATTTCCAATGTTAAGAAATCATGTTGAAATTTTTTTTTTAAGATTGATTGATTGATCGATTGATTGATTTATGCAAGAACCAGGGTACAGGCCAGATTCGCGGGAGGGTGAGAGGATTCACCAGAGACAGAGCGGGGAACAGACACAGGCAGACTGATGAAATACACTGCTGAGGGGAGCAGCGGGCACGACAGGAGAGGTCTGCCGCACCATGTGGGACCCTCGCCAGCCGGCTGGGATCTAACCGGCGCTGCAGAGGCTATGAAAAGCTTCACAGCAAGGCGCTCAACTGCCTGCGCCACCAGGGGAGGTCCCATGTTGAAATCTTTCAGGGAGGATTCTGCACATATTTCTAAGCAACCAATGAACTAAATAATTTTTCTCCTAAATGGTTTAAAATCATTTTTTCCACTTGCTTTGAACCACTTTATGTCATAATCATAGATTTTTCTCTATGTCAAATTTGCCTTTCTTTCTAGAATAAACACAATAAGAAACTATCAGAAAGACAACTCTTTTTAACATTATCAATAATTAGTTCATTTATGGTATCTTATCTGCAGAGTCATTTACAGTCATTTTTATTAGGATCAGCAAAACTGCCATTTTTCCAACCTGAATAGTCAGTGTTACCAAAAAATGAGAATTTGAAGATAATGGAAAAGAGAGGTGATTTTTTTAAATTAAACAACGAAAGATCTTTTCTATTTACTTGGTCTTGCCTCAAGATCCTCTCTCTCATGTTTTGCTCAGTTAGTTAAGATATCAAATGTTTAATTTCATCCACAGTTCTTTGTTAATCATAGGTTTTTTTTTAAAAAAAAGCATATTGAATATTAAAAGGTATTATTTTGTGGTCTCTTCTTACCTTCTTGGAACAAAGTACTTAAAGTCTGTCAGGAAGTTTAGATATATTCTTAACTCCTTTTTCAGGAATGCAATGTCAAATAAGTCAAGTAATTTTCAAAACCTTGCAACAAAGTTTCTTACTTAAACTCAATTTGAAATGAGCATCAATAGTGTTAAAAAAAAAAAACCAGAAAGTGAGTCAGCAAGGTGGACCGGGGTCTAGAAGGTTCCAGTCTGTGGTGTAATTGTGCTGAGATGCTGGGGGAACTGATTTTTGTTTATGGCACCACTGATACCCCTCCTGCCTGATGTTCCCTATCTGACACTCAGCTGTCTGTGCACTGTCAGTGAACCTCACTGAGGTCAGTACCAGTTTTGAGGGATGAGGAAGTAGCTGTGCAATTTGGAGTGCCTTTGCTGTTGTTGTTGTTTTCCTGCCTTACTGGAGACCCTGTAGGAAAACATTTTTCTGCTAATTTCACTCAAAAACCAGAATGGGCAAGTTGAGTTTTAAGGTAGAAGGAGAAATAGATGGAGGTCTATAGATGGCATACACATGAATGCAAACTTCTCTCTCTTTTAGCAGTCTTGACTAATTTTTGTAATAACTTGTCCCATTCCTAGAGGAAGGAACTTGCCTCAAATTACACAGCAATCACTTGCCAAGTAAACATCTAACATTTCCCCTACATTCAATTTTTTTTTTTTTTGCTTGTATTTTAGGAAAAAAGGGTGGGTATGAAGCATGGGTTTTTGCAAAATGATTTTCCTTTCTTCCTAGAGCCTCAGCCTCCTACTCCTATTTCTTGAGTCTGTGCTCTGAATTCTCACCAACAACAGTAAGAGAGAGACTAAATAGGAAATAAGGGAAAGGTCAGACAACTGGGAGGCACTGAAGAGTAAATAGAAACCCATTTCTCACCTGACTTAATCCCAGGTGCTGGTAGGTAATGTAGCTCCTTGGTTTTCTCTCCAGTTGCTCTACAACAAAGCGCTTTCACTTCAACAAACTTGGCTCCTGTGTCAAAGGACATTAGAAGGTTTTATTGGACAGTGAGGCAGTATATGAAGTGGAGGGCAAGCAGCCTGAAGGAAAAACTCTAAAATCACCCCAAAGATGTCAAGGAAATGTTGAAGAGTGGACTTTGGAAAATATCACACTTTAATTTCAATAAATCACAGAATTGTACAGTTAAAAACTAAGCTTTTATCAGAAAGGTTATTAGGCTGGATTGCAGGATTTTCCTAATGCAGCCTATATTCACCATTATTTTAAAACAACAATTTGCAGAGGATTAGGGGTAAGGGAGAAATAATGTTTAAAGGTACATACTTGCAACTAATAAATGAAACGGGCTTGGAGATCTAATACACAATGTAGTGATTATAGACAACAAAGCTATATTATAAACATTAAACTTCCATAGAGATTAGATTTTAGTTGTTTCCAACACCAGAAGAAATAATAATTATGTGACACGAGAGAGGTATTAGTTAATGCTACTGTGGAGATCATGCTGCAATATAAAAACATCAAATCAATACCTTGTACCCCTTAAACTTACACAAAGTTGTATGTTAAATATACCTCAATAAAAATTGCCAAAAAATTATTTAAATTTAGGGGCCTCCCTGGTGGTGCAGGGGTTAAAGACAGAGCTATCGAGCTATTGCCAGCTACTGCAGCACGAGTTTGATACCCAGCCGGCCAGAAGCAACCCACATTGCATAGTAGGCCTCTTCTGTCTTGCCCACTGCTCTCATTAGCAGTGTATTTCAGTAGATCTGCCTGTTCTACTCCCTCTTCTCTCTGGTGAATCCGCTCACCTCCCACACCTCTGGCTTACACCCCAGTTCTTGTATACATAAATAAATCTTTAAAAAATATTATTTAAATTTATTTGCTTCAATATTTTTCATGACACAAACATACAACTTCTCTGTCTATATAAGAGATAACTCATGCTGTATATCTGCTGTTAGTTCTACAACTTTTAAGATTCTTGTCTCACTTTTAGAAATTAGAAAATGGAGGCGAGAACTTATTATAAAGATCAGGCTATAAAATACATCCATAAATGGAAGACTAGTTAATAAAATTATGGCTATTACAGGGTCTCCCTGGTGGCCTAGGGGTTAAGTCTCAGTGCTATCACCGCTGAGTTCAATCCCCAGCCAGAGAACTAACCCACATATGGCGCAGAGACCTCTCCTGTCTCTCCCGCAGCTCCCCTCAGCAGTGTGTTTCAACTGATCTGCCTGTTCAGCTCCCCACTCTGGTGACTCCTGTAGCCCCCTGCACCTCTGGGCTACACCCCAGTTCTTTTATGCAAAAATACAAAATAAAAATAATAGTTATTACAATTTTGAAATAGCAGAAATACTACTTAGAAATCATATTAAGATATTGAAATATAGAGATGTCAGCAAATTGACAATAGAGGAGTTTCCTTATCTAACTCCCAAGAGGAACATCTAACAGTTAACCAGGGCAACACTACACCAAGAGAGTCCAGCAGCTTTTGGTGAGACTGAAACACCCCTACAATATCAGGGGCCAACATGCTATGCTAGAGGAGAAACAGAGGAGGTTCCTCATCATTAAAGTGGAGAGAAATGCCTGGAGGCTGTGTCCTAGGACTGGAGACATCCACATAATCAGAGAAGGAGGGGATATTGGAAACAATGTGGAGGCATGTACCCTTGAAGGAGGGGAAACCCATTCAGAGGAGCTAAAGTGTTAGACTGCACTGTCCCTCCCTATCCCTGGAGATGGGCACTTATCTCCAGAAAGCACTGGGAATCAATTTATTATTTTATAAACTGTTGTACTGAAAATAGAATGAATATTATCTAATTCTTAAAACTGTCCTCATTTTTTTCCTTTTAACTCTATCAAGAATCTAAATAGGGCCTCCCTGGTGGCGCAAGGGTTAAGCATCGCACTGTGAAACAATCCATAGCCTCTGCAGCACCAGTTCCATCCCTGGCCGGCCAGGAAGCATCCCACATGGTGCAGCAGACCTCTCCTGTCTGGCCCGGGGCTCCTCTCAGCAGTGTATTTCGGTCAGTCTGCCTGTTCTGTTCCTCACTCTGTCTCTGGTGAATCCTCTCACCCCCATATCCCCTGCATCTCTGGCCTGTACTCCAGCTCTTGTATGCATAAATAAATAAATCTTTAAAAAAAAAATCTAAATAATCTAATTCAAATTGACTTGCCTGTTTATCAGATGTTTGGGTAGTGGCATCCCAAAAATAAATTAGACAAACAAAACAGAGAGGTAACTTTTGATATCTGGGAGTTAAACTTCATTGCATTCTTTGTTCTTTGCCCCACTCTTAGTTCATAGACTCTTACTTTTAAAACCTTTGCAATCTTGTTTTTTCTATACAACAGGGATACTCAAATCAACTCTCACTCCTGAGACTATAAGAAGAGTTCACAAGCAAAGTGGCTTGCTCCCTGAGCAAAAACAAAACAAAACAAAACAAAACAAAACAAAACCACCAAAAACCTATTTTATAAAATTATCATGAGCACTAAGAGTTCACCTTTTTCTCAATTTCTCTCGACCTCTGTTTCCTCTTATTAAGCACGAATTTTTGGTCAAGACAAAGAACAGAACATACTTTGCAAAGTCTCTTTTTCAATCAAAATAAAAATAATTTTTATTGGATTCAAGTTTATAGTCTTTAACACATGAGTCACATTTTAAAAATATTTTCTTTTTCGACAAGAATTTGCTAATCCTCCTCTCTGTTTCCATCAAAAACTAATGATGAAGATAATGTTGATACAAGTTCCTAAAAGACACATGTTGAAAACTGAGACATCATTGAATTCTATCCATTTCTTTTTTTATTGATTGTCCAGTATATGCCAGGCTGTGATAATGCATTTTCAGGAGCTGGAGCAACTGCCCAAGGCTGCTCAGTATTCTATGCTGGAGCCTAGACACTATTCAGTAGGACTCCAGAAGCCAACCTCTTTCAACTACATGCATTTATTGATGTTTTCAAAACACAAGTTACTTTTGAAAAGATCTGTATTACAAAGGAAGTCAGCTATCTGCAAATGGAAATATCCCCATGTAATTAATAATAGCCATTCTTCCTCTTTGGTTCTGGTGCCACTCTGTATATGTGAACGACTGCTTGGACAAGGAGTAGATGGTCTCGCAGTTACTCTGCTGGACCGGATAACCTTGAATTTGGAGGAATATCTTTACAATAGCTTTGTTGTTAATTTATGCACAAAAAAGCAATCTGCACATATAGCCACTAGAATCTCAGGATCTAGCAACCAAGTTGGCTGGAAATACAGATTTTTTTTTTTTTTTTGCTGTTTTTATTAGCTTTTACTGCTTGAAATTTTATTCTTATATATTTTTGTTACCCAACCACTGCTCAATTTATGACAAATTTATGATCAGTTTATGACCTCCTTAACATTAGCTGGACAGAAAATAAAGAGATTGCTTCCGGGACATGGTAGTTGAGAGATGGGTCTGGAATCAGACTGATGGGGTTTGACTCAGGTAGATCACATCCCACAAGACTTTAGAAAAGTTACATTAACTCCTGGTGCCTAAATTACCACTTTTATAAAATTAGGATGATAATAATAATATCTGCTTCTTAGGGTAATATGAGAATTAAATGAGTTAATACTTGTGTCTAGCAAGTACATGCTTAATAAGCACAGTGATTATTATTGTTAATTATGGTCTCAGTGATCCTCCTTGGATGGATCACACTTCTGGGATTCTTTTTTAAGTACCTAAATATGTAAAATTGTCAAACTCTTATTCATCCTTTGACTCAAAATCTTTTCCTCTGTTAATCATCCTAAGTTTCTCAGGCAGAATGTATTGCTCATTTGTCTGTAATGTATTGCAGTTCTGTATTATGTTTCTTTGTTGCTTGTATATGCAGTTGCTGTCTTCCTAAAAAAGAGGGGATGACCTCATGAATTCTGAATCTTATGAATCCTGCCCTACTCTGTCTGATGCTAATTAATTTTCATCAAATACTGGTTGAATAACAAGTAAAGTAGAAGATTTTGCAGAAGAGTAGAAGTTCACTGTGTTCAAATGACAATTATAATATAAGCAGACTTAAATATTAGTCATCAATTATTTTAAAAATAAACTCCCAAAGTGGGGTGCTTTTAATTTGTCTGCAGAAGGACTATGTTTTATTGCCATAAATTTAATGTTTAATATTATCCTTTAGAATTGAGAAATCATATGAGAATTATATCTTATTAATGTTTTTGCTTTTGTTTTTGTTATAATTAGAGAACCAAGTCAAGTTGTTGGAAGGTCACAAAATTTTGGCACAACCCTGCCAGGTTTTAGGATAGAGGGTTTAGGGTTGAGATGACGACCATTTCTACAGCATAATGGAGATTTTTCCCATTAAAAATCCAAAAATGGGGCCCTCCTTGGTGGTGCAAGAGGTTAAGCACAGTACTATGAGGCAAACCGCAGCCTCTGCAGCATGAGTTCAATCCCCGGCCAGCCAGGGAGATTCTCACATAGCGCGGCAGACCTCTCCTGTCTTACCCGTTGCTCCCCTTAGCAGTGTATTTCAGTCAGTCTGCCTGTTCTGTTCCCCACTCTGTCTCTGGTGGGTCCTCTCACACCAATCCCCCACGTCTCTGGCCTGTACCACAGCTCTTGTATGCATAAATAAATAAATCTTTAAAAAAAAAAATTCAGAAATGGATGCTGGGTAGATAGGGCAGGAAAAATAAACTCCTTAAATTTGAGTCATCCTAAAGTTAGTTGAGACCTCAGCCACACTGATGGTAAATAGATTTTGTACGTTCTATAAGTTTTTAAAATTTGGGTTCAACTTGTGTTTTCTGAACTAATGAAGGCCTCATTAGATTCTGAAATATAAAGTTGAATTATGTGAGAAGGGGAATTTAACAGACATCTGTGACATTAACTCCTCAATGATTTGAACCTTGTATGAGAGAAAGCATGAATGAGAATCCAAAGAAACAGTCTATGGCTTTGTACTTAAATGATTGTAGCACCTTGTTTTCTAAGATAGAATTTCAAGGAATTTTCTCTTTCTAGCTATGAAAGACCATGATAATAAAAGATATGAAATATTATGGAAATAAGATATGAACTATTATAGAAATAATGTAAATATTATAGAAATAATGTTGACACTAGAAAACCTGTTTGAGCTTTTGTAAACTGCTCATTCAACAAATGGGAAAAGTGCAGTCAGAAAAGTGCAGTCAGAAATCTCTGACCTCAGGTCAGAGTTACTTTCCTTCAGAGCTACTTTGAAAATAGCCTTAGCAATTTTTTGACATTTGTGATAAATTGGATTCTGCATTGCAACAAACTTGGCTATTTGAAGAGAATCTACCTTCATGAACTTCCAACTTCTTTGATTCAGGCCGAGGCAAAACATGAAAGCCTAGAATAAAGTAAGCCACAAGCAAAATCAGGTTAAACTCGGCAAGTAAGACTCACGAGTTACGGAACTTGACAAAGTGGACTTCGACTGAAAACCGAAATATGTGCTTTGTCACAGATGGTCGATCAGCATGATAAAGTGAGGAGAGAGTGTTGGTTTGAGAGGCAGATGGAACTGGTTTGATATCTTCCTTCTGGCTGATATCAGCTCTATAGCCTTGGACCAGCCATTTAATCCCATCTGCTACCTCGTCTGGAGTATAGAGGTAATATGTCTGGCAGGAGGTTGAAAGAATTTTACTTGTAGCTACAGTTAAGAAGGATCTTGACATACTTTGGTTTTCATTTCATAAGATCTTATGAGGCGGGTTATTAACATGCCCACTTCCTTAGTTGGAGAGACTGAAGTCCACAGAGGTTAAGGAAGCTATTTAAGGACAGACACCAGGGATGTCCAAAGGTTTGGATGGAGGTCTACTTGGCTGCAAAGCTCATAGCTTCAGTCACAACCATATCTTAGGTTTGGTAAAAAGATAAGCCAAGAACCCAGCATGCTGCCTAAATAGTGGCTGGTACAATGAAGCAGCAGAAGCAGAAAATCAGCCACTTCCCTGCAGCTCAACCATGGTGAAAAAAAATGAGTGATCCAGATAGATGAGAGGAAGCAGATGGACATAAGAGATGGAAAGCCCTGGGAAGACACACACAGACATGAGGGCAGTAGGGTGTGATATGGCCTGACAGTACTCAAGGGGGGCCACCCACAGGCTCTGGGAGACAGGGGGGTTCCGGACCTATGTGGAACCACTCCATTCCACTTCTCTTGAACTCTGCCTCTCAGGCTTTCTGTCTAAGTCAACACCAGGACAATTCAGGCCTTTCTGAATTCTTCAAGGCATCTCTGACTGTGCCCCAAATGCCTTAAATAATATTTGGTCCTAAAAGAAACTATTTTTCTACACATGAACAAACATAGCATCTTATTATCCACTGTCAAGTCTCCCTGCCTGAGGTTTCCCTATACCACAATCCTGCCCCAAATAGGAGATCAAACATTGTCTCTAAGAAAACATAAATTCCTTAGGTACGGGCACTTGACTTTAAGAAATAAGTGAAATGGGCCTCCCCAGTGGTGCAGCAGGTTGAGCGCAGCGCTGTGAAGCTGTCCGCAGCCTCTACAGCGGGGGTTGATTCCTGGCCAGCCAGGGAGCAACCCACATGGCGAGGCAGACCTCTCCTGTCACGCCTGCTGCTCCCCTCAGCAGTGCTTTCTGTCTGCCTGTTCTGCTCCCCACTCTGTCTCTGGTGAATCCTCACACCCTCCTGTGCCTCTGGCCTGTACTCCAGCTATTGTATAAATAAAAAATAAGTCTTAAAAAAAAAAAAGAAAGAAGCGAAATGTTATCAACCTTTGAATGCTTCCTGAAGCTCAGCTGTAATGCTCGGTCACAAGGCCAGGTGAGCTCCCAGAGCCCTGACCCAAGACAAGCCCTCACTGGAGAACAGCCCTTCAAGGCTACACAGGAAACTCCGAGGCTGCAGGGCCATCTAACCTGGCCTTCCGTGGAACAAGGAGGCAGGGGTGGAACTGAGGGTGTTTGTTCGCTTTGTTTAGTTTTGTTTTTTTATCTGCAGAACACAGATATTAAATAAATGTCATTCCTTATTTGGGGTTGGGAGTAGAGGTGCATGGAGAATGCCTGGACTAGTTTGTGCTCTTAAAAGCATGTGAGGAATCTTTTAAATGGTCTTCTGGGTCTGCAACACACACACCTCTGAATAATTCACTGGTGGCCATTTTTTATCCTTCAAGGAGCAGATCTGATTTCTGAACCTAGCGAACTGTTATGTGGAGTCAAGTTTTGTTGAGAAAGTTGATGGCTAGGCTGGACAACAGGATTTCAAATTCTCCCAGTTGGAATTAAATAAATGTTTGCAAATGAAAGTTTGTAGAGGAAAACAAAAATCTCACCTATCTCCTGAGTTACATTTGGAAACACTTTGGGAAGCAGTTACTAGCTGAACCAATCCTCCTGTCTTTCTCCTGCAGACACAGAATTAAATCTAATATAGCAAGGGGGAAAAATACATTACTTGGATCCAAAGAAACTCATAACCAAAAGAAAAATTTTAGAATGTTGATTAAAGTAGAGCAGGTAAGTTTATGAAAATAATAGCTCATGCTTTAAAATTACTCTGAGAATTTCCCCATCATCATCCATCTTAGCTGTAGCTAACCACATACCATCCTGCTATCCTCCACGTTTGCCGGCTTACATCATTCTAAAGATGGAATTATTAAAAGTAGTCAAGGTCAACTATTGTTTCTAAACTTTAGATTAATGTTTTGCATCAAAGACCACATTGGAGGTTTTAGATTTGAGTTTCAAACAAATGAGAGATGATTAAGAAGTTTCAGGACAAATTCAAATGAGTTTGTTACCGTACTTGGTTATTTTAGATACATCATGAGCAAATGCTGCTGCCCAGTAAAACAGGGGTTATGTCTCATTTCACAGATGAGGAAACTGAGGCTCAGAGAAGTGGAGTACTTGCTTTAAGTCACAGCCTATTAGTGGTCAAGATAGGGCTCAAAACCAGTCCAGCAATTGGGAAAACTGGGTCGCTACATGCAAAAGAATGAAGCTTGACCACTACCTCACACCATACACAAAAATCAACTCAAAATGGATTAAAGAACTAGACATAAGACCTGAAACCATAAAATATATAGAAGGAAATATAGGCGAAACACTACGGGATTTGCACATCAAAGACATCTTTACAGACACATCACCCAAAGCAGTGATAGTGAAGAGAAAGATAAACAGCTGGGACTACATCAAATTAAAGAGCTTCTGCACAGCAAAAGAGACAATAACAAAAACAAAGAGAAACCCCACCAACTGGGAGAACATTTTTGCACCCAACACTAATGATAAAGGACTGATCACAAAAATCTGCAAAGAGCTGATGAGACTCAGCAACAACAAAGAAAATAATCCAGTCAAAAAATGGGCAGAAGAGCTAAAAAGAAACTTCTCTGAAGAGGAAATGCAAATGGCCAACAGACATATGAAAAAATGTTCAACATCACTTGTAATCAGGGAAATGCAAATCAAAACTACCATGAGATACCATCTCACACCAGTGAGAATGGCACATATTAAAAAAACTAGCAACAACAAATGTTGGCGAGGATGTGGAGAAAAAGGAACTCTTCTGCACTGTTGGTGGGAGTGCAAACTGGTCCAACCACTATGGAGAGCTGTGTGGAGATTTCTGGACCTACTAAACATAGAGCTTCCATATGATCCAGCAATTCCACTCCTAGGTATTTACCCAAAGGACACAGAAACATCAATTCCAAAGAGCACCTGCACTCCTATGTTTATAGCAGCACTGTTTACAATAGCTAAGCTTTGGAAACAACCCAAATGCCCAAAAATAGATGACTGGATCAAGAAGATGTGGTACATATATACCATGGAATATTACTCAGCATTCAAAAAAGATAAACACATGCAATTTGCAGCAACATGGATGGCACTGGAAGGGATCATGCTCAGCGAAATAAGCCAAAAAGAAAAAGAAAAATACCGGATGGCCTCACTCATAGCAGGAATCTAGAAAACTTAAATAAGGGACCAGGAAAATGAATATAAGAAAGTGAAAATCAAAATCAACAAAAAACTATGAACCAGAGACACTTGTTGGGGGGTGGGGGCGGGAGGGGAAGGATTGGGGTCAGAATGGGGCGTTTGCAATTGTATGGGGGAATATAAAAATAAAATTTAATATTAAAAAAAATAAATAAATAAATAAAACTGAAACAAATACAATAAAAAAAAAAAAAAAAAAAAAAAAAAAACCAGTCCAGCATTGCCTCCTTCCAACTCACTGTAATGTGTCCCTGACGTTTAATTGAGGAGCCTGATGCGCATGGTCAAGAGAATTGAATATATGCAGAATATAATACAGCAGAGCTATATTAGTCCATGCTCCTGAAGAATGCCTGGAGTGTAGGGTGTCAGCTCTGCTAACAAGGACTGAGCAGGACGTTGGCCTTTCTGGGCTTCAGGGTCCTCCTTTTCTAGACAGAAAACACAGTGACCTACTTTACAGGACTCTCAGAAACAACCATTATAAAGGCAACCACAAAGAGAAAGCCTTTGGCTAGAAAAAGGGAGGCAATGAATCTGTGGAACAAGACAGCTGCCATCTCTAATCCAAATCTCAAACATGGGAAACTGACAAGGTCCAAATCTCTCATCCAACTCTTTCCTAAAGATACTTTGCATATGTGAGATTTCTCTTTGAAATTGCTAAAATACCCAATGTGGAGAGGAAAGCCAGGGAGTTGGTAATATCAAGAAGAGCAAAGTAATCATGTGCATGGTAAGCCTAGTAAATGTTACTAACCCCTTGCTTTTCCTATTTAGCAGGAAGGAATGGAAGGAATAGATTCCTAATTCGTTCATCTCTTTTGCAGTCTGTCTTATATTTCGAGAGATGTTGAAATGCAGGGAGAGGGAAGGAGCTTTATGAGTTTAAGTTCTAGCTAACTATATTCTCCCTCTACCAGAAGCAAGCATGAATCCCACTAAACTTTTCTCCTTCATCAACATTTTTAAATGCCATATTTTTCAAAAACCAAAACTTACTGTTCAGGGGTTCAATCAGCGACGTCCAGAGTCCAGGAGATGATCTCTCTTTTGTGAAAAACACCATATGCTCTGAGGTGGATCACTGGGCTGTTATTAATAACTGGCTTAGAGCTTTAGGAAGAAACATGAGCCAGACTGTCACGGGAAGAGGCAAGTGGAGAGGAATTGACAGACACAGGTGGGATAAATTACAACAAAAATATATTCAAGCCCACATAGGAGTGCAAACAATCTGTGAGGAGGGATTGGCCCCTCTACAATCAATAGACCCTAATGTCAAATGTTCAAAGAGTTAAATAACCAAATAACAAAAAAAAGAAAAAAAAAACAACAACCAACTAACATATCCTTACCCTTTCACTCTCTTGAAAAACACCATGACTCATGTAATATTGTACAGTCTTGTGCTCTTATGAGGAATTCTTTTTTATGGATATCTGAATATCTTTTCAACTTTATATTTTTACCTTACTTTATCTTCCTGTTTTTTTAAATTATATAAGCAAATGGATTTTCAACTTAGGCAGAACATGATTTTGAATGCATATTTTCAAGGAATTAGTCATGCTGCTTCTTTCTTATGCATATAGGAGGTGTGCATGTTTCTATCAAACTTCCTTTTGAATTTTTCTTTTAAAAATGTACAATAGCAATTTTTTGAAATTGGTTTACCTGTGACTCTGTCAGCCTTGCTCCCTTAAGGATCCCAAAACAATGTCTGAAAAGCACTTCTCTGTGTCTCTGCTATGGAAAGGAGACCAGATCTTGGGGCTAGATCGCATCTAACAGGGGAATTTGTAGAATCGAGGTCCAAAGAATAGAGGTGTAATCATGAATTGACTACTATTTTGCAATGGTTCTCTTCTTTTAAAACACTGTATTTCAGGCCTCCCTGGTGGCACAGGTGTTAAAGTCTCAGCTTTATCAAGCTATCTCCAGCCACTGCAGCATGAGTTCAATCCCTGGCCAGGGAGCTAACTCACATACCGGAGCAGACCTCTCCTGTCTTGTCAGCTGCACCCCTCAGCAGTGTATTTCAGTAGATCTGCCTGTTCTGTTCCCCACTCTGGTGAATCCTCTCACCCAACCCCTGCACCTCTGCCCTATACCCCAGTTCTTGTATGCATAAATAAATAAAATCTTTAAAAAAAAAAAAAAGCTATAGCTCAAAAAATTCTAACTCTATTCCTCCCCCAACAGTTGATATCAAATTGGTCAGAATATTAACAGCCTATCTTCAGAACTAAATTATATTGAACATTGCTTCTGTCTCTCTACCTGAAGTGTTAAAAGAAAACTTGTGACTAGGTAGAAATTATTGAATATAAAGATACAAATTGAAAGGAACTAATGCTTGTCAAATTGCTTCATACTTTTTTTTTTAAGATTTATTTATTTATGCATATAAGAGCTGGGGTGCAGGGCCAGAGGGGTGAGAGGATTTACCAGAGACAGAGTGGGGAGCAGTACAGGCAGATCTACTTGAAATACACTGCTGAGGGGAGCAGCAGGTGAGACAGGAGAGGTCTGCTGTGCCATGTGGGTCATGGCTGGAGAATCATCGAACTATGCTGCAGTGGCTGGCGATAGCTTGATAGCGCTGTCTTTAACCCCTGTGCTACCAGGGGCCCCAAATTGCCTCATTCTTAAAGTTCTGGCTGCCTGTCCCCCTGGCTCAAGCCTGCTGACTCTTCATTCCAGCTAACTTCTGGGGGCTCAAAATACCTAGTTATAAACCTCAAACCATGGTACGCTATACTGTTGAGGCAACTATTAAAAAGAGAAAGTAAAAAACCAGTAGTTACTAGTTTAATAGATAGAGGAAAGGGAGTAGAATGGGTACAGGACTTTATTTTTGGTTTTCATACTCTGATGAGTTAAAAATTTTTGAGTATCCGCTAAATATATGTATCTTTAGAGAACATATTTCTGTACTATTGACTACATCATAGAACACAAATAGAAATTTTTTAAAGGTGGAATTTAAAAACAAAGAGACATTCTTATAAGGTCTTAAAACTCCCCATGGGTTATTTTTACTGGTCTCTGGGGCATAACACCACACTCAACAGATAGCTAGAAAGTGGTTCAAAACTTTAGCTCCCCCATTCATTAGCCATTTTGAGTTGAATTGTGTCCCTCAAATAGAGATGTTCAATGCCCAACCCCTATGGAAAGTTGTGTGGTGTTTCCTCAAAACCCTGAAAATGGATCTATCATATGATCCAGTGAATCCACTCCTGAGAATCTACCCAAAGAACACAAAAACACTAATTTGAAAGGAAACCTGCATTCCTATGTTTACTGCAGCACTATTTACAAAAGCTAAGATATGGAAACAACCCAAATGTCCCAAAACAGATGACTGGATTGAGAAGATAAACACGATGGAATACTATTCAGTGATTAAAAAAGATAAACTCATGCCATTTACAGGAACATGGATGGAGCTGGAAGGGATTATGCTAAGTGAAATAAGTCAGAAGGAAAAAGTAAATATGGTATTATTTCACTTATATGTGCAATATAGAGAAAAAAACTTGCAAGCTAACTATAGATCTGAGGCACACAGCAGGAGAAGGGGATGGAGAGGGATTGCAACAGGGTGGTCCCCAGGAAAGGGGGAGGTTCCCTGCCCCACCCAAGGAAGGGTGGAGCTGAGCAGGAAGAGGAGAAGCTGGTGAAGAGACTGAGGGAGGAAGCAGGATGGAGCCAGGAGACCTGGAGGAGGCGCATGGAGCTTAGAGACACGTGAAGAAACTGCGCTTGTCTTTTGGTCGTGGACTGGGTGACACAGATGTGGGTGAGACCTGTGGGGAGGTGACAATGGCAGCTTTTATCTTGATGTTGATTTTGCTCTTTTCCTTCCGGGCTTGTCCGGTTGTTTGTGACCCTTTGCTGTGGGTCCCCACTAGAAGATGCTTTAGACTTGTAGCAGGCTTTGGGGCCTTGTTCTGGGCCGATCCCATATGGATGGACTTTTACCCACGAGGGGACGGGTAACTTTGGGTGCTTCATTTAGAAACTAGACTCTTTGCCTTACCTGTATTGTTTCCTAGTTTTATTAAAGTTCCTTCCCATTAAAGTCTCCTATGTTTTGTGTTGATGCGGCGGATGGCAGAACCCATTTAGAATAGGCAGGTTTGCGGGGTTTGGGCTGCCCCTCTCCCTGTCCTATAACAGATTCAGAACAGGGGAGGGAAGAGCACAAGGGATTATGGTGAGGGATCACAGGTGCATGGTGGGAGAACTACAGGGACTACACCTGAGGGGAGAAATCAAATATTGTTCAAAAATTAACAATGATGTGAGAAAATTAATCCATCAATTAATTTTAAAGACTAGAATAAAATTTTTTAAAAGAAGAACAGATTTTTCAAGTCTTATTCCTGGCACCTGTGAATATTGTATTGTTGATGTAATTAAATCAAATGTGATCAGGCTGGATTAGTTTGGCTCCTAATCCAAGGACTAGTGTTAGCAATGTGACACTAGTCATGTTATTTATTCTCCTTGTGCCTCGGTTTTCATCTGCAAAATGGCAGTTAAAATCTCCACCCATCTACTCAAAGTATTTGGAAGAATAGGTTGACATCAGACAACCTCAGCATGGTGCTGGGAACATGTCTGTAACAGTTCACACTGACTCAATCTTTCTCAGCGTAGATGGACTAAATGGGTTTGGGAAGAACTCACAACTCTGAAATTTGCTGGGGGGGTGAAGTTGAGGGAAGGAAGAGCAGTTGCAGGGTGGTGACAGCGTTGAACTTCACCTGAGTCCTGTGCTGGAATGCTGGAAAACAGTGGCTGGAAAACAGTCCTTGCAGACATGCCATCCGCTCCCCTCCCCCACCTTGTGTTCCAGGAAAAGACTTACTGCAAAGACCCACCCTTCCTAAAGGACTTAAATAAGACTGGTGGAGAACTCCCTTGTTTATCTAGGAGAAGACCAGGCACAGACCCTCTATTTGTCCCATAAGTGACGACTAGTTGAGGCATTTGTCCCCATGGACAAATGTAGACAAAAAACCCACTAATATGTGCTGACCAAACTTTACTCAGATGTCTCCCTTCCTGACAGGCCCCTGAACTTTTACCCACCTTCAACTTGAGCCAGCATTGAACTACAGAACAATCCTTACTTAATGACCTCTCCAAAAAATAAGCTGACCACAAATGTTTCCCTGATCAACTGTCCAATCACACACATGCTCACCCCACTCCTGACTTCCTGTTCTTGCTAGATTTGTCTAATATTCTTTATAAAAGAAAAGCCATTTCTGTCTGATCTCTAAAATGAATACAGATCTTGTAGTTTGTGGTTTTTGTATTGCAATAGGCACCCTCCCCATTTTACGTCTTTTCTCTTTTGCAATGATTTTTTAATTGTGGTAAAAAACATATATCATAAACATTACCATCTTAACGGATGTCCTTTTTGGAGTCAGTGGGTTTGGAAAGAGGGGTCCTTGGGTTCACTCTGGGAGAGGTTTCACCAGAGCTCCCCTTTCAGTGGCACTCAGTGAGTATCCCAGGCGAGTTTCTCCAAGAGACAGAGACATTAGTTATATTTAAAAGAGCAGGTTTATTAGGGAAGGGATAAAACAGTTAAAGACACTTGCATAGACACAAGCAGGCAGGAAGAGTTGCCCCGAAAGGGACAGGTTTGCTTAGAGAGGCCTGCACGGTTGCAGGCGGGCGGCCTTGAGGAGAGCAGCCTCCGCTGAGGGAGGTCAGTGAGGAGAGGCCCTGGCATGGTACAGGTCACGGGCAGGCAGGAGGTGCTGCCCTGTAGAGGGAGAGAGTTGGTGAAAAGAAGCACCTGCATAGACAGGTGGGCAAAAGGACTGGTGCCCCTTTGTGGGGGCAGTGTTAGGGTTTTTTGTTTTTTTTTTAATATTTTTATATTTTTTACATCAGTGTTCATTTTTAAACAATGTTTGCTTCCCCCCCACCCCCACCACCCCAGGTGTAGTCCCCACGGAATTTCCTTCACCAATGCACCTGTGAACCATCACCTCAGTCCCCTGTGCTCCTCCCTTCCTCCCTCTGATTCCTCTCCCACCTCCTCCCCTGCAGGATGTCTCTGGTTTATAATTGTTTGTTTTCAGAAGGAAAAAGAAAAATAAAGGATGGTTTCACTTAGGAGGAATATAGGGGAAAAAATAAGACATGGGGAAAAAAATAATAACAATACAAAACACAGCAAAAAAATAATAATACAAAAACAAACAGCATTAGGTTTTATCATCTTCTTAGGAAGGGAGGGGCTCATCTTTGTGGGTGGTGGGTTTGTTGTTGGTTTTGATAATCATTTAGAATTTGAAAGGGATGGAGATTCTACAATGGCCCTCAATCTCCATATCTTCACCTTCAGGCCTGTGATCCTGAATCTCCCTATAGTATTCTGATACCTGCCTGGGTCTTGTGCCTCTTGATCTAGGCGTTGGCATCTAAGGATCTTATTTTCTATAGCTTGGTTTACTGGCTATGCTAATCACATCTACCCCCACCTCCTGTGTGAGTTATATTCCTGACCTTGTGGTGTTCTTTGCTCCATCATTTTTCTGTTCTTTGCTTCCATCATTAACCATTTAAGTGTGCCGTTCAGTAGCATTAAGTATATTTACACTGTTGTGCAACAGATCTCCAAAACTTTTTCATCTGCAAGGCAGAAACTCCATACCCATTAAACAGCAACTCTCTACTTGCAGGGGTGTTGGGGGGAGAATGCCAGGGTATGATGCCCAACACCACTCCCCCTTTCCTTCCCAGCCCCTGGCAACTACCTACAATAGTGTTTTCAAATGAAGTCTCCCCTTCCATAAATCTAAATTTGTTTTTCTTTGACAGTTTTCTGGGGCTGTGTCTCATTGCAATGATCCACCCTCCCTTTGATCTGCTGTCTTCATCCAGAGATTCATGCTGGCTTCTCTGACCTTCTATGTCCTGGGGATATGAGATCCATGATGGTGAGTCAGAACTCCTAATCCAGTCCTCTTGCAGAGGAGAATGAGGAAGGAAGGGAGCAGGATGGAGAGCCAGAAGGAGCCCTGGAGGAGGCACATGGAGCAGAGAGACATGTGAAGAAACTGCGCTTGCCTTTTGGTCATGGACTGGTTGACACAGATGTGGGTGAGAGACCCGTGGGGAGGTGACAATGGAGGTTTTTGTCTTGATTTTGATTTTGCTCTTTCCTTACAGACTTGTCTGGTTGTTTCTTATCCTTTTCTGTGGGTCCCCACTGGAAGATATTTTAGACTTGTGGAAGGCTTTTGGGGCCTTGCTCTGGTGGACTTTTACCCACGAGGGGACGGGTAACTTTGGGTGCTTGATTTAGAAACTATATTCTTTGCCTTTCCTGTATTGTTTCCTAATTGTATTAAAATTCCTTTTCATTAAAGTCTCATATGTTTTGTGTTGATGCAGTGGCTGGCAGAACCTATTTAGAGCAGGCAGGTTTGCAGGGTCTGGGGTGCTATTTTCCCTGCCCTGTAACACTCTGGACACTTGTCTGTCTGGAGCAAGGTAAGGAGTTACCTTGCTTCTTTCAGGCCCAGATTTTGCTCTGGTTTTTCTGCAAAACCGCTTCTGTTTTTCTTGGGAAATTTTACTGTGGGGTAAATTTTATGAGGAAGTTCCCTCAACTCATTGAATGAAGGAGGATTCTTTGGAATGGAATTGTGAGAGCTGTAATATGAGGAATATTATCTTTCCTGTCTTCTTTATGACCTATGCCTCACTTAATTACCAAATGCCATGGGTAACTAACTGTATTACTTTTCTAAGGCTGGCATAACAAAACAACAGTTTTGTCTCTCAGCTCTGGAGGCTAAAAGTCTGAAATCAAGGTGTTAGCAGGATCATCCTTCCTCTGAAGTTTTCGGGAAAGATCCTTCTTGCCTCTTCCTAGTGTAACAGGGTGGTAAAGGGGGAGATTCCTAGTTTCCTGCCCCACCTAAGGAGGGTGGAGCTGAGCAGAGAGAGAAGGAAGGAAGGAAGGAAGCAGGATGGAGAGCCAGAAGGATATCTGGAGGAGGTACATGGAGCCGAGAGACAAATGAAGAAACTACACTTGCCTTTTGGTCATGGACTGGTTGAAACAGATGTGAGTGAGAGACCCGTCGGGAGGTGACAATGGCAGTTTTTGTCTGGATTTTGAGTTTGCTCTTTTCCCTCCAGACTTGTCTGGTTGTTTCTGATCCTTTTCTGTGGGTCCCCTCTCGAAGATGCTTTAGACTTGTGGCAGACTTTGGGGACTTGCTCTGGGCCAATCCCATTTGGATAGACTTTTACCCAAGAGGGGACGGGTAACTTTGGGTGCTTGATTTAGAAACTATATTCTTTGCCTTTCCTGTATTGTTTCCTAATTGTATTAAAATTCCTTCCCATTAAAGTCTCATAGTTTTGTGTTGATGTGGTGGATGGCAGAACCTATTTAGAGCAGGCAAGTTTACGGGGTCTGGAGTGCCCCTCTCCTTGCGCAGTAACACTAACATTTAGTGATTGTGGGCTAACCCTGGCATTTCCTTCCATCTCCGCCCTATTATCACATGCACAGCTTCTCCCTTTGTATCTTCTCTTCTCAACCAGTCATACTGCATTAGGTTCCACCCTAATAACCCCACCTTAACTTGATTACATGTGCAAAGACCCTATTTTCAGTGAAAGTCATATTTTCAGGTACCAGCTTAGGACTTCTGTGGAACCAGGCATAAGTATTCTTAGCCATTGCTTTGTCATTTTGTGTGTAACTGCCATTTTAGAATTTTAGGCTTTGCTGTCCCGGGAATGACGACTGCATTCCAGAGATAGTTTCGACAGTTTCGACCCTCACTCCACCCTCACCCTCCAGTCACCAATGAGGGAGAACTTGCCGTAACTGGAGCTGCAGGCTGGAGCTGCATCTCTACTGGGCCAGTCAGCTTAGAATTATAGCCGGGCAAAGTTGGAGAACGCATCCTTATAGCCAATGAGTAACTGCCAGCATGATTTAATCCTATAAAAAAAAACCCTGCTTCCTTTGTTCGGGGCTCTCGATATCTGCCGCTGCATTGGTAGGTGCCATGAGCCTGGACTCGAGTCTGTAATAAACTCCCTTTTGTGTTTGCATCGGCCGTCTTTGGGTTCTATGCTTGCCGAGTCTGCTGATCTTGGGCACAACAACTTCAACATATCTTTTGGAAAGAACAATTCAACTCATAACCCTTACTCTCTTTCTATCTGGCCCCTCCCTCATCTCCTACTCAAGAAATACTTTACCATTACAAAATTAATTCAGCTCAATATCTTCAATAATGACTAAATTTTACTAAAGACCATTTGGGACTTCAGTGGCTTCTTTGAGAAACTGGGAAACTAACTCCCCAATCTGCTCTCACCCACAGCCTCTCCCTTGCCATCATACATCACATCCCCACCCAGTGGCACCTTCTTCCTCTTTTGTACTAAATCTGAACTTCCCTTAAACTCCCTTGAATTGTGTGATCTATTCCTCTTCAAAAGCTTTTTACTGGCTCACCCCTCTGTTTGCCCCTGCCATCCCTTCCCTGTTCCACTGCCACCCCTCCACTCCTTCCAGTCACTAAAATTTTTGGTGGTCCTCCACTTGTCAGGAGTTCAAGGGCCATAGGAGCAATCATCTCAGGCTGGCAATGCTAATTGGAAACAAAATGACTATTTTACCCACTTAGATAGACCTTGGAGATACCCAGACACCTACATGGCAACTTCGTCCTCACTTCCTTGCCCTAAACTCAATGCACAGCCTCCATGAAACCACATAGAACAAAGGAAATCTTAAAGAATCTCCTCCACAAATATGGTGGTGGCACTTCAACCCTCAATTTGAGCAAATAACCTCCCCTTGCCCTATTTGCCAGAAACAGAATCCTAGCTAAAAATGTAACAGTGACATAAAGAGAAGAAATAACTATTTTATAGGATCCAGTAATTTCAAATTTTAGATTTGAAGATATAATCTGTCTGTGCCATCTGTGTACACACACCTGTTTTGTGTGTGTAATATCTCCCTCCATCGATATCATGTTATCAAATTAGATTATAAAACCCTGTAAAGAAACTTTGTTTTAAATAAATCTGAAGAAGAAGAAATCAAAAAAACCACCCCTTTTATTATCGAAACAAAAAAAATCAAATATTTGGGAATAAATCTAACAAAAGAGGTAAAGGACCTATACAAAGAAAACTATAAAACACTGTTAAAAGAAATAGAAGAAGACACAAAGAAATGGAAAGACATCCCCTGCTCATGGATTGGAAGAATAAACATTATTAAAATGGCCATCCTACCAAAAGCAATATACAGATTCAATGCTATTCCAATCAAAATCTCAATGGCATTCTTCAAAGAAATAGAACAATTATTGATGAAATTCATATGGAATCACCAAAAACCCCGAATAGCCAAAGCTCTACTGAAAAAAAAAGAAGGAAATGGAGGCATCACACTCCCAGACTTCAAACTATACTACAAAGCCATAATCATCAAAACTGCATGGTATTGGAACAAGAACAGACATACAGACCAATGGAATCGAATAGAAAATCCAGAAATAGGGCCTCCCCGGTGGCGCAGCGGTTGAGCGCTGGGTTGCGAACCTGCCCGCGGCCTCTGCGGCGCCGGTTCTATCCCCGGCTGCTCCCCGGCCACCGGAGGAGGGTCCCGCATGGCGCGCAGACCTCTCCTGCCGCCCGCTGCTCCCCTCAGCAGTGTACTTCGGTCCTTCTGCCTGCTCTGCTCCCCGCTCTGGCTCTGGTGAATTCTCTCACCCTCCCGCGCTTCTGACTGTACCCAGTGCATGTATAAACAAAAACAAACAAACAAACAGATAAATAAATAAATAAACATGCCTCTATAAAAAAAAAAAAAAAAAAAAAGAAAATCCAGAAATAAACCCACAGATTTATGGTCAACTAATCCTTGACAAAGGAGCAAAGACTATGCATTGGAGCAAAGAAAGTTTGTTCAATAAATGGTGCTGGGAAAACTGGGTCGCTACATGCAAAAGAATGAAGCTTGACCACTACCTCACACCATACACAAAAATCAACTCAAAATGGATTAAAGAACTAGACATAAGACCTGAAACCATAAAATACATAGAAGGAAATATAGGCGAAACACTACGGGATTTGTACATCAAAGACATCTTTACAGACACATCACCCAAAGCAGTGATAGTGAAGGCAAAGATAAACAGCTGGGACTACATCAAATTAAAGAGCTTCTGCACAGCAAAAGAGACAATAACAAAAACAAAGAGAAACCCCACCAACTGGGAGAACATTTTTGCACCCAACACTAATGATAAAGGACTGATCACAAAAATCTGCAAAGAGCTGATGAGACTCAGCAACAACAAAGAAAATAATCCAGTCAAAAAATGGGCAGAAGAGCTAAAAAGAAACTTCTCTGAAGAGGAAATGCAAATGGCCAACAGACATATGAAAAAATGTTCAACATCACTTGTAATCAGGGAAATGCAAATCAAAACTACCATGAGATACCATCTCACACCAGTGAGAATGGCACATATTAAAAAAACTAGCAACAACAAATGTTGGCGAGGATGTGGAGAAAAAGGAACTCTTCTGCACTGTTGGTGGGAGTGCAAACTGGTCCAACCACTATGGAGAGCTGTGTGGAGATTTCTGGACCTACTAAACATAGAGCTTCCATATGATCCAGCAATTCCACTCCTAGGTATTTACCCAAAGGACACAGAAACATCAATTCCAAAGAGCACCTGCACTCCTATGTTTATAGCAGCACTGTTTACAATAGCTAAGCTTTGGAAACAACCCAAATGCCCAAAAATAGATGACTGGATCAAGAAAATTTGGTACATATATACCATGGAATATTACTCAGCATTCAAAAAAGATAAACACATGCAATTTGCAGCAACATGGATGGCACTGGAAGGGATCATGCTCAGCGAAATAAGCCAAAAGAAAAAGAAAAATACCGGATGGTCTCACTCATAGCAGGAATCTAGAAAACTTAAATAAGGGACCAGGAAAATGAATATAAGAAAGTGAAAATCAAAATCAACAAAAAACTATGAACCAGAGACTCTTTTTGGGGGGTGGGGGGCGGGAGGGGAAGGATTGGGGTCAGAATGGGGCGTTTGCAATTGTATAGGGGAATATAAAAATAAAATTTAATATTAAAAAAAATAATAAAAATTAAAAAAAAAGAAACTTTGTTTTAATTGATATAAAGTTAGTTTCTATATAACTTAAATATGCCTTAAAATTCCAGAAATTAAGAAATTTAATTTCTAATCCTTCTAAAACATTCTATAAAAACTAACCCAAATGTTTTAAGAATTCAAGTTCACAGAATTTAGGTAAGTTTGGCAAATAAGACTAGTTTAATATTGTGGGTTTGATAAAAACAACTGTCTTCTGAGTTATCAGAGGCAATTATAAGCATCTACTAAATGTTTAATCATGAAAATTGTAAATTTGTGTTTAACCAAATTAAATCATTATTCAGACAAACTTTATTTCAATAGAATTATATTTTGTAGTTTGTCAGAACTTGAGATAGTCTCCAAGATCTTTTGGTAACTTAAAAATTTTGCCATATTAAATTCTAGGTATTCATTAAAAACATATATCATTTATAATAAAATAGGAATATAAAAAATTAAGAGCATATTTTTATGGCTCTAAATAATTTGGTCTGTAAATAAAGGTGTCATTTTTTGCCACTTTGATAAATTGTACTATGAGGGCATATATGGCTATAAAAACTTGAGATAACTATTGATGGAGGAAAGGAGATAAAAAGACAAGAACTTAACTCACACAAGGAGGTAGGGGTAGAAAGGATTAGCGTAATCCATTAACCCAGTTATAGAAACCAAGACCCTTAGGCATCAACGCCCAGATCAGGAGGTGCAACACCCAAAAAGTATCAAACTGCTATAGGGAGTGTCACGGGCACAAACCATCCACCCACAAAGATGAGTCCCTCCCTGAAGATAATAAAACCTAATGGTGCTCCCACAATGGGACAGCAGTCCTTCTGCTCAACTGTGACTTTACAGGTGCTTCCTTTCATCAACTCTCTCCCTCTGCAGAGCAGCCTCCCTGCCTGCCCGTGACCTGTACCATGCCTGGATTTTGCTTCACTGATCTCCCTCAATGGAGGCAGCTCTCCTCAAGGCCGCCCGCCTGCAACCACGCAGGCTTCTCTTAGCAAACCTGCCCCTTTTGGGGCAGGTCTTCCTGCCTGCCTGTGTCTATGCAAGTGTCTTCTATTGACCTATCCCTTTACCTACCATCCCTGTCTCATGGAGAAACTTGCCTGGGAAATTCGCCGTGTGCTGCTGAAACGGGAGCTCTGGTGAAACCTTTGCCAGAGTGAAACCAAGAACCCCGCACTCCTAATTCCAAAAACCCTATCATATTCGTAAGCTTATATACAAAATATTGGTGTATGACAGTTCACAATTGCCTGCTTCATGGTTATCTCTGTGAAATAGAAGTTATTGTGGTTAAAAGTTATGACCAGTATATATGAATGAGACACTGGAAGAAATAATCACAGAGGAAAATAAGTGTATTCAAGGTATATAGGATGTACTTTTATAAAAGGAAAGGAGATAAAAGGAAAGGAGAATAGTTTTGTCTTAAAGTAAAATAATTGGTTCCTCATTGTTAGATTGAGGAAGAGGATTGTGTAAGGATAAAACCTAAATGGATTTAGAAAGTGGTAGAAGGCTCACAGGAAGAGAATTTTGTTATTATTATTAGCTTATTTGTAAATTTTCTTTAAAAAATCTTTAATATCAAATACTATACTGATGCAAAATGAAGATTTCATTTTCCTCTGCTAAATGACAAAATGTTATTGGATTATTTGCTTCTTAAAAGTCTATGAAAGGAGGTGCGTTGGTGGTATAGTGGTGAGCATAGCTGCCTTCCAAAAGTCTATGAAAGGGTTTTCTTTACCTTCTGAGAATCTGCCTAGAAAGCAAAGATTCTGTGTCTTACCAGAATGCCTTCCTGTTTATGTTAGCTTGTCCTTGACTACTTAAAGGGACATAGCTTTCTCACTTTTGGAAAAGCTACGGTTCTTGATAGCTATGTTAACTTCTATTTATTTATTTTTATTACCACTTTGATTGTTGCTTTATTTTGTTTTGCATACCATAGAAACAACCAACTTTCTGACACTTGCATCATTGTAATGAACTGAGCAGATCTTTCACTTTTGAAAATTATTAATAAACAAAACAGTCATTTTTTTACAGATTTATTTATTTATGCATAAAAGAGCTTGGGTGCAGGCAGAGATGCAGGGGGTAAGAGGATTCACCAGAAATAGTGGGGAGCAGAAGAGGCAGATCTACTGAAATACATTGCTGAAGGGAGCAGTGGGCAATCAGGAGAGGTCTGCTGAGCTATGTGGTTCACCTCCCTGGCCAGGGATTGAACTCATGCTGCAGTGGCTGCGGATAGCTTCATAGTGCTGCATCTTAACCCCTTGTGCCACCAGGGAAGCCCAAACACAGTCATTTTTAAGTCTTTTGTTATTGACAGATAATTTTTGTTTTACTCTGATGTTTCCCTGAAAGCATTTGCAAATTATTTATAGACCAGAGTGCTTCGATTATAACAAAGGAAAAGGGCTATGCCAAGAACTCTTGTGCACACATTTCTGATGTCATTGCTTAAACAACTTTGAGACCGTACCACTGGACTGACTCAGGATTTTCAGCACTGTAATAAAGAAACTCATGTGTTCATGCAACTACTAACCCAGATGGAACAGAACAAGAATGACAGAGAACTGGATGAACGGATGAGGGATGATTTGAGTCTTCCTTGGATTGTTGCTGATACCACAATGTTCTATTTTATCAATAAAAGAAACTCCTTTCTCTTTTCTCTTAAGTTATCTCTAACCAACACTTGGATGACTAAGCTTTCAAAAAACAGAAATAAAACATTTATCTTTTCTGATTTCTCCAGAATACCCTCATTGAATATTTTTATTTTCATGGCATCATAGTTGTTTGCAAACATTTAGTAGGAACTGACCTCCTTGTTAAGAGGATATAACAGAAAACATAGTTTATACAACAAAGACTTTATTCAGAATGTTATGTTTGAGAATGAATTAGATATAAGCAGTCAGTTTTAAGGAACTAAGATTGACTTTATGAATTCAGTGGTTTAAAAGCCTCCTTTGGAAACAGGCGTGGTACCTGGCTTACAAAGTCCCCAGATTTATAGGTGAGTTCTTTTCCTGGTGGGTTTAGGAAACTTGAGCCATTTGATGGACCTCAAGAAGAGAGAAATTCACCCAGATCTATAAGCAAAGTAGTTGAAACCTAGTGATAAGTTCCTAGTCTGACTTTTTGGAATCAAAAAACTTTTAAAGAGCCATTGTGAGATTCTTTTTTTTTTTTTTTTTTTTTTTTTTGGGCGTAATTCACTTTATTTCCTGGTATAAACTCTACTATGTGGTGGCCACAGCTGGCGCCTGGGTTCTCTGCACAGAGACTCTTGTGTGGGTCTTCACCAGGTGGTCAGTGAATTCCTGGTAAGGAGACTTGGTGAACACTGTCTCTTTCCAGAGGTCGGGAGTGAGATAGCTGTAGGTCTTGGAGATGGCATCAAAGGTGGCCTTGGCAAAATTGCCCAGGGTGGCGGTGCAGCCCCTGGCCGAGGTGTAGCAGTCATCGATACCGGCCATCATCAACAGCTTCTTGGGCACAGGCGCAGATACGATGCCAGTGCCCCTGGGGGCGGGGATGAGGCGCACCAGCACAGAGCCACAGCGGCCAGTCACCTTGCAAGGGACGGTGTGGGGCTTGCCGATCTTGTTCCCCCAGTAGCCTCGCCGCACAGGGACGATGGAGAGCTTAGCCAGGATGATGGCGCCGCGGATAGCGGTGGCTACCTCCTTGGAGCATTTAACGCCCAAACCAACATGTCCGTTGTAGTCCCCAATGGCCACAAACGCCTTGAATCTGGTGCGCTGCCCAGCGCGGGTCTGCTTCTGCACGGGCATGATCTTCAAAACCTCGTCCTTGAGGGACGGCCCCAGGAAGAAGTCAATGATCTCGGATTCCTTGATGGGCAGGGAGAAGAGGTAGATCTCCTCCAGCGACTTGATCTTCATGTCCTTGACCAGGCGGCCCAGCTTGGTGACGGGGATCCACTCCTTGTCCTCGGCCTTGCCTCCGCGAGCCCCGCGGCCGCGGCCGCGGCCCGGCCCCGCCCCCGGCCGCGACCCCGGGGCCCGCTGCCGAAGCCTCCGCGGAAGCCGCCGCGGCCTCCCATTCCAGGGCCCCCCGGGCCTCCGGGCCCTCCCGCAGCACCGGCGTCGTCCGCCATTTGGTGTGTTCGCGGAGAAGAAGCCATTGTGAGATTCTTTATAAATACATTCAGCAAAGCAAACTTTTAAAGGCCCAATCATTAAATCACCATTCTTGCTGCACTTGTGTAAACAAAGTCCTATCTAATAAGGCCAGCTTTACTTCATGATCGAAATAATCTTTGTGATTATCTTTGCTTAAAAGGTGGAGGGGAGGCCTAACTGTAGAGATAATTGTGCGTTATCAGATTCTGGCCTGTTTGTTGTTTTTTAAGCTGGTTTGAGCCTCTTTGTAATTGTAGGTAACTGATGACTATCAATACCTAGATGTGCAGGGGTGGAGGGAAGTGGTCACAAATTTTAAGCAGACAATAATATCTTAGTTTCATTTTACAGGCAAAGAGGCAATAACATAAAACTACAGGACTTGCTGACTGTCAGCACCACTGGTAAGTAGAGTTGGGAATCCAACTAGGTGCTAGCTCTGATCTCATAGAAAATAGTGCTCTTTCCAGCACAAACATGTTAAATCCTATCTACAATGTTTGTAGATAGTGGAAAAACACTCTCTAATGTTCTAAGAAAAGGTAACTGGATCCAAGAATGAAAAAAAACCAAAAAACCAAAAAACCAATGGTATCCCCAGCCCATCTGAGAAACTTCTAGAAATGAAATGAAAATACTCCCTCCCATCCCTGAAATAAGGTCAAGCAAAGCCTATTCATTCAACACTTACTCTCACAAAGGAGTCAGCTGCCATCCCTTGCATTTGGCAGAGATTCAAAAGCAAGCAGAGGATTGGGAAAATTTTGTAGAAGAAAGGGATTATTTCAGATGTGCCCTGGGTGGGGGCTATAGGGAGAGCTATAGGCAGGCTAACTAGAAGTGAGGCATCCAATATACATCCAGTGTACATTAACTTTCTCCTCTTAGATAAAGTGGCAAGTCCACTAGAAATGGACAGAAAATAAAGGAAACCATCAGTTATTAATTGAGTCCTCTCTGGTTGCCATAGGGATTGTGCTTGGCTTATGGACTGGTAAATTCACTCAACAATTTTCCCAAGTTATCTGGGCTATCTTTGCTCTGAGCTTGCAAATGCTATTCCTTTTGTCTAGAAAAGTGAGTTCCTACTTTCACTATCATCTCTTCTAGGATGGCTTTCCTCACACTGCAGGCTTGGGTCCTCAACCTGCACTTGACCCCCCCATAGGGGCCCTTTGTGTACCTTTCCCAGACTATGCATGTGCTTCTACTCTAGGCTTTTGCTGTTCTGTTTTGCTTCTTTTTTTGTTTTTGTTTCTTTACTCCAAATGAACACAAGATCCTAAAGACCATCTCTAGAGCTTGGTTTTTATTGTCTGTCCCATTTCTTTTTTTTTTTTTAAGATTTATTTTATTTATGCATACAAGAGCTGGGGTATAGGCCAGAAGTGTGGGGGATGAGAAGAATCACCAGAGACAGAGTGGGGAGTAGAAAAGATGGATGGATTGAAATACACTGCTGAGGGGAGCAGCGGGTGAGACAGGAGAGGTTGGCTGCGCCATGTGGGTTATCTCCCTGGCTGGGCATCGAACTTGTGCTGCAGTGGCTGCAGATAGCTTCATAGTGCTGAGACTAATCCCTTGTGCCAACAGGGAAACTATTCCCTTGTGCCAACTAATCCCTTGTGTCCCATTTCTAACACAAAACCCCTCAGATATTTGGAGGCATGCATTGAGCAAAGGGCAATATAGGGAGGAAGCAGGTGATGCCAGGCCCATAACTGAAAAGAGAAGTGGGAGTTTTGGCAAGAAGTCAACAGGAAAGGCAGTCCTAGCAGGGCTATTAGCAGGAACAAAGTATGGGGAGAGGGGAAGTAGATATGGGTAGGGAAAGAAAGGCATACAACTTGTATTGTTGAGGATAAAAAACAAAGCAGAATTAGGCAGGACATAGCCCTGAGACTCAACAGGACTACATAAATATTCCAGTGGTCACTTATAACAGTTTAACTCCAAGCAAGTTATTTGCTCTCTCTGCCTCAGTTTCTTTACCTGTAAGCTGGACATCGTACAGTCATACTCATTTAAATTCTAACAAGGTTTAAGTGAGTTAACATCCGTGGAACATTTAGAAGAGTGAAAACTATGAAAGCACTTACTATTTTTATATTATGTTAAAGGCTTCATCTTATAGGTAAAACGGGGCTGATGCTTCTAAGCAGGAATGAGCTATGGTTAGCTTTTTAGAAAGTTTTGTTGGAGTGAGGGGTGGTGGGACAGAGGTCAGAAAGGCATGATAATCCAAATCCTACAATAATCCAAAGAGCGATAAGGACTGATCTGACCTGGGGCATGAGCGGAGAGGACAACAAGGATTAAGCAGCTTTAAGCAGGAAAAATTAGATAGACTTAGTGTCTGGCTAGAATGAGGTGGGCAGGACTGCAAAAAGTGCAGGAGACAGCCCAGATTGCTGGCTTAGGCAATTTGGGAGGGTAAGATACAGAAAGACAGGAGCACTAAGACTTCTAGTGTGTCAGGCACAAGCTAGACATCTGATACCAAGAAATGCTGAGGAACTGTGTGGGGGCCACAGCAAACAAGTTGCCGAAGGATATTTGAAATTTTCTTATAATCCCCAGTCCACACGCTTCCCCACACATCACTTGTAATCCAAGAAATGGGTCCCTTCAGGGATAAGATATCTGCCTCTCACATCACAGCTCATAATCCTTAAACAAGACCAACAAGAAAAATTCAGGCACCGAGGAAGGTAGGAGGGGAGAATTTTGAACTGCTAGGGCACTCTCCCAACAAAAATAATAAAAGTGTCCCAACTTAAGCCACCTCACATCGGCAAATGTCTATTATTACATTCATTTGATATAATCTGTGTACTACAAACTTAAATACTTTGATTCTAACATCTATGTTTATTGCTGGAGGTTTATTTCTTCATGTTTATTTCTTAAATTTTAGAAAGGATTCTCACGTTTACTTCTTACCTTTCAAAACTGCCATGAAGTATAAGAAATGAAAACTAAAACCCTTTGCAATTATATATTCAAGATTTTCAAATATTTCCCCCAATGTCATTTCAAGAAACTGCTTTGGGTTTTGTTATTATGCAGTAACTGGCTTGATAAATACGTGCCGAATGAAAGATTTAGTGAAGCCTATAAGAAAGTGGAATGAGGGCTCCCTGGTGGTGCAGGGGTTAAGGACAGAACTATCAAGCTATGGCCAGCCACTGCAGCACCAGTTCAATCACCAGCTGGCCAGGGAGCAACGCACATGGCACAGCAGACCACTCCTGCCTTGCCCGCTGCTCCCCTCAGCAGTGTATTACAGTAGATCTGCCTGTTCTGCTCCCCATTCTCTCTGGTGAATCCTCTCACCTCTCCCACAACTCTGACCTGTACCCCAGTTCTTGTATGCATAAATAAATAAATCTTTAAAAAAAAAAAAAGTGGAATGAATCCTCAAATAGTAAAAATCAAGGAAGGAAGAGCCAACATATTCCCTTCTCTCAAGCCCACAGCCCCTCCAAGCATCCAGTCAGAGCAGTAGAAAGAGGCACTCTCAACCTCGGTGCTCCCAGCTTCTCTCTGCCATAAAACTGTCCAGAGCCTGGTCATGTTTTTGCTTTGCGGAATACACAGGTCCCTATGTGATTGAACTTTGTGGGGGAAGGAAGACTGGCTTCTTGCAGGAAGGTTCATCCAAAGTGAAGGAAACTGTGCAATTAATGGACTGGCCGTCAGTCCTTGATAATATTTATCAGGAAATTCACTTCCTGTCCGTAATCAAAGCAGGATTCTCTTAAAGAGATGAGAATGGTTTGGGCATGTTAGGGGCCAGCAGGGAGGAAATGACAAAGAGCAGTAATGAAAGCTGTTGCCCAGTGTCTCTGCCTCATGGTTCAATTTTGTCCAGTTTCAATTTCTGGGCAAGTTGGGGGAAGGCTATGGGGCTGATACATATGTGGACCTGATAGGTACAAAGTTTCTGCTCAGTTTTTCGGACTGACAGATATATTATCTCATTTTCAAGTGATGATTTAGTAAGAATCAAGCTTGTAAGTAATTCTTCTGAAAACTCAAAAAGGAGATAATATAAAACTCAGAATAATCTGAAAGGTAACCATACATGTTTTATTTGCAGCATTCTGCAAATGACACTACTGCCAAGAAAAGTAGTGGAAGAAAGTAATTGTCTTTTTTTCAATTGCAGTTTTAGAAAGTGAATATTGAAAAAGAAAAAGTAAGAGATATGACAAAATATTGATGTCTATCATCACAGCTTAATATTATGACAATTTCTGGTGCTGTAGAGCCAGTGAATACAGAAATATGTAATAGCAGAGTTCACATATTGAGAGCTTGACTCATCCTAGTTCTAAGTCCCTGTTCTAAGAGCTTCAGAGATAGTAACAAATAATATTTCCACAGAACTCTATGAAGAAGATGAGAAAATGGATTCTGAGTGGCTATGCAATTTCTCCCGGAATAGGAGTATCAGAGGCAGTATCTGAAATGAAGCACTCAGGTTCCAGCGCCCAACCTCTCACCAGGGATTGTCAAGAGATACACAGGCAGCTACAACAAAAGCATATGTTAAATTGAAAAAAAAAACCAAAAAAACCCAAAAAGGGCCTCCCCGGTGGCACAGCGGGTTGAGTGCAGCGCTGTGAAGCTGTCCACAGCCTCTGCAGCACAGGTTCGATTCCCGGCCTGCCAGGGAGATTCCCACATGGCATGGCAGACCTCTCCTGTCGTGCCTGCTGCTCCCTACAGCAGTGTACTTCGGTCCTTCTGCCTGTTCTGCTCCCTGTTCTGTCACTGGTGAATCCTCTCACCCTCCTGCACCTCTGGCCTGTACCCTAGCTCTTGTATAAAAATAAATAAATCTTTAAAAATAAATAAATAAATAAATAAATGGGAAAAAAAAAGAATAGATAGAGCCACATCCAATATCAACTGAACTGTTTACTCTGGTTTCTCTGTAGCTATATTTGACAAGGGCAAATTCTGGAGGAGAAACTTTCTCAGAAACTGATGAATCTGCAGAGATCAAGATGGATGGCTGCTAAGCCCTCTGTACGTAGGCAGAACTTTCATTCAGAGACATAAATGGGCTGGCCCAGGCTTATAGGTTATTTCATTTATCACACACACAAAAAAAAACAAAAATACAATTCAGGTTAAGGGTTCATAGATATTTCATATCAAACCTGGCTCAAAGATTGAACTATGGCTATTTCCCTACTAACCTTTGGAGGGACTCTCAATACATAAAAAAACATCAATAACACGAATCTCCTGCATTTTGTCTGAATGGTAATAAAATTTATTTAACAACTAAGGATCAATATGTCAATTTAAGATGTTTGTTTTTCTAAAACACACAGAGAATAAGTAACATAAAATAAGAGCTTGGTTAATCGCTTTACAAATAAAATCACTCCTTTGCCCTCCAAGCAGCTACAATCCCCACTTCAATAAATCAACTATGGATATTTGAACTAGTTTTTGAAGTATTTTTCTTTAGCACCAAGGGAATCAAGGACCTCTTTTCAGATGAGGGGATGGAATTTGAGGCCAGGGTTCTTCACATTAGGAAGGTGGTTAGAAATCTGGATGCCACAAGAAGCTAAACAAATCTTTGCTGCTTCTGTGCATCCGAGGTCACTGGCCTAGACTCCAACCTAATCAAATTAATAAATTCTACCTTTGTAGTGTAGTGGTAGTGGTAGAATACTTGAAGTTTCCTCCACTTTATATTTCTTTACATTTACTTCTCTCAAACCATTTGGTTTAACCTTCAAGACTAAAGTTTTGACAATTTCCTTAAAGAGGGACCTCAGATTATCAGGAGTGTGTAGTCCACACCCATGTTGCCATTTAACATTTTTTAAATTACGATTCTAAATTACTGACCTAGAGCTAGTGAGACAAGCAAGTTAGAACGTGCTCCAAAGGCCTAAAATTGGCCAAACAGAACAATAAGCACAACTCAGAGCCAGACTTTCAGAGAACTGTCCCCTTACTCCATGTCTCATTTGATTTATGCCCAGCCATGCTCCCCAGCCTGAAAGCACACTGTATAACCTAAAAGGCTTAGGTGATGAGTTAGAAACACCCTCCACAGAGGAAAACCAGCCATTTAAAAAACAACCTTAAATGAAACTTACATTTCCACAAAAATAAAAAAAAAAAAATTGAAAAACCAAAGTAAAACAAAGTCCACTAACTGCTTCTCTCTAATCTCTTTCTACAACTCAAGTAACTTCTGGGGGTCTTATTCAATACTTGGTAAAGTATAGATGTTCCTCCAAAAGCTTCATTGCTGATGTCACTTCTTTGGGACTCCCAAGCTTCAGGAGTTCATGCTGACACTCTTATGGCCCCGACATAGCATAAAGTCAACCCCAAAGTTAGTCAGCAACATCAAACTCCATACAATTTCCCAAAAGGAGAGCCTCCATCATGCCAGGCCTATTCTCCATAGAAATGTGCATATGGAAACACAAAGTAAGTAAAGGAAAGTATTTTCTTGTATTTAACTTTGCCAAGATACTGATCCCTCCAATTCAATTGTCCAGAGTCCACTACTTCCACAAAACCATAAACTTTTGATAAGTTTAGAGCAACTTCTCATCATTTTGGAGAGTAGTGGATAAAATTCTTCTGCCTTCTTGCAAATATTAGAATTATCTATGGTGGCATCTCTAGCAAAATCTTTTCCAAGATTTCCATCTTGTTTGTCCATAAAATCTCTTATTCCCCCTACCTGCTCCTCCATTTTGGAATTTTTTACTATGAAAATCTTAGAAATACAAAAGAGTATAACTAACTTGCAGGTATCATCTAATTTAGGCAATTGACATATGTTGTCCATTTTGTTTTCTCTATAACCACATCTACTCCCCCAAACACCCTCCCCCATAAAATTATTTTAAAACAAACTCAAAATATCATATCATTGCATCTGTATTTTGTTTACAAGCCTCTAAAAGATGTAGCTATCTTAGAAATCTTATTAGCTATCTTGCAAATAAGGGACAGACTGAATGTCAATAAAAAGTAGAACAAAATAGCAAGGGAAGATTAGAGAGATAGTAGGAACTCCCATAAAGTCAGGCATCGGACAAGTGCTAGTCTACCTCAAACCCATATCCGCTGCTCCTGGAGTTCTTTCCTTTTCTAGCCTTATACTACCTCTCAGGCAGTCCTACAATCTCCCTGATTGCTCTGCAGAGTATGCCTTTGAAATCACGATTAAGGGGGAACTCCCCAAGGACATAATCTCTCTAAAGCCCTGGAGAAATGACTCATGGAAAAACCTGGAATCTTCCCCAGTGGATTTCTGTCGCTTTAGTTAGAGCTCTGAACATGTCTCGTGGATTTGGAGCCCAGTTTCTCAGAGCAATAGCAAATGGCTAGGGTAAAACAAAGATAAAAGAGAGGGCCTCCCTGGTGGTGCAAGGGGTTAAAATGTAGCCTATGAAGCTATCCACAGCCAGTGCAGCATGAGTTTGATCCATGGCCAAGGAGCTACACACATGGCACAGCAGACCTCTTCTGTCTCACCAGCTGCTCCCATCAGCAGTGTATTTCAGTAGATCTGCCTGTTCTGTTCCCAACTCAGTCTCTGGTGAATCCTCTCATCGCGCCGCCCCATACCTCTGGCCTGTACCCCAGTTCTTGTATGCATAAATAAATATTTTTAAAAAAAGATATGAGAAATAGCCACGATACCATTACTGCAGCTAGAAAAGAAATGAAGGTGGGCTGGTCTATCCATTTCCCCTTTGACCCAAGCACCCTTGGTCTCTCAGGTGCTGGAGTAGCTTGGAGAGAGGCAGGCCTCTGTGCTTCTGAGAGCTCACACACATAGACAAGTTGGGTATCTTTTCAAAGCTCACAGGTTTCTCCTCCCTCCAATCAGAACCAGACCCCATTCCTTGCTCCTATGTACCCAGTTCCTTCCCAAGGATTTTGTGGCAGCTGCCAAAGACCCCTGCTATAGAATTCCTTACATCTGAGGACTCATAGTGAATTCCCCGGTTGGTTCCCACATATCTTTCCCATCAAGTGGTTCAGATGGCATGTTCTGGAACCAGACACTCTGATCTGGCCTTGCCACTTACTGGTTCATTCTGGGCAAGTTAAACTTTATGTGTCTCAGTTCATAGTTCAACCAAAACAGCGCAGAACAGGGTAGAGACAATGGGTCTAGCCAAGACTGGCTATAAAAAAGTAACAGCTAAGGGGAAAATGATCACCTGTGGAGCTCCTCAAGCCCTTAATGCCCTCACATCTGGGGAATGGAGTGCTGACCTCCTGTCCTGACTGCAGCTGAGAATGATGGAGAGGGAACGCAAGGTAGAGGGCAGTAGAATCTGTGTTGCCTGAGTTTGCCTGAGAAACCTGCATACCCCTGAGATGAACATGCCAAGGTCTAAAAAACAGTTTTGCACTTGACACACAGGATCCTTCCAAGAGCAGCTGCCCTGAGTTGCTTTCAGATTCCTGAAGGAGTCTCACCCACACTCACGCCCTCTGCCAAATCCAGGTCCCAGCTTGCTTTGAGTCTTCAGCTGTGCTTGGGTTCTGAGATCTCACTGTCACCATTGCCTTTGCAATGGAAAATATAAGCACCAGAAGTTTTCCAAGATAGGAGCTGCCACTGACTCCCAGTCCAGAATTAGCTTGTGCTTGTCCCAGTCCGGAAGCATCCTCGAATTAGCTTGCAAAGCTCCATGAAAGATGATTGCTAAATTTCCAGGAATTCAGGGAACTGGTTGCTAAACACAGATGCTACTGAAATTGAATTATATAAACCTAATTTAAAAGGTTATATTTAAAACAAAGGTAATAAATACACATAACACCTCACTTACTTATCATTTGACATTTTACTGTGATTATGTTTTTAAGGTAACTTACATAGTTGAAATTCGCTTGCCGCTGCTCATTTCTCTCCAACTCCAGCATCAAGCAATACAGAGCAGAGAACAGATTGTTAACTTAATAATATTTTTGTTTTTAAGATTTATTTATGCATATAAGAACTGGGGTACAGGCCAGAGGTGCGGGGGGTGAGAGGATTCACCAGAGTCAGAGTAGGGGACAAAACAGGAGCACTGACTGAAATACACTGCTGAGGGGAGCTGTGGGCGAGTCAGGAGAGGTCTGCTGCACCATGTGGGTAGCTCCCTGGCTGGGGGTAGAACTCATGCTGCAGTGGCTGTATAGGTTGTGTCTTAACCCCTTGCGCCACCAGGGAGGCCCAACTTAATAGTCTTATTTTTTCAACACTCATCTTCTCTACAATTCCAGAACCAAGCACATGTCCCCATCTCAGCTTGTTAAAGGCATGCTTTATGTTGAATCTGGGGAGCACTTGGGGCAAGTTAGATGGTATCTCAGCTAAGATAACCCAGAAACACTTGAATCCTATCTGGGATCTTTGCCACCCTTCTCTATGAGGCTCACAAGACAGACAGATTTACCACAACCCTGTGTTTCTTTCTTTCTTTCTTTTTTTTAAAAAAGATTTATTTATTTATGCATGCAAGAGCTGGGGTACAGGCCAGAGATGTGGGGAGTAAGAGGATTCACCAGAGACAGAGCGGGGAACAGAACAGGCAGACTGACTGAAATACACTGCTGAGGGGAGCAGCGGGTGAGTCAGGAGAGGTCTGCTGCGCCATGTGGATTGCTCCCTGGCCGGCTGGGGATCGAACTCGTGCTGCAGAGGCTGCGGATTGCTTCATAGTGCAGTGCTTAACCCCTTTTACCATCAGGGAGGCCCCATAGCCCTGTGTTTCTAAATATCACTTTACTATTAGCAGAACTTGTGCTAGAGAATTCTGGTGTAGGCCCCTCTCCAAACTGGTCTTCAATGACCACTCCTCACTGCCTTAGTCTTTCCCTTTTTTCTTTATCGTGTACACAACAGCTCTAGCCATATCAAACCTGTCTCTCAAATACCCTAATGCCATGGTTGACAATCGCAAAAGCTGGGTGGGACCACCCAGTAATAACTTGTGAGGTGGGTGGGATGAACACGGTAACACAGAAGAGGGGCGCTTGCCCTCTGCTCTCGGTACCCCTGTGGCTCAGGCCTGGCTGACGGCAGTGGAGGGCCAATGTCCTATCTCAGTCTTATTTTTCCAAGACAAGTAAGGATTTATTTTTTAAATAAAAATCTTCATTTAAAAGAAAAAGGTATTTAAATTTTCTTACATTGTAACTATGTGAGATAATGGATGTGTAGACCAATCTTCTGGGGGTGAATCATTTCACAATATGTACATATATCAAAATATGACATTACCAGTTATTACTCAATGTAGCCATAGGAAAAGAAAAGTGAAAAATGAATTTTGTTCATAAACAATTCAGCTGAAACTAAATGATGGTGAGAGCTCTTTAGCTCCCAGGAGAGCTGTGGTGGAACTGGAGGCCCACCTGTTGTCATACCCCGGAGGCCCACCTGATGTCACCATGAACACTCATGTGCTTTCTCAGCATCCCCATCAATCATAGGACAGCCACCCTTGGCTCTATCTCCTCTGGTTTTCAAGGCAGGCTCTGGTACAACCCAGCTGAGTGGGATCATTCAGTGGGATCAAACCCAAGCATGGGATCATTCTCCCCAGGGTTACCTTGGACCAATAGGTGAAAGGAATGGTGAATTCAAGTCCCACCAATCCTGTCCTCTGGTGCAACAATTCTGAGGCATGTGCTAAATTATTCCTTGAGGACTGGAATAAAATCCAGCAGTCCATAAGCTAATGGGCTAGTCAACATTCTCTTTGCTGGTCTCACTTTCTCCACTTCCCCCCCTACTTCCTGGGATCATCTCCCAAGTGAGTGCTCTGCATCCAATGGAATCCATTTGGGTCAATGCTCATATACTCAGGTTTTTGGTGTTCCCTCTGTCCCCAATGCTCCTCACCCAAATCCCACCTGTTCTTCAAGCATCTGCTTAAAGGTCAGTTTCTTCCAAGTCTTCCCTGACCATGCCGCTCTTCTAAGCTGTGTGGATGCCACCTTGCTGCTTTCGCAGTCACAACTCTCCCACTTGTAAACTGGCAGGAATGTGAGCGAAACTGCAATATGCTTCCCATGGCCCTGTGCTGAATACATAATGGTGGCGTAATTCACGTATTAAAATATTTGTGGAATGAATGAAATATCGGAAATAGTCAAGACATTGAGATACAAAGAATCTTACACCTTCTGAAGTCTTAATATATTCATTTGATCCTAATGATCCAAGTCTCGTTCCCATTTTATAAGCGAGGAAACTGAAGCTCAGAAACTAGACTTAGACCAGACTTGACCTCACATGACACTGCACTGGATATGGCTACCTCACACCTTGAGGCTTCATGTCCCACATTAAAGTGACTAAGAAGAGTTGTAAATCAGCTTCTGATGTTAATAATTTCCCAACAGTGATACTTCAGAACTCTGCATAGTTACCCTCAGGGGAAGGTTACAGGAGAAAAGGTCAAATACGCTGAACTTGAATCTCAGGAGCTGTCTTTCCAAGTCTCACAGGAACATTTAAAGAACGTAAACCTACATCCATCAAAGACTTAGAGTATTTTTGTTGTTTTGAATTTCAGATTTTTTTTATCTCCAGAAATTCAATGAGTCTTTTATATATTTTCCCTTTTTCTCATCATGCTCACTTTGCTTTCCTAAACACATGGAGAATGGTTATGACAACTTTTCACATTCTTGTCCACTAATTCTATCATCCAATTACTTCAGAGTCTGGCTTTTTCATTTTTTTAAGATGAAAAATTTTAAGATTACTAAAATCTCTTATTGGAGATGTTAGTTATCATACAAGTTGCACTAAGTCATTAGAAGGGTTTAAGACAAGATCTCAGAAAAGGAACTCAATATATTTAATAGCATTGAATGTACTATGGAAATAAGGGCAGGAATTCAATTTGCTTGTGTCAACATAAACATCAAACAGAAAATATAATTTGCTATGCACTTCTTTCTCTATTTCTAAGAATATTAAAAAGTTTGGGTCTGTACTAAAGATAGAGCTTCCATATGATCCAGCAACTCCACTCTTAGGTATTTACCCAAATGACACAGAAACATTAATTCCAAAGGGCACCTGCACCCCTATGTTTATAGCAGCACTATTTACAATAGCTAAGCTTTGGAAACAACCCAAATGCCCAAAAATAGATGACTGGATCAAGAAGATGTGGTACATATACACCATGGACTATTACTCAGCAATCAAAAAAGATAAACACATGCAGTTTGCAGCAACATGGATGGAGCTAGAAGGGATCATGCTCAGCGAAATAAGTCAGAAAGAAAAAGAGAAAGAAAAATACCGGATGGTCTCACTCATAGCAGGAATTTAGAAAACCTAAATAAGGGAGCAGGAAAAAGACTACCTAATACAAAGTAAAAATCAAAATCAACAAGCAACTGTAAACCAGAGACACACTACAGGGGCAGGGGGCGGGGAGAGGAAGGATTAGAGTCAAAATTAGGGGGGCGTGGGAATTGTATGGGAAATATAACCAAAATGAAAATGCATACATTGTGCAAAAATGAAAAATGATATAAGAATTATATAAAATATTAAAAGTTTGGGTCTGGATTACACATCAATGACTAAATACAGTTACACTTTTCACATTTTTTTTTTTATTAAATAGCCTATATGTCAAAACCCAGATTTATGTAGTTTTACATAAACAAATATTCTAAACTAACCACTTCAATTTTAGAAGTACCATATGGGCACAAACTCTGAAGTGTTATTATGAGGGGAAAAAAAAGTATACACACAATTTAAAACTACTTTCTTGTTTAAGCACTTTAAATCCTGTTTTCCCCAAACTACCTAAACTTTCTATCTGAAGTCAGAAGAGCTATCCTCATTATAGACTAGAAAACTCAGTTTGGTAGATGAAGCAAAGACCTGAATGCAGAGGTCAGGGGAACTCCTGGTCAGTATTCTCATTAAGTCACAACTAAGGTAGAGAGAGGCCTTTTGAGATTTTGGTTACTTCAGTTTGTCAGATAAACTAAACTCATTTTATTAACTAATTGTTAACATGAAATTTTAAGCCAAAGTGAGTCAAAACTAACACTATTTAGTACTTTTATATAGGTAAGGGCCTGCCTGAATTTAAGGTTTGTACTCACAAGATAACTGCATTCTTGTCAGACTGATCTTGCTAAGTCTCGTGTTTTCACTCCACAGAACATGGATTCCAAGTGCTAGCGGCTTACTAAAATGCACCCGACAAAACACACATGCCCAGATAACTGTGAGACATTACCTCAAATACTATTCTAAGTTTCTTCCTACATGAAGGGATGTGGAAGGTATTAGTCCGTGTCTTCCTATGTGAGTGGCTGCACTGCAGGCTTTTATCACAAGTGTCTCACTTTAGCAGCATTCCAGAGACTGCCTGGCCTCTTTAGAATTGGTACTGAAACTTAAAACTGAACATAAAAACAATCCTCCCAAAAAGTGGGAGGAGAAAATCAAATGAATAAAGATGTTAACCAGCTCTAATATACTGGGTGTGAGTTCACAGCCTGAATGCGTGTGTGTGCTAATATATATGTGTGACTAACATTTTAGGAATGTGTGCCCTTCCTCTTCATCATTTCCTTATTTTTTTTAAAGATTTATTTTATTATTATTTTAAAAGTTTTATTTATTTATTATGCACGCACTGGGTACTGTCAGAAGTGGGGGAGGGTGAGAGAAATCAACAGAGCCAGAGGGGAGAGCAGAGCAGGCAGACTGACAAAGTACACTGCTGAGGGGAGCAGCGGGCTGCAGGAGAGGTCTGTGCGCCATGTGGGACCCTCGCCGGAGGTCGGGGATCAAACTCGCGCTGTAGAGGTTGCGGGCAGCTTCATAACCCAGCGTTCAACCGCTGCACCACCAGGGAGGCCCTAAAGATTTATTTATTTATGCATATAAGAACTGGGGTACAATCCAGAGGTGTTGGGGGTGAGAGGATTCACCAGAGACAGGGTGGGGAACGGAATTGACTGAAATGCACTGCTTGAGGGAAACAGCCGGGGAGACAGAAGAGGTCTGCTGTGCCATGTGGGTATCTCCCTGGGTATCTCCCTGGACGGCTGGGGATCAAATTCATGCTGCAGTGGCTGCAGATATCTTCATAGGTTGCGTCTTAACCTCTTGCGCCAACTGGAAAGCCCTCATCTCTTTAGTTTTAAATTGAAATAGAACACAATATCAACAGTATAAAAATGAGTGAATTTTCAAATACTCAAAAGACGTCCAAGCAACAAGCACCCTGATAAATAGTACAGTACCAGCTCTTTTTGTATCCTCCTCACAAATTTTCTTGCTAAGGCAGACTTTAGTATATAGCGTTCAAATGGTCTCTCAGAAACAAGGGGGAAACAATGTTCATTTCTGACTCAAGGACTAGAAAGAGAGAGGATTTAAGGCTCATGAGGTACATTTTAAAAAATTATCTTTATTTAGGTTTCTGATTCAGCACATGTATCAAAGACTAATCAACATAAAGTAAATAAGACATTAATTGGAAGTCTTACATCTCTCTAAACTCTGACCAAGAATTTCAAGATCGCCACTATTACCAGAACTCCAACCTAGTCAAGTTGTAGACAAGCTATCGTGAACAGATGTGCGCACAGATAGGCAGAGGCAAAAGTCATGCTCCACTCGGTTCTCCTTTCTTCCTTGTTGGTGTCTTTGTGTTCGACAGCCCACTTTTGCTTTCCATGCTAAGTTCCAAATAAAGTCCAAAGGCGGCTCAGGGTCAACCTGGACCAAACTCTTCCGGAGGAATGCATTCTTAAACTGTTGTGCCTGCAACTTTGTTTTTGCCAGGATGAAGTTCAGATCGAGATGTACAATACAATCTAGATGACGGTGCAGACTAAATCAAGAACTAAAGTTGAGCAGTAACCAGAGTTAAGGCATGAATGCACACACGCACACTCGCACACACACAGCACCCACGCTATCAAGAACACAGGATTCCTTCAATTGCCTGGCAAGAGGCAACCACAGCTTGGCAGTTAATCACAACTGCTGAGCACCTGGAAAATGCTCCCCATCATTTTAAGCTAACAGCTGTGTGTGTATGTTTTATCAAAAAACTAAAGAGAAAAAAGAAAACAAAAACCTAAAAAACCCTTAATCTCTTACAATGGCTCTTGAGCATGGAACTTACGTAGCAGCGTCAATGGCTGGCTCTTTAATAATTTGGAAATAAAAGGTTGTTTTGCTAGGTATTTCTTTGGTAGTCATCACTACAAAGTTTTCAGTGTTGGTTACCTATAAGACAAGTACTAGACAGAAGATCAAGTTACACAGAAATATTTCTTCTGTAAAGATACAAATATCAAGCTCTCAAAGCACAAGTAACAATGCTCTTTCCTGCCTTCTCCAGGATCCTCTACAAGCAAGGCTTGGTGCAGGCAAAGTTCGTGTCTTTGTAATAAAGAGCGATACATATCTGTTTTCCTACAATCGAAGAGTCAACAAAAATTCACATTATCAATTATTTCTGGTCGAATCTGTTAGAAGCCAATTACATAGGGACAGCAGCACTTGGTGTCAAAGCCACATTCTGGTCACACAATTCATTCCATGGTTGCTGGTCAGGAGCTCAGAATTTAAAACTCCTTTTAATCAACAAAGGAGCATGTTAAATTAAATCTTAAATACTTCCAACATCTGCCAAATTTCTACCATTCTGTCTAGAAGGCCAGCATGCTTGATGAGAGAAAGCAGTTCAGAGCCCAGAGAGGTGTCAGGTATTAGGTAATTTGGTTTTGTATAAAAGGCATGGTCATCTGGCAACAGAGTATTTATCCTATTAGCAGCACAGTGGTAGCCAAGGGTCTCTGTCAGCAAGACAGGAAAATGAAGCAACGCCGGCTCCGGCCTGCCTTCTGGATGGCTACTGATTTTACAAAGGCCTTCTGGGCAGGCGGGCGACAGGAATGGCAGTAACCACGTTCAGCCCTCATGAGAAGGACCCGAGGTTAAACCCGCTTCCCGTGGGCAAGGAGGATCTTGCCTCCATGGGCTCAGGTCAGAAACCTTTTGGGTTCCTGGTGACTAAACAATTGCCAAGAACTTGTCCTAGTAGGTATTGCCCAGTCTCCACACTGGGTCCTAAAATACCTTAAAAGGACATGAAACAGCATGAGTTCAAAATCGTAGTGTTTGTTCTATCAATTCTGAATGTTCAATGGGAGAGGCAACTAGATTAAGGTTGAAAGTGCTGTTTGAAGGAGCTGGGCTTTGTTTTCAATGAAATGAGGAGAACCAGCACTACATTTCTATCTGAATATCAAGAACCTGTCACAAAAAGATACTTATCAGGAACTGTTTGCTCACTCCAAGTGCTTTTTTATTCACCATATGGCAATGTTTTGACTTTTGTGCTTTCAGGAGGTAACTAAATAGATAGGAAGAGGAAGGAAGATCATTACATTATGAACTCTGCGTGCAAGACACTATTCCAACAGCTTTGAAGTCTGTAATCTTATAAAGAGTCTTGTAAACATATACCATATTTCTCCTATAAGAAAAACCGAGAACTGTACCATGAAGGCAATTTTTCTTTGCCTCCTCTCAGAATTCCTCGGAATGGCAATGTACCAGGAGGGAGCTGTTGGTGAAATCCCCGGGTTTGAAATGATTCCGTCTGATAGAATTAAAAAGTGACAGCCTCAATAACTAAATGCCAAACTTCTTCCCCATACTTGAGAACTACGATTATGTATATTACAGAGACATCATAAATAAAATTATAGAGATGTACGGTATCTTCCAAACAACTGAGTGATGTTCTCAGTTTGGGGGTGGAAGCAGGAAGAGGTGAAAAATCCTATTGTTGCTTTTACTCTCAAATTCTTAAAATGCTAGTCAAACACTATTATCCAACGAGACATTTTTCTTTCTGTAACTCTTAAATATGCATTCGAAGGCAAAAATGGAGGTTTCTATACTGTACAATATTAAATATCTACAATGTCATGGTTCCTTATTTTTAGGAGTGTGTTGAACAAAGAGCTAGCTATTAGAGATGGTTGTCACAAAACATGGACTCTTAAAAATTACTGATAAATTAATTTTCAGTTCTGATTATATCCAACAGATACACATTCTCATCATAAAATATACATTCTCTAGTAAGTTATTTTCATCCACAGCATATATAAATATGCAAACACAGGTGGTAAAAATCACTTTACTACCAAAGTACAAAACAGTAACTGCTGAAAAGCAAAAATAAAGATGTGGCAAGTATTAAGAAATGAGTGACTCACAGTGTTCCACTTCAAAGTGAAACCAAACAATTTATTTGTGCTAAACGAATGGGAATAATGTATTCAGAATATACTTCTTTATACACTGCACTTGCTTATACTGGGGAAATAAGCAGTCATCAATGCTAATGTGCTACTTTCCTCTACACCTGTTTACTTCTCTGTCAAGCAATAAAGTATCTTCTGGCCATGAAGCCAAGATATTCCTATAATGTTCGTTTCAAATAGTATTTTCTAATAGTATTTCTGCACCTTTAAAATATTTGTTCAAACTCTATTTCAGGGGAACACAAACAATGAATGGAAAGGGAAAATAGCTGTTTAGTTACAATCACATCGCCTTCTGCAGCAGAAATCAAATAGCACATTCTAATCAGCCATCGCAACCACTGGCGGGCAGGACAACATTTATCGACTCATGTGTGGGGGGTGGGGGGGGCCCATTTTGGGTAGATTAACATTACAGATGATGAAAGAATCACACCTTAATATACAGTAATTATCCATCTCATGTTTGGTACAGCCATATCCACTACTTAGGCTATCTGTTTTATCAGAGACGAGGACGTTGATATATCCTGAAAATAACCTATAAAAAGTGTATCTGTAGAAAGCTCTATTAAACAGTATATTGACTTGGGCACTGATCCATCTAACTTTGCATTCTACACCAAAAGCTAGATTTTTCAAAGGTTTGAATTGTAGTGCTGAGTTATTGGTATGTCTGGTAAATACCATGAGGGGTGGGTAATAACAGTGCGGGAATTTTCTGCAAATTCATGAAAAAAAAAATATAAAAAAGATATCCCTTTTTATTTTACAAACCTAAAAGCCAGGAAAATGAAGCTCTGGGGCCAAGCAAAAATTGCACACTGTTGCTGAATTACCAAATATTGAATAGCAAATGTTCCAGCCAGGGAATGGATGTACATGGAGATTCAAGTAAAACACTGATGGAAAAAGTCGTCTGTTTAGTGTTGTAGACCCACAACACTGGCTGCGTTTCCGACAAACATTTACAACACAATTAATAGTGAAGCCTAGATAACCTCAGTGCAAATAAGTCAGATCCAAATATGCCAGGGGAGGAAGCCTTTGGCATTGAGTAGATGGCTCCACTGTATGAGTCCCAACATGAGATTCAGACTAAGCACATGCATTAAGGCTGGGAGGACGGATGCACCGAATGTTGCGAAGGGGCGGGCTGCGAGGTGGCTGCCGAGGGGACCGCGGGCTGCATGGGCGGCGGAGGCGGAGGTGGAGGTGGCTGGACTGGGGTCTGTGTGTTAGGAGATGGAGGTGGCGTGGGCCGTTTGAATTTGTCAGGGCTGTTGCTTCTCCGTGGTGAAGGCCTCTGTGGAGACGACAGGAGCGGTGGTCAGTCTAGGCAAAGACAGCTTGTTTCTATGTAACAGTCTCACTCAGAGCTGAGGCTAGTGTGCAGCTGACCAAAGACAAGAAACTAGCGGTGATGTCCTTGTCCATCCCTATTGGTCTCTGAACTAGCAACAAAAACATGAAGACCAGGTAGCAGTTACACCTACTGCCTATGAATAGGCTGTGTGAAATTAGTATGAAATGTGCACTGAGCAAACTACTGAACTTAAACTCTTCAATGAGATGGTCCTAACCTTAAAAACTGGCTGTCCTGTGCTCCCTTTTCTGTCATGTGCTGAACTCTTCTGTCAGTTCTATGTCCCCAGTTCCCTTTACAACTCAAAACAAGAATTTAACATCCTGAAAGCAACAGCTAAACCAAAAACATTTCTGCTATAACATAAAGCCCATTAAACCTGCAACAAAATTCAGAAATATGTCACATGCTTTTGTAGAGTTGTTTAAAAATTCCCTTTATTTGGAATATCTTTCATTCTCTCCTATTCTTTACCCCCGGTACATTTCCAATCACTATTATTAATCAATCAAAGAATCAGGTCTAACGAAAAAAAAAAAATGCCCTCAGAGGGTTGCTTCTAATTCCAGGAAAAAATTCTTTGTAAGAAAAAGAGCTAATTTCAGGGAGAACACTGAGGATTAAGGATAAGTAAGGTGGGGTGGTACAGACAATAAATATCTTGGACATTATGGAAACCAACTATAATTTGTAATGGCAAGGAGCTGGCCAGAATTCAATTGAGGCATTGGATAGAGTCCAAATTACATTTCACATAGGGCAATTTTTCACAGAAAGTGAAGTTGAAGGTTTGCCCCCTAAGAAACACTTTAGTTTCAACCCCAGAATTCAGTATCCAACCACTGGGAAGTCGCTACGGTTTTAAGATAAAATGACAGGGGTGGGCAGAAGAAAATGTTAGAACTGATGTCTAAGGGCTTCAACCTGGTGTCCCAGGGAGGACCAGCTGCTACCCCCATCAAGTGTAAAGAGCTGCTTCCTGCCCTGTGAATACTTACTGTGATCCCATGGGATGCTCCCATATGCTGCACATGAAGACCAGGGGAATTGTAATAAGACATTCCGGCTCTAGTCAGTGAAGTTGGTGGCGTGAAACCAACTGTATGACCGGTATACGACAGACCTGAAATAGAACAACAACTTGTAAGTATTATTTCAAACCCAATCATTTGGGTCTCCAACCAGTTATGAGACTTTCGAATGCAGTTCTCAGTCACCAACAGAAATGGAAACAGGTAAGGTGATTAGTGGGCTCCTTAAGTGGTCTGCTGGATAATAAAGGATAGGCAATAAAGGGTCTGGAACAGACCAGAGAGCCCAGGAATAAGACCTTGCATAAATGGTCACATGATCTCCAACAAGGATGCCAAGAATACACCATGGGGAAAGGACAGTCTCTTACACAACTGATACCAGAAAAACTAGAAACTAGATATCCACCTGCAATAGAGCGGATCAGGACCCCCATCTTATACCACATACAAAAACCACTCAAAATAGATTAACAACTTAAATATAAGACCCGAAACTATAATTTCTCAGATATTTCCCACTAAAAGCACAGGCAATGAAGGCAAAAATAGACAAGTGGAACTACATCAAACGGAAAAGGTTTTGCTCAGCAAAGGAAACTATCCACAGAATAAAAAGGCTAACTTATGGAATGGGAGAAAATGTTTGCAAACAATTTATCAGATGAAGGGTTAGTACCCAAATATACAGAACTCCTACAACTCAGTAGCCAATACATGACTCAACTGAATAATAGGCATTAAAAAAAAAAAAGGCATACAGGTGGCCAACAGGTATATGGGAAAAAAGCTTAATATTACTAACCGTGAGAGAAATGCAAATCAAAACCATAATGAGATAGCATCTGACACCTACCTGTTAGTTGGGCCATCCTTACAAAATAAATAAAGTTTAAGTGTTGCCAAGGGTATGAAGAAAAGGGAACCCTCGTGCACTACTGTAATCAGGAATCCCAATTCTGGATATTTATTGAAAGAGTTGAAATCAGGACTTTTTTAGCCTTAAAAAGGACATGCCATTATGTTTGACAACATGGGATGAACCAGGAGGACATTATGCTAATGATATTATAAACCAGGCACAGAAGGACAAACACTGCACGAGTCCACCTATATGAGGAAACTCAAACTCATAGGAGCAGAGAATATCAACAGAATGGTGGTTACCAAGGGCTGGCATAAGAAGGAATGCAAAATCATTATTCAGTGAGCAAAAAGTTTCAGTACCCTAATTGCGACAGTTCTCTAGATCTGCTGTGTAAAACACTGTGCCTACAAATACAAATACTGAATTATAGAAATAAAATTTTGTTAGGAAGGTAGATCTCGTGTTAAATGCTTTTATTAAATTAAAAAAAAAAATAAATCCGTGCCAGGAATTCAACTGAGATGTAGTCGAAAGACGATGAGAAAAACACAAGAACAAAGCTGGAAAAAACAGAGCTGAGGGGCAAAAAGCCAGATAAAAGAACAGGGGAAGTATTATAAGACACACCAATAGTAACAAAATACCACTTGTGTGTATGTGCATGTGTGTGTGTAAAAGTCACAAAGGCAAACAAAATCACCACTGAGAACTCTGCATTTCAGGATATTCAATGAAAAAACCCCACCAGCCCATTTCATTATTATGCACAGTTTTCATTTAGGACCCTAGAATCATCCTTAAAGTTTCAAAAAAGTACACAGTTCCCATCTTTGCTCTACTATTAGTAAGTCTGGATTGGGGTCTGCACAGTTATGTTTATCAAGCATTCCTAAAGTACCAACACCCAGGTGGAAGCCATGCAGCCCTGACCTTTGCAGTTAGGTGCTCATGGGTCTAGGCATCACTTACTAGTCACCACATAAAAGTCACTTTACATCTTGGAGTTCTCAACCATCTACCATGGTTATCAAACACGGGGTAATTTTTAAATTAATTATTGAATGAAAATGGAAACAAAGGCACAAATTAAAGAATCTATTGTCAACACTTCACACCTAAGATCAGCTATTGGATGCCAAGAAGCTTGAACTCCATTTACCTCTTTTCTAAGTTACATAAAGTCCAATCTGTTGAGGACACTTTTCAAAGCCATCTTTTGAAGTCACACTGACACATGGAGTCACCAAGCCTAACTTTTGTTGTCCTGTCCCAGAACAGCTCATGCTAAGTATTTCTTGGTTTGATGATCAACTAGTACTGCTTTCCATTTTCAATTACAGATTGTTAGTTCACATTTACAAAAGTGAGGTCTGGCCTAAAGTACCATTTTGGGAGGTAACTGGCAATTTACTGTGGTGTTTTATCAGCTGGGAGAAAGAATTTTTTTTGAACAGCTTTGGGGAACTAATTCTATTTTCTTATTAAAGTGATGAAATTTAGGAGAAAGGATATGAAGGTGGATCCTAATGGATCCTTACCTGCAGACAGAAAAGCTTAGGGAGTTCAATTTATAAAAAAAAAAAAAATCTGGGGGGGGGGAAAGAAGGAAAAAAAAAGGAAAAAAAGAAAATAAAAAGGAAGAAAAAAAAAATTCTGGCTTATTTTGTAAAATTACTAGGGTAATTATTTCCAATTTTAATTATAAACCAGTCAAACCACTAATCAAGAAACTTTGAAGATCCTCCACTCCCTAGCTTAAAAAAAAAAAAAAAAAAATCCTCTGGCAATTATATAGGGCTTCTGCATCTGACTCCAAACTATCTCCTGATTCTCTAGGTCAGCGTTCTCTGACACTGTGTATGAAAACCCTTACCCAACCACAAACAGATGAATCAGAATCTTGAGGAAGTAGAGCCTCAGAGCAGCCTGTGAACAGAACCACAGAGAACTTATTGCTCTTGATTCTGACCTCTGCATCTCAGTTCATAGTGTCCTCTGCCTTTAGAAAGGCACAGAGTCCAGAACAAACTGCCACATTACCTTGGACATAAGCTGCTGCACTTGGTACTGAGTGATAGTGGACTTTAGATCATTTAACTCACAAGGTTGCTTGAGGATGAAATGAGTTGATATCACCAGGTGCTCCAAGTATCTGGTACAAAGCAAGGGCTCATTAGGTTTCAACTCCACTAACCCCTTTTTGAAGGGAATCCCATCTCAAAATCTAATTTGGAAGCTCTCTCTCTAAATTTCCTTTTACACAATTTAGCTTTTTAAAAATTTTACTTTTTATTTTTAAATATATGATTCATAAGAAGATGCAAAAATACTAAAGGTTCCCATGTATCCCTCATTTAGCTTCCCCCAAAGATATCTTACATAACCACAGCTTTGTCAAAACCAGGAAACTGGACATGGTACAATACTAACAACTAAGGTAGAGATTTTATTTGGATTTCATCAGTGTATATTGTAATCTTTGTGTGTGTACAAATGGATGGAGTTTTAGCACATGTATACATTAGAGTAACTCAACCATTATTAGAATACAAAATGTTCCATCATTACAAAAATACACCCCTTTATTAATCCCTTTAAAATCATACCTTCCCTCTAATCCTAACTTTTGGTAATGACTGCATTCTCCATCATTGTAATTTTCTCACTTTGAGAATGCTATGTAAATGAAATCATACAATATTGAACCCTTTTGAGATCAGCTGCTTTCATTCGTCCTAACACCCCTCCAATTCACTCAAATTATCACATCTCAATAGTCAATTTTTTTTATGGTTGAATAGTATTCCATTGAGTGGATGTTCCATGGTTTACTTACCTTCTGCGGGGACATAAAATATGTAAATTTCATTACTTTTTGCCTAGTATTAAAAGCTTCTTTCTTATATTTCCCCTTTTGATTATAAACTCTCAGAGGCCCATAACTATATAAATTTTTATTTTCTTAAGTTCTAATCATCATGCATCAGACCCTCTAGCTCAGGGAAATAGTAAGTGTTAATAATCTAAAACCCTATGTTGAAAAAGCCAAATCCAAAACTCTAGTCTTCTAAATAGCAGCTGTGACTTTATGAAGCTATTGCTGAAAAAATTTCTCTTGCTTAGATATAGAAATGCATTAAGTAAAATTTTTAAGATTCATTTCAGTGTTCACAAACTCAAGACTATACTTTAAAAGATAATTTACTAAAAATAATTCATGAAAAACATATTAACTAAAATAAAACAAGATACCAAGGTGTATAATCCCTATGAAATTCACCCAAAGAAAACTTGTAATAGATGGGGGTAGGAAGAAGAGACACTTGAATAGTAAAATATTATCATGTCAATACAGTCCCACATCAAGAAACCAGACTCAAATAATCTTACCTCCCACCTTAAGGAACTAGAAAAACAAAACAAAACCAAAAGTGAGGAAAGAAAAACTTGTGCAAAAATAAAACAATATTAAAAAGACAGTACAAAAGACCAATGAAAACAAAAGCTGATCTTTGAAAGGCAAACATTTAGCAAGACTTGCAAAGTAAAAAAAGGAGAGACAACTCTAAGATTAAAAAACAGGACAAACTACAATAGACATTTCAGAAATATGGAAGATCATAAGAGATTATTATGGACATTTTTATGCATGTAAGGTGAATAATCTAAGAGATGGACAAATTCTTAGAATTACACAACTATCCAAGATTGAATCAGGAGGAAATGGAGAACCAGAACAAACCAAGCACACATCAAAATTTATCGAAAACCCCACAAAAGTCCTGAAACTGATGGCTTCACTAATGAGTTTATTAAACCAAAGACAAATCAATGCCCATCCTTCTCAAACTATTCAAAAAAACCGAGAAAGAAGAAATGCTTCCAAACACATTTTAAGAGGCTGATAACACTCTGGCACCAAAACAAAACAAAGAACATACGCACGCATGCACGCCTGTGCACGTGCGTACACACACACACACACACACACACACACACACACACACACACACACACACACACACACGACAGGCTAATTTTCCTGATGAACACAGATGCAAAAATTCTCAACAAAATCAATATTAACGTCACTCTATTAGCAATTAAAACCACAGTCAAGACAGTCTTTTAAAAAGGTCTTTTGGGGACTTCCTGGTGGCGCCAGGGGTTAAGCACCGCAATAGTAGCCTCTGCAGCACGACTTCATCCCCAGCCAGGGAGCAACCCACATGGTGAAGCAGACCTCTCCTGTCTTGCCCGCTGCTCCCCTCTGCAGTGTGTTTCAGTCTGTATGCCTGTTCTGTTCCCCACTCTGTCTCTGGTGAATCCTCTTACCCCCCACATCTCTGGCCTGTACCCCAGCTCTTGTATGCATCAATAAATTAAATAAATCTTTAAAAAATAAATAAATAAAAAGGTCTTTTGGAGTTAAATTCCTTTAAGGTTAAAAAAAAATTGAAGACAAACAGTAGCTGACATTACATTTATGTTTAAAAATTTCAAGCTAAGAATCAGTCTTGACAATGATTTGTTTTTGATGTTTCTGGAAAAAAAAAACAGCAAAACAAAACACAACACATCATGGGTCTCTGGGTTTACAAGGTATTTCTATGCAAAGGGAGCATACTGTGGAATGGGTATCAAACATACCAGGTATCGATCGGTCTCAGAAACTTCTGAGAACATGTACTCACCAGGTGATATGGGCCTGCTTGAGCTTGGAGAAGGTGTGTAAGGAATCGGGCTGGACACAGTGCGAGGTCTTAATCCTTGCGCAGACATCTCATTAAAATACCTAAGAGGAGACAAGGTGCTGATGAGAGTTGCCTGCATTTCAAGTCATTCTTTAGAATGCTCCTATGAAAATGCCTGGGGGATCAAATCTCGTGAATGTTTAGCAAATGATGCTCTAAGGGATGAGTGTAAAATGCATGACTGCTGTCATAGTGTCATAGTGCTCCACTGCTTGGCAAACTCTAGCCCCCAGGGGTAGGGGCTAGAAAATCCAGAAAGTTCTAGCTCAGGGTGGAGGCCTGGTGACAGCTGCATCATACAACAGAGAGGACCAGGTTCTTTTCATCACAACAGCTATGCAGAAATTCATCTCCACTGTCCTAAGAATTATAGACACATCCATATTTCAATGACTAAGTTTAAATTGTTATTTGAAAGTCAAACCCTTCTCAATCTTCTAAGATTTATGCCATCAAATTAAAGCTTAAGGATATATATTTCCATGAACTGGATGCCAACTGTCTACAAAGCAAACTTGGCTTAACAGCAGAAAGTAATAAAAAGACATGAGCACTGAGAGCCTACTGCAGCACACAGTAGCCAAACAATGCTGGACCTGACCTCTTCTGGATTCAGAAATCACATCACACTTGAAAATGTGCAAGTGTGATCATAAGGAACATCAGCTTTCACTTTTGAACAAGCACAGAGACTGATGAAAGAAAGTTCTGCTTGAGAGACTTCATCATGTTATTCTTCAGCAGCCTTGCAACCAAAGGATGGAATGGTGACATGAACATACATCTTTATCCCAAGTACGATCTCCACCACTGATATCAATCAATTCACAAGAGAAATGTTAAAACAGCCATTTCAACACTCATTTATTCAACTTGGAGAAAACCAGGTTCCCAAACTTGGTGTGGGCTACCCACCACCAGCTCTTTCTACCATCCTTTCAGCAGCCCAGGAAGGTGGCACCAGGTTGGGTTTCTCCTCATATTCTACATCCTGTGAGGCAGTCGAGACTATCTCTTGGTCTTCAAGCAATAAACACACTCGTAGACATCTCATGTATCTATTCTCTGTCTCCCAAATGTGTTATATAATTCCCAGTAGGGAGAAGAGAAATCTTTATTGGGCAACTGTATGCTACTGGGATAAGCTGACCTAAAAAGGAAAGGCAAACCTTTTGGAGTAAATACAAGTTCTGAGAAAAAAACAAAACAAAACCAAAAACACAAAACTTGGAAGTCTGAAGGAGTTCCAGTTTTGTCACCATAATTCAAAGAAATTGTCCTTTGGAGCAAGTCTTACTGGAAATTTAGTACATGGTATGTGTGTTAACACATGGTCTGCTCTGTGTCTTATGGTATAAGTTATTTCATATTTTATCTTCTTAATGGAATGATTTTCAGTTAAGGATAAGGATTTCAGAAACCACTCTTTGAGCAATCATACTATCAGAAATAGATTAGTGAAATTCAGAGTTAAGGATGATAGTTTTAGAATATAAACGTGTAAGAATACCCTTTATTCAGAAACATACAGAGGTTTTAAATAGATGACCCACTGCTCTGTTTGTATAATGTTTCAATTATAAAAATAGACCTCCATTCTAAAAAAATCTCACATTTTTCTTGAAAAGCTAATGCCATTGTCCACAGCAAATAGATCACAAGTCTTGTTAGCTCCAGGGGTCTAACAGAAATAGAATGAGTTCCCATTTGCTGATACTGCCTGCATGTTTTTAAGCAATGTATTTTGGCATCACCAGGCAGTACTCCTCATTATAGTCATTAGCAGACCCTGGTCAGATACTGGCTGCCTGGGGCTATTTTGGAGGGGTCCCCAAAGAAGCTCCATCTCACCTCTCACACTGTCTGGCTAAGTTAGCCCTAATCCAGAACAGGGACATTTCTTTGAAGAAATGATCCGGTTCAGAGAAAAACTAATTCCCTAATTGCAGGTTTCCTGCCCCAATTCAACATGTTTTCAATTTACATTTGATACTTATCTCAAACAGGTCACTCCCAAGTAGAGGGAGGTGAGGAGGGAAAAGAAAATCTGAAAGTGAGAGAAACGCCATTTCCTCTAGGTTAGTACAGTATGACTTCTACTTCAGTCCACTTCTCAGTGGGATAATGAGGGGACTTGAGTAATACACAGGTTTAAGTAGATAAAGGCACGGCATTCATTTTATTTTTAAAAGTAACTGCAAAACAGTTCAAAAGTTACCAAGTGTCTTAAGGCAAGGCTTCTGGCTGTCACTAGCCTCCTATTTCCTGCTGGTTCTTTAATCTCTGTATGCATTTGTTTCCTCCGTCTGTACTATGGCTTGCTCTATGAACAAATATGGTCCCAGGTTTTAAACAGTAACACAGAATTAGACTAATTCAAAAGCAAATGTAAACTCTGCCTCACTACTCCTAACCCCACCTCTCTCACTTTCCCTCTAAATAATTTTGGAAAGGCAATTCTTCTTTTGGGGCTTAAGGAAAATAGTCAATCATCTTTGTTTTCCCATTCTAAGCATCTACTTTGATGTGGTGGCACTCATCATCCCAGTAAATAAATGTGGAACCATCTCCTTTCACATCTAACAGGATGTGAAGGAGGTCTCTTGGAGTCTGGGTTGTTTTCTTTTTCTGTTTGTTTAACAAGGCTCATTAGACACATACTCACCTTTCATCATCCATTTCCAGGCTGGACTCGCTCTCAGAAAGCTGCCGACAGAGGGCTTCTCTCCTCTCCATTTCCCTCTGCAACTTCCTCTGCAGTCTCAAGTTCTCTTCCCGCATGTGCCGCTCCTCCTCCAAATACTGGGCCATTTTCTCTGAATCTGAAAAGCAAGGTATCTCAATCAAACTGTGTTCCCCGGTCACACTCAAATCTTGAGACTGCAGCTATGCCATAGACAGAGGGTTAGTAGTTCTCATCCCACACAGATGAGATCTGGTTTTACAGGTCACCCCAAGTATCAGAGTTGACCAACCATTTGCATTTAGAGAAAAAATATAAAATGAAGTAATATTGGAAGGTTAGGCATCTTTGTCTCACTTACTTGCTTTTTAAAGTGTTTGATGTAGAAGAGTAAATGGTGGAGTTGTTGTAGCTGAGTCTGGAATTAGTAGCCACCGGAGCTCTCTCTACTCTGCTGGAGCTGAGAGAGCAGGGGAAACTGTGGGGAGAGAGATTCAGCCAGGGACTCTCCCCTAGGCACCAGTTCTGCTCTCCTGCAACTCCAGGCAAAGTGTGGGGAGTCTCCTGTGAGAAAGCGCCTGCCACATTGTTAGCACACCGGTGCCCTGCAGTGGGGGCAGGTGGGGAACCAGTGTACCAGGACACTCTAGATAAGTTGTAATCCTATTAAGCAGAAATCTAGACAGTAAATAACTTGGGATTATTACTTCAAATAAGACTAATTTTTGTTGTGCCTGTGACAGTGTCCCTGGCTTACACAGTTTTTTTGTGTCAAACAGCAGGTTTGTATGTAGTTAGGTTCTTTGGACGGCATCTTGCTTAAGACAAACACCGCTTTGTGTTTGTCTTTTGTAGTCCCAGGTCAGACTGACTAGCACAGGATCTAAATGCTGGACCCAGACTGAGCCAATCACATTCTCTCCCCTCAGGAACATGAATCTTCCTGAATTGACACTTCAAGGGCTCTAGAGTCTCCTGCTGCTGCATTACCTGGAGCTACAGCAACCTCTGCCCTTGAGGTTACTCCGAGCCAGAGTTCCTGGTAAACTCCAGCACCATTCCGGCAAGTGGCTAAGTATGGCAACCCACTCCCTTTCTGGTTTACTTCAGAATCTGCTGTTACTAAGTAACCAAAATAACCCAGTAATGTTTACCCTTCTTGCTTCTGTCTTTTACCCTATCTCAGTCACAGGACTCAGAAAACGGAAAACCTCCACCTACTGCTCTTTTCTGAAAAATAGTGATACTTTCAGAGTGGTCATGACCATGTCTGAGAGACTGCCCTGTAGGCTACTGCTCCTTATTATTAGCTAGGTTCAAATTTAAGAAAGAAGGAAAGCACGGAAGGCCACATGACTACTTCTCTCTCCTAAACTGGTCCCACTTCAAAACTTCCAAGTCTCTCAAATTACTTTCCTATTTAAGCAATTTAATGAAGGTCTGGAATTTAGGAAATGACTTTTGATGATGAGTATTGCATGATTTCTAAGCCAGCACCATTATAGAAAATACCAAAAACTCTTAAAAAAATCCTTATTGTAAAAATTCATATAAAAATACCAAAATTATTAAACACTATTCTGTGTACAATATACTAAATCCCTCAGTTGTTTTCAATATAACCAGAAACCCTGCTGTCTAATCCAGATGCAAAAATCTCTTTAATTGAAGGCATGCTGGGAAAATATCTACAAAGTACACTTTTAATATAAACGATTTAAATTATTTTATCCCAAATATGCAAGCATGCAGAATTTTTCACTAGCTCTACAGGAAGCACTAGAAGGGCTCCTCCGAGTATTTATTGTTTCTAGGAGAGAAGAGTGGCTGTTGGACCAAGTTACCTTTCATTTTAATAAACAGGAAAGCTTCAAAGAATTTAGATTCATGAGGCTTCAGGAATGATAGTTTAAGAGGAAATACCGTCTTTCAAATGAAATGGCAATCTTTTAGCATCTGGAAAATTGGAGAGGTGATCCTTAAACTATGATCCATAACAAGAATGTCAGTCAGTGATAGTTGCAAAATTTCCTGGAACTTCAGCAACTGACCCAGAAGCCAGAGGCACAGAGAAGACCAGGCACAGAGGGGTGACACCATGGTGTCCCCTGGGTGCCTATTGCCTATACATTGACACACCTGATTTAAGAAACTGGATTTACTTGCTTGAGTCACCTACTTTCTGTCTCTCACAGACCTCCCTAGATTTAGGGGCCCAGCACTTGAGGGCTTAAGCTGTGTTTCCCACCCTTGAAATAGTATTAAGTGCCATCTTCAGCCACATTGAAATAGCTAAAGATGACATCAATTGAGTGTGACTGCCAGACTCAAAGAGGTGGTTCCCAGATGATACAAAGGTGGCCTTTCCATTATGTATTCCTTTTCAAGTTATACCTACACTCAGATACTCCCAGCCCCCCAAAAATATTAAAACAGAATCCATGAGAATGAGTGCTATCCTCTGGTATATAAACAACTCCCCTGGTATTTTAATGTTCAAATGGAATTGAGAACCACTGGGGAAAGAGGTTCAAGTACCACCTGCTCAATTTTCTCTGTCCAGGTATCAAAATAACACTTATGGATGCCTCTGTGGGTATGTGTAGTGTCTTCAAAGCCCAAATAGTATAGTATTGAGAGTATAAGCTTTTTTCCAAGTTTCTTGTAAAATGTTTGTCTGGGGCACACAAAGGCAAGTAGACATAGAATAATGCAAACTGATGGCACTGAAAGGAGTTTAGAAAGGTGTTAAAAGGACAACAGCTTGGCAAAAACTCAAAAAACCTTTGAAAAACTAATATTTAAGAACTCCGCAATTTGTTTCCAAAGGATATGTGTAGTGGTTCTCAAGCAGGGTACACATCACAATTATCTGTGTTAAAAACTACAGGGAACCAGGAGCCACCAATAAGCCCAGAAACCTGGATGGAGTCAGACAGAATAATGGCTGCCTGAAGATGCTCATATTCTAGTCACTAAAACCTGTAATATGTTACTTTATATGGCAAAAGGGACCTTGCAGATGTGGTTAAGTTGTGGACCCTAAGATGGGGAGCTTATCCTGGATTAGCTGGGTGGGTTTAATGTAATCACAGGGTCTTAAAAAGAGGTGATATGAAGATCAGAGCGAAAAAAGGTATGACAGAAATGCAAGTGGCACACATGCAAGGACAGTGCCAGGAGTCAAAGCACACAGGCAACCTCCAGAAGCAGGAGAAGCAAGGAAACAGATTCTCCTCTTAGAGATTTTCACAAGGAACCAGCCCTGCTGACACCTTGATTTTTACCCAGTAAGATGTCAGACCTCCAGATTTTTAATTTGTATAGTTTTGGGCTACTAAGTTAATGGCCAACTGTTATATCAGCAATAGAAAACTAACACACTGTATTTTTTTAAAAGATGATCTTGATGTAACATCTGATATAGTACTGGATTAGAACTTGCAATGAATTTGAGAAGAAAAACAGAATCAGTGAAATTTCAAATGCACTTGCATTTTACCTAACAAAGACACTTCCAGGAACTTATCCTGAAAGTGTTTTTGCAGAGGTATCAACTGTACATACAGAGATGTTTACTGTGATTGCAACATCTCAACCAAAAAGGGTTGATTGGTATAGGACTAGTTAAATACATTATGGAATATAGAAATATAACTGAATACTATATGGTCTTAAAAAAAAAAAAGAGTAAGGCACCTCTGTGTGTATCGACAGGAAAAGAAATTACAAGCTATAGTAAGTGAACACAGAAAAAAAGAAGAGTATGTTCATGTGCTGATTACATAAAAGAAGCTTATATCATGCACACTCACACATATATATGAAAAACATTAAAAACAGATAATTATGAAAACTGAGTGGCTGGGAATCAGAGGTGAAAAGGAGAATTAATTTTTCCCTGCATACTTTTCACTATATTATATATCCGAATAAATGTGACCACCCCAAAAGCAGAAATAGGAAGGCCCAAACAAATGTATTACTGACTTAAAATGCTCAGAAATTATTCTCCTCCTGAAATTGAATCAATAGCTTGTCCTCTACACTATTTGCTCTGCCTGACTATAATACTTCAAAATCTAATTTAAATTAATACTAAAAAAAAAAAAAATGTATTCCAGGATTATACATACTTATATAAATATGTACTGGCAATTAAATTCAGTATTAATTTGATTCATGGAAATTCAACTGTAAATATTGATGAAACCCTGTAGTTGGTAAATGCATTAATTCCACGGACAAAAGACTAAAAGCTACGTACGTTGTAACTGGGCGGCTCTCAGTTGCTTCTTCAGCCTCTCCACCTCATTCTTTAAAAACCTGATGTGGCGCATCATGTTTTCTGGAGAGTCGATCTCCATGGAGATGTCTCTAGGTGATGGGGGAGCAGAAACTGGCTGGTCTAATTTCTCCTGCAGGATTCTTCATTAAAAAGAAAAAATTCCAACAATAAAAAAGTTTGCCTTCTAAAGACCAAAGAAGTTACTAGCTAGGGGTTTGTTTTAATAGCAAGCCCCTCCTGCTCATTTATGCTGGCTTCTGGATGCCTTGACCTGATATTTAGGTCAAAAGCTAGTAAGTACCAAAGGATTCACCCTACTTTTTTCTTTTCTTAGCCACTGATATTAAGCATTACTAAAAATTCTCTAACATTTGCTTCTGATTATGATGTCTGGCATACAGAAGCACGCAAAATTATCTGCTGTCAGATGTTCAACATGTTGGTCTGAGGGCACGGACATACTAAAGGAATTTCACTCTCTCAGTGCTAAGGGTTGAAATTTAAGTGCTACGTACTATGAATATCCCTGGAGAATGGCATCACGTGAAGAGACTCAACTTCTAAAATTTCCTCCCAAAAAAATAATCCTGAGGGCACCACAAACTGCTGAAGGCCCTTTGCTTCAGGCCACAGCAGGGATAAAAATGAAAAAACAAACAAACAAACAAACAAACAAAAAAAAAAAACCACCTAAATTACAGGGTTAATCATTACTGATGCCACCTTCTCCAATTATTTTTGGTTTTTGAATCACATAAAAATACATTTGACAGCTTTTGACCTACAAAATGACCTATTACTCAGTGCAATAATTTGATTCTAACATATATAAAACCTCCAAGTGAGTTCTCAAAAGACTAACAACATAGCTCTATAACTCCTTTTAAGTTACTGGGTGACGTGACTTGTTTTCCTCTAACTTTTTACCTTTGACTTTGACTAAGTGCAAATTGTGAATTACCTTCAGGTTTGCTCTTATTAAGAAAACTGTTATGTATTGCAGTGACCCCTATATTACGACATTCAATTTATTAGTGTCACTACAATACCTCAAATCGGTATCACTACAATGATGCAAAACAGAGCTGATTCTACTACAGCTTAATATTTCCTTGTAAACATGTTTCTAATTTTCACTTTTCTTAAAGCTTGTGATATGTATGTGGCTGACCAATGTAGAGATGAACTCCATTTATGGATATTCATCCAAACTAAATACTTACGGAAAAAAATTTGGTTAACAAACATGATCCTGATGAAACATTCATAAATACTGTTCAGAAACTCCTTTCTATACATTCATACACATATCCTGCATAGAGAACCTCTCTGCCATTCTTTAAACCCTGTCCCTTCCACCTCGATGTATGCAGTACTGCAAAGTAAAAGTTACACAATATCTGGTACAAAGAGATTCAAGAATTTCTTGCTGTTGAATGACATTTCACATTCATGTACATATACTGAACTCAAAGTATCCCAACTTTAAATACAGACCAGTGTTCTTTACACTAAATTTTCAAACATAATTTTTCTAATAAAATCTCAGTCTTCCTGGCAAAATGCCTTCTAGAGATGCACATAATGCATATATCCTAAGCATGTGAGAAAACAAATGAGAAAGCCAACTCAGTAAGGTGACATTTGAGTCTACTACCATCTTTCAGAACAATTTAAAGGTGAATTCTGTCATTCTTTTTACACCAAAGGAAAACAAAGTCTTCTGAAACAGTAAAAAAAAGGGGGAAAATGAGGTGACCAATAGTAGTTCAAAGGCTTTCAAAATTTTTCATTTTGCAAGAGAAAATGACAAGCACCAACCAAGGAATTAAAGTGCCTCATTGATATTCCTCCATCACACCCAGAGGTGTAGCCCCCCCCCCGCCCCCAACACACACACAGACCAAACTGCAAAACTAAACGAACCGCTTTTCAGCTTCAAGTTTGTCCATCCTTTTCCAGAGACGATTAACTAGTGCTTCCTGTTCTTGTTCCAAGGTATTTTCAAGGTCAATCTTCTCTCGTCTCAACTAAAGGAAGGAAAAAGTTTTACTGAGAATAGGAAGTCACTTAAACTTTGTTAATTTGATTTTTTTGATTGAACCATTAGGATCCCCTTACTTAAGAAAACTGAAGAAAAAAAAAAAAAGCTGGCAATTTTCTGGCACTGATGCTTTAAGTGCATCTAGTTTTGAAATTTTACTTTAGAAAGAATGAAACTTTATAGGGGGTCATTGGTATGCAAGTGAAAATTCAAGCGAGACATCACTTTGTAGTAACATATCTATTTGAGAAACTTAAGCCCAATTACTTTGAATTTTAATCATGCAGAATGCTAATCAATAACTCCAAAAAAAAACAAAAACAAAAACAAAATCAAGTCAAAGTTGTCATTCCCTATGTATAACTTTCTAATTACTTGGTTTTCAGCAGGTACTCAGCCACTGTAAGTCTTTATGTTCTCATCTATGAAATGAAAAAGTTGGTCCAGATGACATTTGAGGTCCCTTTCAGGGCTACCCATTCTATTACTCTCACCAATGTCCATATAGCAGCTGTTTCCAAGCTAAGCTAGTTCAGTCCCAGATTTTTAGAGGCAGAATTAGCAAGAGAAATCATCTAAATCTACCCTTTTATTTCAGAACTGAGGAATCCACAGGTGTTGGACATGGTAAAACCCAGGCAAGGAAACACCCCAGGATAAAAAAAAGATGTTCATCACCTTGTGACCTAAAGGTAGGTCCTGTCCAACCAGCAAGTACAGAGGATCTTGAAAGAAAAATAGGTACTTGAGGTACATCATGAGCCTGCCTCCTCTGCTAACAATACTTGTGAGTAACAAGAGTGGGAGACAGTGGATAGCTGGAAAGTAAGGACGCCTTTGTGAGTCTGAGAGCCTGCAGGGTCTGAGAGCAGGAAGACAGGTTGAAACACACATGAATCAGCCTCCCTGGTGGTGCAGGAGTTAATGTTTATCGCTATCAAGCTATCGCCAGCCACTGCAACATGAGTTTGATCCCCAGACAGGGAGCTAATCCGCATGGCGCAGCAGACCTATCCTGTCTTGCCCACTACTCCTTGCAACAGTATATTTCAGTAGATCTGCCTGTTCTGTTCCCCTCTGTCTTTGGTGAATCCTCTCACCATCCCCCACACCTCTGGCCTGCACCCCAGCTCCTGTATGCATAAATAAAAATATATCTTAGGACCTCCCCGGTGGCACAGCGGTTGAACGCTGGGTTGCGAAGCTGCCCGCTGCCTCTGCAGCGCCGGTTCGATCCCCGGCTGCTCCCCGGCCACTGGAAGAGGGTCCCGCATGGCGCGCAGACCTCTCCTGCCGCCCGCTGCTCCCCTCAGCAGTGTACTTCGGTCCTTCTGCCTGCTCTGCTCCCCGTTCTGGCTCTGGTGAATTCTCTCACCCTCCCGCGCTTCTGACTGTACCCAGTGCTTGTATAAATCAATCAATCAATCTTGTATAAATAAATCTTTAAAAAATATATATATATCTTAAAAAAAAAAATACATGGGGCCTCCCTGGTGGAGCAGCAGGTTGAACGCAACACTGTGAAGCTGTCCGCAGCCTCTGCAGCACCAGTTTGATTCCCGGCTGGCCAGGGAGATTCCCACATGGTGCGGCAGACCTCTCCTGTCTCACCCACTGCTCCCCTCAGCAGTCTCTGGTGAATTCTCTTACCCTTCCACGCTTCTGGCCTGTACCCCAGGGCTTGTATAAATAAAGAAATCTTAAAAAAAAAAATACATGAATCTCAGATTCTTTTTTAGTACCTGTTGGTTGAGCTACCAGCTATCAATTTACTGCCCATTTCCTGGGGTGAAATTTGAATTTTTACGAATTTAATTTATCCATAAAGCAGACAATACTGGAAATCCCAGCTCAGCAGCTTAAATTCTTGGCTACTTCATTACATAGACTAGTGGTGCTATAGGAGTCCATACTATCTTTAGCCTTAGAAAACAGGCTTCCTGTCTTTTTTTTTTTTTTTTCAGTTTTAAAAATCTCAACTTTTGGGCCTCCCGGGTGGCGCAGTGGTTGAGCGATGGGTTGCGAAGCTGCCCGCAGCCTCTGCAGCACCGGTTCGATCCCTGGCCGCCGGCAAGGGTCCCACATGGTGCGCAGACCTCTCCTGCTGTGCCTACTGCTCCCCTCAGCAGTGTATTTCGTCAGTCTACCTGTTCTGTTCCCCGCTCTGGCTCTGGTGAATTCTCTCACCCTCTGGCGCTTCTGACTGTACCCAGTGCTTGTATAAATAAATAAATAAATCTTTAAAAAAAAATGAACAAATAAAATAAAAATCTCAACTTTTCAGCATTCCTGAGAAGCTCTGGGTAATATTAAAGGGCAGAGAAGTTAAAGGTAAGCATATGAGGGATGGGGATGATGATGATGATGATGATGATGATGATGATGGCTAAGATTCCAGGGTAATAAGCTTGTATTCTTGTTTGAATGGAAACATCAGTCCAGTGACATGTTGCTTTTTTATGCTGGTCTCTATATAATACTTCCTTTTCACCTTCCTAATGATATTTGACTACTGCTTTCTTTTGTTTTATTTTTAATTTCAGTTTCATTGAGGTATAATTAACAAATAAAAACTAAATGTGCATGATGATGATTTTATACACACACACACACACACACACACACACACACATACACATTGTGAAGGATTCAACCCTTCTGGCTAACACAGCCAGCATCATATGTATAAAATATGATATATATTAGTGATACACATGCATGTTTAAGTTCAACTCTCTTTGCACATTTTAATTATATAATACGGAGTTATCAACTATAGTCATGCTATACATTCTACCTTTATTTTTTTTTTAAAGATTTATTTATTTATGCATACAAGAACTGTATACCAGGCCAGAGGTGCAGGAGGGTGATAGGATTCACCAGAGACAGAGTGGGGAACAGAACAGGCAGACTGACTGAAATACACTGCTGAGGGGTGCAGTGGGTGAGACAGGAGAGGTCTGCTGCGCCATGTGGGCAGCTCCCTGGTCGGGGATCAAACTGGTGCTGCAGTGGCTGCGGATAGCTTCATAGGTTGTGCCTTAACCCCTTGCACCACCAGGGAGGCCCCATTCTACCTTCAAACCTCACTTTCGTGTAGCTAAAATATTTTATCCTTCTGATCACTTTCAAGTCAATATTCAAGCAACCCACTTATCCACTGCCAAATATCAAATTCCCAGGCTAACTCAACTGCTTATTCTGTGAGCATCCAGCACCAGTGGATAGATTATAGCTGATTTGTAGAATATTCATTTGAAAGACTGCTTTATAATTAAGTTAGTTCAATGAACTGCCAAATTCTTTACTCCTCTGCAGTAGTTCTCCTTCTCATTGCAGGTTAATTAACATCAGACCAAAAGAGCTCTTATGATCCCAAATTAAATACAGAACACCTCATCAACTAATAAACTTAGTATATAAAAATATAGCTGGCTCCTTTGAATTTGGTCATCCTCAGCATCTTCTCAGTAGGTAGACCACCCCACCTCTACCTCCCTCTCCCCTCTCTTGGTCTCCCCCCGGCCCCACCCCACTTCCACCATCTCCACCAGGCAAAAATGGTAGGGGCAGCAGAAAGATGGCTCCCAAAAGCACTACAAGTCTTTCACACTGTAACTTTTTCCCATGTAAAGAGAATTAGATGATACTAAGATGGGGACAGTAATGGAAGCATAGGAATGCTCAGCAAAAACTTTACCAGGCTCAACTATAGAATTTGGAAAGATTTTAGTAGTTCCTTACAATCTACTTTGAACAGTTTTAGTCTATTACTATCATTTCTCCGGAAAAATATTTTTAAAATCTCAAATATCTAACTTAAAATTTTAAAAGACATAAACTATTGCATCTAATCCAAAATAATGGGGGTTAGGGGAAGCCCATAAAATGAAAGCTGCCATATAAACAGAACATAGACTCAAGGGTTGCTACACTGTATCATAACAAGTGCTTAAAGATGTACAGAGTATATGCAATGTTTAGAAAAAGAATTAACAGGGGCCTCCCTGGTGGTGCAAGGGGTTAAGACACAATTTATGAAGCTATCCACAACCACTGCAGCATGAGTTCGATCCCTACCAGGGAGCTACCCACATGGCGCAGCAGACCTCTCCTGACTTGCCCACTGCTCCTCTCAGCAGTTTATTTCAGTCAATCTGCCTGTTCTGTTCCCCACTCTGTCTCTGGTGATTCCTCTCACCCCCCACACCTCTGGCCTATACCCCAGTTCTTGTATGTATAAATAAAAAATAGATCTTAAAAAAATTAACAGTATTCTAAGACCTACATTAACCAAACTCTTGGTTGATGAGATTTTTTTTTTTTAAATGCAGGTCCTAGGAACACAAGCAACTATTGGGAATTAATATAACAATCACCCCAAATCTTCCAGGTTAGAGATTATCTGAAGGTCACTAATAGTTCACCCAATTTCCTAACAATTTATTATGCAGTATCATGGACATTCAAGGTGGTGACCCTGGAGGTATAGCAGCATCATCTGGGAAAAGCAAAAGTACAATATTCAGGAAAACAACTAAATCACAATCAGAAAAATTATAAAGAAGCCAGCAGATTGTAACCCAGAAGATGGCCCTCACCAGAACTCCATCATACTGGCACCCAGCTCCTGAATTCCAGCCTCCGGAACTGCGATAAACAAATTTCTGTTGTTTGCTAGCCATCCAGGCTGTGGTATTTACTATATCAGCCCAAACAGACTAAGGCAGTTTTGTTTCCACATAAGAGTACATGCAATAAAAGATTTTACTTCTTTCTTTCCTACTCCGTCAGTACATCTGAATTCATTAAGGTTACATGTATACATGTATATATTCACAGAAAGAGACATAATAGGACTCACGGGGGATATATTAAAATATGTTGTGTGCAACTGACATGAGGAGCTGAGAACAACACACATTAAAGCCTTTACAAATTAGAACAAAGACAAGTACAACTTGAACACTGCCTCTGTTGGCATCCGTTCAGGTGATCAGTGGAATTGTGCTCAACCTTGGCAATCATCCTCAACTAGAAGATATCTGATCCCTGCCTTCTGGAAAATACTTTTTTCTAAAGAAATCAAGCCGCCAATTTGTGTTACAGATGAGTTAAGACAGGTGTTCATAGACCACAGAGTCCCCAAGGAACCTATTTGATTAATCAAGCTGCTGCTAGATTCAGAATGAAAAACAAGTTCTAGGTCATCACCATGGCTCATGCAATGCTGAGGAAGAAAGAGCCCATAGAAGTTTTTCAACAAAAAGCAAAAGGGCTCTGCATGGTCACTTTCAAGTTTAGGAGGTCAAAAATTACAGTTGAAAAGAAATTTACCTTCATGCATCAGAAATAAACTGATAGAGCAAAAAAAGGGAAAGAGGAGCCAAAAAAATCATAAAGAACTACCTAACAAGAGAAACCTGGTTGTTCCTCAGGTAAATGTAGCATTGGTGATAATTTATCTTTTGTTTTTCCTGCCTGCACACATTTTTAAAAAAGAATATTTACTATTTTTAAAATAGAAAAAAAATTTGGATATAATCTTCTAAACAAGTTCCTGTATACTATATTACAATAATTTAACTGTACATCAATACATTTAGGATATTCATTTACATATAAAACACAGAATGAGTCAATAAACTCTCAGAAGGATAAAGATAGTGATGGCTTAGCTATTTGGAAAGGCTGAGAATTTTCCTGACATCCCAGAGTTAACCTTCTTTATTGCAGTTTATACCACCTCCTCTTCTTCCAAAATTGTATTTCTATAAAAATCCGATGTTCTTTGAAATGGATATAACTTCAGGAAAGTATTAGTATGTTAAATTGGTACTATTTCATAGTTTACATCTCAATAAATATTGCTTTTTTTCAGTGATTCTGAGAAATGACCATTTTTGAAACACATAAAATTACTCATATTTATAAGTCTTCCAGAATTCAATTTTCATCATTTTGATATCAGCACAGCATTACCCAAATTTGCATATATGACTCTTACCAAAGAATCACCACTGATGGAATGCATATTTCAAATACTGGGTGCATATTTTTTGGCTGTAGCAAGAGTATATAGGCGAGAAATCATATGATGGTATATGGATATACTAATATATGTATATAGTGTATATACACACACAAATTTATGTATATATAGTGTACCTACACATATACATAGTCTATGTTGCAAATACACTATCACATAAGTGGCTACCAACAGTCTAGAACTTAGCTTCTTTAAGAAAATAATATTACAGAGAAAATAACATTACCCAAAATGGAAGCTTTCTTGATAATTCATTTCATTCTAGTCATGACCTCACCTGTCCCATTTCCTTACATAAGAAGTTGGAATTACTTGGCCTTTCATTTTCTATGTATGTTCAGCTAAGAATGTTTAAATTATCAACCAAATTCTTGTTCTGATCATAAAGGAACAGAGTTCAAGCAATTTAAAAAAGAGCCGGTAATCTCAGTACAAGATCTCTGGATTTTTTTTTTTTAAAGATTTATCTATTTTTATGCATATAAGAACTGGGGTATAGGCCAGAGGTTTAGGGGGTGGGGGGCGGTGGTGGTGGGCGGGTAAGAGGATTCACCAGAGACAAAGAGTGGGGAGCAGAATAGACAGATTGACTGAATGAATTACAGCAGCGGGTGAGGCAGGAGAGGTATGCTACTCCATGTGGTCAGCTCCCTGGCCGGGGATCAAACTTGTGCTGCAGAGGCTGTGGATAGCTTCACAGGGCTGTGCTCAACCCCTTGTGCCACCAAGGATGTCCAGATCCCTGGATGTTACTGCCCTTACTGCAGGACAGCATGCTCTTCAACTGAACAGATAAACTCTGTCTTCAGTGCATGAGCAGAAAATGCATATTGTTGGATTATGACGAGATGCCTCTTTCTCAACATAGGAAATAAATTTTGAAACTTTTCTCATCTGTCAAGTTACATTTATACAAATTGATCTATGTGACAAGTATTATCTGACACTGCACATAAAGTCTGTCAACAAGGAATACGGTTTGGTAAGTTTCTGTTCTTAATTGAAATGGGTTCAAGCAAGGAATTCTGGGGCATTTTTTCATCTCTTTTTTTTTTTTCCCCTCTTACAGAGAAACTTATTTGTGCTGACAGAACAGACTCTGGCTTCACAGGTCTGGAGCTGGGACTTCTCAGTTGGTTGCATAATATTCTGAAGGCTCCTGGATGGCCAAACAGGTTAACTCACTGAAAAAAGGCTGTTGAAGTTTCTTTGGCATCCTGCACATTATGCCTAGGTTGCCTAATTTCAATGCCCCAAACTGCCCACTTCTGGCTATCCTGAGGCTTTTTTCCACCTCTCCCGTATAAGCAGTAGGTAGGATGCTATGTCCAATATTCTCAAGTGACCCAAACATTCTCTAGGATTTGTTACAACCAAGTTCCCACCAAGCTCTCTGCAGTGTTAATAATGATTATGTCTGGTTGTAGTCTAATGCAGCTTAACATGGAGACATAGGTCATGTTTTATTTAAAAAATAAATTATCAGTAACAGTTGTTTGGGGGTAAGTCTAAGATTTTTTTTTTAATTTTGTTATTCTGTGTGTTCCAAATTTTCTTGAAAGCAGTGGGTTATTGATATAATACAAAATGTTTAATAAAAAAGTTTTCAAGATTTCCATATTTTGAACTTAGTATTTGATATCAAACTTCAAAGTAGGTTTGAAGGCATCACTCAAACTTCCTCTTCTTAATGCAAGGGATGCTCAAAAACATGGCTGTTCTTTGCACTTTCAAAATAACACAGAAAACGCACCAGGTGCCAACCAGAGCGATCACAACAGTCCTCCCACTGCCAGGCTCAGCAAGGGCAGCTATTAGCATGAATGAAACTAACATGGCCTGGGCTGGCCACCTTTCCTGTCAATTTAAGAAATACCTTATTCCACAGCAAAACAAAACAATCACCCAAAAATGCAAGCCTGCACATGAGACATTAGCCACTCAATTCGCTGCTGCTTACGTAACAAAGATAATCTGTTTAATAGTCTTGTAGCTAGTACAGTAAGTAGTATCACCATTATATGAGAACTGGGTGTGATATCAATTGGTTTGTTATTTTGCACGAATTTCCTTCAGACTATTAAGGCAGAAAGGTTATAGTATGAGGCAGAGAGGCTACTGTATATCCTTAAATAAGAACCACTCTTCTAAGAACTGGAAACCTAAAACATTTTTTTTCCTAGTAGAAGTGAAAATTTACTAAGTGTTTCCATGCTTCGTTTAAAAAAAAAAAAAAAATCAAGGGCCTCCCCTGGTGGCGCAGCGGTTGAGCGCTGGGCTGCGAAGCTATCCGCAGCCTCTGCAACGCCAGTTCGATCCCCGGCCACCAGCAAGGGTCCCACATGGTGCACAGGCCTCTCCTGCCGTGCCCGCTGCTCCCCTCAGCAGTGTATTTTGTCAGTCTGCCTGTTCTGTTCCCCGCTTTAGCTCTGGTGAATTCTCTCACCCTCCCACACTTCTGACTGTACCCAGTGCTTGTATAAATAAATAAATCTAAAAAAAAAAAATCAAATCTTATCCTGAGGATTGAAATTCATCCTTCTAAATCCCAGCCTCTGGGATGAGTGGGTGTCATCCCTGATGCTGTCTCATGGTCCTGAGGGTATCCAGTGGGTGTCCACTAGAGTTGAGGACTGCATGGTCTGGCATAGCTGCGTGGCTGCCTTCTATAACACATTGTAAAACCAAGCCATGCTCTCAGAGACACCACACACAGAGGGCCAGAACCACTTTCTTTTTTTTGCCATGCTTGGTAACAAAGGGGAATGATTCCACTTCACATGCTCTCTTCTCTGTTCTCTGCATCTGCACTCCATGTAGTACCTATATCTACTTTTTATTGCCTATCTTCTCTCTTGTATCTGTTTCTTTCCACATTCCTACTTTGCTGCAACAAGGCTGGCTTGTCACCCATGCTGTGTCTTTTCCTCTGCTCCAATCTCAGCGCCGTCAGGTACCAAAGAGTTCCAGGTCCTTTTCAGCAGGCTCGGGGTGAGGGGTGGGGGGCTTGGTGCTGTGGTTTTAACACTGCTCCCCTCCACTGCAGCACTGCAGAGCATCCCTCGTTACTGTCCATAAGCCCAGCAGCTCCATGAGACCAGGGAACTAACATCAGTCCTCTTTCTCAGCAGAGTTTGTGACAAATAGCAAGCAAGCACATAACAAAGTTGTTTTGCATTAATGTAAGATGTATGTCACAAAGTGTATCAACTCAAACTTGGGCAGTAAAGTCAAAAGGTCACAATGAGCACACATTGTTTCATAAATTAAGAGACAGATTACTATGTCAAGAGAGGTAGTAAGACATATAAGATGCAAATAATGCGTAAGTCCACTTTCTTGGAAAATGGAGAGGGCGAAGTGCCATAGAAATTAGAAGGAAACTTTCATTATTAATGGCAGCAGCTAGTTTTTGGAGAGCTTACTAGAAGTAAGTCACCAGGGAGATGTGATAACGTCAACACTGTCCCTGCCTCCTTTTCCTTTTAGGGAATGTACAGAGAAGAAACCGTTCAGTCATTTGTTAACTGCTGTGTGTATACCAGTGAAATTAAGAGGAGGACTGAACATTTTGCCAATACTTTATATCACAGATCTCTGGCAGAGGAAAGCTGGTAAGATGTGAACAGGGGTGGAAAGGGAAGGTAGACTATGGTCCACCACGTGGAAGAAGATCCAAGTAGATCCAGGGGAAGGAAAGCACTGGGCACATCAGAGCATAGTTTCCTAACTGCAGGTCATGCGTTATTACTGGATTGTGAAATTAATTCAGTTGGTTATGACCTACATTTTGCTGAATATGAAATAGGACTGAACAGAAAATCAGCGCAAAAGATGTAAGCATTATTTTATCAAACTTGTCCCAGGCATTAAAAACTAAAGCAGAGTCATTTTAAAATTGGGCCAGACACAGCTGCAGGAAAAAAATCACTTCATTTTGGCCCGAACTTCTGGTCCCCAAATTATATTTTCTTCATCTTATATAAATAATGGCCTATTGAATTTCTAGGTAAATAATATAGTTATAAAAACATTCATGTAGTGGATGTCCATGTAAACTTATTTTGTGCCAGGTAGCCCACATGGGAACAATTCTGCATCAGATGGACCAAAGAACTTCAACAGGCATGGGGTGTGAGGGGAGGTGGCATGGAACATAAATTTTCCCAACAAACCTAGAATTGGATATTACAGCTATTTCATATTTCATTATAGCTATTTCATAAAACTGCTTGCTTGAGATGACACAATTTATCACATGGTAGGGAGATTTGAATCCTGGATAAATCCTCCCTAAACTAGATGAGCTGAGGTACACCTGGATGCTAGTGAATGAAATTGCCTTCCAACCCTTAGATGTGAGTTTCTGTGCTCTGGGAGGAAAAGGATACGTCAGATAATATACTCCAAATTCCAGAAATAACTGAGAACACTACTTTGGGCCAACTACAGAAGTAAAGACTGGACCATGACAGGCAATCCTATTCATCGAATGAGATAGCTCAATTACATGACTAAGACTCCACTAACTCATTCCACAATTTTTCTAGTACACTTCTCAATGGTAAGTATCTAGTTCACCTGTCTAGAACTGCTAATTTTTTCCCCATAAGATAATTTTTGGAGACAAATCCATAGAAGGCCTTCCTGTTGGGGATTATGCACGGCATTATGAAGCTCTCTGCAGTATGGATTTGATCCCTGGCCAGCCAGGGAGATACACACATGGCACAGCAGACCTCTCCTGTTTCACCCGCTGCTCCCCTCAGCAGGGTGTTTCGGTCAGTCTGTCTGTTCTGTTCCCCGCTCTGTCTCTGGTGAATCCTCTCACCCTCCACACCTCTGGCCTGTACCCCAGTTCTTGTATGCATAAATAATCTTTAAAAAAAAAAAAGAAAGAAAGAAAGAAGCTAATGTTGCCTTTTAATGCTAGTTTTTTCCCTCCAGAGAAAGTCCTTCCTGGTTGGCAGAAAACAATCTTGATACTGGGAGAATTTTCCAACTTTGAAATGTTTTTACTGTCACCTAAGTAAATGTGAGTACCAAGAAAGAGGCTAATAGTGACTACGAAGGAACAAAAATCTTCAAATAAAGGTTTTCATGCAGTGGTGACCAGTGCTGTTAAAAAGTGTCCCTGATGGCACTAACGTCACATTAATTAGACTAATACTAACTATTAGTACTACAAAGACCTCACAATTTTACATTATTTTGAATGTGATGTTTTTGCATCTGCTTGTAAATTGTCTTTTGGAGTTAAGCATTTGGAACACTAAATAAAAGCCAAAAGGATTTTCTAAAATAAATGACTAAGAACTCATTAGTTCTAGGAGGGGAGGAAAGCCTCTTGATCTCTCTTTGGGTGTCTTTTTGAGGTCACAAAAACATTCTAAAACTGACTGTGGTTATGGTTACACAAGTCTGACTACACTAAAAACCCACTGAATTATACATTTTAATTGGGTGATTTGTATGGCATGTAAACGCTATCTCAGCATAGCTGCTACCAAAAAAAAAAAAGGTGGTGGGGGGTGGGGGAACTAAGGTATTAAGCAGAAGAAATAGGTTTAGGTCTATATCTGGTTCCTGTCAAGTCCAGTGCCCTGGCCATGAACACTGCACTTGGAAATCTTCCAAAAGACATACAACCACTGTCCAGTCACTTGTTCAAATCCACACTTAAACTCTTCTAACAAAGCAGTGGTAGGGCATGAGACACATAGGATGAATGCCTCTAAATAGCTTATAAACTAAAAGATATGCTTATTGTCAGACAGAAAAGCAAAGAAATCCTGTCAGTGCTCAGAGTAGTGCATACCTTTGCTCTTCTGATCATATCCTGTAGCATAGGATATATTTGTAACATAGGCTATGACATGTAGTATACAATACAGATGATGATCCCAAGAAATAACTGCAAGAGAGGGTCAGATCACATCCATGAAACTTCTACTGGAGGAAAATCATGATATTTCCTCGAAACACTGACTAAATGACTTGTAGCTAAGCAAAATAAAAGTCAAATCCCCAACACTTCATCATTCCCGACATACCTAAAACCAAGAGGGAAATTTTTATGATGTTAAATTTCTCCATTTTAATTAAAATAGGGACTTGGTGTTCTAAATTATTCTAATATAAAGTTTAGCAATGCACATTATATTGTGGAAATCCATTTCTTTACTATTGAGATTTGAAATAAGCCTAAAAAAGTGTACTAAGTTGTTAACGTAGTACAGAGAATGTATTCCTAGGTCTCCCTCTAAGAAACTCCTCAGAGTTTAAAGTTAAAATCAGCAACAATCCCATCCTCTCTCCTTGGGACTATAGGGGCACTCTGCCCTTCTCTCTCTGATGTTAGGTCACTACCTCCACCTTGTGGCCAGAGCTAAACCCTGAGGGTCACAGTCACAACCCAAAAAGTTTCCTTAAGAGACTGAGAAAAATGCAAGAGTTGTTGAAATTATTAACAGCCTTCACCTTGAATATCATAACCTAGTGAAGTTCTCACGATAGCAACTGCTGTGAGAATTTCCCTTCGTTACCTGGGTTAACTATCAATTAACAAGTACCAATAATAACTACTTGGTATGTAAGGGACTAAAACAAGAATCTTCAAAGCTTTAACTTGAACAGAAAGGAAACTATTGCCCATCATGGGAATTAATCAGAACCTCAGAATTATGTATTTTTAAGATGTGGAGGGAGAAGAAATCTCCTAAATTAAAATATTGCATCTGAATTCTGAAGATGAATGAATGGTAAGACTATTCTGGAGGTATATATGCAGATATGTATATATAAAAATAATGTTTTATATATACATACACAAATGTGTGTGTGTGTGTGTGTGTGTGTGTGTGTGTATAAATAAATAAAATAGCTAGCCCTGGAAATAAAACTTTTTTCATTCCCTGGAAGGTATGGAAAAATCATTTTAGGGTCATTATCAGTCTAGGAAAACAGGTAACATTTTCCATTGACATAGGTATATACAAAATTGACATGTAAATTGAAAGTCTGTTAGATCAGTTTAAAATGAACCCTGGTTTCCTCTCAAACCTGACATTCCCATCAAGGTTTCATTCTCAGGTATAATGATGGAATTAAAGTGGTCCTAAGGATGATATAAGAACCTTTCAGCATGCACTGATATGTGGAGAAAGATCCAAAAGTTGGAATAAATCAAAACCACTAAAATAGCAATCTGAATCCAAATCACAAAAAGCTAGGTGATCTTAATCAATATAATGGATTTTACATAGAAACCAGGTAGCAGTACACTGTGATCAGCCCTTATAATTTATCTCATGGAAAATAGTATTTCAGGGCACAAGAGTTGGATAAACGTATCAGGGAGCACCTTGGCCAGGGATAACAGGTGTTTCTGCCTGGCATACCAACTTAAACAGATTAATAACTGCTGCCCAAGATTATGTGTCAAATGCATAAAAAGACCAGCCTGGACTCCCAAAGGCAAGAACTACGATCAAATAACAAGGAAAACAGAAACATATTGTGTTAATTCTTTCTACCTTTTAAAAAACTTGTGTTTTTAAAAAGCTTGCTGTTGCTGATTTTAGTTGGTTCATCTTTGTTTACATATGGTAAACTTGGGCCCAGAGAAATTAATAAAGTTAATTCAAGGTCATACCACTAGTTAGTGGTTGAACCAAGATATACAACCAAGCCTGTGACTTTACATCAGTCTCAAAAACCTAGCCGAGAAAAGATAGGTTGCAAATACTATTGCTAATAATTCAAAGAATAAAAATATCAATTACTGTTTTGAAAAATCCCTAAAAGAAAAGTTCTAGTCCCACAGCAACAGTTTCAGGAACTTTCACAGAAACTCTACTGTGGGTAAAATCACATTCTTGCCCCTATGCAAAAGAAACCTAACATTTCCTGCCCATAAATCAGTACTATCACAACTTATCTCCTGAAACATGATTGATTGTGACTAAAAAAAAAGTGCATGAGAGAGTGAGCAGGTGCTATGCAGACCCGTCAATGCTTGCTTTGGAAATGAAGTCCCATTGCAGGAAGAAAAAGATAAAGAACATTTTTCACTCATATTCCTTGAGGCATCTTAAAACTTAAAAGAACACATTGATGATAACGGGGAAAACTTATCCATACGGGGAGCTACAGATTCTTACTTGCTCTAATGTTAGCTGCTTAGAAATCGTATCATTTTCCAGTTTTTTAATTTTCTTCATCAGTTTGTTGACCTGGAATTCCTGCTCCTGTTCGAGATGTTGCTCTAGTTCGGCTTTCTCATGCTGCAACTGGAAAATAAAAAAACACAGATGCGACAATCAAGACATTCAAAGGCTATAGGAATATTGGCTCCAAAAGCCAAATAAGAGACAAAATTAACTTAAGAGACATCATCCCAGAAGTTACGTACTCACTTTTTGCTCATTTATCCAGATGTATACCTAATAACCTGTTCCTGAAATTTGTAAACAAAATTTACTGTGCAGGTTCATAGGCAGTTGATCTTTCTTAGCCAAGAGGCTGAGAAATGATAGGGGAAATACATACGGGTTCAAACCATAACTAAACACAGATTTCAGTTTTTTAAAAATATAAGTGGTTATCCCTGTAGGGAGAAACTAGGAGGCTAGGAAATGAGACAAGAAAACTTAACTTCAACAACTATTCTTCGGTATTTTTTAAGTTATATTCCATGGGAATCACAATTAATAAAATAAATTTTCATACTGTCAGTTTTTATTAAATGAATGATAGTTTATTCAAATTTACATAATGTGTGTAGCAAGAGAAGAAATGTTACCATTACAAATCATACTTAGTAAGTTATTCTGAATGTTATTTCCCACTGTATTAGTAAGCATGCTTTGGCAAAAATCAGTACAATTATCTTTCTATAATGAGATTGTACATTATACTTCCTACATTTTTCCTAAAAATCAAAGGCGGGGGGGAAGTTTCTTAAGCAATTAAAAGATAAGGTTATGGTGCCACTGCAAGACAAAAAGTTTTTTTAATGTACTGCAACCTTCGCAATCAAAAGTAAATAAAGTAACTCCAATAAACACACGACACCTGGGGTTCACATTAAAAGCTACCCATTATTTCTAGCACTTAGTTGGGGGCTTCTGTTGATCCACAGTAGAGGTTGAAGGGAAAGACAGTCTCAGGATCTAATATTTTCAGAACCATGGGGAGGTCAAATAAAATCTACTGAAAACAATGAAGCATATAATAGTTTTATTTGGGGGTTCAAGATGAACCCCAATTTACTTTCAAAACCATTTCTTCATGCAGATACTGCTTACCAAGTTCTTCACATGTGTTAGGCAGACAGGATCACTTCCATTTTATGTAACATAATAGGTTTCAGGACAAAGGTAAATGCACCTAGAAAGTAGCAGATCACGGCACTCATATCCTGCTCTCAACCCAAAGCCCATGCTCTCCCACCGGACACTGAGCAAACCTAAGGGGGTTGACTTCAGACTCCTCTACCTACTAGTAGTGGCCATTGTAACTGTGAGATTTGGAAAAATCAAATGATTAAACAAAGCAAGCAAGCCATGCGTGCAGGCCAGGGGGATGCTGTCTCTTTCTAGACCTGCATAGGGTGCAATGGCCAGTGGAAAAGCTTAACTGGGCTTGATAGACCTCAAGAACAGTCACACCTAACCCTCTCCACATTTGACACAATTTCCACTGCTTTGAAAGTAACACTGGAATATACAGCCACACCACCCCGAATGTGCCCAATCTCACTGGAAAAGTTGACTCAACAGATGTTGTTCTTCCTCCAACTGTTTTTGATGTGCAACTCCAAAAAAAAGCTGGTCAACTTCACAGGGCTCCAGGAAGAAAAAAAGTAGATGTGAGGAGGTGCTTACCGTGACAAGTCTATTTTTAGCTAGCTCTTTAAAACTCAGGTTCTGCAAGACCAAGCCATAATTAAAAGAACTAAGGGGAATAGATAGAGAAGAGACCTTGGCTGGCATTTCAGAGACAGAAGAATCCCATGAACAAATACCATTTATAAGGAAATCACAGCAAAACATGTGTATCTTCACCTAACACTTTAACATTTGTTATGTGTCTTCCCAGTGTAGGTAACATACGTTAGAAGTAGGTGAAATCTGTAGCTAAGATATTATCCTTGTCCTCAAATAGTTTATGAACAGTAAGTTTAAACTTTAGAAAAATTACTTTGGTCTTAAAACCTTATAAACTACTTGCAACAGTCTGCTTTTTTTTTTTCTTCCAACAGCAGCTGTGTGTTCCTACAATATATTTTCAATAGCTGCCATTTTTATTTGAAAGTCCTCCCCCCTCCTTTTTTTAAACACTATACTTCTGCCCTGGGGTACATTAAAATGGCAAAGGAAGCAATATAACGCTGAAAAATCTCTTAACCACCCCCACTACCACACCAAACAGCATTTGTCACAGAATATTAATCTAAGAAAAGGTAAGGCTCTCATTGGTTTAAGGAAAATACTCATATTTAGACAGAAGGTCTCATACCATCAAATTCCTATTAGGTATTTTTTTTTTTAAGAATACAGGGAAAACTAAAATAATAAGAACTCTAAATTTTAAGAGGCTTTTTCCTCTCAGGAGCTATACCCTAAGGAAAGTCTGATAGTAAAGCTGTCATTACCAGAACTCAAGTAAGGTCCCTGGGCTACACTAACCCATTTGGAAACTATCAAGCGATCCTGCAATCTAACTCTGCCAAATAGTCACAGTTTTCATCGTCTCCAAAAGAGAGAACTGAAACAAACAGCCTTGCTGCCTGCTTTGTGCTGTCATCTCACAGGTGACACAATTTAGGCGCAGAGCTGGGAGTTTTTAAACAGAACCCTAGAAACAGAAAAACTGCCAATCTAAAGAGAAACAAAGGGAGATGTCCCAAACCATGAGGTGAGAGTTCAGATGAACAAGACGAAAATGCATCTTCAGACACTAATAACTGTAGAGTTTTACCTGAGAAAAATTCAGGAACTGTTTGTGTGTTAAACAGATGGCACATAAATTCAAGCAATTTTGTTCCAGCAGGGTTTGAATCAACACCCTGAATCCACCTGCCTATTTTAAAGCTGTAGCTGATGACAACAAAAATCCTCAAGGGAAGTCTGGATAGGTTGATCCAAGACTATTAGAAATAAACTCCAGTTTCATCTCTTGTAGCATCTTCAATATAAAAATCAAGGCATGATTTTAAATTGTCTTAACACTAAGAGTAATTTTTAAATCTTCCAGTAAGCTCAGAGATCCTGAACTACTGATAGAAAAAAATCATTCAAACTAAGAAGTAGTCAAGCAAATTCTACTAATGTGTTTGAAATAAACACAAATGTCTTAAATATATCTAAAACAAAATGCTTAGGTAGGCTGAAAATTTAGTTTTGTTTTTTTCAAAATCAGAATTTTAATGTAATTATTTTTATAAAGTCAAAGTCAGTCTCAAAGTGTATGAAATAGTTTTATAAATCTCTTTTGTGCAATACATTGTTAATATTAACCAAAAATATACTGGAACTGAAATCACATTAAATTAACAGATGACTCAGCAGCAGACATTTTCAGTGGAATTAAGCTTTGTTATTTAGGATTTAGAATGAAAAATATACTAACATACCTGAAAATGCCATAAGCAAAGACACAACTATAAATCTGTAACAAATTCTGCGTACTAAAAGGTGAGCATTTCCCTATTGTAGCCACTGATTATATCTGAAGTCCCAAACCAAACTTCAAGCTGATTAGAAAATCCAAGTGTAACATTAATTTGATCTGAAACAGGCTAGCCATAAGCACCGCTCAATTACCAATAATTGTCTATCTTATAATTTACAAAGTCTTTCTGGAGCCACTTCAGTAAACCAGGCCTCTTATATAAGAGGTTCCAAAACTCATCACTAAGTGACTTTTTATTCTGGCCAAAAGTCTTTCTAGCAAGTACAGACACTCAGGTGGTTCACCTGAGAACCACCTTGGTACCCACATAGGTTAGCCTGTCAGTCAGGCCTCTTGCCAACATTCAGTAGGAGTGTCAAATCCCAGGATGAACTCACATGTCTGGGCTTGCTGTCAATCCAGCCCATGGCAAGGGAGGCAAGCCTTTTGGCCAGCAGCCCAATAACTCAGCTTCCTCACTGCAACTTGAGAATAAACCTAAGATCACCCTCTCCACCCACCCCACCCTATTTTCAATATCAACAGTAATATTTTTCTGTGGACTATCTGCATTTCCTCAACCAACATCTTTGGTTTATTGCCAACTACCAAGGACTAAAGTTACCTGCAATGGACCACATAAAGGTCACCACAAGACAAAAGCTACATTAAGTCATCGGATTGTCAAGAACAATTATGTTATTAACATGAGCTTGGAAAAACAGTTCCAAACTTTCTCTCAGAACATTGAGTCTCTGAAGAAACTAATTTTTCAACAGCTCTCCTGAGCTGCCTGAGCAGAAAGCCTCCCACCGCAAACTCAGTACATCACCACTTAATGCCTCTCAGGCCCACACTGATTCCCCCCTTCTGTTTCTGGCACCATTATTCTCAGTCAATACCTCACATTTCATCAGTCACCAAATTACCTGTCAATCTCCATAAGAGCTGTCAAACACACCCTCTTCTTTCTGTGCTATGACCCTGGTCTCGTTCAGGTCTCTTATTCTGCTTCACTGGGCCACTGCCAATGCCTCCTGAAGGCTCCGTCCAGGAGCGGATCTTCCTAGCAGACATACCCTGTAATTTCAACACCCTGCTCAGCCACCTTTCAGTGGCTCCCGACTATCTGCAAAGTTCAAGCTCACAGACAGGACGTTCAAATCCTTCCATGATTTAGTCCCTACTCCCCATGCTTTCCTTGTGCTATTTCACATGCAGTCCAAGTGACACTGCAAACATAAATGGTTTCAGAGTCCTTAGAGGTAATCACTCCCAATCCCTTAGAGTAATCACTCTCCTGATTTTTTTTTTTTTTTAAAGATTTTTATTTATTTTTATATAAGAGCTGGGGTACAGGCCAGAGGCGTAGGAGGGTGCGAGGACTCACCAAAGACAGAGCAGGGAGCAGAACAGGCAGTCGACTGAAATACACTGCTGAGGGGAGCAGTGGGTGCGACAGGAGAGGTCTGCCGTGCCATGTGGGAATCTCCCTGGCCAGCTGCTGTGCTCAACCTGCTGCTCCACTGGGGAGGCCCATTCTCCTGATTCTTATGGTATTTTTATGTCCTCAAATCCACTCCCTTTAAAATGTTTTACTACCAAGATATTTTTAAACATTACTTTTGCTTGACTTTGTATTTTTTTTCTGTCTAGCTTCTTCTACTAAATGAATTTATGATTTCATTCACCCATATAACTGAGTCTAATTATGCTTTGCATTTTTATTGTCTTTTACTATCCCACTGGATGCATACATCACAATTTATCCACTCTACAATGATGGGTACTTGGGCAATTTTCAGATTTTTACTCTTATGAACAATGCCACAAGGAACATCCTTCTACACATCACATGCACATTCTCACACTTTACATAGACCCAGGAGTGGAGCTGCTGGGTCACAGACAATGAATATTTCCATCTTCATTAAGTAATGCCAAATTGCTTTCAAAATGGCTGTAACCATTTCCACTCTGACAATGGTGCATGAGAATTCTCTGGTAACATCTTGCTGTGATTTATTTGGCTTTTCCTGACCACTAGTGGGACTGTGCACTTCTTTATGTTTACTGGTCTTTGGGCTATCTGCTTCAGTAAAGAAACTGTCATGTCTTTTGCTATTTTTCATCTGGATGGTTTCTCTAGCTGATTTGTACTTTTTTTGTTGGTTATATATGTTACAAATATCTTCTCCCAATCTGTGGCTTGCCTTTGCATTCACTTTACATATTTCCTAAGATGTGCCTTTGGTTTTCTTCTGCAGGCATTATGACAACACTAACAAATTTATATCTCTAGTCCAGACTTTGCCACTGAGAGAACTTCTCATGCCCACCTATTCCATTTACAGTCTCCATTTGAGGGCCTCCCTGGTGGTGCAAGGGGTTAAGTCTCAGCACTATGAAGCTATCAGCAGCCACTGAAGCACGAGTTCGATCCCTGGCCAGGGAGCTAACCCAAATGGCGCAGCAGACCTCACCTATCTCGCCCGCTGCTCCCCTCAGCAGTGTATTTTAGTAGATCTGCCTGTTCTGCTCCCCACTCTGTTTCTGGTGAATCCTCTCACCCTCCCCTGCCCCCACACCTCTGGCCTACAACCCAGCTCTCGTATGCATAAATAAATAAATCTTAAAAAAAAATCTCCATTTGGATGTCTTGACATCTCAACTAAACTTCTGACCTCCTTACTCTAAGCCTACTCTACTTGCTTTCCTCCCCATTTTAAATGATGGTAACCCTATCATTCTAGTCATCAAGGCATCACCTCTATATCTTCCTTGATCCTTTTTCTCACATCTACTTGTAATCCATCTTCAAATTCTATAGGTTGTTCCTTCAAAACATACCCAGCATCTAAAGATCACCAAATTCACTACAATCCACCCCATCTCTCAGTGTCTATTATTGAATATCCATCTACTAGATCACCTCGTTCCCACCTTTGCCTCCACTCCATACTCTTTTTTTGACTCAGCAGTCAAAGCAAGATCATTGCACTACTTTTAAAATCTGCCTGGTGACAGCCATCTCGGAATGAAAATCCTGACCTTGGCTCGAAGGGCTGCACATGATCTATATGTAGGTCATCAAACCTCAGACCCACCACATCTCCCCACTCTCATCTCCTACATGTCACCTCCCAAGACTCAACTCTAACCACACTGGCCTCTTCGCTGCTCTTCTAACACGACAGGCACAATCCACTTCAAGATTTCAGAAGTTTCTTGTTCTCTCTGGCTTCAATGTCTTTCCTCAGGAATCCACATGGCTAGCTTTATCTTCTCCAAGATTTTGCTCTGCTATTATCTGAAAGACTAACATAATTAAAATTTCAACAGCCCCCACAACCTTGACAGTATTCTTTTCTTCTAGCACCTACTACTGTCTTGGCTTTAGGCTATCTTTACAAGGTTTTACATTTAACTGGCTGGTATTGGTATATACCGAAATATACATTTATGCGAAAAAACTAAATTCTAATTATTTAGCTCTCAGATTTTCCAATTACACAAAAAGGGCAATCTTAGTTCCCTCTCAATCCTCCTATCTTTTATCATTTTCATGCTTTTCTGCTCTAACCAGGAATTGGCATCCTTGTTTTGTTCTTGGTTTTAAACAGAAAGCTGTTAACTGGCCATAATTAAACACAATGTCTCTTATAGACATTCTTTTCAGGTTTAAGCTATTCTTGGGTCACGAGGATTTTTTTTTTTTTTTTAACCACAAGTTATTGTATTGTATCAACTCCTGTTGTAACAGGGTAATCCCCAGGGAAAGGAGAGGTTCTAGGTTCCCTGCCCCCCCACGGAAGAGAGGGGCTGGGCAGCAGGGAGAAGCTGCGGAAGACAGAGAAAAGGAAGAAATGGGATAAAGACGACGACCTTGCGGAGGCACATGGAGCAGAGACACAAGCGAATAAGCTGTGCTTGCTTCTCCGTTTTGGACTTATACTAGGGACTTAGGGGACATGGAAGGAGACAGACATGTGAGTGACAGACCCGTGGGAAAGGTGACCATGTCAGCCTTTACTGTGACTTGGGTTCTGATTTTGCTCCTTTCCTTCCAGACTGGCCTGGCCCCTTCTGCCCCTTTTTTATGGGTCTGCACCGGAAGGCACCTTAGACTTGTGGCTAACTTTTGGGTCTCAGCAGTTCTGCGTTGGACCAAACCTGTTTGGCTGGGCATTGACCCACGAGGGAATTGGTAACTTAGGCTGTTTCACGTGGAAACTATTTTATCTATTCTTTCCCTTCTCTCTGTCGCACACTAATTTATTAAAGTTCCTTTCCATTAAAGGTCTTATGGACTACAGTAGGGTCTGTCTTGATGCAGAAAAAGGCAGAACTCATTTAGAGTGGGCAGGTTTGGGGGTCCTGAAGTGCCCCTCTTACCCTGCCCTGTAACATTTTTCTCCATTGGTTGATAAGGTAGATTTTTTTTTTTTATTTTATTCTTTTTATGTGGCAGAATATACTTCCTGATTTCCCATTGTTAAACTAACCTTGCATTTCCTTGTCATAGACCCAACATTATGCATTAAGCTGTTTATATTGTTGGACTCTCTTTAAGATTTTTTCATGATTAATATTTCACTATAATTTGCCTTTCTTAAACTACACTTATTATGTTTGAACATTAAGGTTATGTTAGCCTTAAATAAGTTGGGAAGTAAGTATTTTTTAAAAATTGTAGAGTTTACACAAGATTGGAATTGTTTCCTTCTTACAGCTCTGAAACCACATGAGCCTAAATTCTTTTTCCAGCAAGGCTATTGATCAGTGATTCCATTTCTTTAATTGTAAGAATGGTAATATTCTCTATTTTCCTCATTCAGTGCTGGAAAGTTAAGTTTTTCTGAATATTTGTCCACTTCATCTAAAATTTCAAATATTATCACAACATAGCTATTCATAACTCACCTTTGACTGCAAGGAAGATGTATTTTCCAGTTTCTTAAAATTTCAAGCTTGACTTTTATTTCTTTGATTGTAATAAATGTGGTACTTTGTAGTCTATATCTGATCATACCAATATCCATCTCAATACCATTATTTCCATTGGTTTATAGTTATAAAAATTCCACTGACTTCTGCAGACACCTGTGGCTCACCTATATTTATGAAAATTCCACTGTCTTCTGTCAGACACCTGTGACTCACCTAGATGAGAAACAATTGGTTCACTCTGATATCGTAAGAGGGTGGTCCCAGGAAAAGGGCAAGTTCCAGGATCCCTGCCCCACCCAAAGGAGGGTAGAGCTGAGCAGGGAGGAGAAGAAGCTGGAGAGGAGACAGGAGAAGGAAGGAAGCAGGATGGAGAGCAAGGAGGAGACCTGGAGGAGGCATGTGGAGCAGGGAGACATGTGAAGAAACTGCGCTTGCTTTTTGGTCCTGGTCTGGTCGAAACAGACGTGGGTGATAGACCTGTGGGGAGGTTAATAATGGCAGCTTATATCTTGATTTTGATTTTGTTTTTTGTTCCAGATTTGTCTGGCTGTTTCTGACCTTTTTCTATGGGTCCCCTCCAGAAGGTGCTTTAGACTTGTGGCAGGTTTTCGGGCCTTGCTTTGGGCCAATCCTGTTTGGAGGGACATTTACCCACAAGGGGACAGGTAACTTCGGGTGCTTGATTTGGAAATTGTATTCTCTTTCTTTTCTGTATTGCACACTAATTGTATTAAAGTTCCTTTCCATTAAAGGTCTATATGTTTTATCTTGATGCAGTAGATGGCAAAATCTAGAGCAGGAAGGTTTAGGGTGCCCCTCTCCATGTCCTTTAACAATTATAAGGGCATGAGGGTATAGTTCTTCATAATTCCAGCTTAAAGAATGGGTGACTTATCACTGCCCCACCTTAGGCCTGTCAAGCTTTGACTTCTGTAACACCAGCTCCACACAGCTACCAAAAGCACAGCTCAATTTCTCAGCTGTTTCTTAATGAATAGCAAATGCTCTCAGGACAAAAGCAGCCTTGGGTGCAGGTGTCTTCTCTCAATTCTAATCTCCAGGTCCCAGCTCAACAGTTCTTCACTATCTCATTAGTTCTTTGATGGTTTTAATGAAAATTTTAAAGCATCCTGTCTAGCTTTTACTTATCCTCATTAAGGCGCACCTGAATTATCTAGTCTATTTAAATTTTGTAAAGAGGGAATTAATACAACTTTCCCAGGAGAAAAATGCTAGGTCCTTCCAAACAATATTTTTTAATGTTATTTCCTTGTCAGCATTCTCAACCTTGAGGATGAGTTCCCACTTCTGAGCAGGTGGCCCCAGAACAACATCAGGCTTCCCATCTACTCAACATCCCAGTCTACATTTGAGTTTCCTAAATTTCCAACAGCAAGATGTTGCTGTATTAACACCTTTAAAGACGTCTGATTAAAAGAAAAGTTAAAATAAGATGCTCCACAAATAAGGTAAAGAAGGCCTTTAGGCTATGGAGTCAATCTGATGGAGGCTTAGTATAGAAAATTTGGGATGGGGACTTCACAAAGGCAGAAACTGGAGGTATGGGGGTAGAAATGATTAACATAGTTGTTAATCCAGCTACAGAAATGAAAAGTTCTTAGGGTGAGACTGCCATGGAAAATATCCCTAGGTATGGACTACAGGTGGGGATATGGTGATTGAGGGGCATTAGAGATTCACACCCTGTAAGTAATTGATTTAACAATAGAGAACAATCGCACAAAGGAATGAACTCCACCCCCCTAAAGGAATACTATATTATCAATAAAACAAGTCCTGTCCTGACAAAATGCTGCTCTAATCCCAAGACTAATTGTGTCTATGCAACCATCTTCTCCCTTTCCTTAAATAAACCTAATGTTTTTGGATATAACCAAGCGTCTTTGTCTCTTTGGGAAAGTCACCAAGTGCTGCTGAAAGGGGAACTCTGCTGACACTTCCCAGAGGTAACACAAGGACCCTGTTCACTGAACCCAACATCTCATCAGAACATTAAACCTACTGCATGGGAAATCTATTTTGTAAAAGCTAGCAGTTGTTTCTTCTGAAGAATAAAGTGTATTCAGCCCAATGAAAGAATTCATTCTGAGACATTAATGTAAATTAAAATGAAAATCCTTATCTTTATCTAGCTTATGCATAAAGAGGAAAAAAGATAGGAACAGGATGTCATTCTGTATTTTAAGGTAATTACTGATGAAGCTAACTATAAACTTCTAAAAATGAAAAAGAACTTACTCAAGAAATGGAAAAGATTGCAATATTTAAAATAAAGTATTAAAATCATTTGAAAAATGTTCCCGGGGACAGCTGAATCTACAATACAGCCAAGTATCCTTTAATAACTAAGACTCACCTTTCAAGTAACAAAGCCTAACCTACTCTGGTGGGGAAAAAAAAACCAAAAACCTCTCACCCTGACTTTATTTAGTCTTCCTTTATCTTTAGTTTCTCTCTACCTGCGCTTTCTCACATTTGGTCAAAGACATCTGCATGGGAAGTGCAGGGTAAGGTAAAAAAAAGTATCAGGCTTTTCTGTCCTCCCGCCATTAGGATTGATGATGGATCCCTGCGGTCCGAATGCGTGCTTGATGGCGGGCACCAGAGTAGGGCGTGGGCATATGTAAGTGGGTACACCTGGGCTTATAAGGGCAGTGTCACATGGACGCCAGCAGAAACATGGGAACAGAAGAGCAGCAAAGAACGAGGCCAGAGAGCCCAGAGAGAGTGAAGACTTGCTGGGGGCTAGGAGGTCTGCCAGTCTCCTGGCCCCCTGGTACCCCTGCCTGCCATGTATCTGGTAAATCCCAATAAAAGCCTGCAAAAAACCACTGGGGGCTCCAGGACTCCTCCTTCACCCGTCTGCTTGGGTCATAAAGAACCTGCCCTGTGCCCTTCTTGCCACCACAGAAGCTTCTAATAATCCCCTATATTTTGGGAGCCCCTACTGATACATTAAAAATCTTGCCATGGCAAGAGACATACAACCATTTTGACAGAAACTTCATCAAGTTTATTACAGTTCCTAATCATAATGCAAATTATGTTGGACTGAGATTTTTTTGGCATGCTACTAACAGGACAATTCTGGCTTATACTTTGGACTCTGGTGTTTGCAGCATTTAAAATACATGAAAACATCCCAGGAGTTCTTTGCATTGTATTGTGAACATTATGCATAAGCTCTTAGTTCCATGAAAAGAAACAAATAGACAAAGCTGAAATTCAGATCACTTGAAATGAAAAGCAACACTGAAATACTGTATCTGCCATCTATTTTGAAAATTAACAGGTTATAGAAATTGTTCTGACCAGCATTACTAGCCCTGAAAAATTTAAAGCCAAAAGGGTCACTGGTACAGCAGCCTTAATAAAGAACATATTTATATTTGTTTTATATTTTTGTTTGAGAGGATTAACATATGTGAGGGTATTTAAGCCATCTCCCTCCCAAACTTGATCTTCTAAAAAGACTAAAGAATTCCCTTCCATCTACCCCTAAATAAACTTTTCTGATTTTAAAGGTTATTAGATACCATTGCAGATGGGAAGGGAGGCTTCTCCTCCACAGCAATCATCTCAGGACCAAAGAATTCCTTTGAAATGCACATAAAAGCAGCAGTGTAGTCATTATCAGACCATAGCCAAAATATGGTTACAGAACCAAAATAATTCTGAAAATAGGCTCTCTCAGTTGCCTTTTTGGTGAAAAAGGCTAATAATCGTTTTCATGGTAAACAAGTCAATTCACTCATTTGTCTATCAGTGACACCTGCAGTACAGTTTCTCTTAACAGGCTTTTCATAACAAGGTCCTATCCAGAAGCAAACACCCTAGAGGGCCATATTAAACTAATCACACAGTTGGAAAAGTCTATCGGTACCAATTACTCTCAAAATCTTCCAGATGGAGATCAGTTCTTCCACACTGGGTGGCAGGAAAATGTAAGCCCTTAAAGAAGTAACAGCAGGTCCTCATCTTCCACAAGTAACGTTTCATTTAACATCTTTCATTATAAAGTGGAGAAAAACAAAATCCCAGGCGATTTGAACAAAATGTTATTCATTCATTACACATTGTTTCACTTAAACTCACAGTTTCCAAGAACCTATAGATAAGTGAGGACTTAGTGTATATAGTGGAAAGCCTCATGGGGGTGAATGGGAGGGAAAAGGGGAGAGGGTGGCCATATCCTAGAAGAAGGTTAATTTATTCCAAAATGGCATGTTGTGATTTGCCTGAGACCTCAACCTCCAATTACCTGCCCTTTATCTCCTTTTAAAAGCCTAAGAAAGGAGTTGAGGAGGGGGGAATATGGGTACAGTTTCAGTCTTAACAAGTAGTGAAGAATGCACAACCATGTGAAAATACTTAAAGCTATTGAATTATGTCCTCAAAAATGGTTAAAGTGGTAAATTTTATGTGATGTGTATTTTACCACAATTAAAAAAAAAATGCGCAAAAGCTGAAATTCATAAGATTATCAGGGATATGCTCTCTACCCATTTGTCCAGATCTACAAATTAAATCACTGGTGCGCTAGACCCATCTGAGGTTTCCCAAACAACATTTTCATACTTTCATACTATAATCTCTGTTTAGACTGAGGGCAAACAAGATTTGGTTACATAAAACTAGTACCACACATTACATATTACTTTTAGGCAAAGTCAGCCTATAGTGTTGTTTACTTTATGTATTAGTTTTTAGATTTTTTTCCTTAAAAGGTCCACCACTCCCACAACTTTTAATAAGTGAAAAATCTTTCTCCTTACCAAATATAACAATTATATTTTTATACAACAATTATTTTTTAGAATTCTATTGTTCCAGGTTATGGCTTTATTTATAGATTGCTAAGATCTTAAATGTTCAGTTTGAGTCTTCTTATGCCAAAGTATTACTATTAACTAACTTCCTTTTGTGTTTGCACTCTTATTTAATATCTATTTTAAGGAACATCAATGTCCTTGGGAAATAGACAGGGTATGATAATAAAGAGATCGAAAGGCTGGTCACCACACTGAACCCTATGTAGCATATTAAGACAGTGATTTACAGTGATGCACACCAAAACGTATATAGAAATACTGTTACTTCAATAAAAACTTGGTTTAAGTATGTTACACACTATAAAACCAGCAATAGTGAAGATGAATCTTCACAGAAAAAGGAGCATTATTGACTAGTTTCTGACTGCTTTATAAAGAAACTTTGGCCAAAGACTCCAAATACTAAGCCACAACAGTGGAAAACAAACAAAAAAAAAATTGTTTCTTGCAGGGTTGAAACTAGGGTAGCTGATTACATACTAAACCTAAACAACCAACCAAGCCATAACTGTATCCCTGTAATTCTATCAACAACAGGCAGAGAGCGAGCCACTTAAGGCTACCAGGGGAGACAGGATCAAATATCAAACTAACCTTCTCCCTCATTTTTTCTCTAAATTAGAATGCACTTAAATCATTTCAGTGCAGAAATTTTGCCATACATCTGTTAGACAATAATGCTTGTGTGCCTCTACTCACATTTTAATAGCTACAAAGTACAGGGGACCCCTGAATTGCCTGGGTCTGAAGTGAGCAGGTCTACTCATCCCTGTATTTTCTTATAAATAGACAAGTCAACTTACAGTATTGATAAACACAATATGGTACTGTAAATGCATTTCCTCTTAATTGTGATTTCCTAACATTTTCTTTTCAATTAGCTTACTTTATTTTTGTATGGTAAGAATATATACAACATACAAAATTTGTGTTAGTCAACTAGCATGTTAGTGATAAGGATTCTAGTCAACTGTAAGCTATTAGTAATGTTTTTGAATAATCAAAAATTATACTCAAATTTTCAACTGCATGAGGAATCAACTCCCCATCACATGTTGTTCAAGGGTCAACTGAATATATAATTTTGTGCAAATCTCTAATAGCATCTTTATTTGGTAAGTAGGCTGAAGAATTAGAATAAAAGAGGAGGTAAAAGTTATCTGGACCATTGTACGATTTTAGCATAGAAGTGTCTTCTTTTGCAGATTGATTACCTATGTTGGAGGGTAAGAAAGGAATGTAGGAAGTTTTCTTAAAAACCTCAAATACTTTATTACAATCTCACTAGCATATACACACTTCTCCCAAATTAATGAATGAAACTGCTAGCAATGTCAGAGAACAGAAAATGCAAGTGGGTGTTTTCTACCTTGCCATCTAAGGACAAAATGGTAGAAATGTTCTTTTGGGATAATTTTTTTATATGTTTCCTATTTTGGACAAGCTGTGCTAAATATAGAAAACAGTAACTTACTTATTACTTAAGTTCATAATAACCCACAAACTATTTCTCTATACAAATTTCACTTTTTTACTTTATTTGCATGCTTTGAACTAGAAAAATAAAACCTCCTGTACCTTTTGTGCAATAGGTGTTCTACATACTGCTAGTTGTTAATGTTAAGTTTGACAGACGGTCTAATACTTGTTCAGTGTCATAATGTGCTCATCCATTTGAACACAGTTGATTGTGTGTAATTTTAACTGTAACAAGAGTATTTTTATTTTTTCCCAAAGTTGACATTTCACTTTAAATTCTCATATTTTAGTGCAAAAGATGCACTTCTGACTGCCAAAAACATTTATGTATTCATTACAGATTCAGCATATAAGGGGGAAAAATCTGGTATTAATCCTTATTATTTCCAAAATACTGCACACAGCATTTACTCTTATGCTAAAGCCGCAGGATCATTAGCAATTTCTCGAAATGCTCAGGGTGTAAACATCTTACCTTATCTAAACAGATGAGCTACAGAACCAGTCTTCAGTATCATAAGCTGCCTTCTTTACCTAGTATTCTTAATCTCCAAAAAACTTTAGTTACAACCTCATCAGCAAAAGTTTCAAGCAAAGTGTTCTATCAACGTCATTTTATTCCTAGAGAGGAAAACAGGCAGGATAGATGAGAGGGTGGAAAAGATAATTTACCTGCATCAGTTTTCTGGAGAGCTCATTAGTAAGGAACTCTTCCTCCTTCTCATAATTTACAGCAAGAGTTTCTTTCTCTTTCTGCAAGGCCTGGATTTTCTTGAATAAGGTATTACTGATGAATTCTTCTTCCTGTTCAGCCCTGGCTTGCTGTTTAAAAAACAGAAAACATGTTAAGGAAACAGGAGTTTACTAATTGAAATTAACTCTTAATTCCAGGAGGGGTGCCCATTTTAATCAGAACTCTATTTTAAACTATGAAGCAACACCCCAAGAAGCACAAAACAGAGTAACTCAGGAGAAACGATAAAAGCAAATGTGACCATTACTACCAAAAGGCCTTCTTAGAAAAATGTTATTTCAAAGAAATTAATTAACAATTATTTTGCAATTTTAGAAGCAACCCCAAGTTGCTGCATTCACTAGAATACAATGCTCCTTTGCATATGGAGGACAGGTCCAATTCCAGAGTATGTGTATTCAATTCATCGCAACTAAACTCTATAGGTCAACACATCTCAAAAAAGTTTATTATTTAAATATCTGGGCAACAGGGGGCCTCCCTGGTGGCACAGGGGTTAAAGTCTCAGTGCCATAAAGCTATCACCAGCCACTGCTGTGCATGAGGTCGATCCCCAGCCGGGGAGCTAACCCACATGGCACAGCAGATCTCTCCTCATATGCCCGCTGCTCCCCTCAGCAGTGTATTTCAGTCAGTCTGCCTGTTCTGCTCCCCACTCTGTCTCTGCTGGATCCTCTCACCTCTCACACCTCTGGCCTATACCCCAGTTCTTGTATGCATAAATAAATAAATCTTTTAAAAAAAATATCTGGCCAACAGTTTTTTTCCTAGAGCAGAGAAGTTCATTTCAACTCATTTAAAATCACCTTTTTAGGGTGTTACTGAAAGGGTCTGGATGTGCCATTTAAAACACACTACGGATACACGTGGATTCATTTACACAGATTCAGTTACTGGAAAGAAAGAAACCATATGGCTAAGAAGTGACTACTGCAAAATCGTGGGAATCGGGGCAAAAAAAGGTGGACAGGTGGAGTTTTATTTCTCAATTTATGTCTTTTGGAATTGAGGGCAAGGACAGGCATTTCAACATTTTTAAAATAAGAAAAGGAGATCAGGCATAATTAGATGGAGATGTAAATACTCTTCTGTAGATTTTCCTCCCCGTATACATTTAAAAGAAAAGGCGTAAACCTAACCACTGTTGAAGAGATTCAATCTTTTTCAAAAAAGAGGGTACTTGTTTCAAATGGATTCTATTCAAAGCACGTTTTATTTAAACTGCAACATTTTGATGCATTAATCAAAAATCACTCCTGTACAAGTTGAAAGGCCTCAGAGCCACATCAATTCCAAGCCAGTGGAATATTTTTGCAAAACAAGCAAGTCAGGAGAAGAGACAAAGGCACGCCTACATTAAACAGTTACCATCTTTTTTGTAGAAGGTTTAACGACCACTCCCAACTCTGGAGGTTTAGATTTCTGCACATATTTACTAGCTTCCCCAACCCTCACGCTAATAACCGTGGTTCTGGGAATTCCATCCTCCCTGCCCCCATCAGTGGTTTAGAAGCATGCCAATCCCTGCAATGCCTGGCCAGCAATTCTACAAAAGAGAGACCCATAGACTACTCAGAAATACAGAGCTACAAAAACAGGAGACACTATGGACCAAGGTCCAGGTCGCAGGCACTTTAAGAAATCATTTGGTATACACCAGGAGAGTTGAGCATCAAAGAATACATCACTCAATAAATTTTTATTACCAGCTGAGAGCACCCTGTAAGCAGTTCCTGGATCCCCAGTGGCTCTCATACATACTTCACATTTCAACAGTACTCCTCAATGTCTTTATTTACTCTGCGCTATGGTCAAATATAACTGCTGATGATTGGTACTCCCCCCCACCCCCGCCTTATATTAATTCCTGTTCATCTTCAAAATTCACATCATATCTCAAGATCTCAAACTAGTGTAATGGGCAGGAATCCAAAGAATTCATTTAAGGCATATTTGACACATATACCCAAGCCTGCAATCTGTTCCAACTACCTGTTTTTCTGGTTTTTGACAATGTCCTATATGATTTGAATTCTGATTATCCTCAAAGTTATGGAACAAAAAGGTAGAGTGGAACCATAAATCTTAATGCCTATTCTGCACTTAGGATTCAAAAAGGTGTTTGTTGTAAATGTTCTGATCAGGTCAAACTCAGGCTCTTGCACATTATCAGACTCTCAATATTTTTGATCACCAGTAAAAACATTAAGAGAACTAGACTCAGGTTCAGCAGACCACCTCTCCTTTGCAATGGGGACTAGAAATGAGAAGTTGAAATAAGAGGTTAGGTCCTAAGAGTTTATTCATATAGCTTCCGTGCTAGCAACCCTCCCCATCGCCACTTCATCTAACCATTAAGTTACAAGGACAACAGATTTTGGTGTAATATGAAACAGAACTGAGAGAGAAAGCAGATTAGTGGTTGGCAGGGTCTGGGGATGGGGAGAGAATGGGAAATGACTACTAATGTTAATAGGGCCGCTTTCTGGAGTGATGAAAAATGTTCTGAAATTAGGTAGTCTAATATTCTACACAACCTGTGAATATACTTTAAAGTCACTAAATGGTACACTTTTAAAGGGTTAATTTCATGGCACGTGAATTATAGACCACAATTAAGAAAAACAATTCTAATAATTGCTTTTACAGGGTCTGTATTACACAGGGTCTGTATTTCACAGGAGCACCTGGTCTCCTTTGCAATTCTTCTCCGGGAAAGAAACAAAATTTTCAAAGGGGATAGGAGGGAGATGCTGAAGAGAGCTTGTCCTGCTCTAAAAGTGCCTTCCAAAGTGTCCTCATCACTGGCTATGAGAGGCCAAGGCTTTAACAAACAATGTTTCACCACTTTAGAATAGTCATTTATTTCTAGGCAAAGACCATTAATTAAAAAAGCCACTCTCTGGACTCCTGAATAATGTGAGGAGCTGTGCTGTGGAAGCTGGTTAAAGCCTCTAACTAACAAGGGGTTAAGGGCGGCTAACACAGATCTTTACCAAAGGGCCTCCTCTGCTAAATTCTAGCCACTTCATTCTAAACTGAGGTAGCTACTCTGCCTCCAAGACATCCGAAAAGTCAAAGAAAAACCATTAGGACAAGATTCCAGGCCCCCAAAACATAAAATCCCAGTCACCTTTTTCTAATTGGTTCACAAATCATTTTAGTAACTAAAATGAACACACAAAAGAGGACAAAAGGCAAGATAGTGTATCCAACCTAACCTGAGAAAAATTTTTAAAAAAGGAAAAAGGTCAGGCACCATGCACCAACAACATGGGTAAGCTCAGTTATCATTATGAGCCGCACTGAAAATATCAGCATACTGGGCCTCTCCTCCAGGTGGCACAGTGGTTGAGCACTGTACAGAAGCTGCAGAAGCTGCCTGCAGCCTCTGCAGCACCGGTTTGATCCCTGGCGGATGGCGAGGGTCCCACATGGCACGACAGAACTCTCCTGCTGCACCCGCTGCTCCCCTCAGCAGTATATTTCGTCAGTCTGCCTGTTCTGTTCCCTGCTTTGACTCTGGTGAATTCTCTCACCCTCCCTCACTTCTGACTGTACCCAGTGCTTGTATAAATAAATAAACAAACAAACAAACAAATAAATAAATAAATCTTTAAAAATAGAAAAAAAAGAAAATATCAGCATACTTAAATGCACACAAATTAAAAAATAAAGCTGTATTTCCAACAATAAAGGTTTACCTTTAAATTAAACTGCTGAAAGAAAGAAGAAGTCTTTTCTTAATGTTTTGTATAGTTGCTTAGTTGACCACTGAGGAAAATCAAAGTATTTGTGGTCATTTTCATGTTCAGTATGGTTCTGATGGTTATGTGTAGAATAGTGAATATGGTATAACTTTATGCACCTAACAATGGTCTGATACTTTGCCTCTTACCCAGCTGTAATCACTTGATGCCTGTTAATGGCAGGTCAGAGTACAAAGCATCTCCATCATTCTTTCACCATCCTACCAAAAGGTCAATTTTTTTAAAAATTGGAAATAAAATTGGGAGAGGGGTAGGAGTGGGGAGCCATGGAGAGGAGGAAGAATGTACCAAATCCTCTAAGACAAATAAATGCTATTAAGAAAATTCTAAGAAAATTTTCTTCTGAGTCAACCCATATTTAGGCAACCATACTTTAAGTGAGCACAATTGAATGCGAATAAAGGAAACAGTTTGTTCTGACCTACTGCAATCATGACCTGGGCACAAATTTGATAGGAGATTCCAATGTGATTGTTTAGTGATTCTATTCTTTATCAGTGACAGACATCAAGAGCTAGTATTAAAAAAAAAAGATAATTCAAAAACTCAACTGCACTCACCGATAATGAGAAAATCAAAGTGCCAAAACCTAAATCATGCAGGATGACGCAATTCATGATCTGACAAGAGGAAGAAAAAGGACAGTTTTTCAAAGGGAAAAACACATTTGATAACAGCCTTACATAAAGAACAGAACCAGAAGAAAGCTCAAAATACTACCAAAATAAAAAATTTCTTAAGCAAATGTGCTTATTGATGACTTGTTTCAATTAAAAAAAAATCATAAAACCAAAAAACCTTTAAGTTCTAATGCTAAAGAATCCAGACATGTCCTGTGTATTATCTAAATTTAGGAAAAAATTTAAATGTATAATCTAGTTACTTAAATGTTACTCTGTTGTCTATCACTTAGTTCAAATTTTAATCTTAACCTCTCAGTTCAAAACAGTATCTGAAATCATACAGTTAAAATAAAAGGAGACACCCAACACAAAATCAGGCAACTGAACAGATCCCTGTTATTTCTCAACTGTCATTTAGCAGGGTGATCTCTATGCACATGGGTCATTCTGGGAGATGCTGAGAGTTCTCAGAATTCATGACCGATGGCGGATACTTCTTTAAGCATTAGTTTGAGTACCACTCATACCAATAGGTTTACCAAGCAAACCACTGTTCTGCAGTGATCCTGCGTTAAGACCAAAGTACCAGAACTGCAGGAGTGGGTGGCAGGTGATATATGCAGCTAACTTGTGTCTTCATTTCTTTTAGAACTAGGGAGATGATTTCAACCACATGCCTAAGAATTACAGCTCTCCATTTAGACTGTGGAAGAAATGGGTTATTTGAACTTCTTCCACATATTGCTCATTAGCTTATATATTATAGTTAAAGCATTAATAGTCAATATGTTACAGTTCTCATTTATTCCATTTCAGTATTGCCAGCAAGTCACTAAGAGCACAGGGATCAGAGCAGAATCTTTACTAGTCTGTTGAACTGTGCTAATCTCTCCCAAATACTATGTTCAGGCCATTATAAGACTGTTGAGGAAGAGAAAACAGCAACAAGAGTGATTTTCAGGACAAGAACTCAAAAAATCTTGAAGCTGAAAATGACTGTAATGATAACCAGTATTATTAACCTCCAGTGTCCTACAAGACAGCTTTAGTGAAAGGACCCCTCAGTACCATTTTACAGTGGACCAACACATATCCCTCTACGCATGTCCTAAAATGACCAGAGCACAGGTCAGCATATACACCTTACCATGTAAATCTGACAACACCCAAACTGGCCCACACCCAATTTGGAAGATGAATCTGCCCATCACTTGCTTGGATAGAGAGTAATGAGAAATTTCTAAGGAAGTCACTAAATGTTTACACTTATTCATTTATGTCCATGTGGGTCAGTGACGAAGAGAAACTAAACTGGTCTCACACAGGCTTGGGAGATGTTCAAAGATGCTAATTCTGTAGTCAAACTAGTTGGATAGTAAGTTGGCTATCCCTACCTGCAGCTTTGTGACTCCAGGGGAGTCATGTGACCTCTCTAGGCTCCTGTTTTTACCACCATAAAGTGAAACTAATGATACCTCCCCTTTACATTGTTATTGAAGGTAAATTCAAATAATTCACATAAAGAGCTTATCACACAGTACCTTAAATGAGTAAGAACTCAAAAGATAAATAGGTTCAGGGTATGATATATTCCAAGGATACAGGATGGCTCAGCATCAGCAAATCAATGTAGTTCACCACATGAACAAAAGTAAATAATCATGATCATATCAATAGATGTAGAGAAAGCATTGGACAAGATTAACACACATTTATTATAAAACCGCTCAAGACAATAGGTAAAGGGACATACCACAACAAAATAAAGACAAAATAAAGCAAAAAAAAAGTATGACAAACCCACAGCTAACATCATGCTCAGTGGTGAAAAACAGCTTTTCCTCTAAGATCAGATAACATGATAAGAATATCCACTGTCACCACTACTATTCAAGTCCTAGCTAGAGCAACTAGGCAAAAGAATGCTATAAAATATTATTTGCAAAAGACACAATAATAAACATAAAAATTCTGAAGACTGTGTTTAAAAAAAACTATTAAAAAGTTGCATTCCTGTACACAATGAACTAGCAAAGAAATCAAGAAAATAATCTCATTCGCTATCACATCAAAAAGAATTAAATACCTAAGAGCAAACTTAACAAAGGAAGTATAATGAAAGCTCTAAGATGTAATCAAAAGAAATAGAAGAGGACACAAAGAAATAGACATCCTCTGCTCATGGACTGGAAGAATTAACATTGTTAAAACAGCCATTTACCCAAAGCAAGATCCATATTCAATGTAATCCCCATCTAAATTTCAATGACATTTTCAAAGAAGTATGACAAACTTCACTGAAATTTATATAGAACCATACAAGACCCCAAAGAGTCAAAGCAATCCTGACAAAAAATGAGGATATATCACACTCCCTCACTTCAAACTATGGGGCAAAGCTACAGCAATCAAGACAGTGTGGTATTCGAATAAAAATAGACATACAGGTCAATGGAAAAGAATTGAGAGCCCAGAAATAAAGGCACACTTTTGGACAGGTAATTTACAAAGGAGTAAAAGTATATATAATGCAGAAAGGAAAAGTCTCTTCAACAAATGGTGTTATGAAAACTGAATGGCCATATGCAAAAGAATGAAAGTAGACCACTATCTCACACCACACACAAAATTAACTCAAAATGGATTAAAGACTTGGGAAAAGCTGAAACCATAAAAGACATTAGAAAATATAGATAAAATACTACAAGACATTGGCTTCAGGGATGTCTTTGGAGAATGGATTCTAACATCAAAGGAAACAAAAGGAAAAACCAAATCAGACTACATCAAACTAAAAAGCTTTTCCACAGCAAAAGAAACTATCGCTTAAATAAAAAGACACCCTAGTAAATGGGACAAAGTATTTGTAGTATTTGTATACCATGTATCTGCATGGGACAAAAATCCAAGAACTATAAACACCCCATACAACTCAACAAAAAGAAAAGATAACCCAATCAAAAAATAGAAAAGCTAAATAGACATTTCTCCAAGAAGACATACAAATGGCCAACAAGCACACATGAAAATGTTCATCATCACTTATCAGGGAAATGCAAATCAACACCACAATGAGATACCATCTCACATCTGTGAAATGAATCAGGTCAAAAAGGTGAGAAGCAAAAAAGGTGTTGCTAAGGATGTGGAGAAAAAGAGGACCATCATACACTGTTGGTGGAAATGTGGACTATGGGCTGATCTAGCGTAGGGTAAGGAAAAATGTCAGGCTTTTCTGCCCTCCCGCCATCAGGATAGATGATGGATCCTTGCGGTCCTGAATGCATGCCTGATGGCAGGCACTGGAATAGGGTGTGGGCATAGGTAGATGGGATTCACCTGGGCTAAGACTGGGCTTTTAAGGGCGGCATCACAGGGACGCCAGCAGCAGCACAGGGACGCCAGCAGCAGAGGCCTGCCAGCCTCCCGGCCCCCCAGCACCCCTGCCTGCCACATGCCTGGTGAATCCCAATAAAAACCTGCAAAACCCCTGATGGCTCCAAAACTCCTCCTTTACCCAGTCTACATGGGATCAGAAAACCTGCTCAGTGGCCATTCCTGCTCCCCACATCTAGTCTCTATGGAAAACAGTATGAAGGTTTCATAAAATATTAAGAGTAGATCTACCATATGATCCAGCAATTCCACCCCTAGGAATCTACTCAAAGAATGTAAAAACACTAATGTAAAGGGATAATATGCACTCCTACCACAGATAAAGATTTTCTAGAGATTACCTCACACACTGCTGTTAAGAATACAGACTGCTCTAACTTCTTCTAAAAGCAATACGGCAATTTCTCAAAGATATACCTAGAGTTGAGCACATGACTGAATTCCACACTTTAAGCTCGTATGGGAGTAGGAGGGGGAATATTTTCACACAAAAACTTGGATGCAAGCGTTCTCAGAAGCATCATTCATAATACCAAAACAAAACAAAACAAACAAACAAACAAAAACCCAAAAACTAAAGTTTGCAATAAAGAAATTATGCCAACAGCAAAATCTAAAACCAGGTTTAATACTGATTGAATCTACTCAATTCTAGGCTAATTGCCTAAATTGGTATAAATACTGTTTATCTGTCTTCTACATAGAATGTCTGTAGCAAACATTACAAAATCATGAAAAGCACAGAAAAAAAATTTGAGAAATAAAGAATTCAACAGAATAGACTCAGATTAGCTAGACTTAGAAATTTCATACACTTTAAAGATATGATTAAAATAGTAAAGGATTTAATGGAACAGATGAATAACATGCATAAACCAATAGGGGATTTCAATAAATATGGAAATTAGATGAAATAAATGTAAATGCTAGGAAAAAATTATGTTAGAGATGAAAAATCGTTTCAATGGGATCGTTGTAGACTTGGCTTTGGCTTAGGGAAGATTCATTAAATAAAGAGGTAAGTCAACAGAAATTATCCAAACTGAGAAAAAAGGAGTGCAGACAGATCATCCATGGGACAATACAATGTAACTGACGTCCCAGAAGAAGAGAAAGAGAACGAGAGAAGAAATATTTGAAAAAATAAAGGCAACCAATTTTCCAAAATTAACAAGACAAATCATAGATCCCAAGGTCAGAAATAAGTATGATAATATGTCATACATCAATTGCATAAATCAATCAGGATATATGCAAAATGACAGAAAACACATACCTCTTAAGAATCACCTTTAAGCTGCTGAAAAAAATAGAGGAAAAGAAAATATTGAAAGCAGTCAGAGAAAAGGATTCCACAAAATGGGTGAAGAGGTAGCCTTCTAACTGAAGAAAACTTATAATACACGAAACTTATTAATACTATCCAAAATACTAGCATCCAGAATAAAATAGTAGCAGAATGTATAAATAATTGCCATAAATACAACTTCCAACAGAAAAATGAAGTGGGAAGTTTAGAAAAATTTTTGAATGGTAATTAAGAAATATTAATCATCAACCTCATAAATATACATTGAGATCACCATTTTCTATGCCTAGATTGGCAAAAATTAAGAAGCCTGAATATGTGAAGTGCTGAAGATGTGCAACCCAGTGGAGATCCTCATATAATACAGATCAAAGTATGAACTGGTACAGTAGTTTGAAAAAGTAAATGTTTCTATTCTCTAATATGTACAGATTCTAGTGCTTGGTATATGCCCCTAGAGAAAATATCCAAGTATATTAAAAGGTATTTCAAAATATTCAGCACATTCTTTTTTTTTTTTTAATAAATTTTTTTTAAGATTTTTATTTATTTATACAAGAACTGGGGTACAGGCCACATGTGCGGGAGGGTGAGAGGATTCACTGGAGACAGAGCAGGGAGCAGGACAGGCAGACTGATGAAATATACTGCTGAGGGGAGCAGCGGGCGCGACAGGAGAGGTCTGCTGTGCCAAGTGAGATTCTCGCCAGCCAGCCAGTCGGGATCAAACCCTCACTGCAGAAGCTGTGGACAGCTTTACAGTGCTGTGCTCAACTGTCTGTGCCACCAGGGAGGCCCTATTCATCACATTCTGGTTCTTACTAAGTGAAATGCTGGAAACACCCCAAGTATCCATTCAGAAAAAGAAAATATATTCACACAGAAAACTAAAAAGAAGTCAAAAGTATAGCTAAACACAGCATGACAAAAGTACCATTGAGGGGGTGGGGGGAAAGAAGCTGCAGAAAATTATTTTCTGCATTTTTATTAAACTGAAAATAAAATAATTGATATACTGTGTAGGGAAACATTTGTGAGGTAGAGGAAGAAAATAAGAATGATATTCCTTCTAGATACAATGGTATTTGTATCATTCTTGAGTGAGTGGTGGGAATACAGCAGTTCATTTTGTAATGTTTACAACTTACATGTGTTATATAGTGCACTCATTATTTTAGCTTGAGTAAAATATAAAAATGGTCATACATCCATGATGGATAAATTTATTTTCTCTGTTAGTATTCAGAGGCTCCAAGGTGGATAAACCTCACAAACTTTTATATAAATGACAGAAGCCCAATGCAAAAGACCTTGCATTATATAAGTGAGCATCTAGTCACCTTTTAGCTTGCAAGTGAGAAGCAAAATACTGATCTAAGTTATACTAAAATGGGAAAGCTCTTTTTCCTAACCCTGATGATTTTTTTCTTCCAGAGGATGAGAAAGCATAATAGGATCACTGCCCAAGTATTTTCACAGAAGAAGCTCATGTTATCAATTCTCTATTGCTAGGTAACAATCATATAAACAATAATATATTGTTTGTCATCATTCTATGGGTTGATGGGTGGTTCCTTGGCTAGTTTTACTAAGTTCACTCACATGGCTGCATTCAGCTGAGCTAGATCATCCAAGATTAGGAAACAGACTCCATGTCTTAAAGGAGCAGTAAAACACGCCCTGTGATTTTCAACCAACCACACTCAACCAGGATACTTCCCTTTTTTCAAAGCTTCTTCCCCTCTGTTAAAGGCACAGATTTCCTAAAATCTCTCAAGGTCTTCCTATGACTGGTCAGCCTGATAGAGGAGCAACTCTAGAATTTGACCAGTACTTTAGGTCAGGTGTAAAGTACCTAGAAGTAAATGCAGTCAGCAGCTTTTTTCTTTTTAATCTTTGCACGCTATATTCATGCTGCTAAAACTCATTTTCTCTCTTGTTGACAGCACTATAGAACGTAGTCTCACAGCGGAGCAACAACTCATTTCCTTCATTATAAACACAGAAACCAGTCCTGCAGTTTTGTGATGGCTAATGTCCTCAGGTCTATACAAAATATATTGTATAAAGAGAGATCAGACAAAAAAGTTTATCCCTAACAGAGTCTGAAGCCATATGCATATGTAATAGCAAGTGTCAAAAACTACATAGTAGATAGATGAGTGATGGAAAGGTAGATACACTGACAAAGGGAGAAAAATTTCACATCACGTATTAACTGAAATCTATGACATTCAAAAATTCATGAAATTATTACCTCCAAGTTATACACGGGCACGGAAGACACCAGGGGAAGCTATCCTTTGCTCTTGGAAGACGTGTTCCTAAAATTGAAGCCTCTATCTTTCATAAGAGCATCACTACTGCCATATCCTCCTCACTTACACCTATCTTGCCCTTCCCCCAACACCCAGGTTTCCTCCTAAAGTGACACTCCAATGACTCAGGAAACAGGGACTTCAAATATCTACAGCTCTACATGCTTAGAAAATGAGTGTTACTCAGTTGCCATCTGTGCAGAGAAGACAGGCAGGAGCATTCTCAAAGCATCAATAGGAGGTGCTAATGTCAAGTGACCACAGCAGCCCAGGAAGGCAGGCCAATCATAGACTAAAAAAGACAGTAATTCACCTCTCCTCCTGCTCCACCCCACTCCACACAATCCAGTACATTCCCAGAGACAGAAAATTCATGAAGAAAATTTAAATCGACAAAACAAAAAGCCGAGTGAAGAATGAACTTACTGGCAGTTAATTTCACCCTGGAATTAAAATTAATTGTATTATTCCAGATTGAATACTAGCTACACACCATTCACCATGTGCCTAACTCAAAGCTCCCCAGCACCTGGAACCTTGTATTTTCTAAATATGTCCCCAATATTCAGAACACGGGTAGGGATGTGCCTCAACACTATTCACAGGAGGTACACAACCTCTGCTCCTCTCCAAAGGTGACGAATATAAGCAGCAGTTAAATTTAAATTTTTAAATTTAACTCAATTTCTATGACTGAGCACCTCCTACATGGCAAGCACTGTGCGAATAAGGCAATGAGTATCAGACACTGTTCCTGGCCTGAAGGGGTATAGAATCCTGCTAGCAATGAATGGAAGCAACATCATTAATCCATACAATTAGCAATTGGCCTCGAAATGATCATGGCCAGTCTGATATAAACTAGTCTGAAGAATAAGGGGACTTACAATGAGATTAAGTTGCACAGAAGAAAAAGCTAAGTATTTTATCTACTACAGTAACAAAAGAAATTGTCTGGCACAGTAACTAACACCTTCCAAAAACTGAGAAGCATAAATGAACACATACTAACAAACTGTGTTTAATGATGGACTCCATTCCTGTTAATAGAATTTCTGCCTAATAAGAGCAGTAAGTATTGATTGCACTTTGGACACAGTGGCGGTCTCTTTCATAGGTTCTCTCATTTAATTCACACATGGGCTCCACACATTTCAGCCCCACATCACACTTGGTGACAGAGGGGCTCAGAGGAGTGAAAACTTGCTGAAGCCCCAAGTTACTAGGTGTTAGGGCTACAATTCACACCTAAGCCTCAGACTCTCCCCAAAGCTCCTAGTTCTTGTGTGGTCTACACCACCATTCCAGGAGCAATGCCTTCCACTGGTGGGCGCATCAAGCTCCAGAAAACAAAGCTCACTCACTTGCTGTGAGAGCCAGTATGATTTGTGCTGTCACCCAGTGCCTGAGCATCCCAAAGCAGCTCATCTTTGGGAAGAGATACCCTGCAATTTCCTTTCCCAAAGTAACTAGATGTTGGTGACTGACAGGTAATCTTTTAAGAACTATTATACAAAGGAGGCACTTTTTGCTACTGCTACCACCTCTGCTGCAAGTAGAATACTTATTTCCTGATCCTCACACACCTGTATCATCCCTATATGCAAGTTCTGGTAATTTAACTTTAATTCATATGCTTTTCTCCCCTTTAACTTCAGAAAACTGCATAGAGATGTATTAGGGAGAGGGGGAATGAGGCAAGAACTGTCAAAGAGGCCACGGGGTAGGGCTGTCGCAAGCATACCAGTATGGATGTGGATCTAAACCTTAAAAGAAATTGCAGGATGAGGAAAGTCACACTTTCTATGTATAAAAAAAAGAGTTGACATCGAAGGCCTAACTGCTATCCCTTGAAAGGCTGCTTTTAAGGTTAGGCCTTGTTTGGTAACTGGAAACTAACTTTGGGAGGGTTCCTACCACCCTGGTAAAAGTGGCTCACTGTGTCTAAACTTTATAAACAAGGTGGTTTATGATGAAGACCTGCATTCCTTTGGGAGTCTGGAAGTTTGGTTTTTGCCAAAGAGGGTGCCTCTATGACCCACCTCCAATGAAAACCCTGGGTGCTGGGTCTCTCCTGAGTTTTCCTGGCAGACTACATTTCACATTTGTTGCCATGACTTGTTGAGTGAGAGAAGGACATCCTGTATGGCTGTCTGGTTTCCTCTTAACCTTCACTCTATGCACCTTTCCCCTGTGTTGTTTTTTTTTTTTAAGATTTATTTATCTATGCATACAAGAGCTGGGGTACAGGCCAGAGGCTTAGGGGTGGTGAGAGGATTCACCAGAGACAGAGTGGGGAGCAGAAAAGGTGGATCCACTGAAATATACTGCTGAGGGGAGCAGCAGGCAAGGCAAGAGAGGTCTGCTGTGCTATGTGGGTCACCTTCCTAGCCAGGGATTGAACTCGTGCTGCAGTGGCTGCGGACAGCTTCATAGGTTGCATCTTAACCCCTTGCGCCAACCAGGGAGGCCCCACAATTTTAAGCATGAGGACAACTAGACACTGAGTTTTATAAGTTCTGCTACTAAATCATTACACCTGCAGGTGGTCTTGGGGACCCTCAACATATCCTGTATCTAAAAAACGCCACTTCATGTATCTTGAAAAAGTCTTGAGGAGCCATAGAAAAGCATATACACCTTATAACATCATAATGACCTTGGTCTAGTGGTATAAGCAATAAACCAAAGTCTTGAATTTAAGTGCAATCTGATACTGACAAAGAGGAACATGATACCACTAGGTCAAAAAAAATCTCCCTAAGTCCGCATACTCTTACCCAACTATCTATTTACCAACTCCAACTGGAGCTCATTAAGCCATCAAATACATAAACGCCAAACCCAAGCACATCTCTTGAACAAACCTTCATTTTTTTTCTCCTCAATGTCTCTTTTTTAATTCTTTTTTAAAAAAGATTTATTTTTTTATGCATACAAGAGCTGGGGTACAGGCCAGAGGCGTAGGGGGTGAGAGGATTCACCAGAGACAGAGTGGGGAACAGAACAGGCAGACTGAGTGAAATACACTGTTGAGGGGAGCAGCAGGTGAGTCAGGAGAGGTCTGCTGCACCATGGGTTGCTCCCTGGCTGGCCAGGAATCGAACTCGTGCTGCAGTGGCTGCAGACAGCTTCATAGGTTGCATCTTAACCCTTGCGCCACCAGGGGAGCCCCTCTCCTCAATGTCTCTTGACCATTCAAGCTATCAGAAAACCTCATACCTAACTGAGATAGAATGTGTCTCTCTATTCACATTGCCTTTGTTCCAGTCATCTCTCAATGGGCTTACAACAGCCACCTAACTGGCTGTACAGATTGTTTCATTCTTACTCTCAAACACCTATGCTTCCTTCTGCATCCAGCATTTTTAGAGACAGAAAATTGACCACTCATTGCCCTGCTCCAAACTCTCCAAAGGCTTGTGATCATATTTAGAAACAGCAATTCCTTCCCATGACCTACCCATTCACCTACCCACAAAAGAGCCTCTGCCTGTGTCTCCCGCTCATGTTCAAGGCATGCTGGCTGTTTCTGCACACCAGGCTGCTGATTCCTGCTATGCAACTTGGACTCTAGCTAGACCCTCTGCTACATGGCAGGATGGCTACCTACATTTCACATCTCTCCAAAGTGGTTGTTCCCATCACCAAAACTAAAGTTAGCCCTCAGTCACTCACCATTGCTTTCTTTCCCTCACAGTCTCCACTGTCAATTGGACCTTAATTATTTTTACTTTTGTTTTATCTCTGTCTCTCCTCATCAGAACGTGGGCTTCTGATGGCATAGAAGCTGGCAACTGTTGAAATTTCAAAATCTACCAGCATGCCTTGCACATGGCAAGCACCCCTTTACTGGATAACAAATGGGCAGTTGCTAAAATGTGGAGAAAGCCTTCTCTTAATCTCTGAACCTGCTCTACCCACACTGCTGATTAGCTGAGAGTCAAAGCACTCTGTCAGGTTCTTGTAGCAGAAACATTATTAAGGTACATCACCATCCTTGCAAGAACTCATAGGCTAGCAATTATGGATCTTTTATAGCCTTTCAGAGCCCCATGTCAGCTTTCACAGGTACTGTCAATACCAAAACAGTCCCATACTTGATAACTCTAAACCTTTCATGATTCCACCCTGTCTCCACTGTTTGACAATGTAGCCAGCTGCAGCAGATGGTAAGTGGTGTCCCTCTTCCTTTTGTGGATGACAGGACCCTCTGACATTCTGGTTGGACACATGGCTACCCCTATGGGATACCTTTCCCAGCCCCTGTGGCGACCAGGTGTGGTCAGGTGACTACTCTCAGGTCAAGGAAGTGGTAAACAATTTTGGATCTTCAAAACGCAAGCACTTGTTTTCCATACCCATACCTCCTTCTCACAGGTTGGAATCAGAGGCAAAGATCAGGCCTACCGCAGCAGCAAGGTTAACATCACAAAAGATGGTAGAAAAAAAGGTGGGAATTCCTTAGGTCTGTGCATGTCATAAAGAAGTCACCCACCAGCTCCAGCTGTTAAATGTAATAATAGAAACCATGAAGGTTATTTTGTTATATACCTGTGTAAACAAAGGTAATTTTTTTTTTTTAATTAGTAGAACTGAGCCCAAGAAATGTTAAGTACCTCTGAGGTTAAGATACTCATTGGTCTCACATCCACAGGACTGAGAAAACTGCCTTGTACATACTAAGCACTTGAATACTATCGAAATGAATATTCACTTGTGGTTGACTGTATTATCATCACCTAATATTTATTTTAAAAAAAAGGAAGCACACACTCAGTCCTTCCTCCTGACAGTCCCACAGAGCAGTCCAATTTGCAAACCAGGGTAAGAAATGACACTGCATTAGTAATCAGCCTGAGTCTGGCTTTGCAATTATATTGGCTTAGGCAAGCTCCCTCCTCCCCTAAGCCTGCATTTCCCCTCTATAAAATGTGAGCTAAAGAACCCTATAACACAGCAGTTGAGAAAAAACAGTCATACAATTAAGAAACAAACATTCTAGAGAATCCTGTTGTTAAAAGAGAGTGAAGGCCAAGGAAGATGGCCTGTTCATAGGAACTGGAAACCATAACCCCAAATATCCCATTCTGCCTTCAGTCCTCTTCCCACATCATCGTCCTTCCATGGGAGGTGGTGGGGACCTTACCTTTCTTTAATGGCGACTCCTATGACATATAGCCCAAACTCAGTTAATTGTCAGCAAAAGAGGATAGCTCTCTGATTAAATATAAGGAAGTAAGATTCTCTCCTAAAAGTCAAAGTCCCTGGATCAAGGATTGTTTTGGGGGATCGGGGGGTCGGGGGGGGGGGGAGTAGAGAAAAAGGGAAAAGACTAGATTACAGAAATGTAGAAAACTCCCCAAATAAAAAAAAAGTAGTCTATAACAAAAAGCACGGCTAACATTATCATCCATTCCTCCTAGACTCCCTGCTTATAGGTTTGATAAAAACTTGTTCACATTATTGGCACACTGGATCCGTTCACTTATATATTGTTGTCCATGATTAAAAGTTCCTGATTTGATGTTGCAAATACCCCTATTGAGTTGCCCAACCGTTCCCCAGAGTTTTCAGTATTTCTACTTGTGAGAGATGTTACATGAACATGCCTGAACAGTGTCTGTTGCTGCACTAGCTGGATGCTCCCTCCAGCAGATCCCCAACCTTGGGTTCTGGTATGCAGTGAAGATGGGGGTGTGAGCAAACTGCTTCCTACATTCAGAGCTACACAGCTGTGTCTCTTTCCTGTGCAGCTGCAGGTGAGAAAGCAGTAGCCTCTTTACTTTGAATCCAAATGATTGCTCATTCAGTGGTATCTGGAGTTTGGCTTTCAAGCACTTCGTGTGGAAGTCAACCCCTCAGCAGAGGAGAAAGGCACAATGCTCTGGTTAAACTGGAAAGCTGGCTTGGTGATTTGGGAGCTGATGGTATATGGAGATTTTCTACTTTTCTGTGAGGGAGGAGGAATAAAAAGTTAACTTTCAGCATAAAGTTTCTCTTCTTTTGGACAAGAGGATAGAATGCTCAAGCTACACACCTCCTTCATACCCAGGGTTGAGTCTGTGCATTCAGTCAGAGAGGATAACTTCCCCGAGAGGGATACTAATAAATAGATAACATTAAGGGCCACCCTGGTGGTGCAAGGGGTTAAGACTCAGCACTATGAAGCTATCCGCAGTCACTGTAGCACGAGTTCCATCCCCCACCAGGGAGCTAGCCACATGGCGCAGCAGACCTCTCCCGTCTCACCTGCTGCTCCCCTCAGCAATGTGTTTCAGTCAATCCGCCTGCTCTGCTCTCCATTCAGTCTCTGGTGAATAATCTCATCTCTCGGCTTCCCCCTACACCTCTGGCCTACACCCCAGCTCTTGTATGCATAAGTAAATAAATCTTTTTAAAAAAATAAATAGAAAACGTTAGATAGTGTGTGAGTAGTAATTCTTCCCTGATAGAACTTCCAAGAAATCTCCCATGCCTGTTGTTAAGAATCAAGGTAGAAATCAAGCACAGACCCTCGATCACAATTCCAAAATCCTAAAACTGCAACTTTTTGGCAGGAAGCCAAACAGTCCCACCTGCATCCATTTGTTGGCAAAGCCTGATTTCAATAGACATGAGGCTGTCTGCTGCTTTATTAGCACATTTAGTGTGACCAGTTCACGTATTTTGCTGATGTGCTGTGATAGACTGCTGCCCCAACCCACTGCAGTTGTCAGGGTCAACGTGGCACCTGGCTCAGTATTACCTTTCCATACCCCACCCCATTGTGGGTTGACTTGTATCCTCTGCAAAGAGAGAGTCCTAGTCCCAAGCACCTGTCAATGTGACATTTGGAAAAAGGGTCTTCATAGAAGTAATCAAGTTACGATGAGGTCACCAGGGTAGGGCTTCCTTCCTTATGACTGGCGTCCTAATAAAAAGAGATGACACAGGAGCCTGCTGTGCTGCAGTGCAAGTCAAGGACGGCCTGTAAGGTAAGGAAGGGTCCATCCCCTCTACCCTACACCAAGAGGTTTCTGAAAGAGCAGACTCCTGCCAACTCTGTTTTCAGACATTTAGCCTCCAGAATAAATCTGTGTTGTTTTAAGCCTGCATACAGTTATGACAGTCCTAAGAAACCAATAAACCCCCATCCTCAATGTCAAAACACCTTATTTAAAAGCTCTTCCAGCCCCATGGATAAGGGACTATGTAACTGTATTTTAATGTGACATTTTTATTCTGTGTATTTCAAAGTTAACTCTAGGTTTCACTCACAGTTTCCGGCAACTGGATATAAATTTGTGAAGATTTTGTAATAAAGTGTTTTAGTATTACAAAAATAGAGGAGGGGAAAAAAAGGAGAACACAGGACATATTTGTAGCCTTTAAAATTAGTGAGAGACCAGCTAAAACCATCAAACACATCCTAAATGTTTTCAATGGTGTGAAGCAGTATTGAATTTGAACACAAAACAGCTGCCACCATCCAAAATGCTGCAAAATTAACCATGGTTAGTAATTCAGACAATACCTCTTGATACTTCACACTAGAAAGGAAACAAAGTCAAAGAAGTTTGAGAAGTATGTGTGCATAGTAAGTATACATACTCATTTATCTAACAAATATATACCAATAAGCATGCATTACACATGTGCCAAAAAAACTTGTAAGAGACAGAATTTTAAATCAAACAGGAATGCAACAAAAGGATAAACTGATCTCCACACAGTTTTGAAATTTTCTCTTTTGCATTAAACTTGCCCCCTGTTCTCATACCAAACTAAGACTAGACAAACATTAAAATTATAAATATAAAATATTCCATTTGGAGAAAGGTGGTCAACAATTTAATCAGAGATACACAAAGATCAGCATATGAATTCACTGAGTTGTCATCCATATGAATGCAAATAATTCACCAACAATGAGACTGAAGATCATCATGGGCAGAATAAATGTCCCCCACAAAGATATCCAAACCCTAAATCCCAGAGCCTGTGTATAGTTTACATTGTAAAGACAAATTAAGGGAACAGAATAAGGTTGCTAGCACTGAATTTAAAGATTATCCTACTATATTTGGATCCTTTAAAATGAAAAATGGAGGCAGAGAAGATCAGAGTGATGTTCTAAGAGAAGGACTCAACCTACCCTTGCTGGCTCTGAAGGCGGAGGGGGCCACCAGCCAAGGAATACAGTTAGCCTTTAGAAGGTAAACAAGGCAAGGAAATGGATTCTCCTCTCCAGCTGTCACACCCTGATTTTAGCCCAGAGAGATCTGTGTTGGACGACTACTAACTGACAGGACTGTAAGGTAAAACATTTGTATTATTTCAAGTCACTAACTTTGTGGTAATTTGTTAGAACAGAAACAGAGAATAAGGAACTGATAAATGTTAGTTTATCCAAACAATGGAATAATTATGCTGCTATAATTAAGGACACATGAAAACTGCCATGATGTGGTTTCAACAGCAAAACACAAACTGGCAGCGACAATATGATCCCAATTTTGCTTGCTTCAAAGATTCACACCAACCCTTACATGCATTAGAAATTACTAGAAGCTCATAAAGCAGAGCAATAGATGGGGTTGTGAATGATGGTAGTGATGATAGTCTTTGTCTAATGAATGCTTTTTTATAAGTTTCTACAATAATAGTAATCAGAAAAAAAAAAGCCTGGCAGCAATCTGCTCTTCAAGGGCAGTTGTGAGACGTTCTCAGGGGACTGAACCAGGCAAGACCTGGAAGCACTAACACTTTCTGAGAAATGAGAGAGAACATGCAGAGGGGAAGAAAGAGGTTGCAAATGCATAGGTGGCCTATTATTTTGTTATATTGAAATTTTTTAAATATGATGAACCCAAAAGATAAAAACATGACAAAATTCCGGTCTTGTGTGATTACGAAACTAAGCCAACATATGATCTGTAAATGTCTACCAAAACTTTCATCAGACAACCTATTTAGGAATAAAGCACTAGAAGCATTCCCATCAAAGCTGGGGACAAGAGGACTCTTGCTACCATCAATATTATTCAACACTGTACAGAATGTCTTAGCCAATGCAGTAAACACAAAGAATAGAGCAGTTTCTTATCTGGAGTGAGCTTCCAAGGTCAGCATGCAAGTGGAAAAAGGCATAAAGTCAGTTTTCCTTTGACTACGTTAGGGTTGGGACAGAGGTAGGGAAGGAAATCTGCTGTATGAAGAAACATGTACCAGTAGTAAGATACATGGAAACATAATCAACTAAGGAAGGAGACTGACCCAGAGCCTATAGATGCTCATGAACTAACAATAGAGCCAACACTGTTTAAATTACTACTCTCTTCTGTTTACTAGGTTAAAAACAACTAAACATGTTAAAGGTGAGCATGACCTGATTCCACAGAAAGAGACTGAGAAATGTTATAAAGGAGGGAACATAAATCCATCATTTCAGTGTTATCCACCAAGAATGCACAAGAGAATTAACCAAAAATTGCTCAGCAAGGCCACCAGAAGCCAAGCAACATAGTAAAAACACACAAAAAAATCATCCCTCAATCCGAGCGTAAAATAGAAAACCTGTTCACAAGAACAAGGTACCTACCTGAGAAAAAAATAGTTTGGGAGTCTGCAAATCCTATATGAAGGAAAATGTAGAGTATTTGAGAAGAAATTTTAGAGTATTTGAGAAGAAATATGAACCTTAAAGAATGACTAAATGGGATTTTAAGATATCAATGTTCCCCAACTTAAAGCTCCAGAGGATTTAAGAGATATGATGTGTACTGGAATAATCATAATAGCCATGATAATGTTGGAAAACGATGTTTCAGAATTTGCTCTATGGCATAGTAAAACGCACTATAAAGTTTCAATAACAGTTATTTACACAGGAATACAGAGATAAGGAATCAGAAGAAAGTCTAGACAATTAAGTCTGGGCATTTAAGGAATTTAGATGACATTTCAAAGCATTTCAATAGGATAAAAGGTCACATAATTAGACAAAAATGAGACTGTCCTGAAAACATGCAAAAGAAGTGCTACACCTACAGCAAAAATATCCACATTTCCAGCTCCTCTCCTGCTTTGTCCACCCATCCCTGATTTCAAGCACTTATTCAACCAAAACAAATACTGCTCATCTTTTTTCCTTCCTTTTGAATATTATCAGGTAGATGTTGCAAGGAAAAAAGTTCACCAACCTCACAGCCATTTTACCATTTTGTTCCTATTCGGCTACAGCTCACAGTTAGGACCACACTCATAAGCATTCAAGTAGTAAAAAGGAAATACTAGAAATTGGGTTAAATGCTGTTAGACAAGAAAATGAGGGAAGGTTGCTGGTCAAGTCCTGCTCCTAGCCAATGTCCTAAACTCTTCACAACAAACAAGAAAACTAAACCCACCAATGGATAAATCTGCCCAACCCTGTTTTAAAAAGGCAATACAAGGGCCTCCCTGGTGGCCTAGGGGTTAAGTCTCAATGCTATCACCACTAGGGCCTGAGTTGGATCCCTGGTCAGGGAGCTAACCCACAAGGAACAGCAGGCCTCTCCTGTCTCACCCGTGCTCCCCATAGCAGTGTATTTCAGTAAATCCACCTGCTCTGTACCCCACTCTGTCTCTGGTGAATCCTCTCACCTCCCACCCCCATGCACTGCTCCCCACTCTGTCTCTAGTGAATCCTCTCACCCCTGCACCTCTCACCTATACCCCAGTTCTTCCATGCAAAAATAAATTAAAAATAAATAACTCCAGTACTCATTTAAAAATAAATAATAAGCAATCATAATTAGATGTTTCAGAACTTCCCTAGATGAAGATTTTCTTAGATGAAGACACCCTCCTTCCAGAAGTTTTTTCTTTGTGGGCAAGGAGTTACTTAACAACTATGACTGCTCACTGAGGCCAAGTCCAAAGAAAAGGAGCTGATGTGGGTGGCGAGGTAAGAGGGAAAGGTACACTACCCCAGACACCTCGGATCATTTTCGGAAGCAGGTGAGGTATATATCAGCAGATACCATCTCGTTGTGAGATCGAACCATTACATCACAAGGGGCCTTTAAGAAATTTAGGTCACTGTTATAATTACCCTCACTCAACAGGTAAGAAGAGAAGGATCAAATGTGATTAAGCAATTGCCAAAGGGGCCCAGTGACTTCACAGGGATTACCTAAAACCTCCAAAAATCAGTCATTTAGGAAGCCTGGAAGCAACGGCCTGAACAGTAATGTTCTAAATATATTTCTGTTCAAAATTCTTCCTTAGAATCTTAAGGAATAAGTATCTACTAAAGGTCAATCCTATTTTAAGAAAACCTATATAATGAAGCATAGATTTATGAAAACAAAAGCCTAGACATTTTCTTTAAGGAAAAATACCCAGCAGTCCCTGATCCCCAGGGGCTGAGCTGATACTCACAGCTAGAACCTTAAAACTGTTACAAACTGATCTGACACCCCCAGGTCATGTAGGACATAAACAATCTCACAGAACATCCACATCAAACAAGGTCATTCTGAGACTATGTCAAAGTGAGACAAAACAAGATGACCCACAAAATACCAAACATCCCCCCCAGTCTCGGTGAAAATGAATAGCGTTGCTCTTCACAAGAGTTTTAGTCTGATTCTAATGGGCTCTTTCTACAGAAAAGATGTATTGAGCTACCCAATCACAGAGCTGCTCCTACTTTCTGAAAACACCCAAGCTGGAAAAAACCTATACATGTATATACTCTCCCAAGGTTACCCACCCAAAACGTAAATCCTCTAGTAGTTTCTCGTCAAACCTTCTTGCCACCCTCAGGGAAAGCGTAAAGGAGGGTAACTGCTTGTACTACTGACAGATGTCTTAAGGGATACATGAAATAATGTTCATTCTTAGCCTGGTGCCTAGCATATAGAACACGGTGACTCAACCAAATGGACAGGATGTCCAATTCAGTCACTGCCCACTATCTCCCCTACAGACCGGGGGAGTGGTGACATTCCTGACATGACAGTGTAACTGGATTCCCACAATCCCCAAAGGCCACAGGGTAAGAGGGCTGTGTTGGGGCTGAGATACCACCGGTGGATGTTCTCCCCTCATAGCCCCAGCCAAGCCGAATCTAGCCACAGCTCCCTGGAACCAACAGGCCCACAAGCCTACCCTGACCTGAGTGCAGGCCTAGCAAGCAAGGGTTTCCCCCCTTTTATATTTGGCTCTAGGATTCTAAAACTGACCAATCAGGTGCAAGCTAAATGATCTATCAGGTTCAAGCACACGTCATTAGTTAATTCTTTGCATTGAAAAATGGAAAAGGGCCTCCCTGGTGGCACAGCGTGTTGAGCCCAGCGCTGTGAACTGTCTGCAGCCTCTGCACTGCGGGTTCAAGAATCTCACATGGTGCGGCAGACATCTCCCGTCTCGCCCGCTGCTCCCCTCAGCAGTGTATTTTGTCAGTCTGCCTGTTCTGCTCCTTGCTCTGTCTCTGGTTAATCCTCTCACTCCCCCTGAACCCCCTCACCATATCTGGCCTGTACCCCAGCTCTTGTTTGCATAAATAAATAAATCTTTAAATTAAAAAAAAAAAAAAAGAATGAAGTGACCTGATATTTGAAACCTACTTTTCAGATGGTCAGGCAAAAGGAAACAGAAAGACAGGGGGCTGGGGGGAGGCGATATGGAAGCAGTATGGTATTAAAAAATCACTAATTTCAGGTGAGGGCCATAAGGATGCCCCTTATACTAATCTGTCTTTATTTTAATAGAAAAACAAATTCATTACCAAAAAGGAGAGATACTTTTAGCCCCAAAGCACAATAACAGGGATCCTAAGGTGCTATATATATGAAGTTAAGTAATGAGCTGAGTTCCCTGCCCACTGAGATCTCATGTCACCTTCTCTCTGTACAATGACCTTCAGACTCTTAGTCTTTGAGTTAAACACCATGTCTTTGCCACGAGCACCCAACATACCATTTTTGCAAGAGACTCAAGTGTGGTGATGAATGAAATAGGATATTGGAAGTTAGAAGTCAGAACTGGAAAATAAATACACTTTTCCCTTCTGGGGTTCCAAGTGAATTGATGGCATCAACTCCCTGCAAAGGATGAGGATGTACAAAAACCCAGATGTATTCTGACATACCAGATGATCCTCTTCTCACAAATGATACTAGAAACCACAGAGTGCCTTTTGTCAGAGTTAGCACCCCCTACCCCCCGAGGCTCTGTATTTATAAATCTATGCTTTCCTTTTTCTTCTCTTTGCTCTTTCCTATTCTATCGACAGAACCCATGTAAGTATGTGTTAATGATATAGGAAAAAACTAATTATTAACTTTTATTGCAAGGCTGCTCAAAGTATAAATACTATCCAATTGACTATAATATTAAAAGCCGTGTTCCTTTCACTGGTTCAACTTAGAGAAGTTGGAGTGAACTCAGTTGATACTAATTGGAGAAATATGCTTTACTCTGAAACCTCCTAAAATATATTTGAGAACATGAGAGTAAGATTCCTATCATGTGAACTGATGGTGATCTGGCAGAGTCTATTTTAAAAACTGGATGTACAGACACTGTACACAGTATACACCTGGTAAAGCTGAATGACTTGTCAGACTTCAAAACCCTTACTTTTGACAGAGAACCAAACTTTGATTCCTAACAGTTTGCAGCATTTTATAAACATCATAATCTTCTTATGTGACCAGAGGGAGTGATCTATGGTAGTGAAAGACAGTCCCATAAATGGAACACCAAAATCAGCTTTGAATTTTCAATACTTGCAAATTCTTACTAAGAAGAGAGTTTGGTAATAAAAAGTATATGAATCTGCTCTCTCACTGACTTCCAACTTATTTAGGCAAAAGTGGGCTTTTCAATGCTAAAAGATGACTAAGTTCCAGAAAGAAGAAATCTAAGTACTTAGCAGTTATTTCTATGGGAAACCAACCCCTTCAACACTCAACTGGAAGTTTCTACCTGACAGAGCAGAGGTCAAAACAGTAGTGGGTTAAAAGAACAAAGGATTATGAAAGTGAAGAGAAAGCAAAAAAATGACTTAATACTACCCAAATGGATATAAACAACATTTATATTTATATTTGAAAACATATACTTTTGAACTGATAATTCAATTCCTAGATTTTTATCCCACAGGTAATATTGACAAACTACCCCTAAGATTTACATTAAATTTGTTCAAAGAATATTTACTGTGACTTTATTTGTAATAATCAAGAGATGACAATCAATACATCAACAGTTAAATTTAGTACTCCTGTTTCATTCAACACTTATAGGAAGCCCTTCAAAAGGAAGCAGTTTTATTTATTTATTTTTTAAGATTTATTTATTCATGCATACAAGAACTGAGGTACAGGCCAGATGCGCCGGAGGGTGAGAGGATTCACCAGAGACAGAGTGGGGAACAGAACAGGCAGACTGACTGAAATACACTGCTGAGGGGAGCAGCGGGCGAGACAGGAGAGGTCTGCTGCGCCATGTGGGATTCTCACTGGCTGGCCGGGATCGAACCCGCACTGCAGAGACTGCAGACAGCTTCACAGCGCTGCGCTCAGCCGCCTGAGCCACCAGGGGAGGCCCGAAAGGTGGCAGTTTTAGGCCACTGATAATGCATCTTGTGAATTTAAGTGGAAAAAAAAAAAGACACAGAATGCAGTACAGTGTGCTCCTATTTCTGTGTACTTAAGGGAGACAATATAAGCACCTACTTGTGTCAGCACAAAATAAAGAAAATGCCTAAGATATTAAAATAGTGGTAACATTTATGAAGACAAGGTGCTCAAGGAAAAGACAGATTTACCCTTTCACTTTTATATGGTTTGAATTCCAATTGCAGCATTTATAGATTTTAAACCTATCTTTCCTAAAAATATTAAACTATGTTTTTTCAGTTTTAACACAAAGCCAATGTAATCTATAGTAGTGAAACATGCTTGTAAGATGATCTCCATAAAGTGAGAAACAATACACTGCTCAAAACAAGAGATAAACAGTTAATTATATGATGGAATGGGGGAAATAAAGAACTCAGAACACATTTTGGGGAAAATGTTCCCACTTACGTGCATCTACAGACATAAACACACACAATTCAAAGAGATGTCATAGCCTTGGCCAGGAAACACAGAAGGGACTCTTCTACCTTACCAACTTGCTAAATTAGCAGGTCCTGTTCTGTTCTGGTACCTGGTATCCTCTGCAGATCCAGACCACATCTTGTATAACCTGATTCTTCATTCACCTCCCCAGGCAACTGATCCAGGCAAGAGGGAACTTTCCTACATCTGACCCCTGCCTATCTAAAAACTCTAGTATTAACTGTCCCTTCCTATTCACTTTGACCTCCCCGCTGGCCGAGAATTGGGCACCATCTCATTTGTAGTTCCAGCTAATTCACTTTTTGTTCCAGGCTCCCTTTTCAATCCCAAAGCAGCCAAGATATGAAATGTGTACATGAAACATTTCATCATAATTCTAACACAAAAATAGACGGGTTCCAATAAGGTAAGGTCTAGAATCTCTAACTCACTCAAGGTGCCAGATAAGACTCATTACTAAGATTCCAGCAATCCCACTGTAGACACGTTAAGAGTCTAACACTTAAGGATCCAAACCTCTAATAGATGCAAGAACATCTTCTTTTCCATGCCCCCACTTTTTTCTTCACTTGTACAAAGAACATACAGAATAGGCAAAGAATAAAATATAAGTCATGGTGGAGAAAGAGAAATGTATCCATTTTGGGTACATTTATGTATATCTACAGTCCTTACATCTTCATTCCTTCTTCAAGCCCCCAGCCAACTCAGATTTGCTTAACAAACAGTAAATCTTTTTGCCACATTTGGAATTAAAATGAAGACTATTGGCAAAAACACAGAATATTGGAAAAACTGAAAAAGAATGAATTAAAATGCCATTTTTGCAGGCCAAGTTTATTCAAGCGAAGAAAGTTGGCATAGTCACTGAAATAACAACCTATTCCTAATTTAAAAGGCACACATGCCAGCATTGCTCCTTGAATTAGCTGCTCTAGATACTGAAGCATGTCCTGAAGCTGTGACTAGAAGAATGGACACAGCTTCAGCAGGTCCAGGTCTAACAGTCATCCGTGTGTGTGTGTTTAAATAAATGTTACTTACAAAATGTCTTAAAGTATTTAATTTTATACTAAAATTGCTCATATAAATCTGAAAAAGAAATTTCAATTTTTGGTGAGAATGCATTTTCTGAGGGATGAGACAGTGCTGGGTACAGAGAACAGTCCAGAAACTAACTGACCTGGGTTTAAGTTCTGACACTGCTGCTCTCTCTAGTGTGGACCTGGGTAGGTCATTTGATTTCCCTGTCTATCACTTATAAAAACCGAGCACAAGAATAGCAATAAATGACCTTTAAAGTGTTCTCCACTCAGAATTTGAAGAAAGCAAGAGACAAAGTTGAGTAGTTTGCATCCTTTCAAAGAAAAATTTTACATATTTTACAGATGGTCCAGGGTTTATTTACAGTAAAGTTGTAGAATTAGAGATAAATTATAACCTCTGTCAGACCTGGCCCGATCTATTTCCAATCCTTCCTCAGGTCACATCCAACTCATACTCTGACCACACTCACTTTTCAGTTTCTCAAACTTGTCATGTACCATGACTTTTGCACAGCCTGTTCCCTTGGCCCAGAACCTTACCAGTCCTCTGTACTGTGAACTTTTATTCATCATTCAGATGTTGGTAGTGTTCAGGAGCTCTCTCTGGCTGTCCCAAACAAGTTCAGTCCCTCCTATTCTATCTCCCATACACTTATCTTTTGGAGCACTTAACCACATGTTAATTCTGTAACTGTGGAGTTAGTTATCTGATGTCTATTTTCTCCCCACTAAATCATCATCTCCCAGAGGCAAGGATTGTCCCCTAGAACCTAGTAGAGTAGCTGGCACACAGTGCCTCCTCAGAAATACTTGTGAAATGAACAAAGACAACTAATTGGCTAACTAGTCCATATGGAAAAAAGCTGACTTGAAGGTCCAGAGCTTTAAACCTATCTTTAAGCAGGGGAAATGGAAAATGCTACAGAGTAAAATAAAACCACCAGATAAAAGAGTCTGAAACTGACAAGGACAAATAAATAATGCCAATTAAGTTAGTCCAATTAAGAGAGTTGTGGAGAAAGGAAAAGGCTACATTAGTAGTTTCCAAAATGCAAATAATTCAGTAATTGATCAGTTCACCACAGATTTATCCTCATTCAAGATTTATAAGAAATACAGTGTTACACTGTAGAGAAAAATAAGGGGGTGCGGGAAAACACTAGGAAATGAGTCTCCAATAATCAGCTGTGAGTTTAATGATATCTAGCATCATTACTTTTCTTTCTTCTGAATCTCTTAAATGTGTCATTTAGACAAAAATACAATAGTAGCCCACTTTCAATTAGCAGTTTACTTCCCCTGCCAGAGTACACATACAATACGTTTTACCATAATACTGAACAATATTTCCTGTGGATGAGAAATGACTTTTTAAGTGTAAAGAAACTTCACTGAGGCAAAAAAAAAAAAAAAAAAAAAAAAAAAAAAAAAAAAAGTTAAAAGACAAATGACAAGTGGGAAATTTTACAACTCAAAATTGGATAAAAGGAAAACAAGTCACGGGCCTCCCCTGGTGGTGCAGCGGTTGAACGCTGGGCTGCGAAGCTGCCCACAGCCTCTGCAGCGCCAGTTCGATCCCCGGCCACCAGTGAGGGTCCCACATGGCGCACAGACCTCTCCTGCTGCCTGCTGCTCCCCTCAGCAGTGTACTTCGGTCCTTCTGCCTGTTCTGCTCCCTGCTCTGGCTCTGGTGAATTCTCTCACCCTCCCGCGCTTCTGACTGTTCCCAGTGCTTGTATAAATAAATAAATATATCCTTTTTAAAAAATTTAAAAAAAAAAACAAAACAAGTCACAGTAGTATATACTATTCTCAGAAATACAGACAAGACAAAGACCAAAATGCCAATAAACAAATGAAAAGGCTAGGAACTAAGCATTTACAGGAAAGGAAATATAAACAGCTCTTAGTAAATGTGAAAAGATGCTTATCTATCCCCCTTGAGAGAAGTGCAAAAACTATATATTCCAAGATGCTATTCTTCAGACTGACAAGATCCAAGTTTGATACATGGTGCATGGCACACTACTGCTCACATCCTGCTAATGGAAGTATAAACCTTACAAGTGCTGCCAAGGGCAATTTGGCAACATCTGTCAAATTACACATATATAGAGCATTTGACCCAGCAATGTCACTTCTGGGAAATTACCCTTAAAGCAGTCTACCAAGTTGAAGGAATACTTCTCGAGTCAACTGGCCTAGGTGTGAATTCTGGCTCTGCCACTCTCTCGGGTGTGACTTTACAAAGTCATCCATCATTTCTAAGTCTCAGTTTCCTTATCTGTAAAATGGTTTGGGAGTGGCTAGTATACAATACAGTATGTGCTTGGTAAATGAGTAAATGCAATGTATCCTCCCAGATATACTCATCCACATACAGAACGATCCACTTTCAAGATTATTGGCAACATTGTTATTGAGACCAAAGACTGAAAGCAAATTATATGCCTAATGGTAGGTAAGAGTCATACAATGGATTACCATACATCTGTAAAAAGAAATGACAAAGCAATCAAGGTACTTAATGGAAAAAATCTCCAAACTATAATTAAGTGGGAGAGGAAAAAAAACAACATCAAAAGAATCACCTATACTATCTTTTGTGTAAAAGGGAAGGCAAGAGGGCCTCCCCGGTGGCGCAGCGGTTGAGCGCTGGGTTGCGAAGCTGCCCGCGGCCTCTGCGGCGCCGGTTCGATCCCCGGCTGCTCCCCAGCCACCGGAGGAGGGTCCCACATGGCGTGCAGACTTCTCCTGCCGCCCGCTGCTCCCCTCAGCAGTGTACTTCGCTCCTTCTGCCTGCTCTGCTCCCCGCTCTGGCTCTGGTGAATTCTCTCACCCTCCCGCGCTTCTGACTGTACCCAGTGCATGTATAAAAACAAAAAAAACAAACAAACCAGCAAACAAATAAATAAAAGCATGCCTCTATAAAAAAAAAAAAAAAAAAAAAAAAAAAGGGAAGGCAAGAGAATATCATGAGATGCCTTTCCTACTTAAAAACTTCAAACAAAATCAAAACATGTTAACTCATTATGTAATGTGATGCAGATGTTAGCTAACACAACGGTGGGAATCACTTTGCATATATAAAGTCTATCAAATCAACATGCTGTATTTTTTTTGTACACATACCTATATATGTTATATGTCACTTATCTCTCAATAAAGTTGGGGAAAATTAGCATTTTAGGGCCTCCCCTCGTGGCGCAGGCAGTTGAGTGCCACACTGTGACGCTGTCTGTAGCCTCTGCAGCAACGGTTCAATCCCAGCTGGCCGGTGAGGGTCCCATATGGCACAGCAGACCTCTCCTGTCATGCCCGCTGCTACCTTCAGCAGTGTGTTTCTTCAGTCTGTCTGTTCTACTCCCCGCTCTGTCTCTGGTGAATCCTCTCACTCTCCCGCGCATATGGCCTATACCATGGTTCTTTCATAAAAATAAATAAAATCTTAAAAAAAAAAATAGCATTTTAAGAAAACAGTATTTTTTCAAGTCTCAGATGAAATTAAAATGTACTTGCGAATGTACAGAGCAGAGGGTCTCAAACTTTGATGCTGGGCTAAAAGCAATTTTAGTATTTCCTGGGAATCTTTAAATACTAATGGCCGGCTCCAATCCCTAGACCTTGAGGGATGTGACCATAACCTTCATGACTGTGGCAGTTGTCAAGGAGATTCTAATCAATCACTGACTGAAAGAAAACCTGGACTTTTCCCTTGGCATTAATGTCAACAGCTACGACTGTCCACGTTTCTCTTCCTAGACTTGGTCAACCTCCCTGTACATCACAGAGGTTTCTTACCCTGCATGCACTGGCCCTATCTCGCAGAGGCCCAGCCGAGCAGTTGGGTAACTGGTGTAAAAGGTATGCTTGCACTTCCTTCTCCTTCATGGATTACTATCAAAACTACATTCCCTGTATTGCCATTCCTTTATGCAGTTGCTGCTCCCTAAAATACCCTTCACTCTCACGCTCTTATGGGAATAAAAGCCAGTAAGTCCTCCAACATTCTGTCATCTGTGAAGTGTTCAGCCGGCTGGGCCAAACACAGTCATTTCATTTTCATTTCTTCCTGAGCCAGTTCTGGGTGTGTCTGGCCCACGATTCTGCTATTGTGCTTCTGCTCTGCAAAGCAGGGGTGACCGACCTCTGCATCTCCCAGTTCCCTGAAGTCAGCTAATTTCTAACTGGATTCAACAGTGAGATGCACTGGCAAAAGACCACATGGTGGGTAAAAGGGGAGAATCAAGATGTTTCTCTCCTTTCCTCTGCACCTTGGGCTGTGTCTCGGTCTCAAGGTCCACCATGGTCCCAGTTTCTCCGGGTGGCCCAAGCACTTGGACTCAGATAATCTCTCTTTCCCTTTTCCTCCAGTGATGACCCTGCTATTTTCCACCACTGGGCTATCTCACTGCACCTCCCTGTAAGTTAAATTCTCAGCAACTCAGGGTAACCAGTTCCCTGGCTAAATTAAATTCTTTCCCTTTCGTTCTTCATGGTTCTATTTTCCTATGTGAACCCTGAATGGTCAACTTACCATCTTCCTTCAATATCAGTATAAACACTGCTTGCTCTCCTATCAGCCTCGGAGCTGCTTCACAGCAGGTCCAAGATTTCCTTAGACTCTGGAAGCCTTTACTGAAGGTGGGACATTATTCATTCCCTGGCCTTGCTCCTAAAAGGACATCTCAGGCAGAGTTGGTGCATGGTAGGTATACAAAACTGTTGCACTAAATGAACGAGAATACCTCATAATCTATACACATTAGAGGAAGGCCACAAGAAGATTAAACACTCAGAAGTATCTTGAAAGGGCAGGAAGAGGATTCTTTTCAGGGAAAATTGATTGTAAGAATTCACCATGCAAGAATTAACACAATTTCCCAGATGACAGGACAAGGATTTAAATTATGAATTTCAAAAACTATACTAGATTCTGAACTTGAGCCTCACAGCTGCAAGTGGCCACAGAAATACAACACAGCCCATTCAGACCAGGGGCTCTGGAGCCAGTCTCCCAAATCTTCATGCCACCACCTTCCAGCAGATGACCCTGGCAAGGTAATTCCTCTGTATTTCTCCCTCAACTAAAGTTGCAATACATTGGGTTGGCTGTTTTAAGAGCTAAACCAGGCAGAAAGAACATACTGGTTTCATTAGTCATTTTCTGCAGCACAGTTCCAGGGGCCTCAAACGCAACACCACCAGAGGGGGAAGTAAATAAGCATGTGACACTGCTGGTATGAGAAGCAACACAGTGAGGTGATGCTGATGAGAGACTCAAGCCCATGGCTCTCCTGAGACTGCTTTTCCAAAGAGAACTCTAAGGCCAAACCACTCACCTGTGGACCAAACGCAGCCTGTTAGTTAGCAAACCTTGAATTCTAAACAAACCTGTTTAATGAACAGAGGATGAAGATGAGGCCCCAAAAGGATTTGTGACTGTTGCCTGATCTCATAAACCGTGAGAGGCCAAGACAGTAAGTCCTCCCTGTGCCATTTCAGGCTCACACAGAAAAGAGAAATGAAATGAAAGTTGGTAACATGTGGCCAAATAAAGAGAGACACCTGAGACATACACTCAAAGATAGCTTCTAGAAAGGAAGAAAGAAGGAAGTTGGTGGTTAAGGGCCAAAAAAGTGAAAGCAAACGGAGAGAGGTCTGAGAAAGAGGCGATGTTCTAAGAAGATCCTGCAGAGGAAGGCACAAACTCCAAGCCAGTGACTGATGTCTGGAACAAATTCCACCCCCATCTCCAAGCTGAGACAGAAAGTGTCTTGGACTAAAACTCCCTTTATGTTATGAACTTGCTTTCCTGAATGGGGCACAGCTGAGAAGGAGTGGGGTGGACATAGAGATGGAAGTGGAACAAAGGAGGAAGGGGAAGACACAAGGAAGGGAAACATGTAGACACTTGGAATAGTCATGGGCAGGCTGCTCTTGTCCTTGGCAGAGACAGTGGCAGTTGTTATCCTGACCTCATGATGTGGTACACTTTGAATTTTGGGTTGTCCCTTCTGAACCAGCTTTCTGTGACCTGCCTAATCCCTTTCTTGTGGTTCCCACAAGAAAGGACCTTAGATTTATGGCAAGCTTTTCAGACCTCAGCAACCTTGGTTTGGGCTGAGCTTGTTTGGCTGGCTGTTTGTCCATGAGTATATGGGTCATTTTTGGAGTTTTACAGGGACTAATCATTTGAAATCCTTTCTCTCTTTATGCACACCAATTCTATTAAAAATCTATCACACTGGGCCTCGACGGTGGCGCAGCGGTTGAGCGCTGGGTTGCAAAGCTGCCCACAGCCTCTGCAGCGCCGGTTCGATCCCCGGCTGCTCCCTGGCCACCGGAGGAGGGTCCCACATGGCGCGCAGACCTCTCCTGCCACCCGCTGCTCCCCTCAGCAGTGTACTTCGGTCCTTCTGCCTGCTCTGCTCCCCACTCTGGCCTGGTGAATTCTCTCACCCTCCCACGCTTCTGACTGTACCCAGTGCTTGTATAAATAAATAAATAAATAAATAAATAAATAAATATTTAAATATTTAAAAAAAAAAAAACCTATCACACTAAGTCTGCTGCCTTTGCCTTCATGCACATGGATGGCCAGAGAGCTTGCAACAGTTAACAGTTTGGAGTCATTGGGGACCCCTTGGTTGCATGCTAACAAACCCAAAGACTCACACTACAGCAAAGATCAGCTTCCCAGAAGAGAAGAGAAAAAGAAAATGGGCAAGAAGCAAATTCACAATCAACAGACAACATAGGAAAAAATAATGCTTTTGTAAATCATATTATTGATACCAAAAAAATTTTTTTGAAGTCCTATGGGTTTGGGGAATGCCAGATAAATACATGATGCTTAGTCAAAGTGGCTTTTTAATATGCAAATGTTCAATGCAACATGTGGGACATACATGCACTAAAAAATTATTCCTTGTTTATTTGAAATTTAAAAATGGTTCCTCATCTGTATTTTTATTTGTAAATCTGACAACCCTACCTGGTTTTCAATTCTCTCTCAGTTCTGCCAAGTTCTCTTAAAGAACCCTGGGTTTAAAAACAGAAATCATTTAATGAACAATATCGAAAGGAAGGATAATTCACACAGACGGCCTAATGCAGAATGCTTATCTGCAACCCATAAAATTGAAAACAAACCCCAAAAAGATAAGCAGTGGAACTCATAGGAATTTGATAACTAGAGATAAAATGCACTGACTTGTGAAAAACAGCAAAGTCTACAGGTTTTCATTTGTGGGCTAACAAGTGAATTCCAACTCCCTTTTCAAAATACCCGTCAGGTACCAGTGACCCAGAGTACAAAGCTTTGGGCCAAGCAAGAACCAAACAAATAAGGGATTAAAGTCGTTAGTGCTAATCTCCCTTACCTGAAAAAGAGGTCAATGGAAAGAAAGGCATTCAAAGCAGCATGGGAGGGAGGCAGCGAGAAACCAAAAGACTATATTACTCCTGGATAGAGCACCACCTCTCTGGGGAGCTGATATTTGGGTTCAAGATGGCTTACTTTAACTTGTGTATGTATTGAGTTCCTGGATTACACAAACTGTCCTCCTTACTCCCCTTTATCATCCTCTAAGACTTCAGGCCAGGACAACAAATCCACAACTGTGCCTTAGCGGAATAGCATGTTCCTTCAATCAGTTTCCAGACTGCCATTCCTATTGCTTGAGAGACCCACAGGCAAAAAAAGGGAAACAGGTCACTCAGGGAGCCCCCTACAAAGAGAAAACTGTTGGCCGCCTACAGACCTGCCCCTGGTTCACAAGCTGTTCTCCCATCAATTGAGTGTTACAAGCCTGCAATGTCAGTCCCGCAGGTGTCCACACTCTGGTTTCTGTTTTTCAGGTCAGCAGCTAAGCAGGAGTGGAAATCATATCTCTCCATCAAAGTCCATCCTGCAGAATGCGTACCCCCATGAAACCGGGTCAAAAGTCACATGCTGAGAAGACAAGCATACTTTGACCGGCAGCTGTCCACAATGCTCAAGTCCGGAAAATGTAAAAGCGTGCATACATATTTGGCTCTTTTTAAAGAAAAATGGGTAGAGTCCTACAACTGGTCCAAAAAAAAAAAAAAAAAGGATCTTTAGGAAGTGGGTTTGCCTGCTGCCATCCTGTTATTTTTACACAGCCACACACAGACTGGTTTAATTCTGAATCCCCAAATGCTAAGAAATCCGTCAAGTTACCAGTGTGTCCAAGTGTCAAAGAAATACAGCCCTGAGAAGTCAGGCTGCAGAGTCTGCAGCCTCAGGTTTTTAGGGTGAGCTTGATGCTTGCTATGCCAACCACACTGAATTTTCCAGAGATTATTTTACAAGCGTCACTTTATAAGATTATTTAGAACAGTTTTGATTTTGAAATACATTTTGGAGAACAAGAGAAGGGGGCGGGTGGCAAGATAATAACAAGCATTCCTATTATTTTCTACAAGAATAACTCACAAATTTTACCAAAGCAGTTTAATGTGCATTGTCTCATTTGAGCTTCCTAATAGTGGGATGGAAGCAAGCCTGGTATTAACTCTGAAGACTAGTTTTTACAGGTTAAGTCCACCGTGTTCAAAGGCTCTGAATGCAATCACTTTATGAACCAATGAGACAGAGAACCTCAATGAACTGGAAACCAAGTTGGTAGGGCCAATGTCCCCTCCTATGCCATACTCCCTTCATGGAGTCCCAAAGTTCAAAGACCAACAATGAGGGAAGGGGGTATGAGAAAGGGGAAGATGCTAACATTGAAAATAATTCCACAGATGTTTATGCAGTGAAACACTGCACAGTTATAAAAAAGAACCAAAGCTGCAATATTGATTTATAAAAACATAAGGATGGTCATTCAGATAATCAAAATACATTTCTCATATATTTCTGGTCTGCATCCACATTTCTAGGCTCACAGTTCCCAAAACATTGAAAGTTCCTGGGTGATTAGAGCAACTGGGAACATCTTTTGTCATAATATTTGGTCTGTGTACTCAGTTCCTGAAAATACTTTAGAGGTGAGATGGGTGTCTTGTTATTCATAACAACCCCCTTTGCACCACAACTGGGCTTATGTTAATGAAGGTGACTTTTGGAAAGTACCTAACAGTGGGGGTTAGTAGCCAGGGGAATCAACCAGGAACATAAAGTTTGACTTTCAGTCCTGCTACCGATTTTCAGGAAGAAGAGAAGGGTTAGGGATTGAATTAATTACCAATGCCAATAAGCTAATCAATCATATCTATGTAATGAAGTCTCCATGGAAATTCCAAGGAGGGAATTTGGAGAGCTTCCATGCTGTAGAAACAGAATGCTTCCAAATGCCACCACACTAGGGCCAAGGTCCAGAAGCAGCTTTGTTCAAGACCTTGCCCTATGTTGATTGGTATCCTTTAATATTTTGGCTGTTATTGGTACTCTGTAATGTTCTTTGTAATAAATCTGTAATCTAGTGAGTGAACATGTTTCCTGAGTCCTCTGAACAGTTCTAGCAAATTAATCAAACTCAAGGATGTGGTCCTGGGAACCTTTGATTTTACAGTCTATCAGCCAGACGTACAAGTAACAAAATAACCTGGACTTAAGGTTGGAGGGCAATCTTTTATGACTGAGTCTTTTACCTGTGGAATCTGATGCTATTTCTGGGTAGATCATGTCAGATTTGAGCTGAATTCTCTGACATCCCTCTTGCTTGCTGATGTGGGAAGTTTAAAAAATAATCAAAACAATTTGATATTGATAGAAGGCAGAACAAGGTTACCTTTTGGGGGTAATGACTAGACCGGATCTAGGGAGATTAATCTTGATTAAATGGGGTGGTGATTACACTGATGAATTCATTCGTAAATTCATTGAGCACTTTTCAATGAATGTGCGTATCCAAAGTTTGTGGACTCTAGTGGAAGTCCATTAAGGAGTATACAAAAACAAACCTGGGCACACCACAAAATAAATTCTACACACTGTATTGAGCAGCCACTGCTTATGGCTGTGGGGAAAATGCAGGGCTGCTAGATGTAAGTTATCATGCACAGGTCCATCAGACTACATGTTCAAATCCCTGTTTTAAGACTTACTCCAGCCTCCAGTGGTTACTGCAACTCCTGTATTTTTTTCAATAGTAACATGGCTAACAAATGGTTGTTGGAGAAAGTAACAAATCCCTAACCATCAAGTATTTAGAACAGTAGCAGCACACATACGACACCATAATATGTGGTCATTATCACAAAATAAGACAAAATATCTCAGATGGTAAAGTACTTTTCTTCCAATAGAAGGAAAACACAAATGTCTGTTCTAAACAGCCAAACAGTATTATTAAAATGCAAAAATGTCCCTAAATGTTCCCACTCCCTCTCCCTCCCCACTCTGTCTTAGCCCTGATGGAACCCAGGAATAAGGACCACCAGACTTGCCCAGCTAAACCCTGCTCTCCTTCCCAGCTTCATTTCTTTCTCCACACTCATGTTCTGCCTGTGTATAGGAGGAATGCCTCCAGCAGCTGCAGGGACCCCCGCCCCAAGACACACACACACACACACACACACACACACACACACTTCTTTCTAGATGAACTGCAATTTATCCCTTTTGGTCATAGCCAAAAATCACCTTCTTCCAGACAGCTCGCCTTGACTGTGGTCCCCACTACAGTCATGGGCCCTTCACGAACTCCCCAAGCACAACTTCATCACAGCTGTTATTTACAGCACACTGCTGGCATACAGCAGCAGATCAATATTATTTGTATTTAAGGGGGGGAAAAAACCACTATTACTATGCCAGTCAGAGGTTATACCTTAAGCACAGACCTAAGATGGGGCTGGGGGCAAGGAAGGTGGGGAGCCAGGTGGCTGTGCTGTAAGAGGCGGCTGGCTACCTACTGGGTACACTGAGAGGATACAGGACAGAAGTAGAATGGACCAGCAGTCCATACTGCAGGGCTACAGAGCCAGCAAGGGGTGCACCAACCCACACTGCCCCCACACCCTCCTCATAGGCACAGAAGGCCCCCTTCTCTATGGTTGTTTCTTTTCCAAGGCAGGGAGTTTGCTACCCTGGAAACACTCCCTTAGGTCTGGCATCCTGGGAATTTACTGCAGTAATGAATAGGACTTGACTATTCTGACTGAAGGAAGTACAAGAACTTAACCATGTAGAAACTAAAATTGTTCCTAAATTAATATCCCACCTCTACAGGCTATATAACCTTGTACTTGAGCTCTGAGGCCACATCTGGGTCCCACCTGATAGCAATGGGGCTTCAGATAAATTATTTAACTTTCCAGGTACTATAATTTACTCATTTGAACTACACATAGTAGTACCATCACAAAGGATGCTGGTGAAGATTAAACAAGAGGATATCTGAAAACCTCTCCCAACAGCACCTATCCCACAGTGAGCACAGGATAAACATCAGTGGTCAGCACAGCAACACAAAATGATGTGAAATCGGGCAATGCTGGTAAGAAATGTTCATTTCTTCAAGTTTTTTCCTTAAAACTTTCTTAAATTTTTTATACAAAAAATTTTACATCTGGTTTATACAAGGTGTCAAAATATTTACAACACATTTTTAACAAGAAGCAACCTTCATCTAGAAGGTGTTGGAGCAAAGTCTCTCTCTCTCTTTTTTTTTTTAAAGATTTATTCATTTATGCATACAAGAACTGGGGTACAGGCCAGAGGTGAGGGGGGTGAGAGGATTCACTAGAAACAGAGTGGGGAACAGAACAGGCAGACTAACTGAAATACACTGCTGAGGGGAGCAGTGGGTGAGACAGGAGAGGTCTGCTGTGCCATGTGGGTAGCTCCCTGCCCGGGGATCGAACTCATGCTGCAGTGGCTGCGGATAGCTTCATAGGCTGTGACTTAATCCTTGTGCCACCAGGGATGCCCCCTCTCTGTCTCTTGAAAGACAAGCCTTGCTTGTGATTTTTTTCCCAAGTCCTGCAAATCTGGGTTCTTACTCTAAATGCAAGTTAGGAGAAATGGCACCAGTCCCAGAGCTGGGTACCATGCAAGTTGTTGTTTGACAAGAACCAGATGCATGACAGCTAGTAAGCAACAAAAAATTGAAGTCAGAGCAAAATATCAATTATGGGTTAAGTAAAATGCATAGGTCCAAATATAAAATTTCAGTGCCAGGACAGTAAAAAGCAGCTGGTTGATTTGTAGATCAAAGTTTTCAGAAAAATAAAGTTTAATGTCACTAATCACAGGTTACCAGGAACTGCAGGTAAAGGGAAATAGCTTCTGTTTAATGAACATGGAATTTGTTTGAAAAAATTGTGGAAATGCATAGTGGAGAAAGATGATCTGTACCATAGTACTGTGAACGTAACTTAGTGCCACTGTAAATAGTACATTTGCAATGGTAACTTTTATGCTGTGTGTAGTTTACTACAATTGAAAAAAAGCTTACCAAAATAAAAAAATATCACTGGCCCTTTCCTCTGGGTATTTATTTCTCTTGATACAAGCTACATGCATTTAAGATTCAAAATGAAATCGTTAATATACATTCCAAAAGACATGACACCTTAACAGACAGTGATTTGGACCAAAACTCCAGCCCTCTGTGACATCAAATTGTACTCTTTGATTACCGAAAAATGTCAAAATCATCTAGCCAGCTCCCCCCTCCCCACCCTGCCCCTAAGTTTTAGTGTTTCTATAATCAGGACCTACTAAATAAAACAGAAACAATGTTTTGACTCTCAGCAAGTGTGTTTGTTTAGATAAATTAAGGCCTGCTAGTAAAGAACCCAAACAAAAAAATCTCAAAAGAATAAAAGATATTATTTGAGATGGTATACCAGGATAATTAATTAAAAAAAAAAATCACTGCTTCCATGCAAATTGTTTCATCAGTTAAGTTCTTTCTATAAATAAACACCTAACAGAATTATTTTTGTCAAGTCTATTTAGCCATTCTAATTCAATCTCAAAAGACTGTTTCACCTCTAAAAGTAACACGTGAAATATTTATTGCAGGAGCTAGGTTTCTAAGAACTTTCCTTAGTTCATACATGCTCCATGCTGTTTTCATTTTTCCTTTTCCTCTTTCCTCCTATGGAAAACTTCTTTGAATTATGGCTTCTGTCTGGCTATATATCCCAAAACTCCACTCCTCAGTATGAGTGGCCTCATTTGATCCGAATGCCCTGAGGTGCCCTAGAGGTATTAACCAGATCACTGGGGACACACACCTGGCACCCAGAGGCTGGTTTGCTGGAACAGATGAGAGGAAGATTATGCTGTCAATCACTTTAAAAACAACAACAACAACAACAAAAAAAAAAACCTGGATTTGAAATGGCCATAAAATAGCACCACAACTCAGTTTTAAAATAAGAATTCTTGGCTTTCACATAGTTTCAGATTAAAAACTTGGGAAGTTCAGTTCACCCAACAATATTCCATGAAATGAATGTGGGTTGGCCTCAGTGTTACAGGAATACTTAAAGGAAAAACCACCCTAAATATTTCCCATCTACTGACAAATGCAAATTTTGAACTGAAAACATGACAGTTCTTTTCAATCATCACTACATAAAGAAAATTAAAAACAAAAAGTCTAGGGATGCCACCTGAATACAGACCAATTGAGCAACAACTATCCCCATGTCTACCTTATAAAATAAACTAAGCTCTTCTTGTAGAGAACACACTTTCCCCTAAAGGTTTCAGAGATAGATGCCCTTCACTTCTGAAGGTAAAGAGGTTAACGTAGGGCTCCTGGAAGTTAACACAGGTAACTTTCTTTTTTGCTTCCATTTTTATGTTGGTTATTTCTGCATTTCACAACCTTCTGGGCAATAAAATGCAGGAGAGAAAGACACTTTCCCTCTGCTATGAAATCCTTACAGCAAGCACACAGATGAAACTGAATGAAAATCAAGACCAGTCCGTGGTGAGCAGCTGTGGGAGCCCCTACATTCCTCTGGAATATTTTGGAATATCCAGCACACATTAGATCATTCTTAACCCCTTGGAGGCTGAATCCTGCCTATTTCAGGCTTTATTTATCCCATAACATTTTGTGCCTAAGGGGGCAAAAGAGCAGGGGGGCAAAAAAAAAAATACAGAAAAATTCCCAACATTGAACAAGTGAGTATGTATTTTAATTATTAAGCTGCACTCCATATATTATATCTTAAGAATGATCAATAAGGGGGCGAGTTAATCCTAAATAACCATCAAAGGATCAACTCTTCTTTTAAAGAGAACATCTACGTTATCATTTGAAACTTACTGGCATGAGTGCTGGGATAACATTCACAGCTGTGGGCTAGACAGCCATTAAAGATAAGAAAATCTGAAAGTCTTGGGGAAGTAGGAAGAGGCTGCAAGTTAATACCACTTCAAGATCCTGATGATTAGAAATATTTTCCAGAGCATTAGTTTCCTTGTCAAGAAAATTTTCACCACCACCAAGCAGGAACACACAGATCTTGTGAACATTTAATTTGCCAGCTTTGACAATAATTCAATCTATGTAGAAGCAACAGCATTGTGATTGAAAACAGAAAACACCACCTACCTACTGAGAGAAAGGAAAAGTACATGGAGGGAACAAGGAAATGGCTGTGACCCCTGCCCCTGCTGGCTATAGTTTAAAAGCTCAAGTTAGCATTTATGGATGAAAATGCAATTATCACCTGTAGGACAGGATTTAAAGGAGAAAAAAAAGTGTATGACAATATGACAAACCCCAAACTCCACTCTGCAAGTTCTAAGTGCCCATCCAGTACACTTCCCCACTCAGAGTCCACGTCATCTGTACAGGTACTGACACACCCCCCCTAATATGGTCCACATTAGTTTTCCAGAGGCCCTTGTGGCACATTGCAACTTTAAAGTCATAGGAAATGACAAGGATCACTATGGTCAAGAATGAGGCAACAAATCTGAACACCTCCAACGACTTCCAACAACAGAGCCACTTGTCCCCCTAGGTTTTGCTCAAAACTCCCCTGAAAGGTGACCCTAAAGACACTTTGTCCCTTTTGAGAGGTATGAAATGTATCAGCACAGTTGAGGTATCTGCTACAATGTAGCTTACAATATCACCCTTAATTAAAAGGCAAGGGCTGGGGGCACACACTGATTAGGGTGGTCTCCCACAGTATACAGTGTATCCACTCACCTATCCAATCTGTTTAACCAACTCTGGGGAAGATGGTGTTTGCTGCTGTTCAGGATGCCCCCAGTAGAGTAGCTCTATGAACAAAAGGTACAGGAGACAATATAGGCACCCACACCCCAAAAATCCAGAACAAAAAAACACTTTATCACCCAATACCTCAATAAACCCTTGAATATCTACTGCATGTCAAGCAGTGAGGTATGGAATAAACAGAGCAAATTCTGCCCCCCCAAAAATTCACACATCTACTCGTGTAGGTCTATATGATGGCAGAGGGGGAGGAGGGGACCTCAGATGGAAGCTGTGGGACCACATAACCCAGCATGTGGCCGTGTAAGAAGCGGTGCCAGTGCACACTGGGGAGAGGTGGGGAAAGCAGTACAGTCTGCTTGGATTTAGGAGGTCAAAAAAAAAAAAAAGAAAGAAAAAAGATTTAGGGAAGAACTATTAAGGGCAGAAGCCAGAGAAAACGACTGAGATTCCAGGAACTAGCAGTTCAGCAGAGTTGAGAGCTTGAGAATGTAAGGGGTGTGGCTGGGAATAAAAGGACTCACGATAGAGAGCCAGCTAAAGCACCAGAAAGTTTATGCAGATCCAGAGGGCAATGGGGAGTTGCTGAAGGTTTTTCAGCAAGAAATGACTACCTGAGATTTCTGGGCGTGAACAAGAGTGACCACAAACCAGAAACTGTGATTCTTAACTATTCTCCATCCCCAGCAAAATAAATAAGAACACTGTAGAAGACTGTCACAGCCTCTTTTAAGGATCTGTGTTTATATAATCAAAGTTTAAAAAAAAAAGAAATTCATGGAAGGAATCTACAAATGTGATGAATTTCAACTGCAGAAGAAATCTAAGAAGAGCCTCTTTATGAGAGACAGACAGAGAGACAGAAACAGAGACAGACACTGGAGTTGTGCAGTTAGATCCAACTGTGAGGTAATTCTTTTCTCAAAGTCATGCTAAGTGTTTCCTGAGAATCTAAGAAAGTAAACAGAAAAAAAAATAATAATACACACTACACCTCTTTACAAGGGTAATGTTGATCTGGTAGCTTTAGAGAGTCTGCCAAAATGCAGTATAAAAATGGAATATAGTGTATTCTGCTTCCAAAGTAAATAATACAAAATCCATAACATTAACTATATGGTAGCTTTTACTGGTTAGTGAAGGCATTACACTGTTCATTGTAAAATGGCCAGATTTTCTAATCATGCCATACCAACATGCTTTTCTACTATAATTTCAAAATACCTTTGTATTTCTGTACTTTCATAAACTTCTATAAAGAAGAGCTAACTTCATAGCTAGCAAAAGACAATTAAATACTAATGATTTATTATATAGGCCTCTACCTTTGACAAAATATGAGCTAAAGGGTATAGAACCTGTCTAGAAAACGGCACTTATCTCAGCAAACTATGCATCCAGGTGTGAGGCCCTACTTATTACCAGCAACTAGTTGAGCACATTTAAGTATCCAATTACTTCCTACAACTGTGGGACCACTTTTCACTACATCAAATCAGAATCACATGTTCACCCACAGCACAAGACAGAGAGACCTAGTCTGAAATCTAAAGCTACTCAAAAGTTACTGAACATTTACCTCCTCCACTCCAAAGAAGAAATTGTGATCTATTATCAGCAGCCTGGTTCCGATACTGATTTACTGGGAGAAATTGAATCACTCAAAACATTCCATTCCACTTATATGTCCTAAATAAATTACACAAGGGACAAGCTTAACTCCTAGACACGCAGTACACTTATAGACATGAAGGTCCTTGTACAGTTGATTCTTCCCCTTAAATGAGGCTTACCTCTATCTTACAGATGCTGAGAAAACAGACCATGAAAGCAGTGGTTTATTAAATAGTAGCTTCATCAGATAAAAGCACTCACATACCAAAGTAGAAAGAAATGACCATTGTTATGAGCCTCTGCTGACCCTAGAATTTGGTTTTAAGAGCCCAACAAGAAGGTACCACTATGGGGCCTCCCCTGGTGGTGCAGGCGGTTGAGCGCAGCGCTTTGGAGCTGTCCACAGCCTCTGCAACGCTGGTTCGATCCCAGCCAGCCAGTGAGGGTCCCACATGGCGCGGCAGACGGCTCCTGTCTCGCCCGCTGCTCCCCTCAGCAGTGTATTTCAGTAGATCTGCCTGTTCTGGTCCCCACTCTGTCTCTGGTGAGTCCTCTCAACCTCCCGCGAATCTGGTCTGTACCCCGGTCCTTGTATGTATGGATAAATAAATCTTTAAAAAAAAAAAAAAGAAGGTACCACTACACTTATTAGAAAATCGACAACACATGCTGGGAAGTATGTGGACCAACAGGAACTCTCATTCATTGCAAAATGATACAGCTACTTTGGAAGAGACAGTTTCTTAACAAACTCAAAGTTTGAAAACATACATACAGTCCAGCAACAGAGCTCCTTCATATTTACCCAAATGAGCTCAAGTCTTCTGTCAACACAAAAAACCTACACATGGAAATTTATTGCAGCTTTATTCATAATTGCCAAATTCAGGGAGCAAACAAGTCCATCAGTAGGTGAATGGATCAACAAACTGTGGTACACCCAAAGGATTATTTAATATTAAAAAGAAATGATCTATCACGCCATGAAAAGGGATGAAGGAAACTTAAACCAAATGAAAGAAGCCAATCTGAAAAAACTAATACTATGATTCCAACTACATGACATTCCAGAAAAGACAAAATTATGGAGACATTTAAAAGATCCGAGGTAAGAGAGGAGGAAGGGGTGAAAAGGCAGAGCACAGAGGACTTTCAGGACACTGAATCTATTCTGTATGAAACCAAAATGGTGGAATGGGTCACTATATATTTGTCCAAACCCAATCAGCACACACTTTGTAAATGATGACGTCTGGATGATTATGAACAGTCAGTGTCAGTGCACTGCTTCTAACAAATCCACTACTTTGAGGGGAGATGTTCACAATGGGAGAAAGGGCAGGTAACATATATGGTAAATCTACACCTTCCAATATATTTCACTGAGAACCTAACATTGCTCAAAAAAATATCATTAAAAAAAAAAGAGGGGAGAACCTCTCTTCTCCAGCATGCGGCTGATTAGCAATGTGCCTTCTGGAATGTGTTTGAGGGAAAAGGAAAGACATCTATAATCACCTTTATTTGGTGCCCAAGAACAAAAAAGTTAATATTGTAATTACAGTAACTAACAAGAGCCAAGAAGGCATGTAATGGGATTATAGTAGCATCTTCCCTTCAAATTAAAGTAGTGAAAAATCTACCAAATATTTCACTTAATTGAATATCTAGGCCTTTCACAAATTTCCTAGGCAGCTATTCACAAGGGCTATGCTTAACTGAGTTGTCAGGTATTGTGTAGCTTAACCTTGACATAAACTACATATGGGTGCTCAATGAACTCCTTACATCTACTTAACCATTTTGTGGGGTCACATACATTTCTCCTCCCAAATTATGTACCTGAGAGGTCAAACCCACCCCAATACAATTTGGGTCCTACTTCAGTAAAAATTTCTCAAAAGTTTAAGGAATCTCTTCTCTGCATTTGTCACATAGTTTCTCAGTAACTGGCAAGTACTAAGGAACCAGGTAAACCACAAATGTATTTTATTTGTTTCCCTGATTATATTAATCAAATTAAAGAAGCAGAAGTTTCAGTTACTCATAAGCAGTCATCTAAAGCCATTCTAAAACTTAATAAGGCCTCAGAATATTTCACAAAGAATATATGGTTGGATGTTAGTTTTAGTTGAAGGATAAAGCGCTAGGAAATAAAGCCACCACTTTACACACTCTTCAAGCTAAGTATTTAAAGGTCTCTGACCTTATACACTAGGAATGGACATGTTGGCCCCTCAAAGCCAATGTGTTTGTGGACAACTTACAGACCTATTTATCATAGTCAAAGTGTCAAAGAGATAACCCTTTCATAGTATCTCTATACCCCACCCCTCCCTCCCAAACAAACAAAAACAACCTGAATTGCTCACTTTTTGCAAGAGGTCAGCGAGTCTGTTTCATGTAAGTTTTACCTCTCCCTGTGGTTCACCTTCTCTAAGAAACTAAACCTCTCATTTACTAACTGGAACCTTAAACTGCTTCCACCAACTTTCTCCTCTTCTCAATTCTCCCTCCCCAACCCCCTCCAAAGCAGAGACATCTGTCAACCAAGAAAGCTACAGAGGAGGTTTGGAAGTGGCTGCCTCTGCAAATTCCTCCCCCTTCCTACCAAAAGGGCACTTCAAGAACTTCATAGTCCGGAGAAGCATGGATATTGCTCAAATTCCATTCAGCAGGACTAGATTTGAGCATGCAAAGTGTCTTTCTACAATCAAATTTTGATTTGGAGTGCCAATCATACTAAAACTTTAGTGCAAATCTGCTTTATAAACAAATTCAGAATGCCATCCAGTTCTCATGTCTGAGATACCATTGAGGGAAAACATCACTCACACACACACTCTCTCTCTCTCTCTCTCTCTCTCTCACACACACACACACACACACACACACACACGCCTTTTCTGGCACGGGGCATCCTAAACTTGCCCCATTTCAATTCCAAGGTGTGATCTTTGATCCATTCCCAAATTCATGCCTTTTTCTCCATCTAATGTCCATCTACTCTGCAACTGTGCAGCAGCTACGGCAATTTATCCCCCTGATTCTTGACATTGTCTTCTCTTCTCCTGGCTGGGAACTGTTTTGATCTGAATGGAGTTGTCTGTATGGGGATTATGCATGTTAATGATGTGGCAAGCTGGCAAGGGATGCGAGGTGAGAGCACATCGTGTACTTTTGCCAGTTATGTCTCGCCTCATCAAGGCTTTACTGGCCTTTCTAAACGGCAGCTGCGTGAGGAGAGAGACCTACACACCTAATCTTACCCTCTCCAGGAAAAGTCTCCAGGGGCACGACGTAAACAGATCAGTTCTCCCGTCCAGTATCTGGACTCAGAAAAAACAGCCCCAGACCCTCCACCAATGATGCAAACAGACGTACTACATCTTGCTCACCTGGGAGAGAGCAGCTGCCCTTCACCCTAGCTTCAGCCAGTGCAGGCTTCACAGACCGTTTACTCCAGTTAGTATCAGATGTTGCACTCTTCTGGCCTGAGACCGCTGCCTCCCGCCTCTCCCCGCTCCCAACAACTCGCCCAGGAAAGGGTTTCTAACAGAGGTGGGGGCACCAGCTGTGGTGCCCGCCCATCCCACTCGAACCGAGCCAGAAAACTCCACTTCCCGGATTCCCGGCCACGCTCTCCCGCCCCGTCCCCGGGCGATCCAGCCAGCGCCGTCCTGATGCTCACCAAGTGCCCCACCGAGCTGCGCACCCTCCCCCCGCACCCCAAGCGAGGCCCCAGGAGCAGGCCTCAGCTTCCTCCCTCTCCCCCAGCCCAAGGTTCCCCAGATTCCAGACGCAGCCCTCAGGCAGGCTCAGACTGAAAAAAGTCCCACCCCGCCCCCCAGCCACGCCACCAGCCTCCACCTCTGGCCGGGAGGGGCCTCCTCCCAGAAACGAAAAGAGAACGTGGGTGTTGGTCCCAGCAGCTTTCCCCCGCACCCCGCGAGGGGCCTGGACTCCCCCGGGGAGGACGGACCCTCGCGGCCGCGAAGGGACACCTCCCTCTCCCCCACCCCCACCCCGAGACTGGCAGATCCCGGCGGGGAGCGCGCCGGCTGCGGGTCCCGGGGAGCCTCGGGGACCCCGGGTCGAGGCGCAGTGTCTCCGGGGGCGGGCGGAGGTCGGCGCTGCGGCGGCCCCGGGGGACACTCACGATGGTCACGCTGGCTTTGCGCAGGTCGCGGTTCTCCTCCTGCAGCGCCTTGCACTTGAGTTTGTAGGTCTCCAGCTCGATCTTCAGCACCTTATTCTCCTGCTGCAGCGAGGCCAGGCGGTTGGTGAGCTCCTCCAGGCGGAACGGCGAGATGACAATGCCCCCCGACTTCCCACCGCCGCCGCCTGCCCCGCCGCCAACGCCGCCGCCCGAGGTCGACGAGCAGGACAGCTGCATGGCGGCCGGGCCGCCGCTGTTGCCCCCGCCCCATCCGTGTCGCTCTCGCTGGCGCTGTCCGCCATGGCCGCGGCGGGCTGGGAGAGGAGGAGGAAGGGGAGCTGGGAGGCGGCGGCCGCGAAGGCTGAGCTGCGAATGAGTGGGCGCCGGGCGAGCACAGGGGAGCGCCGAGCTGGGCGCCTGGCACCAGGGCGCAGACTCCGAGCGGCGGAGAGAGAAAGAGGGAGCTTCCCGCTGCCAAGGGACCTCCTCTGCCAGAGAACAGAGACCCCGCCCGGGCTCGGGCAGTATTGCACTGGGGCTCGCTCCAGCCGGGCCTGGCGCGCTCGCGAGGCCGCCCTGCAAAGCTTGCGGAAAGCTCCCGGGCCCGCCCGCCGTCGCCGAGGCCCGCCCCCGGCGCCGGCCGACCGGCCGCGGACGCGCGGACACGGCGGGTGCGGACCAGCCAGGCCCGCCCGGGCTCCGGCTGCTCGCCCTCCGGCCGCACGTGTTCCGAGGGGGGGCCCGCGAGCCCCCAGACTTAAGCCCGACGCCGCCCAGCCCCTTCCGGGCTCGCGCCCGCCCCTGAGAAAAAGAAACTCTGCGCGCCCCCAGCCTCGCAGGTGCCAGGGACACGTGGAAAGGTCAGCCCGGCTCGGGCAGCCAAGCCCGGGCGGTGTGGTGGCCCCGTGTTCCGCCAACTTCGTGTGCTCGTGTCTCCCTCTGTCTGTTTCAAACATACACGCAGCCCTTGCAGTTTTGATCTCGGTGATCAAAATGCAGGACTGAGAAGCTTTGAATTGCTCCGAGAGATCGGAAAGTTCCCCTAGCAGGAGATAATGCTGTGAAACACAAGCAGCCACAGGTTGACCTCCTGAAGGGAGAATTTGCAGGAGAGATATACCGCCCTTTTTACTGCTGAATAACCTCAGAAACCACAGTGCGCTCAATTGGTTAAACAAGGTGCAACTTTTTTCTGTCTGTCTGTCTGTCTGTCTGTCTGTCTCTCTCTCTCTCTCTCATCTTGCAAACAGTGCCAGGGCATGTCACGCAATAGGATTAAGACACTAACGTTTATCTAACCCAAAAAGAAAGAAAGGTGAGCATTTTTGTGTGGATTGAGACATCTCTTTGCCAATTTTTCAAAGTAACTGCAGACAGCATTATGCTGGGCAAATTGTGACCATTAAGTGGGACCACTAACCATCACTCTTCTTTACTAGGATCTTGCTCAATCTTAGAAAATTGTTAATAGGTCAAAATTAAAACATATTAAGTACGGCTTCAGTTCAGGGTTCTAGTTTTGAAATTCACCATAAAAGCTTTAGAAATTCACAATTAAAACTTGATTCCTCCTCCCTCCTAAAGAAAGACTTGCAGGAAATTGGCCCAGCAGGTGAAGTGATTCTAAACACTTTATGCTGTTGACACAAAACAGCTTTAACTTGTGTATAAAAATTGGAAACTGAAACTGACCAGACTAGTTTTATTATCCAAGCTTAGCCAATGGAAGAACAAACACATGGAAATGAGGGGAAAGTGTAAAAATTTTTCTAGTGGTTGGAAAATTTGGAAAGGTTTATAATGTGTTAGGAAGGGTGAAGATATGACTTTAATGATTTTCACACACCTGTTATCTCTAAACCTGTTAATAAATTTCATCTACTGATTCCACTGTTATTCAATGCCTAATGAAAACTAAAATCCCAAGTGTTTCAAAGGACCTCATGTTTTACCAAGATGGCTGCTTTCTTGCTTAGAAATGACAATTTCAATTAAACCCCACATTTCTCTTAATTATTTTAGTGCTAGAGGACTTCAGATCATAATCAGAAGGTGTAGGCAGAAAAACAACAACAACAACAACGACGATGGCTTTGCTATTCAGAATCATACCGACAATGTAAGTAATTTTGTTAGCACTAATCCAGTTTATTTCTCACTGAAATACTTATTTCTCTCAACTTTGCCTTTGGGGGATCTGGTACATAATAAGACAAGCAACTCCTTAAATTGGAAAAGACTTCTGGAAAACTGACTTGTTGGGTAAAATGGAAGAGTAAAGCTAGCAATGCGTTGCAGCACCGAGGGGGAAACTCAGATTTAAGAGCATTCTTTCCACTTTATTCAGTACAGTGATGGAATCTCAAGAGCTGGTCTGGCTTCCATACTTCACAAGTTTCTATTGTTCCTTATCCCATAGAATCTGAAAGCTTCCACTTTTAAAGCTTATTGCAACAGAAACGTTCCTTCCAGGCAAAGCAAGGGGCAAGTTGGCTCTCTTTTTTGCTTTATCACCAGCAAAATGCCTCAGAAACGCGGACTTACTGCCTCAAGTCAACAGAGGGGTGGAGTTTAAAATGCCTCACTTTCTTAAAGGGCCCACGTTCTGGTAAGCTCAAAAATGTATTGATGATCTCAAATAGGATTTGAAGGAAAATTTACTTAGACATGGCGCTTGTGGGCAATAATTGTGTTTAGAAGACTTAGGGGGAGACACCATCTTTTAAAGCTTCTGATACAGATGGGAATCAACTGGAGAATATTTTCTCACTGTTTTTTATTGTTATTGCAAAGTAGAAGCGTGTCTAATTTTCTACTTGTAAAAGTGATTCTCCTTATAAACAGACCATTTATCACAACATTGGTTCAGTAATAGCATTACAATGGAAACACAAGTTACAAAACCAATAATATCATTATAAAACTCTCAGTTTTCTGGGGGAAAGAGTCAGAAGAATAAATGGTAGTGTGTGCTGCCTGGAGGAAGAATAGACAAATTTAGATAATCACTTCCATTGGTGAAATAGTGAAATTTATCTTTGCCCTAAATTCAAGCTGCAAAAATATAACAGCAAAAGAAAAGAAAGCCTAGCAATCTAATTACAGTAAACAACGTCAAAATCTTTATCTAGTGCTACTTGTGCAACCTATTTACTCTATGATCTGGAAACTTTCAGTAGTAAAATAAAAATAACAGCATAAATTAGAGGGAAATTTGTTGTGTAACTTTTAATGACTAAATAACTTGCTGTACACATCCAGTTAGAGTGACGTCAGATCCCAGTGATTTCATTCAAACTCTGAATGGATTTGGTGGTTGCAGATTCACCATTACAGATGAGGAAAGATTTGGAGTGAACTAAATATGAGATGGCTATCATAGATTTTTAGGATTTGATAGAATCATAGAAGAATATGCCACAGTAATGCTATCATTTCTTGAAAGATAGTTGATAGTATTTATTGAATTCATTTAGTCTTGGATTTACAGGCCATCTGTAGTCCCTCAGTCTAACACAAGGTTTCTCAAACTAGGAATAATGACACTTAAGGTAGACTTTTCTTTCCTGGGGTGAGGAAGAGCTGTCCTGTGCATTGTGGAATGTTTATTAGCATCCCTAACCTCTACCCACTACATACTAACAGCATGCTAACCAGAAATGACTCCAAACATTGCCAAATACCCCTGGGAGGAAAACTGCCACCAGTGAGAACAACAGATCTAAAGGAACAATCACTTTTGCTCTTCTAGTAACACATTAATTACATACCATTGATCCATCAAGAAAGTTTCCCTCTCATTTCATATTCCTGGACCCCAACAATCACATCCATACTTCTTTACCCTGCTGTCTTTAGCCACCCCATATCTTTAACATGATTTTTCAGTGTTTTGCACTTAGTAACTTGCTTGCACATGTAGCACCCTACCCAGGCAAAAGATCATGACTACTAGATTATTTTCATATCATGTCTCTTTCCTCCTGTTCATGTTCACTCACTGTTGGTTCATGTAAATGGCAACAACAGTCTAAAGAAATGTCATGAGCTAAAGTAAATCAGAAGAGAATCAGACAAGGCTTTCCACAAAAAGAAAGAAACGTGGAGAATAAAACAGATCATTAGATTTGCAGAAAATTGTTTATAGGGCCTCCCTGCTGGCACAAGGGGTTAAGCACAGTACGGTGAGGCTAGCCGCAGCCTCTGCAGCACGAGTTTGATCCCCAGCAGGCCAGGGAGCTACCCAGAAGGTGCAGCAGATCTCTCCTGTCTGGCCTGCTGCTCCCTCAACAGTGTATTTCAGTCATTCTGCCTGTTCTGTTCTCCACTCTGTCTCTGGTGAATGCTCTCACCGCCGCCCCCCCCCCCAACCTCTGGGCTCTACCCCAGTTCTTGTATGCATAAATAAATAAATCTTTTTAAATAAATAAATACAAGAGTCTAAGTGTAACTTTTAAAATAAAAAAAGAAATTGTTTCTAAATCCTTCTGGTACTAGGTGTTAAGTCTCAGTGCTATCACATCTATGGCCTGAGTTCCATCCCCAGCCAGGGAGCTAACCCACATGGCGCAGTAAACCTCTCCTGTCTCACCTGCTGCTCTCCTTAGCAGTGTATTTCAGTAAATCCACCTGTTCTGCTCCCCACTCTGTCTCTGGTGAATCCCTCGCCCCCTGCACTGGCCACACCCCAGTTCTTCTATGCAAAAAAAAAAAAAAAATTTAAATCCTCCAAACAGACAACAGAGTTCAAAAGAAAGGAAAGGGAAATCCCAGCCTCCAAAAGGAAAAGGAAAACTGGAACCAACCCAGCTGTACACCTACAACATAAATCCAATATGCAATTGAAAAATATAGAGCAATGAATGTGAAAAAACTGCAACCACATGAAGCAATGTGAGTGAGCGTCACAAACATAATGATATGCAAAGGAAACTAGACACAAGAGTATATACTATATGGTTACATTTATATAAAGTTCAAAAATAGATAAAATCACATTATGATCTTAGAAATCAGAATAATGATTCTCCTCGAGAGGAGATAGTGTTTGGAAATGATACTATGAGATTTCTATATAATAATGTTCTTTTTCATTATCTGGTACATGTTACAAAGGTATGTTCACTTGTGAAAACATTGCACTATGTATTTATGGTCTGTGCACTTACCTTGATATATTTGTTATTCTGCAATAAAATGTATGAATCAAAACGGGGAGGGGTGGGCCAACATAAACCAGAGTAGTTACCTGACAGCTAATATTGGGGCAGCAACATTGTGGGTCCTGTTAATTAGCACTTTGGAGTTTAACAGCCATCCACGAAGGAAATAGGAACTTGGAGCCATACAACCCAGGAAGATGTAACAAAGACACGGAGAAACACCAGACCATCAAAGAATTAAGCCACACTGAAAGCTGGACTAGTGAGAAAAAAAATTCTTCCTACCAACAAATAGGAAGACTCCCAAGAAGCCGAATAGCCTTGAGCTGGATTCAGAATCTTAAAAATTTCTCTTTAAAAAAAATTACAATCCAGAGCCAAGTCTCATGGAGATAGGGGCGTCACACATTGTACTTCATAGTACCTACAGGGTCTAGAAATCTCCAAGATGAGCTAATATCTTGAAAGTCAGACCGGCAAGGGAGCTGTCTGGATGATGGAATGAGTTCTTACTTTGACTGTGGTAATGATCATACAACTGTATACATTTGTCCAATCTCGTCAAACATATTTAAATGGGTATTTGTACACTATATAAAATCCAACCAAAAATTAATTGACAAAAATAGTTGGCATGGTACAGTAATATCCCCAGTGCCACTCTAAATGCAGTCTCAAAATGAAAATAGAATTACAATTGAAAATTATAAAACAAAGAAATAATCCATCTTGAGCAAAAATTAGCAAGTAACAAAGAACAGGATAGTATCCTTAGATCTTTGGTTAAAACAAATATTTGAAAGAGTTGATTACATAAAATTAAAAATATTTAAAATAACTAGACTCAAAAGTAGGAATGGAAAGCATAGACAGAAAAAAAGAATACTTCAGAATTACAATAGCATCAAATAAAACCTCATGAAGTTTAAAATATAGGAGGATAAAGCCTGTTAACCAAAGACCAGGAACACACCTGTAGTAAACAAAACAAAACAAAAACTACCTTTATTTAATATGCATACCAGGGAATTGTGGAAAGGATTTATTGTAGAATTTGTCCTTAAACTAAGGGATTCTAACTAAACAGTGTTGAAGAAAGCAGGGGTCAGTTTCTAGGCATGTTGTCAAGAAGAGGAGGGAATTTTGTGATTACCTTTATACTTTTTATCTAAGAAGCAAAAGTATTAAAGCTGGGCTAGACTTGTCATTGGGAAAGAAGCACTCATAGTATCAAAGAGTGGCATATTTAGTTATTTTTGTGGCTGCAGGGTGTCCAACACCAAAGTGGAGGATATTAACTGATCATTATTTTTTATTCTGTTAGCATTGTCTTCTTTCAGTTGGAACACCTGAACTAACTCCTGAGTGAGTTTTAACCCTCAAGGAGTAGGTTGATTAACAGATTGGATACAGCTGGAGAGAGAATTATGCGTGTGGTACATACTGGGAAATTAGAATGCATCACAAAAATACATAGAGATACTAGAGCAGATAAGATACTTAGAGGTTGGAATAACAAGACCCAACATACATCTAATAAGTATTCAGAAATTAGAGAAGAGAGGGGCCTCCTTGGTGGCACAAGGGGTTAAGCACAGCACTATGAAGCTGTCCGCAGCTTCTGCAGCATGAGTTCGATCCCCCAGCTGGCCAGGGAGCTACCCACATGGTGCAGCAGACCTCTCCTGACTCGCCCACTGCTCCCCTCAGCAGTGTATTTCAGTCAGTCTGCCTGTTCTGCTCCTCACTCTCTCTCTCTCTGGTGACTCCTCTCACCCCCCGTGCCTCTGGCCTATATCCCAGCTCTTGTATAAATAAAATAAATCTTAAAAAAAAAAAAATTAGACGAGAGAAGAAGAATGGAGAGGCAATATTTAAAATGATAATGATTGAAAACTTTCCATAATTGCTAGAGGATATTCAGGAGATAAAATGAGAATGATATAGCATAAATACAAATAAAAAGAAATTCAAATATATACTGGTAAAAATTCTGAAGAACAAGTGCAAATAAATAAAACAACATTATTGTAGAGTAAGGTAAAAGTATTAGGCTTTTCTGCCCTCCCACCATTAGGATAGATGAGGGAACCCTGTGGTCCTGAATTCATGCCTGATGGCGGGCACCTGAAGTGGGTACACCTGGGCTGAGAGACTGAGTTTATAAGGGCAGCATCATGAGGATGCCAGCAGAAGCCGAGAAAGAAACAGAAGCAGAGAAGCTGAGAGAAGAAGAGAAGCAGAGAGAACGCCAGAAAGAGACCAGATAGAGTGAGGATTTGCTGGGGGCTGGGAGGACCCCCAGCACCCCTGCCTGCCTTATGCCTGGTAAATCTAAATAAAAGACCTACAAAAGGGCCTCCCCGGTGGCACAGCGGTTGAGCGCTGGGTTGCAAAGCTGCCTGCAGCCTCTGCAGCGCCAGTTCGATCCCCGGCCACTGGAGGAGGGTCCCACATGGCGCGCAGACCTCTCCTGCAGCCCCTCAGCAGTGTATTTCAGTCCTTCTGCCTGCTCTGCTCCCTGCTCCGGCCCTGGTGAATTCTCTCATCCTCCCGCGCTTCTGACTGTACCCGGTGCTTGTATAAATAAATAAATAAATCTTTAAAAAAAAAAAAAATGCTAAGATCTTTCAAAAATAATTAAAAAAAAAAAAAGACCTGCAAAAGCCACTGAGGACTCTGACTCCTCCTTTACCTCGTCTGCATGGGATCATAGAAAACCTGCGCTGTGTCCATGTCCTGCCCCTACAATTATATAAAACCAAAGCAAAAAGAGAAAATACAGATTAGTTACAACATACCTACTATTAGATAGCGTGTCAATAGATTTCTTAATAGCAGTCATACAAATCAGAAGAAAATACAATAATAGCATCAAACAATGAAGTACTAGGAATCTATACATAGCTATACTACTCAAGAATAAGACTAAATGAAAGACATTTAAAGACAAATGCATTGCCACTAAAAAAGATCAAGTGAAAGGATTTCTGGAGATTGTGGAAGGTAGAAGTCTCAATGAGAAACTTGGAAGAAGGTAGATAAATTTATCTATTTTTAAGATTTATTTATTTATGATACAAGAACTGGGGTACAGGCCAGAGGTGTAGGGGGGTGAGAGGATTCACCTGAGACAGAGTGGGGAACAGAACAGGCAGAATGACTGAAATACACTGCTGAGGGGAGCAGTGGACAAGTTAGGAGAGGTCTGCTGTGCCATGTGGGTAGCTCCCTGGCCAGGGATCGAACTGGTGCTTCAGTGGCTGTGGCTAGCTTCATAGGTTGTGTCTTAACAGAGAGGCCCAAAAGGTAGAAACATTTAAACAAACACTGACTGTGTAAAAATAAATTAATAATAATGAAAGTGGGACTTTCAAAAACCAACAATAGTAATTACTTTTTTAGGGAAAACTAAAGTACTAGAAAGCAACAACAAATTGGTAGAGAAGAATTGGGGGTAAGGCAGTTTAAAAACTTATTTAGATTCAATTATTCTTTTGTTGAGTAATGCATATTAAAATTTAAGTTAAAACATTAAGAACTAAAAATGGAATTTTAAACTTCTAAATTAATCCAGAAGAACCAAAGGCAACAGTAAGTACTTGCATAATGCACTAGAAGTTTCAAAAAAAAAAGGAGAAAAGAGAACCAGTAAAACCAGAATAAATAGAAATCACATATATACATATAAAGATTATAGGAATGTATGTGTGTATTAAGAAGCATAATTGTAATTGAAGCAACCCAAAGATAATCAGACTGTATTTAAAAAAAAAAAAAAAAAGGCTGGTAGGGGAATCCAGACCTATTTAGTGCAAACCTATAGGATTTTGATATAGCTACCTAAAAATTTTTGAAAATAAAAGAAAATATGCATAGTAGGCAAATATCTACCAAAAGAAAATTGGAGGTGTTGTGTTGAAATAATTCCTTCAAAGGAATGTAAAACACTATAATATATCAAGAAAGTAGATACCTAACAATTGAAAGAGCAAATAAAGCATAAATTTTTATATACTTAGTAAAATTGCCTCAAATATATGTATTAAATTAACAGAAATACAAGGATTAATAAACAACCCACAAACATTGTGGGTGATCATTGCACATCTCTATGTTAAAATATTAAACAAATGCAAATTGTTAAAGAATGTGAGAGATCTCAACAACCTTGATTTCATATATATATATATATATATATATACACACATGATTTTATATATATCCTGCACAACAATTATAGAACAAGCATTTTATTCGGGCACACAATTTACCAAAACTGAAAATGAGCTAGGCTACAAAGCAGGTCTCAACATATAATATTTTGTATTTATTAGGTGCTTACTCTGTGCCAGGCACGGGCTAACTGCTTTAGTGCTTCACATGTATTAACTTGTTTATGTTTCACAACAATCCTAATCAAGTAATAATTAAACATTATTATCCTTGTTTTAAAGATGCGCAAACTCAGCCTAGAAGAAATTGAAACTGTCCGAGTTCACTGCCTGATAAATTGGAAACCTTTAAACTAGGGTTTAAGCTAATGCAGTCTGAAGAAATGTGCTTTTCTTTAAAGAAAAAAATTAAACTGAAGGTAAAAATACACACTCTAAACATCATGAATTGATATGTTTTACTATGTGGTCATATTTCGAGTATTTTCTTATTTTTTTTTTCCCTAGAGGAAAGAGAACACTGACAGTTAAGTCTCTTTAAAAACAACTCACAATTTGATTGCCAGAGTCTTCTCCAGGATGGAGCATTGAGCATTGTATCCATTGAGCTTATATTGTCTAGGTTTAGAATGACTAATATTTAGAACCACTGAAAATGTGTAATATTGACTTTGATGCGTATGCAGATGTAAGTATTTACATATATAGAGGGGCATCAGTTTTAACAAATATGGAGTAGGTAGAAAGACATCTTGAGTAGGAAAAAGTAGCTTATGGTATAGACCAAAAAAAAGCCCACAAAACCAAAAAACTGAGAAATTCAGTGAGGCCGAACATAAGGTATGTGAGAACAAGTGACTAGAATAATAAATTGGGACCAGATTTGAAGCATTTTCTTTATGACATAAGAATGAATTTGAATTTTATCCTGTAGGAAAGAAATCAGAGCAGTTTTCTTTCTAAGGAGAATGATATATTCAGATATATATTCCCTACCACCATCTCTTATTTTCCCTTGTCCCTTCTTCCTCTCTTTCTATATTAAGCTCAGAACCCATTCTGTATTTATTAATGTCCTATAATATCTATAAGTATTTTACTTTGTCAATTTGTCTATTATGTAAATGTTCATTATTTGTATTATCATTCTGATTTGCTTTACTATACAGAATTCCCTCAAACTCCCTCCACTGTGCTGTAAATGGCTGCATTTCATCTTTCCTAACGGCTGCGTGGTATTTCATGATGTGGATGTACCACATCTTCTTGATCCAATCATCTTTCGATGTTCATTTAAGCTGTTTGCACCTCCTAGTTTTTTTTAAAAAAGATTTATTTATTTATGCATACAAGAACCGGGATACAGGTCGGAGGTATGGAGGTGAGAGGATTCACCAGAGACAGAGTGGGGAACAGAACAGGCAGATTGACTGAAATACACTGCTGAGGGGAGCAGTGGTGAGTCAGGAGAGGTCTGCTGCGCCATGTGGGTATCTCCCTGGCCGGGGATCGAACTTGTGCTGCAGTGGCTGCTGATAGTTTCATAGGTTGCTTCTTTTTTTTTTTTTTAAAGATTTATGTATTTATTTATTTATACAAGCACTGGGTACAGTCAGAAGTGCAGGAGGGTGAAAGAATTCACCAGAGCCAGAGCAGGGAGCAGAGCAGGCAGAAGGACCGAAGTACACTGCTGAGGGCAGCAGCGGGCGGCAGGAGAGGTCTGCGCGCCATGTGGGACCCTCCTCCGGTGGCCAGGGAGCAGCCGGGAATCGAACTGGCGCTGCAGAGGCTGCGGGCAGCTTCGCAACCCAGCGCTCAACCGCTGCACCACCGGGGAGGCCCCATAGGTTGCTTCTTAACCCCTTGTGCCACCAGGGAGGCCCCACATCCTAGCTATTGTACTACAATGAATGCTGCAATAAACATTGTAAAGCATGTAGGTTTTTTTATTGATGGCTGCATGTTCTTTAGATAGATGACAGAGTACAATTGCTGTGTCATATTCCAGTTTTAGTTTTTTAAGGTGAATCCAGATCACTTTCCATAATAGCTACACCAGTTTACATTCCCACTAACAGTATAATAGGCATTCCTTTCTCTTCAGTCTCTCCAGTACGTGTTCTTTTTAATATATGCCATTCTCACTGGTATAAGGTAGTATTTTGTTAAGGTTTTAACCTACATTTCTCTAATTGAAGGAATAATGAACATTTTTCACATGTCTGTTGACCTGCTGAATATCCTCTTTAGTAAATTGTCTGTTCATTTCTGCTGCCCATTTATTAACTGAGTGCTTGTTTTTCTGTTGTTGAGTTGTTCTAATTTTTTAAATATCCTAGATATTAACTCCTTGTTGGTTATATACTGTGTCAATATTTCTCCCATTTAATAGGATATATTTTTAATTATACATATATATATATTTTCTATGTAAGAACATTTTAACTTCAGATTATCCCAAATGTATAGTTTTGCTTTGATTTCTCCTGCCATAGGAACTGAATTTCCAAAAACGTCTTTATTGCTGATGTCATGAAACATCTTGTTGATGTATTCTCCTATATGTTTTATTGTTATAAGTCTTATATTTAAATCTTTAATTCATTAGGAATTTATTTTTCTGTATATGAGTTACAGAGTGATCCAACTTCATTCTTTTAAGTGCGGACTTCCAGTAATCCCAACACCATTTGTCAGAGAATTGCCTTTCCCCACTATATGGCCATGACAGCTTTATCATCGATTTGATACTGACATGTAAGCGGTTTTATTTCTGCATTTTAAATATGGTATTTTGCAAATACCATATTGCTTTATAGTAAAATTTGCAGTCAGGTAACATAATACCTCCATTTCTCTCCTTTTTTCCTCAAGATTGCTTTACTGATAGAAGCCTTTGATTTATTGTTCCATACAAATTTCAACAATTTTTGTTCAATTTCATTGAAAAATGCTGCTGGTATTTTTATAGAAATTAATTTTAATTAATTTAAATTAATTAAATCTATATATAATTTTAGGCAGGATAATCATTTTGATTATATTGATTGTCCCCAACCATAAGCATAAGATAGCCTTTCATCTCCTTGTGTAGCTAAGTCCTTTAATAACATTTTATAGTATTCATTGTCTAGGTCCTTCACCTGAGTTATTTGAATATCCTTTGAGGCAATTGTAAATGGAGTTATTTTCCTGATATCTTTTCCTTGTCATTTGCTGTTTTCATATAAAAATGCTTCAGATTTTTGTATGTTGATTTTATAATCTGCCACTATGCTAGTTTTTGTTTCTGATATCTTTTAGTGGATTCCTTAGGCTTTTCCATATATAATATCATATATCCATGAATAATGATTGTTTCACTTCTCTTCCAACTTGAATTCCTTTTATCTCCTATTTTTGTGGGTAAATCTGGTCAAAACCTCTCATACTAGCTAAACAGAAATGGTGTCAGTGGGCATTCTGTCTGGTATTATTTTGTTTGGAATTCCTTAGGCTTCTTGGATCACGATGCCTGGTTCATTCCCCAGACATAGATGGTTCTCAACAATTATTTCTAAAAATATATTTTCTATGTCTTTCTCTTTCTCTGCTCTTCTATGATCTCCCATGATATAAATGTTATTAATCTTTGGGTTATCCCAAAGGGATCTAGCACTATTTTAATTTTTTTCTCTTTGTTGTTCTATTTGTGTGTTCTCTGAAATTGTGCTTTTGAGCTCACTAATTCTCTCTATTGTTTGCTGCATATACCCTGTATTTTTTTTAATAATACAATTATAGTATTTTTTAGATCCATTAGTTCTGGTTGTATCTGTCTTATCCTTTCTCAGTGTTTATTCTGTTTCTGTTTTTTACCATCCATTGTTTTTTTGAGTTCCATGAACTCCTCTTCAGGTCTATTCCACAGTTCTGGTGGATTAAGCCTTCTTTGGGTGATTTTTATTTATATATTTTGGTTCCATCATTTGTGATACATTCATCTGCCTCTTCATTTTTATTTTTTATGGATTGTAATACAGATAGACTGCTGCCTTTGCACCTATTGAAGCAACTGGAGAGCTGGTACCAGCAAGGGGTAATAGACAGAAAGAAGCAGGGGCAGTAGGGAGACAAAAATCACTTACTGTGAGTAATAGGGATTCAAACTTTCTATCATGCTATGGGTGCCAGAGTTGTGTGGTGGAAAATCTACATTGATCCCTTCATTTAGACAAGTTCCTCTTATAGTCTCATGTCAGTTTTCTCTTCTAGGCTGTATGAACCCCGGAGGCTGCATTAGGCATGATTATAGTGGAGACAGGGTCACAAACCCGGAGCTGTTCTCTTTTCCAGTACAGAGTCTTATCCTGGGGTGTTTGCTTCTGTTGTTCACAGTACTTAAACTCTGCTTAGTAACATTGTTAAATTACAGTCTCTGTTTTATATCCTGGGTAGGGTAGAGGGGGGCATGGCAGGTATTGTATATCACAGCCTCAGGCTGCAAGTAGTACCCATCCTGTGAAGAGACACAGGTGATCCGACCTGGTTCTCCCTGCCAGTTCAGACTCCAGCTGTTTTTATTGGGATCTTCAGACTCACACCAGTAATCATCACTCTAAACCCCTGCTCCTATAGTTCCCCGATAGTGTACCCTCTGTCCTAGATGCCAACTCTGTGCAATGCCTGGATGCCTTATCTTGTGTGGTGTGGGGTCTCCCAATGTGCCTCTGAGTTAACAAATATAAGGGTGCCCTGTCTAGCCGCCACCCTTCCACCTCATGGGTTGCCATACTGAGATATTACTGTAAACACAGTTCAATTCAAGTTTCACCTGCCTTTTCCATGGGACCATTGTCCCTTTCGTGAGCTGTAGTTGAGTTATCTTTCAGGGAAATTTAAGTTTTCTCTGTTGCAATTTAGTTTTGAGAATATGGAGAAGAGAGTTCTGGCATCTTCATTCTGATGCCATCATGTCAGACTCTTTGCATGTATTTTATTTATTTATTTAAATATTTATTTATTTATACATATAAGAACTGGGGTGGAAGCCAGAGGTGCAGAGGGATGAGAGGATTCACCAGAGAGAGTGGGGAGCAGAACAAGCAGATCTACTGAAATACACTTCTGAGGGGAGCAGCGTGGCCATGTGGGTTGCTCCCTGGCTGGCCCGGGATCAAACTCGTGCTGCTGAGGCTGCAGATTGCTTCATAGTGCTGTGCTTAACTCCTTGCACCAGCAGGGAGGCCTTGCAGGTATTTTAAATAAAATGGAGATATGTTTCACCCCAAATACTTTTCCTACATAATAATAATACAATTGCTATCTTTGAAAATATTAATAAAAATGGCTTCAATATCATACAATATTCTTTTAATTACAAAATTTCCCTAGCTGTCTCCAGCATGTCTTTTAAAGCTGCCTTGTTCAAAGCAGCAGCTAACCAAAGGCCATACGTTGCATTACATTTGGTTCTTTTTTCTTCAGTCTCTTTTATTTTAGTGAAAATACTAAATATTTCCTGAAAATACTAAAGACAGTTATAGAACGTCCCACTTCTAGATTTGCCAAGTTTCCCCTTTAATATGTTTTAACTTTTTTCTCTGTCCTTTGTATTTCTTATAAACTTGAGTTTAGGTCTAAAGTTTGTTTAGATTCAGGTTTTTTTTAGCAAGAGTCCTTCTTTGTTGATGCTCCAAACTTCACATTGTAACACACTGGGAAGCACATAGTAGCTTGTTGTTGACTAAAAAAAAAAATGCATGTTAAGATTAATTAAGTAAAGTGCTGCATCCAGGTTTCACCTTCTCAGTGCTGTAGTTTATCTTACCTTCCCAGCAAAATTTGGGGAGCAGGTGGTATCTTGGGCTTGGATAACCTGTCTTGACCTGATGGTTTCAACATTGATGGATGATCCTAGTTTTAATCTGATTTCTTTAAGCATTGCAAAACAGTGACTTTCTAATCCTGTCATTTCTTCTATACCTATTAGCTATAGCAAATAGATTATTTGCTACACATGGATTATTAGCAAAAAAACTCTTTGCTTAAGAGTTTTTTTCTCATTTTCTGAGATTATTTGGTTGCCTTGATGCACAGTTCCTACTGGAAATACAGGACAAATATTTAAATATGGGACATACACTCTCAACAACCTTGATCTCTCTAAAGAACCAGTATCAAGTTTTTTGATCATACTGCAATTAAATAATAAATTTGCTAGAATATAAATAAAATAACATATATTTATATATTTAAATATTTCCTAAATAAATTTGGGGTTAGGTGTGAATTAAATATAAAAATTAATAGATATAACAATGATTAACTTAAAATCTGCTCACTTAATATGGATGCTGCTAAAGTAGCAAAATATCAAGCAAATAGATAGTAAGGTTCAGCAAAGAAAAAAAGATGAAAGACAAATACCTAAGCAATATTATGGCAGGAAAATTTGACACAATGTATAATTTTTATAGAAGAAAAAGTTTGCCAAGAACAAATAGAAGACTTGAATGTAACCATTGAACAAATTGAATCAAAAGTTAAAAATGTTCCTCCAAAAAACAAAATTCCCCTTAGGTTTGAAAGATTTATGAGAGAGTACTACCAAACAACCAAAGAACAAATAATCCTTGTCTTATACAAACTGTTCCAGGAAATAGCAAACAAGGATAGAACCCACAACTATTTTATGAGGATAATATAAAACTGATATTAAACCAGACAACAGCAATGCAAAAAGAAAGAATGATGAATGAATAAAAGATAAGGAAAAAGAAAGAAAGTTAAAGACCATTAGGCTGCTATTAACCAAAATTATTCTTTACTTTCTTAGGTACATAATCAGATACTATCTCCCAACATCCCTTGCAGTTGGGTAGGGGCAAATGACAGTGTTCTCTTCAGTAGGGTATAAATAGAAATGATCTCTGTCACAGCCACACATGAAAAATTTAAAAAAAAATTCAAGCACAGCCCTTCATACTCTTTCTTTTGAGACTGACTGTAGCAGTGATCATGACCTGGTTAGTATAGAAGACTCAAATTCAAGATGGCAGAATCTCTGCCAATCTGGATTCTAGAAAGGCTTGTATAGCAGGGAAATTATTTGTGTTACAGAATGTATCTCTGAGAAAAGGAAAGCATCTTCACAGTGCAGTGGCCCAAGGAGTGGACACCATTTTCCCTACTCCCACTTTGATGCAAAGTGTGAGTCCAGAGGAAATTATCTCATACATCTCTGGGTTCTCCTAGACTGACAAAAAATCAAACAAGCATCAGACAGATTGATAAGAAAAAAAAAAAGAAAGCAATTGAGAAGTTTAAAAGTAACTTGTATACCACCTGTGCACATATGTACATGAGAGACCCTGGATGACTGAGTAATTCACCTACTTGACTTTAGATGCCATGCTGATTAAGCTAGGATAGAAGAGGTTGGGGGAAGAAAGGGAAACTCATTTATGGGGCTTACTGGGGGAAAAAAAGTTACTTATATTTTCTCCATTGAAAATACGTAAGGGCATTAGGTCTTTCTAGAAAAGACACTTACAGAGAGAAGTTTAGATATAAACATCAAAAAACAACTTCCACCAGCCTTTAGAGTCCCTCCATGAAATAAATACCTTGCCAAAGATGTGTTTTGGGGTGGCAGATTTTTTTAAATTTATGCATACAAGAACTGGGGTGGAGGCCAGAGGTACAGAGGCTGAGAGGATTCACCAGAGACAAAGTGGGGAGCAAAACAGGTGGATCATCTGAAATACACTGCTGAGGGGAGCAGTGGGCGATGCAGGAGAGGTCTGCTGCACCATATGGCTTAGTTCCCTGGCCAGGGATCTGGATAAAACTCATGTTGTAGTGGCCTGTGATAACTTAATAGCATGGTGTCTTTAACCCCTGCACCACCAGGGATGCCCTCATCTGAGTTCTTAAGAACTCAGGACAAGACTTAAAAGCAGACAAATAGAGATAATTTTTTTAAAAGGTTTATTTACAAGGGAAGTAAGAGGGAGGGGAGAGAGAGAGATTGAGAGAGAGAGAGAGAGAGAGAGAGAGAGAGAGAGAGAGAGAGAGATTAACCAACACTTTCTGTGCTGAGGCACAGATGAAAGTCTAAGTTGGGAAAGCAAGGAAGAGAGGGAGAGTACCCATGTATGTAATTTTTGTTCAGCAAGCTGCTTAACTCTGCCCCTAGTTCCCAGAAGCCCCTCCATTTAGGAAGTCAGGTTGACAACATGCTGGGAGGTGTAGATTATGGCACCTGTGATCTTATGAGTGTGGAGGTGGGGGTAGAGTCCTTTTAGGACATCATTCACTGGCTGGGAGTCTGCTTCTCACTGTCGGTCTAACAGGAATACCAGCAGATCAGAGAAAGGAGGATAGCAGTTTCTTAATTGGAAGAAAAAGAACAGAAAGTTGAGATGGTATGAAAATCAAATCTCAGAAGGCAACTGCTTTTGTGATTTTAATTTTGGAACCACACATACCATTTTCCATAGTTAAAAAACTTTAAATATAAAAATAAATTCCTGAAAGTAAAAAATTAATTCAAATAAAGAAACACAGGATTTCTCTCTACTGTCTTTGCATTTCTCCTATATGTCTAAAATTATTTTGAAGTAATTTTTTAAAATTGAGTGGTATATAATCAAAGTTATATATCAAATCAATAATCACAAAGAGAAGTTTTTAAATGTGTGTGTGTGTGTGTGTGTGTGTGTGTGTGACATGGGCTAAAAAAAATAGCCCATGAAAAACGTCCTCACTATAATTCCCGTATATTGCAAATATGTTACTTTAAAATAGGAAAAGAGACTTTGCAGATGTAGTGAAGATTATGTACCTTATAGGAAGAAAATTATCATGGATTATCCAGGTAGGTCCAATTTAATCACATAAACCCTTAAAAGCACATATTTGTCTCTGACTGGAAATGCAAGAGATGTGGCAGAAGGGAAAGTCAGAGAAATTCAAATTATGAGGTAGAGAGACTTCCTGTGTAAGAACTGGAGAGAGGATTCTAGAAGCTAATATGGCCTCATGCAGACAGACAGCAAAGAAATAGAGAATTCAATCTAATATCCCCAAGGAATGGATTTGTGCATCAATCCAAATGAGCTTGGGAGTAGATTCTAATCCAAATTTTCCAGTAAGAATTCAGGCTAGCCAACATCTTAATATTGGATTGTGAAATTTGCAACAGAGAAACCAGCTTTGTCAACCTGGGCCTGTTACATGCAAAGGTGTGAGGTGGTATATTTGTGTTGTTTCAAGATTCTAAGTTTGTGCTAATGTTACAGCAGCAACAGAAAAGTAATTCACTAGAAAACATAATATTTTGTCTGTATATTACTGGAGGAATATATTGTTAGAACAGAGAGATACACAATAAATGTGAAACTTCATTCTGAGTTGCCTTAATTATAATAACTGCACTGGCATTTCTTTTTGAAACCATTAATAGATATATATGAGTCATTCTACAAAGAAATAAATAAGAGATTCAGGGGGCCTCCCTAGTGGTGCAGGGAGTTAAGCCTCAGTACTATGAAGCTATAGGCATCCACTGTAGCACGAGTTCGAGTTTGATCCCCTGGCCTGCCAGGGACCTAACCCACATGGCACAGCAGACCTATCCTGTCTTGCCTGCTGTTCCTCTCAGCAGTGTATTTCAGTGAGTCTGCCTGTTCCGTTCCCCACTCTGTCTCTGGTGAATCCTCTCACCCCCTGGACCTCTGACCTACACCCCAGCTCTTATATGCATAAATCAATAAACTAAATCTCAAAAAAAAACCAAAACCCAAGAGATTCAAACTGGAATAATTTGAGAATTTAATAAAAACTGTACAAAGTATGGTTAGATTATAAGAGAGCACACAAGGAGTAGTGCAGGAACCTACCACCCGAAGACCTCGTGGAGCAAGGGAGTCATTCCTGAAAGAGGAGAGCTGTGTGATGGCAGCTCCCTGATAATCCTTTCTCCCTCTCTTCTTGCGTTTTAGTTTGAACTGTTCACTATGGTACTTTCAAAATGTCAAATCGCTTTCTACTAGAGTTCCTGTTTATTTGAGAGTGTAGTGCATGGTCACACATACTCATCATGTCCCTCCAAAAATGATCAATCGGGGCCTCTCTAGTGGTGCAAGGGGTTAAGACACAGCCTATGAAGCTGTCCGCGGAGTTCCATCCCCGGCCAGGGAGCTGCCCACATAGCACAGCAGACCTCGCCTGCCTCGCCTGCTGCTCCCCTCAGCAGTGTATTTGAGTCGGTCCGCCTCTTCTGTTCCCAACTTTGTCTCTAGTGAATCCTCTCACTCTCCACACCTCTAGTTTACACCCCAGTTCCTGTATGCATAAATAAATAAATCTTTGAAAAAAAATTATCAATCCTGATTCATCTTTTTCATCTATATCTCCACTGTCCCAGTGTTAGTTTTGGTATTTTAAGAAGTAAATATGAATACAGGACAAAATGAACAAGAGATTTATGGGGAAAATACCTCTGATGAAAAAGGTGAAGGGAGCCAGAGGATGCTAGCAGAGTTACTAAGACAGATCTTACCTCTGTGAAGCAGAGAAGGGAGGAAGGAAAGTTAGGTAGAAATCTTTGGCTCAGAGCAAGAAACTTTCAGTAAAACCCATGCAGAAATCTGGAGCCAAGGCTGCTTGTCAGATGAGTCTTCCATCTCCTAGGAATCCTTAGATCTTTGTTGTGCTTGGATACTAAGAATAGTCCATAGCAAGCATGGCCTCTGTGCAAACTGGTGATGAAACCATTTCAGAGAATAGCTGCCGGAGCCAGTCTATTATATTCTCTGCTGGGGAAGATCTTAAAGGAAAGTTTTCATGGTAGCACAGTACCCTCTCACCCAGATAATTTGAAGTAAACCCTTAGCATTATACCATTTCATCTTCATAGTTCTGTTTAATGAAATTAGCATAATTCCTATGCCAAAATTTATCAAACACAGGAGATGGGAAATAAAAATGACCTACAGGTTAATCTCATTTTACTAATGTAAGTACCTTGAGTAAAATGTTATCAAATAGAATTAAGTAAAAAATACACACACACACACACAAACATTCATCCCAGGACTACACGGGCAACAACCAATGAAATTCACCATATTGGCAGTTCAAAGTAAAAATACTGTAGTAAAATTTGCATTATATGCAAATAGTTCCCTAACACATCAATTGCATTGGAATAAATTTTCATTTTCATGATAAGCATAAAAGCAGAACTGAGAGAATAGCAAATAATATCTCTATATCCACTTGAAGTAGCACTGAGAAAATACTTCAGAAAACGGTGGGAGCCTGATGGATCACTTGGCTTAACCTTCCTCTTCCCCCAACTCCCGATAGTACATACCTTAGATGTTCCTCAGCAAGAATTCAATCTCATTTCCTTGATGTGCACGTATCGATCAATTTCTACATGTGTGTCAGAAAGAATGAGGTGGAATCAAACACACCTTTGATATTAAGATTTTGCGGTCAAAACTGAAAGGGAATTCTCTATGGAAGTTTTAATCATTTGGAGAATTGACTTTATTCTTTGATTTTTCAGGTTGTTCACCATGAGCGTTCTCTTTTTTCTTTTTTCCCAAAGGTGACCAATTTTAAAAGAAATTTTACTAAGGTTCTCATCAATGACTAATCACATAGGAATACATTTTTATCTTATTTATTTATTTTCTTCAGATGCTACTAGTGAATAAATTTAAGCTCCCATTCCACATAGGAAAAAAATGATAAAACATATGAAGTGTTGGCAATGTCAGTACAGTATTTCCATACTGTAGCAAATTTTTGAAGAAAGCTTCATCTTTCTGTAATTTGGGAAAGGAATGGAAGAGTACAGGAAAAGTTACCAAATGGACATAGTTACCAATTTTTTTTATTTATTGTAATATATTTATAATTTTAGGTCCCATAACATTTTCTCGGATGAATACATTTTGGAGGCTATATTTTTCTCTACTGAAATTTAGACTGATCACTGAATTATTGAAGAAATACTTTCCACTTTTTAGCCTTTATATATATTATTTTCTTCCACAACTCCTTGTGACTTGACCTTTTAAGTAAGGTGAATTTACTGGGCTGTAAAAGCTAAATATAAAATAATTTTAAGGGTATTAATTTCTCATTTTTGCAAATAAACCTTCACTTGTTCCAACCGGTTTTTCACTCTGTTAATAAAGTGTATTCTAACATAATTCTTAATGTTTTCAGTAGTTATATGTAATGAGTTTTTAACCACTTCATAAATATTTTTTGAAACATGTGTTGAAGATGGCAAGTTTACGGTTTAATTTTTATATAACGACATAATAGTTACAGAAGCAAATTGCATTTTGTAGATGGATATTAAAATTCTGCTTTCATTTTCTTCAAGAAAATTAGGAGCAGATTCTTGCTTTTGGTCTTTGGAATTTTTATTCTATTTCAAAGAACAGAAACTGTCCTCTTAATAAAAATTGTTTAAAAGACTTATGACCTCATGTATAAATGGAATCTATAAACAAACATCCCCCTCCCCAAGTTATTAGCTACAGAAAACAGATTATTGCCAGAGACAGAGGGTGAGAGTGGTATTTAAAGTAGGGTTGGTGAGGAGGTGGTGGGTAGAGGGGTAGGGAACTGAGGGGAAACGGCATAAAAAAGACAAAAGTTACAAACTTTAAGTTATAAAATAAATGTCCTGATAGTGTATTATATAGCAGAGTGACTGTAGTTAATATTACTATATTTTGGGCCTCTCTGGTGGTGAAGCAGGTTGAGTGCAGCGCTGTGGCACGTGGGTTCGATTCCTGGCCAGCCAGGGAGAGACCCATATGGCACGGCAGACCTCTCCTGTTTTGCCCGCTGCTCCCCGCAGCAGTGTTTTCAGTCCGTCTGCCTGTTTTGCTCCCCATTCTCACCCTCCCATGTCTCTGGCCTGTACCCCAGCTCTTGTATAAATAGATAAATCTTTAAAAAAATAGTGATACTTAGGGCTTCCCTGGTGGCACAAGGGGTTAAGCACTGCACTATGAAGCAATCCACAGCCTCAATCCACAGCAGCATGAGTTCGATCCCCGGCTGTCCAGGGAGCAACCCACATGGTGAGGCGGACCTCTCTGTCTTTCCCACTGCTCCCCTCAGCAGTGCGTTTCAGTCAGTCTGCCTTTTCTGTTCCCTGCTCTGTCTCTGGTGAATTCTCTCACCCCCTGCATCTCTGGCCTGTACCCCAGCTTTTGTACGCATAAATAAATAAATCTTTTTTAAAAAATTAAAAAATAGTAATACTTGAAAGTTGCTAATAATGCTTAAAAGTTGCATAATTAAAAGTTGCTAAGAGAGTAAATACTTATTACAAGGAAGAAAATCTGTAGCCATGTATTGGGATAGAAATTAACTAGAATTATTGTGGTAATCATTTCACAATATATACAAATATCAAATCAAGACCTCCCTGGTGGCGCAGGGGTTAAAGTCTCAGTGCTATCAAGCTATGGGCAGACACTGGGCATGAGTTTGATCCCCAGCCAGGGAGCTAACCCACATGGCGAAGCAGACCTTGCCTGTCTTACCTGCTGCTCCCCTCAGCAGGGTATTTCAGTAGATCTGCTTGTTCTGCTCCCCCACTCTGTCTCTGATGAGTCCTCTAACCCCCCACACGTAGTTCTTCTATGAGTAAATAAATAAATAAATCTTTTAAAAAAATCAAATCAATATGTTGAAACTAATGCTATATGTCAATGATACTTCAATAAAAAATTTGATGAGACTATTCAACTATGAAGTTTAAATAGATGTTATTGGTATAGAAAAATTAAAAAAGCCCTGACTCTGGAGTTAGACTACTTGATTTTAAATCATGGCATTGTCACTTGACTTCTGCTACTTTTGGAGTGGCCTTGCATCCCTGGATACTTGGGCCAGCTGGAGGGACCTCCCAGACTAGGCACAAACTGAGCTGCTTCTCTAGCCAGGATGAAGGGCTGAACTCTGCCCACTGACAGCCAGACACTGCCTAAGCCCAGCTGGAAAAGTCCTGTCAAGTGCTATGGTCTGAACTCTGTCCATGACCTTCTGAGCAAGGGGGCTGCTGAGAAGCAGGTGAAGCTGAGTGGCCATTTTGGGAGTCTTTAAAAGGCTCTTTTTCATTGGAACAGCTGTGGAAGTCTGTTGTCTACCTGCCTAAACTGCAGCAGGCTGCACCCTGCTGGTTCCTATAGCTGCAATTCCACCGGGGACCATCTTCACCTGCCCTGTTCATCAGATTTTTTTGTTGTTGTTCACCAAAGGCTTTTGTTAAAATTTTAGTGTACATGTCAAGTAAATAGTTGGGATATGACATCTGAGTTTCAAAGTAGAGGCCAAGGCTAGAGATAGGAATTTGGAGCTAGCAGTGTGTAAATAGCACTTAAATCCACAAGACTGGACCACCAACTCTAAATCGCTAATAGTCTGTAATTCTTTTGAAGAAAGACAAAAGCTTCTTCAAAGCTTGCACACAAAAGTTGGTTCTCTGAATATAGAAATAATAGACTTTCTGAAAAATGGCTGTACTCATATCTCTGGGTACACACATATTAATCACTTTTATGAGGGCTTCCAAGTGTCATTTAATAAATTGTGTGGTCCTCAGCCACAGTAAGTGGAGTCCACTTCTTCTGGCAGCCTGGAAAGAAAGAATTTTATATCTTGAAGGGTACAGTGGAAGATAAATTAAGTCATTCTCTTTTTAAATGTCAGTAACCTCAGTGATTTTCTTGAATATGAAAGTGTTTAGTTTATTAATATGCTGCTCACCCTTCTAATAATCTGCCAATGAAGATGCCCATGATTATTTAAGGCAGAAACCACATGTGGGAGTCAAATGAGTGAGACTGTGCTTTCTCAGTGCCCCCAAAGGGTATTGTAGATTTTCCACCATAGATACTTATAGGGTCTTCCAAACTGACTGATCATTATAATCACCAATAGTGATTTTGAGAATCCACCTTTAGGAACTCTTAGTCAATATTTCTGAGATGGAGTACAAAAATTTGGAGATTTAGAGCCTCCCTGTGGCGCAAGGGGTTAAGTCTTAGCACTATGAAGCTATAGGCAGCCACTGAAGCACGAGTTCGATGTCTGGTCAGGGAGCTACCTACATGGCACAGCAGACCTCTCCTGTCTCTCCCACTGCTTCCCTCAGCAGTGTATTTCAGTCAGTCTGCCTGTTCTGTTTCCCACTCTGTCTCTGATAAATCCTTTTACCCCTCTCCCCCGACACTTTTGGCCTATACCCCAGCTCTTCTATGCATAAATAAAATAAATCTTTTTTTAAAATTTGCATATTTAGCTAGTGCTGACTTTGGGGAATATTGGTAAACCCCAACAGTTTTTAAAAATTTTTAATTTTTTTCCTTCTCTACAAGTGTGTTTCTCATGTGTCATTTTCCTTCCCTAGTACAGGGAAAAGTATTAGGCTTTGTTTATTTGTTGTTTTTTTTTAATTTATTTATTTATGCGTGCAAGAACTGAGATACAGGTCAGAGGTGAGGGGGCGGGGGGGGGGTGAGAGGATTCACCAGAGACAGAGTGGGGAACAGAACAGGCAGATTGACTGAAATACACTACTGAGGGGAGCAGCAGGCGAGATAGGAGAGGTCTGCTGTGCCATGTGGGTATCTCCCTGGCTGGGGATCAAACTCGTGCTGCAGTGGCTGTGGACAGCTTCATAGGTTGTGTCTTAACCCCTTCTGCCATCAGGGAGGCCCTGCTTCTTTGTTTTTTTATATCTGTTTTTCTTTTCTGGTTGTTAGCAGGGAGTCAGAATTTGAGATGAAGTGGGGTGAGCTATGGAAATACCAGGTTCAAATTGTTGAAAATTTTCTACTGTGACCTCCAAATCACTCCCAATCTGATGACCTCACATAAGACTATTTTTCTTTGTTAATCTAAGCCTTTCAAGTTAGTAAGCCTCCAATAGGGTTTAGATACAAACATTATTTTAGGAAAAAAAAAACAAAAAAGAAGAAACTTCCTATCAAATTGTTAACTCTGCCACAGTACCACTCCTAAAACTTGAGAGGATCATTTCAGTATTTTGGAAAAGGAGAATTAACAAAATAGAACAGCTTCGAAGATGTTTACTTCTTTAAGGGGCTGGACCAAGTGCTTTTCTCCCTTTCACAGTAATGGACCTCCGATTCTATCTCTGAACTTGTTGGGAGTGTCTGTGGTCCTCATGTTGGAAATCTGTGCTTTAAATCTATTCTCCATAGTGAAGCCAGAAGGAAAATTTTGAAATATAGATAAGAACATATAACGCCACTGTTAAAATTCTTAAGTGGCTTCTCTTGCTCTTAAAAGTTAGACTCTTTTGGGCCTCCCCTGGTGGTGCAGGCGGTTGAGCTCTATGCTGTGAAGCTCTCCTCAGCCTCTGCAGCATCAGTTCCATCCCAGCTGGTGAGGGCCCCACATGGCATGGTAGACCTCTCCTGTCTCACCCACTGCTCCCCTCAGCAGTGTATTTTGTCAGTCTGCCTGTTCTGTTCCCCGCGCTGTCTCTGGTGAATCCTCTCACCCTCCCGCACATCTGGCCTATACCCCGGTTCTTGTATAAATAAATAAATAAATATTTTTTAAAAAAATAAAGAAAGAAAAGCTAGACTCTTTTAACAGCCTCTTCCTCAAAAGGTCTTCATAAAGTATCTGAGACTCACCTCTCCTACCTAATCTTACAATGCTCTGTCTTCCTTCCCACTGTGCTGTAGAGCCACACTGGTCTCCTTCAGGCCACTTTCCCTGCTCTTTTCTGTACTTGCATTATCTTCCCTCCATCTTCATTGGGCTGATATTTTTTCCCCACAGTTTAGCCTCAGGTATAATACGGAATTCTTATTTTCTGCATAATGTGTTAGCTAGTTTTTTTCTGTTTTCACAATTTTTTTACTGGTTTAATGTGAGTCTTCTCATTACAATGTAGCTCAGGGAACAGGGATCTTATTGGATTCATTTACCAATGAAAGAGCTGTGTTTTTAACAGTGTGTGGCCCAAGGTGTCCACGCAGTTAAGTATTTGCTGAATCAGTAAATGGATAAGCAAGAGAGAAATTAGCAGGGATGGTAAGAATCAAATTAACAAAGGTGATTAAGTCAGGGATAGATTTAGTAATATTGGAAGGAAGAAAAGGCTTGAATGTTTTACTTTCCACTCTTTCCCAACATATATGGGAGAAAAATAACTATGGATGATTTTAAGTTTCCTTTTCATGTTTTTATCTATTTTGCAAATTTACTAAAACAACCATGTTTTACTTGGAAGCCAAAAAATTGAAATAAAATGTAAACATAATTATAAATACTTGTCAAGATTAGCATCTCTGGAGAACATTGGCCTCCACATTCTTGCATATAAACCATCTCTTTTGTTTAATACAAAAGACCTAGTCATTTATTTTGGTGTAAAGTCATATGTTAGAATATTTTCTGAGTAGTTATCTGTCTGGGTTTTTTTGGACATCACTGAGGAAAAACATAAGATTTAAATGGTCTCCATGGAAACTAACTCAGGGCCAACACTGATCCTTGAGAATAACAGTGGTGGATATTCCAGAACTAGCACATTTTTGCATTTTCTCTGAGTTGGGGTGCACTTTGTGTATTTAGTTACCTGAACCATAGTTTTAGGAAACTTCTTTTTTTTTTTTTCAAGATTTATTTATTTTTATACAAGAGCTGGGGTACAGGCCAGGGGCGTGGGAGGATGAGAGGATTCACCAGAGACAATGGGGAGCAAAGCAGGCACATCTACTGAAATACACTGCTGAGGGGAGCAGCAGATGAGACAGGAGAGGTCTGCTTCACCATGTGGGTTGCTCCCTGGCCGGATTGAACTCCTGATGCTCCAGCACTGAGACTTTAACCCCTGTGCCACCAGGGAGGACCTCATTAGGAATATTCTTAATAAAACTAGGTTTTAGTTATTGTTGTTAGTTCTAAGTGTGTAGTGAAAAATACAATGTGTACTTGCACAATCTGTGCTGTGCTTTAACTCTTACTAAGGAGCAAGCAGCTTTACTAGCATTCTTTTTTGAAATATGTTTGTTAGCAGTAGACTAGGGCTGCAATCTCTGAGCCTATGAATGACAATATAAACATTTTTTTAATTTTTTTTAAAGATTTATTTATTTATACATACAAGTACCAGGGTATAGGCCAGAGGTGTGGGGGGTGGGAGGATTCACCAGAGACAGAGTGAGGAGCAGAACAGGCATATTGACTGAAATACACTGCTGAGGGGAGCAATGGGGAAGTCAGGAGAGGTCTGCTGCACCATGTGGGTAGCTCCCTGGCCAAGGATCGAACTTGTGCTGCAGTAGCTGCAAGAGGCCCTAAACTTTTTATTTTTAATTTGTGCCATTCTTTGTTAACGTGTTAAGTTCTGTGACTTTGGGCTTTTATTTGTGATTATTCCCTGGTCTCTCTTGGCTTATATGTTACATCAGTAGGCTGGAGATAGGTTCTGATGAGGCTCAGATGATTTTTGCCATGAGGATGAAGCAAACAATGGTTCAATGATTGGTATTGGAAAAGTTATTCTTGGCCATCGAGAGCAAGTAAGACAAAGTCTCATGACTGAGAGATAACTGGTAATTGCAGCCCTAATAGATTTTTGGAATGGCTGGGTTTTGCAAGGTCTGGATCAGAAAAATCAGATCTGGATTAAATTTTTTTTAATGATTTATTTATTTATGCATACAAGAGCAGGGGCACAGGCCAGAGATGCGGAGGGTGAGAGGATCCACCAGAGAGAGAGCAGGGAACAGAACAGGAAGACTAACTGAAATACACTGATGAGGGGAGCAGTGGGCGAGACAGGAGAGGTCTGCTTCTCCATTTGGGTTGCTCCCTGGCCAGCAGGGGAATCAAACTCGTGCTGCAGAGGCTGTGAATTCTTCATAGTGCGGTGCTTAACCCTTTGCACCACGAGGGAGGCCCAGATCTGGATTAAATTTGAAGGGGCTACTACTGGGAATTCTTTTAGACAATGTTTAGGGTATATTTGCCATTTGAACTTCTGGATTTGTTTGATTGCTGGTAAGAGATAAAATTCTAATGACTCAGTTTCTAAGGAAGGTTTGTTTCAGGGAAAAACTGTTTGATTTGATGAAAGCCTTCTGAGAGTACAAGAATGCAGTCCAGAACCTCCAAGTTCATGGGCATGCACTAGGGTACTTTTTGTATGAGACAGACACACCAGGTTTTGATAACTGTCTTTGGTGTGACACCACTGTATGCAAGGCAAAATTTTGTGAACTCCACTGTCCTTCCCCACACCTTAGTTTGGGGGACTTAATTTTTGTTTCTATAGATTCTGTTGCAGAATACCCTAGACTGACTTTGGAAACCATGAGATGGTGAATAAGACTATGAGCCTTGATTGGTAATTGATCTAATTTTTTTTCTCCTTCCAAAGACTAAGGTATGTAGGATGGCAACTGCAACCATGTGACCTCTGTTGTCAATATTTTGCAGATTGGGGAATTTAATTTTTAGTCCATGGAAAGATCCTGGTTTTGATTTTGGCTTTTAAGTTTTTAATTTTTATAATTTTAATTTTGGGAAGGTTTTTTTTGTTTTTGTATAGGGACCTGCAATTCATTTTCCCTTTCATCTCTTTCAGACTTTTTGTTTGTTTGTTTTATAGGTACATGTGTAGTTAAGGTGAACAAACAGCCTGGCTACTTCAAGTGAATAAAACTGCCTTTCCATCAGGCAGTGGGGAAAAGAGAAAGCTCTGTGTCTTTGCAAATATGAGTATAACAGCATTTGCATAAGATATTCCATGAGGAATGAAAACGAAGGCAGCTGTTTGTGTCCATATGTTGTATGTCTGTATGTTTTCCACTTTGTGTCTAACTGTTCTGGACTCCAGAGACTTGGTGTAGATGGTGCTTATTGAAATTTTGAGCTCAGAAATATGTTGGAAACTGGTACAAGTACTTCCAGGAAACTTGGCCTGGGATACTTTTTGGTGAATGAGAACAAATTTGGAATTTAATGGGTTGGTTTGAAACATAGATGCCTATAAAATTGTGGTATTGTCATGTTCTATTTTCTTTTTTATCTGTACATTAGTGTGGGGTACATCCTTCACAAAGGAGGCAGCCTAATGTGTATTGCTTAAGACATTAAACATCAGGTAAAATGGAAGCTAGAGACTTAAATGGTTATTTTTTTGAAGGTTAAGAATTTCAATTATGGAATCAAAATAAGTTAAGGCTTGTCTGTCAGTACTCTGCTGACTGACAAAGCTGGAGCTTTAACTGTCACTGTTTGGTAATTAAATGGTTAATTTCTAAGACTTATGGCAAAATTTCCCAGAAATTTAAATCAGGAAAAATAGGTAGTCTTTTGTTTGACTGAAGAGAAGAAACTCATAAAATATTTCCCTTTCCTCATAACAAAGACATTAGATGAACTTAACCTATTTTGTACTTATCTGGTAAATTGCAACTTAATGGGAAGCATTGTCACTTGAGAGAAATATTTAACCTTGGCATATGCATGAATATTAATATTGGTGTTCTAAAATTTATGCAAAACTTTTAAAGTGTCATGTTCTGCTATAGTATTACTTGTCAATTTTGATTGTTGTTATGTAATTTGTAAGTTATAATGTTGAACAAATTTCCTTTTCAATTGTTATTATCGTATTTAAATTTTTGATTATTTCAAAGTTTTGACATTTGCAGAAATTGTTCCTGGAGAAATTAATAGGAGAAAGACTTCTTAACATATTGTTAAAACCCCTGCTAATTGAAAAATGATGGTAATTGTTCTTATTACTCATGGAAATATGTCTATCTTTACACAATATCAATAGGTAATTTTATTTGTTTTTCCTTAAAATAGAGAATTAGACCCATAGTACATTAATGAGACTATAATTGGAATGTCTTTTGGTAGTTAAAACTGAACAGAACCAAGAAGAAGGGAGGCTGCACTTTGTCTTTCAGATTCCAGAGGCCTCCAAGGATGATGGGGAAACTTGTCTGGAGACCACAGAGAGAAACGTTTTGGGAATCTTGAGAAGAGGAAATTTCAGTAGTTTGGTGATACCATACTACGGCTTTGCTCTCAAAGCCTGTACAAGTCAAATGCTGAGAGCTCAATGTAAGCTTCCTTATGGAAAGTTCCAACAAAAATCCTGCTTGGTTATTCTGCCTTATGAGATTAAGCAAAAATAGATCAAATCAATTTGAATTAGATGTAGTTTACAAAAGCATTTGGCTATCTTATTTGATGAAGTTGGATGAAGATAGAGAGAAATGATTTTAATAGTTGCCTCTTTTAACTATTTTTGAGATTTTCTTGTTTTCTTCACTGTGTTTTTCTGATAATGGCTATTTGTTTCACTTCCATCTTCAGTATTTATTTATTTATTTTGGCTTAGACTGGTTGACTATTATCCTGAAGTGAAGGATTTTGCCAATTGGCTACTTATAGACAATGATCAATGACTCAATGCTATTTCCTTTGACTATGCTATAACCCCAGAGAAGACCATCTTCTGAAGCTGCCCTCTCAGCACCCATACATTTGACTTCATCACCATAGACACAGTGACAAAAATTAAAGGGGGGGAGTTGTTAAAGGTATATAAGAGTTGCTCCTATATTAGGAGATAAATATTAAGAGTTTTATCTTCTTGGTGAGTTATTCCCTTGATCATTATATAGTGTCCATCTTTGTCCCTGACTACGTTTTTCAGTTGAAAATCTGCCTTAGTGGATATGAGAATAACAGTTCTGATTTACTCTCTGAGTTATTAGCACATGTGAATTTATTCCAGCCTGCTATTTTTAGTTTGTTTTTGTCTTTTGGTTTTAAATGACTTGTAAACAAAGTATTGATGGATGGAATTTTTTCAGCCATATTGTTAGCCTATGTCTTTTTATTAGTGAATTCACACCACTCACTTTTAGGGAGATTACTGATATGAAATTCTTTTTTTCATTTTGTTTTTGATTGTTTTATTTTTCTGTTGTTTCTTTTTCCATTTCTTTCTCTCTACTCTTTCTGGATGGCTTTCCTTAGTATTTCTATTAATTTCTTTGCTTCTTCATCTGTGGGTGTCTATTCTAGATTGTTGGCTAGGGGTTACCATGGAGTTTTACTTTAATTCCTATTTTTTAGGTCAGTTATGAGCTGATGTCTGCTCTCTGACATTTTCTTCCCACCCCCCCTTCCCTTAGTATTTGGTGTTGTTGACTCATAGTGTTCTTGTTCTTGGTAGTGTTGTTACATTGCTGCTGTCATTTTGCTAAGGAGTTTGTGCTTTGGTTTTTCTGTTTCTGTAGAACTCCTTTTAGCATTACTTGCAGAGTGGGTCTGGTAGTGGCAAACTCCATTAGCTTCTGTTTATCTGAGAAAACCTTTATTACCCCTTCATACTTAATTGATAATATTGCAGGATAGAGGATTCTTGGCTTGCAGCTCTTGTCTTTTAGGATTGTGAATATTTCCTTCCATTCTCCTTGCCTGGAGAGTGTTTTGTCTGAAATCTGGGGAAATCCTAATTTGGGAACAATTACAAGTTATTATTTTTTCCTTGCTTCCTGTAAAATTTTTTCTTTGACTTTTGGTTATTTGACAATGATGTGTCTGGGTGTAAATATTTGTGCATTTAAGAATTTAGGTGTTCCCTCTGCTTGCTGAACTTTCATATGTAATTCATTCTATAGGTTTGGGACATTCTCATTTATTATTTTTTGGAGTAGGTTTTCTATTCCTATTTCTTTTTTGTCCCTTTCTGGGAGTATGATCATTCATAGCTTTCCTCTTCTAATTGAGTCTGATATTTCTTGTAGGGTTTCCTCTTTTTTTTTTTTTTTTTTTTTGTCTTGGAACTCTTCTTCTAAGTGTGTAATTTGTTCATTTGAGTCTTCTAAAGCTGAAATTATTTCTTCTGCCATTTTGATTCTATTTAAATCACTACATTTGTCTGCATTTCATTCAGATCTCTTTTTGTGAGCTTTTTATATATTCACTCACTTTAGTGAAGAACTCTCTTTGTTTCTGGATCTCCTTTCTGAGGTATTGCGCTTGCCTATCTGTCTTTGAATGACCTTTCAATATCACATTTTACATTTTTAATATTGTTTGAAGTCATTGTCAGGTATTCTCTCTATTTCCTTCTCCTTTATATTTGCCCGGGACTTCTATCCTCCTCACTTTGCTTTGCCACTTGTGTTGAGATGTTCCTTGCTGCCTAGGCATGTATATTGCCTTTTTTTTTTTTCTTATTTATAGCTCTTTATGCCTGTGTATATGGTTGGGTCACTGGGAATTTACCTTTGTTTGTCTTCTTCTTAGTTTAGCTTGGCGTGAGGTAGAGGTGGGGGAGAGGGCAGCCTAAAGCTTTAATACTCGATCTCAGTTTGAGGAGTGACATTAGTCACCTCTACCTCTTGTTTTGCTCCACAGACGCTGTATTCAGTGCCTAGGTTGTCTCACTTCTCTTCCCACGGAGTCCTAGGGCAGGTTAGGGTTAAGTAGGCAGCTTCAGGAACAGCACCAGGGAGTTCAAGAGGCTTCTGAGATAAGGACAGTAAATTCTAAGAGCTGCTAACCAAAACATATTTCAGAGATGAGGTCAGAAATCCAGGAGGACTGAAGAGGACAGTAAGTTTTAAGGCTAAAATTTAAGGCTAATGAGGACAATAAATTTGAAGAGACATTGGACAGGGAGGTAAAGGAGAAACTCTAAGAGCTGGGAGAATGGGCACATCTTCTAGGAGGAGTATAGCCACTAGGAGAAAGAACCAATCACAAAGTAGAATGATGACATTTTGGAATAGAGAAAAAATGGTTTAAACATCCCCTAGACACGGGCCCATTCCGCTTCCTTGCCCCTCCCAGGCACAGCGCACCTGGGAATCCTGCTTTCTTCCTTCAAATACACTGTTCTTTACTTTCTTGAATAAAGTTTGCTTTTCCTGCTTACTTATCTAGACCGTCTGTGAATTCCCTTTTATGGGTTTGTGGGACAGAACCTGTGGTGGTTCAAGGGCTAAAGTAACAGTGCACTCGGGCTTCACCACCTCTCTATTTTCCTTTGTTCTGAGGGTTGTGATCTATGAAGCTTGGCCCTCCCCGGGGAAGGGCAATGTCAGGGCCACTGCACTCACACTCTTGGACTAGCTTGCCCTAGGCGCAAAGGCAGCACTGCGCGCGTGTACGCATGCGCGTGTACATAGCTAGGTGGGCACAGGTGTCCTGGTTAACACGACGGCCGCCCACCTTGGCAGACGCTGCTCGGTTCTGGGTTCTGTCCTCAGCCGCCTTCTGCAGGAAGTGTACACCCTTCGTTTGCCTTGCCAGAAGATTTATGAGTTCACTCTAAAGTCCTATTTTCTACTGTTAACGCTTTTTATGAATTTGGGCCTGACTGGCCCTGGCTTTTTTGTTTGTTTGTTTTTAAAATCTCTTTGGGAGGAGAGGGAGCGGTCAGTGGCCATTGCTTGGTTCCCAATTCCCCGGTTTGGAGTCTGCCGAGCTCCCACTGCCCCAGGATGGGCGTGGGCCCACTCTCCTGTCAGGAAAAGTCCTCCAAGGAATTTCACAATGTCCTCTGTTTCCCTCAGTGTGGCTTGGGAAGTTGACCCCCAGTCCAGACAGGCTCCCCTCACCTTCTCCTATTCTTTCCCCTCAGCGGCCACCGTTCTTATATCTTGAGCTCTCTGGGGGAAGTCTAGGGACTGTACCGCTGGTTCAGTATCTGGATTTTCCTATGAGCACATATCTGTCTTTTTTGGTAGTTGTTCTCAAGGGAGAGGTGATTCCAGTCTATTTAATCTGTCAATTTGTGCACGGCGTTTCCTTTTTTCTTTTAAAAATAAATTTGCATTGACAAGTGTAACCTAAATGCAGAAAAAGTGCACATACTTCAAACACAGGAAATTTTTAAAAAGTGAAGATTTCCATAAAACCATCAGACACATCAAAAAATAGAACAGTTGCCAGATGCCCCCTCATGTCCTTTTTCCAATTTTGTTCCTTCCATAGAGAAATCAATAACCTTAGGTATGCCATAGGTTGGTTGAGTGAGTTTCTGAACTTAATAAAAATGAAATAATGTAGAACGCACTGTTCTTTACTTGCTCTAAAAGAACAACTTGCTTAAGACTTTACTTTTTAGAGCAGCATTGAGTTTATAATATTATTGAGAGTATGATACAGTAAGGTACAGAGATTTCCCATGTGGGATCCGCAATCCCTTTACTCTCAGGAGGATATTGTCTTGGTGCCCAGAGTTCCTGCTTGCCAGCTAGAAACTGACAGGGGTCCTCTCACCAAGGGCAAAAGTCCTGGTGTGGGGGGCCTCCCTTGTGGTGCAAGGGGTTAAGTCTCAGTACCATGAAGCTATCAGCAGCCACTGCAGCATGAGTTCAATCCCTGGCCAGGGAGCTGACCCACATGGGGCAGCAGACCTCTCCTGTCTCATCTGCTGCTCCCCTCAGCAGTGTGTTTTAGTCAATCTGCCTGTTCTGCTCCCCACTCTGTCTCTTCTCACCCCTCCACCCAAAACTTGCACCTATGGCCTACATCCGAGCTCTTGTATGCTTAGATAAATAAATCTTCAAAAAAAAGTCTTAGTGTGAGGCACATACTGGGAAACCAGTTATCTGCTGAAAACAGCATGCAGAAAATAGAGATAATATGCTTAGATTGGCAGGAACAGTGGAGCCTCCCCCCCCCAGGCAATAGCCTGCTTCCCCCATGCATGTACATTCCCTACTTACCTGCCCCACCTTTGTACTCAATGTTGATAAATACCAGACCATCTTTGGATCTGGGCTGCACATTGCTTCCAGTGTAGCCTCTCTAGGCTCATCATTGCCCTCATAGACTTTAAGTAATCCTTCTGTCATCCAGTACTACTTTAACACTGCTTCCTGGCAAGGCAATATTGCCATGTGTCCTTTTCCCTACATTGCATAACCTCTCCCATTATCAGTATCACTCACTAGAATGGTGCACTTCTTACCAGGGAAAAACCTGCACCAACACATAATTACCCAAAGTCCATAATTTACCTGAGGTTTCACTTTTAATGTTGTATATTCTGTGGGTATGGACAAATGTATAATGACATGCCCATCATTGTAATATCATATAGTGTATGTTCCTTTTTGGGGCCTAATTTTATGTACAGATATATATCTATATGTATAGTTTATTCACCAGTTGTTGGACATTTGGGTTGTTTCCACTTTTTGGTTATTATGAATAATCCTGCCATAAATAAATTTAAGTACAAGTCATTGCATAGACCGACATTCGTTACTCATGTGTAGATTACCTAGGAATGGAATTGTTGAATTATGTGGAAACTATGTTTAATAGTTTGTGAAACTTTTTTTTTTCCTTATTTATTTATTTATATATTTATTTTTAAAGATAGATTTATTTATTTATTTATTTAATTTATTTATGCAGGCACTGGGTATAGTCAGAAGCGTGGGAGGGTAAGAGAATTCACCAGAGCCAGAGCGGGGAGCAGAGCAGGCAGAAGGACCGAGGTAGGTAAGAGAATTCACCAGAGCCAGAGCGGGGAGCAAAGCAGGCAGAAGGACCGAGGTACACTGCTGAGGGGAGCAGCGGGCGGCAGGAGAGGTCTGCACACCATGCGGGACCCTCCTCTGGTTGCCGGGGAGCAGCTGGGGATCGAACCGATGCTGCAGAGGTTGTGGGCAGCTTTGCAACCCAGCACTCAACCGCTGCGCCACCGGGTAGGCCCTGTGAAACTTTTTTTGAATGTGGCTTATACTATTTTACATTGCCACTAGCAGTATATGAGTGTCCCAGTTTCTCAGCATTTTGGTTCACACTGGTTTTCTATTTTTTTTTTTTTCTGATTCTAGCCATTCTAGAGTTTGTGAAGTAGTATCTCATCACTGTTTTGATTTGCATTTCCCTAATATCTGATGTTGAGCATCTTTTTTGTATTTATTACTATTTGCATGTCTTTTGAGAAATGCCTATTGAAATATGTTTTGTGTTTTTTTAAATGGCTCCATGTGTATTTATTAGATCTTTATTTATTGCATATGTCGGAAACCACCTCTACCTATCTTAAAAAGAACAAAATTTGTTTTGAGGATGGTGTGAGGCAGAGATATTCATCTTATCCCATGTCAATAATGCAATTGAAATATAGGCCACAAACACTGAGTACCAATGAATACTCAGGAAATCCTCTATCCAACGTTTCTTTCCTTGGTTGCTTCATACTTATCTCTGATCAAGATATGGCATTCCAGTTTTTGACCACATGGCAGAAAGTGGTTATGGCTAATTATTTTTATGTTTACCTCTTCATTTTAGAAAAGCAATCAGATAACTCATAGCCATAGTCTAATTTCCCAAGGAAAATATTTTAATTGTCTAAGTTGGTTGTCTACCCACCTCTAGACCAAACAAGCAGTGCAATGCGAGTGGCCTTCCATGAGAGACCCATGTGGATCCAGAGTAGCCCCTCTAGGCTTGGAAACTATGGCACTCTGGCTTACAAATTGTTCTGTACAGTCACTGAGCAAAGAATGCTTTTTTTTTTCCATTTTTAATAAGCTGGAAAAAGCTAGCGAACAAAGAAGAGTATGTGATAAGGATGTACGTTGCTAGAAAACTCTAAATATTTATTATCTAACCTTTTACAGAGAGGTCTTGCTAGTCCCAATTTAGAGGAATGGGAGTAGTTTCTCCAAAAGGAGCTGAGTTGAATTGGTCTGATACCATAATAGAAACTACAGCACAGCAGTTGCACAGGATATTAACACATGATCTCATGCTGAATATGCTTGGGAAAGCAGATAGCAAAACTTTAGAAGACTTCTGTATTGTAGGACTTTTCATACTATATGATACAGTAGAAAACACTGTGAATCTTCAAGGGGAAGTATGTAGTATGTTCTATTTCCCCAAAACATATTTAACCATAGAAACTTAACAAACTCCCACATGAGTCCCCCAATGAAATATGGAAGATACTTTGGGAAAATCTGTATATGTGAGCCCTTACATTTATTAATATAGTTCCCAGTCTTTGAGATTGAGCTCAACAGGGACTTTGTACCAGGTCTATGGTGCTATGTGTAATGGAAATCCACAATGAATAAAACAAATTATCTGTCTTTGGGAGTTGTTAGTTTGAGAGGGAGATTACTTTAAAAAAAAACAACAACAATCAAGCTATTATAAGGATATGAAGAGTATTATAAAGGATAGCATGTACTCTCTGGAAAGACAGAGAAGAGATGCCTCCTCAGGCTTATGAGGCAGGAGTGGGGTGTCATGAAGATGTGATGAATGAAAATCAACCAATAGAAGTTAATCAAGTGTAAAGGCAGAACTAAAGATCAATTCATGGAGGCAGTGGTTTTGGATAGGATTGGATCATTTTAAGAGTAGTTAAATAAGCCTTGGTGATTTGGATATAGATGAGAGAAGAGTAGGGGGCAAAGATAACTTGGAAGGATTGTGGGTTGGACAATTTGGCAAGGACCCATAATAAATTCAGTTTTGGATCTATAAAATTTCTTGGCTCAAAGGCCACATTTCCAACTCTTGTAGGACATCTCATGTAAAGGTTGGACAGATGAGGCTAGAGTTCAAGTGAAAGATCTGGGCAGTAGATACAAATCAGATATTTTCTTATAAATGATAGTCCAAACTTTGCCTATTTAAATTAGGTGATTGCTCTTTATAATATTGACAATTTAAGTCATCCAAGCCTTGACATTTGCCTTTCTCCTTTCTGTTTCTATCCAATTAGTAACTAGGTACTCAACTTTGCATATATATCATACTGCTCTTTCTTTCTACTCCCCATTGCTATTGTCTTAGTACAGGTCTTCATTATCATCTCCTGTTTAGATTACTGCAAATATCTATAATGGGTATCTCTAATTCTAAATTGGTTTCCTTCCAATGGTCTCTATAATGCCAGCTGAATGATTATTCAACAATGAATGTATTTTTTTAAAGATTTATTTTATTTATGCATACAAGAACTGGGGTACAGACCAGAGTTGTGGTCAGTGAGAGGATTCACCAGAGTGGGGAGCAGAACAGGCAGGCTGACTGAAATACACTGCTGAAGGGAGTAGTGAGTGAGACAGGGGAGGTCTGCTGCGCCATGTGGGTTGCTTCCTGGCCTCAAGGGATCAAACTCGTGCTGCAGTGGCTGCCAATTGCTTGATAGCACTGTCTTTAGCCCCTGTGCCACCAGGGAGGCCCAGAATGTATTTTAGTGGCTCCTCATGACTTATAAAATTAAAATCACTGCTCTTCATATGACCCTCCAGGATCTGGCCATTTTTCTAACCCTATCTTAACATGAAATCTACTTTCATATAATAATAAATCATCCCAAAACTTAGTGTCATGGAAATATTAAACATTTATGGCCTAAGAATTCCAGAATATCATTCCTACTCTAGCAGGAAAGTTACTAAGGCCAGTAGAGGGGGTGGGAATTAGAGTCCACCTATCACTAGGAGGAGCTAAAAAGAAATTATGAGTGTCTCTCATCTACCACACCAATTATACCACATCTGTTTAACCATAACCCTATTTCTTTTTTCTCATACCATTCTACTTGCATCTTCCCCAGTTCCCCAGCTTGGCAGATTCATACTCTTCTAGACCTAACTCCTATGGCAAAAAGCATTTCTTGAGTAAGAAGAGGGAAACTATTTGTTGTTTTTTCTATATCTTAGCATTTACTGATCTCTAAAAAAGTATAAACCATACCCTGACTGATAGACTAAGAACCATCCAAACAGAGATGATCCTTCTTTCTTTTGTGCCATCATTGTAAAGTGCATTTGTGTAAAAATTGCATTAAAAATAATTAAGTTTTGGGGCCTCCTCTGGTGGCGCAGCGCTTGAGTGCTGGGTTGCTAGGCTGCCCGCAGCTTCTGCAGTGCCGGTTCAATCCCTGGCCACCGGGGAGGGGCCCACCAAAAAAAAAAAAGTTTTGTATATGATTCCTACTAAGTTGACCTTTTAAGTTCTCTAGTTTCATCTAGATTCTCTCAATTGCAGCTAGCTGAAATCAATGTAAGTAAAGATATAAAACCATGCAGATAGAAGCAACTTATTTATGATGAAGAAACCAAGAGCATGCAATGGAGCAAGAACAGTTTCTTCAATAAAGGATGCTGGGAAAACTGTACAGTCACATGAAAATAGTGAAGCTCAACCACTGTCTAACACCATGTACAAAAATTAATTCAAAATGGATTAAAGACTTGGATGTAAGACCTGAAATAATAAAATACATAGAAAAAAACTATAGGCAACACACTCCTTAACATCTGCCTTAGAGATATGTTTGGGACTCAGCTCCAGCAACAAAGGAAACAAAAGCAAAAAGCAAATACGTAAAACAAATGAAACTACATTAAACTGTAAAGGTTCTACACAACAGAAAGCTTGCATCAAAATGAAAAGACATCATACTGAATGGGGGAAGGTATTTCACATCATATGTCCAACAAAAGGTTAATGTCAAAATACACAAAGAACTCATCAAACTCAACAATAAAACACAAACAAACCAATTTAAAAATGGGCACAGTATTTGAATGGATACTTCTCCAAAGACAATCTACAGATGACCAATAGGCACTCGAAAATATGTTCATCATTTCTCACTATTAGGGAAATTCAGATAAAAACCACATATTATCTCACACCTGTGAGAACAACTATTATCCAAAAGACAAGAAACTATTGTTGAAGAAGGTGGGAACATTTATGTGTTGTTGGGGATGAAATTGGCACTGTCATTATGGAAAACAGTGTGGAGACCTCTCAAAAAAATAGAAATTCTATGTGCCCTACTTATTCTACTTCTGGGTATTTGCCCCCCAAATACAAAGACACTAATTCAAAGATATTTATGAGCCCCATGTTTATTGAAGCATTATTTACAATAACCAAGAACTGGGAACAACCTAAGACTGAAGAGTGGATAAAAAAGACATGGTATATATACATAATAGAGAACTATTCAGCTTTTTTCTTTCTTTAAAAAGATGAAATCATGCCATTTGTAACAATGTGGATGGAACTGGAGAGAGTGTTATGCTTAGTGAAATAAGCTGAACAAAGGCAAACACAATGTGACTTCACTTTTATGAGGTATGTAGAGAAAACAAACACATGGATGAACTAAATAAAGCATAGTGTTTTAGATCATAATCAATTAGTGGTTACCAGAAGGAAGTGGGGGGAGGTGGTGGGTAAATCGGGACTAAGGGTAATTATATGATGAAAGATAGAATTAGACTTTTATTGGTGAACTTAATGTGGGATATGTACATGCTGGTTTTCAATGATGCAAAACTGAAACTTACATAATGTTTTAACGCAGTGTTACTTCAATTAGAAAAGAAAGTATGCATGGTAGAGCAGGACCATGCTATTAATTTAATTTTTTTTTTGTTATTGAGGTAACACTGGCTTACAGGTATAGGTTCATACCTCTACAGATATGTGTTGTCACACACCACACCACTACAATAGTCACTTGGGCCTTTTTTCAGCTTTGCTGTCCACTCTCCCCCTCCCACTCTGTCTGTATTTTAGTTTTTTAAAGATTTATTTATGCATAGAAGAACAGGCATGTAGGCCAGAGGTGCGGGGGGGAGGGGTCAGAGGGTTCACCTGAGACAGAGTGGGGAACAGAACAGGTGGATCCACTGAGGGGAGCAGCGGGCGAAACAGGAGAGGTCTGCTGTGCCATGTGGGTTAGCTCCCTGGTCGGGGATTGAATGCAGGCTGTTATGGTGATAGCACTGAGACTTAACCCCTAGGCCACCAGGGAGTCCCCAGTCTATATTTTATAGTCAGATATTTAGGGTTTGATTTTCAGTTGGTTTTGTTTGAACCTTTGTTTTGTTTCTCTATATTGAACATCTGAGTGAAACCATCCAGTGTTTGTCTTTCTCCTTCTAGCTCACCATGAAATTAATGTTCTGAAGGGAGAGGTGGTAGTGGTATATGACAGGACTGGATCCAGGCAGCAAACATTACTAAGTGGTCTTCCTCTTACCCTCCTTCCACTCCCTGTCCCCTTTCTCTCCTAACTTTCCTCTGCCTCCTTTTCCTTCTTCCTTCCTTCCCCTTCAGTCTCTTTAGTGACTTCCTTCATTCTTACTACAGATATTGTTCTTCCATAGGATGGATAATTTTATCATGATGGTACTAGGTTTCCTGAATGATGTCCCAAGAGGCAAATAGCAGTCTTTCTTATTGGTCCCAGATAAAAATTCCTGGGAGGAAAGGCTTTGAGGCTAAGTTGAGGGGAGCACTGTTTGGCCAACTCTGGTACTGGAAGAAGACTTGTCTATTATCACAAGAGTGGTGGGGAATTGTCCAGATATAAGATATAGGATATGTTGTATTCATTTGTTTCCCCAAATCTCTGTCAAGTTAGTGTCATATATCAGGAGCTTCCTAAACATTTATTGAAGGAAATGAATGAATAAATGAAATCTTTGACTTGAAATGTTTCTTTCTCTGCACAGAAGTCCTGACTCTATGATTCTCTCTCCCAGGTATTTTCACTGATCACAGAAGTCAGGGGTCTTGTTGTCTAACCACATCATGGGCATCTCGTGTGAGCCTACCTTGAAGGTACTGCCACATGAATGAACATCATTAAAAACACCATATCCCTAGACTTTTTTTGGTTTCGTCTTCAGTCTGGAATTGTTAGGTCATGAAAGGTTTAGTAAGTGTGGTGTGTCCTTGTGAGAGATCCCTCAGGAAATCAAAGAGCTTCTATTGATAAGTCAGTCAGTGTAGGGGGTTGAGGCTAAAATGCATGTTTGAGTCTCAGTAGTTCATTACCAGCAGCATATGCTTGACTTGAAAGCTACAGCAGACTCTGCTAACCTAATCACAGGCAGCAGTCAATCCACAACTCCTCCCAGAGACTGGTGATTAACAAGCTTTTTGAAAACTTCCTGAGACCTTTCTTTCATATGCACTGTGTTCAGAAAGATGAGTGAGTTTGAAAGATCTGTCATCATTTTATTATTACCAGAGGCTATTTCTTTTGTATGTAATGAAAAAAAAATAGAATCTTATGGAGAAAGAGAAAAAAAGGCCAAATGATTTCTGCAGCTCTCATACTTTCCCAGAGTCTTCTAAATCCATCACCCAGGGCCTGGTTCATTTTCTTCTAGGACATGTTGTCTGTGATAAGTCAGAAGAAACAACATGTAATATCCACCTATTCAAAGAAATGCTGTAATATTGCTGCTGGGCGTTTACCTCCAAGGTATTCCTGATTCATTCAGAACACTCAGATAGTGATAAATAAACCAAGTCTTTGAATTTAATTATTTTTTTGATGTACACAATTAAATCTATCAACAATACATAGACACAAATATACACATGAGCTTATTTCAGTTTATGATAAATGCATTAAATGTGATGGGGTTTAAGAAAACTTTAGTGATAATGACTAGAAAAGGCTTTCTGATAATGACATTTGAGCAGAAACCTAAATCAGGAGTAAATTATATGAGAATCCAAGGGAAAAGAAACAAATACCAGAGAGAGTGGACTTGGTGGATTTTAGAGACATGAAGAAGGTCCTTGTGATTCTGATACTGGGTGAAATTGAGGGATGCTCAGGGACCCAAAACTGTTAAGAGGAAACAAGGTACAAAAAGAGGGATTTGTACCAGCTGCATGCATAAAGGCAAAGTAATCAAATTCTAGTGTGCTCAGAGATTTTTGAGGGTGGGTGAAAAAGAGTAGGGGAGAGAAAAATATAGGGTTTTGTTCAAACTCTGAAATTAACCATTTCCTGTGGGCACCAGTGCAGTCAAACATTGAGGGCACAAGAGCACAGCTGCCGGGACAAGGCAGCCAAGGTGCCTCCTGGCAGGAAAAACAGACAATGGGGTGGGCTGGGAGAGAACAAGGGCCCTGAAGTTCATAATGTACCATACAAGATTATCCACCACCAGATCAAAATGACACCATCACTCTCTCTGAAGAGAGCCAGATCCCAAGCTCTAAAGCTGCAAGGAACAAGGACCAGGAACGTCTTATCCATGAGTCTTCCATCTCTTCTTTTTTCCTTTCCCCACATAGCCTGCACCACTCTTTTCTCCTTCCCAGCAGCACCCCCATCCAGGAAGTCCATCCCATGATCTGATGGTACTTGTAATGCAAAGAGTCTGAGATTTTGGTTTGTACAGAAATGAAGATGGATTCTGGAAATCTCCACCCTCACTAAGAGACCTGCCCCTAGCCTGCTCTGACAGTGGGGGAGAGAAGAGACCATGAGGAACCTTGTGGGCGAGACTGGGACTTTGTATTTTATTCTAATTGCAGTGGAGGATTTTAAACAGGTAAATGATGTGATTATACTCATGTTCTTTATCTATACTGTCCAGTATGATACCCACTAGCTCATGTGGGTATTCAAATTTAATTTAACTAAAATTTAGTTCCTCTCCTGTACTAGACATATTTCAAATAGCTATATGTGGTTGGTGGTAATCCTATTTGGCAGTGTATATATAGAACAATTCCATCATTGCAAAAATTCTGTTGGAAAGTTTTTCTAAAGACTTATATTTGCAGGTCTGTTCTGGGGGAGGCATAATGATTAGAAATATAGAAAATATGCAGAAGAAATAGATTTCTGTACACTCAATGGGATAGAACTCATACTTCATCTGTAAGAGAGCAAATAACTGAGATACATACATGACCCCAAAATTCCTGTAGAAGATGTTGGGGAACTGATGGATTTGGAACTTGTAATTATCTGTGATTTATCATTAAAGTGGTAGGCGTCAGTCTTGGAATCAAGACTTGGGCACAAGGAGGTTGAGTCAGGCAAATGGATAACCTGCAAATTGCATTTCTGAGTTCAAAGAAATCATCCTTTTCAAGATTTCATCCAGGGAACTATTTTCTTTGCCATAAAATAAAATTACTTTTGCTGCAGTTGACAAGTTCATCCTGACCCTGCAGGGACTCAGTGTCACTAACTGGAAAGATTTGGGCACAAGGAGGTTGATTATACATGTTAATGGGCAATTAGTAATTGGAAACTGTAAGAGCCAATAGGCCATTGTGCCTCCTTGTTCCTGTTCATGAGACAATTTATTTGTGTAGAATATAGGGCAGCACAGGAAAGGGATTCACAAGATCACTTGACACATTTAGGACTCCATGATATCAGATAAATGATTTAGTGCCATTGAAGCTCTATTTCCTCATCTATAAGAGGAGATTAGAAATCCCTGTTCTGTCAGCCTTATATAAATGTTATGAGCTTTAAATTAGATGAAGATAATAGTGATAATATCATTTGACATTTATTAAGTACTTATTATGTGCCAAGCACTGTGCTAAGCATTGTGATGAGGCTAAGACAGATACTGTACTAAAACTCAGTGGCTTAAAACAACAACCAGCTTTAATTACTTATGATTGTATCAGCTAGAATTTTTTTTTTAATTGAGATAACATTGGCTTACACTGCTGTATATGATTTAGCAGTATAGGATCAAACCCTACAGGTGTATGTTACCATACCACACCTACCACCAAAGAACCCACAGTCTTCTACCATAGTCTACATTGCTTCCTCCCCACTTTGCTACCCCCCTCTGGTGGCCTCAATTCTACAGTAAGATTTTCAGTTGGTTTTACCAAACTAATACTGGTTTTGGTTTTACCTTTTGTTTTGTTTCTCTGTCCACATATGAGTGAAACCAACTATTTGTCTTTCTCCTTCTGATTGATTTCACTTAATATTACGTCCTCTCCAGTTCCATGCATGTTGTTGCAAATGGCAAGAGTTCATTTATTTTTGTAGCTGAGTAGTATTCCATTGTGTACATATACCGCACCCTCCTGATCCACTCATTCATTGTTGGGCACTTACATTTTTTACATAACTTGGCTATTGTAAATAGTGCTACAGTGAACAGTGGAGTACATGTATCCCTTCAAATCATTGTTGATGCCTAGGAGTGAAAGTTCTGGATTTATGTTTATTTCTATATTTTGAGAAATCTCCATGCTGTTTTCCATAGGGATTGGACCAGTCTATATTCCCACCAAGAGTGTATATGGTTATCTGTTTTCCATATTCCAGCCAGAACTTGTTTCTGGGCCTTTTTTTTTTTTTTTTTCTTTTTTTTGAGATGGGCCGTTCTCACAGGTATACAGTGGTCTCTCATTGTAGTTTAGATATGCATTTCATTGATGGTAAGTCATGGTGAGCATTTTCTCATGTGCCTGTTGGCCATTTAAATGTCTTCTTGGAGAAATGTCTATGTAGCAATTCTGCTCATTTTTTTGCTGGGTTATTTGGTTTCTTTTTGTTGAGCTGTATGAGTTCTTCCTAGAACTTGGATATCAGCCCCTTGTCAGATGTATGATATGCAAATATTTTCACCTGTTCATTAGGGTGTCTTTTGTTTTACTGATAGTTTTTTTTTTTAAAAAAACTAAATAGTGTTTTTTCAGTGTGGAAGCTTTTTAGTTTGATGTAGTCACAGTTGTTTATATTCATGTTTCTCTTGCTGTTATAGATGAATCCAGAAAGACATCACTGAAGTCTCCATTGTGGAGTATTTCATCTATGTATTTTATGGTTTTAGATCTTTTTTAAAAAATTTATTTATGCATACAAGAGCTGGGGTACAGGCCAGAGGTATGGGGGGGGGTGAGAGGATTCACCAGAGACAGAGTGGAGAACAGAACAGACAGACTGACTGACTGAAGTACACTGCTGATGTCAGGAGAGGTCTGCTGCGCCATATGGGTTGCTCCCTGGCTGGCCGGGATTCAAACTAGTGCTGCAGTAGCTGTAGATTGCTTCATAGGTTGTGTCTCAACCCTTGAACCACCAGGGAAGCCCTGGTTTTAGATCTTACATCCAAATCCTCTATCCATTTTTAGTTGATTTTTGTCTATGGTATAAGATAGTGGCCTAGTTTCATTCTTTTGCACATGGCTGTTAGGTTTTCCCAATATCATTAATTGAAGAAGTTTTCCTTTCTCCAATGTATACTCTTTGCTACTTTGTTGTAGATTAACTGTCCATACATGTATGGATTTATTTCTGGGATCTCAATTTTATTCCATTGCTTTGTGTGTCTGCCTTTGTTTTAGTACCATACTGTTTTCATCACTATACCTTTGTAGTATGAAGCCTAGAAATGTAATACACCATTCTTCCTCTTTTTCTGTCAGGATCATTTTGGCTATTGAGGGTCTTTTGTGGTTCCATATGAGCTTCAGTAATATTCTTCTATTTATTTAAAGAATGCCATTGAAGATTTGATAGTGATTGCATTGAATCTGTATATTCCTTTGAATAAAATGGCCATTTTAGCAATGCTAATCCTTCCAGTCCATGAGCAGGGGTTATATTTCCATTTCTTTGAGTCCTCTTCCATTTATTTTAACAATGTCTTACAATTTTCACTGTACAGGTTCTTCATCCTTGCTAAGTTTGCTCCTATGCAGTCAATTCTTTTTATCTGATTGTAAGTGGGATTATTTTCTTGATTTCTTCTTCTAGCTCACTGTTTGCAAATAGCAATGCAACTTATTTCTTGTTAAATGATATTGTCACCTACCACTTTACTGATTTTTTTGTTTCAATTTTTTTTTTAGTGAAGTCATTAGGGTTTGCTATGCATGTCATATTGTCATCTGCAAATAGTGATAGTTTTACTCCTTACCCAATTTGGAGTCCTTTTATATCTTGCCTTATTGCTCTAGTTAGAATTTCCAATATTATGTTAAATGGCAGTGATGATAGTGGACATATTTGAGAATCATATTGACTCTGGATTTATCATATATGGCTTTTGTTATGCTGAGGTAAATTCCATCTATTCCTAGTTTTTTAAAAATTATAAATGAATATTGAATCTTATCAAATGCTCTGTGCATCTATATGATTTTTATCTTTCCTTTGTTGTGGTGGTGAATTACATTGAATGATATTTGTGTGTTGAACCATCATTGTACCCTCTGGAGTAAGAGTATAAGGATTTAAGAGTCAGCGACTTGTGCTGAGTTTTTTTTGTGCTTTTCTTTCCTGCAATAACACATGTGCTACAAGTATCTGGCAGCTGTGACAGCCAAACTTGTTCCTCTTCACATGTGAGGCAATGCATGGTAGGTATTAGCTAGTTGGGACCTCAACTGGGACATCTTGCCTCCTCCATTGACTTCACATCCTCCATTGGTTTACAACAGGTTTCTTCACTTATACGTTTCAGGGCAGAATTCCAAGAAGTAAAAGCTGAAATTGCAAGACTCCTTGAATTCTAACAGATATCTTATCATTCCATAACATTCTACTGGTCAGAGAAAATTACAGGTACAGCCCAAATCTAAGAGTGGAAAAAGAAACTATACATTTTTATGGGAGTAAAAAAAGTCATCTTGCAAAGGGTCACTTGTACAAAGATAGGCATTAACATAGTTTTTTTTTTTTTTTTAACATTTTACCATGCTTGTCAACGTATAATCTCACCTAATCTGCACAGCAACCTTGTTATTCTCATTGGATAGATGTGGACACTAAGGCACAGTGAGGTTGAATAACTTACTCAGTTATAGTCATTAAATTGCTAAGTTGGGATATGAATTCGGGCAGCCTGACTCTAGAGACCATGTTTTTTTTTTAAATGGTATTCAAAATGGAAATCAGTTTATGATAGAGATTACTTGTGTCCACCTATATACAGTTCTCTCCTGGGGCATAGACATATCTAGAGATATTGTGGGTTCAGTTCCAGAACACTACAATAAAATGAATATCACAATCAAGCAAGTTCCAAATGGTTTTTGGTTTCCCAGTGCATATAAAAATTATGTTTACACTACACTTTAGTTTATTAGGTGTGCATAGCAGTGTTTCTAAAAAAACAATGTACATAACTTGATTAATTGTGACACAGAAATGAACACATGTTGTTGGAAAATGGCACTGATAGAATTGCTCTAAGCAAGGTTGCCACAAACCTTTAATTTGTGAAGGACTACCCGCTGAGTCCAATAAAGTGCAATTAAATGAGTTTATATCCCACCCCTTACACTTTAAGTGGGGTCATGTAACTGGTTCTGGGCTAACAGAGGCATTTAACAGTAGGTGTAAATTCTTATATCCCCTACCTCTATGACCCTAGAGACTAAGGGTTGAAATGGTAGAAATAAAAGATAGAAGTAGACTGGATCACTGAGCTGCCATTCAAAAGGAAACTGCCCAGTGCCTCCCTGGTGGCAGCACAGGAATTAAAGACAGCGCTTTCAAGCTATCCGCAGCCACTGCAGTACAAGTTTGATCCCGACCTGGCTGGCTAGGAAGCAATCCACATGGTGCAGCAGACCTCTCCTGCCTCTTCTGCTGTGACCCTCAGCAGTGTATTTCAGTAGATTCTCCTGTTCTGCTCCCCACTCTCTCTGGTGAATTCTTTCACTCCACTCCACCCCTGCCCCTGCACCTCAGGCTTACACCGCAGTTCTTGTATGCATAAATAAAGAAATCTTTAAAAACAAACAAACAAACAAACAAACAAAAACAAAAGGAAACTGCCCAGTGAAACTTCAGACCTTCAACATAAAAGAAATAAAATTATGTGTATGTGACCCCCAAGATTCTGGAATTTGTTATTGCAGTGAAGCCAATTATCTTTCTACTGAAACAAACCTCAGTTTTTCTGCTTATAAAATGAAACCATAATATTTTTTTTATTTCTTTAAAGATTTCTTTATTTATGCATACAAGCACTGGGTACAGTCAGAAGTACGGGAGGGTGAGAGAATTCACCAGAGCCAGAGCGGGGAGCAGAACAGGCAGATGGATGAAATTCACTGTTGAGGGGAGCAGTGGGCGCAGCAGGAGAGGTCTGCGCACCATGTGGGACCCTCACCCGGTGACCAGGGATGGAACCAGCGCTGCAGAGGCTGCAGGCAGCTTTGCCACCCAGCATTCAACCGCTGCGCCACCGGGGAGGCCCAGGATCAACAATTCTTAATCTTTTGGTTACTATCAGTTTAAATAATTGTCTAAAAATGTACACACAATTTATATAAAGTTTCATTCACATTATTTTTTCTCTGTGGCCTCCTTTAATCATAAAAGGATATAATTACAAAATGCTCCTAGTCAAATAAAAGAGACCTGTGTAGGAAGCTCTTTAAGAGATACAAAAGGGAAGTTTGTGAGAACAAATAGTGCAGGGATTAAAGGTATGGGTACTACAAGGAGTGCTTAAATTCAAATCCTCACTCCATCCATTACTGAATTTGATTGAGAAAGTCACTATCTACCTGTATATCAACTTCTTAAATGTAAAAAGGGGATAATAGTGCCTCACAGGATTAAATAGTTCGTAGAAACACTTTGTACAGTACCTGTCATGTGGTAAGCACAATAAATGTTAGATGTGATATGTGTAGGGTAAATGGTTTTTCAGGCTTTTCTGCCCTCCCATCATTAGGGTTGCCCTGCCTGATGGGGCACCTGCAGTTGTTAGAGTGTTGTTTACTTCTGTGGGCCGTGGCTCAGTATTGAGATATTCCCAGAGAGCCGCAGAAGCAGGAGAAAGAGGCAGGAGAGAGAAGGGGAGAAAAATACTGGATGGTCTCACTCATAGCAGCAATTTCGAAAACTAAACAAGGGACCAGGAAAAAGACTAATTATAATAAAGAAAAAAATCAAAATCAACAAGCAACCATAAACCAGAGACACACTGGGGGGAGGGGAAGAAGGGATTAAGGTCAAAATAAGGGTGGGGGGTGGAAATTGTATGGGGAATATAACTAAAATGAAAATGCATACATTGTGCAAAAATGAAAAATGGTGTAAGAATTATATAAAATAAAAATAATAATATAATTGACTCAAACTGAAAAAGAAAAAAAAAAAAAAAGAATGCGAGAAAAGCCCAGAGTGAAGACTTGCTGGGGCCTTGGAGTCCTTACGGCCTCCTGGCCCCTGGTACCCCTCCTGCTGTGTACCTGGTGGCTGCACTACATGTAAAAGCTCAATAAACGCCTGAGAAAGCTACCGAGGGCTCCAAAACTCTCCTTTATTTGGTCTGCTCGGATCATAGAAAACCTGCACTATGCTCATCCTGTCACTACAGATATCAAGGTAGCAAATTTACACATTCCACCTGTTATGAGGCCCCCTGGAACCCCATCCTTGTTTGTGTTATTGGATTAATTTGGACCTTGTTTGTTACTTCCTGTTGCTGAAAACCTAATCAACTGGGATGTGCTTCCCTCCCCCCTGCCCCATAAAGTGCATATGTTTGTGTGTGGGGCGGGGGGAGGGAAGGTGGATATAAACATAAGACCAGATAAAGTATCTGTGGATGCTTAAATGTCCTGAAACCCAAGCTAGAAAACTTACGAATCCAGCCAATACCATTCTTACAAAACCCCTGTCAATCAATTCCCTGCTTACCCAATATCCAGCCCTAGTGATCTATCCCCATAAAACCAGGACCCCTACCTTTCTCAGCTTGGGTCTGTTGCTGTCTCTCCCCTGATGTGTGATCCACAGTAAACAATCCTTTCTTGAAACCAGTTATTGGCTATTTCAAAATTTGCGTGGGATTAATTGGTAGAAGCCAAAGACCCTTAAGTAACACACCTAAATGTGCAAAGAAAATGCAACTTCCTGACTTCCTATAAGAGATTTTCTAAAAATCCCCAGTTGGACAGCAGATGGCTGTTCGTGGGAGTGGAAGAAGCCATGTTACCTTCTGGTTTTAAAATACTTTCCAGGAAACATTTAGTCAGTTGGAGTCCATTTTCATAATGGAGCTATTGGTCCCTCTCCTTATCATTTCCTCCCAAAGATGGGGTGAAGACCTCTATGTTTCTCCAGTGTATCTCATCTACTCTCAAAGGACTACCACACTCATTCTGACAACAGAGGTATGTGGGGCTTTCTCCCATCAATTCTCTGCAAAATGAGTTGTGTGTCCTGTTTAACTCAATTCTGAATCAGTAACACCTAGATATGCAAAGAATTTGCACATCTCTCTAACTCTCTGACATCTTAATTTAACTCAACTCTCTACCTAAAGAGTGTCAAATTCCACAGGTTGAGGGCTCAGTGCCACAAGACTACCCCACTACTTCAGTGACCAGGCAATCCAGGTTGTCACCTGCACTTTTGACCCATCTGCTACAAGTCAGATTCCCACAACCCCCTCCTAGAGTTTGATTACTCTGTTAGAACAGCTCACAGAGCTCAGGGATACATTTTACTTACACTTTAAAAATTCATTATAAAAGTAAGTGATAAAGGATACAGAAGAAAATCCCATTGGAGAGATGTGTAGGGCAAGGTATATGGGAAGGATGTGGCGCTTCCAAGCCTCCTGGCCATGGCACTCCCCCAGACAGCCTCCACATGTTCACCAACTTGACAGTCTTCTGCCCCTGTATTTTTTGGAATATTTATGGAGGTTTCATCAATTATATAGACATGATTGACCATTAACTCCATTTCCTCCCTTCTCCCAAGACTCTTTGGAGAATGGGCAGTTGGCTGAAAATTCTGACTTCTAATCATGCTTTTCTGGTGACTGGCTTTCATCCAGGAGTCCACCAAGAGCCATCTCATTACAGAAAACACTTCTGTCACCCAGGAAATTGCAAGGAATTTAGGAGCTCTGTGCCAGGAACCAGGTGCAGAAATATATAAAATCTCCCAGATGGTTTTTCTGTATAGGGATTAAAGCTTATGAGGTACCCTGGTGACAGAGAAGTTTACATGTTATCTTTCTTGCCGATGGGATAGATGGTATAATTTGTACTGGCATCTATTGCAGGAAAATTAGTTCCATTTGATCTTTTGGTGAACAATGGTATCCACTGCTGTCCTTTGGTGACTTGATATTGCTTCTAGTGATTAAAGTTCTTGACCTTGCAGAACTCCTTTTCCCAGCACCAAGCCTCTGCAAGTCCAAAGTTGCCCTCTACCGCCGGCTCTCCTGAGACTTTCACCAGATCACTGGGGAACTTTCTAGATTTACACATCATGCACAGACTATGGAGAGCAAAGAGCATTCCCCTCCTACTTTTCCTCAACCCATGCACCTAACCCCTGCAGATGTTAGCAAAGTTTTTTTTTTTTTTTAAAGATTTATTTATTTATTTATACAAGCACTGGGTACAGTCAGAAGCGCAGGAGGGTGAGAGAATTCACCAGAGCCAGGGCGGGAAGCAGAGCAGGCAGGACCGAAGTACACTGCTGAGGGGAGCAGCGGGCGGCAGGCAGGAGAGGTCTGCGCGCCATGTGGGACCCTCCTCCGGTGGCCTGGGAGCAACCGGGGATCAAACTGGCGCTGCAGCAGCTTCGCAACCCAGCGCTCAAGCGCTGCGCCACCGGGGAGGCCCAGCAAAGTTCTTTATTTGAAGTTCTCATTCCAAGATTCCAAATGGGAGTGAATTAAAAAAAGACAAAAAACACCTTCTGATTTTGGCTATTTATTTGGTCTCTGGAATAATCTCCTGCTCTCCAGGACAGTCAGTTCACATGTCAGACAGCTTAATTTTCCTTTTCCCACACCGCATCCTTGATTTCTAGCTACTGATTGTGTTAGGCTTTCTCCTTCATCTTATCTACAAGGACCTCAATTATACCATTAAGCTGAATGATAATAACAGAATGTAACATCTCTACATGACTCTTTTTTTTTTTTTTTTTTTTTTTTTTAGAGGCATGCTTTATTTATTTATTTATTTGTTTGTTTGTTTTGTTTATACATGCACTGGGTACAGTCAGAAGCGCGGGAGGGTGAGAGAATTCACCAGAGCCAGAGCGGGGAGCAGAGCAGGCAGAAGGACCGAAGTACACTGCTGAGGGGAGCAGCGGGCGGCAGGAGAGGTCTGCGCGCCATGTGGGACCCTCCTCCAGTGGCCGGGGAGCAGCAGGGGATCGAACCGGCGCCACAGAGGCTGCGGGCAGCTTCACAACCCAGTGCTCAACCGCTGCGCCACCGGGGAGGCCCTCTACATGACTCTTGATGTGACAGCTATAAAAGTTAACCATGAATGCACACACAGTTATTTCATACTCTCAAATATTGCCCCATTGTAGTAGTAGTATTATCATCATTATGTAGGAAAGTGCTTATTTCCCTCTCCATCTTTCCCATGGACTTAACTTTGGTTAAGTTAAGTGGTTCTGGGATTTTTAGCTGCTTAGCCTGTGAAAAGACAGTTGGAAGGCGGTACACCTGCTGTTTGCCTAGAATGCAGGAAATGAGCATTATACCATACGGGCTCCTTAACACCCACCCACATAGCCCCAGACACAGGCAGCAGATCCTCTGGCAACTGTTGGCCAGGCACCACCTGGGATGGCTGCTTCTCCTGATAATAACATTTTTAAAAATCTCATTAACTGAATTTTTATCCCACTAACACAAAATTAATTTTTGGCCTTTCCGTTAAATTTAAACCCACCCATTTCTCTATCCATCTCTCTCTGTCCATTCTACACATAGCTTACAAGTGACTAATGTTTATATTAGTTACAGCTATGTGATAAACCCCTTCAATCAGCAGAACTACCTTTACAGAGGCTGAATAAAAACCCCTGACTAGGTGTGAGGGTGAGACTATCTTCCAAAGGCCTCTCCTAATTAAGTGCCAAAGCCCCAAATATCACATTTTGGCCTATATTTTTTTTGAATTAAGACACAGTTTTGTTACCTTAAGACTCAGTTTTGTTACCTTTATATCAATGGATTTACCAGACCATATGACAACCCAATTGTAAGGTCAGGAATGGACACAGTGCAGGTTTTCTGATCCAGTAGCCCAGGTAAAGGTAAAGGAGTCCTCAGTGGCTTTTGCAGGTCTTTTATTGGGATTTACGCGGAACACAGCAGGCAGAGGTACTGGGGGGCTGGGAGGCCTGCTAGCCTCCCTAGCTGGGAGGCCAGCAAATCCTCACTCTATCTGGGCTCTCCAGTGATCTCTGCTTCTGCTTCTTTGCTTTTCTCTCGGCTTCTCTTTCGGCTTCTGTTCGTTCTTGGCTTCTGCTGGCGTCTCCATGACACCGCCCTTAAAAGCACAGTCTTAGCCCAGGTGAATCCCATCTACCTATGCCCACACCCTACTCCAGGTGCCCACCATCAGGCATGCATTCAGGACCGCAAGGATCCATCATCTATCCTGATAGCGGTAGGGCAGAAAAGCCTGACATTTTCTTTACCCTACACCAAGGGTTTGGATGAATGTTATTTTCAACAACTAGAGTTTTTTCTTGATGATTGCATATTGTTTAAAGACAGAAAGAAAACCTGTTACTCATTTGCTTCATCCTAAGGTTAAATGATCCCAAGTGAGTCCTATTAAGGAGAGGTCATGTGTTTGTCTTTAAAATGTGCCCAGAAAGATTCTACAAGGCTTGCTGGCATTTTTGAGCTCCTTTATCTCGCTTCATTATATCTATGGTTTTGCCAAAATAAAAAATTAAGATCTGTGCCAAAATGAAAAATTAAACTGCAGCACTACAGCATGACTTCAGGTTTTCATTTCAGATAAGGAGACCATTCTGGAAATCAACATATACCGGCCTTCCTGCGTTAATTCAGCACACAGGTGGAAGTTCATGGGAATTAAAGTCTGAAACTTGCCTCGCCCTCCTATCCCAGGTGAGATATATATTGTGGGTGAGCTTTCTGATTTCTCCGCTTCCTGAACCTTTCTGCAGACACTTCAGACAGTGGCCTTGAGATGCAAGTTCCAAGGTAAGATTTACCTAATTTCTTTTGAATTGATGAAGACCGTGTTGAGAAGTAGGGTTAGGCTACTTCTAACTTCAGAAGGGTCAGTTGCGCACTATTCAAGTTGACAGCAAAAGCTGCTATGGACTTCCATGGTGGAGAGAAACAAACAGATGGTGGTGCAGTGGCAAGTGCTTCAGGGAAAAATACACGTTGAGTACTGATGCTCCATTTCTACTGCCAAGTTTTTCTTTGTGTTTATAGTCATCTATTCTTTCTTTCAGTGTTGTTTGCTCTGTGGTTTTTTGGTTAATATGATGTGAGAGATTAAAACAGTGATTGGGGAAAAAATGTCAAGCAGCCTTTCCAATAGCCAAGTCTCCATTTGGGCTACTAGAAATACCTGTGGCACAGTTTCTTTAAAGTAGGGGTTTCTAATCTCAGGATATTAAGCCAAGTCTTGGGGTCATCAGAAAAGAGGCATTGTTATGTGTGACTTGTGTGTGTGCATGCAGGGTGGGGATGGTGGTAGCAGCGACTCAGCCTGGTAGAGGCCAGAGGAAGAATGAAGGACTGGAGTGAATCTTTATTTTTGTAATTTCATTAAAAAATGTTCATATAAGTTTATAAATTTAAGGTGTATATCATGTACATCATTATTAATCAATGTCTGTAGACACTATGTTAAATTCATCCCTAAAATTCTAGTTCCTTCCTTCACTATACCATCCACCCCTTTTACCTCATATACCCATCCTCTTCCCTTCTGGTAACCATTTGTTACCACAAGGTTTATTTTTGTTTTATTTAATTCATTCATTCGTTTTATTTAGTTCATCCAGTTTTTGTTGTAGATCTTTAAAGTAATAAATACTATGAAATGTCATTCTCCATCTACGACTCCATGTATTCCCTCAGGAACATAACACAATTTCTACTGTTACATTTATTATAATACATTGTTTAATTTATTCAATATATGTAGATTTGTCTAGGTTGTCTTCTTCCATCTCTGAAAATGTCTTCCCAAAAGATAAGTCCTTGTTTTCATTCACCACTGATTTTCTAATGTTTTAAGTGCTTAATTAAAATGTGTTGGATGAATAAAGGGTTGAATACACTAAGCATTTCACTTATTACCTCTTAAAATCTATTTTTCTAGAAAAATTTGGACTAGAAAAAGTTTTTTCTTAATCTGCTTTTTTTGATAGTGTTTTGTTGTTATAAATACTTACAAAAATTTATAAGAGTTTAAGTTCACAATTTTTGGAGGTGACATGTGGAATATGATCACTGTATCACTAGATGTGGACCCATTCCTTTACTTTTATGAAGACTAAACTTTTTGAGACCAAAACTTCTGATAAACTAGCAAGGAATTGAAAACAGTCTATCACATTTGCATCCAATCTATTTTAGAACAGCTGATCCCGCAAGCCAACCACAACTGTTTAAATGTGTCTGTCATTTTAGTATTTATTGTCCCAAGTCTATCTCAGAGCTGCTGCTCACTCTTGGAAAATTAAAAAATTAAAGATTGTTGTAGAGTGTAGGTCACTGGCCATGTAACCCACCTTAGTCTGTTCCTGCTTTCTAATAAATACAGCACCCTGGAGCTCTAGAGCTTGAATACTTGGCTTAAAGAAGGTTCAAACCTTGGATCAGGGAAGGTAGATGCATTAAACATCAGAAAAACATGGGGTATTTTGAATGATATCGTTTCATAAATTTAGTCTCCCTTTGTGACTAAAACTTTTTACAGCTCTTTTACCATCTCTTGCTTAGTTAGTTTCTTTTGTAAAGTATGTTCCTTTTTTGCAGGAGTATAAAATGACAAATTTGCATCCTTTTTAAATGATCTGTGAAACCAGAATACTGATAGGCTAGTATGTCCATCAAGATTATATTCTCCTTTGTAAATTAGTGTTTAAAAGAGGGAAAGGGAGAAGAGGCGGAGCAACATGGCGGCGAGGAGACGCTGCGAGTAAGATCTCCCATTAAAAAAAGTTAATAGGGAGGAAAAGCGGCAGGTCCCAGTGAGAACTGGGACACGGAAGATAAACGGACGACTCCAGCAAACTGCCCGAAGAAGAAAGTTGCCATAAAAGAGGACCAGAAGGGAGGGAAGCGCAGAACCCTGCTCCCCTCCCCCGCCCACAGAGGCGGCACTCTCCGACCGGCAGAGAGGAGGAAAATAACAAACTAAAACGACCAACAAGAACAAACTATGCAGCAAGCGGGACTGTGAGTGGAAAGGAACTATTGCAGCCACCACACCCCGTGAACGGGAGCTGTGGAGAACCCTGCAGGATCCTCCGCGGAGGTGAGCCCCGGGTGCCATTAAAGAGAAACCCCGCCCCCGGGGAGGAGACCGGCACCAGCACACAGCCCCGGGCCGCCCGGTAAGCTTGCGCGGAAAGCGGCGCGCTGGAAAAGTAGACGTGGAGCGGGATTGCGCGGGAAAGCGGCGCGGATCGCGCTGAAAAGCAGTGCTGTAGAAAAGCAAACGTGGATCCAGATCGGATCGCAGCTGCCCAGGTCCCCGCGCCTGTGACCTAGGCTTGCGGGGAGACGCGCGGAGGCCCTCCCTGAGTGAGCAGGAACCAGGCGCCCAGGCAGGGGAGCGGGATTCAAAAGGCGCCATTCCCGCGCCATTGATCTGGGCTACAGCCCGCGTCCTGGAACTGAGGGCTTTGGAACTGAGACCCGGGGCACGAAATTAGGGGCGTGGGTTCCCCACGACGGTGGGGCACAAGGTAGACACAGAACCCCAAAGTCGTTGAGGTGTACCCTACCATCCCCGCTCTGCTCCCTGTCCCATGGGGTGGAAAATCAGCTCCCCAAGGGCTCTAGGAGAGACCTCTGGCGCCACCTAGCGACTTGAAGCCAGCACAGGCTCCTGAAGGAGCTAGTGGCCAGCTGGGGAGTTAGCCCACGCCGGGCCCCTTCCGACCAGTAGTCTGAGCCCACAGGGAGAGCGAGCACCCACAGCCGGGGCAGACCAAGCGCGCAGAAGAGTGTGCCTGAGACCGGACGCGCAGGGAGTGTGTCCCACATCACCATTATAGAATAGGGACATTTCTTCAGTAAAGACTACCTGCAGAAGGCTTCCTCAGGAGCCAGAGGTGAGCGGGGGAAGTTCGCCCACGCCAGACCCCCTCTGGCCTGCAGTCCAAGCCCAGAGGGGGAGCAGGAACCCACCGCCGGGGCAGACCAGGCGCACAGGGGAGTGAGTCCCCACATCGGCATTTTAGAACAGGGACCTTTCTCCAGTAAAGACTGCTTGAAACTGACAGATGACTCCTGGAGGAACCAGAGGGGAGCAGAGAAGCCCACCCAAAATGCCGGCCAGTCCCAACAACACAGTGTCCCAACGCATACGGCAAATTAGAAAACAGAGAGTAGGGAGGAGGAGAACCACACGCAACCTAGCAACTCTCCAGAGAAAAAGCACACCACAAAAAAGAAAACCAGCCCCCAGATTGCAACGACAGTAACTTGGAAGAACTTCTGAGCCTTCCAGAAAGAGAATTTAAAATTGCCGTGATTAAAAAACTGACAGAAGTCATAAAGGAAAACAATGATAAGGGAAAAATAATCAACGATCAGAAGAATTAAATTGAGTCCCTAAAGAGGGAAGTAAAAGAAATGCAGGAGATCAAAGAATTAATGGAAGAACTAAAGAATTCTGGGAAAAGCAATGAAAGCAGAATTGATGAAATGGAAGAACGAATAAGTACTCTTGAAGACACAGAAATAAAAAGAACCAAAACAGAAAAGGAAAGAGAAGTACGAAGGAAAAAGAATGAAGAAAGACTTCGGGAACTATCTGACTCCATGAGGAAAGGAAATATAAGAGTTATAGGAATACCAGAAGGAGAGGAGAGAGAAGTAGGAACAGAGAAAATATTCAAAGAGATAATTGAAGAGAACTTCCCAAATGTGAAGGAGGAGCTGAAAATTGATATACAAGAAGCAAGAAGAACACCAAACTTCCACGACGAAAGGAAAAATACAGCAAGACACATAATAGTAAAGCTCCCAAGAATCCAGGACAAGGAAAAAATAATGAAGCTGGCAAGAGGGAAGAAACAGATAACATTCAAAGGAAAGCCAATCAGGCTGACATCAGACTTCTCTGAAGAAACACTACGGGCAAGGAGAGAGTGGAGGGACATAGTCAACAGACTCCAAGAAAACAGATGCCAACCAAGAATACTCTATCCCGCAAAGCTCTCCTTCCTCTTTGAAGAAAGAATATGGACTTTCCCAGACAAACAGAAACTCCGGAATTTCATTGCAACTAAACCCCCACTCCAAAAAATACTACAAGGAGTCCTAAAGCCAGAACCTCAGAGGGACGAATAACAATGAAAGAAGGCCAAAAAAAAAAGTTATTAAAAGAATAAATAAATAAAATCAAAGGAAAGACAAACACAATGGCAAATACAGATGTTAACATATCAATATTAACTCTAAATGTAAATGGACTAAACTCTTCAATAAAAAGACACAGAGTTGCAGCCTGGATTAAGAAACAAAACCCAACCTTTTGCTGTCTCCAGGAAACACATTTAGCTACAAAAGATAAAAATAGGCTCAAAGTTAAAGGATGGAAAACAATCCTACAAGCAAATGGACCAAAAAAGAAAGCAGGAACAGCTATACTTATATCAGATAAAACAGATTTCAAACTCAAAAAGATAAAAAGAGACCCCAATGGTCACTACATTATGATCAAGGGGACAATACTTCAAGAAGAAATAACACTCATTAACATATACTCACCAAACGAAGGAGCACCAAAATATATCAGACAACTGTTGTCCTCTCTGAAAACAGACATCAGAGAAAACACATACGTAGTGGGAGACTTCAACACACCACTATCAACAATGGATAGATCAACAAGACAAAAAATAAGTAAAGAAACCAAAGCTCTAAATAAGGACCTAGAGCAATTGGGCTTAACAGACATCTATAGAACACTAAACCCCAAAAAAACGGAGTACACATTTTTCTCAAGCGCACACGGATCATTCTCCAGGATCGATCACATACTGGGGCACAAGACAAACATCAACAGATACACCAAGATTGAAATCATATCAACCATCTTTTCTGACCATTAAGGCATCAAACTAGAAATAAACCATAAAAAGAAGGCAAGGAACTTTCCTACCTCATGGGGATTAAAAACCATACTACTGGAAGACCACTGGACTAATGAGGAGATGAAAGAAGAAATTAAAAAATTTTTTGAATTGAACGACAAGGAGGACACCAATATCCTAAATGTATGGGATGCAGCAAAAGCAGTAATAAGAGGAAAATATATAGCAATAGAAGCTCACATCAAGAAACAAGAAAGAACTCAAAGAAACAACCTAATCTCGAAGCTCAAAGATCTAGAAAAAGAACAACAAAAAAACCCCAAAACCAGTAGAAGAAAAGAAATAATAAAAACCAAAGCAGAAATAAATGAAATTGAAACTAAAAAAAAACAATCCAAAAGATCAATGAAACCAAGAGCTGGTTCTTTGAAAAAATCAATAAAATAGACAAACCCCTAGCCAGGCTCACAAAGGAAAAAAGGGAGAAAGCACAAATAAACAGGATCATCAATGAAAGAGGAGAAATCACAACGGACACAGCAGAAATCAAAAGAATAATCAGTAACTACTATGAACAGTTATATGGAAACAAGTTTAACAATCTAGAGGAGATGGACAAATTCCTACAACTCTACAATCACCCAAAGCTAGATAAAGAAGAAATAGAACACCTAAACAGACCAATTACAATTAGCGAAATTGAAATGGTAATCAAAAACCTCCCCAAAAACAAAAGCCCAGGACCTGATGGATTTACAAATGAATTCTACCAAACATTCAGAGACGAATTAGTGCCTATCCTTCACAAACTCTTCCAAAAAATTGAGAAGGAAGGGACAATACCAAACACGTTCTATGAAGCCAACATTACACTAATACCAAAACCGAACAAGGACAACACAAAAAAGGAAAACTACAGGCCAATCTCCCTAATGAACACTGATGCAAAAATCCTCAATAAAATTTTAGCCATCAGAATCCAACAATGTATCCATAAGATAATTCACCACGACCAAGTAGGATTCATTCCAGGGGCACAAGGATGGTTTAACATCCGAAAATCAATCAACGTTATCCAACACATCAACAAAAAGAAATATAAAAACCATATGATAATATCAATAGATGCTGAGAAAGCTTTCGACAAAGTGCAACACCCATTCATGATAAAAGCCCTTGAAATTCTTGGGATACAAGGAACATACCTCAACATCATAAAGGCCATCTATGACAAGCCAACAGCCAGTATCATTCTCAATGGTGAAAAGCTGAAAGCAATTCCATTAAGATCTGGCACAAGACAAGGATGTCCACTCTCACCACTGCTTTTCAATATAATACTGGAAGTCCTAGCCAGAGCAATAAGACAAGAGAAAGACATCCAAGGAATCCAAATAGGAAAAGAAGAAGTCAAACTATCACTATTTGCAGACGATATGATCTTATACATAGAGAACCCCAAAAACTCCACAGAAAAGCTAATTCAACTCATCAATCAGTTCAGTAAAGTGGCAGGATACAAAATCAACACGCAAAAGTCAGTAGCCTTCCTATACACAAACAATAAATCTGAAGAAGAAGAAATCAAAAAAACCATCCCTTTTGTTATTGAAACAAAAAAATCAAATATTTGGAATAAATCTAACAAAGAGGTAAAGGTCCTATACAAAGAAAACTATAAAACACTGTTAAAAGAAATAGAAGAAGACACAAAGAAATGGAGAGACATTCCCTGCTCGTGGATTGGAAGAATAAACATTATTAAAATGGCCATTCTTCCGAAAGCAATATACAGATTCAATGCTATTCCAATCAAAATTTCAATGTCATTCTTCAAAGAAATAGAACAATTATTGATGAAATTCATATGGAATCACAAAAAACCCCGAATAGCCAAAGCTCTCCTGAAAAAAAAAGAAGGGAATGGAGGCATCACACTCCCAGACTTCAAACTATACTACAAAGCCATAATCATCAAAACTGCATGGTATTGGAACAAACAGACATACAGACCAATGGAATCGAATAGAAAATCCAGAAATAAACCCACAGATTTATGGTCAACTAATCTTTGACAAAGGAGCAAAGACTATGCATTGGAGCAAAGAAAGTTTGTTCAGTAAATGGTGCTGGGAAAACTGGGTCGCTACATGCAAAAGAATGAAGCTTGACCACTACCTCACACCATACACAAAAATCAACTCAAAATGGATTAAAGAACTAGACATAAGACCTGAAACCATAAAATATATAGAAGGAAATATAGGCGAAACACTACGTGATTTGCACATCAAAGACATCTTTACAGACACATCACCCAAAGCAGTGATAGTGAAGGCAAAGATAAACAGCTGGGACTACATCAAATTAAAGAGCTTCTGCACAGCAAAAGAGACAATAACAAAAAAAAGAGAAACCCCACCAACTGGGAGAACATTTTGCACCCAAACACTAATGATAAAGGACTGATCACAAAAATCTGCAAAGAGCTGATGAGACTCAACAACAACAAAGAAAATAATCCAGTCAAAAAATGGGCAGAAGAGCTAAAAAGAAACTTCTCTGAAGAGGAAATGCGAATGGCCAACAGGCATATGAAAAAATGTTCAACATCACTTGTCATCAGGGAAATGCAAATCAAAACTACCATGAGATACCATCTTACACCAGTGAGAATGGCACATATTAAAAAAACTAGCAACAACAAATGTTGGCGAGGGTGGAGAAAAAGAACTCTTCTGCACTGTTGGTGGGAGTGCAAACTGGTCCAACCACTGTGGAAAGCTGTGTGGAGATTTCTGGACCTACTAAACATAGAGCTTCCATATGATCCAGCAATTCCACTCCTAGGTATTTCCCCAAAGGACACAGAAACATCAATTCCAAAGAACACCTGCACCCCTATGTTTATAGCAGCACTGTTTACAATAGCTAAGCTTTGGAAACAACCCAAATGCCCAAAAATAGATGACTGGATCAAGAAGATGTGGTACATATATACCATGGAATATTACTCAGCATTCAAAAAAGATAAACACATGCAATTTGCAGCAACATGGATGGCGCTGGAAGGGATCATGCTCAGCGAAATAAGCCAAAAAGAAAAAGAAAAATACCGGATGGTCTCACTCATAGCAGGAATCTAGAAAACTTAAATAAGGGACCAGGAAAATGAATAACTATAAGAAAGTGAAAATCAAAATCAACAAACAACTATGAACCAGAGACACTTTTAGGGGGGCAGGGGCGGGAGGGGAGATTGGGGTCAGAATGGGGGGCTGCAATTGTATGGGGAATATAACAATAAAATTTATTATCTAATAAAAAAATAAAGAGGGAAAGGAATTATAGTTTATATTAATAATATTCCTTTTCATGAGATGTAGAATAGAAAATTTACATACTTACATGTTTGTCTCCTTTTTCAGATCTTAATTATTTCTAAAACTTAAATTTTTATCATACCCACTGGAATAACAGGTTTTACCTATTATGTTGGAAAAAGAAAGAGAAGATAATCCCAAAGACAGGATCTGCTTGCATTATAATTGAAAACCAAGCATACCCATACACTCACTCTTGGCTGGTGGTGGGAAGATTCTGAAAAATCCTTTTGAGAAAAAATTCTACATAATTTTACATAATACACAGATGGAGAAATAATGATTGATGGGGCCTGAGATAATGCTGTGTTAGTACTGACTCTTGTTTGTAAGAGACAAAAAATGCAATTGAGAGTATATCAAGCACAATGAGACTGTATTGGCTTAATGTAACTAGAGGTTAGAAAGTTCTGGGAGCTCAAATGAATTCATCAGTTTTTTCCTCCCTCTCTGTTTCTTCAACTATCTTTCAAATCAAGTTTCTCTTCTATGAGAAGCCTCCCTCTCTCATCAGTTGACTTTTTTCCAGAGGACTTTTTTTGCAGAGGCTTTTGCTGCAGACAGCCCCAGGTGTGTGTTATTCATCTTAGAGATACCAAAGAATAAGAACAAGCTCTTTTTCAGTGTCCATAGGTAAAATCTCAGAAAAGAATTCTGACTGTAAAATCTCAAAAATTGTCTCCTTGGGTGTGTCACCCTTTTTTTTTTTGACAAGGGCCAGGATATACCATGGTTGCCTAGGTTGGGTTACCTTCTTGCTTTGGGAATGAGGCGTTTTTTAATTGTCAGTCCTAGCAGAGCCACCTTATATTGGATACAGGCAATTTCCCATGGTAATGTCTGTGGCAACAGAGGATGTCTATTACAGCACATAGGCTGGCAAAAGGAAAAGTAAATAAAAGTCAAATAAGAGAAGGAGAATACACTGAAATTGAGTATGTCCAGGCAAGGGCTTGGCAATAACCTATTATGCCTTTACTCTCAAATATCAGTTCTCTTTCCCCCGGGAAATCCAGAGAAATGCTTCAAGTGGCCTGTTGCATTGATGTGGTATGGGGCACCCCTATTAGACAATCTTATTTTGGATTTTGTCTATCCTGTGAACTGAGGTCTGTAATCCCTGTGTATTTGTGTTTAAAAATATTTTTTGTAAATCACAACCTATGGCATTCAGTACTATGGTGATGATGCTTGCAGTGCTATGATGGAAATACCTTTGATGCAGCATACCCACATCTGAGAATTGACCTAATTGAAATGTTTTGTACAAATATGCAAAGACATACATATACATGTATGTTCACTGCTACACTGTAAGGTTGGAAAATTAAAGTCACCCCAATTTTTACTAACAGATATCTGGTTAAATTTGATTTGTCTGTATATTAAACTATTATATAACCTTAAATGAATGAAGCACTGTAAATGTGGAAAGAGTGACAATAGAAATTAAATACAAAATAGAAATAGTACAGAAGGTGTAATATGACCTTTGTGTGTGTTTGAGCTATAGATGTGTGTTTATGTAAGAATATTTGTGGATTGTACCTGAAAGTATATGCACAGCTGCCTTCAGATGAATGAAATTTGGCTAGAATGAGAATGGGTGATGCTTTTTCTATGTGTCTGTATTTTTATTTTTTAATTATTAAGAATTTCATATTATAAAAGTCTTTGAAATTGCTTTCAGGTGAACACATTTCAGAACTGAAAATTAACTGTATAAATATTCCTTGGAAAGCTTTTTCCTTAATTTATGTATAAATACACCCTAACTTGAAATTTGAAAAATTACGTCTATTTTATAGTTGACATCAACACAGAGGTAAAAATTGGCCATGACAGTATGTTTTAGGAGATTTTCTGGCTTGGACTGATTTTTCTTTCTGAAATGTTTAGTTTTGTCAGTTTGCCCTTGATATCTCTGTAGGACTGGTTTAAATCATGTTCTCAAAGTGGTTATTTTATCGTTCTATAAAATCCTAAATCTGGGCCTCCCTAAGGGTTAAATCTCCGCACTATCAAGCTGTCGCCAGCCACTGCAACATGAGTTTGATCCCAGCCATGCCAGGGAACTAACCCACATGGCAAAGCAGACCTCACCTGGCTTGCCCTCTCCCCCCAGCAGTGTATTTCAGTAGATCTGCCTGATCTGCTCCCAACTCTGGGTCTGAGTCCTCTTACCCCCTGCACCTCTGGCCTACACCCCAGTTCTTGTATGCATAAATAAATAATAAAATTTAAAATCCTAAAACCTGTTACTTCCCACCTCGTTGCTCTGGATTTTCATGACACAAACTCCTAATATTGCTGATACTCAAGTGGTTGTTGATGCTCAGCCTTGCTGCTGGGAGTTCTTTTGTATTTTATTGAGTGTATGGATGGTGGCTGGGGTTGCATACTTGTGGCTGTGAGTTATACATAGAAGTGAATATTCCTTGTTGAGGGTACTGTGCCTCGGATGATGAGTACCTTCCATGGTTGATGAAGTCTGGTCAATACTCTGTCTCTGATAAAAATCCTGGCATTAAGAATCCTATCAATAGTGAAAATTTAGCCTGATAGTAATGGAGTATCATTGCAAAACTTCCATTGCAAGTATCATGTTTTAAAAAATTCATGCTTGCTAATGCTATAGATAATTCCTGTTGAGTTTGAGGCAGTAAAACAGAATTCAGTGAACAAACTTGAACTGAACTTGGGAAAACAAATCATTCTTAATTTCTTTTATTTTGAACCCCTGATTGCCTAAAACCTTAATCCTTCCTCCACCCCCACCTCCCTTTGTCACCAGTGGTTCCCATGGCAACAGCAAAATTCTGGGGCAGCAGTGTGTGTTTGGGTCATTTGTAAATTGCGTGTTTATAAGGTGGGAACTGTCTGTACTGCATTAATCATTTGTATCTCAACTTTTAAGTAGGTCACTTGTCTCTTCTGTAATGAGGAAGTATTCTTTTAACATTCTGAAAAGCTTGTTTATTCTCTTCCTCATCCAAGTCCTACAGATGAATGTGTCCTGGTCTTTTGATCCTCAGGAGGTATATGAAATGACAAGAAATCTCGTTAATGGAAAGGAAAAACAGGTGGGAGTGGAAAGCATAGAAAATAACCAGGCAAGAATAGCCAATCTCTGTAAGAATAGTTAGTAATTCTGAAATGATTTAGTAATTCAGAGTCAGTGCCCCACAATAAGTATTATCCACCCTAAATCACAATCTGTATGAAAGCACAAACACTTGGCAGCCTTCCTTACTGAAAGTTCTTCACAGAAACTGTTAGTAGGTCTTGACACCCTAATTAGTTGGTATTGCATAGTTTCTTTTTTGAAATGGCAAAAATATGAGGGTGGAGGTCACATCTTACTCATTTCTGTACTTCCTGCACTAGTTGCAGTGCTCACTAAATACTGAATAAATGACATGGCCAACATTGTCAGCTAAGAACAGTTAATGTTTGGTATTTTCAACAGATTAGTGCTAGTCATTAATCATTTGGCACATATTTTCTTAAAAAAATAACTTATATTGTACATGTACCGTAAGTTAGGCAATGAGCTAAGTGTTTTCTGTACATTAAATCCTTAAAAAGATTGTATGAAATTAATACTGTTAGGATTGCCATTTTATTGGTAAAGAAACCTAAAGAGGTTATATTATTACCCCCATGCAAATAACTTATATGGCAGGGGTGAGGGGGGAATCAACTATATCTAATACTTGAAGTCTATACTTTAAATCCAAATGTTGTTGAGTGTTAGGAGGTAATTCTTCATGGTTAGCTTGATATTTTTTTTATCATAATTTATATGCTAAAGAAACTAAGATGTTTGTTGTATAAAATTTCTCAGTCTAGATTTTGTTGATTATATCCCTGAAGTGTCATTTAAAATTTTCATATTTCCTTTGTATTTCATATAAGTTGGAAGTCATATACAGAAGCTTACATTTCAACTTTTTTTGTGCAAAACCTTTATACATTATATTGTGTTCTTCCAAGTGGAAGGAGATAAATGATGATTCTTTTTCCAATAATATTGACAGTTACTCACTTTGAATATCTTGTTCAGCTAGTTATAAGTGAGACCATCCGGTATTTTTCTTTTTCTTTCTAGCTTATTCCACTGCATATGATCCCTTCCAGCTCCATCCATGTTGCTGCAAATGGCATGAGGTTATCTTTTTTGATTGCTGAGTAATATTCTATTGTGTAGATGTACCATATCTTCTTGATCCACTCATCTATTTTTGGGCATTTGGGTTATTTCCTTAGCTTACCTATTGTAAATAGTGCTGCAATAAACATAGGAGTACAAGTGTTCTTTTGAATTAATGTTTTTGTGTACTTTGGATAGATACCTAGGAGTGGAATTGCTGGATCATATGGAAGCTCCATTTTTAGCAGATTGAGGAACCTCTGCAAAGCTTTCCAGAGTGATTGCACCAGTTTGTACTCCCACCAGCAGTGTAGTAAAGTTCCTTTTTTCTCCACATCCTTGTCAACATTTGTTGTTTCTAGTTTTTTTTTTTTTTTAATATGGCCATTCTCAGTGGTGTGAGATGGTATCTCATTGTGGTTTTGATTTGCATTTCCCTGATTACAAGGGATGAAGGCTAATTCTGACCTCTCAGCTGCTTCTCTGTTTTGATCACAGCAGTTTCTCCTCTAGAATTTTTCTGAGAGATACAAGTGGAATATAGGATCTTAAAGCTGTGGTGTCAGATGGCATAGAGGTCACAGTCTTAATACCAGTCACAGGTAGATTAGAGGCAGGTATTTATCATGAACTGTAGATGCTGGTTATTAAAAATAATATCCTTCCCTTGCAGACATCGCTCTTCTCTCTCAGGTTTGTGGTCTTGGGAGGGAGTCACAACCTGGGCCAAGTCCCAGCAACTTCTGTGAATGGTTTTCCCCTAGGAACAAGCTCTAGTTGCCAGGGATGTGTGTCTTAAATGCATACTAGAGGCAGCAAACATTGTCATTGATTGTGATCTCATCAGTGACCAAAGACAGGGGCGGAAAAGGTGATTCACAGAACACAGAAGGTAATTATGTAGAGTTGTTACATGTGACCCTTCTGAAGGGGTACTACAGGGAGCCCACATTCCACTTTCAAGTTTTACCAAAGTCTTTCTCAAAGCATGGTGCTTAGACTGCCTACACCAAATGGTTGTCACCTCAAACTGCCAGTTGCTACCTTATATGAGCACTGCACTAGTGGTTATAAGGACTATCTGATGGCCTTAGGTACCTCAATGGTAGCGTTGTATAGTGTTTCATCCTCCAGCCCTGGCTCTAAAGTTAATTTCAACCAACATAGTGTTGCCCTTGCCAGTTCCATTCAGCCAAAGGAGAGCCCATAGAAGACATTTGTTGGCATCTCTGTTCATCAGGAGACTAGACCTCCATTTTCTTTCTAATGGAGTTTCAGGTTCTCCAAATGCAGCTCCCTCAAATATGGTTGCTTCATTTATTCCCCCATTACTCAATTCTGTTCTCTAGAGTCCTGTTCTACATAGTACGGCCCCTCTGTTTTCTATACCTGGATATGTGTGCTTTCCTCTTTTATGCAGTTCCCAGGTGCTAGGGTTCCTGATATCTAAGTGAGCCATTCAGTCTCTTGAAAAATAAAACCGTATTGCTACTATCCCTCCCTTTTTTTGGGTCTTAGTTACCTGGTGGCACACACCTGAAATTTGTATTTCAGTTTTTCCTATACTCTGTTCTTTTCTGCATTTTCCGTTGTGAAAATACTGATCTTCTAGCCCAATGGTCTTTTCCAGAACAGTTGCTCTTAGATAGATGTTATTTTGTTATGTCAGTGAACCATGAGTGTGTACTATTACACCATCTTTCCAGAATTCTGAGTAGTAGTTCTTTAAATATTTGTTATAATTTACCAGTGAAACCATCGGGTTCAGGGATTTTTGATTACTCCTTACTAATAGGTCACTTCATATTTTCTATTTCTTTGTGATTTAATAGTTTTTGTTTCTAGGAATTTGCCCCTTTCATATAAGTTACACAATTTTTTGGGCATACAGTTAGTTCTTCACAGTATTTATTTATTTATTTTTGGTAGAAATGTCCCCACTTTCATTTCTGATTTTAGTAAGAAGTCTTTTTTTCTTAGTTCATCTTGTAAAACTTTTGTCAACTTTATCATTCTTCTCAAAGAAACTACTTTTAGTGTCATTTTTCCCTGTTTTTCTTTAGTATTTTATTGGTGCTTGAATCTTTTTCTTTTACTTTTGGGTTTCTTTTGTTCCCCTTTTTCTAGTACCTTAAGTTAGGTTAGGTTAATATGAGACCTTCATTCTTTTTTAAGAAAGCATTTATAGTGATAAATTTGCCTCCGCACTGTAGTGTACTGTAAGTTTGGTATGTTCATTTTCATTTCATTTTAAAATATTTTCTTATATCGTTTGTGATTTTTTTTCATTGATACATTGGCACTCTTAGAGTGTTCAATTCCCACAATTATTTATTTCCAGAAATTTATGAATTTTTAGCCTTCTACTGATTTCTAACATCATTCTATTAAAGTAAGAGAAGACATTTTGTGTAATACCTATCATTTTTAAATAGGTATAGTAGCTTTTAAGCTGCTGAGACATATGATCTAATGTAAGATCTACTTTGAAAAACGTCCCATGTACACTTGAGAAGAATGTGTGTGCTGCTGTTGGCTAGTGTATTCTCAGATTCAGTTGGTTTATTGTGTACTTTATATTTTGTTTGGTTTTTGTATCCATTATTGAGAATGGGGTGTTGATTACTATTGTTGTAGAGCTACTTCTGCCTTCATTTTTGTCAGTTTTGCTTCATGTATTTTGATGGTTTGTTATTATGGACATGAGAATTTATAGTTGTATCTTTTTGCTCTAGTGAACATTTTATTTATACATACTACCTTTTTTTCTCTTGTAATTTTTTTTATTTAAAGTCTCTCATGTGATATACCATGAACACCTTGCTCTCTTTACTATTTACATCTTGCTCTCTTTACCAGAATATTTATTTTGCTTTTCTTCACTTTCAGTACAGTGCCAGTTTTCCGTTCAGTTGATTTTTATTGCAATAAAACAGTTAAACTTCCCATTACTGTAATTATTTTCTTTGTGATTACCTTGGGGATACCATTTAACATTCTGAAGTATAAGATTCTAACTTGAATTTATACCAGCTTATTATCAATAACATACAAAATATTTGTTACTTGACAACCAAAAGGGGTGAGGCAAGAGCTTAAAATGTCATAAAACTGCATCTATATACATTGAGTGCCCGGAAATGTAGACTACTAATATATCTTTTCAGTGCATTAGTCTCTTGCATTATGTAGAAAATGAAATGTAGTGTCATAAACAAGTTACAAAAATACTAACTTTTAGACTAATAATTGTATTTTTGAAATGAATCAGTCTCTTAAATCATGTGAAAATAAAAAGTGAAGTCAAGAGCCATTGTTACAGTAGCACTAGCTTTTATAATTGCTCATGTATTTACCATTATTAAGTTCTTTATTTCTACAAATGACTTGTGGTTACTCTGTAGTATCTTTTCATTTCAACCTGCAGGACTTACTTGAGCATTTCTTCTTGGGCAAGTTTAGTAGTAATGAACTCCCTCCACTTTGTTTATCTGGGAATTAATTTATGCCTTACCTTGGAAAGATGGTTTTGCCAAATGTAAGATACTTGGTTGAAAACATCTTTTAGTATTTCTTACTGTTTCCTGACCTCCAAAGTTGTTGATGAGAAATCTGTTGATAACCTTTTTGAGATTATATGAAGAGGCTATATGAAGAATTTCTTCTCTTTTGCGCCGCTCAAGATCCTTTCTTTGTCTATCATATGAATCTTGGTGTTCATTAAAATTCTTTAGTATAATAAAATCTTCAAATTTGGGATATTTTCAGCCATTTAAAAATATTCTCTCTGCCTCTTTCTCTGTTCTCTTCCTGGCATTTCTCCAATATGTATGTAGATCTGTTGATGGTTTTCAAAAACATCTTAGGCTCTGTTTATTTTTCTTCTATACTTCTTTTTCCCACACTCTGACATGATCATTTCCACTGCCCTATCTTGAAGTTCACTAATTTTTTTTTCTTCAGCCTACTCAAATCTTCCTTTGAATCCTACTAGTGATTTCTTTCATTTTAATTATTGTACTTTTCAGCTCTAGAATTTTTGTTTTTTAAATTTCTTTATTGATAAGAATGTTCTACCTCTTTATTGACATTTCCCATTTTGTTCATGTAACATTTTCTTCACTGCCTTCAAATCTTCCATTAGTTGTTGTTTTAAAGTCATTGCATAGTAAATCAGCCATGAGGTCTTTTTCAGGGACAGTTTTATTGATTTATATTTTTCTTTGAAATATACAGTATTCTCTGTTTATATGCCTTGTGATTTTTTTGTTGTTGTTGAAAACTGTACATTTGAATCCAATAGTGTATTAACTCTGAAAATTAGATTCCCTTCTTCCCAGGGTTTGCTTTTGTTGTTATTGTTTTGATTATTATAGACTCTCTATACTGAGGATCAGCCTGAGGTATAAAATTAAAGCCTGTTTAGGTATTTTCTGAGTTCATGCCTTTTGCTGAATATGTGCTGTAACTTGTTAATTTTCTCAGTAAATATAGTGCTTTTTGAATTTCATAGTCTTTAAATATCTGCCTCCCAAAAGGGGAAAATGAAAAAAAAAAAAAAAAAGTGGATGGTAAGTGCACTAGCCTTTTAAGTCCCCTGGAAGTTTCTTTAGCCTGAGGGGCAGAGGTTTCCAACAATGAGAAGGGGGTAGAACAACAATGACCAAATGCCTCTTTGTGCCTCTGTGATCTGAAGTAGTAATCAGAGATTAAAGCATACATATCCCTGATATTTGGAGAATAGGATCAATTTCCCACCCGGCCTCCACAAATTGTGTGCAAGCAGCTCTAGGAACACATTCACAGCTGCCATCTGTGGGGGTACAGGATGGGAGACCCTAACTGTGCTAACAATGGAAATTGACCAATATTAACAGCAATTTACAGGAAAAATCTTCCTCTGGAATTTGCAAGCCTTTAATAAATTCCAGAGTTGTGATTTGGCTGTATCCCTTAATTCTGACAGTACCATTCTTGTCTAGGTGGAGAGACAGATTCCTGATAGTTCCTACTCCACTATCTTTCCTCTGATAATTTTGGCTTACTATTTGGATATGATAAAATACAGAAAAATGATCAAAATACAGAAAAATGATCATGGACCAATCCCAAGTCTAGTTAACAACCAAAAAGAACTGGAAGTCTGTTGCGGTCAGGTTCCAGGCATGTTCAGGTGCCTGGGGATGTTAAGGTAGGCACAGCTAAGAAGAAAGTGAAATGAAATCAGTAATCCTTGCCCAACATTGACACCATTTGACAAACTATCCACCAAATTGCATTGACTGAAAACCTCATTTGTATAAAACAGACCTAGACTTGATCCTTTTGCCTGTATGGCACTCCTCAGAGCAACTTGGACATTCATCTCTAGTACTCCTTGAGTCTGTAGCTCCTGGACTCAGTCCTAAAGCCCCAAATGTTTGTACTACTTTTCCTGTAATAATTGAGTTGTTAACAAGAACTATACCACTACAGCTATGGCAGAGAGCTGTAACCTTGAGTTGTAAGTGATTACTGTATAACTCAGTCAGAATTTAGTATACAACTGATATGAGGGAAGAAAGAGCATTTGATGAGAGATTCTAATTTTTTTTTAAGCTAGCATTGCTTGAAGCTCATTCTGTGGAGGTCTGCTTGCATTTCCCTTCCCTTTCTCCCCCTTACTAGTGAAGATACTGGTTTTATAACAGGGCTCTTAAGCCAAAGACTGTTACAGATGGTGCCCCCTGGAGTGGAGTACTAGGGAGGATTCATAGCCCTAGATGAATTACAAACAAAATGTCAGTGGGGGTGCCTGATAAGAAATATAAGGAACTGCAGAAGTAGCCCCCAGGATTCAACTTGCGGATTTCAGCATTTTCAGATCTTCAGCAATTCCAGGCTTAGCCATTTCTGCCCCCACAATGCCAGTCTTCCAGAAGGCTGTTGTGGGCCTATGAAGGACAAGGAGAGTCTTCCAGTAGCCTTCTGGAAGATCAGCATGGTGGGGGCTGAAATGGCTGAAGAACCGCTAAAGATTTTAAAATGCTGCTATCCCGAAAGTTGAATCCTTCTCTGTTGTGGTGTTTTGTTTTGGAGTCTGTGGGTTTGGAGTGCAGGGTCCTTGGGTTCACTCTGAGAAAAGTGTCACCAGAGCTCCCGTTTCAGCAATACACGGGGAGTATCCCAGGCGAGTTTCTCTGTGAGACAGAGACGCTAGTTATAAAGAACAGGTTTATTAGGGAAAAGGACGGAAAAGTAAAGTACACTTGCATAGACACAAGCGAGCAGGAAGAGCTGCCCCGAAAGGAACAGGTTTGCTGAGAGGGGCCTGCATGGCTGCAAGTGGGTGGCCTTGAGGAGAGCTGCCTCTGCTGAGGGAGGTCAGTGAAGCTAAATCCCAGCATGGAACAGGTCACAGGCAGGCAGAAAGGCTGCTGCCCTGCAGAAGGGGAGGGTTGGTGAAAAGAGGCACCTGCAGTCACAGGTGGGCAGACACTGGACAGATACAGTCTTCTGTTTGGGAGGGGCTCACTCCTTGTGAGCTGTCAGTTGGTTGCTAATTTTGGGTAACTATGAAGAATCTGAAAGGGACCTAGGATGGGCTTAATCTCCATATCTTTACTCTTGGATGTGCCCTCAGATACCTGGTTGGATGTCATGCTTTGTAATTTAGGTGTCCTTGCTTAAGGACACTAGTTTCCGCAACTGTGCAACTGTGTCATCTGTGCCTAAGGATCTTAGTTTCCATAACTGTCATCTGAGCCTGAGGGTCTTAGTTTCCATAGCTGTGTCAATGGCTATGCTAACTTCTTCTACCCCCACCTCCTTGTGAGCAAGGTTTCTGGTCTTGTGGTGCACCTCCTTTTCAGCTTTTTTCCTCTTCTTGTTCTCCATCATCATCCTCATATTTAAAGCTTGTTTACTTCCCTTTACCCATTCCATGAGTGCTGTAGAAGTCACGAAGCTCACCTTTAAGAAATGAAGAAACTACAGAGTTGCATGTTTCACTCCTGCTGACATCCTCTTGACCAGTGTTTAGGTTAGTCACATGGCCACGAATAAGTGGAAGGATTGCTGTGCTATGCGTTCTCTAGCTGGGCAGGGTAGCCATAGTACAAACATATAGAAAGGCAAATGGATTTGGGGGGAATATTTAGCAGTATTTTCACTCTTGCATAGTTATACTTCCCTTTCAAAAATATGCCTGGCATTCTCTCAGCTTCAGGGAGAAAAGTCAATGTTTGTTGTATGAAAAGAGAGAACCACATTGAACTTTCCAAGGAGTCAGTGTTCATAGTCATAGGGTAGAGCTGCTCACAAAAATCAGTGGAATAGTTCATAGGTCCTTTGAAACAAACCTGGAGGCAGGGGAGGTAGGTAAACTGGAGAGATGCTGACAGCAAAATTTGACTGTTTCACAAACCAAGAACGAGTTCTTTGTCTAAGCCCTGATTTCATTCAAACTTTAAGCTTAAAAACCATTCTGCCCTCATCATTTTCCGTGATTATAAACACTTGATGTTAGTGTAAATGCCTTATTATGGAGGGATGAATGCATTTTTTTTTTTTTTTTTGCAAATGACATGCATCAGAAAATGAGTAGTTATCTTTCAGTATTTGCCAAGGTAAATAGTTCATTTATAAGAAATATAGAGCCAATATATTTCACCCTTAACTGAACTTAAATGAAGTAAACTGAAATTCATTTGTTTTTGTCAGGACATTGATATGTATTATCAACTGCTTTTCTGTGCTGTTGGCATTTTGAGTGTGTATGACTCTTCTAATTTGTTTGCTTTTGCCAGTGAAGCTTGAAGCAACCAAGCACATTAGTCATCTGTATTAATCTTTCACATATGGAGAGAACATGAAAACTGGAGGACATTTTTATTTCCTGTTAATTTTATTTCTGGATCCCTTGTTTTTTGTCTGTCTAAATGAATGGTCTTCCATTTCCTCTAAGTAAAAATATGCAAAGAAGTTTCATATAGGATTGTAATGTGTTGTTGACCTATAAAGACTTGTGGGGAAAGCACTGGCCTGGATTTGATTCTGACTTTGCTGCTTACAACAGTGTGAATTTGGGTCGGCGCTTGACTTCTTGGAGGTTCCTATTCCTTCTCCAAAAAGGAGTTAAAAAAAAAAAAATCAGTGCCCCATTGGCTTTTTATTATATCTCAGTTTACACTAATTGTGTGGCCTTGGGCAAGTTACTAAAGCCTCCTTTTTCTCAACGTTCTCACTTGTAAAGTGTGGCAATAAAAGTACCTAAAATACAGGGTCTTTGGGAGATTCCTTAGAGCACCTAGCACACAGTAAGCACTTTATAAATGTTAGCTGTTGTGAATATGTAATCGCCACCTGTTTGCATTGGCCTCGATTGGACATTGATAAGGTTGGAAAAGGAGTGTCTCTAGTCATGGTTAGGTGCAGGCTATAATCCTCACATTGTCACTGGCTTCCCCATTTTCAGGGAGCAGTGTAGAGGCTTGTCAGAAGTCTGATTTACATTAGCCTTTTAAGGTAACTGGTAGGGATGCTTCTGAGAGAACCAAGGACCACAAAGTTTTCTTGAGAAAGGAAAACAATTTTACAATGAAAATATCTCTTAGGGGCAAAAGGCCATTAATATGTAAATGGGAGCAAACCTAGAAATTGATTCTGGTGAAAGTCAGTATCAATGATGTTCTATTACTTTGAGTTTTATTTCTTACAGCCATTAATAATGTGAACCCCATCCTCTACCTCATACATGTAATTTATTTTTCTTCATCTGTGGGAAAATCTTCCTGGGATGAGGGGCTAAAATATGATATGGTGATGCAGCTCTATATGTTAACAAGAAATAGCAGATAAAATGTCTCACTCTTACCAAAGACTCTTACCAAAGACTATCTCAGGAAGATTTCATTCAGTAGACTTCCCAGATATGCTCAATTCTTCTACCCTCTTCCTCACCAATTTTCCCTACTTTTAATTCAGCATCTTCAAGGACATTTAATTGACAAATCAACAGCAGCATATGATTTTTGTATTTTGGAACATAAAAAAGAATTTGTTAGGTTCACAAAACTTGGCATTTTCCTTTTAGCCTTCTTGCATTCTTTCCTTGCTCTTGGAAGAGGTGAAGATTTATAATCATGTTTTATTGGTACTTTCTCCATCACACAGATGATAAATTATTGAATTCATTTGGTCTGTAAAAATGAAATGCACGGCCTTTCCCCGTCCTTCATGCTGCTTGGACTGGCTCCAGCTGCTGTGAACTGCTTGGGCCCTGAAGTTGGAAAAACAAAGCACATCCCTTACACATTAGGGTTTGGTTCTTTGACGACCTGACAGGCTTGTTGGCTCTCTGTTGCTACTGAGGGTCATAGAGCCAGTTTTTATTGCCCCAGAAGGATCCTTGTTTTTCTGGTTATTGGAGAGTGGAGATTTTGTACCTATATTTTAGCTAGTTCTTGTTTAGGACTCCAATCAGAGATAGTGATAGCTTCCAATAATTGACAACATTTACACATTTTCTCATACTTTATTCTAGTTGCTTTTAGCCCTCATTTCCCTCTCATAGACCTTTGAGAATTTCCTTGTATCAACCGTACTTACACAAACACTCAAAAGACTTCATTTTGTTTACAAACCCTTGACCACTCAACTGCTCAACTCTTTATAGGTCCACTAATATCCCTTATTAGATTATATTTTCTCTGTGGTATTTAAAAGCGTATGTTGGATAATATAATTTCTCTTTCAAAAACATATTTATTATTTCACTGACTTTTTTTTTAATTGAGGTCATTCTGGTTTATAACACAGTATAAACTTCAGGCATGCAGCTCTGTATTTCAGCATCTATAAACACTATATTATGGTCACCATGGAAGGTCTAGTTCCCATCAACCACCATGGAATTGTCCCCTAAGCCATTTTACAAAGCCACACATTCCGTTTATTCTCTAGTAATGACCATTCTGTTGTCACAACCTAAGGGTTGGATTTTTTGATGTTGTTTGCTTTGTTTCTTCATCTATATGAGTCAGAATGTTGTCTTGAGACTTGGGGTTGATTGCTTGGTATTTGAGGCCTTCCTCTGCTTGAAACTAGATATAATCTCACTGTACTTCCCACAGGCAATTGATGAGAAAATACTTGTATCCAGGCCTCACTGGACACTGCTCACCTCATGAAAGGTGTCTTCAATATCAGACCTTGGAAAGACATCTGGCAGTTCTCATCAGAACTTGTAAATAAGCTGGCTCTCTGAATCTATTTTGTTGTGTCCCTTATCTGGAAAAGAAAGGGGCACTATGGAATTCTGAGTGTTTAAGTCCTTAAACTCTGACTCTGCCCCACATTTAAATTTGGTCTACCTGGTTATAATTTAATATAAGTGGGGTAAATAACACTATTGTCAAAAATCCAGGTGCTTTCTTAAGGAACAGCTGTTTTATTCAGTGTTTACTCAATTCAGTCCTCTTGGCAAAGAGAATGTGCAAAGGTTCAGAGTAGGATGGACTGTTGAGTTAACTTGGCCATGAACCCTGACCTGTACTCAACTCAGAGGATTTGGACAAGGTAGTTTCACATAGGTACTTCAGCTGACTCATTTCTGAAGAACTGAAATTCAGCTGAAAAGGTGCTTGCTTTCAGAGTTGTTGCAAATGACTGCTGCCTTTTTCTCACCCTGTTCTGTAGTTTATACAGAAGTATAGTCTGTCTGTATTCTAGGATCCAGGGATGATAAGGTTAACGAATTAATTAGTGAGTATCTGCCAGAATCACTGGACATGGCAGTGCATGTTGAATAGGGCACAACCCCAAGTGGTGCTGTTCACATAACTACAACATGTTGCTGCCCCTGGCCTTGAACACTTGCATAGCATTTGCAATTGTGCATAGAAACTAACCCTAATATAGCTTTAAATGTGGAGTGGCAGGGGTTTGCCATTCCCTTTCTTATGTTATTTGCACTTCAAATGTTTTCTTATTTTGGCAAAAAGTGGTGGCCTGGTGCTGCATTCCTGTAGAACAGCAGCAGTACATGGCCCATGCTCTAAGAATTCTAGGAATTCTGTACTTTAACTGTTCTTCATGACTGGTTCCTGGAAACCTTGATCCATCAACAACACAATGGTGTTCCAGGGTCAAACTGCGGAAATTCTGCAAGTTTCCTCAGTATTTATCCTCAGTGAATCAGTCCCCTGGGGGAACTGGATGATAAGGCCCCTAAACAACTAGTTAAATGAGTGGGAGTGGGGGTGAGGCCAATTTGGAGATCTGTGGACAGATCTGTGGCCCCAGGCAAGTCTGCACTTGAACTGATTTGTTTCCAATATCTCTCCACCTGCTTTTTCAAAAAAGGCATTTTAGGCTAGAAGAGAGAAAGCCACTTTCAATGATTTAAGTGAAAAGGATCTATTGGCTCATGTTATAGAAAAGTATGAGTATGGCAAACTGGGTGCTTTAATGCTGCCATTAGAATTTAGTCTCTCCTCTCCTCCTGTGCCTTTATTTTCCTATTTCTTTCTTCTTCTGACATTTTGCTTAGCATCAATCCTTCCAGTTCCATCCATGTTGCTGTAAATGTCATAAGTTTATCTTTTTGATGGCTGAGTAGTATTCCATTGTGTATATATACCACATCTTGATCCACTCATCTGTTTTGGGGTATTTAGGTTGTTTTCATATTTTGACTATTGTAAATAGTGATACAATAAACATAGGAGTGCAGGTTTCCTTTTGGATTACTGTTTTTGCATCCTTTGGGTATATTCCTCAGAGTGAAATCACTGGGTTATGTGGTAGGTCCATTTTTATTTTTTTATTTTTAAATATTATAGGTATTTTTTTAAAAAAATTATTTATTTATGCATACAAGAACAGGGGTACAGGCCAGAGGTGTGGGTGGTGAGAGGATTCACCAGAGACAGAGTGGGGAACAGAACAGGCAGATCTACTGAAATAGACTGCTGAGGGGAGCAGTGGGCGAGTTAAGAGAGGTCTGCTGCACCATGTGGGTAGCTCCCTGGCTGGGGATCAAACTTATGCTCCAGTGGCTGTGGATAGCTTCATAGGTTGCGTTTTAACCCCTTGCGCTACCAGGGAGTCCCCCCTTCTTTTTTTTTTAAGATTTATTTATACAAGAACTGGGGTATAGGCCAGAAGCATGGGAGGGTGAGAGGATTTACCAGAGACAGAGCGGGGAGCAGAACAGACAGACAGACCGAAAACACTGCTGAGGGGAGCAGCAGGGGAGACAGGAGAGGACTCCTGCGCCATGTGGGTATCTCCTTGGCTGGCCAGGAATTGAAACCCGCACTGCAGAGGCTGCAGACAGCTTCAGAGTGCTGCGCTCAACCTGCTGCACCACCGGGGAGGCCCAAGTCCATTTTTAGTGTTTTGAGGAAGCTCCACATAGCTTCCCATAGTGCCCTATGCCCTTTTCATCTCTGTTTTATCTCCCTCTTTTTTGGCCTTGTATCCAGGGAGGTCTTCTGCATCTGGTGGTTTCTAGCATCTTCAGGCTCACATCCTATAAACTTAATAATTCCAGAGGAAAGGAACCAAAAAACTCTAAAGCCAAGCAAGCAAACAAAACCAATCTCAACTCATACAAAAACAAGTCAAAAACATATGTGTGTGTATATATACACATATATGTATATATGTATTCATACATGCACACACACAAACATACATATATTTAAAAATCCCAGGGAATGGTATTTCTGTGGTCTGGTTTGGGTTATAGGCTCGTCACCGAATCAGTTGCTGTAACCAAGGGAATGAAATCTTCTGATTGACCAGACCTGGATCATGTGTCTATTTGGTGGTTTAGGAATGTTGATCCTTATCTAAGAAGATTCTGAGTGATGGAAGATTAATTAATAATTATAAAGCAGCTGTCACTGAAAAGAGGAAGCAAGTATGTCTAGGTGGTGAAACGAGAGTCATCAGATCAGGCCTTTTCCTCTCTCCTTCCTTCATCTCCCTTACAGGGCCGGTAGACTGGTCTCTACTGCAGCCTCTATTTACTTATGCCTTTTCTGAGATATATTTCCCTTTTTTTGGGTAAGGCCTACCATCCATTAAAGCTACTTACACTGGGCCTCCCCTGGTGGCGCAGGCGGTTGAGCGTAGTGCTGTGAAGCTGTCCACAGCCTCTGCAGTGTGGGTTCGATCCCAGCCGGCCTGCAAGAATCCCACATGGCAAAGGCAGACCTCTCCTGTCTCACCCGCTGCTCCCCTCAGCTGTGTATTTCAGTCAAACTGCCTGTTCTTTTCCCGACTCTGTCTCTGGTGAATCCTCTCACCCTCCCGCGCATCTGGCCTGTATCCTGGTTCTTGAATGCATGAATAAATATTTTAAAACAAAAACAAAAACAAAAACTACTTAAACTGCTTTTACCAAAACGTGTAAAAGCTTTATACGTCATACCTAAAATAAATTTCTGCTTTGACCTTGCTTGACCTTTCCATAACATGTCATGCATTGTGCTCCATTTAAAATGGACTACTGCCTGCCTTCCACCTCCTACATCCCTAACCTCCTGCTCGCCCACCTCCTCACCACAGTGCCTCTGCACAAGGACCTGGGTAGTAGCAGGGAGAAAATAGTGGTGATGATAGATGTGGGAGAGAAATCTTTACTGAGTAGGATTTGCTGGAGAAACTGGTCCAAGACACATAATTCCTAGTGTGATTTTAAAAGCTAGCATACCGGGCCTCCCTGGTGGTGCAGATGGTTGAGCACTGCACTGTGAAGCTGTCTGCAGGCTCTGCAGCGCGGGTTTGATCTCCGCCAACCGGCAAGAATCCCACATGGCGAAGCAGACTTCTCTTGTCTTGCCCGCTGCTCCTCTCATCAGTGTATTTCTTCAGTCTGCCTGTTCTGTTCCCCTCTCTGTCTCCGGTGAATCTTCTCACCCTCCCATGCATCTGGCCTGTACCCTGGTTCTTGTATAAAAATAAACAAATCTTTAAAAAAAAAATAAAAAGCTAGCATACCTATGCCTATCAAAATTGTTTGATATAATATCAGTACAGTAGAATTATATTCCTACCTAAAGGAATTCATCCATGAATCCCATTGGTGAATTCCAGAGACCACCTAGTTGTCAAATTAGTATATGTCCTTGCTATTTCAATGTTTCACCTGTCTTGCTTGTTCCAAGATATCAAATGGCTCTTCTGATACTTGGGAATAAACTCTGCCATGGTCCTGAATTACATTTATAGGGAAAGCTTGATGTTACCTATTTGTGAAGGAATCCCAGTACTAAATTGTTAGGGAGCACTCCACCTATGAGAAAAAGCTCTTCACAAAAAGTTGGAAACTCAACTGTTGGAACAGTGTACTGTTGACATAGGTGTTGATAAGGAACAGAGCCTTCCCTCTGTGATATAATTCCAGAAGGGTATCTTAGAGGACATTCAAATGGGCCTTGCTTTGTCAGTGGACTGAATATCAAAGCATCAAAATTTAATATTGTTCATGGGGATGATGCTCACAACCCTCTTCAGTGCCCTCCCCTGAGGCTGACTACCTTTTAGATGGCGAGGTGTTTTTACCTATCCTTGGATCAGTGATTTGGTTTTAGATATTCTTTTCAAACAAGATAATGAAAAAAAGTCAGTTGCTACTCTGAGAGTAAATTCCTTTATGCAGTGCCTAACAGACACCAAGAAGCAACTATTGATAGCAAAGTATTTGGTAGTCATAGGTGGCATGTCAGTGTTGCTAGGATTTCAACATAGATTGCTTGCAGAAATAAGATTGGTAGAAAAACCTATATATATTTAAAATATATAAACCATATATTAAAATACATACAAATAATATATATAAAGTATAAATAAAAACATTTGGCTCCAATATAATTCATATTCTACCTGCCAACGCTAATTGTGTGACCTGTTTGGAAGGAGCTATTTTGGGAGCACTGCAAGACATACTTGGGAGCCATACTTTCTCAAAGGAATATTATAATCAGACAGGCCACATACCTGATTGGTCTTCTTTTAATAACTCACCTTTGGAAATGATGATTGATGTTGGGAAAATTCAACCACCTTTAGTGAACATTAGGATACTTATGTAATTGCTCTTCATATTAACATTAAATTCTTTTGACTTGCTTTCTGGTGTAGTGATAACATGGTAGCTGATGCTTATATGAATAAAACATAGTAAAGCAATTTAATTTTAGAAGTTTGCTACATAGTTTATTTTTCAAAGAGAAAAATAAGTTTGTCCCTCCACAATTTCCAGTAATCTTTTGTGAACATTGTAGAGTCTATTAATATCAGACAGTTGTCTTTTATTGACTTTTATGACACTGTGATCTTGTTCTCTCTCTGCCTCCTTGATCATCATGGCTCTCTTGATTGCCGCACAGGTTAACTCATAAATTTGTTAAACCACTAAATTTCATAAGCTTCCTTCCTTAATAGTTCAGATCTTCCATCTCCACAGTCCCTTCATTTAGGGTCTCATCACCTCTTCTCTGTAATGTTGCCATTTCTTCTAAGAGCACTTTTACTTGTAGTCTTAGGCTTTTCAAATCTGTCCACACAACAGGTTCTCTCATTTCCCTGTTTATATCCCCTCTGTCCTCCATGCCTAGAGGTGGTATCAATAGATCCTCCATTAATTGGCCCTTGTCCCCCTCTGTCTCATTTATTCCTTAATTCTCTCTGGATTTCCATCACTTCAAATCTTGTAGATCCCATCATACACATGGTATTTCCTTTGCCTCAGATACTTTTTTTTTTTTTTAACTTCCTGGGAATCTTCTGGTCTCTCAAAATCCTCTTGAGGCATCACATTATCTTAGAAACTTACTTTATACCCTTACCACCCCACTCTGAGTAGAACAAATCATTTTCTATTCTTTATGAATTTCTGTGTACTTTATTGCACTCAGTGTCTTGTATTTTAATTTAACTACATATGTGTCTTTAAAATATAGACTACAGAATACCTTTGGGCAAGACTTGCAGAGTCAGTCTCCATCACTCATATCAATACAAAAGTATTCTTTTATTTTATTGGCCATTGAAGGCATTTGAGTTTCTGCCCAAACCTTAAGTAGATATTATTATGTAAGCTTCTTAAGGGTCATAACTTTTGTCTTATTCACTATACTTCTCATTTTGTAAGCTTTCAATAGACAAATGAATATATGGAATCTATAGTGTTGTCCAGAAGCACCTCAACTTTATTATTTTGTCTTTGTCACTCTGTCTAGTTTGAACATCAAAGGGAGGTTAGCTGGATTTCCTGTGGTCAACTCACCTCTGAGAGGCAAAAATGAAACTAGAGTGTGGGTTTTGTGATGAATGAAGCTAAGGTTCACCCACTACAGCACTTGAACTCAATCATTCCTCATTTCTTAGAATTGCAGGATTTTGCTTCCATTTTGTAAGAACCCGTACTGGCCAATGTGTTGGGATTTTCATTATTGTGTACTAGTAGTCCTTTATGTATAAACTTCAAGAAAACTGGTTCAACAGGACTGTAGAACATGTTTCAGAAACCCTGTAGGTTGGAGGTAACTTTTTATACAATTTCTAAGAATGAAAATGCACATTTATACATTACTGAGAATGAAAGAAAATTTAGAGGGATGGAGGAAGACATGAAAAGAAGAATGTGGGGCAAGAGAGTAACAGAAATGATAATGATAGGAAACATTTTTATCCTTTCTCCTTCTAGCACCTGCCCTAATCTCCTGGCTTTGCTCCATGGCTTTGAAACCTTTCCTTTATTTTCACATGTCCATTAAATCTGTGTTTTTTATTAGTCTTCTAAGTGTTCTCTGAAGGTAGAATTTATAAATCATAACTGGGGAAAAAAAAACAACACTCTCCTTGGGGGAACCTTTGTTTTTGGAGGAGGCTTCCCCAACATCTAAGCCTCCCTCTGTTGGACAGGTAGGAGGGGGGAACTCTGCCTCTAGCTGTGGTATTTGAAAAGGTCAGATCCTTTTGATCCCTGGCCACTAGGATTCAACCTGAGCTTTGCCTGTCAGACTTTACCACCCAAAACTTTGTCTGAAGTGAGTGTCACAAAGAAGCAAGGACAGTATGAGGTTCACCCACTGCCAGCTGTGGTGATATTGAGCATCCCTGGCATTTGTAGGATCTTCCAGCCAGGCTTCTTTTGTGACATGACCCCAGCCCCAGTTGGAACCTCCCAACTTCTCTTGGTTTGTGCCTGTTTTTTAAAGCTGTTCCCATGATTCTGTGAGCTGGCTAACATTCTTCCAGTAAACTCCTTTTTGTTCACATTAGCCAGGTGGATTTCCTTTGTTTTCAACAAGAACACTTACTGGTAACCGTACTTATAGGCAGGAGAAGAGCACAGTGAAGAAATATGCAGTCTTATCTTTTGGAACTTCTTACCTAAATCCCTCCCCACTCTTTAATTTTATTCTTTATTCTTCCTCTTCTCCTTGTCATTCTCTAGCTGTCAATACCTTCTTTCAATTCCCTTTCAGTTCAAGCTAATAGATTAATTATGCCAGATCCTTGCATTATATCTGAATCCTGAAAAATCAGGTTTCTTCTTTATGGAATTGGCAAGCATGACACACACCTAAAACCTCCACACAGAATACAAACATACTGATATATGATGCTCAGGGAATGTATTTCCATGACAACAGGACTTTTAGAATTATAGATACAGAGGAATACAAATGTGCTTACAACTATTTTTTTCCTCATTAGTATACAGACTAAACACACCTTTGATTTAATACTGGTCCATAGAGCTCAGTTTTGAAAGTCGAGAAAATGTACTTAGTTAATGTACGTAATTATCTTAAGCATTATACATTTTCTAAGATGAAAGGAAATCTATATTCCCCCTGTTTGGGATAGAAGTAAAGGTAGAAAATTTCAGTTCATTGTCAAGAATGGGGAAAAAACTTTCTTTGACAACTGAAGTTCATAAACAATGCAAAATGTTTTTTAATTGTTTTGTGAGAAATTATAATAGTACATATTTAAAGATAAAGAATGTTTTCAACCAGCTGGGTCGCTACATGTGAAAGAATGAAGCTTGACTACTACCTAACACCATGCAGAAAAACCAACAAAATGGATTAAAGAACTAGACATAAGACCTGAAACCATAAAATACATAGAAGGAAATATAGGCGAAACACTACATGATATGCACATCAAAGACATCTTTACAGACACATCACCCAAAACAGTGATAGTGAAGGCAAAGATAAACAGCTGGGACTACATCAAATTAAAGAGCTTCTGCACAGCAAAAGAGACAATAACAAAAACAAAGAGAAACCCCACCAACTGGGAGAACATTTTTTCACACAACACTAATGATAAAGAACTGATCATAAAAATCTACAAAGAGTAATGAGACTCAACAAAAACAAAGAAAATAATCCAGTCAAAAAATGGGCAGAAGAGCTAAAAAGAAACTTCTCTGAAGAGGAAATGCAAATGGCCAACAGTCATATGAAAAAAATGTTCGACATCACTTATAATCAGGGAAATGCAAATCAAAACTACAATGAGATACCATCTCACACCAGTGAAATGGCACATGTTAAAAAAACTAGCAACAACAAATGTTGGCGAGGGTGTGGAGAAAAGGGAACTCTCCTGCACTGCTGGTGGGAGTACAAACTGGTCCAACCACTATGGAGAACTATGTGGAGATTTCTGGACCTACTAAACATAGAGCTTCCATATGATCCAGCAATTCCACTCCTAGGTATTTACCCAAAGGACACAGAAACATCAATTCCAAAGAGCACCTGCACCCCTATGTTTATAGCAGCACTGTTTACAATAGCTAAGCTTTGGAAACAACCCAAATGCCCAAAAATAGATGACTGGATCAAGAAGATGTGGTACATATACACCATGGAATATTACTCAGCATTCAAAAAAGATAAACACATGCAATTTGCAGCAACATGGATGGAGCTGGAAGGGATCATGCTCAGCGAAATAAGTCAGAAAGAAAAAGAGAAAGAAAAATACCGGATGGTCTCACTCATAGCAGGAATCTTGAAAATTTAAATAAGGGACCAGGAAAAAGAATAACTATAAGAAAGAAAATATCAAAATCAACAAACAACTATGAACCAGAGACACTCTATGGGGGTGGGGGGCGGGGAAAGGAGGTCTTGGGGTCAAAATAAGGAGGTTGTAATTGTAAGGGGAATATAAAAATAAAATTTAAATAATAAAAAAAAACCTAGAAAAAAAAAAGAATGTTTTCAACCCATAACCTATCTGTTCCCTGCCCCTCACACCACCCTTCCTACCTAGCCTGCTGCATTCCTGCCATAGCACAAGGAATAATTGACATGACTCACTTGCCTTATCTTCGGTGTTCAACCTGACCCTGTAAGGGCCATGATAATTGAATTGCTCTTAGAAATTCTGCTTATGATCAAAGTAATAATAGCTACCCTGACTAGGCTAGAACTTTTATGAACATAATATAATCAGTGTCAAACACCATTTCAAGGTGGGGTTAGTACCCCAATCAATTATGGAAAGATAATTTGTGTAAGATTCCAGAGCATCAGAATTTGAACCCAGAAAGGCAGGTATGCCCCATCCACTTCAGGAGAATTTATGACAACAGGACTAGTTCTGTTTAGTTACTTACATTTTTGTCATTCATATTTTTTTTAAAGATTTATTTATTTATTTTTTTGTTTGTTTATTCAAGCACTGGGTACAGTCAGAAGTGCGGGAGGGTGAGAGAATTCACCAGAGCGGGGAGCAGAGCAGGCAGAAGGACTGAAGTACACTGCTGAGGGGAGCAGCGGGCGGCAGGAGAGGTCTGCACGCCATGTGGGACCCTCCTCTGGTGGCCGGGGAGCAGCCGGGGATCGAACCGGCACTGCAGAGGCTGCGGGCAGCTTCGCAACCCAGCGCTCAACCGCTGCGCCACCGGGGAGGCCCGTCATTCATATTTTTAAGCAGATTTGTATCTTAAAAATATAACATGTGGAAAGCTAGAGAATCCAGGAGAGTTAGTCTTTAGAGCCTCATGTTCCTTCTTGTTTGTATTGGCTACACAGTAGTAAAGAAATAAAAGCAATGAAACATTGAGCATTGTAAACCAATGTTGCCTCAAAAATAAAAAATTAAGGGGCTTAAAAAATATTTTCTAATTCATGAAAGAAATGCCTAGCCCTTAGTACAGTTAATAGATGCTTGTGGAAATGCAGATAGACTTTAATTTCTGATAAATCGGAGCTCCATTTATTGTTCATCGCAATTCCTACATTGTTTTATCCCAATTAAAGAGAACATGTGTTGTTGAGCTACTTTGGACTCAGCGGAGGACTTGTGTCTGGGACAAGTGGTGCCTTTAAAATGCTCCCTTGGGTGCAAGTTGACAGAGTTGAAGGTGGTATAATAGAAACAGGATCAAGCAGCAGTTTCCTGACTCACCTCTTGGTCTAACTGCCTGCATGCCAAACTCAGTTTTGCCTTTGGGATGTTGCTTTTGAAAGCCTTCCAGAGTCCTCAGGAAAACACCTATTGGCAGTACTGACTACGGCCTTGACTTAGCTGCCTGCCTGTAACCATGCATATTTACTGTGGCATTGTCTCATATCTTGAACTCTTCATGTTCCTGGTTTGGATCCCTATCCAGCCTGTACGTCAAAAGGCAACAGTTGGACCTCCCCAGGTGGTGCAGCGGTTGAGCGCTGGGCTGCAAAGCTGCCCACAGCCTCTACAGCGCCAGTTCAATTCCTGGCCGTTGGCGAGGGTCCCACATGGCGCGCAGACCTCTCCTGCCACCTGCTGCTCCCCTCAGCAGTGTATTTCGTCAATCTACCTGCTCTGCTCTGGTGAATTCTCTCACCCTCCCGTGCTTCTGACTATACCCAGTGCTTGTATAAATGAATAAATAAATCTTTTTTTTTTTTTTAAAAAAGAGGCAACAGTCAATTGTAATACCTAAATTGAGTTTTGCAGGGAATTCTCTTGGTAAACTTTGGACTTAAATATTATTTTGGATGATGAAGGGGTAGATAAAATACCTAAGATCAAATTTTTTTTTTATTTGAATCTGTTGGTTTAATTGTGGGCTCACTTCATGAAATACAGGTTTGGGATATAAGTTTCTCATGATTCAACCTTAACTCTTTACCCCAGACACACGAGTATTTTATATGTCTGAACAACAAAATACTTCTCTTTTTTTCTTGGAGCAGAGGAAGTGGATTTGGAGAAAGAAGAATAATGTTGGAGACTATTGTATTGAGAGGGCACCTTCCTGGTTTAGGGAAGGTGCTAGTGACAGACTTTACAGAGAGGAGTGAGATTGTATAGTGGAGACAGATGGGGATTTCCTGGTAGGATGGTTACATTTTTTGGTCTCTGGGCTGATAATAGAGGTTTCTTTGTTTAGAGACATGGGTGAGAGAAGGGGCGCTGCTGGAGCCCTTTAATAAAGCCTTGGAGGGCACTGGGGAGCAGGGCTGCACTGAAGAATCCCTTGTTCTTTGGAGCAGTGGGTAGCTTGAAAGATTTTGTCACAGGCCTCCCACCTGCACCACTACTCAAACCCCACAGAGGCCCGAGTAAGGCATTTTCTTCTGTTTTACCTCTAAGCATAGCCCACCTCCTCCAGTAGTAAAAAGTAGGCAACAGTTATGTAACACTTTGCTTGTTTTCAGATACTGTCTGAAGTACTTTATGTGGATGCATTAGTTTTACCAACCACAAATGGTGGATACTATCTCCTCCATCTTCTAGATAAAGAAATATAAACATTAGGTAAATTTGCTTAAGGTCATTTAAATGCAGCATGATATAAAACACATAAAGGTATATATGTACATGAAACCCTGGTCACCATGTCCTGAATACATAAAATTTAGGTCTGCTTCTGAAAACCAGGCTCAGTGTTTTTGAGCAGCCATTTACCCACTCGAGAAGTCTGGGCAGTGATTTTACATGAAGTAGAAATGCCTGGGGCATTTAGAGCTCTCCACAGTGACTTTCTCTTTCCATTCTTGCCTCCTATTTTTTCTATTCAAGTTCTGACCAAAACAAACTTTGTTGATACTTCTGAGATACCTTTATCCTTACAGCCTCTCAGTTCCCTTTGTCTAGGTATCCTTTCTTCAGATGTTAAAATCTTACTCATTTCTCAAGTCTCAACCCAAAGACTGCTCTTCCATTAAGTATTTATTCATTTAGCTAGAGTGTATTGACTAAATGTGCAAGACTCTCTGCCAGATCTCTTGTCAAGAGTAATCCTGAGATCATGGTTATGATTGTTAATAGTAGTATTTATATTACAATAGTAATTGTAAACTCCTGTAATGTTTACAGGACTATTTTGTGCTTTATACTCATTTATTTAATACAAAACTCCTGATACTGTTTTATGTTCTGTTTCAGTTTTCTGATAAGATTAAAACTTTTAGAGTGCATGGGTCCCAGCTCTTGTTCTTTTTTATATTTGATAAATTGCCATAGTGAGGATATATATATATATATATATATATATATATATATATATACATATACATATACATATATATATTACCATAGTGAGGACACACCGTAGCTAGTACAGTGACTTGGACATAGTAGGAACAAAAAAAATAGCATTTGAATCGATTTTGATTTATACCCACTGTTCTATATAGCAATGTCTTATTCAACCTCCTCATACAGATTTCCAACTTCTCTTGAAAAATAAAATCTGACAATTCTGGACTTGCATTCCTGCAACATTTTGCTCCAGTTAACCAGCCTTTGTGTTCATTCAGGGCTTGTGCTGTCAAGCTTTCTGGAGTTCCTACTACTTGATAATGCCTTGCGCCAGGCCTTATAGCATCTGACTTTGGACCCCTGTGAAGCCAATGCAGAGCTTAGATTTGAGTGATAAGTCGGCCCTGTCAGGGTAGGGCACTTGTGGTCATTACACAATGTAGCCACCCAGGCTGCCCGAGCAGCTCTTTTCTGTTATTGTTCCACCAGCAAGACTTGAGCCATCCTTCTAGCTGAAACATTTCTCTAGCACCCACTTAACGGGGGATATGCTGGGTTTGTCACATGCCAGATGAATTTCACAACCTTCCCATCACATGTCCTTGGCGCAGGATGGAAAAACACCATGGCAACACCTGACAGTAACAACGCTCTCATAAAATGCTTGGGCGGGGGAGTTGAGCTATAAAGCTTTTCTCAGGATATCTTTACTGGGGGTGGAAGCACAGCAACTGTCAAAAGCAAACTCAAGTCCCTTTGATACTTCATAGTGACTTGCTGAAGATGTTGCTGTTTTTCTTGCATTCATACATCTGTCCTAAACCATTACTTTTTGTGCTTCCTCGATCCCTTTTTGTAGTCAACAAATGTTTGAGTGCCTGCCAGTACCAGGCCTTGTACTAGCCACTTTGCATGTAGTAATGAATAAGAGGGATAATAAATATGTGTAAAATAAATATCACAATCGACTACAGTGATAAGTGCTATGAAGGGAACAAATGTGGAGTGACGGACTAACTGGGGGAGGGAGGTGGTCAGGCTACTTCAGGTGGTGTATGTAGGGAAGGCTGAGGGGAGTCATTTGGAGACTGAAAAGAATTCCCCTGGCAAAGGGTAATTATAAGTGAATTGGGGAATGAGCTGAGGAGGCACTTGGCATTTTTGAGGAACAGGAAAGTATGGCTAGAGCCATGCTATGCTGAGCTCCAATCAGAGACAAGATGAGAAACTTGCACTAGGCTGTGCACTAGGAACTTGCACTAGGAAGTGCACTAGGAACTTGATGAGAAACTTGCACTAGGCTGTGCACTAGGAACTTGCACTAGGAAGTGCATCACTTCCTTCTTAAGCAAGCTCTCCCTGGGCCTCCCCGGTGGCGCAGTGGTTGAGCACTGGGCTGAGAAGCTGCCCACAGCCTCTGCAGCGCCGGTTCAATCCCCGGCTGCTCCCCTGCCACCGGCGAGGGTCCCACACGGCGCAACAGACCTCTCCTGCCATGCCCGCTGCTCCCCTCAGCAGTGTACTTCGTCAATCTGCCTGTTCTGTTCCCCCTCTGCCTCTGGTGAATTCTCTCACCCTCCCGCACTTCTGACTGTACCCAGTGCTTGTATAAATAAATAAATAAATCAAAAAGAAAGCTCTCCACCACATACACACACACACACACAGTATATATGTGTGCATATAGTCATATATATACATGTGTATATATAAAGATGTATATGCATATACATATGTGTGTACACACACACATATAAAGTCAACTGAACTAAAAATATGCTTAGTAATATAGCTGATTTACATTCTGGTTCTGGTTTTTTAACTAATTTGCAGAAAGCAACAAAGAATTCTCAGACTGATACCAACCTATACAGACTGTACTTTATCACTGCTCTGTAGTATAGTGAGGAAAAAGGATAAGATGGAATGAGATAGGGCTATAGAGGTAGGTAGGAGTCACTTCAAGTCCAAATGTGCAGGTGAAGATCAGCTCTTCACTAAAATGCAATAATAGGTAAGTAAAATAAAAAGCCAGGTGACTCCATCGGACCCCTATTCAGAGTTTCACCATCTGAAATGGTACATAGAGAGCAAATAGGCTGCACTGAGGTAGGGATGGGGCATGTTAGGCTCTCCCTTAGACTGACTCAGGAACTAAGTTATTTGCCTACGCACACAACTTAAAAGTGTGTAGTTACAAATCACACATCAATAAATTTGTATAGCATGATCCAGTTATGTGTTTATTTTGCAAAAGCCAAGAGTTACAGCATAGGTTGAAGACGGTGCCCAACGGTATGTTTTGTTTGACAAAATACATTTTTGAGGAAAAGTCAAATTTATTGCCAACATTGAGAAAACTTGAAAATTTTGCAGATCCTGCCTAGTATTCTTACATGAGCCTCTTTGGAAAAGGAATGCACTTAACCAGTACCCACCACTCTTTAATGTTTTGTCTGATGTGTATAATACTTTTGGGTTATGCCGTATAGTGACAATGGCTGAAAAGTCTCAGTGGCTTACTAAAAGCTTTATTTCTGCTCACGCTGCAAGTCGACTGGCTCTGCTTCATGTCATCTTCATTTCAGCACCAGGGAACAGTCTCTGTGGTGCATCACTGGTGTTGAAGTAAGAGGAAAAGGAACATGAAGAGAAATGTGCTAATTCTTAGAGCATTTGCTTTTCTTGCATGGATCAAAGAAATGGTATAACTAACATGATGGCAATGGGGCTGGAAAGTTTAATCCAAGAGAGGAGGAGCCAATAATTTATGTAAGATAACAGTCTACCACAACTCTTTTGTGTAATTTAGATGAACTCCCTAGTTTCCATTGGCATTGGAGAGTATGACTACTGTGGCCTATGGAATTTGAGAATTCAAAGCTTTATCTTAACCAGAAGCATGAGAGTTACTCTAATCTTCCCATACTACTTCTGTCAGCACTACATCTATCCATCAACCTATCTATCCATTCATTTATGTGTCCTTGAATAGGTTAAGATTTCACAGACTTTTCCTCAGATGCCCTTGACTTACTTCATGTTATACTTAGGGTGCACAGACCATGATAATAGTATTAGGGAGCCAGACTTTGCAGCTGCTATATAACTCTGCTCTTTATTGCACCCAAGTATTGACTTCTAGAGGATGGGATGTTCTTTCAGAGTAAGCCATCAGTGTGTACTGCAGCTTAGCTGGAGTCTGGTGAGACTTGAATAGCAAGAACAAGTAAATAATTAGGCATGCAAAGCTGAGTATTTATTACACACCTTTTGTGCACCCAACTCTGCTCTTGGGACTGTGGAAAATAAAGTTCTTATTCTTGAAGATCGAGGAGATGTCCAGAGAAACTATGAAGGATGTAGACTTGTACACTGAGTTGTGTTAATTTGAGTTGCCAGTATGCATTGGCATAGGCAGAAGACTTGGTGATGAGGTCAGAATTAGGTGGAAGTTGAAGTATTGAAGGTAAAAAAAACATTGTGTATGATTTCAAAGATTCAGCTAGTTTCACTAAGATCCAGTCTATGCAAGAGAGATGGATGGGTTTGTATTCTCTTGGAGAGTTGAAGTATCTTTGAAATGTTTGTAAAGCTTTCTATTGACGTGGATGTTCTTGTTGGGACTTGAGTCATTCTTGTGATGAATAACAGGTGTGGTGTGAAGGTGTAGTCTCCACCCTCAGCGACCATGGGACTGTTCATCCTACATTGTCTTCCTTTGTTCTCCAGTTTGCACCACTAAGCATGTGCTGCAGTACTCTTGTTTTCACAAGTCATTCTCTGGTTTCCTATCTTGTTAGTGATGAGGATGAGGACTCTAACCCATGGTTATGAGAAAGATTCTCATATCAGCAAACTGACTGATAATGCTGTATACTTGTGATATTGGTATTTCCAAACCTTATTATTAAGGCTTTGTGGCTAACAAAGAGTAGGAAACTAGAAACAGCTAGTGAAGTATGGTGACACAGGTTGGTCTCTGGTGAGGGAAGTCATTAGAGTCAAAAACTGTGCTTTTCTTATTTCCAGCTTGGTTGAGTCTGTTAAGAAAATGGTACATGTGATGGTACATTTCCCATTTATTTTTTCTTGCCCTCTCATGTTTATTGACTCATTTGTGCATTCAAAAGTATTTATTTCCTTTCGTCTATATACAAGGTTTCATGCACTATTCTAGGTACTATCAATATAATAAAACAGTCCCTGCCATCAGACCACACACAGTCTCACATGAGACCTGCCTGAGCACCTCACATGCTCTGGAGGTCTTGAAATACTATAAAATCATCATTCCCTCCCACCTCTCAAAATTTTGCCCTGGTTTGAATTAGATGTCAGTTGAGGATAGCAGGGAAAATTAAATAAGGAGCTCACTTATTTTTCTGGGATTATCAATAGGAAGTTCCAAGGTGGCCTTGGAGAAAAAAAAATCCTCATAGTTCTTGGCTTCTGGTCTCCCTCCTGTGGCCTACTAGTTCTCACTGCATGTTTATCTCAACTTTACATTGGCATCCCTTTGGAATGAGTCCTGGGGGGTCCTGTTGGAAACGCAATCTCAGATGATTTATTCCCTAACTCAGGAAGCACCAAGGAATAGTAAATTTTCTTTATAGTAGGCCCACCAAGTTGTACATATTATACATAGAACTCAGTTGTTGAGTATAGGAAATATAAATTTCATATTGCTCTATATTGAATATCTGCATTTAATTTTACTAGAGAAATGAAAAGTTACTGGGCCTATTACTAAGTATGCTTTGTCATTGTACATATTTAGTCAGGTCACTGTAAGTTTACCACTGCCTTTTCTCTATTGTGAAAAGAACTCTTGTACAGTATAGCTCAAATGTTAATCTTAGAAATGTTTACTTCTGAACTACTTACCCTCAATTCATGAGAGAGAAGCAGTGCTATATGATGAGGAAATTATGTACCTTTTACTATACCAGTTCCTCTTTAACAAATCAAAATACCAAGACACACCCAGAGAGGACATTAGCTTTTGGATCAAGCGTTCTTCAGAGACTTGAAGGATGAGTCTGCAATTTATGTTTGGGCTTCTCAAGTATCTCTGCTGCACAGCCAAACACAATCTGTCCCTCATAAAAATAAGGGTAAGCTAAGAACTTTCATATTTGTCTTAGCAAAAAGCCTCATTCTTTATTGGAACCCCAAGAGGATACCAAATGAACATGGTGGAACATCAGAATGCCAAAGACAGACCTTATTGACAGGAAAGAAAGATGGCTGCCTTTATATTCAGTGAAAAACTAGATCCTTCTTAGAAATGGTAAAATAACCTTGCACAGTCAGTGTACTGCCCTAAGTTGGCAAATATAACATTTTAATAATGTTATATTAAATAACATTTAATATACTATTAATAATATAATACATTTTAATTTGACAAACTCAAGAATTTGGTAGGAATATAAAGTTGAAAACCAGAACAAATATCAACTGTCTGTCAATTGCAGTTCATTATTTTTTAAGCAATGCCAATCAAGGAGAAACTTACATTTTTATAAGCCACGAAGCTGAAGGTACATATGCTCCCATTCAGTCCATTTATACATATATTAATATATACACATACACATATTTATAGTCAAATAAATATTTGATTATACTGTTTTGGATATTTCCCTAGGTAAATTTATGAACTTTTGCTAGACCAGAAGTTCAGCCCATCACATATCCCTAAGATCAAATTTTAATTTCACTTAGAAATACGTACTTCTTAACTATCCTTAATCTATGAAAGAGGTAGTGACATTTAATGAAGAAATTATATGCATTTTCATATGCCATAAAACCTAGTGCTTAGACAAGTCACTGAGTTTCTAATTCAGATAAAAATCTTTCAGTCAAGGACTGAGTCAAAGTCATAGCTATTAGATGGGAAGTTAGGATACCTGGCTTTTGGGCAAATTTTCTTTTTAACCTTTCAGGGTTAAAGATGCATATAAGATGACTTGGGTGCAGAGAGGGGTGCTTTTCATTTCCTTGGGACACTGCAAGTACACTCTAACCTCACTCTTTATGCAAAGCATGTTTTCTATACATATGCTCTGCATTGACATTGAACCCTTACTGGAGCAACTCATCTCATTTGTCAATGATTGTTAGTGAGCTAGCAATCTAGGATATTGCAAAATGGTTCTAAGCATTCATTTGCTATTTATATGGGAACTACTAGTACCACAGATTGTACCTACCTCATAAAGTGGTTGTGAGGACTAAGAGAATTAATAAACGCAATGTACAATAGTTTGTTACATGCGGGCATTCCAATTTTCTGATGACAGTTGTACACCACTACTATACTCCAGGCTCTTGACTGGAATGATAACAAATAGCCATGTTCTTGGCCCCTGTCAAACATATCATGTAGTGTGGTGTGAGGATGATAAACCCCAATGCTTTCAGGCCAGTGAATGCACACAGATGTAGGTGCAGCTGGGATCGGGGTGCTCGGAGACCATATGCCTGGCTGCAGAGGGCAGGGACAACACCATCCCTGAGAATGGCTTAATGTGGCCAAATCTTTCTTAAGAGAAGTGAGAAACCCAGGGCTCCCTGGTGGCACAGAGGTTGTCTTAGCACTACCACCTCTTTGGTGCAAGTTTGATCCCAGGCTAAGAGCTAACCCACATAGCTCAGCAGATCTCTCCTGTGTTACCACTGCTCCCCTCAGCAGTGTTCAGTAGATCCACCCGTTCTACTCCCCACTCTTTCCTGCACCTCTGGCCTACACGGCAGCTTTTCTATGCATAAATAAATCTTTAAAAAAAAAAGGTGAGAAATCTGCAGACTTAGGAGCACTGACAATGAATGTTAGTTTAAAAAGCAACAAATACTTTATGGGTTAAAAGCCACTTCAAAAAGAGTGGTTCTTGGAGATGCCAAAGAATAACTTTTAGACTGGCCAGCTGTTAAAACCCTAATTCCCCTCTTTTGGGGAGCAGCCCAACCAGATGTGTCAAAGTTTGCTTGCAGATTTTAATTGTCAATTTTTCCACAAAATGCACAGAATTTATGTAAATTGGAGTAGTGCAAGGAAGAATTGAATGCTTAGGAGTGTCTATCTCCCTCTGTGACCACTCAGGCTAAGGCAGGAAGAGGACTGGGCCAGGCAGGGCTCATTGTGACAGGGTCAGACAATCACCTTTAGCCAGAGAACACAGGACACTGTAGAGCACAGACGGGCGAAGAGTTTAACACAATTTATTTTATGCTTAAATAATTGACTAGGTCATCCAGTGTATGGTTTTTCATACATATGTCATTAGAGCTATGTATCAATGAATGCTGATTTTATATGAATAGAATCAACAAATTAAAGAATTTCACCAAAACCCAAATAAAAATGCCCTTAAAAACACAGCAGCCTTATTAACCTAATATGACACTGCTAGAATGGTTACAAATGATTGGCTTACTGAAAGGTGTCTACATCTTATAGCCAGTACACGATACAGTATTAATTTTACAGCGTGCTGCCATTCTACTAGCTAAGGATTTCTGTTCAGTCCATTTTAATTACCCCCAAAGGGGGCCTCCTATGAGCACCATCCACCTCTAAAGCGGCAAGCATTACCCCCTTTTAAGCACTAACAGATAGCATCCCCCCACCCCCTAAAGCAACTACTGTATTCAGTTTTTTTTTTTTCATTTTTAGGTCATTTCATTGAAAAATTGGCAATAGCAACAAATATTAGATGAAGGGCTTTGTGTTTACAGATAAAATCTTCTGTGTTGCAGTATACTGTAGTGTTTGCAAAATTGGAAAAGATTTAATCAAAATAAGGTGATACACATGCATCAAAATATTAGTATTCTGAAGAAAAATTTTTTCACAGAACTACAGAATTCCTCATTTTGGGAATTATTTAAATTTGCAGCAGATTTTAAAGTTTTTTTTTTTTTTTAAAATCAAGCTAGCAGTTTTGCATATACAAACATTATAATTGCTAATATACAAGAATCAGTGAAGATCCCCCCATCCCAAACCCCTCCCTCCTCTTCTAGTGAAGTCACTCGAGACCCTATTATGTTAAATGCATTTGCAATATTCTGTTTGTGTTCTAAGAGGCAGTGCCTTATCAACATTTATTCTATTTTTCTGTTAGAATTTATACAGTGTTATTATTTACAGCAAAACTATAGATGTTTTAAAAAAGAAACAAATAGTGTTTATACCCTGACAGTTTGGGTCCAAGAAAAATAAGGCGAGAGCTGTTGTGGATTTAGTAATTTTAGTGTTTCTCTGTGATTTGATCATCATTCCATCTCCTTCTGTCCCATCTGACGGCAGGAATTTCTTCCTTTTGTAAAATGACACCAAATTACTTGAGATAAACTGTTAACAGCATGGCTTCTTGTATATACACTGCATTGCTATTTGCACACGTGCCAATCCTGGGAATGAAAGTGAATTTCCATGCTCTGTAAATTGGCTCATGCTAAATTAAAATGTGGGTAGTTTTCTTTTTCTTTTTTCCTTTTTGCATAAAAAAATCATGCCATTAATGTGTGGAAGCAGCAAATACACACACCCTCCTCTGTGACTTTATACTTCCTGCTGACATCTTCCACAAATTTCTCAATACTGGCAGTAAAATTCCATGATCCTGTGGAAAAAGAGACAGCAGGTAATGAGATTTTTTTTTATCTTTAAAAGAGAACTTGCCTAAGTCTTTCATTCAAAAGAAAAGTGTGAGAAGGGGGACCTCTACTTCCTTATAGCAGTTTTATCAAGATGCTTTGATTAGGGTTACATTCTTGGTTCTGGTGGCTCAGCCTGAAAGACCCCCTCTGGGTCTGTTTCTGATACTCACTTTACCCTCTCAGGTATTTGGTACATTTACAGCTCTTTGGGCCTCAGGCTTAACTGTAAAATAAGGAGGCTGACAGAGGTGTTGAAACTTCCACCAATATAAAAAAGTCAGGGGTATGAGGTTTTCATGGGCACAAAGGGCCAGGTATCTGGAGTCAAAATATAGCACCTCAGTCAGGTCTGTATGTTTTATAATGTCCCCATTCCCCTTCCTCAAATGCAGATCACCTTTCAAAAAAGGGAAAGCACTGATATCATTATGAAAATGCTTTTCCATATGCAAATTAAAATAAGACTATCTCCTGTTATGGCCAAGATTACTTTTCTTTCTGTTCCACATAAGTCATGAAAGGATAAATTTTATTTGAGCTTTTTAATAAATGTTCCACTAAGAATATCTTGTCATACTGGATAAAACCTGCAAAGTATCAGTGTTTTATAGCCAGTCTTAATATGTCAACATAAGTCACTATTCTTTATCAGGTGTTCTCATTTTCATAAAGTATTGTTCTTGGTATGAACTTTTTCCATAAAACAAAGCTCTTCCTATTTATAAGTCCTTCTTCTTGTTCAGTATGAAAGGTGACTTTTCACCTTTCACATATTTTAACTTAAATAAATGCCTGCCCAAGAACAAGACTTAGTCCCATAGAAAGCCTGAGTGAGGCAAGAACAGTTTAAGGAACAACCCTGTTGGCTCACAGGGTGAGCCACACCGACTATTTTGCAGGTCTAGAAAAACCTTTAGAATTTTGCTTCCTGGGGGGGGGGGGGGGGTGTCGAGGGCAAGAGTGTTCCCAATGACCTTAGATTGGTTTACCTAGCCCAGACAAGTTTCTTTCTCTTTAGATGGGCCACCCAGGATACCTTTGCTTATGTAAACATGTTAGTACAGCACTTCCTCTGCCCACTGCAGTTCGGGCTTCCTTTTTTGTTTTAGAAGTGCTACTGGCCTCTGTGCCCCAGCTCACTACTGTTGAGAGCCAAGAACATCAAAGTATCAATTCCTTCTGGAGTGATTTCAACACCTGCCCTCTTCCCACAACTCTGCAGAAGTTTCAGAGAAGTGACCTGATTCCTTTGGTCAGGCTACAGCCCAAAAGGTGGGCAAATCAGAGTAAGAAGATCATGGTTTTCTCACCTCCATGTTTCCCTTCTATTCCTAATCCTCCAGGCACCAGGCTTCTTAGATGGCCCTGTGACAGTTTCCATAGTACTTTCCATCTATTTTCTTAGGGAGAATTGTCAGCAATTTTTTCTAGTTGAGTACCTCCCTCTTTTTAAACTTAACTGCCACGCAACACATCTAATGTAAATACATAGTTTGGTAACTCAGCAAATTCATAGAGCTGTGCAATCAATCACTACAGCCCAGTTGAACCTTTTTTTGTTGCTTCATTTCTTCCAAAAACCAATCCATCTCCCCAGGTTCATCTTGCAGTAAGAAATAGGTCTTTCTCTTATCACCTTAATGCAAGTGAACATTATCATTATAAATTTTTTAGATTTTAGAAATAGTGGAAATATTTCCGTAATTTAAAAAATGCTATTAAAAATGCCCATTTTATATTTAGGTATAACTTGGGGATGAGTTTAAAATCAAGTTGGGAGTTCTTATAAATCTCTCTTGCTCCTAGTCCTAGTCATGCAATCAGTGTGTTGGCCCCACCCTCAGGATTGCAGGAAGTTCATTCATTGAGAGAAGACATCAGGTAAGTTTGGTGTTACACAAAAACATGAGAGCCTGGGCTGAGTGAATGTATGGCTATTATAAAATACTGACACTGGACAAACTGTGATGAGGGCGCCATCTGATGGGAAAATGTGAGGGCAGGAGCTATCAAGACAACATGCAGAAATAGAATGAGTCCTGTTCCTTTTCTGGGTTTAGATAATGAATCTGAGACAGAAGTATTTGCATTCACGAATCAGCCTGCTTTTGGTTTTTGCATGTCTTTCAAACCCAAAGGTAGTAGAAGCCAACACAAAACCAATCACTCCTTTTAGTCATGTCACTATAATTTTTTAAGGAACATTTTAAAATATAAAAAACAACTATTCAATGGATTCTCATGTTTGTTTATAGTTCACAGATGAATGTTGTACTTTCCACTTTACATTTCTAAGCTAGAACTATGCTTTAGTTAAAACCAACCTTTCCCTTTATAGGGACAAACTGTGGATATATCAGTATTTTTTTTTTTTTTAATTTTCTAGTGCTTAGCTTAAAAAAAAAAAAGTCTTTAGCTTGGTGTCTCAAGCTTTCTTCATTTCAACCCAATGAATGATTTCAAGAGTGATAGCCACTTTTCTACACTGAGAAGCTTTGTTTCACAGTCTCCAGTGGCTCCCACCCATAGTTACATATTTGAGTAATCTAGGGAGATTACAAAAAATCCCATACTAGTTCATTTACAATTTCTTGGGAGGAGGGTGGCCATGGCATCAAAAAATTTCAAAAAAATAAATTCTAGATGACACCAATGTCCAGTCAAGCTTAAGAGCCAGTGATGTGTCTGGGACAGTGCTTCTCCAGGTTTAAAGTGCATGCATATCATCTAGGCACCCTCAAGTGTGAATTTTGACTCAGTAGACTGCAGTAGGACCAGAGATTCTATAATTGGAGTGCAGGAATGGTGGCCCATGCCAGTCATCAACCCACTGGTTCCCAACTTCCTTTTCTTTGCTCATGACTTTTTTATCCACCTATATATTATATCCACTATACTTCCTCTATAACTCTGTTCTTTAAGTTAATTTCAAATGCCTCTGTTACAGCTTAAGGAAAATGTTTTCTCACATGCTTTCCCTACAGCTCACTAAGAACATGTAATTCATAATGATAGTTCCTTTCTCGTAGCCCTGTGCAATTATTAAAACAGGTATTCTCTTTGCTTTACTAATGATAATAGCAAAATTCTGTAATGAATGACAGGTCTAGATTTTAACCTAGATCCCCTGATTCTGTCTCCAGGAAGTCAGAGCTATAACCTGACTTGCTTCCCTCCAAATTCAGAACCCTTCCTGTGCCCCTACCCCACCAGAATTAATTCTAATTACTTTTTGTAATCCTAATGTAATTTAAAAATAATTTCCAGTTCATGTAGGGTTGTTCTTCAGTTAATACCAGTAAGTGGGTGTAATTTGTTCTTTTCTAGCAAAATGTGATTTAAAAAAAGGGAAAATGCTAGTTTATATTTTGGCAGTGAAAGAAAAACATTGACACTGATAAGAATAAAGTTGGAAAGTTATTTTTATGTGGCAGGCATTTCTATAAAGTGGATTAATACATTCACTCCTAATAAAAATGAGGTACTGTTGTTTCTATCATGTTATAGAAGAGGAAATAGTGGCAGAGGCAGACCTGTAAGCCAACACCACACTCTAGGATCCTTGTTCTTCACCTTGAAGTCAAGGCTTCTGGTTGTGCTTTTTTTTTTTTTTTTTTTTTAAAGAATGAAACAAATCAAGGAAAACATGACATATAACCATATATACCCTAAATTAATTCCAGAAAAATATTCGGTGTGGCCAGGAAGAATCCTGCATTTGGAATGAAGCTATTCAGGTCATAGCTCTGACTTCCTGAAGGCAAAATCAGGGAATCTAGGTTAAAATCTAGGCCTGTCATTCATTACAGGATTTTACTGTTTTCATTAGTAAAGGAATGAGACTACCTGCTTTAATAGTGCACAGGGCAACAATGAGAAACCAGTGATAAAAATTAATTGAAGGTGTTCGGAAGTGTATGCCAAGAACATATGCAGATTTGCTGCTGTTCTGATTTGCCCACTGTAATGTTCCAGCTTCCCTGGATGCTGCTGCTTACTTCACTGGTCCCTGTAATCAAAGTTCTTCCAGGGAGATTTTCTTGCCTCTCTTGATATTATTAATAGTTGGACTTACTAAGTGCTTACTATGGACCTTCCGGCCATTTTTTAAAGGAAATTTATGTGGATGAACTCATTTAATTCTAACAAGTCAGTGAGAAAGGCATTGTGTGCCAAAACTCAGTAATATTCCTGACAATTTCATCCACTCAGGCCACTTGCCTTCTCACCCTGATGCCAAAAATGACCACACTAAGATGTGCCCTGACTTCTCAAGTCATTGACAAATAGTGAGGGCATTGCAAACTGAATATCCATAAAGCTGCTTCAGGCTACCTCAAATCCTAGTTTTGGGGGGTAGGTGGTGGGGAGTCTTAGGTTCCTTGTTTTTTATTAGTATCAGGGTTACTGCCTTTCATGTAATCACTATCTTTAACCCTTATTCCTTATATATATAATTCATATATATAGAATTCATTTGGTAGCTATATTTTGAAAATGTTCCTCAAATCTGTCCTTTCTGCTGCAATGCTGGCCCTTACCTTGTAACTGAGGTCTAGTGTTCAAACTCTTCTGCACTAACTCCATCTTATTTCCATGAAGGTTACCTAAATCATACCTGATCATGTTATTCTCCTACACAAAACTTCCAGTGGTACCCCACTGTCTCCAGGATAAAGTCCTGAGCACACCACCTAAGATCACGCACTGCCCTGTATCAAACTACTCTTTCTTCAAATGCCAATTCAAATACCCATTTCCAAGAATGAAGTGAGTTGACTTTTCGGTTTCAGACTAAGGTGCTGGCCCTGGGAAGCATGCACACTATTACCACTCCCAGCTTCCATATGGTGTGAGATCCTAGACATTTCTGCAAGGGAGGTTTGAAATACAGATATTCCAGTTGTCATGACTTCTAGCTGGGACACTCTTCTTACTATATAGCCTCAATTATCAGCACTGTAATAGTATTTTCGAAGTAAACATTTGAAGATTATGGCTATCTTAAAAATGACTGTGTGCTGTAAGAACAAAAAACTGAGTATTTACATTGTGTAGTATATGAAGAAATTTACTTCAGGTTGCCTTTGTACATCTATTGGATTTGAAATTTGCTTTTAGGTCTCTAAGAATCACTAAATAGTATATATATTAATGAGTAAGAGTTAAAGAGATAAATTCTGGAGAAGTTCAAATGTCATTATTTTCTTCACCAGCTTTAGGACTTTCGTAAGTCACTTTTCTAAACTTCAGTTTCCTCATTTATAGAAGAAAGATAGCACTACTTACCACATAGCATTATTTGGGGGATTATGCAAGGTAAATATAAGTAATGCTCTCACCTCATACCTGGCTGATAATTGCCATCATCTAACAAATGATTATTGTTCATAAATAATTTTGGCAAGACAGATAAGTATATTAGGCAGGGTATCTGGCAGAGTATCAATAACCTTGAGTTCATGTACTAGCTCTAACTATTGACAAGTAGCTGTGAGATAGTAGAAATTTCATCTGATCTGAGCATTAGTGTCCTCATCTCTTAAAAGAGGAAAACCAAATTGACTTGATGGGACTATGACTTGTTCAAAGGATTAAATAGAACACAAAGGTAAAAAGCACCTACAAATCACCATGTACTATGTATAAATCTTCATAGTTATTTTAAGACATTGGCTTTCCCCTCACATTAAAAATAGGATGGTTGTGACTCAGTACTAAAGAACAGGCTTCAATATAGCTCAAAAATCCAACTGGTTCTAAAATGGGAAATAAAAATTTTGATGCCACCATCTGAGACAAAGTTTGGCAGCATTCCTCTATGTTAGCTGTTCTTACAAAAAAAAAAAAAAAAAAAAAAAAGGCAGGGCTCTTAAAATCAATGTATTTGCAAATAGATTTTTTTCCACAGCTTATATTCAATGCCCTGGAATTCCAGGCTGTATTCTGTGACTCATTTCCTCAGTTCACTTACGGAAGATAAACACCTGGAGAGTAAACTGTGGCAGTTTGTTCTCTGATGGCCACAAAGAATATGAGATGTGAAATTTGGTTTATGCTGGATTTATCTTCACATTTATATGAATTCTACTCAAGTTTTCTTCTCCTTTAAATGGTGTAGAAAGGGAGCCAAGGTCCTGACAATCACTTCGCAGGGTGGATTATTTATAATCTCAAAGTCTCTGGTATATTTAGTGATGAAGTCATTCCTATATTAATACCCCCTAATGGACCCTGGCAGCAATAGCACTGGCATGTATATTTTGGTGTCATATATTGCTAAATATAGATATGTGCTAAGTTGCTAATCTTTTAGGAGCATACTACAGTTGACTGAACTCTTCTTCTATCACTTAGAATTGCTTAAATTGACTAATTTAAGACAGCAAACTCATTCTTAGTATTAATCTGCTATACACACAGGTTTAGCAGTCAGACATGCATAATAGGAGGGTTCTTTCTAGATGCTGTTAAAGGTAATACCAGTTTAAGTTTCTCATTTCTCACCCTTGTCATCCAGTAAAAAGCAAGTCATTTCAAGGTCTCTTGCTTCATCCTACCTCTTAATATCCCCCCTGCTTCTGCCATAGTTTCTTAATAATCTTTCTGCATGCCCATTATTGCCAATTCCAATTCATTCTGTGCACTAAAGTTAGTGAATGACATAGAACATTAATTGAATCATATCCCTTGCCTAAAAACCTTTCAGGGATTCCTGTGACTTTTAGTATGAAGATCAGAATCTGTACAGAGGCTCGTGAAGCACAAATATTTTGATCTCTCCCACTTTTCCACACTCAGTGACAAAAGTCTCCTCCCAGACAATGGCCTGTTCTCACAGTTCCTCCTTTGATGTTTCTACCTACTTTGGGCTTTGCAGAATGCTATTGCCTATGCCTACAAGACTATCAAAAATACCATCACAAAATTCCCACCACTTACCAGAAGAATCCTTATTCTTCCTTTGAAACTCAGTTTAAATATCACTTTCTCAAGAAAACATCCCCTCTCACAGCAGACCCAGGTCAAATCTCCAGTTAATGTGGTTAAAAGTGTGGACTCTGGGGGCAGCCTGTTAGGGGTTGTATATTCTACCACTTTTATTTATGTGGCCTTAGGCAATTTGTGGCCTGTTTCCTCACCTATTAGATGGGGATGATAGAGGCACCTATCAAAGAGGCTTGGTTGTGAAAATTAAGAGCACATGGGAAAACACTGGGGAGATCATATATACTTAAATATTTCCAGAGTACTCTGTAACTTAGTTTTCTCGCCATAATATTAGTTATGATTAAATCTCCAAATGCATATTTGTGCCACAGAAATGTTGTTTACCAATGATTTCTCAGTCCTTTTCTTCAGCATTCCAAATACCATGATGCTGGTAATTGGGCAACAGCACATGTATAAAAGTGAAAACTGGAATCTATTTGCTCTTTGTTATTTTGACTTATGAGGCTTAGAAAATTGTTGAAAAGCCCTAAAATCATCCTGCTTTACCTTACAGACTTACAGAGAACTTTTCAAAGCTCTATTTGCTTTTTCACCCCAGTGGCCTTTCTAATTGTAGGCTATGTAAAAAGAAATAGGACAGAGTAAAATTTAGAGAAAATAATGTCAAAGGAAAATACTCTTATTTATGAAGAAAAATTTAGACAAATTTAAACAAAATTCACTAAACTTTTAACAAAAGGATTATGAGTAACCTCCAGTTTAATTTGCTTTGGTTTGTATGAAATTTATAAAGTTGTAGACAGGGATTTCAGGCCTTCAAATTTAGAAACCATTGTTGTATTTAAGAAAATAATTTTCATTGCTATTCTGCCAAAATGATGAAAGACCATACCCATGCAAATCTCAGAGTAGTGCATCTGTAAGAATTATTTGTTACCAAATAGTCTTGCTGTTACATTGTATAATGCTATTGCTACTGAGCCTTTATCTTAGTAAAGCCTCAAAAATCACTATTTACATTTGCTTCTGCAAACATCATCTATATTTTAATTCCTGACTAATTTTTAGGGAAAAATTTATGGGTTATGACCTAGAGTCAAGTTTTAGTGTACATATGCACACATACATAAACTCCAAGGATTTCCTATTGGATATTCAAAGCTGTTCTACTGTCACGAGCACACATACCTTGACTGTTCCTGTTACGAGTGGCTCTTCTTTTCCACATGTCGGATTTCTTTCTTCGTCTTCACCTTAAAACCTTCTCCCTGCTTTAAAAAGAATATACATTAAGATTTCATGGGAAAGGAGTGTTATTTATAAAGCAGTTTTCACTCTGGTCTCTTCAGGCTGGATTAGGGTAAGTGAAACACTGTTTAAAACACTTTGTCACTTCATGTCCAAAAATACATACAGTCCGTTGGTTTTGACCACACAGCATAGCATCATCAAGGCAAGCTAGAGCATGGTCAGAATGAACACAACATTAACTGTACTTCACAGTAATTCAGTAGGTTAGTGATAAATGGAAAGAATGAGCAGCCTGTTCATTTCCAATAGTAAGCTGGAAGAAATCATCAGTTTAGCATTCAAGACATTCAAACCCCAGCTACTAAATATATTAGTAAACTATAATTTATGCCTTTTTAAAGCCAGCAGTTTTAAGTCATTTGTTGTAAAGAGACTGAAATTTCTCAGTGAGGCACTGATCGTGAACTAAACACCATGGGGATGCTGTTGATCTGAGGGCTTAAAAAATTTAAATTTGTGGAATTACCAACCCTCTCCATTTAATCCAGTCCAAGCAGGCATCCATTTCCCCTTAAACCAGACCTCTCTGCACTGAGCACCAGGGCCATCCTTTTCTGAGAGCAAAACTACCAAATATCAGTTTAAGATGGAAAATATAGTAGCCTTTTCAATGTTCAGATTTAGTCCTGAGAAATTTTTAGTTCCCTTTATTCTTATGTAAACACAGGCTATTGAATTTTCTATTTTTAAAATGAAAAGAGTAACAATCTAAAAAGAGGAAAGAAATGAAAAATAACCAGAGATGTTTTCTCTAGGAGATGGAGATTCAGTTGCTGAGTTATACTACTCAATGATAACTTTGGGTCTTTAACTGACACAGTGTTGATATACTGTTATAAACCCAAAGAGGGGAATACAAACTTCCCCGAGGACTATGAGTGTGTTGGTGATAGGTGTGGTAACAGACACCTGAAGAGATGAAACTTTTACTTCTGACGCATATAGAGTGTTATAAACTAGTTACCTTAATAAACAATTAGTTTTTAAAAGCCATAAAATATTAGATTTGATGTAAGCTGAACTGAGCATTTTGCCTTTCTACTGAATAAACTCTGCACATTTGTTCTTTGTGTCCCAGGCAGGTGCTTGACTTCAGGTAAAACACAGGGAGGGGCCAGGCCACTGCCAAGGGGCTTGATGGTGTACAGGGGTTTTTTATTTTCTCTTAAGCACTTGAACCAAAAGGTTCTAACTATCACAAATGAACTTATTTATGTGAAAACTATGAAGATAGTAAAAATATTTAACATAAAAGAATGTTAGCAAGAATTCTTTTTCTTTGGTCCTGATCAAATGCCTATGATGTCAAAAGCAGCAAGATGCTTTAAGCTGTCACACCACAGATGCCAGCCCATTAGCAGCATTTTCTAGAGTTCACAAATCTTTTATCCTCTCCTTTCTCTTTGGCAGTCCCTTGCCATTACCACGTCAGCATGTTTTCTTTCTTGCGGGATAACAATTCGTCTTAATACTTTCCGAGTGATCTGTAGAAAGCAATAGTGAAAAGTAGAGGTTTTTTCTGTCTTCAATTTCAAGAGGCAGCACTACATTAAACAAAGAGCAGAGAAGCTATATTCCAAGAGAAACATGAAATCCCAATGACGATTACTTTTCTGGTGATGAGGGTGCCTTCTTCATCAGTAAATTGTTCTTCTGTGACAGATTCACCAGGAATGGTTTTTGCTTCCTCTCCCTAAAGGAGGTGGCATAGAGATTAGCAACATCCTAAATGGACAGATCTCCACACCACTCCATACACCACACACATGCTCTGTGGAACTGTAGGTGGTATAAATTCTTCTACTCCAGTGCAAGTAGACAAGACTAACTCCACTGCTGGTTATCTAATGGTCAAGGGTATTCAAAGCTTTGACCTTCAAGTACATAAGATTGATGTTAGTAACACACTCCAAGGAGGAAGAATTTGAAAATGGGCAATTAGAGGATGGAGTTGCATGCTGATGTACATACCAGAAGGTTTCATTTGTTGGGGAAAATAATCCGACCAATGAACAGAGAGCTGATTTGATCAACTTTGAGTATAGTGTTTCTTAATCCCACCAGATCTTTTTTATTTTTGTGGAGTGCATTGTCTAACTTCAGTTTAGTTAGAATCTTATTTGGGGCATTATATTTATTTATTTATTTATTTTTTAAATAATAAATTTTATTTTTATATTCCCCCATACAATTGCAAACGCCCCATTCTGACCCCAATCCTTCCCCTCCCGCCCCCCACCCCCCAAAAAGTGTCTCTGGTTCATAGTTTTTTGTTGATTTTGATTTTCACTTTCTTATATCTAGAAAACTTAAATAAGGGACCAGGCATTATATTTATTACCATTTGTTTCATTTAAGAATTGCTAAGGATAATACTTGTTTTTGAAGTGCTATCAGAAAAGTTCAGTGTTGAAAGAAAATCTTATTTTTTAGACTGAGTCTTTCAAGCTCTTAAAATAAAATAATGATCTTCAAGTGAAGGGGCCCTATGTGACCACTGATTAAAGATAAAATCAGTGTTAAAGGTATTTATTATCTTTCAGCTAGTGACTGGTATCTGATTTATAGGGGAAACTGTTAAAGGTATTCTCTGGTCATTTTAAAAAACAGTATAAATTCTTAACTCACCAAGTTGGAACCTTACTTTCTTGCATTATAGAGCTTGGTAGATTTAGATGACTCCTGAATTATCTTTCTATTAGCTCTCTGATTATATACTAAGAAAAACCACCCAGACTATAAAAATAGGAGTGCATTTGCAATACATTATATTCTTAACTGGTGATCAACCTTGGGTTAGTGCTGCATACAATTTTGAGGAACAAGGATAAACACCTTATGTTCAGATCTATTCTAGGGATGGACTGTTTGTCAAACGTGTTGAAAAGGTTACTTGGATAATGCTACAATGCAGTGTGCTGTTAATATTGTGAGAACCTGTAGGTTTTGTTTAAGTTAAAATGGTTGATCCTAGAAAGAAACCATCTGCATTTCGGGGAGGCCAGGTTTCTAACTGTGTTATTTAAAGGAAAAGCATAGTAGCTCCGATAACTTTGTCAGTGCGAGCCAATGGTGAGAAAATTCTGATTGCTGTATGTCACAACCAATAAAAAGGCAGTTTTGGTACCTTGTTTTGCTAAAAATATTTTTTTTCCCCTCAAAGTGACATGTGACCCATTCTTATGGCATGTAGGTTCATAGATGTAAGACAATGGGTGGGGCATATGACTCATTTTATCTCACTGTGGTATAGGTGGGAAGAAGGTAAAACATGTTTGTTGCTGCTCATGTTAATTCTGAATCTTGCTTATGATTAGTTTCAATAAAGCATAGTTAAAAGACAGAAGGAAATTGGAAAAATCTAGATGCCTACAAGCACTGAAGTCAAATATAGCAGAAAGTCACAAAAAGTCATAGAAGGTTTCACTATGCTACTAGCAATGTCCTGATGTTTGAATGTTAGACACTTCAGGAATCTCAGAAAAATCCAATAAAATAGAATTCCATTGGGTATAAATTGCCCCTTTTGTGGGAAAAGGTCAATTTTTAAATTGGACTGTTTTCAAAAGTGAAGTACATATATTTATATGCATAGTGAATGCATATGAATATATTTAATATAGTAAAAATCTTAGAAAAAAGGAAGCCCTGCTTATAAATAACAATTCTTATAGGTTGTTAGATCTACTCTGTATGTAGGCATTTCACCACTTCCTACTGAAACTTCATAACATTAATGCATAAAGATAAATTTCTTAACTTTAAAATTATGAAATAGTCATTTAGTACTTTAATCATGCCAAAATAGCTTCAAAATGATTATGTAGAAACTCAATAAATTGGGGAGTGGATTAAACAGAAGGTGGTTAGATGGGAAATTAAATGTAATTTTAAAATGTTTATTTAAATTAAACATGAATGAATTTTTAAAATCTATCACATACCAGATGTTACAAGGAAAGCTCTTTGGAGACTCTTTTATGAGAGTAAAATTAGTTTCTAAAGTTCTTAAAAAATAGTGTGCAGTCTTAAATAAACACAATTTCTCCCTGGGTTTTATTGATGGCATTTTATCTAGCAACACCTCCTGCCTACTTTTTTCTTTCCTATCTCAAAGGAAAATTACAACACCTATGGTGTCACATTTATCAGCCCTGGTGGCCACCTTAATGAGACTAAATGTACTTGTCTCTGGACTCCTGCTGGAAGCATTGCATTTAATAATTTACATTCCTTTCCTTGAATTTTTAAACATAAAGAATAACAGTATGAAAAGCCAATTTGCTTTGATGCATACACTTGAACTTTCCAAAACTGGGACACTAAGGATGTATATAGTATAATCCATTTTTATATTCTGAAAAATAAACCTGCTGGGGATATGTGTGTATATGCAGATACATTTTATATACCTAAGCATATTTAAATATGTATGTAAAAACAATCTGCAAGTTTGTGAACAGGGTTAACTCTGGGAAATGGAGTGGGTAAATAGAACTTTATATACTTTCAAATTACTTCTTTGGGGAAAACAAACTTATTTGGAAAGTCACTAAAGAAGTTTAAAAATAGAAATAAAAACACAGTTTAGCTCTACAGTAACTGTTTTTACCTTTCGCTGAATTTGCTAAGCAAATAAGTAAACAAGTTCACAGGACTGGTTAATATACTTAAAAAAATTGCTTCCAAGCACATGAAACTACTATATTATTAAATTATATAGAAATAAATGAATATGTGACAAAAATTTAAAATCCAAAATGAGTTTGTTGACTCATTCCACACTGATTTGAAATATATGTAAAGTAAAAATGAATTTTATAAAAAGATGAATCCACATATGAAACTGAAGTGAAAAACATATAAAATTATACTTTCATCCTATTTATTATACTACCTGAGTGATTAAGATGACAGATTTGCCTAGACTTGTGGTAATGGAACCCTGAGCACACCTTGTTTCTGTTGATACTTCCCAGCCACAACTCACTCTGGAGAGATGGAACAATCCCAAAATATTTTTCATTTCTGAGATTCTAGGTGCTTGGGGGATTACTGTGGCCAACAGTGAATATGCTGGTTCAGTCCAGGTTTGGACAGACTCCACAAAGCAGGAGAAATTCCCATCATTTCTTTCCAGGATAGACCGCCCAAAGCTTCCAACTCCGAAAGGTCTAAATGGCCAAGTGTCTAATTTGATTGAGGGAAACATTCTTTTTTTATTTGTTCTGGAAAGGAAATAATGTAGTATTGTGGAGAGAGAAGGTAGAATGCACTTCACTGGAAGGCTGGGTATTAAGCTCTGGTCCCTGAACTGTACTGCCCTACTGTGTAATTTTGGGTAAATCAACTCTTAGCCAATTATTGGTTTTGTCTTCTAGGAGAAGTGATTTTAGTCTCAGTGATCCCTGTAAGGTCCTAACATTCTCATTTTATGTTTTTGATAGAGATGGTTCCCAGTGCACATTTACTATTGCAGTTTCAGTTTAGCTTTACATTAGAAAGAAACGAGCATATGAGAATAAAGAGAAAAGCTACAGAAATGTGATCCTTTTTAACTGCCCCAAAAGTCTGAACAGAAACATATTAACCAGAAATACTTCTAAATATTTTGTCATACTTACAGCTATTCTTTAGCTTTTGGTTTCTTAGTACATATATAAAAGATATTTCTCATACCATGTTTGAGTGATTCTTTTATGAATCTTATACCATCATAATGCATTTTGGCCTTTTAAATTTAAGTTCTTAAAAAAAAAGCAATGAATAACATTATGTTCAAATTTATCAATTGCTAAATTGTTAATGCATGCTTATAATTCTAGGAGACCAAAAGAAACAAACACTGACTTTCTAATATAGAGGAGAGTCAACTTCCTTAATGGGCAGACACCATAAAGGAATGAAGCAACTGTGTACACAACATGAGTGGGTCATATGCACAAAGAGGAAGTTATACAAAACACTATGTCTGACGTACCTTTCCTAGATGTTTCAGATGAAAATATAACTTTAAAATTACATAAAATGTAAGTCTTTGGATTAAGGAAATGGTGAAGCCTGAACAAAGAGTATGGCTTTAATACCTCCAGGAAGAAGTTCAAATTAAGCATTTTCTTCCTCTAATCCCAGCAAATGTGTGGGAAGTGACCGAAGGGTTTTATAGAGAGAAGGCTGAATACTTGCAGATATGCTAGACATGAATTTTCCTAGCCTGTGTGGAATTTTCAGACACAATTAATGCTCTTTTTGCAGTAGCACTCTATCAAACTTTACGTTGATTTGGAATTTAGACAAGGACTAACTTTCTTTTTAAATGCTTCTAGAATCTCAGAAAAGGTACAAGCAGCAGAATAAGAGGTGTTGGATATGTAAGCCAATTTTTCTAGTCTCTCTTGAGTCTCTTGACACCTTGGGGTGAGATAAGTTTGATAAATGGTTTTCAGTAGGTATTTCACTTCTGTTCTTTCTCTCCAGAATTTTCTGACAATCAGGGAACTTCAAGTTATTTGGACCTGTGTATTGAAAATGGCTGCCTAGTTTTCTGCACTCAAATTATCCTAACACCAAGGAGGACAAGCAGCAGACAGCTGAGAAGAGCTTTACCGAGAGTAAGGGTAGTGCATAAGTGAAAGGCCCTTGTCGGGGGACTAGAGAAAAGTTATTCATCGTGTTCAACTGTGCTATAACAGGGAGGAATTACAGTTTTTAAATTTCCAGTTCAATTTTTTCTATATTTAAAAATATATCCTGATTTTTTTGTTAGTCAAATGAAAACATTTTAGAAATTTTTACTTGATATGCATTAGTCACATACAACTCTACTAAGCTATAATTCAAAATCCTCAGTCAATGACTGAGAATGAGGAACTGGTTTTCAGTTAAAAACTGTTAAGGCAATAGGAATTTGACCCAAGAAGGGAGCCTTTTAATTCTTATCTTAGCTCAGATCTCATTATAGCTTCTGAGACTACAATTGAACATTTCATGTGATATGAACAATGAAAAGATAAAATCGTTCACACATGTAACACTCCTCCAAGCAAAACAGGATACAGATGTCAAGAATTGGCAGATAAAGTCACAGCTTCCACAGGACAAACATAGGCCTAGACAGAATACTCACTACCAGGCAACTTTTTCCTTTCAGTTGCAAAGAAACATATACATAACCATTTGCTTATCAAGCATGCTAAATTTTCAAGACCATAAAAGAAAGGAGTTTCTGATAATGCAGCAGTGCCTCATAATGTTCCAGCTATGGGGATACCTTTATAATCAAACGCCGGCGAATAACTCGGGTAGTGACTCTCCGTTCTTCCTCTGAGCTTGAATCACTCTCACTGTTTCTAAAGTCCTGATAAATGCATTTTTAGTATAATTTTACCATCACATTTAAAACAAGACATTCTGAGAAGGGAAATAAGAAAGTTATTTTTACTTGCTGTTTCCCCCCAACCCCAAAGGAAAAATCATGATATGTACTTGTGAAAAGTCTTAAAAGTTGTGAGTAGGATTCTCAATGAAATTACTCTATGTATATGTATGAAATACATATAACACATTTAATTATGTATGCATACGTATGTATAAAAGCATATAGAGGTAAAGATAAGCTAAATCATACATTAAAAGTAACAACAGAGCCCTTTTGGTACCAGGAACTACATGCTACTAATTTGACGAAGCATTAATATTCACTTTTATACTAATTTTAAATTATTTAATCAAATAATCTAATCAGAGTTTGTAACTTTGTAGTTGAGGCCATGTTTCACTTGATCTACAAAAAAAGGCATAATTGGGACTCAATTTGTCAAATGAATGAATAATATAAAACAAAAGCTTGAAGTCTGATTTTAAGGAACTAATATGAAACTAGAATAGAAAAAGAAGTATTTAACAGATAAGTATGGTACAGACAAGAATACAGTAATTGCACAAAAGAAATAGTTTTCATGTTTCCCCATTACTTTTAAAGAATGCTTGGAAAAGGACTGCAAGTTCAGGACATTTAGAATGTCCTATGAATTGTGGAAGGGGACCCTGTAATGGCTCAGAAAGGTGAAAAAAAAGTAACAGGAATTAATAGTAAAATAATTACTGAGCATTTAGGGATTACTAAATTAGATAAGGCAAAGGAAAAAATTATTCTGAATATCTAAATAGGAAATATTGAATTGGGGAAAGGTTTTCACTTGGGTAAATTCAAAAGCATAAAATGTTAATGCAAATACAATAAGTATGTATGTCAATTATTGCATAATCACATCAAAAATCATCTGAGACCAGCTCCCTTACATGAAAGTGGTCATTTGGTCAATGTAAGTTTCTACTTCCTCTCTGGAGTCTCTGATAATCTTCAAGTGAACAGTACAGAGAAGTTGGTAATAGAATCTCATTCAGGATTCCTTTAAGAGAGTTGACTAACAATAGGCAAAGTGGGAAACTAGAAGACCAAATGGAATTTTCTAGTACTCCTGGCCATGGGTGGAAAATAGCAGAATTTTACCTTGTAACAGCAGGTAGTCATCCGTGTAAAGGCTGCACCTGGACTTCTGACCTGATTTTCAGGGGACAAAAAGGGGGCTGTTTTCTGATCTCATAAGATCACCTAGGTGGTTGTTACTGTCCTATGGTCTAGCCACAAAAGATACATCCTGATTATTTTTGGCTTTCTTGTGAGGTCAGGCTCCTATCTCCCAGAAACTAATTCCACTGTGAATTTATATGCCCATGAAGTCTACATTGGGATGGCACAGTGATCAATGCTGAAGACATAAACTGAATTATAAGCAATCTTGAAAACATTTTCAAATAGTAATTATTTCCCATTGCTGATGATCTTAGCTGAGTTTCCATTCAAGGTTAAGACTTGTATGTCTGTATGTCTTCTCCTTGGAGGCCAATATGTATGCAGATGTAGTTGCAAAGCAGTACTTATTTATACTTATAATTTGATTTCAGAACACCTCTATTGAATTTTAATGGGCTTTTGCAGAACAAATTTTCATAGTTAAAACATCACTACGTCACTGCTTCTCCCTATATTTCAGTAGGCTCATTTTAAAAGGGAACATTCCATCCAAAGGCATACTGTTTAAATATATTGAGTTAACTCAAAGACAGAAACCCATATTCAAAGCCACATTTAACAGGAAGGCAGTGGAAGAAAGCCCTGAGAATTTTACTTCCTTTTACTTTCCCTCTCGCTAACAAGTAGGAAAGTGGTCAAAAGAGAGCCTGCAGAAGGGAAAAGGAAAGCATGTCATTAGTTGGTAAGCTAATAATTAGCTCCACAGTAATTGAGTTTTGAAGTCTCAAATTAATCATGGACTCATTTGTTTTTTTCAGTGCAAAACTTTTAGTACCTCTTAAGTAAACTAGCGTGTCTTATGGAAAACTAAAAGTGTTACTATTTCAAAGACCTGTAATTTACAACTTAATGTCTATTGCACAATTCATGAAAAAGCACAAATACTGTGAGAGTGAAAAGCAGTAAAAATATAGGAAATTGAGCTGATTTTCTTGTATCGAAGTTGTATTTTCAAATTATTTTTGGTGGCAAATTTCACAGAAAAAGAAAATCCATTGTATCCCAATAAATGCAAGTGGAAAGAACAAGCAAATGATTCAGTAATACTTATCTTAAAAATAACCCTTATTATATAATTATCACCTTATATACTTTACATTTCTGAATGCTGTGAACCAACAGTGACATAGCTCTACCTCATTTTAGAAACTGCATTTCTTCAATTTTTAACGCAGACTCTCAGGCCACAGACCTTATAGGTTAGAACTCTTGAGATGGTTTCAGGCCATTGACTTTTTAAATTATGTGAAGGTATCAGAAAAATTATCCCACTTCCATAGGAAAGAAGATTGAGTTTGGAGTTAGGAACCTAAATCCCAGACAAAATCATATTGAACTATAGCCAATTATTTAATAAAAATATTTCCCTTCTGAAAAATTACTGAAGAGAAGCTTATTGCATTTTCTTAATGAAACAAGGTATGATCAAATAGCACGTTTTACTTAGTACTTACTTTACTCCCACCATTAATACTATAATTTTCAATCACACATTTATACATTTATAATTTGGAAATAGTAAGGCCCGTGATGCAAGATTAAAACGAAGCATCAGTACTTTCTTTTAAAGTGACAATGGCGTACTGTACATACCTTTTGCTCAGACCCACTGGACCCCTCTTCTTCATGGAGGTTAAGCCTTGGCTTGCCATCTGCAGGAGAAGTCCTATTCATCTTTTTCATACTGACAGGCACACAGGGTTTAGGTTCTTCTATTACAAACTTGCTGGTTTCTTCTAGAGATTTCTGATATGCTGCTAGCGATGACACTGGTTCCTCAACACGACCAGATCCGTGTATTTTTGGTTTCAGAGATTCCTTAGCATTCTGTTTCCCTGCATCATTTTGGGTTTCTGGAAAGTAAGATTTCATCTTTGCTTCTACAGTAACTTCTGCATGGCTTCCATTTGCTTCAAATTTTCCAGGCTCTCCTTTGAGATATGAGGTAATAGAATCTCGACACTGATCAGGGCTGCAAAGGGTAAAATACGAATGTTTGCAATGGTAATCTATGGCTGAAAGTAGGTAGGCCTCAGAAGCTCTAAATTGGTAACAATCATGTTCTTAATGGCTTTTAAAGACATAAAATAGAGAGGCATGAAAAAAATCTGATTACTAGATTTTAAGGGTAAGGAGGTACTCTATAGGCTCCAGAGACTCTACTCAACTCACACCCACATTAGTTATTCTATCATCATCTATGGTGTTTCTTTTACAACCTGAGAACCTATTTTAGGATAGTAGTAGTCTTAACTTTTATTTTATTTTTTTATAGAGGCATGTTTTATTTATTTATTTGTTTGTTTGTTTATACATGCACTGGGTATAGTCAGAAGTGCGGGAGGGTGGGAGAATTCACCAGAGCCAGAGCGGGGAGCAGAGCAGGCAGAAGAACCGAAGTACACTGCTGAGGGGAGCAGCAGGCGGCAGGAGAGGTCTGCGCGCCATGTGGGACCCTCCTCTGGTGGCCGGGGAGCAGCTGGGGATCGAACCGGCGCCGCAGAGGCCGCAGGCAGCTTCGCAACCCAGCGCTCAACCGCTGCGCCACCGGGGAGGCCCAGTAGTCTTAACTTTTAAACCTAGTTAAAGGGATATTCTTAGGACTTAGAAATTCATCCAAAATCACTCAGTGCAGACTTAATGAGATTTGAAACAATGTCCACAGGACACTTGACTTTCACATTTGTAGAGTAATGCCAGAATAAGTAGATCCAGATTCATAAGGGAATTATATTAATCATAAAAAATAGTCCATCGTAATAATATTATTTGGAGTAAATAAGTACATGTGCTTTTGGAAATTCTGTGAAATAATGTAGAAAACAGGGAAGCATACGTGTTCCTTAGTTTAGGAGGATGGCTTTTCTTTTTGCTTCTCTATTTTCTACATTGACATTAAAAATTACTGGATGATGGGGTTGAATTGATTTTTTAAATTTATGCTTATTTTACAAAATTTTAATATATATTTAGTTTGTGGACAGGAAACAACAGAAATGCTTATGTTTCTAAGAGACTTTTAGTTGTATTACATTATTTTGAATGAGCATTACTGACTGTGTGAAAAGACTAATGCAACAAGTAATATACTAGCCAACAGTAGTTTTCCAAAGTAAATAAATCTTTTGCACGTATTAAAAACCTTTTGCATCTTCCTTCAGTCCATCAATAATTTTAGTAATTATGAGTTTAATGTAACCTTTCCCCTCTTCAGATTAACAGAATATACCACCAATTAAGACAGGTATTCTCCACAAGCTGGAATAATGATTTCAAAAGTTGAATTGCTAGAAAGCACATATTTAAAACAAACTATACTAACATGTGACCCCTGTTTCATGTTCCTTTTCCGAAAACAAAGTCATACCTGTCATCCAGTCGATCTAGTAACCCACCAGTTATTCTTCGAGCTTGAGTGGGGGACTCAAGGGTTCCACTTGATGTCTCATTCTGCCAACCTGTAATTGAAGACATTTCCAGTTCTGCTTGCTGAACACCTTTAAGAATAGCCTGGACTTTTTCTTCTGTCATCTCCTCAGACTCTATTCCTTCTTCAAGTTGAATGTCCTCAAATAGAGATTTGAGTTTTTCTTCCATCATCTCCTCATCAGGACCAGATTTTTCTTTCTCATGCTGCTCAGAGCTTACTCCTAATTTTCTAGTCTGTTTCAGTGGCTGTGCTGGTTTAGCATCTTTTGGGACCTCAGCCATACTTCCAAGGTATTGAGGGTACTCACTCAGACATACATTCTCCAACTGGCTCTCATCTACATCCACTGCTTCAGGCATTTCTGTTAAAGGCATTGAGTCTTCAAGTTTGCTGTCTTCTAAGGAGGTATCTTCTGCAGTTACAACTGGAGGTCCATCTGCTGAATGGTCTATGTTTCCCTGGGATGGTGCTAGCCCATCACTCAGTCTACTGGGGGTTCTAAAGGGAGATTCTATACTAGAGATATCACTAAAATAATCATCTTGCTGGAAGGGGGTAGGTGGTGTGTAGTGCAACCCTGTGGGAGTTTCCAGTTCCATTTGAAGGGAAGGATAACCTATGGAAGACAGTACATTCGGACTGACTGTAATGAATTAGAGAACATCCAACAAAAACACATGGAATGACTTAAATTATATAAGGCATGAAAATGTATGATGAGTTACAGAGTAATGTTGATAAGTTTGTTTGTTTAGTTCAATTAAATGTAATACAATGAAATAAAAGCCTGGCGCAAACGATAGTAAATTATCTACTAATTAAGATATAGATTGTTTCTATCAATTTTGATGATTTCAATGCAGTAATTTATATACAGTCTTTGTAACATAAAGTTAGTCATCATTATATACTCTTACAATATAAAGTTAGTTGTCATTCTATAATAGATACCTTTATACCATGGCCAAATTTACTATTTTCTATAGCATGCAAAATCCATATTGTGGTGGACTGTATACAGCAAACCACAAGAAACCAACTTTGTAATTAATACTTACATTAAAAAAAAAAAACATACGAATGAGCAGTGCTACCCAACTCTAATCCTCACCTACTTCATATGAAATTCTAATAATGAAAATGAATTAATCTTTGGAATGGAATGATTACTAAAGCAGTAGCAATGGGAAAACAATCTAAAAATATGTTAGGAGAAAGATGTAAAAAGCAGACCAGGAGAAAGCTCTGTGTAAAGTTTTGAAGCATCGTAACGTTTTACAGAGATGAAAGGGTTGTGGCATGTAAGGAGGTCTTGGTAAAATGGGTTCACTCAGAACCACAAATCAAAAAAAGGAAAAAAAAAAAAAAGGAAATGATACACAGCAGACACAGGAGGAAAACCACACGCAAAGAGCTCTGAGTATAACTGGAAATGCTATGAAACAGGTTTACTGACCAGCCTAAGCAAAGGGGAAGCAGGGAGAATTCTCTTGTTTTAAATTTTGCTGTGCAGACTAATGGAGTATTTTTCTCCTTCAGCAGAGAGAAAACTCAACGATTATCTGGTCATGGTGAGGAAAGGAAGTTTCACAAAAGTTCAATGATGAGGAGAGACGGGAAAAAAAAGAGAACCAAGCACATTTTCTGAATTATTGGTCTAACAAAGTGAAAGCCTAATTTTTCCATCAGTAAAGAATACATACCAATGTAGCTTTTGGTCTCAAGTTGAATTGCTAAAGATAAGTGAGTAATTTTCTATTCTGGTCATCAATAAGCCAGAATTTTGTTGAAAAGCTGGTTGTGATTAGCTAATGTTTATAGCCTGCATAAGTGAAATTTATGTCATATACAAGTTGCTAAATTTCCCTAATAATTTTTATAAGGAATATAAAATATTAAAATGTCACAACAAAAAGTTCTGGTGGATGTATTTAATCACCTCATTTTAGAACATTAAACTTTCAAATCTATTAAATACTTCTATTGTTTTCTTTCTTTCTTAGAGCTACTCCATTTTTTTTTTAACAATAAAGAATATTAAGAGAAACTAAACTGTATTGGCAATAATTCAGATGTTGACATAGACACTGTCCTGTCTTCAGTGCAAAAAGAGTTTGCTTACCAACATATGGCCTCATATATAAGACAAGGCTTGGAAAAAGCTTTTTTCCCAAGGTTCTGTGGTATTTTTTTGGCTTAAATAGAAACCACTTTGACATTACCTATCATGTTTATATTATGTGAATAACAAGTTATGCTTTAAACTTTCTGCTGACTTTAAGTCTTTTACCATATAACATGCAGAATTAGATGTTATCTCTAATTAGTCTAACTTCGGCATTATAAAAATTGAAAAACTATCTCCATATTTTTCAAGCCTTGGAATAGTAGAAAAAAGTCCTAGCTCCCTGTCTTGCTCCATGACATCACTTTAACTCAAAATTCATTGTAGGAATACATTTCTATTTGTGAACATAAGACAAGCATTTTAAAAAACATAGTAAGTTATCTCTTAATACTTTGAGGGAAAGATGACATTATTCTATAAGCTAATGCGAAAGAGTAATTATTATTATTAGTGACATCTATGCTCACTGAATTAGAAACTATGCCACCTTCTATAGATGGTAGATTGGGGGGGGGTTGCGGAGGAGAGGCTTCAAAACAGTAAATGAAGCATATGAAGTGAAAATAATGCTAAATAAAAAACACTATTTTCAGTGCTACATTAGATTTTTTTTTAATACTTGGCTTAAATACTTCATTCCCAAAACTGCAATTCACCATTTTACTTGATATGTATAATACATGCTTAAACTTGATATAATACATTGCCTGTTACTTGGTAACAGCAGCTCACAATTTGATTTTACCTATGTGTGAATAAGAGTTCACTATGACAAAAGCCACTCATTCTCTAGATAATGAATTTTCTTCATATAAATTTGTTCATATAAAATATCTGAAACACCAACTCTGTCAGGTAACATGCTTTTCTATTTCAATATTTACATTTCACATAGCAGAGATATTTACCAAGTTTTTTTTTTCTGTCAGAATGTTTACAGACCCTGGCAGAGAATATGGTGTGAAAATGAGAAATTCAGTCGGTTTTAAGTGACTATCTTATCCTACAGCACTTTCAAGTTTTATCAAATCATTAAATATGAACACTAAATTACCATCAACAGGGTCATGGAAGACATTGTTCTCATCTGCAAAACTTCTGGTGCCTGAAATATTTCCATAATCAAATATTGGTCCTTCTAGCAGAGTCACTATATCTATCCGATTAATTTTTGTCAAGACCGAAGTTAAGGCATCAGCTGAAAAAAGGAGAAAAAAAGGTTGAAATCCCAATTAAGTTTTTTTCTAGTCATCAAAATAGCCACACAAAAGCATGGCTTTTGTGACCCTCCAAGCATTTTATCTCCTTCTTCACCCAGCTGTAATATTATCATCGTGAGGGCTCAGAAAACTTACTGCTACAGGGAAGACAAATTAGGGTCTTAAGAATCACTGTGAAACTGTATGATGACAGCAGTATTCATTCCTCTGTAAGATGTAGAGCTGACGGGCCTCAGAATAGCTAGATTCTTGTTAGGTGTAAGGGGATGTAATAAAAATTTAAACACACCCCTATCTTTTTAGACTGTCAAATGGGTCACCCTCATATTCGATCCTTAGCATTTTAATAACTTACTAAAGTCAAACTGACAGACACAAGTAATCCATAATAACTTATTCCAAATTGTCATTGGTTGGCATGTGTCACAGTACAGCACCGCTCTCCTCTCCCCAACAAAACCCTACAATTATATTCTCAAGTCACCACAGACCAAGCCCAGTCAAATGACTGGAACCCTTATTTTCATCCTATCCTTGTTAGCTCCCTGAGAGATGTCCCTGACTACAGCAGTAACGTCAGAGTGTCTGACTACCCCACTGAAGTCATAATTTGCCAGCAAAAATTACTTTTTCCTTTTTTACTATCAGAGAAAGCTAGACAAAATGAAAACATTTTCCTACTACTTGCTTTCCAAAAAGTCTCCTGAAGTCAGAAATATACAATATTAGTACTAAATGAAACAAATATAACTTCAAAGATTTACTATTCATAATCACTCTGATTTTATCAACAGTAGGCTTATCTAAAATATTGGTTATATACAGTCTTGAAAGTTAAAGTAATATAATTTCAACATACTTGTAGCATTTTTTCCATCTCTGGTAACCCATTTTTTTAATAACATGAAACTCTGAGAAATTAAGGAATTTGGATTTTCCACACGTATTTGATTGATTTCATCCACTGAAAAATTCAGTTCCCTTGCCAGTTCTGTAGAAAAGAAAAAGAACATTTCATATTCTACTTTTATCATATATCATAAAAGTAATGCTCAATGACTACCAAACCCCCCCAATAAAACAGGAGAGCAATTTATTTTACAGTAAAACCCAAGTATAGCCTTGGGAATTAATCTCTGTATACGTCACTTCACAGGAAAGTAGTGACCATCTATAGGCTGTGATTTAACTCTCCTCAGGTAATTACTTAGTTACAAACAGACTCTCTTCAGTGGTTATTTTACAAAGATTCTTGATCTTTACAAAGAGGATGCTGTTGATTCTTTTAATTCAGTGTTGTAATTCAGTAATTTGAAAAAATGTCATACAAGCTAGGTAGGGAAATACAACTCATTAAATGCAGCCCTAGATTTACTGTTGGGGCTTTCCCTAGGCAATCTTCATGAAGTACATCTTTTACATCTGTAACATTCCATTCTAGATGTCTTCAAGTTTTATGAACTCCACTGGAGAGACTGATGATTCCAGTCAGGTCACTGTCTAGATGTGCTGCCACTTGTGAGAAAAATAAATGGGAGATAGTTTTCTGTGTATCTAAATGCACATACCCAGATACTCAATCTTGGAAATGCAGAGTGTCTGTGTAAAGACACCTGTGATATAATAGTTACTGCCTTGAGAGAGGGAAACTCAGGAGTCAAAGATGGGAAGAAGACTGACTTTTCATGGTAAAGTTTTTGTACAATTACAACAACTTATCAGGTATTATCTTAAATGATTGCAAAATGGAATAGGAAAAAACCCTTCCATGGAAATGGAATTGGTAAAGATTCTTTCCCTCTTAAGATCTATTTCCAGCAGCATGGCAAAATGCATGGAGGTTCAAAAAAGTCCATATCCTCGGACCAGGTGATTCACTTTTGGAAATCAACTGCGGGGATATATAGGGATGGACACAATGATTTTCATACACAAATGTTCATCGTAGGCATGAACTGCTAAAAATACTGAAAACAATCCACATGTTGAAAAGGAGAGGGTGAATTAATATAATGCAGTAGATTGAAAACTGCTTTGATCAAGTCCTACAGTTAGAAGTACATCACATATCATGGTGTTTATATAAGTGAATAGATTTTCCCTGAACAAAACTGAGCCTAATACATGTAGTACAGGCTTTTTCTTTTCTATTCCTCTTGAAAAGAAAAACAAGGCATGAATTGCTGCCATGACTTAATAGTGCATTGCGACCCACAATTAGAAAAACACCATTGTAAAGTATGTCTATTGGATATTTATTTATACATTAAAACCTAAATCAGAGAGTATTTAATTTTGTAGAAAGTATGTAATTACTAATTGAAAACAGAAAACTATACTGTGTATACAGCATTTTAAAAGATTTTTACGAAACTCAAGAGTAAATTAACATGCTAAGAGTAGTTTGAGGGACAGATTTAAATTTTGTTCTTCTAAATGCTACTTTTCCTAATAGCTTCCATCTAGGATATAGTTATTTGAATTAGAAAATTTAAGTTTATCTCTTTGTGTTTGAAGAGACGATATTCTTTATTGCCCAGCAAGAGTTCATTGACCAAAAACTATCCTTAATTTGGAGACTCACTGAAGAAGAAAGATACACTGTCACTAAGAATTTATAGTAAGTTTTATGGCTTTATGTCTGGCCATTTTTAATGTCACATCTTCTATAAAATTTACTCTGACAAATTAAGAACTGTATTCGCTGAAGGAAAATAATCACTAATACATTTTCAAATATCCATCATTAAAATATAAATATTATTTTGATGTTGGCAAATATTTATTCATAATGAATTGCTCTTAACTCTCAGCAACCTGCAAAGAATCGATTACTCAGCTCACCTGTCTTTTCAAAGCTCAACTGTGCTCCAGGTCTTTAGCAGTTGGCCTGCAAGCCAACTCTATCTTAAGACTGGGTGTTAGATAAACAGAAGGTTTAATATGTGGAGGGAGGTGGGAGTTAGAGCATTCAAAAGAAAAAGAATACTTTGTTTGCCATGATCTAGTTTCATATTCTCCCACTTTTTTTTTTTTAAGATTTATTTATTTATACAAGCACTGGGTACAGTCAGAAATGCGGGAGGGTGAGAATTCACCAAAGCCAGAGCAGGGAGCAGAACAGGCAGATGGACGAAATACACTGTTGAGGGGAGCAGCGGGCGGCAGGAGATGTCTGTGCACCATATGGGACCCTCGCCTGGCGGCCTGGGATGGAACTGGCGCTGCAGAGGCTGCGGGCAGCTTCGCAAGCCAGTGCTCAACCGCTGCGCCACCGGGGAGGCCCTCATATTCTCCCACTTAATAGCACAGATATTGTTTCCCTGAGTATGGAATGTATGTTATTAATGATATGCAAATGACCTTAACTATAATAATTAGTACATTTTAAACTAGTATGTTTTTTGGCCACACCTAAAAAAATTACACTCATCTGTTAAAACTTAAATTTCTCTTATTCATGTGAAGCAAGATTTGGGGGGGTCCAGTTAACATGAAATTACAATGCAGAACTGTCCAATTTACACAGAACTTTATCAGCAAGATCAAGCCCTATATTCCTTTCCTACACACTGATTGTACAATCATAAGTGGTTTCATTCATTTCACAGAACTCAACTGTTTTTTTAAATTGAATAATTTATTTATATGTATCCTGGTTTAAAATTTTTAGTTCAAAATTTCAACTCGCTGTTTTGTTCTCTTGTTTTTGTAGTTATTAAAAATTATCCTGTTTTTCATTATCCAAGTGATAGAAGATTTCCTTTTAAGTAAATCCCTGACCACTTCCAGTATTAGGCAAATAAACATAGCGATTATGTGTTTATCATAAAAAAACTATGTTTGTCCTCATCGGACAGCTCATACTGCATCTTTTTGTCTTCTTCAGAGAGGCAGTCCACAAGCTTTAAGGCCTCACCACTAATTCCCTTAAAGCACAAGTGGGTGCAGAATGTTCTGTCAGAACTATAATGCTTGTAATGTTATCTGTCTGTATGGTAGAAGAATCCAAATTGTTGTTGTTGTTAAAGTTATCTTTTGGAAAATTGCATTTTTCTTGGGGCCTAGTGCCCATCTGGCTATTGGCTGTACTTGAAATCACTGTATTTGAAATCACATGAAGAGGACTCATACATGACTAAAATTTATGAAACCTGAGCACATATCAATTCACTATTGCCTATTACAGTCACTCTGAGGGCATAAATCACATCTACAAATTTTGGATTATTTGTCATAGCCTTAGCTCTGTCTTCCTTAATGCCATAAAATAAATTTGCTAGTAGGTAAAAGTGTATCCTGTATTACCAGAAATGGCTTTATGAAGAAAGCATTTAAACTTAATGTTGAATAATATTTAAATTTCTATTCTCCTGTGTCTATGATTAGAAAAAGCTTTGAAAAACTCAGTATAGAATGTACTAATAGTAATTCTTTCTGGGTAGATAGGATTACGGGTGATAAAAATGCTTTTTGTTGCTTGTTTCTGATAATGAAGCCCATGTAAGATAAACTGTATCTGTCTCATTCCGGAGCGTGCGCACTTACCTGTCCAACTAAGTCCAAGGTGATCAGCTACTATTGCCATCCTGATATCTGTCCGTTCACATGGACTCTGTGGACCTACGATTTACAATTTCTTAATTAAAATTATCATCAAGAAAGATAGGATACTGGAAAATTGCTTTTAGCAGTACTCAGATTTACAGAGAGACTAATGCTAACACTGTACACTTAAATGTGTCCTAATCACCTACATGAACACTTGTCTTTTCACATGGCTCACTGGATTTTCACCTGTATCAGGTCAAATGTCAGACTACATGGATGCTCATGTAATGGAATTGAACATGCTGACAAACTAGCTACTTTACAACAATTACGGAATTGTGTCGGTGACAACACCATGATGGAATTTCAACATCTGTGCTTTTACTCTGACAGAATCATATTTATTAGCACATTTAAAAAAAAATAGTTGCTCATCTTGAATGACACCAATTTCTTCAGCATGCTTCCCTAGCTGTCTACAGTGTAGTTTGGTTAAAAGGAAGAAAGAAGAGCATATAAAGACAGCACATACAGATGACAATGACAGAATGAGAAACTACGGTTAAGTCACTCCACAGGCAATCACGACAGTTCATGCACTAGAGTCTACGAGTTGGAAAGTGTTTACAAACTATGCTCGTTCTCCAGGATGTGAGCAAAGAGCGCTCAGAAACCTGACTGCCTTCATTCTCACCAGTCCTCCTACTGCTCCTTTTCTCACTGCCGGCCTTTTCACTCTTTGATTTTAAAGGTGCTGCCTCTGTTTTCTTATCTCTAGCAGACTTCGTTGTAACTGAAGGCTGGCCACCCCGGGAAGTCTCGGACAACGACGTGTTTCTGGAGGTACTGTCTTCCTCATCGGACAGCTCGGACTGCATCTTTTTGTCTTCTTCAGAGAGGCGGTCCACAAGCTTTAAGGTCTCACCACTAATTCCCTTAAAATATTCAATGGAATGTTTACAAACTTCCTTAAGCTGACTCTTCCTAGCTTTAGCTGTGGTGGTGGTGGTGGTGGTGGTGGTGGTGGTGGAGGTGGTGGTGGTGGTATTGGTGGTAGTGACACAGGTGGATCTTACCTTTACTGGCAACTTGGATGGAAGCTGTTTGACCTTGCCTTTCTCTGACTGCCCTGGCCTTTGTGCGGCACATGTTTTTCTAACTAGCACTATGTTATCCCTATGTGTGTTTTTTACTGGAATTCTGGACTTTACATCTACACATGAAGAAGAAGCAACGGTTTTAGTTTTTTCCGATTGACTGACCTTCATTTTACTCACTTTATTGTTTAGCATATGATTTGGTGGAAAGATATCTTTTGGTGAAGTGGCCTTTATGGGAAGTTTGGATTTTCGCCTAACCCCTATTGATTCCTTTGTCTTTTGCTGCTCTCCAAGAACTTTCTGCTTATCTCTTATACAGTGTCCTTGCAGTACCCCTGTCTTTTTTCCTGATGAGCTTTTCACTGGATTTGCCTTCTCTGTGGTACAAGTGGGTGCAGAATGTTCTGTCAGAACTATAATGCTTGTAATGTTATCTGTCTGTATGGTGGAAGAATCCAAATTGTTGTTGTTATTAAAGTTATCTTTTGGAAAATCGTGTTTTTCTTGGGGCCTAGTGCCCATCTGGCTATTGGCTGTATTTGAAATCACTGTGATAGTTTCATTCTCTAATCCCTGACAACTGGTCACCACAGCTTCTATCTTATCTGTTACTTCTCCAGGGCCTTCTTTCTTCATGGTCATGGTGGATGCAGAAATTCCCATTTTTATAGGCGTGCGCAACTTGGGATCAACTTTAGAGGTGTTAGTGGCGGCTGATGCTTTCTCCAGGGAGCCACTACCGGATGTGCCTTCCTGACACTCTCCGCTGGTCGGGATGCTGGGGTTGGATTCGGCTGTAGGTGCCTCTACATTTCTCTCTAGATTGGTTTCTACAGTGGTGTCCCCTGCCTGTGGTTGTGGTGTGGCAGTGACCATACTTTTATCCCCTTCCCCCTGGTCCCCTGACTTCCCTTCAGAAGTATGCTCACCAATCTGGAAAAATTGGAGCCTCTCTTCAACAAAATCCCTCTTGCTCATGTCAATTGCACCACTGCGAGTCATCTCAAACATTTTTCCTTCATGAAATGGGAAGGGGTTAGGCTCACTAGTTGGGGTACTTTCATCAGTTGGCGTTCTGGCTGGCGTTGTATCAGGGGTTGTTGCTGGAGAGCGGTCTTCTACTGCCAGACCAAATGGCTTTGTCTCATCTTCCCGTGATTTACCATCAAAAACTTCATCATCCCCTCGGTTACTAGACCAAGGGTCGAAATCTAGACCTTTGGTGGCTACTGTTTTAAAAGGGGTGGCAAATTCTTCATCTACTTTGTAACTGAAGTACGTATCAGGAAACACTGATCTATCAGGATGTCTGCCTTCTAGCGTGAAAAACTGGGCCCCCGACTTCTGGTCAGGCTTATCAGGAGTCTTTTCAGATGAAGAACTTTTAGATGGTGGCTTATCCTCATCTGGGCCCACCCTTCCTTCCTCCTCTATAACTTCGAGTTTACTTTGGCTAAACGAGCGATCAGCCGGCTTGAGAATGCCCTCTGTGTTCCAGACGTCCTTCTTAATTTCCATGGTTTGACTAGGGAGTTTCGAATCACTCTCCGTCAAGCCATCATCCTCATCTTGAAGGTCGTAGCCATCCAGAGAGTCGATCTCTGTGGCATCTGTATCATGAGAAAACTCGGCTGTGGTGGCAATGGAACACTCCGTGATGGACTGGTCATTGTTCCCGTTCTGAGCAGTCTCATTCTGAGGTGAATCAAGGCCAAGGCCAAATTCATGATCTTTTCCAGATCCATTTGTTTCCAGTTCTTTCTGCTTAGAAGCCTTTTCATCAGGAGTTTTGGATTTTGTCATTTCTTTTTGCTCATCGTCTGTATCTTTTAATTTGAAGGTATATTTTTTAACTGGAACTGGTTGGTAAATAGATTCATCATCGCTTGAATCGCTGACATCTGCCCCGGGAGGGACGGGTGAAGGTGGCTGCACTCGGATGACGGGCTCGGCCAGCTGGTACTTGTCATGCTCATCTTGCAGATTGACTTCAATCATGTCCACCTCTCTTTCCGGGAGATAATGATGTTTCTTATCTGACTCCATCTGGTCTGCATCCAGTGGTGGAGGAGGGGGAAATTCAATATAGGCAACTCTGTTATTTTTGGGCCTTTGGTTAGAGTCTTTGCTCACACTGGCCGGTGTTTCAAGCTTGACTGTTGTTTCTTCCACTGTCGTCTGCTTTAAGGAGGCTGACTTGGCCTGCTCCTCCTCCTCAGATTCTTCAGAAACCTCTGGAATTGGGCTGGGTTTGCCTGGTATGTAAGCTATGAGCGAGTCTGGTGTCTTAGACGTAAATTCATAACTCACTTCCTCTGAACTGGGTGTTTCTGGGGTTAGAGGGCTTTTCCCAGAGCTGTCTAGAAAGGATACTTGCTCTAGAGTATCATCTTCTGGACTACCTTGGGGAGAAGGAGGTTGCTTCTGCTGTCTAGTTGTATAAAAGGTCCCTCTGGTCTCTTGTACTGTCTTACATTCCTGACTTATGATCTTTTTTACACTTCCTTGTTGTATCTCCTTTTCATATTGCTTCCCCACCTGTACAAAACTGACATAAACAGGTAAAGTTTTTATCTCTTTCCCTCCCTCTGTCTGGGCTAGTGGTGCAACTTTTTCCAATCCATCAATGGGGCTGTGGTCGAATACATCACTAGAGGGAGATTCCTTTCCTGGGCTAAAGTCTAAAGAGTCAGGAGATTTGGTGGGTGAGATTTCAGTTTCATCATGAGGCGGGCATAAGCCTATGTAACTCTGATGTTTGGAAACTTTGCTGATCTCTGAACAGGTAACTTTTTCATCTTCTATCGAATTAAAGTGCTGTGTCTCAACTGTCTCTTTACTCATACTTGATTGGGGTAACTTTTGTGATAGTTCATGTTTTGGAAATGTTGGCTGCTCACAAAAACCATCGGGAATGTTAGAAGACAGCATCCTCCTTTCATCCGTGACCCGGACTGGGATGTGTGACACCGTGGAGCTCTCGCTTCTTCTGGAAGGCTGATCAGGAGGGCCACCTGGACGTTCCCCTTCTTTAACAACATATTCCCTATATAAGACTTTTTTAGAGGGAGATTTTACAGTCATTTCCTTAATTTCTGAGAGAGAGCCATTTGTTAACAATTTGTGTTCTCTCTCAGTCACAGACACAAATTCATTCCTTTGATCAACAATCTTACTCTCAGGGTGACCATTGTGATGCTCTTTTACATCATGAACAAGCACATGCGAAAGTTTTTCTTTCTGCGATTTATTGTTAGTGGCTCCAGAACTTTCCCACGTTCTAAAGACCTTTTTGTCCCATGGTCCCTTAGTTGCTAAATCTGAGGTTACATGACATGCCAAGTCTTTAGCCTGTTGCTCAGAAAAATAGTCTGGCATCGCTTTACTTGACATTTCAGTTCTCTCTCTTTTCACATCATCACAGCCGGAATCATTTACAACCACCTCGCTGCTTTGGCCATGCTCATCTTTCGCTTTTAATACTGTAATATCTCTTTGCACAGATACACTTTCATCTGCGAGGTCTACATCCTTCTGATGTTTTTCTCTCGCAAACACTTGGTAGACAGGTAGCTTGCTCTCCTGGATCTTTTTAACTGGAATTCTGGATTGGCCGTCCGGCTTTTTGTCTTCTTGAGACATGTCCTTACTTCTCCCCTGTGCGCCTTGTTCAAATTTTAATCTAATGGAACTGAGTTTAGACTGCTTGAGCTGAAACCCAGACTGCGGCCCTTCTGGGGCTTGGCTCTGCGAGGTGCTTCCTTTGGCTTCCTCTGTGGCCTTGCCGTCCTCCTTGTGTTGGGAAAGAACCCTCTTCTCTGGGCTGCTGGGCAGACTGGATGCTTTCCTGTCCTCGGCTTTGTGAAAGCCTTGTCCGTCACGACTGTGCTGCCTTGCCTTAACCCACTCGTCATTGGATGCCAACAGTTCCGTCAGCAATACCTTCTCGGGGCTGCTACTGGTAGAGCTTTGCGAAGAGTACTCTTTGCCATTTCTAGGGTGTGGCTTTTTCTCTGGGGACTGCAGTTCATCGTTTAACTTTTCCGTTTTGTCACGAAAAAACTGTGACACTTCAGTCAGTTTTTCTTCGGCTTCCTTCACAGTCCTGTCCACCCTATCTTCATATATCAACTTCTCTCTACCTCTCTCTAATCTGTCCTCAGTAAAGCGCATCCACATGGCATGTTTTGGACTACTAACATCGCCAGAGTAGTGCAACACTGTCACTTTATCAAAATGCTCATCTTTAGACACTTTACCTACACCATTTTCAGACACATCTTTATAGATTTTGGAGAGGATTTCTTTTTTAGGGGCAGTGACTACTTTTTCTCTGGACCGCTTATCAGACCCCTGTAACTCTGAGCTAGGGGGTCCTGCATGGTCTGTAACCGATTCCTCTGTATCAGAATGAGACACATCTAGCTTTTCTGACAGAAGCATTTTCTCAGCAAACCTGTAAGACTCCCCTCTTAGTTCTGACAACTCATCGTCATGGTATTCTATTGAGTGTTGACTCAAAAGCTTCAATGTTTTATAAGAGTCATCAGATATGAGTTGAGCAGAACTAGGGCGACTATCTTCTTCTTGGGACACAGGAGTATTTACTCTGGAAGACTCCAGATAAGAAGGCAGTGACTCTTCAGCAGTAAGCTCTTCTTCTTCTTGCTGACCCTGTTCCTCTGAACAAGGAAAAGCATCGTGTTTTTCTGGCAGAAAATCTTTTAGGTTAATATCTCCCCGGGATAAGTCTTTCTGATATACATACATTTCCTTCTCTGGATGCTTTTTGGTTTCTCTAATAATGACTTCAGTGGGCTCAGCTTGGTTACCTTTTTCGATGTGGACTTCTATTATACGCTCCAGTTTGGGTTTCATTTGGTTGTCCTTCTCTGCATGCTGGGCTGACGTTTCAGCAGCAGACTTGTGAGCATCTGGAGACACTGCCGACTTATGTTCAAACAGACCTGCCAGTTCTTTGGAGGGGTCCCGCCCGGACTGAAAGGCTTTCATGATGTCGTGGACTGACATGGTTTCTTCAATTCTTTCAGAGGCCCCTTCACTGCCTGGTGGAGAGTGATAAACCATTCTGGTGGTCGTGGTTATGTGAGTCTCTTCTTTGACACGCATGCCTTTGCTCAGAACGCGACTGTGGTCATCTTCTTCACTACTGGCTTTCATTTGAAACGCTTTAACTTTTTCTTTAATACTAGAAGTGGTGGGCGTTGGCTCCAATTCCATAAACGTAGGTGAGGGTTTGGGGGACACGGGCTCCTCCGGTTGGGACTGGGGAGCATCTCCTGCCGAGGGCTCATAGCTCCTGATAACATGAACCACTTCAGTTCTTGTCTCTGTAATGACAGGAGGGATGGGAACTTCATGAAAAAGTGGTTTAGGACCTGTGCTTTCAGCGCTCTGTGGGGCCGAAGGGGTCTTTTCACTTCTTGTTTCAAAGCCACTATCAGACAGGGGACTTTTATCTTGGTCATGTTGAGAAAAGTCATCTGGAGATTCTAAAATAGTATCTGTTCCAAAAAAGGAATCGGCCATTTTACATAATTCCTTCTCAGAAGTGGACGGCCTCATGGAGGCTGGGGGCATTTTGAGTTTGTGTTCCTGCAAAGCAATGGCTGGTTTTAGAATTCTTTTCTGTCTCTCTTCACCATCCTTCTTTGCATCCTCAAACTTGTACTTTAAGTTTGTCAGTGAACCACTCCCAATATCATTTGTTAGGTAATCGATAACTTTGGTCAAGTTATAATCCTTTTCCGAGGCGGCCTTTGCTTTCACTTGCACTCTCTCTGGCAGGGACGGAGGATGGCTCGCCGCAGCCTGTTGTCTGGCTTCTCGAATTTCTTCTGAACTGAATTCTATCCAGTCGTCTTCAGGAGAGTGTCCCTTGTCACTCTTTGGTGATTTGGGTGGTCCTTTGTTATCTGCACACACATCTTTTTTAAGGATTTCACTAACTTTCACTAAGTCTTCCTTCACTTTCTCAACAATTTTGAAAGGTTCTTCATCGTCAATTCTCCCTTCTTTGGGGACTTCAGGTTGGAATGGCTTCTCCTCAGACACATCTGTTTGCAGTATTGCAGTCATCCTCATCAGGTCTTCTTTCATTTCAGCCACATCTTTTAATATCTCCTGACTGGAAGATAAAGAAGAGGGTGTAGACAACTTAAGGGCAGAGGGTGCGAGGAACAAGGATGACTTAACTGGAGATGAAGTTCGATTGAAATGGGGCTGAGCACGTGTCTCCGTAGTCAATGTTTTAATGGGGGACAGCAAGGCTGCTGCTGATTTTGTAAGTGAATTAGAGTCTGGAAGTTTCTTTAATGCTGGTTCTGGCAAAACATTGACAACAGAGTATACTGGCACTGTTATTATTGATGAAGTTACAGATGAGGTAGTTGCAGATATTGACGACCCAAGGGATGTATAGAGTGCACTTGCGGAAGGAGTTCTTAGAGACTGAAAAGCTGATGGTGCTGGAGAAGAAACATATGACCTGAGTGGGGAAAATGGCATTGCTGTCGTGGTAGAAAACACTTTCTCAACTGTGTCAGTGGCTGCACCGACCACAGAGCTCACAGAGTTTGTAGCTGTAGAAATTTTTTCCTGTAACGTGGCAGTGGCTTTGCATCCATTAATTAAAGTTGAAGAAGATGGATATTTCAGAGGAGAAATAGATCCGTTGACTAACGGGACCTCTGCATGTCCAGGCATCTGTTTCACAGGTGATGAGAGAGAAGAGGCCATTGTAACTTTAGCCGACGAGATGACATCAACAGCTGATTTAGCTGGAGACATCACTGACTTTAAAGGCGAAGATATTAGTGGTGTTGCTGATGTAATAATTGACTTAAATGGCAAACTTGAGGAATACATATTAATGTTTGATTTGGGGGATGCAGGGGGTGTCATAGTAATTGACGACCTCTCCAAAAGAGACCCTGCTGTAGTCACTGGAGAGGTTCGAGAGGAAAACGTGGAATTGGACGCCAGCCCTTTTAAAGGCGAGGCCTCCGTGACTGTGGGAGCTCTAACCAGGGTACCAGAGGAAACTTGGATATTGTATGGAGATTGTGACACCACTGTTTTTATTGGCGAAGAAATTGTCCGAAAGGATCTAATTGGAGATGCCACATCACTAATGGATTTAACTGAAGATGTAGTTGACGCGCCTAAAGTGGATTTGATTGGAGAAGGAGTCGAAACAGACCATATTGATTTTAACGGAGAAGCTGATGGCGTATTAGAGGAAGAACTTGATAAGGAAGTGAAGCCTGACTTGGCTGGCCCGGGCACTGTAATCGGAGCTGTTGTCCAGGACTGGTATGGTCTTGTAGAAAAGAATGGCTTGTATGAGTAAGTGGTGGGAAGGGATCTTGTTGCTCCTGCACTCCGTTCAACTGTTTCTTAAATTTTAAAATGAAAAATCAAACACAAAAATCAACAAAAATGGTTGAGAAACAGAGAGACCAGAGAAAAAAATTGGTCAGTAAACTTTGAAATATTACAAAAGCAAGTACAATTGTTTGCATGAATTAGAATGGAAGAGGCAAAAGGAACAATTAAGTGGAAAAAAAATCCACAGACATAACTAATCCAAAGATGAAAACAAAAAACTAAATAAAACACAGAGCAATGTGAAATGAAAGACAGAAAAAGCACAATCGCAACCAAATAGGGCAACGATGAAAAACAGAAGACATGAGGAAGGAATTCATGATGAGAAAAATAACCACAATGGAAAACTGTTCCCTTACTTCCTATTGACTTTCTTATGTGCTGGTGTTGGAATATCAGCAGCCATTCCATTTTGCCTGTATAGGTACATGTTTGTTCCGTGTAACCACAGAGTTCTCATTTTAGTAATTTCTAATGTTCCCTTCTTGAACATTTTTGGTGATACTGATTGCACCTACTGAGAACCATAACAATATGTGCAAACTAGATGTTAAATATCTAAAACTTTTTTATAAAACCACTCAAGCCTATTTCATGCAGAATCCAAAGTAACTTTTAAGTGACAGGCAACTGATGTGCAAACTGTGAAGCCACTGGATTTTAAATCTGTATCTTCCATGCACAATTCGGTTATGCTTCACACCCATAAAAAGCCAATAAGAGCAAGAAATTTTCTGAGTCAGACTTTTAAAAGAAAAAACAAAGAAAAGGAATGTTTGCATTTGTCTTTTCCATGCAGTATATTCCTTTTGATGAGGAAAAAAGAAGGTGTAATATGAAATGACTTTAAAATGCATGTGTACACACACACAAAAGGGAAAAAAAACCAGAAAATATGGTTCATGGTTACCATAAGCAAGCAAAGCAACTGAAAACATTTTATCATGCGCAATATATCATGGCAAACAAGCCAATGAAGTAATACAATTTTTAGGCCATATTATGCACAATATATATAGATATATAAACTTTAAAAATACTTTCAAAAGAGCATTTAGAAAGAAGAGTACACTTTTTCCATGAGATGTGAAGTCTTGGTACCTTTTGAGACTTTAGGAAAATATTTAATACTGCATATTAAAAACACATCAGTAACTTCATATATCCATATCTACAACTGTCTTCATTAGGGTCAAAGTAGATTATTTAGAGGTGATATTTTTTCATAATCTATTATACTTTAAATTCTCAAAAGGTATCATGGGGAAAATATAAAAAGCATAGTTATAATTTAATATCCATATTTAAGTATCTACAGTGGCATACAGTATATATCTGTCTGTATATATATGAGAGTGTGTGTGTGTGTATATATATATATATATATATTTTATTTATTTATCAGTGGCAAAGGCACTGATTCTGGTGTCTTCCCAGAATATTCTTAGGACTCATGGATAGCCCACACACTGGAGTAGCCATGAGGTAGACCTGTCTCTGAGAAAGAAGGCTTTCATATCTGCTTTTTTTCTGGCAATGGGACAAGAAACACACAAATGAGGTAACACACTCGCTGGGGGAGAGCAAATACACACTTGTCCTCTCTACTTCTACAACTCTAGCAGACAGACTGAGCTGGTCACAGAAAACTGCATTGCCTGACAAGAGCTAAAGTTCTATGTCAAAGATGAGTAGAGTACAGTCTTGCTGCCAGAAAGCACTGGTTCAGAATAAGACTGCAATGCAAAGAGGAAATGAGAAGATGCTTCATGTTTTATGCTCCTCTTCATGCTGTGCTCGTGCATTGCTACAATCCAGTCCTTGGATCAACAGGGTGAAGATTTTCATTCCTAGTGTACATTTAAATTCAAACATTCAGAACATATCCTTTTCTAGGTTTATATAGTATTCTAAAGAAAAGTGGAATAACTAAGGAAAAACTCACCCATTCATTACCCCTCCTCGCCAAACATCTCAATGTTATATTGTTTAACTCTTTTGGAAACACCACACTGCAAACAGAAGGTTTGGGGATTCCTTCAATTCAGTAATTTGGGCTCGATCCGATGTCTCAATATTTTTTAGAACTACCAGAAATTGAAAAGCATCTCATTTACCACTAACTGCTGGCTCTATCAAGCAAAGAAATCTTCTGAACATCTGTGACTTTTAACTTTGCATGAAGTAGCCAACTTGCTGATTACTTACACATTTTATGCCTTAATGACACAAGTTTTTGAAATCCTTTATAACAAAGGGAATGTCTGAATAGAAGGCACTGATTTATACCAGATTATTTTTTGAGGAGTGGGGGTTTGGAAAGGGTAGGTGGTGGCAGGAAAGCTTCATTTACTTGGAATTGTAAAACTAATTCAATTGTAAAACTAATTGTAAAACTAATCTACTAATTGTGAAACTAAAGGGTCTGGCACATTCTTACAGTCCCTGCGTATTAATCCTTTCCATTTCTCCATTCACCACCATCATGCTTCCTTTCATAAAACAGATACTAGGATCCTTTTCTTTCTATCAAAAGTCAAGGAAGAGAAGCTACATATGCCTTGACTGAGCTAATAAAAAAAATAGCAACTATGTTCAGTTGACTTAGCACACACCTGACTTTACAATTCAGACAGTCCCCCCACAAAATACCTTAGAATCTAGAATCAGATGGGAGCTTGTATGCCCAAAAGTGCAGCTGACCTAAAGTTGTTTCAAAAAGCCTCCCCCCCAACTGATGGATGTTGTCTGGAGTCCCATCCAGTTATGCAGTAAGGGCCTTAGCGCTCTGACAAAATTGTATCCCAAGCAAGAATTCAACTGAGCAGACTTAGTTGTATTGAAACACCATCTAGTTGGACACTCCCACACTTCTTCTGCTTTATAACATAAAGGAAGTGAACTGACGTTTTGGAAGAATTGAAACAATTTATGCTAAAGAAAAAAATCTGAGATCTAGAAGAATATCTCGAGTGTGACAGGGTTTCTCTGTTAGGCTCCTCGTTTTGTGTCTGAAGATAAAAGCTTCCCTAGTGGCCAGGGAGCTAGATCTAGAGGATTATGCTAGGACCTTCTGAGCAGGGCAGTGGAGTAGGTTCTGCCTCCACATTTCCTATGCTATGTTGACCCACAGAAATGTGAATTCAGGAACAGTGGGCAAAGCCAAAGTTGTGGCTTTTACTGGTAAATGTCCAATTCTCCCTGAACTCAAGTTACTGTGAAAAATGGGAAACAGCTAGAGACAATTCATTAATTTTATAATTTTTTTTGCATAAATCTTCTCCTGATAGATATAGTGGCACCACTCTACATCGATTAAACCCAGTGCAGCTCTCAGTACTCCTAGTTCCTAGTGGTGGAGAAGGTTATTTTGAGGGCTGTAGTGATCATCAGAGGTGATGACCATAAAGATGAAAGGAGGAGAGGGAAGAGGGTAAGGGAAGCAGAGAGAAAGAGAATGAATGAATAAATATAATTGAATGAATCTATTCCTTAATACTTGTATGTCAGTTAGCAATGAACCAAAGCAATCATGGCAGAAAGAAAGGGTTTAATTGGTCTAGTGAGGATTAGCCACAGAACTGATATTAACAAAGAATGGGTGGAGTGGGCAGAAGGAGGCAGAAAGGTAAGGGGGAAATAAGAAGTCAGTAAACGAGTACTATCTCAAGAAGGCAGGAAAATACAATTCTTGCAATGTGGGAAGGAAAGAGTCAGGACTAAGAAATAATGACCTGCCTATATTAAGAAAAAGGAGATGACAACAAAAATAATTTATACTCTTTCTATTACTCCAGAGATGGTAAATATTCTCTCTTCTGAGCACATACAGCATTATCTCTTAGCACAACCAATAATCCAAGTGAAACTAAGGTTTTAAAAGACAAGTAACAGATGTTTCTATCTTAGAAAATAGCTAATGCCTTTATAAAATAACTGTTTTGAATTTATGATTTAGGGATGTTTGAATCCCCTATCTTCAACTCTGTACTATGTAATATTTAGATTTCATGGTAGTTTTCCTGTAGGCAATTTTTCTTTTGCAATTGGGTTTTCAATTGATCCCCAAATTCAGTTTGTATAGAAAAAATGTCTCTTCTTATAAAATTCCACATAGATTAGTAAATGTGTTAGAAAACTCACTCATTCCAGGTTCAGTCAAGTAGCTGTAGCGCTTACGTAAAGCTAAAGATGCAAAGCTTTGCCGTCTATCTGCTTTCTCGGTCTGAAAAAGAAGAAATAGGGAGACTACATCCAACTTTCTGGTGACATTTTTGTAGTTTTGAAACATTTTGTAGGCATGTTGATATCTTGTTTATCCTTATTTTTCTTCTTAGATATTTTCCTCTTGAAAATGTTAATTTCTTACCGTGATTCTACCCCACCCCAATTGTCTCAATCCAAAAACCATCATTCAGCAAATATTAGAGCACCAACACAGCAGACTACAGGAAACTACAAATAAGAGACGAGCATTACAGAGACTTCTGATGCTGAACAGTAAATATTTCCAAATTCAATACTATTGAAAGCACATATATCACAATGTACACTCACTTTCCTGTGAGTACATTAAAGAAAAAAGGCACACACAAGTTTATTATTCCAGTTTTGCTGTTTCTGTATGTTAATAGGCATAAAGTGCAGATGAGGAGCTTGAAAACAGGTTAATGATTTCATCAGATACAATGTACTGAGGCTTAAGATTGATGATTCCTAGTATTGCTGAGATACGAGTTTTAAAAATCCAATTATCATATAACCTGGACAAATATTAAGCAATAACTTATAAGGAAAAAATCACTCAAATTTATTTTATTGAATAACTATACCTTTAAAAATGGCCAAGACACTTTTCTATAAATAGAATATCAAATATTTATAAGTAGCCATTGAACATTTTATTTTATATTACATAAAATATATGTTGATTTGTATAGTAAAATTTTATGTTATCCATGATCTTGATTTAAAAGTTAGAACACAGTGAAAACTAGGTAAAAATACACTCAAATGTATATTTACACATGCCAATTTATCATATTTAAAATTTTTAAAGCTCTTTAGTTCTGTAATTTTGTTGATTGCACTGAAGTAGTCTTATGAATATGTGGAGAAGAAGTGAACCATGCTTTAGGAAAATTGCCCTTTTGCCTGACTTAAGCTAAGATCTACAAACATATAGTTAATACGTTTCCCACACTTCAGCCCTCTGTAACTTCTTTTATACAGATTCAATTTCTATTCTAGCTCTGATAGAGTAAAAGCAGAAGTGTTCATATTACCTCATCATCTTGATCTGACTCTGTCTCCTTTTGGTTCCAAGATGCATTGCAGAGACAAGGAATATTATAATGGACAGCAGGGAAAAGAATATCAGGATATGAAAAGGACTGAGTAGGGGGCACAAAAGGCAAGCTGATTTAGAAAGCAAAGCAAATCAAAGAAGCCAACAAAAAAATACCAAGAACTATACATCCACGGCAAATCAAATATGTGACATAATTTGAAAGCATAAAAATCTATGAACTACCAGCAGAAGCAGAAGCACTACACAGAGGACTCCACGATACAAACCATAAGAATTTGACACCACAGTAACAAGACTTAGTCAATCTACACAAAGAGACTAATAAAACTTGAGTTTTTAAGCTTGAATCACTTTACAAAGCATTCCTTAATTGCATACCAAAAGCCCTTTCTTCACAACTAGGGAAAGAAAGTTAAGATAAACCAATATTAAAAGATACCTTTTTATGTGCTGGCAGAGTGATATTTAAGTTGCAAACAGCTGTTTGAGGCAGTCCTTTTGTTGTCTTTGGTTCTTTCAGAAAAGACAGACGACCACAGGGCTCTTGGCTGGTGTCTCTAATCTATAAGAATTTAAGCAGTTGACAGTTATAGAAAAAGACTTTTCTGAGAACTTCTGAATACTGAGCATATTTGGTTTTTTTTTTTAAGATTTATTTTATACAAGATCCGGGGTACAGGCTGGAAGCGTGGGAAGGTGAGAGGATTCACCAAAGACAGAGCAGGGAGTAGAACAGGCAGACAACAGAAATACACTGCTGAGGGGAGCAGAGGGTGTGACAGGAGAGGTCTGTTATGCCATGTGGGTAACTCCGCAGCCGGCGGGGATCGAACCGGCACTGCAGAGGCTGCGGACAGCTTCACAGCGTGGCGCTCAACCCGCTGCGCCACCGGGAAGGCCCACTGAGCATATTTGTTTTATGGAGCTCTTTGAGAAGCAGGAAAAGTTGATGATAACAATTACATGACAGCCAAGGTGGTCACATTTAAACTCGGTAAGATTGAGAATGCCCGATTCCTAGTCTAGCACAGGGCTGTCGCATCTGCTTGTCTTATCCTGACAATCCGTTGTGTAGCTTGGGTTATAGGCATGTTCTTCCTGCCCAATAACTTCTTTTTCTCAAGGATTCAGTTTTAGCAAGAACAATGGTAAATAATAACAGTAACAAAATAATTGTTTATGTCTTTCTGTTCTCTGAGGAAGAAGATGATCTCTTCAGAATATCAGAAATGGAGATGAAACCTGAATTCTGAATCTGATCTATTGTACTGATTTACAAATATTTTTAAAAGATATTTTTATTATTTATACATAGAAGAACTGGGGTATAGGCCAGAGGTATGGGGGGTGAGAGTATTCACCAGAGTCAGAGTGGGGAGCAGAACAGGTGGATTTACTGAAATACACTGCTGGGGGGAGTAGCAGGAGAGACAGGAGAGGTCTGCTGTGCCATGTGGGTTAGCTCCCTGGCAGATTGAACTCATGCTGCAGTGGCTGGGGATAGCTTGATAGCACTGGTACTTTAACTGGGGGGAGGGCCCTGATTTACAGCAGGAATTAACCAGATAGGATGCATTTTATTATTCTGACTGGAAAGTATACTTGGGTAAAACTAGAACAAAATCTGATCCTGTTTGTATGAATTCAAGTTTGGTGGGATATTACAATCGATATGTCAGTAGAACCATTTCATTTATTTATGAAATTTTTTTTTCTTTAATTCACAGTTTCTGTTAAAGATGATTTACCTTGATGGAAAATGGCAGTCTATTTTCTTTGAAAGCATAAAAATTAAAAACAAGTTGCTGTCCTCCTTTGGTAAGCGGAGCCAGATTTCCATAACAATCAACATAAATAGGTTTTCCTTCCAGAACCTTTTAGAGTAAAAGAAATGTATAATTTAATGTTAATTTGAGTTGAAAGGACTCTGAGATTTTAAGCTGCATTAACACTAAATGACTGATAGGTTTCTATGTCACATAGGTCTCTTTTATAAGAAAATTACATCTATGGAGACTTTGCCGCAAAAAGAACTTTATTAGCTCACAATTCAAGAGTTGTAATTGGAATCCATTATCATGGACAAGTTTGGAAAAAGAATATATATATATACTTACTTCTATTTCAGCAAGTTTAAACACATTTGAAAAAGTGCCTAACATTGTGTTCATATACTTTGAAAAAAAATTTTTGGACTCTTAGATACTTATCCCATGACTGGATTTGAAAAAGAAAATCATGGTAATGTGTGTGGACAGAGACCAAAATAAAGTAACACACGTAAGTCACGGCAAAATGGAGACCAGGACTTAGCTGTCGCCATGACTTAGATTCGTTAGTCCTACATCCTAACAAATGAAGACAACCTCAAACAACATACAAATCTCTAGTCATTTATAACAATTTGAAAATTATCAAATTTTTTAAACAAAAACTAAAATCAGTAATGTCCTTCTATTTATAGTGAGTACATTTATGGCCTCCCAAGTAAAACCTCATTCTGGGGGATATAATTAAATGAACTTGTTGTAAACAGGTACCTCAATATCTTTGCTTCTAGCAACCTCCTCAAAATTCTCTTGCTGCTCTAAAGTTTTGTCCACTTTGTCATCTGTCATGCAGAAACATCGCAGGGAGGATTCTACAGGGTCATTCATTTTGGCAAAAACCACAAACTTGGCCATGTATGGAACACATATTAATTCTCTGTAAAGTTGTGTGGCTAACCCCACAGTTTCTAAAACTTGATGGCAGTCTGCAAGCCAAAATCTGAGAAAAATAAAAAACAGAAGTATGAAAACGAGGTGATCTGAAGCCAAAAATCACAAGATAACAGTATTTATATATAAGCCAAAACACTAACTTGTTAATTTAAACAGCAAAGATGTTTCCTCTGTTTATCAAACACAGAAACCCCACATTTATTCTGTTATAATTTTGCTAAGGGTTTTTTTCTCTTTTCCATAAAATTCCTGTTCTCCTCCTTTCTACTCCCAACTAAAGAGTTTAGATCTATGCACTATTGGAAAGAGCAAGAATTTTATGGGTGATAACGGGACAAAAAGGAAAATCCTATCAGTTTTTATGAAATGATAAGAATTTCTACTGGCAGAATCAAGTCTTGTACCCATAGCTTCCTGTGAGGTGAATAAAACAACCTATCCTACCGAATTTTAAGTTTCTGAGTCAGATCCAACTTCACCATTAAAATAAAAAAATAACCATTATACTGGTATTGAGCACAATTTTTACTCTGCAAGAGATAATAAAATGAATTCTTCAGTGCTTTTTCGAATCCTTTATTTCCATACCTGGCCGAAACATTGGTTGTAAAAGAGACACAATCCTTTATAAATGTCAAAGGAGTTGTTCCTGTGATGTCTTCCCACTGAGCAGGCGAGGTGCCCCCTGAGGAAATAGTAGCAGAGACTTCATCACACATGGAAGATGCTCCTTGTCAAATTTTCATCCCCATCCTGTCCTTCCTGTGAAGCCAGTGACTTGCAAGACTTCACCAATTCAGTGAACTATGTGTATAGAAGGTAGTTTTCCTCTCCAGACTTTTACCTTATTGTGATTTCCTCGTAAGATTATGTTTTTTCTAAAATTACTCTTCAGTTTATTTGGGTAGGAAGGAATGAGTTAAATTGGTGCAAAAACAATTTATAATTCTGTTTTTTTAAGTGCAGAGATTTCAAATAAACCAATATAATTCATTTATTTTTTAAAAAGGCAAGCTCTGTCAAAAAAGTTAAGAGGCAGTTTATTTTTGTACTAAAACCATTGAATTTTCTGGGAAAAAGGAGGAATCAATAATTAAAATTACTCTTTAAAAATCCAAAGATAAAACCAACCTATTTTAATCTTTGACTTTCAATAAAAATCAGATTAGGTCAATGAAATGATAGTGTGAGTTCTGGATGCCAGGCACTATCAAAAAATGTGTTCTCCTAAGTCCTGCAGACTTAGTCTATTGGATTACACTCAGGAATAGAGAAGGTGGGAAGAACCATATTCTCCACTCTTCCCTGCTCCTGGTGCTGGGGTGGGATGGGGAGGGGGAAGCTCTGTTTTCTGAAAAGTCCATCTGTTTCCTTTCATCTAAAGGGTATTGCTTGGTCCATCAATTCTAAGACACCAAAAGACTACTGGATATTCCAGTAAACTCCATAGCACCTCAATAAACATAAAAGCACGCTCTTACTAAAGTTAATAGGAAAAATTATATTGCTAAATTTTAAATGAATCATGATAAGAGCATCTTAAAGAAATGGTATCAGGGATAATGGAGATGAGGTGACAGGCAATTAAATGTTTTATTTCCTTTTTGTTCTAGTTCTAATATTGGCATGATGGTTTCAAAGGTTTTGTATTTTTGTATAGAATCATTACAATGCATCAAGAGAGTATAACAACTCAGCCAAACCTGTAATGCTACAGAGGAGGCGCAGGTTAGGTGTGGTGTCCCCCTTGTATCCATTGGATACCCCTTCTCCTGAGGGTGGGGGTACAGGAATGGTCATTGTGATGGGTTTATGGAATTTTCTTCTTCTTGGTTCCACCGTGACAATTGGGCTAAATGTTGCTTTGTTTCCAAGGATCTTTTTCACAATTTCATCTGGAACAGGCTGTGCCTAAGACAGAGAAGAGAACTTCAATGAAAATGGACATTTTTTTGCCCTCATAAGACAGTTGATTTTTTTGAGCAAGAAAGGTAAAGAAAAAGAACCCCACAAAAAGATCACCATAAAGAAAACTTCTTTCTTCATCCTTTCTTACTATTTCAGATAGACATAAAAATGTGGACTCCCAGCCCCTCTGTTCTCAAGGATATTATCTTTGTGCCCAGAATTCCTGCTTGTCAGCTAGGTATAGGGTTATACAGGGGGCTTCTCATCAAGGGCAAAAGTCCTGGTATGAGGAACATACTGGTAAACCAGAATTTGCTAACAGCAGGCAGATATTAGACTAGAGATAATATACTTAGACTGGCAGGAATAATGGAGCCCCCCAGGCAGTAGTCCCTGGTCACTCCACCCTAGTGTATATCTCTAGTCACACACCCATACATGTACATTTCTTATGTACATGCCCCACTTTTGTACTCAATGTTAATAAATACGAGACTGTCTTTGGATCGGGGCTGCCCCTCTAGGCTTCTCATTGCTCCTCACAGACTTTGAGTAATCATTCCCTCATCCCATGCTACTTCTGACACTGCCTCCTGCAAGGCTACATAAAAACACAACCTAACAATGTAGCAGGAACTTGTCAGCCAGAGTATTTTCCCCACCGAATATGGTCTACATGATTATTCGCGAGAGGGGATCAAATCTCACAGCAGAGAAGCTGCTTAGTCTACACCTAAATAAAGGACAGCAAATGTTGACTTCAATATATTTTAAACCAATGCAGGCCATTTGGCCAAACATCACAAAAGCAATATGTACTATGTAATAGCTGAGGCTTTCAGAGTCATGTAACAAAAAAGGCATTCAAGACTGCAACGGATTTTGAGTCTAGTCTACCAAGCCAAACCTCTTTTTGGTTTCTTCCCTATACAGTAAAATATTCAATATGGGAGACAGTGAGAGACAGTTTCTACCACTGAAATGTAAGGTGATGTCTTTACATCACCTTAGGTGTTTCCGGAAGGCATTCCTAGGACTGACTGACAGAAAGATGTATCCATCACAGGGCATGAGAGTCAGCCCACAAAAGAAGAACTTTCATTGAAACTACTTTTTACACATTAATGAACACCACAAATTAAGGGTTTTTTTTTAAGGTTATTTTCCTTATTCAATAAGAAAACAAAGAACTAGTTAAGGTCTAACTGAAATTAATAAATATAAGAAAGGACATTCTTGCCAAGATTCTCAGTCAGGTTTCCAAACTAAAATGAGCTCCAATTGGTTTGGTTAAAACCTGGCATTTATGATTTACTTAAATCAATCTCATATTTGAAAACTTACAAGTTTCATTATTACTTTTGCCTATGATGTGGCATATTAGAAACCAAATCAAGTGTGGTTTAGTTCTTTAATGGTATATTCTTTGGTGTTTTTGTTGGCCTGTAAGGTGAATGACATACAATTAAAAAAAAAGTTATCCTTCATTAGAAACCGAGTAATACTTTTAAATGAAAACCCTAATAATAATAAGCCAGTGAGCTAACTTTCCATTTACTGCTTTTCATTTGAGATGGATGAATTTCCAAAAGGCCTAATGCTGTGATTAGCAATATCATTAGGATGAATGCTGAAAATCATTCAAAGCAGAACTTGCTCCTGTGCTCTCTACATAGAAGGAAAGCAACTTTTTGTCCACATTACCTGCAAGCCTACTCGAATTCTTTTGGTTAAAGCACCCTCTGGGAAAGAAGCTTGGACAAGGGGCACAGTGGTGCTGCTCAGAATTCCACCTTCAGGACCTATCTGGTTGCTTTCCTGCTTAATCCGTGAAACCACTGCAAAGTACTGGGGGAAATCTTTTGTGATGATCCTGCAGATCCGCTTCTTCCCTAATTCCTCTGGGCTGTCAAGTTCTGAAAAGACAAAAGAATGAAAAGCCATGAGAAATAGCCTCTTGATTCTATGCTGTGAAACAAGGTGTAATTTTGATGGTTATAATTATTTTTATTCAGTAGTCCAGGCAGTTTTTACTATAAAAATGATAGTGACTTAAACTAGTATTTAGCTTTGTAAAAATATTATAAAGCTATTTTTATCTTTAAAAACAGGCATTTTACTACCAATGGACACATTATTCTTCAAGAAAGGGGATATTCTGTGATTATTTCCAATAATACGCTCTCAAGCAGCTGGAAAAAAAGTAGGGCCTCACAGGAAGTGAATAAAGACTTACATACATTTGACCTCTTCTAGAACTGGTAGGCTAATTTAATTGAATTCTGGTAGGTTAATTTAATTGAAATGATTTTTTATAATATATTTGATATATTTGATATATTCAACATTTGATATATTCAAATCAAAGGGATATATTTAAACTTCAAGGCAGTGGAAAAATATGATTTATTTAGAAGATGATGTTGACAGAATCCTGCTGGATAAGAGACTTAACTACTTAAAATGTTAAAATTTTACCAAAGGAAAATCAAGAGAGTATGTTTTACCATAGTTAGGAAGGTACTGATGAACCCATGTAAAGTGTACAAGGTGAGGGAAGAAACAAGGGCAGAGCAACATAAACTGGAAACCCAAAAGCCTAAAATGCATTTTGAACTCTATAAAAATGAATTCTTTTCTGTGACAATATGGTAACCTTGAAAACAAAACAAACTGGAGAAGATAGTTGTCATACATGACAAACGATTAAAATGCTCAATGCCACTGGCAGCAACAAGGTAAGACAATACAGTACGTCAATAGAAAATGTCTTACTGTTATAGAGAGGCAATTCACAGAAGTTGAAAAATGGTCAATAAACATATATTCAAGTGTTCAAACTTGATAATTTCCTATACTCATCTTTGGTGAGATTAAAGACCAATAACATCTTGTCCAGAGGAAATTTTGGAAAAACAGATGTTTTCATTCATTGCAGGTGGATGTGAGTGGCAAAAATCTTTTGACAATGTCATTGGGTATCATCTAATCAAAATAAATATGCCTATTATCCTTGGACCCAGCAGTGCCATCTGCTGATGTCTTTCTTACCAGCACACGCAGCACAGCATTCCTTGTAATGACCAGGCTTGAAGGAGTCTGCATTCCCATCAGCAAGGGAGTGGTAAGAGAAATCATGGTTCACCCACATTCTAGACACTGCAGCTAGGAAACGGGATGGGTCACACACATTCAGTTACCAAGTATTTACTGAGGACCCACTGCGTGCAGGCACTGGTCTTATTACTGCAGATACAGTAGAGAGCAAACTATGGTCACTGCTCACAGAAGGATTACCTTCTAATAGGCAGGAACACAATTCACTAAACAAAAATGAAGCAGCCAACAGACTGACCAGGGAGAGCAGGAAGAGAGGAGAGGGTCTTATTAAAAGGGGATGAGCAGGGAAGACCTTTCTGAAGAAGCAACATTAGAGGAGAGATCTGAGGGAGGGAGGAAGCCAGGAAGGTACTGATGAACCCATGTAAAGTGTACAAGGTGAGGGAAGAAACAAGGGCAGAGCAATATGCCCTTTCCTATGCCCAGAACATAGGAAAGATCCTCTTTAGGGGAAAAACGTCATCTGCACATTCAGATATTTTTATGAGAAATTTGTAGAAGAACCAGTCTAGGCTGTTAGCACTGGTTAATTCAGAGGATTGGGGCGGAGAAGGGAGAAGAGACTGGGGACTAAGAGCATCATCTGAGGGTTTATACAACTGGGGTGGGTTTACTTACTACGAAATGAAGAGAAAATCCCAGACTTTGGGGAGGACTGTGGGTTTTATTTTTGTTGCTTACCACTCACATTTGCATCTCTTCATGGTCCTGATACAACACCACACATGTTCTACTGTCACTTAACTACAAACATGTCTGCCTCCTTTACTCTCACAAGATTCATAGGGCTGAGATCATGGCCTATTCCAAACAGAAGTTTCTAGAATGCTAAAATGAGTGATTAGGAAACTGGATCAGTGACATCTCGTGTTACAGCTCAACCACTGCACTTTGAGATGGGGACACCAAACTATCAACTAAGAGAAATAGTGTTCATCCTAATAGATTTCAAAGTGAACTGGAGTTTTGGTCTTTTTTTGATATTCATCTCCTTCCCCTCAATTCTGTTCAGACCAAAATAAGTGAGAAAGGTATATTTTACTTTCTGAAGAAATAAGACGTAAAGAGTTAAAAAAAAAAAAAAAAAAAAAAAAAAGGTTGGTACTGTGAAAGTGGAAGAAATAAAAATTTTGCTCAGGAAAAAATTCTGGGGAAGTTTTTATCTATTCAGATGACTCTGTTATGAAATTACAGTCTTCAAACCAGGCTGTTAAATGCAGTTTAACAGACTATATATCCTGGAAGTGTAAAATTTACCCAGGATCCATCTGGACCCACCAGAGGAACTGAGGCAACACAGAGGGTGGGGGGCAGGAATTGTCGTAACATGCACTTTTTAGCTGTGTGCAGGTGAGTGTAGTGGGTGTATGCACAGACACTTGTGTAAGTTCAGGGTTGAAACAGCCATTATCACCTGTGGAAAGCATAATAGCCACGAATGACAAGACTGACACTGTGTAGAAGCAGCCTGGCCGCACTGATGCTATTACCTTTGGCAAAGCATTAAATCCACTCCAAATATAAAGTGAGCATCCACTCCAGCAGCAGCAGAGAGAGGTAAATAGGCCAGCTCAGATTTCTCACTCCATGCACAAAACTCTTTAAGGACTTACTGTTCTGGGACCCTCAGTATTGTACTTACTCAGTTCTATAGCTTTTAGCCATTCTGCTGTCATCATTAAATGTACATAATTATTGATTTTTAATGTGTTTTCACAGGTATTTTGAAGTAAGTCTCAACCAAAAGACACAGTAATGTGGGAATTTTAGGCCCTAGGGCTCCCTTTATCACTCTATGACTAGAATCACATGCATGTATTTTCTTTTTTGAATTATTTAGTTTCCCAGGCTTCTATATGATGAAAGGAGAAAGGAGATTTGCCTTTAACCAGGCTATATTCTATATATAAATGTAAATGTGAATGTAAATTATTTTAAGCTTTTTTCCTTAGAAAAAAAGTCAATGGAAATAATAAAAACTACCAAAAAAAGACATATTTGTTTATAAAAAGCATCATCTCTTCAGAGTTGCTGCTGAAGGCAAAGCTATTAGATTCTTGGATATTTGCATAAGTAAGAATAAATAATATGGATAGTAGGTAAATATAAAAAGGCAAACAGATGAAGTGAAAACCAGATACTAAAGTTATTATGAATCTTTATGGCTTGAAAACCTATTACAAGACCTAACTGGCTATCAGTAAGACGGAGGTTAAATAAATTAAGACAGTCAAACTCTGGGCTACTGTGCAGTACTAGAAAGAGTGGGACAGAGTATATGTTCTAATATATAAAACTCCAAGGCATATTAAATGAAAATGTCACAAAAAGTATGATCTTCCAGTAACTGATGAATCAATCTTTAAAGACCTATGTGTAAATTCCTATGATTTACATAAAAACTAGGGGAATGAAAACAGAGGAAAATGATAAAACTTATTATAAGGAATGTATGCTTAAATGTTATCATTTAGTAATAAATACCACTAGTATTGAATAATAACAATATACACACACATACTAAATCCAATTATATTTTAACAGATTCAGGTCAGGCACATGTTTTTCTCTTTTTACTTTTAGAGAAAGGAAACTGAAATATAATAATGAAATGACCTCAGCTGAATGTTTGAAGCAGGAAACTAAAGACCAGGTGGTTAGAGAAGGCACAAGAGGGAATGAAGAATGAGCTATTGACCTTCAACTACAGTGAAGTCCTGACTTGTGTCCACCTCACCCAGCATCATGAACCCTGCCCCCAAGGCTTTTGTTCCACTGATAATTTTGACAAATTATTTGTGTATATTAAAAATAAGATTTTATTTTCATAAAATTTGAAGTCTTAATTATTTTACTCTAAATGATGTTTGATATTGAGGCCTGGCATAGTATAACTGCTGAATTAGAATCCACTGTATTATGAGACTCAGACTTTTCATAACAACAGTATAATTCTTTAAATCATGCTCTAAAATATATATAGTAGTAGAGACTGGCTTTTCTTTACTCTTTCAATAGATTTTTTTTTTAAAATATTGTATATGTATGTTCTAGTCTTCCTACTTCCTAGCCCACACTGGTCTATTATGTCCATCTATTTATGAGTCAGAAATTATTCTTGAATGAATATTTACCCAAACTGAATTAAAAACTCAGAGACTATAAACCTCTTTGGCAATTTCTGTGTTGCAAACTAAAAACTATCTCAGAGAGAGAAGATTTCCAGGCAAATAGCAATGAAGTCTGACAATATATAACTGAACGATACCAATGATGTTCTTTCTAGAACTGAATTTAGGTAGGTTTAGATTTTAAAATGATGTACTACTTCAGCCAAAGAAGCAAGAATATACTAGTAAGAATCTTTGCTTTGTTCTCACCATTTACATATGGAGAGAAGCCCAACAGCAAAATCTAAGCATAAATGTGGTATCACATCCATAGCCAAAGAGCCCCTGACTGCTATTACTGCTTGTCAGAAACTGGCAAGACCACAAGCAGCACCAGGGCTACAAGTTAAAAGCACAGAGACCCAGACTTCTCTCAGGGAGATCCTGACTTGGCCAGATAGAGAACCTAAAAATCTGTTTTTCACACTGAATTTAGGTGACTTTATGATTTGATATATTTGGGAAACAAGGTCTTTGTAGGCTCCTACCCTAGATCTGTTCTTAATTCAGAACCCAAATGATTAAAAGCACAACAGGGCCCTATATAAAAACATTTCATATTGCTCAATATGAGAGGAGCTTATGGGGCAACAATAATTACCCATTGCTTTTAAATAGTTTTTGTTTTTTACAAGGATACACTAAGCCATAGCTACAAAATTAAAAGAGAAAAGGCGTTAGTGACAATAGAGTAAACAATTAAACATAAACAGAAGACTTCTTACTTTTCAGGGTGATTTATAATGCCACATACTATAAAAGGATGCCCAAATCTTAAGCAATCGCCCTTATCACAACTCGAGCTATTTCTTTCTCCCCAGCTGTTATTAGTAAAGTTTTTGCTAAAAAGAAGATTAAAGGGAAAAGAAAAATAGGTAGTTCTGCTCTGGAGGAAGGTTAACATTTACACTTACTGAATGTCTACTTGTGGTGGGGGTGAATTACTATTTGACCCACATAGCAGTTTGGCAAAGTAGGTGTCTGCAGTCCAGACAGGTTAAGGGACTTGCCCAAACTGACTTAGCTGTTTTAGAGTTGAGATTAGAATATAGGTCTTGGAAGGGAGCGTGAGGGGGAAGGATGAAGTCACACAAATATGGATTTCAATCACTCAGCACAGTGTCTTTGCAGACTGCCTGGCACATAGGTAGTGGTTGACAAATGCATGAGTATGGGATGGATTTGCAAAAGGCCTGATGCAAAAGATGACATGACTTCTTACTGGCCCATTCTCCAAGTCCATTGATTACAGTGGACTTTCTGTTGTGCTAGAAATGGAAGCTGATAGAAGCTTACTTATATCACTGATAAAGGATAAATTTCTTAAGTACCTTGTAGCTCTTTTTTTTTTTTTTAATAAAAGGTGGGACAGTATTCTCTGAGATTTTACAAAAAAAGCACTAAGGGTGATAAAATGTTTTACAAATATAAATGGTTACAGAGATCATAATATAATAAATGGCAGGATTGAAATCATGTCTCCATTAAATGAGATACTCTTAAAACCTTCAAATGATTGTCCTGATTAGTTTTGCCACACTCTTACATGTACCTGTTGAAATGTCTCCACAATTTAGTCAAATGGGGATGTCATTCTCTTTCCCATATCAAATTTGTTTTCTAAAGTCTGTGACCTGATCAGGATTGAGTATGTAAGTCTATAGAAACTATACAACTTCAAGGTTTCATAAAAGATGATTTCAAAATCTAGGGCTTAATTTTCGGTCAGGTGAATACTCTGTGCCTTTTGTTCCTGTAAGAAAGGATTATTTGATATTCAGAGTTGGGGGGAAAAATGGAGTCTTTGAATATTAGAATTCAAAAGGCCAGGCTGGCTAGGATGGGTTGTGCAATGTCACTGGACACAGGTGACCTGAGTTCAAGTTCATCTCCCAATCAGTGAGATTGGTCCTGGGACAGGTTCCTGAACTTTGCTGAGCCTTACAGTCTTTGTCTACAAAATCTGAACAAAAGTTCCACTAGATGTGACAAATAAATTATAGAAACCCACCAGTTCAGTTCTGTTTACACAATAACTCAGAAAGGTCACATATACTTTGTAGAGTCACACAGCTTTGCAGTAGAGCCAAAGAGCCTGTCTGTGGCAGATCTAAGGTTGGATTAAAAACAAAAAAATCCCATTACCTCTGTAATGGGATAAATCTGAATTGCTATGATCTCAATGTCATTCAAATTTCACCAATCACAGAAAATTAAATATCAGATAAACCAGGAAAAAAGAGGAAATATATGCAAATTAAGTGTAAAAACAGTGGAACAATTGAGCATACTGTAATATAGTCCATGAAATATTTCAGAAAATTATACTCATCTCTCTATAATTTAAAGTTCAGCTCCATCAGAATATGCAACTTTTCTAAAAAGCCATCCAAGATGTTAAAGGAAAAAAAAACCTTAAATGATACAATTTGACCCTACTTCCTCAATGTAAACATAATTTAAAAGGAAACATTTAAAATTTTTAAAACTTCATTTTGAAATAATTATAGATTCACAGAAAGTTGCAAAGCCAGCACAGAGAGGCCCTATGCAACTCTATAATTTCAGTAGTTGAGCTTATACTCAATTCTGGCTTCTGCTTAAATCTGGATCAGCATGATGTTACACTTTACCCAAGGTAGGGTCTTTATTCCTCAGATTTGCCCTATGTACCATTGCTAATAAGGCAGGTCTGGAAACAATGGTAAACATGCTTGTATTTTCCCCCAGTTTTAGCACTCCATACAATTCTAACAAGCATCTAGCTTAAATATTGTTTTTGGAAACAATAATCATTAGGTCTTAAAACTTCTCCCCATTTCCCATTTGACTGTGGCATCTCTTTAGAAAGCTGCTTTCTCTCTTGGGTATGGATCACTGTATTATTGAGGAAATATACCACACAAAATGAGGCACATGCCTGGGTATAAGATATTCATTTCTCCATGCAACATATTATGATGAAGTGACAATAGCTAAGGGCTGCCATGAGCACTGTTAGAATAGCTGCCAAGTCTGAGCCAGTTCCTGCTCTCAGGGGCTTCACATTTCACCAAGGTAGATAGCAAATTTCCAAGTAGCTTGTTGCAGAGGTATAACCAGGTGGATCTAACTTAGTTTTGGACTTAGGGAAGGCTTCCTTTCCTTTCGTCTAGTCATCCTGGAATAATCATTGTTTTCCTTTATGGTTACAGAAGCTTCACATTCTTTATATTTGCATCTCCATGTTTCTCCTGAAACATGTTCTTACATATTTGCTTACTCTTCTATTTGTGCAAATAAAAATGCACTGCTTTCAGACAATGGTCCCATTACATCAGCTCCTTCAACACGTCCTGGCAAAAAATGACGAATATAAGCCTCTTCAAAATTCAGGGTCATGCATATGGTCTTTAAGCTAAACACTTCAGGTCAGTAACCAGGTGTGTGGTGCTGATACAGAGATTTCCTGACCTCCATGGGGCTGGGCTTGCTGTGTCTGGCACTAAAAGAGATGGAAACTGAGGCCCATTATCTCATACCTGCTTCACAGTCTTCAGGAGATTAGGGGCTCCATCCTGCCTTGCTTGTGGAGCAGGGTATCTGATGACATTAATTTGACTTAATGGTTCATTAAGACATGCAATTGCTGGTAAATCCATATACACAGACTTGTGAGACTGGGCATTATTTTTAAAAATTTTTTTAAAAGTAAATCTAAAAGTAAAAGTAAAATTATTTATTTATACATACAAGAACTGGGATATAAGCCAGAGGTGCAGGGGTGAGAGGATTCACTAGAGACAGAGTGAGGAGCAGAACAGGCAGATCTACTGAAATATACTGCTGAGGGCAGTGGACACCAGGAGAGGTCTGCTGAGCCATGTGGGTCAGCTCCCTGGCCACAGATTGAACTCATGCCACAGTCCTTGGCGATAGCTTGATAGCACTGAGATTTTAACCTCTGCGTCACCAGGGAGGCCTGAAACTTGGCACTATTAATTAATGCTCATTGCTTTAGTCCCATTTTCATTTCCTGACTAGTAGGTATGGGGGTACTGTTCTGGTAGTTTCTTTCTCTTTTGCAATATGGTAGTCACTGTCAATTCATTTAAAATGACAGTTTCATGGCACTAGACTAAAAGCAAGTTGGCATTTGTTATGGTTCGTTTGCTGATTTGTTGAGGAAACACTGGTGTACACATTGTACATGTTTTAGGGGTAGGAAGAGGTATTTATGCATAACCAGTTCTTGTATGCATAAATAAATAATTCAACTTTTACTTTTAAAAAAAATTTTAAAAATAATGCCCAGTCTCACAAGTACAGGTTCACTTCTTTGTTATGGTTTTATTAACTCTTTTTTGGTGTGCTGTTTTGCACAGCCCACCGCAATCCTCATTTGGTTGAGTTCAGTTATTACATTTTCCTCCAGATTTTTTCAAAGTTGTTACTACATTTTCCCAACAGATGGTGCTGTGTACAACAAAAAGCTGCCTATTTCACTATTGAGTTCAACTGCTTTTGCCGTCTAACCTAAAACTCTTAAGATTGCTATTTGTCTCATCTGATTAAAGTAAAAACATGTAAGTTCAACTGAAATAAACTGATGTAGCATTTTTTTAACTGAGAAAGCTGTTTCTAAAATATTGATACAGTTAGAAAATAAATTATGGAAAATTCATTTTGTTACATAACTGATTCATTCTTCTTTTCCGGCCTCAGTTTACAACTGTACCATTATTGGTAAAATTATTTAATCTTACCTGAAAGTTAAGCAATGACAAAAAGTGAGAAAATATTTTCCTATAACTTCAGCAACATTTTGTATCATTATAATTGGAATTTGAAAATAATAGCATAACGTGTATGTCCTCAAAGCCTTCTTTTGATACTTAGGCAGCAATGATTTTGATTTTAAAACCTAATAGGTGTGTTAAAACAAAGTTTATAAAATGTCCACAGCAGCACTGTCTAATAAAAATAACTCAAGCACATATACAGTTTTAAATACTCTCATAGGCACATCAAAAAATTAAAAAATAGGTAAACCTAATCTTAACAATATGTTTTATTTAGCACCCTGTAGAACTAAAATACTACCATTTCAACATGTAACCAGTGTAAAACTTACTGGAGATATATATTTTGGGGGCTGTACTAAATCTTTGTCTATTTGGTGTATTTTACATTTGTAGCACATCTCAATTTATATTATCCGTATTTTAGGTGCTTTATAGCCATATTTAGCTAGTGGCTACTGTATTGGATAGTGAAGGACTTCAGCATTTCTCAAACTCTTCAGTTAGTAACCTAAGGATATAGGATTGTTCTGCTAGTAAATACTTCTGGGTCCAGCATAACCGCAAACTACAAAACATCCCTTGGGGTCTGACTTCAGAGGCACAATTTTAACATGTTTAATTGAACTCTGTGAGTTTAATTAAAGTAAAATTTTAATTAAACTTACAAAATGGATTCAACTCTATGCACTTTAAAGAGGATGTATTTTAGGGGGAGGAGAATGAATGTTTGTTTTGAACTATTTCTTCTTCCGAGGAAACATGAATTGACAAGTGCTAGAACAAGATACTATGTCTGTTGCCAATGAAGCTGCTCCTGCCACATGATACCTTAGTGGTAACAGCAGGTTATTCACACTCACACCAACTCTCCCCTGTGTCATTCTAGCCTCTTCCTCAATAGAGTTTTGTTAACACACCTGCTTCATTAGCATAACCAATGAGGCTTTGTTCCCTAGCTTGCTAGTGATGGAAATAACTGTTAATTCCATCTTATTTTGCCACTATAATTTTTCCTGAATATATACCATATCCTTTTGAGTCATACAAGCACTATGAAGTACCTTGATTAGCAATGGAAAATTTAAATAGCAGCTGACATTTATGTGACATTTTTGTTCCATGCAACGTACTTTTTTATAGGCATCCTTAATTTGAGAACATATGGAGCAAAGAAGTATTGTAGAAAAACAACTAAATCTGGAGTCAGAAGTCCAGATTTTCAAGATCTAGATATATCTATTCAATAGTTCCTGGCTGGATGGTGGTGCTGGGTGTCATTGTCATTGGTTGTGGTCAGGCTTTCCACTAGCCCTGCTGACGTCTTTGTAAGATTTGAGAAAGGGTATTCGGTGGGCACTGAAGGTACATGGCTTAGCAACTAGACAGAGCTGTGAGCAAACTAGAAAAGAGTACAGCTTTGTCATGCAGGCCTGATGGCTTGGCAAGTGAGAGAGGCATTCTTTCAGTCCCCACTTGCTCTCTGGCACAACTGTAGGAGCCACGGAAGCCATGGCTATGATTAACATCAGCTGAGTGGTTCTCATGTATCAGGCATCATGCTAAGAGCTTGACATATAGTAGAGCTCATCTGTTCCCCATTAGTTCCCTGTGAGGTAGCTTTACTGTATAAAGTTTAGAGACACTGAGTGCTTGGATAGGACCACACAGCTAGTATATGGAGGAGACAGGATGGAATTAGGTCTATGTGATGCCCACAGATGATGAGCCTAGCCATCACATTACACTGGACAAATCCTTCCTCCGCCTTGAAACTGTCTTTCTCTGGAGTTATTCTAATGTCTTCATTGTGTTCATACTAAACAACATATTGTGTTGTTTAGTAAAAACTAGTGATCAAAAATATTAGCTAACATGATTTTTAAATACTTGGGTATAAGATTTTTCAGAGAAGAGAGTAAAACAAAAATGGGTATGAAAGTAGTATGAGGCCTCCCTGGTGGCCTAAGGTTAAGTCTCAGCATTATCACCTCTATGCTCTGAGTTCCACTACTGGCCAAGGAAATAACCCACACATGGTGCAGCAGACCTCTCTTGTCTCGCCCACTGCTCCCCTCAGCAGTGTATTTCAGTAGATTTGCCTGTTCTGCTCCCAATTCTGTCTCTGGGGAATCTTCTCACCACCCTGCACCTCTGGCCTACACCCCAGTTCTCCTATGCACACAAAAAAAGAAGTATGTAGAACATAGAACTCATTTATGGAAAAGGGGGTTAAAAATGAAAAGTGAGCTAAGACTGGGTCATTCATCATAGATGATAAAGCTTAACTGTCATGAATGAAGGAAAATAGATTAGATAATATAAAAAAATGAATGATTTTTCTTTAAGGAAGTCATGAGTGATCTGGTCACTGATTTATTTTATGTATTATTTTCATCTTGCTAGCTTTCAACTACCCAGGAACAAGTTGTGGTGGGGGGTAGGGTAGAGAGGGTAGGCTTTAACATGAAAGCTGAAGTATGCTTATGCTTTTCTTCCCACAAGTACTTTGACATTCAAGGAAAAATAATGGTTGAATTTTTTCCAAAAGATTGATTTTTATCTTGGCAGTCTATTTGTGGAGGGGGGATGTGTCAACAAGAATGAAATATTTTTAAGAACAAGGAAAAGAATGGTGGTAAGTGGGGCTTGAACTTGGTATGAAATCTGAGTTTCATCTATATAATGTTTATAGTGGTTCTTTATTTTTTTAGTTTACTACATGAAGAAAACCACTATGCTTTAGCAAGTTAGTCCTTATTTTTTTTTTTTTTTCTCCAGAGTGCTTGATTCTTTAAACTTGGAAATATTTTCTTTTAATTGTCTAAAATAGAACCAAAGTTTATCTGGTCTTTAAAAATGTAGTAAAGAAACTCGATCTACTATTTCTATGATAACACACAGAACCCAGGACATTTGGTCATATCCTTGTTTCTTTAAGACAGCTGACAGGTGTCCTCAGTATAAGGTTTATTTGGGGCATTGTTTGTCTGAGTAAAGGTAAGACTAATTCCTATTTGAAAATTAGTTGATTAGGAACAAAATGAAGACATATTGCCATGAAATCAAGGAATTACAGTCTAAAAATAAATCTTAAAAAATTTCAAATTCTATGCCTGCTTGATAGGTCATACTGCAATATGTATTAAAAAATAAACACTATATTATTAGCATATTTGGTATTCTTGCTAGAATTGCACTGTCAAATGAACTAGCCACTGACCATATGTGACTATTTGAAATTAATTAAAACTAAACAAATATTAAATGACTTTCCTTAGAACCACGAGTCACATTCAAGTACTCAAAAATCACATGTGTCTAGTGATCACTGTTGTTACAGAATATTTACATTATGGTAGATAGTTCTGTTGGCAGCACTGACTTAGAATAGTCAATATTCTCCCCAGAATATTGTGACTTTCTCAGAAGATTTTTTTGAAGTAAATGATCTCTATAATTTTTTTCTCCTGTATATTAATCTTAGCAAAGCTTAGGGGTATAGGAAATACTCTTTAGGTAGTTATTTATTAAACAGAGGTTCTCCTTTCTACATATTCTCCAAGATTGAGTGAGCGCCCACATCAGCATTATGCCTGATGCTGGTGATTCAAAGATGATTAAGACATATACCCTGCCTTCAGGAGTTTAAAGTATCATGGTAGTTATCCATTAAAAAAGAAAGAAAGAAAATCCTTGTATAGTATATGCACATTTTCAAAATTAGTAACCTACTTTAGCATTTAAGAAATACTAGATACATAAAAATGCTTTGCTTATTTTTCTTAAAACAAATAATCTTTATGCAAAAATCCCTTTCTCTTATTCTCTCCATTTAAAAAAAAATCCCAAATCAGCTATGTTATACCCTAATTCAATTCACTCTCTTTGTATTGATTCTTTTCAACATTTTCATTATTTCTTTACAAATTTCTTGATAAGAAATGACCATATTTTATGCTTTAAAATATACAAAAATTAGAAATCTTAATTACCATTGCCTGTTACCATCCATCAGAAATCATTTGAAATTGTAGCTGGTATATAATATAAATATCACCATATCTATAAACACTTAATGTATGCTCATTAAATACATAACACATTTAAATTGACTATTCTTCTGGATTTTTAAATCTAGAGGTTTAAAATCTAACAATTTTCCTTGTTAGGTTTATTTCTTCTCCACAGGACACACTGTTATAAAGTAAGTAGGATAGAGTTAATAAGCCTTTTAAAACAGGTAGAACTATATGTCATTCCTGTGCTACTAGTGTGGTAATCCTATATAAGTTAGGTTGACTTCTCTGAACTTCAGGGCCCTCATCTATAAAGATTTAAACTGCATGCTTTGCAGAACTATGCTTTCTTTTCAATTTTCATATGTAAAGACATTCTGGTATGGTGAAGGACTGGAAGTTTTAAATAGTGATCTTTCTGTCGTATATCCACATGTTGAATCTCAAAAATTAACACCTAAAACCCATAATTTTATAATGCAATGTTACTTCAATAAAAATGTTAAGTATGATAAAAAGACATTTACCATTAATACACCATGAATGCTGGATCCAACTATTAGTTTTCTACCTTGCTATAAAGACATCTTCAATTTTATGGTTGGCTATTATTAACTGTGACTTAAACAAAACCTATGGGATGACAACTTTTTCTATAGAGTGAATATAATAATGATAATAGCTGATATTTATTAAGATCTTACTATATAACGAGGGCTTTATTTCTTAAGTACTTCACATACTTTTTTTTCTCCACAGTAACCCTATGAAATGAGAAGGTACTCTCTACTTGATGGAAGTAACAGAATTATAGGGATCAAGGAACTCGCCCATGGGTATCCCTCAAACACCCTCTAGTCTGTCTAGCTCCTTTGTTCACACTCTGGAACCATGAGAGACAGGGCTGGATGTATTCTAAAAACAATGAATGAAATGCTAAAATAGTATATTTTATTGGTATGTGAATTATATCTCCAATAAAATTTGTAAGTAAACCAACTGCTGAATTCATAGTGATTTGGAAGTCAGTATAAAGATCAGGTTCAGTTTATGATGAACTTAGTCCCTAGTGGTTTTATACATTTTTTTAGAAGAATCTGCATCAAGTAGCTAAGCTCAAAACAAATCTATTCCTAATGCCTACTAAGAAAAAGAGCTGTGATTCTAAAGCTTAGACATCCCGAAGGTATGTAAGAGGAATACTTGCCTACATATCCATTTATCAGTGTCAGGTCAAAGAATTATTGGATCACCACAGACTCCAATAATTAGCCTGAACCTTACTGCTTAAAAACTGATTATAAAGCAAGAGAAATTAAAAATTCATAAACTATTTCACATAATCTGGAGAAAACCTGAATGAGATGAAAGGGTCTGGAAATAATAATTCCAGAAATAAAATGGGAATGTATTTTCATAAAAAGTCTCTGCATGCTTTGCATACTTTCCATTATTATTTTACCCCCTCCCTACACATTTTTTAACTTAGAAAACTTTCCTGGGTGTTGGAAAGATTGATATAATTGATCAAAGGCTAAAAGAATCATCAGAATATCTGAAAAATTTGTATTGCAGGGAAATAAAGTTTGTTAGATTAAATGAAACTTCATGCCTTTCATCTAGAAAACAACAAATGCTTAGGAACCCAAGTCCCAGTTTAAAATACATACATGTGAAAATCAAGTACATTTTCCTTTAGTCTAGTCATTCGTCGGGGTTCAGACTGCAAGCATTTACAGAAACACAGAATTGTCATAGTTACCTTCATCCATGCCATTAAGTAATTCAGTCAAATCTTCATTTTTACTGTCAAATTGATGCTCTTTCCACGTTTCACCATTTTCACTTCGAAGAACAATAAGTTCTCTCTCTTTTCCTCTCATAGACCCAAAGTGAGGGATTTCCACTATGACAGGGCTGGAAAAAAAAAAAAACCACAATATTTTGCTGTCAAATTAAATACATTTATAGCATCAGACTTTAAAAAATGTTTCATTAATAGTATTCTTTTGAAAATCAGAGGTGCCACTAAGGTTGGGAATTTCAAAGCTGCAGAATCATTTACTAATCAAATAATATCTTAAAGAGCCTGAAAACATGCCATCATTCATTCATTCACAAACAATTCACAAGGGCCTACCATCTGTTAGGCACTAGATTTAATGGTGGGAAAATATTCAGCACATATAAACAGGAATTTTGTATCCAGGAATTGAAAGTTACTAAAATAGACCATAATGTTGGTCCATTTTTAAAAGCACAATATGTATGTTATATTATACAAAATGCTAATGATTTAAAAGGACACAGTCATTTTTTAAAAAAACAGAAATTCTGTAAATTTCCTATTTTGAGTGATTGATGATTTTCCCCCTTTGCAAGAAAACAGTCGATGTAACAACCCTCTCCCTCCAACAGTCAGTTTCCATTTCTTTCAAGGCCTGTATAGTTAAAGACAGTTTGCCTGAGTTTCAATTTGAAAAATGGTTGTGGGCAGCTTAATGTCTAATACTAATGTAACCTGCATTGGAGTATTTAAACTTTCTGAAAAAGCACTTGTTGGTTTGAAATGTCACCTATTGATTTTTGACAGTGTCCTTTTGCAAAGGAATGTGAAAGAACGGCCAAAAATTGAGGATAGCCAATCAAGCCACAGAAGTAATTTTGTTAAATTTTAACAAACATTTTAACATTCTATCGAATGCTAATAGAGATGAATGGAAGTAAGCAGATCACAATCACACACAGTTTATGTAGTTGGATTGTGCAGCTTTATTTTATGACATTTAAGTAGACAGTATCGTTATTTTCCTACAGAGGTTGTATGTCCTATAGCTCTTACCCTATGTGTCTATATCCATGTGATAACAGAAGATACAGGCTTAGTAGGTAAGAGCATAAAAAGGGGTAGCAGTTGCAATGGTCACTTAATGTAAATAAAAGCATGTGAATATTTGATTACAGAAGTATTCATTTAAAATGGTGGACACATGATATTACTTTTGGGAAAACAATTCTAATTCAAATTAAGGACTTGAAAAATTTTTTAAATACCTTCACTTTTTGATAGGTGCAAACAAAATCAACGATTAGTAATAGGGCTAATAATTTTCAGAGTTATTAAGATATTTACATAGTTTTAGACACACCTGATGATTAGACAATCACTTTATTTTAGAACTAGATACAATCTTTGCAGGTTAAAGTACCAGATACTGTCTCTGTAAGTATTTAAGGATTGTGGCTTCATGTAGAACATTCAACAATATTGGAAAGAAGACGGTATAAACAAGGTCTGTGACCAGGTGAAAGCCAAGCATAACTTTTCATCACAGATTCCTTCATGCAGACTGCCAAGGCAAGTACACTGACCAACAGATAAGCAAACAAACAAATACCACACATTTCAGCTTAAACAAAACAAAACAGTTAAATAACTAGCATATTCTACTTGCTGCCTATTTGGTTTTCTTTAAATATCTTGTATTCCCAACACTTGTCAAAATCAGTTAACTTATGGATGAGTTTTCCTTCTCAAAGTCCATGAAGACTATTTAGTACTCATAAGCACTTTTTAAAAAAATTGTAATTACACATACACATATATATGTACATATATACCTATATGTATATATGTATATATATACACATACACACATCATTTAGAGAAAAATGTTGATTCAAAGCCTACAAATCTCTTACATTGGGTTAAATAAGACTGCTCATCTGTCTTAGAGACTATAATATTCAGTAGAAGCATTTGAAATTAAAGAAAGGTTTACAAATGCACAAAATTATGAAAGCAGAACACTTGCAGTGAATTCCACATGCTTGAAAAGCACAAGAGGGAGCGGTGCTACATTAAGTCAAGCCACTATGATATTTTCTTCTTTCAGTGACACACATCAACTGAAAGCATTAAAAACTTAAAAAATCAAAATAAAATTAAGACAAGAATAAGACCATGGGTGTGACAGAAAAAAATTGAAAATGGAAAGAGAACTGTAGACATTCTGTATCTTGTCTATAAAGATCCTACCCAATAAATTTTGTTCCTTGAGGCCCAAGCTGCAGGATTCGGCTAACCAAGCTCTCACCCTCATTTACAGGGGGAGGATTGGTAGGAAGATGCAGTTTACTGAATAACATCCATGCAGCAGGAAGAGAAACAAGAAGGGGAAATTGTGAACAAACTGTCAACGTGACAGAGCCTGCCTGAATTGCACCCAAGTGCCACCTCAGAAAATGAGTTGTGTTTTTGCTTTCTGTAAAATACTACATCACCATGGGTTATTTCCCTGAAAATTATCTTAAGAAACAATGTACCCAAAGGAGCCATTTATTCAGTGGGGTCTATATTTTTTCTAAAAGTGGTGCCTTGACTTCTAGGGGAGCTGTTGGGGTTCCATGCACTCACTGAGCAGAGAGCAGGCTTCTTGGTTAGTAAAAGCTTTGATCAGCAAACTGAGTTAAGGAAGGATTAGCCTATGAGATTTTCACAGAATTAGACAGCTTTGTGACCTCTGACACGAGAGATGGGCCCGATCAAAATGATCCAGCTAAGAGGCTTTAATAGCCAACAACTTGAGTTAACAAGGGTAAAGAAAATCAAAGATGTGGTATGAGGGCCAAGATTAAAATCGACAAAAAAAACTTACCCTAAAAATTGTGCCCCTGCAGGACCCATTTCTACCAGCCTACTGGCTAATCCCTCTCCTTCCACCATGGGGGGTGGGTTGGCCAGTTTATGTCTCTTTACCAAACGGCAGGTGATTCGGGTGGGAGCTGTACACTTGCGCGGAGGAATGATGATTCTCATCCCGTGGTGACGGCTTCCTCTCATGGAGCCGCCTCTTGCGTCCACCATAAAGCTAACCAGAAACCTGAGGGAGAGGATCAGAGGCCAAGTCAAAGGGAGGGACAGATCATTTTCACAGATTTTGAAATAAAATATTCAAGTTTAAAGTGACAGACAATGTAGCTAGAATTTCCTATCTTGAAAAATAAATTGAAAGTAAATACGGTGGAGTCACATCAAACCCATATTTAACTTGTGCAATGGGCCAAAACTGAGACCCCACCACTTATTTCTGGCGGAACATGGCCTCCTAACAGAAGTTTTAACAGATGTGCAAATTGAAGGATAGGGAATGGTTCAAAATTGGAACAAAATATAGCTAATAAACGACTGTCATGAATTAAAAGCAAAACCACTCTATGTGGTCTTTTGGGGTGATTTAAACTATATTCAAGTGTGGCTTTGAACTATAAAAGCTTTTAGCCAAATGTCGAGTATGGAATCTCTTTGTAAGTAAGATGAAACTCCACGGTATGTCTTCACATGTACAACTCAAAATGAATGTATATTTAACCATACAAACACTCTAAAATTTACTATCACAAAGCAGAATAAAAGACTAAAAGTACAAGATAACTAATTTTGCTAGGCAATTTTGATGGAATGGGTTTTCATCTTTTCAATAAAAATTTGTTTTAAAAGCTGTTTGAAAATAACCTACATTTGAGTATCTGTATAACAATACAAAAATAAGTTCAACTTTTTAGAAAATGTCTCTAAATTACATAATTATGTCCCTGGCTTTTATTTGAAAGCTAATGAGGAAAAAAATTTGCATGTAAGTATGAAAATGTAAAGAAATTGTGGTGTATGTGGTAATTCTTGGTTCCTGCAGGCACTCCTGGAAGAGAAAGCAGCCCTCTGCATGCTCTCCCAAGTCTTAATATTTGCAACAAGGACCAATGAGCCCACTTGTGGAAGGATGCAGTTCAGACAAATGTGTATCTCTTTATTCTAATGTTCCTGTATAAAAATGTGCTTATTGCTGGGACAGCACCAAATGTTGCTAATTATAAAACTGAATACCTACAGTCCTGTTTGGGGGAAAAATAATTCTACCCATCAGACTCTCCTACTACTTATCTAAAAGCAGTTCTCATATCTTGCCAACATATTTTAGTACCCTGGATGAAGGTCTGAGGTGGGGGTCCTTTCCTAAACAGTGATGCCTCTTGACCTGGGAAGAGCAACATTAACAAAGCAAAAGGACCCGCAGACCCCATGGAGAGGCCACAGAACGGGAATCATTTTTCAGTCAATTCGATTTTCAGAACCGACTCTTACCATCAGTGAGGTGCAATCACCTTTGCATACTTTTGCTCCTTTTGGGTTTAGTCATTTTCTTCTGGACTAACGTATCCATTTTTTATAACGTTCTACCAACTTTGAGAAACTGGAACTACTATGATACTCAAAGAAAGAGGGAAAAAGACTAAGCCCTCCACAACAAAAAAGGAAACAAAAAAATACTCCTGTGTAGTCAAAGACAAAGGTACTTGTTCACATGAACTGTCTTCACTGCTCAATGGCACAAGGCTTACTTAAACTGGTCCAGGCAGACTACATTTTCTTAGACAGCTACACATGCAACAGTAACAAAGGCAATATGCAAGATGGTAAAGAAGCCTAAGATAAAATTCGATCTTTCTCAACATTTAGTAATTAAAAATCTTGTGACTGGGAAAATAACATGATGAATTAAAAATGAATCAAACTCTGGGCTGAAAAATTCAGTTGTATTAGTACAAATAAACATTGGAGTGTTTATACTGAGAGGGCCATGTTTGCCCTGGCAACAAACAGCTGAGTCTCAATAATATAGACTGTGATTCAGATCAGGTCTGTCTTGTTCACTGCTTGACGTGCAGAGCTGAGCACAGTTCCTGCACACGATATGCACACAATACATGTTTACTGAATAAACCAATGAACAAAACTATTTTGTCCAGCATATTTAGAAACTGCCTAGGCAAGACTTGGTTACTAACAGTAAAGAAAACTCATAGCTTAACAGTCTGAAGGTAATGTAAAAAGGTTATCTCTGTCAGTGGAAAAATATCCCCTGCTATGAAGAACACCAGAATGAAATGAGAAAAACATGGCATACATAATTTTAATGACAATTTGGAAGACTCTATGTTTTGAATAGTGCCTAGTGCACAGTTGGTGCTCAATAACAATCATTAATTGTTTTAAAGTTTTCAACTTTACAGAGCCAACAGACTGAGGAAGGTGGGAGTATGTTAATCAGAAAATGTGTCTTATTATTCAATAACATTACAAAATACAGTGACTTGTTTTCCAAATTCATTCCTCCAGATTCTGTGTAAAATAAAATTTCATGCAACATAACTTATAGAAACAAATTAAAAGGTGAGGGTGTTTAATCATACTGGTGTCTTACTAATATTTAAACTATAGCAGGAATTATACAAATAATCCTAAAACTAACACATTTGTTTCTAGTTTTAGCAAAGGCAGATGACAAATGCTGATACATTACAGACATTGACATGATCTAACTGTGGGGAAAATTCACATAAATTAAAAATACAAAAAGAATGGTTCACATAAAGGACACAATTATCACCTTGAATCATACTGAGGAAGTGGAGAAGAATAGCTGCAAAATAATTTAGAAAGCAAATGGGAAAAATTAATGCAAAGTAATTAGAAGCAAGCAACAGAAAATGTCAATGATAAGCAAAGGAAAAATAAAAACATCAGAAAATGAAACCAAGGCATCTGGCATTTGTGGGACAGCCTAGAAAAATATTTGCCTCTAGTGACTGTATAAACTATAGTATAGAGGTGGCCTTAGTGAAATATTTCCAAGTATAAACCCAGTTCATGTTTTCCTTTTTAAATAATCCCACCTTGTGCATTATTTCTGCATTCCTCTACATGGAATTTGTCTTTAATAAAGGGAAGGTAAGATAATTTGCATGTTCAAATACTTCATTCTAATGTATGGGAAAGTTCATTTCTCTGCTTATTAGCCTATGCTCTCCTCAACTTGCAGTTTACTAAATTACATTAAAGACCAGTACTTTTCTTTCCTATCGAAAGAGCATAAAGCCTTTGTTCCAGATCTTTGTAACTGGTGACAATTTACCAAACTCGATTTAAAGAACCCTTCGAATGTCTGCCTATTCAATGTATCTCTTGTGTTTTCTATTTTCCTTCTTAATGCTAATTTTGTTTTGCTTTTGCAATCTTAGACCCAGAAACATATAAATTGTGTACTTATTTAAGCAATTTGAAAATTAATATTATTATAATTAAAGGCTTTTCTACTTGAGTTAATGAAATGCAGTATTAATGACCATCAGATAGCTTATAGTTTATTGAACACTGTCATGTAAATTATTTCCACTAATGACAATGCTATAATTTGTTTTTCAGAATTGTGGTGTTACAAGTCAGAATTTTCTAAGGGTATTTTTACTAATCTTCAGCATTACTCTGATTCTTAGACTCTTCACCATGTAAAGTGAAGATAATATTATCTCATAGTATCATTTTAAAGTTCAAAGTAACATTAAATGAGATAATACATAATGCACAGCACATAAAGAAGAGTACAATGCCAGGCACATGGAAAGCACAAAGTAAATGTTACTTATTTTAATTTATTTTAATTACATGAGCACCTTGCAAATATTATTGTTCATTTCTTTCATTCCAGATTAATCTACCCTTGCCCTGGATCACATCTAATGCATGGCCTAAATGCCAATTTCAGAGGTGAAAATACCTTGAAATTTTCATCATCTTAATGATTTCTACTCCACTTGTATGGATATCAATCCAAAGTTTTACCTACAAGTGAAGAATCCAATATCTAAGTATACATTGATTATGCACTAGGCAGCTAAAATAGCTCCTCTTCTAACTACTTGCCTCAAATTTTGCTAACCAACAGGGTTTGATGTGGTTTTCATAACTGTACTTCTGTGGTATAGACAATGGTCATTCACTTTTCTAAGGTGAATTCATTTTAGTTTAAAAATTAATTTTAATTTTAGTTTAAAAATTCAGGTAATGTTTCTTATTGTAACTTAATGAAACTTAGTTACAATTTGGTAGCAAACTTGATCTGCAGGTTCAAGTTTATATCTTTTAAAGGAAAAATCACACAAATCATTTGTCAAATCAAAAAACCTGTATTATAGGAGGGGAAAATAAACACCAGAGTTTATTGCATATTTAAAATTAAATATTTGAATGAAAGTTTTCTACATAAGAAGTAAAGCACCAAGGCAATCAAACAATGAGGTAAGTTAACATCAGTACCTATATATTTAATTTTTTTATTGGAAAGGAAAATCAGAGAAAACTTCATTTGCATAAAAGGAATAACTTTATTATTGATTAGAAAAATTAAAATTGTAGCAGTACCAAAGTAGCCAGGAAATTTTTATGCACTGATTTAATTTCCTATCCAACATTGTGCTTTCATCAATATATACACATTTGCTTAGAAGAATATTAACTAATGACTTACAAATGTGTCGTATGTATTAAAAAATCCTTCAGAAGATCAACAATTCATATATATGAAGCTTGTCAATGTGAATTTGTAACTGCAAGTGATAAATACAGTGTTAATAGGATAAAGATATTTGATTTTCAGGTTACTTACCCAGAATGAACAGGACTTGAGACAAGATTGACATTGTCCAGGGTATCTGCAGCCCAGCTGTAATGTCTAAGAGAATCTGAATCAAATTCTCTTGTAAATGTTAGATGCTGAAAAATAAAATGACATATTGCATCAACAACTCACAGAAGACTGGTTTCTCTACCCATAACATATATCTTTATTTCTCTGTGAGTCCTATAGTCTAACTTTCAAAATACACAATTTTCAATTTATGCCCTATATGGATCTACATTGAAGAACAGATCCAAATATTTTCAAGAAAGTTAAAAAATAGTTTATTGATATGCTATATTCCAACCTTTTAACAAAGCACCTTGGGTGTTTGACATGGCAAAATTTATCACAGTGCAAATTGCATCCATACTTTTAAGCACATCAACACATTTCCAGATTAATCCCACAATGACTGTAAAGTTCTTCCTCAAATCTCAAAGTGAAAATTAAAAGTTCAATCTTGATGACTTCTGTTTCCAAGTGGGACAGAATACCTAACAGAAGCCTAGTGTTGCTGCCAAGTAAGTCAGATAAATATGGAAATCTTCTCTGAATGCAGCAGAGACAGCTGGGGCAAGAAGAATGATACTCAGGGAGGGGAATAACTTAAAGGGTCGAACTGACTTGGTTGCCATTTTTAGCTTTGGAACTTTTGTCAATTACCACACAGTCAGAATTTACGTTTTGTTCCTGTAGAGGCTGCTGTTGGTAAATAGAAAAACAAACAAACAAACAAAAAACCAAACAAGAGTGTTTTGGTAGAGATTTGAGTGGCCTCAAGCGTGGTATAATTTTTCACTAAGAACATTTACTGAATTCCGGACTGTGCAGAGCAGGAAGCTAAAACCTAATCAGAATCTCTCTGAAAGGCCCAATGGAGCTTTTTGGCAGTTTCATAAGAAATAAAAAACAAATCTAGAGTTTGGGAATTGTGAGGTGAAATGACTCAAAGATCACACCTGAATTTTGAATAGGACCTTGCAGGGTGAGGGACAAAACCAGAAGCAGTTTGAGCTTATGAGGACTGGAAATCCACCTCATATCAGGGAAGTCTTGATTGGATTAAGATAACCATTCACCAATCCATTAGCCTAGGAATGGAAAGGCAAATCCTCTATGGAGAACTCTATCATCATCTAGTGTGTTGTGTCTACAACTTTCTGTGTGTCATGTCCAGTGTGCCATGGATATTGCCCAGTATGGTCACAATTTATGGACAGAAACAGAAGCAAACTGGATAGGTGCTATAAACAGATTTCTAGGTCATCCTACATTTTGAAGTTAGCTAGCAAGAACTTTACAATAACTGCAAATAGTATGTTCAATAGGGAAAAGAAAGTAAAAGGTGGCTAGTTCAACAAAGCACTAGAATATACATAAGAATCAAATAAGCATTTGTTCACTCCTAAATATGATGTCAGCTCTTGACTAGACACAATAGAAAATAGAAAATGGAGGCAAAAGATTGGTTATTGGAACTGTAAATGGAAAAGCATGCAACACGGATAGAGTTTATGAAAGGATGGAAAATACAGAAAACACAGTGAAAGGTTTTTTTTTTCTGTAGAAGAACTGGGGTTTGGCCAGAGGTATGGGATTGTGTGAGAGGATTCACCAGAGACGGAGTGGGGGGCAGAACAGGCTGATCCATTGAAATACACTGCTGAGGGGAGCAGCAGGCATTTCATTACCCAGTGCAATGTTCCATGCCCATTACTTCAGTAGAAATCACTGATGATGAGCCTCCATAATGCAGGGAGCTTCCAATACACTTAATAGGAAGCTGACAGTCCAGAATCACTAGACAGTTGAGAAAAGCATCTAACATCATAAACAAAATAAGCAAACAGAACAAAAATAAAATAGAAGAAATAAAGCTTGAAAATTTTTCACTTATCTCCAAAAAGAGATGAGATCTTTTTAAATCTGTGAAACCATTAAACAGAAAAGTCAAAGGGAGTAACAAATATGACAACACTGAAGTTGAACAACAACAAAAAACACCTAGAAATTAGGTGGAGATTTTTCACAATAGAAGACAGAAAAAATAAGAAAGCGGAGGATCAGTTCAGAAAGTTCGTATCTTCTTGTCCATCCAAAAACCCCTCCAAAAATCCAGCTCTAGAAAGAGAAAGTAGTTAGAGAAGAAGAAATCAAACAAACTAGCTCTCAGCTGACGACCTGAGTTCCTACAATAAAAGGAGCCATGGAGGGACTAGCACTATGGATGAACATAAATCATCATGATGTCCAGAACTTAGACAAAAAGACCCTACAAATTTACAGAGGAAAAATAGTCAGAGGTGGTAGACTTACATCAGACTTTTAACAGCAAACAATAGGTAAAGGCAATGGAGCAATTCTTTTAATATTCCCTGAGGGGAAATGATTTTCAACCTATAATTCTGTAACTAGTTAAATCTTAAATCAAGATATTTTCAGATTTCAAATCTCAAAAATGTATGTCCAAGCATTCTGCCAGGAAACAATTAAAAGATGTGCTAATCAAAATGAAGAACTAAGCCAAGGAAAAGTAAGATACAGGGTCTGAGTTGGGGACACAGGGAATTTTCATGGTTCTCATGAACGATAACCCAGAAGGCTGTTTGTGTAGTGGGCCTACAAGGAACTTGACAAATAAGAACTCTAGGAGATGAGTTAAACAGATGAAATAGATGAAATCTTCAGCATACCTAATGACTACAAACATAGGAGATTTGCACAACTGGGGAGGCGTTTGTGGGTTTGAGCTAATGACATGTACAGAGCACGCTGAAGAAATGAAGAAACTCAAAGGAAAACAAATATTGTGCCAAAAAGAAAGTGCAACAATAATATACATCACATCTGTGAAAAACAATTACATAGAAATAACCACAGAAGCATTAAGTAATGATATAACCAAAATAAATACAACTGTCTTGGTGAAATGGGGGGGTGATAAGTGTACATGGTAGGAAAGAACAGGTGTTTAAAAAATGAAAGCTTCATTTTCCATTTTGGGAATGCAAGAAATAATTTCTGAAATGGGAAAAAAATCAACAAGAAGCAACATAATACATTTTAGAGATACAGAAGCACCAAGCAAGTCAGCAAAGATTCTCTAAGTTGTCTTAAAGACTAAAGTTGTATAGAGGGATTCTGTTTTTTTCCTCCTCCTAATGAGAATGTGTTGTAAAATGACATGATTGTATGTGTAACTTTGATAAATTACAACTTAAACTTAAAAAAAAGCAAACTGTGAATTACAAAGACAAAAAAGCTGTGCAATCAAATTGAAAAATAATTTGTAGAGCACTATACACAAGTCACTGTCTCATTGAAATCATAGGAAAATGCAAACATGAATGAGAAATAGTTTTCTCTGCATTCAGTGAGAGGGGATGCATTCAGTGGATGAATGTGTGACAATGTTAGTAAAAGTCCCCAGAAATAAGATTCAAACACCCAAGGAATAACCTATCATTTTGAAATTTCCTGAATTCTATCTGCATTAACCAAAGATTGATGTTAGTTTTAGTCCTTACGAATTTTTCTGACTTTAGAGGCTCCCAACCATTCAGTAGGGGAAATATTTAATATAAAGTGGGTAGGACTGTTCACTTTGCTTTTTTTTTTTTAATATAGCAAACAACAATGCCTAAATTTGGGGCCCTGACGTTACATTTTAAACAGGACCTATTTCTTATAAAACATTTGAATAAATAATACCACTCTCTTTGATAATTACAGTAAATTATTTACCTTTGGTAGGCTCTCTTAGAAACATGCAATGGCAACATTAATTATTGAAACGAATTATATCACTCAAAAAGGTATCACCGCCATCATGTATTATTCATGGAGGCTGGAGTGTGCCTGCTCCCTGGGATTCCACTTTCCTCTGAGTCCTTGCCTGACTCTTACACCCTCCCAACTCTGCTGTTCACTGAAACATTGTCCTAACACCAAAAGCAAACATACTTGTTCAAAACAGTGAGTTTTATGTGCCAATATTTGTCCCTGATTTTTTTCCCCATACAGTTTCACTTAGGTTAATGAGGAAACCTAACAATTTTAATAACCTAATTACATACAAACAAAATGCTCTCCCTTCAGTGCATTTGTCTAAACACAGAATACGCCAATACAGCTGAGCCAATGGTTTTTATAGAAAGAGAATGAATGAAATGGTAGCTTCAATTTCTAAGCTCTCTGTCACAAAATTCTTATTTCTATAGACTAGAGTTTTCTTAAAATTGAAATGTGAAATTTGGATTATTTACTTATTTTAATAAAGGAGTGAATTTCAAAGTGCACTGACATGTTGTAGATATCGTTACCAACAAATTTAAACATTTTTCTCCATTTGGTTACTGAATGAAGACATTTAAAATGAGAAGTAGGATATCACATATGATGATGTCTTAAATATATGAACTAGAGTTGGCTTTTAGTTTCTTACAGTAACTGGAGGTGTTCCTGGGGTTTAATGGAAAAGCTTGGCTTTGAAGTTGAGTCACAGATATGGATTTCTCCACTTGTTATTGGAGAACACTTATTTTCCATGTCCAAGTTTCCCATTTTGAAAAGGCAACTCAGTTATGTAACTGTCCTTGTATATTCACTTTGACTCTGGAAATGTGGAGTGATTTATCTCTTGGAGAAGCAGCTGAAAGACTCTGCTTATAGCCAGCTTTCACTCTTCTGGGCTTAATTGGTCACAGAGAGATCACACATCTTCCTCTGTTCCCCCTCCAAGCCCACCTCTGTGAGGGGCACACCTACCCTGAATGGCCCTGCTGACTACTGTGTTAGGGGATTTGCCTATTGCAGGGATTCAGTTAGCAGGCCCACTTGGCTCAGATACCTAATCTGGTCTCCATGATGAATAAAGGAGATACATTTCCTTTGATCTTTCACCATCTTTTTGAAAAACCCCTTTGGAGGTGACCCAACACCACATGCTGGTTTTATGAACTTTAGTATACTTCTTAACTTTTCCCAGTCTCAGTTTCTTCATTTTCAAATTGAGAATTGGTTAATAAGAAGATTAAATGAAAATGTACATCAAAACTCTGGCACCAATGCCAAGTGTTGGCATGGAATGATAATGTCTCCTTATGTAAAATATTTTCTGCTTTTCAAAGGATGTTCATTTATATTAACTCATTTGATAAAGATCTGATGATCTGTAGGGAAAAAACAACAGAACCAAATATATTCCAGTGTTACCACTGATCCTTTACAGCTATATACACAGGATGCTTATATCAAACCAATAGAGCCCATTCAGTTTTAAGAATGTGCATTATGTAAAAATAGACAATTATAAACCAGAGACATCTTGCAAGGGAGGAGGAGGGAGAGGGATCAGAGGGAGAAAGGGAGGAGCACAGGAGACTGAGGTGAAGGTACACGGGTGCATTGGTGAAGGAAATTCTATGGGGACTACACCTGAGGGGGGTGGGGAAGCAAATATTCTTTAAAAATGAACAATGATGTAAAAAAAATAAAAAATTATAAATATAAAAAAGAATGTTATTATGAATGTCTAGCTCTTATTGACTCAGAAGTATTTAGATTCTTATGTAAACAACAATATCACAACTTATTGTGCATCAACTCAATGTCAAGAACAGAACTAGCTCTTTACATTCAATTTTTCTTTGAATTCTCTGAACCTATTAGCCCTGGGAAGCAGCATTTACCCAGTTTGCAGATACAGAAACAGAGAGTCAGAGAGATATTTCAAAATTTCATAACAAAAAAAGTCAACCCCTAGCACCTGGTAGCTTCAATAGTTCACTACATTAAGGAGACTTAAAAGTCTTACAAAGGCCTTTAACTCCATGCCAAAAATGAAATAAGCATGTTACTTTTCATCTTAGAAGTGATATCAAGGCTACTATTAAAATGAAAACACACATTATTCAATAGAGTCCAAGGACTGACTAATGATGATATCACTGTCTCCAAGAGCTTAATATTTTCCAAAAATAGTTTCTCACTAGCTCATTCATCAGAGGAAAGAGGAGAGCAAGTACACACTGGCCTACAAACAAGGACACACCCAAAGGCCCAGGTCTGGAAATAATGTCCAGGCATAGAAGAAAGAGGCAGAAGGCAAAATAGTGCTCACAAAGAAAAGAGAAATCCAATGAAATCCAGTATTAGGTGATTCTACAGGCTACTGGCAGCTAACACCTCAGCCCCTGTACAGGCTTTTATCTGTTAGCTCTGCTGCCCCTAGGAGCCAGCAGAAGGTGGTCTTACATTAACTGGTGGCTTTGACATACTGATGTAACATGCAGGCTCATTCCTGTCTCTTTTCAATAAGAAATCACATTGCAAAACCTAGTGCATCTGGTCTAGAAAACTGTAAGCACTATTTCATTGATAAACAGCTGGATGATGTCAGAAGACTGGGAGTTCAGAAAAGGGCTTGTCCAGGATAACTTTACCCTGTGGCCACAAATTAGGGCCAAGGGAGGGAGACAAGAACGTCTATTCCCTTAGACAAAGAACAGGTGACTTGGTTTTGATTTAGGCTGCATCACTTTATTGACAAGTGCATGCAAAATTCAAAATCTTACTGAACTTCTAGTTCAGCATTAGAGAAATGCACAGATGATATTAAATGCCCCATTCACTCAGAATAAAATGACCCAAGTAATATGAAAACGATCTGAGAATTGTAATTGCTACGCAAACAAAATGATACATGGTAATTCAAATATGCCGACTTTATAGTTGCAAACAACTTATTTCTTAAAGTTATAGAGAACAATGCAGTCCTCTAGGTAGTTATTTAGGATATCACGTGTCTTTTCAGAGCACAGGGAGCAGCCTGGTGGACTGGCAAACAATAGCAGTGTTTGGCATGTGCAAATACTGGTCTAAACATTGACACTTTCCATGGTGAATATGCTTCACTCAGCTGCCACAATGCATGTGACAAGTGGCACTTTGTTCTCATAGTGAACAGCAAGATGAATTCAAGCAGTCATTTGACCTAAGTTCTATTTGCAGTTGGACCACCTAATGTGGCACGGAGCAGGGGAAATACTACCATCAGCCCCAGTCTCTTATCTGTAACATGGTGGTGATACTTAGTTCATAAGGTGGCTGAAAGCATGAAATGAGGGGATTTGATTATCAAAATGTTATGGTAGGTGCTGTACTAAGTATTGGAACTACAGTGATCTACAGTGGCGAGTGAGTGAAATGGCAACTGCTACTCAACTAGGTGGCATGTCTGTTTGGATATGTAGCTCAACTACTTGGAAATACTCTTAAGAAATGTATTACAGTGCCTCCCCAGTGGCGCAGCGGTTGAGCGCTGGGTTGCGAAGCTGCCCGCGGCCTCTACAGTGCCGGTTCGATCCCCAGCTGCTGGGCGAGGGTCCCACATGGCGTGCAGACCTCTCCTGAAGCCCGCTGCTCCCCTCAGCAGTGTATTTCATTGGTCTGTCTGCCTGTTCTGTTCCCCTCTCTGGCTCTGGTAAATCTCTCACCCTCCCGCGCTTCTGACTGTACCCAGTGCTTGTACAAATACATAAAAAAATTAAAAAAAAAAAAAAAGAAATGTATTACACCTTTTTAAAAAAAAAGGCACACTCATAGTAACAGAAAATAGTGGTTACCAGAGGCTGGGGTGGGTAGCAGGGGAGATACTTAACCAAGGGTACAAACTTTCACTTCTGAGAGGAATAAATTTTGGCAACTTTCCTGGTGGCTACAGGTAGTAATTTTTTGTATGGTATTAGATATTTGAAATTTGCAAAAAAAAAAAATTTGCACTGCAAGTGCTCTTACCACACATACCAAAAAATAAATAAATAAAAGTAACCACAGAGATGACATAATATGTTTATTAGTTTGTGGTAATCATTTCAGAATATATACATATATCAAAATAATATTCTGTACACCTTAAAAAAATGGATTCCATCAGAGAAAACCTGATTCAAGATGCATAATAAAAGCAAAAAGCTTACTATGAGAAAGCAGGTCTTTTTAAACCTTTCTAAAGTATTTCTTTTCTTGAAGTCAACTATTACTATTAAGACATAGTTAAGACTAGAATATAAACTACAATGACTCTTCTTCGGGATTTCCAAATCTGATTGATTTCAAGACAATTTAGCTACCAACTTTAACAAAAGAAGGTGAATCAAGGTCAGTGTGTAGGTGAAAGTGTTCATAGGTCTAAACTAACTGTACTACCTTAAATGAGTCCTAATACCAACCTCTGCCTTAAAAAAAAATCTGTAATCTTGCTGACCATCTGTGAGAGGTGTTGAAGGATCACCTGAGTAATGCTGGGGTAGCACTTTGAAGAGAAAAAGCAGCATATTAAATGTCACTAGTCAAAGGTGCTCGTCTTCCAGGGGACTATCTCTAGCAAATCTTTAATCCAAGGCTGGCTAACTCTGCCACCATGCACATTTCTCAGAACCTCTTTAGAAATGAGTTTAAATGAAATAAATAGGAAGATTAACCTGCTGATGTGGGGGTGAGTGGTGTGGGAGGTAAAATGGATTTGGGAATAACAGGCAAAAACCCCTTAGCATAGCCAGCCTTTTGGGTTTAGGAATTCTTTTCTATTACTGAGATCATTAAAAATTTGCCTAGATCTTGAAAAGAATAAGCATTTAATTCTCCTTTAGAATTTTCCAATTTGCACGCCATTTGCCAATATATCAAGTAGTACATAGAACAGATGACTAAGTACATGAGGCCATCCTTAGTTTTTAAAAGGACCAAGTTTAACCCAAAGGGTGTGGAATCCTAGGCTGTAAGGTCACTGAGAAAAGTCACCATGTGGAAGATGTGACAGCTACCTCCAGGTTTGTGGAGACTCATGAGGCCTTCAATATTGCTTACAGAATTATCTTGACAGTTACCATTAAAGAATCTGTGTAACTGCTTAAATACTGCCTTGCTGAAACCTTCTAAACTGGTGGCTATTTGAAGTCCTGCCATTCATCACCTTGTGAACCACAGGGAGAAATCTGGTCTGAGAGGATATGTCTGTATTGGAAAGTGATTTAATTAGAGAGGGCCGCAGCTCTGTCTCTCTTTCTTCACTGTCTTTGTGTCACTAGAACAGAAAGGAAATGAGAGCGCTCATTCCTTAGTGATCAAATTGGCAAAGAACACCTTTCCTTTTTTTTTTTTTTGCTGGAAATAGCCATGTTTATAGCTATTCTCTTAAACCATAGCTCATTGCATTTTGTTAAAATGAAACTTAATTCCTTCTAGAAAGAAAACAGAAAATAGAATCTTATAATATCACTTAGATACTCCAAGACCTTCTGTGTTGCCCTTGGTATGTGGTTGTTCACACAGGTTTGACCACCAATAGCAAGCATATTAGTGAGGACAAAAACCCAAATTAAACTGGTTTAAGAGACTCTCTTTTAAGGGACTTGGGGAGGTGGAGTTAATTTACTGGTTTATAGAGGAGGAAAGTCTGAGTGGTACTAACTTCAGGCAAGGCCACAGTAATAGTAGGAATAGTCTGCGCTCACACTTCCCTCCCAGCAGCTTTGGGCTTGTATCATTTTCACAGGTTAAGCAGCCCTAGAAGGCTAAGAAAAGTCTCAAACTTGACACTGCCTAGACTAGCTTAGATTGTGCATTTCACCCTGAAATGATCACTGAAATCCAGGGAAAGGAATGCTCTGAATGGCAGGTTGGGGGCCCATCTTTGGAGGAGAGGGGCATTTCAGCCCCTTCCAAACTGCATTGACTGAAGACACTTGGCCATCAGCTCTTGTCATTGCTGGCTAAAGTACACAGGGTGGATAGAAGCAGGCAAAAATCAACCCATGTTCCTAAGTGTTTTCTGCTCTTCTTCCATCTTTGAATAACCATACCAGAAATCACATTGAATAAACCGTTTCTGCTTACAATATACATCTTTTGATCTTACAGCTACTCCCAGGGTCAAAGTAAGTGTAATTAATTGGTAGGCCTGCTAAATATTTAGAGAGCATTATTATGCCTTCTACTTCAAATCTATCCGAAGGTCAAATATTTCCATTCCTGTTAACCCTCCATAATTTTTGTAACTTGTTGCTGAACATGAGTTGCCAATTCCTTTTAAAGCATATTAAATAAGAACTTATTAGAATGGAAATAAAAATAATGAAGAACACTTGGGTCTAAATATAATCTTTTTTGCTAAGAAATGGACAAAGACGATGGTACCGCACCCATGCTAAGAACACTACAAAGTATGACATCCTGGAGGGCAGATTGTTAAGTCCATGGGCCCCATGGTGGATCATTTCTTCCACTAAGTGAAGCAGATATGTGGTGTAGTGGGTGGAAGGGAGGCAGCCTGAAACTGGATAGTGAGCAACTCTGCCACTCACCAGCTGAGTCTCCTGAGGGTGAGTTACTTAAGGTGTCTCTACTCAGTTTCCTCATCTTTTCAATGGAGCTAAGAAATTATCTCACAGGGTTGTTGTGATTATAAAGCAGTTAACACTGGCAAAACACACTGAATTATGCCAGGCACATAATAGGAGCTCAAAATTAGCTGTTTTCCCCACCATAAGCATCAGTGTCACCACCACATCACCTGATGCTTGAGCATCTAAGGAGAAGTATTGCATTTATACGTTGTCTGGATGATCTGGATCACATACAGCAGTTACATAAGCCATTACAGACAGCTGCTTTCAATAATTATGTCAGAAGAAAGGAAAGAAACAGTCTATTATATTCATTCTGTACAAGCAGGCTTCTGTTTAGAGTCATCTCCTCTATTTATTACCTCCTATTTGGAAAAGAGTGACTCAAGCATGGATGTTTCTCTAAGACAACCCAACACACAAATCTAAGTCTATAGAACAAATTCATTAATGTTAACTGACCAATATACAAAGATCCTTATCAGTTGCCTTAAATCAGTGGTTTCTAATGAGAGGTGCGTCTCAGAGTCACCTGTGGAGCATGTAAAGAAAAAAACAATAACATGCTCAGGAACCCAGACAGGGAGGCTCTATACAGACATTCCCTAGATATTTGTCCTTCAAAAAAAATGAAAAATGCCAAGCCTCGGTCCCACTCAGTTCCCAGAATCTGGAACTGAGCAAATTTTTGAAGAAGTTCCCCAGATGGTTCTCATGAACAGTCAGGACTAAGAGTTATTGCTTTAAGGAAGTTCTTCTGACAAAAGCAAGACTTGATCCTATTCCTATACATTTTCAGAAGCATGTCCACAGATGACCCAATAGCAAGGTAAAATAGGGAGTTCTTGGATAACCTAGTATCACGGTGAAAACAAATAACAACAAAAGACAAGTACACTCTTGATTATCCAGCAGCGTGTTAAGTGGTTAGCAAACTAACCATGATTAAGGAAAGGGAATGGGTTCACCTTTCCCAACCCCCTTTCCATTCTGGGCCCTCTCATCTGCCTTCAACCAGTACAGGTTTTAGAAATGTGGGGGGTGGGCCCCTGTGCTAATTATCCTGGGTCACAATTGCACTTTAACTATGGTTAATATGCAAACTGATTAATCAGCCTTAGGATCATAAACAGGCGGTTAGGTGTACTGTGGGTGAGTCTATCCTTGGTGAAAAAGAAAAGCCCATGAAGAGTTAATTTTTATTCATTTTCCACTTTTACTTGTCAAAACAACTTTAACTGGGCAATGACTGGCAGTTTAATGGCTTTAGGGCAGTCATGTATATTTGCTTTAGGAATTCTGAATGTTTAAGACTTCTTGCATGCTTGCAGAAAAAACAATACAATGGCAAAACTTCACTTTGAAATTCATAAATACAGATTTGGAGGCACGATAGACATAAACTAGTAAATTTTTTGCCACTTAATTCTAATAGAAAGTGTTTAAATGTACTTTTGAAGTAAATGCTTCTCGTTAGCTTTGTAGAGTGTAACTAGATTCCTTTCTGTGACAGACTTTCTTTTGAGGAATTAGCATTTTCTCTCTTCTGTAATAAATGAGACACTGGTGTAGGGTCAGGAAGACCACAGTGCAGGTTTTCTAATATCCAGCAGACCGGGTAAAGGAGGAGTCAGAGTCCTCAGTGGTTTTTGCAGGCTTTTATTGGGATTTACCCGGTACACAGCAGCCAGGGGTGATGGGGGGCCGGGAGGCTGGCAGGCCTCCCAGCCCCCAGCAAATCCTCACTCTATCTGGGCTTGATGGCGTTCTCTCTGCTTCTCTGCTCACGGCTTCTCTGTTTCTTTCTCGGCTTCTGCTGGAGTCCCCGTGACGCTGACCTTAAAAGCCCAGTCTTAGCCCAGGTGAATCCCATCTACCTATGCCCACACCCTACTCCAGGTGCCCGCCATCAGGCATGCATTCAGGACCGCAAGGATCCATCATCTATCCTGATGGCGGAAGGGCAGAAAAGCCTGACATTTTTCCTTACCCTACACCGGGAACTACAAGAGTTAACAAGAGTTTTCCCCTTTCTTCCAACTTTTTGTATTTTTTAATAACGAAACTGTTATTTGGAAACAAGGAACAAAAATAAACGAGTTTAAGGGAAATCACTGTCATTGTACTTGTATGTCTTTTTTAACAAAACATTTTCATACATAACTTAATGTCAACAGTATGAACTAAGTGCTAAGATGCTTTGAAGTATTAAATGTAACTTTTGAAAAAAAATACTTGGATTTATTTAAAAAAATAAAATATTTAAATTCCAAGTTTTTATTTTGCAGGTATTCATACAAATAAAAAACTTGGAAAAACTATGTAAGGCAGACACTCCACCCAGCTCCAACAATCAACATTCTGCCTTATTGGCATGGTCTCCCTCCCCCTCTCCTTCTCAGCACATAGTGCGCCCCCACCCCTTTCAGGCTGAACTGCTTGAAAACAACTCAATGATTTCTTCATTCCTGAAAACTGCAGCATGCATACCCTAGAACAGATATTCTCCTGCGTAGCTTCAATACTGTTATCACTGCTCAAAAACCTTGATAATTTCCTAATAGCATAGCCAGTACATTTTCAAACGTCCCCAGATGTCCCTAACATGTCTTTATGCAGTTCATATTTTTTGCCAATCTCTGCTGAACTGATTATGGGCTGCTAGGGCCACAAATAATGCAAAATGCTCCTTCAACAGGCTAGTTCTGAGAGGAATGCCTGTCAGACCACAGGATATTCTGTAATCATTAAAGAAAGCAGCTTTCTGCTTTGATAGTTATCAGCTTAAGATTCATTAGTAAAAGTTTCATAATCTTCAGCTCTCCATTCTGCTGACTTCATCTAAGAAAGTGTTTGTGATGTCCACAGAGGTGCTTTTGAAATGAAATGAAAATAACAAACCGAGCAAAAGAAGATCAATTTTCCATAAAAGTTCTCTTTAGCTTTAATGTCTTTTTACAAATCCTTCTTGCTGTATAAATTCTGCCCTCTACCTGAGAAAGCAGTTTTTTAGTGCTAGCTAAGGTAGTGGTGTGAGAATCCCCAGAAGCCTATTTGTAGCCTGGAACCATCCCAGACATTTATATTTTACTTAAAGGTTGCTGCGGAGGTGGGAGGTGATGAAACTCTGGTGGTAATGACAGTGGCACTGAAGGGGTCATGACCCTGGTGAAGGTGATGGTGACATCATGGTAATGATAGTGGTAGTGGTCCCAATTTCAGGTCCTTGCCCCAAAGCAAGGACATATTTAGAAATATAACCCTATTTAGGTCCTACAAATGGGGTCTCGACCTACAGTTTTGTGAGTTTTACAGGATATTCTTAAGGTCTAGAGAATAACAGGCATTTGTCCACATAAAAGCCTTATCAATATATCCACTAACATCTCATTTTATTTTATTTTTTTTAAAGATTATTTATTTATACAAGCACTGGGTACAGTCAGAAGTGCAGGAGGGTGAGAGAATTCACCAGAGCCAGAGGGGAGAGCAGAGCAGGCAGAATGACAAAATACACTGCTGAGGGGAGCAGCAGGCGGCAGGAGAGGTCTGATCGCCATGTGGGACCCTTGCCTGGCGGCTGGGGATCGAACCGGTGCTGCAGAGGCTGCGGGCAGCTTCGCAACCCAGCGCTCAACCACTGTGCCACTGAGGAGGCCCTCACTAACATCTCATTTTAATTGGGAACATGAAAAGCTCAAGATTACCAAACTAGTAATGACTACACCCAGCCAAGCAGAGAGTTCTCACAAGACCTCAAATAGGACCCGGGCAATGTCTCTCACCCACGAGCTTCATTATTTGAGACAAGACTTTCTCTAGTGCTAACATTCACTTAAACGACAACATGCTATTGTACCTGTAATTCTTCAAAGAGCTTTTTTGTATATCCAAACACTGAATAGTCACTGTCTTCACCTCTGAAAACCCTACTTGCTCAGAGTATTCTTGAGATTGCAAAATAATGAAATATTTATTACAGATTCTTGTGAAGCACAATGCATATCTGTGCATGCACTTCAAGATGTGTGGGAAACCCAAAGGTCTGACTACCTGCTGCCCCACCTCTAACATGGTGATAAGTGACTATCACTTACTCATCTGCTCCAGTTTACCTTCACTGTGTCATGAACAAGTCCAGACCAATCCCACCAATTATTTACTTTGCTCAAATATTATAGGCAACCTTCAATGTTACTTCTATGGGTCAACAGTTTCATCCATCTTCATATCACCATGACACTCATTTAAAACCAGGTGTTATGACTCTAGAATAGTGACTCATCCTAATCCCATAGGCAGAGAACTATTTTGTTGAGACTTCCACCATGAAGCTAGTATCTATTCAACCAAAAGTTTTGTAAAGAAGCAACCACACATACACCAAGTGATTGCAGCAGAGATTCTGGTAGAAGGCAAAATCCTATCATATCTTGAGAAAGCCCAGCTTTGAGACAAAGGGGTCAAAAACATGATCAATCTTTACTCTCTAAAAACAATTTTAGCAAATTCCAACATGAACACATAGCTTATTAAGCAAAATCAAACATTCATGTGGCTAATGACAGTTGAAAACATTTAACCTAGAAATGAGAAAGGTACCGTGCCTTTCCAGGACTTTTTGAGTTCCCCCCTGTGGGATTTTAGAGACTCATTTGCACAAGAGAGGGATATTTATGTTTATGGTAGAGTGGATTTTTTTTTTCTTGAACTAGCAATATTAGATTTAAAAATGCAAACTCAAACATGCAGAAATAAAATGTTTGCCATGAAACAAAGAGCTTGATTCAACCACACAAATGAAAGTTTTAACAATCAAAGAGTATTTAAAAAAAAAATGCTTACCTGCTCTTTGGATGGCACGAGGAGTTCTTCGATCATCATGCTGTCCCGCGCATAGGAGCTTCTGTTCAAAGTGTAAGACCTATCCGAACTGAAGGAGCGAAGGCTGTTGTATTTACAGTTAACCATTCAAGAGTGGTTGATGATGATGAGATGAATAAAAGAAAATTAATGCATGCAACTTTAAGACCAGGTAAGATGGCTAAAAATATCAACAAAAGCTGTTCATGAAAAGACATTGTCACAAATAAAATTCCTTCATTATAGCTAAGGAAATCTCTTATGCTTTGACAATCTATCATTGTGTTTGGTTTAAAATCAGGTCCATTAGTGTGACATCTGTGAGAAGGCGAAATGCACGAGAACTTTGAATGTTTCATTTATGACAGTGGAACAAATGTGACAATTGAGAAAAACCAGATGAGTATAGAAAATCTGATGATTTTGTGAGATTTTTCTATGATAAGACCTTATGTCAGAGTCTCTTCTCTTTCTGGCCCCTATCTGCCTGGTTTACACTATTGAGTAGAATTATATCTGCTGTAAATGGGTCTGCTTATAAAGCTTTGGGTACTAGATATAAGTTGAATACAATTCAGAGCTCTGGTATATAGTTGCTACTCATAAGAAATATCAAGAAGGAAGTAGTGTTATGAACATATCATTCTTTACCATGTTTCTTGTATTTGAAAAATTCAAATTCCATGCATGGTTATTTTTTCTGTCATTATTCCACTCTTTCTTCCTTGTACCTTCTACTCTTTTCCATTCTAGCCTCTTTCAAATCCTACATACAGCCCTCCATTTTCCCAGAGTGCAATTCCCCTGATGTCCCGATATGCCACTCACCATGTGAAACTCTAAACTAAATGTCAACAGAGTAAAGGACTATTGGAGAATGGCTCTGCCTCGGTACCTGATAACCCCGAGTCTGACACAGGCCACACAGGCTGATGGGGAGAGCAGCTAACAGAAGCCTTGGCAGACACCTTATGATTCTCCAGAAACATGGAGAATGGAGGCTTGTAGGAGCTGCTAGAAGGCTAGCTCCCACTCACCTCCTTAGCTACCCTGGGAGGTTGCCATCAGGTAGCTTTTTACTGCCTCCTGTTTGGAATGAGGTATGAGGCTTCCACCCCACCCTCCTTGGCATAGAGCTAAAGGATCTGAAACTGCTTAGCTACTATCTAGAATTGGATCCTTGGCAGAGGGGCACCCTGCAACTGGTGTGGTAGCTATTAACATTCCTATTGTTTTGGTGTCCTCCTTTTTTGGTGCAGATAGCAAAGTAGTTGCCATCCATGACTGTCCCTGTAAGTAAACATAGCTGCCTGTCACCTTTACCAGTAGAATCAGTCAGACTTACGCCTTGCCTGATATGTACTTGACAGGAAAAAGAGTAAAGAAGTGGTAGATATGATAAATAAGAAATGATTCCTTGCTTTGCACAAAATGATTTCCCCCCCACTGCCTACTATACTAAAAATCCTCCCAAATGGGTGTTCTTATATCAAGATAAAGAGGCCCCTGAATCACAGGCATTGTTCTATGTGTCCACATAGATGGGGAGGAACATTCTTCTAGGATGAGAGCCATAGCTTTCACCAGAATGTCAAAGGAATCTCTGACCCAAAATAACTGTCATACAGAGTGGTATTTTGGGTATTCAGCAAATAATTAAGTGACTACTATGAGCAAGTCACAACACTAGAAACTGGATATAAAAGACAAAAAAGTCTTAAAAGTAAGCATCCTCTCTGTATAGAAGAGCTTACTTCCTCAGCCACAGGAGCTTCACCTTACGTGACCAATTGCATGAGCCTTAACTCCTCCTTTTTCCCGAATCAGTTACTAAAATTTTCTTCTGTTACTCTTGTTTCTGGCTCCTGCCCTTCTCTCAAATACAATACATGCTTCTCTCTAATGCAACAATATCCAATAGAAAGTTCTGTAATGATGAATATGTTCTAAGTTTGCACTGTCCAGTACAGTGGCCAATGGCATCTACTGAGCACCTGAAGGGTAGCTAGTGAGACTGAAGAACTGACTAGTTCAATTTTAACTAGTTTTAATTTAACTAGAACTGACTAGTTCAATTTTAACTAGTTTTAATTTAAATAGCCTGATGGAGTGGGGGCTATACTACTAGACAAAATGATTTCATACTATCGATAACAAGGTTCTATTTTGCACAAGGTATGTGATTGGAGAAGTAATGTGAAGCTCCACTCTCTGCATTGGATATTCACTACTTTAAATCATAGTTTGCATAGCATATGCTAATATTGGTGGTTCTGAGAATAGTTTTATAGTAAATGTGGACATATACTTAATTTCAGTTTTTAAATATATCGAAGATTTGTTGATACTTTTTAAACAGCCCTCTCTCTTTTAAATTATGTATGAGTACCAACTACAGAACAGAGCCAGAGTTGGAGAAGATGGCTTTGTTTTACATATTATCTAAAGTTCCTACTCCAGATTTTTCCAGACCAACTTACATTAAGCAGATGGAGTCCATTAAACCCATCAAGCTTCACTCTAAATCCTAATACACTGAAGTACTTTCAGCTACTAAAATTAGAGATTATTTGCATGGGGGTCTGGAAAGCATTAAATTGTTTTTAACTAACAACTAAATTGTTTTAACTAAGGTCAACTATATTATTTGTAGCCATCAGTATACCCTAAGTGTTAAATACAGTGTTAGAAAAACATATGCCTCAAAATTCTGAAGTTATACTAATATACCTAGCAGAACTCAAATAAAATAGCCACCAGCAAACAAAGACCCCTTCAAATTAAGGCATTTTCTCTATACCCAGTGCAATTTCTCCAGTTACTTCATGCATTATATAAACTTTGTTAAAGGAAAGAAATATTTCAAGTGTTCAATTTTGTGTAAGTAACATTTCTTATCAGATGTTTAGTTACTTGCTAATTTTTCTCAGAATCACAAAACTGATATTCTAAAGCTAGGCAGGGAAAAAAAAAAAAAAAGCACAGCACAGCACAGCACAGCACAGCACAGCACAGCACAGCACAGCATAATGCTGAAGAAAATAAAATGAGAAAATGAATCAGGGAAGGGAAGAGAAACACATGTCAAAGGACCATATTTTCTTACCTGATCTTGGGACTATTTTAAAGTATTTATAGAAAGAAAAAAAACAGGAGAAGTAGGAGGCCAAAAAAAATCAGACAGGGGAAAAAGAAAAAAATGTTATGGTTGCATGAATTACACACTTAATGTTTTCCTTTTTAAATGTTACACTCAGAATATTATATTTGGTAATGCTGTTACAATACTTTAAAAAGATACCAGCTAAATAGATTTTTTTTAATTTTCCTCTGAGCATAACATGAGTTGCCAATGTGGAAAAAAAATGAATTACATATAATAGCAACAAAGAATAACAGTGCAATCAAAATTAGAACTGTAAAAGCCTTAGAACTGACTTGAGAAAAAATCTTGAGATAATATTCTGGTTTCATATTTCACTGGATAACAGCTGCTACCATTTTCTGCATACAAATGACTGATTTACAAAATGTGTCTCTCACAGGTTATCAGAAGTAGAGAAGCCAGCTTGTTATTAGATACAAAATCTACTTAAATGTCTAAATAGAATTTTCCTTGTGATCCTTTAAGATACTGTAGATTATGCTGCTATCTGTGATTACCTGAAATATTACATGTTTTGGAAAGTTATTTCCCTTTCTTAATGATGATACCTGTTTCAGTAAGATTGTAAGGTCTTTTATAAATACATTTATCAAACAAAAATTCTGCTAAGTTATACGAGGTTTCAAATTCTGTTAGAAAAAGACTAACTGAAAGAAAGTCAATTTCATATCTAAGCTCCCTACCAGCAATGATACTGAGAATAAACTCCCAGGTTGACTTTGTGGGAAGTACCATTTACTATTAGACAATGAAACTTTTTACAACAGTTCCTTGAACTATAGGAAAATGTCCCCAGGGCTCTGGCTTAGGAGGTTTAATTATTAGCTTCAAAATAACTCAACAGTCAGCAAACATGCTGCTAACCCAAGCAGGGAAAAGAAGTCCCTGTCCAAATTCTGGACAAGGTCCTATTTCTTTCAGCTGGAGCCTGATAGATTTGAGCCAAGATTTTCCACTTACAAAAATTTTACACTTTTAAGGACTGAATTTGCCACCATTCCTGTCTGTGACTTCTGGTAAGAAGCTGCTATACTTCTAACATGTTTTTCGTAAACAAACTAATGGCATGATTTCAACAAATACTAAAACACTTGGTAGACAATGTTAATAAACACTAAGTTTTTTCAAGAAATGTTCTCTTTTAAGTCTCAGCCATGACTTATTCTTTCAGTAATGGTGAGAGACTATAGAACGATTAATACAAACATTTTTTACTTATTGGAAAATAAGATTTTTCTTCTAATATAGAACAAAATGTCACTTTGTTACATGTAACCCAGATTGGTTCTCCCAGTTCTGTTAGTGTCTTTTGCTACTATGCTTGAAGCATGACTGCAAGGTGGGAAAAAATAAAAGAACAAACAATTAACATGTTTAATCACATTAAATTAAGGACTGAATACCACAAAGGAAAATAACAGAGCATGGATACTGGCACTGAGAACATTTTACCAAGTTTACATCCTCATCCAAAGAGCACATTCTGGGATAATGTGAAAAATGGAAATGACTTGGTTTGTGACAAATCATGGTCGTTTTAAATTAGCTTTGAAACAATAAAATACCTGGCAGAACGGGCCCCCAGACTAAAGCCCATGTAGCCCTCTGCAGGCAGAGAATCATCGCCCAGTTCTTTAAGGTCCTGTGGCCCGAGATATTTGTCAGTGTCCCCTGTCATTGCATCTTCACCTGCAGATGTACAAAGCAAAGCACAATCAGAAGCTTCCCTTGTGACAATGCAGTTGGAGAGAAAACCTCTCCCTCGGTCATTAGCAAATCACCCATTTCCTCATATTCCTCTTCCCCTAGGCTCTGGATAATATTTGTAACTGCCGTTTAGAAGGAAAAAAGTACAGGTAAAGGTTAGTTTGTAATTTCAAGAGTGGAATTTAGCAGCAGAAAAAGGTCTGGATTATTAAATACCAATTTAAAACATTTCCCTATCTCCTTCCTCACCCTCAATCCCCAGCTGATTAGCAAGGTGAATCTTTAATGCCAGTTAGTTTTCCTCACCTTGCCCACGATGAGGGCAGCTTGTTTGAATGGACCTGGATAGCAAAATAAGAGCCACTTCCTCATTACTGTTCTTGAAATGATATATGGGAGGGGAACAGACTTTTTTAATGGTCTTCAAGCACATAGGATTTCAGTTCGTGGTTATGTAAGAAAGTAGCATGTTATTTACCTGAAGATATAACTGCTCAGTTGAGGAACTGTGGAACATATCGTTTTGGAAGTGTTTCTAAATCTATCAAATTAACAACTGTGCCAGCTGCACCAGTGTTCACAGGCTGTTTGGAAAGCAACTCTACCGTCCATAGAGATTGAATGGGAATGTCAGCAATTTGAAAGGACTATCTAAATTGTTCTCAAACTCTCAATACAAAGAGTTAATTACATAAAATAGTTTTATGAGCTACATAGGCATAACATGACCTCACATGGAAAAACCACATTCCAGGAGTGACAGGGCAGGTTTGTCGGATGCCTGCACCTCTGGAATGGTTCCCATCCTTCCTGAAATGTAGCACAGGCTGTAGAAAAGTTCTACACACAGGCAAACTTGATCTCTCATTCTCTCTGGATACAAGCTTGGCTTGGGGAAGAGACCTCCAAAGGCAGTATGTTATGTTTTCTCAAAGGTAACGTGATTCATCCATTCCAGCTGTATTTTCCAATTCCTTCTTTCAGTACCGTTTATAATTTCCATTCATTTAAACTCAGGAAACCACAGGAGCTCAACTTATAAACTACCAATCAAGTCTAAAAATATACTGTCAACTACTGTTTTTGCAAATGTTAAAACTAAACATTTTTTACTGCTACCAAAACCAAGAGATTATTTTAAGTAACTATTTACAGCTGGGTTATTTGCACATACATTGGATAAAAAACAAAACAGCACACACCAAGTACAACTTAAAGAAAGATCTTACTCTGTGGTAAAGCCATTTCCATCAGGCTGGGCTGATCAAATGTTTTCCTGATGTTCCAGGAATTCCTTAAGCAGTGATTCAGAATCTACCTTCAAATCAGCCCCAACAAACCAAACTACTGGGTTGTATCCATGTCTTCACCACCACGGCTGAGCTCCTCTCAGCATCTCGGCTTCTCTAGGCAATTGAGGAATTACACATCTTTCCCCACTCATCAGAGTTCAAGGATTTTCAATATTTTCAGATGAAAAAAAAAAAAACCAACAAAAAAGAAGAAAACCTGGCAACACTTAATTGAGAGTAAAATCCTTTTGATCACTCCGCAGACATCCTTTTAAAGCTCCTTCTGATTGGATTAAAAACTTCTCTGGCAAGCCTCTAGCAGGACAGAATGGTGACATAAATGCAAGCCCTTGAGTTATTTGTATGTAAATATGAGGACTGGTCCGGTGTAGACTTTCAGTAATTTGATACCAGTGCCCAGTGCCTAACTGGGTAACTGAGACAGCCTTAAAAGTAGAGAGCCCCAGCTAGCGAGGTGCTGCCTTTCAGGAGGCGGTGACACTTCTCCAATATGAATGAAGAAAGGGCTGAGCCAGGTAGAGGAAAAATAGGAGGAGAAAACAAAGAAGTGGCCCGGGCAGGGAGTGGCAGGGAGCTCCAGGCAAACTTTCAACTTTGTTCTCTGCTGGGAACACCGGGAGCCTGGGTTATTTATGGTCTCTGTCAGGTGGAAGGAGGGGGGGAGAGAGAGAGCTGAGCAAGGGCCTGCCCTTGAGTTGAGGTTGTGAAACTGTGGGGTAGAGGGAAGCGGCAACGATTCCCATAATGCTCTCCAAAAAGCATTGGGAAATATACAAATCACCGCAGCTTTTTATCAAGTTTGAGAAATGGAGCAAAAGTGAGACAAGCTGGGAGAGGGAAAAAAAAAAAAAAAAAAAAAAAAACAACACTCGTGGATGTTCTGCTTTAGTTTTTGGCACAAGTTCTTTCACCTCTTTAATACAAAAGGAACTGACTGGTTCTCCCTCCTTGAGAAGAGAGAGACCCACGTCCAGGGCGAGCTGGGTTGGCTGGAGCGTCTTTGCTGTGCAAACAGGAGGCAGTGCTGGTGGATGCTTCTGTCACTTTGCTGTTACATAGTTTTCCTCTCTCTGGGACTCCTGACCTGCCTTCTCAGCTGCTCCACCCTGTTTATGTTGGCAGTGGAGGAAAAAACTAGCAGGATTTCTGCATCCTCCATCTGGGTACACTGGAGAGGCAATTTCAATTGCTTTTTCTCAGAATAGCTGGAGAAGTAGGCTAGTTTAAGTAAAGGCTTTTGAAGTTATCTTGCAAATGATTTACAGCACTTTTTTATAATTGTGTGTCTATTTCTTAGATTGTTACCTAAACATACCCCACTTCCAATCTGCAGAACTGATGAAGTGAGACACAGACTTGCTTTTCTAGATAAATACATACATAAATTGATAACTTATCTAGTATTAAGATGATATGACAATGGGTGTTTTAATTTGATCAGCCTAACTATAATCAACATTGTAAATAGAAGGGAAGTCACTTATAAAGCCCGATCACTATTGAAAAATAGTCTGAAGCAAAAGAATGGTTTCCAATTCTGTAAAAATGCTGAAGAAGTCATAGTTGGAAAAGAGACTACGCCTGGAAGTTCAACTTTTTCCATGTCTGTGTTTAAAATCCAAACTAACAAAACCTTATTCAATGATGCTCACAATTCAAACGTCCTGACCAGGACTGCAAAGAGCTACCTTCCCCTTGATTTCTTGGCCAGCCTCCCTCTGGCTATTCTTCCACACCCAACCAGCTCTCCTGTTAAACAGAATTATCTCAGTTTCTAGAATTCCTTAAATTCATTAGACTTTTAGCAACGACATAGGGTGTACTCTCTTGATGGAAACTTTACCCCTCTTCTTCACCTGAATAATTTTGCAATCGGCTTTTTCGAGAACTCCCCATACATGCCCCTCACCATCTTAAGACAGGTGTTCCTTACTTTTAATATTAGAATGTATTACCAGTAAAAAACATCTGTTCAGTTTCTACACTGGATGGTGAGATTTCCCTAGATGAGGAACCAAGAGTTTCCTGGCCCTGGGAGATTGTAAATATCTCATAAGTATGTTTTAGAATTCATGTCTACTTTTTCTTAAACAAATTGGTGGTTTTGCTTTTTATCCCCATCAACAGGCCAAGCCACTTAGCACTCTTAACATCTCAAGCCTGATGACTGGTATATAGTAAGGTTTCAATAAAAGTAAGTTTCTAGTCTCTTTTACTCATCCTTTTTAGACTTCAAAAACTTTATCAGGGGAAGTCAATCGAAATGTAAGAAATTTGACTACAGAAGATCATCATGCTATAAAGAAGCACAAGATAGACAGAGAGGCTGCATGGTGGGAGACGCCAGTGAGCCCTCAGTGAGCCCTCAGTTCCAGCCATCCTTGTTGAGGTGACAAACCTCCGAATGGATGGTATATTGACCACTGTGCACGTTGTTCCTGTCTCCACTGCTATCTGCCTGCAATCTCACAAAGGATCGCAAGAACCCTGCTGAGCCCAGTTAACATACATAACCATGGGAGATAATAAATTAAGCTGCTGGATTTAGAGATAGGTTGTTACATTGTTGTAAGTAGCCCACACAGAAAGAAATGAGAAATGACAAGGTCCAAAGGTTATGAGAAATGACAAGGTCCTAGTGTTATAGGGCAGGGAGAGGGGCAGCCCAAACCCCGCAAACCTGCCTATTCTAAATGGGTTCTGCCATCCGCCTCATCAACACAAAACATATGAGACTTTAATGGGAAGGAACTTTAATAAAACTAGGAAACAATACAGGTAAGGCAAAGAGTCTAGTTTCTAAATGAAGCACCCAAATTTACCCGTCCCCTCGTGGGTAAAAGTCCATCCAAATGGGATTGGCCCAGAGCAAAGCCCCAAAGCCTGCCACAAGTCTAAAGCATCTTCCAGTGGGGACCCACAGCAAAGGGTCAGAAATAACCAGACAAGCCCGGAAGGAAAAGAGCAAAATCAATATCAAGATAAAAACTGCCATTGTCACCTCCCCATGGGTCTCACCCACATCTGTGTCACCCAGTCTACGACCAAAAGACAAGCGCAGTTTCTTCACGTGTCTCTAGGCTCCATGCGCCTCCTCCAGGTCTCCTGGCTCCATCCTGCTTCCTACCTCAGTCTCTTCTGCAGCTTCTCCTCTTCCTGCTCAGCTCCAGCCTCCCTTGGGTGGGGCAGGGAACCTCCCCCTTTCCTGGGGACCACCCTGTTACACTAGGGGTCACACACTAGTTGTCTTCTGCATCCCTAATCATTAGAGTTAGTTTTGTGGTATGTTGTATGATTATTGTACACAACATCCAGGAGAAGTAGGCAATGCTACTAGAAATAACCTCATCTATTTACGACTGACTTTATACCTTTCAAAACTATGAGAACAGATGTTCTTATTGTTAAAGAATCCAAACCCAAATCTACCTTGATCCCACCAGTAACCAAATACTAAAAGCTGTTCAGAGGCATTTCACTTCAATTATCACTTCAATTTCTAATCCAAGTAACTAATCTCCTTTTCCTTATTTTCCTATCATGGTGAGATGAAGAGATTTCTTATGTAATAATCAACCATTCAAAGATCCATAAACTTTGTCTACCTGGAAAGAATATAAAAAAAGAATCCAGAACATAGGAGGAAAAGAGAATATATTAAACCATTATCAGCATTGTGGTTGGTGACATAGCTATGCCCTCATTCCTTTTTAGATTCTAAGTCAATGTCCAGTGTCAGTAATGGTAGAATAGATCTAATTCAACTTCCTTGAAATCTTTCAATATGCCCAATAATTGCCTTTTTCATACCAGAATAAGAAAATAGTTCTTGGCCCAAAACTTAAGGGTTTTCCTGATCTATGAGTTCTTTTCTCTTTTTACTTTTCTCCATATTTTTGTATGTTTTTTTCCTTCTAGTTTTTCCACCTTAAAAACATCACCAAGGAATATTTATGTTGCTTTCTCAGGGATTAGAAGTTGTTTTTCCATCTGTCTGGAGACTGGAATCATAAAGAAAGAAACTTAAGGCAATTTCACTGAATGATATTGTCAGGAACACTACTCAGAAGTGCTTAATTCCTCTGCTATCAAATGCAGAATCTACTAATTATCTATTTTGTAACAATATAACATTGAAATTAATAGTACAAAACACCTCTAGTGAATAACGTAAGAAACCTCCAAATTACATGGGACTAAAAAAATTAGATTAGAAATAAGCAGGAGTATAGTCTATAGACTCTAATCACTCCTAGTGATTAACTAGGAGCAAGTCTCTTAATCTCATAGACAAGCAGTTAATGATCAGAACTTAGAACACTTAAATTTTCTGTTTCTTGTTCTGAAAATAAAATTTTTTTTTTGATTATCACATAGCAAAGAAAGGAAAACTATTAAGAAGAATGAACTCTTAACCATTTGTACTTTACATCATAAAAGAATAGGATGAGATCACATCATTATAATCAACTCTAGTATTTATTGAGTATTTGCTATGTTCTAGGCACTTGCTTTATAGGGAAAATCTCATATATAAGTCTCACAACAATCTTATAAAATAGAATTATCTCCATTTCAAGATAAAAAAAACCTAGCACACAATGGAAGAGTAACTAATCCAAGGTCACTTAGAATATGGCCAAGTTTGGTTTCAAAATAAGTTAGTTTGACTACAGAGCTCTACTTTTAACTACTATATTAAAGCAGGCTATAGAAACTTAGAACACTAATGAATCAATACTACAAGATATCTGGTATGTTCCATATCCAGTGATCAGAACAGTATCTGGCACATAGCAGTTACTCAATAAATGTGTAGAAAGAATAAAATTTCAGTGATTGCCTGTGGAGATGGCAACCATACAACTGGAGCCAGGAGGAGGATGGAGACTTACTTTTCACTGTAAACTCTGCCAACTTGGGAGTTTTATACCATGTGCATCTATCACCTATTCAAAAAATGAATAAAATTAACAAAATAAAACAAAACAAAATATAGGGCCATAGAGAAGTCATATAGGCTGTGTGTTCCCCACACCAGCAGGTAAATGACAAACATGGAGAGGAAACTCAAAACTTCATGATAGTTGACCTTACTTGCCTCTTTAGAGCTGCAACAGAAAAAATGAAATAACAAATCAGGAAGAAGGAGATGCATATTGTTAACATGGTACTTCTGGGTAAATTGTCAATATTTTAAAACAGTGATTCTCAACCTGTAGAATGCATCAGAATCACCTTAAAATTTGCGTTTCTACCAAGTTCTCAAGTGACTCTGAGATCATGCATTGAGAACCAATGGCTTATGGGGCCTTATTTAATGGAGTATTGACTCAACAGAATCAAATATAGAATCGAATACCTTCCTGGTGGCAATCATTAGAATTCAAATACCAGCATTGGCAATTGAATTCAATTAATCAAACACATTGTTTCTCAAATTTCAATTTGTTATTTGTATCACCTGTGGTCTTTGTTAACTAGTGGTACTAATTCCATAGGTCTACTGATTCCATAGAAGCCCTGAGATTCTGCATGCAGAACAAGTAGTCAGGTGATTGGAAACTATACTTTGAGTAGTGAGAGAGTAGAGTCCTAGGCTAGGACCTAAGTGATAAGTAAAGCATTTTCATAGCTCACACATCTAGTTAGTGTGAAAGTTGGAGCTAGAATCCCATGCAGTCATCTTGCAAAAACAAAGCTCTTAACACCACAATACAGAAGATGTAAGAGAGATTACAAAGTATTACAAAAAAATCAAAGAGGGTATCACATTTGATTGAATAGATCTAGTAGACAGTGAATGCAGAATGTGTGAGGAAAGACAGGTAGAGTGGAGTGGAATTGTGACATTGGCCACTGGCCATTCCCAGCCAGAGGATGTAAGCTTGAGAGAGAGAGAACGGGAATGCTCCAAAATAGCAAGCAACCAGGGTTACTGAAGTCACAGGCAACTGAGTGTGTTGGTTGGGCTATATTTTTAAAGTCCTTAAAATCAGATTATAGAGTAACAATTGCAACCAAATGACAAACACCATACAATCAGCAGCTGAAAGTTTTATTGCTTTGCTGACCCACCCTTTTTTACTATAATTTTTTATTGTGGTAACAATGATTTGCAACACTGTATATGATTTAGGGTTACAGGCTAATACCTCTTTGGATGTATGTTACCACACCACATCTACCAACACCACTTGTTTTTTAAACTGAAGACAAACTCTGAAAGCTACCCATTAACCTCTCATATTCTCCTGCCTTAATTCTAATCCTATAACAGGAAGCATGATACAAAGAAAAAAGGGACTAACATTTATTGAGTATATACAATATGCTGATTACTGTTCTAAATGCTTTGATTATGTCATTCTTTTTTCATCTTCATAACAAGTCTATGTGGTATTATCAACTTTTTTTTTTTTAAAGATTTATTTATTTTTATTTATAAAAGAACCGGGGTACAGGCCAGATGCACGGGAGGGTGAGAGGATTCACCAGAGAGGGAGCGGGGAGTGGAATAGGCAGATTGATGAAATACACTGCTGAGGGGAGCAGCGGGGAGACAGGAGAGGTCTGCCGTGCCATGTGCGACCCTCGCCGGCCAGCTGGGATGGAACCCGCGCTGCAGGGCTGTGGACAGCTTCACAGTGCTGCGCTCAACTGCCTGCGCCACCAGGGGAGACCCTATCAACTCCTTTTAGAGATGAGAGAACTAAGATTCAGATTTTATTTTTTGAAGTCTGGAATAAGGGACATAAGAATCCAGAGAATTTTGAAGAGAATTTGTTTTCCATCAATTCAAAATCTTATGAAAAGGTGTGTATTTCTCCGATGTCCAGATATCACATATTTAGTATGGAGAATCTGACTGACTATATTTGCTAATATCTTTCCCCCCGACCCTCCAACATTTGTATTCTTAGAAAAGCAAAGCAGCAAAAGTAGGAAGAGGGTATTAAGACCCAATTCACCCAAACTATAACAGGGTGGTTCCCAGGGAAAGGGGGAGGTTCCAGTTCCTGTCCCACCCAAGGGAAGTTGGGGCTGAGTGGGGAGGAGAAGAAGCTGGAGAGACTGGAAAAGGGAGAAGCAGGAGAGAGAGCAAGAAGACCAGGAGCAGGCACAAGGAGACATGTGAAGAAGCTGCACTTGGTTCTTGGTCCTGGACTGGTTGAGACAGCTGTGGGTGAGAGACCTGTCGGGAGGTTAGCGATGGCAGCTTTGATTTTGGTTTGTTCTTTTCCGTCCAGACTTGTCTGGCTCTTTCTTTTTTTTTTTTTAAATAAATTTTATTTTTATATTCCCATACAATTGCAACCCCCTTATTTTGACCCTAATCCCTGCCCTCCCCGCCCCCCACCCCCCATAGAGTGTCTCTGGTTCATAGTTTTTTGTTGATTTTGATTTTCACTTTCTTATAGTTATTCATTTTCCTGGTCCCTTATTTAAGTTTTCTAGATTCCTGCTATGAGTGAGACCATCCAGTATTTTTCTTTTTCTTTCTGGCTTATTTCGCTGAGCATGATCCCTTCCAGCGCCATCCATGTTGCTGCAAATTGCATGTGTTTATCTTTTTTGATTGCTGAGTAATATTCCATGGTGTATATGTACCACATCTTCTTGATCCAGTCATCTATTTTTGGGCATTTGGGTTGTTTCCAAAGCTTAGCTATTGTAAACAGTGCTGCTATAAACATAGGGGTGCAGGTGCTCTTTGGAATTGATGTTTCTGTGTCCTTTGGGTAAATACCTAGGAGTGGAATTGCTGGATCATATGGAAGCTCTATGTTTAGTAGGTCCAGAAATGTCCACACAGCTCTCCATAGTGGTTGGACCAGTTTGCACTCCCACCAACAGTGCAGGACAGTTCCTTTTTTCTCCACATCCTCGTGTCTGGCTCTTTCTGCCCCTTTCCAATGGGTCCCCACCAGAAGGTGCCTTAGACTTGTGGCAGGCTTTCAGGCCTCAGTGGTCCTGCTTTGGGCCAACCCTCTTTGGCTGGGCATTTACCCTTAAGGGGATGGGTAACTTCGGGTGCTTGATTTGGAAACTATTCTTCCCCTTTTCTGCATTGCACACTAGTTGTATTAAAGTTCTTTTCCATGTAAAGGCCTTACACACTAGAGTATGTTTTGTCTTAATGTGGTAGATGGCAGAATCTATTTAGAGCATACACATTTGGGGGTTCTAAGGGTTCTCTCTGCCCTGTAACATAACTTAAGTTCTGAAAGTTTAATTCTACTCTAGATTTACACTGCTGATAATGGGAAAGTTACTTGGATTCCCTTTTGGTACACATCACCCTTTGCTTGCACTTTGGAACAAGAGTTTGTATTGAGCAAGGTTTCCTGGGAATATTCTGAGACTAAGAAAACAAAGGAGGTGATATGCACATGATGGGATTGTGCGAGCTACATCAATAGGTTCGAGCTACATCAACAGGTTCGTGTGTGTAGCACAGCACTTCTGGGATGGCCACATACTGAGAGAGAGCCTGCCGAGTCCAAACCCAAGGTAAAGAAACAAATTACTCTCTCTTCAGCACCTTTACTCTCTACCTGCCGCCCCCCTCCACCTCTCCCTCAGGAAAAAGCAAATGTGGGATCTTCCCTTTAAACTTTTGGTTTTCAGCATCCTCTCGGAAGCTGTGGTTGTGCTTTCAAAACACAAGGTACAGACATACAATATTTTCTTGTTTTCCTTCTCAAAATATTTGAGAACAATGGGGATAAGTTGAGAAAAATGGTTAAATGAGAAAGAGATAAGAGGGGAAGTCTTAAGAAGATTGAAGAAGTTTGTGTCATTTTAAGGGATTTGGTGTCTAAATGGGAAAGCCATCCACTGCTTTCTTTTTCCTCCTTTCCCTGGCTCTAGGTGTTCACAAGATCCTGGCTTCATAGGGGATGAAACCAATCTGACACGATTGGCGAAGTCTGCACACATCTTAACCAAGAGCCAGTTGCTATTATCCCAAAAAACAAATGACTGCTCGGGCTGATTTTTTAAAGAGCACAAAGTCAATTTCATTCTTTACTCTTAAACATAATTCTGTTCTTTATAGCTAGATATGCCTCTTTTTAAAAGCTGTCTAGAAGTTTACTGCTCCTTCATCCAGGCTAGATATAGTTTCTGAAGTAAGCATGCATGACTCAGGGCTGGAACTTTTCCAGATGTAGCAATGCAAAACGTCCCCTGTGATCTTGGTTGGGTTAATAAACAAACCCATCCCAGAAAGGAAGACAGATTCAGAGTCTTTCCTGTGAAGAGGTAGGACAAAAATGTTGGGACAGAGACTTTATTCCCTCTCCCCAATATTCTTATCAATTACTTCTTAACTTTAATTCAGAAATCCCCCTCAGTCATGTAAGCAAGATTTGATATTACACTGACTTCATCAAATGATCACCCAGGTAAGGAGTACAAGATAACTTCAACTGGTCTCATGATCTCGTAAAGAACAAGTGAATAATCTACCAGCCTTATGCTAGCTTGTAAAAATCAGTTGCTAACGTTTTGAAACTTATGGAGAAATTAGGTAGCTGTATTCAAGATGGCATTATCATGCCAATTACTTTTTCTATTCAGTCATTGTTTGCTACTCATTCCAACTTCAAATCCACACTTCCTTAGTCTCAGCTCTTCATTATTTAGGTATATAAGGACCATATGTGCAAAACAGAACATGTGTACTTCCCCAGGTATAAAGGACCTACAGGATCACATATACTTCGGCCTCTTCTATTACACCGTTTTGGGCAAACGGAAAAAAAAAAACAAAACTATTGTTGTCCTTAGTCAATAAGCATGCTAATTCCCTGTCATGTCCTAAAACAGACTTTCTACCCATTCACTGGAAGGAGGCCCTTTATCTATTCATTCTGTCTCAGCTTCCTGGAAACAAAGAAATACACTTAGAGTCTGACTTTCCTCACCTACATTAGAATGACTCTTCCCGTGTCTATGTCCATGATGTCATGGACACGGCAGCTACTGGGGTCACCAGGAACATTGCCTGTGCTCATGTGGCTGGACCTTCCCTGGGAAGTTTCTCCCATAACTCCCATGAGAACCCACTCTTCTGGTTTTTCTCTCTTGATTTATCATTACTCCCTCTCATATCCTTTCACATTCCCCTTCTTCTTAAATGTCAGTGTGCCCAGATTTTTCTATAACCATTTCTCTTCCTTTTCAGGTCCCACCCTGGGGTCCTTACTGAGGCTGCAGCTCAATTACCCAGCCCTGTTAGCCAAGCTCCTCTCTGGAGTCCTACCTTCCCTCCTGTGACATTTTGACTAAAATATTTAGTGAACTTGCAACAGTTCTTTGCAACCCCAACCTTTCTACCCTATCCCAAAATATCTGCTTGTCCAAATTCTATTTCTCAAAATGTTTCCTTCTTGAGGACTTTAGTAAATCTCCATTTCTTCTGAATTTCCTGTTTGCTTTATCTGTTCTTCTCTGACAGAATCATATGGAGTAGAAAGTCGAAGTAAGAAACTTAAATTCAAATTCCCCTTCCTATGCTATGTGAACTTAAACAAATCTTAAATTCTTTGAGCTTTAGATTCCATAATTTAAATCAGTCTCAACATCAATTTAAATTAAAGCTTTAAATCAGGACTAACTGTAAATTAGGAGTAATAATTCTAATGCTCTCAACTTTTTTGAGAAAATTAATATAAGGTACAAGTAACAGTTACTGAACTCTCCAAGCAAAACCTTTAATACATCTCATTTAAATTTTACAATAATCTGACAGTTGTGAGCACTTATCTGATTATCAGGCAACACCGATGTTAGAGGTTAAGGTTGGAGCTTTGAATCTATACCCCTGCTGAGACCTTGACCTTGCTGGAATTGATTTTCCACATCTATAAAATGGGAATACAAAGGCTCTGGTTTAGAGGTCACTCAGGGTTGAATGCCACAATGCATAAAATGTTATGCCGCTCAATGCTTTGCCCACAGGAAGGGTTCAGTAAACCATAAGGACCTTGTTGGTGATGTTGAGGGTTAATTTATAAGGGATCCTGTGGGAGGGCAGAGACACAAGTGTGTGTTTATTCCAGTGGATATATTCACCCTTACATGAGGGCTTGTATGTGTATGTCCTAAAAGCTATGACAGATATAAAGACAATTTTGCTCCCATGGAACTAATAGTCCAGTTTGAAAGAAAATAAACAAAATTAATCACTAGTCTGTGGGCCAAATCCAGCCTCCTGCCTATTTCTGTAAGCAAGTTTTAGTGCCACACAGCCATGCCCGTCTGTTTAGGTATTGCCTCTGGCTGCTCTTATGCTACAAAGGCAGAGTTGAAGATAGGGACAGAGACCATATGATCTGAATACTTGAAAATATTTACCACTGGCCCTTTATAGAAAACATTTGCTCCCTCCTGAAATTAATGACTAATAAATTGAAACGAGCATTAGAAGAAATCAGTGTGTAAAATCTGAGAGAATGAAATGAGGTAGCCAGTGAAATCACACACAGATTTGTCAACTACAGAAAAGGGCCTGAATTTTGTGCTAATTCCCCTTGGGAGGTTTTTGTTCTACTTCTGTAGTTGTACTATATTGCAGACATATTGATTTGAGGTATGTGTGTGGTATGTATGTTTATAGTAAAATAAAAATGACACAGATGACTATATAGAATGTAAATACACATGTTAATAAACTGTTATAAAATAAGCACCACCTAGGTTAAGAAATCCAATGGCAGCACCTCAGAAGTCTCCCACATCCTCATACCAATCAGCCTCCTACACCCTTAATCACTTTCTTCATAATGTTCTTTCCATCACTATTTTTTTATAGCCTCGTTATCCAATTTTATAATCCTAACTTAGAGTTACCTGGTTTTGATGAACTCTGCTGTCTTTGTGTAACCCGCAAGACAACAAATAAATTTCTACTTCTATGATCTACAGGGACATACGCATGTGTGTGCCAGGCAATATATAAGGAAGATAGTTACAGTTTTGTTTGCAACATCCCCAAACTGGAGACAATACACATTTCCATCAACAACAGAATGGATAAATTAATTATGGCACAGGCATAGAGTATTATAGATAAATGAAAGTGAATGAAATACCATGACTGCAATAAACTTAAATACACAATGCTGATAAGTGAATCCTAAAACATAACTCTAAGCTTTGGAGGATTTTCAGTTGGAAAGTAACATGTAATATGATCCAATTTATCTATTTCTTAAATGTTGCTGTGAATGATGTGCTGAAAGCTGCACCTGTGGGGGAAGAGTAGAAGTGGAGAGCTGTAAAGAGGCTCCAACATCATTCCATGGAAGCCCTGTCTGTGAGTGGAATCAGGGCAATGGCAATGGTGGAGGAGAGAAGAGGCCTGTGAGATGCACTGAAGACACAGAACTGACATGACTTGCTGAGGGGCTGGAGATGAGTGATAAGAAAGGGGGGGTTACATATAATCACAGATTTTGGTTTAGATGATGGAGCCATTTATTGAGATGGAGAAGGGTGGAAGAAACCGTTTTGGAGGGGTATGTTTAAAACATGACTGATTCGGGCCTCCCCGGTGGTGCAGTGGTTTGAGCGCTGGGTTGCGAAGCTGCCCGCAGCCTCTGCAGCACTGGTTCGATCCCAGGCAGCTCCCCGGCCACCAGCAAGGGTCCCACATGGAGCGCAGACCTCTCCTGCCGCCCGCTGCTCCCCTCAACAGTGTACTTTGGTCCTTCTTCCTATTCTGCTCCCCGCTCTGGCTCTGGTGAATTCTTTCACCCTCCCGCACTTCTGACTATACCCAGTGATTGTATAAATAAATAAAATAAATAAATTAAAAAAAAATCTTTAAAAAAAAAAAACATGACCGATTCAAGTATCTGTGAGAATCTAAATGGAAATGTCAAGCACATGACTGAGTAAGTGGACAATGTGGAGGAACAGGTGACATTTCCTATGAAAAATATACTTAGCTTTTGCAAGTTGTACTTAGGGGAGAGTTTCATCAAAACCTCCCTATTCTACTACGCTGTGGGTGGAGTGGTAGTGCAGATAAAACCATGCAACAATTCCAGTTCCAGAGACTGAATAGCAGAAATAACAGCCCATGTCCCAGTCCAAATTTTATGTTTAACTTGAAATTCTTCTAAGCTCACTAAATCTTCTTTGAGACACAGATATTCCTTGGGAATCATTATAAAGCTGTTTTTCAATTTAATACATGGCCCAGAATTGTCTCTGAGGAGGGGTTTAAGGGAAGGAAAAGGAATAGCACGAACATTTTCTCTATCCTACCTGCTCTTAGAACCTGTGAAATTACCCATTCCTTAAGCCTCCCTCTACTGACCAAAGGTGTACTGTGTGCCAGGCACTCTACTGGGCTCTGAGGATACACCAGAAATTAAGGTTTGATCTCTGCTTCTGGTATTTAGAAGTTATTTTGACTTTATTGCTGAGAGTTGCATGCAATTATGTAATGTCTGTTTGAAAAACATTGTAAGAAGAGAAATATTAGGTGCAAGGCTAGATATTATTTGCTAAATAATAAATTTCAGGCAAAGGACAATTTCTGCATAACAACAACCATCCCTTGGACCACCTAGGGACTGGTCTCCAATGGGAGATCTAATAGTTAATAATAGTCTGATTTATTTATTTGGATGATAAGGATACTAGGATAGGAGGCATTTAACGAAAGAGGGCCTAATAGGTATTTTCCTGATATCCAACTTCATGTTGTCCAAAGAAATTTCTTCTACTTTTTTGAGTTTCAAATTGTGCCAAATTCTACTTATTCTTTCCTAATTGAGAATACTCGGATGCATATTAAAAATACTTGTTTTATGTTCTTAAAAATCAATTCAAAATTATGCCAATATTTATTTGGTTTTGCATCTTGGTCTGCATATCTCCTTTGTCAAAATGGACAGAAAAAGCTATAATATTTCTACTAAAGCTTCCTCAAAGTCTTTAAAAAAAATAACTGTTATTACTCGTGGTAGTTTCCAATAGCATGATTTGCTCTTTCCCCTAAACACAAATTATTTAGAAGGTTTCTTGGGTTCTGTATATAGCAGCCCTTTGAATAATGTCATTTCATTCAACATCCTTTCATTATAACATTGATGAGAAAAAAATACCAATACCTGGCTGAGGCTAATGTCTGTGTGGAGTTTGTACATTCTCTCCATTCTGTCTGGATTTTCTTTGGGTACTCTGATATCCACCCACATCACAAAGATGTGCATGTCAGACTCATTGGTATGTGTAAATTGTCCCAGTCTGTGTGTGTGTGTGTGTGTGTGTGCGCGTGCGCGCGCACACGTGCCTTGCAATAGAAGGACATTCTGTCTAGGCTTGCTTCCTCCCTTGTGCCTGAACTGCTGGGATAGGGACATGGGCTACTTGCAATCTTGAACCGGAATAAGCAGGTTGGAAAGTGAATAGATATAAATGAATGTTTAATATTAGCAGTATTTTGGATCTATATTCAGAAGTTTGCTGATGTTTTTGTAACCAGAAGTATGCCACAGATTAACTCTTATTTCTATCAATTGGCTTCATTATATAGCATTTTGCTTAAAGTTACAGTTCCAAAAACTTGTTAATGAGGACTTAGTGCGTAAAAAAAAAAAAAAAAAAAAAAAAAACAGGTTGGAGTAGCTATGAAAGAGCAGATCTTTGCTTGCAGACTCTCAGGTCTATGCTCTTGTCTCATCCTGCCACTAACCTGGCTGGGCAAGTCATTCAATATTTGGGCTTCACTTCCTCAGCAGCATAATGGAGAGCACAGCTGCAAGCCCCTGATCCAGCCTTTCAGTTCTTTGAAATCTGGATTTTAATTTGCTGTGGCTTCCATTGGCCACTCAATCTTGTACCTAGGTAAGTATGACTCTCCTCACCCCTCAGATCTCTCTAATGGAACATCTAATAAAATCTTAATGTTTTGTCATATCTCAAACCTATAACATTCTAGAACTATTTGTACCATATATGAACCTAGCATCTCACATTTTCTTTTAATATCCAGTGTCTGCATCTGTTCCTGAAAGGGATTTTACAGCCTTATCAAATTGGTAAGTAGCTAAGAATTAGACAATTCTTCACAGCAAGAGCTTCTCTCACCCAGAGCAGCTTTATGGTTTTGGCTTTTCTGATTTCATTTTAGACCTCATTATGTCCTAGCCATGGTTCTTTAAATCTGTGATACGCCAACCCACTAAAATTCTGCAAGTAAAATAACATTTTACACATTTTTAAAAATTTACAAAATACATTGCATAGGAATTTATGATTTAAAATTAGTGTTGAATGAAAGGCAACTATGAAATCCCCTGGAAGGGGGAAATAACTAAAAACAACTTGAACCTGAATCTCAATTTCCTTCTGTCTTTCCTTTATTTGGGTCCATTCCCTTTTTCCTTTATCTCCCTTCCTTCTCTCCTTTCTTACTCTTTCTCTTCCTTTTCCTCTTCCCCATCTTTCTACCCTCCCTCTTCTCTCTCTGTTTTCTTTTTCTAATTACAAACTGAACCACAAAATTTAAGAATCTAACCAACATTAGAATCAATGTTAATTTTGCATATATGCTAATTTTAAATACATGTAACATGTTTTTGGGGAAAGAGGACAGTACAAGACTAAGCTAAGTGTATGGGTCTTGCCAGTCACTAGCTCTGTCTACCCCCTTTAGTGTGTGTGAACTTAAAATCCTGACTTAGATAAGGCTGCATTATCCCCCTTTCTTCTAGGGCTTTGCTTTGCTAATACTTCAACCTTTGCTCTACTCTAACTTACGTCCATTGTTACCCTACGTCTTTAATAGATAACACTGTCTAGACTTGTTTTCCTTAATTATTTTTTTGAGAAATTAATCCAGACATTCTTTCACCTATGCCAATTTCTTACCAAACCAATGACAAAGAGGAAAAAACCAACGGAAAGAGATGCTATTCTTAGCACGATTTCCTTAATATTTACTCAATTTCCTAATTCAGTATTAAAATTATATTTTCCCATATTACAGACTCATTCTTTTTTTTCTTTAGAAAAATGGGAAGGGTATATTACTTATTATTTTTATTTGCTTGTAAAAACTGCTGATATCTGAGCACCTTAAGATTCACTGCGATGACCTTCTGTTAGCTCTGAGAGAGAGATAGTCACAACATGCTGTGGGGTCAAGCAAATAAACATCTGCTCTAATCCTGAAATAGGCAGCATAAAATCCACCTAAATTGGCAGAGCCCTGGCAAGATTATCAGGCAAAGGAGTCAGAAATACTATCATTAAAATTGTAGAGGTTCCTTTAAAATAAAAATTTCAAAATGATTTGTTTTGGGGTTTGGAGTAATATTAGAAATGGTTGTTTATGCAGCAGACAAGGAAGTAATATGTCAATGTGGCTTACTGGAACACATGGAAACAAAATACTGGGACACTGACTGACAGCAATATTAACAAGTCAAATTAAATACATGCTATACCCTTGAAAAAAAATCTTCTTCCATATGGATCTTACTATTTCCCATGAACAGAGCAATAGCCCTGCTACACTGTACTCTGATCAGACTCCACCTAGAGTACTGTGCTCAGTTCCAGCCAGTTCACTTCAGAGGGATACACACTGAAATGCACATGGAGACTGACTGTGATGGTGAGGAAGGAACTGGCAATAATAAGATGCCTGGAGAAGAATCTGATCATGGAGCAATCTGAGAAGTGTTTTTGACACATTGAACTGATCATCACATCCTTCCAAACCAATTCTTTGGAAAGATGTGGAGGCAGATTTTTTTCTAAATAGTGTCAAGTATTTCAGCTGGAGCCAATGAGTGGAAGTGATAGAATGTTCAGTAAAATGAAGAATTTTCCACGTAGACATTGTTGATAATGGAATCGGCAGTTTGGGTGTTAGGTAACTTCCATCACTGAGGCATTGGGGCAAAGAACCCCCTAAACAGCACCAAATGGTAATTTTTCAGGTTGAGTGACTTAAGCAACCCCTTCCAACATTAAATTCTACAACATTATGAGATCAAAGGTCACTTGACTCCAACAGACCCTGGACACACAGAGAAAGTAAAGGCTAATGAATTTAAAGAAAGAGGGAAACAGAATTAAAATATGCTTTTCAAATTCCCAAGGTGAGATAAATTTAAAGGATATATTGTCATTTCTAGTTAAATAGATCAATTTTCTTCAATGTAGAAATTCAAAATTTCTCCTTTTTTGAAATTATTGGGTTACTCACTTATATAAGGCTATCATATAGTCCATTCAAACTTGGCCTCTCATCAATGCAGATATTTTTGGAAATTTTGTTAAGATCTAGCAAATTTCATGTCTATGATTATCATATTATATTTCATAATTTCATTTTAAAAACAATTTTGAATCATGTTATACATATATACACTTGCATTTGAGAACACTTTTTTAATCTTCTGCACATAGGAAATTGCTCTAAAAATGTATCAGATGGCATTGAAATATAATATGACAGTAAGGTATAGAGCTCTTAAAATGCTAAAGATGATACAAATATTATCCATTTGGGGATAAACAGAGGTTAACATATAGTTGATGTTTTAGAGAAAAAGAAAAATGATAACTAGAAGCTTTCAACATTTATCAAAACAACATTTCCAAACAGTAAACAGGTCCTCCCAGGTCCCTAATTGATCACCCAGGTCTTAGCTTTTCTAGATGTGAAGTCCCCAGATAAAACACACTTACAGTAGGCAGTCTTTGGACACTGAAAAATTTAAGGCACTTTGGATCAGGTAGGTTTCCCCTTATTTACATTGTAGTGAAATTTGTGCAAATTAAAGAAGGAAGCAATAATTAAAATAGGAAAGATTACCTAAAGGCAGAGAAAAGCTAGCAATATGAAGCCTGATCCAGGAGCAAAATGCTACATATGAGATGGCAAATGGTAGGAGAATAAGGGACAGTGTAGTTTTGGAGAGTCTGGTCATGCAAGAAAGTATAAATATAAATTCTATCATAGTAAACATTTCATTATTTCATAAAATTCCCCAATTTGCCATCTTTATAATATTTATTCACTGTAAAAATGTTAGTTTTCCAGTGAACTCTCACATGTCATTCCTTCATTTATCTATATATCATGATGTGTTCAAATGTATTGAATTTTAAAAAGACAGAACACAAATAGATTTTTTAAGCTCATGAAGGAGAGCTACAATTACTTAACTTTGATCTTTCATGAAATTAATATTGAAAACTTGTATTTTGAAAGCAGTTTCGTTCAGGTTGAGCTTTCATTTTTATATCAAGATCAAAAGCTGCTTTTACTACAAAGAATAAATCTTATAATGGGCATTTAATCAGTTACTTTTAAGGATACTTTTTCTTTTTTTAAAAAAGATATTTTGGCTATATTAATAATCAGTTTTCCTTTGTCAGATATTCAGATTATGTAAAACAAGAAAAACATCAATTTTCTGCTTTACAGATATACATAGAAAGAAAATAATCCAGATAATTAGTGACATATTTTCAAGTTGGAAAATGGGTGGGAAGAGAGGGGATTTAAAGAGACTAAAAGGAGACAACCAGTAACACCAAATACACATTGTTTAAATGATACAGAGATTAATAATCTCAAGATAAGATGAAAAGTTAGTAACTCAAGGAAGTGTTACATTCCAAAGATAAGAAATGGAAGATAAGCTGGTAGTTAAGTCCCATCACAATAAGAATTTGCAAATACCTTCTTCAACATCTGAGATATATTCGCCATCACTGAGCATTTCAGGGGCATTGGCTTTACGAACTGCATGATTCAAGTGGACAATATAAGTGGTGAAAAATGCAATACTTGATACCAAACAAAACATTTTAATGCTTCTAAAACAATTTTGCAATGAACTTTCTTCAGGAAAAAAAAGTCACTCTATTACTATGAACTCAGAACATTTTCATACCTTCATCATCAGACATATCAAGAACTTCATTCATTGTTTCTGGAACATTCATTTTGTGCTTCTCTGTGATAGTCTAGTAGTGAAAAAAAAAAAGCAGTCAATTTAGTGCAAGCAGAATTACATTTCAATGAGAAAATAATGCAATCTCTATAAATTAAACATTAGACATTTTGGGACTTAGGTGTTGAGTATCTTAAGGCCCCCACATATAAAATGACATCAAAATTGTCTTCACCATATATACAGCAGAACAAATTCTTTATAACAAAGCACACCAGCTGACAAGATTTAAGTCAAGATTTAAAACCTAAAATGCTTTTTCAAAGGAAAGAGCAATCACTTTCACTCCTCTGCTACACTTTCTCAGTGTCTATTGAAGTTGCCACCCCATTCCATTAAAAGTCTTGAGCAAAAAGAAGCCAAATGAATGGCAAACAGTATGTCTTTGATAGTACAGTACACATATTCTGTCTTCTCCTATTGTCTGTGTATTTCAATTCCTAGAATAAAAGGAAACATTAAGTTGCCTATATTATTCTTATAACTAAATATTTTAGAGGTAATACAGTCACAAGATCATTTTAACCTCCACAAAAATTAAAGAACAGTGAGTGTATCATAGATCAAAGGCCCCAGTGAATCTTTTACTTCCTCATTGATAGCATTTTATCCATATAAATTACAGCCTTAAAAAAACAAACAAACAACAACAAAAAAAAAACTGGCAACACTCCATGTTAGAAAATCTTCTTATTCTCATTCTCTTTTCTTTTTTTTTTTTAATAGAGGCATGTTTTATTTATTTATTTATTTGTTTGTTTTGTTTGTACATGCACTGGGTACAATCAGAAGCGCGGGAGGGTGAGAGAATTCACCAGAGCCAGAGCAGGGAGCAGAGCAGGCAGAAGGACCAAAGTACACTGCTGAGGGGAGCAGCGGGCGGCAGGAGAGGTCTGCGCGCCATGTGGGACCCTCCTCTAGTGGCCGGGGAGCAGCCGGGGATCGTACCGGCGCTGCAGAGGCTGCGGGCAGCTTCGCAACCCAGCGCTCAACCACTGCGCCACCAGGGAGGCCCTCATTCTCTTTTCTTTGGAGGAAAGTCCTATCAGCCCACACTTAAGCAGTGGTGAATTATGTTCTACCTCTTTGAGGATGAAGTATTTTCATAAATTATTTGGAATTATTTTCACTGAGAAATCTGTCTTCCCCATTTATGCAGTTATTTATTTATAGCAGTATGGAGGCATGGATACTTATTTTTAACTTTGTATTATAGTTTCAAAACTACTTTATTTATTTATTTTTGCTCAAATTGTCCCAGCTTTGGCTACTGGGAGCTCTTTTACATCATTCTCGTGTTCCTTTAACATATCCCCGTCATTTTGTGAGTGGTGTTTATTTGTTCACTTATTTATGGGGAACAGAGCATTTCCTTACTTTTTGGCACTACAAAATGGTCTGGACTCCTCTCGTATATTTTTTATACAAGTCAGTTCTAGCTTCAGCCCTTTCTCCCAGGAGCCCAGGTTCCCTTCATTAGGGAGTGGTATCATAGTAGGGGTGTTCTGCTTGTTGCTTCTTAAGGAACTGAGCATTTTAAACAATATAAGGTGAACTGTTTAATTTGTATCTTTGAATATCAGCTTCTCCACACAGTTTCCTATGCCACTACAATGGCAATGTTATTAACTACCGTAACACATGCTGTACTCATATGGAAGATACATTCTTCTGGTGAAGATTTTTGAGAAAACAGTCATCATGGCATCTGGGACCCTAGTAATTTCCTATGTAAAACTTCATTGTGGAAGCGGTTTAGTCAGCTTGACACCACAGACGCCAACCTGCATTACATCAGACCTCTTATAAACTAGATCACATGCAGCTGTGAAAAGGAGCTAACAAGGTGGTGTCTCAGTTTGAAACAAGTTCTCAAATACCAGAGTGCTAGACTAAATCTTTAGGGACTTGGATGGATCTTTCTCCTTCAATGTGAGAACTTCATTGGGTGGAAAGCACATTTCCTTCATGAAGCAAACTGGGACCTTCCCTTTCAGCATGAGTCCTGTCTTCTGTAGAAAGTCACTAACCTAGTCAGTAGATGGCAGAGAGTGAAATGACACTGCTTCTATACACCTTCTGTCTTTCACAGGGAACTAGGCCTTGAAGCCCTTCTATTTCAGTAGATTTCTTGAGGATATAACTTTATTTCCTCTGTATGTAACTTCACTTTCTCCTAGGCCTTTTTTGGGTTGTTGTTATCAAAGACACATTTTGCACTGCCTGGTGGGTGATAAAGACATTTACAATCAATCTACTAAGATTTTTATTTGTCAGACTATTAGGCAAGTCTCAATTCTCTAACATTGAAACAGAAGTTCTATAATACAATTTTTGCAGTGAATTCAAAACTTTTATAGTGTGTGACTCTTGGTCATTTTTGAATACTTGTTCTTTCCTTGCCCACATGAGTTCTCTATAAAATTAAGATAATAAGCATTATTTGTTGAAACTCTTATAAAGACTTTAAAAACAGATTTTAAGATAACGAAATACTCCAGAGGTGTATGAACACCACATGTGGGAATTTATCTCTTAGCAAGTGCTATTCTCGAACTAGGAAGGTGTTTGGGTTGATAACCATTGCTCTAATCCATTAAAACTATTTTCTTTTTCATGAATTATAAAACTTCTCCCTTGTGATAAGCAGGCTTATTATTTAATTTCTAAAAGCCTGTACATAGCCAAATAATTCAACCTGCTGGGTGCTGCAGAACCTCTCCGCCCATGTTTTTATATAAAGCATTGTGCATACAAAGTGTTTGCAGATGCTAACTACGCTTTCCTTCATGTTGGAAGGTGGCAAACGAGAAAAGGAGGCAGAGCTGATAATTCCAAATGTTTCAGAGTCCTACATTTACAATGCACAGAGTCAGTCTCAGGCCTGTTGAGTCATGCAGTCAGGAATAACTCATATGTAGTTCAGTATCTGTTCCTAATTCCAAAGTAACCAAATTCGGATACAGTTCAAAGGCAGTAGATGGGTTTATAAAGGAAGAATTCATCCTAGAGATGGCAGCTTGTAAAAATGTATCTGATGCTCTTCCTTTCTGGTAAAGTTTTACCAGAACACCCAGAAGGATTTACTTTAAATATTAATAAAACAATCGATTGTTTTTCCTATGCAAACTCCAATAAGTGAATGGAGGAGTGAGACTGGATGCAAAAATTAATTTTGACCCTATTTCTAATATGTTACTTTTATAACAATATAAGATGTATTTCTACAATCATGTTAATGTATACATTATCATTTATGAGTTACTAATTTTAGAGAACCAACTTTGAGTTTTCACCTTTCTTATAATGCCAAAGGATGCTAAAGCTTTTCTGTCTTCATTTATTTCATGAAAAAAATTTATATCAAATTAAATAAAAATGCATTTGACTTTCTGTGGAACCTGAAACTCCATAACTACTTGTGTAGATGTTTAAAAGGTATTTTTACTGTTCTGAAATTTTCTTTATTTCGGAAATGAGAATTTTGCTATGCTGGCTGCCAGAAATGAGGTGACAGCATTGGAAACATGGGATGTGGTCTGAGAAAGGAGAGAAGGAAGCTCATTTCTCAAGAGCTGGGGGATCCACTACTTACTGTCGTAGTCATGATCTCTTCAGTCACAACCTTTAGGGTGTCAACCACTGAGATGTAGCCAAGTCGCCGGGCAATGGCTAGGGCAGTGTTCCCATTCTGGCAAGAGGAAAATAAGCGCAAGGAATTAGCACATGTCAGTGCCTGTATGTCTGTACCCGTTTCGCCTGTTCAAAAGGTAGGGTGTCTCCTCAGTCACATCCCCTGTCACATACTGTTTGACTGGAGACCTACCTTGCAAAAAACCCACCTAACCTGTTCTGCTCACACAGCAGAGACTGGGCTGAGGCTACACAGGGGAATCCAAAAAACTTTTAAAAGGTCAAGGAAATCAAGGAAACAAACATGCATTTATTTCTTATATATGTACGCCCTACTGAGTGTTAATGCACTCAGTAGTGTTTAAATGTGAAATGCTAATCACATCTGTCTCTGAACAGCTCATGACAATATAGTGATAATACTTTTCTGTTCATTCTACCAAAGGATCTGTTTATGTCTATTAGCAAAAGCAAGCAAGCAATAGTGGTGCACAATGAGAAATGTAAGGTGGCACTGGTGTCCAGTCTACACCTTCTCTCTTCCCCGAGTTGGCTTCTTGTTCTTACCACAGTGAGCTCATTGGGGGAGGCGTTGTTCTGGAGCAAGACATTGATGATGTGCGTATGTCCCTGTTGAGCTGCTTGATGTAGTGGCGTGTACCCATTCTGCAGAAGGGACATGGAAGGACTCTTACTTTCTTGGACACAAAATGAATGATTTTGGTAGGTACAAAGGAGAAAGGAATTTACCTTTGTTTTGGCATTGACTTTTGCAGAGTGCTGAAGCAGGAAATTAACTATCTTGATGTTTCCATAATGGCAGCCCACATGGAGTGGTGTGTATCCCATCTGTAATATTGTTTTTAAAAGAAATATCATTAGCATACTTTTAATAAGAGTGATGCTAAACGGTAACAAGAATGTTATTTAACCTTGCTTCTTGAGCTGGTAAGTTTTTTTCCCTTATAACAACAACAAAAACACCCTTGATTATTGATAATTCTCAGGGGGTAGGTGTAAATAACAATATTATTTCACATGCAAATAATTACTTAATTTCCCAAAGTGCTCTCTCTCCAACAGCTATTTTATTCTAATAATACATTTTTCAGGACAAAAAGGAGCAACAGAGGGAGTAATAGATAGCCCAGGCAGACAGATCCTGTGACTTGTCAAGGAGTCAGAAGATTGCTCTATGGGCAGACTTGGACTAGAATTTATTGAACACTATACTTTATGTATAAAATGTATAAAATGAGGTTAAATGATATAATTATGGGTGAATGAATATACAAAGTTGCACATTTCTAAAGAAAGGCTTTTATCTTGCTGAAAATACCTAAGCAAAATAAAGAATATAAGCAAAACTCACTCTGGTTTTGATGTCTACTCTGTCTTTTTTACCTGGCTAATTCCTCAGGATACAGAGAATGAAGAGTTATGTTTTTGAATAGATAAAATAAGTTTCATATGAACAGTTCATAAAATTAGCATTGGAAGAAAATGTTCAGAGAAAGATTAATATGAAGTTGTATCTTCGATGACACAAAACATCCATTTTTCTTACCTGAGTTTGAAGTCATGGTGTTATATCAGATTAGTCAGGTTTTTTTTTTTCCCATTATGACATGAGCTATTTTTGGTGGAGAAAGAGATGCTAGCAACCACATATACTACAAGGAATTTATCAAGTGAGTGATGGTCCAATAACCCTTAATTTATCTCTATTCATGGACTATGTCAAAATATAGCTAGAGGTCACAAATAACTGACAAATTTTTCCATATTTGTTTTTTCAGTTGGTCACAAAAACTAAGGCAAGAACAAGCCTCCACTCTTTGCCCTTGGAGGACAGGTCTATTGTAACAGTATCAGTGGTGTTAGAACAGGGGGCTGTGGCTCTGTGGCTAGGATAAGGTATCCAGGCCATTAAAAATAAAGCCTTGGGATACTACAACCAGATTTTGATTTCCCTTACACAGATGGACATATGAAATACTGTGCATAATGGATAGGATGGTAGATATTTTTCTCCTATAAAATTGTACTTGCTTCTATTTAGGAGTCACCCAATGACACTTCAGGCATATTCTTTGTATGTACCTTTGTCTGGGCATCCACATGGGCCCCTTGGTTTACGAGGACCTCGGCCACATTCACTCTGTCTTCTTGAGCAGCCAAATGGAGTGGGGTCAGGCCACTCTGCAAAAGATTCAAAATACAGTCATTTTTCTAAGAGAGAGAATGTGGCACACATAAGCATATTTTGAAGCATAACTTATGAATTCTAGAAAAATGAGCTTAGAATTTCTATGTGAAAACATGTATAGAATAAGTTTATATGCCAGCACATCAGCGTTGTTATCTGCAGGCTAAAAAAATTCAGACATCCTCAAATGAGAAGGGCCTGGACTGAACCTGTATACTCGTCACAGACAGCAATTACCAAGGTTTTCCTACATGTGCTTTACCCAGCCCTATTTTCCTTCGTTTTGTGTATGTGTGTGGAAATATCTTAAAGCAAATCCCAGATATTATATCATTTTCCTCCTACTTCAATACTAATTTTTAAAAAATACCTTTAACAAAATTATGCAGGAAATTTAATACGTTACCAATGGCATTAGCTTAGCAGAAGATATTAAAATTAAAATTGCTTACAAAGTGAGTGTTGACATATTTTCTCCATTGAATAGTAATACCTAGCAAATACTAATATTGACAAATATTTTCTGTATATTGCTCTGGATAAGATGGCCTATGAAGTCTATTGTGAATGCTCGGAGAATTTCCAGGCCATTGACGTGGTAGAGGGGTTTAACAAGACTGAACTTTTAAAACTGACTCTATCACAGAATATATAGGTCATGTGGTTGTTTTCATGGCCAAAAAAAAAAAAAAATCACTAAGACTCTTTTCTGGATTAAAAATCCTCTGTAGTTGTATTTTTTCCATAAATAATTATTTACAAGAAAGTGAGTTGATTTGAGTGCTTCCAGATTCTCCTTTCATCCATTATGAGCACAGAATTTAATATCTTCTGTTCTGGAGCCTTCTCTACCCCCAACCCCCTTCTGTCCCCGGTTAGCATCTGTACAATGAAAGCATCAGGCTGAACTGCTTGTCAGAGGAAAGGAGCGATTCAAATGCAGCATCAGGAAGCCTACGGGGCCCTTTAGATGCCAAACATGACTTATTTAGGGGTTGCTATTCTGCCAAACAAATTATAGGACTCAGGAAGAGTCATTTTGCTCATGACTTTTAAATAGTGTTTATAAAATTTTAGAGGAAGCTCACTTACACTGAATACGAGGAAATATGAAAGAGGGACTGATACAGTCACTTGAAATCCAAGAAAAATAAGCCAGTGCCAAAACTGGCACCACCCAAACACTGACACAATCATAGAACAATGTTCCATGTTCTGCTTTTGAGAAAACAAACATTTTCAGCCATAAAATTTAGCAGAAATGGCAGATTCCCCTATTCTAAGTTTGTGACTTTTTAAAATGCTGAAGATACGTTGCTGGTTCTCAGCAAAGACCGGGAAATATATTGTGGCATGTGCTCCTGTCTGCATTCATGCTGCCCCCATGGTGACCCACTCCACCAATGGCTCAGAGTCACTTGCAACTTTCCAGATCTCCTCTCTCCTTGCTTCACAAAGGGTCTCCTTGCCACTTTTTTTGTTTAAAGATTTATTTATTTTACACAAGAACTGGGGTACGGCCAGATGTGTGGGAGGGTGAGAGAATTCACCAGAGACAGAGTGGAGAACAGAACAGGCAGACTGACAAAATACACTGCTGAGGGGAGCAGTGGGCGCAACAGGAGAGGTCTGCCACACCATGTGGGGACCCTCGCCAGCTGGGATGGAACCAGAGCTGCAGAGGCTGCAGACAGCTTCACAGCGCTGTGCTCAACCAACTATGCCACCAGGGGAGGTCCCTCCTTGTCACATTTATGTGCACACCTTGATGAGCTCAACTCTATCAGGAACATCATAAGCCTGCATTTAAACACTGTTTTCTTCTCTTCCTCTAACCACTGTGAACTTATTCAGACAAATATTGTATCTTTAACCTTTATATAATCAGGATATAGTATCTAGCATTTAAACCATTTGCTGATGATTGAATCAGAGGAAAAAGCAAGTATCTTTTAGGCAAAACTGGATAAATTAAAAAGAAAATTTTATTTTTGAATTCATGACTTTGATATAAAAGATTTTTGAAAACAAATGTGATGCTTGAAACAGCCCTGTTGGAGTTCAGAACTTGTCTGTTAATCTTTTATGGGGTTTCAACCTTGCTCATTTAAAAATTGGCATTTAGGGGCCTCCTTGGTGGTGCAAGGGGTTAAGGCCAACCTATGAAGCATGAGTTTGATTTCCCGGCCAGCCGGGGAGGTGACCCACATGGCATGGCAGACCTCTCCTGACTCGCCTGCTGCTCCCCTCAGCAGTGTATTTCAGTTAGTCTGCCTGTTCTGCTCCCCACTCTTTCTCTGCTGGATCCTCTCACCGCCCTCCCCCCCACATCTCTGGCCTGTACCCCAGTTCTTGTATGCATAAATCTTTTAAAAAATGGCATTTACTTGAAAATAGCAAAATCACAACTACCTCAGAACAGTAACAGTTTTGCCCAAAATTCTGTTAGCTGTGTTGAGAAATACAACTAGCTATAATCTGCAAATTCCATGTGGGGAAACAATAACTTCAAGAGGAAAATTAAATCGTCAAAGCATTTCAGCAGTAACTTAGGATGGCGGGGTCTTTTGCTAAAAACTACTTAGAACTTCTGGTAAGAAATAAATTAAAGCAATGAAGTGTTTAGTTCAACATAAATTTTCATGAAACATAAATCTTTCCATTAATATTTACTTTTTAACAAGGAAACTAAGTCTAGTGCTAAATGGGAAGGTGGATAGGCAGGTGGGAGGAATAAAAGGACAGTACCTGTTCTTTAAAACCCGTTAACTCAAGAACTGATTACAAAACTATCAGAATTCCTTATCAAATCATAAAGTTCTGTTGGTTGTTTTTCATACAGGGCTTATTTGATATATTATAGGAAATAACAATTGAGAAAGGGTGCAAAGATGTATAGTTTCTACTGGATAGTCTCTAGGTTCTGTGAAGTTCTTGAACATTCCTTAAGTACAACATAATAGTGGGAAGACAGCTAATCTACTGTTAAAGTTCTTTGGAAGTATCTCTGCCTGTGTATACTTTATTCAGATAGTGGTTTGAAATGTCCAGGTTTCCCTGGTTTACTATGTGTGTCTTTTGGTCCTCAGAATTCCCTTGCTAATGTACAGTCTTCCAAAACAAACCCTGAGAATTTTTTTCTAAACTATTTCAGCCTAAAAAATTCTATGTTTCTAAAGTGAACTCAAGGTTAGATTATAAGCAGTAGATTGGAGGATTTTAAAGAAAAAAAAAAGTGTCATTCATTCTATACTTTGGTATCAAAGCCACTGAAAGTGTACCTTGAAAAAAATTGTCTGTGAGAATTAATGACATATATTATTCTGAGCTTACAAGAGAAAATAGAGTTTAATGGTTGGGGTGCCAGAATGTTCTTTAATTAGGGGAGCACACTGAACTTAACTCTTCTACCTCATTAAGACAAGTTGAATTTTGCAGTAATAATTAGACTGGCTTATACATTTGTGTATGAACAAAATTCAAAAATGGACTCAGTCCATTTTTATAACTATTTGAAATGGTTTTGTGATTCTCATTTTTAATGCTGCAACTTCTATTTCTAGAAAGGATGATTAAAAGGAAACATTCAAGAAAATCAAATTGGCATAGCAGGAAAAATGTGCTCACTTTGAAAGGATTTTCAAGATATCCAAATTGAAAAGAACAGTTTTTCTGGCTTCTTATGTATATCTCTTAGTCTACAGAATTTGCCAAATTCTGGAGAATTCAGTTTAGGACAAAATAACCTTTATTCAAAATGGTGAATAGTTCAAAATTAATGCAACTTTTTTTTTTAATATTTAGAAGGCACTGAATGTTATCTCGTTTGTGCTCATGACATCTCTGTTAAGTAAATATTCTTGTCTTTGTTTACTAGAGGATGACCCTGAGGCTCAGAGGACTCACATAGTCACGTCTATTTAAGAATCAAACTTTGGACAAAAACTCTCAGTGACTCCAAGCTACAGGCCACATGTGTTAAAAATATTTAAGTTATTTACTGTCACCATAAAATCATTACTATATTGAAACTACTCCAAAATCTGAGCTAAAGCTGAGAAATGTCACAGCTGTGCCATTACCAACTGGTAGAGAAACTAAGTGTCAGGGAATTGGGGTTATCAAGAATTCAGGGGAATATTACAGGGGGCTACCCTCTAGTGAAAGATGTAGAGAGATCTCACTTGTGTTAGGGAGAAATTTTAGGCTCACATATTAATGCGTAGTTCAACAAATCCAGATTCTATAGTACATGTAACAGGAGGTTGTAACATCATTAACATGTCTCTGATCAATTATGGAGTAGATCTTCACTTTGTGTAACAATATTCTGGTTGTTTCTTCACTGATAATGGAAATATCAAGTTTAGGGCAAGAGAGTATGAAGAATATCAAGAACAAAGTTCCAATTTTCTTGGAAATGCTAATTTATAAGCAAGGACAACACATGTAAGCTATCAACCTTTCCAATCTATTTAATAAAATACTCTAAATTTCTGTTATTAAGATGAAATCTCTGAAGCCAGTTTCTTTTTTTAATTATTTTTTATTTTTATATTAATTTAAATTTTTTTTCTATCATTGTTCATTTTTAAACAATATTTGCTTCCCCCACCCCCTCAAGTGTAGTCCCCACAGAGTTTCCTTCACCAATGCACCCGTGCACCATCAGCGTAAAAAAATAACAGTACAAAACACAACAAAGCAAAAACAGGCACAGGGGACTGAGGTGATGGTGCACAGGTGCATTGGTGAAGCCACACTGTTTCTAATCTCTCTTTATAACCTAGGACTTAAAAACTGAATCAGTCAAGGAGTTGGTACCCTAAAATGTTTGAGGAATGAATCAACATGATAGAATTTACAACTTCTTACTTGGCTGTTTGCTGAGGTAATAATGATGCTAGGTGAATGAACATTTTAACAAAACTTCATGTTTTTGATTTTTTCCCAGTTAATTCTTTTTTTAAAGTTGAAGTGTTACTGATTTATATGGAACATTATTTACATTTCAGGTGTTCAGCCTTTAAAATCAACATCTGTGGAGCCTGGGACTTCCTCTTGTGGATGAGGCCAGTGGAGCCAGAAATAAAACCACCGGCTAAACCCAGGATCTGACAAGATGGCTGGGTGGCCCTGAATGATTATTAAGGAAAGCCAGCATTTTTTGGCAGAACCGGTTCCAGGCATCAAAGCAGAACCAGATGAAAGCAGCACCCATCATTAAGGTGGTCATTGCTGGCTCCAGGATAGCCCTTTTGAGGGAAGGACTTTTCAACTTGAACTATGCCTTCCAGAAGAATAGCCAATGGCAGTTCCAAAAGTATGTTTCATAACCAAAATTTATCACATTAATGTAGACAAGTTGGGAAGAATATGTTTAGATATTTTGAAAGATAAGCGGTCTTCAGCACTGCAGATCCATGCAGTTCTGTTATCGATCCAGGCTTTGTTAAGTGCTCCCAACCCAGATGATCCATTAACAGATGATGTCGTGAGCACTGGGAGACCAGAGAAGCCCAGGCTGCTGAAACCGCTAGAGCATGGACTAGGCTGCATGCCATGAATATTTAAATTGATCTCATCATAAAGTGAGCATCACTTCTGTTCTGCCAGACTTCTTCATTTTTTGTTGCATTTAATGGACACAGCCTTATCAACATTACAGAATAAAAGCCCAGACCTCTTGTTCTTTGGTGATGAAATGCACATTAGCAAATCTATGCCTGTCTTGATTCCTTGTTGCAAAGCATGAGCAGAGGCGACTAGTATCATCTGGATTGTTGTGAAATGTTTAAAAGCAGTGGACCCTCCTCTCTGCTTTGCTTTATGCTCCCATTATGGTTTGAGCACTGTGAATGAAGTTTTTGTCAGGGTTAGCTGCAGGATTGTGGGCGATGTTTATTATTTTTTGAGGGAGTAGTTTTATTTTAATTTTATGGACTCCCTTCCCCCCTTTTTACAGTGATTTAATTGCATTGGTAAAAGCAGCTAACCAGTTCTTTAGAATGTCCTCTCTAGCCAAGTCTAACTTTATATAGATGCTGTAGATGGACAAGCTTGAATGAACCAAAATGGGAACATTAAACAAACCTCACAGCCCTCACTAATAACACGGTGACCTAGCTGTCAAGTATAGAATCCTCCCTTCAAGAAAAAGCTCAAGACCACTTTCTATGGCTTGTCAGGAAACTTCTGTAAATCTTATGGTTCAGTAAAATATTTTTCGCTATTCTAAAGAAAGAATGAAATAAAATCAGCAGCTGTATATACTACCTTGTGTTCGCCACCAGAATTCTGGTTTCCACGTATCACCATGCAGTTGACCCCTTTCACCTTATTTCCTATCACCTTTCCCCTTCCTTCTGTTAAATACTGTTTTGTTCTTACTGTCTAAAAGTTTTTACAAAACTTCATGGTTTCAGAAAAATTGCTGTGGACTTCACTTTTATAGGTATATGTTGCTTAACTGTTTGATTCTGGAATTATGGACCAGCCATTGTCTGACATTTTTTTTTCACGTTTCAAGATATTAATTAGTGTAAACCCCAACCCAATACACCAACGTGGTTTTGTGCATGTAGGGAATTATTTCCTGGTTAAATGGAAAATGCTATGGATGGCTTCTGCAAGGCTTTTATTTTAAGCAGCTTAATAAGGAAATATTCCATTTAGAAGTCTGGACCCCTTCTTCCTTCAGTTCGCTGTCATCTACATTCACTAAGTAGAACTTGTACTGCTTACTGGGACCCAGTTTGTTCCAAGGTTCTGGGTTATTCTTTCTGTCCCAATTAACATCTGGATTGGACAAACCCAGGTGCATGACACACAGCTCTGTTCCAGTACCTCTGGCTCCAGTAAATACAAAGAGGGGATCAAGCTGGGAGGATTCTTGGCCTGAGGATCTTGAGGATCATGACGATGGGAGAGGCCTTGGGCCGGGAAGGAGAGGAGAACAAACCTTCAAGGCCCAGGACTCCATTGTCTTATTATTTAGACAGATTGTACTCAAGTTTTTTTTGTTTGTTTTGTTTTGTTTTGTTTGTTTGTTCGTTTTTTGCTGTAGTAAAGAACACTCTGGAAACACCTTCAAGCAATATTACACTTTACACTTTCTATTTGATTTGGATTTTTCATGACTTCTTAGTGACTTTCCCGAGGGGTGAGTTTTTGTTTGGTTGCATGCTTTGTACAGAAAGAACAAGGTTACCTTATTACTCAAGTTCACATTTGCATTTCTGCTGAGGAGCAGTGACACCATGTCCACATGTCCTTCCTGAGCTGCGAGATGGACAGAAGCAATTCCTTGCCGGGTAACTGCATTTGCATCAGCACCATATTCCAGCAGAGTTGTCGCTATATCCATCTGGTTCTTTTTGGCAGCAATGTGCAGTGGCGTATAACCATTCTGTCAACACAAAACACTTGGTCACATGCCCAGCAACATGATAAAAATGTGTACAGAGCACCTTCAAATTTTCTAGCAATTTTCTTTCATCGTTTTAACAAAAACATGACTTAAGTAAGCAAACACCGATAAATCAAGCAGTGTCATTAGTGTGGTGTCCTCAAGTCTCCGCCACGTCTGAGGAGGGCACATATACTACAGATAGTTTAATGCAAGTGTCAGAGACCTCCTGGAATACAGAATTTCTTCTTGCAGGCAGTTATGTTAGTAGATGGTCAATGGTAACTTGCTTTATTTAAACTGAAGATAAGAGGAAAACAACAAACACTCCAGCACCACTGGGGCATGTTCAGAGCTATTGTTCTACCTTTAAAATCCATTTAATGGTCATCTATCGCTTACCAATTGAAAATTTTACTCTTCATGGTAATATATTCTGATATTTATTTCCATTTGCACCTCTGATTGCCTCTTTTATGAAACCCACATTTCTATGCTATGCTTCAGCTTAACTGACTTCCCAGACAACACACAGCTCAGTTGCTGTCTTGTTTTAGGCTTCCAAAAACACTATTTTCAAAAATGCCCTTGGGGCCAACATCTATCAGTGGAAATTCAGCTCAATGGTCAGATCCTCCTAAAGTCTTCTACCTCTTCTCCCCTCCTACACCCATTTCTCACCCTACTGACTGCAATAACAGTCCTAAAGATAGGGCCTCCCTGGTGGTGCAGTTGGTTGAGCAGCGCACTGTGAAGCTGTCCACAGGCTCTTCAGCATGAGTTCGAGTCACCACTGGCCAGGGAGAAACCCACATGGCGCAGCAGACCTGCTGCTCCCCTCAGGAGTGTCTTTGGTCCATCTGCCTGTTCTGCTCCCTGCTCAGTCTCTGGTGAATTCTCTTACCCTCCAACTCTGACTTGTACCCCAGTTCTTGTATAAATAAATTTTAAAAAAGTCCTAGAGATATTAGGGGGCCACTAGATATTAATATATACTATTACTTTTGTTTATACATGGGTTTCTTCCCACAAACATATAAATTTGTTGAGAGTATGTGTTGTGTTATGTCTGTCTTTGTATCTAAGCACCTCAAAATGACTGATGAATCTTCATAAATTGAGTCAAGTTGAGTTTTAAGAACATTCTGGGATCCTTCTCTTGGCTGACCTTTGATGCTCAGAGGTAGAGGCAACCAAAATTCCTTTGATAAACTGTTAATTAGCTGTGACATAGGAACCCTGAAAGACCTCTCTTCTGAGAAAGAAATCTTTCTGCCTTGGGAAATCTTTTACTTGTTCACAGTTATTTAAGAGAAATTCAAGATTATATATTGAGATGGATTTGACTGGCCATATAAAATGTGCCAATGGCAAATTAAAATATTTTAAACTAGATTAAAAGATCAGAGGATTCATATTTGGGAATGTGATCTAGATCTAAATAACAGAAGAGTCAGAATCTTCCTAGGCCATATGGATAGGCCAGAAACAGCACAGAGGGAGGTCCCAGCTGCTGCTCCACTGATCAAATTGCTTACTGCAATTAACCCATTTTTAAGTCACTGGCAAGTCCTAGTACAACAGCATTTCTCACTGGAAAGACACCCTTTCTACAATCTACTGAAGAGGGCTTAGGCTGTAGGCTATCAACCCATGAAAGGAAATGTCACATTTAGACTCTTTCTGAAACCAGCCTCTGCCAAATGGGATGAGCCAGGGCAGATCTTCTATCCCTATTTTTAGTTTTGACATGTTGCCATCTGGAAACTCCAGCTGACCTGGGAAGTATTTGACCCTCTGCTTAGAAAACACCCTTCAGAGATGTCTTTAGAGTTGAATGCATAGCAACTCTATGTGAGTGACAGGAGCGGGTAAGGTGTTTCACTAACATCTCCACCCTGCATAAAAGAAAAAAATCACAAGGGAGTGCTAAAATAGGAAATATGATTAGTCAATATGTCTAACACTAGCTAATTAGAGTATGTAAAGCAAGATAGAGTTTAGTTTCTTATTATGGATCTAATCTCTTTTTGTTTTTGCTGCTGACATAAATTTCAGGTAGTTGCTTTTCAACCCCAAATGATAAAACAGCTCACTATCCTCTAAGATGTGATGGTCCTCTTGATTACTTCTAATTCCACCCAAAAACCCTAGGTCCTAAAATACACTAAATAAGAGAAGCTCTGGAATCTCTGTAATGAGCACACCAATTCTAGACAAGTTACTCATTATCAATGAGTGGTTTATCCTGAGCTCCTTGCCTGAGATACAAAGGAAAATATAAAGCGAAGGGGAAACAATTGATAGTCATGTAAGAATGGACAGTTAACCTCAGAAAGACTTAAATATTTCAAATAATAGCTTATCTTGAGACCTGTAATGGAATTTTCTGAATTTCCTAAGTTCTTTCTAGTTTCTGGAGAGTAAAACAATTCTCGCTTGACATATTAAAGGAAACAGATGCATTTATCAGAAGGGAAATAAAATAGTGAGATTCAACTGTAGAATAATCTTAGTATTCTTTTCTTCTTAATGCAGAGGACAAAGTGCTTTTCAACTGAGTTTTTGCAATTTACTATGAAAACAAAGCAAATGTAATTTTTAATTATCAAAGTTATATATTTACATCATTCTTTTCTAAGATCATTCATAATCTATAATAGGTTATATCCATAAATACAGTAGATATTTTATGGAAGATGAAATTGACAAACAAGTCACAATCTCTCCTGTAATTAGTGACAAAGTTATATGTGAGCTCAAGCCAATTCTCTTTGTACCAGAGTAGCTAGCCTTCCTCAGGCAGCAGATCTGGTTAAGTGGAATATAGAAGCCCAACTACATTTGCAGCACTACCACTCTATGTCCCTATTCCTAAACATCACATCATGTTTCCACAACATGTATGAGTAGGAAAGTATGTTAGCAAATCTAAATAATAGTTGAGAAGGCAAGAAGAAATCTTCACATACTCTAAGAGCCAAGGCTGCAAAGCAAAACTGAAGTTACCATGTCATATCAATATACTAATACTGCCCTATTGAACCTTTGTCCTTCATTTCTCACCATTGCCAGGAACCAGAAATGCTTGAGCTTCCCTAAAGGAGGCTATTAGTCTATTCTATAGTCAATCTCCTTCCTTCCTTAAATAAAGGAACCTAGGGAATCGAGTGTGGGAAAAACTACATTTCCCAACATCCCTTGCAGATAGTGTTGGCCAATGAGATATAAGGAGAAATGGTTGGGTAGAGTTTCTGGAATGCCCAATTGCTTGACTTTCTTTTCTGCCCATAGTTTGAAAAGGGGATCTGGCAATCTAAGCAACAACAATGTCCGGAGGGAAAGACAAAGACAAAAACAAAAAACAAAACACAGGGAATTTCCCTCAACACTCTGGAAACACTGGACCATTATCAACTACTGCCTCCCTCCTGACTATGACATGAGAATAAAAACAGTCTCATCAGTTTAAACCAATGTAGTGAAATTTCTTGTTTCCTTCAAGCAAATGAAGCTAATCCCTAACAGAAATACTGGCTTTACTCAGGATCAAAGACTAGAAAATATTCCTGACCAGGATCACTGCCATAAAAAGCAGGGATGGTTGGAGATAGAGTTACAGACTATTATGGAGATGGAGTTACAGACTATTATGGAGTCAATTGAGCTATAAGAATGAGAATCAATGTTTCATTACACAAGTTTGTGTTCATTCATTTGACTATAAAAGATATGTCAAAGGCTGAGAGGCTATTGGAAGGAATGAAAGGACTATATTTTAACTCTTTGTTGAAGATATTTGAAGTTTTGTTTGACATATATGAAGTTAGAAATCAACTGCTGACCTGTTTAAGAGTTATTTGTGGATGGAAAGGAAAAATGAACGCATTTTGTTGCACTTAGTATCTTACAACCGTGTCAGTTCTAAACTGCTTGGTACCAGTTCTGTCAAAATTAATATTCTCATATGAGGAATGAATAGTTCACTTGTTATTTTCCATTTGCCAACCAAGAACATGGGGTTATTTATAAGAAAAGTGGCCCAGGTTCAAAGGGGTATCAAATAAATGAAAATGAAATGAACACCCATTAAATTTAATTATAAAATTTTCCCATTTTAAAAATGGTGGTAAACTATGCATAACATGAAGCTTATCATTTTAACTACTTTTTTTCAAAAGGACATAGTCAGTCAAATGGCATTAAATACATTCACACTATTCTCTAACCATTATCACCATCAATCTCCAAATGGAAATTCTAACCATTAAACATTAACTCCTATTTCCTCCTGTCCTGATACCTTGGCAGGCAACATTCATTTTTCTGACTCAATTTATGTGAAATCATACAATATCTGTCCTTTTCTGTGTCTGTTTTTTTAGTGCAATGTCTCTGAAGTTCTTCTATGTTGTCGCACATGTCAGAATTTCCTACCTTCTTCACACTGAGTCATATTCCATGATATGTATATACCCCATTTTGCTGGTCCATTTTTCCTTCAATGGTTCCTTCCACCTTTAAGCTATTGTGAATAATGCTGCTATCCATTTTTTTTTTTTTTAGAGAGAAAGTGTTCCCTAAAGTCACAGCTTGACTTTACAATAAAAAGGGTGCTTGTCAGGGCTAGAAATTATGGGGGTGAGAAAGGGAATCACATTAAGATGAAATCACATTCAGATGAAATGAATGTTTGGAAGACTAACTTCAAATTGTTGATTTCAGTGGGTACAATTCTGGTAGGAGATGATTGAGAAATACAGGGTGAGAGTTTCTGAGGAGAGATACTTGTCAAAGGTAACATACTCTAAATGGTAAAAGTATCTGATAACTTTATACTCATAAAATATCCAAAGTAATCTAGAGCAGTCCAAGTTCATTGATTTATGTTAAAAAGGGATTAGATCTAAACACCAAGGTTAAAGGACTGCACAGTAGCTGGCCTGAAGTGCAAGAGTTATAAACAAATGTGTGAAAAGTGTTAGGGAGGCTGCAGTATTAAGTATAATAGTATTAAGTTAAAAAAAATTAGATGTCATTAAAATTGTGCTTTGTGGGCCTCCCCCAGGACGCAGAGGGTTGAGTGAAGAGCTGTGAAGCTGTCCGAAGCCTCTGCAGCGCAGGTTTGATTCCCAGCTGGCCTGGGAGATTCCCACATGGCGCGGCAGACCTCTCCTGTTTCACCTGCTGTTCCCCTCAGCAGTGTCTTCAGTCTGTTTGTCTGTTCTGCTCCCTGCTCTGTCTCTGGTGAATCTTCTTACCCCACTGCGCCTCGGACCTGTACCCCAGCTCTTGTATAAAAATAAATAAATCTTTAAAAAAAATTGTGCTTTGTATCATTTCAGCGTTCTCTGATCACAGCTACCTGCTTGATAATAGAGAATGTATGACACCAACAGCACTCTATTAACCTATGTTTATATCAATTCTTCTTTGTGATTTGCCTCTCAGATCAGAACACTGGAGAAATAAGAAAATCATCTACTCTACGCCTCTGAGTATCTAAGTTGACCACGTCTCAAAAATTCCCTAGTAAGAATAAAGATTCTCCTTAGCAATAGTAAAAACACATAAGCAAAAACTCCCAACCTATTTTACAAAGATAAATAAAGAATGCAAAGGACATGTTTGTGGCCAGGAAAATGTACCACATATTTTATAATGTTGACACATTAGCACCTTCTCACTCTCATTTTCTGCTTATGCTTTTAATTGGCAGAAGAGTACTTCAAATTCTTTTCCTCTCCAGGCATAGATGTCATGGATGTTTAAGGAAGAACTAACAAGAAATATTTATCAAATATCTAACACATTAGTCGACTAAATAACTGAAAGCACAGATTTCTTCAGGAGCTTGTAATCTCTGTGACTCTAAAGTGGTATCTAAAGGAGCAAGGCGCCATAGATCAAGTAGAAGTAGCTGCATATAGAGAGCTGATGGGCACTGCCCGTCAGTCTCTTCATTCTGTAGAATAACAGGTACCTTTGCGGCCGCATGAGGTGAGGCTCCTTGGTCCAAAAGCAGAAGGGCCACTTTCTGATTATCGTAATGAGCAGCTACATGCAGTGGAGTTAGTCCGCTCTGAAAACACGTGCAGAAACAACAACCAGTGTCAAAAGTGTTTGGACATCTGAGGTCTAGATTTAGAAGACAGGATTAAATTGAATACAATTCAGAGTGTTGTTTACAATCCAGTTTCCACAATACTTGGGCTCCAGCATTTACCTCCAATTTCCCAAGCGTTCTTCTTCCTATGAGACTTAAATATTGTTTAGTTATAATTTAGGTGGCTGTTGGTGAATATTAGCAAGTGTTTATTTTGTTAGCATGGCAGTGGCCTGTCATAGGGGAGCGGATGGCCTCATACCTTCCCAGAAGCATCTGGAGATGCACTTTTCTGTAATAGGAGATTGGCTACTTCAAGCTTCCCATATTTTGCTGCCACATGAAGAGGTGTAAATCCTTTCTGAAAAAAGAAACATAAAAATAATGAACAGATATGACTAAAAGGCAGGGGTTTTCTGGAACTGATGAATTATTCTAGTAATGAAGAGATGTTAAGTCTGCATTTAAGAACCCAAACTGGTAGGTAACAGAGTCCCCTTACCAACAAAGATGAGCAGGATAGCTAATGAAATCTATCTCCCTTTAATGGCTGAGCCACACATGCCATTACTTCTGGGACTAAACAGACATGTGACCAGGAGGACATGGGAACACTGGATTGGTGTGGTTTTCTAGGGCCATTCTGGGATTTTATTCTGTAGGAAGAATGGGTTACAAGGTTCTAGGCCCAATTTGGAGGGTTTAGGAAAACTCAGAGCAAATCTGGACCTTCTATAATATCACATAACCAGCCTGAATCCCTTCTCTTCCCCATTCCCTATTTTCACATGTATATACATATCCCTATGTACACCCTGATCTTCAGGAGTAGGAGCCAGAGGTCCTCACCCCTTAACCTCCATGGTGAGCTGAATAACAGCACATAGGTCTAGTCTACTAGTTTGTGAGAATTGTATACTAAGAGTTGAGTAGTTGCTTTCAAGTCCTACAAGAATCTGGTTATCAATTTGTCAGCTAGCATATACCATTACAGAAGGCCCCAAGCATGAGACTGGCAGATCATCATAACATTTGACCTCATGAGACTATAGCAAATATGTGCCAATGGGTAGATGGCATGGTGGAAGGCCTGGGGTATTTAAACCCTACCACCTATTATTCTTTCTCATAGTAAAATGAGATCCAGGAATTTGTACTTTAACTCTACTGCAGAGCCTACGGAGTTACAAAGGGTGAAGTTTGAGGTAGTGTTCATGTATTCAGATAGTTTTCCAAGTATTCATAATTATTATAATTATTGTCTCACTGATCTAACCTTGAAGTTTCTTATCTGCACTCTAATAGGAGGGTGCAATACCAACTTCTAGCTTTCTGAGATATACCATAGGCCAATTCATTTTGCTATCATTCTTGATAGCTTGATATCATATCATTCCAAGAAAAATGAGCTCAAGATTTTGCATTCTGCACCAGCACCAGCAGATCAACTGTGGTCGGTTACTTCTTTAAGGCATCAGAGTTGAATTAAAAAGAAAATGGAGCAATGTATTTCAGTCAATCTGCCTGTTCTGTTCCCTACTTTGTCTCTGGTGAGTCCTCTCACCCCCCACACCTCTGGCCTGTACCCCAGTTCTTGTATGCATATTTAAATAAATCTTTAAAAAAAAGAAAAAGAAAATGGAACCATAAGTCAGACAACAGAAAGATCAACATCAAACAAAAATAACCCAAGAATTCACCCCCAAATTTGAAAATGTTACAAAAGCATCAACTGAGGTTTGATAATGTGGTCTGTATAACTGACCTCAGTGAGGAAATCTGAGGCTGTGTATCTGATATCAACAAATATCTGATATCAACAAATTTTCGAGATATCAATGAAGTTCATCAGAAGATAGTTATTGAAGAACTAAGGAGACACACACACACACTCTCACACACACTATTTACTAGCCTGCCCCTCCCAAGGGTTTTGACTACATGGGATCACTAGTGTAGATGTTGCTGTATAGCTTTTGTACCTATTACCCCACCAGGATCAATGAGCAGGATGTATTTTGGGGGAGAGAGCAGGATTCCAAAATTTGCTTTCTTACCTTTGTTGTTATAGATAAAGATGCGCCATGATCCAGAAGGAATGCAGCTACATCTTCATGGCCCTCTCGGGCCGAAAGGTGGAGCGGGGTATACCCAGAAGTCGTGGCTGAATTTGGAGATGCTCCTTGCTGCAACAGCTGTTGTACTATATCCGCCTTCCCCAATCGGGCAGAAATGTGGAGTGGGGTTTGGTCATCCTAAATGGCAAGGCAGAAACACAAGGCTGATGAGTTGAGAAAATGATGGTGTCATCATGAAAAATAAAGTGAATTTAGTTGCTTGCTATCAGGGCCACTTTCAACTTTAATACTAAAGAGAATCCCATTTCTCTTTTTCTGCAAGATTCAGAAAGGTGAAGATGGAAGATCTTAGCACCTTAAGTACCTTATGAGGAACCTATTAATATGAAAATGGTAAAGGGTGTTTCTATCTACAAATTATTCTCACTACCACCTACATCCTTTATCAGTCATTAACCTGAAGTGACTGCTTTTGCAGCAATAAGGAAATTTATCCTGGTGAAACTCAAATATCTGGGAGGTCTGATATACCTCAACCAGTTGTTATGAACTTATATGAAATGAATTATTTCATTGGTGCTGTCTTCCCACAGCCAAAAGCAGAGGGAGAGGAGGGAACAATAGGGTTTGGAGATACCTCGGTGCAAAGGCTCCCAGACAGCATGACAGCATGGCTGGGGGGCTGAGCGAGCATAGCAGCATGTGCCATGGGTGCCTATACTGACCTAGGGCATGAAGCACTCGGTAGGCCTGTACCCAAAGGGAGAGGGGCATCTTTGCCCAACATGCCCAAAGTGGTGCTCCAGAGAGAAATCTCCTACTAGAATGTGAAAAAGTCCTGGTGTATATAGGGGAAATAGAGAGAAGAGGCTAGAACATAGGGCACTTTTAAAAAATAAACAGGATGAGGGTTAAGGTCAAAGAAGGAGGGTCTTTGTAACCAGTAAGAAGAATGGGAGGAGTTAGAGGGGATGCCACAAGGAAGAAGAGAATATTGAAAGCAGGAAAATACAGTTGCCAAAGAAAAATCTCATCAAACTCAAATACTGCCACTACTACTACAAACTTACTGATTCCTTATATGTCTCACCTCTGTTTTAAGTACTCCACCTACATTAGCTCATTAATTATCAAGACGATGCTATGAATTGCAACTATCATTATTCTCATTTTCTATATGCAGGAACCAGAGAAGAAAACATGGCCCAGAACTGCTAATTAATGTATCAAATGTGACACAGCTACTGAGTGGACCTAGGCCCAAACCCAAGTAGTCCACTGAGTCAAGTAGTCAGGCTCTTAATTGTGATTCACACTGCCTGCTTAGTGAAATGATAACTATAAATCCTAGCCTCAATTTCAGCTTGTGTGGGAAAGCATTCCTTAGGCAAGAAGCTTTATAGGTAACTAAAGATACTCATTGATGTGAGATTTCTTGAAAAGCTGGAGTACAGCCTAGCTTAGCCATTCCATTTAACTGATTTAGTGGATTAATCAAATCCCCTAGAGTAGGGGTCAAAACAGAATGATCCAGGGACCAAATCCAGATGCCACCTGCAATTGTAAGGAAGGTTCTAGTGGAATACCTCCTGTCCACTGCTCATGTGTTGCTTGTTGTTCCCTTTGCTCTACAACAGCAGAACTCAGCTACTGTGACAGACAGTGCATCCTACAAAGACTAAAACATTTACTATGAGGCCCTTTATATGAGGTGTGCTAACTTCTGTCCAGATCCTCTGTAAAATCCACTAAGTGGCACCACAATACACTGGACACTCATTCTGAGGACTGTTGCCTAGAATATCACAGTCTACACCCACCTGTGGGTTTTATAACAAAAAGACCTGGTTGTGTTTGTTCCCAAGGTAGTATATTTGTACCAGCTACTAGTTTGTACTATATTTGTACTCATTGCTTTAATTATACAATTAAACAGTATGTAAAGAGGTTTTATATATATATGAAAGGAAAGGCTTTATTCTTCCTTAAAAACACTAAATTGAAACTTTGGAGAGAAGTTGATAGAAGTTGATTTTGATAGAAGTTGATTTTAAAAAATATGGTCCAATTAGTTATGGGTGACACAGCTGACCACATAGGGGAGGAATTTAAAAGTTCTAGAAATATTCCATGCTAACATTTCAGTTTCTCTACACTTGAGACTAGAAACTATAGATCATGGAAATGAATGGCAACTAAATGTGTATTTATATTTCCTAGGTTAAAATGAGATGCTTAATTTTTAAAGCATTGAAGTATTTATGATTCCTGACCTGAACTACCCATCCAGGAGTGACAGAAAGGCAAGTTTCTTTTACAGGTTAAACACCTGCAGAGAATGAAGGGCTCAGATTCAACCCTGACCTCCTTCATTGTAAAAGCAGATCCCTGGTCTACAGTTTCACAACTTCAGGAGAAAAAGCAAAAGCTTCTTTTTTCCTTTTGTGGCTGTGACAGCTGATATATAAGTCAACCAGAAGATCTTAATTATGCTTTGAAGCTGGACTTGTTCTAGAAGCTTTGGGCATAAGCCCTTTTTCATAGAATGCAAAGAACTCTGACCAAGTCTAGGTTCAGTTTCTAATCTGTAAATGCCAGGGACACAAAGTTCTTTCTGGCAAAATGTCCTTGTTCTGTTTAATTCTGTTCAATAATTGAGTGGACACATGTACAGGGAAGGATTCTTTTACAATAGCACTTGGTTGGAGACTTTTGTTCTTGGAGGTTGTTGACTATTTTTAAACAGTGTCCTTAGAAGAAACCATGCATATCTCTAAAGGTTTTATTAAAACCAAAGTTTTTTCCCTCACAGCCAAGGATTTCTGGTGTCACACGTACCTTAGCTTTGGCTTCCACCTGAGCTCCGTCCTGTACCAGGTACCGCACGACCTCAGCTTGGCCGGATCGAGCAGCCATGTGCAACGCTGTTTCTCCTCTCTGGGGAACAGGAGCCAAAGTAAATTAGCTGTAGCTCTGAAGACAAGTGGTGTGTTTTATTTGCATAAAGCTTATGATGGGGGAAATTTTTTTTTTTTCAATTAAAAAGACAGTCCCAGCCACTTCCTTATTGAAAATAGGAAGGATAAGAAATTAAATGTGCAGGACTTTCACAAGGACCCAGGCCCATCGTGGAAGGGAGCCTAGTCAGCTGTGATGTCAGAAATGTTGCTCAATTACCTCCCAGGTAGCCTCATGGAAGATGAAAGGTGAATGTGCTCAGGAGCTGAGCAAGAGGGCAAAAGAGTGAAACTGGGCAGGTGGGGAGTGTGTGAGGAGCCAGGCCACGCCCTGCCCCAAGGAGGCAGCTGCTCCTGGCACTGCACACGCTGCAGGAATTGTACAGGACACCAGCTGGGTCACACCACACCTTAATTTCAAAAACAGTGGCAGTTTGCGTATTTGTATAATTCTTTGGGCATAATACGGACCACAAAATCAGAGTTAAAACATAAACCAGAATGCACTCCTGAGGCTAGACTCAGCTTGTCTGCTGTTGTGTTCTCTGCTTTATCACCAACAGACCCGTGTCCTAGTGTTTGGGCATTATCCCTAGGGGATAGGGATGTTTTCTTTGCCACTGGACTCCTCTACAAATCCCTCTTTTGTAACAAAGAAACTTTCAGATTATCTGTTCATTTGCTTAATAAAAAAATTCAAACAATATAGAAAACATGAATAGATCAAAATGAAAAAGGGCTACGAATCTAATATATTCTCTCCCACAAGTGATGGTCACCTTTAAATTGCTTTTGTTAACTGAACTTTGCTTTATAAGACACCCATCTCCAAGGTACAACATACAAAGTCTCATTTCACATTAAACTCAGTGTTTAGGAAAGGCATCGAGGATACAGTTCACCATATACAGAGTGTTCTCTTAGCGGAGGAGACATTTTTTCCCTGGCCTTAGTACGAGGAAAGATTGCATTTCAGTTGTTTCTACCCTGTGATGTGCTGATTTGGAACACAAGAAGACAGTCTTAGTTGAGGTCCACCCTTAGGTCTGCGCAGGACCTCATGACTTGTCCTTTCTGTGCCAGGATGTTGCTTGTTTTATTTTTACTTCTTTGGTGCTAATGAGACCAACTAGTGTTTTATGTTTGTGGTCTGGTGTCTAATATTGTTATGATGTCAAATTTAAAGTCTTGTAAAACAATGTCAAATGCCACATGCAGAGCGAGGGTGAGAAGTTACTCCTCTGTTATTTACTCAGAGAGTCTCAGGGCTCTGCAGAGCGATGTGGGGAAATCGCATGGATGACCTATGAGCTGAGTCCCGTGGGTTTGCATGACACGGTCCAACACACGGAAGGAAAATTACTTTGAAGTTACTTAAAATTATAGTAATGATGGCATTTGAACCATTGCCTCAACAAATAATACTTCTTAATGATTATATTCTAACATAAGCTCACCTCGTCCACATTTTTCAAAGCATATGGCTAGTAGTCATCCACCTATAAGCTTAATGGGTGAAATCTGTAAATCCTAATAATTTGTGACCAATTAGCTATTAAATGAACATTCTTAGAAGTAATGGAAACCACAGATATTCTCAAATTTTGTCCTTTTTTTTAAGTAGTCAAGTTAAATAGCAATTAATTTAATCATAATAAGTAGATAAAAACAGTCAGTTGCTTAATTACTCACAAGTGGTCCTTTCTTGTTGTATGAATACTTACCACATTAGTAGTGTTTGGTGAGGCTCCATGATGCATTAGTTGTGATACAATATTTACATGCCCCATGAAGGCCGCAACATGGATTGGGGTAAGGCCCGACTGGGGAGGAAAGTGGGAAATGTCAGCTAATCGGGCTTATCACGAAGAGGTTTTGTCTTCCTATCTGCCAGCATCCACCCATTTTAACATAACTGATTACAAGATAATCAGGACATTCACCACTGTCATAGACTCTATAAGGCAAATGTGCCAGTACACAATCATTTCCCTAAGGCAAGTTCCATCATTATGATAGGCCTATGTCATATGCATTAAAGGAAAAAGATTTATTTCATACATTTCTATGAAAACAAATTAGAAATAATTTTGATTTTTTTTTCCCCCTTTGCTACCAAACCTTTCTTATTCATTCATGACTGTGTGGAGGCAAGGAAAGATAGTATAATCACATATACAAATCAACTTTTATTTCAGATTCTATTCCAGCTTTTAAAAATGATTCCTGTGGCCTCCCTGGTGGCGTAGGGATTAAGCCTCAGCACTATCACCACTGCAGCCTGAGTGCGATGCCTGGCCAGGGAGCTAACCCACATGGCACAGCAGACCTCTCCTATCTCATCCACTGCTCCCCTCAGCAGTGTATTTCAGTAGATCTGCCTGTTCTGCTCCCCACTCTGTCACTGGTGAATCCTCTCACCAGCACCCCCCTCTGGCCTACACCCCAGTCCTTATATGCATAAATAAATAAAATCTTAAAAAACAAAACCAAAAACGATTCCTATGTACTCAGAACTCTATTATATATATTAAAGAACACGATGTTAACACAATGCCATCCCTCTGAAAAATAAGCAAATCAGCATTAATAGTTCAGTTAATTTTTAAATTTTATGAGTATTCTAAATTAAGACAGTAGAACCAAGGCAACAATGGTCACTAAGAATAGACCTTAATTTTTTAGGTTTACTTAAAATCTCCCCCACATCCATAACATTTGTGCTTTTTATATTAGGCAATTCCATTTTTATTTTTCAGAATTTAATACTTTTTGCAACATGAATATCATCTTTTGATAAAAACATTTAATGTGGCTTAAAAAGCTAACATGTTTTTAGAAAGAGAAGCAAGAGATAATTGATGTCAAGAGAAGTCTGAGAAATGTCAAAAAGCATGTGAAAGGAGTTTTCTATGATAAAAGTAAAGTAAAGAAAGAAGAGGAAGAAATCTATTTAGCCAGACTTCAAATAGTGAGAACTAAGGAAAATGGGGAAAAGGAGAATTCTGTTAGAATTTGGCACCTTTTTTTCAACCGCAGGGGAGTCTTTGGAATATATGAAGGCAAAATCCTCTTCTGGATCTGATCTGCTTTTTAAAGCTCTTAGGGAGCACAGGACTGGCAGTAGTACCTCCTTACAACTGGCTGACCCCTCTGGAGGCTTATTCAAACATCAGGCAAATATCTACTTTTATGTCAGAGGCCATTCTGATTTTTAAAAAGGGATGTCACCATTGAGAATCAGTATTATTTCATAATTAAAATAACAGGGTACCTACCATGAAGCCATATGATTAATAAAAGAGCAAACTTGTATTAATATGTTCAACCATTTATTACTTAAAAAAATTGAATGTTACAAGCCCAGGCAAGTATTTCAATTGCAGTGAAGAAACTGAGGCCAGGCAGCAATTACCACACTAAATCTTAATTGTTATGTTTGTTTCAAATCCTACAGTCTTCACAGATTAATTCAAAAAGCTTTACTGAATGATGTACAATGGGGTCTACTTTGTTGTGACCATATAAGGGTCAGCAACACCCAGCCCTGCCTTGAGGGAGCCTGAAGTTTCTGGGGAGCAGGGAGGCTGCTGGGTCGTAAGTAAGAGAGCCAGACAAGCGCTCTGATGAAATACACACTGAAGAGGTAATAATTGGGAGGACCAAGGAACACTTAGTCCACGCAAGAGGGTGGTGGTGGTGGGGGGGGTGTACCTTAGAAAAGATACCAGACCTGGTTCTGAAGGATGTGCAGGATTAGCCTGGCAATGAGGGTGTGGCACATGGAAGGTACTGAGCTGTGGAGGTGACTAAAAGGGCATCTGGTCTAGGGAAGCACTGATGGCTAGAATCCAGAGACTAGTGCGGTGGCGGAGGGGCTGGGCTGAGGGGCTGAGGATAAATGCCTAAGGGTAGACGCCAGGCTTGGTGTGCTGTGTTGTAAGTTTCTTAGACTGTTTCTGTGAGTTCTATGCTGGTTTGTAAGAGACCTATGGCTTATCCTTTACTTACTTTAGCAAATCTGAGTTTCACGAAGTCTGAGATTTTATAGAAACCAATCCTCAACTGCACCAACACATAGAGGTTGTGTTATGCAGGATTCCTCGACCTTGGCAAATTAAACATTTTGAACCAGATCTGTACTTGGGAGGCTGATCTGTACTTGGTAAAATTCTTAGAGCATCTCTGTTCTTTACCCACTCCATACCAGCAGCGCCATCTAAATGTGACAATCAAAAAAAACCTTGGGAGATTGCCACACATTCCTTGGGGGGCAAACCTGCCCCCAGTTGAGCAGCAGTGCATTAATGGATTTCATATAAATGATGCTTCCAGTGGTCGTGCCACTCACCTTTGTCATGATATGTGGTGTGTGTTTTGGTTATGCTCCTAGCCATGGCCATGTGTTTCCACTCAACCACCCAAACTCTTCTCTGTTCTCCTAAGGCCTAGCCATCACACACAGCCATATTAGCTGGTCATCAGGGATGGCACTGGGTGTCAATTGCTGAGTCTCAGCATTTCAGGACCCCTCCCCCCAAAAAATAATCTTCCTCTTACCTCGGTTACAGCTTGGATGGATGCACCGTGTTTCAGAAGGAGTTCCATTACTTTAATTCGATTCTTCTTGCAGGCAATGTGAAGAGGGGTAAAGCCATTCTGCAAGGGACAAAGACACATCTCTACTTCACCACATCCCACTGAAGCCTGCTTCTATTATGGTAAAATATCTTTGCTAAAGTGGTATTCTGTAAGGACTGGGAAATGAATGGACGTGAGGAGGGGTTATGCACAATGGAGATAGTTTTCTGGAAGCACAGGCAGTAGAGCTGTTCCTGAGAACCCTGGTGCCCTGTTTATCCTGGATAGAAAGTAGATTTTTGTCAGAGCCTCCTGGTAGCTAAGGGAAAATGATCAGGTGTTTCCTCATTTTATTTTGGAATCCTCTCTTCCAAATAATATGTCCCTCCTCTATATCATTTCAAACACAGACTAAAAACAGACACAAACATTTTTCTTCACAGCCATATCTTCACCAATGCCTATTTCAACTTCCCTGATGCATTCTAGGGCAAATACAAGAGCAATTCTAGAAATCTTTTCGCTCCTTCTAACTTAAGATTCAAGTAAGTGCTTACTCCAAAGAAACAGAAAGTTAAATGACCCAACATTATTTGGATCATCTGGTTTAATATTTAACCTTATAAAAGAACCTGTTTTCTTTTTTCAACAAGTTACCTATCAAATTATACTGCCTAATAATTAAGCATATTGCAGTTGCCATAGAGAACTACCTCTGCATGTGAAGGGATGCATGTTTTAGGAGTAAAATTTGTACTCCTATACACTTTAAAGTCCACCATGAAGCTGGGGTCAAAATCACTGTTTCCATGGCGTTTCCTGAGACCATTCACTTGGCCAGAGTCCATCCCAGGCAGACAGGCTGTAACTTCCATATGTTGTGAAATCTTTAGAGTCAGAGGAAAGTGAGAGTAAGAACCCACACCCAGTTATAAGGCTTACTTTTCTTGTATGGAAAAATGAGTCATGAATGCTGATTTCTTTTCCTCCCTTCTCAGAATTCAAAGATATATTTGATATAGAGGGCAGGTGTGCTGTGCTTGATGCTACACCTGGCTTTTTGAATTAAAATGGCAATGGAGGGCCTCCCTGGTGGTGCAGCGGTTGAGCGCTGGGTTGCGAAGCTGCCCGCAGCCTCTGCAGCGCCGGTTCGATCCCCAGCTGCTCCCCGGCCACCGGAGGAGGGTCCCACATGGCGCGCAGACCTCTCCTGCAGCCCGCTGCTCCCCGCTCTGGCTCTGGTGAATTCTCTCACCCTCCCGCGCTTCTGACTGTACCCAGTGCATGTATAAACAAAACAAACAAACAAACAAATAAATAAATAAAACATGCCTCTATAAATAAAAAAAAAAAAAAAAATTAAAAAAAAAAAAAAAAAAAAAAAAATGGCAATGGAGTTGCCTGGGTCTGGAGAGTCCTTTCCTTGTTCTGTCCTGTCCACTCTGAATTTTCAAGACTGCAGAGCACCAGGGACTAACAATCCTTTCAGAAATTGTGACTGCACCAGTTGAAAAGGAGCAGAGACCCTTCCTAAAATGGTTGATCTGATGACAGTCTTTACCTCCAAATTGCTAGTAAAGTCACATGTTTTCCCTAACATTTGGTGACTGATTTTTTCCTAAACATGAGTGCTTATTCTGAACTAAATTTAAACAGCCATTTTGAAACAGGGCCATTTTTTTCCTCCCCAAAGACAACATACATCATCTTGCTGAGAAAACTAAACTATAGTACAGCTAAGGGTTAAAATAGCAAATAATTTTAGGAGTCAAGACTACAAACTAGACCCACATTTTGATTTGTAATGACAGTAAAAGGAAAGCGCAGGCAATATTTCATTAACTTACATAGTTATCAAAACATAAAATTTCAATTCATGAAGAATATAATAGATCAAGGGTATTAAAATTTCATAAAAAGTTCAGTTTACTTGGGAACTTGGTATTATTACTGTGACTTTAGTTTCGAGCTAATACAACCAGAAACATAGTTTGGCATGAGAAGCGCAAGGGATGTGTTTACCTCACCCAGTCCTATGCTGGCTTTTTTTCCATCTTGATGTTAAAATATGTGGCATGGAAAAGTTCACAGTGATTGCATTCTTCCTGAAGTCTTTAGAATATCTTTCCACACAAAAGCAATCAAAACTAAAAACTGGTAACTAAAAGTTTAAGCTCACAAATCCCTAGACCTGTCATTTTAAAGATAAAATCCTTTGATCATTATGCCTCAAACCTTTAGGTTTCAGGAAAGAAAAACACCACACTTTAATTCACAGAATTATCAGTTTACCTACAATAAGGAGGAGTTGACCACCTCAGTCTTCATTTGTTTTCATTTATATAATAGGATCACTAGTGGGGCCTTGGAGAAGTTAATAATTCAGCCTTGTCCATATTGGAATAGGGAAGATCCTTTATAGAGGGTATTTTTAAAGATTGTTTCACATGCAGAGGTAGTACGTTGTCAGCAGCAGGACAATGCAAGGTAGACTTGTTGGCTGAGCCACTCACCAGAGCTTTGGCATTGGGATTAGCTTTCTTGTCCAAGAGAACCTTGGCAACTTTGTAGTGGCCACAGTGGGCAGCCACGTGCAGGGCAGTCAGGTAGTCATTGGTGACATCATCCACCGGCACGTTATGCTGGAGGAGAAGTTGGACGCAATTTAAATGGTCCCCTTGTGTGGCCATGTGCAGAGGAGACAGTCCATTCTGGAATACATAAGAAACGCAGAGTTTATTGCTTTGCCTTTTAAATACAAATGTGCCAAACACAAAATATGGTGCAAATATGAACAGGTAAAAATGCCAGTTTTCATGAAGAAATAGCTTCTATTTTTAAATGATTTTGACAACTGCTTTTAACTGCATCTACTTTTAAAACTAGTCCTCCCACTTCTTAAAGCAATCAAAAACAAATTTTCAAGGATAATTTTTTAGTCTGATTTAAAAATAGTGTGAAATGCAGTAAGGCTACTATTTATTACATTCCCAGTAAATTGGAATTCTTAATATTAAAGACTGAAACAGAAAAAAAATGCAGGAACAGATTGATGTTTATTAGGTTGTTTTTTATTTTATCTTTATAAGTTACTAATATTTGATATTGAATACTACATTCATTTAATTAAAAAAGTCAGACTACAACAATACATTTCATCTTACATCAATGGAGAAAGGAAGTTTTTCCCTTTTTCATCAGTCTGGTGCCCTCGTGTGTCTATAAGAGGAATGGCAAGGCACTGCCCAACTTATTAACTAATGCTTATCTTGGTTAGTAGTTTTAATTCTACGTCACAATTAATCACGTGTAGTAGGAATGAGTCAAAAATTCATTTAAAGAGCTGAGAGAAGAAATAAATGGGTTCAAAGGTAAACAAAACCTTAAAGAGGGTTAAAGAGATATTTAGCATTTAGTACGTGTTTCCCAATGAAGGCAAAAATAAGACATCTTTTCAAATGGCTTCCTGTAAATGTAGAGGCACAAGTAAGGAGTGTGGGAAATTCATAGATAATCTGATTATCAAGGGAGGGAAAGAGAGCAATTCCAGTTTCCAAAAAAAGTTCTCATCAGTGAATTTTGAAAGTACCGTTATATTAACTTGCACCGAAGAACACAGTTTGAGCCAAATTAATTCCTCAATTTATGAGTGACATAGAGCAGGTATGCAAGACGACACAATCCTTTTGTCACAATCATAGTATCATTCACTTACTGTTATGTATTTCAATTATTTGGTTCCTTGAAAGCAAGAAGTTCATGGTTATTTCCCCAGATTGCCCACCAGAGAGTGTTGCGTATGTAGAAAGATTTCCATCAATATGTAAATTTAAAGTTTTCCTACACTGTCAGTCAATCAGGATATTTCTACCTAAAGGATTCCGCTCAACCATTTTGAGCCAAAGCAGAAACTAAGGTGCAACAAACAATGGAACGTTCCTCATTTGAGACACTGCCACCCACAAGCATATGCACTCACTTATTTCCTGCCAAAATGTTCATTTGCTTTATATTTTTATATGGTCTTAGAGGAAAACATGAAGTAAACAAAAAAAACAAAATCTGAGAGAACAACTGACTTGGTGGGGAGTGGAAATAGGAGGCTGTGTCAATAAAAGAAGGAAATTTCCTAGCAATTATATAGCGGTGGAAAACTTAAAGGTCATTTGAGGAGGGTGAGAAAATAACAAAAAGATCACTTGCCTGGTGGAGAGGAAACTTATTTCATATGGCACCTTCATCAAGACAAAAATATAGACCCAATGAAATGAGTTTTCTTAGCTCAAAAATATGAGAGTCTTGAACTGGACAAATGCTCTTAAAGTCAGGAATTCTTTTGGTATTCACTCAACAAATATTTATGGCTGGAATACTATGTGCCAGGTACTGACTGGTACTCCCAAGCAGCGAAGTGCTTGGGGTAACTACACTGAAAAAGGCAAAGTTCTAGCTTCCATTTTACAAGATAGCCAAACAAGTAAACATTTTAAGAAGGACACTGAGAAGCAATTTGAATTCAGAAATGTGTGAAGACTACAAAGATCTGGGTCAAGCTGAGGAATCAAGAAATGGGAACATAATTGGTGTATTCCAGGAAGTGAGCAAAATCTTCTCGGCTGGATGTTAAGGAAAATTGGGAAATGAAGTAGAGAAGTAGTCAGATTCTGTTAAGGGGTTTGTTATCAGTGCAGAGGAATACTTCCAGATAAACATGATAGATGTTGTATATGTTTATCTTTTCCCAAAATGCCACTAAAAAGGCATAGAGGAATTTAACAGGTAAACTCCACAAGAGCATGCATGTGTGTGTACATATATACACCTTATACGTGGTGGGAAAGGAAACAAAAATATGTGTGAGCGCCTCCCCTGTGGTGCAACAGGTTGAGTGCTGCACTGTGAAGCTGTCCACAGCCTCTGTAGCACTGGTTCGATTCCCGGCTGGCCAGGGAGAAACCCACATGGTGTGGCAGACCTCTCCTGCCTTGCCCGCTGCTCCCCTCAGCAGTGTCTTCCATCCATCTGCCTGTTCTGCAACCTGCTCTCTCTGGTGAATTCTCTCACCCTCCCCATGCCTCTGACCTGTACCCCAGTTCTTGTATAAATAAATAAATCTTTAACAAAAAATATGTGTGATCGACAAATTCTGGAATATGAAGAGAGGATTTAATTTGGTAATTCATCTAACAGAAGACAAGGCTGAAAACTAAGAATGTGTGGAGGCATATTACCAACTGGTGTGCTGATAACTTTAACAACAGGTCTTTGAAAAAGAAAAGTCCTGAACTATAGTTTTTGCCAATTTCCATGGTGTAATGACTTCTACTATCAGTAATTTCAAGCTACCAGAAGGAGATGACTAAATGTGGAACTTAGAAGATATCACTCCATAGACTCTATGATCTGGTTCCAGCATACCACTGGATATAATAAAGACAACTGATCTACCTCTCAAATTCCCAAAAAGGCAGGGTATATGGAAAAATAGTACCTTGGAAGGTAAACATGAGACTTGGGGCTGAAAGTAGGACTGGTTCGCTTGCATATGGAGCTATCAGGTCTCAAGCCCTGAAGTCAGATGACTTACCCCTGAAGTCAGATGACTTACCCCTTCATCCTGCAGAAAAGCAGGAGCTAAGTTTCTAGAAAAATTGACCCTGGAGGATTCTGGACACAGGAACACAAAAAGAACATAGTGGTGAAGCTCTGGACTGAGAGCATTTGCTCACACAGGGCAGGATAGGTCTCTAGAGTCAGACTGCCTGGGTTCAAATCCTTGTTCTGACACCAGCTGAGATATCTTGTGTAACAACTTTGAGTCTCAGTTTCCTCATCTATTGTAGTACTTCACAGAATTATTGTGAGGATTAAATGTTTAATACATATAAAGTGATTAAGGCTAGTATGTGGTGCTGACTTTGAGTAGTAGTGAGTAGTGCTGTCATAATGATGATTAAAGGAAGCACAAAGGACAGGGGGACTGACAGCCCCTTCTCCTTACTTTACTTTCAACGTACCACACAGGCATACAAGGCAAAAAGTTGGGCTATTTGTTTCTTAAAAAACTGAACTTCCTAGAAAAAAGCACAACTAATTCTGACATTAGTGGTCCCCCTCTTACCCACCACTAACATACCTGAGGGAAATCTGACTGCATTCCCACTGAGCCTCCTTTGTAATGTTAGTGCCTGACCCATGGGCAGTTACAGATATTTTGGGAAATACCCACAATGAGGGAGATCAAAGCCAACACACAGAAAAAAGAAAAATCTGAGGAATTAGGGACGTATGAGGGCAGAAAAAATTACATTTAGGTTACCTTGTTTGTTTTCAGAAAGGCAACAGAAAATACGGCTTTCATAAAATGAGAACTGAATGTTTTAAGAAACTATTAGAGAAGAAGAAAATGCTCTTGAATGATGAAAGCATAGAAGAAAAAAAATCAAGATTTCTGAGAAAAAATAAATAGATTATAAGATAAATAAGAAAAAGTGAGACAGCAATTTGATTTTTTAACTATACTTGCATTGCTTTGATAAAATGAAAATTAATTTTAAAGAGAACAATGGGAATTAATTGGAGGGTTTTTAGACACTAGATTGACATAATTTGGTAACAGTTTATGCGGCTACTTTGAAAAACAGGAACTGGATTACAAAGGAGCAATGGAGGAATTGGGGGAGCAGTAAGGAATTTATTGTAATAGCTCAGGGAGAGTTGATGTGGCTCAGAAGACAAAAATGGGGTGTGGGAAAGATAGATATGGACTATGTGAAAAAGAATAGACTAGTTTAGATAAGAAGTATTCAAAAAGCCAAGATGACACAGTAAAAAAAAAAAAAAAAGGTGGCCATTTAATTACATTGGTTAATGCCTTACACATCTGGCCAATCTAAATGATTGGTCTTTCAAATGAGTGATTAAAACATTCAGACCCTTGGCATCTTCACTAGAATTGTTGAAAAAATACTACCAGAATGAAAACATAATATGTGCTTCAATTGTTTTGACAAATATTAGAAATTAAGGTTATTTATAAAGCTTAATATAGCTTCCAAAAATCACTGATTTGGTTAATACAAATAGTAGTGAATACAGGACAGTTCCTATGTCCGAAAGTTAATTTACATGTTTTTTCTTTTGCAAATAATGTCAAGTGGTTTTATCATTTATAAAAATATCCAGAAGATACTTAGTAAACATTACATCTTTTCAGGCAATCATTACATATTCCTTTCAGATATGCCAGCTTTCCCAATGGTCTAATTAAGGTATAGTGTTTGCAAAGTTTCAAGTCTTGTCAGCTAAATGACAGCCTTGGCCTCTGACAGTTTGTGAACACTCAAGAAATAAACCAGGGGCTGGAGAAAGAGAGCCACAGCCCAAACTTTAGAGAGTCCAGAGCTTATAATCTTTCTTTCCCTAACAAGTAATCGTTTCTGAGCTATGAAAATTTCATAGAGTAAAATCAAGCACTAAGCACTCCTGAAACAATACAAAAACTAAACAAAAGCAACACACAAAAACAGTGTATGGAACAGTGCACTCCACCTCAGGGCTTAATAAACCCACACTTATTTTTAGGTTCTCCAATGATTTGAGTGATGTTTCTTCTTTAATTGCTAAGTTAAAACAATATTGTCATTTATCTTACAAATTCTATCCTTTTCTTTCTTTTAATGCTTTTTGTTGTTCTATGTTACTCCTTTTTAAGCTTCTGATTCATTTTTCTATTTAACACCTCACTCAAGGTTTTCGGTACTTTTGTTCTTATTGTTCATGTAGAAGAGTTATTTTGAACATTTTTTAACGCAGGTCTGGTGGTGGACTATTAGCTTTTTTTTTTTTTAAGAATTATTTATTTATGCATTCAGGAGCTGGGGTACAGGCCAGAGGTGCGGGGGGTGAGAAGATTCACCAGATACAGAGTGGGGAGCAGAACAAGCAGACTGACCGAAATACACTGCTGAGAGGGAGGGGCAAGTCAGAAGAGGTCTACTGCACCATGTGGGTGACCTCCCTGGCTGGGGATTGAACTCGTGCTGCAGTGGCTGTGGATAACTTAATAGTGCTGACGCTTAACCCCTTGCGCCACCAGGGAGGCCCCTTGGTCTATTAGCTTTTGCTTGTCTGGGAAAGCCTTTAATTCTCAGTCATATTTAGGTGTTATTTTTTCAGGGTAGAGTATTCTTGAATTTTTATCTTTTCGCATTCTGAACATGTCATTCCACTATCTCTTGACGTGTGGAGTTTTTGCTGAAATCTGATATACTCATGGGCGTGCTTTAGGAAGAGGGTTGGAAAGAATGAGAAACGGGTAAATTTGATAGTGGTGAATAGTGATAGAACTTTGTTGGTGGGTGCAGTATGGCATATACATGTACTAAGGTGTGAAGCTATACTCACATAGATACCCATAGAGGATAGAAACCAATGACACATTAAAAAATTCATATTATCTTAAAAAATAGAACAATGTCATATTCCATGTGGTCCAAAAGACTGGATTAAATAACCAGTAAAAGGATGCAAAACTAAATATGGTCTGATGTCCAAAAACCTGGGAAGAAATTACCTTGGTTTTTGAAAGAATGGGGGCAGCTCGATCAAGCAGCATCTCCACCACCTGCTCATGGCCACTCCTTGCCCCACAGTGCAGCGGCGTCAAACCATCCTGCAGAACACAGTTGATACTTTCAATTAAATTTGATGGGAAATTCTACAAATGCAGTATTTCTCAAGATTCAATGTGGCATCCAACAATCCATGTACCAATGAACTCCAAACACTCACATAGCTCATAAGGTAATTTCATATTTTTAACTACAGAGCTAAAGTTTTCATAAGTTTAAGTAGTTGCAAAGTATGTAATCCTCCACATATTAGAATACTAACATATAAAAATACAATAGTTGTACTACTTTTTTGAATATCCAATTGAATCTAAATATTATAAACAGCTAACCAGCATTAAAAAAATATACCAAGTTTTAAAACAGGAATTTGAAGTAGGAATTTTACATTAGTCCTTTTTCCTCTTGTATTTCTATTTCCATTTCACTTTCCCCCACCCATATTATTATTTTAACACAATACGTTTTATACTTGAGTGTTACTGATAATCACATCATATTTCTCTGCCCATGAAAATACATAAATTTAAGACTTAAATATTTCATGAGAAAATAAGCCTCTGAAGTTTCAAAAATAATCTCCAGATTAGGATTATAATTATTCAAACACAGTTGATTAAAATAGCAAACTTTTTATGATTATTAAGCAAGTATAACATTTTAATTTTCTCATTTTTTCACAATTAGTCCATGTATCTTCTAATGAACATTACTTATTGCTAGAATGAGGCAAAATTCAGCATCCAAAATGTCCCAACTGTTGTTTTTATGTATGATGGAGAAAACTTCTCCCCATAAATAAGTAGATGTACTTTTGTTAAAGCAGCGCCACCATTTTCTGATGTCCTTCTGAATTACATATCAAAAATCACTTAATAATCTTTCAAAGAGTTTTTTTTTTAATTATCTATCACTTGACAACTTCATTAGATCCTTCATTTTGTTGGGAGCAATGAATTTAGAACCATTCAATCTGCAGAAGAATGAGTTACCCAGTCATTAAAGTTAAGCAGTTCTTAACATGACAGCACTATTTTGAACTTTTCAGTTTGCTCTCCCTTTCCCTCTTTAGGTTTTTCATCCTAGTGCTACATGGTTGAGAGTAAGGTCTTTCACTACTACTAGGGAGAATGACTAATATTATAGGAGAGGTGGAAAAGGAGAATTAGGGAGTTAAGAAGGTGAAAGTCATCTATGTAAACCAAAGTGGCTTCAAACCCTGTGGAGATGTCTTTTTTACACCCCAGCTTATGTGTTCCCCACCTTAAAGATTCCAACTTAAATTCTTAATATCTGCTCTAAGGACTGTCACATTTTGAAATATATCAACATTTGATTTATTGTGCTCAAATCACTTTCTAAACTGTGTGCACAGATCTTGAAAGCAAGCCTAATTATCCTAATGTCTAATCAGTAAGGGACAATCCTATTTCTAAACTACTAGTTAAATTTCAGTGGGATTAAATTCCTTACAATATGTAATTTGAATTGCAAACATTTCATAAACTGATTTGAAAATTTTTCCAGCATGGTTAAATATTTTGCCTTTTATGATGATTTAAAGCATTTGCTCTTATAAACTAAAGTAAAGCAATGTAGCAGTCTTTCAAGTTGGAAAGAGCATTTTAATGAAATACACCAGAATAAATTAAAATCTAGGACAAAGAAAAATCACAATGAAGTCCAAATATCTTCCAAGTAATGTAAATCCTGAAAATATCTGAAGAAGAAATAATATAATAATCACATCTACCCGTAAACATAAACATTTTTACACAGACTCTGTAGTATAGTAATTGTCTTTTAAGATCCAAAAGGTTAAATTTGTTTCTTTCATTTTTTCTTAAGTAGACTCTAAGATGAATACATGTACACATCTTCAAACTATGATCCTGGAGAAAAAATAATTACTTTAGAATATTTTTTTTTGTGATTTTAACATTTATCATTTTTTACACTTTTTAAGACAATATTTGCTTCCCCCTTCCTCCTCAGATTGAGTCCCCATAGAATTTCCTTCCCCAAGGCACCATGCACCATCACCACAGTCCCCTGTGCTCCTCCCTCCCTCCCTCTCACCCCTCTCCCTCCTCCCCTGCAGGATGTCTCTGGTTTATAATTGTCTGTTATTGCTTTGTTGTGGTTTGTACTGTAATTATTATTTTTTTTACACTGATGTCTTATTTGGTTCCCCTATATTCCTGTTATAAGTGAAACCATCTGATATTTTTCTTTTTCCTTCTAGCTTATTTCACTGAGCATAATTCCTTCTAGCTCCATCCACATTGCTGCAAATGGCATGAGTTTATCTTTTTTGATTGCTGAATAATATTCCATTGTGTATATATACCGCATCTTCTTGATCCAGTCATCTATTTTTGGGCATTTGGGTTGTTTCCAGGTTTTACCTATTGTAAATAGTGCTGCAATAAATATAGGTGTACAGGTGCTCTTTTGAATCACTGTTTTGGGGTCCTTTGGGTAGATCCCTAGTAGTGGAATTGCTGGATCGTATGGTAGCTCCATTTTTAGTAGATTGAGGAACCTCCAGACAGCTTTCCACAGTGGTTGGACCAGTTTGCACTCCCACCAGCAATACAGGAGAGCTCCTTTTTCACCGCATCCTCACCAACATTTGTTGTTGCTTGTTTTTTTGATATGTGCCATAGAACAACTCATTTATTCTTGAAGATTAGCCTTGCCCCAAGCAAAGTGCTATATATACTAAAAGCACAGTGTATGGTTATCTAAAAGCAAAATTTATCTTGACCTCTTAATCCTTTCACTTATACTGTTCTTTACAGGCAAATATTTACTAATTTCATCTCTTTTTTTAATGCTAATTGAGTTATTTAATTTGCAAAGCACATGCAGACAAGAGAATAGTGATCTGGTTAAAGCAACACTAATATTGATGGAAAATTAGAGAGAAAAAAACAACAAGTTCTTTCCTCCTCAAAGAAAACAATGAATGTGTTTAAAGTATTTAAAGTACTTACTGACTATATGCCATTATTTTATTTATCTTATTCTTTTTAAAAAAGTTATATTGTTTTGGGCCTCCCCGGTGGTGCAGTGGTTGAGCGCTGGGTTGCGAAGCTGCCCCGCAGCCTCTGCAGCACCAGTTCGATCCCCGGCCACTGGGCAAGTGTCCCACATGGCGCGCAGACCTCTCCTGCTGCCCGCTGCTCCCCTTAGCAGTGTACTTCATCGGTCTGCCTGCTCTGCTCCCGACTCTGGCTCTGGTGAATTCTCTCACCCTCCCACTTCAGACTGTACCCTGTGCTTGTATAAATAAATAATCTTAAAAAAAAAGTTATATTGTTTTTATGGAGATAATAGTTTACAACACAGTATAAGGTTTAGGATTAACAGGTTCACAACTCATCAGCTATATGTCACCACATCACACCCACCAATAAAGCACCCACAATTCTCCACCACAGTCTACTGGGCCCTCTCCCCGCTTTGCTTCCTACTTTCAACCTTTCCCCTCAGGTAGCCTCAATACTATAGTCAGATCTCCAGGGTTGCTTTGGTCTAATTTTGTCTGCTTGTTTTGTTTCTCAGTATTACCCATGTAAGTGGACAGTTAAATAAGGAGGAAACATCACATGATTTCGACTGTATGATTTCATCTTTTTAAAAAAGCTTTAATTATAAAAAGCTTAAAACATATTTCAGATGAAAGTAGACTGAACAGTGTAATGAGCCCCTAGGTATCTCATCTTCACCAATCTTGATTCATATATAAGCTGTCTCTCCTTTCCTGTTTTATTTTGAAGCAAACCTAAGACATCATGTCATTTTATGCTCACAATTAACACTACATGAAAGGTACAGTTTTCAAAGAGGTTGAATTACTCATCCAAGGCCATACAGGCTGACTTCAGAACTAACCCAGAGTTGTTAATGATGACAGCATAGGACAATCAAGGGACATCTTGGGAGAAGTTATTAAGACAGGCTAAGCTGCTCTTAGCCTTCCTTTATCTGTATTCTGAAGATGCCACTTCTGATCTCTGGGATTTATTTATTTATTGCTAACTTGTAGAATCTAGAGACTCAGTTAGGAAAGTTTTATTAGTGCAAGAGCTGTATGGACTAGTCTTCTGGCCATGGTCCTTGTATCACCTTGTTTCAATGATACAATTTGCTACTTCCTCACTGTAAAACTCTAGTTCCAAGTTGAACTGCAGAGAGTTATCTGATGTGCAACTTTTTCAAGTTTTACTTATAGCATTTTTATTTATTTGTTTGTTTGTTTTTTTTTTGTTTTGTTTATACATGCACTGGGTACAGTCAGAAGCGCGGGAGGGTGAGAGAATTCACCAGAGCCAGAGCGGGGAGCAGAGCAGGCAGAAGGACCGAAGTACACTGCTGAGGGGAGCAGCGGGCGGCAGGAGAGGTCTGCGCGCCATGTGGGACCCTCCTCCGGTGGCCAGGGAGCAGCCGGGGATCGAACCGGCGCTGCAGAGGCTGCGGGCAGCTTCGCAACCCAGCGCTCAACCACTGCGCCACCGGGGAGGCCCTACTTATAGCATTTTTAACATTGATTGCAGTGGTTGATTCCTATGGATCTTCTGCTGATTTGTTCTAGCGTTTTTCAAAGTTGTATGGTTTTTCAAATAGCCAACATCCCAGCAAGAGCAATGCCTCATCAGGAAGCTGTTCAAGATGTCACAACAGCCTGCAGAGAGTGCTGGCCCAGCTGCTCGGACATTAACAGGGCAGGGGAAAACCAGTGCCTAGAGTTAATGTGAGATCTTTAATTAGCAAAACAGCCTTCAACAGTCACGAAGGCTGAGACAAGACCAGCTGATTCACAGTGAGACTGAAAAGTATCTGCCATTAAGTGATTCACAGTTTAACAACAAAAAAATTTTGCAGGCATTGACTTTACCTAATAACTATTTTGTCATCAAAATGTTTAAATTTTGAACTAATTCCTTCCTAGCTGTCACTCAGCCGGCTATCGTTCAGCCAAGCCTAAATTCCTCAGGTTAGCAGTCACAGTCTTCTAATATCAATGCCTGCTGCACTTTGCTCAACTTAGCCTTCCCCTATTCCCTTCTACTCCAATTAGCAATCTCTGTAGCTCCTGGAAAAAGCTCTCAGATGTCTTGTTTCTCTTCATGTACCTGGATGTGCCTTTCCTCCTCAAAATTTAAGATAAACCTATTGTTTTAAAGTGTTTCTTTAAAGTCTTTTCCAGAAGTAGATTGATCATTCTACCTTTGGAACTCAAGTCTTATTTTATCTCTACCTCTTTTGGGAAACTTACAACTTTTTGGCTAGTTAGTTGTACATCTGCATTAACATTTCAATTAGTCTGCTTCTAAGGACAAAGTTACTAGTTTAAGGTATACTGAATTTCATTGAGAAGGTAACTCAGTGCCATGTCCACTGAAGTTCCCTAGTAAAAATGACTTGAGTAAATAAATGGTTTAAGTGGATGAACTGGTTTTGGGGTTAGTCTTTCAAAACTGTTTTCTAAATCACTGGCTAATAATTCATTTCCTCATGGGCCTCCCCCGGGTGGCGCAGTGGTTGAGCACTGGGCTGCGAAGCTGCCTGCAGCCTCTGCAGCAGCACTGGTTCGGTCCCCGGCCGACTGGCGGGGGTCCCACGTGGTGCGGCAGACCTCTCCTGCCGCGCCCGCTGGTCCCCAGCAGTGTATTTCATCAATCTGCCTGTTCTGTTCCCCGCTCTGTCTCTGGTGGATCCTCTTACCCTCCCGTGCTTCTGACTGTGCCCAGTGCTTGTTTAAATAAATAAATCTTTAAAATAAAAATAATTCATTTCCTTGTTACCATTTTTAAGACTAGCTTCACTGTATACTTTAGAAGAATATTTTAAATATCTTTTTTTTTTTCCCTCAGAAAAATAAGTGAATTGCAAATTGGGACTAGACTAAATAATATGGTTTAGCCTTTTTGGCTTTCAGAGTAAGAGAAGGATCAGAAAAAAGACTTTTCCCTCTTTCCAATTCAGAACACTATTAGCTTAAGTTAAAAAAGAGCTAATGTGGATATTGTACTTTGTGACAAAGCAGTCTTGAGTTCTGAAGGTACATTAGAGTAATGGTTCTCCAGGACAAAATATGGATTCTTACCTGCCCTCAACCTATGGAAATTTACAATTAGTATACAGTATCACTTAGATTGGATTATGAACCAAAAAACAGTTCCTCAACCATATACAATAGTCAAACTGCAGCTGGAAAATGCTTGACAAAGGCAGTTCATGGGGCTCAAGGCTGCTTTGGAAAAGGCAGTATGAGCAATTGGACAGGAGAGGAGGGGGGAGGGAGGGAGTGGGGGGGGGAGAGAGAGAGAGGGAGAGAGAGAGAGATGCTGAGTTGCCACAGTAACATTATAGGAGGGAAATGAAATTTCATGGGGTTAGTAATTTTTTTTTTCCAATTCCCCTGATTTTTAAAGCACTAACATAATGAATAAGTATTCCCTTGGGCAGAATTCTGAAGCAACGAAAACTGGGGAGTCCAGATCTCATATTTCATTTCAGTGACAGTAATCTCATTAGTGAGGTGGGAACTGCACTCCACTGGCTGGTCAAAATGCTCTTGTGCTAGCCTAAGAGCAAAACCTAGCACACTTGAAGGTCAAAAAGACTTTCTTTCATGCCTGATTTTCTGAAAAGCATAGAGCAAGGCATTAAGACATTACACCTAGGAATACTAAATCCAGGATATGTCCTTAACAGGTCAAATTTGTTCAAAGACAAGATGGAAATGACACAGATTCATGGTTTTGGGAAATACTTTAAAAAGAGACATATTTATGGTGATTAATATCCTCTATATTACTTTCTTTTTCTTCCTCCTAAGCAAATGAATCTCATTGCAGAGAAGGGAAAAGAAATCAAGCAGAAAGAACTCGGGGGACATATACTTTTAAAAACATCGTGGATGTAAAACTGGTGTGATAATTGAAAACTGAAAACAATGAAAGAAAGAAATGTCATGTTCTGGAGAATCATTATAATGACAGAGATAAATTAAAAGTCTCCAATTACAGTCTAATTGCAGTTACTCTACCATCTGTACTTTTCACAAAAATTTTTGACACTATCCTTATTTGGTGCAAGCTAGGCAGTTGTAGATTTGGCCTAAAGGAAGTGAAGTAACATTAAAAAAACCTTCCTTTTGGAGCAGCCACTTTGTATTTGTGACATTCTTTAATCTTTACAACTCCTGAGAAAGGAATCAAGTGTTCAATTTATAGGAGAGAAATGTGCTCTAGACGATTAATGTACTTACCCAAGGTCACACACAAGTCAATGGTTGGAATTAGAATTTTCACTTATGCTTGCCTCTCTCAGAGGGATTACATCCCTTCTCCTAGGACAAGCAATCACTTTTTAAGATCAAGAATTTGTTTCTGCCATTTATATACCAGGGAGAGAAATATTTCTATTTCCTTCCTTTGGTGCTCAGCCATCCATTCCATATGATTAAAATTCAAACACCCTGGTGGGGGATGTGGTATGGTAATGTACATCTGAAAGGAGGGATCCTAAAACTAAATCATTTACAGTGTTGTAAATCCATGTTACCACAAATTAAAAAAAAATAAAGTGAAATAAGGTAAAATCATTCTGCTGTGTCTCTTAGAAAACTACAGCTTTCTCTCTGAGGGTGCAATAAACAAACACTTTGTGCTATTTTTGGCATGTTTCCCCACTTCATTCTTTGTGTTTTTTATCTCTTGTCTTCTTTTGCATTAGTCAAGTATTATTAGGTAATCTAATCTTTGAATCATTATATCTGTATCTAAATATATTTCATTATCATTGGCTATCTCCAGCTTGGATTTTTTAACTAGACCTCTTTTAGATAGTTGCCCTAGAGATTATAATAGGCATCTGTAACTTATCAGACTAAGTGATATTAGTCATATTATCACAGTAGTACTAAGATTAATATTATGTATATTATATATATATTTTTTAAGGATTTATTTATTTATATAAGAACTGGGGTACAGGCCAGTTGCGCAGGAGCGTGAGAGGATTCACAAGAGACAGAGCGGGGAACAGAACATGTGGACTGAGGAAATACACTGCTGAGGGGAGCAGCGGGTGAGACAGGAGAGGTCTGCTTTGCCATTTGGGACCCTCGCTGCCCAGCCGGGATCAAACAGGCGCTGCTGAGGCTGTGGACAGCTTCACAGCATGGTGCTCAACCACCTGCGCCACCAGGGGAGGCCTGTATGTATATTATATATTGACTATACCTACTTATATATGAGAATTTAGTGACAGAATTCTATTTACACTATTAGATTCTTTAATCCTCTAAATATCACATTTTACTTCTATATAAAAGATACATATTAGAATATCTTTAAAGAATTTAAGAAAAAATTCCTTTATATTTACCTGCTATTCATTGTTCTTAGTTATTTTTTTCTTTATTTAGATTCAAAGTGCTATTTGGCATCATTTCCCTTCAGACCAAAGGACTTCCTTTATCATTTCTTTTAATGTGTGTCAGGTGGTAACAAGTTATTTCAGCTTTCGGTTATCTGAAACTTTGTTCTTTTTATTATGGAGATATATTTTCACTGGTTATAAATTCTAGATTGAGGCTATTTTTCAGTTAGAACTTCAAAGTACTTTACACTATCTTGTGAACTCCAGTGTTTCTGATGAAGTCAGGTCACTTTCTCATAACTATTTTTCCATTAATAATGTTCTTTCCTCTAGCTGCTTAACATTTTTTTTTTTGGGATCTCTATTTTTCATTGTTTTCAATCAATGTGTGTCTGTGTGATTTTCTTTGTATGTATCCTCTCTGGAATATGCTATGACTCTTGAACCTCGGGGTTGCACTTTTTGATTGAAATTGAAAATAAATACATAAATCTCTTCTTTTCCATTTTCTTTTCTTTCTTGACTTCACTATATTTAGTTAGCTTGATTTTATTCCATAGGATGTTAACATTGTGTAAATATGATTTTTATTTTATTTTTTTTTTTACTTTTTGTGCTTCAGTCTCAGTTTAGTCATTTCTATGACTTTTCTTCAAGTTCACTAATTCTTTTGCCCTTTATCTTCAATCTCCTTTTTCTCCTAATCAATGCAATTCTTTTATTTCAGACAGATGTTTTACAGTTCTAGAATTTCTGTCTGGTTCTTTAATAGCACCAGATAATCCTCCTGAAATTATTTTTCTTCAAACATTAAACCTGTCTTTTCCTTCAGATAACATTTATCATACTTATTTTAAAGTCTTCTAATTCTAAAATCTCAGTCATCTCTGGTTCTATTTCTATTACCTAAGTTTTTTCGTAATCATAAGTCACATTTTATTATCTGTCATGTACAGTAATTTTAAAATTACTATATTGGATATTGTGAATGATACATTGTAAAGATTCTGGAGCTTGTTGGGGCTTGGTTTTAAACTTTTAATGCCAGATCTCTTTCAATTTTGTCCTTATTCCTGGAGTGATTCATTAAGTCCTGGGGCGATTCATTAAGTCCTGGGGCATAGTCACCGCAATAACCTTCCTAAAATGCAGGCTTCTGGAGTTTCAATAAAAATTTGAAGATGTTTACCAAGTTCTTCCAATATGGTAATTATGTCTGCCTTGAAGCAGGAGCAATGAACGTCTCAGCTTTCAATCTTTTACCTGTGACCTCCTTCTGGCCTCTTTGGAGTTCCATCATATACATGCATAGATTAGGGGTCAAACATTAAACAGAGTTTATATATGTTGATTTAGACATTCCTTTTTATGTTTCCCATCTTGTAGTGGTCCTCCAATCCCCTAAATATCCAGCCAGTCTTACAGCTTCAAATTTGATCTTTGACCTCAACTCACTAAGACTCTGGCTTTCTGGATTAGTCCTATCACAGGATGCTGCATTGACTGGGAAGTACCTGCCATATAAATATAGATCTCATCCTGGGTAATTTAGTTTCTCCAGAAATTGAATTCACTCCAATTTATACCTGCTTTTGATAGCTTTTCAGGGCTTATAAAGAAGTCTTTCAAAAATATTTTTTCCAGCATTTTTTTTATCAGCACAAAGTCTAGTTATATAAAGCTACTCCACCATTACTTGAGGTGAAAACTTGCATATATTTGGTTAAAAATGCAAATATGTGGCCTCTACACATTATACCATCATAGTTTTTCCTTTTCATATACTACATTAGGAATATATAAATATACTTCAAGGAAAAGATAAGAGAATTTGTAGATTTTTAAGTAGATACTTAATGTATTGTTAAATATGATTTTAAATATATAAAAGTACATTTCATGTCATTCCTAGAAGATATTATATGAAAAAGAAATTCAATTAAGATTCACAATTAAAAACAGTAATATTGATAACTACAGAGTACTTGTATGCCTGATGGATTCAAAGTTATTTAAAGGAAGTAGGATGAGAGCATTACTAACATACATCAGAGGAAAACAGGTGAAAAAGTTGATTACATTCTGAGAATGAGCACTAGGAACCAAATAGCAATTAACCAAAATAATAATTATCGTTAGCTTGCTTGGTAGATTCTTCAAGAGAACCAGGCTTAAGTGGCATATGAAATTTACTAACTACTATTAGATCTTTATTTGGTAAGTGAAATTATGTTTCTGTGTGGCATAACATCACTGGGAAAGAGGAAGAGAGAGAAAAACGGTGTTTCAGAATTCTTTGCAACTCTCAATAACATTCTTTTCTTCAAAGAAATTGGCAAGTCTAGTAAGCTAGGTTCCTCACAATTTTTTTTTTATTATTAAGATGTTATTTTTCTAAAGTAGTTTAAGGTGCATAGTAAAATTGAGGGGAAGTCACCCTATCCTTCTTTAAATCCAAATACACATTTTTAATTAACTTTAAATATTGACACATAAAAATTAAAAAGTGGATTTTTGAATGCCTTAAGAAATATTTTCAAATAAGACTTGGTTAATGTGGAAACCCGGAGTCTTTTGTATTATTCCAACATGTCTGTTTTAGAACTTTATGAAACAAGTATTGTATTAGGATTTTCTCTTTGATAGTATGACTATGAAATATTTAATATTTTCTTCAAGAATTTATAACAAAGGCAATAACACTTAAAGAAATATAATGGAAGGCAAATATCAATACATTATTTCCTTTCCCTTCATATTTAACATGAGAAAGATAACCAGTTGCATTTCTGGGAAGGATAGATTAAAATTTTAGGACATCCAAAAGTCCCCTGACACCTTCCCAGAATAGTAAGAGTTTAACCATGGAAAGATTTGAGGTATTCTGAAAACCCTGTGCTACCTGCACATAAGTATCTCTTCTTATAATGAGTTGAATGCCATTAACGTCAGGGAAAAAAATTAAATTACCACAGAGCGAGTATAAAGTCAAGTAAGTTAAGATCTTTTGGCAAATGTAACATTAAGGAGTGTAGCTTATTTAATTTATTCATCAAATACTTATTAAATATCTAGTATGTGCCAAGAAGTGTGCTAGGTTCTGAAGTCACTGACATGAAGGTGCATCCATGGGCCAAGGTGTAGTGTGGTAGTAATGGTATACTGGAGGATGTAGGCAGTGTTACCTTACTAATAATGCTGGAAGTTGGGAGAGTGTGGTTAGATTCTGGGAATTAGATTAGTAGTATCACTGACTCTACCTGGAACTTCTGTGTCTTCTCTGAAATGTGAAATCCAAGCACAATAATATTATTGGATGGAGAAGAGGCAACAGTAGGGATGGGGGACTCAGAAGATGCCAAGTCTTAAAATGTTTCTGATTTAGGGAACATGTTGAGTTCTCTGAGTTGGCTGTGCATTTATGTAAAGGAAAATGAAAATGACAAGTTGCCATGCATTGCAAAGTATCTCCCTTCAGTAACTCATACTAGCCTCGCAGATTAAATTAAATGGAAAGAAATAGCAGGCCATCACAAGAAGCTATTCTTAGCAAAACATTTTAGTCTATAAAGGAATAAAGCTATTTTTCAAGAAAAATTCTATAACACACAAATTTCATAAATCATTTTGAATGCTGCATATAGACCATATTGAAAAAAATTGCCTTGATATTTTAGCACACTTCCCACCATTATTACAGAGACAATCTACATATTTGCTTTTAGTTATTCTACAAAAGAATAAGTTGAAAAAGCAGTTGATTTTAGTCAGCATTATGGGGCTGGGAAAACAGGAAAAAGCTTTCATGGAGTGAACTAACAAAAACAGAGCTGCAAAGCTCTGTGGTTCATCAAACTGCTTTAGGAAGGTTCATAAAATTACCTGTGCCCCAATCCTAGCTATTTTAAGATGTAACTGACATATAACATTGTATACTTTTAAGATGTACAATGCGAAGATTTGATAAATGTATATACTGCTAAATGTTTACCACAATAAGGGTAGCTGATACATTCTTCACCTCACATTAATTGCCATTTTTCTTGTTGTTAAAACGAGAATGTTAAAGCTCTGTTGTCACAACTACTTTGTGTATGCAACACAGTATTGTAAACTATGTTCATCATGCTGTACATTAGGATCCTTGAACTTGCTCATGTTGTAAATGAAAGTCCGTACTCTGACCAACATCTCCCCATTTCTCCTACACCTCTGAGTCCCTGAAAATCACCATTCTACTCTATTTTTATAAACTTGATGTTTTTTAAATTCCATGTATAAGTGTGATCATATAGTATTTTTCTTCATCTGATTTATTTCACTTAGCAAAATGCCTTCAAGCTCCATTTATGTTGTTGCAGATGGCAGGATTTTTTTTTTAATTTTATGACTGAAAAATACTATAGTGTATGTGTGATCACACACATATAAACACAAGAATATCCCTCTGTGTGTATGTTTGTGTGTGTGTGTGGGTGTGTGTGTAGCCATTAATTCACTCTTGTATATTTAAGTTGTTCTGATGTCTTGACCATTGTGAATAATGATGCAATTAATATGAGATTATCTTTTTAAGACAGTGATTTCATTTCCTTTGGATTTATACATAGAAGCAGGATTTCTGGCCTTTATCAAAATATTCCAAACCACCTTCTGGAAAAGTACTTTAAGTATTACAGATTTATCAATCAATAAAGCTTCAGTAATTTTTTTTTTTTTTGCATAAAACCAGCAGGTGCTTTTTCTCTAATAATTTTTCTGAAAAATTCCAATTCTGGGTCTCCAGGGATATCTGATTCTGTCCTATCTTCTCTCCCCCTTAACACCCATAATGCTCAGTGTCCATAATGCTCCAAATTTGAGGATGGTATGAACAATTTAATTTATTAAGACATCAGAGAATCTCTCTCTTCTCATTGTAGGACTACAAAAGTGGGTAGATGTTCTCCCTTCATGGTGTCCCATAAGCCCCACCAGTCTTGTCCATTCCTTCTCATTCTTTACTTTTTCCTTTTGTTCCTCTAACTGGATAATTGAAACGCTTTGTCTTCCAGCTCACAGATTCTTTATTCTGCTTCATTAGTTCAGTATAGAAGCTCTCCATTGAATTCTTTAGTTCAGTCATTGTGTTCTTTAACCCCTAAACATCTGTTTAGCTTTCTTTGTCTCTCACATATTTTTTTTATATTTTCCCGATTTTGTTAAATTGCTCACCCATGTATCCTTGTAGTTCACTGAGCATCTTTAATTATTTTGAACTATTAGGTAATCACTATCTTTCTATTTTTCTGGCATTAGTTACCAGAGGCTACCAGAGGTCTCTTGTGTTCCTTTGGTGTTGTCATGTTTCTCTGATTCTATGATCCCTGTAGCTACGTGTAGATGTCTATTCATTTAAAGAAAGCGTTACCTTTTCCAGACTCTGACTTTAGAATGTAAAGACATTCACCCTCTGGTAGAAGCAGGCTGGAGCATGCTGTGACCATAGATCTAGAGGTACAGGGTGTCAAATGAAGGGGTGTGTGATGTCTCACCAGCTGAGGCTTCTAAGGTCCACACCATGAACAACTATCTGGTCCTTGGAGAATGCTGCAGAGTGTCTGCAGGGACTGTGTGGGAAGTTGGAGTCCTCAGTGGCACCTCCTGGTCCAGTGACAGGCACTTGGGCAGGCAGTGGTGGCAGTTAGAGCTGGTGGTGTGCAAACCCTCAGCAGAGAGGATAGCTGCAGGGTCCATATAGTAGCATGGGTCAGTTGCAGATATACACATAGTGGTGGGGGCGAGGCCCAGCTAGTAAGGGTCTGGGTTAATTGTGGTCACATCAACAACTGTAAGGGTCCTGACTGTCAACATGTATTACTTTGGCTAGAGGGTCTTGCCTTGGCAATACTTCAGCGGGAGTCAGGCTGGGGGCACACAGGCACACAACTAGAGGGCTAGCTACAGGTGGGTCCAGAGAGTCAGGCCAAAACTGAGAGACAAGGCCAGGTGTGGGCCACAAGCAGGCCACTGGTATGTGCTCCTGTGGTTGTGGTGTCCCCACACAGATTTCATGTGGCAGTGGAGACCAGTCATTAGGTCAGGGATGTGCAGGTGCACAGCTGGAGATATTAATGGCTTGTGTGTCAGTTTGTGTAGGCAAGTGACTAGAAATAGCTGAATTTAGACCAATAAGCCATTATGTGGGCCTGGGCTCTTCTGTGTATTTCTGTGGCTGAGGGTCTTTCCACAGTTGCTTGTATGACAGAGAATGGTGCTGAGGGTGAGGCTGGCATGTGCAAGTGCTTAGCTGGAGCGGTTTGCCTCACATGCATGCATAGCACTGGAGGTCAGCCATGGGGATCTAGACTGGGATCCTGCACTTAAGTGCCACAGAGGCCTAAGCAAACTGCTTTGCAAATTCTGGGTCCCAGCAGGGATAAGAGTATATGCTTTGAGGGGTGAGGTGAGTGGGCAGAGAACAGCGATGGAATCAAGTGGCTGGTGTCTACAAATGTGAATATCTGTGGGGAACAAAATAAACCCAGTGAAATCTACAGGGGTCTATGGCAGCTGTGGAAGCTAATGGTTACCCTAATGGTAAAAGTTACTGAGTCTTCTGTGGAGCCACTCACTGGAACTATGGTCACTTCTGCTATTTTGCTGTATGTCTAGTCCCTTTTCTTCCTTCTTCCTTCCCCTCTCCATTTGTCTCAGCTCTGCTAGTCTCTGGAATGGGGGAAACTGAAGTGGGTCCTTGGTGCAATGTCCTGAAAGGTCGGGGAATCTGGCTGCTCACCTCTTCTCCCTTTCCTGGTGAGGGGAACTCTTTCTATGGGGAGTTCCCTCTAGTACTGAGCAGTGCAGGCCTGGGGAATGGGATGCTGCAGGTAAAATAAAGCCATTTTTCCTTCCCTTTTTGTGTGGTTATTCTTAGGACTTTTGTTTCATTGAATTGTTGAAGTTTCTTAAGTGGACTTCTGTCTGGGCTCTCCCAAAGCTGTTTTTGCTCATGAATAATTAATTTTCCATTTGTGGGAGCTTAGAGGCTGGGGATTCTTACGTCACCATTTTAGTGATATCATTCTCAACAGGTAGAAGCACTGTGACATACAATAACTAATTATAGGGCCTTCCTGGTGGCGCAAGGGGTTAAGTACAGCACTATAAAGCTATCCACAGCCTCTGCAGCACGAGTTCAATCCCCAGCCTGCCAGGAAGCAACCCACATGGCGCAGCAGACCTCTCCTGACTTGCTCGCTGTTCCCCTCAGCAGCGTATTTCAGTACATCTGCCTGTTCTGCTCCCCACTCTCTGGTGAATCTTCTCACCCCCCACACCTCTGGCCAGTACCCCAGCTCTTGTATGCATAAATAAATAAATCTTTAAAAAAAACTAAATATACTTAAAGTTATAATATCCATTGCCTTTCCAGCTGAGAGAGCTTACAAAATCATCAGAAACAAGGCTCTGTCAGTCCTGGGAGGGAAATGAAGACTCTGAAAGATGAACTTTTCCCAAGCCATGGTTTCATCACTTGCTGGCCACACTTAGGTGAGAGATGAGGCAGTAGCGTAAAATCATATTCACTCTCTTATTTTCCCAGCTGGTAAGAGCTTGCTCATATTCAATTTCTTACCACAAGTCAAGTCTACTCATTCCCTTCAAGAAAAAGTCTTCCCTGTTGATCCCTAAGGTGAAGTCCAGGGTGTTCCCTGACTCTCCACAGGGGAGAGTTGTATGCACAGAGTGTCCACATAACAACTAGCTACCCAATAGGAGACAGAAAACTTTCTCAAGTGTTATGGCTTTGGTAGTAAAAACATGTGTTCATGAAAAATTTTGTTTTCTGTTTTTCAGCTTTCAGAGATTGCTGACATTTCAGTTGGTTCCCACCCTTTAACCTTCATACCCAATCACTACTCGGTCATGTTGGCCATAGAGAAGGAAATCTTTGATGAGGAAAACACAAAATAGTTTACATACTTTGGGTATGTAGTACACATTCTTCCAATTAGTCTGCCAGGAATTCAGTCTGTGCCCATTTGACAGACCTCAAACCCCAACTAACATACTCTCTCCCTCCCCCTCCATGCAGCACAACAGAAGAATGACAGGCTATTTTTTTGTTTTCCATGTATTCCTCACTCTCAAATGTCATTGCCACCACACAAAGTAAAATAAATCCCAAATCCAAGTTAACACTGAATGGTTGGCAAAAAGAAGTCTACAACTTGTTTAAAATAAGACAGCTTTTCAGAACAGGGAGACAAAGTGGCATAGAAACAATTGCATACTGAATTTGCCTACGTATATGATACTGTATCTTGGACTTTCATAACCAGAAGGGGTTTTGTGCTTTTATCCTGCCCCTCACCTGCCATGCTATAGACCCCCTAAGATGGGGCCTGAGTCCCTATGTAGTCCTCCATTTCTTTGGACCAAACGTAGTGTTTGACAAATGGTGTAAAATAATAGGCAAATAATTTTACTGTTCCAGTATTGGCGATTGCATTGAGAGAGGGAGAAACAGGTTATTTCTAATGCACACACCCACTAAACACAGTTGGTTATCCAGGTAAACCTCATCAAGTTTCTCTTTTCTGCTTGGCTGCAGTAGTCCTCACATCTCTTCACAAAATTCTCTGTATTCACAAATGATTCTTACGCTCCACATGGAGATCAAGTAGCTTACTCAATGCTTCCCTATTGTTTGGCCCCTACAGTCTCTTTACAAAGCTTGTACATAGCCACAGACCCCTGGCATTTAAAGCAACAGTTCTAGGGCTTCTCCGGTGGCGCAGCGGCTGAGCGCTGGGTTGCGAAGCTGCCCACAGCCTCTGCAGCGCCAGTTCAATCCCCGGCTGCTCCCCGGACAGCGGAGGAGGGTCCCACATGGCACGCAGACCTCTCCTGCCGCCCGCTGCTCCCCTCAGCAGTGTACCTCTGTCTGCCTGCTCTGCTCCCCACTCTGGCTCTGGTGAATTCTCTCACCCTCCTGTGTTTCTGACTGTACCCAGTGCTTGTATAAATAAATAAAAAAATAAATAAATAAATCTTATAAAAAATTAAAAAAAAAATAAAGCAACAGTTCTAGCATTCTACATATATCAGCAATTATTATTTAATAGGAGGAGCTCTAACAATAAGATTGCTATTCAATTTAATCCCTCAGTCAGTCTTTTAAGGGCTAAGATTCACCTCCCTTCATTCCTCTCTCTAGAAAGCTTTTTAAGGTGCATACTTGGCTTTCAGGTTCATTAGTAATCAGGAAAAGAAATCTTGGTCTACCTGTAGCTGGACTGCTTGAGGGTCAGAATATAGAGGACAAATCACCCTTCAACTGCATGAGGGCAAGGAGAGTAACAATGTCTTGTTCTGTCTAGCTGTGTCTGGCCTGCAGTAGGCAATCAATAATCATATATTGGTTAAGTGAATAATTGTACTGAGTAATAAATGATTTAGAAAATCAAGGCGCTACAGGAATCAAGTTCAAGATACCAGATCACTTTTAGGAACAGAGAGAGCTGGGTTCTTAGGAAAAAGCACAGAATCATGGCAGGTATAACTACAAAATGGAGAAAATCAAAAAAATCCTTAGATAGGTGGAGGTTAACAGTGAGACCCTCTTTTTATTATCCTCACTCTTACTCACACCTTTCAACAAATACATGAATTGTTGAAAAATAAAGTCCTTGGTTATAAGATTAATGCAAATGAGAGCGCCAAGTTATATTTGTAATGACTGGGATTTATTTCTGGCCTAATTTATGTCAACACAGTTTGCAAACATTAGCTTGGTCATTGCAATACTTCAAAGTAGCCGTTAACTTTCTTCATTTTCAGATGAAGAGATTAAGTGCAGAAGTTTATACAAGACTGCCTAAGTCAACCAGCTAAATGCAAAATCTGGGATTCTAATGGTTCTAAGACTTAGTTCTTCTCTACAATGATTCACAATGATAAGCAATTTGTGAAACACCTGCTGTGTAGATTTTGGGTTTTTTTTTAAATTTCATTGTAGTAAAAAACAAAATTTACATTTAACCATTTCTATGTATGCAGTTCAGCAGTGCTGAACTTTTGTAATATCTTTTTGATTTCTATTTCATTTATTTATGCTTTTATTACTTCCTTTCTTCTACTAACCCTAGTTTCTGCTTTTCCTTTTTATCAAGTTGCTTTATATGTTGTCCATTTAGGATTTTACTTGCTTCTTAATGTGCACATTTATTACAATATATCATCCCCCTTACACTGCTTTTGCTGTATCTGATAAATTCAAATAGTTTGTATACTCATTGTCAATAGTCTTGAGATATTTTTTTGTTTTCTGCTGTAATTTCCTCCTTAATCCAATAACTCTTAAGCAGCCTGTTGTTTAGTTTCCATGTATATATGATTTTCTCCTAGCTTTATATCATAATGGTCAGAAAGAGTACTTGCTATGATTTCAACCTTCATCATAGTATCACTGGCAATTGGCAAGTATCCAAAATATGGTCAATTCTTGAAAATGTTGTGTGTGCACTTCAGAAAAATGTATATGCAGTGATCTTTGGGATGGTTGGAATGATCTTTTGCTATTTGCTAAGTCTATCTGGTCTAGTTCCTCATTTAAGGTTATTATTTATTTTGTCTTATTTATCTATTCAAAGTTATAAATAGAATATTAAAATTCCCTACTATTGTTTTGTTGTCAATCTCTGTCTTTAGCTCAATTAATTATTGCCTTATACACCTTAGTGTGCATCATTTGGTGCAAATATAAGTATTATTTTTTTTCTTATTGTTTTTCTGTTGCTTTGTAATAGTCCTCTAGTTCTTTCATGTTCAGTTTAGTGTTGATATAGCCTTCTAAGTTTTGCTTTTTTGGTGACAATCCTATCCTCTCCTTTCTTGAATGATATTTTTGCATAATAAAGCAGTCTACCTGTATTTCCCAGGTAGAACTTTCTTTAGAAAGTTATAAGTTATTCTTTAGAAAGTTTGTTCAATAAATGGTGCTGGGAAAACTGGGTCGCTACATGCAAAAGAATGAAGCTTGACCACTACCTCACACCATACACAAAAATCAACTCAAAATGGATTAAAGAACTAGACATAAGACCTGAAACCATAAAATATATAGAAGGAAATATAGGCGAAACACTACGTGATATTCACATCAAAGACATCTTTACAGACACATCACCCAAAGCAGTGATAGTGAAGGCAAAGATAAACAGCTGGGACTACATCAAATTAAAGAGCTTCTGCACAGCAAAAGAGACAATAACAAAAACAAAGAGAAACCCCAACAACTGGGAGAACATTTTCGCACACAACACTAATGATAAAGGACTGATCACAAAAATCTACCAAGAGCTGATCAGACTCAACAACAACAAAGAAAATAATCCAGTCAAAAAATGGGCAGAAGAGCTAAAAAGAAACTTCTCTGAAGAGGAAATGCAAATGGCCAACAGGCATATGAAAAAATGTTCAACATCACTTGTAATCAGGGAAATGCAAATCAAAACTACCATGAGATACCATCTTACACCAGTGAGAATGGCACATATTAAAAAAACTAGCAACAACAAATGTTGGCGAGGGTGTGGAGAAAAAGGAACTCTTCTGCACTGCTGGTGGGAGTACAAACTGGTCCAACCACTATGGAGAGCTGTGTGGAGATTTCTGGACCTACTAAACATAGAGCTTCCATATGATCCAGCAATTCCACTCCTAGGTATTTACCCAAAGGACACAGAAACATCAATTCCAAAGAACACCTGCACCCCTATGTTTATAGCAGCACTGTTTACAATAGCTAAGCTTTGGAAACAGCCAAATGCCCAAAAATAGATGACTGGATCAAGAAGATGTGGTACATATACACCATGGAATATTACTCAGCATTCAAAAAAGATAAACACATGCAATTTACAGCAACATGGATGGCGCTGGAAGGGATCATGCTCAGCAAAATAAGCCAGAAAGAAAAAGAAAAATACCGGATGGTCTCACTCATAGCAGGAATCTAGAAAACTTAAATAAGGGACCAGGAAATGAATAACTATAAGAAAGTGAAAATCAAAATCAACAAAAAACTATGAACCAGAGACACTTTTTGGAGGGTGGGGGGTGGGAGGGGAGGGATTGGGGTCAAAATGGGGGGTTGCAATTGTATGGGGAATATAAAAATAAAATCTATTATTTAAAAAATAATAAATAAATAAATAAATAAATAAATATCTTCTGCCATTCCCTTATTTTCTACTGAAAAGTTTATGGAAAGTCTAATAGGTGTTCCTTTATATCTATAAAGGCCTTTAATATTCTGTTTCTGTCATTGGATTTTGACAGTCTAACTATCATGTGTCTTAGAGTGTATCAGTTTCTGGCATTTTGTTTGGAACCCTTGGGACCTCTTGGATTAGGACACTTCATTCATTTTCAAGACCGAGATTTTTTCAGCAATTCCTTCTTTAAATAATTTTCTATGCTTTTCTCTTTCCCTTCTCCTGATAGGACCACTGTGACACAGATGCTATTTCTCTTTAGGTTATCCCAAAATACTTTTAAACTACTTTTATTCTTTTTTTCTCTTGTTGTTCTATTTGTATGTTCTCTGCCACTGTTTTTTCAAGTTCACCAATTTTATTCATTATTTGTATTTGTCTACTGTTGGCACCATACATATTTTATAACATACATTCATTTATAACATTCTTTAGATCCATTAGTTCTAGTTGTAACAGTCTCATATTTTCTCAGTCTTTATCATATTTCTGTTCTTGATTATGCATTATTTTTCTTAATTCAGCAATTATGGTAATAACTGTTACTTTAACCATAATCAAGTATACTCCATAGTTCTAGGTTGAGAATTCTCTCAGGGTTTTAATTTTTTTAATGCTCCAGCATTTGTGATATGTTCTTTCTTTTCATTTTCTAGTTTTTATGGATTGTAATAGGGAGTTTTCTATTCTTTTCTTAGTAAATTGCCTTTATGCCCTTATTCCAAGAAGCTGATTATAATTCTAGGAATTTATCCAGGATCTTTACATGTGTATTGTTTCACAGAACAATGCTTTTGTAACTGTTCAGAGAGCAGGCCACTGGTGTTGGTAAAGGGTAATACGTGGGAAAGAAGTAGGGCAGTAGGATACCAAAAGTTTGCCTCCACTGAGCATCAAGGCTTCAAGATTCTTACAGAGTTGTAGGTACCAAGTTGTGTACTGGGGATACACAGTGATCGCCCCCAAGCCAACTCCTTGACTAACTTGCATTATATAGTTTCATGCTGGGACTCACCTCTAGGCTGTGGTTGAGCATTATATATAGTGCTGGGTGAAGACTACATTTGAGACAGGGTCACAAATTGGGAATTGTTTTCTTTGCTTTTGGAGTTCAGATCCTTATCCTGAGGTGCTTACTCCTGTTTTTAAGATCTAGGTACTTAAGCTCTGGCTAATGAGAGCATTCAGTTATTGTCTTATCTTTAACCCTGGACAGTAAGGCAGGTGTTTTGTATATCTCAGCCTCAGGCTGCAAATAATAGCCTCTTCTATGAGGAGACACAGGCGATTACATCTGGCTCTCACAGTTGGTCTGAGTTCACACTGTTCTAGTTTGGAAGCCTCAGTCTCAATTCGGTAATCATAATCTGCACCCTTGTTACTATAGTCCCCTAATGGTGCCCCTTCTGTCCTGCATGCCAACTCTGTTCACTCCTTTCTCCAGTGTACTCTCTGATTTTTTAAGTCTGATGTAGTCATGTGCCCTGAGTAGCTGGTACTTGGGGCATAAGGTTCTTATAGAGCTACCCAAGCTACCCTCTTATAGAGGTACCCAAGTTGTATACTGGTGCCCCAAGTAGCAGCCACTCCCTCCCTCTCATGAGTTGTATTAACCCAGTATCAAGCTAAACAGAGTTTAATTATAGCTTTTCCTACTCCTTTCTACCCCTTTCTGCTATACCATTGCTCCCGTTGTATGATATAATCATCCTTTATCTTGCATACATTGTTGACTTTGTTTTGCTGTAATTACACTGCGAATATGTGGAGAAAGTAAGCCTATTATGTTCATTTGCTTCCTCAACTTCCCTTTTTTTTAAGATTTATTTTATTTATTTACGCATACAACTACTAGGGTATAGGCCAGAGGCCCAGGGGGTAAGAGGATTCCCCAGAGACAGAGTGGGGAGCAGAGCAAGCAGATCTACTGAAATGCACCGCTCAGGGGAGCAGTGTCAACCTGACCAAGACATTGCCAAGTAATGATTAAAATGATTAAATGTTTATATTTAAAATATAAACAAAAATTATAAATAAAAATTGTTACCCCATTTTAAGAAGACACTTAGCAGTCATTTCCCACAAGACAAAATCAAATGAAAGAATAAAGCCAGCATCAAATCAGTGTAAAGATATCAGGGTAAGTATTGCATGTCCTGAAAATAAATATAAACATGTACATAAATTACTCTCTTACCCTTGTTTTGGCATCAATTTTAGCTCCTCGGTCAAGCAATAGTTTAACCATATTGGCATTTCCTCTTTTTGATGCAACATGTAAAGGAGTGATGTCATTCTGTGGAAAAACAGAAAAAAATACATTTGGTATCCTCAGTTTAACCAAGACATTTCTTCCTACACCTCCCCCACATGTCCTCATTCTTTTCCTTGCTATTTTTTAAAACCATTTAGTGTGAACAGAGTGCTTCCCAGTATTTCTCTCTGACTGTAACTGCAAAACACAAAAGTGGGATGAAATTCCAGGCTATATTCTGTGGTTCAGGGTTCACCTCATTTGTTTGAGGTGACTGATGAAAGATATCAGGATTTTTTTTTTTTGCTCTAAAATCCTGTACTTTAATTCAATGTGTGTTCCTACAATTTTGTGTGCTACATATTGACTAATGAGTGGTTTTCTAAGAAGTGGCTGATTAAGTCAGCCCAGACTGAGTTAAAGCCGTACGACATTACTCAGAGCCTCCTCTGGGTTCATTGGAGCACGTGATGTCAATACAAATAGGAAATCTGTCAGTGCTATGCATAGTCAGAGGATTTCCTGTGGATGTTGGGATAAAATGTATTCACATGTATGTAATCCCACAGAAATCCGACTATGATGTTTTTTTAAACTACTATTAGGAAAATGTCATATTGTTTAGGATAATCTGAAATTTCAACCAAGATCTAACACCATAGTCCTTCCCCCCCCATGCATTTTACAGGTGCTCAGATTACTTCCAGAATGCCAAAGAAACATGTGTATATAGTGAAACACATTCTGTTTTCTTTCTTTTTTCTGGAATAGCAGCAATACTGATTTAAGGTTTGTTCTCACAAAAGTCAATTATAGGAATGATGAGCTATGATCATAAGGGGTTATAGTTTTGTCATCTGATAGCAGATACAATAGAATAGTTATCAGATATTGATAATTTTTGAGGTATTAGGCACTGTATTAAATGCTTTCCTATCTCATTTAATTCTGATAATCCTCACAATGCATATATAATATGAATTAAAATATTCTTTTTACAGATGTAGACACCACTAGCAAAGCCAGGATTCATTTAAAATCTGACTCAAACTCATTCTTTTTAAAAGAAACACTTTGTAATGAAAAATTTTAAACAAAATTCTAGAGAAAATAATGAGTTTTCATTATCCTGTTTCAATAATTATCATCTTTTATAAATATAATTTTTTCTATACCCCCTACTATTTTTTCTTGCTGAAGGATTTTAAGAAGAGAAAGAAAATCCTAGGAATCATATTATTTTACCCAGAAATGCTGCAATTTAATGATCACTGACAATTAAGGATGTTTTTAAACAAATAATCAGAGTACCATTATCATAACTGAGTAAAAATAATACCTCATAACACCAAGGCCCTGCCAATATTCAATTTCTGTCATTATCTGTAATTATCTCAGTTGGACAGTTCAAATTAGAAGTTCCCCATTTTGCATAAGGTTGAAATGTCCTTTAAGTCTCTTTGATCTCCATAGGTGTCAAACTTCACCTTTCTTTCCATGTCTATATATTTATTGAAGAAAATGGGGTCATTAATTGTGGAGAATTTTCTACATTGTGGATTTGGCCCATTGCCTCCCCATGAAGTTAGGCTAACATATTCTTTCCCCCTGTATTTTCTATAAATTTTTCTAGTGAAATGTTTTCAGTCATTCTAAATTCTCTCATTTGAAAAATGCTTTATCTTTTTATTCTTGGACCTAAAGCTTAAATCAGCAATTCATTAAATGAAAGAGACAACTTTGAGTTATGGTAGTGTTGACAACACCACATCATTGCTCCAGGTCTGGGGTAGCTGACCTTTTTCTGCAAGAGGCCAGATAACAAATAACTTTGTTGGTCATACATGCTCCACTGTGCAATCCACTCTGCCATTGCTGTATGAAAGCAGTCTTTCAGCCATTTGTAAAGAAATGGTTGTGGCTGTATTTCAATAAAACTTCTTCTACAAAACAGGAGGTAGGCCAAGCATGGCCCGGGGGGCCTCAGTTTGCAGACCACTGCTCTAGACCTACCAGCTTAAGGTTAAGGGTTTCAAAAATGCACAACAGTTTATAAAAGAGGAAATAAAATGATATATAAATATATAAAAATGATATAAAATAATAAAATGATGTATATGTTGGTCCTCTTTGGTAGGATTCCTTTTTCAGTGTGAATGACAGCTGACAGAAGGAAGTAAACTTCTTGAGGACTTTAAAATTGTCTGGTTTACATAAAATATATAGAAGAAAAAATAGGTAAAACACTACAAGACATACATCTCAAAAACATCTTTAAAGACTCATCACCCAAAGCAGTGATAGTGCAGGCAAAGATAAACACCTGGGATTACATCAAATTAAAAAGCTTCTGTACAGCCAAAGAGACATTAACCAAAACAGAGAGACACCCCACTGATTGCGAAAAAATCTTTGCACTCCATTCAACTGATAAGGACTGATCACAAAGATATACAAAGAACTCACAGGGCTCAACAAAAACAAAATAAACAATCCAGTCAAGAAATGGGCAGAACTCAAAAGACATTTCTCCAAAGAGGAAATGCAAATGGCCAACAGGCATATGAAAAAATGTTCAACATCTCTTATCATCAGGGAAATGCAAATCAAAACCACACTGAGATACCGCCTTACACCAGTAAGAATGGCATATATCAAAAAAACAAGCAACAACAAATGTTGGCGAGGATGTGGTGAAAAAGAAACTCTCCTACATTACTGGTGGGAGTGTAAACTGGCCCAACCACTGTGGAAAGCTGTCTGGAGGTTCCTCAATCTACTGAAAATGGAGCTACCATACGATCCGGCAATATATCCAAAAGACACAAAAACAGTGATTCAAAAGAGCAACTGTACACCTATGTTTATTGCAGCACTATTTACAATAGGTAAAACCTGGAAACAACTCAAATGCCAAAAAAAAGATGACTGGATCAAGAAGATTTGGTATATATACACAAAGGAATATTATTCAGCAATCAAAAAAGATAAACTCATGCCATTTGCAGCAACGTGGATGGAGCTAGAAGGAATTATGCTCAGTGAAATAAGCTAGAAGGAAAAGAAAAATATCGGATGGTTTCACTTATAACAGGAATATAGGGGAACCGAATAGGACATCAGTGTAAAAAAAATAATAATTACAGTACAAACCACAACAAAGCAATAACAGACAATTATAAACCAGAGACATCCTGCAGGGGAGGAGGAGGGAGAGGGATCAGAGGGAGGAAGGGAAGGAGGAGCACAGGGGACTGTGGTGATGGTGCACAGGTGCATTGGGGAAGGAAATTCTATGGGGACTCAATCTGAGGGGGTGGGGGGAAGCAAATATTGTCTAAAAAATGTAAAAAAAAATTGATAAATGTTAAAATTGAAAAAATTAAAAAATTGTCTGGTTTATCTCTGCTGATGGAGTGCAAATATGTGTGACTCTAAGGATCCAAGTGGCACTGCAGATGATTTCTAGACCTGAGACAGCAGGGGGAGTGTCAGGTTAGGGCTAGGAAACAGTCTAACAGAAGAGCTAACTGAGCCCACAGTGGGATATGACACAAAAACCTCATCACTTCCCAGCATGAGTCAGTGCTTACATGCTATTCCCCTTTAAAAATGTGCCCTTGCCAGGTTGAGAGGGACTTAATTAACCTTTATCACAAGTAGGCTAATTTTAGTGAGAGGAAGAGCTCAATTCTAATTTTGCTCTCTTCCATATTCATGTACTCGCTCTCATATGGTGATATGTAGATGTCAAATGCCTTGAAAACTCCCACATTTTTCTACACCTCTCCGACCCTTCCTAGAGCAATACTTTGTATTTCCACTGCACTTAAAAGGTGTTGTAAAGGGCTTATACTTATGTAATTTCATGTTATCTTTACAACAACTACTAAAGTAAGATAATTAGTCCTATTTGACAAACAAACTGAGGAATAGAACTTGTCAAAATTTTACTAACAGACAACTAATTAGGGAATGAATCAAGATTAGAATTGAATTTTCTAGATCTTTGGGCAGTGATCTTTTTCCTCAGGGATCATAATGCCTCTGTTTAAAGACTATGGCTTCTCATCATCTCTGTTAAATGGAGCTTCTGGATAACATGCTTTCTCATTTCTGAATCAGATAGTGAGGCATATATATATATATATATATATACACCTCAGTTATAGATATAATATATATATATTCCTTAGTTATATATATACTATATATATATTCCTCAGTTAACCAGTATAAATGTTTCACACCCTACGATGCACAGTCCCAGTGCTATATTTCTACTGTGTAAGTGAGCAACAAAATTATGTAACTCCAACATATCAAAAGAGACCTAAGATGTTAGAGACAAAAAGTTGTTTATGGGCCTCTCTGGTGGCACAGCGGTTGAGCTCTGGGCTGTGAAGCTGCCCGCAGCCTTTGCAGCGCTGGTTTGATCTCTGGCCACCAGGCGAGGGTCCCACATGGCGTGCAGACCTCTCCTGCCCCCTGCTGCTCCCCTCAGCAGTGTACTTTGGTCCTTCTGCCTGCTCTGCTCCCCGCTCTGGCTCTGGTGAATTCTCTCACCCTCCCGCGCTTCTGACTGTACCCAGTGCTTGTATAAATCAATCAATCAATCAATTAATCAATCTTAAAAAAAGTTGTTTATGAAATCCTTTGTTTACTGCAGCTGAAATGTAAATTTGTACATGCTTTCTAGGATATAATATGGCAGTATTGGCAGGAGGGTAGAATTGGAACTGTGATTGGTCAGGTTCTTACGCTATATATAAAGTGATATAACATTTGAAGGCGATGACTGTGATAAGTGCATAATATAGGAAAGAAATATAATTAAATAAAAAGAAAAAAACATGAAAATTATGCTCTTATGTTTATACATATACACGTTATATACATTCTAAGAAAGTCGTGGAGATCCTGATGGTGAGATTATAGAGGATTTCATTTGGCATCTTCACATATTTCTAAAAAAAAAACTACTGTGTACATTTGTACAATGTTCAGAAAATAACTTTCTTTTTTAATACTGCCTAATTTGGAGTCCTACCTCAGCTCCCACTATCTGCATAGTTCACTCTAATAGTCACCAGAGGTTTTACCTACTCATTAAACTTCTAATATTTGAACTTTGAAGCAATCTGTTATGCCTGCGGATATCCTGTAGGTAAATTTATATTACTTATTTTTCCCCATTAATGTAGAGATGGTGCTAGATTGAAAGATCTATATGCTTTTTCTAATAAGAAACCTGACTTAAAACTCTGACTAGAATTCAATCTAGAGTTTTGAAGGTGACCAGCATTTAATAAAAATAATTCAATGCAATACCTGAGCATTTAGAACTTTTTGTTAACTGGTGTTTTTAACTCAGTTCTTTCAGTCATATCACCTGTTATACAGATATGCAAAAGACTAGGGACATTATGTGATTTGCCTGGAGTTACAAAGTTTGAGAATTTCTACCAACTGGGAGCAAATTTTTGCACACAACACTAATGATAAAGGACTGATCACAAAAATCTACAAAGAGCTGATGAGACTCAATAAAAACAAAGTAAGTAATCCAATTAAAAAAATGGGCAGAAGAGCTAAAAAGAAACTTCTCCAAAGAGGAAATGCAAATGGCCAACAGGCATATGAAAAACTGTTCAATATCACTTGCAATCAGGGCAATGCAAATCAAAACTACAATGAGATACCATCTTACACCAGTGAGAATGGTACATATTAAAAAAAAAACAACAAAAACTAGCAACAACAAATGTTGGTGAGGATGTGGAGAAAAAGGAACTCTCCTGCACTGCTGGTGGGAGTGCAAACTGGTCCAACCACTATGAAGAGCTGTGTGGAGAGTCCTCAACCTACTAAAGATAGAGCTTCCATATGATCTAGCAATTCCACTCCTACGTATTTACCCAAAGGACACAGAAACATTAATTCAAAAGGGCACCTGCAACCCTATGTTTATAGCAGCACTATTTACAATAGCTAAGCTATGGAAACAACCCAAATGCCCCAAAATAGATGGCTGGATCGGAAAGACGTGCTACATATACATAATGGAATATTACTCAGCAATCAAAAAAGATAAACTCATGTAATTTGCAACAACAGGGATGGAGCTAGAAGGGATCATGCTCAGCGAAATAAGCCAGAATGAAAAAGAAAAATACGGATGGTCTCACTCATAGCAGGAATTTAGAAAACCTAAGTAAAGGGCCAGGAAAAAGACTAATTATAATAAAGAAAAAAACAAAATCAACAAGCAACTATAAACCAGAGACACACTATGGGGGTCAGGGAGGAAAAAAGGGATTAGGGTCAAAATAAGGGGGGTGGGAATTGTACGGGGAATATAACCAAAATGACAATGCATACATTGTGCAAAACACAAAGTTTGGGAATTTCCCAATTTCCAGATATTGTCCTTTTTGTTCTAGTAAACTCTTAGGTCTTATTTAAAAGCCACTGTTTTCATCCTCACCACAACAACATCTTATTTAATACTTTTATCTAACTATAATGTAAAAATTTTTCAACCCAAATAAATCTATCAAAATAAATTATTATCCTCTAAAAATCTTAGACTCATACTTCTTGAAGGCACCAATCACTAGTACTAGGGACTAAAGATCTCAACTGAGAATAGGTTTTGCTATGAATGTTTGGGAAAAAGAAATAATCCAGAAGAAATTAAGATCTTTCAGTACTCAAATTCAGTATATTCCACTATAATTTCATTATAGCCTTTAACAGTATTTATAGTATATTATACAGTGATGACTCTAAACACTTATCACTCTAACAATAAAGATTAATTTTTTTTTTGAACTTCTTAAACTATAATACTAGCTTACAAAACAAGAATGTTTAATAATGAGTTTGAGGAGTGGGGAATTCTATCCTGGTTCTAATTCATTGTAACACCCTAATGTTACAGGAACAATCCACCCAGATATTTTTATAGACTCTTCCCTCATCTCCACACTGGAAGGATCTTAGGCCCTGAGAACTACAACTTCCAGCATGCCATGAAAATGACTTCCTGAATAAGGGGCTGCTGGGAACTAGGGGCAGAGTTAAGTGGCCATACTTGACTTTTAATTAACCATGCATGCTTGGACTCTCTTTTTTTTGACTTGGACTTGCACCCTGGTACTGCTGGAAGGAGACATAGAAGAGACATGTGAAAGAGAAACATGTAAAGACACCTGAAGTAGACATATGGAAGAGACACACGGGTGAGGGACATATGGGGAGGCTGCACCTTGGCAGAGACTGTGGTAGCCATTATCTTGACTTCATGTTAGATTCTGTGGTATATTTTGAATTTTGAGTCTTTCCTTTTAACACACCTCTCTGAGACCTGTCTATCCCCCTTTTGTACTTCCGTGCCAGAAGGTGCCTGAAACGTGGCAAGTTTTTGGGCCTCAGAATCCCTGTTTTGGGTCAACATTGTTTGCCCACAAGGGAATGTGTAATTTTCAGTTTTATTAGGAACTATACTTTCTTTTCTTTTCTCTACTAAATCTATTAAAACCCTATTACACTAAGAGTATGCTTCCTTTCACTTTGTATACACAGATGGCCAAATCCTTCCACCACTTATCAGTTTGGGATTCTTGGGTGGTCCTTGGTGATATGCTAACATTATATTAGCACAGGCCTAGCAAAAAGCACATTTTGTTGGGAATGAGAAGACCACACCCAAATTCTTACTTTTTAATTCCCAATTTCCTGGCAGATGTTATGAACTTATATTCTCCTCTGTATAATGGAAATGATACCCCCAGCCCCTCCATCAAAGTACTTCTAAGAGGAGATAGGAGATAATTCATGCCAAAAGAGAAAGGCAACTCAGTTATTCATATCTCTTATGTCATTGAACCCACACAACAATCCTAGAAAAAAGGGGCTATCTGGCATATTTTCCTCTATTTTTTATAAGAGGAAACAAAAACTCAAAAAAATTTAAAATAACTTGCCAGATGTGACAATGCTGCCATAATTTTCAGACTCCATAGTACATGCTTCCTTCACTTGACTGTGATGTTCCACATTCCTAAGCAGTATAAACATATAACCCATCCTTACTGTTAAGAGCATTTTTTGAACTCAATGTGTTAAGAGATGAAGGCATATTGTGGTCAGGTAGCGTAATAGTTAAGAGCTGATACTCTGGAGATAGACTGCTTAGGTTCAAACCCCCAGTCTGCCCCATACTAGCTATATAAACTTAGGCAAGTTTATCGATTCCCTATCTGTAAAATAAGGCTAACACTAATAGTATCAATATTATAGATTTGTCACAAGGAATAAATGAGCTAACAAGTACAGAGTCTTAAGGAGGGGGACATTTAGGGAAAAAAAAACTGTGAAAGCATTACCTACTACTATTTGCTTTGCGACTTATCACAGGGACATTTAAAAATGTATGAAGTGAACACAATTCACAAAGATATTATGAATTGTTTGGGCAGAAATGATATATAGCCCTGGAGCAATTAGTTACCTCTAAGGTGTTTAAGTGGAAAGATTTTAGGATGGATGCAAAAGGAATCAGATGTGTCAACTCAGCAATGTTGAGTCCAGGAAAACTTCAGAAGGCCTGGGGCTGGGATAAGTAGCCACAGAGGGGTAGGGGAATAAGGTCTGTGGTGATGGGTGACGCAAGATGATACATGTGCTATATAACGTGATAAATGTGATAGAACATGACAGAAACATGTGAATACCCTATTTCAGAGACACTCTATGGGAGGTGGGGGGTGGGGAAACAAGGGATTGGGGTCAAGATAAGGGGGTTGTAATTGTATGGGGAATATAAAATAAAATTTAAATAAAAATAAAAAATAAATAAATAAAACTTTCAGGGACTTGCAAAGACAACTACTTTTGCTGGGAAATGGTGAAATTCCTGACCTAGTCCTTCCCTTTCTAATGTTTCTGAAAACTTAGCTACTAAAGCAGTATTCAAGTTCCTTTAAGATGATTTCTGCAACTCCCCAAAGTGAGAACAAGGTCATTTCCCACCTTATTTGTGAAAAATGGTACACTTTTCATGCCATTTAAATATATAAAGAATTGTTGATTTCCCATATCCTTTCCACCATCATCTCTTTTTCTTTAAAATTTCCTGGGGAGTTTATCACTAAGTGAAAGAATGAGTGGTTATCATTCAAAACATTTTGAGGAGAGACTATGCCTATTTTAGTTTAGCTTCTTGATATTGTCTCAGTTAAATACAAATTCTAAAACACAGTTGAGCGAAAATCTGGTATGTTCTGGTATTGTTATCAGTTGTAATAATGTTTGCCTTTAATTTACTATTATGATTTTAAAAAGTTAATCAAAGTGGTAAAATAAGAAGTTTGAAGATGAAAAGTTCAACATGCCAATAGGCTGCATTCAAAATACACATTTTAATATTTGTATATTTTCTCATTCTATTTTCTTATACATTAGCACATTTCCTATTGTAAACAGAAATAAAAAATAGGTCAGAGAGAAAGCACAAGAAAGATATTTAAGCTATGTTTACTAGCTTTCTTTCTTTTTTTTTTTTTAAAGATTTATTTATATAAGAACTGGGGTACAGGTCAGAGGCGCGGGAGGGTGAGAGGATTCACCAGAGACAGAGCAGGGAACAGAACAGGCAGACTGACGAAATACACTGCTGAGGGGAGCAGCAGGTGAAACAGGAGAGGTCTGCTGTGCCATGTGGGATTCTTGCCGGCTGGCCGGCCAGGATCAAACTCACGCTGCAGAGGCTGCGGACAGCTTCACAGTGCAGCGCTCAACCAACTGCGCCCCCAGGGAGGCCCATGTTTACTACCTTTCTTATTCACCACTTTTTTTTTTTTTTTTTTTTCACCCTCCCGCGCTTCTGACTGTACCCAGTGCATGTATAAACAAAACAAACAAACAAACAAATAAATAAATAAAAAAACATGCCTCTATTAAAAAAAAAAATCTTTAAAATGCATTTATTTATAATAACTCATTTAGAAAAGTGGGTTAGGAGAATTTGAATAAAACAGCAATCTATGTGCCTAAAAATAGATGATAGAGAGGTAGACAAGTCGGTAGGGAGGTAGATGGAAGGTTCTTATAGTAGAAAAGTAAGTATATAAATCTGTAATAAACTACTGTTTATATCCTACACTGAAAATTTTAAAACTCTATTCACCACTTTTGAAAAGTCTTTTAGCCTCTGAGAGGAGTGGCTGGAGAGCAGAGAAAGGCCCCTAACCATGCTGTTTTTGAAGTAATTATAGCACTGAGTTGAGGGCAATTAGCTCTCTGTCCCCTCAAACTTCCTGCCTAAAAAAACAGGGCATAAATTTCCTCTACACTTGTGTCTCTCTCCCTTACCACAGAAAGAGTAGGACTCTAAATTACTCATCAGTGGTGGATATCTGCATCTGTATAACAAACATTACTAAATCACTATTATTTTCCAGTATCCTCCCATATCCCCTCTTTCCATAACTGACCATCACTAGAAGACCAAACTCCTTTCTTTTGCTTTCCAAATTTATTACCCTTTGTTAAAATGTTATATAAGCCCTGCATCTAATCATCCCTTGGGTCTTCAGTTTTCTATGAAGACTTCTACATGCATACATAGTAAACCCTTTCTCCCCATAATCTGTCTTTTTAATTTGCAGCATCCCAACCTCTGAATCTTAAGAGGTAGGTTATATTTGCTAATCCTCAGGCAGAGTAAACAAAAAATCTTTTTAGAAATAACATTTAACAGTCATAAAGAGTTAGATAAAATATAGAAAAACATCAATTCCAAAGAGCACCTGCGCCCCTATGTTTATAGCAGCACTGTTTACAATAGCTAAGCTTTGGAAACAACCCAAATGCCCAAAAATAGATGACTGGATCAAGAAGATGTGGTACATATACACCATGGAATATTACTCAGCATTCAAAAAAGAAAAACACAGGCAATTTGCAGCAACATGGATGGCACTGGAAGGGATCATGCTCAGTGAAATAAGCCAGAAAGAAAAAGAAAAATACCGGATGGTCTCACTCATAGCAGGAATCTAGAAAACTTAAATAAGGGACCAGGAAAAAGAATAACTATAAGAAAGAAAATATCAAAATCAACAAATAACCATGAACAAGAGACACTCTATGGGGGGTGTGGAGGGCAGGGAAAGGTGGGCTTGGGGTAAAAATAAGGAGGTTGTAATTGTATGGGGAATATAAAAATAAAATTAAATTAAAAAAAAGAAAGAAAGAAAAACAATAAAAATTAAAAAAAAATATAGAAAAATACAGAATTTTTCCCTTTAATGTCCTTGAAAAACATATTTTTGTGTGAATTTTAGTTTCTTCTATAACTTTATTGAGATAAGCTCTATCCACAAATCATAAGATATGCCATTTTAAAGTGTATAATTCAGTGACTTGTAGTATATTCATAAAGTTGTGCAACCATCATCAGTATCTAATTTTAGAATGTTTTCATCATCTTCAATAGAAACTTCATACCATTAAGAAGTCACTCGCTATTATAGCAGTCACCAGCTCCTGAGACCACTAATCTCCTTTCCACCCCTCTGGATTTGCCTATTCTGGAAATTTCATATCAGTGGATTCATACAATTTGTGTTCTTTAGTGTCAGACTTCTTTTTATAACCTAATGCCTTCAAGTTTCATTCATGTTGTAGTATGAATCAATACTTGATTCTTTATGAGAACACCTAATATTTTAGCACTTTAAGGTAGCTATAAAATATATGCAAACAAATGACACTTTCAGTGATAGAACAGGAGATTTCAAGGACACAGCCAAGAGAATTCAAAGGACTGTAAGAAAGCTGAAAACACTCCAGCCCTCATAGCCTGATGAGGTAGCAGGGATTTTCTAAAAAATATTAGTCAAATTTAGATGGTCTAGTAGTAAAAACACAAACAAAATAAACTTGGAGACCTCCCTTATATAACAGCAATTATTACTAAGATGAGCACCATTTTCAGTACAAGTCCATTTTCCTCTTCCTCATGAGGTTTAACTAATTCAACAGGTCTTTTTACACAAAGTCTTTTACTCTTCTCCAGTTTCCATAATGGTTCACTATTCTATGCCAACTTTTCTCTGTGTGCCTTTGAAAAGTAGATTAAGTCCACAAAAGTCTGTTGAGACTAACAACCAAGATGTTGATGTCACTGACATTTCCTCAACCTCACTCCTTTACCAAATCCACCAGCCATATCCAATCTGATTAGATACCTTATTGTACTGGGCTCCCCTCAAAGCAGCAGCAAATGCTTGGACACTTAGTGTTTGTTGTAAAATCAGGCTCTGGTTATCTGCATCTCAAGTGCCTAAAATCTTCCAGTGATTTATTTTCTTTAAGAATTAAAATAGGCTGTTTATCATCAATACTGTCAGTGGCTTTCACTTGGATTCATAGAAGAGGCTTCATTAACGAAGAGGCTTCAATAAGCCATTGTCATGTCTCTCCCTAGTTTCCATAAGTGACTTAGTATTAAGAGAAGACAGAGTATATTTAGAATTAATATTCTGCACACACACCTTGGCTTTACCCAGAATTCTTGCTGACACCAGAGAGCAGAAAAACTAGGACTAAAGCTGGTGTTGGACCTCTCCCCTCAATTATAAACAGCTCTTCTGCCCCGTAACACTGGATATTACAGTTCCCTGGGTCTTTGTAGTTATCTAGTGCAGTGGTTTTCAACATTTGCATTAAATAAAATTTTTTTAACTGTGGAAAAGTATATATAACATAAAATTTCTATCTCAATTATTTTTAAGTATACAGTTCAGAAGTGTTAACTCCATTCACATCATTGTTTAACTGACTGTCCAGAGCTTATTTTATTGTATAAAACTAAACTTTATACTCATTACATAACTCCCTATTCCCTATTTGGTTATTGTAACCAATTCTACTATGAACATGTATGGACAGATCCTTGAAACCCTACTTTCAATTCTAATGTATATATAAATCCAGAAATGTAATTGCTGGGTCATATAATAAGCTTAGTTTTAACTTTGTGAGGAATCTCCATACTCTTTTTCTATAGTGGCTGCATCACTGCACATTCTCAACAAGAATGTACAGGGGTTCCAATTTTTGTGCATCCTTGTCAACCCTTGTTAATTTCTTTTTTGATGGTAGCTTTCTTAATGATATTCAATATATACTTCTAAAATATATATTTTTAATTGATCTCCATATGACCCAGCATTTCCACTCCTAGGAATCTACCCAAAGGACACAAAAACATTAACTTAAAAGGAAACCTGCACTCCTGTGCTTATTGCAGTGGTATTTACAGTAGTTTAGGTATGGAAACAACCCAAATGCCCAAAAACAGATGACTGGTTCAAGAAGATGTGGTGTATATATATATATATATATATATATATATATATATACACACACACACACACACACACACACACACACACACACAATTGGGCCTCCCCGGTGGCGCAGCGGTTGAGCTCTGGGTGGTGAAGCTGCCCGCGGCCTCTGCGGTGCCGGTTCGATCCCCAGCTGCTCCTAGGCCACCGGAGGAGGGTCCCACATGGCGCGCAGATCTCTCCTGCTGCCCGCTGCTCCCCTCAGCAGTGTACTTCGGTCCTTCTGCCTGCTCTGCTCCCCGCTCTGGCTCTGGTGAATTCTCTCACCCTCCTGCGCTTCTGACTGTACCCAGTGCTTGTATAAATAAATAAATAAATAGAAATGCATGCCTCTTAAAAAAAAAAAAAAAAAAGGAAACCTGCACTCCTGTGCTTATTGCAGTAGTATTTACAGTAGTTTAGGTATGGAAACAACCCAAATGCCCAAAAACAGATGACTGGTTCAAGAAGATGTGGTGTATATATATATATATATATATATATATATACATATACACACACACACACTGGAATATTACTCAGCGATCAAAAAAGATAAACTCATGTGATTCACAGCAACATGGATGGAGCTAGAAGGGATTATGCTCAGTGAAATAAGTCAGAAGGCAAAAAAAAATATTGGATGGGATCAATTATAGGAGGAATATAGGGAAAACAAACAGGAGTCAGAAAAAAAAAAGACAAAACTAATAGGGAGGGGGTGAGGGAGAGGGGCCAAAACAGGGAGGCAAGAGCACAAGAAACTATGATGATAGTTCACAGGTGATTTGGTGGTGGGAATTTTATGGGGATTGCACCAGAGGGGAGAAGTCAAACATTATAAAAAATGAACAATGACTAAATAAATATTAAAAAAGTAAATATATATATTTTTAGTATACATGTAAAGGTTCCTTAATTCCATACACAATGAGAAATTTCATATAAACGCCACTGAAGATTGAAATAGTAAATGCCTTTTCATCCTATAGACAAAATAATTCTGTTAAAAAAAAAAACACAACAAAACCCAAACTCCTTGATACCTGCTGACTTAGACAAGCAACTTAAGGTGAGAATGTAATTAAAAATAATTAAAAAACTCAAATCTGTCAACTTTTTGGGCACACTCTTTGTATGGCCCTCTGTGAAATAATCTCTTTTTTTAAATCTCCACAACATCTCGTGAAATAGATTTTATTAATTCAAATTCACAGTTGAGCAAAGAGAAGCTATAGGGGATACAGACCATGTGACTAGAAAATCCAGAGCTGGGACTTAAGCCTTATTTGTCTGACTGCAAAAGTTGTGTTGGCTCTTTCCAGTGTTTCATACAAAAATAATATATCCAGATAGGGTATTTTTTCTTAACTCGGGCAAACATTAGCTTTAGATAAATATTAGTTCTCACTCTGAACACAACAGTCTCTATACTGAAAATACTGCTGACATTAAATTCCAACCAAAGTGAAGCAGTATGTCTCAAAGTTACTAAGTAAAAATATTCTATGTCCAAAGAGTGGCAAGTTCAAAGTTGTCACTTTAAGTAAGAACTACTCAAGGCTTTCATATTTCTTTTAAGGTGTCACTATTAATGTTCATTCAAAGGATACTGCTATCTCTGTTAGAATATAGAAAACTCTCAGCGAGCAATCTGTAAGTAAAGATACATATAATAATTGAAAAAAGGGAGAGTTAAAAGTTAAATTATAAAGTAATCAATTGCTTCTGACTGACACAAGTTGCTTAAAAGTTTTAAATTATTTAATTCCTATGATTCAATTTTTTATTCTTTGGGGTATTAAAACAATTTTTAAAATGCCACCAATTCAGAGATATATGCACCCCTATGTTTACTGCAGCATTATTTACAATAACCAGTGGCTGGAAACAACCTAAGTGGCCACTGACAGATGACTGGATAAAGATATGGTATCTAAAAACAATGGAATATTACAGCTATAATTTGACATTTGCAACATGAATGGACCTAGAGGGTATTAAGCTTAGTGAAATGTCAGATGGGGGGGGCCTCCCTGGTGGAGCAGAGGGTTAAGACACAGTACTATGAAGCTATCCACAGATACTGCAGCACAAGTTAAATCCCCTGCCAGGGAGATGACCCACATGATGCAGCAGACCTCTCTTGACTCACATGCTGCTCCCCTCAGCAGTGTATTTCTGTCAATCTGCCTGTTCGACTCCCCACTCCGTCTCTGGTGAAACTTCTCACCCCCTGTACCTCTGGCCTGTTCTCCAGTTCTTGTATGCATAAATAAATCTTTAAAAAAAAATTTCAGATGGAGAAAGAAAAACATTGTATGAGTTCTTAATATGTGTTATGTAGACAAATTAAATGAATGAATTAAAGCAAAAGTAAAGTTTTAAGGATTTGTTTTTTTTATTTATGCATATAAGAACTGGGGTGTAGGCCAGAGGTGTGGGAAGTGAGAGGAGTCACCAGAAACAGAGCAGGGAGCAGAACAGGCAGATCTACTGAAATACATTGATGAGGGAGCAGCGGGCAAGACAGGACAGGTCTGCTGTACCAGTATCAGTCAGCGCCCACCAACTGGTGGCTACTACTAGGGAAGGGGAAAGGGAGGTGGGTTAATCAGGCAAAAGGGTCAATTGGATAATGGAAAATAGAATTGGACTTTCAGTGAACTTAATGTAAGTTCACTGAAACTCATATTGTAATGCAACATTACTGTACTAAGGAAAAAGAAATTGTAAGTTATTTAAAACTTCAACTAACTATCTATTATTAGTTCTCTTGTAATGTTTTGAATGAATGCTCTAACTTTAAAAAAAAGTTAAACTAACACTCTATCATCAAAAATTCACTAAAACATGTTAAAGGACTTTAGAATTCGAGGTTTCCCGCAGTCATTTCTAAAAATTCTGGAGTTAAATTAATTTCTGAGTTGACTATTTTTCTTCCCCAAGAATGCAAATTGCTCTTTTAAGCTTTTGAGATGTCAGTTAACTTGAAACTATTTGTTTCTCAGGCATTCTGCCTTTATTTGGTCTTCAAATAAATTAGATTCTTGCTAAAGCTTCAAACATGTCAAGAAATGAAAAGAACATCTTTGAAGTTTCTACAGAAAGATGGTTTGGCTAAAAAAAGTCATTTTGGTAGAAATTTTCTTAGCAGTGCAGTGCATTTGTCCTATGGAGTTAGAGCTGCTCTTCCAGGGACTACAAAGACCCCAGGTCCCCACTGGCCAATACCCCACTCTCAGTTTCCATTCTGTTGTCTTCTGATGCACCGAAGCAGAATAAAATGAGTTAGAAGGTCTGGATTCAAATCCCCATTCTACCATTGGAGTCTCATTAGAATCTGGGGCAAATAACTTTTTGGGATCTCAGTTTGCTCATCTGTAAAAAGTCTATTTTGTGGGTTTCAAATGATGCACACTAGACAGAACTTTTTTGTAAGATATAAATAAGGTATATATTCAAAGTTAAATTGTTAAGGGGTTATAAAAACAAAGATGGTTGTTACAAGCAAATGAATTACTGAGATTTCTGTGACTCAACTTTGGAATATATATATATATATATATATATATATATATATTATATAATAAGACCTCTGTCAGAAGAATCTCCCAAAGACCTTATTAAAAATACATATTGCAAGGTTCCATTCACAATGTACTGAACTGGAATCTAGGGGACTGAGAGGGAGACTGTTGGTCAGGTAGAGAAAACTGGCTATGAGGCTTGGACTTGGAGGTTAAGGAAAAAATTGAATTTAATTTCCAAACAGGGATATTCTCCATATAGAGACAAGCTTGTGAATGGGATACCTTCATAAATTTAAAAAAAAAAAACAAACTTTTAAAATCATTCTTAAAATTATCTTTAGTTCATTTTGCAACTCTGGTGCAGAAAGAGAATAAAATGTCAGCTGTTTCTACAGAGGCTGCTGTCATTTCTGGTTTTCCTGTGATGACAGGATACCAAGTCCAAGGCCACTGCCTCCATGTCAAGTGTTATGAGCTATCCCATCCAAGTATAGCTTGCTTTCTTGCTTTTTACCATCTAATTTTACTTTACTCTTTCTTAGCTCAAAAAAGACATTTCTCCAAAGAAGAAATGCAAATGGTCAGCAGGCATATGGAAAAATGTTCAGTATCACTTATCATCAGGGAAATGGAAATCAACACCACAATGAGATGCCACCTCCTGTCTGTGAGGATGGCCCACATCAAAAAACCCAGAAACAACAAGTGTTGGCAAGGATGTGGTGGAAAAGGAACCCTCTTACACTGCTGGTGGGAATATAGACTAATCCAGCCACTATGGGGAGCTGTGTGAAGGTGCCGCAAAACACTGAAAATGGATCTACCATATGATCTACAGGTTCTACTCCTAAAAATCTATCCAAGTGAAGCAAAAACACTAATTTGGAAGGAAACCTGCACTCCTATATTTAGTGCAGCACTATTTAAAAAGCTACGATGTGAAACAACCTAAATGGTCCCAAACAGTCGAATGGATCAAGTCGATATGGTATATATAGAGATATACACAATGGTATACTACTCAGAGAACAAAAAAGAAATTCATGCCATTTGTGGCAACATGGATGGAGCAGGAAGGGACATTGCTAAGTGAAATAAGTCAGAAGAAAAAGATATTTAAATATTGGATGGTTTCACTTAAGTGCAGAATATAGAGAAACTAAATACAGTGTCAGGAAAAAAGACAAAACTGGCAAGCTGACCACAGATCTGAGGCATGGAGGGGTGAGGGAGAGAGGATTCAAAACAAGGGAGGGAAGAGCACAGGGCATGGGAAATGGATCACAGGCATTATGGTGGTAGGAGAACTACAGGGACTACACCAGAGGGGAGAAATCAAATACTATTCAAAAATTAACAGAGGGGCCTTCCTGGTGGCACAAGGGGTTAGACACCGCACTATGAAGCAATCCGCAGCCTCTGCAGCATGAGTTCGATACCTGGCTGGCCAGGGAGCAACCCACGTGGCACAGCAGACCTCTCCTGACTTGCCTGCTGCTCCCCTCAGCAGCGTACTTCAGTCAGTCTGCCTGTTCTTCTCCCCACTCTGTCTCTGGTGAATCCTCTCACCCCCCACATCTCTGGCCTCTACCCCAGCTCTTGTATGCATAAATCTTAAAAAAAAAAAGAGAGAGATATAAGAAAATAAATAAAATTGAAATAAAGAAAAAAATACTATTTTTTTAGCTCAAACTCTCCATCTCTTGGCTATAGAGCTATCTCATCTAACATGTCTCAGTGGGGGCATTAGAGGCGTTTTGACTGGGACACTTTCTTTTTTGACAGGTCGGACCCACATATCCAAGGAAGTTTTGTCATCCTGGCCCTTGCCCCATTCCATTCTAATCATTGTGCCAACCAAAAATGCTTCTGTAAATTTCCAGATCTTCTAAGGACAGCAGGGTTAACCTCTGCCTCCTGAGAACCAGTAAGTTCAGTAGGATTTTAGGGACGTCATCTCTGAAGACAGTGTCACACCAGGTGTTGCAAAGGCTCCTCTGTCCATAATTCTTTTCCCTTTGTGACTGGAGTAAGCCACAACTAACAGTCAAGTGTCCCTACTTCCTATTCACACACCTATCATAATACATCTTAAATTACTACCATTATTCCAATTCTCCATTTAAAGACCTGCAATAACTTGTGAAAACAGAGTGTAGAACGGTAGTTACCAGGGGATGAGTGATAGGACAATTAGAGAAACAATTGTTTAAAGGGTACTAACTTGCAAATAGTAGATAAATTCTGGAGATCTAACACACCGCACAGTATTACAGTCAAGAATACTGTATTAAACTTCAAAGTAGAACTTCCTTGTTTTCAACACAAAAAGGAAATGATAATTATATGCATGACAGAGGTGCTAGCTAACGCCATTCAAGTGGTTGTACTGCAATATGTATCAAAGAAATGTGCAATGCCACAATGTACACCTCAAAGTCCCACAATATGATCTATCAATTACATGGCAAAAAAGAAATGCAATGACTCCTTTCCAGGCACCAAATCAAGGCCAGTCCTCCAAGCCCAGCCTGGCATTTGGGGAGCCATTGTTCCTCAAATTGGCCTGACATTTCATCTTCAGTCTCATTTCACACATGCAAGTAGACTCAGCCTATAATTCTTGGGAGTTGATTCTAAATTCTATATTTCTATCACAGCATAACTTCTCAATTTTTTTTTTTCCAACTATGCTGGCTGAAGCTGATCTACCTGAATTTGTCTTCTTGGAAATGTGTTTTGACAGGGGTTAGAGTCTGTAAATAATCGTGCAGTTAACTCCTGTGCAGCCATTGGGTTCTATCAAGTCCCACACTCCTCCCTCCACATGCCACACCTGCATATTCTTTAAACTACTAGAGGGGGAGGAGCAAGATTTTGTCACAGAAGAACTTGATGTAGTCGGGAGAGGATTCAGGTGCATCTGAGCTAATTCAAACACATGTCTGACAGTGAATATGGACAATGTTCTGGAACATTTCACAAAGGGACAGAGTAGCCCTTTTGTTGCCATTTGTACCCTCACGAGGAAAGGAAAATTCTACAGCTAATGAATAATTATCTTTTAAAGTGCAAATGAAAAAAGTGAGTTCTGCCAACTCCTACCTTAATAGAACTTAATTTCACAGAATTTCAAAATAGGATTTATTCAGGTCATTTAAAAATGTTCTCAGAGCAGCATTTCTCAAACAGCACTGCAAGAAGCAGGGCACATATTCGAAGAAAAAAAGTGAAACACAGGGAAATGTGTACCTTCAAACTTCTAAGATTTTTTTTTCACAGTTGTGTTCTTATAGTCTCAGACACATTGATTACTTCTTAAAGCTGATCTTCTCAGGCTGACAGGCACTGCTGCCAACAATGTAACTACAACACTCTGAGAAGCAACACGTCCAACTGCTTCCAGAAGTATTCTGGAAAGCTGTCATCATGCTCCTGTGTGACAAGTCATGCTTTACAGGTGATTGTGTCTTACAGTGGTGGGTGCCCTTTCACCAATCAAAGAAATTATAATAACCACCAGCACAGGTGAGGCTAAAGCCCCTCCCATGTGTTGTGAAAATAGCACTGGGCTAAGCCATTTATAGATGGTTTCATTCAGTCATCACATCCATGTTATGCATTAAGCAGTATTACTAGACATTTTATGGATAAAACTATAGCATAAATAACTTGCTTATGAGCACACAAAGTAGGCTATGGTGTAAGTGTGTGATTTCAAAGTTGTTTACTTTGACACTGTACTAGCTCTACTTTCTACTGTGACAGGGGCAGGGAAATCAACAGTTGCTTCCATTATTTTCAGATAAGGTTTCTGGGAAGTGGGGAAGGGGTTATGGAAACTGAAATCATTCTCATCTTGATAGTAAGAAAACTGCAGGCCACATGGTTAAGGGACTTGTCCTGGACAACATCAGGGATTGACCACACAGCCAGGACAAGCATCAGGGGTAGAGCATACAACTGGGGACTCTCTCACTCCATGTTGTTCAACTTAGAAAAATCACTTCTTCAGGCCAGGAAACACACAGATCCTCTGCCACACAGTGTATGTTAGTAAGTGCCAATGGATGTACGTAAAAATATTTTTTAAAAACCGTACAGGAGAGTCTTCTTTAATGTGGTATTCAGGGAACTAAGCAGAAAAATAAGGAAGGAGATTGCATGATATGTTTAAACAAGTTTTCGATAAAAGATTATTTCCCTCCATTCTGGCCTCTACTTACTAGATTTTTTCCTCCTGAGATGTTAATATCACCATAGCAACAGAATATGGTCAATGCAGTAGTCATATAACTGTTTTTCCACAGCTCACATTCCTTTGCTAATGCTCACAGATCCTCATTTTCATTCAGAGGTTTAGCTCATTAAAAAAAGTACCTTTATTTTTAAAGCTGTTGAGCCCATGCTAAGAGAAAAAAAAAACCTATTTTTGAAAACACATTATCATAAAAATGAATGTGTTATGTGTGTGTACTTTGTCTTTATAAATATAGATATCTAAACATAAAAAGTAAGTATCTAAACAGTCTAATAGGACTGTTTTGGATGGTATTTACTTTCTTTCTTTTATTTAAAAAATGAACTAGATATGAAGGGTAATAAAAAGTGTATTTGCAATGGTATTAATGTCTCCAGAAATACTACGGCCTTATAAAACTTATACAAAAATTGGCTACACATACAGAGAAGATGGAACTTAAAATACCCAACAAATTATAACTACTTAAAAATCATTATTACTGTAACTTTCACCTACAGAAGAAAGGAAGAAAATTAACATCTACTGGGATTTATTCTTAACAGACAGGGTCCTTAAGGTTTTCACACTTGTAACCTCTGGTTGAAGGAAAAGCAGCTGGACATTCTGGTGACTCCATGAGTGTGCTGAAGGTTCAATTTCATGCAAGGCAGATAAAGGGCTGCCAAGTAGTGAAACAAAGATCCTGTCTTTTTATAGCACAATGATGAATGGGCCTCTGAAGTAAAATACCTACCTCTAAAAATTTAAATGGCTGCGTTCTTCATTGGAAGACTGAAAACATTAAGTTCATATAAAAGCCATTAACACAGACTCAGCACAAGCTGAGTACTTGGGAAGAGGCTAATCATCATGGTACAGATGAAAAGCTGGAGAAAATGTTTGAATAAAGCATCTCAGCCTTCAGGGGGGCTTAGATAACAAATGACATGCAAGATAAATGATATTACATAAACAAAGAAATGTTCAAAGCTTTATGTAAAAAGAGGAAGTTCAGGGTACATAGAGGGGGCAACCTATTTTATGGGCTCAGGAAATTTTTCTTTGAGGCAGAGCACATCCTTTACACAGATTAAAAAATATGTTCACAGAAATTAAATAACCATATGATATAATAAAATCTTTGATAGAGACCTTTCATAAGAATGATCTCAATTTCTAATATTTCTGAATTCCCCATAGCATGAAAAGCGAAGAAATTATTTTAAAGTTTCTAGTAGTTTTTTAAAATTCCTTTTTGGAAGAAGATTTAATTGTTGTTTTTTTTTTTTTAAGATTTATTTATTTATGCATACAAGAGCTGGGGTACAGGCCAGAGGTGCAGGGGGTGAGAGGATTCACCAGAGACAGAGTGGGGAACAGAACAGACAGACTGACTGAAATACACTGCTGAGGGGAGTAGTGGGTGAGACAGGAGAGGTCTGCTGCACCATGTGGGTAGCTCTCTGACTAGCCGGGGATGAAACTTGTGCTGCAGTAGCTGCGGATAGCTTCACAGTACTGTGCTTAACCCCTTGCACCACCCGGGAGGCCTAAATAGTTTTAATGTTGGTGGTGGTGGTGATTTTTGTTTACCTAATAGAAGCAAGTCTTTTGAGGTCAAAAGGGGCAAGTCTATGTGGAGCAAAACTGTTTTGTGTGACTATATAAAGGGTCATTTTTCTTTGTGGAAAAGTTATAGACAAGGAAGAAATGGCAGGCCTGAGACAGATGGGGTCTCAGCTTTGTTCAAAAGAAGTTTCTGTGGTGACGGAAATGTTATGTCTGTGTAGTCCAATATAGTAGCACAGCTCTCTGTGGCTAGTGAGCATGTGGAAGTGGTTCTTGAGAACAAGGAACAAAATTTAAAGATTAAATTACTTAATTAAAAGCTAATAACCACAGGTTAGTGGCAATTCTAGCTCTAGAGGAAACAAGTTCTTCTTACTGGGCCCAGAGACTAGGCTAGAAGACTTGGACTCTGCTAGAAGAGATATAGAGAAAGGGACTTTCTTGTTTACACAGGATTACACAGGTGACTGGGACACATTTGGAACTCAAGTCATATGAAAGGTTACTTAAGATATTTTAGTTTTTGGTTAAAGTGAAAACAATACTTTTAGGTAGTTGAATTATTTTTTTTATAAGAATTTTTTAATTTATTTATACAAGCACTGGGTACAGTCAGAAGCGTGAGGGGGGGTGTGGTGAGAGAATTCACCAGAGCCAGAGTGGGGAACAAAACAGGCAGAGTGACGAAATACACTGCTGAGGGGAGCAGAGGGCGCGGCAGGAGAGGTCTGTGCGCCATGTGGGACCCTCGCCAGTGGCCGGGGAAAGAACCGGTGCTGCAGAGGCTGCAGGCCGCTTTGCAGCCCAGCACTCAACCACTGTGCCACCAGGGGAGGCCCTAGGTAGGTGAATTATTAAGCCTGTTGATGGAAGAAGAGCAAGAAAGATTCGGGGTTCTGGAGGGTGGTACTCAAAAGTACCCTGAGATGCAGCAGTGTATTTCAGTCAGTCTGCCTGTTCTGTTCCCCACTCTGTCTCTGGTGAATCCTCTCACCCCCCACACCCCTGGTCTGTACCCCAGTTCTTGTATACATAAATAAATAAATCTTTAAAAAAAATGCCGAGATGGGGGTCATAGTCTCCAGACTTTGGGGATAGTGTTGTCAGAACGTGTCCTACATTTTGTCTTTCTGCTTTGAACACCCTTCACCCAAGTTTTTGGGAAAGTCCTGTTTGGCATTATAGCTTAGATTGAGTTAAGCACTGAGGAACTGACAAAGAGCAAGTATTTTATGGTTAACATTTTAGGGGCTACATTAATTAGTTGAGTAAGGACAGGAGGTTTGAAATTCTAAGCCTTCAGGTCTACCTCAGAGTAGAAGTTTCTTAATATTTGCTGTGTTTAATTTTGAAGGAGAGCTCCAGAAAATGCTTATACATGGACATTATATTGCTCATGTATGTGCTGAACCATATTTGGGCAGAATGTATGTTTGATACGTTACTTTTCCATCAATAGGCTTAATAATTCAACTTCCAAAAGTATTGTTTTCACTTTAACCAAAAACTAAAATATCTTAAGTAACCTTTCATATGACTTGAGTTCCAAATGTGTCCCAGTCACTTGCCAAGTCTTTGTTTAAAACATGTGATATACGAGACAGACAGTCCAATGGACATGGTAACCAGCCATTGGTCTGTACTACACACACAGTTCTATCAAATACAAACTGGTCATAAGAAAGCTAAGTAGCTGGGCCACAGTCCTTGGGTCTCCTCAAGCAAGTGCTTTCACAGATAGCAATTTAGTTAGAATGGGGAAGGAGGAATTGAGATTTTTGAAAAGTAGTAATTAAAGATATTGTTAGTTATGTAACTTGTTCTTATTAGAATTCAAGTGGTAACAATTGTACTTCAGTTATTTCACACACACACAAAATGGTCGTTACATATAAGTCTAAGATGCCTTTTGTCAAAAATGGAAACAAGGACCCCTATATGGTCACATTTACTTTTTCTGTTTCATCCTAACATTTCATGCTATTGATATTTTAATCACCTGAAATCCTGTGTAAACAAGTGAGCACTCAAAACATGAATCCCTAATCCTTCAGAAATCAAATCCAAAAAACACTAAATAACAAGACCAATAAAGGGATATGTTATTCAATTATCATCTCAAAATGGAAAGTCGAAAACTAATGTACAGGAGAATGGTCAATGACAAGAGTGAAGATTAGGTTAGGTGGTCCATTACATTTGATGGAAAACTCTTAGCCAGCAATGTATTAATCTACCTTCTTCCATCAATACAAGAAACTATGCTGGCATCCACATAATATAATTGAGCCTTTACTTACTTCAGTGTATAAATGCTCCTTACTAGAATGATAATCAGTGGCAGCTCTGATGTGTTATATTTTCTTTCTCAAGAGAGCTAGAATGATTTACTAAAAGAGCAAAGGTCACACACAAATTCAGACAGCGTCAACACCATCTCAGCTGACTCAGCTCAAAGAATGAAGAACGCTGAGCTGCACTGCAGTGCTCAGCAGCAACTCCATTAACTCCCTGCAGAGGGCTCATGAGGGTGAACAGGTCTTCACGAGTAATCCAAAAGGAAATATTCAAGACATCAGAAAAAAATCTTACATATACATAGCAAAATTACAACACAGAAATCAAAATTGACAACATAATAAAAATCTAAGGAAAGGTGTTAATAAAACAAGTAAGCATGCTATAAATTGTTTACCATAATTGCTACTCGGGGGTATATAGTCCCCAAGGGCTAGGGTTGCTTTATTGCTGCATAAATTAGCTAGCCTCACAAAGAAGCATGGAAAACAATCTGTTCTACTGCGGATTCCCTTTAGTCACATATTTTTTTTTTCCTGCCTTGTGTCTACTTTGGAAATGAACATTTTCAAGATACAGAAATGATTCCAGAAATATCCTTACTTTTATTCCCCTGCTCTCTTGGCTAGCAGACAGTCATTCTGTACCACAAAGAACTACAAGACTATCTACCTTTCTTCAATGACCTGTGATGGCCAGGGTTTCTCAAAAGATTAAAAATGGCTCTACTATATGGCTAAACAAAGGTTGCTGTTGTTTTTTAATTTAATTGCAGCCTTCTAATCAATATTTCTATCCAAACCTCATTCCTGTCATATACCATACACAAAAGTCAACTCAAAATGGATAAAACACTTTGATGTAAAACCTAAAACTGTAATACATACAGAAGAAAACAAAAGCATAACATTTCACAACATAGGTTTCAGATCCATTGTGTATCCATGTCCAACAATAAAGAAAACAAAAAGAGAATAAAAACAATGGGGACTACATCAAATCAAAAAGTTTCTGTACAGTGAAAGAAATTACCACTAAAACAAAAAGACACCCTAATGAGTGGGAGAAAACATTCGCGCACCATACATCACAAAATAGGTTGATATCAAAGATTTATAAAGAACTCCTACAACTCAACAAAATAAAATTAATCCATTCAAAAAATGGGTCTAAGAGCTAAACAGGCAGTTTTCCAAAGAAGACACACAGATGGCCAACATAAGAGAAAATGTTCATCATCACTTATCACCAGGGAAATGCAAATCAAAACCACAATGAGATACCACCTCACATTAGTGAGAATGGCCCATATAATAAAGACTAGAAACAGTAAGTGTTGGCAAGGACGTGGGGAGAAAGGTACCCTCTTACACTGTTGGTGGGATGTAGACTGAGCCACCCCCTATAGAACACGGAGGTTTCTCAAAAGATTAAAAATGGCTCTACTATATGGCCCAACAATTCCACTCCTAGTTATCTACCTGAAGAACACAAGAACACTATTTCAAAAGGAAATGGTGCACTCCCATGTTCATTACAACACTATTTACAATAGCCAAACTATGCTTATTGAATAGCCAAACTGCTTATTGAATGCTTATTGAATAGCCAACACTATTTACAATAGCCAAACTGCTTATTGAATGGATGAGGGAGATGTGGTATATACACACAATGGAATACTACTCAACTATTTCTCAAGATAAACTCTTGCCATGTGTGACAATATGGATGGGGTTGGAGGGGATCATGTTGAGCAAAATAAGTCAGAAGGAGAAAGACAAATACTGATGGTGTCATTTATATGTAGAATACAGAGAAGCAAAACAATGGGTCAGATAAAGTCAAACTAATAACAAACCCAAGAAATCTGACTGTGGAACTAAGGCTACCAGAGAGGGAGCAGGAGGGGTTAGAAAAGTGGGAAGGCAGCACCATGGACCACGAGGATGGACTATGGGTGCTTCGGTGGTGGGTGTGGTGTTGTAACAACACCTGAAAGGGGAACTTTAGGTTGCAAACCTGTTGGAAATCACTGTCACCACAATTAAAAAAACTAACAAATTTGTTCCTGAAAAAAATCTTTTATGGTTATGAATTCCAGTCAGTTCTTAGCAATCAAGACTTAAAGATGTTCCCCTTATTGTTCTGACCAGGTGAAATTTGATCCCATCTGTGTTCCAGGGCCTTTTATTTTCACCTACTATTTCTGCTCATTCCTGAGAGAACATGATAATCAGTTCAATGTCCTAGAAAGACTACAGTGAGGTTGGGCTAGAAGAGGTTTCTGTAGTACAAAAGTACACATGCTGGATTACTGCATAATAGAATTAGTAGAGATTTGCAACATAAAATGGGTTTTTTGAGGCAACTAGTAGGTACTTTAGCTTAAGTTCTTCATGAAAGCTGGTTCTTCTCAGACACCCAAAAGCAAGTCATCAATGACCAAATGCAGAAAGAAGCACACACTCTCAGGGTATAAACAACAGAGCAGGCTTCCTATAAAGCACAATCAAATTCTACCACAGCCTTCAGCTCAGAAGGCTATGAGACTTCATTCATTAGGAGTGGCTGGAGAAAATGTGTTCTTGGTTAGTAAAAAAGTCTGAATTTTAACATATTTTAAAGAAAAGCGCGGTGTGATTATTTTAAATTACATATGGTGACTCAGGCAAGCTTAACAACCTAAACAAACCCCTGGGTCTGAGGTCTCCATTAATCTCTAATTAATAAATTTAAGCATCATTTGCAATTAGTACAGTCATTGTCTTAATATAAATGGATGTTTTGGACTTGCTTGAAGGACTTAAAATATACTGTAATTTCTCTTCTTAACTTGTTTAAACATTGCCCCAATATTTTTTCCAGCAGCATCGAGAAATTTCTGAACAATGGCGCAAACTGCAAATACCATCCTGACATGAATTTTCCAAATGTTCTAATTAGAAGATGCAACTTAATAAGGTTTTTCATTATATTGTGAATTACAGAAATAAAACCAGAAGAATGTATCCCAAAGACATGAGCTTCAGTTTTAACTTTGACATGCCCTGTGTATGTTTTAACTTTGACATGCCCATATATATATATGTGACTCTGTCATGCACAATGTCAGCCTGGGCTTTGGATCTAATATGTCACTGAATCCTAAGGATACAGTTAATGCAATAGGAACAGAGGTCTAGAGTGACTCTCTGGTGTCATTTAAACTGATAAAGCCTTTTAGCAAGCTGATGACAATATAGTAAGAAATAGCTTATATATTAGTATAGTCTAAGTTCTTATTAATTTCTATAACACTAATGAAGGATAAGAAGGCAAAGAAAATGAACTCCTCAAATTACCTAAAGGGAGACAGATAGCGGTGTGGTTAAGAGGTGCAGAGCTGAAATCCTGCCTTCTCTAATTTGCCAGCTCTGTGATCTAGTTACTTCTTACCTCTAAGCCTTGGTTGCTTCTTCTGTAAAACAGGCATAAAGGACACTTTCCTTGATATAATAATAAATGATCTAAAAATGCTTTGCCTGGCAGTATCCAGTAGTGACGTCAAAGGTGGTATTACTTTTACTGCTACTGAAACTACCATCACTATCGCTAGCATCCTACCCTATTTCCTTATCTGATCTAGTCCTGTTTCTCCTCTACTAAGAGAGGTTTTAGTAAACACGTGGAATCATAGCCTCATGGCTGTGATATGTCAGATACTGTGCTAAGGGCTTTCATACATTTTCCTTTAAGTTTCACAGTAGCCCAATGAGGGAGTTGTGCCATTGTATTATTATTTAAGGTTATTATTATATTACTTCATCTTATAAATGAGGAACCTGACAGACATAGAGAGTTAGTGCCAAAACATGAAGTGGGGGAGTCTGAGTCCTCACTTTAAGTCATTACTCAATTCTGCCTTCTGCTTCAGTTCCACTTCCAAAGATGACCTTTCTGATGATAAAGGCTAGCGTGAGACAAGTTACTACATTCAAATAGTATTATTCAGCACTGATATTCCAGCTGTCTAGAGGTACACATGGTAACTGTGATTCATTTTTCTATGAAGGTGACCTTATTCAGGTTACAGAATTTTGTTGCTCATCACCAGAGTTTATAGGGAACAGAAGACAGAAACAGAAGATTGTCTCCAAAGTGTGGGCCTCATCCAGATATTTCAGCCATACCCATCTGTAAGGTTAAGACACTGAGATCTAAGGCACTCTTGCTACTGAGTCACCAGTTGCTAAGTGTCTCAGAAATGAACTAGGCAGCAGTTGTATGTTCCAGTCGTAATTACTTGACTTACGTCTTCTGTAGATCTACTTATATATTTATCGCCTGCCCCTCAATGCCACCCTAATTTTGGTTTCCTTTTCATGCTAGGAAATAGGCACACCTGTGTAAAAGCAAGAAACTGCACTAAGATAAGTAGAAACTCAAAGCTTGCACCGAGTAGAAGGATCCTTGAAGGTCATTTGTCTCAACTTCCTCCTCATGTTGGGAAAGGAGAGTCAAGAATCCATTTCAAACGCTTTAAGCGCATGTCACAGAGCAGTACTCTTACCCGTGCAGTGAAGTCCACAGCAGCCGCTCGGTTTAACAGCAACGTGGCCACATTGATATTTCCATAGTGAGCTGCTATGTGGAGCGGAGTGAAGCCACTCTGTAAAGAAAACACAGCAGACATTCAAATGACTCCTGTCGGCTCCTTGATATGTGAACACCATAACTCCACCCAAGTAAAAATGAGGAAGCAAAATATGCTGAGGTCCACATTCCATTCTGTACTAGGTTTCTTTCCATTAGTGCCAATTGCTCATGGGGTTTCAAATAAATGCCAAACTTGGAGGCGGAGGAGTAGCCAGAGAGGAACCCAGGGTAGAGAGTACTTTTAGTAATTATAGGACTATACAAAAGTCAACATTTCAAAAAGTGAAAATAGATGATAAGAGCAATCTTTATGGCTTATAAAAAACTTGATTAGTATCACTGTTTTATTGATGGTAAAGTCACCCATTGAAATTCTTTGTGAAAATTGAAATATTCTTATATAATCAATATGGAATCAAATTAATAGAAAAAGCCAATTTTGATGATAAAAGCAATTTGGGGGGAAGAGATACTACTACAATTGGTGTTATATAATGGTTGATTGCATTCTATCTAAAGAATCCACAAGTTGGTCTCTTTATTAGCAAATATTTATTCAACAACACATTTTTTTTCTGGCTTATTCATACCAAGATCATTTTACTTCCTTAAAAAAATGCTAAAACATGCAGCAATTCACTTAGTCCCCAAAGATTGAAACCTTATAGGAACTAGATGCATTTCTAAATTGTTAGCAAGCTTCTAAGCCATGCTAGCTATCTCACTGACTCTTGTGGAAGGGTGGATCAAATTGTACCATTCTGAGGTCAATTGCCTTTTGCTGACACCATGGAGGGTAAGTGTCATGCAGAATTCTAAAGAATCAGTCCTAGAGAAATAGAATGACAGGGTTGTCTGCAGCTTTAGATATAGCTGTTAAGCATCTAAAGTGTCAAAACTCTTCATCTCACAAAACTCTATTGCAATATCCTTAAAGTTTCCTTTCAAACACCAGGTTCAGCTGCAGAAAGCCCTGGTAAAGCAAACTACTGTCTTCTCTGGCACATGCTACTTTGGGGATGGGGTAGAAAGCAGGTATGTAAGCCTACAGAAGGCAATGCAAAGAAAGGAAAGAAATGAGGCAGCAGCACTAAGTAATGGGGAAATGATGATGCAGATACAGATTATATGTATATGTATTATATATATATATATATATATACCTCTGTTGTTCTATTCACCACCATCTAGGTTAACACATTTGGAAGCAAAGAGGAGGAAAAAATGAACGGTTAGTTCACTATTGGTGATATGGATGGCAGAAAGCTCATGACCACTAAGTAATGAAGATGAGGGCTATGATGGAAGCACAATAGGCACAGAAAGAAAGCTAGTCTGAATGAAGGGCTACACAATGACCTATTCCACACGCCACATTTCCTTCACAGAGACGTCCAAGTCATATGTGTCAAAATGATGGGAAATGTTGGCTGGGACTCTGGCTGCTGGCACACTCTCTGCAGCAGATAAATACTCAGTGTGTGGCGTGTTATCTTAGATGGTCCACAAGGGTTTATTTGTGTACATTGTCATTTAGCCTTTTGCACCTTTCACCCTAAAGTCTGAGCTGAAGTGTTCAATGCATTTCAAGTACATGTTAAAAGGAAGGAAACTCTCAGGTGCATATAAGTCAGCTTCCCTTGGTGTGGCCTCCCTGTTCGCATGCATAGGGCAACATCCACAGGTACCTCCTGGCCTTATTTACTAAGAGGGATGCACCATCAATTGGCTATGTATGTTGGATCTGTATGTTCACACCTTCTATTGAAGTTAAGTATTTGGCATAAGCTTGCCAAGAGGGAGATCAGGCATTCTTAAAGGTTGGGTGCCTGACAAAGAACAGCCGCATGACAGGCCACCTTGGCCCTTGGCCTCACCTTGGACTCCACATCTGCATTGTTGTCGTTCTGCAGGAGCAGGGCAGCAGCTTTCGTGTCGTCTTTTCGGGCAGCGATGTGAAGAGCTGGGAGACGCACTTTTCCTTTAGTGTCATTTTCTAGCAGGAGTGAAACTACTTGATCATGACCTTGTTGCAAAGCTACCGCCAATGGTGTGAAGCCATCCTGCAAATAAATGGACAGGTCAAGACTGGAGCCAAGGGAATTTTTTTAACCCAATTAATGAATAAGAAGATGATCGAGTGTCAGTTTTTGTGGAAGGTTATTATGGCTAACATTTATGTAGACACACAAGTGACAAGACAATGTCAAAATATAGTTTAACAAAGGTGAAAACAACAAGAAATTTTAATGTTTATAGGGTTTCGGTTCTGGTAAAAAGTGATAGACATTACTTCAGTCAAATTTGAAAATGCACAAAAGCACTACCTATAGAGAAGAAGATGCCCTCATTTTCTATTCATAAAATAACCTCAGTGAAAGCAATATTCAGGTTAAATAGGGGAAACACTTTCAAAGAAGCTCATTTAAATAAGATATAAACATTTAAAACCAGGGAGTTTGCTTATCTGGTTCATCACTGTGCCTTGTTGCTTACCATTTAAGTGGTGCTCACTCGGTCCACATGAATGAATGAAACACAGTTAATGCTATTTTAAGAAAGGTCTATATGAAAGACTAATGGTTTCTCTGGCTATGAGGAAAGACGACAAAGGCTCGGGCAAAATATGACTAGAATAAATTCAGACACACGCACATCTATACAGTTTGAGTCTCCCCACTGTGTTGGCTTGGGTTTCAACAAAGAAAAGACAGCTCTGCATTTTATGAGTAATGCTCACTTAAAGAATAAACAGCACAGAGTGGGAAATCCTGACTCAAATTTTAATTTTGCATTGCTTTTATTATCATCCACTCAAAAGAATATTTAAAATTTATTTTTCCTAGAGAACAGGCAAGTAAGTTACTTACTGCTTTGTTTGGGCCACAATATTTTATATCTGTAGTCATTGTACAAATAGGGGGATACTCCACCAGAAGAGAGTGTTTGTAAGGCAGAAAGAATATACTTGCATACTGATACTTTGTTGGTCTTCCTAAAACACCACTTTCCATCTTTTCCTAGCTGGAAAATAGACAAGGGCTTCTTCCTGCTATTGATTGCAAATTGGCATGTTTATATTCAAAGAGGTGCAAAACATTGACCCAAGGCAAATAAGGGATAAGATACAGGCTCCTCTGTATACATCCTTTCCAATTGCCTATAGTCTCCTTACCAACCATGCATGTGCAGACTATTTGGTGTCTATATTCCAGCTATTTAGCCCACCTGAAATGCCATTCTCCTTGCTCTGCATACACAAATTCTCCACACCTCACAATCTAGTTTAAGCTCTACTAGATCCTGTCAACTTTACTATCCAAGAAGACCCAGAAGAGGAAAAGGATAACCATTATTATAACCAGCATAATCCTGGCAGCCAAAGTAAGATAACAAAAGGGTAGGATACAAAGTGTCACCAGAATACCACTACAGGTTTACACTTGAGGACATAAAGATTAGAATGTAATGTTATGAGAAAAGTAATCTACACAGCTGCATAAATATATTATCTCATTTTCATACCAATAATAAATAAACAAATTTAGAGAAACAAAATGTTATTGCTGGGCCTCCCCTGGTGGCCCAGCGGTTGAGCGCTGGGCTGAGAAGCTGCCCACAGCCTCTGCAGCGCTGGTTCGATCCCTGGCCACCGGCGAGGGTCCCACATGGCACACAGACCTCTCCTGGTGCCCGCTGCTCCCCTTAGCAGTGTACTTCAGTTCTTCTGCCTGTTCTGCTCCCTGCTCTGGCTCTGGTGAATTCTCTCACCCTCCCGTGCTTCTGACTGTACCCAATGCTTGTATAAATAAATAAATAAATCTTTAAAAAAAATGTTATTGCTAAGGAAAATTAGCAGTGACCTTTACTGCTTTTTGCTCCTCATTGTACTTTTTAATTTATGTATCATCTTTGCAAAAAACCTCAAAAGTACATTGTTTTTGAAGGCGTGATAAAAGAAAATCTGTAGATTAAGAGTTAATGTTGCATCTCACTATTAAAACCTGAACAAAACCTAAAGCATACAAATGACAGCTTGCTTCTGTTCTGAATCAAAACTAAATGGCTATAGCTACAGTTCCATGGATATGAATTTGTAAATCCACAGGGCCTGTACATAAAGGAAACTACTTTGCACCAGAAAATAAACTGCCACTGAGATGATTAGCATTGACAAGAAAGTGCTTCCTGCATAAGCCAATTAAACACACAAAGATTCCAGCTTTAAGGTGTTAATAGCTAGAATTAGCAGCTCCAGATTCTGTTTCCAAACCAAGTTTAAATAGTTTGGGTTGTTTTGTGTGGTTATTCTTAAGAGAGAAATATAAGCTAAAAGGTGATATAATAGGCTTTCCATGAGAACCTTCACTGCTTTGTGTAGAGCCTGACACATAATAGCTAGGTAATAATTACTGGTGGAACAAATGGACAAATAAATATAATTCGTGTTTCAGAATCTTAATTAGCAAAAGAAGACAGATAAAGGAAAATACATAATATGCACTACACAGTAATAGAGAAAAGACTTTAAAACAAAATCATGCTGAAGACTTGACACATATACACACAAGGTATTTAGGGTGGAAAATGTATTTGAAAGAACTGGGCAAAATCACATCATGTAATAAATGGAAATTTCTATTAAAACTTTCAATTCAAATGATCCTTTATTCTCTGTACCATTTGTTTTGTAAATACAGCCTTCTGTACAAATAATACAAATAGCATCATTAAGAAGAGCAATAATAGCAGGGTTAATACACTGTATTAATAAAACAACTATATCTTGCTGCTGTTTTTTAACTCTCTAATACGAATAAGCCTAAAGAAGACAAAAAGTTTCAAAAGCTCAGACACCTTTAGATAAACAGACAGCAGCTGTTGAGGTAGCAAGGCACCTGCAAGCCTCATGAAGACACATGTGACTTGTTATTCCACACAACATTTATCTGTTTCCTTCCTTCCCTCCCTCCCTCTTTCCTGAAAGTGGGGAGCCTGGGTTTGTCTGACCCAGGGCACTTGGGAACCCCCATATATGTGCCTTCTGGCTATTCTGACCCAAGTAAAGGGAGATAGTAAATGTGGGTGAAGTGAAGTGTGAAGTGTCCCATGTCTTCTGGTTATCCTGACAATTGCTTCCAACTGGAGAAAAACTAGACCCCATCCTTTCCTGTGTGTCTCTTGCTTCTGTGTTCTGTGGCCATGACCCAAGTATTCCCAAAAAGAAGGGAAATGCTCTTCCTGCTGTAAGGCTCAATATTCTTATTTTTTTTAAAGGCCAATATATGGATGTAGATCACTGATAACATCACATGCTCAATTTGGTCAGTTTTCTCTTTTTTTACCTGCTATTCTCCTGCATTTTAAGAATTGATTGCACATATGCTGCCTTAATTTTTTTCCACCCTGTTTTCTTTCTTAAAGTCACAGAACTATCATGAAATGAAACAAAAGAGTAAAAATATTTTTAAAGATTTGCCAAAAGCCCACTGGTTTGAAGAGCTCACACAATGTATCTCTTTACATTGGTTGTAGTATCTGTTTTGGATCTTGAAAGAAAAAATCTTTAAGAAAAATTGGAGAACTGATGAACCAGTGGTGATTAGTTTACAAGGTAATTTGAATCTATTACTATCAAGTTGGGCTTATGTTTGTTTCCAAAGGAGAGATACTTGGGGATCTGTGTATCACAGAAAAGAATATTAACTGTCACATGTGAAGAAAGTACGATGAAAACACTTTCATTTAGTTGATCATATATTTAGTATTTCCATGTAAAAATGGGAGTAGACTTTCTTTTATGCAATAGCCCCTCTCCCTTCTCCATTCTCCCCTCACTGATAAGACCTGTCCATACTCAAGGAACTATGCTCAGGCCAGGTTCTCCCCAAGTGTGAGGAGAGGTACTGTGCTCCACTTATTAAATGCTTGTTCTTTTGTTATCAACCAGCAGTCATTTCTTACCTTTAAGAGTATTATTACAAAAACAACATTCTCATTACAAAAATCCCCAACAGTTCTGAAGGATATAAAGGGAAAAGTAAGGTTGCCTCCTACCTCTCCGTGCACACCACTGTAACAGTATTCTATGACATTTTCCTCTATCTGGATAGATCGCCTTGCCTCATTTTTAATATGCTCTGTAACACTTTTGTGTTAATATAACAAAATTTATTAAGCAGGTTCCATATTTGTGCATATTTAGGTTATTTCCACTTTAAAAAATTGGTATTACTTATGTTAATGAACTTATATACTAACATTGCATTTTCCTTTATTATAACTGTAATATAAATTCTTAGATATGGAATTGCTAAGTAAAAAGGGAGGTAAACATTAATTTTTGATACATTTTGATAGTTTCCAAAAGTTCTACACAAGTGCTGTAATCAATTATGAACTTCATTAATACTGTAAGCAAATTTCAACTTCACCTATCCCTCAAATTTTGTCCTCATTTCACTGGCAAGAGATTAGATCATTTTCTACCTGATTAATAAATTAACACTTCTTTGACTGTGAATCAGAGGAAGGATATTTTTATATACTTTGCATTTCTTTTTATGCAAATTACTTTTTCATTTACTTAGTGGTTTCCCTGGGAGGCATCAGAAAATGTGGGTAAGGTTATAAGCAATTCCTTTACTGCCCTCTTTATTGTGTCATGCAGGGAACACATTAGAATGCAAGACAAAGGTGTGATATAATGACAATGACAACCCTTCATTTGTTCTAATTCATTTTGTTAGAAATAAAGAACAAGACACTAGTATTTTATCATTAGCAATTAATTTCTATTGATATACTTCACAAGAAATATCAACCTTCTGTTCTGATGACCTGAAAAAATAAACTGCATTACCAAAGATTGTACCAAAGCTTTAAATAACCTTCTTAGATTAAATAATCCTTCTGTTCAAGGTTGCAAATTTGTTCTTCAAATGTCACCCTTATCTAAATCTTTAAAATGTATAATAGTTTTGTTTAGAAGCATTAATTAATTAGTTAACTTTAGAAATATAGAAGTTCAATCATAAAAATTAGGTTAACTTAAATCTGGACAAAAACATTTAAAATTAATGCTTAATCACAAAAATATTTAAAACCAGGGTTTTCTTTGAGGCAAAATTATGAGACAGAAGAGTATTCTCAGATAAACATGTAAATAGCAAACAACACAATGCCAGGGTGGAGCTACTCACACCCTGGAGCAACTTACACCTAGAAAAAAAACAAACATCTTACCTCCGTGGCAAGGCTTTGACTGGCACCATTGTCAAGAAGGAACTTCACAACCTCCAGGTGGTTTTCTTGGGCTGCCATATACAATGGTGTGAAACCATTCTGCAAAGAAAGAAATGTTTATGTGAAGCTTTCTAGCACAATCAATTTTTCCACTGTACTGATATTACAAATTCTAAGAAATGCTGAGATATAATTTTGATGACACTTTAATGTAGCTAATATTTATTAGAAAACCTAAAGTACCACAGTTTAAGCAGAATTCGTAAGTGCAATTCACAATTATACTTCATAATTTGTATTTTGAATGTAGTTCATTCAATAGTGAACAGTCTAAATATAATTCATAACATATCCACTTTAGATAAATAAGGACATCCATTTAATCATCAAGCACTTAATGTCTACTATGAGTAAAGGATTTTACTAGATGCTGTAAGGATATGAAGAACAATATATTTAGTCAATGCAGCTCCCAAACAATGAACTATTTTAAATAAATGATGTGATACTTTTACATGAAATTAAGCATGTGAAACATTTCCTATTTTGGGAGGAATTAATTTACAATATCTTCAAACTTACCATACATGATACATGGTAAGTTCTACGATAGTCATTTAGAACAGAGAATAATACCTATTTGCAAAATGGTATGCTTCAAATTCAAAGTAGAATTTAATTAACAGTATATGTTTCATAAATTTCTGGATATTTTTGCTAAGATATGTGTGTGCGCATATGTATATATATATATATGTTCAGATGTATGTATTCATACATGCATGCATACATGCATTATATGTATGTCTGTCTGAAAAGCATCCAAAATGCCAAAGAATTTGAAATCAAGCAAATGAATATATACTTTCAGTTTCTAATTATATTTGTTACAGATATGCATTTGTTTTTTAGAGCGATATATTTGATATCTATGAAATACTGTAATATTTTAAATCTTATTGCAAGATATACACATTAAAAGAAATTTTCAAATTGTAACAACATCTCTGAATAAATTTTACAGATACAGTTCTATTTAAGTGAATGTTCTAGAAATTTTATCATATATAATATGCAATTTCAAAGAATAGATGTAAATCTATTCTAAACTAGGTATTATCAAATATTACTTAAATTTTTATGACTAAAATATTTAGGTTATAGTTAAAATATCATTTACAAATGACTACCTTACTTATCTATAACTCAGTGTCTGTTGACCTCACTTATTTTTGGCTTATAGCTCAGAATTAGAAAGTAAGTTAAAAAGATGCAGGTAGGGCCACCTGGTAGCGCAGGGGTTAAGTCTCAGCACTATCAAGCTATCACCAGCCAAGGCGGCCAGGGAGCTAACTCACTTCATACAGCAGACCTCTACTGTCTTGCCTGGTGCAGCCCTCAGCAGTGTATTTCAGTCAGTCTGCCTGTTCTGCTTCCTGCTCTGTGTCTGGTGAATCCTCTCACCAGCCGCTCCCCGAGCCCATACCCCTCTGGCCTATACCCCAGTTCTTTTATACATGAATAAAAATAAATCTTTTAAAAAATGCAGATAAAAGTGATGTCACATAGCAAATATACCACAGAGTACACATTTTATTCATCAGAGCACTCTACTTGTCTACTTACTCTGCTTTATACATAATTATAACAAACTAAGTTATCAGTTACCAAGCTCAAGATCAGAAACACAAACTTATAGAGGCAGAGGAATGTGACACAGGGATTCACATTTCTTCCATCCAAACTTTCTATTTAATAACATTCCTGAAGTTTATTGTTACTATGTTCTACTGGCCATATTGATAAAATGTTTTGGTGAGGCCTTTCTAAACAGAGTGCATTGCTAGTGGAGTTGGAAGGTTTCTATTTTGTTTTGCTTTTGTGCTAGTCAACCAGCATCTTCATCTGTTTGCTTTCATTTATCAATATCAACCCTTTTTCTTTTAGGGAAGCTATATCTTCCCACTTTTGTAGGTTATAGAGTGAATAAAAATGCTACCATTACTCTTTAGCACAAAAAGGCTTAGGGCACAAGAAATTCAATGTGCTGTCACAGGGCAACTTAACACTGTGATGATTTTCCATGCAATAGCCCCTGGACTGAGAGAATGGCTAGATTTCAGAAAAAAACATGATTTTTCTCTGAAGAGAAGAAAGTATACCACTGTTTTTATATTAATTTCCTAACTGAGGAAATTTCCAAAACAAAAAGCAGGCCAAAAAGGAACATATGGGTGCCCAATTTGCATTTTCTTTTTTTGTAGCAACAATAGACTCAATTCTCAAAAGGCAGAGCAGCTCAAGACTGAACAAAAATGCAGTTTGGTGTCTGATTTTACCCAATATCTTCAATACCTTCTGCTCTGAACATTTTTTGCAGTGCTAAAGCATGCAAATATAAGCATGCAAATCTGTGGACTTTTAATTTTATAGATAGTACCAAGCCATACATTATAATACCCTACAAAATAAAATAGAAATGCTTCTGCGTCTATTTAAGGGTGTAAATTTCATGTATGCAATTTTTTTCAATCCATCCTAGTTTCCTAAGGCCAGCCTCTCTCTGTACATCATAAAAGTGCTTTTAAAAAGAAATTGTTAAAGGCATGGGGATAGATTTGCATTAATTTGCATACGATGTTAATTTTCATGAGGATTGTTAATTTTCATTGCTTAGATTGGGAGGTATGTTATAAGGTCAAAAGTCAGAGAAGTTCTCTTTGTATCACACCCATTTGTTAGACCATGGCCCCTGAATCTGACCTCCCCACCATGGGACACAAAAGATTATACAGAACAGCAAGGCAGCAATGGCTTAAAGGGTCTTGCCTTTGTTAACATGACTGTGCAAATCTGTCCACTTGGAATACTTTGAGAGTTAAAATGTTATTTGAAACAGACTCTGCTTCCTAATAAACACAGTTGCTACCTTATTTTACAGAATAAAGATAGAGAAGGAAAAAAGAGCGAGGGATGTCATTTGACATGGCAGTCAGATTTTTCAACAGCCAACACTGTTAATCATTGTTGCTGTATTTAGTACAAAGTATAATGGGCTTAATCATAGCAGAGTTCTTTATAATCACAATTTAGTTAATGAACCCAATTTATTTTCAGGATAGACCTAAATGATTTTTGTACTGTTTTCAGTCTGATAAGAAAAAGCCGACCTTTGATAAAGGCATTGAGAAGAGTTAAAGTAATACCTACAAATTCTTAGTTTATAGTTTTAGTTTCTAAGGTCAGAACTTGGCCTCTCCTGCTGTCATTTTTATTTTCAAGTTAAGGAGAACTTTTACATTTAAGGAAGGTGAGGGACACTATTTCTTGTTGTCTTCTAAATATTGTCTACGGGTTAAAATTTCACTTGGAGTGATAATTGTCTTCAGTATTAATATTCCTAGGATGTTTTATATGCTGCCAAAGAAATGGAATTCAATCTATTTCAAGACATTACTGCTTGTTGTTCTTTATAAACATTCCTATTGAAAACTTGTTGCCAGAAATTATTGTGAAAAAACCATTGTTTGTGGTCATCTCATTATTTACTATGTACATGGGACAATGCAGAGCAGAAAGCCTGTGGGGCTGATGCCCAGATGAAGGGGTGCTACTGTGAACTGTGCGTACGGTATTCCAAGAACAGCTGCAATGAACAGGGAATTTCACAGCCTATATATTTCTTCCTCACTTGATCATCAGTAGGGAATGTGTATAAATTGGTATCAAATCAGGCTAGGATTTTATTTCAAGCACCACTTCTCCCAAACACTGCAGAGAAGATTTAAAGCGACAGCTGTTCCAAACAGTCAAGAATGTGTGCAGTGTCTCAAAGAAGGTTAATTGTTCCTCCCTTGTTGGGGTGAGGCAGGAAGAGTAGGGAGAAAATGAAAATGGATTAGTTTTCTCACTGTCTCAGAGTTTAACATTAGTCACTTTTCAGTAAATAGTTTCGGAGGCATTAAAAAAATTGGTTTAAAAGCATAATGCTTCTCTTGCAATCAGCTGCTCTGTATCTTTCTCAAAGTACTGTACTTATCAATATTCAGCTTTATGTAATTCTTTTCTGGAAAAAGCATTATGACTACAAATGAACTCCCCCAGAGAATCAGGATAAGTGGCATAAACCGTGTAACAAAGGTCCAAGCGCAGGGAACTGGAAAGAAATTAGACCAAATGTACAAGAACTCATGTGGGGAGAAACATGGTACAGTTGCTTTTCCATGACAGGCTATTTAAGGACACCAGAGCTATCACTGCTTGGGCTGGAGCAGAGACCAGGAAGCCCTGCAGCAGATTCTGTGGACCCAGAAATAGAGGGAGGTTCTTATTATCCTAATAATCAGTACTGAAAAAAACTGAAGAAATCAACACTCTTAAAATGGAGATCAAAAATTCATAATAAATAAAGTGAAATGCACTTCATCTTGAAAGACAAAACTAGAAGTTGTCATGACAAGTTGATATGATTTAGCAAAATGTAGGTATAACTGTGTTCATGTACACGGTCTCAGAAGGAACAAAGACCGAATTAAGTCTTTATGGAGAAAAACTGTACTTTTCCAACAAAGTTAATTGCCAGCTTGACACTCATCACTTTTAATTTTTATGGCATAAGCAAATCAAAGTTTTTTGCAAGAAGTACTTGAGAATCAAGGCGTCACCTAATTTCTTCCCCTTTATTTACTCTTCTGATTTTTTAAATCATTTTCATTTAGAACATTTATCAGGAAATCATCCTAATTCTTCACACTGGCTAGTGCAATGGTGCGAGAAAGTCATGTACTCATGTCTGGGCTGTGCTATTTCATTGCTTATCCTGAATTCATAAAATCCTACATCTTTTGCAAAACTTGTGGTTCCAGTCTATATTCAAATTGTTCAATATCCAACACCCTGAGGAAATACTGACAAACTGGGGCTAATGACAGCATTTAAGTAGGAAGAATGTTTAAGTAGGAATCAGTTTTAGAAATGGTCAGGTGGATATCTGTATGTTGTAATGAACGTTGCTTTCCAATACAACCTCACGTCAATGGGGACTCATGATTTGGATAATGGGGACTTATATTTTTAAACTAATAAAGTGAAATAGTTCTTTTAGACTTAAAATCTATCAACATAATCTCTTGGTATTCCTTTTTAGAACTTCATGCAAGACTGAGATCTTACAGGTGGACTGAGATCTTATAGGTAGAACTACTGAATAAATACATTTTAGCATATTTCTATCACAAAGAATCTGGAAATTTTAAAATTTGGGGACTAAATGTTTCAGGGAACAACAATCATGCCTTAGTATACAGAGATTCAACAGTGTCTTTCCTTTTTCAAATAGATAAGGTATTGATATATTTTAAACTTCTAAATTCCTTATTTATGGGCATAACCATTTCTTTTGTAGGTTATTAAATACAGAAACTGGCTAGCATCATGACAGAGAAGACAGTGAATCACAGATATCCCTGAAATAATTGTGACTATAAGTACCAGTCATACAATTATGGACAGCTTTAAAATCTCTATCTCTTACATGTAAGAATTACAAATGACTTTACATAGGAAGTTAATAATCAAAGAATATTATTTAAAAATCATAATAACATTTTTTGTGGCAGAGTTAGGTTACCTGAGATTGTGCATTAACATTGGCGCCATTTGTCACCAAGACCTTTACCACCTCTGCCTGCCCGGCCAAAGATGCTATGTGCAATGCTGTATTTCCTTTCTAGAAGATAAAAAGAAAGATATATCAACTCACACATTTTTTTCCTGCATGGTTTGACATTTTTACAAAATATCAAAAGCCCTCTTTGTTTACAAGTTCCCCGAAGACAACAAATTTGACATGTATCCCATGAGAAATTTGCCCTGATTCTTATTGAGGTCTGAATCCTCACTAAATTTGGCAAGTGATAGAAGAAGCATTAAACGTGGTACTGACCTTTGTAGCTGCATCTACATTGGCTTCTCTCTGTAGCAGTTCAGAAACCACTTCTACGTGACCTTCTTTGGAAGCAAGATGGAGGGCATTCAATCCATTCTGATTAAAAAGCAAAGGGAAAGCTTTACTCAGCAGGTTGAAAAGAGTGGAGTAAGCAGACTAACAAGAACTCTTGAGATAACTATCACACCATCACACCATTACTTGCATATGTGCGGTATAGAAACTTAATATGTGGAATAGAACTACTTAAAAGTTAGGGGGACTGTTTTGGTATCATTAGTTAATAAACTTAGGAATTATTAAAGACACATCGCTATATTTCTGAATAATCCTCTAAAAAAAGCACAGACTCATTTGATAATTCAAGCTGGTGAAATTTAACAGGAAAAAAAAAGAGAAAAGCCAAAACCAGAAAGTCTTGGCAACATCTAAAAAAAATTTAAGTAATTTAAAGTTTGGATTTTTACCTCTTTAACTAGAAAGCAAAACAATAGCAACAATAACTAACCTGATTGCAAATGTTGATGTCAACTCCATTTTTTATGTAATCAAGGGCCTTTTCTAAGTGTCCAGCTCGAGCTGCTCTTAAGTAACTTGCGTTGGCATCAGACTAAAAAACAAAACAAGAAAAACATTTTGATGAACAATCAAACTAATATACATGTTTCTAACTACCTAGTGTATAATCCAAATTAAAAGATAGAAAAACCGAGATTTTTAATTGAAGGTCTTTGTAAAGTCACCAGAAAAAGAGCAAATTCCTTAAAAGTTAATTTCTTTGTGATGTTATAACTGATTCTGAACTGGAATAGAAAATTTGTCAAAATATCCAGGCAAGTTAAATCAAAATACCATCATTTCTGGAGAGTAAAGAGACCCTGAAACTTAATATTGAATAGTTGTTACATTACAAAATCCTCCTTGTTCCTTTGTATCAGAAACTTAACATCTTGTATCAAGCTATCACAAGTTTTTTCCATTCATAGTTTCACAAATACATTTAATTGTTATGCTACTTTAACAGGAATTTATGGACAATGTTCTCTTGGAATTTTCTACAGGACACAGACATGTGTTGGAACCATAGATTGTACTTGGAAAGCATTTAAAATGTATACACAGATTATGAAGTGTAGTTTCTATATATTTTCTAGCAAGCTAAGGTCTTGGAAAAATCTCTTGAAAGCAATAGCAGGAGCAAATAACTAAGTCCATATGAATTTTAAAACAACAAAAAAACAATTTTATAATTCATCCACTGAAATTTCACAACTCTGAATTACTGCTGAACCCTCATATCTACAATTGCACTGTTGAAACACCTAATGGGAAAAAGGCGTGAGAGGAATAACAGCAAATTTGGGGCCATAGTCTGTAAAGGAATCTTGCTTAGTGCAGAACAATACAGAAGCAGGTTTTCTTAAAAGGGCAGCCAAAAGACATCTCATCGCTGGTTATAAATGCAATCACGCAGAGTATGGCTTAAAGGAGTAAAGTGTCTTCTTTCAGCCATTTGGTGATACCTCCTTCAATCCTTCAAATCCCCTGTTCATGCCACCTGTCTGTGAAGCCTTCCCAGACCTCCCAGGCAGAGGTTAATTGCTCAGTGCTCCCAAAGCATTAATTTCAGTGAGTTCTCTTGGTATTTATCACACATTATTCTAGTTTCACTGTACCTGTCCTTCTCTCCTAAATTGGAAGTCCCTTAAAAACAAGAGGAGGCAGATTAAGGGGGAGGTAGTTGGAAAACCTCCAAGATGCCAATCTTGGAGGAATGCTAATTCATGCCCAGCAATGTAATTGAGAAGGAAATTCCTTCTTTTACAAGGGCCTTTCACTCTGGAGTCACTTAAATGAGAGTTGACTTGCTAGAACCTCAAAGGAGAGGTACTGATCCAGGGTCCAAGGCCCTCCCCTCACCTTTCCCATTTACAGCAGTATCTCTCTCCCTGAAGGAACACTGCTTTCTCTGTCTATAAGTCAGAGTTTCTCAACCTTAGCATTATTGACATTTTCATCTGTATAATTTTTTGCTATCAGCAATAGTCCTGGTGAGTATCACTGTTTACCAGATTCCCTAGCTTCTACCCACCAGGTGCCAGTAGTAACTGCTCATGCAACAACCGAAAATGTCTTCCAAATTGCCAAAAATCCTGTGGGTGGGGAGGTAGAAATCTCAGTTGAGAACTTGGGCTCTAAACAAGTAGCAAACTAATTTGTTTAAAGATTACAGGCTACAATAGACTTCAACCTTTGGCCTATCTAGATCGCCACATTGTTGAAGTTAGCATAAGACAGTGACTATTGGTATATTCCTCTTTTAGTTTCTGCCACAATATAGCTGGTACCTATATTTTGTGAATGAGTGAATAAATCAATAAATAAGTAAATTGAGCTGAAATAACTATATGAAGTAAAATATCGCGTGGAACAATATAGAAATCTTAACAACAATAGCTTTTAAGTTGAGATTCTGCTATGGTACAGACACTATAAGCTAAGCCACTGAAGTGGTGTATTTAGCAATACATAGGTATTGCTAAAATAATACTGGGATTTGAAACAAACATGTAAGTCATTTAATTAGAGCAGAGGGTTAAGAAAGGGGAGGATAAGAAATATGGGTTTAGAGCTTCCCTGGTGGGCTAGGGGTTAAGTCTCCACGCTCTCACCTCTATGGCCTGAGTTTTATCCCCTGTCAGGGAGCTAAGCCACATATGGTGCAGCAGACCTCTCCTGTCTCATCCACTGTTCCCCTTTGCAGTGTATTTCAGTCAATCCACCTGTTCTGCTTCCCACATTGTCTCTAGTGAATCCTTTCACCCCCTGCACCTCCGGCTTACACCCAGTTCTTCTGCAAAATAAATATTAAAAAAAAAAAAAGAAATATGGGTTTAACCCAGACAGGGGACAACCAAATTCTGAGAATTTAAAGAAATATAAAATATAGACTTGGCAAAAATGAAGTCTCACTTGTCTTTATCTCACTGCTTGTTAAACTTTTCCAAATGGATGTGTCACTATTTTATCTTTCAAATACTGCCTATAGTATCTACATGTCATTGTTTATTTGCTTAGTGTTAAAAACAATATTTTGTATTAAGCTCAATATCAAGTTTTTTTTTTTTAAAGAAGTTTGCTATTTTGAGGTTAACATTTTTGTCTGGTTATTAATTTCAGTTGGAAATCAATTAGCAATACAAGGATGGCTCCTTGTATCATAAAATATCATCTTCTTTGTGCCTGCTCAATGACTTGTCTGTGAATTTGCCCAGGAGTGCTCTGATGCTGTTCTGGGAACAAATGACATCAATCTGCCTGGATATTTCAACCACCAGAGGTAACAACTGTGAATTAAGCATCCTAAACTCTGAATATGAGTACATGAAAACAGTGGCTAAAGAAGTTCACAAATGTGTTATTTCAAGAAAATTCTTCAAATTGAACAGGTTTGGCAATATGTTACCATTTTCCTCTCAGTGGTCCTCAACAAATACAAAATACCAAAAACAGAAACAAAAAACAAATCAAATCTAATATAGTGGTTCTCTACTATTTAGTATTTGGATTCTTTTGAGACTTAAAAAAAATGTATGAGCAAATTCTTTCCCTCAATGATTACACATAGATGCATACGCACACCAAAATTGCACACCCATCTCAAATGTACATTTGCACACACAATTTGCACACTGGATCATGTGCCGCAGGATTGAGAAACCTGCTCATGAATTCATGTCTATGAACCTGTCCTAAATGATAAGAATTCTCTGGTGGATGCCTTCATTATATCAATTTCACTCAGTGATTCTATCAAACAATTCTTTAAGGTAGCTATTTATCACCTAAGAACTTTAGGGAAAAAGAAAAAAAATCTATAGGACAAAAAAAATTTACTTTTTTCATTGTTCTCAATCCTCTATTGTTTACAGATATGCTCAACACACTGATACACAGCAATCAGCTATTTTATACTTAAAGCAAAAGTGTAGGGGAGGGAAGTGGGAGGAAAAGAAAAAGCAAGAAGAAATGAACAAAGCTTGCCTTAAAGAAGTGAAACAACTTAAGAAGTTACAGGACAGAAAAAAGAAATAAGAAGTTTCTCCTTTTTTTTTACTCACAACCACCAGCCAACAATGCAGCCTGCATTGTGGAATACTGTTGTTTGGGCTAACATCTGGCTGTGAGTGGTGAACAAAACAGATGTGGCACAAATGAAGACCCAGTTGTCTTCATCTTACTGTCTCTTAACACTTTTCCAAAATGTGTTGCTAAAGCGGAAGGGTAAACAATGGATTCTTCACTATTTTTCCCTTTCAAACTCTGCCCACAATACCAATGTATACATTGCTGCTTATTTCCTTAATGTTAAACAGGTAATATTTTGCTTTAGGCACAGTATCGATGTGTTGGATCTCTTTGTTGTCATTTCATCAAACAACTAGGGATTAGTCTTAATTACTAGCAATGGCCTGTGCTTTTTTTTTTTAATGTTGAATACTATTAAAACAATGCCTCTTAACACTAGTTGTAGATAAATTACTATGGAAGGATATTAGGTCCCCTGAGAAGTTGAGCTTGCCACACGAAAGTCATACAGAAGAGGTCATTGCCTAAGGAGCTAGTAGGCACAAAATACATATAAGCAGGTTGTCAGTGTTTTTCTTCCCTTGGGTGACCAATATTTGAAAGAAGAATTTGGAAAATGAAAGTGTCTTTGATTACCATTCAATGTCTTATCTAATTAGTTACTGTATTTCACAGGAAAGAAAAATGAACCATGTTTCTTTTCAAAGAAATAGCTTTAAGGATAGAGTTAAACATGATTATCAATTAATCTAATAGCTCAATTTCTACTAGTACAGTAGTCCCTCCCTTATCTGGGGGATGTGTTCCAAAACACTCAATGGGAATCCTATACATATTTACTTACAATAAATTTTAATTTATAAATTGGACACAATAAGAGATTAACACTAACTAATAATGAAATAAAACAATTATAACACAGTAATGTAATAAAAGTTACATGCATGTCGTCTTTCTCCGTTTATCATACTGTATATGCAATACTTTCAGACCATGGTGGTGGGCCATGGGCAACTGAAACCACAAGAAGAGGAAGCATGGATCAGGGCAGACTACTGCACAGCAAGTCCTCACTTAGCATCATGGACAGAGTCTTGGAAACAGCAACTTTAAGCAAAAAGAACATTATAATGAAATTAATTTTATCATAGGCTGACAGAAGGTAGGTTAAGTTTCAGCAGCATATTTCCAGTGACAAATATATCATCAAACTTCTAAATAAAAACCCGAAACACTTCCAATATTAAACAATAATTTGTTTCATTCATTCATCCATTTTCCAACCCACTTATTTCCAGACCAGGGTCATGGTGGCCAAAGCTTATCCCAGTGCCTTAGGGTCCAACACTGGACAGGAGCCCTCCCATCACAGGGGGTACGCTTGCACTCACCCACATTCACTCAGACTGGGACAACTTAGTCACAGCAATGAAGCTAAACTGCACATCTTTGGGATGTGGAAGAAAACCAGGGCACCCACAGAATACGGAAGAATGTGCAAACTCCACAGAGAGTGCCTCTGGCCAGAAGACTTTATCCCTTTATCAACATTATAATGAAAAGACATTGGACAAAATGTTATTCAAAGGACCTGCCATACTCTACTGATATCATGTAGCATAGAGTAGTGGTTAGAAAGAATAAACATTCCCTGAGTGTCAACATCAGCAATAACCACCTCATAACTCTGGCTTCAACTAGATACCATTACTAGTGCTTATTCTAATTGTATTAGCTACAGTATAAAATATATTAATTGTCTATATCCTTGTACAATTGTGGTGGGGATGTTAACCAGACCATCTTACTCCAGAGTCTAGGCTGTTAACCACTACTCTATGAAAGGTCTTAATAAGTCTTTAGCCATAGTTTATGCTTAGTCATTCTTCATTCACTCATTCATTCATTCATCTTTCATCAATCATTCCATATATCCTATTGACTATGTAGGTACTTGCAGATAACATATTCTATAATTCCAATTACTTCATTAAGTTCATTTTAGGGTGCAAGACCAGGCTAATACTGGACTGAAGAAGTAGACTGGTGACTCCGTGAGAATGTAATAGAGTTCTGCTCCATTGTTTCTAAACCGCAGTGGGCAACCTCTGGGGTCCATTAGTATCTAATATACCAATTCTCTTAATCAATTATCTGGGAAGCATGTGAAGAATAAGATCTTCCTTGTGAGCTTCAGGTTCCTTTTCTCTACTGCTTCCCTACCCTCTGCCTGCCAACAGATTCAGTTGTTTCTTAAACCTACAAAAAATAATCTTTCCTTCCAATTTTCTACCTGTCACCTTTCCCAAATAATGGTTATCTCTATATTTTAGTGTAGAGGATTGGTTAACTGGTATGTATTCCAGTTACTCCACTCATTTATGGTAGTAGATTTGGCAAAATTTTAAGATACATGTGCCTCAATTTTCTTCAGTTGTCAAATAGGGATAAAATAATCTGTTAGAATGAAATTAGATAACTTTATGTAAGGTGACTAACAGTGTGAGTAAAGAGCAAATTCTCAATGAACAATTGTTATTTTATTTTTTAATATTTGTAAACATCAAACAGTTTGAAGGATTGATTTAGGTTCATTGTTTATTTCCTTAAAACTAAAATCCATATTTGTGGCCATGACAACATGGCTTTTCTTCATCAATAAAGTCTTTCTGTACAAATTCACTAATGATCTCTTGATCATCAAATCCCATTACTTAATTTTAGTTCTGTCATCTCTCTTTTTTTTTTAAAAGATTTATTTATTTATACAAGAACTGGGATACAGGCCAGATGCGTGGGAGGGTGAGAGGATTCACCGGAGACAGAGTGGGGAACAGAACAGGCAGACTGACCGAAATAGACTGCTGAGGGGAGCAGCAGGCGAGACAGGAGAGGTCTGCCTTGCCATGTGGGATTGTCACTGGCCGGCCGGGATCAAACCCGTGCTGCTGTGGACAGCTTCACAGTGCGGCGCTCAACCACCTGCGCCACCAGGAAGGCCCTACTTCTGTCCTCTCTTTATACTCAACCACTTGATGGCACTGAACCCTTTCTTTTTCTTGAAAAATCTTCCCTTTAACTTTTTTGTTCACTTCTTTTTGTTTCTCACTGCCTCAACCTATCACTGAAAAATTTCCCTTTTCCACACATTCAGAAATCACATTTCTTTCTTTTCTGCACTCATTCCCAAAGTGACCTCCTCATGACTGTGGCTTCTATTTTCCCTCCAAGCTCAAAGTTCTGTATCTACATGGTGCCCATCTGTGCACCAAAGCATTTCCAGTTCAATGTTCCACATTTGCTCACCTCAACAACTGCAATGATATTTACTGAGACCATATATCTGTCACTTCAACTAGATACTAATGGTAACAATGTGACTTTCATAAAGTCTCTATTTCCTTATATCCATTTAAAGATAGCAAGATTATCCTCATCACTTAGGATACAACTTTGGTGTATATGGTTTTTTTTCCTTTCTCATTCTTTCCCTCAAACTTTTTTCCAGAAAGTTGTGTGTATGCATCCTGTGAAATACTCTGTCTCTGGAGCTTTTATTTCCATTTTTCTTTAAAAATGTATTTATCATAATGCATACCATAATACAAAAAGAGTACCTAAAATGTATAAAGAATTTAAAAAGAAATCATAAGACAAACATTCATAACAGAAAGACCATAAAAATCATAAAAGATACACCAATTACCTCAAGAATGAAAGTTACAAGCAGCTTTGCAGACTTCCAATTATTTTATGCTATTATTATGTAGATTTATGCACATGTTATTATTATAAATTACTTCTTAAAATTTCAATCAAGAAAGGAATCTACATTAAAGATGCAGACCATCCATCCCAACTGTCTCTCAAAGGCATCCCCTGTTCTAGTTAATCATTCTCATGCCTTTTTAAAAAGTTTTAACACCTGTTTACCTACCCAAGCTAAATATTTATGTTATGGAGTGTCTCAGCACTCTGAAAGCAAAATCATGCACTATATATCCTTCTGTGACAAGCTTCTTTTGTTGAATGTTGTATTTCCTAGAGTCATTGTGTTGACGTGTTTAACTCTACTCAATTTATCATTGCTGTTCAGAAGATTCCATTACGTGATTATGCAGAGTTGATGGATATCGGTATTGTTTCCAGTTTGGATTGACTATGTATGGTGCTGATACAAACATTCTAGCACTAGTCCTGGAATGCACAGGCAAGATTTTTAAAGGTATATACCTAGGATGATAAATAATGGGTCAGTCACATGTGCTTATTCAAGTTTACTAGTTAATGGCAATTTTAGTGTTACAGTGATTTACCAATTTACAATTTCTATGGTTTGTAATCATTGATTATGGGTTCATATTTCTTAGATATTAATCTCTGAGAATTTGCTCGGGCCTAAGCAAACATTGTCTTATTCTAAAAAGGAATTTAAGATTACTTCTGCCAATTGCCTTGAGGCACTATAAATCCAAAATTATTTTAAAGAGAACTGCTTGCCTTGAGGTTTGTTTTTAAAAAGACTACATAGATAAATTTAGATCTCAAACTGGTATGGATATGAGGGATTTCTTGTGATTACAAATTTCAGAGGAGATTTTTTTCCCTTCCATCTGGTACCAAATTGAGCCAGGCAAGTTTTTGCTGTTCTTATCTATGTGATAGTTTTACTTCCTGCCCACCCTTATATTGGGAGCTATACTTTTGGGACCAGCTTAACTGGAAATCTCTTATTAGAATGTACACTTTGGGCATGATCCAGGTTTTTCTCTCCTGTGCCCTATCTATTCAGTCAAGTAAAACTGATTCTTCTTTCATAAAATTTTTCACCTTCATAGATCACTTACTTTTGTGCCAACTCCAGGTACACTTCAAAAGACTTCTTTTTCATCACTATCTTACTATCTTAGTACTACTAACAACTGAAAGTATGTTTAACATATCTTTTCCATTCAGTCTGCTATTTGTCCAGTTTGGGCCCTTTGCCATATGATGTCTAAATCCCTCTAAAAACCTGCAGGAGGTTGAAGTTGGCAAACTCTCCCTAGCTGAATATGAATAGGCCAGAAGCACTGAACAATATTCAGGAGCTTGCAAGGAACCACCAAGGACTCTGATCAAAGCATGCCAAGGATGAGCGCTGTAATTTAGTGTTTACTATAGGTCTGCAGGTCAGAGATTTCACTAAGCATTTTCCGTACATTCTTATTATGTAGTATTATACTTGGATTATTATTATTTATTTCTTAAAAATTTAATCAAAATAGGAATCTACATAATGGAGATGGAAAACTAAGTGTAATAAAAATTAAGTGATTTGCCCAAGTTCACATAGTGCAGCAAGGATTGAACATACTACTGTTTGATAACAACCTCAGGCTATCTGCTTAACATCAAAGGTTCTATGGAGTCCTGGGGCTCAAGAATACTGCAATCAAGAGTAAGGCTAGGGCCTCCCTCATGGCGCAAGGGGTTAAGATGCAGCACTATGAAGCTATCTGCAGCCATTGCAGCACGAGTTCGATCTCCAGCTAGGGAAGTGACCCATATGGTGCAGCAGACCTCTCCTAACTCTCCCACTGCTCCCTTCAGCAGTGTATGTCAGTCCATCTACCTGTTCTGTTTCCCACTACGTCTCTGGTGAATCCTCTCTCCCCAAACCTCTGGCCTATTCCCCAGTTCTCATATGCCTGAAAGAATAAATCTTTAAAAAAAAAGTGAGGCTAAGACTCATATATACCTATTTCAGTTTCACCCCAAGTAGATGTACTTTTATCTAATTTATATATTGATGTTTGATGACATACTTCATTTGTAAAACTGTTTCTGCTTTTAAACTGTATTATTCAATCAATTTCATAATCTCTGAGGTCCTTTACAACCTACCCCAAATAAACATTTCTAGTTTGAACTAAAACATGAACAATGATCTTAAAAGCAATATTGACAGCTTATTATTCCTCAAAGACATTGTTTCTGGATGGTTCCCATAATTTCCTGGTACTGTGACTTCACCCACAACACTCCTTTGCCCGTAATGCTCAGCTCTCTTCTCCACTAACAGATTCGCCTACTGAGTCTAAGATTCAGTTCAAAAGTTACTTCATCTGTGCTATTTCCCCAGATCAACAAGAGACATGTCTCTTCTGATTCCAAAAGCACTTGGTCTTTTCTACTTGTCAGGTCGTCCATCAAGACGGACTGTAATCTCTCTTAGGGTAGCTCCTTGTCCTGTTCAAAACTTACACCAACTTAATAGTCAACAAAATAAGTCTGTTCCATATTGTCTCCAGTCCCTTGATCTCTTCCCATTTCTCCAAAGAAAGACAAGACATGAGTGGCAGACTTGGGAGTCCTTCCTTGAAATACAAAAGAAGAACTCAGTGGGTCTGAATTTATTTGGGTTCCCTAATGTACCTTGGGCACACTGCTTGATTTTGCTTGCTGGGATCACCTGCGGAGCACCTTGCTTGTTTTAAGAATATCCCTTTGAAAAAATACGCAGGTCAAGTCTGCATCTATTGTATTTCTGAACCCTAAGACATGTAATGATCCTGATATCAAAAAATACAGTACCATATCAAAAAATCATTGGACACTTAATAATAAGTAAGCCATTTTCAATAGTTTGTCCCAAATTCATTCTTACAAATCTTTGAAGTCTATACCTTACAGATCAGAAGTTAGAAGCCAACAGCATTTTTCTAGAAACACGCAGAGCTGGGATTAGCATTCACATCTACTCAAGTATTAGAACTCTACTCATAATTCCTATCCTCTAATGTCTTTCTTGCTTTAATGTTCTAGAGGGATAGAAAAGCAGAAAAAAGAACATATTCATTGAGTAAGGCAAAAAGCAACAACATTTAATTAGCATCCTGGGAGTGGACTGCATTTCTGCCAAATGCTTTCCATACAGGGCTGCAGTACGGTCATTGTTCTCTTAACCTCCCTTCCTCACTCTTTGTCTAACAAAGGATGAGGCCCAAATACAGAAGACCTCACGTCAGAATTCCCTCGCCCACATGATCTTAGTATTAGTCAATTGTTTTTTGCCCTAATGGTTTATGCTAGTTGTTCTGATTGTTGTACTTATGCAATTTAATTAGATATTTAAACTACAAAATGTCACACAGAGAAAGATTTGTATGAAAACTAAATTAAAAGCTTCGGAAAGACTTATTAGAAATAAAAGAGTTACTGCTGAATCAGATATGGATGAGATGACTGTAGTGGATAAAATTAAAAATCAGAAAAACCTAGGATGATTTTATAGTCAGATTCTTCATAGGTTTCTTTAATTTTTAGCTTCCTTCAAAGATATTAAAACTTATACACAGAAAAAGTATTGTTGTTATAGAAGGACAACATGAAAGCCAGCCGCTGCTACCATGTTCAGAGAAAAGTCCTCATCTTGATAGCCTATGCTTGAGCAATGGATGTATAATTATGCAGTATTGATTAAAAATTGAATTTTGAAGGAGTATATGTGCATTTTATGATTCCTGACTCTTAGCTATTTTTTAAAAATGAACCAAATGATGACTGATGAATTTCTGCTGTGCAAAAAACCTTCCACTAAACATGTTCTCTTCTTTTCAAGAAGTTAATTTCAAGAAGATTCTAAGATACTGCTAATAAAGTTTCCTTCAATAAAATTTTCCAAAACCCTTCATTATTCAGGTGGCCAGATCCTATAGATCACATTGCCTGCTTTCTAGTCACCCATCAGAAAGTATGACCCACAAACAGCACCAATTTTCTCACCTTCTCACATTGAATGTGCTAATTGAAATGTAAGCAGCAGTACCAACATATAAATGCAGACATGTCCAGAAAGCAAATAAATCTGTTTTCTTACATCTACATTTTTCATTCCACTGTGATATTTATGAAAGTGAGTTCATAAGTCTGGGTCTTCAAATAATAAATAACATGCCTTTTCTATTAAATTACAACAAATATTCAATGTAGATGTTATATCAGTTATTCCATCACCAGGACTGGGGGCTCATATTCAATAAAGGCATCAAAGTCTCGCAGTTAAACAGAAGTGCCTACTTAGCCTTTACCTTGAGGATGCAGGACAACTTTCAGTTATTTTATAATAATCTAGCTGTGTAGACTGGGCCAACATGCTAAGAATTCATAGCAGAGGAAAGTGCAGAAATGACAGAGTTCACAGAAGCTCTTTGAGAGAGCCATTTCTGCATCCTGGATATAGGCAGAAAACCGCTAAGAAAAAGGGAAGTAGGACTTCAAGAGAGGATTAATCAGCAGTGAGAAGAAAGGAAAAGTGGGCAGGGGTAATAGAAATGAAAAGTTTTGAGGAATAGTGAATAGATGATCCATCCTGAAAAGGAGAGTCCTTTGGGTGGAATAATACAAAAGCGGTTCACAGACACTTTGAAATGGTAGCTAAATCTGATTCAATTTCACCATAAACATTCCAGGAAACAGTAAACCAGTTTTAGGAACAGAAAAATAATCATCAAATCTGCCTTTTAGCCCAAATAATTGACAGCAGATTAGAGTGTGGGAGAAAGTGGAGACAAAAAGATCTATAGATCAATGACTATTAATCCACCCAGCCTCAAGTATCTCCAGAGGAAAATTAAAAACAACAAAAAACAAACCACTCAAACCAGACAGTCCAGTTCCACCCCCGAGAGTCAATTGGTCTCAGATGGCATATTTTGACAAATGCAGCTCAAGCAATTCTAACCAGAGACTAGAAGTAAGTGCCATTGAATTGGGTTATTGTAAAAACACGGCTCTGTGTGATAGGGAGATAGCAGTTGAAGAGTGATGCGATGGGCATTGTGGAGGTCTGCAGACAGGCTTCATTTCACTAAGACAACCCAGAGATCTCAGCACCAGATTTTTAAATTTTGACCTTCATATTTGCCTCTTCCCCATTTCCTTTACTCTCCTATGATCCCCTTTCATTTTTTATTTTATTTTTTTAAAAGATTTATTTATTTATTTACACAAGCACTGGGTACAGTCAGAAGCGCAGGAAGGTGAGAGAATTCACCAGAGCCAGAGTGGGAAGCAGAACAGGCAGACTGACGAAATACACTGCTGAGGGGAGCAGTGGGTGGCAGGAGAGAGGTCTGTGCGCCATGTGGGATCCTTGCAGGTGGCCGGGGATCGAACCGGCGTTACAGAGGCTGCGGGCAGCTTTGCAACCCCAGCGCTCAACCGCTGCACCACGGGGGAGGCCCCTTCTATGATCCCCTTTTAAAAGCAAGTTTTATAATCAGACACTAAAAATATTAGACTTTTTCTTGGTAGCACAGGGCAGTGATTTTTGGAGAATGAAGTAATACAGATTTGTAAATAATTATAAATCTGGAAAAGGACTTGCACAATATGGGGGCTGCTTATCAAAATCTCAAGGCCCTCTATGGCATAGCTCCTTAATTAGTGATTTCAATACCAATTACCGCTTTAAAATATAAATGGAGCTGCTTTGCAGATATCTCAAAATCCAAGACTAGCGTGTTTATTTAGAATAGAATGCTTTTCAACAACAAAAGGCCAATGGCTTGAGGGTCATAGTCCTCTGAGTTTAATGCTGTGAGTTCAGAAGTGGGGTTGATGTTCATGTCCCTTGGAACATTGTGCTGCCCAAGCACGTAAGAGGGGAGCCAGAGACAAAGGGTAGATTTTTCTTACCCACCAGACCAGAATCACTGTGAAAACCCTGGGATATAGCTATTTAGATAATGCCCTTTCAAAGTTGCCAGATATTTTAGAGTAAGATATCATGTGCTAATATTTCATAGATATTTTGCACAATGATCTAATTTTTGACCAATTTCAAAAGAATGCAACCAATTGTGCAACTAAAACAACTGTGACATTCATGTTACAATCTGCCTCCTGCCAATAGAAACCTCTGATCCTTAGGAGACTGTTTCTTCTCTCTTCTTCTCTCCTCCCCACCCATCAAAAGGGTATAAGGCCTTTATGTGAGCAAGTTAGTCCTTTTAGGTATATGTACAGGGATGGGATGCAGAGATCTTAAATAAAGGAGGATTGTGTGTGTGTGTGTGTGTGTGTGTGTGCGTGTGTGTTTCATGGCAAGTGCTTAAAAAAAGTTGGATCCTTTTACTTAGACAAGACCTGGGGTTATTAAGATTTCAATCTTTTTTTAATTGCCACTGAGTTACTGGAAACAAACCAGCATTTTCCATCCATCAATCAGTAAGAAGAGTAACCAGTAAGGGAAATGCTTCTAAAGGCTATCCACATTTGTAATCATCATTACCAAAGCCTCTCCAAAGGAGCTGTCTCCACAGATTTCTTCCAATTACTACAAGCCTGCCTTTGTTTGTAAGGATTTTGCTTGGAAGTCACCCCAGTTCATCCCTGAGAATGAGGTCACTGTCCCCTAACACATGTTAGGCATGGTTAGCATCTTTACCCTGGGATCCACGCCAGAAAGGCCCCTGCTGTTGCACATTGCAAACCTGCCAGGGTGTCTGTGCTCAGTGGTCCTGCTAAAACTGAAAAGCAAAACTTCCAAACTTTATCTTTAAGTAGAGGGGAATGGGAATCAATTAAACAAATAAACACAGTGCTGGCAGGCTTCTATTTTTCTAAAGGCAGTGTTTTGAAGAGATTTACCTTGCCATGCTGATAAAATCCACTCTCATTAAGTCTCTAAAATGATCTGGTTTACATCAAAAGAAGATCTAGAATCCAGGCCTCATGCAATGTCTTTTCTCATCCAGAATTCAGAGCCCTAAAAATTCTCTGGGAGGCTGATTAGAAATAAAAATAAATACAGAAAAGATGTTTCCCACGGAGGGGTGGGGGGAAGTGTATGCTTATTGTTGTTGTGGGTGGCTATTTCCAATATTCCTAAATGTAAAGTTGATTCTGTTCAGTGGCAAAATGGGATTTGAGTTTGTCTGAAGCTTTCTGACAACATAAAACAAGATTTTAAAGAGCTAGTTTCATATACCTCTCTAGGGATATTAAAACCATTTGTATATGAGGTCAATATTGTAATATTTTGACCTGGTTTGTACTAGCCTGGGGCAGAATTTCCAATGAATCTGACTTAAACCTTTTATGTAATGAACATTCCTCACTTTTAGAAGTCCCACTGATTATGTCCTAACACTAGTATGTGTTTTAGGTAGAATGTTATAAAGAATGCTAGGAATTGATATATTAGAATGACTTGACAATGACAGGTGAGCTCGTCTCCCTTTAAAAGTTCCAGGATACCATGCAAGGTGCAAGTAGACTAATGGTTAAGTCTTAAGACAAGTTCTCTTGCAGGCAGGGTTTCTAACCTACAGACGTAACAAGTGGTATAGATATTTACCCAAAATAGTTTTGAAATTTAAAATGAAAATAAATTAACTCTTTAATATACTTAAAGAAATTTTAAAACAGGGCAAGCCTGTTTTTACTTGCCTAAGAGTGAACTTACATGATAGGGACATACTTTGTAAAATACTTATCTTTGGCTATTGTGAAATATAAGGGTTTAAATAAATCATCCTAGAATATAATTACAGCTGGAGAAACCATTTATGCAAAGTTTGTTTTGCAGGTATATTCAATAGCAGGCTTGTTTGAAAACTGTCATGTCTGGACATGTTTCTGGTTAGCTCTTGGGACAAAGAAACATACACACAAAATGGTAATAAGTTGTTTGGAAAAATAAAACAAAAGATAAAAACTCCAAATCCATCTGCAACTTCCTCAGTGTTTGACTATTCAGAACACAGAGCAACCCAGGGAATTTCTTTTTCTATCTTAATCCACAAAGATGGAATATTGTGAGAAAGGATTAGTCTTTTGGGAAATGTCAATCATCTTTGTTTTAGGGAATGATTTCCCTCAAAAAGCTAAAACCAGGGTGTAATGGAAGGTTGCATAAAATATTTGGCAGTTAGTCGGTTTGCAATGTGTAAATTCAGTGGATGACAAGCTCTCTAAAACATAACTGAAGCCTTTGCCATTTGTTAGGCAGAAGGCGAGCGTGAAACAAAAATGTATAGAGTCACTGGGGCCTTAAAACTTTCTCATTATCAGTCAGCCCTTTGTCCTTCTTGCTATGCTTCATATAGTTCATCTGTCTCAATTATTTCCCACAGGAACATGTCTTTTAAGAAATTCTCTCTTGGTCTCCCATGAGAAACACTGCCTATAAAATGCTTGATGCATAATCCCTACTCCAGTCATCACCAGGGGAAGTAGCTGTCTCAACCAATCAGGCTCTCCCAGGCCCAGAAGGATCATTTAACATGTACCTCATAATGCCTCCATTTACAATTATGTTACAGTGTGAAAGTCATTTATATAGGTGCCCTTGCCTTACCTGAACATTATTACTAAATAAGCTCAAGGTACTTAGCCTTGAACAAGGAAACTGGTAAGCAAAGATTCAGTACAGTTATGATTAAGTCTTAGACTTAATACACAGCCTTGCTTTGTATTAAATATACAAAAAGTATATTTCTATTTTCTTTACACAAATCTTATCTTTGGAGATCGGTAGCTATCACAGTATCATCTTGTATAAATAGAAGTGGAAGTAAAGAGGCACAATTTGCTTAACGAGTTAGGAAATTGTTAAAAACAGAATTCAGGTTTGTGGATTTAATCTTCCCATCACTTGCTGGTACAAAAATGAGAATGGATAAGTCCCCAATTTGATAGTTTGAATTAGCAAAAGACCTGGCTAAAGATTTTCTTGCCTGACTCCTTAGTGGAAAGGGATCTCCAAGGTTAACTGGTCTAATCTTTCTTTGCCCAACCAACCAACCATGTGATAGCTCTCCCAAGATCCCGTGGGGACACAATAATACAATAGTATATTGGAGTCAAAATTTTGGAGTCTGTGGGCAACTTTGTTTATAAAACAAGTGTCATGATGCTGTATAGATTGGCAAGCAAACAACAGCAAACTTCAGTGTCTCTTAGAAATGCACTTTGTCATACAAAGATATTGCTGCTCATCACTAAGGAAATACATAACAGTTAGAGCAGCTACTTCTGGCCTTGTACATGGTGGATTACATAAAATACGTCAACTGTTTGGGATTTTTCCATTTATTTGCTGTGTTATGAATCAGAACAAGGATGTCAGGGCTTCATGCCTAAGGATCCTTATTATGTAGGAGGTATTGGCATGAATCCTAAAATATTTAATCCAGGGAACTATTCACATTTTAAATATAGCAACTGAAAACAGTGATAAGCTAAAATTGGTCTAGGTATCAGGAGAAGAGACAAAGTATTTACTTGAGATGAACATTTTTCCAATTTTTTTTTAAGGTCAGGAAATAAATAGCTTGTTTTTTAGTGTGTTTAGGCTTAATATTGCAAACATAAAACTTTTTCTTCCAATGCATAAATATGCTTTATATGGTGGGAAACAGCCTGGAAAGCACATTGGACTTAGCTTCCTGGTCAGATAATTAGAGGCCTAGGGTTGAACACCCGGAGGAATTGAAGGGTAAGGCCCACGGCACCAGAGGGAGAGGAGGCGTTAGCTAGTGAGAGAAGGGTTCTTGAATTTATCATCCTAAAATGTTGTGTGCCAGCTGGTGCAGCTGGAGCCTTGCTGGTAAATGAAACGATTTGCCTTTTTGGGGGGCTTGCAGGAGGATGGTTTCACACTGATTGTTTTTTTTTTAAAACACATCAAAATTCTATTGCTCTTTCCAGTTTTAGTTTTTTATTTCTACTTAAATCTATGGTCAATAAAGGGATCTTAGGAGCCCTCAGTGAAAATATAGCTAAATAAGTTTTTATTTGAATAAAAAATATGTTCTAAAATAAGGTTAGGTTACAAGTGAAATCAGAGACACAGATAAGTATACAGGTTGAACGACTGATTTGAGTATCTTAAATAATATTTAAGTGACATTTATTATTTCTCCTGGACAAGAATTGTAATTAGAAGACTTAACATCTTTACATTGAATATTGAAAAGGAAGAGTGAGAAAAAGAGCCAGTAGCACCCAGATACGCAAAAGATCATTTTAAAAATTCACTGAAAACAAAGATTAAAAAGGATGTTACTTTTTATTATAGGAAATGAAACATGAAAAAGCAGACTGAAACACAAAGTTAAAGTAACCAATCTGGAATCTGTAGTAATAAACAGTAATAATATGGTAGGTAAGTTTGAAATGTTTAGCTATATAATCTGACAGATACTACAGTCTCCAAGAACCCTGAGAGTAAAGACTCAGATTGAAGGAGCTGCCCCTCATGTGTAAAGATAAAGGTCTAATTCTAAACATATTTTTTAGGTATCTAGAGATAGATATAAACTAACCATATCACTTGCTCTGCAAGTCAAAAACAGTTTAATGCTTTCAGAGTTCAGAATCTGGTATCAGAATGCCAGGGTTCAAAATCTGGCTTTGCAATTTTACAAACTGTGGACCTTTACAAGATATTTAAACTGTCTCCTTATCTGTAAAATGAGGGCAACAATGAAATTTAACTCATGGACAGGGCTACTGACAAGATTAAGAAAGGTAAAAAATTAAAAGTATTAGAAATTGTTCCGGCATTGGTGGTTGGCCCTCAATATTATTCATTATGATGAATTTAAAATTTTTAAGTTAATTGCTTAGCTTGTTGTAACCATGACAGTCAAGTGAAAATGACAGACCACTCAGTGACTGACCTCATGAATTTGACCTTATTTGTCCAATGCCTTTAGCAAATAAGCTAAACATACAAACAAGGCCAGAGAACATTCTTTGTATAATTTGTCCAGAGTAGTGGTTTTCAAACTTGTTTGTCTCAGGATCCATTGATACTCTTAAATACTATAAAAAGCTGTCAGAAAGCTTTTAATTATGAAGTATATAATTATTGGTGTTTAACATATTAAAAAATAAAACTGAGATATAAACATTTATTTATTCATCTTTTAAAAAATGACAATAACACATATTTCATGGTAACATGAAATAGAAATCTTACAGAAACACTATTTTCCAAAATAAACAAAAAAAGGTGATGACATATTGTTTTACAGTTGTGTAAATCGCTTTAATATCTGACAATAGAAGAAGCATTAGATACTCATACCTACTTCTGCATTCAATCTTTTGCCATGTGGTGTTTTGGTTGATATATGTGAAGGAAACATGGAATCAAATATATAATGTAGTTTAAAAAGTGAGGGTTATCACAGATAGTTTGAAAGGGCTTCAGGGATATCCAGAGTTCCTTGGGTCATACACTGAGTGACTATGTCTCAGCAAAATTTTCAAGTATTCACCTAATTGTACCAAGGCCTATAACATCCTAACAAAATGACAAGGCGAGAGTGATGACTGAGTAGGAAGATGGAGTCTAAATAAATGCAATGCTGCTTTTTTTGCAAAGCATCTACCAAGATTACCCTAAGTGTATATACCAGGATTGCCTATTCATTGCCTTTCTACTACTTTGTACCAGGTCTCTTCCTAGACAGAATCTTTCCAAGTGTCCATGCCCACAAGCCCCAAATATTTTAACACTAATACACTTTGCCAATGGATAATACCATCTTCTGAATGTCAACTTAAAAGTTCTTAGAAATGCTACTTGAGGAATAAACAACACACCCATTACTCAGCTGATGTGGTGGTACTGCTATGTCAGAAAAAGAGAAAGAACATTCTTCATAGACAATTTGCCATTGTTGTTTCAACACAAATATAGGTACAAATCATATATTCTGGGAAACTTTAGACTAGAAATAACAATGACATTTTGGTCATTAACATTTAAGATATTTTAAAATAGTGTCTATAATAAGACTAAATGATGACTAAAAGACCAGATATTATAAATCTAATTGATTAAATACTTTGATACCATTTCAACTATATGTTATGTCTGGCTTACTTTCAATTAATTTCAAATGACCCTTTGATATGATACTTAAATTATGAAAGGCTATATATTCAAAGGTGAGGATTTGTTTAAAATTTTGAATGGGTATTTATTGAGTGTTTAATATATGCCAGACTCTAGGGATCAAAAGATGAGTAAGAAACAGTGTGTGCTTTTAAAAAGCTACAGTATTCAAAGTATGATTTATGTTATTGATAGAAATGTTTTCAGAATATAACAGAATCATCAGTGAATTACAGAAACATGTATGTCAAATAATATATCAGAATAATGCTGAGTTAGAACACAATATAACCAACAATTCAAGACTAAATAAAACTGAGCACACCCAGATTTTGCAAAGCAATTTTAAATATTATTGATTTATTTCTACTTTCTAAATTGATAACATCACTCATTTGTCACTTGAACAAAGAAAAATGGCACTAGCTTCCCAACATTATTCTCTGGAAATGAATATCTATCATAAAAGTCTATCTACATAGACCGTTCTTTTATATAAGAGCTGATATTGCAAAAGAATTTAATTCTTTAAATTTTTATGCTTAACAAATGATTAGTAACTATAGATACATTCTTGATATACTGTAAAATTTATATCACAATCAAAGAGTACATTTATTGATAGTCTAATTAGAATACATAGCTTAATTTTTATTATTAAGTTTGCAATATAGTCTGAGGATCACAGCAAAAAGAAAATGTAACAACTTGGCAAATACAGTTTAATTTTGTGACTAAAGTGCCTTAACATTATAAAAAGAATGTTCAAAAAGATATGACACTTGGATGATAAATTCTCTTTTGTCCAAGAATATTACTTATGCTTGTTTTTACCCAATATTTATGATTGAGATAAGGCAGTATCTTTGTATTGTTGTATGGAAGAAAACAAATTTACTTTATACCATACTTATACAACTTAAAGTTTCCATTTCAAAAGACAGGTTTTCTGATTCCTTTCTGAGTTTGATATATCAATTATCCTACCTTCCACTTCCCCAAACAGTTAAATATGTACTTATCAATGATCAATCACTTAAAAACAAACACATACATAAAATACAACATATCTAATTGGAATATAGAAAATAAAATTTCTATGTGATTTATCACAAGAATTTTTATGTGCTATAAGGTATTTTCATAGAATTTAAATATAATTCACAATATTTGCTACTAAAAGTTCTTATCATTAACTGTGTCTGCAAAATTACATGAAACTTGTACTTTGCTCCATATTAGAGTATAGCTTTCTTTTTGTTAATCATCATCGTTTAAAAGTTAATTTTTCATCAATAATTTGTAGCAATACTAGTTCTTCCACAACGACTTTATTATTAACAACCTATGTGAGAGCTTCTAGAATTGGCAAAGGCAAACTCACATCTACCTTGCTAGCTTTGCGCTGCAAATGTTTCATAAGTTGAAAAATCACTGAAAGTTTCCCCCAAACACATATTAAGCAGTCCAATGGAAAATCTCTGAACAATACTATAGAAACTACAAGTAAAAACAAAGTAGAAGAGGTATTAGTGATCACTTATGGAAATGTAATTCTCTACTATACCCTCTTTGCAATCATTTTATCCATAGTTCATCTCATGCAGATAAACTGTTCTGTCCTCCATTCAAGTCAGGGATGAAGCTCAAAGATGAATAGTCCTTATTCATTATCCATTAAACCCAGTAAGCAATAGTATTTGCCACTCCATTGTGCTGGGATTTCCTGTGATTGCTGTATCAGGTCAGTACCCTTGCAGAGTCACTGCTCAGGGCAGGATAATTTCAAAATCAGCCTATCATTTTATTACACATTTTCTAAACAGCCTGCCTACCAAAACAGAAAAGACAGCACATATGGGCTGAGATCAGACTCTTTCCCCATTTAATTGATATATTCTGACATGAGTCAGAAACAAGATGGCCTGATTTTATTGGGGCTTTCTGCTTGGATCTCGGGTCTTTTTAAAAAAAAAGTCAACTAATTCATAAAAGGTCCAAAGCTTTTCAGGTACATTCTTAAAGAATCGGAACATGTGTACTTGGCTCAAAAACCTCTGGGTAATGAGTATTTCTCATTAGTCTCACTAGATATCAGCACATATCAATATACTTACAGGTAAAATTTTCATAGAACACAGTCTGAAATTCAACCTTCAACAGAGTTCATCTTTTTTTGATGGGTGATTCAATTATTTTTAGAGTGACATAACATGATTTAAAGGACTTAGCTACCGATCTGCTTATATTATCAGTAAATTACAATTGGTATTAATGCCTGGAACTCATGAACAATATTCATAACTTTATTATGAATCTCAAAGCTTAATCTGAAGAGGACTTCTTATGAGACACAAGACTGTTTGCAATGTCTCACTCAGATTAAAATCTCATAACTATCTACTCTAGAAAACAGTAACATCCCATAAAGGTCACAGAACAATATTCTTTGCTAAAAGATTGACATATCTCTAAAACAACAAAGATAAAAACTGAATTCATTTAAAACAAAGTTCAAAATTGTGCAAGTGCTCCAAACTGCTTTTTGTAACACTATGAAATGACAGTTCTTTTTCTAAAAACCATTAGGCATGTCAGCCTACCTGATATTAGCAACTAGTACCAAAATCCTCATTTTCATGTCTTCCTTGGGTCATTAGGACCGTTACACTAAATTTTGCTTAAATTCTGTTCAGCGTATGCTCAGAATTGAATATCTTGTTTTAATAGATAATACTACCCTCTTATACATATGATATATATATGATCTCACACTGAAATGAATTGGTGCTAACTGCAAAAACAGAAAAAAGAGATTACGTGAAAATTTGAACTGAGTCATAATCTAAATAATATTTTATAATTCCTTCAGATCAAATACTTTAATTTTTATTGAACAAAAAGCAAATATTTACCCCCTTTTACTGTATAATATTCCTTAAGGGGAGAATTGCTTGTTATGCTAATGCTTTAAAATTATTAAACCAAATGACAGTTCTTAGTGCAATTCTATTGAAACAGACATAAAATTACACTTCCAAACTCCAATTAAATCCTCATCTACCATTACATGAATTTCAAAAGCAAATTTTAACTCTATGATGTTCTTCCCCAGCTGTAAAATTCTACATCTGCCCTTGTAATTACTGTAGTAGAAAGAGCCTTCAGATTCTCTTGAGACAAGTGTGAACACTTAAACCTTCTCAAATTCTTGGGTCCGCTTGCTCTTCCTACACCCCAAATCACCAACTGTCTGCTTGCATTTCATGAGGCATCATCCTAAAACAGACCTGTGCAGAGCACACTCCAGATTACATCAGAGGCCACACGTAGCAAGAGCCAGGATCTGAGCAAAACAGAAAGAAAGGCCGGCCCATTGTCCACACATTTCACTCAAGCAATCCAGGGTGCAGATAGGTTCACTTCCTTTCTACTCCACAACAAACACTTTTTAAAGATACAACAATTCAGGCCAAAGCAGCACTTCTCTAAGGAAAACACATTTCATTCGGAAACTGTAAAGGCTTACTTGCTCTGGGAAGCTCTCTCCCTCTCCCACTGCCATTCTCTGTGGCCAAGTATGAAACCTGATAACTCAATTAGTTAACACTTTGGAGAGAGCATTGCATCTAAAAATATCTGCCTTGGGAAATGTAAAGGTTTCCCCACCTCCCATTAAGGAGGTAGGTGGGAGCTGGTCAGAATTTTCTTAACTTTAAGTAGAGGCTGATAAGGAGCAGAGAGTATAGAAGCTGCTTGTGTCCTCACAAACAGCTTGGCACCTCCCAGAATTCCCCATGGACTTACCATATTTGTGGCCTCCAGTCAGGCTCTGTGTATTTAGTCATGATATGTGGAATACTGAAAATAGCAGTGCAATCAAGTGGGGAGTGTGCCCTGGCAGCTCAGAATCACTCAGAAACCGGCTTTTGTCATTCTGCTTATCAGCGCTTTGCTCTGTGTGCATGCTGACATTCCATCCAAAGACAATACCAGCATTTTCTCCTGTCTCTCTGGAATCCAGTTAGGCCTACCCTTTACCATTGTGCTTTTAAACTTTTAATTTCTTTCACTACATTAGCTTTACTATTGAATATAAATATATGTGTTACATAGCATCCCTCTCCCCCCACCCCACTCCCAGAGTGTGAAAATACTGTGTGTTTGCAGAGTTATCTGACAAACCTAGTTTCCTTCTAAGGGCAAATATAATTGACAATCATTAAAAATACAGCCCATAGACACATCCAGAAGAAAGTACCTATAGATGCTTCTGGTGGTTTTTTTTTTTTTTTTTCATTTTAGTTTTTTTTTTTAACTAAGTGAATTCAGTTTTTCAGATCTGAGGTACATAAGTAGCCATCCTTTTAGTTTTTGTACTTGAAGTAAAAGTCAAAGTCCTATCAAATCCATCACCATAACAACTTGCACTTATGTTTTATTTAAAACAGTTCTAATAGCTTCCTCAAACCTGTAGGATTGAAGGAAAATGCCCACAGTGGACTGAATTCAACTTTGGGAGGGCGAGCATTTAAATATACTCATTCAACACACGTTTACAGAGTCTCCAAGTGTTAGACACTCTTGTAGGTACGGGGGTGGGGTGAGTGGAGAAGACAATGAACAAAATCCCTGCCTTGATGAAGCATATATACAGTTTGGGATGCACCAGAAAGACAGTAAGCCATAAACATAAATTAGCTAGTGTGATCCGCAGGATAATTGCATGGGAAAAATAGAGCAAGAGAGAAAGATCATAAGGGTGTGTTTAGGGAATAGAAAGGTAAACCTTAATAATAATAAAGGTAAAATAATCATGTATACACAGTAAAATTTTATATAAATATACTGAAACATGAAATTGCCACTTTTATGGGTCAAATCCACACATATATCAGCAATTTTATGTGGTTCAAATTAATTTAACGTTAGATATTGCTATTTAATATTCAAGCATTCTGTATGTAGGCTACTATATTAATTTCTTATTTTTGTTTTTAGTTCTTAAAGTTATTCAGTGGGGAAAACTCTAATATTTGTGAGAGAGAAACTAAAATTCAGAGAGGTTAAGTAACATGCCATGGTCACCAGCTAGTAAGTGGCAGGATTGAAATCTAATTCTACAGGATTCTAAAGGGAAGTTATACACTAACAATAAATAACAAACACATGTTTTCTTGACTTCAATGTGTTTAAAAATAAATATTAATGTCAACACTTAAAATTTGAGAAATTTGCTATTCATCCAATGGGTGCAAAAAATGGATGTGAAAATATTTATGTACCCCTACATTCATTTTATCACTATATACAATAGCCAGGATGTGGAAGAAACCTAAGTACCCATCAGTAGATGAACTGACTGAGAAAATATGGTATAGATACATAAAGGAATACTATTCAGCAACAAAACAAAAGGAAATCTTGCCTTTATGACATCATGGTTGGATTTTGAGGGCATTATGGTTAAAATAAGTCAGAAAGAGAGAGACAAATACCAGATGAGTTCACCCACATGGAAGGTAAAAAAACAAAAATACTCACCAATGATCAAACAAAGCAAAATCAAACCCTTAGATTCTGAGACAAGAATGGTGCTTTCCAGAGGGGAAGGGATTGAGAGTTGAGTAAAACATGTAAAGATGGTCAATTTTAGGGTGATGGATAGAATTAGACTTTTGATGATGATCATGACATTGAATCCCCAGATCTTGAAACACAATACTGTATCAATAAGAATTTATATAATGCTATAAAACATCTCAGAATTTATTTTAAAAAGTTGAGAGATTTCATATAAAAATTTGGAGTTCCCGCTGACTGTGAGAGTGTGTATGTGTGTGCTTAAGTAACTCAAGGCATCTGGAAATTCTGGGTGTATGTTTCTGTGGGACCCACAGTCTCCTAGATAGATGAGGATTGTCCACTTCAGCCCCCAGCACTTCCTACCACCTTATGCTAGTCTGTTTCATTCTTGGACATTGTGTGCCTGGCTACTCTGTGTTTCTGCCCATAGTGCTAGTGATCCTTAAGGGAGCACCAGGAGACCAGCACGAACATCTAAAAGGGGCGGTGAGTCCAAGATGGGTTGGACTTGGCTATGAAATGACTGGGACTCTCTCTTCACTGGCCGTGCATCTCTCAGCTCCCTCCCACATTCATTCATCTGTATAGTCACCACATACAGGGTGAACACCCAGCATGTGATGAAACTACACTTTGGCAGGGAAAACCTGGGGAACCACCGCCCTACTCACCATGTGCCTGTTTCTGAACTGAGCGAGGTGGAGCCAGAGTCACCTCTGGGACATAGCAGGTGTGATCCACCAGGCATGAGGTGGGCGAGAAACAGTGTGAAAGACCCCATCATCTGATTTTTTGGAGAGGGTGAGGCTGGCCTAAGAAACCCTCACCATCCCTCTGCCAGGTGTTACCCAACTGAGAGCAAGCTCTTCTTCCTCAAACTGCATCACCAAGACTGCTTCTTTCCTCTGAAGCTGCAGACTGACTTCCAGTGACATTTGCTGCATTTCTTGTCCTCAAGGTTGTCATTTATGTCTGTGCCAATGATACCTGGTATATCAGAATTCTGGAGGCCTAAGAGTCCAGGCCTATGGATGCCCCTGGGTCCTGCAGACAGTCCTTAGTGTTCTCAATGGAAATCAGAGCTCAAAATGTCCAGCTCCAGGCAGAGAATCACTTAGATTTTCTCTAAGGGACACACATCGGTGTTTAATCATGCTTACTGGTAAGGCATTAATTCTCACATCTAATTTAGACCTCTCCTACCAATTTCTTAATCTTCTATCTTCAGGAAGACGACGGAACAGTTGGTTATCGTCTTCCAAATATTCAAAACTATTGAGTTATCGCCCTCCCCTCCAGGCGTCTCTTCCCTAGGATAAATAATTCCAACTGATTCAACCTTTATACAGAGCTCTTGAGAGAAAAACACTCTATAATTATACTAAATAAGACGAGTAATAATTCCCATAATTGTGTCTTTCAACCCACCCCCTGGCCAGGACATTTTGTTTCCCAAACTATCATTGCTTCTCTCACAGCTACTGCAGCTGCAGAAGGAGCAGCAGGGACAGACGCTAACATCCGCAAACGATAAGCATGGGCTGACATGGGAGGCTCAAAGAGCCTGAATGGGGAGTCTGGTGGGTCCTACTTCAAAAAAAGCAACATCCTATAGTGGGATATGAGGTTACCATTTTCCACCTCATGAGAACAAGTGTACCCCATGGCAAGGAAACTCAATATCAAAACCACGCTTTATACACAAAAGATAGAGTAAATCACATAATCTCAGAGATCATTTACTCAAACACCCATCATTTTAAAGATGAAGAAATGGTACATTGTAAATCACTGATATGGCTATGCCTAGAAAAATAAAAAGGTTCCTTTGAAAAGCATAAAAGCTTAGATTATTTTACAGTGATCTCATTTAAAAAGAAATAAATCTATGGATTTTCAAGGTGCACCAATACTGTTCAGCAGAAAAGGACAAGGCTCCTGAAGAATGATTAGAACATCGTTTCAGATGTTCCCCATTTGGAGGTTTGGACTAAGATACCAACACTTGCATGAGACTGTGGAAGCAAGAGTCATGGACTCATAGCAAGCCAGGTCTAGTATACTTTTCTGGGTGAATCTTCAAAATATTGAGCAGTTTACACATTATGGCCTTTTCAAAATCAACCCAGATTCCTTTCCAGGAACCAAGATCCAGTGTCTGCTCATGTCAAACTATACTGAATCAAAAGTCATCCAGCTAGGACTGGCCAGGAAAACTGTCTCTGCCCAGGGAGGATGTGGGCCCTGGAGAGGTAGGGATGGTGCTGGGAAGCTGAGCACCGCGACTCCCTTCTGGAACTGCTCGCACTATGTGTGAGGTCCTCGCTCACTTCTCTGGCTCACAGGCCGCTGTGAGTGCTCCTGGCAGCCTGAGTCTTCATGTCACCAATGTCTAACCAGACTCCACATAGTATGTACCAAACAGATGTTTCAGGAAGGTGGGAGAAACAGAGCAATTAGCAAGAGGTTCGTAATGTGTGCATGCACAACTGATTTCGGGAGAAATCCCCAATGTCAGAAAGCAATTCAAGTTAGAGAAATGTGGGCTTTTGTGTCTGTGCTGAAATAGTTCCTGCAATCCAAAAGCCTGGAAATCTGCCTTTGCCTCATCCTGTCCATCCTGAAAATGGGCCCCTTTTATACTGACTCCTTAATCTTGAAGGTGAAGGTTTCTTTGAGATGCCCCCTATTTCTAGAGCAGGGATCTTCAAACTCTGACCTCAGGGCCAAATCTGTCCCGCCACCTGTTTCTGCAGCGCAGGTGTTATATCACTGGCTTTCAAACTTTTAAATAGCTGAAATAAATTACAAGAATAATAATATTAGGTGACAGGTAGAAATAACATGCAATTAAAATTCGGTGCTCACAAAATTTTGTTGGAATGTGTAGGAGACTCTATGGTCAACAAGACCTAAAGTACTAAAAGTCTGCTTTGCTTTTTTTTTCCCCCCAGAGAAAGTTTTCTGACCCCCAATCTAGAACCAAAGATTTGGACATTGTATCTCCATGGTCAATCTTGAAAGGTAATGGAGTATTCTGTGTACTTAGCATCCTGTCTGATCTTTGAGATTGAAAAATGACAGAAACCCCACACTCTCTACAATCCATTCACCTATAAGCTTTACCTGACCAAAAATATCAGTCTTCTCATATAATGGAAATACAATATACTCTCTGTCCTCTCTTTTTGTGTTACACACACAATATTGAGCACCAGGACCTGGATTCTGGATAATCTTTTCTGTTCACTATTCAACAAAAACACAAAATGCTTTTAAAAAGGAAAAAAATGAAGGCAGCAAGCATATCACAGATGTGACCCCTGAAAACTTGCAGTAACAAAGTAGGTTCTCTCTTTTCCATATTTTCCTCCTTTTTTTCAAGCTGAGACTGTGACATAGGCATTATTCACAGGAACACATGGAAAAAAGCAGCTCATTGAGCTTGTAAGAGGAAAATGATCTAATCTACAAGAGAACTTTTACACAGCAAAGTTATCTGGATGGGCCATATCCAACATTTTCCATATCTTCATCAAGGCATAGTCTACACTCCTTATCAGCAGAGAAAAAGACAAGATAAAAGTTAAAAGCTTAGAGAACCAGACTGGACTGAGACCCTTCACTTTGGAGGAAACTTGGCTTGGCATGGCCCCTGTATAAACCAAGTGGGTCAGGGACTCAATTAGTGAGGGTGAGAGGTAAGCAAGTGTCAGGGAGGTATTTCCCCCTGCCCTTTCTCTCCTTTGACCAGGGCCTCACACCAAAATTTAGTGATTCCCTATGGAGACTCACACAGCAGCAACTTCCAGATTCCTTTTATAAAAACAACCAATTCTACCATGAGAATAACCACTGAGCCCCCAGGAGACTTGATTTATGCCCAGCAGGAAGCAGATACAAATTCTTCTTGCTTTAGATGACTGAGTGAGCTTTTCCTTCAGAGGCTGCCTCTCCTGCTGAGGTCACAAAGGAGTTTCCACACAATCCCCTTTCCCAAGCCCCACTTGCAATATGCCTTCAAAATCTTGACTTCCAGGAGAAATGAAACAGATGAATAGACATCTTTTCTCTTCCTTTTGTAAATGGCTTTGTATGCAAATGAGGTGAGTAGACTAAATAAGGGAGTCCTCAGAAAAGATCTGAGAGAACAAATGATGGGTTGGTAATGCACTGTCTTCAGCATTTCATCTATACGGGTCCTCACTACACACTTCACAGCTAACAGGCTATAAAAGCCTACAGCAAAAGCACATTTGTTTTGGTAAGTCCAAATCGCACGATCAGAGCCAGGTTATTTCTGGATTACCAAAATGTGCTCAGTGTGACCTAAAGAAACAGAATACTAAGATATTTCTTTATTTCATATGCTCTTGAATAGGGAGTTATAAAGAATGAAAAATTCAGAAATTATGAAGTGACCACTTTACCCATCCCTTCTTCAATGCATGTAAATATTCTCGGTTAGATGAAATTGACTAAATTTCTGCTATTGTGCATAGTTGGGGTTGGAGATTTTAAAAATACAGTGAATCCTGGCAGGATCTCATAGTATGAGTACAAGACCTTTAAAGATGATGAGTTTATAGTTGTGCATTCTCAACACTGACACATTATTCCAGGAAGATGTCTATGCACACATCTCTGAATATTGATTAAAAGGCTAGAATAACTCGCATTGGTAGTTTTCTCTATATTTTGAACACTGACATACTCTGTTCACCATTTGTGAATAAAGAATAAACAGTTGCAGAAAAATACCAACCTTTTAAAAAAATTGTCTATTTAAATCAACAGAAAGGAAGAAACCAAAGGTAAGGAAGAAAGGAATAAGAGTTAGGTCTGCAAGATTGATCACCTATAATTGAATATTTAGCAGTTTCCTAATTGAACTTTATCAGGCAGAAATCAATATATATACAGTTTCTTTTAAAAAGTTACAACATCTAGTTAAAATATATGCATACACACACACACAGCTATCTATATTTTCAGGAATCATTATCCAGCTCTAATTGCAATGCCCTCGTTCTGAGTCTGACTTATGGATAACAGGTTTTCATCTATAAGTATCAAAAAAAGGAAGAAACTAAAATCCTGTTTCTAGGCACTGCGTTTGTAATAAGCACACACATGCACAATCTCACGTATTATGTAGCTATACTAAATGTGCATAATTCTTGAAAGAAACATGAAGAAAAATGGTTGTTGTTTATGAGTGGAAAATATGAAATAATTCAGAAACTTGTTCTTTGGAAGAAATTATGTGTGACTTAGATACATTAGGGAAAAGAGTAAATCATAGTTTGATTTGAGAAATTTAAAAAACATTTATCCACAAAATTTAGGAGACAGTAAAAAAAAAAAATCAAATGAATCAATGTGACAAGAAATTAAGAATTAGACTCAGGAGCCCTTATCCTACCCAGATCAGACAAATTTGCATTCTCTTTGTCACGGAGATGAGCCCCAGATTCTAACCTAACTAATTCCCAATGTCCAACATGTGTAGATATGATAGAATTATTGAAGCTATCTCCTGTCTACAGCAAGTAATTTTCCTCCAAATTAAAAAGGAGGTATAGCAAATATCTCCACACATCATTTCTATTTGCAATGTCCTTTTCTTCAACTCTGGAAATCAAAAGGTCAAGTGGAACTTGTCACATGATGGCTCGCTGCTCTGCAGAGAGGACTGGCAGATGTCATGTGTTTTGCTCTAAGGGGTGAGAACACTTAATGACTCCAGCCTGCATTGCAAACATCTTCAACCTCTCTTCAGCAGCAGAGGACTTTGGGGGTATGGGAAGCAGCCGTCAGTCATCAGAGGTGGGATTAAGAATGTTTCCTCTCATTAAAGTGCCAGACTTGGTGGAGAAAGGCCATCTTGTGGTTGCTGTTGATGTTTAATTACAAAGACTTGTGGAAATGTCCCTGTTTCTTTATCTCCTAAACCAGATGGAGGTCTGTTGGCTACTGGCTCAAAAGCAATATGCAGTCAAAACAGCACATGGGTGAACTAGGAAGAAAGGGAAGAGTATTTGTCCTCATGAGGGCACTGCCGAGATAGCAGCTGGATAAAAATGCACCCTTCAAACATCCTAGACTGTTAGATGAAGACTGTTTTGAATATTCCTAATCAAGCCATATTAAATTTAACTGTTTTGTTGCTATAATAAAAATGTGAGTTTTCATACCCAGTCAATTAAATATTAATAAAGCAACTAGGTACTATAAAGTCCTATTCCCTTCTTTAAGGAAATTATACTTTTATTTTTGTCAAATAAAACTAACTGGAATGAAATTGAAAAATTTGTTATCAAAAGAACTCTCTGATATCATCTAGTACCTTTCCCCTTCTTCCCAATTTAAGCTCCAACCACAAAAGCATCTGATAGTTCTCCAAATGCTAATTTTATTCCTGCCTCTGGACCTTTTCACTTTGTTTCCTTCCCCTAGTTTGCTTTCTTCTCCTAGGTCTTGCATGGTTTCTTCTAATCAATGAAGCCATAGAATAAATAAAACACCTCAGATGTACTTTTCCGAGCCACCAAATCTCAAGTAGGCTCAAAATAACTACCAAGTGCTCATCATATTTACGTGCCATAATTTGATAATTTTTTAATTTATTAGTTCATAGTTTGTTTCTTCCTTACCTGTTAACCCCCATAGGATTTTAATTTATAAAAGCAGGTCATTGTCTATCCTGTCTCCTGGTAGAACATGATCAGCAATATAGTAGATGCTCAATTAATAATTTTCAATGAATGAGTTCTGAGTTTGTTGGAAGGAATGAAAGAAGACAGGCTTCAGTTGTTGCTAAAGGGAGATAAACATATCATAAGCTGAAGGACAATGTCAAGTAAAATGAGTTTTGTAACCATCTTCCATGGGCACAGATTCAGGGAAATGGAAAAAAAAAAAAAAAAAACAAGTACTGAATACTTATCTTAACCCCAGCACTGGGCTGAGTGCCCTTCATTTCAAAATTGGAAAGAATAAACCTCTTTATCCACTTAATCTATAGTGGAGTGATAGTATAGTACCTGGCACAAGGCTGGACACAGAGCAAGCTCTCAATGAGTGTCTTTTGAATGATGGGAGTATCTACACCATAGTGATGCATTTACAAATGTCTGAGGGAGCAGGGCTGTTGTACACTGTTTTTGCACTAAAGGAAGCCTAAGTAGACAAGGTGGGCATAACCTTTTGCTTTAGCAAAAGCAGTCCCTCATTTCCATGTGGCAACAACTGGCTGTCCTTGTGTCAAAGAGGTGTTTCCTCTACAGTTTGCTCCAAGCCTCAGTAGGCAGTAGACATTGCAGCTTCATGCTTCAGAGTCATCAGTGAGGCCCAATGGAAAGTAACTGGGACTTCCCTATGGTGCAGAACAGATATGTTGGGGCTCTGGCAGGGTAGGTAGTGTTAATTTCCAGGGACAAATGTTTGATTCTTCTTTGTACCTCTTTTTCTTTCTTTCTTTTTTTTTTTTTTAAAGATTTATTTATTTATACAAGCACTGGGTACAGTCAGAAGCACGGGAGGGTGAGAGAATTCACCAGAGCCAGAGCGGGGAACAGAACAGGCAGACCAACGAAATACACTGCTGAGGGGAGCAGCGGGCGAGACAGGAGAGGTCTGTCGCTCCATGTGGGACCCTCGCCAGTGACCAGGGATCAAACCAGCACTGCAGAGGCTGCAGGCAGCTTTGCAGCCTAGCGCTCAACCGCTGCACCACCAGGGGAGGCCCTGTACCTCTTTTTTAAAAAATATTTTTTTTTATTTTTGCATACAAGAACTGGGGTGTAGGCCTGAGGTGTGTGTGGGGGGGGGGGCGGTCAGAGGATTCACTGCAGACAGAGTGGGGAGCAGGACAGGCAGATCTACTAAAATACACTGCTATGGGGAGCAGCAGGCTGGACAGGAGAGGTCTGCTGTGCCATATGTGGGTTAGTTCCTGGGCCGGGGATCGAACTCAGGCTGCAGTGGTGATAGCATGATAGCACTGAGACATAACCCCTAGGCCATCAGGGAGGCCCTACACCTCTTTTATATAGCACAATTCCTGAGACCTGTTTGTTAAATTGACCAAAACAGAACTCAGCAAGCCCAATTTGGAAATGGTACTCTCTCCTGGGGCTCTAGAGATGACATGAGCTATGGCTTTTTTAAGGTCAGCATTACTGTTAGAGAAATATCCTCAAGAGATTTTGGGCTTTCAAAGTTACAGGAAGTCAGTGACTTTTGAGTAATATATGAGTCATAAGAAAAGGAATGAGCACATTTCTGCATTCAGCCACATAAATATAATATAGTACAATATAATGAGAATTGAAAAACATGAGCCTCTCTTGAAAAAGGTGGATAATATTTTGTGCAGAGAGTAGAAAAAAGTGCTTACTTCACCCTATCTTTAGTTGTCTTTACTGCAGACAAGGCTAAGCTGTTCAAGGCTTATCTCTTTGCCCTTCCTCTGGGATCATTCATTTCCTCCTGAACTTCTTTGAACATCACTCAATTTTCTTGAACCTTCCATTGGTCTTTCTTTGACCCTGTGATTCTCACCCTTCATCTCAGCACCTCCATAAAATATTTCTTCCTCTAGTTTCAAATTGTACTCATTGAACTAAGCTATCATAACAAGTTCAGTATTTACAGAAAGATTTCTTCAAAAAAAAAAAAAAAAGAAAGAAAGTCTCAAATCCCAAGAATAAATAGTCCAACAGATGACATTGAACAAAGTTTATAAATCACCTCTAACTGATCACAACATCTCAGATATGACTTTGTCAGAAAGATCTATCTAAACATTTAAGTTAAAAATAGAAAGCAAGCACCTGCACCCACTCCAGCCATCACTCTGGCCCCTGACTATTTTACTTTTACTGGCTCTTATCTCTGGAATGGTAGGTATCTCTCTATCTTTTGTTTCCCACAATTTTTGGTTGTGGACCTTTTATATATGTCTATATCTATCTAAATATATATAACCACACCAAACACACATATATAATTTTTTATTCAAGTAATGTTGCACTATAATATTATGCACACTTAAAGTGAAATTATAGAGCTACATCTATACATATTAATTAAATTCACCACTAAAAGTCCAATTCTGAGTCCAATTCTTTGCCTGGAGGCAAGAAACTGTCTGCTGGGACTTGCAGCATCTCTCCCATCTAGAACCTGAGCACCAATGCCTGATATTTAGTAAATAACATTTGAGTGATTGTATTAATAATAGTTCTGGTGGAGATTCTGATTAGGAGGATACTGAGAGAATTCAACTTAAAAAACTGAAAACTTCTAAATTTCAAATTATATAGCTTTCATTCAATGATACCAATTAACATTGCTCAATATAGACAGAAATTGTTATGCTAATGATATTAACTGAACATTTGTGTATAGTATCGTGTACTCTTTTTCCCAATTTTTTCTAACACCATAAGAAGCCACTGCTAATCATGTTATGAGTGAATTATAAAAGTCTCTTTACTATTGTGCTATTCTGGAGAGAACCTGCAGAACACTAAATCAACAAGAGTTAACCAAATTAACCCTTGAAATAGTGTTATGTAAATAGAGCTGGGTCTGGACCAGGCAAGGAATGCAAATGAGCAAATGGTCCTGGGAATATATGTCTTATGAGTAATATGTGAGTCACCGGAAGAGAACTAAGCATACTTCTGTGAAGCAATCACATGAATATAAAATTGGAAAAACCTAGCTGGACTGAAAAGATGAGCCTCACTTTCCTTGGCTGAAAAACATTTTATACTCAGGAAGTGTAGACCATGCTGATTTAAGGTACAGACTGCATCTGAAAGGGCAGGGCTCACAAGAATCCAGCTGGAAGATGGGTCTTCTAATAGTTCTAGAAATCTGGATATTTTAAAGTGTAACTCTCCATATATATATATATATATATATATATATATATATATATGTATGTATGTGTGTGTGTGTATGTGTGTGTGCGCGCGCTCTTTATATATATATATATATATATATATATATATATATATATATATATATATAGCTGAGAGATGTGTGTGTGTGTGTGTGCTTTTACAACATATATATGCTGGCTGCTAATTTAAAAATTGAAAGTATAATATGAAGGACAGATCTGAAAGGAAACCACTTGTGTTCCAGATCCGAGAACCATATTAAAAAGCTACAGGAGTTAAATCTAAAGATAAAGATTTTGGGGCCTCCCTGGTGGTGCAGGGGTTAAAGACCCAGAACTATGAAGCTATCTATGAAGCTACCAGCCACTGCAGCGGGAGTCTGAACCCCGGCCAGCCAGGGAGCTAAACCACATGGCACAGCAGACCTCTCCTGTCTTGCCCTCTGCTCCTCTCAGCAGTGTATTTCAGTAAATCCACCTGTTGTGCTCCCCACTCTGTCTTTGGTGAATCCCCTCACCACCCCTGCACCTCTGGCCTACACCCCAGTTCTTGTATGCATAAATAAATAAATCTTTTTTTAAAAAAAGAGATGGTGCATGGGCGCATTGGTAAAGGAAATTCTATGGGAACTACACCTGAGGCTAAAGGGGGGGGGGGAGCAAATATTGTTTAAAAATGAACAATGATGTAAAAAATAAAAAAATGATAAAGCTCTTATCCTAGCTTTTAGTTCTATTATCACACAATTATAGAAACTAGGAAAAAAATATAGGATTCACTTACTAATGGTAACTTACATTAAAGCAGAATTTTTCCATTTGCAAAGCCAGTTACTGGTCCTTTTCTCGCTTCCTAGGATGGCCTAGCACTGTAAAAACTGAGGGGGATTAGGGGATAATGCAGAAGTGTTTACTACTGTAAACACAGTCACAGCCATTGGAATCAGAGGAAAAGGGGAGTTAAGACATGGTGCAGGAAAAAGTCAAGTAGAATCTCAGTTCTCTGTCTGATAAACATCTTTTGAAATAATATTCCCATTGGTAACATATAAGGGTTTAATTTAAATCCTTCATGCAAGTATTTCTATATTATGGCATTTCAAAATCTACATAATTTTCAGAGTGTGCAAATGAAATGGAAAAGCAAATTGGTTGATTCTAACTTTGAGTTCTCCAAGAGACCCTTCCAAGAACCCAAGGATACTGGAACCCAATTATCCAAAATAATAATAATTCAAATACATATTGACTACAAAGTAAATAGCAGTTCCAGAGCTAGCATTATTTTCTGAAAATTACAGTTGAAAATGAATCATTTGTAAAAAATAATAAAAATGGGACATGACCTAATAAATTGTTTTATCTACCCACCTGTCACTGTGGAGAGAATATTTGATAAAATTTAATTTGCAGACTGAGATTCACTTGTTTAAATTTGTTCCAGGGGATTTGAGAAAGTTCTAAAATATAAATAATCCCTTTCTACTTTCTGCACTTCAGGGCATTTGTGCTGAGCTTTATTTACCACCATTCTCTAACTACCATTTTAAAGATTTTTTTAGGTGTTTCAGCAAGTTTCCACTAGAAGATATTATGAGAAAGGTGATGATTCAGAATATTCCAATGGTTATATTTCAAGAGTTTTTGAAATCTCCCTTTTACTCTACGTGCTGAGGTGGGGCTAATTACAATGGAAATGTTGACGAAAAGCCTTTCTGATTTTCTAATTTATGCATCAACACGGAAGATAGAAATTTCCAGAGGTCACAACTTACATAGCATAAAAACAACAATAAAAACTGCCGAAACCAAGGTCTACATGCTATGGTTACTGTGGAGAGAGAGGGAGGGCATGAGAATTTCCCCATAGGGAATTGAGCCATTGGACAGGTTTATGAGCTCTTAGGTTCTTTTAAGTTGAAGCAAGTTAGGTGCGGGGGCAGCCTGGTGCTTCACCCTATGAAAAACTATCTATTCATGGGGAGGGAGCAGAAAAAGAACAAGAAAAGTCAGATAAATTTATTTAACTACCATGTTAAAGACTTTTTCTTTAGGTGTTTCAGCAAGTTTCCACTAGCAGACGTGAGAAAGGTGATGATTCAGAATATTCCAATGGTTATATTTCAAGAATGTTTGAAATCTCCTAACTTTCACTCTGTGCTGAGGTGGGACTAATTCCAATGGAAATGTTGAAGAAAAACTTAGTTAGCTTAACCAAGCTAGATGTCCTCATAGAGATGTTACTGTTTATACAAGTGGAGAGAAAATGCCTTCATAATTATCCTATTAAAGACAATATAGCCCTATAATATGTAAATATCATAGTTATCTATTCATTCACCCATCTCCATGTATTATATGATTGTGCATGATTGGGGCAATCTCATCCACCTATGTGCATGCCAACCTTTATTCAACACCTGACATATACCAAGTACTTTACATTCTCAATGAGCTCTTCCAGATTTCTGAAACCTCCAAGTCCTCACCTCTCATCCTCCTTAGTCTGTTTAATTATATTCCATACCACCTATCACCTTCTGCCATATCACATAATTTATTTATGCCTATGCAACAAGCTACTTTTTGAATAAATGAAGTTTGACTTAATACAGCATTTCTACAAAGTAGGTATTATCCCTACCTGATAAATTAGTAAACTGAGGCCAGAAAGGTTGCTTAAAATGACATCATCAGCTGTATAATGAACTGTAGTTATGGTTCAAAATATTAGCTCATGAAAATTTTAACAGAGTTCCAAATTCAATGTTGTCTCACAAGCCTAAGCCAACACAGCTCTGAGTTACTGTTACATCCTTTACAACAATATGCAAATTGTCACAAACAGAAATTCTACAGCAACATACTAGAGAAGGGAATCTTAACTTTATGGGTTTTAGTGGGTCTCTGAATGCTGGGAAAAGAACACAAGCTCTGTGAATATAGGCATTGGGAGAAGTTCACGGATCAAAAAATTAATGACCACTAATCTGGAATGCCAAGAAGTAAAGGTTGCCCTCCATCCCTACCTGTCATCTTTGAAAACTGTCTTGTAATGCTGATCATGATCCAATACTTAAATATTTCACTTAGAAAAATACCAAATACCATGATAATATGTGGAAGAAAAGTTTCCTCAGTCTGAGAAACACTGACAATTACTTCCAAGCACCCATGGCATTTAAGATCAGTGTGATCCTAAGCAGGAATTCAACTAACACCGCTAAGTTCTGAATAACATTTCACTAATCAGAGACAGAGCCTCACAGACTTGAAAGTTCCTGGTAACCACAGCATGTACTCTCACTTATTCACTATGCACAATATTGGATTTTCTTAATATAAATGATCACCAATTCTTTTAAAATGTTACCACACCGTACAGTGAATTCCTGCCCTAGAAAAAAAAAATTACATATAGACTGATAATAATTACATATTTGCAATGGGTATTTAGAGATCTCAAGGATTTGTTAATTTATGATTTCACTGAGCATCACTAATTTGATCATAATACATAATCCTTTAATAGACATGGAAGCCAATGCTCAGAGAGATTACAAACCTTCCCACAAATCAGGTGGCTGAACTGGATCTGGGTGGCCTAGAACATGCACTGGAACTAGGTCTTTGTATTTCTAACCTCTGATTATTAACATGGTCTCCTATCCTTATATTGGAAACAAAACATGCAACCAGTACCAAATTGGGTAAAAAATAATTACCTGGCACTACAAAATTTGTAGTGCCAAGTATAATCACTTATAAAATATCAGGCACTAAAGGGAATGAAATCATGCCTCCAAAGAGCTGAATTATGGGGGTATATTTCACCCATTGCTAAATGGCAAGGTATTTACGGGCATAGCTATGCTATCAAGAAGATTTGTCTGCATAGTTACAAAAGGCAGTGATAATCAGATTTTTTTAAAAAGTAGTATATTGAGTAACCTGAGAGTGCCATATCTGTTCTGTCCATAAATATGTCTATTCATTACTGATGATTACAGCTCAATCTACTATATAACCTCATCCTCCATTCACTTCAATTACTCCACAACTGTAGATAGAGACCTCTCAAAATATTGCTCGAGGATTTTCTGGAGAAAACAGACATTTTCCCTTAGCCTTCCATGTTTTCTCTTCATATTAATTATAGCTACCTTTCTTAAGTGCCTGAAGTGACTTACTCTCTCATTTCAGACACTTTTTCTGAAACAGCAAAGGAGCTGGGCCATGTATCTACCTTGGTGGCGATGACCCTACTACATCTTTAATTTCCCTTTGGGAGGGACCTGGAATCTCTAGAGGATATGTGCAGAGTGACAAAATCCTCCCAGCAAGCTCCTTCACAGTGTCCCCAACCTTGCTGAAAATCACTATTAAAAGGAAACTTTCTGTGCTTTCTTAGTAAAATTGGATAGTACATGTTCTTCTAATGAGAGATGCTACTTTGAGCATTAAATGTGGAAAGCAGGGCCTCCCCTGGTGGCGCAGGCAGGTGAGCGAGCGCTGTGAAGCTATCCGCAGTCTCTGCAGTGCCGGTTCTATCCCGGCCAGCCGGCGAGGGTCCCACATAGTGCTGCAGACCTCTCCTATCTCGCCCGCTGCTCCCCTCAGCAGTGTATTTCGTCAGTCTGCCTGTTCTGTTCCCCACTCTGTCTCTGGTGAATCCTCTCACCCTCCCGCATATCTGGCCTGTACCCTGGTTCTTGTATAAATAAATAAATCTTTAAAAAATGTGGAAAGCATAAAAAAGGTGAAAAAAGCATTATACAAACCTAATAATGATGCTGTGGAAAAGCATAGCTCATGTCTTGGAACTTACAGCAAAGTTTGGGACATATAACTGGTACATATATAAACCGACCAGGAACACATCTCCCACTTATTGAGGGCTTACTCTGCACAAGCCCTGAAATGTGCATGTATTAGCTCACTTAATCTTCACAATTTCCTCATAAGACAGGCATTGCTAGGTTAGCCCTATTTTGCAAGTGCAAAAATAGGAGGAGATGTGACCGGGCCCATGTTTTACACTGCTAGTTGGAGACAAAAGCTGGAACTGAAATAAGCAGGCTGAATTTTGAGTCCATGACCCCAAATTCTGTGCTAGAATTCCTCCTTCATTGCCCCTTAATGATCATCAGGGTGATGACAATAGTTCATTTACTGGGGGGTAATTCAATTATTCAAAGGGGCTCTTGGCAGTTGCATATTTATTCTCAAATACCTACACAACAGGAGGGTTCCTGAAGTTGAGCATATAAAAATGTTGTGATGATGGAGATGAGAGGAGGCAGACTTCATTATTAAAATTGATACATTAGTAATTTGATCTTCTCACCTTCCTAACATTGTATCTTACATGATGTCCTACAATGAAAACCAGGGAAATCTGAAATTCTTAGAAAATTTCTCTTCTAATTGTACATATAGTTTAACGCAAGATGTTTGGTTTAAAAAAAAAGTCTTCAATTATTCTATATAGTGTCCTTTTACTCTTTCATTCCAAAGGCATTTTCTCATTCATCAGTTATTTTCAGGATCTATATAACTCATTCAGCAAATGCTTTTTGAGGATTTACTGTGCTCCAGATTCTCCTCTAGGCACTGAGGATACAACAGCAAACAAAATAAATCAACATTTCTTTCCTCATGCGATTACACATAATTGTCTAGACACAATTTTAAAATGCTGACTATTATGTAACACCAGAGTGAAATCCTACAGAGAAAAACAAGTGGCTGACATTTGAGGTAGACCTGCTGACAAACTGAGTATAAGGTGTGATAGGCAAGAATCTAAGATTTTGATCAGTAGCTGAAACAATCATTTATTAAAAGAAGCAAAACCACAGGAGTTGGGATACCTCCTTGACATTTGCCTTAGTATAAGTTTCCCCATAAGTATTCCCTGAGGTAAGTAGTTGAATGAAAATAGCTTATCTGGGAGAGAACTTCAAGAATGATGGTAGGGGATAGGAGAAATGAGACAGTTATATGAAGGACTCTCGATTTAACATATTCTCATACCAACTGGCACCATGAGTAAATGGAGCTCAATCTCTCCGGAAAACTCTGGGAAATAGAATATATCTCTATGCACAACATAGAGAACCCCAGGGGTGAGAGGTCTGGTATACCTATCCACTAGCTGTTATTATCACTAATTGAAGGGCATTCCTAGAGGATCTCAATGCCATGCATGAACCAAGTGGGCCAAGTCAACTTTAACAGATAAAGTCCTCAGCAAAGGCACAGGTGTAGCTATTGGAAGTCAGACCCAAATACATGGAAATCCTGCATTCTAAGGAAATATGATGCAGTAACATTATCTATCCCAACATGCAAATGGAAATGTTGAATAGACTGTGGGATATATACACATACACCTAAAATATCAGGGAGGTACCTGAATGGACATATACATTTAGGAATAATCAGTAAATTGGCAGGTTTTTAAAGCCATGAGATTATGCTATATGAGAGAATAAGAAAGAATGAAATAAAAATGGATATCATCTAAGGACTGACCTTGAAGATCTGTCAACATTTAGAAGTTAGACAGATGGAAAGAGGTAAGCCAGGAAATGGGGGGTAAAGCAAATAGCAAGGTAGGAAGAAAATCAGGAGAGAGATGTCCTACAAGTGAAGTGAAGAAAGTGTTTCAAAAAGTCGAAATTTCAAATGAGTAAAGCATCAGGTCAAATAAGATGAGGACTGAGAATTGACTACAGGATTTAGTAATACAGATGTCTCATAGGTCCTTGTAAGAACAGAGCGAGTGGAGTGGTGGGGAAGAAAACTTATTTGGAGAAGCCTCCTCAGGGCAAAGGACGGTAACTTTAGGCTAGTGAGAAACAATAAGTCTAGGAAAGTTTAGCCATGATGGGGTCAGATAAATGAGGTAGTAGCTAGAAGCAGACAAGGGACAAAAGTTTTTTTTTTTTTTCAGTGAATGAGAAATTGTACATGAGACTACTAATTGAAACTATCCACAAAAGAGAAACGCAGGAATGATAACCTAGGAAAGGTAAGAGAAGAGAATTTAGAGCACATCTTGAGAGTATGGCCTTAGATAGGACTACAAACAGTTGATACCAGCACAGAAGAAGGACAAGTAGTAGGTGAGCAGGTGTGGTGGGAATTTGGACAGGCATAAACTGAGAGTGTTCATCTGGGTCTCCAGTTTAGAATTTTACTCAAGGTAACTTAGGGATTCTTGTCAAGATGAAATGTTTCCTCCCTGATGACCACATTGCTCAAATTCTCTCATTCCATGCCTCTGTTTCCCAAGAACAACTTTACTTACTTGGACCCCATTAATTAGCTGTACTTTTGTTCTGAAAGGAATGAAAGTCAAGATTGTTCTCAGTTTTCCTCTCACATGATCTATGCAATTCCTCTATGCCATTTGCAATAAGCGGTCACTCAGCTTCAGTTTGAAATTTCCAGAAATGAGAAACACAAATACTCTTAAGATTTCTAAAACTTTTTCCCCCAGAGCTTTCATTTGGATGGCTAGACCACAAAATCTTTTCCTAGTCCCATGATTCTTGCATATCACCGAACAGTCCAACAACCATGATTATTTGACCATTAAAAAAAGTATCTCATTTTCATTTTGATTGAGTCTACATCTCACACCCATGGGAACAGCCTATATAAAAAAGAAAAGAAACAACTGTTGGTGAGGATGTGGAGAAAAAGGAACCTTCAAATGTTGGTAGTGTAAATGTAGACTAAAAAAACATGTGGCAGTTTCTCAGTGTCTTAAAAATAGATCTACATTAAGATCCAGCAATTCTACTAGGTATGACCCAAATAATTCAAAAATACTAATTTGAAGGGATATATGCACTCCTATGTTCATTAAAGTACTACTTACAGTAGCCTAGTTGTAGAAACAACAAGTGCCCGAAGATGGATGAGGAGATTGGGAAGATGAGGCATATATACACAATGGAATACTACTCAGCCATAAAAAAGATAAACTTGCCATTTGCAACAACATGGATGGAACTGAAGGGGATAATGCTAAGTGAAATATGTCAGAAGAAGAAAGATAAATCCTAGATGGTGTCACTTATATGTGGAATTTGGAGAAAACAAAAGAAAGGGGAAATAAAGCCAAACCAGTAACAAACCCTAGAAATCTGACTGCAGGAAAGCATCTACTATAGAGGGAGAAAAGTGGAGAACAAACTAGAAAGGTTTATTGGTGTCTTGGTGGTAGGTGTGGTGTGGTCACATACAACTGAAGGGTGTTATCCTATAATTCTAAATCATACAGTGTTGTAAATCAGTGTTACTTCAATTAAAAAAAAAAGGTTAAAAAGTGCAAGCTTAATGAGAGGTAAGACCTTGTCTATTAGGCCTGCTGCTATATCCTTAGTTCTTAGACACATAGATACAAATATTTGGTAAATACTGAAATGAGGAGTTTCCAGGCAGCTTCTCAATTTCTATAGATATTTTTGTTGTTCAGCAAACACCTCATATTCACACCCTAGGCTGCACCTTGATGCCCTTTTGATTTGCCTTTTACCCTATTGTTAATGTGTCCCGTTTATCCAGGTAAAAAGGTAAACCCTTAAACCAACCTAAGCAAATTAGACATTTCTTCTCCACACGTGAATCTTAAATTCATAACAGAGTCTGAATACTGTTCAGCTCTATACATACATCCCAGCAAAAACACACAGCAGGTTATTCCTGCTTCACAGGCTTTGGTTTCTGTCCATCAGGAATGTCTACTTATATCTATTTTTCCTCTCTGCGCTTGTGGAAGGAGATCTTTGTAGTTAGGAGACAAATGACTAATTTTGGCCAATAGACTGTGGGTGGAAATTACATGGCATTTTCTGGCTGGAGCACTTACTTGCCAGTATATACCCTTCTGGACTTTATTTCCCTGCTTAATGAATCATAAGCACTGGGAAGATGATTTGGCATTAACTGAGATTTTCATGCTTCCCACCCTGACATGTAGCATGAACAATAAACTTTTATTCAATCTCTGCTGTTTTCCAAGCTTGAGTCTCCTGTCCTCCTTTGGAAGAGAGCTCTGACAGCTTTCAGTACATTAATTTTTGTGTAAGATAGTCAAAGTTGGCATCAATTTGTTGAATCACAAAGCCTCCATATGACATTTTACTCAAGATCAAGTGGAAACAAAGTTCTGATTATTAACTTTAAAGATTTCATTTAAAAGATTTCATATTTTCACTTAAGCCATCTCCCATATCTAAGTATTTGTATTTAAGAAAGCATTTTCTCCTCTGGTTTCTAAGACTAAATCCATTCTCTCCATTTAGTCTCAGACAGGACTCTCTAGAAGTGTTCTACTATTATCGCCTGTTTTCTAAGAATCAGTCAAAACACTGAACTATCTCCCCTCTCCATGGCCCTCCTATCAATGCTGTTTAGTCCTTTATATTGAACAAGTAAATGACCATCTTTATTAAATGTAAGCTTCATTACAGCAGGGACTGAATAGCTATATTTTCTCTGCTTATGTAGCTTTCATATAAACATTCATAAAATGGGGAAGGACATAGAGTAGCCATATCAATTGATTGAACACGAGGATTAATGGGGGGTAAGCAGGTCAAGTCAGGGTCACTCTCTCCTCTCTGGTCATTTCTGTAGTTGGTACTCAGGGCTATCAATATTCAATGCACACAATGGGTTTAGTAAAGAAATATTTTAGTAAGATTTGTTCTTTTTCTTTTGAGATAGGGAGAAGATTGTTCTTTTTCTTTTGAGATAGGGAGGGGCAAATGATTTTCTCTTAGGTAGACTAGCAAGCTCTGGGGGGTTTTGTTTTTTCTTTGTAAGTGGATAGATAAAATACATGTTAGAGTGTAAATTTTAGAACAGTGGGATGGTTGGTAAATACTACCTTACACAAACCCCTTTTTTTTGGAACTGACTCCCACATCCTACTAGCCTTTTTTCTTCCTTAGAGTGCAGTAAAATAGTTTATAATAGTTATACGATCTTCCAGATTCAGCTTCCCTCATTGGCCCCATTAAAGGGTCCAGAAAAGAATAAGGGTGAGGATTTGGGAATATGCTGTGGGATTTCTCGGAAATAAAAGCTAAAAGAGGCTCAATGGCTGTGTTTCCTTAAATTAGTCTTCAGGCTCTTCCATGCTACCTTTCTGATTACTGTCTTTTTAAAATCTATACAAGATTATAGGCGAAAGGCTAAAAGATGCTATTAGCATTACTGCTTTCCAGCTTCAGAGATGATCAAAATCAACTGACCAGATTTTATTTATTTTATTACTGACATCATGTTGAAATATAATTACCTATGCTAACTAAAGAAAACAATAATGGCAAATTTTATAGAGGTATTTCCCCGAATCATAGTATTATATCCAAATCATGGAATTTATTAGGCATGTAAGTTAGTAAGAATTAGTTGGATTAGTTACAGGCTATAATTTTGAGGAAAATTACAATATCATCATTTTTTGACCTAATTCATTCATTTCCAATAAAAATTTCACTTACTTTTAGAAGACACTTGCACAGACACAAGCAGGCAGGAAGAGCGGCCTAGTCAGATTTTGAAAAAACAATTGTGCAGGCCCACCCATCAGACATTCAGATTTAGTGAGCCCAGGGAATTGTGTCTTGAAGCCTTTTTAACGAACCTGGATCCCCGGCCAGGCTTACAAACAGCTACTCTAGGTCCAAAATTATGTCTTTTTCAGAAAGGTGTGTGCACACTGAAGTTTGGTGAGCTTAGTATACATTAAATACACTTGGGTCAACAAAATTAAATAAACTCTCTAGTGAATCTTTTCCTTAAAATAATTTTTTCTAGGGCCTCCCGTGGTGGCACAGTCAGTTAAGCGCAGGGCTGTGAAGCTGTCCACAGCCTCTGCAGCGTGGGTTTTATCCCGGCCGGCCTGGGAGATACCCACATAGTGTGGCAGACCTCTCCTGTCTCACCTGCTGCTCCCCTCAGCAGTGTATTTCACTCAGTCTGCCTGTTCTGTTCCCCACTCTGTCTCTGGTGAATCCTCTCACCCCCCACCCCCGCATCTCTGGCCTGTACCCCAGCTCTTGTACACATAAATATACTTTTTTAAAAAAAGATTACAGTTGACCCTTGAACAATATAGCTTTGGCCTCTGTGGACACACTTATGGAGATTTTTTTCCACCTGTTGGTTCCATATTCATGATTCACACAAGCAGGTTGAATCCCCAAATGTGGAACCCTCAGTAACAAGAGCCTACTATATATGATATAAAGATTTTCTACAGAATGGGGGCCTGTGCCCTTAACTGTGCTATTAAAAGTCAACTATATTTTAAAATTTCCACAATGACAGTGATTACTTCTGTAAGTCTTATAATATTAAGATGCCAATAGAGGAAAACCATTACCATAAAGTTAAACCAGTTTTATTACAAATAATAATAACAAAAAGATGTGACTGTAGCTACCACAAAGGTCATATGTCATTCATCATTTCTGCTCATCACTCTTCCATGGTGAATCTACAAGGTCATTCTTTTCACTAAAGACATTAGCATATTCTAATAAATAAGCCAAGTTTATTTTTCCAGAAAACTTACAAAATGAGTATATATGCTAAATTAAAATATACTTCTATCACAAATAACAATAATTAGACCTGAAGAATATTCATTCAGCTAGGAACATTACATACAGTTTACTTTTGTAGAGAAACCATTTAAAAGGGGAGGGGGAGTGGGGGATAAAAGGGGAGGGGGGAGTGGGGGGGAGAGAGAGAGAGAGAGAGAGAGAGAGAGAGAGAGAGAGAGAGAGAGAAATAGCAACCATGAACAAAAGAAGGAAAGAAAAAGGAAAATGACTCATCTTCCTTCCTATTATATAGTCAATCATTTTCTTTTCTCCCTATACTATAAATCTAATCTCTTTAACTCATTTCAACAACTCCCAACATCAGGAAATTTACCCAAGTAGGTAACTTAATTTCTTTTTGTTGCAGTCTAAGCCCATTTTCTATTGTGCTAAGCTCAGCATAAATGGACTCATCTAGTTACCATTCTACTCATGATTAAAACCAATTAAGAGTCTTCTCTATCTCCACCATTATAAACATGCAAATGACATGAGTCCTTAGTGTTCTGCTCCTAAACTGAGAAAAGTGCAAGAAAACAACTCAGGGTTTTATTCAGAACAACTAGAGATTTCCTGTTGAAGACAGAAGCAGCTTCATTAATGCAAAATATTTCAATACAATGTGGAGAACAAAATGATACACAGGGCTTTTCCTTTAGAAGCTTAACTTAAATCAAATATATTCACAAGTAGGAATTTTGCAAAGGTGTGACTGCTGATGCTGGCTTCGTGCTCTGATGTAAGCATCTAGTACATATAGTGCCTATTATTTCTAACTTTGAGAATGATATTTACTAATGTCTGCCAGTTGTACCTCTTACCTCACAGTTGGCCCAGCTAGAGGGACACATGGAGGGGGAACAGAAGGGAATGGCAAGGCTGCTGAAAGTGGCAACTGTCAGTATTGCCACATTTGCTTGGCATTAGCTAATGGGGGGGGGAATGAACACAGGCAGACACTCAGGAGAGCCCCAAAACAAATATATAAATAAAAGCACCCTATTCTCAATTTTGAACCATACTGAATAGGGCATTGTTCTATTTTGATAATTGCATTATACGAAAATGCATTTGAGTCCATTGGCTGTTTGCTGCCTCTGGGGTTTCAGGGATGCTCTTTAATTTCAACCATTCTCAGAATTAGGGTTTGAAGACAGAAGCAGAGAAATCACCCAACTGTGGAAAGTGATTACAACACAAAGCAAATGGATCTGTGGGGAGGATAAATAGAAATAAGAATAAACCATAGCATTCAGTGTTAAATTTTTGAGTAAATTTTAGGCTTATTTAAAAGGATCTATTGAAGTATTTATATATCTAGACACCCTTCTCAGGAGTTGAAGAAAAAAAATACAGCCATAGAGTTTTTAAAGACACTATTTTATATTGACTAGAAATCTAACAGAGGTCATGTGGGTATACAACCAAAGTCCCTAAATCTCCATGGTATATTTAAATTTTCTTTCCCATAACAAGGTCTAAAGAAGACACATATCCTGCTATTCTGAGGATCAGATAATACTTAATTTCTAATTATAGCCTTCATTTCTTTATTTCCAATAACTGTCCACTAATGATATATATGTATTGCTTAGCTGCATTGTGTTTCATTTCCTAGCTAAGTATGCACTAGAATTTTGAGAGAAAGGAAGTTAACATTAACCTATAAAAGGGTTAAAAGAAAAAAGGCCAGGTGACAGTAATTAAGTTAATTTCAATTGGTAATCACAGCTCTTATAATATTTGCAGTCATGGATATGATGGGTACCAATTATCTCATACTTTGTCACCTAATATTTTACCGACTTTTCATGGCTTCACATATTTACAGTTTGACCATGTTCAGTAATCTTTATGATTTATTTAATTTGAAAGTATATTTCAGTAAAAGCTATTTCCCCAGGTAAAAAATGGTATGTAGTAGGGCCTCCCCTGGTGGCGCAGGCTGATGAGCGCAGCGCTATGAAGCTCTCTGCAGCCTCTGCAGCGCAGGTTCGATCCCGGCCGGCCAGCGAGGGTCCCACATGGTGCAGCAGACCTCTCCTGTCTCACCCGCTGCTCCCCTCAGCAGGGTATTTTGTCCATCTGCCTGTTCTGTTCCCTGGTCTGTCTCTGGTGAATCCTCTCACCCTCCCGCACATCTGGCCTGTACCCCGGTTCTTATATAAATCAATCTTTTAAAAAATAGTTAAACAACAATAGTTAGTTAAAAATAGTTAAACAACAATCTAAAGCCTCTCCTACTCCTTTACAAATTTCTTTTGTGTAGTTAAGTTTTTTCATCCCTAGCTACCAAACATCCCCCTGCTTCATTAAATGTGCGCCAGTCAGGGAAGTTTAAGAGGTAAAAGGATTTGGTCAGTCCTGGAGTTGGTGGCAGAACTGGAAAGACTCTGATTCCTTTCCTTGGCACGTTCCCTAGTGGCCACAAGTTGCTGGGTCAGGGAATCTGCTTGCCTCAGAAGGCGCAGAGGACAGCAATGGTCTTGTGGAGCTGCAGAAAGTTTTTAATGTCAGATGGTGGATTTCAGAAGTCCTTTGTGATCCAGTAAAATTATCTCATTTGAATTAATTAGGGAGAATGCGAACTGCTTATAAGATGAGAACAGGGCTAAGGACCATGTCCTTTTAGTGATAAAGACATCTGTAAGTTACATTTTAGGAGTCTAGAAGGAATTATCAGTATAGAAGGAATTATCGGTATAGAAGGAATTATCTGTATAGAGGAATTATCTGAACTTTGTCACTTTCATGGAGGCAGGTGGATTTTTATTAAAGATGAGGTCCTGGGGAATGGTCATTGATTAAAACTTGTACAGCTTTAAGAAAATGGAACTTTAAGAAAGTGGGAACTTTAGCAAAAGCATTTATGTGTGTGTAGTGGGGGTGGCTATTAAGGATAAAGAACATAACTGAGGGTATAGGATGTTTCCTAAGTGGGCCCTGGACATGAGAATGATGTTATGGGCATTGGGGGACTTGAGGGCTACAATTAAGTCTTAAAGACAAACTTGTCTACTTCACATTCAACCGCTAAGCCGCTCAAAAAAAAAAAAAAAATCAAGAATTTTTGTTTTCTTGATGGAATAATGTTGTAGGACAGCTGGACATACCCACAGACACACACAGTAGCACAGAAGTCCAGTCACTATAGAACCAGGAAAAGTTCTTTGCATGTTGATGTTTGCTAATCACTGGAACATTATGAGAATATTTTTAACAATTTTGGGGGAAGGAAAACCTGGGGAAAGAGATCAGACAAAAGTCACATTGGATAGGTTAAGGGTAAAATGCTGAATCTACAGCATTCTTATAAAAAGTGAGGTTGCTAAGGAGGAGGAATTAGGTAAGGGTTCCAGGGTAAAGATTTAACGTAACTGCAAAGCAAATTAGTCGTATTTTCATGGAGATGTGAAAAGCCTTGAGAAGTAGTAAAATTTAAAATGCAAGAATGAGAGCGGGAATACATGAAAACTAGGATCTCCTTTTTCATAATATATTCTTGATTCAATAAATTACAGAAACTGATAGCTCACAACAGAGAACATGAACTATAAAACCAATGTACTATCATGTCAATACCTTTTCCTGAAGGCAAGCTTTGACTTTCGCTAGGAAACAGATACACAGAGTACAGACAACATGCTATGCTTAGATGCTAAGTTATTTCTGGTTTGGAGAGACGTTTGTGTTCTTTTTTGTTTACCTCCATTTGCTAACATTGACACCCATTTTTAAGGAAAAAAGGTAACTGAATTATTGAACGAGATTTAAAAATACATTTTGCCTAAGACAACTGTAAATGAATAGCGTGCATATCTGTTGATACCAGCTGACACTCCTGACACATAGCTGTGGCTCTCTGTGGCCCTGGAAATTAGCCGAGTACCCCCACAGCACAAAACATGCATTCCATGGGCAAAGTACCTAATGTTGAGACACAAGAGCTGGAATCCTGTGTTGGCCCAGTTTCCAATTCATCTTTAGTCTTGTCACTGTCAGGTAAATAGGTGGGTGATAGCTCCTGAGTGGAGCTGACCCTGGAGCTCTCAGCCCTTCTCTTCCTGAGTTTCTGGGACAGACTTAACAAGGCTGAAGAAAGGGCTGGCTGCTCAGTGGCTATTCTCTCCAGAGAAAGCCTCTAAGACAAGTTGAAGAGAAACTACTTGTTTTGTCAAGGACAAAAATAACCAGTAGAAGCTCTAGGGCAGAAGGTTAGGCAGTTGTGGAGATACTGACAGATGGCTTCATTGTGTGAGATGGACTTTCCTTTGATGAAGAAAAAAATAAGACAACAATGAACTTTAAAGTCCTTAAGTGTAGCTGATCAAATAAAACACAACATGCTCATTCCTACTCCCCACCCCATGCTTTTGATATTTTCTCCTACTGCTCATGGTATTTCATATCTTCCATCCAGTCTTTTCTTTGCCGCCCCCATCTTGCTCCATTCTGTTTTCTGAACGCTCTATTCTTGTCAAACGCTACAGTCTGAGTTCTCTACATACACAACCCTTTGTTTTTCTCCAAACATCACATTTTCCCACCATTTCCTTTCCCTTTTCAACCTCAGATTCATACTTTCTATCATAGCATTTTCTCTTATCAGCTCCCACTGAATATTTTCCCTATTAAGTTCCATGCTTCCCCTTTGGCTACACAATCTCTTCAGTTTTTCCCTACTTTGTGTTCCTTGTCTGTTTCCCCATTCATTTTCAATGACATCATACTTGGCAAGCATGAAGCACTCCCTAAGCCAGAAGTTCAACAGATATTCACTGAGCACCTAATATATATTAGGCATGTGCTAAGGGACACCAAGCGTGAATTAAATAGGCATTCCCTGCCTTGAGCAAGTTATGGACACAGGTTGACAAGTGATTCTCATTCTTGGTAAGGGCTAGAATAGAAACATATATGCTTGGCCTGGTATAGTATATAAAAGCTGATCTGACATTCCATTTCACATTTAGTCCAGTTCAGTTTTTACCTATAGACCCTTTGTTCAGAAATGTTTGAACTGTTGCTATAAACTATCCGGAAGAAACCTGATATCTGACCTCCCTCATCTGTGTCCTAAGATGCATGATATCTGTCTATGTCTTTCTCTTTCCATCTCTGATTTCTTCCTGAATCTTGGGTTCCACTCTCTGTACACCAACATACACAATGCAGTGCTTAAAATACAATCAGACATTGTTAGCTGGTATAAATAATGGGTAAATAGGCTATAGAATTTCTTCATCTACTCAGGAGGCATACAACTAGAGCTCAGGTTAACTCAATATTTTAGCTAAAGCTTAGACCGTGGATTTTCAGATGTGCATCACAATCACCAGGAAGGCTTGTTTAAAACAGACATTGGATCATAGTCTCAGAGATTCTGGTTGAGTACATTTGGACTGGGGCTTAAGAATGTGCATTTCTCACATGTTCCAGATGATAATATTGCTGCTGGTCTAGGGACCACACTTAGAGAATTGATAGTGAAAGAAAAATGTGCAATAAATTTATTTCTCAAAGTGGAGCATATAGAACCCTTTATTGTTGGTAACACCAGTGGCATCAGGGCACAGCCATGGCATATCAAGCAAAAGAATGCAGTTGTTTGTATGGTATTGTATGTTCTTGGCTCTTATTGGGTTAGAACTGCTCTAATTTTCATTGTCTACCACAGCGAACTTAAAAAGTAGAAGAGACTGAGCTGAAGTTCCCCCATCCTTTGTTAAAATCATTCTGTTGCTGTTCTAAATAAATTCCTGATATATGTTTGCTCCCTGGCTCTTTATAAAGAAAAATTTGTCCCTAGAGAAATCTTTTCTAAAATAAAACCCCATAGAAAGTTTAATATAGTTTAATATAGAAAAAATTTAGTTATTTGAAGATTTTGTTTGTTTGTTTGGTTGTTTCCCAAATAAATGAGCCATATTTTGAGTCTGGAAGTCATCAAGACTGGGGAAAAGGTTCACAGATGTTTGGTGAATTTCCAAAGTGAGAGTCAGTATATACTCCAAGAGGAGAGTGAAACAGAACGTGTACTTGTTTCTTTGTTAGTACGAAAATAGATTTGTGTTTATTTGCTAGAAAAAAAATTCTAGCATGATTAAAAGGTTCAGACATTAAGTGGTACATTTTGAAAGTGCTGCAGAGCTATATGGCTTCCATTAACATCTGTGGGAGTTAAATCCTCCGCATTGCTATGAAAATGTAATCTACTCAGAGGCCAAGAATATTTCTTGGCTGTGGAATAAAATGAAAACATTAGCAGAGAGATAAAACATCAGTGAATTTTCTTTGAATCCCACAACTTCCCTCTTAGGAAAGACTACCTTTTGACCTCCACCTGCATGCGTTATTGAAAATTCCTCAGCAGCCACACTTAGATTAGCAACATGTCACTACTTCACATAGTGATTTGACGATAATCATATATGGTTTTTGAGTCAGTTCTATTATTTTTAACAAAGATGGACATTTCATCTCTGTGTTAATGTAGAACAATCAAAGAGGCTTGGACTTACATACCAGCTTCTACTCTATGACTTAAGGGCCACAGACCTTTCAGCAAGAAAGAAACATTTTTCTTCTTCAACAGAATGCAAAGCACAATACATTCCTTATACAATTTTGAAAATATCAAGATCAATACTTTAATATTTTGAAAATATTAAAATGAAATAATAAAATCAGAACAGAACATTCCAGAAGTCTGACTTCTTGAGAACATGTAAAAGATCCCCAGAAGCCAATAAGGAGGGTTTTTGAAATGCAAATCTATTCATCTGGTGATTAACTATGTTCTGCTTTATGATGGCTCGTATATCTTTTTGCTTACATTGGTTATATCATTTACTATGACCTAAATTTTTGCATTCATGGCTTGTCTCTTGATCAAGTATTTCAAGGGCACAAACCAGGTTTTATGTTTCTTAATATTCCCTCCAGCATCTTCCAGTTATGTTGCATCATTATGATAGGATTGGATGGTTGGATAAAATAACCTAAATTCTGACTATTTTTACTCAGAGAACTCCCCATTTCCAAAAGGATCTTACCTGGGGTCCTGTCACAAAGTATACCTCTGCTCTGCACAGTGTGTACTTATGTGTATTTCCAGTGTTCCCAGTTAAAGAGTGGGAACAAAGGGTGAAGGTGGTGGCTTCTCATTTATGCATTCTGCTCGGCATTGTGCTTAACACAGAGAAGGCACTGAGTGATTGGTTTTGAATGAATGGCCACACAAAATACTCATTTAAGTCAAAGGAAATAGGGAGTGCTAATTTTAGGTTAAAAATATCTAGATTGGTTGGGTATCCCATGGCTGGATTAATCCACACAAGTCAAGGTTTCATTTCAGATTATCAGGTTCTGAGGTACAGTGATCCATTTTATAAAAGTGTCTCTCAAAGGTGCTTCAGCTGGGGACATCATCCAGAAAGATAAAAATAAACCTGCTTCTTTTTTTTTTTTAAGATTGATTGATTGATTGATTGATTGATTGATTTGTTTATGCGAGCACTTGGTACAGTCAGAAGTGCGGGAGGGTGAGAGAATTCACCAGAGCCAGAGCGGGGAACACAGCAGGCAGACGGACCAAAGTACACTGCTGAGGGGAGCAGCAGGCAGCAGGAGAGCACCATGTAGGACCCTCCTCCGGTGGCCGGGGAGCAGCCGGGGATCGAACCGGCGCTGCAGAGGCTGCGGGCAGCTTCGCAATCCAGCGCTCAACTGCTGCGCCACCAGGGAGGCCCAAACCTGCTTCCTTCTGACTGACAAATTACATATTCATGAGAAAGTAATACAGCAAAAAGGAACTGAATTTGTAGGAGAAAAGGAGGAAAGCTTTCATTCAGTTAAAATTGATTAATAAATATTTATATTAAACATGTATTCTGTGTGCATTTATTGTGCTTGCCTGGATGCTCTACCATGTTGTAATATGACAAAGACCTTGTCCTCCAAAATGGAATAATTTATTCTTAAAAGCATGAATCGGACTGAAATAAAATGTTCTCTTACAAAGCCATATTGTCCTCTTTACTAAAGTAGATGAGGATTCAGATATCTAATCATGAAATCCTAAGAACTGGAAATGTACTACAAGGATTGTCTCCATATTAAATGAGTGTATTTGTTTTACTATGATGGACTATATTTACTTTATTATGTTTGGGCTGTGGTCCAAACCCAGGCAAGGAATCAAGGACAGGAGGACACACCCTGGTGGGCAAGGCATTAACAATTCAAGGATCACATAATCACTCAATTGCAAATGCTATTTCCAATTTTCAGAAGCAATGTATAAACTAATTATCAAATAATTTATTACAGTGAAATAGAAATGTCAACAATCTAAGATTATCTGAAAGAGGAAGAGAAAAAGGAGGGGCTGGGGAAGTAGATGTCAATTTCTTTACCTCTCATAGAACTAAGTTCAATGGTGAAGACTTAAGAACTGAAGTATATTATTTAAGAAATGCAGTATATTATTCTCTAGAAGGAGAAAAAAATTTAAATGTGTTAAAAAATCTAGATGAGGTAGGGGAAAGAATAGGGAGTAGAAGTAAACTAAATCCTGATTTCTCAAAAAAGGTAGTGATAAACACTTTAAAAAGACAATACATAGAGTAAGCTGCTAATAGTCACTAATTTTAAACCAGTTCCACAAAAAATATTTTTTAGAGCACTATTAATAGAGCTAAAAACAGATATATTGCCTTTCTCCTACAAGTGGGGGTGGAGGTAGGCCTATGGGTGCTTTCCTTTAAAGTATGAAACTGGGTTTTATGTAGCATGCATTCTGAAAGAAAGGAATTGCTTGTGGGGAACATTTCTGTTCCTGGAATAGTCTTGGCTGCTAAACTTGAGGATGTATCACAATCCCCTGGAGGGCATGTTGAAATACCAGTTTTGGGGTCTACCGTGGAGTTCCTGACTCTGTCTTACATGGGGCCTGCGTTTCTAACAGGTCTCAGTGTGATGCTGCTGGTCCAGGGACTATGTTTCAAAAACCATCACTCTAGGCTAAGTGTCAGTTCTGAAAAACTCAGGATCCTGGGCTTGTATTTCTTGGAATGGTTGTTCCTAGCTGAATGGTTGTTCCTACAGGGGCAGAAGTAGACATAGCTCCTAAAAACCACTAATTTTAAACCAACTTCATAAAGCAGACCCAGCCTGTACTGTACTGCCATTCCCACCTAAATCACCTGCTTTCAACATTGAAAACACAACATTTGCTGGAAGTAAAGCATTCAATAAAGATGGGGGGGAAGCATCCAAAGCAATCCATGAATTAATTTCAGTGTTTAGTTTCATGTCCACAGTTTCATAATCCACATGGAAGCCAAGACAGGTGTCATCCAGAAAGGTTCTTCTGTGAATAGAAAACTGAAGAATGAAATGAAATATGGCTAATACAGCCAAGACAGCCAGTAGGCCACAGCTCGTCCTGGTGCCAAAGGTGGTTGGTAAGAGCCTAGATTTGATGGGAGATGTACAGAATAAAGCTAAGACCTCTACAGGCACGTTTTGGGAAGCACTGAAAAGACATATCAAATATAGATCAAAAGGTCTCCATCCCCATACTACACACATGGACACAGCCCATTACAAAGAACGTTGCTCTCAAGAGCCCTGAGAATGTCTTATATCCTTCAAAGTTGATATTGATTAGTTGACACTAAGTACAGAATTTTCAACTGCTAAAAATTTTAGGACACAAATACAAAACTATGAATTTGACCATAAATGTGATTTTACTATGTGAACACAGCTTTGAAAACACAATTAAGAGATGGGTAATCAATGGGAAGTAGTTCATTCCTTCGATTCATGGATATGAAAGAATCTACAGGTAAGTGCAAATACTATAATTAACTATGTGATTTGCAAATTCAATTTCAATGTTTGGTTATTTCTGAGAAATGAAAGGGATTTAAATAAATAGGGCTATAGGCGCACAAGAAGAATAGAAAATGGCCATCACGTTTGGATTGCTTCATCTCAAAAGGCTGATAGAATTTGCATATTTCTATGGGTGGGTCTTCAACAAAGTACTCTGCTTGTGGATCTCATGTTGTTTTAACCATTTCTTGCTACACAAGGCTCAAAATGTTGAATCAGCAGCTTATACTGTGAAACAATGCTCAATTACGGGAGCGGCACATGTGCTTGTACCTCAAGCATTAAGTAAGATTAATGATGCTATTTATTTTATTACTATAGAAACAAAAAGCTAGCATGATAATCATTTTGAGAAACAGGGGAGTGGAGTCCAAAGTATTACCCCCAGTACAACTAATCACTTTTATGTTGCTCATTGTAGGCTTTTACCATAAATGTGTTTATGTATAGTTTATAAACTATATCCTGATTTTTGCTTTTAAATTAATGTTTTTAGTAATTTATATTCTTGGTAATTTTCATTACTTGCTATCAATATTTTTCTAACAAAAATATTATGAGAATTTTTATACACGTAAATTTATACATGTAATGGAATTCCTTTTTATTTTCTTTGGAAAGAGTATTAGAAGGTTTGCCTGGTTAGAGACTATGAAAAGTTTGAATTTTGCTACATTGTACTAAGTCTACAATAGTTGAATCATATTGCCTATGTTTATCACTTCTTTGTGTGAATGAATATGTTAATCTCTTAGAGAGTGAAGAATGGACATAAAATGTCAATGTCAAAGCACCAACTCATTTATTCAACAAATATTTATTGAAAATCTAATTCTTTCCAGGTATTTCTCTATACACTTATGGGTCTTATATTCTCAGAGAATATAGTATTAAAAATCACGAACCTTGTATTCTAGATGAAAATACTCTTTGATAATGTTTATATCGCCTTTTCTATAAAGTATTCCTTATAGAAAAGTTTGAGGCAGTGTTCCTAGGAAATTGTTTTAGTAAGTGTGGTGCTTTTTAACTAGAAGTTCATTGCAAGAGCATAGACTAATATGGGGCAGATGACAAGAAGTCCAAAAACTGGTTAAAAAATAATGAAATCACTCTCAAGTAAAATTTTTAACCCTGGATATATATGACATAAGTGGCATTTGAGGTTAGTGGATGATTTCTATGATTGGATCTATTACACTTAGTTAGTCATTAGGAGAAAAAAAAATGAAATTAGGCCCCTTCATTTTTACACCAAATAAACTTCATATTTTTTAAATATATATAACCATACAATACCTAGTAGAAAATATGAGTGAATATTTTAATTGTGTCAAAGCAGGGAATTCTAAGTAGAAAATAAAAATCCAAACATCATTGAGGATAGAATTTATACATTTACACACAAAAATGCAACAATTCCATATTACACACAAAAAGTTTAATGAAAGGGCAAACAGAAAGAAATATGTGCAATTCACATATCAAAAGGCTGACATAGTACAAATAATTTTTATAAATAAGGATTCCCTTCAATGATATATAGGCAAAGGACATAAAGACAAAATATGCATATGAAAAATGATTCAGACTTATAAATTCTTAAATAATAAAGTATAATTTTGCTTACTAAATTGGTAGAGATTGAAAATATTGATACTAAGCAGTCAGTATTGAGGAATATAAGGAGAGAGATTATTATACTTTGTTAGAGAATGTATATGTATGGACAAAGATTGAGGGGACAAATTAGGAATTATTGTTGATATTTTTACATGGACGTAGTTACTTTCACAAATTGGAAATATGCAAATATCTATGCATACAAATACACTCACAGTCACGCCCCATCCTCTATTACCCTATGTCCATAGTAATAAAATTTAACTTACTGATTATATAGATTTATTCTCCTGGAAAACAATAGAGGGATGACTTATAGAGAATGGATGCTCTGACACTCACTAATATCATCCTTACTCAACCACTATTACATCACATTACTTAGGCCCTGATAATCTTTTATTGTTTTCTAATGATTTCATACAAAGAAATCTCTTAAGCAACTCAAGACCATCTGTTATTTTCATTTCTGCCTAGTACCTAGTCTGATACCCACTAAATACATCTTTGCTGAATAAATGTGTACACTCACAGGTGTTCAAAACTCTCATGGATTTAATATATAACCATTCATATAGGATTCCATGATTATGAACTACAGATAAGATGACTACAAATGTAATCTCTTTACCTTACCTCTTACTGAATAGAGTGCATGTGGCTTTTGTAAAATTAAGACTGCAAGGGAACATTGCTTGGTAAACTCTTTTTTATATGCTAAAAAGGTTAACTTCAATATCATGAAAGCACACAGAGAGTAGGGATTTCTAATTTTTGCTTCTGTATCTGTGGCTCTGCTTGATATCTTATCTAATTACCAGAGCATGTGTCCACAAACTTGGATAAAATCCTGTAACAGCTCAAAATCAACTGTATTATTTTCAACAAGTCACCCAATATCTCTGATCTTGTCTTCCCTCATTTGCAAAACAAGGATAAGGACACCCCACAGATTATTAAGAGAATGAAGTAAATTGACATCTATCAAAGTGCTTGACAATAAGTAGTGAACGAATGGCTAAGTTCCAGAGAGAGATGGGATGTCACTATTAGAAATAAGCTCCTTTGCTTCACCAGATCTATCTGCGATGATAAAAAATGGGACACCTTAATTCAGTGGTCACTCTATACGGTGCATCAGAGTTTCCCTGTTAAAACAGACTGCTGGGATTGGTGTAGCCCAAGAAGTTATATTTTCACCAAGTTCCCAGGAGATGCTGATTCCATGGCTAAAGGACCAAACTTTGAAAACCACTGTCTAAAACATTCAATGATGGGTAAATATTTTGAAACAAGGCTGCTTTGTAGACTAAGCGGAAAGTGGGGCCTGAGGCTTCAGGTATGACTTTGAACTTGATAGCCCTTTTCCCTCCCCTCCTTACCACCATCACACTTTGCTTTGCTTCTTCCCTTACAGTGTAGGTGTCAGCCAGGAAATGATTTCAGGGTTGTATATTCTGTGTAGCCTCATTAGCACAGGGCAAGGATGAATTATTAATTTTTGAAAGGCAAAAGGAGTGAATCTTCTATCTTGCTTGCTGCCTGGAACCCAAGTCATTAAGTCTGTCATGTCAGTAAGCCCATCCTGATTGTAGGTGGTACAGAAACCTGGCTCCCTGGACTTGAATTCATGTTTTAATCTATATATTAAAGAAAACCCCAGAATTATCTAAAAAGTATGATTAGATGTTTATTTAGGAAATAATGGCATCTGACAACTTCTAGGAAACACAGGAGGTGGTGACTAAGGATTCAGAGTGAGGAGTGAGACAGGTTTGGGTTTGAACTTCAGCTCTCTATAACCCAGACCAGAAATTTAACCTCTCTGAGCATCAGGACCCTAGTCCTAGTTATTAAACAGAGATGCCTTGCACATTACAGTGGTCTGAAGAACTGAATCATAGTTCAGGGATTTATAATAGTACTTGGCATACAGCACAGTCCCTGTATCTGGTAAGTGATGGTGGTGATGGTAGTAGGGGTAGTTTTAACACCCATGAGATACTACTACATTTCTATTTTATAGAATGTGTGCATCTAAAAAAAAAGTAAGGAGGGGCGGAGCAACATGGCGGCGAGGAGACGCTGCGAGTAAGATCTCCCATTAAAAAAAGTTAATAGGGAGGAAAAGCGGCAGGTCCCAGTGAGAACTGGGACACGGAAGATAAACGGGTGACTCCAGCAAACTGCCCGAAGAAGAAAGTGGCCATAAAAGAGGACTAGAAGGGAGGGAAGCGCAGAACCCTGCTCCCCTCCCCCGCCCACAAAGTCGGCACTCTCCGACCAGCAGAGAAGAGGGAAACAACAAACCAAAACGGCCAACAAGAAAAACGGACACAGCAAGCGGGACTGTGAGTGGAAAGGAACTATTGCAGCCACCACACCCCGTGAACGGGAGCTGAGGCGAACCCTGCAGGATCCGCCGCGGAGGTGAGCTCCAGGCGCCATTAAAGAGAGCCCCGCCCCCCAGGAGGAGACCAGCACCAGCACACAGCCCCGGCCGCCCGATGACTCCTGGAAGAACCAGAGGGGAACAGAGAAGCCCACCCAAGATGCCGGCCAGTCCCAACAACACAGTGTCCCAACGCATACGGCAAATTAGAAAACAGACAGTAGGGAGGAGAAGAACCACACGCAACCTAGCAACTCTCCAGAGAAAAAGCACACCACAAAAAGAAAGCCAGCCCTCAGATTGCAAAGACAATAACTTGGAAGAATTTCTGAGCCTTCCAGAAAGAGAATTTAAAATTGCCGTGATTAAAAAACTGACAGAAGTCATAAAGGAAAACAATGATAAGGGAAAAATAATCAACGATCAGAAGAATGCAATTGAGTCCCTAGAGAGGGAAAACAATGGTCAGAAGAAAGAAATTGAGTCCCTAAAGAGGGAAGTAAAAGAAATGCAGGAGATCAAAGAATTAATGGAAGAACTAAAGAATTCTGGGAAAAGCAATGAAAGCAGAATAGATGAAATGGAAGAACGAATAAGTAATCTTGAAGACACAGAAATAAAAAGAACCAAAACAGAAAAGGAAAGAGAAGTACGAAGGAAAAAGAATGAAGAAAGACTTCGAGAACTATCTGACTCCATGAGGAAAGGAAATATAAGAGTTATAGGAATTCCAGAAGGAGAGGAGAGAGATGTAGGAACAGAGAAAATATTCCAGGAGATAATTGAAGAGAACTTCCCAAATGCGAAGAAGGAGCTGAAAATTGATATACAAGAAGCAAGAAGAACACCAAACTTCCACGACGAAAGGAAAAATACAGCAAGACACATAATAGTAAAGCTCCCAAGAATCCAGGACAAGGAAAAAATAATGAAGCTGGCAAGAGGGAAGAAACAGATAACATTCAAAGGAAAACCAATCAGGCTGACATCAGACTTCTCCGAAGAAACACTACGGGCAAGGAGAGAGTGGAGGGACATAGTCAACAGACTCCAAGAAAACAGATGCCAACCAAGAATACTCTATCCCGCAAAGCTCTCCTTCCTCTTTGAAGAAAGAATATGGACCTTCCCAGACAAACAGAAACTCCAGAATTTCATTGCAACTAAACCCCCACTCCAAAAAATACTACAAGGAGTCCTAAAGCCAGAACCTCAGAGGGACGAATAACAATGAAAGAAGGCCAAAAAAAAAAAAAAAGTTATTAAAAGAATAAATAAATAAAATCAAAGGAAAGACAAACACAATGGCAAATACAGATGTTAACGTATCAATATTAACTCTAAATGTAAATGGACTAAACTCTTCAATAAAAAGACACAGAGTGGCAGCCTGGATTAAGAAACAAAACCCAACCTTTTGCTGTCTCCAGGAAACACATTTAGCTACAAAAGATAAAAATAGGCTCAAAGTTAAAGGATGGAAAACAATCCTACAAGCAAATGGACCAAAAAAGAAAGCAGGAACAGCTATACTTATATCAGATAAAACAGATTTCAAACTCAAAAAGATAAAAAGAGACCCCAATGGTCACTACATTATGATCAAGGGGACAATACTTCAAGAAGAAATAACACTCATTAACATATACTCACCAAACGAAGGAGCACCAAAATATATCAGACAACTGTTGTCCTCTCTGAAAACAGACATCAGAGAAAACACATACGTAGTGGGAGACTTCAACACACCACTATCAACAATGGATAGATCAACAAGACAAAAAATAAGTAAAGAAACCAAAGCTCTAAATAAGGACCTAGAGCAATTAGGCTTAACAGACATCTATAGAACACTAAACCCCAAAAAAACGGAGTACACATTTTTCTCAAGCGCACACGGATCATTCTCCAGGATCGATCACATACTGGGGCACAAGACAAACATCAACAGATACACCAAGATTGAAATCATATCAACCATCTTTTCTGACCATGAAGGCATCAAACTAGAAATAAACCATAAAAAGAAGGCAAGGAACTTTCCTACCTCATGGAGATTAAAAACCACACTACTGGAAGACCATTGGACTAATGAGGAGATCAAAGAAGAAATTAAAAAATTTTTTGAATTGAACGACAAGGAGGACACTAATATCCCAAATGTATGGGATGCAGCAAAAGCAGTAATAAGAGGAAAATATATAGCAATAGAAGCTCACATCAAGAAACAAGAAAGAACGCAAAGAAACAACCTCATCTCGAAGCTCAAAGATCTAGAAAAAGAACAACAAAAAAACCCCAAAACCAGTAGAAGAAAAGAAATAATAAAAACCAAAGCAGAAAAATGAAATTGAAACTAAAAAAACAATCCAAAAGATCAATGAAACCAAGAGCTGGTTTTTTGAAAAAATCAATAAAATAGACAAACCCCTAGCCAGGCTCACAAAGGAAAAAAGGGAGAAAGCACAAATAAACAGGATCATCAATGAAAGAGGAGAAATCACAACGGACACAGCAGAAATCAAAAGAATAATCAGTAACTACTATGAACAGTTATATGGAAACAAGTTTAACAATCTAGAGGAGATGGACAAATTCCTACAACTCTACAATCACCCAAAGCTAGATAAAGAAGAAATAGAACACCTAAACAGATCAATTACAATTAGCGAAATTGAAATGGTAATAAAAAACCTCCCCAAAAACAAAAGCCCAGGACCTGATGGATTTACAAATGAATTCTACCAAACATTCAGAGACGAATTAGTGCCTATCCTTCACAAACTTTTCCAAAAAATTGAGAAGGAAGGGACAATACCAAACACGTTTTATGAAGCCAACATTACACTAATACCAAAACCGAACAAGGACAACACAAAAAAGGAAAACTACAGGCCAATCTCCCTAATGAACACTGATGCAAAAATCCTCAATAAAATTTTAGCTATCAGAATCCAACAATGTATCCATAAGATAATTCACCACGACCAAGTTGGATTCATTCCAGGGGCACAAGGATGGTTTAACATCCGAAAATCAATCAACGTTATCCAACACATCAACAAAAAGAAATATAAAAACCATATGATAATATCAATAGATGCTGAGAAAGCTTTCGACAAAGTGCAACACCCATTCATGATAAAAGCCCTTGAAATTCTGGGGATACAAGGAACATACCTCAACATCATAAAGGCCATCTATGACAAGCCAACAGCCAGTATCATTCTCAATGGTGAAAAGCTGAAAGCAATTCCATTAAGATCTGGAACAAGACAAGGATGTCCACTCTCACCATTGCTTTTCAATATAATACTGGAAGTCCTAGCCAGGGCAATAAGACAAGAGAAAGACATCCAAGGAATCCAAATAGGAAAAGAAGAAGTCAAACTATCACTATTTGCAGACGATATGATATTATACATAGAGAACCCCAAAAACTCCACAGAAAAGCTAATTCAACTCATCAATCAGTTCAGTAAAGTGGCAGGATACAAAATCAACACGCAAAAGTCAGTAGCCTTCCTATACACAAATAATAAATCTGAAGAAGAAGAAATCAAAAAGACCATCCCTTTTGTTATTGAAACAAAAAAAATCAAATATTTGGGAATAAATCTAACAAAAGAGGTAAAGGACCTATACAAAGAAAACTATAAAACACTGTTAAAAGAAATAGAAGAAGACACAAAGAAATGGAGAGACATCCCCTGCTCATGGATTGGAAGAATAAACATTATTAAAATGGCCATCCTACCAAAAGCAATATACAGATTCAATGCTATTCCAATCAAAATTTCAATGTCATTCTTCAAAGAAATAGAACAATTATTGATGAAATTCATATGGAATCACCAAAAACCCCGAATAGCCAAAGCTCTCCTGAAAAAAAAAGAAGGGAATGGAGGCATCAGACTCCCAGACTTCAAACTATACTACAAAGCCATAATCATCAAAACTGCATGGTATTGGAACAAGAACAGACATACAAACCAATGGAATCGAATAGAAAATCCAGAAATAAACCCACAGATTTATGGTCAACTAATCTTTGACAAAGGAGCAAAGAATATGCATTGGAGCAAAGAAAGTTTGTTCAATAAATGGTGCTGGGAAAACTGGGTCGCTACATGCAAAAGAATGAAGCTTGACCACCACCTCACACCATACACAAAAATCAACTCAAAATGGATTAAAGAACTAGACATAAGACCTGAAACCATAAAATATATAGAAGGAAATATAGGCGAAACACTACGTGATATGCACATCAAAGACATCTTTACAGACACATCACCCAAAGCAGTGATAGTGAAGGCAAAGATAAACAGCTGGGACTACATCAAATTAAAGAGCTTTTGCACAGCAAAAGAGACAATAACAAAAACAAAGAGAAACCCCACCAACTGGGAGAACATTTTTGCACCCAACACTAATGATAAAGGACTGATCACAAAAATCTGCAAAGAGCTGATGAGACTCAACAACAACAAAGAAAATAATCCAGTCAAAAAATGGGCAGAAGAGCTTAAAAGAAACATCTCTGAAGAGGAAATGCAAATGGCCAACAGGCATATGAAAAAATGTTCAACATCACTTGTCATCAGGGAAATGCAAATCAAAACTACCATGAGATACCATCTTACACCAGTGAGAATGGCACATATTAAAAAAACTAGCAACAACAAATGTTGGCGAGGGTGTGGAGAAAAAGGAACTCTTCTGCACTGTTGGTGGGAGTGCAAACTGGTCCAACCACTGTGGAAAGCTGTATGGAGATTTCTGGACCTACTAAACATAGAGCTTCCATATGATCCAGCAATTCCACTCCTAGGTATTTACACAAAGGACACAGAAACATCAATTCCAAAGAACACCTGCACCCCTATGTTTATAGCAGCACTGTTTACAATAGCTAAGCTTTGGAAACAACCCAAATGCCCAAAAATAGATGACTGGATCAAGAAGATGTGGTACATATATACCATGGAATATTACTCAGCATTCAAAAAAGATAAACACATGCAATTTGCAGCAACATGGATGGCGCTGGAAGAGATCATGCTCAGCGAAATAAGCCAAAAAGAAAAAGAAAAATACCGGATGGTCTCACTCATAGCAGGAATCTAGAAAACTTAAATAAGGGACCAGGAAAATGAATAACTATAAGAAAGTGAAAATCAAAATCAACAAAAAACTATGAACCAGAGACACTTTTAGGGGGGCGGGGCGGGAGGGGAGGGATTGGGGTCAGAATGGGGGGGCTGCAATTGTATGGGGAATATAACAATAAAATTTATTAAAAAAAAAAAAAAAAAAAAAGTAAGGATTTCAAAAGTCATACAAGAAATCAATTTAGAGTAGTTTCATGGACAACCCAAATGCCCAAAAATAGATGACTGGATCAAGCAATGTGGATGGAGCTAGAAGGAATTATGCTCAGTGAAATAAGCCAGAAGGAAAAAGAAAAATATCGGATGGTTTCACTTATAACAGGAATATAGGGGAACCAAATAAGACATCAGTGTAAAAAATATAATAACAGTACAAAACACAACAAAGCAAAAACAGACAATTATAAATCAGAGACACTTCAGGGGAGGAGGAGGGAGAGCGGTGAGAGGGAGGGAGGGAGGAGCACAGGGGACTGCGGTGATGGTGCACAGGTGCCTTGAGGAAGGAAATTCTATGAGGACTCAATCTGAGGGGGAGGGGGGAAGCAAATATTGTCTAAAAATAAAAAATTATAAATGTTAAAAAAATAGTCTCATGGAGATCACATATCTCCACAATGGCTGGTATAATGGCAGGTACAGGATGGGCTCTCTAATTATATGATGTGTTGAAATGATTGTTTCTATTGTCTGCTAAAAGGTCTTAGGTTATAACTTCTAAAGACAGAAGGGATGCTGAAGCAATATGTAAATCTCCCAATCATATTTACAGCTTTCTATTGCCATTTCAGTCTCCCCAGAAAGCACCGGTTTTTAAAGAAGCCTTGCTCCAGGACTGAGTACGTGGTAACAAAATGGGTTCTCTGAGAAATATGAGGAAAGGGGAAGCACCACCACAACTGAGCTGAGCAACAGTTGCTTCAAGGAGAGAAATGCAGAACATTTTTGGTGCAAGTTTTTTAGTGTTATATTTGGCCTTTTATTGCTACTTGAACTTCAACCTTTAATTTAACTTGTGATTCATGAATTCAACAAGAGAAATTAGAAAAAGATCTCTTTCTGCAAGATATCTAGCAGACATTCTGAAAGCTGGATTCATCAACCACTGGAGAAAGAAGTACAAAGACCTCATGTGTTATAGCTTTGGCAGGCAATTCAGAACAGAGGGAAATATCTGTCAGAGTTCTCATGAAATCAGTAAGCAAAGATTAGTTGAGGATAATTGTTTGATGCTAAGGAAGATGACTGCTCAATAAACAAATTCATGAAATAGAGCATCTAAAATCTATCCTCCACCCTTTTTAGAAGACACACATAAAACAAAACTCTAAATATATGAAAATTTTAATCCTTTCTCTTCAATCAGTATGTCACATAAAAATGGATTCAAAATTGTCCAGCTTCCTTCGATACAGTATTTTGCTTTATCTGCTAAAAGGCAGATAAAGAATTAGAACACTAGGGACTCCCTGGTGGCGCAGCGGTCGAGCGCTGGGTTGCGAGGCTGCCCGCGGCCTCTGCGGTGCCGGTTCGATCCCCGGCTGCTCCCCGGCCACCGGAGGAGGGTCCCGCATGGCGTGCAGACCTCTCCTGCCGCCCGCTGCTCCCCTCAGCAGTGTGCTTCGGTCCTTCTGCCTGCTCTGCTCCCCGCTCTGGCTCTGGTGAATTCTCTCACCCTCCCGCGCTTCTGACTGTACCCAGTGCATATATAAACAAAACAAACAAACAAACAAACAAATAAATAAATAAATAAAACATGCCTCTATTAAAAAAAAAAAAAAAGAATTAGAACACTAGGGCCTCCCCTGATGGCGCAGGTGGTTGAGTGCCGCGCTGTGAAGCTGTCTGCAGCCTCTGCAGAACCAGTTCGATCCCGGCCGGCCTGTCGTGCCCACTGCTCCCCTCAGCAGTGTATTTCCTCAGTCTGCCTGTTCTGTTCCCCAATCTGTCTCTGGTGAATCCTCTCACCCTCCCACACATCTGGCCTGTACCCCGGTTCTTGTATAAATAAATAAATCTTTAAAAAAAAGAATAAAACACTAATTCTTTCTCAATACAAAGAAACAGAGGAAAACATATTAAAAACAATAGCAATCATTGGGACTGGAGCTACAAGGAGGGTAGAAAATATTCCTCTCTGTTCTGCCTTATAAGAGACACAAGTTTTCATGGAAAAATAGAAGCTTCTGAGCGACATGACCTCTGAGAAAGACCCATCTCACAGAGGTTTAGTGGAGACTTTAGAGGGAACAAGTGTTAAGACAAGAAAACAACAGGGAAAGAAAACAAGTAACGACTCTAATAAGCATTTTCCTAGAAACAAATTGAATAGGACATGATGGTGCTAAGGCTACATGCTCAGTAACATATCATTTACATATTTCAAATCAATTGACAACCATGGTGCAGGACATTACTCAGCATTTATTCTGTACAAGGAACTATACTAGGGAAAATCAAAGATGGATAATGCCTCATCCTTAATTTTAAGGAATTTACAATCTAGTGGGTAAGGTAAGACAATGTACACAATTGTACATAGTATAGTACATAGTAAACATCCAATATATGCAGGCTAATTATGAGGTTTAGATGTAGCCAAAGGTTCCGACCTTATGAGTGAGGGAGAATGAATTAGGGAGTGAGCAGCCTAAAGGAAGAGAAACCAAGAAAGAACTGTGGCTTTCAATGAATGTGCTCTGAAAATTTTAGGGATGAAAAGATATTCACTACACCATGAGCAAGAAAGCGAGGTGTTCTAATTCTTAGCAAATTACAAATGATGGGAGACAGGGAGATATTAGGTAATTTGTAGGAGCTATCCAAAGCTTGTCTCTGAGTGGATCAAGCTGGCCCCTTGGACTGCTCAGGACAATCCTTTTTATCCTACTTCTCCAGGAATGAGACTTCTGAAATTTATCCCAGGGAATCTCCTAAGCCTCAGCTCAAATCTCTAAAGGAAAAAGCAGCTATGGAAAGCTACAAATGTTAACTGTTCCCAAGATAAAAGGGAGAGAAGGTGAAAGGCACAGGGACAGGAGAAACATTACAGTTTCAGCAATTTAGGTGAGAGATCAGAAATGGTCTCCTGGACAAAGTGCTAGAAAGGGGGAGCTGGGTTCTGTGTGCCTTAATTTTTCAGTGGTCGCTCACTCCCCAGTTATCCTGCTGCTGCTGCCGCTGCCTGCCTTTGAGTTGCCTGTGCCCCTTGATACTTCCCAGGCCATTGGCCTGGCTGTGATCCGTGGAGAATAATTTAGCTGCTTTATTGGTTTCACAGAGAAAATCTGTAAGTTGATGAGAGAGAAAGAGAGAGGGAGAGGGAGATGGAGAGAGAGAGAATATAGAAATATGAGAATGCCACTCAGAGGGCACAAATGTATTTCCTCAAATGTTTTTTCTTTTAGAAACAATTAGAATTCAAACAATGAAAGAGACCAGGCTTTCTTTCCTCAATTCAGGGGAAAATCTCCAATCTAAAAGCTTCCCACCCATAACAGAATCACAAACACTTAAATATAACAGACCCATGTAAGGATTCAGACTCAAGTATTTTCTTTGGGGACAATCACTCAGAAAATAAAACAATGAGGGGGAAAGTACTCAGTTCCCCTTCCTTCACAGCCCCCTACCCTCAAATCTGCCAATAACCAGTAACTCCCCAGATGCATGCTAATGGCAGTCACCCAGAACGTACATCTGCTGCATTTATGAGACTTGCTTTGACATATTACTGCCAAGTATAGAATTATTCACTTCAGTGCTATCACAGATTGCTAAATCCAAGGACAGGAGCATTTGGGAAGTTCCCTATGTGAAAAGGGGAAATAAAAGTCCACTCATTTTTTGCATCTTTTAGTCCAGTTCTCTAACAAAAACTACAGGTCGTGTCAAGGTGTTAAATACTGTTTTGAACCCTATTATCCTGAGACTCTAGGCAAGATAGTATGACAGGCTCAGGTAATGAGGCAGCTAACTCAAATTGAGGCTCTGGAAAGTACAGGGTGAGTGACCGGGGACTTAGAGAGCAATGGGCATTCACAAACAGGCGGAACAAACTGTCAGGCCTGCAGGATCCCACACAACACACAAGTATCTAGAATGGAAAGCTACATCCCTATTACTTTAAAAATATAAAACCAAAGCTTAGGAACCAGTGCATTCAAGGCAACCTAAAGTGCATTTAAGATGAAAAAATCACACTACCCTAAAGTATAGGTGCACAATGGCAATTTAATTCTAATGTTCATTTGCATTTTGAGCTAAAATAAGTGAATTGGAAAACAGAGACTAGCTCTGAATACAGCCTTTGCTGAAGGTTTGCATCTGGACTTTATTCACACACCTACTCACAAATGCTAGCCCTGAAGTGACTAAAGGAAGTGTGCATATTTAGACAAACGCAGATTGTCTAACTTGACAGGGGCCGCGGGACTTAGACATTCAAGTGAGCAGCAGTGCAAGTGCAATACCAGATGCCCAGAATCTTTGGGGTTCAATGTTTATTGATGAAATGCAGGGCCCCAGAGACCACAGGTCAGATTCTTTTTACAATGATTCCACCTGTGGACTGCTCCTTCAACTCTTCCAAACCTTGTTTCTCCTCTCCTTCCTTTGCTACCCTAAATGAGAGAGTGGATCATCAGTTACGTAGCAAATATAAGTGTATTAATCATTTACTTTTTTATTCACCAACATTGCAAAGACTTGGGGATGGTAAGAACATGACAGTTGAAGCTTGTATTTAGCTTGAGTAAATCAAATTGGATTCTTTTGGTCCAGTTATGGAGAGAGGAAGGGAAAGGAAAAAGAGAAATAGAAAAGAAAGGCTGTGAATGCATGATAAAAAACAGAAAGTATAAATCTAAAACTTAATATTCATTTAGTGCATGAGTTCCCCATAATTATTATAATAAGCACTGTAATAAGCCAGCACTGGAACACTGTCTAATTAAATATTAATTTCAATAGAAGTTCTTTTATAAAAATTTCTCTAATTACTCTTGTCCAACATATCTCTTTGAATTCTCATCAATTTACTGTCTACACATCTTTTATGATTAATTTTGTTGTGTGATTAATACAAAACTAAGACTACTCGTGTGTGGGAGTTATGTTTTGAAGCTGTTGGGTGAGACCTCTGGCCCACTGCCCCCCACTAAGCAGTCCAGGCAACAGATAACCATCCCTCATTCTCTTCTCTGCAATTGCCCCAGCTCAGTTCTAGGGGGGAGGGGAGGTCAGGAACATTCCACAAGCCCTGAAAGAACACAAAGATCACAGGGGTGATTTTTAGAATAAAGATCAATTCTAAAATACACACTGCCACAGAAACCTACTGTTTCATCCCAGAGACCTTTGCACTCATATCTCTTGGGATTTTCCAGGGAGATTCCAGCCTGTTAATTTTCCCCAATAGATTTCAGCAGGCAGAGCCAGGCAACCCAATGTGCGCTGCTGTCATAATCAGCTCAGCCTGTGCCCAGGCACGAAGAGGCTGTGCTTGGCTGGTGTGTCTCCATGCCCACGTGCAGGCCATGATGTCACAGAGCTGTGCTGCCTCCTGCAGAGAGCTGTGCACATCTCTGGAAGCCCGAGACACAGCCCAGTTATCAGTGCCACTCCACTGTCTGCAATCTGTGAGGCTCAGTCACAGAATACTTTGTGAATTGTGAATTATTCAACGAGAGTGAAAATAAAGAACTAGGATTTAGTCATATTTCCCCTCCCCCAAGACAGAAGACATTGATTAGAAGAAATGTGAAATAAGATTGGGGAAACCTGTAAGTGAGAATGCTTCAAGATTTTCAGCTAAATAAGTAGTTGTTCAGGAGTTACAGGTGTCTCTAAAGACAAGAGATGGAATTACTCTTCAGTTGCTTGAAAAACTGTTCTCATTAAAAAAATACAATAATCATATTCACCCCCCAGCTCACATAAGGCAGATGCTAACTTTCAATGCAAAAGAATTTTACATTATTTGGTAAGTCTTTAATTTAAAAAAAAAAATCACTTGAACCAATGCTATCTGTTAATAACAATTTCCAAATAAACTGGAGTTAAGAATAGCAGGAATCTTTGTCGCCATTTTTCCTGCAAATCCCTGATATAAAGAATACATAACAAAAATAGCTCCTTGCCCCAGTTCTTCTTGGCTCTCTCTTAGATTAAGAGAAAGGACTGTGATGCAAAGAGGATGTTTCATATTTTAATTCATTGCTCTTATTGTATTTTAAAAGAATCCTTCCTAAAATGTTATTGTATAAAAAGTAAAAACTTTCATGGTGAAGATAATGTATTATATACAGATGTTGATTTGTAATGACTCACTCCTGATACCTATATTATGTTCTAATGCAACGTTATGTCAATAAAAAATGCTGAAGTGAAAACTTATTGTAATATGCTTATCTGATACTTAGAGATTATCTTTTGTGGTAATTTTTAGATATTCGTGGTTTAGTGCTGTCTAAAGAGAAAATTTCTATTTCATGTATCTGATTTTTAAAAAGCCCTAAATCTGATGAGTCATAATTTTAGAACTACAAGATCTCATTTTGACTTAACCTAAGAACAGATTGCAAATTTACTTTATCAAGACTGTTTTCAGAATATAACCTAGATATTTAAAAAGTTTGGGCATGGACAAAGAACTAGACAGAAAAAGACTACATTGATAATAATGGTTTGTCTTGGGTATTGAGATAATTCAGGATGCTTTTTTTTTTTATAATTTGTACTTTCTCACAATCTTCCAGAAACTGTAATTTTCAAGAATCATTTCATAAACAGATGAGACATAATTACTTTACCCAAAAACTTTAACTGAAAGCAAACCCTGTCAAGAAGTCAACATCTTTGCTTTCCCTTTCAAACATCAAGAGGGAAGAAATCAATGCTCACTTCTTTTAACCTGACTTTGGCTTTTGTGCCACTCTCTTGAATGGCCTGTTCTCTCAGGGCCCTGTCCTGGCACAACAAGTGCTTATGTGGAGTGAGTGCTAATCTGGTGTCACTCTCACACTCTAAGGTAAATGGAGTGAAGTTCCTGGACAAGGTCCTTTCCTACGATTTTATCATTTAGTCTCTGTGAGGCAACTGAGGCCAAAGATAGTTCAGGAAGCACTGAAGAGGGAAGCACAAGCCAATTGAACAACTTCCAGAAAGTTCCATCTCTGCTTATGAAAGACCATAAAATACCTCTTTCTTCATAGTAACACACAGTACACTATTTCTTTGCTCAGAATATTGTTGTGTTTTAGGACCATTTTCACCATCTCCTTCCCGGCTCCTTTTTTAGTAGGCCTAAATTTAGTAAGTACCATCTTGTCCTTTTTAACTTTTTAAACAAAGTTCTACAATTCAGACAGTAGCGGGAAGAGAGCTCAGTAAAGTTCTGTTTCTGTCTTTCGTTTCTTTCCTGTCATCTCAGGATGCCTTTCTTGTCCTCCCAAAATGCCAGGGGATGGGGAGGAGCAAATTAGACACTGCTAGAGGAATTGTCAGACAATTTACCGTGGAAATAATGTGATTGAGGCATAAGTTTGCCTTCAAAAATCTTACACTCTAACAACAGCAACACACACACATAAAAGCTCATAAGAAAGGATGAAATAAGTGTTGGGCTATTTATGTGGGAGCCCAGGAAACAGCAATGAGTAGAATGAACTTTCCCAAGGGCAACATTCTAAAGGACAGTGTTTCCTTAGAACTCTTGGTTTATCCATTTTGCATATGAAGTGATTTCATTGACTCCCTGAAGAACAACTCTGCTATTAGAAGACAATTTTTCAAAAAAAGAAAACACTGAATTCACACACAGAGACATACAGACACACACATATAAATTACGCATGTCAAATAATTTGAGACCTGAGTATTCACGCATCCAAACATGCATTTATAGACTGTATTTAGTCTCCATTACATAGTCCGTGACACCCCCACTGCCACTCACAGATCAGTTGCCCAGAGACTGCCTCTTGCTATGTTGCCAACAGGCAAGGCACATGCTGGTTTGAGAACAGTCATCCCAGCTCCTCTCTTTGGTACCCCTATCTCAGGAAACTGTTTAATACAACAGTCCCCTGAAGAAATCTGTCCACTACCCCATGGCCAGGACATGAGGACAGAACATCTGGGCTGCAGGCCCAGCCAAATAATGTAGACTCAGCCTACTGGATCACCAGCCATCCCCGAGAGACTTCCAGGTGCATCCCCACTGCACCTAATAGCTACAGTCTCTTTGGTCACTACTTGACGTTTGAGCACCCCAGACACTCACTGCACTTTTTTTTTTAAAGATTTATTTTTATACAAGAACTAGGGTACAGGACAGATGCGCAGGAGAATGAGAGGATTCACCAGAGACAGAGTGGGGAACAGAACAGGCAGACTGAAGAAATACACTGCTGAGGGGAGTAGTGGGCAAGACAGGAGAGGTCTGCCATGCCATATGGGTTTCTCCCCAGCCGGCCAGGATCGAACCCTCGCTGCAGAGGCTGCGGACAGCTTCACAGTGTGGCACTCATCCGCCTGCGCCACCAAGGAGGCCCACTCACTGCACTTTTTGATCACTCTGTTCTTCTAACAGAAATGGGCTATGTTCCTCAGGAACTTCTGTAATCCTTCTTGCTCTTTTGGGCAGCTATCAAACCATTTCTCCTCCTTCCTTCTTGAAAAACCCAGATCCTTTAACACAATCTGTCACCTATTAGCCTTCTTTGTGTGTTCATCCAGAACATCCTGCTTGAACTCTGATTATCACCCATGGCTACATTATGTGGCCAGATCCCTTTTACTCCATCATTACTGGAAATGTTCTTAGGAGCTTCAATATTCACATAGTTGATATTTCCAGGGTTCTACTCTCTCAAGCGCTTGACCTCCTTCATTCCAATCTATTTCAGGCATGTATGCACATGACCATACACTATACTTTATCACCAATAGTTGCATCATCTCCCAAATAAACACATTAGTCTTGTCTGCCTTGGCTTACTTACCAGCGGATCCCACTTCATACAGACCTCTAAATCCACAAATCTTCCATAAATCTTCCACTATTTATCATTCTCAGCTTGTCTTCAGTTATCTCCCTATTAGCTTATATTCTGTGTTCTAGAATTACAACCACTCCTTGAGTGGATGATGATTAAGAGGCTAACAGTACTCTTAGCATTTCAACATAACTTCCGGGATACTCTCCTGAGATTTTAAGCAAATCCAGTTGAACCTGGATCTCACCAGTTGAACAATCCCAGAGAAAATTATCTTACCTTAGAAGCTGCCTCACTTCAAATTTATTGCCATAAATCTTGAATGGACACTCTGTAGTGACAGATGGTCTTATGAAACTTCCGTAGCAAATTTAAGTTTGCTTTTCTGTCCAAATACAACAATGATTTCACTCCTATTTTTTCTCTCTTCATTCTCCAAAATTCCCTTCCTTCATCCCGCACTTTCAGCTGCTTCACAGAGAAAACAGTTGCGATGGGATGAGAACTAGTTCATTTTCTAACCAGCAGGGTACCAACCTTCTGGACTCTATTTCAGTTACTCTTTCTCTTTTTCTGCAAAATAGTGTCCCTGATTTAAGGTCAGCCCTTTCATGCAGGTACTGACTCCTCACCATGCAGGTCTCTTCTTGATTCTTAAGACCTTAGCTATTGTCATTATCCTCTCTTCCCTTTGCACTGTTGATTTCTTCACCCTTACCATCTCCTTCCGATTAAGGAGATGTTTTCCCTCTCCTTCCACACTACAGAAAGCAAAAACCAAAAACCAGAAAACTGGGTTTCCCATAGCCTCATACCTCTCCAGTTAACTACTACATTTTTTGAATTGTCTCTTAACAGAAAAGGCCTCAATATCCTTTTACTGCTTTATCTTTCATCTCTCTTTTGTCCACTGAGCAAGGTCCCTAGTAACTACACCTTACAAAGTCAAATGTGAGTTTTCTGTTTAACACACAAAACATTCAGCTTGGTGGTGACCCCCTTCTCCTTCATAAGGCACTTTTCTCTCCAGACAATCATGCAGGTGTACCTGGTCTTCTTCCTACCTGATTGAGGGATGCTTCCCAGTTTTGGTTCTTCCACCTTTTTTACATTTCTAAATACTGAGGTTGCACCAGAGGCTGGTGCCCAGTCATCCTTTATTGTTCCATTACATTCTTGGTTTAGCATCACTCAGTATATGCACAGATGATCGTCTTACTTCTGAGGTATGCCCTTGACTCTCATCCATGCTTGCATATCTGACTGTTTTGCTGATGTTAATCTCAATATTTAATTTAATTCCACCTTCTACTGCTCTTCTTTTATTCACTTTACTCCTCGTTTGACCACCTTTCAGACTCTAAGACACTGTGGCTTAGATCTATCCCCAAGGTCACTGCACCAACTGTTCCTTTTGCTTGATAATTCTTCTTGAAAAAGACTTCCTCTTTTTAATGATTCAGGTCACAACTAAAACATCATCTCCTCTGATAGATCTATTCTATCCACCCTAAATAAAGCAGCTCCCTTGGTCACTACCTATTCTCCTGACCAAAGATACCTTCTTCACAAAACTTAGCTGGACCTGAAATTGCCTTACTAGTTTGCTTGGTTGGGCAGGAAGGTACATTTATGGCCAGTATGGCCAGAAGCAAAAGTTGGCTAGGAGCTTTGGGGAAAGAACATTTTTGTGTGAAGGGCAGAGAGAATTAGCCCCATACTTCATCTTTTGTGGCCCTGCAAACATAGATTTAAGGCATAGAACTATCTACCTATCTAGCAGATACAAGCTCTGTCCTTTAGGCTCTCAGACTGTTTGTATACTTCTGCATCTGTGGTACTTAGAAATGTGTCTGGCACAAGGAAAGTGCTCCCAAAAATCTGGTATTTCACTGCTTGTTCATTTTGTTCTGATTTTTCACTCTTGAGAACATACTAAGGCCTATTAATTCAAGTTTATTGTTATTTAGTTTTAATCAGCAGAGATTTCATGTTTGGTAACTGACACTATTTTCCCATTAACCTAAAACATCTTTTGTGATAATTACTTTCATGAAACATTTTCAGATACACTGAATATAGACAACTATTTTCTCAGTAAAACAAACATACACACACTATTTAAAAAAAAAAATAAACAATGCAGGAAAAAGTAGAAATCACCATGCAGAGATAACCACTGTCTAAGATATCCATCCACTTAGTCATAATCACACTTTTCTCACACAGGGATTATGCCTCACTTCCCCAGAGCCTGCTTCATACACCCAACAACATTTGTTTGCAGATGTCTGACCTGATCATTTTTAATGCTTCTATAGCATTTATCTCTTTGCAGTGAATAGGAATGCTTCCAACTCTTTATTATAAAACCCCACTATAAAAAAAAAAAAACCAACACTTCACACATATTACCTTTGTACACTTGTTTAATTATCTACTTAAGATTAATTCTAGGAAGTATAAACTATGTTTTAAATTATATGCCTATTCAGACACAACCAAAATTATTTCCTAGGAATAGACATTTTGTACATTTTCTCAGTTCAGAGAACTGTACCAACTGTTACGTTGAACTAAGATTTATATCATCAAGAGACCAAATGACTATTTAGACCTGTGTATAAATATGCCAGGAAAGCAGGAAGCCTACTATCCCAAACGAGAGTATTTCTATCATATGTGAGCCAGCAGGGCTTTGGCAAAAAAGCTCCCCATAGTACCTTAATGAATACAAGTGGTCAGGATGTGGTTTCACATTTCATCAGGGGAATGCCCATGGACAAGGATGGGATGTCAGGTGGAAGTGAGATTTCCTCATTCAGCATTCTGTTTACCTCCACCAGCTTGCTTCAGGCAAGGTTGAGGAGATCCACACGCCCTACACATTCATTCATTCTTTCAGCTAACCTCGCTGAGCACTGTCTCTCTCAGGTACTATGTGCAGTCATGTAGCCAATGGCCAGGGTGCACAGTCAGTGTAGTTGATGATGACTGTGGTACAGATGGGTTCAAAGAGAAAAACTGCCAGAGCAATTCAGCAAAGCCTTCTCAGGGGGACATAGGCTGATACTGGAGGTGAATGTGTTGGGTCATCTTGTAGAGAAGAAGACTTGTTCTCTGGCCACTCAACGGATCATTCTACCCCCCCACCCCCACCCCTTGACTTCTTTTGCTTCCTCTATAGCACAAAGCCTAACTGCTCCCTTTTCCAGCCTCCCTTGAAGCTTGATTGGGCAGAAGGTACATTTATGGCCAGAAGCAAATATTGGCTAGGAGCTTTGGGGAAAGCACTTTTCTTTTTGTGAAGGGCAGAGAGAATTAGTCCCATGCTTCATCTTTTGTGGCCCTGCAAACATAGATTTAAGGCATAGAGCTATGTACCTAAGGCCAATATCACTAAATCTCTTGAACTTGCACCGGTAGTTGCTAGCCTTCAGACCACTTGCTGTTTGGGAAAAAGAATCCTCTTTGTTTTGTTTTCATCACTATTAATCAGATACATGCTATTGTAGCTGAAGTCATTCCTAATTAATATATCACTCTTCCAATCAAGATCATTTCTGGATAAAGACCAGAATATCAGAGAAAAATAAGGGGACAAAATAGGGATTGCTGCAGATTTCAGACTGTGCAACTTAAATAAATAATAATCTATGCTCCCAGGATGTCCTTTTCATTTTGAAAAGTTTCATTTTGAAACTCTATTGTTTTCTTAAGATGCAGCAACTTTAAAAGTACCCAAACAAACCAATCTTAGCATGAATCATAGAATCAAAAGGCAGATAATGTCGGAATCTAAAGTGAGAGCAAAAGAGGCAGCATGACCAGGAATAGGACATGCACATTCCTTTTTCTAGCTTGTCTTATTTTTGCAGAAACATTAAACATTCATATGAAAATATAAAGGAAAGTAAAATTTTTTTCTGGGATATTGAATAAATGATGGAGTCTAAGTAAAAAAAGGTGCAGCTTCAGTTTCCTCTCTTGGATCACTGGGCTTGGGAAAGCCAGCTGCCATGTTGTGAGGAAGCTCAAGCAGCCACCTTGGGGGAGGGGGGTCCACAAGTTGAAGAACTGGGCCTCCCATCATCTGCCATATGAGAGACTTATCTGGGCTGTGGTTTCCACTTCAAATGAGAATGTTTTGTGTGTGACAGTATAACAAAGAATTTATTATCATTTGCAAATGAAATAAATGCACCATCCAATACTTAGAAGGCTTCCACAGGCCTTAATCTTACCCCCACCTTACATACAAAGTTGCCACCATTGCCTTGGTATCGTATGTACCCATTTTTTAGGAATAACTGCCACTGTTAACATCAGTTTCTGATTATACACTTGCACAAAGAGGAAAAATTTGTAAATATCGTGGTTCATTTGTAGTTGTTTATTCATTATCTTCCTCTTCTCCAAAGCTTCTTCAAAGCCCTCACTGTTTTTTTCATGGAAAAGATTTTGTCACCCCTCTTCCCATCACCAACCCTTGTGGTTAATTTTTTTCAAAGTCAACAGCCAAAGTGCAATCATCCCAGTTGAGTTGGAGTTAAAGGTAGGAAGATTTTGTTCAGGAGAAAACTTCTAGACCAGCATGTATCTCAGCCAACTGAACAGACTAGAGATGAGAGTATCCAAGCACTCTCAAGTGATCTAGAAATGATGGAAAGAGGTCTCAAAGAAGAATCAAAAAACAAAAAACAAAAACAAACAAATGAATTTTAAGTATATATAATGTGTTAGAAGGTAGAATATGCAGAATGCCGTAACAAATCAAATGGCATATTAAACTGTTTTGCAAGGTATTGAGAAAATAAGAATCATTTTTAATATATACAATTTATAATGTCATAAATAGGGAATAACCAGGTGTTTAAAAAAACCTGTGAAACAAATATAGAGACATTTTCCATATTTCCAAAGTGAGGAATAACATCCTAACAGGTGTTATTTTGTAAATCTATTTCTCTGAGAGCAAGTAACAAAAAAAAAAAAACATACCTTTTAGAGTAAGATAGAAGATATTTAATGAAAATTTAAGAGGCCAAGCCATGACTGTTATTTCCCACAATTTCCTAGCATCTTGCACATTGCCTGACAAAAGGTACTAAAGTATTGGGGGCAGGGGGGGGGAGGAAAATAGAGAAGAGGAAAATGAAACACTTCATATATGACTAAGATATTCTTATAAAGGAATTTTCTAGTCATAGAGATATCATTCAATATAAAATACACTTAAGTTGTCAAATGTTATTCAAGAAATCAAACCCAGAATACATTCTTAAGAAGTAGGTTTTGGATACACATGCTTTGCAGATCACTCTCAAATTCCATTCACAATTCTAATAGTCAAAGTCTGATACCTCTGATCTTGCCCCATTTTCACTTAATCATTTTCACATGGTACAAGAAATCTCTAAAACAATAAAGGGTGATCTGCTCTTAGAAGGGATAATTGAATTATAATATATTAAATGAGGTCATAAGGTATTACCACTTATAAGGAGCACTGCCTAATGTTTAAAAAGTAATGTTAGTTATCAAAGACACTCTCAGCCAAGATTAATCTCTAGCACATTCTTTAATGGGACATTAAGAAAGCATCAGATTTATTAAGTGTTTCTGATACTCTGAGTGGACCACAAAATTTCTCAAACAATTACCTTATGACAGAATTATTGCTTTCCCAGTTTCACTGACAAGTAAACAGACTTGGTGAAGCTAAATAACGAATCCAAAGCCACACTGGTAGCAAGCAATGGAAGCAAAACCAGCGCACAGAAAATGCGGAAAGCCAACTGCAGAGATGGCCCCTAATCATCATGATAAACTATAATTGTGTCAGCGGTGGTAATGGTGACAATAATTACTGATAATAATAGTAATGATAAATTACCATACACACATTTGCTGGAACAACTTCTCACATATTTAATCTTTGTAAGTCACACCAAACCTCAGCTGTCTCTTTCCTGCCAAGGGCAAAATATATATCTTTAGGACTGAAGTATTAAACACTGTACTTGGAGATTCTTTATCAAAAACCAACTATTTTCTCTCCCTTTTTACCTTAGTGCTAATGATCCTGTTAGAAGTGGAAACACTAGTATCTTTTCCAGACCTTTAGGATATTATCTAGACAAGGTTAGACAGTCCTTTGCTTCCTGGTTTTGTGGCTGAAATAGTCACTCTGGCAGAATAAAAGAATAGATCTTAGATTTTTCAGAGAAAATCAAAAGCTGCTCTGTAATGAGTGAATACTTAAGTGACATGAGCTCGGTTTATTATTACAAGTTATATGGAAGCAACTTACAGATACAGATTTCATTCATTTGGCTGAACAGTTCAGACAACTGTTACCCATGGCAGATTACACAGAGGTCCTAAAGTATTGTTTATCGTATTTGAAATATTAAAAGTTGGCACCTTCTGGGTTTCTATTATTTTGAATGGGCTATTTAAAATTGTGTCTTAGGTTTAATGCTTTATATTGCTCTACCAGCACAACCTCTGCATGCATATGGCATATTACACATGAACCAGCCTTCCTACTTACTTTTGACTGAAAGTCAAACAATGTTTTCAGTAAATGAAAAAGGACAACTACAGGAGACAAGTTTGAGTTTTGTGAGCAGCCAATCCATAAACACAAAATACAAATGGCTAACCCACACATGAAAAAAAATATTCACCTGCACTAATAAAATATTGCAAATTAAAACTATGACATGAGGCCTCCCTGGTGGTGCAGGCAGTTGAATGCAGCACTCTAAAGCTGTCCACAGCTCTGCAGCACGGGTTTGATCCCAGTTGGCCGAGGAGATACCCACATGGCACGGCAGATTTCTCCTGTCTCTCCTGCTACTCCCCTCAGCAGTGTATTTCAGTCAGTCTGCCTGTTCTGCTCCCTGCTCTGTCTCTGGTGAGTCACCTTCCCGCACATCTGGCCTGTACCTGGGTTCTTGTATGCATGAATAAATAAATCTTAAGAAAAAAAAAACAACTATGTCATGAACATCGCTCAATTATGAAATTGGTGAAGGAAAGTTAAAACTCACTGCTGGAGAGGGTCTAAAGGAAGCCAACACTTTTCAGAAGTGTAGAGTGGTTCAAGTGGTATGGAAAGTAACTTGACAATATGTTTTATCATCAATGCAGGAAGATTTCCTCTAATCTCTAGTATTAGTGCCATATAGGACGTGCGCACGTGTGCGCGCACGCGCACACACACACACACACACACACACACACAATCTCCCTCTCTTAAATTTGGGCTCAAATACCAACCCTTTGCCTTAAAGTTTGTCTAGAGAAACACCTGAACCTTAATGACATCTGTTTGCCTGGAACCAAAATGCCCATGTTCAAGTGGGAACATGCTATTGCCTGATACGTTGAAGGAGGAAGAAAGGAAGATGAAGAGGCCTCCCTGGTGGTGCAAGAGGTTAAGCACTGCATTATGAAGCAATCCGCAGCCTTTGTAGAGCGGATTCAATCCCTGGCCAGCCAAGGAGCAACCCACCTGGTGCAGCAGACCTCTCCTCACTCACCCACTGCTCTCCTCAGCAGTGTATTTCAGTCAGTCTGCCTGTTCTGTTCCCCACTCTGTCTCTGGTGAATCCTCTTAACCCCCCGCCCCCCGTGCCTCTGGCCTGTACCTCAGCTCTTGTATGCATAAATAAATAAATCTTTTTAAAAAAGAAAGGAAGAAGGGGAGGAGTGAAGATGCTATTCTGGATTTTGAGCAACATGGTAGCTAGATGATCTTGAATAAGTAAGGTAACTACTGGAAATAAGAATGTTCTTTTCAGAGTTACAGGATCAAATGCGGTAACATATCTGAAGTCCTTTGTAAATTAAAAAATCAATATAGACCTATTGAGATCTCAAAACTTGGCTTTTTTCAGCTTCTCTCTCTGGTGTCCTTGATGAACATCCCTCTCAAAACACTGTAGCATTCTATCCCTTCATCAGTGGATCACCTGCCCTAACATCATTTTTAGTCGTACTGAATTTACATAAGTATACCACAATACGCAATGTATGGACATTGTATTTTACCCTCCAGGGTAAGCACATCTTTACCCCTTCCCCTCCATTGTTTTTTCCAACAGAGTAACATTATTTAAAAAAATATAGTTAACTGAGGCAGAAACACCATAAACATAAAAAAAATCTCCCAGAAGAGAGAGCAGACATTAGAGGCTCTCTGACCCTGGATTCTCGCTCAGTGTCCATAATTTAGGTAGAAGGCACAGGCTGCCTTACATAACCGTTCCTACCAAGGGGAGCTTGGCATGACATCTAACAGAGACTTGCTCCTAAAAGTGTTTAAATTTTTCATCAGACTGCCTTTATAAAAGATTGAAACAGAATATTTTCCAACTGGGGGAACAGTTTGCAAAAAAGATAAGAATTTACAATGACCATTTTAACCATCCTTTTAGGACACTATGCTTTCTATGCATAAAACATCATTAGGAGGAGAAAAAATGAATATTCCCTGTAGTCCTAGGTGGTTTTCACTTTTATCTGTCTTCAAATGGCAATTTCCCACTATTAAGAGCCTCAGTCCTTCAGGCAATAGAAAACTATGTGCTAAACCAACAGTGGGTGCCAGGCTTTGAAACAGATCCTAACACTCTCTGTAAAACTGTCTTTTTTTCTTCTCTTCCCAAGGTGATTTGGCTGGAGAGGTGATGAAATCAGAACTAAGGCAGGATTACCAAGCCAGAGCCCTAACATTTCCTTCTGCTGCACTGCAGACACTTTCCACCCCAAGTCCAATGTCCTCAGTGACATTTCAGCACAAAAGGTGCACTTCCCCTTTAAATGGGATGCAGCAATTCAAAGAGCAGATGAGGATATCCATAGCTTTTAGAAATTAAAAATTATGATTCTGCCAGTCTCCAATATTAAAATGTTTCAGTCCTGGGTGTTTTAAAGAGAAGGGGGGATGGAAGATCTGTGTTTTGGATGGTGGGAGCCTGCTGTGAATGCAGATGGGAATTTTATGGCTTGTCTAATGCTTGTCTATTTTAATAAAGAGAATAAATTACTAGAAAAGTGCAATTTCATTCTCTACTCCATGTGTTGCAATATTGAAATAAAAGTAGCTCTCTTTTCTCTCTCCGCATTGTTCGGTTTATTACAACCCTGCCTCTGAAATTTATTTTTCAAGAGTAGCACATTAACTAAAAAAAGGAAAGAGAAAATCCCTAAGGGCAGTAGAAAATCTCAATCTCCCCCCCTCCCCGCTACCCCCCATCTCTCTCTCCCTCCCTCCCCCATTCCCTCCCTAGGAGAGAGCAGAGTACTCTTTGTCTGGTTACTAGGAGAAGCAAATGATAGACACACCTTTGAAGCAATGGTACAAAGTTGTACAGAAGAAATAGATGTGAAGAATGTTTTACTTGTGAGCTTCTCATCCCACAGAGGCTGACAGGATACCAAGTGAAACACTGCCTTTCGTGGAGTACACTGAGATTTGAGATTCATCCATGGCATTTATTAATCATTCATACTAAATTTCCATTAACCGATCATTTATTCTACCCTCTATAAAGGGTGTACACACTGCACAAAGTCAAGGTAAAATCACAAAGCATTGCTGCCAATTTTTATTAGAAGTACACATTAAAATAGAGCCAAATTAAAATACAGCGGGAAATAAAATTGTTTAAAATCTTTTTGATAGGTTGGAAATTGACCTGACCCTCCTTCCGTAACAATTTGACACTTAGGATGCTCCAGTGTATTTTAAAAGCAACACCCTGCAATTTCATATGGATGAGTTTTAGATCCCCATTCGTGGTCTGTGATTCCCTGAGGAGAAAAATGACTTAAAAGGAAAACAGTTTTTATGATCCTTCTTTGACAGACTCACCATAAAGGTCTGAGAATTAACATTCAGGAAGCACATTCACAAAATTTCTGGAAATTCTAACACTGGTTGCTTCCAGTGAAGGAAGGATACTGATTGGAACGTGGCACAAAGAGGTGACAAGATATAATATATTTTGTTGGGGAAATGGATTAAAAAACTATGCTTTTGTCAAAGCTGATCAGATACACACATTCAGCATTATGACATTTATCTGATAAAAAAAAACTGTCCTTCAATTAAAAATATCTCCTTGGAAATATTAGAAAATTCTAAGCACAGAGTTTCTTTCAGCATTCTATGGACATATATTTATAAGGCAAGTAAACAAAAAACATGTCTTTCACTGAACATTCGCATGAAAACTGAGGATTCCAGCTGCCACCATTTGTAATTCAGTGCCACATTTTACTAAGACATTACTGAGAATAGTTTATTGTTATGAGATGAAAATAAATATAGCTGAGAATGCAATTAGAAGCTCTACATTAAATTGCAACTTCAAGCTAAAATTCTGAAGTAGGAATTCCTGTCACATCCCCCATGATGACACAAGGGACCTTGGGACTTGTAAGCTATATCTGAAGTAAATGTCCCAGCTGTGGCTGAAAGCACAAAAGAGTAGGGGCTAGAAAAGCCTCCCTCCATAGAATATGTGTGAGCCTCTATTTATGATAATTGCTGATCCAAACTCAAAGACAGACACATCAAGGCACAATTATTCTAATATAAAAAGATGCCTTTATATTGTCAAGCACCATCATGTACTGACATCATTCTATCCAGGGAACTTTCTGCTTAACATAGCTATCTATTGCATCCAGCAATAGATATCTTTTGATTTTTAAAAAAGCCAACAAACTTTGAACTTTTTTTTTCATTTTGTCTACTTCAACTTTCAACTTAAGCAAAATGCTTTTATTAGAATAGATGTCTGTTTATATTGGCTAGACCTAATAATTGCAAATGCAAATAGAGTTGTCAGGCTAAATAAATTAAAATACAGATGGACATACATACACACACGAAAACAAGCATACAAGAAGAATTAGAAAAAAGCTAATTTCATGAATTTTGGGGTAATGCTATTTCTAATTGGTAACTTGGGCTTTTGTATTAAAGTAATATTAGGTATGCTTCACCAGAAGTGCTTTATAAAAGGTCAACTGAGTGTGTTGACTATTTTTTTTGCAGAAGTCTTTAAAATGCAGCTTCAAACTTGAATGATTCTGTCAATAAAAGTAACACTTTTCAGAAAAGTTCAATCTAGCACATATTACTAGAATCAGTTAGGGAATTTTTCAGACCTTTCTTACATATCAAATGTAGTCATGTCCATTTTTGTTAATAAGCATAATTGCAAGGAAAAATTATTCTATAAATTGTCTTCTAAGAGACTTTCATTTCTCTACTTCTGAAAACTAATAAACTTTTAAATATGTGTTATGTGAATATATGGATTGCATTAAATTTAGCATACAATTTATTGTGGGTGACTTTCTTTTCTATTTCTACTGTCTTTTTAAAAAATCACTATGAATATATTGCTCTCAAAATGGAATACATTAAAACATTTCACTGATTCAAAGTGTTTCATTATGAACATAACAAACACTTGTATTTGGAAGCGCATTAATATAACATATTTCTTATGAAGATTTTTGTCATCTAAACCTGAGAAATCTTTTAACTAGCATTTCTAACATTCATCATGTCCAATAAATGACAGTTTAGACAAAAATCATTGCCTTCAACACTTCTCAAAATAATTCAGTAATGATTTTCCAGGTTTCTAGTTTATCAGCTCTGTGGATATCTGTTCTCTTGAGTGTTCCAAGTACAGAAATTTGGCATTTTTGTGCTAGCAGTGAACATGCCAGTTTTAAAAAAAAAAATCAGCGTAAGTTGATATATTTTTACTTTGCAAAAATATTATTAAGATTTGACAAGAATAAATGAAAGGGAGGGGACACATCTTATACAAATATAAGCCAAACTTGCTGCATTCCTTTCTTAATACAAGGTAGAGCTAGCTTCTCACATTCTCACATTTGACTTCTCTCTGACACAGCTTTCTTGGCTCCTTCCTTTCTCTCTCACCCTCATTAAGCCATCATGTTGGATCAATACTACTTCTGAAAATTTGTCTAATTATGACATCAAATGCCAGCTGCCCAACTTTTCAGTCTTCAGGACCAACTCCATTGTCCACATCCCTCTACCTTCTGGCCTAGTAACTTGCCTCTTTCAACAGCCTTCATTTCACTTTTCTCTATCAGCTACAAGATTATTTGAATTCTTTTAACCTTGCCCATCTCCCTTACTAAACTACCAGTTCCCAAAGGACTGAAAGCATATCTTATTTCTCTTTGTATCCTAAGGTATAAATATTTCTTGAACTAAAATGTTGTTGAATCAAAACACTGTGCATGTTTAATATTCACTGCAGTACAAGAATTATTTCAGAATTTTCCTTTTATATTTTGATTACTAATTCTAAGAGTTCAGTCACCTGTCTTTAAGAAGCGAACAGTTTACCTTTTAAATTGCTCAGCCTAAAATATATGGAAAAATAAACTTTCGTTAAAATTTAACATGACATAATTTGCTCCTCTGAGGTATCCAACCAATATTGAAATGTTTATCAGTTCTAGTGAATATTTTTATAAGAAAGCAGAAACAAAAATGAAAGGGCAGATGTGAAAAAGGAAAAGAGATTAAAAAAAAAAAAACAATGCAGGGCATATGGTTGGTACCTAATAATTTTTAAGTATTATGGGAAAAGTAATGGGAGATATTATAATGGAAAATACAGGCATTAGAGGGGACAAAGCTGTCACATCTTTCTAAATCTATACTTAGCTGATACTTATAAATGTTCCACTCTATTCACAAGTCAGTCAAATGTAAATATTTCAATGTCAATCAATAGACAAAACTAAACATTAAAGAGAAATGATAAAATTCGTGTGCAAAACAGAAACAGAGTTCCCTGGCAAAGAAGACTGGAACAGCCAGCCTTTCAATTGTATGCTCCCTAAAATGACTGTGACTTTGGTGCCTTTGACCAGCAGTGGCAACAGCTGAGGCTGTGCTGTATCAATATATTATGAGCTAGACAATTCACAGGCTGAACACTGACAGTTTGGGGTACCTTATGGTAGTTAAGGGAGGAATGAAGGGGTGCTATAAGTATGTCTTATGAGGACTGGATAAAGAAACAGGGAACATTTAACTTGGAGAGAAGATGCAGCACTAACACACCACTATCTTTATAAAAATAGTTGGCATATGGGTGGACATATCAGGATGCTAGATTTAGTCTTGAAACAAGTGTATATTCTCAACCATGCAGAAAAGGGGGTGCACTTATGTTTAGGGGCAGAACATTTCCCATTACAGGCAACTCATTAGCAGATATACACATCCATTCAAAGAGTCGCTGTCAAGGAGAGGCAGGCTCTGCAGAGGCTTTGTCTCAGTGACCGCTAAGGTCCCTTCCACCTCTAAGATTCCATATCTCTATATACGCTTGGGAAATTTCCACAAAACTCTGCTCTCCAAAATGGACATATTTGTCCTTTACATAAATCCTATAGTTTATAATTCAGATTTCTACAGCTCTTTTCAGTTAAATAAAATGAAATTATTAATTTAGTCACTCTACTGAATTAATTGAATACTGTATCTTAATCTGTGCCTATACGAGTCATTACAAATATATAAATGTCATCAGTAATTGATATGAAAGTGGAGTCAAAATATATGGATTTTTTAATCCAGTATTTATAGTAAAACAACTTGAATTCATGTTTATTGTCACAATCATATACATTTGAATAAAGTGCAATTCCTTAATACATATAACATTTTAGTTACATAGCCTTGTAGTAGCCCCCATCAAAACATTTCCTAATAAAACAGTGGTAGATTCCCTCTGGAGCAGGAGATGAGAAACTAAACTAAAATTAAATTAGAAAGTAGGAAAGTTCCTTATGTCTATGTCTAATCCTCCATTGCTTGGTGAAAGGTGGCAACCAGGCCAAGGGGCTAGCCCATGGGTGAGACTGGTGGAAATGTCCCTCACATGGCTAAGGTCAGGTGAGTAGGAAAAGGAGACTGCTTTAAGTTAAAGTTATGAAAAATAAAAACAAGAAGGCCAGTAAAACATATGATCCAGGGAATTCAAGGGCCAAACAGGTACACTGTGTGATGATTGTCATTTACTCATTTAGAAGATTTACTCATTTAGAAGAAGGATGAGAAGCATGCAAGAGGAATCAGGTATGTCTTATCTAGAGAACTAGTAGTCCTTAAGAGGAATATGTGGGAACCACTGGAGCGGGGAAGGCCTCGATATCACTGTGTCAGTGTCCTCAATATAAAACAGATGAGAAAATTGTGACTTTAATTCAAAATTGAGAATTGGGACTTTTATCATTTAGACGTCTTTATATACAAAAGATGAATTCCAAGTAGGGTATTTTAAGTTTCCTAAGGGAGACAAATAATTACAAGCAGTTGAGTTAAGATGAAAGAAATTACTTCCAGTTGGGTAAACTAGTGTCTTAGCAAAAAGGTGGAATAGGAAATGAGCCTGAACAGTAGGAAAAATGGGGGAGGAGGTATTACAGGCAGAGCAACACAAAGATTAGCTGTGGCAAAGCAGGGATATGCTCAGGGGATTGTGAAAGAGAGTCATTCTAACTACAACTAAGGTCAACAAGTGAATTTGTGGAAAATGAGGTAGTAAATACCAGCTTACACTTGAGAATAGAGGAGCCTTTAATGTTATGCTAAGGAATAGCCAGAATTAAGTAGAGCGGAAAACTAGAACACTGTACATTTGGAAAAAGATGGTAGGGTATCCTTTGTACCATTTTTTCATGACCAAAATGTAAATGAACTAAATATATTCAAAATCATTAATAATTAGGGAAATCCAAATAAAAATCACAATGAGATATCAACTCACACCTATCAAAAAGACTAGCAATAATGAGTGTTGGAGAGGATGTGGAGAAAATCTTCATACACTATTCGTGGGAACGCAAATTGGTACAACCCCTATGGCAAAACAGTATGGAAAAATCCTCAAAAATCAAATGACAGAAAAAAAAAAACATATGATCCACTCTTCTATTTTCAAGTATCCAGAATACAAAAACACCAATTCAAAAACAATATACATCCTTACTTTCATTGCAGCATTATTTACACAAGATGTAGAAATACCTAAGTGCCCACCGATGGAAGAATGGATAAAGAAGATATGGTAGGTACACACTCATGCTTTGGTCAACAATGATCCCAATGTGCTATTACATAAAGCCTGGGTGTACAGTAGTTTATACCAATAGATTTGTATAATTATACTCTATGATGGCCACACAAAGTAAAATCACATAATGATTCATTTCTCAGAATGTATCCATTTGTTAACCTGCGTGTGACTATCTACATGGGAACACTAGTCAGCCATGAAAAAGAATGAAATCTTACCTTTTACAACATGAATGAGCCCTAAGGCTATTATGCTAAGCGAAATAAGTCAGAGAAAGATAACTAACTATAATTTCACTCAATGTAGAATATAAAACAAAATTTAAAAATGAACCAAAAAAAAAAAAAACAAATTCGAAGGGAAGAGGTTAGTTGATGGACAAAATGAAGGAAGGGGTTTACTAAATGGTGATGGATGGAAATGAAACTTTTGGTGATCACACTGCAGTGTACACAGATGTTGAATTATAATGCTGTGCACTTAAACATGTTATAAATCAATGGTACCTCAATTAAAAAGAAAAAAGATATGAACTATATACAAAAGAGACAATAGTTAGATACATTTTGTTATATCCATAAAGTAAAATACTATAAATTTATTTTTAAAAATTATTGAATTATAGGGCCTCCCCGGTGGTGCAGCGGTTGAGTGCTGGGTTGCGAAGCTGCCCATAGCCTCTGCAGCGCTGGTTCGATCCCCGATCCCTGGCTGCTCCCCAACCACCGGAGGAAGGTCCCACATGGTGCACAGACCTCTCCTGCCTCCTGCTGCTCCCCTCAGCAGTGTACTTTGGTCCTTCTGCCTGTTCTGCTCCCTGCTCTGGCTCTGGTGAATTCTCTCACCCTCCCGCGTTTCTGACTGTACCCAGTGCTTGTATAAATAAATATTTTTTTTTTTAAGAAAAGAATGGGAATGCTTTAAAAAAATTATAGAATTATAAATTGACATGGTTCTACATTCATGTCATATTGTACAATGAGAAAAATGAGCTTACAAAATGAGGTTCCACAATTATCTCATCTCCATTAATTCAAGAAGAAAGGAAAAGAAGAGAAAAGAAGAAACTAAGTATAAAACATGCATACAAAAATATGGAAAAACACCTTTCAAAATGGCAGCAGTAAATGCTTTTTCTGGAAGATCTTTTGGCCTTGCTGTGTCTACAATGGACATTGGGTCTACAGTGCATATCAGGGACGTATACACTGAGAAAAAATAAGGCAAGAAACTCAGAATGCTCTAGATTGTAATTAATCAAGCAAGGAACAAATGTTGCACAAGAAGTATTAAATACTATTAAAAGTTCTGAAAGAAATCTTCTTTAATAGGATAATAATATTTAGCAAGAAAGTCTATCTTTTCATGGTTTGCCCATATCTCTTTAATGGTCAGTGGGAACACATATCATGCAGCAGCTCCAATGCACTCTTAAGAAGAGTCACTGAAACTGAACTTTGGCTGACTAGTTTCTCCAGGTCCTTTTTACCCTGGGAGTAAAGAAACTGCCAGAAAATCTACCAAGCTGAATAGACACCAGAATTGGAGGTGGGACCTGTTGTGGATGAAGCTAGAGCTGCACTGAGTGATCTCTAGGGACCCAAGTGTGCCTACACCCACACCATATATAACATGTTCCATTAACCACATTTCTTCCTAATAAAAATTAATAGAAATTTGGCTTTAGTTTTAACTGTTCTATGTGGAATGAACACACATAGAAAAATATAAATATATTCACACACATATATGTAATTACCATATCATGTTTTCTCTATGCATACACACATACATAGAATTTTTAAACTTATTTTTACTCCTGCTCACAATTTCAGCAAATATATTTTCCCTCTTTTTAACTGAAAACCTTCACTAAACACTCTTAGCAAACAAATGAATTTCTTCCAAGTGTATGAGGGTCAAGAAATCTCCACACAGCTCTCCATAGTGGTTGGACCAGTTTGCACTCCCACCAACAGTGCAGGAGAGTTCCTTTTTCTCCACAACCTCACCAACATTTGTTGTTGCTAGTTTTTTTTAATATGTACACCATGGAATATTACTTAGCATTCAAAAAAGATAAACACATGCAATTTGCAGCAACATGGATGGAGCTGAAAGGGATCATGCTCAGTGAAATAAGCCAGAAAGAAAAAGAAAAATACCGGATGGTCTCACTCATAGCAGGAATCTAGAAAACTTAAATAAGGGACCAGGAAAAAAGAATAACTATAGGAAAGAAATATCAAAATCAACAAACAACTATGAACCAGAGACACTCTATGGGGGGGTGGGGGGCAGGGAAAGGAGGGATTGGGGCCAAAATAAGGGGGTTGTAATTGTATGGGGAATATAAAAATAAAATTTAAATTAAAAAAAAAAGCAAGTGAATGAGGGAAAGAGGAAAGGAGTGGGGGGCGATTAATGGTTGTTGAATCATTGCATTGCACTGGACACCTCATATTTAATTTCATTTAGTCTTCATAACATCTCTTTGCAAAAAGGTGTTATTATGGATGAAGGCACAGAGGCTCACAGAGGTTAAGTAACAGACTGGAGAACACAGAGAAGCGACAATGAGGAGACCATGAACCAAACGTACATGATACCACAGCTCATGCACTGGCCCCTTTGTTCATTCTACAGAACCTCCAAAAAATCAATTTTCCTATTATTTCCAAAGATCCCAGCAGCACTTTAAAAAAAAAAAAAAGGTAGATTAAGCTCTATGATCAGGCCTAGCACAGATCATATTAATAATTTAGATTCCACTCAAGCTGAAATAAAGCTCTAGGAAAGCAGGTCAGAGATGAGAATGCCAGATGTACCTGAGAATGCTCTCCCTTCCTGACACTGCAAATGAAATCCTATCTAATCCACCAGAAAGCAAATCAAGAGATAACACTGATCAGATGCCGTATGGATGGCTGTATAATTATTTTAATCTTATTTCAGGGACAAACCACTAAAACACATTATATAAAATCAAATTACAACCACCAGTGAAGACACTTCCTTGGAGAGCTAGGAGAAAGAGCAGGATCTGGGCCCACACACAGTGGAGCAAGAGAAAGCCAGGTTGCCTTAGCTGTGCTGCAGGTCTGTGGAAAATCAAGATCAGGGCTCACACTGGCCAGGTCACAAAAGAATCAACAAGGAAAAGAATATATATATTCTAAATATATGCATGGTAAACCTCCAAGATCCATTTTCAACTAAGATGAGGCACAACCAAAATGTTTTGAAAGAAACCGTAGACTGAAATTGAGGAAGATTATCAGGATCACTAATTCTACACTAATGAAGACAAGTGCATGTATGAATTAATGTATGAATTTCATATGTGCAAATTACCAGTATTAACATATCCATTCTTTTGAAATAAACATGGTTGGGAGAAATGTGCCTAACAAAACCATGTCTTTTTAAGTGGCAAAGAACAACTCCAGCTGAAGAGGTATAGTTAAGCAGGAATCATTAACAAGGGCATTCTTCAAAGGAAAGAAATTAATTGCATTCAGCATTTTTAAACATCAATATGGTTATCTTCCTGTTAAGGGCAGGCAAACGCATTATGAGTGTTGACAAAGCTAAGTAAATAGACTCATTATGCTATTGAATCAGGTTGCAACATTCAAGCCCCACACAGAGGGAAAGGAGGTTCTTACAAAAGAGGAAGGGAGCAGTGGACAGTATGGGAAATCAGTGACTTCTAAAACTTCCAGCATCTCTGTCCCATGTCCTTCGACCCAAAACAGCCATGTGAAATTTGGCCTGGAATTGTGAGACTGATCACTGACAGACTTACAGAAATCAAAATGCACAGTATAGGACATTAGCTTTGAAAAATGTTGCTTCTCTAGACTGTAGTAAATCCACAGTGCCAACGTCAATTATGATCTTTTTGTACCTGATTCAAAATTGCTCTGTGCTTTGCAATAATAATTAACTTTCCCATATAATATTTGAAGATGAAAACAGAACTTAAGTCATACACCATTATTTTTAAATAGTACTTATCACACAAAACAAATGAACAACAACACTGGTAATGAAGAGGCATCAAAATGATTTAAAAATAGATTGGAAAGTGACAAATGAAAAATAAAAGTGAATGCCTTCTCCAGATGTAAGAATCATATGAATTATTATAAGAATTATCTGTAAGCAGAAGAGTGAAATGGTGGGGGAAGGGGGCAGAGCTGAGTCTAACAGTCATGAATTCAAACTGCATCTGCTCTTTGATCAATTTTACTGATAAATCCAATTTCCATTTTTTTTAAAAAAAATAGAGGCATGTTTTTATTTATTTATTTATTTGTTTGTTTGTTTTGTTTATACAAGCACTGGGTACAGTCAGAAGCGCGGGAGGGTGAGAGAATTCACCAGAGCCAGAGCGGGGAGCAGAGCAGGCAGAAGGACCGAAGTACACTGCTGAGGGGAGCAGCGGGCGGCAGGAGAGGTCTGCGCGCCATGTGGGACCCTCCTCAAGTGGGACCCTCCTCCCGTGGCCGGGGAGCAGCAGGGGATGGAACCAGAGCCGCAGAGACTGTGGGCAGCTTCGCAACCCAGCGCTCAACCGCTGCGCCACTGGGGAGGCCCCTAAATCCAATTTCTAAACCTCTATGTCCTTATCTGCAAAATGGGACGAAAGCCATATAATGCAGAGGGTTCATTTCAATATTGGGTTAGATAACAGTCTTTGGCACCTATCATTTATTCTATAGTAAATGGAACCTAGTTTTTTCCTATTGATTCATTGCTATTGCTAGCAAAGACTAAAAACACCTACTTTGAATAACAATTTTTTGAGAACTTATTTTTTGTCAACTCTCCTCCCCCAATAAAACTTTTAACTCATTTTTTAATCTCTAGGAAGGGAGGAAAAAGAATATATCTTCGTAAGGTCTAAGAGAGCTTTTCTTTCTTGATGATGACAAAAGAATCTACCAAGCCTATGGTGACTCAATTCTGACATTTCCTCCATGTTATCTGTTTAAAGTAGCTTTCTGATGGTAGTGCTGGTTTGTTACCATTCCACAAATTAAATCTAAGTTTCTAATGTAGTCTCGGAAATTTAATCTGTTTTAGAGTGCTTAGTATTTACAGTCAGCTTCTTTCAGAGTTTTCTCCAAAAAATGAGAAACATGAAATGGGGGACATGGGCAGGTGGGAATATACTCATTAAAACAACAACAAATCAATCAATTAACACAAAATGATTTCAACACCTACCTTCCAAAGCACAAAATTTTTGGAATTTTACATTACTTTATTTTACATTATTTTATAATAGGACTATGACCTTGTTCCAATAGGATATATTTATAGTACATGTTTGGAGTAAAGATGATTTTGAGTAATTATTTTTATTACTTTCAATATTATCACCCTCAATGCCCTATTATCACTTTTCATTTGAAGGGAGACCAATCATAAGGATTCTATTAGGGATTTTCTGGGGGCAGAAACCCTAGCAAGGCATTCCATGGTACAGGAAAGATTAATTTCATGCAGCCCAGGAGTCTGTGAAAATGGCCCTCTCAGTGGTGATTTGGAGGCGATCTGTATTTGGTAGGGACTGAGAGGTGAGGAGTGTTGGAATAAGAACAGAGCTGGGGCAGACCCACATAATTAGGGTAATCCCTTATTATGTGACCTTGGGACTTTAAGAGTATGATTTCCATAATCTAGAGAATTGGGATACAATACCCATGCATGTGGATTCACTGTAATAATCTAATTAAACACCTCAACAGAGCACCCGACCACTGTAGTTTTCTCAATGAATTGTAATTCAATAAATGAAAGAAAGGGTAAATTCTGTACCACCTACTTTTGCTGCTGGGCAACTCACACTACTGTCTTTAGAAAAGAGAAATCACACAGAAGTCATAGTAAAAATGTCTCAGGAGGGATGTCCAGGTTTCAGATGCAGTTTTTCTTTTTGGATTCAAGTGAATGGGGGTATATCAACACAATGATCATTCTAAGTGGCAGTTTGGTTGATTTAAAACTGTAAAGGCCCTTGCCAAGTGGCAATCAAAGGAAGTACGGAGACAGCAATGTGTTTAAAACTGAAGATACCCAACAGGTCACTTTGGTTTCTAAAATCAGGTATGAAAAGTGATAATTATGTTGGCCAGAATAACACTCTTCCCTCTGCCCCCAACTAGCATAAAGTTGTAACAAAACTTTCATGGCCATGCTACCAAGAGGGAATAATAAATGGGCAAGCAATGAATTAAATATATTCTTAGACATTATACAGGTAACATTGTTTCTTTTCAATATTTATAATATATAAATTATACAGTGAAGATTGTTTTATCCAGCCCCAGTAAGTACATTATCCCCTATAAATATTTCAATGCTTATGCAAATCTGCAAAAGAAAATTCAGTTGTTAAAAGTATCATTTGATACTTCTATCTGTGCATATAGTTCTTCAGGTTTCTTTAATATCTACCTAGACTATCATTTAACTATCAAGAGATGCTAATTAATAATAGTGTTAATGAATGGAAAATGTATTTAACATATGAATCTGTGGGAGTATTTCTCAAAGTGACAGATTTAATTCCCTGAGGGCTGTGGAAAAGTTTGCAAAGAGCTGAATTGCAGGACTCCAATAATTGGCTGAAGATGCCCATTTATTGGTAAAATTTCATTCATCAAATAATTTTCTGAATGCTTACACAGTATATAAGTTCTTAAAAAAGATCCTTGCTTTTTCAGTTCCTCCACCTCCTTCTTGGCTAATCACTCAATTACATTTGAGAGCCCATATTATAGGGAGGGGAAGTTGGAAACCTTTGCTAAGAACTCCATTTCTGCCAGGAACCTGGCAAAATGCCTCTATAGTATTTCTACTCCTGACAGTATGTATGTAAGCAGAGGATTAAAATTCCCTTTTAACCAGTAAGGAAACTGATACCCAAAGAAATGTAGTTCAAGGCTACAAGGCCAATCATGAGCAGTTGTGATGTGAGATCACCTCTAGCCCCCAAAACCCATTCTACTAGTCCCTTACCTGCATCTTTCTCCTTATTGCTTGCCCGCCTTATTAATATTTTTAAATCTTTACTAAACCAAATTTAACATGGCTTCCTAACTCCTTCAATTCTTAAAGGATTATATTTTAATAGGATAAAATACTATAGTGCGTATCTTGTTAAATTCACAGGTTTTTAGGGCACCCATACGTTCATTACAAGTGTTTTATTGTCAATGGCTTCCAATAGAAAACTTGGGAAATCTTGGAATTCCTTCCAACCCTCTCTGGCCTACTTCCCTCTTCCCTTTCTTCTCCATGCATCTGTATATCTTTCTCAGATGGAGACGGTACCAGGTGACCTTTGTTCTGCAAAAGGCAAGCTGGCAGATATGAACATTAGTCTCTCTCCTACCTACTTCAGTGGGATTCATTTAAATTCAATTTGAACTGATAAGATCTTAATTAGTAGAAGGTCACCTATTAATGAGAAATAATTTACTGGAATCAATTCTGGACTGAAATCTACACATTTTATAAGCAGTTTCTGTATCTGACAATAATAGACTACTGTATTCAAAATGCAGCTTTTGGTCTATGACAGGGTAATCTAGAGGGAATAGGAGAAGTGTCAGAAAATTTTGAACTATATATACAAGATATAAGCTTGATTTCCATTTTTTTTTTTGCTTTCACCTCTTTTATTTTGAATTTATAAAAATTAGAAACATCAATTTGGGTAAAACTATAGCAGACTATTTTCAAATGTTACCTTTATTTACAAATATCTTTTTAGAATAAAATTCAGGTTATGTAACTGTCAGATTAACATTGTATTTAGACATTGCCCTGTAATAGCTAACCTATACATCAATGAACAGATTTTTATAAGATTTATTTTAAAAATCAATGATTTTTTTTCAGTGATTGGCTTTCTCTTCAACATTAGTTCACATGTAGAGTATGATAACCTAAGTATAATGGTGTATACAATATTTAGATTTTGTAGTTACACTTAAGTAATCTATAAAAATTTCAATTACTACTTTCAACATTCCCAAACTAGTTTAATTCATCTCTTGACATTGGTAATTCCTCTTAGATGCCTATTAGTAAGAAGCTCTGTTAAGAAATCTCACCTGCAGAGGTCCCAAAGGCCCAAGCAGGGCACTTTAAAACCTCAAAGGCCTTGATTTCAAGATGACTATTTCTTTGATCAGAGATGAGTTGCACAAAAAGCCTAGGCTTTCGCTAATACCTCTGGATAATACTAATGGCAGAGTGTTGACATACATTCAAAATAAATGAGGAATGCAGAAAGCACCCCACACATAAAGTCCACCAAAAATATTCACTTATTTTTCAGTCTTTTACTCCAACCTTTTAGCATAGTTCAAGCAAAATCTAAATAAAGTTGGTAGATAACTCACTGGTCCCATTCTTCATTTTACTAGCATATTACTTCATTATTACTAGTTCCCAGCACAGTGACAGGCATGGTAAGCACACCATATATTTTGATTAAAAAAAACTAGATGCAGGTAAATTTACTATTTGCTCATTCTTAACATCAACAATAGCCAACAGCTAACATTCTATGGCTCTTACTTTATATTGAACAAGTTCTAATATTAACTCTCTGAAATCTTACTACAACCCTATGGCCAAATATATACTATTATTACATTTATTTTGCAGGTGAAGAGACAGAGGCACTAAGAGGTTACGTAACTACCCCAAGGTCGCATCAGCTGATAGTGCCAGCATTGAACTCCGTCTCATGCACCTTCCTCTCCTTCATCCTTCTGACTATCCATCCACACACCTACCTTCCTCCCTTGCAAAGCCCAGTCTGTGTGTTGTAGGTGATTATGATACCACCTTTGCCCTCAAGGAGCACATCGTCTCCTGGGTGAGACGCACATGTAAACACTTAATTACAGTGCAGAATATCAAGTAAGTTGATAGAGAACCAGGCTCCCTGGAGATCTGGAGTCTTTCTACTCAGCAGAGCAGGAAACAGAGTAGATTACCTTTATCTAGTAAGGGTTCAGACACTCTTCCCCTGAATGCTCAGCTGCTGCAGTAAAAAAAATCCTGGCATCATAATGCAGCCTGGCATCGTATACCATGGGTACCATAGGTACCCAGGTAACTAAGCATAGAAAGTCAATAAAGTGTCAGGAAGCACCAAGCTTCCATAATCAGTGATAACCCTCAAGAGTTCACATCATTGAAATCTGTTCTCAAACCCTTAAGTTGCTTTAACCTTAGAAAAGACTTTTTAAGGTTTCGTTACAACAAACTCAGTGATTAAATGTAGATTCCAAAGTCCTCTGGTCCAAGGTTAAGGTTAGATCCACCCCTTACTAGTGATAAGACCCCAGAGACCATATTTATTCTAAGTCTTGATTTCAGCTATGAAAATACTACCAGCCTCAGAGAGAAGCTGTAAGAAAAGACTGAATAATTCACGGATCACTGCACCCTGCAGGGTATACAGCAAGCACCACACACAGTGCTGTGTCGTCATGACAGTAACAGATCTTTCAGGAATTGAAGTTCTGGTGCTGGAAAATTTTCATTTTACTCTACAAAAATTAAAAAATAGTAGTCCTAAATGCAAAACATTAAAATTTTTTGCAGAGGGAAATAAAAATAGACATACTGCAATGCCAGGTTACTCTGAGACATAAACCTGGTACTTAAAATCCCAGCTGTCGAAGAAATAGTTTATCATTTCAAAGACTCTGTGAATCAAGCCTGCTTTGATGTATAGCTGCGACGATATTAACCACACATGCTGTATAGTGCAGTAAAGAGCACAAGTGAGAGAGTTAGGTGGCACAAGCTCATTTCCAAGGATGAGCCAGGGAAATCTGCACAACTTAAAGGCCTCTATTTCCTCATCTGTAAAAGGGAATAATAAAACATACTTTTTGTGTGCGGTTGTTGTGAGGATTAAATGAGCCTCCACCTATAAAGTAAGTAAAAACTGTAACTTCATGCACTATAATGGTCAATATATGTCCTCCAAGGAAAGACATGAATCCAGGAAATATAGTTGTCTTCCTCTTCAAGCCAGGAACTTGGCAGTTACCCTAGAATCTGATCTCTCCCTCTCACATCCTACGTACAATCCATTGCCAAGTTCTATTGAATCTCCCCCTAAATATCTGTTCTATGTAACACCTCCTCTCTACTTGCAGTCTCCACCCTGGTTCAGACCCTCAGCCTCCCCTGTGCCTGGATCCCCTTCAATACTTTCTAACAGTTCACCCAACAGTTGTCTACAACACCGATGCCTCAGTATGGTTTTAAATCATAAAGCTATTTAGTTACCCTCCTCTACACACCACCCTAACATCTGCTCAAGTCCCTCTCTCCTCTAGCAGGAGAATTTCTAAACCCTGTAAGGTGACTTACAAAGTTCTTCATTATCTGACCCTTGCTATTTTTCCAGCCATTTCTTCTGTCATACACTTATGCCCCCCTACCCTTGATAGGCATTCAAAACGGTGTTTGTTTACCACACACCCCAAAGTACCCTCTGACTTCGATCACAGTGGCCATGGGATCCTGAGCATGGGATCTGCTAGTCTTGATCTTTCGGCAATGCTCAGCTTTGCTGAGAACCTTCGAGTTGAATTAGAGGGTCTTCCTCTGGGCACCTGGTGACTCCCTTTACACACTTCATGTTGGGAGATTTATGGTGCTCTTATCTTTCTCCTCCCTTCGTAGACAGTTACTGTACTGTTGCCACTAAGCTTTGTTTAGTTTTGTGTCCATATTGATCCACAGAAATCACTGAATAAATGTTTGCTAATGAATGCATGAATGCAAAAAAGAAGCAATTCCTGCTCTGCCACTGACTAGTGTATGAATCTGATATCAGTGCTCAGTAAGGAAATTAACCATAGAATAAACACGTCATTTCAGTATATCCCATTGTATCATTCACATCTATAAAGAGGGGCAACTGCATAAATATTTCCTTTTTCAGTATAAAATTCCTTAGGTCACCTCAAAGTTTTTTGGGTCCTTGACAGAATGTAGTAAATATATACAAGTACCTATGCATGCATTAAAAATACTGCAGACATTACGGTCAATTCTCCTAATATCCCTCACGACTGAAAATGTGTTTTAAAAGCCAGTGATCCAAAAAAAAGGGATCTAAAAAGCCAGTGGAAACAAGAGGGTGCAGGGCTCATGCAACACTGGGCCAGATAGTGACCTTCATCTGTGGGCTAGGGATCCCGCTGGGTGCAGGGGATATAAAGAGTTCCTCTCTGAAAGCAGCTTCGTGAGGATATGGATCCAATATTAACCTGCCCAAAGGCACTCTGCCACCTTGGCACACCTCCCAAGCTAAGCAGCCCAACAGGACACAAGGAGACTAAAGGGTACAAATGTGTCAGGGAAGAGCAAAGGGAAGGTGTGTGTAAGGCAGATTCATAAGTGTATTAGCAAAATACATTTTATGACATACTCATTAAAACTTACTTTTTTTTTTTTTCTGCTTCAAACAGAAAAGATGGTGGTAAAGAGATTAAAGCCTCATTCACCCAGATGTATTTCCTTTAAACAACTTGGAAGATTTTTTTCACCTTGGCATTTTTTAAGTTGCTATCAAGAGTAACGTATGTCTATAAAATCTAATTATAAATTCTTAGATAGTCCCTACTTTTTTTAAACTGATAATCACTTATTCACCTTTCAATATGGTTAAAAGGCCAAATGTGTGACTCACTGGGTTTTCTAAAAATCTGCTGAAATAGAATCCAGTGTTAATTATATATACAGTGTGATTTAATTATAATATTTAGTAATATCCCATACTGTATGATGCTGTGTCATATGTATACAATCAAGAAAGACCCACCTTGGACTTGTTCATATCTAAATTGTAGGGGTGCCAAGAACCAAATTCCTTATTTCATAAATTAGATACTCTAAGTTTTACCTATGCTTTTGTATTTTATTAAAGTACTCATATTACTTTTATATAATTAAAAGATCCTAGAGGCTATTTCTGCATGTAAGCAAGAGCAACTATCCCCACAATAACCCACAAAATATTTAAAGCAGCTCTTCCAACTGTCATGGGGTTTAAAATTTAAAGTACCCTATACACCTTAGATTCTTAGAAAAAGGTAGGAACGAGAAAGTTGAAACAATTTACTTTGTAGAGAATGCATTATATATGCTATACCACTGAAAATATTCTAGAGTGTGTCTTCAAATTAATTAAATCCTCACTTTGCACATTGAAAGTAGACCATGAAATCAGTTGACCATGAGTATTAGATCGCCAGTAACACATGTACCTTTGTAGGGCATTTACATGTACAGTGTGATGAACTAACAAGTACATAAGCAATGAAAGTGTTATCCACGAGTCATTTTGGATCTACTGTCTGAGTGTTCTGAGAACAAAAAACATTTAAATCTGCTTGCACATTGACAATAGCGATATTGATATTTCTCCATGTTCCTTTCTGGTTGCTAAGAGATTTACGTTGGACAGACTGTTGTACTCATAACAAAGCATTTTGGTCCACAAAGCATTTGCTTCAGCTCAGTAAGTCCAGAAACTCCCTTTGCCTCACCCTTTCTCTGTTTTGCTTCCAGGTCAAGCAGGGGCCTAGGCACAAAGGCTGGGGGCCAGTCATCATGACCCGGAAACTACTGTACAGAAACCCGGGTACAGGTAGCCATTCTTATATGTTGCAATGATGATCCCATACCTTTATATACAAATTTATGTTCCCTCCCCTATGCTTCTTTAAAGCCAGTTTATCATGGTGGGATGGGTAGAGGTATAGAGAGGGGAAACCATGGCAAACTACCCACAGACAAACCTAATGTAATAAAATTAGACCAGAATATAGCAAAACGTGGCAATTTCATAACAACTCCGCTGGGTGAGGCTTTGAAATATACGTGCACAAAATTTCCTAAGTTTGTACTTTTGTGAAGCTATATTCCAGAAGTTTATTTACAAGAACAATGAAGTGGGAGCTATCTATATTTAACATCTTGCAGCAAAAACAACTGCAGCCCTCCAAACTCACTCTCAATAAAGTCTGCCATGCAACAAAAGGCAGAGAGCCTTCTTCTATGGATCGTAACTTTGAAGAAAATGGCACAGGCACCAAAAATATTCACGATCACTCCTGAAGAGAGGTACATGTGGTGGATGAAATCTGCCTGTCATTTACAAAGCACATGCATCACTGCTCAGAGCAAATTAAGATCATCTTTCCCTGGGGAATTCTCACAAAGAGACAGGACAATGCTTTATGACCTGACTTCTGTATTCAGATCACAGAGTTTTAGTCAATTTCTATTAATTGTCCTGGAGGAAAAGTACTTTGGGGCCTCACTCCTTGGTTGGTACCTAAGAGTCATATTTAAGGGCACAATTACCAAACACTCAGTAAGTACTCTCAGGCTGTAATAAAACACTGCTGACCCAGAATCTCCTGTTTCCCCCTGCATTAGAATATCAGTAGGGGATGATCAATGCCCATACTTTGAAACGAAGCAATCAGTGTGGAAGAGTGCAGGTCTCTGCCATTTCATGGGAATTGGGGATCATCTCTCTCGCCCGGGAGGAAAAAACAAACCTCTGTGGTTTTAGCTTTACTGAACAAAAGAAAGTTATTTCCATTGCACAACGGAACCAAAAGCACCTTATAGCATAAAAAGCAAAAGAAAAGAAAAAAAAGCAAAGCAGGAAATGACTTTTCTGCTACGTCTTTAAGGTCACAGATCTGCCTGAGAAATGCACACATGTGACACAGTTCTAGCACAAAAGCTCCTTTTCCACACGACAGACCTCTGAGAAGTACAAAGGCCGGTTCTCTGGCCTCTCCCTGCACTCTAAGTCACCGCAGTCCATTTAACCTTGATCGGGCAGGGAAGAAACTACTTTTAACTCCCTTGCAGCACCTTCCTGTGTCATGGAAACATACCCGTGCCTAGGGGATGAGAAAGCACACCTTCCGCATCAGCACTGCAATCACCCCCACACAGGCTAAATCGTCCCCTGCATTGCCCATCCTATGACCATGGTGTACCAAAGGGTCTTTTCATCTGTTCCCAATTTCCACACCCAATTTACACTCCACGCAGCATGTAAAAATAGCCCTTCATGCTTCTAACAGATGCCAGGAGGAGATTAAAACAAAAAGAACCCAGGCAAGAGCTCTGCTCTGGCAGACATAGCTACCTTTTTCTTCCGATCCCGGGACCGTTTGCGGTGTTTCCTTTTTTTCTCAGCCTCGTCTTCAACATTGATTTCTATATCCCTGTTTTTCTTTAATTGCGAGGCTGCATGAGCCATAATGCATTGAAATAGATCCTCTCAAGCACGCAGGGCTTCCTTTACAAGGTGATATCCTCAGGCACCTTTAATCAGGCTTACAGCAGCATTCCAATCACAGGAGAGAAACCTTTGACTAGAAGCAGGAAGTCATTCAAAATGCAAAGATGCTGGAGAAGCTGAAGCTTTTAAAAACCCAAACAACGGTTTCCAGACTTCATCCTACACCTTCCTCTACCTGAGCCTTTACACAAGAGTGCAGCCATCGTAATGCATTTACCGTAGTGAAAAAAGACAGCTGGGACAGAGGAAGCTGTATTATGGCTGTATCCCCTGCCACCAGCTGGAAGTGTCTAAGTGATTCCTCGGAAGGGGGAATGCTGCATAGGATGCTGCTCTGAAGGGAAAAAATCAAGAGTCACCACACATGCAGGAGCAAAAATCCAGCACTAATTCTGAAAACCTATTTTAGAATCCTTCGAAAAAAAGACAGGGCTGCAATTTATACATCACCACTAGATCTGCACGGAGCATAATTTAACCCGTAATAGAATGGAGCAGTTCCTACTTTAGTTCAACTGCTGATGGTGACAAAATATATAAAATAAGATTTCACCCAATGCACTAGATTTTGCTTTGGAGATCCTGCCTGCATTGTGGGGGAAACAATGCATGCATTGCTCCCCTCAACAGTGTGTCCTTTATGTGAACTATCAGCCTCAAAGCATTTTGTGGGAGAGAACTACAGAAGGGCCTGTTGTCTTTTAAAAACAACATGCTGATTACAACACATCATACAGAAAGAAGTGAGCATGTTGGTGTATGGAACAGATGCCCGATTGATAGGAGTTCCCCAGGACTCTCCTCTCATGTGGCCTGAGGGGTCATGGGGAATCTGTGCTGCGGTCAGGGTCTCTGAATCCCTGCGATCTGGCTTCCATGTTCGGGTTTGCTTCAATCACCTTACTATTTTTGCCACCTGAGTCCTCAATGACTGCAGCCTCTGAATATTCATGATGTGAAGTGAAGCGGCAACAGGCCTCAAGGCCTGCTGGGGTATCTTCTGCTAGGATGCACCCACTGGAAGAAATTTAATAAGTCAGGAATCATTTATAAACACACACGATACTCACACAGCTTTAGAAAGAAACAGCTGAGCTGTTAGTCTGGGTCTAGTATTTTGAAGAAACCCTAAATTCACCAAGAAAACGAGCAGGATAAAAAAAACAAAATGATCATGCACTATTGAAAAGAGCTAGTCTGTGCTTTCAATACCAAAAGGATATAACTTTGTAGGATGGGGTTTGACTCTGCAGGACAGACTACCAAAGTGTGTGATGGTGGAAGCAAAAAGTTCAGCAGTGTCCTGTAAGGATCAAGTTCTCTGCTTCATAAAAACTTCAAGTGTGAGCCCATGCAAACAACTTCTACTCACCAGATTTCTGATTTGGACATCAAAGATCTTCTGCTTTCCCTTAGAGGGTGCCTTACACTCTTGCCTGACAGCAATTGGCAAAGGAAGGGAAAGCACTGTGGCCATGGCATTGCACTCACACTGCAAGTCCCCTGGAGCCTCACTGAACCATATGAAAATTGCTCTGCTCCAGCAGTTCATGAGGTCCTACTGTGTGCAAGAAGGCTCTTGAGGCCCTACTGTGTGCTTGCTTTCTCATGGAAACTCTCTTACTGAAGTTAGAGTTCCAGAAAGGTTCTCCATTGTCTATGAAATGTCTGACAAAAAGGAGGGAAAAATGAAGGAGGGGAATTCAGTAGAACTCAGATCCAAAAGGGAGGGATCAACCATATTTGGATCTTCATAGTAAAAAACAGTTTTTCTACTAGAAGAATTTCTTACGATAGGTAGAGAAAAGAATAAAAATGAAAACTTTTGTATCCTTTCTCCTATAAAAATCATCCTGTACTTTGAGGAACATTCATACAATTTCCTTTCTTTATTTTCAGCAAGTTGAAGAGGACAGCCAGCTAAAAAGCTGGCTTATTTCCCACTGGCTTCTCGACCTTCTTTTGTTCATTCTTTAATAGGCACCAAATGAGACTTTAAATATATTTATAAGTATCCTTGATGAAGGTAACTTCTCCATCTCAGGCTGGCAAAGCACTAGACTTTCTCATTTAGCAAAAGTATAGTCAGAAATTCAGAAGGGAGCCCACAGGCATTTTTCAGCACATTTCTCTTTAGAAAAATCCTTTGCTTTTTCAAAATATTCCAAAGCTAAAAATTCATCACAACTTTCTACCACCATAATATGAAATTTTTTGCTACCTTGGCTTTTACTTTATCTCAGTGAGTGATTAACCATCAAAAATAAATTCTACATTCTAATTGCTTAGATTTTCTTTCTTACTGAAATGTGGACTTTCGTCTTCCATTTCTCAATTAGAACTGAAGGGAGGCCAGAGATTTCTGAAATTCTAAGTGTTTAACCCCCTTTCACTCTACCCAGCACAACCCCAAGTAACTCTCAAGCTCCTCGTACATTTACTCATAAAAGATGCATTTACCCAAGATAGTCACAAATTTTAGATTTTTCCTTACAAGTGATAGCTCTGGAAATTTTAGAAACCAAGCCATTATAATTGAAAATAAACATGGAAAGAATTTTTAGAAACTTTATTCTGAAGTTTTATAAGACTTGTTTTACTTGTTCTCTCCTGAGAGATTATAGAATTCGTATGAATCTTCAGACTACAGCTGGTACAAGCGTTACTTTTGAACAGAGGCTGGTCTCAGAGAGAAAGAAGAATGAGATGCATCATGGAATTATCAAGCTCCCATCTGAAACAATCACACAAGGTTTTAATTGATTTCAATGGTCACCCCCACAAACTGTAATTTCTCCCCTGACCTTGATCATGAGGGGGTAACAGGTAGGACTTGCATAAGAGGGAGATGGCCTGTGAATGGAGTATTGAAACTACTGAAAGTTAAGGGAAAAAAAATTCAAATCACTTCTCCCCAAAACAAAAGATTCTGATCTGGCTTTATAAAAGTCCCAGGTACAGGAATTCCTAAACCATCCTTTTAAAATAAAGTTAAAGAGTGATCTTTCGACTTTAATTAGCTATAGAAATCTTTCTATAAATAAATCCTATAAAAAGGGCAGTTATAATAAAAATAACAGTGAAAAGTCTTGGTTGAATTGATGTTCTAGATCCTCAGCTTTTTTGGCTCCTTCATCCTTTCTCTAGAAGAAAGTTTGGGTGAGCAGAGCCCCAAAACAAGCACACTCAGCAAGGGGGAGTTGTGGTCTTTTTCTTGGTTGCATCTTTGTTCCCAAAAGCTATCTACAAAAGTAACTCTTATTAAAAATTTCCTCCTAATTTTGTCTAAAATAACTCCGATTTTTTTTACAGAAGCAAGAAGTTTCATCTAGAGGACTTCCTATCCATATATCACTTAAGGATAAAACTAGTTCCAAAAAAAGCAAACCTCGTCTTTTTTCAGGAGACCTGCTCCGAGTAATTTATACCCCCGATAACTTCTAACTCAGTAGTCAAAAAATGATTAAACCTTACAATAAAAATGAAACTGAATCAATTCATTAGAATATAATGCAGATTTTAGATCCCATAGTCAAGGAATCTGTTCTCAATTTTTGCATACACCTTGCCAGGATTTCAAGGCAGGCTTTGAACATGACCTCAGTCAATTAATAACTTTGACTACTTCCAGGAGTCACATTATATTGTTTCACCATATTCCTGAGCTGGAGGAGCATGCAAACAAACAATGCATGTGTTTGCTAAGGAGATGATACTGACACTTGAAAACCTATTGTATAGTGAAGCAGAAGAAAGGACAGCACAGGAATGTAAGGGAGCATGGAGGATGAGAGAGCAGAAACAGAAAAGGTTCCAATCTGCCAGGGGTGCCAGCTCCACCTTCCACCCTTGCCCCCAGTTCTTAGAAATGAGGAAAGCGTATGTTTTGAAGGAATGAGAAGTACTTTGTGCTGCACCCACTACAACTTTCTCAGAAGTAGAGCAGAATCACCATAAAAGAGTCAAAATATTTTTCCTTTACAAAGAAAAATGGATCCATCGTCATTTCTTTAATTCTGGCATCCTAGAGAAAGATGATGTCAAGAGAACCTGGAACAGGTCTGAATAATGTGGGGAACAAGAGAGAAAACAAGCACTAAACCTGTCAAAGGTTATAAATGACAAGGAAAGCACCCTGAGAAACTCTCAACTCATAGTCACATACTCGTTATTTTCAGTTGTGAAACGTGAAGTTCTTAACAACAAAACGACCATGGCTGGACAACACTTCTTTCCACCTCCCCATGGCAGGAGGCAACTTTGGATAAATGAGTGCTGGCCTGATTTCCATCTGCCTTAGCACTTGTTCTGTGCCCTCGATCCCTGGAGCAGACTCTGTCCAACTAACTGGCCTGACCTCAGCACTGGAGAGAGCCAGCTGGCCCCAAGCTGCCAGCTGCTTCTGTGGCCTCACATAGCCAGCAGCAGGGGGCAGGCACAGAGAGGCGGTTTCAACAGTGTGTCTCTATCACACCCACTTTTCCCAGATAAAAGGAGGCGACCCCCCCCCCCCCCAAAGTCACATTCTGGTCTCTGTGGACCTGAAGGAGTAGACTAGTGTTGCCTGGTGGGGCACTAGATTCAAAGCCAGCACCCAGAGTGGGGAACAAACATAATGTACTGATCAACCACTTTTTCTCTGGGCCCCTGTACCCATAGGAGGAAGTAAGGGGACAAGATGACTTCGAAGACTCTCTCTCATAAATCTAAAATGCTGTGATCTGAGGTGACAGAAGGTTATGGGCATTTGGACAATGCATAGGAAAGGGTTATTTAAGACAAACTTATAATTTGTGCTAGTCAATAAGTAGCATACAGAGTTATCTCTTGAGCAACAAAATGTGACTTATGAGGTTGGAGAACTGAGTTTTAAATTTCACTTAATTGAAAAGTTAAAAAACACTCAATTTAGGTACTGAAGCACATTAAGCATTTTTGGAACAATTTGGATATGTGAATCTATTTTTTCAACTTTAGAGCTTATGAAAAAAGTACAGATCAAGTATTTCTGATGAAAATCCCAGTTGAGATATAAAATACACACTAGATTTCAAGTCTTAGTCTGAAAGAATGTAAAACATGTCAGTAATAATTTTATACAGTGATCCAAGATAAATAATATTTTAGATATTCAGCTAAGCAAAATACACTAAAATTGCTTTTAAAAAATCTTTTTAAATGTGATTACTAGAAATTTGAAATTGTGTGTGTGGTTCATAATGGTTTCCTATTGGACAGTGCTCACCTACATGAATAGCTTATATTAATAAACAGATAGCTCAGTTTGGCAGAAATTATCATCCTGAAGGCAGATATTTCTCCAAACAAGCATTAAAAGACACTCAGCAACTAGTTATGATGTTTTCTATTTGAAGAGGTGAAATACAAAAACATAGTATGATCATGGGCACTTGTGCTGAAAGCAGCATTAGTGTACTCATCTCTGCTCATTCTGTCTGCTGCTCACTCTGTTCAGCATCTGGGTCATATACCAATGAATGACACTTGGTCCCTGCCCTCGAGCAATCAAACGCAGAGAGAGACAAGTCAACCAACGATTCTAACACATGTACAGGCTCAGTGGAAGCAGGACAGGGATATAATGTAGAATAGCAAGATTGACACTCAAAACAATGCTTTCTAGGCTATATATGAAACCCTAGAATTTACTATTTCACAAACTGACTGTTCACACTCTAGTTAACCTGGCCAACTATTCATGCACTAGACAGGTCATGTGGAATTCCCTTTCTGGCCCAGGCACTATTATAGTCACTGGCAATATTATAGAGAATAAAACAGATGAGGCCCACTCTCACAGCTTCCATTCTTGTGAGTATTGGATGGGGGAGTAAGTAAACAAATATATGAAGATAATTTCAAATAGTAACATGTGTAAAGAAAATAAAACAGTGCAACTGAAAGTGATTAGATAAGAAACAACTGTTCAGACTGTCTGCTTTTTTCCATTGTTAGATTTTCCCAGGAAAAGTGAATCGAGATAATGAGGTGTCAACTGAGTTGAGACTTCCCCTCTATTAGGGTGGTCCTTGCCCCCAAAGAGCCCTCTAAATCCAGAAACTGAAGGCAGTAGCTGATAGTGACTATGAGCGGGTTTTCAAAAATGTGTTCATTTCAAATGTATTTATCACTTAAGATAAACAATAAATAGATTTTTGTATCACCTATCTCTTCAACTATCTGGATAATTACAGTTTTTATCACCATCTATTAATTTATAGTTTAATAACTATTGTTATTACAAAAAGATTAATGGAGTATATCCACTAATGGATGAAATACATTCCTATGTGTCTTATGGAAATAGCTTACATTGTTTATCGCCAAATGAAACCAATATTATATAAAATGAAACTCTTTTGAAAGTTCACTAATGTCTTATTAAATACTTATAGAATAGTCAAGATTAAGGTGACCCAAAGGCAAAACAACACAAGGAGTAAGACAAAACAGTTCTTACCCTAACTTTGCTGCTAAGAGTTAGAAGATCTTAGAGAAGCCCCTGATCCTTCCTGAGTCCCTGATTCTTGACCTGTAAAATGAAATTCAGAACTCTCCCAGCACACACATCCCATGATGCCAAGATACAATTACAATGAGGGTGCAATGTTTATTTATACATGTTTTTTTCTGTTGGTAGATACTGATAAAGATAGAAAATTCACCTTCAAAACATTTATGAGGCAACTGAAAAGCAAAAACATGAAGGATACAGGACTTGAAGAGTCAGGAAACTGTTGGCCTACTCAGTGATCATTTGTTGGCACTGTGTATGAGAGATAGATGGGCATACATACATAACTAAGGGAGAATTAATTAGTTGACTCATAGTTCATATTTGTATTGGCCAAGGGTAGGAAACAAAAACTGAATACTGCCAGGAGCTGAGAAGGAAACCATCATCTGATTCACTAATTCACTAGCATTATTGGGTTGGGGCAGACAGGGCCACAGGATCCCTAAAGTACATTGGGCTTCCTCCTCTTCCTACCTGTTCTACAACTTGGTAAATCTTTCTCTTCCATTTTGCTTCAGAAGGCAAACTATTAATCAGACTACAATTTAAGCTTCCTATTACAGGACAGTTGCACAATGTTGCAGCTTTTTAATTTCCGTTCCATTTTATCATGCCAAAGTATAATTGCAAGAGTTAGTTAAGTATTCAAACCGTCCTGCTTGAGGACAAAATTAGATTTTGGAAGAAAAGTTATGAGACCCTTTATTGAAGATAAAAGTTGAGAATGACTTTCTTATACTTCTTTAATTTCTCTCAAAAAGAATGGGTGGGGGGGTAACTTTTCAAATACCGTGAGGTATGGCTTGACTCAGGAGATTTCATCCTACTCATTTTTTTGTATCCTCTAAGAGGATCAGCAAACTTTTTTGTAAAGGGCCAGATAGTAAATATTTTAGGCTCTGCAGGTCAGATGGTCTGTGTCACATCTACTTGATTCTGCTGTTGTAGAGCTAAGGCAGTCAGAAATGGCATGTCAACAGAGGACTGTGGCTAGATCCAAGAAAACCTTACTTTATGAGACTTAAATTGAAAAGTCATACATTTTCATGTCATTAAATCCTGTTCTTCTCTTGATTTATTAAAAATGTAAATGCCATTTTTTGTTAAAAATGCAAATGCCATCATTAGCTTCTAGGCTACACAAAAACAAGGTTGCATTTTGTCTGAAGGCTACAACTGGCTGACCTCGCTACTAAGGCATCATGCTGTTAGCAATGTACCATGTTGAGAGGCTCTGAGCAAGAGAGAATGGAAAGTAGGATCAAAACCAGGTGTTGGATATTGATGTGTATACACACATGTGCAAACATATATGTACATGTTCATACATGTGAGCAGACATGTGTGCAAATGTAAATTTTATGTAGATACTTAAAATCCATAGAAACGTATCCTTTGTATTAAAACACTAATTGTCATTTCAGTGATAGAAAGACTTGTTACTATGATCACTTTCTATACAAACAAGTCAAATTTATGAATACATTCGTGTATGATCCCCTAATAAAGTGCCCATGTTTATAATTAAAAAAATATATATAAATATATTCATTTACAAACACATGTCAGGAACCCGCTTTACTGGAGTAGTGTATCTGACACATATATTTAAGACCCAAACTTGTGGCCTTCCCTGGTGGCGCAGGTGGTTGAGCGCAATACTGTAAAGCTGTCTGTTCAATCCCGGCCTGCCGCAAAGGGTCCCACATGGCACTGCAGACCTCTCCTGTCGCTCCTGCTACTCCCCTCAGCAGTGTATTTCATCAGTCTGCCTGTTCTGTTCTGCTCCCTGCTCTGTCTCTGGTGAATCCTCTCACCTTCCCATGCATCTGGCCTGTATACCGGTTCTTGTATAAAAAAAAAAAAAAAAGACCCAAACTTGACATGTGCTCCATAGAGGGAGAGTAAGAAACAACAGGAAGCAGCAGACATGGGTTGGATTCTGTGGACACCTGTCCTGGAGTGAGTCTCCAGCAAAACCAAAGACACGATATTCTCTGTGAAATGCACCGCACAACTGGTTCATCTGGTTTATCTATAGTTTATTATCTGTAGTTTATTTTATCTGCAGTTTATCTGTAGTTTATCACTATGTTCTCCTTCCTCCTCTGGGTAGGAGGCTGGGCAGTGGAAGTTTTGAAGCTTTATATTTTATCTGTAGTTTATTACCTTACCTATCTTTCCTGTTATATTTCTCAATCCCTGCAAAGAGCCAGGCAAAGGAAAACACAATCACTTATGGAATATCTCCCATAGTTCTAATACTGAAAATTAAAATAGAAAATTAACACACACAAAAAAATCACCTTTTTAAAAAAATATCTGAATTCCAATTACAGACTTACATGCTCCTTTTTTGGCTTTTTTTTTTTTTTTCATTCAAAGAAGTAAATTTGGAGGTTTGTCAACAGTTAATGAATGGTGCAAATTTCAAGCAATTATCTGGCAATTAAGGATGTGGAAGCTCTGGGAAGAACATGCTTAGGTCTATGACCTAAAAGAAACTATCTACTCTGAAGGAGAGTGGATTGTCCTTTAAGAAATATAAGATCTCTTTGCTCCCCTTCTTCCGGCCCCATTCTCCTCCATCCCTCCACACACACACACACACACACACACACTAAACTGTTATGCAGAGAAAGGGAAAGGCCAGATGGTTTTGGGGATTAGCAGTGAGGAAAGGCCCAAGTTTCACCTCAAGGTTGTTATTAAAATGTGCGGATTGGCAGGGATACAAAATTCAGGCCATCTGAGAGCGCTTTGGGAGTCTTGGTCCGGTTCCTAATGAGCAGGTGTTGACATGGAAAAAGCTGCCTGTACACGGGAGCTGCAAGCCTGGCCCCTGCAATACCTAGGTGCACTGAGCCCTTGGGTGCTTCCTCCCACCCAGACACCACACTCACCTCCGCACACCCAGCCTTGTTTGGTTCCTTCCGCAGAAACCAAATAAAATAAATCAATAAAGAAAGGTAAATTGTGGTTCTATTGTACCCACTTTAAAAATTATCTCCCATGAGTATTTAATTTAAATGAGATTCGATTTAGTCCTAGAAAGTTTCAGTACCCACTGGTAGAACTTCCAGTGTATTACAGATCGCATACTGTACCAAGGATGTCTTAGCTGAAAACTGGACTCGTCTATTCAATGAGGATAAAACAGACACCAAAATCTCCAATGCTGTTGGTTTTGTTTTGCAGTCAAAGTTACTTGATCAAAATCTATACTCCATGTGAACAATAGCCATAATGGTGGGGACTAGAAATACCACATTACTACAGGTGTGGAACATGTATTAACCTTGTCAATGAGTTCAGCTGTTAGACTGGCAAGAAATGCATAATATTATGGTTAACAGTTTAACACGGATGCAATACCTGTCTCTCGTTTCAAGAATAATTTTTCAGCCAACTGACTTTTTAAAAAGGATTCTAGGTGCTATGAATATTTAAGTTATAAGAAAGGAGTAAGAATGATTCTCCTTCCAATCAAGTCTTCTTTCCACAATAATGATGATCTTTTAAATAAAAATAGCATACATATTAAAAGAATCTCTCCAGGGCCTCCCCGGTGGCACAGCGGTTGAGCGCTGGGTTGTGAAGCTGCCCGCAGCCTCTGTAGCGCCGGTTCGATCCCTGGCTGCTCCCCGGCCACCAGAGGAGGGTCCCGCATGGCGCGCAGACCTCTCCTGCCGCCCGCTGCTCCCCTCGGCAGTGTGCTTCGGTCTTTCTGCCTGCTCTGCTCCCCGCTCTGGCTCTGGTGAATTCTCTCACCCTCCCGCACTTCTGACTGTACCCAGTGCTTGTATAAATAAATAAAAATAAATATTAAAAAAAAAAAAAAAAAAAACTAAACACATGTCAGCTTAAAAAAAAAAAAAAATCTCTCCAGTCTTTCTGGATACTTGAGAATGTTAACAGCAAAAAACAAAAAACAAAACCTAAAGTACTGCCTTTCACGAAGACATATTCTATTAAGGTAGCAATAAAATCAACAAATTTGCATTACCACATTGTGTTGAATTTTAGGTGTCTCTATAGGCTTTATAAAGTTCAATAAATCTTCATAGACAGAGTGGCAATAAAAAATACAAATAATTCTGAAAACTCTGGCTGTAGAACAAATTTAAAAAATAATTTCTTTCCTATGTCTTCAATATATATTCATTCTAAAGACTTCAAATCATGAATAAAAACAGGAAAAAATGCTGCCACCATTCAGAAATATTACCATTAATTCTGAATCTTCCAAGTCTTTTTTAAATGCACATATATTCCTCTTTGTAACTATTTACTGAAAACATAATCATACAAATAGTTTATCATGCTTTTTAAGTGTATATTATATTGACTATATATAAGGAACTGCTATGCAGGTCACTAAGTACTCCTCTAGCCTGTAAATCATTGTATAATATTCCATGTGATGAATATGACATATTTTTTACCAATCTCCTTCTTTCAACATTTATATTACCTTCAATTCTCTGATGGAGAAAAAAATGCTATAAATGATCTTCTTATCACAAGAGGAGTTTGCATATCTATGAGTAAATTAGAACAAATTTCTAGAGGAAGATTGCCAAAAAAAGCAAAACCATTTGACTAATGCTTAGACTTAAATATATACTTGGGAACTGATGAAATTAAATCGTATTTGTCATTCCATTCTTGGCTTTACATGTATTTTCTGAAGAACTGCTCTTTAGGCAGGCAGGATGAGAAACCCAGAAAAATATATTACCTATGCTAAGATAAATTGCTTATCTTTCATTTTACCTACAATTTATCCATAGCTAAAATCTATTTAAAAGCCAATTTGTTTTTAACCCAAAGTCTATATATTCTATGGTAACATTTATCAGTACCCCATTTTGAATTATTAAAATATTGTAAACCAAAAGATATCGTGAATATTTACTGGTTTGGGGTTGTGCAGATAACCAAAATATATAATGACTTATAAAACAAAACCACATAAGCAATCAAAATCTTCCTAAGTCTTACTGGGAGAAATGGTACTGATTTGATGATGCCAAAAAAGTTAATTCCCATGACATTAAATATTGTAGTATATCAGTAAAGTTGTAAAGACTGATATACCACAATAAAGTTGTAAGACTGATATAGGCTGTAGAGTTGTAAAGACTGATATATTACAATATTGGTAAGACCAGACTGCTTAAACAAAATTATCAAATTCATAACAATTATTAAGGTAAAATAATAAGGTATAATATTATACCGATGGCAGGAATGGTAGTAACTCTCCCCTGGCTCATGTCAACACTAGTCTGGAATTAGTGGTGGAATCTATATTTCCACCCTGTAAATCTGGGTTGTTCTTGGGACACACTTTGATCAAATGAATATGGAAAACAAATTCTGAGCTAGTACCAAGAACTGCACACTCCATCCTCTCCAGGAACAATGCTGTGAACAAGCTGGGGTTAGACTGTGAGAGACACGTGGCCATCATCCCCAGGAACCCAGCACCAAAACACATGTAATTCTTAGAAATGAATTTAATAAAAACATGCACAACAGGGCCTCCCTGGTGGTGCAGCGCTGCTCCCCGGCCACCAGAGGAGGGTCCCACATGGCGTGCAGACCTCTCCTGCCGCCCGCTGCTCCCCTCAGCAGTGTACTTCGGTCCTTCTGCCTGCTCTGCTTCCCGCTCTGACTCTGGTGAATTCTCTCACCCTCCCTCACTTCTGACTGTACCCAGTGCTTGTATGTATCAATCAATAAATCAATAAATAAATCTTTAAAAAAATAAAAACATGCACAACATCTACAATTGCAAACTACAAAACACTGTTGAGTGAAATTAATGAATAAAATAAATGTAGAGCTATACCACATTCATGAACTGGAAGTTTCAATGTTATGAAAACATCCATTTTTTTCAGATCTATATCCTCAATGAAATCCCAATTATAACTCCATCAGCTTTTTTCTTTTTTTAAATACCTAAGCTTATTCTAAAACTTGTAAGAGAATGTAAAGGACCTAGAATATCAGAAGCAATCTTGAAAAATTAAATGAGGTTGAAAGACTGACACAACCTAAATTTAAGTTACTAAAAATCTGCAATGATCAAGAGAGTATAATATTGGTGTTAAGATATAGCTCAATGGAACAGAAATAGACCTGCACTTATCTTTATTTTCAATAAAGGTGCAAAAGCAATTCAATAGAAATAAAATCTTTTCACTAAATTGTGCAGAACTACTAAATACCCACAGAGGTAATAATGAACCTGTAACCCCACTTTACACTATACACTAAAAGGAATACAAGTTTACTGAAGTTGAACTTAACAAAAGTCTAATAACACATGAAAAGTTGCTCATCAATACTAGTCATCAGGGAAATACAAATTCAATCCATCGTGAGACATCAAAAAAAGCTAAAGTTAGGGCTGACACCACCAATCATTGGCAAGTATATGAAACAACCAGAACTCTAGCACATTACTAGTGGGGGTGTGAAATTGTACAACCACTTTGGAGAAAACATTTGGCAGCTAATAAAACTGCCCTAGGACCCAACAACTCCACTCTCAGATGTTTACACAAGAAGGTGAAAAGGGTATGTCCACAAAACTTGTATAAGCATGTCCATAGCAGATTTATTCAATATAACTAAAAACTGGAGAAAGCCTGGGTGTCTATCAATAGATGAATGGATAGTGCATTCATGTAATATTATTCAGTAACAGAAAGCAACAGACTACTATTGACATAATAACACTGAGTCTCAAGCACATTAAGCTGAGTGAAAAGGGTTGAAACAGTAGTTGCTTCTGGGAGTGGGGTAAGGAGGGAACTGATGAAGAAGGCATAAGGGAATTTTCTAGAATGACAGTGAAGTTTTGTATCGCAACAAGAATCACTCTTGAACGAGTTCAAGATGTAGTTAGCTACTATGCATTCCACTACATCGATATTTCACCCTAAACAAACCCACATTGATCTCCAGTTAACTGTCCTGATGCCTGTATTTTGCCTCAACAAACACTGACATTAAAATGGATTGAACAGTGAATGGAGAGGCTGGGAGTTGGAGATATATGTATATACGTATATGTGTGTATCTATATATGTATGAAGTAAAATATAGCAAAATGTTTAAATGATTCTATATGGTGGATATATGGGTACTTATTGTACAATTCTTTCTACTTTTTTGTATATTTGAAAATTCTCTTAATAGTGCATTGGAGAATTAACTGATGATACTCCATTGTAGGGCACTTTTGTTTCCACATAATTTCCATGGACAAAAGGTAACTTTCTCAAAACAACCATTGAGACAACCATAAAATAGATACGGCATCATTGACACTATGTTACAGCTGAAGAAACTGTGTCATAAAGAACCTTACCAAAAATGTGCAGGTACAGTCACCCATTGCATAATGACATTTCATTCACTATCTGACAGCGCATATGAGGGTGGTCTCTGAGGCGTGCAGCAGACTACACCATCTCGACTTTGGTAATTACACTGTAGGATACTCACACAATGACAAAATTGCCTAAGAGTATATTCTCAATGTATCCCAAAATTAAATGACTCACAAATATAAATTACTAGTTCAGGAGAAGTCAATTTTTTTTTATATAAAGGAACAAATAGTAAATATCTTAGGCCATACAGTCACTGTCACAGTTATTAAACTCTGCTTTTGCAGCATGAAGATAGTTATGGACAATTTGTAAATAAATAGACCTGACTGAGTACAAATAACGTTTGTGTACAAAAGAGGCAAGGGCCAGATTTGGCCCAGTAGTAATAGTTTGTTCATCCCTAAATGATGATTCGGGTATTCTCATTATGGAAGTTCAGATAAAAGTATCGATCTAAGAGTCAGAACAACAGGTGTTTTACCTACCACATGAGCTAGTATTAAAATTAAATAAGTCTTATAAAATAACTAGCATAGTGCCTGCTTTATAGCAAATATTCAATAAATGTTTTTCCCCATTTGCAGTTTTTGCCACTATACATCATGACCTAGATGAATTATAACAAGAGAACAAGGTGCTTAATGTGGCTCGACTAAATTAATCACCCAGGGTAGAGCTATTGTTTCATAAATCTGTAATCATCGTACTGTAAACAGAAATGCACTGCTTTCTCTACATTTCCTCCATTAACTCTCAGACTGTAATTCATTACCAGTCTTCCAAGTTTTCTATTCTGTTCTATCACATGGAAGTTCCTCACCTGGAACCCTATGGAGGACCTCCATACTTGAGGTCACCCTCGCTCCATACTTGAGTAACAAATTGGCTAATTCTTGCTTTTGAGCTTCCCTTAGACTACTTCTCCAAGCTATGTGATTTTATTTACTTCTTTCTTCCAAGATGTGACCTTTGTATCTAAATATTCCCCTGAAAAATAATTAGCTTTTCTTTAAGTGTGTGGTGCCTCTACTTTCTTTCATCTTTGTACTCTCTACAACCAGCTTGAAGTAACTAAGGCAGAAAACTGTACTGACTCATTTATTTCCCTCTACAGGTATGTGGTGATGCAAATTACCTATCCCTTATTAATTCATAAATAATTAGTAGGCAAAGTTGCAAGGTAAATCAAATAGGAAGAGACTTCTTTCAACCTCCTTAATGGCTTACAAAATTATACCAAAATGACAATAACTGATCTGATAAATGAGCACTTAATCTGTGCCAGGTACTTTGTTCATTCATTCATTCAGATACACATTCATCAGAATGTATGACATACCTCCTATGTGCCAGGATTTGTATAAATTACCCAAGGAATTGTACCAAAATCCTGTAAGGCAGATATTACAATGTTTTACAAATTGTGTAAAATGGAGGCTAATGAATAACTAAACTACTTTCCCAATGTCCTGTTTCCAGAAGAGACACAGCCATTATCTAGCATGGATCTAGCATCTGGAAACTTTTAATAATAAGTGATGTATATGTATATTTTGAGACACTTGCTTAATAAATTTTTGCCCTTTTCCAGCATGTCTGTCTTATCTCTGCCATTTCACTACTCTCTCTGAAGTACTGGCCCGGCAGTGGGGTGCCCTCCCTGTGATGGTCCCCCACATCTCCCACACCACTCTGTGCACAGTGGAAGATCAATAATTTTTGCTTATTCTTACCCTCAACACCCAGTACCATCTGTTCAGGCAACTCATTTTGCAACACTCTCCACATATGATGTTTTCTCATTTGACTCCTAGTTTTCTCAACAATTACTCTGCAACAGAATCAGGATCTCCCTCTCCTATGAGAATCTTTTAACTTTGACCTTTGCTGTTATACTTTGCCAGCTATGCTGCTCATGATTTCCCTACCACTGTAACAAGACAGAACTCCAAAAGAATGATAAAGCAAAAGAAGCACCAGTCTATAAACCCCTTTAGAGAATAATGCACACTCTGAAGAGAGACTTCCTCTCAGTGATTCTGTCAAAAACACATCAGTTAACCAGTGCCTGACGTGGAAGCGTTCTTCCTGTAGCTGAGTTCCTCCTCTTTCATTCTTTTTTTTCCCAGACAGGCTTTTACACAAACTGAGATGCTTCTAAGTAAAGACTCCACCTTCTCAGATGTGTTTCTGAGATCAGCTAATAACACTGGGTACATTAACTAATTAACAAGAGTAAGGAGTTCAGAAAACAAACAGGCATGGAACAATGCTATTATTATGTGGCGTCTGCCTGACATTATTGTCCTCATTAAGCAGGCAGCGGTGTCAATATATCTGGGAGAGAAAGGAAAGTAAAATCCTTACTGCAAATTGCCAGCTGGATTCAAATTCCTTTTTTCTGACATTAGCGATACAGCTACTGCTGCAGCGAGGGTGGTGGCTCATTGCACCCTTTCTAATTTGATCATAGTAAGATGAAATAAAACAAGAAGTTTCCCTTCACTTCTCTAGCATGCAGACTTACTTTGCAAGCTTAAAAGTTTGCTTCATGAAACTTCAAGTCCAGTTTAAACTACAACTTCTCCAGTTTCAGAAAGACCAAATGAAAATGACAATATTTTAACCTTTCTCATTCATTGGTATTAGAGGCTCCTTTCTGAAATGAGCTTACACCCCTGCATGCATCTCACTGTAGAGAATACCAATCCCCTTTATCAAAAAAATGACCAAGTTCTCCTCTGATTAAGAACAAGATGAATATAGAAAACTTTTATTTACATTCCATTGGTCAAAATTTTTGAAGAAACTGACATGCAAGATGTAGTTTTGCGAAGGTTTGCTTCCTTTCCCATTGCACACCAGAGTGCCTGTGCATCCTAGGCCTTCTCCTTTACTCTCTGCCTAGGCCATCTCATCCACTCCCACAGCTTCTCCTTTACTCTCTGCCTAGGCCATCTCATCCACTCCCACAGCTTCAATTATCGCCTACATTAGATGACTCACAGCCCAGACCCCTCTCCTGAGCTCCCAACCCCCAAATATAGCTGCCTATTTGACATCATTCTTTGGATATACCAAACTCAACACATTCAAAAGGAAACACATGATGCCCACCACTGTTCCTTAGCTCAGCGAGTGGCACTCTCATCCAGGTGACAAAGCATCCACCTCGCTTGCATCTCAGGCCTTGTGATCTGACTCCCCACCTCCCTGTGAGCTTCACACTGCAGGTGTTCTCATTCCTATGTTCTAACCACTCTGCTCTGCAAGCCACTCCGTACCCCGCCTCCCTCCACTCCCACTACCTAGATGACTTCTCAGCCTTTCAGATATCAGCTGAAATATTCTACCCTTGACCTCCTGAGAAAGCAAACTCCTTCCATGTGAAGCTTCATTGTCTCACCACAACCCTTTAACACACTAGGCATAGTTACAACCTTCCATCTTGTATTCATGATCACCGGAGCAGTGTCTGCCCTCCTTACACCAGGTTGTAAGTTCTATGGCAGAGCGGGGGAAATGTCTATTTTTGTTCACAATTGTTTTCCACAGAGCTCTGAGTGCTTGCAACTTAATAAGTGGTTCTCATTAAATATTTGTTGGAAGGAAGGCAGGGAGAGAGGAAGGAACAAAACAATATCGGTGCTTATCAAACTTTGGCTAGTATAGCAGACAGCGGCTAGATATTGTCCACACAATTTCCACATTCCTGCTGCGTACATCTTGACTACCATTTCCAACCTGGCAACTGGATAAAGCCACGTGAATGAGAATGAAAGGGGAGCAGATTGTAAAGTATCTGGCCCTTTAAAATTCCCACACAATCTGTCTGTCTCCCTCCCTCCTTCCCTTTCTCCCTCCCTCCCCCCTCCCTTTTCTGGTGGTTGTTGATCAGTTACCAAGAATCCAGTGAGGGACTCCAAGTGTTTGGTGGATAATGGAGCCCCAAACTGGTAACCTGGTCTCTGAAACAACTGCACCTGTGATGTGAACCAAGAATACTTTATTGTCATAGTTGTCTGTTTTAGCCAATACAGACTTAATAAAATTGGGGAGAGACAAGATAAAGTAGCTGTTACTCTCTGCCTGTGAATTTTCTTACATGGTGTATTTTGTTTTCTTACTTGGAAAAGAGAAACAAGTTATGGTAGCTATGCTGAGGGTTCAAACATATGTTTTGATCTGAAATAGATAACTGGTTAGTAATAACTGCACTTTCTGATATTGGTAACTTAAACAGAGAAACACTAAAGTTGTGCTAATAAAAGTATATTAATCCATTGTTTCTGTCTAGTCCTTTTGTGTGTATGAAATGAGAACAACACTTCCAGGCAGTCTTGGGTAGAAGGAACATGTTTAGAGTTGAACAACTCAGGAGGGGTAGGCATGGGGTATAAGCAGGGGGAACACTTAGAGAGCGAACCCCAGTCAGGGGTGGAGCTCTGGTATAACAGCCTGGGAATGCAGAACACAGATAAAGAAGCAAAAGCTGCTAAGAGAGTAAATCATAAGAGTAGTCATCACAAGATAAAATGTAAATGTATGAGGTGATGGATGTTAACTAAACTTATTGTGAGAATCATTTCACAATACATACATACATCAACTCATTGTGTTGGATACTTTACACTTATGCGGAGTTATATGTTAATGACATCTCAACAAGATTGTAGGAGCAAGAGGCATCACAGTGTACTCAAGATGAGCCCAGACTTCAGAACCTGATGCCTAGACTTGCCTCCCAGCCCTGCCACTTGTCAGAACCGCCTTAGCCCAGTAACCTATCCTCTCCATGCCTTTTTCTATACTTTTAAAATGTGGAAATGAGGATACAGAAGGAATACTCATGTGATATTTTTGGAGACAGAATGAGCTAACATTTGTAAAGTGCTTATCTCTGTAAGTGTCATGTAAGTGTCTGAATGCAAAAAATAAAAACTAAAAGAGCCTGAGGGGCTCCCCTGGTGGCTCAGCTGTTGAGCACTGGGCTGCTAGGCTGCCAGCAGCCCCTGCAGCACCAGGCCTGTGAGGGTCCCACAAAAACAAAAAAAAAAAAAACACCACACAAAACAAACAAAAAAAACCCAGAAAACAAAAAACAAAAGAGCCTGGGCCATTAATCTCAGATATGTACCTCCTATTTATATACAATGAATGCTGTAATTTCTCAGGAAGAGAAAGTACTTTTCAATCTCTAAAAGGCTTGTGAGCACACCGAGAAAGAAGAACACTAGAAAAAGGGCATGTGAGGAAAAGGGAATCCTCACTCTCTATGAGGTAAGAAGCACTTGCAAAGATAAACTATCGAATATTACAAAATCTCACTGCCAATTGTTACACAGCTACTGGGAAGATGGAGTCATAACAGTTCGCTCTATCATGTTCACGATGGTATCCCCAGTATAATTATTGAACCTCCCCACAGAGAAAATGTGCAACAAATATTCAACTGATTGATTTTACCTCTCTAATGACAATCGAGATTTCCTAGTTAGGATTATGATTATTTTAATGTGCACATCTTATCTCTCTCAAAAGTCCCTTGAAGGCAGATTTCATACCTCATTTATCTTTTTATTCCCACCTAGCGTGATATCTTGTACATAGCAGAGAGTCAATAAAAAATTGAAAGACTCAATGCATCAATAAAAGGATGGATCATCCATTAAGTCCACTCGTTAATAATGTTCCTCCCTAATTTGTTGAATTGTGAAGGCTGAGTTTATAAAACTGAACCAAAACACAAAATTATTACCTTTCTATATACTAATCTTGAGTGCTTTCAAGAAAGGAATTGCAATAATTCTAGCCACTTCCTTCTCACTAAAGTTTCAGCAACTTGGTTGAAGAGCCTACTTTGGCCAAGTTACTAAAGGGACATTAAGTTCATAAAAGGAGTCTATTTTCTCTTCTGATCATATGCCATAAAGTATACAAGTGAAGATGTGATAGATAGAAAGCAGTGACTCCCTTGTTGTTCTGTTTTAGTATCAGAACACATCCAAGTGCCTCCACCAGGCTCTACAGAACAAATTTTTAGAAGATGAGAAAGTCTTTGTTGTACTGACAAACTTTCCTCCTAGTTCACAGTACAGTCATTAAATACTTGCTCTTCTTCTTGGAGACAATAAATAAATCTACTAGATCCATCACTTGAATTTCAAAAACAATATTGTTCATCTAATATCCCAATAATTTTTAAAAGCAGGGGATTCCTTAAAAAAGGGTATGTAATCCTACAAAAGTATGGAAGAAAAGCAATTTTATTTCAGAAAAAAAAGGAATTGAGAATTATTCAGAAATATGGAGGATATTTGATATTTAATAAATGCAATATATTCTCAAGTGTTACATGATTCACAATGAAAACTGAGCACAAAAGGAAATAATGAGATTCTAATACAGGAACTATTATTTTGTATTCAATTTTGAAAACATTTATAATTTGAAAAGGTGATTTTTGCTATCCTCATAACACAGAAACAATGGAATTTTAGGTTGACAACATTTATGTACATCATACAAAGCGTACCAACCAAAGATCCATTCTGCTCAATTTAATCCCTTTCTCAGCCAGTCCCCACACCTACCTCATGCTGAGCAGGGAGGCACTGAACTGTAGGCTTCTTGTGTTCAGCCATTGAATGCACTCCCTGTTCTCACCTGAAGCAGCCTCCAGAACATAACGGGAAAACACAAATCCATGAGCATTTCTTAGAACTGTACAAGGTTATTTATATAACAGATCAATATTGAGTGCAATTTAACAGTCATATCCACAAAAAAACTATGATAAAAGATAAGTAATTTACAAAAAGAGAAGTTGTTACAAGGAATTATAAGATTTCTGAGAGAGGGATTATTTGGAAATCAGGGAAGGAAGCCATGGTGATGGCTGGGTTTTGGAAGAGGGGTAGGGTTTTTATTAAGAAGCCTTCTAGACTACTGGAGAAAGGTTGATGGTGTAATGCTGGGAAAAAATGTATATATAAAAACTCTATGTGTAACAGAAATGAAACTGTGTCAGTATCATCACTTTTGACTGAGGGCACAGAAAATCAATGGAGCCACCTACTTCTTTGAGAGTCAGTAGACACCTAAGCAGCATTTGCAAACAGAGCTTCTGAGAGCTAGTTCTGAGAGTTGACTTTACTCCTCACCTCCAGACAATGAGGGAGGTTAGAAAGACAACTGAAGATTAGAGAGGACTCCCATGGAGATGTCAGTGTCTCCCAGTAATCCCCATCCACCTGCAAGGACTGGGAACACAGAGTCAAGGGATTTCCAGAGAGGTCTTCATAGTACTAGGGGGGAGTGACTCGCCATGTAAGAAGCTGTGGGTACTGATCAGAGGCAGGAGAAAAGAAGAACCCAAGGCGCTGGCAGCTGCCTGCTAGTCCCCAAAACTTGCAACAAGATCAGAACTCTCAGGTGTTCCCTGTGACCAACTACAGGCCCTGGATGAAAACAGTGAGTCTGAAGCTATGTAAAATGCATCCCAAAAGAACTCCCGGAAGGAGAAAGCACATCTCCAGCATTCCAAGAGGAGACAGGAGGAAACATGAGTGGCCATCCTGTCATCACAGTGCAGTTCAATGTTTGCAAAAGAGCAATCCCAAAAACTACAGAGGCAGTCTGACCACCTCAAAACCCAAGAAGAAACTCTGACTCCTCCTAAACAGCCAGAGGGAATCATGGCCAGATGGTATCAGTGGAAGTCCCTGACTCCTCACCTTACCTGCTCCTCCCCCTGAGTGGTCCTGAGCTGGAGTTAACTGGGCTGGGGGATAAATGCATAGTGAAAAAGTGGGGAAAAATCATACTCCTATATCTTGCTACAGGTTTCCAAGCCACTTTGAGCTATAAAGAAGGAAAAGGCTTTAACTGACAATGAAATTTTGAAGTGATCATCATCATCATTATTATTAAGTTAACCTGTTAATATCCTAACTGACAGTATTCTCGAGAGTGACCACAGGATTTTGTTATGTTAGTGACTAAGACAAGTTGGGACTTGTCCTCAATACATCTGAGCAGCAAACAAACAGCACCTAAGAAAGGATCTCAATGGCCAATAGGGGCACTGAATACAATTGCTTCTGGGCCATGTATACTGCTCACTCAAGTGTTAGACACTGATTCATAACTTGAACTACAGTAATCATAATTTATATTAAGGTTACTGCTTAAAGACTGAAAAAATATATATATAGCTACGTACTGTTACATGCAATTATATAAATGAATCTTAAAAACATGTTGAGTCAAAGGAACCAGGCATATGCATATATGTGAATATACTAAAAATGATTGAATTATGCATTTTAACTATGTACATAGCAAGAAATATGTGAATTGTCAGTAAAGTTTTAAAAAGTCAGACATAAAAGAGAAAAAAGCAACATGACGATTTATATGAACTTTTAAAGGTAGAAAATTCAGTTTCAGTGGTGCTTGGTGAGTGGTAGGGGAAGGATTGACTGGAAAGAGGCATTAGGGAGATTTGAAGTTGATGAAAAAGTTCTTTATCTAGACTGCAAAATATAACAGCCTGACATGACTGTTAAACGTTTTTAAAATAAAAAATTAAATATCCATTTTTCATCCATACTATCCATATTTCAGACACCCAATAGCAACACACAAGTCGTGACTATTGTATTCAACAACACGGGATAGAATATTTTTATCATTGCTGATGGTTTTAATAGACAGTGATATTTTTTATTTGATTTCACTGGTGATTATGTGGGTCTCATTTGTCACAACACATCAAACTAAACCAGTAACATATACTAAAAATGGGAATTTTAGTATATATATGTAAACTACACCATAATAAAGTGATGGAAAACTTGGTTTTGAGAGAAAATGGCCCTGACAATACACTGTTGTCTGAGATTAACAGAGTAACTATGAAGGGAAGTAGATGGTGGCAAAGCAAGGACATCTGAGAAAAGTTTGAAGGTAGGGCAGATCTCCAGGGAAGGCAGGAAGATCTGATGTAGGACACTCTGCTCATACAGCAGATAGAAACGAACCACATTCACTCATCAGAGGTGAGCAGGCAAGATGTTTGAGACCTAGAAGAGATCTTTAGGGAACATGTATATCCTCCGTAAAGGGCGTCTTAAGGGAGAGATATTAGACATGACATTTCTAGAAGGTGCTCACAAAAGATCACTAAGTCAAAATTCAGGTGGTTTAAGAAAAAGCAACTTCAGTGGGACCAGCAGTGAGAACTGAGTGCCTCAAGGGTTAGAAAAAAATTCATGAGCCTGATCAGGGTCTGAACCTGAAATAAAAACACATTTCAAAGTTTATGCATTTGTCAAGCTAGTTTAATAGTGCAGGCCTTTTTCCTGGGCCCGTGGAATTCTGCATAGGGTAATGTTTCATATAATAGATATGAACTCAAAAACAGATGTCTGAGCATGTATTATTCATGAGGAGGTTATGGACAAACTATGCATACAGAGAAAGAGGTAAGTGAAAAGTTGATAGATGACCATGAAGTGGTAAGTATCCTGAGAAAGAACAGATGGAGGGCCTCCCAGGAGGTGCAGCGGTTGAGTGCTGGGTTGCGAAGCTGCCCACAGCCTCTGCAGCGGCAGTTCAATCCCCGGCTGCTCCCCGGCCACCGGAGGAGGGTCCCACATGGCGCGCAGACCTCTCCTGCCGCCCGCTGCTCCCCTCAGCAGTGTACTTCGGTCCCTCTGCCTGTTCTGTTCCCCGCTTTGGCTCTGGTGAATTCTCTCACCCTCCCGTGCTTCTGACCGTACCCAGTGCTTGTATTAATAAATAAATAAATCTTAAAAAAAAAAAAGAACAGATGGAAATGAACATGAATCGCTGTGGTTTTTATGGAAGGTCACTGTAAAGGGTATGTAAGTTTCTGATAGAGAGGCATAATTATGACTGAACTTAAAAGCTTTTCCCATTCATGGCTTACTAGGTCCTCAAAAGGCACACTTCTTGTTGACTCAAGCTACTTCATTTTCACTGTTTCCATTGCTACTGTCTGAGCCACCCTTTCTTTTCAAATCCTTAAACCTGAGTCCTGCTATCATTTCCTGTGGAAGACTTTCCTGAACCATTAGGTTGATTGTGTGTCCTCCCTTTCTCTTTGTTCTCACAACTGTGCTTAGTGCAATATTTAGGTTACTCTAAATTCCTTGAAGGAAAGATGTGTTTTATTCATTTTGTAATGCTTAGCACCTGGCCTGTTAACAAAATATAATAAAATCCAAAGAGAGAAAATTGTCAAAAAATCATAAATTTAATAGAAATAAGTTTGTCAGATTTAGCAAATAACATAGAGGACTCACAGTTAAATGTGAATATTAGATAAACAACAGATTACTTTTTAGCATAAGCATGACCCAAATATTGCCTGGGACATAGTTATACTATTGAAAGTTATTTATTGCTAAATTCAAATTTAACTAGGTGTTCTGCATTTTACCTGGTGAGCTACAGTAGAAATTTTCAGCAACTTAAAAATTATTTTAGTTTCTTTTATTCAAGGTGATCTCTTTAGAGGTATAGAGATACTCTGAGTCTTATAATTTTTTTTTTCATTTTCTTCATTTCTCTTTTTAAAGTGCTAGAGTTGTATTTATAATATTTATAATCTATATCAGGAGAAAAGTATCCTATAGCAAGAGAACCCTTTACCAGGAGAAAAGTGTTTTTAATTTGAAAAATAAAGTACAGGTTTTAAATTGAAGTTTTCAATTGATTGCTTCAAGGGTGAATGTGTACATTCAGTCTTCCACTGTAAATTACAGTATTCTCAAATGAAGTTACAGTTTTGGAAACATTTATGAATGTCCCACAAGCTCTAAAACACAACCTTCGAGAAAAAGATGAATAGAAAAGTACTGGCCAGTAGTTTGGAAACCTTTAATCAGCCTCATCTCAGTCATTAGCTTGAAATGTGAACTTGGCCATGGCACATAACTCATTTTTCTCATGTATAACATGAGAAGTGATTTTTCAATGATCTCAGAGGCCCTTTCTCCAACCCTAAAAGTCTATAATTGCAGAGGGCTGAAGCCATGGGACCGTGGGGAGAGAATGAGCACAGCCTGTGAATCAGCAAATCTGAGCCCCTCCCCAAGCCAAGTGGGAAACTGGGGAAAGTGTGTCTGTTCTTGAGGACCACAGAAAACCTCCACACACCCCAGTCCTTATGCCACTGAGCTTCGCATTCCCCATTGGGCTCATGTCCCTTTTGCTAGAGCCATCACAACAGACAAAAGAATGTCGGACAGGAAGAGATTGAGTCACTATGCTTAGTCCCTTTTGTCCTGAGCTACAGCCACATGGGAACAGAGTCCCTTCTCTAGCACACTGAAGCCTGCCTTCTGATTGCTGGTTTTTGGTTCATGACCCTTCCTTTTTTAAAGAAAAAAAGATTCCTAGAATGAACTACCATCTGGGAAGACCACATTTTCACAGGGATATGAACCTCTGTGAAATCTCAACATCAGACGATAATACAGTAACCCCAGTGTTCATCTGTGAAGATCATTCTGTTCCATGGAACCTCTTGAGCCTTGCTGTTGACTGTTTTTTTAGTTCCATCAAAGGATGTTTTATCATCCAACTTATTAAATGTCCATGTGAGGTTAAAGACAGAACAAAATGTCACTCAAGCCACTTGTATTATTCACCAGCAAATACCATGTACAAGGTACAACCCAAGTTAAGAGCGTGAAGAACAGAAAATACCTGTCCTCTGGATGAAGAGAGTTGGAGAGGAGATTTATGAATAAGCATCAAAAGAGAGAAAATAACCCCACCCTCATTGTCACCAACTCTCGTTTTCAGAGTTTAGACAGGACAGTATAGCTATGGATACCGTTATGGTTAACCTATTATAGAAATACAATGCAATTCCACCCAGAATAAAGAAAGTAGATAATACACAGATGGGGCAAATATGAGTATGTTTTCAGGATCATCTTGTGATTTGGATTAGTCTGGTTCAAAATGAACTGTCATCTAGATTGGAAACCCTTTTTTCCCTCCTTAAATGAGCAGCGTTTACCCATAAGATACAGATTCTGAAGTATAAATAAAACCACAACAAACTAAGTAATGCACTTGGCCATCTCCTGATCTGGGGATGGTCATTTGGAATTACCTTTTTATTCCAAAAAGGAATAAAAGGTTACAGTTTGGTGGCTTTGCAAAAATGAAGTTAGACATACAATTACCATAACATAATTCCTCAAAATGTAAAAATAGAACTACCATAGCAATTCCACCGTTAGGTATATACCCAAAAGAAATGGAAACAAATACTTATATGTGAAATGCTCACTGTACAATTATTTACAATGTCCAAACAGGGGAAATCACCCAAGCATTTGACAGATGAATGGACAAACAAAATGAGGTAAAGACATATCTAAAATGTGTATTTTACCATGAAAATGAATAAAGTTTGTATTTGTGTTTCAATATGGATGAACCTTGAAAACATTATGCTCAGGGAAATAAGTGTCACAGAAAGAGACCACATGTTTTCACTTTCATGAAATATCTAAAGTGGATTCATAAAAGACAGAAAGTAGACCTCAGTTTACCAGCAACTAGAGAGAAAAGGGAACAGTGAGTTATTACTTAATGGGTACTTAAAGTTTGGGGTGATGCAAGGGATTTGGAATTATAGATAGTATGATAGCTATAAATCTTTGTGAATTATTGCCATTGAATTGTGCACAGAAAATTGGTTATATGGGTGAATTTTCATAAAGGAAAAGTAAGGAGGGCTGATGTGCACCACCTACCAGCCTATGGAATTGGAGAAATCAGGTCTTGATTTTTCAAGGAGGTACACACTTTTACCAAGGGGGTGTCTGCAGGTACTGCAGGGACAATAGTGGCACAGTCCTGTGACCTTACTTTCCTCCCAGGTACTTTCCCTCAGGCCTCAACGCTGAGGAGCTGTCTCTGTTAGTGAACACCGACCTCTTACGTGGAGTGGGTAGGTACACAAGGTATGTTTTAATCAGTCACAAATAATCCCAGTAGACTTTTAAAATATATTGTTGAAATCCAACTGCACTCTTATGCTATAAACATAGCATTTGTGCCAAAATTCAAACTTAGTCACTGTAATCAAGTTGCATCCTCAGGTCTATATTTAAAACCCATAGGCTTCAATTAATTTAGGGGACACACTGCTGGCCAAATGGAGAATGTTGGTTGAAATGTGACTTTTTTTTGCAGGGCCAAGACCCCAGAGTGGACTGTTAGAACTGGGTAGGATAAAAATATAGGAGGGTTTAGACAAAAGTTCAACGCGGACTCTAAGTAGCAGGGGATTGGAGATGGCTTGGGTTTTGAAGAGGAAGTCCATTTTAGGCTCTGATCTATACTTGGGAGTATTTTTTAAATGTTGACTTTGTCTTGCCTTTTAATTTTGAATAACATCCACCAAAGTCTACTCCAAAACAATTCTAATTACTCTTGGTCTTGGCTTAGACTAGCCACAGAATACTGTACTAAAAAGGCACAAAGAACCTTCACTCATTCATTCACTGTTTCACTCATTTATTCACCAACTGTCAATAAATACATGCCAAGCACGTTCTACCTAAAAATACCTCTGCTTCCACATGTGATTAGCAATGTAAATTTTAACTGAGAGTGTTTGGATAATTTGCCAAAAGATCCAAACCTTATCTTACCATCCAAGTTAGTTGACTTATCATAAATATCTGCCTAAAATTAAGAGTATCTAGGAGCAGGAGGTAGGACATGCTTTTATAAGATTGATATCTTTCATATTTCAGTTTAATTTGAATTCAGCAACACATTATTTTATTCATTTCTAGGTCACAAAACTTGAGCAAAACATTTCCCTCTTGCCTTTCATTAATTTGGTTCATAAGCATGGTCTTTCTGTTTTTTGGCTAATCTATAATGGCTTTTATACAGCTGTTGCAATAAAGGAAGTTTTAAAACTGCAAAAAGGCAGTCATTAGATCATGCAAGTTAATGAAGAGAGTTCTGAAAATATTTTTTAAAAGGTTCAGCTAATCATACTAACAAAATAAAAGGTTCATCTAGAAGTTATTTTCAGTGTTTTCTTTTCCCCCAAAACCTTGGAGACTTTGTTTTACTTTTCATATGAATGGAGAAAACAAATATTGTCAAATCAAAATGTATGCTCTCCAAGGCATGCACAATGGGGCAATACTGACATTTAGGAAGATTAATTTTTTATTGTGCAAGGCAGTTCTGTGCATTGAAGAGTCAGGGTTATTACTCTCCCTGCCTGACCTCCACCCACTAAAGGTCAATGGCATACCCTCAGTTACCGAGACAATTAAGACATTGCAAATAATTCCTAAGGACTTCTTAAGGAGGCAGAGTTCATCCAGACAATACAAAGCTATTGGAATTCTCCAAAGATCTCCTAAATATATTCACAGGGCACAAGAACTAAAGAGAATTAAGTCTGAAAAACTTGTTTGTGGTCTATCTTCATCTCAAGTGGCAGCACATGAAGTTTTCTTTATTATGAGGAGTGGACGAGAGGAAGAGACAAGACGAGAAGTGTTCATCTGCCTCTGAGTCAAAAACAACTTTATACAGGATAGGATAGAACAGCATGGAATTCCTTCTCTGAAACAGTGCTTCTCAATCTCCTTATTTGTACACCAAACTCTAGAATTTGATTACCAGAACTTTTATTAATCAAACTATAGTGATACACCAATTGTGTCTACAAGAGCATCTGTGGTTGTCCCAATTGTCATGTGGATGCCTTTCAAAGGGACTATTTCAGGACAACTGCCTTAACTGTACCTCTTACATACCAACAAAGCAAAAGTTCTTGAATATTCCAGGAATGACAGCCCACCATTGGCAATGACTTCATTTGTTAAACATTTTATCTCCTAACAGCAAGTTGGTCCCTACTCTTCACTGTCTTTCTTGATCCATTATGTCAGTCAGGATGTCACCAGGCATTCTGATAATGTCATAATGATCCAGATTGTATATTTTACATGATGGTCTAAATTTAGCAGTATCCCCAAGAAAGACTTACAGTTTCCTAGAGTTCTATAGCACTGATTAAAAACTATGCTTTTCTAAAAATGACCTCCAATGGTGATTTTTTAAAAAAAATAAATTTACTTTGAGGATTGTGCAAGCATAATAATATTAGCAAGTACATGTTATTTTCATGGTCATTCTAAGTGTCTCCCAGGAGTTCTTCCACCATATGGGAAACTTAGAAGACAACATAAATTGATTTAAGGGCTCAGTCAATATACTGGACTAAGTCTTTCCTATCTGTGCTTCATGACACACATCCTGGTTAGTCCAGGACAGTTCCTGTCTCATCTGTTCTCTAGATGTAATTTTTAATAGCATTCCCTTTCATTCTAAAATTTGTATGATTTTCTGACCACTCTATTAAAGTCATTGGTAGATAGATGACAAGGTCACCAATAAGAGATCTCGAAAACTAATTTGGGGAAATAAACAATCAAGTATTTTTGCAATGTCTGTAAGCTAGAAAAGTTTAAACATTACTATATTTTAGTATATATTCTAAATATAAAATGTTAGTATATTCAAAGGTAAAGATGGATCTTATCTCCAAATTAAAATAATCCAAAGGGGTAGAACAACAGAATTTAGGACAGTTCCATTGAATTTTACTGAGCATTTACTATATTAATACTTTATTAGTGTGCTGGTTTTTAGAGAATGAGGGGGAAAACTATTATATTTCTTTTCTTTTTTTATTGATTAAACTTTATTTTCTTACATTGTTGTTCATTTTTGTACAATGTTTGATTTCTCCCCCTCAGGTCTAATCCTGACAAATCTCCCACCACATCACTCGTGAACCATCACTATAGTCCCTTGTGCTCTTGCCTCCCCTGTTTTGACCCATCTCCTTCCTCCTCCCCTGCTGTATGCCCTAGATATATAGTTTGCCTGCAAATTTTTTGACCCTTTGTTCAGTTTCCCTATATTCTTCCTATAAGTGAAACCATCTGATATTTTTTGAAAAAAGCTATTACTACTGTACTTGGGGACCTTAAATTCTGTCCACACAAATTAGTGGAGCAGACAGAATCTCAAGCAGAATTTTAGTATGCCCTGTGGTACAGCAGCCAGTCCGTTTCCTACTTGTGAACCTTGGGAGAGTCAGCAAATTGTTTTGAAAATGAGTTTTATGGGGACCTCCCTGGTGGAGCAAGGGGTTAAGCGCTGCACTATGAAGCAATCCATTGCCTCTGCAGCATGAGTTCGATCCCCGGCTGGCCAGGGAACAACCCACATGGCGAGGGCAGACCTCTCCTGCCTTGCCCGCTGCTCCCCTCAGCAGTGTATTTTGGTCGGTCTGCCTGTCCTGTTCCCCACTCTGTCTCTGGTGAATCCTCTCACACACACACACACCCTCTTCCCGCAGCTCTGTCCTGTGCCCCAGCTCTTGTATGCATAAATAAATCAATCTTAAAAAAAAGAAAAAGAAAATGAGTTTAATCATGAAAAATCAAGTGAATACTTCTCCCCTAGGCTAATTCTACTCAACAAGCCCCTCCTGATAGTTTCCTATAGGCCTTGTATGGTAAATGGCTATGAGAGGAAATGAATATTAAAAGAGATGGCATGTGGTAAACAATGAAGGTTAAAGGTATGTATTATAATTCCAATGCATTTGATGTATCAATTATAGAATAGCACACAACAAAGGGCCATATGACCCCTAAAGAGGGGTCCTCAGGCTTATTAAAATGGGAAAGAGGTACTGTAAGCCTGACTTCCTTTTTTATTTTATTTTATATATTTTTACATCATTTTTCATTTTTGCACAATGTATGCATTTTCATCTTGATTATATTCCCCATACAATTCCCACCTGCCTTATTTTAACCCTACTTCCTCCTCTCCCAACCCCCCTCTCCCCCGCCCCATGTGCCTCTGGTTTATAGTTGCTTGTTGATTTTGATTTTTACTTTATTATAATTAGTCTTTTTCCTGGTCCCTTATTTAGGTTTTCTAAATTCCTGTTATGAATGACACCATCCGGTATACCTCACACCATGCACAAAAACGAACTCAAAATGGATTAAAGAACTAGACATAAGACCTGAAACCATAAAATATATAGAAGGCAATATAGGCAAAACACTACATGACATGCACGTCAGCAACATCTTTAAAGACTCATCACCCAAAGCAGTGGTAGCAAAGGCAAAGGTAAACAGCTGGGACTACATCAAATTAAAGAGCTTCTGTACAGCAAAAGGCTGACTTCTTAGAATAGCTGAATCTTGATGATGAGTTAAAGTTGGTCATGTTAGTAAAAGAGATGAAAGATATCGATGCAGACAGAAGATATGAAAAGGTGATGTCTCATGGGGTGCTAGTGGAAAGACAAGTGATGTGCTAATACATTTCAAAGCAGGAAAATTGACAATAAGGAAAAATCCAGCTAAGAAGATTGGGTTGCTCCTTCAGGGAACTAGGGAGCTACTGAGGGGTTCTGGCAGGTCAGTGACATAAACTAACATTTTAGACCAATATTTCTGAGAGTATGGAAAAATGAATAATACAGGATGGAGAAAAGGTTTGGAGGCTGTTACACATATGCTATATTCTACTACATATACACCATAAAATAAATATTGGGAAGAAATATTAGAAAATGTAGTGTTTGTTTCCCCTTCCAATTCTATTTTCATGTCCTATATGTTTAAAAAATAGATTCCTTGTAGAAGTTATGGTCTTAAGTAAATAGGAAAGGTTCTGACTTTCATTTCACCTCTAGAAGTTAAGCTCATTTGACATTTCCTTTCATCTTAGCTAATGTCTTAAGTAAAGAACTAACCCTAACTACAGAACCACACAATGCCACCGTAAGTTTGTGTTCCTGGGGCAGACTGTTGCCTTGGTTAAAATACACATAGCAAGCAGCTCTTGTAAGTGTAATGAAGTTCAGGTAGGTTGCTCTCAAATGCAAGCAAATGACATAAAGGACTGAGTTTTGAGTTTCAGTTCAGATATACTTAGATATAAAAAAAAAAGGAAGAAGAGGAAATAGGGTGAGTGTAAGCCACCACACAGGAGATATTAGATTTGTTTAATCTTTATTTACCATCTGACTTTGAAAAATTCCTATCTGCTCTGAGTCTCAGTTTTCTCATCTGTTAAAATGGATATAAATCTTATCCTTCAGGAAGAAGAAGACAAAGAATTGGGGCAGGGGGAGAAAAATAAAGAGTATAGGTCTAAGAGCAAACCTTAAAGATTATCTAAGGAAGTAAATACTATGAAAAAAGTTTGAAATATTACACAAATGTGTAACAGTTTTAAACTTCCTCTTCAGTTGATGTATATTTTAACCTTTGAGCTAATATGTTAAGGGGAGATTTTAGCTCTTATATTTAACCTTATTTGTGGTCTCCCCTGGATTCCTGCTTCCAGTGTGGCAATAAAACTCCATATGTATGGCTGACACCTCATTATCTTTCATAAACCTAGTTCTCTCTCCCATCTCCTTAGTATAGATGTCTAGAGTTCATTCTTTGTTCCCTCAGCTACTGTGCCCTATGCTTAGTTATTTAGCTACTGGTTCCATTTGCAACATCATATATATATATATATATATATATATATATATATTTATATATTACATATTTGCTGCCTTTATTTACGACATTACTATCTTCCATCTTTTATAATTTACAAAGCCTCCTGATGTTCTTGTTCTTGTCTCATAATTGTATATATTGTTATAACAACTAGTCAAATGCCAGGACTTTGCTTTATACTTTCTTTAATTCTAACAATTTAAATTTCGCATATGGATTGGAAATACAGTGGGTCATTCAACAAAGACTTGTTCAAAGTTTTGTTCAATTGTCAGGATGATCAAACTTTCCCCCATATATTTCCATGAAGATACAGAAGATAAATGTGTTTATGTGTTAAGAAGAAATTTTAGCTCTTATAAGAAATTATAAGAGATTATTTCAGATGAAAGGCCATCAAGCATCTTCCCACAATTACTTATTTATAGCTTTAGAAGCTTTTAGCAAAGCACAAATCAGCATCTTCAATTAGGTCAAACAAGTTCTACATTTATGAAATATGGACGCCAGTATGTAAAGAACAGCTGGTAGGAACAGCGCCTATGAAAACCTGTAGGTGTTGTACAACCATATTAAGGGAGTGGCTGCAGTTTAAGGAAAATCATAAAGACTGATTCCCAGTGAGACTCAACTGTAGTGAACTTGAAACCTATAAAGTTTTTCTTACCTATAAAATAAAAAGGTTGAATCTGACACTGAGTTCCTGTCCAACTATAACATTCTATGCAGTCAGGCAAGTAACAAGTGATTAGAAATTGTGTTACCCACATGGAAAACCGAGCATTTGATGAAAGTATTGTAAGACTCAATAGACTCAAGGCAACATTAAAGCTCAACATTTCAATGTCAACAAAATGCTATAGCTGAACGAAGTAAACAATTAGAGACTAAAGAAGACAGCCAGTATACATTTCTTTCTGCCACAACAACTGAAAGGTATTGAGAGACAGACAGACAAATACTAACTCTGTGCTATATGATGGTGGTGGGTATTTTTTTTTAAGAAGGTCCAGGGCAGCTCATACTCAGAATAGAAAGAAAAGTGAGCTATCTTGATAATATTCTTGATAAACCGCAGAGATAAGAGACAGCCACAAGGGTGTTTTAGAACCACTTTGGTATCAGTAGATCTCCTGACATAGAATGTAGAGATTTAGAGACCTCAGAAACCTCTAGTGTTCAAACTTGGGCCAAAAGAATGGCCTATTAGATTTGAGTCTGTCAAATACCTTTCAAAAATAACATTCAATATGATACTGGTTTGTCAGTTGCCATCGACATTTTGTGTCTAAAAAAAGTAGAGAAGGGCATAAATTTCATGAATTTTAATGTATGCGAAAGGGCTCAAGGGTTAATCAAAGAAAAATGAGTGGAAAAGTATTGATGGCATCCAATTTCCATGTCCAAAGGGGCAAAATGAATTCCCAATGTCACACTGGATTGTTTGGTGGTTTAGAAACAGAGCCATTGTAAATAGTGCTGCTATAAACATAAGGGTGCAGGTGCCCTTTTGAGATAATTCTGTGTCCTTTGGGTAAATACCTAGGAGTGGAATTGCTGGATCATATGGAAGCTCTATTTTTAGTAGGTCAAGAAATATCCACACAGCTCTCCATAGTGGTTGGACCAGTTTGCACTCCCACCAGCAGTGCAGGAGAGTTCCTTTTTTCTCCACATCCTCGCCAACATTTGTTGATGCTATTTTTTTTGATATGTGCCATTCTCACTCGTGTAACCCAAATGTCCAAAAATAGATGACTGGATCAAGAAGACGTGGTACATATACACAATGGAATATTACTCAGCAATCAAAAAGATAAACTCATGCAATTTGCAGCAACATGGATGGAGCTGGAAGGGATCATTCTCAGCGAAATAGGCCAGAAAGAGAAAGAAAAATACTGAATGGTCTCACTCATAGCAGGAATTAAGAAGAACTAAATAAGGGACCAGGAAAAAGACTAATTATACTAATTATAATAAAGTAAAAATCATAATCAACAAGCAACTACAAACCAGAGACACACTATGGGGAGGGGAGGGATTAGGGTCAAAATAAGGGGGGAGGATTGTATGGGGAGTATAACCAAAATGAAAATGCATACATGGTGCAAAAATGAAAAATTATGTAAAAATATCTAAAAGAAAATAAAAAATAAAAAAAATTAAAGTATATAGAAACAGTATTAAGTTAAAATGCAGGCAGCAAAACTGGATGTCTAGTATTATTACTACTGTAGAAAATTACACATAGAAAAAACTTGAAGGAAATACATAAAAAATGAACACAGTCATTATCTTAGCTGGGTTAGTAAAGGATAATGTTGCTTTCAAATAGAAAAATGTATACAAATAAAATGAACCTGGGGATTTTGACTCAAAAAAAAAAAAAAATAGAAACAGAGACAGCCTAGAACCCAGGTTTTCTCAAAGTGCAGAGGACAGGTGAGCATCACCAAGTTCCTGCGGTAGAATGAAATTATATTGCTGCTACTGAGCATCTTATATCTCATCTCTTCTGGACACCTAGGTTTTCTTCCTTGAAGTAGCAGCCAACACTTGGTTCAGGAGGCAATCAGCTCCAGTAATTTCTCTCTGGAGCCAGGCCCCGTAGCAGCAGTAACTTTCCACATCCCTTTTCCAACTACTTCATGTCCCTCAATGCTCAATTCTGAATGGCTAATTTTTATTTTTGTGTAGTGAGTCTAGGCAATGAACTCATCCTAGATGTTTATAAAACTCCTTCAAATACCTATTTGGACCATCACTCAATTAAATATGCAGATAGAAAAAGTTCAAATGATGAAGCTATCTGATACACACCAGGCACAAGGAATTCAGTTCTACCAAATCCTAACAGTGGGGAGCCATCTCTAGATGCTGAGCCCAGCATTTGTTTAAAATATGGCTAGCTTCTATAGATACAACTCATCATTTTTCCAGTGTGCTGTGACTTGCTTTCATGGCTCAGTATCAAGATGGAGAAGGTTACAAAGTCAGGTATATAAAACATTCCCCAAACAAGCTGCTCCCCATGGTCAGCATTTACGTGACTTGACATCATCACACCATGACATCGTCCCCAGTGGTGCCAGAGTTGTAAGAATGACACCACAACCCTGAGAGCATGGACTTCCTGGCAATGGGATGTGACACTTGTTTCCAGAAGCTGCATCAGTGTTGAAATGACATCCAAAGACTTAAGAGAGGGCTGGATATGAGACATGCTGAGAGTCTCTGAATAAATCAATGCTGTCCCTCTCCCTCATGAGCTCTATAGAAAAAGTGGGTAGATTCCAACTTAGTTACCATGGGCAGAGAATGAGCTATGACATTTTGGAAATGGCATCTATTTGCATTAAAAATACACAAGCAGGGCCTCCCCGGTGGCGCAGCGGTTGAGCGCTGGGTTGCGAAGCTGCCCGCGGCCTCTGCAGCGCCGGTTCGATCCCCGGCTGCTCCCCGGCCACCACAGGAGGGTCCCACATGGCGCACAGACCTCTCCTGCCGCCCGCTGCTCCCCTCAGCAGTGTACTTCGGTCCTTCTGCCTGCTCTGCTCCCCGCTCTGGCTCTGGTGAATTCTCTCACCCTCCCGCGCTTCTGACTGTACCCAGTGCATGTATAAACAAAAAACAAACAAACAAATAAATAAATAAAGCATGCCTCTATTAAAAAAAAAAATACACAAGCAAAGGAGAAACTCTAGCAGAGGTTCCCCGTTTGGTTAACAGGAATACACATCTTAACTGCCCAATCCCAAGGAATCAGCAATGTTGTATTTGTTAAGATTTCTATTTTATTGGATGATACTAACAAGTGATTCTTTTGGCCACAAAAAAGTGACATTAAAACCTGTCTTTAATTCATTTGCCCTAAAATGATGTGATTACATGTCCCAGTCCTTGAAGTCATGTGGTTATGAACTGGAAACTATGTAGTATGTCACATTCAACTAATTTTCCATCATTAAACAACATAACTTAGGTGCTTCCTTCTTCTAAGTAGCCTATATGCTTACACGCTCCTCCAAAAAGCTAAGAGGAAGTTAAGAGAAGAAGTAAAAGAGGCCGAGATTCTGTATAGGCAGGAAAGGCAGGAGGGTTGGGAGAATGGGGTAGCCACTCCAAAGAGAAAGGAGTCCCCTCACTCCAGAGAGGACAAATTTTTCTCCAGAAAACTTTTACATCATTTTATTTTTGTGGGAAAACAAGAATGAGTATAATCAAAGTAAGGGTGATTGTCAAAGTTTTAGGTCCATATGCTGATGAAATAGAGGTGAACAATTAGGCTTTTTTTTGTTTGTGTGGATGAAGAATCATGATCTGGGAGAACAGATCCTGGTTTGGGCCTTATCTTTACTCCATGTGGCAGTTTACTAGCTTCTTCCGAGTTCAGATGCTTCCTCATAAAATGAACAATTCCCTGCCCTATTTTTATCACAGGAGTATGGTGGATCCAATAAGGTAACAGATGCAGAATTTGTTTGAAAAACCAAAGAACCACATGCAAATATGTTCTCAATTGTATACATTAGTTAATATTTCATTACCTTTGAGTTAAAATATGGAATGAAGTGAAACTTTTTAAAAACCATTAATTGGATCCTCATACTTTTACTCTAAGACAAAAGAAAGGAAAATCTTGGAAGCTTGGAAACTCTTAGTCCTACTTGAGTTTGATGACTGGTAAAAGTATCTGTTACATGGTTTACAGATCTGTTTATTATATGCACAAGTCAAACAACTGTATGAAGTTTTGTTTTTTGAAACTTTATTTGAGCATCTTATCTGGTCCATAAGAACACAGTGTTCATTAGAGGAGGCATTACTAAAACCTTTTCTGACAAATGTATTTGATTAACATCCTTGATTGTATTTGCAGTGCTCAATGGCTTATGGGATTGGAAGTATAGAGATAAAATCTTAACACTCACAAAAAGCTGTTAAGAAACTCAAGGAGAAAGCCTGAGAGGTTTTGATACAGAAGTATAAGGCAATTCCAGGCAGGAGTTCATTCACCTCCAAATCATAGCATAGAGGCTCAAGACAGTTCAAGGACCAAAAGTTGTCATTTACCTAAAGATGCCTGCAGCCGGCAGGAGAAAAGCAAGAGACATGCCTAGCCATCTGCTCACAAACTCCAAACTGACAAGCTGCTTATTTTCTTAGATTTGCTCTGGCAGAAATGAGGTTATACATAGGGGAACATGTAATTTGTTGTCCAAATTGCTACACTATTGAGAGCAAGAAGGAGTGCTACCAGTGATTAAGCCCAGATGAAGATGTGAACAGTGTGCCCCAGGCAATCCACACATATATTCTCCCTAGTTGCATATTTTATTGTTTTTAAGATATTAATGACTGAATTAAGAAACATATCCTAAATGTCTGTGTGTGTTCCTCCCTCCATATTCATATATTGAAACCTAATCCGCAATGCGATGGTATTTGGAAGTGGGTCTTTGGGAGGTAATTAGGTCTCAGTGGAGGAGCTCTCAGAGATGGGGCTAGAATCCTTGGAAGCAGAGATCAAAGAGCTCCGCCAGGTGAGGATACAATGAGGTTGTCAGTGTGAAATCTGAAGGATACTTTCATCAGAACCTAATCATGCTGGCTCCCTGGAATGGATCTACAATCTCTAGAAGTTTGAGAAATAAATTTTTGTTGTTTATAAGCCACCCACTCTATGGTGCTATGCTAAAACAGCCCCAAATGACCCAGACATATATTTTTTAATCTCCAGAGAATTTATTTATTAAAGTAGAATATAATGGATCAACTTGGGGAAATGAGAGAAAAATAACTTTCTAGTTTCCCCCACTTCCTGAAAGAATCAATTCTAAGGAGTTTGAAAAACATCTTTTAAAATTCAAAATCATAAGTTTAGAATCAAAAATTAGCATTGAATTCTAACTATTCTTTCCTAGTTGTGTGACTGCAGGCTAAAAGATCTTCTCAGGACCTTAGTTTCCTTATCGATAAACATGGGGAAAGAATTGTGTGACTTAGAGGCTTGTTTTGAGGATTAAATGAGCTAATACAGTAAAGTACTTATCTAAAACACCAAATGTTAGGCTGTAGTATTAGCACTGCAATGCAAGCTCTAGAACAATATCTGTCACAAAAAAAAAAAAAAAAAAAAAAAAGTCCCCTGTCCAGTGTTGGCTCTTCTCATGATTCTCCATGTGTCTCTGGCCATTTGACTAACACCTACCCTCCCTGTTAGCCTGTTTTCCAAGCTGCCTAGACCATAATCTGACCATAACCTGTCTTTCTGCCATGCCCTACCTTGTCTCACAGACTGAAATAAAAATTTAGGATGTTCAAAGAAGCTTAAAATATGTTTTAAAAGGTGATCAATAAACATTGTACTGATGGCTATTTGCTTTTGCTGCTATTTGCTAAGTAGATATTAATAACTTCATATCAAGAAGGCCTGATATTCACACTAGACAGAACCACTGTCTGCCTTGGGTTCCTCTGCCATCTTCTAAAGGGGTGAAATATTATCATAATTGCTGTTAACATATAAATATGGATTTTGTTCTTCAAATCACCTTTTCTCTTGCTTTATGTGAGTCGAGTGTCCTAATTGCCCAGGATGAGTTGGTTTATAATCTATGTGGTATTTTCCTTGGGATAAACTTCAGAGCATCGGCTAAGGTGTTCTATGCAGGGCACCAGCTGATGGTCTCTGGTCACATAATCATCGATGTTCTGATAACAGAATATCAGCTAATACTTGATTGTACTTTTTATTCAAGTATTTTATTCCTTATTAACTATGGATTGCCTAGACTTAGAAAAATATGCTACCACTCTTCTCAAATGATGACAGAATAAAAATGTACTTTTAAATCACTCTGAGTAGCTTTGAAAGAACTGAACAAGAGCAATGAGAGCAGACATCACCACTCCTCTACATAAGGTTGAGGCCAGGGAGGAGGCCCTGCATGGAATCAGGAACAAAATGTTTGTAAGAATCACTCTAAGAACTTACAGTAATGAGGGGAGTGCAGCAAGTTCTCCCTAAGGGGAATTATCCGAGTGTGACTCACCAACATCCTGAGAAAGTCATTTACAGAATGAACTATTACAGCCTTATGAAGGAGTTGAAAATGTGCCACAAATCAGGTCACTCCACCACCCACAACCCCCTTCTATTTTGCAGCTTTGATCAATTATTGGTAATGGAGATCGAGTTGCCTTTGAGTCAGTGTGATAATGACAAAGAAACTAACTCCAAAGCTCTTTAGAAAATTACCCCACTCAGCAGGCTGTGTGTATGTGAGGGCAGATGGCATATGGACATTCTGTTCAATTTCGCTGTGAATCTAGTTTCTCTAAAACAAAGTCTATCGCACACTTTAAAGAATTCTTTATTTCAGGTACTAGTAACAGCTTCTATGACCAGAAGTTATAAAGAAACATTAAGAAAAAAGTCAAATGGAGAAGAACACTAAAAAGGGAAATGTAAATAGTTGAAATAAATTCTTATATAAATTAGGGGTGGATAGGAGCAGGGGTAGGAGGTTGAGGGCCAATAACCATGATCCAGGAAAAAAGCCTGAAATCAGAACATTCTTACTACATCACTGATATAATCACGAATAGTATATTCAGGTTCTCGGTTCATTTTCAAACCTGAGCACACATCAAAGTAGTTCATATGAAGGTCACTTTCCTTGCACATATCCTGCTAGCAAGTATTCTAGGATACTGTGCAAGTATTCTAGGATAATTCTGAAGCTCTCTTACTATACATTGTCCTATCTAGTAAAATTTTCTTTACTTGATGTGCAGATAATGGCTTTTCTAGAAATTCACAGCAAATATCAGTTACATTTATTGTTCATTAACTTTAAAATACCTAATGTTTCATAAAAGTGAGGCAAATATAATATACAAGTAATTTAAAAATACCTTTCAAGTTATTTACAAGAAGGTACATCTTGGGTAAAGATTCAAAATCTCTATGAGGTATCAAAAATGACTTTTGTGCTCTCATTTCTTTTTTAATAATATAGCTTTACCTACACTTGCAAATATTCATCCTGATTTCAATACAAATACATAAAAATGATCATGACTCGTTTTCAAAACAAGTCATATGTGACAATCACAGCCCACATTTGCAGTATTAAAAAGCAATGCAGTCTAATTACAGCACTTTTAGGATACTGAAATGTGACGGGTAACTCAAATCTCATGTTAAATATAATGTACATGGGGCCTCCCCGGTGGCGCAGCGGTTGAGCGCTGGGTTGCGAAGCTGCCCGCAGCCTCTGCAGCGCCGGTTCGATCCCCAGCTGCTCCCCGGCCACTGGAGGAGGGTCCCACATGGCGCGCAGACCTCTCCTGTCGCCCGCTGCTCCCCTCAGCAGTGTACTCCGGTCCTTCTGTCTGCTCTCCTCCCTGCCCTGGCTCTGGTGAATTCTCTTACCCTCCCACACTTCTGACTGTACCCAGTGCTTGAATAAATAAATAAATAAATAAATAAATAAATAAATATTTTTAAAAACAAATAATATAATGTACATGAATTTACTGAGTAAAGAATATTGTGGATTTTTTTTTAAAAAAGCTAGAAGGATTGTGATAGGAAATGATCCACATATTGTGTTTTATTAAAAAATCTAATCCAGTTTATCATCAACTCCTAATTCAGAAAATATTTCTGATATTGTAGTAAGGGAACCTTACAGTCTTTGGCAGGCTTTACTTGTGTCCCAAAATGTTCACCTTGAAACACTAAATGGCTTCCCTGCACTGCCACCCTGTGGAATATTCAGAGAAGACAGACTGGAAATAATATAACTTGATAAGTGAATATCACCACTACTCTGGGATACTGAACTTTCCGTTACTTAGTAGACTACATGAAATTTTGTAGAAGTTCAAATAAAATGGCTTCAGAATCTATTTCTGTGACAACATTATACCTTAGAATTCCCGAGTACTATCCAAGAAATTGAAAAATCATTGATGTTCCATTTTTTTGACTGATCAGAAAATGTTTTGTGTGAATTTGGATCCTTTTCAAGCATGTTTATTTTTCTTCCAAATAGGACCATACAACTCTGAAAATGTCCAACAGAAGTAACTGAGGTAGTTAGTGCATGAAGCAGTAAACTCCAGTTACATCTTACTGAAAAGTTTTTGCAGTCACCTCTTCTGTCTCTGTGAACCAAACTCATTTCTGGGAACTGTGAGAAATATTATTTTAAGAGTGATAACTGGAATAGCACAGGAAACTAGGTGCTTTGCAAAGAAGTTCATAATTCTGTTTTTAATAGATTGTTCACTGGCATTATAAGATATCACAGAATTATGGATTGAATTTTTTTATTCTTCATGTTGGCTGTTGGAATGTTTATTTCTGAATATTGATAAGAAAATTTTATTCTCCTTTTAATTTGATGGAAATGATGTCTTACATTGGGGATAATGATCCATCTATCAGAAAAACAGGTAATTGATGTTCCTCAATGCAAGTATAGCTGTCTCAATAATTTTTCTGACTTTCAGCCAAAAGTTTTCCTTATAAAATCTTTTCTCCAGATGAGCTCTGTCACCATAGAGGCCTTTCTCAAAAATCTTTCTCAGGTAAAGCTTGTAGAATGTGCAAGAAAAACTCTTACGATTCAATAATTAAAAGATAAATGACTCGGGCCTCCCCGGTGGCACAGTGGTTGAACACTGGGTTGCGAAGCTGCCTGAAGCCTCTGCAGCATCGGTTCGATCCCCGGCCACCGGAGGAGGGTCCCACATGGCGCACAGACCTCTCCTGCCCCCCGCTGCTCCCCTCAGTAGTGTATTTCGGTCCTTCTCCCTGCTCTGCTCACCGCTCTGGCTCTGGTGAATTCTCTCACCCTCCCGCGCTTGACTGTACCCAGTGCTTGTATAAATAAATAAATAAATAAATAAATAAATAAATAAATAAATAAATAAATAAATAAATATTTTTTTTTAAAAAAAGAGATAAATGACTCAATTTAAAAATGAACAAAGGATCTGAATAGGCAGTCCTCCCAAGAATATAAACAGAAAATAATCAACGAGTACATGAAAGATGCTCAAACATCATTAGATCTTAGGGAAATGTAACCAAAATTATAATGAGACACCATTGTCACACCCACCAGGACACTTATGATCAAAAATATATGTATAATAAGTGTTGGCAAGAATATGGAGAAACTGAAACCCGCACCTATTGCTGACAGAAATGTAAAATAATACAGCCACTTAGAAAATAGGTGGCCAGTTCTTTAAAATATTTTATATACCATAACTTTCCTATTCTACTTCTAGGTATATTTAGAAAAGAATTAAAAACATTTCCTCACAAAAACATGTACATGAATGTTAGTAGCAGCATTATTCCTAATAATCCCAAAGTAGAAACAATCTAAACTTCATCAACTGATGAATGGATAGATATATTTATTCATATTCATGCAATAGATATATTCATACAAAAGAATATTATTTGGTCATTAAAAAGAATAGAGTACTGACACATGCACAATGTGGATAGGTTTTGAAACATTATGCTAAGTCAAAGAAGACACACAAAAAAACAAATATTGCATAGCTACATTTACATGAAATGTCTAAAATAGATAAATCCAAAAAGACACAAAGTAAACAACTGGCAAGGGCTCAAAGAATGAAGAGTGACTGCTAATAGTCATGGGATTTTTTTTCTGGAGTGATGAAAATACCCTAATATTAGATGATGTTGATGATTGCACAGCTTTGTAAATACACTATTGACAATCTGTCTTACGATTTGCAAATATGTCTCCCCCATGGGTTGACTTTTCACTTCCTTGATGGCGTCCCTTGAAGCACAAAAGTTTTTTTTTTTAATATTGATGAACTCAAACTATATATTTTTTCTTTGGTTGCTGTGTTTTTGTTGCCATATCATCCCTATCTTAAGTGACAAATATTGTAGCAGATGTAAACAGAAACAGAATGACAGATATAACCAACACATTGCAGAGAACCTGCTATTATAGTGTCTAATCTTTATTCAGTCTGATGTGGCTGGGCTCAGAGTGCACAATCCTCACTGAGGAGTGTCCAGAGGTCCCCCCTTCCTTTGCTCATGCTGTTCTTTCCATTCATGGGAGTCTATTTCACAGAGACACAAATGAACCCAGAGTATGTATAAACATTTGTTTAAGTATCAAAAAGTCACAATTACTATGTAAACGTGGCTGAAAGCAAAAGAAGTCTTCAGATGCACCATGCATCTTGACCTTCAAAGGAAGGTCAAGTCCCAAGGGACTTAGTACTGGCCAAACAGCAGGTAGGCCAGATTTCTGGGTATCATATATTTATGAAAAATTTAAAAAATGAAATATAGACAGATACTGGTAGACAGGATACTGAGGGGCCAAGAGATTGCAGAAGACACTTCAAAGAGAAGAGGCAAGGAATACATGAAGATTGTTCTTACTTAGCCAAGGGACTGCCAGTTGGTAGGAACCTTGCATTGTTACAAGAACAAGTACAGTGGGAAGAAGAAATTACAGGGCTGTGGACTGGGAGTCAACGTAAAGGAAAGCTTTCTAGCAGTGCCTAATACTCAGAAAGGCTCCAAAATTGGTGTTTAATAGAACAAAGAGTGAATGCGCTGGAGCTCTAAGATGATTCAAGTTGCTGTCCAATGAACTGAGTTCTTTGTCCCTGGAACTACTCAAGCAGGAGATGGTTGGAAGGATTCCTACATAGGGCATAAGAGAATATGGGGAACAGGGAGATGAATTTATTAATCTCTTAACCCAGAACTAATCCTCATAACCAGTTCAGCCATCATACCTCTTCTTCCTAATGGTCCTACCAAATAAGATTTAAAAGGATTAAGATTCTTCTCTGGGACTATACAGATAGTGAGATTTGATTTAAAATTGGAGTCCAAAATGCATATTTTCCATTTGATCACTCTTATGTTAGTGCTGATGTTGCTTAAGTGCCAAGACTCTGTGCTTCTATTAGGTTGCTGACAATTATAACACAAGAAGCTCTTTAGTGTTTTCCAAAATGGAGAGCAAGAATTGTTTGTTAAAGCTAAGAGAAGACTAACACCAACCTGACAGAAATTCACAGTGAACCTGTATCTGTGATTACTGCACATTTTCATTCTCTAATTCCTAGATTAAGCAGTGTCTTTGTGAACATAACTAGTTTAAAAATAGCTTTTTATATACCAATGTGTTCTTCTCAAAGTCTCACGCACATATGTATGATAAGAAGAATAAGATGGGCAGAACAGGCATGAAAAAAATCCAGAACTCTGCTGTTTGAAATAATAGGGCCCCACTCCTGCCTGCCATTCAGTCAACATTTAAAGGACAGAAATGTATTCTGTTCAATAGCCCCTACTGAAATGTATTCCCCCAACTTCCTCCTCAGCTACTGTATTTCTTTAAGCACTTAGCCTGATTCCTGGCATTCCAACATCTGGCTCCAAGTTTCTTCAGTTAAAGCAATAAAAACTAATTTAAAATGCAAGATAGGGGAAGAAAATGCAAATGTCAATGCATAATCCATTCCCAGACATTAACAATCTCACAATGATAGGTCTGAGTTGTTGTTACATTAAAAGAAAAAAAAAGGGGCCCTCCTGGTGGCACAAGGATTAAGATGCAACCTATGAAGCTGTGAGTTTGATCCTAGGGCATGGAGGTACACACATGGCGCAGCAGACCTCTCCTGACTCAACTGCTGCTCCCCTCAGCAGTGTATTTCAGTCAGTCTGCCTGTTCTGTTCCCCACTCTGTCGCTGGTGAATCCTCTCAACCCCCACACCTCTGGTCTGTCCCGCAGTTCTTGTATGCATAAATAAATAAATCTTAAAAAAAAAAAGAAAAGTATACCTTAAAAAAGGGAGACCAAATATACCTAGCATAGCACGTTTCTATAGTCTTGAGCAGTTGGCAGTAATTACTCAAGGAAGGACCGGGTAAAGAACAAGGACAGTGCTCTCTATAAGGAAAAAACAGAGATTATCTGCTGATAACACTTTGTTCTTGATTCCACCATGAGCAAGAGCAAAGCTTTGAGCCTTTGCTTCTGGGAAGGATACGGGGGTGAGGGAAGAAGGGAGGGTGATAAGAAAATGTTAAAAGCATGGAATGTTCTTTTGGCCATTCCAAAGAATGTGTCTATTCCCCAAACCCCCCAAAATCAAGACTGCATAGGAGGTTGTGCCCCCTAGGAAGTCTCAAAATCCAGGATCTTCATGATGCTAGCATTAAAAATCATATGCTTTTTTATAATATGGTTCTCAAATTAAACCTACCAATTCAAACATGGAGATCTATTCCAAGGTTGAAAGGAAAGTTGGTGTTATTGAAATTACTGACAGATGGTTGCTACTAAGAGTTTATCAAGATAAATTTTGATGTCTTGACTTTTAGATCTTAGTAACAACAGAATGACTACATAATGGGCCTCCCTGGTGGTGCAATGGGTTAAGCACCGCATTATGAAGCAGTCCACAGCCTCTGCAGCACAAATTCAATGTCTGGCCCACCAGAGAGCAACCCACATGGCGCAGCAGACCTCTCCTGAGTCACCCGCTGCTTCCCTCAGCAGTGTTTCACTCAGTCTGCCTGTTGTGTTCCCCATTCTGTCTCTGGTGAATCCTCTCACCCCCCACATCTCTGGCCTGTACCCCAGCTCTTGTATGCATGAATAAATAAATCTTTTAAAAAATGACTCCATAGTAAGTATAACTAACAGTGGCTACTTCTACAAATTAGGGAAGGAAAAATCTTATAAAAATGCTGCCTGAAACAGAGCCCTATGGTAGAGATTGGCATAAGCATGGGTATTTAAGTAGAATATATATAAAGGATTTGGCTTAAGAATTTGTGTTCGGGATTGTGAAGAAGCACTAAAATCATGTACAAAGGCTGGTGGTGGAGGGGGTATTAAATGTTAAAGCCATGTGAATGCAGGGAAGCCATCCAATCTGGGGTAAGACCACACAGGAAGGAGGGATAACTCTAGGATGAAAAACTAGGCTCTATATCTAATTCTGGTCATGAACAAGCTGGGTAATCTTCAGTAAGACATTTTCCCTCTCTGGGTTTTAGTTTTCCTTCTCCCTAAAATAAGAGCATCGACGCCAATGACCTCTGAAGTCCTTACAGCTCTCACAATTCATGATTGTACTTTAATTTTCCCCTAAATTCTCACTCAGGCTGAACATCTCTTCCAGCAGCTGAATAACTGGTGTGAAAACCTAACCAAATTGTAGCAAATTCCATTTTATGGAAGAAATCAGTTAATTAACACACTTCACATACTGAGTTTTTCAATCTGAACAAAGCACATTTCATTATGTCCTTCCCTGCTGAGTGCCCCCAGAAACCTTCCATATACGCAGAACACTCAAGCTGTCAGTGGGTATTCACAAGCTTGACTGCTCCAAAAATTTATGCAAAAAATTAAAAAATCAGGGTGAGAGTGGGAGGAATATAAAGAGAATAATTTAAATAATGTTCACCTGCTTGTCTTTGACTAAAAACAGAGTTTCTCACCTCACTGGCCTGAGACTTGCTCCACTAAATCAGCTGGGTGGAGCAGAGAAGGTCTAGAAAGCAATACAGACTCCTGAGATACCCCAAAACCCACCGACTCAGAATCTCTAGGAATGGGCAATGAGAATTTACATTTTTCCAGGCTCCCTAGGTGATGCCTTGCACAGCTTGAGAGCTTCCAATGTGAGAGGCTTATGTGGCACAAAGTACATAAATTTCACCCAAAAGCCTACATTAATGTCCACAGTATAGGACCGAGTGAGCAGACTGCCTCAACCATTACCAATTGGGGGAGGGGGGTGTAAATAAACCACACTCTAAAAGTACAAAATAGTATTGAGTTTGAGGAACTAGTGAGACACTCAAGTGATACTTAAGAGAAAGATCTAAAGTGGGAACATGGATTTAAGGGTTAAAGCTGATGGGCAGGAGGGTGAAAAACAGAACAGGGCACATCTGAACACAGGAAAAGCTTAGAAAGAAATTTATCAAAGTGTAAGTAGTGGTCATGCCTGCATAGTAACAAATTGTGGGTGATTTCTTCTTTCTTCATGTTATGGTTCCTCTCTCTTGCATTGTTTGGATTTTCTTTCAATGAGCATTACTCTTTCTAATCATCATTAATCCAAATATCATTCCATGCCTGATATTACAGAGATGAGAAAAATTGCTAAAAATGGTCTACAATATTTTCTTGGGACTTGAAAATGCAGGATTGTATTTTTAGTATACTTTTTAAAATCTCGCTAGCTAAAAACTTTACTTTTTCTTTTTTTTTCCTTTTTTTTTAATAGAGGCATGTTTTATTTATTTATTTGTTTGTTTGTTTGTTTGTTTTGTTTATACAAGCACTGGGTACAGTCAGAAGCGCGGGAGGGTGAGAGAATTCACCAGAGCCAGAGCGGGGAACAGAACAGGCAGAAGGACCGAAGTACACTGCTGAGGGGAGCAGCGGGCGGCAGGAGAGGTCTGCGCGCCATGTGGGACCCTCCTCCGGTGGCCGGGGACCAGCCAGGGATCGAACTGGCGCCGCAGAGGCCACAGGCAGCTTCGCAACCCAGCGCTCAACCGCTGCGCCACCGGGGAGGCCCAAAACTTTACTTTTTATTAAAATGTTATTGATTTACTGTTAGTTTATACAATTCTATATAAGTTGTATATAAATTTACAAATTTGTACATAAATTTTGGAAGTAAAGCTTCACACCTGTGTGTGTGTGTAAGTCTCACTGCGCACCCATCAATATTCCCATTATGAGACTGACTCCTGCCATTTCCTCCCTCCCCCTCTAGTAACCATCATATTTTTTTGCAGAGTCTGAGAGTTATTTTTTTGTTGTGATTTATTAGTTTGAATGCTTTGGATATTTATATTCTACATAGGAAAGAAGTCACCTAGTAATTGTCTTTCACTTTCTGACTTGTTTATTTTGGCATAATCATCCCAAGTTCTACAGTGTCACAAAAGGCAATATTCCCTCCTCTTTAATAGCTAAATAGTATTCCATTGACTATACATACCACAATTTCTTCATTCATGCCATCCATGGATAGGCATTAAACAGATTTTTACAGGAATCTTGCTCATGTAAAAATCTCTTTAATGCTGAAACAATTTAGTTGTATCTAGAAAAATGTTTATATCCAACAGAAATAAAAAATATAAATAAGTATATTTATATAATTATATAATTTTATAATTTTTTGGATTAATGAGATCTCTATTAATTTATGCTCATTGCTATTTACATTGTCCCCTAGTGTCCAACTGGAGAAAAGGGCATAGAGGTGAGGAAACAAAGGATATAGGTTGGGGGGGGGGTGAGAGAGGGAGGGTGTGGGGGAAGGAGAGAGGGGGGCAGAGAGAGAGAGAAATCATTGCTATTTGATGACAAGCATGAAGTTTAGCTATTTTCTCCCTGCTTCTGCTTTTTATTAAGTGCCTGAGATAACTATTAAAGTGGGGGGGGGAGGTTTTGAGTATTTCAAAATCACAAACAACAAATTTCCAAATTGTCAACCGTGTTTTTCAATGCTTACGCCCAACTTCAACTTTATTTTAGAATCCCCAGTTTTGGGCCTCCCTTGTGGTACCAGGGGTTAAGTCTCAGCACTATCAAGCTATTCACAGCCACTGCAGCACGAGTTCAATCCCCAGCCAAGAAGCTGACCCACATGGTGCCCCAGACCTCCTGTCCCACCACTGCTCCCCTCAGCAATGTATTTCAGTCAATCCATCTGCTCTGCTCCCCACTCTGTCTCTGGTGAATCCTCTCTGAACCCCACACCTCTGACCTACACCGCCAGCTCTTGTATGCATAAGTAAATAAAATAAATCTTTAAAAAAAAATAGAATCCCCAATGTTCTCTTTTACCTTTCACCCAATATACTTCAAGTTAAAACAGTATCCCTTCTGGAGAAAACTGCACTGATGAGTAGATTAAAAATAAAAGGCTTCTGAAGTTTTCAAGGAGAGAATCCCAGTGTGACACCCATAGATGCTTGGGGGCAATCAGAAAAGGGCTGCCTGTCTTGGCTCTGAGAATCACAAAAGCCCTGCTCCACTCAAGCCTCTTTCTACACTTACGAAATCTGGCTTTATAGTGAAGGTATCTTATTTGCTCTTCCTGCAAATATTTTCTAATCCCTGAGATTAGATTATCATCAGGAAAGATGATAGTCACTGCTTACTTTGGGGCCCCATATCCACCTCAGATGCATTTATTTCAGTATATACTAAATCCTGTGTTTTACCAAACTTTCTAAGCCCTTGAACTCAGCATCAGTTAACCAGGATGCTAGCCTAGTGCTACTTATGAACTGGCATTTGTCATGAGAACAATGTATATCTCAAATGTTAACAGTAGTATTTCTGACTAAAGGAATTACAAGTGTTTATTTTCTCCTTTGGTTATCCTTTCCACTTCTACCTTATGTCCATTTATTGTGCTGAAATTCTGGCAAGTAATAGAGTGCCAGAACTAAAATATTTAATCCCAGCTAAGGAGTAATGCTGAGTATCACTGACATAAAAACATGTGATCTCAAAATCAATGTCCAAGTTTGTACATTTGAACCCATTCAGGTGACATAATGCTTCTCAAAAAGAAGAGTTAACATGATGAAGGCAAAGACTCCCAAGACATGAGACAGACTAATACAAGAAGTGGCTGTTAACACTTAAAACCACAGTGTCTATGTTTCCCACTCAAACTTCCCACCTTTTAATCTCTATAGATTTCAGCCCTTCTTGGGCCTCCCCGGTGACGCAGTGGTTGAGCACTGGATTGCAAAGCTGCCTGCAGCCTCTGCAGCGCGGGTTCGATCCCTGGCCGCTGGGCAAGGGTCCCACATGTGGCGCACAGACCTCTCCTGCTGCCCACCCTCAGCAATGTCGGTCTGCCTGTTCTGTTCCCCACTCTGGTGAATTCTCTCACCCTCCTGAGCTTCTAACTGTACCCAGTGCTTGTATCAATGAATAAATGAATAAATGAATGAATGAATGAATAAATAAACAAATATAAGCACAGGCCTTCTCAGGCTTTGGGATTTTAACTGAATTCCATTTTGTTGCTAATTTATAATCTGTCACTAGAGGGAGCGGTTGTCCCTTTTTTGCTTTTAAGCCAAGTTTTTCAATTTCTAAGAAAAACATTATTTCCTTTAATGTGCTTACATATATTTAAGTTTTATATATGAATGTCATAAAGGTCACAGATGGACACATGGTGTCTTGAGGACCTACTAATGGTATTTTAGTTGTAATTTTGAATCTAGCATGATCATGATATGGACAAATTAAATCACTAATGATTTTTTTGTTAGCATTTACAGTATTTTGAAAGTAAATCCTTTCTGCTAGCATTATAATCACATACTGTGCAAGAAATATGAGAAAGTAAGTGTTCTGAGAGCTAATTTATCCTTTACTGTAATTTATTTTGAAGCAATTCTAAGGTGCAAGTTAATGCAATGTTCCGGATTACTAAAACACCCACTTGAAATTCCATGTTTAGGAAAAAGATAAAACATGCTGCTTGGCATACTTGAGCATTACAAAAACATAAGCTGAAAATGTAGATTTAAAAATAATTCATTGCAACTAACTCCAGGATGAGTCCACCTCTACTTTATCCCCACCAACTTGCTGCGAAATAAGAACTAAAATTCAGATAGAAACACTGCCGTGTTTTTAAAGTCTCTCTATCAAAGGCTGGTTTCACACATCATCAAACAAAATTTCCTAAGTAACAGCAGTAATAGCTTCAAACAAGAGTTCTGGATAATTCCCCAACAGAATAGTAGCCTAAACAATGTACCACAGCTTTTTAGCCCATCCAGTTTATCAGGAACATTTTGTGAAGGGGTTGACGCAGTTAAATCTTATTTCCCAGGCCTGTCACAACCAGTGGCAAAAATACAGACAGTGAGAGTGGACAAAGGCCTGTCATATGTTCATGGAATGTGGTGGAGAACATCCAGAAAGCTAAAGTGTTTTATACCTGCCTCATACCATTGACATCACATTTTTCTCCATTAACGCTGTTCACAAATTTATAATCTGTTTGTTCAGAGGAATAAGGAGGAAGGAAAGCAAAGGCAATCTGTGTCCTGCTATAAATAATCATCTTGAAAGCACAACAAACCTGGTGCTTGGGTACTTTGAAGCCTCGGTACTTTTGACAATGATTAGCCATTTGGAATTTTAAACCATGGAGGGTGTGTTGTGTTTCTCATCTGTGGAAGGGGATATTATAAAGAACAATTTTTCTTGCCTGCAGAGAAGGAAAACACTCCCAGGAAGCAAATCTCCCATCCATCAGAATGGAATGTACCCATCCAGGGCCAACGGAGTTTGAGAAAATTGCATCTCAGGCATGCTCTGTTATGCTCTGGGAATGCATTCATTTGCAAGGCTTAAGCAGCTTGACTTGGAGTCAATTATCATTAATTTTGAGTAGTATTTGATATTCTTACAGTGCTCCTCTACCCTCTCCATCTCTTAATTCCTACAGTGGCATGAATTAACATGAGATACCAGTTTATCGATGACTTAGAAGTTAAGTGATTTCTGGTGATTTCATAGGGTTAAGGCATTCAGTGACAGTTTTATCAAACAACCCATTTTTATTCTCCTTTACCTCCTTCCTTGTTAGTTCTTTTGAGTTTCTTGATAAGCCAAGGGCAGATGAAATGTACAGGCTTATCAAGTATGGTATTGTTTCTTTTTTTTCCAATAGCAATGCCAAAGTTGTTTTAAAAACAGCTCCAATTTCAAAGGTCAATTTGGGGGATTACTTATGAGAAAGACTTGAGCAGAAAATGTTTATATTACTAGCACAAATGAAGTCTTACCCACAATGACCATTTCCAGTGAAAACACCTCTGAAAATCATAATATGGCACCCAAGAGGTGTCTGGAAATAAAGTGTCACTTGAGATGAATGTATTTAGCCTTGTAGTCCTTTTACTTGATGGTCAGATTACTCATTCTTGTATATGAGAAGTGTTGCGGAAGCAGGAAGGATCTACTTAAAATACAAACCTTCACGGGTTAGCAAAGGTAATACCACAAGTGACAGGAAATGCCAGTGGAGAGCAAGGCTGGACAGCCTCCCAGTGCCAGCCTCTCTGCCAGAAACCACACCACCCCTCAGGGCTCTGCCATTCTGGCACTGGAGGGAAAAGGAAGACTTGTGCATTCAGAGGGCTTCTCCTAGATGGAAGAACCACACCAAGAAAAGGAGACGTGTCACTTTTAAGGAATTCTAAAAATGTCACAGCTTGTGACACAGGGTTTAGGACAAAGGAGAGTAAGATAAAGTATGAGCATTGACTGTGTTGAGAATGATGGTGATGGTTCAGGAAAGGCAAAAATAGAAGCATTTCTGTGCTAGAGAATGATCCTCCCCAAGGAAACATACGTTGTGAACGATTCTGAGGTTCACTTCTTTCCCTGTTTTACAACAAGAGGAACCTGTGCCGCACCAGTAATAGCATCTCGGTTCTTGCCATCTATTGTAACAGAAACAAATGAGACTTGCCTAGAAGAGGACGCAGCTGGGAATCCCTGAGTCACTGTGTCACTAGGTGTTCCCTGGGCCAAAATGCATCCCATTTTCATGTGTAATGCCAGATTTTCACCAGTAATGCCAAAAAATGAAAGTCGCTTATTTCTAACCTTGATTTAAAACTAGCATCTTGCCATCTAGCTTATTTCTACAAGTGAAGTGAGGACTTAAGAGTTTGTGATATGAAATGTGAGCACCTGATATAGTGAGGAAAGCGTTCCCCCAGAAGTCCTGGATTTGTGAATGTGCTTGGGTGACCGAACTTTGCTGGGTTATGTACTTACTATTTTTTTAATCAAAAATTAGGATTTAAAATTTTATTTCTCAGAAGTTATTTCTAAATTTCTAGTATAAACCCAATTTTTGTTTACAGCATATACATAGGAAAAGGCTAAAAAGATTGAGGTTGTCATCTCAAAATGGCGTCACTTTAAAAATTAGGGTGCACTACATACTTCTGTATATCTGTAACATCTCTCAGGCTCTATGTGTTCTCTTGAGAAATTATATATACACACACATATACATACACACACGCACATACACATATCCCTGAAATTAACATTGTGCTCTTTAATGAAGGAAGAGCAGGATTTCCTTCAGAGAAATACTCTTTGACATCCTTACAACCATTGCAAAGCTCATTCATAATATCAGTATTTCGATAGTATCGGCATTTAGATAGTACTCAGTTCCATGCACCTAGGTGATCCAGAGGAAAAAATGGCAGGAAATACCTCTTGCAACATTTTGCAAAGCTAGGCAGAGACAGTGGTAAACACCACTGCTTGGGTACAAAAGGCTGGGCTCTGTGCCTGCAAAATTAGGGAGATTCCTGATGTTTCTGAGGGTTGAGAATCAGAGAAACTTAGAACACTGAGGAAAATCCTAAATAATTACATGAACCTATGATACTCTGGAGAAACATAAAATGTCATCATAACATTTTCAGAATTTATTTCCTCATTAGAAAGGAAGAACAGGAGGGCTCCCACCTCTTGTGTCTCCTTCTGATTCAGACTAGGGCCTGTGAGAACTCCCATGGCATTGACATAGAAAAGTAGGGAGGCCAGTGGATTCATTTACTGACATTTTGCAGTGTTCCATTTCCTGTTTTCCAGAAGATCTGACCTATTTATACAAATTATACATCTTCTTCCTTTACTACTCTCTGCCTGTGATAATCTGGCAGGGTGAGAATTGCCATATCTCAGTTACCTGTTTTGTACATTTTCTCTGCTTGTCTGGAAGTGACTACCCATCCCCAAGACCTCACCCTGCTAGCTGGGTAGAGATGTGGGGTTTTTTGTGTGTGTGTTTACTGGAAGCAGATTCCTGCCTAAAGGAAGAAAGGAATTGATTACTAATTTCTTTGAAATATCTTCTTCTGAGCACTGGCTCTTCTCCAACTGAGTAGACAAAGATTTTTGTAAGTGATATTCAGAGATTATTCAGAGACAAAGTTCTGGCCAACAGCTCCAAACTTGTTCCATGGCTCCCTGGATGCTGACCTTTTCACGAGATGCCAATATGACTGAAGCACTGACCTTCATTCCTAACAAATGCCCGGTCTCAAAGGGCCAGTGAAATGACCAAAAGGCAGATTTTAGAAGCAGTTAGGGAATGTGGAGGTCTCTGAATGATCATGCCTTAGTCCTACACTAGGAAAACTACAGATTTCTTTGGATATAGGAAAGTTTAGGAGAGTTAGCACTCCCTGGTTCTAGGAAACAGCACTGCACATTTCCAAAGAAATATAATGGAGTCACATGTACAGTTTTAAATTTTCTAGTAGCTACAGTAAAAAGGAAAATTTTATTGTATTTTATTTAACCCTGTATCTAAAATATGATCATGGCAATATTTAACATTCATTTTTTTCTGAACAAGTTTTGGAACACAGTGTGTGTTTTGTACTTCTCAATTCAGAATAGACACTTTTCAAAAGCCACATGTAGTTAGTAGCTATTCTATCGAGTGACAAGGGTCTGGGATAAGAAATTTCATCTTCTTCAAGACAAAACTTAACATAGCATTTAAGTATTCAGACTGAGGTAAGACTTTGAGCTCACCTACTAGCTGTGATATTGGACAAAAAAGAGGCTTACCTTCATAAGCCTCAGTAACCATTTACAAAATAGGTTGACTAATAACACCTGCTTTACAGAGTTGCTGGCACAGGAAAGGGCTCAATAAATGTTCATTCAGGGGCCTCCCCTGGTGGCGCAGCGGTTGAGCGCTGGGTTGCGAGGCTGTCTGCAGCCTCCGCAGCACCAGTTCGATCCCCGGCCACCTGCGAGGGTCCCACAAAATAAATAAATAAATAAATGTTCATTCGTTACTCTTTATTCTTTTATTCTACTCAATTGAACAAACATTTATTCAGTAGCTTCTATTTGTATGTGGTACTGCACTAGTCTGCCTGGGCTGCTACAACAAAGCATTTATCCCAGACTGGGTGGTTTAAACCACAAAATTTATTTCTCAAAGTTCCTCCTAGTTTGTAGATAGCTACCTTCTCACTGTGTCCTCACACAGCAAAGAGAATTGCACTCTGGTGTCCCCTCTTAAAAGGGCACTAATACACTGAGTCAGGACCCAGCCCATATAAATTCATTTAATTCTAGTTACCTCCACATGGGCTCTATCTCCAAATATGGCCACATGGGTGATAAGGCTTCAACATGTGGAATTCAGGGTACACCATTTAATCCTTAACAGTTACTATGAGATATAAGAAAATTCTATGGAATACTGAATCTTATTTTTGCCTCAAAGAACTAAAAATCTAGGAGAGGTGATGGCTATCCACATAAGTATGTATACTAGATCACATTTTAAATGCTAACAGAAGTAAAAAAAAATGCAATGGAGGAAAAAAATCGGTGGTGTGCTGTGGAGGGAAGTTGGGAGGGAGGCTCTAATATGTAGTGTCTGCTGATTTCCATGTTATAAATATCCCTACCATGGCTAATTTCAAGCTGCCAAAGTATTACTATATATTTAACAATCAGCATTCATCTTTCAATCAGCATTCAGCTTTCTCTAGTTAGTGTGAGACAGCTCCAACATAATCCTGGAAGAACTTCAAATCAGGGGAAGCACAATTATCTAAGGAAGTGAGATATCAGCTTGGTGTTGAAAGATAAAAAAGAGAAGAAAGAGTATTCAGAATAGGTAGAAGAATAACTGGGAAAAACAGGGATGAAAATGCATGAGGGGTCAAAAATAAGTAATCTCTCTTTGGGCTAGAATATAAGGTGTTTTAGGGAATATGATTGGAAATGAATCTAGAAAGATAGCATAGGATGAGATCATAATAGCAATGAAATATAAGAATATTAGAAATGTCTCTTTGTACATGGGAAATTTACAAAGACTTCCAAGTTGATATTAAAAAAGAATAATATTCACCTTTCAAAAAACACTGCCATGTACATTATCTTCCTTCTTCCCAACACATACCTGTGCCATAGGTAGAAGAGATACTATCACCCCCTTAGTGGGTTGAATACACAAAAAGTAATGCAGCCAGAGCTTATTTGGAATAAATGTTGTTGTTGACATAAGTAAGGATCTTGAGTTGATCATCCTGGATTGGGGTGGGAGGGAAAGGAAGGACATACATGGTGTCTTTAAGAGAGACAAAAAAGGACAGACACAGAGACACAAGAGGAAAAGGCCATGTGATGGAAGCAGAAATTGGAATGACACAACTAGAGGCTAAGAACTGCCATCCACACCGAATGCTAGAAGAGAGGCATTGAACTAACTCTCCTCGGAACCTGAATAAGGAACTGAGCCCACCAACCTTGATTTCAGACTTCTCCCCCCAGAAATGTGAATCAGTTTCTGTTGTTTAACGCACACAGTTCATGGTACTTTGCTATGGTAGTACAACACTCACAAAACCACTAAGGAGAGATGAGCATTAAATTGAAACTTTAGAAAGTTATTTGTTTGAAACTATTGATCTCAAAATTAGTGAGACTGGAACTAGGACCCAAGTCTCCTGGCAGCTGGACTAGTGTGCAATTTATTAGTTAACGAGGCCTTGCCTTTCAAAGAACACGGGGGCGGAGGAGGGGAGCAGAGAAGTGTGGAAGCTGCACAAGGCTGCTCAGATAAAGAAAAGCCAAATGAACATGTCACCTTCCATGCAGAATTTGGAATCACCTTTTTCCCTTTCTTTTTCCTAATCCCACATGTCTGCTCCCACACTTGCGTTTATGAGCATCAACACAAGGGGAACCTGTTGATTTGTAGCAGGATTAGTTGGCATCATGGTGACTCTGGCCTTTGGGCAGCTCCCAGATCAGTTGTCACTGGTGTCTGATCTCACAACTCACACTCTGCTGGTGTGTGCGGAGCTACCCTTTAACTTCGCCAGAGAAAGAAGAGTCATGTAAGGAATGGAGTGATTTTTGTCATCGATGAAGAATTTGACAAGCATATCCCAAGGGTTTCTATTATCTTCTAGGGCACTGAACATACACTGGAGGCCCTGTAGGAAGGTCATGTCTAAAAACAGCAACAGTTCACTCACACAGAGGTGTCAGGCACACTCTATGCTGTGCTCCATAAACGTCACTGAAGTACTTTGCCTTCTGTGGTGGTAGGGGGTGGGGGTGACCCAGAATAACAGTTCTGCAAATTCACTGAAAATGTTACCTTTGAACTTAGAGAATTCTTGATAATCCTGGGCTAAGATGGGTGACATCTGTCCCCTCGCACAGAAAATAGTGCAAACCTGCAGAAAGGACTAGTCATTTCTAGAATAATTTTAGCCACGCTTCTTCCAGGGACAAATTTCAAGGAACTATCTCTCTGCCATTCAGGCTGCCAGGAATGTGCCCTTTTTGATCTCAGTGTAACCACCATAGCTACAAGTGCTCTAGGCACCCACACTTCTTTTGTTGTGGTTTCCTTAGAGCAACCAGTGCTTTGGAGGCCTGGCACATGCATCATAACTACTCCCTGTTGAGAACAATGGTGAGCTTTGGGGAGCAGGGGAAATAACAGCTGGCAGTCCAGCCATTTCCCCTCATTGTGGACAAGCCTCTCCTACAGATGTCTGCATTCTTATAGAGGTGCCAACAAGAAGGGTACCCTAAATCTTGCAGAGATGAGTGGAAGCATGGCAAAGTCATTCAACAGTGGCCAAGACAATGCAACAATGGCCAAAATTCCTGTCTGTACTTTCTTCTAGATGTTTCAAAGGGAAACATCACTGGAAAATCACATACTTTTTTTTTTTTAAGTATTGTAGAAACTGAAGGACATGTAATCCAAGATTTTCAGACAGACCTTTCCAAGACATACCACTTTGGCATCTAGATTATTTTAAGCTGAGGTCAATGGAGGTCCTGCAGACTCAGGAGAAACATTTCTACCCCCTTACCCATTTAGAAGGAAAATTGGAGGAGGGGTCTTACCCAGAATTAGGGTTTTCACTGGAAATAATCTTTATCAGAAGTCATTGTTATGGCAGGATAAGCATCTAATTAAGCATCTGGCCTTCTTCATATGAGTTCCTTTCCTCTCTCCTTAAATTACTATTCCTTAGCCTAGGGACATATCTCCCCAATTCTGCCCCCTTATCTTTGGAAGTCATGTCTAATGTGGATTCCCCAACTTTTATGTACTTTTTTTTTCCCCTCCTTCTAGTCTATCTAATGTTAATTTGATTGCTCTACCAGCCTGAAAAGAGCCTGGAATGGTTGGGAGAAATTTCCCCTCTTCCCTGACAAAACTCTACACCCAGTGACCTGAAGAGGGTACTTAGGAAACCATTCTTTCTGCTTCAATGTCTTCAAAGTCTTAGAAGGTGGGAGAACCTTTAAAATCAGCTTGCTTAACATTACCAAAGAGTGACCAGTGCCAAATGTAGTTTCTCCAGTCCTTCAGAGCTTTCTAAAGGTAACCTAGAAATTCAAGCTCCATCCAATTATATGAGGTTTAACATTTTTGAAATGAGGTTTTTAAAGGTCCTATTTTTGATCTAAGTGGTATAGAAGGCACCTGTAGAATTTGCATGTGTCTTCTCAATTTCTTCTTTTGCAGGATTTGTCAGAAAGGACGGCTTGTGTTTGCCACTACTTTGGAGTTTCACATAAACTGAACTGAAGTGTTTATAGCTTTGGGGGACAGATGGTATCACATACACCTGGACACATTTCCTGTGGTACCCAGGGAGCTGCTGGTCGCATCAGTGAGACATCTATGCCATTTCACACAGCAGCAGGGAGCTGAAAGAAAGTGTCTTAGTCCAATTTGTTAGCTACTTCAAAGGAAACTAAACTTATGGAAATTATCCCTGGCAGGGGTGAGGTGGAGTGGAAAAAGTAACTTTTAGAAGCTTAAGACCTGAGTTTGTGTCTTGGCTCCAGCATTCACCAGCTATGAAAACCCAAGCAAACTGCTTAAACTGAGCCCATTTTTGCCCCCACCAAAGTATCACTAATCATGAAGTCTCCAAATAGCTATGGAGGTGGGGTGTACACAGCCCTGGCAAAATGCCATCACATAGTAGCTAATCACCTCCCTTTCCCCACTCTGTCACAGATAACTTCCTAGAGAATAAAATCCTAGGACCTAGTTTAATTATCCATCCAACTCCTTCAAATTCAGAAATCTTTAAATATATTTTCCAGGCATTTAAGTTGTCCTCATTGTGTACTGTTTCAAAGGAAATTAAAATCTCAGGTTTATCTGGGTGTGTGTTACTGCCCAATTCTCTTAAGTCTTAAAGACTTCATAAATAAACAGTAATTGACCTTCGGGTTTGGATTCTCTACGTATAGAAGACATAGAGGAACATATGCTAAATAAATATTTGAGAATGTTAAACTCCCTTTAAAGTTTTCCTTATTCTCCAGCTTACTCAGACTGAAGAGGGATTTTGTGACACTAGACCCCACCAATAGAAAACAGCTAAAGAAAATAAAGTTAAATAGCAATTTCCTGGATATTGATTGTTTTATGCCTAGTTATTAGCAGTCAACTTGGACATTCCCCTGAGCCCTGAATCATGAGAATATTCCTATAGTTCATAAGCAGACACTGGAAATAAATGAAATATAAATTTACAGTCAGGCTGAATGAGTTTATAGGTTTCCCATCCATGCCTAACAATGACTCAAACAGCTGGCATGCTTTCTTTCTTACATGCAAATTAGTTCTTTTTAAAACTCTTTACCTCTCTTCTTTTTAAAAGTGGATTTGAATTCACAAGGAAATGGGCACTTCCTTTGTATTTTTGTTCCATCTATAAAATCATAATAGAAGTTAGAATTATATCTACTGAATCGTCACGTTGATGCTGAGCAAAAACCTCTCAAGGACTGCATCTTTTGAGAACATCATGCTCAGTCTTCTCTCACATTAAAATGGACTGCTTTATATAAGCTGGAAAATGGGAGAGGAAGAAAAAGCACAAGGCACAGAGTTGCTAGAAGTAAAGCACAATCTAGAATGACACTTTTCTCCTCTTTTTCTACCCACAACTGCCCTCCAGCCCTTTCCTTCAGTTTCTATTACTGCCAGCCCAGGCTCTTAGGATCACTCATATGTCTCATGGCTTTAGAGTCCATGAAACTAACCTCAACATTGATAAGGACAGGAAGAGCACTTCCTTTATAATAGGGAAGAGGGCCAGAGAGGTCGGTTTACAGGATGGCCCTGGCAGAGAGAAGCCCCATTCAGTGCATTGGGATGAAAATAGGCCACCCCTTGGCTGTCTGAATTAGGACATCCTGGGAAGATGATTTTACTGTGTGCACAAAAGGGTTCCTCTGTTCAACTTGACTCTGCCTGAAAAACCAAGATAAAATAATCTCCCTCCCTACTTGAAGTGATAGAGTTCACAAATAAGCTTTCCAAGCTGGAAGTACTAATTGAATGAGAAGTCAGCACAAAAGAATGGAATGTTACAAGTAAAATTTTATGCCGAGCTGTAACCAGACTTTCAAATAATTTTTCTATTACTCAAAACAAATTGAACAAATGGAGGAAATAAGGTCACATTTCTAAATTTGAAAAAGTTTTAAATTTTTGTGAAAGTTACATTTCTGTATCATAATATGTATTCTTTGGTATAGTGTGTTCAAACATTTGTTGCTGCCATTAAGATATTTTTAAAGCAGGGCCTCCCCGGTGGCGCAGCGGTTGAGCGCTGGGTTGCAAAGCTGCCAGCGGCCTCTGCAGTGCCGGTTCAATCCCCGGCTGCTCCCCGGCCACCAGAGGAGGGTCCCACATGGCGCGCAGACCTCTCCTGCCGCCCGCTGCTCCCTTCAGCAGTGTACTTCGGTCCTTCTGCCTGCTCTGCTCCCCGCTCTGGCTCTGGTGAATTCTCTCACCCTCCCGTGCTTCTGACTGTACCCAGTGCTTGTATAAACAAAACAAACAAACAAATAAATAAAACATGCCTCTATTAAAAAAAATTAAAAAATAAAAATAAAATAAAATAAAGATTTAAAAAAAAAGATATTTTTAAAGCAATGTCATCTTTTTCAAACAAAATCATAATAAGAAACCATCAGTACATAGAACAAAGAGCTTTTAAATTAAAAACTTTTTACAAAATCTAATGTTACTACCAATTCCAATTAGTGAGAAAAATAAGATTGCTTAAATTTAGCCCCAAATTTATTCAAACATGTATTGTCTCAGCATTCAAAATATGTCTGTACTTAATTTTTGGATATATAGAACTAAAAATGCCCAATTAATATAGATTATAAATTACCTAATTTAAAAGAATAAGTTTTTAATTTTTCACCCTGCTGGGTCAAGATATATTTAATTAAATACAGATGATAATAGAAGTTTGTTTGAAGTAGGCACAAAATAATTCAAGCAGGCAACAAAGGTTAATGCTCTAGGGGCTTCAATGAGCTAATGCTTTTTTAGTGTTTCATTTTTTAATCTTATATTTTGGCTGCTGGAAAAGTATGTTTATCGTTTAAACATGCTTTGAAATATATTTGTTTTACTTTGCCTGTAAATAGAAATCATTTGTCCACATCACACTGAAAAGTGACTTTAATAAGACAGTTACCTATGATGTTAATTATATGTCCATCTCTCATTATCCTTCTAATTCCCTATATCCAGGCACTGTGATTCTTTCCAAGAGTTGCCCTGCAGGAGTCCTGGCACCCCATCCTGGTTGCTGGTCTAACCATGAATCCTTCTTAGGACTTAGTGATGTCAAACGTTTTTCTTCTCTAACTTCCTTTACAAGTCACCCTCTTGGGAGATAAGATGATGTAGGTGAGCAAATCGGCAAAATTTTTAAACAGTTTGCTCCTGAATCTATCCAGCCCAGTTCTTTTTGGCCAAAGGTGAATTTCTGTTGTAAGCAACCAAGCAGGCAATGCCAGGTCTTCACAACTAACTTGGCTCATCATGTGTGCTTTTAAAAATGTCATGCATGCAACATAATTTGGAGAACCATCTGTATTTTTATTTTTTTTTAAATTTTTTTAATAGAGGCATGTTTTATTTATTTATTTATTTTGTTTGTTTTGTTTATACATGCGCTGGGTACAGTCAGAAGCGCGGGAGGGTAGAGAATTCACCAGAGCCAGAGCGGGGAGCAGAACAGGCAGAAGGACCAAAGTACACTGCTGAGGGGAGCAGCGGGAGGCAGGAGAGGTCTGTGCGCCACGTGGGACCCTCCTCCGGTGGCTGGGGAGCAGCAGGGGATTGAACCAGCACCGCAGAGGCCACGGGCAGCTTCCCAACCCAGCGCTCAACCGCTGCGCCACCGGGGAGGCCCCCATCTGTATTTTTAAAACCTAAATCAACTGCCCTCCACTTAATGAAGGATACTGGCCAGAGGTTTCTTCTAAGAGCACATCTTTCTTTGCTGTATCTAACCAGGGACATAAAACAACTATGAGAGCTGGCTAACTATTCAGTGGGTATCAAGCCACCAGTGCCCCCTTTGGATAAACAAAAACAGCTCATCTTTCCAGTAAGATTCTGATTCACTTCCTTGGAGTGAATTACTGTTATTTCCTATCACTAGCCAAAAAAGATGCTATGGAGCTTTAGTTTCTATACTTTGTATTACAAAAATAATAGGGTTGTTTCCATGTGAGGAAAAAATTACAATTTTTTTTCCCCCAAACTACCCATCTCCGAACCTGATCTCACAGAGGGAGGAAAGACATTCTTTTCCAGTATTCCCACTGCCTTCCAAAAATACTGAACTAATCAGTGATCGAACTATAATATGGTAATGGGACTGAAACTGACCATTGTGTCTTTAACTCCACGTCTGTCTCTGTATCATGTAGCCTTCTGACTCCCTACCTCTGAGCAAGCACTGTGATCAGCAGCAGAGTGACCTGTGGAAGGTTCTGGCACCCCCTGGTCTCCATCAGTCAACACCAACTCAGTTTTAGCTGCTGGCCTGGCTTTGATCCTCTAGCCAAGTTGTTCCAAAACTCTAGTCTTAACCTTGTGAAAGTCAACTCAGTGGTTAGTACCTGACTCCCAAATTCTAATCTCAGGAGATCTGGCTCCTGCTGTCAGGCAGCTAATGATGATCAGCTTAGCCTACTATGGAGATGCCTGTGCTCTGGCACTGAACAAAATTCCTATTCATGCTCCATAAAAACCTGTATCATCAGGGCCTTCAACTATCAATTCTAATTGGGATTTTTCTATTCTCTAGTCACTTTTAAACTCATGTTTTTAGGTTTCATGTATAAAATAATGTAGTGAAAGAAGTCTATTATTCATACCCTCCCAAAATCAAGGAGTTTATGGCAATACCTCTCCCTTATAAAAGAGAATTCGACTGACCTTAAAGCTACTGGCAAAACAAATACAGGTAGAATTATTTTATACAAAATAAAAAGCAAACTAAAAGGTACCACAAAATAAAGTACACCAAAATATGTGACAGAGCATATCTCATAACGAGCCTTAACTGAAAAGCACTTAATTTTACCTTAGGACAACTGGTTTACAAGGAACAAATATATTTGTTTTTCACAGGATAGATGTGCTATGTAAACAACAGTTCCTGTTACATTAAATAGACTTTTCAGTTGCTTGTTCTGAGAGACAAAAGGTTTCACCAATTTTTTTTCAGTGTTACCTTTATCTAAAAGCTGTCCACATCTGCAATAAATAGCACATCTGCCTGTCTCTTGCATTATATTCCTCACTTCAAAGCATTGTAAGTTCTAGCAGGTCTGAGAAACTACCACTGAGTCCTGATTAATAACTGACAATCACACACTTGGATGAGATCAGCGAGGCACCGTGGACCTTTCTAGATTCTGCAGCCTTCCTACTCCACATTTGCTTAGGACCCTCTTCTACCTTATTATAATCATCTCTTTCAAGGCAGAAGCATTGTTCTAGGTCTTTTATCTTTCTGACTGATTGCTCCTTTTGTCAGCTCTAATTAATGATGCATGATGGTTTTTAAAATCATTTCCACAAAGCTTTCCCAGACTTCATCTATGAGAAAGTAAAATGCAGCCACTTTATGAAATATAACCTTAATTAACCAAAGTAATCTCAGATCAATCACCCTGAAATTCTTCAACAGACTGTCCGAGTTAGGACATTCCCACACATTGGCTTAGATGTGTTTCTAAGTGGCCTTTGTCAAATTATGAAATATACAACAGTTCTAGTGGTAGGAGCTTCAACAAAAGAATTGAGTATATGAGACACTAGCCTGAGAAACCTGAACTAATATCTCAGCTCAGAAAAGCAAATGGAAGAATGATTTTTACCACTCTTGCCCTCTGACATCCAGAATAAATTCTAAAGCTAAAAGCCAGCAGAGAACATGTCACCAATTCCTTTGAACATATCCATCAATACATCTCCTATTCCTGAGCTTAGCTGTACACTTGCTTTGCAACAATTGTGGTTTTTCGAAAAGGAAACTGAAATAGCAGAAACACCTAAGCTACTAATATGTAAGCAATCACTTCTTGTCAGGAGCAAACCCTTTGGGAAATAACTACAATGTCTCCCAGAGGCATAGGCAATGATTCAGCAAACTAAAGGAGCCCAAAAGGCAATAATTGAGAATCATTAGAAATTCAGAGAAAATGTAACTATGCATGGTACTTACCTGAGCAATTTAAAGGCACGAAAACCGCTAATTGTCAGAAAATACACATTTGATCTAGAAGAGGTTATTTGTCTTTGAGAATTACTTTAAAACTAGAGTGATAACAACCACCACCCACCAGACCCCAGAGAGAATTTCCTGGTTATTTTGTATCCAATAGTCACAATTGGATATAATCAATTCAAACTTTTAATTTTCATAGAATTGGAGTAGGACCAGAGGGAAGGAAGCATTAGGACTATGGGGGTGGGGGGGCTCAGGGTGATTTGGTGATACCTAATGGGGAGAATCCTAATGTTACCACAAGTAAAAAATTATTTTTAAAAAATTATATTAAGCAGCTTACTTTTTTCCCCACATAATTAAAACTGGTGTTTACAAGTCTGTTGCACAAAACACAGCAGAAATTATGTAGCTTCAGCAGATTTATCATTTTCCTTATGTTTCTTGAATATTTCTTTACAAAGCAGCATATTGTCCCCTGGAATTTACATTAGACTGACTGGTGTTTGGTTTTTACTTTACTGATTTGATGCATTTAATTTTATTTCTGTATTTCTGTTGAATTTATATTGTCATTAATATTTTGAAGTGTGTAAGAACTTGAGAATAATTTAACTCTCCTGATTTTGAAAATAGTTCCCCAAAAAAACTGTACCTCACAGTCCTTATTTTTCATAATCCTAAGAATTCTTTCTATTGTCATATTTTCTATGTAAGACACCAATAGTACAATTCCAGTAGAACTGCAAAAATTTATTAGTATGGATGAACATCAAAATTACAATTGAATATAAATTAACATGCAACTCTATGGCATAAAACTATATAAGTGGGATTTTGCTTTATAGTCATTATAGTATATAAGTTTGAATGAGAAGAAATTTTAAACTATTCTGATTAAATACTCTCACTTTACAATGGCACTGGAACCCAGAAAGAATGTTATTATTCCTAATCAATCACTGATTGGAGGCAGGGACCTGGCTTAAGCAGGTCCTAGACCTCTGTCTGCCCATTGTACACAAATCTATCCTAAGTGGTCCCACTGGCAGATAGTGTGTGGCTTTTCCCTAGAGTCACATCATATTATTGGCCACCAACATTCCATCAAACCTGGCTTCTGATCTATATCTTTTTTTTTTTTTTAATAGAGGCATGTTATTTATTTATTTATTTGTTTGTTTTGTTTATACATGCACTGGGTACAGTCAGAAGCGCGGGAGGGTCAGAGAATTCACCAGAGCCAGAGCGGGGAGCAGAGCAGGCAGAAGGACCGAAGTACACTGCTGAGGGGAGCAGCGGGCGGCAGGAGAGGTCTGCGCGCCATGTGGGACCCTCCTCCGGTGGCCGGGGAGCAGCCGGGGATCGAACCGGCGTCGCAGAGGCCGCGGGCAGCTTCGCAACCCAGGGCTCAACCGCTGCGCCACTGGGGAGGCCCTTCTGATCTATATCTTTATGGAACAATCATCCTTTCCCTGATACCCAGTCTGAAAGGAAGAAACTCTTTTCAAAACCTAAATCACAATGAATGAAGGCTATACATCCCATGCTACTTCATTATCATGCCAAACACTTATAATTAAAGTAGCACATGTTAATAAATAGTACTGTACAGTTACTAGAATAGAATCACCATAAAAATTACTGGATCAAAATGATAATTTCAGTGCACAGATTGCTAATCCATAAGAATATACAACTACATGATGAATTTTACCTGCTGGTGTAGACACAACAAAAAAGGGGGGATAAAGACAGGATGCTCATAGTTTGGTAAGCCTGACTTATAGTCAGACATCCAAGCCTAGGTTTATGCCCTGACTCCAGCATCCCATAAAAAAAACAGCAGCAAAACAATCATCAGGCAAAGGTGATCAGTGATTTGAGAAGCAGTTAGTAACAGGGCAAGTATAGCTATTCCTCAATAGTTCCATATAACACAATGTTTGAAATAACTCCCTTGCAAGCACAGATTGGGCAAGGTCAAGAATCGTGCAATCAAATATAAATTCACACATTTCAGTCCAGAGTGAGTAAGGAGATTGATGTGAAAATAGCCTCTTCTCACACTATTCCCTTCTCTGCCATCACCAATACAGTCTCGGCTGCCTGTCTACCTCAAGATGGGAGATTCTTTACTCAAATGTGAAAATAGCACTCAGTGGTTTGAGTGTTCACGGGAACCAAAGGAAAGACAAAGGACGTGCAGGCTTAGGGCTGTGCCAATTGATTATGCCTTGAGAAAGAAACTAGAAGATTAACTACACTATTTAACAAAGAGAAGCAAATGGTAAGTTTTGGCCAAAACTGCTAGAAATCAGTGCTCTCCATGACTAGAAACTAAGGGTTCTACATTCAAGATCAATATTTTTACAAAATTTTTGAAAATACTAACAAGGATGATAAATATGCACAACCCTAAATTGTCAAAAGCAGACTCATTTTGGGCCTCCCTAAGGATGCAAGGGGTTAAGTCTCAGGCCAGGGAGCTAACCCACATGGCACAGCAGACCTCTCCTGACTCACCCGCTGCTTCCCTCAGCAGTGTACTTCGGTCAATCTGCTTGTTCTGTTCCCCACTGTTTATGGTGAATCCTCTCACCCCCAAAACCTCTGGCCTATACCACAGCTCTTGTATGCACAAATAAAAATAAATCTTTAAATAAAAAAGCAGACTCATTTTGATGCTCCTGTTTCTTACAAGAAAATCTGTAATATTCTGAATCTTAATAAACAATCTTTTTTGCAACCTTTCCAAATAGTAACCCAGAAGTTTTTCTTAATAATCCTAAGCATAATGCTGAGATCTCATTAAAAATGTCTATTACTGTTTTATATATATATATATATATATTTATAATTTCTGAAACAGTTTTCAGACAAGATGTGGAAATTATTTCACCATTCTCAGTTTGTTCTTCCTTTATACATGTCCTTTTTCCATAATATTCTTAAAGGTGGCCTGATTAAGAAAAATTTAGATTTTTTAAAATGGGAAGTCACATCTTACTATTACTTCCTTATTGGCTTTACAATTTATCCACAAAATAAATCAAGAGGGGGTTTATCAAATGGCCACTGATCTCCTTTGGTCTCTAGGCTAGTAATTCTGTCAAAGGAGAAGGGAAGTTTGACATAACAGAACTAGTCCATTCCACTCTTAGCTCTCATAGTTTTATAATTGTCCTTTAAAAGAAACACCAATACACAAGAATTTTCCAAATTTTGTTGAGACAGTTGATAGATTTATTTTCCATTCGGAAAGGGGGGCCAAAATTGAATGAACAAACATAACAAAATGGACTCAACACTTCTGCCTCCGGAACAATTTTATGTTTGTTTGGAGGAGAGGAGTTCCACATGTATACAATGTTCCACCTGGGGAGTGCTAGCTTCTTTCCATCACTACATTTTAACTTTCTGCTGAGAGACTCAAGATTGCTTTTTCTTTGCCAAGAAATACACTCCACTAAAACTTCGATATGGTCCAGAACAGAAAAGATTAGTGTTATTTAACGTGGAGAATTTATCTCCACACAGTATTAAACCTTGCACCTCCCTTTGGGAACTCCAGGCACACCCATTAGAGAAGAAACAGCTAAAAGTCTACTGGGAGATGACAATGCTAGAGGTTGAGTGTGCTAATTGGTGCTTTTGTCATCACTAGAACAACTTATATCACAGAGCTAATCAAGAAGTATGCATAGTATAAATTATTTATGCAGGGAAGAAAAACTATGTATGAAGTAAGTTGGATTTTCATCCACTGTTTTTACCTTTGTTTTAAAGATTTTTATTTATTTATTTACACAAGAATCTGGTACAGGCCAGATTCGTGGAAGGGTGAGAGAATTCACCAGAGACAGGGCAGGGAACAGAATAGGCAGACTGACTGAAATACACTGCTGAGGGGAGCAGCAGGTGAGACAGGAGAGGTCTGGCCCGCCATGTGGGACCCTTGCTGGCAGGCCAGGATCGAACTGGCGCTGCAGAGGCTGCAGACAGCTTCACAGCACTGCGCTCAACCGCCTGAGCCACCAGGGGAGGCCCTGTTTTTACATTTTTTTAAGATTTATTTATTTATGCATACAAGAGCTGGAGTGTAGGCCAGAGATGAGGGGGGTTGAGAGGATACACCAGAGACAGACTGGGGAGCAGAACAGGCAGACTGACTGAAATACACTGCTGAGGAGAGCAGCAGGTGAGACAGGAGAGGTCTGCTGTGCCATGTGGGTTAGCTCCCTGGCCAGGGAACGAATTCATGCTGCAGTAGCTGTGGATAGCTTCATAGTGCTGAGACTTAACCCCTTGTACCACCAGGGAGGCCCATTGTTTTCACATTTAAAACCATGAAAAATCTTGCTCATTGCCTGCTTTCAAATGTCGTGCTTTAAATTTTAAAAATACATCTTCTCTTAAATATTTTTTCTGAAAACTATATGATAATAGACAAATAACCTTTCCAAAGGTATTTGTCAAAATTGGTCAAAGATTCACAAAATCTTGTTGTGTGAGGACAGGGAAATATTGATCTGCACAAGAATATTCTGTGACTAAAGCAAGTTAAACATTTTTTTTTTTTAATTAAAAGTGAGCCACATGCATAGCACATCCTAATATCACTCATTGTTGAACTAGTTTGTCCAAGTACTTTCTCAACTTTGGCAGGTGAACACAGACATTTTTGCTCTATTTCTTGTCTTCAAGAATTTAATATAATATGCTTAGCTTTACTTGGTATCCTTCAGTGTCAAATTGCCTCTTGAAAACATTCAACAACAAAATTGTAACACAAATGTCACTTATAATTTTGTGGAAAAGACAATTTCATGTACGTGATATTTAAAGATCCAAGATCTGTACCCTAAAACATTAAAATAATGCTATAAGAAATTACCTTTATTCACAATAGCTCATTCTCTATCTAGAAATCAAAGAGCCACACCCTACATCTGTTAGTTTCTCCAAAGCAAATGATGCAGAGCTCTATTTCCTTACCATGTGTATTCCCATGTTTCTATGGTAAACTAGTTTTCTCATGAGGAGGTCTTCATTCACTATTGAAACCCATGTAGGAGTTTTACTAGTGAGTTACAAAATTCCAGGAAGCACTTGAAGGAGTATTTCCCTCAAGTATATCAGAGAAGGAACTCAATTTCTGGAACCTATGAGGACCATGAAAAATCTCTACATATGCTGTCCAAATTACAGTGTAATATTTGATTAGTAAGTTACTTGGAATGACATATAAATCCCTATCTACCTAGTCAATATCCAGGAAAATGAATATATTCCTAATAAGTCATCATTTATTGTACTCTTAACACAGAAAGCTATTGTAAAGTAAAAACACTTTCTAGAAGAAAAGATTCTTCCTGTATATGAACTCTGGGATGAAATTAAATCAACTCTAAAGAGCAAGTGAATGGGGTAGGAAGGAAGGTCTGAGCGAGACGGCATCTGTCCTTAAGCCAAACAGTTGTGCATTTTATTTTCTGTATTAGAAGACAGGGATAGATCTATTATTCTCAAGTGATTTTTTGGATTCTGGAATTCACTCATAAAACTTGAATAAGTATTTTACAACAGTGGAAGAACTCCTAACTGGAACATAATTTTCCATAGAAAAATAATCTGCTATAAAAGGTTACGGTATTTCTCTGGGAAGAGTCCAGATATTTGTAAACTTAAGCAACGTTTCTGGCTATGTTAGAATCTAAATATACAGCTGGAAGTAAAGTACAGCTGGAAGCAAACTTAAAAATTATCTCATCTGTGGCATTAGGTAACAATTGTCTCCCAGTGACAGAGATGGGAGTAGATTCCAGCCTACAGCTTTTACCCCTTCATCATATTGAGGGCCACATCATTTACCCTTTGGTTCTTCTTGGATGCTTCTATAATTATAAGAAGGAATCTACAGGTCTATTATATACAAGGTAAAGTGAACTGAAGTAAGGTTGAACTTGTTAAAGTAGAGACTTTGATAAAACAAGTCATCATAACTGTCTTCTAGAATCTGAAGAAGTAACTTTGGTGGAGACAGTATATTCATTCTGTTTCTCTTCAGCTGAGTTCTGCATCTCATGATAAGACAGGTCTTGCTGATGACAAGTCAAGGAAGGAAATATTTATTGACACTGTGTGCCTGTACCATTCCAACAGCTTTACATGTATCGTCTTGTTTAAACTTCATAACAAATAGGAAGTGCTTTATTATTTCTATTGTAAAGAAAAGAATCTTCATATATTGCTAGTGGAAATGTGAAAGGTGCAGCTGCTTTGGAAACAGGGTTTGTCAAAAGCTTAAAAATAAAGTTACCATATAATCTAATCATCCCACACCTAAGTTTATTCCCAAAGAATTGAAAATATATCTACACAAAACTCATGCATGAAGTCCATGTATTGATAAATGAATAAGCAAATTTGATATATGCCTACACTGGATTTTCTTTCAGCCAAACAATGGAATATTATTTAGCCATTAAAGAACTAAGTACTGATACATGCTACAATGTTAATAATACTTGAAAATATTTTGCTATATGAAAGAAGTCAGTTGCAAAAGACCACATAATGTATTTCATTTGTGGGATATGTCCAATATAGGCAAATCTATACAGTCATAAGTTAACTCAGTGATTACATTAGAATTGGGGGTGGGTGAGTTTGAGGGATAATAGAGGGTACTATATTGGAATGGGGTTTATTTTTTTTATTTTTTATTTTATTTATTTATTTTTTTTTTTTTTATAGAGAGGCATGTTTTCTTTCTTTCTTTCTTTCTTTCTTTGTTTGTTTTGTTTATACATGCACTGGGTACAGTCAGAAGCGCGGGAGGGTGAGAGAATTCACCAGAGCCAGAGCGGGGAGCAGAGCAGGCAGAAGGACCGAAGCACACTGCTGAGGGGAGCAGCGGGCGGCAGGAGAGGTCTGCGCGCCATGTGGGACCCTCCTCCGGTGGCCGGGGAGCAGCCGGGGATCGAACTGGCGCTGCAGAGGCTGCGGGCAGCTTCGCAACCCAGCGCTCAACCGCTGCGCCACCGGGGAGGCCCCGAGGAATGGGGTTTATTTTTAGGGCAGGGTAATAAATTTTTATAAGTTAGATGTGATGATAGTGTGAATACACTAAAACTCACTGAATTCTACACTTCAGATGGGTGAAATATACAATATAAATTGTATCTCATTAAATTTATTTAAAAAGAACAAATGCTGGGGCCTCCCTGGTGGCGCAAGGGGTTAAGACGCAACCTATGAAGCTAACCGTGGCCACCGCAGCACAAGTTCAATCCCTGGCCAGGGAGTTACCCACACAGCACTGCAGACCTCTCCTGACTCGCCCGCTGCTTTTCTCAGCAGTGCATTTCAGCAGATCCTCCTGTTCTGTTTCCCACTCTGTCTCTGGTGAGTCCTCTCACCCCCCACACCTCTGGCCTGTACCCTAGTTCTTGTATGCATAAATAAATCTTTAAATAAAAAAACAAGAAGATGCACAGAGTTAAACTCAGAAAATACATGGCATATATTCAAGATCAGAAATGTATTGACTGACTACAAAACATAATGATTTGGTAACTTAACATGTTATCAAAGTTCCCTTATTGGATATATAATTAGCAAACTTTTATAGGAGAAAATAACAAACTCAAGTAGTACAATACAGCCATTGCTTGTTTCAACTAGGCAATTCATCAATGATGTAAATTAGCGCTTCCTTTCCCTATACTGTCACTATAAATGTTTCATTTCATTTTCATAGTAAAATTATTCCATGAATATCTATCATTCTGATTGGGAACTCATATTTAATAGAATATAAAAACTATTATTAGATCTTTACAGAAATGTGACCCCATTCCTTAAAGAATTAGATTTCCAACCTAGTCTATGTTAATTACATTTGATTATAAAAGTATTAATAATTTTTAAAATTATAAATAGCCTGACATTCTTTCACAAGAACATTTTCACCTATTTAAAAGAAGCATTTAAAATAGAAATCACATATTCAATTTTTTCATAATCTAAGATTTAAAGTGGTTAATTTGCTATTTTAAAACCAAAGTTATGTCCTAGTAATTCATGTAAAATATGTACTCCTATGTTCCTCACGAGGAAGAAAATAGTAATTAAAGGAAAAGGAAAACAGTTTAAAAACAAATAGATTTTTATTCCCTGGAATTTTATAGACTACTTATGAATACTCAGGTTTGGAAAAACTAGTATACAGAGATCCATTAATGAAAGGTAAACTAGCTGAATTCACATATATACAATGTTGAAATTAGTAGCTAAATTAGAATTAAACTTAAAACAATTAAATTTAGGGATAAAGTGGGGAAAACTTTAATATATACATGTATAATTCAACACCATACAGACCTAAAGTAAAAAATATATATATATTCATAAGGTTAATGGGAAAACCCATTTGCAAATTAAGCAAAACAGACTTTTGAGCATCGTATTTCTGAGAGAAACAGCAGCGATTTTATTATACTTACAGCTGGAGACGGCTGACACTCTACAAATCTGCATTTCGAGTAAAATGACAAAAGTACATTATGAAGATCAGCCCCTCTTCTTATTCCATTCAGTGCTCCCCTCACCAATCATCAACAATGATGCTTTAGCAGGTTTAAAATTCCAGCAATGGCACTTACTGGATGGGTGAACTTTGACAGATTTATTTTTCTTTAAAATATAGTTAATGGTAAAGCCAATGTTAAGCTGAGAAGAAATGAGGTACCACAACTAAAACAATTCATAACCACTTACATGAAGTACATAATAGTGGTTGGTATCATTTGATATTGTCATGCTGTACATTAATTAAAGGAAAGAATGTCAAAATGAAATAATAAGTCTTGCCTTGCTTAATATTCTTTCACATATTTCTTTCTGGTCATCATTTCTATAACATTTTTAATTCATAGTGAGCATGAACTGAACAATGTATTTTTTTTAATTGTGAACTTTTATTTATATTTAAAATCTGGCTATCAACAAATTCCCAATGAGTCATATTTTTCCAGTTACCAGATTATAGAATAAACCTGCACCAACATAAACAATTCTCTTACGAGCCTCCCTGGTGGCACAGGGTTAAAGACAGCACCATCAAGCTATAGCCAGCCACTGCAGCATGAGTTCGATACCTGGCCTGCCAGGGAGAAACCCACTGGTGCAGTAGACCTCTCTTGCCCCAGCCGCTGTGCCCCTCAGCAGTGTATTTCAGTAGATCTGCCTGTTCTGCTCCCCACTCTCTCTGGTGAATCCTCTCACCGCCCCGCACCTCTGGCTTACACCCGAGTTCTTGTTTGCATAAATAAATAAATCTTTAAAAAAAAAATTCCCTTACCTCATCATCAGTGACATACATATGGAACTTAAGCATTTAGGGGTCAAACTTTACAAGCTAAGTTGAATAGTCATAGATGAATTCTACAATAACATTTATTCTCATAAAATTTCTTTCCTAAGCTCTTTAGACTTATTAATGCAGAAAAGACAACAAAGGCCAGAGTCAGCATTGAATATGGTTTTCTTTGTGTAGACAACAAAATATTTGTAATAACCGTCATGTTGGTATGAAAATCACTTTGCATTTTCTTCAATTAACTGGTCAAATTAGAAAAAATAATCACAGAAATGGTGGAATATTAAGCATTTGAGTATTGGGAAACTTTGTGCATAGCTCTTCAAAAACAAGCCTAAATACATACATACACATGTATGGTATGTGTAGATATATATAATCTTTTTGTTTAGTGTGATTTTTAAATAAAATGTATCATTATATATAATCTGCTTGGCATCTTGCTTTTATCTCTTCCTAGTATATGCTGGAGATCTTCCAATGCAGATATATTTATTCTTTGTAATGCTGCCTGGTATTCAATTTTCATGGGTGTAATGACATTTAATATCTTTTAGGCAGACAAAACTGAACTGACAGTCCTCATGCTTTATCTTGCTTAAGATTTATCCAAGAGGCCCATGAGATAACTTCCCAGTAGTTCAATTGTTTAAAGACTATATACATTTTAACTATTAAAAAAATGCCAAATTGCTTTCCAAGAATGTTAGACTGGTTAAAACTCCCATCAGTACAGGAAATTAACAATTTTCCCATACTTTGTATACACCAAAATATGTGATTTACCCATGGCCTGATAAGAGGGTACATTACTGAAATATTATGCCAGAAAACATTATGGACACCAAAGAAACGATCAGCTGAGATGGAAATGTGACTTACTAATACATTTCTACGTTTCTTTCATTTGAATGTGCCACCACTGTCTATGGGAGCTTGCCTGAACTGACAAAGTTTCTTAAGAGAGGCGTTCCAAAGAGCAGCCAAAAGCAGACTCCTAATATTATTATTATTTTTCAGTGAAAGCTCTTGCACTCTCACAATTTCAGAGAAAATTGATGGAAAGTTTTAGGAAAGAAGACTTACGATGGAACAGATAAATGGTTTCCAATTTAGCATTTCAAAGCATGTTTATGACAGATGATAAATAATAGACTTGAAAAGAGGAGTCTTCAAAAGTTCAAGATAGACTAATTAAGCTATCTTCATGCAGATTTACATGGTTAAGCGCCCTGCAACCCTCTTTTCAATTATCAAGCAGTGCTGAAATCTCAAGATAGAACTTGGGTACTGATGGCCCTTGTGCTATTATTTGAAACTAACACAAGACAAGGAAAGTTGTCCATTGACAATTCATACTACCATGTTAAGTGTTTCAGTAACAACGTACTTCCAGAAACCTGATTCCAGAAACAAACTGTCAGAAAACATCATGCTAAATAATTTACTGCATTTATTAGGAAAATTTGGGAGAATACTGGTATGTGAATAAAGGTTTCAATGAGTAGAAAAGTTCAGGAAATTCTGGATTTAATGATGCTAAATAGATGGGTTCCTCCCCTCTTACCCCCCTGTGAGACTGCTTAGAGACATAAATTCCGCAAGTCTCTAAGAGGGAGGCATAATTGCATTTTGCAAATTTATGGGAATAATGAATGTTGTTCCCCCTATAAAATACTAGTTTACATCCTAAGGAACACCACCATTACTTTTTAGAGATTGGGTCACAAGCAACTGAACATTCCTTGAAGATGAACTACATCTTACTCTAGCCCACACATGTCCTGGCACATGGAAGAAACTCACAACATATCTGGTACATGAAAAATTGAAGTTTAAGTTTATCTCACATGTGTGAAATGATAGCATTCATGGCTGGTGAGGTATCTCGTTTCCACACTGTGTACACAAAACTTCTGGAAAGCAATTTGAAAACCTCTGGAGACAGAACCATCTACCAAGCCATCAACACACCTTTTGTGGGGTCCCTTTGCCTTTGTGTAAAGGATGATTTGTGATCAAGATTTTGATCAATCTCAATCTCTCTCCCACCACTCAGCTGTAAAGCAGACATAATTTAATGTATAGTACGTCCTCAAATGAGAATATTTTTAGCACAATTGAAGAATATTTAATGGCACCAATGAATGATCACAATACCAAATAAAAAAGAGTAGGATATAAAACTGAATATAAAGCATGATTCCAATTTTGTAATACCCACAGACATGTCTATACACACCCACACATTCACACGCTCATATCTGAATGAAAAAAGTTCTAGAAGGAAATGCCTAAAAAAGTGACTTTCATCTGATAAATGGAATTGCCACTGATTTTTTCCTTATATTTCTATTTTGTACATTTTTATAAATCACTATCTGAAGAGTCTCCATTTATTCATTTTATAAAGAAAAAAAAGGCTATAAGCCTACTGTCCAATGCTTCAAAATTCCCAAAACCATAAGTATTCTCTGTCTATATAACAATTCAATATGCAAATACAAAAATATAAGTTCAGTATTTTTATTTACTAGCGTGACTGACAAAACATATTGAGGCAATAATACTCTTGTCTCAAATGTAATATCACAAAAATAACAAAGAGGTGAGCATGGTGATCCCCTTAAGCAAGGGCATAAATTTCTCACTGTGTTCATAAAGTAAACTTAGGATATGGACTTCACTGAATGAATGATTTTGGTGTCTACTCAACCTCAAGTACACATGCTGGGGTAAGTAAGGAGACTGGAGAATTAAAAACCCAAGGATAAAATAAAATTCCAATAGTCACTTTTCTGGAGTGACTATTTAACACCTAGGTAGGAGTGCGTGGTCATGGCTTGACATATTATTTTTCTACTAAAACAAAAAACTGTTGGCTTGTGACAGAAAAGAATGCCAAGAGTCCATGAACTTCTAAAATAAAAATTTCCAAAATTGCTAAGGAATTGCAAGCTTGTGACAGTTTAGGACAGATATAAATTCACTGTCCCTTAGCAATTTATCAAGAAGTCTGGGGAGTTCAGGAAAGGGAAGTGAATACACAAAGGAAAGGATGATGTTGTATGGATATCTTTATAGAGATCAAGTCCCCCAAATCCCCCCACAACCCCAACAGAATTAGAGAATGTAAGGGTGCTCTGTTTCCAAAGGGGAAGGCCATATTTTCTCTTTAACCATTTTTTTATTGAGGCATTGTTTAAAAGACTATATATGAGTTAGGGGTAAGTTCACACCTGTTCAGATGTATATTACCTCACCATGCCCAAGGACCACTGTTTTCCTAGATTGCTAAGTCACTCTGAAGGGAGGGCAGTCAACAAGAGGGTGAGCTAAAGATGATTTTGCTTCTCTCTGAAAGCAGCAGAGCCAGTGACAGGTGCAGAGTCTATGGTCAAGTGAAATGCACATTTCCCAGTTTTATGTGAAAAGCTGCGGGAATGTGCAATAGAAGACTGAATGATTTCAGAGTTGATAGGTTCATACTTTGATCTCCAGCAATTAAGGGTTAAGGACTTCAACCTCAAGTTTTTCTTTCAGTTAAGAATAAAGATGATTAATGAGAGAATTAGTAGGATTACAGAGTTTTCCAGTATAAATACTGAAATCTAATTATTATGTATGCAGTTACACTGTCTTGAAACATTCCACGCTCATTTTGAAAGACATGTATAAACAGGAAAATAGTATATATATACATTAGCTCATATATATTACATGTAATTGAGTGATTTCTAAATAGGTAAATATGGAAGTTTTATTTCTTTATATTTTTCTGTGTTAATATTTTTTCTACAAGCATTTTATAATTTAAAATAACAGAAACTATGATACATCTATAGTCTAAATGTTATCTTGTTAGAAAATCCCAAACCTTCACTGTATTATCTACCAAAATACATGCCATTTCAGGGTTTATCACTACTCAAGCCATTCAGAGATTCAAATGAAAAATTCATAAAACCTGTTGACATCCTTCACTCACATTAAAGCATTGAAACACATATGCCACTACACTGCAATGCTGAATGAAAATAAAATCTTGATCACAAATCATCCTTTACACAAAGGCAAAGGGACCCCACTCATATACTGACCATAATCTTAATAGTCCCTATCAGAAAAATACACATGGGATAAAACACAAGACAGTCTTTTACTAACTCTCTATTACACATTAATCCAAGTTGAAAATAACCACATTAAAACTGTAACAGTTACATGTGAGAGTTGAATTTCTTGCTTTTGGTGTTAGCTCTGTACATAAATTTTGGATTCTGTTTGTCACATTAATTCTACAGACACATTTTAGTCCTATATCAGGATCAACAATAGAATTCAGATTTTATCTATTTAAGAATTTATATAATTATATATATCACATTCACTTTCCATATATATATATATATATATATATATATATATATATTCACTTTTCCTAGCCCAAACAAATGCATTGGAACAAAAGATTGTATGGAAAAGTGAGGCTATGTAGTTTAGAAATAGTCTATCAGTTCTATAGATAAAACCCACTTAAAAAGTTGAGAATGATCTTTTTCTCTGCAAATGAGAAAATGATAGTAAGGGATCATCAGTATCAGTTACAAACAGATACACATTCCCTATTCTGAGAACTCATTTCAAGGTCTCTGAGTAATTCTCACCAGATAAGGCCCACCTTGCCACCACATTCACTTTAATATCATGAAATACAATTGCTTTTTTAAAAATCTGGTTCCCTAATAAGCAAGAAACAATGAAGGCACCAGCATGCCAGTGGATACCCCCAGATCAATCTAAAAGCAGCAGCTTTAAAAGTAGCATCTATAATCACAAGCACATCATCTCTAACCAATATGTTATTAAAACAAAGCAAGACTTAACAGAAATTGCATATTTATGGTCTGTTATTGTGCTAATGATATTTTGCCTGAGAGGCCAGATGAAATAACATTGTACCTAGATGTTTGCTATGAGTTTGGTAATACAGATCGTGGAATGAAGGAATAAATAAAACCATTTAGAAAGGATTTAAATGGAGGAAAAGGAGAATAAGCTGACCCAAATAATTTTATAATTAAGAGGGTGGGAGGTAATAGAGTTGAAGGAACAAAAGAAGTGACTTTAAGACCAATGAATGCTCAAACTGGCAGCCCACACATGAGTTGATAATATAAATTGCATCTTTAGGGGATAAACAGTATGTAATTTCACCAGCCATTGCTGATTATAACATTCCTCTCTAAAAGACTGTAACTAGCTCAAGAAACAGTGGAAAGTAAGCAGAAATTTTTATTCCAACAAAGAACTTCATATCAACCTGAACTGTCAATGAAACACTGAAGATTCATTTTTTTCTTCTGTAAAGGAGTTAGTTCATCCTTTAAAAATTAGATTGCAGATGAAAAATAAAAACAACAATTATATCTTTTACAACAAGTTGAAAACTTAACACCACCAATGAATAGATATTTTATCTCACGAATATAAAAGGTAGTTAATGAGTATCTTTCAGCTTCAAGATTGTTGAAGATATTACACTAATAGAAATTAGGTCTGCAAACCAACTTTCAGACCAAAAAGGTCACTTCTATTCAAGTGAATGCCCTTTCTAAACCTAAAAATTCAAAAATTCAAAAAAATACAACTTAAAATGCAGATTTTAATTTCAAGAATGGGAACAGAGGGTCTCTGATGTAATCACCTATAAAAATAAAATTTTTTCCCTGAAGAATTCATAATTATGGAATATAATTTGCAGAGAATAAGTATGATAACTGATAACAATAAGAAGCAATCTCAGGGCCTCCCTGGTGGTGCAAGGGGTTAAGCACCGCACTATGAAGCAATCCGCAGCTTCTGCAGCACAAGTTCGATCCCCACACGGCCAGGGAGCAAGCAACCCACATGACGAAGCAGACCTTTCCTGCCTCGCCCGCTGCTCCCCTCAGTAGTGTGTTTCAGTCAGTCTGTCAGTTCTGTTCCCCACTCTGTCTCTTGTGAATCATCTCACCCCCCACCCCCACATCTCTGGCCTCTACCCCAGCTCTTGTATGCATAAATAAATAAATCTTTTAAAAAAAAAAAAAGAAGCAATCCCAATTTATGTTCAGAAAAAGGAAATATAATGCTCAATGGGACAAAGTCACAAGACCTTGCAAGGCCAAATACCTTGCAATATATAAACAGAAAATGCCTTGAATTATTTAGAGTAAGCAGCAAAATGCAACAAGGAAAATGTATGAAAGCATCACAAATCATTTTCATTCTGTCAGGTCCTAAATAATTTTTTGATTTCTAAATAAAGAACTTGGTACATAAAATACAGATGAATCCAAATTATGTCTGTGTGTATCATGAAGGATATCAGAAATATGAGGCGTTGCAGGGCATTCACAACCAACAAGAACAGTAAGACATTAATCCAGTTTAATAATGTTTTATCTGTAATGGAACAAAATACATAAATGTAGAAAGATCTTAGGAAGCCTAGAAGACTCCCACATAAAAACTGTCATAAAGACTGAGAAAATATTAGCAGAAAAAAATGGTAGAAACAGTCAAACAATGTAGGGAAATCTAAATGTATGTTGCCATTCCTTCCATTGTATCAAACAAGATTATGAAAAAGGTTGAACATGAACAGGTAGAAGCAGCTTCATGTAGTCTATAATCATCCCATTGGAAGGACATCCACAGGATTTGAAACCATGTAAGTTGTCAAGTTTAAAGTACATTCTCAACAATCATGTAAGAAACCAACTATCATTACCCACTGGGTAATAAGAAAAAATACCCAGACTCCACTTGGGCAAAGAAAGTAAGGGGAGTAAGGGGTTTTGAAAAATAAATTATTAATTCTTAAAGAGGTAAGTTTCTCTCCTATGATATAACATTTAGGACAGAAGATTCTCTAGAGAGTCCCTCTGTAAAACAACTAACATTTAATATTTTTAGCAAATTAAAGTGAGTAGGTCATTATTCTGATTCAACGGGTCCTATTAAAAGTCAAATTCAAGGGCCTCCCTGGTGGCGCAAGGGGTTAAGCACCGCACTATGAGGCAATCTGCAGCCTCTGCAGCATGAGTTTGATTCCCAGCCAACCAGAAAGAATCCCACATGGTGAAGCAGATCTCTCCTGTCTCGCTCACTGCTCCCCTCAGCAGTGTATTTCAGTCAATCTGCCTGTTCTGTTCCCCACTCTGTCTCTGGTGAATCCTCTTATCCCCTGCATCTCTGGCCTGCACCCCAGCTCTTATATGCATAAATAAATAAATCTTTAAAAAAAAGTCAAATTCAAAACATTATAAAATTGTCATTTCTCATACTCTCTAATTCTGTTCATAGAACCACATATTTTTAGCAGTGCTAAAAAAACTGTCAATACACCAGGAGGTTATATTGCTAGTGTGGTCTCCATGAGAGGGGGAGATTCCGTGTTCCTGACCCACCTAACAAAGGGCAGAGCAGCCAAGGGAAGATATAAAACATTTAAATGACACACAGAGGAGAGGACATAGAAGAGAGACTCTTCTATGAGTAGAGATATGTGAAGGAGGGCACTTGCTTCTCAGCTTTGGACTTGCACCAAGAATTCGGGGGACATGGTAGAAATATATGGGTGAAAGACACATAGGGAAACTGACCATGTCAGCCTCAGCAGTCCCACTTTGAACCAACCCTGTTTGGCTGGGCTTTTACCCATGAGGGGATGGGTAACTTTAGGTGTTTTATTGGGAAACTGTTTATATATATATACACATCGTTGTTCATTTTTGTACAATGTTTGCTTTCTCCTTTCACCTGTAGTCTCCATAAAATTCTTCTCTTCTTTCTATGGCACACTAATTCTATTAAAGTTCTTTTCTATTGAAGGTCTTGCTATGCTTGGTCTTTATGTGGCAGATGGCAGAACCCCTTTGTAGTGTACAAGTTTGGGAGTCTTGGGATACCCTTCAGTCTGCACAATAACAATACGATAGACAATTATATACAACGCTAAAAACTAAAACTGAATGAAATGAAAAGTGACTAATGGGAATTCATGCAATTACCATTATAGCTTTACATTTCAAATCTGACAGCAATATTTAATACAATTGACAATGGAATAAATGGTAATTCTTTCAAGCATATACAAAGTATTTTTAATGTGAGAAAATTATTTCTGAGAATGAGGAAAAACTGCCCAAGTTTGATACTTTAAATACACACTGACAAATAATTCTGTTAAGCAGATAAGTAAGTATAAGAAAGGCAAGAAAAGAAAATGACGTTTTAGAGCTGCTCATTGTCACTGATGGAATCACTTTTGTTAAAAGAAATAAAAGTTGGTAAATATTAACACAAATCATGGAAAAGCAAATGGCAGTATGTGAATAATTAAGAGCATGGTGTTAGGGTCAGAAGAGCTGGGTTAGAATCTCTCTGAAACTTATTTTCTTATCTGTAAAACAAAGATTATAGCAACTACCATGTAGGGTTGCTACAAAGCTTGAATTGTGGAGCATACAAAAAGTCCATAATCATCTTCTTGGCAAATGAAAAGGATTGTAGTTTTTATCAATATAGTTGATACTTCTTTAGAAAAAGCAGCTATTTCCAAACCACTATTTTACCTATATTAACCAAATATCTCTAGATATATGAACTGTAGCCATTTCAAAAAAGTTCTTAATCACCAATTTTTACTAAATTTAGGTGTATTAGGAATTGGTTGAAATTCAAGTAATGAAACAGATAATGGAAGCTGATATTTTTTTCTCCTTAAAATCTATATACTATATATAGAAAAATCTGTACACTATATACTCAAATCTATATACTCAGAAAATGGGCTGGTTATTTCATATTTTTTTAAACTTTTTTTTAAAAAAGATTTATTCATTTATTTATACAAGCACTGGGTACAGTCAGAAGCGCGGGAGGGTGAGAGAATTCACCAGAGCCAGAGCGGGGAGCAGAACAGGCAGAAGGACCTAAGTACACTGCTGAGGGGAGCAGCGGGCGGCAGGAGTGGTCTGCGCGCCATGTGGGACCCTCCGCAGGTGGCCTGGGAGCAGCCAGGGATTGAATCAGCACTGCAGAAGCTGTGGGCACCTTCACAACCCAGTGCTCAACCGCTGTGGCACCGGGGAGGCCCTCATATATGGTTTTTGAAGGTTGTAGAAAACCAATCAAATAACAGAATTATACATAAGTTAAATATTTTTCAAGGTCATCAAGTAAAATTTATTTCTTTACTGCAAGTCCACAATGTAAATGAACAGCGTCAAAGAGGTGGAGATACTCCCATTTAAGTATCTTAAATGGGACATATATGGGGGCTTCACTATGTTTATTAAAATCACATGCTTGAGTCTCAGTTCACATATGGTAATTTCCAGGTAGCCTTCTAATATGCAACTAAAATTAACCTGCAAGACCTTACAATGTTTTTAATTACCACACACTGACATGTTTTCAACATGCATATAGCAAGTCTTTTTCCCTTTAATTTGAGGGGAGGGTCTTGGTTTTGTTTATCTTTGGTTTCTTCTACTTGATTATATATTGCAACTCTTTAGTATATTTGGAATTTAGAGATAACTATGAAATAAGGTGAGCATAGCCTAAGTGAAATAAAACTTCTGTTTCAGAAATGTTCTACTTTTGAGCACTGACACCAGTATCAGAAGAGCAGAGAAAGAAAGGGGTCAAAGGATTAATTCTTAGGTTACAAAATGAGCGCCTGTGTCATTACAGAAGAATTCTAGAAACAGATTTGGGGAATTATGATGACTTCAGTTTGGTGGTGTTCCTTTGAAAAGGTCATGAGAGCTTGAGACCTAGTAGAGGTTTGTAAGTAGGAATTATCAGCATTTAAAAAGTGGTGCTTAAAACAAGAGGAATAGATGAATGTTAAGAAGAGGAGACTGAAACTTGAAGAATTAACATCTAAGATTAAAGAGTCACCCTTTTGTGACCCACAGATTTGGAACCATTTAAATTCAGCCAGATGAGGTAGAAGAAAAGAGGATGTAAAAGGCAAAAGAACTGATAGTTATTCAGTTTCAACAAAATTCAAATCAATGCATTTGAGCAACTACCGTTCATTCATTCAGCCAATAAATGATACTTTGCTAGAAATTGGAAACATGATAAGCAAGGTAATCCATTTAAGGTGATGGACATGGAAGTAAGGGAGGGGAAAGATGGTCACAGGGAGCAGACTAGCCAGACAACTTGGATACTGAGGACTTTCGGCCATTTCCTTCCTGAACAACATATGATACAACTTGATGATACTGGTCAAGAAGAACTTTGGACTTAATCCCTAAACTCTGTGTCAACTCTTGTATTAATGGCTTTCCCAGGTAAACCATTAATAAAAAAAAAAAAAAAAAACAAAAATCAGCACAAATGCTTCTGATATATTTGTATGTCTCATTATAAAACTATCATGTACATCAGCATCTTGTAGATTGGCTTGTTAGCAGCAGCTCCCCTGAACTAAACTGTCACTGAGTGTGCTGACAAATGATGATTCTGGACTCCCAGGCTAAGCATCAGATGTTAGAGGCTAATGACCTCACTGAGATAATTTTCTTTTGAGAAACTCTAGGTAACCATCCAATCTCCCTAATTATTCATCTCTAACTAGGAAACTTTCCTTTAAAGATTGCTCAAAGTAACCTTGATATTCTTTATCGAAAGGATACTATTTACCAAAGAGTAGCATGGACTAATTCACTGTTAAAATGCACATCTTTCTCCTTGCCTATGACAAAAACTTTTGGAAATTCCATAGAAAGGCTGGCACAGGCAATGGGAGCATATGTTTCTAAAATGATATTGTCATATCTGTCATCAAAATTAATACCAGGCCTCTAGGCAAAACCGTGCCTTACTTTCTGATATATGACTTTTGAGTGAACTCCCATGGTTCCTACTGGCTATAAACACAAGCCAACTATGTGAATCTCCTCCTAAATCTGAAAACAAAAGTCATCACACTAGACTACCACTTCATCCTAGCACAGAAACCAAAATGTACTGTCTTTATCTGTAACAAACTGTGAAGACCCTAGGGTTTCCCCAGAACTTGAGTTTATAATATACACCAACTGAATGACATTCCCTTTTTTTAAAAAACCATGTACTAGAAGCAATAGTGGACATCCCTGTGAAATCCTGGCATTGCTCAAAAAATAAAAAGTCAGATTCAAGTCTTGGCACTCTCCTACTTTTCTGTTCTTCAATTATCCTATTTCCTCCTACTCCCCATATTGCTCCCTTCATTCTGAAAAGTAATACCTTCTGTCATCTCCTGTTGTTCCTAATTCCCAACTCCTACCCAAAAGCCCTGCTCCCATGTTGCTCTCTCTCTAGCTCAATTGGCAAAGCTCTACCTGCCCAACAGTAACCACAGAATGTTGGAAACTGAAGTAACTGCAATGACACCTATTCCAAACACCCCTTCATAACACAGGACCCTGGAGTCCACAGAGATTGAGCAAATTGCCTGAGAACAGTGAGCTGGCTCCAGCCAGAACCCAGATCTCCTACTTCCCAAGCTAAAGGTATTCACATTCTTGCATATAATGCAAGTGATGTCCTTCAGTTTACGAAGGACAAAATAAGAGTGAAGTTTTATTAAGACTATTAATAAAAATGGAGAGCCTGTCTAGGGGATTCACTATTCAAATCTTGGCTCTTCCAGTTGGCGACACTGGAGATTAGATGATATCAAAGAACTGTTTTCATATGAGATATAAAACAAGATTTTTAAAAATAAAAATAAAATTTCTTATCTATTAGAGATACATGAAAGTATTTATGGATGAAAAGTATTTATGGATTAAGTAACATGTTTGGGGATTATTTTGAAGTATTCTAGTAATAAAAGGCATGTGTAATGAGAGAAACGTGCACCAACAGGGGGAAATGAAATGATAATTGACAAACTGGAATATAGGTAATCAGTGGTTTATTACATTATACCCTTAAAAACTTCCAGGATCTTCATTATCCAAGAGAAGTAAAGGGTTTAGGAAATACACATAAAGAAAAAACAGGAATGTTTAACTAGTTGGAAGAACTTTTTTTTTAAGATTTATTTATTTATTTATACAAGCACTGGGTACTTGTATAAATAAATTTATACAAGCACTGGGTACAGTCAGAAGCGCAGGAGGGTGAGAGAATTCACCAGAGCCAGAGCGGGGAACAGAACAAGCAGACTGATGAAATAAACTGCTGAGGGGAGCAGCGGGCGGCGGAGAGGTCTGCGCGTCATGTGGGACCCTCGCAGGTGGCCGGGAATCAAACCCGCACTACAGAGGCTGCGGGCAGCTTCACAGCCTAGCGCTCAACTGCTGCGCCACCAGGGGAGGACCTGGAAGAACTTCTTTCCCCAATAATATACATGGTATTACTATTATGCAAATAAAAACACAAACAAAAATCCAAGCAACTTCCAACTATCACATGAGCTACAGAATGGAAAATTTCTAATTTCTCTAAGACAGACTTTTGAGAAATTACTACATGGCTATATTTAATAATTTAAGGGGGCCTCCCTGGTGGCACAAGGCGGCAAGCACTGCACTATGAAGCAATCTGAAGCCTCTGTAGCACGAGTTCAATCCCTGGCCAGCCAGGGAGCAACCCACATGGCGCAGCAGATCTCTCCTGTCTCACCTGCTGCTCCCCTCAACAGTGTGTTTTACTTAGTCTGCCTGTTCTGTTCCTCACTCTGTCTCTGGTGAATCCTCTCACCCCCTGCATCTCTGGTCTGTACCCCAGCTCTTGTATGCATGGATAAATAAATCTTAAAAAAAAAAAGATAATCCAGTGTTACTTTTCCCTTTATCTTTATAGCAAATAATGACTTTTGAAAACCACAACATACATGTGTGTATCTTTGCATTTGTAAAAATGAAATTTATTTAACTTTATAATGGATAGAGTTAAATCTGGCAAAAATTCCCATGAGAATCACCAAAGGAAAATAAAGATCCACAAATTTTATAACAATATGGTACAAGGAGCACAGGAGTAAATGAAGAATCAGGAGACATAGGTAATCATGCTGAATAGAACTCATATTACGTAAATTAAGGCAAATCACTCAACATGAGTCCCAGTTTCATCAGTACTATGACTGCATCCTATTACGTGCCATCTTAGTTTTTCTTGGTTCTAACATCCTAGAAGTTGAAATATGTTTCCCCCTTGTCTACACCTGTTCAGGAACCCAATGCTCACCACAGATTATGACACCTCCAATTTTAGGAAAGTGCTGGGTCTCAACAAATCTGACTGAGGGAACAGCAAACAGAAGTCTATTTCTGGCCTTTCTCATCGGATGTGAATGAAGCCAGGCAAACAGGCAGGGAACACTGGAGTGAAGTCCCAATCATGTGGAAGGGATTACCCTCAGAGTAGAATGTAATAATGTGCTCATTCTGTGACAGATTTGTAGAAGTAGGTTCCTGGGGCATAATAACAAGGGATGTAAGATCTCTGGTGGGCATGGAGGTGGGGCAGGCAGGTGAGGAAGATGCTGTTGTAAATCGCCCAGAGCATGGCCCCCCAAGGTGGTGAGTGTCCCTATGTAGTGTTTCTATATCCCTTGATAAACACATCTTAGGGCACTTGCTAGCCTGACTTGCAGACAGCTCTGTGAGCTGCTGGGGCAGAACGTGTGGCTCTCTGATTCATGGTGACACAAAAGATCTGAATACTACCAGCTCTGGAGAACATTCTACAGCAGCTATAAATTTTAAGTAGTACATTTTAAAACTGGCTTTTTGGATACTAAAAAGTGAGAGAATTGGGACATTATAATTGATAAAATATAGGAAGAATGAGTGCACAAATGAAAGAAAAAAGGGAAAACAATGACACAGGAAGGATACTATTGAAGGAGAGGACCTACTCAAACTGAAAAGTAGAACAATTTTTAAAAAATACAAAACCACATGTTATGGACTGATATTCCACTTGTACAAACTGGCACGAGGTTTACCCAGACACTGGAAGCAAAATCTCTGAATAGAATCCCTGAATGCAATATAAGTATATGCAATGGAAAGACTAATGACTTAATTAAATGTCACTTATACTCTAATAAAAAGAGTTTATCATTTTAAATAAAATGCTAACTTGCAATTAAAATTTATGGCTATTAGTAATACGAGTATGATCAAATCTACTAAACACATTTGAATTTCAAACTTAATTTTATTCTGGAATTTATATCCAGTCAATACTTTCTTTTTAAAATACTTCAAGCCATAGAATGTTAAGAATATAATTATTCTTAAAATATATTAAAAGTAACTAGCAACTTTTCTTGTTCTCTTTATTCTCTTATCTGTTCATACAAACACAAAGAAATGCATTTTCCTTTCTGTAGCAAACAATAATACAACCTGTTTTTTTTTTTAAAGATTTAATTGTTTATTTATACAAGCACTGGGTACAGTCAGAAGTGCAGGACAGTAAGAGAATTCACCAGAGCCAGAGGGGAGAGCAGAGCAGGCAGACTGACGAAGTACACTGCTGAGCGGAGCAGCGGGCAGCAGGAGAGGTCTGCGCGCCATGTGGGACCCTCGCCTGGCAGCCGGGGAATCCAACCAGCGCTGCAGAGGCTGTGGGCAGTTTCACAGCCCAGTGCTCAACCACTGCGCCACCAGGGGAGGCCCAATAATACAACTTTTAAAAGCTTTTAAAAAAACACCATTTTAGGGCCTCCCTGGTGGCGCAGCGGTTGAGCGCTGGGTTGCGAAGCTGCCAGCAGCCTCTGCAGCGCTGGTTCAATCCCCGGCTGCTCCCTGGCCACTGGAGGAGGGTCCCACATGGCGCGCAGACCTCTCCTGCCGCCGGCTGCTCCCCTCAGCAGTGTACTTCGGTCTTTCTGCCTGTTCTGCTCCCCGCTCTGGCTCGGTGAATTCTCTCACCCTCCCGCGCTTCTGACTGTTCCCAGTGCTTGTATAAATAAATAAATAAATCTTTAAAAAAAAAAATCACCATTTTATAAAAGTTAGTAAATGTTAGTCTATTATCTATTCTAATAATTTTTTTTACTATAATCTCAAGCTATTTATGCTCCATGTTTAAATCCTATGTGTCAGAGTTCCATGTACTTCTTCCCAAATTTAATACATTATTTGTTGTAAAAGCAGTTGGTAAAAATAAAAAATGAAAGTCTTTAAAGGAGAAAAAACTGAAACAGGTAATGAGAAATCTATACTACAGTAATTTTTTAAAGATAAATTGGATTTTCTTCATCCTAGAATACCGAAAATATCTAATAATAGCACATCACTTACATTCACCCAGTACATTGTATTGAAAAAAGAGGAATGGGGGCAATATTAAAAAAAAAAAAAAAAAAAAAAAACCAGAAAAATAGGGCATTTTAGAAGCAGTGTTCAAATTATAACTATCAAATATGTCAAATAGCCATTTGAGCACAACTCTTCTTAAGCAAAGACTGAAGCAAAGTGTTTTTCTTAACAGCTGGAAAGAATAAACCAAATGAGACAAAAATATAAGCACCATAGATGAACAGAATCTTTAACAAATCAATTGACACTGATTCTCAAATTGTAGGGAATATAAAACAATCACTGAGAGTAAAGAGAAGAAGAGGGGCCAGAGTTAAGAATATTTGGGACAATGCAAATCTCCAAGCACTAGCCAAGATATTCTAATTTAGAAAGTATATTTACTGACCCCTGTCCAAACTCTGGAAATTGAATTTTGGATTTTTAATAAATTCCCCACATAATTCTGATGCTGCTGGTTCACAGGTTACCTTTTGAAAACCCTGGGATAAACAAAATCTTTTCTTATGAAAAAAATTACATACAGGAATTGAATTCAGCTTGAGCATTTTCTACTACACCAAAAGAAAATAAAAGATAGGGAGAAAGGGTGGTGTGGGAGAGGGTAGAGAATTAGAAACAAGTTTTAAAGTGTTTAATTATATGAGATAGATACCATCTGGATTTTCTTTGCATATCAGTTAATTAAAATGCTTGCCAAAAGTAACAATTTAAAAAACTCCTTGAGGCCAAATTTTCTTTCACTTCAAAGTATGAATGCTCAGAGACAAGTTAACACAGGCCAGCAGCAGAGGAGTGGGCTACTGAGTGGGGAGAGGACCCTTCCGGGAAAGTTGCAGTAGTGTCATAGTTAATCACCCAAGTTAGTAAAATGCACCACACTTTAAGTGAAGAGTTCCTGAAAAATATTTAAGAAACAATTCTTGTGACAGTTGTTGAGATAAAATTCACATACCACACAATTCAGCCACTTAAAGTGTACAATTCAATACTTTTAGTACATTCAAAGAGTTTTGCAAACGTCACCACAATTAATTTTAGAACATTTTATCACCCTGAAGGAAACTCCATATCCTCCCTACCCCCAGTTCTAGGTAATCACAAAACAACCATCTGTCTCTATCCATTTTCCTATTCTCGGTATTTCATTCAATATGTTGGCCTTGTGTGTCAGGCTTCTTTCACTTAGCATATGTTTTCAATTTTAATCCATGTTGTAGAGGGTAGCATGTACTTGAACGCCATCTTCTTACTAAAAAATGTAGTTTCAAGTCAAATGTTTACAAAATCAGAATTTTTATAAAAACTTTTATTCATGCATCAGATTAACATACCATATGCTGGCACTTGTTTAAATCAGAGTTGATCGTATTTGATATAACTTGACATTATCACATTTTTGCCAATTTTTGTTCATATTAATGAAGACTCCAACCAGAAATTACATATATTTTTATACTAAAAGTATGCATTTAATCATCTAATCTAAGTAAAACTGTACCACTTTCACTGTAAGTGGTAGTCTTTGAAAAAATTGACAATTTCTGCAATAGTAATAGCGTAAAATCTCAAGAAATGTCTAATTCATAGGGGGGAAACAAAGACATGAATAAAAGTACTTTAAGCCTAAATACAAATACATAAATATGCAGTTACTATTCACTAGAATCAGCAATTTCACTGAGATACAGTAAGTTCAGTCTTTGATGTCTCAAAGTATAAATTCTGAGCACAGGGACATTTGTTTTAGTTAATGTCCCAAGCACACAGGTCTTACCTAATGCCAGTCCACTAAAACAAATTAGTTTTTATGTTATTATAAGTTATCACTAATATGTTATGAATACAGTTTGTTTTTAAAATAATTTCCTTAAGGAAATAACTTACACTCATTTTCAAATGGAAAAATATCACAATCATCTGTGGTCATACATCTCAAAGAAAATATTCACTACATTTCCTTCTAGCCTTTTCTATAAATTACCAAGAATATTAACTGCCATACTGAACACAAAAGTTTGAGGTTACCATTGCTTTTCAACAGTTTATGTGTGTTGAAATATATTGGAATATATAGATATAATTAAAAAGTCTTTAAATATTAAATTCATGGACAATATTTTTACAACCATTTTTACATGATCTTAGGATAGGATATATACTGGATCCAGTGTAAGCATGTGTTTATAAATGAAAATTGCCAGCCTTTTGGGGGAAAAAAAAAGTGTAAATGTGTTTCCATTAATGAACTAAAACTAGAAGGGATCATGCTCAGCGAAATGTCAGAAAGAAAAGAAAAATACTGGATGGTCTCACTCATAGCAGGAATTTAGAAAACCTAAATAAGGGACCAGGAAAAAGACTAATTAATACAAAGTAAAAATAAATGGGGCGGGGAGGGGGAGGGATGGAGAGAAGGATGATTAGGGTCAAAATAAGGGGGGGGGGTGCAATTGTGTGGGGAATATAACCAAAATGAAAATGCATACATTGTGCAAAAATGAAAAATGATGTAAGAATTATATAAAATAAAATATTAAAAAAAAAGAATTGAGTAGCCAGTATGAGAACCTCCATAACTCTTAAAAAAAAAAAAAAATTAAACAGACCTTCAGAGGTAGAAACCAAAACACAGCCCTCCTATCATCTGAAGCTATGCTCATGTATGGCTAGGCTCATGTACTGAACAAGGCAAAAACATTTTCTTGTACCCAACATTCATTAGGGCACAGTAAACTAAGGTTATTTTTGATAACTCCAGCTTCTCCTTTCACCAGTGTCTCCTTTTGAAGGGCCATCCCATTTCACCTCTGGCCCCCACTGCTTTCCACTGCTCTCCCTTACTGCAATCAGAGGATACACAAGAGTAGTTTGTTTAGAGGCAGCAGCCTGGGCTACTTAGTAGTCACACTTGTAGCACCTTAGACAAATCATTAAATTACTCAACATATGACTGTCAGCTATAAAAATGAAAGCTCCACCATAGTGGTTCTCAGAATCTTATTCAGATCAACATTGTCTACAAACTCAGCACATTTTCAGGTTCTTCCCCAGTCGTACTGAATCAGTAACTTGGGCTGGACCTGTGAAATTTGTATTAGCATGCATCATGCTTCTGATGCACAGTAATAATGTTTGACAACCACTGTGCTACATTTCCTCAAATTTCTTGCACCCCCTCATCTACCCTCACTGTTGTCCTGGTTTCCTATTTCTTAGAGGAAAAAAAAATCAAGCAAGGAGAACTTGTGAGGATTCAGAACATCATGATCAGTCATCAACCATCACTTCTAGCTCCATAGCCTGTCTTATCCATACTCCTTGAAAGCTAGTAGCACAATCTGTGCACTTGACCCCAGCCTCTCTTCCAGTCAAGCACATCGCTTCACTAATTCTCCCTTCTCTTTCATTCATCAGTACTTTTTGTTCAATTGAATCATTTTCATTGTGTACAAATTTGCTGTTATTTTTCCCAACTTTTTCTAAGTTCCTGACCTGCCACTCCCTTTGCCAACTATTTTCATCATTTTTTGAAAATGAAGTATGATTAACATACAATGACATGTACGCAGATTCTAAGTGTGCAGGTTGCAAACACCATGAGAGCAAATTATAAAATGTCTCCATTGTTTAAGAAAATTCCTTTCTGCCCCTTTTTCAATCAATTGTACTTCACTCACATGGATCACCATTAATTTGTCAGAAGTAAGGTTAAGTTTGCTCGTTCTACAACTTCATAGACATAGAATCATATAGTATGTACTCTTGAAATTTTTGCTGAGTATGATGCATTTGATATTCACATATTGTTGCATGATATCAGTTATTCATTCCTTTTCATTCTCTATTCCCGAGTAGTATTCCATTGTATGCATGTACTGTACTATGTATATCCACTCACCTCTTGGTAGATATATGAACTGGTTCGAATTTTTTATATTATGACTGAACATTGGGCCTGAATGAACATTCATGTATATGTCTTTTTGTAGACTGGTGTGTGTTTAATAAAGAAACACATGAGGAAATCTAAGTTATGTGTCCTAGTAAGTCATATGTTTTAAATGCAGGAAGACCTCTTTCTTAAAGAATGATTCTATTCAATCAAGAATTCTGCTACTCTGTGTGCAAAAATAATACAGTACTAAAAGCTAGAAAACATGACTTAATTCTTTATCCATAAATGCCATACCAAACATTCTAGTCCTTTCTTCCTCACTTTCCTAGTACTTTGTGCCTATTGTGTTTAGAACTAGATGTGAACAAGAATTACTCTAGCCTTCAAGGAATTTTTGGCATATTTGGAGATAGTAGACAGGAGAAACAGTACAGTGAAATATTTTAAATGCCAGAAAAATATATCCATGATACAATACTGTCCAAAGAAAAGTTGACCAAATAATTGAGACAAAGTAAAGCATAATGTCTAAGTGCACAGATCTAAGAGCCAGAGAGTCTAAGGTGAAATCCTGGTTTCACTACTTAGTGTCGAGTCCTTTAACAGGTTGCTTAATTTCAGGCTCCTCATCTGTAAGATAGAGACGTAATACTGCCTATTCATAATTGTTGCTTAATATGTATAAAGCACTTTGAATACCTAGCACATAGCAAGCCCCCAATATCTATTAGCCATCTTAGTGATCATCAGCATCACCACAACCACCTTACCATATCCTCCTCATTTCTCCTGGCACTGTGAAGAGACTAAAATGTTTTAAGGTCATAGGAGATAATGACTGAGCTGAGACATAAAAGGTAAAGGAAAAAAACAGCATGAACACAGACACTATCAGAAATCACACAATTTTTTTGGCAAAATAAGAAAAGCTAAAATGCAAATTATGCAGATGAGGGTACTTGGAACAGGACAGCACTAGATGAGGCTAAAGAGATAGGATAGGAAAGATCGTGATATGTCATGTCAGGAATTTATTTTGACAAAGGGGAGCTACAGACTGTAAATAGGAAATCTGATCAGATGGAACATTGGGAAGTTGACTTAATAGACATAAAAAAAGAAGTTGCAAAAAGAAGCAATGTGAATGGAGATGGAATGACTAATTAAAAGACAACTCTCACTACCAGAAATAACAAAAGCCCAAAGAAAGGAAGAGGGACTATGGAAAGGAGGCAAACAGACCAAGAGAAGATAAGGAAGAATTAACAAAATTTAAGTATTGACTAAGTGGTCAAGATTGACTTCTGGGGTCTAAGATTAAATGACCTGCCAAGTTGTGTAAAGATAATAAGTCCAATTTTGGATTATACTGGATTTGAAACACTGTAGGCAGTTTAAATTGAATTTTCCAGGAAGAAATTAGATATATAAATATGACATTCTAAAAGTATTTGGGGTTAAATATAAAGATGCAGTATCTATCACCACACATAAAGGTAATAACTAAGTCATGGCAGTGAATACAATTATACTGAAAGATTACACAATGAGAATGGAAAACCTTCCTGGATACAATCCTTGGGGATATGACATTTTAAAGTTGGCAGAGAAAGGATGAAGGATTGCTCAACATTGATTCTTCCTTACCATAAGTGATCAGAACATGTCAATCATAGTCACTTTACTGTCCATACTAATGAGGATTGATATGGACCTAAGTAAGGCCAAAGAGTAAAGTAGTAGGAGACTTCTGGGCAATTTTTCCTTCTTTATATGAGAGGAAAAAGATAGGCCCTTTAATGAAATTGCTGAGCTAATGTATCAGCAAGATTTGAAGTCTGTTCTACTTCAGGGCTTCCAATGCTGTGGGAAAATAGCAGTCTTTAATCTGTGAACCAGATTGAGTTAGAATTTCTATTACTTGAAGTACACTTCAAGTATCACCTGACCAAGAAAAGGTATCCATGCAGGAGATGAGAGAAAATCATAAGACTGGAAATAGGAAAAATGTGGTATTACTGAAAACAAGAAAATAAAAAACTTCAATATAGAAAGACAAGCATATATTATTACCTTATCAATGAATTATGTATGCCACATATATAAACAATTATGTTGATATATATTTTCATATGCCTTGATAAAGGCATTTCCCTTTCTCAATTATTATATTTAAAAATTGTATGATTAAGAATAAAACTAACCAGTTTTCTCTAAAATTTGACCTGATGCTTACCATGTGGTTTGCAGTGAATGTTTGTAGAATGCATGAAAACTGGTTCTAGTAAGAAAGTGTTTTGATTTTAGGATTCCTTTTAAAAATATAATGATTTATATAGGTAATATAGGAGATTGTCTTTCAATGACACAGAATAAACACACACTTATTATAGCTAGTATTACATAGATTTGATAGCATACGAAAAAGCCTAATACAAAGAGTTGCTTGTTTTTACAACATTGCCCCAAAATATGACACAGTCATTTGGGATGAACAAAGATTACAAGTCTGGATACTTGTAGCTTTAAGAGGAACTTAGAAATATAACAATGTCTTCTCCATCAAATGATCAGGTGAATAGCAGAGAGCAAGAACAAACATGTAAATCCTCATTCTTCCATCTTTTGTGAAAGAACAATCAGTATTTCTTACAAGCAAGTCCAAAAGATAGCAAAAAGTTCAGATCAGCAGCAAATGGCAAGTGTCCTGTTTTATAGACTGAAGGGGTAATTTTCAGTCAGTTCCATTCAAAGTTTCATAAAACTAACACTTTAAGGTCAATATGCTATAAAACTATATTAAGACCCATAGCACCACACTCTTCAAAGTGTGGTCCACAGACCACCATCCTGAGCATCACCTGGAGTGTTGAAAGTGGGTTAGTGAATACCACCCAAATCTATGAATCAGAAGCCTTAATTACTTGGACACATTAATCTGAAAATACACTTCTAAAGCATCCTCCAATTTACCTCTTATGTTCTTACTGAAATAATGCAGAGCCCAGGATTCATAGCCAGCCTCTGATTTCTAGTGCAATGCTTGGCTATTCACTGTGCACACAGGGCTCCAGCAAAATGCAAAGTACAACAGTCTGATTCAAGACCAAACAATGACAGCATCACTGCCATTTTATGAAGTACTGTGAAAAAGCACTGGATGTAATTTTTAATACTTACATCAGAGGAAATTCCTATAATCTTACTGCAAATTCCAGTATCAGGGATAAGGGGAGGAGAAGGAAAAATAAATTTGTAATTATATAATTATAACATGAAGTGGAGCAAAGAGAGTTAGAAGACATTAAGCCTCAAGCATAGAGGAAACCGTTAGTTATGAATTCTTTAGAAGACTCCCAAAGGCTTGTCTTTAATAATTAACTTGTCTGCAAATCCCTATTCCAAAGGCATTTAATAGGTGTTCTTATAGCAGATGTAATCTAAATTAAGGCCAGATCCCTGGTGTGTACATGTTTCATTTTTCTCTTTCACGAGCCACCCCCCGTCAGGATTTCAAGAATATCAAATCTGCCTGCTTATTATATGGCCAGGATGAGCATCGTGACTAGCACACAAAGGAGCTCAATATTGATGGAATGCTGGATGGATGGATGGATGGATGGATGGAAGAATGAGGAGGTATTTATTATTTCTCTAAGAATAAGAAGTGACACAAATATTCAACTTGGGACTCTTCTTGCTGTGTAGTCATCTCTGAGCCCAATAATTTCCCTGAATAACTATCAATAAATACCAAATAGTGCCTGTGAATTCAAAGTAATACTGGGGCATAAGAAACATTTTCTTCTACATCTCATTGTAGTAAACAAACACCCTCTCAGCAGACTCTGTTAAGCTATAATGGCAGAATCATGAATGAAATCCTTCCTGTATTTAGATCAATTTGTTTGCAGCCACGTAAATGAAAATAAGCTCAAAGCAAATCATTGTTAAAACAGGCAAGGCAACATTAAATGCATTCTCCTTCCCTTTTCTTCACAACTGTTATTTTTTTGCAATTAAAAATTATGTATTCTAGCAGTGGGAAAATCTAATCTGCTTCACTTCAATGACTTTAAGGAGGAAACCTTCCATATAGTCACTTCCCTTTTTATTAGCCTGGCTCAACTTATTCAACTTTAAAGGTGAGAGTAACTTCCTGCCAAGATAAGAGATAATTCAATTTCCAATTGATATTTCCTGCCCAATCTTTTGAAGAAAAAGAAAAAATTCTAATTTACACAAAAAGAAAGACAAAGCATGTCAAGGTTGAAACACTTGATTATGAAATAGTTCAGTGAGGCAGAGGGAGGAAGAGGGTCTGGGTCTCCTACTTCTTACCCGTTTGTACTACATTTTTACCTCCATTGAATTTACCACCTTGAGGTAATTACTCATATTCAAGTCTCTCAAGAAAGGACTTGTTGCAGGAGGAATTTGGTTTTCCTTTTTGAATACAACATAGGCTTTGGAGAAGAAATAATAAAGGAACAGGCCCAAATTACTCATCATAAAAGTGCACCTGGGGCCTCCCTGGTGGCACAGCGGTTGAGCGCTGGGCTGCGGTTGAGCGCTGGGCTGCAAAGCTGCCTGCAGCCTCTGCAGCACCGGTTCAATCCCCAGCTGCCAGTGAGGGTCCCACATGGCGCGCAGACCTCTCCTGCCACGCTCACTGCTCCCCTCAGCAGTGTACTTCGTCAGTCTGCCTGTTCTGTTCCCTGCTCTGGCTCTGGTGAATTCTCTTACCCTCCCACACTTCTGACTGTACCCAGTGCTTGTACAAATAAATAAATAAATCTTTAAAAAAAAAAAAAAAAGTGCACCTGATTGATTCTCTCAGTGACATATTCAGAAAAAGCAATTGCGGTCACCCTGATATTTACTTAATTACGTTTAAAAATGCTCAATCTCAAAAGTCAACAAGAGCTAACATACAAACTAAAGTCCTACAAATCATGTGTGTGTATTTTGTTCTTCTGAGATTATGATATGTGAATATAAAAAAATATGTAAAGCAAAATTAAAGAGAGGAACTCAACAAGGGCAATCATCAACCCATTAAGCTTTTGCTCTTGGGTTGTTTGTTTTTTTTTTTTTCCCCTGTATGTGGTTGCCATGGTTCTTACAAAGAACAGTGAACAGCTTGATATTTTATGTAATAATATTCACTGACTAAAAAATGTTCAGTTGATTAGCACCGCAGCCACCTTATTTTAAATTAGTTGCTCAGGTTCCCTTCATAGTTTTAACTAAGTAATTCTGATGTGCAAAGTTGAAAAAGCCCTGTCCTAACTGATAAATCAGGGATGAAGATCTACCATACACAGCACAGAAAGTCAACAAGACAAAAAATATGGTCGCTGTAAATCACCAATAAAAATCTCACCCTTGTAGATCAGACAATAGAACTTTCAGCATCTCTCAGTAAAAGAAAATATTTTTAGAGGTTTCATCTGCAGTTGTGTGTTCCCCTTGTGGGAGCATCCATTATCACTGTCAGACTTCTGACAATCCACCCACAATTCTACCACCAAATTGCCTCACATCCTCTTTTCTCATTTTTTTCCTAAACCTCTTTCCCACTTCCCCCTTTTATCCCAGGCTCTTTTCTCTTGTCTTTCTCCTTAAGTTCTAAGGCATATTTCATCCTCCATGTGGGATTTAAACAATTGCTTTTCACAGTCTTGAGCATTTGAAGGTCAAAGAGAATTTCATAAGAAAGCAAATACACTCTCATTTATAAAGTTGTTTATTTGTGATGTGTGGTTCTTAACTATTTTGAATCTAAGTATGTATCATGTTTAGAAGAGAGTATATTGAAATGAAGCTACAAATCTAAAGCTAGATTTTTATACTTAGTTTAACAATAACTTTGCGGTGCTTGCATTCATTCCTATATTCAACATTTTATTTTGTTCTATCATCTTTAGTTGACTTAACTGACTTTGCCAGGTAGACGGCTATTTAAAAAAAAGTTATCATGGTATACATCTCTAAAAGTATGAAAATATCTGTGTAAAGGCGAGGATATTAGAAGCACACTACCTCATCAATAAATATGATTTCAATGAATATACATTTTTCTTAGCAAGAGATTAGTTTAAATCTCATTACATTATCTTAATTACTATAAATAGTAGTTCTTTTAACCACTGTTTATTTGTGTATTTTGGTAGTCAAACTCCTTGTTATATTGTCTTCCAGGATTTTTCAGGAGAGAAAGGACAGATTAATACATGTTCTTGCTCTCATAGGGTCTAATAACCTAGATGTGTTCATGAAAATTAACTAGTCATATCCTGATTACTTGACACAAATATAGTTCTAAAAGTTCATAAATAAAGCCATACTCATTACAATCTGCATCCTAATAGAGACAAACTACACAAAGTATCTCCAGGAATGGAGAAACTTTAAAGGTCTACTTTGCTTTTGGTATTTCATGCATCAATTAATTTAAATTGGCGATTCACTTTAGAGAATTTAGTTACAATAAAAATGAAAGGAAAAGGCTTTTGTCCTCTGGAAAGAAGTTACTTTTAATACTACACGAAGTCCATTTGAAGAATTGAATTAAATGAAATAACTAAACAAATGTGGTTGGAATATAGAAAGGATCTATCAAAATCTTATCCATAAAGAATTCTTGTTGAAAATATTAAAACAATCTTTATATCCAACTCCTAGTTTATAGGAAGTATAGAGAATGGAGGAACAAATAAAAGGTCACCACTAAGATGAAACCAGAAAAATTTATCTGACCTGGGTTTTCCATCTGATAAATGGGAATAAAGAACAAGGGAAAAACAGAAACAGTCATAAATTTCAAAATTCTTGAGTCACATAACTAAATGCAACAAGTGATAATTGATTTAAACTCTAATTCAAAGAAATTAGATACAGTAAATTGCTCTTAAGCCAATATGGGAAATTAAAATGTAGACTATTTTCTCATTGTGATGTTACTGTAGTTATGTAAAAAGCGGTCCTTTTTTTGACATGTACAGCCAAGTATTTTTTAAATTTACTTTTATGCAGAAGAACTGGGGTGTAGGCCAGAGGTAGGGAGTGACAGAGTGGGGAGTAGAACAGGTGGATTTACTGAAACACACTGCTGAGGGGAGCAGTGGATGAGAGGTCTGCTGTGCCATGTGGATTAGCTCCCTGGCTGGGGATGGAACTCGGGCCATAGTGGTGATAGTGCTGACACTTAGCACTAGCCCCTAGGCCACCAGCGAGGCCCCCCAGCAAAAATATTTAGGAGCCAATGACATGATGCCTAAAAAACTTTTTTTTAATTACTTCAGCATTTCCCTTTCCCCAAAAAAATAAAAAAAGATAGCAAATATGGCAAAATATCGATAATTGTTGAATCTGGGATGATGGGGTTCGTTAGATTAATTCTGAACATGCAAAATCATTGTACATGGGGTTTGAATCAACATGAATTACAAAATACATGATCTTTTAAAAGTTGTTTATAAAAGGTAGATAGATAAAATGGTGTGTTTGAAAGAGCTAGCACAGGCAAAAAATTAAATCACTTAACTAAAATTTTATTAAAAATCTTGTCCAAGTATTTTTTATTACCTTATCTTTAACATTTTCATTCATAGAGGGCTAATTATTGTTCAAAGTAAGTATCAGCTATTCTTCTTGGAAAATTACAAGAAAAATACAACTTAAAACCCTTCCTTGTCATGATTTTGAGTTAAATCTTGTATTAAATGATATTTCCATGCTTAAGGGTAATTTCTTATACAATATACAGTTACTCATGATGCAAAATCTGTCAGACACAGGTTCAGAGGTTCAGTAAGTATTCTAATTTACTCTCCACTCCAACTCATTAAGAATCTTCTGGTTTCTTTTGTACCCCTCAATTTCCAACATCTTTATTATCAGAAAAGTCGGAAATGATTTATGAATTTTAGGGGAAAAATCCTTTTTTACAAAAATGTCTTAACAGTGATGAAAATCACATACTATAGCCCCAAACGTATCAAATAACCTGTTGTACTTTGAACAGTAAGAAGGCTATTATCACTGCATGGTGTGAGTTCAAATTTGTCCAGCCAATCCTCAAACAACCTGCCTCTCTAGCCACCAGGATCGAGTTTTCTCATTCAACTGCTTAACTGTTTACATAGTAATCCCCACCAGCCATCCTTTTCCTCAGAAGAACACAGCAAGGTAGGGAAATAACCTAGTGATTCGATATTTATGTATAAACAATAAAACTGATGAGAACGTTCACTGACATGAAAAACATGCAAATACGCAAATATACTTATTTCCTTTCCATCCAGTGACATTATTGTAATAAAAGCAGGCACCAGACTGCTATCAAAACTACCAAAATGATTCAGCTCCTACAAGGGAAGCACTGTGGACTATAAATGACACATTACAAACAAAACTACAAGAAAATTCCAAAGTGGCTCAAGGAAGTTCACCCAGGATTAACAGCTTAGGTTATTTCTGGATTTCTATTAAAGAGAAAGACAAGACTGGAACATCTTCTAGTTGGGGTATCAACCTCACACTACAAACATGACACATACTACAATTTACTGCGTATTATAAGTAATCCTTAAACATCTCAGGGGTTCTAAAGACCCCCTGATTTCCCCAAGATGAAGGGTTCTGGATTTCAGCAGCTAATAGCAAAGAACTGCTCTTGCTTCTAATCAGCATTTAACTCTTCTGGGACTGGGAGTGTCCTAGTGAAATCCATAATATTAGGAAATGGTATGATATTTATTGGGTCAAAGCATAAAGTTGAGATTTTTGTTTCTGATGAATAAACTAGTCATAAAACTTACAGCATACAAGATTTAAGTAACCAGAAGAAGGTGGTGAACTAAAGATTTCATAGGTCTGGGATTTGTGCCAAATTCCCTAAAAGCTTCATTTTGAAAGTTCTATTTTTATGTTTTTTTTTTTTTTCTTTACTTGAGAAAAAAAATGGATGCTTCCATCACTAGCAAAAGTAGAATCAGTGTTTTGGGCAGATGTAAGATGGGGTGGGAGAATTGTTTTCTATTATTCATTCCCAAAAGATTCATGTGTTACAACAACATAACAATTAAGAGTTAAAAGAATCATTCTCAAATACATGGCTCTAAACTTATTCTCTTAGAAAATAAAATTGAAATAGATCAGTATTTGGTAAACTCTTAACATCAAACCCTCTGTAGAATAAAATTTTGAAAGTTAATGACAATGATTCTATTCACTTATCCCAGGTGAAGCTAGAACAAGAAGAAACCAAGGAATCCAAAGTACTTTCCAAGTATGTCAACCTGAAGATAGATTTATTCATATTTCAAAACAAATTTACACATTATTTTCAATAGTAATGAATGGAAATCAAAAACAAGAATTCATATCTGAATACAACTTTTCTGGTCTGAGCTTTAGTCATTCAAAGTCAAAATACAAAACCAAAAATCATGGTCAACTAGTAAAATGGACTGCAAATTTAAAAAAAAAAAAAAAAAAAAAAAAAACCACAAAAATGCCACTAGGCTTCATTCCTAGAGAATTAACTTGAAATATTTAAAGGATTTAGCTGTAACCATCTTGTAACATTGAAAAGCTACTTAATTCTTTAAAAGTCTTTAATGACAGTTTATTTGAATTAAAAGGAATGCATTACTATTTAGCTTAACATGCTTAGATTCCTTTCTAAATATAGATCTAATATTTGAACATCTACATAGCAAACACCATGCTCAAATATTGAAAAACAAAACTCCAATTACACTTATTTGATTTAGAACTGTGAATTCATAAAGGAAAAAAACAGATCTAATAATACTCTACTCCTTAGGCAACTATTACTTTAGAATGTTTTAGTTTAAGTGGGACTTTGACCCTGCCTTTTTCACCCTAGAAATATCCTCTGAGCTACAAAGGCCATTCTATGACCAGTTACATCACTATGTTATCATGATATTTTAAATTTCATTCTAATATTAGCCAGACATGAAATACACTGTACCATAACAGACTTCAGACACCGACAATACCAGATAATCTCAGGCTTTTGATAAAAATTGTCTTCCGAAAAGCACATTCTTAAAAAACTTACAAAGTGTATCTTAATTTTCATTCTTTTAGTTGTGCCAACAAGAAATACTTAGTAAACCAAGAGTCACTTTGCTGCTAAGCGAGGGAATGGGAGTGTAGGACCATGGTGGCCTCATGAATTATGGTTAAAATGGACAAACACTTACCATCTCTCAGCACACACTGCAATGGTATCCATAGTACCAGCATATCAGTATTTTTTTAACCGCCTTGTAGAGTTTTAGTCCATAAAATGGCAACACGAGTAAAAGCCAGACAGGAAGTATAAATGAGCAATGCCCAATGCCATGTTCACTTACCTGCAAAAGGAAAAGCAAAAGCAGATTATGTGAGACAGAAAAATATAACCTTGTGGCCTTTAATAATACAGAATAGAGACAGTAGCTGCCTTCCCCCATGAATTGTTTAACAGGATCAAGTTCATTGGATGCATAAGTGCAGTCAGTATTTTCTTTAAGGTGAACTGACAGTTTCTCTACAGTGTGGGGAAGAGCAGACATATAACAATGAAACAGATGATGGAGAGCTCTGAAGGTCTTGAGGGGGTTTCCCCAGGAAGTATGTAACGATTGTCACTAAAAAATTGTCACTAGATCAGTTGCAGCTATTTCTTTATAGGATAAAATGGTGTTAGTTATTACTGGGACTTTGCCAGTGATCTCCTAGGCAACTGACAGCTAAAGGAGCCATAAATAGAGCAGCAAACACCATCACTGCTCGCTACCCTGAAGTATTTTGCCCTTATACACTTCAGTGTGCACATTCTCAGGTTTTCTTTTAACATGAGCTTTCCTTTTGCCTCAAAGCACAGGGAATGTCTAAAATACTGATGCTCCAGGGACATGTAATTAGCAAAAAAACAAAAACAAACACCAACCTTCTTGCTCTCTTTATCTACCTATATATCTAAAGCCATAACAAGATTTTTGAGCTCTTCTCATGTGCAAAGTACAAAATCATTTTACATATACAAGTTCATTTTGTTTTAAAGAACCCTGAGTCAAAACTATTATTTTAGTTTTCTATAAATTGGTAAGCTAAGAAATGTCTCAACAATTTTTGATCAAGAACCAGAAACTCACAGAATATACATATTACTTTACTCTGCAAGTACTGAAGGTGTTTATTACCATATGCTACAGCTTTGTGTTAGGCCATTATTTTCCTTTACACTTTGACCCTTCAGAAACTTGATTACTTAAGCTTATAGATGATTCTGTGTTTTACTCTCCTTACTGTAAAATGTAAATATTTTAAGAAATATTTTGATTCTAAATATGACATAAGAATGTCTCACCAAAAGGTAAGAAACTTGCTCAAAGCCACATGGCCAGGAGTGACATAACTAGAAAAAAATAGACTTTTTTTTTTTTATGATGATCAACTCAAATTTCAGATTCCTCAGTTGAGACATCAAGTTCTTTCCCTCATGGGATTCATTTTGACATGTTAGTGAAAGACTGAGGAAGAGTCTATAATTGTGCACTTCATAAAACATCAAAATGACAATAATATGGTTTTGTAGTCATTTTTTGTAAGACAGGGAACATTCCTCTTGAATAAACTGTTAACATATGCTTGATAGTAATAAAACATTTTACTGGATCAAAGTTTGCAAGTATCAAATAATTTTCTGTCCTTAGACTGGTTCTATAAAACTAGTCTCATAAAATTTCCCTCAAGGATTGTTCATAGGATACCTGGTATATAAAATGTTGTACGATAATATACATTACAGAAACTTTTATAGTCAGTGGTGCCTTATGTCCTTTCAAAGCATGCCCAAATGAAAACTGTGTGAGCTCTCTTGCAGTAGCTATTTCTGTATTTTTAACCCTTTGTGGGGGAGGGTACTATGTTCAGACATATGAGTTCAAGACAATAGCCTCATAACTTTATAGTATATTTTAGCTAAAGCACTCAATAGGAGAGTAGTCCTTCACCTATTGTCAAATAACATTTTTTTTTCTTTTTTGCTAATCTGATTTCTTTGTTTATCTCTAACATTTCACCTTTTATTTTCAAGTGCCATATTGACATTTTTATTTATTTTTTTAAATAAATTTTTATATTCCCCATACAAATGCAACCCCCTTATTTTGACCCCAATCCCTCCCCTCCCCGCCCCCCAACCCCCATAGAGTGTCTCTGGTTCATAGTTGTTTGTTGATTTTGATTTTCACTTTCTTATAGTTATTCATTTTCCTGGTCCCTTATTTAAGTTTTCTAGATTCCTGCTATGAGTGAGACCATCCAGTATTTTTCTTTTTCTTTCTGGCTTATTTCGCTGAGCATGATCCCTTCCAGCGCCATCCATGTTTCAAATAACATTTTTAAAAGTCAAATCCACCCTTATAAAACATTTGCATAAAGACTTCCACATAAATAGGCAGGCAGCAGACAGATGAGAGGTATAGTTGTATATATGTATCTAGATAACAGAGACAACTGTATACATATATCTGCAGATGAAGGCAAGTATCTTGAAGCACATAATACTTCCTAAAGTGAAGACTTTGAAGGGTAAACTATTCCTTTGAATATTCTGGCATTCCACTAATATCCTTCTCAGTGAGGCCAATCTGAAAGAGGTAATCAATGACTATTAATTAAATCAGATCCTAACATATGGTAAATATGAGGCTAAGCATTTTCACACATTAGCTGACTTTTAGTAAAAATCTTAAAGATATAACTACAATTTTATAAATAAGGAGGAGAACCTTATAAATGCAGCTTGAGAGACCCAATGTTAATAAACCTATTACTGGGATTGCAGCCCACCTATCCACACAGACTTAACACATTCCTTGGGTCCCCTTCTTCCATCTAAATGCATAACTAATCATGAGATGTATCTACTGACTAGAAACATTTTTCTTTAAAAAAGAAAACAATCGCCAGACCTAGTCAACTTCTTTCTCATGCCTTTATCAAGTTAGATCACAGTCCCATATATAATGTTTCTGAGTACCAGCTAAACTCTGTAAATTAAACTTGTATGTGTGTGTGTATGTGTGTGCGCGCACTGATATTCAAATAGAAATATCAAAATTCCCCAATCTTCTTCTTGTCTTGTTTCTGCCCTAAATTTGTTAGCAAAAGAGTGTTGGCCATTGAGAAATATGTCTTGGACGGTCATTTTGTTACTACAGCTATAACTTAGTCATTGGGGAGTTACAAAAGTAATATAAGAGGCATCATACTAAGAAAATTCAGGTCTGAAAAACATTGTAATTTATGATTGATGAGGAGCACAAATACATCCATGCTTTTTCCTACCACCAAAGATCTCATTCTAGAATTGCATAATAAAAGCCATTAGCAACTAGAGGCAAAATAAATGCCAAGTACATATTATAGAAAGGTTCTTTAATACAGGTGTTACTTGATGCAAATAGGTATTCATGTGTCTCTGAATATTTTTTACAGCATTTACAGATGACTGCACACAGTCTCAAGTTTCTTGTTACAAGCACACAAGTGAGACTTGAACTTTGCAGAAAAGAAAGATAACTCAATGCCAGATCACCCTCCTTTTCCCCTACCACTCTGCCCACCTTTCACACAACTATCTGCGGGAGCATGGTGAAGCACAGTTTTCTAATGGAAGATTTTGCAAACTGAGTAGTATACACACAGTTTTCCTTTCTAAAGAGGAATTCAAATGTCCTGGTAGTGAAAATTTCTTAAACATTTAAAGGACTCTCGGGCATAGACTCATTTTGTCAAGATTAAAGTAGCCATCCTGGAAATAACATTCTGGGAACATTAGCAGCTCTCCATAGCACACAGGATGTCCTACTTCATTATGGGTGACATTCAGGGAAATCACTTTCATGGACACTTCTTGCTTTAGCAAACTTTCACTATTTCCATCAATTGGAAAAAGTACACTTAAAAAAGTAAAACATGCAATCAGTCATCAGTCTGAGTCTTATCTTGATAGAAAAGGATAATTTATTCCTCCAGACACAGGGACATGAAGCAGAAAACCAGAATTGAATGGAGGCATTTTGCATCAATTGTTTTAATGTAGTCATTGAAATCCAGTGTTCACTCACATCTTGAGCTCTTCTTGCCCCTGTGTCAAGCAGTGCTAATGTTCCATGGAATGTTTTTTTTTTTTCCTAAACTAAAAAATAAAGAATTCTGAAAGGAAATATTCATCCAATTAATGAAAAACCCCACTGCTTTTAAATGTTAAAGTTACCACCAAGCGTGAAAGTGTCACAGTTTATGTGCCAGAGGTTATTTTCACGCTGACGAAATAGCAAAAAGATCTTCCCACAGGAGAAAAGGAAATTCTTAAGCAAAATCAATTATTCATTGCAAGACAAGTGAAAAGATTTTACTGTTAGACTGGAATGTTATCGATCATTTCCTGGCTATAGCAATTCTTAGTCTTAATTTAATGGGAGGATGAGTCTTCCAGATTTCTGAGAATCTGGAAAAATTGTTCTGGAGGGGAGAAAACTATACAATAGTATTGGGGACTGACCATGGTTTTGATGCAAATATTAGGCAATAGAAAAAAAAGATTTCTTTGTTATGTTAATGATCAAGTAGGGCTACATGCTGGGGGAACAGCAGGGAAGAAGCAGTAATGGTAGGCTGCACTGGGGAAGATCCAGGGAATTCACCTAATGTAAACTAGAAATAGAAACAAGAAGGAACAAGGATTTTCAAAATTTACATGATTCATACTAATTTTCACTGAAACCTGCACTGAGGACTTTTCTAATCAGGAACTCTAATATTAGAAGCATTAAGTATGTCTCAATTCATGGGAGAAGGAAAATAAAGAAATCTGAATTTAATAGGTACATACATCTTTTTTTTTTTCCCCCATGAAATTACGTGTCTGCCTCCCTCATGAAATAAAGCAGATGGCTTCCTAGGATCTAAAACTGTACTTGATCTACAAGTTGTGTTAAATATTGTTTAAAAATGGAAACACAGCTATATATGAGGAGCTATGGTGGACACAAAGATTTTAAGATGTGGTCACTGCTCTGGAAGACCTTAAGAACTACTTGGGAATATTTAAACATAAAAAAACCATTGACCAGTCAGGATTCTACTTTGTAAATGGTTAACTGTTTGTTTTGGTAAGTGCTATCTATCAATCTTTATGAGAGTGCAGTCCAGGAAGAGACCATACTAGGTTGGCAGAGGGAAAGAAGGGGCTTCTTTGAGAAAGTGAAACTTCAAGGGGGTAAAAACTGAAGGGGGATGATGAGTATTTGGCTAGAATGACAGCAATTGTTGAGTAGGAAAAAACTTAAGCTTGAAAATGAAACAGGTCCAAATTTGAAAATCAAATTCAAATTTATAATGTATTAATCTTCCCCAAATATATCTTACTATTTACCTTCTACATACTGTGTCAGAAGCATTATGATGTAATTTTTTCTTCTTTCTTTTTTTTTTTTTAAAGGACAATGCTATTTCTTTTTTTTTTATTTCAAGACTTATTTATACAAGCACTGGGTCCAGTCAGAAGCATGGGTGGGTGAGAGAATTCACCAGAGTCAGAGCAGAGAGCAGAGCGGGCAGACTGACAAAGTACACTGCTGAGGGGAGCAGAGGGTGAGACAGGAGAGGTCTGCGTGCCATGTGGGACCCTCGCCCGGAATCCGGGGATCAAACCAGCACTGCAGAGGCTGTGGGCAGTTTCGCAGCCCAGCACTCAACCGCTGTACCACCGGGGAGGCCCTATTTTTTTTGTTTTTCCAGCAAAAATGCATATGACTTTTCGGACAACCAAGCAGCAAGTTTATAAAATGAAAATTTCCAAAAGAATGAGGGAAAAAAAGAAGCATGGCATTCACAATTTAATAAGCTGTGAGATTCATGCATTAAGCAATAAAAATGGCCCTCTGGTTCATCAAAATGGGGCCTGGGGTTCACCTGATTATCAACCCCAGTTCTAACATTTTCTTGCTGAAAATTGCCTACAACTATCTGCAAGATCAATTTAAAGAAATATCTAGTGATCCACCTCATTAATGTAGACTTACATCCATATACATATATGTGTAATTAGACATGTAGGAAACCATAGAATGATCAGAGAACTTGAATTCCCTGTCACCTTCAGTGATATAACCAGAGATTTTCCTTATCTTCTGATCCTATTTCCAAATCAAGATAAGGACATGCACCCCAAGGAAACAATGCTCTGAGAATTATAGAGAGAATATATGGGAACATTCCATGTAACCTGGTAAACCCTATTAAAATGTAAGTTTTCAAAGACCAAAAAAAAAAAAAAAAAAAAAAAAAAAAAAAAAACCCACTAAAATAATCAAGGAAAATCAAATTACCTTAAAAGAGAAAATTTAACTAGCTATGCTTATTGTTGTCTCTCTGCTTTGTCTCAGAGAGAAGTTGTCTCTCCCCAGAGTTCTAGAAGAGTGGGCCTTGGCAGCCATATTAGCATGAGATGCCCCAAACCCCACCCAGAGTTGATTTAAACAAAGATGACCAATGATCAACAGTAAACCAAACTGAACTAAAATTTGAACTGAAAATGCTGGCACCGAGTTAACCAGCCATTTCAGCTAATGTGACTGTTAGGGGTAACTGTGCAGGGTCATGTACAAGTGAATGACAGCTAAAAAGTTGTCAAGAAAAAATGAAGATGAATCAAGAAAAGGACATCATGTAACTCAGATAAAAAAAGGAGAGAGTAGTTGCCTTTGATTTTCTTTTCCTCGTCTGAGTAACCACTTTACTTCTTGCAGTTGGATTCCCAATATCCACTCCTTTAGGGTCTTAAAATAAATTTCTTCCTATCTGAGTTTCCTTGAGTGTGTTTATCTTCCTTTCAGTGCAAAATGAATAGAGAAAACACAAAGCAAATTAAGGTCCTCCATACTCTCCCTCACTGTCAGTCAACCTTACAAAATGACTATTCTTTCAGGGTGCTTCCTTCTTTGAGATAATCCATTAAAGAACTTTGATCCAATTATAAATCATTATTAAACTATCAATGCTGGGATTTAAATGAGGTCCTTACAAAGTCTCTGCAAATGAAGAAAATAGAGCCACAAGAGGAAGGCACCAATCCCTAACTTAGCAATATGTTTCTAAGTTGCTTATAATAATGTCAACCTAACTAACCAAAATTTTTCTTAAGAACACAGCAGATAAACAAAAGGTACATTTAATGAGCTGCTTCTCTCAGATATTTCAAATACAATGTTAAAAATTGTTGTAAAGGGCTGTATTCTTGGTTGATGACTAACTAGATTACTAGGTAGGCTCAAAAATAACAAGACAACTTATTTCTTTAAAAGGAAAAAAAAAAAACTTGCCATTAGGTAAGTGTGAATACAGTGAGCTTAAAGCAAAATTGGTTTAATGAAATAATTCCAGAGCAATTATTTATTTAAAATGTCTGATCAGGAGCCCATAATAGGTAATATATTATGCTAGATATTCTGGGGGTGATACAGATATGAATGCTTCCAGAAAGCAGTTGACATCATAGACCAAACAAGGACAGGAATAATTAAATCAACTTATTAACCATTTTCCAGTTTTTCTTATTACTTAAGGAATAAAGTTTAATTGCAGGAAGCACTGGCCATAAATACTGCCATGACTGCAGCCCATGCACATTCAACAGGGTCTGGTCTGGCCTGATTTGGAATAAAGGCGAAACTAAGATTTTATAAGCAGTGATATCCAAAAAAGAGAATCATCATTCTCACGTAGGACCTGCTCTTGCTTACCAGAAGGGAAACTGCTTTCAAAATAAGTCAATGATAGAGAAGACCCAGAATAATGGTTAATTCATTTTAATGAAGAACTTTGATCCAATTATAAATCATTATTAAACTATCAATGCTGGGATTTAGATGAGGTTTTATGAACCAGTGTCTTTTAGAAGACGAACAGCAGGGTCTTTTAGAACCACCACTGTCCTTACCAGCACCAAGAACAATGTCAAAAGAAACAGCTAGAGGACCCATGGCTATAGCATATGACATGAGAAATTTCCTCATTTTTTTCTTGCTTGGGATTAGAAGTCAAAGAAAACAACTTATAGAGATAACTAGAAGTAAGCCAATTACTAAACACTGGATGCTAATAAGATGTCATGACATAGGTTAAAAAAGGATTCATTCCTCTGGTATCTGTGGAACCAAGTATGTGTCAGGTGCTGTGTTAGTGCTAGATAAACACAGTGAGTACGGTATTTCCTCTGCCTTCAGGGACCATGTAATCTAATGGGGGAGATAGAAGACATCAAGCGAAAAAACAGGGCACCAAGCAAAGAAGACAATAAAGGTATGAGTCAATACCATCGAAGTCAGTACTTAGCCTGCAATTCACACAGACAGGGATAGTATGATAAAAAGGAAACGATGGTAAGAATAAAGGGTAACTTAGGAGGGTCCCACTTAGAGTAATCAGGGAAGAGGGGACATTAATGTGATAGATCACCTCAATTCAATAATTATCAAAGAACTCAGTACCCCAATACAAAGGGAAAACACATATAGAATGATAATTATCTTAAAATATTTTTAAAGGTGATGCCCAACACACACACACACCCCACCCCACCACAACAACAACAAAAAATTATCAAGCAGTTTCTGCCAAAATTGGAGAAAAACTACCTCTAACAACATTTCCCATGACTGAGGGGATGAGCTGTAAGAGTTAGGGCCTGTTCTGGGTAATATTTCACCTTTACTAGCCTTTCAGTTTCACAGATGGTTCCGATGGGTCAGGTTACTTGTCCAAGATTGCCCACAGCTGGTGGACTAAGTCTGCAGACATGGACTACATTTTCTAAGGTCTGCAATTATCCCAGAGTTCTAAGAACAGCAGTGGTCCCCTCCCCCTATTTTTAGGAAAGAAAATGCTCCCATTATGTTTGGCAGGTCAGTGGCTGGTTCAGATGAGCAGAGATGGTGAGAAAAAATTGTTGAAACAAGAGAAACCACATTACTTTTATCTATAGGAGTTAATAGTCTTCCAAAATATTAGGCATCTGACCAAAGTCCAATTTTGCAGAGAGAAACCACAGAGGTAAATCATCTGAAAGCCACATTGGAAGGCAGGGAAGGAGAGGTGGGGATACCACGAGCTTCACTGGCTCCCAGCCCTGGTTTTACCTCTGGGATGGAAACCATGTAATTACCAATACTAACCAGCATAGTACAGCTGGCTTTTACAAGTATTCTTTGCACTGCGCGTGAACGCTGGGTCACATTTATTTACTACCTGTTCCAAAAGCTTAAATTTGAAAAAGACAAAAAGCAAAATAAATGACTGCAACTCTGCCCAAGTCATTCCTTTTTAAAACTCAGTTCTCCAATTTACAAAATGGACCTACAACTTGCCTTTCAGGATTTTTGGGAGGCTCACACAAAAGTTTATACTTCAAAGTACTTAGTATTAGTACAATAAAGGCCACTGCTAGGCACCATTAACAAGACATCACAAAGGGGTGCATTCTGCACAAGACACCAATTAAGATGACTCTCAGGAGTACACACACCAACCCCTGGGGACTCTCTCCCCAGTATACAACAAAAGGTACTGATACCAGTAACATTTAGGAACGAGAAAAGACCCATCTAGCTAGCATGCAACCTAAAGCAAACTGCTCAACCTCTTTATGCCCCCATCTTTCCACTGGAAGAAAAACACTGTCTCAGGGAGAATGCAAAGTTTAAATTGTACGACTCATTTGTTGAGCAAAGTCCTGAAATGTAATATATGTTGGCTGGAAGGTTGAGTAGCCAATACATATTAGCACACCACCACAGAAAGCGGCTGAACCAAACCTAAGTAGAAAACCTGGGGTAAGAAAAAAATCATGAAAGAACTCATTCTACAGTGCTAGAAGTTTCTGGTGGAATCATCAAATAATTTATGTAAAACTCACTTTTTCGAGCTTTAAATAACACAGTGCATATCAGCAAATGTCAGAAGAAAAAATAGCAAGTTTCTGTTCCCAGAAGGTGAGACTCTCAGTGAGACCCAGCACAGAGTTGGAGCGTTGCAGCTCCGGACTTCCCTGGAGACACTCTAGTGTTACCACTGGAAACTGGGTTCTTTAAATACCTAGGAATAGGCACTCAGTTGGGTTCCTACTTACCCATCATTAGAATCACCTGGTGCTCTCAAACCTGCAGATTCCCACCCCCAATGCAAAAACCCTGCATCTGGATCTCTAGGGCAGAGCCCTGAGAATGTGTACCCCAAATTGAGTCTAATGATCAGGACTGCACACAGCGGTCAAGCTGCCTGTTTGAAAGGAATCACTACTGGGTTACCACTCTCCCCTCCCTTCCAATCCCAAGTCTTGTTTCTAGCAAACCCATTCTCTTCAGTTTCATAGGTAAATACACATACAAATTAACTAAATGGCAGGAAGACCGTTTTCAGCTGAAGACTTCGAATGAGTTGAATACAAATTTGCCAATGAAAACAACTTTTAATTTTCCGATGTGCAAACATGGTTTACAATGCCTGCGGGTACTTTGATAATTTTGATAATTCATAGCTGATCCAAAAGGATAAAAGGCCCAGCCCCAGTGTTGCTGGGAAGCACTGCAAGTCTTCCCCATCTCACCCTTGGCCCGATTCCCAGTATCTTTTCTAAAGGGTTCCCTCCTACCTCAGGGATGGGAAATTAAGGTTTTATTTTCTCCCTTCAGCATGAAAGCCTTTCCTGTAGATGCTGGAGAACAGTGAGAGGATCTCACCTTTGCTTGCCCCCTTGCCGTAGGCTAAAGCAAAAGGAGAATAAAGAAAAGTAAGGCTGCAACATCTAAGGAGCTGAGAAATGCCCTGGCCCTGACCCAAAGCTCTGGGTGAGACATTAAAGCATGACAAGCTACAACAAAGAGGCTGACGAAGTTTGCTTGTGTGCCTCGGGTACTTTTTTCAAAACTGACAGTCTCTGCCGTCTATCCAAATGCTCACCAAAAAACTTCCAGAGTGTCTTTTATATTTAAGGCACCAGGCAGGTGCTAAGGAAATGCAATCCATGTTCGGGCAAAGTCCTTGCACTGCAGGAGCTAACAATCAGCGATGCTGAAACATGCACGGCAGCACAGGGTAACTGAGAACAAGCGACAGATGTAGAAGAGGGAGAAGTCATTTTCCATTCACTGAACGGAAAAACATCTTAAAGAAATTTATATTGCCCTGGTCCTTCATTTTAACGATAGAAATGTTACCTCTCACTCTTAGTTCTGATATTTATAACAGGATTCACAGAGAAAATGAGAGACTTAACAACTAGCTAAGACTTAACAACTAGGCATCCATCCCAGGTTTTCTGATTCCAAAAAATTCGACAGATGCATATGCAACACCTACTATGCTCTAGGCTCCAGAATATTGGGTGGAAAAGTCCGCACTACTGCACTCAGAGAGCTTATATGCTGGTGTTAAATACATTACATCTCACCATAGCGAGAACAAAAGGGTAGAATCATAAAGATAGCACCGGGGAGTACTGATGACATTGTGTGTGTGTGTGTGTGTGTGTGTGTGTGTGTGAGAGAGAGAGAGAGAGAGAGAGATCAGGAAGATGGGTTAAAGAATCAGGGAGTTATAAAATCATTAAAATTTCTTCATCATACTTTGATAATGTGTTGTGTTCTGATAGAGTGTCACAAATTAAGCAATGTTAGTACAAGCACACACACAAAGTCAAGCTTGGGTTTACTAATCTAAAATTATATTCCTGGGCTTCCCTGGTGACGCAAGGGGTTAAGACGCAACCTGTGAAGCTATCCTCAGCCGCTGCAGCACGAGTTCGATCCCCGGCCAGGGAGCTACCCACATGGTGCAGCAGACCTCTCCTGTCTCGCCCACTGCCCCCCTCAGCAGTGTATTTCAGTCAATCCACCTGTTCTGTTCCCTACTCTGTCTCTGGTGAATCCTCTCACCCCTCACACCTCTGGCATGTACCCCAGTTCTTGAATGAATAAATAAATCTTTAAAATTAAATAAATAAATACAATTACATTTTTATTCCAAACCAGACACAAGAATGGGAAGAAATCACAAGGACAAGACATTTCAAAGAAGTAAAACAAATACAGATGAAAAAATATTTTCAACCAAAAAAATCTAAGAAGTAGGCACAATTTCATTTCCAGTATACTAACAGTCTTTGAATTATTTTTCCTCTATGTATTGTTTGTTTTTTTTATTTGTTTATTTATTTATTTATATAAGAACTGGGGTACAGGCCAGATGTGCAGGAGGGTGAGAGGATTCACCAGAGACAGAGTGGGGAGCAGAATAGGCAGACTGACAAAACACACTGCTGAGGGGAGCAGCGGAGACAGGAGACATACGCTTCACCATATGGGACACTTGCCGGCCGGCCGGGATCGAACCGGTGCTGCAGGGGCTGGAGACAGCTTCACAGTGCGGCGCTCAACAGCCTGCGCCACCAGGGGAGGCCCTCCTCTGTGAATTTTTGTCCCTATATTCTGCCTTGTCATCTGAACATAACCCACTCTAGTAAAACAATATTTGTTGTATTACTCCCCAAGTACTTATGGATTTTTCTGCCTACTGCTCATTTAAATCATACCGATTGACAAACAGAAATGCTGGGTCCTTCTGAAAATGTGTGTGAGGTATCACTCTTTGGCAAAAGTAAAAATTAAAAAAACATATTTTAGATATAAACAGACCAAATACACATAGAATAACGTTTCAAATTCTCTGACTACCTCACCCAAAAGTTCTAATAATTTTTCCAGTTTGAAATTTTCTTAAAGAATTTGTTTGTCAAACTTTAATTCACAAATTAGTGTATCAGCAGCAAACCAGGCATTATTATCTATGAAATCCATTATTTCAAAATTAAAATTAGCTATTACCTTTTGGTTTCATCTATTTGGGGGCAACATGAGTCATGCCTGGTAATAACCGGCTTCTTATTTTCTTTATGCATCAGCAATTAAAGGGTCAGTTCTTTTTGTAGGAGAACCCCACTATGTTTATGTCTCCTGAGTTCTAATACATCTGCCTTAAAGGTTACGTCACAGCATATTATTTTAAGAATGAATTACATACTGCACGTAGCTTTTTAAAACTATCATTGTAGGGTAAATGAAATTGCTCAGGGTTTTTACACCACTAGCCTCTATGGCTATCACCTGTGGCCTTGATCATGCTAGGGCAGAGGGTGCTTGGGAGCATGAGCATGGGTGTGGGGCACACATGCCTGATTGTGAACACCTGGAATATGGATGTGGACATGTGCAAATGTGCACACCTGAGCCTAGGGCCCAGCGATGTAAGGGTGGCATCTTTCAGAGGATGACTGCAGAGGAAGGCAGCTACGAGAGGACTAGCGACAGCCGAAGAGGCAAGACCATGAGATAATGCCAGAAAGAGCCCAGAGAAAGTAAAGATGTGTGGGGGACTGGGAGTCTCAGTTGTCTGCCTGCCTCCTACCCCTTCCTGCCCAGCCTGTGCCTTGCCTCCTTGCATTCCAGCCTCCCTGCTTTGTGTGCCTGTGTACCTGGTTCCCTGAGAGCATTAAAGCCTTAAGAATCCACTGAGGGGGCTCCCTGGTGGCTCAGGTGACAGGGTGCAGCGCTGTGAAGCTGTCCACAGCCTCTGCAGTGTGGGTTTGATCTCTGCCGGCCACGGAGATACTCACATGGCGCAGCAGGCATCTCCTGACTCGCCTGCCCACTGTTCCCCTCAGCAGTGTATTTCAGTCAGCCTGCCTGTTGTGTTCCCAGCTTTGTCTCTGGTGAATCCTCTCATCCCCCCACACATCTGGCCTGTACCCCAGCTCTTGTATGCATAAATAAATAAATCTTTAAAAAAATCCACTGAGGGCTCCCAGACTCTCCTTTATCTGTCTGCTTAAATTGATAATGAACCTGTCCTGTGCACACTAGCACTAATAGTCTTCCATCATATAAAGCAACATATTAAACATTTTATAATGCAAATACTACTAATAAGTCAGCTACTTAGGTTGCTGATTAGAATTGACTAGGGGAAAATCATACTTGTATTAAGTATCTTACAAATTAAATAATGCCTGAAGTTATGATCAGAGGTTAAGATCCAAACACAAAAAATAATTAGGAAATCCATGACAGATTTGATTAAAGTTATTTATAATCATGATGAGTTGTCTTTGTAAGATCTCACAGAAAATTAGAGATTAATAGTAATTAATATAAAACAGTAATGGCATCATTGGAAAATGGTGTGGAATAAAGAAAGTGCTGAAGTCACTTTATTGTCTTATATATTAAGCCATCATTCATCATTACTTACAAACCTTGCCTAATCTGGAATCACTTTTTTTTTTTGGTAATATAATTTATAGATACCAAAGGAAGGTTCCCTTACTCTGAAAATGGAAAAAAAGTAAATACAAAATCTCTACTTTTCCTAAATTGCTTTCAAAACATCATAATTTCATGACTCTTGTAGCAGATAATGAAAGCTAGCAAATTACCATCATTGCTTCTAAATTACAAAGGCAGCAAACATAACTTGAAAAATAATTTAAACTGGAAGAAAAAAAAAAGACCAGGTAGCATTGCTACCATCAAGAGACTAAGAATAGCCTGGTTAGTAAGTTTTTTTTTCACTTTGAACACAGTTTGATTAATCAGAGTGGTAAGAAAATGTCAGCTCCCTAGGGATATGGGGAATGTGTATAGTTTTCTGAGAGAAACCACATGGCTAAAAATCAATGCTGGGCCTTGCAGCTGAGCCCAGCTGAAGGCCATTGTCCCTAACTATTTATCAGAACTCCCAGTCTACTGGACCCAAAGTGCCTCCATTTGGCCAGGTGTTTCCAATTTTGTGCTTAGTTTAAATGCCGCAGGGGTTGTTTCCGATGGACACAGGACCACATAAAGAACGCTACAGAGGCACTGTTAAGGCTTCATTGTAAGCGATGCATACTCACTTGGCTTTTATGTTTAGCCCTTTTGCTAGATTCAAAATTTCAACCCATCTGCCCTCAATCCCACAAATGTTATTTGTTTAAATCTTTGACATTTGACTTTTCCTTTCCATCTTTGACCCAGATTTTGGAATTTTGCCCACTCTCCAGCTTTGGTCTGAGTCTTCAGTGTAGATTGCTGAATTTCAGATTCTGGCCCACCATAACCACAGAGCCTATGTATTCACCCAAATCATGCAATTAGTGGATGCTGATCCCATCTACTGCTGAATTTTTCTCATTGTTAAATGGAGAAAATAATGCTCATTTTTTTTTTTTATAGAGGCATGTTTTATTTATTTATTTATTTAGTTTATACAAGCACTGGGTACAGTCAGAAGCGCGGGAGGGTGAGAGAATTCACCAGAGCCAGAGCGGGAAGCAGAGCAGGCAGAAGGACCGAAGTACACTGCTGAGGGGAGCAGTGGGCGGCAGGAGAGGTCTGCACGCCATGTGGGATCCTCATCTAGTGGCCGGGGAGCAGCCTGGGATCGAACCAGCGCCGCAGAGGCTGCAGGCAGCTTTTGCAACCCAGCCCTCAACCGCTGCGCCACCGGGGAGGCCCAAATAATGCTCATTTTATATACCCTTATAAGACTTTACAAGGATATTAGTTAAAGAACAGTCTTTTAAAAGGTAGAAATAATGATTCTTATGATTATAAAGTGAACATGTTTCAAAGATCTTATGGAAATCAGTAAACTAATGATGGAATCAGTAAGGCCTTATAACCAGGTCAAAGAACAAACACATATGTAAGCAATCCAAATGATTTAATAAGTGGCGACTTCCACAAGGTAGATAGATGGTGTCAATTGTGTCTCCGTAAGACAAAAGTTGTTTTTCTTACTATCAGTTTTCTGCAACCTGTGTTAATGATTATAAAAGATACATAACTCAGAATTACATAACTCAGAAGAACACAGTAGATATTATCTAACATTTCAATGAAAAGAGTCCTAGTCATCTTTTTTTTGCCCATTTCGAAGTCTTCTCCATTTTTTCAGATGTACTCATAAGAAGATTTGTGCAACAAGAGTTTTGTTAACTGAGATATTTGTCAGAGACAAACATTTTCTCTTGATAAAAGATTTGCTCATATTCTCTTGTCACCACCATAAAAATAAAGTTGTTGTAGCATTGAAAGAAACAGCTTGAGACCCACCAGGTGCCTAACAAATGGCAGCTCCTTGAAAACAACAAACATGTACATCTGCACACACAGTTATAAACACACACTGGGATATTCAAAAGGTAAACAAGGCTTCCATCAGGTCTTCTCCTAAAAAATTAGAGGGTTTTCATGGGAGGCCTGTGTTCACAAAAGAGAGAAAAACCCAATTCCATCTGGTCGCCCATTACTTTCTCCCAACCTGCCATCCTGATTATCTGCCATCCTGATTATCTCCAGATTCCTAAACTGCCTGCCCCAGGCACATGGAATAACCAGAGGATTATAATCTCTGACAACAAAAAAATCTACTAGGCTAACTAAAATCTTGGCTCCACGAAAAGGTCTTGGGAATTTTAATTAAGCATAACAAGTATCCCAGATAATTCTAAAGATCAGGCAAGAAACACTAGGTACATCAGCCTAGCATGAATAGGATTATCCAAAGAAGAGTCTAAATCATAAAAGCTTCTAGCAAAAGAAATTCTTATATTCACTATGACAAAAAAAAAAACGACAAACACCAAAATGGAGTCTACTGAAATTACATTCATCTCAAGTGATGATTTAAAGGCATGATATGAAAGTTGAAAGGGAGAATCATTCTAAAAACATTAAGAGTCCATGAACCTATAGTTAACATAGTTAACTGAACCCATAAAGTGAGGTGTTCTAACATATCCTCAGAATAATTATAGCTGAATCAATAATAAAGCAAACATTGACCTCTGTCAGTTTTAGTCATTGAAATCATTGTGATGTTCAACACTGAAACATATTATTTAACGTAATTACTTTATTTGCTCTCTAATAATTTCATTTGATTTTAGTTTCTTCGTACAAACCCCACCCAAAAGACATTCTGTAGTGGGAAATTATAGAAGAGACTGATTGAGCCTAAAATTACAGCACAAGGGCCTCCCTGGTGGCTCCAGGGGTTAAGCACCGCACTATGAAGCAATCCACAACCTCTGCAATACGAATTCGATCCCCGGCCGGCAAGGGAGCAATCCACATGGCGCAGCAGACCTCTCCTGTCTCGCCCGCTGCTCCCCTGAGCAGTGTATTTCAGTCAATCTGCCTATTCTGTTCCCCACTCTGTCTCTGGTGAGTCCTCTCACCCCCTGCATCTCTGGCCTGTACCCCAGCTCTTGTATGCATAAATAAATCTTTAAAAAATATAAAAATAAAATTACAGCACAGTTTATATGTATAAACAAAAGTTCCCATTTTGAGTAAAAAAATCTCAGAGATTCTATTATGTATGTAAGTATCCATCTTTAAAGAAGACAAGCTTTTGTCACTTTCATTCCCCAGAAAGCACGTAAATATTTCAAGTCAGATTCCCAATATCAATAACCACAAGTCTACTTCAGCAACTCAGAAATTCTGCAAATAGTGTTCACTAATATAACCGCAAGGTACACTAGGGAAAATCAATAGTACACAAAAAGCTAGAAGGGATTAAAGAAAACTACAGGGGACTGTGGTGATGGTGCACAGGTCAATTGGTGGAGAAAATTCTATGGTGACTACACCTAAGAGGGGAGGGGAGAAGAAGCAAACATTTTATTTAAAAATGAACAATGTTGTAAAATATATACAAATAAATAAATTTTTAAAAAATAAATAAAACATTTAAACAAACAAAATAAATAAAGAAAAATAAAGAAAGAGAACCTTAACTCAGCATTAGGCATCTTTGGAAAGAGATAAGATACTAATCTTGCTGAAAGTAATGTGTGCCCTCAACTGTGCAAATTTGAGATGCGGGTTCTGTCTTTTGTAATTGCCATCCTTTTTAGTTGGAAATCTGGATTCTGCCAACTATCAGAACCAACAAAAAAGGGGATTTTTTCCCCTTTACTACATATTTTGTTTCTGTCTGTAAAGTCTGTGGATGTGACAACATTTAACTTCCTTGGGTCCCATAGGCAATATGGAAAGAATAAAATGCCAATATCATTTAGTGCTGTGGGAATTGCATGCGATAATACATTTTTTAAGTGATCTCATATGCTACTTACTATAAGTGCAATTGTTCTACCCAGATGTTAAATTTGTAACATCATTGCATAAAGAGGAACTGGGTCACACTACCTAATGTTGGGTCAAGGAAAATCAGGCCAAAGTGGTCAAGCTGTTTTTAGAGATTACAGAGAAAGAATATTTGAATCTTAAAAATCAAAGAAATAAACATTAGTGTGAAATAGCCCAGGATATATGGGGTTTGTCAGAAACCCTGACTCCTTGTGACAATATGGATCCACAAGTCTGTGAAAGATGCTGATTTATCTTGATGTACATGTGATACTTATATAATGTCATAATGCAATGTTACTTCAACAAAAAAAAATTTAAATGGTAGTTTTTCATTTGCAAACCATTCTTAGTTAACAGTACCCGCTGAGTGAAATCAAAAACACTCTTCCTTCCACGTAGAATGACAGGAAAATTAGATGGGCTTTTGAAACTCTCAGTTTCTTTGCTATACAATAGACATATTTAATCAATTGTTTTCAGAGTACTGTAATGTGGCTTCCTTAAATTTTTTCATTAATGTTAACGGTGGAATCAGTAGCAACTTTAAAAACATATCAATCTCAGCTGAGGCAACTCTAATACATAATATTATCTGGACCCCCTGGTTCTATACATTGGAGTTCCTTTTATTAAGTGTACTCCATCAGACAGAAATTCTTGGGGTTTTGCAGTGACTCATAAAAATGTCAGTAGTGATAAAACAACCCTTTAATATAACATGCTTACCCATTAGGATTTTGAAACAAAAAAGCCATTGTTATAGGAATACATCATAATCTTTGTAAAGTGACTGTTAAAGGACAGTTGTTCCCAATGCCAAGTGGATATTTTCCTTAACAGATTTCCAAAGAAATTATTATATTGCAGTGGAAAAGAAATGAGAGACCTACAGTACAGTATTTATGAAAAAAGACTAATATAATTGGTAACAGAGGAGTATTCTTGTTTTCTTTGTAAATATGCTCATGGTGGGGGTGGGGGGAAATGCAAACTGAATAATCAATGCTCTTCTTTCTACACCAAACTAAAATCCCATCCAAGGGATCAGTACTAAAAATTCTGATGCATCTCTTCATAAATTCCTTTTTGAATATATGTATGTATAAGTATTCATGTCATATATGTGTGTATACATATTATATCTATATCCTGCTTTTTTATGTAAACATATACATTTTAGAGATTTTTTTAAATAAAGTACTAGAGAGGCAATTACATTTAAAAGGAAGTTGTACGAAACAAATGGTATTCGACTTCTCAAACAGAGGCTCGCAACACTAACTACAAACTAGTATCATCTAAAGATCATTTTTTAAAAAAACATTGTTGTTAGTAACCTAGCTGAGACCCGTGCTATTTTCGAAAGCTCCCTAGGTAGGTCAAAAGTGTGTCCATTTCTTATGTACTAAAATGACTGACAGTGATCCTTCAATGTGCTTCATAGGATCAGCGCACATCATGCAACCATATGCAGAAGTCTTTTGTTTTTAGTAATCCATATTCATCACAAAAAGTTAAGAATATAAGAAAATGGATTCAGAAACACCCACACCGACATGAGTTCTTAATAAATACCACCTGATAAACCAACAAGGCAAAAATACCATATAACTTCCCTAAAATAAGACCTAGGGAAAATCGGGTATTTTTGGAAAATGTTATAGGACTCTCCTCTGCTCAATTTAAAATCCTCAGTTCAAGGAGAATGCCCCCTGGAATTCATTCAAAAGAACATTTATCGAAGAGCTACTATGTGCTATGTACTGAGGACACAGGATAGGAAATAGTCCTTACCACTGTCCAGTGCAGTGCTTTTCAAAGTGTGATTCTTACTGTTAAACGCTCCCTTCAAGTGCAATCTAATTCGAAACTTCGTATCTAGGGCATTGCAAGGGATAACTGCTCTGACTGAAGTGAAAAAAAAATCGTAACCTGAATTCCTACAAGCCTGTCCTATAAGAGGCAACCAGTCTCCCAGATACCACCAAAGAAAAGCTAACTGAACCAATAAGCACAGTATAAAACACTAGCCTAGTAAAGTGATAACAGTCACATCCACCTCCAGATTAAGTTGAAGTCTAGAGCAATCCTCTCCAAGGTGGGGATGTGCAAGATGACCCACAGGGACACAAGATGAAAACCGATTTATTTTAATAGCCTCTGAGGGGGCTAGTTTAATTTTATAATGTAAAAAAAAAATTGTAGAATAATTCATTCACATCATTTATAAATACATATTATGTTGAAATGGACAAAACTGCCCTTTTGTAAACAAAAATTGACAGAATATCAGCAGATTCAACCTATTATGAATAAATAGAAACAGGCAATTTCATATGGTTCAATCCATGTATCAGGATCATTCAAGCTCAGCATTATTGATATGTCAGTCAGGCAATTCTTTGTCTTGTGGGGAGATCCTGTGTATTTAGGATGTTTAGCAGAATCCCTAGCTTCTATTCACTAAATGTTAGTAATATTCCTCCCAATCCTTCCCCTAGTTGTGGCAAACAAAATCTCTCCAGACATTATCAATGGTCCCCTGGGAGGCAAAATCATCCCCTGTTGAGAACTCCTGCTATATATTGAGTAGACTCTCTGCGTTTTTTCCTGATGGCATGAATGATCAGAAGAGTGTGGTTAACACTGGCCTAGAGAACAGAGACGGTTGCCATTAACATTTATAATAACGCCAAGTTGCTAACCCAATATGGACACATTCATGAGCCTCACATTTAAGCCATCTGTTAAAGATAAGCAAGTTCATCATCGCCATGAACGCTTTGCTCTACCAACCCTCAGAGGATACTCATGCTAGTGCCATGCCAAGGACAGAAGGCATGTGAAAGACCCATTCACAAAGGAATGCAGAAGCAGCTGCTCTCCCCAGCTAAGCTGCGGGTAGACAATACTGGTGAGAGAAAACATATCTGGGAGGCACCAGAAGCAGCAATCACAGCTCGGCTGGCCTAGCATGCCATCATCCAGCCTGCGAATGCTTTACTCAAGCAAAGGCTTTGAACACTGGATCACAAAATGTTCTCAAATGCCTAGTCACAAACACAATGAGAGTCGCAATCAGGAACCAAAGTACTGTCTGCCCAGATGCACACAGTAAAATAGGCTGTTAGTCACAAAGTGATCTTCTATGTGCCAGTCCTACACACTGATAGGGGTTTCATCAATACAATTAAATTTATTTTTGAAAATTAAAACTGACGATATATGGAAAGCACGAGAGTATGTACATATGCATACACACAGTGCTCACTAGCTCACGCACCTCCTACCAAAAACAAAAATGACAAAGTTCAAACACATGTCCATTTACTAATGTGTTATAAAGGGCATTCATTTTTTTTTTTAAATTATTTGTATTTATTTATGCACACAAGAACTGAGGTGTAGGCCAGCAGTGCAGGGGGCAAGAGGATTCACCAGAAACAAAGTGGGGAGCAGAACAGGCAGATCTACTGAAATACACTGCTGAGGGGATCAGCAGGCCAGACAGGAAAGGTCTGCTGTGCCATATATGGGTTAGCTCTCTGGCCGGGGATCGAACTCAGGCTGTAGAGGTGATAACGGTGAGACTTAACCCCTAGGTCACCAGGCATTCATTTTTAAAGAAAGGAAAAAACACTCCTTAAAAAATAATCAGTTCAGCAACTTTTCATCATGAATCACTCTGTCTGAAGGAAGCATTGGCATATCAGAAGACGTGACAACAGTTACTGGACATAATTAGTATCTATGCCCCAACAACAGCATTGTTACTTTTTGAACAATTTACAAATACATAAAAATACATGACAGGCATTTTGCAGAACTTAGTTAAAAGTCTTGCTTTCTTTCTCAGGCATTAATATTTTTGGGTATTGAGTGGGAGGAAGTGTGGGAAGGAGGGAATTCTCAAAAGGAACTGAATAAAAGCTGGCATTAAATAGGAGTTGGGATTCCCCCATCCCATCTCCTGCTTCTGCAGGGAAAGAAAAAAGAATTTGAGTCACAAGAAAGCCTGGCCTGGGTCTTTGGAGCAGGATAAGTTTTGCTGAAGCGCTGCCATCTAGGCCCTCATCCTAGACCAACCTTGGTACCCAGAGAGTGGCTTCTCTCAGGGAGATATTTAGAAGATGATGACTTAAAAGGAGATGTCAGGATCATCCTATTTAAGTGAGGTCATGAAAGGGAGCTCATAAAAAAGCTATAAAAATATTCTTTTGTTCTTAAAAAAATAAGTAATCTTCCACATTGCCATTTATTTAAACAGCATTATGAGTCTTCTATGTAAGTGAATAACCAAGATGCTGAACTAGCTAAGTAGAACTAACTTTAACTAGAACTTACCATAGGTTAAGCACTATTTTAAACACTTTATGTGTAAGTTCCATTAATACTGTACACACATACAAGCCCTATAAAGTAGGTACAATATTTATCCCAATTTTACAGATATGGAAACTGAGGTACATGGTCTGACTGGGTTAAGGTGAATGTGACACAAGGGGTTCAAGTACATGATTCTGAAAGAGAGCCCCTCTTTAAATTTCATGCCTAGATGCCCTTTTCACCTCACGCAGAACCAACCATACCAGGGAAGTTGTGCAGACCATAAAGATGAGATTATTGGGTGTGAAATTTGAAGCTACTATTTTAGCCATACCACTGAGCTGGAGATATTCACAAAGAAAAGCACAGAGCACTGGAATTAGAATGAAATGAGTTAACACCTTAGTTCTAATTATTTACTGGCTGTAAACCTTAATTTCTCTGGGCCAGCTTCTGCTTCTGTTAAAAAACATGACACTTATCTATCAAAAGGCTGCCTTTTAACTACTAAGTTTGAGAATATGTTAGTTCAAAGGACTGGCCCCTACAGTATATCCATAAATATTACTCTCCACCTTCCTTACCTACCATAACTCTTCATTTTATATTTGAATGACAAGTTTAAAAAATTGTATTTTCTACTGTTCAAAATCTTGTTCCTGTTTACTTAGAATCGATGGGAACATATTTATTGGCAAATAGAAAATGATGTCTTCAGGAGTTAGTGGAGGGTAAAAGGCAATTTGCTCAAACATCAGGTTTTTGTACATTGTGCATCTGCCCATCCGCTTATTTGTGGACTCCATGACTGAAAACTCAATTACACCCATCACAAGGAGACCATTTAAATAGATTATGGGGCAATCATACAATAAGTACTCTACAGCATTGCACAAAAAGAACCAGTGAGTCCTCCATGTGCTGAAATGGAAAAATTCACATAATGTGTTTTTTTTTAAAAAAAAGCAAGGCACAGGGCCTCCCTGGTGGCGCAGCAGTTGAGCGCTGTGTTGTGAAGCTGCCCGCAGCCTCTGCAGTGCCGGTTCGATCCCCGGCTGCTCCCCGGCCACCGGAGGAGGGTCCCGCATGGCGCGCAGACCTCTCCTGCCGCCCACTGCTCCCCTCAGCAGTGTACTTCAGTCCTTCTGCCTGCTCTGCTCCCCGCTCTGGCTCTAGTGAATTCTCTCACTCTCCCGCGCTTCTGACTGTACCCAGTGCTTGTATAAATAAATAAATAAATCTTAAAAAAAAAAATCATTCTATCTTCCATTCAAATATCAATAAGATTTCTTCTTATAATACGGTAATACTAGGTAAGTGAAAATATTTAATTAAAAATGAAAGGATTTTTTTCTTTTGTTATATTTCAAGTTTCCTTCAAGTTGACTTGTGTTTTTTTTAAGATTTATTTATTTTTATACAAGAACTGGGGTACAGTCCAGATGTGGGGGAGGGTGAGAGGATTCACCAGAGACAGAGCGGGGAACAGAACAGGCAGACTGATGAAACACACTGCTGAGGGGAGCAGCGGGCATGACAGGAATTCTCGCCTGTCAGCTGGGATGGAACCGGCACTGCAGAGGCTGTGGACAGCTTCACAGTGCAGCGCTCAACCGCCTGCGCCACCAGGGAGGCCCTCAAGTTGACTTTTGTCGACTTCTTTTTCCTGCCCTGACACACTTGAGATTTTATGACACCACCCTATCTCTATGGGAGTGACTCCCAGGAGAGCCATGTTAGCATCCTAGGCTGATGGTGAGAATCATTGCTCTAATATTCCAAAGTAGTAACAATTACAATTGAGCGCCCGATACATAGAACTAGAAGAGTGAGAGACATCTATGGGACCCCAAATTCATGGATCCCTTCAGTATATAATTTTCTCCACTCATGTAAGCAACAAGGAATATTAGATAATGAAAGTCCAATGGGCAATAGATCTCGAGTGGATAGGCAGACTTGCTCACCAAATCACCTGTTTCACACTGCTCTTTAGAATTCCAAACACAACGTGTCTCATCAAAACTATAGATTACTCTTGATCATGTGGGAAACACTAGGAAAATACTGCAAAATCTGTGTAGGTAAAAGGTCAACTACATAGTGAAAGAAATATGGGTGCTCTAAATTGCAAAAATCAAAGAAGTTTTCAACGTATTTATTTTTTGTTCTTGAAATTGGTTCAAAATATCCCATGTATAAAATATAATCGCACTCAAAACAAATAATACATCTCATAACAGTATGTCAGAGCACTACATTTGCAACAACCTAAAATTCCTCCAGAGTATGTACAAAATTTACATTTCTCAGAACCTTGCAGGTTCCACCTGAGAATGTGATTATTAAAAAAGCACCAACAACTAAATTAGAGCTATTAGTATATGGGAGAAAACTGTCATTAGTCTGGAATAAAAGCCCTAAACCAGCCATAACAGTTAAAATGACAACTTCCTGTCCTCAAGAATGGGGAAAATTCAAGTCTTATTACTGCAATTGGTGAGCTACTGGCTTGCGACAAAAGTCCCAAAGTTGTAAGATGGAAAAATGCTTCTCTAGCCTTTCAGCAAGAAACAAAACCCAGCAGGATCAGCCTGTGTCAATCAGCCTCCACTGTTAAGCCTTCACAGATCCTCAAAACCAAACCCAATTTCATCACAGCTGGATAAATATCCACATAACTGCCAGATCACAGTAGCTGGGGCTACAGAGCTACCACCTTGAGACTTGATTACAGGTCACTAAAGGTTGGTGACATTAAATCATAGTATTTATAGCTTGTAAAACAACAAAATCTTTGTGGGTTCGGATGTTTATCAATCCACAATCAATTCACAAATCCAGGATCAATGGACTTTTAGACCTAGCCTAGATAATAACATTAATGTACGATATGAACCAAATCCAGACTTGGAAATTCTTGGCTTTTCTTTGCTCTATTTTAATAACAGTAGAGGAAAATATGTCACCCTAATTTTCTGATTAGGTAATGTCCCACTAAATCTGACCTCTCTGAATACAAGCGAACTTTGTTGCAGAAAGCTCTGAAGCTCCTTTATTTGAGGAGACTGTCATTTTTCCCTTTGAATCATAAACTGCAATAATACTGATTAGGTGTATATAGTGGATTAGCACGGCAAAGGAAATTAATGTTACAAGTAAAAAAAAATTTCGTCCTACTCAGTGCTTAGCAATAGAGAAAGACTAATTTGGCTTGATATTGATCTTATATTAGGTTTGAACAAAATCTACTCTAGTTCAAGCATTCACGAGGGTAATATTGTCCCACCATGCACAATAGTATTTCTCCCATGGGGGAAATAATGGTAACGGAGGTGGGTGTGACACAATCTTAGATATTATATATTTCATTTATATAAAAAGCACAGATACACAGACAACATAAAGAGATACATAGTTTATCATATTAGAATTTCATGGAGAGAGAGGCTCCTTGCTAGGCAATAGTGAAATAATGGTTGAGAAACTATTCTAGATATTGGCAAAGCAACTGTTTGAAACCTCCAAGCAAAACAATCACAATTATTATTTGGAAAATAATAATTAGTTGTTTAAATTCAAGCTTTCAATAACAATCAAAGTAGTTTCCTTTGAGGACAGCCATTGTAAATTGCAGCAAAGCAGAATAGATTTCTATATAGTTATAAATGTTTTTATAAACTGCTGTGACCTTGTTAGAAATGATTGAAAACTACCTTCTACCAAGCTGATCAAACATTTTTAAAGGAATTCCCAAACTATCTGTCTTACTAAGCCTATCATAATATATATATAAATTATCTTTTGTAAAAATCCTAATCACAGATAATGTTATAATTGCTAAGGAAAAACTTAACAATCTTATTTTATAGATGTAATAACCTGCATCCCTTTTATTAAATTCCAGAAAGTTTGCTTTGCACAATGAAGCACAAATTTCAAAAGCACAAATAAAAAAATTAAAAAGCTTTGTACTATTATAATGATACAACACCAAAATATGATACAAAGGCCACCTGCAACTCATCTACTTTCTGCCAAAAAAATTATTTCAAATTCTAAAAGCTCAACATAAAAATATTTCTCTTGTTGAAAAAATTAATAATAGGGTTAGTTTCTAACACATGTTCAAGGAGAGGGACATTCATCTCTGAATAAACTAAATATACTCAAAATAAGTTCATGTGCAAAATTCCCTTTTCTGGAATCTTTTCATGCCATTCAAAAAAGATGAGTTATATAAACAACCAAAAATACCCACTCTACCCTTGAAAGGAAGGGAAAGCAAGAAGCTTCCAATCAGTTAACTGTGGTCAATGGGTAACAAAGAGTTCCACAATTAACTCTGTGTCATCTGGAATGGTAAATCATATATCCTTTCTTCCAATTTCTTCTTCTTTAAGTAATAGTACATCCGAGAATTGAAGAGCTATGAAGACAGGCCTGCTGGCCATAAAGCCTTTTAATTTGATTTATGCAAGAATAAATCATGCTCACGAAAAGGGACTGCACTTTTCTAAATTAAAGTAATCCCAATAATTACAATCAAAGTTCTCAGTTGACTGAAACAAAGCCAGCAGAAGCATTAACCTAAATGTCTGCTTCAGCAAGAGCCAGAAAATGCTAATGTTGACATTCAGCTTCAAAAAAAAAATTATACAGAAAAAAAGTGACACAAAAAAATCACATATCATAGGAAGACTTATGCAAAGTCAAAATCTGAGAAAAGATTTCAAATCCTACATTCAACTAAAGAAGAGTTTTGTTTTCATTAGGGAACTGTCATTTTCTAGAATGAAAAGACATTTTATTTTCTGAAATGACACCATTCTAGCTATTCAACTTTTTGAGAATTGATATATGATTTTGGATAAGATGAAAAAACATGTTGTACTAAATAATTCAGCAATTTAATGTGATTCAAATCTAGTTTTAGATTTATGTGCATTTCTTGAAAACACTAATTATTTTAAAATTATGACATTGATATAAGTGTACTCTTAAAGAGAACAATGGAGATCATTTTCAGTGAGAACCTCAAAATGGCAGGTGTTTCTCATGCACAAAAAATAGAGAAAGTGATAGATGATCAGTTTGAGTAAAATTTTACCAAATGAACCACCCCAGATTAATCAGTCACTCTTAATATATATTGCTATATTATATTATTAATGCCCCAAGCCACTGGCTTAAATGAGAATTTCATATTTTATATTTATGGATGAAAACAGAAATTAATAAATGTATAGGAACAAAGTATATTTTTGACTTTCTATATTATGGAAGCAAGTATTGCTCAAATAACAAGTATCACTGAACAAAAATATTAAATTTTTATTTCACGGAAATACTCTTATCTGATTTTCAAAAATATGATACTTTAATGGCATTACGCCTAGGATATAGCCTCGAATTAAATCGGAATTGTAACCCATACTTAACATCATGGAACAAACAAGGTGACATTTCATTTTCTTTGTGTCACCATTTCATTTGTGTACAGTGACTAAAATGATCCCATAATGTGTGATTCATGATGAGTCATTCTTATGAGGGAATAAATTAAAAATGTATTAGTGCAATGAATAAATTTTAAATTTTTAAAATATCAATAATGAATATGAGCACATGAAAAATACTTCCAGATGAATGCCATTTCGCTCTGTGAGGGGCAAATGTGGTAAATGTGGTTAAACTTTGTGTTATTCTTTTACTATGAGGCCACCAACCATAGCCTCATATTTGGGTTGGGTCACATGTCCTTTGACAGTTGTTTTTAGAAGTAGAGGAGATATTTCAGGATGATGATTGAAATTGAGTGAGGCAAGGAAAACAACCCAGTAGAGAACAAGAATAACAGAAAAGGGGAAATGTATTCTTTATAGAATTTCAAATTAAAATAACCAGTTGTCTACCTCTTATGAAATGTCTCATACACTAGACTTTCATATAGTCTGGTGTACTAGATTCTTCACAAATAGCACCTCATAGCCAATCATGTCAGACTTTATGCCATAGTACATTATCTTGAAATCATTACTCAGGCTAATTCCCTCTGCCTGGAACACTCTCCTGGACTTGCATTGCCTCATAAGCTCACCTCTTCCTCAAGACTTTTGCTTTAATCATTCTGCTTGCAATGATTCTTCAATTTTTCATTCATTCATTCATTTAGTCATTCAATGAACATCTACATAGTTTATTCTTTTTTTTTTTTAAGGATTTATTTATTTATACAAGCACTGGGTACAGTCAGAAGCGCGGGAGGGTGAGAGAATTCACCAGAGCCAGAGCAGGCAGCAGAACAGACAGAAAGACCGAAGTACACTGCTGAGGGGAGCAGCGGGCGGCAGGTGAGGTCTGCGCGCCAAGTGGGACCCTCGCCCGGTGGCCAGGGATGGAACCAGCGGCCGGGGATCAAACTGGCGCTGCAGAGGCTGCAGGCAGCTTCGCAACCCAGCGCTCAACCGCTGCGCCACCGGGGAGGCCCCTACATAGTTTATTCTTTATGCCATGAAATCCACTATACGCTGAGGCAGATAGGAAGATAAGAAGAAATGTCCCTATACATTTAACATGGAGTGTGGTTCTGTGATTATTTTTTGAATGTGACTTTTTCCTTATGCATTTAAAACTTCCAAAAGCCGATTGGAAATACACATTTGCTGCTGGATGAAACATAAAGCAAGGGTGCCCATTATAACTACTTTTATACTTCAAAAGAAGTGGTATGCTTAAAATTACCATCTTTGTATTGTCATTGAAACAGCAAGTTCTAATAGAAATATGTGGTATATACATTTCAATTTTGTGTTTATTGTTGGTTTTGTACATTTCATAGTGCAAGTTGCATCATGAGGTTCTTTAAATGCAACACTCAGTAATCTCTCATTTAACAGCAAGTGAATGAATAAGGGAAAAAGCTAACTGAAGGAGGATGCCAGTATCACAGCATCGTTCTCTGGTAATACATCTTCACAGATCCGTAACCAAGGGAAGCATAAAATAGGCCATCAGTACAAACATGAAACAAATGCTTTACACTGGAAGTGCTGTCATTACATTGGCATTGAAATTATAAAAAAGGTGAAATTACTATTATAAATTTCATGTATATAAATGATTCCACAGGAAATTTTTTTAAAGATATGGGCTTTGATACCATTGATTTTATTTTGCTATGGTCCCTTGCTCTCCTTGATTTAGAAATAGCAGCTTTGGGTCTGAACCGAAGGTTCCTTATTAACTCCAAATAATTAATTCTAGAAGCTAGAGGTTATAGGAATAAACCACAACAAAGAAATTAGAAGACTTGGTTCGAGAATGAATTCCATTATCTATTAGATGTGTGAATTTGAACAAAGTGCACTATCTTCCAGCATCTCAGTTAATGCTTCTACAAAACAAAATATCAAAAATACCTGACTTGCTCATCCAATACTTCAATAGTGAGTATTAAATGAATAAAACTGTAAGAAATGTCAAACTGGGCCTCCCTGGTGTCGCAGGGGTTAAGGTCAGTGCTATCAAGCTATCAGCAGGCACTGCAGCACGAGTTTGATCCCCAGCCAGGGAGATAGCCCATATGCTGCAGCAGACCTCTCTCCCACAGCCCCCTCAGCAGTGTATTTCAGTAGATATGTCTATTCTGCTCCCCACGGTCTCTTGTGAATCCTCTCACCCCCCATACCTCTGGTCTATACCCCAGTTTCTGGATGCATAAATAAATAAAATAAATCTTAAAAAAAAAAGAAATGTCAAACTTGCAAGCCCTATTTAAAACAGGAGGTAGTAAAATATATGGTTCTCCAAATAACAGAAGTAGTAAGTGCACATATAGGAGAAAACATCTTTCAGAGCATCCAGATCCAGAACATAATATGTCAAAGAGTCATTAAAAATCCCCAAACGACAGCTTCTACAAGATACAGCAACATCTTCTAGGTGTGCCCATGCGTGTATTCATTCAACAAAGTACCTAAATCAATCATTATTTTAGTCCCGGAGATTCTAACAATGAATACAATAAATATGTTCCCTTATGCTAGAAAGCTAATGTTCTAATGGGAGAAAAAGACAAAAATAAATAGGTCAAGATCAAGTGCCATAAAATAACAATGCATCATCATTAGAAAGTCATGGTAAAGGGCACATTTTGCATAGTTGGGGAAGTGTTCTCTGAGATAGTAACATCCAAAGAGGAAATGAATGATAATAACCCTTCATGCATGTTCATACCTATTCACCTCAATTCCCTGACTATGGGAGGGAGGGGTGGGGGAAAACGCATGACTAAATTAACAGACAAAATATTGTATTTTAAGAATTTGGAATTAGGACTCTGAGACTGTCATCATTGTAAGTGCTTGAACCAGGAAGTAGTGCAGGGAGGCCTAGGGTGCTTGTTTCTGCCTGGTAGAACATGATCATTGATCACTCATAGAATAGAGCAGTTGGGCTCAGAGAAGTAGAGGTGAGAATCCACTCAGTCCTCAAGAGATGGCATGACCTCAGTTTTGCATGCCTATCCAGTCCTGGTTCCAGGCTCTTTTGAGGGACAGCTATGTTTTATTCCTTTGGGGTCTATGAGGTCCATCTAGAGACTTTAGATTCATTCTCTTCTTTTGCATAAAATAATCCAAATGGATTCATCATTCTATAATATAGTTATTACAACTGGGTTAAGTTGCCATTCTTGCTCCAACTGGCAGCACATTGGGATTTCATTTATCAAATGAATCCTAAGCACCGCACCGTCAGCTAACAGAACGTACAGTGTGGTGGGAAAGGTACTTTGGGGAGAAAGGTACTTGGGCAGAAGCCTGCTTCAGGGTACCCTTCATGGAGAGTTAGTGGGACCTATCACCACCACAGCCATTGGTTTTAGACTTTGCCTGGTTTCCTAAAATAAGTCTACATTTGAAAAACCCATCATCACAATGCCAACTTGCTGTTTCAAGAACATCAATTTTTTTAATGTACATATCAGAATCTTACTCTAAACATATTACAGAAATATTTGCAAGTGTATTCATTCTTAGATGTACAAGAATGTATGTAATTAAGCTCAAACAGTGATCAAAATAAAGTAGAAAATGGGGAAAAAAGTAAAATTCAGAAAAGAACATATAAAATTACCTTAGGTTCAAAAATAAGCATATGAGTATGTCCATGTGCATATACAATAAGAATATGCAGGAAAAGTCTGCCAGAGTTTCTTCCAGAATCTTCCAATCATGAGCAGATTCTGTCATACTGAGACTAAAAAGAAAAACTCACAGGTTTAGAAATGTGAGGAAATATGTATTTTTTTCCTCTTTTTTAACTGCTCCAGAATACTGCAAGGAAAGAAATCTAGTGATTTTACATCTTGCTCATAGAAGCGAACGGTTTTAGAAAAGCACAAAGTGTGGAAAATACTAAAAATAAGTCCCATACCACCATAGCACCCAGCTTTCATTTATCTCTCTTTGCTATAAATATCTTAAGAATGACACCCATTCTCTGGAGTACTCCTAAAGTGTGGCTAGAGAGGAAGTTGCAACCCTTCCTCGGCTACACTGGCTTTGGCAAAGTAGGGAGCTCCTCTGGGGAAGGAAAAATAGAGTTGTCACAGCACCTGACAGGTTTTCCCCAAAAGGCTAAATTGGGAGATCACTATAGTCAGGTTAAAAATAGAGACTTTTCTTCAAAAACAGGTGACTGGAGTTTTGCTTTATTTGTGAGGATTCTTTTATCTGGCCAGCAGGCAAAGTTCCTGCAAGAGCCTTCCATTTTTAAGCACACAATAAAAAATTCACTTCCTTGGGACTGAATTGCCATAGCCTAGTGTGTTCTTAATTTGTAAACACATTTGTAGTTTATTTAGGAATATGAAAGTTATGCCAAGAAACATCCTCTCACTTCCGCTCACACTTGTGAACATCACACACCAATTACCAACTGCTTGACTGTAATTTTTAAAATACTTCTTTTCTTCCCTTCCTGTGGATTTTGGACTCATTTGTGGTCCTTACGAAAAAAAAAATACAAGAGTTTCCTACCCCCAGTAATGGCTGGTTCATTGTGTCTGAGGTCCACAGTGTAGTTACAATAGAAGAAATTTACCCTAAAATTCTTCATTGATTCCCTTTCCTTCAGGGACAATGAATTCCTTTCAATACACCAGACCACACGATGAAAAAACATGCTAAGAACGTTTGCATTTGCTGTACTCTCCCTTGGAAGAAGATATTTTTGTTTTATTCTACTAAAAAGATAAGCTCTACAGCTCTACTAAGTTACATAAAGCCTCAGAGCAGGTGTGGATATAAAGAAGGGAGGGCGACAAATCACAGAGAAACCCACAGCCATTTTGTCTATATATAGCACATTACGTAGTCCTTCAGGACGCCAAGGCTAACATGATGCACATTCCTCCATTCTGTCCTTGACTAGTTTGGGGTGAAGCACTAACACAACTAGGTGACTAGAGAACAAAACTGAAACAAGTTTGTCTTTTCAGTTTTTGAAGTCTCACCTTTGAAATCTCACCTTAAGGTTAAGAGTCCCTTTTATTCAGTGAGTCATTCAGTCAAGCAGTTTAAAGCCCACCAAGCACCAGGCTGAGATTTGAAATGCTGCATTTGCTTTTACTGATTTTAAGGGAGGTTAAAATAAGTGGAAGCCAGAAAAATGTAAAGGTACAGTGTAGCTCACAAACCCAACATGCTCCAGCTGGCCCTGAGTGTTGCCTTTTTAGTTATTACCGAAACTTTATCATATGAGTTATTCTTCTAGGAAAAAAGTTACAACAGATCATTTTTAAATGTCCTGTTTTAAATATTCCATGAGTAAACACGTTGTTTATATTATTGAAAATCTTGTGAAACTAAAAAAACAAAAAAAAAAAACCAGATTAACTGACTACAGTGACTTTCATTTTTCACCTTTTGTATAGACAAATATCAAAAAATCTGACAATGTTCTATAATGGTAGGGCTGTGGGGAAGAAACAGGAACCCCCACACATTATTGACAAGAAAATATAGGGTAAGATGGAAGACACCCTGTGAGGGATATTTATCAATATCTATAAGTTGATATGTACACAGAGATTGCTCCCAGAACACTATTTCTAGGAATTGTCCCACAAGCACATTGACACATATTGCAAAGATGAATGTGCAAGACATTTACTGCAACAGTATTTGCAAGAGCTAAAGGTTAAAAATAGGCCAAAGATCCATTGGGAGAGTGTTTTTACTTAAAGTACTTACTTCCATATAATGAGATGAATGGTAGCAAAGGTATGTCTGTAGAAAAAAGTCAGGTCCAGGGGCCTCCCCGGTGGTGCAGCGGTTGAGCACTGGGTTGCGAAGCTGCCCGCAGCCTCTGCAGCGCCAGTTCGATCCCCCGCTGCTCCCCCGCTGCTCCCCGGGCACCGGAGGAGGGTCCCGCATGGCACGCAGACCTCTCCTGCCACCCACTGCTCCCCTCAGCAGTGTACTTCGGTCCTTCTGCCTGCTCTGCTCCCCGCTCTGGCTCTGGTGAATTCTCTCACCCTCCCGCACTTCTGACTGTACCCAGTGCTTGTATAAATAAATAAAATCTTTAAAAAAAAAAAAAAAGTCAGGTCCAGGAAAAAATTATAGAGAATGATACACACACACACACACACACACACACATATACATAGGCTCTGGGAGGAAACCGGTAATAACAACGTCTCCAGAGAGAGCGATATTCTTGACACTGTATATGTAACCACAGTGTATATATTAAGATCTTCATGACATGTACACATACTACTCATAATTTTTTTTTAAAAATCAAAAAATTGGCCCTAAAATTTCTATTTACTTCAACATATTTAATTATTAATTACTACTAAACATTCTATTTTCTCACAGCATCTATACTCTCCTGCTTTCTTAATTAAAACTGTCAAATCCTTGAAGGTTCAGTTCAAATTTCAAGTCCAATATAAAGTTTCCCCTACTCACTCAATCTAAGATTCAATTATTATCCCTCATAAACGTCTACATGACAGAGTGTATCTCTCCATTTTGTTTTATATGCTACTTAACTTCTTGTTGCTTAACTTTCCCTCCTCTCAATAAGAACACAAACTGGTTTTGTGTAAGCCTCTTTGTGTGACTTACTACAACGCAAAATACAGAGTAGGTTCTAGATACATGTAAGCTATATGACCAGAAATTTACAGAAAGCAAACTACATTAGGTTAAAAAAAAAAAAAAAAAAAAGCAATATCCAAAAGGCAACCCAGAGAATGGGACAGGCATCAATAAATCTCCACATACAGTTTATTCTAAGAGCCCACTCAATGTATACAGCACAAAATAATATTAATCTTGTAACATTTTAATCCTTTTGAGATTTCACTCTTTAATTCAATAGACGCTCTGATTTCAATTTCATTATATTATACTTTAAAATCAGGACATCATTATAATTTCTGAGAAGTAAAGTCATGAAAAGATGATAACTAAATTCCAAACATATAAGCTAAGGATACAACATTCCCATTTGCCAAGTGCCCACATTCCTGATTTCTTCAGAGCTTCAACTTTAATACTACTTTCCGGGCCTCCCCGGTGGCGCAGCGGTTGAGCACTGGGTTTGCGAAGCTGCCCGCAGCCTCTGCAATGCCGGTTCGATTCCCGGCTGCTCCCCGGCCACCGGAGGAGGGTCCCATATGGCACGCAGACCCCTCCTGCCGCCCGCTGCTCCCCTCAGCAGTGTGCTTCAGTCCTTCTGCCTGTTCTGCTCCCTGCTCTGGTTCTGGTGAATTCTCTCACCCTCCTGCGCTTCTGACTGTACCCAGTGCTTGTATAAATAAAATAAATAAATCTTAAAAAAAAAAAGAAGAAGAAAGAAAAAAATAGAAAAAAAAATACTACTTTCCATTTTTCTCTCCTTTTCAATCACCATTAATAATCTTCAACGCTGACAGGTTAACAAATTCCTCCTTTAAAAAATAATGACTTCACACAGAACTTCATATTATCTCTAAATGGTAGTTACAAATCTGAAAATATTATTAAACTGCTCACTCTAAAATGACAATCTTTAGATTTTCATCTAAAGCAACATATGCAAATACCAAAGTAATGCAAAATAAATACATTCTAAACATTTTTTTCTCATTTATAAAGTTGTCTTGATCATTTTGTTTGTGGTATTCTCTAGTACTGCTTAACCTAGGACATTTTGAATAAGTGTTAAATATTCATTACAGATGTTTATAAGCTGCCATTTTGTTTGGTCTCAACAAATAATATTATAATAATACAAATCTACTTAAAATCCTCAAGGAAATCCATAGTAACTGAGCAGTGATTTACATTACATTACATCCCCAGGACTTATTTATCTTGTAACTGGAAATCTGTCTCTCATCACTATCTTCCTTCATAAGCTACCATTTCTATGTCATCGTTTTATTCAAGGTTTCTTCCATGAAGTTATTTGGATAACTTGTTTTAATTTAATTTTAATTCTTTTCAATTGAGGTAATATTGGGGTACCCCATTAGGTATTACCACCGTAGTAAACCCACTACCCACTCACACATATTCCACCACCATAGTCCATTGTGCTCTATAATTTACTCCTCTCCTATGCCCTCCCCTCTTGGTGCTTCAGTTCTGTAGTCAGTAATCAAGGGTTAATTTTTAAGCTAGTCTTTATCTGACTATTAATTCAATTACATTATATTTCACATATTAGAGAGACCATCCTTTATCTGTCTCCTTCTAACTTATTTCACTTAGCATTCTCTCTTCATTTAACCAGAAAATGTACACACTGAGAGAAAAAAGTGGAGGAGAATCAAGCAGATCAACAATGTGTTCAATAACAAGACAGAGCAAAAGGCAGAACCTCATCTATTCAAACTTAAAAAATAATATGAAGCCAGTTTTAGGAACTATAAGCACCAGAAGGGGGTAGGGTAATCTCTGCTCTCAGATCAAGGCTTTATTCAATTTCTAAGAAAAAAACAAAATACAAAAGGGAAATTATTAGTTAAAATTACAAGCCACTGCAAAGAGAACACAAAACAAGCTTGAAATGACATAATGTGAACCATTTGTCCGATGGCTATGTTCTTATTTTTTTCTCACAAAGAAGAGAATTTTTCAATGCATTTAAAGACCTACACAAAGGACAGTCATGATATCTAACAATAAAACATAGTTTCAGAAAATATCAAACTGCCCATTTTATATAACTGATGAATCTCAAACCCAAGTTTCAAATGCATTTTTACCAACCTCCAAAAAACCCCATTTTGGTCTAACGGTTCAAAATGAAGTTTAGACCTCCATTTATTAAACATATTATAGTAATTGCCATTGCTTATAATATTTTTTCACTTCATTTCTCTCATAATTAATTCTTAAAATACTACAGTACAGCTTTATTATGGCAATATTTATGTTATTGTTCTGTAATTATAAAACACAGAACACACATTCATATTCACAATCTCTTTTAATTCTTTTTTTTTTAAATTCTTTTCTTTTTTTAAGATTTATTTATTTATACAAGCACTGGGTACAGTCAGAAGCGCGGGAGGGTGAGAGAATTCACCAGAGCCAGATGGGAGAGCAGTGCAGGCAGACTGACGAGGTACACTGCTGAGGGGAGCAGCGGGCGGCAGGGGAGGTCTGCGCGCCATGTGGGACCCTCCTCCGGTGGCCAGGGAGCAGCCGGGGATCGAACCACCGCAGGCAGCTTCTCAACCCAGCGCTCAACCGTTGTGCCACCGGGAAGGCCCCTCTTTTAATTCTTAAAACAACCTTATGAGGCAGACAAACATCATCTCTTTCCTATTTCTATGTTTTATACCTAAAACCAAATCACCTGCATAACAGGAAGCATAGTTGTCAAATCTAACTAATTGTAATTTCATGGGTAGTCTAATTCTAAAGAAATTAAATAAGAAGCCACATCTTTATTATCAGCTCTTCTGAATAATACAATTTTCTAGAAAACCAACTAATCAAACATTGCCATATATGATCAAGAGAGAAAGGCTTGTCACAAACACACACAAACTCATAGCTTCACTACCACAGTAATGGGTGTGCACACAGAAATTCCTGGTTTTCCAGGAAATGGTATTTACCTTGGGTCTCAAATATTTAACAATTTGAAATAATTTTCTAAAACTACAGTTTAAAACAATAATAATTAGCTTATGGCTTATTCAATTATGTTATGTTCTGGAATATTGCTAAAAACATTGTTTTTACTGTTAATTTACTATTTTTTAATATTTTGCTCTTCTTTTCAAAGTACAAACACGATAACAACACAATATTTCTTTCACAACTAATGTAAGTGTTGTTCAAAGACCAAAAGTCTTATTTCTCCACTGAGTGAAAGACCTAACACTTCTTATGTGCATAATTGTTTGAACTAATACAATGTATATTTTAAGCTAATTTAAACTATGCCAGATACAAAGTTCATCAATCTGAAGAAAAAAGATGACACTGATCTGCCGGGAATTCTAGGCAATCTGGCCATTTTACTTGGATTTTATTGAGGACTATCACACATCTTATTAGGTCAAGAGGAAGGAATTTTTTTTTTTTTTTTTTTTTTTTGGTGGGACCCTTGCTGGCGGCCGGGGAACAAACCGTTCAACCGCTGCACCACGAGGGTAGGCCCGAGAGGAAGGAATTTACACATTAAAATTTGTTTCTGTATCTAACATATCTAACCCAAATGTTCTTATCATAATTGACAGTTGGGCATATAAATAAAAAGAGAAGGTCCAACACTAGATATAGATAGATAGACAGACAGACAGATAGATAGGCAAGAGTCATTCAAAAACATTTTGGTAAAGACCTATATGATGAAATGAGAATGATTGTTGACTGAAAACTCTGAATTCTTCAAGGGGTCACTAGGTGGCACAGGTGTCTGCACAGGTACCTATCAGGAACTTATCAAGAGACTAGAGGGCAGGGGATGCCTTCAAAGAAAATGGATAGGACTCACTATACTTTTATTTAAAAAGCCTTTGTATATGTTGACATGAACTAGAATTATTTAAACTAAAATAACAGATCTTTTCGGTAATCTGCAATATTTTATGAAAAAGGAAATTATTGCAACTGAAAACCAAGAAGTAAAGACTTTGTGAATCATAACATTTTTCTAAATAATTACATTATATTTATACTTTATACATATATCATATATTTATGTTATATATTTACATAGATATATTTGTATATGCATATATATATTACATATTTGTATTTTATATTAAAATATTCTATAGAGTACTTGGTTTAAACAAATAAGTTGCATGAGTAGCTTTTTGAAAAAAATTAGTAGCTTTTAATTCTAGCATTAGCACATTCTTCTGAGAAAGTGAAAAATAAGAGGCACTTACTTGGTATAAATATTAACATAATTCAGAAAAATGTCAGGCTAATGTGCCACTTTTATAGAAAGAAATGGAAAACATGTATGTTTAAGGGGTTTCTAAATCATCTAAAAAGAATAAAATATCTAAAGTCTAAAGCATAAAATGGAATTTTAAAAATGTTTATATAACTTTCTTCCATGTTTTGTTTTTTTTTGTGTTTTCTGATGTCTCTAAGACAAACTACATAACTTACATCCTTAAAATACAATAAAATACACTCTAAAACAAACATCAAACAAAATGGTAGAATAAAAAAAGAATGTGATGGGTTAAAAATAAATAATTTATAACTCCACAATTATGTATGAACCTTTTGTATTCAGCAGCAAAGCACGAACATAGCATATCATAGCAACAAGTCTATCTTTGCAGAAGTCACTTGGGAGGTGACTTTTATTTTATAACTCTATGTCATTTTCATAAACCTCCAAGGTTTTTTGTTTGTGGTTTGATTTATTTATACACTAAACATTACATGTTTTTTATATTTCTGTTTAATGTGCCAATCATATCATTGCAAATATTGATCAGTATCTTCAGAAAGGAAGTTTCATCATTTAAGTATATCAACAGTTGAAGAGATTTAGTAGTATCCTTATGAAGAATTTTCTACACACAAAATTGAGTTAAACATTTTCTATTCCATTAATCACATATTTTACCAACAACATGATACCATTTCTCTTTTCAATAGGTCACACAATAAAATCCCTGGCTTGGAGTTTCAGCTTAATTGCATTTTCAACTAAATATTTAATAATGAATTCAGAAGCTGTGTATTCAAGAACATTTAGCACTGTTATACTTTTCAAGTGTACTTTGAAAATAAAAATGTATAGCCAATACATTCAATAACTGATTAAAATACAATTACATTGAAGAAAATAAAAATTATATTGAAAGAAAAATTACTGTTTTGATAAAAATATATTTGGAGAGGGAATAAAGGTGAAAGTGAACTTGTAGGCCACTCAATGATGTTTTTACATTTGTTGGTCTTATTTACATTAAGTTGGTGCATACTACAGATCTGTTGGCTGCCATTCACAAAGTAAAGTGAAAGAGGTTCAAGTATTATGACTGGTTTCAACTCAGAGAAAAATGTTATCATCCAGAAGTAAAAAGAATTTTTTAAAGTTATTATTCAGCAACACATTATTATATCACACCACAGCAATTTAAAATCATTAAGTTTCTAATTTTATCATGAAAAAACAAACCATTATTGAGTTTTGAATTTTAGTTTGAAATGATCAAAGACACCATTGATTATGAAATGTACTATAAAGAAAGAAAAATATCATTGAATTATAATATACTGCATTATCCTTTGAAGTTTCAAATATATTTTTAAAAGAATTACTTAGACTCATTTCAGCGTAACTTTTATCATAAATGACCCCTATGAAACAGGAATCTACAAATGAAATAAATCAGTTATGCAATCTTAAAACTTCTGTATTTGCAGAGCCTTGCTCTTCTGTGTCATCAATGCCTTGGGCTTGAATAATCAGTGGGATTTCATACCCAAGAGCAATTTCTATGTCACCAAGATGGTGGTTGATGAAATATTTCTTAAAGTGTTTCACATTATCGCCAGGATTTTCCTCCAATCCGTTGTCACCCTTTCCGCAAATTCCTTTCTCAAAGGATCCTTCCATTGGCTGAAATTTTGAGGTAATGTGATCACATCTGTCCAGACAGATGTTGTCTGGACAGCAGCAAAGATAAAATTTCAATGACTATAAGGTACACCCAATCTCAGAGACACACAACGTGTAGATACTCTGTCACTTAGAACTGAGGAACTGAGAGTCCTATTCATTTCTTGTTATTCTACAATTAGAAATAGCAGTCTTCATACATATCCTATCCTGTAATTATAAAATTTAAGCTGATTTTTGTGCTCTCAAGTATTTAATAAGAGTGAATACATAACACTTTTTAAATATGCATGCCTGAGAGTTCACAACCAACTAAAATATACATGTTAGGTTTCAACAAAATATTTTTATTACAACAATAAATATAAACATCACTGGCTTTAAAGTTTTATATATAATGACATAATACAAACATATGTTTTCATTAAGGATCTTGGACACCTTGTGAATTTGATATGGCACTTTATTGAAAATAGATTAACTTGCTACTATAGTTCATGTATTTAAATCTCACTGTGGTGTCTGAGCTGTTTCTATAAATCTACTTTGATGCAGAATCCTAGAAATGTTTGTATGTAGCAATAAAGGGTAAAAACTGAATTATTTTGCTAAATATACCAAAGCAGGTATTTCTGTGTCCTTTACTTCATATTGATACCAATGGATAAATTACAATGCCTGAAATTTAATCACACTGACAAATGGCAAATTCCCTTAAAGCAGGGAAGTGAGAAATGGTAGAAGAGAAGAAATGGGTTTTGGATTCAAATAAGCAGGAATTCTGCATCTGCCACATACCCAATGGGTAAACTTAGGCACCTTTCTTAGGTTGAACTTGGTCACTAGTAAAATAATTAAGAAAACACTTCACTGGTTAGCTGCAGGACTGAGGAAAATGAGACAAATTGTGTAAATCTCACACTATACCTAGTACATAGCAAGAAATCTGAAAAATGTTAATTTCATCTTCCATCTTTCTGAAACAGTTGGTTTGTAATACATTTTTAATTATTTAACTTTAATAAATAAATACTGCCTGACATGTACTAAGTTGGAAATCTCAAATTGATCCTGCATTTAAAGCATCTGATCTCCTCAGCATGATCTAATTTTTCTGGCCATAGTTTCTACCACTTGAAATAATCCAGTCAGTGTCTTGAGGAACATTACATATTCATTGCTCAATAAAGTCATTTTTAATGAGCCTTGACTGGACCAGGGTAGGATAAAGTAGTATCAGTATTTAAACAATCAAGACAGTAAAAAAAAAAAATGTGAACCAATGAAATAAATGGAAGATAGATTTATATTTAATAAATATTTACCACAGAGATTCTCTACATAGTTCTAAGATTTTACTCAAAAAAGATAGTAAGTAGCAAACCCTCTACAACATAGCCAAAAACAGAGGTATAAACATGGAGTCCAGGAGCCTGGACTGGATGTCTGCTTGCTTTGACCCACACAATGTTTTCATAAGAAATATTAATCTGTTTCAAAATTACAGTGTCAAGGTATTTCATATAGAATTCTACAATTCTGGTTATTTTGAATAACCACTGAATCTGGCTGTACTGGCCACAATTTACTAATTATGTGATCACTTCTCAGGATCTTTAATCAGGGGACCTTGCTATCAGATACAAAAACTCCAGAAAATCTTTTTCAAATGAACACTAGTGTCACACACTCTAACATAATTGATGGTATTTTTTTTACATGAACTTTAAGTATATCACCCCTTTCAGACAATATCACTTAGGGCCCTACACTAAGTTAAATTCAAGAGCAGTCCATCCCCTGAGATCAGTGTCCCTGAGAGCAGGGAGAGGCGACGTAAATGGAACCCAAAACACTGGATTTACAACAAGAACCATAGGTGACTCTGCAGGATTCCAAAATGGTAGCAGCAATAGGACAGAGCCCTCAGTGTCAAATCCCAGGCCCTTCTTTTCTGAAGCATTATCTTCCTACAAATGATATGTTTCCTGGTAACCAGCTTCAAGATCATGGAACTACAAACTGCAATGGCATGAGGGGAGGTAGTTTAATCAAAGTCAAAGGGCGTAAATGACACTTAAGTAGATGACAAGCAGAGAACCACTGTGAACTTCATTAAAAAATCCAAAATCCACCAATAGGCCAATAAACACTGATATATTTAGCAATAAGGATCAAGGCATATTCCAATGTGGATTTTTTTCCCCTGCTTATTTACTAGTAAACTTATTCCCCCTGACCAAATAAAAGAAAATCAACTCTACCATTCATCTTTGTGAGATTATCTTAATAATTACATACAGCGTTTGTAATAACTACACACTTCTAAAAATTTATATGTTTGGCTATCCCATTAATATCACAGTAAATATAGTTGTATCATGTGAGACCCCAAAAGACATTTAAGTAAAAATTTATTTGGAAATGAAAATACAAAATAATACTGAAGGTGGTTTTTTCAGCCGATGTATCACCAACCTCTTGCATTTCTTTGATTTTTAAATAGTACCTGAGTCTAAAATTCTTACAGAAGAGGGTAGAAAATAACGAGGAAAAAAAATTTATAAGAACAGAAATAATAAAAAGTTCTAGTTACAAATAAATTTAAAGCAAGAGATTTTAAGAAAACATTTAAATGAGGAACTCACCTTTAATTGGAATATATACTCCTCCAATTGAAATTGTAAATCTTTTCTAGTTATAAATAAATTAAAGGCAAGAAAATTTTTTTTAAAAATTTAAGGCTATATTGTCTTTTGATCTAAAAACCATAAAATAGGGCCTCCCTAGTGGCACAAGGGGTTAAGCACCCTACTATGGAGCAATGCGCAGCCTCTGCAATACAAGTTCAATCCCCAGCCAGCCAAGGAGCAACCCACATGGCGCAGCAGATCTCTCCTGTCTCACCCGCTGCTCCCCTCAGCAGTGTATTTCAGTCAGTCTGCCTGTTCTATTCCCTGCTCTGTCTCTGGTGAATCCTCTTACCCTCCCGCACATCTGGCCTGCACCCCAGTTCTTGTATAACTAAATAAATCTTTTTTTTTTTTCCTGTTTTATTTTTTTTTTTATTTTTTTTTTTAATAAATTTTATTGTTATATTCCCCATACAATTGCAGCCCCCCATTCTGACCCCAATCCCTCCCCTCCCACCCCCGCCCCCCTAAAAGTGTCTCTGGTTCATAGTTTTTTGTTGATTTTGATTTTCACTTTCTTATAGTTATTCATTTTCCTGGTCCCTTATTTAAGTTTTCTAGATTCCTGCTATGAGTGAGACCATCCGGTATTTTTCTTTTTCTTTTTGGCTTATTTCGCTGAGCATGATCCCTTCCAGCGCCATCCATGTTGCTGCAAATTGCATGTGTTTATCTTTTTTGAATGCTGAGTAATATTCCATGGTATATATGTACCACATCTTCTTGATCCAGTCATCTATTTTTGGGCATTTGGGTTGTTTCCAAAGCTTAGCTATTGTAAACAGTGCTGCTATAAACATAGGGGTGCAGGTGTTCTTTGGAATTGATGTTTCTGTGTCCTTTGGGTAAATACCTAGGAGTGGAATTGCTGGATCATATGGAAGCTCTATGTTTAGTAGGTCCAGAAATCTCCATACAGCTTTCCACAGTGGTTGGACCAGTTTGCACTTAAATAAATAAATCTTTAAAAAATAATGATAAAAAATAAAAATCATAAAATAGTCTTGGAGTGGCTTTCATGAAGAACCATTTGAAATCTTCAATTTTGTAACACATACTATGACTGGAAGGTAACTTATGGGGCAATACCAGTTTTCCCAACAGGCTGTGGAATGACATCACTAATTGCATGTTTGCATGAGGTTGAGTATCACCAAAAGCAAAAAAACAAAAAAAAAAAGTACCCCACCTAGGAGAAATCTAAGAACCTAATATCTTGGGAATTATCCTGCTTATTCTGTAAAGAGCATGTGACCCATAAGCAAATACCTTTCTAAGACATTTTTCTGCAGTGCCTACAACAGAACAAAGCATTGTATAATTGTTTATTTCGATGTCAAACTTCTTATTACAATCACATATTCAATAGCTCTTATAGGAAACTGCCAGTTGTGTAGCTCACATTATTTTGCCTAAAAAGTTGACCAAAATAGTGGCCAGAGTTGTCAGTCAGACTACCTTGTTCAAACACCACTATGTCACAATCCCAGGGGCACCCTCTCACTCTGAATAATAAAAAAGAAACAACCGCAAGTGATTGACACTACACTATGAAATTAGAATTATATACTATTTGCTCCACAGTTAACCATAAACATGTGCAACAGAGAAGGTGTCTATATTTTAAGCCTCTATATTAACTTCTCTTGGGGAGAAATCTCAAGCCAGATGTGACCAAAAGCACCGTTGGTTTTTCTGGTGTGGTGTAAATATCACTTCTCTGCATTCCTGTTCGCCACTTCACACACTCTGTTCTGGGATAGGCAAGGACTTGTGCTAAGGAATGTAAAGCAAATTTCAAAGTCTTTTCAGTTCTACTATGTTCAAAGTTCATATTTCAAGTAAAAATCCTCATCAGGAATGTTACCATAAAGATTTTACTTTTCTCAGTATCACTCACTAAAAGGTAATTCTCTATTTGCACTAGAAAAGACTCACTGTTTTACTCCACAAAACCCTTTCCACAATATTCATCTCTCTATGATGAACACAAATTTTCAATATATTTTACATGCAAAACTCCAAAAGAGTAATAGATCATGTAACTGGCAAGAAATAAGATACAGAAATATGAATTCAGAGTAATCATACTATAAAAACCTATCAGAGGAAAACATTCTGGCATTTCCTCAACAAGTTTTATGTTTATAGAATCAGTATATAACAAAGCAATTCTACTCCTAGATAAATACTCAAAGAACTAGAAACAGATGTTCAAATAAAACATACATGAATGCTTCTTGCAGCTCTATTCACATTAACCCAAAGGTAGAAACAATCCAAAAGTCTACCAATAGATAAATGAATAGACAAAATGTGGAATTATCCATAAAATGGAATATTATTTAGCTACAAAAAAGGAATAAGTACTGATACCTATAACATCACGGATAAACACTTAAAATATACCAAGTGAAAGAAGCCAGACACAAAGGACACGTACTGTACAAACCAAAAACTATTCACATGAAATATGCTGAATAAACAAATCCACACAGGAAGGCAGCAGATCAGTGGTTGTCAAGGGTTATAGGAGGAGAGACCACCGAGAGCGGTGTTTAATGGGTTCATGTGTTCTGTTTGGAGCAATGAAAAAGTTCTGGAACTACACAGTGGTGGTGGTTGTACAACATTGTGAATGTAGTTAATGCCACTGAATGGCACTTTTTTTTTAAGATTTATTTATTTATGCATACAAGAACTGGGGTACAGGCCAGAAGTGTGTGGGGGGGTGACGGGTCACCAGAGACTAAGTGGGAACAGAACAGGCAGAATGACTGAAACACACTGCTGAGGAGATCAGTGGGCAAGTCAGGAGAGATCTGCCATGCCATGTGGGTAGCTAGCTCCCTGGGTGGCTGTGGTATTGAACTCGTGCTGCAGAGGCTGTGGATAGCTGCATAAGGCTGTGTCTTAACCCCTTGCGCCAACAGGGAGGCCCTGAATGGCACTTTAAGAAGGTTATAACGGTACATTTTATGAGTATTTTACCATAGTTTAAAAAAAAGTCAGAGTAGCAAACTGTCTGTGATCTAGATGTAAACAATGAAAATTTTTTCAGCTGTTCTCTAACAGCTTGCTGCCTGGGATGATAGAACCATTGTGTTTTTTATTTCCCTCTTCTAAACATAGATGTCAGATCCCCAGCCTAAAAGTGTGCTCCTGCATTCTGGGGGGTCCAGAGAGTCTCTGCTTGTAAGGTACCCCAGGAACTGCTGGACATGTGGGATGGAAAGAGGAAAGGGGATGTGGGATGGAATTCAGCAGCTTCTTCTAATGGCAGGCAGGAACCTGATGGTCAATTTCAAACCTCCAGTGAACTAGTGTAACTCTTAAATCAGTGAAAAAGAAAAAATACTATAGCTTTCCGCTTTCCCTTCAGAAACATCTGTATCTTCTCTTTTTTTTCTCTTTCTCCAGTAAATAGCACCTAAGTATTGGAAGGAGAAAAATGCTGCCAAATTGTTCATTAGGGAACTGCTATAAACGTCTTAGAAATGAAAGAACCAACTACTTACTTTGCTGTCAAAAGGGTGTTCTTTGTAAAACTACTTTAAATCCATACTTTAAATTCAGAATGATTCATGATTCATGTATTAAATATAATAATATATAGGAATTTAAGTAGAATAGGAATTCTACCTAAAAGGTGAGAAGATTTGACAACATTCCTTTTTTGTTTTGTTTGTTTGTTTTTGTTTTTTTTTTATATAGAGAGGCATGTTTTATTTATTTATTTATTTATTTGTTTGTTTGTTTGTTTGTTTTGTTTATACAAGCACTGGGTACAGTCAGAAGCGCGGGAGGGTGAGAGAATTCACCAGAGCCAGAGCGGGGAGCAGAGCAGGCAGAAGGACCGAAGGTCACTGCTGAGGGGAGCAGCGGGCAGCAGGAGAGGTCTGCGCGCCATGTGGGACCCTCCTCTGGTGGCCGGGGAACAGCCGGGGATCGAACCGGCGCCGCAGAGGCCGCGGGCAGCTTCGCAACCCAGCGCTCAACCACTGCTCCACCAGCGAGGCCCTTTTCCTTTTTTGTTTTACATTTCAATTATACAAACTAAAAATCAAGACTGAATATTAGCAAATAAGGTGGTCATATTTGTTAGAAACAAAATAAATAATGTTAGATATTGAATAGCAAACAATTACTAAGAGGCAATTCTCTTGGGCCTTACCCCCTTCAGCAGAAATGACAGTGCTGTAAATCTCACCTATTACACCATTGCTTTGAAAACATGAATTCTATATTTTTGGTAGAAGTTAGTCTCTGACAACCCATAAGTGTGCTTGTTATCTTCTGCTTTGAATACATTTCAGAGATTAGAAAATGGGGAATTTCAGTTCAATATACAGGTAAACTCAGTGGACAGTTTAAAATTTTCATATAGATTTTCTTAAATGTCTCTAGTGTAAATATCGACTGATCCAGAATCTCATGATCCTCCCACCACACTGTTTCTTGCTGTCATCTCATAGCCAAAGAAAAAAAGCACAAGGTTTTATTTATTTTTATATGCTACCCTGTTCCCTCACCATAAATGTTTCAATAAAATATAAGTGCAAAAAATTTTTACAGCACAAATATAACAGTAAAACACACACACTTATAGTAGCACATTGTTAATAATCCAAATTGAATCTGACATGCACCATGAAAAGTTAACATTACACAAAAACATACTAAGCTATCTCCAGCAAGTTGTATGATTTTACAAGGCAGTATGTTCTAGAAATCTGTTGATAAATTAAAATGTCACTGGGTAAGGTAAATATATGATTTCCTAAAACACCCCAAAAAGATCACTTTTAATAGATTGTTATATTTGGAAGACCAACTTCAAATTTTCTTATTATGAGGGAAGGAATCAACATCACAAATTAATTTACCATGCTGAAAACAGCTATTCGTATTGTAAAAAGGGCATTATATTAAAACGATACATAAGAATTCTGATTCAGACAAAATGAATTGTGGTTATAGTCCTCAAATTTTGCTTTTCTACATAGGTAATTTAGTAGCAAAACAAATACTAGCCATGCTTTTAGCAATAATGACAACCACAGCTTCTCTCTGCCATAAGAAGAGCTGTGCTTGTCATTTGACTAATCCTCCCATTAAACCTTAGGTAAACAAGATAGTCCCATTTTACACATTAGGATACAAGGGCATAAAAAGTTTAATAACTTGACTAACTGAATACCAATTAAATGGCAGAATATGGATCCAAACTCTGCTACATGTGATCCCATTCTCTGTTCTTATCAGTTCACCACGCATGTGTCTTCCTTTGACCATAAGACTATGATCAAAATCATTTTAGAAGCACCCCCACATTAAAGATTATAAAAAAGCTTTTAAAAGTAGAATGTAAAAGCACATATTGACGCATTAAGCTTAGTTACATTAGTATATCTATTGTCTAAAGAGAAAACTATAATTGACTCACATGTCATAATTCACCAACACACTCTAGCATAATGCCTAAAGATTGTGCCCTAAAACACCTTTTATAAAGAAATAAGGGATCAGTGATGAAATGATTTCATCCAATTGACTATAGAGAAAATTTGTCATCAATCTGAAACAGTATTTGATAATTTTGAATGAACTAAATAAAATAAACTAAGAACTCAGGCTATAAGACCAAATAGTGGTTACCAGAAAGACTGGGGGAAAGGGAAAAGTGGGTAATCAGGTCAAAGGGGTCAAGTGCATGATGAAGGATGGTGTTGGACTTTTAGTGGTGAACATAATTGCTGTATGCAGGTGTCAACATATAATGGTGCACACCTGAAATCTGTATAATGTTATAAGCCAATGCTACCTCAATAAATTAATATTCTATAGTTTTTACAAATTAATATAGAGCACCTTCCTTCACTTTTAGTATTTTATTCTAGAGAGGCCTTCAATAGTGAAAAATTGTGACATTCTGTGAAAAATCTCTCAAGCACTAACACGTCTATAGGAGTTACTAGGATCTATTTCACACACACACGACTGAATTCATCAAAAGTGATATCTACCAAGTTTTTTAAAAGAAAAACTGGAATTCGGGCCTTCCTGGTGGTGCACGGGGTTAAGACACAACCTATGAAGCTGTCCGCAGCCACTGCAACATGAGTTCAATCCCCAGCCAAGGAGCTCCCCAGGTGGTGCAGCAGACCTCTCCTGACTTGCCCGCTGCTCCCCTCAGCAGTGTATTTCAGTCGATCTGCCTGTTCTGTTCCCCACTCTGTCTCTGGTGAATCCTCTTACCCCCCATGCCTCTGGCCTGTACCCCAGCTCTTGTATGCATAAATAAATAAATCTTAAAAAAAAAAGAAAAACTGGAATTCTGGAACCAGCTATAACTATTTTAACTTTGTAAAAGCCCAGAGCATTTTATTTTCTAATTTTAAGACATAAGTTTTAAAATGAGTCCTGCTTAAGGGTCAGAACAGGGTACTTCAAATATCTGAAACCAAGCTGTTTCCTGTGCTTCTCTATTTGTCCAAAACAACAGATTGAGTGAAATAACCCCACATATATAGCAGGAGGCAATCCATTAAGTTTCTGATAAACATCTCTGTGGGGCAGTGGGCTGGGAATTTATAAAAGCATAACTGCAGCTGCTTTTGTTTTTAAAAAGAAACTTTGAAGTTATTCATAAATATTTACTTGAATACATGATTCACATAATTACCTGTAATTACACACAAAATCATGTTCATTAATATTCAGACCACCATGGTTCACCTCTGTACTTATTTTTGATGTTTCACCTATGTCAAAATGAACTAGATTTTAAAACAGTGAAACCCTCACTTAAGATAACATGATATTATTCCAAGAGATTTTCAATTTTGTAAAATGCCAAGGTAAATCATCTAATGATAAAATCACAGCACGGAAACACTAAATGAACCAGTATCATGAAAAAACAAAGGGAAATTGCATAATGTTTCCAGATAAATTATCTAGAGGTTAAGATTTGTGTCAAGGAATTAGCTTGGTTTGCTATAACTATTGTTTAATTTTTCATTAAGTGCCCACAAAATGCTGACATTAAATATAACATAAATGCTTGCTGCTGCGAAGCTTGTGTTCTAAGACACTGCATAGGTCATAGGCTATGTACACACCATTTGCAAAAAGTATTGTGCATAAGCATCATATCAAGGTTTATTAAACTCGGTTTCTGATTTGTACCTCTATTTGTATTTCTGTTTCCTCAAGCAGACTATAAACCAAGGGTAAAAGAGATTCTTAATTGGAAGTTTAAAAGATGTGGGTTTCTGAAAGAAGTTTTAAACCCCTCACTATATTTAAGTCAGGGTGCTTAACAACGTGTAGCACTGATGCGAAAGTGAAAAGCAGGAAAAAAGTTCATGTCACAGATTCACCAATATTACTCTATTCAGGTACTCTATCCAGGTGTCATGTATCTCCCAGCTAACTACTTGAAATATTATTTCTTACCCTTAAAACTTACAAACAATTGTCAAATTTTGAAAGGAAAATAACATTTGAGGGCTATGCATAGAAATCTTTGAAGTTCACACCAACAGAGAGAGCCCATAAAAGTCATTCCTTCCTCAGGACCAAACATGAAAGGCCCTTTTTCCAAGCAGCTCCATGTACCTCCGAGGTCATCTTTTCAAAGTTGAGCAAGTTGCTTTCATGACTGAGCTCACCGTCTAGGGTCACCCTTTCAGAGAGGTCTTCCCTGTGCCCCAGGCTCGTAGAGCTAAGCTCTAGTCTTTCTCCATGATAGCAGCCTCTTGTCAAATTTTTATCATAACTTCTTGTTAGTTATTCATATTGTATGCTTACTCTCTGACTTACCCTCGATGAATCTTTCACACCTAGAAAAGTGCTCAAAAAATACTTGTTGAAAGCATAAATGGTATGGTATTGAGGCAAACCCAAAATTTTAAATTGGCTCTATTAGTTCTGCATGATTATACTTTATTTTAAAACAGACAGTAGAAATTCCAGACAAACATATTTCATGCATTATCGTACAAAAAATTTAAATAACTAGTAAGTTGGGAGTAGAGGAGGAAATTCTGAGGCTGTCTTACTAGATAGTCTGCCTTTAGTAAACTCTTCAATTATGTTGTTTCACAATTTAAGTACTAGTCAAGCATTAAAACCTCATAAATGATTTAGAGTTTTTTGTTTTTTGGGGTTTTTTTTAGGACACTGTTAAAATCACTATGGCAATTGGTATCTTTAAAAATAATAAAGAGATGTCTCATGACAACATGTTTTAAATATGCTTTGTTCCTAGTACTTCTCTGGGTGGGAGGACCAATGGATTTCAATGACTAGAGTTATATAATTAAAAAAGAAATAGGGGCTTGAAAGAAACTTCTAGAATTTAAGCTGCTAATACAATAATGTAATCACTATATATTTTAAATTGTGTATAATCGAGGAAAAATAAAATGAAATCTTCTAAATACAAAGCTGTGTAAAAAATATATGTATACCCACTAATGGTGATTATTATTTAAGATAGATAATAAAGTCATTTTATGTGCTAATGATTGGAAATTAATTATCTTTCATATGATGAATGTTTTATTGACAAGTAGACAGTATGATTCAATCAAAAACTAATTTCCCCCAAATCTTATATCTGTTCTTTCAGAAAACATATGAGCTAATTTTTCCAATTGTACTGAGATACAATGGGCATACAACACTGTGTAAGTTTAAGGTATATAGCATAATGGTTTGACTTAAATAATTACTTCAGTCAGTTTAGTTAGCATTCATTAGCTCCTGTAGATACACTATAAAGAGCAAAAGAAAAAAATTTCCCTTTAATGAAAACTCTTAGAATTTACTATATTAACATCTTATAGACATATTATATATTCATGTTAAATACTGTCATTATGTTGAAATTTAATTCTTTAATACATATTTATCTAGTAACTGGAAGTTTGTACCTTTTAACCACCTTCTTCTAATTTCCCCTCCTCCTATCCCCTGCCTCTAGTAACCATAAATGATTCTTTTTCTTTAGATTCCATATAAATGAGATTATACAGCGCTTGTCATTTTTCCTGTCTCACTTATTTTATTTAGCACAATGCTCTCAAGATCTATCCATGCTGTAAGACCTGAAACCATAAAATATATAGAAGGAAATATAGGCGAAACACTACGTGATTTGCACATCAAAGACATCTTTACAGACACATCACCCAAAGCAGTGATAGTGAAGGCAAAGATAAACAGCTGGGACTACATCAAATTAAAGAGCTTCTGTACAGCAAAAGAGACAATAACAAAAACAAAGAGAAACCCCACCAACTGGGAGAACATTTTTGCACACAACACTAATGATAAAGGACTGATCACAAAAATCTGCAAAGAGCTGATGAGACTCAGCAACAACAAAGAAAATAACCCAGTCAAAAAATGGGCAGAAGAGCTAAAAAGAAACTTCTCTGAAGAGGAAATGCAAATGGCCAACAGGCATATGAAAAAATGTTCAACATCACTTGTCATCAGGGAAATGCAAATCAAAACTACCATGAGATACCATCTTACACCAGTGAGAATGGCACATATTAAAAAAACTAGCAACAACAAATGTTGGCGAGGGTGTGGAGAAAAAGGAACTCTTCTGCACTGCTGGTGGGAGTGCAAACTGGTCCAACCACTATGGAGAGCTGTGTGGAGATTTCTGGACCTACTAAACATAGAGCTTCCATATGATCCAGCAATTCCACTTCTAGGTCTTTACCCAAAGGACACAGAAACATCCATTCCAAAGAACACCTGCACCCCTATGTTTATAGCAGCACTATTTACAATAGCTAAGCTTTGGAAACAGCCCAAATGCCCAAAAATAGATGACTGGATCAAGAAGATGTGGTACATATATACCATGGAATATTACTCAGCATTCAAAAAAGATAAACACATGCAATTTGCAGCAACATGGATAGCGCTGGAAGGGATCATGCTCAGCGAAATAAGCCAGAAAGAAAAAGAAAAATACCGGATGGTCTCACTCATAGCAGGAATCTAGAAAACTTAAACAAGGGACCAGGAAATTGAATAACTATAAGAAAGTGAAAATCAAAATCAACAAAAAACTATGAACCAGAGACACTTTTTGGGGGTGAGGGGCGGGAGGGGAGGGATTGGGGTCAGAATGGGGGGGCTGCAATTGTATGGGGAATATAAAAATAAAATTTATTATTTAAAAAAAAAAAGATCTATCCATGTTGTCACAAATGGCAGGATTCCTCATTTTTTTATGACTGAACAATATTCCTGTGTGTGTGTGTGCACGCGCACAATACCTTCTTTATCAATTTATCCATCAATGGACACCTAAGTTGTTTATATGTCTTGGATATTGGGAATAATATGATATGAACACGGGTGTACAAATATCTTTTCAAGTAAGTTTTTTCATTTCCTTTGGATATATTCCCAGAAGTGGAACTGCTGGATCATGTGGTAGTTCTATTTTTAATTTTTTGAGGATTCTCCATACTGTTTTCCATGGTGACTGTACCAGTTTATAATTCCACAAATAATGTGCAAGGGTTCCCTATTCTCCTTATCATGCTACCATTTGCTAAGCAGAGTTATTTTTATGACTTCATCAAATGATCATGAGCAACAAAAAAATTAACAATTTCCTAAACTATATATTAGAACCTTTTCCCCCTACTTTTAGCTAAGCAGTAACTCACTACTTTAAAATAACAAAGCCCGGGCCTCCCCGGTGGCGCAGCGGTTGAGCACTGGGTTGCGAAGCTGCCCGCGGCCTCGGCGGCGCCGGTTCGATCCCCGGCTGCTCCCCGGCCACCAGCGAGGGTCCCACATGGCGCGCAGACCTCTCCTGCCGCCCGCTGCTCCCCTCAGCAGTGTACTTCGGTCCTTCTGCCTGCTCTGCTTCCCGCTCTGGCTCTGGTGAATTCTCTCACCCTCCCGCACTTCTGACTGTACCCAGTGCATGTATAAACAAAAACAAACAAATAAATAAATAAATAAATAAACATGCCTCTATAAAAAAAAAAAAAAAAAAAAAAAAATTCCCCCTTAATAAAAAAAAAAAAAAAAAAAAAATAAAATAAAATAACAAAGCCCTCCAAAAAACCGGGTTATAAATATTACCTTTAAAATTTACGCTATCCAAATGTTCAGAATTATTACCAAGCAAGTTCGTATCTGCTACAGTGTTCCTGGAAATAATTTTTCCTATAAGACTGAAAACTGCATTAGACCTTTGATATAGCGCTAGACACAACAGAGGATGACTTTATCTGGAATTTATTAAAGACAAAAACAAACCCCTTCCCCTCTCAACCAAAGTTAACCTTTAGCCAAAACGACTCATCACCAGCCACAGTTCCAAACTCTGTGCAGATAAATAAGCTATTAGCTGAAATCCTTGCAGCCAGAAAAGCTTTGGAATTCAAAACTTTTCATATTTTAGAAGGGTCTATATCAATATTACAGACACCTACAACGATGTCTTGGGAGAACACCCCGTGACAAAGAATTTTTACTTCTGCAGCAAAATATACAAATATTCATACTAAGTGGGATAAAATAACGACTATAAATAGCTTCACATTAAGGTCATAAGAGGTTTGCTGCCAAATGAGTTCAGGTCGGGTCAAATTTTGCTGCCAAAGAAGTTAGGGGGAAATTTTCAATTTTTTATTTTGGATTTTGGAATTACGGAAAAGAGATCGTAAACCTGTGGAGTAACAGTGCCTCACTTTAAAAACCATGTTCAAAGTCTGTGCCCTGAGATTGTTGTACATAAAATTATATAATTTCTTCTGCCTATTCTAACAAAAAAAATTTGAAGAAAATCTCTTGATACATTTATCTTCTGGATTTGATTTGTTAAAGGTGGTAGTCTATTGACACTGTAATATTTTACGAAATTTCCAAATCAGGAAGTAATATCCCAGGTTTTCTTAATCCATTCAAACTCTCCCTACAAAAAGAAAACTCCAAATGCACAAATACCTAGGGAAAGACAACATGGAGATCTTCATACTATAAAATGAGCTAATGCCAATGCTAAACTCAAGAAAATATCACTACAGATTAATTATTTAAAGAGTCAAAATTTCTGCATTGTGGATATGGACACACAAGGCATTTACATAGTTTAAGGTCCTATTTACAAAGTTGACAGCATCTGGGAAAGTATCAAGGAAAAGAATATTAAGAGAATAAAAACATTTTTAAATTCCTAGTTACTTAAAGGTAAGAAAAAATACAGCTACACATATAGAAAAATAGAAAAGAACATAAATGCTACTTGATGTGGATTGATCATGAGACCCTTAAAAGTCACAATGAATTTGGACATGTGATCTTAGTGAAATCAGCACAAATCAAATAACTCATCCCTCTTACCAACAAAAGACTTAGAAAGGTTATTTGTTTGTAAAGTGCACAAACTGAGCAACATTGGAACAGATAAGTGAACGTTTCAGATGAACACAAGTGTTTGTGCTCCAGGTGTAATAGCACCCCATCACCTCAGTAAAATAGCACTTGTATTCAAGGAACCCTATCAAAGACCCTAAAACTAAAGAAGAATCTAACAATGAGACTCTAGGAGCATTTAATGAAATTGAGTATTTCATTCATTATGAGCATTGAATATTGAATGAAAATCAGAAATATACAGTCCCTTGACTCGCCCTCAAAAAATGATTTGGATAATTTAAGTTTTGTCAGAGAAGAAAAAAGTACAGCTCTCACACCAAAGGCAAGCATGTGGGGGAAAAGAGAACGAATGAAAAAGTAATGGAATATGTCCTAAGAAACACAAACTACAAACACTAAAATAAAGCAAGTTATTTTGATATCTTAAGATGAAAAGTCAACTGAACTGAAATAGTGAAAATCCCTTTACTGACATCCCCTAGAAAAGAAGCAAATTCATTACAATGGGACACATTACCCAGCAGGGTCCAAATACCTAAGTATTTTTCTCCAACCTACCACTAAAAAAAAAAAAAAAAAAACACCTTCAACGAAAAGGGACCAAGTGACAGTAATCATTAGGAACGAAACTGTGACATATATTTCTACTAGCTGAAATGATGGTGTAAAATAAAGACCATCACTTCTATCAACTACAAGGGAAGTTTTCCTAAAAAGTAATTCTGACTTCAATACACATCTACTTAAAGCCTTTTGGTGAACCCATGGATTAAAAAAAAATCAATTCAAACTCCTTAATAAGGTTATTTTATTTTCCTCCACTCTCCTATCTTGCAATAAGTAACACAATACTCTACTCTACCCTCTACATAAAAAGATGTTTAGATTTCTCAGCACACCAAGCTGCTATACATCTATTTCATCCTTCTCTCTCTACCTAGAATGCTTTGACCCACCTGGGAACACTTGACACCTATTCTTTCATGCCTATTCTATCATGCCTTCCTCTGTTTATCCTTTCCTGATGTCATCCTCAAATGAAATCTATACTTTCCCCTCCCTGCCACCAGTGGAACCAGAATTCACCTTTATTTGGTACCCTTAACACTTACTACCCAGGTTTGCCACAGCTGGTTTACATAATTTTCTGTGACCCAGTGATTGGAGACTATCCACTATATAGCATTTGCTGAATAAATTAAATGAAAGGATTCCAATCACCATGATGTATTTTGTAAAGCACATTAAGTTGGGAACCTTTTTGGATGCTCCTATGGACTGAAGTGCATCTCCCACAAAGTAACATATTGAAATTCTACCCACAATGTGATTGTATTTGGAAATAGGGCTTTTAGGGAGTAACTAAGGTTAAATGAGCTCATATGGGTGGTATCCTAATCCAAAAGTACTGGTGGCTTTACAAGGAAAAAGAGTGAAAGAGGGAGAGGGAACAGGGAGAGAAAGAGAACTATAGGGAGAGTGTGTATTCATTCACTGAGGAAAAGGTGTATGAGAAAGCAGTCACCTACAAGCCAGAAGTTGTCCTCGCGAGCACTTAACTCTGCTAACGCTCTCTGGAGACTTCCAGCCTCCAGAACTGTGGGAAAACTAATTTTTGTTGTTTTCTTCAGTCTATAGTATTTTGTTATGGCAGCCCTTTCTGACTAATGCAGATGCTAAATAACTAAAATCATTAAATGTCATTTTTTAATTTAATCCTTGGTGGCTGGTTAAACCAAGTACATCTGACAGGATAATATCAGGTGGGGCTACTGCCCCACATTAGTCATTTCTTTTATAGACTCATCCACTCCTTAACAAGTTTGAAATTCCACAAGGATAATCACTTAATTTAGGTGTTATTTTAAAACATCTTTTGAAAATATAGTCTTATTATTTTTATTTTACTCTCATAATATCCTTGACAGTCAATCTAGGTATATGAGCCACATTTTATGCATGATGGTTATAAGGCCAAATATCAAGTTAGAAGCAGCACTAATTTAGAGCTTGGGTCTCCTGAACTTTAAGGTCCTCCTTTAACTGCACAAGGCAAAATAAACAGCAATTTTACACACATATACAATACCCGCTTCATTTTTTTGGTATAAATTACAAAAATTAAAAGACATTTCCTTACATCAACTTGAATTGTGTTCCTGAGCAAAATACTATGTGCTAACAAAGGGATAAAATAATGAATTCATTATATTTATCTTGCTGACTCCAATGTTCAACATGTCTCACAAGAGACTTTATGCCCAAATGCTCTAAGCATGTGATCTGTTCTGAAAATACTCAATATCAACACTCATTCATAAGGCCATTTTAAGATATATTCTTATTGAAAAAGAATTCTATTATTAAATATATAATATTAAATATATTATTTAACATATAATTAAATGTTATTTATTTAGATAGATAATAAATTTATATACTATTAAATACACAAATGTTAAATATATAATATTAAAGTAGTTCCATAAATAGCTTGGGAATATTTCAAATACTTGGGGAACTTGGAACAGAATTTGGCAGGTTTCCCACCTGAAATGCTTCCATTAGACCACACCCACCAATGCTGCAGTGTAGGTCATCTGAAACCCAGAGACCTCCTGAAATCCTTGTTTCCAAAGAAAATGGAATACACACACAGAGAGAGATACACAAAGGAGAAATAAAAAGTAGTGTTTTGCTTGATTTTTTAAAATGTACACATGTGCACATATCTTTTAAAACTCACAAAAATATTGTATCTTTAGTCAGAAAAGACCCAGTCACTTAAAAGATATACCCAACTTGATATTTATCCTCTCTAACACTGAAAATACTTGATGAAGTCTGGTCAGTAAATGGTAGAGATAATTCAATGAGACATTTATTTAGTGTCAACTACATACAAGTATTATTTTGAGTGACCCTTGAGATGAATGTCAGTGGGGACAAGGGAATAAAACAGGTACATGATGACCGGAAAAAAAGCAGAATATAAATTTCCTGACAGTACAAGACACTGTGTCAATCCAGAAGATTGACTCCTAACAAGGATGAATCGACAGATTTCAAGAGAAGGGCAAGATCTGTGTGGGACCGTCAAGAATGGGTGAGATTTCACCAAGTGGGCTGGCTAGAAATGTTTTCTCCATGGACAAAGGACAAGCACCAAAATGAGTGGATTAATTCAGGGGTTGGTCAGACCTCCAGTTTGGATGTAGTCACATCTGAATGAGGTCAATGATAAAAGGGGAAAATGCCTGAGAGGTAAGTGCAGGTGAGATTGTAAAGTGCCTCAAAGACCCGGGGTCAGGGATTTGTATTGCACTGAGTAGACAGTAGGGAGCTCAGAAGGTACTGGCACAGAGTATGATGATCCAGGCATCTTAGGCAGTACTGGCAGCAGTGTAGAATGGAAGAGAAAAGGACTCAGAGCAACTGATTCAATACTATGCTCTGAGTAGGAGGAGAAAAGGAACACAGCTAAGAAAAATATCAAGAAAGAGGGGAAATGCCCTATTAAAAGATTCCACATCAAAGTTCAACAATATACACCAACCTAGCCACTGGTCACTTTAATCCAGATTACACTGTCATGGTCCATGATGTCTGTCTGGGTTCCCTGTGATACCCTGTGTTCAGAATCATGGTGGAGCCTGTCAGAGACTTAAGGCCATGTCTCATAAACATGAGCAAAGCTGACAGCTTTCCTTGAGACCAGCCCGACTATGCCAGGCATTAAACAAATCGTTTGTGCTATGCAGCTGCTCCCTTGGGAAATCAGAATAGCACCTTTGCAACATCATTAATCCCCACTGAGACCATGTACAAGAAGTCAAGGCTGACTTAAAGCCAGTCTGCACAGCTTCACCATCTGTAGGATGTTGAGCCACTGCCCTAGAATGTTGGCATGTTCAGAATCGTGTCTTCGGAGTTGTCTGCTGACATTAGCTCCTTTAATAACACTGTATTCAAATGAATATTTTCATAAATAATAGATTATAAAATTTTTTAAATGCCTGACAATTTGATGAGTGGCTGAAACATTTACCTTATATACTATAACCAACCATTCTCCTAAGTGTCCATTGGCTGAGCATACGTTACATTCAGCCAAGGTAGAATTTTAATGAGTCACAATTATATGTAACAGTTTTAGTAATTAAAACATAAGATCTAAAGATTTTGATTGTAGATTAAAAAATACGTATTTTCCTCGCATAGCTAAAAATTATAATCCTGTTTTAGGGATTTGTTTTTCTTTGTTACAGATATACAACTGTCTTTTCTGTTGATGGCACGCCCTAGAGAAGCCAGTTTATAAACCACAATAGATCAAAAGCAAATGCCATACCTAAGGAACTGCCCCCTACCCCCATATCAAAATGTATTAAAAAGTTGGGAGTATATTTTAAAAAATACACATTCAAGAAAATCAAAATGAATCTACAGGTTTAGAATAATCATCTAACAATTTATACATTCTTCAATTTACATAGAAAAAAATAGTTTCACGAAGTACAATGGACAAATTAGCCATACAGCTATACGACTGCTGAGTTGATGGCAAATCTGAATTTGTCAGCCATAAGCTGATCAATAATTAAAATGGAGTTCACCTCCATGCTGTAATTTTAAAGTGTAACTACAGGTTTCCTTAAGTTTTTTAAAATGTGTGTTAAAGCTAAACATCTATACCATAATAATATTCATTAGTAATTGTACCCTGTTGATTAGCAAGCATTCTGGAAAATTTAAAGGGGAAAAAACACACCCACCCACATAATTAGGACATGTGTTTACTTAATAATCCTGAATATCACTATGAAAAACACACACTTCAGTGAAATCTAAATGACTATATTTAACTGTTTAAATATTTTAGCAATGTATCTGAATGGTGATGTTTTTCTCCAACACAGAACACACCCAATTAATAGATCGGAAAAACAAAAGCATTCTGATTTTAGCATCGTCTCAAAATCCAATCTCTTAAAAATCCAGCTGAAAGATCACTTCCTTACCAAAGCCAGAGAACAATACAGAGAACATGTTGCTTATTCATTTCTTACCTTTTTTCCTTTCCTTTTCCTATGAGCAGGTTTTGCATTTTTCTCCTTTGGCTCTTCACTCATCTTTTCTTAAAATCAGGTGAGTTTATAAAAAACAGGAGATCACCGCATGTATTCCAACATCCAAAACCACGACAAAGAGTCAAAACATTGAGACCAAAGTCCATTTAGGGGTGCTCCCCAGGCAGGCAGTCACTGCTTAAACCCAGCCCCTGCTTGCTGTCAGTGAGCCGCCGGCTGCTAATGTAGCCCTGTTCAGCTTTCCTCGGGAAGAAACTGGGTGTTCTCTACATCAAACAGTCAATTATTCTTCCAACGAAAATCAATGTTTTAGCCTTTCATTTTAACTAATCATTACCCTGAGATAAAATCTTGACAAGACTTTGTTGCTTGTTCCTCCACAGTGATTCCAGCCTGTAAATGGTGAAAGAGAAAGACACACACTCACATACACATGCACACACACACGCGCGCACACACACACAGAGAGAGAGAGAGGAATAAGCTACAGACTGCTGACAAGTCTCCAAAGCCTTCCCAGAGGTTGATTTGCTGCTTCTAGCAGGCTGGGAAGCAGCATGTAAATTGCTCTCAGTGCTGTTGGGCTCCCATTCAAACACATGTGTTGAATGCATCAGGGCATACCAGAGGAGGCGGCAGTCCGGAGAGTGATAAAAGATCGGGTTACTGGTTAGTAAAAAACACTCAATGATTCAAACAATAAAAGAGACCTACTATTTACTACTTAGAGAAACTAAAGGTTACCCTTTCTCCATGATTACTTTTCTTTATACAAGAGGAAAAAGATGGGCAAATTGCCAATCTTTGACTTCAGATTTCTAATGAAGGGTTAGTTCCAGATAGCCCCACACCCAAGTTACTACCATCATTCATATTTAATCACTCATTTACTTCCACAAATATACCAATCAACCAGCCAACTAGAAGCTCTCCAGAATATTCAGGAAATACTAAGAGCAAGGTTGCTATCTATGTGGCAGAAACATTCTGTGCTTCTGGACCATGTTGAGGGCAGTGCTGCTCTCAGATCACTTTACACATCCCACACTGCAAGCCATTCTGAGCCTAAAGCTTTGCATATCTTCTAGTTAGCTGGGGGATTTCACACCCAGGTGGGAACTCCCTCACCATACCTTCCATCCATTAAAATCTACCTGAATTAACACCAAGAAACTGCCATCTAAGTGTCTCTTACAGAGCTCTAGAATCATGCTGATTCAGGAAAGAACAAAGTTCTATGAATTACCACTAAAATCAAAACCCGCTTCTCTGAGCAGATAACTGACATAGGTGTAAAGGAAAGAAGAAAACAGAGAGCAGGATCAGATCCATCCTTAGGGGCCCAAAAGGCAGGAATAAATCATATTACTCATCACTCTAACATTTTTTATTTGAGAGAAATAGAATTAAAATTAAAATAAAGCACAGTCTTGCAGGGAAAAACAAGTCACTAGGGCAACTTTTCGGTGATATGTGTGGGAGGATCTAACACTGACTGGAGGAAATAATGCTAAATATTAAACAGAAAGGACAGATGTTTATGCTAAAATTTCCCTCATTCTTTATCTACCATACAAAGGGGGTTTGTGTCTATATACAACCAACATTCCTTTCTTTACATATCAAACCACCAATCCCCCAAAAAGACCTAAGAATGAGGGAGGCTTCTCCAAGGCCAAGCTGTCCAGGAAAAGGGGTGCAAATGATGCCACAAAGAGCGACATGGATTTCATGAACAGTGGTTAGCTGTTTTCCATTGTGAGGTTCCACATAATTTAATAATAAAAAAATACCTTAGCAAGTCTGGTGTGTCCAGAATGGCATCTGGAGTCTGATCCCCTGTTCCAAGTTCTGTTCAGACTTTGATGCAGTCTGCCCACAGTTCCATTTTCTGCTGCAAATCCTCAGTTATCTTGTCATACATATAATGTTAGGTGGGCAATCAATGTGTATGGCAGAAGAAACCTTTCAACTCCTTTCATGATTCAACTCTTACTCATCTTCAAACATAGGAAATGTGGGACCCATCTTTCCCACATCTATCATTCATTTATTTTAATCAGATGAGCTCATGTTAGTAGTTATGGATCTTTTGAGGGACAAATGTGAGGCAAGTGCTTAATACAAATTCTCTGTAAGCTGAAGGGTGGAAATAGGTGGACTGAAGTCAGAGTATCTAGACCTTTGCATTCTTCAGCAGTGAAGCCGTAGAGATAGTACATTCATCACAGTAAAATTCTGACTTTTTAATTCCTAGTGTTTATAAAGAATTATTGCTTTTCAGTGATAGTGAAGGCAAAGATAAACAGCTGGGACTACATCAAATTAAAGAGCTTCTGCACAGCAAAAGAGACAATAACAAAAACAAAGAGAAACCCCAACAACTGGGAGAACATTTTTGCACCCAACACTAATGATAAAGGACTGATCACAAAAATCTGCAAAGAGCTGATGAGACTCAACAACAACAAAGAAAATAATCCAGTCCAAAAATGGGCAGAAGAGCTAAAAAGAAACTTCTCTGAAGAGGAAATGCAAATGGCCAACAGGCATATGAAAAAATGTTCAACATCACTTGTCATCAGGGAAATGCAAATCAAAACTACCATGAGATACCATCTTACACCAGTGAGAATGGCACATATTAAAAAAACTAGCAACAACAAATGTTGGTGAGGGTGTGGAGAAAAAGGAACTCTTCTGCACTGTTGGTGGGAGTGCAAACTGGTCCAACCACTATGGAGAGCTGTGTGGAGATTTCTGGACCTACTAAACATAGAGCTTCCATATGATCCAGCAATTCCACTCCTAGGTCTTTACCCAAAGGACACAGAAACATCAATTCCAAAGAGCACCTGCACCCCTATGTTTATAGCAGCACTGTTTACAATAGCTAAGCTTTGGAAACAGCCCAGATGCCCAAAAATAGATGACTGGATCAAGAAGATGTGGTACATATATACCATGGAATATTACTCAGCATTTAAAAAAGATAAACACATGCAATTTGCAGCAACATGGATGGCGCTGGAAGGGATCATGCTCAGCGAAATAAGCCAGAAAGAAAAAGAAAAATACCGGATGGTCTCACTCATAGCAGGAATCTAGAAAACTTAAATAAGGGACCAGGAAATTGAATAACTATAAGAAAGTGAAAATCAACAAAAATTATAAACCAGAGACACTTTTAATGAGGGATTGGGGTCAGAATGGGGGGGTTGAAATTGTATGGGGAATATAAAAATAAAATTTATTATTAAAAAAAAAAGAAATTAGTAGTAGATCTAGAACATTAGTCTCATTTCTGGGAATACAAAGGAAATAAAATTATTTTCTTGCAGAGAAAAAAAAAAGAATTATTGCTTTTAATCATCTCCCTTGAAAAGCTTTATAGACAAATAGTTACTGAGCAGCCATAGAATATGAACTTATTTTTAAAAAAATATAAAAAGTATATAGAAATTTGGGCTACTCTTACAAATTAGGGCTATAAAATATACAAAATACTACTAGCATAAATGATTTGCCCAAGTAAATAGTATATGTCTAGGGGAAATATCATAATGACTTTTTCAAAACCATAAAGGTAGGTTTAAATGGATGAAAAATTTAGGAAAGAGATGAGATAAACTGGAACTGACAGGAAATGAATGAAGCTGTGACTGAAAATAACTGCCCATTTCTTTGATAAAGCTTTATCTTGACTATATTCACTTATATGTGCAACTCTAATATTATAAGTTAAAGTGCTCTCTGCTGGTTGGATGGGAAAAAAACAGGACTTTAAAAGATAGGATTATATGGCAAAATTCTACAAAAGATCATTTTAGAAAGGAATTATCCTTACTCAAGAGGAATTCACAGATCTGATTGAAAAATATTTCAAGATGCCACCAGTGTAATCAGGGCTGATAGAAACCCCAGTTTTAAAAATTAATTTTAAAGTATTTTAAACTGCATACTTAAGCAACAAAATGAATTAAACTATAAGCTAATAAAAGCCTGTGATGTACAACATGTTTTGTGTTCACTTTCTGTAACTTGGAAAGTTCTAGACTTTTTAGAAGGAGCAAATAATTATATTTCTAAAATTCAATAAAGGTAAAATGAATCTATTAGAATTAAAGCTATAAAATATCACAAAATCAATTGTAATTTACTTTCTAACAATGTAAAAGTTATTTTCACTTTGTAAAATCATACAAATTTCATTAAAAGTTTGAAAAAATTAAAACAGCTAAATATAATAAGTGGATTATTCCTTGGATTTGTTTAGTGGTGTTTCTGACACTTACACTCTAGAAATATGCATTCACAGAAATACTGATTGTTTGGGATGTGCCCAAAGGTGTGTAAGTACATTCTAAATAAAAATTGCTCTTAGTTACATAGTAGTTTAAACAGAAAAAAAAGGATTAGGGATGATTATTTATTCTATAAATGTTAAATATCAACTACTTTGTAATGGTAATCTTTCTCACCCAAATTATAAAATTCTCCCAGCACTTTGGGAACGTAAGTAAAAACTTACAAATCAAATGTATTGAATTTGTCAACCTGTAAACAAGTAGCTTCTGTTAAATTCACCAAAGAAGTAAACATAACTGTATTAACACTCCTAAACACAAGTCCACGTAGCTGACTGCCTAATTAGTGTTTACTCTAGGTAGAAAAGATCATAAACTAGTTGATACAAATCAACTGAGACAGTTCTATTTTTAAATTAAATAACTCGCATAAGAGGACAGCAACCAGGGCCAAGTCAAGTCACATAGAACAGATCTATTTTTAAAATGAAAGTGGCTTACCATAGGAGAAATAACAGGGCTGGGATTAATAGGAACAAATTCTTTAAGTTATATTCTGCATAAAATTCACTTGAAAACACTAACATTGAAATAATTCCTTGATTAAAATTAAAGTACATAAAATTAAAGGTTAAAAAAATTTTCCATTTGAGTGCAGCAGAAATACCTATATGAATAGACTAATTTTATTTTTAAGGCTAGGACATCATGTACTTACTGTAAATTACACTGTTAGTTGGCAAGCTAAAGTAGTTGCTAAATCTTACCAAAGGCATTCCTTCTATACTATTCAAAAGTCCTCAGTATCTAAAATACTTGTAAAGTTAATGACAAAACTATGGGCAAATAAGCAATTTTCAGGAAGTCCTAGGGTTTTCAGAGTTCTGGCTGAAACATTGAGATGTTTTCTCTTCATCTACTGTGGATATGACAGGTCTTCCCTGAGGTCACCCTACAAGCTAGTTAATAACAGAGCTAGGGCCAGAAGCAGTTCTACTCACTTCTCTGAAGGACTTTCTTTCTACTACAATTGTATCTCCCAGAAAGAGTAAAATGATCCCAAGGTCAAGTTTGAGATAATATCCAGTGGTAAGCAAACTTGTCCTCAGTAATTATGCATTTTTTAAGATTTATTTATTTATGCATACAAGAGTTGGGGTACAGGCCAGAGATGCGGGGGGTGAGGGGATTCACCAGAGACAGAGCGGGGAACAGAACAGGCAAAGACTGACTGAAATACACTGCTGAGGGGAGCAGTGGGCGAGACAGGAGAGGTCTGCTGCGCCATGTGGGTTGCTCCCTAGCAAGCCGGGGATGGAACTCATGCTACAGAGGCTGCGGATTGATTCATAGTGCGGTGCTTAACCCCTTGTGCCACCAGAGAGGACCCTAATTACGCATTTATTGAAAATTAGAAAAAATATAACTAGGGTTCATTGGGAGCACATTATGGACCCCTCACAGTGGACTTTTGGTGTTTACCTTGCTTATTGTGTGGGATGCCAGGAAAAACAAGAGAAAGCCTAAGGCAGGAAATAGGTGGTCTCCAACACTTTACCACAGCCTTTCCAAAGAGCATACTTCCTTCTCAGAAGGGTGACCCCCAGATTACTCCTGTGCCCTGTGGGCAGTTCTTGGCCTCCAGGAGCAGTATGATTGATGATCTTGATGTAATAGGCTTGTGTGCTGTTTTTTTATTTTAAAGACAGGGAAGACAATTCACGAAAATTTACTCTAGGATGATATTCATACTTAAACACTTTATATTCTTCGAACTTACAGTTTAATGCCTAAATTACCATTGAAACTAGCAAATAAAATAGTATATTTATGTATGAAAAAAAAAGTCAAACAGGTCATTCTTTTTTGGTTGCCTCCATCATTATCACTACTCCTGCTTCACCTTCCTGCTTGTCAACTGCCTCAAGTGATGTGCCTGGAGCCTCTAATTTTCTGGCCATCCCCAAGGATGATTCATACATATGAAAAATGTCATTATGTAATTTAACATATCAAAGTCATTATGTTTTATACAATGTCTTAGTATCGCCACAGTGAATGAAAACATTTGAAGATACATTCCATATGTTCTACATATACTCCACAAATAGTCTTCTTTGGATCTACAAATAAAAAATAACACAGTGACCAATGCACATCTGCTTATAGTGAATGAAAATCTCTCAGTTAGGTGTGGGCACGAGGTGAAGTACAATGAGACCATGAAATAAATCTCAATTTCCAGTCCATTTTCAAATATCTACATGATTTTTTGCCATCTCCAATGGTCATCAGTATTATTAATAAATTTATAAATATAATTTTTAACTGGCCTTTTATCTAAACAACATTATCGGTGAAATTACAGTTTTGATATGCTAGTTCCACTTCTGACAATGCATTGAAACCTTCAAGCAGGTCCATAGCAGGATTTTCCTGTTTTGTTCTGGGTGTTCTTTCTTTCCTGATTATTCAGCCATGTGCCCATTAAAATATAATGATATAATCAAAGTGGATTAGTAAAACAGGGAGAGACAGAATGTTCAGAGAGATAGCTGGTAAATGGATGGTTTGCTTTTTGTTTACTTTCTTCCAGGAGCCTTTGCTCCTCTACCGATAGGATTTTCTGTTCAGGGTAATTTTCTTTCACTCAGCTAACAATTCTCTTTAGAGGTCCAGATATATTTACATGCCAGATATACATCCTTTTGTGTGGTGATGGACTGATGAATCACTCCTTTGATCTTCCCTAAATCCATGTGCTTTACTCAGTAACAATATGGTTTTAAAATAGCCATGGTGACAGGTTCCAAAGACATTCCTTGCTTTGTTAATAATAATCTCCAGCAATGCTCATATTAAAATGATTAAGAACTGTGGATGATTATACTTGGGTGCACACCCTAATGGGGTCAGTATTTCTGCTGGGTTTTCTTTCATTGCTATGGAAAAGTTATGTAAAACATGGCCAGAACAACTCGATTGTCATCTTTTTTCATCAAACATTCAACTGACATAGCAATTTCCTAGGATTCCAACCAACATAGTAATATCGAGACCCTTTACTCTTTCACCTACTGAAATAAGAGCGATTCGAAAAGGAATTAGACTGTTTCAAACTTTAAGTCACACCTCAAAGTATCTTAAAACCTTATACTAATATCAGCGTTACTTTAACTAAAACCATCATGACAGCGTGGTATGTCTACATTCTCCTACCTGTTATTTTGTTTTGCTTAATATTATTAGCACAAATAACTGAAATCATTTGATCTTGGAACAGGAGAAGAAATGGGCTTGAGAGTTTTTCTAGCAGGAAAAAAAAATGAAGGAGACACTAGACACTACAATTAAAGAGGAATTGGTTTTTGAGGCAGAGAGTATATGGAATGAAGAACATAAAAACTGCTCTAGGTGGCTCCTGCCTCACTTGTGAAAATAATATGGGCCTTCCCAATATGCTGAAAACGTATATGTATAAATATCCTCATTTTGCTCTATTGACTTTAGATTCCACATTAATGTGGATTCTCCATACATGGGTTATTAAATTTGTTTTTTCCCCTACTAATCTGTCTGAAGTTTATTTGTTCAGTCAGCTGGAAAAGAGCCAAGTGGAGTCAATTTGTTCATTTAGCCCAGATGTCCATTTAGCCCATGGTCAAAGATGATGTTCAATTGACATCAGGCCTAGAGTCCAGCCAACGATGTTTTTTTTTTTTTATCACTTTGTGATTATCCTCAGATTAGTTGGAAGTAATAAATACCAAAATTAAGGTAATGTTCTTAATTTAAAAATAAGTTTATATCAGTTGCCACAGAATGCTCTGGATCTGTCATGACCCTTGACCCATATTCTTCCAAGCAAATAAATGAGAACCCAAGTTCCTCATACAGCAAAGGATTACAGGACAATGTCAATCTTTTTATAATCATCCTCAAATTACTTCTGATATTGAGATTTTTGAGATAAAAATGTGCTTCTAAATGGTTTATACATTCAAGACATGGTAAGATGATTCAGAAAATCACATCAGGATGAGGTAGTATTTATAATGAATCTGTTCTGTTTCAGACTCTATGTTGGCACTTAGGATATACACACAGATGATGCTAGCATTGTGCCAGGATCTTACAAGTAATTCAGTTTCAGGATATTGTACTGGATCACAATGCTGGGCATTGCACTGTAGAAGGCAATGAAAGTTTGCACGAATATTGTGATGTGACCCTTTTTGAATTCTCTTTATCTTCGTAGATCTAGAAGACATTCTTCTTTTATCTTTCATTATCAATCTAAACATTCCCCAAGGATGTATAAAGATGTATGTTTACTTATACACTCCCCAACAGAAGTTAGCATCAATCTTTTGTAACCTTTGCCAAATGGGTAAGAAAAATATATTTTTAAAGGTTTATGCATACAAGAACTGGGATGTTTGCCAGAGGTGTGAGGGGTGAGATGATTCACTAGAGACAGTGGGGAGCAGAACAGGCAGATCTACTGAAAAACACTGCTGAGGAAACAGTGGGCAAGACAGGTGATGTCTGGTGCACCATGTGGCTTAGCTCCCTGGCTGGGATTGAACTCACACTGCAGTAGCTGGCAATAGCCTAACCCCTGTGCCACCAGGGAGGCCCGAAAAACATATTCTTATGCTGTCTAAACTTAAATTTCTTCGATAGAAAAGTTGAACTTCTCACATTTACTATCATTTGTTTATTAGTGAATTGCCACAACCATATTCAAGTCTATCAGGAAAATCAGCAAAGATGAATTTATTTGTAGCTCTAATAAATAGAGGACTTAAAACCACATTCCCTCTAGTCTAAATCAAAATGAAAAATGAATAAGTGATTAAGGAATCACTACTGATAGTTAAATAAATTTCTAAAAAGCCCTGTTCAGATAACAGCCAACATACAACCCCATTTTTACATGGTATTTTTAGTTAACTCAAAGCTAACTTTGCAATAATTATCATATCCAAGGTGTTAGAAATGAACAGAATTTGGATATGTCTAACACCTTCTATAAAAGATTTATAAAAGAACAAGAATTTTCCCATGTAAATTAACTTGTCACAATTAATGTTTCTGGTGTGATTCTGAATTAGAATTTATTCTCTGGGATTGCTTACTACAACATCCTAAAAGTTATTAAGAAAGGATGCCACGGACATTCCTTATTATTCAACCTTTATAACATAGACTGTAAAAAAAAAAAAAAACTTTCACAAAATCAAATTTAACTTATACTGACTTTGACTTAAAAACTAGAATTATGATCATCCAGAACTAAAAATGTCCAAAATAAATGAACAGCACAACTTCCCAGGGGATCTGGGCTAGTACATCTGACCTTTTTCAGGTTTGAAGGATGGCAAAAAATTCCCAAAGAAACTGACTCCAAACTTGTCTTCTCTGTCTAGCGGGAAAAGATAAAGAGAACTCAAAAAGGGCAAAATCTCCATGTCCACACAAACTTATTATCTCCTACAGTGCAATGACCAGCATTGTGATCCAACAGTATATCCTGAAACTTCTAAAGTATGACACTTGTATGGTCCTGGCACAATGCCTGCCTCATCTGCGTGTATATCCTGAGTGCCAGCACTGGCACAGCACAAACTCATTACAAATACCAAATACCACCTAGATTAATGAACAACATTATGGAACCCAATGACATGTCAAACACTGTCCTACACCAAAGTCTGATCATATATAAAAATCACAGTTCTATCTTTACATTTTAAAGTGGTATGGGAGAAAACATTGATACGGATATTTCAGGAGGCCACTTTTTGCATAGGTTGGAATATAAGACGGTGGTTTTGGTTTCTTCAAACCATTCTTTTCCTTTCCTTTGGTGCATCTCATCCCAATTCTAACATCTCCTCCCCCTCACTAGAAGCTCAGAGACAGTGAGAAGAAAATTGGGAACCAGGGCCAAGGAGATAAAATGTGTGTTTACTTACATCCTCACCAACGTAAATTAGCATCAATCCATGTGGGGCCTATTATTTGGTAGTGTTTTTAAGCTAAAAATTAAAAGCTTATTATTCAGACTATATCAAAACAGCTACATCATCAAAATGTTCTTTCTTAGTATTTTGATTGTTATAAAAGCATGAAAATATACAAAAGATACACAATAAAGTCAGTTAGGCCTTCTAATCTACAGCTTTCTTGAGGCATTTTTACTGTTTATCATTTCCTGAATTTTCTTCTTCTCTCTCTTTCTCTCTGAGCTTCAGTGATGCCCTAGTGGAGTAAGATTTACACACTGCCAATTCAGTTAAAAAAAAAAATATTCATTACCTGTCAGTCCTATGTGTCAGGCAGAGCTAAGTCCCAGAGAGGACAGTACCACCCAGGCCCAGTCAAGCTGGTAACTGCAGAGTTTCCAGATCCCTGTGTGGCTCTGCACAGTCTCAGCTGTTTCCTGTCTTAGTCCTGGATTCCTAAATGAAAATGATTTGGATGTACTACATAGCATCGAAAATTCTTTTTTGGTTCTAAAATTCTCTAATTCTGTGACAGTCTCTGTTCCAGCAGCTAACATTACCCGAACGAATACGGAAATTAGTACCTTCCAGAGAGGTGCTGCCATAACAAATATCTAAAATTGGCCTAGCAGTCAGGCAGCAGGCGGCAAGAAAACTGATGCTGGAGGCTGGAAGTCTGGAGATCCCTGGTATGCATAATGGTGAAACATTCAGTAAATCTTCCTGGTATAACATGAAAGGCAGATCTCAGGTTTGCTATGCCTGCGTGTTTTGCATGTATTGGTTGTTATAAGGACCGTTTAGCAAATGATCTGTAAGAAAGAGATGTGGTTAGGTAAAAATTATGAGAAAAAATGAATGGAATAGCAATCTAGAGACTTGCAAAAATGGAAAAGTCTAGTGTCTCAAGACCTCACATAGTGAAAGAGGGGACTGAGAGAGAGTGTGAAAGACAAAATTCCCATTGAGACAGTTGTGGGGAAAAATCAAATTAGGAATATGATTTTCTTCCTATTATTTCAGCTGGCCTCTCAATAGCTACTCCTAAGTGAGAAATACAGACAAAAGAATGAGGAAGCAGAGCCTCCCTGGTGGCCTAGGGGTTAAGTCTCAGCACTATCACTGCTAAGGTTGAAGTTTGGTTCCTGGTCAGGGAGCTAACCCACCTATGGCACAGCAGACCTTTCCCTCCTCACTCTGTCTCTGGTGAATCCTCTCACCCTCTGCATCTCTAGCTTACATCCCAGTTCTTCCACTAATTAAATATTTTTTTAAAAATGAGGAAGCACAGAAAATGTTTGAGAGTTATACCTTGACAGACCATTAAAGGAAGTTCCTGATACATAGAAGGCATAGATCATGATACAAACAAGATGCTAAAAGAATTATATAGGCTAAAGAAATCAGGCCCTCATATTTAGAAAAGATTTAGAAAGTTTAAGTATTAAAAAATAAAATTAAGGGCCTCCCTGATGGCGCAAGGGGTTAAGATGCAACCTATGAAGCTATACACAGCCACTGCAGTTTGAGTTCGATCCCCAGCCAGAGAGCTACCCACATGGTGCAACAGACCTCTCCTGACTTGCACGCTGCTCCCCTGCTCCCCTCAGTACTGTATTTCAGTCAATCTGCCTGTTCTGCTCCCCACTCTGTCTCTGGTGAATCCTCTCAGCCCCCACACCTCTGGCCTATACCCCAGTTCTTGTATGCATAAATAAATAAATCTTTAAAAACAATAAAAAATTAAATTAAAAACTGAATCCCCAAAGTTACCTTCCAACTTGCAAGAACAGGAAATGTAACAAGGTGGTCCCCAGGAAAGGGAGGTTCCAGGTTCGCTGCCCCACCCAAGGAAGGTTGGAACTGAGCAGGGAGGAAAAAGAAACTGAAGAGGAGACTAGAGGAAGGAAGGAAGATGGAGAGTGAGAAGAAGACCAGGAGACACATGGAGCAGAGAAACATGTGAAGAAACTGCACTTGTTTCTTGGTCTTGAACTGTTTGAAACAGATGTGGGCGAGATCCCCTGGGGAGGCTAACAATGGCAGCTTTTATCTTCATTTTGATTTTGCTTCTTCTGTCCCAGATGTGCTGGACCCCTTCCAGCCCTCTCCTCTGGGTCCCCACAAAGAGTTGCCTTAGACTTGTGGCAGGTTTTCCGGCCTCAGTGGCCATGCTTTGGGCCAACCCTGTTTGGCTGAGCATTTATCCACAAAAGAATGGGTAACTTCAGGTGCTTAATTTGGAAACATTATTTCCCTTCTCTGTATTGCTTACTAATTGTATTAAATTTCCTTTCCATTAAAGGTCTTATGCCTTAGAGTATGTTTTGTCTTGATGCAGCAGATGGCAGAACCTATTTAGAGAAGGCAGGTTTAGGGGTCTGTGGTGCCCCTCTCCCAGCCCTGCAACAGATGCAGAGTGTAAAAAGTGTACAACTTGAAGGATGGGATAGTCTTTAAGAACCACCTCTGATGTAGACAGATATGAAAATACACGAATCTTCTAGAGAATAGAGGCAAGAGCCATCGAGACCAATGGTCAGGGGACTCCTTGCAGCAACTGAGTAGAATTCAAGCCTCATCAAGGAATTTTATCCAATGGCAGGGCTCAAAGACCTCATAATGTATACCCAACAGTATTCCAAAATTTCAATGTATCAGTGACCTGTGCTCCACTTATCCTCTTTACCAAACAGTAGAGTTTAGTGTGATTATCCTGTCTATACTCTACCACGCTATATATTTATTTGGAGTACAGGAAGGCAAGCTATGAAACTTTGCATTGTCCCTTTGGAAGAAATTTGGGAGAACACAAGATTTTGGGAGGCAAAAGGGTTGTTTTCAGGCAGAGAGAACTTGACATCCAACAAAGATGTACACTCAGCTACAGTGCAGTTTCCTGACCTGGGACTATCTTTGTTGTTTTCAGGTGAGGTCATGTGACTAATTTTCTCTAAAAGAGTAAGTAGAAATGATGTGGATTTTTTCAAAGTGTTTACAAAATAGGTGACTTTGCGCTTTTCATTTTTTGCTTCTCAGCTATTTGAAATGAATTCTGATGGATTATAGGTTGCTGGAGATCTGGGTCTCTCAACACTGCCTGGAGAATTAACAATGTAATAAGTAGGATAAACTTGAGTTGTATTAAAGCCACTAACATTTAGGCTAGTTTTACTAAAACGTTTCTGATGTAGCCTTCAGAATGAAAATTCCTTAAGTTTGAGGTGTCCACATGTTATTCTAAATGCTGTTTATCTACTTAAAGAAACCAGTGTTCCCTAGAGAAATGACTGGCTCAAAATCTGTAGCAGGAAGTGTAAGATGATCCTGGATCATCTTGGCATCCCAGAAAGCAAAGAAGTTACCAAAATCCAGTGGAGTCAAATTAAAAGGAATCGGGGCCAAGTTGAAGACATTTCCACTGGCCAGAAGTGGATTATCAAAAAAGTGGAATAAAAAGGATGGATTAAAATAGATCAAACAGACTTAAACTCATAAACTGGAATGATACATTATTTTTCTATGAAGGATACCATACAGAGCATCTCATTCTGAAAACTACTAAATAGAAGAAACAACTATTAATCCTGTCTTTGTAACACAACATGCACCTCAAAGTAACCAAACTGTTGATAAAGGGAAGTTTTTCTAGGTAGAAATACTACAGCTAATGTATTAAGAAAGAATAACATTAGAATATTTTTACTTTGAAATTTGCGATGAAATGATTGATATAAGCAATGATCATCAAAAGCTCTACCCAGAACTTAATTCCCCCTGTGACTTGATTCAGTCCAAACTTTTTCCTGATCTTAAAGAGACAGGTTTCAGTTTTTCACCATTAAGAGTTATATTGGCTGTTGGTTTATGACAGATGCTGTTTATCACATTTTTATAGGTTCCTTCTATTTCCATCTAGTTTAGAGTTTTTATCATAAATGGGTGTTGAATTTTATCAAATGCTTCTTCTGTATCTACTGATACTATCATTCAATTCTTACATTTACTTTTGTTGATATATTACTGATACATTAATAATTTACATTAATATTAAATCACCCTTGTATCCCTGGAGTAAATCCCACTTCTTCATGATGTAAAATCCTCGAGGTATATTGTTGAATTCAATTTGCCACAATTTTGTTGAATATTTCTGCATCAATGTTCTGTAGGATATACAACTGGTTATAGACCATCAATTAGTCTGTGATTTTCTTGTGCCCTCTTTATCTGTTTTCGGTATTAAGAGAATGTTGGCATTGTAATATGTACTAGGGAGAATTCCCTCTTCTTGGATTTTTAAAAACAATTTGAGCAAGATGGGCATAAGTTTTTCTTTTTAAAAGTCCGATAGAATTCATTTGTGAAGCCATCTGACCTTGAGTTTTTGTTTTGAGGAAGGTGTTTATTGCTGTTTTAATTTTCATGTTTGTGATTGGTGTAGTCAACTCTTGTTTCTTCCCAGGTTAGTCTTGGAAACTATTGATCTAAAAAAATCTGTCCAATTCTTTAATATTCTCTAGTTTATCAGTGCATAATTGTTCATAGTAATCCTGTGTGATGCCTTTTATTTCTGTGTCATTGGTGATCATTTCTCCTCTTCCATTTCTGACTCTGTTTACAAATGTTTTCTCTCTTCTTTTTGTTGCTAACCCAGCTAGAGGTTTCTCTATTTTATCTTCTTGAAAAACTAAGATTCATTAATCTTTTGTATAGTCTTTTTGATCTCTCCCTTTATTCGGCTCTTTATTTTATTTTATTATTTCCTTCATTTGACTAAATTCAGTCTTCTTTGTTCCTCTTTTTCAAGTTACTTTAAGGGTAGTATTAAATTGCTTATTTGGGAATTTTCTTGCTCCTTATTGTGGGTCTGTATTATCTTTCCTCTTAAAACTACTTCTGGGGCATGCCAAGACTCAGGTAGCTACTATGCTCATTTTTGTTAGTCATAAGGTATTTTTTTTTAATTTCTGCTTTAATTTTCTTTTTTGTCCAATAGCTATTAAGCAGCATCTTATTTAGTCTCCATATAGTTATAGTTTTTCCAGGTGTTTGTAATAATTGCTTTCTAATTTTAAGGCATTATGGTCAGAAAGAGAAGTTGGTAAATTTTCAGTCTTTGTAGTACTATTAAGAATTGACTTGTCTCCCAACATATGGTCTATTTTGAAAATGATCCATGTGCACTTGAAAACAAAATGTGCATACATGGATTTGGGGGGTATTCTGTAGATATATACTAAACCTATTTGGTCTAGACTTCATTTGAGGATATAATTTCCTAACTTATTCTCTGTCTACTTGATCTGTTCTCAGTTGTAGAGTATTAAAATTCCCTCATATTATTTTGCTATTGTCAATAGCTCTCTTTAGCTCTAGTTATTCTCTATTTAGCTTAGTGTTTCATCAACTACAAAATAAATTTGGCCATGTTTTATAATTTATATATATATAAGCTATATGTTTTATTACATCAATAATAAGATGTTTTTAGAGATTTGCCCCCTATAGTAAGGGAAATAACAGCATACATAAACAATCAATATTAGCTCAAACTAACAAGTATCTATACAGTGAAAAGAAAATGTAAGTAGATTTAAAGACACACTACCAAATGGGAGAAAATGTTCACATAATACATAATCAATAAAGGATTAATATCTAAGATACATTAAAATGTACAAAATACAAAAACAACCCAATTAATAAATGGGCAGAAATATGAAGAGATAATTCATTAAAGAGTATATGCTTAGATATATAAAAAAAATGTTTATCACAGCTTCCAAAATAAGAGAGATGCAGGTTAAACCACAATGAAATAACGTTTCATACCCATGAGAATGGTATGTATTCAAAAGACACCCAACAAGTGCTGGAGAGGATATGCAGAAAGAAGAACCCTGTTCCATGACATCAATAAGGGGACTTTACTCCAACAATGAGGGAAATGATAGAAAAGATAAACATTTGGGATTATGGAATTAAAAAGCACTTGCAGAGCAAATGAAAAATATTAGCAGATTGAAAGGACAGCCAACTGAATGGAAGAAAATATTTGTATATAACACATCTCATAAGGAGTTAATATCCAAGATATTTAAAAAATTCATCCAATTTTGGAGTTGGGAGGGATTATGCTCAATGAAATAAGCCAGAAGGAAAAAGAAAAATATCAGATGATTTCACTTATAGGAGGAATATAGGGGAACCAAATAAGGGACCAGGAAAAAAATAATTATAATAAATAAAAAAAATTAACAGGAGGGCCTCCCCGGTGGCGCAGCGGTTACGCTCTGGGTTGCGAAGCTGCCCACACCCTCTGCAGAGCAGGTTTGATCCCTGGCCACCGGGCGAGGGTCCCACATGGCGTGCAGCTGCTCCCCTCAGCAGTATACTTTCTCAGTCTGCCTGATCTGCTCTCCGCTCTGGCTCTGGTGAATTCTCTCACCCTCCCGTGCTTCTGACTGTACCCAGGGCTTGTATAAATAAATAAATAAATCTTAAAAAAAAAAATTAACAGGCAACTACAGATCTGAGACTTTCTGCAGGGATGGGGGAGGGAGAGGGATCAAAACAGGGGAGGGAAGAGCACAAGGGACTATAGTGATGGTGCATGGGTGAATTGGTGGTGGGAATTTCACAGGGACTACACCTGAGAGGAGAAAGCATACATTTTACAAAAAGGAAGAATGATGCAAAAAAAAAAATAGATATATATATAAATAAAATAAATTTAAATAATAATAATAAAGAATTCATCCAATTTAACACTAAAAAAAAAAAAGGAAAACAAATCAATTAAAAAATGGGCAGAAAACCTGAGTAGACTCTTTCCCAAAGAGGGCATACAAATAGTCAACAGGTATATGAAAAATGTTCACTATCACTTCTTATTAGAGAAATGCAAATCAAAACCACACTGAGACATCCTCTAACACCTGTGAGAATGCCTTACACTAAAAGTGCTGCTAACGTCAAGGAACTTACATGCTGTTGGTGGGAATGTAAATCGATGGAAATGCCACTCAACTCACACACAAATCATTGAAAACTGAGTATTTCAAATGCAATGGTTCCATTTTACTATATATTTAAGAACTACATTATTGTGACAAACAACGTTAGTAAAAGCAACACATATCATCAGTAACATCTTTAATAAAGTTCATGAATCTTCTATCTAGCCTTCTTCAAATGACTTTGTGGCCATTAGCAGACATGGAGATTGGGAGAAGGAAAATATCCAGGCCTCTTAGCTATTATTTGGTACTGGCTCTGAGTCCAAATAAATTCTGGGCACATAACACTGCAGTCCACTATAGTTAGGTAGAAGTTTCTGCGGATCAAGCTATAAGTGAACTTTTGTTCCAATCTACCTCATATTGAGCCCAATGGCACCTCAAACCCATGTTATTTCCTCAGTTCTCGCATGCAGAGTTAATAGACATATTCCGAAAAAGAAAACCCATTGAACCATGAGACAAGGGCTACTTTTGAAGAAATATACAAGTGGAAGCCCTTTAAGTTTCTCCTTGTGATTAAAATCCTAATTAAAGTAAAGCACCATCTCAGAAGGGATGGCTGAGATTAATGACAGCATGAAAGACTTGCAATATGCAGAAATTAGATGATTCCTAAATTGTGCAGAGAACAGCAGCAGATTATGTATAATCAGGTGGTAAATGAACTTCTACCTGCCAATTAGACATGCCCTTCTTACTAGGGCAAGTTGATTCAGTCTCTGAATCCCACTATGTGATCAGTGATGGTGCAAAGGCTGGAAAAGGAAGACCAGAAGCTGTCTGCTTCTCACAAAGACAGTTGTAACACCTTCAGTGTCTTGCCTTTGGATCTTATCTGTTCTCTGGCCATGTTCCAGCATTTACTCTGCAAGAATTTTGACCATCTTGCCAAGCTACAGGATATCACAACAGTTAATGAGATAGAAGACATCATACTGAGTGCTGTATGAGAGTCTGGAAGACCTAGCAGTCATTCTAGTCACACACAGGATATACTTGTGCCAAAGACCAAGAAATACAAATCACAGGAGCAGTAGCAGATTATTCACAGAAGCAGAGATAGAGCTCAGTGTCCAGCAGTGATACTGGCAAATTCCATTAGTAAAGTCCTAGCTAGAGCATTTACTATGACAAGATGTGGCTATATATTACTCAGATTGTTCACATTCCCGGTTTCTGCCATAACTACAAGACTTGTTATCCAGGCTTCCACTCAATTCTATAAGCCGTGTGATATCATTCAATAGATTCTCTTTCTGCTTAAGTTAGCCAGAATTATAAATTCTGTAAATTGGTTATTGTTTGAAAGCAGGAGCAGTATATTAAATGATTGTAGATGATAAAATTTATAGGGCTATGAACTTGAGGTAAGCAGAAATATTTCTGTGCCTGAGTATACACATGCAAAGTAATGAAGGGGAGCCAAGGGAAAAATGTAATAGCTGAGTTACTCAAAATATAGACTGAATTACTTTCAGACAAGAATTAAAGAGTGTTCACTTCACACCTTCCTTCCAACAGTTCTAGTAGATTCTCTGGGCTGTTGCATAGCTATGTGCTACAAGCTATACCTGACAATAACAACCTACAACCAACCCGAGGAAAATGCCTTCTGTCACAGGTCCTGGTGACAGAAGGGATTAAAAGAAAACGGGAAACTTTTTCTGAAAATATTCTTAAATAGGCCCTAGACCTTTAAATTACTGGGAAGCCAAATTACTGTCATGGAGTTGTTTTGTGAACATGACTGGGAACCTGAGGAGGGAGGTAGTACTTAAGTACAACTGAGTTTTTACATGTGTCTGTATCCTCTCTAAGGAACCCCAACAACTGAGCTAGACCAGGGCAGCATCTCCTCACAGTGCCCACTAGACTGGGCCCTGCCAACTACTGCTTCTGGGTTGTCCTGTTTTGCCATTGCTTCCTGAGCACCGCTCTACTCGAGATAAGCATTGTCTACAGATTACTATGGGCCACATACTAAGCAAGCTTTTCTGAAATACACTGAAAAGTCATTGTGATAAATAAAATTCAGATTCATGTGAAAAATAAAATGGTGTGGGAGGGGCTCTTGTCCCTTTGCTTTCCTCTGTGTGGAACATACTTTGCCTTTCTGTTCATCATGAAGTATGAATTACCCATGTCTTTGCTGGAACACCACCACAACATGAAAATCCTTAGACTATGCCAATGCCTAGAAACATATAAAACAAACAAGTATTCTGAAAATTTTTATGTGACCATTAACTGTTATCATTATAGGTAACCCCAAACCTAAGGAATTGATGGCAATTTCCCCCCCTATCATTTTAAAACATTTTGATCCTGTCCTACAACCAGGAAGGAAAGAAACATGTTTTAACCAAAACATGAGTTATTGCCTATGTAAAATGTTATTCCTGAATTTCTTTCCCAGGATGTCTTGCCTTGATCTCTAAGAACTCATTGTAAAGCAGTAAGTATGTGAAGGAACTGTAGAAATGCAGCTGTAGAACAAATAATAGCTACAAATCTTTTTCATGTAGCAGATAGAATTCTTTAATCCACAATCAGAAAAAGGAAAATTATACCAAAAAAATCATGATTTTTTAGGTTCCTATTTCTTTCTCAGCATTCACAATCTTTCCACAAGTATGAAAAATGTTTATTGATTTCTTTCAGGACTTTTAAGGCTGGTTGACCAAATTTGGTTTACTACAAGAAAATTAAGTACATACTAGAAGTTGTTTTGATGAAAGTAATCTATGAAAATTTCTCTTGTTCAAGGGAGCTGTGGAGAAATCCAGATTTTCCTTACTCAAGTTTTAATCCATTTATTTTTGTGCTGACATAAAACCTAAACATTGAAAAAAAAAGTCTCTGAATGGGTTTCTGTGAGTGAAATTGACTCAAAAGCTATTACAATGAATGCACTTACTTAAACATTAAAGATTGATGACCTGAAACCAATATGTCTATTATTCATGTGCTCTAAAATACAAAATTGGGTAAGTCACATGTAGTTATAGTCCCACTGAGGCTTTTGTCCTTACAGTCTGGCATTGGGTAAACAACTAATATTCATTAAGGAAACTTAAATAACAAGTGTATCAAGGAATCACCTATAGTTATATTTATACGAAACAAGAGAAAAATCTAATAGGTATTCCCCCCCCTCACCTATTCATCTACCTATATAAAGCTTCTTGCCCACTTTTCTGTCTCTTTTCATAAACTCTCAATTTTTCCTTTTCAAGACAGTTAAAGCAGGAACTATGACCTTAGAAAAACTCACACAGTCTAAGGCTGATTCTTGAACTACAGCTATCACATGTATCAAATGAGGCAATATTTAATAATTCAATGTATATTATTTGGTCCTTCTAGTCCTTTCTTTAAAAATAAATCTACTTTTCAGTTACGGACTTACTTAAGTTCTAAGAGACCAGTCACATGAGGTATCTGATTTTATTCATTCCGTCAAAAATAAATTATGAAATCATTCATTATCCCACTATTTGTAAACATTATCAGTTTATTCACTATCACACTTTCTGTCTCTTACCAGTAAGGATAAGAATATAAGCTTCTTTCCATGCAAAAATATAGCTATACAAGTGAAAATGCAGGGCCTCCCTGGTGGCGCAGCGGTTGAGCCCTGGGTTGCGAAGCTGCCCGCGGCCTCTGCAGCGCCGGTTCGATCCCTGGCTGCTCCCCGGCCACCGGAGGAGGGTCCCACATGGCGCACAGACCTCTCCTGCCGCCCGCTGCTCCCCTCAGCAGTGTACTTCGGTCCTTCTGCCTGCTCTGCTCCCCGCTCTGGCTCTGGTGAATTCTCTCACCCTCCCACGCTTCTGACTGTACCCAGTGCATGTATAAACAAAACAAACAAACAAACAAATAAATAAATAAAACATGCCTCTATGAAAGAAAGAAAAAAAAAGTGAAAATGCAAACAGAATTTTTACAAATCTGCCAATCTATGAGCTTTATTTCATCTGCAGAAAATTTATATTCCTAGCAAGCTTATTTTTATTACAAGTATATATTTGTTTGGACTAGGCTCATATAGCAAGAGTCTCACTATGGCGAGGTCTTTGAAGTATACCAAGGTTAATCCGGTGATTTTATCTGAGAATGCATGCTCTCTGCTTCTTTGCAATCACCTTACAGAGGATAGTTATTGCCCATTTTAGGTAATCATTAGCAATCACAGGCTGATTCTGGAAAAATGACATCCTTTAGATTGTTACTTCTGACTAGGTAAGAACCACTGACATCTCTGATGGCTGAAGCACTAGAACATTCCAGAGAAAGAAATAAAATGTTCAGACTTTCATATGAACCATAGGGCCTGTCAACTCAAAGAAATCTTTGGAAAATCAAAAATTTTTTTAAATGGTAGGTGAACGAGCTCCACATTTCCCCCAAGGTATTTCCAACAAAAAAAGCAAGTAACTTAAATGACAAGAGAGGACAGATTGACATTCATGCTGAATCTTTTCTTTCCACACAATTCTTCAGCTTCAGGTTCTTAGCCTTTTTAATATTCCTAACAGCATGCCTGCAATATCATGTACAGCATCCCTGCTAAGAGGCTCAGTGAGAAAAAGAAGAAAAATTTGAGAGAAATAACATGGATTTTACCCGGCATGAATAAGATCATAATGCAAATAAGAATCTAACACTTTTGGGATTGTCAGTTTTGCACATGTGAATTTGTTCTACATACTGTGTGTTCTCTTAATAATTATAGATACTGGGAAACTGTTCAGTAGGAAAAACAAATGCTTGAAATAGATCTTTAACAAGCTGTGTGATGGTTGAACAATCTACATAATGAAACATCAACACTGAAATTAAAATCTGCCCCCCCAAATTCATTGTTATGATCTTTAATAGGAGCAATATTTTATGTTTCAAAATGCTTGTTCTATTGAAACATGGAAACTGTCCCATACCCTTTTATAATCATTAGCTTATTGTGGACTTTACTTGAACAAGCTCATACTTTTATTTTGTGGCAAACACAATTTGGCATTATCTGTCCTCTAAGCCTAATGGGGTTTTAGACCAAAATGATGATGAGTACCCATAGATATTTTTTCCATTGGATGTTCTAATATAAAGTCAACAGAATATTGAACACATTCCATTTTTTAAAAATGCACCATACAAAGTGTATTTTCTAAGCCAGTTAATTATAGGAAGATTTCTTCAAGTTAAAAAAAAAAAATCTATGCCATATGAAAAGATTCACTCTGAATATGGAATTCTTCTGACTAAAATAATTAAGCTATTTAAATGTATTCTACTAAATATAAGTCTACTGAACTAAACTTTCATAAGAGAAATTAGAATCATTGAATATTGTTCATGTATAGATTCCTAGTAGACCAATAGTACAGAAACCCAAAACTGAAATCAGATGTATAAAAACCAAGTTTTATAAACCAGTAAATTGTAAAAAGACTTTTTACTTTAAAGGTGTTTTCATATTATATAAAAGGATACACTCTGAACAGGGAATTCTCCTGATTTAAAAAATACAGATATTTACAATGTATTCCTGGGCCTCCCTAGTGGCGTTAAGGGGTTAAGCATAGCACTGTGAAGCTATCCACAGTCTCTACCCACATAGCACAGCAGACCTCTCCCTATCTTGCCTACTGCTCCCCTCAACAGTGTATTTCAGTCGATCTGCCTATTCTGTTTCCCACTCTGTCTCTGGTGAATCCTCTCACCCCTTCCCACACTTCGGGCCTGTACCCCAGTTCTTGTATGCATAAATAAATAAATCTTTTTAAAAAATAAAAAATAAAATGTATTTTTTTTTAAATTTTTTAACATTCCCCTCTACTAAAGTGAGTCCCCAAATGGATAAAAATTAAAGCAGTACACCAAATACCATGTAAATACCATGTTACAGATTCCCCGGAGCAAGAGACTAGAAACCAGTATCTCGCCTCACATGTGTCTACTAACATGTACCAAAGAAATTCTCAGGACGTCTTTCTCCCACCAAAGTATTTTTTCTCTTGATCTGTAGCAATCAAATCAGAAATTACAAACTCATTTGTGAAACAAATAAAACAGTCTACTAAGGTAACATAATGCCAATACAGTTTATGTGATTATGTTACCTTGTTTAACTGACTTAAATAACATTAGTAATTGTATCTGTCAAGTGTCCAAATATGTTGTCCATGCTTGAGATGTATTTATTCAGCAGCACTCCATCCAGGGCATTCTGTGAGCTGCCCAGTGACCAGTAAAATGATAGGCACAACCCCTAGCTACAACTGAAAAGCCTAAATATATGTTATCATTTTCCTCCTTCTGTAGTTTTCCTCACACTTTTGCTTCCTATCATTAAATCCTCCATACCTGCTCAAGAATCACATTAAATGCCAGATTCCACAGAATATTTCTTAGTCAGACTTAAGTCTGTCCTGCCGCATGTCCTTCAGTCCATACTGTGCTTAGGTGCATCCACAGAAAGAGTGCCAGCTAGAACCCAACTAATGAGGTTTTTGTTATATAAAATTTCTTCACACAGGAAAGAAAATTTTACCTTATAATGTTAAAACAAATCAATTGCTATAATTTATAATTTTAAATCCCAAGTCCTGAAAAAATCAATTGCTGTATTGGATATAAAAATATAAATGTCAAAAATAAATGTCAAAGTATAAAATGACCACATTTAGTTATTCATGCCAAAGAAAACTGTAAAAACCCTTTATCATGAGAAGTTTTGCATGAAAGTTACAGCTGCAAAATGAAATGTTTTCTCAGTAATTTCAAAGTGAAACATCAATATATGATTGAATCTTGTTCTGCTTTGGTGACTATTACAATCATTATGACATAAAAGCAATCCGTGGTGACCATTACATTAAGAATATCATTGCTAATAGATGAGAATTTCCTAAGGAGTAATGATCAAATAGATGGGATGATAAGCTCCCTCAGTTTGTTACTAACCCCTAAAGACAGGATGTTATGGGCTTGGCAATAATGATAAACTTGCTAGCTAATAAAATTAAGAGCTCATTAACTTGGTAAGCAAGATTCCTCTTTTATCACTGTTGTATGAATTAAGTTACAACAGACATGGCTTCCTAACTTATTCCTAATGAGTGAATGTGGATATTGGATATCACTCTTCCTTTAGAGCACACTGATTGAAAATATAATGCTGATGATACTTTTCATGTCAAATTTTTCAAGCATTAGACTCTCACAAAAGATGATCTATATTTGAGTCAATATATACAGCATCATCACCTTTTCTTTCCTGACATCCCCTCTGCTAAAATACATTCATATATAAAAGTCTATCTTTGAAATACACCCCAATCTGCCTACTTTGGCCTGTGATTCCAGTCCAATCTAGCACCTATTTTTCACATGGATTCTTAGCATGGCCTGCAAACTAGTTTTCTTGCTTCCTCTTCTGCCCTCTGTAATACATCTTCCACAAAGCACCTAGAAGGTATTTTTTACCTGCAACAAAACGTTTTAATTTGAACATCTTCAAACATCAAACAAGAATTTTACAATGAACTTCCACACACCAATTACATAGCTTCAATAGTTACCAGCACAATCTCACTTCACCTATGCCCTCACCACTACCACCACCACCACTACCGTTATCACTATTATCTTACTTTTTAAAGTAATTTATTGTGCTGAGTTAAGACTGTTTCACAATACTATATATGATTCAGAGGTACAGGATCACACCTCTTCTGATATTATGTTATCACACCACCCCCACTCCAAGGGCACCCATACTCCCCTACCACAGTAACACTCAAATATCAGGTCATGTCACTCCCCTGGTTTAAACCACCTGGGGCCTCCCAGGATAAGTAACAAACACTGCCTGGGAAGCTGTGTGTGTAGAACAGGCCCTGCTTCCCTCTGCTCAGTACCCACTTAGACCACTCAGGCCTGCTCCCTTTTTTTTTTTTTTTTTTAAGATTTATTTATTTGTTTATTTATACATGCACTGGGTACAGTCAGAAGCGAAGGAGAGTGAGAGAATTCACCAGAGTCAGAGCAGAGAGCAGAGCAGGCAGACTGACGAAGTACACTGCTGAGGGGAGCAGCGGGTGGCAGGAGAGGTTTGTGAGCCATGTGGAACCCTCACCAGGTGGCCAGGGATCGAACCAGCGCTGCAGAGGCCGTAGGCAGCTTCGCAACCCAGCACTCAACTACTGCGCCACTGGGGAGGCCCAGGCCTGCTCTTTATTCCTGGAACCACCAAGGCCACTCCCCACTCCAGGTTTTGCTGAAATGCACTTCTCCCAGAATTTCAAATGCCCAGTGCCTCCACATGCTCAGTTTTGCTTCAACTGCCAGCTCCTGAGCACCTCACTGGCTACAATAACAAAAGCAGTCCCTATACAACCATCATGACCAAGCAATTCACTAGCTCTTCACCCTGGTGTTTTTCTTCAAAGCACTTATCACTATCTAAAATGATCCTTTCCATTAATTTTTAATATGTTTATTGTCTGTATCTCCCACCAGAAACATGATCTGCCTCACATCAGGTACCTGATTTGTCTCACCACCAATGACAATGGTTAGAACTTAGCAGAAGCTAAGTATCTGTTAACTGAACGTTGACTAGCAAAGTATGTGAGTGCATATTAAAATGTATGTTACAAGGCTATATGCAACCTTTAATAAGACAGCAGCACCCCTAAATATTAATTTCAGAAACATGATTCGGAAGAACTGCTTATGTAGCCACCAGGAGCAAATAATTTGCTGTCTGATAAGTAGCGTAGCAATTATAATCTACAAGTATCAACAAAACTAATAAAGTAGCACATTGTTTATTTTGAATATAGCTTTCTGCACAATCATGATCCAAAAAAACTGGGAAATTATGTACAAACAAACAACTGATGTATCAAAATAAGAAATACATATGGAGGGAGGGGAGAGGATAGGTTTGGGGAGGCAACTTTTAGAGCTCTCAATCTGTTTTTCATTCTGGAGAAGATTAACAGAAGTCAAAAAAAGACTTCTACATATTATGTCAAGTCCAATAGATTATTACAAAGTCATTAAACACACTCACACACACACACACACACACACAAAACGTTCTCTTCTCAAGGAAGTGTAAATTGAGGACCTACCCCCATAAGTTTGGGCTGTATTTTACGACATGTTGTCAAAAAAAGAGAAGAGGAAAAAGTACATTTTTATTCAAAACCTGACAAAATTTGCCTTGCTGAGGTGACCAAAATTAGCATCTCCAGTCATTAGAAATGTTAATGGCATGTACTGTTGATATTGGTGGTGAAAAGGGCACTACACCTTTATGGTCACACTTCCCAAAATCCATCACCCCTTCTAACCTGAGAAGAACATTGGACAAATTCATATGGAGACACAGTCTACAAAGCAATCTACCCAGCATTCCTCAAAGTTGTAACAGCCATTAAAAACAATGTAAAGCTAGGCCTCCCTCATGCTGCAAGGGGTTAAGACACAACCTATGAAGCAATTGCCGGCCACTGCAGCACGAGTTCGATACCCAGCCAGGGAGCTACCCACATGGAGCTGCAGGCCTTTCCTGACTCGCCCGCTGCTCCCCTCAGCAGTTTCAGTCGATCTGCCTGTTCTGTTCTCCACTATGTCTCTGGTGAATCCTCTCACCCCTCCCTCCACATCTTGAGCCTATACCCCAGTTCTTGTATGCATAAATAAATAAATCTTTAAAAAAAAAAAAAAAAAAGGTAAAGGGCCTCCCTGGTGGCGCAGCGGTTGAGCGCTGGGTTGCAAAGCTGCCCACAGCCTCTGCAGCACTGTTTCAATCCCCGGCTGCTCCCCGGCCACCGGAGGAGGGTCCCACATGGCGCACAGACCTCTCCTGCCACCCGCTGCTCCCCTCAGCAGTGTACTTCGGTCCTTCTGCCTGCCCTGCTCCCCGCTCTGGCTCTGGTGAATTCTCTCACCTTCCTGTGCTTCTGACTGTACCCAGTGCTTGTATAAATAAAATAAATAAATCTTTCAAAAAAAAACAAGGTAAAGCTGAGAAACTATGACAGACTAGAAGAGGCTATAGAAAACATGATGACTCCAGTTAATAAGGATCTGGAAACAAAAAAAAAGGACATCAGGGAAAAACGAGTAAAATCAGAATAGTGTCAATATAGTAACGTACTAATGGTAATAGTTAATAGTAATGTACTAATAATGTTTCTTCCTTAGTTTGGACAAATGTACCATGATAATGAAAGATGTTTACAACAGGGAAGACTGGGCGTGGTATATATGAGGACACTACTATTCTTGTAGCTTTTCAGTAAGTCTGAAATAGTCACAATTAGTGAAAACTAAGTTTATTTAAAAATCAAGGGAACGCCATATGGAAATGATTTTAAAGATCTTTTTTTATTTATTTGTTCAGGTTGAATTATAGTATGGACAATATGAAATCACTTTTGTGTTAAAAAGACAAAGTGTGTGTGTGTGCATGTATGTACATGTTTTACAAACTTGTACATGCATGAAATTTCCCTTTAAAGGTGAATCTACAACATATATTTGTAAAACACTGCCTCTCAGAAGGGCAACTGGATTATTGGGGTCAAAGCAAGTAAATACTTGTGGATTAAAGAAATGAAAGAAATCAGCATTCCTAACTACTATTTTAAGGTTTAATTTAAAATAATTCACTCTCTTCTATGAAGAGCTCAAGGAGAGGAGTATAGAAAACTAAGGCAAGAGATCAAGCCTTTTTCCAAAAGTCACTGATTGAGACTTTAGGCACAAAACCTTAGTAAATGATAAAGGTCTGACTTGGAACCCCACTTACTTTGGGAGGGAACTAATGGTAAAGGTAAGTTTATCCTGGATGTTTTAATGCCTTTGTCCTAAAACAGGAGCTTGGTATCTTACAACAAAATGCAAAATACTAACTTTAAAAGATAAAAAGCAAAATGTTTTCCTTAGGCCAAATTACTAGGGGAAGTGAAACAGTAATGTTTATATGCAAATGTTATATCCCTGAATTTAAAAATCACTTACATTGATTTTAATATTTTTTCATTTTTTTTCAAATAATTTACATAAAAAGCCATTTGCAGGGAAAAGGGCTAAGTGCTATTTTATTTATTTTTTTTTTTTAAAGATTTGTTTTATTTATTTATACAAGCACTGGGTACAGTCAGAAGTGCGGGAGGGTGAGAGAATTCACCAGAGCCAGAGCGGGGAGCAGAGCAGGCAGAAGGACCGAAGTACACTGCTGAGGGGAGCAGCGGGCGGCAGGAGAGGTCTGCGCGCCATGTGGGACCCTCCTCCGGTGGCCGGGGAGCAGCCGGGGATCGAACCGGCGCTGCAGAGGCAGCGGACAGCTTCACAACCCAGCGTTCAACCGCTGCGCCACCGGGGAGGCCCAAGTGCTATTTTAAAGCATAAAAGAGATTGCTGTAATGAAATGTTGATTATCATAGCAAATTTCATTAAATGTGATATTAAAATCCATATCCAGTGGCTATAGAATTGCATGAATCACCAGCATAGTAAAATAATCAGGAAAAAAAAAGGTTTAGTCCACATGAGTTTTTCCTAGTAAAACCATAACAGCACCTAATTGTCACCACTTCTTTCTCAATGCAAGCTTTTACTTCAACAATTCAGAGTGCAATTTTGCCAGACATCAATACCAAGCTCATAGACATGTATTTTCTACAATCCATCTTTGCCTCTTTGGTACACTGGCAGATCTGTATCAATTTAGTATCCGCATTTTCTCTTCTCTACCTGTAAGATTATTGTGAACAGGGCCTCCCCGCTGGCGCAGCAGATTGAGCTCAGTGCTGTGAAGCTGTCCGCAGCCTCTTCATCACCAGTTCGATTCCTGGCCAGCCAGAGAGATCCCCACATGGCGCAGCAGACCTCTCCTGTCTCGCCCGCTGTTTCCCCTCAGCAGTGTATTTCGGAACTTCTGCCTATTCTGCTCCCTGCTCTGTCTTGGGTGAATTCTCTCACCCTCCTGCACCTCTGGACTGACCCCAGTGCTTGTATAAAAAAAATAAACAAATCGTTAAAAAAAAAAAGATTATTGTGACCAGTTCCTAAGCAAGCCCTTCAGTCTTATTTAATAAACAGCAATGTGAAATTAAAGATGGATAACTGGAAATACAAAATTACTTAGAAGCATTCACATTCATTCATTCGTATATTCACAAGATGGTTTGTTAGCATTTGAAAAACAAAATCTGTAAAGATCAAGAGGAATTTACATAAAACATGACTCCAAAGAATTTAGTCCCAGTAAATTCTGATTACAAAGCTTTAATAATCTTCTAATCAGAGATGACATTCAAGGACAAGAGAGCCAAAGGTACCACAGGCTCAAAGTTACTGATTTATGACAGGCAAAAGTGCAGAATAAAAACTAGTAGTTGAAGAATGCAAAGCCACATGTATGTTTGCTTTAAACAAAAAAAAAAGGCTAAAGTAGTATTTGACTCCATCATGTTTTTATAAGAAATGTTTTATCTGCTCCAACGTTTAATTTCAACACCTACTGCCTGTGAGGTGGGGCCTACCTTTTTATCTAGCAAGATCAAAGCAAAATACCTTCAAAAAATAAAGTTTCTCTGGAAAAGTCACTGCTACAAATAAAAGTACCCCAAAGAATGCAAATATACAATACCAAAAATAAGAGCTGGCTAGGGGGAAAAAAAAAAAAAAACATAATCAAAAGAAAATATTGGCTCTCATTTGATTGCTGGCTTGAGACAAAGCTTGTGAACTCCTCTCCTGGTTGCATAGCAACCAGTCTAAGTAGCAGTTCTAGCCTGTAAGAAATTTCCATGCCAGAACTGTGGAAATAGAAGCTCAGTATATTTTTCAAGGTTAACTTATATTTTCAAAGGGAAAAATGGATGATAGAATGAAAGCCTTTTAGAACCAAACATCTGGGAGGAAGTTCTCTAATGCTTTGAGTGTCTCTGCAATAATCCCTGTAAGTGGCCACCATCTATATTTAAGGAGACAACTCCCATGAGGAAAAGCAAGACTCCAACACTATAGTCAATGCACATTATCACTGAAACAAAATAAACAAGCTCCACATAACCAAACCAAAGGGCCTCCCTGGTAGCCTAGGGGTTAAGTCTCAGTGTTATTACCACTATGTCCTGGGTTCAATGCCTAGCCAGAGAACTAACCCACATATGGCTGGTGCAGCAGACCCCTCCTGTCTCGCCCACTGCTCCCCTTAGCAGTGTATTTCATTAAATCTGCCTGTTCTGCTCCCCACTCTCTCTGGCGAATCCTCTCACCCCCCACACCTCTGACCTACACCCCAGTTCTTCTATGCAAGTCTTTTAAATTAATTTAAACCAAAAAAAAAAAAAAAGAGTGAGTTCAAGAGTTAGAAATTAGTGCATCTTCACTCACTAAGCACCATTATTCACAGTCCACTCTCTATGCCTTTCCCAAGATTGCCATTGAACAACAGAACAAGTTTATTTTAGGTTTTGCTGTCTTAGTTTTTCAGTAAACACATCATTATAACCTAGTTAGTAAACTCCACCATCTTTGAATATGGCTGATGATCAGTACTGTACAAGTCTCTAAAATGAGCAATTCATTTCCGTAGACTCATCTTCCGAACTCGGTAAACATAATCAGTGAACTTACTGGCATCAGCACAAATGATAGACACAGACCAGCTTTCAGACTGTCTTCATCTAGGTTCCACAGAGGAAAAATAAACAATACACATTTGTCGACATAATAAGTCTAGACCCAAATGCTCTTCAAGAAAAGGAAAAGCACATAGAATGAGTCACATGCATTCATGAACGGGTGTTAGTTTCTCATACTTCATTACATATTCTAACCCATTAGTGTTTACTGTCCAGCTCTTCAAGAACAGAGCCTACCTGCTTCTCACAAGGAACTACGTGAATGGGGACATGTGGCACCTCTTAAATGAGTTGGATAATGGGGTATGAAAAAAGCACTGGTGCAAAGGGAGGACTCTAGTCAGAGGTAGGTTAGTTATGGGACTGCACAAGTCACATAAACTGAGCTTCCATTTCTGTATCTATAAAGTTATATTAATAAAAGTTTCTCTGCCCATTTCATATAGAGGATCTAAAAATCAAATAAAATCAAAGTAAAAGAAAGTGGATACAAATTGCTAAATGTTCCTTTGAACTTTATGCAATACTTCCTGCCTCTTCAATCATATTGTAGGGGTGTGCTGCTGACACTCATTATCCCAAGTTCCAAATTAATAGTATAGAGTGACATATTCTGATAATATGTACATAAACAACTGCCTGAGAAAACACAAAGCAGTACTAAATTCAGTGCTATCTATTTTTTTAAAGGTTTATTTATTTATGTATACAAGAACTGGGGTACAGGCCAGAGGTGTGGAGGGTGAAAGGATTCACCAGAGACAGAGCGGGGAACAGAACAGGTAAATTGACTGAAATACACTGCTGAGGGGAGCAGCGGATAAGACAGGAGAGAGGTCTGCTGCGCCATGTGGGTATCTCCCTGGTTGGGGATCGAACTCATGCTGCAGTGGCTGTGGACAGCGTCATAGGTTGCATCTTCACCCCTTGTGCTACTAGGGAGGCCCTCAGTGCTATCTATAGACAGACAGCAATATGAACAATTAAGAGCAACATAAAAATATATTTCCTGATTTTTCAAATAATGCATTTCTAATATAAATAAATCAGGTTGGGGACCATTTTCTTTTGGAAAAATGATAACAGTAAAACACTAAGAATAATTTTTAAATTTTACTCAAATTAAATGGCCTCATGAGATGATTTTTAAAAGTACACGTCATTCTTTCCAAAACATATATTCTTCTAGAGAGAAAAGCCTTCCTTCATTTGGAGATTCAAATAAGAAGTTTTCATTAAAAAAGTATGCTTTGTATATAAAATTCACTCATCTGTCGAGCAAAATTGAAAGAACACTTGTCAGCTTTACGTGTAGGAGATTATGTCTAATAGCTGATTAATGGAAGGGTAAACTGCTAGACTTGTACTCACTACCTGTTACCCTTTGTTTGGGCATATTTAATATCATTTTCAAAAACAGTTGGGTACACTTAAAAAGGCAGCAGGGAGGAAAGACCATCTTCAACAGGAAGCACAGAATTTACAGATAAGAGAAGAGCAATATAAGACGGAACAGCGCCTACTTAGCCAAAAAATGTTTTTTTCTACAGCTGTAAGCCTTGACCTGCCACATGAGTCATGACAGTTTCCTGCATGATTTCAAAAGCATCACCTACGTCATAGTAAATGTTGTGCTGGAATCATCAATAGCTTAGTCTACTAGCAAAATGTGACTCTCAACTCACTACACCCCAGATCCGGCAGGAAGAACACTTGCACATAACAGATGTATGGAATGCACCCAACAAGCTGTTGTATATTGAGTTCAAGTTTTATCTTCTGCAGAGGTATCAGGGAAATGAAAGAGCTTAATCTTTGAGACACAACACATATATAGAATTGTAAAGGAAATCAAATCTTTATGTGAACAATGGCTTATTTAATCAGTTTTTCATATATACACATGAAATATATGTATATCACATTCACTGAGCTCATATAAAATAAAAACATACTTTCCCAGCCAAGATATATAGGAATAATATTTTCACAGTGATGCTCTGTGCTAGGCCCTGTAATGGGGGTTATAAAAAATTCTATGAGGCAGGTATCATATCTGTTGTACACATGATAACCAGAACTCCAAGAAATAAAATAAGTTGCCTAGGGGTACTCAGTGAGGGATAGAACTAAACTTTGAGTCTGCATCAAAATTTGACTCTCACATTTATCTATTTTTCCTTACAACACACAGTCCCACCCTTTCTAATATAAAAAAATAAAAAAAACAAAACTTAGTAACAAGAGAATCCAACCCAGAATACCTAAATCATTGGAAAAGGCTGACGATTGAATCCTGGAAATTTTCTGTTAAAGAGCAGCATATTTACATGCCAGAAGGTTCTAACATATGTTTTATCTATATCATTTCCAACTACCTCTCAGCACACTACTCAGGAATTCTGACAAGGCTGACATCTTAATTGCTGACTCTTTTCTCAGGAGGTTATACATGCCTCAAATTATAGCTCAATATTCAAAACACTGTATGAAAGTTGAAATAAATAAGTGAAGTAAATAACTGTCACCAATATGGTTTTAGTAGTGACAATGCAAAGCTAGCCAATGTAAACCTTTGAGGGGAGGGAAGAGCCAGCTGAGAAGTGAGAGCACCAGGGTAAGTAATGAAGTGTAAGGTTGTACCCCCAAATCAGAAAAAAAGTTGTCGAGAACTTAATGGCTGAGAGGAATCCAGCCTCACACAGTTCTTGTTCTCAGTAGCAGTTACCTCCTGAATTCCTTGGGTGTGACCAGTTAGGGTCAGTACATCAAATATCATACCTGGGAAACTCTGAACAATTTTCCTGGTTTCCCTCACTCGGAATCAAATGTGCCCACAGATAGCATAGTCCTCGAAGAACATGATTTGGGGGATCAATTTGTTCTGAGTCCAAATCAGAGCTCTGCTATTTACCAAATAGTGAGTTCAGTTCCTTTATCTGTAAATTAGGGGTAAATAAACCACCTCCCAAAGTCATTGGAGAATTCAATGCATTAACACCAATATGGCCATTCAATACTTATTAGTTCTTTTTTCTTTTGCTATACCATCTGAAGTATTACCATTTAACAATTACTTATAGGCTTGGATGCTACCATCAGCAATATAAGGACTTTTTTTTTCTCTTTCTTGAATCAAGAAGGAATGCATGTAGTGTCCTATTTTCTTTCTGACCTGATACAGAATCACTTTTCATTTCAATAACTTCTTGACTTGGGAGCTACAGACTGAGCAATGGTTGACATGCATTATATTCTATCCTAAGGAAAGAAACCTATCATTATAATTTAAAGTAAATAGTATTTATCACATTGAAGATCCTCCCCAAGTCCTCCCCACCAGATGATGTAACAAAGTAACTACTATCAAGAGATTCAGCATGAATCTGGAATTATGGAGACTTTGTAGATCTCTTAACTTAAATCACTACATAGATTAAATACATACATGAGTATATGCACACATATTTACTTATACATATATATTGCCTACAGTAATATCTACATAAATATATTTAGCATGGATACTAGAGAGATAGCACACTAGTTTGATGGATAGATGGTAAGATGAATAGATAGTAGATAGATAGATAAATAGACAGATAGACATCACTAAAGATCAAAAAAGGAGAGAGTAACATTCTCAAGTGCTATTTATCTCTTTTGATGCAACTTTTAGAATATCACAGATAGATATGGGTATGTAACAGGTAGGCCAGGGAAGCATCCATAGGAGGGAACTTCCAACATTTTGAAATTGGATTTTTCCAGTTTCCACCACCAAATTCATGTCCACTGCCTCATTATTACACTATTAAAATTTTAAGAGTTATTTTCTAGATTTTTAGCACCATTGTCTTGAAAGAAGATGGACTTAGAATGAGATCAACTAAGGAGAAGTATGGGGCATCTGTATGTTGGTGATGGTAACGGTGGTATTTAGCACTTATCAAACACATATAATACACCAGAAACATTTTTGAGAATGGTATGTTTAATTTAATTCTCATAAAAGTTCTATGAATTACTTATTATTATTTCCCTTAAAAATGACAAAATGGGGACTAAAGCAACTTACAATTCCTAACACAAATGCAGTCTGCTGCACTGCAAACACTAGGCATAACCCTCTGGAAGGAGTTTGTGATGAGGAAACATAATATTACCCAAGTTAGGTTCATATTTTTCATTACCCTAGAGCTTCAGAGTATCAATATCTGTTCTAGAGTCAGTTAAGTCAAGTACACATATTAAATTTTTCAGATGTGATCATGAATTTAGACATGATATGGATAAATACATAACAATGTCTGCCGCAAAGGGAACACCCATGAGAATTTAAAGAAAAGTAGTGAGACCTCCCTGGTGGCACAAGGGGTTAAGACGCAACCTATGAGGCTGTCCACAGCCACTGTCGCATGAGTTTGATCCTTGGCCAGCCAGGGAGCTACCCACATGGTGCAGCAGACCTCTCCTGACTCGTCCACTACTCCCCTCAGCAGTGTGCTTCAGTCAGTCCACCTGTTCTGTTCCCCACTCTGTCTCTGGTGAATCCTCTCACCCCCCACACCTCTCGCCTGTACCCTACTTCTTGTATGCATAAATAAATAAATCTTTTTAAAAATAAAGAAAAATAGTGATATAATATATGACAGTGTCCAGGTAACTTGAAATCTACTTTGCTGCTACAAAGAGAATAATGAACACTGACATCTTATAACATCATGGTCCATAATTACACTCAATTTAAAGTGTAATTTTAATTACACTTTAAAGTGTAATTTTAATTTTAATTACACTCAATTTAGCTGAGAATTAAAACCCCCCTACATCACTCTAGATTACCTTTTCAGCCTTATTCCCCATGCATTTTCTTATTTTTTAAAGATATTTATTTATTTATTTATTTATTTATTTATTTATTTATTTATGCATACAATAGCTGGAGTACAGGCCAGAGGCACAGGAGGGTGAGAGGATTCACCAGAGACAGAGTGGGGAGCAGAACAGGCAGACAGATCGAAAGCACTGATGAGGGGAGCAGCGGGCAACACAGGAGAGTTCTGCCGCACCATGTGGGAATCTCCTTGGCTGGCCAGGAATAGAACACTTGCTTCAGAGGCTGCGGACAGCTTCACAGCACTGCGCTCAACCCGCTGCGCCACCAGGGAGGCCCTCCCCATGCATTTTAGTCATATTTACCGTCTCTTGATTTTCAGATTAAATATATTATCTGAAACTGCCCAGTGCTTTCTAAACATTAACATATTTGAAAATAATTCACCAGTTAACAGTTTCACCATAGTTGGAAAGTAAATGTTTACTAATTTTTCAAGTCAAACTTTGTGAGAATTAAAAGGAAAAGGAACTCTAAAAACATACTTGCCAAAAATGGAGCTAAAGGACCAATAATATTAATACATGAAAACATATAAATTGGCAAGAAAGCATAAATGTCCAAATAAAATAGTGCCCAAAGTACATAGATACACATTCACAAAAGTAGTAGTTAAATGCCTATGAAGTATGAAAAAATTGTTCTGTCTCATTAGTGATCAAAGAAAAACAAGGAAGGATCTCTTCTGTAGAAATTATCTCACTGAGCACAATTTTGATCTCAAAATATTGACTGATCTCCTAATATTGTATTTTTGAAAATAAAACTTTATCACCTGCCAAAATCTTATATCTAGTAACCAATCCAGACTCATACTGCCATCACATTTTTCAAACCAATTTATAGGCAAATATATTACCTCACTACTGACTTAAGTGCAATAAAACTGCAGAAAAATGAATAGATATTTTTTTCCACCTCACGGAGCCAGTAAACAAACAGCATGAGATAGTTTAGGTGAAAACACTGGAGTGGTGGGGGAGAGATTTCAGCCTATTTCTGAAATTTGAAACAACCTTGTAGTGGTTCTGAAAAACAGAGTGGCTATTGAAAAAATAGATTTTCTCAATACAAAAGGTTTCTAGCTAGCATCGATTTGTGAGAGCATCAGATTAACCCTTCTATTTTTGTCTATGAAGTCAGGATTCCAAGTTGTTGTCAATGACTAAGAAATAACTAGACGCTAGTTAACAAATGAGCTCTCATGTAAAAGATGCTTTCTAATATGGATAAGTTAGATATTTTTATAATTATTTTGATTAAGTGACATTATTTATAATTGTCCAAGTATCTCCCTCCCTCTTTCTCTTCCTCCACCTCTCTCTCTCACACACACACACACAAACACACTCTCTCTCTCTCTCTCTCACACACACACACACACACACACACACACACATCTATTTGCATTCCTAACACATTTCTTAAAGGACCAACAATAACACTCTTCTCTTTAGAAAGTGAATCCAAGCAAACACATCTTCCTTGCATGTTAAGGAAAGGTGTTTGAAGTATAATATTCCCAAATGAAAATATAAGTCTCTTCTTCCCAGTGACCACACATCCTTTAAAAGAAGGCCTGCTTGTAAAAGGAAAGAGAAAAGACACATCTGAGTCATCAGTTTGGTACAGGAGCTAAGTGAATGCAGCCTGTACACACGCACTTCTGAACTTCATGTCAGTCAGTCTCCCCATATCAGGACCTTCAGGGCAACATTGTACCTACACTGTGATAGCTCTGATTTGTTCTGGATATAGAATGAAAACAAAATTTTGCAGGCAACAGAAATCATCAGGTATTTTTAGGCAGCCTCAGTGTCATCCATACCCTTAAATTGGACATGAGTCAATTCTGACAGGTCTTAGAATTATGTCCTCAGGATTCAGACTTCACCTGGCACGACACAGCATTGTTCCTGATTACTCATATTCCTCCGTTCAAAGACAAAAGAATTCTACCAGAGAGGCTCATGCTTTCCTTCATCCTTTCTATTAAAGAAATCGAACATTCTGACAGCACACCTATCTATAGATGTCAAGTCACATTTACAAACATCTAAATCAAACGCTTGCTGAGATAGGTCTTTGACATACGAGATTTAAAAAGTGACCTTGGTTTCTTAAATGCTACCATTTGATTCATATTCTATAAAGATACATTATCAGAGCAGTGGGGGAAAGGAGGAAAGAATCAGATCCCATACATAATTGGTTTTCCTTTCTTTTTATTGATGTTCTTCTTAGCTCATTAAACTCAGAATTCATCCCAAGCCACCCCTTCAATTTGTTGACTATGAAGTCATATCACCTCATCTTCTAACCCCAGGAGGACTTTAATATTTTAACTTGATGAGCGGAATCAATAACAAAGATGCGGAAAAGGGATTCTGTGTTACCTCTGAGGTCCTAGCCATCATCTTTCAGGGCAAGTGGGTGGAACCATTAAGTAACTAGAGATGGAAGAACTGGAGTAGGTCCCGAGTGAGTTGCCTTTTTAGAGTGCAGATCTCTGACTTCTGGTATAGTCTTTGAAACTATGACAAGAGAGATAGAAGGCAAACTGAACTGGCAGGTCCATCAGGGTTCCAAAGCACAAAAGCAGCGGAGCTTATACTTTATACCCAAATCAGATAGAAGCCCGAAGAGGAATTCCTAAGACACCAAAAAATGCAAAGTAGAAGAAACCCGTTACCTTGTGGGTAAAAGGCATCAACTGGGAGTCAATCTCAATCACCAACCTAATGAACTCTTGGCGGTGTTAGAGCTTCTAGAGAAATTACGTCAGCCTGGCATTCCCAGTAGCCGCCTAATGTCTTCAACATGCAGGTACAAACTCACCACTTCAGTAAAGACAATATTTAATCTAAATATAAAAGGCTGCTACAGAAGGTGGTATAACCACACTTTCATTCCAAAAAACTGTTAAAATAGCTCAATATTAGTTAAAGAAGATTGGTTTGTGCATAAATATGTAAGCAAAACAGAATCAGCCCTAAATCCACTTATGAATACTTATTTCATCCCTATATAGAATTTCAGATAAATTAATATATTTCAGTCTTTAGATGGGACAACATATCTTTTTGTTCTCTGTGTATTGGTGAAGTTCATGTTTAAATCATTCTGAAATGTTATCTTTTATTAACTTGGCTTTATTTAAAATTCTAACACATGGTCAGAATATGCTTTTGAACAACTAGAGAATCCTAGAAATAAAGTAGGAATGGAGGAAGTTGACATTATCCATTCCTGCTTTGATTCTGTCATTATTTCAACAACCTCTTAAGATTTTTATTTATCCAACTATACAAAATGAGAGTCTTGAATGAGAACAATCAAAACCCATCTTAGCTTTAAAATTACAAAGCTCTCTTTTCAACTCCCTGTGTAGCCACTAACTACATTTATGCTCCAGGTCCAATCATTTAACATGACTCAATTTTTTTAGTTTAGCAAATTAAGATCATTCTACTTTGTCCCATAAAATCATAGAAAAGAAAAATACTCTGAAAATACAAAAGTTCTTCAAGAGGTCAGGCCTATTCTACATGGGTAAGATGAAATCTTGTTTAAGAATCAGAGGACTCTGGTTTTACTTTATCACTGGCGACACAAATAACAACAACCAGCAACATTACAACATTCTGCAGAGCTGGGACCCTGCTGGTGACAAAATTAGAATCACCTACTGAACTAATGTAAAAATCTACATTATCATTCTTATGAGCAGTTTGTGAGAGACTACATTATCACTCCTGCAAGCAGTTGGTGATAAAAAAAATTAGTATTACCCTTCTATTCCACTGAACAGTAACAATAAAATAAGATCAATGAAGGGTGATAACTGAAGTATAGTTACATTTCAGAGGATTAAGATGATATGTGTTAAAGAAGCAAAATAAAGATTCCATAGATAGGGAAAATAATTATAAGTTAATAATTATTGGGTTTGTCATATGAAATAGCTGATGATTAATGATTTTTGATATGCCAAAAGAGCAATTTCACATAATTCCACCTAAAAAAATAATCTACAAGTACCAGTGCAGAAGTTATCCAAAAAAAAACTAAACCACAATAAGTGCATTATATTATTTGATAAGTATTGAGCCCTTATTATGTCAAGTTAAATGTTTTATCTCAATAAATTCTCACAAGCCTAAGAGATAAGTATTAATCTATTTCCATATGAGGAAAACAAGGTATAGAGTGATTCAGTGCTTTGCCTAAAGCATGAGGTCAAATAGAGTTGACAAACAAGTGCAATCTGTCCTAACCCTGACAATTAGCCTGCCAGTCAAAAAGAATAGGTACCTCCCAAACTAAAGGCAGAAAATAAACAGCAACTGTTTTGAGAATATGGAAAGATGGATGGTGGGGACTCCAGGATGAGTCCCTGAGAGGGAGAGAGGGGAAGCACTGACTCATCACTGTTAGAGGAAAGGCTGCCAGTGTGCCTCTCCAAGCAGAAAACCCCAAGGGGAAACAGACACATGTGGTTATCACAGCTAAAAGCCTTTCACTGTTACAATCATCAAACTGACTCTCTTTGTTTAATCCAGAGCTAGAAGCAAATGACTGATCATAACTGGACTTTCTTGTAGACTGTTCTAACAGGAGAGAACATACTCATGTGCTAAGCATTTGGTTTTCACGGCATCATAAATGGAGAAATGGAGGCTGCCCATGGTCTGCAGGATACATGGCTACTTACAGATGTGATAAAAATCAAACCTTCTGGGCCTCCCTAGTGGCGCAAGGGTTAAGACGCAGCCCGTGAGGCTGTCCACAGCCTCTGCACACTGAGCTCAATCCCCAGCCGGCCAGTGAACAACCTACATGGAGCAGCAGACCTCTCCTGTCTCACCCACTGCTCCCCTCAGCAGTGTACTTCAGTCAGTCTGCCTGTTTTATTCCCCACTCTGTTTCCGGTGAATCCTCTCACTCCTCCCACCTCCCCCCACCTCTGTCCTGTACCCCAGCTCTTGTATGCATAATAAATAAATCTTTAAAAAAAAAATCAAGCCTCCTACTGCACAACTGAAAACCAGATGTGGAACACAGTAAACAACTGGAAGGTACCATCCTATTGTGAACATGGGTCAGGTGACCAAGTACCCCAGCTGGCAAACATGAAAAGTCTTCAAATTGTCCACTCATTTAACAAAATAAGAAACTGATTAAAATGCAGCATCTCATATAAATAATTCATTTGAATCCATGCTTATAAAATTATAACAAAGATAATGTATTTTTGTTTAGTTGCATTAATTTTCTTTACCTTTCTAGAGCTTTGTGAGTAGTAGGATCCATAGTCACCCTAAAAACAAAGAAACATTAAGCACATATGAAAAAACTTCATACATTTACCGTGAGGGCACTTTAAAAATGTTTATTAAAAGACTTAAATACTTAGGAAGTGTCTTAAAGGGGACACAAAGTAAAAGGAACTATGATGAGTAAGAAAAGTCTGCAGGAAATGCTTAGATAACTACTCAATAAAGAAAAGCTGTGAAGTTTGCCCACCAAATAAAAGGCAGCAATAAACTGAATAGATTTTTTTAAAGATTTATTTATTTACGCATATAAGAGTTGTGGTAAGGCCAGAGATATGGAAGGTGAGAGGACCCACCAGAGACAGAGTGGGGAACAGAACAGGCAGACTGACTGAAATACACTGCCTAGGGGAGCAGCGGGTGAGACAGGAGAGGTCTGCTGTGACATGTGGGTAGCTCCCTGGCCGGGGATCAAACTTGTGCTACAGAGGCGGTGCATAGCTTCACAGTGCTGTGCTTAACCCCTTGCACCACCAGCGTGGCCCTCAAAATAATTTTTAAGCTGAACTTGTATAAAACTGAACACAGATATCCTTGTCTTTAAGCTGATTTATATATAACAGTTTCTGGGTTCTTATTGCTAATGTTGATAGTCTTACTGAAAAAGAGGTAGTTTTTTTAATATTGAAAAACTGTCCTATTCTTAGTTAGTTGACATTATATTTTATCTCCACCTCAGAGAGGAAAATGAATTTTAAAGAGGTAACATTAATTATCATACATGGACACATAGTAGGGCTTGAATACACACCTGAATTTTATGGTTCTAGTGCCTTTTATTTTTGATGCAGCCATGCTACTTCACTGCAACATAATTTCCAACCCAATAGTAGGTGTTGCCACAAATTTAGCCAAAGTCAGATCTTATAAAACATCTTCTAATAAAAAATAATGTCATAAAGTATGTCTAATTTTTCAGCTGATTTAAAGCAAGGTAGATCATCTATTATTACCTGCAGAAATGATTCAATATTCATCTGTTTCTATGGGAAAGTGAATTTAGTAGGCGATACATAGGCAAGGCTGGGACTTCTCCCTTGAGATCGCTTAGGCAAAGAGAAAAAGAACTTCAATAGCTTTGAGCCACTTGGGGACATGAACACTGAGTCAGAAAGCTTTGAAGCAAAACAGAAACTCTTTTTTTAAAAGGTTTATTTATTCATGCATACAAGAACTGGGGTATAGACCAGAGGTATGGGGTGAGGGTGAGAGGATTCACCAGAGACAGAATGGGGAGCAGAACAGGCAGATCCACTGAAACACACTGCTGAGGGGAGCAGTGGGCAAGACAGGAGAGGTCTGCTGCATCATGTGGGATATCTCCCTGGCTGGGGATGGAACTCATGTTGCAGCGGCTACTGATAGCTTGATAGCTTGATAGCGCTGTGTCTTTAACCCCTGCACCACCAGGGAGGCCTTCAAAACAGAAACTATTGAAGAAAGAGGACTGGGAGTCAACAGATGAGCTGGAGATGGTGATAGAAAGCAGGGTAGAAAGTCAGAGAAGACAGTATCCTTCTAATCTCCTGTCCTCCTCCATCACCACAGGATCATCAGGGTTGGGTGTGTAAGTCAGAGATCAGGCCCATCTGCTTTCCCTTCACGGCCACCAGCCAAGCTCTGATCTGAATACTCCTGCACACTCTGGTGTACTGCATTTTGGAAAGGCAAATTTTCCTTTCATTGGCTTGATCCAAAAAAAAAAGTCTTTCTCTGCTGATGTAGGATAGTTTAAATTTAGCAACTGCTGAATAAATTGACTGGAAATAAAAACTACAAATAAGAACTAAGTGGTGGTTTCAAAAAGACTCAATCAAAATTGACCCTATAGTTTCCTAGAAGGTAATTATACAGGTCAAACTTCTTTTTCTAGGTCAGTTCTGCCCTCTTCTGGAAGAGTCCCTTTATAGGCCAAATTTCTCCACTTTCTCTAACAGGAATCCCAAATGCTGGCCCTCCCAAACCTCTCTGAACTCTTTTACCTTATTCTCCCCAGAAGAGGCCTGAAATCTTAGGAACACCTCCTCAGGATGACAGAGGTTTGACAAAACTCACCCTCACCCAACCTTTTCTGATAACCAGCTTCACACCAAAACTCTCTCTTCCCTTAACCAGTCCTCAACCCATCCCAATTCCTCTGCCCCGGTTCTCATTCTGCCAAAAAATTCAAAATCATATGCTGTGAGCTTAAGTAATATGTTTAAATTGAATTTAAGTTATTGTATTAAATTTAGGAGAACAGAACTTAACGGAAAATATCCCATCTCCTTTGCTCTGCTCATAGCCCTAGTCAGATGTCCATGGTTCTCAGAGAAACAAACATGTTTAGATCTTCACCCTTGTGTTGACTTTAATAGAAATAAAAAGCACAATTATGTGCCCAGGATTTCACATGTTACATGATTGGGACTCTAAAACAACTCTATAAAACAGCAGCAGGGTGGACAATGTCATTATTAATTTATAAAAGAGGTAAAGTGATAAGGACATAACCAAATTATCTACAGCTCTATGCTTATTAATTGGCTGTCACAAGACTTGAACCCAGGATTTCTACTGTCAAATACAAAATTCTTCCTGTTTCCTAAAACTGACTTCCACAGTCTCTAGACCATTAGTCACTAATTTTTTTATAACTTCGATTAGAGCCACATAGGCAATCATAGTTCACTTCTCAGCAACTGTCTCCAACAAGACAATTCTGACGTCCAAGTTATTTACTTTGAAACTGTGATATGCAATGAATGTCTATTTCTTGACTGAATAATCTCAAAGTAACAAGCAAGGAAATACAATTACAACCACGTGTGAGTTTATAAAAGCAGGATTGGGGTTATTATATTGTAAATGTAAACTAATAAAGACTGAATATCATTAATAGTAACTATAAACTATGTTATGAATGGTTACTATCAAAAAATGACTATATTTCCAAAGAGATCATAAATTTGTAACTTTTTCAGGTCTGACAAGTTTCTTACATGTCCAGCTAGTCAACATCTACTATAATTATTCTGCCCATGATTCAAAATGCATACCCATCAAAATGTTATTTATAGTGATATGAAAATCAATTGTAACTGTGTCAGTACCATCAATATAAAACAGTAAGAAATAGTCCATTTTAGTGCTTACTATGTGTCAGGTACTACTCTAAAGGCTTTACAAATCTACCTCATTCAATCCTAACAAACCCTGAAAAGGTGTTTTTATTATCCCCATTTTATATACAAGGAATCTGAGACACAGAAAGAGCAGGTAATTTCTCCATAATTACATAGTAAATAAGTAACAGGTCTTAGATTGTGTAGCTCCATTGTCCATAGAATTTTAATTACATGAATTTTTTAAAAGACTTTCATTTGATACCAATAATTGGGCATGAATTCAAAACTCTTAAATGTTAACTACTAGAATCAAGGATGATTTCTTGAAACAACACCATTAAGTAAGGGGCCACTCTTTTCTGTTGTTGTTTTTTGTTCTCCCTTGAAATGGTGTTTTTATTTTTATTTTTTTAAGATTTATTTATTTATTTATACAAGCACTGGGTACAGTCAGAAGCGCGGGAGGGTGAGAGAATTCACCAGAGTCAGAGCAGAGAGCAGAGCAGGCAGACTGACAAAGTACACTGCTGAGGGGAGCAGCAGGTGGCAGGAGAGGTCTGCGCACCATATGGGACCCTCACCCAGCCGCCAGAGATGGAACCGGCGCTGCAGAGGCTGCGGACAGCTTCACAGCCCAGCGCTCAACTGCTGCACCACTGGGGAGGCCTGAAATGGTGTTTTTAAATTTAGTAATCATGCTAATCACCAAGACCACTCACTGTTTTGTTTTGGTTTTTGCTATTTCAAATGGTTTAACTCTAAAGTAATACAGAATTCAGGACATTACAGAATTCAGGATAGAATGAAGACTGACAACAAGCATCGGATTCTGAAGTGGGTTTGTTCTGATCTCACAGCTAAGTGAGAAGAATTAAGAGAAGATAAATCTGTATGTGTTGTTTTTTTTTTTTTTTTTTACAAAAGTTTATTCTTAAATGTATAAAAGGCTCTAAGACACTTCATTCTAGCTATCGGTGACAACAGATGTATATAGCAGGGAATTCAGATGTTTTAAGGATAATCATTGCCTCGGGAACAAGGCACAGACTACTTTCTGCCAGATTTCTTAATTCCACCTGCCAGGAGTATTTCTCTGTAGTCTTCACTTTTAGCTCCTGAGATTCTTCTCCTCTTTTTGTTTCTGCTTGAATGTCTTATCTTCTATGTCTACCTTGTTGACCTGCTTCTTGGGCTGCTTCAGGGGCTACTTCTTGCCACCTTCACAGCTGGAAAATGTGCCTACTACTATTGACCACTTATTGTTTTTAAGTGGTCATTTTTTAATAAAGACAAAGAAAACTGATCATGTCTAAAATTAAAATAAATTAACTATATTTCTGGACCTATTGGACATTTCAGATATGCCTAGTACAAAACACATTAATCCTTTAAACAAGATGAAGTACAAATTAGTAGATTATATTAAATTGTAATGTACCGTATCAAAAGCAATATTCAAGCCCAATTCTGTCATCAGAGCCCTACGCTTAGCTTTTCTGTTAAGCTGCTTTCAATCTATTCTATTAAAATAACACCAGCTCTATTAGAGAAAAACAATTTGAGCAAATATTTCCCCACTGCAACCATGCAAGGGAATGCAATGTAATATGTTCACACATATCCACAAATGTACCCACCAATATGTTCAAGAGAAGTGCCTTCAGAATGAAGAAGCACTCCAAAACCCTTCAGGGAAGAGGGGTACTAGAATAGTAAGAACTTTTTAATAAGCAATACTATCTCCCTGACTCATATAGGTAATTAAAATTCTAAATTATTTTGTCCTGAACTTGGTATTCTACTTTTATTTCCTATAGGAAATAAGTCTGTTATAAAGCTCAGAAAATACAGATTTCCAAATATATGTTTCAAATGTACTTGAGTAAACTGAAATATTCAACATTTATAAAATCTTTGCATTAAAGCAGTGAAACAATTTATCACTGACAAACCAACATTCCAGGTCTTCCTGGAGTCATGTGATTTGTTGCTGGTTTGAGAAGCTTAATATCAACCAACTTCTTGAGAAAAGTCATAAATCACTTGTTGAACTTATCAATAGATCAACTAATGAACTTAGTATAAACTACTAAAAAATTCCCAGTGGCACAATTATCACTAGCAACTTGTAACTAGTTCAAAAATTTTTGATATCATCTATTCTTTTTTCTCCAATATGATATTCAAACAATAAAACCGAACTCTGGTAAAAAACAAAGACTACTACTGCTACTCACAGGTAATGGATTTGGTCCATTTGTTCAATTGATGTATAATAGGAACTCAAAGCATGAATATTTAACACAGGCAACAAATATGTTTGATTACTGGCCTAGAGTAATAATGCAAGATCAAACAAATGCAGCAAAAGATGGCAAATTTTACTTAATCTAGTAGTCATCTATCACATCATGCTGAAAAGTGCAAATACTAGAGTAGCCAAATCTGAAATATACTTCAATTTCCTCATCTACGATGTAATAATGATTTTGTTGCTACTCAAAGGGTAAAGATTAAATGAAGTTATAGATGTAGTGTCCTTAGCACAATATAATGGCTCAATATTTTTTTTTTTTTTTGCTCAATAAATATTAACTGCTTCAGACAGTATCCATTTAGCTCTCCTGCTTCACAGACATATTAAGGGAATTAATAAATGGAGATTAACTAAACTAACAAAAAATGTGCCTCAAGGTTTTAAAAATCTCTTCTAGGGGAGAAATAAGGTCATAGGGTACTTCTATATCATTTGATACTGTATTTCCAGCACCTAAAATAGTGTTGGCTAAATTCATGCTCATTAAATGCTTATTGAATTATTATATGAATTCATTAAAATTCATTAAAAGGAGTTGTCTCTCATTGTAAGGCCTATTAGAAATACAGCAGGAAAGAGAGAAAAGCCCTCTAGGAGTAGAGGGCCTAGAACTGAAGCTAAATGAATTCTACAAGATTATTTTCACAGTGAGACCAAAAGCACCCAATCAGATCTTTAGGTTAGATTCCCCCAAATCACTGATCTACCTGTTATGCCAAGAGTTGCACACTGACCAGGGACCACAAAGCCAGTGTTTACCTACTCATGTGAATTCAGTTCTTCAAAACACAACTAAATCTTTAAAAGAAGCTCCCTAGCCACCTAGCCTATAACGAAGACTTACTACCTATATCATCTATTTGCCATTTAAATGCAATAGAGACACTACCATTTTAAGGAGTTTGTTCTAGTGACATTAAATAAATTTATTTATTATTTCTGACAATAAAGAAAGTTTGAATACCTTTAATTCCTTGATCTCTTCTTTCCCTGTGCGCACATATCAATGCCCCAATCAAAGATGGAGACTGTTTCTTCTCCCCTTGGACTTTTGTCTTGACAATAAATCACAGAGTAAGTGATGCTATGCCAAGTGCGGTCCTGGCCTTTGGAAGGACCGGCAGGCTTTGCTTCCTGCCTCTGGTCACCCTAAGTCACCATGTAAAACAATTTAGACCAGGGGCCTCCCCGGTGGCGCAGCGGTTGAGCGCTGGGTTGCGAAGCTGCCCGCAGCCTCTGCTGTGCCAGTTTGATCCCTGGCCACCGGGCGAGGGCCCCACATGGCGCGCAGACCTCTCCTGCTGCCCGCTGCTCCCCTCAGCAGTAAACTTCGGTCGTTCTGCTCCCGGCTCCGGCTCTGGCTCTGGTGAATTCTCTTACCCTCCCACACTTCTGACTGTACCTAGTGTGTATAAATAAATAAGTCTTTTTTTTTTTTTTTGAGAAAAACTATATTTAAAAAAAAAAAAAAAAAAAACAATTTAGACCACTCTTCTGAGACAGAGGCCACAAGGCAGAGCACTCAAGCACCAGGCATGTGAGTGGAGAGTCACCGAGAGCTCAGAGCAATTGGGCAAGAGAGAGCCTTGGAGCCATGAGACATAATACAGTGTCATTTACGCCATTATGTTGTGGGGTGGTTTGCTAGGAAGCAGTAGATACCTGAACTTCAGGACAATAAACACAATTCAACTAAATCATTTTCCCTAGGCAATATGATCCTCCCAAGATAATAGAGGTCAGCAGGAAGAAGCATAATTAAAATCCCCCAAAAGAGCTGGAGAACATTTTGCTATCTGGCTATAGATTATCAAAATAAGTTTATTTTCCAAAGTACCTAATTTATATGTAAGGGCCAACTAATAATGTGCTCAATCAGGTCTCTGATTACACCTGGCTTATTCTTCCCCCTCAATTCTATCTCCATTTTTACAGCCTATTAATATCTTCACTCTAATCCTGATTGATAAGATTGCTGGCAAACTCAGCTTGGTGTTATCTGCAATCACACTAGAAGATAACACACATACACGTGGATATGCACAAATTAATCTCTTTGTGATTAATTTTGCTACATTAAAAAATTTCAGGGCTTCCCCTGGTGGCGCAGCAGTTGAACGCTGGGCTGCGAAGCTGCCCGCAGCCTCTGCAGCGCCGGTTCGAGCCCCAAGCACCGGCGAGGGGCCCACATGGCGAGCAGACCTCTCCAGCCACCTGCTGCTCCCCTCAGCAGTGTACTTCAGTCCTTCTGCCTGTTCTGCTCCCCGCTCTGGCTCTGGTGAATTCTCTCACCCTCCAGCACTTCTGACTGTACCCAGTGCTTGTATAAATAAATAAATAAATCTTTTTAAAAAATTTAAAAAAGGTAGTGTATTTAAAAAAATAATTTTCAAAGGAATCCAAAGTTCTTATAAAAATATGACATTTAGTTTCTAAAAAAAGAATGTATTCATTAAAATGTTGCCTGATACATAAACAGATATTTTTTAAATGGTGAATAAATGAATAAGCAAGGCGTACCATTCAAAGTGTACAATGGCTGCCACATTTTGTATGTGTACCTGTTACAGAAAAATAGAAGTTTTAACCATCTTTTGAACCATGAACCCCTTCAGCAGACTGATGAAGCCTCTGGAGCTCTTTGAAATAATGCTTATAAAGACATAAAATTAAAAGAGGGCTACAAAGGAAAGCAAACATAGCAAAATACAGTAACCAAAATGTTCTTTTAAAAAAAAAATTTTATTCAAGAACCAGGGTACAGGCCAGATGTGTGGGAGGGTGAGAGGATTCACCAGAGACAGAGCAGGAAACAGAACAGGCAGACTAACGAAATACACTGCTGAGGGGAGCAGTGGGCGAGACAGGAGAGGTCTGCTGTGGAACCCTTGACGGACGGCCGGGATAGAACCTACACTGCAGAGGCTGCAGACAGTTTCACAGTGCCGTGCTCAACAGCCTGCGCCACCAGGTGAGGCCCCAAAATGTTCTTAAAAACAAGTTAAGGATAGGGACCTCCCTGGTGGCACAGGCGGTTGAGCGCCGCAATGTGAAGCTGTCCACAGCCTCTGCAGCACGGGTTTGATCCCGGCCGGCTGGCCACGAAAATCCCATATGGCAAGGCAGACCTTTCCTGTATCGCCCACTGCTCCCCTCAGTGGTGTATTTCATCAGTCTGCCTGTTCTGTTCCCCGCTCTGTCTCTGGTGAATCCTCTCACCCTCTCGCGCATCTGGTCTGTACCCCAGCTCTTGTATAAATAAAAAATAAATCTTAAAAAAAAACAAAACAAGTTAAGGATAAAATAAGTGCCTCTCGGGCCTCCCCGGTGGCGCAGCGGTTAAGTGCTGGTTGAGGCTGCCCGCAGCCTCTGCAGCGCCAGTTCGATCCCTGGCCTCCAGGCGAGGGTCCACATGGCATGCAGACCTCTCCTGTCGCCCGCTGCTCCCCTCAGCAGTGTACCTTGTCAATCTGCCTGCTCTACTCTTCCCTCTGGCTCTGGTGAATTCTCTCACCCTCCCGCGCTACTGACTGTACCCAGTGCTTGCATAAATAAATAAATAAATTTATATAAAAAAAAAAGTGCCTCTTTTTTAATCATTAAATTATAATGATATAGTGATAGGTCTCATAAGAACCATAATTTTTGAGGTGTTTAGAGCCATGAGAGATATAGAATTTCAAGATATCTTCTTGAAATAATATGTGAATCTGTATACTTTTACTGTAAAGAGTATAAATATGATAGGAAATTATGACATGATAGGAAAGCATTCATTACTGACGATAATAACAAAGTTACAGGTACTATTAATACCACTGTGGTTTGTGACAAATAATTATAATGCAAGAAAAAGCTAAATTCTGACTTACAGTTTACTGAAATGAAGTAATTTTTTTCCCCATCCAAATTCAAAGGCCTTGTAAATTATGCCAAGAGCCAGTTGACTGAAATCCCCTGTAGTAAAGCACTGGGCATGTCTATTGTTAATTATACTGCATTCACAGATCAAAACACTGAACCTTGTTGCCTGGGAGATACTAGTCTCCTACTAGAGTTTAAAAGGTAAGAAGAATCACTGTTTTTTAAAGATAGTGGGAGTGGTGCTAAGAGATATAGCTGGGCAGGGTTACACATTATAAAAGCCATGGGGATCACATGTCTAGTGAAAATTATAGTGTGATACTCAAACACAAATAACAGCGTGCAGTCAGACTTAGAACTGACTACAAAGAACCAAGATGTTGACAAAATGGTTTCAAGACATCCACACAGAGATAAAAGTGGACCCAGGAGATTGTAGGAGGGAAATAAAAACCTGGAAAGGATAGGACAGAGGAGAGCAGAGTCAGGTAAGGCAGTGCAATATATAATAATAATAACAAATTCTATTCATCTATCTTCTGCCATTAAAAAAAAAAAACACTTTAGGGCTTCCCCGGTGGCACAGTGGGTTGAGCACAGGGCTGTAGGTCTGTCTGTGGCCTCTGCAGTGAGGGTTCGATTCCCCACTGGCCAGGGAGATACCCACATGGAGCAGTGGGCTTCTACTGTCTCGCCCGCTGCTCTTCTCAGTGTATATCAGTACATGTGCCTGTTCTGCTCCTCACTCTGTTTCTGGTGAATCCTCTCACCCTTCCACGCCTCTGGCCTGTACCCCAGCTATTGTACAAATAAAAATAAAAAATAAATCTTAAAAAAAAAAAAAAACTTATTTTTGTTGCCAAAAATCTATATATAGAGATTGATCAAGTTTAATAAATCCTTTTTCAGTAAGCCAGCTAGCAAATGGAACCAGGTATAGAGTGGAAAATGCCACCAGTGTTATACCAATATCTCACATGTCATTTTATATCTAAAAAACTGAGACAAGCTCATTATTCATGGTATTATTTTTCTGACTTTTCTGACATAAATCTTTGATTTGGTCTGAAGTTCACCCTCTGATCAGCTGTCATCAGCTAGGCGACTGAATCCCAACTGAGATAAAGTATTGGCTAAAATAATGCCTGAGACATAAGTAGATATGACTTCCTGCTTTTCTCCACTTTAATTAACAGACACTTAAATAGCACTTTCTATTGTTAAGTTCCAAAAGTACTTAACAAATGTAAATACATCTCATCACCATGACAACCTATAACATAGTTACTGTTATTTTACCCCCATTATATAAATGAGGAAAATAAGGCCAGAAGAGATTAATTAACTTGTCTAATATCACAGAGCTAGTAATGGATCAAGCCAGGAATCACAATTGACAGTCTAACATCAAAGCCCCTGCTTTTAACCACAGCACTGTTATCTACTGCTCTGAGATCTCCTGTGGCAGAGAAAATGAATGAGCACGATAATACTTTGAATGCATTCTAAACCCTTAATTCACTAAATGCCAAGTATTTCATTTTATTCTTTTCCTAAACTCAATATTCCCATCTTGATAGATAATACCCATTAAATCACTAATCCCCTCATCTGTAGAATTATTTGACACATAAGGACTATGTGTCAAATGCCACTTGTAGATAAACATCATTGTCTAAGAACTCTGTAGCCTGGCAAGTCAAAGTATTTTACTGTCAATTTTACTAGAAGTGACCCTTTGCAAGAGGGCTATTTTATTCAGTAGTATTACAGATTAGAAGATCTTTTTTTTAATGTTTTCTATCAAACCAAATGCAAAATGCAGCTAATAAAAGCACCTTCATTTTACCCTTTCTCTCAGATGCTCCATGATTTTCCAGGATTACAGAACTTGTCAGTTCTCTAAAGTACTAAATTATGACCCCATGAATCTCAGCAGAAGGGGCACTTCCCATCTCCCATGAGAAAATGTTTCAGGGGAAGATTATTGGAGAGCTCTCACACTACACATATACAAGAAACAATAAGAGAGAATCTCAAAATCACACTTCTCCACAATGTCAGAGCAAGGCATGGCAACTCTCTCAGTCTATCCGGGCTGCTATAAGAGAATACCACACACTGGGTGGTTATAAACCACAAACATTTGTCTCTCCTGGTTCTGGAGGTTGGGAAGTCTGAGATCATGGTGCTGGCAGAGTTAGTGTCTGATGAGAGCGTGTTAGCTAGCTCCTAAGTGGCCATATTTTCACTGTATCCTCTCATGGTGGAAGCACTAATCCCATTCCTTTACATGGGACCTAATCACCTCCCAAAGAGCTTACCTCCTAACACAATCCATTGGACATCAGCCTTTAACATGAATTTGGAGGGATACAACTATTCAGACAACAGCAGCAATTAAAAAAAAAAATAAAAGCAGATTACAATTTTTTTCATTCATCTTTTCTTAATCTCTAATATATATACATCTAATTTGCTGGGTTATTACAAGACTTTTTCTCCTTACCCTGTGCTAAAATAATGATGCATCGCAATATCAACGTAAGACTATGGAAGGCTAAATGTAGACAACTGTTTAACATGCTTAACATTGCTAATAAATTTGAAATGAGTACTAAAATGCTGGATATATCAAAATGTTTTCTAATAGTATGTTTAAAATTTCTCTGCAACTAAGGGATTTGCCATTTTACTGAAAATAGTTTCTCCGCCTTTTTATTTCTTTTGAAAAGCTGCATTAGCAGTGAGTCATCAGGTGATTTCCGTTCTTTATGTCTGAGATCCACCGCAAAGACTCCTCCTCATCTTTGTCTTCTCAAATGTACCTGAGCTGCTATTGTTCAAGGTCAAGAAGGAGCCAGTTAAAGCAAAAACTTAGGCTTATTGGAGAAGGATCTTTATGACATAGGAGTTTATGTGCTTGTCAAACAATTAAGGCAATTTAATTTTTAGTATCTCCAGAGATCAGGTTTAAATAGCTGCTAAAAGCTAGCTTTTAGGGCAGCTTTCATTTCTGTTTAATTTATTTGAATAAGGAGTAACAGACATCACATTTAAAATATTTGTTAGAGATAACTAGGATATTAAAATATTCTGTTTGTTTTATTTTTATTATTGGACTCCTAAACAAATATCATTCAGATTCACTATCATCTCCAGCTAGATAATATTGGAAAATATATAATGGCGGGCTGTTGCCATGGAAACTCCTCTACAACTACACGTTTTCTATGGCAACCCAGGCTCCATGGAATACTAATGAAAACCCATAGCAACAGAGAGTTAAAGAGGTGATGTCTGGAAACCAAAATGTTCATGTAACATTTATTACAAATGCTACAGATGCCTTTGTATATTTAACAAACAAAATCAGTGTTCAAAGATGTATTATCAAGAAAATATAAAAAGCCCATTTGAAATATTATCTGAAAAATGAATGCCTGTGGTTCTAAAAGAATCCATATCAATGTACTATTAAATGTGAAAATATGTAACTCATATTTTTGAAATATAGAATAAAAATGGATATCTGTTTTCCCAGTTGCAAAAGACTTATATACCACAATGCAAAGTGAACACTAGAAGCAACTCACATATGCTTTGTTTGGATCTGATTCTTTTCCTAGTTCCTATCTTTTCCAAGAATTCCAGCTATTTAACCTTGATCACGTAGCCTCTAAAAGGCTCAGTTCTCTTTCACAAAGGAATGTTATATGTTAAGGACATTAAAGTCATTATGATTCCTCTTCCCACTTACCAGCATATGAACGTGCCCAAGTCATTTAATCTGAGTGTCAGTTTCTTATCTGAAAAAGGGCATGATATCTGCCTCTTCCTCATTACCAACTTGCTACAAAATGTGCCAAGTTGGATATATATGAGCACTTTGTGGAAAAATTGAATTAAGTGTCTTGGCTATAGAAAAAAGAACTAAAGTGTCCCTCTTTATAATTTTCTTTAACAGCATTGGAGTCAATTGTAAAGATTCATATAAAATATCCATGAACATTCTAACTATTTTGAAGTATAAATATTTATTGCACACCTATTACTCTGTTGTTAGTTGTTAGTGTTACAGAAAAGAACAAGAGGGAAAGATAGGTTCCTGCATTCACAAATCTTATATTCTAGGAGAAAATAAGTAAGTAAACAAAAGATGACAAGGGATTGTGAATGTCCCACAGAGCAAATAAGTAAGAGTGAAAAGATTTATGAGAAAGAGATGTGCTGGGGCCTCCCCGGTGGCACAGAGAGTTGAGCGCAGTGCTGTGAAGCTGTCTGCAGCCTCTGCAGTGTGGGTTCGATTCCTGGCCATCCAGGGAGAAACCCACATGGCGTGGCAGACCTCTCCTGCCTCACCCGCTGCTCCCCTCAGCAGTGTCTTTGGTCTGTCTACCTGTTCTGCTCCCCGCTCTCTCTGGTGAATTCTTTCACCCTCCGGCGCCTCTGACCTGTACCTCTATTCTTGTATAAATAAATAAATCTTTAAAAAAAAAAAAGAAAGAAAGAGATGTGCTAGTTTAGGTTAAGTCGCAAGTCATCCCTTCTGAAGGAAAGAAGGGTATTTTCAGGATGAGAAGGAGCCAGATTGCTATGGGTAAAATGATCATCTTAACAATGTTAATTCTTCCAACCCATGAACAAGAAATATCTCTCCATTTCTTTGTCTTCTTTCATTTTACTTTAACAATGTCTTATAGTTTTTGTTGTGTGGGTTCATATCCTTATGCACACCTAGTTCATTGCAACATTATCTTCAATAGCCAAATGGTGGAAAAAATCTACGAGCCTGGTAATAGATGAATGAATGAAGAAGATATGTTATATATTCACAATGGAATTCTACTCTGCTTAAAAAAAAAGATGAAATCTTGCCATTTATAAAAATATGGATGGAACTGAAGGGGATTATTCTAAGTAAAAAAAGTCAGAAGGAGAAAGAAAAATACAAGACCATTTTTTCAAAAAATAAAAATAAGAAACACTAATACAAAGGGAACTCTATTGGTTAGAGAATCTCATAGCCTATAAACTTATGCAATGGTCATAAACACTTAAGCAAATCTAATCAAATGTATAAGATTCAGTTATAATCCAAAACATTGTCATGACCTGTTCCTTTATATTTTATCTGGTCAATACAATGAAACTTAAGAAGGAAAAAGAAATTGAGCTGGGGTGGAAATGGGTGGTGATGTTCAAGTTCTTGAATTTTCTGGGTAACTGTAGATGATATTTACAAGCATACAACAGGCTAAAAAAGCATCACTGGCAGACCAATGTCCTAAGAGTTCACACCACCTGAAATATCTAGATCTGATTATCTCTACCCTTTCCTAATTTCCAAGTGTTTATTTTCTTTTGAGATGAAAGGCCTTGTCTTCTACTGAATGTTGGCTGCTGTTTTTGCCTAACAAATTTTGCCAATGTTTCCTGCCTTGGGGTCAAATACAAATGAGAACATAATTTAATGTAAGATGAATAAAGAAACAGAACAAGAGTCTCATGAAACTTGAATAAACTCTAGTACTAAATCTAATCTAAATAAGAAATATACATCTCAATTATAATACAGTCTGCATTAAGTTAAATTATAACTACTTGGGGAGTGGTTAGCCACAATTTATTCATTATTCTGTATAACAAGCTATAACAAACTTTATGACTAAAAAACAACGTAGAGTGTTTGAAACTATCTTGGAAGCTTTTGTCTGCTATTGCTGTTTAGGTTTTGTTTGGTAGGGTTGAAACTTCTGAAGGCATACGGTAATTCAGTTTGAAGAAAGAAATAGTACAAGATTGGCAAGTATTCCAACTTTCATTATGATTTATACCAAGTAGAAAAATCAGCAAATAATATGCATGAACCTTTGAATATTAAACAAAGTTCTATTATAATTTTGGGGGATGTCTGAGCATCTCTAGACTTTAATAACCCTGGGTTCATACTTTAGGCACACTACAGTTTCCCTAATTTTCCAACATAAGCAACACAAATACAGCGTTAATGGGAAGAACGCTCATTCAAAATGATACTTATACTGAAATTCTATTCACCTATCTGTAGATGTTGTTCTTTCTGAGACTTACTCAGATTTTACATATTCTGATTTTCCTGTACTTTGAATAAACTCCAGTAACTGGAGTCCCAACACAAATCATATTAGAAACTATTAAAATCTAAGAGCAAAAAATTATATATATATATCTAATAGAAAATGCTATAAAATTAGATAAAATAGCTAGAAGTACAGCAACCTAAGGCCATTCTATTTAAGGACTGGTATACCTAACCTCAGTAACAGTTCTGAATACCAAATCAGTTTATAACTGATTTCATGTCAGTGGCTCCAAATCACAGGACATTTTAAATATGCTCTCAACACAAGTAGTTTTCAAGTTATGAAGAGGTGCAATTTAAGACTCAAAATGTTCCTAGTCATTAAAAAAAATTATTACTATAGTTTATATCTAAAATAGCACACAAAACTATTGCAGCCAAAAATAACTAATATCAGATTAATAGTACTTAAAGAAATATTATCATACACAGGTTCTGAAAGTCTTTTCTCTCATCTACTATCACAAGACAAGTAAAAATGCCATGAACTATGGCAGAAGTAGAAATGGAAGGAATTTGGGGGTGTCTACCCAGGACAGCTCCACTGCTGGTAACTTGAGATCTCTTAAACATTTAGCTTTCATTTAAGCACTTTAACTGCATTCCAAATAAATCATCTCAAGTTTAAATATCTGCTGTGCATCTAAGATAAATGAAAAGTAACCCACTGTTTTCTTCAGAAATTAAGTTGAGGGCCTCCCCGGTGGCGCAGCAGTTGAGCATGGGGCTGCGAGGCTGCCCGCAGCCTCTGCAGCGCCGGTTCAATCCCCGGCCGCCGGCCGCCGGCAAGGGTCCCACATGGCGCGTAGACCTTTCCTGCCGTGCCTGCTGCTCCCCTCAGCAGTGTACTTTGTCAGTCTGCCTGTTCTGCTCCCTGCTCTGGTGGATTCTCTCACCCTCCCATGCTTCTGACTGTACCCAGTGCTTGTATAAATAAATAAATCTTTAAAAAAAAAAAAAAAGAAAGAAAGAAATTAAGTTGATATGTCATGATGAGAAGAAATTAGTCAAAAATCTAGAATTGTGCTTACAAAGGTCTTTGGTAATCTAGAAACTTGGATTACAGAACAGAGAGCAGAATATTACTTTTAACTAGTTAGAAACAGAAACTTAATTCTTTTATTGTTATTATTTTTATTTTTTACTTTTTACATCATTGTTCATTTTTTAAACAATATTTGCTTCCTCCCATTTCCTGAGATGTAGTCCCCGTAGAATTTCTTTCACCAATGCACCCGTGCACCATCACCTTAGTTCCCTAGGCTCCTCCCTCCCTCCCTCTGGTCCCTCTCCCTCCTCCTCCCCTGCAGTATGTCTCTGTTTTATAATTGTCTAAACACAAACTTAATTTTTATATCCAAATCTTTTTTATCTACTCAAGGTCTAGAACTAGTAGATAATGTATTTTCATTTCATTACTCAAGAAGCCAAGGCCCACACAACTAAGAAATTTGACCAAGATCACTCAATATTATTAATCACTCAAAGACTGGTAAATAGGCCTATTTCCAATGACCCAGTTCAACTCTGTTCTTGACATTTTCCCACTTCTTCATTTGTGTGTGATGGCTCAATTTCACTTAAAGGACATGAGTTCTACAGTACAGAATACCTACAGTTTTGCTTTTGTTCTGATGAGGCAGAAAGCCAAGATAACAACCTCACCCCCAAAGAGTCTGAGTTAGAGAGAGACCAGAGAGAACACTATCTAGTACAAAGGGCAGATCTTATGTGCAGCTCAAGGGGCTGCTCCAGGCAAGGCTATGCCTGCCCAGAGTACAAATATACTATTTAGAAGACAAAAAGTCAAGCCTATTGAATTTACAAGTGCAAACAAGGCCCCAACCTACTCTCCAAACAAACAAAGGGTTGCTGTAGTATTAAGAATCTGGGTGCTAACTCTTAGATGAAATAGGGGAAATGGTATGAAAAAAAAAACTTGGGAAAATTTTGTCAGGAAAAAAGAAAAACAAAGCCAATAGAAAGAAGATGAATTTTACTACATATAAGGATTTAACACACCCATGAAATATAAATGCTTAGAATGTGCATCTGACTTACTCAAGACCACACAGAGCCTATTGACAGCTGCTTCTGTCTCCAAATCCTGCCTTACTTCCTATTCCACACTCACTCCAAACACATCCTTAGTACCAGCGAAACCAATCAGTGAATGCCACACAGCTTCACACTTTAAGTATCCTATGAACCCTTCTAACATTTTTTTCTCTCTTTAAGTGTATGAGCAGTTGCTCAGACACAAATAATTAATGATAAATGTTCCTTTGTGGGGTCTTCTTAGGCGGAATTTGATGACCCCTATTAAAATGTATCCTATTCTGCTGTTGTTTGGCTGTAATTCTCCATCACTCATCTAGGAGTACTATGGGGAAAGAGGCTGAACTTTGGTCTTCCTGGCAATGCACATCCTACTGTTATTGCACTCTAATATATGTGCACATAAAGAATAAAACATAATGCTATTGAGGGTGTGGTAAAACGAGCACTCTCATTTAATACCAGTGGAAAATTGGTACAACCTTTCCAGCAAACATTTAGCCACATATTTGTAGAGCATGAACAATCACAAAACCTTTAACACAATAATTCCACTTCAAGAAATATATCACAAAGATAAAGACTGTACATACAATATAAAAATTTACATCCAAGAATATTTAATTTAGCCCTCTTTGAAACTGTGGAAAACTGAAAGAAAGCATAGTATCCTAAAGATAGGGGAAGAGTTACATTATGGATCATCCTCAGCATGGGATAATAAGAAATGAGAGGTAAATGTCATTAGGAAGTTTTTATGATATGATACTAAATTTATCAAAAGAACCCAATTATATAATATTTTTTATTTCTATTTCTACTCTTAAAAGATCAGTTGATATAGGAATTGCCTTTCGGCTATGAACTGAACAAAATATATAAAACAATGTGTTTCAGATGTTGAAAAGTAAGCAGTGCTGAATGAAATATGATCCCAGAGTAAAGGAGGAAATATGAATTCAGTCTACAAATGCCCCACCTTGCTTCCTGGGAATAGTTTCAGGCCACAGTGCAGGAAGAGAGAAGTCAAACATAGCAAAGAATTCTTACTAAGTGGAGGGAACCAACAGCTAGAATCTGTGGGGGTGAGTACAAGAGAGGAGGGACTATACCAAGGGTATGAGATATAAAACAAAGGTTGACTGAATCATTAATGAGCATAGATCTGCACATGCAGGGGTTAAAGTACATGATGAAGGAGAGAACCAACAGGCTAAAAAATTCCTGGACTTACACAGGGCTAAAAACAGTTCATGTTCCCACCAAGCAGAGTGCAGAGATCCTATAATACAAGGGACACTGGGTAGCATTCTTAGGTGGGTCATACCTTAATAGACAAACTAAATTAATACAAGAATAAAAGCCACCATAGACCTGTCCTAGCAAAGATTATCAGAAGCCTCACAGATTAAAGTGATCTGCAAGCTATTAAACTACAAAACAGAAGAAAAAGACCAACACTTTTTAAAGCATATAACAAAATCCAACATACAGCATATTCAATTACTGATCTCTGGTATCTAATAAAAAATTACTGGGCCTCCCTTGGTGGCGCAGCAGTTGAGCGCTTGGCTGCGAGGCTGCCTGCAGCCTCTGCAGTGCCAGTTAGCTCCCTGGCCGCCGGTGAGGGTTCCACAAAAAAAAAAAAAATAACCTAACCTACAAAGAAGCAGAAAAATATGACCCATCACCAGGAGGACAAAACTCAATCAACAGAAGCAGACCTAAAATGACAGAGAAAAGTGATTGGTTCGGCATAAAAAGCATTACTCATTACTGATTATTAAAAAGTAAAATAAAGAAAGAAGATATATCATGGAAACACTAAGGGGGGCAGGAAACAGAGGGAGTAAAGCTAGAGGTGCTCTACTTATAATAAAAAATGGGCCAAGGAATATTATCAGGGATAAAGACAAACATTTTATAATGATAAGGTGTCAATACATTAATAAGATATAATAACCCATAATGAGTATGCATCCACATCAGAGTTTCAAAATACATGATGTAAAAACTTGATAGAACTGAAAGGAAACAGAAAATTCAACCACATAAATAAAACACAAACACAAATGTCATATTCTAAAATGTTATGTCTCTAGATAGTGAGATTGCAGATCACCCTTTTTTTCTTCCTTACACTTATTTTTTTATTTTCAGAATTTACTTCAACAAGCACATAGTAAATGTTAATAATAATGTGTCCTAGGGGTCTCCCTGGTGGCGCAAGGGGTTAAGCAATACACTATGAAGCAATCGCAGCCTCTGCATCCTGCCAGGGAGCAGCCCACATGGCACAGCAGACCTCTCCTGACTCACCCGCTGCTCCCCTCAGCAATGTACTTCGGTCAGTCTGCTTGTTCTATTCCCCACTCTGTCTCTGGTGAATCCTCTCACCCTCCACCCTGCGTCTCTGGCCTGTACCCCACCCTGCATCTCTGGCCTGTACCCCAGCTCTTGTATGCATAAATAAATAAATCTTTTAAAAAAATAATGGGTCCTAGTTCCATCTTGCTTTTGCATCTCAACCCTCCCTTGATCTGGTAACAGAACCCCTATTTTTCCTTCTGGGAACCAATCCTTCAGAGCCCAGTTTCAGCTTGAAAATCTGCCAGATTATCCAGTAGAGCTCAATCCCTCTAGACACAGTGATGAATCCACAAATGGAAAACACAAAGCTAATTAGTCTCCTTGTTCCTGATTAATAAGTATGCTAGAAGATCTTTTTCACTCTCTGAGGACTTAGTAATACTGGACCAACCAAGGGCATCTCTGTCATTCACAGAGAATGCCTTCCTGGGACAAGTCTGCCAGAGGAATTGTGCTGAGGATCAATAAGAAAGAGATACATCCATAGGAGAGGAGGCCCTATTTCCAGCTAAGCCTTCACATATGCCCTCCTGAACCTTTCAGTTACATAAGCCAATTATTTATCTTTTTTGCTTGAGCTAATCTGAGTATGGTTTCTGCCAGAAAAAAAAAAAAAACTGAATAATAACAAAGCAATGTAAAAAGAGCACTTCAACTAACCTCTGTCCTGCTTATCTGTATTTTTCTTTTAAGAAGAGAGTCATGAATAATAAGATGACTTCCCTTTTCCTGACTTTATGACCATCATGCTGGCCATTCTCTTGATAGAAGTTCCCTCAGAAAATAAAACTGCCTGTAGATGAACACATGGCATCAAACGTAAAGAGAACATGGCATCTACCAAAACCAATAAATATTCAAGGTGGATTTTTCTAAATGATATTTCAGCTTTTTAAATATATTTCTACACATTTGTTAATATGTTTTCATATAGCCTGAAACAAGGTTTTTCAAAAATGTTAAGATTTTTTTCCCTCCATATTTCTAGGTAAATAAATATGCCATTAAATAAAAAACAGAAGGTTTTATTCCCTGAACATAATAAGAGAATAATAATCTTTAGACGTACCACATTTCTCTATTAGAAAAAAAAAAAGTAGCAATGAGATTCATGAGTCTAATATTTCCAGACCAGATTTCTTTTAACACTGCAGTTTGGTTGATTAGATTAAAGGCACTACTCTTGGCACTAATTTCTCCTCCAGTTTTACACTGACCACATTCACCCATTCCCTCTCTCCTCAGATTAGAACATGGAAGAGATGGTGTCTCTAACAGGTATGTGTAATTGTGAGTAGCAGGGGGTATTCAGCACTTATTATGCCAACAGACAATTTTTAAAATCAGTAAGAACAACTATCCCAAAAAGCTGGTTTAGAGGGAAAAAAACATGCTCTCAGATTGAGACCTGAACTAGACAGTTTTAGTTTAAAAAAATGAGTCATTGCTGCTCTTCTTTTTTTTTTTTTTTCATTGCTGCTCTTCTTTGGTGTTCAAATTTAGACAGAAAACTTAGGACTATTTTTAGACTGTGGTCTACAGTTGATTAGGATTAAAATTTTATTTACTTTTAAAATAAGGGAGTTTTTAGTGCTAATCACAGGTCCCTAGGACCTGGCTTCCCCGTGGCTCAATCCACTTAGTACTGAGGGCCGGGTAGGGGCAGGATAGGATGGAGGGGCTTAGGGGAGGCTCTGATTTGCCTGGGGTTCTGGCCCCAGGGGTTCTCTGGGCTGCAGAGTAATGGGGATCTAGGGTGGCACGTGCTGCAGTGTCCCTGCGCCCTGGCAGAGCAGGGCAGACTTAGTGAGGAGAAGGCACTGAGAGGTTGAATTCTAGGTCCTTCAGTCTTGAAGTCTCAGTTTTGTCATCTGTAGATAAGACATAATCAAAGCTACTTCACTGGACTGTTGAGAGAATTTAATGAAACTTTGCTTGTAAAGCTCTTTGCTGGAGGGCGCCCTGAAGGCGGGGCCTGCTGGGCACAGAACACCCACTGTCACCCAGGACCATGGGCATCACGAAGATGCCCACGGGGCTGGCTGTCAGTGGAATGCAGACCCTGCACCTTCAGTACCACTTCTGGGTAAAGGACAGGGAGTCACACATAGATGAGACTGGCAGTCCTATTGGCTCATACCCCCATTAGACTTTGACACACCCTGGGTGGGAAAAAGCAACAGAATTGAAGGAATGGACACAGAGGCATCACAGGTTTCAGGGGCTAATGGGAGCAGTGAGACCACAGCAGTCAGACCCTACACCAAGGAAACAAATGCAGAAGATTAGCCTCACTCCATCTGACAGCCATGAGTCCACAGAGAGTGCTATCGGTGAGGCCCTGTGGATGGTGAAAGGGGATGCAACAAAACTCCCACACCCATTTCTGGACACCTCACCTGCCCTTAGGGCAACCAACTACCCCATTCCAGTGAGACCCTACTTTCAGCTTTTCGTCCCACTAGTCCCTGGAAGACACTCCAGAGTGGCCGCAGATTCCCAGAAGTTGTCAACGGATGGATTAAACTCCACATGCCCTCTGAGGAAGTGTTCCCACTCCCTCATCCACTGGAATATCCCCAGCACTGGTCACCCATCCCCCATGGACCCCAAGAAATTTGGCCTTGAGATCCCAGGGCCTCTGCCTCAGGGGATATCTTCCTCAGACCCCTGGTGACTTTCCAAGTTAACCCAGTGTTTCAGTGCCAGGTACCCTCCACTCTGAGGGGCCACCCAGAAACTAAAGCCCTCCTGGAAATGAGTTGATCTTTAGTTCTTTCATTAGCCCTACCCCCATGTGTCCATGGGGTCATAGTGAGGGACACAGTTTCAGATTTTAGCCCTGGTGCAGGGCTGTTGAGGAGACATCTGGCATTTAAGAAGCACTCATGGGGACAATTTCCAGATGTTCCCTGCTTCCCCATGTGTATTTGAGGGTAGGACCTTCAGATGCCATTCTCCAGTCCTCACTTATATCAACGTCAACACAGTGGTCTCTCCCTCCACTTCCTCATCACATTATATTGCCACTGAGTGTAAATAAATGATATGATATGATCACCAACCTGGAGAGTTCCTTCTCCCTCCCTTTAAGCTAAGCTTCCTGCTCAGATTGCCTTTCCAAATGATTCTGGACTTTTCCCAGGCACAGAATGTGGACCACGAGGGAAGCGAGGGTCTGGGTCATATGTGGGTAGATACTGTTTCATTTAAATTGTCATGAGTATACTTATTTTCATGTATTAAATAAATTGGTAGATCATAAAAAATTATAAAATATAGATGATGGGGCTTTTATACAAATATTAAAATGCCTTTTTCATTTAATTTAAAAATGTATCTGGAAATGTGGGCAAGGATACATATAATTTTTATTTACCTAACTTAAAATAAAACAAAAAGCTTTTCCTAACTATATTATTTTTCTAATTTATATTATTTTTATGCCCAGAATTTGAAATCTCCTTTTGTCATGTAATTTATATTGCCTGCAGTTATAGGCTATTACCAAAAAAAAATGTAAAAATTTTTGGTATGTATTCCATTAAAAAATTACTAATCATTAAGCAAACTAAAATTAAAAAGCTCATTTGACACAGTGTAAGAACATAAATATCTAGTAACAATATTCTTACCATAGCTATTGCTCTACTAAGTTAAATAAGTAATGTATGAAAATAAAAGTTAATCTTTAGAAATTGACAAATGTTTCCAAAGTTCCCAATGCATTTATTAAATGTAGTTTAGCATATGTTTATACTAGCATCATCTGTTCCAGGAGTTTTGCAAAGGACTATGATACAACAAAGAGCCAAGTAAAAAGAGCTTACAGTTTAAGAAAGAACACCTGATGATATAAAATGTTTATTAGAGTTGTTTTAAAGGCTCTGAAATAAATGCTCAGGGAAGAAAGTATAAACAGGCAAATGTAGAATAGTACATTGTAATCCCAAGGCCCCAGTGTGGGAAGTTGCTAAAAGTAAGGAAGACAAGGCTTAATGTATATCCCTTGGATTAAGAAAAAGGGAAACCCCTGGTAACCTTAGCAAGAGAGATCTGATGGAGTGATGATGGAAAAGCCAAACTGAAATGGATAGCAGAGTCGATGGTTGGCACAAAGTCTAGACAAGGTCAAGCAATAACACTGAAAGCAGAGGAGAAGCAGGGTAGAAGCAGAACATGAACAATGCAATATAAATTTCCTAAATAAAATTATAATATGTGGCATGGTCACTGGGGTATATCTGATTGGGTTGCACCTATATGTGTGTTTGCAGACAATATAGGACATTATAGGACTATATTTCAAATAGAAACAGAATAACAATAATATATGGGAATCATTTTTGAGCTAAAATACTCATGGATCAAGTAGCTGAGCAATTACAAGTAGCTGAGCATTATGGAAAAGAGAGAAAAAATGGTACAAGGTGTTATTCCTAACCTCAGCATGCTTACTACCTAGTATGCAAAACCTCACATAGCTAAAATAATGTAATACAGAGTATGAGCAAGAAGGAAATTGCTTGCTCAAATTGGTTGTTGATTAAAATATAGTTTTCCCCATGAAATATGAAATCATTTTGCCTTCATACAGTTGCCTTCATACAATTACACCTGTAAAACATTAGCTTTTACAAAGCTTTATTTCAAGTATAACAACACGCTGCCATCTACTGGATGTTCTTTAAATTTTCTTTGACAGTTTTCTGTAAGCAGGCAGATAGTTATAAAAGTACGAAGCCAAGTCCAGATGACTCCTTTCCTTCCCTATGCGCAAGGAGTTTTGGCTCTCTGCATACATTCTTCTTGTGAACTGGAGATTTCTGGCTAACTTTCTTTGCAGAATCACCTAAAATCTTGTTGGCCACAAGACATAGACTCAAGCTACTCCAAAAGTCTCCCATTTATTAGGAGATGGCACTTAACCTCTCAAATGGCCAATTTTCTGGTACACGCAAGCTCAGGAACTCCACAGGGAAGAAAGGCATAGAGCAAGTCAGAACTTGGGCTTTGGTGAGCCCTGCTATCAAAGTGCCACCCACATCACCACCCACCCTTAAGACATAGATTAAAAAGTGCAGTTACAGTTATACAAGAGTTGTTGAGGAGATCGGCTACTATATGCTATTTAACAATAAGGTATTATGCATTTAAATATTTGTTGAGGCTAAATACACACACACATACACAAACACACACACACAAGTACCCCTAGCAAAGGAACACAAAGATACCTTTGGAGGTGATGAATATGTTTATTTCCTGGGCTGGGGTGTTGATAAATGAGTAGAGAAGTTGCTGTGTAGGAAACTAAGCTAATAAGTGACCCTACCTAGTGAACTGTTCAACAATGCTATCTCATCACATCTTTGTTCCCCATTCAACTCAAATAATTTTCACAGTAACTCCTAGGAAAGGTCAAAAACAGTATTTATTTGTATAAATTAGCTCTGAAATAAGATTAATAGTACTGATAGTGTAACAGGGTGGTCCCCAGGAAAGGGGGAGGTTCCCTGCCCCACCCAAGGGAGGGTGGAGCTGAGCAGGGGGAGGAGAAGCTGCAGAAGAGACTGAGGAAGGAAGCAGGATGGAGCCAGAAGGAGACCTGGAGGAGGCGCATGGAGCTTAGAGACATGTGAAAAAAACTGAGCTTGTCTTTTGGTCGTGGACTGGGTGACACAGATGTGGGTGAGACCCATGGGGAGATGACAATGGCAGCTTTTATCTTGATGTTGATTTTGCTCTTTTCCTTCCAGGCTTGTCTGGTTGTTTCTGACCCTTTTCTGTGGGTCCCCACTGGAAGATGCTTTAGACTTGTAGCAGTCTTTAGGGCCTTGTTCTGGGCCGATCCCATATGGATGGACTTTTACCCACGAGGGGACGGGTAACTTTGGGTGCTTGATTTAGAAACTAGATTCTTTGCCTTTCCTGTATTGTTTCCTAATTGTATTAAAGTTCCTTCCCATTAAAGTCTCATATGTTTTGTGTTGATGGGGCGGATGGCAAAACCCATTTAGAATAGGCAGGTTTGCGGGGTTTGGGCTGCCCCTCTCCCTGTCCTATAACAATAGCAGATAAAAAATGTTCTTAGCCAGAAAACACTTTATACATGTTTTAAAGACTAGGACATCAAGATCAGTGGCTCTAGCTTATAACATGGATAAGACCACCAAATTCTAAGGAAAGAAATGCTTCAGCAAAGGCTTCAGTCTGTAAGAATTGCTTATCACAAAAGGTCCAAATATTTAAGGACAGTCACAAAGACATTAATTTGAGAGATTAAGTACACACACAAGAAACACATTTAAGTTTTAAGTAAAATGCAAATGAATTTCTTATCCTAATCCTTTTCAGCAAAGACACTGTGAATTAACATGTGCTTTATTGCTATAAATGCAGCACAGATTAGCCATTTAGATAGACCTTGGAACTAAACTCTGGCTTTAAGTCACAGCTCTGCTATTGTTTAACTGTGTGACCTTGACATATTTCCTATCTTCTCTCTGCCTTGGTTTCATCATTGGTAAAATGGAGATATGATATTATATGTATGTTGTTTTTTGAAAGCTAAATTAATTAAATTTCTAATAGTTTTAAGAATGGTACCTAGCAAATAGTAAGCACTTTGTGCTTAGCAGTTATATGCCCTTAACTGTCCCTTCCATCCTGTCACATACAGGGAAACAAACTTTCAAACCATACTCAGTTAAAAGAGTGTTAATATAAAAACTAGAGAGTGAACCTTATCAAATATAACACTCATTAAGGAAAAAGCATTCAATTTACTGATGACTGTTTCATTCCCACCTGTAATTAAAAAAAGCCTGAGGAATTTTATGGATGAGTTGGCATATAGTGAGTTTAAAGACTAGCATACTATTTGAATTAAAACAAAGAGAGACGATTTAAAAAGTTGTGAAAATGTTCGTGATGAGAGAAAGAACAAATTTGGCCTATACTATAAAAAGCCAAGTGGGAACATGATAGTGTAAAACCTAACAATTAAGGTTAGATTTAGCTCAGTGCCGAAATTCTTCAGAGATTTTTACTGGAGAAGAAAGGCACCTGCTTGTTTCTGTATTTTTGTTTGAGGGGCTTATTCTTTTCTTGGAAAAATGTACAAAAATATAACCTGGGCAAAGAAAGGGGACCAGACAGGTCTCAGTCTGAAGGTTTTGAGACAAGAAGTTTCTAGACGTCAATGCAAAGGCCAGTTCAAATACCAAACAAATAATACAGAAAGATTGGGTAGGAGCTTGTTGTTGTTGTTGTTTTTAAATTGTATTATTTTTACTGAGCCAATATGGGTTTACAATACTGTACGTGATTTAGTGGTGCTGGTTCACATCTCCTGAGATATGTGTTACCACACCCACTAAACAGGAGGTGGAGTCTAGATATGTTCTATAAATGCAAACCTGTATTCATTTGCATTTCCCTAAATCACTAATGTTAAGCATCTTTTCATCTTTATTGACCATTCATATATTTTCATCTCTGTAATATCTGTTGCAATTTGTTGCCACTTGTATTAGGTTCTTTACCTACTTGACTGCTGTTTTGAAATACTCTGGGTATAAGTTAGAGACATATTAAAAATAATTTCCCCCATTTTATATATTATCCTTTTTCTCTTAATGGGGTCTTTTCATGCATTTTGTTTCCAGAGGAATCTTTGCCTACACCAATGTCACAAAGATTTTTCTGTTTTTGCTTGAAATGTTTTATATCATTAGCTTTGACACTTAGGACTACAATTCATTTTAAGTTAATTTTTAAGAATGGCATGAAATAAGAGCTGATGTTAATTTTTTTCCACACAGAATCCCAGTTGTTCCAGTAGTATTTTTTAAAAGATTTTTCTTTCCCCATAAATTGTTCTAGCATTTTTGTTGAAACCTGATAATATGTGTGTGTGTGTGTATGTAAATATATATTTGGTCTCTTTCTGGGTTTTCTGTTCTATTCCACTGATCCATGTCTACCTTTCTCCACTACTATTATGTCTTGATTACCATAATTTTATAGTAATCAGATAAGAAAGCTCCATTTGGTTCTATTTTAAAATAATCTTGGCTATCACACATTGAAATTTTATAGAGATTGTGTTAAAATTATAAATCAGGGCCTCCCTGGCGACGCAAGGGGCTAAACACAGCACCTCTCACCCCCTTCACCTCTGGCCTGTACCCCAGTTCTTGTATGCATAATTAAATAAATCTTTTAAAAAATTGAAGATCAATTTAAAAAAGAAAGTGAAGCATTTCTAACCCATGGGCATATCTCTACACTTATTTAGGTGTTCTTTATTTTTTCAGCAGTTTTTGTACTTTTCTTTCTTTTTTATTTATTTATGCATACAAGAACTGGGGTGTAAACCAGTTCTTGAGAAGATTCACCAGAGACAAAGTGGGGAGCAGAACAGGCATTGAAATACACTGCTGAGGGGAGCAGCGGGCAAGACAGGAGAGGTCTGCTGCGCCATGTGGGTAACTGCCTGGCTGGCCAGGAACCGAACTCATGCTGCAGAGGCTGCAGATAGCTTCACAGTGCTGTGTTTAATCCTTGTACCAACAGGGAGGCTCTCGAGGTAGAGGTTTATTGATGTTACTAATTTTTCAAAGAATCTGTCTTTCATTTCACTGATTTTCCCCTACATTTGTTTTTTTTTTTTTAATAATTCTCAACATTATCATTATTATTTCCTTCCATCTGGATGCTTTGGGTTTAATTTGTTATTCCTTTTATAGTTTCATAAAGTGTGAGCATAGAGCAATTATTTTGGATTTCTTTTCTTTTCTAATATAAACATTTAAATTTATAAATTTCCCTTTATGGACTACTACAGCTGCTGCCTACTACTAGTCTTTTTTTTTTTTAATTTTAATATGTTGTGTTTTATCATCCATATCAAAATGCTCTAAGACATTTATTTTCTGATGGTCTGAGAATGCAGAGAGGAAAATTGCAATAATTTAAGTAAACGGATAATTAACATGTCCAACTAGGCCTTTTATCTCAAATACCAAATGACTTAAGTGAGCTTTGTAGAGATGTTAAACCACATTCAGTCTGCATTCAAATTCCCTTAGTAAAATTTTACAATGCCAAAAGTCTTTCTTGCTGTTTAAAATAAGAGCCATAATTTCATAAGTCAGGCACTGACCAAACCTCCTGACCAAACAAGGAAAGACAACAATCTGGAACTCAGCCATGGACAAGTCTAGGTGCTAACAAATAGCATTCCAGCCTTTTGGAAAGAGCAGGGGATGGTTTCAAGTCAGAAGCATAGCAGTACTTTCTACAGACTGCCATGGTTTAGAGTACTATAGCAAAGGTTCAAACTGGAGCCCTGTAGTTGTATTTTGCTTGATTTATATAATATTAATGGAAAACAAACCCCAAAAAAGGAGTTAATTGCTAGTATCTAAAAACCAGGAGATTTCACATATTCTAGATGTCTAGCTTCTCATGAAAAATAGGAAGAAAGGATACAGCGAGCTGTCATTTCAATGTGACAATAAAACGGAGCTGAGTAGCAGAAAGTGATGATAAACTTTTCAGAATGAATATAAAAAAATTATAATTTTCTTTTGATTTCTTTACTCAAGGATGTTTGTTAGATATTTAATTTCCACATAGTTGGGGCTTTCCTAGCATAACATTGTTGCTGTTATGTCATTATAGTCTGAGAATATATTCTATAAGTTTTCAATCTTTTGAAATCTATTGAAACTTCTTTTTGGTCCAGTATATGGTCTATCTTGGAGAAGATTCTATTTGCACTTGAAAATGAGTATTCTAGGGCCTTCCCGGTGGCACAGTGGTTGAGCGCTGGCTTGCGAGACTGCCCGCAGCCTCTGCAGCGCCGGTTCGATCCCCGGCTTCTCCCCAGCCGCCGGAGGAGGGTCCCGCATGGCGCGCAGACCTCTCCTGCCGCCGGCTGCTCTGCCTGCTCTGCTCCCTGCTCTGGCTCTGGTGAATTCACTCACCCTCCCGCGCTTCTGACTGTACCCAGTGCTTGTATAAATAAATGAATAAATAAATAAGATTAAAAAAAAAAAAGAAAATGAGTATTCTAGAGTTGTATCTAGTTTTCTATAAATATCAGTTAGATCAAGATCATGTTGAGTACTTTCTGATTATCAGTTTCAAAAGCTATGTCTTCAACTACTGTTTTATGTATTTCTGCTTTGAGATTTTGTTTTTTTCTTCTGGTCTTTTTCTGCCAATATAATAGTCTTTAAATGAAACATGGATATTTTATAGAGAGCAATAGTTGATACTTGGTTTCTTTTTTAAACCAGTCTGATAATCTCTCTTTTGGGTGGAGTGTTTTGCTTATTAACATTTAATGTAGGGCCTCCTTCGTGGCACAGCAGGTTAAGCGTAGTGCCGTGAAGCTGTCCGCAGCCTCTGCAGTGAGGGTTCGATTCCTGGCCGGCCAGGGAGAAACCCACATGGTGCAGCAGACCTCTCCTGTCTCACCCTCTGCTCCCCTCAGCAGTGCTTTCAGTCATCTGCCTGTTCTGCTCCCCGCTCTTTTTCTGGTGAATCCTCACAGCCTCCCACGCCTCTGGCCTGTAACCCAGCTCTTTTATAAATAAAATTAAATCTTTGAAAAAAACATTTAATGTGAGCCTCCCCGGTGGTGCAGCGGTTGAGAACTGGGATGTGAAGCTGCCCGCAGCCTCTCCAGCGCCGATTCGATTCCCAGCCGCCACGCAAGGGTCCCACATGGCGCACGACCTCTCCTGCCGCCCATTGCTCCCCTCCAGCAGTGTACTTCGTCAGTCTGCCTAATTCTGCTCTCCGCTCTGGCTCTGGTGAATTCTCTCACCCTCCAATGGTTCTGACTGTACCCAGTGCTTGTATAAATAAAAAAATAAATAAATCTTAAAAAAAAAAAAATTTAATGTAATTATTGACATGATTGTACTAGCTGTACATTTTTAGCATCTGTTAATTTGTTCCATTTATTTTTGGTATTATTGTTCCTGTGCGCCTCCTTCCTGGTTTTTTTCTGTTAAGTCAAATGTATTTTTAAAATTCAATTTTATTTTTGCTGTTGACTTTCTAGCTCTATCTCCACACTATGTGGTTGTTCTAGGAATTAATATATGCATCCTTAAAATACCCCTAATAGTAGCCAATTTTGTATTTATCTAGATAAATGAAACAATTATGCAACACTATATTTGTAAATAACCACCCCTAGACTAATCCTCAGTGCTGTTATCATCATATATTATTGCATGTACATGCATTAGATAGTAGTTTTATGATCACCTATTAATGTAGCATATAAATATATAAACTTGTATTACAAATTAATCATAAAACTAAAGATGTGGTTTCTTAGAAAGTGAAAGAACAAAGCTCAGAAATAATACTGTAATTTCTTGGAATTCCTTTTTCCTTCTACTAAGATAATTTTCTTTGTTTAAAGCATAATTTTTTTACATGATTTTTCATTTTTAAACAATATTTGCTTCCCCCCACCCCCTCAGGTATAGTCCCCATAGGGTTTCCTTCCCCAATGCACCCGTGCACCATCACCTCAGTCCCCTGTGCTCTTTCCTCCCTCCCTCTGATCCCTCTCCCTCCTCCTCCCCTGCAGGATGTCTCTGATTTGTAATTGTCCCTTTTTGCCTTGTTGTATTTTGTACTGTTATTATTTTTTTTACACTGTCTTATTTTGTTCCCCTATATTCCTGCTATAAGTGAAACCATCTGATATTTTTCTTTTTCCTTTTGGCTTATTTCACTGGGCATAATTCCTTCTAGTTCCATCCATGTTGCTGTGAATGGCATGGGTTTATCTTTTTTGATTGCTGAATAATATTCCATTGTGTATATATGCCACATCTTCTTGATCCAGTCATCTATTTTTGGGCATTTGGGAACACGTGAGATTACATCAAACTGAAAAACTTCTGCACAGCAAAGGAGACAGTAACCAAAACAGAGAGACACCCCACTGATTGGGAAAAAAATCTTTGCACTCCGTTCAACTGATAAGGGACTGATCACAAAGAGTTACAAAGAACTCACACAGCTCAACAAAAACAAAATAAACAATCCAGTCAAGAAATGGGCAGAAGAACTTAAAAGACATTTCTCCAAAGAGGAAATGCAAATGGCCAACAGGCATATGAAAAAATGTTCAACATCCCTTATCATCAGGGAAATGTAAATTAAAACCACATTGAGATACCATCTTACACCAGTAAGAATGGCACATATCAAAAAAACAAGCAACAACAAATGTTGGCAAGGATGTGGTGAAAAAGGAACTCTCCTACATTGCTGGTGGGAGTGCAAACTGGTCCAACCACTGTGGAAAGCTGTCTGGAGGTTCCTTGGTCTACTAAAAATAGAGCTTCCATATGACCCGGCAATTCCACTCCTAGAACCCAAAGAACACAAAAACATTGATTCAAAAGAACACCTGTACACCTATGTTTATTGCAGCACTATTTACAATAGGTAAAACCTGGAAACAACCCAAATGCCCAAAAATAAGATAATGTTCTTTATCCAGTCCCTCTGGTCTACAAAAGGCAACATGCCCAGAATGGAGACTATAATAAACTAGTCATTTCTCATTCTAGTTTCTTTTTCCTTTATCTATAAAAAACCTCATTGTTTTCACCTGTCTATTCTATTCTATTCTTTCACCTGTCTTTATTTATGGATACCAATTAATTCCAGGGAAATTCCACCAACTGTTCTATTTTATCTGCTTCTATTGTTTCCTAACTTTGGATCCTGAACTCTCAACACAGTAATGACGTGCTATGCAAGCCTGAAGATTTAAGGGATCCAATGGCCATTTCCTGGATGAATAGTAAAGAATGTTTCCAGGTGCAGTTGCAAGAAAAGGTATCCCAAAAAAGGCTTACGTGAATGACTCCCTGCCACCAGCTGGGAGTCACTGACACCCTTACAACCTTCCATCTGGATGAGATGGGCTACAAAAGCATTATTACCTGGTCAGAATTAAATTTTTTTAGCTGACTCTAGCATGAGTATGTATTTTTATCCACCAAACAAAGCCAGACTAGAATTTGAAAGAGGTCATCCAGTCACAGCCTTAGCTCTAAATTGCTATACTATACAGGCGATCAGGAGTAAGAACCAAAGCTAAAGAGACGATCTTAAATCAATTCAGGAAAATTTCTCAATGAATAGGGACATATACTTTAGCAATATAAATTATAGATAAATTAGGGAAATTATAAACACCCTTTTCACCCCCGCTTTTTTTATCTTTTGAGTTATTTTTGAGAAAAATGAATTTAAAAATAGAGTATTAAGAAAACCAATGACATACTAGACAATCTTAATTGTGTGATTGCCCTGCAATGAAAAGGAAATGTAAAAATGTCTTCAGCTATCCCAGTGATAGATTAAGATACAAAGTTAAATCAGGCATGCTATATATTTGCTATACATTAAAAGGTAAAAAAGTTAAATAACATAGAGTCCATAAAAGAATACTAAGAATACTTCATTATTTTTGCACAAAATTCTGGAGAAAATTGGAAAAACACAAGTTGTATGATCCTAAAACCAAATCCATATAATCTAATTTATTGACAAATACGTTTATTTAAATTTATATATTGTCACCATTTCACATGTACTCTGTTATTCATTAATATAAATATATAGTATACTATTTCCTCAAGCAAGTTGTAATGAGAATTAACATCTTTACCAATTAATACCTTCCACGTGTTTACATCTATGTAAATATCTAAAATAAACCATAAATGCAAGTTACATGTAGATAGAAAACTGTTTTGTTCACTTGATTATCCTGGGTCTCTGGACCAGGGTCTAACATAGAGCTGGTGCTCAAAAAATATTTGTTGAATAGTCGAATATACTTAAAAGTACTGTCAACTTGGCTTTGACAGAAACTTTTAAAACTATTTCAGGACTTGCCTTGAAGTTCTATTCACTTGTCACTTAGATATTTGCAGAACACCTGAGAAGGTTCTTGTGACATATACAAATAAGCCTTACAAAAGATCCTTGAAAAGTCCTAAAGAGCAATCTACTAGGGGAAAGTGAAATAAAATAATGTGAGAGTCCATGCTAATGCCAAACCTCTGGTCTTCCTTTTCCTTCCAGAAACTACCCCCATCAAGTTAATCCCCAAAGAAAGGAACGATGCACAATGCAAAAACTAAAGTGTGATGCAAATAGCACACATTTCTCCTTCAGATTGCTGTCATTAAGCCCTTCCGATGTATATATTTTTGACCACCAAGAAGTTTAAAATTGTAATTCAAGAAGCCATTACAAATGTCAGATGGAAAGGGCCTCCCCTAGTGGCGCAGGCGGTTGAGCGCAGCGCCGTAAAGCTGTCCGCAGCCTCTGCAGCGCCGGTTTGATACCGGCTGCCAGCGAGGGTCCCACATGGCGCAGCAGACCTCTCCTGTTGCGCCCGATGTTCCCCCTCAGCAGTGTATTTCATCACTCTGCCTGTTCTGGTCCCTGCCCTGTCTCTGGTGAATTCTCTCGCCCTCCCGAGCATCTGGCCTCTACCCAGGTTCTTGTATAAATAAATAAATAAATCTTTAAAAAAAAAATGTCAGATGGAAAGAGCAATGAGCTACTAATTTCCATAGAAAGAAGACAGAAGCAGAATCTACTGAAAAGGTTCCAAAAAGCCACTGGTTCCTGAACCCCTTAGTTCTTGCTTCAATCCAAACAGTTCCATTTTTACCAGTGTTCCAGGGTTCAGTTGAAAGGAAATAACAGAAAACTGCCAAGCAATGACTGTCTTACCTACTCAGGCACATGGGAAAGCAAGGGTGCTGAGAGGTGGTCCAGGGCTGAAGAGAGCCCTTGCATCTTAAACCTGAGTCTCCCAACCCTTGCACTTCAGTCAGGGCACAAAACCCCTCAGCTTCTGTGGAACCAAGCTTAGCCGAGGTTTCGCCATTTTGTATATCCTCCACCTTGCTATGTTAGTCCTTGTCCAGCCGCATTCCAGAGATAGTTTCAGCAGTCACAACCCTCACTCCCCTTGGTGACAAAAAAGCAGACCACCCCAGCCACCAATGAGGGCAGTCCTATCCATAAATGGGACAGCATCTCTAACCGTCCAATCAGTTTGAAACTAACCACGCGCGCCAAAATGCCTTTGTAGTAGCCAATGAGTAATTGCCAGCTTCTTTCAAAGTTCGCGCCACTCGCGACCCTATAAGATACCCTTGCTTCCTCTGTTCGGGGCTCTCGACCTCTGCCGTTGCATCGGTGCGTGTCGAGGGCCGGTCTCGAGCCCGTAATAAACTCCCTTTTGCATTTGCATCAGCTGTCTTTGGATTCTTGGAGGCTATGCTCGCCGAGTCTGCTGATCTTGGGCACAACACTTCCATATTCACAAAATAGATCTTTTCTTACTTCTTGTTTTAAAATGCTCAAATGATCCCTATATGTAAAAACACTTTGAAATTATAAAAATATTATTTAATGTCTATTATTTTCTTTCATCTTATATAGGAAGCACATTTACCCTTTTTGTCCTCATTGATACATAGAAATTAATTTTATATAGGTCTTTTGAGTTTACAAAGAGCCGTCACAAACATGTTGTGTTTCTTGTGTATCTCTGGCTAAGGTGAGCAGTGAGGTGATTAGAAAAAGTTGTTTTCTCTATTTAAAATAAAGAAATGAAAAGAGATTGAGGGGCTTACTCAAAAGCAAATGCCTCCCATGTCATCTGCCTTTTAATGGAATATTCTTCTTCCAATATATTCCACCTAGCTTACAAGGCCAAAGGGCCCTGCTGGGACATAGGTGCAGACTAATCTCACCCCCAGGCAGATCCCAAGCTTACTGCCTGGGAGATAGGCTGAACAGGACTCACCCAGCAGCACCAACCCTGATGCTAACTCAGCCTGAAATCCAATCAGCACTTCCAAGAATTTCTAACCTCAATGTTTGGGAAAAGTTCAGTGTCAAATTTCTTGCACTAATACTGGCAAGTTAGAGCAACATATAAAAGTGGTTTTACTATGGCATGATTTTATAATTGTGCCTGAAATGACTGCTGTCATCATATTCTGTGAAACAAAAAGCCAAAAACTGAGAAGCAATGATGTTGTTTGAAATCTAAAATATAATCCTAGGTATCAGATAAAGATGTATGTGTGTGTGTGGAAATATAGCAGAGAACATTCCAGAAAGAAAAACATCATCAAGAAAAGTTTGGATTAGGTCACCTTGATACACCAGATGGTCCTAGTATAAGCTTGTTTCATGCAAAGTTAGCCATTTAAAGTCTCAAAGCACAAAGAGAAACCAGAATAAATTAGTTTAAAAGAAACCACTGCAGTCCAAAATGATTAGCTGAATGATCATCAATTCATAGATCAAAACTCATCAATTCATAGATCAAAATTCATAGATCAAAATCATTCACTCAGGATTCATTTAAAAGCACACTCAAAATTTCAGCAATGACCTCCATTGGAAAAGGTTAAATATACATATTTTCAAAAGGTGTTGCAGAGATATTTGCTTCACAGGAGATATATGATAATCTTCAATGGAATCACAAAATAATAATAAATTTTGAAATGAAGTTGAAATATTTTCAAGTCCACAAATACCAAAAGTTGATTAATAAAATGTAAATGGAGTAACATATGAGGAATTTACTTCTATATTCAACAAACAATTCACAAAAGAACCAGAGAATCAATGATTAATTTTTATGGAACCATGCTATAAAGTAGGTAAACAAAGGAAATGTGAGAACCTTAACTATAATGACTTAGCTCTCCCAGCACAAGTGGTGCTCTGACTAAATCTGCACAATGTAGCTAAAAGCATAGAACCTGTCTCCTCATGAATGAAATAAGAAGAAAACTGCTTTCTCTGAAGGGTTGTTAGAAGCTATAAACCACTGCAAGGAGTTATTTTTTTTTTAAGATTTAATTTAATATGATAAGTTATTCATTGGTGAGATAAGTGCCTAATTACTAACAGGGATAAAAGAGAGCTCTAAAAATACATTCTAGCTGGGGTGCTTGCATCACCATTCTCCAGGATTTCAATTCAGATGATATGATATTTAAGTAAGAGAACCCTGCATTTTGCTTGCAAAAATGGATACAAAGGTCTGGCATTTGGAAGTAAGAACAGTTCCCTGATATAAGTGGCATTAGTAAAAAATTACTTTTTTAAGTTGACGACTATTTAAAAATAAAAAGATCTAAAATTACTTTCTCTTTATTTTTTTAACTGCTACAGATAGCACAAACCAACAAAAATACCAAAATGCAATTCTAGTCAAAAAAACACATCCTGAGAAGCTCTGAAACAAGTGCTTTGCTGCACTTGAGCAGTGAATGGAAACTTCTTTGTGCCTACAACATCAAACATGTTTCTGGCATGAAGCCGATGCTCACTGAAAATTAGCTGAACAAATTCTTTGGGACATGAATCCCATCTCAAGGCCATCATACTGTCAACAGTGGAAGGGGTGGTATTTGAATCAAAACACTGATTTGCATGCAAGTGTGGACTGTGTCTTGAGTATTTGTTGTAATATAAATCCCACTGACATCTGGAAATTTATGGAAAACAAAATAAAGAAGTCAATCTGCTAACAATACCTTGGAATATTCTGAGAAAGCCATCTAATTCTTTCATCCTAATCCCAGTATAATCTCTCCAGGCAACTCAGAGGAGGACAGTGGTTGTCAGCTACCAGGTAGTAACACATTAGCTCAGTTAGATCAAATAATTTGTTGCCAGTAATGAAGTACTTACATATTACAGTGATTTGTTGCTTTGTTTATTTTTCACCAGAGTTATCCACCTCAGACCTGATAGGATAGCTACTATCAACCCATATCTATCAAAACACCATAGAAAGCTATAAATATTGGGCCTCCCTGGTGGCACAAGGGATTAAGCACCTCACTATGAAGCAATCCGCAGCCTCTGCAGCAAGAATTCGATCCCAAACTGGCCAGGGAGCAACCCACAAGGCACAGCAGACCTTTCCTGTCTCGCCCGCTGCTCCCCTCAGCAGTGTACTTCGGTCAATCTGCCTGTTGTGTTCCCCACTCTGTCTCTGGTGAATCCTCGCACCCTCCCGCATATCTGGCCTGTACCCCAGCTCTCGTATGCATAATTAATAAATCTTTAAAAAAAAAGCAATAAATGTTGAATGTCTAGAGAAACTGGAACCCTTGGGCACTGCTGGTAGGAATGTAAAATGTTGCAGTTGTATAGAAAACAGTATAGCAGTTTCTCAACAACAACAAAAAAAAATAGATATAGAATAACATAAATAAATCTTTTAAAAAAAAGCAATAAATGTTGAATGCCTAGAGAAACGAACCACTGCGCACTGCTGGTGGGAATGTAAAATGCAGTTGTACAGAAAACAGTATAGCAGTTTCTCAACAAAAACAACAAAATAGATACAGAATAACGATGTAATCCAGCAATTTTTCCTTCTGGGACAGAACTAAAGGCAGAATCTCAAAAGGATATTTGTACATCCATGCTCATGGCAGTATTATTTTCAATAGCCAAAAGGCAGAAATAACCCAGTGACCCACTGACAGATGAATAATCAAAATGTAGTATATATACACATTGGAATACTATTTAGAATTTAAAAGGAAGGAAATTCTAAAACATGCTACAACATGGTTGAACCTTGAGGACATTATGCTAAGCAAAGTCAGTCACAGAGGAACAAATATCGTGTGTGAGTTGGCTGCATTAAATCCCCAAAGTAGTCAAATTCATCAAGACAAAAGTTGTAAATGGTGGTTTCAGGAGATGGATAGAGGAGGGAACACAGAGTTATTGCTTAATAAGTACAGAGTTTCAGTTTTGCAATAGGAAGAGAGTTCTGGAGCTGGATGGTGGTAATAGTTTCACAACAATGTGACTGTACTTAATACCATAGGCTGTACACTTAAAAATAGTCAAGATGGTAAAATTTGAGTTACAGGTATTTCATAACATTTTAAAAAAAATAAATGGTTACTTATTAGAATTGTAAAAACCAAAGAGAAAAAAAAAAAGGTGTGTATATGTTACGGATTCACAAGTTATATTGTAAAAAATGCAGACTGTCTTTAAGATTATTCCTCTAGGGGCCTCCATGGTGGTGCAAGGGGTTAAGTCTCAGTGCTAGCAGCAGCCACTGCAGCATGAGTTAGATCCCCCCAGGGAGCTGACCCACATGGCACAGCAGACCTCTCCTGTCTCATCTGCTACTCCCCTCAGCAGTGTATTTCAGTAGATCCGCCTATTCTGCTCCTCACTCTGTCTCTGGTGAATCCTCTCACCCCCACACACACACACCTCTGGCCTACACCCCAGTTTTTGTACACATAAATAAATCTTTAAAAGAAAAAAAGATTATCCCTCTAAGTTTATCATTCATTCACTGCATTCTAATGTTATTTCTTGAGGAGTGATAGGATAGGGTTTCCTCTAGGGTCCCCAGAACTTTACATGGCTCACAGTCAGTCTTAACAAGGGTCATAACTACTCCAATAATCTTTTAGTTAACAGCTATTTAGTTTTTAGTTGACAGCTAATTTCCAATGATGGTTAGATGTTTCAGTGTCACTACCAATTTAGGATTATCAAATACAGGACACCCTACTAAACTCAAATTTCATATAAAAAATGAATATATTTCTAATATGTGTATGTTCCATATATATATGGGACACACATGGAAAAAAAAAGAATAACATTCATTTATATGAATTCAAATTTATCTAAGCACCCAGTATTTTTATTTTCTAAACCTAGCACATATAAACCAATTTCTCTGGGGGTAAAAAAAAAAATTAAAGAAAAGATCAAAAAGAAATGAAATCACCTATGTTGCACATACTAGTGAAGCATGTGCTCTGAACAAACAAGTTACACTCAGCAAATGAAAGGCTCCAATGTGATCATTTTACAGGCCCAGAAGCAAGAGTGGGTCCTTTGCCCTCTAGGGAAGAATTCACCAGAGGGTACTAGGTGTAAATGAACCAGGAAAACCGTTATTAGAGACTCATATGTGGGAATCAGAGTTGGAAAGGAGAATTCAGCCTGGCTCCCTCCCTCGAATGGAGTTAGGAGGAGGATTCTGCGAGGTTTTTTGTTTTGTTTCTGATGATTTTGTAAATTTTTTAATGACGTACCACTGATTCATATCCTTGCTAATTTTTGGACTGGATTTTTTCCCTCCGGTGTGATCACTTGTAGCTCTCCCACCACCAAAGCATCCACAATACGGGGCGAGATATTGGAAGGGGAGGTTCATAATGCGGGGCAGAGGAGCGCAGCATCATAACTTGTTCTGGGTAGGGCTACGCCCCGCATGCGCAGATGGGTTATACTCGAACTGCGCCTCCAGCGCTCGGACTACTCCCTCCAGCAATCTGTGAGATAATCTTTGGTCAGGATCTGACCCTTTTTGTCTAGCATGGCGCCTCCTGGTCCGTGTAGTGGGCCAAATTGTTTGGACAGGGCTCTTCAGTTCATGATTCAGTCCACCTGTTCAAACAGGAGTTGGGGCAACTCATCCTCTTGCTCACAATTTCTTTTACTTAGGATGTCTCAATAACAATGTTGGGTTATTTTAACAATAAACATGTTTATACATATATTTTAAGAATACATATTCTTCACTTACTAGCTATGGATTGAGTTCCTAGGTGTAAAATCAAGAGTTCACTTTTTAAAAATTTTAACTTTACATTCACCAGATTATTTTTTCACTGACATGTTGGAATCTTTCAAGATCTAGTTCCAATACCTATGCATTCTGAAAATGCTGTTAGGAAATCCATTCCCTTTTCCCCTCCTCCTTGCAAACCGCCCCCCCCAAAAAAAATGCTGCAAAACTATTTGTTATATGTCCCTGCATAATTGCAGTGAAGTTCAAATATTTTCACACCTATGAAAATAGAACCCACATGTGGTTATTATCCATAGCACATGAGGGGAGCAAAAGGAAACACCCCACCCCACTCTAGGCATGAGTCAGACATTAGAGATAGAAAGGAATTTCACATGCCCTACTAACAAAATCCACAAAGATTCCCTCCTAACAGTCCTAATAGTCAAACAATAGTGTTCTCAAATACAAATAAGGAAAATAAAAAATGTGTTACAGAGGTTGTAGAATAAAACATTAACATATTCAAAGCAATTTTCAATGAACACAGTAATTATTATCATATTTTGAGTAATGAACAATTTTGAAACTAAAGCAATGAAATAAAAATCACATAAAAATTGAAGCACTATTTAGAGACCTCAGCTTTAGATATAGGAAGGTGGATCATCTTCTGGAAATATTTTTAAGATCGATTTTTACACTTTCCAACGCTGTTATTTTTCTTTTCCCCTTTATACCCTAACAGTGCCTGAATTTCTTCCAACTCAGTGCCTGTTCCCACCAAGAATCCCTCCCTTCTCCCATCTTTCCCTCCCAGTGTGTACATTGACAGACCCTGGACATCTCAGGACCTCAGAGAATAGGGCCAGAGCCTTTGGATTTTGTGTTGCCGTGCCTAAGTTCAGTTTTGTTATCAGTATTTTTTATCATTTTATCCCTATCCTGGAATGATTTTGAATCTCTTATTCTTGGTTAGGGCAGTGCTTCATGATCTTTCACTTGCAACAGAGTCACCTGACAGATTTGTTAAAACACAGATGTCTGGAAGCCACCTCTGGGTTTGGAGGCACTAGGTTTGGGTTAGAGTAGGAAAAAAATTGCATTTCTAGAAAATTCTGAGGTGGCTTTGACACTGTTGATCTGAGGATCACACTGTGAACACCACTGCAGCAGGGAATCCTCCTCCTATCCCAAATAACCTATTTCACTTCTTAAGCAGAAGAAAAAAAGAAGGAAGCTCAGGGAACACAAGTTCCTACAACCCTCTATAGCAGGATGGACTATCAGAGAAGTCAGAAATAACTCATTAGATCAAGGGTTTTAATCTGAAATTTGGCCTGCCTTTTCTCCCAATTACTCATGACAAAATTAAGACTGTGAGTAGAGAAGGTGCCCTCAATATGTAAGAACTACTTAAGAGGTAACTATTTCTAGGATGGGACCACAGCAGTGTGGCATTGATTATAGTACTTAAGGGACACAGCAAACCACAGAGGCCGACTAGCTCACAGATAAAAATAAGTATGGGCTTTACAAATAAAGATTTAGTGCATCATTTTTATATCATTGGCATCAGGGGTGGATTCTTTTTGCTGCCAGGTGCCAGGAATTTCTTAATCATAGGATATTACTCATTCCTGCCAGATAGAGGAGATGTGGAGAAAACATTAGGGACCATTCTCTTTGCAAAAAATGGTTTCAAACAAGCAGGTACACATCAACCAGGCTCAGCTTGTTACCATCAAGAAAGCTTTGTTCAAGATCTTTTTAAAAGCTTCAAATACAAGAAATGATGTTGCTGTAGCTTTGAGGACCAGCAATTTTTCACTCCTGATCTCCTGTTTTCAAGAAGGGGTCAAAGGATCAGACTTGTGTTGTCGCCACAGACATATCAAACAGGTTTTTCTCCTTTCAGGCCCTGGTTGAACCAACCATATTTGTGAACTACAAGCAGAGAAGGGCACTTTTCTGGAACAGCTTCCTCATAACCATGTCCACTGCTGACCGTTGTTGGCTCAAACAATGAGCATTCAATAACTTGGAAAACTGTTCTTTTGTTCCAAAAACTATTTTCTTTACATTCCCCATATTTGTAAAATCATGCACCTTTATCTTTCTGGCCAACATTGATTCACATAATCTCCTCAAGTTCCTTTCATTTTGCTGCAACTGGACTATTTTTGTCTTTCCTTATAGCTGAATATTATTCCTTTAGGAATAGATATCTTTATTATCTGATTTTCCATCAACAGGCACTGAGGTGCTTCCATATTTTAACTATTATAAATAATGTTGAAAATAAATGCGATGAAGCCCATAATTCTTCAAGTTGATGGCTTCATACCTTTGGTCTCTCAGAAGTGGGACTGCTGGATCATAGGGTATTTCCAAATTTAATTTTTTGAGGAAAGTCCAGTCTGTTTCCAAAATGGCTATACCAATGTACATTCCCACGAATAGTGTGCAAGAGTCCCTTTCTTCATATTCTTACCAATACAATATTTATTATTTTAAGCTGCTAAATTCTGATGTAATTTGTTACTCAAAATAAAAAAAACTCATATACATTTTTATCACTTAAATTTGGTAAGTCTTATTTGCCTGTAGATAATAACCAGAAAACATAAAAGAGTTCATGTAATAGAATAGTAAAATAATTGTTGAATTTTTTAAACTTCTGCTGCAGGCATGCTTTACAAAAAAAATAAATAAGTTTTAATAGACTTAGAGAAGGCACCCATGAGAAACTATAAGGTCTCAAAGCTGCTCAAAAGATGACAGAAAACAAGAATAAGAAATCACTCATGGATCATCTTTAATGTTCTTTTTTTGATTATTAAACTTCTTTATTTTCTTACAGCTTTGTTCATTTTTGTACAATTTTTTGATTACTCCCCTCAGGTGTAGTTCCCATAAATCTCCCACCACCCATATCACCTGTGAACCATCACCATAGCCCCTTGTACTAGTCCCTCCACTGTTTTGACATCACTCCCTCCCCTCCCCTCCCCTGCTGTATGCCTCAGACTTATAGTTTGCCTACAGGTTTTGTCTTTTTTCTGACCCTTTGTTCAGACACCCTACTGACTGGGAAAAAATATTTGCACTCCATACAACTGATAACGGACTGATAGCAAAGATCTACAAAGAGCTTACACAATGGAACAAAAACAAAGCAAAACACCCAGTTAAAAAATGGGCAGAAGTGGGCCTCCCTGGTGGCGTCGGCGGTTGAGTGCTGCGCTGTGAAGCTGTCCGCAGCCTCTGCAGTGTGAGTTCAATCCCGACCAGCCAGCAAGAATCCCACATGGCATGCAGACCTCTCCTGTCTCGCCCGCTGCTCCCCTCAGCAGTGTGTTTTGTCAGTATACCTGTTCTGTTCCCCACTCTGTCTCTGGTGAATCCTCTCACCCTCCCACGCATCTAGCCTGTACCCTGGTTCTTGTATAAAAATAAATAAATCTTTAAAAAAAAAAAAAAGGGCAGAAGAGTCATCTTTAATTTTGACCTCTTTCCAGAAGTTTTTAAATTTTGACCTCTCCCCACAAGTGTTCCCTATGAAAATAAGGAATTTGAGAACAAATGCATCTAATAAACTATAAGTATTGTTTGTTTTTGGTAGAGATTTTGGGCATCAGTCTGCTATGGTATCTTGATTGCTGCTTTCTTAAGTGTTTTTCTTTCCACAATGTTCAGGTTACCCTCCTCTCGTGTGGCTACAACAGTGGAAGGAAAATGGCCAGTGGAGTATCAGAAAATTAGAAAGCTGAGTTAGAATGAAGATGCTCAAGGAACTTGGAGGTGTAAGTCACACAGCTACCTTCTTCACTGCTTATCGGTACATAGTCAAGGTCAGTCCACCTGGGCAGGAAACACCACAGGAAGTTGTGTCAAAACCCTACATAGCCTTAGATGTTGTTCAGGCATCTGGATTACGGGTCCTATATTGAAACCTATGGAGCAATTCTCAGAATATGGGAACTCTTGTAGTTTTTTAAAAGTTTGTGTCTTTGTTACAATTATAAACTTTTTCTTTCTAAGCTAAAATGCATATGTAGTAAACAAAAGTGCATCACTTGATGAAATTTGATGAATGTGTCTACCCATGGAAATAATACCCATGTTAAGATATACAAAGTTTCTATCATCCCATGAATTTCTCTTGCACCCCTTAGTTTTCTTGTGCAATCTCCCCCTTAGTGATAATCACTGCTTTGATTTATAGCACCACACCAATTATCTTTTAAAAAAATCAATGCAAATGCCATCTGAAACATTTGGATAACTGTCTTGTAACTTGAATCTGTGCACATTTTATGTTCAGAACCAGGTTGATATCAGGTAGCAAGAATTTAAATATTTGTGAAAAAGAATTTAAATTTAAAAAAGGCATAAGTCATGCATTTGAGCCCTGATAACATAGGTATACTGAACTCTAAAGAACCCATGTCGTAATAGCTAGTGGTCAGTACCACATTTATTGGCAGTAGCAATTTATTTGTAGCAACATATTATTATCATTGTGTTGTTTTGTTTGTATGGGACATATAAATCAATTTTGGGTTTTACAGCTGCACATGAGTTATAAATATAAGCTTACATACACAGTTTTAAGCATACTAAGCTTGTATGTAAGTGTGCAGGCCAAGTTTTATGCTTTTAAATTACGTTAAATAAACTTAATTTAAATCAACAATGACAGGACATTTTTTTTTCTTTTAATAGGAGTTATTATAATACTCAAGTTAGGAAAACATTGCTTAAGTCTACACATCTATCCTGGTAGGAACTACCGGGAAACAGGGGTTCAAGTGCTTGAGGTCATTTCACTTTGTCTTTGCAGCCAAGCTAGCACGACCTATTTCTTCCATCTTTCTTCTCAATCTTTGACAGCCTCCTTTCAACCCAGTGTGCCCAAAAACATACCAGCCCACACAATCTGTCCTTCTCTAAAGTTTTACAGTAACTGTATAAAGTTGTGTTTTCCTGAGAATTTAGTCCCAGCTTGTTCTTAAATGCTATGATATGCACAAGGTTGATAATCAATAAATATTTTTAGAATGAATGCAAAGTTGTTCTGCACAAATGGGGAAATAGAATATGCTAAATAATATATACTAAATTTGGATACTTAATTTCTGAAATTAGACAGAAGTAGCGTCAACATATAAATGGGTTCTTCAGAGTTCATAATGTGCCTATATATGGAATTTTTTGTTTATTAAGATGTACATTTTTCTTAAGAGATGATCCATAGTTTTCTTCAAATCTCAAAATAAAATCATAAGGTCATATAAAGGTGAATTAGATGTGACATTTATTTCTCTATGTACTTGAGGCCAAAGAAGTTGAAATCTTAAGATCATTTGGGCAAAAACAAAAACAGAATCTACATTTATAACAGTAACCTAAAAGATAAACTGCATAAAATTATATCTAAACACAGGAATTCACCTCAAAAATAAGAATATTCCAGCTTTTCATCTCATCTGTACTATGGAAATCATATTAAAAAAAAAAAAAAAAGACCACCTACAGAAGCAAGGTTTACTAATTTTGATATATAACATCATAAAAGAGTGAAACAGGGGGCCTTCCCCATGGTGCAGCAGGATGAACGCAGCTCTGTGAAGGTATCCATGGCCTCTGCAGCAGGAGTTTGATTCCCGGCTGGCCAGAGAGAAACCCACATGGTGAGGCAGACATCTGTCTCACCCACCGCTCCCCTCAGCAGTGTATTTCGGTCACCCGCCTGTTCTGCTCCCTGTTCTGTCTCTGGTGAATCCTCTCACCCTCCTGCACCTCTGGCCTGTACCCCAGCTCTTGTATAAATAAATAAATATTTAGAAAAAAAAAAACAGTGAAACAATGTGAAAATGCTGTAAGTCAATGTTGCAATTTTAAAATTAAAAAATTTAAATTACATGCAGTACTAAGCTAACAGTAAATAATTCTTATAAGTATTTTGAAAATGATTTACTTTTTACAAATAAAATGGAATGAACAACCTAGTAGAAATCAGCTTTAGTGATGCGTTTGAAATATGGTTATCACTTTTACATATAAATTTATTATTCAACATTTCACCACTAATTATATTGTATATGGCATCTGCTAATAGAATTACAAATTACCATCTATTAAACACATTTCTAGTAACCTGTTTCCATAACATGTACCAACAAGTTCTCATATTTGTTAAAGAATCCACTTCTGCATTTCTATAGTGAAAATAATGCTCATTAATTGTAAAAATACTAACATGAATAAGTTCTACATGTCAAGCTACAAAATATTTAATGGAGTCATTAATAATCTTAATTCTTTCAGTGTCACATTGAAAAAGGAAACTAGAGGGGCCTCCCTGGTTGCACAAGGGGTGAAATCTTAGCACTGAAGCTATCCGCAGCCACTGCAGCAAGAATTCCATCCCCGGCCAGGGAGCTACCCACATGGCACAGCAGACTCTCCTGTTTGGCCTGCTGCTCCCCTCAGCAGTGTATTTCAGTAGATCTACCTGTTCGGCTCCCCACTCTGTGGTGAATCCTCACACACACACCCTCCCATGCACCTCTGGCCTATATCCCAGCTTTGTATGCATAAATAAATAAAATAAATCTTAAAAAAAGAAAAGAAAAAGAAAAAGGAAACTAGGAAGCACTAAATGTTGAGAACTAAAGGTGTCTAAATGGTAATGAAATAATATAAGCAGAGAGTCCTTATGTATTTAAAAGTATCTGAGGCTTAGGGGTATGGCTCTAATGCTTGCTCATGGCTAAGGACAGAGCCTGGCTGAGACCTTTGCCCTTGACTATAATGATAAAGTTACAACCCTGAGAAAATGAATCAGCAATATCCCTAAACAGGAGATTAAAGAAGCAGCAGCCATTTTGTTTCTCCAAAGAGCTGACATACCCACAGTGATGCATTCAAGTGAAGGAGGAGATAACACAGGAAAAAACAGACTCCGTTTTATAATCCTAAAATATAATTGTAAAAATACATCACTTTAGTTCAGTACATGTTTTTGTCCAAAGGCACATGATATGCCATTTAAATGTTAAAAATTTACCAATGAAAGAAAATCTTTGGTTCAGAGGCTGTCATGTTACAATTTTTTAATTGACTTTAAATACTTCATTTTATTTTCCTACTCTAAGTAGCTTAAAAATTACAACCTTACCATTCCAATTTTCAAATGAATAAGTGCATTTGCAATATCTGAATGACTTAGATTTGGAAATGGTTATGGAAGTTTTAAAATTACTTATGAACAATGACATCACTTTTTTTTTTTTCAATCAAGCATTAAGTTTGGTCTCCGGCTACTCAAATTCCAAGCTATTACTCACAACCTCACTTAGAGACTCAATTCCAAAATAATCATATCTAAGCTACAAAAAAAAAATTAATCAAAAACCCCACCAAACACTTTCCCTTGCACAATGAAGTACAATGTCCTTCCAAATGACAGGCTTCGCCAGAATTCTACTTTGTCACAGAAACTAAATTCCATCCCAGCTGCCCAAATCTGTTCAGTCTGCCCCTACTTTACAGTCAGCACTTTGCAGATTAACTTAGGGAAGAAACAGAAATGAGGCAGTTATCTGTGAGCTAGTGCTTTCATCCTCACGGGTAGAGAATGGAATACATAAAGCCAGACTGAGAAAAAGACAATATAACTTCAGAACAATATTATTCTCATGAACATGAAGACAATAAGTGCTCTAAGAATTAGTTCTACCATTTCAGAAACCCTAAAAAAAAATTGTATTGTAAATTATACTAAAGTTGCAGAAACCAACAAATTGGTAAGGCTTTTGTCAGCTTAATAAGACAAGCTATGTCATGCTGATAGTTATATCAGCTTTAACATGGAAAAACAGGTGATTATTTAAGAAACAACCTAGTAGGCAAAATTTCAGATCACTGGGTTTTAAAAAAATATATAAACAAATATAAATATAAAAAAGTCTAGATTAGCTGTAAAGCCATAATGTGTAAGTGTATATAGGAGTATATATTTAAGCAAAGCACAAGAGTTTTTAACCAGTTTAAACACTGCATATGGCTTTCTTCTTCTTAAAATTAATATGTATATTTAATTTTTTATAAAATGCCTCATTTACTAGAATATGGATCTAATGTCATTTCTAAATAAAATCTACAAAATTTTATCAGCAAACATTTATTTATTATATTCTGCTTCAATCAGTACATTACTGAATTTTAAGAAAAAATTAAAGACATGTCTAGAACTTCAAAATTTCAGAAATATAATATTTTTGATTTTAAGTCAATGCAGTTCTGTATTTTTTTTTTTTTTAAAGATTTATTTATTTATTTATTTATACAAGCACTGGGTACAGTCAGAAGCGCGGGAGGGTGAGAGAATTCACCAGAGCCAGAGCGGAGAGCAGAACAGGCAGACTGACGAAATACACTGCTGAGGGGAGCAGCCGGCGGCAGGAGAGGTCTGCACACCATGCGGGACCCTCGCCCGGTGACCAGAGATAGAACCGGCGCTGCTGAGGCTGCGTGCAGCTTTGCAGCCCAGCGCTCAACCGCTGCGCCACCAGGGGAGGCCCAGTTCTGCAATTTTTTTTCTATAAATTTCTCAATCAGAAAACCAACTTAGAAAGGTTAAATAATTGCCCAAAGTTCAAGTCATGGAACCAGATTTTAGAAGTAATATTTTGTTTTGTTTTGTTTTGTTTTTGTTTATACAAGCACTGGGTATAATCAGAAGCGCAGGGGGGGGGAGAGAATTCACCAGAGACAGAGCGGGGAACAGAACAGACAGACAGATGAAATATACTGCTGAGGGGAGCAGCGGGTGCCAGGAGAGGTCTGTGTGCCATGTGGGACCCTCCCCGGTGGCCAGGGATCAAACCCGCAGCTTCACAGCTGTGCGCTGAACCACTGTGCCACCAGGGGAGGCCCAGAAGTAATATTTTTAATACCAACTTCCACATGGAACTCTGCATCATATATCCTGGGTTCTAATCATGAGTCTACCACTTAATACATGCTATTTTTAAGTAAGGAGAAAGCTTGCTTGCAAGCTTCAATTTTTAACATCAGTTAAATGGTGATCATATTATCTTGCTTGGGAAGGTTATTGTTAACATCTAAAAAGTCACAAATGAGCGATGCTGGTCCTTGAGGAAGGAAATACTCACATTATCAACAATCTGGAACAGTTATCAACTTTGACAAAGCTCAGGCCCCTTTGAAAGGGTTTGGGTAGTTAAGAGAAGTCAAACCAGCAACAAACTTGCTAATTAATGGGCAGCTAACTGCAGTCATATCACTCTCACCATATGATGCAGTGTAGTACTGTCCTCATTGCCAAAAGGAAAAATGAACTAGGAACATGTTCTTGACTTTCACTCTGGAGATATTTCAGAAGAGGGGTTTCTTTTTTAGAAATATTCTGCCATTTCCAAATTTACTTTAAAAGACAGAAATCCAATTATAGGCCTGTTTTGAAATTATAAGGGGCAAAATCCACTGGACTGCTCAACTTCCAAACTTTTATAAACTCATTTATTTGTATTTCCTCAATCAGGTCCCATAAGCATCAGCCTAATTTTCCACATTAATATGTTGAGGCTCAGAGATAAAAATAAGTGGCCAGGCCAGAACTACATGCCAGGTCTTCCATTCCCAAGCCAATGTGCTTTTCTGTAAACTACAATGGCATAGAGACATTTCTTTTAATTTTAAGAAAAAGCAAAATATACTTACTTCAGATAAACTTATTTTTTAAAATTCATGGAGATACCATAATTCACTTAGAATATTTTTAACCTCAGTAATTTTTGTGTGTTTTAGTCAAAGCTAACCAACAAAACTATCAACCAGGAATTATATGGGATTAAAATAAATGCGCATTCATGGATGCAGTAAGAAAAGTATCAAGACATTAAGTAAAGAGAGACCTAATGATCACTCTCTTGGAAGGGAAGAAAAACATTTTGAGATCACCCTTAATGTTAGTTGATACTCATCCTCATTATTATACTGTAATCATCTTGGACAGGGTATTGCTAGAACAAAAAGCTTGAGTTAAAAGATGTGGGCCTCGATTTTAATGCCCCTCCTTCAATTATTAGAAAATGCTCCTTAACATTCTGGACTAAGAGTGTTTCAAATCATTTAGATTTTTCTTGGCAGTACAGCTCAGAACCCTTATGGAGAAATGCAGCTGCTTCATCCACTTAGAGAAGGCACAGCTGCCTTCACAAGAGCATAAAGGAAACGCCATCAGTTTGAGGAATGGACACACAAATCACAGTCTTAAGAACATTATTTATGTTAATGTAATATTAATGCAGAAATGCAGAGACGGGAACTTTTCAGGCAGTCTAATCTGTTTATGATGCATAATAACCAAACACATTTTTTAAAAAGATTTATTTTTTTATGCATGCAAGAACTGGGGTACAGGCCAGAAATGTGGGGGATGAGAGAATTCACCAGAGACAGAGTAGGGAACAGAACAGGCAGATTGACTGAAATCCACTACTAAGGGGAGCATCAGGTAAGTCAGGAGAGGTCTGCTGCACCATGTGGGTAGTTCCCTGGCCGGGGATCAAACTTGTGCTGCAGTGGCTGCAGATAGTTTCAGAGGTTGTGTTTTAACACCCCCGCCCCTCAAAATTTTCTTAGTTATTTTGTACTTGTATAAAATTTGATAAAAGCATATATTTTCCTGAAAAACTCTATTTTGATTTTGATTACAATTGTTTTGAATGTATAGGTTAATTTTGGGAAAGAATTGATAAAGTTTTTAGATTTTCTCACCTGTGAGAAAATTTTTGCTTTGTACTTTTTTTTTTTTACCCTATTTATAGCTAGGGTTGGTCTGCAATCTTCTTTATTCTGTAAATTTTTAAGTTATATTTATAAGTTACTTTACATTTTTACATGTTTGGAGCAAATGTGGTTAGCTGGTGGGTCTTTGTCTCACTGGAAAACTTCTGTGTTTTCCCTCACTTTTGTTCCTTCACAGATGACCTTGACTCTCATAATTATCAACTCTGTGTGAATGAACCCTCAGTTTCTCTTCATAACTGATACAGTCCTGCTCTTAATTCTCTTGTTCATCATTCTAGGCACTTATTTTTCATTCCTATTTCCAATTAAAACTAATATTGTTCATTCTAAAATGTATTACTGATGCTTTTTTTAGATTAGCTGAAGTTTGCAAAGCTTCCTTACATCAGTATGGGTCATTTCTATTTAAAAAATATGTAGTAGGGCATCCCCAGTGACGCAGCGGTTGAGTGCTGGGTTGCGAAGCTGCCAGCGGCCTCTGCGGCGCCGGTTCGATACCCGGCTGCTCCCTGGCCACCGGAGGAGGGTCCCACACGGCGCGCAGACCTCGCCTGCCGCCCGCTGCTCCCCTCAGCAGTATACTTCGGTCCTTCTGCCTGTTCTGCTCCCTGCTCTGGCTCTGGTGAATTCTCTCACCCTCCAGCGCTTCTGACTATACCCAGTGCATGTATAAACAAACAAACAAAACAAACAAACAAATAAATAATACATGCCTCTTTAAAAAAAATAAAAAAATAAATTTAAAAAAAAATATGTAGTAGGTCTTTAGCAAATGCTAATCACTTAAGATTGACTCTACTTTAAAACCTCTTAGATCTTTGGCTAAGGGACAGGAAAGCTATCCAGTTATAAATGCTGGTGTTTTGCAAAAATGTTGGTCCTTAATATGTGTTTGGTTAGGGCCTCCCTGGTGGTGCAGGGGTTAAGACGCAACCTATGAAGAAATCTGCAGCCACTACAGCATGAGTTCAATGCCCGGCCAAGGAACAACCCACTTGCCACAGAAGACCTCTCCTGATTCACCCATTGCTTCCCTCAGCAGTATATTTCAGTTGATTTGCCTGTTCTGTTCCCTACTCTGTCTCTGGTGAATCCTCTCACCTCCCACACCTCTGGCCTGTACCCCAGTTCCTGTGTGCATAAATAAATAAATCTTTAAAAAAAAAAGAAGACAAAAAAGTCATATCCATCTCCTTAAGAAATACATTTCCAATAACATTTATACCCATAATAATTACAATATGTGCTCACTTCGACATTATAATAATTAGAAATTTTCTTAGTTTTTAAAGTCTTATGGTCACAGAAAAATTAATTTAAAAATTATATATGCATTATTGCCAAGATGCATGACACAGTGATCAATTTAAATTTTTAAAAGTATATCTCATTACAATGTAATTCTGTGTAGGAAGGAAAAAGAAATACATATTTAAGAGAAAAAGGAACAATATAAAAATTGGCTATGAAACATTTTGTTTACATATTTATTAATGGATGACCTAAGGTCTTAAAATTATTTCAGTTTCATTGGCTGCATTTAAAAGAATGATGTAATGGTATCATTTTTAAGTGACAATGCTTAGCATAAACAGGAAATCACATCATTTGCAACAGTTTAAATTTGTGGTAAAAATGTTAGATGTCAGCTAAAAAATGTACAGTGGCAAATTGTTTATTAAAATTCTTTTAGGAGATACAAAGACTACAAGCTTAGACGTTCACATAAATATTGTACTTAAAATGTAGATGCCACCCACAGCCTAGGTTTCTATATAGTTCTCTCTCTTTCCCATACACACTCTAATTCCCAGTCAGCCTTTGTTTTGGGGTATTTTTTGTTGTTCTTTTTCTTCTTTTTCTGGACCAGGATGTAGAGTTTTTTCCTTCCGAAAGACAAATGCATTAAAACTCATAAGGTAAAGAAAATATCATGAGATATAGAAAATAAATACAAATACAAGAGATCTGCAGATAATATCAGTGACATACATAATTCTAACAGAGAAGATGGAAATCACTGAAGCAAGTTCTAAAATTTTTGTTTAATTCAGTAAGTTTCATGAAATGTCTCGTGAATTAAAATCTTAACATCATTTAAAATGCCCAAACTTAAATAAGAAAATAATACAAAATATACTTGAAAGTCATGAAATTAGACTGGAACTGGAAATAAAACAACATGCATTGGTTAGAAAGACTCCTTATTACAAAGATGTCAGTTTTAAATTAATTTATTATATAATACCATTCTCCCCCATGGAGTCAAAGTCAATTCTGATGAATAAAAAGAACAACAAACAGGGCCTCTCCAGTGGCTCAGCAGTTGAGTGCTGGATTGCGAAGCTGCCCACAGCCTCTGCAGTGCCAGTTGGATAACCGGCCACCGGCGAGGCAAGGGTCCCACATGACGCGCAGACCTCTCCTGTCACCCGCTGCTCCCCTCAGCAGTGTACTTCATCAGTCTGCCTGCTCTGCTGCCCTCAGCAGTGTACTTCGGTCCTTCTGCCTGCTCTGCTCCCCGCTCTGGCTCTGGTGAATTCTCTCACCCTCCCGTGCTTCTGACTGTACCCAATGCTTATATAAATAAATAAATCTTTTAAAAAATAAAAAATAAAAAGAACAACAAACATACAACAAAGCAAGGAAAATCCCGCCAAAGGAGATGGAGTTGTGAAGGCTCGCTATACTAGACATTAAGAAATAAATTTTTAATATTAAAATGATTGGGGTCTTCCTGGTGGTGCAGGGGTTAAAATCTCAGTGTTATCAAGCTATAGTCAGTCACTGCAGCATGAGTTCAATCCCTAGCCTGGGAGCTACCCTCATGACACAGTAGACCTATTCTGTCTCCACCGCTGCTACCCTCAGGAGTGTACTTCAGTAGATCCATCTGTTCTGCTCCCAACTCTGTCTCTGGTGACTCCTCTCACCCCTTCCACCTCTGGCCTACATCCCAGTTATTGTGTGCCTAAATAAATAAAAATAAATCTTTAAAAATAAATATTAAAACAGTTTGTTACTGACATATGACTGGGCAAACCAATCAAGCAAAATGGTATAAAATATGGGCTAGGGAAATAAACAGTTGACAAAAATAATTAAAGTAACTAAATTATATTAAAAAACAAGCATTCCTTATAAAAAGAATTGAAAACTAAATCTATATCAATATGCAACTTTTTATCCATTAAATTGGTAAAAAAAAAAATGTTTCATCACATGCTTTGTAGATGAAGTTCCAAGAAAATAGGCATTCTCTTATGGTGGTACAAATGCAAATTAGCATAGTCTTTATGAAAAGGATTTTGTCAATATTCAGAAAATTACATATTTATGTGCTCTTTTATCCATCAATCTCATTTGGAAACATCTCAAAGATACACTAGCAAAAAATGAAAGGAAAACACATGGGGAAAAAAGCGATTCATGGCAGGACTATTTATAACAGCAAAACTGGGAATAATCCAAATTTGTATCAAAAGATGGCAAGCTAAATAAAATTATGCTACATTCACAGAGCTGACTTCTCTGGACTTCTGAAGTAATCTCTGAGATATCTTACTGAGTGAAAAAAATAAAATGGGAGAATTGTTTACGGTATGCCACCTTTTATTTAAACACAGGGGAGGGAACTCCGTGGTGGTGCAAGGGGTTAAGCACTGCACTAAGAAGCAATCCGCGGCCTCTGCAGCATGAGTTTGATCCCCAGCCAGCCAGGGAGCAACCCACACGGCATAGCAGACCTCTCCTAAGTCGCCCGCTGCTCCCCTCAGCAGTGTATTTCAGCCAGTCTGCCTGTTCTGCTCCCCACTCTGTCTCTGGTGAATCCTCTTACCCCCTGCACCTCTGGACTATACCCCAGTTCTTGAATGCATAAATAAATAAAAATAAATCTTAAAAATATATAATAATGAAGGGCCTCCCCAGCGGCACAGCGGGTTGAGCGCAGCACTGTGAAGCTCTCCACAGTCTCTGCAGCGCGGTTCAATTCCCAGCTGGTCAGAGAGATAGCCACATGGTGTGGCAGACCTCTCCTATCTCGCCCTGCTCCTCTCAGCAGTGTTTTCGGTCATCTGCCTGTTCTGCTTCCCACTCTGTCTCTGGTGAACTCTCTTACCATCCCGCGCCTCTGGCCGGTACCCCAGTTCTTGTATAAATAAAAAATAAAATCTTTAAAAACAAATTTAAAAGTTTTAAAATAATAACAATAATAATAATGAAAAGGTTAATCCATAAACTTTAACATGATTAATTAAAGGGGAAGGGAACAATCAGGGTAGAAGGAAAATAAATAATTTATATAACTATAAAGTTAAATTTTGAAATAAGAATTCCTAAGTCAAAAATAAAATGAAACAAATGAAGTTAAATGTGTGAAGTTAATGTAGTTAAGGTGGAGACTTAACTACTTAGAAACTATGTCAAATGATTTTAAAACAAGTAATTTGTATATCCCAAGAAAGATATACACAAAGACAAAAAGAAGAAGGGGTTGGAAATCACATTTTACAACAACCATATCATTTGTTGTGATATTGAGATTGTTATGTGTGTTCTATGGAATAAAAAGAAGGATAATTATTTGATATTCTAATCCTATCATTCCTGGGGACCTAGAAAATTGATTCTTGGTGAATTACAAATGAGATACAGATATAAGATAGATAAAGAACTGATATCCGAGATCTACAAAGAATTCATCAACTCAATAAAAAGAAAATAAAGAACCCAACCAAAAAATATAGGCAGAAGAACTAAACAGGCACTTCTCCAAAAAAAGACATACAGACAACAAACAGGTAAAAATTCCATCACCACTTATTATCAGGAAAATTGAAAACTACAATGAGATACCACCTCATACAGGTAAGAATAGCCTACATCAAAAAGACCGGAAAGCACAAGGGCTGGCAAGGATATAGAAAAAAGGGAAACTTCCTACACTGTTGTTGAGAAAGCAAACTGGTTCAGCCGTTATGGAAAGGAGCATGGATGTGTCTCAAAAGATTAAAAATTGATCTGCCATATGACCCAGTCATTCCTCTACTAGGTGTCTATCTTAAAAAGTCATATATAAGGTAGAAAGACACAAGTGAACACATTACTTTCAAGAGTCCCCATGTAAACTGTAACAAAAGATGAACAAACAGTAGATTACGGACTTTTTTTTTAATAGAAGCATTTTGGCTAATGAGAGAAAATAAAGTATCAATTAAGAAAAGATGAAGAATGAGTATAATTTCCAAAGGTAGGATGGATTTTAACAACAATGGTAACTAATATTTACTAATCTTTGTGTGCCTATGTGTCACTCATTGTGCTAGGAGTTTCCTCCGTGTGAAGAAAGATGAACTGCAGTATTTTATGACTGAATTTAACAAATATTTTCCCATAAGTCAAAAGATCAGAGGAAACGGGGCTTATGATACTGAATTACTTAGGGAGAAAAATCACTGACATCAACATTTTTCTGAATTCTTATTATATCAAGGAGAGATAGATTAGTTTAAAAACTTGAACACTTCTTCACCAAATGCTAATCATGACTTTCAAAAAAGAGTCATGGGTAAGCAACAGTATCTACCTATAATTGCAACCAGTTTCATTTTCCTCATGATTTTCATGTTTACTATTAATTTCAGAAAAGTCATAGTGATCATCAATATATAATAGAGATGAGGTTTCTTTCTTTATTCCCAGAGAATCTGACTTGAACCCAAGAGTCCATGTCAATTTATATTTGCAAAATGTGATCTAATTTAAATAGCAATATTTAAATGTATAAAGTGGTGTGTGAATAATGAAAAAATCATGAAAGCTATACTTCAATAACTAAATATTTAGAAAATAAAACAAAACTTCATGAAGAAGCCTCTCAATTTAAGAAATTTTATACCTCAGACTTATAGCAGACATTTATGTTCAGTAAACATTTTTACATGCTGCCACCTATAATCAATGTATAAGATTCCACCTAATAATCATTTTTCTAAAATTGATTAAAACCTACTAAATATGTTCACAATCTGTTAATTTATACAGGTGTTTCTTTCCCCTAATTTGAGCCCTTTATCCTTATTTATTGTAAGGGTTAAGAACATAGACTCTTGGGTTCAAGTCAGATTCTCTGGGAATAGAGTTGAGTTCTGCCTTTTAATAGCTTTGTGACCTTAATCTACTGCTTTAAGCAATCTAATCTTCAATGACCTCATCCATAAAATGGGGTCAGTAATTATTCCTATGTCATAGCAATGTTGAAAGAAGCAAATGAGTTAATGTAACTAGTGATCTTAAAACCACAGTTGGCACATAGTACACTCTCAACAAATATGATCTTATTTTAAAAAGTCGAGGGAAATGCAAGAAATTTCAATAAGGTATCTTAACAAATCATCCTTGTCAACTAGTTAAGAATTTAAATCTCTAAATAATTATTTTTTGTCTTTGGAAAGCAGCCAAGGTAGGAAAAGCTACATTCAAGGAGCTCAGGAGAGACCAGGAAATTGCACAAAAGACTGTCACTTGGTAAACTATATACACATAAATGTGTCCTCAGCATAGGACTTAGAAATATTTTTTTAACTTGCTGTCTGCATGTTTTGGATCAATTTAAATCCTTCTTAAGTTGCTAATATGTGCTACTATGCTGAAGCACTGAAACCTAAGGGTAGCAAAGTTAAGTAGCACAACTTGTGTAGAAAGAGGGAAAATGGGGCACAATGTGGTAAACCTGAGAATCCTTCAAATTGCTCTAAGTGAGATGCTTATTTTTAACTTAAATGCTTCTACTCAGATACACAACTCAGGATTTGGAGATTTAATGGCAGTATAAAATAATTTATAAAATTTATAACAGTTTCCCCCAAATCCATCTATCACCACTTACATTCAACTGCTAAGGCTTCATAGTATTACGAACTCCATTGAAAAGAGACAGTTTCAGGGCCTCCCCGGTGGCCCAGCGGTTGAGCACTGGGTTTGGAAGCTGCCCTCAGCCTCTGCAGCGCCGGTTCGATCCCCGGCTGCTCCCCGGCCACCAGAGGAGGGTCCCACATGGCGCGCAGACCTCTCCTGCCGCCTGCTGCTCCCCTCAGCAGTGTACCTCGGTCCTTCTGCCTGCTCTGCTCACTGCTCTGGTTCTGGTGAATTCTCTCACCCTCCCGCGCTTCTCACTGTACCCAGTGCTTGTATAAATAAATAAATAAATAAATAAATGAATAAATCTTAAAAAAAAAAAAAGAGACGGTTTCATACAGTCAAAGTCTTGCTGATAATTCCTTATCTATAAAGTGTTCACACTAAGAACAAATTAAAGTGATTAAGGTAGCTGGGTGTACCTTTTCAATCCTACCATTCTTAATCATTTAAAGCATTTTGGTATGAACCACACTCACTGACCAAAAGGCAAAGCCTACCAAGTCTGCACTGGAAAGCTAACTTTTTTTCTATATTATATGTCACTGGTATAAGGAAACTTGTATCAGTTCTTTGGGTTAAGTTTAAATAGTATTTAATCAAGTTTGATTAAAAAAAGAACACTTACAGTCTGAATGTTTTGATTCGGTTCAAATACCTTTCAAGTTGCTAATATGTGCTAACCACTGTGCTGAGGACACAAATCATCACCCTTCTTGATTTTTGCCCTATGTATCACTTATATATTTTAATTTTTTAAATATTTTTTTCTACTTGCAAGAGTTCCAACATGTAAAAAAATCATCAAAAGCAATGTGGGGACTTCCAGACACTGGCCCCCCAGAGAAAGGTCTTATAAATCACCATCCATACTTTTGTCCCTCACAATACTAAAAAAGCATGAAACTATACAGTAAAAATCTAAGACATTGTTAAAAGAAAGAAGTCATAAGAAATGGAAAGACATTCCATTGGAAGAATTAACATTGCTAAAATGGCCATCTCAACCAGAGCAATACAGAGTCAACGAAATCTCTATTCAAAGTTTCAATGGCATTCTTCAAAGAAGTAGAAGAATTACTGAAATTTATGTGGAACCATATAAGACCCGGAATAAACAAGGTAATTTTAACAAGAAAGTTACACATTTTAACCAAGTGAGATTTATTACAGGTATGCAAAGCTGGTTCAACATCTGAAAATCAATTAATGGTATCCATTACATCAACACACTAAAGACGAAAAATCATATAATCTTATCAAAAGACACAGGAAAGGTATTTTATTGTATGTAACATAAAATTTTTGAGCAGGCCTCCCCTGGTGGCACAGCGGTTGAGCGCTGGGCTGCGAGGCTGCCCGGAGCCCTTGCAGCGCCGGTTCATTCCCAGGCTGCCAGCGAGGGTCCCACACACACACACACAAAAAAAAATATTTTGAGCAAATTATGAATATAAAGGAATTCCCTAAACTTGATAAACACTAGTTAACATTATTCTACATGTTGAAAAACCAAACACTTTCTCCTTAAAATCAGGAAAGTAAGAATGCCCTCTCTCACCACTTCTCTTCAACACTGTACTACAACTCACAGCACTATTTGTACAGATGACATGATTCACCTCAACACAGAAAATACCCAAGAAAGAATTAATCAAAATCAACCAACAACAACAACAAAAAAAAACCAATCTCCTGAAACAAATAAACAACTATAGCAAGGTTTCAGGAAACAATTTAATTAAACAAAAGTTGATTACTTTTCTGTATAGCATCAATAAATAATTTGAATTTGATATTAAAAATATAACACCACTTATATTAGCACTAGGAAAAAAAAGGAAGGAAGCCAACTTAAATATAAACCTAACATGATATGTATAAGAACAAAACATTCATTAGATGCATACAAGGAAAATGACAAAACTACAATGAAACAAATCAAAGATTAAATAAAGGAGATGATACTCCATGTTCATTCAAATTCAATAAAATTAAGATATCAATTCCTCCAATTTTTTTCTAGAAATTCAACACAATCTCAACCATCACTTCTGCAAGCTATGTTGTGGATATCAATGAACAGATCCTAAAGTTGAAATGGAAATTCGAAAGACTCAGAGTATCAATAAGAAAACTGACACTATCAGATTTGATACTTTTATTAAACTTCAATGTGGTGTTATCAGGCAGTGTGGTATTGGTAAAAGAACAGACAAATAGATCATTGGAACAAAATAAAGAGTCCAGAAATAGACCCATACAAATATATTGAAGTGATCTTTATAGAAGAATGAAAGGCGATTTAATGAAAAAAAGGATAATCTTTTCAAAAAATGTAAATGGTCCTGGAAATATGCACATCCACATACAAAAATTACAATCTAGATACAGAACTTCTTTCACAAAAATAAACACAAAATGAATCACAGAATTAACCATAAAACATAAGACCATAAAACTTCTAGGAGATAGCATAGAAGAAAATCTATCTGATAGAGTTTGGTGATTAATTTTTTAGATACAACACCAAGACATGATCCATGAAAATGGGACTTCATTAAAATGCAAAACTTTGGTGCTGGAAAAGATACTATTAAAATAATGAAAGGAAAAACCATAGACTGGGAAAACATATTTGTAAAGAGTATCTGATAAGACTCCTATCTAAATGATACAAAGAACACTTAACACTATTAAAAAAAAAATCCAAATATGCAAATGATCTGAAAGGCCTTTTCTTTGATAAAAGAAAATATAAGGATGGCAACTAAGCATGTAAAAGATAATCTACGCCATATTGTCAATTAGGGAACTACAAATTAAAAGAACAATGAGCTGCTACTAGATACCTATTAAAATGGCTAAAATCCAAAACACTTTCAACATCAAGCCTTGATAAAGACATGAAGCAAGAGAAAAGCTAATACAATGCCGGTGGGAGTGCAAAATGGTACAAAGACTTTGGAAAAAATTGGTAGTTTCTTACAAAGATAAATATAGTCTTGACCATATGATTGAGCAATTGTGATCCTTGGTATTTGCCCAAATAAGCTAAAAGGCATGTCTATACAAAAATCTAAAGACAAATGTTTATAGCAGTTTTATTCATACTTGCAAAAAGTTGGAAGCAACCAGGATGTTCTTCATATAGTAAATAAACTGTGGTGTATCTATACAATGAAATATTATTCAGTGCTCAAAAGAAATAAGCTATTAAATCATAAAAAGACATGGAGGAATGTTAAATGCATGTTGTTAACTGAAAGACACCAGTGTGAAAGGCTACCTACTACATAATTCCAAATACATGATATTCTGGAAAAGGCAGAACTATACACATCAAAAATATCAATGGTTGGGCCTCCCTGGTGGCGCAAGGGGTTGAGATGCAACCTACAAAGCTATTCGCAGCCACTGCAGCACAAGTTCAATCCCCATCCAGGGAGATACCCACATGGCACAACAGACCTCTCCTGACTCGCCCGCTGCTCCCCTCAGCAGTGTATTTCAGTCAGTCTTCCTGTTCTTTTCCCCACTCTGTCTCTTGTGAATCCTCTCACCCTCCTATACCTCTAACCTGTACCCCAGTTCCTGTGTGCATAAATAAATCTTTAAAAAGAAAAGTCAGTGGTTGTCAGGGAATTGGGAAAAGTCAGTGGGCTGTCAGGGGAAGAATAAGTGGAGCACAGGGGATTTTTAATATGATACTGCAGTAGAGGAAAGAGACATATTATTTGTCAAATCCCATAGAATTATATAATATCAAATGTGAACAGTAATATAAACTATGAATTTTAATTAATAATAATGTAATAATATTCATTAATCAATTTTAACAAATGCACCACACTAATGCAAGATGTTAAGTACAGGGAGGACAGTGTATGCATTTGGAGGAAAGGATGCTATGTGATAGGATCTTTAGTTTTTACTCAATTATTCTGTAAGCCAAAAACCTGTCCAGAAAATAAAGTCTATTAATTTTCTCTTTAGAAATCTGGTGCTTCAGAACAAAGGTATGTTTGATGTAACTGTAAATCCAGTTTCCAGCAGAATGCCTGGCTCAGAGAGGTATGTCATTGTCTGATAAAGTAAAGGTATAATGCAATAAAGCATGCAAGCTCTAAAAACACACGCGCACACACACACACACACACACATACACACATCCCGGTAGTGGGAGAGATGCAAATTCAAGAAGCTTTTATAAAGGAAGTGATAATCACTGGGCATATTGTAAAAGAAATCTTTCTGGATGGGAAGAATATACAAGGAGAGAACAATTTCAACAAAAGCAGAGACAAAGGGGCTGTGTGTTTGGGTGATGGCAAGAGGGTAAATAAATTCTGCGGATATTTTGGGTTTCATTCTAAAACAAGGATAAAAGTTATTTTAGATATTATATTACAATTAAATAGTTATCTGATAGTTTATAAAATTTATTCTTAAGTGGTAGATTCTATAACTTGAAACTCTAACATGAACATTATATTTGCTTTTCTAACTTTTTTTTAAGATTTATTTATTGCATACAAGAACTGGGGTACAGTCCAGAGGTGGGGGGGGCGGTGAGAGGATTCACCAGAGACAGAGTGGGGAACAGAACAGGCAGACTGACCGAAATACACTGCTGAGAGGAGCAGCGGGAGAGACAGGAGAGGTCTGCCATGCCATGTGGAATTCTTGCTGGCCAGCCGGGATCAAAGTGGCACTGCAGAGGCTGCAGACAGCACCACAGCACTGCGCTCAACCACCTGCACCACCAGGCGAGGCCCTCCAAACTTGTTTAATTCAAGTTTTGTAATAGCTTTGCCAAGAGACATAAAAGTTCTGATTTGAAGGTCACAGATTTTAAACATCGGGGCCATGTTGAATAAAATAGCTTAAATCCAATATTTAATAAAAGATCATAACCAAAAAAAAATACTAGAAAAATGTATATATAAATTAGAATAAATGTAACTTCAATATTAGAAATTTTACTTTGGATGATGAATTAGCAAAGTCATATTCTTCCCTGAGGAATAATTCACTATTGCTACATATAAAATACATATTCATGTATTCAACTTTTTTGAGTACCTGTTACAAGATATTATATGAAAATTATACTCTCAATCAAGAATATTAGTATCATATTCCATGAAAATTGTATCTAAACACCAATATCTAAGAAATTTAGGAAATAACATTCTAAGTATTAATTTTTATAACTTATTTTCTTGTCATCTCTCAAAAGCTGGAACTCTCTGGCAAGTGATATGTGTGTGTATTTAATCTGTCGGTTATGGGCAAGACAAGTGTATGAATGTATTTCACAAAACCACTTTTCTCCCAGTAGAAAGGGAAACTTTGTCAAGATATGGCTGAAACCTACCAAACCATGATATTTGAGATTGTGGTAGGGGGCAGAGCTAGCTTGGAGGCGAAAACCTCTGAACTGAGTTTTTTTTCCCTGTGACATGACCAAGACTTGAGTCCCAAGGAGAGCAATTTCCCTATTAAAGTGCAATATTCTCTCAATTCTCTCAGAACAACAAAAAAAAAAAAAACCCTGACTAAGGAGGGGAAAGTTTAGAAAAGAATGATTGTTGCAATCTAAATGAATCTAAATGTAATTTCTTGTAAGTAAGGCAAGCTTTCAGAGAAAGAAGCCTTTTATTGCCAATGTAAACTATGTGACAAATATTATGAAGGAATAAAATCTCAATTATAATCAAGACAATTATTTGGAAATTCCTACCCAGGAAATAAACCCTAAACCTCCACTCTCAAATCAGGAACTGTCCTCCAGGTTCTCTCATTCACAATTTCACATTCATCAATATTAAAGAGAAAAGAATTTCAGAATGGAGATTTCCATGTGGAATTTCAATTTAATAACAGATCACACAACCGTCACTAGTAGCAAAAGGTACAGTGATGGCATGTGAGTAACTGGGCTCTTAGGACAAATAAAAAGAACAGAGCTTAATAATAGCTTCATATCCAGCCTGTGATTTATAAAGCTGTCATGTATTAGTGCCTTTGCATTTTAACCTTGAAAATCTTTTTCTAAAGTTAGTATTCCAGGGCCTCCCCGGTGGAACAGTTGGTTGAGTGCAGCACTGTGGAGCTGTCTGCAGCCTCTGCAGCGCAGGTTCAATTCCCGGCCGGCCAGGGAGACACCCACATGGCGTGGCAGACCTCTCCTGTCTCGCCCGTTGCTCCCCTCAGCAATGTTTCAGTCATCTGCCTGTTCCGCTTCTTGCTCTGTCTCTGGTGAATTCTCTCGCCCTCCCGCACCTCTGACCTGTACCCCCGGTTCTTGTATTAATAAATAAATCTTAAAAAAAAATAAAGTTAGTATTCCATATTTTACACTGATCAAAAAAAAATTATAAGGGCCTCCCTGGTGGCACAAGGGGTGAGGTCACAGCACTATCAAGCTATCAGCAGCCACTGCACCACGAGTTCGATCCCTGGCCAGGGAGCTAACCCACATGGCGCAGCAGACCTCTCCTGTCTTGCCAGCTACTCCTCTCAGCAGTGTATTTCAGTAGATCTGCTTGTTCTGCTCCCCACTCTGTCTCTGATGCACCCTCTGGCCTGGGCCCCTTTTCTTGTACACATAAATAAATAAAAAATAAATCTTTAAAAAAATTATAATCACAAGGTAATACAATATGCTGCCATTTCTAACCAATCCCATTGGCAAAGGTATGAAAAACTGATAATACTGTGGGGACCTTCTTGTACACTGCTGGTGAGATGTAAGTTGCTACATCTCATCTGAAAGAAGATTGCTATACTAAAAAAAAAGAAAAAACATAAAAATATCAACATCCTTATTAAAAAAAAAGAAAGATCCACATCCTTTATACGTGTTCCTCTTCTGATAGCAGACATCCTACATTGGGCTTGGAAGTGGGAGTTATTTATCCTCAGTCTTTAGAGCAATGAAAGAATCTAGTATGGCCACAGCCCCATAGCATCACCTTCAACAGGAACCAATCTTGTCCTCTGACCCCAGGGCGCTAAGTTATGAAAAAAAAAATGTTCAAAGCATAGTGACTGGCATATCTACATTGAACCTGTATTACTTATGCAATAAACATAATAAAAACACATAAAACTTAAACACAACAATAAAAAGAATTTATTATGAACCAAGCACTGAAATTTACAATTTAGTGATTACAACAACCATGTGCTAGGTTTGTATTGTTTATTACACCCATATTCCAGATCAGAATACTGAGATACAAGTTAACCAGCTCTTGAGATAGAAATTTTGATTTGCCTGTGTATTGCCAATTTTTAAATTCTTATTTTCCTGATAAATTGTGGATACCCCACCCACACCAGTGTGATAAGACTGATCCCTGCAACCATTTCCCCCTTCTTGTCCTCTGTGACTATAACCTAGTGACATTCAAACACACCAATGACATCCCCTAATGCCGTTGGTTTGGAAACTGTTCCCTTACAGATCAGAGATCCTCCCAAATGGCTCCCTGAATAACATGTGGTCCCTTCCTCTCTTGTAGTACTCACAAGTATAATAGCTTTCACTTTCATAGACCTCTTTGCGATGCTATTCCAAATCCATATGCAACTGAGCATCAAAAACCCCATTTTTAAGTAACATGATTTATTCCTTACAACACAGTCTGACTCTTAAAGCCCTTTGCTACTACTCCGCCGAAAATTATTTTTTATTTTTAATTATTTTTAGCTATTAAAATTATTTTTACTACCCCACAGAAAATATTTGCAATGAATGGTTAGAAAGAAAGTTACCAAGGGGGTTGAGAGATTGACACTAAATGAATGGGACTTTGCTTTAAAGGAGAGGGAATTGGGTTTCTTTGATATTTACTTCACTATATTTCTGATTTTTGAGGAGTGAGCAATATTTTGCAATAAAAAAGAGAGTTATTTATAAAAATCTAACCTACCATCAAAGGCAAAGCAGTAATTACAAATAGGAAGAGCTTATAAAGCAAAGCCTTTTCTTACCTGGAAATAAAGAGGGTGAGGAGAGGGCTACAATTTGTGGTATGAAGCAGAGAGGAAAGCAAGCATTCTTAATTCCACCTTATAAAAACATGAGTGTGCCATCCACATCCAAAAATTCCAGCTCAGTTCCAATTGTAAAGTCTGAATAGTGGGCCTGTGCACAGGGATCAAATATCATTAGCACAGGCACTAAGCCCATTTTAGAGGGTAGAATTCTGTAAGAAATATTCATAAGATCAGATATAAAATAAATGATTATAAAAAAATGTATGCAAGCCACGGATTCCAAGAGAACAATTGCTTTCTGCTTTTCTTTTAATTAAAATTTTTCTTCCCTTGATTTTTTTTTTCCTTACTGGAGTTTTTATTACAAAATAAATGCTCATATCGAGTGAACAGAAAATCTAGTAATTTCTTCCTTCCCCCAAAATGTCATTATTCTGAGGTAACCAAATCCATCAACAAATCATATTCAGACAAATATTATGACTTTACTTTTTTCTGCTTTCAAAAGTTGGTATACTAGGGCCTCCCTGGTGGTGCAAGGGGTTAAGCACCATACTATGAAGCAATCCGCAGCCTCTGCAGCACGAGTTGGATCCCGGGTCAGCCAGGGAGCAAGCATCCCACATGGCAAAGCAGATCTCTCCAGTCTTGCCTGCTGCTCCCCTCAGCAGTGGATTTCAGTCAGTTTGCCTGTTCTGTTCTCCACTCTGTCTCTGGTGAATCCTCTCACCAGCCCCCACCCTGCATCTCTGGCCTGTACCCAGCTCTTATATGCATAAATAAATAAATCTTAAAAAAAAAGTTGGTATATTATGTTCACAATAAATAATGCACACCCATCCTCCCAGCTTACTTTGCATACTAATTCATAGCTAAATCATCTTCATCATATTTTATATAGCAGAGAAACAACACATCCAACCAGTCCAATAAGGTAAATTTAGTCTGCTTCTCTGTTTCCAGTATATTTTGCTTTACATACATTGCTGAATAAACATCCTTATAAATCCTTACAAATGGATGTTTTAATTTCTAAAGTAGAGGTTCCCAAAACTGGGTTGCTGGAGCAGTGGCGAAGCATGTTTTATTTCATTTTAGTAGATACTGAGTGCCTAAGTGTCCCTCCAAATGTTGTACAATTGATACTCAAATCAGCAACATTTGGAAGAGTTCAACCTCAACACTCTAAAGAGGTTGGTGAGGTTGGGGGGGGGGGGTTATTGCTGTTTTTCATCTATCTCATAGTTAAAATGCTACCAAATAGAAATTAGTCATTTTAATCTCTTATGACTCGTGAATTTAATGTCTTCTTATGTGTTTATTATCCAGTTGCTTTTCCTCTTCTATGAAGTGTCTGCTCATAGCCCTTGACCATCACTCCTTTTGAACCTGTGTCTTTTTCTTCATAGTAAGAGTTCCTAGCATACTAGAGATATAATATTTTGCCTCATTTGGTTGTAGATTTTACAAACCAATCAAAAGAACATAACATTGGATTTGGGGCTATTTATATATGACATCTTTGTATTCATCACAGACTATCAAAGCAAGAAGGGCAGAGATTAGTGTTACTTTATTATGAACTGATTATATCAATAATCCCTATTTTCAAAAATCACTTTAAAAACTTGGACCAATTCCCACCATTCAATAGTAACAGGAAAGGAAAAGAGGAGAAAGTTTAAGAAAAATAATTTAAGGGCCTCCCTAGTGGTGCAAGGATTAAAACAGGGCTATCAAGCTATTGCCAGCCCAGCCACTGCAGCATGAGTTCAATTCACGGCTGGCCAGGGAGCAACCCACATGGCACAGCAGACCCCTCCTGCCTTGCCCACTGCTCCCCTCAGCAGTGTATTTCAGTAGATCCATCTGTTCTGCTCCCCACTCTCTCTGGTGAATTCTCTTACCTCCTGTACCTCTGACTTACACCCCAGTTCTTGTATGCATAAATAAATAAGTCTTTTTTAAAAAAGAAGAATTTCATGTTCTTTTGCAGAGAGAATCCATGAGAATAGTCCTTTCCTTTCCAGAATAATAAAGGATAGAAATGTGTATTACTAACATTTATATTACACATATACAGAAAACTCCATATTATTGGGCTATCAAAGGATAGTAGCAATATGCCAGGCCATGTGCTAAGTGTTTTCCATGGGGGCTCTTGTTCAATTGTCTTAATAGCACCAAGAGACCTATATTCCCATTTAAAGATGAAGAAATGAGTCTCTGAGCATTCATTTCACTTGCCCGTCATACAGCTGAGACATCCCAACACTATATTTCGCTATTTCCAAAAATTGGTTGTAAGGTCAAATCTTCCAAAAATTAAAATATTCTTAAATATATCATATATGCACAAGCTTGCCAGATTTGACAAGTTACCATATATCTGTCTTTGCGTTAGGTGTTGAAGGTGTAGGGATTTTTGCAGAAAAAGAAAATAATAAAGGAGCAAGCTAGCAGAGAGAAAGCTTAAATGAAAACACAAAAGAAACTCTATTTCTCCTTCAGTGTGTGGAAGGACGTCCCTGTTGAGAATAACTACCATGACTTCCAGTACTTTGTCGAAACCACAGAAATGAGGCCTTCTGGCCCAGCCTCTGTGATTTCATCTTGTTGGAGCATTCATTGTATCCCTGGGGGTGGCTAAACCAAGAAAAAAGGCATAAGCATATTTCTACAGAAATTATGATTCCATGAAAGAAGTTGAAGAGATGAGGGAGGCTGGTATCACTCAGAGTGCAAGTGCCCTTGGGACATAAAGGATTTCTGTGGCTTGACTTTCATGGAAGTTTGTAACTGACTTGTGTTACTGAACTATAAAACATGAACATTTGGGCTAAGGAATAATTTATTTTCCAACACATAAGAATACAAAGGCAAAGACCACTTGGCAAACAGTGTGGTTACAAAATCAGCTAAGGAAAAAAATGGGTAAAAAGGTAAAGGGTTTGGAAACAACATAGTAGAAGATCTCTAGACAATCCTAAGATATTTGGACTTCATGCCACTAATAATAAGTAACCATAAAAGGTTTTTAAACCAGGAAATGACATACCGTGTTTTGGAAAGATAAATAGGGATGATTGTTGTCTTCCATTGGAAGACAGTGTGGAAGCAAGGAGACAGTTTAGACAACTATTCAAAAGACTCAGGTGAAAGGTGATAAGGGCTAGAATCAAAGCAGTGGTACAGAGTTCAAGAGGTTGGATTCAAATGCCACTGTAGGACACAATTGAATTGTTTGTACCTCATTACAAGAGAAGAGGCAAAGGTCTCAGTAATGACTCAGATTTCTGACTTGGGCAATGATCACAAATGGATAAAGGACTTCTTCAGCAATCTTTGTAAATGTGAGTTAGGTACTCATTACTACAGAGTTTTCATCAATTTTGGAGCCAACCTACAACATAGAATTTGCATACCAGCAGACACTGCAAAACAGCTTCATCATAGTTCAAATTTCACAGAATGGAGAATGTTTAAACTGATAGAAATCTTACCAGTTAGACTCTGAAGAAGTCAAGTGATTTGAACAAGTGTGTGTACATTTTGAATAGGTTGAGCCCAAATCTCCCTATTCAAGAGAAATTCATTACATTGATACTTCAAATGCCTGGAAAATTTCATGTCAAACAGTTCTGCACATTAAGAAATCCAATAGAAACTTAAATGGACATCAACATCAATCTAAGTCAAGCCATTTCATAACAAGTAGCAGCTTTGCAATCCAACCAAATTTTCTAAAGTGCAGTACAGAGCTACAAGATTTTAATGATTGCTTACATATCTGCTCTGTTGGGTCCAGTAAATTAAAAGAGCATAGTTTCCTGTATCATCAGGTTAAAAGTTGCCAAAACCCTTAAGAGATGCTAAAAATCCCAAATCTCTTTAAAGTGCCTAATTTATCACTAAGATAGCACTTGCTGTTACTCACCATGTTTCACTAGATGTGAAATTAGTTCATCAGGAAACCTATCATACTTAAAAGATCAGTGTATTTTAAAAATGTTAAAACACACACACAAAACAATATGTCCATTTAATATTAAACAAATTGCCTAGTCATACAATTTGATCTTTACAACCATGAGATGGTTAGAGCAGGCACTATCATTATTTCCATTTTATAGATGAGGAAATGAAGCACTTAGTACTACAGAAGCACTCAGTATTATACTTAACAATCTCATTGCCCATATCTTCTAACTCCAAGCTTATGTCTATACTACCAGATCATCATGCTTCCCCTTTCTTACTATTTCATTTAGGTTGTTGAGAAAGATAAAACCAATTCTTTAAATTCATTCATTCTTTTATTCTTAAGCTCACTAAAATCATCAAAATTAATTCTCATCAGACAATTATAAATCAGAGACATACTGCAGGGGAGGAGACAGGAGAGGCATCAGAGGGAGGGAGGAAAAGCACAGGGTACTGAGGGAATGGTGCACGGGTGCATTGTTGATGAAAACTCTATGGGGACTACACCTGAGGGGGTGGGGGGAAGCAAATATTGTTTAAAAATGAAGAATGATATAAAAAATTTTAAAAAACTAATTAATAAAAAATAAAAAAATTAATTCTCATCAATTCAACATTTCATGGCATGAGCTCTAGATCACACTCTCACGCAAGAGTTTGGCCTTCCTTTGCACATTACAGGTAAACCAGAAACTCTGGTCGGCACATCATACAAAAGGTGGACACTGAGATCTAAGGCTGTAATCAATTTCTCTCAGCTTCTACAGCTATCATTAAAATAATTGTGTAACCTTCTTATCCCAGCAGAGTTCACCTACTAAATACCAGCAACACCGCCATAGTACTGATGGGTGAACATTTCCAAAGACTGATAACTGAGTTGAATTTTCAATCATTATGACCTTTTTAAACTGTTAGGACAGCTGTATTTACAAGAAATGTGCAATATGTAAAAAACATTATAACTTTTAAATAACTTTCATTTCAGAAGGGCCACAAGTAATGAGTAGAAAGAGAAAGTAAATTATAAAGTGATCTACCCAAAATAATGATATAATAATCAAGCAGAGGTCAGTGTGATGCAGAGCCAACCTCCAAGAAACACAGGTGGGCTCCAGAAGATGGAAAAGGATTCTTTCTCTTCTAGAGCTTCAAGAGAAATTCAATCCCACCAACCCATGTTGAACTTCTGACCTCTATAACTGCAATATGATATTTATGCAATATCATAAATCTAAATTGTTCTAAGCAAAGAAAAAAAAGAAAAAAGGATGATCAGCTGATCTATTATTCTTCAAATTTAACTTGGTAAGAAAAAACATATTACAACAGAAGAGGACATATTTACCCAAAAAAAATCACACATCAAGATTTTTTAAGAATAACATACAGGCTCTCCGTGGTGGCACAAGGGGTTAAGACACAACCTATGAAGCTACCTCAGCCACTGCAGCATGCGTTCAATCCCTGGAGAGGGAGCTACCCACATGGTGCAGCAGACCTCTCCTGATTTGCCCGCTGCTCCCCTCAGTGTATTTCAATCATTCGGCCTGTTCTGCTCCCCACTCTGGTGAATCCTCTCACCCCCCACACTTCTGGCCTGTACCCCAGTTCTTGTATGCATAAATAAATAAATAAATCTTTAAAAAAAAGGGATAACATACACACAGAACTATTTCTAGATGCAAGACGATACTGCACATCTGAATCCATGGAGAATGATAAGGATGGTTTCTCATTTCAAATTAAATATTTAGTATATGGCATTCTAATTTTATAAAAATGTATAGTACTATATGGCACATCAATCTTTTTATCCAAAATACAAAATTAAAAAGGAACTTAATTTAAAAAAACTCAAGTACACAATATTGTAAAACTTTTAAAAAGAAAAAATATTTTCTCTGTGTGAAAAAAAATACTTGAAACTTTAGAAACAATTTCAAATTCTATTTTACTTGGAAGTATGTCCCATATATAATGATATCAGGGTCCCTGGTTAGGCCTAGTGGTTAGAGAATTGATAACATAAGAGGCACTCAAACTACATCAGGTAAACAATGGGTTGATTTATTTTGTTTTGTTTTGTTTTTTGATTCAGCTCTCTTTTTCCCCACATCACTATCCCTTATATGCCTTATTCCTTCCTCCTTCCCTCTTCATCTCAGAGCCAGGACTATGTTTATTAATATCCACTAGTTTTTGTAACTATTTTACTTTCCCAAATTGAATGCTATGTAAATGTCTAGTACTTACATTTGTCTTTCTGACTTGCTTTTCTGTACATGATTCCCTCAAACTCCCTTTACTTTACTGAAAATGGCTGCATTTCTCTTCCTTTATGGCTAAATAGTATCCTATAATGTGGCTATACCATATCTTCTTGATCCAGTCTTCTACTGATGGATATTTGGGGTGCTTTCATGTCCTACCTACTGATTTATTTTGAATGTCACCATTCAGAGGGTTGGGTAAGCCATATTTACTGGTTCATAGCAAACTGTCATTATTTTATTATTTACTTAACCTTTTTTCTCTCCACAGTTTCCTTCCATGTACTGGGCCCCCCAGGTGCCCATTCTAATGTGTTTAATGAGTGTTTTTTGTTCTTACAAAATGTGAACTGTGCGATGTGTATGAATTTTAATCTCCATAAACAATTTGTTTATATACCACATAATCATGTTTTTTACTAAGCACTATATTCTTAAAATCCATTCATGTTGCTCTTATCTGATCTGTAGCTTCTACAGCTGCAAACAACTGCAGAATGTGCATCTACCATTCTGCCTCTCCTCCCAGCGAATGGTTGCCAGAGACCTTCCATTCCCCTCCACAACTAATAACGCTGCAGTGAATGACCCTAGGGCATGTTCTCTTGGGGACTTGTGGGGCACATTCCTGCGTCCACCTGCAGGTATTAAATTGTTGGGTCACAGAATAAATAACTAGCCAATTTGCTTAAGTAATACCAGAAAACTTTCCAGAGCAGCTGCCCCAGTCTAAGCCCCCATCAGCTACATACATGGTTTCCAATGCATTCCCTCCTTCCCTCATTCAGCTTTGCCTCTTATTAGTTCCATAAGGATCATGAACAACTCTGCTTGAACCTTATTTTTTTTTCAATGAAATGAGGCTATTCCACTTGCTTGACATGGTTATTCTGAGACAGATTTAAGAACATAGCATGGAATTACTCTAAATATATATAATTTTTTATAAATATAAACAATTATTGTCATTTTTCTTGTAATAATAATTTCTAATTATCTTGTCCCCTGCCCATGTGAGGAGAGTGAGTAAGTCTGACACTCAGAAAACAAAACTTTCTTCTAACACCTAAATATTAAGAGTGATTGAAAGAGAATGGTACATTATACTAGAGCTAAAAAATAAAAATTTGTACAGCCAATGTGCATATAATACATGAGTAAGTGTCCCATTTATACCTTGAATTTTATACATAAATTGTGTTTCTAAATGCAATTACTTCAAAGATGGCAACTTCTGATAGAATAACAGCTCCTATTTTTTTGAGCAACTATTATGTCAGCATTGTCATGTACAGTTCCCCATTTAAGTGTATGTACAGAACTAGAAAACCTTAGAACATTCCTGCAAGGTAGATGTTATTACTCTAATTCCTCATATAAGGAAAGAAACACAATTAAGTGAACTGCCCAACAGAATAATAAGTGGTAGAGCCAAAAACCCAGTATGTTATTCTAAAGTCCAACTTCCCTCTACAGATCTCATTTCCTTTTGAAAGATATGTTAAAAAATATACTTATTAGAGGACAGACTATTATAAGCACTATAAAGATATAAACAAAATAGCAAAAATTACAAAGAGGCAGACAGAAGTCAACAATAAGCAGTTCCATTTATTTAATGTTTATTATGTGCCAAGTATTTTATGTGCATCATTAAAATCCATATAAAATATTTTGAGAGGTGTCCTTATTTCTGTTGCAAAGCTTTGGAAGCATATTTAGTTTACCAAAGTCACACAGTTACTAAATAGTAAAACACAGACTAAAATGCAGGTCTTCCTAACTCTAAAACCATGCTCTCTGGTCATCAATGGGCACTCTCTTGAGAGTAATAAAAATGTTCTAAACTTAGATTGTAGCAATGGCTTTCCACCTCTATAAATATGCTAACATGTATTGGATACTAAATAGGTACAATATATATACATATATAATGCACACATATGTATACATAATACATACATATTTGTGTGTGTGTGTGTGTGTGTGTGTGTGTGTGTGTATAGAGAGAGAGAGAGTGAGTGAGCCAGAGAGAGAGAGCTCAAGCCAACAAAACAATGCCCCCATGGACTTTATTCTCCCATTGTGATTTGAGATCATTCATTCTCTAAAAACATCAAGTAAGTTATTAGAGTTTCTTGTATAGCCAAACATACAGCTAAGCATACATTTGACTTTATGATACTCCTCAGTATTTAACCCACACCAAATAGGAAAAAAAAAGTATGTAAGTGTGAGAAATAAAGATATCAACAAGACTATAAACAAAAAATATTCATAACATACAAAAGCTGAAAACAACTCACATGTCTGATGAATTGATGCAAACTGTAGACTACTCATACAATGAAATACTATTCAGCAAGGAAAAGGAGTAGTCTACCAATGCCTACAAAGACACAGATGAAAAGCATGGACATTATGTGGAGGGAGAGGTGCCAGGAACAAGAGATAACATACAGGCAAAACTAATCTATAGTGAAAGAAATCAAACAGTTGCTGACTAAATGGCTGGAGGAAGTTTAATTGGGAAAAAACACAAATAAACTACTTAGGATGATATTCTGTCCTGATGAGGTCTAGATAACAGTTGTAAAACTGTTAGAATTATACACTTAAATTTGGTGAGTTTTATTGTTTATAAATTATAGCTCAATAAAGGTGACCCATAAACATGTACACACAAACCAACACAATATAAAAGGGGAAGAAAATCTATGGCTTAATTTTAAGCAGGCTCTTAAAAATCTTTTTTCACCATTCTAACAACTAGTAATTTAGTTATAGACCTCCATTCCCTTGTTTATAATTCAAATATCTGAGGATCTACTTGGTATTATTTTTTCTCAGTGGAAAAGACACCATATTGTCCACACTTAGCACAAGTCCTTTCTTTACTTAAAAGTTCATTTTAACAACCAGTGAAACTATGACATTCTAGAAAATACAAGATGAGTTCTTATTTATTCATGTTTCCTCATGCATGCCAACTATTTTATAAGTGCCAAATGTATTTTGGATAAAAGAAATTATTGAATCAACTAAAAATGTCAGTGCATTTCACTACACATACATGGTAAGCCGGAACTAGCTAATACCAGTTGGCAAGAAAGTAAGGCCTGTGTATCTCGTCCCCATTTCCCATTAGCAACCTGTAATCAGCTATGGTGAAAGTATGCGCACTACAGAAATGGGGAAATGAAACAAATCAGGACTTTTATTTTTTGGAGAGTCAGTTTATCAGCATGCCACTGATCATATCTCAACTTAAACAGAAAGAAAACCTCATGGACCCTCGGAGACCAAGCAGTTGTCCCAACTGCTCTCACCTACTATGTGAAGTGTCCTCATTCTTTATGCCTTCTTCAAATAAATCTTCTGTCTTTGGTGAATGCTCAGTTACCAGCCCAAACTCACTATGATGTCCTCTTGCTATTGCCACTCAGAAATAATAAATTTCCTGTATTCCAAGCTGTCATCAGTTACAAAAAGCATGATTTCTTTAAAATTAGACTTTATTAGTTTTCTAGACTTTTCTTCTAACATTTAAAAATCTTTTAGGGCCTTCCTGGTGGCACAAGGGGTTAAGATGCAGCACTATGGAGCTATATGCCGCCACTGCAGCATGAGTTCGATCCCCGGACAGGGATCTACTCACATGGTGCAGCAGACCTCTCCTTGCCCACTGCTCCCCTCAGCAGTGTATTTCAGTCAGTCCACCTGTTCTGCTCCCAACTCTGTCTCTGGTGAATCCTCTCACCCCCCCACCCCACACCTCTGGCCTGTACCACAGTTCTCGTATACATATATAAATAAATCTTTTTTAAAAAATCTTTTAAATCATTGTCTACCTAAGCTGGAAAAGGCCTTTGAAAGGGTTTATTCCAACTTCCCCCTTTCTCCTGTGGAGAGACTGAACCCTAAGAAGTGATAAGAATCTGAGGTTACAAAGCTAGTTAGCTGGCGAATAGGGACTCCATTTCTGGCCTCCTGATTTCAGCACTGATTCTCTCACCATTATTCAAGAGGAGGGGTTCCCTTGAAAAATGAACGCATTTTCATTCCTTACCAATTTTCAACTTGCATAGCCTTTCTGAAGTTCGGTTTTCTGTATAAAATGGGGTGAGTAACAACATGGAGTGGCACAAGAAATCATGTTGCTTATTATTGAAGATGTATATATCTTTCCACCCAATTGAATTTGAATTCTTTTTAATGATGAAGAATATTTATTTGCAGCATTATCAATAGAGGCCAGAAAAACTAGAAACAAAGTAAATGTTTCCTAATAGGTAAAACACTAATTCAATTATAAACTACATACTGAATACTAGGCAGCCATTAAAAGGAATAAATTAGAGAACCTTTCCTGATAGTTCTTTGTGCCTTTTATATGCACATTCTCTGGCATTTTTTAGTGTGTAAATTAATAAGTATACATCTCTCTATCCCTGCTATAGCCTAAAATTCTTAGGTCTTAAATTAGGTATTAAATTCTTAGGTATTTGTAGTTTCCCTTCTTGATTACATGGTAAAGCCCAATCTCCATTTAATGAACATGATTAAATGGGAGCAAAGATCTAGGCATACAAGAAATTTCTGGTGCTGACTATGAGTCTTGTATACTACGTAAAATCTAAGAAACAAGTTACGAACTTCTTAAGAGTGAAAACAAAGACTCCCACTATATACCTGAAAGTGCCTTTCACAGAATAAAAGCTCAAAGGTATTGATTGTTCAAATTGCTAATGCTAATTCTTCATCTGAATGCCAGACCATTCTCAATATTTATTCAATTGAATTATCATTCAACAAACAATTGATGGCCTACTGGGTGTTGCGCTCTGTGTTTGACACTAGAGAGTGCAGTCACAGAGCTACTTTTTGCCAGATTCCATATATCTAGTCATGACAAGGAAAAAAAGCAGCCCCGCACTTACATGGCAGATCTTTGGAATCAAGCCTTGTCATTACCCAGAGAAATTTTACAGAGCAGAACTGTACTTTGAAACTGGAGGGAAATAGCTACTAATGAATCACCAAGTTATCTTTAAAAACACTTTGGGGAACAGCCTTTCCAATTCAACAACACACAGTTCTCTATACTACAAAGGCATAAATTAACTTCCATTCTCCCTCTTTCCTCTGCCAGGCCAGTTCCAAATACTCATGTTCTCTCCAGAAAACAAAATGTATGTTAAGGCCAATTTTTCAATATTTCCCTTTCCTTAATATTATCTAAAAATGGCATCTGGGACTCCCTGGTGGCACAGAGGTTAAAGACAGCACTATCTGAGCCTCCCCAGTCAGCCGGCCAGGGAGAAACCCACATGGCAGGGCAGACATCTCCTGTCTTGCCTGCTGCTCCCCTCAGCAGTGTTTTCAGTCTGTCTGCCTGCTCTGCTCCCCGCTCTGTCTCAGGTGAATTCTCTCATCCTCCCACTTCTCTGACTGTACCCAGTTCTTGTATAAATAAATAAATCTTAAAAAAAAAAAAAAAGACAGCACTATCAAGCTATTGCCAGCCACTGCAGCATGAGTTCGATTCCTGGGCCTAGTTCAATTCCCCAGCCTAGTTAGATTCCCTGGCCAGCCAGGGAGCAAACCAACATGGCACAGCAGATCTCTCCTGTCTCGCCAGCTGCTTCCCTCAGGAGTGTATTTCAGCCAGTCTGCCTGTTCTGCTCTCCACTCTGTCTCTGGTAAATCCTCTCACCCCCTCCCTCCACCCCCCACCCCCACCGATGGCCTACACTCCAGCTCTAGTAGGCATAAATAAATAAATCTTTAAAAAATAATAAAAATTAATATGGCATCTGATAAATGTCAAAATAATTCCTTTCAGATTTTAAAGCTCTAAATCCAAACACTAGTTCATTTAACCTGCTTAGCAATATGCATTATCAAGTGCTAAAGACAGTTGATTTTGAGAAAAATACTACCATTGACTAAGACCTGAAAATATATAACTACCACATGACAGTTTTCTTTTTGTGTGACATAAGATACTGCTAATTAGTCCACATAGAACTTTCCCAAGAAAAGAAATTTAGGAATAATTTTCATAAAACAGCAAAGATTTATTCTATTTTGGTGCTACTGACCTCATTTTAATGACTAAATAAGAACCTGATTGGTTCCTGTAAAAATCTATGCCCTTTTAAATAGACAAATCCACTGGAAGATAAAGTTTATCCACTTTCGGTCTCTCTAAGAAAAGTATCTAGGGTCCATTTCATCATGACTGAGATTTTGAAGATGTTACATCTTAGTTCAGAAAGACACCCACATATGGCACTTAATTTTAATAGAACTTTCAACTTATAACTAGCCACAAGTGGACTTTTACTACTTAAAAAAACATTTAATAGAATGTAGACAATTATCAAAATAACTATCAATTTCATCATGGATAGAAGGCAACTTTATAATTTTAAGCAGTTTTCACATGTTGATGAAGGATGAAAATGAAAAAAATGTAATTAAATGACCCTATTGTTCCAGGTACCTTAATACAACAACCTAACATCTTACTGGCAATCACATTTGCAGGATCCAAGGGTAAAGTTAGGTGAACAATCTAGTCAACCTATACAAGGAAAGGTTACTTCAGATCTGATTAGATCATTAGTAACCTTGGTCTTTTCAGAAGGGCGGACTTTAATAAGTTTGGAGACTTTGTAGTAAGGCTAAGCATACCAATTAAAATTCATTAGCACTGAACGTTCTTGTGTAAAAGTGTCAGGTAGTTTATCTCATCAATTTCAGGTAGTTTATTCCAAAAAGTAAAAATGTCATTTATACAAGCTAGAATTTTACATAATCTCCAGTTTGGACGATATAGTATTTCCCAAGAATCATAAATGTAGTAACACATACAAAAATTTTGTGCATAAAAAATTGAAAACTTTTAAATAAAGCAGTTACTGATTGGAAATCACATTATAAACAACCACTGAGAGCCCAGAACAATTATATTCTTTTCAATTACCAAATTATTATCCTAGATTTAAGCACACGCACTTGTTCCATAAACCCATTAGCACTAAAGGAAAGATTTTTTTTAAGTACAGAATAATGAAAAACCACAGTTCTAATGTAATCACCACCACAAAAATGCAAACAAATTCAGAATCCATAGTGTTGCCTTTGATTACTAAACACACCAGTGGCCTTAATACTGTTTAAAGGACATCAGCCACATTTTCTGCTATGCAGCCTAACACATCACCCTGCAGATTACGAAACAAATAGTTATTGATGCTTTAGCAAAAAGAACAGACATTCGTCATAGGTGGTCCATCACAAATAAACATCTAAATATTGTCCAGATGCACAACTCACTTATTCATCCTCCAATGATGTTCTCAATCAGCCCTCCAGATACTAGCAGCTAAGTTGAGGATTTTTTTTTTTAAGGCCAGACAACATCTTTTATTTATTTATTTGTGTGTGTGTGTGTGTGTTTGTTTATTTATTTATTTATTTATTTATACAAGAACCGGGGTACAGGCCAGATGCTCGAGAGGGTGAGAGGATTCACCAGAGACAGAGCGGGGAACAGAGCAGGCAGACTGAGGAAATACACTGCTGAGGGGATCAGTGGGCGAGACAGGAGAGGTCTGCTTCGCCATGTGGGATTCTCACTGGCTGGCTGGGATCGAACCCGTGCTGCAGAGTCTGCGGACAGCTTCACAGTGCAGGCGCAAGGGGCGCTCAACCGCCTGCGCCACCAGGGAGGCCCTAAGTTGAGGATATTAGATGGCTTGTTTATTTCAGTTTTTTGTTTCAGAGCTGTAGTTTTTAACATAACATTCACTTTCGGTATTGAAAATGTACTTCCTTAAAGATGCACTCGTTTGAGACCAACTCAGCAGATTATAAGGACGCCTGAACTGCTAAGGCAGTAATCCAAGTCCAGTTTGAGACTGTCTTCCTCTCATCTTCCTACTAGAGCCTCTCTAAGGTGGCCCTCCAAGAATAAGGTATGCTATAACTCCAGGATGACTCCTGACTTTGCTTTAAACAAAAAGTGCCTCTTCAAAAATTAGACAAGGCACACTTATTCTCAAACAAGCAAAATAAAAACTCAGAATCAAGGGCCTCCCTGGTGGTGCAAGGGGTTGTAATACTGCACTGTGAAGCAGTCCACAGCCTCTGCAGCACGTGTTTGATCCCTGGCCGACCAGGAAGAAACCCACATGGTGAGGCAGACCTCTCCTGTCCCGCCCACTGCTCCCCTCAGCAATGTGTTTCAGTCAGTCTGCCTGTTCTGTTCTCCACTCTGTCTCTGGTGGATCCTCTAACCCCTCCATCTCTGGCCTGTGCCCCAGCTCTTGTATGTGTAAATAAACAAATCTTAAAAAAAAAAAAAACTCAGAATCAAGGCAATAATAAAACCCAATTGACTTTGTAAGGACTTAGAAGTCTTCTTTTGAAGACATTTCCTTGAATCCATGGGGATTTTTAGAGATAACGACTAAAGGAAAAACATGGCATGGGCTAGATTTGTATAATTCAAAGGTAACTTTACAAAATTTGAAAGTAGGTAAACTATTGCTTTTAAGACTCTCAAATATGCCTCATTTTTGAAAAAGTGGTCTTTCTCTTTTTTCTAACTAGATTATGGTTTTCTTTTAAAAATCCCAGAAGGTTAAAAAGTCAGTCTCCCACCACTGCCTTCCACCCATCCCCCAGGGCTCACCCCAAGGACAACTATTGTTTCTAGAGTCCCCTTCCCAAGACTTTCTAAACACGTGCAAACAGACTTGAGTGTTTTAAAACAATTATCCTATATTATACACACAACACACAGTGGCAGCTGCAAAATAGCACTGAAAGCCTCCAGGCTTAAAGGTAGCAATCTGCTGAGGTGGCGGGAGTAGAGGCGGGCTGGGGGGTGGGGGTGGCATGGGAGGAAGGATACTTCCTAGAAACTGTGGTTTTGCACATCAAGCACCCTGTTTTGCTTGCATGCCTCTGCAAGGATCTTGAAGATCAGGGAGAAGGTAAACCCATAGCAGGCCACCCTCTGGCATTACCACTGTATCTGCACTGTTTTGCACTTTTTTGTGCCCCAATCTTTAAAGCATATTTTCATTATCACTGGGTTAAATGAAGTATCTCAACTCACCTTGAAGAAATAAAAAATATAAAAAACCTAACTCTGAACGTAACTTTCAGAACCAGGTGAGTCCTCCCCGCCCAACGTACAGCCTACACGTTGGTTGTGTCCTTAGGAAGGGTTCAATCTGACACTGAGTTGGAGGGGCGAGCCAAGAATAAAGAAGCCTCAAGTCGGGACACAGAGGTGAGCGTGTCCGGAGCCCTGGGCCGCCCTTTTCTTCTTTAAAGACAAATGTTTCAAGAATCCCCATGAACCTTGGGCTGACCCTCCTTCCTCGTGATGCTCCTGCACCCCAGAAGATAGCGAGCTCAAACCTCTGCCCCCCGCACCCCAAATTCAGTACCGCGAACTTGAGCACAGTGAGACCCCCAACTCGCAGGAATTTGATGCCCCGCCACTCGCCTTGCTGGCACAGCCGGGCACCCTCGGGAGGCTAGGTCTCCAGGCAGCACGCCTGAGCCCTCACCTTCCCCAGGAACCCCAACCCCCGGCCTCCAGCGCACTGAGATGCCGCGCACCCCTGCCAGGAAGGAAGCCACAGGTAGGGGGGTGCGGCACGGCGCTCACCTGCGCAGGAGGGGTGCTCTCGGCGCCAGCTGGAGAGGAGGAGGTGGAGGAGGCCATGTTGTGGGGCTTCTGCTGCCGCTCCTTCCAGGAACTCTGCTCTCGTCTCTCCGTCCCTCTTCTCCTGCCCCAAAATGTGCGACTTCTTGGGGAAAAGTTCAGCTGCGACTCTGCAACACCAAGCGAGGCCCCGCGGCGCCCGCCCCGTGCAGCGTCTCCTCCCCCTGCTGTGTCCGCTGCGCCCGCCAGGTGCTCCCCCGGCTGCGGGGCGGGGGGCAAGAGGCGGGCCGGCTCAGGTAGAGGCGCTGCAGCGGGAGCTGCCCGATCCTCGCTGGCCGCCAGGTCCCAGGAGCATGCCCAATGGGACGGTGCTCAGGGTTCTGAGCCACCGGGAGGGCTGGGTGGCCTTACCTGGGAGGGAGGGGGAAGCGAAGGTAGCTCCGGCTAGGAAGGGACGGAAATTCCTTTTCCCTGTGGATTGCTAATAGTTTCCTTAGTCACCTCCAGTTAGATATCAAAATAATAACAATACCCTATGATTATTTGATTAATGATGCTTATTCTAGCATAGGTGATAAAATCATCATTAGGCAATTTTGCCTTGCTTTTTAATGATTATTATCTATGGCATACAATCTATGTAGAAACAATGCTTGCCAGGCAGACAGCTTCATGCTAATGTCCATGGCCTCCCTTCCACCTCATAGAGGTCCCAGCCACACCTAAAGGGCCTCAGCGATCTGGCCAATTAAAAATGAAAACTCTGGAATCCTCAGGATGTGTGAGGTAGGTACTGAGTCTGATCCAGCAAAGAAATAGGGGACAGGACCTCTGAGTGTCCTTGTTTCTAGCAGCTCACATGACATGGTTTTGCCAAGCTTCTGTCCTAGCCAGGCTAGGAAACAGTTGAATTTAGGTGGCTGCCGCACAGAACTTACTACAGGTCAATTCGTGGACTCAGGTATCTGCCCCTTGTAAGTTGTCTCCTAAAGAGGGGGCTCTCACTTGGAGGGGGGGATGCCTATAGTAAGTGCACTCTAGAAAGGCCAAGGCAATAAATGACAGCAAATCTAGTGGGGAAAAAGTTAGTCCTTTTCCATTATCTTTCATTCTTCTGACTATGGAAAGCATTCTTTCTCCAACACTCTCCAAACTCCCTTTCTACCAAAAGACCCAGTCCCAGATGCAAACTCTAAGTAAGCACTGCCATCTGACAGAATTTATAGTGTAGCTAAGTTTTCATTGTTTAACTTTATTGTTTCTGTTACTCTATTTTTGGCAAGTGAAAGTGGTTTTCTATATATGGTAGGGATCCAAACTTTTCTATTTAAGCAAGCATAAATAAGTTTCAAAATGCTTATATAAAGAAAGTAATAGTTCAGATGGGACTGAGATGAAGCAAAAATTCTAAGGTAGGTAGGAAACTACAGAATTATAGAAAACTGCTAATAATGTTTTCTTTCATAGTGACTACTAATGGGCCTCCCTGGTGGCGCAAGGAGTTTAGATGCAACCTATGAAAACACAACCTGTGAAGCTATCCACAGCCACTGCAGCAGGAGTTCGATCCCCAGCCGGGGGCTATCCACGTGGCACAGCAGACCTCTCCTGACTTACCCGCTGCTCCCCTCAGCAGTGTATTTTGGTAAATTTTCCTGTTTTCTTCCCCACTCTGTCTCTGGTGAATCCTCTCATCCCCACACCTCTGGCCTGTACCCCAGCTCTTATATGCATAAATAAATAAATCTTTAAAAAAAAAAAAAGAAAGGTTAATTTAGCTGAGGTCACAAACTAATAGAACACCAATGACTGTACAGTTTAGGAATTCATAAGGGTGTCTTAAAAACCACTTCACAGGCCTCCCTGGTGGCACAGGGGTTAAAGTATCAATGCTATCAAGCTATCATCAGCCACTGTGGCCTGAGTTCAATCCCTAGCCAATCACCACATAGCACAGCAGACCTCTCCTGTCTTGCCCACTGTTCCCCTTAGCAGTGTATTTCACTCGATCCACCTGTTCTGCTCCCCACTCTCTCTGGTGAATCCTTTCACCCCCCTCCCCCGCATCTCTGACCTTCACCCAGTTATTATATGCATAAATAAAAATACATCTTTAACTAATAATAAAATAAAAACCACTTCACAAAAGTCCGCAAGCCCACAACCCCCAGAAATTTTAGGTTAAATGCTATGTGTTGTTCATGGGTAAAAGTTAGAGCGTTTTCATCCATTATACAAAGAGACTTCTATGTCCCCCAAAAGTTCAAGAGCCACTGTTATCATTATTTACAACACAGTCCCACAAATCGGATTATGAAGGCCACAGCGGCAAATGCACTTTCTTATGTCTCTGGTGTGCCTAGCCTGGTGCTTTATTCTCGCAGTCACTCATAATAAATGGTTGAGCTAAATCCAGTGTGTGAAGCAGACAAGGCTACAAGATTGGGGTGGGAGTGACTTGGGAAAAGCATCACCTTGGTAAATCCTTGTGCGCACACACACAGGTATTTCATAAGTCATCTCCCTGGCACTAAAACTCCATAAGAACCTTCTTAAATCAGTGGCAAGCAGCCAACCAGGTAGACAATAGAGGGAGAAAGGTGCAAATACTCTACAGGAAGTTAGCATAAGAAGCAGCATCTGGGAGATGAGCCCAGAAATTTGTACTTTCCTGCAATGCTATTCCAGTCCAGTCTGTTTATGTGGCCTGTCTGTTTCTGAGAAACACTAGTGTTCAGGTTAAAGACAGTTCTCCATAGACAGGCTGCAACAACAACAACAACAAAAACCTGACTACAGGAAGTAACTGGAATTAATGTGACAGTATCTTTCCTACCTTAAAAATTAAAGCAAAAACCCTTCCATGCAGCCCCTCTGTCCTCTCTTTCCTTCCCTTCACAAACAAGTATCTAAAAAAGGATGATATTTGACACAGGCCCCCTACTTTCTCACTTGCACGCTCCTTTATTCATAGCCATCTTGACCTCTGCCCCTTATCAGCTATTGAAACCGCTCTTCTCAAATCACCATTGACCTCCTATTTGCCACATCCATTAAGGATTTTTCCAGACCTTATCTCAGCTGATCTTTCAAGGGCACTTACCATGATTGTCATTTCCCTTCCCTTCCTATTAAATATCATCTGGGATTTTTGACTTTAGTCTTCCTTACTTCTCATGCCATGTACTGTGTCTCTCAACCACATTCAAGCTTTAGCTATCGTGTAACTACTCCCATATCCAGCTAAGACAATTTCCCTGAGTCCCAGACCCAAGTTTTATCAGGTCTCAATGAAGTGTTAAGTAACACAGGTCTTGAAGCCAGGGGAGGAGTCTTGAAGGAATGGAGGGGATGAGGCCCTGTCCCACCTGCCTCTCAGTACAATAAAATACTCAACTCTAAATAAGCCCCTAAAATATTTCTAAATTATCTCCTCATATATTCTCACTACATCGCTGACTGATCTTATAATGCTATGACTTATTGAACAATTACTGTAAGCCAAACTGTGCTAACTTGCATTTTTCTCATAATGTCTCACCTAGACAATTCCAATAGATTCTTTTTAAAAACAGATTTATTTTTATTAATTAATGCATACAAGAACTGGGGTGTGGGCCACAGGTACAGGGAGGTGAGAGATTCACCAGACACAGAGTGGGGAGCAGAACAGGCAGATCCACTGAAATACACTGAGGGGAGGAGCAGGCTAGACAGGAGAGGTCTGCTGTGCCATGTTGGTTAGCTCTCTGGCTGGGAATCAAACTCATGCCGCAGTGGCTGGTGATAGCTTGATAGCACTGAAACTTTTACCCCCGTACCACCAGGATGGCCCCTACAATAGACTCTTAATGTTGTGATGTATTCGCTCTATCATGCCAGTATTATGGATTTTCGTATAATTTTAAATCTCTTCACGTGATTCTTAAAATTTCTTAGTAATTTTTTAAGGTTAAACTTAGCAAGGGTCCCTGTCCCTGCTTCCATCTGATCTCAGCTTTTCTACATCAACATTTCCATCTCCATGTCTTTCTCCATCTCTATCACACAATGCCATTCTGAGTTACTTTGCAGTTTTCCTCAAACACCAACGCCATTGTCTTTCTACAGACTGTCTCTACTGCTTAGAAAACCCTTCACCCCCTACACCAGTCCTCAGCCTCCTCCATCTTCCCTGTCAGGTTAGTCCTATTTACTCAATAAAACTCTGTTCAGAAAATACATCTTTAAGAAATCTTCCCTTACCTGTTTTCTGTTAAAACCTGGCTCTTTGTTCTTTCTTTGTTCTTCCAGAACACCCTGCAGTACACCACTAGCTATTCTGATGAATAGATACACACTTTTGGCAATTCTGAAACCTTAAAAACTACAAAAACCAATAATCCACATCTAATTGATGTGATACTATTTAGAGTCTTTATTCCATTTAGTGTGAACACTCATATATTTTAGTAATGGGGGTATTTACCAAACCCCGTTTTAAAAGTATTATGTAATGTATAGTTTGTATATAATCTGAATATGCTGAAAATTCAGAATTGTAAAACATAAGGGACATAGACCTATATTATCATTGCTTCCCTTGTCTGACTCCCCTTGTAATCAAAAGTTTCTTGAAGTTTCAGCTGTATCTTTTTCATATCCAAACCACCAATAGCTAACCCGAGGCCTGACTCAGTAAAGGTTTGCTGAATAAGTTCAGGGTGTATTTATGAACTTGGACTGCATTTTATAGGACTGGCTTTCAAGGTCGAAACCTGACACCTCCCCTTGCTTCCTGCATGACTCTCCCTCCTCTGGGTTGCAGTGGACCTTGCATGCACATCAGATTTCTCACTGTATAATAATTATTTGTATATCTGTATCTCCAGTGAGTCTGTGAGGTTGAGGACAAAGATGGTGGTGTATTAATCTTTGTATTTCTGAGCTCAAACTGTCCAGCAAGATGTAGGCACTTTGTATTATTAACTCAATACCTTTTGATGAATGATGGATAGAAAAGAACAGAAGGAGAGGGAACAAGAAAAGGTAAAAAGAATGATGGCAGTCTAGACAAAGATGATTTAGTCTCTATTTAGAGGTCCCTACTAATAAGTTCCAAACTCAGTCACTTCATAATATTTATCATATTTTATGTCACATGTATTACTTATTTTAATTGAAGTTGACTTGCTTTTCATCTACACAAATTTCTTTTTTTTTTTTAAAGATTTATTTATTTATTTATTTATTTATTTATTTATACAAGCACTGGGGTATAGTCAGAAGCACGGGAGGGTGAGAGAATTCACCAGAGCCAGAGCGGGGAACAGAACAGGCAGACCGACGAAATACACTGCTGAGGGGAGCAACGGGCAGCAGGAGAGGTCTGCGCGCCATGTGGGACCCTCACCGCCGGCCGGGGATCGAACCGGCGCTGCGGAGGCTGCAGGCAGCTTTGCAACCCAGCGCTCAACAGCTGTGCCACCGGGGAGGCCCTACACAAATTTCTTTTTAGAGAAACTTTATCTTACTATCTTAATGTAAAATCACTTTCACCTGTACTAGACAGACATAATGAAAACAAAATGGTGTTGATTTCTGTTTTATTCTGCATTCTGTATGAATTTATTTCTCTTTGCTAAACAAGAAACTTAATGAGTGTTTTTTGAAACTCAACAAGTGTAAAGGGGCATGAATACTTGCACTAGATGTAAACTTTTCTCCCTAATGTGAAGTAGTAAAAAAGAACTGAAAAAGATAATAACTCAGTGTATGATTTAATATTACTTAGTGCCCTGCCCTAAGTCACCTAATATTATCTCAAGAACACCAGAAAAGGAGGACTGTAAAAACTTTCCTCTCTTTTCCTCATTCTGCTTCTACATTTATAATATTCTCCACAACTTCAAAATAGATACCCTATCCATTCCAGATTACTTTCTACTATAATTAGACTCTAACTCATGATTATGTTTAAACAGTAGGATTTTTCCCACCTTGCCTTTAACAAGAGAGAAAGTTGACTTCTCACATGGTGTCTATGAAAATATCCAATAAACAAGGAAACAAGAGTTAATACAGAAAGTTTAGCCAGTGAGAAAAGAAATTTTTGAAGTACAAGAGATTATGGTTAGTGAATGTGTGTTTCTTTCATAAAATGATCAAGTACTAGGAAAGCATTTTTCAAATAAAAGAAATATATATTTGGTTACCACTGCCTGTGAGAAAAGTGATTTTCATAAAATTCCATTCTTAATTTATAAATTTTATGAGGGGAAACAACTCACCAAGCACAAAGTTGAACTAAACTGTTTTCTCTCTTACAGTTTTTGGCCTTTTTCCCCATTTGTGGTCTCAACTGGATAGAATCTCATGCTTCTAAATACACAATAAAGATCAGAGCTAGCAATATTTTTATAAAGGTCAACTGGAATGAGAGCATAATGTTTATTTATTGAGTAAATTTTGCAATCCCACATAGAATATGGCGAACTAGCTTATTTTAGTGTCTATTTCCCTGTCTTAAGTCATTAAATTTCTTAAACATTTAAAAGGAACTACAAATTATTTTGTTATCTCCCTTGGAATGAGAAACTGTCTGACTCGATATATTTGTGATAACTTATGATTGATTTAAATTTTCAATTTCAAAGTAGGTTATGAAATGGGATAGGAAACTTCATAGTAAAAATAAACCTCGTATTAATAAAAACGTCATAGTAGAGTCACAGAAGAAAAGATCTGTGTAGTTAAGTCTTACTTTATCTCCATATTTTGTTTATAGTAACTTTTTGTCATTTCTCTTACTTTGATCTGGATTTTCAAAAACATATAAAGTCACGGTAACATAAATGATAGTATTTTCAATACTCAAAAATACATAGAAGCAAAACTAAGAGTAATTGGAAATAAATGGGTAACTTTTAGCTACTTGTTAATAAGTAAAAGCAACCTTTCCCTATTACCTTTTTCTGAATTCCCAGTGTAATGACTGTATTAATTCTAAATGAGGGAGTTGAAGAAAGAAATGGTGAAACATTGTTTATTTGTTGGCATGGCATGTAGAATGTGTAAAAAGGAATAAAAGAAAGTGACATCCTGAGAAAAAGGTTTGGGAGAATAAAGAGGAAAAGACTTTCAATTAAAACATTTTCTTCCTTTCCACATACTGTTTTTAGTTCTCTCTTGCTTCAGCCTTTACTCTCCTGCATTCTGATGCTGCTAAGGCAGAACATCTGAATTCATATATATTTCCATCTTGCCCTCATCAAAGGGGAAAAAATAACCATCAAGCTCCTTGACCTGCCTTGACTTCCAGCTCCAATAGAATTGCCTATTCCAGTCTTTGTGTTTCTAGTGGCCTAATGTGGAACTTCTGAACCTAGGAATTCTAATTGTTTACCACTATGTGACATACAATCTGAAACTTCAAATTCAAAGTTTAAAATTCAAAAATGAATAACTATAAGAAAGTGAAAATCAAAATCAACAAAAAACTATGAACCAGAGACACTCTATGGGGGGTAGAGGGCGGGAGGGATGGGACTGGGGTCAAAATAAGGGGGTTGCAATTGTATGGGGAATATAAAAATAAAATTTATTTTTAAAAAAATCAAAAAAAACCCCACAAAGTTTAAAATTCAAACCAGGGGCCTCCCTGGTAGTGCAAGGGATTAATTCTCAGTACTAGGAAGCTATCAACAGCCACTGAAGCACAAGTTCAATCCCCGGCCAAGAAGGTGACCCACATAGCACAGCAGACCTCTCCTGTCTTGCCTACTGCTCCCCTCAGCAGTGTATTTCAGTCAGTCTGCCTATTCTGCTCCCCACTCTGTCTCTGGTGAATCCTCTCACCCCCTGCACCTCTGGCCTATACCCCAGCTCTTGTGTGCATAAATAAATAAAATAAATCTTAAATAAATAAATAAAATTCAAACCAGAAAGTAAACAGATTAGATTCACTGAAAATGGAAATATTACAACATAGTTCCCCAACACTACCCCCAAACCCACTAAAGTCTCAAAGAGTACCAAAAATTTCTGGTCACTTGAATGTCCTATAACTGACCATTTCGTTTTGCCACACTTCTTCCCCTGTCGACTCTTTCAAGAACAGTGTATAACTTGCTTAAATTTCACATTGAAAGTTTTGAAGAATTATCTAAATTCTTGTCCACTCTTTGTTTATTGATGCAACCACAGTTCAGGATCAGTGACTTAGTAAAAATTAATAGCTATAGAGAAATAACCCTCACAGTCTTCAGCCCACGGCTGTCCCTTCTTTATAATATTTTTTAATGTTTTCTCTTCTGAACACATACCTATGGTGTTTCCACATATAACAGCAATTTTCTGTAATGCCAAGGTGACATACCCAAGTAGTTATAATGCTGTGTGTTTTTGTTTATACCCACCTCCTTTTTTCCTTTCATCCTGGAAGCTTTCTCATATACTTTCTCAAGCTCAACTGGCTTTGCTGGTGGGCTGGAACTTGTGAAGAAATTGACCATTTAGGAAAAAAGGGGAATTAACCCAGTGATTCTACACGCTTAAGTAACTCAAACAGATTCACCTGGAAGGCTTTTTATTATGCCATTTAACCTCATGGCAGTGATTCTCAAATAGAATAACAACATCACTTGAAACTTGTTAGAAATGCAAATTATAGGGCCTCCCTGGTGGTGCAAAGGGTTATAAGTTAGCACTATGAAGCAATCTGCAGCTACTGCAGCACAAGTTCAAACCCCGGCCAGGGAGGTAGGTGACTCACATGGCGCAGCAGACCTCTCCTGTCTCGCCCGCTGCTCCCCTCAACAGTGTATTTCAGTCAACCCGCCTCTTCTGTTCCCCACTCTGTCTCTGGTAAATCTTCTCACCTCTGCACCTCTGGCCTACACCCCCGCTCTTGTATGCATAAATAAATAAATCTTTAAAAAAAAGAAATACAAATTATAAGGCAGGGACATTTCTAAACCTGGGGGAGGGGACAGCTATCCATGTGTCCTGGCCTGCCTGCAGCCTGGACTCCTGAGTCAGCGAGTTAGCCTTCTGCCAGTTCCCATGCTGTTCAGAACTGAGCCTCCTTGCCAGCAAAACTAAGTCCAAGAGGGTCACCTGCGTGCTTAACCACATGATTCCCCCTTCCCAGCCCGATTAGTTCTGGCATTCAGCTAATCAAGCAATGGAGCCACAAGGCCACTCAGATATTTTTCTTCTTCTTTAATTATAAGCATATATATGTCTACTGTGGGAAATTTAAAATGTAGGGAAGATGATAAAGTCCCCCATAATCCCACCATCCAGAAACAACCATTACTTAGATGTTGGTTCATTTTCTTTTAGTCTTTTTTTCTATACATTGTTAGAATTCCACTTTTTTTTTTACTTAAGACTATTTTAGACCTTAAAAGTGCTTCATAAACATAGTTTTTAAATATTTTATTTATTTACGCATACAAATATTGGGGTCTAGGCCAGAGGTGCAGGGAGTGGGAGGATTCACTAGAGGCAAAGCAAGGTGCAGAACAGACAGATCTAGTGAAATACACTGCTGAGGGGAGCAGCGGGTGAGACAGGAGAGGTCTGCTGTTTCCATGTGGGTTAGCTCCCTGGCCTGGGATTGAACTCATGCCACAGTGGCTGGCACTAGCTTAATAGCACTGAGAGTTTAACCCCTGCACCACCAGGGAGGCCCTATAAACATAATTTTAATGCCTATAAATACTTAACTGAAATAGTGGAAATTAATAATTTTTGTAGTGATGTTCAATATTTGGGTAATTACATTTTTTTCTATAAATTACTGGGTCTCATCCCAGACTGAATCAGAAGTCAAAGATTGGGGCCCAGAAATCTGTGTTCAACAGCCCCTCTAAGTAAACCTTATGTAAGCTAAAGTATGAGAGTCATTTCCTTAAGCTAACCCCAGATTTAAGGGCTACATGTGCAGGAGAAAAGAGCAAGAGTAGGGCTTGCTTCCCAAGTTGAGAATGGCCATGAAAATGATGATGGTTAAGGACCTGCTTTCTTAGGAGTGTTCAGGTGGAGACCTCAGATCTATCCTGAGACTGACAGGATGAAAGTAATTAACAAAGGGTAAAACAGTCTGGATAATAATGAGGAAAGGATTCAAGAGTGTGGTTTTGGGTGACAGCTAGTAGAATAACTTCAACCAGTACAACAGGGAGACTTAGAATTTATAGAAAAAAATGCCTTGTTTTCCATTAACCTAGAGACCTGAGAAAAATGCTTAAGTTCTGTCTTTGAACAAAAGCATAAAGAAAGGAAGATAGATTCCCAGCGGCAAATCATTATAAGAGAAACTGACAACTCACTGGCTGAAACTAGCAGAAGAAATTTGTTCAACTGGTGAAAAAACCATTTAGAGCCTTTTATTAACAGCTGACTTGAGTTCATTTAAGTCACGATGACGTGCAAAATGTGGTGGGAGAAGATTCCTTTCTCCTTTTAGGTCAAGTGTGAACTAGAAAGAGAGATATGATGTACCACTCTCCCAACTTAGCAGGAAGCAGAAATTCCTCCTTGCACCTGTGTAAAGGCCAGGACTGGACCACAGTGCAGGTTTTCTGATCCCATGCAGACCGGGTGAAGGAAGAGTCAGAGTCCTCAGTAGTTTTTGCAGGTCTTTTATTGGGATTACCAGGTACATGGCAGTCAGGGGTGCTGGGGGCCGGGAGGCTGGCAGGCCTCCCAGCCCCCAGCAAATCTTCACTCTATCTGGGTTCTCCGGCCTTCTCTCAGCTTCTGCTTCTACTTCTCTTGCTTCTCTCTCGGCTTCTCTTTCGGCTTCTGCTGCTCCTGGCGTCCCCGTGATGCCGCCCTTAAAAGCACATTCCTAGCCCAGGTGAATCCCATCTACCTATGCCCACACCCTATTTCAGGTGCCTGCCATCAGGCATGCATTCAGGACCGCAAGGATCCATCATCTATCCTGATGGCAGGAGGGCAGAAAAGCCTGACATTTTTTCTCACCCTACAACCTGATAGACAGGGATCTAGCTAGCCATTCTAACTTGGGAACTATTTGCTCCCCAGGTCACATTTGGCAACATCTGAAGACATTTTTTTAAAAGAAGATTTACTTTATTTATTAATGCACACAAGAATTGGGGTGTAGGCCAGAGGTTGGGGTTGGGGGAGTAAGAGGATTCACCAGAGACAGAGTGGAAAGCAAAATAGGCCGATCTACTAAAATACACTGCTGAGAGGCGCAGCAGGCAAGACAGGAGTGGTATGCTACACTGTGTGGTTTAGCTCTCTGGCCGAGAGTTGAACTCAGGCTGCAGTGGCTGGTGGTAGCTTGATGGCATTGAGACTTAGCCCCTATGCCACCAGGGAGCCCCTATATCTGAATACATCTTTAATGTCACAACCTGCAGGGTTGCTAGTGACTTCTAGTGAGTAGAGGCCAAGGATACTACTGAACATTCTGAAGTACACAGAACAATCTAGGATGCTACTGAATATTCTATAGTGCACAGAACAATCTCCGAGAAAATATCCAGCTCCAAACGTCATAAAAACCTGGTCTAGATAGGAAGCCCTGACAGCCCCATTGTAAGGCAGGAATGGCCACTGTGCAGGTTTTCTGATCCCATGCAGACCAGGTAAAGGAGGAGTCAGAGTCCTTAGTGGGTTTTTGCAGGTCTTTTATTGGGGTTCACCAGGCATATGGCAGGCAGGGGTGCTGGGGGGCCGGGAGGCTGGCAGGCCTCCCAGCCCCCAGCAAATCCTCACTCTATTTGGGCTCTCTGGCGTTCTCTGCTTCTGCTTCTCTCTCGGCTTCTGCTTCGGCTTCTCCTTCGACTTCTGCTGCTGCTGGCGTCCCCGTGATGCCGTCCTTAAAAAGCACAGTCTTAGCCCAGGTGAATCCCATCTACCTATGCCCACACCCTATTCCAGGAGCCCGCCATCAGGCTTGCATTCAGGACAAGGATCCATCATCTATCCTGATGGCGGGAGGGCGGAAAAGCCTGACATTTTCTTTACCCTACACCCATCTTAGTCACATATCAGGTTTTGGAGTTCCCAGTGAAAACATGTTTGCAGGCAGCGAATGTTGTACCTCAGAGTGTTCATACTGAGTCAAATTATAAGGGGTTGGGGGACTTGGATAGTGAAAGAGACAGAGGTAAAGACTGATGAGTGGATTCAAAGAAGAAATAAAGTAAAGGGGTCAGTTTTCTCTCTAGAGGAACTTGGTGTCCTAAAATCCAGTCACTTTCTCTCCGCTCTTACCCAGTGTGTGGGCAATAGTTGTCTTCACATCAGCAATTCCAGCCTTTCAAGAGGGTGGTACCAGAGGATGCATATAGCTCTGGAATGGGAAATGTACTATTTAACCAACCACTCTCATCAAATATAAATTACACCCATCCTGAATCACCAGTACTGTTTCATCATTTAACTAGCGAAAGTAAAACCTATTCATTACAAAAGAAGCCCTGTAATGAACTTCTCCATGACCTTGTGGGATGAGAGATCCAAGAGGCTACTATTTTGCCACTTAATATGTGGCTAAAATGTACTGTGTATTAAGGTGAACATTAAGATCAATCTACTTCCTGTCCAGAATTGCCCAAAGCTACCAGATGTTCAAGGGAGTTTTGAACATGACTCATTGAAATTATGGAATAAAAATTTTATTTCACCTATTTCTGGTATCTTTCTCCAAAATATACTTAAAGATAAATCACCTCCTTTTTTGTTGTACTTAGACAATGATATAAAAATTTGCTAGTAAAATATAAATCTATTGGATTATTTTGTTGATATTAACTTTTTCTCATTAGAGTTATGTAACATTTCTAAGGTTGTCTTAATTGTTTTGTAACACCTTAATTTAAATTACCCAGAATTTAATTAACTTACAATTAATTTATCCACTTATTCTACTTCACAAGCAAAATGATCAAGAATTCTTGGAAATGGTTTTCAATATAAAACGGAAATTAGGACCTCCCTGGTGGTGCAAGGAGTTAAGATGCAACCTATGAATCTATCTGCAGACTCTGCAGCACGAGTTAGATCCCCAGCCAGCCAGGGAGATACCCACATGGCACAGCAGACCTCTCCTGACTTGCCTGCTGCTCCTCTCAGCAGTGTATTTTCAGTCAGTCTTCCGGTTCTGTTCCCCACTCTGTCTCTGGTGAATCCTCTCACCCCCCACACCTCTGGCCTGTACCCCAGTTCTTGTATGCACAAATAAATAAATCTTTAAAAAATACGCTTTAGAGTGAACTATTAAAAATAAAACTGAAATTAAAAGTTGTAGATTTGATTTTAATTAGACGATTTTACCAGATAACCTTAGTCTTTTTTCAGGATATTCTCCTACCCTTCTCTATCCCCGTCTCCCTCCCCACCGCAGGTCCCCACCTGTTCACCACTTAGAACCCCTGGAGAAATTTTCCTTTAGCCTCTGGGCTTCTGGAGACCATGAACGATAGACTGCTTACTCCCTTCCCTTGTTCAGAGAAGTTTTTAGAATTGCAAAGAAACGCCATGAATAAACTTAGTCGTGTTTGATCTGATAAAAAAATCACAAGGCCTAAAATTTCCTCTGGATAAAAAATAGATATACTTGGAAGCTTATTAATTTTTTTCTGATCACTGGGTCATGAGTAATAATGAGGAAATTATTTTGATTCTGTACAAAGGGTGTTGGAGTCAGTGAAAGGAATTCAAGTTCCTAAGCCAATGCAGAGGGGACTAACGTAGTCACAATTACTGCAATTACTGTTAAGAATGTCAGGAAAGGCAGATGTGATGTGAAACAAGGCTTACTTTTCCACCAAACATAACTCCTTTCTTCTCTGATCTTGCACACTAACACTGGCTTGCCTGTACACACACACAGACAATTCTCTTTGCACACAATTTCTAAATCTCCTGACTACTTTAATTGACCCATCCACATATAAATTATTAGGATTCTGATCAGAGAAGTCTTTTCTCCAAACTGTGAATGGGCTTGCTTTAACATTTAATTCCTATTATTGAAAGTATTGCCTAGTTCATTCTCCTTTTGTCCACCCTTTTTATTAGCCTTTCTTACTCATCCTTTAAAACTCAACCCAGGGCTTCCCTAGTGGCACAGTGGGTTGAGCACAACTCTGTGAAGCTGTCTGCAGCCTCTGCAGCGTTGGATTGATTCCCAGCCAGCCAGGGAGTTACCCTCGGCAGACCTCTCCTGTCTCACCCGCTACTCCCCTCAGCAGTGTATTGCAGTACATACGCCTGTTCTGCTCCCCACTCTGTCTCTGGTGAATTCTCTCATACTCCTGTGCCTCTGGCCTGTACCCCAGTTCTTTTATAAATAAATAAATAAATCTTTAAAAATAAATAAATAAAACTCAACCCAGGCATTGCCACCTCTTTGGGAAGTCTTCTAGGACACTCCTCTCCCAAATGAAGGAACTGATTTCCTCTGGGCTCTCTAGGGCTCTCTGATTTATATACTCCTCTATCTCTACTTTAATGGTGTGAAGAGTGGGTACAACATCCCCTACCCTGCTTCCTGTCCCAGTCTACGGCTTCCTTACAACTGAGATTTTTTATTTTCTTTGTACAGCTGGTGACTGGGACAGAGTCTGCTACATGTTAGCTACCCATAAATGTTTTATAAATTTTCCTTCACAGGGCCTCCCTGGTGGCACAGGAGTTAAGATGCAACCAATGAAGCAATCTGCAGCCTCTGTGGCACGAGTTCGATCCCTGGCCGGCCAGGGAGAAACCCACATGGCAAAGCAGACCTCTCCTGTCTTGCCTGCTGCTCCCCTCAGCAGTGTATTTCAGTAGGTCTGCCTGTTCTGTTCCCCACTCTGTCTCTGGTAAATCCTCTCACCCTCCCCCCACATCTCTGGCCTGTACTTCAGCCCTTGTATGCATAAATAAATAAATCTTTAAAAATAAATAAATTTTCCTTGACAGACTTAGTGATAGAATAAAAAATTACTTTCACTTACACAGTATAGGAATGTATGCCTGTCTTAAGCATTCAATTCACAGTAATGTGTCTGAATAGCTATTCCTTAGAGGCAACTTGGAAGGGAATCAAGCAATATGATTAGGAACTGCCATACTAGATAATAAGTACAGCCGCTAAAGCTGAACCATTTCCACGCCAATTAAAACAAATCCATTTGTTCACCCAATAAACATTTAGTTGTATGTTAAAAGTCAGGCTAAGTGAATTTACAGGGAAGATTAAAGAGAACAACAGGGGTTCCAAGAGTGTGCTTTTGTAAGATGTGAGATAAGAGTCCAAGGATATGAAATATAATAGCACAGTGATAAGGTTACGGTTGGGTAAACGAAGTTGGTCAGGCGTTTATGTCATTGACCTCTGTGGCTATCACCTGCGGTCTTGACCTTGTTAAAGGAGAGGGCAGGTAGGTATAGGGCACACGTGCCTCACTATGGACACCTGAGCATGGATGTGTGCGCATGAGCAAGTGTGCACAGCTGCGCCTAGCGGTCAGGGATATAAGACTGGCGTTACCCAGAGATGCATATGTCTGCACAGCTATGAGAAGAAGAGACCATGAGAGAATGCCACAGAAATCCCAGAGAAAAGAGCATATAGAGATTCACAGCCTGCTGGCTTGTTTCACCTGCTTACCATTAAAACTTGTGAAAATGATGCCAAGGGCTCCAAAATTCTCCATCAAATCGCTAGAACCAACTGTGAACCTACCCAGCCTGGGATGGTTGCAAAAGAATCATAAAATTCTAGAGTCAAACTCTTTAGGTTGATGACTCTCACCTCACACATTGCCAGCAAGGCACAGAGCAGGTTCTCTATGATCTGGGCAGACAGGTAAACGAGAGACCTAGAGCCTGTAGTGGATTTTTCAGGCTTTTATTAAGCTTTCTACATCATTTTTAGTGCAACAACCAGGTACATGGCATGCAGGGGGCCCAGGGGGCCAGGAGGTTGGCAGGCCTCCTAGCCCCAGGCAAATCTTCACTCTTTCTGGGCTCTCTGTGTTTTCTCATGGTCTTTGTTTCTCCTTTCCTGCTCCTACCACCGCTGCTATTGCTGTTTCTATTTCTCATTTTATGCTCCACTTCTGCTCATTCTGCTCTTGTTCTGCTGTTGCTCTTTCTCGTTCTACTGCTCTTGTTCTGTGGGCAGCCCCATGACACCTTATAAGCCCAGTCTCTCAGTCCAGGTGTGCCCACCTATGCATGCCCACACCCTACTCCAGGTCTCCACCATCAGGCATGCATGTAGAACTGCAGGGCTCCATTATTAATGCTAATGGAGAGAAAGTGGGAAAGCCTGATAATTTTCACTTACCTACACCTCATAATTATCAGTGTGACCTAGGCTAGGTCCTTACCCCCACTAAGCCTTGGGAGCCTTACCCTTAAAATGGAAATACACTAACTTCTACCAAATACTGTCATTTTGAGATTAACTTATATAATCTTTGCAAGGTATTTACAACAATGCCTAGGAGGGACACTCAGTAAATGTTAGTGTTTCTATTATGGCACTAGTTTAATAGAACAAAATATGGAATAACTTAGTATATACTTGAGTAGAGAAAGGGACAGTGAGAGGTGGTACTTTTTCTATTCTTTGTTTAATACCTTAAAAATCAACTCATTTCTTAAATGTTTTAGGAAACAAAGGATAACCAAAATCACCTGTATTCTCATATTTTTGCAATTACTATCAATAAATATGTGTTTACATCATAACTCCTAATGATTCCATGTGTTTATTGTATAATGGCATAATATTGTGTTTAATCGCCATTAGAGTTATTTGTCTTTGCTCACTCAGAATCAACACTATAATTAATCTTTCTCTACCAATTGCCTAATAAAAATTAGTGATTTATTTCTCGAAGGTAGCAAATACACATAACAGTTAAATTTAGTTTTAGTTTCTTTTCAATAGATACAGCATTTGCAAATTTCTAATAACACAATATAAAAATCATAATACCCTGTCTCCATTAACCTTGTTTTGCATCAAAGGAAATGATTTTAATTAGCATACTATGTAACTTTTTTGTGTTGTTATAAAAAAAAAGTACTCTGTATATATTCCTATTTTTCCCATTTCTTACAAAACAGCATATTATATTCATGTTCTACAAACTGTTTTGTTTTCAGTTAACAGTATATTTACCCACCTCCCTTTCATACTTTGATATTATTTTAACATTACATTTTGGGGATATCCCCAGTGAAAGAAGAGACAAATATGTAGGTTGAAATACAAACAAAAGGTGAAGCAGAAGTCCAAGTAAACCTCTAGCCCACGCACCCATGGAAACCACAGGCGCAGACCCCTGAGCAGTGTTTTCAGTTAGTCTGCCTGTTCTGCTCCCCCTTCTGTCTCTGGTGAATTCTTTCACCCTCCCACACCTCTAGCCTGTACTCCAGTTCTTGTATGCATAAATAAATCTTTAAAAAAAAGAAGAAGAAGAAAAAGAAGAAACCACAGGAGCAGAAATAAGGGATGCCAGAGGCCAAGGACATTGGTACAAATTGTTGGAATATACAGTACTGGCTAGAACTAGTTTCAGTGTACCTAGAACATCAATGACCATCTGATCACTATGGCAACTTTGCAAACAGTTCCTTGTAGTCCTTTACTCTGGACCTATGACATTCAGAGCCAGTTCTTTTCTCAGTTGTGGCTGAATGTAACTTCTCCACAATACATTATCTCTTCTGTCTTAGCTGAATTAAAAATGAAAAACAAACAAGGAAACACATCAAAAAACGCTCATTCTAGATTGATTCCCTGCTTTAATGCCCAGGATAGGTTTAGATAAACTTAATTCTGCCCTCTCCAGCCTACTATCTGCTCCTCACTCCATAATGGCCAGGACAGGTAGAGCAAGTCAATGAACAAACTGCTTTGATTGTTCCAAACCACAGTACACAGTGAGTACCTATCATTTCACAAGTCTAAGTTCTTGATTTCTGGGGCTTCCTTCCAAACATAAACATCTAAATAGACGATGACAGACATTTATAACCACATGCTTTATTAGCTTACACTTATTGACCAAAAACAGTGGGGAAAACACAAGTGTATAGCAACAACCACAGGATCAAATTAATCCTGTATTTATATAAACCGTTTTCTTCCCCTCCTTATGACTTCATTCTTTGTTTACAGCATAGTGACCTCCCAAAACCATCCCTGACTTTTTTCCAAGGAGGTGCTCACTAGTCTAATATCCCTAATAATTATTGTTTATTTCATTTGCTTTTTGTTTTCTCATTATGGTGTCATTAAGATGATGGTCCCATTGCCAGGTCAACAAGAATTGGATAATAGACAATGATACTTAAACTAGTAGTTCTATTCCCTCTGTGTTTTACCTCTTACTCTCTGAAGCCCTTCTTACTCATGTTCTGGCTGACCCATCAATTTCTCTTGAAATTACTGAATGTATTGCTTCCATCTCTACCAGTTCAACCAAAGGCTTTCTCCTCCTCATAGTCAGATCTTTGGGACACATCACACTCAACAAAGTACAGAGAAAGCAGATGGACCTTCCCATAGAGAGATGTGATATGATGTGTTCAAAGAATTATAACTTGTATGAATTATGTGCACACAGAGTAAAGCATGGGAGGCATCAGCAGATATGATAGACCAGATAGACTGGGACCATGTTGTGAAGAAAGTAGAAGAATATGCCAATAGATTTAGTTTTTTAGTTTTTTTTTTTATTTTATTTCTGTGGTGGAGAGCTACTGAATAATTTCAAGGAGATTAAGGAGAGACTGGAGAGAGAACAACCAGCTGGGCAGTTATTGAAAGGCTTAAGAATTGATGAAGGTCACAAGTAAGAGAGGAGTAGTGAGAATGGAAATAAAGGATAAGGCAGAGTGGATACATGAGGAGTTGGGTATTGTGGAACCAAGCATAAGGATTCTTAGCCATTGCTTTGTCATTTTGTGTGTAACTGCCATTTTAGAATTTCAGGTCTTGCTGTCCCAGGAAAAGACTGCATTCCAGAGTTCAACCCCACCCCACTCTGGTCTTATCTCAGTCAGCTACCCACAGTGGAGCTGAGCAATTCAGGTCACTAATAGGGTCAAACTATCCATAAAATAGAGCTGCATCTTGATGTGACCAGTCAGCTCAAAAACTGAAACTGTGCACCCACCGTTGTTAGGAAATGCACCTGTGTAACCAATGAATGTTTGCAAACATGATTTAATTTTTAGAGATCTGCTTGTAACCCTGTATAAGATCCTTGTTCCCTTTGTTCAGGGCTCCCGACCTCCGCCGTCACATCGGTGCGTGTCGTGGGCCCGGACTCGAGCCCGTAATAAACTCCTTTATGTTCTTGCAGCGGCTGTCTGTGTGTCCTTGGGGGCTGCACTGGTCGACGCTGGGCACAACAGGTATAACTGGAAGGAAAATAGTCAGTCAAGAACAAAACTGAACTTCTGGAGTGGGTGGAAACAGGGAGTCTGAGTTGGGTGGGGAAGATATCTGAGGTTAAGATGCCAGAAGGTATCTCCCTGGTGCTGTCTCAGTGCTGTCACCCCTATGGCCTGAGTACCAACCCCAAACAGGAAGCTAACCCACATATGGCACAGCAGACCTCCCCTGTCTCACCCACTGCTCCTTTTAGCAGTATATTTAAGTAAATCTGCCTGTTCTGCCCCCAAATCTGTCTCTGGTGAATGCTCTCGAACCCTTCCCCCCCTCTCCCCCCACACACATCTGGTCTACATCCCAGTTCTTCTATGCAAAAAAAAAAAAAAAAAAAAAAGGGGGGGGGGGGAATGATGGCAGAAGCGGGAAGGAGCTCCAGGAGGTGCTTAGTGGCAGTCAGCCAGAGCTCGGAGGAGAGGAGGGAATTGTAGGCATGCATTTAGCCCTCATCATTACATAGGTGGTAGCAGCAACTTTGGGGTTCAATGAGAACCTGCAAAGAAAGAGAACAGAGTGAGAGGAGTGCCCAGGATGAACCCTAGGGAACCAGGATGGAGAGAAAAGAAATCTGCCAGTGAAAGAGACTGGAAGCAGAAACCAGTGGTAAAAAGAAACCACAAGAGAGTCTGGTGGGTGTTGGAAGGAGGCATGGCATCTTTTTATACATAATTTCAAAAGAAAAGAAAAAGCAGTATTGAATGCCTCAAGTTCAATCTTTGCTAAATAGCCAATATATATTTGTAAGCAATATATAAATATCATTCTTATGTCACCGCATCCAATTTATCATTTATTAGACCCTAGTCATGTGCTGGACCCTGTCTTGGTCCCTGAAAACGCAAAGATAAACAGGCGCTGTCTCCAGACCCACATAGTTTTCATTCCTGTCATCTTACGCTAAACAATTAGACATCACAAGGAGGCTGAGGAAAATGCTGGAGCAGAGAGAGGGCAGCACAGAGGAGCTGTAGGTGAAGGACAGAGAAAACAGCTGGGGGACCCACTGGTCTAGAGCAGTCCTGCTCAGGGGCTCCCCACTGCTCCCCACGAGCACTCCTGGGTGTAATTAACCCCTCCAAGATCTTCCCTGGAGGGCAGCTTCACACTGTATCCCTGGAGGGAGGAATAATAATTGTTGTTGTTGGGTGCCTGGGGGTTATCCCACTTCCTCAGCCCCCAGTCAGGGATGGACTTGGGCTTCCCCATGCTATTTATCTACAAACCTATTTGGGGAAAAAAAGAAAAAAATATGTGATTACAGACTCTTTCAGAAGCAGTGTTAGAACTGCTGACAAAGAATTTAAAGCAAAACTATAGCACAAACTGAAAGAGAAAGAAAAATATATAAACAGTATAAAAATGACTTTTTAAACAGGAAAACAAGCTCAAAATTTGTTATGAAAAATATAATAGGTAAATAACACAAACATATTGGGTAAACAATGAGGATCCACTGAGGATATCATTTATTGGAAGATCAGGTTGAGGATTTCTCAACAAAAGAAGGAAAGAAAAAATAAAATGATAATATAAAAATTAACCTAACTGAAATAAAGAATTATAATTTTATACCTGAGTAAAAAGGGTCATCAAAAGAGAGAAAAAAAAATAAGGAAGAATAAATATTTGAAGAAATAATGGAGACAAAATTCTCAAATTATAGAAAGATAAACAATATAAAATGAAGACTCATAAACCCTAAAAAAGAAGAACCAAAGGAAAAAAATACTTCATCTGAATTTCTTTAGTGAAATTTTAGAGTTTCAAATCAAAATGAAATTCTGAAGTATCGCAGAAAGAGTGGATATGTTCTTTAAAAAGAAAAAGATTCATGATCTAGAATGTTGATATAACTGAAATATGAGGACATGGTAAAAATATTTTTAGGTATAGAAGATCTTGGAAAGTTATAGACATTAGGGTTCACCCTCAGAAAATGTTTAGAAGTAAAGATCTTCAAATACTTAGTAAAGTTTGTTTACCTTAAAATATCTGTATTAGTGGCCATGTTACTGTAACAAATAAGTACAATACAGTGACTTAAAACAACACAAATACATTACAATACAATGACTTAAAACAACACAAATATATTACCTTACAGTTCTGTAGGTGGGGCTGCATTGCTACCTAGAAGCTGTAGGGGAGAATCTATTTGTCTTTGGCAGTTTCTGGAGGCTGCTACTTGGTTCATTGGCTGCAGGTGCTTTCCTCTACCTTCAAATCCAGCAAGAGAATCTTCTAACAACTCTTCCAGATAGTCCCATTTTCCTCTGGCTGACTCTGAATCCTTCTACTTTTACAGCCATTAAGGACACCTAATCAGACTTCATTTTATTTCATTTTTTTAAAGATTTATTTATTTATGCATACAAGAGCTGGAATTTAGGCCAGAGGTGTGGGGGTTGAGAGGATTCACCAGAGACAGAGTGGGGAACAGAACAGGCAGATTGACTGAAGTACACTGCTGAGGGGATCAGCGGGCCAGTCAGGAGAGGTCTGCTGCGCCATGTGGGCAGCTGTTCCCTGGCTGTCCGGGGAATAGGTGAGGCTGCAGGCTGGTGAATCGAACTTGTGTTGGAGAGGCTGCAGACAGCTTCATAGGTTGGGTCTTAACCCCTTGAGCCACCAGGGAGACCCTTAATCAGACTTGAAGTATAAAAACATTGTTAAGAAAATATGGTTGGGCTTCCCCTGGTGGCGCAAGTGGTTAAGCACCACACTATGAAGAAATCAGCAGCCTCTGCAGCACGAGTTCGATCCCTGGCCAGCCAGGGAGCAACCCACATGGTGCAGCAGACCTCTCCTGTCTTGCCTGCTGCTCCCCTCAACAGTGTATTTCAATCAGTCTGCCTGTTCTGTTCCCCACTCTGTGAGATTAACGTCTGAATTGGTAGACCAGATAAATAGATTGCCCTCCTTAATGGGCATCACACAACAACTTGAAGGCCTGAATAGAACAAAAAGGCTGCTGCTCCACCCAAAGAGGGAATTACTTTTGTCCGACTGTTTTCAAGCTGGGACACAGATTTTTGCCTTTAAACTCAGACGGAAACATTGGCTCTTTTTGGGTCCCAAGACTAAAACTAACACCATCAGTTCTCATGGGTCTTCAGCTTGCTAAATGCAGATCTTGAAACTTCTTAGCCTCCGTGATCATATGAGAGGCTAAGAAGTTATGTAATAATAACAAAATTATATAATTACTATAACTATAACAATAAAATTATTTAAATTATAGCAAAATAATTATGACTGTATTTTGATTCTTTGTGACATGTGTATAATATCACATATGTTCATCTTGTTGGTTCAATTATTATTATTATTTTTTTAAGACTTATTTATTTATCCACACAAGCACTGGGTACAGTCAGAAGTGAGGGAGGGTGAGAGAATTCACCAGAGCCAGAGCGGGGAACAGAACAGGCAAACTGATGAAATACATTGCTGAGGGGAGCATTGAGTGCAGCAGGAGAGATCTGCGCACCATGTGGGACGCTCACCAGTGGCCGGGGATTGAACCGGCACTGCAGAGGCTGCGGGCAGCTTCGCAACCCAGCGCTCAACTGCTGCGCTACCAGGGGAGGCCCTTGTTGGTTCTATTATTAATGTATATTATTTTATTGTCTTATTGTTGTGTATAATGATATATATAAGTATTATATACATACTTGTGTGTCAAATTACTGTGATGGGAATACTCAGATATTCATTCAAACATTATTTTGGGGATAATATTTTACTAGCTTATAAAATATATTAGCTGGAGAACCCTGACTAACAACCACCCAAAAGATTTTAAGGGAATGAATAATACCTAGTGCTCACCCAGGGCCAGGAATAGTGTCCACTTCCATCTACCAGAATAGAAAACCTCATAATTTCTGGGACAACAGGAAAAGTACTCAGAACAGTCTTGCCTCAATAGTGATGAATAATGAGTCCTAGACTAAATATTGGTCTGGTCCTGCCGAAAAAATCAAAAGGTCAGGACTGGAAAAGATCAAACTGTTTCCAAGGAACTTTTCTGCATCTCAAAACAAAGCTCAGAAATATTCATCGGAACGCATCAGTGCCCGCAAGGTAAAATTTATGTCTGACACAGTAGAAGATTACCAGATATGCAATGAAGCAGGAAAATATAACCAATAATAGAAAAAAAAAGTCAACTAAAAACAGAGTGGAACTCGCACAGATACTAGAATTAGCAGACAATGATATTTAAACAGTTATTTTTGCTGTATTTCTACATGCCAGAAAGTTAACACACTATATATATTAAAGCTTATAGGCTATTGCAACACTGATAATTTAAGTGACACTTTTTAAAAAATATTTATTTATGCATACAAGAACTGGGGTGTAGGCCCGAGGTGCAGGGGGTGAGAGGATTCACCAGAGTCAGAGCGGCGAGCAGAACAGATCTACCAAAACACACTGCTTAGGGGAGCAGTGGGCAAGACAGGCGAGGACTGCCATGCCATGTGGGTTAGTTCCCTGGCCAGCCAGGGATCAAACTAGTGCTGCAGTGGCTGGTAATAACTTGATAGTGCTGTGTCTTTAACCCCTGTGCCACTATGGAGGCTCCTTAAGTGACACTTTTTACATTAATTTTTATATCAGGAAAGGACAGATATGAAATATTTATGTGCAGAAAGAAGTAATACAAAAAGAAATTAATAGAGAAAGTTAAAGCAAAAATAGAGAAAGTTATCAAAGCCAAATTATCAGTTTAAAAAAAACAAAATAAACAAACTTAGGGCAAGATGGCATGATAAGAGACTAACTACAAATGAATAGTGTTATGAATTAAAGCAACCTACAGAAATACTAGAGACATAAAATTTTTATGAGACTACTGTTGTCACCTGGATGCTACAATTTGGAAATTTGGAGCCAGTGGACAAACTCTTTGAAAAATATAACTTAGGACTAAATTCTGGCAGAGGATCCACACACAAGTTCACCCATGAGTGGGACTAGTTCACTGATGACTTTTGAGGGGAGACTTAGTTCCATCCAGGGTCTAAGTGTTCCATGTATGGCAACTGAGGAAGAGAAAATAACCTTTCATGAAGAAGAGGATCAAATAATTTGTGGATATATCTTTGTAGAGAAGGCAATCGAGAGAACCTGACCACCTGCTGACCTTCAAACTGGACCCAGGCAATTTCCCATGAAATATATGTTCCTGTTACTTTCCTTGTTCTCAGAAGCTACATCAAGGGCACAACACTGAGGAAAGGAATGTGTTATTGAGCTTATCTAAACCATATGACTGGACCCAGTTAAGGTCATTATAAAACTTTTGAGATTCATCAGTGGGTAAGGTGGGGGCTGTGCAGAAAACTACTCATGTTGCAGCCACCCAAGACAAGCCTTATAAATTCCTTTAATCTTACCAAGCACCACCGACCAATCTGAAGCAGTCTGCCTTTTTCTGTGCTTCTTCTTTGTATGGAGGTCTGATTTCAGATTACACCAGGAGATCCCAAGGAAGTTGCAACCCAACAATCTTTAAAGTGGAAAGAGGGCCTCCCCTGGTGGCGTAGGCAGCTGAGCGCAGCTGTCCACAGCCTTCGCAGCATGGGTTGGATCCCAGCCGGCTGGCGAGGGGCCCACATGGCGCAGCAGACCTCCGCTGTCGCGCCCGCTGCTCCCCTCAGCCATGTGTATTTCTTCAGTCTGCCTGTCCTGTTCACCACTTTGTCTCTGGTGAATCCTCTCGCCCTCCCGTGCATCTGGCCTGTACCCCAGCTCTTGTATAAAGAAAAATAAATAAATCTTTAAAAATAAATAAAGTAGAAAGAGTTGCAGGTTAGCACTTAAAATAGACACTCAACAGCATGTCCCTTTTGACAGAATGCAATATGAAATGCACAACCTCACTATGACATATCCTTGCCAAAAACATTTAACCGGAATTTTATCAAGTCTCTAGACCTACCCTCCAGTTTGCAGAAAACATTATATACAATACAGGGACTATTGGAATAAGGTAAATAACAACATGAGGAAACAGAGTTATCATATTGAAACTGTCTCAGGACTATTGGCTTAAAAATAATAGCATGAAAAACAAAATAAAACAAAAAATAGAGGACTGTTAAAATGTACTAAATAGGTATAACCAGGACAAATTGACTTTACCTAAGATTCTGGTTTTTTAATCTAAAAAAAGACATTTTGGGGAAAATTATGGACATTTGAACAAGAATAGTGTTTTGTTTGACTGTATTTTGGAATTAGTACTAATTTCCCTAGGTGTCATAATGGTGTTTTGGATATATGGGAAAATGTCATTCTCTTTTTTAAAAGATTTATTTATTTATGTGTACAAGAACTGGGGTGTAGGGCAGAGGTGCGAGGTGAGGGGGGGTGAGGATTCACCAGAGACAGAGTGGGGAACAGAACAGATAGATCTACTGAAATCGATCTGAGGGGAGCACTGCTGAGGGGAGCAGCAGGCGAATCAGGAGAGGTCTGCTGGACCATGTGGGTTGGCTTGACAGAACTTGTGCTGCAGAGGCTGGCAATAGCTTGATAGTGCTGTGTCTTTAACCCTTGCACCACCAGGGAGGTCCGGAAGAATGTCATTCTTAAGAGACACATAATGAAGCATTTGGGGTAAAATTGTGATGTATGCAGTTGACTTGGGAAGAGAAAGGGGGGAAGAAAGGGGGAAGGAGGAAGAAGAGAAGAGAAAGCAGATTTGGCAAAATTGTAACAATGGATGAATCTAGGGTGAAGGTTTTATGGGTTTTATTGTTACTCGAAGTATTTTGTACCATAAAATTTTTAAATAAAAAGTTGAGGGAGGGCCTCCCCGGTGGCTCAGAGGTTGAGCGCTGGGTTGCGAAGCTGCCGGCAGCCTCTGCAGCGCTGGTTCGATCTCTGGCCGCTGGGTGAGGGTCCCACGTGGCACGCAGACCTCTCCTGCCACCAGCTGCTCCCCTCAGCAGTGTACTTGGTCTGCCTGTTCTGCTCTGCCCTCTGTGGCTGGTGAATTCGCTCACCCTCCCGCACTTCTGACTGTACCTAGTGCTTGTATAAATAAATAAATAAAATTAAAAAAAAAAGTTGAGGGAAAATAGAAATACAAATGTTTTAAGAATTTACAGATAAGACAAAACTAAGTAAAATGTTAGCAAAATAATGGTGACTCAGGATGGCAACTATCTAGTGCTAGGATGGTGGAAGAATGAAATGGTGCAAAGAGGATCACACAAATGTAAGCTGTTGTTAAGGTCCCAGTTCTAATGTTCGGTTATGACTGCATGGATGCTTATTACATTATAACTATAAATTAATATTAATATGAATGAAGATAGAGATAAGTGCACCAATGAGAAGTGTGTCATGAACCAAAGACCATTAATCCACTTATGTGTTCCTAATATATTGCCAGAAACTATTCACATGAAAACTGAAAATAGAGCGCGTCGCCGGCACCGGCATTTTGCAGCAGGGACCCTTCTTGCTGGAGACTGTGTGAACCCAGCAGAAGGCTCACCGAGGAGACAGAGGTTAAGCTGGGAGGCTTGCCCACACCGGGCACCTTCTAGCCTGCAGTTCCAGCCCAGAGGGGAGCAGCACCCACCGAGGGGCAGACCGGGCGTGCAGGGGAGCTCGTTCCCGCATCGCCATTTTGCAGCAGGGATCTTTCTTGCTGGAGACTGTGTGAACCAGCAGAAGGCTCACCAAGGAGACAGAGGTAAGCTGGGAGGCTTGCCCATGCTGGGCGCCTTCTAGCCTGCAGTTCCAGCCCAGAGGGGAGCAGCACCCACCGCTGGGGCAGACCGGGCGTGCAGGGGAGCTCGTTCCCGCATCGCCATTTTGCAGCAGGGACACTTCTTGCTGGAGACTGTGTGAACCCAGCAGAAGGCTCACCAAGGAGACAGAGGTTAAGCTGAGAGGCTTGCCCACACCGGGCACCTTCTAGCCTGCAGTTCCAGCCCAGAGGGGAGCAGCACCCACCGCTGGGGCAGACCGGGCGTGCAGGGGAGCGTGTCCCTGGCTCTGGCATTTTGCAGCAGGGACCCTTCTTGCTGGAGACTGTGTGAACCCAGCAGAAGGCTCACCGAGGAGACAGAGCAGGGACCTGTCTTTGCTGGAGACTTGTGAACCCAGCAGAAGTTCCCCAGAGGAGCCAGTGGTGAGCTGGGAAGGTCGCCCAAGATGCCGGCCAGTACCAGCAACACAGTGTCACAAGGAATACGGGAAATTAGAAAACAGGCAGTAGGGAGTAGAAAAACAACATGCAACCCAGCAACTCCTCAGCAAAATAGCACACCACAAAAAGAAAACCATCTACCAGATTGCAACGACAGTAACTTGGAAGAACTTCTGAGCCTTCCAGATAGAGAATTTAAAATTGCTGTGATTAAAAAACTGACAGAAGTCATAAAGGAAAACAATGATAAGGGGAAAATAATTAATGACCAGAAGAATGAAATTGAGTCCCTAAAGAGGGAAGTAAAAGAAATGCAGGAGATCAAAGAATTAATGGAGACGCTAAAGAACTCTGGGAAAAGCAGTGAAAGCAGAATAGATGAAATGGAAGAACGAATAAGTACTCTTGAAGACACAGAAATAAAAAGAACTAAAACAGAAAAGGAAGGAGAAGTACGAAGGAAAAAGACCGAAGAAAGACTTCGGGAACTATTTGACTCCATGAGGAAAGGAAATATAAGAGTTATAGGAATCCCAGAAGGAGAGGAGAGAGATGTAGGAACAGAGAAAATATTCATGGATATAATTGAAGAGAACTTCCCAAACGCTAAGAAGGATCTGAAAATTGATATACAAGAAGCAAGAAGAACACCAAACTTCCATGACGAAAGGAAAAATACAGCAAGACACATAATAGTAAAGCTCCCAAGAATCCAAGACAAAGAAAAAATAATGAAACTAACAAGAGGGAAGAAATAGATAACATTCAAAGGGAAACCAATCAGACTGACATCAGACTTCTCTGAAGAAACACTACGGGCAAGGAGAGAGTGGAGGGACATAGTCAACAGACTCCAAGAAAACAGATGCCAACCAAGAATACTCTATCCCGCAAAGCTCTCCTTCCTCTTTGAAGAAAGAATATGGACCTTCCCAGACAAACAGAAACTCCGGAATTTCATTGCGACTAAACCCTCACTCCAAAAAATACTACAAGGAGTCCTAAAGCCAGAACCGCAGAGGGACGAATAACAACAAAAGAAGGACAAAGAAAGTTATTAAAAGAATAAATAAATAAAATCAAAGGAAAGACAAACACAATGGCAAATACAGATGCTAACATATCAATACTAACTCTAAATGTAAATGGACTAAACTCTTCAATAAAAAGACACAGAGTTGCAGGCTGGATTAAGAAACAAAACCCAACCTTTTGCTGTCTCCAGGAAACACATTTAGCTGCAAAAGATAAAAATAGACTCAAAGTTAAAGGATGGAAAACAATTCTACAAGCAAATGGACCAAAAAAGAAGGCAGGAACAGCTATACTCATATCAGATAAAACAGATTTCAAACTTAAAAAGATAAAAAGAGACCCCAGTGGTCATTACATTATGATCAAGGGGATAATACTTCAAGAAGAAATAACACTCATTAACATATATTCACCAAACGAAGGAGCACCAAAAGATATCAGACAACTATTGGCATCTCTGAAAACAGACATCAGAGAAAACACATACGTAGTGGGAGACTTCAACACACCACTATCAACAATGGATAGATCAACAAGACAAAAAATAAGTAAAGACACTAAAGCTCTAAATAAGGATCTAGAGTGCTTAGGCTTAACAGACATATATAGAACACTAAACCCAAAAAAATCTGAGTATACATTTTTCTCAAGCGCACACGGATCATTCTCTAGGATCGATCATATACTGGGGCACAAGACAAACATCAACAGATCCACCAAGATTGAAATCATACCAACCATCTTTTCTGACCATAAAGGCATCAAACTAGAAATAAACCATAAAGAGAAGGCAAGGTATTCTCCTACCTCGTGGAGATTGAAACCCACACTACTGGAAGTCCACTGGACTAACGAGGAGATAAAAGAAGAAATTAAAAAATTCTTTGAATTGAATGACAAGGAGGACACCAATTTCCTAAATGTATGGGATGCAGCAAAAGCAGTAATAAGAGGAAAATATATAGCAATAGATGCTCACATCAAGAAACAAGAAAGAACTCAAAGAAACAACCTAATCTCGAAACTCAAAGATCTAGAAAAAGAACAACAAAAAAGCCCCAAAACCAGTAGAAGAAAAGAAATAATAAAAACCAAAGCAGAAATAAATGAAATCGAAACTAAAAAAACAATCCAAAAGATCAATGAAACCAAGAGCTGGTTCTTCGAAAAAATAAATAAAATAGATAAACCCCTTGCCAGGCTCACAAGGGCAAAAAGGGAGAAAGCACAAATAAATAGGATAATAAATGAAAGAGGAGAAATCACAACGGACACAGCAGAAATCAAAAGAATTATTAATAACTACTATGAACAGTTATATGGAAACAAGTTTAACAATCTAGAGGAGATGGACAAATTCCTACAACTCTACAATCACCCAAAGCTAGATAAAGAAGAAATAGAACACCTAAACAGACCAATTACAATTAGCGAAATTGAAATGGTAATCAAAAACCTCCCCAAAAACAAAAGCCCAGGACCTGATGGATTTACAAATGAATTCTACCAAACATTCAGAGACGAATTGGTACCTATCCTTCACAAACTCTTCCAAAAAATTGAGAAGGAAGGTATAATACCTAACACGTTCTATGAAGCCAACATTACACTAATACCAAAACCGAACAAGGACAACACAAAAAAAGAAAACTATAGGCCAATCTCCCTAATGAACACTGATGCAAAAATCCTCAATAAAATTTTAGCTATCAGAATCCAACAGTGTATCCATAAGGTAATTCACCACGACCAAGTAGGATTCATTCCAGGGACACAAGGATGGTTTAACATCCGAAAATCAATCAACGTTATCCAACACATCAACAAAAAGAAATATAAAAACCATATGATAATATCAACAGATGCTGAGAAAGCTTTCGACAAAGTGCAACACCCATTCATGATAAAAGCCCTTGAAATTCTTGGCATACAAGGAACGTACCTCAACATCATAAAGGCCGTATATGACAAGCCAACAGCCAGTATCATTCTCAATGGTGAAAAGCTGAAAGCAATTCCTTTAAGATCTGGAACAAGACAAGGATGTCCACTTTCACCACTGCTTTTCAATATAATACTGGAAGTCCTAGCCAGAGCAATAAGACAAGAGAAAGACATCCAAGGAATCCAAATAGGAAAAGAAGAAGTCAAACTATCACTCTTTGCAGATGATATGATAATATACATAGAGAACCCCAAAAACTCCACAGAAAAACTAATTCAACTCATCAATCAGTTCAGTAAAGTGGCAGGATACAAAATCAACACGCAAAAGTCAGTAGCCTTCCTATATACAAACAATAAATCTGAAGAAGAAGAAATCAAAAAAACCATCCCTTTTATTATTGAAACAAAAAAAATCAAATATTTGGGAATAAATCTAACAAAAGAGGTAAAGGACCTATACAAAGAAAACTATAAAACACTGTTAAAAGAAATAGAAGAAGACACAAAGAAATGGAAAGACATCCCCTGCTCATGGACTGGGAGAATAAACATTATTAAAATGGCCATCCTACCAAAAGCAATATACAGATTCAATGCTATTCCAATCAAAATTTCAATGTCATTCTTCAAAGAAATAGAACAATTATTGATGAAATTCATATGGAATCACAAAAAACCCCGAATAGCCAAAGCTCTCCTGAAAAAAAAAGAAGGGAATGGAGGCATCACACTCCCAGACTTCAAACTCTACTACAAAGCCATAATCATCAAAACTGCATGGTATTGGAACAAGAACAGACACACAGACCAATGGAATCGAATAGAAAATCCAGAAATAAACCCACAGATTTATGGTCAACTAATCTTTGACAAAGGAGCAAAGACTATGCATTGGAGCAAAGAAAGTTTGTTCAATAAATGGTGCTGGGAAAACTGGGTCGCTACATGCAAAAGAATGAAGCTTGACCACTACCTCACACCATACACAAAAATCAACTCAAAATGGATTAAAGAACTAGACATAAGACCTGAAACCATAAAATATATAGAAGGAAATATAGGCGAAACACTACGTGATTTGCATATCAAAGACATCTTTACAGACACATCACCCAAAGCAGTGATAGTGAAGGCAAAGATCAACAGCTGGGACTACATCAAATTAAAGAGCTTCTGCACAGCAAAAGAGACAATAACAAAAACAAAGAGAAACCCCACCAACTGGGAGAACATTTTTGCACCCAACACTGATGATAAAGGATTGATCACAAAAATCTGCAAAGAGCTGATGAGACTCAACAACAACAAAGAAAATAATCCAGTCAAAAAATGGACAGAGGAACTAAAAAGAAACTTCTCTGAAGAGGAAATGCGAATGGCCAACAGGCATATGAAAAAATGTTCAACATCACTTGCAATCAGGGAAATGCAAATCAAAACTACCATGAGATACCATCTTACACCAGTGAGAATGGCACATATTAAAAAAACTAGCAACAACAAATGTTGGCGAGGTTGTGGAGAAAAAGGAACTCTTCTGCACTGTTGGTGGGAGTGCAAACTGGTCCAACCACTATGGAGAGCTGTGTGGAGATTTCTGGACCTACAAAACATAGAGCTTCCACAGGATCCAGCAATTCCACTCCTAGGTATTTACCCAAAGAACACAGAAACATCAATTCCAAAGAACACCTGCACCCCTATGTTTATAGCAGCACTGTTTACAATAGCTAAGCTTTGGAAACAGCCCAAATGCCCAAAAATAGATGACTGGATCAAGAAGATGTGGTACATATATACCATGGAATATTACTCAGCATTCAAAAAAGATAAACACATGCAATTTGCAGCAACATGGATGACGCTGGAAGGGATCATGCTCAGTGAAATAAGCCAAAAAGAAAAAGAAAAATACCGCATGGTCTCACTCATAGCAGGGATCTAGAAAACTTAAATAAGGGACCAGGAAAATGAATAACTATAAGAAAGTGAAAATCAAAATCAACAAAAACTCTGAACCAGAGACACTTTTTGGGGGGTGGGGGGCGGGAGGGGAGGGATTGGGGTCAGAATGGGGGGATTGCAATTGTATGGGGAATATAAAAATAAAATTTATTAATTAAAAAAAATAAAATAAAATATGCATTGTTCAAACTTAGAAAAATAAAAAAAAAAAAAGAAAACTGAAAATAGTCAGATACTTTGAGCAGAAAAGTCTAGTGATGGGAGAAAAGCTGGACGTATAGCTATTTGAGAATGAGCTCTTAATTTTTTTTTGAGCTCTTAATTTTTTTATTCCTTTCATCTGATGCTAATAATTGTGGTGTTCCAAGAATAATGAACAACTATTTTAAATACTCTACTCTTAACCAATGTTTCAACCTTGTTTAATCACATTCTTATTTAAAGAAAATGATACACTTCTACTGTTCTTTAAGGAGAGTCTTGTGAGGGGCCTCCCTGGTGGCTTATGGGATTGAGCACAGTATTGTGAAGCTGTCTGCAGTCTCTGAAGCGCAAGTTTGATCCCCGGCTGGCCAGGGAGCTGCCCACATGGCACAGCAGACCTATCCTGTCTTACCCGCTGCTCCCCTCAGCATTGTGTTTCAGTAGGTCTGCCTGTTCTGCTCCCCACTCTATCTGGTGGATCCTCTCACCCCCCCACACCTCTTGCCTGTACCCTGGTTCCTGTATGCATAAATAAATCTTTTAAAAAAAGGAGAGACTAGTGAAAATGAAATTATCATTATAACACAGTATAAGAGGACTGCATATATAATTTCTACTTATCAAAAGTAGTATTAATAATATTTTCAAAAATTTATAATCTGAGAGTGTGTTTTTTTAATTGTACATAAATGAAAGTTCACCTGGTATTAGAGAAGCTGGACATTGGAGACAGAAAACCCTAGTTCAAGTCTCCATTTTACCTAATAGTTTCCTGATGTTAGGCAAATAATTTTATGTGTTTCCTCATCTGAAGCTGAATCTGTATCAATGAGTACTTAGCACAGTACATCCATGAAGTCTGAATCCTATGAGAGCTAGCTAGCTTTTTTTTTTTAAATAAAGATTTATTTATTCATGCATACAAGAACTGGGGTACAGGCCAGAGGTGCAGGGGTGACAGGATTCACCAGAGAAAGTGAGGAGCAGAACAGGCAGATCTACTGAAACACACTGCTGAGGAGAGCAGTCAGGAGAGGTCTGCTGTGCCATGTGGGAAGCTCTCTGGCCAGGTTGCATCTTAACCCCTTGCCCCAGCAGGGAGGCCCCCTAGAGCTAGCTAGCTTTTATTACCCTGCTGATTTGTTTTTCGTAGCCACACATATATATATTTATATATATATATATAGTAGTAATATATAATATATATATTTGCTACCTACTGAGAAAATTATACTGCATGTAAGAATTTAAGTAACAAAACAAATAAGTATGAGATGCACTGAAAATGGGGGAAATGTAAACAATTCCCTTAGACTCTTCATTTCTTATTAATAAGCTCTAAGTTTTCACTGGCCCTAATATTTTATTATTCTATAAATTCTTTTATTGCCTCTGTAAGTATTAGAAGCCATTGAAGTGGAGTTTATTTTTAGTTTTGGAGCTTTGTTATGTTTTTTAAAGATGGAAGACGATTTTCAAATTTAAACAGATGTTTTCATGAATGAATAAGTTCACAAAGCTTTTCATTTCTTACACAATAATATGCCGATTTGATAACTAATAACATAGTACTATTGGAATATAGATAGATTCCATTTTGGATTTCTGTTTGAATGTTATGATGCAATTTTGCATTTCCTTTGCATTTCCTTTCTCAAGAAACTGAGGATGATATTTATGAATGTTTTAAAATAGTATATTTCATTCCAGAGGTATTTTGCTTATAGGTATGTAACAGGGTGGTCCCCAGGAAAGGGGGAGGTTCGAAGTTTCCTGCCCCACGCACAAGGAGGGTGGAGTAGAAGCTGCAGAGGAGACTGAGGAAGGAAGGAAGAAGGATGGAGAGCCAGAAGGAGACCTGGAGGAGGCACATGGAGCTGAGAGACATGAAAAGAAACTACACTTGCCTTTTGGTTGTGGACTGGGTGAAACAGATGTGGGTGATGACCCGTGGGGAAGTGACAATGGCGGTTTTTGTCTTGATTTTGATTTTGCTCTTTTCCTTCCAGATTTGTCTGGTTGTTTCTGATCCTTTTCTGTGGGTCCCCACTGGAAGATGCTTTAGACTTGTGACAGGCTTTGGGGTCTTGTTTTGGGCCAATCCTGCTTGGGTGGACTTTTACCCATAAGGGGACGGGTAACTTTGGGTGCTTGATTTAGAAACTATATTCTTTGCCTTTCCTGTAATTTTTCCTAATTGTATCAAAGTTCCTTCCCATTAATGTCTCATAGGTTTTGTGTTGATGCAGCGGATGGCAGAACCTATTTAGAGCAGGCAGGTTTGTGGGGTCTGGGGTGCCCCTCTCCCTGCCCTGCAACAGGTAGACACATTAGCAGATGCTGAGACAAGGAGTCACAATTCAGTCTCTCTCTTCCTCTTTCCCTCCCTTCCTTCTTTCTTAAACAATATTAGGTAATTGAAGAGAGACATTCTGACAAAAGGTTTAATACATACTGGTTTTTGTGCTGTGAAACCTTTAAAGGAGTTAATCAAATAGTAATACCTTGAAATTGTAAGTAAAATGTTAGTGGCAAATGGCAGCTAATTCCCTCTTGGTATGTGGTCAATGTAAAACAACAAAACTAGTTGGATGGAAATGTTTTTTAAATAACTACACATCCCATCACACTAAGAGAACAATTATGTGTCTATTTACTTCTAATAAAAGTTTATGCTTTTATAAATTTGCAATTACTGTGTATATGTCTGAGCATATGGTTTTGATTAAGAGAAGTACCATAATTTATTTAACCATTTCCCTATCAGTCTTCTATTGATAGCTTGGCTCTAAATAAGAGATAATAGAATTTTTCTTTATAGTAAAATAATGTTAGAGGGAATACTAAGTTAAAAAAACAAGCAGTCTCATCATAATAGTTATTGTATTACTTTCCAAAAGGGTATGTTTGTATATGTGTATATAATACAACAATATATATTTAAGACATGATTTGTAAATCAATATATTAAAGGTATGTTTTTGTCAACTCAAATCAAGAGTACATGACAATTACCAATCTTTCAACTTCTTTCTTCTCCTTTTCCTTCTCTTCCATCTTCTCCACCTCGTACTCCTCCTTCTGTCTTCTTTTTACTATAATCAATAAGAAACTTGGACATAAAGTTCAGAATTCAGTTTAAGAGAAGAATTTTCATTCAAAGTCATAATTATTACATAATTACTGTGAAAAGATTAAATGCCAACCAGCTTTCTAGTCTTGCCAATCCAGTTTCATTGCCTTCTAAAAATGTGTGTCTTGCATTTACTAACTTCTCTATAGCTACAATCTACTAAATATACTTGTCATATTTTTCTTACATATGGGATAACTTAATTAAACTTGCAAATATTACAAAATAAAGCCAAGAAGATAAATGCGTGGTTTGTAGCAGGTAGAGATAGCAAGTCCATTTATCTTACCAATTTGTCTCTACTACCCTCTAGTGGAATCACGGTCATAATATTCCTAGAGCATTGCTTTCAGATTAAGCATGCATGCACACATGCACACAAGCATGCACACATGCATGCACACACGCACACTCATACAGAGGTGTATGAATTTCATTTAAACAGTAGGTCCCAGTCTAGATATGAAATCTTATAGGGAATTACCTTTAAATTGTTATTCTTACTTGGTCTCTTGCAACATGACTCTTTGGAAAAGTACTGCCAGATTAATCAGTTTAAAGGAAAAATGTGATCCTATCACTCCTCTACTCAACTAAAGGAAAAAACCTTTAGTTATTCCTATTTGACTGAAATTCAGGGGTAAATTTCAAACCTCTTCACAATATAAATCCAAGCCTTCTTTTCACTCCTCTGTTCCTTTATTCCTATACCCATCCTACCCTGCAGCCAAATTCCTCTATTGATGAGCTCCAAACCTGTCCCATGATTTTATTCAAATGGAACGGATACTGAAACTAGGCCCTATGGTCCATGAGTTTGCCCTGGCTTCAGTGCAGGTCAGTCTGGGCAGGGAGTGGGCTTTTCCCTTTTACATCTGGAGCCAGGATTATAAATGGACCAATCAGGTTCAAGCTCTCCAGCTGTCAGTCAAGGGCTTGAGCAAAGTAATTGAATTATTGCCTTGTCTATTTCCTCATTGGCACTTCATTTCCTGCCCTTTGACCATTTTCAGCCCTGCAATGATTACATGTACCCCCATTCTGAGTTTTCATGGACTTCTTTTAATTTCTACATTTTAATTCCTATTGCAGTTTGTTGTTTCTAACCAAGGACACCAATACTTCTAGTGGCCTTCCTCTCTAAAGAAAGCACATTGCTTTCTCTTTAGAGGTTCTCTTTTTATTTATTTAGTTAGTTAGTTAGTTATTTAGATTTATTTATTTATTTATACAAGCGCTGGGTACAGTCAGAAGTGCAGGAGGGTGAGAGAATTCACCAGAGCCAGGGTGGGGAACAGAACAGGCAGACTGATGAAGAAATACACTGCTGAGGGGAGCAGCGGGCGGCAGGAGAGGTCTGCGCGCCATGTGGGACCCTCGCCGGCGGCCAGAGATGGAACCGGCGCTGCAGAGGCTGCAGGCAGCTTCACAGCCAGGCACTCAACCGCTGTGACACCAGGGGAGGCCCCTCTTTAGAGGTTTTCTTATTGTCCCTTCTTTCTTTCTTTTGAAGCCTGTCCTGTCTTCCCTTTCTACAAATACTGTTACAAGCCTAGGTCTCCTTTCCTCTCTTCCATTACAGACCCTTAAGGCTATGTCCACTAGTTGGGAAGGAGTCATTTACAAAGTAGCATCAATCTTACTCAACTTTCTTCTTATATTGGGAGCACACTGTGTCATGAATATCACATTCTAGAATTAAACATTCTAGAATTAAACATTCTAGCATTCTCTGGAGCTTCAGGGTCTATATCAATGTATGACCTGGTTTATTTTTTCTGAAAATTCTGAAGGATCTTCATTGGCCCTTTGATGAATCTCTAGGGCCTTGTTTAAATGTTTCTGTTTTGGTATCTCCTACTTTAGGCTTACTAACAAGTACTTGGTAGTGCTCTAACATTTGCATACCTCTATTACTGTGATCCCAGTTAGGGCCTACCACAGGGACTGCGTCCTCCATTCTGGACTGTCCATATCCTCCAGGTGGAGAGGTCCATCTTCTTCCTTAGCCTTTCTCAAAACTATTCTCCATTCATCACATGTAAGGAATGTGGTCAGCACAGACTGCATGCCTGCCTAATTAGGTTGATGGCAGCAAAAATAGATGCAAACAGTTCTGTCAGTTCTGGGGGTCCTATGGATATGAAAGGATAGAACTTTTCCAATTTAAGAGATCCCTGGGGGAAAAGGGATTATAAGACCACTGATAACCCAGCAGGCTGACCCCATTCATTCAATCCCCATTGGATATTGATGAAGAGCAACTCCCGTGGCCATATATATTGGGCACCTCCTGTGATCTGAGAAGAAGTCACTCAAAGTGTTCTCACAGGAAAGGGGTTGGTTGGTACCATTTCCTTTGTGCCATTAAATGTGCTTTACTTTCCCCTAAATCCAATTTCTGGAGGGCAACTTGTATCTGCTCTTGTAGTTTCTGTACCTGATCTTGCAGCTTTCAATAAAACTTTTATCTCCTTTAAGATCAAATAGATGCATAGCAACATATCCAAGAGGACTCCCATAAATATAAATACAAAATTTGTACTGGTGAATGGATTCCAACTATATGCCCACATAACCTCCAACAACATAAACATTACTTTGTTGATGCCAAACTTTATAGTATCTGTCAACCTAGGACTTATGACAGAAGAAGTAGAAGGAGCAGTGGGAGAGAAGCAGAACCACATAAGCTGATGGTTGAATCCATAACTAATTTCAATTTTTCCCCCAAATCCAATCTTGCCAAGTGTCTTGCAGTTGCTCTACACTTTACAGTGACCAATGCATGGAGAGGAAACTTGGGCTAATCAACCATAGGTGTCCAGTTCCTTCATGGTTGCCAATTAAAACAGGGATGCTACAGCAGGTCAAAGAACAGTGTCGAATAGAGGACAAGTCACTGTCTTTGGGTTTTTACCCATGTGCAGAATTGCAAGACCACTAAGGCTCAAGAAACAGTAACAATGGGATTTACCTAACAAACAGGGAAACAAAGAGTTTCTCTGGCCACAAGTGGCTGGCTATCTCACCCCAGATATTGTCCACAGTGTCCAGAAGTTCCCCCCAAAAGTCCCACTCATCCAAGAAGGCACGTTCCCACCAATGAGGGCCTGGAGCTATTGGCATGCTGGCAAGCAGCAAGTGAGGATCCAACTCATGGTGGCAGCTGGAGGTGCTCATAGATGAGGCCTCTGAGATGTCATCACAGCAACAGTCTGAAGGTTGGAATGGACAGCACCAGTTGCTGGACTAGATGGCAATGGAGGCATCCGCATGGGAATGATCAGAGCAGTTAATAGCTCTCTTTTTTTAAAGTTTTTTTTTTTCTTTATATTATTTATTTATTTATTTTTGCATAGAAGAACTGGGTGTGGAGTGCGGGGGGTTGGTGAGAGGATTCTAGAGAGACAGAGTGGGGAGCAGAACAGGCAGCTCTACTGAAATACACTGCTGAGGGGAGCAGCGGGTGAGAAAAGAGAGGTCTGCTGTGCCATGTGGGTTAGCTCCCTGGCCAGGGACCAAGCTCAGGCCATCAGAGTGGGCCTTTGCGGTGGTAGTGCTGAGACTTAAACCCTCGGCCACTAGGGAGGCCCAGTTAACAGCTCTTAAAAGTGACCCGGACACAGTCTCTTTTTCCTTTGGAGGGTGGCTGCTAATTCTTCTTCTTTCTTCATTGAGGCCAGGAGTAGAATTCTTCTTCTTTCTTCGGAGGCCAGAACAGAGTATCTTAAGTTGACTCTTGCACTGCCTTATATCCTCTGTCAGACTCTCTCGCCCTACCTGCCAGACTGGACCATTTTCAATTCTAAGTAGTTGATTGGTCCATTTTAGGACCAATCAGCCCTTTTAGTGCTGCGTAATTAACTAATTAGCTGGTGAACATAATTGGTTTGTTTTGTTTGCATCTATTGATCCATTCACTGATCAGGCACAAAATTATAAAAAGGAAAATTTCTTGCTCCACAACTCACATGCTGAGGGGCCCCAGGTTTCAAGCTGTCTGTTGCATATGCCATACCTATTGCCTGGATGTTCTACCCAACCTTCTCTCCTCTAATTCCCAATTAAGCTGGACTTTCCTTTCCAATTTAACATAGCTAATGAAACTTTATCTACTTCCTCAGAAGTTATTTTTTCCTCTTTTCCTCTGACCCCATAACAATTTGTCAAAGTCTCATTTCAGTACCCACCACCAGAGCTAATTCTGTGAGCCGTAGATAATGATCACTGCCATTAGGAAAAATAAATCTTACGTGTGACGCACTGTTGCAAGCCAGGCATGAATTTAAGTAAATGTTGTATGAATTATCTCATTTTATGTTCAAAACAACCCAGTTGGGTACTATGTTATCTTCATTTGAATAACTGAAGCACAGAGTAATAAAGTGACTTGCCACAGATAAGTTAAGGTCAGAAACCAGAATTGAAAATGATTTGCACCCAGGCAGTCTGGAGCCTGGACTATGATGATGGCACGGCCTCTCCAGTTGGATTCTTTGTCAGGATAGCACCACCTGAGTGCCTCTCTTCCTGTCTCTCATTTTGAGTCTGTGGTCTGGGATTGGCAATGGAAAGACTCAAATATGATTCTCGGGGTAAGGAGAAATTTGGGTATTGTTGAATTTCCTCTGGAAAAAAAATTGTTTTAAGGATTTATTTATTTATGCATACAAGAACTGGGGTACAGGCCAGAGATGTGGGGGGTGAGAGGACTCACCAGAGACAGAGTGGGGAACAGAACAGGCAGATTGAAATACACTGCTGAGGGGAGCAGCGGGCGAGTCAGGAGAGGTCTGCTGCGCCATGTGGGTATCTCCCTAGCCAGGGATTGAATTCGTGCTGCAGTGGCTGTGGATAGCTTCATAGGTTGTGTCTTAACCCCTTGGGCCACAAGGGAGGGTCTCCTCGGAAATTTTTACAATTACCCATAAGAACTCTGAAACTTTGGAGGGCAGGCTTGCATCCTATCCTTGTTTGGGATATAACAAGGGATTCATAATGTTATGAAATGTTGAAGCAGTAGATGTCTTATCTGGATATTCTATCACTATACTTTGTATTCCATAATGCTTGCTTTAAAACATCAGCTGCAAGATGGTATTTAATGAATTGGCATAAAAGGAGTATAATCATTTGTTGTATCTTTCTTATCTCTACCCTCCTCTGAAGTTTAATGACATCAGGTAGTCTAAATCATATTTGTATCTTAATCTGCCCCCAAAGAATGCCAGGTATATGAAAGATACCCAAAATATTTGATGAGTGAAACACACAGTTTTAATTTTCTCAGGCACTTCAGTATCACATCACTAGTATAAAATAATGCACATCACAGAGTCAGATTATTGATGCTCATAAGGAGACAATCAGGGGCCACACGATTTTGACGTGCTTGCCTCCTTTTTGAGGAAAGAGTAAATTATGTTCTATTGTATAAGCAGCATGAGGATGTTATAGTTTTGCCCTTTGGTATTTGTCAATTATCATACGTATTTAAAATGAAGACTATTCGTAATGTAAAATCCCAGGCCTGTATCATTCCAGGTAACAATTTATTGTGTTAAATTAGAATTTCATTGTTTAACATCATTAGAAAATTAACTTCTATATCAATTCATTAACTTTTAATTAGAGATCTAGTCATAATCTATTATCCTGGTACATTGGGTTGGCTTTACAAAAACAAAGACATAAAGAATTACTTCTCACTGTAAATGTTTAGTTCTGACAAAAGCTGTATTGGGCCAAGTTTAGGGGACATTTGGAATCTATAATATATATACATGTGTGGGTATATATATATATATATATATATATAAAATATTTCAGACAGTCAACTAAAATAACAGCCCTGATCATTTCTCCCAACTCCAAATACGTGTGAAATTGTTTGCAGTTTCAGAGTTAGATTCACTGTGAATCTGACAAAGCTGAAGTGTCAGCATTCATGCTGCCTTTTCACAGGCTTCTCCCATGGCTCAAAGAAGAGTGTTCACAACATCATATATTTTTGTAAACTGCATAAAATATTTTAACAAAAATATGGAAAGGCTGATGTTTCTCTCCCCTTCAACTCTCCATCTGTCATACTTTCCCACCTGTCCAATGGCTTTGGCAGGACCATGAACATTGCTGGGATCAGCACAGGGAAAGCTGAACACAAAGACTCGGAAGATACATTTGTTTGGGATGAGGGGTATCTAGTTATTTATCCACCCCAATTCAAAGTTATTGCCAGCAGCTCTAACCTAGGAATGACTTTCAGAAATACTCCTAATACTCCTTCTACACACTTTACTGGCTTCCCTGGCATCTAGAAATGATGAAATGGGGTCAGAGATTTTATCTGAACTAATCAGTTAGTGGATAATAGAGAAGAAGCTAACCTATGGAAAATTCCATCTCTTCTATTCCGGTTTTTTTTAATGATATAAATTGGATTCCTTGCTGAGACCTCCTACAGAGGAAGATATATGTTTACCTATTACTATCAGTACCCTCCACTAGCAGAGAGTCTTCCACCCTAAGGCACTTCTCTGAGGTAGTTGGAGTCATTAAAATATGAATTTAGGATTTTAAAAGTAAATTTTTTAAAACTTTTTTTAAAAGTAAATTTTAAAAGTTATCAGATCCAGGCCCTCCCCGGTGGCACAGTGGGTTGAGCGCAGCACTGTGAAGCTGACCACAGCCTCCTCAGCACCGGTTTGATTCCCGGCAGGCCAGGGAGAATCCCACATGGCGAGCAGACCTCTCCTATCTCGCCTGCTGCTCCACTCAGCAGAGCTTTTGTTCCTTCTGCCTGTTCTGTTCCCTGCTCTGAACCCTCTCACTCTCCCACGACTCTGGCCTGTATCCCAGCTCTTGTATTAAGAAAAATAAATCTTTAAAAAAAAAAGTTATCAGATCCATGCTCTGCTGCTGTCACTGGGGCTGTAAAGTTTTCAAGACTGAGTGTGTCACATGGGGCTAGATCACAGATGCTGTTTTTGTGTAAAAAGGTATTAAATACTCATAGGCATGTGATGTACTAGTTCTATTCCTTATCCTAATCTGGGTCTCATAATACATATTTGTGGAAGTCATGGTATCCAATCTTTCCTCCACATCCCATTAAGGTCATTGCAAAGAGAAATCCTTACTAAGGGAATCTTGTTATTCCCGGTTTTATTTTACTGTTGTTTTTTTTTTTTTCCTTGAAGACTTAAGAATGATGTACTAGTTCAGGAATCTCTCAAGAATATAATGGAGGGCAATGAAAGAGTTTTTTACATTGGATTATTTATAGTATCATTTAAATCTATTTTTCTTCCCTCATTGGATGTGAATTTTGTTTTAAAGAACTTCTAAAACTGGGGACTATCTGGTGGCGCAGGGGGTTGAGACGCAGGCACTGCAGCACTAGATTTCGATCCCAGGCCGGGGAGGTGACCCATGTGGGGCAGCAGACCTCTCCTGGCTGGCCAGCTGCCCCCCTCAGCAGCGTATCTCAGTCAGTCTGCCTGTTCTGCTCCTCACTCTGTCTCTGGTGGATCCTCTCACCCTCTGCATCTCCAGCATACTTCTTGTATGCATAAAATAAAATAAAATAAATATTTTTTTAAAAAAGAACTACTAATATTCTGATATGAAAATATTTTAAAATTTAAAACTGATGTAAAAATTTTAAAAAAAATTTTAAATAATCGCTTCTCGGCCTTTGGCTAAGATCAAGTGTAAAATTTTAAATAAAAAATTTAAAGAAAGGTAAAAAAGTAAAGCACACAACACAGAGACAAAAGCACACACATAAACATTTCCAATTACATAAACAATCCCCAATAATCTAACATATTCCAATAATCTAGTATAAACTTAGATGTACATCTTTGAGACTGTCTTTGAGTTTTCCATTATCTCTTTCTTAAAGTAACCCAAATGCATTCTTTCGGTCCAGCCCTAACATCGCCTATCACTTTTGCGATGAGCTGTTTTGAATACAATAAATTTTTATTGTGCCATCATGGGGGGGGCAACCTATTGTGAGCAGTAGATTCCTGTTGACTAGAAACAGTAGGACGACAAACTCCTGGGATGGAAGACTGCGCATGCGTCAAGACTCAGTGGGCGCCCGCCCTTCTGCTTTTTTTCCAGCCGCCGTTTCTTCGGGCTTTCGCGCTCTAGCGACCCGGAAAGCCCAACCTAAACGTAGTTAGGCTCTGATTGGCTCCTTTGAAAGTCTACGGGCTCTCTGATTGGTGGATCCTGGACCCTTTAGCGCGGTGAGTTTGAAACTGCTCGCATTTAGTTTCAAAGCTGGCGCTGGGAAGCCGAGGGAAGAGCTACGCCAACGTGGTTGTGGCCGCCGCTCTCGCCGCGGGAGAACCAGCCAGGTGGAGTTGCCGGGGTCAGGTCAGACCGAGGGGACGTGGGCTCTGCAGGGCCCGCTCGGGCGGCGGCGGAGAGGCTCAGGGGCGGAGTGGTGAGGAGCCGGGGGATATTCGGGAGCCCGGGCTGGAAAGCCAGGCCTTCACCTCACGCCCGGGACCTGGTTGTGCGAGCGACGCTGGGCCCCGGCTTTGGTGGGAGAACAGGGGGGGCCGAGTCCTGACGGGGTCCCTCGCGTGAGGGGCCTGCCCCCGGCGGGCAGCCGGGGTTCGGAGTTGGCTTGTTTTCTGTCAGAGGCCGCCGACTCGCTCGTGAGGGGGCTCTCGTGCCAGGGTAGACGGCAGATGCGCGCACCGGTGCAGCCCCGCGGGGCGCCAGGCTCGGCCCTCGGGCGCCAGGCGCGGGAAGCGAGGCCTCACCCGGGTGCCTACCTCAGCACTAAACCCAGGCGGGCTCGAAAAACCGATCCCGTGGACTCACCTGTGGCCTGCTGGGCTGGCCTCTGCGCCCCCGGCCCTTGAGCACTTAGCTAAGTCGTAGAGCCCGGGCGAAAATGGCTTTTTTCGTTTTTATCTTAATGCTGGGTGGTTCTTATGGAATTGACAGAAAGTGGGAAGCTAAGCTCTGCCGAGAGGTCAAACGTGTGTTTTAATATCGTCCATTCGTGGTTGATGCTGAAATGATGATTGTGCGCGTTGTGCTTCCTCTAGAGGCCTGCAGGGTTCGGAGTGTAAGGTGATAGTTTACATCCTGCAGGATGCAGAAGCACCCGGAGGCATTCAAAGGCCTTCTAAAACTGCATCTTAAAATAGAACTGGAAAATGGAGGGGAGGAATTGAAACTGACTTTTGAAATCAAGTTAGTTTTTTTACTTCTTTGTTCAAAGTGAGCGCCTATTAGTAAGCATCAGGCATGTGAAATCTTGCTGGTTGTTGAGAAAAGGATAATTGTCCTTAATTGTCCACTGCCATTCATAATGGCGAGTATAGTACAATTTGTCCGTTTAAAAAAGATTTATCTCTACTTCTGAAGTGTGTTTTTTTTTTTTTTTTTGGAAGGTGAATATGAGAGTGGAACTTAATAAGGGGTTAGTTCCTCGGGGACCTTTGTCTGTGGAAATGCACCTTTTCTTTTAGGCTCCTTAGTAATATCTCTTGCTCTTGTAAACAGTGCCTTGAAAGCCTTGATCATGTTTGTGTAGGTGACTGCAAAAAGCAGAAGATTGGAACTGTCACTTGCACAACTTTACTTACATCCATTTGCTGCTTTGAACAGTTTCCAATGTGTCCACATTTTAGCTTCCTACTCATGTGTTTAAAAATTGATTCTTTTGAGTTATCTTTACTAAAATATATAGTAGCGCAAGTTCTGTCAAATAACATTTGTTGACGTATTTGAGTATGACTCTGGTACACATTGCTCCTTAGAGTTACATAAAAAGACCATCTGGCTTTTGTTTGGCAAGGATACATAAGCTGGTGCCTGGTTTGATTGGAAGCTGCACATTACACTGGTGGAGAATATACACGTATTTGCAATGTTTTAGGAACTAAGAAAGGTAGAAATGTTTTACTGCACAAGTCCTTTCTCTTGTAAGCATTGTTTTAATATAACATTTATGGAAAATTAATACTGAACTCTTGGCATTATGGAAAAATACATGTAATATCATTAATTTTTAAAGCCATCCTTTGAGTAAATTGCATATAATCAAGTCAGTTTTTCTTCCATTTTAGGATCTACCACATCCATTGATTAATTATGGAAGACTATACCAAAATAGAAAAAATTGGAGAAGGTGAGTGATTTTAATGTTTTAGATGATTTGGCAATGCTTTGTCTCTGACATGAAGACATGTAAATAATTATTAAAGTTCACCCTTTATGGTTTCCTGTAGTATTAATTTATATTAATATATGTAGTCTCTCATAGTAAACACAGAATTTTCACATTTCAAGAGAACTGAAATTATGCGGATAGTCTCCCTGACAACACTTCACTTCAATGATCTTATACTTCTAAGCAATATTCTATTTTATAAACATGATTGGTAGCTTATATATGTATTGGGGGTATAGGTTAGGGCAGTAGAATTATGTTAATTTCAAAATATACTTTTAGTCTTATACAGTTATTTTAAAATTACCTAAATTTTCTAAAGTGGCAAAATATAGGGTTATTGTTAAATAATAGAGGCATTACTATTAAAGTCATTTAAAAAATTTCCATTTAGTTACTTTAGGTTTAAATGCCCTGTCTACTGTACATGTTTTAAGTTATTCTAAAACCAATAATTTTCTTATATAATCATTCATTACCTTTCTGTATTAAAGTTTTAAACAATGTTTATATCTACAGTTAGTCCTTGATAGGTTCTTTAAGAAAATTCGTTTTTCCGTTTACCTTGTTTTGCATCAGTTCAGCATCTGGGGATTTTTTTTTTCCTCATCAACTTTATAATGATATAATCATTATTGGGGTCCTGCTGACTATGACATAATGCGGGGTTAAAATATTCTTTTGCTTTTTTTTTTCTTTTCTTCAACAGAATATCTAAGTTTCTATATAGTCATCTTGATATTAACATTGTAAACTCTCCAGGAACAAATGTTAAAACTTATGCAGCATAATTTATAAAAATCCAATTTATGAAAGTTATGTTTGAGGAGTATGTGCTGTATTTTTAGTGTGTTCCAGAATCTTACTTATACAAAGAATATTAAAAAGACCAGGGAGGAAATAAAAAGTTTGGGCACTAGTTGGATTGGAGATACACACGTGTGTGTGTGTAAACTTGGATTTTATGACTTTTTTCTTAATAAATTTGCTTAAATATTTTATTGCATTCATTTACCTAAACAGATATTGCTATTGAGTTAAAAATGAGTTTGATTTGCGTGTCTAAGTCTAATGCTGTTCTTGAGTTCCCAGAAAATTTAACGTTGATTCTAGTTTGGCACCGAAAAAGTGTGGAAATTCTTAAGTGTAAATGTATTTTTCCTTAAAAATTGTGGAGTTGTAGACATATAGGAGATGACAGATTTGACTCGTGAAATGTACTCTAACTGTTATTATAAATAGAAGCTGTTAAAAATACACTTTCAAATGTATATTACACACATAGTCACATGACCCAGTTTGATGTCTACAAATGGGACAATCATAAACCTTTAACTTCTGGATCTCAGCAAATGGGAATACTGCTTACTACAAAATTTATGATATGCAATGGAATAATGCATGGAAAGCATTATTTGAATGCTTTAACTCAAAAAACCATCACATATTAACTACTTGCTATTACTAGGACCACTCATCTCACAACTATCATCACGGTAGCCCAGTTAGCCAGCCTCATCTAATGCCACTCAACTGTAATTTAGATTTCTTCCAGGTCCTCAAATATGCCTTGCTCTTTGACCTCTGGGCCTTTGGCAGTGGTTGTTCTTTCTCCCTGGAAACTATTCTCTAATGGATCTACTTTCCAGCCCCCTCATTCTAGTCCAAGTCATTTTGTTCCTTTTCATTATTCTTAATGTTCTTTATTTTTTCTGCACTGTAAGCTACAGGAGGGTTGGGATTTTGTCTTGTTCGCAGTGTCTGGCAGTAAGGTTCAGGTGATACTTACATATTTTATTTGATAGTATTATATGTTTTGCCTTGTCTCATTTTCTGAAATCTGTTCTTTTTCTGCCTTGTATTATCTTGATTGTTCCTATGCCTGCCTGGTTTGGATTGTGTGCTAGACACTGTTTTGAAAAAATAACTTTTAGAAGTAATTTAAGGCCTAGATGACACCTTCCACGCAGTATTTTCTTTTTTGTTTTTGCCAGGTGGTGCCTGGTCAAATTCTAACAAAATACTGTCTTTTAAATGTTATATTTGATCCCTCTACTTTTTATTTTGAATATTTCCAGACCTTTAGAGAAGTTGATTTATGCAGTAAACCTGTAATACATTTTGTTAAGATGTTAGTGTTTTGGCACCTTACTTTATTATCTATGCGTGTTTTAGCATTTTAGTTTTCTTTTAATCCATTTAGAGTCAGTTGTCAGGAAATACTTCTAAATACTTGTGGACATGGGCCTCCCTGGTAGTGATAAGGGTTAAGCGTCAGCACTATGAAGCAATTTACAGCTACTGCAGCACGCGTTCGATCCCCGGCCAGGGAGGTGACCCACATGGTGCAGCAGACCTGTCCTGTTTCGCACTCTGCTCCCCTGAGCAGTGTATTTCAGTCTATTCTGTTCTGCTTCCCACTCTGTCTCAGTGAATCCTCTTCCCCCTGCCCACCCCCCCCTCCCCCGGCCTGTACCCCAGTTCTCCTATACATAAATAAATAAAATCTTTTAAAATAAATAAATAAAGGGGCCTCCCTGGTGGCTCAGGGGTTTAAGATGCAACCTATGAAGCTAGCCACAGCCACTGCACCATGAGTTCAATCCCCAGCCAGCCAGGGAGCAACCCACATGTCGCAGCAGACCTCTCCTGACTCGCCCGTTGCTCCCCTCAGCAGTGTATTTCAGTCAATCTGCCTTTTCTGTTCCCCACTCTGTCTCTGGTGAATCCTCTCACCCCGCCACACACACCTATGGCCTGTACCCCAGGTCTTGTATGAATAAATAAATAAATCTTTAAAAAAATAAATAAATACTTTTTTTGGAGGTCTAGCCAAGATACCATGCATTTCGTTTTGTGGTTAATATCTTAATAGAATAGTTTCTCTGCCTTTTCCTCTTTGATAATTGAGTTTTTTGCCAACTCAATTTCTTAAGTGCATCTATACTTCAAATATTACAAAGTTGTACTCTGCCTTCTTCTGAATTACAAAAATCTTGAGTGTTGAGATCATAGAGAGTAACTATGGAACCTTATTTAATATTTAGGAGGCACAGTGTTGATTAGATTGTTTTGCTTATGACGAGGTCTCCATAATCTGACCACATCTAACATTTCTTCGTTTTGAGTGTTGACTCTAATTAATCAATGTTATGAGTACACTGCAGGGCAAGATGAGGTTATACACTAGAGAGAGAAGACAGACTAGGGGGAAAAAGTCTGAATTTACCATTGACTACTTATTTGACTACGTTATGCAAATGAGTAATTTAATCTTCAGTCTGCTTATGAGTGTGCTACATGCCTTACCTACTTTTGTGATAATGAAATGTACAGGTTTTAAGTGTATAGGAGTTTACCTACTTTTTTTTTTAAGGGTGTTGTGAAGTTTAAATAAAAGCAGTTCTTTAATGGAATAATTTTGGTTTTCCAAAAGTACAAAATTTAATCAAATTAACAAAATGGATGTTATGTCAGATTGTAACTTTAAAATGACACCAAGGGCTTCCCTGGTGGCGCAGGGATTAAAGTCTCAGTGCTATCAAGCTATCGCCAGCCACTATTGCTTGAGTTCAATCCCCGGGCAGGGAGCTAACACATAGTGCAGCAGATCTCTCCTGTCTCTCCCACTGTGTATTTTAGTAGATCCACCTATTCTGCTCCCCACTCTGTCTCTGGTGAATCCTCTCACACCCTGCACTTCTGGCCTACACCCCACTTATACTCATAAATAAATAAAATCAATCTTAAAAAAAAAGATGACACCAGTATCTAGGAAGATATAAAGTACATAGAACTTTTGTATTAAAAGAAATGAGAATAATTTCATATATATATATCAATTTGCTACTGACAGTTATAATTAAGAAAGTAGATATTCTATTAGTGGTTCTTATTAACCTTTTCTGAAACATGGCTACCTTTGTAGAAACTGATGAAAGCTAGAATAGATCTCCCTAGAAAAATGCTCTCTGGTCACTTGAAATTTACTGATGTCATAGAAAAAATAGCAAAAGCTATTATATATATATATTTCACTTATAGTTAAGGCATTCAAGACTTCCCTAAATTTTCTACCCCACTTCAAAAATCATTTATCTGGAGGATTAGGTATATCATGTATCTGGACTTGTTTTAGCTAAACAGTCCATCTCCTTTATTGCCATTTCCATTCTCTGTATCTATCCCTCTCCCCACTTCTACCAAAGATCCCACCTTTATATTGACATTATTACTCATATCTGAAGGGCATAACAACTTCTGGATAAGTATAAGGATTCCCTACAATTTAATAGATAATGTGAACTTTATTAGACTTACTCAGTAATTAATGAACTATTTTAATAGATAATGTGAACTTTATTAGACTTACTCAGTAATTAATGAACTATTTTTATCTCCATCTTTTCTGGAGAACTGTTGGCTCTATATCTCAATGCATAAAGCACTCTGATATACAGAGTTTTCTGAAAATGTTGTGCCTTTGTTTTCTGGACCCAAATCATTACACTGTATGCCTAATTTTATTATAGGGTATTTCACAGGAGATATATTCCAATTTGCAAAGGATCTATTTTGTTCTCTAATGTGATGGGAAATCACTGATAATTAAGTATTTGGGAAAATTGTGACAACTACATGAATTTTATTTCTTAACTACTGACATGATAGGTTGTATTTTACCCTCAATTTCTTTTTAGAAATGATGAGATTATTATCAGTAAAATACTTTCTGTCCATAGTAGACATTTATTTTGTGTATTTCAGGTACCTATGGAGTTGTGTATAAGGGTAGGCACAAAACTACAGGCCAAGTGGTAGCAATGAAGAAAATCAGACTAGAAAGTGAAGAGGAAGGGGTTCCTAGTACTGCAATTCGGGAAATTTCCCTATTAAAAGAACTTCGTCATCCAAATATAGTCAGGTATGTTATGATATCTAAATTTAAACTTTTGCACAAACTGTTTCAAAAGTGAATTTCAATATAGTAATTTTTACATTTGCAAATTCTGCCCTAAGCTTATTGAGAGGAATAGATTCCTATTTTTGTTAATTGACAATGCTGGGCACAGAAAAAAAATAGATTGAAGCAGGAACATGGTTCACAAAGCTTGGTAAAAGAGATGAGTATTGGGCCTGGGAAATCAAGGTAAACTGGCCATGGAGAAAAGGCCTTTACACAGAGCTTTGTAACTCCCACTTCCTTAAGGGCCCCTTCTAGTCCTAAGATAGGTAGTTGGCACAGATGAGAAAGTTTTTTCTTTCTTTTCATTTGAACCGAGAGGTTGTCTTCCTTACAGTCAAAGATAGGATTTCGTTGTATTTTTCTGGTGCTGAAGATAATGAGTAACTATTAAGATCAGCTAATACTTTTTTATAATTTATCTCAATGGAAAGACAAGTTCTGAACAACAGGCAGTCAACTTTAAAAATGTTCTTTTGGGGGCACAGAAACATTAATTTCAAAGAGCACCTGCACCCCTATGTTTATAACAGCGCTATTTATAATAGCTAAGCTTTGGAAACAACCCAAATGCCCAAAAACAGATGACTGGATCAAGAAGATGTGGTACATATACACAATGGAATATTACTCAGCAATCAAAAAAGATAAACTCATGCAATTTGCAGCAACATAGATGGAGCTGGAAGGGATCATGCTCAGCTAAATAAACCATGAAGAAAAAGAAAAATACTGGATGGTCTCACTCATAGCAGGAATTTAGAAAACCTAAATAAGGGACCAGGGAAACGATTAATTATAATAAAGTAAAAATAAAAGTAAACAAGCAACTATAGACCTGAGGCATACTACGGGGATGGGGGGTGGTAGGGGGGAGGGATTAGGGCCAAAATAAGGGAGGTGGGAATTGTATGGGGAATATAACCAAGATGAAAATGCATACACTGCGCAAAAATGAAAAATGATGTAAAAAGTATATAAAATAAATAAAGGGGAAGAAAGTGTTCTTTTGGAATAAAAAGTGGTTTGACAGTTATTAGCTCATGTATAATGTGACTTAAGTGTCAGTTGCTGCCTTGAGATTCCTTTCTCAAATTTTAGTTTAGTATACTAAGATTTTGACAACTGGGGAAGCTACCATGTCTTCTTTCCCAAAAACAGCATGTAATTTTTATAGAAAAATTTTTATAACCCACTTTTTGTGATAATTGCTGTGAAAATGGAAGTAGTTTCTTTTTGTGAGAGAGGCGTAGGAAAAAAAATCTTTGCTAGATTATTTTGTTTTTCATGTAATTGTTTTCTTCAGTCTTCAAGATGTGCTTATGCAGGACTCCAGGTTATATCTCATCTTTGAATTTCTTTCCATGGATCTCAAAAAATACTTGGATTCTATCCCTCCTGGTCAGTTCATGGATTCTTCACTTGTTAAGGTAAGAAACATATCTAATTCCATTAATGTTTTTCCACTGTGACTATTATGGATCTACTCTGTTGAAGTCCCTATGTTTTATGGAAATAAGTTTGGGAAAAGAAGTTGGAAAATAGAACAAGGAAGAATATTTCTTTTCATATCACAGTCAGTCATTTTATTACTAGATGTTATTTCAATTGCTCATGGACTGTTTTTAAGAATGTACTGTGTGTTGGGAACTTTCCCAACCCACTCCTCAGAGGTAGTTGTTAGTTGATTAGCGGTCTTACAAGTGCTTTTTTGTTGGCTGTGTCCATTTGTGAACATATTTTATAAAAAAGAATTATTTCTGAATGTGTGTGTTAGGTATATGTGTGTGTGTATACCCCTTTCTCTTTTTCTCTTTAAAACTTGGACAAGTAGGTCTACCTATTTGTCTAAATTTTTGATGAACTTCTTTAAACCAGTTCCATATTGATGAACATTTAGTTGTTTTTGTGCTTGGTGGGTCATTCTTTTAAGAAAGATATTGCAGTGACATAGGTTTACCTTCATATGCTAATTTTTAGAATAAATTCTTATAGCTGGAATTTTCATGGGTTGGAGATGTTTGTTTACTTTTAAAATCTTGATAGGGCTAGTTGCCCTCTAATAATCTTTTAAATATCTTAGCAATCTATTATGTGAGAAGGCATTTTGATTTTTAGGTCTTGTTTCTTTATTCCTAACTCAAAGATCATATGTTTTAGATAATACATGACAGTATTTTTTGGAATAGTTTTAGTTGGTTATCCCTTCCTTGGCCTTTTTGTCTCTTAGATTCAGGATGGACCAGATAATTTTGGTGTAAGAACTGTGGTTAATGTTTTCCCTAAATAGCTAACCAGTTCCAATAGGTAGTTTGTTTGTTTTTTAATGTGTTTTATAACTTTGAACTTTGTATGTTAATTCTGTTAACTATTTTTGTAATATCTTTTTTGCTTCATTACATTGTCTTGGCAATAAGTGCTTTGTAAAATACTTTTCTGAACATATAAACAACTAATATCTTGTTAGTCATTTCTTTGAAATCTGTGACCAATGTTTCCAAAGAGGAAATACATATGTAAACATAAAAGGCAGAGATGAAAAAGACCAACCTTACTCAAGGTAGAAATTAGAAATTGTTCTAAATACATACATACAAATTTAAGAAAGTTTATGTATAGTAAGCTAAATTGTGAGTTAATCATGGCCCCCCAAAATAAGTGTATTCTTTTGAATATAGAAGTTTACATAAGGTAAATGATTACCTTTGTTTTAGGTATAAAAACATGATGGTGTGTGTAAATGGAATTTCCTGCCCCCAAATGCTTCTTGGTGTTCTCAAGTGTCCTGATAGTTAAACATTTCCCTGCATCATCATTTCTTATATTTTTGAAGCAAATCTATCACAAATACTTAGAAAATCATTATATGCTATGGTTACTTTTCTAACATATTTCCTTCTTCCAGAGTTATTTGTACCAAATCCTACAAGGGATTGTGTTTTGTCACTCTAGAAGAGTTCTACACAGAGACTTAAAACCTCAAAATCTATTGATTGATGACAAAGGAACAATTAAATTGGCTGATTTTGGCCTTGCCAGAGCTTTTGGAATACCTATTAGAGTGTATACACATGAGGTATGTATAATAATTTTTTTTAGTGCTTTTGAATATGCTGGATTGCCTTCTGTATTTATTCTTCAAGTCAAGGGAAAAATAACTCAAAAATAATTCCATTCTGTGCCAGTTTCAGCTTACTGCATCTCAGCTTTATTTTTTTTTAAAAAAGATTTATTTATTTATACAAGCACTGGGTACAGTCAGAAGCGCGGGAGGGTGAGAGAATTCACCAGAGCCAGAGCTGATAGCAGAAGAGGCAGAAGGACCAAAGTACACTGCTGAGGGGAGCAGCGGGCAGCAGGAGAGGTCTGCGCGCCATGCGGGACCCTCCTCCAGTGGCCAGGGAGCAGCCGGGGATCTAACTGGCGCTGTAGAGGCTGCGGGCAGCTTTGCAACCCAGCGCTCAACCGCTGTACCACCAGGGAAGCCCGCATCTGAGCTTTAAATTCACCCTTAATTGCTTGCTATTTGAAAATGGAACTGGAACCTTTAGATACTTTTCCTTTGCCATCTTATGTGATATAAAGCTTTGTCAGTAGAAGATGCTAGAGAGGCATTTAGTTTTCATTGTTTCTTATTAATCGATCTCATTCCAATTCCCTGTTAAATAGCTAAATATTTCTTAATATGAAAATATCCCCATTTAAAGCACTACGGTTTCTGTATCCTCTTTGGATCCTCTCTGATACACAAATTGGTTAAAAGACAGATTTTGTTGTTTAAGATATACTGATTCATATTCATTTAGAAAGCACTAAATATAATCATGTGTTATCATTGTTATATTTATTATTTTGCATTTCATTGGTATTTCTGGAAGGAAAGGGAATGTTGAATTGTGTAGTAAAGGATTATTGTGTTTTATGTGGCATTATTTACCCTTACACCCAGACTGTCTCCAGATCAAAATTTACAACCATGCTCATTTGGTTAAATGTGTTGGCTTTTTAAAATTGTTTATTAAGTAATAAATATATTTGGGGCCTCCCTGATGGGGTTAAGTCTCAGTGCTGTTACCGCTGCAGCCTGAGTTCGATCCCCAGCCAGGGAGCCAACCCACATGGCACAGTAGACCTCTCCTGTCTTGCCTGCTGTTCCCCTTAGCAGTATATTTCAGCAGATCCATCCGTTCTGCTCCCCACTCTGTTTCTGGTGAACTTATCACCCCCCCCCTGTACCTCTGGCCTACACCCTAGTTCTTCTTACAAAAAAAAATTTTTAAGAAAAGATAATGAGCTAATCATATATTGTCTAGAGGAAATTAAAATTATATATATTTGTTATTAAATAAAGATTACTTGTTACCCATTGTCTAAAACAGATGCTATTGACTTTATATTAAATGTTACGTTTTATTGTGTGATAAATTATATACTAAAATAAATTATCTCTGGACCACTACTAATAGACTTAAATGATTTATTCATTGCAGTCTTTAGCATTTAAGCAGTACGTGTATTTTGTGTATGTCAGACAAAAACAAACACACTCACTGCCCCTTATCAATGTGCTTTATTTTTAAGTAAAGGCTATCTGAATTTGGGTTCTAAGCCTTTCACTTTAATTGTTTCAACAGCAAGAAAATACTTGGTTTACTTATCTGGTCCTCCCCTCATATGAATAGAACTTAAAAATGAAATATTTATCTTCCATTTGATATTTTGTGTATAGTTGATGTTTAAATAGTAATATCAGAGGCAACCTGATAATAAAAATATAAAAACCTTTTGCACAACAGTGCTAATGAAATAAAAGTATTAATGTGTCACACTTACTCCTTGTGAAAATTTGCTTTGTATTAGGTAGTGACACTCTGGTATAGATCTCCAGAAGTACTGCTGGGGTCAGCTCGCTATTCAACTCCAGTTGATATTTGGAGCATAGGCACCATATTTGCAGAATTAGCAACTAAGAAGCCACTTTTCCACGGGGATTCAGAAATTGATCAACTCTTCAGAATTTTCAGGTATTTTTTGTTTTATATTTAAACATTAAGGACTTTCAAGTTAAATAATAATGGGTCTGTATGTAACAAGATTTTTTAAATATTTATTTATATGTTTCTTTATTTATGCAAGCACTAGGTACAGTCAGAAGCGTGGGAGGGTGAGAGGATTCACCAGAGCTAGAGTGGGGAACAGAACAGGTGGACTGACGAAGTACACTGCTGAGGGGAGCAGCGGGCGTGGCAGGAGGGGTCTGCGCGCCCTGTGGGACCCTCGCCCTGTGGCCAGGAATTGAACCGGTGCTGCAGAGGCTGCAGGCAGCTTTGCAGCCCAGCTCTCAACAGCTGTGCCACCAGGGGAGACCCGTAGCAAGATTATTTTTATATTTTAACAATTTTCAATTTTTTAATGAATTTTAGAGCTTTGGGCACGCCCAATAATGAAGTGTGGCCAGAAGTGGAATCTTTACAAGACTACAAGAATACGTTCCCTAAATGGAAACCAGGAAGCCTAGCATCCCATGTCAAAAACTTGGATGAAAATGGGTTGGATCTGCTCTCGGTAAGGGATGCCCTTCTTACTAACTGACATTACTGATGATTCTGAACATAATTAACTTTTTTTTACTAGAATAGGGAAGAAAAGACAATGTTTATCAAGCAAGACTCATGACTGTTATGTCTCTTATGTTTAATGTATGACTAGTTCCATTAATTTTAATAAAACCAAGAAACATCAGTGATTTGTGAGAGGAAAATTTAGCATTAGTTTTTTTTTGGTTTTAATCTGATAGCTATAGATATTCTGAAAGAGAGACCAGGGTTAATATAACTTTGTTGTTATTTTCAGTTGCTGACTTGTAGTGACCTTTCTTTCTGGCATTTTTATCTCTGTAGTTCTTCCTAGACATAGCTGTTTTCTTTATTGTTTGATGTTTTTGGTGACTAAATCCTTTTACTGCGTGAAATGAACTCTCATTTTTCGCCTTTCTCTCTACATCACAAGAAGAAAGGCTGGTATAGTTCTTAAAATTCCCTTTCTTTTTATTGCTGTTCCCAACTATTTCTTCAAAAATAAGACAACCCCCCCCCCAAAAAAAAAAAAAAATCCCCAAACCCATAAGGATAAAAATAGTCTTAGAGCTGCTTTAGGAAGTTTTTTTTTGTTTTTTTTTGCAACGGTATTTAAAAATTGAGCTTTTAAAAGAACTGATTTTTTTTTTTTAATAATAAATTTTATTTTATATTCCCCATACAATTGCAACCCCCCCATTCTGACCCCAATCCCTCCCCTCCCGCCCCCCAAAAAGAGTCTCTGGTTCATAGTTTTTTGTTGATTTTGATTTTCACTTTCTTATAGTTATTCATTTTCCTGGTCCCTTATTTAAGTGATTTAGATTCCTGCTATGAGTGAGACCATCCGGTATTTTTCTTTTTGGCTTATTTCGCTGAGCATGATCCCTTCCAGTGCCATCCATGTTGCTGCAAATTGCATGTGTTTATCTTTTTTGAATGCTGAGTAATATTCCATGGTTTATATGTACCACATCTTCTTGATCCAGTCATCTATTTTTGGGCATTTGGGATGTTTCCAAAGCTTAGCTATTGTAAATAGTGCTGCTATAAACATAGGGGTGCAGGTGCTCTTTGGAATTGATGTTTCTGTGTCCTTTGGGTAAATACCTAGGAGTGGAATTGCTGGATCCTGTGGAAGCTCTATGTTTAGTAGGTCCAGAAATCTCCACACAGCTCTCCATAGTGGTTGGACCAGTTTGCACTCCCACCAACAGTGCAGGAGAGTTCTAAAAGAGAACTGATTTTGATGACTCACATGATGTGATTCCAGGGGGGGAAAAGGATTTCTCATGTTACTAAACGAAGAAAACAAAGTCTATTGCTATTATCATTATGTAGATCTTACTGGATGTTCAGTTTATAAGTCATTATGCCACCTAATTCAGCTCAGATTTTTCAGCTGCTTACTGTGTGCTCCAAAGTCCTTATCTGCCAGTTAGTTTACAGTCTGCCAGTTGCCATTCAGGTAGTTTATATATAAATATTGTTGGTAAGACTTAAAAGGTCTTTCAATTTATGAGCACAATCTGTCTTTTGACTCCTGTTATACTCAAACAAAGAAGTTCACTTCAGTTAAGGAGACAAAGGTCAAATACTGTTAAGTTAGAGTTTGTTAGTATAGTTACTATTGACATCTGGACTGGATCTTTCAGGAGACTGTCTTGTACATTAAGAGACACTTAATTGCATCTCATTCCTCTACCTTAGAGAGCCTCATATCACATTCCACCCAATTGTGACAACTCAAAAGTCCCAGATACTGCTTAATTGTCCCCTCAGTGGAAAAATCTCGCCCAGTTGAGAACCACTTCTGTAAATCATAAATCTTGTTTCATATTTTAGCCTTACCACTCCTTAACTCTGTGAACTTGAGCAAGTTATTAATCTTTTTGAGCCTCAGTGTTTTCACTTGTAAATTGGGATTAATACCTGTCTTTTATTGTGAGAGATAAGTAATAAGTTCAAAGCACTTAATATAGTGCTACATAGTAAGTGTTCACATGGCAACTGAATATTAAATGTATCTAGTCTGCTTGTTGATTTGGTTTTTTATTGGGTGAGGATGAGATAGTTATGGTTTTCATTAGGATTATTAACTTATGATTGGTAAAAAAGGTAAGATTTAAAAAATTTTTGTTTCACTTCTTAAATAAATTAAAACCCTCTTTTTGTCTTTTCCCTCCAGAAAATGTTAGTCTATGATCCAGCCAAACGAATTTCTGGCAAAATGGCCCTGAATCATCCATATTTTAATGATTTGGACAATCAGATTAAGAAGATATAGTTTTCTGACAAAGAGTTTCCACATGTTGTATCAAGAGCAGACAGTTACATTTTTACTGTTAACTCTATTTTTGTCTTGTGTATTTTTCTTTTCTTTGTTGTAAAACTTAACTACTTCATCTTCTAATTTCAAAAGTATAACTTAAATATGTAAATATTGTTCTATATGAATTTAAATATAATCTGTATATGTGTGTAGATCTCACTGAAACAACTATTTGTTACTATAATAAAACTATAAATCTATTAGTGTCAAGAATTGGGAAAAATTGTTAGCTTAAATCATTTCAAGCCCATATAGCAGTTTGGTTTTCCTATAGTTGGAACCACTAAAATTTAGGAAAATATGCTAAGTTTTTATGCTCTGACTCCTTAAATTTTCTTGTCATTTCTTGCCCTAAGGATTTATATTTTTCTACTGATACTTCAATTTGTGACCTTAATATTTAAGCATGCAGGATAAAAAAACTATCCAAATTTCAGAAAAAATGCTAAATTTATAGAGGTTTTCAGAAATTTACAACACTAATATTAAAGCACGCCAAGGTTTGCTAAAGTTTACAGTCAAAATAAAGGATTGTCCAGAGCAGAGAATATCAGTTCAGAAAATTTATGAACCATCTTATTTTTAGGTTGGGTATAAAAGCTATTTGTCTTTGTGAATTCTTAAGCCTTGATCAAAAATAATAACAAAGGAATTGCTTATCTTGGCTTTCAATTCTGACTAAAAACACTATGTGCAATTTTTGGCATGATGTTGTTTATTAGCAGTTTTCTTAGAAGGTTCTAATGTATAAGTATTTACCTAAAATCACTAGCTTTGGGAATTAAATTGTTTAATGAATAATGCTGCTCTTTGTGATTCTTACCTATGTGAAGCCTGAGTTGTTATAATCAAGAGAAATATATGTAAAAATAGTTTTATCATTTTTAGTGTACATCTGTGCTATGACCATAGACCCTCTGTTTTTCCTCCTGTTACTTGTGACTAAAACAGGCATCCTTGTGTTACTCTTTTTTTTTTTTTTTTAAGTATTTATTTATGCATAAAAGAGCTGGGGTACAGGCCGGAGATGCAAAGGGTGAGAGGATTCACCAGGGACAGAGTGGGGAACAGAACAGGCAGACTGAACGAAGCACACTGCTAAGGGGAGCAGCGAGTGAGGCAGGAAAGGTCTGCTGTACCATGTGTATTGCTCCCTGGCCTGCCGGGGAGCTGGCGAGGCTGCGGACTGCTTCATAGGCTGCGCCACCAGGGAGGCCCCTGTTATTGATTCTTATACCCAATTTGTTTGGTTATATACTGACTGGTCTACATAATCTGTTATCTTGGATTTTTTGCACTCTGTAAGAGAAAGTATAGTCACTGTTTGACAGTGAGACTTTGTGAGACGAGAGTTTGGTGGACTTGTTCTAGATCCTTTCGTGGAAGCCATCAATAGTAACACAGTGTTCGAAGAAGTTCTTTGGGGTCGTATTGTGGAGAGTTATTAAGATTTCTTGGAGGGAATAATATAAATGATAGGGGATAATAGATTTAATTGATGAATGGCTTTTTTAAAAATTTATTAAAAGATTTATTTATTTATACAAGCACTGTACCCAGTCAGAAGCGTGGGAGAGTGAGAGAGAATTCACTAGAGCCAGAGAGGGGAACAGAACAGGCAGACTGACAAAGTACACTGCTTGAGGGGAGCAGCGGGCATGGCAGGAGAGGTCTGTGAGCCAGGTGGGACCCTTGCCCAGCGGCCCGGGATCTAACTGGCGCTGCAGAGGCTGCGGGCAGCTTCGCAACCCATCGCTCAACCGCTGAGGCACTGGGGAGACCCCAGATTTAATTGAGATGATGAAATTTCATCTTTAGACATGTATTTTTTCAATTGAAGTTAAGTATTGGTCTGAAATCTGTCTTTCAGATGATGAATTGCAACCCTTTATTGATTCAGAACTATCATTTAATCACTTGTCTCTCTCATCCTTCCACTTAGAATAGAAATTACCTGTGTATTTTACATATAGTTCTAGCAATATATACATGTATGGATATTACCAATGTTTGAGGCTTTGTGATTTTGAAAGAAGCACTTACAATATTTGAAAAGTTAACAATTTATCAGTTTAGAAGCTAACTGATGAACCAGGGAAATGAGGTGGTAGAGCACTCAATTGCTATACTGAGTGAATGAGTGACCTGCTTTTCATACTGCTTCACATTTTGTGTAGTCCTGTATAAAGCGTTAGTGTCAGTGACTGGATGAAAAACCATTGAGTTGGGTCTTTTTCTCTTGCATATTTTTAAATTGGCTTGTGCCAATTGTGCTGCATCCGATCAATTTTAAAACAGACATGTCTGTGTGCCATTAGTTTTTTTTTTTTTTTTTTTAAGATTTATTTATTTATTTATTTATACAAGCACTGGATACAGTTAGAAGCGCGGGAGGGTGAGAGAATTCACCAGAGCCAGAGCAGAGAGTAGAACAGGCAGAGTGATGAAGTACACTGCTGAGGGGAGCAGCGGGCGGCAGGAAAGGTCTGTGCACCATGTGGGTCCCTCACCCGGCTGCTGGGGATCGAACCGATGCTGCAGAGGCTGCAGGCAGCTTCACAACCCAGCGTTCCACCGCTGCGCCACCAGGGAGGCCCACCATTAGTTTTTATTTTTATTTTTTTTTTTAAATAATAAATTTTATTTTTATATTCCCCATACAATTGCAACCCCCCCATTCTGACCCCAATCCCTCCCCTCCCGCCCCCGCCCCCCAAAAGAGTCTCTGGTTCATAGTTTTTTGTTGATTTTGATTTTCACTTTCTTATAGTTATTCATTTTCCTGGTCCCTTATTTAAGTTTTCTAGATTCCTGCTATGAGTGAGACCATCCGGTATTTTTCTTTTTCTTTTTGGCTTATTTCGCTGAGCATGATCCCTTCCAGTGCCATCCATGTTGCTGCAAATTGCATGTGTTTATCTTTTTTGAATGCTGAGTAATATTCCATGGTTTATATGTACCACATCTTCTTGATCCAGTCATCTATTTGTGGGCATTTGGGCTGTTTCCAAAGCTTAGCTATTGTAAATAGTGCTGCTATAAACATAGGGGTGCAGGTGCTCTTTGGAATTGATGTTTCTGTGTCCTTTGGGTAAATACCTAGGAGTGGAATTGCTGGATCCTGTGGAAGCTCTATGTTTAGTAGGTCCAGAAATCTCCACACAGCTCTCCATAGTGGTTGGACCAGTTTGCACTCCCACCAACAGTGCAGAAGAGTTCCTTTTTCTCCACACCCTCCCCAACATTTGTTGTGCTAGTTTTTTTATATGCGCCATTCTCACTGGTGTAAGATGGTATCTCATGGTAGTTTTGATTTGCATTTCCCTGATTACAAGTGATGTTGAACATTTTTTCATATGCCTGTTGGCCATTTGCATTTCCTCTTCAGAGAAGTTTCTTTTTAGCTCTTCTGCCCATTTTTTGACAGGATTATTTTCTTTGTGTTGAGTCTCAGCTCTTTGCAGATTTTTGTGATCAGTCCTTTATCATTAGTGTTGGGTGCAAAAATGTTCTCCCAGTTGGTGGGGTTTCTCTTTGTTTTTGTTATTGTCTCTTTTGCTGTGCAGAAGCTCTTTAATTTGATGTAGTCCCAGCTGTTTATCTTTGCCTTCACTATCACTGCTTTGGGTGATGTGTCTGTAAAGATGTCTTTGATGTGCAAATCACGTAGTGTTTCGCCTATATGTCCTTCTATATATTTTATGGTTTCAGGTCTTATGTCTAGTTCTTTAATCCATTTTGAGTTGATTTTTGTGTATGGTGTGAGGTAGTGGTCAAGCTTCATTCTTTTGCATGTAGCAACCCAGTTTTCCCAGAAGCATTTATTGAACAAACTTTCTTTGCTCCAATGCATAGTCTTTGCTCCTTTGTCAAAGATTAGTTGACCATAAATCTGAGGGTTTATTTCTGGATTTTCTATTCGATTCCATTGGTCTGTATGTCTGTTCTTGTTCCAATACCATGCAGTTTTGATGATTATGGCTTTGTAGTATAGTTTGAAGTCTGGGAGTGTGATGCCTCCATTCCCTTCTTTTTTTTCAGGATAGCTTTGGCTATTCGGGGTTTTTTGTGATTCCATATGAATTTCATCAATAATTGTTCTATTTCTTTGAAGAATGACATTGAAATTTTGATTGGAATAGCATTATATCTATATATTGCTTTTGGTAGGATGGCCATTTTAATAATGTTTATTCTTCCAATCCATGAGCAGGGGATGTCTTTCCATTTCTTTGTGTCTTCTTCTATTTCTTTTAACAGTGTTTTATAGTTTTCTTTGTATAGGTCTTTTACCTCTTTTGTTAGATTTATTCCCAAATATTTGATTTTTTTTGTTTCAATAATAAAAGGGATGGTTTTTTTGATTTCTTCTTCAGATTCATTGTTTGTGTATAGGAAGGCTACTGACTTTTGCGTGTTGATTTTGTATCCTGCCACTTTGCTGAACTAATTGATTAGTTGAATTAGTTTTTCTGTGGTGTTTTTGGGGTTCTCTATGTATATTATCATATCATCTGCAAATAGTGATAGTTTGACTTCTTCTTTTCCTATTTGGATTCCTTGTATGTCTTTCTCTTGTCTTATTGCTCTGGCTAGGACTTCCAGTATTATATTGAAAAGCAGTCCACCATTAGTTTTTAAATCTGTTGTGCGTTAGATATACTGGGGCCTCACTCTGGTCCTACCCTTGATCAATTTTGGATTGTATCCCAGGAAACTTATACAGCCAGTTATCAACTGTTGGTGAGTTTAATAACTTTAGACTTAGATTTACTTTCAGTTGTATTAAAAGTTCATAGCATTGTGCAGTATCTTTAAATTGTTCAATTTCTGTGAGAGTAGAAGGCTGTATATTTCATCATCAATTTGATAGTTTCATCTACTTGAGCATAGCGCTGTGACAATTGCTGTAAACATTGTCCTAATCTTGAGGATTTTTTAAAATTAAATACATAAACAGTAATAATACAGACATCTATACATAATTTACAGTAAAATCTTATTTATGGGGACATGACATATGAATTAAATGTTTTGAAAAAGTAATAGTGTTTTAGAGTTGAGTTAATGACCCAATAGAAACTTTGTGGCCTGTATAAAAATGCTAAAATAGTTTTTAATTAGTAAAATACTAATTTTTCTAGTGTTTGAGGGCCTTGAATTCTCTATTGGATGGAACAAACTTTCTTATATCAGTTTCCTTAGCAAGCCTTAGTTCATAGTAGGACTTTAGTTATCTCTCCTTGTTTAAATAGTTGCCATATTCAAACTGGAGTTAGTGAGGTCCCATAAGATAGAATTATCTTGCATTGTGGGCAGAGTAAAGGTAATGAGAGTTTGTGGAGTGTGGAGTGAAGGGAGTAATGGGCATTGTTTAAATAGATTTGGGATAAGATTACTAGAGTATTGAATGACTAAAGGGAAGTGACGGATGGGGATGGAGGGATAAATAAAAGACCCTGTAAAGGAACAGCTATTTCCAACATAAAAATAGCATCTTGGAGATGGGATGATAATGGTATTGACAGGATTGTAACGTTAGTCCCTTTGGAGAAAGGAGCGACGTTTAGTGATTTGGACAAGCAAGACATGCCGTAGTGTAAATGCCAAGTTGTAAGACAACTAAAAGCTGAAGAAATGTATTGAGAATCTTAGACTTGGTTGTTGAGAAAAAGAAGCATCAAAATAGTAGCATTCCTTTAAAATGCTGAAAAGTCTGTGGTTTTCAAAGTTCCCTGGAAAACCTCTTAAACAGATTTGTTGTCTATTCCCAGACGTTGATTCAGTAGGTCTGTTGTGGCCATGGATATATTTTTCTAGCAAGTTCTGCTGATGGTTCAGGGACTATACTTTAAGAAACACTTACATGGGCACAGTGTTCTAGAGAATTGGATAGAAATTGAACTATTTGATCAGCTTGTTTGGTTTATAGAGAAAGCGTAGAGGTACAGACAGAATTAAAGTCAGGCATAGGGCCTCCCCGGTGGCGCAGCAGTTGAGCGCTGGATTGCGAAGCTGCCTGCAGCCTCTGCAGCGCCGGTTCGATCCCCAGCTGCTCCCCAGCCACAGGAGGAGGGTCCCACATGGCTCACAGACCTCTCAGCGCAGCCCGCTGCTCCCCTCAGCAGTGTACTTCGGTCCTTCTGCCTGCTCTGCTCCCAGCTCTGGCTCTGGTGAATTCTCTCACCCTCCCGCGCTTCTGACTGTACCCAGTGCATGTATAAACAAACAAACAAACAAATAAGTAAAGTCAGGCATATAAGTAGAGGTCAAGCTGGAATTAGAGCTTAAATCTATTTTCATTGTTGACAAAAGTAAAATTCTGGACTTTGTAGCCAGCGTTAGGGCTTAATTCTCAGTTATGTCATTTTTGTCTGTGGCTTTGAATGGGTGTCTTCGACTATAATGGAGGACGAATTTCCTCAAGTTTACAATGGTAATAATAACTACCTACTTTGTAGTGTCGTGAGGTGTGGAGAGAGTGCCAGGTATCCTGCATTTAAAGTACATGTCCTTTTTTTGCCAAGGTGCCCTAAATATTCTTTTTTTTTTTTTTTTTTGTTAATTACAAAAATTAGGCAGAACTATTTTCCTGCTGTAGAAATAAGTGCCTAAACTCTTGAAATGGCAGCATTAGTTGTAGAGTAGGTAAAGTTCTGGCACAAGTTAATTTATTTCCCTGTTGAAACTTCAGTACTTCATATGTTGCCTCTTAGAGCACTTTCATTTTCTCCCTTACATTTATGTCCAATGAGGGTGAGTACCCTGTCTTGCTCTTATATCCTCACAGCCTTGAGTCTACTGCCTTTGCTCAAAGGTAGAGGCACCTCACTTCAGTTATACTGGGTTCTTAATTCTGACTCTTTACTCCTTGCTCGTAAGGATATCTGAGACTGGATCAATCATGATATACCACAAACCATAAGCAACAGTTGGCCAAGGGGTTACAAATGTCCTAAACAAGATCCATCAAGGTCCTTTTTGCTATAAACACTTGGAGAGACCTTCACAATCTGCTATTTTGCTAAACTGCGATGAATTTGTTATAGGACAGGGAGAAGGGCAGCCCAAACCCCGCAAACCTGCCTATTCTAAATGGGTTCTGCCATCCGCCGCATCAACACAAAACATATGACGCTTTAATGGGAAGGAACTTTAATAAAAACTAGGAAACAATACAGGTAAGGCAAAGAGTCTAGTTTCTAAATGAAGCACCCAAAGTTACCCATCCCTCGTGGGTAAAACTCCATCCATATGGGGTCGGCCCAGAGCAAGGCCCCAAGGCCTGCCACAAGTCTAAAGCATCTTCCAGTGGGGACCCACAGAAAAGGGTCACAAACAACCGGACAAGCCCGGAAGGAAAAGAGCAAAATCAACATCCAGATAAAAGCTGCCATTGTCACCTCCCCACGGTCTCACCCACATCTGTGTCACCCAGTCCACGACCAAAAGACAAGCACAGTTTCTTCACGTGTCTCTAGGCTCCACGCGCCTCCTCCAGGTCTCCTGGCTCCATCTTGCTTCCTTCCTCAGTCTCTTCTGCAGCTTCTCTTCCTGCTCAGCTCCACCCTCCCTTGGGTGGGGCAGGGAACCTCCCCCTTTCCTGGGGACCACCCTGTTGCAATCCCCCCTTTTAATTTTTATTCCACCATATCTATGGTGGCACAAATGTTAGGGTATAGTCTTAGGAGACAGTCTTTTTTTAGGGTTACAATGTGTGTAAGAGAAGCAACAATTAGTCAGCAGCATTGTCCATGAATGTCCAGTATGACAGTTTTTCATTACTTGAAAATAGTCCATTATCCAAGCCAAAAGAAAAAAAAAATTGGAGCGTTAGCTAAAACAAGACAGAAAATATATCAAAATCACAGGGAAAAAATGTTAAAATGGTTCAACTTATGCAAAAACACAAATTTTCTCAACCTTGATCCCAAACTTTTAACAGCAAAGCAAAAGTTTGCAAACTAAATTTACTTTTAAACCATTTTTCCTATTTTTGCATAAAATCACAGGGTAGAAATAACTAACAGCAATTTTTAGCTGGCTTTGTTGAAATACTCCACACAGGATCAGAGCGAACCGGTGGCATCCAGTCGATGTATGCTTCAGGTATAAAGTTGGTCTCATCAGACTCCACCTGGGCTTTCCTCTTCTCGAGGGTACCAGGGCTTTTTCGTTGGCCGGGTTGTCCAGTCCTGCCAATGGAGGCAAGCTTCCCCACCTTCTTTGGAGGTCTCTGGAACCCTACAAACAAGGCAAACAGGTTCTCCTCTTCTTGGTTCAGCTCTTTTTCAACTTTCTGGAAGAACTCCACACAAAGCCACACAATCAAACTCACGTCCAATTTTCGTTAAAACAGACAAAATCCCTATGGAAGTTATGCAAAAACAGACTCTGAAATAAGTAGCAAAAATTACTACCACTATTTGTATGCTGTGTTGGTATTAAGGGGAGAGAAAATGTGACAAGTTAGCTTTGCTGGAAAAAAATTACAACCTTTCTGCAGATCCTGGTTAGTCAAAACAAAACAAAACAAAACAAAAATTTCGTGGATTCAGGACAGAATGCATAAAAAAAAGTTCCAGTATTATGTCAAAGAAAACTTGTAAATGTCAGGTGTATTTCCAGGTCTATTCAGTCCTTTGTAGGAAAGTTTTTTTCTCTCAACAGTTCCATCAATAGGAATCTATTGAGACCTTTTCTCCCTATATTTCCAGAAACAATTTCTGTAGATGTGAAACAATTGAATTATACAATATTACAAGGTGACAATCACCACTGACAATTTACATACATACCCGATACTACTGTTAACATATTGGACATACCAAAGTTTTTACCATTTTCCCAAGTGACAATGCTTCCCTTCCAGTTTTACTCCATTAGGTAAAAGCCAAATAGAACAAATTCATGTAATGCCTTCCCAGGAGGAAAAGGAGAAACTTCGTGGAGTGTCTCAGGAGCTCTACTGAGGTTCCACAAAATTTCCTTGCATCAGTCAAATGACAGGCTACCAAATTTGTACTTGAATTTAGATTTCTGGGAAGCTTTGCCATAAATATCAGAAAGTAACAGAAACAACAATATTTAATTTCTATGAAGGCACCGGCTTAGTTCAGTAGCACAATGTTGACAATCAAACCATAACTTTTTGTTTTTCTCATAACCGGACTCTTTTTTTTTTTTTCCAACGTCTATGGGCACCATGTATACCAATCTGTCAATCACTGGAGGTCAAGACAGACAGAAGGACATACAGACATACAACATATAGACAAAGACAGTTTTTTTTTTTTTTAGTTATGCCACGTAGAATATGTTATGTAACTGCAGTTTTACTCCATAGGCTCAGAAAAAAAAATATCAAAGTCCAAAAAAAATGTGGAGTGTTGCTGGCAGAAAAATTTCCAGTTGTCATCCTGCAAACCTAAGACTTTGGAAATAGGAAGGAAAAGTTTTATTAATCACAAGAGTTACATGACCTTGTTTATCACCTTAGGGTTTTCAGTGTTGAAGACTTTTTATTAGAAGTCAATCCTGGGGTATTCTGTACAGCAACTGAAAGAATAAAAGTAACAGTTAACTTTCAAGCAAAAGGAGTCATCTCTTGTTAGCCACCAAGCAGGCACTCCTTGGGTTTCCTGGAATAGAACCCGAAAAAGCAAAATCAAAATATCAGTAATTAACTTTCAATTAAAAGGAGTCATCTCCTTACTTCTGTTAGCCACTCTGGGACAGAAGCTGAAAGAGCAGATTAAACATCTAAGCACAGATTACACCTCCCCCACTAGGGAGGGGCAACAACAACACAGGTATGAAAACCTGGTACAGTTACATGATGCACCCTAAAGAGTGCTTTCCACAACAGACCTTCCTCAGTAGGAAGCAGAAACTTAGAATTTTGTCTTACACCAGCAATTGGACAAATCCAGTATTCAAAATGGCAAACATGCCCAAAACAAATTATGTAGACAAAATTCACAATAGCAAATCCTTCAAGACTCAGACAAAATCTTGTTAATTTTTCTGATCCAGACTTTGCAAAAATTCAAGTTATCTCCAAGAATCCATCAAGGATACCAGCGATTACCAGTTACTGATAAGGCTACGCTTTCCTTAACACCCAGGCATACATTTGCTAATTAAAACACCTCTGCTCCACAATTGGCTTGCAAAATCCATCAGGCAGAGAGCAGGAAGTAGCCAAAGACAAGCAACATACCACTGAAGAACCATTATTGCCTTTAGAAATGCTAATGAGACAGCAGAGATTACAAAAAGAAAGAAAAAAAAGTTCCAAGTGGCCTCAGACGCCATCTTTGATCTGGCCACATGGTCCAATGTACTGCCTAATCTTTTGAGTAAAACCGGCACAGAACAATTTCCACAAAATCAAATGTCTTAGCAAGTCACTACAACAAATTACATACAGACACACAGATCTTCACAAAGCCCAAGCCAGTTTTTCAACAGCAAATTGACATATGAAACAAACACACCGGAGAAACCAAAAATCACATTTGCGCTTATGGTAGCCAGCGCCACAGGGAAGCCCAATTTCCCCATGGGGCTGACTAACCACGGATGGCTCTGTCCTAAATCACGTTGGGCGCCAAATCTGTTATAGGACAGGGAGAAGGGCAGCCCAAACCCCGCAAACCTGCCTATTCTAAATGGGTTCTGCCATCCGCCGCATCAACACAAAACATATGACGCTTTAATGGGAAGGAACTTTAATAAAAACTAGGAAACAATACAGGTAAGGCAAAGAGTCTAGTTTCTAAATGAAGCACCCAAAGTTACCCATCCCCTCGTGGGTAAAACTCCATCCATATGGGGTCGGCCCAGAGCAAGGCCCCAAGGCCTGTCACAAGTCTAAAGCATCTTCCAGTGGGGACCCACAGAATAGGGTCACAAACAACCGGACAAGCCCGAAGGAAAAGAGCAAAATCAACATCCAGATAAAAGCTGCCATTGTCACCTCCCCACGGTCTCACCCACATCTGTGTCACCCAGTCCACGACCAAAAGACAAGCACAGTTTCTTCACGTGTCTCTAGGCTCCACGCGCCTCCTCCAGGTCTCCTGGCTCCATCTTGCTTCCTTCCTCAGTCTCTTCTGCAGCTTCTCTTCCTGCTCAGCTCCACCCTCCCTTGGGTGGGGCAGGGAACCTCCCCTTTCCTGGGGACCACCTGTTACAAATTGACTAGAAGTGTGAGGCATCGCCCCTACGCTGGAACCAGGTGAGAAAGTGAAGGAGAAAAATTCTTGTAAGCTTGATGTCCTTGGTTCCTGCAGTACTATATTAAAATTTGTAAGCTACCTGGTATCCCTCTTAGATGTGGATATTTTCCATGAAGTTTGAGTTGGAATTTTGTCCTTCAAACCTTAAAGAGTCCTGATGAATGCAGTTATCAATACCAAGAGAACTGAATAATTTTAAAGGAGTACTCAATTTTAAGCACCCTTGTAGATATCTGCAAAATTAAATATTTTTCTACTCTGAAGGCTCTTGGTCATAGCCTTGTTTCAACTACAACTTTTAATATTGGTTGTATAGAATAATAGCTGATAAATGTATTTATGCTTAGTGATCTTTCAAAGAACCACAAACTTGAGGAATGTTTATATATGGTACCTACATTTTACCTGTCAGCAGTAGAAATCTGTAAAACATTTCCCATAGGCAATCATTCCTTCCCTTGAAATAGAATTTCAAAATTATGCTATGCTTCTCTATTTAGGAAACAATTCAAGAACAAACGCAGAATGTATTTGGAGAATTTACTTGCTAATGAGCAGTAGTAGTTCTTTATATTTGTAAAGAGCTTTGTAGTAATTAAGTCACATATGCTACTTAATAGACAGAAGCTTCTACCCTAATAAAAATGCCCTAAACTATAAAACCACAAGCATAATAATACCATAACACATTCTTTGTAACAGAAAAGATACATTTCCCAACAGAACATAACCATTTGTCTCAATGGTTCTGGTATCATGACAAATGTATTTATGTGCAAAAGAATATAAATGTCTTCGTCATGTTATTTGCTCCTAGGATCCAAAAGGGAGACAGCTTTTGCTCCATCTTAAATCTTACTAGAATTTGAACATAGTTTTATAAATGCTTTTTGGCTTCTTGTTTGAAGTAGTTCTCATACACATAAAAAATGGCTCAGAACATAAAAAGATTGCAATTTCACCGGTGAGCACAAAACGTTTTTGACCAGCCTGCATCAATATGAAGCCCCACGAGCTGGATGACAAATATGTTATTTATATTGGGAGCCTATAATTACCTGTGCTAACAGAGGTCATAAGAGCTTAAGACAACCCCAATGAACAAACATCTCCCGTCTCTCGCCCCAGATTTTGATACTGTGATGCACCCACTTTTAGCAGTAAATCTCATTTCTAAGTTAGTGAAATCATAAAGCTTTAGAATTGGATGGGATCTTGGACATCATCCAATTTTGTCCTCAAGGAGGAGCCAGTGGATTTCAGCAACACTAAGAAATAGAATCTTGGTTTTCTGACTTGCAGTTTAAAGAGATTTCTGTTCTGTTTTAGATTGGCTGTGGTCAAGAAGTTGGAGTAAAAAAAAAAATGCATATGTTTTAAGGATAAAACATTCAGGCAGGAGACCCAAATGACCATGAGGAGAAAATAGAAGTCAAATCAAAGAAAGTTAGATGGATTTTTAGTTTCTAGAAATTAAAACTGAAATAACCAACAATGTGAGGAGCACGTGTAAATGATAGGTATTTTCTTTGCAAGAATTAGGTGTGTTCTTTACCCTCTATTTCCCTTTAGATGGTAATCTGGGAATTAACTCAGATGCTACAGGAATTTTCTAAAAAGAAGTAGCAAAAAGTAAATTATGCAAGGGCAATTTAAAAGTATTCTCAAGTAATATGTTGTGATAGTTATATGTTACCTATTCCTCAGGTCTCTGGAACTGGAATAAAGGGAAAAAGCAAAGAGCCCAACTTCATCTTTTTTGTCCTTCAAGAGAAACAAACATCTCCTGTGTTACCATGTTTGGAATATTTCCTCCCATGGTCAAAAAGCCAGGAATAAACAATTTTCAGTGTGCCGAATGGCAAAAAATGAAAGAATTATTCACAAACAGAAAGCTGGACTTTTGAGCAGATGTTTATTTAAATACAAACAGCAACTCCTACTTTTCCTGTTATCTCCAATTATGTGATGCAACATTTTTACCAGAAGAAGCGCTTTTTAAAAACAGCCTTCCAGGGAGTGAATAAACAATACTATATTTGGCTAACAGCTGCTTTTGGAAAATGAGATGTCAGCAAAGCTGAATGTTGTTTAAAGAAAACTAATTATCCTGCTACCTTTGACTTGAATCAGAGTAAATACAGCACTTCCCTATTTGCACTGAAATGTTTTGTCTAGGATTTAAATATTAGGTATTAGTTAGATATTTCACTTCCATCATTTGCCATGTGGAACAAAATGGACTTAAGTATTTCTTGTTTAATTTTGCTGCCAAAATCACTTTAGGTCACTGGGCACAGCACAAAGCTATTGCCTCTGCTTATTCACATTCCAATAGTGTGTTCATTATAAAGCAGTGTGTTTATGGACACATCGAAACAGAGATAACCTAGTGACATATGGAATGTATTTGAATTACATTATCCAAATGTCAAATTATCCAAATGTCAAATAATATAAAGTTTGGGTATTGTCTCAGGTAGAATTTGAAACAGTGCAAAAAATACCTCTAATTTTTGGCAACTCATTTTAAAGTTAGCAAGCTGAGCAAACCGTCAAACTGGTTTATGCCATTGCCACTCAGCACCGTGGCTGGTAAAACAGAAATAACCTGCAGCCCTTTGTGAGTTTTGGGTGAACCAGGCTGTGATTTCCCTGAATCAGAACTCCTGCAGGTGCCTGGGGTGAAGACTTTGCACTTATTTTAACACCTCCCGTTTTACAGTTTGAAATATTTTTATGTTCCAAAGTATTCTCATCTGAGGGTCATTAAATGAGAGCAACAATGCCATTGTGGGAAAATACACCTGAAGATTAGGCATTTTATAATGAACTTTAGATGTGCTTTAGTGTCGCCAAGAAAGCCAAACGAACAACTCCCACGGTGCACTTAAAGCCAGTACTCCATAAAATGTTAGTGGTGATCTTGAGAAAATAAAAAAAAGCAGTGTTAAAGCAAAAATGTACAATAGTTGGAGATTTTGAGGGAGCATGTCCCTACTTTATACTTTTTTTCTATGACAAAAATCAGTACTGAGTTTTGCAAGTTCTTTAAGAAGATTCCTCTGGATTAAATCTGGTACGTGAATTTTATATAAACAGTTATTACAAAACAATTCTGGGTCAGTCATAAGTTTAATGATTCTGCGAAGGTTTGCTCATCCAACAAATATTTATTAAACACCTTTTATGAGCTAGATATTGTGCTAGGCAGTGTTGAACAGTGTTGAACTAAACAGACTGATGGTTTTACCTTGGTGGTCTCCTCCTGTGTAGGGAACACATTATAAGCAAGTAAATAAATGTAATATGTTAAAATGGCACTCTCCCCGCCTGCTTTGACTTACAACATGAATTAGTTAACTGCAATCAGTAGGGATCAGAATTCCATATCTGATATGTAGATTTATAAGGAAATGACTCTTAGAAACTTTTACGTACTGTTAGGTCCAAGAAAAGATACACAATTTCCAGTGCCTAGAGCAAAATGAATATATGAGACCTCGTGTATGAAAATTAAGAAGAAATTGCAGATGGTAACAGTAGAGATTAAACCAAGCACAAGTCCATTGAAAATGAAGGACCTATGTGACTGCTCAGGTCGAATACCCATGAAGCCGGCCTCCTTTAGACTCCTTTAACTTAAGAAAAGTAAAGGGGCCTCTCCTGGTGGCACAGGCGGTTGAGCGCGGCGCCGTGAACATGTCCGCAGCCTCTGCAGTGCTGGCTCGATCCCGGCCAGCTGGCGAGCGACCCACATGGCACGACAGACCTCTCCTGTCTCGCCCGCTGCTCCCCTCAGCAGTGTATTCCGTTCGTCAATCTGCCTGTTCTGTTCCCGGCTCTGTCTCTGGTGAGTCCTCTCACCCTCCTGAGAATCTGGCCTGTACCCCGGTTCTTGCATAAATACATAAATAAATCTTAAAAAAAAAAAAGAAAAAAGAAAAGTAAAGGCTTAGGGGGCCTCCCTGTTGGCACAAGGGATTAAGACTCAACCTATGAAGATGTCCCCAGCCTCTGCCGCATGAGTTTGATCCCTTCTCACCCGCAGGCCAGGGAGCAGCCCAGATGGGACAGCAGACCTCTCCTGGCTCCCGGGCTGCTCCCCTCAGCAGTGTATTTCAGTCAATCTACCTGTTCTGTTCCCCACTCTGTCTCTGGTGAATCCTCTCACCACCCCACACCTCTGGCCTGTACCCCAGCTCTTGTATGCATAAATAAATAAATCTTTAAAAAGTAAAGGCTTAGAGTGGAGAGGAGAGGTTTCTGGCATGGTGATTTAAGAATAGCAACCTTTTTATGCAGTGCTGTGGCCACGCTTTGAGAACATTACCCTCTGACCAAGTCTAAAGGGGAAGTAGACCAATGGGACCCTTGAAGGGGTCTGAAATGTGCTTCGCACCATTGTGAGACACAGAGCAGCTGCCTGCTTGAGGTTTGAGAAAACTAAAGCAGTCTGTTATCAGGAGTGTAACTCCTACCCACCGTGTCTACAAGACAGCCAGGAAAACACCATTGTGATGAGATCCATGTGTTTAGAGCTTACTGGGGCAAGAGTTGATGGTTTGCCTAACTGAACTGAGTCCCTGAGGGAAGGGGAGCTGGGAGAGGATCTCTTGGCCCAGTCTACACTTGCCAATGGCATCAAGCCCTGTGTCAAAAACTAATATAATGGAGTCTGTTCCTGCCATTTAGAATAGCCAGACCCACATCACTCATACCTTCAAGCTCCTTGCAAAATTAAAAGTTAATGTATTGTGAATTTTTATATAAACTATAAATAGCAATACATATTGCCCCCATGTATCGTTCACTCAGTGTCATTTTGTTTGAAACCCTCACTGCATCTCATCCTGATCACATCTCCCTGCCCCCATGCATTTCTTTAAATTTTTTCAACTTCTTTAAAATTGTACGTGTCTGTTTTTCTTCCTCTCTCTCACTCCAGATCTAACTTTGTCATCATCATAGTCATCTTGCATGCCTTTATGCTTTACCTAAATTATATTAAGGATTCTTTTTTTTTTTTAAAGATTTATTTATTTTTATACAAGAGCTGGGGTACAGGCCAGAGGCGCAGGAGGGTGAGAGGATTCACTAGAGACAGAGTGGGGAGCGGAACAGGCAGACGACAGAAATACACTGCTGAGGGGAGCAGCTGGCACGACAGGAGAGGTCTGCCACACCATGTGGGATTCTCGCCGGCCAGCCGGGATCGAACCCTCACTGTCGAGGCTGCGGACAGCTTCACAGCAAAGTGCTCAACCCACTGCGCCACCGGGAGGCCCTATATTAAGGATTCTAAAATGTATTTTATTTGGCTTTATGAGAATAATTTATGTTGATAAATGCATGTAGTTCGTTTGCTTTCACTGCTGTGGAGTATTCCATTGTGTGTAGTATAATTTATTAATCTCTTCTATTAATTGACATTTACTTCTCATGTTTCACTTTTTTTTTTTTTAAAGATTTATTTATTTATTTATACAAGCACTGGGTACAGTCAGAAGCACGGGAGGGTGAGAGAATTCACCAGAGCCAGAGCAGGGAGCAGAACAGGTAGACTGATGAAATACACTGCTGAGGGGAGCAGCAGACACAGCAGGAGAGATCTGCGCACCATGTGGGACCCTTGCCGGCGGCCAGGGATCGAACCGGTGCTGCAGAGGCTGTGGGCAGCTTCGCAGCCCAGCGCTCAACTGCTGTGCCACCAGGGGAGGCCCTCTCATGTTTCGCTTTTATAGGCAATGCTGCTCTAAGTTTTATTATATATGACTGTCTTTGTTCGTTTGCAAAGGTATTTTGTTTCAGATCTATTCCTTGTCCGTCCCCTGCTCAACTCTTTAACTCCTAGACCTGACCTCATAGATTGCATTTCCCAGACTCCTGTGTCACCTGGTTGGCTTCTAGGTTTAGCCCCATGGGAGGCAGTGGCGAGAAAGTGGGCAGAAAGGGAAGAGAGAGGTCAAAGGGCTTGTCTCCCTTATGCTCAGATGGAGTCACTTCTGCAGGTCTAGTACTCATCACACAAGTCCACTTCTGCAGGTCTAGTACTCATCACACAGGTCCACGCTGCTGACAACCTAACTCTGGGTCACCTCTAGCCCCACTCTTCTGTCTCTATATGTTAGGGTGCTGGTGGGACCAGAAGTGGTGAGTCCCTGGTTGCCTCACTGACTGCTCCTTGACTTCTCAGCTCTTCCGATTCCTAAGTAACTAATTTCTTACATTAAATTTCCTCAGTTTCAATACTTGCCTTTTCAATACTTAATTTCAATGTAGTTCTCACATAGCTTTCATATTTCCCTGAGTTGCATGGAACATTGATGATAAGACAGGGTCCACCAATCTTGAACTGAGTTGTAGGACCCGGACCACCTGCACTGACATACTTCTTAAACAGAAGGGTCTGAAACAAGGACAGAACAGGACTCAAGGATAAAATTTTGCTGATCCCACAGGCTGATAAACAAGAGGTTAAAAACTTGATGATTCTAGGCCTGAACACCTGCTGCCATAAATTTCCGTGGTCCATTATTTTTATTAGAAATTTTCTCTAGTCTGGGCATTCCTGAGCTATCTCTCCATAGCTTATCAAGTTGGCTGCTATGGAAAAAATGAGGCATTACAGACCCAGAAGAAGAGAGTTACAGACCTTGAGACCAGAACAGTTCAAATTGGAGCTGCTGGCACACAGCCTCGATGAGAAGATCACCTTGGAGATGGTCACCAGCCCTGCACAGCCACCGAGTCTCAGCTGATTGGTGTCTACAGCTAGCAACAATGGATTTGAGCCAAGTCCACTCTCCTTGCTTTCTTGGCCAATAAAGTTTAATTCCTTTATTCTCTAACCGCAGTCCTAAAACCAATACAGACCCCTACCCATGGCAACTTAGGGAGTCTCTCATGCCCAGAGAGGACTCCATGGAGCTCTCTGCCCTGCTTTTTGGCCAATGAACAAATGTTGCCTCCTTGCCTGCCCTCACTGGTGTCCGTGGAGTCCTTTTTTCAGTCTGACCAGAGGGTCTCAAGAGCCCTTTCCTGGGCTTGAGAGCAGTGGACAGTGGCTGGTTCATTCCCAGCTTATCCTCCTGTGTTGTTGGTTGGTGGAGTCACACTAGTGGGCCCCAGGTGCCCTCCCTTGCCTTCCCATTCCTTTCATTTGTCTACAGTACCAGTTTGCAAAAGTCTTGTTTATTCTTCTGAGTATCGCTTTGAGGTGACATTTGCTGCCTTGATTGCCTGGAAAATGCGAGGAGTGATTCAACTGGCCAAGCATGGAGCCCCAACTCAGCATTTCCCACTGGTGTCGCTGAATGGCTCAAGGAAGGAAGTATCAGATTCCGTTTGCTGCCCTTCCTAGTTGGGATTGTGTAGGGTTCATGGCTTCAGTGAGGACACCTCCAGGCATTTCCAGCCCAATTGTACTTCACACTCATCTGAATTTAAGCCTATAATGGGAATTTTTTTAAATCAGTTTATTCTGAGCCTGACTTGGAAAGTTTATTGGACAGGGCGAGTCCCTGAAATGAAACCAGTTCTACTGAATGTGGCCAACTGGCAACCAAGAACCATGCTGGGTTGGAGAGAACACAGAGCAGAGAACACATAGGGGTGAGTGAGCAGCGCCTAGTGCTGCCTCAAAGCAGCAGATAAATCCAAGCACGACTGCTCAGCAGGTTGAGGGGAATGAGCTCAGGATGAGGCTGGCATTTCCACGGCCGCCCATATCTCCACTGGCAATGGCAGCTTCTAGCACAAACCCACCGTGACGACTCACCCTCCAGAACAAAGCCCAGGAGCTCTTAAAATGCTTGCAATTTAGAATAGTTATTACTTGCAAATGATATTTAAAAATTCAAATACAAGAAAAAGTACACAAATCTTGCTTCTTGTCTCCATCATCTGGTTCCTACCTCTTACTCCTCCTCACTCCCTTTCCCACCATAACGTTTTTGAATACAAATTCAAGCAAATACGGTTGTATGTTGTATATATCCCTGTTTTTATAAGAGTATTATATACATATTTTTTAAACTATAGGTCTAGGAGATGTTTGATCAAGAATTTTAAGTCAGGTTTTGACTCAATTAGATATTTCCTATGGACTCTCTGTGTCATTTCACTCTTGTCCCCTAACATAATGTAGATTTTTTCTTAAAAATGACTATGTTTGGGCCTCCCCTGGTGGCCCAGGCAGTTGAGTACCACGGTGTGAAGCTGTCCTCAGCCTGCAGCACCAGTTTGATCCCAGCTAGCCAGCAAGGGTCCCACATGGCGCGGCAGACGTCTCCTGTCTCACCTGCTGCTCCCCTCAGCAGTGTATTTCAGTCAGTCTGCCTGTTCTGTTCCCCACTCTGTCTCTGGTGAATCCTCTCACCCTCCCACGAACCTGGCCTGTACCCCAGTTCTTGTATAAATAAATAAATAAATCTTTAAAAAAAAATGACTATGTTCAACCACTAATCCAAGGCAGATGTAGGATATAAATAAGGTGATTTTTTTTCTTTTTTAAAATTTCAGAATCAGAAAAAAAAGATACTTATTGAAGGAAACTCAGAGAAAAGCAAAAGGCACAAAGAAGACAAATAAAATTTGAGAGTAATTCTGCTTACAAATATCCCAGTGATGACCACAGTGGTATTTAGGACTCCAGTATTTTATAACAGGTGTATTACTTTTCCCAATAACACACACACACAACATATATTTAAACTGTGAAATGGCAAAACATTAATCTATATTTGTTTATTTATCCATAAAGACATGAATGTTCCAAATTTCCAAGCTCGTTGACAACAATGTGACGTGTTGATATATGTGTGAACTTGCTCTCTATTTTTAACTTTTTCTATATACTCTTATTTTTTAAAGGAGTCTTAAATAGAGGCAATGTTGATTCTGTGCCTAGTGTAAAGAAATGCATCACTTCTTCTATTCAGTGCATTTCAACAGGTTTTTATTCACTACTTTAATTTCTTACTTTTGTATATAGTAGCACAGTTCACAAAAGTCTTGTTTGTTCTTCTGAGTGTTCCATTGAGATAGCTCACACCATTCTAATTAGATGGATGAAGAACCTGAGGGTCATAGGGATTAAATGCCTTGCCTAACGTGGCTTGTTAAGTAAAGAGTTATTGGTTTGGCTCCAATGTCTACTTCTCATTTCAGCAGAGCATGGTGGGGACAGAAGAAAAGACACAATCTGTATCCCAGGCCTCTTTAAGTTTATAGTGTAGCTGATGAGTCAAATCACAAAACCATCACAAACCCAGAAAGCAGAAAACAGTTCACGGGTTACAATGGCCACCCTCATCAGACCTCAAGCATGCTGTTTAGCTGGTTTCTAGCCCACCTTTCTGTTGCCTGTCTTGGTCTTCAGGCATCTGAGGCATCTGCTTAGATCTTTTAGGTCTTTGAAGAAGAGCTCTTGAAGAGAAGTTAGAACTCTGGCTGAGTCCTGGTCCTGTGAGTTCCAGATTGTAGTCAAGATCGAATATGAGCATTCCTCCAGCAGTAGAGAATTTTTATTGACAAGTGAGAATTATACCTTAATTGCATTTTCCTTGTTACTTGAGATGTCTTCATGCATTGATTCTATTGTTTAACCATCTATTCATTCAAATTTGAATTAAACAAGCATCATAGAAAACCCATCAAGCCTTCAGTGTCCTAGTGTACCCTGCTAATTCCAGAGGGATAACATATATAACTCACATGTAAAATATGAGTTGTTTTACATATTTTACTTACGAGTTATCCCTTAAGCTCTAGATCCACATCATTCTTCTAGTTTCTCAGGCAACAGATTTCTAGTGCAGCATTATTAGATAATGTGCAATTCACACTTTTAACCTAGACACAATTAGAGGATAGTTCTGTAAAGCTACTACTTAACTAAACCACAAGCCAAGAGTTTTTCATCTCTTTGATACCACAATCACTCTTGTGAAGACAGGGTCTCATTCTAGGACCAAGATCGAAGGCAGAGGTGTTCAAAATGAGGTGGACAAGACAACCCATAAGGGACTCAGGAAGAAAATAATTGATGTGTTCTTATAAAATTTATTTTATTGGGAATGTTTTATGTATATGTAATGTGTGAGAATTAAATACAGTAATGTATATATATGCTTTTTGAGTCAATTAGTAACATGCATTATGTTTTGTTCTTAGTAATATTTTATTGATAGTGTGGGCAATTAAGAATTTGGGGTTCCCTACTCATACCTACAATGCCTCTCCTTTCTGAACAGCATATAAAACTCAGCTGAAAGACTCATTTGGGAAATTTTCCAGAGTCTATTGGGTTGACATTTAACCTAATGGCTGAGGAGAAGATTATACAAGATTTCTAGGACCTTATGTAAGGTCCTACAGAATGTGCCAAATAATCTTTCTATGGACAGAGGAATGATGGATGTCTTTTTAGCTTCCTTCTGTCAGGACTCTGATTTTTAAGAGCTTAGTTCCTCTCCCTCATACCCAGAGAATCCATTTTATTTTTATTTGTTGCTGGATGTCTCCTCCAGAGTTACCTTTTTCCAAATAAGCTCCATACTTTATCAACCCCATTTACTCCTTGCTCCTCATCTAGCTAGACTCAAAGGAGCAACAGTTGGGGTCCTGAATTCTCATCTCTCCTACTGCCATTTACATTTGGTAATAGATGTCTCACAAAGCTCTAATTTGTCCATTCCAGAGCATTCTACCAACTTCACTAACGAATATAAGTTCTTCTTCATCCAGTTCTGTGCATTGAAACTCTTTGCCTATTCCTTGCCCAGAAATCCTTTCCTTTCTACCACAGTGCATTTCTGGATTGAAGATTATTTTTTTCCTTTCATCCAAGTGTTTTATTTTCTTTTTCCATCTGTCTTTGTTTACACTTCAGTGATATCATTGAAATATTTGATGGCTCCTGCAAAATATAGGTTGTGTTTCACTTAGAGAATTTCTAGTCTGTGATAATTCAGAAAACACTTTTCTAGAGAATGTTATTATTTGAACTGCAAAAAGATCTTTGAAGATGAATTGTTTTTCATCTTCTTGACATATTTTGTTGTATGAAACTTACCAGATAGGTAAAAATTTGAATTTTGATCAACTGTTCTAGAAACCCATCTATAGCATAATGTGAATTTTACTTGAAGTATCTCTTCCCTTCAATCCAAGCCTTTAATAAAGTCCTTGTTTGGGGTGTCTGTTTTAAGATAAAATTTGGAAAAATTGCTCATCTACATTAGAGATACAGCAGGTGATCTTTGCACAAGCTTACTTATGGCTTCAAATAAGAATTATGAACTTGTCAATTCTCAGAACTTCTTGGGAGCAAAGGCAGGTTGGCATAAAGGTTTTTGGCTAATCTATTTTGGGTGATCTTTTCTTCCAAAGCAAATAAGAGATCTGGTCCTTAATGTTAAAGTGTAATTCCATGTGAGTATTATAAATATATATACAAGTATATATACACTTAGATATAGGAGCCTACTGTTCTAAGAAACAGATCTTACAAGAGACATTTCTTCCTATTATGACAGCACTTGGTAATGAAAAGTTTAGCAGATTCATTCAGGGAAATGTTCTAGCATCCTAAGTCCATGACTTCCAGAATTGCTGTAAGAGGCACCTCCATCACCCAGGAGGCAGATAAATGCAGTGGAGAAATGTGCATGACCAGGGCCTCCCTGGCGGCATAGGGGTTAAAGACAGCGCTATCAAGCTATCACCAGCCACTGCAGCATGAGTTTGATCCCAGCCAGGGAGCTAACCTACATGGCCCAGCAGACTTCTCCTGCCTCACCCGCTGCTCCCCTCAGCAGTGTATTTTAGTAAATCTGCCTATTCTGCTCCCCACTGTCTGGTGAGCCCTCTTACCTCCCACACTTCTGGCTTACACCCCAGTTCTTGCGTGCATAAATAAATAAATCTTAAAAAAAAAAAAGAAATGGGCATGATCAGATCTGGGCATGTCTATACCTCACAGCTGCTCGTTGTTTATTGCCTAGAACGTGGCCACACCGGCAGCTGCAGGCAAGGCTGGGAAGGAGGAGTGACTGTGTTAAAGAAAAAAAAGGAGTGACCGGGGCCTCCCCGGTGGCGCAGTGGTTGAGCTCAGCCTCTGCAGCGCCGGTTCCATCCCCGGCTGCTCCCCGGCCTCCGGAGGAGGGTCCCACATGGCGCGCAGACCTCTCCTGCCGCCCGCTGCTCCCCTCAGCAGTGTACTTCGGTCCTTCTGCCTGCTCTGCTCCCCGCTCTGGCTCTGGTGAATTCTCTCACCCTCCCGCGCTTCTGACTGTACCCAGTGCTTGTATAAATAAATAAATAAATAAATATTTTTTTTTTTTAAAAGAATAGAATTATTAAAAAAAAAAAAAAAAAAAAAAAGGAGTGACCAAACCTGTGCCTCCCATGCTTACCCTATGGATCAAGGAAAAAATTTATTTCAAAACGTTCCTTTACCAATCAGAATCAGTCGTCTATCCAGAGGTAACTCAGTGCTCCCTCCGCCAGGCTGGCCGGTGCCCTATCATTTTACAGAGGACAACAAATCTCCTCCAACTGAGTTAATGCAGAGTAGATCTGGGTGTTGCACAAAAGATTTCACATGATCAGCAAATCTCTCCTGGGGGAACAAGCAGGATGACCTCTCTGGAACTGTGCATACGAGTGCGGCGTATCTTTCTCTTTCTTGGGGCCCACGATCCAGTCTTCCCAAAGGTCTGAAAAGCTGACCTGACGTGCACTGCCTTTTCACTTGATCAGGGGGAAATTCTGCTCTTATCATGGCAAATAATAATAATTCTGCTGAAATTGCCTACTTGTTATCTGGAAAGATAGCAGGGATTCCTTAGCACGAAAGACCTGGCAACCTGCCTTAAATTTGGGCCAGCAGATAGTCCAGGCGAATGCGGAGCTTTCATCTTTTGGAGAAAGAAATACACGGGGCATCAGTTGAGTTTCCATTTCAGTGCAATTTAAGCCCGAGTGATAAAGGGAGCCCAGTTCGGTGAACTTATATTACATAATGCTCATGTGATGCAGGCCTACTATTTATAGGTTTCCATTGTGCAGGCTCTGGACTGGGTTACAGGGATGCAGCTTCCTTTTCCAGCGTCCCAGAGGAGATCAAAATGACGCTGCATTTATCTCAAGCTTTCACTTAGCCCAAGTCTTTCAAAATTCCTCTTTTTTATTGCCTAAAGATAATGGTGGCTTCTGTCTTAACCTCGTGTTTGTTCATTGGTTCATTCATTTACTTAACATATGTTTAATGAGTGCTTACTATGCTCTGGGAATACAAAATTGATTCAAACACTCTTAAAGTAGAGGCCAGGGTTTGAAAACACTGATTCTTAGATCCATCCCAGAACAATTAAAACAAAGTGTCTCTGTAAGTTTTGGGCACAAGCATGTTAAAGTTCTTCCCAAGAAATTTTATTGTGCAGGCAGGAAAAGAATTCGTAGTTACTGAAGCCAAAGGAAAGCACAAAATTCGATATACCAGGAAGGATGATTAGACAGAGAAACACAGAAAGGGAGTCCTAAGTGAGCACTGAAGAATAGTACAGAGGAATAGGAAGTTGCTCCATCCAGGAGAAATAACCTTGACGTCTGATTAATCCGTGGTGGAATTTTAGCCTTTCAACTCTTTAGCTTTACTAGAAATGTCATCTAACCACTTTGAGCCTCTGTTTTCTCACTGAAAAAAAAAAAAAAAAAATGACTAAGAATCTTCACGTTCTAGGATTACTGTGAGCATTTAGTAAGTGTCCAGTGTGCAACAGATCAGTTATTTTTATTATTTGGAACTCAAGAGCAAAGATTAAGCAGAACAGGGTGGAGAGTTGAAGATGTGAATATGAACCCTGAATGATTTCTCTCTTGCTCCAGAATCGGGAGGAAGTCACTGTACCTCTGTGTGTCTGAGACCTCAGCTCTATAATGTGCCTCCTCTTTGCGGAAAAAGAACTCATTAATTTTTTCTTAAGACTAATGTAAATAAATTGTTGTCTAGAATCCCAAACTTACATCAATTAATTAAGAGAAAAATGAAAGCTCAAACTATTGGGGGGGGGTGTATCTAATTTATATTTTATTTATTTACTTATTTATTTTTTCCTAGGTCACATTTTCCTTTTAGATGAAGTCATTTTAATTCTCTTAGATTTCTTTCAGTTATATTATTTTAATTAAATTATCATCTGAATCATGCATGCATAAATTTACATATTCTCTTTGAATCTTTGAGTAAAGATTTGACCTGTACAAAACAGAAACGATATCATCTCTTATCATAGTTTCTTCATAGTATATTATCCAAAATCCACTCACCTAATAATTCATGAAGTAAGTCCTAGAATCAGAGGTACATGTATACAAATCACCTATTTTGACATATTAGGTAGTAAAATGGTTAAATGTAGGCTCTTAGTAACCCTATTTGACTTATATTAACCTTGTGTTCAAGGATGACACTACTCATTAGTCATCTTAAACCAACTGTTTCCTATTTTCTGGTCAGTTGTTATTGTTTGGATAAAACACATAATGCCGTTCCATAAAAACTTAGAAAAGGACAACAAGAGATCCTTCAGAAGGGACAATATTGTCCCATTTTAGAGATGCAAAAAATCAAGGTCCAGAGAGGCTTCATATTGTATTTCCACCATCACAAGATATATTTTAAATTTAACAGTTATATACATGATGCATCAGAGATACCTTTTTAAAAACTTTAAAAAAATTCAAATTTACAAGAGAGTTCCAAGAAGGGTATAAAAAAATCTCCACTCAACTTCACCTATTGCTAATATTTAAACCATGAAAACGATGTAAGTCAATGGTACTTCAACACAAAATTTAAAATATAAATAAAACATGGATAATTTATACTTTTTAAAATTGAGGTAACATTGGTTTATAATGTGTAAGTTTCAGGAGTGTTCAGCTATGAAAAAAATGTTCCTATACTTTGAAAAGACCTTCCCCACTGTTTTTTTAGAAGACAACTTAGGCGGGAGGCAGACCTCCATGAGGGTACCATTCACACATTGTGCTTTGGGCCCCTTGGCCTTTGGGGGGAGAGCACAGCTTTGAACATCATGAAAGTAACACCATTCTGAAAGGAGGGATTTTCAGAGGCCATTTTTTTCTGGATAGTTGTTAGCAGTTAGCAGTTGATAGCAGTTAGACAACTACTATTAGCAATTTTATTTATTATTATATTTTAAAAAGATTTACTTTATTTATGCATACAAAAGCTGGGTGTAGGCCAAGGTATGGGAGATGAGAGGATTCACCAGAGACAGAATGGGGAGCAGAACAGGCAGACAAACCAAAAGCACTGCTGAGGGGAGCAGCGGGAGACAGGAGAAGTCTGCTGCTCCATGTGGGTTAGCTCCCTGGCCAGGGATCGAACTGTTGCTGCAGTGGCTCAGCTTCATAGTGCTGACATTTAACCCCTTATGTCACTAGGGAGGCCCCAAGTTAGCAATTTTACTAGTAATAGATCACACATACATCTGTATATATATGATGTTTTATTATTTATTTGTAAAACAAATGGTAGGTAGCACATTCTACACAGTTTTAAATCCTGATTTTTACTTTAAAAATGCCTCTTGGAGAGTACCTACATAACTATATCATTTCATCCTTTTTTTTTTTTTTAAGCTGCACTAGATCCTTCCATCTCAACCCGCCCCCCCTTTTCTTTTTCACAGTATCCCCTTATGTACAATAGATATGTTATAATTTATTTAATCAGTATACTCTTGATTCTGTTTGGATGTTTTCAGGCATTTGTTATGTAAGCATGACTGCAATGAAAGACAGTGTACGTAAGTCATATGCATGTGGGAACATTTTTTGTTATATAAGTTCCTGGAAGTGAAATAGTTTGGTTAAAGGATATAAGCATTTGCAGATTGCCTTTCAAAGACATTTTTATTTCCACTTTCACCAGCAATGTAGGAGAACCCCCATTTCCCTACACCCTCACCAACAGTCTCCTTCCAAAGCTTGATTTCTGCCAATGTACTAGGTGCAAAAATAATACTTTCTGAGAGTTACAAATTGCATCTCTCTGATTGTGAGCCATTGAGTCCCTTTTCATCTACCTTAAGTTTTCTTTACAGGGAAGATTTAGTTCATGTTGTCTATTTTTTAGTGGGGTCATTGCTGTGTACCCTCTTTGTGGATTGTTAGGGGTTCTTTACATATTTGGGGGAATTTGTATAGTGTCCACTCAAGTACTTTTTTCTTTCAGTCATGTCATTTGTCTTTGATATTTTTCTGCAAAACTTTGTAGCTTCTGTATTTTAAGTGTGTCAAAAATACAAAGGTACTTTCTATTGAAATTATTGAAGAATTCTCCTATGGTTTCTTATATTACTGTCAATGTTTTTTACATTAAATTTTTGTATTAATTGGAATTTTTCCTGGTATAAGTTGTGAATTATGAGATCTAACTTTCATTGATTTTTTAGATGCCTGTTCAATATCCTAAAGCCTTTATTGACTAATATATCATTTCTTATTGACTTGAGATGTTATTCTTTAAGCTATAATAAACCTTTATCACACCACTAAATATCACTAAATTTACATATGCCTCCAGCTCTATTCCTGGACTTCTTATTATTTTTCATTGACCTCTATTTATCAGCACTACTCATTTTCAAGTTTTTGTGATATGCTTTAATTTGTGGTATGCAAAAAAATCTGACATTCTTTCTCAGAATTCTCTTGGCCACTTTTGTTTGTTCATTTTTCCACTTAAATATTAGAATCAACTTAGTGAACAACATTAATATTTTATTGGCATTGTGTAACATTTATTGGGTTCACATAGAGGGGACTGATGGCTAGTTTTTTATTTTTGTTATAGTGGAGAGATGCTGTCTCTTGGTTCTTGTGCCCAATGGATGACAGGCTCTCATAAATATTACCCCATCACACACAGCTCTATTCTGCCCATGAGTTTAATGTGTGAGGGAGAAGAGAGGCAACCAGAGTATTTACCACTTTTTCCTAGGGGATAGAGAGAAAACCTCTCCTTTCCATGGAAACATGAAAAACAGCTGGATAAAAGTGATCAACACAACAGTGGAACCTGCTGGAGATTTCTTCTCCAGATGTATGTCAGTGGCTTTTAAAGACATCTGGCCTGGTGTTTCTGGAGGTCTAGGACACTAAAGGTGTGTCATCTGCTGAAAGTGTCAGGGAATGGCAGAGCCAGTGCAAAGAGCATGCGTTTTAGAGCCCAGCAGAACTGAATTTAAACTTTAACACTGCCAGTGTCATGTGATTTGGGACACTTATCTGCAATTCTTACCTTTCTCATTTTTATAAATACCTTGTAAGATTGTCAGTATCAGAATTAATATAACTCAGGAATTCTGGCACAACACTTGCAATGTATTAGCTACTGAATAAATAGTTATATGCACATTTTGCACCAGTGAAAATCTTGATTACTTCACAATTTCTCTAAAGGCCTGGGCAAACCTTTCCTGCAGGGGGTGGCCCCATATACAGAGAAAGACCCCATTCCCCACAACTCATCTAACGAACAGGCTGACCTTTATATGTTTCTGGAAACTAAAGCATTTGAACTCTTCCAGAGTGACTGTGACTGGAATTCACTCTGGTCCCTCAGCTCAATGCATTGCTGGCCATCTCAAATTGCAGAAATTTTTATTTTCATGTGTCTATGTCCTCCTGAAATGGAGATATTTTACACATAAACAAATAGAATCTTGATCTTTAATGTCCTCCTGAAATGGAGATATTTTACACATAAACAAATAGAATCTTGATCTTTAATGAAAAAATTCTGAATATTTTTCTGACTATGAATTTAATATGGGCTCATTTAAATAAAAATGAAAAATAGAAAAAAATAAAAAATTATTAGTGATAATGTAATGAACAGAATACATTTATTAGTATGTATACTTCCTTCTGGGTTTATTTCTGTGTCTACACCACCCTGCACATGAAACTTGATGTGGACATTTACAACCACACTTGTGTAGACACATATTCCCATAGAGATACTCACATTGATATGCGTATAGGTTCCGATCTCATATATAATTTGGTGTCTCTCTCTTTTAACATTGTATCATCTTTCTTGTAAACATTTTGTGGCTGCATAATATTTGGTACATTTTTCTTTTAAAAGTCAAGAATGATTCAAGGGCCTCCCCGGTGGCGCAGCGGTTGAGCTCTGGGTTGCAAGCTGCCCGCGGCCTCTGGAGCGCTGGTTCGATCCCCGGTTGCTCCCCGGCCTCCGGAGGAGGGTCCCACATGGCGCGCAGACCTCTCCTGCCGCCCGCTGCTCCCCTCAGCAGTGTACTTCGGTCCTTCTGCCTGCTCTGCTCCCCGCTCTGGCTCTGGTGAATTCTCTCACCCTCCCGCACTGTACCCAGTGCTTGTATAAATAAATAAATAAATCTTAAAAAAAAAAAAGAATGATTCAAGAATCTTCATTGACATTAGCTAGGAACAGAAATAAAGACTGGGGGTTATTATTTATGCATTTTCATTCAAATATTAACAAGCAAAATAAACAAACCAATTAATTTCTGAGAACTTAGAACAATAAATGAAAGCCCTTTAGTATATTGCTTCCTGTCCTTTTTTTTTTAGGAGAAAGATTTCAATATTTTTCAGCGTTGAAACTTGCGCAACTCTATTTTTATGAGGAGTTCAAGCAAAGCCAAAAACAAGAGTTATGTCTTTCCTTTCCAGAACACAACATGTTTATCCTTTCTGGGAGGGCAAAGTTGAATATTTTCCGTAAAGCAAAACAACCTGGAAATCTATAGCAATCTGAGCCAAGTGGTAAATAAAAAGCAAATAAAGTAAATCAAGAAATACTTGTGGGAGAAGGAACTAAATCACTGCGATCTTCCCACCACGATCATTTTTTTTCTGTTTCTCTGGTGGTTGACCACAAGATGTCACTGTGGCATCTTAATCCTGATAATCATGTCGCTCTCTGGGGGTGGGGAAAGAACAGGCAAAGGGAAATTTTTTACCGTTCTATGCAAAATGGAATAGTGATTTTTTTTTTCTGGCCGGCAGCCAGCCTAATAAAAAAATTTTTTTTTAAACCAACATTATGAATTGAAAAAGCTTTCATGAAACATCTGCACAGTGAAACTGTTAACTCCAAAGAAGTCCAACATCATATTTATACTGTATAAATTAAAATGGAAAATAAAAACCCATTTGGGCCAATGTGCAAAATCTCCAAAGGGGGGAAAAAAAAAAAACCTCTGAAGTCAATCCATTTTCAAAACGATGGCATTAAAAATGGAAGATGTAATAGCTGAAAACAACTGAAATCCTGCCCAGTGAAGCTTCAAATAACGTTTCCAAAAACAAATATTGCTAATTAACTAAATTTTCCTTCATGGACTAAAATTTTAGGGGAAAGAAACATCATGTTTTAAAAATGCAAGCACCTCTCATGCTATTTGGAGAAAATGATTTCAGGCATGACTAGCACAGTCCGCAGAGTCCCCTCTGCAGGACACAGCGACAGGTCAGTAAAGGTAAGTGGGATCGTGATTCTGAAGCACTGGGAGTGACTGACTCCTCAAGAAATTGCATTTTTTTATGTACATAGCAGGCAAGAAAGTTCTTTATTTTTGTTTCAATTACATATTTTTTATTGAAATAACATTGACTTCTGATACTGTAGATAATTGTAACCACCTCTATACATGCATGTAACCACGCCACTCACACCACCAAAACACCCATAATCCTCGACCACAGTCCATTGGAGTCCCCGCCCGTTTGGTTTCCCTCCCTCCCGCTTTGAGAGCCTCAAGTCTGCAGTCAGATTTCTACGGTTTGTTTTGGTTTAGTTTTCTCCGTTTCTTCGTTTTGTTACTTTATATTCCACATATGAGTGAAATAATCTGGCATTTGTCTTTCTATTTCACTTAGCATACACCCCTCCAGTTCTGTCTATGTTGTTGCAAATGACAAGACTACATCTTTTCTTTTCATTGCTGAGTAGTATTCCATTGTGTATCTATACCACATCCTCTTTCTCCATTCATCTGTCTTTGGACCCTTGAGTGGTGTCCATAACTTGGTGATTATAAATAGTGCTTCAATGAAAATAGGAGTGCATATATCCCTTGGAATTATTTTTTTTTTTTTATTCTTCAGATAGCTACCTAGGGGTGATAATGCTGGGTCATATGGTAGATCTATTTTTAATATTTTTAGAAACTCCCATACTAGAAAGTTATTGAAAGAACAGATGCATATACAACAAATCCTTGGATCTGAACAACAGTGTCCCCTCTCCCCCAACAAACTACTCTGGTGGTTCCAATTCATTATAACCAAGAGTCTTAACTAGGACTTTTCAGGATTATCTGGAGCTTGTCATATTTTTTTCTCTTTGCACCCCAAACCCTGCCTGCTCCCTAACTGTCCTCTAACCCCCAACATTGACATTTAAGTTGTGGAATATTTTCAGTTTGATCTTCTGAACCAGGTACCTCTGCTGTCGAGACACAGTAGGAGTAAACTAGAAAGACCCAAATGAATGCTTTGAAAGATGATTTTCAGCCTCTAAGATCTTTGGGTGAACTGGATCTGTAAATTAGACTTCTATAATAGCACTTCCCCAAATTCTTCCCTTAAATCCTAAAAGTGTCAAAGTATTCCATAGTAAAATTAATTTGATAAAAATGCAAACTGTATCTCCCTCTTGGAGACTTATAGTTCTAGCTAATACTTTCAAGGCTCTGATAAGTTTTGCATCAAATAAAGGCTCTAAATTGGTTTAGCCCAGAGTTTTCCAAATTCAGATGATAATAGATTTATTTTTTGGTGAGTTATTCAATATAGGCAACATTTTAGAATATTACTTACAATTTTTTTCAAAGATTTTTATTATTTATTTATTCAAGAACCGGGGTACAGGCCAGATGTGCGGGAGAGTGAGAGGATTCACCAGAGACAGAGTGGGGAGCAGAACAGGCAGACCGACTGAAGTACACTGCTGAGGGGAGCAGCGAGCGAGACAGGAGAGGTCTGCCATGCCATGTGGGTTGCTCCGCAGCCAGCTGGGATTGAACCAGCACTGCAGAGCCTTTGTACAGCTTTACAGTGCTGCGCTCAACCGCCTGCACCACCAGGGAGGCCTCCTTAAAATGTTTTTTAACTCTGCTTTACAATCATGCTGAGTTTGTGGTGGGCTTTTCTTGGGAATTTTGATATGAAAGGTCTTGGAACAATTTCAATCCTTCACTTTCCTACCTCATAGTTCTTCATTAGTCAGAAAATTAGTCAGAAGGCTGGGGAATAGCTCAGACATCCAGTGCTGTGGCAAAGACTGCTTTATGTCCTCTCTTGCAGACCTTACATTTCCCAGAGTCTTGACTTTATGTCCTTATTTTATGCCTTTTTCAAAATATAATATATACAAAGAAAAGTGCATAAATCAAAAGCATACACCAGTGAATTTTTACAAATCATTTCACATATGGAGAAATGGAGAAATGACATTACAAGTTCCCAGGAATGCTTTCAGGTCCTCTTTCAGTTACTGTTCAACACAATGGTTACCACTATTTGACTCTACATCTTTTTTTCTCAAATAAATGGATACATCCTGGAGGATAGGGGTGGATCCTTGATCTCCTTGATCCCTACCATGCTGAGAATAGAATTTAATTTAGGATAATTCACTGGGTTCATCTATAAGCATGAGCCACCAAACCACAAGTGCTTATCAGACTCTTGTACAGGATGGTATTAAGGTCCTGGAGTCAGACTTGTCGGGTTCAACCAGCCTCTACAGCTCCTACCCGTTTGACCATGGACAGTCACTTAATTTTTATGGACCTCAATTTCCTGATTTGCAAGTGGATTACCCTGGGTTATCTGATGGGTACTAATGCCATTCTTAGAAGAGACAGAGGGGGCATGCAGAGAAGACATTATGAAGATGGAGCAGAGATATTTAAAGATGTTGAAGATATTTGAAGATGAAGATTGGACTGATATAGCTAACAACAAGCTAAGGAATGCTGTAAGTGGCAAAGAACAGTATCTCTTCCAGGGCCCCAGAGGGATTGTGGCCCTGCCTTGATTTGGGTACCATGAAACCAATTTCAGGCTTCTGGCCTGCAGAACTGTAAAAAAGTAAATTTATGTTGCTTTAAGTCACCAACTTTGTGGTAATTTGTCACAGCAGCCTTGGGAATCTAGTACAGTTACTCACCATGTGACAGGTGTTGGAGAGATAGCAATGAAGATATAACAGCCTTTAGGGAACTTGTAGTTTAGCTGGAAGACAATGAACAGATACAATCTAATGCCATGCAGGGTCCATATTAAAAAGAAAGTAGGGAGTAGAAGACCATGGAGCCTGGGACTTGGGAGTAGGAGTCTTAGGAAATGAGTTGGGTGGAATATGTAAGGGTCTGCAGGAGGCCAAGTATTTTAGGGGAAGGAAGGGTGGGGGCAGTTCACTGATGTTTCTGTCCTGGTTTTGCCCTTACTTTGCTGTGCTCCTGAAAGAGTTCTTTAACCTCTTACTTTGCTCTCCTTAGCCCAGGTTAGATTGACTAATTTTTTAGGGTCTGGGCTTTTAAATGGAGAACCCCTTCTTGAACAGGGAAGCTATACTCAGAAACACAATGGCTCCTCGGGCCATGGCCATCCTACTTAGGACCGCTAGAGGGAGGCAGGCCAGCCTTCTTTAGCAGAATTGAAATGTTAAGACGGAGAGTGTGGTGGTGGTTTTTTTTTTTTTTTTCCGTTTTTAAAAAAAAACAACAAAAAACTCTTCGCTCACTCCCAAGATCTGCTTCTAATTATACAAGGACTAGGCTTTTAATCAGACACATTTCAGCCAATCCTAGAAGGTCCAGGATTTTTTTTTCAACCTCAGAGCAGTCAAGCCACTCGCCATGCACTTTCAGACCAGAGAAATGGAATGAAGAATCACTGATACCGGGCCCTACCCCCTTTCTTTGTCATCCAGAACCTCCTCCAATTGAGCAGGCTGTGTTATCCTTTCCTACCAACTGTGCTAACCCCTGATGGCCAAAGAACTAAGATTTGACTCAAGTGTCTTTCAAAATTCCTGCAAAAATAGTTTTATAATTACTCCATGTTCAGACTTAGAAGCAGGCAATCAATCCCCTTTCCCTCACATCAAAGTAGAAATAAAATTATTTGGAGTTCATGTAATGAAAACCTCAATTGCTGGGTCAAAAGATCTGTTAAATAAATATTACAAGCATAGGTACATTTTGGAAGCACTTGTAGCATGTATTATTGATGCAATATAAGAATGTAATCATAACCATTAAAAGACTTTACATTTTCTCTGTTTAATTTTTCTAAGACCTAACATCTAAATCCAGAAACTGAAGCGGATGGAGTACCTAGAAAAAGATTTACACGTGTATTCACTTAGCAAGCCTTTTTCTTTTTCAACCTCTGAATTCCTTATTTTGACATAATTTCTGACTAACAGAAAAGTTGCACAAATAATGGAAATTATTTCTGAATATCACTTCCCTGAATTCTAAATATTAACATTTTATCACATTTGCTCTTTTGTTCTTTCTCCTTCCAGTTGTTTTCTGAACTATTTGGAAAGGCAATCACTGAAATTGCACCTACTCAACCCACCCTTGCAGATTTCTTTTAAAACAAGAATATTCTAGTACAAATCCTCTGTATAATGATTTCAATCAAGAGATCAACATTAAGACAGTATTTTCTAATCTACAGGTTTTGTTTAGGCTTTTACATTGTCATTTTTTTTTTATAGTAAAAGAAACTCCCTGGTGATATGTGGCATTAAGTTTTCCTGTCTCTTTCGTCTTTTTAAAATTGAAACTAATTCTTTGTTTTTTCCCCTCAATATTGACATTTTTGAAAAGTACAACCAAATATTTAGTAAACTGTCCTTTTGTTTGGATTTGTTTTATATTTCTTCATGACTTGATACTGGATGTGCATTTCTGTTAAGAATACCACAGAAATATTGTGTCTTTCTCAGTACATCACATCAGGAAGTGTTACAGGGCAACCCTTATACGAAATGGGTTGCCTGACTGTGGGTCCTCACCCGTGCACTTAAAAGGGACTTACTAATACTCAACTGCAGGCACACACAAAAAGTTAATAAACAGTTTATTTACAAAAGAAGAGGAAATGAAGAAATGAATAACTCAGGGAGAAAAAGAGGGAGATAAATTGATGAATGCAGCCTACCAGTTCTGCTGACCTGGAATGGAAAGGTCTCCTCCACCCAGCCATTGAGGGAATCTCTTTTCATCTTGTGTTTTCACTGCAACTAGTGATCCAAGATTCTCTTACTCCTTGAAGGGGAAGTGGACAATAAGGTCCACCACCCTATTTCCAAATTCATTGTCACACCAGGAAATGAGCTTAACAAAGTGGTCATTGAGGGCAATACCAGTCGCACAAATGAAGGTGGAGGAGTGGGTGTTCTGTTAAAAGCACAGGAAAAAACCTGATCCTCAGTGTAGTCCAGGATGCCCTTTAGGGGCCCCCATGAAGGCTGCTTCACCACTTTCTTGTGTCATATTTGGAAACTTTCCCGCAGGTGGCAGATCAGATCCATCACCAACATTTTGGGGATGGGGACACAGAGGACCAGGCCAGTGACCCCTCCATTGAGTTCAAGGATGATGTGACTTGGTTATACCAGTAGAAGCAGAGATAATGTTCTTGGCAGCCCTCAGCCATCTTGAACATCTTCCCAGTGAGGCTGTTCATGGTTTTCTGGGTGGCAGCGAGAATATGGATTGTGGTCATGTGTCCCTCCAAAGTTGTCACAGTTGACTTGGCCAAGGGGACCACACAATTGATGATAGTACAGGAAGCATTTCTGACAGTCTTGAGGTAGTCATCATACTTGTCATGTTTGCCCATAGCATACATAGGGGCATCAATAGAAGGAGCAGAGAGGCTCCTCCTTTTGGCTCTACCTTTTAAGTGAGTGCCAGCTTTTGCCAAGGTAGTGAAGACAACAGTGGACTCTACAAAATATTACCCCATTGAAAATGGGCTTTCCAGTGTTCTCAAGCTCCCAGTCTCAGCTTTGGCTGTGCCATTGAATTTGCTGTGGGTGGAATCATACTAGAACATATAGGCCATGTAGTTGAGATCAATGAAAGGGTCGTTGTTGGCAATAATATCCACTTTGCTAGAGTTAAAATCAGTCCTGGTGACCAGGAACCCATTCACAGCAATTTTCACCATTCTTGTTTCAGGGACATGGCTGGCACTGAACTAGAGGTGACCGTCAAATGAGGAGGAACATAGAGCCAAATCATAGTTTCTTCACGGTTATGTAAAATATGAAATCAGATGGATGAACACTTTATTCTCTATTACATTTAAACCCACGGTTTATCACTCTTTGAAAGGCTCTTTTATCTGTGCATGGTTTTATTAATATCATATGCTGGCCATTTGGAAAATATTGACCTCTTGAGTAATATGTACCTTCTAAATGTTGCCACTCTTTATAAAATTTCAAAAAGGAAATCAAATTTATTAATATCTCTATTAACCTCTTCACTATTGACCTTTAGATATTTAGAAGCTATAAAATGCAGAGTGGTGGACACTAATTTTCCAGAAGTTTTCACTCGAAAGCTCCAATTTTTATCATGGGAAACAAATATTGTCAGTTATTTTCCTTGAAATGACAGGTTGACTCTGTTTATTTTGAGAAAATGTCCATGAAATTCCCTGGTCTGAATAACTATAATTAGTCAGTTGTCCCTTCCTGTAAAACATATGAAAAAAAGTGGTGTCACATGAAAAATGTCCCTCGTTCATCTTACAACTCAGACATCAGCACAAGCGCTTTGCTTGGACAGCTATTGTACTTTGCCATGCAGCAGAAATGCTTTAGGCATGCTCCTCATTTATCACATAGAATACTAAAAAGCAAGCATTCAATAACCAAGGTTTAATAAAATTTATAAATTTTATTGCTGAATCAAGGACATTCAAATAAAATTTGCATTTTTTAAAACCAAAATGCCTGCCACTGATGATAATAGTGACTACTATACATATTATACAGTATCTATGGGCTACTGTCTTGATTTGTGCTAAGATGAGAGCAGAAATTTTATACACCATTGCTTTTGTAATTTGTGCAAATATCAAAATAGTAAAAAAGAAAAAAGTAAAAAAGTAAAAAAGAAAAATAACATTGTAATTCTATGAAAATACTGCAGAACTAACAATGTCTCAGGGACTTCCAAGGTCTGGGAATCATACTTGGAGAAAACAGTGAGAAGGAAGCATCTACCTAATATAATCTACATTCTCAGACCTCTAGGAACCTAATCTCTAGTTGAACAGGCAGACCAGCTGAGAAACAGGACGAGGGAAGCGCCTACAAATAAATATAAATTATTGGTAATATTTTAGTTCTTATTTTTAGTGGTGTGTTCATGGAGAATATTTGCAGTATAAATCTGTCCTGTCTCATACAGAAGCCATTGACCACATGGCTGTCAATCACTTGAAATGTGGTTAGATCTAATTAAGACAGTCTCCAAATGTAAACATCTCATTAATAATTTTTATACTGATTATCTGTTGAAATGAGAGAATCATGTCATAATATCTCTTGGATATTATGTTAAATTATTAACCTAAATTATCCATTGTTTCATATATATATGCTTTTTTATTTTACAGCTGCATATATATACATACACACATATATTACAGACAATTTAGAACTATGTATATGACTATTATATTTCTTTCAGGGAGTACAGTTATAAATAAATGTACAGATAAAATACTGATTATAACATAGTGCTAGGCATAACATATATTATAATCCAAGGATTATTTTTCAATCAGTTCTGTGCATTTGTGGTCAAGGGCAAAAAAAAAAAGAATCCCAAAACAGCTTAATTTAAATTGAGGGGTAGAGATTATTTAAATCATTTGATTAAAGCTCAGGTTGCAAAGAGAACACAGATGAGGGGGCAGCTGAGTCTTGAGGAGTCAATGGCAGCTTCCCAGAGGAAGGGATGTCTCAGTGGCAACGAAAGGAAAATTAGAAAATTTTTGTTACTTAAGTGGAAGTAGGGAGGAAGGAAAAGAGTATTCTAAGGAGAAGGAACAGAATTTGTGAAGACTGGAGATTTTGCTCAAAGTCCACTTGGCAAACTCCAAAATTTATAAGGGCTTGTTATAATACTGTTTCATCACCACCTGCGGCTATTTACATAAAATTCTTTTTTTCCCTGAGGCACTTGTATATAAAAGAGAAGATTTATTTTACTTTACTGCATTTCTCAAAAGAATCATGAATTTTAAATTATATATTTTAAAATCTGGGAAACATCCCGGCCTCATAACAAGAGATACTTTGGAACTACTATTTATTTTTATAGACACACATGGGATTTTGCTTAGCCACATCTTGCCAAAAATGTGACCTTTTGCATCCAGGATAGTAAAAACCTGAATCCTTAATACATAGAGCTTCACAGGGCTCTCTCAGCAAGAGAGAAACTTAAAAAAAAAGTCTGCAAAGTCATGGCAATGATATCATGGTTAATTCTGCCATGTAATCACATGATATTACGGTTAATGTCATAATTGGGCAGTAGAATCTTAGAGTGTCCGGATCTCCCTAATTAATGGTCTTCCAGCCCAATAGCTACTGTGTCTTTTGAGAGAACAGGCTTCAGTGAGTGAAAGGTGGAGCCAGATTTTAAACTGGTGATTGACTTCGTGTTGATTTCTCCCCTCCTCCTCTTTAGATGAAAAAGCGTCTGAAATGCTCAATCTTTGGGAAAGAATTAGACACTAGAACACCATTCATGTGAAAATAGCATATACAAACCCTAAACCAACTAGCTGAGTTCTGCAATTTACCTTCACCCCCATCTCACTTAGGTACCACCCTGCAAATATGGTTTTGTTCTCTGTGCTTCTTTACCTGTGGTTCCCTGGAGTGTAGGTGCTATGAGAACCAGGCCTCATTGGCCTTGTTTTTGCCTGTGGCCTAGCTCTGAGGACAATGTCTGTCACACAGGGAGGGGCTAGAAAAACAATGTTGCAGTTGTGTCACTATCTTGACTAGTGAGCTGCTCAGAAGTTGTTCTATTGGGCACTGTTGAGAATTATAACTTTGTAACTTTGTGCAAGGCATGGGGAGCTAGTGAGTGGCTGAATCAGAGACCAATTTGGGAGCAAAACAGGCAGGTTGACTGAAATGCAGTACTGAAGGGAGCAGCGGGCAAGACAGGATAGGTCTGCTGCTCCATGTGGGTTAGCAACGTGGCCAGGGATCAAACTCATCTTGCAGTAGCTGGCCATAGCTTGATAGTGCTGAGACTTAACTCCTTGCACCACCAGGGAGCCCGACATCTGTAGTTTTAATAGCTAGTGCCACATTGCCCTTCAAGGGACTTGTATCTTTTACCATCCCCCCAGTCAGCATAGAAGTGCCTGTTTCACCAAGGCCACACTCACACAGTGTCCTATTATAGGGCCCCTGCCCTTACCACCACATCATACAGTCTCCCAAATTAGTTTGAAAGCTCTGCGCGTCCAAGGAAAACTAAGTTGCATAAGAAAAGGTCAGAAACTTGACCTGAGTCAAATGTCTGGCCAAAAGTATGACAAACAAGAAGTAAAACGGAAGTTACGTGTTAATTATACTCAAGGAAAACAGTATGCCAATATTTAAGATCCCACTCTGAATGGCTTGTGTTCCAAACTGTCCCTTTCCTCTGTAAAGAGAGGAAGGTAGTTGAATTCCAGGAAATGCCTCTGGATTTTGAACACAGACAGGAAGTGTGCTGTCTTCTGAGTAACTGGGGAAGAACTGAGGTCTGGGTTACCAAAACCCTCTGAGCTAACATGGGAAATTATATTATCTTTTCTGGTTCCAATTCTGAAGACCTGATTGAGTACAAATTTCTGGGAGCTGATCAAGAAAAAACAGTCAGGACCGAATGTGCTGAGGGCTGCAACTTCACAGGAGCTCAAGATGAAGATAGAGGGTATTCAGAGGTGTCCACGTAAATGCTCTGTTAGATGATGCAATCCCAAGTGATTCTGTTTTTTTTCCTCAGTTCTTCCAATAGAACTTTGATAAGAAGCATATATTACTCTTACAGTGAGGAAAAATCAATAAAGCTCATTAAGACAAAAATAATGTTTTCTTTCTTTCCCTCTTCAAAACAGTTCTTTCAAAACAAGTCAGCACCCTTCTTTGTGGTGAGATCCAGGGTCCACAGGGATATTCCTGACTACCACAAGTCCATCTAAAAGTCTTGCCACTCTGGGGAATATTGCAGATAACAAATTCTCTCCACAAAGAGCACACACCTCCTCTTAGCCTGTCCTGCTTAAATCTGGCTCCAACAATTAGCATCTTACTGGAGTGTGGGATTCTGGTGGAGAAGGCAGGGACACTCTAGACCTGAGGGAGATGAGGGGCTGGGAAGGCAGATGGAGGTGGGTTCATGAATAGGAGTAAAAAAGATGATGATGAGGCACCAAGGACATTCTTCTCTGACTTCTCCAGATTTTCTACAGTTAGCCTGTAGAATTGAAAAAGATTCTCAGAGAGAAAATCTTGATTGAGAATGAATTGGTAACACCCCCTCCACTGCTGGTAGGAATAAAAATCAATCCAATCTGCATGACCGTTTGATAATACAGATGAAAATTCTAACAACATAATTCTATTCTTTGGAATGTAACTTGAGGACATCACTTGAAATATGAAAAAAAGTTACTTACCAAAAGATAATTGCAACATTTACTACTAAATCTGAAGATAAGATATAACTTAAAATGTCTAAGAATAGGGAATTAGTTATATAAATTAGGTCCCATATCCATAATGCAATATTATGCAACCATCAAAAAATTTAAGTTACAATTTTAAATGGGAAGCAATGTGCAAAAGTGATTTATTTTATGATTAAGATTATGCAAAAATATGCATAGGAAGAAGACAATAAGGGAAGATCTAAAATGTTAAATGCTAGTCTTTGGTGGTTAGGATTGTGAGAAATTTAATATTTTTATTACTTCTAATTTTTTATAAATATATATTTGCTAAAATTTAAAAAATGCTTATCTAAAACATTAATAGATTAAAGGCTTAATTTACAGGTATGTGTATACACATGTGTATACATGATTAATTATGCTTCATTGTATATAAGTGATTAATATAATTCCATGTGTGTAAAGTGAGTTACAGCTTTTCTGTAATGCCTGTGTGTTGTAGAAATAAATTCTAGCCTTTTACCCAGGCAGAGGAAGAACAAGCGGTACTTCAGGAATGGTGAGGTTAGGAGAAGCTTTATTACTCATACATGAGGTCCCAGACCTGGGTAGCCCCGTAAGGTCTGAGCACCTGTTTAAAGACTAAGGGTTCCTTTTATACACAACTGTGTCCATATCTGTTACATTGATAACATCATTTTTCAGCAGAGTACAACCATTTGCAGCAAAGTCCCCAGACAAGGGAGGAAAGGCAAGGGGGGAAAGAGGCAGGCATTCGGGGATAGCCTTGGAGAGAGAGACTAGCTTGGCCGGCTGCCCGGCCTTGTAGATAAGAGTGCTGAGGCTCTGGCCATGAATCTTGAAAGGGAAGAAGCTGTAAGTAAGCAAACTTGTTGATTATGCCTGCATTGGAATGTTCATTGCACCTGGGCTGGAAGTTCTTTGTTATATTCATTTGCTCAATTTATTTTCTCATCAAGTGAACTAGAGAAAGGTTGACTTAAGTTTCAGTATTTAGTCACTGAAGTTAGTGCCAGTAAAATGCTTCAAGGGTCTTACTGAAAGTATGTATTATTTAAATCAGTATAATATGCATTTAAGCATTAATAGATTCAATAAACCCTAATTTCTTGCCTTGTTAAATGGGTTAAGCAAACTCCTACAAATTCCACTTATGCCTTGAGCTTACTTAGCAATATATACTTTCCTAGAAAACTCACATGTCAGTTTCATACTAGACCAGACTAGTTCAGATTAAATAACAAAAATTAGCAATATTTTGTTGTTCATGTATGTATACTTTGTCTAAAGCTTGCTAAATTAAACCTTTATTTGGGGTAGTGCCAGATGATCCAATTGTATAATCTTACATCTCACATTAAGTTGATTGTGTTTGGTACCAGTTACTGATGGTTTTGTGAGTAATTGAGGTCTTATCTGTTTCCCTGGAGGGAAAGGACTTGAACTTGGTTTAACCGATTTCAACCAAGAGCCCAATGTAAGGCTATCTTTATGCTGGCAATTTATTAGATGGTAAAATGAGGGGGAAAAAATCAGTAACACACTCCAGAACACAGTTCACTTACAATGTCAAGAGGTAAAAGTTCAGGGTTGGACCTCCTCATGTCACAGCGGGTTGAGCCCCACGCTGTGAAGCTGTCCACAGCATTTGCAGTGCGGGTTCGATTCCCCACCGGACAGGGAGAAACCCACATGGTGCAGCAGACCTCTCCTGCCTTGCCCGCTGCTCCCCGCAGCAGTGTCTTTGGTCCTTCTGCCTGTTCTGCTCCCTGCTCTGTCTCTGGTGAATTCTCTCACCCTCCTGCATGCCTCTGACCAGTACCCCAGTTCTTGTATAAATGAATAAATCTTAAAAAAAAAAGTTCAGGATTATTTGTTGTGCTCAGGCTATTATACCAGGTGCTGCCCGGGTGCTATAGGCTATTATACCAGGTGCTGTCCAGGTGCTATAGAGGTGCAAAGATGAATAGGACATGACTATTGCCCAGGGGCAGTTATTCATAAACTATTGTGTGACCATCAGTTGGTATAAAATTAAAAAGACAACTTAAAGTATTGAGAAACAAAGCTAATGAAGAAAGAAGTGTTGAGGACATGGAGGGAATTGTTGATCTACACTTTCTCCTGAAAATAGTAAAGGGTCATTGAATCGTGGCTAAAAGCAAGACGGGGCAAAACATTCTGGAGGCCACTTGAGGACAGATTTGATTTCACAGTCACGATCCTACTACCTTTACAGAATTTTGCTCTACAGAACTTTCCACATTTAATTTTTGGACTGACTTCTTTCACTAATAATGTAATGTGGATTTGTGATGTGTGATATAATATGGCTAAGCGAGTTTAAAGATAAGCCAACTTGTTTTTTTTTTTTTTTTTTTTTAAATATTAAATTTTATTTTTATATTCCCCCATACAATTGCAAACGCCCCATTCTGACCCCAATCCTTCCCCTCCCGCCCCCCACCCCCAAAAAGTGTCTCTGGTTCATAGTTTTTTGTTGATTTTGATTTTCACTTTCTTATATTCATTTTCCTGGTCCCTTATTTAAGTTTTCTAGATTCCTGCTATGAGTGAGACCATCCGGTATTTTTCTTTTTCTTTTTGGCTTATTTCGCTGAGCATGATCCCTTCCAGTGCCATCCATGTTGCTGCAAATTGCATGTGTTTATCTTTTTTGAATGCTGAGTAATATTCCATGGTATATATGTACCACATCTTCTTGATCCAGTCATCTATTTTTGGGCATTTGGGTTGTTTCCAAAGCTTAGCTATTGTAAACAGTGCTGCTATAAACATAGGAGTGCAGGTGCTCTTTGGAATTGATGTTTCTGTGTCCTTTGGGTAAATACCTAGGAGTGGAATTGCTGGATCATATGGAAGCTCTATGTTTAGTAGGTCCAGAAATCTCCACACAGCTCTCCATAATGGTTGGACCAGTTTGCACTCCCACCAACAGTGCACAAGAGTTCCTTTTTCTCCACATCCTCGCCAACATTTGTTGTTGCTAGTTTTTTTAATATGTGCCATTCTCACTGGTGTAAGATGGTATCTCATGGTAGTTTTGATTTGCATTTCCCTGATTACAAGTGATGTTGAACATTTTTTCATATGTCTGTTGGCCATTTGCATTTCCTCTTCAGAGAAGTTTCTTTTTAGCTCTTCTGCCCATTTTTTGACTGGATTATTTTCTTTGTTGTTGCTGAGTCTCATCAGCTCTTTGCAGATTTTTGTGATCAGTCCTTTATCATTAGTGTTGGGTGCAAAAATGTTCTCCCAGTTGGTGGGGTTTCTCTTTGTTTTTGTTATTGTCTCTTTTGCTGTGCAGAAGCTCTTTAATTTGATGTAGTCCCAGCTGTTTATCTTTCTCTTCACTATCACTGCTTTGGGTGATGTGTCTGTAAAGATGTCTTTGATGTGCAAATCCCATAGTGTTTCGCCTATATTTCCTTCTATGTATTTTATGGTTTCAGGTCTTATGTCTAGTTCTTTAATCCATTTTGAGTTGATTTTTGTGTATGGTGTGAGGTAGTGGTCAAGCTTCATTCTTTTGCATGTAGCGACCCAGTTTTCCCAGCACCATTTATTGAACAAACTTTCTTTGCTCCAATGTATAGTCTTTGCTCCTTTGTCAAAGATTAGTTGACCATAAATCTGTGGGTTTATTTCTGGATTTTCTATTCGATTCCATTGGTCTGTATGTCTGTTCTTGTTCCAATACCATGCAGTTTTGATGATTATGGCTTTGTAGTATAGTTTGAAGTCTGGGAGTGTGATGCCTCCATTTCCTTCTTTTTTTTCAGTAGAGCTTTGGCTATTCGGGGTTTTTTTGTGATTCCATATGAATTTCATCAATAATTGTTCTATTTCTTTGAAGAATGCCATTGAGATTTTGATTGGAATAGCATTGAATCTGTATATTGCTTTTGGTAGGATGGCCATTTTAATAATGTTTATTCTTCCAATCCATGAGCAGGGGATGTCTTTCCATTTCTTTGTGTCTTCTTCTATTTCTTTTAACAGTGTTTTATAGTTTTCTTTGTATAGGTCCTTTACCTCTTTTGTTAGATTTATTCCCAAATATTTGATTTTTTTTGTTTCGATAATAAAAGGGTGGTTTTTTTGATTTCTTCTTCTTCAGATTTATTGTTTGTGTATAGGAAGGCTACTGACTTTTGCGTGTTGATTTTGTATCCTGCCACTTTACTGAATTGATTGATGAGTTGAATTAGTTTTTCTGTGGAGATTTTGGGGTTCTCTATGTATATTATCATATCATCTGCAAATAGTGATAGTTTGACTTCTTCTTTTCCTATTTGGATTCCTTGGATGTCTTTCTCTTGTCTTATTGCTCTGGCTAGGACTTCCAGTATTATATTGAAAAGCAGTGGTGAGAGTGGACATCCTTGTCTTGTTCCAGATCTTAATGGAATTGCTTTCAGCTTTTCACCATTGAGAATGATACTGGCTGTTGGCTTGTCATAGACGGCCTTTATGATGTTGAGGTATGTTCCTTGTATCCCAAGAATTTCAAGGGCTTTTATCATGAATGGGTGTTGCACTTTGTCGAAAGCTTTCTCAGCATCTATTGATATTATCATATGGTTTTTATATTTCTTTTTGTTGATGTGTTGGATAACGTTGATTGATTTTCGGATGTTAAACCATCCTTGTGCCCCTGGAATGAATCCAACTTGGTCGTGGTGAATTATCTTATGGATACATTGTTGGATTCTGATAGCTAAAATTTTATTGAGGATTTTTGCATCAGTGTTCATTAGGGAGATTGGCCTATAGTTTTCCTTTTTTGTGTTGTCCTTATTCGGTTTTGGTATTAGTGTAATATTGGCTTCATAGAACGTGTTTGGTATTTTCCCTTCCTTCTCAATTTTTTGGAAGAGTTTGTGAAGGATAGGCACTAATTCGTCTCTGAATGTTTGGTAGAATTCATTTGTAAATCCATCAGGTCCTGGGCTTTTGTTTTTGGGGAGGTTTTTAATTACCATTTCAATTTCGCTGCTTGTAATTGGTCTGTTTAGGTGTTCTATTTCTTCTTTATCTAGCTTTGGGTGATTGTAGAGTTTTAGGAATTTGTCCATCTCCTCTAGATTGTTGAACTTGTTTCCATATAACTGTTCATAGTAGTTACTGATTATTCTTTTGATTTCTGCTGTGTCCGTTGTGATTTCTCCTCTTTCATTTATGATTCTGTGTATTTGTGCTTTCTCCCTTTTTTCCTTTGTGAGCCTGGCTAGGGGTTTGTCTATTTTATTGATTTTTTCAAAGAACCAGCTCTTGGTTTCATTGATCTTTTGGATTGTTTTTTTAGTTTCAATTTCATTTATTTCTGCTTTGGTTTTTATTATTTCTTTTCTTCTACTGGTTCTGGGGTTTTTTTGTTGTTCTTTTTCTAGATCTTTGAGCTTCGAGATTAGGTTGTTTCTTGGAGTTCTTTCTTGTTTTTTGATGTGAGCTTCTATTGCTATATATTTTCCTCTTATTACTGCTTTTGCTGCATCCCATACATTTAGGATATTGGTGTCCTCCTTGTCATTCAATTCAAAGAATTTTTTAATTTCTTCTTTGTTAGTCCAGTGGTCTTCCAGTAGTGTGGCTTTTAATCTCCATGAGGTAGGATAGTACCTTGCCTTCTTTTTATGATTTATTTCTAGTTTGATGCCTTCGTGGTCAGAAAAGATGGTTGGTATGATTTCAATCTTGGTGTATCTGTTGATGTTTGTCTTGTGCCCCAGTATGTGATCGATCCTGGAGAATGATCCGTGTGCGGATAAGCCAACTTGTTATCGTAAAAGACATTGCAAATTGGGGCAAGGCTTATTTATTTTGGTACTAAAGATGTGTCTGGATTAAATTTTTGAAAGTCAGTGTGCCAATTTGCTCAGATTCCTTTTTTTCTGCAGTAAGAAATACTCATTTTAGCCAATAAGCGTATACTTATGAGAATTTGATTGAAATGGAGAAGATGACTCATGGCTTGAACTTGAATCTTCTAAAATTAAAATTCCTTCTGCACCGGTAGCTCTTAACAATAGGACATTTAGAGGGTGCTCATTGTTTATTCCAGGTGGAAGGACAAGTAGCTGGATTTGAGATGTAGTTACTCAGAATGAATATTTTTTGGTGCCCTATGTTATGGGAATTATTAGACATTATTAAGAATGTTGTTATGTATTTTCTCTTTCAAAGTGCAAATTTTAAGCTATGATTGAGACTTTTCTGAATTTTATTCAATATAATTTCCAGTTCTCTTCAGTTAAGAGCCTTCAAAAAGAATATTTCTCTGTACTGATTCCAAATTGAATTTAAGTCTGACTATTAAAACAGCTTGTAGCTGCTTTTTAAATTTCCTTACTCACTTGGTAAACAGCAGAAGTGGAGCAATATGAAAGGATTTGGAAAAGTTGTACGAAGGCTCCTACTTTCCATTTTCTAGCATTTAATTTATTGGATTTGCTTCCCTCCTTTTGAAATTAAATATAAGTTGTGAAAGTTTAAACGGCTGTCAATATGTGTTCAGTCCACAAATACCTGTTGGAAACCTACTATGTGTCAGACACTCCGGGAGGTTTGGAGGATAAGATGACTGAGATTAAAGGTCTCTTTAAGGGAGTTTAACACTTCTAGGAAGACAAGAGAAACACACACAAATGGCTCTGCCAGGAGACAGAAGGGAATAGCACCCATGTGTGGCACAACTGAAGAGCATGGGGTGCAGAATACTTTTGTGGAAAAAAGGGGCCTCTGATTGAATATGATAGAAAACCCTGATTTAAATAAGATTAAATATGCATTATAGTGTGAATGCTCTGTATGTCTGATTTCAAAACCTGGATTTTTCTTTCACTTACCTATTGTGTAATTTTGGTCAAATTATTTAACCCTAGAGTTTCCTCCTCTGGAAAATTAATGTATTACCCTAGAGTTAGTGAGGATAAAATGAAAATAAGACATGTAAAATAGTTCCAACAGCTTGGTGCAAGGTAAGCTCTAAGTAAAGCTTATACTTTTGTGCAGGAATCTCAGAAGTCAGAGTATTAATATGTAGGTATAGGCTTTGTTATCTCTGTGATCGAGAGCTAGCAAATAATGCCAAGGAAATTAATAACATGACTGTGAAGAATGAGGAGAGACCAGAGGAAGGACAATCAATTAGGAGGTTTTTGAAAAACATTAAGAATTGATGAAAGTCACAACTAAGGGAGTAATGAGAATGGAAATAAAGGATAAGGCAGAGTGGACACATGGAGTTGGATAAAGCTGGGAGGAAAATGGTCAGTCAAACTAAACACTGAACTTCTGGAGTGGGTGGAGATGGGGAGACTGACATGGGTGGGGAAGGTATCTGAGGTTAAGATGCCAGAAGGAACTCCAGGTGGAGGTACTTGGTGGTAGTCAGAGAAGGGGATTGTAGGCATGCATTTAGCCCTCATCGTTGCCTAGGTGGTAGCAGGAACCTTGGGGTTCAATGAGAACCTGCAAGGAAAGAGAACAGAGTGAGAGGAGTGCTCAGGATGAATCCCTGGGAACCAGGATAGAGAGAAAAGAAATCTGCCAGTGAAAGAGACTGGAAGCAGAAACCACCCCCATATGTCAGTTGTGGATCTGACCTGCCATCTGGAGAAAGCTGCCAAGTATGAGCTAATTCCATGCAGGCTTTGTGGACTCTACACCCACTCCAGACCAAAGCCAACAAGACATTGGGAAAGACAAATCCTGTCACCACCAAAGGGAAGGTGGCTGGGACCTGAGGGTGGAGTTAAGCAGCCAGGTTGGGTATAAAAACCAAACATATGGGCCTTGGGGGGCTCGCTCTCTCGCTTGCCTCCTGGCTTCACGGCTCCTGGCTTGCGGCCAGCTCTCAGAGAGTGCCATTTGGGATTCCAGATCAGCGGATCAGGTAGGACACATTTAAAGCTTTGTCTCCCACTTTTCTCCCTGAGTTGTACATTTCCTCATTTGCCCTTCCCTTATAAATAAACCTTTTATTAACCTTTCGTGTGTGCCTGCAGTAGAGTATTGATAAGTCCTTTTAAGGCATGAGGGTGAGGACCCACAGTCAGGGAACCTGTTTTCTATCGGGGCTGCCCTATAACATGATGATATCAAAAAGGTGGTGAAGGGACCTCCTTGGTGGTGAAGGGGTTAAGTCTCAGTGCTCTCGCCTGGATGGCCTGAGTTCGATCCCCCCAGGGAGATAACCAGGTATGGAGCAGCAGACCTCTCCTGTTTCACCCGCTGATCCCCTCAGCACTGTGTTTCAGTAGATCTGCCTGTTCCGTTCCCCTCTATTTCTGGTGAATCCTCTCACCCACTCTCCCAACCCCCGTACCTCTGGCCTACACCAGAGTTCTTATATGCATAAATAAATAAAAACAAATCTTTAAGGAAGCAGGCATCACAGGGACCCCTCAAAGGTATCCTGGACTGTACCGAGGACCAGGTTGTCTCCTGCAATTGTAACAGTGACACCAAGTCCTCCACCTTCGATGCTGGGGCTGGCATTGTCTACAATGTCAAGCTCATTTCCTGGTATAAAAATGAATTTCCTGGTATGATAATGGATTTGGCTATAGCCAAATATAGTAACAGGGAGATAGACCTTATGATCTACATGACCTTCAAGGAGTAAGAGCCCCCATGAGTCATAGTGTTATAGGGCAGGGAGAGGGGCACCCCAGATCCCACAAACCTGCCTGCTCCAAACAGGCTCCACCATCTGCCGCATCAACAGAAAACATATGCGACTTTAATGGGAAGGAACTTTAATATAATTAGGAAACAATACAGGAAAAGCAAAGAATATAGTTTCTAAATCAAGCACCCAAACTCTACCCATGCCCTCGTGGGTAAAAGTCCACACAAACAGGATTGGCCCAGAACAAGGCCCCAAAGCCTGCCACAGGTCCAAAGCATCTTCCAGTGGTGACCCATAGAAAAGGATCAGAAACAACCAGACAAGTCTCGGAGGAAAAGAACAAAATCAAAAACAAGAGAAAACCGCCATTGTCACCTCCCCACAGGTCTCTCACCCATATCTGTGTCACCCAGCCCACGACCAAAAGACAAGCGCAGTTTCTTCAAGTGTCTCTTGGCTCCACGTGCCTCCTCCAGGTCTCCTTCAGGCTCTCCATCCTGCTTCCTTCCTTCCTCAGTCTCTGCAGCTTCTCTCTCTGCTCAGCTCCACCCTCCTTTTGGGTGGGACAGGGAACCTGAAACCTCCCCCTTTCCTGGGAACCACCCTATTATAATAGGCTAGGGGAGAGCTCTTGGGGTCATAATAGAATAGGAAAAGCCTCAGAGGAATAAGGCGGGCTCCAGAGATGAGGGCAACACATTCCAAATGGGACTAATCAAACACCCCAGGACTAGCTAGGGGCAACAGGAGCTTTTGGAACAAGGATGATAAAGAAAAGTATGCTAAGATAAGGGGACACAGAGACTTAGTTCTGGGTACAGAGACAGTAAGGCAGAGTGGGTGAGACCACCAAGAACTAACCAATCATATAGAGGGTTGGGGCTTTAGAATAATTAGGGAAGGAAAGTATATTTCCTGGGGCTCGACTCCACTTCAGCTCTCTTACCCCTCCCTGGCCTGGTTCCACCAGCCTGGAGTCCCACTTTATTTCTGTTCCTTTTCTCCTTAATAAACTTTTTCTTTCTCTAAACAAACCTGCCTCTTCTCACTTGCTTGCCTGAATGTCAGCGAAGTTCCTGCTGCGGCTTCGTGAGAAACCAACTCGTGGTCTAGTGGCTTGGACTCAGCGCTGCCACTGCAGCCTGGGATCTGTTCCTGGCTGGGAGAGTAGGCCTGAAACCTGAAATTACAGTATCACCTGGACCACCAGCCCCAGGGAGAGCCCTGAGGAAGATAGAGTCCCTGGGGCTGTAGTCCTTCCCCTGCTTGTCCACACTGAGTCCCTCCTGACCTGTCACAGTTTCATCCCAAACACCCCCCAGAGGGGAGAGGCTTAGAGGCCCCTGCCTCATCCTGAACCACCAATCAAGTACATGGTACCCTACCAAAAATTAAAATAAAATTCCCTATATAGCCTCTCCTTCTGTGTTCAATCTTTGCTAAATAGCCAAAATGTGAGTGTAAGCAATATGTAAACACATTCTTTTGCCATTCTCATCCAATTTATCACTATATTACTACAAAATTATTTCTGGGACCCTCATCATGTGCTGGACCCTGCCCTGGTCCTTGAAAAGGCAAAGATAAACAGGCGCTATCTCCAGGCTACATAGTTTGCATTCCTGTCATCTTATGCTAAACAACTAGACATCACAAGGAGGCTGAGGAAAATGCTGGAGCAGAGAGAGGGCAGCAGAGAGGAGATGTGGGTGAAGGACAGAAAAAACAACTGGGGACCCGCTGGTCTAGAGCAGTCCTGCTCAAGAGCTCCCCACTGCTCCCCATCAGCACTCCCTGGGCACAATTACCCCCTCCAAGGAGACCTTCCCTGGAGGGCAGCTTCACCCTGCATGCCTGGAGGGAGGAATAATCATTGTTGTTGGGTGCCTGGGGATTATCCCACTTCCTCAGTCCCCAGTCAGGGATAGACTTGGGCTTCCCAGCATTTGAAGTAAGCGAGGGGGATAGGAGGCACAAGCTGAAATAACCAGATACCTGTTTAAAGAGAAAAATAACGTGGATTCCACGATTTCCTTAGAAGCAGTATTAGAACAACAGACAGAGTTTAAAATCAACCTAAAACACATACTGTATTGTTGGTGAGTGTTGTATCTTCCTGGTGTATTTTCCCCTTGATCATAATGTAGTGTCCATCTATGTCTCTTTTTACCTTTTTTAATTTGAAGTCTATTTCATCTGATATAAGTATGGCTGTTCCTGCCTTCTTTTTTGGTTCATTTGCTTGTAGGATTATAACCTAAAACATATACTAAAAGAGGAAGGGAAAAATATAAGGAGCATAAAAAAAAGCAACTATTTTAAAAAGAAAAACATGTGGAAAAATGTGTTATGGAAAATACAATAGATAGAAAAATAATTTCCAACACAGAGGATAAGTATTAGAAAGATCCAGCTGAGGAAATCAATATATTAGAAGATCAGATGGAGGAGTTCTCAATAAAGGGAAAGTGAAAAGCAAAAGCAAATAGAATAATAAACCTAGGTGATATAAAGAAACATAAATTTACATTTGAGTGAAAAGGGTCATAAAAAGAATATAGGAAGACATAATGGAGACAAAATCCTCAATGAAAGAAAGATGAAAATCCTAGGCTCAAAAGATTCCAAATAATTATTCAGAAAAATACTTCAATGGCATCTACTAAAATGTCAAATCAAAAGGAATTTCTTTGGCCTTACAGAAAAAGTAGATATGTTGTTTTTAAAAGGGGGGAAAGATTCTGATCTAGAACTGTGGATATAGCTGAAAGGCAAAGGCATGATAAAAATATTTTCAGGTACAAAAGGTCTCAGAAAATTTATGACACTAGTGTTAAAATAAAGTACAAATAGAAGGGAAAGAAGTCTAAAAAGCGTATAAGATACATAAAGGTCTTTAAATACTTGGAAAGTTTACATTAAAATATCTGTATTGGTTTCCAATTCCTGCTGTAACAAATTAGAACAAATATAGTGACTTAAAAAACACAAATATACTACCTTACGGATCTGTGGATTAAAAATCCTAACACGAGTCTCACTGAGATGAAATCAGGGGGTCATGGGGCTGCATTGCTTGGGGGAAAATTCATTTCTTTGCTTTCCCAGCTTCGGCACCTTGCTGCCAAGTTCTTGGTGAGTGTCCTTTTTTATCAAAGCCAACACCCTCACATCTTCCTACCCATTCTTCCAGGTTTCCCTCTGTCTCTGACTTCCTGACTCCTGCTTTTAAGGACACTTGTTTTAGAGAGTCGGTGATATTGTTGGGGTTTTTGGAGTCTGTGGGTTTGGAGTGTGGGTTCCTTGGGTTCACTCTGGGAAAGGTGTAACCAGAGATCCCATTTTAGCGACACGTGGCAAGTTTCCTGGGAGTTTCTCCACGAGACAGAGACATTAGTTATATTTAAAGGGCAGGTTTATTAGTGAAGGTGTTATAGGGCAGGGAGAGGGGCAGCCCAAACCCCGCAAACCTGCCTATTCTACATGGGTTCTGCCATCCGCCGCATCAACACAAAATGTAGGAGACTTTAATGGGAAGGAAATTTAATAAAACTAGGAAACAATACAGGAAAGGCAAAGAGTCTAGTTTCTAAATGAAGCATCCAGAGTTAACCCGTCCCCTCTTGGGTTAAAGTCCATCCAAATGGGATTGGCCCAGAACAAGGCCCCAAAGCCTGCCACAAGTCTAAAGCATCTTCCAGTGGGGACCCACAGAAAAGGGTCACAAACAATCAGACAAGCCCGGAAGGAAAAGAGCAAAATCAACATCAAGATAAAAGCTGCCATTGTCACCTCCCCACAGGTCTCACCCACATCTGTGTCACCTAGTCCACGACCACAAGACAAGCGCAGTTTCTTCACGTGTCTCTAGGCTCCATGCGCCTCCTCCAGGTCTCCTTCTGGCTCCATCCTGCTTCCTTCCCCAGTCCCTTCTGCAGCTTCTTCTCTCCCTGCTCAGCTCCACCCTCCCTTGGGTGGGGCAGGGAACCTCCCCCTTTCCTGGGGACCACCCTGTTACAAAGGGATAAAACAGTTAAAGACACTTGCATAGACACAAGCGGGCAGGAAGAGCTGCTCCAGAAGGGACAGGTTTGCTAAGAGAGGCCTGCACGGTTGCAGGTGGGCGGCCTTGACAGGTCACGGGCAGGCAGGGAGGCTGCTGCCCTGCAGGAGACAGTTGGTGAAAAGAGGCACCTGCATAGTCACCGGTGGGCAGTGGAATTGCTGTCCGAGCCTGTGCGGAGACTCCACTGACATAGTCTTCTTCTGTTGGGAGGGGCCACTCCTTGTGAGCCATCAGTTGGTTGCTAATTTTGGGTAACTATGTAGAATTTGAAAGGGACCTGAGGAGATTCTGCCATGGGCTCAATCTCCATATCTTTACCTTTGGATGCGCCCTCAGACACCTGCTTGGATGTAATGCTTTGTAATCTAGGCATCTGTGCCTAAGGATCATAGTCTGCGCCTAAGGATACTAGTTTCCCTAAATGTGTCTCTGTGCCTAAGGATCTTGGTTTTCATAGCTATGTCAATGGCTCTAGTCTCTTCTACCCCCACCTCCTTGTGTGGGCCAGGTTTCTGGTCTTGTAGTGCACCTCCTTTTCAGTTTTTTTTTTTTTTTTCCTATTCTTGCCCTCCATCAATAGGGGACCCACCTGGATAATCCCATCTTAGTTCCTAAGGTAAGTCATATGTGCAAAGGTTCTTTTTAGTGTAGAAGTTACAAATTCACAGGTTCTATGGCCTAGAATATGGTACATCTTTGGATGTATATCTGTCCAGTGTATATCTGTTTGGGGTGAGGGGTGGGGGGTGGGAGAGTGAGAGAGAGAAAAAGAATGGAAATCTTTTTTAGAAGAGAATTTTTTTCCTGGGGAGGGATATTATCTTACTGATTGAGAGGACAAAAGCCAAAGTGATGGTAATAGACAGCCACTGCTTCTGCCTGCCAGAACCCATTTTCTCTTCAGGCAATTTAACAGGATAATCCCCAGGGCAAGGGGAGGTTGGAGGGTCCCTGCCCCACCCTAAAGAAGGGTGGAGCTGAGCAGGGAGGAGAGGAGAAAAGACTGGGAGAAGAAAAAGGGGGAGCCAAAAGAAAACCTGGAGGAGGCACATGGAGCAGAGAGACATGTGAAGAAGCTGCGCTTGCTTCTTGGCCTTGTACCAGAGACTTGGGGGACATAAAAGAAGACACTTGAAAGAGACAGAGACATGGTGAGAGAACTGTGGGGGAGGCTGACAATAACAGCCTTTATCTTGACTTGTATCTTGCTTTTTTTTTTTTTTAAAGACTTTTATTTTTATGCATACAAGAGCTGGGGTACAGACCAGAGGTGCGGGGTGTATGTGTGTGGGGTGGGTGAGAGGATTCACCAGAGACAGAGTGGGGAACAGAACAGGCAGATTGACTGAAATACACTGCTGAGGGGAGCAGCGGCGAGACAGGGGAGGTCTGCTGTGCCATGTGTGTTGCTCCCTGGCCGGGGATCAAACTCGTATTGCAGTGGCTGCTGTTAGTTTCATAGGTTGCGTCTTAATCCCTTGTGCCACCAGGGAGGCCTCTCGACTTGTATTTTGATTTTGCTCCTTTCCATCCAGAGCTTGTCTGGCCCTTTTTGCTCCTTTCCTATTCTTCCCCACCAGACAGTGCCTTAGACTTGTGTCAGGCTTTTAGGCCTCGGTGATCCTGCTTTGGGGCAACGCTGTTTGGCTGGGCATTTGCCCACCAGGGGATGGGTAACTTTGGGTGCTTCTTGTGAAAACTATTTTTATCTATTCTTTTCCTACCTCTTCATTGCACACTAGTTGTATTAAAGTTCCTTTTCATTGAAGGTCTTACGCACTAGAGCCTGGTTTTTCTTTAAAGAGCAGATGGCAGAACTCATTTAGAGCAGACAGTTTTGGGGGTCCTGGGGTACACATCTCCCTGCCTAATAACAGAAACAGCATTAGAATTTTCCTTAGGAAGCCACCTGAAGTGGATATACTGTGAAACTACTAAAGTTATAGTCTCCACACCTCTCACTCACCTTTTCAAAGCCTGAGAGGAGACTAGCCATGCGTCACCAAATCATATGGGAAATGTGCGGAAGTGAGATGCTTTAACTGTGATTGGTTAAGATCACTGTTTTTTTCCCCTCATTCACACTTCCCCTTGTGTAGGAAGCATATTTCTGTGGGCTGGAAGTATATTTTTGAATTCAGTTAAAGGGAAATTGAATTGGGAATACATTTAGTCTGTGCTTCAATGGCTATATTTATGGTTCATGGTCACTTCTAATTCAGTGTTTGCTGGCATCCTAACATGATTCCTGACTTCCAGGAACACTCCTACTGGCTGCTCTGGTGATTGGTCTGATCTCACGACAAGAGGACCCTGACAACAAATTGGTTAATGAGTATTATCCATTTGAAGAATCTTAAAAGTGAGTCAAGTTTGGAAACGGAAACTTGAAATATTTAGAATCATTCAATTCATATGCTGAAGAAATTTGGGAGAGTTCCACATTTGTTAGTCATCATTAAAATATACAGAAAGCTACCAATAACATGTTGTGAAGTTGAAAGAACATTTTCAGTTATCAATAATTAAAAAAAAAACAACAACCACGCTGTCATTCATTGCTTAATGATATTTTGGTTAGTGACAAACTGAATATCTGATGTTAGTTCCAATGGATGATACTATATAGCCCAGTTGTGTAGAGGCTACACATCCAAGCTTGTGTAATTACACTCTTATGATGTCTGCAGGATGACAAAATTACTGGACAATGAACTTCTCCGAACATATCTTTGTCATTAGGCAGTGAATGACTGTATTGATTAACTTTGGTAGAAGGATAGAATTATATTTCTATTCTTTTAAAAATGATACTCATGAAAATGAATGATTCATACAAAAATGAAGTCATTGTATGAGGAAGTCATGCTGTCAAAAAATGTAGTGAAAAAAGCAATTATAAAGGGTTTTATGGAAGAGTTTTCTGATTGTGGTATTTCTTAGTTTTCATGAATCTATGATTTGTTATTTTCTGAATTTTTTTTCAATATCTAATTTTGAAATTGTAATCTTGTTCTCATGTCCTTCAAAAGAGCCACCCAAACTAGAAAAGTGTTAGAACTCACAAAACTTGATTTGCATCTGGAAATGACACTTTCCATCATACTTAGAGGTGGAGCCGATTTCATCGCAGACACTAGAAAAGCAGATCTTTCTTCTCTTTGGATTTGTCTAGAATTGCAATTAATATCAGTTAATTGGCTGAGTAGGAGAAGAAACCAAATTTAATTACAATTTAGTTGTTCTTTTGGAGAAGCTACATGGATGTAGATTCTCACTGCCTTTAAGATGAAGGTCTGGACTCTGTCTCCTCACTTTGGTCACTGACTATGCTACTGGGGGTGCAGAGCCACTGTGGAAACTCCACTCGCCAAGGGGACTCCTGGGAAGGAGGAAAAGTTGGACAACCTTTGTGAACTTTTATTTATTTATTTTAAAGATTTATTTATTTATGCATACAAGAACTGGGGTATAAGCCAGAGGTGCAGGGGTGAAAGGATTCACCAGAGAGAGTGGGGTGCAGAACAGGCTGATTGACTGAAATACACTGCTGAGGTGAGCAGGAGGCCAGGCAGGAGAGGTCTGCTGCACCATATGGGTTACTCACTGGCTGGCCAGGGATGGAACTCATGCTGCAGTGACTGGAGATAGCTTGATGGCACTGTCTTTAATCCCTGCTCCACGAGGGAGGCCCTCCACTGTGAGGCTTTTAAAAGGAGCCAGGCTCATGCCCTTGCTCTTCAGTTGTGACTGCTGTGGAAGGGCCACTCTCCAGCAGGGTGGGGGGGGGTATAAGCCTCCCTGAAAGGGACCTGGGGACCTCAGCAGCAGCAGTCTCACCCCAACTTGCCAGCTCCTGTAGCTGGAACTCCACTTATAGTGGGTGACTGGACTTTCTCCCTTTCCCCTGTTAGAAAATTCTTTTTTTCCTCTTTTGCTTCCCTTTTGTTTGCATTTGTGATGGAGAGTAGCCAGACCCAGAACTAGTGAGAGAGGTTCTGACCCAATGACAATATTTAGACTCTTTGTCCAGTAACACAAGAGCACAAAAGGAGACATCATACCATATTTTAAAGTATATTGAAGTGATAAATCAAAGTGCCAAGTTGGTAAATAAAATCTATTCTGTCCTTCCACTACAATAAATGTACCTTCATAATTACAAAATTAAAATCTGTTTAAAGTTGTGGGTTTTTTTGTATGATTGGAATCTGTCAAATACTCGAAAACAAATGTATTAAATTTTTATTAAGCTTGGTTAGATGAGTGATAAAATAAATATACATACCATTCTATAAGTTACTTAGTATTTATTCCATAAGCTTTATTTTCCTTTCATTTATATCAAGAAAAATCACTTGTAATCAATGTTTCACCAAATTTTAGTTCTGTTGATAGTAAAAAAACAATGGATTAAAAAAAATTTAAAACATGTTGTCATTAAAAAGTATAAAATTAAAGCAAATGTAAATTTTAAAGCTTAATATTTGTTTTTGAAAAGTCATTTGCTTTTAAGATTTTTAGCATTATCTATTGAAATAAAAATACATATTCCTAATTAATATCAAATATTATAAATCAAAGGTGCATAAACATAGCTTAAATTCGAAATGAATTTTGAAGTTTTAATTTTATTAGCTATTAACTGACAATAAACTGTTAGTTTATTAGATTCAAAAAATTATCACAATGCTAGTGTTCATTGTTCTTGTAGTTGCCATTTGTAGTAAATCAAGTTCACATTTTTGTGCAATCTAGAATGTAACAATCTAGACCCATGTGTAAAAACTTGATTAATATAAATCCTAAAAATGTTTTTTAACCACCATGTGAAAACATTGCAAATACTTCTGTAAGTGTTGGCTTGCTTTGTAACTATAAACTGGGACTTGAAACATAAGAAAAAAAAAAACAGTTTGGCACTATTGTGAATTAACATTTCATTTGCAAGATTTATTGCATTCATACCAATTGAAAGGATTTGACAAATCAATTAATTTGTATTTTCTTTTATCTGAACTCTTTTTCCTCCAAATTCTTCCTCCACATTAAAGCAGTGTCTATCTCTGCCATCGTCATTTGGACAATCCACAAAATTTCATAGCATTTAGATGCAATGAAGTTGAGGAAATAGAACAAGAATTGGGGAAAGGAATTTTCCTGAGGCCTAAAAGTTGTTATGTATAGGAGCGGATGTTTAGGATGTCCTTTAATGACAATAAATATACTTGTCTGTGTGTTCATGATAAGTGGACTTCTCTAAAGTATAGAGCCCAGCACTGGGGTGCCTCCTCTTGTCTCTGGGAAGGAAGAACTACCTACTAGACTACCATTTTGTTGCTACTCCAAATCCCCTAGGCTTAGTGTCCTAGGGATGCTTCTCTCCATGTTTGGGGGATACAGGTAGAGAGAGTCAGGAGTGAGTGACAGGAGGTGGACCTTCCCCCATCCTCACTCTCAGGGCTCTCAAGAGAGGTGAGGAGACAATCCCTGATGTGAAGAACTGGGAAGGGTTTGGCTATCTTTTTGGGGTAGTTGTAAGAAAAACCAACAGAAACTAATATCTCAATAAATTATCCTGCCACAAGTGGTAGGAAGATAAACTTCAATTGCTACTTTCGGTCCCTGAGTCACAATGGGAGCCAGAGGGAAATCAGGTTAGGGAAATGGAAATAGCTATCAGGCGGTGCAAGTTCCACCACAGAGTCTTGCAGCTTCCTGGGCCAGCTGACAGGGGCTGGAGGTGGGGGCAGGATCAGGTGGTCTTGGGGTCTGTCAGAGAGCCCTACTCAGAAGCGTGGAGTGACAGATTTTCCCCCGGAACAGGCATTGTTAAATAGACCCAGTGACTAACCAGCCAGCTTGTATTTTAGTAAAACCATCATGAAAAAAAGAGATGTTTTGCATAAGATTGAGCAAGCATAATTACAATATGGGTTAGAAGAGGAGCAAAAAAATTAGACCCAGAGGAAAAAATATCAAAAGTAAATTGTAATTTTATGTTGTGAACTAATTGGAAGCTTTAAATGGCAATTGAAATTCTCTTTGGGCCTCGGGGAGATGAGGCGGCCTTCTTCAGGATGTTTGAATTTAATTACCAGGTGCAGCAAGAGTGGAATGGATTTTGTAAAATTACTTAAAATAATCATGTTGGGCACCAGAAATGGTTATATTTATCTAAGGGCCTTAGCACACCTTTCAAGTTAAAAGATAATTTGTATCATTGAAAATTTAGTAGAATTTTAACGCATCTACAGATGAATGAGAAAATGTTTTAAAAATATACTCTGTTCCCTGTCAAAAATTCGTTTGGATTGAAACATGTATATGGTTACCTACTTAGTAATATACGGGTAGCAAACCATTTTTATGCTCCAAAATATTTTTAAAGGATGAAAGTAATATAATAACATTGTAAAATTTTAGTAAAACAACAACAGAAATCCAGCTATAGTCTTACCAGTCTACTAGAAGAGCTCATCTTTTTATAATCCTTTATGGACATAAGGTTTTCATATTGTTACGCATTTTTGTATCATGTTCTCTTTCTGCTCATTATAAAATAAATTTTTTCTTATGCTGCTACATATCCCACATTTTAATTTAAATTTTTAATGGTTGCAGGGTATTCCTTCTAGGAGATATGCCCAAATTTACTTAACCAATGTCTGCAAGATAAAACATTTAGATTTTTTCCTAATTTTTGCTATTAAAAGTGAAAATACAAAAATGTATTCACGTGTAAAGTGCCTCTCCTTCACTTCCTGTCCTGGTTCCACACTTTGAATTATTTCTAAGAAGTAGGATTGCAGACATTTTTTGGCTCTGAAAATATATTGTTCAGTTACTTTGCAAAAAGTTTGTTTCCATGAAATAAAAATGCTACAAAGCATCAGACCAACACATCCATTGTTCTTACCAGCTTGTCTTTTTTTTCTTTCTAATTTAGTAACGGTCATCTTTTAATTTCTTTGTGAGCTAAATGATTTTGCTTATGTTTATATTTTTGCTTATGTGTATGTTTATATGATTTTTGTGTCCATGCTGTATTTAGGACTCAAAAATGATGATCTCTTATGTGAACCTAAATTCCACTGCTGATAAATTCATTATAAGCTTTCTGAAAACTTGTTAGAAGAAAGTAATTATATTACCAACTTAACTGATTGACATTTCGGTTATATTTAAATTAGAAATTGAGTGTTTCAAGCAAAGGTTACTTAATGCTGTCAGATAATTCTTTTCATGGTTACTTCTCTATCTCAAACTAATTTCCCTCAAATGTTTAAAGGATTCATAGAAGAGTTAAGCTGGGTGACAGTACTCAGGACAGTGGTGGGCAAATTGAAGAACCCTTCCTCTGAGCACACAAAAAGGGCCTAGACAAATGGAATTGTATAATGCATGTCCAGTTTGTGTGATTTCCAATCTCATTTCCAAGGGAACAGACTCTAGTCTTCTCCTGGGGTTTACAAAGTACATCAGCATATTAACAGCTCTATGAGGTCCTTTGTTAAAGAAGTCAGTTTGACAAACTACTAGACCACACTATTTCCATTTTTTGTGGGTGTGATCTTGAGAGATATTTAGGACTTTTTCTTTAAAAAGACATTAAAAAAAAAAGATTTATTTATTTATGCATACAAGAGCTGGAGTACAGGCCAGAGGTGTGGGGGGTGAGAGTATTCACCAGAAACAGAGCAGGGAACAGAACAGGCAGATTGTCCCAAGTACTCTGCTGAGGATTGCCATAGGGGAGGCAAGAGAGGTCTGCTGTGCCATGTGGGTAGCTCTCTGTCCAGGGATGGAACTCATGCTTCAGAGGCTATGGACAGCTTCATAGTCTGCATCTCAACCCCTTGTGCCACCAGGGAGGCCCCTAAAAAGAGATTTTTTTCCCCCCTCCATGACTCTGCCCCTTTCTGCTAAAACCAAATGAGTAGCAAAGGAGTGTAGGAGCCTGCAGGAATTGCTTACCTGGGCCTTTGGGGGTAGCTACAATTGCCTTGGGCCCTTCTTGTCATTAAGTGGTAAGATCTCTAGCCATGGTAGGTTGAGGATGCTCCCTGGGCAAAAAAACATCCACTGGCGCTTTAGAAGGGTGAAATAGAATCTAATTATGTTTACTGTTCATCTTATCTTTTGGCCATTTCTGTTTCTATGTGTGTCTTATGGTATAGATATGCTTATAATAAATAACAGATTAGGGGTACATGCTCAAGTTTGGATATCAATGATCAAAAATGACTAAGAATAGGTTAGGTGTGTAAAAGGAAATAGAGTCCATTCATTCATTCTTTCATTCACTCATTCATTTATTCAGATGTACCCTCTAGTGGTAGAATCTTGATTTGGTGTGCAGATAGGCAGGAGAATCTGAAGACTCAAAGCTCCTAGGGGAACTGCAGTCATGTCTCCCTTAGTTACACCCCATTTGTTCAGGCATGGCTCTTGACTTGCATGTCAATCTCATCCTGTCTCTGGAGTCCTACTCTGAACCCTGCCCACGCAGCTGAAATTATCCCACCCTAGCCCTTGTTGTGTTTGCTCTCCAGGGTGACAGATCCTATCCTTGTTGTCCTGGCACTGGCTCCAAACCTTCTGGGAAAAATTGTAGTAACTGGGAGGGGAACTTCAGAGCTTTGTTGGTACCACAAGAGATTCATGAAGCTGTATATTGATACTGAGAATGTGATAGATATGGAAAATGTCATGAAAATACATTGTTACCGTAAACCCAGCGGTGGCATGAACAAGATGTACACGTAAATGACAATGATTTTTATCTTAGAGGGACTGTGTTAGTCAGTACTTTCTGAAATTATCAGACCTACCTGGGGAATCCTGTTATTCATGACCTAGAATTTTCTTTTCACACCTTGTAAATCCCTTAAAAAACAGGCCCTACTACACTCCAAGCATTTGTTTATCTGCTTGTCTCTTTGAAGACTATGAGCCTCTCAATAATTTCATCTTTACATCCTTACCACCTGGCAGAGCACCTGGCATTTAGTGGCTATTCAGTAAGTGTTTGGGAAATAAATGAAAAGTCTAAGTAACTTTATTGATCATGTGATAAAGATGTCAAAGTTAAAGATACAAAAAATGGGGGGAAAAAAGTCAACAGTGAAGGGATGGTTACATGAATTATGACCAAGAACCATATGACAGAGTTTCATGATGTGATTAATTATGTTTTCCAAAAATGTTTACTGATGTGATATTGTATCATATTAAGCTAAAAAGCAGCAAATAAAATGCTGTGGCTTAGACACAGTATGGCATGTGTATCTTGTTGCATGCATGCCTATGCATATGGGCATAAACATCATTATGTGGATATATTAGACATTCATGACTCCCCTCTCTGTCCCACCAAGGCAAACTCCTACCCCCGGGGTGTGGCCAATCTCAGGGGTCAGATTGGAAAACCTAATGCAACCATGAAACTGTGCTGGCAGAGGAGTCACAGTTTAAAATCTTCAGGCAGATGATTTCTTATTTAGAAAGAAAAAAATTACTGTAAAGATTCACAATTGAGGACTATTTGAATGTTCTGACACTAACTTCAGGAGGGTTTTGTTGTTGTTGTTGCAGAATTGGTCCTGTTAGAGGAAGATGAGGAATGGACTAGACATATCTGAAAGGGGAGAGTGGGAGGGGAGGCTAAATTTATACTCAACATCTAGGTCATGCTGACCCACTGCGACAGGGAAGTGGAGATGGGGGCTGAGTATGAACTGTGAGTCAATCTCATAAATAGAAGTGGCGTAGGCCAGTGATTCTCAGACTTTAGTGTATTCACAAATTGCCAGGGTCTTGCTAAATGAATCTTTTGATGTGATTCAGTGTGGGGCTTGAGAGTCTATATTTCTAATAAGTTCCTAGGTGATACCTTTGCCACCAGGCCGTGGACCACTCTTTGAGAAGTGAGGGCTTCGAAGATGGATGGGGCACAAAAGGTGGAGGGATTTTTGAGGGGTCAAAAGCAGTGCAGTTTACCTTGTCCAAGCACGCACGACAAGCTGAGAGCTCCTCACAATAGAATAAATTGTTTGATCAAGTGAGAGGCTATTTGGCTAGCCAGTAGTAGTTGGGGAGCCTTGTGATGTGGTGGAAATGTGATCAAGAATGAGTTTCGCTGACATGGGTGTAAATCTCAAGGAGCTTGGTGTTTATTCTGTAGGGAATGCAAGGCTTTGAAGGATTTAAGGGTCAGCTCCTTCCTTGGCCTCTGCGCTAAGTGCCTCATTCGTGCCTGAGAAGGAGCCAGCCTTCAGCGGAAATGGCCCATTGCTGCTCTCTAGGCCAGGCTTCACGCTGCTTCCTGGCCAGAACCTCTTGCTCAGAAAGAGAAAGGTTTGAAAGGCCAGACCTCTAACTGTGGTCGGGATACACAAAGGGACATCAGTGTCCCCTTCCATAATGGGGTGAGCTTCCAGATCTGTATTATTGGTGATTACACCCTCCTCCACACTCAAAGTCCAGCATTATCTGCAACAACTTCTTAGAAACAGAATCCTCAACTTCATCTAGAACCTTCCAAATTAGAGCCTGCATTTTAACAAGATCCCCAGATGATGTGTGTGCACATTAAAGTTTGAAAGGCACTGTCTTACCTAACTTCTACTGGCATCCTCCAGTCCAGGGAAGGAATGTCAGATCATAAATTAAACAAATGCTTACATAGCCTTACTGTGGACAAGGTGTGTTCTTAGCACCTTTCAAATATTAACTCTTTTAATAACCTACTGGCCCATCACTGCATTCTTCTCTTGCCTGCTGCCTATGTTAGGGTCACCCTGCAGTGTCTTGGCAGGTAGAAGTCACCCTGTTGAGTGGAGTCCCACATAGTCTGGTCAGCTGGGAGATGACTAGAGTCTCTTTCTACAGATCAGCAAAAAATAAAGCCTAGAGTAAAAGCACCATGTCCCAAACCATTCTTTATAAGTACCTTAGAAAGTTTTCTAGGCAGTGATTGCATTTCAGAAATGGGGTTGGCAGATTGGCTCCCACCCCCTCTCCAACCTCTCTTCAGCCTCCTGAAGGAGGGGAAATTGCTGTCTTAAATCTCAGATCAGTCTGTAGGGTACATCTGTGGCAGGGGGAACCTGACCTTGTCTTTCCCCAGCTCTCAAGTTTGGGACTATGTGCTACTTAGAGTACATTTTAGAGTTTGGGCTCGGAGAAAATCTGTCCCCTTGGACCTGGGATAATTTACTTAAATTGATGTGCCTCAGTTTTGTCATCTATCAAAGAGGGATATAAAATATCTACCTTATAGATGTGTGGTAAGAATGAAGTGAATGAATATATGTGACATGTTTAGAAGCACCGAATTAATGTTACCTGTGTTATTGTGGTCCCAGCCTAGTTCTAACTCAATTTTTTCTTCTCCTTTTGTTCAGACAAGGTTGGGTTACTCTGATTTTCAATAGGATCAGAACTAAAATGGATACTCCAAATTTTGAGAAGGAGGTAGGTGAGTCTTTTAAGAGAAATGAGAAATTAAAGGCTGCATTAGTTTCCTACAACTCAGAATCATTATTACCATTCTGGATGTCTGAAATGGGTTTCAACAGACCAAAACCAAGTGTTTGGCAGGACTGAGTTCTGTCTAGGGGTTTTGGGGGAGAATTCTTTTTTTTTTGGTCTTTTCCTTTTTTTTTTTTTTTTTTTGCAGGTTACTTATAGTTCTTAGTTCATGAGCCTTTCCTCAAGATCCCACAGTCTAGCATCGAGCATCTGCCAAATTACCTTGGATCCCTTGATCTCTGCTGCAGTTTTAATCTCCTTTTTCCTGCTCTCACTTCCCCAACTCCCTCTTTCACCTAAAAAGATCATGGTGATGACATAACTGAGATTAAATAGTTAAAATACTCTAAGTCCCTAAGAGCACAAAAGAAAAAACTTACCTAGCTTTCTTAAGGAGGTTTATGTTAACAGATGAGTGATAGCAAGAACCTTAAGCTGAGGCCAGGTGGGAACTGAAAACACAAAGGAAGAAGGAGCTACCCTGAGGCAGGGCACCTTGAAAAACCTGAATCCTGGCCCTGGATTCCTATTATAAACAAAGCCGTTTCTATTGACTAGATGGATGAATCTCTACTTGGTCCTCTGGTTAACTGTTACTAGAATATGGTTATTCTTTTGATTTTTAACCCTTGTCTCCTAATTTCTTAGTTCTCTTTTTCTCTGAAAGGCTAGAAATGTTAAAATTGCCAAATAATTGTAACTCAAGGATATTACAATTAGGATTACAGTCCTGTGACAACTAGCCATGTTTCAAGTTAGCTAGAGAAAGAGTCTGCTCCTCTCTGCAACCCCAGTCCTCTGTCCCTACTTAGCAGGAAGCAGTTCCACAAGATGAACCTTCACCCGTTGCCCATCAAGAATGAGGAGCAGTATATAATCAGAGGAGGGAATTGTTGCTTGCTTGGTGACCCTACCACCTTTGTCCTTGCTGTGTTTGTCCTTGATCTGCTTCTGTTTATATTTTTTCTTGCAGACAAAACCAGAACACAGGGCAGGAACTCCAAGATCAAGGTAGAGGTAAGACAGGTTAAGCCACAACCTCATTGCCAAGGTAAAAAACACCACACCTACCAGCACCATGACAGATCCAGCCAAGACCAAACTTGGAAGAAAAAGGAGCCTGCATGCAGTTCCCAGAAACCCCTGCCTATTTCTCTGAAATCCTGACACAGGCCCTTCAGCCTCTCCCCTTCCCTTGTCTCCCCCATACTAGTAGTCTCCCATGTCCTCGGGCTAACAGTGCCTGATTAAATCTCACTTCCTTTCATCAACTCTTGTCTTAGGCTTTGGCTTTTCAGCAGTAAGTAGCCAGACAGCACCCCCTCCCCAATCATCTCACGGTCATTAACTTAATTACAGCTGCAAAGTCTTTTACCATATACCATAACAGTCATCAATTCTAAGGATTAGAACATGAACACTTTTGGGAAGGGGACATTATTCTGCCTGCCACAAAGGCCAAAGAGATTCAGTAGTAGTTTGCCCAATAAATGAACAGAGGTTGGGAGTGATGGGGTCACTTCTCTAGTGCAGGGCTGGTGCTAGAACTTGTGTCTGATTGCAAAGTCCATTCTTTTCTCACCACACCATGACTTATTCAGAGCAAATAGAGCTCAGAAGGCACATCCGTTCAGAAGACTAGCATCCTCAGTGGAAAACATCTTCGCAAATATTCCTGGAAGTTTTCTTCAGTGGATGCTGGCCAAAATAGAAACTTGCAGTAGCCTTTGGAGTCTTATTACCCAGCGTGGGCGAGGGATGTGGGAGCCACTTGAGGAGGAAATCTGTTTGCTATTCTCTCCTCCTTGAACTTCATCTTAGATCTCCATGGTTTCCAAGGCAACACAGCCCAGAAACTGTCCTGCATTACCTGGCCCTGCCTGATGCCCGGCCCCAGGTAAAATCTTTTCAGATAATGGGTGAGAGCATCTTATAGGCTGCAGAACACTCCAGAAAATCAATTCTACACCTGTGGCAGCAAAGCTTTTGGCATTAGGAATACTGGAAGAGTTCATGAATAATGGAGATCACACTAAATGGCAGGAGAAAGAGAAACATAGTTCGGTGAAAGTGCAGTTTTGTTAGCACAGCTCTCAGAAATGGAACATTTGAGAGCACAGACTTGGGAGAAGACCATCCCTGATGGAATTACGGCCAAGGTAGAAATCCAAGAAGGGGCTTGCTGAAGGCCGTCTTGTATTGGTGAGGAGCAGGGCTCCATCCACAGGATCCTGGAGCATCCCTGTGTGGCTTCTGCTGGAAGATGTGCTGAGAGATATCAGTGAGCAAATGGGTTTGTGTGGCAAATGATATAGAAGAAAACTTTGCTTAATATGAGAAAGAGTTTTCCAGCAACTAGAGCTTCCCAAAGATGCAACAGGCTACTGTAGAGAACAGTGACCTCCCTGTCTTTAGAATTATTTAAGAAGAGGTCTCTAGGGCCCATGGGAAAACAGTTTTCTCAGAGTTTCTCAGACTCTTTTTTGCCATGACCTTCCAGCACAGGTGGCCTAGTAGGTAACATGGAGCCTTGAAATGTAGTCTATATGTGCAGAAAGCAGTGAATAATAATGCAATTTTGACGTATAGTTTGCTTGCACAAACATATTTCTATAAAGTAGGCCTAAACTTGGCCTTGTGCCAGTTTTGTCTATAAATCTTATAAAAGCAAATAGAGCTCTTCCGGGTGGCCTCTCAAGGCTTCTCATGGCCTCTCAGTGGCCACTCACAGGACTCAGAGCCACTATTGTGGCCAGAGAACAGAGGGGCTGTCACTACCCATGTATCCTAAAGACTCGTTCCTACTCCCCACATATGGGTTTTGTGGTCTGCTTTCTCATCTGCCACCATTGAGACCTGGGTAAGCTTGTAGCTGAGGCCCCATGAAGTCATATAGATATCTATTAAAAAGCCTAAGGAAGGGGCCTCCCTGGTAGTGCAGGCGGTTGAACACAGTGCTGTGAAGTTGTCCACAGCCTCTGCAGTGCAGGTTCAATCCCAGCTGTCTGGGGAGATTCCCACATGGCACGGCAGACCTCTCCTGTCTCGCCCACTGCTCCCCTCAGCAGTGTATTTCAGTGGGTCTGCCTGTTCTGTTTCCTGCTCTGTCTCTGGTGAATCCTCTCACCCTCCCGTACAACTTGCCTGTACCCCACCCCAATTCTTGTATGCCATTGACTACAATCTCCTAGTGAGTTTACACTGATGCCTCCTGAGAAACTAGTGGTTGATTCACATCCTGTCTAAGGCCCCTTCTAGCCTCTTAATTTTCAAATTTGCTGCTAAGACACTTGACGGAAGGAAATAGGTTTTCTTTTCTCTCTCTCTTTTTTAAAAGACTTATTTATTCATACAAGAACAGGGTACAGGCCAGAAGTGTGAGGGTAAGAGGATTCACCAGAGACAGAATGGGGAACACAACAGGCGGACTGAATGAAATACACTGCTGAGGGGAGCAGCGGGCGAGACAGGAGAGGTCTGCTGTGCCATGTGGGTCGCTGCCCGACTGGGGATTGAACTCGTGCTGGAGTGGCTGCGGAAAGCATCATAGGTTGTATCTTAACCCCTGTGCCACCAGGGAGGCCTCAGGAAATAGGTTTTCTGTGTCATTGTTATCTTTCCCAAAGAGGTGTCTTCTAATCAGGGGTTACCGGAGAAATACTGTATCCAGTTGGACTCCTGCTTCTGCAGTGAACAAAGATGCTGTCATAGAGCCATGTCTGCCAGACTTAGGGTGGATCCATTACCTGTACCTGCACATTAGGACACTTGTGAACTTTGGACGCCTTCAGAATCTCATCACAGGTTAAACTTTAGCCAACTAGCGATGTGGAAATGGGATGCACATTTCACTCAGAGGACACTGAACCTAACCCGAGACACTGTCCTCATAGTGATAATAGGGCTTTGTAGGGGTGAGGGAGTTTACAGATATGGACTCAAGTAGAGAACAGGAGGGTTCTTAGTAGTAAGGGAATTATGGTGGATAGCATTTAGAATTAGCCAAAACAATCAAAAAACTCATGCCATTGGCAGCAACATGGATGGAGCTGGAAGGGATTATGCTCAGTGAAATAAGTCAGAACGGGGGCCTCCCTGCTGGTGCAGGCGGTTGAGTGCTGCACTGTGAAGCTGTCTGCAGCCTCTGCAGTGGGGGTTCTATCCCTGCCGGCCGGCGAGAATCCCACATGGCGCGGCAGACCTCTGCTGTCTTGTCCATTGCTCCCCTCAGCAGTGTGTTTCAGTAGACCTGCCTATTCTGCTCCCTGCTCTGTCTCTGATGAATCCTCTCACCCTCCCGTGCATCTGGCCTGTACCCCGGTTCTTGTATAAATAAATAAATCTTAAAAAAAAGAAAGAAGTCAGAAGGAAAAAGAAAAATATCAATGGTTTCACTTATAGGAGAGCAACATTGGAAAGCCATACAAGGGATCAGAAAAAAAAAAGACTAACTAGCAGGCAAACTATAAATCGGAGACATTCAGCAGAAGAGGAGGAGGAAGAAGGGTCAAAACAGGGGAGGGAAGCGCACAAGAGACTATGGTGGCAGTTCACAAGACTATGGTGTCTCGGTAGTGGTGGTAATTTTATGGGGCCTACACCCGAGGAGAGAAATAAAACATTGTACAAAAATGAGCAATAATGTAAAAAATAAATAAATTAAAATTTCAAAAAGTGGAAAAAAAATAGATTTAACTGAGAGAAAGACCAAAGAAACTAGCCTTATACTTGGTAGCTCACAATGAATCTCTGTGGACTGTGTAAGTCACATTTTCTCTCCCTTAGGGTCCTCATAAATTTTTATATAGTTGAAAGTATCAGTTGTTTCTTTTATTTCCTACAGATTTGAATCAGTCATAAATGTCCCATTCTCAAGAAATTTATCCACAGTTTTGGAATAGTTCTATGATTATATTTGTTTGACTTTACATTGAGATCGCTAAAATTAGAAGTGATATGGAATTATGGATATATTTTATTTTTCTTTTCAAGTAACTACCCAAGTGTCTCAACATTTGTTAAATATTTCATCTCTTCTCCAGTCATGTGAAGTACAACTTTAATCATAGGAAAAATGGACTCTACATATTCATTTCTATAATTTCTATTTTATTTTTGTCAATACTTAACACTGTCATTAGCTTTAATTGTAAATCTCAGTAGATATTTTAATACAAATAGGATCTCCGTCTCCTTTTATTTTCTCCTTGTTTTTTGGGTTTCATGCACTTTTAGTCTGTTTGGTCTGCTATAACAAAAATACCATAGATTGGGTGGCTTATAAAGTATAAAGAAAAGAAATTTATTTCTTACAGTTTTGTAAGCTGAGAAGTCTAAGATTAGGGAACAACATATCTGGTATCTGGTGAGGGCTGGCTTCTTGGTTCTTAACTGATTGTCTTTCATGTGGTAGAAGGGGTGAGGAAACTCTCATGTCTCTTTTTTATGGGTACTCATCCCATTCATGAAGTCTCCCCCCTTGTCCTAATCACTTCCCAAACGTCTTCCCCCCATTACTATCACATTGGGTGTTAGGTTTCAATATGAAGAATGTATGTGTATATTGGGGAGGGAGGCATATTCCTTCCATAACACATGATTATTATTCTCTCTAGAATAATCTATTTAACTCCAATCAATCAATCAACAAATTTAAGGTACAAATAAAATAAGTGAATAAGTACTAAAGTTAATTCAAATCCCTGCTCTCATTCTAAGTGTGCAAACTTGTGTTGCCACCAAACCAGGACCTCAGAGAACCCAGACACAAATGGCTAAGAGAGTTAATTCTAGGACCTCAAAATACCAGGAAACAAAGGGTTAAGGGTTTTCATTACTGACTCCAGCAGGGCTGTTAGAATGCTTCACTGATTTACTCCAAAGCAATATTGTTTAACCAAGCCATGTATTTCTTTCTAAATATCTAGATTTTAACTACCCCTATCTAGTTTGAGCAGCTCAAACCAGGTGGCTGGAACTTGGAACTGTCATATGAACCAATAGATATTGGGGTATAGGAGGTTGGCTCTGCTCTCTACCAGGAGGTTTCAAATCAGTCTCACTGTGGGGGGTGAGAGGACTCACCAGAGACAGAGTGGGGAACAGAACAGGCAGACTGACAAAATACACTGCTGAGGGGAGCAGCGGGCGAGTCAGGAGAGGTCTGCTTCGCCATGAGGGTTTCTCTCTGGCCGACTGGGGATTGAACTCGTGCTGCAGAGGCTGTGGATTGCTTCATAGTGTGGTGCTTAACCCCTTGCACCACCATTGAGGCCCCATAAATTGCATCTTAACCCCTTGCACCACCAGGGAGGCCCTGAGCTGATTGGTTCTAAATGGTCCAATTAGCCACAGGATTGAAAAATGGTCCAATCAGACTTGTGAGTGGGGCACCCTGAAAGAGAATATAAGTCAAGGTCAGAGGGAGCTGAGGGAGGTACAGTTCCCGCCTTTGAAGAAAAACAGCTGGTTCCAGCCTCCAAAGAAAGGAGAGATGTTTCCATTCTCTGAAGAAAGAAGGGGAAGACTCCTTTCCTGGCCTTCGAAGAAAGGATAAAAGAAGCAACCAGCAACAGATATCTGAGGAGGGAAGAGAAGCAAAAGACCTCTGTCAGAGACTGGTCCTCCAGTTCTATCTCTGATGTTGCCTGAAAGGAGCACCAAAGGCCCCAGTCCTGGTGCCTCAAAGAACTGTTTGTTGTTGGTATAACAGCAACTCAAAAAGAGCTGTTAACCCTTGGTGTCTCTGATACTGCCTCTGGGGGACAGGTAGTGACCATCACTACCAGCTAGTGCTGTTCAGCACTCCTAGTGACTACTGGCAACCATCACTGACACTGTTTGGGTGAGAGAGCTGCCACTTGTGGCTACAGTAAGCTCTTTGTTTCCCCTGTTTGTAAAATAAACCCCATGGTTGTTTATGGAGCCTGAGGTCTCTTGTGTGTGCAGGTAAGAACCCACAGACAGTGACCTGTCCTCTTATTGGGCACTGTACTTCATTCAGCTATAACCTTAGTGTGGGTATTGTATTGCTATAGCTCTTGGTTTTGGTTTTTGGTCTTTTGGCTTTTGGGGGCATTTTTTGGGCGGTTCTCTTGTCTTAGAGCCTGGGCAGGTGGATATGCCATTCCTGCCTATTCCGGTCTCCCTTCCTACCACCGTCCTCCTGCCCTACTGACCACCCCTGTTTCAGGGTCAAATGCCTAGTAATCCTGAATTTCAGGCTTTCCTAGTGAGCTGGTTAGAGACCTTGGCTAGATCCTTCCACCAAATGAGTGCCTCCAATTGCTTCTCAAACCCAGACTTTACCCCCTATCTGGGGGGAGTGTTGGGAGCACTCACAGCTGGATTCAGGGAGGACTATCACCTGCTTACTTGCCCATTGTTGGCAGAGAAAAGGCACAGGAGAGAATAACAGCTGAAGTCCTGGCCTAGGTATTCTCTCAGTGCAAGGAATACAAAGTTCTGGCCTTTCCTGCACTTTCTTGAGGAAGAGAGAGACTGAGAAATCCTGTCCAGTGTCAAACCTCATTAGCCGGACTGATTACTGCACTGTGGGGAAGGAGCCAACTGGGGTTCAGAGAAGCTCTGAAAGAATTGCCATAAGACTCCACCTTCAAGGAGAGGGGTGTGAGCATGGCTGTAATATGGACAGGGGGCTGAAGGTTCCCTTCTGAAATGGTTGTGCCTGTAGTAATGAAAACAACTACAGGCATACTTTGGAGAAACTGTGGGTTCAGTTTCATAGCTGTTAAGTTCAGTTCAGTTTCACAGCTGCTATAAAGCAAATATTGTAATAAAATGAGTCACCCAAAAATATTTTGGTTTCCCAATACATATGAAAGCTATATTTACACTCCGCTGTCGTTTATTAAGTGTGCAAAAATACCATGTCTAAAGAAAAACAACAAATTGTATACCTTAATTAAATGTGGCACAGAAACTCAAAATAAGTACACACTCAGAAAAATGACATCTTTGGACTGGCTAGACACAGGATGGCCACAAACCTTCAGGTTGTAAAAAATCACAATGTCTGCAAAGTGTAATAAGATGGTAAGCCTTTACATTTTTGTGAAGCAATGAGCTCAAGGTATTTCTAAGCCTTGAGCATGGATAACTCTAGGAAACTTGCTGGATGAAAACCCTTTCAGATACTTACCTCAAACATCATCTGCCAAGTTTCCATTCACCTTAAATGATCTGAATATCAGTTTTTGTGAAAGCCAAGTGCAGAATATAACATTATAGTGCCAGATGCCCAGGAATACATATAAGTTAGTGATTCTGATAAAAAACAGATGCCTCTTTTTGGAAAGGTTATCCAAGGGGAAGGGGTTGTGTTTTCTTTCACAGCACTGCTTCCTTTAGCCACCATCACTGCTTTTTCTGCCTTTTTTTTTTTTTTTAAAGATTTATTTATTTATTTATACAAGCGCTGGGTACAGTCAGAAGCACAGGAGGGTGGGAGAATTCACCAGAGCCAGAGCGGGGAGCAGATCAGGCAGAAGGACTGAAGTACACTGCTGAGGGGAGCAGCGGGCAGCAGGAGAGGTCTGCGTGCCATGTGGGACCCTCGCCAGGTGGCCGGGGATCGAATTGGCACTGCAGAGGCTGCGGGCAGCTTCACAGCCCAAAGATCAACCGCTGCGCCACCGGGGAGGCCCACCATCACTGCTTTTTAACTGGTATCCCTTCTAGCTGTTTCTTCCCATGCCACTCCTGTGCGCACATCCTGCCTCCTTAGACTCAGAGAGAAAGGAGCAACCAGGAGATGACTGGGGTTGCAGCCTGGTCAGCTATTGTCCAGCTGTGGACAGCTGGTTCAAAGACAACCATCAGTTTACCTAGAAATCATCAAAAAACTATTTTCAAAGGAGCCATGTGAGAGATTCAATTGCTGCTTCTTTGCTCTGGTGGTAAAATAGACTAGTGAGTTGCAATATGTGTAATTATAGAACTCTAAGAATGAATTATTTTCAACTCTAAGCTGAGATGGCTACTTCTAGTTGCTGCAGGATCTTTCTGAGCCTCCTCAAAAAATATGCAAGTGGATAGAAACCCAAAGAGGTCTATGTGGTTGGACATCCAATAAAAATGAGGATTGCTTTCTAATTTCTGGTCCCAGTACAGATTCTTGAATTGAAAAGTGTTCTGGCATATAGTTGGAGAAAGAGCGTCTGATCACTGAGTGAACAGAATGTTCACAGATCCCTGGACTGGAATACACTTAGTCTATTAGGTGTTTGCCATGTGGGCCTGGGGCATCCCAGGAAGGGGAGGACCACAGGGGAGGTAGCATGAGAGTCAGGGGAAAAATCATAGCCTCAGCTTCTGTGTATATTAGCACACTTAAGACACACCAAAAAAAGTTTGCTTTAAAAACACACAGATCTCTTGATATTACTCTTTTGGTAATTACTCTTTTGGTAATTTGATATTACTCTTTATTTACTTTTGGCCTCTCTGGTTCTTCCATTAAAAAGAATATTACTCTGCTGCTATTGTGTTTTAAAACTTTATTTATTTTTAAAAGATTTATTAATTTTTTTATGCAAGAACCGGGTACAGGCCAGATGGGCTGGAGCAGGAGAGGATTCACCAGAGACAGAGCGGGGAACAGAACAGGCAGACTGATGAAGTACACTGCTGAGAGGAGCAGCAGGCGAGACAGGAGAGGTCTGCTTCACCATATGGGACACTTGCTGGCCAGCCGGGATCGAACCGGTGCTGCAGAGGCTGCAGACAGCTTCACAGCGTGGCGCTCAACTGCCTGTGCCACCTGGGGAGGCCCCTGATTTATTTTTAAAATCCAAATCTATCTTTTGCATACAATTGACCCCTAATACCTGACCCACTCTTTCCCTCCCTTCCCTTCTGGTCATAGCTAATTTAGTCTGATGTGCAATTGTTATTTATAAAGAAATGTTTTATTTTGCACTTTCACTAACCCAGTTAGTGAAAACTCTCCTCTTTGGAGAGTTTGTGTGAGAATTATGACAGGGCATGGTCTTTACAGGGGTGGTTTCTTATCTGGAAGAACCAGCAGGAAGTCATCAGACACTTGAAGTTGCTGAAACATGCTGACTTCCCCACTTGAGAGGTAATCATTTTAATGACCACAAGCTTATGCGAGCTGGGTGGAGCTCCTGATGGTCAAGTGAGGGGGGTAGTTAATGCCACAATCAGGCAAGAAAGGTCAGAGCGGTCCTGGCAATTACTTGCCATGCAAAAGAAGATGTCATATAGCAAAGTAAGTTGTGGCTGAGTTTTTTTTTCCTTGCTCCAATCCTTGGCCCCACATCAGGAACGCTTTTTTTTTTTTTTTTTTAAGATTTATTTATTTATACATTCAAGAACTGGAGTACAGGTAGAGGTGTGGGGGCTGAGAGGATTCACCAGAGACAGAGCGGGGAGCAGAACAGGCAGATTGACTGAAATACACTGCTGAGGGGAGCAGCGGGTGAGACAGGAGAGGTCTGCTGTGCCTGGAGCTCCTTTTCTCCCTTTGGGCATAGAGTACCCTGCATTATTTCCTTTTTCTACCTCTCCCAATCAAAAGCCAGCTCTGAAACACCCCAAAGTCTTATTCCAAGGTATTGTGGCAGGTAGGGCAGCAACATTATCTCCTATTCCTTGTGTTTTTACAAGTTGACCTTGATATTCCTCTTATTGAGAGGTGGAGTCTGCGTTCTCTTCCCTTGAACTTGAATGAGTCCTTTTGATTGCCTCAGTGAGTATGGTAGAATTGACAACCTGTGACTGGCTCAGATATATGCTATGTATTTCCACATTTTTCTCTCTGGGGACAGTCATTCTTGGAATTCAGCTGCCATTCTGTAGGAAAGTCCCAACAAAGGCAGGCTGATAGAGCCTAAGGGGAGACCCAAAGTAGGTTTTCCAGGCAACAGCCCTACTGAGGTCTCAACTAAGAGTCAGCAAACCACTGAATATGTGGTTAATGATGATTTCCATTCCTAGCTATTTAGTAAGCTCTGACCTCTAAGTCTTAGCTGACGTCCCAGAGTAGAGACAAGCTGGCCTTGCTGTGTGTCTCCAAATTTCTGATTGTAGGGGCAGGAATGACACAGGGCAGGATCTCTATAACTGGGTGAAGATGGGTGAAGGAGAGAGTCCTGGAGCCCTCAGTGGCTTTTGCAAGCTTTTATTGGAATTTACCAGGTACACAGCAGGCATGGGTGTGGTGTGGCCAGGAGGCTGGCAGGCCTCCCAGCCCCTGGTGAACCTTCATTCTTTCTGAGCTCTCGGGCATTCTCTCGTGGTCTCTGTTTCTCTTTCACTCTCTTCTGCTTCTGCTGTTCCGTTCTGCTCTGCTGGCGTCCCTGTGACGCTGCCCTTATAAGCCCAGTCTTAGCCCAGGCGTACCCACCTATGTATGCCCACACCTTACTCCAGGTGCCCGCCATCAGGCATGCATTCAGGACCACAGGGATCCAGTATCAACCCTAATGGCGGGAGGGCAGAAACGCCTGATACTTTACTTACCCTACACTGACTTGAATTTAATTCAATTCTCTACTCACATAACGCCCCCTCAGAGAGATGTCCTTGACCACTTTTGCTTAAAATTATTTTCTTGACTATTTTCCAATCACTTCCTTTTTTGCTTCATAATTACCAATAAATGACATATTTCTTGGTATTTATTGCATATCTCCCATAATGGAACACAAATTTCATAATGATAGGGACACTGGTACATATGAATATGCCCACATAGATTAGACGGTGTAGGGTAAGTGAAATGCTCAGGCTTTTATGCTGCTGGCCTCTGTGGCTGTCACCCGCGCCTTGAATGCAGAAGGTGCCTGGGAGTGTGGGCATGGGGCACGCATGCCTGATGGTGGACACCTGGAGGGTGGTGTGGGCATGCGTAAGTGGGCACACCTGTGCCTGGAAGCGGAGGCTATAAGGGCAGCATCACGCAGAGGATAGCTGTGATGGAGAATGGCTATGAGAGGAAGAGACCACGAGAGAACTCCAGAGAGAGCCCAAGGAGAAAAGTGGACAGATTCTCTGGGGGGCTGGGGTCTTGCCAGCTTCTTGGCCCCTCAGACCTTCTGCTCAACCTGTGCTTGTTGCCAAAACAGGTGGGTATCTGTACAATAAAAACTTGTGGAATGAATAAAACTATGCTAATGAAGTCTGATGTTCCCCTCCCAGAGTCATGTTGGACACTATTAAACAATGCTAGCACTCTTTGCCCTAGACTATGCCTCATAGTAACTCACAATCTACTCATGTACTGCTGATTTGAGTTAGCAGATGGGATGAAACTTGTTTTCCACACCTAGTCCATAACATAAATATTGATATACTTATTTATTGTCTTATTGTTGTGATCATTTGGGGGTATCCAACCAGATGCTGGATGCTCTCTGGGACCATAGACTGTTGACTATTTTTGGTACATAGTAGATATTCAAGAAATCTTAGATGAATTGAAATAATTTGTAATAATCTTCATATCAAAACTTTGGCAAAGTAGAAGGAGGACTAAATCAATATATGATTATGAGACTTTCCAATATAAGAAGTGGATAAATTGTGCCACACAAATAAAAGAAATTTCCAAGACTAAATACAGAGAAAATTACTTCCTGGCAAAATAAAGTAGATGAGAAATTCAATTCTGTTGCCAGAGATCTGGGGTTACAGGTGTTCATTGTGAACCACTGAAGGATTTGACAATTATATTTACATATTTATATAAATTTATATTTATATAAAGTATATATAAATAAAAATAAATATACATATAAAGTGTATATATATTTATAGATATACTTTATATAAATATACATTTATATTTATATAGCTATATAAATTTATATAGCTTTATATATAAAATCTATTTATTTATATTTATATATTTAAATATATTTTATATATTTTATATATTATATTATATATATTTTATATTATATTATATATTATTATATTATTATATTATATATATAATATAATATTATATTATATTATATTATATTATTATATATAATATTATTATATTATATATATTATATTATATATTTAAAATATATTATATATATTTTATATATTTTATATATTTAAATATATAAAGCTTCCAGATCATTTATATCATCTGATTGCATATGATTTGATATTTGTCAAATGGAATTTCTACAGGACAAGGCCTAGAAGGAGGGATGAGGCTTGGGGTGAGGGAGATGGTTGCATGGGAAAGTGACAGCTGTAAAGTGGTCCTCCAGACTTGAAGGGACCTCTTTTAACAGACTTTGCTGAGAATCAGTGATCCTTTTTAGGAGAAATGAAATCGGGAATTCTGGAATTATCTTTTTTTTTTTTAAAATCTCTTATTGGGGTAAATTTTTTTTTAAAGATTTATTTATTTATTTATACAAGCACTGGGTACAGTCAGAAGCGCGGGAGGGTGAGAGAATTCACCAGAGCCAGAGCGGGAAGCAGAACCTGCAGACTGACGTACACTGCTGAGGGGAGCAGCGGGTGGCAGGAGAGGTCTGCGCCATGTGGGACCATTGCCTGGCGGCCAGGGATCGAACTGGCGTTGCAGAGGCTGCGGGCAGCTTCGCAACTCCGGGCTCAACTGCTGCGTCACTGGGGAGGCCCTGGAATTATCTTTAATCTGGAAGGCCTTGATTCCATGGGTGGATTTTGGGTCAAGACACAAAATAGAAGCACGCTTTCATGGCTATTATCTGAGGACCTTACTTTTACCAAATATTTTTTAAGACAGGAGAGATCGATCTCAATAGGTGTGAATGCAATCATTTCTGCTTTAGGACATTCATGGTTGAGAAGAACATCCCCACTGAAACTGAGAAATGAATGCTGTTCTTGGAAAGAGCTAGTTTCAACAAAGATTACCATCACATATGGAGACTTCATCCACCCTATTAGGAGTATATCCATCACTCAGAAACAACCCAAACTGTGAAAACAAAAAACAATAGCACTGAAAATGGATTAAAGAACTAGACATAAGACCTGAAACCATAAAATATATAGAAGGAACTATAGGCGAAACACTACGTGATTTGCACATCAAAGACATCTTTACAGACACATCACCCAAAGCAGTGATAGTGAAGGCAAAAATAAACAGCTGGGACTACATCAAATTAAAGAGCTTCTGCACAGCAAAAGAGACAATAACAAAAACAAAGAGAAACCCCACCAACTGGGAGAACATTTTTGCACCCAACACTAATGATAAAGGACTGATCACAAAAATCTGCAAAGAGCTGATGAGACTCAACAACAACAAAGAAAATAATCCAGTCAAAAAATGGGCAGAAGAGCTAAAAAGAAACTTCTCTGAAGAGGAAATGCAAATGGCCAACAGGCATATGAAAAAATGTTCAACATCACTTGTCATCAGGGAAATGCAAATCAAAACTACCATGAGATACCATCTTACACCAGTGAGAATGGCACATATTAAAAAAACTAGCAACAACAAATGTTGGCGAGGGTGTGGAGAAAAAGGAACTCTTCTGCACTGTTGGTGGGAGTGCAAACTGGTCCAACCACTATGGAGAGCTGTGTGGAGATTTCTGGACCTACTAAACATAGAGCTTCCATATGATCCAGCAATTCCACTCCTAGGTATTTACCCAAAGGACACAGAAACATCCATTCCAAAGAACACCTGCACCCCTATGTTTATAGCAGCACTATTTACAATAGCTAAGCTTTGGAAACAGCCCAAATGCCCAAAAATAGATGACTGGATCAAGAAGATGTGGTACATATACACCATGGAATATTACTCAGCATTCAAAAAAGATAAACACATGCAATTTGCAGCAACATGGATGGCGCTGGAAGGGATCATGCTCAGCGAAATAAGCCAAAAAGAAAAAGAAAAATACCGGATGGTCTCACTCATAACAGGAATCTAGAAAACTTAAATAAGGGACCAGGAAAATGAATAACTTTAAGAAAGTGAAAATCAAAATCAACAAAAAACTATGAACCAGAGACACTTTTAGGGGGGCGGGGGCGGGAGGGGAGGGATTGGGGTCAGAATGGGGGGGCTGCAATTGTATGGGGAATATAACAATAAAATTTATTATTTAAAAAAAAAATAAAGCGTAACTAGGAAAAATCAGTAAAAAAAAAAAAAGCAATAGCACTGGAATGACGTCAGATATTTATTTCCTTTCACTCTCTCTCGGCAGGTTGAGAAAAGATGTACATATCAATAAAATCACTCTCTTCCCCATAGAATTGTGTAAATCAAACTTAACAAATGATCTAAGGGCAGACATCACCCTCTAGCTGCTACTGGCAGGTTTCTTAGCATTTGGGCAGTCGGGAGCTCCACTGATTTATTAAAACTAGGAGTCAGGTCTAGATCCTAATGCTTCGACTCTGAGCGACTATTTCAGGTCCTTGGGTAGGCTCAGTAAAAGTCAGTCAGTAGGGCCTCCCCGGTGGCGCAGCGGTTGAGCACTGGATTGCGAAGCTGCCCGCAGCCTCTGTGGCGCTGGTTCGATCCCCGGCTGCTCCCCGGCCACTGGAGGAGGGTCCCACATGGCGCGCAGACCTCTCCTGCCGCCCGCTGCTCCCCTCAGCAGTGTACTTCAGTCCTTCTGCCTGCTCTGCTCCCCGCTCTGGCTCTGGTGAATTCTCTCACCCTCCCGCGCTTCTGACTGTACCCAGTGCATGTATAAACAAAACAAACAAACAAATAAATAAATAAATAAAGCATGCCTCTATAAAAAAAAAAAAAAAAAAAAAAGTCAGTCAGTAGATACCATGGAAACCAAGCAGTTCATATTGAATACAAATTTTAAATCTTCAGATTTTGATCATTTATTTCTCCTAGACTGATTGCGTGTGTGTGTGTGTGTGTGTGTGTGTGTGTGTGAAGGTAGTGGGGGTATCATGGAAGAATAAGAATTGCCATTTGGGTCTTTTCCAGAAGATGCTATAAGACTATAAAATGCTATGTGAAAGAAATTTGTTTAGATTCAAGTAATGATTATTAAATTTGTTTTGCACAATTCAGGGAAATTTCAATGATGCCCTTTCAAATAAGGTCTTGTGTATATTTGGGGGAGAATGATTATGTTGGCAGTCCTATAATTTTAGCAAGTTCATAAAGGTGAATTTATTTTTTGATGTTCTTCAAATTGATTTTAGAAGGCTTTTGACACAGAAGCAAAAGAGAATGCAATGTTTTTCATCCACATTGTATTTTTTTAAATCCATATTGCTTATCTCAGGTGTTCTTCAGAATTTCCAAGGAGTGCTTCCATCAACCCATGCTCTCCCCATATGCCCCTGGGTCCATTTTACTTTTTGAGTGTCCCTCCCCATCTCTGTGTTCTGCTTACCTTTAATAGCCTACACCTATGGTTCTTGTTGGAGGAGTTCCTGCAGGCCACTGAGTCATTTCTCACAACTTTCCAATGTCTGAAAGTCAGAATTATCCAAACTCATTGTGCTCCTCTTTTTTTTTTTTTTTGGGGACCCTCGCCGGCGGCCAGGGAATGAACTGGCACTGCAGAGGCTGCGGGCAGCCTTGCAGCCCAGCGTTCAACCGCTGTGCCACCAGGGGAGGCCCCTTTGTGCTCCTTTTGATTTTCTTCTCTTGGTATTCAACATGCTTAGAACATGAATTCATTTACTGAGTGCTCACTATGTGCCAGGCACTGTGCTGGTACTTTTACCTAAATCATCTAATTTACCCTGCACCAAAAACTCAATGAAACACATTCTCATTTTTCACATGATCACAGCATTTACAGAGGTAGTGTATCTTTCCACATAATGGTTATATTTGACATTACAGGGGCATTATCACTCCAATAGGGACTGCCAGGAATCAGCAAGTCAAAAATGATGTTTCTTTTATCGGATGGGGAAGAAACAAGACAGCAAAAGCCCAAACTTTGGTTGGTAGTTAAGCAGAGATGAATCAAGGGTTGTCCTCATTGATTGTCTGAAAAATCTAGTCATTCCTGTTTTTGGAATTGTGAATGCATTCACACTCAAAGAATTTACATTCTTCTCCTATGGAGCCACATTTGATTATCACCTTTTTAATCTACTTTCTACTGGAAGTCCATGTCACTCAGATATTCTGTTCCTAGAGAAATGGTGAGCAATAGGAGTGAGTTGCTGGCAAGTGACTTCACATCTCTTACTGTTGTTTCTAGCACTTTCATGTCTCTGGATGTGCAAATGTATGATTGATTGATTTCCACCCAAGCATTATCTTCAAAGTTATTTCCATATTTTGTAGACAATAATCTGTAAATATCTAATGAGGCACCTGCACAGGAACCCAGTGAAAAAACATGCATTTGAACCGTGTAAATAAAAATACCCAAGTTGGTGGCACTGTCAATATAGAGTGAACTTTTCAAATACAGCCAAAGGGAATAGCATTGCTTCTCTACAACGTCACAGGCGTTGCCACACCAGTACCTTCTTTTCATGTTGAACGTATAACCTGCCTCCTACTTGCAAATTCAAGGGAGCAAAGTCTTTATCTGAAAATAGTCATGAGATACAGAGCAATCCCATAAATTAGTACTTTGGAAGAAATTCAGAATTATTAGTTCAATTTCCACAACTTTTCTTTTGAAAATTTCTTTTTTTTTTTTTTTTTGGTTTATTTTTATTTATTTATTTATACAAGCACTGGGTACAGTCAGAAGCGCAGGAGGGTGAGAGAATTCACCAGAGCCAGAGCGGGGAGCAGAGCAGGCTGAAGGACCGAGGTACACTGCTGAGGGGAGCAGCAGGCGGCAGGAGAGGTCTGCATGCCATGTGGGACCCTCCTCTGGTGGCCGGGGAGCAGCCGGGGATCGAACTGGCGCTGCAGAGGCTGCGGGCAGCTTCGCAACCCGGTGCTCAACTGCTGCGCCACCGGGGAGGCCCTCTTTTGAAAATTTCTTAGTCTTTTCTCTTCCCTTCTTTTATCCCTCTCTCCCTCCTTCCCTCCTTCCATCTCTCTGTTTTTTCTTTTTGCTTTGATATGCTGTTTCTTGATTATTTACACATACACATACATAATACAAATAAATTCTCCATGGCTAACTTTTAACTTTACATCTTTTAGGCAATAGTCACATTTTTCTGCTTGTCCACCAGCATCTAATTAGGGTATTCATTTAAGAAATACCAAATATACATATATCTATTTTTACAATTCAAGGAAAACCCTGGTAAATATTTAGCTTTCAGGAAAGCAATCTAAATTCATTTCAGAAATGCTGCACTTGTAAAATAGTTTCCAAACTCAGGATTCACTTGGGTTTTCCTTCCTCTAACTAATAGAATTCATTTTTTTAGCTAATGTTATGGTGGTGAAAAACTAATTTTGATGAAAAACATAGAAGGGAAGAAAGTGTGAAATTTTATTTTAAAAGATTGTGTTCTAGGGCCTCCCCTGGTGGAGCAGCAGTTGAGCACTGGGCTGCAAGGCTGCGCCCGCAGCCTATGCAGCACCGGTTTGTTCCCTGGCCGCTGGCGAGGGTACCAAAAAAAAAAAGGATTGTGTTCTTGCTTTTTAAATATACATAATGAAAATTCTTGATTTATTCTAAACCAGTAGCATTTGTGGTTCTTATAATGTCAATATCAGGTTGTTGAAATTTTTTATGATTTGCCAAGCTCTATGCTAGGAGAAACTTAGACTAACAGTCTACATGTAAGACTTGACTGGTATGCATATGGAAAAGGGGCCATTTGGAACACCCAGTTTTAAAAAGTGTGGGATGTGTTGGGAAACTCTTTTATTTCTGTAGTTATTATTTTTTTTAACAGTTGTCAGTTTCTTTTCATGGGACTGTAGGGAACATCCTCCCATAAAAGTCCCTCTATGAGATCTCACTGGCGAGGCTTCTTTCCTCTGAACTTGTGTAAACATTGCACTACCAGAAATTGTGCACTGATTTTTGCAAAGCCTTTCTCAGATCTTCTGAAGAAAAGATTGATCTTCATGAGTCCCCCCAAATACAACCTTTCCCTTAACTGATGGCAAAATTACCCACACTCAGATTATGATAAGTCCATTAGGGTAGAAGTATCATTTCTGTTTTTTCCCCAAGGCTATACTATGCCTAGTGACAACTGTATTAACCAGACCCCTCATTTGCCTTATTATATGGTGGCATATAAAACACCATATAATATGGTGGCAATACTGAAAACAAAGATGACAGTATTTCAAATTGCCTTGTTACTGGGGCACACAGCCCCTATGACCCACAATCTTTAACATGCTGATAGCTTTTAAAAAGCTAATACAATTATACAAATGATATGCTATAGCAGTCCTTAAAAAAAAAACAACTGGAGGCATTTTATAGCTAAACAATTTTATTGGATTTTTGTGAAATAAAAAACACAAACAAACCACCATGGTTAAAGGCCATAGTCAGCATCAACCAAATGAACCAGCCACTTGGTTTCAGTAGCTGATAACAAACACTAGTGGAGATTATTGCTTATACCCCAGGTTCATTTGTATGTCCATGTTTTGGCAAGATTACAATTAAATGGGAGCTTTGGTTGTATAAATTCAACTCTGACTACTCGTTGTATACTCAACCTCTACCATTTTATAACGGGATATATGCTGATTCTTCCTGAGTCTTGATATTTATTCCCTCATTCTGTCTCCTTTTTTCCTTTCATTAAAAATTTACAACCCTATTGACCAAAAATTAAAGTGGATGCTTTTATAATCATCCATTCCTACTCTAATGCCCTCTCCTTTGTCATGAGTGAAGGGCAGATTTTTGAGCCCCTCCAAACTCTTGTACAGTGTGTTTCACTCTCAGTAATAAATACCCATCTGTAATTTGGATATATTTTCAAATGCATATGGCTGTCAACATTGAGGTTTGGATTCAACTGTCTCTTTTCCAACTTCTGAAAGCTAGGGGGAAAAAATAAACAAAATCAACAGCCTTTAAGCTCAGGAAGTTGACACAGAATAAGATACAGCCTTCACCACATAACATTCCATGGCAGGTATGGAGCCTTGGCTATAAAATGCTCTAGTGATGTAATATTTAATCCACAGAGAAGCAGTGATTTACTGCCTCTTGAAAGCTCCCCTGCTCAGTACTTTCTATTTTAACACTGAAAACCATAATGACAAAGGGTCAGAACTAACTCACAATAGCACCATTTCCTAGACTCTGGGAATAGATTCTAGTCTGTGTTGGAGAATGCAGGGACCCAGCCTCCAGCTTTGCGCTTTCACAGGCCCTGCTGATTTCAGCAGGGGTGGGTGGTCTGCCTTAGCCTACTTCTGCAGCGAGCGACATGAATTTTCCCTGGGAAGAGTTAAAAATATGTATTTCACAAAGTGAAGTTGGCCACAGGTGAGAGACCTGAGGAAGCCTGTTTCTGGTGGTGAGATGTGACAAGCCCACAAATGGTGGGATGGAGTCCTGGGACCCTTTCCTTTGCCCATCTCGATTCAAGTCAGTGGAGAATCTGCATGCAGTCGCATGGCGAGATCAAGGAATACTGAGAATACATAAACCCTAATACAGCAATCCAACCAGAAATGCTCTTATGGTATATTTTGTGTTCAGGTCCACCAGCGAATTTGCCCTGGATAATGCTGGGATTTAATAAGCCCTTCTAATGATTATAAAGATTATCCTCTTGAATCTAGACATTTCAAACAACAGAAGATTTGATATCACTGTATTTTACATGGCACACATAACCATATAATTACTAGCAATTACACAGCAAATATTGTAAATACACATTCTTAGAGTTGACTTGGTAATTATACCAATGTTATTCGACAGCACAAAGATTAAACACTCTCTGACTTGCACTTGGGGGAATTTCATTCCAACCCTTTACTTCACAACAAAAGGATAACCCTCTAATTATGTAATAATGCTCAATGGTTGTGTGGGCGAAGAGAATCACAGGGCGACTTCATGGTTAATTTGTGGCCTGTAAAATAAAGTCATACATAGTAGTTCATTTCAACAAAATATAAGAGACCATATAAAAATATTTTCCAATTTGGAATTTGAAACATGAAAGCTGGATTTTTTTTCTTTGTATAAAAAGAAATGAAATAACAGACTAAAGTTTATTAAGCCTTCTAACAAAAAATATACATATAAGTTGAAGGAATGCAGTGAGCATCAATTTCCCTTTTTGTCCAGGCTCATGGATGGTGAGCTTGTGCTTTGATCCCAACAAAGATAAATGCACAAAGTGGAGGAAGATCAGTGCCTGAAACCTGAACTACATCTTATCTCTAAATAAGACTAATTTTACAGTAGTGCTTTTACAAGTGGTGTGTCAGGTTACGGATTTTTTTTTTTCTTCTCTTCCTCCTCAGGCAACTGCTGGAGATGAATTCCAGAAGCACCACTTTCGTCTCGAGTGATGTTTGTTTAGTGCAATATCTTCTTTCTCTCGTTCCCTTTTCACACGCTGGTAGTGGTCTTCTTCTTTCAGGTACCACACAGGGGGCCAGCGGTGCCGTTCAAAGTATTCTTGGTTGTCTGGTGGAGGAAAGGTGTGAGTCATTGTACCAGTTCATAGACCACTTCTATGCACCAGGTTCTGTGCTTAATGTATCTCATCTATGATTATCTTACATGTCCTCTCAGCAACCTAATGTGCAGAGACTATGAGTAGAACTGTTTGAAGACTGTGGCACTAAAGGTTTTGGAGGGAGAATCACTAGCTTGAAGTTACGCAACTGGCACAGAGAATCTGAACCCAGGGCCACCTGATTGCAGAGTGTACACAGACTGCAGAGTGAAAGCTTGCTTCTAAGCCTGCCTCCACACCAAGGGTGAGCTGACAACCTCAGCATGCTCCTCAGTAGGGCACCCTGAGTAGGGCACTCCACCTGAATCTACCAGGAATGAAGTTCTCCAAAGAGAATTCCCAACCTACAATTCCTTGTGTTGTGTCACATGAATGTGTGACCTTCAGCCAGTCACAAGGAACTCTCCACAAGTTGCCAGCTGCTCGTGCTCCTTCTCAAGGACACAGAGGGTAAACACTTCAGCCAGAGGGGGTGAGAATTGGATGAATGGGGACATGCAGCCTTACCTGTGGATTTGGATTTGATTTCCTTGCGGAACTTGGAACAAACACTGTTGTAGTTGGTACAGATGTGGTGCAAACACCAAGCGGCCAGCTGGTGGGCATTGTGAAACTGCAGGGAATTGAACAAAAGGGGGATCAGACTCTATTTTCTGAACGGAGCCACAAAGAAATAGGGAGCCATTGTACGGGTGAAAGAAATACAGGACCCGTATGACTAATTCAGCAAACCTCTTGTTTTGACTACAGTGTTTTGACTTTGGTTCTGCTGCCAGCCAAGAACAGCTTTGGCACACCCCTCCCTTGCCCCTTGTGATAGGTTCACCAAAAATAATCACTGTATCAGATCAGGAGTTTAAATTATGCCTTGCTCTCCCACATTCCCCCACCACCTGGCCCTCTAGTGATAAGTGACTGTGGCCTCTGGAAGGCACCAGCCAACAGCTGAAAGTAGCAATGTCATCTCTGTTTAAGGAAGCCTCGGCAACAGAACCCTCCGTGTCGCATGACAGAGCTCAGCTTGCTGGGGTGAAAGATCTGAAAGAAGAGACTGAGGAATGCGTGGCTGTCCTATACCTGTCCTTTGGTTACATAAGAAGAACAGGTGATGTGGACAGGGTGGGAGGGAAGAGAACACTTCACTCTGGCCTTCTGAGCAGATGCTCAGTGAGGTGGCAGCTAAGGTGACTGTGACTGAAAAAGATCTGAAGCTCCAAAATTGACAGCTCCCTGTCAATTCACTTCTGATCAATTGTTAATGTCAACTGTCATTGACAGGAGTTTCATAGCACTCCTCCAGTCCCTCGCTCTTTCTGTCCTTGACCACCTCACACGTCCATTTTCTGGTTGTTCTTCATGTTTCTCTTGATCAGGCAAAACTTCCCTGGAGCCTATGATGTGCTTCCTCTGGCCACAACTCCATTGTGAATTACAGCCAAGAGAAAAGCCAAAGTCCTTGACACTAACTCAAGAAACTATGAAAAACCACCTCAACATCATAGATAATTTTAATCGGTGCTTCTAGCTTCTCCTGATATGAGTTTTCTTTCTGACTGTACGTTGGGGCAGTGGTGCACTGGGGCTGGCTTGTACCCGCTAATTAAGACGGTTGATGGTGTGCATTTCTTCTTATCTCCAAGTTTAGTGACTTTATATCATTAAACTGTCCAGATGGGATGTTTATACCATGGAAACTGGAAAATGCAAAAGGTCAGGGTCGCACCTGTCTGCAAGCTGTTTGTTAAATACTTACCAGCATACCAATGGGCTAAGATACAATAAATAAACTAAGTTATGGGAGACTCCACCATCAAGTCTTCCTATCAAGGCTCGTCAAGGTTTAGCAATAATCTTATTTCCTTGCATGGTATATTTCTGGGTGGAGTTGGGGGAGATGATAGGTGGAAACACAGAACAAACAAAGAGACATAACTGCAAATCTCAGGTGGACTAGACCTGTCTAACACCCCAGGTCATTTTATTTTCTGCAGGAGGAGTACTTACCAGAGAGAGCACAACCTCCCTGCCCAGGAGTGCTTCAAAAGACCCCACTCCCAAGCATAGGACAAGCACTCATTCTACTGCAGTCAACATCTATTCATAGTTTAATTGCGATCTCCAGTAGGTTGTTTTTCACATTGGATTTTAATATTTGTGTAAATGTCTATTTCTGCACATTGCAGAAGGGGCAGAGAATCCACCATTTGTATCTACATATTCTCTTGTCTAGGGCTGTGTCTGCTATGTGGGAGAAAATAACAAATATTTGTTGAATGCTAATTCAGAATGACCAGGGTGCTCGAATGTTCTATTGCTCCTCTCTTGCTTCTGAATCTGCACCATCTTCTATGCCCACAGTTGAAAGGGCCTGAGGAACACCTGCTATCTCCCTCCCTTCTCTCCCTGAAACCACCTTCTTTCACTTGACTGAGAAATATGGATTTAAATTGCCTGACCAAGACTTTGGCAACCACTGTCCTAACTGAGTGAGGGAACAAGGAAAGTGGGAACTCAGAAGACTGAGAAAAGACTGAAGAATTTATTCTTAGTTCCTTCAGAGTGTACTCTTGGTCAGGATGCCAGGAACTAGATCATTTGAACATGAGAATGTTTCCACTCTTCAGAGCTCCTTCTTAGACATTCTGTCCCATTTGATTCTTAAAATAATCTGCAAGGTTGGTTGGGTGTGAATTACCATCCCCATTTCTTATGGATGGGGGAAATGAGACAGAGATTAGCTTTATGCCTTGAGTACATTATTCAGTAACAAAGCTGAAGCCAGATTTTAGGCTCTTTCTAGAAGGGAAGTGAAAATGTGTATTGGGTTTACAGAATCACATGATCAATATTAACAAATACTGATCTTAGAAAATCCCAGGAGACTTGCAGTGAAGTGTGGGGTTCCACGGGATTTCACGGAAACCTAGAAACTGTCTGATCTAGGTCAACACATGTCCAAGAGTTGGAAAGAGGAGAGACAAAACCTTTCTCTGTCATACCCCCAAAGTTGTTCTCCCACATGTGAAACTTGTGCCTCAGGGGACAATGGGGTTGGAGTGGGGGGAGAGTCCTTGTTGCTTTTTCAAATGAAGCCCAGCAGGGTGCATGGTGCATGAAACATAAAACTCTCAGATCTTCTCAGTGTACACAGGGGGCCTCTGTGACTCAGTGGTGACATCTTTATTTAGACAGATGCAACAGAGGAATGTTTCATCAGAATTAAATGAACTGGTTGAACACACTTAAAAGGTGAAAAGCAAATTGTTACAAACCTGGGCCAATTCTAAATAAGAGAGCACCTCCCCATCAATGCCCACACCACTCATTGCGGCCTTGGTCAGCTCTTGAACGGCGTGCTGCTCTGGGGAAGAGAAGCAAAAGGAGAAAGTTAGATTTTGCCTTGTAAGCCAGACATCTTGCCAGCAGGGTTTGGTCTGGGACCACTAAAGAGTGGAGGAAGTATCTGAGACAGTTCTGCAACCATCTGAATTGAATTTAGGGGCCCAATTGTGATGGTGACATTGCAATACATAGACATTGCACCAATGACATATGTTGTGTCTTAACCCCTGAACCACCAGGGAGGCCCTGTGTTCTTTTCTTATCTCTAGCATTGCATCTGTTCTTCTGATCTAGTGTATTACATACAGAATCTCAGCCAGTATATTGTCCAAAGCTGCTCTGGCTCTATATACTTACTAGTCAATATGCCTTTGTCTGGACAATATGGTATCTAGGCGTTAGCACTTCTGGCTAGTGCCTTCCAGATCTGCATTGTCTCCTAGGGTAATTATTGACTACTTTGAGACTAAAGTAAAATTAATTAGAATTAAATAAAATTAAAAATTCAGGTCCTCAGCAACACTAGCCACATTTAAGTGCTCAACAGCCACATGAGTATTAGCCAATGCCAATATAGAATGCTTCCATCATTGTAGAAAGTTCTATTAAACAGTGTTGCTCTAGACAATCAGCACCTTTCTGTAATCCCATAGACATTCTAGCATCTTCCTGTTTCACAGTTTCCCTTCTCACATCACTTCGATTCTCAATATTCTGACAGTAGAAAGGTTGAGTACAGAGAAATGAATCCATATGGAGAAATAAAAACATAAATGCATATGTCTGTTTCAATAGCTGCTGATGGATGACCTGTTTATTATGCAACCTCTTAGATTCTACAAATGGGGAAGACTATCTATGGGAAAGAACAAAATTCCAGTTGGGAGAGCCATTTCTGCTGGGAGCTGTGTCTGAGGCTTCGAAACTGAATTTAAATTGTGGTTCTGAGACTAAGCTGTTTCTTGCCTTCATCTGGGCTGTCACCCACCTCTCGGATGGACAAGTGCAGGTACAGTCTAGGTGTTGCCTTTCTAGCTCCATAATGTTGATGTGTTCTTTTCTTTTCCTTTTTTTTTTTTTAAGATTTATTTATTTTCATACAAGAATTGGGGTACAGGCCAGAGATGCGGGGGGTGAGAGGATTCACTAGAGACAGAGCAGGGAACAGAACAGGCAGAAGGACCGAAGTACACTGCTGAGGGGAGAAGCGGGTGAGACAGGAGAGGTCTGTCCCACCATGTGGGTTTCTCCCTGGTAGGCTGGGAATTGAACTCGTGCTGCAGTGGGTGCGGATTGCTTCATATGTTGTGTCTTAACCCCTGAACCACCAGGGAGGCCCTGTGTTCTTTTCTTATCTCTAGCATTGCATCTGTTCTTCTGATCTAGTGTATTATATACAGAATCTCAGCCAGTTTATTGTCCAAAGCTGCTCTGGCTCTATATACTTACTAGTCAATATGCCTTTGTCTGGACAATATGGTATCTAGGCGTGAATGGTTTCTTTGACGTAACTTTCCTTAGCTGGACTGGCAAAAGAACTATTTGGAACTAAATTCCCCAGAGATTTCATCAAGCCTTTTAATTTTAGGTAACTGCAATATTTCTTGATATTAACACATTGGCTTACAAAGCATTTTCACTCCAAAACTGATGGGGTTTTTTTGGCATAGAAGAACTGGAGTGTAGGCCAGAGTTGTGGGAGGTGAGAGGATTCATCAGAGACAGAGTGGGGAACAGAACAGGTGGATTTACTGTAATACACTACTAAGGGGAGCAGCAGGTGAGAGAGGAGTTTGCTGCACCATGTGGGTCAGCTCCCTGGCCGGGGATCAAACTCAGGCTGTAGCAGTGAAGGCACTGAGACTTAACCCAAGGCCACCAGGGAGACCCCCCCAACTGATTTTTAAATACTATGTTCTAAACACTATGTTCCACAGTTTAGAATAGCAGACATCAAGCACTAAATGGTTAAAGGAATCATGTTAAGAAGTTATACATTAAAAGTCATTAACAGTAATAACAGCCTTTAATAACCAAAGTAAATAAACATGCAAACAAGTCTAGTTCACACAAGAAGCTCTCTTTGGGTCATTTTCTTTGTGGAAAAATAGCCCCATATTTTTTCACTGTACTTAACATTTAAGCAAAAATAGCACTGCTTTGAGATTGGCCACAAACCTTGTTCAACAGATTTGGCTCCAAATTACTTTTGACTATTTCAAAACAATCAAATTTATCTTCAAAAGACAAATACTTGTAAAAAACTGTGGATCGTCAAATGGATTAGAACTCATACTTCTGAAAAAGGGGTTGCCCACTGCATCCTCTTGGAGTTGGTATTTAGAAAGCAATGTGTACACTCATTTGGAACTATAATTCCAGTTGTATTGGTTAAAAATATTTTTTTTTTAAAAATTGAATAGAAAATCTTCCACTATCTCTTTCTATCCAATTGAGGAAGAAGTAAGACAAGGAAAGAACTATAATTTTCAGTTGATTGAATGTAGTGGAAACCTGAAGTAGATAATTTTACTCGTATGTGCATATAAAGAAACAAAGCAAAGGAACAGATGAAAACAAACCAAAAACAAACCCTTGAAATCTGACTGCAGAACTGAGGTGATGGGAAGGGGAGTAGAGGGGGGAGGAAGGGGAGGGATCCCAATGGAGTTTGGTGGAGGATTATTGGGGCTCTGGTGCTGAGCTTAGTGTGATAAGTGTGAACCTATACCCCTAAAACATATACAGTGTTGTAACCCAAAATTCTCTTAATAAACACAATTAAAATACAAAAACATCACCAGAAAGTCAAGTGCAGACATGACATGTTCACACATTCATTTTCACTCATTTAATGATTCAACAAATGTTTGGGAATCTAATATGTTCAGTCACTTTTCTATGTGCAGGGGATAGGCCAGTGAACAAAACAAGCACTAGCTCTGTTTTCAGTATTAATAGGAGTCAACTGAATGTCGCAATAAACACAATTGTAAATTGTGACCTCTGGTGAATGAAGCTGAAGGTTTAAATTTAAGCAAAAGATTATCTGAATGTGTATATATATATTTTAAAGATTTATTTATTTATGCATACAGGAGCTGGGGTACAGGCCAGAGATGCAGGGGGCAAGAGGATTCACCAGAGACAGAACGGGGAACAGAACAGGCAGACTGACTGAAATACACTGCTGAAGGGAGCAGTGGGTGAGACAGGAGAGGTCTGCTGTGCCATGTGGGTATCTCCCTGGCCAGCTGGGGATTGAACTTGTGCTGCAGAGGCTGAGGATTGCTTCATAGTATGGTGCTTAACCCCTTGTGCCACCAGGAAGGCCTGAATGTGTATATCTTATTTAGACCTGCTGCAGCTTACCAAATGAACAAATTGAGAAATGATACAAACAATTTTGTGAAGTGAGGCTGTTTCCCATTTTTTCTTTCTCCCAAAATGATCTTGACAATATCAGAACATTTTCTAAAATAGCTTTAAGAAAACCACTTACATAATACTTACTAGGTGCCAGACACTGTTCTAAATATATGTATCTCATTTAATCCTCACAACAACTCTATGATAGAATAATATCATCCACAGTTTAAAGAGAGGGAAAGCGGAGATAAAGAACAGCTAAACGAGTATGAAGTCCTTCAGCCCCAAAATGGCAAAGCCAGGATTTGAACTCAAGCAATCTGATTCTATAGGTTATGTTCTTATCCACTCCCCCTTTTGCCACCTTCTTAAAGACTATACTGGCAATACCTGATGGGTGTATCCAAATATTACCTCACTAAAAAAATAATTAATGAAAGATTATGTCTGAGCACACATTATGGGGATAACATGGATACAACAGTTCTATTTCAAATTCTGTGATCCACAAATGAGGCAGAATGCACAGCACATGGGCCTCAATGACAGGGGTCACATGTTACTCATCTCCATCTCTTCTAACAGGACCTACCACAAAGTAGGAGTTTAAGAAATATTCGTTGAATTGAATCGGTTTGCCTAATACATTTGACAGTCCTATATTGTGTGATAAAAAATTAATTTTTACTGCAGATATCTTATTTTTGTTTAAATGCAATTTTGATCAATATGACAGTCACATACCACATGGCCCCGAGTCATCAGCCTTACCTGCAAGTGCAACCAAGTGTGGAAGGCAAAATCTGTTTGCCAAGGCAATTAATTCCAGTGGGTCCAGGTCCAAATTAGGTGACAACTGCTTGGTATAGAGATAATCCAATACCGCCTGCATTGACATCTTGTTTATATTCGGGAGATAGACCTGAAATGTTATTTGAAAAGCTAAGTTCTGTTGAAGAAATCAGTGGGCATATTTTCAGGTGATACGGCTTATAAATATCCCAACTGTGTGATTCGATATTAGTGAGTCTGGGACACTTGCTTTGAGGTTGAGCACAGAAGTCATTTTGTATTTATGGCTTTAAGCATAACAGTTTGATTTGTAGATGACAAAAGAGTAGGGCTACCTGACAAAGCTTGATTTGGAATTTTTAAATGGCTATTTGGACTTATAAATCAGACAAATGGGCTGTAAATGTATGATGACATTATGGGCTCTCCTTGCCAAGTACCTTATAATACTGTATTGTGGGAAAGAAATCTCCTAGCAACATGACAGGTGTTGGGGGAAGCTGCAAACCACACTGTTGCTGACATATGCTAGAGCCCAGCTTTCCAAGATGTCAAAACAGAGGATGAGCAATCACCTAGGTGCCACAGTGACTGGCTTGATTTCAATGCTCTATCAATTTATGCTAGCTCAAGGTAACACTTCATTATTTTTTCCCATGGCACAACTACATAGATTCACAACTACCGACCATTATCAGCTATCAGCATTTTGAGAAATTTAAAGAAATCCTTGTCTGGGAAATTTGGGGGAGTGATTGGGTGTGATGAATTGTCCCTGTAGGATTCCCCTTATATTCCTGAGTATCTGTAATTGTTGCCCATGTAAATGCACATTAGAGTTTACTAGCGAGCCAGGGACATGTTGAGGAGTGGAGTTCTTGATTACTGGGCTTGGGATGTACACCACATAGCAGCAAATCTTCATATGAGATCTTTACTCCATGATGTGTCCTGATGTAGTATAGGAAGGTGTCAATGGTGTTTATTATTGGAATGATGGTTATAAAAATTAACCTTCATTGACGATCTCCTATGCATAATGTACAATGCTGAGCTTCCCACAAACATGGTATGATTTGATTCTTAGATCTCTAGGAAGAAGAGACTATTATTTGCCATTTTATAAACAAGGGAATCAAGGTTCAGGGAGGTTAAGGACCATGTCCAAGATCACAGAACTAGTAAGCAGTGACTAAGAGATGAACCCAAGGAGTATAATTCTAAAATCTATGTTCAGTGCTGCCGTGTCATGCTGGAAACCTTTAATACAAGGAAGCAAGGTTTGTGTTGTAGTATAAGAAAGCACCATATTTCACTAATAGTTTTTAAGAAACAGATTTCTAAGTTCAAATAAGATGAACAATTATAAACTACTTGATTCTGATAAAGTGTTAGCAATTGTAATTATAAATAGTCCCAGGGTTTCCTGTGGATACCTACTCTCTCAGATATGGGGGTGTCAGCTGTTCTGCAAATGATGGCCTGCAGGACAGGGTGAAAGGCTGGGGTGGGCCCAGGGATCTGTTCCTAAAATGCTGTCTAACTTGACAAATCATTCATCCTCTCTGTTCCTCAGTTTCTTCATCAGTTACATGGGAGAAACTTGGAATAGATCATATCTAAAAATTTTTCTTCACTGTGATTGAGTTTTGAAGATATCCAAAATTACCATTGTTCAGTAAGAGTGGGATCTAACTCATGGTGAATGGACATCCTAAATAAAAATAAATTACTTCTGGCAGCAGGAGATGACAGATTCCAGCAAGCAGCCCTGCTCCAACATTCTCAATACCTTTGGAGTATTTTGACATTTGTAATCGTCCATGACATACCATTCCTTCTTGCTTAACACAGTGCTATTTTTTTTTTTTTTGAAGCAATGACTTTTTTGGAGGGCAAATAACTTTAGGGATCCTTAGAAGTAACCAGCAAATGAGAACAGACCAAAGAAGCTTTCAGAACACACATTTCCCTTGCATGATTGCTTTTGGAAAATGCTGTTTCTGTGATTTCAATGTTTACAATGAAATGTGTAACAATGGAGAGACCAGTCCACAGAATCTTTAAAAGTAACATAAATATAAATAAGAAATGCAATTTAAAAATTTGCATCCTATTTGCTTGATGTACTTTCTTTTTTTTTAAAAAAAGGAATAATGAATGAGAACATAATGCTACCCTAAACAACATCCCATATTCCAGTTTAGTTGGTTTAAAATTTTAATTGCAAAGATCAGCTCAGACTATTAGGCTTATAATTAGAGATAGTCTCACAGAGAATGAGAAAGTATTCTAGAACCAAAGCATTGCTTACTACAACCCGGGCATACATTTTTAATAAACCACTTGCTGAGTACCTCTGGGGAGAGAATTATGCTTACTGCTACATTAAAAGTAATGAGAAAAATATAAGTACTGTGTCTTCTTAAATATTAAATGACCAAAAAAAAAAAAATTCAAAGTCACATCAATGGGCATATTTTATTTCTTTCTGGATATGATGTGAAATCTATTAATGCAAAAAAATAATAGGCTGAATTTTGTAGGGGAGTCAGATTTTCATAAGACAATAAAGATTTAAAAGTGGCCTAGAAAGGACAAATCCCAGGGCAAATATAGGCTAAATCAATCATGGAGTGTTTACTTCCACCACACTTGGGTGGTTTAAAAAAGGAACTGGGGGCTTTTTAACTTGGGGCATTCAGGGAACAAAGATCTTTAATTCCTCATGGACAGAATTTAAACAAGAATCCTCCAGGAAAACAGTCATTGCATTTCTTGAGTGTTTGTATGTCCTTGGCACCAAATGTGATGCTTTACACATGCACTCTCATGCCTTACCTGCCCTTTGAGGGAGGTTCTCTTGTTTTCCCCACTACAGGTGAGGACGTGGGTTTAGAGAGAGTCAGTGCTTACCCAAGGTCAATCTGAGATTAGAGCTCATAACAACGTAACTGCTCTAGTCTAAACTGGAAATAAAGATTAGGGGCAAAGGAAGGCAGAAAATGTCAGCAGCTAATGTCACTCTCGATACACTGGCTATAGAATTTTGGCACAGTCCTTTGGTTCCTTGGTTCCTTGGTCTTTGTCTTTTGAGCTGGGTTGGATCTACACACATCATGAACCTCAGCTATAGTTCTAAGTGGAGAGTGACCTTATTTTTCCAGTGGGGGTTAAACAGGTAGCCGCCTCCAGCAGTGGCCATTGACCACCATATACGTGTGTATTCACACTTGCTGCCAAGTTTTTGTTTTGGTCATTTCTCCTACAGATGATTGCAGTCCATTCTGGGAAGGGATAAAGGGGATTAGCATCTGTGAGGTCAGCACTGACAGTGTCCCTTTGTGCCTGCATTCCTGCCTTTGATGAACTTCTCTCTGCTACATTAATAGCAGGCACAATCAGTGCACGTTTCAGTGTGCTGGAAAAATAAGGGAAGAAAGCCCCTGGACTAGTTATCACTGGAGATTATTGAAGTCAAAGAATGCTAATTGGACGAGGTTTTATCAGTGAGTGGTTTCCCCAAGTTTTCTTGGAAGTAGGAGAGAAAGGATATCCTCAACACTGTTCATCAAAATAAGCTAAGGGCGGCCACCATTTAGTTAATGCTTATGAGGTTATTATGGGTTATTATTTCTTTTTTAGATGGGGAGACTGGAGCTCAGAAGGTGTACACTTGCCAAGGCCACACAGCTTGTACAGAGAAAAGCTGGGACTTTGGTCCCTTCACGGAGTGGAGGTCCCTCCACGGAGTGGCTTCCAAAACACATTTGATGGCATAGGATAGATTTCATTTGGTTACACATGAGGAACTCATGATTTACAGAGGCTGATAGAGGTTACAAGATCATTAGGATAATTCTAACATCTTTTCCCCAAACAGCAGACAGCCTTTTGCTTGGAGTTGGTGTAGAAGCAGCTGCAGTTTATTCTGGAAGCAGGAGGGTGGCCTAGTAACCTCCTCAGCCTCAGCCACCCTGGCTTGTGATTCTAGGATTCTGTTTCCCTACTTGGGGATGCAAATGCAGGCTCCTGGGTCACAATGGGAGTGCTCACATTTCTGGAGTGAGTGACCTTTCCAAAAAGTTAGCTATTGTTTTCTGTATTTCTTTTTAAAAATGTAGAGAGATGCTGAGATAAGCAAAACAAACCCCTTAAGACAATAAACTTGATGGGTGTCCCCACATCTAAAAAAAATGTGGTTGAAAAATACTTGCAAAACTCAACAAAAATGCTTGCTCACCTCTAGACTAAAGTTAGAAGTGCTTGAATAGAATTTTTCTTTGTTTTCCAACAGAGTTTGTAAAAAGATGAAACTACAGGATCTCTAAGGTACTTCTGCTCTGCTCTATGAATGTCCTTCCTTTGGAGAGAAGGCCAATGTTTGACTAGAGAGCCGGGGCCTTGCACTAGACCTAAGCACTTGGATTGGCATGTTCAGAGGACTAAACATTTGCTGCATGACTGTGTCTGTCTAGTCAGCAAGCCCTCAGGCAAGGCACGCCAGGAGAGAACTCCTGGGATTGTTGTAGCTTAAAGAGACCTCGAGGGGGATCCCTGGGACAGCCCTCATCTTGTAGATGAGGAGACTGAGACACAAGGAGGTAGCTTCTTATGGCCTCCCATCTGGTTAGTTAGGGGCAGAGCTAGCCCAGGAACTAAGTGTTTGAAGAAACTTTTCATGGTCTTGGATTTCTGGAAGAGAGGCCTCTTGTATGATGTGATTTTGATAGTATCTTGTCTAGTGACATTTTGTAAAAAGTATAGGTGGTGGGTGTCTTCATGGCTGATAGAGCTGTGCAGGTGAAAGATCTACATGTAGAGTGCTTAGGTGCTCAAACATAAACTGTGAATATTAAACAGGACATTCTCATAATTATACAACTAAAAAGCAGATGACTGAACACTCAAGCACAGCTTAAGAAACTATTTCATGGAAACAGTTCAATAATCAGTCATGTGGCTAATTAAACACTTCATATAAATTCACATGTACATCCATAAAGATACCACTTAGGCTTTTCAGAAGGCACATACCTCACTGTTGGCGCTTTCCACAAATGACCCCCCAAACATGGCAGCCATCCATTTGCAGCTACATATCAGCAGTGGTTTGTGGGCACTGATAGCACCGTCATCCAACCTAAACGTCACATCTGCCCAAGGATTGAGAAAGCACAACCATGAGCCCGTCTCTTTGAGATTTCTAATTCATATCCATCAACCTCCATCTCTCATACTAATTTTCTATGTCTTACTGATTTTGTGTCACCCCCCCCCACCACCCTTGGCATACACCCACTTCTCCAAGGATTAAAGAGTAAGGATTTAATATTACATATAAGGTCATGACTCAAATTCTCTGAATAATAAAGAAACATAAAGGAAAGGAACAATTTTTCCACCTTATCATGGAAAATTTCAAATATATGGAACAATGAAAAACAGTACAGTGATAAGCCATTTATCATATCTAAAATATTTGTGTAGATATTTTTAATGACTAGAATGATACTTCACTTCTAACTATTTTATCAAGCTTTCTAAGAACATTTTCATAGATAACAATACCTTTACTACTCCTAAGAAAATCAGCAATAATTCCCTACTATCATCATTTATCTAGTTCATAGTCAAATATTTCGTTATCGCAAAATTAAATATCCTATAGCTTTTTTATTTTATTTTATTTTTTATCTTTTTTAATTAATTAATTAATTAATTAATTAATTAATTTATACAAGCACTGGGTACAGTCAGAAGTGCGGGAGGGTGAGAGAATTCACCAGAGCCAGAGTGGGGAGCAGAGTAGGCAGAAGGACCGAAGTACACTGCTGAGGGGAGCAGCGGGCGGCAGGAGAGGTCTGCGCACCATGTGGGACCCTCCTCTGGTGGCCGGGGAGCAGCCAGGGATTGAGCCGGTGCTGCAGAGGCTGCGAGCAGCTTCGCAACCCAGCGCTCAACCACTGTGCCACCGGGGAGGCCCAGCTTTTTTATTTTAAAGGGAGAATACAATTGAGGTTCCCACACTATATTTGGTCATTATGCCTGTATAGTACGGAGAAGGTCATTTAATCAACTAAGGTCCATTGTTTAATTTACTGTAGATTTGTAATATTTCTTTTAATTAAATTTCAAGACTGATTCTATACCATGGTGGTCAATGTTTGGAGTAAATATTGTTCATAAGCTTTAAAGAACAGGCTTAGTGACTATTTATTAAATGTATATTACCATGACAGACATTATGAAAGATAGAGACAAAAATAGAAATATCCAGATAAATAGAAGCATAAATATAAATAGAAGTCAGGAAGTCAAATTTATACAATGAAATACCCAAACACCCAGAGGACAATTTCAGAACAAAAATAGTCCCGGTATGTAAGTTAGTACAAGCCTAGGTCAGTAAGCCATCTTGTATACAGGCCAGCAGTGTGCTTAAGCAATTCTGTAAGGGTGCTGTGGGCAGCACGGGGCATAGTTAGTAAAGACAAAGAAGGGGCTACATAAATATAGAAAAGCAGGTTGAAGTAGTGTGAGAATGGAAAAGGAGGTGGCATCACACAGCAGAGGCACCCCTGATGGGGCTCCTCAGGGTCATCAAAATTACCTCATGGATTTCAGGGGTCTTAGGATGCAGAGGTCACTGATTTTTGTCATCAGTGAGTGAGGAATGGTAATGGATAATAGACTTGGTGAGGGAAGGGATACTGAGGGGAATTATAAGCAGCAAGCTAACAGATTCTGGCTCAGGGTACACTGTGATACCCCATGCTTTAGGGAGCAGCTTGGATACAAAGCTTGGCCTCATCGTTACTACTTGTATAGCTGTGGGCAAAATATTTAACTACGCTTCCCTTCAGTTTTCTCATCTGCAAAATGGAGATAGTAATATTTATCCTTTTGGTCTGACAGTAATTAAAGAAGTGGATACATGGAACTTAGGTACATGGGAAAAATAATCACATATACGTGCAGTGATGGTGATTCTTTCTCCTGCCCAAGTTTGGTACATGCTTGATATAATACAACCAAGGGTACTGATGACTTTACATTGGACCCACTCACCTGAAAATGTCCCCTTGCTGAGGCACTCTTTTATCCGATTGGCTTTCCTGACGTGAAATGCTTTTGTAATCTCCTGGTTCATGAAGGCTTCCTTGTTCATGATGTTTTCTACCATCATCCTCAAATCGAACATCTCCAGGACTTCTGCAATCTGAGCCAGGCCCACCAAATCCTTTTCATTTTCATCCAGTTGCCCTGTATAAAGAAACTGGAGTAGGGTCCTGAAGGGGCCTGACTGGACAGATGAATCCATCTGGACCACAGTCACAGGGGCCACTCTCTTTGAAATGGGATTGACTTGCATTTCCTTGTGCATGCCAATGAACCCCTTACTCCAGCCTGACAAAGCCTGAGTCTCTGGAATCAGGCCCTCGGCTTCCAGGCCTGCAGTCTCCTGCTGGAACAGGTCCTGGCTTGAGAACTTCCACTGACCTGCCTGAGGTGTCCTTGGGGTGCCCTCCTCACTTTCCTCATCTGGGTCAACACTCAATGACCATCCTTGAAAATCTTGGCTATGCTTCTCTTTTTCACAAGCTCCTTCACTCCAAATTGGGGCTTCTTCACATTCCATTAAAAAAAGATCATAAAATTTGGAAGAGGAGGTAGCGAGGTAAATTCGGTGTGCAAAGATGTGCTCCTGGTCCTGGAGGACAAACAGGACGTCGGCACACAGAGGATTGTCCAGTAAACAGGCAGCTTCGTTCGTTCCTGTTGAGGGATATTCCGGAACTTTGATAACCGGTGGAGGGGCTTTTGGAGGTAGGAATGGTGCCTGAAGTAAAGGTTTCTGAACTTTCTTTAAGTGGGATTTCCAGAACTGCAGATGCCGACGGGAGATCAGGGCGGCTCTGATTGCATTGTCAAACACATCCTTGATTCCAAACTGATCGAAAACGCTTGTTTCGTAGTATGGTATGCCAAGTTCTTTAGCAACCTCTCGGCCTTTTTCTGGGGGCAAAATATCCCCCCTTTTTATGGGTCTGAAATAGAATATTAAAAAAATTAGAATCAGCCTTATTTTTTGGAGGAAACTCCACAAAATCCAGGGCCTATATAAGCATCTGATTGAATAAGGCTCTTGGAAAATATATAACCAGCCTCAACTATTTCCAAGGACTTATGAATGCAGGGAAAAATACTTTTAGTAGTAGTGACAGTAACTGAAATAGCAGTCATTTACTCACTATTTGTTCCTGAGAAAGTTACTTAACCTCTGTTCTTGCCATCTGTATTATAGGAAAAATAATAATATTGAATATTTATATCTTAAGAACTATTGAGAGGTTTATTTTTTGTGTTTTGAATTTTTTTAATTGAATGACCATTATTTTACATCCTTCTTTCTTTCTTTATTTTTTTACAATAAAGATTTTCTTCCCTCGGGTGTAGTCACCATAGTTCTCACATCACCAAATCACTCATAATTCTCCGGCATAGTCCCCTGTGCTCATCTCCCACCTTTTTCCTCCCCTCCCTCTTTCTCCCTTTCCTCTCAGATACTTTAGATCTATGGTCATTTTCCAAGGGTTGGTTTAAAGTTTGTGTTTGTCTGATCCTTTGTTTGGTTTGTCTATACTCCATATATGTGTCACCACCCAGTATTTATCTTTTTCCTTCTGGCTTATTTTGCTTAGGATAATGCCCCTTCTAGTTCCATCCATGTTGCCATAAATGGCATGAGATTCTTTTCTGATCACTTAGTAGTATTCCATTGTGTATGTATGTATATATGATGATCCACTCATCCATTCTGGGGCATTTGGCTATTGTATATCCATATCTTAGCTATTGTAAATAATGCTGCTATAAGTTCAGGCATTCATGTTTCGTTTTGAATTAGCGTTTTGTGTTCTTTGGGTAGATACCTAGAAGTGGAATTGCTGGGTCATATGCCAGATTCATTTTTAGTGTTTTGAGGAACCTCCACACAGCTTTTCATAGGGGCTGGACCAGTCTACATTCCCACCAATAGCATACGAGGGTCCCTTTTTCTCCTTGTCAGTACTGACATCCTTGTCAGTACATTTTTTTTTTTTTAACTATGGGCTATTCTCACAGGTATGAAATGATGTCTCATTGTGGTTTTGATGGTAAGTGATGATGAGCACTTTTTCATATGTCTGTTGGTCATATGCATGACTTCTTTGGAGAAGTGCCTATTTAGCTCTTCTGCTCATTTTTTGATTTGGTTATTTGTTTCTTTTTGTTGAGTTGTATAAGCTTTGTAGATCTCTGGTTTCAGTCCCTTGCCAGATGGATGGTGTGTAAATATTTTCTGCCATTCAGTAGAATGTGTCTTCATTCTGGTTACTCTTTCATTGTACAGAAAATTTTTAGTTTGATATAATGTCAGTACTTATATTCTCCTTTGTTTTCTTTGCTGTTGGAGATGAATCTGCAAAGATGTTTCTGAAGTTTATGTCATGGAGTGTTGTGTCCATGTTTTCTATATTTCATAGTTTCAGGTCTTACTACCAAGTTTTAAATCCATTTTGAATTGATTTTTTCATATATGGTATGAGATACTTACTTTCTTTTGCATGTGATGGTTCAATTTTCCCAAAACCATCAATTGAAGAAACTTTCCTTGTTCCAGTGTATATACCTCACTTCTTTGTTATAGATTAGTTGTCCATAAATGTGTGGTTTTATTTCTGGGTTCTTAATTCTATTCCATTATGCTGTGTGTGTTTATGTTCCAGTAACACACTGTTTGAATTATTATGGCTTTATAGTATAGTTTAGAGTCTAGAAGAGTGGTAGCTCCATTTTACCCCTTTTCAGTCAGGAGAGCTTTGGCTATTTGGGGTCTTTTGTGGTTCCACAATGATTTTCCATAATCTTTGTCTATTTATTTGAAGAATGCCATTGGGATTTTTATTCAAATTGCATTGAATCTGTAAACTGCTTTGGGTAGGATGACCATTTTGACAGTGTTCAATCTTCCTATCCATAAGCAGGGCATATTTTCCATTTCTTTGTGTCTTCTATTTCTTTTAACAGTGTTTTATAGTTTTCCTGTATACATCCTTTACGTCTTTGTCAGGTTTATTCCCTAGTATTTAATCTTTTTTATTGGGAGGTTTAAATGAGATACTACACTTAGAAAAGTACTTTAATAGATGTTATTTGTGATCATTATTGTCACCATCATCTTCATCCTTGTCACCTTATACTTAAATTTTGCTTTATAGCTATAAATTAATCCATATACACTTTCTCATTTGAGACTCACAATAATAGGTATTATTTTCATCCTACATTCTGAAGAAATTGAGGCAGAGAGTTTAAAGTGTTTGCCTAAGGTCAAATTCCCAAGTTGCCCAGAGACCTCTACTAAGCATTTAGAGTCTAGAACTCCCTATACAAAATTAAATGGTTCACATCCAAAACTGTGTCTCTTCTGATAGAATTGTGAATCTTTTATATCTTTCCTCTTCTATTTTCTTCTACTCTTATTGATTAGGCCCTCATCATTTTTTTCTTGGGCTAGAGCATTAGCCTTTAATTAGTATTTCTCCATACTACATTTTTTTTTAAAGATTTATTTATTTATTTATACAAGCACTGGGTACAGTCAGAAGCGCGGGAGGGTGAGAGAATTCACCAGAGCCAGAGGGGAGAGCAGAGCAGGCAGACTGACAAAGTACACTGCTGAGGGGAGCAGCGGGCAGCAGGAGGGGTCTGCATGCCATGTGGGACCCTCGCCTGGCGGCTGGGGATTGAACCAGCATTGCAGAGGCTGCGGGCAGCTTCGCAACCCAGCGCTCAACCACTGCGCCACCGGGGAGGCCCCATACTATATTTTAATCCATAGTTCAGCATTACATGGAAAATCCTTACATAAAGCAAGTATGACTTAGCAGAAAATTATTTAAATAAAATCCTCTGGCTCCACAAAGCCTATGGAATTAAGTCTATACCATTTAGGCTAGCACAGAAGGCTTATTTATAATTTAATCAAACCCAGGAAGGCCCAAACATCAGAAGCAGTATAAGCAGAATGGTGTTGTGATTCTAGCATAATTATTGAAAAGACACAATGGAATGCCAGAACATAGGCAAATGAGATCTATTGTTACACTCTTCACAGATACATACTTGATTCTGAGACATACTCTTATGAATTGATCTTCCTAAAAAAATATTTAGCTTTCTAGACCTAAGTTAATGTGTGTCTTAAGAGAAATAAGATAATATTAGACAGAATTTGCACTTGAAGAAAGTTGGTTGGAAGAGACAAAAAAAAAAAAACAAAAAATCTTTAGGGTGTTGTAAAGACCAAAGGGAAGTACAGGGAAGGTTTAACTTCAAGGTTTGCTCCTGGGGGGCAGTTTGAGCTCCTTGCACTAGGGAATGATTTAAAATCAGTTCAAATACCATCTTCTTTATGGAATCCCAGACTGCTCTGTAGAAATGACTGTCCCCTCCACTGTCCTCCTGAGCTCTGTAATTCTCCTCAGTCCTCTATGGTGTGAGGCTCAATGACCTCAACCTCTTCTGTGACATAGAAAGATCCTGAGACTAGGGGCCATCTCTCATTTACCATTCATCCTCTTTCCCTTTATGTGACTCTAAGTATTCCATTTTTATTCTATATGCACTTAATAATAGATTGTGGAAACTAAACATGAAATGTTTTCAGAAAACTTATCCAAAATGTACCTAGAGGGCCTCCCCTGGTGGCGCAGTGGTTGAGCTCTGGGCTGCAAAGCTTCCCGCAGCCTCTGCAGCGCCGGTTTGATCCCCGGCCGCTGGTGAGGGTCCCACATGGCGCTCAGACCTCTCCTGCCACACCCGCTGCTCCCCTCAGCAGTGTATTTCATCAGTCTGCCTGTTCTGTTCCATGCTCTGGCTCTGGTGAATTCTCTCACCCTCCCACGCTTCTGACTGTACCCAGTGCTTGTATAAATAAATAAATAAATCTTAAAAAATAAAGGACCTAGATGTCAGAAATCATCTAAAGAAATTTCCATTTGCTTTTACTGTGAAAGCATAAAAAAGTTAAGAAAATATAAAATTTTGTAATGAGTCTATTAGGCAAACATTGAAAGATGACTTTTTTTTTTTAAAAATTGAAGTAACATTGCATTACATCATTCTATAAGCTCAGGTGTGCATGATCAAGACTCAACAAGTCTATATACGACATTCAACCCAATTCTCTCCTTCACCAGCAGTGTTAATATAAATATTTCTGGAAAAGTTATGCTCTCAAGCAAAAGAGGTAGTTAAATATAAACATATAAACAATAGTTTTTCATAGACTATTGAGGAACACAGCCTTTTATAAACTTATTCCCCCCTTAATCAATATCCACATTTTAAATACAGTAAAATAAATCCTCCCCCAAGTTTTATTTTAAACTGGTGACACTTTACAAATATAATCACTAAAGTCACTCAAAATGCAGTGTTGTTGCTTTGCAATTATTTGTCCACTTGGATTTTTGAAGCTGGACACTGTCATCTTAGGACTGAAATACATACAGAGGTTGGATTGTAGAAACAGAAAAACTTAAAAAAAAACCTGCATATGTGTATTTGAATAAATCTGATCTTCCCATGGTCAAGGATTACAACCGATTACTCTGGATGTTAGTTGACTGTGTTACAATAACATAAATTCAAGAATGACATTAATATGAGTAGCTAACACTTTAAGATTTTACAAATGGGGGTGGGGAAAGACTTTACAAATTTCAAAACACTTTTATACACACTATGCCATTCATACTTCAGTAATTCACGTCAAACACTGGTAAACCATTTTACAGAAATAGGTTCCTATCTAGAGGAGATGGTGAACATGAGAAGGATCCTGGGTGATTAACAAGCAACTTAAAGTGTATGGCTGAGCGATGGGGTTACAGAACCATTGCAAAACAGAACCCTAGGCTAGAGAGACACCTGCTACCTCTAAATTTTAATTTGGCCAGTGCAGTGAAACACTGAGTCCCTTGGCTTACCTCGCTAAAGGGCGTCTGGCACGATTAACAGCTTCAAGATCAGCATAGCGGAGATCTAGCTGGCAGCCAACTAGAACAACAGGTGTACGAGGGCAAAAGTGCTTGATTTCTTGATACCACATGGTTTTCACATGATTTAGGGAATTGGGATTAGCGATCGAAAAACAGAGGACCACAACATCCGACCTAAAAGGAAATCACAAAAGAAGTTATATTGTCTTTTAACTACCCCCCCTTTTATCATTATGACTCCTCCTCTCCCCCAACCACCTCGTGCTATACTGTGTCATAGTTTAAAAACGACAAAATATTAAAGTACATCTCAGAGTCATGCAGATAGCCAGATAAGCCCCCACATTCCAGCACCCACACAGCCTGAGTTCCCTTCCATAGTGCAGGGAAGAGCGCCTATGCATTGTAAAGGTTCCAATAAAGTATTTTACAGTATAGAAGGTCCCCCACACTTGATTCAATCCTGGAATCACAACATGCTGAACTATTTCTGTTCAAAAGAAATAGTTACAAGATAAAAGAAAATAAGAAGTACCTTTTACCAGTTTAAACATAAAGATGATGATGACTCAACCCAATGAGATAAAGCAAACAGTTTAAACTGAAAACATTACTGAAAACATAACAGGTATTTGCTGTGCAGGGTCGGCAAATACACAGAAGGATTTCTGCCCTTCTTTCCACTTAAGCACACATGTAGAGAGCACAACCACTTATCTTTTCTGAAAAGAAAAAGTCCCGAGTTTACAAAATTTTTGACTCTAGTAGATTTAAGGCAAGAAAGGTAGTATTTAACATAAAAATTACAAGAGTTAGATGGATGGCTAATAAAAATGAGAAAATGTTGGAAGCAGATTTCTCAACTGTTATATATGACACATAGCAAGTATATGGGAAAAAGAAAAAATGCTTTATAGTCAATTTTGACATAAGGATCTTCCATTTTTATATAATGACTTACCATTCTTGAAGCCAAAGAACTGTTTTATGAAACAGTTGTTCAATTATGGTGTTTGACAGATAGCTGTTAAATGGTATCTTTAACAAGAATTATAAAGCAGCATTTCAGGTTAAAATATGCTGAATGATGACATTGAAAGTATTACAGCAGAGGAATATAAGGAATAGGAAAAGTTATGCCTAAGGATTTAAGACTATCTAGCAGTTAAATTCAGAAATAAACTCTTACAATTTTATTAGATGTTAATTTATTGCCTTTATTGTTTATGTAATGAGAAGAATCAAGTCGATGAATCAAAACACCTCCCTTTTAAATCATTAATGAGCTTTTCCCTCTACATATCAATGAAGACAAACAAATATATCCAGGCAACCATAAAATTTCTAAAAATAATCATTTGCAATGCAGAAAACTGCAGGGTGCTTACATTAAATGTAATTCACAAGTTGAGTCTTTAAATTTATATCTAAGAAAAACTGCACCAGACTACAACAAATAAAGGGAAAAATCCTGACATTGAAATATTTCCAAATACAAAAGGAGGATGTAGGACTCCAAATAGATTAATATATTAATCTGCAAGTTTAGAATGTCCTTGCAAGAAAGATATTATCAAAGATTCTTGGACAATGGAAGACATAATATGTGTAAAAATATGCATAAGTATATGAATGAATTGGAATCATGTCTTGTCTTTGGGATTTTGATTTAGTTAGAGTTAGTGGAATATTCTGTGCACAGTCTTAATTCTAATCAGCATAAATAACAGTATCCGGTGAAGCCAAGAACGCTTTAAATTTTGCTTTAAATTTTTTTAGTAGCTGAGTTTTCTATTATTCATAATCCTATTTATATAGGCTATCTGATGCAGCTCTGCTATAAGCTTCAGCCTGATCTAAAATAAAAGCACCATGAATTTTGACATAGTGAGAATAATATTGCAATATCTGAGATTCAATATAATAGAGAAAGAATTGAGGAAATTTATCCAGCACCTAAATGTGGAAAAATATGTATAAAATTGTTCTAATCAGTGTCTACTATTGCCACATTAAGGCACATGGCTATAAAGAAAATCATTCACAGAGCTTAATTTATATGACAGACATGTAGCTAAATGTCAATTCTGTTATCTCATTTTATGATACAGCAAGTGAGGTTTAAAAATCAGAGCTAGCTCGGTTGCCAAGGTTACCATGATAACACTTATACCACTGAACACATACTAGTTACTATCCATATGACCTGTAAACAAGTACAGACAGGACCCTGGGGGTTGGAAAAATGGAATCTCCTGATGATAGCAGCACAATGCCATCATTCAACACGGGTCTGGAGGGTCCAATTTCTAACTATGTCACATCAATATCTCAATGCATGAAATGCCGTTGGAAAGCTAGAAAAATAACTCAAAGCTCTGTAAATATTTTGTTTCAAAAGGATGATAGTTAAAGAGGTTGTGCTGAGAGTAGCACAACATCTGAAGTGAAAATAACTTATTCTATTTGCCAAAATTCTATTTGTCTCCATGTAATAAAATTATTCTTTTTTCCCTTTTTTTAAGGCATACTTAGGTGTTAGGTGAGCATGTCTCCATTATTTTACCTTGAAAGCAAGTTAAAGAGTAAGATCATATTTTACAACTTGCTTAAATATTCTTGGTTAAACACTATTGATTTAAATACAAATGCTAGTTAAGAAAACACTGTGTACGGATTACATAGAATCATATTCTTCAGGTCTGCCATACGAATGTAGAACCTTAATCCTGATTTTTACCAAAAAGCTAATCAGTGGATACAGTGAGAGAGCTATAGAAAGATGCCACTTTGATTCATTCCTCCACATCCCAACATTCTTTTCCAATTTCTAACTCTAAACACATCAGTGTGGTCTGTGATAAACATCTATATGATCAAGTAACTATTTAGAAAATGTCATTTATTCCCTATAGATTTTGAGCCATTTTTCTATTTTTTCAAAGAAGGCACAAGACCTGCAGCTAAGAATATCTCTGGCTTTAGGCAGAATTCCAAGGAACTAGAGCTATTAAACAACTTTTAATCAAAACATTCATTCCTGTGTAGAGACTGTTCAATGTCTGACATAAGCTCATGTTTAAAATGCCATTCCTATGAAAGATAAAGAGAAAAAGGCAAGTTCTGGCATTTCTACCTCCATGGTTCTGTTGTCCTTTTTTTTTTTTTTTTTTACTTTGAAGAGTTAAGTTTAAAAATAATTGGGAGGGGGCAGTGTGATGAAGATATTCTCACATGCATCAGGATCAGCCTAGAAATGACCTCTGGGTTCCTATTTCAGCTGTAAAAAGAATGTGATAGGATTTAAATGGAATCCTACAGTTATTTGAAGTAGAATGCACATGGATTTGAGAATGCAGAGGCAAAGAGCAGAGTAGACAAAACTCCAAACTCCAGAACTGTTAATATTGAGAAGGCACAGGAAGACATTTGGAATTTTTTTTGACTGGGCTAAGTGACTTTATTATAGAAAGCCAGGGTGACAAAGGACTTAAGTGGGTGTGGTCTCAGTTGCTTATCTATGAAATGTTTTTTTTTTTTTTTTTGAGGTGGGGAAAGAAAAATAACAACATAATAGTTTCACTAGGGTACTAACACATCAAATAATACCTATGAAAGAGTGTTTTGATTAGCGAAGTACAAAAATGACACAAAGTAAATTTCTCAATTGAAATAATTGTAAATCTCCAGTTCTTTGAAAATATCGGAAGTGGGGAGGGGATCAGAGAGAGATCAAATGATCAAAAATTCTTAAGCTGATAAAGCCAATCTCAGTTGTATCAGTTTTTTTTTTCTAGATATAAAACAAACAAAAAAAGTAATTTAAAAAAAATTTTTACAGCAGTTATCTTTTACGGAGAACATGGGCCAAAGATAGCATGTGAAAGATTGGCAAAGATATTTAGACAACATAAGGAGTGCATACAAAGTTGGGACCAATTTTTGTTGGGGAATTCAAGAAAGAAAAATATGAAAAAAGTACATCTTACCCACATATTTTGGCCCGAGTTAGACTTTAAACAGCAAATGCCACACATCTTTTCAATGCCTGTCTTTATAACAGCTACAGTCAAATATAGTGAACTTAGTGAAACAAGATCAGAGAAGCAAACAGTAGCTAAACTACTTTTCCAAACTGAAATAGCAAATTCATCCTTTGAAGAAGTGATTGAAATAGAGTAGATAATCAGTATCAAAATTCTGTTAGGAATACATTTTCTAAGTTTCTGCCTATCACGAAAGTGTTCTCTGTCTTATTAGTTTGTCTTCCCTTTTCTGGTGCCATCTACCTTGCCACTATTGTCCAAGTAAGGTCCTTCAATTCTCTGATTTTCTTATCTGAGCAAGTGAAAAAGTAATTTCTAGGTTATGATGTGCTTAAGACCAGATCAATCTGATGGGTGATGTGAAAGACAGTGGGTTCTACCCAGTCCTCCAGAAGGCTGTGTGTGGGACAGTCAAATGTCTTCTCCAATGTGCCAATTCTGCTTGGGTCTCTTGCTGATGAAATCTGGTGACCAAGAGAAAGCTAACAATTATATTTACCTGAGTCTTGCTTGGGAGGATCTCTTTAAACATAGTTTTAAGCCTTTTGCTCTATGGCTGGGTCCTACCTCTTTACAAGTCACTACTGCCCATTATTTCTTTTTTTAGTAGAAATTACCATATCCTTTATATTAGTAGACATCACAGTCACATTTTAATGGCCTTCTTCTCTTTGCCAATGAGCACAGGTCCCCTTCTGGCAAAGATTTAAATAGGAGACCCTCACCTCCACCTGTGAGGCATTAAGCTTCCTTCTCCCCCCCATAATCAAGGTAGGCTCTTTACAGAAACATATTCAAAACCATTCATGTCAACGACACACCTTTCATGCACATAGTCTGACAGTGCTATGCAAACAGACAGTTCAAAACAGCACAAAACAGCTGGGATATAGCATGGCAGAGAAAAGGAATGTATAACAAGTGACTTTGGAAAATTTTAGTAGGGGAGCAGCCCGGTGTGTATGAGATGCGGAGGGGGTTGTCAGTGACGGTGAACATGACCACCTGGAGATGAATGGCTGTGTAAGCTCATACTCATGGAAGATGGAGAGGCCTGTAGGGGAGTGCCTGGCAGGGGATCTGGGGTGGGGGAGCAGGGCAGTACCATGCAGTGCCCTGGATGTGAGTAGAGAAATCAAGTCAATACTTTACCAATAGCAGTGAGGCTTCTTAAGTACAGATGTTATGTGGGGAAAACTGTGAAAACACCCTGAAATATATCCAGATTTGGGAGTGATTAGCATGCGCAACTATTTGTTTCAAGCCCATAACTGCATGTTTTTAGTAGGAAGCAACATTTTAAATCATTCATCCCCCACCCTCCAAAAACGGGAGAAAGGCAATGCACACTCTTAAGTTCTGGAATGTAGTATCAACATCCCACCAGTGCCACCAAACACTAAGATAGATAATACTCAAGTCTTAAAACTGGTTGGTTCTACCATCATAGGGCAAATATCACAGGGAACAATGGCCCCAGGGGAGGGAAGGTTGTATGTTATCTCCAATGGACACTGGCTATTATTCACTTGATATCCCTTTTTTTACTCAGCAATCTATGCTTCCTTTAGTATAGCCTCACACCTTTGTGAAATTATCAGTAAAAGTTGAATATGTGTGAAATTGGGTGAAGCACAAGTAATTTATTAAAATAAATAAGTTAAGCCATCTTATTCGAAATCATTTAAATCTTAGTCAATGAAAGCAGGAAGCACTGACATAAAGGCTTGCTTAATAGCAGAAGGTGAAATCGTGCTAACAAATTGCCTCCTTACTCTATCTCTCATTCTCATTTCTCTGACTTTCCCTGAATCTCAATGATTGAGGATCTTTCTTCCTACACTGTAAATGCTTTCTCTTAAGAGCAAGACTAGCTGTAGACGTAAGAAAACCCCTCTTCTATAATGCCAGATGGGAGGTCTCTGGGATTAACTTCCCTAGTTCTTCTGAAACAAAACTGTGTAAAAAAGCAAGCTCATTCTACCACAATAAGAAAAGATTTTTATCCAGGCCACTCAGCAATCTTCTTTGATGGGTAAAGGTGCAAAGACTTGTTAAGTTATTCAAATCAATAAATAATCACTCATTCATTTCTTCCAGAAAAATTAACTGATAACCTACTGTGTACCAGGAACTCTTCTAGACATTGGGGATACAACAGCTAGTTACAGACACAAATTTCTGATCTTGTGCTTATCCTCGTCATGCTTCATTCTAGTGGAGAACAGAGACAATAAGCAAGAAAAATACATAAAATATGCAGTATGCTAGGTAGTAATAAGTACCAAATAGGAAATGAAGCAGGAAAGAGAGACAGAAAATAGCTATGAAATGAGTTGTCAATGAGGGTCTCAATGAGGTGACATTTCTGAAAACACCTGAAGGAAATGAGGGAGGTAACAAGATGGTACCTAGAGAGAGAACATTATGGAAGAAGTGACTATTACAGAGGCCTGAGGCAGGAGCATGCCTGGGATATTGCTCTGAGGGGGAAGAGCAAGCCAGGCTGAGCTGAGCTCAGACAGGCAACAAAGGGGCTGAGGTAGGAAGTCTCTCCTGGCTCTCTCTGGCTCTTACTTTGTCTGAACTGGTAAACCACTAGGAACTTTTAAGCAAAATGACACGATATAGGTTCAAACAGGAATATCCCAGTGTTACAATGAAAACTGGCAAAATAGTAAATAACATGGCAGGGGGCGGGGCAGCAAACAGAAGGAACCAGTAAAGATGGTAATACTGAGAGATATGATGGTGACTTTGGCCTTAGAGCAATACAGGTGGTGACAAGTGGCTGAGCTCTTCACATAGGTGGAAGCAGAGCCAATAGGATTTGCTAATGGACCTACCGGATGTGGGATACTGGCAAGAGGAGTCAGTCAGCAAGGGCACCAGAGCTTTTGCCTGGAGCAATTCCTTCTCTGTTACTGGTACTGACATCTTAGTTCAGCCTTTCTAAACTCTGAGTTATAATTATTTATGTTGCTGTCTTTCCACTAGACTATGAGTGTTATTTTTCATTCCTACTCGTATTTCTCCTTACTCGTTTCTATTACTTGTTTTTCTCAAAAGAGGTCCTTGATTGCTTAACAAATTAAAAGGCCTTATAAATACTGGAAGTTAAAAGATACCAATGCAAATGTGTCTGCAGACTCAAAGTCTGAAAGAAATGAATTGAGGCCCCAAATAAGTAAAGGGATACATTTAAGTTTTAATAAAAAAATGAAATACTGGGTTGTCAGAAAAGTCACGATGCATTTTTACTAGAAAAAAAAAAAATACATCATGACTTTTCCAACAACCCAATAGAATGTGAGTTATTATATTTCTTTAGACAATTATTGCAGAAAGACAGCCATATAATCTCTCTGAGATGAACCGGTTAATATATTTTTTAATTATCTGAATTTATCTCAAAAATCCATTTACCCCATATAATTGGATATTTTCAAAGCACCATAATAACAGTGGATTAATGATCTCTTCCAGGAATTAGATTATCTCCAGAAGCAAAGGAAATGGTAAAGAAATGAGCAGGTTACTTTTGGGATTATTTCTGGATTAGTTACACAGAATTAAAGCTGAGGGAAGCACCCTCTATTTTACAGACCAATCTTTTTTATAAAAGACAGCAAAAACAAACCAAAAAAAATCACTAAAATAAAGAGATAGTCAAGATGCTAAATTTAAAAGGGATTGGTAATTTTCTTTATCTTTCTGTGATTTACTATGTCTTTCTGATTATACTTTTGAGGTTGGGGCACAGGCGTTCAGGGGAGAAAATAAAGTGGTATAATAATTGTGGCAATCTAATGAATGGCCAATCTTAAAAATTACTGATAGGATTATTAAGATTCACTAAGAAAAATATCTTTGATTGTGTTCTGTAAACAGTATAAAGTACCAATTATTGTCAAAAGTCACCAGGGATGTATCTTGCACACAGCAGCTAATAAAAATGGCAGAACATTCTCAAGACATCTTTTCCTTTTGACTTGCCAGCTTGTGTCCTTTATTGACAGGCAAATGCTCAAAGATGGTAATAGAATTATCCTCAGAAGACACTGCAGGATTACTCAACAGTCTCTTTCTTCTTATACCACCTAATTTAGAAAGAAAGAATGTATGACCTGAAATACATATGTTCATCAGGAGATTCTAATATAGAAACATCACAAACTGATGTGTTTTCTTCCATGATGAAAAACCAACACATTTAGCTATATTTGACCCAATTATTCAAGCTATAAATACAAAAAGGAAAAAGGTAAAGAGAAGACAGATAACACTATATCAATTAATATATTAGACAATGCACATGTTCCTTTTTCTCTTTACCCATCTCTGTGCTCTTGTTATTCATATCTCTGTGGCATCTTATGGGTCTATCAATGCTTTTCTGGACTGAACCACAAAGGACTGCCTTTCCCAGCCACATGACCAGTGCTTGGGCAGCAGCCAGCATCCTTCCTGGTCCTGGAACATAAGTGACCCCAGTCATCAATCAAGCCCTGTTCCTATCTCATTTGGCACTGTGACTTCACAAGGACAATTTCATCCTGGGGACAGGACTGCACTGGGCAGAGGAATCCCAGTTCTTCTGATGTTTGTCTTTCGGTTACAGTACAAGATGTACCAGTTCAGAGAAGGAGGGACTGTGTGGGACAGCAGGCCAAAGGATGGTACAGAAATATTTTCAGTGTGTCAGGTGATTTAACATCACTGCAGTCCTAGGCTTGAAGCATGCTTTTGAATCCAGAAATTTCTACCACATTTTTTTTAATTATTTGCATGCCTTAGCTGAATGTATTTTTGCTGGTTTGGTTTGGATGAGCACAAAACAGTAATAATGCACCTGCAACTGCCTACTTAATTGCCCTCACCTTTGGGCAAATAGATTGTATAGTTATTTTTTAAATGATTATTATAAAGATCTTGGAAATGATACCCAGGGGAGAAATAATGCATAGCTGGAAATGTACAAGCAATTCTGCTTAAGGATACTCATTCACACACAGCATTCCAAACAAAATTTACAAATCTCAAACTGTGGGGAGAAAACGAAAGGAAGCTTTTGAGGTGTGGCTGATTGTACCTCCCTCCCCTTTCTCCTGGTTTCCCAACTCATCTTTTCACTTGCTAATTCACTATGGAGAATATAAGCACAGTGTTTTCCATCTTTATCACTATGACTTATTATTCTTACTATAAAAGTAAAAATATAAAATTCAGCCTAATATAACCCGGAGTTTGTTACAAAGATTTAGGATGTTTATAATGATTTCCTAGCAAATGTGTTAGATGACCCTGGCATGTATGAGATCTATCATTAGATTCATGCACTTATTCAACTAACATTTAATAAGCTCCTACCCTGTATCGGGCGCAGGCATAGGAGGCATAGAACAGAAAGAAATATCTTTGTTTGAAAGATACTAGAAATGATAGGATAAGAGGAATAGGAGAATGGGAGAAGATTAAGGACTCAATTTTCAGACAAACAGATCATGACTACATGGCAGATGTGTGCTATGAAAATGTAAAGGAGAGACATTTCACCTGGATTCTAAAGGTAATGGAGAGGATAAGAAGGTGAGGTTTTCTGGGAGTATGTATGCCTGTTCTAAGTATTTAAAACAAGAACGTAAATACTTTAAATACTTATGTAAGGAACGGGTGGAGTAGGGGTGTAACTTCTTTTGGACGTAATGCATGATTGTGGGCCTACAGGCTACAGAGGACACGTAACTATAAATATTTGGTTATTGTGTGGAGCAAGAAATGAGACTGGAAAGGCAGACTAGGACTCAATCCAGAGAAACAAACAGGAGTGGAAGCGCACACTTGTCATGGAGCTACCAGCCACATGAGAGGACACACTTGATTGCTCAATTCTGCACCCAACTGCCAGCAAGGGTGACTGAGTACAAAATGGAGATCATTTGTGTGCTCTCAGAAATCACCTCTGTGTTCCATAAAAATTACCTCTCTAGTTCCATAAAGAACCAACTGCAAAAGACAAAAGTGTTACTACTTGAGAATGAAATGGGCAACTTTCATGGAACATGGTGTTCTCTATTTGGCTATCACATTGGGACTTGGTCAAATGTATCTACTTTGAAAAAGATATAAATGTGACCATAGCCACACACCCTGGCCACTCCACTTGGGCTATGATCCATACAGCGGAGGGTTCTCTTTGCAAAACAGGAACCAGCATAATTTAGGGACAATTTGATAGCATCCCATCATAGCTTTGATATTCTAGAACCAACTCATTTCCTATTTTCAGCTGTTAAAGGTCTTGTCCCATTGTCCCCTTAAGTTCACACAAATGATTTATTTTCAGTGAGATCTAACTTAAGTCCTATAAATAATTAAAAGATATATTATCTACCATGCAAATGTCTTCACATGTAATAAACTCCTTTGAATGTCCATGAAAAGATTTCACTTAAAATTTTTTCTGAGATACAATTGAAATACACTAAACTTTGTTCAGTTTGATTAAATTTTTGACATGTATGCACCCCTGGATATTATTGTCTCAGTCAAGATGGTAAACATTTCCATTACCGCCAAAGTTTCCTTGTGTCTCTTTGTAATTTGTCCCTTCCTCTATCTCCTTTCCCAGGTAAAGCATGATCTTTCCATCACTATAGAATGCATAGCATTTTCTAGACTTTTCTAGAAATGGAATTAATTCTCTCCTTTTCCTAGTCCCCACCCCCTCATTCCCTTCCTTACCTTCACTCAAAAGTCCCTAATTTTCCACAGAGTTCCTCCTTTTTGACTGAGGTTCAGTAAAGAGTATGGTAATCAATCCTTGGCATTGTTTATCAAAGAATGGTCTGAGGACTACCTGCTTTATTATCACCCAGGTATTGGCTAAAATTGCTAATTCACCTTTCCACAGACCTCAACATCAGAATAACAAGAACGCCTAGGTATATTCCAAGTATGAGAATAAGTAGTTTTAGTTTAACTTCTTAGGGAATGACAGTTTCTGTCCTTTCGCCTGCTCTTATATCTTTCTACAGCTTTCTATAGCCTGGAAAATTCTTAGTCCTTTATGCCAGGACATAAGGGGCAATAAGTGTCCTAGATACCTTTAAACTACCCATTTAAAAATGTGGATTGTATTACTTTTCCATAAAGTGCATGCATAGCTAACGTTCCTTGTTTTGCTACTCTGGTATAAATTTATGAATGAATTTATGAAGTACATCATCAGGACCAGGACTTGGGTGAGGAGAGTAAAGCACTTGTCTGAGATGCAAAATTTAAAGATGTACCGCAAAACGAAGTAATCCAGATATATAATACTAAAAATAAAAATCAACATTAAGGGGCAAAAATTTCTATGAACAACAAACTATTAAAATTTGAAATAAAGTTAGTGCTGTACTGAACCTGAGGGCAAGAAAAAAATCATTGATAGTGACCCTGCCATTTAAATATTATTATTTATATTTTATGACCAAGGTATATGCCTCACTTGCTCCACCCTAATCCTGGCATGGTCTACCTCCATGTGATAGATATCATGGTCCAATAGCTGTCTGCCTTCCTGAAATTATTAGAATGCTACTTCTGGCCCAGTATTTAGAATGTGCTATGGACAAGAAGAGATAATTCAAAATATTCTAGATACAATAGTTGTTTCTTACCTTCCCCCTTGCAATAAGCTGCAAGTACAGTCAATCCCAGACAAAGACATAAACATCAGTCACTCACAGTCTTGAATTTTTAAAAGGGCCTCAACCAGGCATTCAAAATGGGCTGTATTCATTGTGTATCTGATTACATTTTACTTCAATGTGAAACCAGACCCATCTTAGCCAGACAGGATCATGACTCCAATTAATGTTATCATTTCAAACATGTACCTTACTTCTCATAAGAGTTAGCAACATTTTGGAAAATCGGTGTGTAAGAGTAATTACGTAATAAATGGGTTATACCTGGAAGGAAAATGCCCAGAAACTATGTAAGGACATTAACAATGGTTCTGTAGGTTTAAGCTACATTTGGAGAGAAAGTATAATAAACCCCATATAATATACCCCAAATTCCCACTCACTCACAAAAAGTTTGCTTGGATAGCATTTTGATTGAAAGTGAAAGGATTCATGTTTAGCTATGTATGGATTTATGCAAAAGATTATTTGCTATGTACTAAAGAACTTAAGAGGAACAATGGAATTATTTGAGTAGATGATAGTGAATGCAGGTCTTCCATGTCCACATAGAATAGTGTGAGAATTAGACCGATCCAGGAATAAATTTAAAGTATGTTTGTTATCATCCAACATCATCAGTCATCATAGACTGGTGGAGTGGGAAGATACACGTTTTGGAGTCAAACAGGATTAACAGGAAAAGTCCAGTTTTACTCATTCTTAGTTGTCTGACCTTGGCCGCTTCTGTGTCCGTTTGCTCAATTGTGAAATGAGCCTATTCTGCAGGGTGACCACAAGCATGAAGTGGGACAAGATACATAAAATACTCAGCACAGGTCTGGCTCATGAGAAGCCCTAATTAAGTCATAGCTTCTGTCACCACCACCTCCTACACCATACGCTTTATTAAATGTTTGAAGGTTATCTGACTAAGGTAGATCAATTATGAGGAATATCAAGGAATGGAAACAATATCATTTGAAATTATCTATGTGTAGTGTGACTACAGGAAATGGGCTCTGGGGCCTAGATGTCCTGTTGAGGGTACAGACCATCATACTTCTCTATTTTTAGTGCCAGGGACCTAAATGTGATCATTTCAGTCTTATATAATTTCAGGGAAAAACTTTTGAGTTGAGTGGTATCTCTTTATTTTTTTTTTTTTTCAACTTCTGACTGAGTCTGTCACCACTTATATTATTTTGAAATTTTTTTTAATAATAAATTTTATTTTTATATTCCCCATACAATTGCAACCCCCCCATTCTGACCCCAATCCCTCCCCTCCCGCCCCCCACCCCCCAAAAAGTGTCTCTGGTTCATAGTTTTTTGTTGGAGTGGTATCTCTTTAAAAGAGGTTCCTTCCTCACCAAAAAAGAGCAGCTGATTACAGTCATGGTTACTATGTACAGTTTGTTCTTGACATTTTAAAAGACCCAGAAAAGAGATTCAAAAGTTCATCCAAAAGTGGATAGAAGGTAGGTGGAGAGAAGAAAGGCTACAAGTGAGCTGGAGTCACTCACTTCAGATGAGAGGGCTTGATAGATTTCAAATGTGTTAAGTGTTATGGTGCTAATGCTACTTTGCTATTTTTCATCTCCATCAAACAGAAGGACTCCTTTTAATACTTTTTCCTGGATGTATGATTTTCCATCTAACAAAAAAAGGGGCAAATAGATGACCCTTTGAGATCTCTCCTAGTTCTAAGACTTTGCACAAAAATGAAAGAGAAAACACACACCCAGCTCATTCAGGTGGGGTGGTTTTCATTTACATCGATGTAAAATGAGGTTGAGGTAGTCTGCTCCAGTGGAAAGAGTGATGTCCCAGCATTAGGCAGAACTGGGTCTGCCTCTGAAACTCACTGTTGGCCAATCTATGGTAGTAAAGGAACTCAATACTATTCAACTGTAGCATGGAGATAAACTCTTCTTCCTAGCATTCCTGAATAGTTGAACCAAACTAATGTTGTCAAAGCACCTAATATTCTAGCCTTTGATATATTGGAGGGAATTTTGTAATTAGCTAAAAAGTGGGTTGAATAGTTGCTTTTAAATTATAAAGAACACAGTGATATTCTGGTTAGAGTTATACAAAGCTAAGAAAATTGCAAATTCCGGTTAGTGGACAGGCACCACCTTGGTCCACAGGATCCACTCTGCAAACTAGAGTTTGTTCATACCAAAGAATGTTTGAGGGGGCAACTTATTAATTACCCTGGTGCTAAGAAGCAGAGTAAACTTAAGGCGAGGTCTGAGGCATCTGCTATGAACCTGGTTTCTCTCACTGTTTTCACAAGAATCAAATGAATTATTTTTAAAAGGTTCCAAATATATTTCCAAATATAAGGAATATATCACATCCCACTGACTCGTAATTCATGCCAAGTATAGTAAAAACATCAGTCAAACAACAGGTTTGCCAATAACTTATTTTCAGAAACTGTAATTAAGATTTTTTTTTCACGAATGACATGAAGCTAAAAATGGAAGTCATAAAGAAATTAAACAGCTCTCACATAGCAATAAATTGTTCTATAATGACAAAAAGAAACTCCTGCTACTATCAAACTTGTCCACAAAGATATATTTTTTTGGTGTGACACACAATACGATATTCTGTATTTAGTGTTTATAGAAAGATGCTGGGGTCCAAGACAGAACGGCTCTGGTTTTTGTTCTTTACTCGTGGTGGGAGCCCGGGCAGGATGCCTGGAGGCTGTGGAGAATCGGAAAAGACAGAGGAAATACAAGACACAAACATGCACATGATGTGAGGCTAGGAGACTCATCCAGAAACATGGGAGTGTTTCCTGAAACCCCTCTGTGCTGCTCAGACTTGGCTTGGAAAGAATGTCCTGTTTCCATCTAAAGGGGGAACAGGTTGCCGTAGATAGAACCAAACATTAGAGACTGGCGAGTAGAACAATGCCCTTTGAACTGATGGAGTCACATGAAAGATCAGCTTATTTTTGTTGGGAGTGAACAAGCACAGGCATGACACGTTGCAAAATGACCCCAGATCTGTCAGGTTGCTGGAAGAGGCCCAGGGTAGATTCCTGTCAATATCAGATCTATGAAGGTCACTGCACCATTAAATCCATCCTATACAGGAATCTCACATGATAATGAAGCAGCCCTTGTGTTACCACAATAAAAGTTTTACATTGTGGGATCAAGTTAAAATTATTTCAAAAGGTCAATTTCAAGTGGCAACAGACCACTAAGATGCTGAAATGTGGTCTCTAGAAACTCAACCCAAATATCTTAGTAAGTTTATCTTTTGGCCCATCTTTTTCTGGACTCGTTTTTAGAAGTGAGAGTGCAAAATGCCCTTTTGAAATGTATTCTACCTCTCCTTACTTTGCTTTAAATCATCACTTTATGAAGCTTCCTTTAAACCACAGAAATTGTAAATATGACTGCGCAGTCCTTACAGGCAGGTTCACATATTATTACTATTTTTGTGTGTGTGGAATAATTGAACCAAAGAGAAGACCAGAATGGCAACTAAAGATAGGAATCGAGGACATCACGGTAAGAGAAAATAGAACTAGAGAGGGAGTTCAGAAGAAAAGTGTCCATGATTCTGGGTATTAAGTTCAAGAGTTCTTTTAACATTAAAATCAATATGGACATATGGAAAGTTCTCTTTCTGGGATCCTCTCAACAAACTGGCCTAAATCACAGATTCTTTCAGTGTGTAAACTACTCAGGGATTGGGTAAAACCTTTCAGCAGTTTATTCAGTATTTTAGACCATTTGAATAAACACCAGTAAGTTTGTTCAGAGGCTTAACAGAGCTACTGGCTTGAAGAAATAGAGGTACTTTAGAAACACTTATCTCACTAAGTGTTAGAAATACTTACCAAGAAGTAACTCATGTATTTGGATTATCTAACTAATCCAATCCTGTGAGGTAACATGATGTTTGATGTGTACAAAGGACAACTGATCTATGAGGCCTTAATTCTAAACTTAAAATGAAATGTGTTAATTTACAGTTAAGGGGTTAAAAAAATAAATCTTTTTATCTGAATTTTGATAGCTATACCACATTCACCGACACTTTAATTTATGGTGATAAGAAGTTGTTAAATATTTTAAGGCACTTTGAGCATGTTCTACTCATATTAATGCCCTTCAAACTTTAATCTTTTCTTTACTGGATTTTTTTTCTTTTTGGTTTAAATGGAAAATAGACATTAGCACTTCAGTTCATTTTGGAAAGGTACTTTGTAAAGTACCTTTGTACTTTGTAAAGACTTCAGAGATATTTTTCTTTCTTTTTAAAACGCAACCTTAAAATGAAAACAATAGACTTTTTGGATAACAAAGCTGAGAGCAAATAACATCAGACTCTGCTAATATGGTCATGAAAAGACCAACAGATCTTCTGAAGTGAGGTGACCAAGTGCTAAAACAACTTAAAATATTCTAACGGAAGTCAAATAAAGTATTACTTAGGAAAACAGCAATCAAAGCAGCCCAAGGTGGAGGGCACAACAGAATTCTTCTGCAGAAAATGTCACAGTTTAAGTAGCACTGGTTGTTTTAAATAAAATACTTCCTGGGAGAAGCCAAGTGATGAGGCAGACAACTTTTCTTGACATCAGGAAACAATGTTCTGTTTTTATGGTTTTTACTTTTCTTTTCTTTTTTTAGATACAGTGCAGAACACAACACTTTTCAAGGCCGTATGATGTGGTTTTTTTTTTTTTTTTTTTTTTTTTTTTTTTTGGTTTATGACACAGCTGCAGGGTTTGGAAAGGAAACTGCACTCAAGTTCAACCACACCACACTCATCTGGGTTTACCTGCCATATGCAAAACGCCTGTCTTTGTGATGATCACCAAAAGTATCCCAAAGCCTGAGAGAAACACTCACTTCATCAACAACATCCCGGGAACGCTCCAAGACCTGCAGGAGACACATTTATGCTCAGTATCAATCAGAGGCTCCCCCAGAGAGGGATATTGGGGTTGGACCCCTCAAGGCCCATTTGATTCTCTTGTACTTTGCCTCCTTATTCCCTCTAATGGGACTTAAGTGAAGTTCTAAGTCTCTTCCTGGAGTCACATGACTCGTGTCTTCCTCATTCAGGATACCAGAGCCATACTCCCAAGCGTGCATTTTGTTTTTGTTTTCTCTCATGGCACTAAAATGGTTAGCTTTTGTCTTAAATGCAAAAATCATTCCTGCTCCCCACTCTTCCCCATCCCACCTCTATCCCCATTTTTTAAAATCAGAGTGGCAATAGTGAGGATATGTCTTTAGGATTTTTTTTAAAGATTTATTTTATTTATTTATGTATACAAGAACTGGGGTGTATGCCAGAGGTGGGGGGTGGTGACAGGATTCACCAGAGACAGAGTGGGGAGCAGAAAAGGTGATCTACTGAGATACAATGCTGAGGGGAGCAGCAGGAGAGACAGGGGAGGTTAGCTCCCTGGCTGGGGATCCAACTGCAGTGGCTGGTGATAGCTTGATAGAGCTGAGTCTTTAACCCTTGCGCCACCAGGGAGGCCCGCCTTTAAGATCTTAAAGAAACATCATACATCTTACCTCCTGACAGACCCGGTACTGGTCAATTGCCCACACAGTTGGTACGTGTGTGGCCAGCAGCTGATACTGTGTCAGCGTGGTGTTACATGCTCTGGCACAGATCAGGCGAGTCTTCCCCACAGCGTTGTCTCCCACAACAACACACTTGATGGTTTCAACGTTGGGTCTTTCGTAGTCCATGTCAGTGTCCATTTATAAAACTCTGCAGTAAGAGAGTGGATAGCATGTTATGAGGACCCAGGCTTTCTAGAGCAACCAGAGACATGAGGAGTTCGGGCAGTCTTCTCTTTGGTTTAGGCACTTCATTGGGGTTGCTCAAACGTAAGCAAGAAGTTTGAAAGCTCATACCATGCCTAACCGAAACTTAAGCATTCTTTTTATATCTCACACAAATATAAAAACACCAGACTGTTATTCTGACCCCAAACAGCTTTCTGGTTAACATGTTATTTTCTCTTTGGTTTTCTCTAAACACAACCTGCCTACAGAGCCATCAGGCGAGTGGGGATTGCTGACACACACATCACTCACAAGCTTCTAGTGCTGAACCACGAAAGGGACCCATCGCTTACAGGTCTAAACTCAGATACTGAGGGATATGCTACCCTGACAATAGTGGTGTCCACATCATCACAGACTTCTAGTGACCAACTATCTTTTGTTAAAAAGATGTTTTCTATAAGTTCTAAACTATAACGATGACTGAGAGGAGAATCAAAGTACTCCCAATGTTAAAGAAGAGTATACTGCATTCTGAATTTTGATACATAGATAACATGAATGTATGCTTATTTACTCATTCATTTATTTTTATTAACCAAATAAATTCATTAAAAAAATATTCTCAAGTGAGGCACCACAAAGCAAGATTTGAAACTTTCTCTTCCTCTTTGTGTTTTCATCAAGAAGTCTGGAGCATATGGTAAAGAATGCTCTTTCTAAGATAAGGGCTACTCTGGAATTTTCCTGAAACCATAAAAAAAAAAAAAAAAAAAGTTGAATGAGAGTGGCTGAGTGAGGGAAAGGGAAAGCACTGCTTCTCCAGGGGAGGAATCTCCTCAGTCTGCTTCCAGCAGCAGCCGATGGGTGGCCGACCAAGTGAGATTTTCAGATTTTAATGTATTGTAATTGTTCTTTGATGAAGATGAAAAAACAGGTTAGATGGTCATATTTTAAATAATTGATAATGGTTTTAACAACTGTGGCATAGAAACTATTTAGATTAAGGCTAACATATTCCTGGAAATCAATAAGTATTTTCTCAAAAAAGATTTGAGAAAAATGATAATTTGGATAACGAGGTTAAGGGTATGTATAGAGGCAAAAAGATAAGGAAGACTATTAAGAAGAATGTTTTTTCTTAGTTAGAAACATCTGAACAAGGATTTGTCTCCTATAACACTCATAGGAGGTGTTAAACCCCAGACTGGAGGGCTACTTGGCAGGAGTGGAGTGAAGTGATTCAAGGAACAGATGTGTGGTGAGGTTAGAATGTGATCCTACACCGTGGAGAAGCTTAAAATAGACAGAACCTGTCCTCACCTGGAAAGCTTGATCCGGAAGGTCCTTGGTAGGGAAAGAGAATCATAAGTAAAATCTACAATGCTATTGATCAGTCAGGTGTGGTGACTTCTAAAATTAACCTCTTCAAAATTTAGCCTGAAAGTTCTGTGGTTTTATTAATGCCTTATTTAATAGTATAATGTGGCAAAAGCATGACTTTGGTATTAGATCATAGATTTTTCAAATACCCATTGGAGAACATTTGGCAAAATGTGGAGACATTTCAGTTGTCACAATGGGTGTGTATGTGTGGCGGGGTTGGGGGGTGGGTTTGTTCCTGGCTTCTAATAAGCAGAGGGCAGAAATGCAGTTAATCCTATTACTAAGATCAGAACAGGCCCCACAACAAAGAATTCTCCACATCACAGCGTCAAAGGCAAGAAGCCCTGCCTTAGATGGACATAACATTCCCTAATTTCCTGTCATTTAACTTTGGGCAAGTTATTTGCACTTAATGACTTTCAGTTTCCTCATCTGCCCAGGGGAAATTGTAATACCATCTCCTAATATTGTTGTGAGGATGAGGGAAACTGATGTTTTATGTGCAGTACCTGACACAATGATGGCTTCAAAAATTATAATCATGATGCTGAAGATGGATCTCTTTACATGGCAAAATTGAGGCAGGTAGAAGGCCAGAATTACATGCAAAATCATAAACTTAAAAATAACAAGCGCCAGTAAGAAAGATACAATTTAGTAGAGGAAATAAAGGTGATTCATTGAAAACTGAGGAACAAAGAAGCAAGGTGGAGCCACAGTTGACTTTATGCAATGAGGGCAGAAAAGGTTCTGGGTGGGGAGGGGAGAGGAGAGCATGTCATAGTTAACTAAAGGATAACAGAGTTCGAAAGGTAGGTTAAAAATATTTTTATGGGACATTTCTAGATTCTAGAAAAAAAATGGTAACACTTCTTAACAGTCCATGACAAGTTTTCGGTGATATTACCATGGGATAATGTGTGAAAAAGACAGGTTTCATAACTCTGGAACCTGAGGAATATTATTTTGAATTTCCTGCGTGGTGGAAAACCTTACTTATTTTGAGAGTAAATTTTATTTAAATTTTTTAGATAGGCAGAAATCACAGGAGCCAATCCCTAAAACTTGGTGGAATGTTTGGGATATGACAGAGAAAAACAAAGAGTTGGTTTTCTTGACTTGCAAACTAGCTTTAATAGCAGTTCTCAAAGAGGAATCTCCCAAATAATTTGAATCATGGCAGTATTGGTGGTATAGTTGTATACCTTTAGAGAAGCTTTAGAGAAGACTACTTTGATGGGGGCAGAAGCCCTGCTAGCTTTATATTAAGGCTATGATTACAAAAGCTATCATTTCTTATTTATAGATATATCTCATGCATAAGCACAGTTCCAGAAAGGATTTCTGTGTCAAAGGTAAGAATTACATTCATGAGTCCTCTTATCTCCAGTAAGCTGCTCAAAACTGAAGTGACTGCAAAAGTGTTGAGCTTTGTGCAAAAAGGACAACATGCAAGGAAATAAAAGGCAGGGCAAAATTAGATGTTTATAGTTCAGGTCACTCATTTTAGACATGGAATTTTCAGGAGCTGTTTGCTGAATTTCCTTTTTTTGCGGGGGAGTGGATAGAAATTTATTTTGTAGCAATCTAGAAGGCATTTTAAGAATAAGAAGTCATAGCCAACGATGGAAATACATGTTACATTTGTATTGTAAACCAATTTTTCTTCTGTTACATATAAACAAATAAACATTAAATTATAGTAGTAATTATAAAATATGCAATTTAATCCTTCTTGTTATGAGCCTTAATTTATCCATATTTTGTACTCTTCTGGGTGAATGAGCTCTTAGGACCATCTGGATAATGACTCTATGCTTTTTGATTTTTATTTACCTAGAATGAGAGTAATGGATATTACTCATTTAACACTGTTCAAATTTTACCATCATAAATCCTGCTGATCTATGGGAAAATCCATTTGCCTTTAGATACATATCTGAAGATGAACTTCATTTCATACTTTCACTGAATCCTCAAGTTACTGAGTCTGACGGTTTAAAATACTGAAGAATCTCTCTACGTACTCTGGAAGTCAGAAGTGGTCATTGAAACTGACAAGTGAGCAAAATAATATGGAGGTTGGGAATTAAAGGACTTGGTGAGGAGTCCTGAGTGCCAATGTCTACGAGCTAAAAGGCTAATTCATGGTGATGATCTCCTGGCTACCAAATTAGCCCATCTGGCTTGGTTACCTCCATATCTGCCTCTGCATTTATTACTGTCACCGACTGGGTTAGAGGTCACTCCTCCACATTCACCACCAAGTCAGCCTTCTTGTAGTGTCCACATGATGAATCATCTCACACCCTAGCCTCATAGTTTCTTTACCTCTTCAATACCAGTGGTCTTTGTCATACTCAAATTATTCCTACTTCTTGATCAGGTGGTGGATATTTGGTACTCAGAAACATTTTAGCCATGAAACATCAGAATTTCAAAAACTTACTCTCAGAACAAAAACTCCTGTCCTCATAGCCTGTGCTAGATGAAATTTGGCTGCTTCAGCAGCTCCCAGCAGGGGATGAAATCTATTCCCTTCCTCCTTATTTTGAGCTAGGCTTGTGACTGCTTGACCCAATTCAAAAGATCGTGGTGGAGGTGATGCTGTATGAGTTCTGGAGTCAAAGCTACCAGAGGGCCTATGTTTCTACCTTCATGCTTGGAATGTAGTCCTAGGCTGTCATCTAAGGGAGTTGGCTTGGCCTAGCAAAATATGTGAATTTACAGTGAGTACAACCAAGGTGGCACTGCCAGTGGCCATCACCGTTGCCACATAATGTGAGCCCATCTTGGATCTTCTAGTCCAGCCAAGTTTCTAACTGAATGTACCTATACGAGTGAGCCCAGTGAAGGAATCACCTAACCAACCTATAGAAACATGAAAAATAACAAATCATTGTTTTAAGCCACCAAGTTTTGGAGTGGTTTGTTATGTTGTAATAGCTGGCAAACATAATATCTTAGGAAAATCACAAGAATCTTGATGCCTCCATTTAAATAAAATCAAATTATTTGCCCTGTTTCTGTAGATGAGCTTTTCCACCCAGAATTGATGGATCATGCCAAATTTTCCCCTCATTATCACTCTCAACTTTTGTACAACATGTTTGGTAGGTAGAATAATGGTCTATCACAGAGGTTCACATTCCAATCTCTGGGATCTGTAAATATGTTCTGTTATATGCCATGGGAAATGGGCAGCAGATGGAATTAAGGTTGCTAATCAGCTGACTTTACTACAAGGAGATTATCCTGAACTATCTGGAGAGAAGCATGAAATCACAAGGGTCCTTTAATTGTGGAATAAGGAGAGAGAAGGGAGTCTGAGTCAAAGAGAAATATAAACATGCTATGCTGCCTGGCTTTGAAGATAGAAGAAAGGACCCAAAGCCAAAGAATGCAGGTGACCTGTGGAACGTGGGAAAGGTAAGGATATAGATCTTCCCCTACGGCTTCCTGATGGAACATTCCTGCCAGCACCTTGATTTTAGCCCAGTGAGAACCATTTCAGACTTCTGACCTTCACAACTATAAGATAACAAATGTGCTGGTTTAAGTCATTAAATTTTTGGTAACTTGTTTACAGCAGCAATAGGAAACTAAAGCAACATGCTTTAACCACATAAAATAGCTTTGTAGACTCTGAATGTTGTTTGCTGCCTTGGCATCTTTACAAATACCATTCCTTCTGCAACCCTCTACTGTTCCTTATCTGTCTAGCAATTTCTCCTAGTTTTTAAAAACCTTGTTTCATATATTAACTCATCTAAAAGCTTTCCTAACTTCCTTGATGCTCCACTGATGAGTCAACTTTCTCCTCTGTGCAAATAAATGATTCTGGGAGAAGCAATCACAAACACAGACACACATTCTCACACTCACTCATTTTTTTTCTATATTAGAAAGTCATTGAATGGTGATGTTGAGTTTTTAATATTCTTCTCTGTGGTTACACCTTGAAAGTACCCCTCTCATGCACTTAATGAATCATCAAGTGTTTCTAGGGTATCACTATGTGCTGAAGTATTTAAAATATATGAGTACACAATGCCCCTCTATGTTACAGCTTTCTCTGACTATTCACTCAGGTCCAACAGTCTCCAAATTTAGCTGTGACTGTCTTACGCTCAACCATGGCAAAACAGTGACAGAGCCAAATGTGACCTCAGCTGCCCTGTTCTCTTCTTTAAATCATTCCCCTTCCCATGATGACACCGCACCCCCACCTTCGGTCCATGAGATGATAACCTTCATCGTGTTCCATCACTCTCTTATGAAACAGGTTCTTGGGAAGTGCCAGGCACATTTACTCCCTCAATCACACTACATGTCAGATTCTTGTTTCCATAATTCAGTAATTCAGGGGCACTGTTGTTGATTCAACTGAAGATACCCCTGCTTGCTCCATAGAGGTGCACTTTAGTATTACCACCACTATCTGAACTCAGGTGAGAGTACTGTTCTCTTCTCACATTAGAAATTCAAAAATTAGGGAGAGTGGCCAGGGAAAAGTTTATATTTATCTCAGACACCTCACTTGACATCTCTTAATTGTTCCACATCATCCTACCATCAGAATGTGCTGCCTCTTATCATCCTTTTTGCTATGACTCTTGTTACATTTGCTATTTCAATCAAGGCATGTTGAGCAGTCTGCTTAAAGGCAAAATCTAAGGCCCATAGAGGCCTTTGTAATTTTAGCTTCCTTTAGCTGTGCATAAACAGTTTGAACAATACTATTGCAGAGTTTATATTTTCTTGTCCCTTAGGAAAGCATATATCTTCACTTTAAGAAATAATTTAATTTGTTCATTAAAAACATATGAGTGGAACACATTTTAGAGTATTTGAAGAGTTAGCTCCAAAAGAAAACCAGAATTTTATGTTATTTACAAAAACAAAAGGGAAGTGTTAAGAGTTGCATAATAACTATAGCCAACAGCCAAATTGCAACTGTGCAGATTTCATTATCCTGAGCTCTTAATCACCAGTCCAAGGCAGGCAGGAGCTGCTTCCTGCATAATATAGACATCTCAGCTGGAATGCAGAACGGGTCCAGAGCTGGGAGAGACGGTAAGGGCTGGGCAGGGCTGGGCTTCCCGAAATCAAAACTTCATATAAATACATCTCCAGGATAAAATTGCCTTTCAGCAATTAAATCAACAACATCTTTGTAACAGAAAGTTTTGATTTAAAAAAAAAAAAAGGAGAGAGAAGAGATTAAGTAACAGGAATGGCACTGCAAAGAAGTCCAGGAATACACATAATAGGAGGTGCTTTTTGAAAACATCCGCTCACATCTTCACCAGAACCCTTTGATAATGGAGATCAACTACACAAGATCATGCTATTTTTTTTTAAAACTCGGTGTCGGGGTGGGGGAGATGAACTATGATTAGAGATAAACTTCCTCTTCTCTCTTTCTACCACCCTTATAAATGCTTCCCTCCCCCCATCAAAAAAAAAAAAAAAAAAAAAGGCAGATCAAAAAATGACTTGAAAGTTGCATACAAATTCCAGGGTAGATTTCGAAACCACATTCTAGAAACATTACTGGCCTACTTTAGTCTACAAATATGTCATGTAGCCTCTCCTTTGACAATTCTGTTTGCATTACTACTTCTGCTCAAAGCCTTTCTCATGCTCCTAGTCCACCCCCTCAATGGGTTCTCCACTGTCAGGACTCAAGCAGTCTCATTTGGTTAAAGGAATGTAGTCCGAGCACTAAGTGAGTGCAAAGTCTAAAGGTATACAGTAGTAAACAAGTCATGTATGTTTCTTACCCTCATGAACCTCAGAATCAGGTGGGAAAGAGAACTAAATATAATCATAAATGTGATAAGTTCCTTGAGGAAAAATAAAAGTGTGTTTTGAGAGAAAATAATGGGCAGGAGACCTGCAGGAAAAATGAAGGAGGCCTCTGCGAGGATGTCCCATTTCCCTGCTATCTGAAGGAAAAGGAAGGACTCAGTCCCAAGATGGAAAAGGAAGCAGGTCGGAAAAGTTAGAGTGAAGGGGCCCAGGGAGAGGGGAGGTTAGAGAGGCAGCCCGAGCCAGGTCGGCTTGGCCTTTTAGGCCACTGTCAGTTTATATTCTGAATTTAGCGAGAAGCCACTGAAGAGTTTTACAGAGAAGCAGCAGGATCTGATTTGTTTTGTAAAAGAATCACTGTTATCACTGAGATTGCTGTGTGGCGAACACAGCACAGGGGATCTGAGCAGTGGCAGAAGGACCAGTTAGGAAGCTCCAAAATGCTCCCAGGGAGCAAAGGACAGTGGGTTGGAGTGGTGTGAAATCAACAGATACAAGTTACATTTTGGAAGAAGATGTACTCAAAACATTCTTCCTTTTTACCATCTCCTAGGGCATTTATCAGAGGCTGGTTTATAATATTGACAATTATTTTTTTTTTTTTTTTTTTTTTTTTTTTTTTTTTTAAATATTAAATTTTATTTTTTATGTTCCCCCATACAATTGCAAACGCCCCATTCTGACCCCAATCCTTCCCCTCCCGCCCCCCACCCCCCAAAAAGTGTCTCTGGTTCATAGTTTTTTGTTGATTTTGATTTTCACTTTCTTATATTCATTTTCCTGGTCCCTTATTTAAGTTTCTAGATTCCTGCTATGAGTGAGACCATCCGGTATTTTTCTTTTTCTTTTTGGCTTATTTCGCTGAGCATGATCCCTTCCAGTGCCATCCATGTTGCTGCAAATTGCATGTGTTTATCTTTTTTGAATGCTGAGTAATATTCCATGGTATATATGTACCACATCTTCTTGATCCAGTCATCTATTTTTGGGCATTTGGGCTGTTTCCAAAGCTTAGCTATTGTAAACAGTGCTGCTATAAACATAGGAGTGCAGGTGCTCTTTGGAATTGATGTTTCTGTGTCCTTTGGGTAAATACCTAGAGTGGAATTGCTGGATCATATGGAAGCTCTATGTTTAGTAGGTCCAGAAATCTCCACACAGCTCTCCATAGTGGTTGGACCAGTTTGCACTCCCACCAACAGTGCAGGAGAGTTCCTTTTTCTCCACATCCTCGCCAACATTTGTTGTTGCTAGTTTTTTAATATGTGCCATTCTCACTGGTGTGAGATGGTATCTCATGGTAGTTTTGATTTGCATTTCCTGATTACGAGTGATGTTGAACATTTTTTCATATGTCTGTTGGCCATTTGCATTTCCTCTTCAGAGAAGTTTCTTTTTAGCTCTTCTGCCCATTTTTTGACTGGATTATTTTCTTTGTTGTTGCTGAGTCTCATCAGCTCTTTGCAGATTTTTGTGATCAGTCCTTTATCATTAGTGTTGGGTGCAAAAATGTTCTCCCAGTTGGTGGGGTTTCTCTTTGTTTTTGTTATTGTCTCTTTTGCTGTGCAGAAGCTCTTTAATTTGATGTAGTCCAGCTGTTTATCTTTGTCTTCACTATCACTGCTTTGGGTGATGTGTCTGTAAAGATGTCTTTGATGTGCAAATCCCGTAGTGTTTCGCCTATATTTCCTTCTATGTATTTTATGGTTTCAGGTCTTATGTCTAGTTCTTTAATCCATTTGAGTTGATTTTTGTGTATGGTGTGAGGTAGTGGTCAAGCTTCATTCTTTTGCATGTAGCGACCCAGTTTTCCAGCACCATTTATTGAACAAACTTTCTTTGCTCCAATGCATAGTCTTTGCTCCTTTGTCAAAGATTAGTTGACCATAAATCTGTGGGTTTATTTCTGGATTTTCTATTCGATTCCATTGGTCTGTATGTCTGTTCTTGTTCCAATACCATGCAGTTTTGATGATTATGGCTTTGTAGTATAGTTTGAAGTCTGGGAGTGTGATGCCTCCATTTCCTTCTTTTTTTTTCAGTAGAGCTTTGGCTATTCGGGGTTTTTGGTGATTCCATACGAATTTCATCAATAATTGTTCTATTTCTTTGAAGAATGCCATTGAGATTTTGATTGGAATAGCATTGAATCTGTATATTGCTTTTGGTAGGATGGCCATTTTAATAATGTTTATTCTTCCAATCCATGAGCAGGGGATGTCTTTCCATTTCTTTGTGTCTTCTTCTATTTCTTTTAACAGTGTTTTATAGTTTTCTTTGTATAGGTCCTTTACCTCTTTTGTTAGATTTATTCCCAAATATTTGATTTTTTTTGTTTCGATAATAAAAGGGGTGGTTTTTTTTATTTCTTCTTCTTCAGATTTATTGTTTGTGTATAGGAAGGCTACTGACTTTTGCGTGTTGATTTTGTATCCTGCCACTTTACTGAATTGATTGATGAGTTGAATTAGTTTTTCTGTGGAGATTTTGGGGTTCTCTATGTATATTATCATATCATCTGCAAATAGTGATAGTTTGACTTCTTCTTTTCCTATTTGGATTCCTTGGATGTCTTTCTCTTGTCTTATTGCTCTGGCTAGGACTTCCAGTATTATATTGAAAAGCAGTGGTGAGAGTGGACATCTTGTCTTGTTCCAGATCTTAATGGAATTGCTTTCAGCTTTTCACCATTGAGAATGATACTGGCTGTTGGCTTGTCATAGATGGCCTTTATGATGTTGAGGTATGTTCCTTGTATCCCAAGAATTTCAAGGGCTTTTATCATGAATGGGTGTTGCACTTTGTCGAAAGCTTTCTCAGCATCTATTGATATTATCATATGGTTTTTATATTTCTTTTTGTTGATGTGTTGGATAACGTTGATTGATTTTCGGATGTTAAACCATCCTTGTGCCCCTGGAATGAATCCAACTTGGTCGTGGTGAATTATCTTATGGATACATTGTTGGATTCTGATAGCTAAAATTTTATTGAGGATTTTTGCATCAGTGTTCATTAGGGAGATTGGCCTATAGTTTTCCTTTTTTGTGTTGTCCTTATTCGGTTTTGGTATTAGTGTAATATTGGCTTCATAGAACGTGTTTGGTATTGTCCCTTCCTTCTCAATTTTTTGGAAGAGTTTGTGAAGGATAGGCACTAATTCGTCTCTGAATGTTTGGTAGAATTCATTTGTAAATCCATCAGGTCCTGGGCTTTTGTTTTTGGGGAGGTTTTTAATTACCATTTCAATTTCGCTGCTTGTAATTGGTCTGTTTAGGTGTTCTATTTCTTCTTTATCTAGCTTTGGGTGATTGTAGAGTTGTAGGAATTTGTCCATCTCCTCTAGATTGTTGAACTTGTTTCCATATAACTGTTCATAGTAGTTGCTGATTATTCTTTTTATTTCTGCTGTGTCCGTTGTGATTTCTCCTCTTTCATTTATGATTCTGTGTATTTGTGCTTTCTCCCTTTTTTCCTTTGTGAGCTGGCTAGGGGTTTGTCTATTTTATTTATTTTTTTCAAGAACCCGCACTTGTTTTTTTTTATCTTTTGGATTGTTTTTTTAGTTTCAATTTCATTTATTTCTGCTTTGGTTTTTATTATTTCTTTTCTTCTACTGGTTCTGGGGTTTTTTTGTTGTTCTTTTTCTAGATCTTTGAGCTTCGAGATTAGGTTGTTTCTTTGAGTTCTTTCTTGTTTTTTGATGTGAGCTTCTATTGCTATATATTTTCCTCTTATTACTGCTTTTGCTGCATCCCATACATTAGGATATTGGTGTCCTCCTTGTCATTTCAATTCAATGAATTTTTTAATTTCTTCTTTGATCTCCTCGTTAGTCCAGTGGTCTTCCAGTAATGTGGCTTTTATCTCCATGAGGTAGGATAGTTCCTTGTCTTCTTTTTATGATTTATTTCTAGTTTGATGCCTTCGTGGTCAGAAAAGATGGTTGGTATGATTTCAATCTTGGTGTATCTGTTGATGTTTGTCTTGTGCCCCAGTATGTGATCGATCCTGGAGAAATGATCCGTGTGCGCTTGAGAAAATGTGTACTCCGTTTTTTTGGGTTTAGTGTTCTATAGATGTCTGTTAAGCCCAAATGCTCTAGGTCCTTATTTAGAGCTTTAGTTTCTTTACTTATTTTGTCTTGTTGATCTATCCATTGTTGATAGTGGTGTGTTGAAGTCTCCCACTAATATGTGTTTTCTCTGATGTCTGTTTTCAGAGAGGACAACAGTTGTCTGATATATTTTGGTGCTCTTTCGTTTGGTGAGTATATGTTAATGAGTGTTATTTCTTCTTGAAGTATTGTCCCCTTAATCATAATGTAGTGACCATTGGGGTCTCTTTATTTTTTTTGAGTTTGAAGTCTGTTTTATCTGATATAAGTATAGCTGTTCCTGCTTTCTTTTTTGGCCCATTTGCTTGTAGGATTGTTTTCCATCCTTTGACTTGAGCCTATTTTTATCTTTTGTAGCTAAATGTGTTTCCTGGAGACAGCAAAAGGTTGGGTTTTGTTTCTTAATCCAGGCTGCAACTCTGTGTCTTTTTATTGAAGAGTTTAGTCCTTTACATTTAGAGTTAATATTGATATGTTAGCATCTGTATTTGCCATTATGTTTGTCTTCTTTGATTTTATTTATTTATTCTTTAATAACTTTTTTTTTTTTTTTGGTCTTCTTTCGTTGTTATTCGTCCTCTGAGGTTCTGGCTTTAGGATTCCTTGTAGTATTTTTTGGAGTGGGGGTTTAGTTGCAATGAATTCCGGAGTTTCTCTTTGTCTGGGAAGGTCCATATTCTTTTCTTCATGGAGGAAAGAGAGCTTTGCGGGATAGAGTATTCTTGGTTGGCATCTGTTTTCTTGGAGTCTGTTGACTATGTCCCTCCACTCTCTCCTTGCCGTAGTGTTTCTTCAGAGAAGTCTGATGTCAGCCTGATTGGTTTCCTTTGAATGTTATCTGTTTCTTCCCTCTTGTCAGCTTCATTATTTTTTCCTTGTCCTGGATTTTGGGAGCTTTACTATTATGTGTTTGCTGTGTTTTTCCTTTCGTCGTGGAAGTTTGGTGTTCTTCTTGCTTCTTGTATATCAATTTTCAGCTCCTTCTTCTCATTTGGGAAGTTCTCTTCAATTTAATCCATGAATATTTTCTCTGTTCCTACATCTCTCTCCTCTCCTTCTGGATTCCTATAACTCTTATATTTCCTTTCCTCATGGAGTCAGATAGTTCCCGAAGTCTTTCTTCATTCTTTTTCCTTCGTACTTCTCTTTCCTTTTCTGTTTTGGTTCTTTTTATTTCTATGTCCAAGATTACTTATTCGTTCTTCATTTCATCTATTCTGCTTTCATTGCTTTTCCCAGAGTTCTTTAGTTCCTCCATTAATTCTTTGATCTCCTGCATTTCTCTTACTTCCCTCTTTAGGGACTCAATTTCCTTTTTCTGATCTATCACTTTTTTAATCATGGCAATTTTAAATTCTCTTTCTGGAAGGCTCAGAAGTTCTCCAAGTTGCTGTCGTTGCAATCTGGGGAGTGGTTTTCTTTTTGTGGTGTGCTTCTTTCCTGAGGAGTTTTTAGGTTGCGTGTGGTTCTTCTACTCCCTACTGTCTGTTTTCTAATTTGTCGTATGCGTTGGGACACTGTGTTGCTCGGACTGACTGACATCTTGGGTGAACTTCTCCGCTCCCCTCTGGCTCTTCCAGGAGCCATCTCTGTCTTCTGGGGAGCTTTTCTGCTGGTTTTAGGCAGTTTTACTGAAGAAATGTCCCTGTTCTCAAATGGCGAAGCGGGATGGCAGTCCTGCGCCTCCGGTTTCAGGCACACTCTTCTGCGCACCGGTCTGCCGGACGTGGGTGCCTGCTCCCTCTGTGGGCTCAGACTGCTGGTCGGAAGGGGCCTGGCGTGGAATAAACTTCCCGGCTGGCCACTGGGTCCTCCAGAAACCTTCTGCCCTTTCAAGCAGTCTTAAGAAATGTCCTGTTTTATAGGGTGTTAGTGACTTTTTTTTTCCTGGTCACTAGGTGGCGCCAGAGATCTCTCCTATTGTCCTTGGGGGCTGTTTTTCGCCTTCCCCCCACCCCGTGGGACAGAGAACAGAGCGGGAATGGTAGGGTACACCTCAACAGCTTTGGGGTGCTTGTGTCTGCCTTGTGCCCCACCGTCGTGGAGAAACCACGCCCCGAATTTTCGTGCCCCGGGGTCTCAGTTCAAAGCCCTCAGTTCAGGATGCGGGCTGTAGCCCAGTTCAGTGGCACGGGAATGCGCCTTTTGCACAGCTCCCGTGCCTGGGCGCCTGGTTCCTGCTCACTCAGGGAGGACCTTCACCTCAGTGAGGACCTCCGCGCGTCTCCCCGCAAGCCTAGGTCGCAGGCGCGGGGGACCTGGGCAGCCGCGATCCAGGTCTGCACTTGCTTTTCAAGCTCCCTGAGCGCGCCGCGTTTCCGCGCAAGCTTACCGGCAGCCCGGGCTGTGTGCGCGTCTTCCCGGGGTCTTTGTTCTTCTCTAATGGCGCCCGGAGCCGTTCGCTCACCGCCGCGGCGGATCCTGCAGGGTTCGCCTCAGCTCCCGTTCACGGGGTGTGGTGGCTGCAATAGTTCCTTTCCACTCACGGTCCCACTTGCTGCGTCGTTTGTTCTTGTGGTCGTTTTGGTTTGTTGTTTCCTCCTCTCTGCTGGTCGGAGAGTGCCGCCTCTGTGGGCGGGGGAGGGGCAGGGTTCTGCGCTTCCCTCCCTTCTGGTCCTCTTTTATGGCCACTTTCTTCTTCGGGCAGTTCGCTGGCGTCCACCGTTTATCTTCCGTGTCCCAGTTTCTCACTGGGACCTGCCGCTTTTCCTCCTATTCATTTTTTTTAATGGGAGATCTTACTCGCAGCGTCTCCTCGCCCGCCATGTTGCTCCGCCCCTCTATAATATTGACAATTATGTTTATGTATATTTTGCTTCCATCCCATCAAGATTAAAATTTCGATACAGAGACTATTACTCATCTTTCAGTCCTCAGATCTTTTCACAGTGGCTTGGCCATATTGGCTTTTAATAAGTATTTGTTCAGCTAATAATGAAAGTAAAGTTACTTCACCTTGCTTAGAAACCTCCCCTTGGGCTGGCAGAGAGCTTGAACTCTACTATCTGGTTATTATCAATAAATGGCCTCAAAAGCAGCAGCATGTGAGCTGAGCTTGTTGTCGTGGAGAAGCCACACTGTGAGGGACATCTGTGTGGCCCATCACAAGAGTAAATTTGACAGATGGCATTGCATGAGTTAGGGCTTCCTAGCAGGAAGAGCATCAGTAACCATGGGAACCACCAAGGACCAGGCCCTTCCACCAAAAGGGAGGTGGGGACAAAGGGAGCCCAATAAAAGTAGACAGGCATGGCTGAGGCTAGGATTGATTTAGAAAAATAGAGGAGTGTAATCATTTATTATGTCTAGTGCTTAGAACCAATTTATGACCTTAGTAATATTTCATCTGAGTCTCAACTATTCTCACTAACATCTTAAGTCAAGGAATTCCCAACCCTTTATGAGTCACTGCTTGGCTGGGAAAGAAGGAAAAAAATGGGAGGCAATATACTCACTACATCTGGGGAATGATTTCTAAAGGACATGAGAGTGAATCTTCGACAAGGGAGTTCAATCTATGCCGGGAAGAGGCCACGTCACAAGACATACTTAGCTGGATTTCAAGACAAGATATCAATGAAAGAACAGATGCTTTGGATCCCCCACCCACCTACCCTCAGCTCACTAAAATTAACATTATTCAAGACAGCAGATTCAGTTACAGTATCAGAAACTAAGGAAAAGGAGTAAACATATACTAGTAGTGGAAGGAATTGTGCCCAATTCATTTCCACAAAGTCAAGTGAGAAAGTCAGTGAAGACAAGCAGATAGAGAGCACATTTCAATAAGGAAGAGAATGGGCCTGGGAGGTGAGCAAGATACTCTAAGCTACAGATGTCCGGGATCTGGAGAACAAGAGTTGGCATTGGTGGGAAGAGTAGTTTGTGGAACCACCAAAAGCATTAGGAACCCAGCATGCTGCTACCAGGGAAGAGTAGTCTCCAGTGACTGTCCTGTATGAGGATGGAGCAGGCAGGCAGTGCTGAGCCTGGGAAGACTTTTGTTTTTGCCCCTTTCAGCCTGCTCAACCAGATCTTTTTAACTGTGACAGAAGCGAATGATCTCGCGAGGTCAATGCAAGAGGAGTGGGAGGGGAGACACAGCATGCAGTCCCTAAGCCTAAACACTGCTGTATTTTCAGTAGTGACATTCCTTACCATTGTCCTACTTTTAAAAGTTCCCTCAATTGATACCACTCTGAGTAGCTTTCCTTGTTTGCTCGAGGACTAGGTGAGTTTCTGGTACTATTTAGTGCCCCGCCTTGGTTACTGACAGAGCTAAGGTTATACAAGGGTATATACTTCTACGTACTATGCAATATACTTCCATCTTTGACCAGGATGAATCCTTTTTTTCCCCATGGATGGCGTAAGCAGAGACCATTCAACATACAGTCTGTTAAAAACCTGATGCACAGCAAAGGATTAGTAGTAAAAGATGTAGAGGAAAGGTCTGCTGAAGTAGATATGCTGTAAGAAACAGCAGAAGAAAAAATTTTTTAAAGTATTTAATCCGTATACTTGATCATGCAAAGGAAGACAATGCAGAATATAAGCTAACAGCAGATGAAACTATAAATAGGAAATAGGAGTAGTAAAAGCCATGTATAAATTAAATACAAAGTAGCCAAATTAAAACCCATACTGGCAACAGTAAAGAGCAGCCTTGAAAATGTAGTATTATAAAATGGATTAGTGAGGTAAAGATGAAACATGAGACGGTCTCTAAAAAGAAGGAAGTGATGATGTAATGAAATAATAGAAAAGGGGCTAACTGAGAATGTAATCCCCTGGAGAGAATGGGTTCTTAAAGAACTAGAGGAGCCAAGTGTGATTTAATGGAACAAAATTATCCCAACACAAAGAGGAAGAAGGGGAGGAGAGGCCAAGGAGTAGAAGAAAAAGGAGAAAAATAAGACTTTAAATCTATAAATGTTTCAGTAAAATGTTTAAATGTTAATGGCAAAAAGTAATTGAATAATAATCTAATAATTATCCTGACTGTCATATTATTTCTATAAAGAAATAATAATATGGATGACTATTAACTTGAACAACATTCACTATTTTAAGATAGTAGAAAAAACACAAAGACTTAGAGAAAGGATCTAATAACATATTTCTCAATCATCAAGTTGTGATTTACGGGAGGACAACATAAAGCTTTTTTTATATCAAAGATTTAGGAGACAAAAAATTTCAGATTGCTATAAGGAATCAGAGTGGCCAATTTTATTATATAAATAAAACATAAACAAGTTTTATAAATGTAATGAGGAGAAATTAATGAAAATAACTGAAACACATAAGATGAAAAATCAGAGTTGATATCAGATTAAGAAAGCAAAATAGGGCCTCCCTGGTGGCACAAGGGGTTAAATCTCAGCACTGTAATGCTATCAGCAGCCACTTCAAGCTAGAGTTGATCCCTGGCCAGGGAGCTAACCCATATAGTGCAGCAGACCTCTCCTGTCTCACCCATTGCTCCCCTCAACAGTGTATTTCAGTAGATCTGCCTGTTCTGCTCCCCACTCTGTCTCTGGTGAATCCTCTCACTCCCTCCCTCGCACCTCTGGCCTACACTCCAGCTCTTGCATGCATAAATAAATAAAATAAATCTTAAAAAAATAAAAGCAAAATAAAAAGTAACATATAGAGGATCCGAATAGCATAAATAATAGGGTTAAATTAATAAGTATTCCACATTAAAAAAAATCTATACTGAAAGAGTCCACTTCCTTATCTTGGCATATTTACAACAGCTGACCATATTCTGGATCAAAAAATCCCCAAAGCATAAATTATACCAACCAAATTCTCTAACCACAAAGAAAGAAGTAGAAAAATTTAAAGGAAAATTTTATGGCAACATTAAAAACCTCAACCACATGGAAATTCTAAAAATACTTTGATATTTTGATACTTTGATAATTAATCTAAGGAAATAGCTTTATAAACAAAAATTGTCTAAAAGCAAGTACATTTATCATATTTTTATTAACAATCAAAAACAATGGAAATAATCCAAATGTATGATAAGTGGGGGAGTAATTAATTAATGTATTTAATATGTGATCTTGGGCAATTACTTAATCTCTCTAAATCTCTATTTCCTTATCTACAAACTGGGGATAATTACCTTCTTCAATGGGTTGTTGTAAAGATTAAATTAGAAAATTCCTGTAAAATATTTTAATCACTATGCCTGGCATTAAGAGAACACTCAGTAAGTTTTACCTATTAAGATTGTCATTATCTAAAATTATGTTTATGGTGAGATTGCAATAATATAGCAAAATAACACTGCTACACTGAGGGTAAAGAACAGGATGGTAATTCTAAATATTGTTGATGAAAGTTATGTAAACAAGTATGTGTAAGTCAAATAAAATCAGGCCACCTCATTCTCTCACATTAAGTACCATCTTAGCACAGTGACACATCTAAAAGAAATCCAAATGTGACTTGTATAAAGCCCTGAAAACAACATGTGTATTTAAGAATCGAGAGGTGTGGCTCACATAATATAAGAGGCATCTTGCAGGAAAAGTCCTAAAATCCTGTGGAATCTTTCCTTAGGGGTATCTCATCTTGTGACAACTGCTCAAATCTGTCATTTTGCCTCTCAGGATCCCAGACCTTTTCCCTTCAGGTTCATTTTCACCCCCTCGTACTTGACTACCCATTGCTCTTGGCTTCCTTGTTCTGCATGTCCATCTATTATACCTCTCTCCCTCAACTAAATGGATCTTCTTTAGGACCAGTTTCTCCTTGGCGGGGGTGGGGGGGTGATGGGTGGGAATAACTAAGTGAATATAAAATATAATAATCATGTCTTTGTCATCTTAAGGGAACCAACACTGACTTTTTTCCTGTAACAGTTCACAGAAAAACATGGAAAAGAAGTACACTGGACAAGTACAGTGATTGTTGCTGAATAATGGGGATATAACTTGTTTTTGCCATTTTTCTTCTTTCCTTTGGTTTCCAAATATTCTACAGTGAAAGTATACTACTCTTTGTTTGTAAATTGAGATAAAATTCACATGCCTTAAAACTCATCCTTTAAAATGCCTAATTCAGTGTTTTTCAGGGTGGTTACCAAGCTGTACAACCATCTCCACTACTTAATTCTAGAACATTTTTATCACTACCCCAAAGAAATCTTGTGCCTATTAGCAGTCATTTCCCAGTTCCCTTTCCCCCAGCTCCCAAGACCACTTATCTACTTTCTGTCTCTCTGGGTTTGCCTGTTCTGGACATTTCATATAAATGGAGTCCTAGACATACAATATGGGGCCTACTGTATCTGTCTTCCACTTAGCATAATGTTCACAGTTCATCCATGTTGTACCATGTACTAGTCATTCATTTCTTCTATGGCTGAATAATATTCTTAAATGTTTTATATAATGGGAAAAAATTTTAGTTTTTAAAAAAGTGATTAGCACGTAAGCTTAACCCTTGATAATTGTACTAACCATATAAGGTCCAATAATTTTTCCAACGATTTTCAAAAATAATCCAATAATTTTTAGTGATGTTTAAGTTGTTTCTTGAAACCAAATCTTTATGGAACATATTTATTTCTAACTCAAGTATTCATCTAAAAAACCTATAAGAATCTAAATAATTTATTGAATATCAGGCACAGAAATTGAACCACATACAAAGATAGCTGTGGACACCAAGGATACAATTAAAGTATATATACAATTCTATCTTAAACAGAAGATGGGACAAATTTGGTTTTTAAATTTTTAGTGTTCAGAATGTTTTACTTATGGTAACTGAAATGAACAATTTTAAGAAATTGTTTGGAAACATAGCACATAAAATAATCTGGCAGACAATTGTAGTTATGATATTTTAAGCTTGGATCAACACAGTGTAATGCAGCTTTACATTTATTAAGAAGAAAGAAGTTCCAAATCTGTTTGCATTATGCATGCTGTGCATGTGTGATTTGCACCTACAAATCACAAACAGATAAATGTGACTGATACAGACTCAGTGCATGAATTTATTGCTATGATCTTTTTTTTTTTAAAGATTTATTTATTTATTTATTTATACAAGCACTGGGTACAGTCAGAAGCGCAGGAGGGTGAGAGAATTCACGAGAGCCAGAGCGGGGAGCAGAACAGGCAGAAGGACCGAAGTACACTGCTGAGGGGAGCAGCGGGCGACAGGAGAGGTCTGCGCGCCATGCGGGACCCTCCTCCGGTGGCCGGGGAGCAGCCGGGGATCGAACCGGCGCTGTAGAGACCGTGGGCAGCTTCGCAACCCAGCGCTCAACCGCTGCGCCACCGGGGAGGCCCTATTGTTATGATCTTTACTTGGAAAGGCAGATTCTACACATTTTCAGTGCAAAGGGAATAGTTCAATCAATGCAGACCACAGCTAGCTCATCTAAAGAAAGGGTTCAGTGAAAAATCAAAATCTGTAAATTACTAACTTAAGAACATAAAACAGGGGTTTTATATACCGTGAGAGTGCATTGGGGTGGTGATAGAAGAAAAATGCTGGCGGTGTCTGATTCTTGATCTCAGGGCTGGTACGCTGAGTTTGCAAAAATTCAACAAACTGTATGTACTCTTGTGATCTGTACCCATTTCTCTACATGTTATACTTCAAAAAAAAATGTAAGTTAAAAAAATAAAGCAACAAAAGACCATGTACAATGGTTTTGGAGGGCCTATAGTCCTCATGTGAGTGAGATTAGCTAGATCCAGAAACTCTATTAAGAATTAATAATTAAAATACTGGACAGTTTTTTAAGGAGATATCAAGGTTGTAAGTCTCATATGAGAAAGCTACAATAGATTTTGTATACTACATGTGCTCAGAAGTCCATCCTCCTGAAGCCAAGTCTGTATAGCAGTTGGTATTAAGCTGTACATGAAAGCATTCTCTAAACATTGTCACTGCATCAGCTTCTGTAACAACGTGTAGTTAAAACTTTCAAATACAATTATAAACAAATAATTGCATTTTATCATTTATGAGATAATGATATGCCCAGTTAGGATTAGATTATGCTCTGGTTCAGGCAAGTGAAGAAAAATTCCCCCCTCCCACTCCCTGGATTTCTTAGCAAAATTAGAACATAAATGCAAAAGTTCTGGTAGACAAGCTAGATTCCTTAAAATCTCATTTTATTTGGCTGATAGTTTTATATATATATATAATGTAAAAATATACTATACTATATATAAAATATTATATATAAAATAAATTTTATATATGTATAAAATCTCTCTATATATTACTAGCTAAAATATAAATTACTAGTAATTTATATTTCAGAACACGTTCTAATGCTCTCCAACTCTAGGTAGAAATGATTACATGGAATATTATAATCTTTCTAAAAATTACACAGGTTAACAATTTCCAAAAAGCAAGATGAGGCACTGTTTGGGGGTTGGAAAATGATATCATTATTCTGGCGTGCAACTGGCATGCAAAAGACTTGAAAACATTCATAACTGTCATCCAATTACACTTTTCCTTAGAAAAATAACCTTAGGGTTTACACAAAGATTTGATTAAAGGAGCATACATCATGTCATTATTTGTGGGAAATAAATACTGGAAACAATTTTACAAATCAACCACAAGAGATTGGTTAAGAAAAAAACAAAAATCCAGATAATGGGGAGTGATGACCATCAAAAATGTGTTATAGGAATACATTTATTGCTATAGATTTTCATGATAAAACTTTAAATGAAAAAATATCACAAAAAATTTACATAGTAATGCCATTCCTTAAAATTTATGTACCTAAATATAAACAGAAAAATTTGGGGTAGAGATATATTAACATATCAATGCTAAAATCTTTTATGGGTAGGACTATAATTGATTTTATTTCTTTTTTCTTATTTATATACTCCATCTTTTCTGTTATGGCCATGTGTTATTTTATAGCAAAGAAATTTTACAGAAATGTGAAGGTGAGATAGGAAAAACAGGGTGCAGAATAGTTACATGTGTGCGAATACATTCTTCCTTTATTATGTGGAAATAATGTCTATTTTCTTCCCCTCCTTTCTGTATTCCTTGAGAGCTTTATGTAAAGTGCATTTCATATACTAGGAAATAGCCCCACTGCTCCTGGAACTCTTTTTTTTAAATTCTGAGCAGCCATCTTGTCATCAACAATTTCATCTTGGAGCTTCTAGTTTCAGCTTCCTTAACTATTAACAGCACTAACAGCTCAATAGAACCATAGGATGAAAAAAATGATACACCCATTCAACCTTCAAGGATGCAACCAGGATACACCTGCTGTACAACAAAGGATAGGGATGAGCCAATGTGAAAAACCTTCTCTAATCTTTCCAGAACAAGTCATCAGGCTTTGAGGCATTTCTGGTGTTTTGTCAGAAGAGGGTCTATGGTCTATTTCAAATAAATTTTTAAAAATATTGAAATGCAAACTATTCCAAGGGCTCACTGTTGATTTTTGTTTGAAACACACAAAAGGAAACAATTTCCTTCCTTGAAGTCTCTTTTCAGGAGCCTTAATTATCAACTGCCATTTTTAGCCTTGGCTCCATCTCTGCCATGTCTATTATTCCTCCATGCTATTGATGTGAGGCCAAATCTCATCCGTATTTAGAGTGCACAAGAGCAGATGTCTTGATGAAAGGGGGAATTGGTAAACCTGGATTGAAAAGAGCCAGGAGAACATACTATAATGAATGGAAGCACACAGCTTTGTGGATATGGTACTGAAAGTACATTCACACAAAAGAATCATTAGCCTTGACCCTATTTTATGAGATTTAAAAAAGAGGAGGGGGAGTTGTACAGAAGGCAGCCAAGAGATCAACTGCTCATTAGGATCACAGGGAGAATACTTTTTATTTAAATGTTCTTGTCCATACAGAATTGTTATTGGCAACACTAATCATAACAGTCAACAACTGGAAACAACTTCCCAACACTAGAATGGGTAAACTGATAAAATGAAGTCTATACAATGGAATACTATACTGTACTAAAAATGGGTGAAAAACTTATACCTACATTATGGGTGAACCTCATAAATATAATATAGAAGGGAAGAACCAAGACACAAAAGACATTTTATTTATATAAAAGTTCAAAAGTAAGTAAAATTAATCCATTATATTAGAAGTCAAAGTTAGGGGTAAATTGGTAGGGCACTGACTGGATAAGGACTTACCAGTGGATTCTAGGTATGGGTGATGTTTTACTTCTGTATTTAGGTGCTGGTTAGATAAGTGTGTTTAGTTTGTGAAAATTTTTACATATGAACTAAATACTGGTGTATTTTTTTTTTTTTAAAGATTTATTTATTTATTTATTTATACAAGCACTGGGTACAGTCAGAAGCGTGGGAGGGTGAGAGACTTCACCAGAGCCAGAGCAGGGAACAGAGCAGGCAGAAGGACCGAAGTACACTGCTGAGGGGAGCAGCGGGCGGCAGGAGAGGTCTGCGCGCCATGTGGGACCCTCCTCTGGTGGCCTGGGAGCAGCCGGGGATCGAACCGGCGCTGCAGAGGCTGCAGGCAGCTTAGAAACCCAGCGCTCAACCGCTGCGCCACCGGGGGAAGCCCAATACTGGTGTATTTTTAAATAAGATACATGCCAATAAATTTTCTTTTGTGCATTTTCACAGTGCCACTTATTCAATGTATTCATTCCTAAACTATCAAAATCAATCAACTACAATGTGGAAAGCAAAAAAGGAAATAAAGACACTTAGATTTCTAAGCCCTAAAACAAATCTAGTAAGGCTGTAGGTTATAATTTTCCTGAGACATTATCATGTGCAGCCAAGGTTGACAATCACTGAACCTAGCAAGCTATCAGATGGTCTATATCTAATGGTTTGGTGGTGTTATTCCTTCCTAATCCACAAGAACTGGTTGCCAAATCTTTAGGAGTTTTGTAAGCCTGTTCAAATAGTGTCACTATGAAAAATTAGATAATATGAAACTTGATTAAATAAATTATATAAATACTTATGACTCATCTCTTTCTAATCACATTACTAAATTTACTGTTACCTATATTTTGTGGTTATTTATATCAATTTTAACTGTATAGAGGTAATATTATGTATGCGTGCTACTGTACCATTTCTTCTCAACTCCATGCTCAGTCACAGTAGTAGCTTGAAATTTTCTACAGTGGGAATATTTACACCACAAAAATTGGCAACCACTACATAAGGATTTGTTTTATTGTTCTGTTGATTTTCTTGACTTAAGAAAATGATTTCAAAATGTTAATAACGCAGATTAAACTTAAAAGTATGTCATGTGAATAGCACGTTCTAGCAAACATCCTTTCAGTATTTAAAAGCTATTAATTGGTTCAGCAAAGAAGTCATTCATATATCTGAAGAATGAGTTTAGTTCTGACATGCTTTTGTTGTTTCACTTTTGTCTGATTCATTAACAAAAAGGAAAATATCAGCCAACTTTACTATAGGAACAATATCCCTTCATCAATTGCATCATAAGTAGGTTATGGATAGATGAGTTCAGCAAAAACAAGAAGCATCCTCTTGGCCATATGGAATTTACAATAAAGAATATTGGTTATTTTATTATTTTTTTTGTAAATTGTGTTACATTCCTTATGTCAGTAAAATTTACAATCAACTTATATATGCAGTAGATGCATTTTTTTCCCTCAGACAGCTGGTTGATTTACCAGCTCACTGCTATCTACATGCCTTCATATTTAAGATTCCCTGAATTCTATTATGATTTAAGAAACAAGCAAACAAAATAAGAGTCTGATAGCTTACTAGGTAGGAAGCCAGCATAAGATAAAGTAACAACCGCTCCTTAAAGCCTCATTAATGCAAATGTGGCCCTCACACCAGCACCACTGGCATCAGTGGAGAGCTTGTGAGAAAAGTATATCCTCAGGTCTCAAGTATTCCTTTAAAAGGAAACTCCTTACTATGAACAGAAATATTTGTAATCAATTTGAGAACAGTAAGAAGGTTATGACAATCTGGACATTAGTGATCTTTAAGCACTTAGCAAAGGTATAGCTACCAAAAAATTGGGAAAACACACAATTGTGACCCTTCTACCTAAAGAAAAGGAAACATGCCTTGCAATAAATATCTGTTAAATAATAAAAAGGAAACTGAGTCACTAGGAAAATATAGTCTATTCTGGGCTACTTAGATTATTAGAGTATTAGTTGAAAAAAAGGGAGAAAAAAGTACAAGCAAGAAACAACCCCAACAGTAGCTTTCCCCTGTGTGTGATGAATAGCACATGTCGCCAAAAACTTGGTTCCAAAAATCCAAAGCAGGGCAGCAAGTGCCACATGACAAAGTGTGGCAGCTGGGGAGAGGAGTGTGATGAAACACTTCCCAGAGATGTAATTTAGGCCAGGGTGGTTATCAGTGTTGAGGGGGGGAAGGGGGAAATTGTAGTGCTTATGCCTTTCCTATCAATGTATCAGTCAGCAACACATGACAGAAAGACGGTGCCAGCACAGAGCAAATACTCAGTGCTAGAGTTTGTGAAAGTGAAATGATGGTAGGAAAGTCTCACTTGTTTTGAAATTGAAAGCAAAAATGTGCTATGGGCAATAATATTCATAGGAAATATTTCTTCGTCATTTGCCTGAAAATAAAGTAGTTGCTTTGAGACACAAAGGTCTATGTGGAAAGCATGTTAGATACTTAAACAGTATTTGGAAGGAAATGAGAATCACATATTTCCCGGAGTAATTTTGTATTAGTTTGTGAGAGACACCGAAGCAATAACGTAATTCAAGTAAAACTTGGACAACTCTAGAGTGTGAAGAAAACAAATGCAAATGTAATTGTGATTGGGCCACTGGTACCTGGAGAGCCCATCAAGTCTGTTTTTAGCCAAGAAAAGAAATGTTACTATAACCATCCCTTGCTATATCAGAATTCCAATGACTCTAGTAAATGTAGGGGCAAAATGATCTGTCTATCCTAATGTCTTATAACATTTTCCCTGGAGATACTCTAGGAAGGTTAAGAAGAGAACTAACCCCATTGTGCAACTAATGCATGCTTTATGTGATTGCATAATATCCTCATAGTCTTCTGAAAGAGGTCATTTTGTCCCCATTTTACAGAGGAGCACAATGAACTCCAGAAAGGTATTTCATCTATGTAACATAGCTAATAACAAGAAAAGCTTCACAGGCAAAATGTAAAAGCCCCATACAAGATTAAAACTGATCCCTTAACAAAGATAAGCTTGGCATGGGGCTGTTAGGTTATGAGGAAGAGGAAAGAACTATTCTATATGGGCATTACTGTAGATAAATTAGTTTTCCCCTAGTACGTACCATATCTTTACAGTGCTGGAATATTCTCTTATCACCCATTTCTGGAAGTTTCTTAGGTTTTCTTAGGTCTTATTTCCTACTTGATAGGAATATTTTAGCTAAGTTGGAGTGGTAGAAGACTGGCACTTTTCAGGAAGAGTTATGAATAAAGTCAAGCAATAGAATCAAGCCCTGGGCTGGGACTTGTAAACTTGGATTCAGTTCTTGCTGTGTCACTTATTAACTATGAGAGTGGGTAAGTTATACTGAGTCTCTGAGTGGCATTTTTTTCCATCTCTACATGGGGTTGGATTAAGTATCCATTCTTCCTTAAGAAGAATTCTGGCTCCATAATTCAAAACCCCATGACTCAACTTTTTAAGATTGTGATTTCCATCAAAATATATTGGAAATGGATATATTAGAAGAGTCAACAAATATGTCCAGGCAAACCTGCTATGTAGTTAAAACAACATAAAATATAAAATCCATAAGAATAATTATTCAAACCTTATATTTCACTATCTGCAGGAGTAGCCTGGAATAAAATGGTTTACAGTGTTTTTTATTTCTAGGAGTTCATTAAAAACAAATATATATTCAAGTTCTTAGGCAGTTGTGGGGACAAATCCAAGCTCTACCTTCTAAAGAGGTCCTATTACCTTTTTTATTTATATCAAAATTCCATTGTTTGCTTTTGTAACATTAGAAGTGATAATTAATATTAGCTGTAATGCATTAAATGTCTGGCATCTAGTAGGAGCATAATAAGAGCTGGTTATCATTATTCCAGTGGTCATAAAAAATTTGGACTATGGATGGGCAACAATTCAAAACAAATCTTTCTACAGAGGGATAGAGCCCGAAATCTTAACTTCAGTAGTTGTGGGAACTTGCCATTTACCTGTGTCTTTGCAGTATATAAATTCCAATGCTGAGTGGAGAAAATGTAATTGCTTCTTCTGGACTTATTGGCACTTCTTTCTGTGTAAAGCTTTCTAATTCAACCTTTAGTGGATAAAAACTTATCAGAGACATGCTGATATACTTGATGAGACAGCTGGAAGGAATACTTAAAGACAGAAGTGTCTTGGGATATTTGGAAAGAGTAGCTGTCATATCCACATTTCAATTCAGTGTTTTTACCTGCCCATTTTCTAATTTTTACCCTATGTGCACATGGAACAAAATATTCTCGAAAGAGAAAAGGGTGTGGGTAGTTTGACTTTGTTCAGAAAAAGACCTAAACAATCCTGATTTTGACATATAAATATCCAGCCCATACACACCCTATCCATTTGTGTGACTGTCTCTGTCCTTCCCACCAAAGTTTTCTCTTGCTCCCTCTCCCCCACCATCACATACTCTCCCTCCTCCTGCCACTTTCAATATGCATAGCTTTTTGTTACTTATCTTCCCTTTCAAAGTTTTGTTTTGGTGTTGTGAGGGTGGTGGGAAAAGAAAGTAAATGCCAGATCCAGATTAAAATTACCTGTATTCTTTGAATGCTATTACGTGAAGAGTGAGATTTTAAAAATAATGAGATGGAATTGCCTGTTTTCTAAAAGAAAGACCAATAGAAGGACTAAAAAAAAATTCCTGTTTTCTACAGGTAAATTTCTTGAGCAAAAAGAAAGTGAAATTTCAAATGTTTCCAGTCATCTTTTACATAAGTCAAGCACATAAACTAAAATCTTCTGAAGGTCAAAACAGCAAACAGATGACTATTAGATAAATTATAATTACAGATACTATCCTAAGTTCTCTTTTGGCACTCACAATCCATGACTGAGGGTATAATTTTAATCTTTAAATAATTATAGGTTTATGGTAATTATATTGATATTTTTATGATATACCATTGTCACAGCTAGCCAAATGTCAGTTGATGGTGAGGACTTAACCTGTAATGAGATTTTCCCAATATAAGAGTGCTCTTATTATTTGATTTGCAGTGATACATTGTATAACAACTTTTACTGGAAAAACTATTATAGGACAGCTTATAAGAACCCCTTAAATGCTAAAAATTATCTCTTAACTAATTAAGTTCTTAAGGCTCTTAGCTTGAATTGAGGGTATCAGTGCATTTTAAAAAATGACATATTAAGGTTATCTCTAAGAATTTTCTCCCTATTCCATTTTTATATTGTACTCCTTAAGAAGGATTAACAACAAATTATTCTACAAAATGTAGGGAATAAGAGAAGGTTATCAATCCACACAAAATCTGAAAATATCCTGCTTAATTTTTAAATATTGGCCATTTTCAGAACTTTGTTTGCAATTTATCTATTATATATCCAAATCTATCTACATGGCACATTTCAGACAAATTGAGGTTCCAAAAGCAATGCAGTACTTTTAAGCATCATGCCAAATTGTAATGCTTTCTCACAGATGCTGTGTAGATTCAAACAGCTCACAATTTTGTTACAATGCTTTTGAAGTATTAATGCCTTTGAGTTTGAGATACTGTAATTTAGCAGCTCTGGATGATGGCATAATCTCTCCCTGCTAGGCTGAAATTCTACATTTTGTCTTCTTCTAAACTCTCACACATTTATCATCTATGCAGGCAAAATATGTGCTTGGAAACTTTCTCTCCATGCACACAAGGAATTGCAAAGTAATCTCACAGAGTGCACAAAGCTGAACTTTTTGAAAATGTACCACTGACCTCATATTTCAGAGTGTGGCACGTATGATCTGGATTTATTCTCTAATTTTTCATACATGAATATTTAATATATTGTCTTTTAAACCTGTTTGTAAGATCCTTAAGACCAGAGATCCCATAATTAAAACTTAAAAGTTTGACAGTGCCATTTCAGAAAGTACACACAAATACTTTTTATTTCACTTTTTACTTAAGAGAATGAAATTAATATTTTTTGCAATAGATGCACCAGTATATGCTATATAAGCTGCAAATACCAAGTTATCTTAGATGAGTCACTTAACCTTTCTTGGCCCCAGTTTTCCTATTAGAGAAGAATTTTTCAACTAGAGAATTTAGGTTTTAGAGTAAGACAGAGTTAAAAAACTCATATTTCTTCTATTTACTAGAAGTAGGAATTGAGTATCATATCCAACTTCTGTGTACTTCCAATCCCTTATTGATCCTTTGGGGATCAAGAGAATGACTTAACTCACAGGAATTCTTTTTGATGAAGAATGAGAACATAAATGTAACGAATGCAGCACATTACCTGAACTTCAGTTCACACTCAAAATGTCAACTATTATTATATCAAGTATTATCCAGCTCTAGAGTGCTAAGATTAGGATAGAAGCAAAACCTTAATTATAAAGCACCCAGATCCCCAGTATCCTCAACTGTTCAGGCACCACTTTTATTCTGCCTCCCTCCCACAAAGTCTTGTAAAAGACTTGAAAATTGGTCCAAGGCACATTTTTTTGTGCCATTTTACTCACAGAGTACATAGAGTCATTTTAATCATTATCAAACTTGTGATCTTCATAAGTGAGTTCACAAAGAAATAAGAAAGATAAATGGTTTTAAGACAAATGGCAAAGAAACCTGTTCTGAAATGCATGCTCAGAATTAGACACAGGATGTCATCAGTCTATGGTCATGATGTGCACCAAGACACTGACCTGACTGCAGGAAGTGAAGAACAGAACAACCTGCTTGCAGCCGGACTTACCTACACAAAAGAGAGAAATACTTTATTAATCCCATTTCATCGCAGCAGTATATTGAGAGCTACTAAAATTTTCAACATACATTTTTTTCCTCTTTTCTCACTCCCAAAGGGCAGAGTCTACTTTACTTTTATTTTACTAAGTGCCAGTGTTAAAGTGGTATTTCTCTGGGTCAAACACATCTTGAAATAGCTAGGTTAACATTTTGTAGCATTTGTAAAAATATGCCTCTGAGCATTTGAGGATACAAAAAAACATTTGGCCACAAATCATGGATGGGAACAATGAAAACCATATAGGCATATTACAAAACAGAGATCACAGAAATGGATATGCTACTCCTCCAAAATAGCACTTTCAGACAATATTATCATAATAAAAACAAATTGTTTCTGTTTTTCCTATTAGATTATATTGACATAGTTAATAAATTATCTTATTAAGCTAATGACAACAAACTGTGTTTCTATTTCTACCTCTATGATCTCACATTAACACTATGTACTTAAATTTACACTACCTCAAAATTTGGGAAAATAGCAATTTAGAGGCCAGTTTAGAAGAATATTGACCATGATTTTATTGCTTCTTAAGTCTTCCAATTTGGGACAAGTTAATTAAACCATTTTTCCAGCTAATATATCCAAATACGATCCAGGAATCTCAGAGGAACCCTTGTTTAATATAATAATTTACTGTTCAGTTCACCTGCAGAGCAGTATGCAGACATAATTTATACTGACAAGAGCTTGTGTTTATTTTCTATATTAGGCATCTACAAAGTTGTTGGAGAGGATATATAATTCCAATTTTCCAAAGAGCTTTGTAAACAAATTCATCAGTGTATGTTTAGAAAAGTCCATCACTTGCTTAAATCAGACAAACACAGCCTATGGCAGTTTCTATCTACTGATAGTGAGAGGAGAGAGGACATTTATACAAAGATGAAAACTACTGATTACAGTGTTGATTTTTGGCAGTTTAGAGAGGCCACACAGTACAGTGTACAATATGTAGCAACCTGGGTTGGGGGTGGACCGTGGAGGTGTCACAAACTAGTGAAACTTCAAGCTGATCACCTGGCTGAGATTCAACAGGACTCTGTGAACAGCACAAGTTGGGGGAAGTTCAAAGTCAAGGCAAGCGTTCTGGTCTTAACTTCTTAGATCTTCCTATGTCTGCTAGGTCTGGGTGCCTCTGTGTGTGTGTGTATATTTATGTGTGTGTGTGTGTGCTTTGTTCAATGCCCCTATAAATGTGTACAGTCAGCTCAAAAGGCACAGCTTGTGTGCTGATGTGCAAAGCCAAGTCAAAACTCTGCGCTAGGCGCTCCCTTCTAACTTTCTGGCTTGTCCAAGTCCAAATATTGACATTGCTCCTCAGTTGAGATGTTTGGTACTGCTGAGGATAGAAACTGCGCAGCTAAGTAAGTAAGATCTAATGATATATTTTTACATAGCTGTGCCTTCCCTTCCATTTTATTTGTGGAAGGGGTGGACTTCCCTTGTCTGCACATCTCCCTCCACTCCCTTGTTCTCCCCAAATCTGAGCACACAAAGACAACAAGGTAAGGTGTTTTGCAAACCCCTCCAGTCAGCTCCTACTGTTGTCACAGCAACTCACAACATACTCCATAGACACGAGGTTGGGGGGTGGGGACTGCCAAACTGTGGGCTGACTAGTCAACTCTCAAGGGGTGCAAGCGCCAAAGGGGATAGTGCATCCCCCCTTTTCTGCTCCTCCAGCTCCCCACCACTCTTCTTTGATGAAAAAAACAAACAAACAAACAAACAAAACAAAAAACCAAACCCTCCTGACAAAGCGGTACCACCCTCTCCCTGGCGCAGCCAGACAGCTAAGGGAGCCTGTTGTACAATTCCTCAGCTCCAAGTTAGGGGTGCGGCTGTGCTGGTGTTCCAGCAATCTCTTCTGCTTGCCTCAGATGTGAGGTTCCCGGCCTCGTAGAGGGGCGAGAGAAGCTCGCAAAGCAGTTCAGTCCCACAACTCTCTCTCTGTCTCTCGCGCTCTCTCGGGACTCTGCTGACCGCTTGGCGCGGCCTGGGGCTCCCACATGCCACCCGCTGGGGCTGGGGCTGGGGCCGGGGCCGGGGCCGGGGCCGGGGGCGGTGGGGGCTCCACCGCTGCTGCAGAAGTTTCCTACCACAGCGCACTCACGACACAGAACCTACCCTGAAGCCGAGCGAGACGCGAGCTCTCTCCGCCTTCAAGGCTGGGGGGAGCGGGGGGGCCCCCAGCCACTCAGCAGCAGCCACGACTGCGCGCGGTCGCGAGTGTGCCGGGCCCCTGCGCGCGGCGTGCCGCCCGCCGCCCAACTTTGCACAAAGGCAGCATGGCACTGCCTCGCCTAGCGGGCTCGCCCGGCGCCGCGGCCGCTCTCGCCTGTCCTGGAGGAGAGGTGCGCGCCCCTTTTCACCCCCGCCCTCCCCTCTCCTCCTGCCCCCACCCGGCTCCTAGGCGGGCCAGCGGGGCGGAATGGAGCGCTCGGCACCCAGCTCCGCCGCCGTGGCGGCCGCGGCTCGCAACGTGACGTTAGCAGCCTTCGCGGCTATTTATATCCACACGATTGGATTTCATTCATGAAACCAGGGCCTGGTGTGTCCGGGCGCGGGGGCGCGGGCTGCAAAGGTGCCTCCGCATTCCGCAGACCCAGGGCGCCCCGGCTCCGCTGCGGATCGCCTGGACAGACAGGCTCAGCGCCCCGGAGACCCCGGTTCTTCCCCAAAGCGGCTGGGAGGGGAGGGTCAGGGCGACCTGTGCCCCCATCCCCTGTCAGCAACATCCCACCCATTCCCGTACAAGTGCTGGCCCTTTGTCCCACGCTCTGGAAAAGTAAGTTGGGCCACTAACCGGCTGGACAGCAGGGCTTTCTTCCCCCTAGGAGCTGACCGGCCGCGGACTCCGAGGGAGGACATTGGCTTTTGTTTCAAAACCGAGCCCAGCTGCTGACTAAGGGCTGCGTTAGCCCAGCCTCCTCCTTCCCTGGGCAGCTGCACGTGCTGGAGGGCTCCCCCTCTGGGTTACCTTCTTCTGTGACTTGACTCCTGGGGTCCCTGCGGGGGGGGGGGGGGCGTAGTGACACACCGCCTGCCCTCCCCACCCCAACCCCTCAGCCCCCCTCAACCCAAAGTGAAGCAGCGATTCATAACCTCTGACAAATAAATAGCTGAGGGAGGAAGTGAAATTGACTTCTGGTTGCTCAAGGGTTGTGTGAATTCTTAGAAGTCTATGACATCCGGCCTCAAGAACTCTTCTCACTGCTTCCACTCTGACAGTGAGCTTTGAGGGCAGGGCAAGGGTAATTTTAATACATTCACATAGTAAACACTTATTGAATGTTCATAGTCTGTCAGATAGCATACTAAGGAGGTGACATTGAACACAACCAGCCTGGACTCCATCCCTCAAGAGAAGAAGCTTTCAGTCAGCCTCCTAAAATTAGTGTGCCTCAAATCTTCTCACGCCCAGCCTATGAAGAGACAACTGGAATAACAAAGGTATTGATGTTTTTAGCTACCTTAAGGGATTCATTTAAAAAGTCTTTATTGAGAAGGCTGTGTGTGTGCCAAGGGCTGGGACACAAAGATGGCAACAGTGGTCCTTAGTCCTCAAGCTGTCCTCAGGTAATGTGTTCCTGAGGTATTGAAGGGCTGGGGAAAACTAATCATATTTTATTGCAAGGACTGTTACTTTGTGTTATCCCCCAAGTAAAAGAAAAAAAAAAAAAACACTAAAAGCAAGCAGGCACTTCTGTCTCTCAATTTCTTCTAGGACACCATCGTCAGTTTCCCAGATGGAATATTCTCTTGCCTTCCCTGGATCCCAGATGACTTTCAATCCATTGGGACTACTTACTCTTCACCCAAATATATATAGTTTATATTCCCTCCAGAGGAACGTCAGCCTGGTGCTTTCTGAACACCCCCCCAGAGACCCCAGAACATAATGAAATTCACCATTTTTATAAGGAAAGATATTACAGGTAACCCATTTTGTTTAAGGCTTTCTCACTGCACTGCCTTTGGAAATGGAGTTATCAGTTCCTAGTCTTTGATAACTGGGACAGAGGGTGTTGAAAAGTTAAGTATGGTAACAGGATGCTAAGATCTTCAAAACAGATACATGAGGGGGTAATCTTTCATTTGGCACAAAACTGACTTCCCTCAGTCTCTTTAAGAGTGACGCCATTTTGAAAGGTTTAATCAATATACATTGTTTTCAGGAGCATGTTTCTTGGAAAAAGTTAATTAACCCTGTTCACTCCTAACAATCAGTCCTCTTTATCACAAGTCATTTCTCTTCAACTGCCCCAGATGGCAAAGAAATAAGGTACAAAATCAAGAGAAATGGGAATGAACATGTACTATGGCTCTCATATATGACAAGCAATGGGCTAGGAGGTTAAAAATTCATTTTCTTAATTAAACCTCACAACAACTAATGAGGTGGATGCTATGACTATCATAACCCTTTTATAGATGAGGAAACTAAAGCATACAGAAGTAGTTTTCTTACATTTGTATCCGGGACAGCCAGTGCCAAAACCTTATTTTTATCACTAACCTGCATTTTTGATAGCCTCAGTTTCTTTTATTTCTTCAGTTATAATTTAAAGAGCGTTAAATGACACACTTAAGCAGCACTTAGGTGCTAGTATCAGAAAGACATTTTCTACAAAAGAGCCCAGTTAGCAGGCTACCATTCTATGTTGCTCCCCATTCCTAGGGGGCATATAGGCTCCAGAGGCCTTCCAAATGATGCTTCTTCAAAAGGGTTAAAGAACAGTCATCATGAAACTACTCAATTGGATGCCTAAGTTTGAGGGAAACTGACTGGATGAACTTTCAGGAAAATGAATTGGTGTAAACAGTAATTCAGATATGTAGAAGAAAAGTCATTATTCTAGGAAGACCTTCCAAACAAGGGCAATGATCTGACAAGAGTTTGCCACAATGTGCAATGTAGTTTCAAATTGTACATGTGAAATTTCCAAAAGCTGGAGAAAATATAACAAGGAGTACAAGCTATACTTTGCTAATAGGAAAGAGAGAGAAAAGGAGCAATAGCAAATAATCTCCTAGAAGCACCGCCATGAATAATATGCCCGCTTTTGTTATTACCACAAAATAATCCACATTTGTGTACTTACATTTTGCTTGCTAATACAATTAATGATCTTCACTTTTAATAATATGAGGTTGGTATTTAAGCTTAATTAAACTAACGCTATGTATTTAAACTCATTCAGAATTGCACGGCACAAAAGTGGTATAAAAACTTTTGACTAGTTTACATGGCAAATATTTACCAAAGTCATAGGATTAAAAAAAAACACAATCGAGATACAGAACTGTTCCATTATCCAAAAGGACTTCCTCAAGCTACTTTTTTTGTATTTGCATGCCTCCTCTGACAACCATTAATCTGTTCTCCATTTCTAGATTGTGTCATTTTGAAATTTATATTAATGGGAGCATATAGCATGTTATGTTGTAAGATTGAATCTTTAATTTTTACAAAGCATAATGCCTTTGAACATCATCCAGGGTGATGATGTATCAACAGTTCATTCCTTTTTATTGCTGAGTAATTTCTATTGTATGAATAGATCCATTTACCCATTTGAGACTGAGTGCTTTCTGGCACTTTGCTATTATGAATGACACTTCTGTAAACATTTGTATTTGTGTGCACATAAGTTTTAATTTCCTTGGAATGAAAGCCCAAGAATGTGACTGCTGGGTCATATACTAAGAAACTGTCAAGCTATATTCCATAGTGAATGAAGCATTTTTCATTCCTACCAGTTATGTATTATACAGCAGGTTTTTCTCCAGTCTCACCAACACTTGGTACTATCATTTATTATTTTTTAAAAAATTTCAGCTGTCTAAGTTTTTCAGTTGCTTTGTAGGGACAACTCGAAATAATTTTAGTTTGCATTTCCCTAATAAACAGTGATGTTGAACATCTTTTCATATGCTTAAATGCCATCCAGAGCTCTTCTTTGCTGCAATATCTATTCATGTCTTTGGTCTATTTTATCACTGGATTGTTTATTTTTTACTACTGAGTTTTGAGTGTTTTCTCAAAAATGTATTCTGGAATGACAGTATTTTCAAATTGCAAATTAGATTCTATCTCAAGATAACGACTTTCAATCACTATCTTTCCACATTTCTATTTCCATCGCTTTTTACAGAAAATCTTCTCAGGTACTTACATAACATAGTCTCAAGTACTTACATAAAACTCCTATAGAGAGGTTCTTTTCAGGCTTATTTTATAAGCCTACATTTCAGGGGTGGGTAACGGACAGTGGGAAGCAGCCAGCACGCGGTAGCAGACCGCAGACCCCAGGCCGCTCACTGCGCAGGTGCAAAGGCCTTTCCAGGCCAGGGCGCCCCAGAAAGGGCTGCAGCTGTGGCTGCCACAGATTCTTGAGCGGAGCGCACTTCTGCTTATGCCACTTTCCCTCCGTTTGTGCAATTATGATGCTGTAGTTGGCTCTTCAGAAGATACTCTGGGTGGTGAGTTCCAGGTAGTTCATGGATACTGCACGGGTTCAAGACTGGAAGAGGATAAACTCGCTCTGGCGCCTGAATTTAAGACTCGTGTTTGGAGCAGTTTCTTGGAGTTAACATGGTGGCTTTGCCGCAGGCAACGAACGTTGCGGTGCTTCGAAGTTCTAAGATGAAACGGCTGGTGATAATATTCGACATGCTGGCTCACGTTTTCAGGCGTTTAAAGGGCCACTGCAGGAGCGGGATGCCCTGCTGCAGGGCGGAGTAAGGCCTGTAGGCGCTGGACTTGAGTAGCGTGGGGACTTCCTTTGCAAACATCTTGCAGACCAACCTGCCAGAACTGAGGCTGTAGCTCCCATATCCAGGATGCCGTGAGTCTGGACAGCCTGGTTCCCAAAGGCTGAGGTCCAGCTCAGGACGACAGAAAGGTAAGACAGACTATTCCGGGGCGCTTCATTAGTACCAAGTGTTTGAAGATCAGGTAGAAAATGATCTGAAGGGGCCAGGGGGAGAGAGACCGAGGAGGTGTTGGCTCAGGTGGTTTGGTGAAGGGTGAGCGGGACGTGTGCATATATGAAGAACAAAAATGTAACCCCCAAATAAAAATAAATAAATTAATATCGATTCCCTTCCTCCTAAAAAAAAAGAAAGAAAGAAAGAAAGAAAAGAAAAGAAAGAACGAAAATGTTCTGATCCTCCTGGGACATCTGTTTTATATTTATGGATGCATGAACTCATATTAATCTAGTGGGTTTAACCTTGAAATTGCCATGATTGCCAATATAAAGGTAAAAGCATTAAATACTGTGTTTTTTAGGTGTTCTGTCATGGCAAAAATGCTTTTTACATTGCAATCCCTATTTTATTGGGCATCAATGGATATAAGTGAGGTGCTGGAAACAGACAAAAAGGTATCCTTTCTTAAAGCATGTAAAATGTATTTGTGCAGTTTAGTATAAAACCCATTATATATGGAACCATCCATTAAGTTTTCTGTTTGGATGGAGGAGTTTGGTAAAAATGTCATTTGCAACCTCCACAATTACAACTGTTCTCTTCTTCCTGTCAAATCCCTCGTACCAAGATGGTGTTCCATTAGTTTAGCTCAGTATGTGCAAGATGAGGTAGCAAACAGTTTATGGTCATCCGTCTGATTTTAGTAGGGTATTTCTAATTGGGAAACATGGATGTCACATTACTAGAAAGAAGAAAAACACCATAGTCTAATGCACAATGTGTATCTTTTTTTTTTTAAATATATGAAAATAGGTACTGGAAAAATTTGCATGTGAAAACATTGTTTTAGGAACAAGCTATTTCCTAATATTACAAAATGTGTTTATGCTAGACTTTGACCATACCTAGTTAAACATAGATGTCAAAATTTACGTGTCATAACATGTTTAAGGCTAGCTTGCCTGACAAACTATTTCATATAAAAAATATAAAGCCATATTTGTCATCACTAAGCAAAGAAAAATTCCCAAATATATATTTAAGGCAGCATAGGAAAAAGTAGGAAAATGGAATTGTGTTATGAACTGGAGAGCTAGCCTTTTAATTTGGTGCTAGTACCTTAAAATATTGCATATCAATGTTGCATATATAAAATGAGGATAAGAATAATAACTTTCTAAAAAAAGCTGTTAAGAGGACTAAGTGAAATAAAGTTGGTGGAAATGTCATAAAATACAAACGTCTATACACACTGGTAATTGTAAAAATGGACTCATTATGTGGCCATTTAAAAATACTGTTCAGCACAGGTATCATTTGATTTGGAAGTATCAAAGATTAAGCATATAGGAAAGATATTACTCCCATAACTCATCCCCCAAATGCTGACTGTAAGTATTATACAGAATAACTTCCACCAAATACTTTCTATAAGGTGGAAAGTTTAGTAATTGGAGTTTGAGGTTTTTTTGCTCTGTCATTTATTTTCAACTGCTGCTTTTTTTCTCATGTAAGAAGTGAGCTAAATTCTTTGTAGGAACTAGAAAAGTAAATGACTACACACACACACATACACACACACAACCTATTTCAGATAAATAATTATGACTATACTCATGTCATATTTTTCTGTTAACCAAGCATTTCTAATATACATGTCATTTAATCTTCATGTCACAGTTGAGAACTGTTATCTCAAATAAAAGACATGGGGAAATGAAGCTTCCTAGATGGTAAGTGACTTGTTCTCTGTTAGCAGAGGGAGAGCCAGAATTCTATCTAACCCAGAATTCTAATGCTGATTGCCTCAATTATGAAAGTAAATATTCTGAAAAAATTGAGTACATAGTACAATAATTTGTGTATAGCTATCAGTTTGGAAGGAATACAAATTTCTTAGAAATCCACTGACCCTGGAAGAAGGCCTACCAGTCAGTATGCAGATAAAAGTTGAATTGTGGTGGCTTTTCCTTTATTGGCATCTCACCTCTTTTTCATAATGCTTCCCTATTTAAAGCACAGAGGACTTAAACTTTTACACTGGAGTCATGACCATCTGTCTCTATGCACACAATTGCAGTCTCTCTTTAGTTTTGTAAATATTTATGTTTACCTGAATATTTCACATGGCCTACAATTCACCACTCGGTAAACTCCCTTTTATGGTCAAGTTAACTAATACATGTGAATGCTATAAGCAGTTAAACAGGTTAGGATCAACATTGAAAGAGCTAAATCCTTCAGTTTGTCATAAGCTGATGATCCTAGGGTCAGGAACAAAACCTCATTTCCCATCACAACATTAATCTTAGAGGAGCCTGAAGTCTATGAAAAGCATGGAAACTGTTGAGTCTCTGTCCCCACAGTGCCTTGAATAGCAGTTTGGGCAAGTAAGTCCATAGTAAATGGTTTTTAGTAATGGTAAACACTAACACTTTTACAAGAGAACCAAGGTACAATTTCTTCTAATCACTCATATATACATACAGGTTATCCATGTGACTTATGACAGAGCCGCAATTTTAAGGGAAAAGTACCCTCCATGGTTTTGTTTCTCTGTGATTGCTGCCAATATTAAAACGATCCTCCATGAAAAGGTACTTTGAAATAATAAAAATGTTTTCTACAAAGATTAAAGTATAATAAAAAGGCAAGATATCAGTGTACTGAAATGAATACAAAAAAGCACTGCCTGACTTTTAAATCTGTAATTATACTAATTAATATTTAGTAAGCACCACTCTGCATTGGGCATAGTGTTAAATGCTTTTATACTCACTCTCATTAATTCCTCACAGTGGCTTTATGAGGGAGGTATCATTATCACCTTCATTTTATAGATGAGGAAAGTGAGGACCAAAAAGGTTAAGTCACTTGCCAGAAGTCAAATACATTTTAAGTGTTATTCATCTTTTGCTTCATACAAGCTGTACCTGTTATTTTTTTCTTAGCAGTTTTCAATACCCCACTGCAAACAATACCTGCTTCTAATAGTGTATGTATATATATACATATAATTCTAATTATATACCATCACTGTAAATACAAAATGGTTCTTCAGGATTCTATAAAAGGAAGTTATCACAACTATTGTTCTTATAAGCATCATTTTTGTACTGTGTGATTATTGATGTTCTCAGTAGCACATTTGAGGGGACTAATGAGTAAAAAAAAAGCATATATATCCTGAACAACAGTTTATAAATAGAAACATAGACATACAAGAGATACTCTGGAATTCTCTTTACATTTGTGCTATTGCATACTCTACAATACCAGAGACTGAAATACTGAGAGATAATCAAGTTCCTTCCGAATAATTAAAAAAAATATGCTATATCCAGTGTAATTTAAGCTTATGTTTATTTTAGTGTATTCCATTTCTTTATTTTCTTTGTTTACATGGTAAACTTAGCTACAATTTAGAAAATATGATAAACCAGTTTATTACTTCTTTTTGAGTTGGTATTTTTTGGTCCTCCTGTATACAATGAACAATAAGAAGGATCCTCCATTGTGAAACTAGACCATTGGCTTGAGAGGTAACAAGAACTCAAGACTGACTGTTATTAAATTCTTGTGGGAGAATTTCCTGGGCAAGTTAAATCTCTTTTCTCAGGGCTCACTTTCCTCATCTGTAAAATTAAAGAGGTCAGACTGGAGTTAAAGGGTACATGGCAATCAAGTTTCAGAGTGACTTAATGGTCATGTGAAAATATTATAAAAAGATCAAAGACATAGTGGTTTCAGAAAGAGCTTTACACTTTTATTATTATGAAGATTCAATAAAATACTTAAACAGCATTGGGTGAATTCCTTCCATGTACTTATTATTAAATTACACTGAATTTCACTAATTCATTACTGATGGCTCTCATTTGGCTTGTGTTTAGGATTGCCCTATATAATACAGGACACCCAATAACATTCAATGTTAAATGTCCAATGCAGTATTTGGGACATTCTTACATTAAGAAGTACATTTTATAAGTGTTATTTATTAAATCTGGCAACCTTAATAGGTTGGAAAGGGTGAGGATAAGGGAAGAAAATCAGAGGGGAGGAAAGTAGAAAAAAGCATTTTTGTAATTATCCAATAGTGAATTTTATAGTAAATAGGAGAAGAGAAAATAGTCAAATAGCATTTCCCAGAGTATATTCTGTTGGAACAGTGAGACTCCATAAAGTGGAATAGTTCTTTATTTATAAATGGTTATATAAGTTTGGTAACTACTTTGTACTTTATCCTTTTCTTAAATAGAGTTTTATTTCTTATATCAGTATTTCTTAGAGCATTTATATGTGAAAGTAAATTACACATTTATGAGAGGAAAGTAGTCTACGTTGAGCTGCCCATACATATTTGACCAGGAGACACTTTGTGATCTTAGAATAACTATCAATAATCTACAGTGTTCCATTGAACATACTTTGTGAACATCTGACTAAATAATACAAAAAAGGTGTTTGGATCAATCATCCCAAAGAAGGAAGCTTCCTTCTGATTGGGCAGATATGTGGGTTATTGTGTTCAGTTATTCAAGGAGTGGCTGCCATGGGTTATTCCAAACTATGAATAATTGCCAGCTATCAATACATAGCACAAATATTTTCATTTAAATTGCCAATGGAGAATATACCAACAATACTGATTATAAAACATAGTAATTAGGAGTAGCATAGAATCAGCCTCCCAGGGTTAGGAAGCTTTTATTCTCTTAGTCTAAATTTGTGGTCTGTAACTTGTCAGTGATAGATATTCAGAAAAGTCCAATGTTTGATTACAGAGTAAAGAGAAAAAGCATATGTGTACCAAGCTTGTTGTTTGTAAAAGAATGTTTCTATTTGAAAATTGAGTACATGCTGTTATAGTAGATGAGGTATTTTTCATTTACACATGTTATTAACTTCATAACAATTTTCCCCCCATTGATTTTTCTCAGTGACTATACTGAACTACTATCATGTGGGATTCTACAAAAATTTTACAGTTGAGCCTCATTTGTTAATGGACTGGTAATCCTCTCTTGAGTAACTTCAACTCTTCCCAAACAATTTGATACAGTGGTTTAAAATCATCACTAAGTCTTAGGTGTTAACTCATATTCCCACCTTCTCTCATCTTCAAAACCAACCTGAATTAAATACTAATTCAGATTGAGAATGCTAAGAGGCAGATTAAAAAATATAATTAAGTAGAAGGGAAAAAAAAAAGTTTTTAGATGATGGCAAATTTAGTAATCTACTTCTGAACAACTGAAAGAATATTTATAATAATTTGTCTAATCTTAATAATTTGTTTAGTGGTAATATTTACAATAATAACAATGTTTATTGACTGCCTACTCCATGGCTGGAACTAAGATTTAATTTTATTTATGCATACAAGAACTGGGGTACAGGCCAGATTTGAGGGGGTTGGGGGGTGAGAGGATTCATCAGAGACAGAGTGGGGAACAGAACAGGCGAACTAACTGAAATACACTGCTGAGGGGAGCTGCAGGCGACAGGAGAAGTCTGCTGCATCATATGGGTAGCCCCCTGGTCAGCCGAGGATCTAACTCATGCTGCAGAAGCTGTGGATAGCTTCACAGTGCCGTGCTTAACCCCTCGCACCACCAGGGAGGCCCCTTGACTTCATTTTTATATGCATATTGTTGAATCTTGAAAACATTTAGTTCCAAGTACAATATGTAAGTAAGAAATTGGTAATTTGAGACTGTCCAATATAAAAATGTTAAACTCTCCTTGCTTTTAGAACCAAGGTTTCTGAACTGGACTTTCTGGAAAAGAAACCTGAAAGCTTTTAGTTTTGGAAGTAATTTGGGACCTTCATAGTGCAATGGTTAGAGGAGCTAATTTTTTTCTTTTAATTTGATGAGTAAACATTATGGATCTATAAAGCAATATTTATCTAGATAAGAATGAAAATTTGTTTAGCTATGAATTTCCAAGATATTTTTATTTCAGAAAAATCAAGCATTAATCACATTTTTAACAGAGAGGAGAGAGTAAAAGTTTAAAATACTTCATTTTTACCATGAATATGGTAACATTCTTGCTGTGGTAGAATATTACTTTGTGGTCCCCAGTGAACCATACCTCCTGATATTCCTGCATTCCAAGGTGGTCCCTTTGAGAGGCTGGTGCTGTGACCTTCTTTAGTGAGATGATGAAGTTGAAAAAAAGCTGTACTAGTTCTGGGCCAGGCCTTAAAAAGGCCTGGCATGTTCTGCTTGTGCATTATGGAGGAAACCAACTACTATATGAGAAATTGGACTGTGCTAGGACTGCCATTCTTAAGAAATCAAATTTAGTTACATGGAGAGGTCACATGGATAATAAGCCAAACTCCCAGAAAACAACTGCAGCTAAGCTCCCAGTAGAACCAGCACCAATATGACAGTAGATGATTGAAGACATCTTGGAAGTGGGACCTCCAGTACCAGCTGCATACTCCAAGTTGATGCCATATGAAACAGACAGGTGGTCCTCACAGAGCTCTGCCCAAGTTGCAGAACTGGATGGAGGAAGGGAGGTATGAAGGAGAGCTATTCTTTTTTTTTTTTTTTTTTAAGGAGAGCTATTCTGTGCTAAAGGAATATGATAGTATCAAAGAATACCATAGTGTTGAGTAAGTAGGAGTGGTCTTGTGTGTCCATGGTGCAAGATGAAGAAAAGGTTAGCCAGCTGTTCGGGCAAACAGGAATCTTGAATACCATTCTAATGAATTTGGCTTTAGGGTGAGGTGAAACTATCTGAATGATTTTTAAAGCTTGTACTTCACTGACGTATGATTTACATACTGTAAAATATCTACATTAGTCAAGAATTCAAGGTTGGTTTAACATTAAAAAATCAATATAGTCTTGCTAATGACCAAGAGATTTTCTGTGAAATGTATTGTTAGGTGACTTTGTCTTTGTGCTAATACCATAGAATGTACCTACACAAACCTTAGTAGCATGGTCTACTAGCAGTCTATATATGATAACAACCTGTTTGGACCAGTCTATGTTGACCAAAATATAGTTAAGACACATAACTGTCAGGTAAAATACACCACATTAGTAGAATACTTTATCTCAATAGATATAGATAGAGCAATTGATAAAACTCAACACAGATTCATGATGAAAACTTTTGAGTATTTAAAACCAGGGAAATATGTGGTCAGATGGTGTTTACTGCTATTTATTTGAAGGTACATTATGAAGCAGTCATAGTTCTTGGTCTTAGAATAGAAAGCTATGTTATGGCATTCTCTGAGAAAAGTTTCCAGAGATATGGAAGAAAGCAAAATTCACAGACATCCAACTCTACCATTTGAGGAACTATGCCAAGTGCTGACTGCGAAGTGAGCAGTAGATTTAATCCAGACCCTCTTTAAGAGTGATGTGACAAGCTAGGACTCAGACAGAGTCCATTAAAAATATGATTACTCTACACATCACAGGCAGCAGTGCTGATGCCTATCACTTATATGTCTCTGAGCCTGCCTGCTCTATGCTGAACTAGAAGTGAAACAAAGTAAAAAGCTGAATAGCTCAGGCTTATAGTAACCTCTAATGACAATTAAAAGAACAGGGGGAAATCTGAGTCCTAGTTTTGTCTGCCACTATCCAGCCGTGTGCCCTTTGGAAAGACCAGGAACCCCTCTGGACTTGTTTATGTATCTGTGAAATCAGTGGATTAGAGTAGATGAGAATTGGATGAGTCATATCTGAGTGTCAATCCTGGCTTCAATTCAGCATCTCTGTGACTTGTGTGTCAGTTTCCACATCTCTATAATGGAAGGAAACTCCAAAGTTTATTTACTCTGAGAAGCAGATTAATATCATGTAAGTGTAGCACATTATAGCACATAGTGAACAATCAAAAGGTAGATGTTTTTAATCTTTTTAAGAATCAGCAATTAGACTCAAAAGTGCCATAATGATAAACAGTAAATGGGAAATACTAATTTATTCTGACATGGAGATTGGTAGGTGTTGTGGAAGCTTTGAAATTCTGCATAGCCTGCCTATCATCACAGGTGGTACAGTAAAAACTTGATAATTTTAGCAGGAAGGAACACAGAAGGGTAGATTTTCTTGCATGATTTAATCTTGGTAATGTACCAATGATTTCATTACCATGTGCAAAAAACTATAACATTTCTTATACTCTCTGATAAGTATTAAGTGAAAAATCTAATTAAATGATGCATCCGTAGAATTTCATAGAATGTAATTATTGTGACAGCCATTAACCCCCCTATTGATTATACTGCTGAATTTAATCAAATAGTATGTTTATCTAAGTAATCCAGCAGAGTCTGTTGTCCACAGTCAGACATGGTTTTTGCCAGATGTAAATAAGTTGCTTACACAAAGGTAGCCCCTCAGAGAAATGGAAATTTTACCATTTTCATTTGTAACACAACATATTGTATTAGAAAATGACTTTTTAAAATTTTTTACTGAAAGTCATATTTATAGTATCCCTCTGAGAGTTTGAATATCTGAAAATATTCATAAGAGAGGTTTAAATGATCTTACTTTTAGATCTAGCTGCCACCATATTGTCATGCTTTCTTATTTATAAGCTGTCATAGCCCAAGTCATGAAAGAACTTGTAATGACTCTGGTTGGATTGCATTTTTTGTGACCTGCTGGGCAGTATTGGAAACTTGGTAACTCCTACTGACCTGTGCCATTTGATGTCTTGACTACTACTTCATTAGTACCACCTCTGAAACATATGCACTTGTTATTAGCACTTCAGGAATATACCCTGTCACTATCATGTCCACAGTGCTAAGAGCAGTATTATGAAGTCTTTTTCAAACTACTTCTTATTGCATTTTGTTTTCTTTTTATTGACTTGGGGTTGGGTTTGTAGGTTGGGGAGTCACTAATTTTCCTGTACTCAGAGTCAACTGTGCTTTTCTCAAGCCTTCGTTTTCTTCCAATTCTTTGATCAACTAAAGGAAGGGGAGGGATGGCTGTTTTTCTCAAAGGACTCTGGAACTTCCTGGATTGGTTCAGGTGGTCGGTCCTCTGTGGCTGTTCAGGAGGAACTGATCCAGGCTATGCAAATGATACTCTAAACAAAGCTTCTACCACTGTCATTTGGAGTACCTAGAAAATTTGTATTCAATGGTAATACACAACCATGAGGCAAACATCAGGACTGAATTGCTTGGCAGAGTTTTAAAATAAAACAATTATGGGAGTGAAAAGCCCAATCTAGAGTAATAGTGACTCTGGAAGGGAAGTGCTTTTCCAAGCAGGCAATGTGGCTTTAAAGCTGGCTATGCCTTAATTAGAACCCTGGCTCCAGTGTTTCCTAACTGTGGTTCCAGATGCATTATTTAGTCTCACTGGGGTTCTGCTTCCTCTTCTCTAAAATGGAGACCTGCATGTTGAGTATATTGCCTGGCATAATAACAGCTCCATTGTGCATATGTTACATCAACATTATAAATGGCCTGCTTATGTAATAAAATGAATGCAATAACCTGGTAGACATACTCTCATTAAAATATCACAAAAATTTAGACTCAGAGTGAGGACACTGTCTGAGAAGGAATTCAGCAGTTTTCAGGCTATGTGACCTTGAAAAACTCCTCCAAGCCCTCTAATTCTTAGAAATGTCTGGAATGAACATAACTACACCCATCTAGGATCCGTGTGAAATTCAAATGCATTGCTGTGTATGGAAGTGATTTTACAAGCTGTAAATTTTAAGAAGGCTTGGTTATTATTCTATTAATATGTTATTGCAATGCTATTAAATGAAGTGATCGTTTATGTTTTCAGAGGAACTGGCCAATTTTCTGTGCCTGAGATCCAATGGTAGGACTGTTCTGAGTAGAAACTTTCAAAATAAACTATATGGTGGAAATCTCTGCCAATCATATAGCTTATATGCAGTTAGTAGCCTATAGATTTTTGTTGGAATTAAGTTAAAATCATATGGTCATCTATGACCTCCAATATAATCCTTCCCAATAGGAAAAGATATTTTCCCATAATAGTGAATATATTAAAGTACACAGATAGTATATAAAAAATTTCCTCTTAAATATAAGCACACAGAAATGGCTGAGGAGACAAGGATGATTAATGATAAATAGTAGCTATTTTTTATAGACTCATCTCAAACTGAAAATGCAAAACAAAATCAGAAGTCCTTCTTACAGCTGTTCTTTCTACAAATAATTTCTTTGGCCTTTTAGGGGACATTTCCACATCATCAGGAAGAAGCAAATTGTAAAATGTTTTTCTATACATCATAAAATGTCTAGTGTAAATGTCTAGGTCTTTTCAAACAGGCATAATTTTTTTAATTTTCTTCTAAAGAAATTTTCCACGTGATAAGTGATTAGAAGTTTATCTGTCCTTTGATAAAGCTTTAAGGTGATTTAAGGCAGCCCTAGAAGTAATAACAGTTGACTTAGTCAGTTTTGGCAAACAGAAATAGTTTAGAAAGATGCCATGGATTGTGGTCCAGTTGTAACAATTTTATCCCTTTCCTTGGTTGGTCCTGGGTTGTATACTGCCAGTACTATGACTCTGCCACTTTAGTTCTTCAAAATAGTGTCACTTGAACTACACACTAGCTTCACTGTACTTAAATATGTCATTCCTTATCTAGAGTTAGACCATCATATGTGAGTATTAGCTATATTGCTGGGATTGAAAGTCTGTTTTCTAACATTTCAATGTTACAAGAAAAGTGATTATAACTCAGACAGACCATGACTCCAGATGTGACGGCAGAATTCTCTCAGGAAGTATTGCAAATATGTATAATTTCCAGCCAAAGTGATCTGCATAAACAAGCAATGACATAAATAAACCACACCATTTGGTTTGACCAAAAGTTATGGCAGGAATGTTCTCATAGCTACTCAGTGCTGTAAGGTAGATAGTCTTCATTATTCTCTGTTCCATACAAAAAACCCGAATGGCTCAGCAAATATTGACTGAATAATTCTGACATCATTAATCTTTTCCTTCAGATACTTGAGGTTTGCATCTTGTTCTCAATTTCATAAGATGAAAGTGAGTAAAGAAGTTTAATCAGCAAATAATCCAAATACAATAAAGAGATCCCTGAAGATAAATTCACAGGTATTATAAGAGGCTTTTAGGGCAACCTTGCAAAAAGTCTCTTTTCAAAGTTGCACCCTTTGCATAAAAATGTCTCTGAGCAGAATAAAATATTTAAACAGCAACATTAACTAAAACAAAACCTCAGCAGTAGAAAAGCACATACTCAGACTCTTCCTTTTTATCTAGGAAGTTTCCTATAGTTGGTGACCACACTTTAAATATAAAGTTATGTTTTCTATTGGACCAGAACAAGGGCTTCAAACTTGTGCTTCTCTAAAAGAAACCCAAAACAGTTGCAAAAGGGGCAAAGCTTTTTTATGTTACATTTCTCCCAAAGTTCACAACTAGGTAAGTACATTTTCCGTGTCACCCTTCCCTGTATCATGTAATTTAGAATCACTTTTTTTATTAAAAGTTTCCTGTAGTCATTTCTTTACCCTGCACTTTATCAAATACAGTGGTTCTTGCGCATTAGTAACTTCTGAGTGAATGAATGACTAGACATATGGTTATATTACGAATTGTTTCAAGCCAACTGAAGGGAAAATATCTGATTTCTTTGCCTCGAAACATATTTTTTTTCCAGTCAGCTCACACTATCATATACTCCAAAAGTCATGAAAGAATGCATGAAAAGGACTAATCAGGGTGTGTTTGTATGTTAAGAGATACACACAAATAAAATATTTGTTCTTTTTAAAAAATCTCTGTAAATAGAAACATCATGCATTGTTTTCCTGACATTTAATGATTTTTCTAGTTATGTACTCAGAAATTAGCAAGCCTCTAACCACTTACAGAACAATCTGTGAGAAATGGTAATGGTACAAGAGTAAAAGTTGATGCCAGAGAGGATTCAATATTGAGAGTAAATCCTTTCTTGTGTTTTGGATCATCGCTGCCCTCTAGGGGACACATGGAAAATAGAGTCTCTCAAACTTGTGAAAATTTGAGATTGGAAACTCTTGTCTATCCAATTTCTATTAAGAAAGACAATTAAAAACTAATTAAAATTACTTCAAGTATAGCTGTATAATACTCAAAAAATCTTTTCATTGTATGCTTTACTGGCGTCACCTAATGCAGAGTCACTCTCAGCAGATAAAAACTTCTTTATTTTGTCTATCCTAATTTTCCTGTAGCACTGTAAACATGTTATTTCTTGTCCTGTTAAGAAACAGCTGCTTATGTGTTAGTCACTGTTTATACTTTCAGCTTTTAATGCTCCACAAACCAGAAACCCCAGCTCCTTCAGTCTCTATGAGGTCAGTCTGTACATAAGCAAACATTTCCAAAGTTGCCAAAGTGTTACTTGTTTCTGAACAAAGAAGCTTCACTAATTTGAAGTGAAGATCAAAGATCAACTTGGGATTTTTACATGATATATCCAACTTAAAATACCCTCAGGTCTTCAGTCTTCTTTATATAAAAATTGAAGTTAGGGTTATATCTATTGTAATCCAATCTTAGAGGCAGAAATTAATCTGCTTTTTCATTTCTAAAAATTTAAAACAGAAGTTAAATGATTAATGGGGTTTCGGGAAGTAAACATTTTTCTTTAAGAGAGAATTTTATGACTTTAGGATGATATCATGGAAGTGTTACTTATAAAACATCTATTTGATCATCCACTTAACATTTGTTGAGTATTCCATTACTCATACAATACTATGTTAGGGGTCCCAGATGTACCAAGAAAATTACCATTCAGTAGAGCAGATAATTAATACAATAGTATATTTTACCCTGTACTTTATTTAATTTTATTCAACAAATATTATTGATATGCTTTGTTCTTATGTTCATTATCTACTAAACTTCAAGTGTCTTGAGAATAGGGGATTTGTTTTACTCATCTTTATTACCAGTACTTTGGATAATTTCTTAAGTTGAATAGTGGTCATTTAAGTACAGGTTATAAGTCTCAACTTATAAAGTAAATTATTTAGCAACTCATAAGCTAATATACTGTAGAGATTTAAACCTAAGTGTGTTCCTATCGTTCACATGGTTCTTCCTCCTTATGTGCCTAATGTAGTACCTAGCACATAGTAGAAGTTTAATAAATATTTGTTAAAGAAGTAATTGGAGTTTTTTCCCTAAATAATATTCATTTCTTTCATTTTGGTATCCCAGATCCATTAAACATTGTTTTACACATAATAGGTCCTCAGTAATTAACTGCTGAATGAATTAATGAATGTAGATTTACTGGGAAGTCTCTTTTCAACATTTTTCCATTATCTTAGTTCTCATAGTATATTCTTAGTGGTGGAATAAGTCCTTAAAATAAAATAAAACAAGCTCTTTTTTTTTCTTTGAGGCAAGTATTTTATGAAATACAGTATTGATGGTGGTCTTTACGCAACTGTTCTATGGTTCGTTTTCTGCTAAACTTAGGACACCTGATAGATAATTGACTTGCCTACCTGATGATTTCATTGATGATTTCATTAAAAATTTGAGGGAAAAAATGGGGAACTGATATTTAAAAATAATCAAATTCTAACAAAGAAGGGGAAACTGGTTGGGCATGCAGAGGTAATAGGCATCTTACAGAACAATAAAAATACAGTTTTAAAAATTATCATAGCAATAGAAGGTCTGAAAAATATACAGATATGCCAAATTTATGAAAACAGATTTTTAAAAGTTCAGGGAACAGATTAGAAGAATTCAGTAGCATAAGAATTTGAAAGGGAAAAGGCCTTGAAAAGAGAGAGAAGTATGAAAAAATTTTTAAATATACCAAAAATCTTTTAATAGTTTTCCTGCTATTAGAATTATGAGTAATTTCTTTTAAATTTTACCAATCTATGTTTCTAACTTGTCTATAAAGTGGTTTTGAGATGATCAAAGCAATTCTGATTATATTGTAATCCAAAAAATAAAAATAAAATTTACTGTAAAACAAGTAATTTCTACCATGTAGCTGCACATAAATCTGAAGTGAAAGAAAGTTGAAAACTATAAGAAGAAACCCTTTGGTGGTTTTTAATGTGACATTCTTTCCAGTCTGTGCATCTTTATTTTAAACCCTCTATTTATTGCTTCATTCATGGAACATATGTTTATTGTGAAACTTCTCTGCGGCAGGACTATTTCTAGGCACTCAGACACCAAACCAAATAGGACAAAGTCCTTGTTCTTAGAGAATTTATATTTAGTAGAGGAGATAGACAGTAAACAAATAAACAAAGCATGTTTGTAACTCCAGGTAGCAATGATACTTTAAAGAAAAAGAGGGGGAGGACAGAAGGAACTATGCATCATGATTGATTCAAGGGGGCTCCTTCTATGGAAAGACAGCTTTTGATCAGAAACTTTGATGAAATGAACTGACTTCGGGAAAATCCAGTTGAGGAGTCATCTAAAGGACTTGAAGAGCAAATAAAAAGCTTCACAGAGGACATATAGAGGGCCAACAGGCACATGAAAAAAGGGTTCATCATCACTTATCTCAGGGAAATGCAAATCAGAACCACTATGTGAGAATGACCCATACCAAAAAGACCAAAAACAACAAGTGTTTTGGGGAATGGAGAAAAAAGATCCCTGTATGTTGTTGATGGGAGGATAGACTGATCCAGTACCTATGGAAAACAGTGTGGAGGTTTTTCAGAATGGATCTACCACGTGATCCAGCATCTCACTCCTCGATAGCTACTCAAAGAATGCAAAAATTCTAATTCAAAGGAATATATGCACTCCCATATTCATTGCAGCACTATTTACATTAATAGTTGCTGAATGACAGCTAAATGGATTAAGAAGATGTGGTATATATACTCAACAACTACTCTGTGTAAAGAAAAAAAAAGATAAAAACTTGCCGTTTGTGACAACATGGATGGAACTGGAGGGGATTATGTTGAAGGAGATAACTCAGAAGGAGAAAGACAGATCCCATGTGGTTTCACTGAGATGTGGAATACAGAGAATCAAAACAAAGGAACAAACCAAACCAAACCCTAGAAATCTGACCGTAGAATTGAGAGGGAGGGTAAAGAGTAAAGTCTGGTGGAAGCCCAGTGGACTATGGTGAAGGACAATGGATGCTTTGGTGGTAGGTGTGATAATATAACCACCCCAATGCCATGTTTTGAGTATTTTGATTTTAAAAATAGTAGGCCACCCCTTGTGTTCTAGACACTTTGCTAGGTTCAAGGGAAAATGGGCAAACTGAGGTCCTAGCAGCAAATATAACCTACTGAGACATCTGTGCAGGTTGGATTATGCTCTGAGTATGTTAAAAATTGGAGAATGTTCAGAAGAAAGTGAGTAGAATATTGGAAAAAAAAAAAAAAGAGACCAGAGAGAATAAGGAAGCACTGGAAAGAAACTTGTTAAGATATCAAAGTGGAAGTAAACATTTCAGTAGTCAAAGGTACATAGTTGACCAATAAGTAGAATTTACAGACATGTTATAGTTTGATTTAAGGACTATGTATTAACTAGAACAGTCTGAGGTTGGGGGATCAAGAGACTCATCTTACCAGTGCTGCCTGAATATCAGCAGTCATCACGTGAGTATGAGATCGTCATTCATGACCTTTAAGTTCTCTTTTAACCTTGAGAGTCTTTAGTTCTAGAACTGTTTACTAACCATTTATTAGACTATGACATTGCGTTAGCTTTTCGTCACTTTTTAGGTTGTGCTTTTAGGAGTTATAGAAGTGGAACAATAAAAACTATATAATCCCTTCCCCCCATCCAAAGTTGAAAGCCCTGCAGAAACTACAGCTCATTTACTCCTCACATGTCAGCAAGGAAAGAACTGGCAAATTGGGCCAACTGCTTGATTGATATACACAGGGTCAGCAGGATAAAACCAACACCCAGAAACTGCATTTCCAATGTGGCCTCCAGTTCTGTCTGGCAGAGAGATCATTCACTGCTATGAATGAAACTTGCTTTTGGCCGTTTAGCAGAATGTCATTGTGATTCATTGATCATTTGCTTATAATAGTCATTATTAACCTTTCTTTCAGGAATATAATAATAATAATAATAAACAGGTCGTTTTGATGACAGTTCTATTCTAATTATGCTTATTGCATAAAAATACTTCCCAGTTTTGAATACACTGGGACTTAAGTGATGTGTGTGTTAGTTATAGTTTATATTTGGCACAACTGAATGCTACCCTCTTTAGGTATATAAAACCACTATTCCACCCATAAAACATGAATTTATTCAAGAGACAAGGAATATTAACTTTTTTTTTCTGTTTTAGTGCCTTATATCAAATAGTTGCCGATCAGTACAATTCAGTTTTGTATTGAATATTAGTTCTGTATGTCATGACTCTTGGTAATTTTATTAAGTTCAGTGTTGCAACTTACCTGAGGAACTGGCAAATTTTTGATAAAACTAGTTCACTGTAAGACTTCAGAATCATTTTTAGCCCTAGCATAAATCTTTTTGCACTTACAGAACACACAATAGAAAAGCAACCAAACAACATACAAGTTAAATCTTTTCTAACAATACTAAGCTCAGAAAAGAGCTTACATAGCACTTTTTCTGCTTGCTTTACATTTATATTTGTGTCACAACACAAATGGGGCTTTTACAGTCCAAGACTAATGCTATGGTTTTCCATGTTCATTCTATATCATCCAAACTGCAGTTGGACCAAACAACAACGACAACAAAAAAAGCAACTGAATGCTAAACAACTCATTGTAAAAATATTCATGAACACTCAAAGTCACTTTCAGAAGATAAAAAATGTCCCAGAATATGTGTGTAATTCACCATTTTTATTGTGGCAAAACCTCATAGACATGTTGTGGTGATTTAATATGAAGAATATACATAACAGTATATTCAGTGATTAGCTCAGAGTAGCTAGTTTTTATGGAACACTCCTATCATCAATAGTAGTAGTAATAATATAATTAATATTAATACTGGCATCTGAATCTGGAATCAAGCAGATTATCCATTTGATATGTGAGGTCTATTTTTCACTTCATATCTAAAGTTTTCTACTGGTTCAAAAATAGCTGATTAAAAAGTAGTGAAGACTAATAACCTAATTGTTTTGCCTCCAAGTATCATCATTGGCTTAGTTCGCAAAATCAGTAGTGGTGGAGTACATGGAAAGCTCAAAGACAGCTTAATCTAACTACTGCTAATCTTCACCAGTCTTGTCATATGTAATTTGCTCTCTGTACCTCTGCTCAGAAGATAGCTTCATTTAGAAATAAAATGTCCTGTGAGGGCCTCCCCAGTGGCGGAGGGGTTGAGCGCTTGGCTGTGAAGCTGCCTGCAGCCTCTGCAGCGCCAGTTCGATCCCCGTCTGCTGGGCGAGGGTCCCACATGGCGTGCAGACCTCTCTTGCCGCCCACTGCTCCCCTCAGCAATGTACTTCGTTGGTCTGCCTGTTCTGTTCCCTGCTCTGGCTCTGGTGAATTCTCTCACCCTCCCGCGCTTCTGACTGTACCCAGTGCTTGTATAAATAAAATAAATAAATGTTTAAAAAAAAATAAAATGTCCTGTGAAGTTAACAAAGCTCTCCTGTTTCAACAGAAACAATCTGGGTTTAAAGCAAGAATGATTTTAGGTTTAAGAAAGGAGGGAGTTCATGAGTACTCTAACTGTACCTATCTGTGTAAGTAAATGTTTCTAATGCAGAACAACACAGGCAAAGAAGTCAAGGAATAAATTAATGTCATTACATAGTATGGCTTCTGACTATTCTTTTATGATTTTCTTTGGATTTAATGATTTAATATAATTTAATATGATTTAATGATTTAATGATTAAATATGCCTCAAAGAAAAATATAAGCAATTGTTAAGAAAATTGACTTCCAAAGAAACAATTTTTCATTAAAGGTTTTCATCTGTTAAACATACTCATATTAGGGCAGATTAGATTTTGGTGTTTGGAGAAAATGAGATGCTGGAAGCTAAAATTATTATAAAATCTCAGGTCTGAAGAATCATCAAGGGGTCATTTAGTTATCTTTCCATCTCTATTCAAAATAGCATCTAACAGAAAACAGTTCACCTTCTTCCTGAAAAATTTCAGTCTTATTTGAGGCTTACCTGTAATATGTCTTTCTTTTGTTTTTAATGAATACTTCATTTGTGAGATCTTGAAAAAAAAAATTGTGGATTATAACACAGAAACATTGGGGCTACAACGAGGAGGGATTTTATGCTCAAATAACCCTGACACTATTAGTAACATGAAGATTACGTTAAGAAATAGTGACTTAGAAGAAGCCTGGAGGCCTGGGAGAATGCAAGGAATATAGATTCAAACTAAATATTAAAAGGATGAAAGATCAAGAATAAGGGAAATGATTTAGAGTTACATTATTTGTAGAAGAGAAGATACGGGACATTTTGGGAGCGGTTTTAACTTCGATATTAGGAAGGATTTAATTAAAGAGATTTGCTAATCACCGAAAAGATTTTCTGTAGGTTATATATTTTTTAACCTTTGGTGATGATCTGTTCCTAAAGATCTTTCATAACAAAAGTGTTTTGTGAATAGTATAAACAAAAATAATTTACTGATAGATGAAAGAATGACTTCATTAAATTAAATCAAAATGACTTAATAAATGCTACTGGATTTCTATGTATTCTTTAAGATGAAAAAATCATCTCCAGAATTTTCTGTCTGTATAACTTGAAATACAGTACTCCTAGTAGCTATCATGCAGTCAGAATCTGAAATATTTCATCTGTATCACTAAGCTTATAACTAATTAGGAGTTCGCCCACCTCTATTCCTATCAGCTTAAATAGATTTAAGATCTTTGTCAGATTAGTTTTAGCTAAATAATATAAACATATACTTGAAAACAAAACTGTGTTTCAATTAATAAAATGTAATAATGACAGCTGGGCTTATTTTATTTATATATATATGTAATTTACACCTCTTTCTCTCTCTCTCTCTCTCTCTCTCTCTCTCTCTCTCTCTGTCTCCCCAGGTCAAATAAAGAGTTATGATGAGACAATAAAAGACAACTATGAAACTGCTTGGTAACATAGCAATCATTTTGCTTTGCTTTTCCAATTCTTTGACAAGGAGTATATAATGAATTCTCAAGTTCACTTCAAACAAACATTTTTATGTTCCATTTCATCTGAAAATCAAAGCCCTAAATAAATTTTATATCTAAATCATCAGACAAGGTTTCTCCATGCATGTATGGAAATGAGTTGTAGTTATAGATTACCCCTTTGGGGGAGGAGGAGGGCATGAGATTTGGGTTTAGACTTATTTGGAAGAAATATCCATTATCAGTTTTTATTCTCTAGCAGCCAGGGTACTTTTATCTGCCTCTCCTAATTAGGGCCCCTGTTGCTTTTTGTAGATTCTAAGTAAATATACAAGTTTGATTCAAAGGATGTATGTGAGATCTGAGTTTTAATCTCATCTCTATCACTTACTGACCTGCATACACAACTTTATTTCTTGTGATCAGTATTGTTAGGCCCACTATCATTTCTTATAAGCATTAGTTTCCCTTTTCTATGGGGTGGGAGGGCCTTTTGCTAACATACATGGCAGTGGCTATATTTTATAAGCATGGATGAGAAATGACTCTCTAGCCTTCTTGTGTTCTAGAAATGGAAATATTACCTTTATATCTGTGGCTCGGAGTTATACAGTCTTAAAATGATTTTAGTGGTAAGATCCACAGTAATGTAAAAGTTTCTTTACAAGCAGAATGTCTGTATATTAATTTACAATAAAATATATTTGTCAAACTAATGAGTTGTATTGAATGCTCTATTTTCTCTTTATAAGTATGTATAGATATAAAGATAAGTATGTGGAAGAAAAATTATAGCCTATGAACACATTGCTAAGTGTCTGGGTTTAGAGCTGAGGGAATAAGTTGGAAGGTCTAAATGGTGGTGTTTTAAGCTATGAGAATCTAATGGAATCAAGGACACATTTGCTTTGTGGCCTGGAAACCCCAATTTTTTGATCGGAATCATCTTACCCTATCAATACTGGAAAGGTATGCCCCTGTTTGCCCCTTTGAATTTCAGTTTTTGGTACTTCTTGTGGAAGAGAATGTTTGCTTGTAAGGGTTTTTGCTTGTGAGAGTGTTATCTGTAAAATAAAAGCTGAAGTTTGAAGCTAAATACTATTTATTTGCTTACATGGAAATGTTAGCTAATATTTGTGTAATGCTGTAGTGACTTAATCTGGACACAAAACTGAGTTTCAGAAAATTTTCCATATGAAAAATTTTCCATATTTAGAATACCTGATTTCATATATATTCTCTTTTTGAAAGGAAAGTGTTTTTACTTAGTATGAATATTTTCTCAGTTTTCCATATATGATTCCTCAAATTTTTTTTTTCTTCTTTTGGCAAAGCTAACAGATTTAGGTAAAAAAGATGACAAACAATGAAAACAGAAACACCATGACAGTGGGTTCTGGGGTTACAGGACAGACCTGGGAGCCAATTCAGCATTTACAATAATGGAATGTTCACTGTATCTCGTGTCCTGTGATAGGATGATGGAAAATGAGGAGGTGTAAGGGAATCTAACCTGGTTCTCTGCCCATTTAGTTCATTGTTGCACCAGAAATTGATATAAATTCACAGTTCTTCTGTAAGGCTATATGAGGACATGGAGGTCTCAGGGGAAAATGATATGTCCAACTTTGAAGCTGTAATATGGGTCAAATGAATGTAAATGGGGATAATAAATACCATCAAAAAAGTCTGGGGCTGGGAAAAGCCTTGGGGTACTAGATATTGGAACTGTGGCTATACTAGCATTTCATTTGGATTTTTTATTACTTGGAAGGATTTCTAAAAGGATAAAATTTCTACACTTCATATATTGAATTTATATTCTAATATTTGAAATGTTTCTTTTGATTGTACATGTATTTTTTCTGTTTTTAACAGTAAGATAACTAATCTTCTAACATATATATGTATATATGTGTGTGTGTGTATGAGTGTGTGTGTGGTATACATGTACGTCTTCATTATAGGGAAAAATAATATATAATACCCATTTAAGGATCAAGTATATTTAACTCTGAGTTAGAAGAATGCACACTGAAGTACTGATTCCTCGTAAATGATCTCTCAGCAAGAAACCCAAGAAGAATGACATTCAATGACATTCCTCTGTTGCTGTGCTCCTGGCTTAAAAAAATTCATTTTTATTACTTCTACACCCTAATTAGATCCTGTGTAACAGATTCCATAGCAAAACACACAAATTAAAATATTACTTCATAATATATTCTTATTTTATTAGATATGACATAATGAAATATGACATAATGGGGTTTATATTTTAGTTTGTATAAAAAATTTAATGATAAAAATATTTTCATAAAATTTATATCATAACACTTTCTGTATTTTCAAATACTCTCCTGGTTTTAAAATACATTTAATTTTGAAAGAGACAATTTCTGGATTCTGGAAGAGTTTAAATATCCAGCACACACACTGTGTTTTAAATTTTCTGCCTTTGACAGCTAACATTCCAATATTTAGACTTTATCAGAAACTTTTGCATGTGAAATTAGGCCAGGGACTGTTTGCAATGAATATTTTAAAATCTCAGTTTTATTGGCTAAATTTAAGAGTCTTGAGATCAATAAATGAAAGAGAATTATGAATTATCAAGTAAAGAAAGAACATTTCTAATTAATTAAAAAATTGACTTGTGATAAAATTACTGAACTTTTGGTGTTTTGTCTTCTGAATTAAAGGATTAAAGTAGTGAAATAATATTAGAAGAGTATTAGCTGGCTCAGTGTTTAGGGAGAATTTTGAGAACTTTGGACTTTAGAGTGCCACGCACATTGAGAGAAGCAATTTTACTTATAGCTCAATACATACAATATGGAGAAATGATGCCAATAATGGTCTTGCAGGGGGTGTCAGCTATGTGTGGTTGGTTATACTTCCTCATACGAGCAGCCACAACAACCATTTTACTGATGCAAAAATTGATAAAGAAAATGAAAAGGAAGAAATAAAGTCAAAAAAACAAAGAAGGGACCGACCAAGATTGAACCCCCATAATCACAGGTTATTCCACAGGCAGATATAAATGATCAAATTTGTTTACTCTTCCACTCTTGCCAAATGTAATTATAAACCTTCTGATTCTTTATTTTATAATTAAGATTTTAAATATCTTTTCTGTGTTGCTGGACAGGTGCCCTGTGGTCATTTATAGACAGGCCATTTTTCATCCACACAAATTAGAGGGGAGAAAGGGAGATGGCTGATTTAAATACCCTAGCTCAGAATTTACTGTGGATTTAAAATCCCTGACTTAATGTTGCATTAACTACTGGTGGCTGTTTTACTGCTTTTAAAACATGCATATATAATTGGGTACTGTAATGCTTTGCGGTTAAAATAAATACCAACTCACACTAAAATAAATACTCTGCATGATGAAGTTCATGTAGACATAAATTAATCATTTACCAGTTAACCAATATGCACAGGAAAGAAATAGATCACTTATTAAAGGTTGCCTCATCTATAAAATGGGAAAAATAAAATGTTGATATATTTTACTCTGGTGCTGTGAGGGAAATATATATAAAATTACTGCTAAGCAGTTTATAAACCATAAAGTGCAGTATGAACATTAAATTAATAATATTTGTACTAATTCAAATTCAACACTCTCTGCATTAAATATATCTTTTTGCTATTGAAGCATACACAAAACCAAGCCGAGACTTTTTATTAAATTTTTAATGGTGTCTTTGGAATTCTGCAGAGCATTGCAGGAGTTATTGGTTTTGTTAAAATCTTTTGAGTGGCTCATAGCCACCATTTTTAAAACAGAGTTCTTGGCTGTTTACATCCCCATCCTTAGTCACATTTTTAAGTCCTCTCTCAAGGGTTTTATGTTTTTTCACTTGTACAGAGATAGTAGTTACAAAGCGAAAATGGGTTTGAATTTTTTAATAAGGCAGAAGTTATTAACATGCTACATGCTTTGCTTTATTTTTATAGATTAAAAAGAAAAGAAATCTTAGATTGAGAGGGTGCTCTGGGTCCCTGGATATTGCATCAAGCTGTTCTGAACTGTAAGCCTGTGTTGGGACAGCAGCATGGCCTAACACAGCAGGGTCTCAAGGCTGTCATGCTGCTCATAATCTTACAAGCTTTAGAGATAAATCAAGCTTCTGTTTCTCAGCTCAAGTTCAGAAATGTATTTCAAGGGCACAAGGGAGTACTAAGCAACATAGAACATATTTCCTTTATTATTACTTACTTTTTCTGCTTTTTTAAATGGAATCTTTTTATTTAGAGGACCAACTTGTACAAAACCTGTAATCCACTCAGCACATTTTTAACATTGTCAGTGTCCCTTTGACTCTCAATAAAGCATATCAGATGTTTCTTTGCTCACTTCCTTTTTTAGGGGGTGTTAAGATAGAAATATCTTATCATCTTCCACTATGAAATGATAAATGGCTGGAGATGTCTGAAATATTGCCAGATCTCCCCTATGTACCATGTGTTGCCAGCAATAATAAACAGTGACTAATCTGGGGCCATGAACTGTATTTATGACTTTCTTGTCATCAGGGGGTAGGTGTTTTCTTGAATCATGTTTAAGATTCTAATATTTATGCTAGAATATGTATGCTAGAAGAGGTATGTTTACCTAGTTCAAAAGGAAACTAATCCTTAATTTTCTTTCATTTAACTATTTATAGAGTGTAGCATTTCTATCTGTACCAACCCATTTTTACATCAGTATTCTCAGGAGTGTTTGGTCAGGAATCTAATTCACCTCAGTGCATTCACCATCTTGATGATAACCTCCCTGATTAATAGAAAAAATAATAGGAAAAGGAATGTGGCTAAAATGTGAATGTATCCCAGTTAAAGCTTATCACTGGTCAAAGGAAACAAGGAAACTATTTTCCTCCATCTCTTATATCCAACTGGGAGTTTTGGGGTTCAAAATTTTGCTGAAGGAACTATAGTAATGGCACAGCATCAGAATATAAAACTAATGCACATAAGTTAAGACTTTGAAGGAAACAAAATTTAAGACCAACAAGGGTGAAATTCTACTTCAATTTAAGTACTTGTTGGGTACACCAGGTACTAGCATAGGTGCTTGGGATAGTCCAATAAAAACTAACAAAAATTACTGCCCTCATATGATCCAGCAATCCTACTCCTAGTTAACTACCCAAAGAATGCAAAAACACTAATTCAAAGGGATATATGCATTCTTCTGTTCATTGCAACACTACTTATAATAGCCAAGTTGTGCAAACAACCTAATAGCTCAAGGACAGATGAGTGGATAAAGAAGATGTGGTATATATACACAGTGGAATACTACTTGGTTATAAAAGGAAAAAATAAAGACAAAATCTTGCCACTTATGACAAAAATGGATGGAACTGGAGCGGATTATGCTAAGGGGATTAAGTCAGAAGGGAAAGGCAAATACCAGATAATTTCACTCACATGTGGAAAACAGAGTAACAAAATAAAGGAACAGACAAAACCAAAACAAAACAAATCCAAAAATCCAACTGTAGAATTGAGTCTCCTCATGGACCTTAGCAGTGGAGGGAGAGAGAGTAAATAAATGAGTAAACTGTATAATTTATCAAAAGGTGACAAGTTCATAAAGAGAAATAAATCAAAGATGGAAAACAGGAATTGTGGGAAAAGGCAATTTTAGAAAGGTAATTACTGACTTGACATTTGAGCAAAGATTTGAAAGAGATGAGAGAAAAAACAAGCAAGTCATGCAGATTCCTGGAGAAAAGTATCCTAGGCAGAAGAAATAATAAGTGCAAAGGCCCTGAGGCAGGAATATGCCTGTTGTGCTGGCAGAACTAGAAGAAAGCAAGAGTGACTGGAGTGCAGTGAATGTGGGGGTAGGAGCAGAAGGAGACTATAGTTATGGTAGTCTTGAAGCAGATATGACCTTGAGGAATGATATTTTGTTGAAAATATACTGGAGAGGGCAAGTGGAAGGAGAGAAACTTTGGGTGAGAAAGGAGAGAAACTACTGGGTGGAAGGAGAGAAACTGAATTGATTAAAATGAAAAGTTCGACTCTCTTATCTACATAAGTCTAATGAATATGAATGAGAAATTAATGATAGACAGTAGTTCAGAATTATATTAAAACTACACCATGCTGAAAACTGGTTGGAAGAAACATTTCAATAAAACAATTAATTTTACTTCCACATCTCTAAATGGCAAGTTTGAATACATTTTAAGGTTATGAACATACAATGATAAAAAAATAACTATTAAGGTTTTGGCAACTTTCAACATCTGTTGCTAAGAAATAGAGAAAAACTCTGTCTCATTAACATGGTCCAGGTTGCAGAATTAAGTGCCTATCCAATGTCGAAGTGTTTTCCTCAGATAACTTTTAGTCCTCGGGGAAAAAAATAAAAGAGTCCAGGTGTGTTTCAGTTGGAAGTTGGGGAAACTTGAAGAGTTAAGAAGAGGCAAATCACCAGGAAAAATGAGGGGATACAAAGTTTGGGTTAGTAAGTGTTTTTTCAAATTTAAAATATATGGATGATGGGTGGATTTAAAAAAAAATGGTTCTTCTCCAGAGAACAAAGAAAATATAAAAGTAAAACACTAAAATATGAATTTAGCCATTCTAGTCAACCTTCTTGGTGGTCATAAATATTAGGTTATAAAACAGAGTTCTCTCTGACTCTCCTGTGCTATTTATGTTTAGAACAAATTGGACCTTAAAAAGTGCAAAATTCACAGTGGGAGGACCCACTCAGAGTGCCATTTTCGCCTGAGAAGTAGGTTACTACATTTACCTAGGGAAATTTCTATTGAATTATAATTAGGTAGCTAATTAAAAAGTGGATTATCAACTATATTAAAATATGCCAGAAAAATGTGTGTACATCATTCATTCTTTAATTTAGGAAATCTACCTTTTCCTTAAAAGAATTCTCAGTGGGAAATTCAAATTCAAACATACAAATTTATAATATGTATGTTTTTTCTTTTATTGATGTGAGTCTAGGATTTTTGTTTATTTATGTAATGGATGTAATATGAACTGTCTCTGCTGATAAAAAGTACCTACACACCAGTTATCATTCCCAGAATAAATAATAAGATGAAAATAATAACTGCCATTATTTATTAACCGCTAATATATGCCATGCTGTATGTCTCATTTAGTCTTCTCAACAACTCTATGAGGTAATTTTATGACTATTAAATAGATGAGGAAATCAAGTTCAGAGAAAGTAGGCAAATCATTCAAGGTCACGCAGCCTGAAGGTTATAAAGCTGAAATCCAAACTCAGGTCTGCCTGACTTTGAAAATCTTGTATTAAGCAAGTTTCTCTCAAAATGTTTTCACATTAAGCAAAAACTGTTTTGTTGCATTCAACTGGTTTTAAAATTGATAATATTCAGGTAACATATACATAGTTAATGAGGATCTTATATTAACTAGGAGATCATATTTTCTAGTCACTTGTCCAAATATGGGTTTATTTTATAAGTAGAGAGTCATTGGGAAACTCCTGAGCCATTAATAATGACAGAAGTTAAAAACTAATGCTCATATTATACTGTAAGATACTTTTTATTTGTCTTTTTCTATTTTCTTCTGATTTCTGAAATGGTATGAATCAAATCATAGCCCATAAACTTTGTTACAATCCTATCTATGGGACTTCTAGAGTAGTCAAGTATTAAGTGGGTCAGTCTTTTCCCAAAACACCTAAAAATTGACAACCCCGAGTAGATGACTTAGCAGATAGGCATGACTAACTGTATTGGGATGAACTTAGTGAATTACTTATAGTACTATGTGGGTGATTGTGAGTTCTTTCTCAAATAAACAATGATAATACTAATTTATTTTGACACCTACTGTGTATCAGACACTATGCTCATTACATAAATTACTTCACTTTACTTTAGGGTCTCTCAACCATGGTCCTATTGATGCTTTGGACTAGATGACTTTTTGTTGTGGGGACCGTCTGCATCTTAGGAAGATTTGCAACATCCTTGGCTTTACTCCCAGATACTAGAAGCATACAAACTCTTTCAGTTGTGACAGACCAAACTAAATGTCTCATGGTGGGCAAAAATCCCCCCCTTTGCATATATTTTTTTAATTATTTCAACAATTCTAGGGGGTCAGTACTATCAGATTAATACCATAGCTGATGAGGAAACTGTCTTTACAAATTCTAAGTAAATTACTTAAGGTCTCATAGTAAATTACAGAGCTGTAGTGAGTATAGATCTCTTGACTCTTGAATGCTGTTACTCTATGCGTGATATCCACAAATTAAGATTGTCCCTCTTTCCCAACCTCTTCACTCCTGTATCTCATCGTGGAGGTGGAGCGGTGAGAACGAAGTGGAGGTACCTATGACATAGAGCACAGAACTTTTGTTGTCCCACGGTCTTTTATCTGACAGATGAATTCCATTTTAATTGGAATTCTGGAAACTAATGAAAAAATTACAAGTGTTAGATTGTCTATTCTCAAGGTTTTTGAATCTGCCTGATTTAATTTACCAATTAGCATGCCATTATGAAGGAGTATTACACTGAGAATCAATATTACACTAAACAATAATATTTTATTCAGTATTAAACATTTATACAAATGGTAATATAAGTGCTTTATTCCTATTTTCTTTAAATGAGAATAAATGCTTCCTTAAGGCAATTCCAGCTACAAAGAAAATTGTATTTTCTTGGGACACTATAGGTATTATACTTTATATAGATCATCGCTTAAATAAATCAGTAAGATTTAATTGAATGAAAATTTTTTATAAAGTATATGAATTTTTCAGTCATCAAAAATGGTTTTCCTTTTCATACTGATGGTATAATAGTATAATGCCTTATTAAGGTGATAATAAAAACACACTATTGTCCAGTACTGCTAAAAGGTACAATATAGCTGTCATATTTATTCTAACTTTAGGATATCTTCTTCCTTTTTTTCCATTTCTACCTTTTTTTTGTGATTCAAATATATTCCTAGGCTAGAATTTCAATCTAAGTGTATCCAAATTATGCATTTCCTGTCTCTGCAAAGAGAAACCAATGAATGAACCTAAGGAAATTAGAAACTAGATAAATAGATAGTTCAGTTGATCATGATTTCAAATTTCCTTTCCAAATCATGCTGTTGTGTGCCTTTTCTCCAGTCTGTCCTTGCTATCCTCTTTATTCTAAACCTTGGGCCCATTGCATGGATGCCGTGGTTCCTCCCCCGACCTAGGCTGTCCTCCTGCTGCTTCTGCTTTCCTAACTTCAGTAGTTTTTTCAAGTTCCAAGCTAGGGTAGCTCTGAAAGATTTCTATAGTTTGAATATAATGAATGCATTTACAAACTTTGTCATTAAAGTCCTTCAATTCTCAACTTCTCAGATATTTGAAAACCACGAGGCAATATTAAATTCAGTTCCTTAGAATTAGAAGAATTTTACTTGGTATTTTAGTGATCTAATTGGATTGGCAACATCAGTCGGTTAATATGCTTATACCTTGAAAAAGCTACTCTTTGGGAAAAGAGTGCTTGTAATTATAAAGGGATATTAGAAGTTTAAAATTGTCATGCAAAATCAAAGCAAAAACATCATTTTATAAATTAAATAAACCAAAAAAATTAGAAATTGAAGTTATGGGTGGCATACTAAATCACCACTAGGAATGGGGAATGGGAAGATTTAAACTAAAAAAAATTTAATGTGTTGACTTTTCTAAAATAGTGGCTGGATTTCATTAGTAAGTATTTTATGCATATGGCTATTCTGAAAGTTCCTTTAAAAATGAAAGAGTAATGCCTTAATGAGAGATATTATTACATGAGCATATTTGAATCTGGTTTATGAAAAATAGGACTTGAGAATTTAAAATGTGTGCTTAAAATGCAAATGGATTTAATTAACTGAAAACCCATAAGACAGAACTTCTTCAAATAAGCAATTACTTTGGGGACTAATAGTGTAAATAGGATCCTGATTCATTAGCACAAATACCCATATGAGAGAAGGATCAGCAGATTTTATTCTTTAAGTTATTTATGCATACATGGTGATATCTCATTATCTTAGAGCATCAATAAGTTTAAAATCTTTTGATAATTTGTTCAAGAGCTAGACTGATGTTTACCTTTGCTGTGTAAACACTTTATTTATAGGTAGATAATATATGATGTTTTAAACATTTATTTTCAATCTTATGTACACTTTTTAGACACAGAATAAACAATTTTCAGTGAACCTCAGGTACTTTACGAGCTCCTACGTACATCCAATCTATATGCTAATAACAAAATGTTGGTATGATTTATTATTTCAGATCTCCTTAAGGGTTTCTACTTTGTAATGTTTTATTGAAGTTACTATATGTAGTTTAAAGTAATCAAAGTCACATTTGTTTAAAAGTTATCTATAATTCAGCCTTCCCACAAAAACAGAAATGCCAACCTTCCTAATTCATTAGAATAAATGAGAATTTACAATATTCATAACTATATATTATAGACATTTTCCTTTAAATATGCATTAGAACATAAAAATAAAATACAACAAAAAGTGAAAATTACAAATGATTTTATGGCTAGACAGCAAAGAGTAAACTGTCAAAACCACTGTCTCAAATCCTTTAGGCACAATACCCGGGTGCAATAACTCAATAATGTGGCTCCTTCTTCATAAGATGCTTTTGCTCACTTGGGATGACTCAGTTGCAACCCCGTGCAAAGTGATAATAAGTTTTTCCAATTAAAGACAGTCAGAGCTTAGGCCGAAAGGGGTAGGTAGATACTGCAAACTAAGGGCTCTGGGATGAAGAGAAATGCCCCATCACAGCAAGTTGGCATTTCTAAATCTGTCTTGTGAATTTCCAGAGTCCACATGTCAATTTTCTCCACAAGATGCTAGTCATTGAAGAATTTTGAAGTGTGTATAAAGTGGGTAGAAGAGTTATGTTATTTTATGATCAAAACTCATGTAGGTCAAAATGACTCAAACTATAAAATAGATAAAAGATAATAAACTAGAATGTATAAAAATCACAATTGACCTGAAAACAGAATATTCTTTTTTTTTTTAAATGAAACATTCCCAAAACAAATGGGGATATTATTTGTAAGTCACACCATCTTTACACAAGCAGGATTTCCATTTCTTTTGTATATATTGTGAACAAATTAGGAGGGGAAAGTCATTTTTGTTCAACAAATTAGCAGTTACTTACCATTTGAAGGGAGAAAATAAGCTTCAATTCCATTTTTATAACTTAATCAAGAATATTTGATGGATGAGGCCTCTTTCATGTGCTTTTGGATTGTTATAAAATCTAGGAAGGAAATACAAGCATGGAATGTTTTATCATCAAGGAGAAAATTGCTAAAACAATACTAGTTTATTATACCAGTGATTATTTCTCATCAGAATGAGAGCTAAACCAGCCAGCCAACATATGTCATTTACAAATCAACCAACTGCCTATAAAAATTTGAGCAAGAAAGGTTGAAATGACTACCACATTTGAAAAAGAAGACCAGGGGTAAATCCCATTCAGGATTTGTGGACATGAACCTAACGTCACTGAGGTTCATGTTCCTCATTTCTTGGGTGGGAATAACAGTAGCAACTATTCAATGAATTGTTCTTCTGATGTTCAAATCAGATGGTGAGTGGAAAGACATCTAGTTCATAGTAAAAGTATTTTATTTATACTCTGACTCTTTATTTTAAGGATTTGAGTGGCTTTTAAAATAAAAATGAAATACAGATAAAGATAATAAAAACAGTGTTTAGAGTAAAAAAGGAGGAAGTGTGTATACTACTTATATGTATTAGCACAGTTCAAATGATTGAAGTTATAATTTAGATGTAAGTTGCTTAGAAATGTAGGTAAAAGGAAACCAATTTCTTCCGTGACTCCTCTTATTAGGAAGAAGGAAATACATCACCTCCCTCAAAGAAACCAAGTATTTTATTGTCCTGTAAGAAAGTCACAGAAAAATCTTTTTTTAAAAAAAGATTTATTTATTTATGCATACAAGAACTGGGGTACAGGCCAGAGGTGTGTGTGTGGGGGTGAGAGGATTCACCAGAGACAGAGTGGGGAGAAGAACAGGCAGACTGAGTGAAATATACTGCTGAGGGGAGCAGCTGGCGAGACAGGAGAGGTCTGCTGTGCTAAAAATCTTCATGTAAAGAACAACATAGGGACATTGAGATAAAACAGACTAACAACAGTAGATCTGATTAGTTACTATGAAAATTGAAAGGCAAACTACTTTTTCTTGGCGGTAGTTGCTATTATCATAACAGTTGTATTATTCTTAGAGACAGACCTGAAGCTTGAATTAGCAAAATCCTAAATATAAACTCACTAATTCCCAATTAATATGTCATCCAGCTCTTTTCTCTTATCATGCCTTCCTAAAAAACACTCAAGGAGCTTTTTCACTGTAGTCATTTTCTTAAGAATTTCTAAAGGAAGTCACTGCTTGCTGGTGACTGTAGGCTAGTCACTGTTAGTCAGTACATGGTGGATAAGCTACACAGGTGCAGTGTGGACCCAAATGTGATACAGCAGTGACAGCTGCACAGCCGTTTCATGAACAATTCTGAAGGGCAATGAAAAGGAAAAAGATGCAACCAAGTGATAATGTAAATGTAACACATCAAAGCATTGAGGCTTCTTCCTTGAAATCCACGTTTTCCTTGGCTTCCTTGAAACCTACTTCCAGTTTTGCAAGATCTGTCTATCAATTTTTCTTTCTCACTTTTCTTTTTCTATCTCCTTATAAGTATGGGTCTTCCTCGAGTTTCTCTGCTTGGCAGCAATATCTTTCACACCCATGACTTGACTTAAATCTTTTTTTTTTTTGATGTTTTCTGGGCTAGATTCTTATCTCTATCTTCTCCTGAAATTTTTTTTTTTTTTTTAAGATTTCATCTTTTTTATTTTTATTTTTTAAAAAAGATTTCATTTATTTATACATACAAGAACTGGGATACAGGCCAGAGGTGTGGGGGGGTGAGAGGATTTACCAGAGACAGAGTGGGGAACAGAACAGGCAGACTGACTAAAATACACTGCTGAGGGGAGCAGCGGGCAAGTCAGGAGAGGTCTGCTGCCCCATGTGGGTAGCTCCAGGCTGAGGATAGCTTCATATGTTGCATCTTAACCCCTTGCGCCACCAGGGAGGCCCTGAATTTTTTTTTTAACCTAAAATCAGTTGTTGCCACTCTGACTGAATCCAGAGCATCATCTTCATTCTCTCTCCATTGCTATACCTCCCCACAACACATCCAACAGATTGGGGCCATTTTGCCCACAGAAGTTCGATTTCCTTTTATAGTCTGAGGCCATTTTCATGTCAGAAACTTATCTACTATCTGCCATCTCATTGCCAAGCAATGGCCTCCCATTTCATATCCTCCATGCTTCCAGTCTCCATTATTTCCCAGCTTTCCTGGTAATTCCAGTTTTCTTTCCAAACCCCAAACTTTCCCCCTTGCTTGAAAACTTCTAATAGCTCTCCAGTTCTTTTCAGTATAAAGTCTAAAACTTCTCAGCAGAGCTTTCTAAGATTGGAGATCAGTACATTTACTACTGTCTACATAACTACTCCATCATACTAAACCATTTTCCCCTGCAAAAGCTTTTTCCTGCCTCTGTGGCTCTGGTTACTAGCTTTCTGCTGTTTGAAATTCTTACCTTTTCTAGGGATCCTTCTGAGTTCTTGAGTAAGAATTCATTGTAATTTCTTCTATAGACCCAAGGATCCTTAATTATACTCATAACACAGAAATCACATATTATATATATGTATATGTGTACACAAATGTATATACACACATGTGCACTCGTGCACACACACATATTGAGGCAACATTGGTTTACAATGCTGTATATGATTTAGAGGTATAGGATCACACCCTTCAGGTATATGTTATATGAACTGGCTGTAGATACAGCTCTAGAAACAGCAGTACCAAGAGCTGTCAGAAAGCTTATAATCTCTCTAGGGAAACAGATTTATTCACATTTCTGACTTCCATGGTGTACTATTCAGTGCTTGAATATGTTAATAAAAGATTAGATGATTTAAAAAGGCCAAACAGTAACCATGAAAGCATATGAACATAGAGTTAAGGATGCTGATCTAGAAAATATTTTCTGAATAAGTGACATTTAGCGAGACTTTCTAAATTTGGCATACAAAAGTAATGAAAGTTGAGAGGATGAGAAAAAAAAAACAAGTAGAAATGGACATGTTATTTTTCTTTTTTGAAATTTCACAATAAATGTGAAATGTGATCATTTTCTAAGAATTAAGTGTTTATATCTGAAGAAAAATGTTGCATTTTTAAGACTGAATTAAATCACATAATAAGCATGTATTTAAATTTAGCACATGAAATATATTTTATGGCAGATCTTCTATTAGGGATGAAAAAGATCTTTTTTGTGCCTATCCTAGTGCCTGGTACATAAAAGAACAATTTTATCAGAACAATGAATGTGAAGATATCCAAACCCCAAAGGTCTCCGACAAGCTCCACTCCCTTAACTCAATATCTGCTTGCTCTGTCCTGTGTTTTCAAGACATCTCAAAATCAAAATATCAACACTGAATTTAGCATCTGTTGTCACAAATGTGTCATCCAGTGTTCCCTGACATTTCCTCAGTACTCCATGTAAATATCACAGAAGATGGTCTATCAATTTTACCCTTCTATATATCTCTTTAATTCATTCACTTTTAAAAAATCACTAACATCTCATCCTTCTTCCCCTCAGCCAAGCTATCAGTATATCTCTGCTGAAAAAGTTCAACTGAAATGTTCTATTTTCACCCCTTGCCAATCCATACTCCACATTGTAGCAAGAAATATTTTTTTCAAAATATAAAATTGATGATGTAAGTAACTGAAGCTCTGCCCCCTTGCATCTCCCAAACCAACCTTCTCATTGGTCCTAGGATAAAGGCATATCCTTTGATACTGCTTAAAAGTCTTTCATGGTAATAATCCCTGACTCCATGTCCAGACTCAAACAATTCACCCCTGCTCTCCATACTCTTGTCACTGTGGCTCACCATAGCTTTCGTTTAGTCTCTCATGTTGACCCTGATCTCTCCTTCCCAGGTCTGCCTATTTGTAACCCTGTCTAGTTCACTCCTATATATCATTTTGATGTCTTTTTCTGGAACCTTGAGTCTCTCCTTTGTAGCATTTGCAGTAGTTTCAGTTTCATACTTTCTTGGGTTTTTCTTTCAACTGTCTCCCCTAGCAACCTGTAAGCCAAATGTGGGCATATATTTCAGTGCATTTTAACAGTGCCTGGCCCATAGTTGGGGCAACAATGATGACTTTATTGAAAACATGAGTGTATGAAATGAGTATGAAAATAGACACAGATATAAATTCAGCAAGAAAAATATGCCTATAGCCTAGCATTTAAAAATTCTAAAGATAAACACAGTGTTGAGACCAGTAACATAAGAGCACCAAGAGCTTTTTTCTTTCTTATAACCCTTTTAACTTTATTATCACTTTTCAATCCTTTGTAATAACACTTAACTTAAAACACAAAACATTGTACAGTTCACAAAAATATTTTTATATTCTTATTCTTTAAGCTTTTTGCTATTTTTAATTTTATATATTTTTACATCATTTTTCATTTTTGCACAATGTATGCATTTTCATCTTGCTATAGTCCCCATGCAATTCCCACCCCCCTTGTTTTGATCCTACTCCCTCCTCCCCCCCTGTAGTGTGTCTCTGGTTTATAGTTGCTTGTTGATGGACTTAAGAAATCAAAGTAGAAGTGCTTCCTTTCTCACCCAGATTCAGCATGGGTGAGAATGAGAGGGATTTTTTTTTTTAATGAAAAATTTCACTTGGGCTTAAATAACTGGTTTAAGCATATAAACCATACACTATTACTATTATATTCTTGACAATTTTTTGCCATAGCATATATTGGACAAGAGCCACTATAAGGAAAGCAAGGAAAGACTAGGAGCATAATATGCAGGCAGACAAAGGAGAGCAAAATTTAAAAAAATGTTTTAGGTCTCTGGATTATGGACATTCTGCTGGGTATGTCTTTTTATATCTTTGCTTCTAAAATCCATGTCATTACATGCAGTATAATTGTCTTTGTGTCCATATGGTGACAGAATTCTAGAAACTGTATCAGGATCTCACTACATAGGCAAAACAAAATGTTGTGCGAGTTGTTTTCCCTCAGTTACATTCCAAATACAGACCCCCCCAATAATGAAAGACAAATTTTGTACATTAGAATAGTATCAGTTATGAATGCACTTTTGCAATTATGAGTGAAAACATTCCACATTGAAATAAGAAATGCCATCTGATTTCGATTTAACACAAAGGGGTAGAAACACATTCCATTTAAGAATGACAAAAAAGCTGTCAATGTGATCCATTTATAGCCCTTTGGAGAATGCCACAAATCCACATAATGCTCTGAGTAACTAGTTATTGTATTTGCTTTTTCAAAGAGAGAAGGCACACAAGTCCCCAATGGACTGCTATCCAATGAAATTGAGGTTAGCTAGAATAACTAGTGTTAGTCAATGTCCTAGATGCATACCCCTTAAAGGGGTGTTTGAGAACTTTTTGCACATTATTTAAATAGTGTTCAATAGAGGAAAGTATGGAATGGGGTGGAGTCCAATGGGGATGTAAGAAAATGGAGAAAGCCTTTGTCTTCCCTGTCTGTTCAACCATCCCTCCTTTCCTGAGATCGAGGTGGGTCTCACTGACCTAGCAAGGCTTCTTTTTCTCCATAAGACTGACTGCTAACAAAAAATTACAGAAAGTCATAAAATATTAATTATAAACATCCAAGGTGCTAGTTATTTTTGAACATCTTATTGTAGGTTATTTCAGTATTAGGTACATGGACACTTGCCAAAAACAAACATTGGAAATATAATCTCTGTTCCTTATTACTATACTCAAATTTCTTTCTTGAGTATATTAAACAGTTTGCTATTAAACATATATTCATATTTAAAATATATATGCATATATACATATACATGTATGTATAAAATATACATACATATACACACACATATATATGCATGTATATATAATCTGATCTTCTGCAAGGCATAACTGATTTTTTTTTTCCTCTTTCACATTGGCTGCTAAAAAACAGACCAAAATTTGTCATTCTTTTCTAGCAAGAATTGAATTTCATGGCATAAATTTTGAGTATGAATCTCTCTCCTGGCCCTATCTTACATTCTTAACTTTATTTTTATTTTTTAATCTTTTCTCATTTTTTTCTTTTGCCTACTTGAAATATATTTTTATTATTCTTTTTCTATAAACTGTAAATCTTTCCCAGCATATAAATAAAATATACGACATTTATAGATCATCCTTTTTTTTCCTTTGGAGGTCACAAAATATTTTAAGACATCATATGATATATTACCATAAATGTACTAACGTTAGGATACTGATGTTCATAATAGTTAAGCCTTTGAGATATTTAGCTCAGTATTTCAGTTTAATTTTGTTAATATTTATACATACACTTTTACAGCTGAGATTCCTAGTCTAAGGTCTGCGACTCATGCTACATGCAAAATTCTTTGCATGTAAATTTTTTAGGAGAAATTTCATGATTTTAATCCAATTCTGAAAAGTGAATTGGACCAAGAAGATTAAAAATTACTCTTTGTAGAGGGAATAACCCTTAAAGATCATTCCACCAATTGGAAAATTATGTATTCACTCCTGACTGGTGCCTGACACTGTAATAGATGCTGGGAAAACAAATATGGAGTACTTGGGTGATAATGTACTATAACAAATAAAGTAATATAATAGGAAGTAAATAAGATTGGGTGGTTAGGAAGACCACTCTTAGGAGTTGTCAGCTGGGCCATACCAGATCTCAGGGAAGAACTTTCCAGAAAGAAGAACCTACTAGTACAGAGACATTAAGAATGACAAGTTTATTATAATCCATAGCCCCTTTAGAAAATGTCAATGTTAGCTCCCCAACTTCACTTTTAAAACTCATTTGAAATACTTCAGCCTAAAATTATAAAACTAATGATTTTCTGCATGGTGTTTAGATATCTTTTCCTTGTTTTCATTTCCTTTTCTGAAAAAAAAAAATAGATCTTCTAATGTGAGGGAATGTGATGTATTTTATTGTGCATTAAATTCCTTCAATAAATATTTGCATCTGCCACTTCTTTAAGGCACTGTGGGAGATGTCATCAAATTGCTCAGTACGGACCAAATAAAATATAACTGCCATACATGTAACCATAATGTACCTTAAACCAATCCTGTATTTTTCCATAACACAGGTTTATGAGCTAAGTAAATTGTAAGACCCAAATGCTTTAATGTACAGTTTGAAATCCAAAGCTCTTTAGAAAGGCACCAATCACCTTGTAAAAAAATGAAGATGGATGAGCAGGAGAAAGGAACATATAACGAAAATTGAAATGAGAACATCATACTCTATGGCTTGGAAATGCTCTAACAGCCCTGCAAGTGTAAATCAACAAATTAAGATGTGGCTGAAGGTCATAAATAATCTCCCACAGTAGTAGATGTTTTCCTGAGTTAAATTCTTTATGACTAAATTAAAGAATTAATATCCAGATAAGAAAATACACTGAAGTCACATGATTCTCTGTGACCCTTACTGTGTATCAGGAGCCACGTGAGAATTTTATGTCACACCCTTGGAAATAACAAAGCTAGCTAGAGGACCCAGCAGGGATTGTAACCTAAGCAGTCTGACTCCAGAGGCACCATGATATCATCTCCATCCTCCAGCTTGCTTTGTGAATTATCGATGATAAACTCATCTCACCTTGCTGTTTAAAAGGCCTTGGGAGACAACATTCTGAACTACTAGTCTGGGCTTATCAGGTGCAAATTAATTTAAATATTAGTGAAAACAAAAGGAGACAGAAGTCTGCTATTAAGGGTAACACATAACAATTAAAAAAAGTTTACTTGACTTTGGATCAGAGTAAATTATTTGGTTAATTCTTAATATTCCCTCTCCTTGGAAAAATTAGAGTTGAATGTATTGACTTCAAACATTATTTTACTAACTTGTTTCTGCCTTCACTGCTTCTTGACAATGAAATTTCAAGTTGGTAAAGGGAGATTTTAAAGCCTTATCCAAATTTAGAACAATCATTTTTCTCTTACTCCCCCAATACTATTTTTGCAAGGCTAGGAGACTAATCCCCATTAAATAATAAAAGGACAGTAGTAGCTGCAATAGCATATCATTGTACTAGGTATCATTAATTGAATATTTATGCTGTATCATGTGCTGTGCCAAGCATTGCACAACTTCATTTTATCCTCACAACAACCCTGTTAGTAGCATCTACTGTTATCCCCAATTCCCAGCCCAGGAGGTGGGGACTCATAGAAGTTGCCCACATACCAAAAGCTTCACAGCTTAATAGAGGAGTTTATACTGGGCCTGCTGATCCTGAAACCCAGATTCCCTACAATTTCTCCATTATATCTTCTTTGTTTGATCATGTTCTCTCCTAATTGAATGTCAATGAGGACACTCTATTGCCAGCCAGCATGGGCAGTCCTTAAACCCTTTAGAATTTTTTACAATTTATGTACTTTTCTTTAACATGCCCAAAATAATTTCTAAGTATTCCACACTAAACATCCTCAAACCATAAGGAACCTACTTTCCCTCAAAGATTCCTAAGCCCTGTAAATCCACATTCCTGCTTTTAAAGGCTCAGTTCAAATTCTAGTTTTCGAAGCCATTTTCCAGATCATCCGGTCCAAAGTAAGTAGCTAGAAGAGCCAGCCTCTGCTTACCATAGATAACCATGATGTTCCTGAGTTGGTAGCTTGAAATCCAAGGAATAGTTGCGATAGTTCTGTTGGGCATTTTCTCAGGAGTCCAGAAATTTTAATCATTTTTCAAAGCCTAATAATCACCCGGTACCCAACCTCTGCCCTTTTCTAGGAACTAATGACATTAAATGCTAATGTTTCTTGGGCCTCCCCTGGTAGTGCAGCGGTTGAGCGCTGGGTTGCGAGGCTGCCCACAGCCTCTGCCGCGCCAGTTTGATCCCCAGCCACCAGCGAGGGTCCCACAAAAAAAAAAAAAAAAAAAAAAGCTAATGTTTCTTGAGCAAAGTTGCCAGATTTAGCAAATAAATATATGTAACATACCTATACTAAAGCATCATTTGTTGTGTATTTGAAATTCAAATTGAACTGAACATCCTGTACTTGATCTGCAACCTAGTCTTTGAATGTTTTCTGGATATTAATCTTATCTTTCATCTGCACTGAATGTAATCATCCTCAGTGTAGAAGCCTTCATTATTTCTCCACATTCAATATTTATTGCTGATTAGTGGTTCATTTTTGTGGTCTACAGGAAACATGTTTAAACTTTCTTGATTTGAAGCCAATATCAAAGCAAATAGCTGTATCATTTTATATGTATACAAACATATATATATATATATATATATACATACACACATAGGTATATATGTACACCAATTTTGATCATCTAGATTCAAATACATTGAATTCCTCCTCAAATATCTTTGTTTTAAATAATTCCTATTTTAAGGAATTTGGAAAAATCAAAAACATACCTAAATTATTATTGGACCTCAAAGTGAGACCTTTCTTCAGACCATTTGATTGAGAAATCACCAACGGTGTTACAAATGCATTTGTCTGGCTCCAATCTCACAGAACTGTGCAGAACGACTCCAAGCAGTCTGGGTTTTTTAAAAGCCTTCCAGATGATTTTTATGTCCTCTAAAGTTTAAGAACTGCTTTTATATGGGGTGTAATACTCTAGCAAGGATTGCTCTCTAAGTTAGAGAATAAAAGTTATTTTAGTCCTTATCTTATAAACATATTTTGAATTTTGGAGTTCAAAATTCAATCATCTTTTAAATGTATCTTGAATCTGTTACACTAACGTTAAATTCTCAGCACAGTAGATTTTCCACTTGAAGCTTCTAAGTATTTAAATAGAGTTGGTAAACTAATGATAGGTATTAAAAAGCTGCCTAACAGATCATTAAGAGAGTAAATGAGTCACTAAAGTTTATAGAGGCCATAGGAAATTTTAAAGTAAGATTATCTGAAGTAGGATATTCTGCCACGTACTAATGATGCTACCCAAGATTGGTCTGGGAAACCTAAGATTCTTTGGAATTTCTGAGAAACAGCACCACTAGCTCCTTAACCCTGTTGACGGGGTAGTCCCTGAGCTTTTTGACCTCTTGGTGAAAATAGGGAAAGTCTGGAAGTCAGAGATGTAGGTTCTAAACTTTAGGATGCTTTTTCTGAGCTTTTAGCTCAGAAAGCTTTTTCAGCTTTTTTCAGTTTCCTCATCAATGAAACAATGGTATGGACTATTACCTGGTTTCTCAAATATTTTTTATATTTACGATTCTATTATCATTTGGAGGCTCAGTTTTCTTTGATAAAAGAAAATATGGAGTTGGACTATATGCACTACGTCCATCCATTGTCCTGTGTGAAGACAGTCCTACTGTCTCAGTTACTTTGTGTGGATCGCCAATCACAATTCAGGGTCACTCTTTAGAACAATGTGAGGTGGATCATCTTTCATTTAGGTTATTCATTTAGGAACTGTATATTAGCCATGCACATGTCTTTTATAAGAGATAATTATTCACTCCACATGTATTTTTTGATCACCAACTGTTTGCTATGTGTCACAGTGCTAGGTCCTGGGAATACAATAATGAAAAAAGTTAGGCCAAAAAAACCTCTGGTCTCATGCACCTTACAGTCTGACGGGGAAAGTTATGGAGGAGAAGATAAATGCACCCACAAGTAATCTGACACATAAATAAAACAACTGTAGTTTGTAATTAGTGTTACAGGGACTCACAAAGGACTGAGATAGAGATTGACAGAAGGGCGTTCAGGAAAAGCCTCTTTGAGGAGGTGATAAATACCTGACACTAAAGGAAGAATAAAAGATAAAGATAAATAGGGGAAGTGGGGATGCTGGAAGAAAGTGCAGAGCAAGGAAGAACATATTCTGTAATCCCAGGTGTGGGGGAAGCAGTTTATGTGCTAGGCAAACAAAATCTAGAAACAGTCCTTTCCATCTCTTGAGAGTCAATTTAACTCAAAACTGGAGAAAGAAAATCAAAGGTCCAGAGAGATTATAAGGCACTTATCTGAGGTCAAATGACAAGTTAGATAATGAGAAAGCATTTCCACGCTTCAGTCCAGAACATGAACTCTTCTTAGGCTCACAATGCAGCAGGAAGCGCCAGACTACCTTGGTTCAGCTCTTGATTCTCTGACTTGTATTTGTTCCTCCTTGGGCACCAAAGCTTCTTTGAGCTCTTGCTATTGCATCAGATTGTTACAGAGATGAATGAGATAATGTGGCATAGCACCTGATACATCAGAGATACCTGATGAATGCAAGCTCTTGATTTTTCACTTAGTGCATTTTCCTATATACCCAAATACTGGAAAATCAAGACAAAGTAGGACAGAGGTTAAGTTACTTGAATATATGAAGAGTGGTGCTGGTAGAGAGGGATTTGTAGAATTCTAGACAAGGGGCTATTTAGCAGGTCTCCATTTGAGAGAACGGACTGTAAGAAGAAAAGATCACCAAGAGGGGAAGGAAAAACAGCCTTAACTTCATGGTTTTGCTTTCACAACTTAATTTGCTAATGATGAATCTAAAGTGAATCTAAAGATGAATCTTCATAAGACAAGAAAGACAATCCACAGTAGTACTTATACTTAAAATTAGCATTTAAGAAACAGGTATTCCTTTCGGAGACCAGTAAACAGAAGAATGACACACTTCATTACTAAATACATGCAAAGAGAAAAATGTTATGTTCACATGTCACTCAATCCACTGGGAAGAAACTAATTCAATTTTCTTCATGATATTAAAATGATTGCAATGCTGAGTATGCTTAAAAACCAAGCTCATGATGTTGGAAGAATGAATAATTTATCCAAATAGCTAAGGATTTTATTCATTATCTAGGAACAAAACCATAGAGTGAACTTCAGCCTTATAATACCAACAGGCTTACTTCATGGATTAAAGCAGACAGCTACAAGGCCATCCCACAAAACCTGCTTGCCCTCCCCATAGATTTACCCCAAGGAATATTTATAGTTCAGGCATACAGGAACCAGGGCTGAGTATTTCTTAGTTTCACAAGTTCATTCGGTCCCTTTCTCCCTAACCATAAGGTAAATGCCACCCCATATATAGCTTTTTCAAATGCTTACTTTATGATTCTCTGCTGATGGTGCCTTATGGGAGAAATTTTATTTCAAAGTTTCCTAGGATGTGAATTAAACTCATTATTCTACTCCAAACTTATTGTTTAATTGACAGGAAACATGCATTCTAAATCATCTTGTATGCATGACAGAAGCAGCTACATAAATTTAACAATGGGTGGATTATTACTATTTAGCATATTTATGGAATTTTATATTCAGAAAGCATTTTACAAATCTTTTATTAGTTAATCCTTACAGTTCTGAGGGAGTCTGACAGGTGGTAAACAATACTTTGAGTTTTAAATTGCCAATACGTGAAAACTTCAATAGGAGGAGAAAAAAATCTATGCATTCCGTATTTGCTCCCAAACTGGCCTATAGCACATTTCTGATACCTGTTTCCTCTCACCAGAGAGCCAGGCTAGAGGTTTGGGAAGAGGGGGTCCCACCTACCTGAAACACTAGTAAGAAGGGGAACATGCTGTCCCACAAGGCTAAGGTGGTGTGACAGGATTCCCCACAAGGAAGCATCCCAGTAATACAGCACATTAAAAAGCACATAAGGCAGAAATTCAGTTTTTCTAAAATTATACAGTAAACTTAGTTTTGAATTTTAATGATGCCATGCCCTCTGAACTCACTTTCTAACATCACCAGTTATTGATTCTTATAATGCATACAAGTAAACTGAAAAATAAAATCTAATTCAGAGTTGCTTTTTATTTTTTATTTTTTTTTTTAAAGCAAACTACTTCAAACTTTTTAGGATCTTCCAATCTACCCTTCCTCTAGAGACCCAAGAAGCTGCTGGAGGGCAGGACAAAGAAAGCCTCTACCGATCAAAGTCTCATTCTAGACCCAAACCTTTTAACAGCCCCAGGCTTTCAGAGCTAAACAAACTAAGAAAAATCAATCAGGCGTCACCTGAGGGTCGGAGGCGAGGAGCTGATGCTGAGCTTACTTTCTGTAGTCCCCAGCACCGACACGTCCGGCCCACATTCTAATCTCTTCTGATTGACGACAGTGACTCTATTCCTCTAATCCCTTAGGCCCCCCTCACCCCGAGTCCCCCGCCTGCAGTGTGTATGTGTGTGTGCGTGTTTGTGTTGGGGGTGGGAGGTGGGCAGTTTGGTAGGAAGGTGCAGAAAATACCCAAAACATTTTGGAATGAAAGCACCCTCTGGAGACCTGTGCTTTCTCAGAGCAGCTGGGCAGCTATCAGGGGGTCACTGTAGGGTAGCCGTTTTAGGGGTGCAAAAAGATGCCCTGGCATTCCTTGAGTCTGCTAATCTGGTGGCAGGGGCTGGGGTGCGCTGGCACCGCCCATCCCCCACCCTACCGTGACCACCTGGGCGCGTCCCTTGTCTGCCCCCGCCCCCCTCAGCGGCCCCGCCCCGCCCCGCTCCTCCCCGCGCCAACGCTACCTCGGGACGCCGGTGACAAGGAAGGCGGCTCACTGTCGGGTCCGCGGGCGGCCAGCGCACCGGCTTAAGCCGCGAGGGGACGCGTTCGACCCCGCCCCACCGACCCCGCCCTCTCCAACCTCGATCCCCCCCCACCACCAACCCCCGCGCCCCCCCTCCGTAACCCCGCCGCCCCCTCCCAGCGGGCCTGGGGCTACGCGCACCTCCCACCCCTTGGTGGGGCCCTGGAGCCAAAACCAGTCCTGAGACCCCTGGGCCGCCTCTCCACGCCTTGAAGCTGTCACCCCACTTGCGCCGGCCTCTTTTCTGGACCTGCCCCCCTCGCCCCAGCCTCGTTGGACCGAGTGCTCGTGATCCCGCCCTCCAGTGTCGGTGTCCCCACCCACCCACCTCGCTTGGGGCGCCGGGACGGGGCAGCGACTTGTATAAACCAAGGCCAAGTCTGGGCAAAGTTTCTGGCAGCGTCCAGGACCTTTTCTTGTACGGACGTTCTCTGGTCAAGAGCTGGAAACTCGAGCGATTCTATCCGTGGGTTCTACTGACATCACTTGGTGTCGTCTTGTGTAGTTTACACAAAGACTCCATCATTCCTGCAGGCTTCTGCACGTTTGCCTTTCAAAACCCAGCCCAGTGACATTTCAGGGGAAAGATTAAAGGAAGTTAATTTTTAAATAAAACCGAATACTAGAAAACAGCATATTACATGTAACTTTTGCTCCCTGCTCTAAGTATGGTCACCTCAGAATAATTCAGATCTGCCATGTTCAGGTTTACCTAGGCCTGTCACTACATGCACCTCCACATCTCCAGAACTCTCAGTAGCTTTGCTTTCTTTTTTCTCACTTCTCTTGTGATAAGGAGGGTGGAATGAAATGTAACAAAATCAATTTGGAGAGCTTTTAACAGCTGGTATAAAAGTTTATGGGAGAGGCAGCCTGCAATCATTGAAAATAAGATTCAAAAATCACCTGTAGTTCTCTCCATTTTTATCATTTTGCTTGAGTTTGAATAATGAAGGCTAGTGGTATCTATTATTCTTTCTCTTTTTTTAAGATAATAGCTTCTTTTTTAAAAAACAGATTTATTTATTTATTTATGCATTTATTAATACGAGCACTGGGTACAGTCAGAAGCGCGAGGGTGAGAGAATTCGCCAGAGCAGAGAGCAGAACAGACAGACTGACGATATAAACTGCTGTGGGGAGCAGAGGGCGGCAGGATAGGTCTGCGCGCCATGTGGGGCCCTCAACCGGTGGCGGGGATCAAACCGGTGCTGCGGAGGCTGGGGGCAGCTTCACAACCCAGCGTTCAACCGCTGTGCCACCGGGGAGGCCCTCTATTATTCTTTCTTAGCAGAAATAATACCTTTCTAAGAATTAGTAAATAAATGTATAATGTGATTATGAAGTTAAATCAGGATAAAACTCCACAAGAAGTGTAACAAAAGGAGGTGATATTATTGGAGACACAGCATGTCTTTGAAGGGATAAAATTGGTTTTATCTTAGACTTAAATAATATGAAACGATAGCTAGGAAAGATTACCCAATCTTTATAGAGCTACCTGCTATCTAATGAAAATATGTTAGTGTCTCTATTTCCTTCAACTCTTTCTAATGAGATATCATTTCAAGATTGCTTAAAGCTTTGGAAGTTCACTCATTCTTTAAAAGATTTAATGACGTCTCAGACAGTGACTTTGGTATTGAACTTGGTGCGGGTGTTTTAAGAGTGACCTACATAGATAGAAACAAGTCCTATCTCCCAGCAGTTCACATGACAGTGAAGGAGAGACTAAATAGACAAGGGCAAATATAATTGCACTCGTGAAATGTTGTATGCATTAGTATGGAAGACTAGGATAGGACACCCTTCAAGTGGTCACTTTTAGATTCCTCTTTTCATGTGAACCTAGAATAATTTCAGTCCTGCAAAGACTTTTTTTTTATCATTTTTTTCATATCTCATATAATTTCAGAAAGTGTTCCAAATTCAGCCTCCTCTACTGTCACACTTCCAAACCAGCATCACCCATTTGTATTTGTGAAAAAGTCTCTAAACTTGTCTTCCTGCTCGTAGCCTTGCCCCTGTGTTCTGTTATCCATATAGCATTTACGAAGACCCTTTGAAAGTATGTATGTTAACTTAGGTCAATCCTCTGTTCAGAAGCCACCCAGTGACTTTCTAATGTTCACGGAATACAACACAATCTTGACCCCAACCTGCAAGGCCTTACCTGCCTGCTACCCCCTTCCATTACTTTCTCCCATCCCATACCCTGCCACAGCCTCTGGGCTTTTTGCTGTTCTTTGAACCCTCATATTCTTGCCTCTTGGCCTTTGAGCCTGAACTTCCTGCTTCTAAACTTTGAAAGGCTTGCTCCTCCGCAGTTACACTAGATATTTAATCCCTTGCCCCTTATCAGAGAGGTAGTACCTTTTCTAAAATAGCACTCTCTCTCAGCCCTCTCAAATTCTATCTCTTTAATCTACTTAAATTTTCCTATTGATACACACACACACACACACACACACACACTTACTGTCTGCTGTCTCCCTCTCTAGAATGAGAACACCAATTTGGCTATAGTGCCAGGGATATAAAAGGCATTCAATGAATATTTGTTGAAAGAAAGCATGTTAATTATGCAGAGAGATTTTGTGACTAAAATTCATACCTAGAAGCTCTTAACCCCCAGTGTGACTGTATTTGGAGATAGGGTCTTTATGGGATTAGTTAAAATTAAATTAGGTCACGGGGTAAGGCCCTGATCTGATAGAATTATTGTATTTATGAAACATCAGAGAGCTTGTTCCACTACTGTGAAGAGGCACGTGAGCTCATAGCCACAAGGTAGCTGTCTTCAAAGATGGAGGATAGTTCTCACTAGGAACTGAATCCCCTGGGACTTTGATTTTGGACCTCTAGAACTCAAACTATGACAAATGAATTTCTGTTTTTTAACTATCCTGTCTATGGTATTTTGATATGGCAACCTGAGAGGATTAAGACAAATTACAAGGAATATAAAAGTTTAGATACAATCTATACTCATAGAATATCACTAATCATTTCAAGATTACCAATGAACAGAATCATGTAATGGTGTGTTTTTTAAGCAATGAACAAACCTTTGCAGTACCTCGCAGAATAATCAAGACCTGAAAGTTTCTATCTTGATCTGATAATAGAATAAGTATTCAAAATAAAGAAATGTCTTTTCCAACTATTTCTGTTATTGTTTGTTTCTGAGGTCACCAATGATTGAAGCACAGGCAAAAGAATCATATAGTCGCCATGGTAAAAAATGCTTTTTCAAGCTAGCTCAGCTTTTAGATTCCATTAAAGTTCCCTGTATGCTGCTGTGTACCTAGAACATGATTATAGCCCATTGATAATTCAAAAATCAAATGCTTAATATAGCAACTTTGGTTACTTATCATAACCATGTATAACCTTGGTCTCCAAAGTAGGCTGTAAAGTAGGAATGAATATTTGAACTTTAATTTATGTTTTTTATTTAAAAAACTTAAGTTCTTGTAAGTATATACTATACATATTGATACTGACACCCTCACTTGCCCGTAGGTCAAGTATTCTCCGTTGTCCTTTGCACAAGTGTCTTGAGGAAACACTGGGAGATTTGCAGCATGTGGGGGCTATATTTCCATATACCTCCTTCATTTTCATTGTGTTACATCTTATTGGTGTTTATGTATGTTCACTCAAAGAATTAATGATTCCATTATCATGTTTTAATCAACCCAATAGTCAGAAAGTAGAAAAGTATCTTGAAAGTGCAAAGGAGGTAAGACTAACAATATAAGCTTAAGCAAACACCAGGGAATTGGTGGAGTTGATGTTTTTTCTACTGTAATAAGAATTCTTGGACATAATGCAGAGGCAAACAGTACTGCTGATCTATTTAATTCACCTGTATAAGAATTCCGCTCCCCTCCCCATTGAAATAATCAAGAATACATATCAAATACGTATTTATATCCTCTTTTTACTAACAATAAGGCTTGCCTTATAAATATTTTGTACTTTGAGATATAGGCTAATGATAATATGAAAGACTGTGGTCAGCAAGATAATAACAAATGTCATCTATTTTATCATTGAATTATTTTGAACAATTTTGCTTGTGTGTGTTTATAATGTATAATGGTATGTGTAATAATAAGCAAACTGGTTAATAAATTAATGAATAAATAATGGGGAGATGAATACTGAACTTTTAAAAAAAGATTTATTTATTTATTTATTTAAAAATTTATTTATTTATGCATACAAGAGCTGGGGTACAGGCCAGATGCACAGGGGTGGGGGTGAGAGGATTCACCAGAGACAGAGTGGGGAACAGAACAGGCAGACTGACCAAAATACACTGCTGAGAGGAGCAGCGGGTGAGGCAGGAGAGGTCTGCTGTGCCATGTGGGTTGCTCTCCGGCCGGCCAGGGATCAAACTCATTGAGCAGAGGCTGCAGATTGCTTCATAGTGTGGTGCTTAACCCCTTGCACAAGCAGGGAGGCCCCAGGTCTATTTATTTATACAAGAACTGGGGCACAGGCCAGACTTGCAGGAGGGTGAGAGGACCCCCCAGAGACAGAGCGGGGAACAGAACAGGCAGACTGACCGAACTCACTGCTGAGGGGAGCAGCGGGCAAGGCAGGAGAGGTCTACTGCGCCATGTGAGTATCTCCCTAGTCGGCTGGGAATCGAATCTGTGCTGCAGAGGCTGAGGACAGCCCCACAGCGCTGTGCTCAACCACCCGTGCCACCAGGGAGGCCCAATACTGAACATTTTTAACTAATGGAGTACATTATCAGAAAAGTTTGGAAACTACTATAATGTAAAACTACTTTATGTAATAAGGGGTAAAGTAATTTATTAGAACCCCAAACCCTGGTCCTGAAACAAAAGAACAAATAAAACCACCTTCTGATCATAGAGTAATTATTTAGGGTATGGATTATTCAGCACCTTTTAATACCTTTTTTCTCTTTTCCTTAATTTTCCATAATTTAGGAATCATTCCATAATTTATGGATCATTCCATAATTTCAAGGGAAATAAGAATAGCAACCTGGTTGATTTGCTAAGATACTTGGCAGAGTATATTAAACTTACAAATAAAAGGAATTTGGGATCTAGGTTTCTTTGTTTTTTGGTTACCCTGCCTTTCTAGTTTTGAATTACTACAGATCACAATAATGTGATTTTATATTCATCAGCATATCTTTAGTAGAAGGACTATCTGTTTAACTCTGTCTACTTAGATGAATTTATAATAATCATATCATAAAATTTGGAGGGTGAAAGTGATTTAAGTTTATCGTGTGAACCAAGAAGCTGAGGCTCCGTATACCAGAGAGACTCCATGTTGTTAAACTGCTGGATCTTGGAAGAGCTGAGACTACTCCAAGTCTTCTCACTTCTCATCCTACATACTTTCCACTGTAACATGCTATCTCAGAATGAGATGAGATGATGAAAATGCTGTTTCTCTTTTGTAAGTATGCTAGAGAATGAAACATAGTTTTGACTATGCTTCACTGTATCCATATGTATATGGGTCTGGCAGGCCAGGACATTTGAATTCCCCAAAGATCCTACCCCAAAGGGCACCCATGAAGGAAAAGGTATCATTCTCTTCTAGAATGATTGTTATTTATAATTGTTTATTTTGCAATTAATAAAAGGTGAGAAGAGATCTTGTATAGTATTATCTCCTCGGATTCTCAGAATTTAACTCACTGATAGCCACTGTCAGCTACTGTTTTCCCAATCAGAACTGTAACCTTCCAAAATGTATTTTGGTAATACAGCCCTAATGAAAAAATAGTAATAAATATATCACTGAGACAGAGACATATGGTATAATTTAAACTAGTCATCGGGATTATTGGTTACTACTTAGCGTTAATATAGTTTGGTAGGAAATTTTCAAGGAACTCTCCTTGAAACCTAATTTTCTGAGGTACATAAATAGTACCAAATGAAATAGTGAAGAGTGGATTATAAAGGTAATCTAGTTGCCCAGATGGCCTTTCCTTACTTAAGGCTTTCATGGTTCTTGAAATGTGTGTGTGCTTTATTCTTTCATGAGAAAATAAGGATTTTCTTTTTCTCAGAGGCACAAAGTTACCTTACAGTGTAAAGTACAGCGAATCTTTCTTTGTTTCTTCTAGGACACTCATATTTATTCTGAACTCACCTTAGTTGCTGTGTTTCCTTCTACATATAAATTTCTGGCTCTATACTCCAGATTTCATATAAACTGGTTATGTTTATCATAATATTCCTGATAATTTGATTCATATCAGATTTTATGGTTTTGAGTAAAGGAAAAAACTGCTAAGATTTGGTTATAATCTTATCTCTCGGATCTTGGTACATGCTCCACTTTGAACTTTGGAAGCTGCTAATGGGGTATATTTCTGAAAGAAATTTAGAAATTTGCCTTTAGTTCCTATAAGACTATAAACTGTAAATTCCATAGCCAGATTCCCATGAATTGTGAAAAATTTCATTAATTTTCTTATTAACAGTCTCAGAAGTTGTGGGGTTTATATTTTTACAGTACTATGCTATCTTGGTTTTATTTCAAACAAAGATATTGCATGATAAAATGATAGCTCTGTAATGTCTTCTACCCAGATGTATTTTGTCCACATGGTACTATCATTTTTCCTTCCAAAAAAGTAAGACAAGTTCTGGATTATAAGGATTCTGTTTGTTTTACTTTCTCAATATGCAGTGTTTAATAAAATTATTTTATGGTTGTAATGTTTTCATTTTCCACCTATAACATGCTGTGTAAGTAAACTATGGAGCCTGGAATTTATTGCAGAGGCTGTCTTCAATTCCACAAACATAATTTTTAAAAAGATTTATTTATTTATGCATACAAGAGCTGGGGTACAGGCCAGAGGTGTGGGGGTGAGAGGATTCACCAGAAACAGAGTGGGGAACAGAACAGGCAGATTGACCAAAGTACACTGCTGAGGGGAGCAGCGGGTGAGTCAAGAGAGTTCTGCTGCACCATGTGGGTTGCTCCCTGGCTGGCCAGGTGATCGAACTCGTGCTGCAGATGCTGTAGACAGCTTCGTAGATTGCATCTAAACCCCTTGCACCACCAGGGAGGCCTCCTCCACAAACATAATTTTCGAGTGCTAATGTGATAAAGGATATTTCACCTTGGGAGGATATCCCAACCTGAAGAGAAGACACCCATAAATTTCACTAAACATATTTTTTAAGATTTATTTTATTTATGCATATAAGAATTAGGCCAGAGATTCAGGAGGGTGAGACAAAGTGGGGAACAGAACAGGCAGACTGACTGAAATACACTGCTGAGGGGAGCAGCGGGCAAGACAGGAGAGGTCTGCTGCGCCATATGGGTCATTTCCTTGGCCAAGGATCAAACTCATGCTGCCAAAGCTTGTTAGCGCTGAGACTTAACCCCTGCACCACCAGGGAGGCCCAATTTCACTAAAAATTGGTAAATTAAAATCTGATCGTTCATATTCAATAAACTTCACTATTTCCTGGATAGAACTGATTGCTGAGGGTGCAGAAAACCCATTTGCTTTAAGGGTTCTGTACCTGAGGATTTGGGTTATGTTATACATTCATGTCTTTCTAGTCTCTCTCTCTCCATATTCATTACTAACAATGATGCATTATCTGAACTTTAAAAAATTATGTTGTAGGGCCTCCCTGGTGGCGCAGCGGTTGAGCGCTGGGTTGCGAAGCTGCCCGCATCCTCTGCAGCGCCGGTTCAATCCCCGGCTGCTCCCTGGCTGCTCCCCGGCTACCAGAGGACGGTCCCACATGGTGCGCAGACCTCTCCTGCTGCCCGCTGCTCCGCTCAGCAGTGTACTTCGGTCCTTCTGCCTGCTCTGCTCGCCGCTCTGGCTCTGGTGAATTCTCTTACCCTCCTGCGCTTCTGACTGTACCCAGTGCTTGTATAAATAAATAAATAAATCTTTAAAAAAAATTATGTTGTAATTATGTCACTTTTCTCCTCTGACCTATACCTAAACATTAGCCATTAGCGTATGCACTGGGCATTGCAGAATGGGGCTCTGTCCACCTCTTTCATTTCCTTCATAGATCTTTCCCTGTGTCACTATGCTCAGTGACAGTAGACTACTTTGTGTTTCTTGAAGAAAACATACTCATTACTGACCCTGCACCTGTGAACTTGCAATTCCCTCAGTCTGGAATGTTCCCAGCCCAGATTTTCAAATGACAGAATCCTTCCCAATATTCCTTTCTATATCAGCTATGTAATGCTGCTATCTACTCCTCTAGCCCCTCTAGCCCTTCTCTATCACTTAACCTATTTATTTTCTTCATAGCATTAATTACTTGCAGAAATATTATTTGTTTACATGTTTATGACATGATCTTTATTAGCATGCAATTACCATGAAATTAGAGATAGCCTGTATTGTTCACACCTGTATAACCATTATTTAGCACAGACCCTGGAATATAATAAATGCTCAGTAAATATTTATTTTTGATGAAAATATGGATGCAGTGATAATATAATCAATAGTTAAAAGCTTAGGATTATGATCTATGACTAAATCCTGACCTCTTGCTGTATCTTTCGCAAGTTACTTGGTTCCTTCAATTACAATAAGGTGATAAAAATCCTTATCAGTCAGGGCTGTTGTGTATCTATTGAGGTGATATGTACAAAGTGTCTAACATATGCCTAACACATGGTGACAGCTAAATAGTAGATTTAATAGATTTTCCTCAAAATGAGAAAAGAGCAGTGTTGGTTAGTGGCCAAGTATACTCTGCCTCCTGGAGTGTGCAGGGAATCAAATGCCAGGAAGCAAATTCTTTGGTTAAGTTCAAAACACTAACATCCAAACTTCAGAATTTGGGTAGAATTTGTGAGAGCAAATTGCTGCCAATGGCATCTCAGTGCCTTGTGTTTGCTTTTATTGACAAATTTATACACAGACAACTCTATTTGGTTTAAAACCCCAGGAGCAGGTCTAGAAACTGTCTTTATGGCTGATTTTTTTTTAAAGATTTATTTTTATTTATTTATACAAGCAGTGGGTACAGTCAGAAGCACGGGAGGGTGAGAGAATTCACCAGAGCCAGAGTGGGGAGCAGAGCAGGCAGAAGGACCGAAGTACACTGCTGAGGGGAGCAGCGGGCGGCAGGAGAGGTCTGCGCACCATGTGGGACCCTCCTCTGGTGGCTGGGGAGCAGCCGGGGATCGAACCGGCGCTGCAGAGGCTGTGGGCAGCTTCGCAACCCAGCACGCAACCGCTGCGCCACCGGGGAGGCCCTATGGCTGATTTTTTTTAACTTGGCTAATTTTGAAACTATTTTGATATTTTATGTATCTTGTTAGGCAGAATTTCCTAAAAAATGTTTATGACTTTGCTTGACCTATTGGATTACATATAGTAGAGGGGTCAGGATCAAACAAAATATTTCCAGTGTTTGGGCCCCCAAAAGCTTTTAATTCATCTTTTGACACATTTTTGAAAACAGGATTGAGCATTTTCAGTCTCAAATCTCAGGCCCTATTTTCAAGTTTTTAGCTTCAAACCCTAAATAACTTTTCCTTAAAACTAAAAAAAAAACAAAAAAAAAACAAAAACAAAAAAACAAAACAAAACAATCAAAACTAAAACCCAAACCAAAAACCCACATGATTGAATCTTTTCTGGGAGTGTGTGTGGGCGTGATGGTGGTGGAAGAGTGTGTGTGGAGAATGCTAAGAGTTTTAAATTTTCTGTTTTTATTTTTTTGAAAAATTCCCAAAGTAAAGAAAATTTGGGGAACTAGAAAAAAATCATATTTTCACTCATGATATCATTTTAGAGTTTTTACATTAAGTATCTTTCTATGCATTGTTTTGATAGCCTACAGGTTATCTGTTAGGTTATCTATTAGTCCAGACTTCATGGAAAACAGTATGGAGGGAGCTCAGATAATTAAAAATTAGAGCTACTGTATAACACACAATTCTATAGAAGACCTGAGGGATAATCAGTTATTTTTTGCAGATATCCATAGTTAGGATAAGTTAGGTTATTCTGTGGTAACAAATAGTCCCAAATTCTCAATGTCTTTTCAAAGTAAAAGTTCATTTCTAGCTTATGCAAAGATCTAGTGGGTTTGGGTGACTCTTCATAGCAGTGGTCTTCTGTGAAGGGACTTGGCAGTCTAGGCTCTATTATTCTTGTGACTCTGCAATCTTAATTCAAGACCTCTTTGATATTTTCATTATATAAGTGGGAACCTTTTTCCATTCTTTAGATATGAAAAGTGATGCTCATTTTTCCTGTTCATATTTCATTGGTCACAACTATTCACTTGGTCCCAGCTAACGGCAAGTGCTTTGGACAGTGGGATGTCTCATGTTCTCCAGGAGGAGAGAAACGCTGATATTAGTGTGCACGAGTTATGTCTATCATTCCCTGAAATTTAACTTTTTTAAAGCAAAAAACTTAGCTCAGAGTGCAGAATTATTCAAAAGGAGGCCTTCACACTATGTCAATTGGTAACCTGTAAAATATGGCTACTGACTACTCAATAATTCAAACTGGCAGCTCAAGGATTACTCAAGCATAGGTGTGATATAGCCAAGTCCACTTTCATAATGCCATCTTATGCTCTTTACCTTCCATCAAAAAATGGATTCTGTATTTGCTATTTTTTCTAACCTCCCACTTTGATAATTCTCCTAAAAGATAGATTTATGCTATTTCATGGTCTGCTGTGTGAGACTTGCAATCCTGCCCTGAACTAATAGTATGTTATGAAAATCCCAGATGATTAGGTTGAACTTAATAAAATTGTTGATATTTAACCATTTTTAAACTTATAAAAGTAGCAAATGTATATAGCTCATTTTTAAAATTTTTTTAAAAAGATTTATTTATTTATTTATACAAGCACTGGGTACAGTCAGAAGTGTGGGTGGGTGAGAGAATTCACCAGAGTCAGAGCAGGGAATGGAACAGGCAGATGGACCAAGTGCACTGCTGAGGGAAGCAGTGGGAGGTGGGAGAGGTCTGTGGGCCATATGGGACACTTGCCGGGTGGCCGGGGATCAAACCTGCGCTGTAGAGGCTGCGTGCAGCTTCGCAACCCAGCGCTCAACCGCTGCGCCACCGGGGAGGCCCTATAGCTCATTCTTATAGTTAATATTAGGTACAAAAAATAACTATCAGGGAGGTAAAATACATATACATTAAAAACTATTAGACATTGTTGAAAAATTGAAGAAGACATATAAATGGAAAGATATTCTTTGGTCATGGATTGAAAATATTAATATTGTTGAAATTTTCATACTACCCAAAAGCAAAGTACAAATTCAATGTAATCGTTGTCAAAATTCCAATGGCATTTTTCACAAAAATAGAACAGACACTCCTAAACTTTGTGCAGCACCATAAAAGACACCAAATATTCCATGCAATCTTGAGAAAGAATAAAGCTAGAGGCTTTGTTCCCTGATTCCAAACTTTATTACAATTCTATAGTAATCAAAACAGGATGACATTGGCATAAGAACAGACACATAGATCAATGGAACAAAGTATAGAGTCCAGAAATGAACCAATACATATATTACCAAGTAATTTTGGACAAAGGGGGGTGACAATATCTTTAGTAAAAGACGTTGGGAATACTGGACATGCAAAAGGATGAAATTGGACTACTATCTTATACCACTCACAAAAATTAGCTCCAAATATATTAAAGATTTAAATATAAGACCTAAAACCTCCTCCTAGAAAATATAGGTAGTAAGCTCCTTTACATCAGTCTTGATGGTGATTTTTTTGGAACTGTCACCCAAAACAAAGGCAACAAAAGCAAAAATCAACATGTGTGACTGGATAAAATTAAAGCTTCACATCGTGGAGGAACTCATCAACAAAATGAAAGGCACCCTATTGAATGGGAAAAATAGCTACAAATCATATATCTGATAAGGGGTTAATATCCACAATATATAAGAAATTAACACAGTTCAATAGCAAAAATTGCAAACAATCCAATGTAATAGTGGGCAGAAGATCTCACTAGACATTTTCCCAAAGAAGATACATAGATGACCAAGTACATGAAAGGACACAGAACATCACTAATCATGAGGAAAGTGCAAATGAGGCATCACCTTAAATTTGTTAGGATGACTATTATAAAAAAGGAAGAAGTAACAGGTATTGGTGTGGATAGGAAGAGAGGGAGCCTTTGTATATTGATGGTGGGAATGTAGTCTAGTCCAGACTTCATGGAAAACAGTATGGAGGGAGCTCAGATAATTAAAAATTAGAGCTACTGTATAACCACACAATTCCACTTCTTGATATTTATCCAAAGAAAACATAAACTTGAAAAGGTTGATCTGTGCACCTCATGTACATTGCAGCATTGTTTACAAGAGCCAAGACATGGAAACAATCTAAGTGCACTCGTCAGTGGATGAGTGGATAAAGAAATTATGATACATACACACACAGAGGAATATTATTTAGGCATAAAAAGTATAAGGTTATTCTTTCCAGTTTTATTGACATACTTCGCTGTAAAGTTTAAGGTGTACAGCATGAGGGTTTGATTTACATACATTATGAAATGATTATCTCAATATGTTCAGCTAACATCCATCAAAAAGAATTAAATCTTGACATTTGCAACAACGTGAATGGAACTTGAGGGCAATATGCTAAGTGAAGTAAGTCAAGTAAAGAAAGACAAATGCCATGTAATTTCACTTATATGTGGGTTCTAAAAAAAATAAAAGCAAAAAACTAACCAAGCTTATAGATACAGAGAACAGATTAGTGGTTGCCAGAGAGTATGTGTGGGGGAGGAATTGAGGGTGTGGACAAAATGTGTGAATGGGTATAAAGATACAAACATCCAATCACAAAATGAGCAAGCAATGGGATGTTATATAGAGCATGTTAGTAATACTGCATTGGATATTTGAAAGTGGCTAAGAGAGTAACAAAGATTTAAAAGCTCTCATCACAAAAATGTTTTTGTAATTTTGTGAGGTGAGGAATATCAACTGGACTTACTATGATGATCATTACGTAATATGTGCAAATATTGGATAATTTGTTATACACCTGAAACTAATATAATGTTATGTTAATTATACCTTAATAAAAAATAATCCCCCAAGACTGTTCCATTAAAATATTACACTTAGTCTTACAAAATCAAATCCATGTGACTAAAGAAGGAAAACCTATTTACATTTTCCAAATGCATTTGAAAAAGATATCTAGTATATTGGCTTTTCTTTTACATATTTTCCTTATTGTAACCCTAATTTAGGTCTTCTAATGGGATCTTTGAGCTCATTTCAAGTAAGTAATTGGGTACATAGAAGTTTGAATGCAGGCATCATTGTTTTACTTAACTTTTTCAACCATGACCAAGTGGTTCACAACATGACAAGTGATTAATTTTAGTGAATTATTTAACGAGTAATTATCCATAATTCCCTCAGAACATGTGGTTCTTCCTTAGGTCAAATAGTCATTTCTTAATTGCATGGTGATGAAAGTTACTTGCAGTTTATCCTTTGGTCCAACCCAAACAGTTACTTTATAATAGTACACCAGGGAAGCATGAACTGTCATCTAAATTATTTTTATTATGGTTTTTTGTTGTTGCAACATGCCTGAAAATTGATCTATTACCTTTTCTTTCCAGTTTACTTCTTTCCTAATTGTGAGACTAGCTACCATTCATTGAACATGTGCTTTGTTCCCAGTATTAAGTAACATTCTATTTCACTTATATCACCTAGTCCTCATAGCAGCTCTATTAGGGAAATAACATTATCATATCTATTTTATGGATGACAAAATTGAGGCTTAATGAAATTAAATAATTTCCTCAAGGGCATATGTCTGGTATTCTAGTACTGGAATCCCTCTCAGCCTCTTATAGATCCAAACTTGTAACCAATGACTATGCTATCCTTGCTCTAATTCTACCTCAGTTTCATTTTGAAAACAGTATACCTCTTAAAAATATACTCATGTTAAATCATCCTTATGCCTAAGTACCAACTATATTTCAGGTGAAGGGAAATTTTTGTAGACTGGTTTTGTAAACAAAAGTATAATACTACTATAGGACTCAGAAGGTCTGAGGGTAAGGAATTCTAAGTGAAAAACTGAGTTACTGGTTCTGGTAAGATCTACCTGGATTTTTATGTAATAAAAATAGGCTAAGAAATATTTAAACTCTCTTAATCTTGTTGTGAGACAGATGTCTGTTATATTCTTTTTATAATTTAAAAAAGGAAAAACAAACAAAACAGTCTAAAACATAAGTTGTTTGAGGGCATATTCCATAGAGTATGTATACCTCCGAGGAGTTGAATAGGACAAACCTTCAGTAAGTTTTTGCTGTTTAGAGCAGCAGTTTTGAAATGAATCACAATGCACTCTTTTGTTCTGAAGGCTATTTGGGTGAATGCTTATATTCTCAAAGTATTTTTTTTTGCTTCCAGTGAAATATTTAAACTTTTTATGTTTCATACTCTTAAAAAACAAGACATATTTGGCTCTTAAATTGTATACAATTTTGGCTTCAAATCATAAATCTAGGAAGTATTTCTGATTCGTAAGTTGCCTTTATTAAGATAATATATTAGGCAGATTTTCTAAAAGGCTTTTACATTCTTTAAACACTCAAATGGAATATGATTTCATATCTATTTTATGCATATAACCTTTATGACTGTGATAGTAGTTGGACAATGGCAAATGGAAAATAAAGGAAACAGTGAATATCACATTTTACATATTTGCTTTTTTGTTCATAAATGGATGGGATGTAATGTGGTTATATCAAAACCTTTGTGTTTAAATTTACTTTTAATCATTTTGGCTTTAGTATCTTTTGGCAGCTGGAAAATTTTTGATTAATCTTTGTGAAAAGAAATTAAACTTTAAACCTTACACACTAAAAAGAAAAAGCTGCTAAGGTACATAGCTAATAAGCTTATTAACTATAAGTTAATCAGGTGATACTGGCAAATTCACAGTTATGAAATTATGCTTGTAATTGTACAATACTTATTATGATTCTACTTTGATTTACTCTTATTTGCTAATTTTGCAGCAATAATGATTCATTATATTTTTGATAGCCTGTAATTCCTATTGCAAACATTTCAATTTGCACTCTATATACTTTTGGTTTTAAGACAGAATTTAAAAGATATGCAACCCTGAGTTAGAGAAATAATGCCATACATTCAAAAGCCATCTATCTCCCAAAATGAGCAGGTTTATCTTTACCCCCAGCACAATAACATGGGCTAAAATTATCTGAATTCCAGGTCTAGATTTATCTAGCTGAAAACAATTTATCTAGCTGAAAACAATTGAGTCATTATTTAATTTTTTAAAGCCTCAGTTTTCTTATCTATTAAATAGGGATAATTAAAGCCTCTACCTCTAGGCTTCTTGGAACATTGATGAGATAATCTACATTAATGCATTTGATGGAGCACAGCAACTGGCATGTGGCAATTGCTCAATAAATCTTAGTTATTATTTTTATTAACATGACAGTAATTTTTTAAGAGTGAGGAATTATTCTAGATCCTTTGCAGCTTATATAGACGTAAATATACCCATGTTGATTATGTGTGACCTGATGAAACAAAATAGTAAATACATTAAGGGAGTTTTTAACAATTATGGTTTATTGGTAGCATTTATTATACAGTAATATAAAATACTGCTTATAATAATGGAGACCCCCATGAACAAATCATATTTGTAATAATGAGTGTAATTATAATGGATTAATAGCATAATTAAAATTGTGATGACTATTTAAAAAGTGAGATAGAAAATATTAACATTATGTATGTGTTAATATAGACTCTTTATGCCAATATGAAATTGTGAGTGTGTGTGAGTTAAGAGATAGCAATCAAGAAACTTATGTTGCTTGATAAAGAGAATTGCATGAAGGAAAAGCATACCTCAACTAGAGAAATGGACACTGAGATACTGATAACTAAAAGACATCTTCCTAAAGAAAATGCCTTAGAATCACATGATAATAAGTCAAAAGAGGGTAGGGCATACCACCAAGAGTCAATATTCAGGTACTATTCCATGTTATTTGGAGTACTGAACCATTAACATCTGACAGAGTCTAATTGAAGCAATAGAGAGATAATTTACATGCAGGGCAGAGAGAATGCTTTTACATTTCCACTGTATTTTATATAAACTGAAACTATACAAATACAACTCTTACTGTGATATTTTTGGAAATGCAGTTGAGAGATAAAGGACTTTTCATGCTTCCTTTCCTCTGTGAGCTCTCAATAGATTACACTAGGTTTAATTATATTACACTAATTATAAACTGACTGTTTATAAAGGAAATTAAAGTCATTAAGAATAAATGATATTTATAGGGATGAAATTTTGAGATTAAAAAAGGGTAAAAAGAGAAAAGTAATTTTATTATCACTGACAACTTGTTGCAAACATTTTTCCCTGAAAAAATATTTTACTCTGTACGAAATATATCATTTTATTTTATTTGGCCACTATTGTATTGAAAATACTCTTGAATTTATTTAATTAGTTAAAGTTGATGAAAGACCTCATACGAATAGGTACAGAATGATAGTGTGAATCAGCAAGACACAGATCTTGCTCTCGAAAGCTTATGGTCAGGCCTCCCAGGTGGTGCAGCAGTTGAGCACTGGGTTGCGAAGCTGCCCCCAGCCTCCGCAGCGCCGGTTCGATCCCCGGACACTGGTGAGGGTCCCACATGGCGCGCAGACCTCTCCTGCTGCCCACTGCTCCCCTCAGCAGTGTATTTCGTCACTCTGCCTGTTCTGTTCCTCGCGGTGTATTCTGTCACCCTCCCGCGCTTCTGACTGTACTCAGTGCTTGTATAAATAAATAAATAAATCTAAAAAAAAAAAAGCTTATGGTCAAGAATGAAGGTTAAAAATATAAAATTAGGTAGGAAGAGATCAGATTATAAAAGATGTACTGTGTAGTCCATTATGCTATAAACAGGCAACATTACATATAAGTGCTAGCTCTGCTGATAAAATTCGAGATAATGATCTCTGCGCTATTTACAGACATAATGTAAGCTCATACACTTAAGCACTCCTTACTATTATGCTGTGGCAATCATCCACCCATCCACCCATCCACCCATATATCAAACATTTATAGAATGTCAACTCTGCCAGGCACAAAGCCTATAAAAATGAATTAACCTTTTGTGGAGTTCACCGTGTGGTAAGAGAGACATCGCATTTTACTGTTGTTTATTTACTTGCCGCAATACTAGGACTGACATACACACTGGATATATAGAGGTAAATGGGGTTCAAGTTTAGGATATAAACATAATAATTATTGTGAAAGATGACTTTAAAATAATCTTTTTAGAAATGTAGTTTTAGATGTTTGGGGTCATGAAATTGACCTAGTACATTTTACACATAAAGAAAGTCTCAGAGAAAAATCAATGATTTGCTCAAGGTCGTAATACTTATTGGCAACTTGAACTAAGAGTTGGATCCATCCCTGGTTCTTTCTTCTCTTCTGATGAAGCACAATGCCTTAGGAGGGTTAATAGTTAATATAAATGTTTTATGTAGAGCCTGAGCCAAAGAAAACATGCCTAAATTGCTGTTTAAAAGGGAAATAAATTAGTGATATGAGCAGCTTAGTGGCAGGTACCAGATTAGAAGTAGATTTACTCTGCAAAGACTAACAAAGGAATTAATGCAGCTTTATGAAAATACCACCTTACAGATCAGGACGTCATCGATATTCCACACAACTCTGATATGAATGCAAAGAGACATTTTATAGAACATTAAAAGTATATAAAATGGGGGCAGGTTCATAAAAGCCAAAAGGAAAATATCCATGCCCAACTAGGGTAAATATAATGGAATCTGATTACTTTGCATGGTGGAATTCCATGTGATAAGGCTGAAGTAGACTTTCCATAAATTAAGATTCCTTTTGGGTCACTTTTTGTTTTTATATCCTTTTTTTTTTTTTGTGCCAGACAAGAATGTTTAGGCCTGTGTTCAAAAACTGAAATATGTGTATTCTAGGATAGTCTGCTTTAATAGATCTTTCTAGAAGTATAGCAACTACCTTGCCATCAACTAGTCATTGACTCAGGACAAGTTACTTAACCTTTCTAAACCTCTGTTTTCTCATTGATAATATGAAACATGGAATATGAAACCACTTAGGATTCCTTCCAGCTTTAACTCTGTATCTTTGCAATAGATAATACTTGCCTGCTCAGAAATAACATCCACAAATGGTTAGCTGAACTTTGTGTTCTACTTAATAGGCACTGGTAAATAAAGTTGCTGATAGCTAGAAATAGAAAGAAAAATGATAGCTCACTCATTTTAATGAGAATGCTGAAAGCATATGCAATGGCTTATTATTAAACTACTCTACTAGTGGAGAAATTGGAAATATCACAATAAAAATTTTCAATTTTCCATTTCAGTAACTTTATTGAATTGCCAAGGCACATAACAACAGCCAAAGTTGATACATTAAGTGTGGATGTTTAAGAACAAAGTTAATATGTGATATTACTATTTCTTATTTTAGTCCCTGTCTGCCAACCCTCTTCAATGTTAAATAAATCTTCTTCCTTACTTATTGCCAAAATGTGTCTTACTATTTTTGATAGTTCGAGTATTTTTTCAGCTAATTCTTTATTTTTATGTAAGGGTAGTAAGTCATTATAAATTTCTATTTCTTCCCTGCCAAGTATAATACAATGTCAATATTCCCTTGGTTTCCACTGAGCCTATCTTCTGGTTTCTATATTCAGTTTATGATCCTTATGTCTATATTTGGTAAAAGTCTGCTTATGTTTTTCAAGTATGATGTAAGGCAATCTTTTAACAAAATGCTTCTGAGTAGAATCTAAAGCAATCTAAATTATTATAATTTTAGATATATGCTTCCCCAGAAAGCAATATAATGCTTTTTTTAAAAGACAGTTGCTATTTGGTTTCAAATATGGTTACATTTTATGTATTTATACTAGATTTAATAATATTGTTATCCTTTACTTTGATACTAATGTTACTGTAGAAGCTGTCTGCCTTATTACCCAGATTCCCTATTTGGGTTTCCCTGCCAGGACAGATGAAACTTCTTCTCTTGGGCTCTCACCCCTGTTTTCTGCATCAACTGTGGACTTTTAGTCTGGATGCTAGAGGATTTCTTTTGATAATATTCCAAAGATCTGGCAACTAATTAGCATGAACAATATTGCTAAAAAGTCACATGAAGAGCATAAAGAGCCCATAGTCAGTCCTATTATAACCCATGTTCCTTTATCATAAAAAAATTTCTGAGTAGATGGCTGTGATCCATGAGGATTAATTAACTCTATAGTATTGACCATGATCAATTAACTTGAAGAACATGGTAATTAATGCTAAGAGTGATCACTGATGACCTGAATTGGGGGAAGGGTCTGTTATATTGGAAGCATTTTTCAAAAAAGCAATAGTTGCTAGTGGGCCTAACTGGTTGCTTGGGTGGATATGGTTTTGTTATTATATAGAATTTTGGGAGGGTCAACCAAATTTTGACTTAGAAAAGGAAAGCTCCTTACCACAAGACTGGAAGAAATCTCACTGGGGAGCAGAAGATATAATCACATTGCCCAGATGTCAAGTTTTATAGCTTTATAACTTACGGATGGGTTATACAGATGTAAAATATTAACTTATTTCTCTTTGGTTAGGGGATGAGGCTCAAGCGGAACAAAAAACCCCCTCACTCCCCCATTTATTTCTCCCATTTTAGCACAAATATTTAGAAAAAGGAAATGTGAATGGAGGAGGAACTAGCGTTTGATGTGACAGAACCTATCTGCCCAACCTCTGATAAGGTCCAACCTCTAATAAGGTCATCCAGGCTTTGCCTAGGGGTTGATTGAGCAGAGTCTAGAACTACTCTAAGGGCTCATTTGCTTCAGCTGGTGTTGTGGGGCTCTGTTGCCTATGGAGAATGATTTCTAATTAGCATATTAGAATGCTAATATGAATGCAGGACTGCATTCATGGGTCCTGGATAAAGGGTTCCATCTTCAAGCCTTATGTTGTTTATTCAAAACACCACTTTTCCTGAGTCTGATCAATAGCCACAACCATCCTTAGTCTAACAGACATGTAAGAAATGTTTACTGATCAATTACCTGCTACAGTCCTAGAAATGCAAAGGTGAACAAGAAACCATCCCTATCTCTGAGATGCTTCCAGTCTAAGGACAAAAAAAAAATGTGAAAGGGCAACTATAACTATATAAATTATATGTTAGGCAGGTAAGCACAGTTATGTATGAGAATACCCTGAAGGAGTGCTCATCTCAATATTAAACGGGGAGTGCTCTCCCTGTTTAAAGAAGAGAAAAGTGCCTGTTTCTGTTTTCCATTTGCATTGTCATGAAGACCACTGTACTTGGCTGGCTGGTTCATTGTATTCCAGTTCATCATAGTTGATGTTTCTCATGCGGCCTAGTCCAGTGAATGATGGTGTATGTAATCGGTATATACTGTGGAGGCTTCGCAGCTCACAGAGTTCCTCTTGTTCTACTCACATTTTCTTCTTGTTATAAATGATTGCATCAGGATTGAAAGTCCTTCGTAACAGGCAATCATACTTTCTGGAGAATTTAAAAAAATGTTATTGAACTCACGCAGATATGAAGAAAATTCCTTAATGAGAGCCTCTGGAGAGAGGCTCCCCAGGTGTCCCCTGCTGAGAATCCCCAAATCTCAGCCCTATTCTTTTTGTTTTTAATAAACTTTTATTGATTTACCATTCATTTACAAAAATGATACAGTTTGGGAGGTATAGCTTGTCAGCCCCTTTCTTATCCTTTCTAACTTTGTTGCCCATTATCTTTAATTCTACAAGGAACTCCTATATTTTTCTAATATTTTATACTTAAATTATGCATTTTTTGCACATGTGGCTCAAGAATACTTATGATGTGCTTATATCTTGCTTGAAAAAGCCCCACATTACCTATGCTTAGATAATATTTGCCAAGTCTGGATTATTTGCTGCAAGTGCTCTGAAGAATGTGTTTGACACCTTCCAACTTTGTCTCTCAGGCAGAACAGGTATCTTCCTGGGTTCCTAATTCCAAAGGGCAACTGAAGAGAGAAATGGTGTCAAGACATCTTGCAGCGCTTCCTCTGCTCACTTCTCATATAGAGGGTGCCTACTCAATTTTTGACTACAGGGCCTTTGGGAAAAGTGGACCTAATCTTTGTATTTTGCCATTCCAGTGTTTCTTAGCAAGCTAGGATTCTCACTTTCAATTTCTGGAACTGATCTAGCTCTGATATTTGCCTTAGTTGGGGCAGAAACCCCACCCACACTAACTCCCATTCAAGCTCTACCCATTTACTAGGCAACTCCCTGTTCTGTGAGTTTTCTGATACTTGTTTGACATCTCATATGTGTGCATGGATTCTTCCCATGAAATTACAACTCCATGGATTTTTGGTTTGGCTCCTCTCCAAGGTGATGGCTCATAATTGCTCTTCTTTTTTCTTGCAGTGCACTTCCTTCCCTCCCTCCCTCCCTCCCTCCCTCCCTCCCTCTTCCTCCCCATCCCCCACATTACTTTAAACAGTGTATATTACTTGGAGGTATAGGATCTCCCCTTCATGTGTTGTTATCACACTGCACCCACTGCAAGACACCCACAGTCCTCCGCTATAATCATTATGCTCCCTCCTCACTTTGCTCTGTCCCTTCCCTTTGACCCCAGTAGTCTTAGTTCTACAGTCAGATTTCTAGAGTTTGTTACTGGTTTGGCTTATCTGACCCTTTGTTTTGTTTCTGGTATTTGTGTTTCTCCTTTTGATGTAATTCACTTGGCATAATCCCCACCAGTTCTATCCACGTTGTCACAAATGGCAAGAGTTTATCTTTTTTTTTTTCTTTTTGGTAGCTTAACAGTATCCCACTGTGTATTCATGCCACGTCTTCCTAAGTCACTCATCTATCTTTTGAAGGTCCAGTTCTTTGGTGCTTTTCTTTTTCTTTTTTTGCTGCAGCCTTGAGACCTTCCATTTTGGGTGTCCTGGACCACTGTTTGCAAAGTGGCCTCAATATCATTCACTTAGCATTTAGTCAGTTATTGTCTTTAGACATTCCTACTTCAGCCACATTATTAAATTTTGCATGGTTATTTAATTTTCCAAGTGTATGTTTTGACTTTTTCACTCAACATTGATCTCTTTGAGAGTAGGAAGAGTGTCTCATCTAAGTGAGGAGCGAAGTCAAAATGGAGAGATAAGTCAGTGCTCAGTTTGTGAAAAGGATTCTCTGTCAATAATTATTGATTGCTTGCTGATTCTATCTGGTCTCTAACACTCAAGAGAGAAAACTATTCAGGTACTCAGGCATGAATAGATAGTAGGTTTAAACAGCAAAGGCAGGTAAGTTGGGATCTTATTCTGTAAGGTCAAGATATTGACCCCATGCTGCTGACTCTGTTCTAAAAGAATGCACCAGGCACAATGACTCAGAAAACAGGGTGTACTTTTTATTGATGACAATGTTTACTTGATATCACTGGACTGATATGCTCATAATAGACTCATAGAATGACTCACCTATTATTCCAGGTGTGACTTTCAGTGAACAAAGTTTCAAATCACAGGGAAAATTAAAAGCAGACAATGTGTTTGTCCCTTTATAGAACACGCCTTTATACCTAAGAAATCAGAAAAGATATGTGAAAAAAGCCCTTTTATCATAACAAGCAATGTGACTAATTATGTGGAGGATGAATGTGTAAATATTATGTGCAACATTGCAATTGTCAACTTGGAATGAAATTTTTCATTCTTTTCATTGGTGTTACTACTGATTAATAGCCAGCATGTCTCAAAATATATATTTGTATCCACAGTAGTTGGCTGACTCACATGATTGAGTGTTATTTACCCAACATATACTATCTGGTGATAGTTGTATTTTTGGTATGTTTTGTAATCAGAAACCACTTGTTTCTCTCAATATGAATGAACTACTTTATGAAGGAGGAATAAACTTATAATATGTAGTAGAGAGTGATTTTATTGTGAGCTCTTGTTGCTTAAAAATATCTTCATATTTCCAAAGCTTAGGTGGTACAGAGGACTGATATCATTATAGAGGAATTACATTCTCCTGGCTTTTTGACAAACTCTTCTAAGCAGAACTTTTGAAACCTATTTTTATTAATAATATAGTACCCTAGACAGAAATGACTGTGATTCTTTTAAAGCTGGAGTAGGTAAAGAACAAAGAAGTGGATGATTTACCACAGTCACAAATGGATTGGGTGGAAATAAGTATTTCTAATCTTCTAACCTAGTGCTCCAAACCACCACCTGTGGATTCTCAGTCCTGTTTTCCCACCAGTATCACTCCTGCCAGATGAGACACACTCCCCTGCGTAACCACAGAAAACAGTGCCAGTGACTTAGATGGGATGTGGGGTGTGTGTGTGTGTGTGTGTGTGTGTGCGCGTGTGCATGTGCATGTGCGTGTGTGTGTGTGTGTGTTTGAAGGAGGATGAGATTCCAAGGAGGGTGTATCAGAATTTTGGTGGGGGTTATTGAGTGTAATTTTAAAATGATCCAGAATGTCTGTCACTCTTTGAAAGTCAAGGCTGGTATTACATTCTGTACTTACATTTTTTGTTCTATGCTTTTTACATTTTTTACTGGGAGTCCAAACAGCTTTTAATTTGGAAGTTAAGATTCTTCCTCATGAGACTTACTCTTTATATAGTAAGCGTTGGTGTTTTCATTTATGCAGCAGACCTTTTTGGATGGGTCATATTTGATTTGTTTCGAAGTCAGCCTTTGAAATACAACCTCTCTCCTGGCAGATTAAGTGTGACCTGGCTTCTGGTTATACAATTCCCCAAACCCTGAAATAGCACACTGTGGGCCTCTCCTATCTTCTTCCTTTTGTGTTTATTACTTGGATACTGGCTGAATTGACCAACTATTTCCCACACTAACTGTAATAATGATTACAAGGTAGCCAAGTCTTCCTGAGAAGGTGGGCTGATAAGGTAGGGAAGGGAGGGAGAGAATGTGACCCTATTGCTGGAACGATGAAATATTTTTAAGAGCCACATTGGTGGATCTAGAAGGTTTAAGTGGAGTTGTGATATAGAGTGGTGTAGGAAGGGGATGGTGGGCTACTGGGGTAGGGGTGTTTTATTCATTACTCCCATTATTTCATACTCCCAACTGTCATAGGGAAACTTTCAGAAACATGATAAAACCATCAAAAGTACATGCAATTACATGTTCATTCATCAAATATTTGTTGAGGATCTGTTAAAATAGTAAATTAGTGGCCAACACAAACAATGTACTGACCATGTGCCAGGTGGTGTGTAGAAAGCTTTGCATCCATTATTTTAAAAACCTGTGAAGTACATCATTATTTTACAGATGAGGAAATTTAGACTCAGAAAAAGGTCTGAAGTTGCCCAGTTTGTAAGTGGAAGTTGGATCTGAACATATGTAGTTTAATTCAAGAATCCCCCCAACCCCCACCGATATTTAACCACTATGCTCCATTACTAGAGGCCCATATTAGAGATACTCCAGAGTATAAAGCAAATAAGATGTGTGCCTTGGTGATACTACCTGCTATTAGGATGGCTAACTATGAACATTAGCTCAGGGAAGTCCTACTTTCAGCACTGAAAGTTTCACATACTGGGATATCCAGTCCCAGGCGAACTGAGACAGTTGGTCACTGATAATACTAATGCACCTCTGTGTCTCCTTTGGCACAGGGAGGCCTAACACCACTATGTTCAAGGGATCAATGCCTCCTCTGGAACAGTAGTTCTGAGAAGCTATGCTCAAGGGGATCAATATTGTGGAGGAGCCCAAGACTCTTTGGAGTGTACTCTTCAGACCTCCCAGCTGCCAGTGAGGATATAAACATAACCTGTGGTTATGGAAATGTGGTTCCTAGGCAGAGAAGATTAAGCATGGAGAGGAGTCAGGGGAGTGTTCATCCTCTTCTAATTTTTCTTTTCTCCCTCTTTCTATACTTCTCACCCTCTTTTTTTTTTTAAAAGTTTATTTATTTATTTGTTTGTTTGTTTGTTTGTTTGTTTGTTTATTTATTTATTTATACAAGTACTGGGTACAGTCAGAAGCACAGGAGGGTGAGAGAATTCACCAGAGCCAGTGGGGAGAGCAGAGCAGGCAGAAGGACCGAAGTACACTGCTGAGGGGAGCTGTGGGCAGCAAGAGAATTCTGTGCGCCATGTGGGACCCTTGCCCGCAGCTGGGGATTGAACTGGTGCTGCAGAGGCTGCGGGCAGCTTCACAACCCAGCGCTCAACCGCTGTGCCACTGGGGAGGCCCCTCTCCCTCTTTTATGATATATTAATTCTCTCTGAATTTTTCTTTCAGGGAAAGATTTCACTGCTATTTTAATAATTAACTCCTTTGAGATAGGTGAATCCTGCCACAGCTACTTCAACATATACAGATGCAGATAAAGATAAAGGAGACTAACTCTGGATGTGGTTAGTTTTCTGTGAGGATATCATTTGATGTAGAGAATAAAACACTTATATTCTTGCCTAGTAACAGATCTGGTCACCAGCTTTCATAGGGCAGGTTTAAATGGAGAGAATCTTTGCATTTTACATCTGTTTTACATCTATTCGTTTCCTTCACATCACTCATTACATGATTTCTAATTGTGCTTTTTTTTATAGTTTGAGGCATTCTCTACTAGACTGTATACTCCTTGAGGTTATAACACACCAGTTTTATTTGTCACTATTTTTTTGGTTACGCTTTCACAAAGCATGACATATAGTATGCATGCAATAAATATTTCTTGGATGAATGATTAGATTCCATGTCAGAGCAATAACAGCGTTTAAGTTCAACTTTTAGCCTTGACTTGTGAAAAGCAGACATGGAAGAAAAATACACAGAGGGTATATAGATCATAGCTTATGATCTATATAGCCTCTTCCAGTGTGTGTAAAATAAAATATTGAGTGCACATTATATACCTGGTATCTATATCTATCTATATCTATATATCTGTTTCCTTATGTCTATGTATCTATATATTTTTATACACATATATGTAAACTCATCCAATTCTCACCTACTTTCATGAATGAAAAATTAAAGGCAGAAAGATATTAAAAAACTTGCAAATATTAAGTAATAAGATATCTGAACTTATGGCTGATCAGAACATAAACTTGGGAAACCTGGTTGCAGATGCTTGATCATTATGGAAAGTTCCCCTAACTAAATACTTTGAGACCGACTTTGTGATTGTGGCCCAGCAATATGACTCTGAATCATGTTCCAGATTCCATATGAGGTCAATGATCAGAATGTCTGGATCAGGGGATACTGTTTTCCATCCCTAAAGATATATTAATCCAATATATTATTATCATTAATAAGAAGTATATTTTTGGCCTAAATAAAATTTATCTTGACACACATATATTCTATATCAGAGTTTTGAAAAATGAATGTTTATACTGCTATGCAAAACCTCCAGAGACACCAACTTGTTGACGATTGCAGAAAAAGGAAAGGTTGGAACCATTTAAAGATAGGAAAGAAAATGAGACTGCTCACATGCATTTATTATAAAGGAACATGTTATTAGGACTTCAAATTTGAACTATATCCACTCTAAAGACAACATTTGATGGAGAGATCAAATGATACATTAGTTAAAAGTGCCCCCAGGTGGTCACTCCTGCTCAGGTCTTTTCTAGGCTTGAGGGAGCTAGTGTCGCAGTTTTTTAAGGGGCCGATTATATATACATCCTGGTCTTGGAATCACTGTTCCCCCAGTGACCTTGCAGCTGATGCTGCCTGAGGCTCCCAGTACCTTTGCAGGAAATTTCAAGCTTGCAGCTTCTAGAGTCATAAAGAATCCAAGTAAACAGCTATGCATTAAGTGATAGGCATATTCTTAAAAAAAAAAATTCTTAATTTTGAAGGTCACAGCAGAGTTTTTAAAGATGGAATTGGATGATTCAATACAAATTGGATGATTCTCTGTGATAAAGTTATACCTAATAGTTGACAGGTTCATTACCCTTTGCATCTTAGAAATGCTGTACTTTCTTGGGGGAAAATAACTGTCAAGTAATAAAAGCGTTTATATTACATATTAAATTTTGCCTGCAAACTTCTGTGACAACAACATAAGGTGGGCTATTCTATTTGATAAATTGGTAAAAGTGTTTTAAATATGCCTGTGTGGACAAGTCAAAAATGAGTAAAATATACTATAACCAGAATAAACTGAACTCTCAAGGGAAACACTGAAATTTCAGTGACTACCTGGTATGACTTCAATATATTTTTCTGAATATTATATATGTTCATAATTAGATCAAAGCACTCCATGACATTTAACTTTTACAAATTAAATTCTTTAGAATGATGATATAATACACAAAATGAAAATCAGTCAACCAAAATATCTCCCAAATCTTTAAAAATCAGCAAAATCTGGGGCCTCCCTGGTGGCGCAAGGGCTTAAGTGTCAGCACTATGAAGCTATCCACAACTACTGCAGCACGAGTTCGATCCCCAGCCAGGGAGGAGAACCCACATAGCGCAGCAGACCTCTCCTGACTCACCCGCTGCTCCCCTTAGCAGTGTATTTCAGTCAATCTGCCTGTTCTGCTCCCCACTTTGTCTCTGGTGAATCCTCTCACCCCCTGCACATCTGGCCTACATCCTACCTCTTGTATGCATAAATAAATAAATCTTAAAAAAAATCAGCAAAATCTCATGTAGTATTTAAAACAAATACATAGTTAAGAGAAAAAAATTCAAATAAATGGGTGCATCTGATAAATTGATTCTTTGCTTAGTTGATTTTTTAGTCAAATGATTCTTTGAAGAAGAACCCATTTCCCAAGTCTTTGCTTATCCCAGCTGACACCTGACACATGTTATGTATCATCTGAAATAAACATTGAATGAGAACTACTGAAGTTGTTTAGTATTACCAACCCCAGGAGAGACTTGAGGCCTTTCCTTTGGTCATGCTGGAATCCTTCTCTCTGGATGTGCCCCACTTAGAAAAGATGTGGGCTTTCTTTCTTACTAAGTCTTCAACACAATTTAATTTCCCAGTATTTTCTTGTGAACTTCATCCTTTGAATGCCATTTCTTTCCCCCCACACTTTGTTTCATTTGTTATATTCTCTCTAACTCTATTTCTCAAATATTTCTTTATATTTCATGCCCTTTCTAAGTCTATAATAATGTTTACCCATCTTCACAAACTCATTTCCTTGCACCACATGCTACTTGCTATCTTATTTCCCTCTGTATCTTTTAATAAAAATTATGTTTATTAAAACCCCAATAATCCTCCACCATATTCAGTTAGTCCCCCTCCTCTTGTTCTTATCCCAAAACCCTCCTGGTAGTTTCAGTTTTGTCATCAGTTTTCTAGAGTTTGTTTTTGTTTTTGCCTTTGCTTTATTTTTTATATTCCACAAATGAGTGAAATCATCCTGCATTTTTCTTTATCCTTCTGCCTTATTTCACTCAGAATAATACCCTCCAGTTCCATCCATGTTATCACAAATGGCAAGATTTCGTCTTCTTTTTTAACAGCTGAGTAGTATTCCATTGTGTATATATACCTCATCTTAATTCACACATCTGTCATTGGGCACTTAGGTTGTTTCCATAGCCTAGCTATTGTAAAGAGTGCTACAGTGAAATTAAGAGTGCATACATTGCTTCTAATTAATGTTTTTGTATTTTTTGGCTAGATATCTAGAATAAGAATTTTTTGATCATATTATACATCTATTTTTAATACTTGAGAAATCTCTATACTGTTTTTCTTTTTTTTTAAATTAATGTAACATTGGTTTACAACACTGCATGTAATTCAAAGGCATAGTATCACACCTCCTCATATGCATGCCATCACACCACACTCAACACCAAGGCACCCTCAGCCCTATGCCAGTATCCCTCCACACTTTGCTATCCACAATCTTCCTCCCATATGGTAACCTCAATTCCATATCAGTTTTCTAAGGTTTATTATTAGTTCAGTTTCATCTGATCATTTTTTCTCTTTCTCTATAGTCTACATAAAAATGAAACCATCTATATTTGTCTTTCTCCTTCTGAGTTATTTTTATTATTTCTTTCCTTCCACTGGGTTTTGATTTTGTTTGTTCTTGGGTTTTTTTTTTTTTTTTTGGCTCCTTAAGTGGAGAGGTAAGATTATTTGAGATCTCTCTAGTTTATTGTTGTGTAAATATATTACTACATACTGTCCTCTTAGTACTGCTTTTGCTATGTTCAATAGGTGCCAATAGTTTGTGTCTTGGGTTTACATTTGTCTGTAGGTATTTTTAAATATCATTTAATAATGATATCCTCATTAACCTAATAATCATTAGTAGTGTGTTCTTCAGTCAATACATACTGAGGTTGTCCTGTTTTCATTTGTGATTGATTTCTAGTTTGATTCCATTGTGATCAGAGAAGATACTTTTTATGATTTTGATCTTCATGAATTTGTTGACACTTGCTTTGTAACTGACATGTGTTCTAGCCTCGAGAATGTTATATGTGTACCAGAGAAGAGTGTGTAATAAAATTCAAAAATTCTATTCCATTCCACTGAATCTGATCTTAAGACTTTCAGTGATTTCTTAATTTCTAAACCCTGTGACTTTTTATTGGTCAACACACCTAAAGTCATCTGCACAGCATATGAACTTCTTTCTTTCATTTTCCTTTGACATCATTTTCCATAGACCTCTTCCCATTTGTCTGACTGTTCCTTTTCATTCTCTGTTGTTGGGTTTTCTTCCAGAGTTCACCTCTTAATGTAGAGTTAACACAAATGTAAGTGGAATTATTGTCATTGATTTACTGATGTTTAAATTCCAACAAAGGACTAAAAGTTTGTTTTCTATATCAAAAAGAGTGTGTGCACATACACAGTCAAGTACAATAAACAAACCATTCAGAGTTCTACCTAGAACTCTCTTCCTTGCCCCTTGTTACTTTGGCAATAGTAGAAAAGTAAGCAAAAGTAACTATATAATAACTTGAGAGACACCATGGCCGTGGGATTCTAAACTTGGTTCTGCAGAATAAACTTAGCCAGAAGTGGTGAGTGAAGAGAGAGATCGTCTGAAATATGAGATAGGCAAGATAAGAGAAGGCAAGCTGTCAGATTCATGGATTCTGGAGTGTTAACCCATAGCATAACATTGTGTGTCCTCTAAAAATTCATATGTTGAAATTCCAACTGTCAGTTTCTCAGACTGTAATTATACCTGGCGATATAGTCCTTAAAGAGTGAAAACAAGGCCCTTAGGATAGGGTCCTAATCTACCAAGATTGGTGTCCTCATAAAGAGAGGAAAAGACACCAAGGTGTTTGTGTATAGTGTCAGCAAGAGGATGACCATCTACAAGTCAAAGAGAGAGGGCTTAGGAGAAACTAAGTTTGCTGACCATTTGATTTTCAACTTCCAGCCAGTATCTGAGTCTGGATATTTTGTTAAAGTAGCCCTAGCAGACTAATTAATTAATATGTGGAGGAAGCTGAATTAATGGGTAGTCAGTTTGGCACCTCAAAACTGAAAGGTTTACTGGGAAAGAGTAATATTCCATAATAAGACATTCCTGATTGAAAAAAAAAAAATTCTTGTGATGTTGGAAACTGGAATTTTCTACTATTTCCATAAGAAGAATAAAGTAACTAAGCCCCCTCAATATACTGTTTGTTTTTTTAGTTGGAAGTAGTAGCTATAGTATAACCTTCATATAGAGAAAATTATTTGTGACAATGATATAGCAAACTTCAAAATTTGTTTTAGCAAAGAGATAAAAAGCAAAGCAAAGCAAAACAAAACAAAAATCCTGATGCTTGAAGAACTCACATCCCTTATTCTGGAGAGAAATTAATGCAATTCAGACAAGTTTCCTGTATCAGGATTTGTGCTACTAAAATTGGAATAGTGTTTTAAATTGGTTTCATGACAAAGGCTATAAATTATACTAGGTGACTCAAATTATTCATGAGAGTGAGGAGATATTGATTTATGCACTAGTTTTGTGTAAATTTCATTTTTGTAAAGTAAATCACTTTTTCCATTGACTTACATTACAATTTGAGATATGCTTTATCTTCTTTTCTGAGTAATCTTCAATTGACAGAGGCTTTTTTGCACTTCTATACAAGCATTTAATGACCTAAATGCAGATACTTAAATGAAGCATAGCTGTTTACAGAAACTGCAGGGGAACCATGTCTTCCTCCAACACACAAAACAAACCAAGGCCAACTGTTTGGCAGGGACTAAGGATTCAATCTTTGGCTTCAAGATATTTACTGTCTTTTTTTGGGTAGATTGAAATATTTTTTTGAGAAGCAAATAATTAGCTCTGAAATGCAAGTACCCTGTGATATACACATAATGGTTGTTCTTAAAAACTGAATTCTTTAACACATTGCTCAAATCTGGTGTAGTATAGACCAACAAAATTGATGCATGTGTATCAACAGCATTTCCATGAGCATTTTGTTGCTTTGGAAGGTCAGGGAATCCATTTTTCTTTAAAAAGATGTAAGCAAAAATATTGTTATATGAACCTGATATGTATGTGTACATATAAATTTTTCTGGGGAGAGAATTCATTACTTTCATAAATTGCTCAAAAGGATCTGTAATATTAAAAATGATTTGAATAGTAAGTAGTGAGCTTATTGATTCAGTTTCCACAGATGGCGTTCCTACGAATCCAAATTTACCACAAGCAAGCAATTTTGAGAAAATAAATTAGTTATTAGAGGTGATTCATTTCTACACATGAAACATTTATTGAGCACCAACATGTTCACTGCATTGTAATAGGTCTTGTAGGGTCAACAGGCAATGTTGGGATAGAGCTGAAGAAGCCATGACATTTAAAGAAAAAATTGGCTACTCCCCTTGTGGGGTGGGATGGGTAAGGCTAACTTAGGGAATAGGATCAGGATGGACGGTTGCCATGAACAGCTAATAGCTACATCAGGACTATGTAATTTTTGTGCAGAAAATCCTATTAAACATAAACGGTCTGTTATGTAAGGGAATTAAAAAAAATCGTGCCAGCTTATAAGTAGTAAGTTATTGACTTAAAATGCTTTATTGCATGGAAAGCATTACTAACAGTATTTTCCATTTTCTATTCATGATTTTTCTCATTATTTCTCTTGGGCTAATACTGTTTGGACACAATGAACACATTAACAGTACCCACCCTTGAATGCTCTTTAGAAAAACACAAAGTATTTATTGATTCTTTATGGGTTTTTATACCTAATGAAAGCTTGTTAGAACCAACAACCTTAACAACAATGAGTTGTATTCTCCCTGCTGCTAAAAAACAGCAGGAAAACATTTTTTAAGCAACAGAATCATGCTGCAAGTTAGTAGTAAATGAGCACTTTCTAACAATAAGATCTGCTAAATTACTGCATTTATATCCTTTACTTAATCCCTATTATGAAGATCACACAATGAAGAATATCTCTCTATAATGAAGACTATTGCTAACTCAAACACGATAACACAAAGCAGGATGCCATCTGTTAGAATAGTGCTGGAACCTCTAATTTTACAATTGTTGGGAGCCCATCATTACTTCTCTATTTATTTAAAATATATATTCAAAACCCTAATGCTTCAAGCTTCATAATAAGTCTTTGGTGATATATTCTATAAAAACATGTCACTATACTTTTCTCTGTGCTTGTCAGGCAATGTCTTTTACAAGGAAACAAAGGAAGCCTCTGCTATTGCATTCAAGATATGTAGAACTTAAAACAGATTGACAAAAATAGTCTGTTAACTGCATTTATTATGAGTTCTAGTATGTGGAGTAAATACTTGGGCTCCATGATAATAGTGGTGGGTTTGGATTTCAGCAAATTCTTCTATGTTGTAGCATCTTGTTCCTCATTTTTTAGACCATATGAGCACTTTTAACCTGGTCTCTTTTTGGGCAATGTGTGACCCCAAAGACATGGCAGACAGATAGGAGCTCAGTTATCCCAGACCTCTTAGAAAAGTGAAAAATATTGCTTGAGATCCAGGGGACTTAGGTTGCTGAATATAGCTTTTAGCTAACAAAAACCATAGGGTGCTGATTTGTCAGCTGTCTGAAGGGAGACTTTCTTCAAAAACTCAATTTTGCTTGGCCATTGGTTTAAATATGTTCCAGTTATGAACAGCACTTGAGGGGTTGAGACAGAAGTAAACCACCTCTGATCCATAGAGTGCTTGCATAGCTGCTCCAGGTCACACAGACTATAGCAAAACTGGGATTAAAATCCGGCCCACTGGATTTTTCAGTGTAGTGTTGTTGCATTTGTGTGATGGTGCCTCATTTCCAGAGATATAATTTGATTTCTTCATTTCTGAGCAGATGGAAACCACTTCCCTAAAGAGTTCCAGCCACAGGATTTTCCATACACAGGCTCACAGACTTGAGGCTTTGTAACCACCAATGTGACCATTTGACTTTAATGCCATCTCTCTTCTCCTTCTCTTTTGTATTTACGTTACAATTCCTCTTCAACTTTTCTTTCCTTTTCAGCATAGTCAGTAGGAATGAGTAAAGTGAAATGGAAGAAGAGCTCAATGTACTATTTTTAATACCTTCTCAAGTTCGAGGGGTAAAGATTTCAAATGTAATAAAAGTGTATATATTATCTCCCTCCTGGGTATATTGGTGACTTCCCACAGCTTAGTTGGCTGGTCCCATTTACTGAACCATTTTCCATTTTGTTTTCTTTATCTCTGAAGTAGAGATAATGCAGTACTTTTCAATAGAACAACACCAAAATGAACTGGCAATTATCAACATTTCTTTTCCCCCTCATAGCTGAGCATCAAAATTCCCCCATATTTCAGGGGTAGATTACATCTTGAACAAAACATCATCTGACAACACCTGAAGGAAATATATCCTATACAAAATGCAGTTTCTTACACTCTGAGGCCTTCTCACAAAGGCTGTTATATTTCACAACCCAGAGAGTTGTGCAGTTGAGTTTCCTAACATGATAACTGGTGTTGCATATATACAAGGTCTTGGGAGCCAGCATAGTGGCAGAATGAGGGGAGCAGGGGCCAAGGGATGCATAGGGATCACTAATAAATGCCCTTCTCAGGTGCTGGAATAGTTTGGGTACTAGGTAGTCCAATCCTATCCCAGGCAGAGCTACCTCCAAGTCAGGAAGATTTTCAATGATTCTGAGAACAAATGTTGCGTTGGTAAAATATGTATTACTGTAGTCATGTGCATTTTAATTTTTCTAATAAGTCTCATATCGCTGCTGCTTCTGTGTCTTCCCTTCCACACTCAGCCACATTGGATTCTGTTGCTCATTTGGCATTGCTGGCTTCATAAATATAAATTTTATGGTTTACTTCCTTGACTCTATCTTAAATGCTTCCCACTCTGTCAGTTTCCCATGAATTTTTGAGCTGCAGCCAGTTTTCTTTAACAAGCTGTAAGTTCCTTCACAGTCTGTTAAAAACCGCTATTTCTTTACTGCTGTCCTATAGATTCTTATCAATATTTCAAATCTTGTGATCACCAAGTTGCCCAAGAATAGCATCTGCAGTTAAATTAACAGGGATAAAATTACAAGATCTATCAATCTTCATGCTTCACGATGTAAGGAGGTCATTAACTGAGGTCAGGAGAAACTTTCCCCTGACAGCGAGCTCCTTCAGAATTAGTGCATTATGGGAACATTTACAAATTAGTCTCATTATATTTAGGAGCTTCTGGTATGAACCCCTTGTCACAATCATGATTCTGGGAAGACAATTAATAGGTTCTTGTGAATTCTTCCTAACCTCCGGTCTCATTTAAAAAAGAAATTTGGATGAGTTTCAACTATTTTATCCAAAAGACTTCCCCCCACTCCTTTTTCAAGTTGTTAATCCACTGGCCAAGGACTCCATTCTGAATTGTGGGTCTTTAATGCTGGTTATCATGAAGTGAAAATGTCATTGCTTGACTTTCAGTCACATAATTTTATGCCTTTTCACTCATTACTGGTCAAAGTCACAGAATGCTATAACTGGAAGAGACAACAGAAAGTCACCTTCCCCAGCATTTTCCAAAGTCCATTCCATGGAGCACCACTTCTATGCTGAAAGGTGTGACTTAGCAGGGGAAAAGTTTGTAGTCACATCTTTAAACACTTTTCCTGACTGTACAACTTCTCTGAAACCATAGGATACCAGGGCATGTTCTCTCCCGGAGGGGGCACAGTGTGTAGCACTTTTCATAATATGTAATCATGGAGTTCGCTTTTCATCAACAGTCTTGTGTGTTTTGCAGCGAACACTTTGGTAAATTCTGGTCTTGTTGTAAACCCACATTTTATAGTTGAAGACTCAGGACTAGAGGAGGAGAAGCTCATTGTAACCTAGCAATACATGACACTTAGTTTGAAATCTTGTGCCCTTACTAGTCACCCAGCTACTTCACTCTGTTCATGGAGAGCAAGTTCACTAGCGCCCATTAAGACAGTGGGTGTTTCAGGACATAAGCTCACACCACTAAGTATCTTCCTTCTGCAGCACAACTTCTTCCATGTCTGGAGGGAACCACCACCACGGCCTGCCACTAGCACTCCTGACATATTTTGGAGGTGAGAGTGATAAACCATCTTAATTTGCCCATGACTGAGGAACTTCCTGTGATGCAGGGTTTTAAATGCTAAACTGGTAATATCTTGGACCTGCTGGGACTAATTGGTCACCATAGCTATGCTTCACTCCCAGAAACTCAGGGTCGCTATTCTTGATAACTTCCTTCCCCTCTTCCTCCGTAAATCTGTTAACATCATTCTTCATCCATTCTAGATTCCAGAATGTGGTTCCCTACCCTTTGTATTCCAGTTGGGTTGAATGAATGGGTGTAGGAGTAGGTTGGGGTGTGTATTCACATTTCCTCCTTGCCATGGCACCCTAGGCAATCTGCATCTCTTTGTCAGATGACCTGCTCCATATACCTACTCCCACAGTCAATTCCTCTGGAATCTGATTCTGGGAACTGCTGGCTCCTCTTGCACTGTCGTATTTAGTGGTGGTATATGCACATCACTGGCTAGTCCTGGAATATTGCACTATTAGGTTTTTGTTTCCATAGACCCTGAGCATAATTTTATAAACAATTCTTCTATTAAATTCTCTTTAGATTACCCACTGAGTTTTCTATCTCTTTCCTGTTATGACCTTCACAGAACAGTCACTGGTTGATTGATGTTACTTTGGGGTTAGAGTGACTTTTTCCCAGGCCTAACTTTGTAGGATTCTGAGAGTCAATAGATTCTGTAGTTAAAAAACTTTTCCTCTTCAGAGTGTTGGACTGGAAAACAGGTAGGAGGCCCTCTGATCTGAGGCAAGGCCTGCAATACTGGTAATTGAAAGTAGTAATTTCTGCTCAGCATAACTCTGGACTAATGGCTATACGGTTTAGAAACTCAGATAAGATAATTATGTGCTAATGCTTTGAATGTAAGACTTTCTAGTCTTATCATCATTTAAAGGTTGATAGAATAATTGGGGACTTAATAGCCATTACAGCACCAAACTTTTAGATGAGTTTTATATAAAAGTTAGAATCTGAGGTGGAAACATGCATTGATAGGCAGCATAAGAGAGTAGGGGATGACAAAATAACCTCCCCACTTGTTCAGCCTTCTTCTGTATACATTTGAATTTAGCAGGTGCTTGGTATGTGACTGCTTGGCAATTGATGCAGCATGTAATAATGTGGCTCTCACCATTTTCAGGACGATGGAAATCTGAAAGGTCTTGAGATTGCACTCACATTCATGGACTATGCTAAGGGCCTGGTCTTCAAATAACCTTGATCCATAATGTCTTTTCTGAACCTATAGCTGGACTTAGCTTTAATTTAACCTGAAAGTTGCCCCGGGGAGGTGATTTTTTTTCAGACTCTGTACAGAGGTCTTTAATATTCATTCATTCAGTGAATATTTATTGACTTTTCCTATGTGCCTGGTACTGTGCTTAGTCTAGTGCTAGATATACAGCTGTGACAAAACAAGCAGTGCTTTCACGGAGAGAATGTTCTGGTTGGGGAGTCTGACAGAAACAAGCAAGAATTAAATTGCTGCAAATTGTGATAAATGTTATAAAAGATATAAGCAAGGATAGGACACGATAGGGAAGAGACATTTAACTTTAGAGGGGGTGCAAGGAATTCCTCTTAAGTACATGACATTTAGACTCAGAGAGAAATGATAAGAAGATACAAGCAGTGAAGAATTCTGCAAGCAAAAACGAACATGTCCAAATGTGCTGAGTCTGGTAAGAACCTTTGAAAGACTGAGGGATAGGGAAGCAAGAAATGTCTGGGATATAGGTAGCAATTGGTTGGGCTGGGAGGTGGTAGTGAAGATCATGGCTGAACTGTCTGCTTTTTAATCCCGGTTCTAGCACCTACTAACTCTGAAGAACTTGGGAAAATCTCTCTTTGCTTAGTTTTCTTATCTGATATGGGGATAAAAATAGTGCTTAGTATCCTTAATGTTAAGATTAAGTTTATATGTATAAACTTCATAGGATTTTGCACATAACAAGTACTTTCTTTATGCATTTAGAGCTATTAATATGAGGTTGCATAGAGAGAGACAAAGCAAAACACAGGGCCAGATTATACTAGGATTTCCTACAGAGAAATAAACCACAGCTAAGCTATTTTTAAGAATACCATATAAAAGAACACCTTTTTTAATTTTTATATTTTTAAAGATTTATTTGTTTATGCATACGAGAACTGGGGTACAGGCCAGAGTTGCAGGGGGTGAGAGGATTCACTGGAGACAGAGTTGGGAGCAGAACAGGCAGACTGCCAGAGATAACACTGCTGAAGGGAGCAGCGGACGAGTCAGGAGAGGTCTGCTATGCCATGTGGGTAGATCCCTGGCTGGGGATCGAACTCGTGCTGCAGAGGCTGTGGATAGTTTCACAGTGCTGTGCTTGACCCCTTGTGCCACCAGGGAGCCCCCAGAACACCTTTTTTAAAAGCCACATCATAAACTTAAGCCTTATGATGAAATGTGTAGGGTGTAAGTTACTGGATTTATTTTTAAAGACAAATGATGTCTTTTTATGATCTTTTGAATTCATCATGGGCTAATAGGGCCTTTTTATCCTCCTCCAGCCAATAATCCACTCTGGTATATATAGATCATTTTTCTCAAGGAGCTGTAAAAATACAGAAGTATGAGGTACTATTGATTATTTTAGTAAGTGTACCAGGCCTGTCATTTTATTCTGTTTTTATACCTCATCAGAATTTGAAACTATTTTTAGCTCCATATGAGCACAATTATATGCAATCTACAAGGAATATAGAAAGAATAATATTAGACAAATTCTTAGGGGCCATTATAGTTTCCTTGTCAGTAGGGCGCATTGCAAGCTTTTTATATAAGTCCTTTAAGAGTGCACTTTTTAGTATACTTTATCTTCTAATTTTCCCTTTATTTTGAAGGAAAAAAAAACCCCACACATCATTTTCATATATGTCTGTACCTACAAAACTGGAATTATGAGATTGTGAGGCAGCAGAAAGATAGAGAAAATGTCCTTAAGCCATATGTTCAAAAATCTGTTCTAGAGATGGAGGGACCAGAATAAATATTTTGGTGAAACCTCCAAATGTGGTTGCACACCAGAAATTTTCCAAAGCTTTTCATTTTTCTTGGTATGCTTTCTGCACATAGTTCTTAAGAAGTTGTTCTTCCCACTGCAAAATTACCTCTTTGGAATAAATTTTAGAATTAGTGTATATTCAGGCAGACTGCCTGTTCCTAATTCAGAACTTGGGATGAATAGTTTAGAATATTGAATATGACACTCTTTCCTGTCTTCGCCAAGAGAACTCATACTCTAAGGGCCTTGACCAGAAAAGTCAATCAGAATAAATAGAGTTGAAAAGAATGCCTTCTACTTGCTTGTATTTTGAAAGTGCATATTTAAAACAATAGGTGGTAGAGTTATTCTATGTTAGGAATCAGTGACTGCATTTCTCAGCAGTTTTTGTAATGGTGGATACTGAGCTTTAACTACCTTCTTAACCTTCACACACAGACAGTCAGGGTGTAAGGTACTAGTTGGCTGGGTAGAGCAGAAGGGCTGTAAAATTGTATTCTTTGATTTTTAAAATATTCTTACTTTGCCTTTTTACTCACCATTTTATCTTGCTGATGTTTTTCTGCTGTTTACAATGTTCTATGCGGTAGGAAATAAACCAGGGTTCTCAGAGGCCGAAAAGGGGGTTTTACAGCTTTTGCCTAGGTTTGCCTCACATTCTTTTTATTTATTTATTTTATATATTTTTCATTTTTGCACAATGTATGCATTTTCATCTTGGCCCAAAATAGATGACTGGATCAAGAAGATGTGGTACATATACACAGTGGAATATTACTCAGCAATCAAAAAAGATAAACTCATGCAATTTGCAGCAACATGGATGGAGCTGGAAGGGATCATGCTCAGCGAAATATGCCTCACATTCTTGGTCTTAATATTCAGAGAAGAGGGGTAATGCGAATTTCATAGCTGAGTCTTGAACAATTCTTAACGAAGCATTTTTAATTTCCTATAACTGAATATGATGTCCTAGTGGTTCACATTTTATGTTTGTCTGGGATTGAGGGGTTTCCTGGGTCATGGGACTTTGGGGCTAGAATTGGGACAACTGTGATAATTGGCCAGAATAATAACAGCATAATATTATCATAGGATTCTCCCCTCCTTTTTTCTGGTTGTGCCTCAGTACCATGTTTTATGATGCTGGAAATTTTTAGCATATATTATTTATTTTCCACTCAGGCATCTAGTGCTCTGAGAATCATTACACTTAACACTTGTTCACAGCAATTTCATCTTCCTTATATCCTTTGATTTTCACAATTCAGACAGACACCAAAGGCAGGTAGTAGCTTCACTTGATCAATAAGAAAACAGGAGCTCAGAGGGACTGCTGGTAAAATTGTGGGAAATTACATGTTAGACTTACATTAGGCTTGAACCTGGCTTTGACATTAAGGGCAGTAGTGATCATTCCAGTTCACAATGCTGAGTCTTCAACATTTTTGTTATCATGGACAGCTAGAGGATAGTTTTAGGATAAGAACCGAGTTATTCCTGGGATTGGTAAATTGGATAGTGGAAAACAACCTAAGGCAGATCTATTGAGCACCTCCTATATGTCCCAGATCTCCATATTTTGGGGGCTAATTCTGCTAGAAGATTTTAACTCTGTGAACTCTCAGACCTCTCAACTTGGGGGCCATTTTATCTGGGTGTATTAGAAAGGACACCCAAAAAGGTGGACATAAAACCAGAAAAGCAGCTTCCTTCAGAGAGAAATGGAAGGTCTAAATTCTTTGATAACGTGAGTTGAAAACTACAAATTTGGGCCACTTATTTCACCTAGAATGTAAGGTCTCAATTTCTAAGTGAACTGGATTTTGCATATTCTCCATAGAGTTAAACAGTTCTCTACTGAGAAGAAAATGGGTCTTCTTTTTTTTTCCATTATGTTTATTTATTTATTTATTTAAATTTTATTTTTATATTCCCCATACAATTACAACCCCCTTATTTTGACCCCAAGCCCTCCTTTCCCTGCCCCCACCCCCATAGAGTGTCTCTGGTTCATAGTTGTTTGTTGATTTTGATATTTTCTTTCTTATAGTTATTCTTTTTCCTGGTCCCTTATTTAAGTTTTCTAGATTCCTGCTATGAGTGAGACCATCCGGTATTTTTCTTTTTCTTTCTGGTTTATTTCGCTGAGCATGATCCCTTCCAGCACCATCCATGTTGCTGCAAATTGCATGTTTTTATCTTTTTTGAATGCTGAGTAATATTCCATGGTGTATATGCACCACATCTTCTTTTTTTTTTTAAATAATAAATTTTATTTTTATATTCCCCATACAATTGCAACCCCCCCATTCTGACCCCAATTCCTCCCCTCCCGCCCCCCACCCCCCAAAAAGTGTCTCTGGTTCATAGTTTTTTGTTGATTTTGATTTTCACTTTCTTATAGTTATTCATTTTCCTGGTCCCTTATTTAAGTTTTCTAGATTCCTGCTATGAGTGAGACCATCCGGTATTTTTCTTTTTCTTTCTGGCTTATTTCGCTGAGCATGATCCCTTCCAGCGCCATCCATGTTGCTGCAAATTGCATGTGTTTATCTTTTTTGAAGGCTGAGTAATATTCCATGGTATATTTGTACCACATCTTCTTGATCCAGTCATCTATTTTTGGGCATTTGGGCTGTTTCCAAAGCTTAGTTATTGTAAATAGTGCTGCTATAAACATAGGGGTGCAGGTGCTCTTTGGAATTGATGTTTCTGTGTCCTTTGGGTAAATACCTAGGAGTGGAATTGCTGGATCATATGGAAGCTCTATGTTTAGTAGGTCCAGAAATCTCCACACAGCTCTCCATAGTGGTTGGACCAGTTTGCACTCCCACCAACAGTGCAGAAGAGTTCCTTTTTCTCCACACCCTCGCCAACATTTGTTGTTGCTAGTTTTTTTTAATATGTGCCATTCTCACTGGTATAAGATGGTATCTCATGGTAGTTTTGATTTGCATTTCCCTGATTGCAAGTGATGTTGAACATTTTTTCATATGCCTGTTGGCCATTCGCATTTCCTCTTCAGAGAAGTTTCTTTTTAGCTCTTCTGCCCATTTTTTGACTGGATTATTTTCTTTGTTGTTGTTGAGTCTCATCAGCTCTTTGCAGATTTTTGTGATCAGTCCTTTATCATTAGTGTTGTGTGCAAAAATGTTCTCCCAGTTGGTGGGGTTTCTCTTTGTTTTTGTTATTGTCTCTTTTGCTGTGCAGAAGCTCTTTAATTTGATGTAGTCCCAGCTGTTTATCTTTGCCTTCACTATCACTGCTTTGGGTGATGTGTCTGTAAAGATGTCTTTGATGTGCAAATCATGTAGTGTTTCGCCTATATTTCCTTCTATGTATTTTATGGTTTCAGGTCTTATGTCTAGTTCTTTAATCCAATATGAGTTGGTTTTTGTGTATGGTGTGAGGTAATGGTCAAGCTTCATTCTTTTGCATGTAGCGACCCAGTTTTTCCAGCACCATTTATTGAACAAACTTTCTTTGCTCCAATGCATAGTCTTTGCTCCTTTGTCAAATATTAGTTGACTATAAATCTGTGGGTTTATTTCTGGATTTTCTATTCGATTCCATTGGTCTGTATGTCTGTTCTTGTTCCAATACCATGCAGTTTTGATGATTATGGCTTTGTAGTATAGTTTGAAGTCTGGGAGTGTGATGCCTCCATTCCCTTCTTTTTTTTTCAGGAGAGCTTTGGCTATTCGGGGTTTTTTGTGATTCCATATGAATTTCATCAATAATTGTTCTATTTCTTTGAAGAATGACATTGAAATTTTGATTGGAATAGCATTGAATCTGTATATTGCTTTTGGTAGGATGGCCATTTTAATAATGTTTATTCTCCCAATCCATGAGCAGGGGATGTCTTTCCATTTCTTTGTGTCTTCTTCTATTTCTTTTAACAGTGTTTTATAGTTTTCTTTGTATAGGTCCTTTACCTCTTTTGTTAGATTTATTCCCAAATATTTGATTTTTTTTGTTTCAATAATAAAAGGGATTTTTTTTTTTTGATTTCTTCATCTTCAGATTTATTGTTTGGTACCACATCTTCTTGATCCAGTCATCTATTTTTGGGCATTTGGGTTGTTTCCAAAGCTTAGCTATTGTAAATAGTGCTGCTATAAACACAGGGGTGCAGGTGCTCTTTGGAATTGATGTTTCTGTGTTCTTTGGGTAAATACCTAGGAGTGGAATTGCTGGATCATATGGAAGCTCTATGTTTAGTAGGTTAAGAAATCTCCACACAGCTCTCCATAGTGGTTGGACCAGTTTGCATGCCCACCAGCAGTGCAGGAGAGTTCCTTTTTCTCCACAACCTGGTCAACATTTGTCGTTGCTAGTTTTTTTAGTATGTGCCATTCTCACTGATGTAAGATGGTATCTCATGGTAGTTTTGATTTGCATTTCCCTGATTACAAGTGATGTTGAACATTTTTCATATGCCTGTTGGCCATTTGCATTTCCTCTTCAGAGAAGTTTCTTTTTAGCTCTTTGACAAAGGAGCAAAGAATATGCATTGGAGCAAAGAAAGTTTGTTCAATAAATGGTGCTGGAAAAACTGGGTCACTACATGCAAAAGAATGAAGCTTGACTACTACCTAACACTATGCACTAAAACCAACTCATATTGAATTAAAGAACTAGACATAAGACCTGAAACCATAAAATACATAGAAGGAAATATAGGCGAAACACTACATGATATGCACATCAAAGACATCTTTACAGACACATCACCCAAAGCAGTGATAGTGAAGGCAAAGATAAACAGCTGGGACTACATCAAATTAAAGAGCTTCTGCACAGCAAACGAGACAATAACCAAAACAAAGAGAAGCCCGACAGACTGGGAGAACATTTTTGCACACAACACTAATAATAAAGGACTGATCACAAAAATCTGCAAAGAGCTGATGAGACTCAACAACAACAAAGAAAATAATCCTGTCCTAAAATGGGCAGAAAATGGGTCTTTTAGCTTACTCCTTGTAATCTTTGTCACTCAATGAGAAAAGTTTATAATGAAGACATGTTGATCTGCAGCAGGATGGACAAACAAAAATGCTTGCTTAGTAACCAAGTGTAATGAATAAGATAAATGCTTAATAATTAAGAGGAAGAGAGGAAAGTGAGAGATTAAGGGTTTCTTCCTCCTTTCCTTCCAAAAATGAACAATGATGTCTAGTAACTGTGTTGCCCAAGGGCAAATTTGTATTCCCAATTTGTCAAGTGGTTGATGGTGGAACTTGCATTTCTCTAAACTTACTCCTGTGAGCCACTGAGCAGTAAAGAACAGCCAGAAAAAAAGAGCAGAGACCTCCTTATCTCCTCTGAAATCTCGTGTGCTTATCCTGTGTACTTTGGGTGAAGATGACATGACAGAGGGCTGCCATAGATAGAGTCCTAGATCTGAGGTGTGAAGATAGGAGCTTCAGGCCTCATTGTTCCTTTGCTTGGGGTGTCCTCAGGCAGGTCCTTTAAGCCCTCTGAGCTTTAGTTTCTTCATCAGTATAGTGGAAACTGAGTCACAATTTTAGATATAGAGATGGCAGAGGAGCCCATGAAATCAGCATGGGATTGAAAATGGAGCAATCTGATTGAAACTCCTATAGGGACCAATCAGGTTTATACTTAAACCGCTGCCAAAGGGGCTCCTGGTGTTCAGTTTTGAAGTCCAACTTCAGTATAGTTCAGGTTGGACACACAGGTAAGGTTAGACCAGCACCAGTCAAATAACTGGGATTGTAAACAGACCGATCTGATTGGAGCTCCCTTGTGTGTCAGTCAACTAAAAAAAGGACCGGGCCTCCTCTGGTGGCCCAGCGGTTGAGTGCTGGGCTTCAAGGCTGCCTGCAGCCTCTGCAGCGCCGGTTCGTTCCCCGGCCACTAGCAAGGGTCCCACGAAAAAGCAACAACAACAACAAAAAAAACCAACTAAAAAAGGACCAATCTGGTTTGAAAGGTGGGCACCCTGAAGAGTATATAAGCCAGGCTCCAGTCAGCTTCCAAGAAGGCAGTCAGGCAGACTCAGCCAGATTCTCTCCCAGGAAGATCTTTGTAGAGCTGTAACACTGGTTCTTTCCACTAACATATCTGGCGCCAACCTGTGGTGCTGTAGCCTTTGGTGCCAACTGGTCTGGTGTCTAGTGCTGCCAGACTGGTCTTCAGATTTCTGTTGCTGACTGCTGTGGTGCCACCTCTGGAGACACCTTCTCAGAGACCTTCCAGACCTTTGGCCTTCCAGACCTTCATGTCTAATCTTTATTTCAAATTGCCACCTGACCGCTGCTACTGTCTCCATGCCTGCCTCTAACTCTTTCCTCTCTGCCAACTTCTCTATCTCTCTCCCCTTTATAAATAAACCCTGCGATTGTTGAACCCTGAGCCTGAGTCGTGTCCTGCAATTGCGGTTGTAAGCGCATGGGTGAGAACCCACTCCAACCGTGATATTTTGTCTCTCTGAACTTGCACCGTTTCAGAGTCACTGGGTAGACAAAATGGAGTAATATATATGACAGTTCCTAAAACAATGCTCAATTCCTGATAAATCCATTATGGACCCTACAGATAATACTTCTGGTAAATGTTGTGTCATAAATATATGTATTTCAATGTCCATTAAAAACAGACATCTCAAGTCTGCTCCCAAGTTCGTGCCCCTCCTCTTGGGCCATTCTGCACTCAAATCTGTATTAAGCTGCCATGTCTAATCATTCAGGTCTCAGCTTCAATGTCACTTCAGTTAAAGATCTTTCCTGACCAGTCTATCTAAAGAAAAATATTCTGGCACAATTTTCTATTTTATTATCTTCATAGTACTGTTATCTGAAATTAATTATTTACTTGCTTATTTATTCTTTCCTGCCTCCATTAAAGTGCAGGTTCCTTGGGACGGGGCGATTTGCTTGTTTTGCTTGTTGCTAAGCAACTAGAACCTATAACAATACTGGCCAGTAACAGGAGAATGCAAGCCACATATATAACCTAAAGTTTTCTGGTAGTCACATTAAAAACAGTAAAAAAGATGAGTAAAATTAATTTTGATAATGCATTTTATTGAATTCAATATATCCCAAATATTATTTTCACATGTAGTCAATATAAAAATATGAGATATGTTGCACTTTTTCAAACTAAGTCTTTGTAATTATATGTATATTTGATTCTTACAGCACACTTAAGTGCTCAGTGACTTAGTCATTCTTGGAGCTATAACCCCATAATTTTGGGCATAAAATATAATTGAAAGAAGCTATCTCAAGATTACTTTTTTAAAAAATAGCAGTAGTCTACAATATGATAAAGCATATTGTAATGTGTAGCGATCATTGGAAAAATACAAGAGTTGTAGCTAAAAAACTACTAGAGGGGATTAAAAAATTAACATTGGCCTCGTGGCTGCAGTGTTGGACAGCATAGTCCTAGTTAACTAGCATACCCAGTTATCTAACATTTGCTGAAGTATATGTGAGGTTTTCCATCTTTGTGTGAATTGTCCCAAGTCCTTTGTTTTTAAGTCAAGTAACTTTATATTTTTTTCATCACTTAGATATTTATTAGGTTATTGTTCTTGACAAGCAATGAATTGTGAGGTCACACAGTGTTTATTGGGTCAATTATGCTATAATTTCTCGGATTTCTCTTCATTATATTTAGAAAATATTGTTATCAAGATACCATTGTTTTACATTCTTGCTAGTGTTTGGACAGTGTAGGATTTCACCCCTCAGGTGTAGTCACTGAAGCATCCCCATCTCTGAAGCCCATAGTCCTCCCGCATAGTCCATTGTACTCTTTCCCACTTCCCAGCCGCATTCTCAGCCCTTCTGCTCCTACCCTCCTCAAAGTCATAGATTTGTGGTCCACTTTCAGGGGTTGGTTTTAAAACTTGTCTTTATCTGACCATTTGTTTGATTTTTCTATTAAATCAAGTAGGTTTAGAACTAGAAATTTAGATGTCACTTACTCACTCTTTTACATTACAGATGAGGAAATTTTGACCAACATTGTCTCACTCAAGGTTACATAGAAGATGGCAGAGCCAGATCTGGACCTCATGTTGTCTTATTTTAAAGTGAATGCTCTTTTCAGATATTTATGCTCATCTAGAAGTTTAGAAAACTCTCTGTGATATATACTGCATCATTTTATTTCTGAACATACCAAATCATTATATACAATACTCTATGATATCAATGGGTATAATGCCCAGAGTTTGATACATACAAGTGATCGAATTTTAGGTACTATTATTACAAGAAGTTTCCATTCATACTTTGTTTAAATGAATCATTTAATCTAACTCACTTTGAAAATGTAAGAACTTTAGCTTAAAAAACAAAACTATTAATTTTCTTTCCAGGATTTTACATTCCAAGATGTTAAAAATTCAAATGTCACCCACACACCTGCAGAGCACGTGGCCATCTTAGTCACATTCTTTTCTCTCTTGTATAACCGGAAAGAAGGTGAGCAGCTGCGTGTGAGATGGCATAATATTGATTAACGGTGTCTACAGGAAATCAGCTCAAGACAATTAATTTTTACAGCAACAGCCCTATACTTTCAAGCATTCTATTAAAATCATGCAGTTAATTGATTCTGTTGGGAATTAGGAGCACAAACCAGTTAGCCCCCAAAAAGAAAGCAGGACACAACTTAGTTGCATAGTCATATTGACGTTTTACTTAATAATCGAGTGGGGAGGGGAAGTGTAGGGGGGAGCTGTGATCTGTCAACCCATTATAGATGAAAAATCATTGCCCATTTCCTTTTATTTTTAAGTCATGAACATTAGGAATTGTTCTAAAATAATGAGTTGTTTCTTCTGCCAGTTGAGACACAGTGCATACTTTGTCATTCTTCCACTTTTGAACCTCTTGGGGCAAATAAAAGAGTCTCTGTGCTGGTGTGTGCTTGCTGATTTAATTCTCTTTTGGTATCTATTTATGTCTCTAGAGCGCGTGGTGTCACTTCCACCCTCTCTCTGCAGTATCTGGGGAATCATGCTGTAGAGAAACTTCCACAGCCACTGTACACACCTTCACAGAAAGGATGAAATCAAATGTGGATCCTAGGAATTTGAATTTTCTTGGCTTAGGGAGAAAAATCATTTTTCTTTGTTTTAAGCCTTCGTTTTAATTGCTCCAGTGAATAAAGCCAGAGAAACAGAGGGTGATAGAGATAGAGATAGCTCTTAAAAATGATGGAAATGGATTAAAATCCTGGATTTTATTACCCTACTAAAAATTTCTTTGAGTTGGTTATTTCAGTTTAGTTGTTTTCGATGTCCAGCCTTAATATTCAATTTGAAAATTGTTAACTGTGTATTATCATTCATTGATTCCTTATTTGAAAGGTGGCCTCTGGTCTCAATGAAATAGGAATAGGGACTGAGAATGGATTAGAAATGTGTCTGAAGAGGAATCAACTTTGGACATAAGCAATTTGGACACCAGCTCATTCAGAGGTTATTCAGGGTGGAGTTAAGGCTTTAGGCCATGGAGACTAGTGGGAAGGGGCACTGTCCCTTGATAACAGTGATCTTGGGCAAGAAACCTGAATTCAGTTTCTTCATTTGTAAAATAGGGATCTTCTTAAACCATCTCTCAAATAGCTATGGGGAAGTTAAATGAGAAAATATATGTTGAACTTCTGGTATGTTATAAATATCCAAAAATTTTTTAATGATTATCATCATTATTGCAGTTATCCTTGAGTAAAAATGCCTTTATCCCAGAATAAAGCAACTGGTGTCTGTGCAGTGAGATAACTAGATTTTTGACATATTACTATGTATTGCAGACCATTTGCTGTATTTTCATTTTCTTAATTGAATTTATTTTTAGTACTCATATATCTGAGTTTTGGATGTCTATAATATTCGAAAATAATGAAGCCATCTTTTAAAATAATTTAAAATATGCCCTTTCACTGATGCCTTGGCTTTTCCATCCCTAAATTTCTGAAATTTTTAATACTATCGTGATTCCATGCCATCTAAGAATGACAGCCCTAATATAATTGCAATATAAGGGTCAAGGCAGAATGTCACACATTTGTTGTTGTCTGCAGGCTCAGTCTAAGATTCTATCAGCACAATACCATGACAACCAGTTAGAAAGAGAAAAATTTAGTTAATCAGGCAGTTGTTTTAGCTACATGAAGCCAAACAACTGGTTTCAATCTTATTTTCTTCTGCTTCATTGCATTGATGAGATTCAACCCATAGTTCTGACATCATATGTGTGACCTAAATCACATTCTTGTACATTCTGGAAATGGCTTTAATTGAGTATTTAATGGAGTATTTGCTCCATTTGAAAGGCCTTCCTTTGCACGTGTGTATGTGAGAAGAATTGTAATCCTGTGATTATGTGTGCTTGGAGAGGCTCTGCTTCACTGTTGGAGCTTTAAAGTTTTTTCCTGTGGTTGGATGGAGATGCGTGATTTTAGGTCAGGCTCCCAAGAGTAGTTTCACAGTGAAGAAAGCCTGTTTTTTTTAATTATTATGTTTATTGAGGTAACATTGTTTTATAACACTGTATATGTTTTAATGGTATAGGTTATATCTATAAATATATGTTATCACACCATGCTTCCCACCAAAGTCATAAAAATCTTACAAATGTAGTCCACTGGGCTCCCTCTCCCTTTGTTTCTGTCTCCTCACCCTCCCCTTCTGGTAGCCTCAGTTCAGCAGATTTCAAGGGTTTGTTTTAATTTGATTTGGTCTATTGCTTTGTTTTCTTTATATTCCACATATGGATAAAATCATCTGGTTTTTGTTTTTCTCCTTTTCTTCTTAATCCCTTTTAGTTTCATCCATGTAGTTGCAAATAGTAATATTTCATATTAAACAAAGGAGTGGAGTAGGAGTCCTTTAAGTGTATATACTGCCTGTTCTTTTCAATTGTTGTTGGGCATTTAGGTTGTCTCCATTGCTTGGCTGTTGTGAATAGGGCTAAAATGAAGATAGGCATGCATATATTCTTTGAATTAGTGTTTTTGTATCCTTCAGTTAGATACCTAGGAATGGAATTATTGGATCATATGGTATCTATTTTTAATAGTTTGAGGAACCTTGATACTTCTCCCATAAGGGCTGGAAGGAAATGGTACTATGTTGTTGCCTAGCACATTATAAATATGTAGTAAGCAGTGGTTATTTGTATTTTTTCTGTGCATATTCAGATTACCTGAGCATGTAAAACACACACATAAATCTAATTTTTCTATTAATGTCTCCTATTAATCAAGACCTTTAACAAGCCTTTCTGTTCAAGGAAAAATGAAAATTGATAAACAGTGTTTGGACATATCATTTTTGATTAACAAAAAATGCCCATCTACCCTTCTATGTTAAGAGACTTGTGTTCCAAGAACTCCATATGGATCTTCTGATCTTGTGTAAAAGAACAAAAAAGAAAAGCTCCTGGAGATAGGCTGAGGAATGACACTGCAGTTTTCTATCCCCACATCTCCAGGATTGGGTGGCAATGACAAATGGCAACTCAAAGCAGTTTTCCAAAGATTTCTTTAAAACAAGCCAAACAGTTCCTGTTTGATTTGGCTGTTTACTGTCATTCTTACATGAAAAGAAAGAAATGTTTGGCAAGAACAGACTTAAGAATACTACGAAAAGGGAGTTTCCAAGAGTCAGTGTGTCACTGGGCAGTCATTCAATCCACCGGGGAACATCATTTAAACTCAGCTTGAATAGTCCCATTTCTTTGCAGACTGCATCTCTGATAATAGCTATTTAGACTCACACATGAATTTCAGGTGCATTTGTATACTCTTATCTGTTTTTTAATTTTTTATTTTGAAATGATTTGAAATTTACAGAAAAGCTAAAAAATAATGTAGAGATTTTCCACTACCCTTTACATACAATAAACATGAAAAACTGCATTTTTATTAATTCAATGCCTTTTATGAAACTAACAGTATTATTGGTAATGAAATACTTCACCCTTTTCAAAATCCAATAAGCAGGTTTATAGAAAGCATTTTCTTCATGTTTACAAATGAGGAAACGGGATAGAGAAATTCGAACTAACCTGGGCTGAGTCAGAACTGAACTTGGTGTACTTGATTCCTGAGATTTTTTAATCAAAATGCATAATTTTTTATTGAAAGGTAAAATAAGCATTTAGAGTGAAAAAAATCACCATATATACTGTGTGAATCATTGTTTTTTGGACTGTTGGCAAGTTAAGAAAATGTGGCCTGTGTCCATATTCCCCTCCTTCATATTTAGTCCTTCTTTCCTCATCCAAATACCTCTAGAAACTATTTCCTGTTTCAAATACCACAACTGGAGTTCATATCTTCCCCTTCTCTACCTGTACTTTCATAAATTTTTTCACTCATCTCTATTGTTCTACATGTTGCCGGAGAAATCTTTCTAAACTATAGATCTAATCTTGACATTCTTCTGCTTGAACTCCTTAATGAGTTCTTTGTATATTGTCCATTCATACTATGCAAAGTATTTAGCATTCATCATCACCTTTAATCCATACAACTATATGGATTATGTTATTATCTTGATTTGATAGGTTCATGAACTGTCAGATCCATGAACTGTCATGACCACCAGTATTTGAACTTAGGACTCTGGAGAACATCAGGTTATCCGGTCTCTCCATTGCCTTTAAGGTAAAATCAGGATTTCTGAGTCAGTCAGCTAGGATTCTGGCTTGACTATATGTTATCTTTATATGAAGTTGGTTCCTTGAAACTGGTCTTTAGCTACACAAAACTTCTTGCCTTACTGTTTTTTTTTTTTTTTTTTCATACCACCATGCCTGCCCAAATACAGAACTCTGTCTGAAATGACATCCCTTGTCATCTCCATTTTACAAGGCTTAGTTCAAACTCATAGTGACAGATCCAGGCATTGGTGGTAGGAATGGTTCACCTGGGTGCTGGCAGAAGCCAATGCATTGTCTGCAGAGAGTTTAACACAAAGCAAAATTGACTAAAGGTCATCTGCTTTTTATTAATAACATGTGTCAGTAATTGTAAAGAATGTTAATGATGCTTCTCTATGGAGAACTGTTTTACAAATTTATCACCATTTTGCATTTTTCCCAACTTTATTGAGGTATAACTGACACATATCATTTGTTTAAGTTTAAGGTGTACAACATGTTGACTTGATACTTAAATATATTGCAATATGATTACTACTGTAGTGTTAGCTAACACCTCTTATCATTTCATATAGTTATATTTCTTTTTTGCGATTGAGAAAATTTAAGATCATTTAAGAACATTTACTGTCTAAGTAACTTTCAAGTGCACAGTAGAATATTGTCATCTGTTATCACAAAGCTATATATTAGATCCCCAGTACTTATTCACTTTATATGTCAAAGTTTGTACTCTGTCCAACATTTCCCCATTGTTTCCACCTCCCCTGCAGCTCCTGGTAACCACCACTTTTCTTCTGTTTCTGTGAGCTCGACTTTTTTTTTTTTTAAGATCTATCTATCTATCTATCTATCTATCTATCTATCTATCTATCTATCTATCTATCTATCTATCTATCTATTTATATAAGCACTGGGTACAGTCAGAAGCACGGGAGGGTAAGAGGATTCACCAGAGCCAGAGCGGGGAGCAGAACAGGCAGATTGACGAAATACACTGCTGAGGAGAGCAGCGGGCACTGCAGTTGAGGTCTGTTGCGCCATGTGGGACCCTCGCCGGTGGCCGGGGATTGAACGGGCGCTGCAGAGGCTGCGGGCAGCTTTGCAGCCCAGCACTCAACACCTGCACCACCAGGGGAGGCCCCCTGTGAGCTTGACTTTTATAGGTTGTTACATAAGTCATATCATATGGCATTTGTCTTCCTCTATTTGAATAATTTCATTTTGTGTAATGCCCCAAAGGCTATCTACATTGTCCCAAGTAGTGAGATTTCACTCTTTCCCATGTCTGAAGATGTTTCATTATATATGTCTACCATATAGTCTTTAACCAGTCATCTGTTGGTGACATTTAGGTTATCTCTGTATTGTGGCTGTTGTCAATAATGCTGCAGTGAACAAGGGGGTGCAGATATCTCTTTGACATCCTGGTTTCATTTCCTTTGATATACACCCAGAAGTAGAATTTCAACAGTGGTAGTAGTTGTTTTTAATTTTTTTATGAATTTCTATACCGCTGTCCATACTGTTTGCACCAATTTATATTTTCTTTAACAGTGTACAAGGACTTGCTTTTGTCTACATGTTCACCAACACTTGTCAATTTTTTGTGTTTTTGACAATAGCCATTTTAAAAGATATGAGGTAGTATCTCATGGTGGTTTTGATTTGCATTTCCCAATTGATCATTGAAGTTGAGTACGATGTTAGCTGTGCACTTGTTATATATTGCCTTTATGCGTTGAAGTATGTTCCTTCTGTACTCAATTTATTAAGTTTTCTTTGTTTCTCAGTATTTGGTATGGGTCTCTATAAGAACTACTATTTTTTCATGTTACAACTACTTCAGTATCTTTTCTTCACCCAGACCATAGGCTCCTTGAGGACAATGACAATATCTTAGACACCTTTTTATTCTCAGTGCTAAGCGCAAGGCACAGAGTAGGTGCTTATATGAATGAGTTAAAAAATCCCAGATTTAATCATCGCATATCTTTCTTTTTTTTTTTATTTATTTATTTATTTATTTATTTATTTTTTTTTTGATTTCTTTATTTTTTTTTTTATTTTTTTTTTTTAATAAATTTTATTGTTATATTCCCCATACAATTGCAGCCCCCCATTCTGACCCCAATCCCTCCCCTCCCGCCCCCGCCCCCCTAAGTGTCTCTGGTTCATAGTTTTTTGCTGATTTTGATTTTCACTTTCTTATAGTTATTTATTTTCCTGGTCCATTATTTAAGTTTTCTAGATTCCTGCTATGAGTGAGACCATCCGGTATTTTTCTTTTTCTTTTTGGCTTATTTCGCTGAGCATGATCCCTTCCAGCGCCATCCATGTTGCAGCAAATTGCATGTGTTTATCTTTTTTGAATGCTGAGTAATATTCCATGGTATATATGTACCACATCTTCTTGATCCAGTCATCTATTTTTGGGCATTTGGGTTGTTTCCAAAGCTTAGCTATTGTAAACAGTGCTGCTATAAACATAGGGGTGCAGGTGTTCTTTGGAATTGATGTTTCTGTGTCCTTTGGGTAAATACCTAGGAGTGGAATTGCTGGGTCATATGGAAGCTCTATGTTTAGTAGGTCCAGAAATCTCCACACAGCTTTCCACAGTGGTTGGACCAGTTTGCACTCCCACCAACAGTGCAGAAGAGTTCCTTTTTCTCCACACCCTCGCCAACATTTGTTGTTGCTAGTTTTTTTAATATGTGCCATTCTCACTGGTGTAAGATGGTATCTCATGGTAGTTTTGATTTGCATTTCCCTGATGACAAGTGATGTTGAACATTTTTTCATATGCCTGTTGGCCATTTGCATTTCCTCTTCAGAGAAGTTTCTTTTAAGCTCTTCTGCCCATTTTTTGACTGGATTATTTTCTTTGTTGTTGTTGAGTCTCATCAGCTCTTTGCAGATTTTTGTGATCAGTCCTTTATCATTAGTGTTGGGTGCAAAAATGTTCTCCCAGTTGGTGGGGTTTCTCTTTGTTTTTGTTATTGTCTCTTTTGCTGTGCAAAAGCTCTTTAATTTGATATAGTCCCAGCTGTTTATCTTTGCCTTCACTATCACTGCTTTGGGTGATGTGTCTGTAAAGATGTCTTTGATGTGCAAATCACGTAGTGTTTTGCCTATATTTCCTTCTATATATTTTATGGTTTCAGGTCTTATGTCTAGTTCTTTAATCCATTTTGAGTTGATTTTTGTGTATGGTGTGAGGTGGTGGTCAAGCTTCATTCTTTTGCATGTAGCGACCCAGTTTTCCCAGCACCATTTATTGAACAAACTTTCTTTGCTCCAATGCATAGTCTTTGCTCCTTTGTCAAAGATTAGTTGACCATAAATCTGTGGGTTTATTTCTGGATTTTCTATTCGATTCCATTGGTCTGTATGTCTGTTCTTGTTCCAATACCATGCAGTTTTGATGATTATGGCTTTGTAGTATAGTTTGAAGTCTGGGAGTCTGATGCCTCCATTCCCTTCTTTTTTTTTCAGGAGAGCTTTGGCTATTCGGGGTTTTTTGTGATTCCATATGAATTTCATCAATAATTTTTCTATTTCTTTGAAGAATGACATTGAAATTTTGATTGGAATAGCATTGAATCTGTATATTGCTTTTGGAAGGATGGCCATTTTAATAATGTTTATTCTTCCAATCCATGAGCAGGGGATGTCTCTCCATTTCTTTGTGTCTTCTTCTATTTCTTTTAACAGTGTTTTATAGTTTTCTTTGTATAGGTCCTTTACCTCTTTTGTTAGATTTATTCCCAAATATTTGATTTTTTTTGTTTCAATAACAAAAGGGATGGTCTTTTTGATTTCTTCTTCTTCAGATTTATTGTTTGTGTATAGGAAGGCTACTGACTTTTGCGTGTTGATTTTGTATCCTGCCACTTTACTGAACTGATTGATGAGTTGAATTAGCTTTTCTGTGGAGTTTTTGGGGTTCTCTATGTATAATATCATATCGTCTGCAAATAGTGATAGTTTGACTTCTTCTTTTCCTATTTGGATTCCTTGGATGTCTTTCTCTTGTCTTATTGCCCTGGCTAGGACTTCCAGTATTATATTGAAAAGCAATGGTGAGAGTGGACATCCTTGTCTTGTTCCAGATCTTAATGGAATTGCTTTCAGCTTTTCACCATTGAGAATGATACTGGCTGTTGGCTTGTCATAGATGGCCTTTATGATGTTGAGGTATGTTCCTTGTATCCCAAGAACTTCAAGGGCTTTTATCATGAATGGGTGTTGCACTTTGTCGAAAGCTTTCTCAGCATCTATTGATATTATCATATGGTTTTTATATTTCTTTTTGTTGATGTGTTGGATAACGTTGATTGATTTTCGGATGTTAAACCATCCTTGTGCCCCTGGAATGAATCCAACTTGGTCGTGCTGAATTATCTTATGGATACATTGTTGGATTCTGATAGCTAAAATTTTATTGAGGATTTTTGCATCAGTGTTCATTAGGGAGATTGGCCTGTAGTTTTCCTTTTTTGTGTTGTCCTTGTTTGGTTTTGGTATTAGTGTAATGTTGGCTTCATAGAACGTGTTTGGTATTGTCCCTTCCTTCTCAATTTTTTGGAAGAGTTTGTGAAGGATAGGCACTAATTCGTCTCTGAATGTTTGGTAGAATTCATTTGTAAATCCATCAGGTCCTGGGCTTTTGTTTTTGGGGAGGTTTTTGATTACCATTTCAATTTCGCTAATTGTAATTGGTCTGTTTAGGTGTTCTATTTCTTCTTTATCTAGCTTTGGGTGATTGTAGAGTTGTAGGAATTTGTCCATCTCCTCTAGATTGTTAAACTTGTTTCCATATAACTGTTCATAGTAGTTACTGATTATTCTTTTGATTTCTGCTGTGTCCGTTGTGATTTCTCCTCTTTCATTGATGATCCTGTTTATTTGTGCTTTCTCCCTTTTTTCCTTTGTGAGCCTGGCTAGGGGTTTGTCTATTTTATTGATTTTTTCAAAGAACCAGCTCTTGGTTTCATTGATCTTTTGGATTGTTTTTTTAGTTTCAATTTCATTTATTTCTGCTTTGGTTTTTATTATTTCTTTTCTTCTACTGGTTTTGGGGTTTTCTTGTTGTTCTTTTTCTAGATCTTTGAGCTTCGAGATTAGGTTGTTTCTTTGCGTTCTTTCTTGTTTCTTGATGTGAGCTTCTATTGCTATATATTTTCCTCTTATTACTGCTTTTGCTGCATCCCATACATTTAGGATATTGGTGTCCTCCTTGTCGTTCAATTCAAAAAATTTTTTAATTTCTTCTTTGATCTCCTCATTAGTCTAATGGTCTTCCAGTAGTGTGGTTTTTAATCTCCATGAGGTAGGAAAGTTCCTTGCCTTCTTTTTATGGTTTATTTCTAGTTTGATGCCTTCATGTTCAGAAAAGATGGTTGATATGATTTCAATCTTGGTGTATCTGTTGATGTTTGTCTTGTGCCCCAGTATGTGATCGATCCTGGAGAATGATCCATGTGCGCTTGAGAAAAATGTGTACTCCGTTTTTTTGGGTTTAGTGTTCTATAGATGTCTGTTAAGCCCAATTGCTCTAGGTCTTTATTTAGAGCTTTGGTTTCTTTACTTATTTTTTGTCTTGTTGATCTATCCATTGTTGATAGTGGTGTGTTGAAGTCTCCCACTACGTATGTGTTTTCTCTGATGTCTGTTTTCAGAGAGGACAACAGTTGTCTGATATATTTTGGTGCTCCTTCGTTTGGTGAGTATATGTTAATGAGTGTTATTTCTTCTTGAAGTATTGTCCCCTTGATCATAATGTAGTGACCATTGGGGTCTCTTTTTATCTTTTTGAGTTTGAAATCTGTTTTATCTGATATAAGTATAGCTGTTCCTGCTTTCTTTTTTGGTCCATTTGCTTGTAGGATTGTTTTCCATCCTTTAACTTTGAGCCTATTTTTATCTTTTGTAGCTAAATGTGTTTCCTGGAGACAGCAAAAGGTTGGGTTTTGTTTCTTAATCCAGGCTGCAACTCTGTGTCTTTTTATTGAAGAGTTTAGTCCATTTACATTTAGAGTTAATATTGATATGTTAACATCTGTATTTGCCATTGTGTTTGTCTTTCCTTTGATTTTATTTATTTATTCTTTTAATAACTTTTTTTTTTTTTTGGCCTTCTTTCATTGTTATTTGTCGCTCTGAGGTTCTGGCTTTAGGACTCCTTGTAGTATTTTTTGGAGTGGGGGTTTAGTTGCAATGAAATTCCGGAGTTTCTGTTTGTCTGGGAAGGTCCATATTCTTTCTTCAAAGAGGAAGGAGAGCTTTGCGGGATAGAGTATTCTTGGTTGGCATCTGTTTTCTTGGAGTCTGTTGACTATGTCCCTCCACTCTCTCCTTGCCCGTAGTGTTTCTTCGGAGAAGTCTGATGTCAGCCTGATTGGTTTTCCTTTGAATGTTATCTGTTTCTTCCCTCTTGCCAGCTTCATTATTTTTTCCTTGTCCTGGATTCTTGGGAGCTTTACTATTATGTGTCTTGCTGTATTTTTCCTTTCGTCGTGGAAGTTTGGTGTTCTTCTTGCTTCTTGTATATCAATTTTCAGCTCCTTCTTCACATTTGGGAAGTTCTCTTCAATTATCTCTTTGAATATTTTCTCTGTTCCTACATCTCTCTCCTCTCCTTCTGGTATTCCTATAACTCTTATATTTCCTTTCCTCATGGAGTCAGATAGTTCCCGAAGTCTTTCTTCGTTCTTTTTCCTTCGTACTTCTCTTTCCTTCTCTGTTTTGGTTCTTTTTATTTCTGTGTCTTCAAGATTACTTATTCGTTCTTCCATTTCATCTATTCTGCTTTCATTGCTTTTCCCAGAATTCTTTAGTTCTTCCATTAATTCTTTGATCTCCTGCATTTCTTTTACTTCCCTCTTTAGGGACTCAATTTCTTTCTTCTGACCATTGTTTTCCCTCTCTAGGGACTCAATTGCATTCTTCTGATCGTTGATTATTTTCCCTTATCTTTGTTTTCCTTTATGACTTCTGTCAGTTTTTTAATCACGGCAATTTTAAATTCTCTTTCTGGAAGGCTCAGAAATTCTTCCAAGTTATTGTCGTTGCAATCTGGGGGCTGGCTTTCTTTTTGTGGTGTGCTTTTTCTCTGGAGAGTTGCTAGGTTGCGTGTGGTTCTTCTCCTCCCTACTGTCTGTTTTCTAATTTGCCGTATGCGTTGGGACACTGTGTTGTTGGGACTTGCCGGCATCTTGGGTGGGCTTCTCTGTTCCCCTCTGGTTCTTCCAGGAGTCATCTGTCAGTTTCAAGCAGCCTTTACTGGAGAAAGGTCCCTGTTCTAAAATGCCGATGTGGGGACACACTCCCCTGTGCGCCTGGTCTGCCCTGGCGGTGGGTTCCTGCTCCCCTCTGGGCTTGGACTGCAGGCCAGAGGGGGTCTGGCGTGGGCGAACTTCCCCCGCTCACCTCTGGCTCCTGAGGAAGCCTTCTGCAGGTAGTCTTTACTGAAGAAATGTCCCTGTTCTAAAATGGTGATGTGGGACACACTCCCTGCGCTTCTGGTCTCAGGCACACTATTCTGCGCGCCTGGTCTGCCCCGGCTGTGGGTGCTCGCTCTCCCTGTGGGCTCAGACTACTTGTTCAGAAGGGGCCCGGTGTGGGCTAACTCCCCAGCTGGCCACTAGCTCCTTCAGTAGCCTGTGCTGGGGTCAAGTCCCTAGGTGGCACCAGAGATCTCTCCTAGAGCCCTTGGGGAGCTGATTTTCCACCCTGTGGGACAGGGAGCAGAGCGGGGATGGTAGGGTACACCTCAACGGCTTTGGGGTGCTGTGTCTGCCTTGTGCCCCACCGTCGTGGGGAACCCACGCCCCTAATTTCGTGCCCCGGGTCTTAGTTCCAAAGCCCTCAGTTCCAGGACGCGGGCTGTAGCCCAGATCAGTGGCGCGGGAATGGCGCCTTTTGAATCCCGCTCCCCTGCCTGGGCGCCTTGTTCCTGCTCACTCAGGGAGGGCCTCCGCCCGGGTCTCAGTTCCAAAGCCCTCAGTTCCAGGACGCGGGCTGTAGCCCAGATCAGTGGCGCGGGAATGGCGCCTTTTGAATCCCGCTCCCCTGCCTGGGCACCTTGTTCCTGCTCACTCAGGGAGGGCCTCCGCTGTCTCCCCGCAAGCCTAGGTCGCAGGCGCAGGGCCCTGGGCAGCTGCAATCCGAGCGCTGCTTTTGCGCAAGCTTACCGGGCGGCTGGGGCTGTGTGCTGGTGCTGGTCTCCTCCTGGTGGGCGGGGCTCTCTTTAATGGCGCCTGGAGCTCACCTCCGCAGCGGATCCTTCAGGGTTCGCCTCAGCTCCTGTTCACGGGGTGTGGTGGCTGAAATAGTTCCTTTCCACTCACAGTCCCGCTTGCTGTGTCCGTTTTTCTTGTTGGGCGTTTTGGTTTGTTGTTTCCCTCGTCTCTGCCGGTCGGAGAGTGCCGCCTCTGTGGGCGGGGGAGGGGAGCAGGGTTCTGCGCTTCCCTCCCTTCTCGTCCTCTTTTATGGCAACTTTCTTCTTCGGGCAGCTTGCTGGAGTCGTCCGTTTATCTTCCGTGTCCCAGTTCTCACTGGGACCTGCCGCTTTTCCTCCCTATTAACTTTTTTTAATGGGAGATCTTACTCGCAGCGTCTCCTCGCCGCCATCTCATCGCATATCTTTCGATGGAAGGAAGTACTTTCGATTAGCAATATATATGTGTACCTTTCTGATCTGAAGAAATTGTGTGAAGGAGAATCCAGTGTTTTGTATTTATATAATTGCATATTAAAGCCAATGATTAAAAGCTGTATGGAACAATTTTTAAAATAAAATCCAAATAATTTAAAGAATCTGAAAGCTTTTAGTTGAGTAGCATGCAAAAGACATACTGCGGGACTCCTGATAGAATTGTGATGATGAGCACCTGCTTTGGAGCTTAAGAGACCAGAGATAAGCCTTGGTTCTGCCTCTCATATCACAGACAGTGACTATGTGCAGTGTATTTATTATCTCTGAACCTTAATTTTCTCATTGATAAAATGAGTGCGTATAAATATAGAGGTTTTTTTTAGCTGTGTCTGGCACATAAAATTACCAGTGATTTTTAATTCTTTTGACCTAATTATGAATATTATAGAGATTTTATTTAGCATAACTAGTTTGTTTATTTACTTATTAAAGTAATTTTGGTTTATAACATTAATTAAACTCCAGGTGTACAGCCCTTTAAATAAACTTCCATATATACTACTTATGTTCATCATCAGAATTGTGGTTTCCACCCATTACCTTATTGTTGACTTCTTTTACCCAACTTACCCATGACACAGTTCATTTCAGAGAATATAAGCCAATTGATAAGTTTAGTTATTATATAAGCAATTTTCACTAGATCAAGGAGAAAAAGGCAACTTCATAGAGGCAAATTTTCTGTAAAATTTACCCTGATTTCAGCTCACTAAAGCCTAAACTTTGCAATTGATTGCCCTGCTAGGATATTGAAACCGAAGATAATAATTTCTTTTGTGACAAAGGTTTAAAACTCAAAAATCACAGACATCAAACATTTTGGTAGAAATCTTACCTTGTAATTGTGATGACCATAATAGAATTTCTATTATTTGAAGTGATTGGCACTGACAATAAATTTATCACTGAATTGAAAAGGGAGTCATGAAAAAAAATACCATGTTTTACATGTCTTTGTTGTTCGCTTATTTTCAAGAATTCAAGGCCTTGTCTTTGAGTGTAAGCATACTTATTGAGAGTGCTCAGTCATCTTTCTTGGATGAGCAGTGCCCACAATGCTCTGTCTTGTGTTTCAACTAGCTTCAACATACTAAAAGTAGAGGTAGAAGTTAAAGACAGTTGTGAAGCAGTCTGAAAGAATCTGTCTAGATCTTTATGAATATTTCTCTTTCACAAATATCTTACTCATACCTTCCTCAAGAATTTTCTTTCCAGACATGGCTTTATAAACATTTTTTTCTAAAGAATTCAACTAGGTTTTCATAGAAATTAAAAATTCTCTCTTCATACTCAGACTTAATCAGCTTATGCAATATTTAATTAAATTACATAATTGCAATGGTAAGAAAACTGGCATAAAGTGATCTGAGAAAAACATAACTGACTCATAGTAAATCTAAAACTTATGGGTGGGTGTTTAGAAAATAACCTACTAGTGGTAATTGTCCAAAGCAATGTAACTCAAATATCTAATAGGGGAAAGGAGTCCATGGTTCAGTCAGATAGGTTAAGTAGATAGGTCAAGAACATCATCTGGATTTAATCTTGAGAACTTAGCTCCTTTCTGTGGTCTGAATTTTGCTAATTAGAAATCCTGGATGATTTTGAGCTTTTGACCCTTACAGTGTTTTCAACTTTATAACCTTGTTGTTAGGTTATTGCAAGGCAATTCAATTTATGATGTTGCTAGGTGTTTCAATTTTAACTTTTTCTAACCCATTTCTCTTTTCATGGTCTTCACTAAAATATGTGGCCCACTAAAGTAGTAGTTAAAATTTTAAGTTTGTATGGGGAATATAATCAAGATGAAAATGCATACATTGTGCAAAAATAAAAAATGATGTAAAAATATATAAAATAAAATATGGTGCTTTAAAACCTGTTTAGTTTTGGGGTCTCCCTGGTAGTTCAGGGATTAAGCCTCAGAGCTATCAAGCTATGGCCAGTAACTGCAGGGCATGAGTTCAATCCCCAGCCAGGGAGCTGACCCGCATATGACACAGAAGACCTCCTGCCCACTGCTCTCCTCAGCAGTGTATTTCAATAGATCTGCCTGTTCTGCTACCCAGCCTGTCTCTGGTGAATCCTCTCACCTCCTCCGTACCTGCATCCTAGACCCCACCCAGTTCTTGTATGCATAAATAAAATAAATATTTATATTAAAAAACCTGTTTAGTTTTGAGAGAAACAAACCCAAAATTCCTTTAGATGAAGGGATTTAATTTGTAATCTATCAAAGCTACTAATAAATTAATCTGGTAATAGGCAAATTAGAGCATATAAAAATTTTCAAGTGTGAGATAAATGAAGGGACTGGATGGTCATATCCTGTAGAAATAATCTTTGCAAAATATTTTCTGAGGAAAAATACCGCAATGAGAAATTATCTCACAACTGTGAGAATGGCCCATATAAAAAAGATCACAAACAAGTGTTGATAAGAGAAAAACGAACACTTGTACACTCTTGGTAGGGAGGCAAACTGGGTAAACACCTGTGAAAAACAGTATGGGGGTTTCTTAAACTATTAAAAATAGACTACCATATGATACAACAATTTCACTGCTAGGTATCTACCTGGAGAATACAAAAAGTCTAATTTGAAGGGGTTTATGCACTCTTAATGTTCATTGCAGTGTTTTTTACAATAGCTAAGTTTGGAAACAAATTAAGTGCCCAAGAACAGATGAGTGGATAAGGAAGATGTGATATATATATATATATATGTGTGTGTATATATATATATATACATAATGAGATACTACTCAGCTATAAAAAATGAAATCTTGTCATTTTTGATGTCATGTATGAATTGGAGGGGATTATGCTAAGTGAAATAAATCAGAATGAGAAAGATAAATACCAGATGATTTCACTCATATGTGGAAGATAGAGAAATATAATAAAGGGTCAGATAAAACCAAATCAAAGCAAACCCTAGAAATATGGTTGTAGAATTGATGCTACCAGAATGGGGGAGGAGGACACAGCAGGAGGGGACCCAAAGGACTATGGTGAAGGATCATGGGTGCTTTGATGGTGGGTGTGGCATGGTAACAGACATTTGAAAATATGTGAATCTATACTTATAAATCATGTACAGTGTTGTAAACCAATATTATCTCAATAAAAATAATACAATAAAAAATACTGATAATGTCCTAATGTTTGACTGTATACTCATATCCTTAAATCCTTCCTGAACAGTCAAACTTTTATGAATACCTCCTGACACTTTTACCTAATTTGATGTTGAAAGTTTTAATGGAAACCACAGAAGATCAGAGAACTGCTATTTTGTCGATTCACATAAGAATGTGAATCTTATGTGATTCACTCTTTTAGCTTCCTATCAGTACAAATATTTTCTTAAATAGAAACAATTCAATATTCTTTGTCTAGGCTAACATCCATACTTCAAAGGAATATGAAACAAATGTGTTTGATATAGGAGACATAAAAAGAAGGTCTACATTTAAAAATCTTGATATAATTGATCTGATGAATTCTGGACTCCTGCTGATGTTGATGAGAATGAAGTGCATGTCAAGAGTCAGAGGTCACCTTTGAAGTATTAGAAATTGGAAATATCTTCCAAAGGATTCCCTAAACCTTGGTATGAGGATGCCCACTCTCTTCTTGAAGAGCCATTTGACTGGGATAGATTAAAACCCGGGGCTTCCCTGGTTGTGCAGAGATTAAAATCTCGGCACTATCAAGCTATTGCCAGCCACTGAGGCATGAGTTCAATCCCCGACCAGGGAACTAACCCACATGGAGCAGCAGATCTCTTCTGCCTCACCTGCTGCTCCTTTCAGCCATGTATTTTATAGATCTGCCCATTCTGCTCCCCATTCTGTCTCTGGTGAATCCTCTTACACCCCGCACCTCTGGCCTACACCCCAGTTCTTGTATGCATTAGTAAATAAATGAAATGAATCTTAAAAAAAATCTGTATGATTCCCCATAATGTGCTAGATTAGGTTGGTGTAAGTCTCCAGATTTTCTCTTTCATTCCAGTGTTTTAAAAACTGGGAAAGTTTTCAGTTCAAGAATGAAACATAGGATGACAGTAGGCATATACTGTTGCATGACAGCAGTTGGCTAGAGCTTCACAGCAGCTGCTCTTCCATAATTCCCTATACTTTCCTTCACTCCCATGCTTACATGTGGCCAGTCATTTCTGTTACTCCTGTAGGCAGGTGAATTCACACTCTGTCATGGATGTCAGCGATTTCTTGATGTGAGCTTTGTGTAGAGAGAAATATAAATCTAGAAGTGTTTTCTAGTGTAATAAATTGTTCCCTCTGCTGTTTGCATGAAATACTTTCAAGTTGTTGAGCTGTCCCTTAATTTACTGCAGATAACCAATTCAGAAGAAGGCTCCTCCCAAGACATTAAGAATCCCAGTTTAGCTAGATTTAAAATTTACAGTGTTCACGTGAATGCAGCAGCTCAAAAACACACTTTTAGATGAATACCTCCTCAACTCCAAGTCAGATTTGGTCAGCTTTTGGCTGCTTTATTCCTGGGCTTTCTGATTTCCAAGGTTTCATGTGACTTTTTGAATATGGTACAGAACAAAGTTTGTGGGGAAACCTGGAGTTTTCTCTCAGTTTTTTTTTTTTCTAATTTCCTGAAACACCTGAGCATGTTGTTCTTGACCAGTATCTTTGTTCCCAGGACTTGTTGATAGTGACCCTCTAGTAGCTAGTTGTAAACAATAGCAGCGTTGGAAATCATCCTGGAAGAACAGGGTATCTGAAGACAGATGGACCAAGTATGGTGGAGTATGTAGTAGAGAGGGTCAGATAGGGGTGCAACAAGAAAGATACAATTGAGGGCAACATCTAGCATAGAAGTGAAGCTAGAAACTAGCTTTTTATATCACTGTTTGGAAGATCACTTCCACTAAATAATAAATCTATGACTAGCCTTGATTCTAATAGTTATATGGAGACTTAAAAGGAAAAAAAATGTTTTCTCAGAAAATACACATGTATTTCCAGTTTCTTAGAACACTCCATACATAGTTAAGGTTTCATTTTTGGTCATTAGCAAATGCAAGGGTAAGCTGGCTAATGAGTCTTATGCTTGTGTGGCTTCTTCCCCCTTAACTTTTCTTTGTTTACAAGTCAGTGAGCTTGTCTGTGGGAGATGTTGGTCTTAGCAAGAGCATTTCTTCTCATGTGTTTATGGCTCTTTCCTTGGGAACTCCAGTTAGTTTATATGATGAAACTGCCTAAAAATAAATATGTGCTAGGAAGGCGTGGTGAAGTAGGTTGTGATTTGACTGGATAAAGCACAGATTATTTATCTAAAGAGTCAACTATTAAAATACTGATGTAAATAAAATATTTTCTAAATGTTACTGTTTGGCTTTTTCTTTCCCCACCCTGGGTAAGTGCGCGAACATACTTCTTTGACCTTGCTCCTAAAATATGGATTTTCATCTTTAAAGAATTTGGGTCAGGGGTTACAGATCATAGAATGTTTGAATTGGAAAGGATTTAGAAATATGCGAGTCCATTCCTTTTTTTTATGAGTGAAAAAAGTATTCCCAAATTTCTGGCATATCTAAATCTCTCTCTCTCTCTCTCTTTTCTTTAAAGATTTATTTATTTATTTATACAAGCACTGGGTATAGTCGGAAGTGCGGGAGGGTGAGAGAATTCACCAGAGACAGAGCGGGAGCAGAACAGGCAGACCAACGAAGTACACTGCTGAGGGGAGCAGTGGGTGCAGCAGGAGAGGTCTGCGCACCGTGTGGGACCCTCGCTGGCGGCCAGGGATCTAACTGGCGCTGCAGAGGCTGCGGGCAGCTTCTCAGCCTAGCGCTCAACCCCTGCGCCACTGGGGAGGGCCTAAATATATCTATTTTCTTTGAAAAACTTTTTTCTAGCTTTTCAAGATAGAGTTAGCTTGTAACACTGTAAATTTAAGTCACACATGTTAATTTGATACATTCATAAATAGCAAAATGATAACCACCTCCATCATCTCATATTGTTTTTTGTGGTGAAAACTTTTAAAACATTTAAAACATCTCTTAGCAACTTTCAAGTATTATTAAATTTATTTCTAAATAATCATATATGCTTTCACTGTTATTACCTGTCATATCTAAATAAGTCTTAATACATTGAAAATATTAGGTAATATGTTGGCTTGTTTTAATTACTTTTTTGGTGAATTTCTGGGGGCCCTCTTTGCTTCTACTCAGTCTGGATTAAAACTTTCTGGATCTGGGCACAGTGATCACCCCAGGACATCCTTTCTTTGCCATCTCAAGACTTGTTTTGCTTCTTTCTTTGTTGTATCCTCAGTTTCTTTATTTCTATAACCCTGTCTTATTTTATGCCTTCATTTTGGTGAAGAATATTTTTTAATTTTGTATATTCTGGAGAAGTGACCTTTGCAAGTAAATTTATCAAGGATTTGCATATTTAAAAAGTCTACTTCACAATTGATAATGTAGCAGGTAAGAAAATTGGAAACCATTAGCTAGTTGAAAATATTAGCTTCTAATATTGATTGGTGTGGGACTTTGATGACTCTTGATTCCTTTGTGATGACATTTTTTCATTTCAATAGTTTTTTATTGCTGATGTACTGATGGCAGGTCTTTGATCTTATTCATTGGGTGGGTTACTAGGTTAACGTATTAAATCTGGAAACTTTTATCTCTCAGTTTTATGAACTTGGCATACATTACTAATTCGATAATTAGCTTTCTAATTTTTTCTGTGCTCTTTCTGGAATTTTTGAACTGGTTATCTAATTTTCTGATTCTTTTCTATTTTTATGTCTTTGTCTTTTTATTTTCTGGGAATTTTTCTCAATTCTGTTAACCCCTCAGGTGATTTAAATTTTTTTTGCTAGCATAATTTCAATTTCCAAGTGCTCTTTTAAATAATCTTCATTTTTGGTGGCACCATTTCATAAATGAAATACCTATTTTTATCTCTGATGCTATAATACTAATTTTGCAAGATATCGCCTGATAATGTTTTTATAACTTTTCATCTTTGTCATTTTTGATGCATTTTTCCATTTTTCTTTCATATTAGAGAAATCCTTATGTTTCTTGTAGCCTTGATTTTTCTCTTAGTGAGGTCTGAGTAATTGTAAATTTTTTTAATTGAGGTAGCATTATATGTGATTCAGAGGTACAGGTTCACACTTAGTGAAGTGTATTTTACCACAACACCTACCACCAAAGCACCCATATAGTCCAGTGTACCCTTCCACACTTTGCTCCCCATTTTCCTTCTCCCCTCTGGTGGCCTCAGTTTTGCACTCAGATTTCTAGGGGTTGATTTTTTCTAACCCTTTGCTTGTTTCTCCATATTCCATATAAGAGTGAAATCAACTGGTGTTTGTCTTTCTCCTTCTGGTTTACTTCCCTTGGCATAATCCACTTGAAATTTGTGAGTATGAGTGAAAGTTGTGAATTTCTGGGCTTGTGGGTTTATTATTCATTATTATATTCATAGGTTTGGGGAGGGAATCAAAGTCCATGCATACATTCAATCCATAGTATTTAACTGAATCCTCCTGCTGCTGTGCTCTAACACTTGGTGCAGCATTGTTAGCACCTAATAAGGTTCTGCTGCTTGTCTTTCAATTTTTCTTCACCTTACCAAAATCCTAGCTCTCTCTACTTCATTAACTACCTGCGAACTTCCTTTCTGCTATATCCGTGTAATGTTCAGGAGACACTTGTTCAGTAGACCTGTTGAGAATTTAGAGAAAGACATTATGGAATAGAATAAAAAGTCAGGTTCATACTTGTCAACCTTTATCTAAGACTAGGACTTTAGGTTAGGACAAGATCAATAAATATTAGATATTTTCCACTTTGTTCAGGAAATATTTTTGGAGCTCCAATTATGTCCCTTTCACATAATTACCACTGGAAACAAAGTAAACAAGCATACAAAATAAAATAATATAATCTCTCCCACAAGGCTCATGTTAGCACTAATACTTTCTCCCTGAGATGAGACATTGGATTTATTACTACTCACTCCATGGTACAGGAACTCTGAGTTAACTTGTATAAGTCTCAAATTTGTTCAGGTCCTCAAAAATTTAAGACTAGATTATATTTTTCTTTTTGTCATTATAACATTGTGAAGGCATAAGCCTTATCTTGAATTTTTTGGTATTGTCTCAAACTATTTTGTATATATATAAGCTCTAACTGGCGGCTATGATTTATCAGTATTTATGGCTGATGATATGGACAAAATAAAATCTTGGTTAAATTTATTAGCTTTTTTAAAAACAATATGGCAACTATTTTATTTTTTTAAAATTTTAAACTTTTATTTCCTTGTGTCATTGTTCATCAATTTTTTAGCTTTTGACAGGAGAATAAATTCATTGCTTAAACTTGAGAGGCTGGGTGGGTGCAGACACAAAGATCGCCATGTGGTGAAGGATATTCTAAAGTAGGTCTAGGTTCAGAGACAAGGAGAGTGGTAGCACTTGTATTTTGTTTTACTGTTTCTCAGGTAAGCAGTCTTCATGGTTCTCCCATGAATACCATTACCTGGACTCATGAGGAAAGCAATGATTAGCTGGTGCAAAGTCAGGTGTTCTCTCATTCCTACTGCAAGATTGCCCCACAACTGGGTATTGTGTAATTGCATATCTGCTGGAACTAGATGCAGCAGGCACTGAATTTTCTCAGCATACTTCTGTTTTTGGATCTTCATTTTGCATATAGGAAGGGTATGTTAGCTTTTTCCCTAGAAAATGACTATTTGAATGAATGTCTATACACAATGCTAATTAAAATTATATAGATATAATTATTCACATGTCATTATTATACATGTGCATATTATACATAACTATACATATCATATATATATATATATATATATATTTGTGCAGTCAAGTCTCATTCATTCTAGCTATGTTCTGTCATGTCACTGAACCACTGCTACTAGGTAAGATACAGGGTTAGAATCCTGCTCACAACATTTTTGTCAACTGATCAGTATGTGACCTTGTTTTATGTGAATTTATTTAATATGTATTCTTCATCCATCAGCATTGGGTTCACAAACAACAACACTGTAACTCGTATATGAATGAAGCTTATCTAACATATATCCTTTCTTTGTAAGTGTAAAGTCAGGAATGGACACTGTGCAGGTTTTCTGATCCCATGCAGACCAGGTGAAGGAGGAGTCAGAGTCCTCAGTGGTTTTTTGCAGGTCTTTTATTGGGATTTAGCAGGTACATGGCAGGCAGCGGTGCTGGGGGGCCGGGAGGCTGTCAGTCCTCCCAGCCCCCAGCAAATCCTCACTCTCTCTGGGCTCTCTGGCGTTCTCTGCTTCTTTGCTTCTCTCTCGTCTTCTCTTTCGGCTTCTCTTTCAGCTTCTGCTGCTGCTGGCGTCCCCGTGATGCCGCCCTTAAAAGCACACTCTTAGCCCAGGTGAATCCCATCTACCTATGCGCACACCCTACTCCAGGTGCCTGCCATCAAACATGCATTCAGGACCGCAAGGATCTATCATCTATCCTGATGGCAGGAGGGCAGAAAAGCCTGACATTTTTCCTTACCCTACAGTAAGGCACATCAGTCTTCTTGTGTCAAGGAACGCTAGACAGCACTCCTACACTGTGTTTAGGGGCCATTTCATACAGCGAATAACCACCAAAATGTACAAAATGCAAAAGGAACATGCCACTAAGTAGACAGTGAAAAAAGGCACTTGTTTACAGTGTGATAGCAAACAAAAAGGCAAAGTATTGCCTGTTCACCTCAACTGGGAATGTCCCTGGGTGACTCAAATTTTTTACCTATTCTGATCATGTCTGTGAGTGTTGACAAAGCAAGATGGGTATTGATTTGGGGATAACAAATACATTTTAGCAGGTAGGCAAATTTGCAAATCCAGAATCTGCAAATAATAAGGATTAATGTGTGTGTGTATGTGTGTGTGCGTGTGTGTATATGTATGCTTGTGTGTGTGTGTTATGTGCAAATGATTAAAAAAATTGACTCCCCAAAGCTTAATGGCCTCTTCAACATCACATATGAAAATTGACAAGACTGCCTTGATCTTTTGCTGATTTGGGTGTGTGTGTGGGGGGCAGATCCTATGTCTATTAGTTACAGTAACTACTAATCAACACTGCATATGAGCCTTCAGTTGTTTTCCTTTCTCCTAGTTTCTTTAGGCTTTGTTTTGTGGAAGTGTCAGGTGAGTACACAGCAACCAGTATTCTGGGCTGATAATGGGCAAGCATTGTTGAAACAGCTGAAGCAAGCCTGGGGCCAAGATCTCATTCAAACTATTGAGAAGTACTTGAATTGCCAGAGCCGTCTGCCATTGAATTATTTAGTTATGCCACAGGTTTTGATCAGTTTTATTTCTTTGTCCTAGTACATGATATTTTAAAAATATATTCTTGTCACATGGCACAGTGACTCACTTGAATCTGTAAGGAAAGACCAAATAATATGTTACCAAGAGGGGGAAAAAGGCAGTATAGAGGAACATAGATATTTATATTTACCCATCCTGAGAATTAGTAAAACTGTGAAAGCTGTTGATATTTAGTAAATGAATTTGAACTGTATATAATAGAGCTTTCAGCAACAATGGACTTTATTTCAAACCCATTGACTTATTTATTTTTAGAACTGTTTCCTGGTGCACTTTATTGATACTGGGATTTTGGTATTTTATGATACGATGATGACCAGCAATAATGATATTGGGAGGATGAGAGGAGAGGATAACTAGAAAGTTCCTCAAAACCTTCTCTAGCTTAACTTCCACGAGTGAGAAAAGGGTGTTGGATGAAGCACCAGTTGAGAGCTAATCCTGGTTTTAGGAAGACTAATTGCATAGTCTTAAAACAGATGGTAGAGCAACCTTAATCCTAATAATGTTAGGATTAGTCAAGACTCTTTCAAATGGAAGAAACTTATTCAAATGTCTTCTTTATCCTCGCTGTGTTATAAAAAAAAAAAAGTACATGTTTAGATTGCACAACTTGATATTTTATTTATTTGTTTGTTTGTTTGTTTGTTTAAAAGAGCTGGGGTACAGGTCAGAGGCATGGGAGGGTGAGAGGATTCACCAGAGACAGAGTGGGAAGCAGAACAGGTAGACGACCGAAATACACTGCTGAGGGGAGCAGTGGGCGCGACAGGAGAGGTCTGCCGCACCATGTGGGACTCTCCCTGGCCGGCCGGGAATCGAACCCGTGCTGCTGAGGCTGTGGACAGCTTCACAGCACTGAGCTCCACCCGCTGCACCACAGGGGAGGCCCCATAACTTGATATTTTAAGGTGTACATGTGAAATATAATAAGTGTATATAAACACAAAATGTATATGTGTATATAGAGGAAAGAAAGAAGCAAAATATTAACATAAAGTGAGGAAAACAGTATTAGGGGAGGATGATAATATGGAGGGCCTTTTCTTTGTGGTTTTCAACCCCGGGTCAGAGTTAACTATAGAAATTTAAAAACAAGGGAAGGTACTGTGTCTTCTTTGACATTTTTGGAAGTGAAATCTCTAGCTGGGGCCCCCAGGCAAGCTTGAACCAGTGAGCAAACTCCACCTGGGACTTTGAAGTGCATGATATGTATAATTCTTTGAAGATTCATTAAAAGAGTGTTCTTTAATATGCGGCCTTTTATTTCTCTCACCAAACATTTGTGATACCAAATTAATACTTTGCTCTTTATGTGTTAAAGTATGTTTTATACTCAATAACATTTTCTTTTCTTTTATGTATGTCAAGGTTGTATGATTTGGGAATGGAAATAAGTTGGAGTTGAAATTTGAATTGTTTCCTTAAATCTCCAGTTGAAAAGAATTTATATAATAGCACAGTCCATTAATACCTCATTTATCAGGATGTCACTTAACCAGCCGCATCAACTATTCAGGGCTTATTTAAGAACCAGGAAAGAAACAGAACTGTGAGAAATTGTAAGTGTGCCTGTAGTGCTCAGTCACTCAGATTTTCAAGGCTGTTTTAAAATTCTCTCTCCTCTCTTTTTTCTTAAAATCTAGTCTATATGTCTTAGCGAATTAGAAATAAGAATCAGAAAAAGAGGGACTTGGGTGACTGAGAAAGATTATTACTGAAATGATCTCAAACAACTGAAAATGAAAAGGAGACTAAAAAACTATAAAAAACAAATTAAAATGCATGGTAATATTGGGATATTAAGAGTTCCACATCCATGCATGTTCCTAATTAGGGATGTGTGTTAAGAAGCACTCTGTTCAATGCTTTCTGTTTTAACGTATAAAAAAGAGGAGCCATATACTGATAATTTTTATATATATATGCACTTTTATAATTTATGTTATAATATAAAATTATAATTTATATATATATATATTCATATTATATTTAATTTACATATAAACCTGATAGATTTTTAAGAAGTTGGTACTTAATGGAATGAATTTGAGTTATTTGGAAAATTTATTCACTTGTAACATAGTCTCTAACTGTATTTGTTATGTATGACATTATGTAGTTTTATGATTTACTCTCCCTCTGCTATCTGGTATCAGAGTACATATATTAAAAATATATATTTATTTATTTTGTCAGTTCATGTTGTGTTCTAGAAAATCAGCAAATCAGGAATTGGCTTAATCACATTCTTATCAACTGTCATTACTTCTAATAGAATAGACTTAACATTTTGCCATGAAGGTTCTTTTGTGAGGCTGGCAACGTCTTCCTTCATGGGGTGAATCTGGGGTGCTGGGTGTAGAACACCATGAAGTTACTTGGGTTTCTAAAGTCATAGCTTGGTAGAGGTCACATCTTAGGGGTAGAGTCATATCTTAGGGGGCCCTGCCTATTTCTTACTTATTTGTTGGAGTCCCTTAATTCTCAGGGTTTGTTAAAAATGAAAGAAATACCTAGTAATAAGCCTGTGGTTATGAAAATAAACTTATAACTTAAAATTCTTTGCAGATCTCTTCAGTGATAAATACAAGCAGACATTCTATAGTTAGTGTATAATATTAAGATAGCTGTAGACTGTCTGACATTACAGTAAATGAAAGAGTCAAATTCCCTCCAGATTCTTATGTAGTGGCTTTTATATGTGCATTTAATTATAGACTCAAACCAGGTATGTTAACATTCAATGTTCTTGTTGGAGGGAAACTGTTCGTTGCTGGATCAGCTCATTAATCTATCTTTGTTTCCTAGTGAGATTGCAAGAATGGTGACTTGAGTAAATGTATATATTCTATGTGACTATTATTATTACAAATTAAAATAACTCCATTAAAGGAAGATCATTAGTTAAGTCATGGCTGAAACTCTGATTTGACATAGTGTTTGAAATTCACAATTTAAAATGTTTCTGCAAAGAAACGTTATCTTGAGTAATGGAAGGCAGTGGCATAGCTGATGCCTTTTCCTCCTGCTTCATATGGGGCTGGTCTTGTAGAGAGAAGGTGGAACATTCTTCATTAGCCTGAAATCAGTTCAATTCCAGGTTTGATCTTCTGCCCTCATGTGGGAAATTGAAAAACTTCATTCGATCTCAGGAGCAAAGACCTTTCTCAGAAATAGTTCACTCAGGATTGGGCTTCTTTTGAAAGACATTAATGGTTCAGGTCAAAAGCTTTCCAAAAATTAAGAGTGGAAGAAAACAGTCTGATTCTTTACAAATAGTCTTCAAAAAGCATTCATGCTTATCAAAAACATTTCTTCTGTGGTTGAACAGATTCTTCTGTGGTCAAGAATCTCAGATGTTCAGGATTTTGGTGATTACTATCTCCTTTGCTACCCACCCAGTTAGCCACATTACCCTTGACTATTCTTAGGCACATGAAAGAGTGAAGAAGTCTCACATACCAGCAGGTGCTCAAAGCCTGCTTGTGTTGCTCCCATCTTAAGCAGGAAATTTGATGCTTTGTTTGCTTCTTCAAAATGAGCAGCATTGAATCAGTTCTATAAATCAGGCAAATTCATAATTGAAGATTAATAGCTTTAATATTCAGATCAGATCCTTCAGCCTTCATGGCTTGTGTTTGGAATTTGGGACAATGAAATGGTGTCAAAGATTCACTCTGCAGGAAAAAAAAAATCCAAAATGGATGCTTCTAATTTAGAAAAAAGAAGCTTTTCTGGAAAAATGAGGAAGTGTTTGATTTTTCTAGCTTTTATCCTTTGCCACAGATATACTGCTGAGGCAGACGAAATGCTTTCTTCTGCAGGCACCAACATCACCCTTTAATGACAAGCCATTAACTTTAGTTAAAAAGTGATGTTTGGGCATGAATGCAGGAGATGGAGTGAGTATTGCTTGTAATCTCTTATAAAGAACCCAGGAACCAGACTTCAGAAGCAGTCAAAGGACAGCGAGGATAGTCAGAGTAGATCTTTTAGAATAGGGGGTCAGGAACTTTAACTGCTGCAGGGGCCTCAACTATACAGCAGAGGAGCATAGCTGGCCAGGAGAGGCACCTAAGCAGGTACCTCCCAAGCAGTGCAGATGTGAACTGTAGGTGACATATTGTGCCTGAAAGAACCAGGTGCTATTCAATTTCAGCCAATTTAGACCTCACAAAAATGTGAGGCACCATGATGTTCGATCTGGGAAATATTTCCAAAAAATGATAATGATTCAGATTTTATGTAAAACTTCCCCACATATAAATGCTTGTCCATATTTATAAGAACATTATATGGCCATTATGTGATCCAGGTTGGAATGAGGCCCAGCGACTGCCTTTTTGTACCCTCTGCTTTAGAATGTGAACATTCTCACAAAAAACAAAAAACAAACAAAAAACTTAATATGAACTTAGTTGTCACATGTTGTTCAAATAAGCAGACAAAAGCCAAAACTCATGAATGAACCACACACATACACACATGCACACACGCACATATTTTGGGAAAGGTTGCATTTCATAAGCATCATGCATGTTAGGAAAGAAATTGCCCCAAGACTCATGTGCACAGGACCTAGAACCAGAAATTGCAGTACTCCTCTCTCTATCCATTCTTTCTTAGGATACATGGTCTTGTGTTTCTTTCTTTTCAGGTATATCCCTCCACTTCTCCCTGCAGACCATTTTCTCTATTTCTGACGTAACTACTCCATATCACAATATGACTTTTTAGCCCCAGAACCTACCAATTACAACAGTTTCTGTGTCTCAATCTAGAAAAGTTGATTGTCTAAGATTAACCTATGACTTGGTTCATTTTGGATGAGGAGCCTTCGCTGGTCCAAACAGCAATGGCAGGGAAAGGATTGGGAGGTGGAGGCAGAATCAATCGTAATCTCAAAGATCCATGGGCAGATTAATAAAGACAAAAGGGGAATGTTAGGTCTAGAGGCAAACTGACAGACATTGAATGTGCCACACTTATTAATGATGACATTTTAGATTTAGATGTTGACAAACTTAAATTAAAAAGTAATATGCCATCATCAAAAAAAAGTTTGAGAAATTCTGCAAAGGTTAAAGAAACATAATGAAATCACCTTGTTACCCAGAATCAAATGCAAACATTTTGATATGCCGCTATACTTACTTCCAGTCTTTTTTCATCTATATATGTGTGTGTGTTTGTATGAGTGTGTGTATCCCAGATGCTGTATTTCATAAATAAAGGGAAATAAGCAGGTCGATTTCTCTAGTATTTGTGGGTTAAAATCAATTTTAATGAGATAAACAATTTTAAATAATACATTTTAAAATAGACTTAAGATATGCATGACCTTTGATCTAGTAATTTCTTATTTAAGAATTTACCCTGAAGAAGTTCTGAAAGATGTGTATACAAATGTAAATACAAAGATATTCACCAATGCATTATTGATTATAGTCAGACACTGGAAAGTAGAAATGTCCAACAATAAAAGATTGATTAAAAAAAGTGTAAAACAGGCACCAGATGGAATCTTTTCTGACCAATAAGCAATTTTTGGAGAAACTTATTAAGTGAAGAAAGTTTATAATAAATTGCTAAGCAGGTTATAAAACTACATGTGCTGTATGAGCACATTTTGATGTAAAATTATATGCATATTAAAAGTAATTGGAAGATGTTCACCAAAATGTTAATAATAGTTGTCTTCATTTTTATTGAGGCATAACTTACAATGTGAAATTTACCCATTGATAATGTATAGTCAACGATCCTAATAAGTTTATAGAGCTATGCACTCATTATGGCAATCTAGTTTTAGAATATTTCTGCAACTCCCAAAGTACCCCTTTGCCTATTTGCTATTAATTCTCACTCATGCCTTAGCCGTAGGCAACCACTACCACTTTCTCTATAAATCTGCCTTCTCTAGTACTTATTTTATGTAGATGGAATTAAGCAATTTGTGGTCTTTTATACCTGGCTTCATTTATTTTGTAGAACTTCCCCTTATGGATCTTATTATTAAGAAGATTCAGAAATACAACTTCACACCACAACAAATGTATATGCTACACCCACCAAAAGGGTATAGTGACCATTCAAATAAACAAATAAGCCAACTCAGTGAGTTTAAAAAAAATGAATTTGGTGGCATGGAACTGTGTGTAAACCAAGAGGAAAATTATGGGAAGAGAGATTTTAACAGTTTCCAACTTCAGTAAAAGGGAAGGTTGACATAGGACTTTGATCTGAACTTCTTTTAGGAAGCTGTCCCATTGTGAGAGAAAAAAAAACACCGAAAGTATATTCCTAATGACTTGCCTCACTAGTACATCTTACAGATCTGAAATGAATCTCTCTTTGGTAATTAATATCTTTCAAAGTTCTCATTATTGAATGTTGTCCCCATCTAAGTGCTAATTTTCTTTTCTATTCTGAAACTAAAATGTCGACATTATCCAAAATCAAGAAAATATTAAAAGGCATGAAGAAGAGGAAGAGTACCCAAGAAGAAAAAAATGCCTTATTGTTCTATAGGCTACCTTGTTGAACTTCAGGGTTTCCAGGGAGATTGACATGAATCCACATCCTTGGATATTTAATCTTTCCACTAGATCAGCATGGAATGAGACGTATATGTGTGTGTCTCATTTCTCTTGTAAATGCAGCTAACTGACAGTAACAACAGTAGTGGGAGCAACAGCAACTCTGACTGTAAGTTCTACAATATTGGTTTCTAATCAGGAGTTTACTTCATTTGTAATAAGGTCATTGTATTTTCAAAGTCTAAGCACTAAAATCCTTCCTGCATATTCTGATTCTGCAGGTTAGGTGAGAATACTTCCTCTCATTTCTTTCTGTCACTTTGTTATAATTTGGATATAGATTGTTCTATCAAACAGGTAAATAAGGGCCTCCCCTGTGGTGCAGAGGATTGAGCACAGCGCTGTGAAACTGTTCGCAGCCTCTGCTGTGCTGGTTCGATTTTGGGCTGGCCAGGGAGATACCCACATGGCATAGCAGACCTCTCCTGTCTTGACCGCTTCTCCCCTCAGCAGTGTCTTCAGTTCATCTGCCTGTTCTGTTCCCTGCTCTGTCTCTGGTGAATCCACTCATGCTCCCGCAAATCTGGCCTGTACTCCAGTTCTTGTATAAATAAATAAATCTTTTTTAAAAAAAACAGGTAAATAAGAAGGTTCAGATTAATTGAAAAATGACGCTGAAATGTTGAATGACCACCAAATAAATACAAAAGGACTGAGGTAGACTTTCAAATGGTTTGAGATTAAGGTAGATGGAAACTATTTTGTTTTTTACCATTGCATTTAAAATTAATGTATATTTTATTTAATGCTTATAGTTTAAAAATTGAAATAGTGTAGAAAAACACTTAGAAAAAAATGATTGTTAGCTTCTGGTAATTTTCTTACTCTAGGATCCTGCTTCTCAGAGTTATCTACTTATTGTTTTGCTTTATCTGTTCAGGTGTTTTTCTCCATTTCTTCATATAAAATGATCTTATTGTTGTTTTTAAATTTGTCTTTCTTTGTTTATAAGTACTCGTTTCTATTGCAAAATACAAGGATTAAGCTTAATACTTTTGGTCTTTGTATTTCTCTCTTCTCCTCCACCCAAAATCACTGATAGTTCTCTCACAGGTCCTTTTTGGCTACTCCCAACACTATTAAGCCACCATTTTTTGTTGCCTCATAATTGACAGTATTTACTGACTTCCTACTATGAAGATAATGAGATCAGTGCTCCTAGCTAGGCTTTCCTTCACCTCTACCCTACCTTCATTGCATTCCATCCTTGGTCAGTTACAACTTCTCTTTTACACTGGAAATGCTGACAATATACACATTTTGTTCAGTAATTATAGTATTTCACAATTTTTTACCAGTTGGTTCTAAAAACTTGAGAGTAAATAAAGACAATTTATATCATTTAGGGAAGGTAGAACAATATTTCCCATCTCAATATTTGTTCTGTTCTCTGAGAGATTTGCTCGATTTAATGTCACACTGTGTCTAATGATTTCTTTAAAGATGTATTTATTTATGCATACAAGAGCTGGGGTATAGGACAGAGATGCAGGGGGTGAGAGGATTTACCAGAGACAGAGTGGGGAACAGAACAGGCAGACTGACTGAAATACACTGCTGAGGGGAGCAGTGGGCGAGGCAGGAGAGGTCTGCTGTGCCATGTGTGTTGCTCTCTGACCGGCCAGGGATCGAACTTCATGTTGCAGAGACTGTGGATTGCTTCATAGAATGGTGCTTAACCCTTGTGCCACCAAGAAGGCCCATAATGATTTTTTAAAAATTGACAAATTGAATTTTCTTTTTCATTTAAATGAATTAATTTTTTACTGAGATTGCATTCATTTAAAACTCTGTATGATGAGGAGGTACAGTATACCACCTCTTTATTTATTTTTTTTTCTCATTCTCTAACAGTTCTTGTTATTTTTTTAATTTTTTAAATACATTTTATTTTTATATTTCCCATACAATTGCAACCCCCTTATTTTGACCCCAATCCTTCCCCTCCTTGCTCCCCACCCCCCATAGAGTGTCTCTTGTTCATAGTTGTTTGTTGATTTTGATTTTCACTTTCTTATAGTTATTCATTTTCCTGGTCCCTTATTTAAGTTTTCTAGATTCCTGCTATGAGTGAGACCATCCGGTATTTTTCTTTTTCTTTCTGGCTTATTTCGCTGAGCATGATCCCTTCCAGCGCCATCCATGTTGCTGCAAATTGCATGTGTTTATCTTTTTTGAAGGCTGAGTAATATTCCATGGTGTATATGTACCACATCTTCTTGATCCAGTCATCTATTTTTGGGCATTTGGGTTGTTTCCAAAGCTTAGCTATTGTAAACAGTGCTGCTATAAACATAGGGGTGCAGGAGCTTTTTGAAATGGATGTTTCTGTGTCCTTTGGGTAAATACCTAGGAGTGGAATTGCTGGATCATATGGAAGCTCTATGTTTAGTAGGTCCAGAAATCACACAGCTTTCCATAGTGTTTGGACCAGTTTGCACTCCCACCAACAGTGCAGGAGAGTTCCTTTTTCTCCACAACCTCACCAACATTTGTTGTTGCTAGTTTTATTAATATGTGCCATTCTCACTGGTGTAAGATGGTATCTCATGGTAGTTTTGATTTGCATTTCCCTGATTACAGGTGATGTTGAACATTTTTTGGTATGCCTGTTGGCCATTTGCATTTCCTCTTCAGAGAAGTTTCTTTTTAGCTCTTCTGCCCATTTTTTGATAGGATTATTTTCTGTTGTTGAGTCTCATCAGCTCTTTGAAGATTTTTGTGATCAGTCCTTTATCATTAGTGTTGTGTGCAAAAATTTTCTCCCAGTCGGTGGGGTTTCTCTTTGTTTTGGTTATTGTCTCTTTTGCTGTGCAGAAGCTCTTTAATTTGATGTAGTCCCTGCTGTTTATCTTTGCCTTCACTATCACTGCTTTGGGTGATGTGTCTGTAAAGATGTCTTTGATGTGCATATCACGTAGTGTTTCACCTATATTTCCTTCTATGTATTTTATGGTTTCAGGTCTTATGTCTAGTTCTTTAATCCATTTTGAGTTGATTTTTGTGTATGGTGTGAGGTAATGGTCAAGCTTCATTCTTTTGCATGTAGCGACCCAATTTTCCCAGCACCATTTATTGAACAAACTTTCTTTGCTCCAATGCATAGTCTTTGCTCCTTTGTCAAAGATTAGTTGACCATAAATCTGTGGATTTATTTCTGCATTTTCTATTTGATTCCATTGGTCTGTGTGTCTGTTCTTATTCCAATACCATGCAGTTTTGATGATTATGGCTTTGTAGTATAGTTTGAAGTCTGGGAGTGTGATGTCTCCATTCCCTTCTTTTTTTTTTTTTCAGGAGAGCTTTGGCTATTTGGGGATTTTTGGTGATTCCATAAGAATTTCATCAATAATTGTTCTATTTCTTTGAAGAATGACATTGAAATTTTTATTGGAATAGCACTGAATCTGTATATTGCTTTTGGTAGGATGGCCATTTTAATAATGTTAATTCTTCCAATCCATGAGCAGGGGATGTCTTTCCATTTCTTTGTGTCTTCTTCTATTTCTTTTAACAGTGTTTTATAGTTTTCTTTGTATAGATCCTTTACCTCTTTTGTTAGATTTATTCCCAAGTATTTGATTTTTTTTGTTTAGATAATAAAAGGTATTTTTTTAAAATTTTTTCTTCTTCTGATTTATTGTTTGTGTATAGGAAGGCTACTGACTTTTGCATGTTGATTTTGTATACTGCCACTTTACTGAACTGACTGATGAGTTGAATTAGTTTTTCTGTGGAGTTTTTGGGGTTCTCTATGTATATTATCATATCATCTGCAAATAGTGATAGTTTGACTTCTTCTTTTCCTATTTGGATTCCTTGTATGTCTTTCTCTTGTCTTATTGCTCTGGCTAGGACTTCCAGTATTATATTGAAAAGCAGTGGTGAGGGTGGACATCCTTGTCTTGTTCCAGATCTTAATGGAAATGCTTTCAGCTTTTCACTATTGAGAATGATACTGGCTGTTGGCTTGTCATATATGGCCTTTATGATGTTGAGGTATGTTCCTTGTATCCCAAGAATTTCAAAGGCTTTTATCATGAATGGGTGTTGCACTTTGTCGAACGCTTTCTCAGCATCTATTGATATTATCATATGGTTTTTATATTTCTTTTGGTTGATGTGTTGGATAACGTTGATTGATTTTCGGATGTTGAACCATCCTTGTGTCCCTGGAATGAATCCTACTTGGTCGTGGTGAATTATCTTATGGATACATTGCTGGATTCTGATAGCTAAAATTTTATTGAGGATTTTTGCATCGGTGTTCATTAGGGAGATTGGCCTGTAGTTTTCTTTTTTTTGTGTTGTCCTTGTTCGGTTTTGCTATTATTGTAATGTTGGCTTCATAGAACGTGTTTGGTATTATCCCTTCCTTCTCAATTTTTTGGAAGAGTTTGTGAAGGATAGGCACTAATTCGTCTCTGAATGTTTGGTAGAATTCATTTGTAAATCCATCAGGTCCTGGGCTTTTGTTTTGGGGGAGGTTTTTGATTACCATTTCAATTTCACTGCTTGTAATTGGTCTATTTAGGTGTTCTATTTCTTCTTTATCTAGCTTTGGGTGATTGTAGAGTTATAGGAATTTGTCCATCTCCTCTGGATTGTTGAACTTGTTTCCATATAACTGTTCACGTAGCTACTGATTATTCTTTTGATTTCTGCTGTGTCCGTTGTGATTTCTCCTCTTTCATTTATGATCCTGTTTATTTGTGTTTTCTCCCTTTTTTCCTTTGTGAGCCTGGCTAGGGGTTTGTCTATTTTATTTATTTTTTCAAAGAAGCAGCTCTTGGTTTCATTGATATTTTGGATTTTTTTTTTTAGTTTCAATTTCATTTATTTCTGCTTTGGTTTTTATTATTTCTTTTCGTCTACTGGTTTTTTTTTTTGTTGTTTTTTTTCTAGATCTTTGAGCTTTGAGGTTAGGTTGTTTCTTTGAGACCTTTCTTGTTTCTTGATGTGAGCCTCTATTGCTATATATTTTCCTCTTATTACTGCTTGTGCTGCATCCCATGCATTTAGGAAATTGGTGTCCTCCTTGTCATTCAATTCAAAGATTTTTTTAATTTCTTCTTTGATCTCCTCGTTAGTCCAGTGGTCTTCTAGTAGTGTGGGTTTCAATCTCCATGAGGTAGGAGAACTCCTTGCCTTCTTTTTATGGTTTATTTCTAGTTTGATGCCTTCATGGTCAGAAAAGATGGTTGGTATGATTTCAATCTTGGTGTATTTGTTGATGTTTGTCTTGTGTCCCAGTATGTGATCAATCCTGAAGAATGAGCCGTGTGCACTTGAGAAAAATGTGTACTCAGATTTTTTTGGGTTTAGTGTTCTATAGATGTCTGTTAAGCCCAAATGCTCTAGATCCTTATGTAGAGTTTTAGTGTCTTTACTTATTTTTTGTCTTGTTGCTCTATCCATTGTTGATAGTGGTGTGTTGAAGTCTCCCACTACGTATGTATTTTCTCTGATGTCTGTTTTCAAAGATGACAATAGTTGTCTGATATATTTTGGTGCTTCTTCGTTTGATGAATATATGTTAATGAGTGTTATTTCTTCTTGAAATATTGTCCCCTTGATCATAATGTAGTGACCGTTGGGGTCTCTTTTTACCTTTTTGAGTTTGAAGTCTGTTTTATCTGATATGAGTATAGCTGTTCCTGCTTTCTTTTTTGGTCCATTTGCTTGTAGGATTGTTTTCCATCCTTTAACTTTGAGTCTATTTTTTATCTTTTGTAGCTAAATGTGTTTCCTGGAGACAGCAAAAAGTTGGGTTTTGTTTCTTAATCCAGCCTGTGACTCTGTGTCTTTTTATTGAAGTGTTTAGTCCATTTACATTTAGAGTTAATATTGATATGTTAGCATCTGTATTTGCCATTGTGTTTGTCTTTCCTTTGATTTTATTTATTTATTCTTTTAATAATATTTTTTGGCCTTCTTTTGTTGTTATCTGTCCCTCTGAGGTTCTGGCTTTAGGACTCCTTGTAGTATTTTTTGGAGTGGTGGTATAGTCGTAATGAAATTCCAGAGTTTCTGTTTGTCAGGGAAGGTCCTTATCCTTTCTTCATAGAGGAAGGAGAGCTTTGCAGGATAGAGTATTCTTGGTTGGCATCTGTTTTCTTGGAGTCTGTTGACTATATCCCTACACTCTCTCCTTGCCCGTAGTGTTTCTTCGGAGAAGTCTGATATCAGTCTGATTGGTTTTCCTTTGAATGTTATCTGTTTCTTCCCTCTTGTCAGCTTCATTATTTTTTCCTTGTCTTGGATTCTTGGGAGCTTTACTATTATGTGTCTTGCTGTATTTTTCCTTTTGTCATGGAAGTTTGGTGTTCTTCTTGCTTCTTTTTTTTTTTTTAAAGATTTATTTTATTTATTTATACAAGCACTGGGTGCAGTCAGAAGCGCGGGAGGGTGAGAGAATTCACCAGAGCCAGAGCGGGGAGCAGAGCAGGCAGAAGGACCGAAGTACACTGCTAAGGGGAGCAGCGGGCGGCAGGAGAGGTCTGCGCGCCATGTGGGACCCTCCTCCGGTGGCCGGGGAGCAGCCGGGGATCGAACCGGCGCTGCAGAGGCAGCGGGCAGCTTCGCACCCAGCGCTCAACCGCTGCGCCACCGGGGAGGCCCTCTTCTTGCTTCTTGTATATCAATTTTCAGCTCCTCTTCACGTTTGGGAAGTTCTCTTCAATTATTTCCTTGAATATTTTCTCTGTTCCTACATCTCTCTCCTCTCCTTCTGAGATTCCCATAACTCTTATATTTCCTTTCCTCATGGAGTCAGATAATTCCTTAAGTCTTTCTTTGGTCTTTTTCCTTCGTACTTCTCTTTCCTTTTCTGTTTTAGTTCTTTTTATTTCTGTGTCTTCAAGAGTACTTATTTGTTCTTCCATTTCATCTATTCTGCTTTCATTGCTTTTCCCAGAGTTCTTTAGCTCCTCCATTAATTCTTTGATCTCCTGCATTTCTTTTACTTCCCTCTTTAGGGACTCAATTTCATTCTTCTGATCGTTAATTATTTTTCCCTTATCATTGTTTTCCTTTATGACTTCTGTCAGTTTTCTTATCACGGCAATTTTAAATTCTTTTTCTGGAAGGCTCAGAAGTTCTTTCAAGTTACTGTCGTTGCAATCTGCTAGGTGGTCTTCTTTTTGTGGTGTGCTTTTTTCCTGAGGAGTTGCTGGGTTGCATGTGGTTTTTCTACTCCCTACTGCCTGTTATCTAATTTGCCATATGCATTGGATACTGTGTTGCTGGTACTGGCTGGCATCTTGGGCGAACTTCCCAGCTCACCTCTGGCTCCCCTGGGAACCTTCTGCCGGTTTCAAGCAGTCTTTACTGAAGAAAGGTCCCTGTTCTAAAATGCCGATGTGGGGACGCACTCCCCTGTGCGCCCGGTCTGCCCCAGTGGTGGGTGCCGCTCCCCTCTGGGCTCGGACTGCAGGCCAGAAGGGGCCCGGCATGGGCTAGCCTCCCAGCTCACCTCTGGCTCCTCCGGGAGCCTTCTGATGATTTCAAGCAGTCTCTACTGAAGAAAGGTCCCTGTTCTAAAATGCTGATGTGGGGGTCGTGCTCCCCTGTGCACCCAGTCTGCCCCAGTGATGGGTGCTCGCTCCCCTCTGGGCTAGTATATCACCTCTTTAGATAGAGCTTACCACGCCACACCAACACCAATAGTACTCTCCTACAATCCGCTGGGTCCTCTTCACACTTTGCCCAACAACTTTTGAATTTCTAAGAGTTTTTTTGTGTGTTTGCACTTTTTAATAACATCCTTTCAGAAAAAAAATTATGGTTGCAATATCTTCTCAATATCCTCTGTGAAGATCAATTAGAATTGTTCTCTCTCTCTTTTCCTCTCTCATCTCTCATCGTCTTTCTCCCCACAAATTATCCCCATATCATCCACACTCATTTTTGTCTGTTCTCTTTATTTTGGATGTTTCAGCTTTTCTCAAATGCCATCGTTGCTGGCACTAAAAAAATTTACGGTAAGCTTCCTATATGTGGATGGAACTTTGAAGGGGAAAGAATCAATTATGGAGAGAGGCTTCAAAACTAAGATTATACATTGGGACTCCTTAATGCCAGAATGATAAGGAATTATTTATAGAGATGCTAATTCCTTCAATTACTACCCTGTTACTATTGAGATAATCTGCTTACTTCTCCCTCCCTCCCCAGTTGTTCCTTCCCCTTGGGAGATAAATACCTCACTTTATTTATTTATTTATTTATTCATTTATTTTTTTTTTAAGGTTTATTTATGCATACAAGAACTGGGGTATAGGCCAGGGTTGCGGGGTAGAGGGAATGAGATGTGGGTTGCTCCCTAGATGGCCAGGGATCAAACTCCTGCTGCAGAGGCTGCTGATAACTTCATAGTGCTGTGCTTAACCCCTTGCACCACCAGGGAACCTAAATACCTCACTTTAGAGTTTTCTACATGGGGGAAGGTGATAGAGTGTTGATTGTTACATCTATAGACTGTTGATCAATCTTTTCAAGCTTATTCTTTGAATCTGTCCTCCATCATACCTTGTATTTCTGAATCTTCCAGAGCAAACATGTTTTTTACAGATTGCAGTCTACTTCATTAGTATTCTTGGTTGTGGTTTTCTCCATCTTTTGATATCAGTCTTTAGATTCATTCATCTGTTTTTTGTCTTAGAGAAATTTTATTTAATCTGCTCACTGGTGATTCCACTCTATTTCCTTTGTTGTTGTGGGAATTATATCTATCTGTTCTTTTGATGTCAGTGTGATCATGTCTCAAAAGGGAGAAGAGATAAATCCAGATGCCATATTGAAATGTAAGCTACCTCTGTATTTTTAACTAAGACATTTTTCTGGGTTCTAAGTTCAGAAAGAACAGAGGCTCTCCATATCCTAGCAAAATGAACATAAAAGAAGCATTAATAGATTATATAGGTATCATATAGCATCAGGCTTCCAAGTATTGCCCCAGAAGAGAAAAGGAGGATATAATTTTTGATTGAGTGAGAGAAAAGATGTGTTGAATGTGAAAGGTTGAGATTGTGATTTAGAAATTCACAGTCATGAATTCTGTCCAGCTGATGCTTTCTGAGAAGCAATAGCAGACAATTGTGATGTATGCTGTACAGCAAAAATAGGCTGTATGTTTTGTGCACCTATATCCACAGATGGAGAGATATTTTTATAACAAATTCAGCTGTTTATAATAGATTGATAAGACCAAGGAAAAACCACTAGCATATGCTAAGGCCTCAAAATGTTAGAACATCAGAGTTGCCTATAAAAGAATTAGGGGTTCAGAAATGTGCACAACTGACATAATGCATATTCCAGTAACTCTTTAACAGTGAATACTCCATATTGAAATAAAATAGTTTCTTCTAGAATGTAGGTTGCTAAAATTTACGAAAGACAGACAATATTGGCTTGCTTTTGAAAAGGTGTGTTTCGAAAGAACAAACTGGCACTTCTTCAGCTTAATTCTACTCTTATTTCTACAGGACACTTACTAAGATCAGCTATCATTTTCTGACTGTCTACTTTATGCCAGCACTGGATGAGAGAATTTACATCTATTTCTAAGTATCTAGTATAACATATGCCTTTATGACATACTTTAATATGTCAGAAAATATTAACACTATATGTCTTTATTTATAGACTCCATTGTAAATCCAATTAACAATCTCATTCTTTCAGATATATCACCTACTTTCAATGATCAATCTCTTGTAGAGCAATATCTAATTGTTTGCATGAAATGAAGGTTTATGAAGTACAAAATTTAGTGAAATGTCTGCTCTTATGAGGTCTCATATGTGCATGGAATTTTTACTCAGAATTTTGTACACTGTTTAACTTTCAAAATAGCATAAGTGTAGGAATTATAAGATTGAATTAAAACTTAAGTAGCTAATAAATCCACAGAAATCATGTTATTCTAAAAGCAGTCTCTCCTTTACATTTTTCAGTGCTGATACTAGATTTGATAGGCACAGCTTTCATCCGATATATGTTCACTGGCATATTTGTCATATGATCTCCAACTAAACTCTGGAAACAGTGAAATATACATCCAGGTTTGTTCAGATTTACAATCTCCCCAAACCAAAGCCCTATAAAACATATATAATTTTGCTTGTTTTGCAGGGGATTGGGGACAGAAGCCCAGAAGGAGTCACTTTGCCAAGGACATCAATGCTAGTTCAGTGATGGAGTCAGGCTCCTAACTAGATACGGAGCTACACAGCTAGCTCCTTTTACTTCCCTACCTGAATTCTCCAGATAAGGGCTTGTCTGAAGCCTTTTACCTCTTTGACAGGTCCCACACAGTTTTTAACAAAATAAAGGTTAAAAAATCTTATTTTTATGATAAGCTATTCCTTATATGCCTATCTTGGGGCCAAAGGATGCACTTTAGCATTAGCTTCACTTCCCTTAGAATCCCTTACAGAAGAAAGACAATCAAGTGAAGTAACTGGTGCTGTTCAGAAAAAATGCTTTATCAAAATGCTGAATTCTTACTGCTATTATACCTGTCTGTCAGCGTAATAGTTTAAAAGTAATCTAATTTGAGCAGAAGCATAGATAGGATGTAACTATCACCACCAGCTCAGCTAAAAAGGTAGTCATATAATTTTGAAATCTGAGTCTGAAAACCCAAAGTTTGAGCTGCCAGGGAACCTTGTTGTTCGCTGTTGAGATGTTCTTCCATTTCTATTGCTCTGAGCATTATTCTGTTTCTTTGATCTCTGAGGTTCTTTCTTCCTGCACATCCTTGGTAGTGTGAGGTCTGGGCATGCAGATCCAGGCAGAATACCCCAGCTGTTTCAGCAATGTTTGTGTCTCCTGTTGGCACATGTATGATCTTTTACTGTATTGCCAAATGGTCCTCAGTTTTTTTTGGTCTAAGTGTAACTTTGCAACATGTTCCTTGTGTCGGGATGTCAAAAATGTCCTCCATTAAGGCAAATCAAACTTTATCCTCCATCGCATCTAAGCTTTTCCTTAACATAATTTTTTTTTCTTTTTTCAAATACCATAATTTCAGTAATGTTTCTCTTGTCATTCAATTTTGGTACCTAGAAGGGCCAGGTCCTGGTCTTCAATGAAAATCTCTTAGGTGTTGATAAAATAGGTAGTTTTTTGTGGAATGAAAATTCAAGTCAGTCAGAGTGAAGGACTTAAAGTTGTTATTGACACAGTATTAAGCCCTGAATAAGTGTTAAATTGCTCATCCACTACTAAGTTCAGATATTGTGCTGTGCTGTGCTGTGTGTATATTATTGTTGTTTATTTTTATAAAAATTCTGAACTCAGATTGAAATCTGTAAGGATGTATTGCTTACTTTACATGTGTGAATATGTATGTATACTTTATACATATATAAACCCCAAATTAATCTGATGAATCATAGGTTGCTGAATTAATACACTTCCATGGGGCTGATTTGAGGCTCAGGTCCCTTCTCACACATCATTGGTGATAATCCTTAAAAAGCTTAATTAAATCAAGAGTCCCTGTGCTGGTCTGGTCCATGTTTTCTTCAAGATGTATCATATCTCTAGCAGCACAGATGACCTGACCTAGCATTTCTGTTTCATGCTTCAGGGCTCTTACAACTAATTGCTGAATGTTGTTAGATTTTTCTTACATCATGTGATAAAGGTATAGTTTTTCAATAGTGTATTTTTTGCATGAATATAGATGTCTATTTGATTTATAATAGCACCTATGTAATAAGGTGGCTGTATTAAGTGAGTTACCATTTGTAAAATACCCAAAGGACTACCTAATATCTCATAAGGACAATGTGAATATTTGGACTGTGAAGTTAGATCTCATGCATTGGGATTCTAACTCTCCCACTTCCTAACTATGTCATCTGGTCCCTCAGTTTCTTCATCTGTAGAGTGGAGATAACAAAACCTACCTCAGAGGGTATTGTGAGATTAGATGCGTTAAAGTATGTAAATTGTTTCAAATATCACCCAGCACATAAAAAGCATACTATATACTATACTGGCTATATTTTATCAGATTTTATCAGTAGTTGTAGAATTACTATTTTCACCTTAAGTTTTTCTTTTTTTTTTTTTAAATTAATTTATTTATTTTTACAAGCACTGGGTACAGTCAGAAGCGCGGGAGGGTGAGAGAATTCACCAGAGCCAGAGCAGAGAGCAGAGCAGGCAGAAGGACCGAAGTACACTGCTGAGGGGAGCAGCGGGCGGCAGGAGAGGTCTGCGCGCCATGTGGGACCCTCCTCCAGTGGTTGGGGAGCAGCTGGGGATTTAACCGGTGCTGCAGAGGCAGTGGGCAGCTCCGCAACCCAGCACTCAACCGTTGCGCCACCGGGGAGGCCCAAAGTTTTTCATTTGTCTATAGTCTAAATACATTTTCCTCCCTGACCTCTCCATTACATCCATAGCCCTGGACTCTTCTATTAAAGGTAGCCTCACTTTACTCCAGTTGGGTCAGGAAATAGTTCCCAATTCTACATTTTTGACCAACTTAATCGTGTCCTCTTCAGAATGTAGACCATCTTTTGCCTTCTGTCCTATGTCAACTCCAAGGACTTTACTTTTTGGAATTTTTGTTGTTTCTGTCTTTAACACAGAAATGTTTCCTCTTGCTCCAGGTATCCAACATCAGATCAACTTATATACTTCCATGTGTGAAATCAACTCCAAGACTCTGCCTGGGAGCAAGGACTCTGAACTCCCTGCTTACTCTGATAAGAGGTGGGGAAAAGAGAGGGCCCAGATGGATGATGTACTTTACAAAATGCTGTCTGCTGTCTTTTAAAAAAAATTTGTTTTATTTATGCATACAAGTGCAAGGCAGAGGTGTGGAGGTGGGGGGGGTGGTAAGAGGATTTAGCAGGGACAGAGTGGGGAGCAGAACAGGCAGATCTACTGAAATGCACTGCTAAGGGGAGCAGACAGGTGAGGTCTGCTGTACCATGTGGGTTAGCTCCCTGCCACCATTATTTGATTTTATTATTCCTTATGGTCTAAAACTTAGCTTTGGAATTGAGCGCTATAGAATTGAGAAAGGAAGGAAGGGGAATATTGTAAATGGAACTAGTAGATAAGAAGAAGAGAGAAGATAGTGCATTTAAGGACAGGTAAGAGAGTAAGAGTAAGCCTGGTCACTGTGAATTATGGTTTAATTTGTGGGTGATTGTGTGTGATATGTGTGTGGGTGTGCCTAGAGGATTGCAAGGGATGGGCAAAGAAATAGGAAAGGCTATAGGTTGGTGAAGTGCCAGCAAGGCCGGGGCAGTTTCCCTATCAGTTTAGGCAGACGGGTGAAGGAGTGTCCTAGAACCCTCAGTGGCTTTTTTAGGCTTTAATGCTCTTTCTACACCAATTGTTGTTGGACAGACCAGCAGGCTGGCAAGGCAGGGAGGCCAGGGCTGGCCAGGGCTGGCCAGGGCCAGCCCCCTCGAATCTTTACTCTTTGCCTTTAGGCTCTTTTTCTTATAGCTGTCATTTGTCCTCTCATAGCCCTTTTCCACCACAGTCATCCTCTGTGTGAATCTGCCCTTATAGGCTCAGTCTCTAGGCTCAGGTGTGCATACTTTTATGTACCTGCACCGTAATCCAGGTGTCCCCTACCAGGTACGTGTGCTCCAATCCCATGCTACAAAGCTCCTCCTGCATTCAAGGCAGCAGGTGATAGCCATAGAGGCCAATGGCGTGAAAGCATGAGCATTTCATTTACCTTACAGTTGTCAATATTTTCTAACTTTGGAGTGGTTGGGAATTCCCATACTTGTTCAGGGCCAGAATTTCTAGGTTGCGTGTGATACTAGTTTTTGAGATATGACATGCCAATTGACCAATACATGTACTGCTGCTTCACTAATCCCTCCAGGTTCTTGATTAATAAGAAGCAGAAAGCCAAATGTAACATCTCATTGATAAGTTCAGCAGATGTCTTCTGAGGTGCCAGCCTAGTTCATTCTTTCTTCTTTTAGAGCTATCCTCCGTCACAGCATTTGCTGGAGAGATGGGTGTAATAGACTTAGGTGTCATAGGTGTCATAGACATTATGGTAACTCTTTTTTCCCCCACTCCTGACACAACCTATCAGAACAAAGAAAAACACAGTCTTCTAGAGATAAACCATATTCTCTTGTCTTATGAATCCCGTGTCAAAGATGGAGTCTATTTCCTGCAGAAATCATGCAGCAGTATGGCTGGCACAGGGTGTATTTACAGCCATATCCCTGCCTGATTAATAGGTAGAGAAAGTTAGCTCTCAAAAGGAAGAAGGTGAGGGAAGAGAGCAAACAGAGGGAAGCAGGAAAAAAGGGTTTATTGGCTTCAGAGGAAAAGAGTAAGAGAATCAAAATAATTGTTTTGGTCATTGACAACTTCTCAGTTCCTAGGTCATCAACAGACCTTTCCTTCAGTTTTCTTCTGTTGTCTTTCCCTTAGAAGCTAGCTTGAGTGGGTGTCTGTTCATTGCAATCTGAAGTATCAGATAAAGAATAAAGGGGATTATTCTGAAGAGCCCAATAATTCATACCAGTGGGTTATTTGCCGAGTAATTCTCAGGAGTCACTTGGTCGGCCAAGATTATATAATTTAAGAGAGACTTTTTTTTTTTTTTTTTTTGCAACAGTCTGGTTCTGACCTAGGCATCTGGAGATACACAGAGAAATCATACTTGTGAGGAGACAGTCTAGTCCTATCTTGGGAAAATAAATGTTTATAAAGCTAAACTTTAATGTCAACCACTGTGCTAGATATTTTTCTCAGTATCTTTCCTTTAATTCTTATAATAACCCTGTAGGATGTGTAGTTATCCCCATTTTACAGACAAATAACCAGAGACCAAGAAAAGTTACTCTTTCACTTTACATGGAAGGCCCAGGAATTAAAATCATATCCTTCATTAAATGATAAAATCACATCATTCATTTAAATTGGAATATTGAAAATTTTCTCTTCCCATGGCATTGCTTTCAGATTTTACAGTTTGCTAATGTTGATAAATAACTAGGGGCCATTTTTAAATTTAGAAATGTTATTCATGATTCTCTAGGTATGATTGAAGAATTTTTATCCATGTTTCTAATATGGGACTCTGACTCTGAGGCATTGCAACTGTTGAGAAAGTATGCTTCAAACCTAAGAGATTCATAGGACACTAAAGGAATCTAAGTGAATTCAGGAAGAATAGAGGGAATTATTCTGAAGAGCCCAATAATTCTTACCAGTGGATTATTAGCCGAGTAATTCTCAGGAGTCACTTGGTTGGCCAAGATTATATAACTTAAGAATTTACTGGAAGAATGTAAGACTTTACTTATGAGACTTAAAAAAAATATCTAGGAATCTGCCCCGAGGACATTCTGAATGGATTCCAGGCACACCATACTGTTCTTTACTGATTGATGTTCTGTTTAGTTAAATCCTGCTGTTTTGCAGTTTCAATGCCATCCTATAACTTCATAGAAATTCCCAGAGGCAAAATTAGCATCTGTCCCTTATTCTCTATCACCTTACTGAGGACTGTGAGAAAATGTTTTACGAAATTATGAGATGCTTAAATCTGTCCATCAATCAGAACTTTCTCTGATTCATAGAGATATTTTAAAAGAAATTTCAGATGCAGCTTAAACTAGTTGGGATAAAATTACAGTACTTAAAATCTATGTTGAACATGTTCTTAGTCTCTGAAGGATACTAAATATCTGTGGATTTGAAACATATTTTTCAAGGAGAGAATTTTGATTTGAGTTTTTTTGCTTTGATGCAAACTCTGAAGTCTGGTTCCTGTGATTTTTGATCATATGACGTGAATGGGGAGACCTACTCAGTAAATAAAGCTGTAAGTGACCCCGTTAAGGGATGCTCGTGAAATGCAGTCTTTCAGTTTATTATAAATCACCCAACAATTTTTCAGTTGGAACCTCCCCCTGGGAGAGATCAACTTTCCCATCAGATTTTCATTAAGATCTATTTGCCTAAACCTCCGTCCGTTACTCTGTTTCTGGAATGTCTTGAGAATCAATCATTCCATTTTATTTGCCTGAATGTCATGTGGATATAAAAACACATGGCCAAAGGTTTGTGATCAGTTAACCATAACAAGCACCCCTTATATTTGTTTTCATGTAGATGTGGCTTTCAGTTATTGAAGTGAAACATGCTGGTGTGTACTTCAGTGGGAAATGTAAGGAGTAAAAATCGGCTTAGTTTGTAATAAGTCTACCGTAAAATGATTATTTTTCATAAATTTCTTTTTGGGTCAGAATCACTCCCATGATATACTGTAGTATGTTAATACCATGTAGGCACAGCCACAGAGTAATAACTGAATGTGCTAATCTATCATTCCTAATACTTTTCTGACTCTTTTTCAAGTGGGGTATAATTAAGCAAGAATGGGAATGTTGAAAAGATTCAAACACTTACATGAAATATTTGAGAACTGCAACAGGCCTTCCTTTTGCGAAATGCCTAACACTTCCTGACCTCTGAGACTGGAAGGTCAAAAATTTTATTCATTTTCCTTTCCTGCTTTTATAACTAAAATTGATTCAAGCATTTGCCAAGTATAATTCCGACTTTCTGGCTACAGGCCCAGTTTTCACACTAAGCAATATGAATTTGCAATGAATTCATAACATTTAGTATTCATGGTAATAACACTGATCATTATGAAAAGATTTAATATTCATGAGGGTTATACTGATATTTTCTCAGGTGCCATGATAATTTTTAATAATAATTCAGCATTTCTTCATGGGCAGTTGGCATGATAGAGTGTGATCCTAGAGTTTTGGTTAAAGGATATTGGAGGAAAGAAAGCAGGGCATTAATACAAATTTTAAAATTTGTTCTTCCATGAGAGCAGTTGATCAGTATTATTCTGTGTTATTAAAACAAGCTTTCTCTGTTAAATGGCTCTGCAAAGTCAAACAAATCATTGCATATGCAAGCTGATGACTAGTGTAGTTCACAGTTTAAAAGGGGAGGAAAACAAAAATATCTGCAAGTCCATTTTTATGGGGGAAAAAAGTACTTTTAGTATTTGTGTCATCCTTGGCCTTTGTGTCCTTAAATTTGCTTTTTACTAGCACATACACTTCAGAGTATTTTTTTTTCCAGTACGCCATCTGTTTCTTTGCAATTGGGGATGGTTGAATAATTTCCTGAGGAATTGCTGACAAGATGTGGCCCAGGAACAGTAATCCAGCAGGACCAGATTTCTCATTAAAATCGCTAAGCTCAGCTGTGTTATAGCAAGCTCTTGATTTAAGGTGGTCACCCTGGGCCAATGAAGGTCAGTGGCCAGCAGCTACCCATTTTTTTCTAAAAATAGGATAGTGAAATCTTTATATACATGCTGTCAGTGGTCCCATGTATAGGACCGTTTGGGTGGAAAAGTGTCCTTTGTCTCCAAGGAAATTTTTTTTTAGCTATCTCATCTCTTTTATCTTCACTGGTACCGTCACTCAACCCCCTGAAGTTACTGAGGGGAAATCTCACCCATCACACCTATTTCACCAATGACTAGTGCTTTTTCTTCCCAAGTACACAGATGGACTGGGTTGTATATTTGCTTTCCTGGAATTTTCCATGATTTTAACAGAGCCTAACCTTCTTCCCAGGTTGTTCTAGAACTGCTGATGGATGGAACAGGAGGCATCGGGAATTAGCAGAGCCCCAGGCAGAGTAGATTGAGATACAGTCTTTACCACAACTCAGGCATTATTTCCTTCCTTCCTTCCTTCCTTCCTTCCTTCCTTCCTTCCTTCCTTCCTTCCTTCTTCCTTCCTTCCTTCCTTCCTTCCTTCCTTCCTTCCTTCCTTCCTTCCTTCCTTCCTTCCTTCCTTCCTTCCTTCCTTCCTTCTCTCTCTCTCTCTCTCTCTCTCTCTCTCTCTCTCTTTCTTGATTTATTTAAAGATTTGTTTTTATTTGTATAAGAACTGGGGTACAGGCCAGAGGCGTGGGAGGGTGAGAGGATTCCCTAGAGACAGAGAGGGGAGCAGAACAGGCAGACAGATGGACCAAAAGCACTGCTGAATCGAACCCGCACTGCAGAGGCTGCGGACAGCTTCACAGTGCTCCACTCAACCTGCTACGCCACCTGGGAGGCCCTATTTTTCTTATTTTAGAGATGAGGAAACTTGAGTTCCAAAGCTCTTAATAACTTGCTCCAAAACACTGTAATGAACCAGGGGTTTGTATTCTATTGCCAGCTTTCCTTACCACCTACAAAGCATGCAGTCTCATAATCCTCTAACTCTAAAGTAGTGCATCCCAAAATATAGTCATCTGATCACCAAGATTAGATACAGCAGGACTGTTAAAAATGAAATCCTGGTTCCCCTCCTCAGACTTACTGAATCAGAATCTCTGGGTTGGTGGGTGCCTGGAGTTTTTAACAAGCTCCCCTGGTAATTCTGATGCATGCTAAAATCTGAGAACCACTGTCTTACAGCATAATAAATGCTATTTAATTAATTGGTTCATTAAATATTGAACAGTTGAAGTTATTATAAAGCTAAGAGTAGAGCTGGGTGAAATTAAAAGTGAAAATCTAAAGCCATGGTGGAGGTGGGGGTGGGGTTCAACAAAAAGCTACCAAGGCATGGACCCTTTTATATGGAGTAAGCCACAGTAAGGTTTTGATACCCAGTTTTGAATCAGTAGCAACAATAGCCTTAAATGGAATGAGTCATGTCCAAACTCTTGTTTCACATCTGCTGACCCAATTGAAGATAGGCCCACACTCTATCTGCCTTTGTTGCTGTAGTCTCTTACTTTTCTGGAAAAAACAATCAAGGAGTTGTGGCATCTCTACATTTGTATGCATATTGCTCTAAATTCCTATTTCAGTTAAGTATTCAGTATGTCATATTTCTGTTCACTTTCTCCACAAAAATTTGACTAGATTTGGAATGAAGTCTCTCAAGATACACCATACATTTGATTCTTCAATCAACCATCTTTGAAATGAAAAGGGGCCTCAATAGTTTGTACATTATGTGTCAACCTGGTTTGAAATTGGTAAGGTTTATGAAACAACTTCTAATAATAGTTTTAAACTGAATTCATCAGCTCCTAATCCTAGTTTTAAATTGTCTCAAAACAAAAAAGAAGAGGAAGATATTTATTAAAAGGGCACACAGGTTTCTCAAGGAGCCCTAGGGCAGGACTGTTGACAGGTCACCAGATACAATTAGAAACATGAAACCTGTTGCTCAGAACTCCCTTCTATCTCCATAGTCTCCTCTGCCCTTCTTTATTACTCTTCTGTTTCTTAGACTGATGGAAGGTGGGCATCTTAGATGTCCTCTTCAAAGAGCTCAGGCTGTTTCTTAGATCCATTCCCAATAAACAATCATCTCAGTTTAGTCTGGGGCAAGTCCTATTGCCAAATGGGTGTGTGTCGGAGTGAGAAGATAGAGGATTTCGAGGGTCAGACATTTAGCAAGAGAGGAGGAGATTCTTAGATTCCTAGTGAAGAGGGACTGGAAAGATGATACCCTAAAAATTAATTATTCAAGAAATGAACAGAAGCACTTCATCAATCCCTGGGAAACTTGTTTACTTTTCTAGATTAAGAGTCATAAGGGATAGCAATTGACCAAGGAGTACAGGAGACAGTTTTGCAGAGAAAAAACAAATTTAATGGGTGCTCCAAAGTTTAGCAGCACATTTTTATTTCCCCCTCAAGGTTAAATCTTTCTGGATTAAAAAAAACAACAACAAAACCCCCAAAATTATGGTTATCTGTGAAAGGCATGGATTTATATGTAACACACCCTGCAATTAAATCTTAATGACACTATATTATGTGCATAACTTTTTATGCATGACTTATTGCCATCATCTTGAAGTAATATTCATCAAGAGTATGGAAAGAGTAGTAATGTTTCCAATTTGACATTGAATCGGGCAGTGAAAATCCACGCCTATTTCATCTATAATGACATCTGGACAAGGGTTCTTTATGAAATATTTGTATAACAGAAGAAATAGTATTTGATGGCAAGTTCTCTCAGCCCCTTCTATAAATCTTACTGGTCAATTCTCTTTATGGAGCACAGATAAAAAACTAGTGTTGTACTATTCTGACAATCCCAGCTGCTGGGGTCTCAAAATACCTGGATTTCTTTCCCTCAATTGGAGGGAAGGAAGTAGTGTGTTAGAAGTGCTTTGATGTCTTTGTTCAGTAAGTATTTATTGCTATGTCACAGTTTAAAATCAGTGTTGAGTAGCCTGGACCTGTCCTTCAAGTGTATGTGGGTATGCATATGTGTATATGTGGGAATAGGAAGTATTGTTTGTATGCATAGAGAGGATTTAGAAATGTTTAGTTAGTTGCCAGCATTTAATAGTTGGGAAATTTCACATAAAAATTCAGATTCCCAGCTTTCCTTGTAAAATCAGGAGATGTGGCAGCTTTATGTTTACAAATCTGCAAGGTAAGATTTGTTAAAATTCTGGAGATGGGGACCCCTTCAGAAACATGTCTTCCCTACTTTGCCACAATTCTCACCCCCCCAATCATTCGTACATGGCCATTTTTTTATTTGCATTTAGCCTACTGGTTTCTGTGAGCATTTTTATTTTCAGATCTGTATATGTTCATAGCACATAAAGCTAACTTGTATTATAATCTGAACCTACACACAAATGATCAAAAAACTGTGGGTGCCTTGATGATGGGTGTGGTGTGGTAACATATCTGAAAATGTACAAACCTATACCTTTGAAGCATACAGTGTTGCATACAACATTACCTAATAAAAAGTAATACAATAAACAAGGATTTCATAGCTGGAATATATTTTAATTAATTCACATCTATTTGTGGTGTTACAAATGATGAAAACCAAGTGCTCATTCATTTTCTTTGGAATGAGTCCTCAAAGATGTTTCTGAGGTGTATGTCATGGAGTGTTTGCATATTCTTCATAAGAAAAAAATTATTCTGCAGTTTAAAAAGGCAAAAAGAACTTCTTACTATAAAAAAATCTGGTGACTTGACAAAATAAAAAAATCTGAAATCAATTAACCATTCATAGAGGGAATTAACAGAGTAATTCCACTTGCCTTAGGTCTTGGTGTTTGATTCATAGGACTGAGTAATCTGTCTTCTTTAAGTTCATCTATGTGATTCTTTTCCTCAGATTTAAGTCTAAATGGGAGATGTTTTGGCAAGGAGTGACTTGAGCTCAAAAGGTTTTCATGAAATTCATATTTCATTGCCTCCTCTTTCTGTAGTTGGTCGCTTTCCAAATAATTACCTTATTATTTGGGAGTAAATCTTTCTCCCTAAATCTTTTTAGTAGGGCAATATAGGAAGTATTGGGGAAGAGATGCATAGGCATAGAAGTGGTTGAACATGTCAGATTTTAAGGTTTGGGGGTTCCAGCCTCTGCTTTGCCTAGACCAGCAAATTGCCCACAGTCTTGAAATTTGTCAGGAGTGTCAGCTTAAAGTGGACCATTTTATCGATCATTCGAATGGCTTGTTAAATCCATCTTTGATCCCAGAATAATTTAATTTTTACCTCCTCAGGAAAGTATTCCCTGTTTCCACCAACACAGACTGAATTCACTCTGATAAACAGCTGTTATACTCCATATTTAACCTGCACTTTCCAGATTGTTATGGACTGCATTATGACTACTGCCCACCTCCACCATCCACCTCCATTCATACATTGAAGCTCTAACTTCCAGTATGACTATGTTTGGAGATAGGGCTTTTAAGAGGTAATTAAGCTTAAGTGAGGTAAAATGGTGGTACTCTAGTCCAATAGGATTGGGGGCCTTGTAAGAAGAGAAACATCCCCCCTCCTTATTTCCCTCCTTTTCCCCCACTTCCTTCCTTTATCTATCTCTTTCTCGCCTCTTCTGCCCTCTCTGACCCCACTTCCATTCCCTTCTTCTTTTTAATCTCAGCCTTCCCCTCTTCCTCTGCTGCTATGTGAGGACATAATGAGAGAGTGGCGATCTGTAAGCTAGGAAGAGAACTCTTTCCAGTAATTGATCATGCTGGCACCCTGATCTCCGACGTTACATCTTCCAGAATTATGAGAAAATTAATTCCTATTGATTAAGCCACTGAGTGTATGGTATTTTGTTATGGCAGCCCAAGTGGACTAAGACACAAGCCATGGTCTGAAAAATGTTGGATGTAAATACATATTCCAGTGGGGGGTAGAGTGGATGGTCAAATAATTTTAGGAAGTACTGAATTAAATGAAAAAGAGTTGTATATTATATGACTTCTCAGCCCATTTAGATGCTAATGTGCATTATGAATCTTCAAAGGGAGGTATTTATGCAAGGATTCCAAACTTATTTAATTAACTGTAGAATACTTTTCTCAGGAAATGCACTTTAATATCTTTTGCAAACTAATATTCTACAAAACAATTTAGAAAATTCATACCTGTTATTCTATTCATATCTTTTAATCTGACAATTATTATTATTAGTATCTTGAGTTATATTGGTTTACAATACTGTATATAATTTAGAGGCATAGGATCACATCTCTTCAGATGCCTATTACCACACTATAACCACTTATCAAGTTACCCATAGTCCTCCATCATAGTCTTTTGTACCCCCTCCCATTCTGCTCTCCGCCTTCCTCCCTTTGGCAGCCTTAAAATTCTACAGTCAGATTTTGAGGATTTTTTTTATTGGTTCACTTTTGTGTGACCCTTTGTTTTATTTCTCTATATTCCACACCTTACAGATAAACTATCTGATATTTGGCTTTCTCCTTCTGACTTTTTTCAGTTAGCATTGTCCCCTTCAGTTCCTTCCATGTTGTCACAAATGGCAAGGGTTCATCTTTTTATAGCTGAGTAGTATTCCATTGTGTATATATGGTAACTATTTTTGAACTACTTTATTACATCAATTATTCATTTGGATTGTATATTTTACCCAGCCCACCAAAATATAATCATGACTTACTGAGTATCAAACACTGTGGCCACTGATTTCCCAACCATTCTTTGAGGTTATATCATTCTAACAACACCATGATTAGGATTTTATAGGTGATGAGAATAAAACTCAAAGTTATTGATTAAAAATAAAGATTAGCAGACAATTTTAAAATTCATGCTTTTGCTTTTTAAAATTCTTCTCACCTTCTCAAATCCATACAGACAGAGTTTTTGAGTCTCAGAGGACACATAATTATTCTAATGATAATCTTGATGTCAAAGCCTTGTTTATCTGACTCTAAACTCTGTGCTCTTTTCCCTACAGCATGTCTGTTCTAGGTCAGGCAATTTTCCTATGCAAAGCCACTGTGATGGAATGGTACAGTAAAGTTAAGGACTAGTTCACTTGAATGAAACATAGTTTATGGAGGGATATAGGGTAACAAGTGAGACTGGTAAGATATGCTGGGGATAGATTGTGAAAATTTTCGACTTGATCCAAGAGGTATTAATTGCTGTGCTACATGAAGGCTGTAGGTTATCTGTGGTTTCTCTGGGATCAGCTGGATTTAGCATGGTTTGATTTTTCTCAAGACATTTGAGCTTCATGTACCTTCCTATTTCCACACCCAGGTTAAAGGAAGAGTGACTGTATGGGTTGTTATTCTCATGGTAAGGGCTAAAACTTAAGGGTGCAAATAATCTCTCTTAAAGTCTTTGTTTAGAATTAGTACACTGTCTCTTATACCCACCTATTCCATTGGTCAATTCAAGTTGCCCAACCTAATTAAATATAGAGTTGTAAATTTTGTTTATTTGATTTGATGGTACTGTAAAATCATATGGCAAAATATATGTATTGATAGTCTTCTTATGAGGGAGGATTAAAAATTGCAACAATAATCTACTCTTGCATGCTGTGCTGAGGAGTTTAGACTTTAGTCTCTATAGGAAGTGAGAAATTGTCAACAGGCTTTTTTTTTTTTAAAGATTTATTTATGAATTCAAGAACTGGGTACAGGCCAGAGGTATGGGGAGTGGATGAGAGGATTCACCAGAGACAGAGCGGGAAACAGAACAGGTGGATTGACTGAAATACACTGCTGAGAGGAGCAGCGGGCGAGACAGGAGAGGTCTGTTGTGCCATGTGAATCAGCTCCCTGGCCAGGAATCGAACTCGTGCTGTAGTGGCTGAAGATAGCTTCATAGTTCTATGACTTAACCCCTTACACCACCGGGGAGGCCCCATCAACAAGTTTTTAAGCATGTTTATATGTTTTAGTTCTCCTACATTAAAGAGCAAAAAGTGATGTTTGATATAAATTTTTGTACCCATCATAGTACTTTGCATACTGTCATACCCATGGTAGGAATATGCTGAATGTACCTTCCTGACTCAGGAAGAATAACCTTAAAAATATCTTAACTACAAGGGTGTTTTGCAATTTTCAAGCCTCTAGAATTATGCCTTAACTTTAAATCTTAACCCTGTCACTCTTAAACAACTCTTGATACTTTTGCTGGGAAACAACAGTTCTTGGTCTGGAAAAGTGGATGTGAACTATATGTGAGGTAAACAATATATGAGGATGGGGCTTATGTTGCACAGACAGATTGTTCTCCATCCCAGATTAAGATGGGTAGCCAAACTTGTGGCAGGATGGAACTTTCTTTCCCTTTCATCATCTTGGTTTTTTCCCCATTTTCATAAAAAAATTTGAGTATGAGTTTTTAAGCATAAATATCCATATTGAAATTACACCATGATTGCTGTCAATATCAGTGAGAGGAGATTTCAGTTATTTTGTGGGAACTCTACTTAAGAATGTACATGTTCAACATTACTTTACCAGGAGGAGTAGGGTAGGACAGGAAACTACCTCTGTTGCTTTGGACAGAAGGTAGCAGCAGATTGAACCTGGACTCTAGAATTAAAGCTGAGAGAATAAAAAGGACGCAAAAACCAAAGAATATCCTTATGAGAGAAACATTATTAGAATGCAAAATATATTTTTAATCATCCTATGGGTTCTAAATTTGTTTACAATCATCCAGAATAGGATGGTTTCTTTGGTTACATAATGCCTTTTAAGATTTTATGTTTCAAAATATCAGCACTATGTTATTTTGATTTTTGACTATTGACTTCAGGGGTGAAAAAGGAGAAAAAGGTAGGAGAGAAGGGACTCAGGAGCTCCATTTAAGAGTGTGCAAGTGAGTGGTAAATATATACAGGTCAGCCTCGACCAGTGATAAGAATGGACACTTTCCTAGGAGAGGAACTTCTTTTAAAGGCTTGGCTGTCAGATTCTCAGCTTTTTGGTGCCGATCCATTCCATATTCGTCCACACATTTCCACTGAGACTAGAGCTGAGATTTAAACAGTCTTTTGTGTCTTAGTGTCTTCTGCAGCCTGGGGTCACTGGGGACTCTTTACCATTGTTAGTTAAAAGCTTGATAACTGTGTTCTGTTACAATATAATTAAATATTTGATTAATTGCTTCAGTCTTATTCCATGGAGTATGCAGTTTTCCTGAATCAAAGAGTTTGTCTCAGCACGGTGTCAAAAAACATGAAGATTTAAGGCTCATCCAAGCATCAACTCAGAGCTAATGCAGGCACCCTGACTCTTGAGGCTGCTGAATAGTAGGATTAAACAAACATTTAAAAAAGGGGAACTGCTGCTGTTTGTTACTGAACATGAATGATAAGTGTGTTAAATATGGGTCACAAGCTCACATTTTTTACCTGTAATGTGCTCTGGTTCCTGTTTTTGGTTTTCTCTACTACTAGAGGAAAATGAGTTTAATTGATGAGAGAGGTCAAAGTGTTGAATAAATTCGAATGTGGAGATTATCATTCTTTAGTCACCAAACACTTACTAATCACATTTTGTGTGCCAGACACATTCGGGAGTAAAAGCACTTTCAAGGTGCTCATGTTCTGCTAGGGGTAGAGACCTTTGTAAAATACATTCCATTATAATTGAATGCAAACAAATGCAACAATAGAGGGAGTGTGGTTAATGTGGATACAAGAGTAGAGTGGAAAGAGAAGGTGGGCAGTAAAAACAAATCTAACATGATTTTTAAAGGATTTCTAAAGGAAAGTTAAATGAATGAGTGAAAAGAAGGAAGATGTATGGATAGTTGAAGGTCAAATTAAATGTATGTCATTACATTTACAGACATCAGTACTGAAGAGAACGTACCACCTAAAGTCAGAAGAACTGATTAGAATAACTGCTGAGCTCTATGTTTTTGCTTTATGGGATCTTCTTTGTCTTTGCCTATAAAACTATGACAGGAATGATTAGCTGGATACCCAAAATTCATATTTCCTCCCATAGTGTTAATTTGCTTCTGGAAGCTGCTGTTCAACCAAGGACTATATTTTCTCTACCTTGGCATAATGGCCAGACCATGTGACTAGTTCTAACCAATGGATTTTGAGTGAAATTGATATGTGTCATTTCTGAAAGGGTGAAATATTTGTTGCATAGCAATAGAAATAATTTACTAGAAATGGCCCCTAGATATAGATTTAGCAGCTAAGAGAATTTTTTTTAAACAGTGTCATGCATTTTTTTATTTAATAAAGAAATATAAATGTCATTTTTTTCTGTTCATTTATTTATTTTTTGAGCAACATTGGACTACAGCACTGTATATGATTCAGAGGAATAGATTCATACCTCCTCAGATGTGCATCAGCACACCCCACTCACCCTAGGCACCCAGACCCCTTTACTATATACCATGGGCTCCCTCCCCACTTTGTCCCTTAGCAGTGTCTTGCAGCTTCAATTCTGCAGTCATTTCTAGACTTTTTTTAAGTTTAATATCTAAGAGAATTTTTAATTCTTTTAATTTTTTAATAGAAGTAATCTCAACTATGCTATTTTAGACTCTTGAGGAAATGTAGTAATGAATATACATATCTACTGGTCTCTGGGAATTTTAAGTCTAACGTGGAGAGATGATTAAAAGGGTCAAAAATTTTTTCTTTAGTGTCATTTGTGTTGTACAAGACAGACTCATATTTATATTTATAAGTTGTACTGTTCTATAAAATGTGATGTCCTACAAAAATCTTCTATAAAATGGAATAATACTGTGCTTACTTGTTTGTATTCTTTATTAAAAATAAGACTGTCTTACTATTAGAGTATATTTTACTATTATAATGATTCTCCTATTTAAGATGTAGCTTTTTTCTAAGTTTATACTCAGAAACAGTGTTATAATAAACTTCTTTATAGTTAAATAAACTTATTCACCTTGTTGATTATTGACTAAGGATTCGTTCCAACGATCCTTTCTGAAAAGTATAATAGGCCAAAGGACATGTCTTAAAACATTTTTTTTATATGTACTGTCCATTGTCCACTTGAAGAATGCACAAAATTATAGTACTAAATTGTTCTGCAAAAGTGTGACAGACCTAATTATTAGCATATTTTTTTTGAAAAATACCAGATGTATCGTAAATATTGACTTTCAAAACTAAAAAGTTCTGTAACAGTTTTGTTGAATTTATATTTTTATTAATGAAGTTAAAATGTTTTCATATTTAGTTCATATTTGTGTATTTGTGAATTGCATATGTATTCTTTGCTTATTTTAATCTTAGGGTGTTTCAATTCTTGTTGATTTTGGAAAGCTTTTTTATCTATTAAGTAAAATAGCTTTATAGCTTATGTTTTACATAACTTTGTATATATCCTAAAATAAGGATAATACTTATACTTTTCTCAGTTTGAAAACATCTTCACATCATTATAGCATTTGTTTTTATATAAAATTGATAAATTTATACTTTTTATGGCCAGATCTAGTCCTCTTCTTTCTTTTGTGGCTTCCCTCTTTGATGTTATGCTAAGAAAGATTTAAAAACTGTCACATTTTGTAGAGATACAGCTATTTTCCTAGTACATTCATAGTTGCATCATTTTGAAGATATCACTCCATTTTCTTCTAGTTTTCATTATCACTGTTGAAAAACCAGCTGTAAATCTTTACCGGGCTTCTTTGAAGGTAGTGTACATCTTCTGTTTTCTTTGAAGATTTTTTCCTTCTCCTTAGGTTCTTGTAGTTTTACTATGATATGCTTATGTGTTCTTTTCTTTGTATTTATCCTCCTTGTGAATCTGTGTCTTAATATCTTTGACTAAAGCAGCAAATGATTAAAGCAATCATTGCCAGACTCTTCCAATAAAATTTGGTCTTTGAGCAGTAATATGGGGGTAGGGTTTGGTAATCCTAGATCTGCCTATTATGGGACTAACGGGCTTTTGAGAAGGGAGAGTGAATGTGTTAGTTTGTGATTATGTGTCTATGGGTGTGAGTTCTGGATTCTATGTGGATGATACCTTATGTTTTTGCTGGGAATAATATAAGAAAGAGAAAGGAAGAAAGTATCTGTTAATTAGAAGGCATTTTAGAATTCTTTGGTTTACCAGAGACCCATGCTAAACCTACTGAAAAGGGGTTTGTTTGGGTCTCCTAACATAAAATTTATTTCTAGATTTTAGCATTAGGCTCAGCTTGACACAAGGACCCAAATGATGTCAAACGGTACTGTATCCCTTTCAGAGTTTCTCCGCTACTCTGGATTTATTCTCAGATAGACTTTCTCTTATGTTGGAAATACTAGCTCTGCCAACCCTAACCTGTATCTTTTCCAATTCAAATATTATCAAAAAGAACATCTTCCTTAGTTTAAGAGTTATAGCAAATTTGTGTATTATTTCTTCTAATTTGAGCCTTGAATAATTACTATGACCAGAAAAGGAAATACCCTGAATACCTCGACCAGTGTCACTTGGTTTCTCCATCCAAGATATGAGAAGTAACATCAGTTTGAAGTGTACTGTTTTATTGAAGGGGAAAGGGTTTGTTGCCAGAGGAGTTAGGGGTTCTGTGATGATGCAGGATCTATTCCTCTTATTTCACCTCTGAGACTGAAATTGATTGACTTAGAATCTTCAGTGTTTTATAACTAGAATATTCTCTTTAAATTTTTTGAAAGATTTATTTATTCATGCATACAAGAACTGGGATGTAAGCCAGATGTGCAGGGGTATAAGAGGATTCACCAGAGAGAGTGGGGAGCAGAACAAGCAGATCTGCTGAAATACACTGCTGAGGGAGCAGTGGGTGAGACAGGAGAAATCTGCTGCGCCATGTGGGCTGCTCCCTGGCTGGCCAGGGATGGAGCTCGTGCTGCAGTGGCTGGCCATAGCTTGATAGTGCCTTCTTTAACTCCTGCACCACCAGGGAGGCCCTCTTTAAAATTTTCGTCAGTGACTATTTTAAAGGACTCTGAAATGCCTCTCTGCATTCATCTCCCATAAAAGTATTTGCAATCACTCATTTAAATAAACTGCAATCATTTTATAACCAGTGATAGCGTCAATAGTGCTGGACTATGGTTGCACTTTAGAAATATCTGATGAACACTTAAGACACAATCCCTTATCTTAGAGAGTCTGATGTAGTTATTCTGAATTGAAACTTGGGCATTGATGATATCAATGGAGAGACAGGGTGAAAACTATGGATTAGAAGGTTTTGGAGCAAATCAACTGCAGATGGGGAGGTCAATTTTAGATTCTCAAGTGTTTGCAAGTTAATTTCTTTGAGCCCCGAAGTATCAACATTCTTTATTTCAAGATTATTAGATTTTGAGTTAAAATTCATTGTAGACATGCTGTATAAGCAAAGAAGCGATGGGAATGAAGTAGGAATTGCAGGAGAGTGGATATGGCTATAAGTGAGTACTTTGCCTTAAAGATCTTTGTGAAGCTGCTTAAAATAGCCCACATTAAAAACCTACTTGAATTTCTGAAACACTTCTTGACTGGCATCTACACAGAGGGCTCATGAAAGACATTTCCCTTTGATAGTTAGCTGCCTGCCATTGTTTCTATCTAGCTGTGCACAATACTACTTAATGCTATGGCCAATACTACTCAATGCTATGGACTTCAGTTTTAACTGGGTTTCTTAAAAGCCCTACTTTCAGCTACCTACAAGTGTCTAAGAGAAGAGATGTTTCTTGTTTGGCATTTCAAACAAACAGATGAACTCAGAAAAATGGCAATCTGGCCAGGCCCAGCTAATGTGTACTTCATGCCATATAAGGCATTTTGATAAACATAGTATGAAAGGAGGTGGGGAGGTGAATCTTTTCATGAGGTCCCAGATGCCGACATCCAGAAAGCCATGGTTGGCCTCCAGTTAGTCTTTTCCTATAATATTTGTTCCCTTAATTTTTACTTATGTATTAATTTTTACCTGAGAGTAAATAGTATGATAGCAGACTACCTTTAACTTGCTAGTCTTTATATCTGTGGGTCAAGGTATAGACAGGGACTGACTGGAGTTCTTCAATTCCATCATCCATCATCATTCAATCAACTCTTATATTTTCAGTACTGTTTCTCATTCCTTCCTATCGTCCAATTTCTATACTGGAGAGCTCTAGTTCTATACTACGTTTGCAGTGATTATTGCTGCATGTCCTTATAGTAAATTCTGAATTGTGGATTACTTCACTGTTTTATTATTAGTGTGATCATTGCTTTCCAATTCTCAAAAAACTCCAAGAACTTCCCTCTTTTACCATTTTTTTTTTTTAATTCTGTCCATATGTCTGTATTCCTTTATACTGATAAACACTTCTTAAGTGGATTTTCGGGTGGAGAGTGAGGTGGATCTTTGATTTGTCATCTTGTACTTGGAAATATTCTGCTTTTTTTCTTCTTCATTTTTGACGTATAATGTCCCGTTTGATTGTTTATCTTCCTATTTAATGAAACATACTGTGATAGTTGATTTGTAAATTAATTTGTTCAAATATGTTGGGTTTATACATGGGGATATGTATATGGATATTAGAAAGCATTATTTGGAGGAGGAAAAAATAAAGTTTAATGTTGTTTTCATTGCCAAAGCCTACTTTAAGACTTTTAAAAATAATTTAAAAACCAAATATGTGAACATTTTTACAATGTATTTTATAAAATTTTATTAAAATGATAAAGAGCTATAGAAGTAAAAGAATGAAGCTTTTTGGCAGAGTATAGGACATTCACCTAAAAATAAATTACTTTGGAACTTCTGTTACTTTCTTAATATCTGTGAGCAGTTTTTGCCTGAGGCATAATGCCAAATAGTTCCAAAAGTATGAATTATTACCTACAGCTCATTTTTTTGTTTAATTAAAAATGTATCTCATCTCTTTATCCAGAGGAATAAAACTTGATAGCTACGTATTTAGTCCATTCTAGTTTATTTTTCTGGTACTTTTCAAAAGGCAACTCTATGCCATATGCTATGCACCAGAATGGCTGTAAATAATCATAAAATTAAATGCCAGAATTTACCACTACATGTGGTTTCTCATTAAGGTTTGATGTGGCTTCTCTAAACTGAAAATGGTTGAAGAGTTGATTTCTTGTATTATCAAGCTGTTTTCTGAGCTTCCTTGCAGGCCCACCTACCTGGATATATAATTAACTTCAGCTCTCAAAGTCTTCTGGTAGATTTGGGCCATATCGTTGAGAAAATAAGGGGTTATTCTCTGAAGCACATATGTGCTTTAGGAATAGAAACTCCAAAGTATCTTCAGTGACTGTTCCCTAATATGATGGCAACCATATGTTCTGGATATGCCCTCACAATCCTATGTCATGTACCCTGATTCAAGGTTTGGAAAATGCAGCCAATACCATATGTAATACTTACCAAGTAGAGAGAAAAGATCAGGTTGCTATTGCTAATGAGCTCTATGTTATTTTAGGACGAATCACAAACTAACCCAGACTATATCAGTCATTATTTAGATTCATGCCTTTAATTTCCTTCTTTAAATATTATTGTATTCTAGAGAATTAGAAATTTTCATACAGAGAAGACCATTATCCTATGGTAAAAAATACATTTAGAAGAGAGATTATATAGATTGGACTGTATATTTTTAATTGATTACTTTGATAGTCTTCTTTAGATACTGTTGCATTCTATAGAATTAGGAATTCCATCAGAGAAGACAATAGTCCTCTCTTCACAAATCATTTTAGAGAAGAGTTTATATTACTTTTTTTCTCTTTTCTGTTTTTTTTTTCTGTTTTCTTTCTGTTTTGTTTTTCCATGTTGGCAACAAGAAAAGACCATCTCTACTGAACAATGTGTTAATAGTTCCATACCTTTTAGTAGGCTAAGTTTCAGTTCTGTAACCAGTAATAATAGAGATAATTATTTCAATAATAAGTATTTTGAATGTCATTTGTTGTGCAAGGTACAGCATTAGGGACTAGGGCACCCAAAAGTAAATGTCTTGACCTTTGTTCCAAAGCAGATTACACTAATGACTTGAGAAGAGTACAGTTTGTGATTAGAACTAGGAATCAAACAGATGTGGGCTTGTCACTTATTAACTATGTGATATAACTAAGTAAAGTAACTTGCCTTGAGCTTCAGTTTTATCATTTGCAAACTGAGGACAATAATACCTACCCAACAGGCCATTGTATAGGTTAAATGAGGTTATAGTAGTGATGTGCTCAGCACAGTTTCTGGTATACAGTAACTGAACAAGTATTGGCAAAAGTAGTCATTATTATTATAATAATATAGTGGTGTTAAAACTGATCAATGATAATTGTTGACATCATGTAGTGCTTTCATTTAGCCGAAGGGTTATGAAGTATTTGCCTTTATTTTTTCAATATTGTGTCAGGATAAGAGTGAAATTGACATGTGAAAGAACATAAATTGCATCTCCACTTTCTAATGGTTCACATTAGCACTATCTTGAAATTCTATTCCTATGCATTTTTCCTACTCTTCCTATACCCAAAGTCCCCACCACCTTCACTGGTCTATGTAGATTCCTAGAGTCTTAAGGAATTGCTGTGCTTGATAGTGGGTCTGGTCTAACCCCATCGTCAAACATAATCTAGGGACCAGAGCTATGAATAGGGTAGAAGGACAGAAAAGGAATTCTTTTTTCTTGATTTTCAAATTTATTTACATAAACAGTTTTCCTATATAATAAATTCTTTTCACATTCAATGAATTGAATTGGCTTTACTGATACAAATAAACTTTGGTGAAATACATTTGTAAAGCTTATTATACATACTGGAGCATTTTGATTGCTCTGAGTATGGCTGTCTATGAATTATAAAACCACAATGAAAAATGAACAAATGAATGAATGAATAAAGCAATCAAATAAGCAAGAAAAAGAAAGCTGAAGTGCCAGATAGATTAAAGGATATTCAATTTCCTTAAAAAAAAAAAAGAATCTATTTCAGCATAATCAAAGACCCAGGGTGATGATCAGAGGAAAGGACTATATACTCATTCTCCAGGATTATTATTTTTTTTTTTTGAGAGAATCAGATCTTTACAGAAAAAGACTTCATGGACCATTTAGTGCATGGTTTCCCACCATTTTTGTTTTAAATGCTGGCAACCTTTGTTGATGTGGAATTCTTCATTGAGCTCATGTGTATAGAATGGAGAATAACTTATCTGTGTAGGAATGGACATAGACTTGGAATGAACCTGTTTGTTTTCTCACCTCCCCTGTCCATTTCTTATCTTTTTTTGTAATGAGTTTATTCAGAATTCCCTAAGGTTTTTAAATACCATAAACTGTGGTGAACTCATTGAACCTTGATTTTATATATTAAGAAATTGATACCTACAGAAGAACATTTTACGTTCAAAATCCTAAGCTAACGATGTCAAAATAGCTCATAGCTCATAGAACCCAAGTCTTCTAATGTTTTGGCCATTATACTTCCCTTACAATATGCTACTCCTATTGGACTTAAGTCTAGTTCAGTAGATAGAAAACAGTTAAACACCCGTTTCCATGAAGGCTGCTGCTGCTGCTGCTACTACTGCTGCTAATACTACTTTTACGAATGGAAAAATAAATAAATATATCCATAATGAGAATGTTAATATAATTCATGTGTATAATTGGATTCTCTGTGTAAACTGGATTCTCTGTGTTCTTCATAAACACATTTTTAATTGACCAGTTCTAATTGATTTATATATATGATGTCATATATAGAAAAATGTCTTCAGCAAATAAAAATGAATAGCTGGATATAATTTTTTCATTAGAATATTAACTTTGAGAAACTTGGTATAAAGGAACCATTCCATTATTTCCTCTCTGAAGTTGATTATATGGTCCCTAGGAGAGCATGACAGAGAAGAAATGAAACACTTCTCTAGACACATATGCCAAATGTAATAATTTGAAGGAAGAAGGGAAGATAGTATTAAATACCCTATCTAGCCTTTGCTTTTGCTCTGAGCAATGTAAAGTAATGCCATTGATTATGAGGTCAGGTAACAGATTCTGTTGACTGATTTTTGCACGTGGTTGCCAACAAATTAATTACCGAAAAGTTTAGTGGCTCACAACACAAATTTATTAACTCACAGTTTCTGTAGGTAAGAGTCTGGATACAAGTTAGACAGGTCCCCTATTTAGGCTGTCACCTAAAGTTGAAATCAAGGTGTTGGCAGAGACTTGTAGTGCCCTAGCAAGCTCACTGGTTGTTGGCAGATTTATTTCTGTACAGTTGTATTATGTGGTTCCTGTTTTCCTGCTAACTGTTGACTGCTCTCACCTAGAGGCAGCTCTCCTCTCACAACATGCTAGCTTTCTTTCTTCCAGCCCAGAAAAATGTCCTTCCAATGTCCTTTTAAAGGAAACTCTGATTAGATTAGGCCCACCCAGGATAACTACCCTTTTGAACTAGTCGACCGATTAGTTTTTCAATCATGGGTATGCTATTCCATCATATACACCTTTTTTTGCTCTGCTGGTATTTAAGGGGAAGGAAGGAATTATTCAGGGTTTATGCACTAGAGAGCTGGAATGTTGGGGGCCAGCCTAAAACCCTGCTTACCAAGTTCAGATTTTCTAAATGCCAGGGTAAGTAAACATTAATTAAAATATCAATTACACAATGTTTGTGTTCACCATTTTCTCCTTACCCTCTGGAGTATCTCTTGTTAACTCAAAGGAATAAATTGTGAAGGATTTCTTTTTCTTTTCTTTTTTTTTTTTCTTTTGCTGGGGGAAGGTTACAGTGAGAAAGAAGTGGGGGGCTGGAGGACCTTTCTTAAACTGAAAAACCTACTGAGAGAATAAAATTTATCCTTCAGCATAATTCTCAAAAACATGGAACTCAACACATTAGTAGCAATGATTGTTTTAATGATGAAACTGTTTTTCTACCAGTTATAACCATCATTGTCATTGACATTTTTGAAAACAAATAGAAAAAAAATCCTCCACAGTGAACTTCCATAGTTTTATTGTATCTATTAACATAATTCAGATCTAGTTATCAATTTACAGGGATAAAATGCAAAAGATTCAATAACTACTAAACATTCTGAGTTAAAAAACGAAGGGGAGACTATTTTGGCAAGTGTGAGCCATCAACTGAGTAAAGAATAATTCATTGTCAAAACAGTTTTGGCTTTGTCTTATAAAAAGAAGTCACACAATTTCTGGCAATTTTCTTTTTGATTTGGTTTCGTGAAGGATTACTTCCTACACATTCCAAATTTCCCTTATAGTTTCATGTTGAATACTTTATAAACCCTTTCAGACTCTACTGTAAGTCAAAAACATTTCAGTGGAACTCCTGGATCTGGCTCTGTTTCAGCAGAAAAAGTTGGGGAATTTCTATGATTTGGGACTAAGTTCAGGTTGGTTACAAAATCTGAAACTGTGGTTTTGGCTGTAGTTTCAGATTGGTGTGCCAACATTCAGTTGGGTCGTTGTATAAATGCTTCTGGATTCAAGGTCACTGAAACTGGTCTAGTGTCTTCCAGCCTCCTATATACCAGGGATTTGATTCTGTCCATAATTTTGACACTCTTTGTCACTCTCACCACACCTTATTTCTTAGTACTTCAAATACATAGTATTTCAGCACAGTTGCTGTATGTGGTTGCACATTCTAGTGCTTTCACTGTCCAAAGTCTCTGAGATCTATGAACAAATGGAAAACTTGGGGCATAAGAATTAAGCCTCTATGTTGATATTGTTATTGCCCTTTCTCTCTCCATTTTCCCCTCATCTTTTCCTTTGTAAAAAAGCCCAGCTAGAAGAGAGAAAGGAAAGAACTTGCTCAATTTCAAGAATCCTGGGTTTGGGCCTCCCCAGTGGCACAGCGGTTAAGTGCTGGGTTGCGAAGCTGCCTGCAGCCTCTGCAGCGCTGGTTCGATCCCCGGCTGCTGGGCGAGGGTCCCACACAGCACAGGGACCTCTCCTGCTGCCCGCTGCTCCCATCAGCAGTGTACTTCGTCAGTCTGCCTGTTCTGCTCCCCACTCTGGCTCTGGTGAATTCTCTCACCCTCCCGTGCTTCTGACTGTACCCCAGTGCTTGTATAAATAAATAAATCTTAAAAAATAAAAGAATCCTGGGTTTGATGGAGCCACAGGTAGAATAAGTGGTCCCCACGTTCCTAGACTTTTGTTGAGACAAATATCAATGACAAGAGCTGTGCTGCAGCTTTTCAGAGAAGCCAAAGATCAGCTATAACATCAGGGATTCAGAGTTTTCTAAGCAAGAAACTTTTTGACTCAAGGTCCTTAAAATCAAGGGGATTATGACATCATTCTGAAGGTGTTTCCTTGCCTACCTTTCCTTCCTTCTTCTCTCCTATTATGTCTTCCTCCATCCTTTCTTTTGTTTCTTTTTTATTTATAGCAAACTGTGAAAATAACTTAGATGCTGAATGATTCTGATAAGGAACCTCACTCACCCTTATAATGTCATGCTGTTGTTTTAATAATTATCTTCTGTGATTAAGTTGTTTTGGTGACATCTGCATTGCTGTATTTGGTGACATCTGCATTGCTGCATTCTGTAGGTAAAATGTCTATTTTCAATAAGTTAAAAGTCTTGAGTGTCTTTTAGCAGTACTGCTGTGTGGTACTAGTAAACTAGCTTTTAAACCAGCCAACACATGATCACCCAGGACACAAACTTAGTGTGAGCAGTGTGTTAGATGACTCTGACATCAATAGGACATATATTTTCCAATTTGTTTTGGGTTTCAGAAAGGCAGTAAGGGCATTTTTTAGCAGCTGCTCTTGTATATTAAATAAATCTCCTTTCCTCTGACATTTGTATAAAATGACACAGGTTCAGAGGAAGCAATATGAAAGTATTCACATCTTTGTTCAAATATAAATTTGAGAAAAAGTATATGTTCATTTTTTATTGACATTTAAAAAATTACAGCCAAATAAGTTTAATGCTTATATCCCAGAAAGCTTTGCCAACAAAAGATTATGTTTTTCTTCTAAAGTAGGCAAATTAGGCTCTTAAATTCAGACAAATCTTTTTTCTATCCCATTCAAAACCTTCTGTAGAGCTTCTTGATGTCAATGGTGTTGGGAAATTTAACTGAGTTAAATGTTTAATACCAGAGTTATGTTTTGAATTCCTATGGGAATAATGCTATTTTACAGAGTTCACATAGTAATTTCAGATCTGTGGCGTTATCAAAGAGTCAGAGAATCATAGCAGAGAATGGATAAATCGATAAGATCCTCATGCCCAAGACATTCTATTTTCTCTTCGTTGATTGCTTTCTTCTAAAAAAGAAAAAACAAAGCCTATACCCCCTGAAGAATTACCTCTGCTAAAACTTTGCTTTTCAAGCTTAAAATGTCTGGTTCCTTAAACAACTCCAGTTCTTGTTACTTTTTAAACCCATGGTTCATAATAAGATAGAATATTTATTTCACATGATGTATACTCTGTTTCAGTGGACCTCTGGAAAATAACTCTACATAAGAACTTAGATTATGTGTAGAAATTACCAACAAGTGATTAAAGTGAGGACATAGGCCATGTCTCATAATTCTCGTAATCATATTCCATAACCATGGGTCAGATATAGGATTATGTGACCATCATGAAATGCTCCTCTTTCACAGCTACCAGTCACTCCTAAGTCTTTCTACTCAAGAGTCTGATCTTCTTAGCCTAGAGTGTTCTTCAGTCAAACATATATGCTTTACTGCTGCATCTTCAAACAAATAATACTGAAACAAACTAATTTACTTTCTCAACTCCAACAAAGTTATTTAGAGTCAGATAAATGGACTAGATCTGAAAAATCACATCTAAGATGATGAGTGCTTAATGAATAGGACTTATTCTGAGAAACTTACATATAGAACAACAACTATAATTACTGCTAGATACAGTGTTATATTATGAGTGCCATATTAAAGTAAATGGACAAATAATACAAAATGCTAAAGAAGTTGAATGAGTCAAAGTTGGGCTTATGTGCAAATCATAGTAAATCCACATTTATTCTTTCTCTCATAATTTTTATAGATAGACAGTCAAGGTTGCCTGGTAACTCTAAAATCACCAGGAACTCAGGTTCCTTTTACCTAGTTCTTCTGTCATTATCAACAGTTGACTTCCATCTTATGACTAAAATGAATGCTCAAGTGCTGACCATCAAATCCATTCTAGCAAGTAGAAAGAGGGAAGGAGTAAAGATAACATATCCTGCTCTCTGTACTGATACATCCTAGAAGTAACTCGCAACTCTTCTGTCTACATCCTACTCACCAAACCATGAGAGGCTTCACCAGAGACAGAGTGGGAAACAGAACAGGTAGCTTGAAATACACTGCTGAGGGGAGCAGTGAGCAGAGACAGGAGAAGTCTGCCACACCATGTGGGCCACTTCCCTGGCCTGCTATAGAGGCTGCAGAGAGCTTCATAGTGCTGCAACTTAACCCCTTGTGTCACCAGGGAGGCCCCTACAAGTACTTTTATTTGTAAAGGAAGAGCAGTCTGGAAGTCTTCCTGGAGGAGGCTAGTTCTCTGAGGAAAAGCCAAATATAGAGCCAGTGAAACTATTATATAGGTAGATGAAGCAGTATAAGTTTGCTTTCAGAAGCAGCCAGCCTAAGTAAGGAATGTGGCCAGCCACCAGACATCAGGAATGGATTTTCTTCTTTGTAATGCTGACTGGGGAACTAAAGGGAAAGATGCAGTGTTCTCAATACTCTGGGTTACTTTTTCTAATCACATATATCTAGGTGCTAAAGACTAAATTATCAGATCATTCCCACAGAAGTAAAAAATACTTTTAAAATATAGCTACTGAGACTATTGCCCATGTGCATTAAAAAGGGTAATCACTTGTTAAATTAGGAAGGCTATTCAGAAAGTTGATTAAATCTGGATTCTGATGATGACATGTACCAAGTGCAAAGCACTCATCTCTCAGACACTTAAACACACGTTTCTTTACTGAGAGACATTATAATAGCATCACACCTGGCTTAAACCAAAGAAATAATTAGCTGTGAAACAAAAAAAAATGTAGACAATGAAAGATAGGCAGTATAGCACAGGGAGAGAAAGAATAATAAGAACATATACTTAGTGAGTGCTTGCCATGTGCCAGGCATGCTAAGAGTGTGACATTTCTGTGAACTAGGTTTCTATTATTATCTCTGGTTTTATGAACTGAAACTCAGAAAGATTAAACACCTTGTTCAAAGCCCCATATATAATACACAGGGAAACCTAGTCAGGAATTTGTGCAATCTAGTTCCTTAACTATTCTACTAGATGGTAAAAGGGAATTGGGTATGGAATGGATCCCAGCTCTGTGACTAATTAATAATGAAATTCCTTGGGAAAGTTATTTTATTGCTGTGTCTCAGTATTCCACAGCTTCTATGATTGAATGAGAAACTGTAGGTAAAAGATTTTAGCACAGGTAAATAATCAATAGTTAGAAGTTTGAACAAAACTAAGTTATTTACTGTAAATATTGCTCCATATTTGATCCACACCAAAATGCAGGCCAAAAGCTATTTGGTATCTGATATGGCATTAAATTCTTTTTCAAAAGAGTAAAATTTCTCCTTCTTCCACTCATTTACCCCAATTCCCTGATGTCTGTCTCTCTGCTAGTTCTTGAGCTTGAGCTTCTTTTTATAGCCATCTGCTACAGTGTTGTGTAACAACAAACAATATCCTCCTAAAAATGTTTACAAATGATTTTTACATTAGTGCTATATATTTTTTCATTAAGTTGTGACATCTCCACTGAAAAATTATTTTAATCATTGCAAACTGAATTAAACAAGGAGAAAGCATAAAGAGATACTACTTAAAAGGCTGAATTTTACATTAATTGCTTCAGCTAATGAAAGAAACATGACTTAGCCAATGCACACAACATGAATCCTAAGATGCACGGACAATTGACTACAGTAATAAAACAAGTATTAGTGTGTTACATCTGATATCCTCATTATGTTTCATGCAGCAAAACCCACTGTGTACCTGCTGTTCAGTGTGCACTTCCTCCTCTTGACATCCTGAGCTAATTATAGCACAGGGCACAGGGTGATAGCATATGACCTATGTTTCCACAGTTTGGGGACCTTCAAAAACCCTGCATAGTTATGTCTGGTGACTCTTTTTCATTTTTAAGCTTATGAAAGTAGGTGGTGGCCAAAATGATTTTGGAATATCTCAATGATCCATTTTAATTAAAGTATGATTTAGATATGCACACAGTTTACTTCACTTACATTGGGTTCTTATTTTTATCCCCTTCCATTCTATAAACCAGTAAATTATTAACTCTAGGATAATTTATATGATAGTGTTCAAAACGCCAGCTATTGATTTTTTTCCCTGTCTTTTCATTTAATGAACATTAAAGGAAAGATGATGATAAAGGCATAGCATTTAAGAGATAGGAAATAAGTGAATGTCTTATTTTTACTGTTCATGTCAAATTACATAGCTAAGAGGTTATTAGTAGCTTATAGTTAGCCTACAACCTTCTGTTCATAGAATAAAAACATCACCCTATTAGAATCCTCAGTAAAATTTAATATAAGTTTCCTTCTTCCAACACATTTTTTAAAATGTTGAGAACACTGCTAATACTTCAAAGGATATCTAGCTATATGTAATAGTCAGCTTGGGCCAAAATGACTGTATTTCTAGATGAAAACATTTTCTAGTAGATCTAGAGTTAGAAAGCAATTTTCTTTTTAAGTTTTATTATACATACTGTCTTTTTTGTTATTATTTTCTTAGTAAAACTTCAGTTATGTTCAAATGTGTTTCTTTAACACTTCTTATCAGATATATTATATGAATTAACTCTTTGGTAGCAACCAGCCTCAAATTTTGAGTGGACACAGAAGCTCTCAGAGCTCTTTGAAGGTACTCTTTGGAAATAATCTGTGACATCAAATTGGCAAAAGCCGTATTTCAACAACCAGAGTATACATTGAATAGAAACTCTAGGATTTCAGCAAATTTTATTTTAGGGAGTTTTACACTAGGGGGTAAATATGAAAAAGGGGGGAATGAAGGAACAGAAATAATGGGAAATGACTTCATTCTATAAACCTATCGTTCTAAATGTTGATGTGTATTAGAATAATCTGAAGGAGCTTTTCACATATTTGAGATTCAGGACCTGATCCTCAAGAGTCATTATATTCCAACTGGATCCTGAAAATCTGCATAGTTTACATGCATCATAAGTGATTCTGAAGCAGGTTACTCGAAAATAGTATCAAAACCTTCAAGAGGTGTTAGCTGCCAAAAATCAAGCCATTTTTACTCACTTACTTGTTAAGTACATGCTCCCCTATGCCCCTTCCCCAAATCTCACCCCTCAAGAAACTTGCAGTTCCCTGAAGGAAAAAGACAAAAAAAAGTAGTCAATTTCAGTTCAACAAGGTAAGTGCTATAATGTTTTAAGAATGGGGTGCTATGAGGACTGTGTTCAAGGGTCATCTAACCCTGCTAGGGTGTTATAAAGAGCAGGAGAAGATGATATTTAAGGTGAAATTTGAGGGAGATGGAGAAAACATGAGGCGCTAAGCTGTTTTTTTTTTTTTTTTTTAATTTGTTTTTGTCAAAGTTGCTATGGGTAATAGGGATAGGGTGAGAAGGGTGGGAAATGTGGGTGAGAGGTAAGAAGATTAGAGAAGATTTAAGATATAATTTCAAGTTTTCAGGAGCTTTTGGTATAATTGGACAGAAAAATGATAGCAAAAAAAAATTGGTAATAGATGAAGACAAGAAAAGTGACATCCTAAGAAATCTTTTGATTAGTTAACAATTGAATAATGTAGAATTGCCAGACTACAGGATTTCTCTGAAGAAATAAAATTTTATGCCGATAACATAAAATTCTGTGAACTGATTTCATTCTGTATTGGAAAGAGAAGAGTCATGGGAGATGTAGAGATTCAACTGCGTCTTAAAAAAAATGGGTAGATTTTTGTGACTTTTAATTTTTTGATATTATTTTAACTTACAGAAAAGATGCTAGAATAGAACAAGAAGTCAACTTATATTGTATTCATTTTCACTGATACTTATATCCTGTCCCATTTGTTCTTGCTCTCAATCTCTCTCCGTGTCACTCAGTTCACATACACACATACTCACACTGAATATTTTCTTTAATCCATTTGAGGGTAAGTTGCAGACATTTTGTTCCTTTACTCCTAAACACTTCAGTGTGTATTTCCCAAGAAAAATTATGAGTTTTTATGATATTTAACATTGATACAATATTGTTTTCTAATCAACAGTCCTTAATCAAATGTTGTCAGTTATCTCCATAATGTTCTTATGGGTTTTTCTTTCCCAGTGCAGGATCCAGTCCAGATTCATTTAGTCATTGCATTTAGTTGCTGCAATAAATGTCTTCATTTAAAATGATTTTAACCTCTTTGTCTTTTGAACACTTTTGAATGGGAATGTCAGTGACTTTGTAGAATGTTTTCAATTTGGATTTATCTAATGTTTCTTTATGATTAGATTTCTGTTATGTTTTATTAGAAAGAAAGAAGTTGGCTTGCTTCTCCCTGACTGCATCATATGTATGTCATCATAATAGGTTTGTCTCGATATTGATGATGTTAATATTGATAATTTAAAATGGTGTTCCCTAGATTTCCTCATTGTAAAATTATTCTCCTTTTTAATTTCCTATTTGGAATTGACAGGAGTTTTGTGGTATGAACTTTAAGGCTATGCACGTTTCATATTTTTCATCAAACTTTCATTTCATAGCCTGAGCATCCGTTGCTGATTTTCTAAGCCATCATTGCTTCTGTACTTATATTGCTGCATCTTTATCACTGCATAGAGGAATTTTCCCACTTCCTCCATCTATGTATTCATTCACTCACATCAGTATGGATACATGGATTTTATTTTTATAATAAATTATAATCTACTAGTCATTACTTATTTTAATGCTCAAATTGTCCCTCATTTTTTTTTTTAAAGATTTATTTATTTATTTTATACAAGCACTGGGTATAGTCAGAAGCGCCGGAGGGTGAGAGAATTCACCAGAGCCAGAGTGGGGAGCAGAACAGGCAGACTGATGAAATAATCTGCTGAGAAGAACAGTGGGCATGGCAGGAGAGGTCTGCATGCCATGTGGGACCCTTGCTGGCCTGCTGGGGATCGAACCGGCACTGCAGAGGCTGCGGGCAGCTTCTCAGCCCAGCGCTCAACTGCTGCGCCACCGGGGAGGCCCCAATTGTCCCTGATTTTAATGTTGGAAGTCCCTTAAAATTGATTCCTATGTCTTTTGATAGTTTTGGTGATTCTTTGAACACTTTCTTACTTTCTGGAGCAATATACTACTCCAGAATGTTTGTATACTTTTCTTGCCTCAGTCTTAGAATCTACCTTTTGTCCAAGGAGCACTGGTTCATTCCTAATACCAAAATTTGGGTGTATTTATTAATATTGGGGTGTTATTATTTCTAAGTATTTCAGTGGATAGGACTAGTTTATACACATATGTATTATTTATGTATTATTTATGTAGTTATTCTATATATTTATATAGAATATATTTCTATTCTATATTTCTCTATATTTAAAAACATGAATTCATACCGATAGTGGTATATTCTCATCTTTCCTCCTTCCATATTTATACTCTCATTTTCAGTAATGAGAAACTTAGCTCAAAAGGAATACATTTTTTTTTAAAGATTGATTGATTGATTGATTGATTGATTGATTCATACATACATACAAGCACTGGGTACAGTCAGAAGCGCAGGAGGGTGAGAGGATTCACCAGAGCCAGAGCGGGGAGCAGAGCAGGCAGAAGGACCGAAGTACACTGCTGAGGGGAGCAGCGGGCGGCAGGAGAGGTCTGCGCGCCATGTGGGACCCTCCTCCGGTGGCCGGGGAGCAGCCGGGGATCGAACCGGCGCTGTAGAGGCTGCGGGCAGCTTCGCAACCCAGCGCTCAACCGCTGCGCCACCGGGGAGGCCCATAAGGAATACATTTTTTAAAAGGAAGAGAGGAATAAGGAAGTTTTTCTGTCCTTGAAGAAACTGTGAGACATCCAGGTGGAAACAGGTCTGGATCTGAGTTATTTCTACCAGAGGAAAAATTGCCTTTCACTTACTGCAGTTTATGGAATGGTATAAATGCTAAGAAGGCTAGAGTTGTAGGATGTGCATGAGCTTAGGGATTACATATTCACATATATGCCTCCCAGTTTCTTTACAAAGAAACCACGATCATTTCTGCCTTATTGTGGAAGGCAGGGAGACCTCTCTGTGCAGGATATTTATATTGGTATCAGTAACTTTTTGCTTTCAACATAGAGATATTTAAAATCAACCTCTTACTGAAGTATTCATAGTATCAGTTTTCTGCACTCGATACCACGGGCCAGGCAATAAATCCTATAAAACAGAACTTTCCTAAAAAAGGTTATTTTTCCAATCAATTTTGAGAAGGAGTTCATCTGTCAGATTAAGTAGTAAAACCTCTTCAAAACAGAATTGTTGAGCCTTTGTTCAAGAATCAAGAAATTCAAAACAGAATTGTTGAGCCTTTGTTCAAGAATCAAGAAATTCATTTTCATGACCCATATTTTTTTTATAATAAATTTTATTTTTATATTCCCCATACAATTGCAACCCCCCCATTCTGACCCCAATCCCTCCCCTCCCGCCCCCCACCCCCCAAAAAAGTGTCTCTGGTTCATAGTTTTTTGTTGATTTTGATTTTCACTTTTTTATAGTTATTCATTTTCCTGGTCCCTTATTTAAGTTTTCTAGATTCCTGCTATGAGTGAGACCATCCGGTATTTTTCTTTTTCTTTTTGGCTTATTTCACTGAGCATGATCCCTTCCAGCGCCATCCATGTTGCTGCAAATTGTCATGACCTATATTTTATAATCTTTCTAGTTATGTGTTGCTACCGCAATGCCAGTCATTGTTGAGCAACATTGTTATTATTAGTATTTTGTGTCATCAGTTGAGATGAAATCACAAAACTAGGTTTCAGAGTATTTGCTGACTGATCTATTTTTCTGCATGTGGGGAAAGAAAAACCACTTTATATCTTTTTTTTTTATTCACGCAGGGGTGAAGGGACAATAAATGTTTTTGAGTAAGATCAATGGCTATTTGGGCCTCCCCGGTGGTGCAGCGGTTGAGCGCTGGGTTGCAAAGCTGCCCCCAGCCTCTGCAGCGCCGGTTCAAACCCCGGCCACCAGGCGCGGGTCCCACATGGCACGCAGACCTCTCCTGCCTCCCACTGTGTACTCCCCTCAGCAGTGTACTTCGTCAGTCTGCCTGCTCTGCTCTGCTCTCTGTTCTGGCTCTGGTGAATTCTCCCCGCTCCCCCCTCCATGCTTCTGACAGTACCTAGTGCTTGTAAAAATAAATAAAATAAAATCTTAAAAACAACAACAACAACAACAACAGATCAATGGCTATTTACCTCTTGTTATTGGAGAAGGAACACTGAGTACTAGATGCACAAATTCTTTTGGCTTAGGGACATGATATTTTGTCAATAGAGAGAAAAGTTTTTTCTCTTTCATGAATAGTAATAGCTCCATCTTGACCCAAAGAGACAGGCTATTTCCTCTGGAGTTAAAGGAAAAACTTGGTCACATGAAAGTCCTCAAGACCTGAACTAGATTTGACAAATATGTCTGAAGCAAGGAAGTAAAAAGTTCACATCAGGTCTCTCTTGCTCTTAAATGGAAAGGTTAAGAGAGGTGACTACAGAAACAAATATTTTGTTGATCAGGAGACATCTTTCTTAGCTACTGTTCCCCTTTATATCAGAGTTTATTCTTTTGGCCAGAGCCAGGAAAATCAATAATTGAAGGGGGCACTGCGTTCTGTCCCCTGTTCTCCTTCTCTACCATCTCCTTCGCATACTCCCCAAAGCCTGATACACCATAAAAAGAACTCCTTTTGTTCCTAAGTAATTTTTTAATACAAAACCAAAATAATGTACACAGAGCACTTAACATGGTATGTGTCATATAGAAAAAACTCAATGTTTAGCCATAATTGTTATATTTTACAGTTAAGAAAGTCCTTTACAAAACTAGATGTTAGAAATGTGACATCATTTCCTTTAGATATAATTAAATTCAGTTGCAAGTCTCCTTCATGCTGAGTGGCAAGAAGTTTACTTTCAATCATTGTTAGACTACCCCCATCCTAGTCCTTGGGGCTTAATAAGGAAAAAAACTAATTGTCTATGCAAATATGGCTGCTTGATGTTAAGAGCATACAAGGCAAGTCTGTCCTGCTTGGCCCTGGGGACCCTGGAGCATGTCCTGTGATCAAAGATCCTCCCAGACAATACTAAACCCCTCTCCACTGAGGTCCAGATCCTCTCCATGTTGCTAGGGGCCTTGTTCCGTATGAGTCCCTTAGAATCAGTCCTGATTTTTGGCAGTTCCCCTTGTTCCTACTGCCTTCCTCTCTCCTTCATCCCCTCAACATATTTGCAGATTCTCTCCATTCACCTTATGATAGGGTTGCTAGATTTAGCAAAAAACAAATACAAGTCTCCAGTTAAGTTTGTGTTCCAGATAAACTACAAGTAGTTTTTTTTTCTAAGATTTATTTATTTATAAAAGAACCAGGGTGCAGATCAGAGGTGCGGGAGGGTGAGAGAATTCACTAGAGACAGAGTGGGGAGCAGAACAGGCAGACGGATAGAAGACACTGCTGAGGGGAGCAGCGGGCGAGGCAGGAGAGGTCTGCCGTGCCATGTGAGTTTCTCTCTGGCCAGCCAGGAATCGAACCTGTGCTGCAGAGACTGGAGACAGCTTCACAGGGTGGCATTCAACCCGCTGCACCACTGGGGAGGTCCACTACATGTAGTTTTTAGTGTAAGTTCATAACATACAATAATTAAGCTATAATTACATTAGAAAACTTTTTTTTTTATTAATCTGCACTTCATATTTAACCAGTCATCCTGTATTTTATCTGGCAACACTACCCTAAGAGTTTTGAAAGACTCAGGAATAGAAGTTATGTATAGGGTTGGGTTTTTCAGTACAAATCTTCCTTGGAGTAGAAGGAATAGCCTGAGTAGACTTAGAAAAGCACAGGAGAAAATTCATCATGGACAAAATGTAAAGTAATATCCATAAATAGTCCTGTTACTGTCATCATCATTATGATTATCATCCTCACCATCAACCATGGTGAGTTGTTTAGGAGTCAGTTCCCCTGAGGGAAGCAATTAATGGATCCTTTCTGAAAAGTTTTAATTAAGATAAAGGAGGAGAAACTAGGAGACACAAGAAGTCTGCAAGCTGAGACAACAGAATTAAAGTAAACAGAAGAGATGCAGAGAGGTTAGGGCACAAAAGGCTGCTCACTACTTTTCTGGTCAGCCTGATGTGGGTATTGGTAACGTAAGATGGTATAATGAACACTGATATAACTCCATTTAAGTCCCAGCACTGTCACCACCACTAACAAGCTCTGAAGCCTGTGGCAAGTCAATTGACTTGTCTCTGCAGCTCAGATATCTCTTAGGAGATTTAAAACTAGGTTTATGCCTGAATGTTTCATAGATGCCCCACAGTTACCATGTGCACATGCAAACTCATCTTCTTCCTCATCAAACTGCTCTTTCTGTGTCCTCTGTGTTAGTATAATGACTTTACCATCTGCCCAGGCATCAAGGCAGGACACCCCGCCTTTTCCAATACCTGGTGGCCAAGTCTTATTCCCAGATTGGGTCAGACTCATCTGACTGGCTAGGCACATGTTCCTGACTCATGTACTACTGCAAATGTGGGGACCTTGTTAGACAGGAGAGGGCTCATCCGTACTTCTTATGGGAAGACAAAGTCACTCTGAGCTGGCCAGAGAACATCTTTTCCATACATTCAGAGGGAAAGTTGAATTCAATGTCATCTGTGCTTTTTATGATGACTTTGTGATAGTCTAGTCTACCTGACTTTTCTTGAAGTGACTTGAATGTATCTCTGTTTTGTTTATCAAATGGCTTAACATACAGAAAAATCCATTTATTCTCTTTTTTTCTCAATGAACATCTTACCAGATATTGAATAAAACCAGTGTAGCAGGGATTCTATGAGGTGATATTTATACCCTGAGAAACTTCGTATGGTTTTCAGAACTCAAAAATACACATTAGAAAATACACCAATGGTAAATTATTCAATAATACCCTAAGTGATAAGAAAGTTATTTTACTAAAATTTAAATACTAAAATAAAACTGAGTCTAAACAGAACAATATAAGAAAACATCTAACATATTAAATGGATCTTTCCTATTCTTGAAATAGTTTCTCTTCCCAGAAACACCAAAGAAATGGAGAAGCCAAACAATTGGGGATGGATGAGAAAGCACAATAAACTTCATGGCTCTTGCATTGAAAGATATAAAAAGCACACAAAATTTCATGATTTTTTTCTAGATATGTCAGATAAAGCATGTGACACAAAGATAGGAAGAAAAGAAGGGTCATTAGCCATGTGTGAAAATTTGTTAAATTGTTGGAAAATGGGGAAATATTTTATAGTAAAACCAGATAAACATAACCTAGAAATTTGTTTACAGTATCATTCTGGGGAGAAACACACACACATACAGACACACAAACACTATTATCTGTATGTATATTTCCAAAGTAAATATTTTGAACTATAGCTCTAATTAGTAATATGATAAAATAGAATGATATAGTGTATAAATTTTCTTCCTTTAATTTTCACTCTACTCCACTAGATCAAGGAGAAACCTTGCTTATCTAGTTAAATGTCTCTTAATTTTAATGAAATAATTTTTTTTCTTGTGGTAATGAATTATAACAATGTATAGGATTCAGGGGTACCAGATCACATCTCTTTAGATGTACGTTACCACACCATACCTACCACCAAACCCTCTAACATAGTCCAGTTCCCATTCCACCACCCTCCCCCTTCCACCACCCTCAATTCTATAGTCATATTTTTAGGGTTTGTTCTGGCTTAGTTTTGTCTGTTACTCTATTTTTTCCCATTCTACAAATGAGTGAATATCCAGTGTTTGTCTTTCTCCTCTGTTTTTATTTCTCTTAGTATAATCACCTCCAATCCCATCCATGTCACAAATGGCAAGTTTTCATTTTTTTTTTTTTATAGCCAAGTAGTATTCTATTGTGTGTATGTACCACATCTTCTTAATACACTCATCTCTTCTTGGGTACTTAAGTTGTTTCCATAGCTCAGCTATTGTAAATAGTGCTGCAGTGAAATTAGGAATGCATATATCCTTTCAAATTAGTGTTTTTTCATTCTTTGGGTAGATATCTAGGAATGGAATTGTTGGATCATATGCTAGATCTTTTTTTTTTTTTTTTTTTTTTTTTATACAAGCACTGGGTACAGTCAGAAGCACAGGAGGGTGAGAGAAATCACCAGAGCCAGATCGGGGAGCAGAGCAGGCAGAAGGACCGAAGTACACTGCTGAGGGGAGCAGTGGGTGGCAGGAGAGGTCTGTGCGCCATGTGGGACCCTCCTCCTGTGGCTGGGGAGCAGCCGGGGATCGAACCGGCGCCACAGAGGCCGCAGGCAGCGTCGCAACCCAGCGCTCAACCGCTGCGCCATTGGGGAGGCCCTGCTAGATCTATTTTTAATGTTCTGAGAAACCTCCATACTGTTTTTGATAGGAGATGAATCAGTCCCACGGACAGTATAAGAGGTTTCCTTTTTCTCCAAACACTTGGCAACACTTATTCTCTAGTATTTTTGATATTGGTCATTTTAACTGGTGTGAAGTGATATCTCATTGTGATTTTTATTTGCATTTCCCTGATGATAAGTGATGATGAACATTTTTTCATGTGCTTATTGGCCTCTGTGTGTCTTCTTTGGAGAAGTGTCTATTTCACTCTTCTGCCCATATTTTTGATTGGGTTGTTTTCTTTTTGTTGAGTTCTATGAGTACTTTGCAGATCTTGGATATTAGTTTCTTGTAGGATGTATGATGTGCCACTGTTTTCTCCCATTCAGTTGGTTGTCTTTTTATCTAAGTATAGAGCTATGTTGTATAGTTTGAAGTATAGGAGTGTGATCCCTCTGTTCTTCTTTTTGTCAAGATTGCTTTGGTTCTGTGGGTCTTTGTGGTTCTCTATAAATTTCACTAATGTCTGTTTCATTTATTTGAATAAAACTATTGGCATTTTTTTAAAGGAGTGCATAAAATATGTACATTGCTTTGGGTAAAATAGCCATTTTAACAATGCTAATGCTTCCAATCAATGAGCAAGGGGTATCTTTAAAATTTCATCACAAGGGCATTGTCAGGCCTGAGGTATAGGTGATGGAGTGTGCAGTTCTCCATTCTAGGATCATGGCCTTGTGGAGCACCCCAGCTCTTCTACCAGGGTTTCTCCTCAGCCATGGCAGTGTGCCTCCACATCATTTTGTTCTCCCTTCCTCAGACTCGTTGGGTGACTTGGCAGCCCTGCTGTCTGTGTTCTCTGCTCCAGACACTTCTTTCCAGTTACCTCCTGTTAAGTGACATGTGATTCTCTTCTCTGTCTTCTCTGTGCTATCCATATTAGTCATCGATGTCCAAAGTGTATTTCAGTTTCACTCCAAGCCATGGGACCCTCTGGGTATAGTGTCCCTATGGTTAACTGTCAGATATTTGTCTTGGGAGAAAAGCAAGGAACTTCCTCTGTCACCTTTACATACTCATGTATATAAAATTATATGTATTTAAAATAATATATATATGCATACATATATACATATATATGTGTGTATATATATATATATATATAATCAGCACTCAAAATGTAAATTATTGACATCCCAAACAAAAATTAAATTCAGAATTAAATTTGGATTCTCAGCCAACCCTCTTCAGCACCTGATAAATATGATAGGATTTGAAGATTATAAGACAGGTGTTTTCTGTTCTTCAAATTCTATAAAAATCCAATCTATGTGTATATATGCATGTTTTCATGCTTATGATTTTCCTTATTGTTTTTAATCATTCTACTTTGCATGTTTCTCTCAGATCTTTAAACTAGAGAAGTAGTCTATAGTCTATAGTCATTGCAATGATGGATCATAACTAGAACTGATTGGTGATTTTAAGGTGTATCTTAAGAAACTATTTATTCAGAGTCCTTCCCCTCTCAAATTCCAAGTGTAAATTTAGCAATGACAAAAACAAGGTATAGGATTAATGTCATGGGATAAAAATTTGCCTGATTAAACTATGAGAAAAGCATCTGGTTAATCACATTCAAACCAGACATTAATACTGGATAAATCTATAGATAAACTAAGAAATAAAAAATAATAAATTATCAATCAAATTGGAGACAAAATGGACAATAGTGTTACAGGGCTATATTTTCCAGCCAATGGAAAACCAGCAATAAATGGGTATAAATGACTAAATATATGTAACAACATAATTAATCTCAAATAAATGTTGAATGAAAAAATAAGAAAGAGTGCCGAATTGTCATTAGAATGGTCTCTATTTAGTGACTGGCAGATTGAGGAGGAAGGGGATTGGGGTGGTAGAGGAGGCTATCAAGAGCACATGACCACCAGTTAACCCATAATTTGTATACCCCTTAATCCCTCCACTGTCCTTGGAAAATACATTATGTACATCATTCCAATAGCTGGAGCCAGATCAAGGATTCAGCCTTGAGAAAATAATGTGTCATTGAGACATCTGGACTGTGCAATAAAACCTTGTTAAGACTTCTATATAAACTTTTCAGATTCTGGATAGTGCAGGACAGTGGGTGTCATCACTCAGGATAAGATTCTAGGTAGGTTCCCTTGTTTATGAAAACCACCACCTACCTATTTCTCCAATATCTCCCTCAGTGTTTAGAGGCAAATTTTATATTTTATTGGGAAACTCTAATTTGCAGACCAACAGAGGGCATTTCTGAAGTGATATGTTTGTAAGGGTGTTGGTCACAAAGAATGTAAATTTGTGAAGCTCACTGACTATATACTTAAGATTGGTGTGTTTTGCTATAATTCAATTATACTTCAATAGAAACAAATTAATAATAAAATAAATGCATTTAAAATAGAGAAACTGCTTATTGAGTGTGTTATAAATGCAACATGCATTATTCATGGTAATCTGCTAGTTCAGAGTGTTACCCATTCTCTAGCAAAGAGAATAAAGTTAAATCACTACTTAGGGTCACATTTGACCTGCAAGTGACTAAATGCTAATGTGCCACAGCTAGTGATGACAGGTCTAAGTGGTTAAGAACATGGGCTCTGGAGTCAGACTGAATTTTAATTCTGCTTCTGTTACTTTCTAGCAACCTTACTTTAGGCAAGTTACATAACCTCTGTGCTTCAATTTCCTTATCTGTAAAATGGGAATGGTATTAATAAACTATTTAATAAGGGGCCTCCCCGGTGGTGCAGCGGTTGAGAGCTGGGTTGCGAAGCTGTCTGCAGCCTCTGCAGTGCCGGTTCGATCCCCGGCCGGCTGGCGAGGGTCCCACATGGCACGCAGACCTCTCCTGCTGCCCGCTGCTCCCCTCAGCAGTGTATTTCATCAGTCTGCCTGTTCTGCTCCCCTCTGTGGCTCTGGTGGATTCTCTCACCCTCAAGCGCTTCTGATTGTACCCAGTGCTTGTATAAATAAATAAAGAAATCTTAAAAAAAAACTATTTAATAAGATTGCTTACTGAGAAAATGAAATCATACAATATATAGAATGTGCTTACCCCACCTATGGTAAGACTGAAAATGTGATCAGAAATTGTTTTGCTAAGTTCAAGTCTATCATACAGAAAATAGTCAAAGCTTATTCATTATTGTCCTCTTCCCATTTATCTCATCCTCCTTTCTTTTTGACATCTTGTTTTTGCAGGTTCAAATAGAGCCAGATCAACAGAAATTAATTGAAGTAAATTCTAACAAGTTATTGATCAGCTTGTTCTAGGGAGCATGCGCAGACTCCAGAAAAAGCAACCAGGGATAACCTTATGATTTTAATTTCATGATGCAGAGATCCAAGAAGTAACCAGAAGTAACCTTATTATGTATAACACTCCCAATCTTCTGGGCGTAAATGATAAGACTGTTACCCTTCCTGCCTCCCAATGAAAACTCCATGCCTCCTCCTTCCCTGACCAGTAACCCCCCTCCCTATCTTCCATTCAGGCTTTAAAACCCCAAATCTCATAATGGGCAGAGAGGCAGGTTTGAATTGTCTCCCTCCTCAATTTTGCTCCATGGGTCCAGCAAAATAAAAGCTTTTTTCCTCTGGTAAAATTCATACATCTGTTAGATTCTGGGAGCAGACCCACTTTTGGCTCTCAACAATATAGCACGCAACTGCCTATATTGATCTGTGTCATTGTTGTTCTATACTTCGCCAAGAATTCATTCATTCAAGTTTTAACTTTCGTAGAACATGGAGTTGCTAGTTCACTCCTTTCAACCACCCCCCACATCCCTCCCCGCCTAAGATTGGTTCATAATTAGCAGCAACTATTCCAAATCTCTCTCTTTTGTCTCTTGCTTCTAAATGGGAAGTTCCTGGGTTATAGATGCTAATCAAATTTTAGACAGTCAAGTTTTCTCCTAACTGCTTTTTAGCCTTCAGAGAAATGGTAAGTCCATGTTTACTTTCCAGATTACTTGGGAAAACCTGTGAAACTAGTGAAAGAGGGATGGCTTTTCACTTAGGCGCACTTCATCCAAAATCATGGATGTATTTTCCTTCTGGGAAATATAACTCACTTGGTTCTAGTGCCCTGAATATACCTTCTCAGAATGCCTACCACCATGGTGCCTGAGTGAGGGGCTTTCCACCTCAGAATGAGGTCATGAAGATGCAATTATTCTCCTCCATGGAGTTGACTGTACCAGGTTCATTTACAAAGTTACTCAGCTGTGACCTGACCACTTAAATAATCCTATTGCCTGAAGATATCCCTTGCTGCAGCCATTTACTCCTAAGAACCATGTTCATGTTACAGAGAAATACAAAAACAAGTACATTCTCTACCAATAGTGTTACAGGGCTATGTTTTGTCAGTTGTAAATTATATCTGATCTTGCATGGGGGGAGGCAGTAACTCTATATTTTCTGAAAGAATTTCATAAGAAATATTAGACCTTCATAATTTGGAATTCTCATAGACTGTTATTTTGTTCTGGCAGATTTCAGTTGCAGACAATTCCTGGATGCCTAAAAGTAATGCCTAGGTTCCTCTTTTTACATATTTAAGCTATACATTTAGATAAAATTCAAGCATTCCAGGGTGTTAACAGTGTTTACAAAGGAAACTGCCAGAGGCAAATTCAGGCAGTGCCTTAAATTAATAATGCTTTTGTTCACTGTCCAATTTTTCCTTCCAGTTCTGCAAGAGCCAATTCACATCTTCTCCATTTATTCAGGAGATAATGATGGCAATTTCCATTTACACATTGCATTTCATCTGGAAGACTCTTGCTCTTTCTCTCACATGATGTTTCTGTCTGTTGCCTTCTGCATGGCAACAGAAAATGCAAACTGAATCATCTCAGTCATTGGTCAGTGAGGAGAAGAGATGCCCAAAAGCAAACAATGAAAGAAAAGAGGCTGAAAGAAAAGCAGGTCGGGTAGAAGGAAGCTCAGGTTGCCATATTTGTTTAGAGGAAGACATGCCCAAGAAGCAGTGTCTTTCTGGGAACTACCTTGCACCCCTGCAGTAGTAGATGCTGTAGTGGAGTTAATGACTTAGAGCTAGACAGACTCACATTTAATTCCATAACCTACCATTTACTAGTCGGGTGTTAAGTAAATTATCTGATCTCTTGGTTTTTGCATCTGTTAAACAGCAACAATAATTCCTACATATCAAGGCTGTATATGTTATGTTGGATATATATAAATAAAGTGAGTTATAGGAGGTTAGTAAATGATTGTCAATACTTACTATTTCTGATCACTACTAGTATTGCTATAGTAATTACTGTTACTACTACCTATACAATTGGAGGGGACAGACACTGTAGGCCACATACTCTCTGCCCGACTCCGCTCCCAGATCCTCAGTCTCACTAATGGAGATGACTTTGTAATTTACACAAAAGAGGGACAAGGGTGGTATCACCCAAAGAACTAAATTATAATGCCCCCTCTGGGGATGAGGAGAAAATCTGGAGTACCATTAGCATAGATTCTAATACAGATACTTAAATGGTAATCCTCAAATTTTAGTGTGCATAGACATCATCTGGAGGATTTAAAAAAAATACAGATTGAAGGGTCCAGTTCCAGAGTTTCTGATACAGTACATCCAGCAGTTCATTTTGTATTTATGCAAGTTCCCAAGTGGTATTGATACTGCTGGCTTGGGAACCACACTTTGAGTAACATCATCCTTGTAGTCACCAAGTGCCTAATCTGCAGAGGGTGTTTTGTGTTTGGGTCCCAGAGCATCCAAAAAAGACTGAGGCATCAAAGGTGACGTCAGGGATAGGTTGAACACCACCTGCAGAAGCTGGACTGAAGCAAAGGAAGGGCATCAAGGTCCACCTTGTTAGGTCTGGTGCAATTTTGGTTTAGGATTTCTTTCCTTTCTCCCTTTCCTCCTGGCTTCCCCTATTTTTAACAACTCTTGCCCCTGCGAGTTACTACTTATTTCCACCTCCAGATCAGACTGATAAAGAGACATGGAAAGAGCGTCTCAGTTAGTGGAAACAGCATGTGTAATGGCCTAGAAGTTGGATCTGAAGAGTTAAAAGCAATTCAGCTTGGCAGGAGTCTATCAGGCAGAGATTCCAGCTTGGAAGGACACTGTGAAGGAGGATGCTGTGGAAAACACAGAAAAGGTTGGGCCACAAATTGGACTTGATCCTAAATGCCATGGGAAGCTACTGAATTATATTTATCAGTGAAATGACCCTGGTTTGTATGTAATTTGAAAGACTCACTCTTACTGCAATGCAGAAATTGTTTGGAGGTGTCTGAGCCTGGAGATAGGGAGACCAGAGAAGCGGCTGTTACAGGTTTTAAGGCATGAGGGAGTGGTGGTCTAGAGTGGGCTGAAGCCGCACAGAAAGACTCATTGAATCCTTGTTTAATTCTAATATAGTTCCACATGCTCCATCCTGTTGCATATGAGAACTCTTTGCCTGCAGGTAAAGCCAGTCATTTCATACCATTGAGAACAAAGAAGTCAGGGGAAAAAAAAAGAATTTAACAATTTTACCCAAATTTTGCATCTCTCCAGTGCGTTCTATTGACAGGAAGAAATTAAACCCTGCATTGTGTTCCTCTAGCACCAGAATATCTTTAGGTCTTGATAACTTAGAACTAGAAGCTCCTCCTATTGTGAATAATTACATTCTTATATTATTGACTCACCTGTGTTTGTTGAAACAGTTCTCACAGAGCAGAATCTGTTGGACTGCTTCCCAGGTTTAAATCCTCTTTGATTATCTAATAAACTCTTTGACTATCATTGAGACTTTATATTCAGTTAATAAACCATGTTTATTATTCCAGTAGTTTCTTCCAGTGACTCCCATACTTAAGTGAGTATCAGAATTACCTTGTGGGTTTATGAAACCAGGCCCCAGCCTCAGAGTTTCTGATTCAGTGAGTGGGCCGGAGAATTTCTCTTTCTAACAAGCTCCTGGAGGATGCTACTGCTGCTGCTCCTGGGACTACACTTTAAGAACCACTGACTTATTTCTGTCTGTCTGTGGGGAGGTGTAGGGTCAGGAATGGCCACTGAGCAGGTTTTCTATGATCCAGCAGACTGGGTAAAGGAGGAGTCAGAGTCCTCAGTGGTTTTGCAGGTTTTTATTGGGATTACCAGGTACACGGCAGGCAGGGGTGCTGGGGGGCTGGAAGGCTGGCAGGCCTCCCAGACCCCAGCAGGTCTTCACTCTGGGCTTTCCAGCCTTCTCTCTTGGCTTCTCTTTCGGCTTCTTCTGGCGTCCCCGTGACACCGCCCTTAAAAAAGCCCAGTCTTAGCCCAGGTGAATCCCATCTACCTATGCCCACACCTACTCCAGGTGCCCGCCATCAGGCATGCATTCAGGACCGCAAGGATCCATCATCTATCCTGATGGCGGGAGGGCAGAAAAGCCTGATACCTTTTACCTTACCCTACAGGAGAATATAACCATGGGCCTTCCAGCTGACAGGGTGCTCAGGTTTTGGAAACCAGCATCCTTGTGTGCAAATAAGACATTGCATCAGCTCACCAAGCTCTCTCAGGCTCAACTAAGTTGTCTTCATGAACCATCAGTCTTGCCCTAACTTTTCCAACAACTGCTGCTTCTTAGGCTTCATTTGGTTTCTGCTGTAAACTGTAACCCGCTAATCCCCAAGTGATTCTAATTGACTCTCCTGGGGTCAACTCTCTAAATGAATGAATGGATAACTCAGCATGCCTGTAATGTTTTATTTATTTAAAGATTCTGAACTCTTCTACCTCACAATCCTATGTTAAACAAGGACAGACCCCAAAATAATCATGAGTGAAAAAAAAGTTTTCCTTATACCAGGAGTTGCTCCTTTGTTCTCTAACTCTTTCCACGTTCTCTTAACTCTCACAGATGGCAACCTTTCTTGATTTTAATTTTGGCAAGGACCTCCCTACTCCATGCAAGAACACATTAAACATGCTTTGATGATGTTAATAGAAAATAAAAATTAACTGCAAAGTCGATGTTCTGGTCTGCTTGTTCACAGCTTTTCCTTCCTTTGGAAAGATGAACAGAGTATGCATTATTCAGAGGCCTTGTTTGTTTCCACTCTCCACCCACTCCCAGCCCTGCCTTAATCCCTCTAGTCTAGATTTTTTGCAGCTTGGAATTTCTTGTCATAAAATTGATGTGGTTACATCTACTGCAATAAATGCACATGCTTCTTGCATGTCTTCCAGAAATGGGAAGGCTAGAAAGCTATCACAGGCAGTCACCACTGTACCTTCAGCTCCCTGTGTGATCAAGTTGCTTGGTCTCACACTGACTTTAGGGCTTGACAATGAATTCCTCAAACCACTCCTCCAGCGTTGATTAAAAGGAGAAGGGAGGAGAGAGAGCAGCAGAGGAAAATAAAATGTTAGTGCTCCTTTGTGCTGTACTGCAGTCAAGACCAGATTTCACACTATCACTCAGGGAAGGAGGTGAGAATTCTGAGAAGGGGAGATAATTGAGAGGGAGAGACAGGGGAAGGTGAGTTCAGAACTGATCCTGAAAAAAATCTCATACCTCCCATTACAATCCAATCAAGTAGTTAGGAAGGAAATGAATGAAAACTCTGAGAGTGAAAATTATTTTATATCAGGGAGAAGACTGGGTTTAATAGTACTTCTCTTTCAAGTATCACTCACAATGCAATATATATTGGTGTATTCCCACAAGTGGAGTTTATAAAACAAATCACTTGAAGTGAATTGAATTTTCTTATTCATTTCATTATTAAAATTATTTTATAATGGAATTTCATAGTGCAAATATATTTAACTGATACTTAATAATGCATTTATATGATACAAATGTATTTATACTGTAATATGAATATATTTACAAGTGATGCTGTCATATAAGTTATTTCAATATGTTTTATAAAAAATTCGAAGGAGAACTTTTGATGAGGAAGGGGTCAAGTTGATGCTAGGCCTACAGTATGCTGGATATTTTAGTGAATTGGATGAACTTTTACTTTTCACATTTTCCTTATTTTTGATTACCTTAATCTGATTCACTAATAAGTGAATCCTTCCTGTCTCTATTTGGTTGAAGTAAGAAATATTTATATAATACTTAAAAAACTTCTCTTCCCATACTTATAGTACTTAAATTTAATCTCTTGTTTAAGTTTAGATTTTTTTTATTAATTTGGATTTTACAAGTTTGGAATTTGTGAATTTTCAGCTAAGGTCATTTTAAGAAAAATAAAATTCCAAAAATTTATCAAAATAGAGTTGTGTCATGTGTGTCCATTTAAAGGAGCAAAGTGACTGTAAGAACTTCAGAAAGCCCAATTAAAAAAGAATTATTAATTTCAATTTAAAGCAGTAGCATTACAATTTAGGCAGAGTATTTGCTGCCCTAATCAGAAATGCTTTCTTTAAGGGCCTATGGTCCTCTCTCTTAGTCTAGATAAAATTACCTAGACTATTTTAATGTGTTAAAAGCATCACCAAGTGATTGTTTTGCCTACTCAGAATTTTCCCCAATTTAGTCTCACTTTTTTCCCATTATGTCCAAGTCAGAGAGGCTTGACAGTATTTAATCATCCTAGTTTATAATATTACACTTCACCAATAGGTGTCACTGTCTAACACATGATATTCAAACATAAACTAATACTTACGTATACAGCTTGAGGTTCTGTAATCCTAATTAATTCCATACCTTATCTGTGTGAAAGGGTAGAAACTTTGAGCATTAAATTTCCATAAAGTAAAGGGCTGTGGCAGTTGGTGGGGCCAGAGGAAGGAAGTGAGTCCTAGATTTTTACCTATTTCGGGGAGAACTTAAGAGAGCAACTGAGATCTTTAAGTTTATAGGCATTCAGACATGTGTCATTAAGTTGATGACATAAATATTTTTTAATGATGCCTTTTTTTTCCATTTCATTCTTTAATTATCAATATTTTGGCATTTTTAAAAATAGATTTTTATCAAACTAACATTGATTTATAACGCCCAGTGAAATACATTGATGGTTTTGATTTGATTTATAACATTATGTAGGTTTCAGGTATATAGCATTATAATACAATATCTGTATATACTATTTCATGATAATGATTGCTTCTTGAGGCGTACTTAAGTTTTATTTTAAACTTAGCAAGCCCTCGAATAGTAATAGGCAGTTAATAAAAATTATATTAAAGTGGTAGCTAAATTTTAGGGTTCAGAAAGGTTTTTGTCCTGCTATACTTAACCAAGTCCAGATAACAACTCAGTTTTCTCTCTTTTTTTTTTTTAAGATTTATTTATTTATTTATACAAGCACTGGGTATAGTCAGAAGCTCAGGAGGGTGAGAGAATGAGCCAGAGGCAGAGCGGAGAGCAGAACAGGCAGAGTGACAAAATGCACTGCTGAGGGGAGCAGCAGGCTGCAGGAGAGGTCTGCACGCCATGTGGGACCCTCGCTGGCCTGCTGGGGATCGAACTGGCACTGCAGAGGCTGCCCTGGGCTCAACTACTGTGCCACCGGGGAGGCCCTCAGTTTTCTCTTTTAAAAATCAAATTTCATTGATTTGCCATTCATTTATATAACTATATAATTTGGGGAGCACAGCTTCACACCTCATGCTTCAGTCTCCTCTATCAAAAATCCAGGGCCGATATACTATCTCATTACCCCTTATTCTCTCATCCCTCCCACCCCCTTTCCTTCTGGTAACGACTATATTTTTCATAGAGTCTAAGAGTTTTTTTTGTTAGGTTTTTTCAGTTTGTTTTCTTTGGTTATTTATATTACACGAGTGAGCAAAACCAGCCGATAATTCTCTTTCACTTTCTGACTTAAATTCAGTTAGCATTTCCCTTTCTTTACTCATTGGTTTGCCCATAGCATTTAGGTTGATTCTGTGCCTTTGCTATTGGCAGTAATGCTACTCTGAACATAGGGGTGCAGTGTTTTTATATTCTTTTTTTTTAAGATTTATTTATTTATGCATACAAGAACTGGGGTGTAAGCCAGGGCTGTGGGTGTGGGGCAGGGGAGGTGAGAGGATTCACCAGAGAGTGTGAGGATAAGAACAGGCAGATCTACTGAAACACATTGCTGAGGGGAGCAGCAGGTGAGGCAGAAGAGGTCTGCTGGGCCATGTGGCTTAGCTCCCTAGCCAGAGATCAAACTCATGCTACAGTGGCTGGCGATAGCTTGACAGGCTGTCTTTAACCCCTGTGCCACCAGGGAGGCTCCTGTTTTTATATTATTTTAAAAAAAAATTATATATATATATTTTAAATTTATTTATTTATACAAGAGCTGCGGCACAGGCCAGAGGCGTGGGAGGGTGAGAGGATTCACCAGAGACAGAGTGAGGAACAGAACAGGCAGACTGACTGAAATACACTGCTGAGGGGAGCAGCGGGAGAGACAGGAGAGGTCTGCCACACCATGTGGGAATCTCGCTGGCCTCCCGGGAATCGAACCAGCACTGCAGAGGCTGCAGACAGCTTCATAGTCTGGCGCTGTACCAGCTGCACCACTGGGGAGGCCCTGTTTTTATATTCTTTGGGTAAATACCTAATCGTGGTTTTGCTGGATCATGTGATATTTCCATTTTTTTTGTTTTGTTTTGTTTTTAAAGCAATGTCCATACTGTTTTCCATATAGGCTGCTCCTGTTTACATTCCCACCAATGGTGTATGAATGTTCCCTTTTCTTCACATCCTTGCCAACATTTGTTCCTTCAGTCTTTTTGATATAGATCATTCTCATTGTGAGGTGGTATCTCATTGTGGTTTGATTTGTACTTCTCTTATAATAAGTGATGTTGATCATTTTCTCCCCAGGTGCCTGTAGATCTATCTGTATATCTTTTGAAGCAGTGTCTATTTGGGTCTCTTGGAAATTTTTTTTTATTGGGTTGCCTTTTTTTTTGTCGTTTAATTGTACAAGTTCTTTGTGTATTTTGGAAATTAACCCCATTGAATGTGCAATGTGAAATATCTTCTACCAGTCTGTAGATTGCCTTCTTGTTTTGTGATGGTTCCTTTCAAAGTAAAAGTACTTTAGCTTGATGTAGTCCTTATTTTTGCTCTTATTTTCCTTGCTGAGTTGAGTCACCAAATATATCTCTGCGGTTGATGTCCACGCCAACTCAAGGTTTTCGTCTTTGTTAAATATCAGTGTTGAGGTAAACATGTGTTCTTTGATGAATACCTTACAAACCAAGCAAGATAGAGAGATTGGGAAGAGAGCAGGGAATGTTGCATCAAATTCTGTTAAAGATTTGAAGGCCTAAGTAGATATTCTTCTTGATAATAGAAGAGGAAAGCAACCTTTAAAAAATGGTTTTAGTGAAACTTGGAAAATTCATTTTTCTTCAGCTGCCTTTTTGAAACAAAACTTTATAAAAGTTTTTGAACATATACAACATTAAAAGAGAATCATATATTACATCATCATATATAATTCATCACCCAGCTTCAATTGTAAATAGCATATGACCAGTCCTATTTTAATATACCTTCTCTCCCATGCTCTATTATTACCCATTGTATTATTCTGAAGTAAATACTAGATGTGATATTATTTCACCATTAACTATTTCAGTATGTATCTCAGGATATAACTCAAGGATACTACTTTTAAACTGTTGATACATTCCAAATAATTAACATATCTTTATCATTTAATATTATCTCAGTGTTTTGCTTTCTATTAATATTCCATAGCATTGCAAAAATTAGCTTAATTTTTGGATTTAATTGAAGTCCACACACTGCCTTTGGTTGAAGTGTTTTATAAATCTAAATTTGTAACAGTTTTCCTTCCTCTTCTTTTAAAAATGTTATTTATCTGTTGACGAGATTAGATCTTGTTTTCCATAGTAGATCTCACACACTCTGGGGTTAACTGCATCATTGTGATCTCATTTGTCATGCTTATCTATCAGTGTATTTCCTGTAAACTGGCAGTCATTTCTAGATGTTTGATCTTACTCAATTTTGATTTTTTTGGTAAGTACATTTTGTAGGTAATACTGTGTATTCCTATCAGAGGAATGTGGTGTTTGACAAACTATTATCATTTATTTTACCCTATTTAATTTTTTTTGTAATGTTAAGATTAACCAAAGTGTTCAGGTGTGGTCATCATTTACATACACTTTTAGCAGCTCTTAATTATCGTTACCTAGAGATATTATTTTATTAAGGGCTACATAATGTAGATATTCTAACTCAGGAATTCCTTCTGAAGTTACCAGGTAGAATTCTTACATAAAGATTTCACCTTTTTTATAACTGAGTAATATTCCATTGTGTATATATATACCAATTGTCTTAATCCACTCAACTGTCCTTAGGTTATTTCCCTAACTTGGTCATTGAACATAGTGCTGCAAATGGCAATATGGTACCTAGCAGGACCTTTACTTGGGCTTTGCTCCACCCCCTAGCAGTGATATCTCGTTATAGTTTTGATTCCAATTTCTTTGATGATACATAATGATTAGCATTTTTTTTTCATATGTCTGTTGGCCACCTGTATGTCATCTTTGGAGAAGTATCTATATAGTTCTTCTGATATAAGTATGGTCCTGTTTGCCTTTTTTCAGGGTGCTATTGGCTTGTAGGTCATTAACAATCTTTTACTTTGGTTCAACTATGTTTATCTTTGAAGTTCTGACAGGCCTCCTGAAATAGTATAACTCTTGGGTTGTTTTTGATCCAATCTGCCACTCTGTGCCTTTTGATTAGTAAGTTCAGTGCATTTGTATTAAGAATGACTTAGATATATGAGGACTCTGCTACTGTGATCTGTCTTTAGTTTTCTGTTTCCATCTATATCTATTTCCAGGTTCAATTTTATTTTTTGAATTTTCTTCTCTTTGACTTAGGTAAGCAAACTCTTTAACATTTCTTGTAGGAGAGGTCTTCCCATATATACAATTCTTGGCTGGAAATTTTTATCTTTGAGTATTTTAAATATCATTTCATTCTCTTCTTGCTTGAAAAATTTCTATTGAAAACCTGATGGAATTGATTTTATAAATAACCTGCTTTGTTCCCCTAGTCACTGTCAATATACTTTCTTTATCTTAAGCTTTTAATCATTTCACTTTCAGGTGTCTAGTATAAATTTCATTGCATATCCAGGTGTTCTTTTAACTTCACAGGTCTTTAATTTAGTTTCCTTTCCAAGTTTGAGAAATTTTCCTCTATTATTTCTTTGAATAAGTTCTCAGTCTGCCTTTCCTAATGAAGTTCACTAGTTCTCAAAGTGTTTCTTCATTTTTTTTTAACTTCATATTTCTCTCTCATTCCACTTATATCTTTTGTGTATTGTTATCTTTGAGGCCACTGATTCATAATTCCATTTGGCCTATTTTGCTTCCATAGCTTTCTCTAAAATTTTTTTCTCTCTCCTGTTGAGCTTTTTACATCCTGATTCTCTGTTATTTTCTTTGTTAATGCCTCAATTTCTGTTCACTAATTTTATTTCTTAAGTGTCTTCCTTTGTTTCTTTCATTTGTTTTCTGAATTTTCTTCTATTTCTTAGTGGGTCGGGAGGACTATGTTGATGATACCTAAAATAAACCTCATCTCTAGGGTTTCAGACCTGAGATTCTGTGGTCTATATGCTGTCCATTCCTTTCCTGTCCTGATGGCTGGGGAGGGGAGTTCTGTCCAGTGCTCTATGTTGTAAGGGCACCTACTCTTCAATACATGTTTCTTCTCAGCCAAGGGTGTAGGCCTCCATACATTCCAGTTCTCCCCTCCTCAGAGATCCTGGCTAGAGTTGGAAGCCCTTCTGTGTTTGCCCTCTCCCATTGTCTTCAGTAATGTCTCTCCACCCTGTTCTGTGAGGCTGACTCTCTTCTCTGTCTCTTCTTCTCTATCATGGTCTGTGTTAACCTCTGATGTACAAGGGGTGTTCTAGTATTGTCCTTGACCATGGGAATTTCTGGGTGTAGTTTTGTTCTTGTTAAAAGTTTGATGAGGGCCTCCCTGGTGTTGCAAGGGTTTAAGATGCAACTTATGAAGCTGTTCGCAGCCACTACAGCATGAGTTCAATCCCCAACCAGGGAGCTACCCACATGACTCAGCAGACCTCTCCTGACCTGCCCGCTGTTCCCCTCAGCAGTATATTTCAGTCAATTTGCCTGTTCTGTTTCCCACACTGTCTCTGGTAAATCTTCTCACCCCCTGCACCTCAGGCCTGTACCTCAGTTCTTGCATGCATAAATAAGTAAATCTTAAAAGTTTGATGATTCAAGAATGAAGCAAGGAGCCACCTCTGTTTCCATTATGTTCCTCTGTGATTTCTTTTAATCTAAACATATATGTAATCTGTTCATAATTTCATATTACTATTTAAAAAATGAGTCCCTCAAATTGTAGGAACCTTTGATTCTACATAATTGGCACTTCTGGGTACTGGTTGTTCTTCATTTGACCCCTCCTAATTTTAGCCCTTTTCTGCCTGTTGTGTCTGAGACCTCTACAGATTGTCTTATCTGGACTTATTTTCTCTTTGATTTCCAGATAGTTACCTCCTTTTGAGTCTACTCAAGGAGAATTATCATTTGGAATTCAATAGGATGAAAAAGAATAAAGTTGGAATATTTATTTCTTTTGCTTCCTTTTTGTTTCTCACTGTTTGTTAAAACATTTACTTCTCAAAGGCCACAGGACTTGGTGGAATGCTCTTACTGCATGGTTACAGCTCTTATGAGGCTATGTTAATACCTTTTCACTTTTAGATCTGGGATATAATGACATTCTCTAAGATAACTTACTATCCTTGTTGATTTCTTTAATCTTGTTCAAATCTTAGAGAACAGTTCCATTGCTAAATTCTTTTAGTTAAGCCCTTTCAAGTGTAGTACTTGTTTACTGCTGGGATGAGAAATTAGCCAAAGTTTATTGGCCCCTTTTGATACAGGTGATACCTCAGCTTGCACTTGCCTTTTATGAAATCTTTTTTGTATCTGTACCCTCTTAGGGTGTGGGACTCTTTGGTAAGGTAAGGATCTAGTATACTGAGGTTTTAGGCTTCATTGGGACAACAGAACACCCACTCCTTTTAAGTATTTTCCTTCTCCCTGGGATGTTAACACTGAGTAGCTTATGAGTTTTTGATTTCTCCAAATACCTGTATTCTGTCTTCTCCCCAGTGTTCAAATTATTTTCCATTTGCTGCTTGCTGTTCATATTCCTTCATTCCTCACTTTCTCTCTAGTAACTTTAGCAAAACATCTGCAACTAGTTTAGACATTTATTTCATATAAGGGAGCTTATGATTTCAAGTAACATTTTTCACATCTTGCAAAAATCTCTGAAACAAAATTTTGAGGCTCTGAATGAAATGCATAAAAGGAAAAATATAAAAAGAGCACACAAATTAAAGTGATGCTATTATGCCTAGACCACCCAAAATTGTTACAATGTGTTTAATAATCTGATATAGTGTTTCCAGAAACATTCATGGGGACTATCTTGATCTGCTTATTTTCATATTCATACCTTGTCTTTCTCTGCCCTGCTTTCTATTACACAAAACTATATTTCTCATACTCCTTGTCCTTGAACATCCTGCAGCTTTGGCCAGTGGGATACATGTTATAAACAAGATATAAAGAAAGGGAGAAACCAGAATATTTTTCTCTCTGCTCTGCTTTTGGTGACATCTCTGTGCTTCTTCTATTGGTAACAATCATCCTGGAAAACACATTCTTCATGCTACTGGGAGGGTCCACTATGGTGTCAGCTTATGCCCAGTCACCATAACTTTTGGACTTGGGAACATAGCCTCCACCCTATGTTACTCTAGTTCTAGGGTAGCAGCAGATTGTTATCAGTCTCTGGTATGTCTCACCACCTCCTGTTCCACAAGTCAGTTCTTTTGTCACATGTATAATCAATCCCCTAAATTAAATTTTATTCTTTAAAATTACCTCAAGTAGTTTCTGGTTTTTGACTAAAGTTCAAGTAATTAAGTTTATACTCAATGGACAAATCTTTTCTTTCTTTCTTTTTTTTTTTTAGTTGAGATAACACTGGCTTACCACACTGTATGTGATGCAGAAGTATAGAATCACACATCTTTAAGTGAATGTTACTACACCATACTCACCACCAAGGGACTAATAGTCCTCCACTCTAGGCTATTGGGCCCCCTCTACACTTTGTTCTCCATCCTTACCTGTCCCTCCGGTAGTCTCAATTCTATAGTCATTTTTCTAGGGTTTATTATTGTTTGGTTTTAACTGACCTTTGTTTTGTTTCTCTATAATCCTCATATGAGTGAAACCATTTGGTATTTATCTTTCTCTGAAGTTATTTTGTTTAGTGTAATCCCTTCCAGTTCTACTGGTGTTGACCCAATTAGTAAGATTTAATTTTTTATGGCTGCATATTACTCCCTATACACCACATCTTCTTAACACACTCATCTGTCCTTGGGTGTTAGGGTAGTTTTTTATGACTTGGCTATTGTATGTAGTGCCCCAACCAATAAAGGTATGCATATATCCTTCCAAATTAGTGTTTTTCCTTCAGGTAGATATCTAGAGTGTCATTATTGGGTCATGTGGTGGATCTATTTTTAAAATTTTGAAAAACTTACATGCTATCATAGAGGCTGAACTAGTTTACATTCTCACTAACAGTGTGAGAGGATTAATTTTTCTCCACATCCTCACCAATACTTGTTGTTCTGGTCTTTTTGGTATGGACCATTTCCATAGATATGAGATGTTATGTCATTGTGGTTTAATTTGCATTTCCAAATGGGATAATTTTTTTCAGCTGAGACCACATTTTTTCAGAGATTGTTTTGTATGTAAAAGAGAGTAAATCAATCCAGTTTAAAAGAAGAGTTACTGAAAGTTTACATAACTCTCATGCATTCTAGATTTATTGCAAATACACAGAAAATTAGATCTGTTGTACCCTCTACCTGGGAAGTCTTAATCTTCAGATGACAATGTGGATAAGTAAATCAAATTAAGTGGCCACAGTTTATTTTGCTCCATCCCTGGTCAGTTTATGCAAGGCTCCTGGATAAAATTCTTGCCTCTTTCCAGTCCATGGTGGACTGATTTCACACAGTGTTCACACAGTGAACATGACTAGGGGGAAAATGTGATTATTTATGATTTTTATCCAGTTAGACTTAACCAGAGACAATGAGAAAAGTAACAAGTCAATGATTCCCATAATACTGTCCATAATACAGGTTCATGCTAGCTCTCAAATTTCAGTTCTTTTACTTGCTGACTTTTTAGTTTTTGGAATTAGCTCCTCCCTTATTTCTACCCAGACTTCTTGTATTTTACTTTCTTTTTATGATTTTTTCTTGTTATAATATGTTTAGCATGTGGAACAAAACTCCGTGTCCAGGAAAAAAAGAATGGGTCAGGTATAAAACCTACGGTTGGTTTTGTCAAACTCCAGTTACAATTTTGGGGTACCATTTAATTTGATATAAACATACTCTAATTTCCCCCTTATTAGTTTGCCTGTATTTCCATAAGGCCTTAGCAATTTGAAAATATTCCTCAACTTCACTGACGATACACATTTTATTTTTTACTCTATTTTCTTCTAACACAACAGTTTCCTCCTATTATCGCTACTGCTTTCTCAATGATCATGTTTTAGAATGTACCAGTACTAGGGAATTCCTAGTGGACCACAGCAACAGGAGTCTATAGTTTTCACTGCAGTACCCCATATTACTGTGTCTTAGCTCCCATCAGTTGCAGTACTATCTCTTAGCTTATAGATCTAATTGATTGGTAATGCACACCCTGAATTTAAAGATATGGCAAAGGCAATCTTTATTTGATGACTTAAGGGATTTGATCACAATTTTGCTATTTCACTTACTCTTTCCTCTCTAAGTCATAAGGACGTTTCACTACCTTAAGAGGCAGAAATAATAATACCAACACAGTCACTTCATTTATTACTTTTAATGAAAATGAAAGTTATCATGATGAAGTACTGTAAACTTCAGAGAACATGCAATCTCAATTTGGCTAACTCTCCCAGTCTTGATGAACACGCTTTCTCTTCTTGACCCTTCTGCAGAGGTGTTATTAGTCTAAATATGCCAGTGAGAATACTGCCAAGAAAGGGAATCTGGAAATATTTGCCACTAGTAGGGCTGAAATATGAACCTATAATGATCATAGCTTGTTTGGATCTGCTTTGAGACTGCAGAAAATATTTAATCAAAATTACTACTGGTCACTTATTCATTGGTCAGTTCATGCATGATAAGTTATTGAACAACCAATTACTAGTGACCAGGGCAAGGACATTGAGATCTACTCTCTATAGATGGCGGAAAAATCTGGAAATAGTTGCAGTTATTAAACTTTGATAGGAATCATACATAGGCCAGGGACCCAGACAATGATTACAAAAGAACAGATGTCTAGGGGAAAGCATCCTTCAATAATTGTAACTTTTGCTGAGCTGCTACCTTTTATGTCTTTAGAATAGGGGGTTAGGGCTACTTCCCAGGTTATAAAGATATAATTATATCAGGGCAAAATGGTTAGGTAGAACTGCTATCCTAAATATTTATAATGGCAGAGTCAAGCATGTTTGTTTGATGAACTGTTGAATGCACTTAGATGAGAGATTATGCAATAATTAGGATGATATTTGTATGTATATTAATTTTTAAAAAAGTTTTAGGAAGAATATAAACCTTTCTTATACCAAGCTACATAGAGTAAGTTCCTTCCTTAATTACCACTTCCACTCTTTTTTTTAAAGATTTATTTTTATTTATTTATGCATACAAGAACAGGAGTGTAGGCCAAAGGTGCAGGGGTGAGAGGATTCACTAGAGACAGAGTGGGGAGATAGACTGAAGATAGACAGGCAGATAGACTGAAATATACTGCTGAGGGGAGCAGAGGGAAAATAGGAGTGGTCTGCTGCACCTTGTGGGTTAACTCCCTGGTTGGGGATTGAACTCATGTCGCTGTGGCTGTTGAGAGCTTGATAGTGCTGAGACTTAAGCCCTTGCTCCATGAGGGAAGCCCACCACTTCCTCTCCTAGCACTGGAGTTGGACTAAATATAGATCATTGTGGAATCTGGCCTGAAGACCAATTCTAGATCCGTTTAGATTAGTTATAAATGAAAGATATTTTTGGACCACAAGATTGTGTGTGTAGAAATAAAATGACGAGTTTTGCATAAGAAGATGCCCCATAGGCATATTGCTATAAAGTATTTTGGCTGAAAGCAAGGACTCCTTAAAAGTCAACTGATGATCCTCGTTAAAAGTCAGCAGTTAAAGCAATTTCTCTTTACTGAATAACCTAGAATCTAGTATGTGAGACAATGGAAATTTAGAGCCTACAAAAATCTCTGTGGAACACAGAAGAAGAAAGGCCAAAGAATATGGAAACAAATCTGCATTCTGTTATTGCAAAGATGTTTCAATGACCACATGACGAAAGATTTCCACGAGTTTCTTATCAAATTGAATTTAGACATGAATATTAGATACCTGATACATAATATTATAGCTTGTGGTTGATAACGATGCATACTTTTATTATTTCATTTAACATGATTTCCCATATGGGTTTAGATATTTGTGATGTATTAATTTTACTGCCATCATAAAATCCTAAGTTAAGAAACCCATCCAAGTGTTGTTGAAGCTAGAGATCAGTACCAGATGATAGTAGGAGATTCAGTGAAGAATCTGATTATTGGCGTGCTAAGACTAGGTCAGGAGCACCCCTTGTCTCCACCCTCCTACCTCAAGAATGCTGCATTAGTGTGGTTTACTTCAGACTGTGTATGTCGCTAGTCACATACAGGAATCAAGGGAGAAATAATTTCCATTGGAACAAGTGGTTAGAAATATTGTAATGATAGTGAAATTGATTGATATTAGATGCTGTTTAGGTTTAGAGATGGCCATGCATAAAGTTGTTATCTATGTGTAGTACCTAGTTCCATCATTTAGTAGCTTTGTGACCTTAGGCTGGGTATTATGCCATCCTGTGCCTCGGTTTCTGAATCCTTTGTAAATGGTATACATTTAATAAGTATTTATGAGTTGTTGTGAGGATCCGATAATACATGAAAAACACTTGGAAAGAGCATTCATAAACATTGACTAGTATTATTGTTAGTGTTGGCAGTCAATAATTTCAATAATTCATTATTCTGAAATAAAGGCCGATATGAAATTAAAACTATGATATGAGTTTGGAAGAGTGACTTTTAGTCATGAATCTGACAATTATACCCCAAGTGAGTTACAGAATTTTAGAGCTGGAATGTGGAAGTATTTTGAGATTATGTTATTCAATTTCCTCATTTATGTGAAGAAATTGAGGCCAGAGGTTTCTTGCTCAAGGCCATACTAGTTGGTAGCAGTATACATTACCCTCTGCTGCCTCTCTTAAATGAACTTGGCCCCAGTTTCCTCATGTGGAAACAGAGTATTGAATTAAATTAATTTTACCCCAAACTCAATTAAACAAAGGTTCTTTTAAAACTCAAATTATTAATTTATCCAACAAATATTTGTGTCTAAATCTAAACATATGCCTGTTCAACAACACAGCAGTCCCACTGCTAGGTATGTATCCAGCAGAAATGTGCATCTCAAAGGTAGGATCTACCATGTTCATAAGAGCACATTTGAATTAACCCATAACTGGGAACTATGTAAATGTCCCTCAACAGATGAATAGATAAATTGGTACATCCACACAATGGCTTATAATACAGCAAGGAAAATGGGCAAACTCAAGCTACACCCAATATTGATGAATCTCATCAACATAGTGTTGAATGAAAAGTCATACCCAAAACAGTTATGCTATGTGATTCCATTTATATACAGCTCCAAAGTAAGCAAAACTGAACAATGGTGTTAGAAGTGGGGATGGTGGTTACTCTCATGGGGGATAGAAAGGGGAAAAGGTATAAATTGGTTTCTGAGGTGCAGATGTTTTCTTTCTTCATCTGGGATTAGGTTGTGTAAATGTGCTCAGTTTGTGACAATTCTGAGAATTTTATGCCTAAGTAGATATGTATATTTCTCTCTATGGATATTATACTTCAATAAAAAACAAACACTGTAAAACAACAAAAGAATCAAGTGTCAGTTGTTTACAGTCACTAATCTAAGTGCTGGCATTAATAAAATGATCAAACTTGACAATATTCCTACTGCCCTCATGAGGTTATTTTTAGTGGGGTATGGAGGAGCTAACATTATTGAAAAACTGTAGTTGGTATTTTTCCTGCATTTATTCAGTAGCTACTTTGTAGTTGTGTTACTGTCTTTCAATTTTGGTGGTTGATATTATAGTTAAACATTTGATCGTATGTCATCTTTTAGTTTGTCTCTATGGCCTTCTCTTAAGTACCACTACTACTACTACTACTACTACTACTACTACTACTACTACTACTACTACTACTATTATTGGTCATGCCTTTTATTTTCTTGACTGACTGTCTGCCTATTTCCAAATGGTTTTAGAATCATTTTTTATCAGTATATCAATGGACAATGCCAGTTATCACAGTGTTCATTTCTGATAAAGGGATAGACACACAGCAAGCTAAAAAAAAAAAAAATTGTTACGGTAGCCAGTGGTAGGTACATGGAAGCTATTATAGCCATTTAGGTAACCTCAGAAGTGATGTTTATAAAGGAAAGACCATTTGTGTTCTAAGATCTATTGCCCATTTAGTGACCTTGCTGACAAACATAACATTATTCAATATTGTTGTTGCATGTTTTTAAAATTGATCTTTAATTGCCTTCAGACAAAAAAGATGCTTTAATTATTATGCCTAATTGTGCAGACAGAGCAACTGCAAAACAGGGTTATGCATTGATGTTCCCAGTGTGCTTTATGGAATAAATGAAGCCTGGGAATCAAAGGAATAGTGATAAGGAGACAGATGAGGAATTCTTTGGGAATTTGCAGACTTTATTGGGACCACATATAAGAGCCCTGAGAGAAGCAAGGAAGGATGATAATTAGAGGGGAGAATACAGTGTGTTTTACATGATCATTTCTGATTGTGTCAAAATGTCCCTGTGGACTGAGGGAGTGTAGAAAGCTTCTAGCTAGCTTGCATTTTTAATAAGCTTATGGTATTACATAATTCAAAATTTTATGGGTATTATATTACTTAATAATCTTTTCAGTTGTTATTCCAATCTCTTTTTTTCTGGTAGTTTTCTATTCTTCTCACCTCAATCAATAGTTGGTGTGTAGCCACTGTTGACCCTTCCACCCAGTGTGGCTCTGCCCAGAGGATACTGTTGATTGGAGGAGAGAAGAGCATATGTTTCAATGAGAGTACCTGTCTCAGACTGAAGCCACAGTTGACCGATCAAGAAGTGGGCATCTCACCTAAAGTTAGCCAATCTCTTCCCCAGGAATTTTGGGTTGGGTCTTAGAGAAATTGGTCCTTCTTTGGATGGTTTATGTATTGTTGCGTCTTTTTTCAGCCAGGTGCCACACATAATGTACTGGACGTGAATGATACAGGAATGCAGTTTGGAGCAGAGGTGGGAGCTGAATGTTTTTGAAGTCATTCTAGTTCCTGAAATTCCAGTCTCTATTCCTATTCTTTCATTCCATGACAGCATTTATTACCCTTTCCTGGCAGAGTAGGATTCTGTATTTGGAAATAATAACGCTACCTACTACAGTCCCTTGCTTTACACTGACTTTATTCTACAGACAATAACATATAGGTTATTATACAATTCAGTATGCCAGCAAAACTCTCTTTTGGAGATAAATGTTTTAGATAAATATAATAAATAAAGGAGTAAATAAACATGTTAGAAATCCTAAGAAGATTTATATTTCATTTCACATTTGCAATTATATTTCACATAATGACAAAACTAATTATAGAAATCATTCCAATTTAGAGTTGAAAGGGATCTCCACTCAGGTTTTTGTTTTTCTGGTTAAGGAAACTGTGACCTCAGGAGGATAACAGTTCTAACCAGTTTCCATGGGTAGGTCCCATCAGACCTAGTAGGACTTTTCCACTCGGGACAGTAAAGAGGTTGTACATATATAGATTCTTACAGAATCTCAACTAAAAGTGAAGAGCTAAATTCTAGAGAGAAAAGAAAGCAGGAGTGATGGGGCATTGGGCAGTCCTTTTCCAGTATGCCTGGGGAGTGGAGTTGTGAATTCACTGTCAGATCCCCAAACACCAAATCCCATTGGTGTGCTCTCATTGTCTGAGCCATCACTGCATGCCCACTTATTCCCATGAGCCATCTGAAGTTTTAGCAAAGACTTAAGAAATCTGCATTTTATATTTGCTACCTCCTTCTTTCTACTTTATAAACTCAGAACTCTCGCTTCTCCCCGTCATGCTTCAGTTCTCAGCCATCTGTAACAACCTTTAAATTAGAACTTAATAAATTATCTTGAGAAGATATCTTCATTATCAGTCATCAGAGAAAGGTATATTTTGGTGAATTTTCAGACAAGATATAGACCAGGATATGCTTTGGAAAAAAATATATTCTCAAAAGGAAAATAAACCAAGAAATTCTGCAGGATGAGCTCATCTAGCCAGAGGTGATAGAGAACTAACCAGAAGTTTATATTTTCTGGATTGGAAAAGATAAGTCTCTGCTTTTCAGTCTCATTTCTTATATGGGCAGTTTACTTGATCTCTCTAACCCTCACTCAGTTGATATTAATAAAAGGAAAATAAGCTTATTTATACATTGTATGGCTAAATGAGAAAACGCACATGCAGAATTTAGCACAGTGGGCACACACTCTATGTGATTAAAACTGGGAAAAGGGGGGTGCAATTGTATGAGGAATAAAACCAAAATGAAAATGCGTGCATTATGCAAAAATGAAAAATGATGTAAGAATTATATAAAATAAAATATTTAAAATAAAAAAAACTGGGAAAAGATTTTTTTTAAAAAGGTAAAATTATGGCTCTCATGGAATTATAAAATGAAAAAATGTCAAAGATACTGTTTAACTCATTAAATGAGTATAACCATTTCAAAGGCAGAATCCAAAGATCGAGCTCTCTTCTAGACCAGGAACATTGAAATGAACTGCTCTAAACAGTGCAGTTTTCTATAAGAGGCACCCGCTAATCTTTTTTGCTTGTTCCAAATTTCCTGACATTGCTATAGTTATTATTAATTCATCTTAACTGAGTTCCCCCATTCATGCCCACTTATCAAGAAGGACTCTATTTTTGACATATAGTAAATCTCATGTGTCTAAAACCCACATTTATAATATAAATATTCCTGCCCACTCCAGGTACATTTTGCAATAGAGCTCCACTATTACAACCCCTTATTATCAAACCTTCAATTCTTGGCCATAACTTACAAGCTTGGATTAAAGTCAAGGATGAAAAATATGTTGAGGCTTAAACAAGAAAGAAAAACGGAAATGGTCATGCTGGCAATTTACTCATTTAAAAATGTCTGGAGCTATGAAAACTAAATCCACTGTTGGCAGTGTACACTTAAGCAAGAAAGTCTATTTGGTGTGGGAAATAGTACTCAACCTTTCATTTTCAGCAATTTAATCAAATCTCTCCTGCTCTCTCAAATATTTATTTAGTCTCCTATGATTTGTAGTAACCATGGCACTTAGTATTACCTAGGTATTAAATCTAATACAAAAAAGGTAAAAGGAATAGGAAAGAAGTATCAAGTGATGCCCAAGGGAACTTATTAAGTGTATTTCATTTAAATAATCTGATTCAATGAATTGAGGCAGAACTCTTTAAAAAAAAAAAACATAACTTGAAAGAACTTGGCTCAAATTGGAGCAGGCACCTCACCTGCAAGCTGCCCAGATCATTAATTTTAATAATTTCTATTACACACTTCTTGGGTAGACTGCTTTGTAGCCATTGTGTTGGTTGTTACTTACACTTATTCTGTGATATAATAAAATTGATATTAGTATCCTCATTTGAAAAAAGCACAGTGGGGCTGTGATTTGCACAAGGGTATAGGCAAGCCTACAGACACACCATTCTATTTCAGCTAATTTTTATCTCCATTCTACAAAACCTGGGATTTTCCCTGCTTAGGAACAAATCAATTCAAAAGTTAACTATGTCATCTTGAAGTGCCCTCTCCTATAATCTCATATCCATCTCAGAAACCACCAAGATTCATTACTTCTCCACCAATCAGTGCCAGTTTCACATACCTTCATGAGTTCAACTTGTGAATTTTTATAGTGATGGCTACTTTATCACATCTAAGAATTGTTTTAGAGGAGAAGGATTGGACCAGAAACACAGAGTCTAGTGGGGCACCTGAATGTTGTGGGCTCATCCTAAAGGTTGACCAAAGAAGTGAACAAAACCCTCCTAAAGCCAGAAGACTGGTTTTTGGGTCCAGCTTTTTCCCTATCAAATGACCTGATCTTGGTTAATAATGCAACTTTTTTGTGCTCCTGAGCACAGTTACCACTGCTGAGCTAATTTGGTGGAGGAAAAATTATTATAATGAATGTTCTAATACCAATATGTTGAAATAATACAATGTGAAAAGAGCATGAACTTTGAAGGTGCAGATTTTGGCACTTTCCTTTAGTAGCTGCTATTTAGTAAATTCTAAAAAATTAAGTTTAAATCTAAGTTTCCATCTGTAAAATGATAATATGTCATGACATTGCTATAAAGATCATGTATACTATGTTTAACTTACCTAGAACACAGTTTTTTTACACTAAATGATAGCTATTACTTTTTTTTTAAGATTTATTAATTTATTTATGCAAGCACTGGGTACAGTCAGAAGCGTGGGAGGGTGAGAGAATTTACCAGAGCCAGAGCGGGAAGCAGAACAGACAGACTGACGAAATACACTGCTGAGGGGAGAAGTGGGCACGACAGGAGAGGTCTGCATGCCATGTGGGACCCTCGCCGGTGGCTGGGGATTGAACCAGCACTGCAGAGGCTGTGTGCAGCTTCGCAGCCCAGTGCTCAACTGCTGTGCCACCAGGTAGGCCTGTTAGCTATTACTTTTATGTATTACTCCAGACCCTAGTTCTCTGAAAATTAAGACTTGTCATTTTTCTTTCTAATTTTACACCTGAATGTTGGGAGAAGGAGACTATGAAAGGTCAGACATGGCATGTTACTTTTATTTTTTTAACTACATAAAATAGGTTATTTATTCATTTGGGTGACATTTATCCCTATATTGTATAAACCTACATGTTGTGATCTATGGCAAATTTTCTGTCTCAGACCAAGATTTTTTATAATGCATCATCTATCGAAGTAGAGTCTCTTTTCTCAGGTGGTGATTACTGAGGGAATACAAAATGATTTTGTTGATATTTCAACCAGTCTGCACCATTCATTCAAGTCCAGTAATGCAAAGAGATATTATTATAAAGATAAATAAGAAGCAGCAGTGTGTACTGGAAAGAAAGGTTCCAGTTCACCTTCCACACTAATTGGAAATATGACCCAGAATCAGCACTGAACTTTTTGGGTCCTGTTTCATTTGTGCTGGGACTTACTGAGGCATGTATACTCTGATGATAGCTGCTGAAAGATATTGATGAATTTGTGCTAATTAACAATTGCTAAAATATGAGGAGATAAAGTAGGATTATCTGTGTTTTGGATATTATTAGCATAGAAATTAAGTATATTTACAAATACTACTAATAATACTACTAATAATACTAAATACTAATTACTACTAATAATACTAATAATACTACTAATAATGATAGTGTTAGCATTTCTGTCATGCTTTGTACTGTATAAAGTACAAATAATTTGGTTCATTTGTACTTCCACTGAGATAAATGTACTATTCTGTCCCTTTGGTGGGAAAGAAGTTTTTTTTTTTTGTGTGTGTGTGTGTGTATGTGTGTGTGTGTGTGTAAGAGTGAGACCATGAGCCCACAGCCATTGTAGACCTTAGTAGAACAGTCTGGGTCTTGTCCTAGTGAGCTTATACTCTTGTATCTTTGCTGCTCCAAACATCCTCATTTGCTTCTATTTAGCTCAAGTCCATTAACACAGTAATAATACTGGGAACACTGCCTGGATAAAGCCTACTACTCTACTTCAGGATGAAATCAATTAATAATTAATTAATACTCCAAATAATTACTGACTTTTAGCACATAGAAATGGCCCAAATATACTTGCAGTCTTTCCATTGATCCCAAAGGTAACTTGTTTTGTTCAGGCCACAAAGAAATTAATTTAATTACTTCCTCCTCAAGTTTTAGGGGCAACTTAAGAAAAAAAGTTTACTTCAATTTTTTTCAGTTTTATAAAAAAATAAAAAAATTAAATCTTTTTACAAAAACAATATATATTTACTATACACATTTAGAAAACACAGAAAGCAACTCTAATTTCACCAAACGGAGAGGAAATGAGTTGTTATTCTAATACATAACTGAAGATGACAATTTTGTTTGACTACCTGGGATCATGGCAAAATATTCATCTTTTATGGCATTTTTTTCCTGAACCTGATTTTGGCCACAGAAGCTTTGTCAGCACAGTACCTATGGACCACAGCACTTGACCAAATTTGACCCATGGATTGAAACCTATATTCCTTCTTTTATGCCTTTCTAGAGCCATTTCTCCAGGCCTATCTACTCGCATATACACAGGTACATACATATATTTTAACAAAAGTCATTGAATTGACTGGCATCAAAGCATTCAACTACTTTATTAACATGATACAATCTATCTTGTTTTCTACAAAAGGAGCAACTCTTGCACTCTGATCAAAGAATTTTCTCTGCAGTTTCAGGTAATGGTGGGATAATGGTAGAAAGTTAAAAGGACTTATACAGAAATCATAGAAACCAGTTCTGAAAATGAGCTTTGTTTGAACAGTTTAAATGCAAAATTTTCAAAAGGAGACTTTTGTGGCAAAAATACTTAATACCCAACATTTTTTTGTGTTAAGCTTGTGTGCTTTCCAAATAAGGTGTCCCCCGTCCTTCTAAATTACTGAGTGTAAAAGCTGTAATGTTATATGTTCCCGAGGGGCAGAGAGTAATTCAGACATGAAGTAATTTTAATAGAAATCATTCCTCTTTTCTTGGCAAGAGGAGAATTTCAGTAGGAATTTTTCAAAATTACAAAATATCCTTCCCTGGGGGATTCATGCCGCCACTTAGCAGATTTCTCATTTCATTTAACACAAATATTTTGATCCTCAAGGGGAAATCTGCTCAGTTACAGTTTCTGCATTACTGTCTCCCAAAGATAAACGAGGTGCTTTTCTCCAAAATGGACACAGGAGAGGTAAGGTGGGAGGAAAATGATATAAATCCCAGAAAGAAATTCCAAAAACAAATCATTTACCAAAGTCTTTAAAAATGGAAACAACCTCCAATTTCTATTTTCTTTTCTTTTTTGAATGTGTTTCAAAGAGGAGAGATACTATTTTATTTTTCCTGAGAAAGCTAGCCGGAAGGCCTACCTAAAAACGAAAAAGAGAAGTACATAGTCTTGAAGGCAACTGGGTTTCTTACCCCGTACCAGTTCAGATGGATTGTAGTGACCTCTGGGTTGGGTGGGTGGAAAGAGATGGGGAGGCTCTCTTTTGACCTTACCTGAAAAGGGCTCCTTGATTGAGAAGCAATTTTCTGCTGGAGAGTTGTGGATGAGGATGTCCTCTGTTGCTGACTTTGGACAGAATGTCGCCTTGAGCAATGCCAGCACACCTGTGAAGAAGATGCAACTTGTAATCAGTGCTTGTCCCATATGTCCTCTGACCTCAAAAATCTGAAATTGAGTACCTAATCCTGCCCTTCCCAACCACCATTAAAAGTCCCTGTTTGTACCATTGATACAAATTTGCCAAAAAACAGTTAAACTAATCTTCTATCCTGGATGATAAGTATAAGTGATTTGCACTATATTTGCCTGTGGTCTTGTAGAAAAAGTTGAACCTGAAGGCAGTAGCTCAGTGGTTATAATGTCGAGCATCAAGAGATGCTAGGGAAAATGTTTGGTAGTGTGTAGATATTTCTCTCTTCATCAAAGTGAACATCTTCCTTTTCTCTCTGAAAGACTGACATTGCTCTTAAGGTAAATATCAGTGCCATGCTTTGCTATGAAACTTTTCCTTTCTTAGAAAGCAAATGGTTGTAAAGTTTTCAGTGAAGGAGGCACTAAATGAGTTTTCAAATAAATCTTAATGTCTTCAAGTAAATGCAGGTTCAAATTTCCTCACACAGTCCCTCAAGAGTCCAACCTTAACCGTCAGGTCACAGGAAATTCATTTAACTGTATTTGAATTAAAAACATATACTCTAAAAATCCTAAAGTCCATGACTAACATGTACCTTTTCATTGTTTTAGCCCAGGGTGATCACAGTGACTGGGTACATAGTTAATGATCAATAAATGTTTTTGCCCAAGCAGTCCAGAAAGGTTAGCAACACCAAGTGAAATTGCCTAAATAACTCATCAGAACTCTGTTTGAGTCATACGGCATGTCTAGCATGGATTCATGTTTGTTATAAAAATTTAGCTTCACGATCCATTCAAACATGCAAGTGGTCAGATGTCTCCGTGATCTTTATTTCCTAATGGAATGTTAGAAGTTTCATTGCCTAAGGGATTGACATCAATGTTCAAGGTAATTGCCAGATGTTTTGACATTAGGCTGTAAGCCCTTTTAGAGGAGAGGATAAGCAGCTATCTAAAACCACAAGCAGCTGTTAAAAAAAATACAATTATTTTTTGAAATGGAGTTTTTATGACCACTTTAGCTCTAAGAATTGTTTAAAGTGGTATTAAAAAAAATAATATCACTATTTTAAATTAATCTTCAAGTGGGCTGCTTTGTAAGGAAACTGACTTTATTAGGTTAACAACCTTTTCCCTCCTCTTTATCTTTTGTTTTGACTAGGTCATGCCTAGCAGAGGTGACTCCTAAGTCAAATACATCCTTTAATTCCTGTACTAATGAGGTCAGGATGGGTGTTAAATTTCCTGTGGCCAATTTCTGGGTGACCAAGGGCTCACCTAACTCTGATCATGTTTTACAAATGTGTGCCATGCAACATTTGTCCCCTGCGGTGTGGCATAAGAGAACATAACTAGGTTAGTGTAAACCTATCCCTACTACCAAATGACTAATATTAGTAACATGAGATATTAATAGTAGTATTTATAATAGGAATTAATACATAGTTGAGCATGTACTGTGAAGCAACCTTTGTATCGAACATTTCACATATAATCCTCACAATGTTGTAAGCAATATCACTTTATAGAAGAGTAAAATAAGGCTCAGAGAGGTTAAGTGACATCCCAAGGATCACATGGCTCCTAAAAGAATAGATTTAAAACCAGGTTTATCTAACTCCAAGCCCGTTGTCATTCTTTCATACCAGGCTGCCTCCAAATATAGTTTGCAGAGTAATTTATAATTGATAAAAGACTTTTCATTTATTTTCTGTCTCATTGAGTGTTGATGATTACTTATCAGGGATATGCTCTTTGTCATTGCCAAATGGATATAGAATGAAAGTTAAAACAAATATGAATTTAATTTAGACTCATACAGCTAAGAAAAGGCTGAACTGGACTTGAGCCCATACTCTAACTCTTCATCCTGTCCACCACTGTCCTTTTCCTTGAAGGTGCAGTCTGCACTGAGAATCAAACACTTAACCAAACTTAGCAAAAGTTTATCAGCCACACTGAATGAAACTTTTCCTCTATAATCCCTACCTTCCAGGAATTTACAGAAGTGTGAAACCTACACATGCTTATAAAGCAAACTCTTAGAAACTGTAGGTAACTCATATTAAATAAATAATAACTGGTCAATAAATGACAATAAGTGATAAACAATATTATAAATTATAATAAATAAGTAAACATGCATAATTACACAAAAATTAATATGTACAAAAAGGCCTCAAACTATATTTTTTGCCTAATGCCAATAGAAAGTTGGAGTCCATTTAAATTGGAGGCAATTCTAAGATAGGTAAACTTTTATTTACACTTGGCAAAAGAGAAAGATCTGGAAAACTGTAGCTCAGTTAGAATAAAACTGAAAGTTAATATTGGAAGAAAACTGAAAGATATTAGATGGACCTGAGAAAGATTATTGATTCATATGTTTATGACCTTTTGCTAAGGTGAGCTGTTCTTGAGCAAGGATATTGTTTCATTTTTAATGTCTTCTTATCCTTTCACTTCTGTTGCCTCATGAAATCTAGTTATAGAATTCTTTTTTTTTAGATTTATTTATTCAGGCATACAAGAATTGGGGTACAGGCCAGATGCACAGGAGTCTGAGAGGATTCACCAGAGACAGAGTGGGGAACAGAACAGGCAGACTGACTGAAATACACTGCTGAGGACAGCAGTGGGAGAGACAGGAGAGGTCTGCCGCACCATGTGGGTATCTCCCTGGCTGGCACTACAGAGGCTGTGGACCGCTTCACAGCGCTGCACTCAACTGCCTGCTCCACCAGGGGAGGCCCCTAGTTATAGAATTTTTATTTTTTTAAAGATTTATTTATTTATTTAATACAAGCACACTGGGTATAGTCAGAAGCGCATGAGGGTCAGAGAATCCACCAGAGCCAGAGTGGGGAGCAGAACAGGCAGACTGACACAATACAATGCTGAGGGGAGCAGTGGGCACGGCAGGAGACACCTGCGTGCCATGTGAGACCCTCGCCGGCCGGCCTGGGATAGAACACGTGCTGCAGAAGCTGCGGACAGCTTTGCAGCTATAGAATTTTTAATGAAGCATCTGTAGATGGGTTTAGGGTAGCTGTAATTTTTGATATTGAAAATAGAAGAAAAGATATACATAGGTTTTTCTGGAGAGTGCATAGATTTTGTTGTGCCATTGGGGTGAATCACTACAAAACTGCTCCTGCAGTGACTCACTGTCTTGGTTATGTGTGCAAATCTTGAAAATTATGGATGGCCTCTCATTAGGCCTCTTGAATCAGAATAACTTGGGAAGGGAAGATGGGAAGTGGAGATTAACAAAATAATGTTTATTATAGTACACTAACAGTGGTGAACACTACTGATGCAAAACAGCATCTTCATGTTATTTGAAGAAGAAGGGAAAAGAGATGGAGAGAACACGTTTGGGTGTCATGGGAGTGGTACACGTGGCGGGGGAATAAAACTGAGGAAATTATTTGCTTACTCTCAAATTCATTGGTTTTTGGTCTTTTGCTTTCTGTTTATAGCATTTGGTCTCATTATGCCAGTGCTTCTCGTGTTAGCTGCCTCAAATCTTTTCTAAAAGCAGTGTGTATTGTACTGTTGTGTACATTGAGGTGTTATGTTTTGTATTATCTGCCGTTGTTCTGGTAACAAGTCAAAGGAATACATTTTAACTAGTTAATCCCAAAGTGGAAGGTTGGGATGATTAGGAATGATTATAGAAATGTAGAAAAAGTTGAAGATACAGGCTTCTAGGAAGACCCGACCTGGGCCATTACTGAGATCGCCAGCCCCTCTATTTCTTTAATTAATGTTCAAAATGTCAGGAAAGACTGAGAGTGGCTCAGGTTGACTCAGGTATCTCTCAGCTATGGCCAAGAGGGGAGCACAGCCACTGTGAGCCTATTCTCTGGGAGAGATTGGGAATAATTCCAAGCAAAAGAGCAATTTCAGAAGCTTGACAAGCATAACAATTGATATTTACTCTTTTCATCAATAAATTTTGGTTTAATCAAGTCTGAGACCAGTTTTCAATAAATGAAAGTGTAGAGGAAGCAGAAAAGTCACTCTTTCAGAAAAAGAAGTCCACTGGAAGATTACATTTATGGGCCGAGTTAGTTGAGGCTCAAATGGGAACATAATTATCAAGGACTGTAGTTTTATGGTATTTTCCCTCACACGCTTGGTTAAAGGATCCACTGTTAGAACTATATGACTGGCTAACTGGAGGTCTTAACTGGAGGCTGTCATAGAATGGAGGGGGTCAGAACTTCGATGAGGGTTTCTCAACTTTGGCACTATTGTCATTTGGGTCTGGAGAGCTCTTCGCTGTGCATATGTGTATGTGTATGTGTATGTAGAAGGTGTCCTGTGCTTTGTAGGATGCTTTGTAACATCCCTGGCTTCTGCCCAACAGGTATCAGTTATGATGAACAAAAAATGTCTTCATATATTCCCAGTTATACCCTGCAGAGCAAAATTGCCCCAGTTTGAAAATCACTGACCTAAAAGCTGATGACTGACTGCTTCAACTTATATGTGATTATTGATTGAACTCTTAGTGTATGCATTGTCATAGTCAGTGGGTTACAGGGATTATTAAAACACATTCTCTTCCTCAAACAGCCCATACATTAATTGGGAAAAAAGACACAGCTAGCTCGGTGTCTCTGTTGTTGTGTCATCAACGCCCAAGGATGTTCCCTAGAACCCATTACCTGCTGAAATTATATTGAATTAATGAAAACATATTCTTTATTTACTGTTTGATCTAGGACAAGTTACATAATTTCAAAGAATCTCAGCTTCATTTATAAAACAAGTGAAATAATACAAGAGAGGTTAAATAAAATAACACATGCTTAGAACTTGATAGACATTCAATAAAGAATTACTATAAAATGAATGTGTGATGTGCTAATTAGGATCTTTTTTCCTTTTCCCTGGAATTGCTGGCAATTATACACAGATGAATAGAGAGGCATTAAGTACCACACATTCTAAATTTAGGAAAGGCTTGACAGCCACCTCACCACCACTCTTACACAGAGAGGTCACTCCGGCAGCCCCTCACCACCAATTATGTAAGAAAACTGGGAATGGAGAGAGGAGATTGTTCTTTGGAGAAAGCTAAAACCTCTCCCACATTTGATGGAATTCACCAAGAGCTAACTGCAATTAGGAGTGTTTAAGAAATTCACCCCATTAAATAAAGATTGAGTAATGCTTACTCCCTTTGAAAGTTGCTGTGTGTGATGCTGCAGGGGGTGGGGAAGGCGTAGAAGTGGACCTGGAAGGGGTAACTCAGGAGAGGATGTTTACAATATTTGATCTGGCAAGAAGAATTAGAAACTAGTAAGACTATCTAGGATTTCAATCAGCTTGCTGGGAACTTCTAGAGGGTCATATAGAGGAATATGGGGCTGCAGGGTGGACTTGATAGGGGCTGAGAAATAAACAATATTAGGGATCATCAGGTAGAGGAGGAGATGCGGTTGAGCCAGTATCTCGCACAGAAAGGGACATGCAGTGATCCTATGAAGAAATCATAAACATGGACCCAAGTAAGTGCCAGTATTTCAAAGCTGGGTCTGCAAAAGGACCTAAATGTTGCTCAATATAATAAGCAACAGGGAGGAGACAAAGAACTCATTACCAGAATTAGGGTTTACAGTCACAAAAACATCAAATAGAGACTGACCCTGTGAAAAGTATCAGGGCTCCTGGTCTATGGGTCATTAAGTTCCCCTCTAACTAGGATTGGGATTGTCTTAAAGCCTAGAGCAAGGCTGAACCTGAAGCCGGTGGGGATGGAGGGTTGCCTAGCAGAGGTGGGGACAGGTCATTGCCTCCAATCCAGTTGTACACAATCCAGTTGTATGCTTGCATTTCATGTTTGCTGGTCTTGAACAGAATCCCTGGACTTCTACAAGAAAAAGGGTCTCACCTTGCATTCTATCAATAGCACCAGAGGGAGTCTTCAATTCCACGGGTAATTGCCACAAACGTGTTACACAATATCATTCATTACTTGCAAGGATTGAGTGTTGAAAGTACATTTCACAAGATAATGAAGTTGTTTCCCAGGCCTAAAATAACTGGTTATCTGACTCTTAGGTTCATCCCACATTAGATGTATTACACACACAACTGTCAAAATAAATAACTTACTTGGGATGTGTCAGAACTCACAACAAGCTGATGAGAAATGTGTAGGATTGTAGAAAGCAAATCAGAGAAGCTGAGTGAGTGAGGGGAAAATAATGGTCCGTGTCAGCAAAGGGACAGCCCAGCACGAGAGATGAAAGCCTGGTGAGATTTTAAAATGCCCACATTCCCATTCCTGCAGGTTTCAGTGAACAAATAGGGCCACATGTGGTCACACCAAAAATATCAGTTTGAAATGAATTCCCAGCCTCAATGGTGTCTCATGAAACTGGCTCTGCAATTTACAAAGGTGACAGCCAAAGCCATAAAACTAAAATGGAGGTTTTCAATCAGGTAGCCTGAGACAAGTGGGGGGAATCATATATTAATTGGGAAAATATATTTTTATCAGGCAACAGGTGTCATTAACAATAAGATTCGGCAACCTACTCTAAACAGGAAGAGTTGTAGATATGGATTTGCAACCTTAATTGTTAAATGGAAAATTATTTTTAAAGAAGGGTTAGGAAATATTTGGTGTAGCTTCCACGTGGAAATAATGAACTTAGAGAGCCATGGGAAAACCAAATAGTAATAATAATAATGATAATGGTGATGATGATGATAAAGAAGAATAAGAAGAAGCAGAGGGGAGAAGAGGCAATAAATCTTGCTCAGGTCAGCCAAAAATAAAGAAAAACATGACATATACAAAGTATTTGCAAACAGGTAAACTCAATTAGAGAAGATGATAAAGATGGAAAGAGGAGCATGAGTAAATATTCCCGGATAAGCAATGTTCTTTCAATGACAGCAGTCATCTGTCTCATATGTCATCGTTGTTGGAAGATACCATGTAATAAAACACTCTGAGTGGCATTAGCAGTTTGCAGCTGTCACTGGTGTGTATCTAAAGAGTTCCAGTTTGATGGTGCATCATTTAAGCCAATGGTCACTTGGAGAGTCCAGTTCCGTCTCTGTTGGCACGTTCAACATCAAGGAATTTATTGAACACGGACAGTTAGCACAGGCATTTGAGACCCTGGGTCCCCTCCTGAATTCTACAGCTTTCCCCTCTCAGCAACCCCAATCCCGACTTAGGCAATTTTGTGTTTCAGCCATCAGAATCTTCACTTTGCCAAAGATAGAGGAGGAAAAGAATTCCTGGATGAGAAAGCTGTAGTGAGAGCTAATAAATCCATGTTAAGGTTTTTTTTTTTTTTTTCTTCACCTCCAGAGACATGAATAGACTACTAGAAGCATAGCAGTGGAAAAACAGCATGGGTTTAGGGCCTCCCTGGTGGCGCAGGTGGTTGAGCGCCGCATTGTGAAGCTGTTCGCAGCCTCTTCAGCATGGCTTCGATACTGGCAAGCCGGCGAGAATCCCACCATGAGGTCCAAAGCAGATCTCTCCTGTCTCACCCGCTGCTCCCCTCAGCAGTGTATTTCTTCAGTCTGCTTGTTCTGTTCCCCACTCTGTCTCTGGTGAATCCGCTCACCCTCCTGCGCATCTGGCCCCGCATCTGTACCCCGGTTCTTGTATAAAAATAAATAAATCTTAAAAAAAAACAAACCAGCATGTATTTAAGGGGCAGGTGACCATGGATTCAAATCCTGTCTATTTAGTACAAATTGCTTAATCTTTCCAATCCTCTGTCTGAAGAATGATATACAGTTTGCAAATTATGAAGATTAAATGAGTGAGACTCACCTTTACTGAGTGTTTTCTACATATTAGGGCTAAAAAATGGGAACCATAATTCCTCCCATTTACAAAGACAGGAGCTAAGCAAGGGGTAGTGCCTGGGTGAAGTCACAGAGCTAGTAAGTGATGGGTGAGCAAGGGATTTGGACTTTGATACTAGAACTGTTTGTCTTCATAGTCCCTATTCTTAGCCTTCATGTAAAAATGCCCAGTGTGGTTCCTGATATGTAGTGCTTAATAAATGGCAGCTCCTATTATTATTATTATTACAACTACATAACTCCTATTATAATAATAACTTTCATTATTATTATCCCTACTATATATATATATATATATATATATATTTTTTTTTTTTGGTGGGACCCTCACCAGCGGCCAGGGAACGAACCCACGCTGCAGAGGCTGCGGGTAGCCTCGCAGCCCAGTGCTCAACCACTGCGCCACCAGGGGAGTCCCTATCCCTACTATTTTGACCCAACAAGGGATATTAAAAAAAAGAACTATTATTATTGTTGGTGTCTTTTTGGTCACAAGAAATATAAAATGTTCTGCCAGCTTTCATAGACACTTGCCCAGATAATAAAATGTGAATTTCATCTTACAGAGAGATTAATCAAGTGAAGAAAATTTAAGGGGAAAAAAAATACCTTCTTATCTAAAAAAAACACAGAGAAATCTGTTGCTTTGGCTGCCACTAAAACATTAGTTTCCCTGAGAAGGCTGATTGATGTTTCTGCAACTATAGCCCCTGTTGGAAAAATGAGGAAGATGATTAGATTTTCCAAGGACTGTCTTTAACAAACTTAACAATACTCATTATGAATGTTCAAATAATATTTAATTTAATCTCAGATCAAAAGCCTTTACTTATTGGCAAAACTGAGAGGTGCAAGCTTAGAGAAAGTTTTCTACTCCCACCCAAATTTTCTGGGAACTGAATTTGTTCAGAAACTTTATTTCCTTTGAAATCATACTTTTTGGTATATGAAATCATAAAAAAATACTTACAGGATATAGTTTATCAGAAAAATCCATTTAAACATTGCATATTGAATTTCTTAATTCAGTGAATAATAATTACTGAGGTCTGGTGAAGAGAGTTGTTTTGTTTTGTTTTTTTTTTCCAAATCATGGTAGGAAAGTAGGCCAGGTGGTTTGCAAATTCTGTTTTTAGCTTGACAGGTTAGTATTATTCCTAAGAAGAAAAAGGACTTAATCTATTTGTAGAGTTTGATCATAGCCCAGAGCCATTTGTCACTGCAGGTTAAAAACCTCTGAGTTAGCTTCCTTCTTTAAACAGTCTATACTAATCCCTCTGGAAATGTGATCTTTCTACTTCATCACCTGATGGCGCTAAACTTCATGGTGGGGGACAGAAGAGAGGCGAATGGCAATGTTTTCTTTCAGTGGTGTTATATCTAAAAAAATAAATCTATTTAAAATGCTAAATGCTGAGGAATGAAATGTACAGAGAAACGGAGACAATTTCCGTGGTAAGCAGTCTTATAACATTCCTTTGTCCCTGCCATGGATCAATTTTATATTTTCTAAAAGATTGAGCCTGATAATTCCAGGAAAAGAGAGTCTAGAGTAATGTTTTAGTGTGTTAAAATATACTTGGCACAAAACTTACCATTTTAGCCATTTTAAGTAGACCAATTTAGTAGCATTAAGTATGTTTACAGTTTTGTGCAACCATAACCAGTATCTATTTCCAAGACATTTTCATCATCTCAAATAGAAATGTTTTTACATCCCTAATTAAAAAAAAAAACTTTTAATTTGAAACATTTATAAATTTACAGAAAGTTGCAAAGATAATACAGAGTTCTCACCCAATTTTCTCTAATGACTTAAAAAAATCCAGTGGTTTTAAAAACCTTTTAATTTGAAACTCATAAATTTACAGAAATTGCAAAGATAATACAGAGTTCTCACCAAGTTTTCTCCAATGGCCACAACTTATGTAGGAAATTGACATTGACATAGGTGTAATTATATTGTTATTTTCAATATAATTGACATATAACAAGTCTAAGTTGTGTGAGAACATTTATGATCTATTTTCTTAAAAACTGTTAAGTTTACAATACAATATTTTTAACTATAGTCACCATAGGTCCACAGAACTTACTCAGTTAATAACTGAAAAATAGTTGACCAACATCTCCCCATATTCCCTATGTCTAAAGCCCTGGGAGCGATGAATTTCTGAGATAATACAGTATTTGTCTTTCTTATACAGTATGTGTCTTTCCTAAATCCCTCAGAAGTGGGATTGCTGGATCTTAGGATAGTCTGTTTTTAATTCTTTGAGGAACTTTCATACTGTCTGTTTACAGTGGCTATACCAATTTACGTTTGCACCAACAATGTACAAGTGACCTTTTCCCCCTTGTTAGGTTTGTTAATTCTTGGTTTTTTTTATATATGTGCACAAAGTTTTATGCATTTTTATCATATGTGTAAATTTGTGTTCTACCACCACTATCAAGATACAGACCAGTGTTGGAGTCAGAAACTTTTTTCTCTGTTTGGTCTTTATCTAATAATTAAATTGCTACAAGACCATTTACATGAGAAAAATAAATTTAATGTTGTGCATATAAGAGTTCCATAAAGATATGAAACTCAAAGGCGTGACCACGCCAGGAAGTTTGTATACCTTTGGACAATAAAATAAACACTAATTATAAAGAATTGGCAAGGTATAGCATTTTGGGCTAGAGATAGTAAGTGGTGAAAAATTAACAAAGTTTATTCATACAGCCTTTTCATTCCTAAACTTCTGGTTATAAGGATGTTTTCTACCCTCCTGGTAGAAGAAGAGTAGCTTTTACATGGAAGATTTTTCTCCTGTATCAGGGTAAAAAATGAGGGTTAGAGTATCTTCCTTATATCAGTCATTTCTCAAATATCTTTAATTAAAAATAATCAATATGCTAATGTGACATATTTTGGAGTGACATATTCTGAATCTACACCAGTTTGAGTGAAAGGTACAAATTTCACCTCCTTTAAAGTCCTTTACCCTCTTCTGATTATAATATAATTACCTTACATATTTGCTCCACATGTGTAAGAATCACATTACACATGTTAAACTTTTGGTTTCAACTATCAAATATAATTTAGGAAATGAAGAAGAGAAGAATGATTGTATTTAGCTATTTTTTTTTTTCTATTCCTGATGTGCCAAGACTCCTTCGGTAATCATTTCCTTCCTTTTTAAAGAACATGCCATAGGGTGGTTTATTTGTGACAAATTCTTAGTTTTACTTCATCTGATAATGTCTTCATTACTGATAGATAATTTTGTTGAATATAGAGTTTAGGGTTGATAGTTCTTTTCTTTTAGCACATGAAAACATACTGCTTTCTGTAACCTTTATAGTTTCTGATGAGAAATCTAACATTTGAAATGCTTTAAACCCATGGATAAGTTGTCTTTCTTTCTTGCTGATTTTAAGATATTTTTCTTTTACTGAAGCTGATTATAATGCATCTTGGCATGGATCTCTTTCTGTTCATCTTACGTGGAATTCACTCAACTTCTTGAATTTGTAGGTTTATGTCTTTTGCCTAATTTTGGAATACTTTTTTAGCCTCAAACTTTTTCTTCTATTGTGGGATTCTGGTGGCATGAATGTTAGATTCTTTATTATAGTTCCATGGGTCTTTTATGATGGTTCATTTATCTTCAGTTTGTGTTCTTTTTATTTTTCAGGTTGGGTCATTTTTGTTTTTCTATCTTCAGGGTCACTGTTTTTTTTTTTTTTTTTTTTTTTTTCCTTCTGTCTTCTCCATTCTGCTATTGAGCCCATCTTTTAAGTTTTCTATTTTGACAAGTGCATTTTTCAGTTGTGAAGTATTCATTTTTTTCTTTGTAGTTTCTATTTACTTACTGACTTTTTATTTTTTAATTTGTTTCAAGTATGCTTGTAATTGCTTATAAAAAATTCCTGATGATTTTTTGGAAATTTTTATTTGCTAGTTTTTACATCTCTGTCATTTGGTGTTGGCATCTTTTAATGGCCTTTTCTTGTCAGAGTTTAGATTTCCTGTTTCTTCATATCAGTCGTAATGTGAACATCTTGTGTATTGTGATATAAAGCCTGGATATTACTTAAATCTTCTTTGACTCCACATTAGTAGATGAAAGGGGGATCTTGCCTGTTCAGCCAGGTGGTAGTGCCCCATTCAGCCTTTATTAAAATCACTATGTTGTTTCATGTGTCCCAAGGTTCCTAGTTGGCCCACAATATTTCCATCTCCAATAACTACTTATATTTGCTTTACATATATTATGCAGAATTTTAGCAGTATATAATGGGAAGAATAAAGAGAAGTACAATATACAATTTTGGTCCTGAATTAGAAGTTGTAGAGTTATTTTGTTTTACTTTGTTGTATAGTTGGTGAAGCATGGAATCAAAGTAAAACTACAGCAAGAATGATGTTTTAATTTGAAAATTTAGAGTGTTTATAGGCCCCACCAGTTTATTAACTTCTTTCTGAATTGAACATTTAAGAGAAAACCAGCACCCATTGGCTAATGATTATTTTTACCGTATAAAGTAATGCCAGGCTTTTTGTTTTTGTAAAACTGTTTAAGAAAAGGAGTTTATATTTTTTCTTAAAAATAAAAATTGATTTTTTTTCTTAGAAAATATTTAAAGAATCTTTTTAAACATGCCTGGCTGGCAAAATAAGGCCTATATGCTCATGCAATAACTAGCTAAAGCAGTTTGCACCTGCTCATTTTGGGCAGGTTGCCCCAGGCACCACCACTCTTTCTTGTCTAATGAAATAAAATTCTAATTTTGGTTGCCATTTATCATATTTCTTTGACTTTTTAAATGGTAAATAACTATGTCACTTTTTGAAATTGAAGTCCATTGGCCTAGAAGGTTGTAGGTGGCTTGATGATAGCATACATCTGAAGATGGAAAGACTCTTTACTCTGAATCAGATACAATGTTATAAACCATTGTCCTTCCAAAAGTTGGTCTGCCAACTACAAGTTTGTTAATGCCAAAATATGCAAAATTGGGAAACATGACATCTACTCACTGTAACAAATACAGTGAAGAGAATATAATTGAACATTGTGTGTGTGTTTGTGTCTGAGAGAAGGGATCTGGGGGGAAAAGAGTAAGTAAGAATAACATGAAATAACTATTTCTTAATTCTGTTCTCCTTTCCTCTACTTATCTCTCAACAGCATTTAATTTGAACTAGGATAAGGGCTAATAACCACAGTCATGTACTTCATGGGTAATGCGGGTTTCCTTTGCAAAACCAAATTTAACAGTTTTGACTAACACATTTACAAATTATTTTATCTGATCTGTTTAGGTAGAGGCTATTTTAGAAGCCATATTTCACTCACTTATTATGTTGTCTAGATTTCATAAGTAAGGAAATATGAATAAGGAAGAAAAGTCACTTTTTCTTTTGTTTTATTGGAAATTTTTGAAAATGAGAAAAAGGAAAATGTAGATTGGTTGGCCAATTCAAATATTTGTGTATATTATCTTCAGTGGATTAATTGAAAATTTAATTAGAAAATAAACATTATCTGATTGGCATTTCTCAGGATTATTATTAGATAACGTGTGTATGTGTATATGAATGTATTTGTGAGTATGTGTAAACACTTCACCCTTTGATTTCCAGTTGTATGCTTTTTATAAGGAGTTCGAAAGTTCTCAGCAAGTACTCTGAACTTCTCCTTTCCATTTTGTATAGTTTCACTTTAAACAAATACAGAAATACAACAGTTACTTTTTTTTTTAACGCTCCCTCATCTCGTTCAGGCGTCTAAATACAATTTCTTGAAATCACAATTTGGATATGGAAATGATTTGAGATTGTTTTATGAAAGAAAGGTGGTAAGTTCAGAGCCTTTCTGAAAGAAAAGAATTTTTAAAAGCAATCAAGAAAGGTACCTGCAGGGAAACTTAAAAGTGAGAAAAGAGGGCTTTGATGAGGCCTCAGAAAGCTTTCCTACAAATGAAGAACAGCTAAATGAGCCATTTATAAGCAAATTACAGAAAAATCGAAGTAGAAAGAGAAGGGAACTGTTTTGTTCAGTCCCTGTAATATGGCTAGTGCTAAGTTTGGCCATAGCAGAACTGACAAAACAGAAATACTCTTAATTTGTCTTTCTAAACATTTTTGTTGAGGCAAGCAAGAGGGAAGTCCAGAAAAGATGCCTCAATGTTTATCAGACTAATCAGAAGACTCCCCAACCCCACTCAAATAGATTGTTGGATTCTCTTTGGTCCTCCTTTTCCCCAATAATTACTATGATCTCAGCTTTATCAGCTTTGAGAAAAAATAAGGGTTATAGGATTTGTTCAAAGTAAATTCCCTTTAAATCAATAGCTCCTCATTTTCAGCAATCAAATATGTATCTGTAGAGATGGCCAATGCAAAAGTGCTGGGAAAAAATAGGTACGCATGTAGAGCATTAAAAAAAAATCTTTTCGGGCCTCCCTGGTGGCGCAGCAGTTGAGCGCTGGGTTACGAAGCTGCCCGCGGCCTCTGTGGTGCCGGTTGGATCCCCGGCTGCTCCCTGGCCACCGGAGGAGGGTCCCACATGGCGCGCAGACCTCTCCTGCTGCCCGCTGCGCCCCTCAGCAGTGTACTTCGGTCCTTCTGCCTGTTCTGCTCCCTGCTCTGGCTCTGGTGAATTCTCTCACCCTCCCGCACTTCTGACTGTACCCAGTGCTTGTATAAATAAATAAATCTTAAAAAAAAAAAGAAAGAATAAAATATTAAAAAAAAATCTTTTCTTTGGGAAATAATATTTTCTGCAGAGTCAGTTTATAGTCTCACATATTAAACTGATAATGTGCTTCAAGCAGAGGGACAAAATCAAGTTCTATAAGGAACAAAAAGGAAATTGGAAGGAGGATGCTTTAGCAGTCTTTTAAAAAGTGTCATCATTTTATCTGTGGTAATGGGATATAGCTTATCCATATGTGAGGTACCTACATTCCCTTGAATGCTTATAATTACAGGGATTAGCCAAGATTCTTTTTGAGGTCAGAATCAAGATGAAGGTCTTTTGACCCCCTCATCTGACTATGGCAAGAATAGAACCCTCTTGGTTCTTGTAAGTTCATTCTTGTCACAGAATATAGAGAAACTTACCTCACAATCATGCCCTGGGCCTCCTACAGGACATAAATTCAGGATAGGAGATGATTCCAGAAGGCAATGAATTCCTTCCCTATTAATTCACATCCCCTGAGACAGCAGCCTACAATGAAATAGTTGTTAGCAGCAAGATGAGTGGATCCAGAAAGCAGCATGGATGGAAATAAAGTGTTCCCTTTTTGGTTTAATTCACCCATAAGCAACTGAGGAAGGAGTTGTCAGAAAAAAAAGTGCAAACAGGACTATCACCAAAAAAGAAAAAAAAAAAGGAAAAAGAAAACTTGAGAAATATATTAGACACTTGGGTTAAAAAATAACCTCAAGTACCCATCAAACCTAACCAAAATAAAATCAGAAGTCTTATTCATAGCCTTTAATTAAAATAGCAGTGTTTATAATTTTTGTTCAGTATAGTGACCCACTTTTCACAAACAACCCTGAATGTTGCTTTTAAAGGCATTGGTGTCAGGAAGAAATGAATTCTGCATAAATCAGTCAAGATTCCATACACCATTTCTATAGCAACTACAAGTAAAAGAGTTATAAAACTTGGTGACAGGAGATTCTAAATAGAAACTGCAAACCACTTCAGGTTATTTATCAAGTTCAGTAAAATAATAAAAGCTGTTAATCTCATTGGACTTCCTAAATGAGACTTTCTAGAGTCCTTCACAGTTTTTATCAACATTACCTAAGCAACGAGTTCCCAACCTGACACCTGGAACATCTTATAATGCTCAAAGGTAATGATAGGACCCTCAAGCTATTTGCAATATTTCAAACAGCTTAATGCAAATGGTACATTTATCTGTGTAACTCTTATGAGTTCTGAACCCATGTAATCCAATATCTGCATGGAAGCATACTCAAAAAAAAAAAAAAAAGGAAAGAAGGAAAAGCATAGTACTAAAATGTAATAAAAAGAGTTTCATTTTTTATCCAAGACACATGAAAAATATTGCTTCATAATCCCATCAACATTTCTGTGTCTCACTTTATCTCCTCTCCAGTTTTTTTCCCACTTCCCCATCCCAAAACTTTTTATTCATGAAAACCCTCCCCAAATTTTCCTTCCACCTGCTGCTGAAGGGAATTTTTCTTTCATTCTCACTTGCTTCTTCCTCTTGATCCCGTTCCCCTCCCCCAAAATCTCTTTATTGAATAACTCTCTTTTTCTACTTCTCAGATCTGGTGTTGTCTGGCTATATATTTTCCCTTTTCTGCCCCACAGAGTGTAGGAAGAAGTGTTCTCTATAGAATAGAAACCTTTGCAAATGGTATGGCCAAAACAACGTTTCATTTCTTGAGTGGAAATGTATCCATTATAATTTGAGCGTTTTACCATAGCTGGATCTTGTCTTTAAGTGGAATCTTGCTTGCTAACTGCTGGGAACTAACCCTTCCAGGTTTTACCCATTCCTCCCTTAACAGTGGCCCTATGGTATTCTCACAGAATCTCTACTGCTCCACAACAGAATTTAAAAGAAACTATGTTGCTTTTATTTTCCTGGCCCTGGCTTGCATTGTCCCATTGAAAAGTTTTTCAGGTATGTGTTCTGTTTTTTCCAACCAGTCTGCATACCCCTCCTAGATAGGAGACAGGAGCTCAAGAGTCTTCCAGATCATTTTATATGAAGCTAGGCGGTCAGCTGGAATTTTACAAATACCATAGAGTTAATAATACTAGAAATCAGTGTTTAATTTTTCCAGAAAATCCCTTTTTCCTAACAGAGGATTATATGCAAAAAGTGCAGTAGTTCTATAAAACATTCTACACTATAAATACATATGTATTTTTAGATGTAAGGGTCATAGGGACAAGAACTTTGTTTTTTTAAAGATTTATTTGTTTATGCATATAAAAACTGGGGTATAGGCCAGAGGTGTGGGGGGTGAGAGAATTCACCAGAGACAGCATGGGGAGCAGAACTGGAGGACTGACTGAAATACACTGCTGAGGGAAGCAACTGGCAAGCCAGGAGAGGTCTGCTGTGCCATGTGGGTAGCTCCCTGGCTGGGGATCGAACTCGTGCTGCGGTGGCTGTGGATAGCTTCATAGGTTGTGTCTTAACCCCTTGCGCTATTAGGGAGGCCCTACAATATTAATATTTTGTGCAGCTTATTGGGAAAGGCTAAATCTCTCTCTCTCTCTCTCTCTCTCTCTCTCTCTCTCTCTGTGTGTGTGTGTGTGTGTATATATATATATATATATATCCCTTTGGAGATTCACGTGACACTTGCTAACCTATTGCTTAATTGGTTTAACCCATCATATTTCAAACTTCCTCATCTACAAAGATCTTCTTTTTTCTCAAAACAGCCTTCAGTATCCCACAATGAGGATATAGATCTCTCTTTGGTAAACACTGGTCTAGGCTTACCTAATAATAACCCAGGAAATGAGTCGCAAGTAAAATCCTTTTTTTGTGCCTTTTCTGTTTTCTACTCTATCATTTCTTCTTGACAAAAATTAACTCTTTAATCAGCTGTGAAGAGGAACAATGGAAGCACAAGGGGATGAAAAGAAATTCTTTAGAATTTTCCTCTTAGGCCATCTGCAGCGTGTTTAATTCTGGCAGCCTTTGTTTGGTCCATTTTCCCCTTGTGCAGGTCAGGCTTGAAGTGATACATGTTTTTTGTTTTCTCTGGACACCAATCAGAGAAAGTTACTGTCAACATCTGGGACTGCTTAAAAGCTGGAAAAAAAATGTGTGTGTGTGTGTATGGGGGGCGGGGAACTCTTCATGAAAAAGCTATTAGTAGGCAGGGAAATAAGGGCTTGGCTTTCTCACAGAGCAAAGAGGAAAGAGTACTTAAGGAAATTTGAAAAAAAAAAAAAAAAAAAAAAAAAAAAAAGCCCAAATACCCAAACAAATTGGAAATTTGGATGCAGTTGATATTTCCTTCCATTAACTGTTTATTGCCTGCCGTATGTAGAAAATAATCCACAACAAAATACTGTGCCTTCCCAAAAAGCTGTCAGACACATATATGAAAAGGACAGTCCTGGGGTAAATCATATGAACACTGCATTGAATTATGTTAAATGGGCCAGCCAGAAAAGGAGATTTCCTAAGAAGGCAAATAATCACTTATTCAAGAGTTGCCACACGAAATCAGGAGAGTGATGAGGAGCAGCCCAGCAGCAATGATCATAGATGAGCGTCCTGCTCCAAGAACTACCACCGTTCTGGAGAAAACTCCTGAGATTCTGCTGAGTAGTCAAGGGAAAGGAATTACATCACACTGGAGGTCATAAAAGAGAGATTCAAAATAACAATAAGAGAAAAAAATAAAACATGATGATGACATTCACACCTCTAGGAAATTTTTTTAAGCACTTATATATGAGGGCTGAAATAGAAAGATTGAAAATGACATAATTTTTATCCTATAGGAGCTTAAATCTTAATAGAGACTGAAGATAATGCATGGATAACTCTCATACCAGCTAGGGTATGATGATTGCTGTAAGAGAGTTACAAATTGTTCTGAAGGTTCAAAGGAAGATCTTTTATTTTTAACTTATTTCTTTTACAATGTATTTCCTAGAATTTATTTGCAAGATGCTTGCTGGGGCAGAGGTAAATAAAATGATCCCCAACCTCCACTGGATCACAGTTCTAATGATCCAATTAGTAACAAGCCACTCATCTTTTATAACAGGGGTTAGCAAACTTTGGTTTCCTGTTGTGCCATTGCTTGTTTTTAAAAAATAAAGTTTTGTTGGAACAAGGACATGTCCATTTGTTTCCATACTGCTGTTTTTGATCTAACAGCAGTTAAATACTTGCAGTGGAGATAGGATAGCACCAAAACCTAAAATATTTACCACTTGACCCTTTACATAATAAGTTTACCAATGCCTGTAGCAGAAGAAAATCAGATATATTATTAGCATGCAATAAAAAAATCTCTTCCCAATACTATTCATGTACTAAATGATACCCTTAACAGACATAGGGAGATTGTTCTTATTTCACTATGACATTAGAAAGTACATTTATAACTACAGACCCTTAGATATCAACATTTTCTTATTATTCAGATAACTGATAAACCAGAATCTAAGTTTCATATCTGCTTTTTCTTCTCCATGATATCAGGTGCTAAATAAAAATTTGTTGAATTAGGCCCAGAGATATCTGTAAACTAATCCAGAAGAAATGTTGGTGGGATAACCACAATTCAGACCTCTCTTCCAAAGAACCTCCTTCTTTTCTACCATCTTTGCATTTGGGCTATTGCACAGCCTCTTGTCTTATTTCACAGATTATATTACTGCTTGCAAGAATCCATTGCTATAAAAAAAAAATTCCTCTGGAGCTCTGCTCAAAAATCTCTGGTAGTTCACCATTATTGAAATTTTCAATTTTTCAAAACTTAGCGCAACTTCTCTTATGAAGACTTCTTAGACCTTTCATCTTCCCTAAGAATGAAACATTTCTCCTATGTGCCCCATAAATTTTAATTATCTATTTGATGAGGGTACATTTGGAACAGACATTTGGAGTTACACGAGAAACTATGCACTGTTTAGAGCATATTCTTTTGAGTTCTCTGATGTTGGCCCTTTATTTTCTTTCAGTTATTTTACAATTCTGTAAGTTGTGGATTATTGAAGACAATACAAAATAATTATTCTCTGTAATACACAAAAATGCTTTCAAGTGAAGGTTTAATCAAATTTCCTACCCACTATAGGAAAAAGTAGTTTCATCTCAATTTATACATTCATAATAATACTCCAAATATTCCAGATCTTCATTACATCTGTTATTTTACTTCTTTGAATCAAGTAACATCTGCTGGTCCCCCATCAGTAAGAAATAAAATCTTTAACACATTTTCATTATATTTTTGTATAAGAATCTTGATTTCTTTTTCAAACAAAAATTATCTTTTTTAAATATATCTAACATCTATACTTTCACTTCCAAATATTTCAAAACCCCTCTTATTTATTTTATTTCATTTTTTTAATTGAAGAACTTGGGTATAGACCAGAGGTACAGGAAGTGAGAGTATTCACCAGAGACAGAGTGGGGAGTAGAACAGGCAGGTTTACTAAAATATACTCCTAAGAGAAGCAGCAGGCAAAACAGGAGAGGTCTGCTGGGCCATGTGGGTTATCTCCCTGGCCAGGGATCAAACTCAGGCCATAATGGTGATAGCACTGACACAACCCCTAGGCCACCAGGGAGGCCTCCAAAATTATACTTTAGTACATTTATATTTATTGTGTAACGACTATAGCCAAACTTAGTGCTAGCAATAGGACATATAATGATCCAAATAATTATGGTCTCTAGCTTCAAGGAGTTAATGTCTACTTGGGGAGATTTTTTTTTATATTTTAATTAATTAATTTTTTATTTTAGCATTTATCATTTTTTACATTTTTTAGACAATATTTGCTTCCCGGGAGATAAATTTTTTTAACCACAGAAATAAATATTCAAGCATCATAAAGGAAAATTGCGGGCCATTTGCTGAGAAATTGGCTTGAATTGGTGATGGGCAGTAAAAAAGTTAAGCGATCCCCCCCTCTAAAAACTAAAAAATTGGTGAGCATGAACTGGGCAAAGTAAAGCTGATTAATTCATTAGAGAAGAGATACAGAGGAAAAGACACTGTAGTGAAGGGGAAGGGATTGCAGTGAAAGAGGGTTAGAGTGATGGCAAAAGAGATCACAGGTCATCTGGTTGGGCAGGACTGACTGTGAGTCAGTCAGTCAGTCAATAGTTTGGGTTTTAAGTTCACTAGGATATTGAAAAGTTTTAAAAAGATCCTTTTATTCCAAATATTATTCAGCAATCAAAAAAGATAAACTCATGCCATTTGCAGCAATGTGGATGGAGCTAGAAGGAATTATGCTCAGTGAAATAAGCCAGAAGGAAAAAGAACAATATCCGATAGTTTCACTTATAGCAGGAATATAGGGGAACCAAATAAGACATCAGTGTAAAAAATAATAACAGTACAAAACACAGCAAAGCAAGAACAGACAATTAATAAATCAGAGACATCCTGCAGGGGAGGAAGAGGGAGAGGGATCCGAGGGAGGGAAGGAGGAGCACAGGGGACTGAGGTGATGGTACACGGGTGCATTGGTGAAGGAAACTCTATGGGGACTACACCTGAGGGGGCATGGGGAAGCCAATATTGTTTAAAAATGAACAATGATGTAAAAAATAAAAAAATAAATAAAAAATAAAGTATAATCTTAAGCACACACACTCACACAAAGATCCTTTTATTCCAAGATAGATAACAGATTAGAATTTGGGTCAACATGGGAGTAGGAAACTTCAAGAAGATACTGTGGTCTTGTAGTATCACAAACACTCATCTCTTAATCATTATTTAAATTGAAGAAATAGGGCCTCCCCTGGTGGCGCAGTGGTTGAGCGCTGGGCTGTGAAGCTGCCCGCAGCCTCTGCAGCGCCAGTTCCATCCCTGGCCACAGGGCGAGGGTCCCACATGGCGCGCAGACCTCTCCTGCCGCCCGCTGCTCCCCTCAGCAGTGTATTTCGTCAGTCTGCCTGTTCTGTTCCCCGCTCTGGCTCTGGTGAATTCTCTCACCCTCCCGCGCTTCTGACTGTACCCAGTGCTTGTATAAATAAATAAATAAATCTTTAAAAAAAATTGAAGAAATACTGGCTTACATTATTGTTAGTGTTTTGAAAGTATAGCACCCCCCCCCTCAGAACAACACCATAGTGCACCCATCACTAATTCAGCCATAGTCCACCACCAGAGTCCATTGTGTTCCCTTCCCTCTGTTCTTTCTCCTTCACCAGTCCCTCTGGATGCTTCAATTCTATAGTCAACTCTCAAGAGTTTTTAAGCTTGTCTTTATTTAACCCTCAGTTTGGTTCATGTATATTCCACATGCAAATAACACCATCCAGTATTTATCTTTCTCTTTCTGATTTATTTCACTTAGCATTATCCTTTCCAGCTCCATCCATGTTGCTGCAAATAGCATGAGTTTATCTTTTTTGATCACAGAGTAATATTCCATTGTGTATATATGCCATATCTTCTTGATCCACTCATCTGTTTTTGGGTACTGAGGTTGTTTTCATAGTTTGGCTATTGTAAATAATGCTGCATTAAACAGGGGGGATGCAAATTTCCTTTTATATTAGTGTTTTTGAAATTTTCAGGTAGATGTGTAGGAGTGGCATTACTAGCTGTATAGCAGTCCATTTTTAATCTTTCAGTCACTGCCATACTGCTTTCCATTAGGGCTGCACCTGTCTGTATTCCCACAAACAGTGTAGGAGGTGTCCGTTTTTTACCACATCCTCACTATCACTTGTTTCTGGCGTTTTTGCTATAGGCCATTCTCACCAAAACAAGGTGGTATCTCATTGTGATCTTAATTTGTATTTCTCTGATGATAAGTGATGATGAACATTATTTTATGTGCCTGTTTGATATCTGTATGTCTTTTTTGGAGAAGTGCCTGTTTAGCTCTTCTGCCCATATTTTTTGATTGGGTTATTTGTTTTCCTTTTATTGAGTTGTATGAATTCATTATAGATCTTTGATGTCAGTTCCTACTCAGATGTATGGTGTGCAAATATTTCCCCCCATTCCATAGAGTGTCATTTCATTTTAGTTATGGATTCTTTTGCTGTGCAGAAACTTTTTGGTTTAATATAGTCCTAGATGTTTATGTTCTCTTTTGTTCTGTTTAGGGAGATGAATCCCTAAAGACGACAGTGAAGCTTATGCTATGAAGTTTTATGCCTATGTTTTCTTATATATATTCTATCGTTTCAGGTTTTACATTGAAATATTTTATCTATTTTTTTTTTAAGATTTATTTATTTATTTATACAAGCACTGGGTACAGTCAGAAGCGCGGGAGGGTGAGAGAATTCACCAGAGCCAGAGCAGGGAGCAGAGCAGGCAGAAGGACCGAAGTACACTGCTGAGGGGAGCAGCGGGCGGCAGGAGAGGTCTGCGTGCCATGTGGGACCCTCCCCAGTGGCCGGGGATCAAACCGGCGCTGCAGAGGCTGTGGGCAGGTTCGCAACCCAGCGCTCAACTGCTGTGCTGCGGGGGAGGCCCTATTTTATCTATTTTGAATTGACTTTTTGTGTAGATAGTGGTCTAGTTTCATTCTTTGTATGTGGCTGTCCAGTTTTCCCAACAACATTTATTAAAGACACTTTCTTTGTTCCAGTGTATGTTGTTGGCTCCTTTGTCATAGGTTAACAGATCATACATATAGGTATGAGCTTATTTCCCTTGTAAATCAGTCAATAGTTTGGATTTTATTTATTGGGTTCTCAATTCTATTACATTGCCCTGTGTGTCTGTTTTTGTTCCAGTATCACTATTTTAATAATTATGGCTTTATAGTATAGTTTGAAGTCTGGAAGTGAGATTCCTCCATTGTTTTCCTTTTTGCCAAGAGTGCTTGTCTCTTTGGAGTCTTTTGTGATCCCATATGAATTTTAGTAGTGTTCGTTCCAGTGCTTTGAAGAATGCCATTGATATTTTTATTGGAACTGCCTTAGATCTGTATATTGCTTTGAGTAGGATGGCCATTTTGACAATGTTGATTCAAATATATGAGCAGGGAGTATTTGTCAGTTTTTTCTGTCTTCTATCTATTTCTTTTTTTTTTTTAATGTTTTCTTTCTCTCTCTCTCTCTCTCTCTCTCTCTCTCTCTTTGTTTATACAAGCACTGGGTGCAGTCAGAAGCGCGGGAGGGTGAGAGAATTCACCAGAGCCAGAGCAGGGAGCAGAGCAGGCAGAAGGACCGAAGTACACTGCTGAGGGGAGCAGCGGGGGGCAGGAGAGGTCTGCGTGCCATGCGGGACCCTCCTCCGGTGGCCGGGAAGCAGCCGGGGATCGAACCGGCGCCTCAGAGGCCGCGGGCAGCTTCGCAACCCAGCGCTCAACCGCTGCGCCACAGGGGAGGCCCTTCTATCTATTTCTTTTAAAAATGCCTTATCATTTTCTTTGTATAGATCTTTTAATTCCTCTGTTAGTTTTACTTCTAAGTGTTACATTTTTTCTGGTATGATTGTAAATGGGATCACTTTCTTAATTTCATTCTCTTTTAGTTCATTGTTTGTACATAAGATGGAAACTGCCGCTTTGCTAAACTGATTCTATCAATTAGTATTTCCATGGAGTTTTGAGGGTTCTCTCTATATTTTATCATGGCTTCTGCAAATAATGGTAGTTTTAATTCTTTCCCAATTCAGATTCCTTTTATATCTTTCTCTTTCAAACACTCATCCCATCTACTTATAAGATAAACACATAAAGTTATTCCTTCTAAACTAAAGACAGAAATCCTGTGTTATTTACCTTTGAATTCATCTAGTTTCTCATATACTTAGAAGACCTTATATAAATGCTTATTGAGTTGAATACCAATTAACCTTATAAAAATAACAATAAACTATGCATCAACTAATAATTAGATAACATTTATTGAGTGTTTATTATGATATAGAGGTTATACTAAGATCATTGCATAATTACATAATTTAAAACTTGTAACAATTCTATCAGCAGGTTCGATTATTATTTTAATTTAACAGATAGGATAACCAACGCATAGAGATGTAAAATAACATACCTAAGGTAATGAGATCAGTAAATGAGAAAAAGGTAGCTTTGACTAAGCATTTAGTCAGAAACTGTTTTATTCCTCATTCAAGTATTTTAAAATCTCATTGACTAAGACAAATGCTGGCTCATTATACCTATATTTCTCTTTAACTCTTCAAAAGATTTACTATTTGATGCATTTTTTTATCAATTTGAGTTCAAACTCTAAATCAACATTCTGGAAATTACAGTTTTGCTATTAGAATCCATTTGCAGTCTGTCTTGCATTAGTGATTTATGTCATCTCCAAAATAATTTTATGCCTAACAATATCACCTATATTGCTTAACAACAGGAGTCAATCCATGAGAGAAATGGACCCATTCATTGCAGCTCCAATTGAAACATAGATAAAAGAATAAATATTTGCTGAATATAAAAGAGTCAAACTCAATAGGGAAAGTAACATTCTGTTCCAAATTCTGTAGGGATCTCGAACAATGTAGGAAGGGAATAAAAAATAAAATCTAATTGAGTATTTGACTTCATTACATTAATACATCTTCACTGTATTCATCTAATCTGACAATTACAAGTGACTGATATAATAGTAGCAAATTCCCTCCACATGAATAAAAAGCAATTTTGGATTATCTTGCTATATTGACTTCTCATCACAAAGAATTCAGTTTCTTTCTCTTGTTTGTAGTTGGGGGAAATTGTAATTGCTTTAACTAGTTTTGATTGACCACCTGCTTTAACAGGACCATAAATATAGATGTTAGGACAGCAAACACCAAATGTTTATTTCTGTGATCCTTCTCTAGATATTGACAATCTGACCCATGAACCCACCAGCAGGTAATCTCATAGATTATTTTCTCTACAGGAGATTCTTGCAGTTGAGCAGGTTTGTCAATAACCCTTGCAGAGGGTTTTGATCAAGGACTGCTTTGTAATTGTCTGGAAGATACATTAAACACCTACGTTTCCCAGTGTTCTAAAGACAGAACAGTCACTTCAAGTGTAAATTGTTCACACCAAGATTTGTCTATCTGACTATTAAAAAAAAAAAAAAGCATGTTTCAGATCCTTGCTGCTTAGGAAATTTACAATCATACAAATATAACTTTCTCATAAACATCTCTGAAGTTATTTTCTTGCTCATCAGATCAGAGTGTTTGCTTTTTTTAAAATCCCTAGTTGACAAGTCTTCTTCTTAAATTTAAAGAGTACAACTGCTTGTCAATCTAGCCAGCTCACACTTGCCTTAGAAATGTCTTTAGTCATTTGTATGTTTCTGGTTTTTACTGACATGGCTATATATTAATTGGTATCTACTGAGGGCACAAAACAGATAATCCAGAAAAAATTTTCTGCATGATTCACATTCTTGACTCTCTTATCAAATACATTTAGCAAAAGTGGTGAAAATATTTATGGGAGGTATCTGGAGCCTAAAGTGTTAGTGTGAGATAGTTGAAAGGGAAAGAGTGGAGCTAGGAAGTAGAGGCATGGACAAAAAGGTGGAACATTGAGAAGAGATGAAAAGTAGAGGGTCACTGCCACCGTCTTCCCCTTTGACCACAATGTTTATTCAATTTATTTTCTTTTCCAGAATTTTTATTTATTCTTCCTTTCTGATGTCACTGTTGCTAAAATCTTTCTCTCAGATACACAAGAAAATAAAGGACATCTGTTTTGCTTCATTCTCCCCCAGCATGAATTAGCAAAAAATCAAAGTAATAGAATACTTTTATTTTATTTATTTTTTTAAAAGAGGCATGTATTATTTATTTATTTGTTTGTTTGTTTGTTTATACATGCACTGGGTACAGTCAGAAGTGCGGGAGGGTGAGAGAATTCACCAGAGCCAGAGCGGGGAGTAGAACAGGCAAAAGGACCGAAGCACACTGCTGAGGGGAGCAGCGGGCGACAGGAGAGGTCTGCGCGCCATGTGGGACCCTCCTCCGGTGGCCGAGGAGCAGCCGGAGATCGAACCGGCGCCACAGAGGCCGCGGGCAGCTTCGCAACCCAGCGCTCAACCGCTGTGCCACCGGGGAGGCCCATAAAATACTTTTAAATTACCAACATTGTGAAATTTCAAATACATCAGTAGGTTGGAAGGTGAAAGGGGAAGTATATGGATAGTACATATTTTGCATAAGAAGTCTGTAAATTGTATTACCTGCCTGAATGAGATGCTAATCCAGCTGGGTTAGGTTGTCATAAGTCATAAGTAAGAAATAAGCCTAGTGTATGAGGAAGTGGGCATTGTAGGGGGAATGATTAGAAGATAATTTTAACTGGAACATAACCACCAATTGCTTTGGGAAATGCTAAACTTTGCTACCTGAAAAAAGACCTATGAATTTGCTATCTAGATGATAGCAGTTTTCTCTCGAGCAACATTTTTCTGCTGAATATCAGAAATTCATTTAGTTTTAATGTAGTGTTCAGCTCAAGGGCGTTCAGGTTAGGTAAGGTTGGTTTTAGAATTTATTTTGCAAAAAACCTATCTTAGGTTATAATGAGGAGCCCCTTTTCTAACAAAGCAACTCAATACATAATTTCGATAAAATAAGATTCTCATTTGAGAGAAATACAGAGCATAAAGACCAAATGGACATAAAGAAGACTAAAGTTTTAATGGGAGAGAGATTCAGGAGTTAGACTCCTGACCACTATTCTTAGTCTACTGACATTTAAAAATTACAAATTAAAAGAAAATGAGACAAAGTCAGTTTCTCTATATATTTTATCCTCTTGCTCTAGGAACTGATAAAACAGCTCTTCAACACACAGGTGGAAGTGTGAATCCGAGAGCTAATGAATACTGGAAGTGTTCCCAAAATTTCACAGTTTGAGAACAAGTTGTCATGAATTAATTTTGTCTCATCACCCTGTTCAAGTGGATTATAAAATAGACTTAAATTTCATGGTTCCATTGGACAACCTTATCTGGTCTTTGGAATCCAGTCAGAAATGAGGCTTGCAGCATTGACTAATGTTAGTGACAGGTGATACATTCTGTTGGGGGTGTATAGAAAATCATCTCACAACCCTCTGGATTCTTCTAGACTGGCAAATAGTAAAAAAAAAAATCATCAGGTAGATATGAGAAAAAACAAAAGAAGTTTAATTATAACATGCACGCCTCCTGTATACGTGGGAGAAATTCAGCATGATCAGTACTCTCAGAAGCCATATTAAAGGGAAAATCAATTAGGGGATTTACTTGGAAGGCACAGTAAACATAGGTATACAGATTTAAATTCTGCCTTCTTCATTGAAAAGACAAAAGGCGATTAGGTCTTCCAGTTCAGTGAGGGAGATGTCCTTATAGATAACAAGTTTACGTGTAAATGTCTTTTTCAGAAGCAATCTCCACCCAATCTTTAGAGCCCTTCCTATGAAATAAATATTTTGTCAAGAAGATATATTTTGGGGTGGCAGACATTTGCTCCCACATTAAATTACACATATACCATTTCTCCTCAGCTCATCTCACTGTGAGTACTAGAGAAAGGGATGACTAAATCCCTAATCAAAACACACAATGGTCAAAAACATACCACATACTCTCCTCCTGTCTTTTCGCAGAGGTTTAGGTTTGCATAATAATTAAGAATTTAGGTTGTGCAGAGAGAAATATCTGGACTGGAGTCTCAGCAATTCTATTTGCAGACTATGTGACCCTGGACAAATAACTTCATACTCCAGAGCTTCAGGCTTCTCATTTGTAAAATGGAAATAACAATATATGTAGTTTGCATAACAGTATGGATAAGATGATCTAATATAAATGGATTTTCTCAGTACCTAGCTCATGTTAAGTACTCAAAAAAATCAGCTGCTGCCATTATACCACAGTTGTAACCTGCAGCCTGCTAGACCTTGGTGAAATTTTGTAACAATCTCAAGTGTCATTAAGTAAGTGTCTAGGTGGGACATATCTCTAGTATTCCATTAGTACGGGAAAAACAATATTATACATGTGCTTTTATATTTCCAAAACTCTGCACTTATTTCCTCCTTTGATCTCTGCAACATCTTTGTGATGATGCATGTAGTTCAGAGAGATTAAAGAACTTACCTGTTGTGCTGTCCCTAGTAAACCCAAGTAAAGTTCTCAAGTATTTTTTTTAAAGATTTATTTATTTATTTATACAAGCACTGGGTACAGTTAGAAGCGCAGGAGGGTGAGCAAATTCACCAGAAACAGAGCAGGGAACAGAACAGGCAGACTGACTGAAATACACTGCTGAGGGGAGCAGCTGGCACTGCAGGAGAGGTCTGTGTGCCATGTGGGACCCTCGCTGATGGCCGGAGATCGAACCTGCACTGCAGAGGCTGTGGGCAGCTTTGCAGCCCACTGCTCAACCGCTGCGCCACCAGGGGAGGCCCCAGTTCTCAAGTATTTTCATTCTCATGTAGAACAGATTATTTCTATCCAGACTTGTGGTAATTTCTGTTCAACCAGGTGCTTTGGTCAGATGCTTGTGTTTTTCTCAGATCTGTGTTGATCCTAACCTAGATTCAACTGTTTTCAGGAACTTCTGTATCAATCCTTTTTCCTGCCCTCCTGATTTATGAAAGAAAATATCCCCTCATGTCTTTCAGTAAAATTTTTATTAGAAGGCCAGTTGGGAAGAAAATAGTGATGGGAGCTTACCTGAAGAATAATCTTCCACTCTGTGGTCTAAATTTTATTGTCAGATTGAATGAAATCATCTAAGAAAGATTCATAAAGATATCCATCTTAGCTTTTTGGTTTTATTACATATCCCCCAGATACTATTACCCCCAGTTTAATTAATTCATGTTATAATGAAAATAGTCCTCAGTAACAAGTTACTGTAATAGAGGCATTACCATAAAAGGGGGAGGTAACATATTACCCCACCCCCATTCACATGCAATTGCTTGGACTAGCTAAAGGGAACTAGGGGCTAGAACTGAGTGGCCAAGTGACACTATATATCAATAACATGGAAGGTAGGTGGGCTCTGAGAGATACACAGAGAAGAAGGGCGCGCCAGCTTTCTTGGCTTTAGATTTGCACCAGGAACTTGGGGCACCTGGAGAAGAGACATATAGAAACACTCGGAAGATATATGTGGGTGAGAGACTCCTAGGGAGGCTGACAGTGCCAACCTTTACTTTGATTTATACTTTGACTTTGCTCCCTTTATCCCAAATTTACTGGCCACTTGCACTCCCTAATTATGGATCCCTGCCAGAAGTTACCTTAGACTTAGATTTCAGCCCTCAGCAGCACTGCTTCAGGTCAATCCTGTTTGACTGGACATTTACCCATTACCTATTAAAGTTCTTTTATACTAGGAGTGTGCTTTGTCTTTGTGTGCACAGATAATCTTTGGAACATGCAAGTTTGTGTCTTGGGATAGCTGTTGGTCACACACTAACAATATTATATCAATAGGATATTGTTCATTAAATTCATTCCAGTGACATTTGAGTACCTACATTTCCGAGTGTTTCTATATGTCTCTTCTCCAGGGTTACATTTTAGGGACACAATAGTAAAAAGGGCCCAGTCCCTATTATTAGACAAATAAATAAGCAAAAGCTACATAGGGTGATATGTGCACCATAGTAAATGAAAACATCTAATAGGGCCACAGCAAAGTTTGGGAGTCCCTAAAACTACCTTTGCTTCTGACACCAATTGCAAACCTCCTTGTATTTGATAATCTCAGGACTCACAGAACTCACTGAATGCAGTTATAATTATGGTTTATTATGACAAAGGTTACAGATTAAAATAAGTCAAAGGAAGTGGTAAATGGACCAGAGTCCAGAGAGTTCCAAATGTGAAGCTTTCAGTTGTCTCCTTCCAGTGGAGTTGTAGAAAGTCTTCATGGGCTCATAAGGAGGGATTCTATGAGTTTAAGAGATGTGTTCTTTTGGGACATCCTGGGAAGGAAAATACATTCCTCTTTTTCTTTCTAGGATATTATTTAACATATGTTTTACACTTTTTCTTTTATTCAATCTAATAATCACAAGAACCTGATAGGTGAATAATTTTTCCCTGCTTCAGAGAGGAGGAAGTTAGGATTATGAATACTTAAAGAACTTCTCCAAGTGGCAAAAACAGGATTTGGGTCCTTACTCCATGCCGCTCACCTTGTCTATTTCCTTCCTCAGTCAATGATCTACATAGAGTTCAGGTTCAACTTCAAACCAATTTGAAGGAGAAGGAGGGAGGGAAAGAGTTGTGATTATCTGTGAAGCAAAAATAACTGGACATTTTAAAGCAATATTGATAAATTGATAAAGCAATCAATTTTGGGTGAAAGACCTATGATATTGAATTGTATCTTGGTAAAACCTCAGTAAATTTTCCTCTATTGTCATCGTTTTCTTTCTGAGCAATAGAAATAGTAATGTAATAATTATGATAAAGATAGCTGTTAACATTTACTGAGTATTTACTGTATGACACTGTGCTGAAGGTTTTACTTTTATCCTTAACTGTCTTTCTCCTCAATCCCAGAGCTATGGGATAGACTCTACTATAATTCCTGTTTTGCAAATAGAGAAACTGACATTCAGAGAGCAAGTTAAGGAACTTGTACAAGATGGCACAGTTTATAATTGCTGAATCCAAGAGATACCAAGCTCCCAGCATTCTCTTGCAAAATCTATTATGTGTCGGCATTGGAATGGTCATGAATTTAAAAGTCACAGAAAGTAAAACTTGTTTTTCTTCATGATTATATTCTGAGAAATATTCTGCAGGTACAGAACACCTACCATTTACAGAGACTTCACATAGAAATTACAACATTCAATGTCATTATTCTTGAGAAAATTGTTCCAGGTTATTAGAATTGTTGGATTTCAGAAAGATGTTGGTACCTTTCTCACCTTGTCCCCAAAGATGAGCTGAAATGTTAAATGAAATGTCTAATATGATCTGTGTGCTTGTGTGTGTGTGTGTGTGTGGGCAGGAAGCAGAGGTGAAGTTGGTCACAGAAGGGAAAGAAGTTTAGAAAGCATTCAGCTGAAGCATTCAGTTTCAATGCAGGATTTATAGAACAGATTCGATCCTTGTTTTAATACCAAAGCTGTTGTAAAGGGTTTCACTTCCATCCTGTAAATCAGATATTTCTATGCCACTTCATTTCTTTCTCTGCTTCCGCTCCCAACTATAATTAGAATAAGCACAGACAAAAAAAAATGGGTGGTCAGATGTTTGACATTATATATATATATATATATATATTTGTTGTTGTTGTTGTTGTTGTTGAGCTTCTAAACTAATTGTGGGCCACTGAAACTTTTTATCTGTCTACTGGATGCTGTTTGGGCAGCTCGCATTCAAGCACTTACTTCAGAACCTGGTCTCTGGGAAAGCAGGGGCTCTGAGCCTGTTTCAGCATGGTCCAAAAGTTAAAACGTTTATCTCCTCAGATTTTTCCTGAACAATGTCTCTTAACTAGCTATTCTCCATTTTCCATAGTTTGTACCTTCTTGTGTAAGGAACAGTGACACTTTGGTTCTGTGCCCTGGTGGATAATGCAGTTTTATTTTGGATTATTTTGAATAAAGAGATTTGCCACCCTGGGATATAACTATTGGGATTAAAGGCAATAGTGGTATCTTAGAAACTCAAGTTTCCTTGATATTATGATGTTTATTTGCAAAGGTCCTGAAGCATAGGACATTTTTCTCTATTGTGAAACATTGGTAAACTTCATGGCTAGTTGACTTTATTATTTTTTTTTTGGAATTGTGATATCTTAGTTTTATTTTTAAATTTTTGAAGAATCTAGAATCTGTTTTCCATAGTACCTGCACCATTTTACACTTTTGTTAACAGTGCACAAGTTTTCTCCCAATTTAACTTATTTTCTCTCCTGTTTTCACAAATAGTCATTTAAACAGGTGTTGGTGATGTCTTACTGTGGTTTTGACTTGCATTTCCCAGAGTGACAACAAGAAAATAAAAAGCCTCTCCACAGAGATTGTGTAATAGGAGGAACTCAGTTCACTCCATTCATAATTCTAATTATCTGTACTCAGAGTGAGGAGAATGTTGTCTCCTCCTTTCTGAACTTAATGTCAATGCTCTATCCAGGCTTCCATCACTAATCCCTGGACTTTGAAGGCAATCTTTTCTCTACTCTGGGTCCTTTATTTGGTTTATTTCCCATTTCCTTTTCAAACTTTCCTGCATAGTTTTCTCTCTGTGAAATTATGCCTTTCCCTTCCACAAAGCCCTTTCCTTGGTTGCCTGAAAATATAAAGTTTCATCTTCTTAGCCTGGCTATTTTCTCTTCTGAGAGAGCCATTATTGTTATCATCATCCTTATAAATAATAACAACAATAATAAACAGTAAGAACTACTCCTTAAATCTATGATGAAATATGGCCCCATTTTTTCTATTTTGCAGCTAAATTCTGGTTGAGTTCTATGTGTCAGAATAACATGAAGCTTTGCGTTTCTTTCTTTGAGATCACCATCTTTTGTATTTTCCAAGAACCACAAATTAGATTCTAGGAGCACAAAAGAATGTGAAGGTCACTGAGACTTCCCCACAAAAGAGGGGCCACTTTTTTTTATTTAAAAAAAATTGCCATTTATTTATTTACTTCCTGTTAGGTAATACTGGTTTACAGCATTGTATGTGACTCAAAGGCATAGGATCACACCTTAGATGCATGACACTGCACCACACTTACCACCAAGGCATCCTCAGCCCTCCACCATAGTCCACTGTGCTCACTCCTGTATTTGTGCTTCTCCCCAATTGTAGCCTCAGTTTCACAGTCAGATTTCTAAGGTTTGTTATTGGTTTGGCTTTGCTTGACCCTTTGCTTTGTTTCTATATATTCCACATAAAAGAGAAACCATTTGGTGTTTGTCTTTCTCCTGACTCATCTGCCTGATTTCACTTAGGATAATCCCCACCAGTTCCTTCCATGAACACACGATGTTGTCACAAATGGCAGGAGTTTGTCTTTTTTTCTTTTTTAATAGCTGAGTAATATTACATTGTGTAGATATATCACATTTTTCTAATCTACTCAAAAGGGGACACTCTTATCATTGCTTATCACTGCCACATGGAGATGCTGTTCATAACTGGGCCTGATGTGTGACTAATGATACTAGCTTGATGAACTAGATCCTGGCTTCTTTGAGAGAGTTGAACCTGTTCCCTCAGTGCTTAATTTTTCAAGAGTGTCCTTGCTCACTTAGGCTCCCACAGTTACATTTCATGGTTCTTAGCAATTTCATTCTGCCCAAATGAATGAAAGTAGTTAGGATCTTGAACCTGTTTGGATTCTAGTTTCCTTTCTCTCTAGGAGCCAGAGAAACTTCTGACTTGAATATTCATAATAACACAAAAAAGATTTTAATCTGTTCCTTTTTAATAAGTGTATATATAGCAGTCCCTCTCCTCGGGGTGGCTATCCTAATTGTCCCCAAGAGACTCAACCTCCTTGAGGAAGCTTCATTTCATAACATCTCTTTCTCATCACTCTCTAATAGCATCGGCCCTGAGAGTCTCCAGGGAGATGCTATGTGCCACTTCATTTGAGAGAGGGAACTATCTCTAATGCCTTAAAGTGCTGTGCCCTCCCGAGGACTACCTAGGTGATTTATAGTATTGCTTTTGCAGAAGCAAAAGGGAAAATCAGAAATGTGCTATCATTGGACAATATAGCACATAACAATAAAAAAATTGAATTATTTTAGTACTTATATTATGCCAGATACTGTGATAAGCACTCTATAGTGTTCTCGATGTTAAGCTAGTAAAGACAGACAGACTTCAATTCAGATTTGATTGATTCAGATCTGCTGCTCCTCTGCGAGGTGCATCTGTGACTCATAGGTCTGTGATCTCAATCCCTCTGAATGTTTTTGAGTAATTTTCAGACTGGACAAGCATTTTCAGACTGCCCAAACCATTGTTTTACTTTTGACAAGAGTACAGTGTTTAAGTACACAAGCCTAAATACTAGACTACTTGGGTGTGAATCCTGACTTCACTACTACTTCTGTAATCTGTAACAAGTTATTTTATGTCATTCAATCTTAAGTTCTCTATCGGCTCAAAATGAATAGTAGCTGCTTCATGGGGAAATAAGGCTAAGTGAGTTTTATTTGTTTAGAGTGCTCAGATTTAAGATGTAGTAGATAAATATTAGTGTCTACAAAATTAATACAATTTTTTAGTGCCTACACTGCCAATAAAGGACTAGCAGGAAAGGGTTGTGATATAGAAGGAGAATTTTATGGAATAGGCTTCTTAGGCTTAGCTTGATGGCCTTAGAAGAAAAAGGTTAAAGGAGAATAGGGCTCATGAGGATCACATATGGTTGCCAGGGGGAGGTGACCTGGTAAACATTGAGGTCAGAATACATGTTCTGGAATAATAAATATATTTTTATCCAACACACCATATTTCTCCAGGGTCCTTATCTTACGGAAACCTTAAGCCGAATGGCAGGCAATGAGTTAAGAAGCAAAGGGACCCCACTATCCAGAAGTCCTAACCAGTAACCTTTTTTCAACACTGAACAAAGTGCACTCCTGGCCAGTGAGTCACTACTCCTTCCTACAATCCTCAAACTTTGACTGTTCAAGACAATGGGATCACAAAAATAACTAAATGATTTCAGGATCCATACAAAAAACACAATTCATAATCTACTGTGTGTTAATAGTGTCCTGGAACATGAGGGACCAAATTCAGGAATATATAAAATTTGTATGTAACTCCATCTTGTTCCCTTGTATGATCCTTGTTTTACCCAAGGGATTTTTTTCCTCTGAGGTAATCTGTCAAGAAGAGAGTTGTGATATCCATGGAACATCTTGGCCCTTTTGACAGTTTTTTTGAAATGTGCATTAAATAGCAATCATGGCTAAGAGTTAGCAAGCAGAGGAGAGGGGAGTCCGCAGTGAGAATGCAGGAAAAGTCAAGTGGTCTCTTTGCTTGAGTTAAGCACCCTGGTATGCTCCACAGCCATCTCACTCTTCCTACGCTGAATACCCAACAACTTTTACTGTTACTGCCAACATATGTCTCTAGGGACTGGCAGTCTTCAAAGAAAACAGTGAGGATCCCAAGATAGATTATTCCAAAGTAATAGGATTTTGTTGGAATCAGGAAGCTGGGATTATTATAAGCTTCTTGGATGTGCAATGATAGAAAAGTCAGCAGGCAAATCAAGACACTGAGAAAATGATAGCATTTCCTGACTGGCTACTTGAGATGAGAAAAGATGAGAGACAGATAACCTCAAATCCCTACTCATTGCATCTGGGCATCTGGCTAAAAACTCAAATTTAAGTTAATTCTCATATCTCCTATGTTCTGGAAAAAGAGAAACATACCTTGTCTCTCATATACCATGTGTTTTTCATTTCATATGGACCTTATATGTGGTTAATAAACTTTCATTGCCAAGAAACATGAGACACCTTGGCAAGAGACCCCTGTAAATTTGGTTGGAAGCAGTGGAAATAGTGCTGGACTAGGAGATAGAAGACCTTGGTCCTGAACAAGGACAAGGTAGGACAAACAAGCTGTTTGTCCTGACATAGTTGCTTAGTTTTTTGGATTTCTTAATTTTATTTTATAAATGAAGAAGCTAGTACTTGACCTCCTAGCTTTATAAGGTGGTTGTGAGGATGAAATTAGATAATGTGAATTAAAACACTTTAAACAAAAAGGATGCAAGTAGTTAACACATTAAAAGACTCATTTTTGCATATAAAATTGGCCATGAATTTTTATTATAACTCCATTTGGGATACACTGCCAAATTTCATCAAACAAATCTCTTCCCAGGCATCATTTTAAATCTCATGTTCATCTATTAACCTATTACTCTTTGCAATATTCCTTTTGACCTCTCCTCTTTTCTAAAATTATTTCTTGAAGGTTACTAGTTATTACTAAATTCATGTCTATTTTGCATTAGTTTTCATCCAAAATCTTTCATTGTTACCTTCTACTTGAGTGACCCTGCACTTTTCAGGTTTCCCGCTGATGTCTCTAACTACTTCATTACTGGTTTCTCTTCTTTCTTTCCACACCTTAGATGTAGGCATTCCTGACACTTCTGTCCTTTGTCTTCTCTACTTTTTTGGTCATTTCATTCATCCCAAGTCTTCAGATTTTCCTATTACACCTCAAAAACAATTAAGTCCATTTGATCTTAGGATCATTATTCTATTCATCTACTCTTCCATATCAGCTTCTTCCTGACCTGCAAATTTAAAATAACTCATTTTTTTAACCACAGAGATGAGGCACAAACTTTGTTGGGGTTATACCCTTGCTCGACCAGTGATCAATTTTGTCAACTTTCCTCCAATATGTTCCTACTGTCACCCTCAAATCCAGGATTTTACCACCTCTCACTGGACTCCTCTGAGAACCTCCAAACAATTGAGTAATTATCCTAAAAGCAGAACTCCATTCTTTCCTGACTACTCTCTTATTCATAAAGATCCTCTTATTTTCCCTTTTGAGATCAGAGCATGGTATCCATATGGTCTCTGCCTGGACCCCAACCTTCCTTTTCAGTGAGATATTCCTGTCTTGACCACACACGATCTGTATCCCAACAGAACTCAACAATTATCTGATACCTAAACACCCAATATTTATCACATGAATGAATAAATATCAAATGAATGTGTATACTCAGTCCCCTTCATCTCTTTTTTTCTGGCCCTATTACTTTTTATTCATTCCTTTAGTCAACAATCTCCCACTATTTTCATCTCCCAAACCTACTAATTCTTTAAGATTCAGTGTAAATGTTGTCTCCTTCTGAAGGCTTTTGCTGATCACATCAACCAAAGACTCACTCTCACTCTGATGTTAGAGAATTATTTTAGTAACGTATGTTACTTATTACAGTCCCTTTTATTCCTGGGTGATTTTCTTTTCCTCCCATTTACATTTAGTGCTCATTGAAAGGTAAAACCATACCGTCTTCTTTCTTGTAGCCCATAGTGCCTAGCATAATGTTTTATATATATATATATATATATATATATATATAATATATAATATGTTTACTATATATATAGTTAAATTAAAATGAATGGTATTGCTGTGGAAACTCAATTTTGATTGACTTAAAGACATTTGAGCATAATTTTTGCTATCCTGAGTCAGAAATTATCTGTTAGTCATCAACTGCTTTCCCCTGTCTACATTACTTAATTGAGCCTTGTGTAGGCACAGTGGCAAGGATCACATATAACCCTTACAGAAAGCTTTTAAAGTAGGTATAATGTTATCTTCAATTTACAGATGTGAAAACTGAAGCTCAGAGAGGTTATGTAAAATGCAAAGATCACAGAGCTAGCAAACAGCAGATTTGAAACTTGAGTTACAAAGGATGAGGTCTTAACTTTGATTATATAATGAAACTCAGGGCCAGAGATTTCACATGGTACATCTTAGTTTTACTCTCTAACCCACATTGACTTCTTTGTCCATGGTTCTTAATTTAGCTTCTTGCAAATTAATTTCTATTTTTGACTTGTGCCACCTCTTATGTGCATGAGTTGAGTCTTGTCCTAATCTCCTTTGACTTGGCTGCAGCCCTTGGGAAAGTGCTTCTACGTCTTAATGTACTTAGCTGTTCACTGAAGGGGATAAAGCCATAGATGTTTCTAGTGGCAGCTGTCTGCAAACCCCTGCCATGTTTAAAAACAAACTTTGAAAACGAGGCTCCTGGGACTAGAGATCCATGTGTAATTTATTGTAAGTTGGAAAATACTTCAGAAAGCCCAAGAAGAAAAGAAATCATTTCACCTATTTCCTGTAGGAGCTACAAATAACCATCCTTATATTTTTCCAGTTACAAAGGCAGCCTTTTTCTCTCTTAAATTCACAAAGGGCTTTGTGGTAAATATGAATTGATGTAAAATCACACTCAAATAACTTTTAAGATTGTATTGTTTGCTTTTCACATATATGATATGCAATGACCCCTAGTAAAGACATGCTTGAAATAGCATGCAAAATAAAGCAAGCAAAATAAAGCAATAAAGCAATCACATCAGATCAGACATTCATTGAGCTGCTACTATGTGCCTATATTGGGTTATGGCTAAGACATATTCTGGGCTTCCTAAAGTCAGGATATTAAATACATGGCAATTACTCAGAAAATATGGTGATTCCAAGACCTCTTTCAGCTTTGAAACAGCACAGTAAAATGGTGTTTTCAAAAATTATTCTATTTTCTGGTGGCCTTCTTGTGTGGGATAGATAGAAAGCATACATATACACACACACACACACATATATACACACACACATGCCATCGGTATATGTATGTTTGTGTGTCTTGGGGTGATAATTTAGCCACAAGGATGACTCCATTGTAGTAAATAGAGCCACATGTAGATTCTAGTCAACAGTATGTATGATAAATAAGTAGTGAAAATATACAATAGCAAAATATATTCATTAGTATAGTGAGAAAAAGTGTAGGGCCTCCCCGGTGGCGCAGCGGTTGAGCGCTGGGTTGCGAAGCTGCCTGCAGCCTCTGCAGTGCCAGTTTGATCCCGGCTGCTCTCATGCCACCGGAGGAGGGTCCCACATGGCGCGCAGACCTCTCCTGCCGCCTGCTGCTCCCCTCAGCAGTGTACTTCGGTCCTTCTGCCTGTTCTACTCCCTACTCTGGTTCTGGTGAATTCTCTCACCCTCCTGTGCTTCTGACTGTACCCAGTGCATGTATAAATAAATAAATAAATCTTAAAACAAACAAACAAACAAACAAAAAACCCAAAAAACAGTAGCAAAAAAAAAAAAGTGTAAAAAACCCAGAAATAAATTTATATGAAGTGTGCAGAATCTATATAAAAAAGTTTTACTATATAAAAAAGTTTTGTGGATAATGAATAATGTGAATAAGTGGAAAGCTCTGATGTGAGCTTGGATAAGAAGTGTCAATTTAAAGAAATCTATGGTGCCTTGATAGTGGGTGTGGTATGGTGACATACATCTGAGGTGTGATCCTGTACCTCTGAATCACATAGTGTTATAAACCAGTGTGACCTCAATACAATTCTTAAAAAAAGAAAGAAATCAAATTTAATTACAAAAGAAGAATATAAGTGGAAACCCATTTGGACTTGTTAGGAATACAATTAAAATTAAGGCTCACTTGGAAGGATAATGTGTTTGAGAATATTTAGGTATTTTTGAAAAGAAGAACATTGACAATAAATTTTTCTTCAACAAACATCTCAACAAAGCTACAAAGCTACAAAATCAAGAATTCTGGCATTGGCATGAGAAAGGTTAGATACATCAATAGAATAGAAAGGAAATCCTAATAATATCATGTGTTATTTAATAATTTAAAATCCTCATGTGTATTAGTCAGACTAGACTAGGTCTGGGCCAGTAATACGTGTTTTTTTTTTTTTAAGATTTATTTATTTATGCAGCCAAGAACTGGGGTACAGGCCAGAGATGTGGAGGGTGGGGGGGTGAGAGGATTCACCAGAGACAGAGTGGGAAATAGAACAGGCAGACTGACTGAAATACACTGCTGAGGGGAGCAGCAGACGAGTCAGGAGAGGTCGGCTGCACCATGTGAGTATCTTCCCTGGCCAGGTATTGAACTTGTGCTGCACTGGCTGCATATACTTTCGTAGGTTGCATCTTAACCCCTCGCGCCACCAGGGAGGCCCAGGGTCAATAGTAAGTTTTATCCCCAAATCTGAATAGGTTAATATGACACAAGTTTATATTGCACCCACTCTGTGGTCCAGTGCAGATCATAAGATGAGAAAGGGAATAACCTTTGCTCCACAGTCATTCATGGCTCAAGGCTGACATAGTTTTCACTATTTTGTAGGTGAGATATTTAAAATATATGGTGCCTGTGATTGTAGGGCAAGATAGTTCATGGACATCTGACAAGATCTTAAATGTTTTTCTTGGAAATACAAAACAAACTTTTTTTTTAAGATTTATTTATTTATGCATACAAGAGCTGGGGTACAGGCCAGAGGTGCAGAGGGGGTGAGAGGAACTACCAGAGACAGAATGGGAAACAGAACAGGCAGATTGACCGAAATACACTGCTGAGAGAAGCAGCAGGTGTGGCAGGAGAGGTCTGCTGTGCCATGAGGGTTGCTCCTTGTCCGTCCAGGAATCAACTTTGCGCTGCAGTGGCTGCGGATTGCTTCATAGGTTGCGTCTTAACCCCTTGGGCCACCAGGGAGGCTAGAAATAACAAACTTACAGCAGAGTTTATGACCTGTGTAATTGCAAGTGAGTTGAGGAATGTGGAAAGGTCATGAATATTTTGTTTCTGCTGCAATGGAGAATATATGGATTGTTTTTTCAAAATGGTTTATAGGCAGACTGATTCAGCATTTCGATTAACTGATTAACATTTTCAGATAAATTAAAGCCCAGTTAATCTGTTGCCAGAATTATAAGAAATGCTAATGTAAGTTTTTCAGGCTGAAGGGACATGATAGCAGGTGAAACTTGAATCAGCAGTAAGGAATAAAGAACATAAAAAAATGGTCAATAAGTAAGTAAAGTTTATATTTTCTCTTAATTTCTTTGAAAGACAACTCATCATTTAAAAATGTTGAAACTGGGACCTCCCTGGTGGCACAGTGGGTTGAGTGCAGCTCTGTGAGGCTGTCCACATTCTCTGCAGTGTGGGTTTGATTCCTGGGTGGCCAGGGAGAAATCCACATGTCACGACAGACCTCCCCTGTCTCGCCCGCGGCTCCCCTTAGTAGTGTATTTCGGTTAGTCTGCCTGTTCTGTTTTCCTCTTTGTCTCTGGTGAATTCTCTCACCTTCCTGCACCTCTGACCTGTACCCCAGTTCTTGTATAAATAAATAAATCTTTAAAAAAATGAAAACATAAAAATGTTGAAACTGCATTATGGAGTTTATAAAGTTTATGTAAATGTAAAATATGCGACAAGAATAGGCAAAAGATGGGAATGGAAGTGATAATATGGTTGCAAGGTGGTTATATGTTATGTAAAATGATACATATTAACTATAAATTGACTGATAAATGATGTATTTTGTAATCCTAAAGAAATCACATAAAATGGATAGCTGAAAGATAGAACAGAAATGTAAAAATCACTAAACTCAATTCAATTTACCAATAAGAAGGCATGGAATTAACACTAGAGAAAGATCTACAACAAAATGATGGGATAAATAGAAATAAATAGCAAAACAGTAGGTTTAAATCCAAATTTATCAAAGATTATTTTAAATATTAATGCCAAATAAGACACAGAGATAATCAAACTGGGTGAAAAAAAAATGCAAGGCCTGACTCTATGCCATTGAGAAGTGATACATAATTAAATACAAAAATCAGAGAACTTGAACACAAAAGTATGGAAAGATATTTAGCATGTAAAGGCAGGCATAGGGCTCTGGTATGATTATATCAATATCAGACAAAGTGGGTTTGAGTTAAGGGATATTTTCAGAAATAAAGAAGACATTTTATAATTAATAACTGGGCAATTTATTAAGAAAACAATAATCCTAAATGTCTATGAATCAATAATAGGGATTACAAGTATATGAAACAAAAGTAACCACGGCTAAAGGGAGTAAAACAAATAGAAATTCTAGATGGAGAATTAAAAAATACTCTCTTGGTATGTCATAACAAGAAAAAATCAACAAAGTATAGGCAATTTGTATACCATTCAATAGCTGCAGATTAACCATTTTTGATAAGAGCATGAAGAATGTTTATTAAGCTGGACCATAGACTAGAGCATAAATCATGTCACATAAATTTAAAATTAAGGGCCTCCCCCATGGCGCAGCGGTTGAGTGCTGGGTTGTGAAGCTGCCCGCAGCCTCTGCAGTGCTGGTTCGATCCCCGGCTGCTCCCCCGCCACCAGAGGAGGGTCCCACATGGCGCGCAGACCTCTCCTGCCGCCCGCTGCTCCCCTCAGCAGTGTACTTCGGTCCTTCTGCCTGCTCTGCTCCCCGCTCTGGCTCTGGTGAATTCTCTCACTCTCCCCGCGCTTCTGACTATACCCAGTGCTTGTATAAATAAATAAATAAATCTTTAAAAAAAAAAAATTTAAAATTAAAATAAGAATATGTTCTCTGGTGACAACACAATTAAATAATATATTAGAAATAATAATAATGGCATGCTTTAAAAACCCCAAGTACTTGGAAATTAAACAGTGCATTTCTAAATAATTCTCTGTCAACAAGGAAATCACAGGAAAATGACAATAAGAAGATATTATGTATCAATACTTTAGGTGCAATCTACAAATATATCAAACCAAAAATTACCAATGCTTACACAAGGATACAAAATATGTGTATTTCTATATCCATTTTAAAATTGAACTCCTTTAAAAAACTATCCAAAAATATCTCAGACTCAGATGGTTTCAGCATTAAAGTCCACCAAATATTTAAGGAGGTAATTATATGCCTACACAAACTCTTTTAGATAAGAGCAGAAAAAAAATCATTTTCCTCTTTTTTATGGAAGCACAACTCAATAGCAAAACTTGACAAAGATACTACAAGAATGAAAATAATGGAATTATAGACCTCATAAACATAACTGTGAAAATTCTTGACAAAATATTGGCAAATTGACTGCAAAAAATATATAACAGGATAATATAGCATGACTAAGTGAGATTTATTCCAAGAATGCAAGACTGAGCTACTGCTCAAAAATCAATCAATGTAATTCACAACTTTAACAGAATAATAGAGCAAAACCATATGATGACATTGATATACACTGAAAAAACATTTGTCAAAATTCAACATCCAATTATGAAAAAAATCTCAATATAGAAATTGAAAGGAATTTATTTAATAAAAGGACCTACAACAAAATGAAACAGCTAACATCATGCTTTGTTGTGAAAAATTGAATTATTTTCCCCAAATCAGGGACTAAGCAAGGATATTTGCTCTCACCATTTTTATTCAATTTATTGGTGGAGACACTACTAATACAAAAAAGTAAATTTAAAAAGTAAAGTCACAAAGATGGAAAGGAAGGAGTAAAGCTATATTTTATAGACAAAATGGTTGTGTATATAGAAAAAACAAAGGAATCTAAAGACAAATCCTACTAGAACTAATAAAATAATGTAGTAAGCTTCTGGATTGAAGACCAATAAAAAAAAATTAAGTGAATTTCCATTTATTAGCTGCAAAATTGGAAAATAAAATTAAGACAAATCCCTCTATAATAGCATATTTATAAATACAGGAAAGATAAATTGTACAAAACATTTCATAATAGAAATAAAAGAAATAAGAGACATACCCTGTTTGAAGCAGAAAACTACCTATTTTTAAAAATGTCTATATTCTTTAAATTGACCTATAGATCAATGCAATCCCAGTCAAAATATCAACAGACTTTTTGGTAGAAATTGAGATGTTGATTCTAAAACATATGTAGAACTTCACAGCACATAGACTAGCCAGGGAAATTGTTAACTGAAACAATTTGGAAAACTCCCAGCACCTGATTTCAAGACTTACTGTAGAGGCTACTGCAATAAAGATATCATAATGTGGGCATTAGAAGAAACGAACACATTAAAGGAACACAGTAAATAGTCCAGAAGTAGACAAACTAATAAGGGTTGTGAACTTTCCAGAAAGGTACAAAGAAAAGTTAGTGAAGAAAGGAAATGCTTTCTAACAAGTGGAGCTGGGGTACAAGCCAGGGATGCAAGGGGTGAGAGGATTCACCAGAGACAGAGTGGGGAGCAGAACAGGCAGATTGACTGAGATTCACTGCTGAGTGGAGCAGCGGGTGAACCAGGAGAGCTCTGCTGTGCCATGTGGGTTGCCATGTTGGTTGCAGACCTCTCCTGTCTCCCTCACTGCTCCCCTCAATCCTCCTATTGTGCTCCCCACTCTGCCTCTGGTGAATCCTTTCTCCCACCTCTGGCCTACACCCAGCTCTTGATGCATAAATAAATGAATTAAAAAAAAAACACTTTCTTCATATGAATTTTAATCTCTACAAAATTGCAATCAGTGGGGATTATTTACCCCATTTTGTAGGAGATAAAATTATTACACAGAAAGATTAAATTACTTTGTCCATGGCTACAAGATTTCTAGGCAATGCATCAAGATTAAAAGTCATGTTTGTTGATTTCAGAACTCAACTATTAACTTCTCACAATATTGACTCACTCTACTGTTACTATTATTAATGAGTACAAGTTCCACTTATGCCAGATGTTAAATTATGCCCTCTCTGTATATACATATATATCTGGATATATATAAGCACATTTGTAGAGATGTAGATATAAATATTATTTATCTGTAAATGCAAATATATCACTATCTCTATATTCATATCTTACATATATTTGAGCTACCCAACATCTTTTTCTTGTGGAATAGATTTATTATTCTTTTTTTAAAGATTTATTTATTTTATTTATACAAGCACTGGGTACAGTCAGAAGCGCGGAAGGGTGAGAGAATTCACCGGAGCCAGAGCGGGGAGCAGAACAGGCAGACAGACCGAGGACACTGCTGAGGGGAGCAGCAGGTGCGGCTGGAAAGGTCTGTCGTGCCACGTGGGACCCTCGCCTGGCGGCTGGGGATCGAACCAGCGCTGCAGAGGCTGAAGGCAGCTTCTCAGCCCAGCTCTCAACCGCTGCGCCACCAGCAGAGGCCCTACATTTATTATTCTTAAAACAAAGATGAAACAGAGGTTAAGTAAGTGATTAAGATATTTTTCCAAAGTTAGATAGCTAGTACATTATAAACCCAGGATTTGAAAATACCTATGTTTAGAATTAAATGCCATGCCATTGCTATGACAATATTTTCCCAACATTTGAGCCCATCAACTTTGATGGCACTGAACACAGTGCTTGATAGAACCTGAACAACTGAGGAAAACCAGACTAATGCACAATTTCCTGCATTTTAGAGGAAAACACTCCATGCAATCATTTGGCTTTCAAGATACAACTTTCTCTGGGAAATGAGTACAACTGTTCTCATCATCGGTGCAATGCCAGGCCCATAGGTAGGATTAGATATATTCATCTAATGCGATAACACATTTATGGATATATGGTAGTCTACAGAATGGAGATTACCAAATGGCCCACTCTATTTAGTTTTATCTAGCTATTTAGCAGAGAAAAGTAAATGAATGCAGCCTGCCTGGGCTATCAAAACAATCTTTTAATTCCAAAGCACGCAAATATGTGTTATTTTTCTCCCTTTCCATTTTTGTACAGGTCAGTGGCTCCAATAATGTCAGCTGATAAAGATGTCAAGGTCTTTTAAAATTAATGTTCACATGCCCTCAGAAATTCAGTTTTCATTTTAATTTAATACACAAGTTCTTTTCTGTCTGTCTCTCTTGTTTCTTTCTGGGAGTTTTCCTATTTGAAAGCAGTCAAGTGTGTGTTACCATTTTACTGGCAGTTCTGAATGATTTTGGAAAAGATCAAAGTGTTTTGTTAATTGCTAAGTATAAGATAGTTAATCATTTCATTGTGATTTATTGGGTGAAAATAGAATATGACAGTTTCCTCCAAAATTAATATAATAGCAATAAGTGGATGAAATAGCGAAATATAATAAGATCTCCAAATGTTAAATCAACATGGATGGTGGAGAAACTTGTTAAACTCAATATCTTACTTTTCCTTTCACTTTTAAGACTGAGAAATTTGTTCAGTTGATCCTAAGTAAAAAACTTTGCAAATACATACCTCTTTTTTGGATCAATTAAATCATAATAGAAAGAGGGTGCTATTTTTCTCTCTACAGAAATGGGAGCTATTTTGTTGAACAACAAGTAGTTGTTTCACTAGGAGTTCTTTCCCTCCTACTGTCAGCAGTCAGGAAACAGTTGGCTGGGAATGTTTTACACATCCTCTGCTTTCTTATATTTTTAGTTTTGATATTTGAATCTATGTAACTGAAAGCACACTCACCACAGTGTACTAAATCTCAAGTGGATTTCCATTTTTCTTCATCAGAAACTTTCTATGAAAGCTAGAACTAATATCTTAAAAATGGGCTTTTGATTCACTCAGTTTTGTGGTTTGACAGACTGATAGCTGATTTATGGAATCTATAGGTGTTTGTCTTGATCAGGTTCTTAGTACCTCTCCATTTGGACGAATCTTGAAGCACTGACAGAAAAATAGGTGTCATAAATAAACTGACCATTCATTTCTTACAGCCTGGCCTCCGTGATTCAGGAACTCTCAGGCCTTTAGTCTTAATCCCCATTTTCCTTATGGTGATAATAACAGTATTCATCTCAGAGGGTGTTTTTGTGGATTAAATAAGATAATATTGTGCCTACCCGGTGGCGCAGCGGTTGAGCGCTGGGCTGCAAAGCTGCCCTCAGCCTCTGCAGCATCGGTTCGATCCCCAGCCACGGGCGAGGGTCCCACATGGCGCACAGACCTCTCCTGCCACGCCCGCTGCTCCCCTCAGCAGTGTACTTCGGTCCTACTGCCTGTTCTGCTCCCCATTCTGGCTCTGGTGAATTCTCTCACCCTCCCGCGCATCTGACTGTACCCAGTGCTTGTATAAATAAATAAATAAATAAATAAATCTTTAAATAAATAAGTAAATAAATAGATAAATAAATAAGATAATGTTACATAAAGCAGTTAGTTCAATCCCTGGAACTTATTAAATATATAATAAAGGTTAAATGTGATGATGAATAGTATTTTAAATAATACCTTTATGTTTTATGCCATTATCACAATTTCCTGTGTACTTCCATGTCTATAATTTCAGACACTTCACTTTGAAGAAGGAATTTTTGTTTTAAAGATTTATTTATTTATTTATACAAGAACCGGGGTACAGGGCAGATTTGCGGGAGAGTGCGAGGATTCACCAGAGACAGAGCGGGGAATAGAACAGACAGACTGACGAAATACATTGCTGAGGGGAGCAGCGGGCGCGACTGGAGCTGTCTGCTGCTCCATGAGGGACCCTCGCTGGCCAGTCAGGATCAAACCGCGCTGCAGAGGCTGCAGACAGCTTCACAGCGCTGTGCTCAACTGCCTGCACCACCAGGGGAGTCCCTGAAGAAGTAATTTTTTAAAAAAATTTATTTATTTATTCATACAAGAGCTGGGGTACAGGCCAGAGGTGCGGGGAGTTGGGGAGTGAGAGGATTCACCACAGAGTGGAGAGCAGAACAGGCAGACTGACTGAAATACACTGCTGAGGGAGGCAGAGGGTGAGACAGGAAATGTCTGCTGTACCATGTGGGTAGCTCCCTGGTTGGGGATTGAACTGGTATTGCTACAGTAGTTGCTGATTGCCTCACAGTGCTGAGGCACAGTGCATAACCCCTTGCACAAGAAGGGAGGGCCCTGAAGAAGCAATTATTCTCTGTTGGGGTTATGTAATTGGTTCAGCGTCTAATGTAGAAAAATGAGGTAAATTCTATAAAGTATTAATTAATGGAAATTAAAAGTTGGCATTTCAGTTTAACTGGAAGTCTCTACTTTCAACTTATAAGAGAAAGATAAAAATGAGGAAATATGTTTGGATAAAGTATTTATTTTTTAAAAAGTAAGCTTTTTAAGAAATGTAATGTGGTAAGACAGAGGCATTGAATTTGCACTGTTTCATACCTATATTCAAAACATTAGCAATGATAAACATTGTTCACAGTACATGCTGGAAAATTAACTTATTTACTTAGTCAGCCATCACTCTTGAATGCTTATTATATATTGGAAAGTCATAAATTATAAAAGATACATATAATAATGTCCATTTTTGCTCAACTTATTTAGTTAGAAAGGTGGTATAATATAGTCCTGAAAACATTTCAACAATAAAAGCTAATCCAAAAGCATTGCAACTGCCCAGATTTAATGAGAAATGAAATTAACAGGAATTCTCCCATTCCCTGAAAATTCTAAATGAGGTTTTATTATAATTAAGGTATGGAATAGCATTCCCATTAAGTGAATGTAGTCTAATTTATTCTAGAACAATCTCATTTAAGTGAGGAAGCAATTTTTCAACACTGTAGAGTCATTTGATGAGGCTATAGTTACCTAAAATAACAGCAGAACACTCATAAAACAATCATTAAGAGAAACGGTAGCTTCTATAAATCTAAAACAGTGAGATTTGTGCAAATGCTTCTGTAATTAATTTTAAAAATAGCCTTACTGATGTCAATACATTTGAATAATTATCTTGTTCTTTAAACTAAAACACATTGGAAAACACAAACCAATGATACCCATATTACTCCAAAGAGTATTTGAACATCTTTTGAAAAAGTGAGTTTTGCACATTAAAAAAAAAAATCTTATTGGTGAAAAATTTTCACTCCTTGAGTCCAAAGTGCTAAGAAATAACATTTAAAAATAATATATAAGTAGGACCTCCCCAGTAGCACAGGTGGTTGAGCGCTGTGCTGTGAAGCTGTCTGCAGCCTCTGCAGCGTGGGTTTGATCCTGGCCAGCCAGTGAGACTCCCACATGGCGCGGCAGACCTCTCCTGTTTTGCCTGCTGGTCCCCTCAGCATTTTATTTCTTCAGTCTGCCTGTTCTGTTCCCTGCTCTGTCTCTGGTGAATCCTCTCACCCTCCCGCACATCTGGCCTGTACCCGGTTCTTGTATAAATCTTTAAAAAAATAATATATAAGTAATAAATATGCTGTGAAACTTGAAGAATGATATAATGATATGTAGAACGATATCAATTTGCATCTAAAATATAGTTAAGGAATGATTCAAAATAGTTCACAAAAATAGTAAACATTATATTCACCTTTTTTCACCTGTAATTATTTTTTTCATTAATCTTTAGTTCCCCTGTGTTTTATGATAACATGGCAAGACTATTTCATGTGTCTTCTAAATTGTCATTTCCCATATCAGAGTATATTGAATTAATTATCCTTTCCATATTATTTCAAAATGTTACCTACAGTGGTGATTTTGAGAAGAAACTGTTCAGTCCACGACAGGCACATTTCTCTGAAAGCCACCCCCCAAGCCTTATAGAGGTGAACCACTATGTCTTGATGGCCTGGGTTAATCTTATTTTTCCTGGGAATTTGGAATTGGAACTGTTAGGTTGTTTCTGTGTGTTCCTGGAACTGAAAACATCTAAACAAGAACAGAGAAATGAACTATACCCATCTTCAAGCAAGTCTATAAAGACAAAAGAAGAGGGTAGATGTGCTCATAAAGATGGCAGTGAGATGCCATGTTGTGGCAGTTAGGAGATGGGCATAGAGTTAGAGGAGGTCAGGTCCAGGTCACTGTGAGTCTGTTTTTGAATGTCAAAAGAGAAGCTTTCTGGAAAAATTTCACTTCATTGAATTAAGTAAGAGTAAGTTGTCTTCATTTGTATTAAAGAAATACATTTTAATTGAATTGTGTTCCTCCAAGTTCATGTCCATTTGGAATCTGTGAATGAAACCAATTTGGAAAAAGAAAAGATCATCCTGGAGTAGGGTCGGTCCTTATCTAGAGACTAATATCCTTATAAGAGAAAAATTTGGGCAGAGACGCACCTAGAAAATATCATGTGACTAAGATGCAGAAATTGGAGTGATACATTTACAAACCAATGAACATCAAACACTGACCACAACCACCAGAAGTTAGAGAGAGTTGAGGAAATATCCTCCTCTATGGTCTTCAGAGAGAATAAAATTCTGTTATGTTTGTTACCCAGTTTGTGGCAATTCGTTTGGATGTTCTAGGAAGTTAATATACTAATAAAGTAAGTTTAACAATGACTAAATTCTAATTTTTATTTCTGTTTAATTAGTAAATGTTCTTATTCCTTTAACAACAAAATATTGCTCTAATTTAATTTAAATTGTATTTCTTTTTAGTATTTTATTATATGGTTCGGCAATTTTCTCTCAATATGTCTCTTCAATGTTTCATTGACTAGTATCACTAACTAATTCTTTTTTAGCATTAGACTCATTCTGGCAATGTCCAAGGGGTCTTTAAAAAACTTTAAGTGGTTTAATGAGTTTTTGTTTAGCTTTTTAGTCTTAATTTATAAGATTGTTATATTGTAACCAGAGGATTTCAGATATTTATTTGAGCTATCTTGTTTTTTTGATATGGACCTGCATTACTGCTACACAGTGCCTTCTTAATACTGCTTTTGCTGAATCCCATAGGTTCTTGTAGGTTGTGTATTCATTTTCATTTGTTTCCAGGTATTTTTAAATTTCTTCTTTGATTTCCTCCTTCACCCAGTATGATCTTCTATCTTTTTTGCATTTGGATTCTGAGGATTTGTTCTACCTTATGATATCATATTGTCTTAAAGTTCTGTATTTCCATGTGTTATATTTTTTGTCTGCCTGTATTGCTACTTGCGAGGTTTGCTGGGGCCAATATAGTCCCTATTTTATTATTCTTTTTAATATCTTTATCATTGTATTATATATAGTTATTCCAATATTGAATAAAATATTGAATAAAAATAAAATTCAAATATTGAATAACTATATAGTGAAAAGCTAAATATATTGGGGGTGCCATATCCTCAAAGATATCTTTATCATTGTATTATATATATTTATTCAAATATTGAATAAAATACTGAATAAAAATAAATTCAAATATTGAAAAACTATATATGGTAAAATACTAAATATATTATCTATATATACACATACATACACAAACATAACTTTGCTTGCTTCTGTATGTATTCAGAGATGTTTTGTAGTTGCTGAGTCAGTGAGGTAGGCATATACTTGGAGGGATTCAGATGTTGCTATCAATGTGTTGGCCTGGGGCTGATTCATGTTTATGGTACCCCTGACATCTTTTCTCTATGAGGGTTTGTGATGAGAGACTAGGCTCTCATCCCAAGTTGTGCTCTCAGTTCATCTCACAAAGTAAGTACCTGTCCCAAGGGTTGGAAAGGAGCTGTGCAGATAAGAATGCCTATTTTGCTATTATCTTTACTGGGGACTGAGTCTATGTGGAGCTTGCCACAGTTTTCCCCACTCTTTAAGGAATATGCCACCACACAACTTCTGCTTTCCTCTTGCCAATGCTTCTGGCTAATCTGACCACCTTGCCACAGTTGTTCTCAACTCCAGAGCACAACCCACAGGTTCATCTCTCCATCTACCTCTTCAATATAGCATGAATCTCCCCCTGTTAACTCTGTTAAAGTCTGTACTGGCCTCTTCTGAACAAGTAATGATTCCTACTCCTATCTGAGAGACTATCTGTTGGACCAGTGTCCCTCTGGTTCATTGCTCCTAAAGCCAGAGCCTGTGGGGACCAGATCCTGTCATTGCCTTTTCCATACCACGTTGTTATATCTCTCCCCTTGGCAGAGCCTACTCCCTGCTTTCCAGGACCTGCCATGTCTAGATTGCTTCCAGGACCCTTCCTGGGCTTGTTGCAGCAGGCCTGCTTTCTGGTCCTATCCTGGGGCGGGTTTGCCGAGCTTTGTTGGGGCCTATCCTGGAGTGGGCTGCTTCCAGGTCTCTTCTAGAGCTCACTGAATTCTGCATGGGAGCCTACCAGCATCAGGGATTCTTTCAGGGTCTGTCTGGAGCTTACTGAGATCAGTGCTAATGTTTAGAGGGGTATGCTATGACAGATATGTTTCCAGATTCCTCCCTGGAGCTAGCTGAGGTTGCACTAATGTCTGCTGAGGCCTGCTTGGTGACTCCACTTCCAGGTCCTATCCTGAGACTTGCCGAGGTCTATTGGGGAATGGTGAGGCTCCTTCCACGGTCCTGCCATGGCTCACAGAGATCTGTGGGAGACCTCCTACCTACCTGTGGGGCTGCTTCTCAACCTGTGCTCAGGCTCTGCAGTCATGCAGAGCTCTCCTGTGGTGATTTTGCATCCAGGACCCTTTCTCAAGCTCTCTGAGTTCTTCAGGGAGCCTAATATGGCAAGTCTGCTTCCAGGTCCCATCCCGAAGCCTGCCGAATTCTGCCAAGTGCTCCTGCTGGTGAGGCTGCCTTCAGGATCTGCTCCCTCCCTATTTTGCTGAGGTCTTTGGAATTCTACTGTGGTGGGTCTGCTTGCAGGTCCTGTCCCAGGGCTTTCTGAGATCAGCTGAGGGCTACCACATAAAGACCTTGTCAGGTCCACTTTGATGCTTGCAAGGCCCACTGGGACACTGGTATTGCCTTGCACAGAAGCACTGGGATGCTGGCCAGGGGTGTGGGGGGAAGAGGATTCAACAGAGACAGAGTGGGGAGCAGAACAGACAGATCTACTGAAGTGCACTGATAAGGGGAGCAAAGGGTGAAACAGGAGCGGTCAGCTGCATCATATTTGGATTAGCTCCCTGGCTGGCGATTGAACTCAGACAGTCATGGTGGACCTTCCTGATGGTAGCTCTGAGGCTTAACCCCTAGGCCACCGGGGAGGCCCCTTAACTCTTACTTTTTAATATGCCTGAAGATATTTTCTGTTTTTTTTTTTTTTTTTGCATTTTTATGGGGAGATTTCTACATTTTCAAGTATTAGGAATTGAGTTTTGTTGAGGATTGTGTTCATAAACATTTGACTATTTCAGACCCATTTGATGAGTGAAGGAACAGATTTTGCTGTGATTTTATTTTGGCAGATCGCAGGTCTATTTTACCCCTATTGAGAAAGGTGGAGCAGCAGTTAGAGATGTAATTTGTCAAAGTCTCTGTTAGGTGCGTAAGTATTTCTTTTACATGTTTGTTGTTGCAGTCAGCTGCTACCATTCTCCAATGCTAAAATGCCCTGATGGGAGCCACCTGCAGTGGGAAACCCAGAGTTGCTTCCTCCACAGGTTCAGATAGGATTTGATTCACTGACTTACCCCCCACCACAATCTCCTTCAGTTCCTGCCTCTATGAAAGCATTTTCACTTGAGGTAATCCCACAATGTTTGAAAATATGGTATCATTGTTGAAATGATATTATAGCCTTGTAATATAATAATTTAAAATATTATTCTGATAAATGATTTTGGAATGTTCATTCAATATTCCTCATTATTTTGTGGTCACATTTTTATACTCCTAGATAAAACCTGTTATTAAGTCAATTTATTTTCTATTATTAAAGTCAGTAGATTTCATACAGATTCTTATTTTAATCTACCACAGGGATTGAAAGAACTTAAATAATGGCAAGATTTTTGCTATTTTCCAAGTCCTTCCCTATTGCCATATGAAATTCCCTGTCATTCTTTCATTGAATAAATGTTTATTCAATACTTACATTCTTTTATATGAGGCATGTATGTATGACAAAGGACAGATTCATTTTTTCAAACAGCTATTTCGATGTTTGATATGATCCTCTCAATCTGATTCTCTATGAGATAGGCACAATAGCTTGGGAAAAAAGGGAGAATTTTTTATACATCTTCAGAAAATACACATTTATAGAAGTTCCTTTAAGCAAAGTAAAATGGCAAAGTCTGCGCATATTTTCCCATTTAGTAAAAAGAAACTCAATATCTTGAAAGAAAATTACTCTAGAGATAGAAAAATATAATAGCTTTTCTTAGACATATTTCAGGAAATGATATTTTTGCTTGGAAATGGTTTAGAAATTAGGACATGTCACAATGAATTTTTTTCAGACAATATAAAGGAGGTAGATGGAACAATTCAGTAGGTAAATGACAGACATTGGAACCAGAAAGACCAGGTTAAATTCTGTATTTATGTTTTCCTTTTGTACTTTTGGATCAGCCTCTTAACTTACCAGTTTGCCTATTTGTAAAATAGGAATGATACTGCCTTCACTCTGGATCAGTGGGTCTGGATCAGTGACTAAAGCATGGTCTTAGAGTTTTGTAGTAGGAATTTCTCACTGCTGGCAAAATTTGAGGGAAGTGTTTCTTCCAAATCCTATTTTTTAACTTCCTTCCAAGTCAACATTTACTTATTATAACTGTATTCCTGAAACTTACAGCAAGTGAGTTGTCATTTGTGATATTGGAGTTTCCTTTTTAATGAGTGGCTGTCTCAATACTTAGTCCCTTGCTATGTGTTAGACCATGATAGAGCTTTGACAATATTTCTTCCTTGTGTAGTGAGCTTTGTCAATTTATATTAATACATAATTCTTTCATAAGCACCTCATCCTGTAAGTTGATTTTATTATAACCATGCACACATATCTACCTGTATAAAGAGACTGTGACTTAGATGTATGACACATGCTCAAATTAATGTAAGACATTATTGTGAATCATCAGTCACTTGAAAGTCCATTTATATAAAATCTCTTTGAACCTCCAGTGTGAATAAATGTTCTTGGGTATTTAGTAAAACCCTTGTTAAGGAAGAAGAAAGAGAGCTTTACACACCAAACTGATGAACTAATGTGCTCATGAATTCTTCCTATTATTTCATGGTCTTAGATTTTAAGAAAGACTTCCCTAACTTCCTCAAAGCATTGTTTTGTAGGAATGAAAAATCTTAAATCTGGTGCAACTTTATTATTTATTCTTCTCCAGGATACATTGCTGTCTCAATCTATGGTTTAGGAACAAAATAAGCTTCTCTTTGAAGTAGGCAGAGGAATATATTCATATCTTGGGTTAATGTTCATTAACCCAAAGTTCTTAGTTGTAATGGGGAAAATATATGCTCTTATCTCAATGGAAAATTTGTTTTGCAATTTGAAGGAACAGGTCCAGTCTGGGTTTTGGGACAAGAGTTTCTCCAAATTATTTTTATGACAAATTCTGGTTATAGCAGAGAATAATCCCTTTTCTTTTCTTATGGGGTACTAGCTAGGCTACATTAACTAATACTTTGTAGTAAAGTGTGGTGTGTGACTGAGTTTTAGATAATAGAAAGTAAATAGAAATTATGTGGATCACTTTTATTTCAAAAAAACTTCTATGAGAGCATCTATTCTTTCTCTTGCCTTGACAAATGCTGAAAATCCAAAAGATGACATTGAAGTCCCAAGGGGATATTGGCAATAAAAGACAGAAGAATCCTAGGTTCTTAAATTACTACATTTTTTTGCAACATGAGTTATAAAGCAACTTCACTGTGTGAAGCTACTGAGATTTGGGGGATTCCAGCAGTCAATCTGCAATGCCTAATCCACCATTCAGATGCATAGTAGCTTCACTCAATCTAAATTCCAAATAGGGAAACCACTTACATATTATGATCTGAATCCAACTGTTCCCTTTTATACCTCCCTCTCTTCAGTGGTTTCAAAGTATGTTCCACAAAACCCCAATGTCTACAGATGTTAATAGATACTGCTTTTTCTTGTTCATTTTAAGTGGGATCTAGGAGAATCTTCATATTGCTGAATCTCTAAGAGGGATAATAAACAGTTTTTACAAGCGTATTTTTGAATTTCATCACTTCCCTTCTTCTTTTTATTAACATCTTTTGGAAATGCCAATCTAGACAATTATTATAGATTCAAATTATAGATCTTTCTAGATGAGTTTTCCACTTCTGCATTGTTTTCTTTCATCTTACTGTAGTTAGCATTGACATTATTTGTCATAATGAAGAATCATATATGGACATAATATAGGAACGTCTTTAAAATCAAGGTGCCCCATTCATCGAAAAAAAAAAAGGCACCTCCCATATGTGTTGGTAAGATGTTGAAGGGATGTTCCTCTGTCCCCCAACGTTAACCTCCAAGCAAAAATCTTTCTTCCTCTGTTTAGGCCAGATTTCTGAAATCCCTTTGATATTTTTTGCAGTTGTGTATATAGACATAGTATAGACCATTATATTTTTGTGGAGAGAAAACAAATAACTGGCTAATATTTTAGCTGATATCGGTTACTGTGATTAATTCATAACTACGCTACTAATTAAGCTTTTGGGCAACAGGAGACAGCATAGAGACATTTTGATTACAGGTGAGAGAGATAATGGACATTTTGATTACAGGTGGGAGAGATATTTTGGTGAGTGTTCCAAGCATCCAATATAGAAGGCTGTGTACCCAGACAAGTCAACAAGTTTTGTTACTTAACAATTGGCATTGGGTGAGTTGTTTTACTTTTGTATGCTTCAGTTTTCTGTCTGCAAAAGGAAAATTATAAAGATGTTTGCTCCATAAGATTTTAAAATGAAATGGGAAAAATACATAATTGACATCAACTATAATTTTATCATTATTATTAACCAAGTTTCCTACTAAAAATAAGAGTTATTCTCTAATTAATCATGTACTTTTATTGTGCAAAGGATAGCCAAAGGGACATGGTAGAGAGAAAATAAATTCTTTGTCACTGACATTTAATATTTAATGCCACTTAAATTTTGGTCTGCAATTATGAGCAAGAAAATTGAAATAGTCATCAAAATTATCCCTAAAAAACAAAAGATGGTTTCACTAGTGAGTTCTACCAAACAGCCAAAAATGGACTAATACCTTTCCTTCTCAAACTCTTTCTAAAAAAATTAGGGAGAAGGAATGCTTCCAAACACATTTTATGAGGCCGACATTGCTTTGCTGCCAAAAGCAGACAAGGAACATCACAAAAAAACAAAATTACAAACCAAAATTCTGATGAGCACAATTGAAAAATCTTCAATAAAATCTTAGCAAATCAAAGTAATAATATATTAAAATGATTCACTACATTAAAAGGTATAGTATATTATTATATAAATATAAAATACATTAATATAATATTAATATTTTAAATATTAACATTAAATATTAATTAAGCATAATATATCAAACATTAATACATTACTATTTAATATCTTAAATATTAATTAATGTTAAATATAACTATATTATATATTAATATATAATATATGTTATATATTATAATATAATATATCATATATTAATAATTATTAATATTATTAATAATTAATATTATGTGTTAATAATTAATATATATTATATATTATTATAATATACTATATTATAACATAATATGTTATATATTAAATATATCAATATATTAAGTAGTAAGATAATATAGTAAATATTAATATATTATATCAATATATTATAATATTGATATAATATATTTAAATGATATGGTATATTAAAAGGATATGGTATATTAAAAGGTATGGTATAATTTCACCAAATGAATCGGTGTAATTCACCACATTAACAAAAGGGAAGATAAAAATCACACGACAATATAAACAAATGCAGAGAAAACATTTGTCAAGATTGGACAACCATTTGTACTAAACATTCTCCAAAAATGAGGATAGAAAAGACATACTTCAATATAATAGAGTCTACATATGATAAAACCACAGCTATTATCATACTCAATAATGAAAATGAGATTTTCCTTAAAGATCAGGTACAAGACAAAAGAGAGATATAAAGGGCATTAAAATTAGGATAGAAGAAATCAAACTACCACTGTTTATAGCTCATATCATAGTATACATGGAAAACACTAAATACTCAACTCAAAAACTATTAGAAACAATAAATTAGCACAGTGAAGTGGCAGGCTACAAAATCAATATACAAAACTCTGTTGGACTGCTATATGCAAAAAACTAGAAGAGAAAGAAATCAAGAAAATTATCCCATTTGCAGTTGCATCAAATGAAACTTAACAAAGGAGGTAAAAAACCTGTACAATGAAAAGTATAATATATATTTTCTTAAAGAAAAATACTGGATGGTCTCACTCATAGCAGTAATTTAGAAAACCAAAATAAGAGACCAGGAAAAAGACTAATCAATACAAAGTAATAATCAAAATCAACAAGCAACCATAAACCAGAGACACACGGGGTGGGGCGGGGGAAGAGGAGTAGAGGCGGGAGAGGGAGGAGGAGGGAGGGTCAGGGAGAGGAAGAACTAGAGTCAAAATAAGGGGGGGGGGTTGCAATTGTATGGGGAATATAACCAAAATGAAAATGCATACATTAAGAATTATATAAAATAAAATATTAAAATATATATATATTTTCTTAAAAAAATACAAAGAAATGTATCTTTGTATCTGGAAAGATAATGCTAGTTTATAGATTAGAGAAAATAAAATTGTTAAAATGACCATATCACCCTAAACAAGATACAGAGTCAATGTAATTCCTATCAAAGTGTCATTGGCATTCTTCAAAGAAATAGAACCAACACGAGTAAAATGGAACCACAAAAAAACAAACAAACAAACAAACACCACGGGCCTCCCCTGGTGGCGCAGTGGTTGAGCGCTGGGATGTGAAGCTGCCCGCAGCCTCTGCAGCGCCTGTTCGATCCCCGGCCACTGGCAAGGGTCCCACATGGTGCGACAGACCTCTCCTGTCTCGCCCGCTGCTCCCCTCAGCAGTGTATTTCATCAGTCTGCCTGTTCTGTTTCCTGCTCTGGCTCGGGTGAATTCTCTCACCCTCCCGTGCTTCTGACTGTACCCAGTGCTTGTGCAAATAAATAAATGAATCTTTAAAAAAAAAAAAAAAAAAAAAAAAAAAAATAGACAAAGCGATTCTGACCAAAAAAAAAAAAAAAAAAATACAGGGATAACACTTCCCAGACTTCAAGACTTCAAACTGTACTACAACGCTATATTAATCAAAAGAGTATGGTTTTCACATTGAAATTCCTCTTCTAGATATTTTTACATAAAGAATGCAAAAACACTGATTTGAAGGGTTATATGCAATTCTCTGTTTATTGTAGCACTGTCTACAATAGTCAAATTATGGAAACAATTCAAGGGCCCAGTGACAGATGAGTGAATTATGAAGATATAGTATATATACTCAATGGATACTAGTCCGCTAAAAAAAGATGAAATCTTGCCATTTGTAAAAGCAGGATGGAAAAGGAAAGGATTATGCTAAATGAAATAAGTCAAAAGGAAAAGACAAATGCCAGATCACTTCAATCATATGTGGAATGAGAAGAAGCAAAAAAAAAAAAAAAAAAAGGAACAGACAAAACTAAACCAAAACATACAACATACCCTGGAAGTATGACAGCAAAATTGAGAAGGGGATAGTTCGATGGAGGCTGGTAGCAAAGGAGGAAAGGGAGCAATGGATTATGCTTTTCTGGTGCATGTAGTGGGTAGCAAACATCTAAAGAGGTGTGGACCTATATACCTAAATCATACACAGTGTGGTAAACCATTAACTCAAAACAAATAATACAATTTAAAAGAAATCACGATCCAGATATTTCCATTTATAAATGTGTCACATCATTCAAAAAGAAGAAAGGAATTTTTTACTTTGTTTAGAAAATTGATTTATATACTTGTGTGTCCTCTTCAATTTGGCACAATTCAGTTATCTTTTTGGAGTTTAGGAAAGATAAATATTACTTGCTTTGTGTGTCCTGTGTTTTGTTATTATTCAATAATAACTTAGTGAAATGCCACCTCATAAATGATCTTTGAAACAAGGTGTTCCCAAACTGGAACTCAGAATTGTTCATTAAAACTTCATCCCTTCAAACAATTGCACCCGCCCTGATTTTGACCCTAGTCCGTCCTCTCCCTGCCCTACCTCCCCTATAGTGTGTCTCTGGTTTATAGTTCCTTGGTGATTTTGATTTTTACTTTGTATTAATTAGTCATTTTCCTGGTCCCTTATTTAGGTTTTCTAAATTCCTGCTATGAGTGAGACCATCCGGTATTTTTGTATGGGGAATATAACCAAAATGAAAATGCATACATTGTGCAAAAATGAAAAAATGATGTAAAAATTATATAAAATAAAATATTAATTAAAAAAAGCTAGCTCTAGACATTTTGGAAAAAACCTCTCTGAACATTTTGGGGGAGGCCAATACTACATGTATATATTGTCTTTTTTTTTTAAGATTTATTTATTTATTCATACAAGCACTGGGTACAGTCAGATGCAGGGGAGGGTGAGAGAATTCACCAGAGCCAGAGTGGGGAACAGAACAGGCAGACTGACAAAATACACTGCTGAAGGGAGCAGCGGGTGGCAGGAGAGGTTTGTGCTCCATGTGGGACCCTTGCCCCATGGCCGGGGATTGAACCAGTGCTGCAGAGGCTGCGGGCAGCTTCACAGCCCAGCACTCAACCACTGCGCCACCGGGGAGGCCCTACATGTATATACTGTTATTTTCTTTTACAGATGAACAAACACATTTGTGCAATGATTCCTCACCTCATGAATGTACGAAATGTTATAATAAAAATAGCTAATAATTTTAATTTCTTAAAATAAAAAAACTTCATCCCTTCAATTGTTGTTTTTAGAGCTATTGTGTTCCTTCAGGGTGAGTACATTTTCTTTGTGAAGCTGATTCATCTTCATGTTAGTTCTGATTTAAAGTTATTAAGAGGAAAACCTAGCTAATGTTCAATGCTATGTATAAAGGCATTGAAAAAGAAAAGAGTCCTCTTGGGACAAAAGTGTGGATAAAACTTTTCTCAGACAGGTGAAAAATAGGATTATTTGTATTGATATGCCAAATAGAAGGTCATTTTAAAAACATTCCCTTTGTTTCCCTCCAACCATGCCTCTGTTTTGCATTCATAAATACTTATTAAACATCTAGCAATATCAGATCCACTGTTAACTCAATTTATTATTTAAGATGCTCAAAATGTAGCATCTGGTTGCGAGTTATAAAAAAGGGACACACATACAGGCAATAAAAACAATAAGAATAAAAACAAAAAGAGAAATGCATAATCAATATAATAGTTAACGTTTATTGAGTATCTAGTATATGGCAAGAATTTTTCTGTGATTTACAATTACTAATTCATTTAAACCTCTCACTTTTTATAGATGAGGGAATCTAGATATATGGATTTAGTAACTGTGTTAGCAACTAGCTATTGGTAATAATGGAAACAAGATTTGAATCAGTCTCTCTTCCCTGTGTTCTTAGTCACCGTATCACATATATAAGATATGTATTAAATTTTATTTACAAGGTACTTAAAATATATAAAACCTTAAAGACTTTTAAGATAGGTAGAAGGTAGCTATAACTATGGAGTCTGCTGTCATAGGTAAGAGCTCTGTTACTATTGGATCCTGAATCTTACATAAGTATATGTGAAAGCAAATCAAATCCAGTATTTTGTGTGAGTATACATATATAATATATACATAAAACTTTATTCTTATATTTGGATTTATTTTTTATTAATTAAAATTTTGAGTAGTTTTAGTTTTAAAAGATTATGCAGAGCTACCATATATTTCTCTTCTCAACTCTCCCCCACCCCATAATTTTCTTTCTTTTTTTTTTTTAAAGATTTATTTATTTATGCATACAAGTACTGGGATACAGGCCAGAGTTTTGGGGGTGGTGAGAGGATTCACCAGAGACAGTGTGGGGAACAGAACAGGTAGAATGACTGAAATGCACTGCTGATGGGAGCAGTGGGCAAGACAGGAGAGGCCTGCTGCACCATGTGGGTACTCCCTGGCTGGGCATTGAATTCATGCTGCAGTGGCTGCAGATAGCTCCATAGGTTGTGTCTTAACCCCTTGCGCCACCAGATGTTAATTTTCCTATTAATATCTTATATCGGTGTGGTGCATTTGTTGCAATTAATGAACAAAAATATATTCTTATTAACTAAACCTCATAGTTTACATTAGGGTTCACTCTATGGATTTTGACAAATGTATGATGTTTTATAGCCACCATTAGAGTGTCAAATTCACTAATGGGAAAAAGAACCCATCCTAGATAAGGCAAGACTTTAAAATTTTAAAAAACTTTTTTTTCTAGAATGGTTATTTGATATGCTTTTTTCACACAGTTTTTAAAACACAGATAATATATTAACATCAAACTGCACAAAGCTAACATAGAAACACCATAAAAAGCAAAAGTATATATTTATCTTTTTGGCCCTTTAAAAAGAATCTGATATTCAAAATAGTCCCAAGAACCATGTAATGCTATTAATCTGTACACGAGAGAGGGGGAAATGAGAATTTGCTCAATATCATGTGTCTGCACTAAACTGCCAACCTCGATTGCATGGTAGCATAATTAACTCCAGGTAATATACTTACATCTCTGAAACAAATAACACAAATGGAGAGGAAAGTCTGAAGATGGGGAGAAATCTCATGACTTCATTTCATAATTGGACACCCCTTCTTAAGGCCACTAACTTTGAAAATATTCCCTTTTATAGAAACTGCTGGAGGCAGAAGAAAAAATGTAATTTTACCCAAGGATTAGAATAAATCCTATGAATCTCTGAAACTTTGGTGGAGATCCTAGACTCTAGAAAGAACTACAACTTAAAAGCTTCAGGCTTTTTCTGATTCGTCTTTTATACAATTTGTGGACATAAAATAATTATGCAGATTCTCTTTGTAGTAAAAGACCACTTTGCTAAACCTTGAAGTTTTTCAAAGATAAAGCAAATTTGAAAATAGAGATATTCAAGAAAATGTGAACCCAAAAGCAGAATAGTTCTCCATAATAATGTAAAAATGTTTCAATTTTAGGTAGCATTTCATCTGACTGTATTATGTTTCCCTTAGGAAGAATATATTTTTCATGTGAAGATTTTTAGATACATTCTTCATCTCTGAAAAATATTGACTGTACTTGGAAGATGAGTATAAGTTCTTGTCCATAATTGGGGCAGAAATCAAGAAGAAAGATCCAGAACATTGAAACTGTGGTGTCATTACTGTTATTGAAGGGATCCTGAAAGAAATTGGGTTTACTGTGTTAGAAAATTATCACATGAAGCACTTTTTCAGAATGAATAAATCAGAAATATATTGATGTTGTCTAGTGTGTCAAAGAGTGAGGACCTAGTGAGATTTTCCTGAAATGAATGGCTTCAATCACTCATGGAAGAAATGTTACCTATCCATGAGGAAATAAAAGGGCCTAGATATGCCCTCTAATTGTTAACAACTAGAAGGTTGGACAAAATTCATGAAGCAATTGTTTGTAGACATTGTACTACGGTGCAGGCCTATGATTGCTGAAGGTGGATAAACCAATGATACAGCTCTGCAATTTCCTTGCTTCTCTTTCCTTCCTTCCTTCCTTCCTTCCTTCCTTCCTTCCTTCCTTCCTTCCTTCCTTCCTTCCTTCCTTCCTTCCTTCCTTCCTTCCTTCCTTCCTTCCTTCTTTCCTTCCTTCCTTCCTTCTTTCTTTCATTTATTTTTACACAAGAGCTGGGGTACAGGACAGAGGTGTGGGAGGGTAGAGGATTCACCAGAGACAGAGCGGGGAGCAGAACAGGCAGACAACCTAAATACACTGCTGAGGGGAGCAGCGGGCACAACAGGAGAGGTCTGCTGCGCCATGTGGGAATCTCTCTGGCCGGCTGGGAATTGAACCCGCACTGCAGAGGCTGTGGACAGCTTCACAGTGCTGCGCTCAACCAGCTGCTCACCGGGGAGCTCCCCTGGTTCCCTTTCTATAGGCATTTTCAAACCAAGGCATAAGAGCGAGGATCTAAATATAGCCCATCCATCTTAGTGAGTTGTAGATAAAGAGATTGGGTTCAATAAAGCTGGAGTCATTAGAATTTGTAAGACATATGGCCAAAAGATGGGACCTATTCAAAAACTAGTTTCAGAAATATGCACATGTCTGTCCTTGAGTCTTTGGCTAAATACCAGTCTGCAATTCAAGACATTCATGATATTCATGAAGCTGGACTAATAGCAACTTCTGAGGAAAGAGCAATGACTGAGATGGAGTAGAGATTGTAAACAAAAAATTGCAAGTATTTACACAGGACTTGAAATCATGTAAATCCCAAAGTATGATTAAGAGATGAGTGACTACACAGAACATTATTTGAAGAAAACTAAAGAGAAAACTAGTCTTGACTCATAATCAAAACTCCTGAAAACCAAACTCAAAAAGATCAACGTGCTATGCAAATGATCTAGCTACCTGCAGGGAAAAGGAATATTACAAAATCTAGTCATCTAAAAAATAAAAGCACAATATCCAGGACCCAATTAAACAGTATTAACACATAAGACAGAAAAAGCCGACTGCATATCCAGGATAAAAAGAAGAGACCCAAGGCAAATTCTATAAGCCTGCTGTACAATAATGCCACCAAAACACAATGAAAGGCAGAAAAACCTCTTCTGGATGATGACATGAACATCAAGATTACAGACATTGTCTTCAATAATGAATTTACACTTGGTAATAAGGAGGATACTTCTTTACCAGCCCCTCTTATGTTCCTCCAAATATCTTTCAGGATCAACAGTATAATGAGAACTGAGTGCTATGTGGAGCAAAGTATTGTGCTATAGCCAATGGTGAGGAGATTATTGCCTTCAAATGGACACAGTTCTATGGAGTGTGAAAACCTGGTTAAGAGATTTCTCATTCTCAATCTTAGTAAAAGAGGCACTTTACAACAAATTATGAAAGGTTGGTTGATGACAGTGTAGGCCCTGAATGTGAAGGACTAAAGCCCTACATGGAGTAACTTCTTGATTACAATTATCTTTCAGTTAATGCTGTTCATGGATTATATACATAAAGAAATCTAGATTCACTGATGATGTGAAGTGAGGTAATGGTCACCTTTCTACTCCTGGGCTATGAGAGATATGCAGTGGAGAGCTACACATTCACACCAGTGATTTGGAGACTCCAGACTCTTTCTATCCTGAATTCTCTATTTGCCCTCCTCCCCAGTTCTATTAGAAGCCTTATTAGAACCCCAGTCTTTTGATTTCTCATCCTAAACCTTTTCCATATATGGATGTTTTTTCTTAATTAATAGTGTATAATAAATCAAACTATTAAGAATTATTTATTCAATAAATATATATTGCTTACTTTCAGTGTGGCATGAACTATTTTAAGTTCTGGATACCAAGTTGTCAATAAGCAAGACATACTCTGGGCTGTCATTGATCACACATGCCTGTAGGAGGGAGGACAGACAACAAATATCTGAAAAAGTAAATAAAGAAGATAATTTCAGTGCTATTCATAAGGAGAAGTGTGATGTGATTGAGTGACTGGTAGAGAAATGACAGCAATATTAGATAAGGAGTCAAGAAAAGACCTCCCTGTTCAAGTGGCATCTGAGTTGAAACCAAATGGTGAAAAGACAATGAATCATGAGAAGAATCTTCTTGGTGGAGAAAACTATAAGTTTCTAAACTATAATCTGATCACTATATGGAGCTGGATTTATCTAGAACAATTTGCCATGATTAGCAAAATAAACTATTTCTGTCCCTCCTTCCACCACTCTTTAACTCTGGCCTTCAACTTTTTCACCTTTTGTAATCAGTTTCTCTTCTAGCTTTAAAACTTACAGGGTAGCCAGAAATATTGGATAAAGTCACTTACGTGAAAGCAAGCTGAGAATCTGAGACTCACCCTCCAATGTGAAGGAGGGTAGGATCTGAAAAGCTGCTGAGAGATGGAGAACTGTCTGAACCCCACAGAGGCCAAAGGAGCCCTTCTAAAACTTTCTTCACTTTGGCTCATTTGTTAACATTTGCTTGAAAAGTAATAAAAAGAGTGACTTGCCCTTTGCCTCAAGATTAGGGTTAGTTCAGAAAACAGGTTATAAAGGCCCCCAAGAGGAAAATGCCAGAACAGAGTAGAATGTATCCCAATAATACATTCTTTTTTAGTTGGCAATATAATTTATAGGTTGGCAATATAGGTTATCCCCAGACCATACTGTACCAAGTCTGTACCCAACCCCAGAACCACTTTATGCCAGAAATGGAGCAAGTTATTTATGGATATGTTCACATTGTTCTTTTTAGGCTGAAGCCAAATACATGTATTAAGGAGGGCTTTTTTTTTTTTAAGTGTTTCACTTGTGTAGGAAATGATAAGTAGTTACATTTGTGTGTATCACTCCTATTTTGGGGACAAATCACTCCTATTTTGTTTTAAAGACATTTTCCAACCTCACAGTGATGGTGAGGGAACATGTACATTTGTGTTGCATGCACACATGTACACATACATATGCACACACACATGTGCACGCACACATACATGTTGGCATTTTGAGGACACCAGCCTATTATTCATCCAGGATGATTCCAGCTAAGTGAAACAGAACAGGAAGGAAACTGTTTCCATAAGACACTGGTACATGAAAAGGAATCCACTGCTTTGAAAGAATTGGAGAAAGGTTAGTGAAATTACACAGACGGTCTACAACTCTCTTCATGAATAACCCATGAGAAAACTAAAAATAAGACAGCCCTCTATAATGCTGAGTATTTATGAGGCAATAGAACATGTATGTAGATAGTTTATTAGGGATATCTCAGGCAGTCTGAATGGTTATCTCATTAAGGGAAGTACTTGGTATCTGTTGATATATAGATGAGGGTGTAGCTCCCATTGAATGATGATATTTATGTTTGGAGCTTAATGTAGCATCTTTAATATAAATCTTTTAGACAGATTTTAGTAATTCTGTCTCCTCACCCTCTATGAAATGACCTGGGGCCAGTGTGCCCATTTAGACAGGTGACGGGCAGCATTCAGGAGTGATTCAAGCTGAGCTGAGAAACTAGCTTCTTTCCTCATAAATCTTCATACCTATTTAGGGAAGAGGTGGCAAATCTGTAGTCTGGCCTTTGGTGACCATTTCTGTTACTTCTAACTCTTCTCTTTCTTCAATTTCAAAGGATGGATTCAAAGCAAACAACTTAAAGCTGGCTGTCACTTGAATTTCCAACTTCTCTTGAGAATGCAAGACCTAAAATCACCAGGCTGTGTTATTGCTTGCACACAATTTCTTGAAGTTAGGTAGCAAATCGTCCTTTAGAGTGGACATGTGTTTTTCCCTCCTAGATCCTCACTTGACCTACTTAGGTACTTTACCTTGATTTTATAACCCCTGATTTGGAGAAATTATGTTTGTTTGTCCCCTTACCACCACTCTTATTTTAGGTGAGTGTGGAAGGCAAGATTTGTACATACACCATATCTTATCTTGCATAGATTTTGTACCAAAATCCAGTGATAGCTATATTTTCTGGCATTAAACCTATTTACCTACAGGAAAATATTAATTCAGTTTTACAAATATTAACTGAACTCTCACTATACGTAAATCCCTGAGCCAGGCCCATGAGAAGGAGGGCATATGAGGCCAAAGACATGGTTCTTGTTGCAAGTAGTTCAGGCAAGGCTATTAATGTTTATTAGCATGTAGTGCATTTGAAGTAATAACATAGTGGGATATATAATTTGCAATCACTTGGTAGATTATAGAAAAAAAGAAAATTGTATGTTTTGTATTTTACCTTGAAACCTGTTTCTTGTGGGAAAAGAAGGATCGTGACTATTGTTAGTATTCTGAAGGAAACATTTGAGCAACAGTAAAGGAATTAGAGCTTGATGATACTTCTTCTCTTGGCTCCATTCTTCTTAAAATATTTTTATAAGATTTGAACAATTATATTATTTTTTCTATATTCATATTTTAGGAGATGCAAAAGATGGAGTGGAGGCAAAAGGGGAGATGGATAGGGAAGCAGAAAAAAGGGTAGAAAGAGAAAGATAAAAAAGAGTTAAAGAGTGCATATATGAAAATTAGATTTCTGACTTGGAAATATTTGAGAGAAAATGTGTGAGTGTGTGTGTGTGTGTGTTTGTGTGTGTATGTGAGAGAGAGAGAGAGACAGAGAGAGAGAGAGCTTGCTTATCAAGATCAACAGTGTTCTTCGCCATGGAAAGTCCATAGATCAATTCAGTCCTCATCTTACTTGATTATGTAGCTGAGTTGTATTCCATCGTGTGTATATACATGTGTACACACCACATCTTCCTGGTCCACTCATATGTCTTTATGAACTTAGTTTGTTTCTATAGTTTTGCTATTGTAAATAGTGCTGCAATGAACATAGGAGTGCATTTTTTATTGATGTAATATTATAATATTATATGTTTCAGGTGTTCATCATCAAAAATCATTAGGTGTATTTACTGAATTAAATGGGATCACTAATAGTCCAGTTCTAGCTGAAGGAGCTATTTTTAAGTGGCAGTAGATAGAATGAGCCTCACTACAAACATGGGCCTAGAGGTCTATATTATCACAGTGCTACTGAAACTTACTATAAACTCTACATAACATCTATCTCAGCTCCTATACCTCTAATACCATAAAGTCTACTAAGTCTCTTGGAACAGTGGCAGGGCTGCTTGCTGTGTAGTTTTGATCTCTTTTTTCCTTTGGGGCTCATTCAAAGCTGGAAGTTTTCCATGTTTCTCAGTAAATGGGTGGAAGCAATATCCCAAAATATGGAATATGTTGCATCCAGAACCTAAAAGTTCCTACAAAGCATTGTGTTTCCTTAATAGTGAAGTGGATCCTGAAGTGCTATAATTTGTTGTTTTTACTGGAGAGGGTGTCCCAGCATATCATCTTGGTTGGGGAATGGGGTGCAGTTTCTTAATCTTTCCTTTCCTAGCCTCCTGACTAAAGATGTATAAATTTTGACAACTATCAAGTATGTGAATCCCAATACATCCAGGCAATGGGGAAATGATGATGTAGAGTGTTCATGGACTGCAATATACTCACAACAGCAGGGCCTGGGCCAGATCGCCATATATTATATGGCATCCATGTAGTCCTGTTATTGTTGAGGCCCATGATGATATTTTGGGTCACTGGGCATCAATGTTAACTTTGGTCACTGGGCATCAAGATCTGTGTCTAGCAGATCTTGAAATGTTTGTCTTTTCTTTTCTTCAGTGTACAGTTGAGTAATTAGGCAAAGGTCCCTTAATGAAATGGAGGAATCATTTCTAAGTAACTTTGTCATGGTGTCATTGAATCTTTTTCCCCTAGGGATATGATGTTTCTATCAGTCAGTGTATTCTAGGTCTTAGAATGGTTCAGGTATGGATATTGAGCAAGAGTTTGTAACTTTTAATTGTGATATCCACTCTAGACTCTTTGATTGTCCACCCTTATTTTCTGTTTTGTTTTTCATTGTACAACTTGAGCTGTCCATTTGTCTGACATTTGGAGTATCATGTTCTGTTAACCATCTCCATTATTCTGTGTAAGTTAGCTTCTTTGACTCCCTGAATGACCTTATTTCTTGTGATCACTTTCCTTTTTTTAGTAAATGGAAGTCATCTAGTTTCCACTATTTTGGGATCTTCTTCATGCTTATTGTTAACAAGTGGCCCAATTCTTTAACATACTGTCTTACTGCCTTGGCCTTCCAAGACAGTCTTACTGGTACATCTCTTACCATTCCATTGGTAAATGTACTGTCATCAGACCTTCCATAGAACATTGTTGGTGTGTAGGTTTCCTTGCCTTATGCAGTATATCTATTCTTGCAGGCTCACTTATCTGAATCATTTGATCACTGCTTCTACATCTGTCATATTTCCACTTCATTAGTCGTGGGCTATTACTTTGTCCAAGCATCCAAGAACCATTCTAGCAGCTTATTAGCACTGTCTCCTGTGGTCCTTGATGGGGTATAAATCTTGGATCACAGGACATTCTATTCTCCTTGATACAGTATCCCCAGGATGCCATCCTTTTTAAACTCTCCTGGCTCCTACTGATACAGATTGGCTTGGTATTGCAGATTCTTTAATATATAGCCTTTAACCTATCAGGCACAAAACTTCTCCAGATGGATTGTAACTTTCTCTGTAATCTGGTGGTCAGGAGGGAAGGTTGGGGTAGATTATGTGAGGATGTATATTACATTGTAAGGCAGAATATGCTGTATCTTCAAAGAATAATGGGTGGAGCATATAAACATTTAACAGGGAAGCATATACTACTTCTGAATAGCTAGAGGATTCAGGGGAATCTGAAGGAATCTGAAAAATTTATATTTTCTTGTGCAAAAGCCAATGTTTTAGCATTTCAGATCTCGGTGTAATCATCCTTCCTAGTCAGGGCCTTGACTTTACTATAGGAGATGTACTAGTATTGATAATTCAGCCTTCTCTGGAACTCTGCCTGCTTCTGATCCTTAGCTTTTTCTGCCCTTTTATTGCAGGCAATTGGAGCCTCTTTTTATATTACCAAGGAGACCCTTAAGTCCTCAAATCATTTTATGTTGGTGATAATTCACTCTTAGGCTTTTTCACTTCAAATTTAGTTCTTAATCAGTGGAATTTTTGGCAATTGCACCATCACCATCGCTGCACACTAGTTCTGGGATTCTACTTTTGGAGCAAAGTGATCTAGCTTCTAAGTCCCCTTTTATTGTCGCTTTCCTTAGAATTGCTTTTGATAAGAACTGTCCCAGGTTGATTTCCTCAGGTGGCAAACTTGAAAACTGAGATTTTCATGCAGGAGGTTAATTGAGGAGTGTTTTTAGTAATAACACCTGTAATATGTTATTACTAAATATAACCCTGCAAGGAAGTGTCACAGGGTTAGGCGGAAGGAGAAGTGGAATTATGATGCATGGCAAGAGAGACCTCAGTTGATCCTATGGTGATGCTATAATGTAATCCTGAAGCTGTAATGATTTTTACAGTTGTCCTGTTAAGTCAAAAGCCTCTATTCTGCAGCACCACAGGAAGGGAGACAGGTGTTCTTGTAACCAAAAGCAATTCCTGGAGAGGAACTCAGTTACACACTAGCAATAGTTTATGCTCCTGGCAGTTGGAAAAATAGATGCCTAGGTATCAAAGATGGACTTGGCCAGTGAGCCAGAGTCCATCACAGTTCCAAAATTGTTGAATGAATGATGAATAGTCCTTTGGGGCCATACGTGTTCTTTTTTTATACAAGCACTGGATACAGTCAGAAGCGCGGGAGAGTGAGAGAATTCACCAGAGCCAGACCAGGAAACAGAACAGGCAGACTGATGAAATACACTGTTGAGGGGAGCAGTGGGCGTGGCAGGAGAGGTCTGTCATGCTATGTGGGACCCACGCCGGTGGCTGGGATTGAACCGGCACTGTGGAGGCTGCGGTCAGCTTCGCAGCCCAGCGCTCAACCACTGCGCCACCAGGGGAGGCCCAAGGGGGCTATACGTTCTTGATAACATATTCTTTTCTGATTTCTTTTGGATTACTATAGAGCAGTTAGCACATTCCATATAATAGTTGATTGATCAAAATGCATTAAGTGAATAAATGAAAGAATGAATTTTAGGTCTCTTATTTTTCAGTGACTGTTTTAGGCTCCGGTCCAATACAATTGAGATTTTTAGTGTAAGCCTCTGCATTGCAATTTTCTAAAATTTGCCACTCTCATAAAGAAAGATGATATGCATTTAATATTTGTGTGTAACAACAACTTAAATGGTCACTGAAATGTGGTGGTGAGTGGGCACCAGTTGAGTCCAATTTAATCGCTCCTCTGCTCTTCAACAACAACATAGAATCTATTAGTGCCTTGTTGAAGGCAATTCATCTTTTTGCTGTAGATAGAGGCTGAGTCTTATGTGCTTTAGAAATGCCTATTAGATTCATTCTGAATACTTAAGAGTATACCAGAGATGCTTAAAAATTCTTTCTTGGAAACAGATTGTTGGTAACTGCTTTATTTCCCCTCTAAATACATAGTTTGTCACCACATGCATTAATTCTTCATTAAACGATGTCAACATTCCACTCTGTAGAAATAATTGTACCCTTTCCTTAGGTGCAATTATCCTGATGAAAGTAATTAGTCAACACAGCTACTTAAGAAGGAGCCCTGCATTTGGATGGGATTCAACTTATATGTACCATGTGGTAGGGATTTAGTTTGGCACTGGCTTCTACTTGGCAACACACACAACTTCACAGAGGGCTCCTTGGTTGTTTCTCTTCCCCCAATAAAGGTGATATCCCAAGAATATTTACACAGAGAAAACATAATACATTTAAAAGACCCTACGCATACCTGTTATGCTGATAAAAATATGTGTATACATTATTTTTTTATAATGAAAACACAAAAAATTAGGACTCTAATTTTAATTCTCTCCTGTCTGTTTGCTAACTTACTGGACCTTCAGAAAATGTTGTATATCCACATTAATCTCTCCCCTGCTATCAACTGTGCCTTTGAAGTTAGATTTTGCTAAAATAAATAGAGGAAACCATCATTTTAATGGCTTGATATCTGAAGCAGTCGGTGATGGTGGACAGTTCTATCAAGTTTCAAATTCTTCAACTTATTCCCAAATCAGTCTTTTTCTGGGTAAGGAGGTGAATAAATTAATTAAAATGTTCTCAAATATCCACTTGTAGGGGGCAGGAATAGACACGGTGCAGGTTTCCTATGATCCAGCAGACCGGGTAAAGGAGGAGTCAGAGTGCTTACTGGCCTTTTGCAGGTCTTTTTATTGGGATTTACCCGGTACACAGCAGGTAAGTGTGCTGGGGGGCCGGGAGACTGGCAGTCCTCCCAGCCCCCAGCAAATCCTCGCTCTATCTGGGCTCTCTGGCGTTCTCTCTGCTTCCCTGCTCTTCTGTTTGTTCTGCTGCTTCTCGGCTTCTCTTTCAGCTTCTTCTGGCATCCCAGTGATGCCGCCCTTAAAAAAGCACAGTCTCAGCCCAGGTGAACCCTATCTACATCTGCCCACACCCTACTCCAGGTGTCCGCCATCAGGCATGCATTCAGAACCGCAAGGATCCATCATCTATCCTGATGCCGGAGGGCAGAAAAGCCTGATATTTTTCCTTACCCTACACCACTGCTAAATTTTCAGGGGTGTGGGTAATAGACTATACCTTGATAAGAATTTGGATTACACAGGTGTTTGCAATTGTCAAAATTCAGCAAATAATCACTTTTACATCAAAGGAAAAATTCAACAAATATTGGATTCTAATGATATACATGATGCAGTATTTATGGAGGATACCAACTTAATTTTAAATGCATCAAAAAGTGACACAAGTGTTTAGATGAATAGGCATGGATAGATGGTTATGTAACAAATTCAGCAGAGTGAAATATTAATGTGTAATGTCATGGGTATAGAGGTAGTCCTTGTAAAATTAATTAAACTTTCCTATATGTTGGAAATTGGCATTCTTCCTGCAGTAGCCATGAAGCAAACTTGACTCAAAATGTGGTAATAATTCAGTTTATCCAGTGTTTATCAAATACCTACTTAGGCAAAATTTGGTGTTGGCAATGAAATTTCCCTGGGATTCCATGATTTTCAGTATTCCTTAGTCTTATGACTAATGGAGCAGCTCCAACTTTTACAACAATAAGAACATAGGCAAATGTATCCTAACATTATGAGATTCATCAGTTGATTTATTCATCCAGGTGTCATCCATCCATCCATCCACCTTTCCATCTATCCATCTGTTCCTCCATCCATCCATCTAGTTGGTTTCTACTCTATTTCTCTGTGATGTGAGGGAATCTAGAAGTGATCAAGATACAAGTGATTCAAGATACATCAGGAAATTTAAAGTGTCATGCAGATCTCAAAATGAAGTCATTATTCCTGCAAGTTCTAAACTGACCTTGTTTATCCTGTCAGACAAAATCATTTCAAGGCTGAGGGATGTTATGTAAGACATGAAAATATGCTTGTTTGCATTTGGAATACTTCAAAAGTAGTATTTTTAATTTTCATGGTAATTTTCAAAGCCACAAAATATTCCAGTCACAAATAAAAAACCAAAGCTTTCCTGTGGGAAACTTTAGAGGAAACCTAACAAAACTTTCCCCAATTGGAGTAAATCATTAAATACTTAAAAGCATTTTATTATAGCATATAAAACCAAATCAAGTCCTCTGAAAATCATGGGACCAAATCAAATGTTAAATTTTGAAAAGTCCCAACTGAATGCATCTCACCCATATCCTGCCAAGGGAATTACTGCTCCCTCCAGAACTGTCTCCTTTTTTTTTTTATTGGTTTTAATTAAGTTTTACAAAATAAATTAGTTCGCCATCTTTGAATCACATTTGTATGCAGAGCTGAAGAGTTCTACTTTCCCCCTTCCAAATCAGTGCTTTACTGTTGAAATAGCAATCTGTGTGATGCAACTACTATTAAAACTCCAGTCAATTAAAACAAAGTCCAATGAAGTGGATGAGAGAGAAAATGAGGATGAGAGTCAAAAAGGAGACAGAAGAAGCAAAAGAATAAAAATTGAATGGAGAAGGAAAGGAAAATATGAGGGAAAGTAGATGAATTCACTAATGACTTGGTCCTCTTAGTTAGAGCCACATGTTGAAAATGTGCTGTCAGAATCTAAACAAGTCTCCAGTTTCCTTTGCTTCCACTCCCAAATCAGCAAACTGCTAGTTGAAAGTCTTCTCCTAAACTTTCCCAGTAGAACCAGGGGTGCCAGATACTCCATAATCCTTTGTAATCAGAGACCCAAATACCTGGTCTTTGGTCCCTTTGTATTATCTACAAGAGGAAAAAGATTTCTGTTTTGTATTAGAATTTGTGGGTGTTTTTCTTTGCCTGACTTTGCCTCGGTTTAGGCATATAATGAAAACAAAGAAACAAACAAAAACCCCATGTTAAATGAAAGAGAGAACTTGAAACTTAGTGTTAGGTCTTTCCACAAGATGGTATTCGTCTCTCTAAGATTTTATTTTCCACCTTAAAAATTGGAGTGACCTTGACTTGAGTTTCTGTAGGGTAAGGTAAAAGTATCAGGCTTTTCTGCCCTCCCACCACTAGGATAGATGACGGAACCCTGTGTTCCCTAATGCATGCCTGATGGTGGGCACCTGGAGTAGGGTGTGGGCATATGCAGATGGGATTCACCTGGGCTAAGACTGGGCTTTTTAAGGGCAGCATCACGGGGACGCCAGCAGAAGCAGAGATGAGGAGAAGAGAAGCAGTAGAAGCAGGAGAACCCAGAAAGAGTGAAGACTTGGTGGGGGCTGGGAGGCCTACCAGCCTTCCGGCCCCCTGGCACCCCTACCTGCCATGTACCCGGTAAATCCCAATAAAAGCCTGCAAAAGCCACCAAGGGCTCCAGGACTCTCTCCTCCTTTATCCCATCTGCTGGAATCATAGACAAACCTGCACCAGCCCTTCCTGCCCCTGCAGTTTCAAATGATTTGGTTGATTATATATATCACATTTCTGATAACATCACAGGAATTTATTCATTAGGACATATAGTTACATTGCCTATTATGGAGTTGGAGATAAAGGGAGTATTGCAGATTGGGTATTCCTAGAAATGGACTCTAAGATAGAGATTAACATGCAGGGAATTTTTTTATGGAATACTTATGGGATAGTCACTTGTATGAAAAAAAAATAGAAGGAAGTAGGAATAGGATTAAGTGGGGCTATGATGCATTTTTTTTTTTTTTTTTTTTAAGATTTAGAAGCACGGAAGGGTGAGAGAATTCACCAGAGCCAGAGCGGGGAACAGAACAGGCAGACTGACGAAGTACACTGCTGAGGGGAGCAGCAGGCAAGGTAGGAGAGGTCTGCGGGCCATGGGATATCCTTGCCAGCGGCCAGGGATCGAACCAGCGCTGCAGAGGCTGTAGGCAGATTTGCAGCCCAGCACTCAACCGCTGCGCCACCGGGAGGCCCAGCTATGATGCACTTTTAATGAAGGTCTTAGCTATCTCATTAGTGACCCTCCATAGCCATTTTTTGGGGGATCAGGAGCCAGACTCCTACACTTGTGTCCTGACCTGTCATTGGATATGAGCTGCTCCATAAGGCACCATACTGTCTGGTGAGACAGCTCTCTTCATCAGAGCAACTTCCTAAAGAGACCTGTCAGCTGAGAACTGTCACAAGCAGCATTCCCAACAACTGTGCAAATAAATCCTGATGTCTTGGAGGGAGATTTTCTGGGACATTACAGCATCCACTACACGGGGCACATTTTTTTTCCTTCTGTTATGCTATGTCCCCTAGTATGTGGCAACCACAATCCCACATGGTTCTTCAAGTCCTCCCACAGTCATGCAGTTTGCCATGGTTCATCCATCTCTATTTTTTCTCTGTTTCGGTTTAGTTGCCTGAGCATCGATAGCTCTGGCTTCAATTCTCCGAGCAGCTTATCTTTCATCTTCGGTTTGAAATTGAGAATGACCAATGTGCCTTGATGGGGAAATTTTACTTCCTTTGATTCTAGGTTGGTGAGGAGCAAAACATGACTCATTAGTGGAGAATGTTCAAGTATTAGATTGGCTTCTGTTAATTTTTCTCTTCTGTGTGCTAGTGCAGAAATGGATGGTGGTTGCTTTTCTGCTTCTTGCTTGTAAGGAATGTTAATATGAGTTTCAAGTCAATCCACTGGTGAATCTATATATTTTCCTTGGAGAGCTTAAGAAGGGCTCACTAAATAATATTCTTTTCCACCCATCAATCTGTGTTAGGAAGATGTATGACTGGTATCTAAGGCGCTGTCAGTGTGTTATTTTCCATGTTCCTCTCACATGTCAAATATAAAAATACAGCCTGTCAGTGTAAGTGTGATATGGGGCATTGTTCAGAAAGACTGTGAAAAATCCTGCAGCGCTCCCTGATTCATCATTTCAACAGCCTAATCATTTCATAGCCCAGTCTAAACAAAGCAGTTAAGGGCATTCCAACTTTGAGGGTATTAAATTAGGGTTAATTTAGGAAGAACTGAAATATCCCAAAGAGAAAAAAAATCTTTTGGATAAAATAAAAGAAGACTGTCTCTGTTCCAATTTCATAGTTACTGATCTTTTTCAGAATGTTGTTTATAAGTTAATTATTTTCCACCACACCCTACATCCTGACATTTTACCAAAGCGGCCAGGAGGCCTCGTTAAATCAGAATTTGTACTTTGAGCTCACCTGCCACAGCTAAAGGCTCCCTCAAATGCATTGACATCAATTAATATTTAATGTTTGAACAGTAGAAATATTGGCTCAGCACTTTTTACTTTTTCTTCTTTACGTATTTTAAAAAAAGCTTTTAGAATGGACTCTGCTTCATATACACTCAGTTCTGGATTTCTACATTGAAAGATTTATATGGGTGTCAAGAAGGAGAAAAGACCATCATCCAGGAGAAGGTACTATGTGCTTCAGGAAAAGGCTAGACTGGATGGAGAGGGAGAACTAACACTTAATGAACACTTATTCAGTACCAGGCACTGTATTATGTATGTACTTTCCATACTTTATCTCTGATATTCACAATACCTCTATAAGGTAGGTATCATTATTTTCATTTTATAATTGAGAAAACAGGCTCTGAGAAGCTAGAAAACTTGCCTGAGGTCACATATTCAAGTAACAGAGACAGTATTTGAATCTTGCATTGTTTAGTTACATAGTCCATACCCTTTCTAAACACATACTGCTTTCTTTTTTTTTTTTAAGATTTATTTATTTATTTATACAAGCACTGGGTATAGACAGAAGCATGAGAAAGGTGAGAGAATTCACCAGAGCCAGAGCAGGGGACAGAACAGGCAGAAGGACCGAAGTACACTGCTGAGGAGAGCAGCGGGCGGCAGGAGAGGTCTGCGTGCCATGTGGGACCCTCGCTACTGGCCAGGGATCGAACCGGTGCTGCAGAGGCTGCAGGCAGCTTCACAGCCCAGCACTCAACCACTGTGCCACCAGGGGAGGCCCATACTGCTTTCTTGAGAGGTAAGAAACCAGAGGTCCACAGAGCTAGTGCCCTATTTGACTCCGGCCATCATTGGTATATTTTTGTCTTTATTTTCTCATTTTCTAACTGGACAAAAGCCAGGTATTGACTCCAAATTTGGACTGTTTTAGGACATGAGTTTCTTATTTTTTAAATCAGGTTACCTCCTCATTTATATAAACAATACCCTACAGATAATTTTTTATGGCATGCAGATGGAAAAGGAGATTAAGAAACATTTCTTTCCAGGGCAAGCAATAAAGTATATAAAACAGTTAAGCTAGGGATGGTATGTAGCATGACACCCTAGATGGGGTTTCTCAAGTAGAAAGAGAGTAGGCTTTGAAACTAGACAAATCTGAGTTAAATTCTGCTTCTGTTACTTCTTAGCTCTGTAAACTGGGGCAAATTTTGCGTAAGACAAGGCTTCCTCATCAGTAAAATGGGGATAATAATTCCTACTTCGTAGAATAGCTGTGAAGAAAGGAAGAGGAAATGTATTTAGAGGACCTACAATAGTGTTTGGCATAGAGTTGGTACTTATAAATGAGCAGTTTGGTGCTACTAATATCAAAAATGAAATTAGCAACCTTCGTAAGTGTAACAAGTTCAATTTCATCATTTGTTGACAATAAACTAGACTAACATACTAAGAGGAACATAGAGATGAAGACACAAGGGGTCATTTCAAAGCCTCAATATCCTAGGTGTAGTGATGATCCATGACTAGTGGTTTCAGTGGACAGAGGAGGGGGACCTAATGATGTTTTGGGGATCACCAAAGGCCGCCTGGAGGAGATACGTGCCCTGAGTTCTAAAACATGAAGAGGATTTTCCTGGAGTTGTAGATTGTTGGCTGTCCCACAGAATCTGTTCCATTCTCTGTAGTACTGTAGAACCAGCTTTGCACATAATGTCCATGTTAAGACAGTGTTACCAGCTTTATTTGCAGCTTGGTGTGATCTTCGACTAGTTTATTGTCATTGTGCAATGTGTATAAAACATGCATCTATTGCTTAAAAGAAAAGGCTTATCCATTCACTGTCAATGGACATTGAAGTTGTTACACATATGAAAAAACTTCAAATTGAATACAATAAATATGTGCATTTCAGTGCATATTAATGATGATAAGGTATAAAAAATTAAAAAGAAATGGCTGCACTTTAGTCTTTTTCTTTTCCTGTGAGCTGGACAACAGATGTAGCAGTGACTCAGATTTAAACATAATATCAAAAACCTCATAATTTTTCTACTAAACAGTGTTTTTTTTTTTAACTAAGTTAGCATAGACATCCATGTGGTAATCATCGTTAAGATAGTGACTTTGCTACTCAATCTCTTGTTTGTGAACAGCAGCCTCAACATTACTTTGGAATGTTTCATAAAGGTAAAATATCAGGTCCTAGACCAAACCTAGAATGAGAATCTTCATTTTAACAATATCTATCAACAAGTCATAAGCATATTAAAGCTTGAGAAACAATCTTGCAGTTCTATTAGAAAGATATCTCTGAACAAGTCCTAACATTTGTCTAAGTTGCAATCATGGTTAGCAATTCAAAGGCCACCTCCAAGACAGTAAATGCAGTAAAAACCAATGTTTTTTCTCAAAGTGATTGTACCAGATAATAAACTTTCAGGTATGATATAATCCCCACCCTTGCCATCAGCAAGGCCCATGGTGACTATTATAAGATGAAAATTACCTGGCACTCAGCTCTTGGAACACCTCCATTCCATTAATTCTTGGATATAATGTGCTGTTATATGAAACACACATCAAGTGACTTTTACTTTCTTTGATAAGAACAGCTCCTCCAGGGCCTCCCCTGGTGGCGCAGCGGTTGAGTGCTGGGTTGTGAGGCTGCCTGCAGCCTTTGCAGCACCGGTTCGATCCCCGGCCACCAGCAAGGGTCCCACAAAAATAAAAAAGAACAGTTCCTCCACCTGTTTTTTTCTTCCGCTCCCTCCAGTTTTATCGAGATATAATTGACATATAACATATATGTTTAGAATGTACAATATAATTGTTTTGACTTTTATTTCAATCATGATTAGTGGTGCCTGAACACCTTTTTGTGTACCTGATGGCCATTTGTACATCTTCTTTGGAAAAATGTCTCTTCAGGTCCTTTCCTCATTTGTAAAATCAGACCGTTTCTTTGCTATTGAGTTGTATGGGCTTCTTTTCCTTTCTTTCTTTATCTTTTCTTGTTTTAAATATCTGATATTATTTATTTGTTAATTGTAGAAAATTTCATTTTTCACTGGACTTAGCCATGGAAGCTTTCAAAGAAGATAACCCCAATGTCTTGGTAAATCTGTTCTCGGCATTTTTCCTTGGCCTCCTTCTTTCATTTTGGCTATTAACCCCATATCAGATACATGGCTTGTAAATCCTTTCTCCCATTTGATAGATTACCCTTTTACTTTTTTTTTTTTAAGATTTATTTATTTATTTATACAAGCACTGGGTACAGTCAGAAGCCCGGGAGGGTGAGAGAATTCACCAGAGCCAGAGCAGGGAGCAGAGCAGGCAGAAGGACCGAAGTACACTGCTGAGGGGAGTAGCAGGCGGCAGGAGAGGTCTGCGCGCCATGTGGGACCCTCCTCCAGTGGCCGGGGAGCAGCCGGGGATCGAACCAGTGCTGCAGAGGCTGCGGGCAGCTTCACAACCCAGCGCTCAACCGCTGCGCCACCGGGGAGGCCTCCCCTTTTACTTTTTTCTTGTTTCTTTTGCTGTACAGAAGCCTTTTAGCTTGATATAGCCCCACTAATTCATTTTTGCTTTTATTGTTTTTGTATATGTCATATCCAAAATATCATCGCCAAGACCAATGTCAGGAGATGGTCCCCTTTGTTTCCCTTTGGAGATTTATGGTTTCAGGTCTTACAATTAAGCCTTTAATCCATTTTCAGTAATTCTTGTAAGTGTTGTAACATAGGAGTCCAGTTTCCTTCTCTGGCATGTGAAAATCTGGTTTTCCCAACAGCACTTATTCATGGAACTGTATTTTCCATTCTGAGTATTCTTGGCTTCCCTTGTCAAATATTCACTTACCATAGAAGCATGGGTTTACTTCTGGGCTCTTGATTCTGTCTGGATTCTGACTCCTTGGAATTTAAATCTTGATACAAGCATGATCAGAATTTAATCACCCAGACATTACTGCTGTAGCTTCATTCTTTTACCTCCTCTAGTCCTGTAGTCCTTGATTCTGGTTTTCCAGGTTGTCACTTTTCAGTCTCTTTATTTTTTTTTTAATATTTTGTATATATACACATACACACACATGCAAATATATTATATATATTAAATATATATAGATTATATGTATATTTCAGTATCTTTAAAACTGTCTTGACCTTACCTGTCTACTCTCAGTGCTCCCAGCATCTTTTCAGTAGGTTTTCTCTGGCTTAATCAGCCAAAGTCAATTTCTGTTTATTGCAACCAAAGAACCAGTTGCCATACTGTGATTGTATTTCATTTAAACTTTGTTTCTTTATGGATAGGTCAGGAATATTTAAGGAAGCTAGTTGAGACATGGTATTGACACTTCCACCTAATACTGAAAATAATGAAAAAAATTGCTATTGCTCTATGAGCAATAAATAAGTATAAATTAATTTCTAAGGAATAGGATCAGTAGCTTTAGGTTTAATAGCAAATCTCTATTTCAATGAACATTTTAAATTCAGTACATAACATATATACTTAAAATTTCCTGCATAAGCAAAATTTCAGTTTTAAAAATACCAAGTATAATACTTAAAAGATATTTCAGTCATCTACTTGCTTAAACTGTCAAAATAATCAAGATGGAATTTGACTTTGGTTTTAACATATACCCTTCCTTCCAGTTGGAGATATGAACAAGGCGGCTAGACCTTAGAATAAAAGTATACTCAGAGTGCTAGAATACTATGTCATGGAGATGAAAGAATTTTTGTTTTCAACTAGCAGGGTCATTTTGGATGAAGTAGTCATTAAGGACCTTGCTATAGGGGTTAAGACCAAGAACTGGGCCCATCAATGAGTATTTTAGCTGGGCTATACAAAGGATAGTCAGCCTTTACTCAAATCTGCAAAGGTATTTAAGTCAAATTGCATACTTTGCTATTGGGAATAAAATCAATAGAAGTCTTTCCTTGCTGAAGGAAAGTCAACAGAAAAATAAAGTCAGTTATGGAGAACATTCAAAACATTTTACTGGAAAGGAAAAAAGTGTTACCCTGAAGACTGGGACGGGGAACAAACTTCAGAGAATGATTTATTCCAGTAAACAGATGAAAATTTTAGGAATTGAATCATCAGATATGGAATGCAAGATGTCCCATTCCTGTGAAGCAAGTTATAATAAGAGACATTTGATGAGATGAGAAGGAAGATACCTGAGTGAAAACAGACTTTTAGAACACCAAAAAATGAAGTAGAAGGATAATGTAATGGCAGTGAAGAATTGAATAGACACTATAGAAAATCAAACTGATGCACTGAGCAAGCTCTAGAATTCATAAAATGCAGAGGAATGAGAAAAAGATAAAAATGGTGAAGAAGTTTGTGGCTGTACAGGTGGAAGACAGAGATGACACTAATGACTTTGGGTGATCAAGAGGAGGAAACAAAAGCAACTAGAGATGAAGCAGTAATCAAAGACATATGTTAAGTAAAATGCAACTTCACTGAGTCATACAAAGACATAAGTATCAAGAACAGAAGGATTCACTGTATGTTAGACAAAAATCAAAGAAAAAAAGAACCACACTTGAACATGGCTGGCCAAAATGTTTGAATTACAAGAATAAAAATAAATCCTACACTCACTCAGGCAGAAAGAAAAATGTTGCCTACAAAGACTGACCTTAACCTTCTGTAATAGCGAATGCCAGAATTTGATAAAAATCTTAGTGCTTTTGGGTGAAAAGTTTGTAACTCAAGAATTTTAAAAGCATCCAGATTGTCTTTCATGTGTGACAGCAACAGAAAGACTTTCACCTATTATTCAAAGACTCAGAAACTATTCACTGATGGGCTCCTTCTATTATTTAAAAGTGTATTATAAACATGCAGGACATAAAAAAATGTACAAACTGAGAAATTCTAGGCACTATGCTGATTACCACATTTTGTATCCTTAAATCAAAAATAAATTTTGTAATTTGAAGTTTCAAGGGGCCAAGCTCAGCTTTGCAGCATTTCCTTGCACCCTTATTTTTCCACATTCTTGGCACCAGATGTAACTCTTGAACTGTATTTACTCCTCTATTTCATATGAACCCCATGCTGTGCTCACATATTCTTCTCTGTTACTGCTAGTTGACAAAGGATGACTACATGCAATGTTGGGTTAGACTAGAGAAGGACTAAACAAAAGGTTTCCTTTTTTTTTTTTTTTTACACTAAAGTAAATCAAATACCTATATTATGGCTATTTTCAATGCCAAAGATCTTGACTAACATTTCTGTATTTTTCAAACACATATTGAATGACTCTTCTTCAATATATAAAATACATATTGAATGGACTCATTTCTTTAACTATATAAAACAATTATGTGCATTAAAATGCTCTAAGAAAAATGAAGCAAATGTTAATAATATTAGTCAGTGGGTCGTGGGATTTGAGATGATTTTATGTTTTCCTTACAATTTGCTTTAGTATTTCACAATTGAGCATGTATTACTTTTATAATTAAGAAAGAATTGAATAAAAAACCCACATTTGAAAATACACTAAAAAGTAACTTACAAAAGCAGAAAATCGAATGGCCAGTAAACATGAAAAAATACTCTTTCTGGCATAATACTAGGCGAAATAAATGAGAAGAACAAAGAAAAATATTGGATGATGTCGATAATATGTGGAATTTAGAGAAACTAAGCTAGAGTCAGATAAAGACAAGCTTAAAAGCAAATCCTTGAACTGAGGCACACAGAAGGGGAGGGAGAAGGAAGGGATAAGAATAAAGTGGGAGGGTCTCCCTGGTGGTGCAGGGGGTTAAGCACAGCACGGTGAAGCTGTTCGCAGCCTCTGCAGCAAGAATTTCATTCACTGCCGGACCAGGAGTTACCCACATGGTTTAGCAGACCTCTCCTTTCTTGTCCGTTGCTCCTCTCAGCAGTGTATTTCAGTCAATCTGCCTGTTCTGTTCCCCTTTCTGTCCCTGGTGAATCTTCTTACTCCCCACATCTCTGGCCTGTACCCCAGTTCTTGTATGCATAAATAAATAAATCTTTAAAAAAAAAAGCGGGAAGGAAGCACAATGGACTGTGGGTGGTGGGCTATGGGTGATATGGAAGTGAGTGCACTATAATGGCAATACCTAATGGGAGTATCCAAGTATTAACTCAATTAAAAATAAATTTAAAAAATAAAATAATAAAGAAGAAAAATAGAAGAAAAAATACTCCTCATTAGTAATTAAAATTCAAGTTAAAGCCAAAATACATCTTTTCATATCCATTAGAGTAGACAGCAATTGAAAACTTTGGTTATATTTATAATGGTGAAATATGAAATCCTCATAACTTTTCTGAAAATACAATTTTGCACAAATTTGCAGATTAACGTGACGATATACAGGAAAGTTAATCATACATATATAATATTATATGTAAAATATGCCAGAATAAAAATGAAAATCCTTTAAATGTATATGTGTATATATTTGTATAGGTATGTGTGTGTGTGTATTATTGAAGTATTGCTTCTAATAAACAATGGAATACAAAATTCATCAAAAGGGAAAAAGGTACATATATTTTATTATATTTTATACTGTAATTAAAATAACTGAATGTGAGCTACATAGAATGATATGGAAACGCCCCCCCCCAAAAAAAAAACCAACATAATATTCAGGGAGGAAATTCAAGTTAAAAAGCAATATTTATAGCATGATTCCAATTTTATAAGTTTAGAAACATAAAAGCCAAACCATATTTTGTTTGTACATAAAAACATTAGAAACATTACTAACCTACACAAGGAAGTGATAAATTCAGAATAGTGGTTGTCCTGGGGAAGGGAAGAAGGGACTTGAAATTGGGGATGGGTCACAATTATATAAGCCATTCTGCATTTTTTGGGGGAAAATAAAAATCTGAAGTTGTGTATAAAAATGTTTTATCTGGCAAAGCTGAGAGTAGGTATAATTTTATTGGCTTGAGATATGTCACAGTAAAAATGAAAATAATATATGATATTTATAATACACTTTTTGTAAATATAAAGATAAATCTATATTTATAATTTAACATGTTATGTGATCACAAGCAGATAAAATAGAACAAAAATTAGGAGAAAAAATTAAAATAGAATACTGTTTATATCTGGACAAGGTGAAACTTAAAAAAATGACTTTTTTTGTATTTTCACACTTTCATTATGAGAGTATATGATCTTTATAATTGAAAACATATAAAAATGTTATGAAAATGTAGGTTTGGGCCATACTGTGGAGGATCCTGAATGTCAGACTAGTTTTTGACTTAATTCTATGGACAACCGTTTCCCAAATTGTGTCCCATTGAACACTAGTGATCTTTAAGATGTTAATTTGTGTTCCTGGGAAATAAGGATTCCAGGGTCAATAATTTTTTCTTTTAATTAAACATTTTTTCCTATCTTTATATTTCTTTTATTGAGGCAACATTGGTTTGCAGCACTGCGTATTTTAGGAGTTCATGTTCACCCCACTTAAAGGTAAATTGCCTCACCATGCCCACCGCCAAAGTACAAATATTCCACCATAATCCATTGAACCCTCTCCACCCAGGGTCAATAAGTTTAAAAAATGATGTCCTTCTTGAAAAAGAAAATGTACATTTACACAGTAAAGGTTTTGAGAAGTTTTGCAGTGAAAACAACACAAGCAAAATGTTAGCATTTGTTCAAGGTGGCATTTCCCTAATTCATATTTTTATGGATCCTTTTATCAAGGACTATTATCATTTAGGGGTATTAGTTTTCAGGAAAGTTTGAAAAACACTTAATTACAAAAAAATATTCTAAACATTGTATAGAAAGTAGCATGATTAAAAAAGAGATTTTGGACACTGCAAGAAAGATCGGAGGTGATGGAATCAGAGAAGACAAATGGGCAATAATTGCAGTAAGTAGTTAGAAGATTATAGACGATCTAGGGTGCTACTGACAGCCTGATTTAACCATCACCATGACCATGCTTCTGGCACACAACAAACACTTATTTTTTGTGTGTCTGTGGACCTCCTGGGAGTTAGCCGACCTGGCTTCATGCTGACCTGGCTTTAAGCTGACCTGGCTCTAAGCTGGTTCAAAGTCTTTTCTACATGTCTCATTGCCCGTAAATAAGAAAATACCTAAGGTCTGTTCTTCCTAGAGAAAAAATGCAATTTTTTTAAGACTTGTGTCATGTTAGCTAATAGCCTATTGGCCAAGATAAATCACACAATTGATCAAGCCCAGATCAAGAGGCAAGGCAGTATACTCTGCTTATCATGAGGCCAAAATCATATGGTCAAACTTCATCACTGGCCTGGGTAGTCTATTCCTCCCCAGAAACTAGGACTTGGGGGAGGAGGTGAATATTCACTGAGTGCTCATCTCATCTACATCCTGTCTGTTTACAAAATTGGAAAAAAAAAAAAAAAGCATAGTTGCTCACTAGTTGGTGGGGCTTTGCTATATTGAGCCTATCAATGTGGACTCCATTTCTGAAAGATGTCAAGACATCGTGAGAGGTGTCCTTTAGCTGGCACAAACCTAAAGACAGTAATACCTAAATGTGGGTTCCTATGAGCTGGCTACTAGCTGGACACTCATGGGCAACTATGACCTATTTGCTATCTGCAAATCACAGCAGAGCATTCCTTGACTACCTGTGGAGTCTAATCCATATCACAAGGCTGACTTGGAATGCCTAGGCCACTGTTGACCTGATTAGGTGACTGTCTCCATGGTGGTCTCGGGATGACTCTGCCTGTGATAACATCAAATACTTTGCTATTGCAAATATCTTTTGACATATGGTCACGATGTTGCCATTCCAATCCCTCCCTCCTGACTTTATTCTCCATACCATTGTCACATGATCAGCTTTTACTAGCCTGTATGATTTCAATAAATGACACAAGAACTTCTCTTCAAGTAGCAGAGTCTTGCCTTGCAAACCTGTTCCACAACGGCTGTGTCCCTCATTACGTTTCAGCCTCAAAGCAACAACAAAGTTCCTGTTGCAACACCAGAACCCTGCCCGCACCTGACTTGCTTTCCATGTGTGATAAGGAGCGAGGATGTAAAAAAGTGTCTGGGAATACCTGGGAAGAAAATTGCCAGAAAATTAAAACAGGTTCATAAGAGTTTATCTGAAGACATTATGTCTAGCAGAGATAACCAAAGGAGTAAAAATTCCATTTTTTACATTTCACACAGCTTTCCTGTTTTAACTTTAATGGATATTTAGTATTCAAACTCATGACAAAGTCTAGACCTCCAAAAGCAATTTCAATCCTCAAGGGCGATAAAAGGAACGATTTTGAATATTTTGAAATAACGTGGATTAAATTATAGGATGAAACAGCCCGTTGAATTTTTATATCCTTAACACTTTGACTTCAAAATAGTTCAATTATTGGTGTATTCTGCAATTAGTAACCATAAAAACCATCTACACCTACTCATTGCATAAATGTGATGAATCAGCATCTCTTCCTGCAAGGAGATATACAATGTCTATCTTGCCCTAAAGAATAGTAGTAAATACATTTTGAGATTCTATTTTCAGGCCCAAAAACTTTTAAAAGCACAGGGCTTGTGTCAAGTCGCATTGAAGGAGAAGTTGGAGAATGAGGAAATGACTAGAAGGAAACAGAGGGGCTGGCGTGTAGCCAAATTGTGAAAATAGTAAAATGTGTGCGCAGTACTTGGTTTTTATAAACACTCTGACCCTCCTCCTCACTGTCACAGCTCAGTGAACTCATGGTTCTTACTCTGAGACGCATTCCCATCCTGGTATAAATGACATAGTGTAAATGAATATAAAACATGCTATGCCCAATTTTAAACATCAAAGTGAAATCTATTAATGAGTAGAAAATAAGGAAAATGGGAGACAGGGAAGCATTTTGGAGAGTGAAGATTCACTCAGCATTCATAACACACTATCAGAAAAGCACCAGACCTGTTATACCTACAGAAATACCTATATGCAATATTTAGTACCATTGTGTGTCTATAAAGAGCACTTGATAGGTAATATTAGAAAAATAGAGAGAGGGCCTGAGACAAGGTATTCTAGTTTGTCTCTTCTCCGGAGTATGATCCTATTTTTTTAAATATGCTAAAAAAATCATATGAAGTTTTGGGTGATAATCAAACAATTATCATCAATACTCAATATTCAGTTTTATACCTAATCCATCACTTGTTTAACCTCTACCAGAATTATTAGCTGTCCCTAGAAATTTTCTTAAATGTACCAGTAGCCATGCTCTTTATGTTAGGTTGTTCATTACTGCCCAGCCAATACCCAGTCCCACATTAGTAATTATTACTAATAATGATGATGATGGCATAATTTTCACAAAAATTTTTAAGAACTCACAACCATAGTGTTGTTTTAAAATCATATGGTCATATGGTCTTTGCAACTGCCCAGAGTGATGAATTGTGAAAGGTCAGTTTACTTCTTTAGTACTCATTTCTATTAATTTATTTATTCAACAAATATTACTAAGGATCTGTTCTGTGTAAGACTTCATTTAGATGCCGTGGGAAATACCAAGAGGAAAAATATACCATCTTTGTTCACAGAAAAATTACAATAGAGTAAGATGGATACACACACACACAAATATAATTTAAATTATATGCAAATTAAATAATTATTTATTTTAATGTAGTATCATTGGTTTACAAGGCTATATATGATAAAGTGGTATAGGATACCACCTCTTCAAACATGTTATCATGCCATACCTACCATGAAGATATCCATAGTCCTCTACCATACTCAGTTGAGCCCCCTGTCCCCTTTGGTATCCACACTCCCCTCCCTACTCTGATGGTCTCAAGTCTATAGTCATATGTTTAGGATTTCTTGTAAAAAGCATTTGAGAGAAAGGGATGAGTTCAGAGTTTTCAATATGTGCCCAATACAGAGGTTTGTTACCTAGAGTGAAGGACTTGAGGGTTTATGGATAAAATTTGGGTGGTTTCTGGACTTGGTAGGAAAATACAGGTCTTTATTTTCACTAACCTCTAGCTGAAATTTAACATTTTTCTTTATTCATCAATGTATGCAAATAAGCACCGTAGCATTAACAGTACCTGTGACTTTGTCTCCAAAACTAATCACAAATGAGAAAATGTCAAATTATAGTTTAAAAAATATTTCCAAACATCATTTATATTTATCGCTTTTTCAAACATAGTTTCTATTGGATTCACCATTACAGCTTATTATTTAATATGCTGATAGAGAAGTAAATATATTGCTTAACATAATTTAAACATTTTTTTCCATTGAAGATTGCATGTAACTACATCAGTTTCAGGTGTGCATCATTAAACACCACCATGTGTATATACTACATTAAATTCACCATTAAAGTACAATTCTGTCCTTCACCATTTACCCAATTATCCACCTCCCTACTTCCTTTCCAGTAACCACTAATTGGTCTTCAATCCTAAGAGTTTATTTTTGTTTTATTTAGTTCATTTGATTGTTTAGTTTCTCTATGTATTACATACGAGTGAACTCATAGTGTTTGTCTTCCTCCTTCTGACTTATTCACTAAACACAATACCCTCTAGGCCCATTCATATTGTTACAAATGGAAGGATTTCATCTTAGTTGATAGCTGAGGAGTGCCCCATTGTGTCTGTATCCCACATCTTTATCCCACCATCTGGGCACTTGGATTATTTCCAGCTCTTAGATTGTAAATAATGCTGTGACAAATATGGGGATCCATATATCTCTTTGAACTTGTGTTTTTATATTTTTCAGTTGAAAACTTAGAAGTCACATAACTAGATAATATGGAATTTCTATTTTTAATTGTTTGAGAAATCTCCGTACTCCATTCCATAATGGCTACCCCAACTTACATTCCCACCAACAGTGCTCAAAAGTTCCATTTTCTCCAATACTTGTTTCTTGTCTTTTGGAGAAAAGCTATTCTCACAGGTGTGAAGTGATATCTTATTGTTGTTTTGATTTGAAATCCCTAATAATAAAAGATAATGAACATCTTTTCATGTGCCTCTTAGCCACCTGTGTGTCATTTTGGAGAAGTGTCTATTCATAACTTCTGTCTATTTTTTAATGGGAATATTTTTTTCACTGTTTTATGCATTCTTTATATATTTTCAATATTAACCCATTGTTGTACATATGATATGCAAATATCTTATCTCATTCAGTAGCATGTCTTTTCATTTCAATAATAGCTTCTTCTGCTGTGTAAAAACTTTTTAGTTTGATGTAGTCACATTTGTTTATTTTTGCTTTTCTTCCCATGCTATTGGCTTCAACTCCTTAAGCATGTCTCTAGGGTCATTGTCAAGGCATATATAGCCTATGTTTTCTTCCAAGTACTTTATGGATCCAGATCTTAAACCCAATTCTTGAATCCATTTTTCACTAACATTTCCTGGATTTTCTTTTGCTGTATCTTTTTAAAAATCCTGATTGACAAGGTTGGGAACTGAACTGCTTATCTTTTACTTTTCCAGCAGGTGACACTGTGGTCCTATTTTGTTTTTTTGATTGCTGCTGGCTTTTGTAGGTACTTAGGACCCTCTTAGAAGTTGTTGGGTCAGCAGTTGAAGGATTAGCTTGGAGGGGAGCAGTTATTATGGCTAATATGCTGGGGGTGACAAGAAAATATATTTTTGAGCAAGTGAATATAATAAAGATTCTAGCAGAACTTCCAGCCCAGGTGCAATGAACATTCCAATGCATGCATAATCAACAAGTTTGCTTACTTACAGCTCCTTCTCTTTCAAGATTCATGGCCAGGGCCTCAGCACTCTTATCTACAAGGCGGGGCAGTCAGGCAAGCTGATCTCTCTCTCCAAGGCCATCCCCGAATGCCTGCATCTTTCTCCCCTTGCCTTGCCCCCCTAGCCTGGGGACTTTGCTGCAAATGGTTGTGCCTGATGAAAAAAACGATGTTATCAATGAACAGATATGGACACAGTTGTGTATAAAAGGAACCCTTGGTCTTTAAACAGGTGCTCAGTCCTTACGGGGCTACTCAGGTCTGGGATCTTACGCATGAGTAATAAAGCTTTTCCTGACCTCACCTTTCCTGAAGTACCGCTTGTTCTTCCTCTGCCTGGGTAAAAAGTAGAATTTATTTCTACAACAAGGGTAGGGGGCTGGCTTGTGTTCATACATTGCTGATATCCCTATTCTCTGAGATTCTAGATCTGAGGCTTGGTAGTCTTTTCACTATCAGTGAAATTCATGTTATAAGTAAAGCTCAAAATGGTGGGGGACGAGGAGTATATTCTAGTGCTATTTCTTTGTTTTCTTCCTTGCTGAAGTGGCAGCCTGTGTGGAGCAGCCCAGTTCCCCTGCCATAGGTTTCACCTGGTGCAAGGGCTTATGCCTCAACACCATCTCCAATCTCCTCCTCAGGACCCTTTGCTGGGTCACAGTCCTGATAATGATGTCCTCTGCCCAGCTGCTGCATCCAGGCATTTCTTTCCACCCACCTCTGTCCAATGATGTATGAATGCCTTTGGTGTCTCCACTAGTGCAGTCTTTGGTGGTCTGTTAGGTGCAGGGGTGCTTCAATTTCACCTTGTGCTATAAGATTCTTTGTGATATCTCTTTTTTATTTATTGTTTTTCCTGGAAGCAAAGCAAGGAATCTCTTTTATTACCACCTCAGTGACATTACTGTCTGGAATTCTTACTAAGTGACAGTTTACTCAGTCATTCATTTATCAAAAGTTCTTTTGTGAAACTATTTTGTGATGCATTACTTTTTGTGCTGGAAATATAATAGTAATGTTAAAAATACAATTTATGGAAACTATCAACATAATGAAAGGTTATCTTGAGAGAATATTTCATAAAGGACCAAGATCGGGGGTGTGATGGCAGGTGGGAATCAGGAAATAAATTCTGAGAAAGCCTCTTTTTGATGTAGAGAAGAGACAGAATACGATCAGCTTTACTAGGTGTTGTCAGTCCCCCAGAGTCCGGGGATCCCTCCTGGAAGTCTTTGTAGAGCAAGTGACCTGTGCACACCACTCTTGTGCTGCTGCAGAAGGTCCTTTCCTGTAGGGCACAGATACAGCAGTGGGATTAGCTAGGTGCCATATGATGTGTTGATCCATACATCCAGCCCTATTCCCACTGTTTTATCTACTCCCGACTCTCTACTTCTGGAAGCCGCAACTCCCTTTATTCACTTGTCTGACTCTTCAACATCATGGGTAGTAGTTTCGAGAATATTTTTAGAATTGTATTTCAATATAATACATTTCCTTTGATATTTTATGTTTTCCATTCTATTCATCTAAAATTTTATTCTAAGAAAGGGTCCTTTGGTTTTTTCCATGGTACAAGTTTTGTAATCTCTATTATATAATTGAAGTTTCTGAAGGGAAGGTATAATTTAAAAAAAAAAAAACTGAAATAAAAGACAGTTTCAAATTACAATGTGAATGGATAAGAAATTCACCCACAATGACCAATACCATCCTATAAAGAAATATCCTTCAATATGCCAGCAGAAAGACCGATAGAAAGAAAATCAGTTTGCCATAGAATGTTTAACAGCAACACTTTTATGACCAAGTAAAAGAATCTAACATACTTAAGAAACCTAAGGAAGAAAATAGGAGCCAAGAATCTAACGTGCAGTCAAATTGACCTTTAAGCATAAAAAGCCTCTAGTAAACTGATGTAAACATGCAAGCACACAGAGAATATTGTTCTCATGTTCTTTTCTGAGGAATCTACCAGACCACAATGAAAAGGGAATGGAATTTAAGAGTAAGCATTTTGAAACTTTTATAGCACTTTGATATTGCTATAACATCCAAACATATGAATCATTTCTCTACAAAAGCATTGGTCCATAAAGGACTGAAAACAATTTCTAAATTTCCATGCCAAAAATAAAATAATAAAATAAGCCTCAGACAACCAAATTTACCATAAGGATGGGAAGAGAACATTAAATATAAACTAATACAATTAAGGCCAAAAATCACTGTGTAGAGGCAGTGTAATATGGAATATGTATATTCTCTAGCAATGTAGATTACTTGGGTATTGAGAATAAAAAAAATATTAAAATTGCCTCCATTTATTCCCACTGAAAAGACCCAGAAACAATGGTAAATCATTAGTGATGAGCATATCTCACATGCAGGCTATAGTCTTGAAATACTATTTTTCATTCCTTGGTTTTGGGTAATTCCAAGTGTGAATTAGGAAAGGTATAGGAGATCCTTGAATAACATTGTTTGATCATAACATTGATGAGAAAAAATAAAATTCTCCCCTAAACTGGACTCAACAATGTTATTCCAGGATCTGATTTCATTATACATCTTGCTTAAAGTTGCAGTTTCCAAGAAACTATAGACAGCATTAAGTGAGAACTTACCGTATATGATTAAACCGTAATTACCAGACAACATGGGCGCTATCAACAATTACCAAGACTGTCAGAAAGACACATATTTTTACTCGAAGAGGCTCTTAGTGGTCAAATATGGTACAAACAGAGATAAGAGCTCGGGGCAACTTTAGAATACTCATAGGCAAAGGGAAAATGCCTGAATAAGAAACATTGACAATATAGGTGGGAATGAAATGGTAAGTGGAAAATAATTTGTAAAGAAGGACCTGAAGTCAAAGATCTTCAAAATACCTTCCTACTAGGGCCTCCCTGGTGGCCTAGGGGTTAAGTCTCAGCGCTATCACCCTGATAGCCCCCACCTATGTCTCAACACACCTCTCCTGTCTTGCCTGGTGCTCCCCTCAGCACTGTATTTCAGTCAGTTTGCCTGCTTTCCTCCACACTCTGTCTCTGGTGAATCCTCTCACCCCCTGCACCTCTGGCCTATACTCCAGTTCTTCAATGCAAACAAATAAATAAATAAAATCTTTAAAAGAAAAGAAAAACTGCCTTCCCACTCTAACATGTAATTCTGCCCCTGCAAACTTTTCTGGCCACTTGCCCAAGGTAATTGAAGCTTTACTACTTCTAGGGTGAGAGAAATAGAAAAAGAGACCACATGTTGTTTGGAGTGAATAGAATGCATGGAAATAAATTGATGGACTGTGTCTGTGGAATCACTCCTGAAGTTACAGCAGGCACCAGTCTCCATCCCTCAGTTTAACTGTTTTCAAAAGGGCTTTTCACGTGATTAGTGCTATATATTATGAGTATGCTCAGTCAGCATGAATGATGGTTTACATATATTTGTTTATAAACTATGATCCTCTTATAATTTACAGCATAGAATGAAAGCCTTTTGTCTTTAAACAGGTTAGTTAAACTTGGAAAAGAAGATAGCAATTTTAAGAGTTTGTGAAAGACTCAAATTCTTTCCTTAAGTCCTACTCCTGACAAAAGAAACAGTACTCTTTTTTGATACTTAGACGTTCATAATTATTCTTCTCTGAAAAGAAATGAAGGGATATCTGAGCACATCAGATGTATTTTATGTTCCTAGGTCTTCTGTTTCATGCAGTGCTACTTTGAATATTTGACTATTTTAAATCAAGATTAAAACAGGCCTTGGGATAACCAGAGAGCATTGCTCTTAAGAAAAAGGACCTTGAGACAAAATCCAACAATCATCTCACATTTGCATAATGCTTTCAATTTTTTTTAGTTTTAGAATCTATTATTTCACTTGATCTTCACAACAACCATGAGAGGCTGTTCACTTCAAGAAATGAACTTGAAAGCAGCAAACATTTAAAACATTTCCAAAAAATGCAGTCAGACTACAAAGAAAATTCCCAGAGCATCTATACCATAGCTCTAACTTAAACTGTATTTACTGCAAATTGTATTGACTCAGAAGAGATGGTGACTCATAAATACAGTTTCTCTGTCCTGAACCACATTCAAACTGCAGTTGTTATGAATACAAAAGAGCTTTCTGAGTACATAACTGTAGTTTTGCTGCATTAAAGTGAAAGGCTGGCATTTGGACTAGAAAACAGGCTGTAACTGTGTCTGTTCTGCATGGCAAGCATCTCAGTGCCTGCTAGCAATAGGGATGGATTTACATATATTGACTCAATCCAGCATATGAGTAACGATCAATTTTCTTGATCTATTCTATTCTGTCAATCTGTGCTTTTGCTAGCAAATGAGGAGACATTGCTGTCAGCCAGAAATGGAGTTTCCTGGGCTTATGTGAGCTTTTAAGATCTCTTTTCTACTTAATTAAAAGATACATACGGTGGTTGGCAGAGAGCCGCAGACAAGTCAAAGTAACAAAATTTGCTATGTATAGACGGGTTCCTGGAAGAAAATCATGAAAGATAGCTAAATAAATGTAAAAGCACATTTCCGTTTCTGGAGATAGTACATTTTATATCAATTTTGTTAATAGAAAAGTAAATACAAAGGGACAAATACAATTTGTCTGTCACAAGTAGCCAGTGAAAGCATCCTTTATAGGAGTCACAAATGACTCTTCTAGGTAACAATATGTAACCTGCCAGACCAAATACAGGGGAAATGTTTTCCAGTTTGGGCTCTCATGTTACTCTATTATGGCATATGAATTCATTTGGTTTAGGCCCAGATAATCTCAGCCCCTAAATTACACTGGAATTGTATGTTGGATCAAAGATTGTATACAAAGAAACCTGGAAATGATCCTATAAGGGACACACAAAGAAAAGTTTGACACATATGGAACCCCTTTGGGCACCCTTTCACCTCAAATGAGCTGGTGGTCCCATTAAGCCCATCAAACCTCCAGACAAATCTGAATTATTTTTGAAGAGTGTTAGCTTTACAGTGGGTGAGTTATTAAATGTTTCTGCTGGGGTTGAAGGGGCGTGGGCAGCGGTACAATCTTAGTTTCTATTTGCCTGACTTCTTTCAAGTGTTTTTGAGAAAATACATTTTGACAGTACAAGAAGTTGAATGTGGGTATTTGCACATTTCTTGGTTCTAATTAACTACTGGGCTGATTGTGTTTGACTTCTGATGTTCCCTATAACTGTCCTGAATGCAACTATCAAGTACCTTTGGAAATGTCTAAATTTACTAGACATCTAGGCTGATTTAAGAATAGTACCTATTAGAAAGGAGCAATGGTTAAAGTTCTATGCCATGGCAATGGGTACCAGGCCCATCAGTAGGAGAGAGAAGATCCTGGTTTTGGTCTGGCTTATCTACTGATGAGTTCTACCATCATGAGAAATTATTTCTCTTTTTGCACATCAGTTATTTCCATCTTTAAAACAAAGGTGTTGTAGTAGATGGACAGCTTTCACACTGAATTTAAGGAGTCTCCAAAGTAGTAGCTCTCACTGGGATAAGGATATAAGATTCTGGGGCCCCTTTTTTTGTGTTGTCAGTAGCTCCACTTGTAACCATTTACATATTTATTTGTTTATTTATACTGGGGTACAGACCAGATGTGCGGAAGGGTGAGAGGATTCACCAGAGACAGAGCGGGGAACAGAACAGGCAGACTGACGAAATACACTGCGGAGGGGAGCAGCGGGCGGGTGCGACAGGAGAGGTCTGCCGTGCCCTGTGGGACCCTCATCGGCCGGCTGGATTGAACCGGTGTTGCAGAGGCTGCAGACAGCTTCACAGTGCGGTGGTGCTCAACCACCTGCGCCACCAGGGGAGGCCCAGCAATTGAGCCTTTTTGACCACTGGGTTTATGATTAGGAATTCTCTTTCCATTGGATCTATACAAATATTGAATCATTACATTGTACACCTAAAAATAGTATGTTATGTGTCAATTTAGAAGAATACAAAAAAAATTCTGTTTTCCAAATGCTAGGAAAGTAATTAATGCTTAGTTACTTCTCATTCTCAATGGTTCTTTCTCAAAGGCCATATCTGACTCTTTTTTTGGTTCACTGGTACAATGTCTGGCACATAGGATAAATATAATAAATACGTATTTAATGGTTGCCTGACTCTGAAAGAGTCAAATTTTATATTTTAATGAAAGGAACTGGTGAAAAAAGGCAACCCCCCCCCCAAAAAAAAACAACAACAACAAAATACTAGGTGTCTATAAAAGGGCAAGTTTTGGCACAGGAGTAGACTGAGAAAAAGATAAAAATAAAATTAAGGTGCATGATCCTTAAGAATCAAGAAATTGACACAAATTCTACATTTATTCCTTAACCCATCTCATTTGGTTTGGAAATGAAAATAGACATATGGTGCTCTTTGAAAATGCTGCATCTCCTTTTTGATCTCCGCCTCCACTGCCTCCCTCTTGACACATGCCGTTAAATATCTGTTGTTGAACATTTGCCCTATGGAGACAGTGGGTTGAAAGAGTTCAACCCAACCAACACCACAAGGGATGGAAACCATAGGAATGGAGATAGCCCCAGAATAGATGTGCAAGCCAATCTCAGATTCCTTCTCTTGGAGATTTTGATTCAGTAGATCGAATGAGATCTAGGAATTTTATTTGTAACGCTCCCAGGTAGTTCATGTAATACAGGAATTTTGGAAAATCCTGATTGAGGTAATGAGCACTCCACGAAGTGGGACTGTACATATTAAGTCACCACATTGAGGGTAGAGAGGCCTGAGAGCAGCTATTTTGATGAGAGCTAGAGTGTGATGTCAAGTGAGGATCAGAAAGGATTTATCAAAAGGTGTTATAAGATATTGAGCCTCTCACAGTGGCTGAACAGAAGATAAGAAAGTACCCGGATGTGAAGGAGAACTACAAATTGACAACTACTGGACAGAAGGAACTAGACCAGGTAATTCCTCAGAGGTATCTCCCAAATAAAGTTTGTTTTCATTTGTTTTAGACATTATTTGTTAACACCAAGAAGAAATGTAGGTAGCCGAATAACAGTTGCAGTGTGTAGAAGGGCATTTGAACGACTCCCGTTTTCTAAAATAATTTTCATAATGAAGCATAAAATTATACAAAGAATTACTTTAGTTTACATTTCAAGACAATGTGTAGTCATGGCAAGGCACTTGACATCAATAACAGATCTGAATGTCTTCTGCTAGATACTTTGCTTGAACCTTCTCAGTTGCTTATGCAGCTATGCGATTGGCTTTTATGAGAGATTAGGTGCACAAACAAATAAAAAATTAGCTTTTATTACCTTATCTATCAGAATAAGCACTCTACTTTTAGATTTTAGAATCCCTGGCAATGGTTTCCTGAGCTGACTCATGATAGCTTGTGAGAGCCTGTTATTAATATTTCTCCCCATTTCTGTGCTTAGAGACTTCACATTGGTAGCTTGAAAATCAGCCATTGTGGGAGCATTTACAGCATGGAGATCAGTGATTGACTTTTTTCATTGTTGAGAGCTTGTTGCTAAACATTTACCAGCATACCACTGTCTGACAGATATTTATAAAGTTGTAGTTATTCTCCATGAACATATTCACTGAACAAAATTTCCTACCAATGAAGGCTCTATTCTCACAGCTCTTTTTTATTAGAGAGGAAAGTCTTTCCCAGAATCTTCATCTCACTTCTGTTACTTCTCTTTGGTTAGGCCTGTATCCATGCCAAAGGAGGTTGGGTTAGTGAATATATCTGGTTAGTGAGTATAGCAAAGAGGGTGGAGCTACCATATTTGGCCTAAGCCAATTTTGATTCAAACTATGAAGTTGGACAAAATAATCCTGCAAAACAAGAACAACAACAAAACCTGAGACTATATAAGGAAGATGGGACTTTATCCTTGACTAGGAAATGAACAGTATTTCCCGCATTAGTGATATGTGTAAAGGATAAATATTCTCTAAGATCCAAAAGCCTAAACTATAGTAGAACTGAAATAAGCTCTCCCTATTTTGGAGCTGGTGGCATTTTTATGTCCAGCCTCTCACAGGAGTGGTTCTCTAGGTGTGGTCTTCAGAGCAGTGGCATCAGCATCACCCTGGGAACTTGTTACGAATTCAGATTCTTGGATTCCATCTCCTAAATTAGAAGCTATAAAGGGAGGAAATAATGGAGGGGCTATGACTAAGGGTGGGATCTAGTAATCTGTGTTTTATTTATTTTTAAGTGATTTTATTTATTTTTTATTTTTTAAAAAAAATATATTTTAGGGCCTCCCCGGTGGCGCAGTGGGTTGAGCGCAGCACTGTGAAGCTGTTTGCAGACTCTGCAGCGCGAGTTTGATTCATGGCCAGCCAGGGAGATACCCACATGGCATGGCAGACCTCTCCTGTCTCGCCTGCTGCTCCCCTCAGCAGTGTTTTCGGTCCGTCTGCCTATTCTGCTCCCCACTCTGTCTCTGATGAATCCTCTCATTGTCCTGCGACTCTGGACTGTACCCCAGTTCTTGTATAAAAATAATTAAATCTTTAATTTTTTTAATTTTATATATTTTTTACATCATTTTTCATTTTTGCACAATGTGTAGGCCCCATACAATTCCCACCTCCCTTGTTTTGATTCTACTCTCTTCTCCCCACCCCCGTAGTGTGTCTCTGGTTTATAGTTGCTTGTTGATTTTGATTTTTACTTTATTATAATTAGTCTTTTTCCAGGTCCCTTATTTAGGTTTTCTACATTTCTGCTGTTAAAAGAAATAGAAGAAATACTGGATGGTCTCACTCATAGTAATCTGTGTTTTAACAGGTGCTGTTTATTGTTCTGATGGATGCTAAAGTTTGATAATGACTGTCTTGTGTGTGCCTAGCTCTGTTGGTGTGATATGTGCAAAGTGAATTTTAGTTGAGAATATACACCAAGTTGGTATTGGGCACATTGTAGGCTTGGTCGTTTATTCGTTGATGTGTTTAGTATACATCCATTGAATATTGGGCATTTGCTATTGTTACCCTGTATCATATAGATACAGCCCATTGCCCACTAGTAGCCAGAATGATCTTTTATTTTGTTATTTTTTTAAATTTTATTTATTTTTTGCACAGAAGAACTAGGGTGTAGGCCAGAGATGTGGGGGTGGGGGACATGAGAGGATTCACCAGAGACAGAGTAGGGAACAGAACAGGCAGATTGACTGAAATACACTGCTGAGGGGAGCAGCAGGTGAAACAGAAGAGGTCTGCTGTGCCATGTGGGCTAGCTCCCAGGCCAGGGATAGAACTCAGGCCACTGAGGTGGGCTGTTGCGGTGATATTGCTGAGACTTAACCCCTAGGCCACCAAGAAGGCCCCAGAATGATGTTTTAAAAAGGTAAATCAGTTGTTCACTTGTTATAAAGTAAGTTGTTCATTTTCAGTGGCAAGATGAAATAGAACTCCAAGTCCCTTCATGCCTCCATGGCTTGGTCTGCCTGCCACTCACATTTCCTTACTTACTATTCTCCCTGTCCCCGTTGATACTTCTTCCAGTGGTTGGCTCTTCCTTGCTATTCTAGTACCAGCTCACATTTCACCTTTTCAGAGGAGACATCTGCCTTCTCAAATGTACCTCCACTTGCCCTCACTTCTCTTCATCATGTTAATCATTGGTTTTGTATATGGCATATGAAATTACTATGTCTATTCATTTGCTTATAATCTGCCCTTCCACTAAAATGTAAGCTCCATAAAGAATGTCCACTGCCTTTCAGTGTCTCAGTGGACACCAGACCACTGAGAGCCTGTTGTTAAATACATATTTGTTGAATAAATTTCCAGGTACTACCCTGGATATGCCAGAAGTGAGATTTGAATTGCTAGAGGAAATGAACAAGTAGAATCAGCATTTTGGCAGAGGCATATCATGATTTCTTTTTTCCACTCGTGAATTATTTTCTTTCATTCTTAGAAACTTAAATTTACTTACAGGAAGTTCTTCTAGGGATCATGAAATTTATTCGTTTGGGCAGCATCAATTTGCTCAAGTTGAGTTGGCATTGTGTTCCTTTATTGACAGGAGATTGCCAGAAATTTGAAAAAGATTGTCAAAATGCCTTATACTCTGTACCACATCAGATAAGTAATTGACTCAGAAAATTATGGTAGTCTTACAGTTGTTTTCCTATGGACAGTTGTGGAAACAGAGGAGCTCAGACTCCAGTGCCATCTAGTGGTCATGTTTAGCTCCTCTAGAAATAAAGTCCGATATACACTAATAGTGAATTCGTATTTGGGAAGTGTGTGTGTGTGTGTGTGTGTGTGTGTGTGTGTGTGTGTGTGTGACTTTCTAGTCATCTTCATATTACTCTAATCATATTAATGGTGATGCATATTGGTCAAACTCATCAGTAACATTAATGCTTTATGTGTCATGTTATGGTGAAAATGTGAAGATTTTATAACTAGTAATTATATTACTTGAATTTTCATTTTAAGCCATATAATCCCAAAGAAACTAAAACTATTTGGCAACCCCATTTAATAGTGGATGTTGGTGATCACCCAGAGACAAAGAAAGAATCCAGAACTTCTGATCTCCCAACTTTTACTCTATTTTTGAGATGCCCCATCCTTATTTGGGCTCATCTCAGTGACTGCTGACCATGACATTAATGACCTATCCACTGAGTCTTATGCCATCAAATCGCTCTGTAATAACATAGATCAATCCCTTCTCAAATTAAACAAGAATGCTTTGTAATTGAACTGAGGCAGGTTCTCATAACCTACCTGAGAGTCAGTCTAGTCAGTCTTGGTAGAAAAACTAGATCCAAATCCTTGCTCTCTCACTTATAACTATTGTTCTTGATGCTTCCATTTCTTGTACCTGAAGTAGACTTTATAACAGTTCTTATCTCAGAAATCTGTCATGAGGATGAAATGAGATCCTCCCAGTAGATTCTTAGTATAGTGCTTGAAGCATGAACGCAGTTAATTTGATCTAAATATACTTGTGAATTTATGTTTAAGCTCTCTAGAGTGCTTCCTTATGTATCTTATGTTTTAGTTTATTCACAATGTAATTCTAATAAGGTGGTAGGATTTGACACAGTTTTACCTCTTTTAAGTAATATTTGAGACACAGAAAAATTAAATGACTTTCCAGTATATGTTGAAATTTATTTTTTCTTTTGCCCACCTAGTTTCTCTTTCCAAACTCTTTTATTTTCTTTATAAATATACTAAAGGGGTGGGGAAGATCATCCCCACCATCCCATGCCTACATCTCTGATATTTGCTGTCACAGAACTACAAGACTCACCTAGATAATGAAACCAAAAATTATCTTAGAACAGAGTTATGTTTTGACTGTCAAAAAAGAACCATCTATAACTAACTGTAATGCATACACCACATTCTAAACTGCACTGTTATGGTAGCTTAGGAAACCCACTTCCTGGCTTTGGTCCTCATTCTAAGAGTATGTTTTTTCTCTTAAGTTAATGAAAAACAACCTCAGATTATATCCCTTAATTTGAGAATGGTCTATCGAAAGGCCTAGGAGACCTTCTTATGATAAATCCCAAATGATATTTTACCTAAGCCAACAATAAAACTCTGTAATAGAGACATGGAACCACAAATACATTCCCATTAAATTCCTAATATTCTCCAGGTCCTCAACCCCTTTTCTCCCTTTCCCTCCCGGAAAACCCCAAATTCAGGCCAAACAATAATGAAGAAAAACATTGTTGACTATGTGTCATAATCACATCTGTCTTCGGATAGAGAAGGCTCTATTCCCCAGATATTAGATTGAGCCTTGAGTCATTTTAACTTATGAAGCTGATCTATTCAGAAGAAAGGTCATTTTATTATTGAAGCTCTATCTTTCCTTCTCTCCATTCCCTCTTTGTAAAATAAATAAACCACAGTTTCTCTGATCACACTATACACTCCTGATCTCCTTTTCTCTCCTTTAAATGATTATAGTCTTCTTCTAAGCAATCTTTTGTCAAGTCTCACATTGTGTACAAACTACCCATCTATTAAGACTTTTATTTATTGGAGTTTGCAATGTGCTTTGGAGGGGTTAGAAGGAAAAAATGAGAGTGAGTAGGATAGTCATTTTGATGAATAATGGGTGAAAACAACACTTAATGAATTTGTCTAATATTTTTTCAATTATTGGATATCTGTTTAAGAAAAAAGATATCTTTGTGGAACATCAAACAAGGTACTTGGTACCACTTTGTTGTTCAAAAGAGGGAGATCTTTCAAAGTCAGGCTCTGTAACCTTTTTGTGTCCCTTTCACTGGCTAACAAACTTAGCTCTTCTGGGAGGCCTCCCAAGGCAATAGGTCATCACCACCACTAGTGTCTGTGTCCAGCCCTACAGCCAAGTGAGAAAATCATTTCACCACTGTGACCTTTATGGGGGCTGACCTAATGGAACATTGTGTTCTTCAGAGCTGTTAATGACTGAAGAGCATGCATATCAAAACACCAGTGCCACCATAATAAAAAGTGTCTGGATGTGTATGTGTATATACCTGTTAAGTCCATATATACACAGTGACACAGGTATGCATAGGTGTGTATATACAGATATATTTATCTATCTATTATCAGATAGCTTGAAGCAATGGCATATGGTCATGTCACATCTGGAGTATAATATACAGTTCTGGATTATACATTTATGAGGGCCCTAAACAAGTTGAAATATATCCAGAGAGAAACCTAGGCTAAGGAAAGACTTAGAAATTTCTAGGTAGAATGAGCAGAAGAACAAAGTAGGTGTTATTACCCTGGAGAAGTGAGAACAGAGTCATTTTCATATACTCCAGCAGTGCCACACAGAAGACTGGCTACATGTTATTCCAGAGATGGAGAGCTAAGAAAATACACAGAAGCAACAGAAAGGAAGATTGGTCCTCAGTCTACCAGGTAGTGCTGCTCCAACAAACAACTACGACTGCTGTTGCTGAGACTACTTCTAACATGACTACTATTGCTACCACTACAACTACACTAGCAAATGTTTATGTAGCACTGTGCCAGGCTCCATGTACAGTTAACTTTACCTGTCAGAATATAATAGCTCCAAAGATATCTTTAACTCCTGATATGAGACAGAAAGTGGGAAAATAGTTCCATATTTTGACAGCAAGAATAGTGGGGAATTCAATCAGGCCAAATAATATATTTCAGTTCTTTGGTTATCTTCAAATGATCTCTTCCTTTAAACAAAATGTGGTATATACATGTTATGAAATATTACTCAGACATGAAAAGGAATGGTGTACTTGTGCATCTACAACATGGATGACCCTTGAAAATGTCATACTAGGTAAAAAAAAAAAAAGCAGACATCAAGGACAAAAATTTGTAGGATTGTATTTGTAAAATATCTATTCATGATTATGTTCATAAAAACAGAAAGTAGATCAAAAATATCAGGGGCTGTTGAGGGAGAATAGAGAGTTATTTCTTAATGAATACAGTTTCTATTTACAATGATGAAAATGTTCTGTAATAAATAGTGGTAATGATTGTACAACATTATGGATGTCACAATTCAATGCCTCTGAATTGAGCACTTAAAAATAGTTAAAATAGTTGACTTTATGTTATGCATATTCTAAAGAATAAAAGAAATCAAACTTTAAAAAGAGATCTACCCCCTAAAATATTTCCTCCTCTTTTCCACTCAGAGAAAATTTGGTTTAAATGGAAAGTTTCTGAAGAGTAAAGTCAGTGCCCTACATGGTGCATCCTGGACTCAGAGTTGCTTGGAGTTCATTTTCAGAAAAGTCTAATTTTGGGGAAATATTTGGGTTTCAAACCAGCAGTGATTCTAGAGAGTAATACTACCCCCTTTCATACGGTTAAGAGGGTTCCTTTACAGAGCCCTTTGCTTTAGAGTAGTGTTTTCAAATAAAACTTCCTGTGAAGACAGAAATGTTCTATAGTCGTCCAGTAGTCATACATCATCTGCAGCTACTGGGCATTTGAAATATGATTAGCCTGAAATATGAAATATGATCAGCCTGACAGAACAGAGCTGAATTTTAAATATCATTAATTTTAATTAATTGACACATGTGTACAGTGGCTGTTGTATAGGACAACATGATTTTAGAGTGTTCTCTAGACCTTCTCTTGCAATACCCCTCCCCAAGAAATGAGTGATAGAAGGGATCTAGGAGTCTTGAACTACTCTCTTCCTCTAGGCTTATCAAGTGGTAAGAGTGGGCCCATTGAGGGATACTTGGGTGTCAGGACCATGAAAAATGTTTATCCAGTATATCTAAGGGAATTTTGAATTAGAGTCCTAATAAGTAATAAAGAGGTTTCTATGAAGTTGGCAAGCGTTGACAGTGATCCCAGCAAATACAGGTCGGAGAGTGCAAGATATGAAGATAAAAATAGGATTCTATCCCTGCTGATGCAGGCAGTTGAGCACAGTGCTGTGAAGCTGTTGGCAGCTTCTGCAGTGTTGGTTTGATCCTGGCCAGCAGCAGAGATACCCACATGGCACGGCAGAGCTCTCCTGTCTCGCACGCTGCTCTCCTCAGCAGTGTATTTTGGTCATTCTGCTTGTTCTGTACCCCACTCTGTCTCTGATGAATCCTCTCACGCCCCACGCCTCTGGCCTGTACCCCAGCTCTTGTATGCATAAATACATAAATCTTTTTTTTTTTAAAGTGCTTTTGAAGAGGAATTCTATCAGGAAAAATGTATCTCACTTGTTTGGCCCAGACTTACACAAAATAGGGTAGGTGATGGGTAATAGCAGAGCTTTTCTACCATGGGGAATTGGCAATCTATTATTTGAAATCCTTTCTTCTCTTGCGTTTGTAGGTGGCAAAAGCAACGTAAAAGTCAGTCAAGAGATAGGAGGGGTTATAAATCTTCATAATGCTGAAATTATCAACCTTTTTAAAAACTTCAAAAATTACAGGAGTTAAGATTATCTTTAGGCACAGTTTTAATGACTCCCTCTATAATTCAAAATTGCTATTCTGATATTTAAGGCTCTTAAAAATCTCCGATGAACTATTTGAAAATAATGACAAATAAGTTCATTTCTCTTTACAATTTTTGAAATAATTTTATTTGAAAGCTAAATGCAAATTAATTTTTTCTGTTTGTATTTTTTTCCTCAGCAAATATGTAATATAAAAACTAATTTTTTCAACAAGTCTCATATAGGCACTTCCAAATCACTCCCTCAATTTACTCCAGTGTGCACACAAATCACATCACTTTTTGTGTGCTCCTGCTACAAAATGCATCTCAGTGAAAGGAGGAGGAGCATCATAGTGCAGTGACTATTTTCTCCACCCTGACTTACATGCAGCTACCTTGGACTACAATTCCCAATATGCCATGCTGAATGAGTGGCAGCTGGGAAGGAGTAGTATGGTACATATATATTTTAGAGGTGGAACAAAAGAGGAAAAGTCACTTGTGGGGAGACACTTGAGGAAGCTGCTCCTGGTCCTTGGCAGAAACAATGACTGCCTTTATCTTGACATTGTGGTGGACTATGTGGTACATTTTGAATTTTGGGTCTTTCCCCTTCTGTCCCAGATCTCTGGAACCTGCCTAACTCCTATATTTGCTTCCTCACTAAAAGGTGTCTTAGACTAGTGGCAAGTTTTCAGACCTCAGCAGTCTTGGTTCAGGCCAGGGCTGTTTGCCAGTGAAGCAATTGGGTAATTTTTGGTGTTTAATTGACAATCTATTGTTTGAAATCCTTTCTTCTCTTTCTCTATCTCGCTCACCACACAAAGCAATTCTATTAAAGAAATTTCACATTAAGAGTCTTCTTTCTTTGCCTTTGTGCACAAAGATGACTGAACTCAGAGCATGCACCATTTAACAGTTTGGGGTCCCTGGGTACCCCTAGGTTGTGCTCTTACATGCCCTGACATCAAATACAATATCCAACACTTAATTCCAACTCAGCGTCCAAACATATTCTAAGTGCTCCATGTGTTTAACTCTTACTGCTCTCAAGATAGCTATGAAATAGGATTATTGTTATAACCATTTCACATATGGAAAATCTTAAGCACAAAGGAGTTAAATAACTTGGCTGTGTTACACAGCCAGGACACAATGGAGCTGAAATTTTAACTCAGAGGGTATACTTGTAATTCTAGGCTTTACTGTCTCTCAAAAAGTTAGAGAAGCATTGGTCTATTAGAAGCAACCATATTACAATGTGGAAAACATTGGTTCTTGGGAGTCTACAAAATCATGCTTTTTATGAAAAACTCAGCCAGATTACATTAGTATAACAGATAATATTATATCGTGGGAAGGTACAATTAGGAAAAAGTTGCCCTTAGGGGAGCAATAATGAAAAAAATATTTTAAAAAATTGGTCTAGGAGATATATTAGGAGCACACTATGAAAGTCTTTTCCTAACAGTAATCCCTCCTCAAACACACAGACACATGCACATTCAAATGTCACACTCAGATGTATGAATCTGCATCAGCCTATTTTGGTGTCTGGACTTTTCCATATTAGAGGATCATTCCTTTGGTTCATGATAATATGGTCCATAAATGACATCTTTAAAAATGCAAATATTGTTATGATGATGAGTATATTAATCTTTACACTTCGGTTAGTGAAAATGAGAATAGCAATGTGGTAAGGGAATAGAGCAGAACAAGTCAGATTTCAGGAACATGGGCAAAAAGACAGGTTATGGAGTCTGGGAGGGTTGGGGAGAAGCAAGCAAGTGGTATTAGCAGAAACCTTGATGGAATAAGGATTTATGATATCACAAGATACTCAAGGACCTTAGAAAACTGGGACTTGTGGCCCTCCCTGGTGGCATAGTTGTTAAGTCTCAATGCTATAACCACTGTAGTCTGAGTTCCCTCCCCAGGCAGGGAGCTACCACATATATGGTGCAGCAGACCTCTCCTGTCTTGCCCACTGTTCCCTCAGCAGTGTATTTCAGTAAATCCACCTGTTCTGCTCCCCACTCTGTCTCTAGTGAATCTTATTCCCGGCACCTCTGGCCTATACCACTGTTCTATGCAAAACTAAAACAAACAACAAAAAACCCTGGGACTTAGAAAGAGGGCAAGTATCATCTCATTTATGATCTCTGGCATCATTTAGAATTCAGTTCAATCCTGGTTCTTCATACGGTATCTAGTGACTTATTTTCTGGAACCTCCATTGTTTTGTCATAGATATAATGGGCCTTAAAGTATAAATGCATGAAAAATGTCTGGAATGTAATAGACATTCAATATATGCTAGTTTAAATACAGTTTATTCCATCTCTGTATTTTCTATGGTATTTTTAATAAAAATCATATGATTGATTATCTCACAGTTTTATGCAGCCCTGACTATGTGTTTAGAACAATTGCAATCTTTTCTCTACAAATTCAGTGAGAAGTCAAGGAAAGAGAAAGGACAGTGTTGTCTCACTTCCCTGAACAGTAGTCAATTTCAATGGGACCTCCATTTGACTCCTCAGTGGCTCACTATGCATAACTGTACAGGCACATCAAGGCGACCATCTGACTTCAGGAGAGTAATTTCTCCTCCTCATGGTCACCAATATTTCCAAAGGGAAATTAAAGATATATATATATATATATGTGTGTGTGTGTGTGTGTGTGTGTAAATATATATATATATACATATATATATATATATATATTAGAATGCATCAAGTGATTAGGAAGACAGAGTAAATAAAAGGTGTTTTTTTTGTTTTGTTTTGTTCCCCCCCCCCACAGAAAAGAATCAGCCAAAGGGAACTGATAAGTCATCCTTTTACCTCCAAATTCACTGGGACTTTGATTCAGCCAAACAGTTTTTTTCTGATTTTGACCTATGTTCAGTTCTAGAATTTGGAAATGGAATGGCAATGTGATATCCTCAGAGAGAAGGCAGATTTTAAGGAAAAGTAGATACACATAAAAGAAGTGGAAATTTTGCATCCATTCAGATTGATTTGGGTAAAATTATTGATTGCAGTAGTAGTTTTGCATGACCATCTTCTTCAAGTCTATTATGGATTACAGCGCAGCTATGCACAATCAAGGCCTCACCCTAACAGATTAAGTTACACCCAGACCTGGAGCCAGGAAGATCCCATCCTCCATTAGAATGTATAAATTCTTCCCTCACTACAAAAAGAATCTGGAAAAAAATCTCTCTTTGTCTCAAATTCCCAGAGTAAATATGTCATGCAAGGTGACCACATGAGCACAACACTCCACTCAGCCCATTTAGCCTCCTATTTTTTTTTTAAGATGTATTTATTTATACAAGAACCAGGGTACAGGCCAGATGTGCTGGAGGGTGAGAGGATTCACCAGAGACAGAGTGGGGAACAGAACAGGCAGACTGACTGAAATACACTGTTGAGGGGAGCAGTGGGTGAGACAGGAGAGGTCTGCTGCATCATGTGGGTAGCTCCCTGGCCGGCGGGAATCGAACTCATGCTGCAGAGACTGCAGACTGCTCCATAGTGCTGTGCTTAACCCCTTGGGCCACCAGGGAGGCCCCATAAGCACTTTTACTACATTGTTTTAATCTACAAAAGTGCACCCAAGCTGCACCTCTTAAAGAGGAACTATTTCAGGCACCATTTAGTGCAGTCACCACAGGCTTCATAAATGGGGGGAATGCAGAAGGGGCAAGAACAGCCATCGTTTAGAACAGGTGCTGCAGAACAGCAGCCAAAGGCCAAGTGATAGGAGATGCTGACGGCCAGGATCTGAGGCTAATTCATGACTATGAAAACTGGCAGAATGACCCCCTGCACTTAGCCCCGGTACAAGATCACACTGAGCTCCTTCTCTATAGCCTTCCTCACTGTGCTGTGTGGCGAGCTGGTGCTAGATTTCTAAAAATACAGCATTAAATCTCCTCTCACCTCTATTTGAATAATTCCTTGCTTTTTATTATTGTTTCCCAGCAGTGAACTCATAGAAGAACTGCATGTTCTAGCCAAGCCTAATGATTGTTTTATAAATATTTATAAATCAGATACTGTCTTTTTTTTTTTTCTCTCTCCTTTCTGCCTGTCTATACATTATTTGGAGGCCCATTCTCCCCTTCCTCATAGCTTCTTTTTGATGTTTTCTTGGGCTGGGAGGGCATTTGGAATTTGACATTTTTCTTTGATTTGCTTGCCTGTACTTTGGGAGTCTTTGTTAAGAAGCTTCATTCCGAAGTATTTAAAGTTGGCCTCCTGAAGCTACCTTATTGTTCACATGTGCTAAAGCCAAACTGAAACTTCTTAGCAAAGATCTATGTTCTTTTTGTGGATGAGAGAACCCATTTAGTAAATCCATCTATCAACGGAGGAAACGTCACTCTGGCTGGGACATCTTTTTGCCTATCCTAAAAACCATCCAAAATAAGAAGAGAGTTGGGTAGAAAAGGAAATATCTGGGGCAAAAACATCTAGAACAGAAATCGATAATCTGATATGTAGATGAGATCTTGTTCCTGGAAAGATAGCTGTCCTTTAGCTGGCAGTGAATGTTACTCCATCAGTGGTGTTTAGAAATCTGCCCCAGTGGCCAAGGTTTGCAGAGAGCAGTGCCAGAATAATTAGGTTAACTCTCCAAAATATTATATTGGATGGATCTTATTTTTTATTCTAAGCATAGAATCACTATGGAAGCTAATTGCTAAGTAACTGCAGGTCTTTTGTCTGGTACCAATATGTTCTCCTGATCTTCACTAATTGTGATGGGGCAGTGACATAAAACAGAGGAGCTGACAGACACCACCTTCATCAGAATGTGCTTTTCTTGTTTTCAGGTATGCCATAACCTTCGTTATTGAATTAAGATCTTCCAGGAAGCTAATCTTGAGGACCAGGGAGAAGTGCTTATCTAGGCTGCTTCATAGAAGAGCTGTCTATTGAGAAACAGAGGTAGGTAACCATGATAATAACAACTACCACCATCCCCACCAGAATGTTAATAACAACAAAACAGCAAGAGCATTTTGAGTTTCTACTATGTACCAGGACAGGCCTCATACAAAATAGCTATCACACCTTCTTTCATTTTGTGTCAATATTGGGCAAATATGTAGCACATTTAAGAGCATTTAGGACAACCCAAGATAGTAGGTGATGTTAATTCCAGTCTTCTAAGAGGTGAGGTAACTGGGGATTAGGAAATGAGTGACTAAAAGTCTTATTTGAGATCAAGGAGTAGCGCAGCTGGGGTGTGTCTGGGACTCTCTAACTTCAAGGGTGGCATTCTAAACTGCTGCATCCTATAAAATGAGCTGACCTTGGAATGTGATAAAAAGAACTTAACTGAGCTCCACTTCGTCGTTTGGTGAAGACCAGGGGCCTTATTTCTTCAATATCCTCTAAAATCCTCTCTAGATAGGATTCTTTGCTCCTCAAGATGTCCCCAAAAAGAACCATGGCAAGAATTCATCCCTAGAATATCATTTGGAGAAAGGGACAAACTTATTATGTTCTTGCATTTTCTGGGTAGAGTGTACATGAGAATGAGACCTGGACTTGTGGAACTGCCTTGAGTGCTAATTCATGGTGAAGAATCACATCTGGGAACTTGCAAGTTGCTCACTTGCAAGTTGAGGGGGAAAATAATGGCGTGATATACTCCAGACCATATGGAAGGCTAGCTGCTAGCCAACGACCAGCCCACAAACCACGAACCAAGCAAAGCACCAAAAGGCTGCTTTCCCTAGCCTTTGTGGGAAGGCACAGGAAATGGGGTGTGGGAAATGAAACATCATTTTTTTTCAAAATCAAGGCAAATGAGAAAAATGCAAGTCTTTTGTCTGGTACTCAATTTGGATTTCACCAAATTAAATCTAGCAGACCACTTCCCTATGGGTTAAGTGGTATGGCACATAGCAGTGGTTTTCACTCTTTTTCATTTCAAACAGGGGGAGCCTTTAAAAACTGACATCTCATGTGCATTACCATGCTACTTAAAATTTTAATGTGGAGTTTCTCAGATGTAGCGGCATCTCTGCTCCATTCAGAGAGGACTCAGGCACCTCCAGTGCCCCAGAAGATTTGGAAAATATCATCTTTTATATTTGGGGGACTCTACCTTTACATTAATTTTGATTATTTTATAAACAAAGACCAATTTCATTTTAATCAAATGAATCCATTGTCCTAATCACAGAATTTAAATTGATGAATTCCAAATTAATGAAGCTTGAATGACTTCATGTATCTCAAGTAACATGGGATTTAAAAGCAAAAGTTTTTATAATAGAACTTTCAAACAAACACAGAATTTTTTGAATATACAATGAACCTCTGTATATTAACAACCAAGGCATACCAATTATCAACATCTAGTTAAGCTATCTTAACCTTCCTTTGGTTTCCTGGAGTATTTAAAGAAAATCTGGAATTCCAGATCATTTCATTAGCAAACATGTAAGCATGCAGCTGAAGACAACAGGAGTTAAAAAAAAGTAAAATCATGTGCAAAATGACACTTAACAAAATCAATGATAACTCTTTTTTTTTAATCAGCCATAATACAGTTCTACTCTATTTTTAATGTTAGTGTTTTAAAGACTAGAATGGGGGCCTCCCCTGGTGGCGCAGCAGTTGAGCGCTGGGCTGTGAGGCTGCCTGCAGCCTCTGCAGCACCGGTTAATTCCCCGGCCGCCGGCAAGGGTCCCACAAAAAATAAATAAATAAATAAATAAATAAAAAGTAAAGACTAGAATGTTTCATGCAGACATGTCTGGTCAGAGGGCTGGCTTTCCTGAATGAGGCAGAATTGTCCTGATCAGTGTCTCATATCAATGATAACTCTTTAAAACAGTTTAGTCATAGCATTTTAGGCTGATATTTTAATTTAACCAGTTTATCTCCATTGAGAAACAGGTTTTCATGGATTTTAACATTTTGATGTTAATTACATCAGCTATTAATAAAGGGTATTCTTCAGCAAAGAATTTCATGGTCAAATTACTTGCGGAAACTTTTAATTTATGTGAAGCTCACCTGTAATACATCTTAAAACTTACTAATTTCTAAGCAACTCCCAAAGAGGGGAATATGCAAAAGTTTTGAAATTTATTTAACAATTGACACATTGTTTTTGTGGAATATGGAGCAAAACAAATGTCCCACAAAATAAGAGTAGGAAGTCAGTTTAGCCCCCGGACTATAAACTCTTCAAAGGATTTTTGTAACCCCCAGATTTAAGCAGCCTTACTTTCAGTCGGCTATGAATAAGATGTTGACTGAACATCAATTGTTATTATACCAAACAGTGAAGATGTTGCTAATGAAGGGTATTTCGTAATCTAATCCTAGAGAAAGACAAATGTGATATGGCAATTCAAGAACCATGTGGTATTGTGTTACATTAAATGGCATGGCTATGAATGCAACAGTAGTACAGAAAAGAATAGATGAGCAGTTCTGTCCAGAGGACTCATGGTGAAGATAGAGTTTGGGCAGGGCCTGAAAAAGAGGTAGGAGAGAGGAATACATCTGGAATATGACTGCAAATCATGAATAAGGACACAGAAATATGACAGATTATGTTGTGTTCAGGGAACAGTGAGGAGGCCAGCCAGGCTAGGGAGTGGTTGGGAGTAGGGTCTGATGAAGAAAGTGAAGTGTGAAAATGTTGGAGAAAGTCTATTTGGAATATGATCCAGGGGGCATGATTATAAACTATTTATGGCATCCTTCCAAGTTGAGTACTAGAAATACAACAGACTCACATAAACAGATGTTTATATACTTAATTTCATTGAAAGGAGTGAACCGTGAATTCTTACGTCTTAGCATAAACTTATTGATCAACATAGCTGGGCTATCAATTAATACAGCTAAGACTGTGATAGGATGGGCCGCATGAACGGTCAAATTTGATGAAAGTGAGGGAAAAAAAGGAAGATCAAAAATGTGGAGTGTTTGGGGGCCAAGGTTACCAAATCATAGGGTTCTGTTATAAACATGGAGAAGTTAGAGGAGGGACTGACTTGGGAAAACAAGAGCTTCAGGGCAGCAAGGAGAGAAGGGAATGATTATCAAAAGGGAATAAAAAGTCCTCACTTGAGTGGAAGGTGGAGTCCTATTTTAAAGAGTGTTTTGGGTTTTAGAATTGGCACTGGCGTTGATGTTTATAATCTAGCTTAATGCTACTCTGTTTGTGAACCAGTACAAATCATTGAATTGTTTGTTTCTAGTCAGCAATGAGATAAGTATTAAATTTGTGAGTAAGCTACATGACATGGCCGGACATTCAAGCAAGTGGTTCCTTTCTAGTAATTAATTTTTATTGTATTTTACAAAAAAGTATTTATTTAAAAAGTGTTGGAAAAACAGTGCTTTACCACAAATGGTTTGAGAAGCAGAATCTAGAATATTCTTGAAAATGCCCCCAGGAACATGTCTTCTCTCATCCAGTTTTTTTTATTTTGCATTTAAACAAATGGTTTTTTCTCTCTTTCAAATAAGGTGACTTGTATTTATGGACCATCTTATTAGAAAAGTGTGCATCTAATCCTAGAAAGCTATCCACTACATGGGGAGAGGCATAAGAGACTTACACTGCCCATCTTGCCTCTAGTGGGAGTTTATTTTCCTTGAATAGAATAGTAGGAGTAACTATAGGCCCTATTCAAATTTTCTCTCATTACATCTTTCCCTTCTTTTTTTCCTCCCTTCCTCCTGTACTGATCAAATATATTTTATAATTTTCAACATTATAATGTCCGTATATCATACAGATGACTACCCTTATTCATACATAAAATTTTATTCTCTTGTAATATTTTCTGTTTCTGACATGTTACCCCTAAACAAAAAATAATCTAGGCAGGAAATGTATTATTATTATCCTGTTTTACAGTTGAATACACTGAGGGTGTAAAGTGAAATTGTGATCTACCCTGTTCATATTGCTAGAACTCTTATCTTCTGACTACCAGCCTAATGATCTTGACTTTTGGTCATAGCAGGAGAAGCTGAGCAGGGCCAGAGAGTTTCCACAATGTGGAATTTAAAAAAAAAAAAAAATTAAGCAAGGGCCACCATAGAAACTGCTAGAAGATAACTACTCAGTAAATATTTTCCTGAAAAAATAAATGCCAGAAAGTAGCACAGAATGAAAGAAAGAGTTATGTCTTTCAATAAGACATACCCATACTTTTGAAAGTCAAGAATATTGGGTTAGCATTGTACAAATCATTGAAGTCAACCTTCCCCAAAGTGTTTTGCAGCCCATGTTAATTGTATTCCCAATATCTGCCATTTACTGATTGACCTTTCTTAACTGCTTAAACTCTCTGAGCCCCAAGATTCTTTCATCTAATAAAAAATGGTTGATACAATTTACTTTGCAGAGAGGTTATGAGCTTTAAAGATAATATGCTTAGCACATAATAGACTTGATAATTGGTATTGTTGTGTTATGTCTACACAATTTTACATTAATTTTATCTAGCACAGAATGGTCAAATCAACCAATACCTATTGAGCACCACTTTGACTGAGCCTTGTGTGAAACAGATCTGCCACCCTTAACTACCTATTCTTGAATTTAAAAATCAGAGAATTAAGTCCCGTTATCAACAATATGCTGTCATGTGTACAAATGCAAAAAGCCTATTTGTATTCCCTTAAAAATATGTGTCCTTCCTAAATTTCTGTTGTATGGCACAATATTCGAGGCCTGCAGGGATGATTTATTATAGTCTGGCAGCACTGTTTCTTCAAAGCTGAATATACTGGAGGAAGATTAAGAGGGAAGACGGAACCATTTGACAGTATAATTACACACACAACTTTTAATGTTATTGTGCATGTATCAAAGATATTGTATCAAAATTTAAAGAGATAAATATTTTAAATTTAGAAAATGAGAATACTTTCTGTTGGTGGAGCAGAAAAAAAAAGGAATTTAATAATATGTCGTTCAAACTTGCTTTAAATAATTATGTTATTTCAGATCTACAAGATAAACAGTCCACACCACAGAACAGGGCATGGGCTATAATTTAATAAACACATGTCCCACAAGAGTGATGAAGAATATGGCCAAAGGCTGAAATTGGATGCATACATGATCTGGGGGTGTAACTTCATTTGCAAAATGAATCACAGTCTAAACTTGGACTCGGTTGACTTATTGAAATCATACTTTTGCACGAAATGTTGTTTTTCCTATAGGGGCACTTTCCTTAGCTTATTTTTAGTTGAGTTCTTTTGAACAAAGCACTGCAGTGTTCACTAAAGATCAACTAAGGACACATTTTAGGACCTTTCTCTCCATATTTGACTCTCTTTGACCTACCTCCAAAGCTTTTCTGACCTCATTGACTCCAATTTCCTCTCTCCCACGCCCTTCAAATTTACTGCAGAAAACAAATGTTATGAAAGATTTCAAAAGTTGCATCCAGGGTTTCTACAATACTCTTTTTTTTTTTTAAGATTTATTTATTTATTTATACAAGCACTGGTTACAGTCAGAAGCGCGGGAAGGTGAGAGAATTCACCAGAGCCAGAGAGGGGAACAGAACAGGCAGATTGACCGAAGTACACTGCTGAGGGGAGCAGCGGGTGGCAGGAGAGATCTGTGCGCCATGTGGGACCCTCACCGGTGGCCGGGGATCGATCTGGCACTGCAGAGGCTGCGGGCAGCTTCGCAACCCAGTGCTCAACCTCTGCGCCACCAGGGGAGGCCATATAATACTCTTTAATGCCAAGCTCGAGGCAGCATCTTGTGGAAGGAAAAATACAGAAGCAGGAAAATAGGAATGTAAGGTCATTAATGATCTGAGAATCTTGAGCAAGTCACTTCATTGGTTTTGGGATCAGTTTTTTTCATTCACACAGTGTAGGATGAATCCATGAATCTCAAACCAAGAAACTCACCTAGCGCATTCTATGACGCACAATTTCTGCCTTTATCTGTCAATGAAGATCACGTTCTTTACCCAGTTCCAATAGTTATCAACTATATGATAGTAAAATTCACGAGTCTTCTGTAGCATCAGTTTCCAAATCTATAATAGTATTTAGTATAAATACTATTTATACTTTATAATAGTATAAAGATTTGATGATAGTATTTTCCTGAAAAAGAGTATTGTAATATTAGATGAATTTATCTGATGAACTGACTTGCACATGTCTGTCAGAATGTAGGTATTAAATAAATGTTATCTATTATTTCATTTTTAAGAGTGATTTTTATTCATTGGGAAAGAAGGCAATAGATGCTGGGGTTACTCAGAAGACATTATTTTAGCAATCATATTTCTCACATCAGCTTTTCTACTTGGGTTCTATCTAGTCATTGCCCAGATCAAGGAAAGTCATGCAAAGATCATTCTATCTAGCAAATGGCCACCATGTAATAATGCCACGTCACTTTCTGAACACACATTTCTTGATTGTCTCTTCTTTTGCTAGAATCTTCTAGGTTTAGTCAATCCTTTCTTGTTTTGTCTTTTTCAATCCCAGATTCAAAGGATGAGTGTCTTGATATAACATAGTTTAAATCCTGAAATAAAATAAAATAAAATAATGGGTATTCTAGCATAATAACTCATATAGAGACTCTTGGCTTAACTTTTGTCTTTGCTGACACTTGCTGTGGGTAGCCTCATCTCTCTCCACTTGTAAAATGAAAATAGTAAGAAAATATCTCATAGGGCTGGTGTGAAAAATAAATGAATTCTTGCTTAAGACAATACTAGCACATAATAAACACTGTATATTTTGTAGCTATTATTTTTTTAAGATTTATTTATACAAGAACTGGGGTACAGGCCAGAGGTGCAGGAGGGTGAGAGGATTCACCAGAGACAGAATGGGGAACAGAAAAGGCAGATGGACTGAAAGCACTGCTGAGGGGAGCAGCGGGCAAGACAGGAGAGGTCTGCTGTGCCATGTGGGTATCTCCCTGTCTGCCTGGGGATCAAACTCGTGCTACAGAGGCTGCGGATAGCTTCATAGTGCTGCGTTTAACCTGCTGCCCCACCAGGGAGGCCTGTAGCTATTATTTCTAATTATTACATTTCCTAAAGATAGAAAGTAATCTCCAGGGCCTCTCTGGAGGCGTGAGGGCTTAAGACACAGCCTATGAAGCTATCCTCAGCCACTGCAGCACGAGTTCCATTCCCAGCCAGGGAGCTACCCACATAGTGCAGCAGACCTCTTCTGACTCGCCCGCTTCTCCCCTCAGCAGTGTATTTCAGTCAATCTGCCTGTTCTGCTCCCCACTCTGTCTCTGGTGAATCCTCTCACCCCCACACCTCTGGCCTGTACCCCAGTTCTTATATGCATAAATAAACAAATCTTAAAAAAAGAGAAAGTGATCTCCAGATACATGAACCACTTGTCTAATGTTATGCAGCTGGTAGAATGGAGTAAAATTAAATGGGCTGAGAATGAATGGAATGGGTTGAGATTAAGGAAAAAATGTATTTATATATGAATTGGCACTGAAAAGGGCATACCATATCCTACATAAAACAGAAGTGTGAAAATTTGATCTAACAAAGAATGTTTTACTGTATCATAAAGAGTGTACTGCATGCCAGTCATGTTCATAGATTGCCTCATTTCATCCTCATAAGAGCCCTCCTTGGAATACACCATCACCATTTTACTGATGAGTAAATTGAGAGATAAAGGGGTTAATAGCTTGCCCAAGTACACACAGCTGATAAGTGGCAGATCTGGATTTAAATCTTCATTTGACTTACTTCAGAAACCGTGTTTATTCAGGATGTCATGCGGGCTAGCAGTTGTGGAAGGGTGGGGGATATCTGAGGAGTTGTATCTGGGAAATTTATTTTTTCTATTGTTCAAAGTTTACCTATGTCGTTTTATACCCTTAGGCTTTTTTTTTTTCTTTAAGAAATTTTAGACATACTAATGTCATCTTCTGAAATACTTCACCAAAAAGGAAATTTTTTAAGGATGTTGAAAGCTAATAATATCTTTTCCTTGCATGACGGTAGTCTTCCTTTTCCAGGTGCTGGAGTAAGTGACGTTGACTGCTAAAAACTGATCAATTTTCTTTGTTTTTTTCAAAAGTTATAGTTATTTAAAAGTGAATATTAATTTAAGACATACCAATTTTGCAAGGTGGCATGACAAAATTACTCGCAGATGCTCTAGAAACATTTAAAGAGTACAGGATTAGTCATTTTTTCTCTAAAGCACTTTCTTATTTATCTTCCTTTTGAAGCAGAAACCTTAACAAACCCATTGTTGAAATGCAGAGATTTTCTTTTTTTGCTAGTGATTATTCTTGAAAGAAAATGAGTCATTTAAGACAGGCTATAAAAATGGGGAAAAAGAGAAAAATCAACAGAAAAACTTATTGAAAAACCCTAAAGAGATGAAAGAGTAACTTTCTGCTCTGGCTCTAGCACTGTTTTTTATTATAAGTTGACACCTGACCTTACTGTCCTCCTTAACCAAAAATGTTCGATTTTTTTATTGTATTAATTCAAATTTATATGTGCATAAAGAAATAACCTACTTTCTTGAGAACATGTTCTATTATAGATTATAAATACCACACTGAATTAGTTATTTTCATATTTTTGTTCTCTCATTTCAGTTCATTTTCAGTATATAACCAAAAGATGATCCCCTGAAACAGCACAAAAGAACTTTTTATTTTTCTTTTAATAAAACCACTCTTTTTTATCACACTTTCATTAAACATTTTATGAATGTACTAAAAAATATTGACGCCAACATTAAATGCTCTACTCTCATAGCAGAATTATACTCCTTCATTCCTCTCCCTCTGTGTGTCATGGAACAGTCCCAGCAGCCTGTGAAATGTGACCTCTGTGGGGTCCTGAGGATCTAAATGTGTACTCCAGTGAGAAAAATACCAAACAAGAGTAGGAAAGGAAAATAAAAATGGAATGATGTATTACAATGCCATCTTTTATGATAACATTGGAAATTCAAAGTATCAATCAATCAAGTCATTAATTTAATCATTTATTTAATTCATGTAACAAACTTATGGAGTTCTTTCCACAGCTAGACATTGTTGTAAATGCTTCAAAATGATAGTAGGCAAATAAGTTACAAATCTCTGCCCACAAAGTTTAATTGTAGAGGGAAGAGACAGGTAAATAAAATGCACAGTATATTTGAAGGTAATAGTTGGCATAGAAAAGAATAAACAGGGCATGCTGGGTGAGGTTGAATTCCTGATTCAAATGCCGTGGGCTGAGAACCCCTGACTGACAGAATGACTTAAATTAAAGACTTTTTTTATTTTATATATATTTTTACATCATCTTTCATGTTTGCACAATGTATGCATTTTCATCTTGATTATAGTCCGCATACAGTTCCCACCCCCACTTATTTTAACCCTAATCCCTTCTTCCCTCCCTCTACACCCCCATAGTATGTTTCTGGTTTATAGTTTCTTGTTTATTTTGATTTTTACTTTCTTATAATTAGTCTTTTTCCTGGTCTCTTATTTAGGTTTTCTAAATTCCTGCTATGAGTGAGACCATCCGTTATTTTTCTTTTTCTTTCTGGCTTATTTCGCTGAGCATGATCCCTTCCAGCTCCATCCATGTTGCTGCAAATTGCATGAGTTTATCTTTTTGGATTGCTGAGTAATATTCCATTGTGTATATGTACCACATCTTCTTGATCCAGTCATCTATTTTTGGCATTTGGATTGTTTCCATAGCTTATCTGTTGTAAATAGTGCTGCTATAAACATAGGGGTGCAGGTACCCTTTTGAATTAATGATTCTGTGTCCTCTGGGTAAATACCTAGGAGTGGAATTGCTGGATCATATGGAAGCTCTATCTTTAGTAGGTCGAGAAATCTCCACACAGCTCTCCATAGTGGTTAGACCAGTTTGCACTCCCACCAACAGTGCAGGAGAGTCCTTTTTCTCCACATCTTCGCCAACATTTGTTGTTGCTAGATTTTTTAATATGTGCCATTCTCACTGGTGTAAGATGGTATCTCATTGTAGTTTTGATTTGCATTTCCCTGATTACAAAAAATAAAATAAAATTACAGCATAAAAACAATCACACCTGAAACATTAACACATTACCATAACCATGTACTGAAAGTAAAAAAGACCTCAAATTTGGGGCTGGAAAAAATTGTAGTTATGTGAGATAATGCATGGATTACCTAATTTATTCTGGTAATCAGTTCACAATATAAACATATATTTTACACCTTATATTTACAAAATGTTACATATCTATTACATCTCAATAAAATTTGAAAAAACAGGTTAAAAAATTAAAGACTTGGAGGAGGTGAGGGAAGGAGAAAAGTGGACCTCTAGAAGAAGACCTTTCCAAGAGAGAAGCCAGTAGGTACCAATGCCCTGAGATAGGAATTGTCTTAATATGTTCAAGGAATAGCACAGAAGCTTAAGTTTTAACGAAACTTTTAAGTTTTAAGTTTTTGATTGGACAAAAGGCAAAAAGTGAAATAATTTTAAGACTTTTGCATTTATATCCGTGAGGGAAAGTTATTTTCTTTCTTGTAATGTTCTTATCTGGTTTTGTAATAAAGATATGACAGTCTTATAAAACAAGCACTATTTTGTATATTTTGGGGAAAGATTTGTGTAAGATGTTATTTCTACTTTAAATAGTTGGAAAAATTCAACAGTAAAACCTCTTGGATGTAATGTATCTTGCAAGAAGGTTTCTAATTACAGAATCAAATTCTTTGGCAGCTATGAGACTTTAGATCTTCTGTCTCCGTGATAATTTTTATCTAAATTTTCAAATTTATTGAAACAATGTTATCCATATTTGTTCTTAACTTCTTACGGGCTGTGGGACTTACAGTTACATACTTCCCCCCCCCCACAATCCCCAGTTTTTCTGCTAATCATAAATTGTGCCTTCTTGCTATTATTTGATACTCTACTTATTTACAGGATAATTCCATGATTCTATTTTTGTCTCTTTAAATGTAATATTGTACATTTATTCTTATTAAATTATAGAAGATAATGTGCATATAAGCATATAAAGTGCATCACACAAGTTTTGACATCTCAAAGTTCAAAGTATTTTCTATTTCACTGTGATTTCTTATTTGACCTATTTGACCTATGTGTTTCTATAAGTACATTGTTTAATTCCCATATTTGTGTATTTTCCAGTGGGGTTTTTTTTGAGCATTATTTTCAGTTCTATTCCATTCATCTTGAAGAATGCAGTTTTTGTGACATGAATCTTTTGACATATTAAAATTTGCTTTATGATTCAGAGTCTTACTAATTTTGGCAAATATTCAAGATAACTTTGAAAAATATAGTCATTTAATGCATAGCTTTATATGGATCAAGTAAATTGATCCTGTTATTCATATCTATTGCATTCTTATTGTGCTTCATTTTGTTTACTTATTCTGTTAGTTATGAGGAAAGTTGTTTAAAACTTCACCTACAATTTTTGATTTTTCTCTTTTATTTTTTGCCAACTTTTGCTCTATATATTTTGGGGTCTTTAGCATACATTTTGCTTTTCCAACTTGCTAATAATAGGTCATTTTATAATTATGAAAAATTCCTGTTTAATCTGTGGTGATATTTCCTTCTTTACTATTTATATTATCCTAATTGTAATACAGTTATATCAGCTATGTTTTGCTTCATTTTGCATTATACATGTTTTTCATTATTTTATTTTCAAATTTTCTGTTTCCTTTTATTTAAAGTTCCTTTAAGTTCCTTTGAACCTATAATTATTATACTACCCGATAATATTTATTTTTTACTATTTTTAAATTTTTTATCTTTTTAATTATAATTGAGTTAACATTGGTTTATAATACTGTATATAACGTAGGGGTGTAGGTTCACATTTTTTCAGGTGTATGTCACCACACCACACCCATCAAAGAACCCTTATCCCTTTACCATAGACCATTGGACCTTCCCTTCCCTTTGTTCCCATTCCTGCTCACCCTCTAATAGGCTCAGTTCTCCAGTCAAATTCTAGGGTTAGTTTTGATTTAGTTTTGTCAGTTGCTTTTGTGTTTTTCTCTTTTTGACTTATCTCACTTAGCATAATACCTTTAATCCATGTTGTCAGTGACAATGATATTTTTTTAATTGTAGCATTTGATATATTTTATTTAGTGCAATTTTGATATAGTTGGATTTAAATTTCTATCTTATTTGTTGTCTATTTGTCCCTCCTATTCTAGACACCCCTTTCTTTCTTTTCTTTCTTGACTTCTTTTAATGCAGCACTTATAATAGTTTTATACCTGTTAAATGTGCTACATGCATCTTTGGCATATTAAATCCTAATTTAAATTATTTCACTTTCTTAGTAATTTAAAGATCATAGGACAGTTTTACATCTTTTGTTCCTTATGCATTTTGTTTTTGTTGTCACATATTCTAATCATGTATGTAATTAAATATATAACATTTATAGACTATATGTTATCATAGTCTATAATCATATAAATGATTAACTACTCAACATACATATGATTATGTAATATATAACACTATATATGTATATATAGAGAGAGACAGAGAAAGAAAGTATATATTATGCTCCACAAAACATTATTAGTATATAAAATTATTAGTATACAAAACATTATTTGTATATAAAATTAATTTGGATTCTTGCATGTACTTATCTTTTCTCATATGCTTTATTTCTTCTGGTATTTTCCTGCTTATGTCAAGGATATTTTACTTCTGTTAATGAAGGTCTTACAGTATTTTCTTTAGTGTAAATGTGCTGTTGATGAAATCTCTGTTTTGGTTTGAGAGTATACATAACCATGATGTAGAAATCTAGGCTGGCACTTTTCCATATTTTTCCTCACAATTTGAAAATATCATCAATTATCTTCTGATTTTATATATTTCTTTTGAAAACTTAGCTATTATCTTACTTTTCCTCCCTCTTTTTAATCTTTGAAAGTTTTTGATGTACTTATATTTTATATACATGGTTATGTTTTCATTTGAAATACTATTTTAAGCTATGACTTGATGTATTTTCATCAGTTTTTGGAGGTTATCAGTTATTATCTCTTCAAGTATTATTTTTGTCCTATTTGTTTTTTGTCCTAGAATTCTAATTAAATGTATGTTTATAATTAAATGTATATTCCATGTCTATTGTGTTATATTAAACATCTGTTATATTTTTAACTATTACATTTTGCAATATTTTTCTCTGTGGTTCAACTTAAGTATCTTCTTCTGACACAAATTCTACTTTAGTAATATTTTCTTCAGTTTTATCTACTCTGCTCTACTCTTAAATCTGTCTATCAAGATGTCATTTTTGTGTTCATGTTTTTTAATTCTCTAGCTTCTATGGGCATTCTTTTTTTAGTTTCCGTTTCTCTTCTGAAATGAACCTCTTCTCTTATTTTTTTCAATACATTAGTCATATATTTTAACATCTGAGTCTGGTAATATTATCTGGATCTTGTATAAAACTGTTTCAGTTTTCTACTTTTTATCTTGGATTTGAGAGTTTATTTTTGTCTCTTAGATATTGGTTCTTTTTTTAAACTGAATTCTAGTCAGTGTGTGAAAAATTGTAGTGTTATTTTCCTTCAAAAATGATTTACTTTTACTTCAAAAAGGATTAATTGGGCATAATTTGATAATGGGGCAAGTAGGTTAGAGATAGACTTTATTCTATGTGAGGGCTGGTAAATTTCTAGGGTATACCCTCAACTGTTTTCTAAGCCCTCTCCTTCTTGGAAAACCCTGGACTCCAACTTTTAACCTGAGTCCCGTAAGACTTCCAGGAACTCTGTAAGTCTTCTCAACTGTTGATTGAAAACTGACAAATGTCTCAAGAGGAAAACTGTATTAATGTTAAATTTATCTAGAAGCTTCACTTTCCTCTGGGATCTTGGCCCTTGAAGTCCTTGCTAATTAGGTAGGCTTTCTGATGCCTTCAAACAAGTGTTTTAATACAACTTCTGCATTTTGTAATTGTCCTTGACAGAAGTATTGATCTATATATAGTAAACTCATTTACTACTACTGGAGTGGAAATATCTGACCATAGCATTTTACTTTTTCTGTTTTTTATATGCCAACAGTCCATTTCCTTTTTGATTTCTTCTTCTTAATTATCTTTGACTTTGTCTTCCTTGTATCAAATACATTTGATTGACACACTGTCTCTGGGTTTGTGTCCTTCCCCCCTTATTCTTAGCAAATTTATTTGTACATATGAGTCTCAAATCTGTTTCTTTAAGATGTATTCTGGCGTTGATCTCCTTGTTTTATTATACTTCTCTCAAAACAGTCTACTAATTATGAATAGGACATTGAGTCATATGAGCTGGAATCATATCTGGACTTCATAAATTATTTGCAATGCCTCTTAGATAAAGCTTTTTAATCTCTTTATATCTTAATGTCTCCATAAGCGATATTGAAATTATATGAATAGGATTATTATGGACTAAATAGGGTCAAGTATATGAAATGTTTGACATAAGCCTGACACAAGGTAAGCACTTAAAAATGTTCACTGTTAATATTGTAAATACGGAAAGTGAAGTTCAGAGCTGGGTATAGTATTTATCCTTAGTGTAATGCTTCCCATCCTGTACTGGAAATATTTCCATTAGCAAGTCTCAATAATTCTTAAACTAAATACATCAAAATTAAAGTGAATGCTTTCTGACTCAGAGTCAATCATTCCTGATGTTTCCTGTGGCATCTCTTTATATTCACCTCTTCAAGACAACAAACAGAACAATATACATTTCCCTCAAACCTCTTTTGCGTCTCTCATCATTTCTTGCCAATTGCTTTTCTGTAATGTTTCTGCTTCTTTCTTTTGCATTTTTTCTCTCTATGCTTTCATTGTAGGACTGGGCCTTAATTATTCCATGTGTCGATAGCATTAATTAGCTATTTTTAATCATCCAGGCTTTTGCCCATTCAACTGCTATATCCTGCACCCCAGTTAGAATCATTGTCTTGTAACGCAAACCTATTACTTACTCCCCTGCTTACCTTTACAAAAGTTCTAATATTGATGATATCAAATCTTAACTCCTTAATTTGGTATGTAAAATATTCTAAAGTTCTATCCAATACCCCTCAACACATTCATCTCACCAGGATCAGTTCTTCTTAATGAAAAGTCTGAAGATGGTAATAACTGATCTGAACATACACAGAACCCAAATTTTTGTTGCTTATCACAATTCTTCAGTAAAAGGAATCAGCAAATAAACAAATAAATGGGTACAGGAGAAAAGACTTTTTTTTCCTCACAGTAGAATGCTATTTAACAAATGTATAAGAAAGAAATAGAGAATCATCATTGGAGGAATATTAAATATTAAATATTGCAGACAAGATCCAATGGATTTTAAAATTAGGTGTAATTATTTGAGGAGAAAAAGGATTTGCATAATCTCAAGGAATCTTATCCAGAATACTTATCAAGTAGTAATTTTACAGTGGAGAATCTGTAATAAGAAATGTTGACATCATAAATTCTAAGATATAGTACATTAAGAACACAAATGTCATTGCTATGATTTTCTATCCCAAACTGCATAACCTAACTCCAATCATAGGAAGATACTGAAGAAATGCAAATTAGGGGACATTTGACAAAATAACCAATCAACAGTCTTCAAAAACATCAAAATCATGAAAGATCATGAAGAATTGTGATGAATTAAAGAAAAGTAAGGAGAACTGATCCCTAAATGCAATGTGGAATCCTGGTTAGGGACCTGAGACAGAAAAAGAATATTGGTGAAAAACTTTCAATTTTGAATAAAGGCTTTAGATTAGTTAGTAATACTGAGTCAGGGATAAGTTCTTATTCTTGATAATTGTCATATGGTTTTATAAAATGTTAATATTAATGGAAGGAGGTTGAGGGTATAAGAGAACTCTTAACTATGTTGTTAACTTGTCTGTAAGTTTATAGCTAATTCAAACAAAAAGTTAAAAACATTTAAAGTTTTTTTTTAAGATTTATTTATTGATTTATACAAGTACTGGGTACAGTAAGAAGCGCGGGAGGGTGAGAGAATTCACCAGAGCCAGAGCAGGGAGCAGAATAGGCAGACTGACAAAGTACACTGCTGAGGGGAGTAGCGGGCACAGCAGGAGAGGTCTGCATGCCATGTGGGACCCTCACTGAGGGCCGGGGGTGGAACCGGTGCTGCAGAGGCTGTGGGCAGCTTGCAGCCCAGCGCTCAACCGCTGTGCCACCGGGGAGGCCCTAAAAACATTTAAAGTTTATCTAGCTACAGTCTTCCACATGATCCCTTATATTCATTTCTATACTGTTCTTCAGGAATCTATTCACCTTACTTTTTCAGTCTCTCCAGAGTCAATATCCTTCTTAATGCAGTTTCATCGAACATAGTATGCAGTATGGCTAGCATATCAGCTTCAGTGTCAGGGTGATTTGCACTTAAATTCTAACTCAATCTTCCATTAGCTGGATGTCTTTAAATATATGGTATTGCCTTTCAAGTCCTCAGTTTCCACATTTTAAAATGGGAGTAAAAATGATATTTTATTAAAAGATTTTTGTGAAGAGCACAATGAGATAAGGTTGTGCTGTGAGATTTGCACTTTGTAGGCACTCAACAGTAAAGTGACATGAAGTGCCAATGCCATTTCTTTTAGAGTTTGTCTCTGATTAATCAGTAAAACCTCTGTGTTCTCTCAATATATGCCAATTCAATTCTTGCCATTTGAATTTGTATTTGATATTTAATAAGCTGCCCTTAAGTTTAGATAATTTCCTCAATTAAATTATAAAATCGTTTGATGCAGAAAGAATCTTTTACTTCTTTTATCGTGCCCCAACTGCTTAATTCAATATTCTGAACACAACGCAAGATGAATGTTCACTGACTGATTGTAAGTTGGCAACACTGTATTCATTCAGCCTTCCTAATGAGCTGAAGCATTCATATACTGATAATATTTAATAAACTGAAAATACTGCAACTTTGCATGTCAGCAAAAATATTCAATAATTATATGAATTTTTACATTTTGAATCAAATTTTCCATGGTGTTGCAGTCATATTATGGGAAAATGTCTAAAACATTAGTATATAAAACATCACAAGAATATGCTATCAAATGACAGTTTGGAACACCAGTGATACAAATGTTCATTGTCAAAATCATTATGACATCTTCAGTCTTTGAAACTTTATTTCTGCTATATTCACTTATTGGTGGTTGTGATAACAAAGAAAAAATTGCATACATGATTTAGTTTTAGATACTAATGGAAAACACCCTCTCTTCTAAATAAGGTGTCTGTTTCATTCTTTGTTTTGTTTTGTTTTTTTTTTTTGAAAGGGGAGAAAATCTACTTACAGATGAACATTGTGTGATTAAATTTAACGATATTACTCTTAGAACTTTAGGGAAATTGAAAGATGACTCAGCTGGCTTTGAAAAAGATCCTAAATCCCAGAGTGGTTGCCTAAGAGGCTGGGCTTTTGCTTTAGGCTGTATGGATCCCATCTTCATTCCATGACTCACTAGATTTGCTGTATAAAACCTTAGGTATGTGTGCTTTTTTATTTTTAAATTGATTTCTATCTCAATTTCTCTATTTCCAAGATAGAAATAATAATAGTTGTAACTTAATCAGGTTGTTGTTTACATTAAATAAAATCCTATGCATACAATATAGTACATCATGTACCTCACTAACACACAATAGACATTAGGTTTTCCTCCTATAAATAGGACCCTCTCTTTCAGGCCCTAGAATCTTAGAAGGGGAGAGGAATTATACATATTTTAAAGGTCAGCCTGTTATTTCCACAGAGGAATCAGCTGAAGCACAGTGACTTGCCTAAGGTGACAAAACTATTAATATTTATTGAAAATGGCTAATTTAAGGGTTGGTAAATGAAGTCTATTCAGAAATACCTCCATGGGAATTAATAGGCAAACAGCAGTCCTTCCTAAAATGAACTTCCCCCACCCCAAAGAGCAGTCCTTATTAAAATAAATTCAACCCTTATCTCTTCCCTTTTCAATAGTTTCATGCTATATGTTGGAATATTAGAAATGTTTTAAGATAAGAACTGAATCATTATTGTCTTTTAAACATATACACTTCAGGTCAAGCAGATTGCAAAATGCGGAAATAATCCAAATGTCCATTAACAGAAGAATGGATAGTTAAAGTGTCACATATTTAGGCAATGGAATATAACACAGGCATCAAAAAGAACAAAACATAGCTACATAAAGCAAAGTGGATTAATTTTAGTAATTATTTTATTTATTTTTAAAGATTTATTTATTTTTAGACATGATAAAAAGATATAAATGGAAGACAAGCTAATGATGGAACTAATTTAGAATATGACTACTTTTAGGGGAGAATGGAGAAAGGATGAGCTAATACCAATAAAATATGCATAAGTAATTACTAATATTCTAGTTCCCATGATACGGATGGTTTTGTTAATTTAATAAGTTACTAAAACAAAGAAAGGTCTTGTTGAAATCAACAGTAAGGCTGTATCAGAAACAAAAACATTTTAAGAACAATAGTGTATATATGTGTATGCCCATGTATGTAAATATGTGTATGTATATGTACATATATATGATATATGCATGTGTAGCTATTATCTATCTAACTATAATTACATTATGCTTTATGTCTCATATTGGGAAGTTAAGATGGACACATTATATGATGCTTTGTTTGCACAAGACTTAAAAACTTCCTACTTCTATAGCACAATGTCAATACCCAGTGAGAAATCTATATTTAAGGCAAATTTTGCTTCTATATCTGGCAAAGAGGCAATTATAGTGAAAGAGATCTTACATGCACATACAAGGCCTTTCTCAGACATTCTGAAATTCAGTAGAAATCTGGGTTATTTTGCTCTTTGGCTGTACATTGGTATTCAGTTATTCTATAGCTTGCCAAATAGCAAACCAATGTATTCATATCACCCACCCTCCGATTTTATAGGTAAACACACTCAGATAACATATTACTTTTAAACTCACAAACTCTGCTATAAATCTTTAATTGAGAGAGTCAGGGAGGTTTATCAAATCTTTGAGTATTTGTCTCTGTGGCTCTATTTCTAAGTATCTTTTCATTTCTTTCTCTTTTGTCTTCCTTGTCTCTGAAGTGGTAAATGAATGGGTCTGATATAGTGTGACTAGGTGAAGAATGTAGAAAGAAAACCTGATAGTCTAATGCAAATAATGGCAACAACAGTAATAACCAACAACTAGCGACTGCCTACTGTGTGCCAGGTACAGTTCTACAGTACTGCTTTGTGCCTGACGTATATGTGGTGTTTGAATGAAATTAAATCATTTGACTCTCAGGACAAGAATCAAAGAGCTAATGCAAATAATTACTTCATTGGAATAGAAATCTCATCCTTTTTCTTTATTTTCTGACACACTGTACACATGGTGAAAGAGAAAGCTTAGTATTCATTAAGAAGTCATCTAAGATAAGGGATAAAAATGATTCTCTATGTGTTGCAATATCAAAAGTTCTTAGCTAGAAAATATTTCATATAATTGAGCTTCTTTTGGGTGTGAATGTTTACTTGGTCTGATTTTTAGCAGGCCTTTGAAGTCTTCAAATTTTTATGTGGTGTACTGCTATGCTTCTTCAATCCCTTCTAAGATGAGGGAGAATTTGTTAACCATGCATTTCACCAATATGTGTCCCCTGCAGAGCAGTTTTGGACTAAGACCTGTCTTCCTGCCATGAGGCACCTCTGGAGCTCTATTATTTGTGCCTGTTACTCAACTATTAGAAATGAATGAAAGGGGCATTTGTTTTACTTCATTGATGTTGCCTTCTAAAACATGAAGACACAATTTCCAAAAAGTGGCCATACTATAATCTATGCTGGGTATATAGTGAAGTGGAGTGAATTAGAAAACTCATGTCATTATTCTAAACTCATTTGATAAGGCATAACATGCCTGATCTTTATCCCTTTTGTTCGGCCCAGCCCTACCTAGAAGCATACCAGTGAATATGAGAGAGAAAACCTCTATACCATGCAGTTTTTGCCTGATTCTGAAGAGTATGTGGGACTGCAGTGAGATGGGAGGTGTGAAAGATTTGAGGATACCTGAGCAAATCACACTACATCCTATTCCTTCCTCCAATTCTACAGCCCATTTTTATAAATTAAGTCAGATTAAAATGTGTCCAAGTCTTGAAGATACTGAAAGGTCAGAAACCAGAAGATCATAGGGTATATAAGAAGAGATGAAAGGTGTTTTTGTTTTTTTTTATTGGCAAGTAGTTTAATCACCAACCAGCCATGGGACTTTGAGCAAGTTACTTTCTCTAATCTTTCACTTCCTTAGTAGGTATAACAATTGCACCTTCTTAGTATTACATTAACAATTACATGAAATTATGTGTGTAAATTACTTAGCATCAAACATGGCATATATTGTATAGTCACTAGTTACTAGACTAATTATTATAAATGAGAAGAATGACAGATCTCTTATAAGACTGTTGTGAGAAATGAGATAATGTATGTTATGGACCTGACATTATGCCTGATACAGAGTAAGGACTAAGGATATTCAGCTTTTTCCTCTGGTGTCTGTTATTAAAATAACATAAGGATCTTTGAGGAAAAGGATCAAATACTCTTGATGTACCATTTTCAGGGTGTTATTGTTAGTTGGCAGCATGATGGACACCCCAGGACCCCCAAACCCACACGCTCTAAGTAGGTTGTCATCCACTGCATAGAGACAAAGCATTCTCTTAATGTGCAAGAACATTTGTAGGATAAGTGTGCATAGAAAAAGAAGAGAAGAAAGGATAATAGTCTCCAAAAGAAAAAGAACCAAAGTTACCCAACCCCTTATGGGAAATGCCCAGCCAAACAGGGTTGACCAAAAGTGAGGCTGGTGAGGCCTGAAAACTTGCCACAAGTCCAAGGCACCTTCTGTTAGGGAACCGTGGGAAAAGAACAGAAAGGGCCAGGCAAGTTTGGTACAAAAAGAGCAAAATCAGAATATTAATCAGGTTAATGCTACCATTGTCAGCTTCCCCCTGGGTCTCTCACTCACAGCTCTTCCAAGTCTCTACATGTCTTGACTCCATATGTCTCCTTCCGTGTTCCCCCAAATAAGTCATCGGTGCAAGAGCAAAGCCAAAAAGCAAGCGGGTCCTTCACATGCCTGTGTGTTCCACTTACCTCCTCCAAGTATTCTCCTAAGGCTTCTTTTGTTTCTGCTCCCTACTCAGCTCCACCCTTCATAAAGTGGAGCAGAGAATCTGGAATCTCCCCTTTTTATGGAGATCACACTCTGTAACAACATTAATTGTAAAACCATATATAATTTGCAGGGTGCTCTCCAACTTTTAACTCACTGGATCCTCATAATAAGTTTGTTGCTTCATCTCTAAAAAATGGTCTTCATCATTCTCCAGTTTCAGAGGAATTATGAATAGTAAAGTTTGTGACATATACAAGTTATGCAGTGGGAGAGGAAGGGTCTGAATTCAGGTGTGTAGGTACCAAGCCAGCATTCTTTCAATACTACCTCCTTAAAAATCATAGCTCACATTGAGCTAAGTAGATTGAATGACAAATTTCTGCCTAGCTATTACCTTAAATAATTCATTCAAGTTGTCTTCATGGTTGTATTGATGCAAATGGCTCCATTAACTAGGTCCCTTAGAGCAGTACCAGAGTTAAAAAAGCAGCTACCAACCAAGAAGCCAGAAAAGTGAATGCAATGTAAAGATTTTTTTTTTTGGGGGGGGGGGAGAGATTGCAGTTTATTTAAAGCAAAAGAACTTTCTGGAGATGCAGCAGCAGCAAATCTATCAGCTCCTTGCAGTGTCATCAATCACAGAAGCAGAGGGGAAAAAAAAGCAAGCTGGACCCAGAACCCATCCTTGTAAATTATTTTTCAGGAAATCCTGCAGGCTTGGATTTTTACCAGGAAACAATTACAGTTTAATATAGAGAACCACAGAATTCACATGGAACAGATTTCTATTTCTTTTTGTTCTGCTTACACAAAAGAAATGCAATTTTTCAAAAACAGCAGAGAAACACACAGCACCGGACTAATACAGTGGCGCCTGTCACTTATAACTGAGGGACTGTATCATTTCTCGTTGCCAGTCCTGACAGTGTCTCAAATAAAGAGGTGTCTTAGCAAATTACGTTCTTGATATCACTTACTGAAATGCTCCATTTTAGGTAATAAAGAGCAAAGACCAGATGCTGGATATGGGGAAAGTTTACCATAGCTTAACTGATGGTTCATTATATTTCTTACTACATTATCTTAATCTCATATCTTTATCATGTATCTGTAAATGTTCAAAATTAAAAAGCCAGGGGTAATTTTGTATTTTATCACAATTCAGGAGAAGGGATTGTTAAATTAGCATTGCTTTGATATGAAATAGCTTGAACCTGTAAATGACCTTTCAATATGCAAATAGTAGCTTTGTTGGAAAAAATGCGATTTGCTAATTGTTAAATGAGAAAAAACTGAAGGAAACTGGTATTTACTTTGAAATAAACCTTGCTGAAGGTTTATGTGATAAGGATAAAGAAAATGTTTTATATTTATGTGCAGGTTCAGAAGAATGATTGTCTAGAGCTGTTCAAATCTGTGACTTTGCAGCTGTAATCAAAACCAGCGGGAGAGTTTCTGACTTATATCCCTGGCAGAGACTCGTGGAATACATAATACATACCCAGAAGAGTTAAGAGAATTTCAATAGTTTCTTAGGTAACAATTTTCATTCTCTGCTCTAAGATGTTTGAAAAATGAAAGGCTGTAACCCCAAATCAAACAATAATTAAACATCCGTCTCCGTTTTTAAATGAGCTTTTTAACACCAACGTGCTCATGAATCTAATGCCCCCAGAAATGAGGAATGAATACAACTTCCAAGAACGATTACATCAGTGGACACCTTTTGTTGGAGCAGCCTCCATTTCCCCCAGGGCTGAGAAATAAGCAACACAGTGCTGGTCTGGAATGTGCTGCCTCAAGTCTGTACTTGAGGCCACCGTAGCACAAGCACCTAGCTACATGACTTGAGCTCTGTCCCTGACGTCTGACTGGACTCTGGGAGTTAATAGGCTTCTGGGAAGGGGGCAGGGCCTGGCAGCCATTTTTGAAGCTCTTAATAGGAAGAGTAGTAGCTATCACCGTTTTTTGTAGGAGCTATACAACCAGTGGGTGGGTGGTGAACCCTCACCCCCCAGACTGCTGCATGGTCCTCCCCACCCCTGCAACCTTCCCCTGGCTGGACTTGGTAAGACTTTGCCTCAGGCTCCGACTCCAGCTTCCAAGGTGGTATGCTGCCTGTAGCTTGCCCTCACAATCGTTTAGTTTAGATCTCCCTCTACCGCCTTAAAATAGTTTTTCTCTTTGGCTGCACCAAATCTCTTTCTGTTTATAGTTGTGGCACTGAGTGCACAAACCCAGAACTGGTGAGTGGGGTCCTAATCCTGCGAGAGATTTTTGTGTACTTTGCGTAGTAGCACCTTATCCCTAGAAGTCCACTGTTTTATTCTCGAGCTGCAGGATTCAGGTTGTCAGGGTTAGTTACCCCCGGTAGAGAGAGTATCCATAGTGGATTGGACTTGTACAAGCATTCATGGAGAGTTGCATATAGCATTGCATTTGCTATTACTTTCAGGAGATTTGACTTAGGTTTCCAGACTAACCATAGTTATAATTGTAGAACCTGTTTAATATATATAATTGCAGAACCTGTTTAATAATATAATTGCCATGTTATAATTGCAGAACCTGTTTTCCTTGCAGACTGGAAGTTATGTGCGCTTAATCTAACTCCAAGGGGGAGTTCTCTTTAGTAAATAGAGAAGGCACCATATATCCCCACCCCCTCATCCCTACTCACTTGGGTTTGGTGAGGCTGCATGATGTCCATTTCTTTAACTGCAGCATGTCACAATGATAAAAATAAAGTAAATGTGTGCACCAGAGCTATGTAGCAACCATGTGCTGTTGAGCAAGTTATTTCTCTGTGTCTGCATTCTCAACTGTACTAAGGTTTTCATGCTACTACCTATCTCAAAGTATTGTGTAGCAAATACCTAAATCAGTTACTTATACTCTGTAATAGAATCCCCTGGAATATTGAGGAGGCAATTCTTGGGTCCATCTTGGAAAAATGAAGATGGACACAGTTTACACTATCTCAAAAGAGGGAGTGAAAAGTAGTGAGAAAGTGATGAAAATTGATAACATCCATTCAATGTTCTTCCTTCTTTTGGAGGTTAAGAGTGGGAGTTCCAAGGACTTGGGACCTAAAACTGCTTATGCTTTTACCTAGCTTTGTAACTTTTTGACTTTGAATAAATTATGTCATTTCTTTGGAACTTTACTTGCTTTTTTTATAGAATTGAATAATCTGTTGGGTTTTTCTTTTTTTTTTGCATTCTGACAAATTGTGATTCTATAAGAAAAGAATATATGGGAGTGGAGTGGAAGAAAAGGAAAGGGGAGAGGAAGAGGTGGAAGAGAAGTGAGAGAGGAAGAGATGAACATCTTCATTTTATGATTATAATTGAACACAATGAGATATTTGTAGTTTATAAAAGGTCAAAAAACTTTCATATATTTCAGCATATTAATTCTTACACAATATGTCTATATAGCATCGCTATTTTATAAATGAAGAGGTTGTAGTATAGAAAGTTTATAACTTGCCAAGGTCACATAGCTAAGGCCTTTATCTAGCAATTTTACTGCCAATATGAAGAAGCATTTTCTGGATTAGGCTGAAAAGTCACTTATAAAACACCCTGAAAACTTCCATGTTTAATAATACATCAGTGATGTACTTTATGAAGAGTAATTTAAAAGATGCAAATACTTGTAAATCAAATCCCACATGTCACTGGAAGCGCTTTCATTTGCTCTCCATTGGATGTTATCTCCTTTAAATGTTTCTTTTGTCTTATCTCTTTTCTTTTCATGTATGCATATATGTATGTATGCATGTAACATTGGTTTATAACACTCTATAAGTTTCAGATGCACAACTTCACAACTCAACACTGTATCGATCACACCATGCCTGCCACCAAAGGTTTCCATTTACCACCATCTAATTTCCCCGCCCCCCCCCAACCCATTCTACTCACCTTCCCATCTCTCTGCCCTTTTGGTAACCACCATTCTGTTGTCACAATTTAAGGCTTAATTTGTATTTTGTATTTGTTCATTTGCTTTGATTATTTATCTTCCATGTGTAAGTGAAATCATATGGTATTTGTCTTTCTCCATCTGATTTATTTCCCTTAACATAATCCCCTTAAGGTCCATCCATGTTGTCACAAATGGCAATAGCTCATCTTTTTTTTTTTTAATAATTGAGTAGTATTGCGTTGTGTATATAAACCACATGTTCTTTACCCAATCATCCATTGATGGACATTTAAGTTGTTCCCATACCTTTGCTATTGTTAATAGTGCTGCAATGAACGTAGGGGTGTATATATCTTTTTTGTCTTTCTGATAGACCTTTTTTTTTATTTATTTATACAAGCACTGGGTACAGTCAGAAGTGCAGGAGGGTGAGAGAATTCACCAGAGCCAGAGTGGGGAGAAGAACAGGCAGCAGGACCGAAGTACACTGCTGAGGGGAGCAGCAGGCACGGCAGGAGAGGTCTGCATGCCATGTGGGACCCTCGCTGGTGGCCGGGGATTGAACCGGCGCTACAGACTGCGGGCAGCTTCCCAGCCCTGCGCTCGACCGCTGCACCACCGGGAAGGCCCTCTGCTAGACCTTTTTAAATTTTATTATATATATTTTTACATCATTTTTCATTTTTGCACAATGTATGCATTTTCATCTTGGTTATAGTCCCCATACAATTCCCACCCCCCCTTGTTTTGCTCCTATTCCCTTCTCCTCCCCCAATCCCCCCACCCCCCGCTCCCATGGTGTGTCTCTTGTTTATAGTTGCTTGTTGATTTTGATTTTTACTTTTTTTATAATTAGTCTTTTTCCTGATCCCTTATTTAGGTTTTCTAAATTCCTGCTATGAGTGAGGCCATCAGGTATTTTTTTTTTTCTATCTGGCTATTTTGCTGAGCATGATCCCTTCCAGCTCCATCCATGTTGCTGCAAATTGCATGAGTTTATCTTTTTGGATTTCTGAGTAATAGTCCATTGTGTATATGTACCACATCTTCTTAAGCCAGTCATCTATTTTTTTTGGCATTTGGGTTGTTTCCATAGCTTACCTATTGTAAATAGTGCTGCTATAAACATAGGGCAGTCAACTAATCTTTGACAAAGTTGCAAAGAATATGCAATGGAGCAAAGAAAGTTTGTTCAATAAATGGTGCTGGGAAAACTGGGTCACTACATGAAAAAGTATATATCTTTTCGAATTAGTGTTTTTGTAATCTTCAGCTAAATACTTGGAATACAATTGCTGGATCATATGGTAGTTCTATTTGAATTTTTGAGGAATCTCCATACCACTTTCCACATTGACTACACCAGTTTGCATTTCCAACAGCAATGTGGGTGGGTTCTTCTCCTCATCTTCACCAACACTTCCTATTTCTGACTTTTTGATAATAGCCATTTTTACAGGTGTGAAGCGATAATCTCATTATGGTTTTAGTTTGCGTTTCTCTAATGTTAAGCAACAAAGAGCCTCTTTTCCTATGTCTGTTGACCTTCTGCTTGTCTTCTTTGATAAAACAGACAGATCTGCAGATCATTTGCCCACTCTGTGATCAGAGTGCTTTATAATGTTGCATTTTTTATAAATGTTGGATATTAACATCTTCTCTGAAACATGATTTGCAAATATCTTCTCCTATTCAGTTGGTTTTCTTTACATTTTTACTTTATTATGTTTTTATTGACATACTGTTAGCTTACATCCTTGGTAGTATTTTGCAAGTGTAGGGCTTCCTACCTAAGATGAAATTATCATAGTGTACCTGCCGCTGAAACACCCATAGTCCTTCACCATCCACTGCACTATTTCCTCACCCTCTTCTCACCAGTCCTTTTGCCCTCCCACTCTGGATGCCAGTGTTCTATGGTCAGCTTTCAAGGGTTGAAGTTAAAGTTTTTCTTTTTCTGATTCTTTGTTTGGCATCTCTATATTCCTCATTTAAGTGACACTATCTGATATTTCTTTTTCTGTGTCTCTTGCTTTATTTCTATATTTTGTCTCTTTTACCCATTATTCAAGTCCAATGGAAGTTGTATTTAAATTGACTCTTCTTCAGTGAATCCACTTTAAATTCTTTGACTATATATTCATAACAAAATACTTTCATTCTGCTATACCTCAGCATGTCAAAATATCTATAGTTAACAACTGGACATTATGGCCTCCTTCTTGTCAATGTTTTAAAAAATTAATGAGATATCTGTGACAAAATGTGGAACAGAGTTAAACATATAGGAATCATCATCTCATTTGAAATCTGAATTTTATTTATTAAAGCTTTTTAAAGGGAATGTTTAATAAATATTTTATAAATAAGCATTTTATCAATGTTCTTTTAATATCAAACTGATTTTTGAAAACTTGTTTTGAAGATCTTGAAATTTTTGAGAACAAATTCTACCCTATAAGAAACTGTAGAGCTATTCTTAAAAAAAAAAAAAAGGAATGATGAAATCAAATCTGTGAGCAATCATAAAAATTCTAGTTCCTATTTTTATTAGAAGCTTGAATATATTAATATTTATACACCTTCAGGTGTGTCTATGCAAAACTCTGCTTTTAAAAATCTCAATTGTAAAGTAGAATCAGAGAACTCAACCCTTCCTTTTAATTTTCCTATTCATGAATTATCCTTTGGGGAGTTTCATGATGGCAGACAAATTTGTTTCTCAAACAGAGCATTGGTTTTTGCAGTTCTGCTGGAGGGCTGGAGATCAGAATGCCCGTGGACTTCATAGATTCCTGTAAAATTCAACTTCTCCCCATCATACATCTCTCTGATTGCTGCTTAGCTAGATACATTTACAAGGAGAAAAACAGCCTCAAATTGTAATACCAAAAAGCTTTCAGAGTTTTGTTTCAACTATAGCATATGGATATGTTTAAAGGCTGAAATCCTTTACATATTTTGTGCTTGCATTATAATTTCACTTGCTAAATCATTAAGTATACCTTTAGAGGAGAAAAAAGAAAAAGAAAAAGAAAAATCCCTAGATTGTGTATACATGTTTATATATATTTTTCCTATATTCACTTTATACGTGTGTGTATAATGAACATCTATAATGTTTAGCAAAGGATTTTTCCTCAAAATGACTCTGTTAAAACAATCACATCTTACAAATTTCAAACAGCCACAGTGTGCTGGCTTTCTAACCTCTGGAGAGTATGGCATTGTGGTTTACTCATGATAACCAGAGATGGTGGAAAAGTTAACTACTTGGCAGTAGATCACATTTCGGTAATAATCCATTACACATCGTGCATTGATTTGTTTCAGATTTGGCACAAGTATAAGCAGCAAATATAGACATTTTCTTTAGTCTTCTGACACCAGTTTTGACCATGAACTTTATTCACATGGCACTTTTTCCTTCTTTGCAGCTAGTTTCAATAGGGAGTCAGGAGCCCATTTGCAAAAATTTCAACCTCAAAATTTACAGGTTTGGAATTTTGATCAAAATCCAAATCTTTTGGCATTTAAGTTCATTTGCCTTTGGCAAAAAAATATTGTTTTCAAAAAGAAACAAGTCATAAGAGAACTTTATTAAAAAAGGCTCAACCAGCTGTTTAAAAGGCTATTTTGATGATGTCAGTGTGAGTGAATAAAAAACACATGGATTTGAATTCCCTTAAATTATACAAGCCCTTAAAAATTAAAGGAACTATGTTGGGCAAATGTGTTTTAGGTTTATTAACAATCAGTCTTCTATGGTTTCTAAACAGTATTACTTTGGAGGGACATTATAATTATTTGTTAAACTTAAAGACAAGTGAGAACATGGTTCAGTAAGAACTAAGAGGCTTATGTTTGTGAACTCAAAAGCGTCTCTTAATAGCCAGTAAGAAAGTATGAAAATTATGTTTCCTTCTCCCCTCCCCATTAATGCAGCAGAAACAAGAGGGAGAATGAGCAGTACACTTCCAGCTTACAACTACAGTTCTCTGTGACGCTGTATTTCTACTTCAATGTTTATTTTCCAATGTGTAGACAAAACCTTGCCTATTGAAGTACTGTCAAATTGATACCACTTGTGAACAAGATCTGCCAACCTAAGGGTTTCCCATGTCTTCTGAACATTGTGGATTTATTCTTTAAAAATCCGAGCTTATGTTATTTTTAAGTTTCCATAAATTGGGTAGGAAGATAGACTATAAACAATTTTACTGTTCAATTCTTAAGGCAACATGACACCTCTGCAGAAGAAGATGTGGTGAAGTTTTGACAAATGAGTACATTCATACATAGACTCTATAATAAAAACACTTGGAAAGCATGATTGATGCCCCCAAGCAGTCATTTCTTGTTCTTAATTTGGTGAAAAATAAAAGTCCGTGTCTTCACCTGCTAGTTCCTTGTTTCCTCTAAGCCGTTTCTGTCATGACATTGTTACGTGATGTTGGGACTCTGAGCCCTGAATAGCAGACAGTAATAACCAATCACATCTGCCCCAGCAACATCTTGATGCACTCTTTGAACCACTCTAAAACACTAGATTCCCCTGCCATAGTCTTTGGAGACAGAACATTCCAATTTTCTGGAAACAGTGGAAAGACTGACAGAGACTCTACAAGGGGTCAGAAGTATATAAGTCTGATGGTGAGAAACACGGCTTTTATTGGTGGTATTGCTCATAAGTCCCATGTCTAAGCTTCCTGGTGTAGGCAAAAACTTAGTAGATAGATAAGAAATAATAGTTATTATTTCACACCCATTAATAATTTATTTATTTATTTATTTATTTTAAAGATTTATTTATTTGTTTATACAAGAGCTGGGGTACAGACCAGAGGTGCGGGAGGGTGAGAGGATTCACCAGAGACAGAGCAAGGAGAACAACATGCAGACAAACTGAGAGCACTGCTGAGAGGAACAGCGGGTGAGACAGGAGAGGTCTGCCTCGCCATGTGGGGTTTCTCCCTGGCCGGCCGGGAATCGAACCTGTGCAGCAGGGGCCACGGACAGCCTCACAGCGCTGCTCTCAACCCGCTGCGCCACCGGGGAGGCTCCATTAATAATTTATTATTTACAACCCTCCTCTGTGATAACTATTTTTATTGCCATGTTGCAGATGAGAAACACAAGATTAAGAGAGGAAACATGGCTTGAGATGTCATAAACTGCTAGAACATGACACAACAGGAATAAAAGTTATGTCTGTTTAATTCCCAAATCAATGTTCTTTAATAAATTAAAAATACTCACCAGAGCAGCTAAAATTAAAACAACAGACACAATGAGAAGGCAAAGTATTAGGCTGGTGAGTGTAAATTGGCGTGACCAGTTTGGAGACTGCTTAGAGATTTCAATTAAAGCTGAATATCCTCATATCTTACATTCCCACAGTTCTACTCCTTCATATAGCAACAAAACCATGTACATGCAGTTACTAAAAGATATGTACAGGAACTTTTACAGCAGTATTATTTATAATTGCTCCAAACTGGAAACAATCAAAGTATCCATTAACTGTAGAATGGATGTAAAAATTATATTATATTCATCAAGTGAAGTACCATGTAGCTATAAGGATGAGCAAACAAGTACAGTCAACCACGTGAATGAAGCGCATAAATATTAAGTGGACTGGCAGAAGCCTGATTTAAGGCAGAACATTCAGGAACACATTTATATAAAACTTGAAAATGAGCAAGTCATCTCTCTTATTAGATGGAGGTATAATAGTTACCCTTGGGGAACAGATAATGATTGGAAGGCAAAGATTGTACTTCTGGCATAACTAGGAAAGTTTGTTTCTTTATGAGTCCTAGTTATATGTGTATGTTCACTTTATAAAAGTATTGACCTGTACTTATGATCTCTGTATTTGCTGTATAAAATTTACTTTCAAGATTTACTTCTCAATACAAAGTGCATTTCACAAATTTAAGGCATGACACCCTTGGGGAGAGGAGAGGAGAACTGGTATAGCTTGGAGGAGAGGGGTGCTATGCCCCAGGTAGTAGGCCTTGCTCATCTCCCTGCAGCCACTCTTCATCTGTGAAAGCGTGAGCTCTTTCAAAAGAGCCCAGATTCGTTGTAACTTTTGTGCAGAGAGGTTTTAGGTGAACTGTGTGTCACTCGGGCAAGAGAGAGAACACAAAACCTTCCTTCCACAGTATCACCCATAGGAGAATACAATTCCAGCCATCCACGTATGAAAATATTTTCCAGATACTGAATCCACAAAAATCCTGGTCAGTGCACTAGATTTATTCCAAATCTATTGACATGGATAACTATTGCAAAGCACGCCTAGCCACCCCGGCCTGTTTTGGTGCCACGGAAACAAATGTGTCCAGTCATGCCTAGTTGAGTTGAGTGTTTACTTTCAAAACTCTTCAAACTCCAAATAAAATGTTTCCGGCATAGGAAGCCAGCCTACATTTGATTCATTGTGTTTCCAGAGTTGTTGCAAGATTTCTCTTCATAGTGCTGAACATGTGATCACAGCCTAATTTACATGGTTTATATGCACACCCAAGTTTAATTTGGAATCACAAGACCCCAGGGTCCCTGATGCTAAATAACCTGGGACTTCCATCTGTAGCATAGCATATGTTAGTCTGATGTAGTAAAACTGGGCAAGAAATTCAAATCTAATTATAAATTTAGAGTAAGAATGTCAGGTAAATTACACTTGCTGCAAGTAAATTATTACCTTAGGACACAATGGACTGTGGCATGCTGGGCCATCTTCCCCACAGCGCATTCTACCTGTAAGTAACTACAGTGGGACATTACCAACTGAATTTTAAAGTTTGGGAGGAGCTCTTGAACAAGTACTTTGCTGCTTCTACCAAAATCTTTTTGTCTGAATTCCATAAACTATATGGAAACCAAGTAATGAAGTCAATTGCATCTTATGATTATGCAATGCCCTAGGGCAGGGTGTTTCAAACTGTAGGATACAACTCAAAATCAAAAATCAATTTAAAGTCACAACTAGCACTTTAGAAAACTGAAACAGAAGAAATAAGAAAATTTATACATGAATCACAGGTGATGATTGTCAGTATTGTTTAGAGCATTTTTTTTTTGATTAATTTTGTGTGCATGTGTACATTCCATGATAGGTTGGGTAGTTTTTCTCACTGGATGGCAGATTAGAAAAATTTTTTAAAAAATGACTCAAAGGTACATTGTAAATAGATATAATATTATAATGACTATAAGCAGATCAGTGTCATAATTTTATAGCTCTTTCACTTAACAAAACTGACTACATGGCTGGCAGATGCTAGGCTTTGTAATGGAACAGTGACCAAGACACTTCTCTCCTTCATAGAACTTGCATTTAGAGAGTGTATGTTCATTAATATGAATTTCAAAAATAATTAATGATGCAACTTAATGATGTCATATCAAGGAAACAAATGCAGGGGTTGGGAGAGTGAATACTAGATCAACCTGACAGGGTGTGTCAGGAAGCTTTTCTTAAAAAAAGTGATATTTCAGTTAAGATTTCAAGGATTAATCAGAATCAATTCAGCTCAGTATCAGAAACTTTAACCATTTTAATATAACTCTTTTTTTTCACAAGCTCCCCATTGGATTCTCAAGATGTTCTATGTTTCACTTGAATTCCAGAAAAACACCTGTTGACACACAGTGTTCTGTGTTAATGATATATTCTCAAAGTTTGCTATACACAATTCTCTATTCTCCATTCAAACTGACTAACCCCTGCTTTATACTGCTCATTGGCAGACATTGGCCTACAAAGTCTTCATCAGTGGTGCTTTTCAATGAGTGTCTGGAAGAGGTAGAGAAAAGGTATTGGATCTGATGCATACATGGCCTCTGGGGGAGGGAGGTGTTGACCCACTCTGCACCTACAAACTCTCCCCTGTAGTCATGGGAAAGAAGGGCCATGCACTATCCTCTTTACTTCACAGACTCCTGTCCTCTGCTTATTCACCCGATTGCTTTTCCAAATTGGGTAATAAAATGAGAAAATTCTATGTTAAGAGACTTGTTGAGATGAAACTTACATTTATTTGGAGAAAATTTTGAAACCATCGCTTGGGAAGGTGTTGGGGAGGTGGCTAAATGCCAGTCTGGCACAAATCATAAACTACCTTCTGAAGAGGTGGACTCACACCAGAGAGCTCATTTTCCTTTCTGAGGCAAATTTGTGTGGAATTATGATGGTAAGGGCTGAGTCAGAGCTAAAGTATTCCGCAAAATAGAGAGAAGAAGTTGATGTTCCTGGGAGAGATCCAGGTGACTGTGTGCTACATAGAAGAAAAATACGGAAACTCTTAGGGCTCCAGTCTTAGCTCCAGTTTGGTCCTTGTGGATTTCCTTCACTCCTGAGCTGAGCTTTTTGCCTAAAGTGGCTTGTATTTTATCCATTATTCTCAGTGTTGAAACAAAAAAGGTCTTTAATATTTACTTTAACATACCACCAGCCACAGAAGTCCTTTGAGCAAAAGCCACTCACTGTACTGTAAACACAACTTATATTAAGCAACAATCTATTTCCATTCCATTATCAAAATGTAATTTCTAGGATGGTGGTTAGAGTTGTAAATCTCTGCATCATGAGCACTATTGTTACTTTTTAGAATATGTGAAAAATATATTATTAAGGGAACTAGAAAAAATCATATTAGTGAACTAGGTCAGTCCCATAAAAACATGATCTCCACATTTTGACCAGAGATTACAAAAGACCCTATACTGCAATGAAGTGATGAATGAAATGGAAAACTAGAATGAAGGCAATTCTGATTAAAAATCCACTAAGTTTTTGGGGCCTCCCTGGTGGCCTAGAGCAGTAAGTCTTAGCACAGCACTGCTATACCTGAGTTCGATCCCTGGCCAGGGAGCTAACCCACATATGGGCCAGCAGACCTCATCTTTTGCCTGCTGCTCCCCTTTGTGGTGTATTTCAGTAGATCTGCTTATTCTACTTCTCACTCTGTCTCTGGTGAATTCTCTCCCTGCTTTGCACCTCTGGGCCATACCCCAGTTCTTCTACAGAAAAAAAAAAAAACACTAAGTTCTCAGCAAATTTCAGGCAGACAGAACTCTGGAGAAAGTTTTAAAAGGGATTTAAAAATTGTTTACTATGGGAAAGTCACACCTTTTCTCCACCTGCCAAGCACCACAAACACTTTAATGAAATCTACATAGCTCACTGATACTTCTACGTGAGTGAATACTTTGTGAGGGAAAAAAAAAACATGTTGAATTTTGTGTCTCAGTAGGTGTAAAGTAAAAACAGAAACTTAGCAGCCAGAAGTTGAAGGAAAAAGCTGTCTTTGTTTATCACCAAAGCAGGAGGATATGGTATTTTCTTCTATGGTAACATCAGGATCTCACTTGACTTTTTGTTTTACTAACAAAAAATAGTGATATAAATAGTATGAGTTAGCTAGTCTATGTCGGGGAGGTTAGCAAACTTTTTCTGTTAAGGACCAGGAAGTAAATATTTTAGGCTTTGTGAGTCAGACTGTCTGTGTTGGGACTACCTGACTGTCATTTTAGCACAATAGGTAAAAGGATGTGATATGTTCTAATAAAACTTTATTTTCAAAGGCAGTGTGGGCAGGTTTTGTCCTACAGGCTGTTCCTTTGCAATCCCTGCTCTATGTAAAAAAAGGCAAAAGCTTAACTGAGAAAAGGCTGGAATCAATTGATGCTCACACCAATCTTAACCTTTTCTAATAATTGTTTCTTTGCAAAACAATTATTGTAAATTTTATAGTGGTTTGTAAAGAGTTTAGGGGTATTGTATATTCTTTCTCTAAGGCCTTTAGCAATAAAATCTTAAGAGCAATTTTCAAAACCATTGTGCTTTTTGCTTTTTTTTCCTCTGACAGTTGTGCTGATGTTACTGTTTTTTTAAATAATCAATGTTTCCCCCAGAAGTAAAGCTGCACATCTGATTGCCATGTGTTATTAGAAAGGAAATCAAATGCCCTATGACTAGAGAGTAACGCTCTGAAACAAATCTAATCAAGGAACTCTTAATGATTCAGAAGAATAATGTTGTCATTCACTAAGCTTTATCCCAGAGTCCAAAAATATGTCAAAGATGTACTATATATTCATAAAATGCATTTAACTTTCAAAATTTTTTTTCCAGTTAGCATAATCCTCATTTTACAGCCCAAAGAGGATAATTTAAAAACTGAAAAAAAAAACAAAAAACCTATTTCACAGATGCATGGAGCCAGTGGATTTTGGGGGGAGGGTTCCACTGGTCAACTCAGAGGCCACTGTTTCCATTGGCTGACTCACCCCCACACCTGCTGGCTCATTTCCAGTAGTGGGAAGCTGTTTGACCAAGGACAACACATTCCTTTTCTGGTTTGCCTATTGTCATTCAAAATGTTATCACTGCATTTAGGCAAAGTTGCCTTTCTTTAAATCTTTGTCTGTCTAGGGAGGCAACAGCACTTTACTAATCTAAAACCTTCCTCTCTGCCTCACCCAGCTTCCAGAACAAACCTTATATTTGAGGATAGCTATTTGCCTTTTATGATTGTTTATTTCTAAGGCCACACATCACCAATTTTTTCCAAAGCCCCCGTATAACTTAGTGGAAAAGAGGAAGCTCAAACTCAGTCATCGACAGGGGTGGGATAACTAATGTAAAGTGTGAGGCTGGGTGGATGGGACTGAGGTGAACCAGAAAGCCCTTAGGAAGAAGAAGCATTACTCAGCTTCTACCAGGTGTTGCTGCGTGAAAGTCTGAGCTCATACTGCCAGTGAGACTTTAAAAAACCCGAGAAGCAAAATTTCTATTTGAAATCTTCCATTTTTTTTTTTTTAAGTTTGGTAACTAATTAAAAGATGTATAAACACTCTAAGCCAAACAAGAACACATCTGGAGACCAGATTTCCTTTGTGGGATTCTAATTTGCAACAGTAAGTTTAGAGTCATCTTACTGTCCTGGTTGTCACATTTTGTCCACATTTCTATGTAGTCAGTTATAACTGGAGGAACATTGACCATTGAAAAGGGAGCAAGTGCCTTAATTGAAAAGTAAACAGAGAAAAAAATAACTTCAATATAGATGAGTACCAGCTATCAATTTTATTGCATAATCAGAACTTAAGTTACAAATAACAAAAGGTTAAGTTTTAACTTTTAACTATTGTTAAAATTTTAAAAAGTAGACATGTGTTAACAGTTGATATGATAGGTCGACAAGAAAACATATTGCTCTTGTCTAGAAGAGGTCTCTTAAAAAAGGGAATAAAACACTAAAGGAATATAATGTAAAGCCATTACCAGACCATATGTTTGTGATAGAAAATGAGGCATTTTCTTGCCAGGATATCACATATCTGTGGCAAGCTGCCATTAGCCTCTCTCCCCGTTGAGAGTGAGAGAGACAGAGAAAGAAAGAGAGAGAGAGAGAGAGAGACTCAATTTGGGATACATTAGATTGATGTTTTATTATAAGAATTAATAAAATGGATTCCAGGAGTTCCATACGTCTCACCAAAGGAAATAATTATATCATTGGGCCAGAAGATATTGTTTTGTCATTCATAAGTCTGCCCTTTCCATGACACATAAAGCTGATTTTAGAAAGACTTAACTGGAGAACATTTTTGTTCCTGTGCTTCTTGCCCTTTGTTGTACATTCTGATTTTCAAGCTATTTTGCCCTTTCCCCCTCATTTCCTCAAGAATCTGTTAGAAACTTAATTGAAAGGACAGAATGAACACTAAACCTCAGCTGGACAGCCCCCGGTGTTAAGGTCAGTCCGCCAGCACCTTATCAAATTGCTGACCCCTTCTTCATGGAAAGGGTGGTCTTGGATGATTCTGCAAGTCCATCACTGCTATAAAATTTCTTTGTCCAAAATGGACAAAGAGAAGGGAAGAAAAAGCAGGGTATCTTTGTGGAATGTTTTATATGCCACAAATCCATTAATTTCAAAATTACCTCTTTTTCAGAGTTCACAGAAGCATCTTGTAAAAAATATGTTTCTGGCATGACAACTCTGACTATTCTTGGGCATACTATTAAATTAAAAAAAATGAACATCTCTTATAAATGCATATTAAAAAGATAATTCAAATTAAATATTAAAATTATACTATAGAAACAAAATGATTTTAGAATTTATAGTATTTGGTTATTCCTGGAATTAGTCTTTGTGATTATAAAATAAAAAAAATGCTAAGAAAAACTATTTCCCTTAGCTAATAGAGATTAGATATGCATAGATTTAAATTAACTGCTAGCCAGATAGTAATTAAAACAATGACATATATAGTTACAATGTACAGTTCAAGTATTAGTTGAATCTTGGAATTAATATTGCTGAATCTAATACTTTGAAGGAAAAATTCTCACCTTCTTGTTTTATATTAATACTCCTAAAGAGATTTAAATCAGTCAAGAATATAAAATCTTGGGCCTCCCTGGTGGCGCAGCGGTTGAGCGCTGGGTTGCGAAGCTGCCAGCGGACCTCTGCGGCGCTGGTTCGATCCCCGGCTGCTCCCCGGCCACCGAAGGAGGGTCCCACATGGCGCGCAGACCTCACCTGCCGCCCTCTGCTCCCCTCAGCAGTGTACTTTGGTCCTTCTGCCTGCTCTGCTCCCCACTCTGGCTCTGGTGAATTCTCTCACCCTCCCGCGCTTCTGACTGTACCCAGTGCATGTATAAACAAAAAACGAACAAACAAACAAACAAATAAATAAATAAAAAACATGCCTCTATAAAAAAAAAAAAAAGAATATAAAATCTAGACAACTTAAATAGCTAGGTAATTATTTTCATTTTCACTTTACTGCAACAATAAACCCAGTCATCCCATAGACTTACCCTTCCTAAGGATATTTCTCAATGCATATTATAAAACACAGTCTTTGAGAGTTTGGATTTTACTTTCCAATGTATGCACTTTGATTAATCAACTCTGAAATGTAGCACAGTTATTTCCTATATACTTTGATAGCTAGAGAAATTGTATCAAATTGCATTGTATAACTGCTATCTCCCTGAATGCTACCTTCCAATTTACTTAATCTCAAGGCTCTGAAAAATCCCTCTCATGCTGCTTATAAAATAGTTATTATCCTGAATGAAAGTGTTTCGAATATTTTGTAAAGTATAGACCATCTTAATGTACAATTTACATGGATTAGTAGCAACTTATTCACATGTGTTTGGGATATTATTCTAAAGTTCTGGATATAGAATAAGCCATGGCATTTGCTATTTTGTGTGCTATTTTCAGTACAAGACTTATACACACTAGCAGAATTTCAGATCCAGATGACAATGTTACTAGAAAAGACTTCTAAGCTGATGTCTCTATAGTTTATAGAGAAAATATATATGTACATATATATACACACATATAAATCATATTTATATATTTACATTTATATGTTACATATACAGTTAATTATTATTATTATTATTTTTTTGCTTTGCAAAAGACCCTGTTAGGACAATGAAAGTGCAAGCTATAGGCAGGGAGAAAATACTTGTAGTACTTGTAAATCATAAATTGGATATGATTTAATAAAAGACATGGGTCTAGAATATTTAAAGGACTCTCAAAATGCAACAGTAAAAAAAAATCCAGTTAGAAAATGGGCAAGAGATCTGAAGAGATATTTCACAAAAAAAAAAAAAATGATATACAGATGGTACGGCAAATAACCAAAGATGTTGGGCATCACGAGCTATTAGGGAAATGCAGATTAAGTCCATAGTGAATGCCATTGTATACCTATTAAAATAGCTAAAATAAAAAATAATGAAAATGCCAAATGCCACTAAAGAGGCTGAGAAACTGGATTTGTCAAACATTGTTGATGAGAATGTAAGATCATACAGCCACTCTGGGAAATAGTCTGGCAGTTTCTTAAGAAACTAAACATGCATTTACCATGGAAGTCAATCATTGCTCTTCTGGGCATTTATGTTTGAGAACAAAATTTATGACCACACAAAAAACCTGTACATGAATGTTCATAGCTGAATTAGCTCAAAACTGGAAACAACAAAAATGCCCTTTAATAGGTGGAGCATTAAACAAACTGGTGCATTTTAGCATGCGGTACCACTCATCTATAAAACAGAATGGGCTGTTGAAACATGCAACAACTGGAGTGGAACTCAAGGACATTATGCTTAATGAAAAAAAGACAATCCCAAAAGGTACTATACTGTATGATTATGTTTATATAACTCTTTCAAAATGACAAAATTATAACGATGGATATAATGGAGTAATAGTTGCTAGGGATTAAGAGTTATGGAAGATGGAGTGTGGATGTGATTATAAAGGAGTAAGATGAGTGAAGTCTGTGATTGATGGAATTGTTGGAATTGATGGAATTGATGGAATCTCAACTCTTCAGATGAGATAAAATGACATAGCATTTACACAATACATATTAGTGTCAACTTTCTGGTTTTGATATTGTACTATTGTCCTTTAAATGGGTATTCAAGAACTTTCTACACTTTGGCAATTTCCTGTGACTCTATAATTATTTTGATATAAAAGGTATTCTTAAAAATCTCCAAGAGTTATGTAGAATCCATAGATGATGTATTAACTATTCTTAACAAGGTGAAAAACATGATTATTTTTATAAATTTATAACCTGAAATGCACAGTACACAGAGCCTGAGTTTTGGTGTTGATTAGGTTTGAATTTCACCTCTTTTTTTAATAGAAAATTACTTTTTCCAAGTCTCAATTCCCTTTACTCTTAAAATATAATGATGGGAATGATAGTAATGACTACCCTTTTGTAGTATGTTTTTTCAAAGATTAGAATGAGATAATATATGTATTGCTCTTGGCATAGTGTCTGACATCTAAATAAAACCCAGTAAATGAAAGTTGAAATTCTCTTTTTTTCCAGACCTTGATAGAGCTCTGTACTAATTTATTTCACTACTGTGTTTAAATATTTATTTATTTATTTATTTATTTATTTGCTTACTTATGGCTTGAGTGCAACCGGATGGGAAATTTCATGAATTCAGTGACTGAGTTATACTTCAGATGCTGTTAGCACCTAGCAAATAAATATATAAAGTTTTAAATGTGTAGTTATCAAAAGCATCATCTATAGCATCCAACCTAATGGTCACTTTTCAGTATCCCCTCTCACTAACTTCTCAGCAGTTTTTTGACACAGTTGATCACTTCATCATTTTAAATCCTGCTATGAACCAAATTGTTTCCCCTGAATTCATATATTGAAGCCCTAATGTCAAGGTGACAATATTTAGCAATAGGGATGTTGTGAGATAACTAGGTTTCAATGAGGTCATGAGGGTGGGGCGCCTCATGATGGGATTAATGCCTCAATAAGAAGAGATCCCAGAACTTACTTTCCTCTCTCTAACATGTAAGGACATCTTAAGATGTCCTTATATAGCAGCCAAGCTATGTAAAAGCCAGGAAAAGAGCTCTCACTAGAAACTGACCATACCAGCACCTTAACCTTGGACTTCTATTTTTCATAACTATGAAAAATAACATTTAGGTTAGTCTATGGCATTTTTTAAAAGATTTATTTATTTATACAAGAACTGGGGTACAGGCCAGAGGCATGGGAGGGTGAGAGAATTTACCAAAGACAGAACAGAGAGCAGAACAGGCAGAAGGACCAAAGATACTGCTGAGGGGAGCAGCGGGCAAGACAGAGAGGTCTGCCACGCTATGTGGGTATCTCCCTGGCCAGCCGAGAATCAAACCCGTGCTACAGATGCTGCGGACAGCCTCATAGCGCAGTGCTCAACCCGCTGCGCCACCGGGGAGGCCTAGTCTATGGCATTTTGTTTTGGCAGTGCTTGCTGACTAATAAAATCCCTTTTGTCCTTTCTTACATTCTTTTCTTGTGTTTTCTCTTATTTCACTCATTTCATTTATTCACCTCTTTCCCCCTCTAGCTTTCACTATTAGAATACCTCTGTACTTTCTGCTAAGCTTTTATTTTCTTTTAACTCCATGCTTTCTTCTCAAATTATCTGATCAGTTGCTAAACTTCCAGTTATTATCCTTATGCTTGTGACATCCACATTCACATCTCTAATTCACACTTTGCTTCTAAACTCCACGTCCATGTATCTAAATTTCCTCTGGGATGTCTTATCATCATCAATTATGTCTAAAATTATTCTGGCAGGAAATAAAAGAAATTTAAATAAAGGAAGTATTTGAAAAATTGTGGACAAAGTGTAGAAAAATATTATAAGCTTTCTGTGGGCCTAGTAATAGTAGGAAGCTATTAACACTCCAAGATCTATAGGACAAGGAAAGGAACTGATTATAATGAGACAGAGAGAGAAAGAGAGCGAGAGAGAGAGCCACACCAGAGAAAAACAGACAGATGACACATAGACAGACAGACAGACAAGCACACACAGTAAGACAGAGTGTTTTATAGAGAGAAATGTGTAATGGTGGGGCAAAACCAGCCCAAGAAAACCCTGCAGAAAGAGAGCCAATGAGATAAATAGCCAATCCTCACATTCCTCTCTCCTTTTGATTTCTTTTTCCTGACCCATTCACTAATGCCATTTGGAAGCATGAACACAAATTTACCAATTGATATGGGACAAGATGGTCTTCTAGGGTGGTAAAAGGAGGAAATAATATCTGGAAATGTGGAAGGATGCTATTCAGTACAGATGTATAGATGAAGTACAAACCAACTTCATCTTCAATATTTCCTAGCTCAGCAAATGTAACCACCATCCACACAGATCCTGAGGCTGACATCCTGACAGCCATTCTTGATTCCCCTTAATTTCTACTTATACATCCACATCAAATAGAAACACAACCCATATAGCTTACAAATTTGATAAGGTCTCTCCATCCCACTCTTGAATGCCCAGGACATCTCTCCTAAACCACTAGAATAGCCTATAATAGGAAATTTAGTGTGTGTTGCTTTAAAGCACTATTTATGGTAATTTGTTACATCAACAATAACAAACTAATACAATGATCTTGCAAAATCTCAGGTTCGATCATAGCAGTCCATTGCTTTAAAACCCTTAGGTGTTTTCCATTGCCCTGACAGAATCTAAAATCCTTTTCCTGAATTCCAGAATCCTGTAGGACCTGCCTGTGTCTCCCTCTTGAACCTCATTATATTCCCTCTCCCCCAGCAAAAACTGTACCATGCCAAATCTTTTTAAATCTAGGTTCTTGCATTCACAGCTCCTTTTGTCTGAAACATTCTATTCAATGCTTATACTCTTTCAACGGGCGTATTAGTTTTTTATTTATTTATTTTTTATTTCTGCTTAGCAAGTTACCGTAACTTAGTGGCTCAAAGTAGATGCTCAGTATCTGTGGGCCAGGACTCCAGGTATGATTCGGTTAGACCCTCTCCTTATCCCATCTGCTGCAATGAGGTGTCAGGTAAACATCATTCTCTCTAGTGGACAGGGGAGAATATCCTTCCATGCTCACCACAGAGGTACAATTCAGTTCCTGGCAGTTGTGTAACAGAGGTCCTTGTTTTCTTGCTAACTTTTGACTGAGGATCATTCTCAACAATTCCAGCCCTTGTGATATGGTTATCTCGTAGGTCCTCTCACAACAAGGTCACCAAAAGAATCTTTCTTTAGTCAGTGAAGACTGTTTTACACAATGCAGTATAATCACAGAGTGACTACCCATTCCATCTCTTTTGCCGCTGAATGTTACTAGATTGAGAAAAGACTGTTCACAGCCATTGGTTGTCAAACTCAAAGGGGGTGCTATACATGGCAGGAGGCTGATAATATCTTGGGGGTCATTTTAGAATTCTGCCTACCATATAGGCTAATAACTACACATTCTGTAGATCTCAGCTTTTGCACATGGCTTTTGCTGGAAAATTATCATAAAGCCTCTGTTGGGGTTTTGTTAGGTTTCAGATGATCAAATCAGTCTCACACAAATCAAAGATTAGACAAAATGTCAATATTTGCTAATAATTTCTAGAATGCAGACTCTCAAAAATCACAGACAACTGAGAGGCCAACAATTTTTTTTAAATACCTCCCAGATCCTCCTTCCCTTTCTTTCTGAATCAGCATGGGCCCTTAAATCCAGATTGTTAAATATGGTCAATACATGAACTGTGTATTTCAATTATGAAATAATCACTTTCTATCCTCAGAGAGGTGTATATTTACTTTAGAACCATGCCTCCTAGACCTGTATATTGCAGCCATAAGAATTCTAAATCAGAGACAACCTTCTCAGCGCTTCCATAGATAAGGGCTCTCTCAGTGAATACAGGTCTATTGGCCTGGAGGTCTAGTTATCATGTTAAAAGGAGATTAGAAGAGAAGGGTCACCAATTTTTTTCTCCTTTAGAAGTTCTTGCAGATAGTTGGAGAAGAAATAGATCATGGGTCATATATTAGTAGCCTAGAGCTACTGTAACAAATCATCACAAAATAGAAGACTTAAAAAATAGAAATTTATTCTCTCACAGTTTTGGAGGCTAGAAGTCCAAAATCAAGGTATGAGCAGGGCCACAGGCTCTTTGGAGGTTTTAGAGAGTCTATTCTTTGAGCTTTCAGCTCTGGTGACTGAAAACGTTTAACTTTGGCCACTCCACTCTAGTTTCTGTCTCCATGGCCACACATTGCCTCTTCCTCTTTTCTGTCTTTCTGTCTCAAATTTCCTCTTTTGTCTGTCTCAAATTTTCCTCTGCTATTCTCTTACAAGGACACTTGTTATGGGATTTAGGGCTCACCAAGTAATCCAGAATCATCTCCTTTTCTCAAGATTCTTGATACATTTGAAAAGATCCCTTTTCTGACTTACATAGCATTCATACATTCTGAGGATAAGGATTAGGTCAGCATTTGGGAACCACCATTAACCTACTTCAGGTCAGTGCTGGGAATCTCCCGCCCAACCTGAGTCTTCCCAATGCTTGCTCCACCAGCACCCTAAACTTCTGCATAAAAACAATTGTGACTACTTGTTCAATATCTGCCTTAATCCACTAGACTGCAACCTCCCCACAGTTAGGAACCTTGTCTGTCTTGTTCACATCTGTGTTCCCAGAACTCAATATGTATTAGGCATACAAAAAGCGGGCCCTCTCTCCCCAAACTAATAGTACCTATAGCTTTCTTTCCCACTTTGCTGTGTAGAAGTAAGCTAAGTAATTGATAATGAAAGTTCTTCCCATTAATTGTGAACTTGTCATCTCTCAAGCTGTCTCATTAAAAAAGCATTTTATACTGTGAATCTAAATGAAGGCATTTCTCTTCTAATCATTGCTTTACCTAAGGAACTTCAGACCAATCTCATTGTGTAACAGGAGAGTTGACATATAGATGATGCAATTCAACTCTTTTGCTATTGTCCACAGCATGCAAATGTGGCACAAGACACCATATCTACTTTAACAGCTCTGTTCAGTTAGGCTGATAAGATTCCCTTTTACAATAAAAATATTTAATCCTTTAAAGTCTGAACTCCATCTTCCTACATGCTGCGCCTTATACACTGAATTATACAGAAGTGGTACTCAGTGAATAACAAATAACAACCACAATGATGATCGTAATGCATACCGTAATATTGTTACTAGAAATATAATTATGTGAACAGACAATTTACAGAAGAGAAGGGACCTCAGAGCCCTTGTGTTGTCAATCTGGCCTCTCTCTTAATCAGGGATAATAATAATAAAAATACCCCCCCCCATCTGCAGTCAGCTTGTCAACATAGCAATATTTATAGAATTCTGTATATAACAATGGCATCTCCATGCAGATGGATTAAGATCGAGGAGCAGCTGCAGATGGCTGTTCATTAACTGAAAGAAGAAAATGAATCTGAACAAAAGCACTTATGGAACCCCTAATTTATTAGTGCTGTAATAGGGAAGAGGAGCTCTCTGGAATGGTAACTGAGTAAGCATGGTTACAAGAATAATTGTGAAAACAAGACACAGATTCAGTACAACATGCAGGGACATTTTATTGCCTATAAGATATGTAAAATTGCAAGGTCAATAGATATCAAATTCAACATTGAAGACTTCATATATGTTAATTACATTCAACAAAGCACTCACTATCAATCTATAGACAGAAACTAAATTAATGTTCTGTCACAAAACCTGCACAATTCACCCAGAGAGAAGGGTTAAGATTTCTTTTACTTCTCTGTGATTAAATACACATGCACGCGCGCGTGCACACACACACACACACCGATTCTTTCCCCAATATACTTTCTGATTGTGATTCACAGTATCTCCTATCCATTCCAGGATTAGGTAAGGTACCATACATATGTTAAATGCTCATCAAAATGTCAGATATGAGAAGGTGATCCCCAACTGCAGATGTATTTTTTTTCTTTTCATGTTTTCTCTGGTTTCTATTTCTCCGAAAGAGCCATAAGTATATCAGACTCTGGGCTATGACATTAGCCAGGATCCATACAGTGATTTCCAAAGTGGAAGCTTCATTAAAACAAAATGAAACAAAAGTATTCAATAGCTGGTGAATGAATAAGTACATTGATAGTTTCTCCATGCAACATTATATTATTAAACGATAAAAGGAAAAGGGCCTTCCTAGTGGTCTAGGGGTTAAGTCTCAGAGTTATCACCTTGATGGACTGTTGTTCGATCCCCAGCCAGAGAGCTAACCCACATATGGTGCAGCAGACCTCTTCTGTCTCTCCTGCTGCTCCCCTTAGCAGTGTATTTCAGTAGATCTTCCTGTTCTGCTCCCCACTCTGTCCCTGGCACATCAGGCCTACACCCCAGTTCTTCTGCAAAAAATAATAATAATAATAATAATAATAATAAAATAAAATTTAACTTTAAAAAAAAACAATAAAAGGAAAAGGCTACTGATGTAACATGTAGCAACATGGATGAATCTAAAAATCATGATACTAGTGAAGACAGGCCCAAAGAGTGTATGACATAAATTCATAGATGAAATTCTAGGAAAGAAAAGTCTAATCTGTAGTGATTGAAAACAGAACAGTAGTTGCTTGGGGCTAGAAAAGGACCTTCTCTGGAAGGAGATGATGAAGTATTTCTCTACTTCAATTAATATGATGTCTCCATTTGTTAAAACTCATTGAACTATTCAATTAAGTTTACTTACTACATGTAAATTGTAACTCAATAAGTTGGTTTTTAAAACTTACTTGCTCAACTATGTTTGAGAAAAATTATATTTTATGTTTTCTTCTCAAGAATTCAAAGTTAACCAATTAAAAACTCTTAGTTTATTGAGAAGATTAAAGATCATTAAAAGATCTGGGTAATCCTTTGGTACAGAATGCTAATTAATTGTTGGTATGCACATTCCCTGAGTTATTTACTCCTAATCCCTCCCATTTAAAAATTAGATACTATTAACAGCAATGAATTATTAATTTAATGGCTATGGATGAGTTGCTTAAATTTTTGTGCCTTGATTTTCTCCCCTGAAAAAAATGGGATATTAGTTCCTATTTCATAGGAGTAGTGAGGGTGAAATAAGTTTTTGTTTGTAATGCACTTAGAACAGTTCCTAAGAAAAAGGTAAGGGCTCGGTTATTCTTGAAACACATTTTGGGGAATGGGAAGCCTTCCTTTGTTCATCTACTTAAGCACAAAGAGAGTCAGTATGAATATTATCATTTTATACATCCCTGAAAAAAAGAGAAAATTGAGTTACACTTCTATTTTTTTTAAAGATTTATTTATTTATGCATACTAGAACTGGGGTACAGGCCAGAGGCGTGGGAGAGTGCGAGGATTCACCAGAGACAGAGTGGGGAACAGAACAGGCAGACTGCCTGAAAGCACTGCTGAGGGGAGCAGTGGGCGAGACAGGAGAGATCTGCAGCGCCATGTGGGAATCTCCCTGGCCGGCCGGGAATCAAACTGGTGCTGCAGAGGCTGCAGACAACTTCACAGAGCTGTGTTCAACCCGCTGTGCCACCAGGAAGGCCCGAGTTATACTTCTTAAGGAAGACGATGCTCAAAAGACCTTTATGTGAAGCAATGCACAATAATGCTTTAGAGGGAATGAAACTTAAGTTGATGCCCCAACTCTGAGGTTAGCTGGCTATAAACTGGGAAGTCATATGCTGTCTCTAGATCACAGTTTCCCTTCATTTAAAATAAAGTGATTGTTAGAGATAGAAAACAGGTTAGGGATTGCCATTACAGGGGCTGGGATATAGGGGAATATGGCAAGTATTGGTTCAATGGGTACTGGGTATTTTGCAGAGAGTGATGAAAATGGTCTAGGATTAGATAGTGGTGACGTTTTTGCAACATTGTGAAGATAATAAAAGCTGTTTAAAAGTATACTTTAAAATTATAAAATGGTGAATTTTATGACATGTAAATTTTACCACAATAAAAAATGTACAGTGGTTGTACTAGATGATATTCAAGATCTTTCAGATCTTTCATAGTTTTTTTTTTTGTTCTTTCATTCATTCCTTCAGTAATTTTCTGTTAACTTTTTTTTTAAAGATTTATTTATTTACGCATACAAGAGCTGGGGTACAGGCCAGAGGTGTAGGGGGTGAGAGGATTCACCAGAGACAGAGTGGGGAACAGAACAGGCAGATAGACCAAAGTACACTGTTACAGGGAGCAGCGGGGGAGACAGGAGAGGTCTGCTGCACCATGTGGGTTGCTCCCTGGCTGGCCAGGGATTGAACTTGTGCTGCAGAGGCTGTGGACAGCTTCATAGGTGTGTCTTAACCCCTTGCGCCACCAGCGAGGCCCCCAATTCTCTGTTAACTTTCTATTTGAAAACAGGCAATGTGTTCTACGATGAGAAAACAATAATGAACAAAAAAAAGATATAGATCCTAACCTCATGAAATTTCTATCTTTGGCACTTTCTTTCCTAACAATGATCTTAGTTTATGGTATTATGCTTGCTTGCTTTAAGTCAATGGACAATGTGAGAGGTTGGAAAGCATGGTAAAGGTTTAATGCTATTGCTTGAGTTGTTTGAATAAGGGAAGGGACTAACATTTATTCAGCCCCAGGTAGCTATGGCTGCTTATCTTATTGAATTCTCACCAGATTAATGTAAAATAGAGGTTATCATATACATTTTACAGATAAACTAAGACTTTAGTAAGTCAGGTAAATCTTGCTAGATTATATATTTTATAAGCAGTATCACAAGGAGTTGAAATTTGTGTAATGCTACATTTGTTCCCATAATCTAATATTCATAAATCTAGCATTGTTTGTATAAAACATAGAGCACATGTGACATTTAGATTTACAATGTTTCCTCTGAAGTTTGGCCTCGCTGTGACAGATGCCAGCAGAGTTAACAAGGTGAAGAAAACTCATTAAAGGTCAAAGAGGGAGCAATGCCTAGAGAATTATATTTTGTGTAATTTACATATTCAAATTAGTTGTTAGTATTCAAAACTATTGTTTAGGATCTTTTTTTTTTCATCCAAGGGAGGCCATTGTTATAAAATTTCTTATGCAGCTCCTAAAATACTCTATTAAGATTAATTTTATGGTCATCATAGTTTCTAACAAGATATTGAACACACTATTAAAAAATGACTCTTACAAGGCATTTTCCAGTCATTTACTGTTTGCTTATATACTTCAAGTAACTACTGAATTGCAACTGGCAAGGAAATTAAAGATAGATTGGATAGTAAAAGATACTGAAGGAAGACAAACATGGACCATTTACTTTGGTTAGTAATTCACTGACACAAAGATTTTGCTACATTTAAGTTATGTTATTAACTGGAATGCTTGTGGACTGAAATATTTGCTTTAATCAGCACATCAGTTGATAAAAAGCTTGGATTAACCCTTCACAATACAATCATTTTTTAATTAGCTGGAAAGGAAATTTTCTAACTGAAATATGAACCCTTCTATTTTTCTAGTTCTTATATCTTATTTTCTTTGTTTTTACTTATTTGTCTACAAATGCTATTATGTGAAAAAAAAAGTGGTGCTAGAAAGCACATTGTTTCTGACTTTAAAAGAGATGCTTTATACGTTTTAGTATGAAATAAAATATTTTTTAGGTCTGTTGAGAGATTATTATGAAGTTAAGAAAGTGGCCTTCTAATCTGTTTGCTAAGAAATTTTCATGAATATGTACTTTTATCTAATGCCCTATTCTGCATGTATTGATATACTCATTGTGTATATATTTTGTTACTATTGTATATTGCATTAATATACTTTTGGAGATCAAACCATCCTCGTAGTCCTGTTGTAATATTGACTCTTCCTCTTTCCTTCAGTTTCACTTGTCAATTTCTGTAATATACACAATCAACATTCTGGTCCTCTTTGAACTTTCAATTCTTTGGCTATTTTTACCTTTCCACATCATATATGTTTCTTCTTCTTGGAACAGTAAGACTGGGCTGGTTGCTCTCCAAGACACCAACTTTGTTAAATTATTGCCTATTACCCTTAGCTTAAACAACACTTTTAAGGGGAAATTCTATCTTTATGTTTTCCACCCCCTCCAATCCTCACCATGGCACTCTTTACTTGTTCTTTGAGAAATTTATATTAAGTTGTAATTATCTGTTTAATTTCCTTTTTTCCTAAATATACTCCATAGCAGAAAATACTGAAATTTCCCTATACCCACCGAGAGCCTGGAACACTGTAAGAATTCAATAAATGCTAAAAGAAAGAATGAATAGGGGCCTCCCCTGGTGGCGCAGTGGTTGAGCGCTGAGCTGCGATGCTGCCCGCAGCCTCTGCAGTGCCAGTTTGATCCCCAGCCACCAGCGAGGGTCCCACATGGCGCGCAGACCTCTCCTGCCACACCCGCTGCTCCCCTCAGCAGTGTATTTCGTTGGTCTGCCTGTTCTGTTCCCCGCTCTGGCTCTGGTGAATTCTCTCACCCTCCCTGGCTTCTGACTGTACCCAGTACTTGTATAAATAAATAAATAAATCTTTTTTTTTAAAAAAAAAAAATAATAATGAATAGGAAAAGCTTGCATTTCTTTAAATTTCCTTCAGATTACCTGCTTTCATTCAAATTAGGATATATATATATATATATATATATATATATATATATATATATATATATATATATACATGAAAGGAAATTCTATTTTTTGAGCCTACAGGCCACCATGAGAAAGAAAACATTGATGGAAAATGGAGAAAAGGTACTTCCATGAAACATTTCCTTCCTACTAATGAAAACAAGCTTTGGGGTTTTTTTTTTTTCTTTTTCTTTTTAATGTCAACCATGTGAGGAATTGCAAGATGTTAGTTCATGTTTAAGATCTTGGAAAATATAATTTTGTATTATAATCTTAGCAGTTGTATAGATATTACAATTTGAATATTCTGATATTAAAATGCCAGCAGCTCTGAGATTGTCACAACAACAGACAACAGACAAGAGGACAAAGTGGTGGAAGACAAAGGAAGAGAACAGTTACTTCTCAGACAACCCTAGTGAGCATAAAAGTCAAAGGTATTAAAAGTACACAAAAGATGGAATAGAGATAAGCCTGATATTTGACCTTTCCTAGATAAATAGAATTATATGTCAGAAGCAATATCATGTTCCCAATTAGATTTCCTTTTCCTTTTAATAGTATTATCAATGTCCCAGTCTTGGTTTATATACTCATCAGTTTCTGCCTGTTTCTTTGCTTTTTGTCTCTTTCTATTTCCATTTATCTTCTTGTTGGGAATTCCCTTATAAATGTCTCTTTCCACCCCACCTCATTCAAGCACATCTTTTTGTCTCCCCGGTAAGTTCCAACAGGCTTGGAAGTGTGTCCATGACATAATAGGAGATATATCAAGCTTTGTGCAGTGAATTATTGCATTGCTTCAATTTCAGACTTCTTTTTGTCAAGAAGGCATGAGAGTGAAAGTTGTCACATTCCTGCAGTCAAGTCTTTCTTATCACATTTGGATTATGTGTCTGTCTCTATTCCTCCCACTCTTACCTTTCCCTGGTTACAAATATCCTGACCAAATGTCTTCGTTACTCTTCACCTTTAGCACAGAACTCAAATTTCCCCATCTTTTTTACATTCATCTCTGCCTCAGAAATTGCCTTTACCCCATTGCCTTTTTTTTGAAAGATTTATTTATTTATGCATACAAGAACTGGGGTACGGGCCATAGGTGTGGGGGGTGAGAGGATTCACCAGAGACAAAGTAGGGAACAGAACAGGCAGACTGACTGAAATACACTGCTGAGGGGAGCAGCGGGCAAGCCAGGAGAGTTCTGCTGTGTCATGTGGGTCACCTCCCTGGCAGGGGATCGAACTCATGTGGTAGTGGGTGCAGATTGTTTTGTCTTAACCCCTTGTGCCAACAGGGAGCCCCACCCCCACCCCATGGATTTTGTAAACAACAATTTTTTTCAGGAATCAGGAAGGTCATATGTAGACATAAAATAAAATAAATAAGTTAATAAGGAAAGAGGGTAGGACCCACTCACTTTCTGTGTGTGCATGCTTATTCAGAGTTAACCTTCTTTTCCTGACCTCTGCTCTTAGGGCTGCTCTCAGACCTTGACCTACACTTGACCTTGATCTTGTTTTTTCCTTGAGTTACCACCATGGTCTGTAGTAGCCACACCTGCTTGGGGCCAAAAAGATCTGTTGTCATTATTCTAACTCCTTCCCACTGAAGAATTCACAATATTCACCTGCTTAACACAATGTCTCTCAAATTATGTTTCTCTCTCACTGGTGCTCAGGTATTGTTCCACCACAAACTATAAATAATGAGAATGTATTTCTATTACACAGAAAAATTAAGTAAATTAATTAATTTCCTTATTTGAATCCCTTCTGTTACTCATTGCACACAACAAAAGCCTAAATATTCAAGAGTAATAAGTAAATATTCATTGATTTGATTTGATCAATGTATTTTGGGATTTATTGAAATTAACAGACTTTCTTGAAAACTGAAGAGTTTTGGAATTTTCATGATACTACTGTAGTCTTATTAATTTGGGGATATGATATAATAAAAATATAAAGCATGAAATAGCTATCTACTATATAAATCTACTTTATGTGTCTAATATATATATACTTATCTATGGATGGTAATGAATGTATATAAAATATAAATACATGCATACATACATACACACATTCACACACTACACACACACACACATTACTCATGGTGTGATGCTTTCTGCTAGTGACATTTATAACTCTAATATATTCTATTTTTTTAAATGGAAGCAATAATATTCTCTACATCTCCCTAATATTTTCTCCCTTTACCTATTTTTGCTTTTTAGTTTTTGAAATATAAAGCCTGTATGGTTTTGATTAAAATAAAAAGTCTCTTTCTGTTAATAATTATAATTAATTTCAGAGAAGGCTAAGATTAGAGTTCCTTTGGAAATATGCCTAGGAGACCCCTGGAGTGTCTGGTAACACTTAAACCTTCACTAAATACCCTATTATAAATTTATCAAATAACATATATGTTTATATCAAGCTTTACAATAAGTCACTCTCATGCTTTAGGCAGACATATGGGTTGTTTAATAACATTGGCATGTCTTCTGTCTCCAGAGCAGTTTCCTGCCATGCATCCACACACTATAAAGATATTATAGATGCATTTTGTGAGCAAGGAATGAATTTTGGAATGACAACCTGGCTATGCTCCATGATTTAAAAAGGAATGATAAGGCTTTTTCAAAAAACTCTGGCTTAAAATATAATTCTAAAATACTGATTTACAAAGATTCCTGAACTTGTTTAGGTTATTGGAAATTTAGTAGCCCTAGTAATTTATGCTATTAATCTAGGTGATACTCAGTATTCTATTTGCTGTTTTTCCAAACCAGAAATCCGAGCACTATGTTTATAATAACTATTTTCCTTAATCCCCAGCTGAACTGATAAAGGTGATTTTCTGAAATCAGGAGGAAAGAGCATTCCAAGTAATCACTGATGGTAGCAATTGCTGGACAGACTTTAGATATCTAAAAATAGGACATTCTTACTTCCTCAAAAAGAATCTGATGTCAGAAGTGTCAGGAAATGCAACCTAACCAGAGTGAGAACACCCCATGGGGTTATATAACTCACTGGAGTCATTTTCAGGTTCTGCATGTAAATTGTATAAATCTCCCAACAATATAATCCTCAGGATATGGGGATGATTGGCAGGCTGCAAAGCCTTTTCTTTAGACTCAAATAGTTCTTTGATACAAACAATATTTTTCATTTCAAAGGTAATTGTTGGTAGCCAATAGGCACTGATAGTCCCATGTGGGTAGCACAATAAGTACATTGCCTTTCAAAAAAACAGTATTGCTTTTCATGTGATAGAGACCATTTGTGCAATTGAAAACCCATTCAGAAAGCACACTGATAGACAGACCCTTTAAAATTCCAAGATGTAAATGTATTGAAGTGCACTATCAGACAGGCTCCCACACAAAAGCTCCTTGAAAAATAATTTAATACATATATATATATTCAACCATCACTTTATTTACGTTTTTAGCCATAATTCTTTTTCCCTTATTTTCCATTAGACTTAGCAGAAAACTCTCATCTGTATCTCAGCTGAAACAAAACAACACACAGCGCCACATTTCACCTTTTATCATTGTCTCAATTACTATTTCACACTTTTCCATTTTTGTTTCTTGCCAGAAATTTGTAAAAAACCTACAGGACAAAAGGATGATAAACAATTATATAACCTGGTCCCAAACAATGTTCAGGAAAGTAGAATTTCCAAGTAAATTCTGCAGTTTCTCTTTATCTCCCAGCACATTTTTATTTTATTCCCAATAGCATTTTTTTCTTTTCATTTTATTTATACTAAAACTTTTCAGAGAGAAAGTCAGTAAGAGAGATCTTTAAACTGTTTAATGTTTGTGCTTATTGACAGAACTGAAGAAAACTTAATAAGAGTGTAACAAATTGAACTATTAAAAAACATAAAAGCAAGAATAAAGGATTCTGCATTACCATTCATCAAGAGATTAACCATAATCCTATTAAGAAATCAAAGTACAGTTCTAAAGGAATTCCACACTCAAAATTCTTGAGTGATCAGTTGTCTGAAAGAAAATCAATTCTTACATCACATCAAGAACAATCTTTTTATGAATCTCTCCATAATTACTGATGGTAGGCAATTAAAATAATAGAAGCGCAATGGCAATCTTGAGCCATTATTTAATCAATGCATTTAAAATAAAAAAATGAAAAGCTTATTTAACTGGTCTTGATACCTGGGAAGAATTAGGTCACAATATAAAGCTTATGTTGGAATCAAGAGATCCACTTCATTTTGTTCTCTGCATTGAGTCACTATGTGACTTTAATTAGTTGCTTAATCTGTTTCATTTTTAACTTGTGTGAAATTTTATCTTGGTTCATTTAAACCACTAAATAAGCAGAGATGCCAGAAGGTTGCAAGCATCATTTTCTTAAAAATACCAAAAGTTTTTGAGAAACACAGACTCATGCACTAAAATTAAAAATATATATTTCAGAGTTAATCCTTTTACTTATCTACATGCTAGGGAGGCTCCTTGCTCTCTGATAAAAAAAATAGACATTTCAAATGCTATTTTTCTTAACAAATGTCTTGAAACCTTTTCAGTTTTCTCAGCTTGATTTTTAGCTAATCTAGGGTCTTGAGGGCTATATTGGCAGTATCAAAGTTCTCATCATCTTCAAATAGTCTTTCAGATACATACTTGGCTAATCTCCAGAATATTTGTTAATGACAATGCTTTAATAGTGACTTATCACCTTGCAGTTTATAATGAATACAACCTTGCACTTCACAAAAATATTCTTGGTTATTAAATGATTTCACTTTAGGGACAATGGTACATTTACTATGACTTCAGTCTTTCTGAGCAAGGAAATCAGTGGACTTTGCCATCCAGAGATGAAAAATTTCTGGAATTTTGCCACTTAAATCAACCATGTGAGTCCACATTGTAATCATCTTCACTGGATATAATATCACACATTGGTATATGACAGGGTGTGCCAGTGCTCACAGTCAAGATATCTAAAATTAAAAAAGTAAAACAGGTGTTGAGACAATAAGGAAGACTGAGGATTCTGTCAAGCTGGAGATTCAATTCTGATTGTCAGGAGGCAAATCAAGCCTAAGAGCAAATTCTGCAAAATGTTTAAGAAAAGCATGAAATTGGTACTTTATGTAAATATCCCATTTTTGAAAAATAATAGTCAATTAAACTATTTTGAAAACTCTGGCAGAAAACTCTGTGCTATGACATGATAATTGTGCTTCTGAAAGTCTCATATTATCAAAAAATTCATTATAAAAACTGTTGCTTCAGTGGAAAAGTAGAGATTAAAAGCTTGGGAATGATCTGTCTCTCCAAAAGGGTAAAATAGGCTTTTCCCAGGGTGGACAATATCTAATATTTGTTATCTTGATATATAGAACTAAATTCAGTCCCTTAGTCCCTATAAACCTCAAGAAGCCGTTAACCAATACTTAAAGAATGAAGATTATTTTGAGAAGAGAGCCCTGGAGGCTAAAAAGAAACATTGGTCCTTCCTTAAAACCTTTGCTCCAGCCCTAACCAGGAGGAGATGCTGCTTCTTGTAATGACCCAGAAGCATGTAGTTTGGGGTTTATCATCCAGGTGTAGGTGAACATGCCTTCTCTATCTGAGAAACTCACCTTTCTCGCTCTCAGTAAAGATGAAGTCACCCCTTCCTCTTAATGTGAAGTCCCTTCTCCTCTCCTTAATGCCCCAGGTCCTTTGTTTATCCCATTTACCTTAGAATTTACCACCCTATAAACTCTTCATATTTATGTTACTAAAAATTGGCTTTTTCTCTTACTGATGTTAGTTTGTTCGTATAACTTCAGAAGAACCCAGAGGGGTGGGGCAATGATTCTCTTGTGCCCTGATAGGATTTTCAGTCTCTATCCTCTAGTATTTCACAATAATGGTGATTGTTATCATTATATAAGTATAGAGCTATAGTAGTGAAACATCATGGAGTGTTGACTTCATGTAGACTTTTGCTCAAGAGCAACGTCTATCACCATTTACTATTTACTATCGCTGATACACCATTTCTCACACCTCTACCATTTTCATCATCACTGTTAACATAAACAAATTCATAAAGTCATTCAAACAAGGGATGGGCTATAAATACAACCAATTGTACATTGGTTATATCTCCTTTTCATCTCATTAGACCTGTAATATATATACTGTATTCAGATATCCACCAAAAAGGCTGTCTTTTTATTTTCTTTTATTTTTTTAAAGATTTGTTTATTCGTGCACACAAGAACTGGGGTACAGGCCAGATGCGCGGGAGGGTGGGAGGATTCACCAGAGACAGAGTGGGGAACAGAACAGGCAGACTGACTGAAATACAATGCTGAGGGGAGCAGTGGGTGAGACAGGAGAGGTCTGTGGTGCCAAGTGGGATTCTCGCCAGCTGCTGGGATCGAACCCGTGCTGCAGAGGCTGTGGACAGTTTCACAGCGCTGTGCTGAATGGCCTGAGCCAACAGGGGAGGCTCTGGTCTTTTTTTAATTTTCTACAATTATTTTCATCTCATCTAAGATACCCATTCCTGCTAATAGCTGAAAATAAAATACTTCAAAACTTGTTGATTGCAGTATCTTAGGCTCTTCCAGTTTAAAATTGTTTCTTCCGGTTTAAATAGTCTTATTTCAGAAATCAGGGGTAATTCAGTTCCTATCCATCCTGCTTATCCCTCATGTTCCCCAAGGTGACTTATGGTTTCGATGGTAGTAGAATAGATGCCCTGCACTCACACTCTTTTCATGATCTACATTGACCACTAGTGGGCATCTGGCTGAGCGCCCACTTGTGACATCACTTAGTGAAGTTCATGTTCTGTTCCTTTAGCAGGGAAAAGTTTGTTGATGTTCCACCAAGGAGTTAACTGTTGCTTCCTACTGATAAGGTCCTACTTTTCCATCTGTTATTATTATTTCCACCATCATCATCATTATAAAATACAAGTATTATAAAAATTACCATTTATACAATTTAATGTATGCAAATTAGTGACATATTCATGGTTGTGCAATCATGTGCAGTAGTAGGTTCTGCTACTCTCAGAACCTTTTGTCACCCCAAGTGGAAGCCATACACAATAAGTAGTTTTACCCCATTCCTTCTCCCCCCGCCCCCCAGCCCCTGACATCCACCAATATGGTTTTTTGTCACCATGAATTAGTCCATTCTGGATATTTCATCTGAACACAGTAACACACTATGTGCCTTTGTGTCTGGCTAATTTCACTTGACAAAATGTTTTCAAAATTTGTCACCTTGCAGGGTGGCAGCGTCGGAAGAAGCACAGGGTGAGAGAGATTACTCAGGTCCATATAGAGCAATGAGAATCCTAAAGGGGCTACACCAGGAAATAATGTGCAACACCCATTCAAATGCAGTCTCGTAGTTATTGGAATCAGATACATAAGTGGGGCAAGTACGTAGGGAGTGTACATGTGTGGGGGATGGTATTGGGGATGTAAGCTAGGGTGGAATGATGGGGCTAGGAGTGGAATCCCTGGGGTAGGGGGGTCCATTGTTCCTGCTAGTCAAAGCATATTATCTCTATTCTAATATATGCCTGGTGTTTTCAGCAGATACTTGCTTCCCAGTAGGTTCCTTAAACCAGCACTTGAGCTTGGTGAGAGGCCCCCTGCATGGCCCTATACCTAGCTGATAAGAAGGAGCTCTGGGCACCAAGACAATATCCCCAAGAATAAGGAGGGCTGGGGATCCCACAAAAGTTCATCCATGTTGTTGCATATATCAGTATTTCCTTTCTTTTTATGGCTGAATAATATTCCATTTTATAGTTGTATTACTGTGTATCACTTTATATCATTCGTCCACTAATGGAAATTTGGCTCCTTGCCTTTTGGCTATTTTGAACAGAGGTACATAAAAAATTGTGAGCAAGTCTTTATTTGAAGACTTATTTTTAATTCTTTTGGGTCTATTCCTAGGAATGGAATTGCTGAGTCATGTGTAATTATGTATTTACTGACTTCTACGTTTGCTATCATGCAAATGCTCTCATATTCAGCCACTTCTTCCAGCTCAGTCCTAGTTAATGATGTTCACTCCATAGTTTCCTTTTTGAGTAGACTTGACCTTTCATTATAGATGCTCCATGGCAGGTCTGCCCACTTGCTGGGCTAGATGGCCAGTTCTGAGAAGCACTCAGAAATTTTTGAATCTCTTGTGCACTGCATGTTGGTATGTGAAGCCAGCAGGACATTCTGAGGCTCATCTTTCACTTTTCTCCTTCTATGTCATTTTGCTACAACTGAGTCTTGTTGGATGGGCAATTGAAATATCTACTTAAATATTCTCATACACTGTCTCCATTTTGCTAGGGATTCTAACATATACTTATTTCTTCTTGTCTTCCAACTTCCCACCCATCACTTTTACAAAATCAACACTCCATGATGGTTTGATATTATAGTTCTGTATTTCTACAGTTCTATACTATAGTGATAACAACCACTATTACTGTGAAATGCTAGAGGTTAGAGACTGAAACTCCTTTCAGAGCACAGGAGAATCATTTCCCCACTCCTCTGGGTTCTTCTGAAGTTATATGAACACATTCATATCAGTTTACCAGTAGAAAAAGCAAAAAATTTAATAATGTAAATATGAAGAATCTATATGGTGGTAAATTCTAACCTGTCTTTCTACTCTTCTTCCTGGTAGGTTGTTTCAACCCTGAAGAGTATAGGGCACTTCCCTTCAAATTTGATATCCTTCCTTCTCCATCTTTTTTTCTCCTACCATAAACAAAAACACTTCTAATTCCCCCCTGGCAAGGACTTATTCATATCTTATTCTTCACAAGTATTATTATTTGACTTTCATTCTTGGAATCATTATGGCAGAGGGCTACAGGGCACTATGACTTACGAAGAAAGGAAAACATGTTTAATATTTCAATGTTAAATTATCTTTTTTCCTGTTTAGTTCCATTTATGTAATGCAAATATATTCCATAATTAATTGGTTGTTCAACATTCACTTTTGCTTTAGGAGTTCCTACACTGTAAGAAAAATCATATGCATTTTTAACATTTCTGGAAAAATTACTATCTTTGAGAAAATTTCCACCAGGTCCACATGTCTCATATTCATGTTCTCCAAGTTTATTCTTCCATGGCTTTATTCTCAATAACTTCTTCACTGTGTGGTCAGTAACTTTTTATTGTAACCATCCTTCTGATTCCTTTGAAACTTCAGCCCCCAAAGCTGTTCTTTAACTCCTGTCTTGTCCAAGGTTTGCCACTGCAAACCTATCCTGCAATAACTATCTTGGCCTGAATCCCAAAATCTCTTTTATTACTTTGTTTGGAAGGTAGATGGAACATCACCCATAAAAGGGTTGTGTCAAGGGAGGAGGGAACTTCAAGAAGGAAGATATTGTTAACAATGTCAAAAGTTGAAGAGTTCAGTTAAAATTAGGTAAGAAATCTATCTTAGTGACCTTAATGAGAGAAATTTCAGCAGAGCAGTAGAGTTAGAATTCCTAGATAAATAATTGATACTTCCAAAATATTTGTATTTTGCCCTCTCTTTCACTGTGACACTCAGCAGTTGTAATTTATTTTTTAAATAATGGTTTGATGTTGGTTTTTCTCAAAGACTGTTAAGTTCTCTGAGTACAAAGACTTTGTCTTTAATTACTTCTGTATCCTATATCTCAGGACAGAACATACTTCCTGGCACACAGAAAATGCTGAATATACTCAAAGAGAAAAAGGAAGAGACTTGGTGGGTAAATTAGATAAAAGGGGGGGTTCCTTATATGGTGAAGGGTAGAATTGGATTTTTAGTGGGGAACTTAATGTAGCGTATTGATTTATAATGTTTCACACCTGAAATAAACTGTGTTAGAATGCAATGCTACTTCAATAATAATAATCTTGAAAAACAGAAAATGCTGAATATGTAACTGTGGAATGAATGCAACTCGGTGAAAAATTTAAAAACACACAACTTTTTACATATTGATGGTGCAGGTAGAAATTCTAGGAGATGCTTGTTTTAACCTATCAGTAACAAACAGCATAAACCCAGACATGACATTGAATTCCTCTGATTTCCAGTTTTCTCTTCTCATAAGGTGATTGAACTTCCTGAAGACCATCCATCATTGCTACCATTTTTTTAAAAGAAAATTTAATCTTTTTTCCATATAAGTGAAAAGTTTCACTTTCTTCATAGCCCACATTTTACTCTACAATTCCTGGCAATGTATTGCCCAAGATTTAGCTTACTAGAATGAAGATTTTAGTAAAAAACATATTTACCTGAACGTTTGTCTTATTATCTGGTTCAGGAATTCTAACTTCTTTCACCTCTTTCTCAATCTTAGGTCCCCCACCCTTCTTTGTTTTTTACTTTGTTTCTGCCTCCCCTCCCCCTACCTTCATCCCAAGTGGAAAACAAAAAAAGAAAATAGCAGCAAGGTAAATACTTTAGTTAGCAGTATGACTCTCATGATGCTCTTTTTCCAATAGTGAAGATTTTCCTCTGGGAACTACACTACCATTTTTTTATTTCCAAACTAAATTCATATTATACTTTATTAAGAGCTTATTTGCACTAAATGGCTCTTTGTTGAACCTCTATTTGGATTTGCCTGTGTATGTGTGAGACTGGATTTATGCCACAGTTTCCTAAAAGACTGAGCCCGCTTTTCATTTGAGCCCTTTAAACAACATCTAAACTAAGCACAGCAATAAAATTCAAGAAACAGAATTGTGCTCCAGATATAGTTTTATTTCAGAGAAAATTACCTTATAATGGTTAAGGATAGAGATGCAAATCCTTCTAGATTATATCAAAGCATTCTGTATGTCATCTCCATGGTTTCTTAACTACTAAAGGAATCTAATATCCAATAGAATCCAATTTCCAGAAGTTTTAAATAGAACAAATTAATATGCAATCCAGTATTCTAGTCTCCAATATTACAACATAGATGAAAACATGTTCTGAGAGGACTCAAATGGAAGGTTCCAATTCCTATTCGAAAATTAGCCAACTAGGAAAAAAGAGTGGCTTAACGAAAAAGAAAGTTTGAGTTACTATTAATTATGTGAATAAAATTAAAGATGTTTAAGTTTAAATTATTTTTGTACATTCAGTCTGTTTTTCTTTGACAGGCGATATGAGAGATCTGGAGAAGATAAGGAAAGAGTTTTTTTAAGGGTAGACGTAGTTAGTTTCCCCTAGTAGTCCCATAACTCTTAATTCTTTCAAGTTTTTCTTCTGGGTAGCATTATTTTCCATTGTAAAAATGATCTAAGTTCTTGCCAATAAAAAGCACCTATATTTTATAGTCTATTGAATCAAGACTGATATATGGTAAGTAATTTACAGAGAGATGCACTGAGGTCAGTCCCCAAAAGGGATGCTATCATTTCATGTAAAAGCAACTCAAGAGTAAAATGAACTCCAAGAATTGTTATTCTTTCATTGGCCAACTCCTGTCATTCTATAGTCAGGACCTAAAGTTGATGGGCTGAGAAATGGGAGGTTGCTATTGTAGCTATGTTTCTAAGTCTAGGGAGTTACTTCTGTTATATTTTAAATAGTTAGAGGATGTTGCAACATTAAAACTTTTTCTTTGGCATTTTTGCCTGCATCAAAGAATTTGAGATACAAATTTTATTGATATAAAAGTACCACCAGAGGGAATTTTTCCACCAGACTTTATTCATGATATATTGAGAATTCTTCTATTTTTCTAAAATACAGTGATAGATGCATTTTGGCAAACTGAAAATTGAATATAAAATGTTATGATGAATTATAAATACAGATATATTTCATTCTCTCGTCTCAATACTTTGCATTAAATATGAGTGTTGTATTTCTTTCAAATGACTAAGTTAATTTAATCTGGAAAAATAATGAAATGATCATTTCAGAGAGGGAATTTGGAAAACTTTATACTCATTTCCTTTTTATTTTTACTTACATATATATATATATATATATATATATATATGCCTCTCTTGAAGAGCCAAGAAAATGCTTTATATATTTTATGAACTCCATCAAGTGGAAAAGAACTTAAAGCAAATATTGACATAAAGTAGTGACTTACCATACTACCTAGAGGGGAGAAATTTAAATAAACTTCTTTAAGAATGGATCAACAAAACCCGATGGTAAGTGAAGGTCTGCATTGCTTTTTGAGAAAACTTGAACTCTAGAGTAGACTTTAAAAATTTTAATAAGACTGAAATGGAGAGTGGGGTGAGAAATAGTTTACAAATCATTCATGGTTATTGAAAGTGGGGTGTGTGTGTGTGTGTATTTGCAGATGAAAGGAAAACAGGATCAGGAGAAACTAAAGTGGCCATCGATTAAAACTTAATTTCAATAAGTCAGTTAATAAAGTCATAAAATAAAATGATTTCAATGAAATACAGTAGCACAGATGTAATAGGACTGCAAACATGACTTCAGTACACGCTATTCAGAAGTGTCAGAAAATCAGTTTTGTTTTCTGAAGCAACTATATGTAGATGTGTAAATTTTCTCCAGGTGGGAGGGTTTGTGTGTCCTAGGAAGAGTTCATAAAATTGCTTTTTCTAGTAAGAGTCGCCAAGGTTTCACATTTCCTTACAGAGAAAAGAATAGTCTATCAGCCTATTGAATCATCAATCATAATTGTGACTGAAAAGCAATTCATTGTCATGTGCTCTTCAACCAGTTTTCTCATACAAATCTCTTCATTTATACAAACACAGACAATAAATAATTAACGGGACATTTAAAAAAATCATTAAGTCAAATCCATTCAGCTTTTAATAATTTTAAGCAACATTCCAAGAAATCTTTGAAAAGTGATTCAGGATTGAATAAAACTAAAATGTAGATGGAGGAGATAATATTGTTAAAATAAATAAGATTAAGCTAAGATTTAGAGTAGAATTAAAAACTGATACTATAGGGAAGAAACCACAGATTTGGTTCTGAGGTTTCTAATTAATAATACCAAAGTAAAAATAGGACCAATTCTATAATAATTCAAAATGTCTACTCCTGTTCCAGGAATATACATAGTGTTAGACCAGGAAATAGTTTCTTCTAAGGCTTAATAAAGTGCATTCTGTGAAATGTAATGATCACAGTCTTCAACAACTTCAGAGGCTGTAATTCCAACTCTGAGAGCAATTTGGAGGTCATGATGGCACGAATCTGGAAATGTGTTTACACTGATGGTGGGAAGGATGTTGAATTTACAGGAGTGCAGGTCATTAAAATATAATAATAGACTGATAGATTTAACAGCTTAATAGAAATGTCACAAACACCTATGTAACAAACTCAATTAATCATGTCTTTATTTTACTCTATTTTCTTTATATTATTTTAAAATTAACTGAAAAGTTAAGCTCTCCCCCAATGACCAACTCCTCCCAAATATCAGTAGCTACCCTTTATCCCGAAGTAACCTGTTATGATTTTTTTAAGATTTATTTTTGTTTATTTATGCATACAAGACATGGAGTACAGGCCAGAGGTGCAGCTAAGGGGAGCTACAGGAGAGACAGGAGAGGTCTGCTGCCCCATGTGGGCTAGCTCCTTGGTGGGGATCAAACTGAAGCCACAGTGGCTGACAATAGCTTGATAGCCCTGAGAGACTTTAACCCCTGCACCACCAGGGATGTCCTCTTGTTATGATTTGGCATTTGTTATTCACCTGTATTTAAAATATTTTACTTGTTAATTGAATTTTAAATACATGTTTTAAAAGTGTATGAATGGTAAGTATACAACTTCATTAATTTTCATGAAAAGGCTCATGAAAACACTATTCAGACTAGAAAATGAAATTTTATTATTTCCCCAGGAGTCACTTACCCATACTTAACTCCTGACTCATTTTATCCAATGGTTAAAAACTATCACTATTCATTCTCCTCTAGTATGAACATAGGAGAATCTTTCAAGTTGGTTCTGTGTATTTTTAATATGTTCTCTTCATTTTTTTAATACTTCTTTACTTCTTGATATAACAGATGTTCTAGACTCACCTTTTACTATAAGAGCTTTGGAATGAGTCAGATCTTCAAGGAGTCCTGTTTCCTTTTAATTTGCTAATTTTGTTATTTCAGTCTAATTTTATCATGAATACTTTGGATTTTATTTTATTTATTAAACATTCTTGTTTATTTTTTCACAATATAGGAAGTCTCCCCTCAAGTTCAGTCACCATAGTTTTCCCACTACCAAAGTGCCCACTAACCTCTCTCCTCCCAACCCCCTCAACCTTACAACACTCACCCCCTCTCCCTCCTCCTGCCCCTTCCTTCCTGAGTGTCTCAGATCTATGGTCTGCTTTCAAGGGTCAGTTTTACAGTTTGTCTTTGTCTGATCTTTTGTTTTTTTTCTAGATTCCACATATAAGTGAAACCATCTTGCATATACCTTTCTTCTCTGGCTCACTTTGCTCATCTGTTTTGCAGCATTTAGGTTGTTGCCATAGCTTGGCTATTATAAAGCCAAGAGTAAACACAGAAGTACAGTTTCCTTCTGCATTGGTGTTTTTGTGCTTTTTGGATAAAGACCTAGGTGTGGAATTGCTGGGTCATATGGTACATACAATTTTAGTCTTTTGAGGAATCACCACACTTCTTTCCATGAGGGCTGGACCAGTCTACCTCCCATCAACAGAGTAATAATGTGTTTTTTGTTTCTCCACATCCTCCCTAACAAGTGTTACTTGTGGTTTTCCTTTTTTTTTTTCTTTGATACGGGCCATTCTTACAGGTGTGAGGTAATATCTCATTATGGTTTTCACTTGCATTTCCCTGATACTAAGTGATGATTAGCATTTTCCTATAAGTCTGTTAGCCAGCTGCATGTCTCTTCTGCCCATTCTTTGGATGGGTTGTTTGTTTTGTTTTTATTGAGTTGTATAAGCATTTTCTTTTAAAGATTTATTTATTTATACAAGCACTGGGTACAGTCAGAAGTGCGGGAGGGTGAGAGGATTCACCAGAGACAGAGCAGGGAGCAGAACAGGCAGAAGGACCAAAGACACTGCTGAAGGGAGCAGCGGGGGCGGCAGGAGAGGTCTGTTCGCCATGTGGGACCCTCGTCGAGGCCCGGGTATCGAACCGGCACTGTAGAGGCTGCGGGCAGCTTTGCAGCCCAGCGCTCAACCGCTGCACCACCAGGGGAGGCCCTGTATAAGCATTTTGTAGGATCTTCGATATCAATCCCTCATCAGATGTATGGTGTACAAATGTTTTCTGCCATTCAGTAGGGTATCTTTTTGTTTTGGTCACTGTTTCTTTTGCTGTACAGAAGCTTTCAATTTGATAGAGTTCCAGTTCATTTTAGCTTTTATTTTGCTTGCTGTTAGAGATGAGTCCAAAACGATGTTTATGAGGCTTATGATGTGAAGTATCTTGCCTATGTTTTCTCCAATGTATTTTATGGTTTCAGGTCTTACATTTACTCATTTTAATTGATTTTCGTGTTTCATGATTTTCATGAAACTAGAAATAATGTTCATTCCTTTGCATTTGGCAGTCCAATTTTCCCTGTACCATTTATTGGAGAGGCTTTCCTTGTTGCAGTGTATACTTTGCTCCTTTTTCATATACTAGTTGTGCATAAATGTGTGGTTTTATTTGTGGGCTCTCTAATCTGTTCTATTGGTCTGTGTGTCTGTTTATGTTCCAGTATTATGCTGTTTTAATTATTATGGCTTTATAATTTAGTTTGAAGTCTGGAAGTATGATACCTCCATCTTTCCCCTTTTTGATCAGGAGAGCTTTGTCTATTTGGGATCTTTTGTGGTTCAGTATGAATTTCAATTATCTTTGACAAATACCATTAGGATGTTTTGAGGATTGCATTGAATCTATAAATTGCTTTTGTTAGGATGACCATTTTGACAATGTTTATTCTTCCATTCCATGAGCTGGTTATGTCCTTCCATTTCTTTGGGTCATCTTTCATTTCTTTTAACAATGTTTTATTATTTTCCTTCACCTCCTTAAGTTTATTACCAGGTATTTAATTATTTTTGGTATGAGTGTAACAAATATTTAAATTTAAAATGGTACGGTGTACTTTCTAAAAGAAAATATGTGGATATAACCTACAACCTATTGCTTTCCATCTTAATTTAGACAGAATTAATGTGGTCAGAGTATAAACTCAAAGAGCAAGCACAACAACAAAAAATCTCACTAGAATGTCAGCCCATTATTTAATGTAGGCCCATTAGGAACATACTATAATCACTTACAGAATTTAAGGTAAAAAGAAACTTGAATGAGACCTACCACATATTCAGAGTCAGGATAGGCTAGGAATGAAAGAAGTCAGACGGCCAAGGAGAACAACTTCATGAGGCAATGCTAATGGACCCTGAAGTGCTAGCTTCTGTTTTTATGGATGGCTACTCTAACCAGTTAATTAGGTTAGATGAAGCCAGGAGATCTATTTCTTAAAAGGGAGCAGATGTCATTTGCCTATTTTTATCCAACATGATGATAAGTAACCTGGACTACAAAGAGTTTTCAAATAACACTAGTCAGCAATCTTTAATTACAAGATTTGGAGAATGATTAAAATGAAAATGTACTAGATCAAAAATATGTTGTTCAGTGGATATCTAGTCACAGAATCAAACATATATTTTAAAAAGTACTGATGAAATATATACATACATACATACATACATACATCTATAGTATGTTTAGTTTGTTATAGTATTATGCAAATTAATATTTTTACATCACTCACATCTTTCTTATAAGCTGCTGTATGGCTAATCTCCTTAGTTCCTAATTTACTGTCCTAAAATTTAAAATCATTTCTGAGAAGCTCTGAGTAACAGTCTCATTGTTTGCTACAAAGTGAGATATAAGAACAGTCTCAGCTGAGACTGAATTCTTTATTCCTTCTTTAGTGATACTTCCCCTCTAGTAATTCCTCAAACACAAGAAACAAAGCAAGGTCATAATTATGGAATTTTGCAACTGTTGTAAGGAACCGCAGTGGTCATTGACTTAATACTTATATTTTCTGATTATAATATCTAATAATCATTTAAGAAATGCTTGTAGCATGCATCATCATTTCTAATGACTTTTAAATATAAGCAATATCTTAACTAATTAATTTCCATGATATTTACTTTCCTGTCTTTTGAATCATTTCTCCCCAGGCATCTGGAAAATGTAGAGGATAAAACCTCTACAGTTATATAAAGTCATTTATTTAGTTCTTAGCTGTTTAATAATTTTTGCCCACTCCCCACAAAAAGGACTTAAGTTCTCAAAAGATTGGCTTCCTAGCAAGAGCAGAATTAAGTTCAGACATCCGGTCTCCCCAGGATCTGACTTTAACTTATCCCAATGGTTGCAACTCTCATGACTCCCTGCTTTGAATTTTTTTTTAATCTCATGCAACTGATTTACTGTTGATACTTTTTCCTCTTACAAGAATGATTATCCTTCCTACATATTGTCATCTTGTTTCTTGTCCTGGTGAACTCCCACCTGTTCTTTAAGATTCCGCAAGCATCTCTTCACTGGCTTTCTTGGGTCCTTAAGTACTTTTTCTGGGCTCTCCAAATAACTCTTGCAAGGAACTACCTTTACAATGTCCATAAAATATATTATTGTATTTTCTCTTCCTCGATTGAAGAGAAGGGCTGAATCTCATTCTTTGTGTTACACAGAAAGTATCCAAATAACTGGGCTCATGAATACCACATGTGATAATTGCACATTAAAATATTTTGGAGTTGGGTATGCAAACCCCATACAATAAGGACTTAAGAACAAAGTCATGTAAAGCAACAAAGAAGGTAAGAAAGATTGTAGATAGAATTTTCTGATGATTTAGGCATGGGATAATTGTTCTCATGCCTCAATTAGGCATTGAAGTAGTCCATATAAATGAATTTGTCGTATATGACACAGTTGATAAGTGACATGTTAAGTAGGATTAAGAAGTTTAATCTCCTTTGGTCAACTTCTTAACTTGTGTGTACACTCAACTGTGTTAGCTTGATGTTACTCAACTGTATTACACATTCCATATATAGGTTCTTTATATTTGCATATCTTTTCAAGATAGATCCTGCTATGTAATCTCTCTTGTTCACAGATTGTTTTTGCAAAATGGATGTTCTATGGATGAGTTAATTTCTAAATATGGTAGTGGGAAAGAACCAGAGACAGATTTTTCAAATTTACCATTTGCTGTGAGCTGACCTTGGGAACATGCCAGATTTCAGGCTCTTTGCTGTAAACCCAAAGAAAACATAGAAGGAGTTCTATTAGTCTTATCCATGTTTGGCTGTCACTAGTAGCACAAAATCAGTGCTTAATAAATGTTTAATGATGATATGCTCATCCAGAAATTCATACATCAAACAGTGTTACAAACATATAACAGTGATCTCTGTTTATTTTTTGACTCAGAAGTCCCAAGTACTTCCATTAAACCTCTCTCTCTCTCTCCTCCTATATAGTTAGACAGATAGAAATAGACATAGCTATGTATTAATATATATGTATATATACATATAGTCTTTTTTATATATTTTATATATTTTTGCTGCTGATAATATTTTGTTTAAAGAAAAACAATATATTGACCTAAATTAATTATATAAAGCTAAAAGAATAAATCAGGGTTTTAAAAAAATTCTCTTGCTTCCCTTCCAAACACTTTGATCTTAAAGTATCATGCCATCTATAATTTATTTAATTCTTAACCCCACTGAATGAAATTATTTCAATCTTTTAGCAGTTCCAAATGGAATTCTCCACTGGAGGTGAAAGATGATTTGGAAGGTAGACGAAGCAAAAATATAAACCAGATCTTTGAGTCTAGAACGCCAACCTCCAGACTCTTACTCCAGTTCTTAGTTGGCTTTTCTACTTGGATGTCTAATAGTTACTTGAAATTTGCCATATCCAAAATGAAATTCTTAATTTTCCTTATTCAAGTAACTTCTGATTCTGTAATCTATCTCTTCAACTCCAACTCCAACTTTCTGTTTGACCAATATCTTCCTTTACTCCACTTTACTCACAAACCTATCTCCAAGACAGCTTCTTCTTCAAATTAAATAAGAATCAGCCACTTCCATATCTCTTAATAACCAACATCCTTATTCAGGTTACTAATCTCTCACCTGAACCATAGCAGTGGCTTCCAACAGTCTTACTTGCTTCACCTTTCTTTTCTACTGTCTATCCTTAACACAGCATGACAATAATCCTTTAAAAATGAAAGTCAAAATATGTCATGTCTCTGTTCAAAAGCTTTTAACTTCATTCACTAAAATTTAAAGCTTACCATAGCACACCAGCCTCTGCAGAATCTCATTTTCTGCCATGTCACTTTGTTATTCTTTCTGTTCCACAAACACAACTTGTCTACTCCTTCCTCAGCATTTGTGCACTTCCCTTCCCTCTGCTAGAATGTTGTTCTTTAGATGTTGTTCCCTATATTACTCTCTAATTTTCATCATGCCTCAGAGGTTATTGCATTATTGAGGCATTCTCTAACCAATTAAAATAGCAACCTGTTTACCTCCACACTCTGTCACCTTTACACCACTGTTACTTCCTTTTGTTACCTGTCATACCTTATATTTACTTGCTCTTTAATCTTTTTACCTTCTATTTTCCTCCCCAAGAACACGGGTTCCATTTTGGAAACCTTTCTTTCTTTCTTTCTTTCTTTCTTTCTTTCTTTTTTTTTTTTTGCTCAGTGCTCTGTCCTCTTGTCTGGAGTAGTGTTAGGCAAATAGTGGATGCCCAGTTAACATTTGTTGACCAAATGAATGAGCTTGTAAATGATTAACAAAGAACATCATTGCTCAGCAAATTTTCTTTACAATTGTGCACCTGATGATAGGGGGTCAGGAATTCTTAGTTCAAAGGCAAGAAAAAGAGAAATAGCCTCTTACGAGTGTCTTAGAACTCTTGAAGTTGCAGGTAACAAAACCCCATACAATCCAAAGAGGTAAATAAGCATAAAGAAGTCAACGCTAAGACATAGGGTGTTTCACAGAATCAGAGGGTAGGAGTCTATAGGCAAAAATTAAGTAGGATCTAAGTGGAGGCTGCCATCATACTGGAAGATAAATAGACACACAGACTAACAGCATGAAATTGAGATGCCAGAAATATACCCACGCCTATATGGATAGTTAATATATGACAAAATAGCAAGAATATACATTAGAGTAAAGAAAGCCTTTTTTTTAATAAATGGTGTTGGAAAAACTGGACAGCTGCATGCAAAAGAATGAAACTAGATCAATATCTCACAACACACACAAAAATCCACTCAAAGTGGATAAAAGGCTTGGATGTAAGACCTGAAGTCATAAAATACAAAGAAGAAAACATGGGGAAAAAAACACTTCACAACATAAGCTTCAATGATGTCTTTGTGGATACATTTCCAACAGCAAGGAAACCAAAAGAGAACATAAACAACTGGGACTACATCAAACTAAAAAGCTTCTGCACAGCAAAAGAAACAGTAACTAAAGCAAAAAGACAACCAACTGAATGGAAAAGTGTATTCATACACAATGCATTTGACAAGGGGCTAATTTCAAAGATGTACAGAAAACTCATACAACTCAACAAAAAGAAAACAGTAAAAGTGTTCTATTTTCTCCACATCCTCACCAACACATGTAGTTTCTGGCCTTTTAGATATGGGCCATTCTCACAGGTGCGATGTGGTATCTCATTGTGGTTTTGATTTGTATTTCCCTATGGTATATACATATACATATATATATACTCATATATATTTATGATATATGTGAGATATATTTGGGTAATATCAAATTCTCCAAATGTTTTCAACTCATGACCAAAATATGAACACTAATGTCTACAACTAGAAATTTGTAAAATCCACATGGAATTTTGACAAACCATGGACAAGGGGTCACCTAAGGCAGTAGTTTTTTCTTCTTCTTATTATTATAGCTATTTATATCCTGACTTTCAATAAATTTGTCTTCATATTGTGAATGAATGAATGAATGGAAGCAGCTGAGGTGAGTCACTTCTCCCTAGAATGGCATGACAATACATTGGCTCTATTTCCTTTTCTCTTCTTTTCTATCATACTATTTTCTCCTGGCATATTAGCTTCTTCTGCTCCTTTGACTGTGTAGCCGACTGAAACTTTCCATAGCTTACCTTGTATCACTCCTGCTGGAGAAGCAAATGTGATTGGTAAGTTCCAGTTAGCTCTGGGTTAAGAGTATACAGACAAGGCAGACAAGACTTCCCAAAGAAGTGGAAATAATTTTGAGTTGGTTGGATCTCCTTAAAACTATTATAGACAAGGAAAATATATTTTTCTAAAGTAACACATCTAAGACATGACAGAGGCTGAACTGTCCTTGGAGTCATCTAGGTTTATTGAACTTCAACACACATTCTCTTTAATGAGTTACCTATGAAATTCTTGTATTCGTCTGATGAACTTAAGCAAGAATAGTTAGGTTTAAAAAAAATAAAAGAACAAAATAAAACAATAAGATGAAGAATAAAATTAGCATGTAAGGATGGGACTTTGATATTCTGAGATCTCAGACCCAACGATATACCATGTTGTTGGAAAGATGGCTGCAGCAGAGAGTTTGCTCAGAGTGCTTATTCATATCCTTGGTACTAGAGAGTTGGGGGCTAGAGAAGTATGTGCAGATTTTGTGGTTCCAAAGAGTGTGCCCATTGGAGCATCAAAAGCATTGGTCTGGCATAATTCCACCACTGGTGAGCCTAGGCTTGCTCCATAAAATATTTATCAAATTTATTTCAATTCCACTCCTTTCTGAAAAAGGAATGGAGACAGTTCAGCACTGCTATTCGTTTATTTAAAAAAATGTAATTTGGGCCTCCCTGGTGGCGCAGGCGGTTGAGTGCCACACTGTGAAGCTATCCGCAGCCTCTGCAGTGCGGGTTCAATCCTGACCTGACAGCAAGAATCCCACATGGTGCAGCAGACCTCTCCTGTCTCGCCTGCTCCCCTCAGCAGTGCGTTTCAGTCAGTCTGCCTGCTCTGCTCCCCTCTCTGTCTCTGGTGAATCCTCTCACCCTCCCGTGCCTTGGGCCTGTACCCTGGTTCTTGTATAAAAAGATAAATCTTTTTTAAAAAATGCATCAAAGTGAAAAAAAAAAAAACTCTGAAAAAAATTTTAAAACAGTAATTTACTTTACTTTCTGTCCACAGTTAATTTAACCCTATTGTGTCCTTGCCCCAAGTTCATGGCAATATGACTTCACTGTGGATGAATCCTTGTAAAGACTGTACATTATACGTTAATGTTGGAAAGGTGGGTGAGTTGACATCACATAATGGAGAGTGTATCACCCTTTTACTAGGAGATGTAATAGCAGAAACAGTCTTGACTGTGGAAACTGCCATAATAACTGCTATGCTCATTTTTTATTGATGATGGATAAAAATTCTCATAATACTGTAGCATAGTAACTTGCTAGAATATTGCCTGAGGCTGCCCCTCGGGCAGACTTTATTTATGCATCTCTACTTTCACTATTTATAATAATGGTAATAATAATATTAAGAATAATAAATATCAGTGCTTTCTAAATTACAAAGGACCTGGAAATTTTCATTATTTTTACCTGGACCTACCCTGCTGAATCTTATTTTAAGGATCAACGCAAGGAAAACCATTATAATCCTCACCATTGTTCTGGTTGCTAATAGACCTGTGCTAGCAATTTGAACAGAAAGTGAAATCTGCCCACTGGGTTTTGCTGGTTTTGCAAGCATTATTGTAGGCTTTTTAAAAATTATTAATTTATAAAGTGCCCTGAGCCTTACAGAATATAAGCAACTGAGCAGGCTGGTGAAATAAAGTTACAAAAATCGCTATTAGTAGCATAAACCACAGTGACCCTGCAATGGCTCAATATGGTAGTTTTTGGAGAACAGCACAAGAAATAATTTTCAAAAACCTAAAAAAGAAAGCATATTTAAGTAAATTTATATTAAGTAGTATTAAGCATATTTGTCTAAAAACTTGCTGTTCAAATAGAGATAAATGAAGAGCCCAAATAATATAAAAAAATTAAAATCAGGATAACATATGCAATTTCTGTAAAATTTTGTATCTTGATGACTTTAGAAGCATTCATGAAAGAATCAAATTGCAACCATCATAAAAAAACTTCACAATTGGGCCTCCCCTGGTGGCGCAGTGGTTGAGCGCTGGGCTGCAAAGCTTCCTGCAGCCTCTGCAGCACCGGTTCGATCCCCGGCCGCCGCTGGCGAGGGTCCCACATGGCTCGCAGACCTCTCCTGCCAGGCCCGCTGCTCCCCTCGCAGTGTATTTTGTCATTCTGCCTGTTCAGTTCCCTGCTCTGGCTCTGGTGAATTCTCTCACCCTTCCACACTTCTGACTGTACCCTGTGCTTGCATAAATAAATAAATAAATTTAAAAAACAAAAACAAAAAAACCTTCACAATTGATAATCTTACATCCTACCCAGTTTTGTGAAACTCATTCTTAGATTTACTGTTGAATACTGAAATAGTATTCAATGCTGTTCAGTATACTATGAACAGTATCAGAAACAATGGGATAAATTCCTTTCTGATCTTTGTAGCAAAAACACTGTTGCCTCTTTTGAATAATGGATTTGTTTTATTTAATGAGCCCAAGGTATTTTGTAATTGGCCCATTTCCTTTTTCATACTGACTGTGAGAAAGCAAATTCTAATTTATAACCTATCTATAGCAGTATTTACATATGTATTGTGTTTTCTCATTATTTCTGAATGTACTTTATGTTCATATACCACGTATAATTATGCTTAATTAGCAATATACATTTTCTTAGCTGTCTTACCTGAATCCTTAGTGGGAAAAGAAAGAAGAAGAAAGTCAAAATTTTTACTATAGACAAGAATATAATCATTGATACTAAATTATAAAATCTAATTTTTCTGTTTATAAAAGGGTAACTAACTCTTCTTAATGGGTCCATATACCTAATTCTAAATAGCTTTGAATGCAGATATCAGTTCTAAGTAGATATTAGGATCATGTTTATGGATGTAACCATAGTAATGCAATTGACTATCACATCACAGTTTAATGCTACAGAGTTATTGTTATGTTTCTTCATCTTTGTTTCAATTTATTCAGTTATAAAGTGGCAGTAATTGCATGTATATTGAAGGCTTACTGTGAGAATTAAAGAGAATATTATGAAAAAGCAAATGCTACTCTTCTTGTACCTCAGTTTTGTCATTTATAAAATGGTAATTAAGTAAAAGATCTGAGTAAGTAGATTGTGAGGATGAAAAACTGTTACATGGAACATATTCAGTAATATTTCCAGCATAGGATAAATACTGTAATTGTTATTATTATTATTTCATATAATTTTTTATTTTTTGTTGGTTTTCAAAATATTCTCAATTAATTTCCTCAACATAAAAGTTTTGGAAACTTGGATTTACTCAAACTGAGAGCTATATCAACTTCCTTAAATTGATTTAAAAATCACCATTTTTAAATATTGCATGGACTCTAATTATAAGCAAGGAATTTCAAAACAGTAGTCATTTGTAACCAAAAGCCAAGGACCAAATGGCTTCCCTAGTGAGTTCTACCAGACATTCAAAAAGCTATTAATGCCTATCCTTCTCATACTTTTCCAAAGAATTGAGGAAGAAGGTTTGGCAAGGACTTCACAAAAAAACAAAAAACAAAAACAACTGCACACCAATATCCATGAAGACTATAGATGCAAGTCCTCAATAAAATCTTAACAAACCAAATTCAACAATGCATTAAAAGAATCATACATCATAACTAAGGGGAATTTATTCAAAGGAAGCAAAGATGGTTCTACATCAACAAATGATCAATATAATTTACCACATCACCAAAAGGAAAGATAAAAATCATACAGTAACATCAATAACTACAGAGAAAGCATTTGACAAGATTCAACACCCATTCATGTACTCCCAAAAAAAAAATGGGGGTAGATGAAACATACCTCAACATATCCCCATTTTTTTTTTTTGAGAGTATCATGAATGGGTGAAAGCTGAATGTTTTTACTCTGAGGTCAGGTGCAAATCAATGATACACACTTTCACCACCACTATTAAACACAGTATTGGAAGACCTAACTAGAGCACATAAGGAAAAGAAAGATAATAAATGAATCCAAATGGGGAAAGATCTAGTAAGAGTAGTAAAATTATCACCATTTGCAGGTGATACAATGATATACATAGAAAACCCTAAATTCTGTACTACAAATATTACAAGCAATAAATCAGTAAAGTGGCAGGCTATGAAATCAATATACAAAAATCTGTTGCATTCATGTATGCAAACAGCAAACTAGAAGAGAAAGAAATCAATAAAACATTATTATTATTATTAATTAATTAATTTATTTATTTATACAAGAACCGGGGTATAGTCCAGATGTGCGGGAGGGTGAAAGGATTCACCAGAGACAGAGCGGAGACCAGAACAGGCAGACTGATGAAATACACTGCTGAGAGGAGCAGCAGGCGAGGCAGGGGAGGTCTGCTGCGCCATGTGGGATTCTTGCCAGCGGGCCAGGATCTTACCCGCTTTGCAGAGGCTGCAGACAGCTTCACAGTGTGACACTCCACTGCCTGCACCACCAGGGGAGGTCCAAAATTATTATTATTTACAATTACATAAAAAATAATTAAATATCTAGGAATAAACTTAACAAAGAAGGTGACAGACCTGAACATTGAAAACTATAAGACATTTTTTTCATATGCCTGGTGGCCATTTGTATTTTCTCTTTGGAGAAGTTTCTTTTTATCTCTTCTGCCCAGTTTTTGACTGTATTATTTTCTTTGTTGAGTCTCATCAGCTCTTTGTAGATTTTTGTGATCAGTCCTTTATCATTAGTGTTGGGTGCAAAAATTTTCTCCTAGTCGGTGGGGTTTCTCTTTGTTTTTGTTACTGTCTCTTTTGCTGTGCAGAAGCTCTTTAATTTGATGTAGTCCCAGCTGATGATCTTTGCCTTCACTATCACTGCTTTGGGTGATGCGTCACTTGCAATCAGGGAAATGCAAATCAAAACTACAATGAGATACCATCTCACACCAGTGAGAATGGCACATATTAAAAAAACTAGCAACAACAAATGTTGGCGAGGATGTGGAGAGAAAGGAACTCTCCTACACTGCTGGTGGGAGTGCAAATTGGTTCAACCACTATGGAAAGCTGTGTGGAAGATAGAGCTTCCATATGATCCAGCAATTCCACTCCTAGGTATATACCCAAAGGACGCAGAAACATTAATTCCAAAGAGCGCCTGCACCCCTATGTTTATAGCAGCACAATTTACAGTAGCTAAGCTTTGGAAACAACCCAAATGCCCCAAAATAGATGACTGGATCAAGAAGATGTGGCACATATACACCATGGAATATTACTCAGCATTCAAAAAAGATAAACACATGCAATTTTCAGCAACATGGATGGAGCTAGAAGAGATCATGCTCAGCAAAACAAGCCAGAAAGAAAAAGAAAAATACCGGATGGTCTCACTCATAACAGGAATCTAGAAAACCTAAATATGACCAGGAAAAAGAATAACTATAAGAAAGAAAAAACTCAAAATCAACAACTATGAACCAGAGACACTCTTGGGGGGGGGGAAGAGGGATTGGGGTCAAAATCGAGGTTGCAATTGTATGGGGAATATAAAAATAAAAATTAAAAAAAAACTATAAGACATTATTGAAAGAAATAGAAGACATGAAGAAATGTAATGATATCCCCTGCTCCTGGTTCAGAAGAATAAATGTTGTAAAATGGACATATTATCCAAAGCAATATGCAGATCCAGTGTAATCCCAATCAAAGTTTCAATGGCATTCTTCAAAGGAAAAGAACATTACTGAAATTTATATGGAATCACTAAGGTCGCAACTAGCCAAGGCTACTCTGACAAAAGAATGGAAGCATCCCACTCCCAGATTCTTTTTTACTATTATTTTTTAAAGGGGCCTCCCCGGTGGCGCAGGGGTAAAAAATAGTGCTATCAAGCTACTGCCAGCCACTACAGTATGAGTTTGATCCCTGGCTAGGGAGCTGACCCACATGGTGCAACAGACCTCTCCTGTCTCACCTGCTGCTCCTCTCAGCAGTGTATTTTAGTCAGTCTGCCTGTTCTGCTCCCTACTCTGTCTCTGGTGAATACTCTCACCCCATCCTTTCCCCCCACACCTCTGGCTTACACCCCAGTTCTTGTATGCATACATAAACAAATCTTTGGGAAAAAAAGCTTTATTTTATTTATGTATGTATCCAAGAACTGGGGTCTAGGCAAGAGGTCTGGGAGGTAAGAGGATTCGCCAGAGACAGAATAAGGAACAGAGCAGGTGAATCTACTGAAATACACTGCTGAGAGGAGCAGCAGGAAGACAGGAGAGGTCTGCTGTGCCATGTGGATTAGCTCCTTGGCCAGGGTTTAATTAATGCCTAAGTGGCTGATGATAGCTTAATAGCGCTGAGACTTTAACCCCTGCACCACCAGGAAGGTCCTTCCCAGATTTTGAATGATACTACAAAGTTATAATATTCACAGAAGTATGATATTGGAACAAAAAAGATCAAGGAATAGAATTGACAGCCCAGAAATAAACCAACAATTAACCTACAACATAAGAGCCAGGAGTGTACAATGGAGAAATGAAAATCTCTTCAACAAATGATGTTGGAAAAAGTAAACAGCCACATTCCAAAGAATGAAACTAGACCAGCATTATACACCATACATAAAAATTAACTCAAAGTGGGTTAAAGACTGGAATGTAAGACCTAAAACAATAAAATACATAGAAGAAAACACAAGCAGGACACACTGAGATACTGGCTTCAGAGATGTCTTTGGGAACTCTACTCCCATAGCAAGAGAAACAAAAGAGCATGTAAACAAATAGGACTTTATCAAACTAAGAAGGTTCTGAAAAATGAAAAATGTTATCACTGAAATGAAGAAACACCCTACTGAATAGGGGAAAATGTTAGCATATCACATATCTGACAAGGGATTAATATCCAAGATCTACAACAAACTCATTCAACTCATCAACAAGCAAACATCCTATCAAAAATGGACAGACGAGCTAAACAGACAGGATACACAGATGGTCAACAGGCACATAAAAATATTCTCATCATCATTTATCATTAGGGAAATGCACATCAAAACACAATGAGATACCACCTTATATCTGTGAGAATGGCCTATGTCAAAAGGCCAAGTGATAGTGAGAAAGTGGAGAAAAAAGGAATCATTGTTCACCATTGGAGGGAATCTATTCTGGTCAGTCCCTATGGTATGCAATATGAGGTGTCTCAGAACATTAAATATAGATAAACCATATGATTCAACAGTTCCATGCCTAGATATCTACCCAAGGAATGCAAAGACACTATTTAAAGGGATTTATGCACTCCTATGTTCATTGCAACACTATTTACAATAACCAAGTAATGGAAACTATGCAAGTACTTAACAACAGCATAGCAGATTATGAATATGTGGTATATACACATAATGGAATAATACTCAACTTTTAAAAAAGGTGGAATCTTGCCATTGTAATGGCATGGATAGAGCTGGAAGGGATCACTCTAAGCAATATAAATCAGAGGGAGAAAGACAAACAGCAGATGCTTTTTCATAGCAGATGTGGAATATACAGAAACCATACAAAGGAGTGGTAAAAACTGAATCAAAACAAACATGAAAAATCTGACTGTAGAATTGAGGCTATAAAATGGCAAGGAGAATGTGGGGAACATAGGGTGGGCAGGTGCCCAATGGATTCGGGTAAAGGGTTATGGGTTCATTGGTAGTCGGTATGGTAACATACATTTTAAGATGTATTCCCCAGTACCTGGAAACCATGTATAATGTTGTAAATCTACATTACCACAATAGAAAAAAAATTAGCAATAAAATAACAATAACAATAAAAAATAAAATCTTTAGAAGAAATCTCCTGTCTGCTATTGCTTCCATAAATATCTCTGCTCACCTCAGTCCCAACTACTCTATGATTAGCTAGTATAGTACAATAGTTCTCAACTGGGATTGATTTTGCACACCAGGGGACTTTTGGTAAAGTGTGAAGTCATTTTTGTTTGTCACAACACTGCAGGAGTATGCTAATGACTGAGAGTGGGTAGAGGCCAGAGAGGCTGCTACATATACTATTGATGCAAAGCACAGGACCGGTCTCTCCACAGAGAATGATATAACTCCAAATGTCAGTAGTGCCAGGGTTGAAAATCCTTGTGTAGGTTTTCATGGCCAAAAGTGGAGTAATAGAAGGAACCATCACAAAACAGACAGAAATCAAAATCTTCCTTACTCAATTATTGCTGTTCCAGATTCTTTTTTTTCAGATTTAGTTTCCACGTTGTCACAGGCTTCATAATTACAGTAAAAAAAATAGAAATGTGGGCCTCCCCTGGTGGCGCAGCGGTTGAGCACTGGGCTGCAAAGCTGCCCGCAGCCTCTGCAGCGCCAGTTCAATCCCTGGCCTCTGGGCGAGGGTCCCACATGGTGCACAGACCTCTCCTGCCACACCCGCTTCTCCCCTCAGCAGTGTATTTCATCAGTCTGCCTGTTCTGTTCCCTGCTCTGGCTCTGGTGAATTCTCTCACCCTCCCACGTTTCTGACTGTACCCAGTGCTTGTATAAATAAATAAATAAATCTTTAAAAAAAATAGAAATATGTCATGGTATAGTTTAAAGAAAACGAAAACTCTTATATTCACAATTTTTTCTACTTTTATTAAGCCACTTGGACCCAAATTAAGAATCTCAAAAGATTCAGAGTCCACATCTTACATACATCCTTAAACTCTTGCATTTGTGAATATACAGGGCTACACAGAACAAGATCATTGGTTGTGGTGGAAAGTTAGACTCAATCTCAATACCCATAAAAAAGAAATGGATGGAATATATAAATTTTTAAAGTAGACAAGCTAGATATAACAAAATGGATCGAGGGCAAACATATTACCTGAGAAATGCAAGTTGCAAAAGAACTTATTAGGGTAACACCACCTCTATAAAATCTTAAAATCAAAATAATACATTACTATATAGGATTACATTTGGTTAAATTTAAAGAAATGTAATGAAAGTGGCTTAATAAACAGGGATTTACAGTTTTACCTTGTAGTTCAGCTGAAAGTGATCCAGATAAAGATGGTTTGAAGATACCATCAGTCATGTCCAAAAAAACAAGGGAGGGGAAATAGATCTGGTGGTTCAGAAGGGGAACCGGGTAAACCATGTAAATTTAATTAATACACATTGCCTGAACAAATAAAAAATAATTTCCAAGGTGTCTCAAACTGGCTACCAGGGTTCCTTTCTCAAGGCTTCTGGTTCATTCTATCTTCCTCTTGTTTATTCTCAAGATTACAAAATAGATAATTTCTGCATAACACATTGTATCCAAAATTCAGATCTAAATAACAGGAGGATAAAAGATGAATCTGAATCTATCCCCTCTTAGGAAGAAAATACTGGTTTTCCTAAACTTTGCACCTTTTCGATTTCTCCTTATGGTTCCTTGACCAAGATGAGGTCATATCATTCCCTACCCATCTCTCCACTATTTAGCTACACCAGAGCTGAAGCACTGCAGGTAGACAAGACCTGGCTTCTCATAAAGTAGACATACTGTTTTAAAATAGTTCATAAAGATATAAAAATGTGGACTGGGGGAATGTATACCAAATTTATGACAGTTTGTGCCTCTAGGATAGGAGAATGAAGACTACAATTGATGAAAAATAGAAGGAGAATAATAATTTAATTTCTATTTATTTAATGTGGAAGAAAAACCTGAAACAAATGTGACATAATACTAACAGGTTGTTTTTTTTTTTTTTTTTTTGGTCTGGGTGTTAAATGCCTGAATATTATACTCTGTCTTTAAGGGAAAATCTTAAATTTTTTGTTGACCTTCACAATACCAAGCCTAGTGATAAATATTCTTTTGCTGAGAGAGAGAGACTTGAAAGTACCTGCTCAAATAATAAGACAAGAGAGGACTGAAATGAAAATTCCAGGGAATTACATTCCCACTGGACACTGAACAGGACAATTTGTGGAAGCTCCAACTCCCATATCCATATTGCAAACAGGGTCTCTTGGTGCATACTCTGAAACAATTAAGCTAGAATTTAAGCAGAACCATGGGGAAAAAAATTTTAAGTATTCATGATTCATCTTGTTCTCACTGAAAGTCAGCATAAAAGCTTGCACGTACAATGCTTCCAAATAGCTGACTGTCCTAACATTTTCTTTCATAAGAGGTAGGTCATGCAGGATACTCATACAAGAGGTGCTTTTATAAAAGACATTTTATCCACCCCACCACGACCAAAAAAAAAAAAAAGTGTAATGAATTATTTTCCAAAGCTGATGGTTTCAGAGCATTCATTTTCATGAGAGTCAAAGTCACCCCCTTCAGTAATGAATTCCTTTTGGATGCCATTCAGACTTTCCAAGGTTACCAATTCAGGTTTTACAGAAAAAAATTATACCAATCTGACAAGAGATATCCATAAGAAGTTAAGGGACAAAAAAAGTTAAAGGAGCAGAGGATGGGATGTGATGCCTGGGAATTTTTTTTTTAAAGATTTATTTATTCATGCATACAAGAACCGGGGTACAGGCCAGATGAGCAGGAGGGTGAGAGGATTCACCAGAGACAAAATAGGGAGCAGAACAGGCAGACTGCCTGAAGTACACTGCTGAGGGGAGCAGAGGGTGAGACAGGAGAGGTCTGCTGTGCCATATGGGTATCTCCCTGGCCAGCCGGGATCGAACCCGCACTGCAGAGGCTGCGGACAGCTTCACAGAGCTGTGCTCAACCGCCCCAACACCAGGGGAGGCCCGGGATGCCTGGGAATTTAATGAGCACTTAGAGAACTTATTTTCATGCCAAAGGAAAGAAGCCTGTTTAGGACAGGTTCTAATTTATGCAAATAAAGAAGTCAGAGAAAAAAGAGAAAGAAAGACTCACTGTTTTAGTTTCACTTTTACCTGCTGCAGACTCATGTCCCTGTTACCTAAAGTGCTTTTATTAAAGAGGAAGAGCTAGGAAGGGAATGGAAGGGAGACGTCTGTGTCTGGAAAATTCAAATGTCTTCTGTAAAAGAACCCCCCATATTCCCTGTCATTGTGTCTTTCTTTTATTGTCTTAATTGTCTTTGAAAATGTGGTAAGGATTTCAGTGTGGGAAGGAGGAAAAATGAGTTTTATTTTTCCCAGCTCCATTAAATATAGAAAAGGAGGCAATCAGAAGAAAATGCTCTGACATAATTAATCCCAGAACCACAGAAACAATGGTAACAAACAGTCTTCTTTGAACCAATGTACACAATACAAACCTCTCTTTGGGAAGAGGCAGTCAAATTACTCTAATATTCCTGAGGATGGAAGTTGTTGGGAATAAACCACTTCAGAGCCCATTGAAATAGAATGGTAATTTAATCCTTTCTGATTATGTTGATATATGGAGCTGTCATTTTATGGATGTGGTGGCTTTGGACTCACTTCCAGAAATAATAGGGCAATTTTTGTAGGTCAAAGCTGTTTGGGAAATTTCAAACCAAAGAGATTGGCAACTCTATTTAGGTTTTCAAGTTGGTTTATGTTTACTGATGCTTGTTGATGGAATAGAATCATTTCATAGTGCATTCCTGCCTGGGGAACTGAAACTTTGGGTGGGCTCATGCTCAGACCCAAAGATAGGAGTTTTGCAAGACTTTTTGCCATTCTGCATGCTCCCTTCTTCATTTGTTTAAGGAAAAAAAAAAAAAAAAAAACTTGTCTCCAGAGCTGTCATGAGAATTGAGATAAAGTTGTAAAAATCCTAAAACATTTGTGTTTTAGGTTGTGTAAATCCTAAAACATTTGGCACATGAGGTAATTCTAAGGATATTACAGATATTATGTGTTATTAGTAGAAAACTAAACATGTTTAACTTTATGTTTTGTTGCATGTTTTTGTTTGTATTTTGCTTTTCTGTGAAGGTCATTTTGGTCTTGCATTTGCCCTTCGCTGGTGCTCAGCTCAAATGACCCTTCCCTTTTTCTCTCAGTCTCCATCTCTTCACTTCCAAAGAGGTAAGGAAACCCAACATCCTTTCAACCTCAAAGACTCCAAGGGTATGTGACTCAAAGCATCAGCAAAGAACAGCATTTATCTTGAGTAAAATTCTTGCGTGGGTAAGATCTGAAAAGAAGTCAACAGCATGACACTAAGTGAAAGAGCATTTTTGAAGCACTTAAACCTAAAAAATAGGAATTATAATAGTTGATGTTTGCTTTGACTTCTCCAAGAAGTTGGAGAAATGAGATCTTTATTCTGTGTAAGAGTCTGATTGAAAGGACGGTTTTTATTAAGTTTAAGAAAGGCCATAAGGCAAGGATGCATTCTCTGATAGCTGCTCAAATATTTCCTGAATGTTATCCCTTTCGAGAGACTGGAGCTTTGATGAATGTGGCTGTCACCCCCAGAGATGCCGTATATGGTGTAATAAATGCATCAGTGTCTGAATGTTTAGTCTTCTATGGAAAAATACAGAACATAAAGATTTGAGGGTAAGCTTATTTTGCTTGGTGCTGATTTTACATATGTGCCAGTAGGTGTGCAATTTTAAAATACAAATTACCAGTATGCTATTATAGATCACCAGCCTTCGGGGTGCAAAGAGACACGTCAGTGCAGCACAGTACACATGCCTCTTAGCAACAGAACCAGAGGTATCTGCAATTTCAGTCTGGTCTGACTCAATGGTCTCTATAGTAGAAGCAATGGCAGATCCAGAAATACCACCCATTACCACTCATCCTGCTGACTCCATAGCCAAAAGAAAACCAGACTGAATGAAATTTTGAGTCACCTCTGATTCAGCAGCTCAATGAGCTGTTTTCCAAAGAGAGAAATGGTGGACATCAGTTCTTGAAAATGACAGACTAACTAGCATTCCCTAATTAGCATTTTCTCTAAGTGACTTATTTTACTTAATCATAATTTTAAGCTTGTAAAAAAAGTACATGGAAAGGGTTAATGAAAGAGAGTGTAATTTCAAGTGTAGACCAAGAATGTCTTCCTTCCAAGACTATTTAGCTAGAATTAGGTTTGCTAGAATGTAATGACTCCAAATACTCTTTTTTTCAGTTCAGTAATTGTGTCAAAATAAATCTCACTGCTCTCTCACATGTGACAAATGAGCATCTTCCTCCCTGGATATCTACCAGGAATATACTTTAGATTATTCTGAAGGTCCGCACAATACTTTCAAGTCTTCCATAGTGCTTTCACATGAATAGCATTTCACCACTTTGAGTATAAAACCATGGCTGAGTTCAGACAGAAAGTCTCTCCAGAATAGCTGCATCCTTTGAAAAGAAGGCAGCAGATTATAGCCCAAATCATTATAGGCCAAGATGGGCTCTTGTGGTGTTTGAGGGATCCTATGGTGGCCATCCCACAGTGATCAAGAGCCATCAACCTACAAAACATGTTTTCAAAAAATAAACAACTTTCATTTCTTTTCAATTGGCACTCTCAGATTCCTTTCCTTTTTGCATCTCCTCTCATATTTCAAAGTGCAAGTTGGGAGCAGGGTGGGGACTTCAGGTTCTACATAAAATCTGTAGAGAACCAAAATGAGTCCCTTCACAGGCATGAAGATAGGTGGTAGGGAACAAAGTTTTGGAGATTATAGTAGGATTTTTTTTAAGACCATATATATAAATTTTCTCAAAAGCAAGAGCAATATCTTATTCATTTTGTATATTCCTCATAACTAGCAGTAGCGCATATGTAATAGGCATTAAAAGATATTTGTTGATGTCATTGATCATTCACAAGGCAAAAAATTATTACATGTGTCTCATGAGAGTCTCCATGGGGAATAAAAAGATGAATAAAACAAGGTCTCAATTCCAGAGTTTACCACCTGTGCACCATTAGGCCCAGACTTTAAACTCATAAAAGGTCTAAAACTTAGACATTTTTCATTTCTTCACATGAGGTTATATATGCTTTCATAGAACATAGACTGTTGCTTTCACAGAGACAAGATTGAGAACTGAAGTTGTTCATCATACAATTTTAAAGTAAGCCACAATTTTTGCAACTCCTTTAGTGGTCTTATCTTTAAAGATTTAATCAGCATCTTACCCAATTTATGTGAATATCTATCTATCTATCTATCTATCTATCTATCTATCTATCTATCTTCTATCTAAATATCATTCTATATGTAATAAAAGGTTCACAAAAGAATAACCTCCAAATTATTAATTATTTAATATGATTTTCCCCTCTTCCTTATACTTTCTGACCCTTTGAAATTATTGCATTAAACATATATCACTTAGTCAAAGATAAGTAATGAAATTATATTTATTATGCAAAAAAAGAAATGAGTTTGCAAATATGTAAATGAGGAGAGTCAAAGATGACAGTGAGGTTTGAGACAAAATGACTAGAAGGACAGTGGTTTTAATAACAGAAACTGAGGATTGAAGAAGAGGAAATGATTTGGGAGAAGATGAGTTTTGAATCCAATTGTGAACATACTGAGTTGTTGAGTTACATGGAAATGTGGGAAAGAAACATCAGTAAAAAATGGTGATATAGACTTAAGGGTCACTGATGGAAGTGAAATTGCAAAGAGATTATACCAGATGGACAGGAAAGAGCATGTACATCTGTAGAATGAAAGAGTAAGTAGAACCATGGATCTAGAAGGAACTGATGACAAGGATATATGATAACAAGTTTCCAACATTGCCGTGGGAATCCAGGAGACCAAAAAAGAAAAGGCATTCCATAGAGACAATGGCAAAATGCCAGGAGCATGATGGTTGGGCCACAGTATTAGGTCTCTATATTCAGAGGAGTTGGTAGCCATTGTGTCTGCTTGTTTTAATAAAAATTTTATTTCTTTATTTTCTTACATCGTTGTTCATTTTTGGACAGTATTTGATTTCCCCCCTCAGGTGAAGTCCCCGTAGTTCTCCTACTACCATAGCATCTGTGATCCATCACCACAGTCCCTTGTGCTTTTCCTTCCCAGTATGTATACATAATGGAATACTACTTAGTGATCAAAAAGATAAACTCATGTCATTGAGGCAACATGGATGAAAAGGGAAGGGATTATACTAAATGAAATAAGCCTGAAAATAGGCATTGTGTTTTTAAAGAACTTTAAAGAAAAATTAACATTAAAAACCTCAAGAAATGATAATAACTAAATAAAGCAAGGTATATTCATAAACAGCTTGATTTTAGTTTCATAAAAGAATTATAGGTATACATCACCACAGAAAAAGTGTTACACTCAAGAGTAGTCTTTTTTTAAAAAAAGATTTATTCATTTATGCATACAAGAGCTGGGGTACAGGCCAGAGATGCGGGGGGTGAGAGGATTCACCAGAGACAGTGGGGAACAGAACAGGCAGACTGACTGAAATACACTGCTGAGGGGAGCAGTGGGCAAGACAGGAGAGGTCTGATGCACCATGTGGGTTTCTCCCTGGTCTGCCAAGGATCGAACTTGTGTTGCAGAGACTACGGATTGCTTCATAGTGTGGTGCTTAACCCCTTGTGCCACCAGAGAGGCCCCTCAAAAGTAGTCTTTGAATAGCTGCTATGTGCTAGTCATTGGGGGCCCAGACAATACACTTGGTCTCTACATTTCATTATAAGTAAGATAAACAGTATGTAAATAAACACATAAAGACAATTTCAAGTTGTGATAAATGCTAGCAACAGAATAAAGATGGCAGTAATAGAGATTATTGAAGAAGGGAAAATGTGATAGGCTCTCTGGGGATCTTGCATTTATCTAGAATCCAAATGGGAAGGAGTGAGCTCTGAGAAAATGAAGGAGGAGGGCATGCATTGTCCCAGCAAATACAAAGTTCCCTATATAAACAAACAAAAAAAATCATAATAAATTCTGGAAATAGACAAAATTTCACTGTCTCTGGAACTCTGTTGTTATTATCATAGAGTATGAGACATGGCTCATGCCCTCAGACAGCTCACAGGCAGATGAAGGGGACAAACACATGAACAAATCTGCATATTTTCTGACAAACCCCCAGACAGAGACTATGAATACCACAGTGCTCTGAATACACAAAAAAGGAGGAGTCTGGAAGCAGGTAGATGTGGTATTTGAGCTAAGCCTTCTAAGGCTTTTGTAGAGACTTTTTTTCAAGAAACTGGTAAGCACGGAAAATATTGCTAGAAGGGAAATTTTTGTAAGGAGCAGGGAAAGGCACCACTCAGGTTGTTAGATTAGTAAAGTTGTTAGATTAGTAAATATAGGAAAAATGCATAGGTTTGCCAGACTGAGAAAGAGAGGGAAACTTCTGGGGACCACTGACTTGTTGCTTCTCTAGCAGACCCTAGTGCAGGACCATGGTAAGTGATAAATTCCATAACTCCACATCCATTTCAATTTACCCAGGGTCCTCATCAGCTTTGTTGATTCAAAAAAACTCTAGAAATCAAGGATCCATGATTGGAGGATTTTACTGCTTTCATGGGTGTCTGTTTAGATCCTGGACTTCTCTTTGAGTGCAAAATAATCTTGTCTGATGGTATTGTTTTACCCCCACTAGCCATCAACTCTATATAAGGAAATGAGTCACCTATGGAAGGTGAGAAGGGAGACAATAAGGAATCAGCAACAGAAGAATGGCAATGTGGAACATTACTGTAAAAAGAACTAGTGCACAAAGTGATGTAAAGGATAAGACAAGTTTAGGGAAACAATCATACTTTGTTGTGATAACTTCTGTGTGTGTGTGTGCGTGTGCGTGTGCGTGTGTGTGTGTGTGTGTTCTGGGCAGAGATGGGAAACAATGTTGAAAACTTAGTACCTGTTTGAAAAGATCTTAAATTATTTCCTTGAGACTTTAGGTTTGATCTTGTTGTCAGTCAGGCAGTACCAAAGTAGTTTAAGTAGAAGAGAAATATGGTCAAATGCATATTATCTAATAACTCTGAATGCAATTTGAAATATTATTATGGGGAATTAAACCACAATCACTGAAAAGAGAAATGATGTCACTAAATTAAAATAGTAGTGCTTGGAAAAGATGGGGAGGGTAAAGATTGCGTAGAATTGGGCTTCCCCGGTGGCACAGCTGTTGAGCCCTGGGCTGCGAAGCTGCCCGCAGCCTCTGCAGTGCCGGTTCCATCCCCGGCCGCTGGCGAGGGTCCCACATGGTGCTCAGACCTCTCCTGCCGAGCCGGCTGCTCCCCTCAGCAGTGTACCTTGGTCCTTCTCCCTGTTCTGCTCCCCCCTCTGGCTCTGGTGAATTCTCTCACCCTCCGGCGCTTCTGACTGTACCCAGTGCTTGTATAAATAAATAAATAAATCTTAAAAAAAAAAAGATAGCGTGGAATTATAAGCAGCATAACTGAAGGAATTTTGGGGGTACTTAGTAGCAGGGATTTAAAAAGAAGATTTAAGGGTCAAGGATATCTCTAGATTTTAGCATGGGCTCCTGAGTGACTAGTCCATTATATGGGAAGCAGGGTAAAGATTACAATGGGGCTGGGTGTGGTAAGATATGTATTCCATTTATATTGAGTGTGATGCTTGCAAAATATCTAAGAGGAAGTGCAAATTTGGCTATGACATCTAGGAGAGAGGTTGAGAATAAATACCAATAAAAATCGCTAGTTATATGAGTTGAAACCAAGAGAGCTGATGAAATAATTATAGCTTTTGACCCAGCTGTTAGCTGTCACTTGGGTCATATGGGAACCCTTGAATAATAGGGAAGAATTCTTTGCCAGAAGGTAAAAACAACCCCCAAGATCCCACAACCACAGCCATCTGAATTCTCCAGCTATATACTTGGCAGAAACTGAACAACAGCATCCACAGAGAAAACATATTTTGTCTTGTAGGTCCAATTTTCCTTGCCCAAAATTTTTAGTTTGGCTACAATGACTATATATGTTATCTGACATATGGTTGGTTTAGGAATTTTTGTTTGCCTCAATAATTTGATCAGATTTGCATATGATCCATTTGATCACACAATCAATTGTAAATTTAGTTAATATTTGATGAAAATTAAAAAACAAAAAACTTAAATACACAAGATAGATGGGCTATGATTACAGACTGGGAAACAGATGCACTTCTTTCTGAAGTTTTCTCTTTTTTTTTTTCCAGAGTTTTTTTTTTTTTTTTTCAAATTTCTATCTCTCCTAGGGAAATCAGTTTGACTATGTCATTTAAGGGAAATTCCTCTATAATTGGTGTCTCCTGAAGTTCAGAAAGTATTTTGAAATTTTCAGATTGGTAGTTGCAAAATAGTCTCCACAGTACCCACTGAGACCCAAAGAAATAATTTTGGTCAATTTGATTTTTCTGTAGTCTTCCAGATCTATTAATTATTTCATTTCCCAAGTTTGATGTTTCATAAATCAAGAAGAATTTGAGGTGGTTTAAAGTATAATTAATCTAAAACTTTCAGAGATCATCCTTATTTATAACATCAAAGTCCTTATTTTCTTGGGTGGAAATAACTGCTATGTCTTTATCTGCCAAATGGTATCAGATTATCTGTAAAGTAGAGCAGACTTTGTAAGTTGGTGCATTGAATTTATAATTGTGTTTAAAATGACAAAAATAATACATACTTTAAACTTCCAAACTATTAAAAGTGCTAAAGAAGAAGAAAAAGTGGGAATATTCCTGATCATTGGAACCATAAGCATCAGTTCATATTTACTGGCCACCCATTAGTTTATGGATAACATTTCTGAAAAGAGTGACATGTGACCTTCATGATTTGCTCCCTTATTTTTAGCCAACAAAATTTCTAAATTATTAATCTGTTACCTGGCAGGGTTGAGGGAAACCCGAGAACCCCTAAACCTGCATGCTTTAAATAGTTCTTCCATCCACCACATCAAGATAAAACATACTCTAGTGCATAAGACCTTTAATGGAAAGGCGCTTTAATACACTCAGTGTGCAATAAAGAGAAGTAAAAATAGTTTTTACACAAAACACCCAAAGTTACCCATCCCTTTGTGGGTAAATGCCCAGCCAAACAGGCTTGGCCCAAAGCAAGACCGCTGAGGCCCCAAAGCTTGCCACAAGTGTAAGGCACCTTCTGGTGAGGACCTATAGGAAAGGGGCAGAAGGGGCCAGACATGTCTGGAAAGAAGAGAGCAAAATCAAAATCAAGATAAATACTGACATTGTTGGCCTCCCCACCAGCCTCTCACCCATTGCGTTGGGCAACTCCTCACTGACAAGGACATGGGACTCGTGGAGCAGGCTACATAATGCAGGATTCTGCTTGAGAGCAAGATCCTGGCCATTTTTACTGATAGAATAATCATACATCATCAGCTACGTGGGTTAGGAGGACAAGGAGAAAGGATGGGTAAAACTAAGGAATGTCATGTAGGACTTGAGCGGACATGAGTCGGCTGACCATGTTATCAGCCTGATGACCAAGTGTTGTCATCGAAACCAGATCCTGGGCCCCCGGCCATGGTCCTAATCTTATCAACAAGGCATTCCACAGATCAGCTTCTGGGGTCCCTTGTCACACATCGCTCCTTGGCTCCCCGAGTGTTCCCAGTCACACCTCTTGATGCATATCCTTCCCAGAATGATCAAGCTTTCTGGTCTTGATTGATATGAAAGGTTTGGCCCCTATGGCTGATTGACCGGTTCTGAAGGGCAGTTTTGACCTTGTATAGGAATGCAGAATGGCAGGTCACTCTAATGGCCGCCGAACAAGCCGCTTAAATTTAGCAAACCCACTCTGACCCACATCTTTTTCAAGTGTCTTTTTCCTTGTCCCCCAAGTCCCTGGTACAAGTCCATGGCTGAAAAGCAAGCACAGCTTATTCTCATGTCTCTCTGTTCCATGTGCCTCCTGCAGTTCTCCTTCTTGCCTTCCATCCCTCTCTGCTTCTCCTAAGCCAGGTCTTCTCTAGTTTCTCAACTCCCTATTCAGCTCCACCCTTCCTTAGGGTGGAAGCAGGGAACCTGGAACCTCCCCTTTCCCTGGGGATCACCCTGTTACAATTCTTTATCAACACCATGGGTTAACGTTATTCTTTTTAAAAGCCATGTTATTATATAGCATAACTTTTCCATAATTTAATAATGACCCTACAAATAGATACCGTCTTGTTACTCCTATGAAAAGTATTGTCCAGGATGGCCTTATACTTACTTTTTTTGTGTTTTTTTATTTAAATTTTATTTTTATATTCCCCATACAATTATAACCCCCTTATTTTGACCCAAGCCCTCCATTCCCCGCCCCTCACCTGCCATAGAGCTTTTTTTGTATTTATAGAGTATATTCTTAGAAGTTGAGTTGCTGGGTCAGATAGTGGATGTCTTTTTAATTCTGACTGATACTGCCAAATTGTCTTCCAAATTAGTTGCACCACTTTACACACTAGCAATGCATAGGAATGTCTGTTTCCTTCAATCCCCTCTAATACAGCAGTCTCAAATTTGGAATCAGTGCCAACCCAGTAATTGAAAAATAGTACCTTGTGGTTTAGTCTGCATTTGAAAGTGGTATTTAATTGTGGTTTGATTTGCATTTGTTTAACTATTTCTTTTGCAGCAAATGATACACATACTTTTTGCTCATTTTTCCAGTGGGTGTGTATTTTTTTCTTATTTCTAAGAGCAGTTTGCTCATTAAGAAAACCAATACTTTGTTACATTTGTTGCAAAAATATTTATCCAGTAGTTATTCAACTTTTCAATTTGCTTTTAGCATGCAATTTTTTTGATATAAAGTATCTCATTTTTTCCCTCAAATTTTATTAATGTGTCAGTCATTTTCATAACTACATCACTACATAATTATGTTTTGGGGGTATATTTTCAAAATTCCATACGTGCATATGCTTCAACCACCCTCTGTACCAGTGTCCTATCCTCATTTCCTTCTCTTACACCTCCCCCTTCTCCTCTTTCCCTCTGGTAACCAGTATATTTTAACCAGCCTGAGAATTATATTTGCTGTGCTTTGCCATTTTGTTTTATTTGGTTATTTACATTCCACAGATAAGTGAAACCATCCTGTATCTGTCTTTCACTTTCTGACTAATTTCACTTTCTACTCAAGATTTTTTATTTTACAAGCTGTAACTTATGAATCTTTTGTTTTTTTGCTTAAAAACATTCTTAACCATTGCAATTATAAAAGCAAAATTCTGTTTTGTTTTTTTTTTATTTTTATGTTCTGACTATTTGATCACTTCAGAAATGTTTTGTTGGACATAAGGACTGAAGTACAAATCCAGTTTAATATTAATTTTCCAAATCCAAAACCACTTGCAATAGTCTAGCCCCCCACCCTCCCACAATTTATAAGAATTCAAAACCCTTATATAAATTAGTCTATTTATTGATTTTATTTTATTCCATTTTTTCTGCCTGGTAAAATCAATTTTTTTTTCTTGATGACGATAGCTCTATAATGCATTAAATATGCTGAAAGCATTCTCATTTTTCTTTTCCTTTTAGTATTTTCAGCTATTCTTTCTTTTTTTTTTATTTTTTAAATTTTTTTTTTTCAATAGAGGCATGTTTTATTTTATTTATTTATTTGTTTGTTTGTTTGTTTTGTTTATACATGCACTGGGTACAGTCAGAAGCGCGGGAGGGTGAGAGAATTCACCAGAGCCAGAGCGGGGAGCAGAGCAGGCAGAAGGACCGAAGTACACTGCTGAGGGGAGCAGCGGGCGGCAGGAGAAGTCTGCCGCCATGTGGGACCCTCCTCCGGTGGCCGGGGAGCAGCCGGGGATCGAACCGGAGCTGCAGAGGCTGCGGGCAGCTTCGCAACCCAGCGCTCAACCACTGCGCCACCGGGGAGGCCCTCAGCTATTCTTTCAAGCTAGTTTTATAATGACATCTTTAAAAGCAACTTGTGTAGTCATTAAAAATCAAAATCTTCTATCATTAGGAGATTGTGTTAAATTTATAGGTCAATTTAAAAAAAAAAGTGATATTTTTTAAAATATCAGCATTTCTTAGCACTCCCCAAATGAACATGTATTTTAGGTAGTTAAATTTTTCATTGATGGTCCTCAAAATAATTTTAAAGTTTTCTTCATCTAAGTCTTCTACATTTCTTGTTAAATTTATTTCTATATATTTTATGGTTCTAGTTTATATTATCGTGGAAATTTCTTCAAGTATATATTCAATGTGATGTTTATATATCAAAAATAACAATTTTGACTGATTTCAGATGCTTTTGATACGTTTCTATGTATTTTCTTAGATGATCAAGACTCAGTCTTCTATAAGTAAATAATCATTTTGTTTCTTCCTTTCTAATTTCTATGCCTTTCTTTCCTCATGTCTGACTGCATTCACATCTTTTTCCAGAAAAGAAGATAATCATCATGTATTCATGATATCTTGTGCCACGCAGACATTTTAAATCCTTATGTAGAAAAAATTATCGTGTCTTTCTTTGGGAGGTATTCCTATGCACCAATTGCTAAAGACATATTCCATGTTTTCTTCTAATATTTTATAGTTTTCACTTTTCCATTTAGATCTTTAATCCATCTGGAATTTATTTCTATATATTGCGTGAGATAAAGATCTAACTTTATTTTTTCCAGATGGTTTGCAGAATTTTTCAACCATTTATAAAATTGGTCAATCTTTCCTCACAAGTTTGAAATGCCGTTTTAGTCATATTCTAAATAGATCAAGATTTTTTAAAACCAAAGCCTAAAAATTGAATGACATGAATTATACTTGAGAACAAAGATCAAAAATGCAAGCAAAAAAATAGTTGTTAAGATAAAGTTGTATACAAACTATTTAATGTATTTCATAAAATACAAAGGTCATTCATAGCAAAATAGTATAAAATATAAATAGTTTTGAGAAAATATTTTTATAAAATCTTCTAATAAGAAAGATTCAGAGGATAGATACCCATAAAATATAAGATTACAACAGTTGATTATTCAAACATTGTTTAGAGTTACTCCCATCACAAGGAAAGTTATTTGAAGCCTTCAAGCCATAAACATCCCCCAGCTGCCTAGTTTAACCCGTCAGATGTTTCTGAGAGTAGATCAGAATGTCCAGTAAGTAGAAAGCAAAGTTTGAAATTAGAACAAAAATAACAGTCTCTTCTTATAATTCAAGACAATTTGAGTTTTTACTTATGTCTCCGTGCTTCTGCAATATTTCAACATCTCACTGGAGTAAAGTGGATATGGAGAGAGGTTTAGCTTTTTGCAATTTTTTCTGTCTTTTAATGGAAGAGTTGATGAAGAGTCATTGAGATTAAGGGCTAAAGATAACAAAAGTCAATGCTGAACTCTGTAACCCAGGTAAAAATCCTAAAGCATGTGCACTACCATGTGTGCCTTCCCAGGACTATGAAAAAATTCTATTAATCATGATTGAAACAATTCATATTACAATAGTACAATAGTGAATCCTGATATCTTTGGCCATATCTTTCTGATCTTGAAGCTACAACAGAGCCAACTCATAAATTTGTGTAAGAATCTTCAATTTGGAAGAGTTAGAAAGAATGTTATCGGCCAGTACAAATTTTGATTCACTTATGTTTTCAGTTCCAGATTAAATAAAAATTAACACGATAATCTTGCCATGTCCAGTCATGTCCTCTGAGACTCATCCAGTAAAAGAAAACCCACAAGATGGTTATGAGGTGTGTTTTTACACAGCATCTACACAGTACATGGTGCTTTCTTACAAGTGGAATGAAGCATTTTTAGGAAGAACATTTGATTAAGTTTTAAGCAAGCAATTAAATAACAACATCAACAATAACAACAGCACCAATGGTAACAGACAGCCACTATCTTCATGACTGCAGGCTGGAGTGTTCTATGTCTGTGGAGGATGGTAGAGAGGCGTGGCGTTCACCGTATTATACAAATGAGCTGAGTCAGTTATCTTATTACAAATAAAATGGAAGCAAGTCCCAAGATGTCAACATATGGGTGGTAACTGCTGTTCTAGCCACTTTATAGCAAGCACTTGGATGTTTTCTAACATTGCAATGCTTAGCAATCTATCATAAAAACACAAAATTAAATACATTTTAAACTTTTCATCAAAGATCCTAAGGCTAAAACCCAGACTTAGGTTTCAGTTTTAAATAAACTAAATGAATACAGATTTTTTTTCCCCACGATGAAAACAGTCAGTGAGACTGAGCGTACTGGCAGTTAACAAATGCTGCCCTTAGCAGACTTTCCTGGAAAATCTTGCAGAGCTAGTGTCTATTTTTGCCACCATTAATAGCTGACTTAGTCCTCGGTGCTTTTTGCCTTCCTGGCACACAAAGTAAAGCTAGACTCTGGACGAGCTTTCTATTTCCCAGGCTTTTGGAGGAGTGCTAATTACAAAAAAATTTACTCAAATGCTAGAAACTCATTCATGAAGCCAAGCCAAGTCTCAGATTTGAAAGTATTTAAAATATCTTTGCTACAGCCGTACTACTTTATACTTTATCTATTTTTAGAGGCCCAATGTTTGTTTTGCTGGAAGAAAAAAATCGAAATATGAAAAGTATGCCATGAGCAAATCTGCAATAATAAGCAGCACATACATGTTGTGGAGGAAAACACTCAACATAAAATAGTCAACATAAAAACAGATTCTGCTGAGGCATTTTTATAAATAGCAGTTATTATTTTGTTTTCAATTGCTAAGCATTTTAAATAACATGCCCTTAAAAGTTGTCAAGTTCTTTATGTAAATATAATTTCCTGATTTAAACTTTCAAAAATTATTGTGGGGAATTGGAAACTTAGTCCATTAGTTTCATGAGTAATTTTACAATCATCATATTGTTAAAACACAGGCAACAAAAGAAAGAAACATGAGAAGGCACTGAAGATTTCATTTCTTTGTATGAAAACGGAATTTTCCTACCAAATGTTTAAACAAATATCATGTGACACAGAGATCTATAGTTAAATCAGGTTGTTCCAACTGGTTGTCATAGGTCACATCAGATTTAAAGTCATACCCTGCTTTGTCTTTAATTACCCTTTGAATTCCTGAGCATAACAACAGGGAGGAATTATGCCTTGAACCTTAAAATAAGAGTTTTGAAACTGTTTGCTTCATATTGTTACTCCTATGTAGGCAGGGGATTTTCATTCTACCTGTTAAAAAGCAAAAATCATTTTTAAAGGTTCTGAATCACCTCCTTCTGGAAATACAAAAGTTTATAAAGGGGAAGAATGGTTATTTTAATACTGGGAAAAGGAATTTGGCTTTAGAAAAGTAAAAGGAATTTCCTTGATTTTTATAATTCTGTGGCATGTTCTGACTCTATCAGTTAATCAAGGACAATGACTGTGGGTAAGGCTGATGCGAGTCTCCATCACCAGCATCTTCCTGAGACCAAAGGCCATCTGTAGTAGTGGCAGTTCAGGGAGGCTTAAGCTACTCCTGGCAGAAAGACACCAGAAACTGTGGCAACTAAAATACCTTCATTCACTACTTCAGCGTTCCCTGGACTCAGTCCATATAATTCAACTTGTTAATATAGAAAATGGTAAAGCAGAGGTAAGAAAAATACTGACAAATACCACAAACCATGTTCGGAGTGGAAATTTTGACTTTGCTAGCATTTTACCAGTATTTCCTGCCATGCAACCAGTAGATATGTAATCGAAATGGCTTGCTGTGAATTTTGCAATGTCCAAGCCAAAAGCAATAAAATTTCTGTAAAAGTGAGCCATGATAGAATACCACATCAGCCCAGAAAAATGATTTTCCTGGGAAGGTCTGTGCAGCGATGAAGAGGTCTCTCAACGCTATGGAAGCTAGGCCGAGATTTTCACTGCTTCCAGCCTACAGTGAGGTAATTTTAAAGGCATTTTCCCTTCATTTGTTCTGCATTCACTGAATGTACAATTTTTTTTTTTTAATGTCAAAGGGACATTGCAGAAAAGATCAGAAGAGATATTCTGACAATGGAGCCAAAGTTCAAAGCTTCTCTATTTTCAGGTAACAGCCGCGACAGTTTGTCTGCACTAAATCTTTTGAGGGCATGTCACTGTAACCCTGTCCATAGCTTTTTAAACAGTTCAAGAAAAACAAATCACTTAGTCGTTGAACAACTATAACATCTGATACCATCACACAGAAGTTGTAGCTATAGCCACTAAGCAAAGTTCCTTCCATTCAGCTGAAAAAAGAAAATTTCTGAGCTTTGGTTTAAGATCACTTTTTATGTTGTTCTTTTGAAAATTATTATATAACAGGATTAAAAAAAAGATAGGAAGATTCTGTCTTTAAGAAGAACCAGAAAAATCACATGATCCAGTTGCATCACATGTTGCTGTCAATAAATAACTAAGGTGTGGAGTGAGAGTCCTCGGAGGTCCCTGATGAGACCCGCAGAGGTATATCCGAGCCTTCCTTAGAACCACCTTCCCAGTGCCCAGGTGAGACCCTGCTCTCAGCTACTTGACCTGGGCCATTGTGCCCTCCTTTCAGGCCTTCCAGTTGATTCTGCAAGGAAGCACGGACATCCAGAGCCAGCACTATCAAGCGGTAGAGCTGTAACACCACCACAAGGAAATTCTTTGCAGCAAAGAACACCAGCATCTGGTTTATCACTTTGAAATAGGTCATCAGTATTAGACGCACAACAAGGAAAGGACCATCTTGTATGAAGACGCTGATTCCAATGTTCCATAGATCGGCACTGTACTGGCAGAAGAACAGACTGGGGAAGTTCCTTGATGTCACTGATGAGGGGCACACCACATGCTGTACTGAAAACACAAGACACACCAGTTAACTTCATACCTCTGAAATGTAGAAACGTAAGACAGAATGAAACGGGGATGGGACTCTCTGGTGGCGCAAGGGGTTAAGACGCAAACTATGAAGCTGTCTGCAGCCTCTGCAGCATGAGTTCGAGCCCCAGCCAGCCAGGGACCCAGCCAGCCATGGTGCAGCAGACCTCTCTTGACTCGCCTGCTGCTCCCCTCAGCAGTGTTTTCAGTCCCTCTGCCTGTTCTGCTCCCTGCTCTGTCTCTAGTGAATGCTCTCACTCCCTACACCTCTGGTCTGTACCCCAGTTCTTGTATGCATAAATAAATCTTACAAAAAAAAAAAAAAAAGAATGAAATGGGACAAGTCATCCAGAACGGGTGTTGTAGTTAATGATTTAATTTAATATGTAATTTAATTCTGGATAGACCACGGGAAACCTTGCTGCCATTGAACATCTTTGATCATTCACCATTTAAAATCGATCATCTGTTATAATTCGAGTAAGACTCACGGAAGAAAGCCAACTCTCTCTTTCATCCATGTAAAAACAATTCAGATTACCTTCTAGTTCTCACACATGGGGAAAGCAAAATTAACCAGGTTAGGGAGAATAAAGGAAACCATGCCTGTCTTTAGGATATGCAGTATAGAGAGTATGCATAGCTGATTGTTCCAGGCTTCCAGTCAGGAAGCCAGACAACCTCTCTGGCTCCCTGATGTTCTAGCAGAGAGATGCTGGTCAAATTATTTAAGCTGGCTGGACTTTAGTTTTCTACTTAGAAAAATGGTAGCAAATGATGTATATGAGGAGAGGGGTCCCCTCTTCATTGACTGATGACAATAACATCAGTGGGCTCCTCTGCTTTCTTACTCTCTCATTCACTTGCGGTATGAGACCTACCTGACTGCTAAGTTTATGGTCCAGATCCTTCTGTATCCTCTCTGGGATCTACCTATTTACTGGCAGACTGATATGGCCATATGTGTAAACTGTGTTGTAAAAATTCAAGTATTTATATTCAAATTCAAACATAATTCATGTTAATTATATTTTTCTAATTGGTAGGAGAAAAAAGCCCAAATAAATGCCATTGTTATTTTATTTTGTCTAATTCCTTATGGTTTTGTCTCACAGTTTACAAAACGGACTGGGTGTAATTATTGATTTTCCAGTTGAACAAAGGCAGTCCAATCAACAGATGAACCTTTTTGTTTTAATTTCTAAAATGTAAATTTAATTCAAGGTCAAGGGCAAAAAAATAATCCTTTTAGAATAATGAAGCCCTCCATTTGAGTTTTCAAACAAAGAATGCCTTCATCTACTGGATCCTGCAAATATTATGAAGCTGCTTTGATACGGTGAACATAATGCTCTGTTTGTTGTAAAATACAATAGTGATTTAGTCAGCAGTAACATTTGGTCTTTGTTTTGCAAACAGCTGCATAACATTATCACCCCTGAAAGTTTACAAAATTTCTTTCTTAAATAAAAATTTTCTTAGCAAGCCTATAAACCACAAGATATGGGAGGGGAGGGTGAGGATCAACAGTGTAAATGGCATAAGTAAATAAATAAATAAGTAAATAAAACCTAGTACAGAATCAATAATAACCTTTTCTAAGAATTTAGAATAATAAGAATGTAGGATCAGCAGATGATTCTCAGAAGACCTCCTTTGACTTACTCAACCTCTAAAATATGGTGCCTAATATTCTGTCAGAAGACACTAATTGACCAGTAGCATAGAGTAACTGCTAGGGCAAATTATGAGGGGTGCGTGTGTGTGTGTGTGTATGTGTGTGTGTGTTTTATAAGCACATATTATTAACTGCTAATTAGGTTTTTGGAATTTCCAAAAAGTCATGGCCTCTCCCTTGATTCTAAAGACAATTTTGTTTCAGAAAGTGGATGCTAAAGGGAAAAATAGCTTCTGAATCTTCTGGACCTCTTAAAATAAGTGAAAAAAAATTGTGGCAAAGATTAAATATCTGTCCAAAGATTAATTCTAATCTTGAGGCCAAGAGAAAAAGTGCCATAAACCAAAGTTAGATTTAAGGAAAATAAAATTATTAAGTCTTAGAATTTCTTTAGAATAAAATGGCATCCAAGAGAATTCCCAAATCAAAAATACAGTGTTTCTTGAAATTATGAGATGACAGAACATTCTATATCTATGCTATGTGGCAATTGCACACTTTAAATGTGGGTAGTGTGACTGAGGAAGTGAATTTTATTTTTTTTATTTAATTTAAATTTATATAGCCACATTTGGTTTGTATGAAATGCCTGGAAACAATTTGCTCATGCAACCTGTTAAGGTTTATGTCTTTTTAAAAGAAAGACCAAGGGGATGCCATTGGCCACTTCTGAGGAAAATTTCAGTTTTCTATGTAGCCCTGAAGCTGCTCTTACTCTCTCTAATATTTTAATACATGAGTATGACAAAGGATTGAAAATGACCTCTTCAAAAACATCAGGACATGACATTTATATGCCTGGAAACAATGCATTAAGCCCTTCACAAATGATATCTAATCGCACAAAAACTCACCACCCTAGCAACTATGATCATCACCCCCATTTCATGAATGAAAAAAACTGAGGTACAGAATGTATTAACTAATTTGCAGGAGGTTTTACACACCATTAAGTGACAGAACCACTGTCTGAAGTGAGTGTAAAACTGTGCTCTTATCTACCCACTAATCTCAGGCTCACTGTGCTCCAGAGTAGACCTGCTTATGGCTTTCCTAAGATTCAATCTGCTTTTCATCTAAGCTGAACTGGAATTAACAGTGAGATCTCAAAATCATAAAATATGACAATCTTCTCAAAGGCTTCCTTAGTTTTACTACAATTTACAGTTGAGAGTTAGAAGCTTCTATTTCTTTGAGCAAACTTCAACACACCTACCTGCCAGGTCGAGTGGGAACTGCAGCATACTCCAGGTCCATATGACAAGGATGGCATAGACTAAGACAGGACTATTCCTAGAATGCAGATCAAGCTTTAAATTAGTAATAAAAATTGAATTATATGTAGAAAATTGTTTCTTTTTTTCTCACACTTGATTATACCCTAATGAGCCAGTGAGAACTGCCATAATATCTTGGTAGTATAAGAAATCCATCAACAATCTATGGATGATTAAAGTGGAATAATGAAAAACAAGTAAAAAACAAAACATCTAAGACTTCAAACCCAAATTTCACATGTACCAACATCTGTGTGATTTATGGCAAAAGCTCTGAGTCCCGTTTTACTGTCTTTAGTTTTTCAAAATTATGGAAACATTATGGAAGAGAAAGACTAGGGGAAAAAAATAGGCAGGACCTATACATTCAGCACTGACTTCAAGAAATTTCAAGAACAAATGAAATTATTCTATGATTGTAACTCTAATTTTTTAAAGGCTTATTTATTTATGCATACAAGATGTGGGGTACCCAGAGGTGTGGGGGGGTGGGTGAGAGGATTCACCAGAGACAGAGTGGGGGACTGAACAGTCAGATTGAATGAAATACACTGCTGAGGGGAGCAGAGGGCAAGTCAGGAGAGGTCTGCTGCGCCATGTGGGTAGCTCCCTGGCCAGGGATAGAACCCGTGCTGCAGAAGCTGCGAATATCTTCATAGGTTGCATCTTAACCCCTTATGCCACCAGGGAGGCCCTGTAAGACTAATTTTAAAGTTAGATGTAAGGCAAAGACTATGTGAGTTTCATTTACCACTGTATCTCTAGTGCTTGGAAGAGTAGCTGGAAAATATTAAACACTAGACGTATTTTGTGGAAGGAATTGTTGTATGTACAAAAGAAGGGTCCATACTTGACAAATCTACAGATGTCATTGTTCTAAGAGAATAGTCTTGGAAGACTAAAATCAGAAAGAGACGTGGTTACAAAATATGCAAAGTATATTAAAGAAATATTAAAGTCACTTTTTACAGCAAAAATGCAAAGGAAATTATTAATTTGAAGTTAGTAGTATAATAAATATTTTGTTGCCAATTTCACTATAAAAAATATTTTCAGATTGGAGATGGAGAGAAAAGCATCAGGGAAGAGTAATTGAAACCAACTCAAATGAGGTGATTGTAAGAGATGTTTTTAAATGTTGTGAGTGTTGAGGGCCTGAAAAATTAGATTTAAAACTCTGAAAGTATTCGTAAATGAGATTTCTAGGCCACCATTACCTGTTTTATCAGTTAATGGAAATAAAGCCAGCAGAGAAAAAATGAAGTGTTAGCTTTTAAAATAAAGGAGAAATGCATCATAAACTACACAAGGCACATTTACTATTAATCCCCAGTCAGATCACTTAAGTAATTATTTTAAAGATTTCTGAGATCCCTTATTGAAGGCAATATTTACTAAACTCAGCAAAGTTTTCCAAAGAACAATTGCACTGAACTTAGATTATTCCCTTTTTTTTTTAAGATAAAGTTAAGATTGCCATGCAGGTAATGATTTATAAATTAATATACATTTGAATGTAATCAAGCCTGCCATAGTGCTCTTTTTTTAAAAGATTTATTTATTTAAGCATACAAGAACAGGGGTACAGGCCAGAGGTGTGGAGGGTGAGAGGATTCACCAGAGACAGAGAGGGGAGCAGAACTGGCAGATTGACTGAAATACACTGCTGAGGTGAGCAGTGGGCGAGTAAGGAGAGGTCTGCTGTGCCATGTGGGTTGCTCTCTGCCTGGGAATTGCACTTGTGCTGCAGTGGTTGCAGACAACTTCATAGGTTGTGTCTTCATAGGAGGCCTCTGCCATAGTGTTCTTATTAAAAAAAAAAAAATCAAGAAAGTTCTGGATTTGAGTACTGCTAGGTGGATTCCTAGTTATGTAAATTACTCCCCAAAGGGATCTCTAGTGGGTTGCTGCAGACTTTGCCTTTAACCCTGCTATACTTTGTATTTCATCAATGATTTGACTGCCAGCATTGATGGAAGACATGTATGACATGGAGCTTGGATGGGAAACCAGTACCTTGAAGATACCATCAGGATCCCAAAGGATCTTGACAGGATTTAAACTAGATGACCTAGAATAGGACAAAACAAGTAACATTTCACAGCAGCAGCCATAAAAATAAGCTCAAGGATTTTTCCTTGCTATTATCAAATTATGAATCTACAGTGTGACATGATTTATGATTTTCCAAAATCGAATACAATCACAGACTGCTGCACAAGAAGTATAAAGTGTAGAATCTTAAATGGAAATGCCTCAGGAATGCAGTCTATAATTTCCCTTCTTTGTAATGTCAATGTCTATATATAATACACTTTCGATGAGGTCCAGAATTTAAATATTTTACCTACAGTTTCTCAGTTCTTCTATGTGCCTGTCACCTTCCTGTTTAACACTTAATACCAACTGAACAAAATTGGTGTACTGTCATACCTATTTGCTCAGTGAGGAAACTAGGCTTACACTCTTCAAAAAACTAGAAGTGTTTAATATTAAAAAAAAAAGAAGTGTTTAGTATAATAGAAAGCTATTGTACTATACTATTTCCATGAATTAAATGGAAAGTTTTGGCACTGTTCTGTAATGGTTGCAATATATTTGAGATATTATGTGTTGTGCTTCATATTTTAGGAAGGAAATTTATAAAGTTTTTTATCCAAAAATTTGGCCCCAAAACATTTTATCACTTGGGTGATAAAAACTCAGTCATGTTATATATGGGATAGTCCAAGAGAAAGAAAATAAGAAAAGAGTCCTTTAAAACTTTATTTCATACACTTTAAGAGTTTTCATGGGAAAAAGGAATTAAAATGATTTTTGTGACTTTATAGGTTCAATTCAAGTTTAAAGGATTTTAGTTGCACCTTAGAAATCCAAATTTCATCAAAATAGAGGACAGTACCTTCTAATAAGTCAAAATTAAATGAATTGCCTCTGGAGTGAGTATATTCTCTAATAGTGAAAATTTTCAAAGTCCAGACAAAAATTATTGAGAAAACTTTTGAGAGGATTTTGCAACAGATGTAAAATAGATTTTTCAATAAATGGCCACTGTGAAGCGTCTTTTAATCCCAAACTACTAAAATAATTCTACCAAATACTTATGTGCATTTTATCTGCAAGGCAGCAGCAGAGAGCAGTGGTAAAGCTTGAGCTCTTACACTAGGTTGCCAGAGTTCAAATATAGCTTCCACTCTTCTAGAGAGATAAAATACCAAATAGATAATTTAATAGCTATATAAATATGAGCTATGCTTTAGTTTTCCATCATCAATATGAGAATGTGATGATAACAATTATTGGATTTTACATATTAAATATATAAAACTCTTAGAACAACACAGGAATGTGGGAGCAGAGTTGAGAGGACAGGTCACTGAAACAATGAAGTTTACGAAAAACAAGTGTTTCAGTTTGAGAGCAACACCTGAAAAGAAATTTGAAAACAAAAACCATGACACCATGACACAATTATTCAACCCCATTGTTGGGACATGAATCAAATTCAAAATTAGAGTTAAAAAAAGAGATTTATAAAGTGTTCAGATTAATTTGTAAATAGCAGTAGAAACTGATGGATTGAAATTGCCTGGTTTAGGAGAGGATCCTGTGTTCTTTTACTCATCACTAACTCACCATTTGTTCCCCAATCTTTTCCTAACACATTGCCTGGCACATACCAGCTAATGTGTCAATGCTTAGTGAATGAATAAATATATTATGATTGTTCAAGGTTTTCTTTTTTTGCTGGAAAATTTTTATTTTATTTATTAACATTTAATATTCAATACCTAATTGCAAACATTGATCTATGAAGTGCACCTTAGGGTCACTTGTGGTTGGGTCTACTCAACCGGCTATTAAGATAGCCAAGTTTGATATGTCTTGCAACTTTATTAACGTTCCCACAAAACATATCCCTCCTGAAAACCTATCTCCTACCCTGTGTCCCTGTCGTCTCCCCTGATATTTATAGGTATGTGCTTCTTTCTATCTAGGTGTAGTTAGTTGTCTTTAAATTGCCGTGTTCGTACCACGGTTCCGTTATTTATTAGTTTTATGTACTGTCATCAATTCTTTTTCTTGTAACCCCATTATGGTGTGTCCTAAAGTATCTGAAAATCTGTATACCATGTGAAAGTATCAACCAAATTCAGAGTATTAATACTACAAAACTAAAACAAATATTTGAGAATAATACATCAACTTGAAAGGGATTCTCTTTAAAATTCTATGTCTGCTTAATAAGGTATAAAAATTAGTATAAATGAAGCAAAATGCTCATGTAAGGTAACCTATTGTTACAGAAATTCTTTGTGCCTTAATTTGACTATTAAGTTTACTCACTAAGCTAGTTTATTTTGCTCAGCTTTATGTTTCATTGTTCAAGGAACACAGCATAAAGTAAACCGTAGCATTAAAAGCCAGCCTCATTCCAATTTATTTTTATAGCTTAGTGCAAAACAACCCAAGCTGAAAGTACATTCAGGCACTGAGACTTAAATCCCTAATGGTAAGAAAGTAGTTCCATAAACAGATGTGATCATGGATTCTGAGTTTATTTGCTTGTGGCAAAAATAAAAGAACCAACTCAATAAGTTTTAATTTATAGGCTCTACACTAGAAAGCCTTTGGGCACTTAACTTGGACACAAAACTGACTGAAAATAAAATTTAGTAAAATAAAACTTAATCTGCCCCACTTGCCATTCACACCCAACTAGAGAGTCGAGCGATTTTTCCATGTTTCGTCCAGGTGCTTTCTTGGAATTGTGGCTGTGGTGTCCTCTAAAAGAGAATCTTGTTATTGGTTACATTCCTAGACAGTTGAGAATGTAAAAGGGGAACTAGGGATCATCATTTCACCTCCAGAAAATTTTCAAATAACCATGGTCCTGCCTAGCCTGTGATAATGCATGTGTGCAGAACTTTTCTGTTCTCACCCTTAAAATATTATTTTTGCTCTTTTTTTCTACCAGAAACTTTCTTTATATATCTGGATTTGTAACTGATTTGTATCTGATCAGCAGTAAATCCTATGATTCTACTATTGTAGACATGATATACTGAAAATTCTTACTTATGCAGAATATAAATAATAGAGCAGAGACAGCTGTGTGGATCTGACCTTGAAAAGGTCTTTGCATCACAGCTTCTGCTTACCTCACATTTTGTTCTTCCAGAGTCTCACTTGTGAATTCCAGTATGTCAGCAGCTGTCCCCACAAACATAAGGAGAAGTTGAGAGAGTTGATCTCGAGTGATCCCACCTCCAATGGGTAGAAGCCATCTTCCAATTATTAGCATTAGCAGGAATGTCTGATGGAGTCCCAGAGTCCAAACTTTCTCACACACTGTAGATAAGTTATTTACAAACACTTTGGCCTGTTTAACAGAAATGTCATGCAGACACAAGAATTAGAAACTACCACCATAGAAAGAGATGCCTTCTTCACCATGGTTTTAATCAAGTTAGCTTTTATGGAAGATCATATTCAGAAAATGCTTCCTTACTTACTAAAGAAAGCAAAATTCCTATTAGCTGAACAATCTGAGAAAAACTTAATATGGTTCTTAAAATGAGGCAGTCTTATAATTGGAAGTAATTTAAAACTTCCATTTGCCAGTTAGATTGTACTAGATGATATTTAAAAACTCAATTTTACAATGTTTTATAGATTACTTCTCATTTTATTTTATTCCATAACAAATTATACCACATTGCAAAAATTTTTAAATTCCATATTAAAGTCACAAAAAGTTGCTAATTTTTCTTCTACAGATTTCAACTCTGAATTTACTTATCTAGCAATTTATCATGATATAAATCTTCTCCATTTTTTATTCTTTAAAACACTACTATATCAAATGAGAAAAAAAAATAATGTTTATCACCTAACCTCATTACCTAAACCTAAAGTAAAGAAACTAACTATAAAGTTACTATTTTTATTATGACTATTTTAACATGTTATTCAAAAATCCATAGACCATCAAATGAATTTTATTCAACCATTATTCCTGGACTCAGGAAACTTTATTTCATTCATGTATTCCAGATGACCTCTCTTGCTCACTTAATTTCTAAATAAGTTTTTTTTTTAAGATTTATTTTTATTTATACAAGAACTGGGGTACAGGCCAGAGTAGCGGGAGGGTGAGAGAATTCACCAGAGACAGAGTGGAGAGCAGAACAGGCAGAGTGACTGAAACACATTGCTGAGGGGAGCAGCGGGAGAGACAAGAGAGGTCTGCCATGCCATGTGGGTCTCTCCCTGGCTGGGTGGGAATCGAACCGGCGCTGCAGAGGCTGCGGACAGTTTCATAGCGCTGTGCTCAACCCGCTGTGCCACTGGGGTGGCCCTCTAAACAAGTTTTAAAGCATAATGTTGGATAGTGATTCTAACTAATTATATGAGTGACTTACCTATATTTGTGCAAAATCTATTTATCCTTTCTGCTCACTTGCTGATGTCAAGTGCAAAGGAAGATAAAAAAACAAGGGAGGTTGCAGTCTGACTAAAACCATGCATGAAACATAACAATCTTTCATTTGCACACTACTTTATATTTCTTCTATGAGACTTCACATATATCTTACTTAATTTTAACGAGAAGCATATTAGCAGAATAAATATTATTATTTACAACTATCAGATGCAAAACTTAATACAGTGATTTTCTCAAAGTGATATTAGCAAAACTATAACTGGAGCGCCCATTAGAACACCAGATAGTTATGTCAAATCTCATAGAATTAATAGCTTATTTTGTTGAAACGATGGTTTAGTGGTTGGTGCCTTGGTCTCAGGTCTCTCCCTTGTATGATTTTCTAATAGACCACAGTTGTTTGCCAAATATCAGGCATGTGAAAAATAAAGAAGTGATTCTGTTTTGGCTGGAAAGCATCCCACTTTTATTAATATAAACACCTAAAAAAAAAATAGGGCAGCTCCCAATCTTTCACTTATACCATTCGTTCACAAGCAAATGCATCACTCTTTGTGCATATTTTGTCTAATTTAAGTGTTAAAGGTCTCATAATGTTGCAAATTACATCTATTAAAATACATGAGGTATAGATGCCTATTTATGTATGTTAAATGTTTACTAAATATAAAAATATGATTATTTTTTGAATTACTGAGCCAAATAAAGAATTGGCAAATCACTTTAGGAAAGAAAGAGCTGAAAAGTATGGAACATGTTATCCTCAGGAAGTGAAAGGTGAGTTGCTAGATCCTTTTATATACAGTGGGAAAAGCTCTCACCGTTTCAATGAGATCATCAGCTCCATTGGTTTTTTCACTTGACATCAGTGTTTGATTGAAATCTTCTTTGCTGCTGGTATTCTGTATCATTTCTTCAGATTGACTACTGCAATACTAAGAATTTTTTAAAAGGCAATAAATCAAAAAAATATATTCCATGATAAGTAGACTTTAAGATAATTCCGTTGTATCTAAGACACTGAGTAGATGTGTGGAATTTAGACTGTATGCATAAACATTTCCAAAAATCAGATTACACAGGCTTGAGATATAAAACCACTTTCTATTAATAAGAGTGTCACCTATATATCTTATTTTTTCCACAATTTTATGAGGCTGTAGACATTCTTAGTTCATTGTGGTAAAATGAAGAATTTATGGATTGATCATTGGGATTCCTTTCCTGAACCCTGAAACAACTGCAAAACAAGCCAGCAATTAATGACAACACTAAAACTTGTGTGATCCTGCTCAAAGCATTCATTCTAAGATTTGTTTCTTGCCCAGAGCCTCTTTATCTAAAATATTATTTTGTTTAAATAATTCAGTTACTTCGATCTTGCCTGATAAGCACTGTGGCAACCAAGAAATAATTAACATTTTTATCCATTAAAATAAGTCTTTAATGTCAATTTAGAAAACTCTACACTAGAACTAAAATAAATAACATTTTCTCCTTTTTGCTCCTTCATTTTTGCATAAAATTTCTGCAAGTGAAGTGTGTATGATTTTTATCCAGCCAGATGCTGGGAATATGTGATAGAGAAAAAGAAGGGGAAAAAATATTTGAAAGAAAAGGGGTGGCACTTGAAAATGTAACTGTAGCTAGTAAGAATTTTATAAATGGGTAAAAATAAATAGATAAGATTGAAGATTTTTTTTTAACATCTGCAGTGCTAACATGCTTTTGAAACACCCGCACACACCACCATCACCACAAACAGCAACACCACGCATCCAAGATCACACATTTGGATTTGGAGAGAATTTTTTTTTAATGATAAACTTGTAAGAAGTGTATTTTTTCTTTATTATACTGGGTGCTTCATCTATCATTGTATGAGCTACTTGTAAAAGTAGAGAAGAACATCTGTCAAGAAGCTATTTTTTTTTCTATCCTCCAAAACAACTAGTGTTATGGGTGAAATGACAAGAATAATTAAGAAAAATGGCAATGTGCCATATCACTAAAAGCAAAAATGCAGTTGTTCGTACACTTTGTTTTTGTATAGTTAAGATTCAAAAAAAAAGATAATGAAGATAAGAAATTAAATCTCTCAATCAAGGTACAAATTCTCACTGTAGATAGTTTTGTTAATCTATCTAAGAATCCAATGGCAAATAGGAAACAAATGTGACCACTTTGTAGGCATGAAAGCAGATTATACATAGAAAGCAGTGACCTTGATGTGATTTTTATATCCTTATCTCTAAAAATCCATACAAATATTTTATTACAAAAAGTTATCTGTACTGCAGTAAATCTTGGTAGCAGATTGCTTTGTAGTCCATATTATGATATTGAGACCTGAATCCCTCTCCACTCTTGTAATCTCATTTGTTATAAATGGATGGGACTTTCCGTTAAGTAGCAGCTACAATAAGGAACTGATTTGACTTCTGTGACCTAACCTGACTTGTATTTTTTTAATAGTAATATTGTTTACATTCAGCATTTTATAGGTGAGTTCACATTGATTTACCTGGATGCCAACAAGTCACTTTTTCATGGACTATATCTTTATTTTTTTATTTTTTTAAGGTATATTTTAAAGATTTATTTTATTTATTTATTTATACAAGCACTGGGTACAGTCAGAAGCGCAGGAGGGTGAGAGAATTCACCAGAGCCAGAGCGGGGAGCAGAGCAGGCAGAAGGACCGAGGTACACTGCTGAGGGGAGCAGCGGGCGGCAGGAGAGGTCTGCGCGCCATGTGGGACCCTCCTCCGGTGGCTGGGGAGCAGCCAGGGATCGAACCGGCACTACAGAGGCTGCAGGCAGCTTCGTAAGCCAGCGCTCAACTGCTGCGCTGCCGGGGAGGCCCTGGACTATATCTTTAAAATGCTCATTAGGTTAAAAAAAAAAATTAATACTTCAGGTCAAACCAGACTGTGACACCATCAACATCACAGTTTCCATTGCTTTAGCTGTGCCACTACATAAATAGACCCAACTAAGAGTTAAGGTAATAATCCTTGTCATAACTATTCGGTTTCCATCCATGCAGATCCTGTCAGATTCAGGCATAGAGGTAGAGAATTCATCATCTAGGACAAATGTCTTTATGAAGTAGGTGAAGATGTTTTCCTAATGTTAAGTCACAGGTTAGGACATTTAGAATGTTGAGTAAATGGAAAATGTGGAAGGAAATCAGATTATTCTTTTCTGTCATGAAAAATTCAGACTATTTTGATGCAAACTGCTCTCCTACATTTAATTGAGAAAAGCAATGTGGTTTACGGTACTAGGGGTCAAGATCTAGGATCTTAGATCCAGAACTGCTGTTGATTAACTCTGTGGCCTTGGGAAAAAATTACTCAACCTTTCTGAAACTTCTATAAAACAGAAATAAATATATAATGTCTAACTTATGAAATTGCTGGGTCCATGAGAAAAATCTGTCTGAAAATGCTTTGATATCAAGAAATTCTTTGAAAAAAAAGTGATGATTATCATGATCAAAATTTCTTAAATGATGTAACTAAGAAAATGACCAAACCTTTTGTTCTGTCATTTCTTATTTCCTTAAATTCAATTCCAATACTTCATCTCTCTCTCTCTCTCTTTTTTTTTTTTTTTTTTTTTTTACTTCCATCTCTGCCCACCCTGTCCAATTCAATCCTGGGCATTCATTTTAATTCTCAGTGTCAAAATGAGTCAAATCCATTATGACTAAAGGTCCAATTTCTTTTGTAGTATGAAAATTAGAGAGGTACTGCCCAGGGCTCAAAACATCTTTTTTTATTAAAAAGAGAGTGTTTGGTTACATGCTACTTTTGTAATGGGATTTGACCTGTGTATCAATTAAGTGTGCAATGCATTTATATTATAAAAGCTTTTGGGGAAATGAATTGTTATAGTGGATGATAGCCATGCCATGGAATTGGATGTGAAGGAAAAAAAAATAATAATTTGAATCACCAGAGCTTATTGCCATACCCTTGAAAGTAGTAAGTAGGAAGGAAATTGAAGCAGTCCCAAATTCTTTATGGTACAGTTTTTTAAAAGCTATAACTTGAACTAACCAATTTACTGCTACAAAACAAAACAAAAAAGCTTTTGCTATAGACATAGATATCTGTAACTTTAATATTTTTAAACAGGAGATTTAAGGACAAATATTCTCTTCATGTCCCTGCGTTATTGGTTTGTGCTGTACAATTCTTCAAAAATAGTATACAGATCTAAATTCTCCCTGTGTGAATTTGGAGCAAGGATTTTCCAGATAAGGCTTGAATATCTGAAATAGCTTTAGGAGGCTTAACTTTTTGCTATCAAATGACCAACTGTAGCAAAGACATCTGTATAGGGACAAATTCTCACAAATCTTGCCTAAGGCATTTTGATCAATGAAGGTATTAAAATTTGTATCATATCATAGCCACAGCTCATTAGTAATATAATCCTATAACCTAAACCCTAAAGATACGAAGTCCAGGCTGGAGTCTGATGAATTGTGTTAACTGGCTTCCCCATTTAGTAACAATAAATAACTGAGTCTAGCCTAGAGCCTGCTCCCTAGGATTACCCATGTAAGAAGCATCTCATTTAAAAATCTGTACCTTTCTCTAGATAAAGAATTCTTATTGGAAGCCATTGTTTATTTTCTAGGTAATACCCTAATTCATATAACCTTCCATTCCCACTAGTGGATCCCATGACTCCTCTCCTTTACACTTAATTGGGGCTTTAAAGTACATTTTTTTTTTTTAAAGATAAATCTTTTTTTTTTTTTTTAAGATTCATTTATTTATTTATACAAGCACTGGGTACAGTCAGAAGCGCAGGAGGGTGAGAGAATTCACCAGAGCCAGAGCGGGGAGCAGAGCAGGCAGAAGGACAGAAGTACACTGCTGAGGGGAGCAGCGGGCGGCAGGAGAGGTCTGCGCGCCATGTGGGACCCTCCTCCGGTGGCCGGGGAGCAGCCGCCGAGGATCAAATCGGCACTGCAGAGGCTGCGGGCAGCTTTGCAACCCAGCGCTCAACCGCTGCGCCACTGGGGAGGCCCTAAAGTACAATTCTTATTTCACTAAAAAAGATCGTGGGAACCTCAAAAGTGCACCTTCTATAATCTGCAAAGTCTGTATTTTAAAACAGTCCATTTCAAATAACCCCCACCAAAGTTTGCTTGTATTTACATACCAAAGAACAGATGTGGGCCTATCTTCATTGTTTTTTGCTGTTCCTAAAAATGTCACTTTACAGGATGCTAGATGATCGTGCCCTGACTATTCGTAGCACAATGTAGATATTTATTGAGGCTATGAGGGTTAAAAACAAATTTTTATATTTCCATTGTGATAGTGGGGTCTTAGGAACAAGTTCTCTAACACAAATTGCTAACTGACTATGTAATCTTAAATCTTAAATGAATGTAACATTTTTATTGGTTTTAACAGATCATGGATTGACTTTCTTTCACTGATGTCCTCTTATTTATTCAACTCTTGAAAAACCCAGTTCATTAGGAAAGTGCATCTCTGATCAAAATCATATTATACTATGAAAGTTGTTTATTACTGAATATTCCACATTCATACTTTCTGAAAGGAAGTACCTGGGTCTCATGGTGCATTTCAAGAAGCCATAGTGATGGAACAATGCTAATCAGATATAAAAATATGGCTGGTGAAAACCTGTGAAAAAAGGAAAAAAAAAAAGTATAGTTTGTACAAAATTTTTTACAAAGAAAATAAAGCAAATGCATATATTTTGACCACACTGAGTCAAACTTTTTTATCTGAAGTGTTTATTTTAATGGAGAAAAAAGCATTATGTGATTTCTGCCATATGGATTATAGAGAAATAAAGTAACTGTAAAAGGCACTAGCAGCTGTCATTCTCACTGAATTTCTAATCCAATTAATAGAAGTTAATTTTAATATGGTTTACTAGGACACTGCCAATTAGTTTCAGACACAAACTGGATATTTTGTTATGTAATGTGTTTTATAAAAAGCAAATACAGCAATAGGAAATCTTAGATTTTTCTACATTGTGATTATAAGAAGTTTGGATGTAATTTTAACATTAACTTGGAATTCTGAGAGCTCAAATAATATCCTGCTAGAACATAAGAATCAGATGAAAATGAGTGGGCATAAGAAAAATGACTGGGCTCTGTGTATGTATAGCCACTCAAACTGTAGAACAAACAAACTGTAAAACAAACAATAACAGATGAAGGGTTTGGGTTTTTGTAGTACTAGGATGGTCACAGGGCTGGCTCTTTATGATTTGAGCAGACCAGTTAAAGGAGGAATCCTGGAACCCTCAGTGGCTTTCTTGGGCTTTTATTGAGCTTTTACATGTAGTGCAGCAACCAGGTACACAGCAGGCAGGGGTGCCAGGGGGTGCTGGGAGGCCTCCATCCCCCACCACCCCCCCAGCAGGTCTTCACTCTGGGCTTCTTTGCATTCTCTTCTCCTGCCTCTTGTGCTTCTGCTTCTGCTTCTTTTGGCAACTATCTCAATACTGAGCCTTGGCCCACAGAAGTAAACAACACAGTTTACAACAATGTAACTACTGCAGGCGCCCCATCAGGCGGGGCAATCCTAATGGTGGGAGGGCAGAAAAGCCTGAAAACCTTTTACCCTAAAGTTTTTTTAAGGCTGTCTGTATTCATTGTTTTAGGGCTCAAAATTTAGAGGATAATCCAAAAAGAGTGGACACTTTTAGTAAGACCCACAAGTTCAAATGCTAGTCTGGCCATTGACTCCTATTTTCTTCCTAATCTATAAAATGGGGACAGTGTTTGTATTGGTCACTTTGGGCTGACATAACAGGATATCATTGGGTGGCTTAAACAACAGAAATTTATTTTCTCACAATTCTGAAGCCAAGTCCAAGATCAGAATTACAGTAAGATTGGGGTTGGGGCCTCTCTGGTGGTGTAGCGGTTGAGCGCTGGGCTGCGAAGCTGCCCGCAGCCCCTGCAGCGCCAGTTCAATCCCAGGCTGCCAGCGAGGGTCCCACATGGCGCGGAGACCTCTCCTGCAGCCCGCTGCTCCCCTCAGCAATGTATTTTCCTCAGTCTGCCTTTTCTGTTCCCTGCTCTGGCTCTATGAATTCTCTCAACCTCCAGAGCTTCTGACTCTACCCAGTGCTTGTGTAAATAAATAATCTTAAAAAAAAAAAAAAATTAGGGTTGGGTAAGGAATGTCTTTCTGGCTTGTAGACTGCCCCTTCTCTCTGTAGCCTTACATGACCTTTCCTTAAGGTCCTCTTCATTAAGGTCACTGATTGTACAATACTTGTACAAAATGTACAAATAAAAAATTGCATGGGGATTATAACCATGATGAAAATGCATACATTGTGCAAAAATGAAAAATGATGTAAAAAATATATAAAATAAAAAAAATAAAATAAAAACAAAAATAAATAAAATGTTAAACATGAAAAAAGTGTGCTTTAGATTAGGGTATCACTGTTATGACCTCAATTACACTTAATAGCTTCCTAAATGTTCTATCACTGGTGGTTTAGTACTTAAACATATCAATTTGGGAGGAACACAGTTTCGTGTACAGAATTCTCCTTGATCTTAAAGTTTGGGAATACTTCTCTTGGCTTTGAGACTCTGCCCTCCCGACCCATTGGGGAGGTAATGTCACCCTTAAGGCTCTGGTGAGGGACTCTTATCCCTGAGGCTCTGTCAGTCTAGATCCTGACATAAAAGCTCTGTAGCCAATTCTGTCTCTGTGGCTGTGCAAGTCATACCTGCCCATTGAAACCAAGGCAGTGGACCCCATATCTGAATCACCTGCGGGAGCATTTTCCCCTCTTTTTGAAGAATAGTGAACATTCTCAGCTACCCCATACAAGAAATCCTAAATAACATTCATTTATTTTGTCCATTTCCATCCCCATCAGTTCAAATCACAGTGTTCTTAATTGTAGAATCCCATTAAGTTCTTTACTGAGTGCAGCCACAGGCTTGGTGTTCTCTTCAGCACATGCTTTCTCATTTTCTGCAATGTAGATTGACTGAGAATTGAACAAATCTTCACATTCTTTTTGTTTGACAATACCTTCTTCAGTTCACCTCTCTCCTTTTGAACTTTACTATAAGCTATTAGGAGGAACCAAGTTCTCCCTCAACACTTTGAAATTCCCTCAGCTAAATATCCAGTTTCATTACTTGCAAGTTCTACCTTCCATAAACATTAGAATAGAAAGCGGCAATTTCTTTGCCACTTTATAGCAAGGGTTGCCTTTCTTCCCGTTTGCAATAGCATGTCCCTCACTTCTGCCTGATACAATACCAGAATCACCCTTAACATCCATATTTCCAGCATGCACTCCAATACTCTTCCAGCCTCTATCCATCACCCAGTTCCAACGCTGCTTCCTCATTTTTAGGTATATGTTTTAACAGTATCTCACTTCTCAACACTAAGATCTGTTTTAGTTTGCTTGGTCTGTCATAACAAAGTACCCCAGACTGGGTGGCTTAAATAACAGAAATATATTTTCTCAAAGGTCTAGAGACTGAACTCTAAGACCACAGTGCAAATATGGGGGAAGTCTAGTAAGTTCTTTATTTCTGATTTGAAGATGGCCGCCTTTTGATCATGTCCCTAGAGGGCTTTTCCTTGATGTGTGCAGAGACAGAGAGAAAATAGGAAATTTCTTTCTTTTCTCATAAGGTCACCCATCTTATTGGATTAGAACTGATCCACCTAGATGATCTCATTTAACCTTAATTACTTCCTAAAAGTCCTATTTTCAAACACAGCCATACTGAGGATTAAGGCATCAACATTTAATTTTTTGGTGGGTGAGGGTGGACTGGTGGGGCGCAGCTCAGTTCATAGTAGTCATGTTTATCTCACGGAGATTTTGAGTGCACTTTCTATCAAGCAGTGTTTGGCACAGGTAAGCATTCAGTAATAGGTGGCCATTACAGGATTGTTATGAGACATTAGTGCAATGAAAACGTGTCCTGATCAGTTTGAAATAAGATAAAATAATTTCAAATTTTTTTTTTCAAATTGCATTTGATTTTAGATTGGATTCTTGCTTTCTAGTTCATCTCAAAGTCAAATAAAAAGTGATATATTTTTATTAATATATTTTTGTAAACACATAGGATGGTTTTAAATAAGCTGAAAATGAGTGATCGTTTCTTGTGCAACAAAGAATTGAGAGATTTGAGGTGAAATGGTACTAAAAATATGTTATTCTAATCCAGGAGAGAAAAGTGTATGCATCTAAATGAAAGAGAACATTTAGAATGGACATTTTAAGGGTTATTAACCCATTCACTAGTATCGCCTTTTAACTTCTTTGGAGAAAATGTAGAAAGGGCAAGAGAAAGGGAGGTTTTAAAAATAAATCAATATTTAATATAGACAACCCCCCACCTTTGATTTCCTGCAGAAACCAATTTTAAAACAAAAGGTTATGGGTCATGATGTTATTAAAATCTGACTTGGTAGATGACTGGACTGCAGAGAGATATCAAAGTCCATGTTGAACTTGTTTTAAAAAAGAAGAGGAACAATTAATTCTTTGACCTTACATATCAAGGGAAACATCAGGAGAGAATATTTCCCTTGTGAAATTGGGAAAGGAAATGAATTCTACTTGGAGGAATGGCTGGAATATGTAAATGTTTGGATTCCTCAAATGTTGGCTGGACTGCATTTTTGTTGATTTTCTTGAGATTAATTTTGGGATTAATTCTCCTAATAATTCTGTTACAATAATAGTCTAGGGAAACCATAGACTGAACATATAATAGTCTCAAAAGAGGCTAAAAATAGAACAAATAATAACCCTGGACTTCCTGTATGCATAAGATTTATTTCTATAATTGGAAAATATGCTATCCTGTTTCAGTGTGCTTCCTCTCATTAACAATGTTGGTTATGTCAAAAACCAAAACCAAAACCAAAACACTTCGAGATCCAAGAATTTCTCTTGTGTACTCCAGAACATTTAAATTCTGTAATTTGATATCCAAAGCCATCTTTATCTAGTCTTATCTCCATTTCCCCTTCTTCTTCCTTTACGACATCCTTCAAACTGAGCAATTCAGTAGTTCTGACCTGCTTGTGTTTAAAACAAAGTATTTTGTAAAGTTCGCCTTGCTTCAATTCCCCTTCATTAGACATACTTGACATAAGTGACAAGTGTCGAAGAAAAGAATCACATTGAACGCCCATGAATTAGTCATATTCAACACAGTCCACAGCCTTCTCTCCATGTTTCTCAAACTCTTAGCAAAGGATTTGTAGAATTTCAAGAGGCTTCCAGATAGAGTAACTGATGAAATGCGTAGTACAGCAAGGTGCTCACCAGCAAATGAGAATCAGGGACCTTATTCCCTTTTTTCATCTCTCTCTAACTCCCAGTAGCAGGCTGTAGTAGTTGTGCAACTGAATTTTTTTTTTAAAGAACTTATGGAGAAAATAAAATAAAATAAAATTCTTGCATATCTAACTAATATTATAACGTATAAATAAGTTTTAGTTTGTTATAGATGATGCATTTGTAGCATTTGTATAGAGAATGTCATAGGTAGCATGTTTTTTTGGACCATGCATGCTTGTTAACAAAGAGCACTATGCTCCTTCTGCTTCGTTAATTTAAAAGAGAAGTTCTGAAAGAAGTTCTGGTTGTGGTGCAAATGTCTCTCCAAATCATGACTGCCTGATTTGGAATGTCCTCCTCTTGTTTCTCTGCTCATCAATATTATGCCTCTATTTCAAAGGCATAGCAAGAGTTAATTTTAATTACATTTAAATTATATTTCTCTTGTGATCCAACACACAATGACTCCACTGTCTTATAGTTGTGTATAAAACAGAGGAATCTCCACAGAAAAGGGAGGAGCCAGGTTCCCTGCCCCACGTACTGAGCGGTGGAAGTGAGCAATCAGGTAGGGCTAATGAAGACTTGGAGGACATACAGGAGGGGAGACAGGTGGAGCAGAGAGATGTGAAAGGGTGCACTGGCTTCTCAATGTTGGACTTACACCAGGGACTTGGGGGACATGGAAGGAATCAAATGGAGTTGACACAGGTTAGAAACACTTGGAAGAAACACGTGAGTGAGAGAGATATGGGGAGGCTGACAATGGAAGCCTTTATCTTAATTTGTGTTTTAATTTTCTATCTTGGGTCCCAGACATGCTTGGACTCTGTTGCCCCTTTCCTAAGGTTTCCTGCCAGAAGTTTCCTTAGATTTGTGGTGAACTTTTGGGCCCCAGCAGCCCTACTTTAGGCAACTCTATTTGACTGAACATTTACCCATGAGGAGATGGGTAACTTTGGGTGTTTCATTGGGAAACTTTATCCTTTCTCTGTTCACTCTCTATGCACAATCAATTATTCAAGATCTTACACACTAAGTGTATGCTTTGTCTTTATGCAGCAGATGGCAGAATCCATGTAGAATGTGCAAGTTAGGGGTCCTGGGGTGCCTCTCAGTCTGCCTGCTAACATGTATATGTATCTTAACTTTTGAATCTTGCCTCTTCCATTCATTCATCTTCAGAAACTGACATTCTCTGAATCTCAGTGTATTTATAGGAGTAATAATATCCACCTCATAGGATAGTTTTTAGGACTAAATGAGACAATGTGTGTCATGGGTCTGAAATTGTATGTGCTCAGTAGATGTGAATGGCTTTGCTTTGCAGATATATTTGTGGCTACACATTAGTATCTACACTTCAAGAGGACTCTGAGGAAACAAGTTTAGAGACCGTTTCTTTAAATAACTTACAATGATTCTATTTTTAAGTGATAATTCTCAAAAATGAAACCTATTTTAAGTCTCCTAGAATCAAGGGAAGTTGTCTGTACTGTTGAGACCATCTTTCTGCCTAACTCCACAGTGCCTGTGATGTGCCTGTCTACAGACATGATTTGCATGAGTCATTTGTTCATTGTGACCTAAAAAAGTCTGTACAATCAGGTCCCTGCCTACTCTTGACCTCTGTTGCCTGTAATTCTTTTTCACTGTGTTCATATCACAGTATTTTTCTTTCAGTTCTGGGAAAAAAACTAAGTGACTTCCTACCTCAGACCTTCACATATAAATTTCCTTTTTTGTTGTTTGTTTAAAAGATATATTTATTCATGCATACTAGCACTGGGCTACAAGCCAGAGGAGTGGGGGAGGGAGAGGATTCACCAGAGACAGAGCGGGGAACAGAACAGGCAGATTGACTGAAATACACTGCTGAGGGAAGCAGCGGGTGAGTCAGGAGAGGTTTGTTGTGCCATGTGGGGAGCTCCCTGGCCGGGGCTCGAACTCAAGCTTCAGTGGCTGCGGACAGCTTCATAGTGCTGTGCCTTAACCCCTTGCGCCACCAGGGAGACCCTACATATATATTTCCCTTAAAATCTCTCTAATAAGGGACCAGGAAAAAGAATAGCTATAAGAAAGAAAATATCAAAATCAACAAACAACTATGAACCAGAGACACTCTATGGGGGGTGGGGGGGGGCGGGCAAAGGAGGGATTGGGGTCAAAATAAGGGGGTTGTAATTGTATGGGGAATATAAAAATAAAATTTAAATAAATTTAAAAAAAAAACTTTCTTCCCAACTTTTCACTTGATTTTCTCTTGCTGATAGTTCATGTCAGTTATATATGATTCCTCGAGAAAAGGTTTTGCTCCTCCAGTCTCAATGAGGCTTCCTTAATATGTGTGTTCCATATTGCTCTTCCTTTTTAAGCCTGTAGATTATTGAAATTTATAGTTCTGGGCCTCCCCGGTGGTGCAGCGGTTGAGCACTGGGCTGCGAAGCTGCCCGCAGCCTCTGCAGTGAGGGTTCCATTCCCGCCTGCTGGCGAGGGTCCCACATGGCACGCAGGCCTCTCCTGTCTTGCCCGCTGCTCCCCTCAGCAGTGTACTTCGGTCCTACTGCCTGTTCTGCTCTCCGTTCTGGCTCTGGTGAATTCTCTCACCCTCCCGCTCTTCTGACTGTACCCAGTGCTTGTATAAATAAATAAATAAAAATCTTTAAAAAAAAGAAATTTATAATTCTGTGTGTCTGTGAGAGAGAGACTTAATTGTCTTCCAGCTATTCTAAGTAATACAAACATAAAGACTGTATCTGTTTGCATATCATTATACCCTTTCTTCCATTATTCCTGGTACACAGTGGGTTTTCCACACATGTTTAGTGATTTGGTAAGGCCTTAGTTGATTTACTATTCCTACTTTCTTGACACTCTTGCTGGTTTAACTAGAAATCTCTTCTTGAATTATCGTCGTACATTGAGTCTTATCAGAAATTTTGCCCAAGGAAACTAATCTTCTGTTCTCATAAATTTAATATTGATTTGCTATTATGAAACATTTAATATTTAAAGGTAAAACTTTAGCAGCTACTTATTATTTGAAGGTTAACCATAGGTTTTTTTTTAGAAAGAATAACTTATTTTTTTTTTTAATATTTTAGTTTATATAATTCTTACATCATTTTTTATTTGTGCACAATGCATGCATTTTCATTTTGGTTATATTCCCCATACAATTGCACCCCCCCTTATTTTGACCCTAATCCTTCCTCTCCCGCCACCCCCCACCCACCGCAGTGTGTCTCTTGTTTATAGTTGCTTATTGATTTTGATTTTTACTTTGTATTAATTAGTCTTTTTCCTGGTCCCTTATCTAAGTTTTCTAAATTTCTGCTATGAGTGAGACCATCCGGTATTTTTCTTTTTCTTTCTGACTTATTTTGCTGAGCATGATCCCTTCCAGCTCCATCCATGTTGCTGCAAACTGCATGTTGTGTTTATCTTTTTTGATTGCTGAGTAATATTCCATTGTGTACATGTACCACATCTTCTTGATCGAGTCATCTATTTTTGGGCATTTGGGTTGTTTCCATAGCTTAGCTATTGTAAATAGTGCTGCTATAAACATAGGAGTGCAGGTGCCCTTTGGAAATAATATTTCTGTGTCCTTTGGGTAAATACCTAGGAGTGGAATTGCTGGATCATATGGAAGCTCTATGTTTAGTAGGTCAAGAAATCTCCACACAGCTCTCCATAGTGGTTGGACCAGTTTGCACTCCAACCAGCAGTGCAGGAGAGTTCCTTTTTCTCCACAACCTCGCCAACATTTGTTGTTGCTAATTTTTTAAATATGTGCCATTCTCACTGGTGTAAGATGGTGTCTCATTGTAGTTTTGATTTGCATTTCCCTGATTACAAGTGATGTTGAACATTTTTTCATATGCCTGTTGGCCATTTGCATTTCCTCTTTGGAGAAGTTTCTTTTTAGCTCTTCTACCCATTTTTTGACTGGATTATTTTCTTTGTTGTTGTTGAGTCTCATCAGCTCTTTGTAGATTTTTGTGATCAGTCCTTTATCATTAGTGTTGTGTGCAAAAATTTTCTCCCAGTCGGTGGGGTTTCTCATTGTTACCATAGTTTTGATCATTCATTATTGGTGCAATCTGTTTTTGAAATCAAGTAGAGTATGAATTATAAAAAATTAAAACCTAAACCTGAATCCACCTTTTTCTGTGTAATTAATCTAATTGTATGCCCTTTCTTAGGTGCTTCAAAATAATTTTACTCCAGTCTATGGCTAATGTATCAGAAATAAACAAGTTGTCAAGCACAAGAACTTTTTATGAAGACTAGTACTATAGAGGGTTCTAACCCACTCAGAAATAACTAAAACAAGTTTCTGGATACTTACAGAAGTGAGATACACTATTCATAGACTAACAAAAATGGTGAACATGATTAAGTGAATAAATATGTCCAAGTGGGAAATTTTAATAAAATTCTAATATCCTGTTACTAAAGAGCTACTTGTCCTTAGAAGTTTATTAGAATTACAAATAACACTATCCTATCTGAATACAGAAGGTGCCAGCATTAATTCTTTAATGCCAAATTACTTGCTCACTCATTTTTTTTAAATTGAAATCTTTCCAAAAATAATCTTTCCACAGAATTTTATTTAGTTTTTCTTCAAGTCCAAAGCCCTCAGCTAACCCTCCAATTCTCTCTGAAGTAAACAGCTGGAGCATTACCTTGTTTATGTACTTATTTATTAATCAAATATATACATATTTAGATATTTACTACATAGATTTACAAATCAAATATATATGTATATATTTACTAATATATTTACTATATTTTCAAATACCTCCTAGATACTGCTCAGGGTTCTTCAATAGCTGTACTTAGTTTTTTCATTCCATTCATTTCATGCTCAAATAAAATAATATTTATCATATGCAGTTGTCATTTCAGCAAATTATAATGATTTTCACAAAATGATTGTGTCATGACATTTAGCAATTTAGCCCTGCAATGGATTATATTTACCGTGACTCATCATTAGTCTAGAATTAGGATTCAGTTTTCCACTTTCAAAAAATGACAGTTATTGTATTCTTATTGAAAGAGTCGCATTCATTCATTTTAGTAACATAACAATTTAAACAAGCAAATACGAGAAAACCTACCTAGAATACCACCCCTACCCTGTTTAATTCGGCTTTCTGGAAACAAAGAGAATTTTAGTCCTCTAATCATATGCATAAATCTAAAAACAGATAAAATGTAAGGGGAGCAAAAATAATATTCCAACATTAATATGAATCATGATTTTATTTATATTTCATTTCTCGCTTTTTCCTATTCCACAAAGTCAGACTGTGGTTGTAAGGACACTAAACCCAAGTTTAAAATCTCACAATATGCAGCCTTAAGTGTCCTCAATACAATTTCTGGAGCACTTTGTAATGATAGAACTATTTCCATGGAAATCAAGAACTAGGTCAAGGTACTCTTTCAGGAGTGCCAAGATCCTATCTAACAACTTTAGGATAGTCTGCATCCTTATCTGTAGACTGGTTTCTCTAAATGGGCCTTAACATCCCAATTTCCATCTGGACTGCCTAGCAGGGATTTTCTACTAGTACCCAGGGGGAAGGGCGACCCATATGATAGCCTCAATATTTCACTGTTGTCTCTGCAACCCCTCAAAATACACCCAGTGTTCTTGCAGAACATTAAACCCCTGGCCACCTGCCAAGTCACTAATCCAACCCAGTCACCTCCAATTTCTCTTCTTAACTAGCATGTGCCTTATAGCCACCTTTCTTCCCAGAGTCCTTTGCTTGTAACTGCCCACTGTGGGGGGAGGGGGAAGGTCACAACTAAATGGCCACTAGTTCATGAGAATTCATCCCCCTAATTAAATGTGTATGTTCTAATAGGTGCCAAAGACAAATGATGGGTTGGTTTTATCCCTCATCTTATTGGGGAGCAGACTAACAATAAGAACCAAAGACTCAGGGAGGATCTTCTTTTCACTTCAAAACTCTTGAGGAATGCCTGCATTTAAGTTTTGTACAGAATACTTCTGAGGATGGATATTAAAGAGCCTTAATTCTAATTTTCAAAGTTGGTTCTTTGTTGTCTATTAAAAAAAAAAGCCATTTTCCCAAACTACGATATAAACTAGTAGCGCAATTAGTGCTATGTACCTCACTTAATCTGAAAACTTTCCAGGTTTATATCTAAAGCAAGAACAAGCTTGACTAAAATTGCAGTTGCTTATATTCAGACTTTAGCAGTTATGCTCCAGTGTGACTGAACTAGTCATAGGAACAAAATATGCATTAATTTTAGAATCTACATGATATTTTTCTCATAAAGTTTCTGAGGCACAGAAAATCATGACATCTTCCTAAATGAATTGTTTCCAGCTGAAACTCTTATACTGCCATCACGAAATTTCCACCTGAAAAGCCCTTCTCCCCACTCTTGTATCACCACCAGCTACTTCAAAGGCCAGTACATAAATCTCTTACCTGAGATATTTTCTGAGTCTAACAAGCCTGCCTTACTGTTTATCTCTTTATTCTGCACCCTTTGTGCACCTCAGACTAATTTGTGGAAAATGATTTGTTCTCTGAGTGCTGTTTTCTCCTGTTCTCATTTAACTGCTTGCATTTTATATCCCTTCAAGAACATTATCATAGCACCTTGTAAAATAAATGCTTGTTTAATGAATAAATGTACTTAAACACTAATGACTACAGGAATTTTAATGCTCTCTGAGAGGATACAATGCATTATGATACTATGTATGTAATATTTTTACATTCTATGAAAAAAAATGGGATTTATTTTTGTACCATAGAGAGACTGGGTCTTACTTGTGTTTTTTTTACTTCATGACAACCTAGACTTCTTTTCCCTCTTGTTTTCTTTTACATCCTGTTTTTGGCTTTTCAAGGATGTCTGTTTGTGCAAGAGTGTCTCTGGGCCATGTTTAAGTGTAGAATTAACTTTTCTATGTTCTGTTCTAAGCCAAATCATCCACTGTTTATTAGCAGGTCATCTGAGATTTACCTATTCCATTTGAAAAAAAAAAAAAAACTTGGATAGTTTCTCCACTAGATTAAATACTTGACCTTAAAAATGTGTGCATTTGTACTATCCACAGACACAACTCATTTTCATTATTGAATGCTGAGCACAACAAATTAGCAGATGTACCTCAATGCTGGCTTGGAAAAGCTTCTCCAGCCACTAAACCTTGGCTATTTACTTCCTTGTTTGCAAGTAGGAGCAAGAATAGGACCATTAGATTTATTGTGAGGTGTGTATGAGGTGCTGCATACAATGCAAATGCCTCACTCAGTAAGGGAGTGGTCACTAGAGGCTATGAATTGTGTTTGTGATTTAATTTTACTAGTTGTGTCCTTGCATCACTCTAGAATAGTGTCCTCATCATGAAAAGGTATAAAAATGAAAACTAATTCATAGGATCATTATGAGAATTTCATGAGATAATGGATGTAAGGCAAACATGGACCATTGTTAGCACTCAGTAATTGGTAACTGTTACCACTTTCATCATCACCATCACATTCACTATTATCCTCTGCACTATTATTAAAACACTCAAAATATGGCATAGCCAATTTATTTGGAGGTTATTCCAGGTGGATTAAACCAATGTGTCAGACAGGAGGGTCAAACAGGGAAATGAGAAAGCAAAGGAATATTCCAGGATGTGACAAGGGCTGGCAATATCCATGACTACTAATTTTTTGTTCTAATAAGTGTACAACATTTAGTTGTACAACAGCCATGTCTCTAAGGTTAGTTAGATAAATTGAAGGTAAAAAATAACTCCCTTCTCTAAAGAACTATGGTATAAGTTTATATTCAGAAAAAAAGGAATAAAATCAATCTCCAACCTGGCATTTTATATTAACAATCTCTACATCCCTAATATTATTTCAATGTGACTTTCAAAGAAAGTCCTTTTTTTGATTCCTGCATATAAAACTTTATTTTAAAAACTGGTTTTCTGTAACAAGAAGATTTATACACCCAGGTCTAACTCTCCTGATACCAGTACTTCAGAGGAATATCCAGAGTAATGAGGGACATGCACGCAGGGAGAATAAACCTTGATGTAGAGGTGAATTTTCCATTGTTGGAATAAAAGTTAAACTCTTCAAATTTGTCCAGATGTTGTATGCATAATAATGTCACTACCATGAGAAGAACCATATGAAACATAGAGGTAGGGACAAATTTATACTGACTTCTGAGAGCTAACCATAATAATTTTTACTTTGTTTTTCTCCCAGCCAAGTATAAAGATCTACAAAATATTATAGTCTTAATTTCAATTCTAATTTGTCTCAATTGAACATACTCATCAAGAAAGTATGGACCTCATGCAATGGTTCAATTTCCTAGGGGTCTCATTATAAATACAGACATCATTATTCTTTGATTCAAACCCATAATGAAATAAAGAAAGAAAATGTGATTTCTTGGGAGTGAAGCACTGTACTAATTCAAGATAGGAAAAGATTCTTATTTCTAAATTATGGCTTGAATCACTAAAAACACAGATATCTGCTAGTAACATTCAATGTATGCTTCCCAAAGGGATGTAAATTTAAGTCACCCTTTCAAATTGAGTTCAAGGCACAGGATATAAAACGGGCATGTGAAGGTAATGACCTTCATAAAAATATAGATAGACACTACAAACAGGGTTGATAACTCCAGTGCACAGTGGAAAGTGTTACAACTGAACATTTTTGAAGAGATTTCAAGAAATCTGGACAGCAATTGTTAACAAGGAGAGAAATAGTCTATTTGCTGGGGTGAATTTCCAGTGGCCAAGCTGGCTATCTGGAGATGACAGATTCTTCTTAAAAATACCCCCATTTTATCCCCATTGACATAAAAAAATGATCAGTAGAAGAGAGCTTCCATTTCCCAACTTTGATTCTGGAAATTTGGTAAATAATTTCTGAAATTTCAGAAATAATTTGGGTGGATATTGGCCCATTTTATCAAATGCTATACAGTTACATCACACAAAGATAGACACTTTTCAAAACTTGATCAATACCAGCCTTCATATGGTATCTGTCAAGTCTAACTTTTTCATTTTCTGTTGCTGAAACTTCTATAGGCAGTTGAGTAATCAAAACAGATTTCACTGAATTTTTAAAATTTGGCATGAATTTGAAATCATTTCAAGATAGAATTGTTTCTGTAGTCAATTGGGAGCCACCCAGACATTTCCTAACACACAGTGTTCCAAATGAGATACGGTAAAGATAGAAAAGTTAGAAAGCATTTTTCACATGGAGGCGAGGGAGCATGAGGAAGAGAAGAGACAGAGGCAAGAGTGAAAAAGAAAGTCAGTATTTATCTGTGTTCTGGGAGTACTTCAGAAATATTCCACAGTGGGGCCTCCCTGGTGGCGCAAGGGGTTAAGACACAGCACTATGAAGCTATCTGCAGCCACTGCAGCATGAGTTCGATCCCCAGCCAGGGAGATACCCACATGGCACAGCAGATCTCTCTGGTCTCACCCTCAGCAGTGTATTTCAGTCAGTCTGCCTGTTGTGCTCCCCACTTTGTCTCTGGTGAATCCTCTTACCACTCACACACACACACCTCTGGCCTGTACCCGTGTTCTTATATGCATAAATAAATAAATATTTTTTAAAAAAGTCCCAAAGCATACTTCACTTTCCCCCACCCTCTCTTGCATTTTTCCCTCTCCCTAGCTCTTAGGCAACTGGCTTCTCTTCTCTCACAGACTCAGTTCAAAGTCACCTCTCCTGTGAGGCCTCTCTGACAACCTGGTGGAACCTTCCACTAATACTCCATCCCTCTTGTGACCCACACCACTTAGCCTTCCGAGTTCTGATCACTCATTTGTTTACATGCTTTCTCTTACTTATGGTAACTCACTGTTTAAGCTTTACTTCTTTATTTATTTTCTGAGTCCCAGGACTAAAATCTGAGTTCTTTCTTGGCAGAATTTTACCTGTTTCTTTAACCTCCATATACTTGGCCCTCAAACAATGTCTAAAATACATTAGACATTTCATATGTTTTTGCTGAATGAAGAGTGATAAAGTTCTGTGCTTCCTCCAGAACCATCTGCTCAAGCTTCTCAATATGCACCTCCCTGGTCCTTTATCTTCACAGTCATTGCACTCCTTCTATGCCCAACCTACCATCCTTCCTGCTGTGGATCAAATGCTGTAAAGTCTCTGTCTCCTTGCATCCTTCCCCTTCTAAATTGTTCAAGATTGCAACTGTAATAGCGGAACTTAGTGTCTTAATATCCCTACTCTCCCAGTTGCCAACTCAGTGATTCCCAGGTAAAATAATTTAAGAACTCTATGCCTTAGTTTCTTCAGTTAAAAATGGGAAAAACAGAAACAGAAAATAATTACAGCTGCTATTAGGATCAAATGGGATAATCTTTGTAGAACTCTGGATGAGCCTGAGCATAGCAAATGCTAACTATTTGTACTGATTCCTAGTTCCACACATGTAAGCATTAAATCAAATGCTACCTTTATTTATTTATTTATTTTGAAAAAGATTTATTTATTTATACAAGCACTGGGTACAGTCAGAAGTGCGGGAGGGTGAGAGAATTCACCAGAGCGAGAGCGGGGAACAGAACAGTCAGACTGACGAAATACATTGCTGAGGAGAGCAGCGGGCAAGGCAGGAGAGGTCTGTTGTGCCATGTGGGACCCTTGCTGGCAGCCGGGGATCAAACCAGCGCTGCATAGGCTGCGGGTAGCTTCGCAGCCGAGCGCTCAACCACTGCGCCACCAGAGGAGGCCCACTACTACCTTTTATTTTAACGTGTCAGGTATGCTTGTTTTCTGTTTCTTCTGCCTGATCACACAGTGTTTAGCCTAGCATTGTTCCTCTTTATTAGGCAATTCAGCAAATTGAAATTAATAGAGGAAAAGCAAAAAAGAGAGAACTATGAAAGGTGGCCACATTGGTAAGGTATTTTATAAACTTAGTTTTATTCCCCTGTATTTTTGAAATTCTGATAGAAAAAAAAAGTTCAATGTTTGAAATTCTATGTGTTTTTTGCCAATAAATTCAACTGAAATTCCTACTTAATCTCAGATAATGCCTGTTTTCAAATGAACAGGCTTCAAACTTGTCACAATTTTCTCTAGCCCTGAGGAATATTTTATCAATATTAACTGGAAAGCAACAAAAATAGTATCTTATATTTGACTTAAATAGTAATTTACAAATCCATTGGATTGTTGCCCAGACAATAGAAAATAAAGTCAAGAAAAAAAAATAAAACAAAATGATACTAATTTCTGTTTTACAGAAAAGTGAATGTGCAGGTGAAATAAATACTAAGCAAAAGAGCAATTTCCACTTGCACACATTTATTGGATTTAACAAGGCATGTGTTGTTGGCTCACCCCCATGTCCTATAGGAGTCCAACGAATTAAACTTCTCCAACTGGCAAGTTACTAGTGTTGACGTAATGTTGCTGTGTCCCTGGACAGCTGAGCTCAGCATCTCTAGTTCCACTTTTCCTTTCCAGGGGATAGCTAAAGAAACATTCTTTGGACAAGTGTAATATGTTTGCTACGTTTCAAGAAATTTCGTTCACATTTCCTCTATAGCCCTGTTCACTGTTCCAAGATTTCTGTAGGTTTGATTTATTTGGGTTCAGATGTAAATTTTAGTAAAAAAAAAAAAAGAACAATGAACAAGGTTCAGATTAGCCTGGAATAGTCTAAAGGAGGCTTATGGATCTGATGTTCCAAGAAAGAAATGTACACTTCATTTGTGTATGCTTGGTCTACCATTCGGTGATATTTGATTGATTTCAATATGGAATAGTTTCTTTTTCTTCTTCTTGATTATGAAGAGATGATGTATTCAATTGATACAAAGGGTAATTCTTTTAAAAATAGACTTTTTTAAAAAATAAGACCATGATCTACATAATTCTTTAACTTTATTCTCCTGAATCATGGATAACCCTCCAGTCCAGTAGCTAAAATCTAACTCATTATTTTTAACACCAGCAAAATACTCTACATTGGAGATATATAACAATTTTTCAATAATTCTATTGATGGTTAATTGGGTTGCTTTCAGCTTTATTTTCCATTAACAAGAGGGAAATTAATATTTTTGTACATATTCCCTCTCATATTACTTCTCATTCTAAAAGGTAGGTTCCAAAATGGAAGACCAATGGAAGCAAAGGTATACCCATGTATCTATAGCTATTGAGAAAAGCATATAAATCAATACATATTAACCTTGTTTTTTTATCCCATAATTCTAGATTTTCTGAAGGGAATGTTTTTATTACTCAAAAACAATAAAAAATTGTGCCTAGCTTTATTCAGAAAGCTTCATCACAGAAGTGAAATAGGCTAGGGCCTCCCCTGGTGGTGCAGCGTTTGAGCGCTCGGCTGTGAAGCTGCCCACAGCCTCTGCAGTGCTGGTTCCATCCCGGGCTGTGGGCAAGGGTCCCACATGCCGCGCAGACCTCTCCTGCTGTGCCCGCTGCTCCCCTCAGCAGTGTATTTCGTCAGTCTGTCTGTTCTGTTCCCCGCTCTGGCTCTGGTGAATTCTCTCACCCTCCTGCACTTCTGATTGTACCCAGTGCTTGTATAAATAATAAATAAATCTTTAAAAAAAAAAGAAGTGAAATAGGCTCAACATCAAACTCTTAAATTGCTGCCATACTATTTCAAGGATATTACCTTTTTTAATTTAGCATTCCATCTTTTGATTTTTTCCCCTCAAAATTATGATACAATAGCATGTGGACTTTCTCCCATAAAAAATTATCATATTTTCTAATTCAGTGGTATTGGGTAAAACAAAGCATTACTAATCACATTTCTATTTACATCATTTCTGAAAACTCAGCAGTTCCTGAAATTTTGTAAAGAACTAAATCTATGAACTTTTTTTTTCTTTTCTTACTTTCAAATATTAGCCTAGATATTCAACCAGTAAGATTGTTTTTGATTGATGCTGTAACTTACTACATATATCATGGACCTCTTCTGAAAGAAAAGTGAGGATTATTTTCTACTTTTTTTGACTCTGAACTAATGGTTTATTGGTCAATCCGTCAAGTAAATTTGTTTGATTTGTACAGACATAAACTGTGTCCAATTGACACTGACTATAGTTCAATAAGAAAAAGAAAAATCTTAGGATGTAGAAAACACACTCCTTTTTAAGTCATTGACCAACATATATTATTTCTTTTAATGCTCTAATGACCTATGAAATTAGTATTTACAGGTGAGGCAACTGAAGGTCAGAGAGATTAAGTAACTTGTGCAAACACCTTACAGCAAATAAGTAGGAAAACTCATATTTTATTCCATTATCTTTTTGATTTCATGTTTTTAATCATGAAAGTTTTTTCTCAAATTGTATTAGTTTGTCAATGTTTACATATTTATATACCTTTTGGGGGTAGATTTTCAAACACTCCCCCCACCCATACATGCACATGTCTCACTCACCCTACACCAAAACTACCCTGTTAATGTCCTACCCTTTTCCTCCTCCATCCACTTTTTCCTCCCCCTTGTGGCTTCTGGAAACTAGTATCTATCTGGTTTTAAAGTCACACTCTAAACACAAAGTTGTCCCCAGCTCTCTGTTTAAGTTTACACATTGACCATCAGCCATCCTGTTGCATCTTGATTGCAAGTCACACATCAGTCTGAATGAGCTGATGATATAGACCTGAAAGTAAAGTTCCTTTGGCTACACTATTTCTATACAACTGGAGTGGGATTTTGACTTAACCTGAGCTAAGGCTTCTGGCAAGGAGATGGGATATTTCAGGTCCTGCTAAGTTGGTCCATCTTCTAAAGTTGGCATTTCTCTCAGAAACTCTGGTGGTTGGTGGCAGATCTACTTGACATGGAATATTTTTCAGCCTCAGTCTTCATGCTCCTGTTTTTAAAGAAATTTCTAACCTGGCATATTAGAATTACTTGGTAAAAACTAACTCAATCTCATATGACCTGCTGGATGAACACTTTTCTCCCTTCTGTTTCTTTAACCCTATGGTTTATTTAGAAAGTGAATACTGCTTTCTTTGAAATTTCCAAATGGCACATTACAAATACCTCACATCTCTCCTGCTTAATAAGTTGTTCATGGGGTGAGGAGGAGGGGCGGTAACATTCCAAGGTTCCTTGTAGGAAGTAAGTATTCTACTTGAATAAATTTTTCAGTGACATTCTAGGCATCTTCAATAATGGAAAATTTAAGAAAGCACCATCATAAGATAACAGTCTCTTCCTTGAACTGTCATAAAATTCACAGCTTTTTCTAGCTTAATATATAAAACTACACAAAAATTTGGTATATTTTTGTATGTTTTTTTTTTTTTTTCCTCCCGGTGCCTGATCCCTAACTACAGTACCACAGTGTATGTAATTCTTGGATTGGCTAATACTGCTTTTTTTTTTTTTCCATTCTCATAGCATTAGATGTTTTTAAAAATATTGGGGTATATAAAAACACAGTCACATTTTTTAAAAACAATATACGGAGAGGCTTACTTAAAGAAATTTGGGGTGAAAATCTACTGGAACTTACAGGAATGGAGGCTCTTTGTAATTGGCAAGAGAACCATTTTCTCAATTCTTCTATTGCCATTCAGGTCAAATAAAGTACTGTGCAGAGCCTGTAGTTCTTGCACGTTATGGTTAAGTCAGAACCACCGCTTGCTGGTCCCTCTAATTGCGTTGCAATCATCTTTGACAAGACAGGTTGTTAACCAAACCCCAAAGCTACACATCCCAGGCACCTGAAGCCTGGGCCATGCCTGAGTGCACCCTCTGGCCTGGGATGGAAGGAAAGGAAGTGGGCTGGAAACCAAAGACAGGTGAGGATTCTTGCCCTGGGAGCTGCCTGACTTGCAAAAGTCTTGCAAAAGTTACTGATACCCTTTGAGGGTCATTCCCACAACTGCATGCACACATAGTAACCCGTGCACACCCCCTAGCCCCAAATTCAGAAAGCAGGGTAATGACACCCTTCTTGCCCCCAAGAACCCCCTCTTTGGAGGAACCTTCTGCAGAGCAAGCAAGCACTTCCCTTCTTTTCTCTCGTCCTCCAAATTTCCAAACCTGGAACTGGATGACCTTTGGCTGCCGCTGCGTTGACTGATCGAGCCTTCCCAGAGTTGCACTGGGACCCTGAGCTAGTCCCCGCATGCCCAAGAGACGCTCAAGCTTCTCACGCTCCCTCGAAGCTTCCAGACACCACAAAGGGGGAGAGGGGTCCGAATCCGCGTAAAGAATCGGCTGGTTTCGGGGAGATGAACTCTTGAGCTGTCTGCTAATGTCCCAGGTGACTGCACCAGGGACATCGCAAACCCTCCCTTTCCCGGGTGCGCTCACCATTTGTAGCCTCTGCCGCGCTTGAACTTGAGGGTGAGCGCAGTCTCTAGAAAGAGCAAGAGGTTGAGCAGCGCCAGCAGCCAGTACCGCGGCTCCTTCTTCACCACGGTCACTCGCCAGACCCCAACCAAAGAGTGCAGCACGAACAGCAGCCGGGTGGCCAGGGCATTGAGCAGGACCAGTCCCTCCATACCAGCCGGCGCGCTCTGCCCGCGGCCACTTACCGGCGCCCGGCAGATCAGCCCCGAGCACTAGAGCCCGCCCGTGGGCGGAAGCGTGACAGCTCCGGGACCTGCCGCTGCTGTGGTCTCTCCTCGCCCTCCCGTAGAACAGGAGCGAGCAGCTCGCCCCTCCCCCAAACTTCCTGAGACCTCTTCAAAGAGGGGTGACTCTAAACCCTGCTTTTCCAGACTGCTGGGCTTTCCAAGGCGTCTAGGGCTGTGCCTCCGGGTCTCCTGGGCGTTATTTTCCAGCCAGCGCTGCTCATCCCCCTTCCAATCCGGGGAGCTGGTCTCCTTCCTTGCCTTCTCCCCCACTGCACCCCAGGCTTCCTTGATGTCCCCAAGAATTTTCCCACTCAGAGACGGTGGAAAGAGAAGGAAGGTATACAAAAGGTCAAGGGGTCTTAAAGCAAAAAAAGTGGGCAGGGGGACTCATCTGTGGCACCTCCTCTTTGCTTTTTCCACTGAACTTCAGAATTTTAATTCACTCACACTTTTTATGGGAACACTCTCACGTGGTGACTCGAAGCTGGGACGGAGGAGGGCCAGAGAATCCGCTGTCCAAGCAGTTTTATTATCCCAGTTCCCTTTCAAGTTGAAGAATCAAAATTTCCCACCACTAGAGGAAATCAGACACTCAGGACTTTCTCAGAGTTTCCTAAGTCTGTCTTTTTAGTTTATGGGTAACCAGGGCCACTTCTTTGGGTAAGGTGTTATTAAATCAAAGAGATTCTTTATTATGACATCTGGCACCCTTGTTTTCTTAAAGTATATAGAGTAGCAAGATACGAAGACTGGAATGTGAGGGAGGAGATAGAAAATAAAGCCAGGAGTTAGATTAGAAGGTGAGATTTGTGGAGCTGGGAGCTACAATCTTGACATAAGGGGATAATGAATTAAACTCAGCTCTTTTTCGGGATCCAAAGCAAAGAGGAAGCTGAAATCAGGTTTCAGGAAACACCATCACGAGTCTTGTTTCACTGCTTAGTCTCCTACTGCCTGTATCACTATTTCCTTAACATTTTCCTTTAAACAAATTCGAATTTTTACTGAACTAATTTTAAAGAAAACTTTATATTACTTGTAAATGTAAAATCAGAATCATCGGCCCTAGATAGAAAATAAATATAAAAATAAAACAAAGCTGTTGAAATCTTACTAGATAGTAATTTATCGCTTCAAGGCTGGTGACTCAGAATCCTCTTCCTGGGGTGATGAAGAAATGTTAGTTATAGCACTAATGGACAAGTATGCTCTCTTGAACACATTAGCAAAATGGAGAGAACAACACAAAGGGAATATATCTTAGGTTAATTTTACTTAAAATCATCCATTCCTTTCTTAAATGAGGTTGAAAGCTCTGAATATTTTGGTAATATCTTTATTACGTGGGAAAAAAAATCCAACTGCTTAAAAGAAGCCCAGTTATTCTGGTACTATGATTAGGGCAGATTTTTTTTTTTTTCCTGTGGGTCTGCATGCTCCCATATCTTACAGGAAACCCGACCGTGATTTCCTGGAGCTGCTTATTATAGTTGCCCTTCCACGCAGGCAGATGGCCCAGTGACAGGCAACTGCATGCACTATTCAATGAAGCTCGAGAGCACAGTGGACAGTACTGGGGGGAACCATGTGAAATGGGCATTGGAGCTGAGCATGGGATCAGTGGGTGGCCTTGGACTCCTGACTCAGTTACTTTGTACCTTTGTACCTCAGTTTCCTCATTATGAATGGGTGGGCGTTCTTAACCTATTCACTCACAGTCTTATGGAGGTATCAAATGAGTTAATACATATAAACCACCTCAACTGTAATAAGTATTTAGTAAACGTTGATGATTATTGCATCTGGTCCAAGAAATTTAGTCCAGAAGGTTGCTATATTATGCTCTGAGACAGGTAATAATAGCAGTGGAGCAGAGAAATGTGACACTCCTGAGGCCTGTCAAATCCTCCTGCTGAACACCAGCAGGAACACATCTGTTCCTGAACAAGTTGAGCTTTTTGTTTTTTAGGGAGGAAGGAAGAGAGGGTATCTCAGTAAAAAGGTGTTAAAAGATTGAAATTACTTATTGGGAAAGCATTTAGGTGATTATAGGGAGGGATTAAGAAAGTGGGCTTTACTCTAAATTGGATGCTAACAGAAAGTGGGCTTAATTCTATGATTGAGTATCTGAATCAGGCCCATGAAAATAGGGGAATATTAGGTCATTTTAATGTTTTGGACAGTGCCTGTGTTTTGTCTATGTTCAGATATGATTGCACAGTGGTCCTGTTTCTGTCTTAACCCATCACACTTACAGAGTGGCTTTGCTTGATGTTGGTGTTCTGTGTGATTTTTGCTTAACAGTTCACCTATTAACCAAATCCTGGCTGATGGTGTCAGACAATTTACCTGCTAGCAAGGGTTAACTTGGTTTTTCTCAGTCCTCCTAGAGGGACTCTCCAGGAGAAGGGTTAAATAAAAAGTAAGGAGGTTTGTCTGACATCTCCTAAACATCTATGTTGTTCCTCATTGTGAAGATTAGATGCACTATATGTTATGTTATCTCTGGATCTGGGCAACACTGTCATTAAAGACAACATTAAGGTTATTTCTTCAAATGTTTTCCTAAGCCCATTCTAGAAGACTAAGTCTTTGGAAGATGTATGGGACCTCCAGCCACATAGCCCTTTTAAAAAATAAAATAATTAAAAAAATAAGCAATTAAAAATGTACTCTTCTTGTTTTTTTAAATTTGATTTTTTTTTTCAGAAATATTTTTTTTTAAAGATTTATTTATTTATACAAGCACTGTGGTACAGCCCAGAGGTGCGGAAGGGTGAGAGAATTCACCAGAGACAGATTGGGGAGCAGAACAGGCAGAATGACTGAAATCCACTGCTGAGGGGAGCAGTGTGTGCGACAGGAGAGGTCTGCCATGCCATGTGGGACTCTCCCTGGCTGGCTGGGAATTGAGCCGGCACTGCAGAGGCCACGTGCAGACAGCTTCACAGCACTGCACTCAACCCGCTGTGCAACTGGGGAGGTCCCAAAAATGTACTCTTCTTGAAAAAGCAAATGCGACTTCATGTCATCAATTCTTGTGGTATAAGCTTCTAAAGGGAGTCTAAAGGGAGTCTTCTAAAGGGAGTCAACTCATCCATTTTCCCAGGGCACAGTAGTCACCCCAAACCTATTTTCCCTTGAAAATACACTGAACATAGTTGTCAGAATTCTCTTTCAATGATATCGGTTTGGGCTACATCAAACAGTCATTTCCAAGATAACTCAAGTGAAAGAAATAGTTACAGGAAGGATAAGCATGGTCTATCAAGGGAGATGGGAATGCTTGGAAATTGAAAACAGAAGATACAATAGGATACAATAGGACATGTTCTTGAACCACTGGAGCTAGAGGAGAGCTGTGGACTCAGGGACTCCAGAGACCTCATGGCTGTAGTTTGCTGACCTTTTCTCAGCTCTCTGACCAAGTCGAATTCCAGCCAATTCTTAACATATCCAGAAGTCAAATTCTGGAGAAAAGGAATTCAATTGAATTCTGTAAACTCCAGGTAATAGGTCATACCATGGACCACTGAGATTCACTGCAGACCTGTCATTGGTCATCCTCATGCAAAGATAAATTCAGCGCTGATTTCTTCATCTTTCAACATGGGGTTAGGCACAGGGCTGGAAGAGAGTATGGCAGACACATTGACTGAGGCATCTAGTGCCTTCCAGTTCTGGGGGAACACACATATATCCTGCACCTAGAAGGCTAGAGATGTCCCTTCTTGATAATACCTAAGCATTGTGTACACAATGATTTGCTCACCTCTCACTTCCTAATAGTGCTGCAATTCAAAGTCACATCTTGCATCCCGGGACCACCTAAGCTGCAGGTTGGTCTCAACAACCATTGCCTCATATATATGTATGTGTATATGTATATAAAACAACGCATGAGAAAATTATATACTACGGGAAAGTATACTGCTGTACCTCCAAGGAATCATTCAAAACTGGCAGCTTCCATTTTTATTTTTACAGTTATATCTATAAAAATATACTTAATATTCCTCTATATCTTAATTTACCAACTTACAGAACTTTTGGCTTCTCAATTTAAAAGCTGGGGAATCCAGTGCCCCATAGTAACTTCTTTCTTCCTCATGCCAGCCCTACTACACATTTCTGTTCTCTAGCTATAACTAAGTCTACTGTTTTTAGTTGTGATTGATTCTAAAAGTGGGAGAGCAACAAGAATATGTAATTCTTGTTTAATGTATTTTATAAATGCAGTGTATGCTTTCCCTGAACAGTGAAAACAAGTTATTATCTAAAATCCGGTATTGCCGATAAGAAATCTGTGGGATATTTCATTGTTTTCTCTTTGCAGATAACTATTTTTATTTCAGATGTTTTAGGGCTTTTTAAATCCTTGGAATGATAATTACTTGAATGTGTACAGATACTAAACTTTTTTCAGACTTTATCCCACATAGTAGTTAGGTGTCTTTATTTCAGTGCATCAAATCTTCTGTTATTTCTTTAATAATTTCTTCTATTTTTTTTTCTGTTTTCCCCTTCTGGAATGCCTTATGTTTTTCATTTTTGTCTTTTAATCTGTGTTTTGGAAGATTTTTCTTAACTTGGTCTTCCAGGTGTCTGACTTAATCTTCAGATGATTTGATATGATTTTATTATTGAACTCTATCAGTGATTCTTTTAGTCAACTTATTTTGCAACAAACCTTCCTTATTAAAGGATACCTCTTTTTTCACAGCAACTTGCTCTTGTTTGAAGGATACAATATTTTAAATTTTTCTTTAAGAATATTACTTACATATTTTTGATTATTTTGTCCTTGATGAATTGTTTCTGTGTTCACTTCCCTGATTGTTTATTCAATTCCTTCAAGCATTTTTTATATTAAATGATCTTCAAATAATCTATTGATACTTTTTGGTGCATTCATATTTGCAAATAAAGAACAGAACTGGTCAGGAGACATATTTGGAATAGATGTTCTGAGTTGCTACTTATCTATTGAAAGGAGGACTATCTGTAGTACTGGGTTCTTGGGTGGGACACATTTATTAGGTCAGTGTCCTGGTGAGGTGCATTGAGGAGAGAGAAATAGGCAATGGTGTCAAGGTAAGAAAGCTTCCTCTGAGAGTATTTAGTGCATATAATTCAGATATAATTTGAATCATTTTCTCTACCCTCTTCTCCAGTTCTGCCTAATGTGCAGATCTATGTCTATCCCACTCCTACCCCTCCTACCCACAAGGATGCTCTGATTCTCTTTATGTCCTTATTAGTGAATCTCATCCCCACCCCCACCTTTCTTTATAGTTCTTATATTTTATTTTTTAATATTTATTTATGCACACAAGAACTGGAGTATAGGTCAGAGGCGTGGGAGGTGAGAGGATTCACCAGAGGAAAACTGGGGAGCAGAACAGGCAGATCTACTAAAATACACTGAAGCTGCATGCAAGACAGGAGAGGTCTGCTGTGTCAGGTGGGTTACCTCCCTGACCAGAGATTAAACTCAGACCAGAGTGGCTGGCGATAGCTTGATAGTTCTAAGACTTAAACCCTGTGCCACCAGGGAGGCCCCGATCTTAAATTTTAAATTGAGGTCATTGAAGGTAAGGAAGCAGAAGTGATTTCCAACTATTTTACTGCTATGAATATCACTATTAAGCAAATACCTGGAACTCTGCTGCTCCTTGTACTGACTGTTCCTACTCCAGCTTCTTGGGGGCTTTCACAGAAAGAACTGTGCTCAATTTTGCTATTTTAGGTGGCTTTCTTCTGCTTTAGTTTCTCCATTGACCCAATCCTGTCTGTATTCTATCTTCCTGAAATTCCTCAAAATTCCTGGTCTACCTCCTCATGTTTTCTAACACTGTATTTATTGCATTCTTTCAGGTTAAAAATCATTTCTGTCATTTCAAGGAAGACATCTTGGTTCCTAGTTCACAAATTTGAACCTGAAAATTCACTGTTTTGAAACATGTGGATTGCTAGAAACTGTGACAGCAATAATTTCATATTGGGTGTAATAGTGGAGGAAAAACATAGCTTTATTAAGTTAGCAATAAATCTAATAATTACTCTTCTTTAAAACAAATAAAGGTCAGTGATCAGTCTACAGACATAGACAGCTAACTGGAAAGAGAAGTATAAAATGCAGGTGAAGATTCTGGAGTAAGGCTGCAATCTTCAGTTGCCTTCTTTAAGCCTTGGGTTCACCTCAGTGATATTGTTAGTAAGCAGGCTTAGGGGAGGCCCAGAACCCCTCATGTTCTAAATAGTTTCTACCATCCACCACAAAAAGACAAAACATATCCTTAGTGTATAAGATCTGCAGTAGAAAAGAATTTTAGTAGATTTAACATACGTAAAGAAAAGGAAAGGACCTCTCTTCCATGGGGCTGTGGAGTTCCCTTTTCTCCTCTGCCAGGGTTAGAGGCCAAAATCAGCCTTTGAGGGTCTTTGCTGGGGCTGCCACAAGCTGGTCAGCCTTGTTTTCCTACATCAGACATTTATAGTTGCTGGGGCTCCCCATTTGTCTATGCCAGGCTAGGACCCTTGGAGAAGCAGTGAACATGGACTTCTGGCTTTCCTGGGATCATTCCAGACTCATGAGCTGATCCTGGCTAGGCTGCCTTCAAAATAGCTTGGTCCCCGCCTGCTACACAGACAGGATGTATGCATAACAACACATGATAACCTACCATAAAGATGCCTATGAGTGGGGCTTCTTACCTAGCTTCTCCATAAACATTGACTTTCCCCCAGTGTATATTATCAGGAAGGGGAGTGTCCAGAAGTGGGAATTTCTGTTGTAAAAGATGCATCTGAGACCATCTTACTCAGGAAAACTCACCATTTTCCCTGACTTAATTAACTTGGTGCCTGCCAGGCATTTCCATCTGACCCATAACTGTCCCCTGCATAGGGGAAAAAACATTAAAGAGAAAGGATCACCCAAAGTTACCCATCCCCTCATGCCCAACCAAACAGGATTGTTCCAGAAGTTTGCCACAAGTCTAACACACCTTTTGGTAGGAAACCATAGGAAAAGGGCAGAAGGGGCCAGGCAAGTCTGGAAGGAAAAGAACAAAATCAAAGTACAAGTCAATATAAGGGCTGCCATTGTCAACTTCCCCACAGGTCTGCCATCCACATCTCTTCCAAGTGTGTCCTTCCATGCGCTCCAAATTCCTGGTGCAAATCCAAGGCTGAGAAGCAACCATGGCTTGTTCTTCACATGTCTCTCTCCTCCAGGTGCCTCTAAGTCTTCTTGCTCTGTCTTCTCTCCCAAGTCCTTTCTACATCCCCCTCTTTGCTCAACTCCACCCTTCAATAGATGGGGCAGGGAACACAGAATCTCCCCTTTTTAGAGTACTCTGTTACACTATGATTACTGGCAAATTACTTAATCTCTTTGAGTGTTGGTTTCTCATCTATAAATAAGACTGATGATAGTATCTTCATGTCTATTGTAAGGATTAAATTAGTTGACATTTCCAAAGCATTTTGAAAAATGCCTGGAATATGGCAGGTACTCAGTACATATTTGTTGAATAAATAAAGGAAGATATGAGTGAAGGTTGAATAAACAACACCCCAAAACAGAAATGTGTTATTCCCCAGTTGGTACCATAGCTGAATCTTATCCTACGGCCAGCTGCTTATAAAGGACAAGGTAAATAACAAAGCTAATAAATGCTGTTACGATGAGCTCAATGCCTCATTATATCATGTGGAGGCAGATCACTCATCAGTGGAAACATTGAATGATCTGCTGTGATGACAAGCAAGTCTGAAAATGCTGGTGGCTTTACTAATCTGAATTGTATGAGACTCATCTCCTCATAGAGATGAGCAGTCATCCGGCTTGGATTTGAATCATATTCTCCTGTTACGAGCTGAATTTATTCCCCCCAAATCCATATGTTAAGATACTGACTCTTAGCACCACAGAATTTACCTAGAATTCAAAATAAGGTTTTTAAAGAGATGATTATATTAAAACACAGACATCAGGTAGGATCCTAATCCAGGTTGACTGGCATTTTTCTTAAAAGAGAAATTTTGGGTGCACAGACACACCAGGGATGTGCTGGCACCAAGGAAAGGCCGTGTGAGGACATGGCACAAAGTGTCCATCTGCAGGCCAAACAGAGCCCTCAGGAGACATCAATCGCAGTGCTGATCCAAATCAATGCCAGCACCTTGATCTTGAGATTTCTGTGTTCAAGGAATGTGAGAAAATAAATTTCTGTTGTTTTAGCCACCCAGCCTGTGGTATTTTGTTCTGGCAGCCCTCGCAAACGAAATGCTTCAAGCATATGATCTCTATAAACTTAGGGGAGTTTCTTTATTCCTTTGAGTTTGTTTCCTCATTTGAATAAGATACTAGCAGGATTTGACCAATGGACTTTGGTATACATGAAATTATCATTTATCAGAGAGCCCATTTTATACTGAGTTAAACATATTAACTGTTACTATTATTATTGCTGTAATTATAAAAACGATCCATATTATTGTTGTTATTAATATCTCCAGAGGGACCTCCCAATCTGATTGACAAGTAAACAACATCATTACACAATAAAAATCTTATGCTTTTTTGTAGACATAGCTTATTTTAAAGATGAGGAAACAATCTTCTTTTCAAATGATATTTGTAAAAGACTTGAATCTTTAAGAAACTAAAGTATGACTCTCAAACACAAAAATAATCTGTTTGCAAAAAGAAAGTTCATTCAAAACATGAATTGAAATTATATTTAGTTCTTATAGATTGTTGGTTGTTGCTTGCTTGCCTGTTTTGACATTTTGATATATTTTGAATTTATTCAAACAAATTTAGTGTTGTAGCTAGAGTATGAAGATGTTGTATATTACTGTATCTGAATACTCTCCACCAGTGATGCACTAAAATGAATTTACAATGAAAATCACTATAAGATGTTTCTTATAAATATTTCTTTAGCTACAATTTGGAAGAGCTTGTTGGGGTGTTCCATTATAAATGGAACTGAGGATGCCAACCTTGTATACTCTGTGATCTGTTAAAGAGTCTCATGATATAATGAATGTGAAAATTCTCTGTAAAAATACACTGAGGTCAAGGTTTTTAATTATAGTAATGTCAAGTTAATAGTACATATCCTCGATAAAAGATGATGAAAAGATCACTTTACCTCAGTGGCCTCCTACCCCCAAAATCATAACCCCATTTTTACCATGAGAAAAACAGCAAACAAACCCTAATTAAGGGTTAATTTACCCATTTCTCCCAATGTCTCTCAAAACTACAGAAGTTATGAAAAACAAGCAAAAACTAAGAAACTCTCAAAGACCAGAGGAAACTTTGTAGACATGATGACTAGATGTATAGGGATATCTTGGATGGGATCCTGGAACACCAGGAGGAAATTGGTAGAATCCAAATTGGTAGAAATCAGTTGGTTGTAATATGCCAGCAATAGATCTGCAATTGTGGCAAATGTAACATGGATGTCAGATGTTAACAAGAAAGAAGCTGCATGAGAAATTTACAGGAAGCCTCTACACTATCTTTGCAAGTTATAGGTAAATCTAAAACTATTATAAAGTAAAAATGTTTATTTTTAAAAAGCAAATTGATACACACATCTAAGAGTTGGATTATGCCATTTTTGAAAACTGTTTCACTTTAGAAATGTCAGATAAAGGAATTATTATTTGATGTTTTGACAATACTTTTTTATTAAACACTATTTTTTAACTTTATTTTTTTATTTTTTATTTAAATTTTATTTTTATATTCCCCATACAATTACAACCCCCTTATTTTGACCCCATCCCTCCTTTCCCCGCCCCCCAACCCCCATAGAGTGTCTCTGGTTCACAGTTGTTTGTTGATTTTGATATTTTCTTTCTTGTAGTTATTCTTTTTCCTGGCCCCTTATTTAAGTTTTCTAGATTCCTGCTATGAGTGAGACCATGCAGTATTTTTCTTTTTCTTTCTGGCTTATTCCACGGAGCATGATCCCTTCCAGCTCCATCCATGTTGCTGCAAATTGCATGTGTTTATCTTTTTTGAATGCTGAGTAATATTCCATGGTGTATATGTACCACATCTTCTTGATCCAGTCATCTATTTTTGGGCATAGGGGTGCAGGTGCTCTTTGGAATTGAAACAGCTGGGACTACATCAAATTCAAGAGCTTCTGCACAGCAAAAGAGACAATAACAAAAACAAAGAGAAGCCCCACCGACTGGGAGAACATTTTTGCACACAACACTGATGATAAAGGACTGATCACAAAAATCTACAATGAGCTGATGAGACTCGACTCAACAACAACAAAGAAAATAATCCAGTCAAAAATGGGTAGAAGAGCTAAAAAGAAACTTCTCCAAAGAGGAAATGCAAATGGCCAACAGGCATATGAATAAATGTTCAACATCACTTGTAATCAGGGAAATGCAAATCAAAACTACAATGAGATACCATCTTACACCAGTGAGAATGGCACATATAAAAAAAAAAAAAAAAACTAGCAACAACAAATGTTGGCGAGGTTGTGGAGAAAAAGGAACTCTCCTGCACTGCTGGTTGGAGTGCAAACTGGTCCAACCACTATGGAGAGCTGTGTGGAGATTTCTTGACCTACTAAACATAGAGCTTCCATATGATCCAGCAATTGCACTCCTAGGTATTTACCCAAAGGACACAGAAACACTATTTTTTTTGAAAGATTTATTTATTCATTTATACAAACACTGGGTACAGTCAGAAGTGCGGGAGGGTGAGAGAATTCACCAGAGCCAGAGTGGGGTACAGAACAGGCAGACAGACGAAGTATACTGCTGAAGGGAGCAGGGGGCGGCAGGAGAGGTCTGCGCGGCATGTGGGACCATCGCCCGGCAGCCGGGGATGGAACTGGCGCTGTAGATGCTGCAGGCAGCTTTGCAGCCCAGCGCTCAACCACTGCGCCACCGGGGAGGCCCCTTGAGAATACTTTTAAAGTAGCAAGGTCAATTGTCTTTTGGTTGTCTCCCATGATAATCAGCCTCATTATATAGCCATCAACAAAATTGTGTCAGTGCTGAAGTTTATCCAATCCAAACTTTTTCTCATTACTTTACAAACAGACCCAGAATAATCAGGTGACTAATATATTTAATTTTTGGTTGCATTAAAATGAGAAACAAAATATTTTTTATTGCACACAAAGTATAAGGCAAAATATGTATCAATGTGTCAATGTCTGCGTGCAAATATATACATATATAACATTATATATTGTATTATATATTGCATTATATATCATCTCTCTTTTTTTAAAGGTTTATTTATTTATTTTATACAAGAACTGGGGTACAGGTCAGAAGCATGGGAGGGTGAGAGAATTCACCAGAGCCAGAGAGGGGAGCAGAACAGGCAGAAGGAGCGAAGACACTGCTGAGGGGAGTAGCGGACAAGGCAGGAGAGGTCTGCTGCGACATGTGGAGTTCTCCCATGGAACCGGCGCTGCAGAGGCTGCAGACAGCTTCGCAGTGTGGTGCTCAACCTCTGTGCCACCAGGGAGGCCCTCATTTCTCTTTTTAATAGAAACAAGATATAAACTCTTAGATCAATTTTTTAATAGGTCTGTTAGTCCGATTGGTATTTTTGGTCTAAATTGTTAAGGAAACATATCCACACTCAGAGAAGGAAGTTTGAAAATGAAAACAAACAAGTAATAGTGTGTCTTCTTTATGTGATTGGCCTGTACTAGGCACAGAGAATTTAAAGTTGAGCAGGACCTGATCCCTGACCCTGAGTAGCTCAGAGCCTGGCCTAAGAAGCAAACACCCAAGTAGTTTTATAACAGAACATTGTAAGCACAAGCATAGACCATGGCTGGGAAAGCTCAGAGGAGAGTCACCTGACCCAGCTATGGGACCAACTTTAAGAACCCTTCGTAAAAGAATAGTCTGTATATTCTTTATAGTCTTAAGAGATGAGTGAGGAGTTAGCCAATTGGAGAAGAAAGTGGAAAGCATTCTAGGCAGGAAAAGGAATTTCTTATTTTCTGAGATTGCAAAGAAGAAAGGAAGGGCGTTGAGTTTAGATAAGATGAGGGCAAAAGGGAGACAGGAAGTCAACAGAGATCAGGCCTGGGGACCTTAGCTGTCAGTGAAGAAGAATATGAAGCAGGTGCTCGCAGGGAGGGGTTGGAGTTTGGTGAGAAACTTGAGGAGAATGATAAAGATTGAGTATCTGAGCCTCTATCTAAGCAAAGATAAATAAAGAGTTAATAAACAATTCTGAGTTGGTATTAACACCAACACATAGGAATATGTAATTTCTGAAGTACAAAGTAAGTGGATTATAGCATTTATTTTGGGTTCTGTTTTCCCAGGCAAAGTTGGCAGAGTATAGGGGCCTATGGAAACTAAGGATGACTGATATCCTCTATTCAGATATCAGCTACACAGTCCAGGGTGAGTAGAGCAAAAAAGGAAAGCGGAAGAATTGAACAGAGTGGAAGAAAATAAATGCAGCAAGAGAGTTGATGTCTCTATAGGGACATAAAAAAAAATACTTTAAAACTAAATTTGGTAAGAGCAAATACTAACCCATGTGTCAATCTTCTGCATAAATAAAAGGACATGTTTGGTGGGTTAAGAGAAGCAGAGGACACTAAATCCAGATGACAATGACTTGTACAGGTAATGACTCTTACAAGAGGCTAGAAGCTCAGTGGGTGTCATGAGAATGCCTCCAAAGATGTAGAGGTTTTGAGGGTACAGAACTGAAAAGCAGCAAGAAGTGAAAACAGACCAAAGAGGAGATGGTGTGGGGATGTCTTTTGTTTATAGAGGTGTCGACAATGTTTAGAATAGATGCTTCTTGATCAGAAGAAAAGCACTCATGGAAAGACATGGGTTTTGGTATCAGGCAAGCATAATAATCTCTTGAAACCTCCCTTTCCTCATCTGTAAGTTATGTTCTAAAAGACTGCTGTGGCACTAAAGAAAGTAATGAGCCTATGCCTTAGTGAATGATAGATAGATAAAAAATGAGAACCAGTGGGTTTTTTCCTCAACTTTGGCTGTGGCTAGAATCCTGGATGGTAGAATTCAAAGCCTTCACAGAGAACAGAGGTAATAAGTGCTCTGGTCAGCAGGGTAGCAGTGGAGTTCTAACTATGACTAACATCTTCAGTTTGAAAAACAGTAGCCAGAGCTTATTATTGAGCCTGTCCTGAGATGCAAACACCCAAGTAGTTTTATAACAGAACATTGTAAGCACAAGAATAGACCATGGCTGGGAAAGCTCAGAGGAGAGTCACCTGACCCAGCTCTGGGACCAACTTTAAGGACCCTTCGTTAAAAGAATATTCTGTAGGGCCTCCCTTGGTGGTGCAGTGGTTGACCGTTGAGCTGTGAAGCTGCCCGCAGACTCTGCAGCGCGGGTTCGATCTCCGGCTGCTGGCTAGGGTCCCACGTGGCACGACAGACCTCTCCTGCCACGCCCACTGCTCCCCTCAGCAGTGTATTTCGTAGGTCTGCCTGTTCTGTTCCCCGCTTTGACTCTGAATTCTCTCACCCTCCCGCGCTTCTGACTGTACCCAGTGCTTGTATAAATAAATAAATAAATCTTAAAAAAAAGAATATTCTGTATATATTTTATCGTCTTAAGAGATGAGTGAGGAATTAGCCAGTTGGAGAAGAAATGCTGAAAGCATTCTAGGCAGTAAAAGGAATTTTAGATACAAAAAGGGGTGGTCAACTTCTCAGATCTCTCTTGCAGATACATGTTCTAAAAGTAATACATTCTTTAGCCCTGGTTGCTCACCAAAGAGTTAATAAGTTTTCTGGAGACAAGGAAGAAGACTTACAAGGTAGAAAATGAAGAGTACAAGGAAACTGAATTGACTAAGGGACAGGAGCAAAGATTTGATGTAAACCTGTATGGAGGCAACTCTGTCAAGTAAACCCAACCAAATACCATGTGTCTGGGCTTAGATTGAGTTTACGAGGAAAGGGTCATTCATAAGATCCACAGGGTTTTAAATTCTTATTATATCTAACATGGTGGTTATATTTATAAAATAAAGTCATAACTGCATCTGGAACTTTTACACAGAAATTAAGGTTGACATATGTGCCAGATTGATTTATATTCCCTGATAAAATGGTAAAGTAAAGATTTATTTTACTTTGCACTCTTACAGCTTGGATTATTATTCATACTTTAGTCTGCAAATTGGTGGTAACCTAACTGCAGCCAAATCAAGAGTTCACATGCCAAGTTTTGGTCTGAAAAAAGTTTTTGCATTTAGTATATACTTGGCCACAAAAATAAGGAGATCAAATAATAGAAAAGAAAGAGAAGACATCTGGAGGTCAGAAACAGATGTGGGTACGTTTCTCAAGGAGTGTGGCTAGCGGACATCTGGTAATCCCTATTACAGTTCACTGTCCATTTGTAAATTCCCTCTAATGTTTAATATCAACAGCTATTCGGGAATGTAGAGACTTACAGAAAAAATAAAATTTACAGATATCAATGACAAAGCCAGAAAATTACTCTGTTCTTGGCATTCATCCTTCCTGGGCAAGGATCTCATATTTTCTTTCTGTCGATACTATGTTTAATAAAGCTATGTGATTGGTTAGATTTTAGTAGAGCTGAATGTGTTTTTGTTTTGTTTCCGCTCTATGATTCAGCACAAAAGAAACATAAAACATTTTGCTTACTTTAATTAGGGAATTGGTTTTGTTTTATCTACTCTGAAGAAGGATTAAGAAAATGTCCCCAGCAGAACTAGTATGTCCATAGTGGGGGAAGGAAGATTAGAAAGGGGTGGTGAGGAAGGTGGTTAATTTATTCTATTTTCTTCTCTTGGTCCACAGTCTGTCTGATTTCTTGTTGTCTTTCAAGCAACTTCCTGCTACAAAGACAACTCTCATGAACTGCAAAATGTGTAAGGAAATTTCTAGGGCAAAGCAGAAATACATGTCTGTATTTCTGACTGTAAAGGTCAAAAATGCAGAAGGACACACTACAAAACTGCATGAAGAAGTTCTGATTGCCACTGATAACTGCAACAATGAACACCAGACATGTCCCCTACCCCATCACAGGTCCATATTGCATTGTATAAATTAACAATAATCTGGACATTCTTTGACAGGACAGACTGATTTACAGAACTGATCAATTAGTAACTATTCAGAGATGATACCAACTTGTTTGTGTACTTAGGTCCACTGGTCATAGCTGCAAGGAATGGAGGCCTAGAAGAGTTCTAAAGTTCTTTGCAACTCAGTGGGAAAAAATTCCCCCTTGGTAGATATTTGAGTTGGCCAAGATGAAGGGAGAGAAAATAGCAGCATTAAAGCTACCTAGTTACTACCCCTAATTTAAGCAAAAGTATTTGTCATGAAAGGATGTTTTCTAAGGTTTAAAATTTTCTAATTCAAAATAAACCCACAGTGACAAATGCATATATGTATATTATGCAATAATTATAACAGATTCAATCATATGATGACACTGTATATTTAGAAGAACTTTTACGTGTGCCATCTCATGGAATTCTAAATTAATCTCATGACATAGAAAGGGTATGTATTTTTATGCCTACTTCCAAATGAGGAACTGGGTTTCACAGCAGATAAGTGATTCATTCTAGGTCACACAGCTAGAAAGTGGATTGAGGAAATAATTTGTAGTCATTTGAATATTTTGTAATCATTCAAATTTCTGACTTAAATTAGGAGTCAAAAAACTGAAGGCACTATGACTAGACTTTCTAATTCCTAAATTTTGCATCAACAAAATATAAACACAACTACACAGGAAACATTCACCAAAAATATGTATATGCATGATTAAGTGACAAGTGGGAGCTAACTGGCCTTTGAAATATATAAATGACTATATTAGAATTCTACAGAGGAACAGGATATATATCCTGTTTCTCTCTCTCTCTTTCCATGTGTATAATAAACATTTGGTTCATGTGATTATAGTAACTGGCAAGTCCAAAATCTGGAAAGTCCATTTCCCAGGTGGAGTCTGAAGAGAGGCATGTTGTTGTAGAAGCAGGAAGAACAGACATCTTAGTTTGAGGCCACTGGGCAGGAGAATTCTCTTGTTTGGGGATGGTTAGTCTTTTGTTATGGTCAGTCATTCAACTGATTAGATGAGGCTCACCGACATTACTGAGGGCCATTTTATTCAATCTAGCAATTTAAATGTTAATCTCATCCAAAAACATCCTCACAGAAACACCTAGAATAATGTTTGACTACATATCTGAATACCCCATAGCCTAGCCCAGTCCTGTTGACACATAAAATTGATCACTATAAGACAACCCCTTGTCAACTTTTCACCAATATACTTCTGAAGCCATACTTAATCTCCAAATAAGGCAAATAAGATTATTCTCCTACCTAACATAATACCATTATATTGTGTACAGCCCGAAACACACTTTTCTCAGAGGAGTATGGAAAGCCCTTGAGTGACATAATTCTTCTCCTTGACATCTAATAGCTTAAATACTGGGATGGCAGAATGTTGTGAAATGAATTTTTCCCCCTCAAAGACTTAATTCTCAATGTGTGTGTGATAAGACCTTTAAGGAGGATAAGACCTTTAAGAAGGCAATTAGTCAAAGTGGTTGTAGGTGTAGGGCTCCAGTCCAATCTCATCGATGTCCTGATAAGAAGAGACACCAAAGGTCAGACAATCGGCACATGCATAGGAGAAATTGCATGTAAGGACACAGAAAGAAGGTAAAACAATGAAAAAAGTACTTAGAACGGATGAAACAAGGTCAAAACACTGTGCCAGGGTGAGTGACAGGTGTGACAGGTAACTCACTGTCAGTGTGTTCTCACCTGCGTGCACAATTGCAAGACCACACAGGGTCCAACAACAAACAGGATTTATTTAACAAACAGGACACTGGGGAAAGGCAAGAGTTTCAAAGACCACAAGTGGCTGGCTGGCTCACCCAGATAGTGTCTAAATTGTCCTTAAGTCCCAAGCAAAGGCCACTCATGGAAGATGAGTCACAGAGCAGCAGCCCACAGCAACAGTCTGAAGGCTGGGCTGGATGTTCAATCAGACAGAGATGGACTCAACAGCTCCAGGAAGTGCTTCTAGAGAGCTAGAATCTGATCAGCATTTTGAGACACTGGGCCAAGATTTATGGTACTACTTGCAGGTGATGTTAGAGGCAGGGCTGGGGACAGGTATAGTAGCTTAGTCTCTGCGCAGGAGTACAGAGCTCTGGAAGTCATCTAGAATTCTATGTAGGTCTATTGAATCCCACAGATGTCAAATGCTTGATGCTTCTCTCTCCTCCCAGGCCACCTGCCAACTCCTTCTTCTTTGAAAGTGGTCTAATGAATCCTTCTTTCTTTGGCAGCTGGCTGCTGACTGCTTCAAGCTGGTTCTTGCTCTGGCATTTATCATCTTCAGAGTCCCCACCCTACAAACTTGATTGGACCATTTTCAATCCTAAGCATCTGCTTGAACTATTTAGCACCAATCAGCATGTTTTCCATTGTCAATTCAATCTGAGTAAATTAACTCAAGGTTAAGTGACAGCTGCAGAGCTTGAACCTGATTGGTTCATTTTTAACTTAAGCTTTAGTATACTAGAGCCAAAAACATTGGGGAAGGGGGGAAGTCGGAAGCTCTGCCCCTGCCCAGACAGACTTGCACACAGGTCAGACCAAACTCTGGGGCCTGTGAGCTCCAGTGAGCTGGGACTGGAGGAGGGGAAATGAATACCTGTAGGCAATGGGCAGGGACAAGCATGCCTCAGCCCCAAGAAAGCTGCCTTGCCCTCAGGCCTCTGTGCACCATTTGGGGGTCATGTTACATAGATACCCATTCATAAGCCAGGAAGAGAGATCTCACCAGAAACTAATCTTAGGGGCACCTTGATATTGGACTTTCAGGCCTCCAGAAATGAGAGAAAATAAATGCCTGTTGTATAAGCCACCCTTATACAAGATACCCTCTATGATATCTTGTCAATGGCAGCCCAAGCTAATAACCAAAGCCCTGCCTGAGGTTATTTGTTACTCTCACGGAAGAAGGAATTCGTTTAAAAATATATCACTCCAGTAGTTGTTAGTATGTGCTAAACCATTCTGTTAAACTTCTAGGCTGGGCAGAGACCCTAAATAAGTATCCTTTTTAAAGGAAATCAGAAGATATACTTTCCTGGTATTTTGGTGGCTAGATTATAAATTATAAATAACAAAACCACCCCATACTGTCTCAAAAGCAACATGGCAAAGTTGCCAATAGTAATAGGATGACTGGGAAAGAGGAGACAGTGAATCAATTTATTGAGTGTTTAACATATGCTGAGTCTTGGAAACACAATGGGAAAAAAACAAACACAGTCACTAGCCTCAGGCAGTATTCTAGTGTGGGAACTGGGTTTTAGGGAGGAGATAGACTATTTCTTCCTTAAATTTTTAAGGTTGTCATGATAAAAAACTGATTTTAAAAAATTTATATGAAGGCTCTAGTATAATGCCCAGCTATGCATATAAACTTAACTGGAGGTTACTCCTCCCTGACTTGGGAAAGTAAGTGTTCACCTTTTCACTCATCTTTAGCCATCAGCACAGTTAGTAGATATGGCCTAATTATCCTGAAGCCTTGACAATGTGCTACCAGCTGGGTTATAGAAAACATAATTTAGGTCTAAAGAGCTTGCAATCAGGGGCTTCCCTGGTGGTGCAAGGGGTTAAGTCTCAGATTATGAAGCTATCCGCAGCCACTGTAACAAGAATTCCATCCCTGGTCAGGGAGGTGGCCTATATGGTGCAGCAGACCTCTCCTATCTTGCCTGCTGCTCCCCTCAGCAGTGTATTTCAATCAGTCTGCCTATTCTGTTACCTACTCTGTTTCTGGTGAAATCACTCACCCCCCTCCCCCCAACCAATCCCCACACCTCTGGCCTGTAGCCCAGTTCTTATATGCATAAATAAATAAATCTTTAAAAAAATAAATATTAAAATAAAAGAAATAGAGTTTGCAATCATAGAATGTCTAACAGATAAACCAGACTAATAATGACAATAGTGTGTGTGTTTGTGTGTATTTGGTAGTGTTTGGTAGTGTTTGAAATAATACTCTGCAACCAATTTCTAGGACTCTAATTTGTTGTGATGACCCTAAGTTTGTAATAATTCTTTGGGTAAAACTATTTTTTTACAAACTTGAAGAGAGCTCTTGAAGTATTTTCAGTGCTAATCTAACACTTTTATGCTTGTAAGTCCTAAAGAGAAACCAAGCAAAGGGTAGTCTCTATCAACACGAGGGTTTCCATTTTTCACTGTACTGCATTCATTGATTTTGGAGATGACCTATGAAGCTGTAAATAAAAGCAATACATTTTTTCTTTGAAACAATTTCTAAATTCTCCAATAGGTGCAATGCTAGATTCATTTAATAGATTGGTACAGACTTTCCTTAGGGAAAGTAAAGGCTTTTTTTTCCCCTTTCTGAATCAAAAGTTGATAATGCAGAAACATTGCACAAATATCATGACCACAGCATCTTTTCTTTTTATTGAACAGAAATTGTGGTTTGAAAAGTAACTTTCTTCAGAAATTGCGGAGATTTCATAGCAATGGCTGAAGCTATTTGGACACTCCAAATCACCTGAAAGAACAGGTAAGTTTTATGCCTTTAAAATGAGCCATTTTTTTTCCCTTGAAGCCTCTGTTACAAACTTTCCAGCTCATAATACTTTGTATTGAGCATGAAATTAACTGCAACCTTTACTACCTCATTTTTTCAAAACCCTCAATGTAGGGGAAAAGAGGAATTTTTTAACAAGCCAAGATGTAAAAATTATACCAGTGCTGCCTTTGTTTCTCAGAAGACCTTAAAAAAATCATATAGCAGTATGATTTTGTTATGCTACTAAAGTTCTATCAAGTTGATCAACAATAACAACACCAAATCCCCAAAGTTGTGGTGGTAGAATGAATGATAAATGGTGAATAAGAACAGTAGGGGGTAGGTTAAGAGACAATGGTAGTTTTGACAAGAAACTCAAGAAACTTCAAAAATATACTTAATGAATCAATCCCATCCAATTTTGAGTCAAAGGCATTAAAAACCATTTTTATCATTTTATAAAACTACTGATAGTTGGAAATTTAGTGAAATGAAAATATACTTACCAGAATAAGTTAAAAATTGATTATAATAAATGCAAGTCCTGGCATGGACTTGATAAACCTATCAAGAAATAGTGAGGTCAGAGCTGGACATGCTGGCAAAGAAGGTAGATGACATTTTCCTTTCATACACCTTCAGACTTCCTCTTTACCACTCTGTCTCCCACACACAACTCCCTGTATGGAGCTACTGAAATGTGTTCCCCTGCCTGCAGAGAGAGAAAGAGGTCATTTATTCTTTTCTAAGCATCAGCCCTCCTTCAGTGTCCCCAGAGCGTTGCACATACACACACATACACACGCGTGTGTAGATACACACAAACTGCACATTCCAAACTAGCAGATTTAGCCAGGCTTCTGGGCTACCCATAAACTTGAGTTCCATCCACAGCAAGGATTCAGACTGGGGGAGAGAGAGTTTAAAATTGGAGACAAATTGTAGGAGGCATACTGCAAGGAAGGTCATTGAGAAAAATTACTTATTAGAACAAATGGAGGTCTCTGTCTCTGTGAGTCAAACTCAAGATAGTAGTCTGAATAGGTGAGGAAAGAACAGTCCTATGCACTCTGCTAGGCTGTTCTATAGCTCCTCCAGCCCCAAGTCACCAACATACTTTGGGTGAGTATTAACAGCATATATTGCTAGGGAAACAGACCGCTATAATGGGGCATCCTCTATAAGCATGGATGTGAGAAAGAAAAGTGTTTTACCAAAGAGAATCAGAGAATCACAGCAAAGTGGCAGTGGGGCAATAAGTAGAATGTGGATGCAACAAGCCTCAGAAGGGAATGTTAATGATGATCAACCATTGAGTCTCCACAGCCAGAGTCTGAATCTGCAGTCCTGGCATTTACAAAGATGAGTGCATGGGAACAACCATCTGCCCTGGGAGATTTGCAGAAGGACTCTTGGTGACTTTATCTAGGAGTCACAAAGCAATGGCAGAAAATTAGCAAATGTTTAGGCTACTTCTGTCTTTTAAACCACTTTACATGAAGACTTGTTTATGATTACAGAGAAACCAATGTTAGTGATAGGAATATAATTTAGACAATTTACTGTTATCTTGATAGACCACCTGCTCCCTTTATTTATTTTTGTTTGTTTTTGTTTGGGTTGCTTCATTTTTAATCAAGAGAAGTCAAAAGTGAACGTATTTAATTTTTAATCCTACTCCTTTTCATAGCCAAAGAGAGACCTTGTTTTAAACTCTGCACTCCTAATGGAATATTCTTGCTTTTATTAATGACTCATGCCTTGATGTCAGAAACCACAGTAGTAAAGGCAACAGTTGAATTATGACAGTTGAATAGTGGAAGGACCCTAGGAGAAACAAGAGTTGAAAGCCAATTAGTTTATGCAAAGATCAGCCAGCCTAGATGCCCACAGTAAGTGGTAAAAACATTCTTATTTTTACTTGAAATATGGGACAAAGTTGACTTGGACATACAGACACATACATATATAAATATATATGGATGAATAATTATCTCTCTATATACAGATGAATGTATATCATGACTGTATGGTTGTATCATTGTTGTCTCTCAGCAGAAAGCAAGAGAAAAATAGGAGATTTTATTCCTTCCGATCCCTTCCAGTCTCACCGCATTTCTGCCAGTGACTGTATTCTAGAATCACTACTTCTCTTGGATGGTCCTTGTTTCATGGTTCAAAGTTTTCCCTAAGCTCCTTGCCTTTGTCCCATATGCTTCCCAATGTTACTATACCCTTGGTGCTTCAGCAGCCTGTATTGGCTCCTATAATTGTACCCACAACTTTGTAAGCTGTTCTTCATATGCTTGTCTCAGTTAACCTTTGGAGGGTGCCAGCTGTCCCATGATGAGACCCTTGAGACCCTGACTGATAGGAGCTGATCTTTGTATCAGATTTCCCAGTGGAGACATACGTAGGCAAGCAGAATTAATTCTGGAGAAGCCCCAACACTGTGAAAGTCTAGGTGGAAAAATAGCATTTAAGAATGTCCAGAATACAGATATGTGTAAGGAAATAGCCGTGACCTTTTGGTCTCCAGGAAAGCAACCAGGTCCTTTTGCTGACCTGCCCACCCTTCTGAATGGCAAAATGGGGACCTTGGATCCAAAGTAACCTTGACCTGAATCAGACTCACATTCAGGAAACCTAACACCTAAGACTAATGTTGAACTAATTACTCTCCTCTTTTGAAAGTCTCTTAAGACTAATTTCCCTGTGTCTCATCACCATTTTCCTTGGTTTTTCAACACTAGTCCAAACTTTCCAGACATCCATTTTTGCCAGTCCTCTTATCTCCTCACTGCTTTGTACAGCATCATGATGTGAACTAATTCTTCTCTCCCTTTCAATCTCTTACTTTTAGCAACTTTAGATTCTTAATTACATATTATTTAGTTTATGCCCATAAACTAAATGGACTATTAAAGAGATAGCTAACATTTGTTCAAAAAGAGCACAAAATTAATTCACTTAAGCCATTTGTTCATAATTACAATAGACACAATGTACTTCATCATCGAACAAATTCCATGATAAACATTTAACCATGAGACAATGGGCAAAATTATACTGATAATTATTATTATTTTTGTACTATTTTGAGTTTGCACTGACATACATGGTCATAGACAGTTAATTGGATCTATGAATGTTCCCAGTTATAGCTAATTAATCTCTGTGCAAAACCTCAGGTTGTGATAGCTATGGTTATAATTTTGGAAGGATTTTTTTTTAAATTCCAAGGAAGTTTGCTTTAAAAAAAAAATGACCTAGAATATGGTCAGAGCAAAAGAGAGAGAGGAAGAAAAAAATTTTAAATTAGATAAAGTGAGAATTAAGAGTATGAAAAGATTAGTTACTTTGTAAAAAGCCAATATGATTGTAGAAGTATTAAAATTCCTCTAGGAGACTTACAGAGAAGTCTGCCCTGGATTAGAATTTGATATCAAATAATTTAACTGAAGTCATACAATTTCTGTGCCATTTGTAGCTGAGTTAATAGCATATGTTCCTGGAGGATTACAGCCAATGATTAAGGAAATTAGGTTTTGTTTGAATTTAATTTAGTTATATAAAGCTGCTACTATAATTTACAGCTTTGATATTTAATATTTAATAACCCAGATCTTAGAAGAATACTAGATATAGCTGTGTCATTATGCTTTGAAATATTATTCCCATAAGTCATTTATATTTGCTGGCTGATAAGGATGTTCATCAACTAGATGGACTCAACATGAGTCCACTGATAAAGCCAATGGAGTTTTACAGTTTGCTGAGTCCCTTGTATATTTCCACTCCATTTCCCACACCTGTAACTTACTGAATCATAATTTATCAGGCCGGTCAATTGTCATAATAAAGAAACATTGTAGCTTTTACTTTAGCGGCCAGCTGCAGATATGTCTTTCTCTCACATTTTATGTATCTGTGGCTTTTAATCATTAAAAATCATGGGGATTTCTCTGTGAATATTGTCCCCTCAATATTTTTCCCTCTTGTAATTTTGTTGTTGCTGTTGCTTTGTCACCTAGTTCACTATCCATCTCCTTGACTTTTTCTTTCCTTTAGTTCCCTTTATTTTTCTGAGGCTTTGCAGTAATGATGCCATTTTATTTCCTGTCTATACCTGTGTCTCTTTTTTAGATGTAGATGTATAATTTAATGTTTCTCTTTCTCTAATTTATAAAATTAATCATAAAGTTTTGATCCTATAGGATAGCTTTTAATTTAAATAGTTCTATATTTTCTCCTTATATAAAAATATTTATATTATGTAAACTGCATTTCTTTTAGTACTTGTGATTTAAAGCTTTTGTCTCTTTTACTCACATGTCTCCTATTAGCCTGGAAAATACTGAGAGTCCTTCTCAATACTAACATTTTGGTTAGGTTTTTTTTTCCTCCTTTCATTCATCTTTGCTACCTAGTTTGGGATTCTTTCTTTCTTTTTTTTTTTTTTTTAAGATTTATTTATTTATTTATACAAGCACTGGGTACAGTCAGAAGCGCAGGAGGGTGAGAGAATTCACCAGAGCCAGAGCGGGGAACAGAACAGGCAGACTGACACAGTACACTGCTGAGGGGAGCAACGGGCGAGACTGGAGAGGTCTGTTGCTCCATGTGGGAACCTCGCGGTGGTGGGGGGATCAAGCAGCTTCGCAGCCCAGCACTCAACCATTGCGCCACCAGGGGAGGCCCGGGATTCTTTCAATAACAAGTCAAGTCAGCCCTTCAGAAAATTCACAAACAACAATAACTAACCTCAAAGGCTTTGGTTTTTGAACAGAAAAATCTCATTTAACAATTTATCATATATATACTTTGATATATATTCTTTGAAATATGATATGCATATATATTTGCTATACATGATATCTTTTCATATATGTCCTTTAGGTAGAAGGAAAAGGTAAAAATGTTTTTTTTTTTTTGAAGTTGAACAACACATACACATATAAGTTATATTGGACTTTGAAAGTGTTGGAGGAAAAAAATGACCTCTGAGCTAGTCTTAGAGGACCCATGCTGACAAGGAGTGGCCACCTCCAGTCCCCAGCACCACCGCTAGATGAGTTTGTCTCACAGGGGTTGGGCAAGACTGGCTCAGTTCTGGGCACTGTGGAGCCCAGTTGCCCTGGTGGCCCTCCCTGTTGCTCTTGATCTCCATCTACTGGGCTTGGCCATCCCTCCTAACTGTAACTTCCCCTTGGGGCCTCAATGAAGCCTCTGCTAATAGGAGGCGTGCTGTGCTCAGAAACCAAGTGTTCCCTGCCCCACCCTCTGCACAACACCAGGCCCACACTGCAGCAGATGGGTTCAGTGTGTGGACCTGCTGCCTTCCTGGACATCGTGGCCCTGCCCTGTGACCCTGAGGACAGCTGAGCCAACAACCTCCAAAGAATGGATGGAGCTGGAAGGTAGACAGTGGGGCTTTGACCCACTGCCTGAATGGGGACTGTAGGGAGAGAGGGGAAGATTGGAGCAGTGATGAAAACTTTAAAAGCTGGAGGGGCCGACTCTTGCTCTCTCTGAGGACTAAAGGACTATGTAGGCTTGACTTGCAGTCCTGTTTTCTTTTTTTTTTTAATTTCTTTTTTAAATTATTTATTTTTTTACATCATTGTTCATTTTTAAACAATATTTGCTTCCCCCCCCAACCAGTTGTAGTCCCCGAAGAATTTCCTTCACCAATGCACCTGTGCACCATCACCACAGTCCCCTGCTTTCTGATATACTTTTCTTCCCTCTTCACACAAGTCTGGTCCTAGCACCACTTCTGATAGGTGGGCAGGTTGCTTCCTTGTGTCCAGTGTCTGGGTTTGCCTCTTCTTCCTCTACCTGTGCCACCAGCTCCAGGCTAGCTGCCATCTTCTTCCTGTGACTGGGCTCCTGCTTGCCTCCCTGCCTCTGCTCATCTTCCACATGCACATTTGGCTTAGACTTCCCAATACTGACACTGCCTGGGGTAGGAAAGACTCATTTAGCCAATTGGGGACCCATCAGTTTTCTCTGTCTGTCTTTCTCTCTCAGCTCTCCCTTTTCTCTCTGTAAGTAAAAACTATTGTTACTGTTTTTTCCCTCTGCATCTTTTTTTGAGCCATGCCCTGCAGTCATAAGCACATGGTGAGGACCTACCAACCAGGTCAGCCTCTGAATACCCACGTTTGTTAATTTTCAAATGGAATGAAGAAATGCATTAATACATCCTAAGAAGCAAGTTTTTTTTTTTTTATGTGTGTTATATTGCCGGTCTTTGAAAGATTACATATTGGTAAACACATTTAATAAATAATAATAATAACAACAATGACTAATAACAATATGGTGATTAAGTAAGTGTATGGGTTCCAGAGTTAGACTACCTGGGTAGTAATCTGGTTTCACCAATTCATAGCTACATGGCCTAGGACAATTTACTTATTCTCTCTGTGTCTCAGTTTTCAAATTTGTAAAATTGTATATAACAGTAGTACTCAACAAAATTGTGATAATTGTGATAATACATGTGGAATGCTTAGAATCATGGCTGAAGATTGTAAACACAACTTTTAGGTATTACTATTTCCTCTTCTTTCCATTATTGCAACTGTAAAATAAAGCACCAATTGGTAGAATATAGATCAAAATGAATATGAAGAAAAACTCAGCATCACTGCGGTAATTATAAACTCTGCCTCTCTATATCTTTGGACATGTTTTCTGCCATATTTCTATAGTTAAAAATTCTTAGATATTCTTTGGAATAGCCTCTGCAAATAACTCATATTGAAGACAACAGTACAGGATCAACAATAACTCCAGCTCAAAAGTAACCCAGATAAGAAAATGTAGAAAAACCCTAAATCAAGCATATATGAGTTCCAAAGTCCTTTTTTCTTTTTAAATGATTGATTTATTTATTTATGCATACAAGAACTGGGGTATAGGCCAGAGGCGTGGGGTGGGGCGGGAGGTGAGAGGATCCTCCAGAGACAGACTGGGGAACAGAACAGGCAGATTGACTGAAATGTACTGCTGAGGGGAGCAGCGGGCGAGTCAGGAGAGGTCTGCTACACTATGTGGTTAGCTGCGTGTCCGGGGATCGAACTTGTGCTGCAATGGCTGAGGATAGCTTCATAGGTTGCGTATTAACCCCTTGTGCCACCAGGGAGGCCCTGCAAAGTCCTTTTTTTGTGCCAAAAGATAGTGAGCTGTTTGGATTCCTGCAAGGTTGAAGCACTGGTGTTGTTAAAAACTTCAACTGAAGAATTATTGAAATGGTGTAAAGCAACATCCAGAAATAGAACAAAAAAGCCCACACCTCGGATCAGTATTCCAGCATTTATTTAAAGAAAAATTCATTGAGTGCAGACTCTATAGAAGACAAGGCCCTTCATCCAGTTGGGAAGATCAGAAGAGAGGGTCACTGGAATGATTAGAATCCTTAATATCTAATTACATCTATTATGTATGTTCCAGTGAATCATTAAATAAACCAAAACATTTCATGAAAGAAGAATATTCAAATTGACTAAGGAGAGAAGTAATGTTTACTTCTTCTAACTAAATTTCCATTTATTCATAAGCTGGACCCTATAGAATAAAGAGAAGGGGTGAGAATCTACACAATAACTAATACCAAATAAAGCATCTTCAATTAAGGAGAATATAGGCAGAACTGCAAGATGTAGAAATACAGCAGCAGGGCTCGAAGAAATGGAGTTTTGCTTTTTTTTTTTAAGATCTATTTATTTATTTGTTTATTTATACGATCTCTGGGTATAGTCAGAATCATGGAAGGGTGAGAGAATCACCAGAGCCAGAGCGGGGAACAGAACAGGCAGACCAACGAAATACACTGCTGAGGGGAGCAGCGGGCAGCAGGAGATGTCTGTGCACCATGTGGGACCCTCGCCGGCGGCCAGGGATTGAACTGGTGCTGCAGAGGCTGACGGCAGCTTCGCAGCCCAGCGCTCAACCACTGCGCCACCAGGGGAGGCCCTGGAGTTTTCATGTTTTTAAGGGAGAGAGAATTAGGGTTGTTAATTATGGATATTCCTGGGAACAAAGTTTCTAATAATAAGGAAGTTTTCAGCGGGCTTTTTGAAAAGTTCTCCCTCACTCTTTTAGAACAGAACCAAGACCAGGAATTACCCCTTCCTGCCTGTCAGATGCTTACTCCTGAAGTTGTGATATTTGGAGATGCTGCAGATGACTCCAGAGGATGCTAGGAGGAAAACCATGGATATTGCAGAACCACCAACACAGGGCTCCTTGATCATGAAAGCACTGAATTAACAAATAATTTTACCTTTTCCAAATTTGCGAGTGAAACGATCCATTTTAGTTATTGTTTAAGCCCTATTTAACAGTGTAGCATTCTGTCGATGCCCATACCCAGTCCTTTTATCCACCTGAGATGATATGTTGCTGCAATATCTACTTTTCAGCTTTTCATTAGTTTCCAACTCAACTATCTGCAACTTTTCTCTTCCTGAAAGTGCAATGCTTAGGTGGGGGTGGTGTTTGAGCCCCTCCCCACTAAGCATCAATCAAGAGGGATGGGATTTAGTGAGTTGGGGGTGGTTTAAGCTCCTCACACTCTGGTGGGACATTTCTGTCATCCTTTTCACATTTCCTCTGAGGACACCCAGCAGAGCTGCAGTGGCCCACAGCAAAAACCCACTTGTTAGTACATACCTAACTGGCTCCTCTCTTCCTGTCTCTCTTTTTATCTTCAAATGTGCTTTTGTTAACCTTGGGAATCACCTTTTAACTAAACTACCTGTGCCTAAGACCTTATCTCTGGATAGGCTTTTGAGCAATCAAGTTAAGACAAATTGAACATCCTGTTACTTGCAGCTGAAAGCATTCTGATTCAAATAGTCTGGCATAGTACTGTCCAGTAGAAATTTTTGTGATGGTGGGAATGTTCCATATCTGAATAGCCTGATATGCTAGCCATTAGTCACATGTGGCTAAAGAATATATAACACTTAGTTAATTTGACCAAAGAACAGACATTTTCATTTCATTTTATTTTAACTCACTTAGATTACATAGTCACATGTTGCTAGTGCCTACTGTATTGAACAGAGCAGCTCTAGATACATTCCAGTAAGGGCCAAGTGAATGAAAGAATTACATCCCTGTCTTTTTAAACACCAGGCTTATATTTTATAACTATATATTTTATAGAATGAATTGTACTAGGTAGGCTTTGTGAAGAATACAAAAATGAATAAAATAAACAGTTTCTGCCTTCCAAAGCCCATTCTAGTCTGGGAAACACACATACATATAAATATATGTTGTAAGAGTTGTGTAAACAAAGCACTATGGAAAATAAAAGAATGCACCATTAATTTCAGCTGTGAAAACTTAAGAATATTTTACTGAAGTGGCGGTTGAACTGGGTCTTGAAGATAATACAATGTCTTTAGGCAGGAAGAGAGGGAGAATTACATTCATACATGGGTAGAGAAAAGAGACCTAGGGAAGTAGTATAAACAAGAAGAATGATAATGCTAGCAATACAATAAAGCTGGACTATAAAAAAAAATTTCTAGGTGAAATTGAGAGTCCACAGATCTTTGAATTCCATATTAACACTTTTAGGTTTTATGATTATATGAGTGATGGACGGTCATCAACATGTTTGAGCTTGAGTGAGGATAATGGTATAGTGAACAACATAATTGGTTAGAGACAGGAACAATTGGAGACATAGATATCAGAAATTTTCAAGATTAGTCCAAATGACAAAATGACATTGATGTGAAATTTGTCCATCGCCCTGAGAATAAAAGCAAGAAGTGGGTTCAAATGCATCTCGCATGTGGACATGGTAGGTTCTGACCACACGTTAAAAGTAGGCTATGAGAGAGAAGAGTGGGGGATGGTCCCAAAAGAATATATGGGGAAGGAAGTTAATGAGTAGATCGATGATGAAAGAGATGTTCAGCAGACACTTGGGCATGCCAGGTATTGGTGTTGAGCAGAGTTTGAACATGAAGAAGGATGAAAAAATACACCTTAAATTTGCTCATAGCTCAAGGATGATGAAGAATTTGGAAGCAAAAAAATTGAAGCAAATGACAGGATTAATTATTTTTTAAAGAGCCAAATTATGCTTTTAGCTAATATTGAATAAAAGACTATCATTCATTCCTATTAAGTTCCTAATATTGAGTAAAAGACTATCATTCATTCCTATTCAGTTTTCAGTTCATTTGTTGATTTGGTCTCATTATTCCAGTCTAGTATTTAATTTTTTTTTTGACTACCAGTCATTGCACAGAAAATGTACCCAGTTTTTCCCATTGTTTTATTTTGTATTTTTAGGCCAAGAAAGTTATTTGAGATATAAAATGATTGAATAAAAGGAAGAGTTAATCATTTCCTTGGAAAAAGGAAGCAGCACTATAAAAACGGCAGTGGATCCTATGTTGCACCACCCAAAACCCCATTCAGGATCAGCTCTCATTTCCAGAGTTTGCGAGTATTGGCAACTGACAATGTATAGTTGAGTACTTCTCCTGGAACTGTCCTTGACTCTGCCCATTATATCTCCTCCATGGAGGAAGTTTTTAGCCATTAACTTGTTGATGTTGCCCCTTTGTTTCAATTCTGCTCAATTCAGAACAATCTGCTTCATAGCTCCTCATGGAATCAATTAAAAGCTTGGTTGCAACTTCATCACAGTTCAGCTTCTCTTTTGCATCCCTCCCTTTCATTGATGTTTCACTCACAAACACACACACACACACACACACACACACACATTCCCAAATAAAATACCTGTAAACAAATCTCCATCTCAATGTTTTTTCCCAAAGGAACGCAAACTAAAATGAATTGCAACTCAAATTCTGTTGGTAACTTGACAAAAGCATTTTAGCCATCACTTAAAGTATCAGGAATATTTTTACATTTGCAAAAGAAGATTAATGAAGATGACTTTTTTGAACATATTAATTTTATCAGCATGGTACTGGTATAACATAAAGAGACAAATGAATACATATCTCAGAAACAGATCCTACCAATTCAAGAATTTAGTATATTATCAAGACCACTGACATCACAAAATATGATAAAGATTAATGGGATAACAAATTAAAGTGGAAGGCTAAGATTATTCAGTACATGGTGCTGGTACCCAGGATGGGAAAAATAAATTTAATTCCTTTTTTAAAAAGATACATTTATTCAGTATCATTATGAGACTACTACATTCAAAAATCAGCAGCAAAAAAAAAAAAAAAAAAAAAAAAAACCTATTTAAAATCCCTTGTTGAAATGCTTTACACTTTCCACAAACAGAAACTAAAATAACTGTTAAACAATCAGTCACAAATACAGTCCACAAGATTTCTGCCCATACACATGATTATTGTCCAGAACCTGTCTTCTTTGTAGCAACTGGCCCCTGCTACCTCTGTGCTTGGCTGAATTCACAAATCTGTTGTAACCTGTAGCTTCCCTGTTACTTCTCTTGCTCTCTTCTCTTGCTATGCTTTGTCTCACTCGCAGTTCATTAAAATCTGCTGCCACTGCCATAGGTGCCATGGCTGCTGGAATCACCGCAGCAATCTTGGCTTCATGGTTTGGTGAAATATTGGCCTCTTTCATCATAGGGGCCAGATCTTCTGCCTCCAAAGTTTCCTCTTTTTCATGGGTCTAAAATTTGAAGATTGATGATTGCAACTGCTAAAATCATTATAGTTTCTGCCACCTCCAAAATTACTTCTATCATTACCAAATCCATTACAGCCATCCCCACTGCCAACATATCCACCACCACCATGGCTGCCACCAAAGCCACCTGGACCACTGAAGTTTCCTCCATGACCAAAGTTGTTATTACCACCAAACCCACCTCCATAACCACCTCCGAAGTTTCTATAACCACTTCAACCTGTATGGCTGGATGAGGCACAGGCCATCTGTTGCTTAGACAGGGCTTTCCCTACTTGACAGTTGTGGCCATTCACAGCAAGAAAGCAAAGCCTCTCTTCTTGCCAGTGCCTTGATCAATTAAGATTTCAATCACTTCAGTTTTCTCATACTGCTCAAAATAATCTCTTAGGCGATGTTCTTCAATGTCTTCTTTAATGCCAACAACAGAAATCTTTTTCACAATTGATTGGGCATTGGGTCTTTGAGAATCTTCTCTTTTGAGAAGAACCGTTTTGGTTCCATAGCTCTTCTGCCTACCTTGTGTGATCTTGCGTTCATGGCTGCATCCACCTCCTCTATTGTGGCACAAGTGACAAACACAAAGCCTCTGATCACTTGGTGTTTGGATCTCTTTATCACATAGTCGGTGAGCCTCCCACATTACTCAAGATGGCTTCTCAGACTCTTCAGTTACTTCAAAGCTTAAACCTCCAACAAAGAGCTTTCACAGCTATTCTAGCTCCTTGGGAGACTCTGACTTAGACATGATGCCAGTGGAAGGGGGAGACATTTATGACCCTTACTCATTGGCATCATGGGCAGAAAGGAATAATCTAATGGATCTGCCTAATTCTCTTTTTTAAAGATTTATTTATTTATGCATACAAGAACTGGGGTACAGGCCAGAGGTGTGGGAGGTGAGAGGATTCACCAGAGACAGATTGGGGAGCAGAACAGGCAGATTGACTGAAATACACTGCTGAGGAGAGCAGCGGGCAAGACAGCAGAAGTCTGCTTTGCCATGTAGGTAGCTCCCTGGGTGGGGATCGAACTCCTGCTGCAGTGGCTGTAGATTGCTTAATAGTGCTGCGTCTTAACCCCTTGCACCACCAGGGAGGCCCCGCCTAATTCTTATATCATGCATTGAAATAAATCCCCAATGGATTAAAAAAGTTATTTCAACTCTTTGAAATATTAACTATTTCAAACATTTTATTCAATTTCAATTCACTAATAATCAAGAAAGCAAATGCAAACATCATTGAGGTGCTATCTTTTGCTTAGCATGTTGGTAGAAAGAGTATGTGATGAGGGCATAGGGCAGAAAGAGTAGCCTCATACACTGCTGGTGGAAACATGAATTGCTGCAGCTTCTAAAGGAAACTGATATACTATGAAAAATTTTCAAATATATATCTTTGATTTAGTTTATTAACCTTTTTAATTAGAAAATAATATAAAATATTAAGAATAGTATATATGTAATAAGCTTCACAAATCTTAAGAGTTTTTATAAATCTATATTTGTGCATGTGTAAAATCAAATATATACAAACATATAACCACCACCCAATTCAAGACACAAAGTGCTTTCAGAAGTTTTTCTAGTTTTCTATCAAGTTTTCCAAGTTTTTTGCTGATAAGTGAATAAAGCAGACCATGTTCTTGTCTTATGAAGTTTATGGCCTGCAAATATTAAGAGAGTAATTACAATTGACTATTAATTGACTATCAATTAATTGACTATCAATTAACAATTGACTACAGTATTATAATTGAAAAGTTAAAAGTGCAAAGAGAGAAATATTACTTAGAGTTAGGGAAATCGGAGGAAGAAAAATCAGAAGTACTATTTAACATGATGAATGAGTAGGAGTTGCCAGGCAAAGAGAACAGGGAAGCAACAGCAGCTGAAAGAGAGGAACGGTATGTGGCTTGAGTTGGGGAAGAATATCAAGGATCTGGAAAATTAAAATGGTGTGGGTAAGCAGAAAAGAGGCAATCCAGGAAGCTAGAGAAACAGGCAGGGGCCAATTCCTGCAGGGTTTTATAAGCTAGGTAAAGATGTGTATTTTAATCTAATTGTAATTGAAAACCACTCAATGGTTTTAAAGTAAAGTACATTTTAAAAGGATCATGGTGGGATACTGTGAAGATAATGGATTGACTGGGACGATAGAGTAGAAGTTGGGAGACCACTTATTAAGCTATTGCAAGAGATGGTGATAACTTGGGCCAGAAAAGTGGCTTGGAAGCAAGAAGAAACAGAGAATTCAAAATGTATTTTGAAAGTGCAACCACTGAGCCCAATGGCTAAGAGGATGAGAAGGGTGAGGGCCTAGGAGATTATAAATTCCTCTAAAAGAAAAAAAAAAAGCAACTAGCTATTATCTCTGCTTTTGATTTGGATGAGAAAGGTAGAGGGAGATAAATTTTCACTTTTATTCTGTAGACTCAAAATTAAAATGATGGTGGTGGTGGTAGTTGTCACTTAGAATTATCTAAATAACCTTGTGCAATCACCTGTGATTTATCACATTGTTTCATGAAAATAAATTACTAAAGAAAATGGCCCCTGAGTTGATTTCATATAATAATGTATAATTCTATAAATGAAAATTATATAATCCAAATTAAATTGTAAAATGTAAAGTTGTATGCAATGGATTGAGATAATTTCTATATAAAAAGGTCAAATTAATAAGACTTGTTTGTATGAGTTTTTCCATACTGCTCAGTAGTTGACAAAAGAAGAAATAGAAATATTTTTTCTAGCTTTATTGGGATATAATACTATAAAATTATGTGTTTAAGGTGTGTAATGAATTGATTTGATAAACATATATCACAAAATTATTACCAACATAGTGTTGGCTAGCACCTGCATATTTCATATAATCACTATTTATTTTTTTGTAGTGAGAATATTTAAAACCCACTCTCAGCAATTTTGAAGTATATAAAACAGTATTACAGTATACAAGTATTTACTATTATCACTATGCTGAACATTAGATCACCTGAGAATTTGTCATATACATACATACATATTTTGCATCTATGCTCATCAAGGATGTTTGTTTGTAATGTTCTTTTCTTATAGTTTCCTTGTCAGGTCTTGGTAACAAGGTAATGCGAACCTTGTTAAATAAGTTCAAAAGTATTTTCTTCTCTTCTATTTTTTTGGATAAGCTTGAGGAAGACTGGTATTAATTCTTTCAATGTTTGGTATTGTTCAGCAGTGAAACCATCTGGTGGTGGACTTTTCTTTGGGGGTTAGGGGGATGTTTTTGATTACTGATTCAATCTCTTTACTATTTTCTAGCTCTTCCTGATTCTGTCTTAGTAGCTTACATGTTTCTAGGAATTTGTCCATTTCTTCTGGGATTTCTAGCTTGCTGGCATGTAATTGTTCTTAGTAGTGTCTTACGATCTTTTGTATCTGTGTGATCCTTTGTCAGTTGTAATAGCCCTTGTTTCATTTATATTTTTATTTGAGTCTTTGCTCTTTTTCTCTTGGTTTGTTAGATAAAGGAGTATCTATTTTATTTTTTCACAAAACCAGCTCTCTATTTCATTGATCATTTTCTCTTAAATTTCTCATTTATTTCTGTTTCTACCTTTGTTATTTCCTTCCTTCTGCTAATTTGGGACTCTTCCTCCTCCCCCTACAGATATAAATTTGCACTATTTATATCTTTCTTGGTTTTTAACATTTATTGTTATAAACTTTCCTCTTAGAATTTCTCTTGCATCCAGTATGTTTTGGTATGTTGTATTTTAATTTTCCTGTTTCTCAAGATTGTTTTTACTTCTTTTAATTTGAGCTATTGGTCAGCAGCATCTTTAATCTCCACTTATTTGTGAATTTTCCAGTTTCCTTCTAGCTATTTATTAACCCTCAGTTGGAACTGATGCTTGATATAATTTCAGACCTCTTAAATTTATTGAGTTGTTTTGTGGCCTAACATATGATAGGCCAGAGCACTGTTATTTGATCTTGGTGCCTTCCAGTAGTTGAGGGTGTGACAAGACCCATTATTGTCTCAAAGCTGAGGATCACAGACAGTGCCTACATGATGATTAAGATTAGAAGCTAAAACCTTAGACATAGTTGGGCAAGTGTAGGGTAAGGTAAAAAGTATCAGGCTTTTCTGCCCTCCTGCCATTAGGATAGATGACGGAACCCTGTCGTCCCGAATGCAAGCCTGATGGCAGGCACCTGGAGTAGGGTGTGGGCATTTGTAGATACGGTTCACCTGGGCTAAGACTGGGCTTTTAAGGGTGGCGTCACGGGGATGCCAGCAGAAGCAGAGAAGCAGAAGCAGAACCACAAGAGAGCAGAGCAGCAGAGAACGCCAGAGAGCCCAGCCAGAGTGAAGACTTGCTGGGTCTGGGAGGTCTGCCAGCCTCTCGGCCCCCCATTACTCCTGCCTGCTGCATACCTGATAAATCCCAATAAAAGCCTGAAAAGCCACTGAGGACTGCAGGACTTTCTCCTTACCTTGTCTGCTTGGGTAATAGAGATCCTGCTCCGTGTCCTCCTGCCCCTGCAGCAAGTATGTAAGTAGTCCTTTGCTTGAAGAAACTGTAAGATAGGTATATAGTTGATGGGGAGGGGGTAATTTCTTGACTAAGAACTGCTTTTTTCTTTGCCATACTACTGTGGGGACTACAATAAGCCTCATTGGCTATCAGAGCCGGGTGATCTCAGGAATCTATTCCTCAGGCAGCATCAGCTAAAGATGGGTAGAGGGCCTCAACTACAAGATTGCCTGGTTTTTGGTGGGGGCAGATGAGAAAGCAGATCACAGAGCCCATATGTGGGGAGCAGGAACAAGTATTATGAGGCAGCAAGAGATACACAGGTAGTGAAAGCAGTAGCCCCCCTGGGCACCATGCCTATCAGTGGTGATCAACAAGTGACCTTCAAGCAGCCTCCATCCTTTCCTCCCACCTCCAGGAGCCCTATTAGCTTTTATATGATTTATAGACAAAGCCAGCATAGGGCCAAGTTTAGGACTAATTTACTAGTATGCTGTAAGGGCCGGACTGGCCACAGTGCAGGTTCTCTGATCCCATGCAGACCGGGTAAAGGAGGAGTCAGAGTCCTCAGTAGTTTTGCAGGTTTTTTATTTGGGGTTCACCAGGCATATGGCAGGCAGGGGTGCTGGCTGGGGGGCTGGGAGGCTGGCAGGCCTCCCAGCCCCCAGCAAGTCTTCACTCTATCTGGGCTCTCTAGTGTTCATTCTGCTGCTTCTCGGCTTCTCTTTCGGCTTCTGCTTCGGCTTCTACTGCTGCTGCTGGCATCCCCATGACGCCACCCTTAAAAAGCACAGTCTTAGCTCAGCTGAATCCCTTCTACCTATGCCCACACCCTATTCCAGGTGCCCGCCATCAGGCATGCATTCAGGACAAGGATCCATCATCTATCCTGATGGCGGAAGGGCAGAAAAGCCTGACATTTTCTTTACCCTACATATGCTCGCACATGCAAACTATACACCAAGGATACATTATTATATACTGCTTTCTGCACACGTGGACTACATCTCAAGGTTACATGTTACTGTAGAGGCAAGACAGGACACAGTGCAGGTTTTCTGATCCAGCAGACTGGGTAAAGGAGGAGTTAGAGTCTTCAGTGGCTTTTGCAGGTCTTTTATTTAGATTTATCAGGCACATGGCAGGCAGGGATGCTGGGGGGCCGAGAGGCTGGCAGGCCTCCCAGCCCCCAGCAAATCCTCACTCTATCTGGGCTTGCTGGCGTTTACTCCGCTGCTCTGCTCTCGGCTTCTCTGCTTCTTTCTCGGCTTCTGGTGGCGTCACTGTGTCGCCGCCCTTAAAAACCCCGTCTTAGCCCAGGTGAATCCTATCTACATATGCCCACACCCTATTCCAGGTGCCCGCCATCAGGCATGCATTCAGGACCACAAGGATCCATCATCTACCCTGATGGCTGGAAGGCAGAAAAGCCTGACATTTTTCCTTACCCTACAGTCCACCCCCTCAGGGTTTTCTGCCATATAGTCTATCAGTCTTTACGAGTCACAAGCACATGTCTCTTGGCAATATGAATACTGCAGTCGTGGCCTACGAAAGTAAATGAAATACATCACAATATAGCAAAATACAACAGAACACAAATAAGGCCAGGCAGGGCCCCAACCTAGTGGCAAAAGACAATTATTGGTACAAGCAGATGATCTACCACATCTGCTGCGGAAGGCACTGCTCATACAAAGGAGGGGAAATCACTCAGACATCTGTCACATGCCAGGAGCCGTCAGGCTTCCTCACCTTCTCTGGCTGTGGTCTTGGCTACAAGCCACACACCGCATCCACCCCCAGGATGCACTCACTCCTGGATTGGGGATTCTCTACTCTTTGGGGGTAATCGCCAGCCCTCAGGGTTTCTGTCTGCTGTCTCTCCAACACTTGGCTTTCATAGCCACCAATGTGACACACAGACGCCTGCACTCAGGCCAACCCACTGCACAAGCACATGGGTCGGGGATCCAAACTGTACATGCAGCCTCTCTCAGGTCTCCACTTTGGCTTGGGCTCCACCCCAAGCCACATTCCCCACCCGTCCCCCAAGGACGGGTTCCTCAGCTCCTCACCCTCACTCGAGAATGAGCAGGCCATCACCCACAGGTGATTTTACGAGACTCACTGGCCTTCCTCAGCTTACTTAGTGCTTAACAGCCACTCAGGGCTTCCCAAGCTCAGCATCAGTACCAGCTTTTGCCTTCTCAGTTGGCTTTTCTCCTCTGCCTGGCTGCTGGGAATACACAGGCTGCTTTTGGCCATCAAGGCCCACTGGCCACCCCCAGATTCTCAAAAAAACATAACCCACCAAGGTCCTCCGCCTTCTGGCAGCACTGTCAGTCCAAGTCTATTAGTCCAAGTCTGTTGGCCTCTCCCTGCATCAGCATTGGTGAGCTCTGAATCGTGGTTCTCTCTTCCCCAACGATTCTTGCTGCCTCAGGGGTCGTTGGCTGGTCCTCTCGGGCGTCTCCTTCATGCGAGGTCTCATCCCGCAGCTCCTGGACCTTGTCCCTCTCCTGTGCCGCCATGACACCTCCAGCGTCATCACAGGCACACACATTCTGTTACTCCTTAGTCGCTCCAGGTCTTCGGAGGGCTCCATACCCGTCTGCATGGATCATCTTGCTGACTTACGCCAATTCTAAGGGCAGGACAGGACACAGGGCAGGTTTTCTGATCCAGCAGACTGGGTAAAGGAAGTGTCAGAGTCCTCAGTGGTTTTTGCAGGTCTTTTATTTAGATTTATGAGGCACATGGCAGGCAGGGGTGCTGGGGGGCCGGGAGGCTGGCAGGCCTTCCAGCCCCCAGCAAATCCTCACTCTATCTGGGCTTGCTTGTGTTCTCTCTGCTTCTCTGCTCTTGGCTTCTCTGCTTCTTTCTCAGCTTCTGCTGGCGTCCTCGTGGCACCACCCTTAAAAGCCCAGTCTTAGCCCAGGTGAATCCCATCTACCTATGCCCACACCCTACTCCAGGTGCCCGCCATCAGGCATGCATTCAGGACCGCAAGGATCCATCATCTATCCTGATGGCGGGAGGGCAGAAAAGCCTGACATTTTTCCTTACCCTACATTACCTACTAGGCCACATGTGCTGGAAAGTCACTGAGGAAAACAGTTTGAGAAACTCTGTAAGACCATGGGTCCTACACTGGGGTGTAGGCATTTAGACAAGTTCCTTCCTGGGAGATACTGGTGGGCTGGGATAGGGCATAGGCAGAGGATGTTCCATCTGGCTTCTCTGGTTTCCCAGGATGGCAATCAAGCCCTAGATGTGTTCTGGATGCCTTATCCTCAGGCAGAAGTTTTTAATGTGTGCAATAGACCCATTTCATGGAAAAACATGGAGGTGGGTGAATTTTGTCTGCTCTCTGCACTGAGTCCTTGATGGAGGTAGGGAGGATAAGAAACCAGCCAGCACTGTAGAGCCTATTAAGAGCCATTTCTTTTTTGTATAAGCAAATAAAGTGTGTCTTGTGGATACAGCCCCCATTTTCTTTCAGAGCCATTGCAGGGTTCACACTCAGTTGGGAGTCTTAAAAGTGGGGGAGTGTAGGGTAAATGAATCACTCAGGCTTTTGTGCCACTAGCCTCTGTGGCCATCACCTGTGGCGCTGACGGTGTTATCACAGAGGCGCTTGAGAGTGTGGACTAGGGGCAGCGTGCCTGATTGTGGACACCTGGAGCATGGGTGTGAGCTCATGTGTAATTGTACACTCCTGAGCCTAGAGGGCAGGTATATAAGGGCAAATGACTACAGAAGAAAAGAGAACTCCAGAGAAGGCCAAGAGAAAAAGTAAAGATTTGTGGGGGGCTGGGAGACTCAGTTGCCTGCCTGCCTCCCAGCGTCCCCTGCCTGGCTCATGCCTACCTCCTTACCTGCCAGGCTCCCAGCCTTGCCAGCCTGCTGGTTGCCACTACAGGGAGTTGAGAGTTCCCTCCTAATTATAAGTGAGTGTGTGCGGGAAGTGGGGAGTGGATTTGTGGGGGCAATGACCAGAGTGTATCCATTTCATTGTGGGCATCTTCTCATGTCCCCAGTGTAAGGGCAGGAAGACATGGAGCAGGTTCTCTATGACCTGAGCAGATGGGTGAAGGAGGGAGTCCAGGAGCCCTCAGTGGTTTTTCAGGCTTTTGTTGGGATTTACCAGGTACACGGCAGGCAGGGGTGCTGGGGGGCCGGGAGGCTGCCAGGCCTCCCAGTCTCCAGCAAGTCTTCACTCTCTGGGCTCTCCGGCATTCTCTCTGCTTCTCTCGTGGTTCTACTGGTGTCCCCGTGATACTGCCCTTACAAGCCCAGTCTCTCAGCACAGGTGTACCTACCTATGCATGCCCACACCCTACTCTAGGTGCCCGCCATCAGGCCTGAATTCAGGACCACAAGGATCCATCATCAATCCTAATGGCGGGAGGGCAGAAAATCCTGACACTTTTTCACTTACCCTACACCCAGGAATTACTCAACAAGTTTCCTGATTCAGTCCAGATTTATTCTATGTGTAGCTATAGATTCCATGCTCCCATGATAGGAGGGAACTCAGGAGCCTCTTAGGTTGCCATTCTGAACCAGAAAACAAATAGAAAAATTTAACTAACATAATGATAATATTTCTGATGAGATGTTGGGGTTCAGTTGAGTGGGGTCCTTGGGTTACCTCTGATAAAAGTTTCAATAGAGTTCTCCTTTCAGTGGCACATGGAGGGCCTACTAAGGAAAAGATGTTTGGGTAGACAGGCAGAGGCTGCATTTTAAAAGGACATGTTTAATAGGAAAAAGGGGAAAAAGAGGCACCTGCATAGTCACAGGTGGGTAGAGAACTGTTGTTGCAGCTTGGCTGCTTTTGAAAGGACAGGGTTTGTTAAAGAGATGCCTGCACAGACACAGGGATAGTCTTGGGACAAGAACTGAGTTTTGCCAGGTCAGAAGTTGGACCTGATATAGTGTCACTGTAGGGTAAAGAAAATGTCAGGCTTTTCTGCCCTCCTGCCATCGGGATGGATGATGGATCCTTGGGGTCCTGGGTGCATGCCTGATGGCAGACACCTGGAGTGGGGTGTGGGCATAGGTAGATGGGATTCACCTGGGCTGAGACTGTGCTTTTAGGGGCGGCATCACGGGGACACCAGGAGAAGCCGAAGAGAAGCTGAGAGAGAAGCTAGAGAAGCAGAAGCTGAGAGAAGGCCGGAGAGCCTGAATAGAGTGAAGACTTGCTGGGGGCTGGGAGGCCTGCCAGCCTCCCGGCCCCCCAGCACCCCTGCCTGCCATATACCTGGTGAACCCATAAAAGACCTGCAAAAGCCACTAAGGACTCTGACTCCTTTACCCAGTCTGCATGGGATCAGAAAACCTGCTCAGTGGTCATTCCTGCCTTTATAGTTCCTTTTTGGGGGAATGTGTTCATTCCTTGATGAAATTTTTATCTATTATTAAACTAATCACATGTAGGGAGTGATTGGATTAATTTGTAAGGACCGGTGATTTTCTGTAGTGGCCCTCAATCTTCATATCCCCACCTCTGGTTCACACCTTTGGATATTTTCTATAGCAGTGTAGGGTAAGGAAAATGTATCAGGCTTTTCTGCCCTCCCGCAATCAAGATAGATGATGGATCCTTGCGGTCCTGAATGCATGCCTGATGGTGGGCACCTGGAGTAGGGTCTGGGCATATGTAGATGGGATTCACCTGGGCTAAGACGGGGCTTTTAAGAGAGGCATCACAGGGATGCCAGCAGAAGCCAAGAATGAACAGAAGTGGAGAGAGAAGCAGAGAAGCTGAGAGAAGAAGAGAGAACACGAGAGAAGGCCAGAGAGCCCAGATAGAGTGAAGACTTGCTGGGGGCTGGGAGGCCTGCCAGTCTCCTGGCCCCCCAGCACCCTTGCCTTCTGTGTATTGGGTAAATCCCAATAAAAGCCTGCAAAAGCCTTGACTATTTGAGGTTTTTGGTGATTACATATGAATTTCATCAATAATTGTTCTATTTCTTTGAAGAATGACATTGAAATTTTTATTGGAATAGCATTGAATCTGTATATTGCTTTTGGTAGGATGGCCATTTTAATAATTGTTTATTCTTCCAATCCATGAGCAGGGGATGTCTTTCCATTTCTTTGTGTCTTGTATTTCTTTTAACAGTGTTTTATAGTTTTCTTTGGAGGCATCACATGCCCAGACTTCAAACTATACTACAACGCCATAATCATCAAAACTGCATGGTACTGGAACAAGAACAGACACACAGACCAATGGAATCGAATAGAAAATCCAGAAATAAACCCACAGATTTATGGTCAACTAATCTTTGACAAAGAAGCAAAGAATTTGCATTGGAGCAAAGAAATTTGTTCAATAAATGGTGCTGGGAAAACTGGGTCGCTACATGCAAAAAAATGAAGCTTGACTACTACCTCACACCATGCACAAAAACCAACTCAAAATGGATTAAAGAACTAGACATAAGACCTGAAACCATAAAGTACATAGAAGGAAATATAGGCGAAACTCTACATGATATGCACATCAAAGACATCTTTACAGACACATCACCCAAAGCAGTGATAGTGAAGGCGAAGATAAACAGCTGGGACTACATCAAATTAAAGAGCTTCTGCACAGCAAAAGAGACAATAACCAAAACAAAGAGAAACCCCACCGACTGGGAGAAAATTTTTGCACACAAACTAATGATAAAGGAATGATCACAAAAATCTACAATGAGCCAATGAGACTCAACAAAAACAAAGAAAATAATCCAGTCAAAAAATGGGCAGAAGAGCTAAAAAGAAACTTCTCTGAAGAGGAAATGCAAATGGCCAATAGGCATATGAAAAAATGTTCACCATCACTTGTAAACAGGGAAATGCAAATCACAACTACAATGAGATACCATCTCACACCAGTGAGAATGGCACATATTAAAAAAAACTAGCAGCAACAAATGTTGGCGAGGTTGTGGAGAAAAAGGAACTCTTCTGCATTGCTGGTGGGAGTGCAAACTGGTCCAACCACTATGGAGAGCTGTGTGGAGATTTCTTGACCTACTAAACATAGAGCTTCCATATGATCCAGCAATTCCACTCCTAGGTATTTACCCAAAGGACACAGAAACATCAATTCCAAAGAGAACCTGCACCCCTATATTTATAGCAGCACTGTTTACAATAGCTAAGCTTTGGAAACAACCCAAATGCCCAAAAATAGATGACTGGATCAAGAAGATGTGGTACATATATGGCATGGAATATTACTCAGCATTCAAAAAAGATAAACACATGCAATTTGCAGCAACATGGATGGAGCTGGAAGGGATCATGCTCAGCGAAATAAGTCAGAAAGAAAAAGAAAAATACCAGATGGTCTCACTCATAGCAGGAATCTAGAAATCTTAAATAAGGGACTAGGAAAAAGAATAACTATAAGAAAGAAAATATCAAAATCAACAACTATGAACCAGAGACACTCCATGGGGGATGGGGGGCGGGGAAAGGAGGGCTTGGGGTCAAAATAAGGGGGTTGTAATTGTATGTGGAATATAAAAATAAAATTTAAAGAAAAAAAATAAAGTATGAAAATATAACAAGTATGAATATTTCCATCTAAACATAATTATCTCTTTACATGAAATTTGTAGTTGCTATTTGATTTGATATATGAACTAAAGCAATCCATTTCCAATAAATCTGTAGAAATTGAAGGTAAAAAAAAAAAAAAAAAAAAAAAACCCTGCAAAAGCCACTTAGGACTCTGACTCCTCCTTTACCCAGTCTGCTGGATCAGAAAACCTGCTCTGTGTCCATTCCTGATGCTACAAGCAGTCTTTTGCTGTGATTGACAATGCCCACATCCCCATCTCTGAGACAAACTTTGTGATCTTTCATTTCTATAGCTGGTTTAATGATGAAGGTCATTATTTCCACCCCCACCTCCAGTTTCTCATTCTGTGACACCTCCATCCCAAATTTTCTATCCTAAGAACATAGTCCTTATCAAATTATCAGAGATTCAACAAAGAAGAAATTTCATGACTGGGATTGAGGGCTGGGAAGGAGGATGGAGAAAGCATTAGGAAGAACAATCTCAAGCATCTGTGCTGTAAGTTAAATTGTTGTCAGTCTGGTAGTTACGCAATATTGTATATATGTCATTATAATGTTCATCTTTGACTTGAACTTTTACCTCGGGCACTCCATTCTAATGAAGTGATCACAGGTATGAAATATATTTATTCATTCTGGCAACCATTTGTCATTTTACAACATCAGAAACAATGTAATCCACAAGAATAGTAAATGGTATTTACTATTTTACTACTGTCACATAGTCATTCAAATTTTCCTGGAAAATGCTTAAACTATAATTTTAAGTGAAAGCATATTTTTGTATCTGCTTGATGCATTACCCATATGTAACCCCTGTCTGTGCTGACCGCACATAGTTTAGTCCTGCCAATATCAGCAAACATTTTACCTACAGTCCCTTCATTTCATCCTTAGCAATCATTGGCAGGCCTATTTGCATTCTTGTCCTGATCTGATTTTATTTGTCACTGACTGAGTTCACTTGCCACTCCACTTAAGATGAATGGCATTGGTTGTTTTAGGAAACTCTACAATAGAATTCAGGAACATTTGATTACAGTAATCAAATTGACTTTATATATGTAATAAGGAATACATTCCAGAAGAAACAAGTTATAAAGTTGGAACTATGAGATAATCTGAAAGTTTTTTTAAGATTTATTTTTGCATATAAGAACTGGGGTGCAGGCCACAGGTGTGGGGTATGTGAGAGGATTCACCAGAGATGGAGTGGGGAGCAGGGATGAATCTACTGAAATACACTGCTGAGGGGAGCAGCAGGCAAGACAGGAGAGGTCTACTGTGCCTAAAAATTTATTAAAAATAAAAAGAAGGGTGTCATAATGGTCATGGTTTAAAGAAGAGAAACATTTGTATGAAGCTTAACAAAATGTATTGGGAGGAACAGTATGCCCTGAATAAACTCTACCCACTGTTTTATGGACTCTACCTTCACACCAAAGAAATCTCAGGTGCTTAGGGCTAAAACTCAGATAATGCCTTGCATCTGCTATACCCCGTGACTTCTTGAGAGGATTGCTGAGAATGAAGGGTGGAGTTAAGCAGCCATGCTTGGTAGAAAAAGGAGGCCATGCAGGCTGGAGGGGACTTGGTTTTGCATGCCTTCAGCATGCACCCGGGGTTCCAGTGTAGGCAGTGTTACCGGTAGGATGTATTAAGCAACTGATTTCTCTATATCTCAGTCTCTGCGATCCCCCTCTTCTCATTTCCCTTGTAAATAAACCTTTTATGAACTTGTCTATGTGTGCCTGCCCTTGGGTCTTGTTCTGAGTTTCAGTGCTTCGTAAGGACTCACACCCAGGCCATCCCACTTCCCTTTGGGTTTGCCCTGGAACCAAAACTTGGTAATTCAGACATGACAGTGTATCCACTACTGTGCGCTATATCTAACAGACACTGAAGATTTATCTGTTAAACACAATGTTTAGATTAGATTTGTCCACTTATTAGAAAGCCTGTATTGAACAGGACCTACCTGCTAACTTGTGTATAAAATTGCATAGTATTGCATAATTTTTATTAAAAAATGTACTTATTTTTAAAACAGCTAAGCTTCAGAGTAATAGACTGAAGAAAAGTATAGACTAAGTAATCTTTGGGAAATGGCATTGGTAGAGAATAAGAGAAGATAGCCATTCTTTCATTTATACAGACACTTTTTACATTATAATTCTGTATTTTTGACACTTAATAATTGATATGTAATAATTTAAAATGTGTTAATACATTGAATGATTTTATACCTTTAGTAAATAAAATGTATTTTTATTTTATTAAAAGTATATATTTATGCATAGTTCTTTGTTTTACTTAATATAAAATTCTGTCACTTGGTTCCTAGAACTGAGTCATTTTCACTATATTTTCCTAGATATTTTTATATTTAATTGTCCCAATTCAATACTCACTACAAATTGGCACAAATATTTGGGCTAGTAATAAATTGTAATTTCAAGGATATTGCAATTCTCAATAAGAAAAATTTAATCTAATAATGCTTAATGTATTTTTTTCTCAATCAATCTGCCTAACAGTAAAAGCAGTGATTATAGGATCTTCTGATTTTGTCTCAATTGTCAATTACTTTTTTTTTCCCCAGAGAAGGTAAAACTGAAGAAGTATAAAAATGAAGTACAGGGTGTCCTTAGGACACATTAAAAATCTTTAAGTGTTCTAAGCAGGGAATGATCAATTCCAGTGACTAAAATAAAGATTATCTCAAACTTGCCATGATTTCAAAAATTATTTGAATGAACTTAAAACTTAATATAAACTTTACGTGAACAATTGCCTTACAGTAATTTGCACCTTACAGATTCCATGCCTAAATAATAGTATTTGATTAATAAGACTTATAAAAGTTTGTTCCTGAGCAACTCACCTGCTAAAAAAATATATACTATGAATTTTCATTTTAAGCTACAATTTCTAGTGAGACACACACTTGAGGTGTTAAATAGCTGACCATTTTAGAATTGTGAATTTTAACATCTATAAAGTCTATTTTTTTCATGTTGCTCTGAATCACTTCTGAACTGTCATTTCCTCTTATCCTGTCATTTCTAGAATTTTGACATTGTCTGATACTCACTGGAATACTTAATCTTTGTTGTTTCTCAGTGGTCAAACCCTCTTTTCTGTGACATGGGAGTTTGTCCAGGCCCCCCCACTCGCCACCACTACCAGTCAAGTCACACTGGTTCAGCTTCTTCTCTGGAGCATAGTCTGGGTAAGTTCTTTTTATTTTTTTTTCTTTACAAAGGCACAGTCCTCATCGTGAACTTTCAAATATTTTATTCTTCTTTAAAGTGTTTCAATACCAGTGACACATTTCTTTTTTTTTTTCTTTTTGAATCAGTAATCTGTATTTTCTGTTTAGATTCTTATCCCATGAAGATAATAAGATAACAGGAAAAGATGAAACTGATGTTACTGCTGATTTTGAAATGCTAACACTGTGTAGTGAATATTTTGCTGGGGCTGACCGTTTATGCTGTGCACTAAATTTGAGAAGAAAGATGAGAAAGGGAAACATCAAAAGAGAATACCATTAACAAGAATTCTTAGAGGGTCCAGAAATAATTTCCAGTATTAGAAATTTTAGAAAGGAAGATGGGTTGAGAAAATACTCCCTCTGCAACTTATTAAGGAATAGTCCTCTGTTTTTAATATTATGCTTTATTCTTAATCTAACATTGGGGGTGGGGGGATTCTTTATGTTCCACGTAAGCTTTCAAGCATTATACGTGCATATCTCATATGAACATCACAATAACTTTAAAGATTGACATTCTTATATACATTTTATAGGTTAGTAACAAAATCTTGGAGAATTTAGATTAACTTATCCAAATTAAACAGCTAGTAAGGAGTAAGAGCCAAGACTTCAACGCAGACATTTCTTTACATAGAATCCAAAATTTTGGTCAAGTTCAGAAAAGGACACCAGAAGCTTATATTAAATTCAATAATTTCTTGTGTGTGTAGGGGAGGGAGGGCTACTGCCTAAGTCATATTTTAATCATGTCGCTCCACACACATATTTTAGGCATCTAATGTGTATTGGGCACTCTCTAGATGCTGGCATTAAAAAATAAACTGTATGAGCTATGGGATAGTGAAAGTCATAAATTATGGCACAAGAATGAGAAAGAACTGGCATAGCATAAAAATTGTGGAAATGAAATGGGTCTTGTAGCAGTTACAAGTTAACATATCAGTCAGAAATGCAATACTTCTGAAAATTATGCAAAGAAACAAGATGTAGTAGCTGCAGATAACCTTCTATCTGTATTTAGCTTTAGCTCAGCTTTTATGAGGACAATTGTTCCAGCATGCCCACATTATAAGGAAGATAATGTGAAAGTTGGACAGGACACAGAGGTCTCTGATGAAAATAATTAAAATGTGAGAAGAAAAGAAAACCTTGAGGAAATATTTAAGGATTTGGGGTTATTTTGTCTGACGAGAGCAAAGATGGGAGAAAGAGAGCTTTAATAACTATTTCAAAACACAAAAAGAATTTTTCAGAAGATGGGAAAGAGTAGCTACATTTCACACTAAAGTGAGAACAAAAGAAATGTGGGTTCCTCTGAGGATAATAACCTTAAGAGTGATAAAGAGGTCATTCTTTTTCCAATTCAAGAACAGTTGTCTTAATTATCCTTCTTGGGACTTATGCATAGGTAGAAACAGAACAATTAAGATTATCAGAGGACAAAAGTTCCTCTTCTGGAATCTTCTGTGATACATATATAACCAGAGAATGTTCTCCACAAACCAAAGACATAAATGTCGTCTCCTTTCTTGGAAGAAAGCATATCACAGAACAGAAGTCTGAAATTCTTTTGGTTAACCACATAATTTATAAAATGGAATTAGTTACCAAAATTATCTATTTTAGATGATGATCAAAACATATTGTTTCTCTGGTTTATATAAAAATCAGAATACCTGGTAAATCTGACTCCCATGCTCACCAGGCTGAAGGTGTGTAGTATAGTCCACATGAATCTGTGTATGTGCCCTTCATAGCCCTACAGTCTCTATTTCCTAGAGTCTTTTCATACTTGCCCAGATGGTCTTATTCTTGCTATCTCCCTAGTCACTTTGGTCATTTGACTCTATAACCACAGCATGAGGGACCATACAATATCTTTGCCAAAGCTTAAGTCTTAGCTTAGAGTTGCTCTTCATCCTCAAACCCTCTCTCATTTTATTTAGAGCTAGGCAACTAATTTTGTACTAATATATAGCAATAATGCATAAGGGCATGACACAAAAAGGAAAGAATTCTCCATAAACTCCCAAAAATATTCTGTGGGGTCAAAAGTACTCTTTGAAATTGGAATACTGTAGTAGGAGCCCCCTCAAGTCAAAGAACCATTGTATCTGCATTTACTTGAAGGATCATTTTATTCAATGTGGAGTTATTTAAAACATGAGTTTATTACTTAATATTAAAATATAGTAATATACAGAATTCAAGAACTTTTACAAAACATGTAATTTCAAAGATATTTGAGGAGTATAGAAATAGAGAGAAATAGAGTGAGAAATAGAGAACCAGGGTTTGTATACGTATGCCACTGGTGGGCATTTTGCTGGCAGAATTTAAGAATTACTAGATTTCTGCCAACTCCAAATCACTGTAACTTCTATTTCCTGTGGCCTCACCCCCTCCTGAATCTCTTCCCAGAAAATCTTAAAAGCATAAGGGTACGTGTGCAAAGCACCAGTAAATCCTAATTAAGGTTATTTCCACAAAAATTAAGCAACTCGTCATTGGAAATTTTACTTTAAAAATTATCTCCAATTAAAGCACTATTTCAGTATACTGTTCTGCACATATCTCTGGAGATGGATCGCCAGGGCTCTCTACCCCTCAATTGCCTCAAATATGTTATTTAATATATATCGTCTTCCATTTCATTGGTCCTTCAAAAGATTGTTATGAGATTTAGATATGACAGCATTTGCCAGGCATCTAGGAAAATACTTGGGGTTAAATAAATGATACAAAACTTGCTATGGGAAAAAAGCTAAAGTTTATTTTTTAAATTTTTTTTTATTTATTTAGGCATATAAGAACTGGGGTATAGGCCAGAGGTGCAGGGGGTAAGTGTATTCACCAGGGAGAGTGAGGAACAGAACAGGCAGATCTACTGAAATATACTGCTGAGGGGAACAGCGGGTAAGGCAGGAGAGGTCTGCTGCGCTCTGTGGGTTAACTCCCTGACCACATTGAACTCATGCCTCAGGCAGCAGTGGCTGGTGATAGCTTGATAGCACTGAGACTTTAGCCCCGGTGCCACCAGGGATGCTCCAAAGTTTATTTCTCTGAAGTTTTGTTTTCAGTTGAAAGGCAGATGGTATGAGTTTCATAACCTCATCCAAAGGTTTAACCATGGGTAAAGTACACCTTTCAGTCAAATCTCTGGTGATCCAAACTTTAATTTAGCATTAGAAAGCAAAATAAAAATAGATAACTGTTAATGCCAAAGAGCAATTTAAAAACTAGGACAAAAGGAAACCCTTCCAAACATTTATTTTCAGAAATGTGAGACTTAATCATAAGTTTTATTTAATTTAATTTTTCTTTTTAATGAGGTGACATTGGTTTACAACACTGCATTAGATTTAAACGGTTAATTTCATGCCTCCTCAAATATATGTTACCACACCACGCCCATCATCAATACACCAACATTCCTTTATACAAGCCGTTGGATCCTCTCCTTCTTGTGCCCACCCACTTATCTTCTAGTAGCCTCAGTTCTGTAGTCATATTTCTAGTCTTTGTTTTGGTTTAGTTTTGTCTGTTCCCTTGCTTTGGTTTCCCTATATTCAACAAATGAATTAAATCATCAGGAATATGACTTTCTCTTATTTCACTGAATCCCCACCTATTGTATCCATACTGTTGCAAATACCAAGAGTTCATCTTTTTATTGCTAAATAGTATTCCATTGTGTATATACCACATCTTAATTCATCCATCTGTCCTTAGGCATTAGGCCATTTCCATTACTTGGTGACTGTAAATAGTGCTGCAGTGAACATAGGGGTGCATATGTTCCTTCCAAAATTAGTGTTTTTCTATTATTTGGGTAGATATGTGGGAGTAGAATTTCTGGGTCATTTGGCAGATCTTTATTAATATTTTGAGAAACCTCCATACTATTTTCCACAGATACTGGAATAGTGTACATTCCTATAAAATATATAGTTTTCGGGCCTCCCCGATGGCGCAGCGGTTGAGCGCTGGGTTGTGGGGCTGCCCGCGGCCTCTGTGGCGCCGGTTCGATCCCCGGCTGCTCCCCGGCCACCGGAGGAGGGTCCCACATGATGCGCAGACCTCTCCTGCCGCCCACTGCTCCCCTCAGCAGTGTACTTTGGTCCTTCTGCCTCTCTGCTCCCTGCTCTGGCTCCGGTGAGTTCTCTCGCACTCCCGCGCTTTTGACTGTGCCCAGTGCATGTATAAACAAAAACAAACAAACAAACAAACAAACAAATAAATAAAACATGCCTCTATTTAAAATAAATAGATAAATAAAGTATATACAGTTTCCTTTTCTCTACATTCTTGCCAACTCTTGTTTCTAGTGTTTTTGATAATGGGCCATTCTCATGGGACTGAAGTGGTATTTCATTGTGGTTTTGATTTGTATTTCCCTGATAAGTGATGATAAACATTTTTTTATGTGCCACTGTGCCATCTGTATGTCACTTCTCACACCATATCTAAAAATTAACTCAAAATTGATTAAAGATTTGGATGCAAGAAAATATAGGTAAAATACTCCAAGACACTGTCTTCACTGATGTCTTTGGGGATGTGACTCCAACAGCAAGGAACAAACACAAAAATAAAGGAATGGAACTATATCAAACTAAACTGTTTCTGCACAGGGTAAAAAACTATCATTAAAACAAAAAGACACACTAATGAATGGAGAAAATATCTGCACACCATTAATCTCTCAAGGGGTTAATGTTCAAGGTCTACAAAGAACACATACCACTCAACAAAAAGAAACAAGGAACCAAATTTTATAAATGGGAAGAAGAGTTAAATAGACAGTTCTCCAAAGGAGACATATCTTTAAAGGAATCACATTTTAAATAAAGGCGCAAATACTGGCCTATTTTATTTGGTAGTATGGTAGTGAAAATTAAATAATAACCTCAGATTTTTCTGTTAAGTCTTGTCCAGTAGTTCTCGTTTTGGTCTCAGAACCATGTCACACTTTTAAAGACTGTTAATCCCAAATAACTTTTGTTTATGTGAACTATATCAATAAGTATTTACATAAAGCATTTTAAACTGATAACAATGTAAATATTTCTATTTTAATGTCATTAAATCAAATACATGCTACAATAAACGACTTTTATGAAAAATTTGATATATATTCCAAGCTCAAAAACCCCACAGGATGATTAATGTCAAGAGTGACATTGTTTCATGTTTTTGTAAATTGCTGTAATGTCTGATTTCAAAACTACTGCTGAATTCTCATATTAGCTATTACATGCAATTTGTTGCAATATGTTTTGGTTGAGTGTATAAAGAGACTCTAGCCCTCAAAGATCTGTATTTTAGAATGGGAAAAGCAGTTGTTTAGCCTTTTTTAAATAATTTTGGATATCCTTCTTTAATACTATACTCAAATCTGACAAGTGGTTGTTTCTTAAAAGTTACAATATGGAATCTGAAACTATACCAGTTAGCATTGTGTGCATGTTATAATCCCATCTGTAGGACTGGCTTGCATTTATATTGAATTTTTTGAAACGATGTGTAATTTTGTAACATCGTGCATTGGTCATTTGGAAAATTTGACTCACTGAATTATGTAAAACCTTCAAATTATGACAACAATTTCGCACATTACACCATCAATCAAATCATACCATCAATCTTACCAGAAAACCCTTTAGAATTGAGATGGTTTCAGGCTTATGGTGACAGATAATTTTTTCCCAAGTTCTAATTTTTGCTTGAAAGCTCGAATTTTATCATTAAGAATGAGCGCTGTCATTTTTTTTTCTTTGAATAAGGCTCACTTGTTTCTTTTTAAGAAAATGTTTAAAAACCTAAGTCAGATAGCTGCAGTTTGTCTGTCAGTCATTCTTTCAAGTAAGAAATGTGTTCCATGAAAAACAGTAGCTACTTCAGCTTGTAACTCAAACAACTATGCAAGTGCTTGTCCTCTTGACAACTATCATATTTAGTATGCAGCAGAAATGTTTTATGCATAATTCCCATTCTACCACGCAGAAAAGTCAAAAGATTTAATAACACAAAGTAATCATTTGTACTGCTTCATTGAGGTCATTCTTCAATAAAACTGGCATCTTTTTCTTTTCTTTGCTGTGTGGGCATAATTGTGATGAATGCTATATTTCTTCCCAGTTTGATGTCCTCCCTTGATTCATGCCAAGGTGCTAGCTATTTATCATTGTGATTGTATCTTTCCTACACGTTAACACATAAAGAAATGTCAAATACTATCTTACTATTATTTAAAAAGTTTTGTCTTCCTGGAAAATGAACCCTATGAAAAAGCCCCAGGTCAAATTCTAGTCCACAGTTTGAGAACTACTGATCTTCTGTAAGAAAACTCTCTCATTGAATTCCTGTTGTACCTTGGCCTTTACAATTCCTTTGATATCCCCTTTTTCCATATCTCTTCTGTCGTCATCTTGAATCACAATATGCATTTATTGTTACTAAGTGCATCTTTCCACATGCTCTGCTTGGGTCCCTCAATAGTTAATATAGGGCCTCCCCGGTGGCGCAGCGGTTGAGCGCTGGGTTGCAAGGCTGCCCGCGGCCTCTGCGGCGCCAGTTCGATCCCCGGCTGCTCCCCAGCCACTGGAGGAGGGTCCCACATGGCGCGCAGACCTCTCCTGCGGCCCGCTGCTCCCCTCAGCAGTGTACTTCGGTCCTTCTGCCTGCTCTGCTCCCAGCTCTGGCTCTGGTGAATTCTCTCACCCTCCCGCGCTTCTGACTGTACCCAGTGCATGTATAAATAAAACAAACAAACAAACAAACAAATAAATAAATAAAACATGCCTCTATAAAAAAAATAGTTAATATAGAGCCTTTCTTCTCACAATGTAGAGAGCATGGACCAGCAGCATCAGCATCATCTGGGAGCTTGTTAAAAATGTAGAATTTGGGCCTCTGGTGGCACAGAGGTTTAAGACAACACTATCAAGCTATTGCCAGCCACTGCAGCACTAGTTCGAGCCCCGGCTGGCGTGGAGGCTAACCCAAATGGTGCACAGCAGACCTCTCCTGCCTCTCCCGCTGCTCCCCTCAGCAGTGTACTTCAGTCTGACTGTTCTACTCCCCGTTCTCTCTAATGAATCCCCTCACCTCCCACACCTCTGGCTTATGCCCAGTTCTTGTATGCATAAATAAATGAATATTTGAAAATTAAATAAATTAAAGAAATGTAGAATTTAAGATCTCAATCTAGTGTTAGTAAATCACAATCTACATTTTAAAAAGCTGTTTGCACTGGTGCAATGGAGAGCTGGCGTATTGACTATCATTCTCTATTTCAGAAAATCTATCATTTCTCTCTTAGAAATGCCCAACTCCACGACATGAACTTTTCTCCTTTTTTTTTCTTTTTTTTTTTTTTTTTTTAGTATAGAGGTGGATGTATTACTTAGGTAAGCTATTTGGAATACTCCATCCTTGTGAACACAGTTAATGGTACATAGATCGGCATGTGTAAGCCAGACAAATCAGAATCCTTTTACAGAACATTCTTAATGCTGGGGGGAAAGGAATGCTCTTTTGTCTGGGATTATTGGCTGCATATTCCATGTATACCTGGAATTGTTGCCAGTCATTCACAGCGCAACTTGAAGGGACACTCTCTGAAAGGATTCTAAAAATAGACATCAAAAGTCAGAGACAGAAATATATAGACCCTTGATTATACCATTTGAGCTCCTGGATCCAATTGTGCCTAAAGCATGTTTCGACAATGTGAACAATAGATTTTGCTTTTTTGGAAAAAAGTTAGTTTAAATTGGCTTTCTGTTCCTTGGAACCAAAAGAATCCTGACAAAGATAAAAGAATCTCTAAGGGCAAAACATACAATTTATATTTTTATAATTCTCAAAATATCTGGTCAGTACCTTTAATATGATAGTCACTATTGTTCACCATTGCAGTTCCCATTTTGTTGAATCTCTCATTTTATACCTTTCTAAAATACGCATTACATTGTGTCAATCTGACTCAAATGTTTTAACTCTTCCCAACATGGTGAGGAGGGGGAGTATGTTTAAAAGCTTTTCACAATTTAGCTCTGCTTACCTTTATAGTTTCTCTGCCAATTTTTCTTCACCAGTGTCCTTTGTCCCATTGGTTTGTTCTTAAAAGAGCCATCACAACCTTTCTTGCTACAAAACCTTTACATATGCTGTTTCTGCAGTAACTGGATGGCTAACTGATTATTTCATATTGTTCTTAAAAAGGCTTTTCAAGATCACATATTTGGGCAAATCTTTCTTAATGACCACTGATTTCCCAACTGAAATTCTAATCTTTCTGAGTTCTTTACCAAACCTTCGCAAACTATACTATCATGGCTTGTCTATTTCTTAGGTTAACCTACAAGATTGAGAGCCTCTTGAATGCAGAAGTTTCATCTTCCATCCCTACATTCCCAGGCTTAGTACAAAACCCGACACTTCCAAATACCCTTTAAATGTTTATTAAAAACAAAGATAACTATAAACAAAAGGATTTAGTCATTGCCCTTGGACTTTATTTGTTTTCTGTGTGATCTGATTTAAATCTGTTATGCTACTGACAGCCTGCATTTCTTGATCTATAAAACTGTGATAATACTGTCTTCCCTGACTATTATGATAATTGCATCTACTAATAATCAGCAAATTGATGTTCACCTAAATATATCCTTCCCTTAATCCCTTTGTGAATGTTACTTAGGAAAAGTGACTCTGAAAAAATAATGGAGGTTATAGGTAAGATTTTGAATTATCCAGCTGTACCCAATCTAATTAAATGAAACTTTAAAATAAGAGAATTTTTTTCCAATAGGAAGTAGAAGTGGTGAGTCAGAAGGGGAGATCAAAAAGTTTCTAAGCTTGAAAAGGACTTGATCCATCTTGGCTGGCTTTTTAGGTGAGGAAAAACCATTAGTAAAGGAATTCAGGCAGCCTTCATCAGTTTAGACTAATCCCTGGTCAGTAACTTCAAAGAAACTTGGACCATTGCCCTACAACCACTTGGAACTGAATTTCTCAACATATGAATGAGTTTGGAAGTGGAAGCATCCCCAAAGCCTCGAAAAAGGACTGCAGTCCTGCACATACCTTGATTTTGGCCTTGCAAACCCTGAAGCAGAAAACCAGCTAAGAAAAAGAGGATTTTACTCATTACCCTTGGACTCTGCCTTTTATTTGCTCTGTGACCTGGGTCAAATCACTTTTGACATACAGATACTGTGAAATAATAGCTATTGTTTTAAGCAGCTAAATTTATGGCCATTGATTATGGCAGTGATAGAAAACTAATACATATGTAATATAGAAATTTATAAGCTAAAATGTCAGGCAAATATGTGCTCTTATAATTTGATACTATGATGTATTGGAGACTGGGGTAAAGAATGTGCTGAACCAGTGCTGCATCTATTATAAGAAGGTTAAGGGTGGGAGAGGAAAGGAAGTGATGTTAAAATCATGAATTTAGTTTGATCTTCAGATGTTTAACTTTGAGGTTGCCTCTTTCCAAATCCCTGGAGATTTGGCCTTCCTGCATACAGAAAGGTTTTATTAAACCTCAAGTCCCTTGTAAAAGCTTTTAATAGCTTTCTTTAAAGAAAAAAAAAATCACCCTTAACTCTCTCTTCTGTACTATTCTCCTAAATGCAAGAAAGCACAAAGATACTAAAGAAACATAGGAGACAAAATTAAATCAGGGGCTCTCCTAGCTCCTCCATTATTCAAAGCACTTAGTGGACTATGAATGATTTAAGAGTGATACAACCAGACTTCCCAGAGTAAATAGTTTTCATTTTCCTGATTGGTAAGCAGGAGAAAGATTCCATATTCCCATTAGCAAAGATTTTGAATCATCTTTTGCCAAAAATGAGAGAGCATCTTTTTTCCTGTCTAGTCTACTTTTTGTAAAATATGGAGACAAATCAAGAGAAAAGAAAAGGAGATTACAACTTTATCACTGTTTTTATTGGATAGTTATGATATGCCAGCAGGCTACTGGGCACTGCACAGAATATAGAAATGAGACCCTGAGTACTTGATCTATAATATAAATGGAGCCAAATGAGAATGTAATATTACCACACCAACCAAAGCTAGGGTGTTTCTTATAACTGCTCTTGGTGCTTAGAGCAGTTGATATCACAGCATGCTTCCTAAACATTAATTAATTATGCTGGGCTTACATTTAATTCATCCAGTGGATAGAACGTACTTACAGAAGATGGAGGCAGCCATAACCTAGTACTCATTCTAATTCTTGACTGTATGGTCTGCTAATAGTAGTCACAGTAATAGCTGACATTGGTAATCTTCAGAAAAACCTTTAAGCATTTATTAATCAGCCATCATGCCACCCTGTAGGAAAGATAAATATTATCCTCTTCATTAGAGGCCTCCAAAATTGTGACTTCAAGTGGAATGGTTTTGCCCAGGATTCCCACAAAATAATCCACTGGGGAGTAGAGAATGAGAGAAGCTATATTGTGTAGGAGAGAACCATAAAAGTTACCACATTATGAGAGGAGGTTCAAAGTGGTGAAATTTATGGAGGGCTTCTTTTAGAGAAAATGTGGTGGCGTACATGTAGAAAAGAGGGTAGAAAGGTGATGGGTTAGAAAGTCAGTGTGCTCTCAGAAAATTCTTCTGCTCAGAGAGTTTCTTTTGACCATAATGCATGTTCTCCCAATTCCTCCAGAAGTCAGTCTGTTATGGGGCAGAGAGAGGGGCACCCCAGAAGCCCCAAACCTGCCCATTCAAAATAGGTTTTGCCATTTGTCTCATCAAGACAAAACATGCTGGACCTTCCCGGTGGCGCAGCGGTTGAGCGCTGGGTTGTGAAGCTGCCTGCGGCCTCTGCGGCGCCAGTTTGATCCCCGGCTGCTCCCCAACCACCAGAGGAGGGTCCCACATGTTGCGCAGACCTCTCCTGCGGCCCGCTGCTCCCCTCAGCAGTGTACTTCGGTCCTGCTGCCTGCTCTGCTCCCCGCTCTGGCTCTGGTGAATTCTCTCACCCTCCCGCGTTTCTGACTGTACCCAGTGCATGTATAAACAAACAAACAAACAAATAAATAAAGCATGCCTCGATAAAAAAAAATTAAACAAAAAATTAAAAAAAAAAGTAAAAGACAAAACATGCTCTAGTGTGTAAGACCTTTAATGAAAAAGAACTTGAATACAATTAGTGTGCTATACAGAAAAGGGTAAGAATGGGGAAGAATATAGTTTTTAAATGAAGCACCCAAAGTTATGCATCTCCTCATGGGAATGCTCGTCCAAGGGTTACTGAGGCCTGAAAGCCTGCTGCAAGTCTGGTGGAGATCCATAGAAAAGGGTCAGAAACAGCCAGACAAGTCTGGAAGAAAAAGAGCAAAATCAAAATCAAGATAAAAGCTGCCATTGTTACCTCCCCATGGGTCTCTCACCCACATCTATTTCAACCAGTCTAAGGCCAAGAAGCAAGTGCAGCTTCTTCATGTGTCTCTCTGCTCCATGTACCTCCTCCAGGTCTCCTTCTGGCTCTCCATCCTGCTTCCCTGTTTCCTCAGTCCCCTCTCCAGCTTCTTCTCCTCCCTACTCAGCTCCACCCTTCCTTGGGTAGGGCAGGGAACCTAGACTCTTCCCCTTTCCTGGGGACCACCCTGTTACAAGTGCTGGAAGGTTTGCTAAATGTGTTCAATATTTAAATGACCCAAAGACCATATAGAGCCCAGATGTGTCTGACTGGCCCACAACATGTCTCATGTTTAATTACACATATTGAGGGTGCAGGCACACCTATTCTCTATCCATTGGCTATGATACATTGACACATACGTGACTGGTTCTGAATATGTGTAGATCACACCAGAGGTGTCTTGTACCTGAATTACCACCAGCTCAAGGCAGGCGATGCTGCCTTTCTGGGATCCATCCTCAGAAAGGATAACTAAGTGAGGGTGCAAAGATATCACTACCTTGCTGCCCTCTTAACAATCTTTTCTTTCCACCCCTCTTTGTTCCCTTTCCAGCCTTGGTCTTTCAACCCTGTGCCTGGCCTTCTTCTCAATTCAGAGCTTTCACACTGACTTTCCCTCTGTTGGAAGGTCTTCTCTCTCAATCTTATCCCTGTGTCTACTCAAAGGTCATTCCTGTCCCTCCCCCCCACCCTTTACCTTGCTTTATATTTTCCCATAGCAATTAGCACTCCTGAAATTGCATTACATAGTTATTTCATTTTAAATTTTCCTATTCTTGCTAGAACTCAAGCTTCATGAGGACAGGTATGTTTTATTTACTGTCAAAGCACTTAGATCAGAGACTGACACATAAAGTTATGCTGCAACATCTAATGAACCAGTGAATTAATACCTTGTGAATATATTTACATGTTAATACATATTAGATATATATACTATTATTTTAATAGCTGTATTGTATTTCACTAATTGTTGCATTTACCAAACAATTTTGTGTTCTTAGAAATTGAGTTTTTTTCCACTTTTTTTTTCTTTGAAACTAGTATAATGTGAAGATCATGTTAGAGAAGGGAGAGTGTCACAAGAGGAAGGGGTTCAGAGTGAAAAGTCAAAGCCACCCTGTTTCTTGTTAGACAAAGAATGCTCAGATCCCTACAATCAATTAATTGCTAGAGACTTTACTTCTTTAGCCCTCAGTTCATGCTACAGTCCTCCCCAGTCTGGTGCCTTCCTGCTCCTATCTATTTCCCATGTCTAGTTGTCTGGTCCTCTGTTGCTATTTCAAAATGAGAAGGTACAGAAATGTAAATACGAAGCCCCTTCCTACCCTCATGAATTAAAGATGAATGTACTGAGTGTGCGATTACTTTATTCTTTGGTCTTATCCTGTGTCTTATTGCTTTGGATGCTAATCATGGATAGAGTAATCTAGTTACATTAAGATAACACATTAATACTAGAGGTTTTGGATGGCCAAATAATTATATGCTGAATTTGGAAGTCTTAGGAGAGATGATCAAAAACTGTGATTTTTAAAAACAGTTCTGGGAGGGACAGGAGAAGTTAGGAGGCAGAGTGAGGGTGTTTGTAGTGACTATCAAAAAAATCAAGATATCTGAAAAGTGCTGAGTTTAAAGGACGATCCAATACTCTACTTTTCCATCTTCTCACTTACAATACATAAAGACAGCCAAAAGAATATTTTAGGCCTGCCCTGAATTCTGTCCTCAGTTTACTTGACTGCAACTCAGCAAGGGAGTAACTGATGAAAGGTTAGAACTCAAATTGTACACACACTTAGCTGAGACTAGATTTTGATCTTACATTGCAAAGAGACCTCCCCATTCCACAGTGCATACTAAAATATAGCTTCTGCTTCTTTTATAATTATAAAATACAAGACTGTTGGGTCTATTTCCTAGAGGCAAATAGCATTAATATGCATACCTGAGATGCTGTTTTCAATATTCATCTTTGTAAAGGCATCTGTAGGTTTTATCATAAATACATAGTGTTTAAAGAAACTGAATTAATTGCATGCACTTTAATATTGAAAGTATCAAATAACAAACCTTACCTAGAATGTATATTTTGTATGTCTTGCTGACAGGAAAGATAGATAAAAGAAAAATATGTACTTAAGTATTCATTTAATAGTGTGGATGATGAAGGGCAAGCGTGTGGATGAAAAATGAATGCTATAATCAGATATTTTTTAAATGAATGAAATAGAAATATTTGTGGCTAAAATAGAAGTATAATCTCAGAAACTACTGCAACAAACATCATCACTAATAAGATATTTCTGGAGACTCAGAAAAATATAATCAATTTTTCAGTTCATAAATTTCAAAAAATTGAATTTACATTTGCTAAACCAATTAACAAATTCTAATTTACACAGTGTTGATGCTTCTAATTGGCAGTCGTGCATTTTTATGAGTCTTCTTGTTAATCTCTTATGGTAATCAAACTCACAAATTTAAAATTCATTGGTGTTCTTGATACATGTAACTAGTTAAAATTCTTAATTAAATTAGGGTGACTAAAAGAAAAGTCATTTTAAAAGTAAAATCATAAAGTGTTATGACTAATTCTGTAAAATTAGCATAAAGTAGGTTTGGGGAGAATCATTCTGAAGACTTTGCAATTAGGAGCACCTGCTATTAGTGCACTTGTTAAACTTTTATCAATTAATCATTACTCTCAAATAGCAAGAAAAATTGAATGTTGTGAATATGAAGAGAGTGATTAATTGCAAGTGGCAAATTGCTGACTGACTCCATTATTACCTGTGTTTTACGGATTTTTATAAATAAATGTCTATTATCAGTTTTATGAATACATAAATTATACTAAGTGTTCAGTATTGGTTGGTTTTCTGTCCTATTTGTTCAGTAATAATTGTTTTCTCAAGTTCTAAAGATGACTTGGAGAAAATGAAGACTGTAATCGGATATTATTATGGCTTCATCAAAAACATTTAATGATTGCATTATTTAATCTTATTCCCTAAATATAACTCTCCATATTTTTTATTAAAAAGAACAGGACAAAGAGGGAGAAGTTGTTTTGCTATGGTGCAGAAATCAATCCCTATTTGAAGTATAATTTAGGATTAAACAATATAGCACTATGGCTCTGAAATGTTAATTAATTCTAAGTTTGGCCTGCTGCTCTCACACCTAAGCATTTAGATTGCAAAGGGCACTTTTGTTAAGATTCATTTTATTACAAGTTAAAATTGCCAAAAAAAAGATTTAGAAAGATGTATTTCTAAATCAATGCAGCAATAGCGAAACACCTGAAGTATTTGCTGGAATGTACTTTTCATTATTCCAAGATTCACACAGGGATCTCTAATGGTCCCTGAAAATCCAGAGATTATCAAGAAATGTGACTTTAAATACCATGAAATTGCGATAGCTATTTATCTTAGCTACTCATAGATAAAGCCATATAACTGTTAGATGGAAATAGTCTCAAATATAGCACAGACTTCAACTATATTTTATATTCTAAAAAAATTATAGGACATTGGTATAAATTAACAAGAAGTATGTGGGATGCAGAGGAGATGAACTATAAACCAAACTTTTATAAATTCCAAATTCAACAAAAATGTAATGAATGTCAAAGCTGAATGCTCTTTTTACTTATTGGGGAAAATGCCCCACATTTTCTTGCCTTCGATGGAAGCTCTGGAATGAGCTGTCACATTTACCTTCATTCTTGAGCTGGCCTTTCAGGTCACACTTGTTCATGCTTTTCTGAGCTGTTAGAAGGAAGTCACTGATTTACAACAGAACCATCCTGTCATAGAAAAAAGGTCTAGATCAGGGTTTCTCTATTTACCCTTTGGGCCAAATTGTTCTTGGTTTTGGGGATCTCTGTAGAGGAGATTCAAGAAGCTTACCCGGTCTCTATCCACTAGATTCCATAGGAGTCTGCAGTCAGGACATCCACAGATCTCTCCATGCATTGTTAAATATTCCCTGGGTTGCAAAACTGTCCATTATTGGGAACCACTAATTTTAGACTGATCCAAAATTCTAGACAATTTTTTAATGTAGGGAGTTGACAGTTATGTCCTCTTTTTGGTGTTGATATCTATACTGCTTGGATTCAGCTTCTAGTTCTGTCTTTTACTATCCATGTGACTTTGGTTATCTCTAAACCATAATCTGTTCATCTGAGGATAATAACAAATTCCAATTTAATAGGATTGTTTTAGGGAGTAAATAAGGTAATGAATGCAAACAAATAACAATGTCTGGCACATTATTGATCTTCAGTAAAAGTTGGTCATTTTAGCACTGTAATTTTTTATTGTTTTCAATAAAACAGTATCATTTCTAAAGGTATGGAATCCCAGGTATTTAGATATCATCTTGATTTGCAATAGGGAAAGTTTCAAACATAAATTCTTATAATAATTTATATGTGTACAGCCCTTCAGAGGATCTAAACCCTAACACAGTGGTTATTTCTTAATTTTTCCATCTAAGAATACTTTTTAAAATCAATATATCCAAGTCTATTGAAGACAGTGAAATAGATAAGAGAAATAAAAGTCTAGTTTGAGACCTTAAAGAACTTAATACCTAGTCATAAAAAATAAACCTCTACACATAAAATCATTAAGGAAAAATAGATGATGCTGTTTCATACATATTTACTAGAATGTAAACTCGTGGAGGATAGAGATAGTGTCTTAGACATTCCCCTGCTGGTACTTTAGAAGTAGAAGCAGCTCCATAAATATTTGGTGGGTGAAGGAATGGAAGAAATAAAAAATGTATTTTCTTTCAAATTGTTCCTGACTTCTTACATGGCCTTGCAGAAGTCAGTTCTGTAAGTTAGTCCCTCAATAAATAGAGAAGATAATAATAATGCTTAATACCTGACATTTATATAGCCCCAAATAGTTTGCAAAGCATTTTCATTTACATTATCATATCTCATGATAATATATCATCAGCTCCATTCTCCTTTGAGAGTTCAGCCATTTAATTACAGCCGCTATATCATGGGTCTTGTCCCTGGCATGTTTCTTGGTATAGAATATACTTCAGTCTTTAAATGACCTTGATCCTATAAGAATATGCTTTAATAACACCAGATCAATTTATTATCTGTAAGATTGTGTTGTAGTTATTCAACCATGTAGAATCTTTTTTCTGATGTCACAGAATCACAAAACTAGGTAAAGCCCACAAGAATCAATTTGATCTTACCATTTTCCAGATGAGGAGATGCAGACATATGGGTTATGAGACGTTCCCATGTCCTTTTGGTGATTCACTGGCCATGTCAGAATTAGAAACTGCATATTTTTTCATTGTCTGATGGTATTAATCATTGCAACAGATAGAGGATTTAAATCTAACTCAAATTAGTCAGGCTTCCTTTGGCTCTCTGAAAATATTTCACTTGTAAGAGCATGTACATTTTGTAGCCGCTCATTTATTAACCCAATAAGCTAACGAGCACATAATTTAGTTAGCCAATATGGAAAGTAGTAATGTAATGCAGCCGACATCCCTTCACCAGTCATTTACTTATGAAATCCAAATGGAATTTCTTTCTCTTCAATTTCTTCTTTAATATCCATCTAATATACATTGAGATAGTCATTTTCATTGTAGAGAAATTTTGCAACTATCATTAGAGACAAATGAATAAAATATTTTCAGGCATTAAATGTACCTGTCATGACCTTTTTTTTTTTTTTCATTATCCTCTCGCTATTCTCATTTGCACAGTATTTTTGGAGACTGAATTAATCATGCAACAAGCTCTCTATGCTGCCTCTGTGATATAGCTCCTCATAGATTTAGACAATGAAGCACTTGCTCCTTTTGGACTCATGTAAGTGACCAATAAATATTGAAAATGTGGGTGACTGCCTGCTAAGATTTTAAAAAGCCACCACCTACAATTATGCACTTAATGCGGCGAGCTGTCTTCATAAATGTGTTTGTAGAATTCTTTATATAAAAAAGCATTAATAATAAATATGTGGAATGCAAGATGAGTAAGTCAACCAGCAGTAATTATATTCAAGCCTGGAATGAAGGACCTTAGTTATATAATCATTGATGAACCATGAAGTAGAAATCAGCCTTTCTTCTAGTTTCTATTGGAAACTAGAGATGGACTTCTCATGGTCAATTTTGGCTGAAAACAGAAAAATTATGGTCTTTTGTTAACTTCTAAAGGAAGACACTATCTTTTATCTATTTCTGTAGATAATTTATCTTTTCCTATGAAAACTTTGACACATTATTATAGAATGCGGGCCTGTACTAAACTTCAGGAACTGGTATGCTTCCTTATCTCTTTCTAGATTGAGGAGCTGATAGCCTTGCTATCATAATTCTCAGCCCATTGGGTAAAATTATTTCATCACTTTCCAAGTATGGCTAATTTACCAGTATAGGTAACTAATACAGAAGATGAAAAAAATTCAAAAATGAAAGCTCATGCTTAGAAATATCCTCCATTGACAAAATAAGATCGGTTTTCCAGATCCTGGATGAGTTTCTCATTAGGAGCTGTAGATACAGAGAATTCTCAGCACACAATAAATGCAACAGTTTCACTGCTTTATGCCTAATAGACTCGTTTGCTCCAAAGTTAACAGACTGAACTTGATGGTTATTAGCACAATTTCTGTACAAGAGACCTAAATTTTAAGAGCATCCATCTCTCAGATTCATGACATTTAATTCTTTGTCTGTAAGGGAGAACTATTTGTAGAGCACTGTCCATTCATTTTCCTGATTTCAAAGGACTTACTGGTAGCAAAATAAGCTTCTGGTGAAGTTGGGAGGAACTATCCTTAAGGGACTGCTTTTGAGCTGCTGTCTCATATAACCAGAACATCTATTCAATGTGAGTTTATATCTGGTATGGTAGATGCAATCTGTTATAACATATAAATTCCCTTGTCAAAGTAAACAACACCTGCCTGTATGAGTTATTTTCAATCTTGGCTGCACATTAGAATCACCCGAACGGCTTTAAAAAATACTGAGGCCTAGGCCCCACTCAAGATATTCTAATTTAATTGATGTGGGGCAATGCAAATCCATTAGTATTATGTTTTCTAATTCCCAATTGATTGTAATGGGTGCCCAGAATTGAGAAGTTCTGCTTAGATTTATAATCTCACTTTAATAATCTTTTAAATTTATTTAGCTTTACACTGTTCTACAAAGATAATCTTCCCTGGAGGACTGGAAGCTAAGATTGATGATGAACTCAGTAATTTCCCTACCTGAAGCCACTGGGGGATGGATTGGTCATCACTTCCCACTGGACCACTATTTTAGATATAGAAAAATTAACCTAAAAGGGATATTCATCATTAAGTGTGTTCATGAGCTGAACTTGGTGGTGCTAAATGGTAGATATAAATCCAGGGGAAATATTATACTTGTCCCTAGATCAAATATTCTCACTTATCATTTATCATCTAAAGACATATTAAAAAAGTCTGCCTTAGTTACTCAGGGAAAAGGCTTCTCCCCTCACTTTCTTTTAACAGATTAATGATGATTTAAAGCTGGTCTGCCCTTGATCTTCTAGAGTCTGATTTGACAAGGAGGGTTGGGGAGCCAAAGGAATCCCTGACATCTCAGTATGCAATTTGTGAAGTAAAAAATAATAAAGGCAGATTGTGGTGGGGGGCGGGGGTCAAATGAATTTTAAATCTTTTTGTGATTGGAGTTCTGGTTCTGCCAAGCTATGATATTCTTCTCAGACCTCCCCCTTCACAATCAAAATACCCTGAACATAACACAACAAAAAAACATTGGAATTCTCTGAAATGTGGCAAGAAGTCTGGCTGCAAATGGCCTTCGAGACCTGAATAACAGGTCTCGAATAACACAGTGGTGAGTATGTTTGGTCTCCTTATTGCCGTGCACGTATCCCTGGTCTACTACTCCAACAGGCACAGTACTGAAAGGCTATAAGAAAATCCTGCTCATACCAAGACAAGCAATCAGGAATCATGTGGTCTAACATTAGAAAACCCCTTGGCAATATCTGTGAAGTACCAAGGGAAAGAAAAAAAAAATCATAACTCACACCCCTGCATTTGCAGCCATGCAGTGAGAAGTTGTTCCTCTATGCTGATTCCCAAAACCAGAAAGCAGTAGGATGCCCCCTATCATTGTATGATGACTGAGGAACTCAGAAGGGGCTGATCTTCCATCCCTGACTGATGGAAGTAAGCAGTACTTAAATTTGCACACTGGGTTAGGGGGTTCCATGGGGAAAATGAGCATCCACTCGGACCCAACGTCAAGAAGAATGAACAAGGCACCAGTTGGAGTTAATAAGTATTCCACTTTCACCATATGCTTTGAATGAGCAGATCTAGTGGGAGGCTGAAACTAGTGGGGAGCTGATCCTCCATACTCATCAAGCATAAAGGATGTGAAATTAATTGGTATGAGACAGGGCAGTGGACAGTCCTATTACTCCATGTCCTACTTCCCCTGGTGTCAGGAAGATCCAGGGTGGGACTGAACCTCTATCTCGCCCTGGCATCAAAGAGAGAAAACAGATAGTAGGAGGCAGGTGTAAGTGGAACTACACTTCTCTTCCTCTGGTGTCAGAAAAGCCCAGCGTGGAGCTAAGCTTCCAATCACACTCTGCAGCAACAAAGCAGTGTGAGTCACTGCCCATTTTTGCCACAATGGGGTGGACTAGGCTCTAAATGAAACTAGAAATACATACAATCACCCAGACTGTGAGGTACTCTTTAACAGGAAATTGGCCTACACAAAAATGGGTGATTAAATTGGAATCAGAGTTTCATAATATAACACCCCAGATATCTAGGGCACAAAATTATGATCATATCAAGAACCAGGAAAATGAATTAGAAAACATGAATTAGAAAAGCAGCTAAAAGATCCCAGCACCAAGATGAATCAGATGCTGGAACAATTTGACAAGGATTATAAAACAACCACCATAAAAATGCTTCAGTGAGCAGTCACAAATTCTCTTGAAACAAGTAAAAAAATTAAAATTTCAGCAAAGAAATAGAAATTATTTTTAAAAAGGACCAAATGGAAACTATAGAACTGACAAATACATTAAACTTAAGAGATCACTGAATGTGCTCAATAGTATAATGAGAATGACAGAGAACAGAATCTGTGAAATTGAAAGCAGATCAATAAAATTTCAGTGAGGAAATAGGTTGAAAATAAAATAAACAAGGTCCCAGAGACCTATGGGACAATAAACCAGATGAATATATAGATTTAAGAAGCTGAACAAATTGAATAAACCCAAAGAAATTCATGCCAAGGCAATTCATAACTGAAGACAAAGAAAAAATCCTCAAAGCAGCCAGAGAGAGATGATGTTTTGGAAAAAATGAATTCAAATGAAGCCATTTCTCATCTACAACATGGAGGTAAAAAGAAAGTGACACAATATTTTCAAGTATTAGAAGAGAACAGCAACTGTAAGTTCTATATCTGGTGAATATATCCTTCAAACTTGCAGATTCATAAGTAACTGGGACTACATCAAAATCAACAGAAGCTTCTGTACAGTGAAAGAGATAGTAACCAAAATGAAGAGACATTAAATGGGAGAAAATATTTGAGCAGCATATATCTGAAAAGGGACTGACATCAAAAATATACAAAGACCTTATATAACTCAACAAAAAGACAAACAAAAGACTCAACAAAAAAACAACCCATCAAAGATGGGTAGAAGAGCTAAACAGGAACTTCTCAAAAGAAGTCATAGGGATGGCCAACAGGCACATGAAAAATGGTCATCATCATTTATCAGAGAAATGCAAATCAAAACCATCATGAGGTACCATCTCACATCCATGAGAATGTTCCATATTGATAAAACCAGAAAAGACAGGTCCTGGTGAGGATGTGGAGAAAATAGAACCCTCTTACACTAGTGGTGGGATGTAGACAGTTCCAGCCCCTATGGAAAGAATTGTGGACTTTTCTGAAAAAACTAAAAATAGATCTGCCATATGAGTCAACAATTCTACTCATAGATATCTCACCAAAGAACACAAAACACTTAATCAAAAGGAAGCCTTAACTCCTTGCTTATTGCAGAATTTAAAATATTTTCAGTAGCCAAAGATATGAAAATAGCCCAAATACCCAAGAACAGATAAGTGGATCAAGAAGATGTGGTATGTATACACAATAGAATACTACTCAGCAATCAAAAAGATAAAGACATGCCATTGGAGGCAACATGGATGGAGTTGAAGGGATTAAGCTAAGTGAAATAAGCCAGAAGGAGAAAAATAAATATTGTATGGTATCACTTATATGTGGAATATTAAGAAAACAAACTAAGGGTCAAAGCCAAACTTTAAAGCTAACCCTTGAAAACTGATCATAAATCTGAGGCGTCCTAGAGGGGAGAAGGAAGAATAAAGGAGACGGAAGGGAGGAAATGAGGTGGGAAGAGTACAATGGACTATGGGAGAAGATTATGGGTTCTTGGTGGTAGGAGAGTTACTGTGACCATACCTGAGGGGAGAAAAACTGTATTGTCAAAATACTGACAAGGATATAAAACAATGGCACTTCATTAAAAAATAGAATTAAAATAAGGAATGTACAGACATGAATCAGTTTTAAAATAATGATTAACAAACACAAATGTTGCTTCTATAAATACATTGACATACTTGGTTAATCTCAAGGTGAAAATGATTACCAGAGAAAGAGACGAAGAGAGAGAGAATGAAAATAAAAATTTCAATATTGGGAATGAAAAAAGGTACTTCACTACAGATCCTAGGGATAATTACAAAAAAGATAATAGGAAAATCTTTTGAAAACAGCATTAAAAATACTTAGACATAATTTAATAATTTATGTGTATTACTTCCACAAAAACTACATAATATTTTTGAAAAAAATTAAAGCAGGTCTAAATAAGTGGTAAGATAGCATTATGGATTGGAAGACTCAATATCATTAAGAGAGTAATTCGTCCCATTTGATCTAACGATTCAAAACAATCTCATTCAAAATCCTTTTTTTTTTTTGTTTTATATATAGTCAAGCAGGTTCTAAAATATGTGTAGAATTGCAGGATACCTAGAATATCCAAAACAATTTTCAAAAATAACAAATTTGAGTGAACTATATATTATTGGGAATAATGTCTACATGAGCTTGAGTCAACAAAGATTTCTTAGACTGATCACAAAAAAAAATTGTAAAAAGAAAAACTCTGAAATTGAATTGTATCAAAATTAAAAATTTCTGCTGATTAAAAGCCATCATAAGTAAATAGGCAAATCTGGAGAAACCAATTTCCAAGCATATATCTACAATATATAAATTATACCTATTATTTAATAACAAAAAGACATGCAGCATAATGCTTAATTTTTTTTTTAAATCGGACCCCTATGTTGCATCATAAAACAAAAATTAACTCCAAGTGAATTAAGGTTCTGAACACATGATCAGAAAACACAAAACATTTAGGAAAAAAAAAAAAACATGGAGGGAAGATCTTTTTGGCATTACTCTTGGCAATGAGATTTTGGACTTTATACCAAAAGCACAAGTAACAAAAAGCAAAATAAACATACTACATAAGACTAAAAAAGCTTTTGCATTACAAAGGATGCAATTAATAAAATGAAAAGGCAATCTACAGAATGGAGAAAATATTTGCAAAGCATAGATTTGATAAAGAATTATAACCAAAATATATAAAAAGCTCATACAACTCAATCACAAATAATAAAAATAATCTTCTAATTTGAAAATGGACAAAAGATCTGAATACATATTTTCTCAAGGAATTTATAGAAATAATCCAACAACTACATGAAAAGATGCTCAGTATCACTAATTGTTAGCTTACAGAATGAGGGAGCACCCCAAAAACCCCAAACCTTGCACACACTAAATAGGTTCTGCCATCCCCTGCATAAAGACAAAACATACTCTGTGTGTGTAAGACCTTCAGTAGAAAAGAGCTTTAATAAAATTAGTTTGCAATAGAGAGAAGAAAAGATAATAGTTTCTAATAAAATACACAGTTACCTATCTCTTCGTGGGTAAATGTCCAGCCAAATAGGGTTGGCCCAAGAGCTTGCCTCAAGTCTTACGCACCTTCTGGCTGGGAACAATTTGGGCAGAAGGGGCCAGGAAATCTGGAAGGAAAAGAACAGAAAGTACAATTCAAGATAAAGGCTGTCAATGTCAGCCTTCCCATAGTTGTCTCATCCACATCTCTTCCAAGTATCTCCTTCCATGTCACCCAAATCCCTGGTGCAAGTCCAAGGCCAAGAAGCAGGCGAGGTTTCTTCTCTCTGCCCCATGGGCTGGCTCCAAGTCATCTTCCAGATCTCTTTCCCCAAATCCTTTTTAACTTCCCCTCTTTTCTCAGCTCCCCTCTTCATTAGGTGGGTCAGGGAACATGAAACCTCTCTATTTTAGATTACACTGTACATTATTATCAGGCAAATGTAAATTGTAACTACAGTGTCATTTCACGTCACACCTAATAGGTCAGCTATTATCAAAAAGACAGAGATAATGTGCAGATGAAGAATGTGAAAAGAAGGAAACAGTTGGTGGAAAATAGAGACTGGTATAGCTGCTATGAAAAAAAAGTATGGGGTTTCCTTTAAAAAATTGTTTTTATAAAGAACTACCATAAGATCCACCAATCCCACTTCTGGGTATTTATCCAAAGGAATCAAATTATTATCTCAGAGGTAGTGCACCCATATGTTCATTGCAGCATTATTCACAATTGCTAAGTAATGGAACCAACACAAGTGTCTATTGATGAATGACTAAATAAAAAAAAATGTGAGATATATGCAGTGGAATATTATTCAGTCACTAAAAAGAAGGAAATCCTGCCATTTTGGGGTGAACCTTAAGGGTATTATGCTAAGTGAAATGTCAACAAGAGAGAGAGATACTGTACAATTTATTTACATGTAGAATCTAAAAAAAGCTGAATTCATAGAATAGATTGGTGATTGCCAAAGTCTGGGGGAGTAGAATAAGTGAGATGTTGGTCAAATTTCCAATTATAAGATGAATATGTTCTGGGGGTCTCATGTACAGCAAAGGTGACTATAGTTACAAATACTGTATTTTATCCTTGAAAGTTGCTAAGTAATAAATGTTCTCACCACAGCAACAATGACTATAATGTAATTAAGTGAGGTGATACATGGGTTAAGTAAACTAATCATTTTGCAATATATACATATGTATCAGATATTCACATTGGACACCTTTAACTTATACAATATTAAATATCAATCATATATCAAGAAAACTAGAAAAAATTAAATTTGGTGAAGGAATCAAAAGGGCTCAGACATTTCAAAAAGGAAAATAAATCAATGATTAGTGAGTAGATAATGAAATGTTCAGCATCATTTGTCCTCAACAAACTTCAAATTAAATTATGATATGTTTAACACACCCCTAAAATGGCTAAAATTAAAATGACTGGCATTGCAGTAGTTAGCAAAGATATGGAGAAACAGGATCTTTCACATATGGCTGGCGAGAGCATAAATTGGTATTAGCTTGAAATAAAAAAAGTAATTTACTATCCATTTGGAGATTATTTCTTGACGTATTGTTAAATTTGGTTTGCTAAAATTTTGTTCAAGATTTTTGTATCTGTGTTTATATCGATCTGTAATGGAAAGAAAGTTTGATAGCACTGAACTGAGCAGGCAATTGAGTTTCTATCTATAATGGTATCTTACAACTTCACTGAAATAATTAAGGAAAGTCAAACTTCAAAATTCTTATCTTGAAGGAGTCCTCATTGTTGTTCTTAGTCACTATTCAAACTTGAATTAATAGAAACATTTTAGGTATTCCGGAGGGGGCGGAGCAACATGGCGGCGAGGAGACGCTGCGAGTAAGATCTCCCATTAAAAAAAGTTAATAGGGAGGAAAAGCGGCAGGTCCCAGTGAGAACTGGGACACGGAAGATAAACGGGTGACTCCAGCAAACTACCCTAAGAAGAAAGTGGCCATAAAAGAGGACTAGAAGGGAGGGAAGCGCAGAACCCTGCTCCCCTCCCCCGCCCACAGAGGCGGCACTCTCCGACCGGCAGAGAGGAGGAAAACAACAAACCAAAACGGCCCACAAGAACAAACGACGCAGCAAGCGGGACTGTGCGTGGAAAGGAACTATTGCAGCCACCACACCCCGTGAACGGGAGCTGCGGAGAACCCCGCAGGATCCGCCGCGGAGGTGAGCGAACGGCTCCGGGCGCCATTAGAGAAGAACAAAGACCCCGGGAGACGCGCACACAGCCCGGGCTGCCGGTAAGCTGGCGCGGGAAAGCGGCGCGCTTGGCGTGCTTGAAAAGAAAACGCGGACCGGGATCGCAGCGGCCCAGGTCCCCGCGCCTGCGACCTAGGCTTGCGGGGAGACGCGCGGAGGTCCTCACTGAGGTGAAGGTCCCTCCCTGAGTGAGCAGGAACCAGGCCCCCAGGCACGGGAGCGGGTGCAAAAGGCGCGATTCCCGCGCCACTGAACTGGGCTACAGCCCGCGTCCTGGACTGAGGGCTTTGAACTGAGACCCGGGGCACGAAATTAGGGGCGTGGGTTCCCCACGACAGTGGGGCACAAGGCAGACACAGCACCCCAAAGCTGTTGAGGTTTACCCTACCATTCCTGCTCTGTTCCCTGTCCCACAGGGTGGGGGGGCGAAAAACAGCCCCCCAAGGACAATAGGAGAGATATCTGGCGCCACCTAGCCACCAGGAAAAAAAAAGTCACTAACACCCCATAGAACAGGAAATTTCTTAAGACTGCTTGAAAAGGGCAGAAGGCTTCTGGAGGACCCAGTGGCCAGCCGGGAAGTTAGCCCACCCCACGCCAGGCCCCTTCCGACCAGCAGTCTGAGCCCACAGAGGGAGCAGGCACCCACGTCCGGGGCAGACCGGGGGCGCAGAAGAGTGTGCCTGAAACCGGAGGCGCAGGGACTGCATCCCGCTTCGCCATTTTAGAACAGGGACATTGCTTCAGTAAAAACTGCCTAAAACCAGCAGAAAGCTCCCCCAGAAGACAGAGATGGCTCCTGGAAGAGCCAGAGGGGAGCGGAGAAGTTCACCCAAGATGCCAGTCAGTCCGAGCAACACAGTGTCCCAACGCATACGACAAATTAGAAAACAGACAGTAGGGAGTAGAAGAACCACACGCAACCTAACAACTCCTCAGGAAAGAAGCACACCACAAAAAGAAAACCACTCCCCAGATTGCAACGACAGCAACTTGGAAGAACTTCTGAGCCTTCCAGAAAGAGAATTTAAAATTGCCATGATTAAAAAAGTGATAGATCAGAAGAAGGAAATTGAGTCCTAAAGAGGGAAAACAATGGTCAGAAGAATGAAATTGAGTCCCTAAAGAGGGAAGTAAAAGAAATGCAGGAGATCAAAGAATTAATGGAGGAAATAAAGAACTCCGGGAAAAGCAAGGAAAGCAGAATAGATGAAATGGAAGAACGAATAAGTACTCTTGAAGACACAGAAATAAAAAGAACCAAAACAGAAAAGGAAGAGAAGTACGAAGGAAAAAGAATGAAGAAAGACTTCGGGAACTATCTGACTCCATGAGGAAAGGAAATATAAGAGTTATAGGAATTCCAGAAGGAGAGGAGAGAGATGTAGGAACAGAGAAAATATTCCAGGAGATAATTGAAGAGAACTTCCCAAATGAGAAGAAGGAGCTGAAAATTGATATACAAGAAGCAAGAAGAACACCAAACTTCCACGACGAAAGGAAAAACACAGCAAGACACATAATAGTAAAGCTCCCAAGAATCCAGGACAAGGAAAAAATAATGAAGCTGACAAGAGGGAAGACACAGATAACATTCAAAGGAAAACCAATCAGGCTGACATCAGACTTCTCTGAAGAAACACTACGGGCAAGGAGAGAGTGGAGGGTCATAGTCAACAGACTTCAAGAAAACAGATGCCAACCAAGAATACTCTATCCCGCAAAGCTCTCTTTCCTCCGTGAAGAAAGAATATGGACCTTCCCAGACAAAGAGAAACTCCGGAATTTCATTACGACTAAGCCCCCACTCCAAAAAATACTACAAGGAATCCTAAAGCCAGAACCTCAGAGGGACGAATAACAACGAAAGAAGACCAGAAAAAAAAAAAAAAGTTATTAAAAGAATAAATAAATAAAATCAAAGGAAAGACAAACATAATGGCAAATACAGATGCTAACATATCAATATTAACTCTAAATGTAAATGGACTAAACTCTTCAATAAAAAGACACAGAGTTGCAGCCTGGATTAAGAAACAAAACCCAACCTTTTGCTGTCTCCAGGAAACACATTTAGCTACAAAAGATAAAAATAGGCTCAAAGTCAAAGGATGGAAAACAATCCTACAAGCAAATGGGCCAAAAAAGAAAGCAGGAACAGCTATACTTATATCAGATAAAACAGACTTCAAACTCAAAAAAATAAAAAGAGACCCCAATGGTCACTACATTATGATTAAGGGGACAATACTTCAAGAAGAAATAACACTCATTAACATATACTCACCAAACGAAAGAGCACCAAAATATATCAGACAACTGTTGTCCTCTCTGAAAACAGACATCAGAGAAAACACATACGTAGTGGGAGACTTCAACACACCACTATCAACAATGGATAGATCAACAAGACAAAAAATAAGTAAAGAAACTAAAGCTCTAAATAAGGACCTAGAGCATTTGGGCTTAACAGACATCTATAGAACACTAAACCCAAAAAAAACGGAGTACACATTTTTCTCAAGCGCACACGGATCATTCTCCAGGATTGATCACATACTGGGGCACAAGACAAACATCAACAGATACACCAAGATTGAAATCATACCAACCATCTTTTCTGACCACGAAGGCATCAAACTAGAAATAAATCATAAAAAGAAGGCAAGGAACTATCCTACCTCATGGAGATTAAAAACCACACTACTGGAAGACCACTGGACTAATGAGGAGATCAAAGAAGAAATTAAAAAATTCTTTGAATTGAATGACAAGGAGGACACCAATATCCTAAATGTATGGGATGCAGCAAAAGCAGTAATAAGAGGAAAATATATAGCAATAGAAGCTCACATCAAAAAACAAGAAAGAACTCAAAGAAACAACCTAATCTCGAAGCTCAAAGATCTAGAAAAAGAACAACAAAAAAAACCCAAAACCAGTAGAAGAAAAGAAATAATAAAAACCAAAGCAGAAATAAATGAAATTGAAACTAAAAAAACAATCCAAAAGATCAATGAAACCAAGAGCTGGTTCTTTGAAAAAATCAATAAAATAGACAAACCCCTAGCCAGGCTCACAAAGGAAAAAAGGGAGAAAGCACAAATAAACAGGATCATCAATGAAAGAGGAGAAATCACAACGGACACAGCAGAAATCAAAAGAATAATCAGTAACTACTATGAACAGTTATATGGAAACAAGTTCAACAATCTAGAGGAGATGGACAAATTCCTACAACTCTACAATCACCCAAAGCTAGATAAAGAAGAAATAGAACACCTAAACAGACCAATTACAAGCAGCGAAATTGAAATGGTAATCAAAAACCTCCCCAAAAACAAAAGCCCAGGACCTGATGGATTTACAAATGAATTCTACCAAACATTCAGAGACGAATTAGTGCCTATCCTTCACAAACTCTTCCAAAAAATTGAGAAGGAAGGGACAATACCAAACACGTTCTATGAAGCCAATATTACACTAATACCAAAACCGAATAAGGACAACACAAAAAAGGAAAACTATAGGCCAATCTCCCTAATGAACACTGATGCAAAAATCCTCAATAAAATTTTAGCTATCAGAATCCAACAATGTATCCATAAGATAATTCACCACGACCAAGTTGGATTCATTCCAGGGGCACAAGGATGGTTTAACATCTGAAAATCAATCAACGTTATCCAACACATCAACAAAAAGAAATATAAAAACCATATGATAATATCAATAGATGCTGAGAAAGCTTTCGACAAAGTGCAACACCCATTCATGATAAAAGCCCTTGAAATTCTTGGGATACAAGGAACATACCTCAACATCATAAAGGCCATCTATGACAAGCCAACAGCCAGTATCATTCTCAATGGTGAAAAGCTGAAAGCAATTCCATTAAGATCTGGAACAAGACAAGGATGTCACTCTCACCACTGCTTTTCAATATAATACTGGAAGTCCTAGCCAGAGCAATAAGACAAGAGAAAGACATCCAAGGAATCCAAATAGGAAAAGAAGAAGTCAAACTATCACTATTTGCAGATGATATGATAATATACATAGAGAACCCCAAAATCTCCACAGAAAAACTAATTCAACTCATCAATCAATTCAGTAAAGTGGCAGGATACAAAATCAACATGCAAAAGTCAGTAGCCTTCCTATACACAAACAATAAATCTGAAGAAGAAGAAATCAAAAAAACCATCCCTTTTATTATCGAAACAAAAAAATCAAATATTTGGGAATAAATCTAACAAAAGAGGTAAAGGACCTATACAAAGAAAACTATAAAACACTGTTAAAAGAAATAGAAGAAGACACAAAGAAATGGAAAGACATCCCCTGCTCATGGATTGGAAGAATAAACATTATTAAAATGGCCATCCTACCAAAAGCAATATACAGATTCAATGCTATTCCAATCAAAATCTCAATGGCATTCTTCAAAGAAATAGAACAATTATTGATGAAATTCATATGGAATCACCAAAAACCCCGAATAGCCAAAGCTCTACTGAAAAAAAAAAGAAGGAAATGGAGGCATCACACTCCCAGACTTCAAACTATACTACAAAGCCATAATCATCAAAACTGCATGGTATTGGCACAAGAACAGACATACAGACCAATGGAATCGAATAGAAAATCCAGAAATAAACCCACAGATTTATGGTCAACTAATCTTTGACAAAGGAGCAAAGACTATGCATTGGAGCAAAGAAAGTTTGTTCAATAAATGGTGCTGGGAAAACTGGGTCGCTACATGCAAAAGAATGAAGCTTGACCACTACCTCACACCATACACAAAAATCAACTCAAAATGGATTAAAGAACTAGACATAAGACCTGAAACCATAAAATACATAGAAGGAAATATAGGCGAAACACTACGGGATTTGCACATCAAAGACATCTTTACAGACACATCACCCAAAGCAGTGATAGTGAAGGCAAAGATAAACAGCTGGGACTACATCAAATTAAAGAGCTTCTGCACAGCAAAAGAGACAATAACAAAAACAAAGAGAAACCCCACCAATTGGGAGAACATTTTTGCACACAACACTAATGATAAAGGACTGATCACAAAAATCTGCAAAGAGCTGATGAGACTCAGCAACAACAAAGAAAATAATCCAGTCAAAAAATGGGCAGAAGAGCTAAGAAGAAACTTCTCTGAAGAGGAAATGCAAATGGCCAACAGACATATGAAAAAATGTTCAACATCACTTGTAATCAGGGAAATGCAAATCAAAACTACCATGAGATACCATCTCACACCAGTGAGAATGGCACATATTAAAAAAACTAGCAACAACAAATGTTGGCGAGGGTGTGGAGAAAAAGGAACTCTTCTGCACTGTTGGTGGGAGTGCAAACTGGTCCAACCACTATGGAGAGCTGTGTGGAGATTTCTGGACCTACTAAACATAGAGCTTCCATATGATCCAGCAATTCCACTCCTAGGTATTTACCCAAAGGACACAGAAACATCAATTCCAAAGAGCACCTGCACCCCTATGTTTATAGCAGCACTGTTTACAATAGCTAAGCTTTGGAAACAACCCAAATGCCCAAAAATTGATGACTGGATCAAGAAGATGTGGTACATATATACCATGGAATATTACTCAGCATTCAAAAAAGATAAACACATGCAATTTGCAGCAACATGGATGGCGCTGGAAGGGATCATGCTCAGCGAAATAAGCCAAAATGAAAAAGAAAAATACCGAATGGTCTCACTCATAGCAGGAATCTAGAAAACTTAAATAAGGGACCAGGAAAATGAATATAAGAAAGTGAAAATCAAAATCAACAAAAAACTATGAACCAGAGACACTTTTTGGGGGGTGGGGGGCGGGAGGGGAAGGATTGGGGTCAGAATGGCGCGTTTGCAATTGTATGGGGGAATATAAAAATAAAATTTATTATTTAAAAAAAAAATAAAAAAAATAAAGTAAATCAAAAAAAAAAATAGAAACATTTTAATTTTTCATTAAGGAAATTAAAGAACAGAAACAGATTCAGTACAATATCATAAATCTTATGTAACCACCATCCAGCTTCTACAATTTATAAACTCCTGGTTAGGGCTCGTGAGCTTATCTTAAACACAAACCATCATCACCTTAAATAATATAAAATATTTTCTTAAAATCTTTAATTATTCATCATTCTTCATGAGTCCTCAATTGTCTTCTCAATTTAAAAAAAAAATGCCAACTTGTTTTGTGATTCAAATAAGGTACATACAGTACAGTTCATGGGCATATGTTTTGTCCCTTTATGCATTCTTCTTCAATAGCCTGGAATTTTCCCTTTGTAAATGTTTTTGTTTTGTTAACAAAATGAGCTCTTTTGCTGTGTAGAATTTCCCCACAGTCTGGGGAAGTTGTTGATCATACTTCCATAGTTTGTAAAAGAAAAAGAGTCATTCAATATTTTGTGCATGGAATGACTACCTTGCAGATGGTTTTGTGTATTTCCATTAATAGAGGCATGGTATCTATTATCTCTCATTTTAAGTGTTAGTAATTATTAATGGTGATTATCGAATCAATACTGGCAATATTCTAACTTTATCATTGTGTCTCAATACACTAGCTGGAATCCTAAAGAAAAATTTGTTGTCATCAATTATTTCAGAACTGTAAGGTACAGACCATATTGGTGAATCCAGGTAAATATATCTTACTCTTTGTTTATTAGTTTTACTAATAAACATTTTTACTAATAAAAACACTGAATTCTGATTTTTTATATTTGATATTTTAAATATTTTGACTGCCCCTTTTTGTCCACGGGGAGCTAATTTGGGTTAACAATTGTGTTCTTTTCAATAGAAATAATTTGGTAGCTACCTTTCTATCAGGTACAAGATGTGCCAATTTTTTCCTGTACGTTTTATATGCCAGGACCTAAATTCAGTCATTTCCCTAAAATTTCTAATGTGTTTTGGTGGAAAATGATATTTCAAGACCTTAGTCTGGATGCTTATGAGGCCTAACTAGGTTGACCATTGTTTCTTGGCTTTTTCAGACAACGAGTCTAAGAAATATTTATTTCCTTAAAAGATACATTGAGAAGTCACACTGGTGCTTCCATTTCAAAGTTAGGGCTATAAGTTTATAACTACATTTCTGCTCCTCCATGTTGAAAATTTGGGTTTTCAAGTTGCTTATTTACTTTATCCCATACCACACATAATATAGTAGTGAATAATTATAGCCACCAGTATGACTTTTGAAAAGAGTTTTTAAGCAATTTTTGCAGTTCTTAGAGTAAGTTCTAATAGCAACATATAATCAAATTCTGAGTTTTAAAATCAGTTGGAATTGTTCTGATTTGAAATTAGGTCAGCTGACTGTAAAGTTAGTTTCATTTGTTCCATTTTGTTTTATATTTTGAGGTTGCTTTTTTGGTTTAATTTTCTTTTACAATATTGTAAAAAAAAATAAGGTTCTGAAATCAAATCTTCAAAACAACATATATTGAAGAGGTATGTTTCTTTCACCCTATCCCCTCCCTTATAAGTAAGCTTTATATATGCAGGGATGTATGTATTTAATTTCATGGTTATCCTTTAATTGCTTCTTTTTTTTTTTTAAAGATTTATTTATTTATTTATACAAGCACTGGGTACAGTCCCAAGCACGGGAGGGTGAGAGAATTCACCAGAGCCAGAGTAGGGAACAGAACAAGCAGACCAATGAAATACACTGCTGAGAGGAGCAGTGGGCATGGCAGGAGAGGTCTGTCGCACCATGTGGGACCCTCGCTGGCGGCCGGGGATCAAACCGGCACTGCAGAGGCTGCGGGCAGCTTCGCAGCCCAGTGCTCAACCGCTGTGCCACCAGGGAAGGCCCTAATTGCTTCATTAATAAACATCCATGTCTCCTTAAAAAAAAAAAAAAAAAAAAAAAAAAAAAAAAAAACCTTAGCACACTGTTACCACCTTGTCTTGTCCGAACACTATATCTTGAAGATTACCCCATAATATAGAAAATAAAATCTATTTTATAAGATCCCATTATATGGATATACAATAGTTCATTCAACTAATCCCCTATTGATAGACAGCTGGATTGTGTCTAGTCTTTTCTATTATCCTTAATGCTGTAGCAAATAGTCTTGTATATATTTCCAAGTGGTATTCAGTGTCTTATCATAATAGTCTTACAAGTGAAGTTGATAGATCAAAGGATAAATATATATGTAATTTTGCTAAACACTGGAAAATCCTCCCTCTTGGATAATTTAATTCGTTTAATTCTTATCAGAAGAATATGAAAGTTTCTATTTATCCACAGCCTTTTCAATCAAGTATGCTTTGAAATTTTGAATTTTGGTTTTTTGCCCATCTGATGGGTGAAGGAGTTTTTAACAGTACTTATAATTTACATTTTTAAAATAAATTTGATTAAACATCTTTCCATGTGGTTAAGAATCATTTGATTTTCTATTTCTGCTCACATTGCAATCATATTTTTCTATATTTTGAGAAAGCCTATATTTTATGGATTATTAGATTTATCTGTGATAAATAGCAAAGTTTTTAATTTATCTTTTTTACTGCATTTAATAAGCCAGGCACACATTTTTGAGGGTTTTTAATCAAAAGTATTGCTATTTTTATAGTTTATAGATTTTTGAGTCATATTTAGAAATATTTTATACTTGCTATTTTATCCTATTATGTCTTCTACTTTATGCTGCTACCACATTGTGTTATTATAACTTTATATTTGCTTTAGTATCTTGTAGAGATCATCAAATAGGGTAGAGATCATCAAATAGAAATGAGCTAGGACTTACTTCTTTGCTTCTCTCCGTCTGGGGACCCTTATGTAAGGCATAATTAGAATAATCACTTGGGACTGTGGTGTTTAAGGTTTCCCTGTGATAATGAAACATTGTAATTTCTAAGAATTTCTAAGAGTATGACCATATATGGTAGGCAGACTAATGCCTCCCCTGCAAGATGTCTATGTCCTACTCCCCATAATCTGTGAATATGTTGCATTACATGGCAAAAGGGTATTAAAGTTGAAGATATTATTTAGGTTGCTAATTAAGTGACATTAATTTGGGGGGAATATATGGAATTTTCCAGGTGAGCCAATGTAATCACAAAGGTCCTTATAGTTGAAAGGGAGTGGCAGGAGAATCAGTGTTAGAGTGATGTAGTATGAAAAAGACTCAAATCATCATTGCTGTCTTTGAAGATGGAAGGGACCATGAGCCAAAGACTGTAGGCAGCCACTAACTACTGAAAAAGGAAAGGAAAGAGTTTATACTCGCAGGTCTCCAGAAAGAGTCCATCCCTTCTCCATACCTTGACTGAAGCCCAGGGAGATCACATGAGCTTTCTGACCATCACAATTGTTAAATAATTAATTTGTGTCAGAAGCTAATAAATGTGTGGCAATTTGTTGCATCAGTCAAAGAAAACATATACCAGGGAAGGTTTTTTAAAAAAAAATAAATAATATATTGGGAAACATTTAATAATTATGTTTTATATTGGACTGAGTTATTCATTTAGTAACAGGTTCCCCAAAATACAGGCAAGAAATTACATTGACACAGGCAAAATTGTATTTCAATTTTATCCTCAAAATCTTCTTCTTGCTCAATAATTATCGATAGAGGTTCTAATATATGAAGAGTGCATTGTTCTCATCGCATATATGTGCACATGTATGTGAATGTACACACAAACACAAATCACATAACTAAATTTTTATAGGTTTCCAGTATTCTCATACTGTAGTTCCAGATATGTCCCCTTAAGTCATCACCTAAGGATCAACTGCCTGAGTTGCTGATAGTCATAAGTATGTTTTAGGGGGGAAAACATTTACAAACCATTCTAAGGGCAACTGGTTGATAGTGAAGAGTTTCAGCAAAGGGCTAACATAGTTAAAACATTGTAGCTGCCATGTCGAGAATGGATTAGAGGACGATAAGATTGACGATATGGAGATGAGTTAGAAAGCTGTGGGCAATGTCTAGTGAGAGGTGCCAAAGATGGAGTCAGCAGGGTTGAAAAAAGACATGTGAATACTGGTAAAATTTAGAAGCTAAAAACTAACAGGCATTAGTTGTGGATTGGTGAGAGCAAGGAAAGATCTGAGGGTCACTATGGGGAACTGTGAGGACGGTAGCAGAAGAGACAGACCTGTAGACTATGGAAGGGATATCATTAATGGAAAAATTGATGAAGTCAGATATATAAGAGATGACCTGCTTAACTGGAATAGATGGGAAAATCACTAACCAACACTGATATTATAATGTGTGCTAGTGTCTGAAAGAGCTTTATGGATGGAACTTAGAAACAATTCATTAGTCTTTGTTGTCTAGTTTGAAGGAATTATGAATAACAGAAATTTCAAACTAGGATGGACAATTTAAGACCAACCCAAAGAAAAGGTCAGCACAAGTACAGAGGTATTTATGGAAGGAGAGGTGATTTTTTGAGCTATCATTTAGTCATGTGGAGGTGGGAGCCCGCCCCATCTTCTTGGTGGTTTACTCCAGTCTATACTTATCCCTGCATATGGGCCATAAAGTACCCCTGGAAAAAGCAGTGACCTGAATTATCTTTAATGAGCCACATGATTTAGACAAATGCAAAGACTGCTTTCCCTCAGCTATTCTGATTGACTATAGTCCCGGCACAGCAGTGACTGAAGTCCCCTCTTTGGGATTGGTTATGCAGACACTACCAAGATGCATCACTGAAACCTAACTGAGAACTTACAAAAATAAATGTGGAGGAGAAAAATAAATGCAAAGATAGTGTTGAAACTAATAAAATTGTTTCTCATAATTCTTCTGATTCTAATCCTGAGATAGATTTATCTCCAATGAATCACTATGGACTTCACCATGAAAAAGTATGACTTTTGTACTTGTGTATTTTGAAGATTCCTAAAAAGACCTAACATAAAGCTACACTGGAGAAACTAAAAGGAAAGAGTTATTGAACTGAGGAAAAAATGCTATGAAGACTGAGAAATCCCAAGGAGACTAAAAACTGTGGTGAATTGGTTGGAGAGGAATTGGAAATCCACATATGTCCATGACCAGCGTGACACTGCAGGGAAGTATAGGTCAGGACAGATTTTTTTAAGTTCGGCTCTTGTTGCCCTCCTAGTTGCCTTGGTGTAATCAGGTAGTGAGGAAATAGTTGATAAAATAAGGAAAATAAAATTGCCTGCTCCTTTACAAAGCTTAGGTGTGAATATTCTTTTGGGGGGAGGGTAGTGAAGGGGTGAACAGAACTTTCATGTTTTACTCTATATATTTATATTATTTGAATATTTTAATGGTCATTCACTCAAGTATTATGTGTTATATATATATATATATATATATATATATATATATATATATTCATTTTCTTACATCATTGTTAATTTATGGGCAGTATTTGACTTCTCCCCGCAAGTGTAGTTCCCATAGTTCTCCCACCCCCATAGCCACTGTGATCCATCACCACAGTCCCTTGTGCTCTTCCCTCCCCTGTTTTGACTCGTCTCTTCCCTTCCTGTATAACCCAGATCTTTATATAAGTTTTGTCTTATATTCTTAAAACAGCTTTTTGAGGGTGAAGAGCCACTAAAAGTACTAGCTGAGAAGTCACCCTTGGATATTCATTGATCCCACCTTTTCTTCACCAAACCCCTAGGGCTAAAAACTTTTAACTCAAAGTGATTACGACCTCATAGCACTCATTGTTTCTATTTAAGAGTTTAGAAATGAATGCCAAAACAGAGCTATTGCCCAATGAGGTGAAGCAAATTAGATTAATCTGAGGGATTCTTTGGTGCCTAGGGTTCTAGGGCTTATTTTTCTAATCTCTCTTTCTTAACTATTGCTTGACCTTCAATCTTACCCTCATACATCACTAAGTTTTCAAACTGTGGTTGTTGACCCATTAATAGATGTTTAAATTAACACAGTAAACAGTGACTAATATTTTTCAATAAAACCAAACTGGGAAATACCAGAGTTCAGGACTCTTCAAAAGTAAATATTTTGGGGCCTTCCCCCTGGCGCAGCGGGTTGAGCACAGCACTGTGGAGCTGTCTGAAACTGGCCGGCCAGGGAGATACCCACATGGCACGGTAGACCTCTCCTGGCTTGCCTGCTGCTCCCCTCAGCAGTGTCTTTGGCCATCTGCCTGTACTGCTCCCCACTCTGTCTCGGTGAATTCTCTCACCCTCCTGCACCTCTGGCCTAAACCCCAGTTCTTGTATGAATAAATAAATCTTTAAAAAAAGTAAATATTTTGTAATATACATAAAATACATTTTAAAAGATCATTTTGAATGCACATATCAAATGTGTCATGAGGTAAATTGTGTTTCTTCCTGTCCAACATATTAAAAATAAGTTTAAAAGCCACTGCATGGCTGTTATCCCAAGAAAAACATAACTTCACAAATAACTGAGAGAGATAAACTATAAAATGATAAAATGAATAAAAGTAATGGTATAAAGAAAAACTGTTGGAGCAGATATTACAAATAGCATATCAATATTATCAGAGAATGGAATATATTAGTGTTAAGTAGTACCAAAAAAAAAAAAAACCCAGTGAAATATGAGGTGTGAAAAGTATGATAAGATGATAAGTGACTAAAGAATACCAACCAGTTAGTAAAACAAATTAGTGAGCTGAAATATCAGATTGAGGAATTTTTCCAAAATACAGCAGGAAAAGAAAATGAAGGGACATACAAAGAAAATAAGATTTGTGGAGATTAGAAGTGTAAGTGAAAACATATGGACAATGAAAGTACTGCCTGGATATTTTAAAAATATAGATGAAGAAATATTTGATAAAATAATAAATTTGCCCAGTTTAAAGAAAGTTGAAAAGGGAATCTCTACAGACTATAAAATAATAGATAAAACCTTCAGCTAGACATTTTGTAGTAAAATATAATAACATCAATAAAGAAAATTCTAAAAGGTTCCAGATTGAAAGAGCAGATATATTAAAGAAAAATAAGAATTACACGGAAAAGAAACAAGAAGCCAGTACAGTATTTTTTATAATTGGTAGGAGAAATAAAAGTATAATTGTAAAATTTAATATTTGATAGTATATCATTTAAATCTGATAGGAAAAGTATCTTTGAATTTAGACCTCACAAGATTTTGCCTCCTTTTGAGGGACAGTAGAGTAAACCCAGGAAAATAATTGAATATATTAGAAAGTAAATGTAGTCATGTCACTTTTTGTTTTATCATCTATTTTACTCATACACAGATTATAGAGGAATAAAACAAAGGATCAGAAAAAGCCAAACCAAATCAAACTCTAGAAATCTGACAGAAATGAGAGGATGAAAGGGAGAGAGGGAGAAGAAGAGCAAACAGGAAAGAGAGCCCAGTGGGCTGTTGGTGCTTTGATGTTGGGTGTGGTGTGGTAACAATTGAAAGGTACAAACTGCTACCTCTGAATCATACATGGTGTTGAATACCAATGTCATCCCAATAAAAAATACAATTTAAAATAAATAGAAAACTGTATTGCCATCTAATAAAGTTAAGGGCAAAAAACCCACAAAATTACACCTAAAACAGACTGGAATAAAAGTTCTAGAAAAATCAACGAGAAAGGAAATAATCCATAGGAGGATATTTGTCTTTTGGAGGGAAGACATATAGGAAATCAATATGAAAAGAGTCACTTATTAGGAAAAAATAACCCCAGCGAAGACAGAGTCCGAAGAGTTCATTTTCTATAGAAGAAATAAACAGTAACTAAGGAGATATCCCACACAAAAAGAAGGCCCAGAAGATTTCACAAGTGAAATCTACCAAGTCTACCTTTATGAAATAATTACATCAAGATCCCAAAACCTGAAAAAAAAAATGCTCCATAAAAATAACAGACTAATCTCACTTAGAAATTTATATAAATTTAGAATTAATAAACATAATTCAATAACATATTCACATGATTGTGATGACTAAGAAGGTTAACTCAAAAAATATATGTGTGATTCAATGTTAGAAAACCATTAGTATAATTCATCATTATAATCCAATTAAGAGAAAAATCATATTATCATCTTCATAAATGCTTGACAAAATTTAATTCAATATTCATTCACATTTAAAATAATAAGCTAGGAATGAAAGATGTTCTTAACATGATTTTGTCTATCTACCTACCTATCCATCTTTATGCACATGTTGCTCTTATTTAATAGAAAAATACTAGAGAGTGTTGTACAAAATTGAGAAAAATAAAAGTCTAGCCACTAACTTCCCTTCCATTATACATTGTACTGAAGTTACTGACCAGTGTAATTAGACATGGAGGTAATTAGATCATGAAGGTGAAACCCCCATGGTGAAATCAATGACTTTATAAGAAGACTTAAGGGAGAAATTACTTCCTCTCTCTTTCTCTGCTATGCACTATGTGAGGACTTAACTGTAAGGCAGGACCAAATTGGTAAGTCCAAGTCCTGTAATTTTTGGACTCCCAGCCTCCAAAAATGTGAGAAACAAAATGTAGCATCTTGTTATAACATCCAGAATTAACACAATGTGTAGAGTGTGCTACCTTTTATCTAACAAATTTGGGTAGACACATAATTTTTTTTTTGAAGATTTATTTATTTATGTATACAAGCACTGAGTACAGTCAGAAGCGCAGGAGGGTGAAATAATTCACCAGAGCCAGGGCAGGGAACAGAACAGGCAGATTGAAGAAATACGCTGCTGAGGGGAGCAGCAGGCCGCAGGAGAGGTCTGCGTGCCATGTGGGACCCTCACCCGGTGGCCACGGATCGAACAGGTGCTGCGAGGCTATGAGAAGCTTTGTACCCCAGCGCTCAACCGCTGTGCCACCAGGGGAGGCCCTAGACACATAATTTTTTAAAGTAGTTAACTATAAGATAGTGGAGGATGCTGAATGCAGGGCTAGAGATAAAAGGAGCATATGTAATTTAATGTAGGAAGGATACTCTTTTCAACATAGGATTCTAAAATAATTAAACATCTGTATGCAGAAAGATGACTCTGGGCATGATCCTTACATATTTCACATAAAATAACTAAACATAATTTTACTAAGGTGACAGGATCAGACCATCCCCTAGTTCTCAGAACTGGTTTCCTCAGGATGCCCCATTCTGGCATGTGGAATGTTTTGAGCTAAGAGCTATGAAATCCCTTGAGACTGAAGAGGAGAGTGTGTCCTTGCCTAAATTCTTCCCTTTCCTAATCTGAGGAAAAATTGTCACATGTCAATTGGCTTCTGCAATTTTCCTGATCAAACAAGCAATCACTGTGCCCTTGTTTAGTGACCTAGAAGAATGTAGTGTGAGTTGTCTCATTTAGTTGTAAATTTATCTCAAAACCAGGTCTCCTCTATTTGAAAATCTCATCTTTAAGAATTAGACAAAGACATTTCCCCCTCTTATCATGTGTAAGGATGAAGTTATCTCCTCCCCTCTCCTATTGAGCTCAATCCCCTCCACACCAAATTTATATCAAATTTATATCCCTTTCTCCCTAATGGATGATGGGACTGTATAATTATTGTAGCTCCCAGAGCACAATTGTTTCCCTCTGATAATCTGTCTGATGCTGTTTTGATTTCTTGTCCATCCTGAGAAGTACCCAGAGGGGTAAGAGTTCCCTGCCTAGGCACATTCAGTCCAGCAATTTCTCTCCTGCATGTCTACCCAAATAAGCTGAAAACACAGATCCAAACAAAATTGTAGTTTGTAGTAGCTTTATTCATAATTGCCAAAAATTGAAAGCAGCCAAGGTATCCTTCAATAGGTGAATGGATAAAGAAACTGGTAGTACATGCAATGGAACACTGTTCAGTGATAAAAAGCAATGAGCTATTCAAGTCATGTTAAAAAAAAAAGGAGGAAGCTATAATGTATATTACTAAAGTAAGAAGCAACATACTCTATGATTCTAACAATATGTTGTTGTGGAAAAAGCAAAACCATTAAGAAAGTAAAAGATAAGTGATTTCTGGAGCTGGGGGAGGAGAGAGGAGATGAATAGGTAGAGCACAGGGTACTTTTAAGTTAGAATACTGGTAAGTATGACACTTTAATGATGGATACCTTTTAAACATTTGTCAAAACGCATAGAACTATACAGTGCAAAAAGTGAGTTTTAATGTAAATTATAGATAATAGTTAATAATTTATCATAATTGATTTATTAATTGTCATTTACCATGCTAATACAAGACTTAAATAATAGAAGAAGCAGGTGGAGGGAGGGAAGGTTAGTATTTGGAACTCTTCTATTTGCTAAGTCATATGCAAATGTAAGAATATAGTAAAAAAGAGTAAATATTTTCTCCAGTTTTATTGAGTTATAATTCATGTATAACATTGTGGAAGTTTAAGGCATATCATGTGATGATTTAATCTTATTATTTATTATAAAATGGTTTTCAGGATCAGTTTAGTTAACTGAAACTTTACATAGTCAGACTTCTTTTTTCCCTTGGATGAGAACTTTTAAGACTTACTCTCTCGGCAAAGTTCAAATGTACAAAATAGTATTATTGACAATTAACTATATAGTTAACTGTACATTATTCTGTACTTTACATCTCCAGAGATTCTTATAACTGGAAGTTTGTACCTCCTGATCAGCTTCAACCAATCCTTTATCTTCCAAGCCTCCCTTTGGTAACCATCAGTCTGTTCTCTGTCTTTATAAGCTTGGTTATTTTAGATTCCACATGTAAATGAGAGTGCAATATTTAACATTCTCTGCTCTCTCTCTCTCTCTCTCTCTCTCTCTCTCTCTATATATATATATATATATATATATATATGTATCACTTAGCGTAATGCCTCGTGGTCAACCAATGTTATCACAATGGCAAGAGTTCCTTTTTCCATCAATGGACTGTTAGGGTGTTCTAAGTCTGGGTTGTGTAAATAATGCTGCAATGAACACAGGAGTACAGATATATCTTTAGGATAGCAACGTTATTTTCTTCATATCTATCCCCACAAATGGAATCACTGAATCATATGGTAATTCATCATAATAGGTCACCATTAATTACTGAAATAAATGAATGTATAAGTATATCTGGCTAGTGACCACATACACCACTCCAAGTGACTGTTTCTTTGTGTCTTATATATTTTTTTTTGAGGTAACATTTGTCCACAACACTGTATATGATTCACAGATATAGATTAACACCTCTTCAAATGTATGTTACCATGCCACACTCATGACCACAGCATAACAAGACCTCCATCTTAGTCCACTGGGTCCCTTGCAACCATACTCTTAACCCTCCTTCCCTCTCTGGTAGTTGCAATTCTATAGCTAACTTCTAGTGATTGTTTGACTCCTCTTTTTTTTTTTCTTCTTTTCTCTCTATTCCACATATGAATTAAGTCATCTGGTATTTGTCTTTCTCCCTCTAACTTATTTCCCTTAGCATGGCCCCCTGTTATTCTATGCAGGTTGTTGCAAATAATAAGAGTTCATCTTTTTAAAATGCTGGGTGGTATCCTACTGTGTGTGTGTGTATCATAGCTTCCTAATCCACTCATTTGTCTTTGAGCACTTAGACTGATTCCATACCTCAGCTATTATAAATAGTGCTGCTATAAACATAGGAGTACATATATTCCTTCCAACATTAGTGTTAATTGGGTAGATACCTAGGAATAGAATGGCTGGATCATATGTTAGATATGATATTAATATTTTGAGAACCATCCATACCGTTTTCCATAGGTATTAGATCTGTCTACATTTTCACCAGTAGATTTCCAGATTTCCTTTTTCTCTACATACTTGTTTCTGGTCTTTTTCATATGGGCCATTTTCCATTTTCACAGCTGTCAAATGATAGCTCATTGTAGTTTTGATTTGCATTTCCTTCATGATAAGTGATGACGAGCATTTTTTGTATGTGCTGCTGGACATCTGTATGTCTTCTTTGGAGAAGTGTATATTTAACTTCTTTTCTGCCACTTGGAGAAGTATATATTTAACTTTTCTGCCATTTTTATTGAGTTTTGTTTTCTTTCTGTTGAGTTGTAAGATTTTGGTTTTGTTTTTTTTTTTGTAAAAGTTGGATATTAACCCCTTATCAGATATATAATGTGCAAATATTTTCTCTCATTTGGTAGAACCTGGCCACCAGGAACCACTCATTGTTTTTAAAACTTTACAAATAAAAATTAAAGAATGAATATTTCACCCTGCCTTTCTAGATGAATGGTAACTAAATAGTAGATGAGATGTTTATTTCACTTTATGAAATAATTCCAACTAAAAGTGAAGAAAATAATAGAACTAGAATATCATTTTGCAATCCTTAGTGATTTAATTAATCTAGGAATTGATCACCAGAAAAAGAAGAAACATGTGGAAGTTGTCTCTTGATTGAAGAACAAAATATCATCTTTGATGAAGACTTATCAAACCCTAGGTCCAAATATCAATTTACAAACATATTGACTAAAGAAATACATTAAATAGCATCATAGGAATAAAATCCATAAACTTCCAGCTCTGCAAAAATTTAGGGGACAACCAATATAGCTTTGTTGACAATAGCAAAGAAAGTGAGAGAAAAATTATGAAAAGGCAACCTATACATTAAACAGATTTTTATACATTTTTAAAGATTTATTTATTTTTTCATACAAGAGCTGGGGTATAGGCCAGAGGTGTGGGAGGGTGAGAGGATTCACCAGAGACAGAGTGGGTAATGGAACAGGCAGATGAAACACACTGCTGAGGGGAGTAGCGGGCAAGTCAGGAGAGGTCTGCTGCGCCATGTCAGGAGAGATCTGCTGCACCATGTGGGTTGCTCCTTGGCCTCGGATCAAAGTTGTGCTGCAGCTGCTACGAATAGCTTCATAGGTTGCAACTTAACCCCTTGCACCACCAGGAAGGCCCTAAACAGATTTTTAAAGAAAAAATTATAATTCATGGTCCTTATTTTAGTCTTTAAAAGCAAAATAGCCTTCAAGTTTAAACTCTTTGTATTTACTGATATAAAAATGGTGTTTATCTTTGAGAGATACTAAATTTTTTTGGATAAAATGATTTATTTTGGGGGGCTTTTGCTTCAAACTAATTCAAGAAGAGCAAAAATCTTTTGGGAGGGGGTATCTCAGCCACTGCTGATAGTCATAAGGTTGGTAGTGAGTCCAAGGCTATTCTTTTTTTTTTCCTGTTTGCTTAGAATATATTTTAAAATTTTCATCATCATTCATTTTTATTGATATTACTAATGCATAGTAAAATACATTTGTTCTCTGAGCTGTTTTAAAAATAAACCAGTAGTTTTCCAGTGGTTTTAAAATACATATGTGCTTATAAGATAATAAGGGAATAGTGGGGAAATAGGAGTAGAAGACAGACTTCTTTGATTTGTAGACTTAATGTTGGAGCCATAAAAATATTTCACATGATATAAAATAAAATTCAATCAAAAAGAAGTCATTAAAAATCTAAAAATGAGACAAATGAAGCTAACTCAGTCTCCAATTGGTGGCGTAATCACACAGAGGAGATCTATTCTAAATGACTTTAAAGCACAGTAATTTCATTTTACACTCTCAGTGGGAATTAATCTAAGAATAAACCATTTTTGGTAATCATATTTTGGTAGTAAGTAATGGTATTATCATTCTAAAACTGGCATATTTTTAATCCAGAACAGAGCAGATGAGTAGTCATTTTCTGATCACCGAAAACATTTTCAGCATGGGAGAAAATACATACTGATGAAAATTTATAAGGATAGGTAAGTACTCAGTAGTTCTGAACTTGAGTTGGAAGTAAGAGTATCAACACATAATGTTTTATTTTTTAAAAATATGTATCCCTTGGCTGTCTGTACAAGTAGGTTTCTGTATTTTTTTTATCATTACAAACTCTCATGATGACATTTTCTACCACTGATTGAAACCCTTGTGATTATATTGGGTCAGCTGGTATAATCCATGATAATTTTATCATCTCAAGATACAAAGTCCTTTTACTATATAAGGTCAATTATTTGCAGATTCTGAGGATTAAGGTGTGAATTTTTTCAAGGAGTAATTATTCAGCCTATTATACTCTGCCATGTAGAGTATAAAACACACAAGGATCCCACATACAAAATACATTTATTCACCTCCACTCCAAGATCAGGGAATGTCTCAACCCATTGGAATCAATTCAAATCCAAAATCATATCTAAATCTCATCAGTTCAAAAGTCGAATGCCTCTTCTTCTATATTAGGTATAGGTGAGACTCTGAATATAATCCATGTTGTAACAAAATTCCTCTTCCTGTGAACTCAAGAAATAAGCTTCTAAAATACAATAATAGTAAAGAACTTTAATAACAGTTACAGATATTTCAATTTAAAAGGGGAGAAAATGAAATGCAAGAATGAAGTCATTGTTCCCAAGCAATTTTGAAATCCAAATGGGCATTAGTTTTTAAGTCCTGGAAATCACTGTATGTGTCCCAGTGTTTCACCCTCCAAGCTCACAGCTCTTCCTTCATAATCAACCTTCTCTTGTCACAAGTGATAGCACACGTTTGCAACTGAGTCACTTTGTCAGCCTCTCTTCTGCCTGCAGAGCTTTGAAAGTCCAGCGGTTTTCTTTCATTTTATTCTCTATATCAACATTTCATACCAAGTTGGTAATGTCTCTGCCATTACAACTTTCTCAAAAAAAATTGTGGATTCTTCCAGTACTAACAATGATTTAGCACATTAGATAATAATGATAGTATCAGTGAACATTTCTAGTACTCAAATAGTAGAAAACATGTCACACCAAAAGGAACCTGATTTATTGTAGAAATAGCTAGTAGTTTAGGATGGGGGAATACGAGATTAGCACATCAGAAAGTTTATCATGCAAAAAGTAGAGAAGTTACAAAAGCCTAGTTAGTTTAAGCCAAAATGATTGAGAAATCAATGTGATCTACGATGAGAAAATCTGAGCATCAATAAGGACAGTAATGCTTGAAGTATTGTAATAAAATATGTATTTAAATCCATGAGTTTATAATGATGCCAAAATGAAAATATGAATGAATAAATGAATGAAATACAAACAAGCAAAATAATAGAAAAATTTATTGGTCCTTTCAGGTGAATGCAATTAATAAATTTTAGTATTTGAAAATTGGTAGTAAAGTGAAAGAATCAAAAATCAATTTTATTTGTTCCATGTGATTTGTATCTCAGGGTAACAGTTGAAAATTATAACAAAAACAGAGATAATCAGATAAAGTGTGTCTTATAAATTTTTCCAGAAAATTTAGAAAAGAGATAAATCTCTCTGACTAATGTTATGAGACTAGTGTAATCTTTAAAAACAGGAAAGGAAGTGAGAAAAGAGAGGCAAAAGAAGAAAATAAAAATTTAGGTGCGTGCTTCATAAAACATAGTTGCAAAAATTATCCATAAAATGTTAGCTATTTAGATTTAGCACTGTAATAATGCATCACAACCCCAAGAATGCAGGTGTAATTTTTCATGAGAAAATGCATGAATACGTTTTCCCATTACAAAAAAAAAATACATCATTACCTCAATAGTTTCAGTAAAAGAATAATTTCATTTCAAAATTACCAAAAAAGAAACAGAATAATGCCACACATTTTTAAGAGAAAAGATAATCAATGAAAACTGAACCTGAAATGACTCAGGTGTTGAAATTATCAGAAAAGGAATTAGAAATATCTATAGTCAATGATGTAAAGAAAGATATACTAACAATGAATGAAAAAATAAGCATTCTCCACACAGAGATAGAAATTGTACATAGAAGTTATAGAACTAAAAAATATGACTGAAATAAAAATATCAATGACTGGTTTTATGTAAGAATGGAAGTAGCAGAGAAAGAGGATAGAACTGAAGTTAAATTGTTCAGTTGCTTCCATACCCTAGAGCACAAAAGAAAAAAAAAAAAAAAACAATTTATCTGAACTTTCTCCTTGAGGTTTATGTTAACACAGTAGCTTATTTGCAGATGAGCCAGCCTGAGCAAGCAGAGTTAAGTTGGTAATGCTCATTGTTATCATCAGGCATTAGTCATTCCTCTCCTTGTAATACATTTGCATGAAGCTTCCCCCACCCCAAGCCTGGTGTCATGATATATCAATGTCTATGTCCATTGTATAACTAGCCCATTGCTCAATAACAAGGAAGCTGGAATGTAGGAATTATTCAATGTGAAGATAAAAGAAAAAAGGTAGGGGAAAAATAGACCAAATTTTGAGAGCCATTAGGACAATATAAAATGGACTGAGAGATGTATGTTTGTAGTTCCAGGAGAGGAGAGAGCAAATATTTAAAGGAAATATTTAAAGGAATATTTAAATGAACAGGAAAATATTTAAAGAAGAAGTTAATACACAATTTTGGGAAACATCATTGTGTCATAAACCAAGCTCCCTAAACATAGTCATATGTGAAATTTGTACTCAAGCACTACACTGAAGCACTCAAGCTAATTGCATTCAGGGAAATGGATGCACCTTGACTTTTCTTAGTCATTCACAAATGTGTTGAATGAGCAGGACAAATAAATGAGGGGAAATACACTTTATTTAGTAGATGACAGATGATGTAGGGGATACTAGTTCACTGAGGATTCTAAACTCTTGATTTGCTATTCTATTTTAGTTATACATAATTTCTAAGCAATGTCAATCACTTAATCATTAAAGATGTGCTTATCTCTCATCCTTTATATATATACACCACTCCTCTCCACTATCAAATAACTTTGAGAACAACTTTGAAACTTTCATTCAAACCACATGATAAGCTAAGGATGCGCTTATCATTCCCTTTCTTAATGAGTAGGCAGATTTGAGGTTATCTTCAATAGTTCACTAAGTTAACTGTTGGTGGCAGAGCTAAGTTGGTAATGCTCACTGTTAGTCATCATGCATTACTCATTCCTCTCCTTGTAATCCATTTGCATGATAAGCTACTGGATACAGTCGAGACTGTATCCTAGACTTAAAACAGAAGGCATCCTGCACGTCTTTGTTTCTGAGGCATCCTCAGGGATAGATAGCTAAGCCAAGAAGACATTCAGATACCAGTTATCATCTAATTGAGTTGCATAATATTCCCAAGTAGATCTCTAACCAAAAGTCCCCTGGACACCAAAGTCTACCTCTGAGAGGTACATTGGGAAGTTTGAAACAATTTTTCTCATCTTCTGAAGCACTCTTAGTTTCCTAGGCCATTACCTCAGCAAAATAAGCTCTTAGAAGGTCTTTAATTTGAATGAGGCCTCTCACCAAATGAAGCAAACATTGTACCAGACTAGAAAGCTTAGAGAATGCCTCGAAGTACCAGTCTTATTTCATAACGTACTTTCTCTCTTTTCACGTTTCCCCTCCTGTGGCCTATGTATTCAACAACCCAGCATATTAATTCTGTTCCTCAAATGCTCAGTTCTCATATGTGTTAGCCTTTTCATGTTCTCTCTGACACAATCCAATATGCATTATCATCCTACTCAATCTCCCCCTAAATAGGACTCACTCCATCCTCTTCAGGAGCAGTCTAGGCTCTGCTAGGTAAAAAAAAAAAAAGAAAGAAAGAAAAGAAAAAGTGAAAATGGCTGGTAAGTAATTACAGGATGTGAAAGCCTCCTCTGCTGTTTACATTACAATTCAGGCCTTCAGAATCTTAACCCAAATGATTGTATAACTAGAATATTTCCCATACTCTGGAGGAATCCATGGAAGAACTGATTTTAGAGAGAGCTTTGGACAGGAAAGAGCTTCAGTGGCCAGAACTCCAATGCTCTTAGTCATTTCTAAAATAGCTGATCTGTCTTTTCTAGCCTTCAAGTTGGGGTTCTGAATCAGATTTAAGAGAGGAGAGGACAGTCTACCATTTTAAATTTTGAAAAGAACAAACAGGAACAAAAATCAGTGAGGTAGAGAGCTGTGGATACTCTGTAGGTATAAGCCCTGCTGATGACTTATTCTATATCAGAAGATCTCTTTTCCCAGGCTGCCCCAGACTAGAGGGAGAGGGGTGGGGTAGGGGAGAAGCTTTACTTTGCACATTGGTCTCAGTATTTCTATTGTTGCATGTCACTATTGTGTAGTTATTAAGTACCCTTGAAAATGTAAAGCATCTACACACACACACACACTCACTCACACTCACATCCAAACTGTCATATCTACAGCCAGTGTTGATCATTAACATTGTTCCTCAGAAGTATTATAGAATTTTCATTATGACAGAATGAGTTTTTCTTCCTGTTCATTTTAAAACATCCCTGTCTGTTGACTTGTTCAGCCTCTTGATGGGAAGCAGAGGTTTATAGACATAGGTTGGCCCCACTAAGCAACAAACACTGCAGGATGCTTTTATATATATATATAATGAGAACTCCCCAAATCACAGTCTTGGAGGAATTCAGGTATCTAAACTACTGACGTATTCAATTCACTCAGCGAATATACTAGTAAATAAAATAACCTTTAAAATAAATCTCATTGGTCAGTTTCTAAGAGTTTGCAGAAATCGAAATGTCTCTTCATAATCAAATTCCTTTGGTTTTCTTTCGTACTGTTTCAACTTTGTATATATAAATTAAGATTTAAAGCTTATAGGTAATTTAATAAACATTTAATGGAGAATGTTTGTCATTAGAAGAAATGTTTGTCATTATACACTAGGCCCCTATATTAAGAAAGAACAGTAGCCAGAAATATTGTTTTCATTTCCTCAAATGTTGAAACCAGAGCAGTCTATGGGTGAAAGTAATGCTGAGTCTGTTTAGCTGAAAAGAAAGAAAGCTGTAAAATGGAGGGAGGAAGGAAAGCATGAAGGAAAGAAAGGAGGGTGGAAAGAGAAAAAAGATTATCCATATTGGATTTCAGTTCTAAATTAGCACTTTAGTTTATAATATTTTTAAATCCCCCACTGAGGGGTTTAGTAGAGGATAATTGCAATATTTGAGTCTCTGAATCAATTTAAGTCACATTAATTATATTTAAACTTTAAAACTGTTAGTTTTAGCAATTCTGTAGTATTCCTGATTTCAAATGAACACATTTGTAATCATGAGAGCTACTGTCTTGATGTAGAGGCACAGGGAGATAAAGATCAGCAACGGTCACACTACATTATTATCCAATTGTGCTTAATGGAGAGTTCATAGTGGATGGAAATGATAAGAATTCTTGTTTCAGCCTAAATCAATGTTTTTCCTTGCTTAAAAAGCTACAAAAATATTGAGTGAGTGTTCCCCTTTCATATCAGAATTAAAGAATGTAATTACAATCTACTAAGGACATTACAAAGAAACTAAACAATTTTTTAACTTAATGTTTTTAACATTTGTTCAATTCCTAGAAGTTATTTGTAATACAAAGTATGTCTGAATTTAATTAATAAATAATAAATTGTGTTATGATTTTCCCTGCTCCTCAAATCTCTTCTTCCATCTCCCCCTCCCTTTTCTGTTTTTTTTTTTTTCCATTTATTGGCATGACCACTTATCAATATATAATTAGTCTCTGGAAACATTGACTATAACAAGTTCAGAAATCTATGAATTACAAATATAAATATTATGAGTAACAAAACAATGTACTTTCATAGACCAGGCTCTGTGTTAACTCCAAGGATCCCTCCATGAGTAAGATGGGGCACCTTCCTGGAGGAGTGGAGAGTTTAGAATCATCACTAAGGACTGATTCCTACTTTGACAGTGATCTCTCCAGAGCAAGGGAAATACAGATCTTAGTTCCTCGTTCAAGTATTCTGATAAGATGTTCCCCAGGTCCAACAAACAATAGACTCTATGAGTTTCTGGTGTCCAGCAAAGTGGCCACTGACTTCTATAGTTGAACAGGATCATTGCCTTGTGTTACACTAGCTAAGCTGCTTGCCAAGTATTGTTTTGCTCTTTATCAATATCCTATATTCTTAGTCAAAGTGATACTTAGAAAAAGTATCTTCCTTAAATTTCCCAAATTTTATCACCATTGGAAAAAGTCAAAATTGTGATTTAGCTGATCAACTTTATTTTTAAGATTTATTTATTTATGCATACAGGAGATGGGGTACCAGTCAGAGGCATGGGGGGATGAGAGGATTCACCAGAGACAGAGTGGGGAATAGAACAGGCAGACTTGCCAAAATACACTGCTGAGAGGAGCAGCGGGCGAGTTAGGAGAGGTCTGCTGGACCATGTGGGTTGCCCCCTGGCTGACCGGGAATTGAACTTGTGCTGCAGTGGCTGCGGACAGCCTCGTAGATTGTGTCTCAACCCTTGCACCACAAGGGAGTTCCTAGCTGGTCAACTTTTTTTTTTTTTTTAAATTTAAATTAATTTTTTTTTAATTTTTTTTTTATTTTTATATTCCCCATACAATTGCAGCCCCCCCCCATTCTGACCCCAATCCCTCCCCTCCCGCCCCTCACCCCCCCAAAAAGTGTCTCTGGTTCATAGTTTTTTGTTGATTTTGATTTTCACTTTCTTATAGTTATTCATTTTCCTGGTCCCTTATTTAAGTTTTCTAGATTCCTGCTATGAGTGAGACCATCCGGTATTTTTCTTTTTCTTTTTGGCTTATTTTGCTGAGCATGATCCGTTCCAGCGCCATCCATGTTGCTGCAAATTGCATGTGTTTATCTTTTTGAATGCTGAGTAATATTCCATGGTATATACGTACCACATCTTCTTGATCCTAAAATGTATCATATGTCCAGACCTAGCTGAGAAAGAAGTAGGATGATAAGACACTTTAGAATGGTGACTACATAGGATGGGAAATGACTCCATGTATGACACAAACCCAAAGTTGGACCCAGAGAAAGAGGAAATTACACCTGTCTTCTGTATCTGCTCATTTTTTCTCTCCTATTCTAGAAAAAGTGTTGGATGTGAGTGAAAGTAATTACATTTAGAGATGTCATAGTATCTGCTTTAGTTTATAACTAAAGGAGAATACTGTCCAACTGGCATAGTAAAAATGCCCCATTGGCAGATACCCTTAGATATACTTGATGCACCCGTGCTTATGTCAGGGATGGAGTCATTCTCTTCTTGGTCATCCTGCCCAGTGGACGGCTTGGTCATCAGTGGTTCCAGGCTATGTTCAACTTGCAGTGGCCCCAGCATTGTGTTTGTATAGAAGGTTCTCCTTAGAAATGTGTGGAGGGCATCAGGGTCTGGAAACATTTTTCTCTCTCACTGGATGAGTACTAATACTCTTTTCTTCCTGATTCTAGGTCTAGATTTGTTTTCAAGCTTTGCTTCCTCTAAGTAGATATCTTCCACCAAATTTATAACTTTTGCCTATCTATGCACTAACATGCAAAGAGTTAAGTAAATATTGTAATTATATACTTGATAGCTTTCTTTTAACCCTTTTCACAATATTTACATACTTTCCCTAAGCAATAATACCAGTGAAATCAGATCTGCTATATGCTTTCTGCTATCTACTAAAATGTATTCTTCTTAAAATCTAAACTGTGCACCTTCCATTTGCGCACCTTCCTAAAACATATTTACCTTACCCCAGAAATGTGAGACCTGTTTTTAGAAAAAACTAGGTTAATGCAATATGCAATCTGTTCCAATTGAGAAAATGCATTATGAATAATTTTCAGTCATATGTTTCAAACGCAGGTATAACTGATTTTAACACATGGAAAAATAATCTGCAAAATGCTAATGTGACTCCATTTGGGTGTTCCAAGTGATTGTGAAAAAAACAGTATTCATCAGATATTTTGCTGAAACAATGATGTTAGGAATATTTTGTCTGAAATAATTGACCTTAAGCATTTTTATGAAATTTATTCACAATAAATGAACAATAACTGTGACAATTTTATTATGAACGTATTATGAGAGACTCCAATTATTTCTTACAATCTATTGACAATATAATTAGAAGGTAGTCTTAAATAAGTCTTCAGGTACTCCTTCCTATCACAAAAAAAGGAGCTCCTTGTGGTGACTCAAACCCCCAAGTGGAGATATGGCTCAAAGTGCCCTGTCACCTTTTCTGCATCAATGTCACTTTTATGAAGACTCTCTCATGGGAGATATGACCTCTGGTATCTCAAGCACCTGCTGAGATTGAAGATTATATGTCAGGTGAGAGAGAAGAATAGAAGTTATAACCAAAGACTAAATCATCAGTCAGTGGCAATCAGCCCGGAAGGAAAGCTAGGTCGAGGAGACCAGAATCCTTCAGAAATACTGCATAGGAGAAAGGGATCTTAGGTTGACCCTACAATTGGTCAGTCAGGAAAAGAAAAGGAAAGAAAAGCATGCCAGAAAAGATAAAACATGAACAAGGCTACAGATGCCAATGGGAATGAGCTGGTGTTTCCCATTCCCTCGTGGGGCAAGGCAGAGATGGGACTAATTGTTGCTGGGCCTGCCAGCGCTGTGTTTATTCAAATACATCATTGCCCAGATAAAAGCTAAGGAGATTTAACTTTCACAAAATAAAAACTTCCAGAAAAACTGAATGCATTCCCTCAGGATAAAACAAAGCATGGAGAATTTCAACTCCAAAAGCAGAATTTTCCGAGTTGGAGATAATAGGGGGAACAGAATTGGAAGCCAGTATGTAGCCCTAGGAGGGAGCTTGCCACTACATGCAGCAGCTACACATTTTTTCCTTTTCTTTGTATTAATGTTATATCCGTACTCACATTTATTTCCTTGGGGATGGGTATCTGTTTCTCATTAGAACCCCTACTTTATCTTCCTTTCTGGTATCCTTTCTCAATTATTAAATTTTATGCCAATTAATCTTATTAATAAAAGACCACAGATTCAAGTAGCTTTTTTTTTCCTTAGGTTTAAATAGTTCAAGCAAACTAAGACTGTAGTGAAATCAATCAGTTCCATGGACATTAATGAGGAAATCATGATAGGGTGTTGCTGGGAACACAGTTTATGTTACAGAAAGACCCTATACCGTGATATTCCAAAGACTTTTTCACAGGGACTTCATCCTTCAACCTCTGCTCGTGATAAATTTGTTTAATACAAAAATTTTAAGCTCACGCCAGATCCTCTGCCCTTTTCACAAAATGACGAACATCTAGTTGAAAGAAGAAAATATTAGCCCCAAACTGATACTACCAAGTACTCAGATGTTCATGTATGTAACAAACCACCTAAGTTTTAGGAACAGCATTTCGCCAAAAGACTCGATACTCTTTATTGTTTGATTTGAATGGTCCTAACAAAATATGGATTTTCATTATTTGCCTATAATTTATAAATATTTTAGTATTAATACATTGAAAACTGACAGTTTTGTCCAAAAATTAACATAATACCACAATCCAAATTTTAAGAAGTTTTTCTCACACTGGTCACCTAATTTACCTCTCCTCCACTGAAAAGTAAAACAATTTCAGTATCATTCATACATAGGTAGTGACTCATCCTGGGAGAACAGTCAATGAGCAAGCTTCAAAATCCAAACATATACAGAGGGGACATCATACTAATGCTTCCAATTCTGCTAACCTTGGCAGAGATCTTGACATCTGCCTGGGACACACCTTCCCTCTCCATTAAAAACAGATGCATCTTGAACGCTTTAACTTGAAATGAAAAATTCAGAATTACTCAATAAGCTTGTGTAAATATGGAGAATCAGTTTCTAGACTCAAATAAACTAGTAAGGGGAAGGAAATAGGGAAAACAGATCCATTTGTTATCATTGTCTAGAAAACACCAACACCCTTTGCACCAAGATTTAACAACACAATTTGATGAATGATCTTGCTTCTGTGCCATGATGTTTGCAAGGAGAGGGTCTGGAATACTGATAGCACACCAGCAATACTCTAAGGAATTGGTTTTCCTCTTTGGGAAGCCATAAATCTTGCAGCTGTTTATCATGAACTAACAGGACCTCTGTCTGAAGGAATGGCAGGCACATTCTGACTCTAATCTCCGACATCAGCCTGGGCTGGCCGGTAACATGTATTTACACAGGGCTGTCCAAAAGCTGTGACATGTGACAAGTGTCACGGCCCTGCCTTCCCTGGACAACCTAATTGCCAATTGCTAACTAATACAGTAGGGAAGGGACTCCTTGCGAGGCTGGAAAAACCCAGAAAAGGAAAGGGAAGTGTTTCTGAGGAAGTCTCAAACCAGAGGAATAAAAATCACAGATTACACAGATTTCCAAGAGTTATAATCAATGAATTTGATAAAATAAAAAGTCTTGTAGATTCTATTTCAGAGGGATCTTAAAGAAAAAAATGACAACAGGAGGTAGCTATGACTAAGACTGACAGATTGAAATAAAAACTGCACGCAGTCTGGGACATGGGCTTCATGAGAAATGGCTAGGAATCAGACGAGAAGTGCTTTCTCCTCAGATAAAGAGCACCCAAGAGACAGGAAGAGAGATGGGGCTGGGAGGTAGAAGGAAGCTTCCGGAACAAACCGTAAAAGTGCATAACTGGGTCTGCCAACGGCGACATTAAGGAAAGTGGCTGGAAAATCAATATGGAAAGGAAAAATTTTTTAAAGAAGTCTTGAAAAAATGGAAAACAGCCTCATTAAAACATTTGGAAGTGATTATAAAAACCACCTTGAAATAATCAGTTTTAAACACAGCTTCAGAAAAATGTACAGAGATTTAACTCAATTAACTCTTTCAGTCCTACACCTATGCAAGTTTTCAGACACAGCATCATGTTAAATATACTCTCCCTACTGTACCGCTTTTAAATAGAAACCATTAGTGCAAAGAGGAAGTGATTTAAGCAAAATTGATATGAATTAAAGAATGCATGAAAATTAACTGTTTTTTCTTTAAATCACAGAACCGAAAAGAGAACCCTAAGCAATTCCATTATGATTTTACATAAAAGGGAACAGCTTAAAATAAAATGTTTGTAATTAACTGATGAAGAAATTGTATTATTAGATCAGACATTTCTGATTTATTTGTTAAATGACACCATTCCTTAGCCAGAAAAGAAGTCACAATGGAAGTGAGGCTTAAGAAAACTAACAATAGGGGATATGAACTTCCTGGCCCTTCTAGCACATGGTCCCTTGATCAGAGGTCACTAAGGGCATAGATGAGATCATCAATAATGCTGAGAAAAATTCTGTATGTGTTTATTAATATATTTTTTTCTGGAAAATAAGGTCTGTTAGCCTTTCACCAGCATCTCAAACGGAGTTTGTTACTCAAAGAAAGGTTAAGAATATGTTCTTATGACTAAGTAATTGCTTTCGCAATACAATGAGGAAGAGAGGTAGCTGCAAAAACCACACCCTAAATATTTGGCTGCCTATCATCGTAATGCTAAAATCCCAAATTTGGAAATTTATTCCTATTAGTTTGCAACTGAAATCTATTAAAATAAAAATTATGTGTGTGTACATACATATAACATACATACTTACACAAATACATGCATGTGATATTTATTTATATGTGTACATACATGTGTATACATACATGTGCAACATATAACATATATTGGATTGTGATAAATTATTTCAGTAAATGAAATGACCACAGGAGGTTGGGGGGGGCATTGTCAAAAGACATAGCAGCCAACTGAGAGAACTCCCAATGACCAAAGCTAGACAATTTGAACAAAAAATAAAATAGTGTTGGTTATATTCCAAAGTATAAAATAAATATTTATGAGTCTGTAATGACCTAAATAAATGATTAAATAAATAGGGATAAAAGTCACATCTCTTGTGCTGAAGAATTCCAAATAAATTATGTACTCTACCCTTAAAGAGGGGACATAATTCCCCACTTCTGAAGTGTGAACTGTGCATTAGTGATTTTCTTCTAAGGAGTACAATATAGAAATAGGAGAAAAAGAGGAACTCTCCAGCACAGAAGCCTGACAAATACTACTTTAGCCAAGTGATGAAGGTCTATATAAATAGTGATAAGTCATGTTTAAAGTATACACTCTTGGTGTGATATCATTAAAATGGTACTTTACCTATGTGTCCTTTCCCCAACAACCCATAACGCTTTTTTTAATCATGATAAAATATCAGATAAATTCCAATACATAGATAGCCTACAAAATCCTTAACCAATACTCCCTAAAACTGTCAAGGGCACTGAAAACAAGGAAAGTATGGAAATGTCACAGTCAGAAACAGCATAAGGAGACATGACAGCTAAATGTAATATGGTATTCTGGATAAGGCCCCAGACAAGAGAAGTACATTAATAAAAACAAACAAAATCAAAATGAAGTATGACTTTTTTTCAAATGAACCAGAACGATATTAGATACAGATTGGGAAGGACAAAGTTGGACATAGATATGGAGAAATAGGGGAATGAGTCTATGTGGTGTTTTAAAAGAATTCCAGCTGAATCCAAAGTGCTTTATTTCTTTGAAATAGTACTGGAACCATATGTGATGGGAGTAAATCTGCATCATAGGCATACATCATTGTTACATTATTCCTTTTTATTTTTCTCTACGTTTTTATTTGTCAGGAAAATAGTAAATATGTTTGTTAAAAGCAAGAAGCAGTTAACCCTTTGAGTTGTGAGCTGTCTCCTTTATGCAATGGTCTCAAAATGAGCTCCATAGTCCTATATTTCTCAGCTGTGCCTCAAGAACCATAGCAAAGGTGTCAAAATCTAAGGATTTAGAACTCTAGGAAACTACCTCTATTTACCAGAGCAATCTACTCCTGTTTTATAAAAAGGGGTGGCCATAGAATAAGTTAGGGTGTTTCCCTTAGGCTGAAGACTGTTGGCTATTACCTTGTTTCTTAAAAATAGTATCCTTCAGTTTTAACAGGACATATCACCACCTGGAATAGAAGTCATAAATCCCATATTGTCACCTGTCTGTGTAAGTTCTAGAGAGTGGGGTATAAAAACAGTGTCCTTAAAGGGAGAGTCAGTCTCGGTCCAGTCCCCATGGAAAAATACAAGGGAGGCTTCTCAAAATATTAAAAAGAGATGCCATGTGATTCAGCAATTCCATTTCTAATCTACCTGAAAAATACAAAAACACCAATTTGAAGGGATATATGCACTCTTCTGTTCACTGCAACACTATTTATAATAATCAAAGTATGGAAACAGCCTAAGTGCCTAATGATATATGAGTGGTATATATACACAATGGAATACTACTCAGCTATTTTTAAAAAAGCTTGAAATCTTGTCATTTGCAACAACATGGATAGAAGTGGTGGGGATTATGCTCAGTGAAATAGATCAGGACGAAAAAGATAAATGGTGAATGATTTCACTTATATGGAATATAAAGAAACAGAGGAACAGACGAAACCAAACCAAAACAAACCCTAGAAATCTTATAGTAGAATTGAGGCTATCAGAATGGAGATTGGGGGCTGGAGAGTAAAGGGAAGAGAGAGCCCAAAGGACAATGAAAACACTATTGGTGTTTTGGTGGTAGACATGGTGTGATGACATACATCCAAAGAAGTGTGAACCTGTACCCCTAAATCATATTCAGAGCTTTAAACCAATGCTACTTCAATTTTTAAAATTACAATTAAAAAAAAAAAACAGACACACCAACAAAAAGTAAATAATAGTATTAGGAGGAGGGACTCTCTGAGATAATTAGGTCATGTGGATAGAACCCCAAAGAATAGGATGAAAGATATCCTTATAAAAGAGACCCCAGAAAGCTCCCTCACCCCTTCCTGCACAAGAGACTACTATGGCCATGTATGGACTCTGAACTTGGGCCTCCATGACCCCCAAGCCACCATTGCCTTTGTCTTGAACTTGAACTGTAAGAAATAAATTTCTGTTGTTAATAAGCAAAAACAAAAGATGGGGAGAAGACAGTCTGTATTTTCCTCTTCTTTGCTAGAATGTAATGATGACAGTTTCCAAATTGAATGTACCCCTTGGTCTCTGAGTTGACTTCTGGAAAAGTAAAAAACACATGGTAGAACAACAGAATAGAACATGTCTCATTTATACCACTATTATTTAGTGTTATTATTTTGCCTTCCTTGCAACCCAACCTAATTCTAACACTTTTAAGAAAATATCATTCATTTGGATGTATCAAATGAAATAAACTTTGGAACCAACAGAAGACTTTTCTAACAGCTGGGGCTAGGATGTTGATGTTACAAGGGAAGCTGATTCTGGAAATGAGCTGTTTCTATGCCAGGGTAGCCCCCCAGACCCCAGCTCCACAGATACTGAGAGAGGGACTGCCTTGGGAAATTTCTATAAATTATATTGTGTAAGAGCAAGTTCATTGTGGAGCTGAAAGAGCAGGCGCATGGATGACCATAATTCTGCCTATCACTATACAAGAGAGGTTTCCACTTACTCCTTATATCTAGACTCTACTACCAGCCAAAGATGTCAGATTGTGTGTGCAGATTCAGCCATACTCCTTTCAATGAACAGGTACTGTTCCTGTCTGTAGGGGTGACACCATGCGGTGACAGCAACAACAGCAGTGGGGATCTTGGCCCCTGGTAAATGTATTAGAATATTTTAGATTTTTCCCCCAATGTTACGTCACAGATTGAATACACATTTCTAGTGTTCTTGAGTTTTTATGGGAAGGAGATTCCAAGGAGGAAAGAAAGACATTTCTATGACAGCAAGATGGGATTTTTAGCCATTTAATTTGAATATTAAAAGAGAGATGACCTTATTTTGAACCCCTAGATGGTGAATTGGGACATATCAGTTACATGTGTAAAATTTCATTTAACATAGGTTTTGCTGCAAAAGTAACTTTGAAAAGCAATGCCTTATTGTGAATGAAAGCTGAGGATTCTACACTACTCGAGTTAAAAACGACACTTCAAATCAGCCACATAGGGTTTGAGTCCAGGTTTTCGCTTTTATATTTATGGGCAACTAATTTAATATTTCTGAATTTCCATTTCCTCTTCCAAAAAAGCAATAAATACATTTAACTTCTCTAATTGTATGTGAGGATGACATCATTCACAATGGGTATTTCTATATGAAATAGTGACAGTAAGTTAACAATCAAGTAATCCAAAAACTATGGGTAGCAGATTAATGACTCCTCAGTGATGTCCATGTTCTAATCCTAGGAACCTATGTGTATGTGACAATATAAGGCAAAAGGGGCTTTGCAAATGTGGTTAAGTTGTGACCCTTGAGAGGGAAGATTCCTGGATGTTCTGGGTGAGTTCAATCTAATCACAAAGATCCTTATAAGAGGGAGGCAAAAGCATCAGAGTCAAAGAGAAATTTGAAGACATCCCACTGCTAACTTTGAAGATGGAGGAGGGTCCACAGCCATGGAATGAGGGAATACAGATTGCTGGTAACTAAAAAAGGCAAGGAAATAGATTCTTCCCTGGGGCCTCCAGAAGGAATGCAGCTCTACCAACACCTTGATTTTAGGACTTCTGACCTCTCAAGTGTAAGAAAATACATCTTTGTTGTTTTAACCCACTATTTTGAGGTCATTTGTTGCAGCAGCAACAGGAAACTAATATAGTAGGTGCATAAGAAGGCATATAAGAAATACCTGAGGATATTTTATCATTTTTCTCACAATTCTACAGGAAACACTTTCCTGTTTAAAAGACACGAAAGTAAATGAGATTCCCAGCTCACCACCAGTATCCAGGAGGCTTCATGAATTATGGGTGAACAGGAAGTTAAAGACCATAACTAGACACACATTGTTCTATGAAACCATCTCCTGGAAAAATGTTCCTTATGTCTTTGAAGGAAACTCCTATCGGTGAAGACAGAAGTGTCCCTCTGTAAACATGAGACTTCAAATGAGATATGAAGATCTGGAGGCAAGCTGAATTCAGCGGGAATGTGTCCTGAGTCCTAAGGGATGTATAACATGGTACATGCTTAGGGCCTCCCCGGTGGCACAGCGGTTGAGCGCTGGGTTGCGAAGCTGCCTGCGGCCTCTGCAGTGCCGGTTCGATCCCCGGCTGCTCCGCGGCCACTGGAGGAGGGTCCCACATGGTGCGCAGACCTCTCCTGCCACCCGCTGCTCCCCTCAGCAGTGTACTTTGGTCCTTCTGCCTGCTCTGCTCCCCGCTCTGGCTCTGGTGAATTCCCTCACCCTCCAGTGCTTCTGACTATACCCAGTGCTTGTATAAATAAATAAAAAAATCTTTAAAAAAAACAAAAAAACAAAAACATGGTACATGCTTAGAAAGAGAGCAAAGAGGTCCAGTCCCTGTCAAGGCTTTAGCATTGTGTTCTAGACCCAAGCTATAATGTATATGTGTAAGCACTTATGTAAAGTCAGGTAAATATAAGGAACCAGAAAATTGTTCATGGAAAGCAGAAATTACCTGAAGAATTTCAGGAAAAGTAAAGATTCTACCAGAAGCTCATATATGTCATTTAACCACTCGTTTACACTGATTCCAGAAGATAACAGCCAAATATATGTTTGTGTATATATCATCTAAATAAATATGACTGATATCTAAATAACTATACCTACTTGAATATCACCCATAAATATGCACCCAAAACTATGTCAATGAACGGAATATCAACTCTTACCCTCTCTACCTTAGAATTTCCTTAATGAACACCATTTTGGGCACATAGTTGTAAAGAGCTCCCTCACCAAAACACACACAGTTCATCCACATCTTTACTTCTTAAAGTTTACTTTAACTCTCAAACTCGCATGTGACTTCCCCTGGGATTAAAAGTTAGGGAATAGAACCAGTGAAATTACCAAGAGCAGAAATGGGTGTTTGGGTCTTTCTCCTGTTATTGCTTCACTGTGATTTTCCCTGCAGACTGCATTATATTAGCTCAACAACAAAAATAGCAAGGTTTGATCTATGCCCAGTTATGAGGTAGATCAAGAAACAATCTGATATGGGAATCACATGAAAACTGTAGCTTCAGTTGAGTTCAAACCAATCTTGCAATCTGTACCATAACACAGGCAAATGGTTTAGAAATATCATATACTACTTTATTTTTGAATAGCTGGTGATACCAAACCAGAGACTTTTCTGCAGCATCACTTAAGTTGGTTTTTGCCCCAGGTGTTTTTCCAGACTCTAGATGTCATATTTACTCTTACAAAGAAAAACAAAAGACCTAAAAAGAATCCTCCCAAGAAACCTTCTCAGGCATTGTCAGTCAGATGATATCTCTTCTTATCTCTTCTTCCTTAGTCATGGAGTTCTTTGGATCACACCAACTCAGGGTTTAAAATAATACCGTAGATAAATGATCAATAGATAAGAGATAGCTAGCTAAATAGGTATTTCTTATAAGATTTAGAAACTCCTAGAAGGCTTTCTGTACACCCTGCAAGATCTTGTACTTGTCACAGTAATCTATATGTGCTCATATCTATGAAGACATGTTTAGCCTCAAGTAACAGGAGCAACCTCCTCCCCCCATAGTTTAAACAAATTAGGAGTTCTACTTTCTTCACTAATTGGGAAGCCTAGAGGTAAGGTTCCCTTGGCTAGTGTAACACTACATGGTATCACGTGAACACAGCTCTCCTCACTGCCACACTTAGGATGTATGATTCACAAAACCACCTTGTGAACTCAGTCTGACTATTCTTCATCCTGTGTGTCATCTACGTCCCACAGAGGGGGGGAGATGAAGACAAGGAGTTCAGATACTTAGCATTACAGGTCCCAATCCTGTGACTTTATGTATAGGATTATGTCATGTGGCTACCAAACAGAATTGGTCAGAGTAAATTTTTTAAGGCATGGACAATATCACATCATCATGTTATTAAAGATTATTTAATTAGTGAAAAAAAAAGGGGGGAGTAGATAGATGACATAGTTGCCTAAAAGTATTGCAACATCTGGAAAGCTATCCAGGAATTGCATTTGATTCCTACCTAATTATTTCTGCAATCTCTATTTTACTTATACATGGTTTAAGGACACTGTTGGCATGGTGAAAATAGCACACATTTAGATATAATCATTCAAATTACTACTGTCTCACTGTCTTTGGTCATTAGACTAAAATGGCAAGAAATTTTTTTATAAAATCTGAGAATCATTGCAAAGAAAACAGGAAGACATTTATTAACCATTAGGTGAGTCAACTCTTAATAGATTTATTTAAACTATGATAAAGGTAGTTTAAAGATCAGAAATCCTAAATAAAGGAAAAGTAAGTGGTTAAATAAAAACAGATTGCAAACTGCAGTTATTTTCTAGATTACTTATTTGTTACCTTATTAAATGTGCCCTCGATCATAATTCTGTCTTCAATTGTACAACAAGGTCTCCTGAGAGCCCCAGTGAAACTCCATGATTCTCTGAATTCTCAGTTCCAAGTTTCCTACACTCAGTTGGTGCTTAAGGATTGTTTACTGAGGATTATAGGGAGGAAAGTAATTCCTTAAATTATTGTCCTAAGCACTGAACAAATATATTGTTAACATATATTAAACTGAAAAGCATTCAGATTTTTTGAAGAGCTCAGGCCCAATGGGAAACCCTATAAATGAGGTCAGTCTTAGCTGAGAGCAGTTTTGCAATCAGGATCAAAAACAGTATCAGTAGTTTATATCATTTTATTAATTCTACCCACACTTCAAAGATGATGACAGAAATGTCTGTATTTTACAACTGCTTGCCAAAACACAAAGGTTATTTCTTGCTATAACGTAATCTAACCCCTTTGTTTACAGATGAACAATTGAGACTTGTAGAAGTCAAGAAGCTTAAAGCCATTTAGCTCTCTAGTGAGATGGTTTCTCTGGCTTCTGAGGTTCATGGAAAAAATCAGACAGGACACCAAATTTTGCAGCTCTATCCAAATGTTTCTTGCTCAGAGTATCATTTTGTTCCACCTGGTTTATTAGTTTTACATTAACATGTTTCATCAACACATGAGAAGTGCCTTTTATATATGCTGAAATGAAGTAGGTGTAATCATCTGTTTTTGCTAATTTTTTTCAGTGCTACCCTTTCCCCACCCCTGAGCTTTGAGGAATCACACTTTGTGACTTTGTACCATAAAGCGGAAGCTGGGTCTGCCTGCAGACAGAACCTCAGTGGTGGTTAAAGGTCCTGAGCCACTCTATCATCAGTGCTTGTGGTTGGAGTAGCCATGTCACCATGTCAGTGGCATGGTTATGGTCATTCAAAAAGGCAAAGGCACTAGTTATAAACTAACAACAAATAAAGTTCAAGGAAATGGACTCAGGGACAATGACAACTCTGAGATATTAAATGTTCCCAAGAGAAAGAAAGGTGAATAGCATGACAGGAAAGGAAATGCCTTTCCTAACTCACCCAGTACCAGTATTGACCCTTCACATGGCACATTCTGTCTTTAGTCTTCATCTCATTTCCTTGAAATGAAGTTGGACAGTCCATGCAGCTCTAAGATTCCTACGAGGCCTAACTTTCAAAGCCTGTTAAGCGCTCAGTAGTAAGTTTTGCTGTCAAGGAACTCACTTTATTTACATTTCTTCCTTGATGGGTAAACATGTAAAAAGGTTTCTTACCAAGTCACTGTCCTCTTGATTTTTTTTCTTTTGTTTGTTTTCTTACTTTCCAAGAAAAGTGTTATATTTTCCAAATATTATGATTGTAATTCCAGACATAAGCTATGATTGTCTAGATCCATTTGGACTACTGGACTATTCCCTAAGATATCATTAAAAAATACTTGGTCCTTATTCTCATCTGTTGTTTCATCCAACATTTTCTTTTTCTTCTCCAGAATTTCATTTGCCATAACCAAGCAAGTCGGGCAGACCCTGATTCACAAACCTAATCTGGGAGGCACTGAGGTTTCTGACCAACATTCCAAAACCACGGGATTCTGGATTGTGTTGAAATAAAAATAAGATAGTTCCCCAAGGCTATTAAAATTCTAAAATGATATGGTAATCTCAAAAGCCAAATATTTAAATTCTAAAATCTTGAGAGATAATAAAGTCATTATTATTAAAGTGAAATAATTTAAGCTTCCTTTTCTTTGTTGATTCATTTCCATAGCCAGTCAGTAAATCAGAACTCCCAGAACAACCTGATTGGGGCAAATTCAACACATTTTAGTTTAATTTTCTCCAATTCAAACACAACTTGCACGATGAGGTGAACGTCTAACAATTCAAAGGAACAAACGATTAAATTAAAATTCCTAACTTGATTGCTTGAATCACACTGGGCTAAATTTACATCCTCCATAACACTGTGGGAATTCACTCTGTGGGAGATTGTTCTAGCTACATTTTTTTAAGCAAACCTTTTTCTCTTCTGCTTTTTTTAAAAGGGTGAATTACTTGTCACTGTACCTTTAACGATAAGAAAAAAAAGAAATAAAACTGGGCTCCAGGAGAAAACAATGAGGCAATAATTTTGAAATTAAAATACAGCACATGATATATCAATATAATTGTCCTGCGTATGTGAAGATAACTCTGCTTTGATGGTGTTATTTCCTGAGCACGCAAAACCTAATAAAATCTGGAGGGCTGAATTGATGAGAAATTCAGCATTAGAGATTATGAAAAACACACACTAAAATAACCAAACAAAATTACTGAAAAACAATTTTAGTGGGGAATTATTTATCTACATAATGCAGGAAGATTTATAATGATCTCCTAACATTAAAACAAATTAGTTACTTAAAACACTTAACTACTTTGACAATGGAAAATGTGATTATATAACTATTTGTTTGACCTTGAGCAAGTCAGTCAACATGTCTTTGTCTCAGATTTCTTCAAGTTTTTATTACTCATCCTTAAGGATATTTTCCCTAAAATTTTCTAAAATCCTATATGGTATCTTTGTGATGGCAGTGTTTTTTCCTTATCCTTTATAGATCTCATTTCTTCAAAATAGAATCAGTAATTATAAAATAGAAAAGTTTGGTAATGATCAGCTCCCAGAATCAATCTGGGAAGCATCTGAAAAGATGTGTCCTAGTATCCCAGTAACCATGAAGCATCTAAGGGAAAATATCATTAAGACGCTAGTTTTCATGGCCCAAATAACAGTTTGACGATATATTTGCTGTGTGACCTTGGATGTGTCATTTAACTGCTGGGTGTCCATTTCCTTTTCCTCATTTATAAAATGGAGATGGTAAAAGTATCGGCTACAGAGAATTGCTGGGAGACTCAATGAAGTAATGTGTACATGGAGGCAAGTGCCTGCCTCACAATCAAAGTTCAGTAAACATTTCCCATTGTTACTATAGTCATCATAATTATTATAGACAAGCTCTCAGCTGTGATCACCATTTGGGGAATAAATCTGAATGAACGAAATATTCCACTTCAATATGAACATTATTATTTCACATTAGGTTGGAGAACTTTGTAAGCAGGAATGCCTCAGTTCTTTCCTTATAAATAATAGTCACTAAAATAAGATATAATTGTTTTATAAGAAAATGATGCACCTTGACTGCATAGACGTACAAAATATATTTGCAAGCTTTGGCTCTGCTCCGAAGAAAAGGATGGAGAGGAAAAATAATTTTCTATCTCTTGGCATTTGTCAATAGGTTTTGAATTATTTTTCCAGATAATCTAACCCCTCTACTTACAAATCAATATATCTGACTTTATAACAACTCCAAGATATTTAAATTTTTTTTTATGTTTTTCATAGCCTCTATTTTTCCCCATTCCTCTAACCCCTTTTCCTCATCTATATACTCTGAATTTCTACCAGCTCATTTGGAAATCATGAAGGGACAGATCTTCTTGTTCCTAGTGTCAAGTGTTATACCAAGGGAATTCTCTAGCCTTGACTTGTGCTGATAATCCCTAATCCCAAATTATTTGTGTGAGGCAGATTTATTCACCTGACATTAATAATAGACTTAGTTCATAAGATGGTTGTAAGTGTTCAATCAAATAACAATTTTTTAACAAATAGCTTAGTAGAGGAAAGTGCCCAGGGTCGAAGGGAGAGAGAAAACTTAGCAAGAAGGAGATATAAAGGCCATGTTCCAACACAAAAGACTAGAATGGCAATGGACCATGGATACTTTTCACCCATATTAAAAGTACTTTTTGGGGCCTCTCTGGTGCCATAAGAGGTTAAGATGCAACCTATGAAGTTAGCCACAACCACTGCAGCATGAGTTCAATCCCTGGCCAAGTAGCTCTCCACATGGTGCAGCAGATCTCTACTGACTCGCCCACTGTTCCCTTCAGCAGTGTATTTCAGTCAATCTGCCTGTTTTGTTCCCCATTCTGTCTCTGGTGAATCCTCTCACCCCCGTCCCCCCCCCCCACACACACACACCTCTGGCCTGTACCCTATTTTTGTATGCATAAATAATTTTTAAAAGATTTTTTTTAAACAAATAAAGTACTTTTCATGCAAAAATGCAAGTGTAAAATGCTTCCTCCTGTATTACCTAGCTAAATTCTACACCCACACCCAATTTTTGTGCAAATCTTACACCAATTTTTGTGTCTTTGATCCTTTGATGACTAAGAGACCAAAGTTTAATTAAAGGTGAGGGTACAACACAATCTTTGTAATAGCAAAATTTTTGACAGATATAAAAAAGAAATTAATTAAATGGAAAAAAATGAAAAGATCAGAGAAACCTGAAGCCCATTCCCTCTCAGAAATTCTGGGAGAAATGAAGAGATATTCTTGGCTTCACCTCCATGTGTCAAATGAGAATTGAGTTAAATTTTATGTAGCAAGTACTTACTCAGTATGCACAAGTGTTCATTATCAGCTATATCATTAATGATTATCTTTATTGGGCTTTTAGGTGGTTGTAGAAAGATGATAAACAATGAAATGAGTCAATCACAAGGACATGTCACCTGCCATTAAAAAAAAATTGCTGACCTGCCATCTTAACAAAACTGTGCCCCCATCAGACCACCCCAAGATTCTCAGAACTGACTTCCTCAGTTCTGGAACACAGAGTATTTTCAGCAAAGAGCAATGAAATCCCTTAAGGCTGAGGAGTTTCCGTTCTTCTAAGTCCTTTACTAGTGTTCCCTAATTAAAAAAAAAAAAAATCTTCACATTCTGAGCTTCTGCCCTTTTCCTAATCAGAGAAGCAATCACTTCATTGTTTTTATGACCTAAAAGGTTGTAGTTTGAGGATATCACCCAACTGCATATTTACTTCAAAAACGTGTTCTCTCTAGCTCAAGGATGAGCTAGCCCCTTCCTAGCTGTCATCTGAAGTCACCACTTCTTTCTTGATGTCTCAAGTCCTAAATACAAAATAAATATCCAAGGACTGTTTCATTATTCTTTAGAATTTACAACCTTGTAAATTCTCCATATGCATGTTTTTTTTTTTAAAGATTTATTTATGCATACAAGACCTGGAGTACAGGCCAGAGGTGCAGGAGGTGAGAGCATTCACCAGAGACAGAGTAGGAAGCAGAACAGGCAGAGCTACTGAAACACACTGCTGAGGAGAGCAGCAGGGAAGACAGGAGAGGTCTGCTGCGTCATCTGTGTCATCTTCCTGGCCGGGGTTCAAACTTGCGAGGGTCCCACATGGCACGCAGACCTCTCCTGCTGTGCCCGCAGCTCCCCTCAGCAGTGTATTTTGTCACTCTGCCTGTTGTGTTCCCTGCTCTGGCTCTGGTGAATTCTCTCAACCTCCCACATTTCTGACTGTACCCAGTGCTTGTATAAATAAATAAATAAATCTTTAAAAAAAAAAAAAAAAACTTGTGCTGTGGATGGCTTCATAGTGCTGACACTTAACCCCTTGCACCACCAGGGAACCCCCTCTACATATGCATGTTATTGATATGTTTTCTTTGATAACCCATTTGCTATTGTTTTGAATATTCAACCAGCTGAGAAGAAAAACTGGGGTAAGGGGTGGGGGCGTGTGTCACAGGATAATTTATTTTGCACTGCGACATATTTCTCATATCCTGATCACAAAAGACTAAAAGACAATGTTCTGGTTAGTTGCTCAAATATTTGCACCCAATATTTTTCTCATGTAACACTTACAAAAATTTATAAGCATATATTTATTTTCATAGCTTCATTGATTATCCATCTTTTATCTGGTTGTGGTTTTTCCAGAATAAATATGCCAGATCTCTTCTAATGCCATATATATATAGTGATAAACGTACTATAAAATACTCCTCTTTGTCAGACACACTAACATGCACCATTTACCCACAATCAAATCAATCTACAGCTTTACTTTATCATTTCTCCAGACTACACTCTGGTTATCTTGAGTAGACTCCAGAAATGTTCTAATACTAGAAAAGACAACCACAGACTCCTACCCAAAAGGAAAACTTCTGCAAATAAAGTGACATGGGATGACTATATTAGATGGAATGGAAAAAGAAAAAAAAAAAAAAAAGGAAGAGATTTCAAAATTGGCTGCCTGCAGCAACCTGTAAGTAGCCAAGTTATCAGTGAGATTTCTTTACTTGAAGGTCTCTGAAATCAATTCTGGCTAACTTGGTCAAATGCTGAAAAGAAAATAGAGGGAAAATGAAAAGTTCAGGAATCATGTCTCATGTTATCATTACAGTCTGGTTCTCTCCAATTTCTTATTCTGTCCTTTGCTGGTTTTGGTATCTGGATCTGAATAGTGACAAGACAGTTGCCAGGAAAATCTAGAGCTGCTTCAATTTAGATTTAATTCTACTAGAAGAAACAGCATGCATCTCAAAGCCCCAGAAATGACTTCAATTGAACTTCACTGACTTGCTTTTGTCCCAATTCAGCCAATCACAATGACTAAGACAAATGAAAGATTCTAATTATCTTAAACTTAAGTTGCAGGTGCACATGAAAACTCACAATAGGCACTGAGAATAAAGAAGAGGTTGTTCCCTAAATAAAATTAAAAACTAATGCCTGAAAGATAGTGAATAATAACAATAATGATGATAACAAAGCTAATATTTTGTATTTCATGTCTTACTATATGCCAGGAATTATTCTATGCACTTTATGTATACTAGCTCACTTGATCTTCCCACCAAAGTGTGTATCAATATTATATCATTGTAAAAATGAGGACATTGAAACTTAAAAGCAATTAAAAATAACTTTCCCTTAATTTCCCAGATAATTTCTGATAGAGTTGAGATTTAAACTTAGGCAGTCTAAAGTTAGCATTTTCTTAACTGTTCTAATGTTCTAGTTATGTAATTCTGCTCATGGATTTACCTCTAAACCCTAGGATAGTATTAACATATAAGAAGCATTTGTTGAATGAATGAGTTAATGTGAGTGAAAGAATGAATGAGACGTGTATGAAACTTACTGTAATATATTTAATCAAACTTGAAACTTCAACTAAATTGTAAACTCCTGAGGACATTCATACTTTACGAGTTTTCTGTATCCTGTCCAAAAGTAAGCACAGTGTTAAATACATAAGAGGTTTCTAAGAATAATAGCTTCTAATTATTGAAACCATACTTTCACAGTAAATTTTATAGATTACTATAATTTAATCTTTGTAACAGATGTCTCACTTCATAGATTAAAAAACTGATGCTAAAGAAGGTTAAAGCATTCTTAAGGTCATAGAAATAATCATGGACATTCTATTATTAAAACTAATTTGTTTTATGATAATTGATATTTTTTACAACCTTATTCACCACACTACATTTTTCCTAAGAAGTCATACTGTAAGAGGTCATCTATAGTAACCAAACATTTCTGTTTTATAACATCTTATGTAAGTGGAGCCATGCATGGGTAAAAATCCAAAAATAATTCTTATTCAGTATTTGAATTTAAAAAGCAAATTTCTGGAACTGTTGGTGGGAGAAAAGTATATCTTCTTTCTTTAGAGAAAAAGAGAAGAAAAAAGAATTTTTACATGGAATAGAAATAGTCAAAGAAACTAATGTGATATAACATCAGGAAGGTGAACAAAAGGCTTTATCAAGTGAGGAGATCCAAAGACAAGCATGCCTTATTGAAAGTGATTTGGCCTGCTTTAAGTCCACTAAATTCAAATCTGGAATCTGCCAGGAGTGCTCAAATATATTCAGCCAGTCAACTGTAATAAAGACAATGAATGAGCTCCAGATCTTTCTGTTACTTAACTCATTGTGAAAAATTTTAGGGTTTTGTTTCTGTATTAGATTACTTGTCAGTCGAATCAAAAGTTCAAGAATAACAGTAAAGAATAAATCAGTAAAGAATGAATGCCTTTCTCCTCAAAGACTCCAATAATATAAAATTACTAGAACTAGCTAAGTTGGAATATACTGAATAACTGAATATATTTATACATTACAGATGGTATGGAATACTGCCAGTGATACCTTAGGGATAACTTAAAATCTGGCTTTCTTAGGGGCAGAGAGATAAAATAGCCAAAATAGAATCCCTTCAAACTAGAATCAAAGAGATGGAATGAAAATGTAAACTCACTTAAAAACTCGAAGGACTTATCTACCCTAATACAAACCAAGGGAATAACGCAATACCTTTGAAAAAAAAAATCTTGTTTCTTATCAAATAATCAGAGTTAAAGGTCTTTGGAAAAATAAATAGGCCCACAATGCCACCACACAGATGAAAAATCTGACACTGTGTTCAAAGGCAAAGTGGAAAGAAGAGATGTATCAGGGTTTTTTTTTTATATATATAATTCACATAAACTATTTTCTAGTTTAAAGGGACTGGATGCTCAGAATTAACCACATTGGCCATATTGATTTAACTCACACAGGGGGTTGAAATTGTATTGTTATTACAACCAAAAGAATACATTAAAAAACTAGTCCAACAAATTCAATGTATAGTTCAAACAATCCAGGTTCAAAGGGATTGTGCTGCCTGCCCAAGGTCACAATGCTAGTTTAGCTGTAGAGGAAGAAAAAAATATCTAGAATACCTAACTCATAGTCAACTCTTTTTTTCAACGCACTATACTTAACCATTTTTCTAGGTCTATTATACTTTTGGAGGGCAGTCACATTTATGAAGACGTATATAGATCTTAAGATAAAATTTTAGGGAATTAAGTCGCAAAAGAAAATGCCAAGTCTGAATTTCCAAAAATGTATTAAGAACATATTTTATTATTCCTTTCATCAAGGTATTTATTGAATATCTATAAAGTTCATATCATAGTTCAACTAGATATTTTACTTTGATTTCATTCAGAAGTAATTTGGAACTAATGCTTTCTTAATATTAATCTTCATTATGTGTATCATAATATAATAAATTAAGTTGGTAGGGCAAAAATTTTTCTGACATGTTTGAATGAATATATGTGTGATTGTACACATATACTTCTATACATGTGTATAGACTCTTTGATGAGATCATGTATTCCTGTCCCATTTATGACTTCATTATTATTATAGGGCTTCTTGAAATGTTTGGAATATAATCATTATATATGTTCAATTTCACAAAGATTATGCTCTAGTAAGAAAACTATTTTATTCTTCCTTTTATTGGTACAAAGTTTAAATATTCTTTTCATAAGTCTGACTCCTTGTCATCAGATAATCTATTTTAAATGAATTTTCCTTCTCTTGGTTCCAAAATGCAAATTGAGGCAGGCACTCAAGAAAGATTATCCTCTTGTTTTTAAACTGCCTTTTTCAAATAAGATGGAGATCTATCTAGTCACCCATAAGAGCCTTTCAGAAAATGAAGCCAGCCTCACCTCTGCCTCTGGCCAAGCCCCCAAACTTCATGCCAGGACTCTACACCCCACAACCCACCCTAAAGGGACAGAGTGGGTCAGTCTGAACTCCACCATGGCACAAAGCAGGATGTGAAATACAGACTGTTTTATTTCAAATAAATTCTAAGTCCTATACCCAGAATTTAAAGTTACTTTAAAGGAAGTAATTGGGAAAGGGAATGGAGAATGGCAGACAGACAGGATCCTTGAGTCATCATTTCCTTCAGGGGTACTGAGGGTAAGTGTGACGAGGGAGCAGCCACATCTGAGACAGAACTGGATTAGTGAGAACTGGTGTCTTAGCCAGGAAGAGAGTTAAAAAACATCAGAAAGGGAAGGAAAGACCAAGAGACAGGAAGTCAGGAATGGTGTCAATTCACAGGGAGGGATGCTGACCCTGCCCCCACCAGTCACCAGATCTTTTTCTTGTCACCTACCTGAAAAAGAGACTGTGCATAATTTTCAAAGAGAGCGTAGTCTGATTCATAGTTCACTGAAGGACACCTAAGTGGCCAGAAACTGAGTTTGACAGGGGAGGAGAGCCACATGGCCACCCCCCATGCAGCCTCTGGGCTCCTAGCATTGTCTGTGCCTTCCCTGGAGAACCAGGGGAGACACCTCCTCCTCCTTCAAGCCCCCTGTGCAACCTCAAGCCTGTGCCCAGTAAGAAACCCCCAGAGGCTGTCATGAACTAGGTCTGCCCAGTGGACATTTCGATAGCCGTCTTGAGGAGGTAACCAAAGAGCTACCCAGGAACCAGAACTGGCTAGCAGCAGATATAAAACTACACAGATATAAAACTACACAGCAGATATATAACTACACAACTGGGCCTCCCTGGTGGTGCAAGAGGTTAAGCACCGCACTATGAAGCAATCCACAGCCTCTGCAGCATAAGTTCGATCCTAGGCCAGCCATGGAGAAACCCACATGGCGAGGCAGATCTTTCCTGTCTCGGCCGCTGCTCCCCTCAGCAGTATATTTCAGTCGGTCTGCCTGTTCTATTCCCCACTCTGTCTCTGGTGGATCCTCTCACCCCCCGCATCTCTGGCCTGTACCTCAGCTCTTGTATGCATGAATAAATAAATCTTTAAAAAAAATTTAAAAAAAAAAACACTACACAACTGCTCCCTTAAAAGTGACTCTAAAATCTGTCATTTAAATCTCCTAAGCACGTTCGCCATAGCAAAGGTCTACAAGGCCTGGAAGTGCCCAGTCCCACATGGGACATAGTCTTCTTCTCCCTACACTGAGGGTTTCACTGGGCTCTTTCAAGAAGCAACAAATACTCATTGATTGAGCCAAAATCTTAGACTTGAATAAAATAACAGTAGATATTTGTTCTATTTTTGTTCATTTTTTTCCAACAAATACTGATCTGAGCCTGGCCCTTTTTCTTTTTTTTTAAGATTTATTTATTTATTTATACAAGCACTGGGTACAGTCAGAAGCGTGGGAGGGTGAGAGAATTCACCAGAGCCAGAAGAGGGAACAGAACAGACAGACTGACAAAGTACACTGCTGAGGGGAGCAGCGGGCGCGGCAGGAGAGGTCTGCCACGCCATGTGGGACCCTCACCCAGCAACCTGGGATCAAACCGGCGCTGCAGAGGCTGCAGGCAGCTTTGCAATCCAGCGCTCAACTGCTGCGCCACCAGGGGAGGCCCTGAGCCTGGCCCTTTTAATTTTCTAAACAGATAAGTAGAGATGGAAATGGAAAATGAACATTATTTTCAAAGAACTGCATGGGATCTGCTTGTCAAACCCTTAAATCACTGCATTTGTAACTTTTAAGAGAAGAGTCCTAGACATTTTCAAGAAATTTTTGAAAGTCGTGGACCTTCCAAAAATCAAAAACTAAGTCCAAACACTCAAATATTTATATGTCACTTCAAAAATTTTAAAATATTATTAAAATTTACCTAAGCATGCTATCTTCAAAACCAGGGGCCTACCTGGTGGTGCAGGGGTTAAAGTCTCAGAGGTATCAAGCTATTGTGAGCCATAGCCACAAGACAATTTCAATCCCCAGCAAGGGAGCTAAACCACCTGGCTCAGAAAACCTCTCCTGTCTCCCTGCTGCTCCCCTCAGCAGGGTATTTCAGTCAATCCACCTGTTCTGCTCACTCTGTCTCTGGTGACTCCTCTTACCCACCACACCTCTGGCCTACACCCCATTTTTTGTATGCATAAATAGAAATAAATCTTTAAAAGCAATCTTAAAAACCAATATTTCAGATCAAAAGACACACAAAAAGTGGAAATCACCCAATTGTTCCTCAACCAGCAGAAGGGAATCATTTAGTCACAAAAAAGAATAAAATAACAATGTATGCTACAATATAAATAAACCTTGAAAACATGCCACGTGGTAAGAGCCACACAAAGGGGACTACATGCTGTATGAAATGGCCAGAATATGCAAACCTTCAGAATCTGGACCTGGATTAGTGGTTTCCAAAGGAGGAGGAGATTGTGGGGATTCGGGAGAAGATGAAGCAGAGTTTCTTTGGGGAATAAATTAATTTTCCAAAAATTGATTCCAAAGTTATGAACCTTCCACACACAAAAAAAAACACCTAAATCCAGGCAAACTCACAAATACGTGTATGCTACTTCAAAAGTTTTCACAGGAAAAACAAAGTTTTCATAGATGTACAACTATAAATATATCAAAGTGATTGAAATGTATACTTTATAAAGAAGGCTTATAGGCAGAAATTTAGAAAATTAGAATATCAACTGTCTGTTAAATACCATTAAATAAGTAGCAATTTTTTAGAGGAGATAATGGCATGATAGGTAAAGAAATTTCTTATTTTTTATAACAACATACTGAAGTGTTTAAGGAAGAAACATTGTGATAGCTAGGTTTTTCTTTAAATCACCTCCAAAAATATGAAGCAATGTGATGAACTCTAGATAGCTGTTTGTCAAAGTCAATATGGAATTCACTATATTTTTAATTTTATCTATGTTTGAAATTCTACAAAATAAAAAAAAATTATAAAACAAAATCAATAGTATACAGTGAAAGGATTTGTACCACAAAGATTATTCCCACGTGAACATTGCCATCTTCCACAGAATACTAGTTCCATTTTAATAATGATTTTGAAAAAATGGTGTTACATGATCAAATAAGCTTGAGAAATATTATATTAAAAAAAAAGACTGTAAGATTTTCAGTATCTTTATTTTGTGAAGATACAAGGTGTATCTCCAAGATTAATAGATACTATAGATCCCAAAAGTTCTTTTCTATAGTATGCTATTTATTAGATAAGAAAAATAGTAAGGCAAGATTATTCTATAAAATACAAACCATCATTTTTGATAACTGTGACCTGTCTTTCTGCAAGTAACCCAATCTCATATTGGTATCAATCCTTCAACTTAGAGGCAAGGGACTAATAATAGACTAGTTCATTTTATTTTAAATCTCACAAACCCCAATTCATTCAAAAATGTGTTTATGGCCCAGAAAAAGCCATCGTCAGGACCAATGGTGCAAGCCGTGAATCACATACCAGATACTGCAGAACTCTAACTTCACCAATCCCTGCTTCATTACATGTGGTCAATGAGCTCAAGTTTTGTGGTGTTAGAATAGTTTATGGTTTTGGTTGACCAAACCAGAGATTCTTGCTTCATAAATTCATGTCATTCCAGTCCTTAATAGTGTAGGCACAAACATATGTAACAACTTTTATGTACACAACCTCCTGGAGATTTCATCATCACTTCATTTTAGAAATTGTGGTGTGGGGCGGGATACTTCGATGAGGCCAGAGGCATAGGAGTGAAAGAGTTCACCAGAGGCAGAGTAGAGAACAGAAAAGGCAGATTTACTGAAGAACACTGTTAAGGAAGCAGCAGGCAAGATGAGAAGTCTGTGCTTTTATAGTTTGTTTTCATGGGCTTTCTAACTTGGGGCCCCAGTTTGCACCAATAATCTGCTGGGGTGTCTGGTCTCAGCTGCTGATCTTTGACACAGAAACATGTCCTGGCCCTCTTCTGCATTCCTGGAGCTGGGCTGGTTTTTCTGGTTATGGCAGTCAGTCTCATGGCCTTGTCCCCAAGGTAGCCTTATCAATTCCCATATCTGCTCAGTTCTCCCAAACCTGCCTGCTGGACCAGGGTGGGAGCTTAGCTTTTAACCTTATTAGATTGTGTGCCCCAACAGAAACAATTATGGGAGAAGTATCTTCAAGTGCTAATCTATGAATCACACTTTTGCCTTCAGCTTCCCAGATGTTTTTGAGAGGTCCCTTAGCATTCTAACCTTTTTGCCGACAAAACTTAAATTGTAAATTAGTTTGTCACCATTCTGGATGCTGTATTAGCTAAGATATAATAAAATAACACCTAAAAGACAAGGAATCTTAGGTACATTACATTTGCTTCAAGGTGATTCCAAGAATGGACATAAACAAGTGTGACATTTACATTTCAACTTGGTATCAACTAAACTAGCCTATCATGGCAAATAATTGCTGAGGCCCTCTAGACACACCATTGTGTTACAGGGTTGAAAAGATTAGGTTTAAAGTGAGGCTGTACTCTCAGTTCAACTTCACTCTACACGAACTATAGACCTGGTATACCTTAGCTAAACTTTCTAATCCTCAGTGACCCTTTTGGAAAAGGATATATAAAGTATATAGCTTTAGGACTTTTGACAGAACTAAATGAAATGATATGAATAGTATTTATAGTGTTTAATATAGTGTTTGCATGTAGTATCCAAATTTTAGCTGTTGTTACTGGATTTTATATAGATTCCACATTTCACATTTGGGGATAATACTGATTAAACAGAATCAACTTCTTTTCTCATTGTCCAGTTTGGTAACCCTTATATGGCAGGTCCTCAAAAGTTTATTACTAAAGATAATGGATAAATGATTAAGCCAGAGTCTCCAAAGGCTGTAGATGAAAGTCTTATACATGTTTTTGAGCTGATGGCAGAAAGTATCTTCATATTCCATGAGGATCCATAATACATCCTGCTACACAGAATTGAAACACATTTCTCTAAGTAAAGCTTAATATGTTACTGAAAAGAGCATCATGACTGAATTCCATGTTCTATTGGCATTAAAATTTTTTTGAATCTGATTATTATCTTAAGTCACATTCCAATGAGTCCACAGAGTGTCCTGTGGGGAAAATAATTACTCAATTGCTAGTAGTTGGCAGATATCCCACTTTAAAAAAAAAAAAAAAAAAAGATGACTTTAAACTCATCTCAGCATTCCTCATTTCAATACCAGTTAAATCGGAAAAAAAGATTGTGATGAAAATGGAGGCATTTTTATGCACTAGCATTTACAGTATACGTTTTCTAAATTATAGTCTTTTTAGTCTGGTTTGCAAAAGGTTTAATTCTTGTTGTTTTTTCTTTCCACATGAATTAAATTGTGAAACTTTCTTTTTCCAGTGAAGGGAATATTAAAGCCCCATAAATATTAAATATACATGCCCCCAAATGACATATGATCTGCTGATGACTTCACTTCTCATTTTTAATTTTATATTTGAAAACTACTTAAATGCAGATGACTTATTACTTAAAAACTAACCTCTTTGTTTAAAATGTTCAAGAATAAATAAGGAAATACAAGTTTGTTACAAACTCAGAGACATGAAAGTAGTGCTTTGATTTAAAAGTTGCATAAGATACTGTATAACTTCCTTAATTTGCAGTCATTTTTAAGTACTTCTAAACATTTTCCTGGGTTGAATTTGGAATGTAGTAGGTAAATGAGGGGGGAAAAAATTAAGGTTCAAAATGATTTTAGTGGCCAGCTATTTAGTATGCACGCTTGGGGTGGCCTAGGGGAAATGAAAGCCATGATTTCTTCCTAGATTTGTAACATATTAGTTGTGTTACTAGCATTGGTCATAAAGTCTCTCAAGGGTTCAGTTTGCTCATCTTAAGGCAGGATATCAAACTAAATGACTTCTAAAGTTACCTTAGGTGCAGTGACCCTATGTTGGAACCAAACAGATTATGGGAAAATCTAAATCACTGTGAACTGAAAGGAATGTGAAGCAAGCATTTGATGGTAAAATATTCCGAAATACCCAAACCTTATTGAATGGGAATCAGGCTAGAATGCAAATAACATCTGGATGTGATTGTGAAAAACCAAATGCAAAGGGGAATCCAAATTATGTTAGATGTTTCACTGACTAACATCACAACCTTGTAAAAGAAATGATTTAAAAGAAAAAAAATAAGACTGAAATGAACCAAAGATGTTACTATTAACCAGGGTGCATTCAAAATAGAGGAAATAAAATGATATTGAAGTCAAGGAAACTGACAAAACCAGGAAAGTAAAATATTCCATCACCGTAGCCCTTTATTTTAGCCTAATTCACTTAATACTTTATCCTAAATATACTTCAAATTTGTATCTCTATGAACATTTAAATGGTAGGCATTACCTATGCTAAAAAAGAAAAGACAGAATCCTATCCTAAAAATGTTGGATTTATAGCTGCATATGTAAGCCTGTTAAACAGTTTTATCTATTCTTTCCAATAAAAACATTTTTAGTGGTTATGACTATTAAATCTTCCCAAATTAGATGGGAACATTTTCACTAGTGGGGTTTAAATATTTGCTCAAATTTTATTTGGTTTAATCTGACAATATTGAAAAATTTCCCTGGGGCCATTTTTATCCATATATCACTCAAAGGTCCATAAAAGCAGAATCTTGTGAGATAAATATTAAGTCAAAATCTCAAAGCGATGGGAAAACATAGTAATAATAAAAATAGTGATAATAACTATCACTCCTACCATTAATGAAGAATTCATTTTATAAGTCTACCATATACCAAGATATATTGTGTTATTAGAGTTGAAAATAAAATTTAAAATCTCTAAAAATAAAACTCAAAGATGTTAAGTAACATATTGAAACTTATGGATCTGACAAAATTGTAAGTTTAGAATTTGAACCCAGGTCTGCTAGTCTCTAGAACCCAAGTTTATTCCATAATGCTATGCTAGAATTGACAGTGGTAGCCAGGACATGAAATTATATGTGAATGCAAAATGCATATATACACATACATACACACATACACACACACACACACACACACACACGCTTTGTGGTGAGAATTCATAGTTGGATAACCTTGAATCAGCTTCTCATAGAAGAAGATAGCCCCATAAGAATTAATAACCTGGGGGCAGGTGGAAGAGCTTGGAAGGGGGAAACAACAATTTAAAAAAAAATGATAATGCCAGCAGTGAATCCAACAAGTCCTGATTGAACATTTCACTTAGGAAAACACAAAACTAGATTAAAAGCCCTATCCAATTACTTCATTCATATTCCCATCTGCATACTTTATATGTGCACAGTACCTTAAATTTTACATGATTTTGTTTTTTTACATTCATTAGAGACTCCCTAGAATCTCTGGTTTTGAGCAGGAGGAAACAGAGACTCAGAAAGGATGGATCTCTTATGCGAGAGCCCAGCACAAGTAAAGGCTGAATTCCCTCCCAGTCCACACTTAAGATCCCATTGTCTCCCAAGTTCATTCATGTGGGATGGACTAGGCAAGGATATTCAGAATCTCAGAGCCTTGGCCCTCTCCCTTGAGACAGATACTTCAGGTTCCCTGCAGTTCTAACATTCTGAAGTTACTGAGGTTCCTGCCACATGTTCTGGAAAATATTACAGTATCAAGGGAGAATTCCCTAACCCTTTCTCCTTTCTACTAGGGAAGGGAAAAACTTGTGTCTCTATTGGAATAATTATATTTTAATGTGTGTTTTTTAAATAAAAGTAAACACAGCCTCTTTCTCCCTGATTAAAACATAATGATTGTAAATCAATTGCAAAATACTATCCCCACCCCCCAAAATATATTGCTAAAAGATTCCCAGGGTACTAAAAGAGTCAACTATTTAATAAAACATTCTTATTTCAACAATTGCCCACCAAAATTATTAAATTGCAATACTGACAGATGCCTAACTTATGAATAGGTTTAGCCCATATAATCTGACACTTTCCAAAATATTTGTTGCATGCTTGTGTATCTTTAAGGCCTTGTTCAAAATCTGCTATTGGAAGGAAATACAACAAATATTTAGAAAGGGTCATTCAGATATTTCACTACAAGCTTAAAAATTCCAAATATGCACAAATCTTATCAGGTGTTAGCCCAAGAAGAGGATGAGGAAGGCAATGAGGAGGAATGGAGGGAAACATGTGGATGTATATTGTAGAATTGTGGAGGCTTCATAACAATTCTGGAGTGGGTAGGGAGTGAATGAGAGAAAGGAAGAGACAAAGAGAGACAGAAAGAACTCGTTGTTCTAGATAACCTATATTAACCTGAGACCACAGCAATGAATGAAGCAAAGCAGTCAAATGATTCCTCTGAAAGATCTTTCTGGAGTTACTCTACTGTCTTTTCTCCATCCTATGGCATAGAGCAACAGCATGTGTGTTGGGGCAAAGGTTCAGCTTTGTGATCCTCTGAAGAGTCTGACCATCTGCCTACTTCTCTATTTGTTCTATAACCAATTAGAGCAATTAAACCCCTACAGCCCTATTTAGATACTTTAGAAACCAATGATCAAAGATAATGTGTCTTTTCCAGTGTATATTTCCACAAATCAAAATCCTCCCAAAGCTGCATTCCAGATTTCCATCTAAGAAGATAGATCATCTTTTTTGTGGAGCAACCCCACGTCGGTTACCCCACTCTCAGCATGGCAGACACATGATATGGAGTATCTTTTTGGCATAGGATCTACTACTAGCCAATAAACATTTTCAACAGAGGATTTTAACTTTTGGATTCATGCCTTTTATAGGCTCTTGGGCATGTCTTTAATTGGTTCTCTTTAAATAAGTGCAAAGTAAAGCAGACTAATTTAAATCTTAAACAAATTCCAATAATTATCTCTTAATAATAAGACTCTCCCTTTAAGTTCTCCATTATGGTGATACTTCTAATCTCCTCCTGTCAGACTCCTTGCTTTACCCGCCCCCCACTCTAATACGTCATTCATTCTCCTATGTAAACTTCCCTAGATCCTGTCTCCCATTCCTGGGATGTTTACAAAAACAGATAAAGGAAATGACTCCTCACTTTGTTCTTTTATCCATGTGGCATAGATGCTCTAAGAATGGAAGTCACAGATCCCCTGGGCAAAGAACAGAGGAAGGGAGAGAGAATGATTTATGATGGTCAAAGTGTGGGATGGTGCAGGAAGATAAGAGAATAAAGCAATCTCTTGTATGAACCTTGTGTTAAAGGATGATTAAAAATAAACAGCTAATCTTTCCTTCTGCTTGAGTGAAAGACTTGTGCTGACATGTCGGTGGAGAGAGAGGCCATTTCTTCTCATAAGCACTCTTGAAATTAAATCAGTCAAAACAAGTGTTTATCGAATACTTACTAACTACAAGATTATTAATAATTTCAGCTTCTTGAACTAGTTCAGCTGTATCTAATATTTAGCTAATTTTTATCTTTATTCTTTTTCCTCCTGGATCTTTTAATTTAGAATCTTGCTTAGCTCCTATTTCCCCATTAAATTCCAAATTAATAGAACATCAGACTAAACATTTGCTGTTAGTCATCAAAGCTTTTTCCCACCCATATGTAACTTGATTAGTTGGAGCACATACATATACCATGCTATACACTATGGTTTCTTGTACATCCTTTTTACCAGCACACTGACTTAATCTGTAAGCAAAAAAAATTGGCTTATAGGGACATGTGACTCATCGGACCAGTGGATTTTTCTCAAGAATACCCACACCGTCACAACTTTAAAACTGTAAACTTCTTAATGGTGAGACTGGATTCTTCAATTTAACCTCCATCTTCACAAACATAGGAATATAAATGAACCAGAAACTCAACAGGTACATTGTATACTAAAAAGACTATCCCTCCCTCTTTTAGATGTTCTTCCTCAGAAGCTGAGTTATTTTCTCCTTTTTTTTCCTGCTGGTACGTAAAAGTGATTTTAATTCAGCTCTATGGCTGGTATTGTTTGAGATTTGTCCACTAAAAATAGCCCAGCTTCATAAAAAATAAATAAATAAACCCATCTGTGAGTGTGTGTATTATATGTAATATGTCATATATGACATAAAATATACATATATGATAAGCATGCAAACAATCAAGAATAAATAAATAATAATGTTATGATGGACTTAATGAAGATAGATTTTAATGGCAGGCAGCAGAACTGCAGGACAGGGAAAGGAAAGTGATGGTCAAAGAACCCAAACAGAGTGTGGTCATTTCCTCTCTCCGAGTCTAATGCGAGCAGAACCATGGTGATAATTAAATGAGATATTACATATAAAGTGTTTGCTTGTCTTCCTAGCGCAGAGTCAGTGCACATTAAAAGCAGTTACTACTACTGTTGGGCTCTGGGTGTTGACTATATGCTTGAGATTATGGGAAGTCCCAGGAATGTAACAGGAACACAGCTGAACAGGAAACAGTACTCACGGAACTCATGATTTATAAAACACAGTAACAAAAAACAAGCAAATACAGTAAGACTTACGTTAACATCAAGAGGTTCTTGGAAATTGTGACTTTCAGCTAACCAACATATAAATGAAACCATGTCCAAATCTTCGAGTCTTTGATCTTCAAAGAATGTCATTTCATTGGGTTCTCATCGTTGGTCATTCCTCATCTATGTTACCACAAAACAATGTTGAATGAAATTTTGCTATTCCAGGACCTGCTGTATGTCACTGCAGTAATTTCTAGCTCTAAGGGGTCACATGATAGAAACAAACAGAATGTTAAAAGCAAACAATTAATGTGCAGGTGCTTCTTTCCATAGGATGGCAAACGAAGGCCTGAGGACTGGACATTTACACTGACCACAACTGGGAAGATGTCCTCTTTATGACCTCTTGTGTTCCTTCTCCAAGGTAAAGAAAACAATGTCTTCCTTTCCCCTTTAATTATGTCATCAAATTTACTTATGAGCTCTAATCCCTTAGTTATAATTCTATGTAAGCCAAACTCAGTTCTCAATTATACTTCTATTTTTTAAACTAGTGATTAAGTCTTATGGTTTTTGGCCTCAGACAGAACTGGGTTAAAATTCATTTATGAGCTGTGTGCCTCTGGCCATTTTCTTCTGTAAAAAATGGGAAAAATAAAATCATAAAGATGTCGTGGAGATAAATGAAATAATTTATGTAATGCCATTATCGTGGTTACTGACACAGAGTAAGTGCTCAATAAATACAGTGTATTTATAATAAGAATTAGAACTTTCTATTACTCAGAACATTTTTGTATGTTTATTATTGAACAACCATGGTCCTATCACACTATACATTATACTTTATTATACTTAATTCACCTTCAACAATCCAAACTCCTCCCTTAAAAATAAAAGAAAACTCAAATCTCATATAAGCAAATAATCCTCAAGTTGCTTACTTATTAATTTAATTTGTAGACCCCCTCAAGGAGTTATGTAGGATCCATCTGCTTGTTTCTTGTGTGGATGTCAATCTCCCCAGTGTTACCAAGTAGCTGCTGCTTGCTGAAACAATCCATGCCATTGTTCACATAAATACTCAAGTTTTCACAAGCAAAACTTGTTCAAAGCAAGGGAAAATGATTATTTTCTGCCAACATCTTTCAAGGAAGGACAACTAAGCTTCCTCCAGTTTTGTTCAAATGACAACTTACTGCTACTTATACATTTTATCTTTAAAAACAGGAATAAGTATGCATAAAAAAGTGAAATCATCACTGTGGGTTTTTGGATTCAAAGCCATATCCTCTCTTCCCATATTTCATGGCAGTGTGCCTTCACTCCCCTTTCACTGTGCTTATAGATTCACCCTCAAACAATTCCAGAATCTTCTACTTGACCAAAACAAATGAATTTTTATATGAAATTGAAAATATTATGTAGTGCCATTTAATAATGAGAATCTTGCTTTGCCACTATCAGCTTACCAAGCCCATGGACATACTTATAAGGAGAGGGTGCAAGTACCATGCCAACAAGAGTTATTTAGCTCAATGAAGTTATTAAGGCTTTTTGATATCTATTTCCCTGTTCAATCTTCCCAGTTTTATGGAGTATGGCAGTCCCAATTCACAGATGGAAAAAAAAAATTTCTAGGGAGTTTAGAGAATTTTCTAAAGATGGGGCCTCACTGGTGGCACAAGGGGATAAGTCTCAGACTATGAAGCTATCCACAGCCACTGCAGCATGTGTTTGATCCCCGGCCAGGGAGGTGACCCACATGATGTGGCAGACTTCTCCGGTCTCGCCCACTACTCCCCTCAGCAGTGTATTTCAATCTGCCTATTCTGTTTCCCACTCTGTCTCCGGTGAATCCTCTCACCCCTGTACCTCTGGCCTACACCCCAGTTCTTATATGCATAAATAAATAAATCTTTTAAAAAAGAATTTCCAAAAGCCACTATCAATAATATTTATTTGTAAGTCATTCATTAACATGCCATCTGAAAGAGTTTAGACTGGAAATGTCTCATTTTGATAAAATCAGAAGCAGTGATTTCCAAGCATTATTCAGTTAGGACATGCACTCACAAAGCAAAAAAAGCTTACAGCACACACACACCAGTGTAGTCCTCAGAGCCATTGATGTTGTCTGGTTTGAACATTCCATTGGATTAGAGCATGCATGGCGATAAAGAAGCCTAGATCACAGGTGTGACCCCCTCCCAAGTGAGAAACATTCTCCAAGTACAGAGTTTGCTTCCTTTTAGAATGTCCCACCCCTTGATTAGATTAGACAATGTGAACAACTCAAAGCAAAGTCATCACCACTTCTGGAAGTCTCCAAGCACATGCCCTTTTGCCTCTTGGCAGTAAGAAGGGACAAAAAGTTTCAAATATGCCAGTAGAGAATGTAAACCTTTCTTCAGAGAAGTCTTGCCCTAAAAATAGAAATTTGCAGTTCTTCCTCGTTGCTATGAAGGGTGTGCATTTTTAAAATACTATAGAGAGCAAACCACATCCTGCCATCTTGCTTTTATAAATCAAGTTTTACTGGAGCACAGCCATACTCATTGATTTAGCATTTGACTATGACTTTCATGCTCTAATGGCAGAGGCTGGATGACCCACAAAGCCTGGGATATTTACTCTGGCCTTTTACAGAAAATGTTTGGTGACCCTGCTCCATAATGTGGTCCCTAAATATGAAGCTGAAAACGTCCTGGCTTAAAAGATAGGCTCTACAGTCAGTATTCTGTCTAAAGCCAGGTTCTGCTATCAAGTGACGGAAACCTTGAACTTAGTGTTCATCTTCTCTAGATCTCAGTGTCCTCATTTGTAAAACAGGAAGATTGATAGCATCTACCTCAGAGAAGTGTGGAAAAGATTAATTGAGATAATACATCTAAAGGGTTTGGAATATTGCTGGCATAAAACACCATTATTAGCATCACATTGGCAACAGCTGTATAAATTGAATTCTAACAGAAAAGCTTCAGCTGAGTTTCAAATGGTGCTTAAACATGCTTGTAAGAATTTCTAAGATTCATTACTCTGTTATACAAAGGGGATTCTCGGCTTATTTTTAGTGACAAGCAATAGGCTGACATAAATGACAGCTTAAGAACACAACCATTTTATATCCCTCCCTCACTCTATCCCAAAACCATTGCTTTTGATTTCAATAGCTTATGTCTACATATGTCATACATTAGTCTCTACTCAGACATTCAGACTTCAAATTATTTGATCTTCAAGCTTGTCATTCTTCATATTTTTCTTCCTCATCTCTTCGCCCTTGTTATTTTTTTTCCTCCCAGCACTTATTCCTTAATACTGATTTTATAGCACCCACAAATTCTCCAGGTTATGCTGGAGAAGAGGAGAGTTATGATTCCAATCAAGTCAATGAAACTCAAGTAATGTACAAAAGATGCTAGTGATATTATTTAAAATGCAAGTGCAGCCTTCAAGAATCTTATTTCATAGGTTGAGATTGTTCTAGAAAACTGCTTTAGTAAGAAACAATACAGCTGATTTTGACAGAGAGTCATACTTTGAAAAGCCTTGCCCTACTCCTCCTCTTTCCCCTACTTTATCAAGTAGATGTCTGAAAAACTGACTTACATGTATTGGGGATTAGAGATGGTAGGAATGGGGTTAATATGTTTATGGCCTACATTGTTCCCAACTGGATAGTATGAATGGACTTAATGAAAAGAAAACAGAATTTTATGTCTGCATACAGGAACAGCATAGAATTTCTGAGATGCACAATGGTGCACACCATGTACCAAAGGATAAAATTAAGCTCATAAGACTTTTCAGCTGCATTTGATACTTTGAAACATAAGGGTCTTAATAGGTGAATTTAAATGACCTATCTCATTGAATTACCTGCTTTAGTAATTACAGAATTTTTTTTTCCTGATGTGGCCATTTGCAAGTCCAAGTTGGGGAAAACTATCTAAGTAAAGGCTGTTTTTTTTTAAATCATTCTGTTCACCAGCCCCCATCTCAGCAATGGAATGGATTGTTAGTAATATGCTGAGGGCATGCAGCTCTGCCAAGATTTACTTCCTGTTTCAACTTGGGCTGCTTTAGTATTATTTTCCAATGTTCTGAAATCGCATGTCAGAATTTATTTGAAAACATAATAATTTGAAAATGGATATCTTGCTAATTGGAGCATCTGTCTCTAGCTATAGCTCTTTTCTTCTCTTTGTAACATTCTGATTTATAATGATCATCTCACCTTTGCAGCTATTGCCGTATTTAGGAATAATGCTCAATCCTGTTCTGTCTTTGGAACAACATAAAGTCATCATGGGTTATGCTATTATTCTACCTCCTAAGAATTATCTGTGTGCTTCACTCCCTATCGGTTTGGTTTGTTGCCAAAGTAGTGATTTATGTTTGCTTGCTTCTAGACTATATTATTGCAATGCTTTCATATACAGACTGATTAGACTCTGCACACAAAGAATACAATTCGCTTAATCAAATGTGTTACACATAAATTTCCTGCTTCCTTAGGTTTCCTCATTCGTGGCTTCCTTTCCTGAAGTGAGCTATGGAGTTTATTCCACCAAAGTGAAAACCCTGACAATTTCCACTGATAACTTAGAAGCTTACAAATCCTCTATGTCTAAAATTTAAATTATTCCAACCATTGGGTATAGCAAAAGATTTGCTGATAGTTAGATAATTGGACATTTTATCCAAATAACTGTACAAACCAGAACTGATTTTGTGTCTGCTCATAGTTTTATTCAGCTGTCATTTAGGTTTCAACATAATATATAGAGACAACCTTATCCTTATGGAAGAGGGTTCTCACTTGATTTAACATTTCCTCCCAGGCAGCAAGCCCTTTTTCAGCATCCCTAATCAATAATCATTTGGTATCCCCTTGATCACCTCCCAGCGATAAGGGGTTCAGTGCTTTAAACACAACTGGATACCACTATTGAATATTTCCAGTTACTGATTCCTTCCTCTTCCATAGGACCCACCCTACATCCTGGTTTTCTTTTCTTTTCCTTTTTGAAGAATATTTGCTGTGGACTGGATGTTTGTGTCCCCCAAAATTCACATGTTGAAACTCTAATCTCTAGCGTGATGGTGTTTGGAAGTGAGGCTTTTGGGAAATAAAGAATTCATGAAGGGCCTCCCCGGTGGCGCAGGGGTTGAGCGCTGGGTTGCGAAGCTGCCCGCAGCCTCTGCAGCACCAGTTCAATCCCCGGCTGCTCCCCGGCCACCGGAGGAGGGTGCTGCATGGCGCGCAGACCTCTCCTGCCGCGACTGCTGCTCCCCTCAGCAGTGTACTTCAGTCCTCCTGCCTGTTCTGCTCCCTGCTCTAGCTCTGGTGAATTCTCTCACCCTCCCGCGCTTCAGACTGTACCCAGTGCTTGTATAAATAAATAAATAAATCTCTAAAAAATAAATAAATCTTAAAAAAAAAAAAAAGAGTTCATGAAGGTAGAGCCCTCTTGAGGGAATTAGTACCCACATAAGGAGGGACAGGTAAGACCTTGCTTCATTTTTCTTCTCACCAAATGAGAATACAAGATATTCTCTTGCTTCTTCTGTAAGCCAGGAAGAGATTTATCACTAAGAATTCCACAACACTGCCACTCTGATGACTGATTTCCAGCTTCCAGAATTGTGAGAAATGTGTGTTTTTTAAGTCACCCAGTCTATTGTGTTTTGTGATAGTAGCCCAAACTGACTAAGACAGTACTCATGAAGAATTCCACATGGCAATCACTCAAAAAAAAAAAAAAGAAAAAGAAAAAGAAAAACACCTTAAGTCCTCTCTCAAGACTAAATGAGCTCAATTTAGTTATCTTGCACATCCAGATTATTCAAATATTTCACTCTTCTGTTCAAGTTTTTAGCAATAACTCCTTTATGTCAGCTTCTCTGCATGCCACTAAGCCCATGGGATCCTGCTAATATTACCCAATCATTTCCTAAGTTATAACAAACATGCATAGAATGAACCAATTACTCAAAAACTCTAGATTAGAAGAAATATACAGAAGAAATCAAATGTAGAAAAAAAGACCAAACAAAACAATATGCACAATTCTATGGGAGAGGAAAATTAAATTAAATAGATAAGCAGATGACAGATAAATGATAAATTAGACAAGAAGAAAGGGCATAATATGATTTACTGATGTTTGAATGAATAAGATCCAAACAATAATAGCAATTATTCTAGGATGATACTTTTTGTTGCTTCTGCTTATTTCAAACTTTTATTTTTTTTCTTACAATGAGCCTGCATTGTTTATGTAATTCTTTTTAAGACAGTCACAAGAAAATCTTAAATACACTTAAGGCAATTTTTCAATTAATTATCATAATATAGATAGTTTCCAAATATCTAAATTCTGAGTATTTAAAAACTTGGAAATGATAATTTAAAGTCTTTTAATATAAAGCAATTGTAGTTTTATAATTGAGGCAGGATCATGAGCAATTACACATGACCCTAAATTAAAGGCAAAGATTTTGAACAAAGAATTCATTGGAAACAGTCAAGCAAAAGTATTGCCTCTGGGTACATTGTTTTAAATCCATTTCTTTGGGAACCTTAATATGGAAGACGCACAAACAATGATGTTAGCCTACGGTAACATACAACAGAAAATGTATTATTAAACTTGGAATACTTATAAGTATCCTTAGACAAAAATGCCCAAAGTAGCTGCCTGAATTGGACATCTGGAAAATGAAGGCATTATGTGTTGACCTAGGATAATTTGCTATGATGCGGGTGATTTTCTATTCATTTTCTTCAGTACTTTTCAAAAGACTATTGTATTTAAAAACCAAATTGCTGGCACCATGCAATTTGGGGGAAAAATACATCAAGTACACAAATTATAGGAGAAAAATGCTGCCTGTAGTTTCCAACCAGGGTTTAGATCCACATAAAATGTCATGTCAAAATCCTGCAGGGTCATCCTCTATACATTAAGTGAATGAATTTATTACCTTACTATCCAGACCATCCCAGCATTACAGAGCTAGAGCTGCCTGTGTAATGGAAGCTTATGCAAACATTGATTTCTTGTGGTTAACTTCCAAACGTCTTCAGATTATTCTTGGGCACTCTCGCAGCTTATCTCTTCACCCAGCAGCAGACAAGTGAGTTAATATACAGTGCATGTGTGTTCATTTCTGTTGACACAATGCTCAGGCTATCAGTCGCTATTAATTCCAAAAGAGTAAGGCTAGGGCAGAGGGCAGGCAAAGTGGAATCCCAATGAAATAGTAAAAAGAATATGTGCTGTCGGATCTCTTTTTGTTGAACAGTTCAGTTGGGCACCACTGATCTTTTAAAGTCTGTGTTTGCACTACCTTCAATTACTCGCTGAAAGCAACACAGATTGGCTCGTACATGTCATTGTTTGTATAGCACAGAAACATGAATTAAATCTGTCAGTCTTTTGATCTGTATGCCAAGTCAACAGTGTAGTCATTGTAAGTACTTATCAAAAACAAAACAAAACAAAACAAAAACACCCCTCTGTATTCTGCTATGAAGAAGAGGGGGAGCAATTTTTGCCCTTTTACCTATTTTTATCACTCTTCCTATAATTTTCCTTTTAAAAGTGACATTTATTTATCAGTAGGAAAAAAAAAAACTCTTGTTCAATGCAGTTCTTAATTATAGATTTTGAGGTCCAGGAAGTCTTGCCTTACCTCTTTCCATTCAATGCATAACCCCACAAATAGTGGAGTGCTAAAGATTAATACTGACACAAGGAAAATATTATTTTGTGTTGGTCTTGTCATAATGGTATGCAATTCCTTCCCTTAGAACTTTTTATAAAATTGCATATACAGGAAACTGATGGAACATACACCAATCTTTTAGGAAGAAAATGGAGGGGATACTGAGTTCCATTCAAGCTGAAGTTGAATGTTAAAAAGAAATCATCTACTGGAAAAAATTAAGTTGGCATTTTCCACTTTGCTTAGTAGTCAAAATAAACATCCTTACCATGTAAAATGTTTCAAGAAGGAGGGAGAGTCTTTCCAAATCATGTCTTTGAATTCACAAAATTTCAAGTCCAAGATCAGGAGTTCCCCTAACTTTTTATCTTGTGTAATGTTTAATACTGATAGAAAGGGAGGGAGGGGAGAACAAAAAATTAACATCATAATAGCCAGGGATAATTAAGAGATGGAGAGCATTGATTAGTGACCAACCTGAATGTCACTTTATTAACTGTTCCATGGGCACCTAATAAATAGAATATTGATCCTAACCAGCCATTCGTCAGGGGCAGGTATAAGTACAAAAAGCAAGGGAGGGCAAAGAGTACCAATAGTCATTTATATGATCAAACTTTGAATAACAGCATAGACTTTTCATAATGGAGATGTATTCTGAATTCATCACTAATCCTTATTTCCACAAAACAACTTGGAGGTAAAGCTACCAATTTCCAGTTTGGAGAGTTAAGTCATTTATCTCTGGAACTTTGGGGTAAACATCTTCAATAAAAATTATATTTATTTTATTGAGGAAATTGCAAGAACTTTGCCACCTGACCAATAATTGATATCCAAACCAATGGTGTGCTAAAAACTTCCTGAGACCGTAATTGGAAGTCACTACAAGAACTTACCTCTATTTGACTGAGACAAGAACAAAGATGCTACTGAATGTGTTGTCTTGGGTCTTTTTGTCTGGCTGACCTTACTGTAGTTGAAAAATCTGTGACAGCTGGAGATGTGTGCTGCACAAAGATCGCTCTCAGTGTTCTGTAGAACACACACACTTCAGCTCACTTTGCTTTGTTTCCAGAGGCATTTTATTCTCAAGTTTCAAAGCTGAGAGGAAGAAAAAGTGCCAATTGGAAGTCAAAAACAAAACAATGAAGAGATATACTTTAATAGAATCATCTGCATGGCTTTGTTAGCAATCTGTGATACAGAATTTCATTTCTCCATCACTCAAATGAATCACATAAAGACATACTCCCTAAAAAACAAATTGTCACAGAAGAGTGAATAATTTTGACCCCCTATTCTAGTAAATAAAGTGTGTAAGTAGCAATGGAAGAAGTGCCTGTTTTGTTTGGATGGGTTTTAGTGCCAGCTTCCAAAGTTTGTTATCTATGTAAACCAAATATTTCATCCTGCTAAAGTGGGGTAGAAATCTCATGACATCATGCTTTTAAACAGTCTTTTGAGTACTTTCTGCTTTCGAAACATACCAGTGAGATTATGTGAATGTATCTTCTCTCATCTCTATCACACACACTCTCATACACATACTCTCTAGCTCTCACTTGTTCACTTGTGTGTGCGCGTGTGTGTGTGTGCGTGTGTTGTTTCCGCTTACAAATTCTGGCCAGAACTCAAAGCAACATGAATCTGAGAAACAGTCTTTTTTGTTTAGATCAGTCAGCAAGTCTTCCTCATGTACTTATATGCTTAATGTCATGTCTGAATTCCCTCATTTAAGGTCATGAAGTATTACATGTATTCAATTTGACAGACATTGGGGGAATGTAAAACTACAGGGTTAATAATGTATGGACAGTTTTTTAGTGAATTAATACCAATGGGTTGAAGATACACTAAAAAATATACCAGTCCACAAAAATTCAGGGAATGTGGGCTTAAAAATGAAGATGATGCTATTTCCCATGCCTTGATGGACGGCCCAAAACACAGCAAACTACTACATATAAATAATGCAAAAAATCTGGCCTTTAAGACAGCAGCTGGCATGTTTGTGGTACTGTTCTCTAAGTATTACAGTAGTTGATTTAGTAGAAGCTAAGATTCTGGAGAATTTTGCTGTAACACCCATACACAAAAGGTTAGATGGATTGAGGCCCTATGGCTTAATAGTTATTTATCTGTAATCTAGACATGGACGGACCTGAGTCGAAGTCCCTATTGTGACACTTACTGGCCACTTACTGGCCTTGGGCAAGTTACTTTACTCTTTGAGCTTGTGTACTTAACCATTAGAAGTGGAAAATCAAAGAGCTTTAAAAGTGTGTACAGGAGAGCTTTTGAGTTTGCTGGCAGGATTAAGAGAGTGATTTCCTATGTAATGTACTGACAGGTAATATGCACCCAATGGAAGACATTGACTATTTATTGAATTAAAGTTCCTATCAGTAGTCATTCAACCACTGAGGAATGTGGTTTATTGGTTTATTCCAGAGTGAAACTTCCAGTGGTTCTGAGAAAAGTGAACTCAGGGGGAGGTAGGAAGGTTAAGGAGGGGGAAAGTGGGAAAATGAGGGTGGGGAGAAAGCTCTTGTGATTAACTAATGTGATGTTAACTCTGAACCTTTCCACCAAGGGGAGAAAATTAAGTTTCAGTCTTTGAATGCTAAAATGTGAAAGGAAACTCTAGAAGTCTGCTGAACATTTTCTCATTCCAGATATACTGGGGAATTCTAGGTGTTTTGGAAACACAAGCAGTAATGAGGTAACTACTGTGGGGTAAAGTCCTAATTCCATAAAGATGATGTGGAGTGTAGAAAGGTAGGATGGTGAAGTAAACAAGGGGCAATTTGAAGAGCAGTATTGTTGAGGAATTCTAGGCCCTACACTCAAATGTCCAACTTTAATTCAAATATCCTTCTGAGTGCCACAGCCTTGGTGACACTTTGCAACGGCATACCTGCTCACACTTGCATGGACACACACACACAAGCACAACTGCTTTTGTGATTTCAAAGATGGTTTCATCTTAAAACTTTGAATTGCATAATATACAGTTTAAAGCTTAAAACTAAGAGTTTGACCCCAAACTCGCACTTAGTACACAAATTCTTTAATATCAGTAGTTAGCCCAGAAATGTCTAATGACATACTACTTAACAGTTCATCAAATGGCTTCTCAGAAAAAAAAGAATTATAACTAAATATCAGGAAATGTTAAGCCAATAAATAGCACCTAGTTGCTCAAGCCAAAAAAACAATTTCTGTAATCCCTTTCCACATCCAAACTGTTAACAGTCCTGTTTTATCTGCTTCAAAATAAATCCCAATGTCTCTAATTTCTGCCATCCTAGTCCAAGCACTACTGTTTTTTGCCTGGGCTCCATGTTGTTTCTCTTATCCCTTTAAAATCCATAATTTACACAGGAGTTAAAGAAATTGTTTAAGTGTAAATTAGAACACATCATACCCGGCTTAATCTCGGCAGTGTTTACCCCACAGGGTACATGAATTGCCTATTGCTGAGCTTCCCAAACTCACATTTTAATCAAATCCCCCAACCTCTGTTTCCTTAAACAGAGCCTTGCACCTATTCTGCCTACAGCATGTGCCTCCACAATTTTCAATGACTGCCTCCTTGATATTATTTAGATCTCATTTGAAAAGATACTTCCTCACAGGATTCTTTGCTGATCACTCAGGGAAAAAGCCATCCTCACAGTCATTATTACATTGCACTTTTACTGACTTCATAGTTCTTACTACTGCTTCATAATATCTGTTTTGTTTCTGTTTGCTAATTCTCTCAGCTCCCCAATCTAAAATATAAAGTCTGTGAGGGCAGAAATTCTTTCATTAACCAATGATTCTTTCTCACCTAGAACACAGTAACAGATATACTTTTACTGAATGACGATGTATCTAGTGTTGACTGTGGATAAGTACAAAGGAAGTTCTTTGTATGGATTATCATTCAACATTTTTGAGATAGGCACAACTAGTATCCCTATTTTCACAGAAGCAATATGAGTATTGAGTAGGTTAAGTAACTTGTCCAATCATATAACAAGTAGATAATGGCACCTAAATTTTAAAAATATACTCCATTGACTGTCCATTTAAGTGTGGGTTTATTCCTGAGCTCTCAATTCTACTCCAGCGGTCTGTGTATCTCCTTTGTTCCAGTACCACACTGTTTTGATTTTTATAGTTTTGGAGCCAAGAGTATACATTGGAGAAAAAAAAAAATCTCTTCAATGAATGGTGTTGGGAAAACTGTACAGACACATGCAAAAGACTAAAACTAGACCACTCTCTCAGCTATTACTCAAAAATTAACTCACAGTAATGAAGAGTTGTGTGGAGATTTCTCAACCTACTAAAGATGGATCTTCCATATGATCCAGCAATTTCACTCCTAGGTATTTACCCAAAGAACACAGAATCATTAATTCAAAAGGGCACCTGCACCCCTATGTTTATGGCAGCATTATTTATAATAGCAAAGCTATGGAAACAACCCAAATGCCCAAAAATAGATGACTGGATTAAGAAGATGTGGCACATATACACCATGGAATATTACTCAGCAATCCAAAAAGATAAACTCATGCAATTTACAGCAACATGGATGGAGCTGGAAGGGATCATGCTCAGTGAAATAAGCCAGAAAGAAAAAGAAAAATACCAGATGGTCTCGCTCATAGCAGGAGTTTAGAAAACCTAAATAAGGGACCAGGAAAAAGAGTAACTATAAGAAAGAAAAAATCAAAATCAACAAACAACTATGAACCAAAGACACACTACGGGGAGGGGGAGCGGGCGGGGAAAGGAGGAATTAGGATCAAAATAAGGGGGGTGCAATTGTATGGGGAATATAAAAATTAAAAAAAATTTAAAAAATAACTCAAAGTGGATAAAAGACTTGGATGTAATAACTCACAAAAAGCATAGAAGGAAACAGCCAAAACACTTCACAAATTGTCTTTGCTGTCTTTGTGTCTGCATCTCCAACAACAGGATGAAAAAAAGCCATTTGTAGAAGTTACCATTTACTGATACTTTATTCCATGAACAGTGACATTCAGAAGATGAAGTCAAACTTCTATATTCCCAATTTTTATCATGAAAGCATGAATATAGATAAACAACAATAAATACTGATAAATAGCCACAATTTATTAAAGTAAAACATATTCCAAACACTAACAAACTAGGTTCTAATTCTGGTTTTATCTTTTGGTAGTTTTGTGACCTTAGATTAGTTTTTCACACACCAAGTCAGTTTCTTGATCTACTTATAGAAATAGAGATAATTATACCCACATTGCAGAGACAGTAAAAAGAATATGAGAGATCATGTAATTAACACAAAGCACAGGGGTCTACATCTAATAGGATATAGATACCCTCAGCACTCATTACTATTTCTATTCCAGAAGCTGGGTCATAGTACCTTAAATTCTTAATATGTTGTCTTTTCAAAATATCACATTTGCCAAAAGAGACACAGTCATCTCCATGACATAGTAGAGAAAGAAATTGCAACTCAGATTTTTCAGATTAAGAAACCAAAACAAAGAACAAAGTATCTACACAGGCTGCAAACAGAACTGTTGGGAAAATGAAGAACTCAGATTTTAAAAAGAATCTCAAAGTAATTCAATATATCACTCATTGTTGCTATATTTTTCTAAGTTTATAGGAGGAAACTGCCTTCATTGCCTTTGGTGAAAAATGAATCTAAGGCCTGAGTGTGTTTAATGACCTACATGGATTGTTAATGATAAATAATAACAGAAGGAGGACTAAAACTTTAGCCTATGAATTTACCATTTTCTTATTCCTGAATTTGCTATCCCACAAACTTGAAAACTGGAGTGTTACAAAAACATATTACTCATCAGAATATTCAAGAAAAATGAAGAGACTAAAAAGACAGAAAGGAAATGGAAAGAACTCTAAGGAAATAAGATGAAATGAAGATAAAAACTAAAAATGGTAGCAGTTGTTAATATGACCCATATGTTCTTCTAGAGCTCAAAATTATTCAAATAGGTGGAAATATACAGCTGCTAGACAGACAATGTGTCATAAATATCCATTAAAAATATACGATCAATTTGTTATTAAGAAATGTGTCTTTGGGATCATGCAGACTATTCTAATAATGACTCAGAAGTTTCAAATTCCTTGGCCCATGGTTGCATAAAATGAGTTATTGGCTTGAACCATAACATAGAAGACAGGATTGTAAGGCAGAAAAACAACAACAACAACAATAACAGCAACAACAACTTTATTTCCCTTTAGCAAGCTCTATGCAAAAAGCAAACAAACAAACAAACCAATGCTATGCTGTGGTGCTGTGATAGTTGGTGAAGAAGCACTTTCTGAAATAAGAGTATCTGTTTTGTGTACAGAACAATTTTTAATATCTTAATGTTTAACAGCAGTAGTTTCCATCAGTGCTTAAAAATTAATGGATCATGATGTTCCAGAATTCCTGTGCCCCTTTTCTGAAGACACAGAGTAGGAAGAAAGCACTTGCTGATATTGTCACAAGCTATATAAATCACACCTCTTGAATACTTTTGACACATACTTAATTCTACTTCCTAAATGCTAACCTACTTTCTTGTCTTTATGATACAGCAGAGAAAGCTATACCTTCATCTTTTGGATGGAGATACAGAATTTCATTTTTTAAGACAGAGAGATACTTTCTGAGTATTTTTAAGTAGGTCTTATTCCCAAGAGGACTTAATGAATAACCTCATGCTCACATGTCAAGAACAATCTAAGAACAGTCCTGCCTAGAGGCAGAATGACAAATCTTACTGGGAGGTGTTTAAATTATGCTGGAATTCAGAACTGCAATGGTGCACTATAATATTTTGCTTCAGTTTATTCATAGCCCCAAATAATAAAAAAGCAAAACAACACCCCATGTTACTATATACACTTGGGGGTGCATGGAGTGTACATGCGTATGTTGTTAAGATTAGAAAGAAGGTATCTTCACTCTTTAATAAAGTGACCCTCTCAGCACTTGAGCTCCAGAGTTCAATTTTAACAAGCAATGTAAGAGAGAAAACATAGCTGGGAAAACAAAGCTGAGGAATCAGCAAAAGTTATCACCAGTGTATTTTTATGGGGACATAACTACCCTTCTCCCCCAATGTGTGACTTTTATTCCTTTTATGCTCAATTTCCTCATCTGAACCACTCCACCTCACCAGCACACACATAGACTATATTGCACCCAGAAGTTATATCCCAGAACTTCCTCAATCCCTTGTCAAAGTATTCAAGTAGACTTTTTCCCTTTCAAAACATGGTGACTGTGATTGTAAATGTGCCTATTGTATTTTTTACTAAATGAAGCTAATCACATTGGGCTCATGGGATATCATGATGAGTACAGTAAATGAACCTGTGGAAACTTCACAGCTGAAAGGTAACATCTCTGTAGTTGTGGGACACTGCAGAGTTGTTCACAGTTGCATTCTGGCACAGAGCAGGTGTTATAACTGTTCTCCCTATTTCAGTGTCTGACCCCCTCTTGTTACAGGGCAGGGAGAGGGGCACCCCAAACCCCACAAACCTGCCTACTCTAAATGGGTTCTGTCATCCACCACATCAACACAAAACATATGAGACTTTAATGGGAAGGAACTTTAATACAATTAGTAAACAATACAGGAAAGGCAAAGAATCTAGTTTCTAAATCAAGCACCCAAAGTTACCTGTCCCCTCATGGGTAAAAGCCCACCCAAGCAGGATTGGCCCAGAGCAAGGACTCAAAGCCTGCCACAAGTCCAAAGCATCTTCCAGTGGGGACACACAGAAAAGGATCAGAAACAACCAGACAAGTCTGGAAGGAAAAGAGCAAAATCAAAATCAAGACAAAAACTGCCATTGTCACCTCCCCACAAGTCTCTCACCCACATCTGTGTCAACCAGTCCACGACCAAAAGGCAAGCTCAGTTTCTTCACATGTCTCTCTGCTCCATATGCCTCCTCCAGGTCTCCTTCTGGCTCTCCATCCTGCTCCCTTCCTTCCTCAGTCTCCTCTGTAGCTTCTTCTCTCCCTACTCAACTCCACCCTCCTTTTGGGTGGGGCAGGGAACCTGGAACCTCCCCCTTTCCTGGGTACCACCCTGTTACACTCTCATTTCTGCCCATTTTTTCCCATCACAACCCTCAGGGTTTGGTCCCTTGAAAAAATCCTTCAGTAAACCTTTCCTAATCTCCCTCCTTCTTTCCCTTCTTCTGTTTCCTTACTAAGTTCTAAGTCATTTTCTTGAATTTTATTTTATTTTTTTTTTGTATCTTCTCTCCACTACCAGTTTGAAAACCCCTTGAAGGCAAGAACTGAATCTCTCTATTCCCAAGTGTTTCTTGAACTAAAGACACTTACCTTTTACTCACACCCTGTGAAATTCACAACAAAGGGAACTGAAGGAAAGGAAGAGAACTTCCAAGTATCAAGGTTAAACCCTGTTACTATCTTGAGCCTTTGCTAATCTCTGGCTTCTTCTCCTCCCCCTTTTGCCTTGGCTGCCTCTGGCTATTTACTCTTCTTGCCTGTCTTTTTTAGCTCATTGTTGGAGTACAAGCATTAAATGCCTCATTAGCACCTTTTTTCTAGAGACTTGGAAGAGTAGATGCCCTTAAGTGGTTCTTAAGACTACAGGCACCGCCAGGACTGTGGCAATGGGGCAAGAATGCACTCCCACCCTCCTGGCTCTCAAGTATGTACAAAAGCAAAAGATGTTGCAACTTGATTTCTATCCCAACAGTATCAACAGTTTTTAGTTGGGACTTTATCTAGTTTCAAATTGTACAATTTGACTTTTTTTTTTTTAATGTTCTTTTCTTTTTAAGATGTATTTATTTATTTTATACAAGAACAGGGGTACAGGCCAGATGCGCAGGAGGATGAGAGGATTCACCAGAGCCAGAGCGGGGAACAGAGCAGACAGACTGACTAAATACACTGCTGAGGGGAGCAGCGGATGGCAGGAGAGGTCTGCGCGCCATGTGGGACCCTCGCCTGGGGGCCGGGGATCGAACCTGCGCTGCAGAGGCTGCGGGCAGCTTCACAACCCAGCGCTCAACCGCTGCACCACTGGGGGAGGCCCCTTGACTGTGTTTTTTTTTTTTTTTTTTTTTTTTTTTTTAAGGAGCCTGGCTCTGTTCTTTATGCACAGTTTATAAGAAAATGAGGTCTTAAACACACCATCAATTATCTTTACAGCTTTGTAGTTGCTCAAAATAAAATTAGGTAGTCATGCAAAGATAAAAGGAATTTTAAGATAAAAAAATCATTGCTGTTATTTGTCTTCTAAATAATAACAATAGATGAGCCATAGTCTCTTTTATCTGAAGTTTTGGCTGTCTCCCTTTACTCCATGACACAGAGCCCAAGACCTACATTATTGCATTAAGTTTGCAAAGCTATCAAGATGCCCTTGAATAAGATTCATCATCTTGTCCTAAATTCTCTACACGCTCCACTAAAAGCCTAGTGGCAGACTGAAGGGATTGTCAGAAAGCATAAAAGGCAAAATAAAAATTTTATGCTCTTTTAGGCATGTGAAGATTTGCCCTCTAGCAATTTCTGATATTAACTCATTAATCCTCACAACCTATCTAGAGGCTAGATCTCAGGAAGGAGCAGCCCCTGTCATCTCAGTCCCCTCAAAAACTTGTTCCCAACAGGCACTGGCTTTTCTCCAGTGCTTGTTCTGAGCATCTCCTCAGAGTCTAGGAGTGTCTGTCTCTACAACTCTCTCTTTCTACGGCCACTGCAACCAGCAGCTGCATAGGACTTGGTGATTGGTTTGATGTGCTGCAGTTGCCATCTTGAATTTTTCCTCAAATGAATAATGACAAAGGATCTTCATCTTCCCTTTGCACTGGATTCCACCTAGCCAGTCCTGCCCTGAGTTCACACATGTTAGAAGGAAAGACATTACTAATATAATATCAGGTCCAGGACATATTACCTCAATCTCCAGAGATGCCAAAGAAATAAGAGTAACGTTCACATGTTCTGTTTCCTTATCCAGACTCCAATTTTCTCAATTTCTTCAAAACTAAATTGGGCAATGTGCTTAGAATTTTATCTCATTTACTTAAGAGTAGAAGTTTCCCTTCTCTATTTAGGCCACACTTAGTTTTCTTGAAACCCTGTTTCATTACTCTATAGTGTTTTTAATAGTTGCCACATAATGCCCTACCTTCTTCGTATGTGGCATCTCAACAATGTGGAATTCCTAACAGCATGAAATTGTAACTTAAAAAACATTGCTGAGCTAATTACAGGGACTATCAAAATAAATTCAGATCTTTTCCAGGCCACAGCCCATATCTGAATCATAATAGTGGGAAAATGTTCACAATCATTACAAATTTTTCACAGAGTTTCTCTGTGTTAGGATGAATCGTAGTTTTTCAGTAATTTGAGTCAATGTGCATGTGTTGGATCATCACCAGTGAAGACAATGATTTTAGAAAACAACTTAAAGACTGTAAAATCAAAATGAAATTAAAACAGCTCTTAAAATGCAAAATGTAAAGAATAGTCTTCATGGGACTATTTGAATACACCCATAAACATGATAAATTATTTATTTAAAAAAATCCACTGAAGCTATAAAGGTGTATTCAAATGATTTTACATTTAAGAAAATCATATGTAGAAACCTAATAATTAGATAATTGTGAGGTAGTCTGTTTATGACAAAAGCAAATTATTTTAATAAGTATTTGCCTAGTGTTACTTTTATGACATTGTAATTAAGATGCTACCTCAACATAACTCTATAACTGATTTTTCATTATATAAGATTAATTGTACCTACTATGTGTATGACATTGAAAGAATCTCTTAGTGCTCCACATTTATTATTTGTTTATAGCTTCCTAGTCCTAGTAGATTAAATTACTAGAATTATATTGTAAAACAATGACTTCAACTCCTTTGAGTCCCTGAAGCTTTGCCTGTAAAAAGTCAGATATTAAATTTAAATTTCTAGCAAAAGGGGTTTAGTTTTTACATTCAGATAAAAATGATAAAAATAATGCCAGGGTCTAAAGATAAGCCTTAGGGAGTCAATGAACCCCTCAAATGGAATGTGAAAATTTGGTTGGGGTAGAATTTTTTGAATGTGAGCATTTGTAGCTGTCATCTGATCCTTAAAGAACCCATAACTCTAAGTACTAGCAAACTACCCAAGTATTGCCTACTTCTTGGCTACTCATTAATTATTACCATGAGAGTTCGATGCGCTCAAAAGCTATGCAGTCCAACTTAAGTCAAATTCCTAATTCTGAAAACTCTCTGAGGTTCCATGGTTGTATCATTTTGTGGTACTTGGCATCATTTGGTTCTGTGATTATTTTTCCAGTGAGTGAGTTGTATATTCTCCATAGGGATACAAACTACTTTTGAGCTGTAATTATTTTTAGTCTACTCAGCTTAGATACATGTTGTATCCTCAGACATTCCTGCAGTGTGTTCCACGGTGTTTTAGAGGATGTCAGAATTCAGAGGATGCATTTCCTTGATAGAAACAGAAAAGAATTTCCACCTTGACTAATATTTTGTTAAATAATATGTGTGAAAATAAGGATTACATGTTGATAACACTATGATTTGCTAAAAGTGGAAATTAAGTTGGCAGCCAAATGATTCAAATGAATTCATTCCAATCTCATTTCTGTCTTGTGAAGAATTTTTTCTAAATGAGAACATTTAGTTACATGATAATGCGGAATAATGCAAATAATTTGTCTTTGATTGCAAAGCATCAAATAGCACCCTCCAGAGATTCTGCAATGTGCTATATTTAATATAATTGATCTAGATCTTCTGTTCAGTGATAGTAAACTCTTCTGTAGGCCACTGCTTTGGGAGAAGATTGAGAATATTTGAGTAGAAATAAATGAAATTCTTTAAATATCTCTATTTTGTGTCCATAATGATTTTCAATGTGTGCAAAAACAAATAATATAATGATAAATTTTATTTTAAAAAGGGTGGTTACAGCTAACATTTGATCTCAAACTCAAGACATAACATTAGCTTTGAGGAAATATAGTGGCCATTATCCTACCTTTTATTCATTGTCTTTTACTCTTAGGAAACATACTTTTAGTTCCTTCTGAGTGTCCTTCTCTTCCCAAGACAGTGCATTTACTGATGAGAAGATGAGTCATCTTCAACACCAGAGACAGATTTTGACTAGCTAAATCCAGTCAGAAATGTCAATTTCTGATTCTGACTACAGTCCAGTAAGGGTAAATGAAACACAAGATCTTTACTGAGAGTTTCTGACCTAAGTTCCCACTCTCTTTTTTGAGAGTTACTAGAGACATCTCTTTTCATTGCTTAACTTAAATTAGGAAGTATTCAGTTCCCTAAAGCTGAGCCTTGGATGAAATAGGCACTTGGGTAGGCAGAAAGGAGAGCCAGAAAGAAAATCTGATCTTTGATAACATTTCATTTCTGAATCAAACCTTCTTAAACTTAGAATCAACTGGAGAATCAATAAATTAGCTTTGGGGTTGTTTTTTTCTGTATCATGCAGATGAGATTTAGAAGAAAAGTGAAATAAAAATAAATTATGAAGAAAATAAATCTAGAAATACTATGAGCAAAGAACATAGTTTAACACATTCACAAATTTTGGCTCATGGGCCTCCCCGGTGGCGCAGCGGTTGAGTGCTGTATTGGGAAGCTGCCGGCAGCCTCTGCAGTGCTGGTTCCATCCCCGGCCACCAGGTGATGCTCCCACATGGCACGCAGACCTCTCCTGCCACCCGCTGCTCCCCTCAGGAGTGTACTTCGCCAGTCTGCTTGCTCTGCTCTCCTCTCTGGCTCTGGTGAATTCTCTCACCCTCCCGCGCTTCTGACTGTCCCCAGTGCTTGTAAAAATAAATAAATAAATCTTTATACAAATTTTGGCTCTAATTACTGTTACTATCACTTTTTAAACAATATGGAATCAGAAATATTTTTAAAGATAAGAATGAAGCCCATAAATTTCCTAGTTCCATTGACAAATAGCACTTATTGTGATAATAATGACAACAATATTAACAAACTACTCATGATGGCCACAAAATAAACAAAAACTATTTTCCTTGTGAGGAAGTTGTGAATCAGTTTAAGTAACGTGTCAAATGTCAGCAAGTAGTAAGTGGCAAAGCCAGGGCTTGAATCTATGTTTGTCAAGTAGCAAAGCTCATGCTCTGAACCCATCATGTAACCAAATTTTATGAGGCTAAAATAGTTATGAATTAAAAGTAATTTGCTTTTCTATGAAAATGTATACTTTACACACAAGAAAAATATTTGAATGATACAAAAAAATCAAAATAATAGGCCTTCAGTTTCTTCAGAGAATTTTCAGAATCTTGTGTCTTCAAGTAAATAGCAGAATGTTCCAGTAAAGAATATGTCCTAGATGCTGGAAGTTGGGTAATTCAGCTTCCTTCCAGGTCTCAGGCACCTCATCTGGGAAATAGTCTGGAGAACTGGATAATTCCTAGATTCTCATTCAATCATGGAGTCTGGTAAACATTGTCAGGGGAAGATATCCGAGCAATCTCACGTGAGGCTACATTTGTAATCTTTAAATATGGAAATAAAATCATCGGTTTTGAGTATAATTAAGTAGACATTCCTTTTCTAATTCAAAAAGAATTTGGAACCATGGATAGACAATTTCAATCCCCAGATAAATTAGTCCATGTTAATACAATCAGGAAAAAAAAATTAGATTCTGTTAAAAAAAAAAGCGACTGATGTTCCTCCATATAAATATAACACTGTTATATATTTTCTTATCAATTGCTGACTGATTATATTGTATTATACTACAGATTTTTAAAAATATGTTACTTTTTACACTGGGAGTTTTCCTGCCAATAACATGATTTTGAATTTTTAACAGGAAGATCAGGAAGGAGAATAGTATTCATTGTTCTTATTTTTGCCTTAATGCACTGATTTCCAAATTGGTTCAGTAGTTCGAGGTCAAAGTCAGATGTTAAAGGGATTGATTGCCCTGATTGATTGCTTTCAAAAGATCAGAGTTGGATAAATGTAGTACAGCATTCCTTTCACGATGATGTTTTAGATGAAAGGCTAATATCAAGTCATGAATTGAGACCTGACTTAATGTTTTCAATAATAATACTTCATCTTCCTTAGACATCTGCTGGTTTGCCTGCAAACCAGCAAACACGTTCTGTCTACACCTTCCATCCCCCAGAGCTCTAGCCCACACTCCCATCACCTCTCAAAATTGCTAATGGATGGGCGTTACACAGAAGCTCTTTAGAGAAACACAATCCTTCAGAAGGCAAAAAAATCAAGAATATTTTGCAACATTACACAGAATGACCCAATCTGACAAATTGACATATAGCATATCAATAAAATATTGCCAGAGAGCAATAAATAAATACAGGAAGTCTGTGGATGACTGGAAGCCACATGAACAATTTCAGGTCTCTTGGGTCCTATTTAGTGCATAGAAGAAGTTATTTATTAAATGGACCTGCAGCCATGTAAAATCTGATAAGTGACTTCAAAGAGTAAGTCACATCCTAGGAAAGTTAGGCTAATTATACACCTTTATCACCCTATTCTTATCAATTTAATGAACTTCACAGAATTTGAAAATGATCCAGGACCTGTGAGCCATCTAGTAATTTTATAAGTTTGGTATAATTCTTCTCTAAATTTGCTACTTACAGTAATATATAATGCAGAGATTTATTGAGATAGTTAAGAGTGAAAATTTGGGTTGATCTGAATAGAATTCAAATAACATTCTGCATTGAATGAGGCTTTGCATGTTCACTATTAGTATTATAAATGACAGTTGCCATTCATCCATTCATTCTTTGTGTAACAAGCGATAGATCATTTAAAGGTCTAAAATAGTTAATATAATAATTTTATTTACACTAAGGTAAGACTGGAGAGTATGAGAACCTGGTTCTTCACCAGTCATTCATTGATGAGAAAGCTACTTCTGAATGATCTATTATGTTGTCACTGGGCAAACTCAGGGGAAATAGGATGACCCTGTGTGTGAGTGCTCATGAGTGTGTTTAAGAAGGCAAACCAGATGCTAAAAGCAGACACTCAGAGAAAAAAAATTAAAAACATTTAAAATAATTTATTTACATAGGGAGTGATAAAAGGGATTGTAAGAGAGAGGAAAGGAAAATTTATTGGCCAGCATGTGGCCAGATGCTGTCTTCCCTACCCGAAAATAGCATCTGCTGAGCAGAGACCAGGATGCCCTTGGAAGTCATCCAAAGAAAACAACCAGTCTGTGCTTTGTCTTATACAGTCCACATGGTGGCCCCACTCAGCCCCTAGTTCCCGACAGCCCCCATTCAGGAAATCAAGGGGTGTAGTCCAGGAGGTTTTATTTCCAAATGCTCCTATACTAATTTCTAATCATGAATCCAGGTAAGGACCTCTGGTTCTGGAATGTCCCATGTGCAGCTGGCTACGTGGGAGCTCTGTGTATGTCCTGAGCTCCCTGAGATCTGAAGGGTTACTGCTGACATGAACTCTCCGATTCCACCCACTGGTTCAGAGGTTGCTGCAGTGTTCCTCTTCTCCTCCCACTTGCCAGGAACACCTTTATGGAAGTAAGTGTACGTCAAATAACATTTCTGTACTGACTTGTACAACTTTCCCATAAGAATTTCCTTTCCTTGACAGATTGCTTCTTTCTCTCAACCATAAACATTTTACCTTTTTTTCATCACTTACTATATTTGCAAAGTATTCCCTTATCTGGAACTGTATTCCTCGACTTTGCCACATTTGCGCCAGCATTTAGACCCAGCTCTAAGCTCTCCACCAACTTCCTCCTAACCAGAGGCTCCCCTGTCTGCTGTTATCTGTGTGTATGATTCTGTCTACAATGAGTTCATTCATAGGTTAGAGATAGAGACCAGGCACTGCCTTTCTTGGCATTCACCACAATATGTCAGACAATTTTTTTATAATCTATGCTCACAATTGATACTGGGAGGCTAACTTAGGGAGGCAGCATCTTCTTTTTCAGATTAACATGCTATTTGCAATTGATCCCAGATCTGCTGTATACAATACTGTACCTTTATATTTGTTTTGTCACACCACTCATTGCCTTTCAAATTATATAAAGGGTTAGGAGATGACATAAGTAGATGGCTCCTTTAAGAAGTCTGACTGGATGGAAAGAATAACATAAGTCAATCACTTAAAGAGAAGGTTAGATCAAGGAAAGGTATTATGTTTTACGGATGGGACTCGGGGAAAGACTTGAGAGTGTCTATAGGTTGCAGAGAAGAGGATGGTGGAACACGAGAGACTGATGTGATTCCTGATGAAGTGAAGACTAGGAAACTGAGAGGGCATGGGATCAGAGGAAAGAGTTTTTTGTATATACACATACAAAAACATATATATATATATACTTATGTAAATTATATAAGTACATATGCATATATGAAATATATACACATATATCACAACCATATACATATTTATTTTATTTTTTTTATAATAAATTCTATTTTTATATTCCCCATACAATTTCAACCCCCCATTTTTACCCCAATCCCTCCCCTCCCTCCACCCACCCTCCCAAAAGTGTCTCAGGTTCATAGATTTTTGTTGATTTTGATATTCACTTTCTTATAGTTATTCATTTTCCTGGTCCCTTATTTAAGTTTTCTAGATTCCTGCTATGAGTGAGACCATCCGGTATTTTTCTTTTTCTTTCTGGCTTATTTCGCTGAGCATGATCCCTTCCAGCGCCATCCATGTTGCTGCAAATTGCATGTGTTTATCTTTTTTGAATGCTGAGTAATACTCCATGGTATATATGTACCACATCTTCTTGATCCAGTCATCTATTTTTGGGCATTTGGGCTGTTTCCAAAGCTTAGCTATTGTGAATAGTGCTGCTATAAACATAGGGGTGCAGGTGTTCTTTGGAATGGATGTTTCTGTGTCCTTTGGGTAAATACCTAGGAGTGGAATTGCTGGATCATATGGAAGCTCTATGTTTAGTAGGTCCAGAAATCTCCACACAGCTCTCCATAGTGGTTGGACCAGTTTGCACTCCCACCAACAGTGCAGAAGAGTTCCTTTTTCTCCACACCCTCGCCAACATTTGTTGTTGCTAGTTTTTTTAATATGTGCCATTCTCACTGGTGTGAGATGGTATCTCATGGTAGTTTTGATTTGCATTTCCCTGATTACAAGTGATGTTGAACATTTTTTCATATGTCTGTTGGCCATTTGCATTTCCTCTTCAGAGAAGTTTCTTTTTAGCTCTTCTGCCCATTTTTTGACTGGATTATTTTCTTTGTTATTGTTGAGTCTCATCAGTTCTTTGCAGATTTTTGTGATCAATCCATATACATATTTAAATACACATTAGTGTACAATAAAAAAAGGGAAGGCACATCCAAGTTTTTTAACACAGTGGTTTAGGCGGATGTTCCATTTGAAAGGTAATACATGACATTAACATAGCCTCATGTCTGGATATTTATTTATTTTTAAGATTTATTTATACTAGAACTGGGGTAAAGGACTGAGGTGCAGGAGGGTGAGAGAATTCACCAGAGATAGAGTGGGGTGCAGAACAGGCAGACAGACCTAAAACACTGCTGAAGGGAGCAGTGGGCGAGATAGGAGAGGTCTGTCATGCCATGTGGGTATCTCCCTGGCCAGTGGGGAATCGAACCCACGCTGCAGAGGCTGCAGACAGCCTCACAGCACTGCACTCAATCTGCTGCGCCAACGGGGAGGCCCATGTCTGGATATTTAGAAAGTGTTGAGTGCTGGTCATCTACCAGGCACTGTACCATCTTATATATGTTACCCCACCCAATTACCACCCTAGCGATTTAGCATTCTAATACCATGAAGTCATTAAATACAGCATTAAAAAGTTCCACAAGGAAAGCTTATCAAAGGGTCGTTTTGTTTTTTAATTGAGTGGTAGCAGAAGGTCGTGGTGCCATTTACAGGAATTGAAGGGATGTATTTACACTGTGGTTGCCTCCAGAATAACTCCCTCTGAGAAAGTTCCCAGGAGGCAGTTACAGTGCTGTTCTGGAGTTGTAATAAAGCAAATGATTCAGTAAGTTGAATCCTTCCATTGTGTGATTAACAAAGACACAGAACATTACACAGATCACCAAACAGCAGCGTGCTCAGAGCAAAGCGGGCTGTGAGACTTTGAGGACTGGAGAAATCCTCCTGTCTAGAGGAAAACCAGTCTTACCAGTAGAAATGTTTATTTAGGGCGGAGTTTTCTCATTGTTGCTGTTTTATTTCATTTATCAATTTTCCTTTATTGCTAAGTAAACCAAGCATCATTTTAAACAAGGTGTACTTTTCTCGGGTGACCTATTTATATTTTTCAACAATATTACTGAGAAATAGTGGCCACAAAAATATGAACTACCTGAATATCTTTTACACATGAGTCTCAGTCATCCAAACTATTTGTGTCCTGAAGTCAAAAACTTTAAAGAATTTCCTCATCTTTGGAATGAGTTAATATGTGGAAGTGCCGCAAAACAGAAAAAGGATAATGATGTTAATAAAAAGTCATGGAATGTTTCAGAGCATTCAGAAGGAAGTGGAAAAATTAAATTAAAATTTTAAAGATAGCCTAAAACCAAGAAAGCAGGCTGATGAAGAGCAAGATCATTTTACTCTAAACCTCAATGTCCATACAAACTACCCCACAGCCCCCTATTCTCTCCCAGAGAGAACAAGTTACAAATAAAAAAGCAAATATTGTTTAAAAATGACCAATGGGGCCTCCCTGATGCCACAAGGGGTTAAGCACTGCGCTATAAAGCAATAAGCAGTCTCTGCAGCATGAGTTTGATCCCCGGCCGGCCAGGGAGCAACCCACATGTCGCGGCACACGTCTCCTGACTCACCTGTTGCTCCCCTCAACAGCGTGTTTCAGTCAGTCTGCTTGTTCTGTTCCCCACTCTGTCTCTGGTAAATCCTCACACCCCCACCCCCACACCTCTGGCCTGTACCCCAGCTCTAGTATGTATAAAACAATAAATCTTTAAAAAAAAAAAACACCAACGATGATGTAAAAAATTAATATAAAAAATTAAATTAAATTAAAAAAATTAAAGACAATTAGTCAAATGTTTAAAAAAACTCTAGACCCCAGAGGATGGTCTCACCTTACGGCTCAGTATCACTCCTTTCATCAGTACACAGGGATTCTTGAAATAACCAAACAGAGGCTGTGCAAGATGTTAAAAAACAGAGAATGAAACATGAATCCAAAAGAAAAAGCATTCGATTGCGATGGATAGACCAAAATGAATACAATGAATACACACACACACACACACACACACACACACGCACATTGCTTTAACTGATGAAATAGAAAGATTATAGTACAGCTTTTATTATTCTATTCAACATATATAGATTATGGAGGTACTTTATCTCGTATCAATAAATAACAAATGATATATCTACCTCATATCAATAAATAACATTAAATGAAATAGGACTGATTCATGGCTGGCATAAATTTTTTCTGTATCACTACTTTCCATGGACATTGCTGCTTTAGTGTTTGCTTTCTAATACTAACACACACACACATCGCAATCATAACCATAAACCAAATGACTACATACTTGGAATAGATGGCTGTTAGAAAATACTCACACTAATTGATAATGACATCATGCTGGTATGCATATTACAATGTAAATGAGGCTTCCAGACTCATTTATGGCTCTTTTATTCAAAGTTTAGTACTTATTACTTCTTTTCATGGTTTAGAAGATTCTTCTTAAGGCTGTGGGATTACTTATTCCTGCTGATTTTGCCCCTTGGAATTGGACCAAGAGTACCAATTTTTTAAGTGTATTTTAAAACAGATGCTTACCAGCAATGAAACAGAATTGAAATGTCTAATGGAAACCACATTACTGAAAGAAAATAAGCAAAGAGAAAACTGATTAACAGATTTAGCCAGGCAACCATTTGGCTTTATTAAAAATCTGAATTATTCTTTGCATCAAAATATAATAACACTTGCTATGTTTTTGTTTGAGTGGGTGTGAAAGGGATGCATCCACATGAATACTTCCTTTTTCTTTTTTATGATAAATTTTGAAAGGTGGTATAAAATCTATCAAACACATCTGTAAGCTTAAATGACTTCTCGGGGTTATTTGAAAGATGTCGGAATAAGATGCAGAACTCTGACTTCCCATGAAGTGCTTGTAAAACTCAGCCAGATTTAGCAAAACCTGGAAAGAAAACAGTGCTTGATATAATTTCTTTGGCTCCTACTTGTGATGATTCACAGCAAGACCACATGGTTTCCCTATGTCTCGACTCCTTTTTTCCCCCTAAGAACTCATGTTTCTAGAAGCCTCCATTATTCTCTTCAATACTAGAAACTACAGAGGATAATTAGAGGAATACTGGATTGGAGTCCTGATAGAGATGTAGATATTTTTTTTCTTTAAGTTGTAAAAAGCTAATCAAACACATCATGTGGTAGTAAATTCCTAAGTGCAACAAGACTTCCTTTTTCTGAGTTTAACCCGCTTCTAAGAAAACTCCTCTGTGTTTAAAACAACTGTGTATCACACTCATACATCATAGCATTGCCTAGAGATTGTTCTCCTGTTACATTGTCCATGATGAAGTTGGGAGAAAACTTCAAATGTTCTCCTTTCCAAAGAGCTGAATATGTTTTTAAAAAATTATTTCTTAAAGGGCTACCAAAGTGAAGGAGGACAAAACACTTCATTACAGAAAAAAAAAAAATACTGAGACATAAAACTGCGATCAGAAAAGATGGCAACATTAAGAGAAGTAGACGGTGATGATCTCACCAAGTGATATCACTGTAGTCATTTTTCAGTGCAGTAGTAATTTGGCAGAGCAATGGCCTGACAGTAGCTCTACATTTTGCTTAGCTGAGAGCTTCCCTTGTAGCATAATACATCACGGAATTGAAAGCATTCGGCTTTGTTTTGCAATTCACGATTCAGCCCAGGTGGGCCACTATTACACAATAACCGTGCAGCTGTTGGTATCTTTGCCTAAATTGCCCTTCCTTTTTAAAATTTACAGTATAATCTGCTCCACCAATAGATACTAATGTCCAAAAACTCAGCTCTTATTTACCATTTACTCTCTATAAAGGTCCAAACTAACTAACAAATCATTCTCAAAGGAATTCCAATTATGCTGCTTGTTCCCTTAAAGAGTATAAAGGAGTAAAATGTCAGCATTGTGTGTAAGAAATAAAGTACTCACAACACCTGCTAACAATACATACTGTATAAAGCACTTAGCCTGTAATGCGTTTCTGGAAATCATTTCAGAATTTACAAACATAATTTTTGGCCTATCTTTCCACCATTGTAAAGACTCTACCATATGCTACAATTTTATCTGAATTGCCTGATTCCCTATTCCTGATGTTAACATGGAGGGAGTGTTTTACACATACACAGATTACGGAGAAATACATAGATTTTTGTCAGTTAATGCTCATAAAAAATTAATAGCTTCTGCTGAAACTTTCTGACCCACATGAAATTTTTCATTTATGTAACTGATTGTGTTTGTCTTCATCCAAGAGCTGTTGGGCACATCCAAAGAGCTTTGTTTGGTCTGACAAGATGATAAGTAGAACATGTGTTTCCTCATTTGTTTTCAAGGCTTTTAAAACATTTCTTTTTTTTTTTTTATGTTCTAAGTGCCTTCAAAGAGGACAATAAATTAAACGAATTAGTGGGCTGAGAACTGAAAGGTCAGCTCCAGGTATACTCTGTGACTTGTTAATAGACAGTAGCTAAAATAACACAGACTTTTCATCCTAACAGATAGACTAATAGTCTGTATAGTTCACAGGTGAGACTGACTACAAGCCAAGAGGCCCATCTCTAAATTTTCTCTGAACTATTTTGGCACCTTTTGTGGAATTTATCAGAAGGGGAACACTTTTCTCACCAGATTCCTGCAATATCATGTTTACAGTGAGTTCAGAAATAAACAAATATATTCAACCTCTTGCCCCTACTCAACCTTCTCCTTCATTATTCACTCTCTGAGGGTGTAAAATCTACTTTCTGACATAAGTAATGTTTTCCTCTGACATGGGTATTTCTATTTAGAAATATTTTACTGATAAGCATATAAATACACCTGACACAGTAAATAACTATAAACTCGTAAGCAACTTCTCAGTTTGTTATTAAAAAGTTAGCTGATTCTCATTCTGCTTCTCCAAAATAGCTTTTATTCATTAATTATTTATTTGATATTATGAAATGTGTTCACTGCCCAAGGACTTCTGGGCTTGTGCATAAAATTTAAACTAAATCCAGCAGCTAAAAATCCCTCTTAAACTATAATGAAATTACCGAGTTAATGGAGCGGTGTAATCAAACCAGAGTTAATAAATATGGTGCAGCCTTAATAGATGCCATAAGAACGAATGTCAATAGATATTGACAATTTGCCATGTGAAAGCATGACATTTATTATGTTTATGCTCATGTTGTCACACATTTATTATTTTTATGGTCCAGTTATACTGAGTGCATTGGAACCACAGTATCGGGCCTTATGGAAATAAAAAAAATAAACAATTTTCCATTTTCCAAAAGTGAATTATCCAGGATTTTAAAAAAATAGCACAGACTTTAGTCTACCAAAGGCACACACTCCACTACCACACAGTGTCAGGAGCCTTTAGAGCTTGGTACAAAAACAAGAATTCAGAGAAATTTTTAGTTATACTCATACTCAGTGGTCGTGATTGTACTTCATTGTGTCTTTGCTTCTTCAATAGGGAAATATTTAAATTCATGGGACTTTTTTTTTTGCAAGCAAGCACACAATCCTTTGGAGTAAACGTGGCTTTAAACTTCTAGAAGCTCCTTATAAACATATGCCTCCTCCTCATGTTTAGCATTTCAGAACCTAAATTCAAGAATGAAAGTGCTCCCAAAACTGATTGCAGAATGTATAAACCCTCTTAACTTAAATACGCTTTACCAAATTCTGCCTAATCCCTAAATTAAATAAAGAGATGGCAAGGACCACGCACAACTGACCACTTCGCCTTTTGGACTTCACTCTTCGGAAGGTTTTTGCTCATACACTCAAAGAAACAATGATAAACTGCCAGAAAACAGTGCTTTTTATCTTGAAAAAAATAATCACATGTTGGTTCACTATTTTCATTAACACCACTAAAGTACTTACAGTTTTTTCATACAAAAAATGTGATGACTAAGTCAATGCTTTGGAAGCAGGATTTGGATAGTGGAAATATTTCTCAAAGGAAGATATGATAAATTTTTTATGAAGAATAACAATTAGTAAGTAGCACCTGGAGGTTTGAGTACAATGGTTTGTTGTTATTTTTCTAATTATTTGAAGAACTTTGGTTGATAGTTTGTTCAAACGGTGTGATAGATGTATGGAAGTCTGTTATACAAGTCTCTCCGTTTTTTGTGTCAATTTGAAATTTTTCCATTAAAAAGTAAAAAATAATATTGCTTATTTATAGAAAATTTGCAAATACAAATTGCAAAAGGACAAAATTATCCAGTCACCTGATATTTTAAAGAATATTTATTTTTTTATTTTTTTAAAGATTTATTTCTATTTATTTATTCATTCAGAGGTGGGGTGGTGGTGGTGGTGAGAGGATCCACCAGAGACAGAGTGGGGAGCAAATCAGGTGGATTGACTGAAATACTCTGCTGAGGGGAGCAGCAGGCAGGACAGGAGAGGTCTGCTGCACCATATGTGGGTTAGCTCCCTGGCTGGGGATAGAACTCAGGCCACAGTGGTGATAGCGTTGAGACTTAACCCCTAGGCCACCAGGGAGGACCCTATTTTGAAGAATATTTTCCAGTTATTTTGCTAGGTATAAATGTATATGTGCGTATATATACATATTTATATATGTGTGTGTTTGTACCCACACACACAGATGCAGAAGTGAGTACCATGATGCATGTATCTTACTTTGTACTCTATAAATTTATCATGACTGATTTCTCATGATACTTCATAACTATATAAAATTTCATTTTATGGCTATCACTTGATTTATTTCATTTTCCCCCCATAATTAGACATTCTTTTCTCTCCCCGATGATTATAAACAATGTTACTTTAAAAATTATAAATGAGATTTGCTGATGTTTATGATTATGTCCTTAAGATATATTTCTAGAAATGTAATTTTCAAATGAAGTATGCAAACCTTTAAAATGGTATACACATTGTCATGTATGCTTCCAGAAATATTAATTTTTATGACCACAAGTAGAACCTGGGAGTGCTTACTCCCACTTGTATATGTGAATCTTCATAGGCAAGAAGACCATGATTGCATTAACTTGCATTTATTTCATCACTGGTGAGGTTGACCCTCTTTCATGTGTTTCTTTTCATTAATGTTTCTTTTTTTTTTTTGAGATATGTCTGTATATGCCCTTATCTATTTTTCTACTGATGCAAGGAGGCATTTTTCTTTATTACTGTAAATCCATTTTAATAATTCCATTAATTCAATAAAAAATAAGTTCTTAGTTAACATATTATGCCCTAATTTTTCCACATTAAGACATGGTTTCCTTATGAATGAAATTATTCTCAACAAATTAATCAACCACTGAAGATAATTCACTCTAGTGGTCAAAGTAATTATAGAAACCATATGAATGCCCATCTCGTATCACTGGCAAAAAACAACTGAATATATTCTGCCTGGAGAAGGAGGTGAACTTTTAGGTACAGTTGCAAGTGACCTGAGGGATGAGGTGTAAAATTCTGGAAACCTCTGGACATAGCAGTGACAATCTTAAATGCAGGTGAATTGTCTCTTTGCTCTCAATACCACAGCAATAACTTCCCTTTAAGTTCAGTCACCTAAGTCAATGATGAATGAAATTGTGAAGGTACTATTTTACTGGTTTAATTACCATTAAACAATATAGGTTTAAAATAGATGAGGAAAAAAACACAACTTTTTTTGATCAAAGGGTTATTTATATTCTCAAAAATAGCAATATTTGGTAGTTTCATTTAGGGCAGCTATGGGAACAATTTTTGTTATTTTCTAATTCTAACTGACACTTTTAGGATCTACTTCCATGTTTATGTCAATGAATTTGAACCTATGCCCCTTCTTTGCTAATTTTTTAAATTATGTTTCAATATTTGTGATAATGTTATGAATTACAAATGCATTATCTAGTCTAATTTAATATGTATTTATTATAACTACAAGCATATATTTCCTTACTGTACTATATATGTGTTTATAACTATAAAACTAACATGAGACACAATATTGACTTTATTTTAATATTTTGACTTGGTTTCATAGTAAAACAAACAAAATTTTGATATACTAAGTAATTACAAATGGTAGTTTGAAAAAATAAACTTCCCTGTAATTTCAGAATATTCTTCAATTAAACAGTTTAAAGCTTAAATAATAAAATCAAGATATAGTTACTAATTACATCTCAGCTTTTTTCAAATAAAATCAGGCAAAAAACATCTAAATCTGAAAAACAGTACCAGAATTAACCTTAAAATTGACATTATATAACATGGCCATAATTCTGTCTAACAAAAATCAAATATCCTGCATAAAATGAAAATGCCTTACCCCCTTCCCGGAGAAAGAAGATAAGGTCCTGGAGTGATTTTTTGTGTTCTCCCTGATATCCTGTAACTTAAACACTCTTATGTAAAATTAATAATGCAAAAGTACTATGATATAAAGTCAAAACATTCTATGATACATAAGGAAATATGAGAGAAAAATTCATGCAAAATCAAATGTATTCATAACAAAATTAAAAAAAAAAACTATAGTTTTTGTTTCTGTAACTGGTCAGTGATCCTAACTACCTTCTGCCACTGCCCATTATATTCCCTCAGCAAGCACCTCAGCTGGACATGTTTCTTTACCTGGTGGGTTAACTAAACCTTCATTCTTGAAAGTTCTGAGCTGTGGCTAGTTTTGCCTGGATTGGGTCCTGGGGCCAATCACAGGGTCTAGTAATACTGAGAGAGGTTCTACAGAGTCTGCTATATACCAGAAACTTTCATTTACCTCCATTGTGGAATCATAGCCCAATTTCCCCTTGGGGGTCAGGATCAGTCTCACAGCCAACATCTTATCTCCCTTCTTTGCCTGCTGATTCAGGGCCATGAGGTAGTCAGGTGGCTTCTGTTCAAAGGGATCATTGCTGTGTCCTGTGGTGGAAGCACAGGAACTAAGATCTCAGGCTAGCTGAGCATAGGTCATGGGAGCAGGAAGTAAAAATTTTGCTAGTGGATCATTAGAACAGAAATAGGTGTTCCATTCCTATTTCAAAAGAATAATGATTCCTGGCAATGGAATAAACAGCACCATATATTGGACTTGGATCCACAGTATATACAATCTTCTAGAGAACCTTGTTACAGCTCTGCCAGGTACTGCCACCTAGTTCGTGCTGTAACTGAGTCACCAAAAGGGGATTCCATTGTTTAGCCAAGTTATCTACTTCCATATGGAGGAGAAGTGAAGGGGCAGTGTAGGGTAAATGAAGTTGATCAGGCTTTTTATGCCATTGGCCTCTATGACTATCACCTGCAGCCTTGATCTCGTTAACGTAGAAGGCTCATGGGTGTGGGGCATGCATGCCTGATTATGGACACCGAAGCATGAATGTGTGTGCATATGCAAGTGTGCACACCAATGCATAGGAGGGAGATAAAAGGGTGGCATCACCCTGGGGAAGGGGATTCAAGTAGCTGTCTCCGGGTTGGTTCCTGTCCCCTGCTTACCATTAAAACCTGTGAAAGTGATACCAAAAACTCCAAAATTCTCTTTCAAATAACTAGAACTGAAGGTGAACCTACCCTGCCTGGGAAGGTTGCAAAACAAGCAGACATGGTAATGCCAGTGAATTCCATAAACAAGGGCCCTAGCTGTACTTCTTTTGCATTGAAATAATTTCCTGGATCAAAAGTAATGCTGTGTTTTACCATGACAGTGGATCTTGATGATTAAATGAGATAATATATATTATTTTACTTTCCTAGAATAATAAACATAGATATATATATACAGCAGAAATATTTAATAACAGTAATACTATATATTTGCCAAAGTGAACATTTCAAACAATGAATGCTTTGGGAAATTATATTGTAATAGAATTTTCAGAGATGAAGACTCCTTAGAGATTATCTAGTGGCTTTCAAACTTTTTAAAGCTCAAATCCTTCCTACAAGAAAGCTATTATGTAAAACAGGTAAAATTAGACTTCGCTATATATAAAGTAAAGTGGGGTGGGAGGTAGTGCAGAGAAGGAGGCAATGCTTGCTCAGTCAAGGCACTCCTCAGAATCCCCCAGGATAAATTTTCTTTAAAATATATTCAAAGAGCTGTGGAGTCCCCTGCCATTAATTAAATGGCCCCAGTCACTTTTAGGCAGTTTTAGAAGGCAAAAAAAATCAATGAAACTATTTTGATCAGACATATTTCACAAATGTAAAATGTTAAGATGAATTCTGATTTTTACAAAACTTCTTTATGGCTAACTCAAATCATGTGTTTAAAGATTCTGCTTGCTCTTTAGGAATTTAAGTCATTCTGACATGGCTAACATTCTGGAAATATGGAACAGGTTTTATCAGCTGAAGCATTTTCATTTAATATGTATATCATTGCTTAGGCTTGTTAACTTTCTTCTGCCTTAAATTACCAGCTCACAAATATGGAACAATAACTCAAAAATAACTTACTGAAACATATAAGGAGTGATGGAAGGAAGTACAATGAATTGTGGTGGTGACTATGGGTGATGGAAGAAGCAATATGGGTGATGGAGGAAGCACAATGGACTGTGGTGGTGACTATGGGTGATGCGATGGTGGGTACGCTATGGTGGCAATACTTGATGAGGGTATCGAAATATCTCAATGAAAAATAAATAAATTTGGGGCCTCCCTAGTGGCATAGGGGGTTCAGCAGAGCACTGTGAGGCTGTTTGCAGCCTCTGCAGCATGAGTTTGATCCCCAGCCAGCCAGGGAGCTGCCCACATGGCACAGCAGACCTCTCCTGTCTTGCCTGCTGCTCCTCCCTTTAGCAGCATATTTCAGTCAGTCTGCCTGTTCTGTTCCCCACTCTGTTTCTAGTGGATACTCTCACCCCCAGCACTTTTCACCTGTTCTCCAGTTAAAAAAAAAAAAGAAAAAGAACTAAATTGTAAAAATGAAAAAAAAAGGAGTGATGAAATACTAACATAACTTAAGATCAAATTGTAAATGAAAATAATAGGACTCGTATGCAAACACATTGTAAATCTGAGTGTAGAGGAACAAGTGACTGTGTGAACAACATGCCTTCTCACAAGCATTCTTGCCTGCTGGTGCGTCCTTCCTGGTTTCCAGATGAATTCCACAGCATTAAATGGCATTGGGAGATTTTATCAAGAAAGGTCAAACTTCAGGGCCAGGATCAATAAGAGGAAGCACTATTCTTCCCCACATGCCCCATCATCCACAGATAGGAATGCTGGGTCCAGGTGATCTGCTTTACCTTTTTGCAGAGCAAGTTTTAAGATGTCTTGTCAACAGGAAAACAACATGGGCTGCTTGGCATCAGAAAATTAGGATTTGGGGAGCCAACAGTTTACACAAATTATCTGGGACAGGTGGATGCCCAGGACATGTAAATGTGGACAGCACAGAACCCCTGGGCAGTTACGGTTCCCCCTGCATGCCGTCAAATCTGAGGGTATCTGAACTTGGTTGTAATCCCTCCAGGTGGAGAATGGGTGGAGGTAGCATATGGTGGTATTTTAATAATTGTTCACGAAAGCAATAGTGAATGCTCAAAGCCACTTACATACCATACTGTTCATTGAATGAATAGTGGACAACAATGTAAACAAGTCAAATTCAGTCTTCTGTGTTAAATGTTTTGGAGTTAATTTTTGCTGATATCAGTCTAGGTACTAGCAGGAAACAGATGGCACAAAAATGATAACTGAGGAAAGTTTAGTAAAGGAGCTCTTTATAAACATGTGGGCAGACATAAGGGAAACCAACAGGGATGGAGAAGCACCCTGGGGTTAGCAGCAGGAGGGAGTCATTGTCACCCCTAAGCCTGAAGGGATGAGAAAAGCTGTGGAGGGGATGAGGACAGGGTGTAGCTATAGAGAGTGTGAAGGACTAGTTCTGACTTTCAAGGTCTTTCTTTTTTGTTTTTTTTTTTAAAGATTTATTTATTTATTTATTTATACAGGCACTGGGTATAGTCAGAAGCACGGGAGGGTGAGAGGATTCACCAGAACCAAAGCAGGGAACAGAACAGGCAGACCTATGAAATACACTGCTGAGGGGAGCAGCAGGTGCGGCAGGAGAGGTCTGTCACGCCATGTGGGACCCTCACCGGTGGCCAGGGATCAAACCGGTGCTGCAGAGGCTGTGGGCAGCTTTGCAGCCCAGAGCTCAACCGCTGCACCACCAGGGGAGGCCCTGACTTTCAAGGTCTTTGATGTAGGATCCCAGCTAGCTGCTTCCAACATGCAATCCTGCACAGAGGGAACAGAGGGAATAAATGACCCTGATCTCATTCTTCACCCTCCAACTCCCTGCTGGTGTCCCATTGGCCAAAAACAACCACAAGTCAGAGTGTAAGGAATGTGGTAAATGTAGCCAATGGAATTGATAAGGGTGAGCATCCCAGCACTCAAGAACACATGGAGAAGGTACAAAGTAGATAAGAGTGGCAAACAAAACATCTAAACACCAGGGAAGACAGAAGTCGGTGGCGACCTTATAGGAGAGCAAAGGAAGTAGAGAGGCTGAAGGGAATGGAATGGTTTAAGGAGAGATTGAAACCAGAGCCCCATAGCTTGTGCAAGGCAAGACCGGTTCTCTTTCTCACCACTGGCTAAGCAGGGAGAGTTGTTGGAAAAGCGTGCCCTCGCCAGAAGTTGCTGCTTGTGTGCAGTCCCTCCCCCAGGTGCCAGTCTGGTGGTTTGAGCACAAAGCCCAAGTGGGAGTTTCCCACTAGCTATCCAGAGCACTGCCTCTGGGCAGCACCCAGGCAATCCTGTAGCCTCTAGGATATGGAGGCCTGGCACTGCAGGGCTTGATGATGTTCAAGGCTCTAGCCTTTTTATATTTGGCATTTTGATTGTAGAATGGACCAATGAGGTGTAAGCTGCATGAGCCAATCATATTCTTCAGCTCATTAGTTAATTATTTCACATCAGATGGACTGATTGGTTTTAAAATGGTCACTTAGAATTATAAATGGCCCAATCAGCAGGTATTAAGTAGGTGGGGACACTGAAAGAGGATATAAGGCAGGGCCATAAGCCCACCTGGGACTCCAAGACTCCCATTCTGTTCCTGACCTCCAAAAGAAGAAGCAGCATTCAGCAGCCTACCTCAGGAAAAATGCTGAATAATATCATAGGTACCAGGGAGCTGTATCTGTCTCTGATCTTGCTGCAGCCACAGCCTGAATAGAGCACTAAAGACCCCAGGCCTGATGTCTCAAAGAACTATTTATCTGATTGTCACTGTCTCCAGGTGCTGCTGCCTCTAATACCTGGTCCTGTGTCCAGTGCTGTCCATCCCAATCTTGAGGCTGTTGGTTGCTATAGGCTGCTGCAGTGTTGTCACAGCAGCCCCACCTATGAGCACCTCCAGTTGCAGTGAGTTGGATCCTGGCCCTCTGCTTGCCAGTGTGCCACACACTCCAGGCCCTCATTGGTGGGACTGTGCTGTCTTGAACAAGGACCTTTATTTTAGTTTGGGACTTCTGGACACTATGGATGCAAACTGGGATGAGAGAGTGGGCCACCTATGGCCTTTGAAACTCTTTGTTTCCTGTTTGTTAAATAAACCCCATTATTGTTGTTCCCTGAGCCTAAGTTATCTTGCAGTTGTGGGCTTTGGTGAAAATCCACAGACAGTGACCTGTCCTCTATTGGCCTGTCTTTATGGCTATAAGCACCCCTGTAGCCCTGTTTCAAGATGATGAGTAAGAGGGCACTTTCTCCATAACTTGATCAGAAAGGAAAGGAACAAGTTACAGACTATCTTCAATAGCCCTCTGGATTAGGAAAAGAGTGTTTTCTGGTTTTGGGGAAAAAAAACCCTACAAGTTTTACCTGAAGAGCATCAGGATCTACTGGAAAGGGAATAGCTATTTAAAAGAAAGAACAATAGAGGGAGCCACAAAGGGAGAGAATAAGAATTTTGAAGATAAGCTATAGTTAGCATGAACAATGTCAAAAATCAAACCAAGCACTTATTGGAAAGCATACTCCTTCCCCTATTAATCAGTCTGCGAATGCATTCTACCACTGTAGATACACACTGCCACCCCTTTTAAAATGTTCTCACATATGACTTGAACAGATTATAAAGCACTTGATTTAAATGAAAGACCAGATTTGAGGATTAGGTAAAGGTTAAGAAACCTAGATATATTTCAAAATTGATTAGTTCCAAGAATACTTTCTTTGCAAAAAATTAAATGTGTAACAAAGAGTAAAGTCAAGTACTTACAAATTAAATGCTACTTACATTTTTTTTTTCTTTCTACATCTACCAATTTTAATGTATTTCAAGGCTAAGCTACAATGTGCTTTCTCAAGTCCATCTCCAGGTGGTTTTCTTAGTACCATTTAAAAGACACATTGGAATGTTTCCAGCCTGATCCTCTTAAGACTTTACTGGGTGTCACTTAATAGATTGACGACCTCAGGAATCACAGTGTTTGAATTATTAATATGTCACTAATCTCATTAGTGACATTATTTCATTTATCATTAAAGAACTTCATTCATACTTCAGCCAGCATCAAAATGAGTTAGTAACACAGAAACCATAAAGAGAGCAGAAATATTTCCCCACACTAAGATCAGCTAAAATCTCACTATCCGCATTCACTGTCATCTATTGCCACACTAGTCCATCAATATTCATCATAAAATTATCTAGCCCTTTCCTAAATGCTTCCCCCACTTAAATAAATATGGTTTCTTTTAAACATCCAGTACTTGAATTGGTAACATTATGAAAATGCTACCTTTTCAAGAAATCTGACTCCATTTGTAAAATGTGCTGCTCATATGTTTATAGGTATGTAGATAGGAGTACTTTCTTTAGAAAAGGGGCCAATCCACTTGATCAATCATTAGACTCAAAGTACTCCAGAATTCACTGTGATGTAAAAGTTAGAGGTCTTTTTCAAAAATAATTCTAAACTACAAGATCCGTATGTTTTTTTTTTTCCCCCCAGTCCTAAAACAATAAACTAAGATAACAAATGGAATTTTGTAGGCTTTGGGGAGAACCCTTTATCTTCACAAGATACCTGAAAAAGGAAGACTTAACTGACCTTTCCATGTAAGAAAGCATATCACCTACTGAGATTTGTCTTCCTTGTTGGCACTTCCCTACAAAAGTGGTGGGAGGCTAAAATCAGCTTCAACTTGTGCAAATTAAAAGTAACCTTCAGGCTAATAGGTTTTCAACACCATTCCTTACTGGGCAAAACATTTGTGCCCCATAAAATTAAATTGCCTCCTCAAAACTGACTTCTCCAATAAATTACAACATTAAATACAGTAAAATTGGAATTCCTACAAAACAACTCCCACCTCCCTGAGGTAACCCCCTCTGTAACTGTTAGAATTGATTCCATCTTTAATGGGGTACTCCATCTAGTTCTGAGGTCTGAGGTCCAAAATCAAAAAGGAGCCCAGAAAACTTAAAAACTGTCAAAGAAATGTCAGAAGTTAATGGTCAAAAAAAAAAAAAATACTATCTTTGAGGAAACTAGAACTACAATTTAGAAAGAAATGCTCCTGCACTTTACCAAATGCTAAATTTAAAAAAGGATTCTTACCTAGCAGAAGGTGAGCCACTATTCTCAATTCCTTTAAAGGAGTGATTATAGGGAAACAATTAAGCATTGTAATGAGCTTATAGGTGGTAGCTCTTGTACTAACTCTGGCAATCACTAAAAATCCACTATCTTTTTACTAATTGAGGAAGTTCTAATGTCCCTTTTAAATGAGGTTTGAAGTCATAAACACATTGTGGAGTGCACACTTTGTATTCAAAATTAAAGCAGTTTCTTTAGAAGTGAAAATAACAAAGGAGGACACCTACATTCCATTCCAAAGATTAGCCAAACATAAGCAAAACTAGAGACAATTTATGAACACACTTGACGGTACAATTTGTGTGCATATTTAAACCTTGAGACCATTTGAAGGAAAGGCACAATTATCATGAGATTATATAGTGTTCAATTTGGTCAGAGTGGTAATAGGCGTATATAAGAAAGAGTCCGTGATGGAATATTATCCTGGGAGCTGTGTACAGAATGGACTAAAGTCAGGAGAAATATAATACTAATACTCAGCCTAATAATATCTAACACTTACAGGTGCCAGACACTGTTCTAAACATTCCCATATGTTAACATGTTAAATCCTCAAAGTAATGCTATGAAGCAGGCACTGTTATAATCTCATTTTACAGATGGGGAAACTGAAGCACTTAAATAATGCCTGATTTTTAGAGTAAGCTTCTTGCATAGCAACCGCCATGCAGGTAAATATAACAAAAGTATATTTCATTTTCAAAGCAAGATTTATCATCCAGAGAAGGCCGGAACATTCAAACTGCCACTATATAGATTATGGCTGAATGTTTTTATTATGGAAAATTTTAAACACATATAGACGTACAGAGGACAGCATAACCGCCACCCATTCCCCCACGTCCTCAATGTGCTTTCGTCCACTATACCACCATCTATTATTACGCATGCCCCTCCCCTCAAAAAATATTTGCTCTTTTCCCTTCCCTTTTTGATTCTTACTAAAGGCACAAGTCTGTCCCTACCCCGTAATTCAAAGCCCACCCCTGCGGCTCCCCGGCGGCTCCCCGGCGCGCTCTGGAGCCCCAGCCTTCTCCCCGGCGAGCTGGGGCGGAACCGCGTGCGCTTGGAACCGGTTCCCCTGCCCAGCTACACCCGCCCCCGCTCCCCGTTGCCTAGGCGACGAGGGGCCGCTAAGCCTGGGCGACGTCGTGGAGACGCGTTTGGAAATCAAACCCGGGGGGATGACCCCTACGGCTGTAACGCCCGAGCCGGAGGTACGCTGCCCATTCCCGATCCCGGTGCCCCCGAGCGCCCACCCGCGCCCGCCGCGCCCGCAGCCCGCGCTGCTGCCTGGTGAGGCGCCCCCGCTGCGGCCCAGCCGGTGCGCGGCCGGACACGGGGACCCGGCTGGAGCGGGCTCAGGCGGCGCGGGGTTCCAGGAGGCAGCTCCCCGACACCCCACATCCCACCCCCGACCACCCACACCCCCTTTCGACCCCCTAACCCCGCAGCTCCTGGTCTCCCCGGACCCGCTCCAGCGCGTAGTGCGTCTGGCTCTAGAGTTTAAACTGTAGGAATTCCTGGTTTAGACCATTGAAGGCCAAATTACCGCCCAACTCCGCCCGTTACCCTGAATTCGCAGCATTTCAAAAGACCTCTCGCGTTTTAAAACGTTCAGTTCATTTTGGAAATTGCTACATATTCTTTTCGCAAAGATCACGGTGCCTATTACTCAAAGGGTGTCTTGGAGTAATTCTTCATCGTAGTAAATTAATAATCGGAAGCCTGAGCTTCATCTTTCCCCTTATTGTTTTGACATTCCACTTGATAAATAGATGGTAGGTGACAGGACAAAGGTGGAGGCATCCTCATTATCAACATCATCAAGTCTTTAGGAAAAGTTATCTGACTTTGGGCCCCTGTGGTTTGTGTGCAAAACAAAGATTGTTATCTTGAGGTTTCTCCCAACATCAGCTCTCAATAATAAATGAGTTCTAGGTAATTTTAATTACTCATAAGCTTAGTATCCTGAGATTTTAATTAAGAATATATCTGCTATCCCAGACATTACTAAAAAGTGTTTAAATCTTCATACATTTAGTCCATCATGTTCTATGAAGTTTTGTTTTTTTAAGAGACTGAAGGTGAATAATGTTATAATGAACATTGCTATATTCAACTACCTTATTAGTCTAAATAACATTTTTTGTGCAGAAGTATTAGCTGCAATTTTATAAATGAAGAAAACAAGAAGCCAATAATTCATTGCCTTGCTCAGAGATATACAAGTTCCCAGACCAGATTCTTCCCAGACTATATGTAAGATACTAAAGCATGCTGACTCCTATGAGTCTTTTGAAATTAGCATACATTAAAAATACATTTTCCTGTGATAAACTCGTTACTAAGCCAGTTTACTCCCTTGTGATCGCTAATGTAAGTAATACGGTTTCAAAACTGGCACAGGAAATTTCTCAGTTAAATTGTGTTATTTAAATATATACAAAAACTTATGAGAATGCACACTTGTCAGTGTATACTTAAATATACTTACCCATGTAGATAATGTCGTCTTTAAGACTTTGATAATTTGGGATCTGTCCTTCAAAATAATAATAATTTGGGATCTGTCCTTCAAAAATGAAACCCCACAATTATTTTTAAAGGTACAAAGAAGTGCCTTGCTACATGAAAAAAAAATCACTTTTTGTAATGGGCTACTAATAGAGCTTAACTGTGTATCTACCATTTTAGCACTGTCAATAGGTGCATTTGTATTCCCCAGAACAAGCAATTCAGGATATGTTCAATCTTTTAGTTAGCAGCAAACTGAAGAAAGCAAGTTGGAACTTGGACTCACTTAACTGTGCTCATTTACTAAATTTAACAGGTTAATACCCTGCAGGGTGGAAACTCCATTTTCCATTATAATGAAAGCAGAATACCAACAGTTCACAAAGAGATACTTGATCCATAAAGCTGTGTCATTAGAATGACAAGTCCTTCCTGTTGCCCATTTGTGCTGACTGAGGACTTCAGGGTTTGGAAAAGATGGTAGAAACCTCTCTCATTCCAAGACCACAGCTTTTCAGTTAGGTGCAGAAAGGTTCTTCTGAGATCAGATTTTTTCCAGAGTCTATCCCCTGAGACTTAGGCCCTCGTGGTGTCATTTCTAATAAATTCTACCTCCAAATTGATCTAGTGGATCGTGTAGTCCTCTGAGCCAAACAGTAGTGAATTATTTATTTCCTTGCCAAGTTTACTGGAAATTATAAGCTTCCAAAAGTCTGAGGTTTCCCATTTGTTATTTTGAATAATATAACCAATTGTCAATAAAAACAACCAATTCTCCCTGTCACATAATAGGCACTCAATAAAAAAGGATCATTAAAATCCTAGGTGGTCTGATGGATGCCAGGAAAGGAAGTTATCACAGACTAAAATCCACTTATGAAATATGAGGAACAAGCAGGCATGAGACATAGGTCCAGGAATACATTTTTTCTGTGACAATGCATAAGCTCTTCTTGCCAACTTTCTGAATTCAACATTCCACATTCTTTGGTAGTATTGGAGTAAATGCCTCACTCTAAAAGGTAATACTAAATGAACAGGAACAGAGAAAAATGACAAAAATCAGAAAATAAATATTTACTATATATAGTTTGTAAGTGAAAGGAGTTTATAAATACGTTTATGAATGAGTTTATAAATGAATACTTAGAATTCAGTTATCATCAACTGACTTTCTTAATATCTTAAAAAATTACTATTTGGGGAATATAATCATTTAAGTAGTATACTTAAAAGGACCAAACTTCAACTCATATCAGAGACCTAAAAGAAAATGTAAATGATTATTTCCCAGTGATTTCTTCTGAATAATGTCACTTAATGTTACCACATCTCCTAATAGATGACATATACTCAAAGCCCTGGACACTTATTTAATCTTGAGTGGAAAGATGATGTCACTTGTCTTAGGGATCCTCAATATGCCCAGGAAATCATAGACAATTCTCTGTACATGATCCCTATAGACCTTAGAAAATGGCTCCACCCCATCTTCGGTATATTAGAGAGAGAGAGATACTTGGGGTTGAGTAACAAGCTTGAGTAACAAGATGATCAGTTTCCTACATTTCAGTACCACTCAGGGCATATATGGAGGCCATTCACAGCACACTGTCTGTGAAGGGCTGTGGGAGGATGCTCAAAAATCACTTAGAATATTGTTGAATAAACAGCACTAATTTACCTCAAAATGTTTATACACAGTGGTATATTTCTCAAAATTGATATTATTTATCAAACACTGAGCTTTTAGGAATACTGGCTGTGTGGGTAAAGACAGAAACTAACAAACACTTGGATTTGCCTTTTCTTTTCTTTCTTTTTTAGAGATTTATTTATGCATACAGGAATTGGGGTACAGGCCAGAGTTGTGGGGGGTGAGAGGATTCACCAGAGACAGAGAGGGGAACAGAACAGACATATTGACTGAAATACACTGCTGAGGGGAGCAGTAGACGAGTCAGAGATGCACCATGCGGGTAGCTTCCTGCCCGGGGATAGAACTAGTGCTTCAGCTGCTAGCTTGACCCCCTTGCGCCACCAAGGAGGCCCTGGATTTGCCTTTTCTTCTTACTAATGGTCTTTGTTTTTCCTGTCTTGTTGAAAAAGTCTTGCCTGATTCTCCTCTCTGCTCCTACCTCCCTTTCAAGTAACATAAATATTCTTCAATCTTTTCCTAATATTTAAATTTTTATTAAAGTAATATCTTTAACATGACTAAAGCTAATTTTTGGTAGGCGTATTTGTGTATATCTGACATGTAGACCTAATTTTGTTTTCTTCTAAACATGAGCAGCAATTATGTCAGCTTCATTTACTAAATGATCCATCCTGTTCCCACTGAGAGTGGATTTCTGCTGTTGTCACACTGCATATACATGAATGGGCACAAGAATGGACAAAATACCCAATAGAATGGAACAGAATAGAGAAACAAGCATTATGTATATTTGTAAATGTACACGTATGTATAAATGTATATATGGTTTTGGATTTATATAAATATATATGAATTTTCAGATTCTCTGTTCCTTCCATTCTTGGGTCAAGGTCATACAGTTTTATATTTTGCTTTGATATCAAATTTCAGAAAATATCTATTCTTCCATAAGAACTTTAAAACATATTTTTTGAGTTCTGGAATACTGCAACTGAGATTTGAGATTATAATGGCATTACATTTATAATGTGGGATTTAATTTTTTAAAGATTTCCAATTAATTTCTTTTATCAAGTCATGTTATTAAACTTTTGATAAAGTTTATAATTTCTTTAGGTCCTGAATCTTTGTGATTATATTTATGTTCAAGTAGAGTTTAATCAAATTTTTGTCATTCCCAGCTCTAATTCATTTGTAATATAGAGAAAAGCAATTGAGTTAGGTATATTTATGTTATATGTAACCATCTTATCAAATTTCTTATTAGTTCAAATGCTAGTGCAATATCAGGTTGCTTTGTATGCAATCATATAATCTCCAAACAAAGACTTTTTTATTTCCTAATTTCTACTATTCCACATATTTAGTTTTCTTACTGTGTTGGTTAGAAAGTTAGAAATTGTATAGTGTGTTGAATTACAATACTAGCACTCGTTAGAATTATTTTTTAGTTCTTAATTTTCCTCAGAATGACGTCAGTATTTTACCATGCAATTCATAGTTTTAGCAAGTAATCTTTCTTATGTTTAGCAATTCTTTTGCTATTTATGTTTAACCAAGCATTTTGTCGTGAGGCTGGGAAATGCCTTTTAATTATTTATTTATATAATCATATCATTTCTATCACTTAATTTGACATCAAAAGTGTGTTAGAATTGTTAATGATGATCCATCTTTGCATTTCTGAAATTAACTTTATTTGATCATAATGATAGCTTAGTATCTTTGTAATATTTTGCTGGATTTAATTTTCTAAGAGATATTTAATTAGAATTTTTGCATCTGAATCCATTAATGATTTTAATTTCCTTTTTGTGCTAGTTCAGGTTTTTGTATATTGACAATGCTAACTTTTAAAAAATGAATTACCTGCAATTTGTAATTATTAGACTAACAGAATTTATGTGTTCTTGACTGTTCGGGAGAACTTTAAGTATAAAACCATATGGGTATAGTGACTTTTTAAAAAGTAGACTTCCATTTTAGTTCATGTTCAGTCAGCTCCACTTTCCCCCTCACCCCTGGTTATTTTTCATAACTTAAATTTTCCTAGGAAATCTCTCAGTGTCTTGGAATTTTAAAATATACTTTCCATTTAATGAAGCATACATTTATTTGTCTTTTATTCTTTAGTTACATATACCAGAGAATTCACTACTTTAGTCATTATTTTAAATACTAGCCCTTGCTTTTGCTTATCCTTCTTTCATCTGTCAATATTTTAAAAAATGTTTATCATTTTGTTTTTCTTAAATTGGCTTCTTAACGTAGCCAGGATTAGAGTGAGAGAAGTGAGACACTCCCTTAGGCACAAAGTTAAAGGGGTGCCAAAAAATTCAGTCAAGAGAAAATATATTTTAATGCAATATGTTAAAAAATCGAAATTAATGCCAAGGATTCCATAGTAGATCAAAATTTTAAATAAAGATAGGATCAGTATTTCTGATATTTTTTTCCTTGTGCCTCAGGCTTTATAAGGCTCACTATATAGCACTGCTTCGCAGATTTGCTCTCCATAACTATTAAACCCCTCTTTTACAATCTTTGGTGAAATACATTCTCTTTCTTTCAATGAACATTTATTAAAACTCAATTAAAGATACTATCAGTGATAGGTACAAAATGTCCTTGAAAGCTTATATTGTAGAAGGAAGACATGTATATATAAATGTGGAAAGTTTAGGTGGCAGTAGAGAAAAAAATTCAGAAACGATTATCTGACAAATAATATCAGGCTTACAATTTTATTGTTCCTGGAATAACTGCTAAAATCCACCAGGTGGTGGAGTAAAATGAGTTACAGTGCAGATTAGCTTACATATTTTCCTAGTTGGAGATGTAATTTTACAGAGAAAGCCACAATTACATGTTCACATTTCTATTAACCTATTCACAAATTTTCTATTATAGCTTAAATTTTTACAAATCAGAATATATGTATTGAAAGAGGAAAGATTTTTAACCACCTTATACCCCTTCTAGTGCAAAGCAGTATATAAACAAAGAGCTCTAGTTAAAATAGGCCCAGGAATTCAATTTAAAACAAAAGAAAACAAAAACCCTGAAGCAAACCCTCCCACAAGATGATTATCTTTAGCCATAAGTTATAATAATAAGTCAGGAACTAATAATAGATGAATTGGTTGGAATTAGTACTGTATAAAAGTTAAGATTATTATATTCTCTTTCATTCAATTCTTGTCTGACCTATTTTCTCCTATCCAGAGATTTTTCAAATAAAATGACTTGATTATCTGTATAATTTACCTTTCATGTATGTCTTTACTCATTATCAATAATGATAATCTTTTTTGTATTAAGCATATCAAAATGATTTTTTTTGCATGAATCCCAATTTAGATTAAAATGACTTGCTGTAAATCACAAAATTAACAGTAGTCAAACCATCATGAAGTCTCCAAATTCAAGTCCAGTTTTCACATGCTTCATCATCTAATAATATCCTATAATGGAGATGAATTCAGACAGTAAATTAACAACTTACACTGACATAAATAGAATCTGTAGGATTCTAAGAAGATATAAAAGATTAGTATCTGCCCCTGAGAAATTTACAACCTATGGGATTGACAGTATGGAAATAATTATGCTTTTTTGCTAATAATTTTGAAAAAGTATATAAACCACAAATATTTAAACAAATATATTGCCTTATATTATGGGTAAAAATGGTCTTAAATCACAACAAAATGCATTTAATTCAATTTTTAAGTGTCTGAGTGCCTACTAGGTGCAAGTTATTCTGTTGTATTAGGTTATTATATTTTTTATTTTTAAAAACATAACTTAGGAATAAAATATGATGCTTTATTAGATATCTTTTTGTCATCTAAGACTTGCAAATTAACCTAAACTAGGTCATTTATTTCTGAAACTCAGATTTGCCATTCTTTCTTCACTCTTTAGTCCCCTACATGTAATTTGTTCTCTTCACCCGTTTATTTTCATGCATTGCTAGGAGAACAGTGCAGACCAGTCTCATTCCTGAACTGTTTTAATGACAAACCTGTTCAATTCACTCTTTCTCTCTGTCCTTTTTCAGCTCCTGTCTTTATCCCTTCATATGCAAAAAAAATTTAATTGAAAACCATGACCCAGATTTTTGAAGAGACAGATTAACTAGCCATTTTACTTATCAGAAGAGAGGTACTGTTACATAAAAACAACAACAAAAAAAATTATTAACTTGGAGTAATTTATTTATTTATTTATTTGTTTGTTTATTTATACAAGAACCGGGCTACAGTCCAGACACTGGAGGGTGAGAGGATTCACCAGAGACAGAGCAGGGAACAGAACAGGCAGACTGACGAAATATACTGTTGAGGGGAGCAGCGGGCGTGACAGGAGAGGTCTGCTGCGCCATGTGGGATCCTCGCCAGCCAGCCGGGATCAAACTGGCGCTGTAGAGGCTGCGGACAACTTCACAGCGTGGCGCTCAACTGCCTGCACCACCAGGGGAGGCCCAGTAGGAGATATTTGTAAATGTTTTTCCCTATGGTTATGACTTGCCAACCAAAATAAAACTTCTAAACCAGGAAATTTGACATTGGTATGACATGTGTGTATAGTTCTATAACATTTTATCACATGTAGATTTGTTCAGCTACCACCATAAGCAGGATGCAAAATTATCACATCTCCACCAAAACCTCCACTGTACTACTCTCCACCTTCTTTCCAGCCATTCCGAATCCCAGGGAAACCCTAACTTATTGTCTGTATCCGTGGTTCTAACATGTTGAAAGTAAGCATTATATAAAAAGAAACATAGATTATGTGATTTTGAGATTAATTTTTTTCAACTTGGTCTAATGGCCTTGAGATGCATGCAAGTTGTGTGTGCCATATTTTGCTCTGTTTATTACTGAATAGTAGTCTGTGTTATAGATATACTACCATTTGTTTAACATTTTGGTTGTTTACATAGTTTCGCCACTGAGAATAAAGCTATTCACAACAACAACAAAAACTCATTTTACTTTTTTTTTTTATTTTAGAAAGATGATTCACAGGAGCCAGAAAAGATCCTGTCTCCAGATTTTCTTTCAGTTGCCCAAATCACTGAAATGCTAGAAGAGGACATTGATGGGATTCAACAGTAAGCACTTCAATATTATAACCAAATAGAGAACAATTCTAAAATTGACCATGATATGTTATTTTAAACTTTTTCCAAAATACTTGTATTTGTTTTTATATTGGATAGATGGATGGATGGGTAGATGGATAGATGGATAGATCTTTGCACTCTGGAGCACAAAATTTCTCCAACAAATTGATTTTTTGTATCCCTCAGCAATTTTCTTTATGGGAAAAATGTATTTCAAATCAAATGTTAATATTAACTGAAAATAAAGATTTATTGTTCAAAGCAGTCTTTAGCATGTAGTCTTCTAGTCTTTTTCTTTTTCATTCATAAAGCTATCAATATGCACAAGAACCTAAAGAATCTTCTGTCTCATAAGAGTTAACTTGTGGTTTCTGTAAAATTACTATTAAATACATTTTATTATTCTGGAAATCCTGAATATAATCCACCTATGATTTTTATTGGATATGAAGCTATACTAATTATTCCAACTTCATACATTTGGCATTAAAATGTAAATATAACTAAATTTGTAGATAACTATTCTAATATATGTATATCTTCTTCTTAAGGTCATTGATTTCTGCCATAGATCATTTACTAAGAACTCTAGCCACATATAACTATGGACACAACAGTGTCATAAAGATCTTTTTAGTAAGCATTTACTTAAAAAATTATTTTGCTCAAATAGAGGAAGGCTGATTGGCCATAATACATAGAGAATGGGGATGATGTGATATTTTGGCCTGTAATGTCCCAGTGTAAGATTTCTTCAGGTGAGCCCTCTGGATGTAAGCAAGATATTGTGAAGTATAATGGACATATAGAAAATGACTCTGTCAGTGGTTACCATTTACAAATCTTACAAATATTATAGAATAGAGGTTATTTACTACTGAGAAGGAAATGGGACAGATGTCCAAGCTGGAAGAGAAATCTGAGAAAGGGAGGCATATAAAGAGCAAGTAGCTGATACTGACAGGCCTTTTCCCAAGATGCTCTTCACCTCCAGCATCTGTAAATCCTGTTAGAAATCCTGGTAATCTGTAATCTGGACTTTCTTCTCACTATCTTTATCTTTTTAAGTACTTGTCAGTCAGTTAAAAATTTCACAGATTTTATACAAGTATTTCATGGTTATTTTACCACATTAATAGCAATGAATGCTCATTAGTAATTCTTATTTTTAGTGTCAGAATTAATTAGTAAAATGCATTCATGTATTAATACCAACTGATTATGTTTTTCTGTAAAATATTATTTTCTATTTCTAGGTTCTCCCCTCCCCCAAATTACTGATCATTGAAATGCAATAGATAGGCATTTAATACTAGGTAAATTAATACAATGCAAATGACATATATTTAATAGAACTTATTATCTGTTTGCATTAAATATTAAATAAACGATGTTTTATTAAACTCAATTGATATTAAAGTGTTGCAAACAAATGCTTTTTAGCCTATCTTTTTAACCATATCTTAAGTTGCACTATGTATAATTTTTTGTGTGATTATGTTTATTTTTCTGATTATTGCCTCTGTTGTTAAATATCATGATTCTGAAAGTATTTTTGATCTGTAAGAGGTGACACCTCTGACAAAGTAAATTAAACAGAGGGTAAAACAGAGGTTAGCACTATAGAAATAATCAGGTTCAACAGCAGGCTGACTTTTTATAGCATTTCATTAATAAAATTCACATAATCTCAGATTTTAGGACCTCAATTTTGGATCAATGATGCCAGTGTTATGTCAGGAGCCATTTCTTTGCAAAGTAACTTTCTGAATTTTCTTTATATGATTTTCATAACAGTAATCCTGAAATATTTGCACTCACTTTCGATTTAAAATAGCATTATTATAAATAGGGATTATATACTTTTCAAAGTGACAGAAATATAATTTAAATATCCTGTCATCAAATGACAGAAGTATGCCAAAATCATAGAGTCTGAAAGTTATAAACCTAATTAAATAAATTATAGGAAGTCCACACATTTCCCTAACTTTTAAAATTAAAAATGTGCTCTTTGAAGGCAGTCAATGAAGTAGAATGTTAAAATATCATTAAAACATCTTTCTGGTGTACATTTCTGAGAAAATGAAATGTCTAACTACAGTCTCAGGGCCTCCTAACTACTATCAATCATTCACTTTAATGTAACCTGATTTTATTTAGCGATCCACCCAAATCTTTTCATAAAACAGAATAGATACTAAATTGAAAGTCACCACTTAAATACAGAAATAACACTGAGTGATCTTTTAATAACCTTTCTATAACTGGGCCTCTATGAGCATTTCACTTTTTCCTCAAGGCTTATTTCTGCTGCGTGTTATCATATTCAAAAATAAAATGTACTTGAGGAGTATGCAAGTCTATGTAATACTTTCACTGAATTTTTTGGTGAGACAGCGTAGCTAGTCACATCACCCATCACTAGCAAAACACCCTAAACCACTGTAAAGTACTTTTTTCTTTCCCTACATTCAGTCACATTACAGCTATAGTCATCTCTCCCCTTCCATATTTTATCTCCCCCATCCCTGAAAAAAAGTTTGCAAATTTGCCAATAAAATGCGTAGAAACTGTGCTTTCAAATGGCAACAGTTTCTTGCTCCAAATACCTCCCTGCTTAATGTTTGTAGTGAAATGACTGAATAAGAAGAGAAATGGTAGTTTACGTTGACGGTTAAGATTCAGTTGGTACAAAGTAATGGCATCTGGGTGTAGGAGGAGAGCAAAGGTCTGGGGACCTCAAAGAGATTTCATCAAAATATTCTTAGACAAGTAGTTGACTACATTCATATACAATTGAATACTGAAAAAAATGAAAATGAAAAGCAAAGAACACATGGAGTTTTTCAAGCCAAATTTTTTTTTTTTTTAAACACAACATGTAGATGGCAGGTGAAGAATATGCTTAGAAGACTAAGTGCAGAAACAGAAGAAAAAGTTAGATAAAAACTGATTATTAGAGAGGGCATTGATTCTGTAAAAGAAAAGATTGAAGAAAAAATGATAAAGCAGGTAAATAAGATGCCTTTTGAACTATAGCAAGAAAGTAGGGTAAATAAAACCAATATAGAACTATCTTGCTGAAAATAAAGTTGGTAAAGTAAATAGAAGACAAATTTAAGAAAATTTATGCAAAATGCAAATTAAAGCAAATAAAAGATGTTAAAATATATATCCAAAATAGTAAATCAGAAAGAATAATTTAAACTTCATAAAATGGAAGTTTTGATTTTAATATTTCATAGAATAGAATTTTAGGCATACCTATGTCTGGGGTGAAGCGTGTACCTGGAGAAGAAAATAAGCACGGAGGCCTCAGATTTTTCCTTAGCAACATTCAGCTGCAAAAATTATTGGAATGACAAGTAACCTAAATTTGGAGAGTCAATAGAATGTGCTTCCAGAATAAAATACTAATGAGGTTATTTTAGTTAATCCACCTGGATTTTACTTTAATGTGTTGGGTAAGATAGTATTTTATTTTCTATTAAGTAGCCAATTCTCCCAGCACCATTTTTGAAGAGTTCAAACTTTCCTTATTAGTTTGAAATACCTCCTCAGTTACTTACCAAGTTCCTATATACTTTGTGGGCTTGCTACCTCTCTCTTAGCCAATATATTGATTCCATTACAATACCACAAGGTTTTTCACTGTAGTAGAAGTTTCCTTACTGACTTTCACTTAAGACTAAATGACATTGCACATTAAGTATTAAAAACTAAATGCTGCAGACTGATATCCAATTCAAATGAATATGCTTGGTAAGTAAGGTAACTTCCATCCCTTGGAATACCTGTTTATTCATAACCACATCTATGAGTTGAGTGTGTGCTTGACAAAATGTATCAGGATTCTCTTACTTGCATGTAACATAAAAACTAATCATAAAGACTGAAAAAAAAATAAAATATAAATACACAGACATGCAAATGTAAAATATCACATATCAGGAAATTGACTGATAGGTTTACTACAGAGTTGATTGACTCAAGTTCTCAACAGTATCAATAAGAAATGAAGTTAATCTTAGGACTGCTTTTCCTTATGGCTATAAGATGGATACTAGTAGCAATCAAACTTACTTATTTACTGTTTTTAATTTTTTTCCACAGAAGAAAGAGAAAATCACTGTCTGTTATGAATTAGAACAATTTAGGAAAGTGTCAATCATTGATTAATAATTATAGAAAATGCCATATATTAAATGGATTTATTTGGCATTTGGGGAGGGCAGGTAAGAAAGACTTCCATGGTGAACTTAAAATAATCAGAACTCACTTTTGTGGATGAGGTCTGCCCTGATACCACGGATGATGAAATCAATGTTAGTTAAACACAGGATAAGCTTTATTATTCCAAAATTTGTTTAACCCCACTGTATTTATTATTCTTATCATTCCAATGTTATAAATAAGGACTTAATTTTTTGATAATGGGAGGATAAAGTTCACACACATCACACACACATTCCCTCACTCAGAAATCACATATAAGTGATGAGGAAACACATATAAGTGACAAGGAAACACCAAATCTATCTTTGTTAACAGAAAAATATTGAAGGCCCAAATCACAAAATATGATGATGGCAGTCAGAGACATTACAGAGCAAGTAGAAGTACAGGAGAAAGTAGAAGAAGAATATTCATTTTTAGATCTTAGAATGAGCTAAAAATATACTTATTCTCCCAGATGAGGAAAAAAAAAAATTAAACTACTTTTCACAAGTGCATGTTTGCAATTATGGGATCAGGATGTACAGGCTTGTAGCAGGTACTTCTCATATTTATAAAAAGCAGATTGCTTAAGAGATAGTAAAGAGAGCCTATCAGACTTTTTTCCTTTTGCCCCACTAATTCAAAAAAACCGAAGGCTAGGATAATTGACACAGAATTATTTCATACAACAAATACCTTATAACGTGGGCAGGTAAGGAGCCTCCCTGATGGTGCAAGGGCTTAAGTATAAAATTATCTCCAGCCACTGAGTTTGATCCCCAGCCAGGGAGCTAATCCACATGGAGCAGCAGACCTCTCCTGTCTTGCCCGCTGCTCCCCTCAGCAGTGTATTTCAGTCAGTCTGCCTGTTCTGCTCCCCATCTGTCCCTGGTGAATCCTCTCACACCCCACACTTCTGGCCTGGATCCCAGTTCTTGTATGCATATATAAATAAAAAAATCTTTAGGGCCTCCCCTGGTGGCACAGCGGTTGAGTGCTGGGTTGCGAGGCTGCAGCGCCAGTTCGATCCCTGGCCACCGGCGAGGGTCCCACAAAAAAAAAAAAAAAAAAAAAAAAAATTTTAAAAAATGGCCAGTTAAGTAATAAACAAGAAATATGATTACATGCATACAAAGACATTACAGGAAGAAATATAAAAGAATAAATAAAGAAAGCATGACAGATAAAGAATAGACCAGAAAAATAAAATCATAGGTACACAAAAGAATATGGACCAATATTTTAACACAAATTGTAACAACTTATCAAGAAATCACAATAAGAGCATAAAATAGAGATATAAAACTTCAAAGAAAACATAACTGGGAAAAAAAAGGTGATAAAAGATGCTTAAAAAAAAAAGGTGAAATATATTAGCAACCCAAACTCAAGGGAGAATTAACTACTGGAAACAGTAAGGAGCACAGGAGACAGTCATGAGAAAAGTGTATAAAGTGAAAAGAAAATTAACTTGAAAAAATTTTGGAGTTATTGAGAAAATTATAGCTATATTAAAATATACCTAATTGGAATTCTTTAGAAAAAAGAAAAAAAAACTCATAAAATATTTAGCAATCTAGTTACAGAAAATTTTTTTTTAAAAAGTGAACTTGATTGTGTAATTGGAAAAAAGGCATTGAATTTTAGAGGGAAAAAAATACTAGTAAATTGGGCCTCCCTGGTGGCGCAGCGGTTGAAGCCTGGGCTGCGAGGCTGCCCACAGCCTCTGCGATGCAGGTTCAATCCCCGGCCAAAGGCGAGGGTGGCAGACCTCTCCTGCCCCGCCCGCTGCTCCCCTCAGCAGTGTATTTCGTCAGTCTGCCTGTTCTGCTCCCCGCTCTGGCTCTGGTGAATTCTCTCACCCTCCCACGCTTCTGACTGTACCCAGTGCTTGTATGAATAAATAAATAAATCTTTAAAAAAAATACTAGTAAATTTATTAAACATCAAAGATGGAAAAAAGGAAAAAGAGGAGGAAGAGGGGAAGCAGGGCAACAAGAAGAACAAAAAGGAAGGGGGAGAAGATGACTGAAAAGAGAAAAGAGGTCTCTCTAGTCATTCTGGATTTTGATATAATCATGTCTCTTTTTAAGTTATGGGCATTGTGGAATTTTAATTCAAGAAAATTAGCTATGTTTTCCAACCTTCCAAAAAGAAACTCTTCAGTATTTGTGGATTTTCTTTCTTTTTTTTTTTTTTTCCAGAAAATTGGAAAAGTTTTTGAATTTCAAAAATCTTCATACCTGTTTAAAGGAAGCCATTCTGCTAGATTATTATGCATCTGGATTTTGGTGGGCAAAAGGAATGGAATTTTCGATACTTCAATATTCAAAGTTTATGACTTTATTAGATATGTTACTTCATAATCTAAGAAGTAAGTACATTTTTTTTCCTTTTTTAAGAAAGATAAATTTGGTCTCTGGTCTAAATTAATGTTCTTAAGTACAGGTTCCTAATTTTATTATAGTTTCTTTAATGAAAATTACATTTTTTCTTGCATATAGCAAAGATGGACTTCATATCTTTATTGAGTTGTAAAGTTTCAAATAATACTTAACAAGACTAATGTTCTCTGAATAATTAATTTGCCCAATGTATGTTAACTTCTCCATACTACCTACCCCCAAAATAGTCAAGTAGCTTAGATTCGTGAAGATATTTTTTTCTATTGTTTGAGCTATTTTCATCTCCTCTTACCTGTAAACATTAGTGGGCTATTTCAAAATGATTGATATAAGAAGGTGCGTTGATCAGTAACAAAAACCCATTAGAGACGATACTTAGATTGTGTGACTTGTTTTCGTATATAACATTCAAATGCATTACTATAGGAAATTTGGAAAGTTAAAGCAGTTTAAATGTGCTCACTGTTTTGAGAATAAATATATACTGTTTCTTGAAAGAAGGAGAAGAAAAACTATCATTAATTTATTATCAATTCTGTGTGCTAGGCAATATGATTGGCTCTAATCTTTAACATACACTATTAAGTCTCAGAGCAACTCCTACAAGGGAGAAAAAACGGAATAGTGGGGCCTCCCTGGTGATGCAGGCAGTTGAGTGCTGCACTGTGAAGCTGTCCACAGCCTCTGCAGTGTGGGTTCGATCCCGGCCGGCCAGGGAGAATCCCACACGGCGAAGCCAACCTCTCCTGTCTCGCCCACTGCTCAGCAGTGTATTTTGCCAGTCTGTCTGTTCTGTTTTCCACTCTGTCTCTGGTGAATCCTCTCACCCTTCCCACATCTGTCCTGTACCCCGGTTTATTGTATAAAAATAAATAAATCTTTAAAAAAAAAAAAAAAAAACCCAGACTAGAGCAAATTAGTCTAGAGCAAAAGATGTATAGTTAGGAACTGGCAGAACTAGAACATGAATTTCAGACTTCATAACCAAAATGCCATAACCAAAAACTTCAATGTGTTTATAGCTAAATGGAAAGATGCTGGTGTCAATTGGGATGTGACTGCCTACCTGCCTTTCCTCTTTATTTTTTTTAAGATTTATTTATTTATGCATATAAGAACTGGGGGATAGGCCAGAGGTGTGGGGAGGGGTAAGAGAATTCACCAGACACAGAGTGGGGAGCAGAACAGGCAGATCAACTGAAATACACTGCTGAAGGTGGCAGTGGGCGGGACAGGAGAGGTCTGCTGTGACATGTGTGTCACCTCCCTGGCTGGGCATCTAACTCATATTGCAGTGGCTGGGGGTAGCTCTTCTGGGGGTAGCTTGGTAGCACTGTCTTTAACCCCTGCGCCACCAGGGAGGTCCCTTTCCTCTTTATTTTCTTCAATCTTTTGTTTGTATGTTTTGTTTTTTTGTTTGACTTTAATTTCTTTTCTCTTTAATTGGGTAAGTAAAAGAACTGGCTGCCCCTAAACATTGCCACCATTATCCTAGCACAATTTGTGGATGCCTTATGGTCACACAAATTGTATTCTGTTCTGTGTACCAATTTCTGACTAAACTAATGCAGGGGAAGCTGTCAGTGAATTAGCAAAACTACTAAAAAAGCCACTCATGTGCTATGTACCTTTCCTGCCCCAGGCTACCCTTTAAAGGGCAAAAACTGGTAATTATATGAGAAGAAATACATCATTCTTTCCTTTCTCTGCCAGTAGGAGCGTTTTGCCTGGTTTCTTCTCCTTGTTTTACTTAGGTATCTAGTATTGTATTAAAGAGAAATTACTGTGCCAATTGGAGAAAAGATAATTATAATGGTGATGGACAAAACTGTATATTTATTGGTGGATTTCAACTTATCCTGCATGTGGGAAACAAGATGCAAAGCTAAACATGAGAATTCAATCTTTTATAACACTACAATTAGAGATGTATATATTATTATTATTCTTTTCCCCAAATTATATTTAGGCTTCCATCGTTTTATCTGCTCTAGGAGATATAGGTTCAAACCTCTGCAAATATATACTTTCACTCCCTGCCTACCACTTAGGGGTGCTTGTTTTGTTATTAAGATATCTAATAAGTAAAATTGTTTTAATTTCAATTATTGATAATTTCAGTTATTGAACTACAGCCTTCCAAAAAAGAATTCATTTGGGACGCCCCCTTGGTCTTAGACTCAGATCATGACTCCTGAACTTAAGTAGAAACCCTTTTCATTGTGTTATAGCCTGATTATTTCTCAACCTTCAGATCATAATGGAATTAATGAAACAAAATATGATATGGATCAGTAAAATCTCCAAACTTTTGAAAATCAAATAATAATTCTAAACAGTTCATGGAGCAAAAAGAAAGTCTCAACAGCTTTTAGGAAAGTGAATGACAATCAACCACATGAAAATTTGTGTGATACTACTGAATTAGTGATAAGAGGGAAGTTTATGTAAATAAATGTTTAGAAAAGAAAGTCTAAAATTGATCATCTAATCGTATACTTCATGAAACGTTTTAAAAAAGTACAAACCAATCAGTAAAGAAAAAAATAATAAACAGATTAATGAAATTCAAGGCAGAGGGCCTCCCCTGGTGCGCAGGCAGTTGAGCGCCATGCTGTGAAGCTGTCTGCAGCCTCTGCAGTGCCGGTTCGATCCCGGCCCTGCGAGGGTCCCACATGGTGCGGCAGACCTTTCCTGTCTCGCCCACTGCTCCCCTCAGCAGTGTATTTCATCAGTCTGCCTGTTCTGTTCCCCACTCTTTTTCTGGTGACTCCTCTCACCCTCCCACACATCTGGTCTGTACCCCAATTCTTGTATAAATAAAAATAAATTTAAAAAAAATTTAAGGCAGAAAGCCAATGGAAAAAAATGAAATGAAAAACCGGATCCTTGAAAAGATCAATAAAATTGATAGACATGAAACAAAGCTGACAAAAAAAAAAAGACAGCTTATTTTATTATCATCTGCTATAAAAAAAGGGAGTATCACTACAAACACAGCAAACAATAATAGGTTATTAAGAGAATATTATTTATGCACATAAATTTGAAAATGAAGAAGATAGTGATCAGTTTTTCAAAAACTACAAACAAAACTTATTCAAGATGAAATAGATAACCAGAAAATCCTCTATTTAAGAAATTGATTTTTTGCTAAAACTCTGGGGAAAAAAATTGCAGACCCAGATGTTTTCACTGGAAAAGTCTTTCAAATATTTAATGAAGGAAAAGCAACAATTATACATAATCTCTTCCAGAAATAGTAGAGGGAAGAATACTTATAACTCATTTTTCTGACACTAGAATTATCTTCATACTAAAACCCAACAAAGACAGTAGAGGGAAAGGGGATAGTAGAAAGAGAGAAATAAGGAGAAAATTAGAATTAAAGGAGGATGAAGAATGAATACAAAGAAAGAGGAAGAAACTACAGACCAGTATCCTTCATGAGCAAGACATAAAAATTCTCAACAAAATATTATCAAAATGAATCAAGCACTACATAAAAATAATATTACAAATGATCAGTTGGAGTTTATTCCAGGAATCCAATGCTGTTCAATAATTGAAAATCCCACTACTGTGAGTAGTCTGAAGAAATCCCACGTGATCACATAAATAGATAAAGAAAAAGCGTTTGATAAAATACAAGATCTTCACATTCTTATTTTTAACAAAATCAGAAAACTGAAGAAGTGGTATTCCTCAACCTCATAAAAGATATCTACAAAAACCTATAGCTGCCATCATAATTAGTGGTGAAAGAACAGATGCTTCCCCCATAACATTAGAGCCAAGACAAAAGCTGTACTCTCACCACTCCTATTCAGGCAGGACTATATGTGAGCAATATATGCAATGTGGTAAGAAAAAGGAAACACATGCAGATTGGAAAAAAGGATATAAAACAGTCTCTGTTCTCAGTTAAAATGTTTGTCCATATAAAAAAAAATCATAGGATCAAGAAATCCTAGAACTGCTAAATTTAGCAAGGTTGCAAGAATAAACTCAAAACACAAAAGTCTGTTGTGTATCAACATGTTGACATTATACATTGGATATCAATATTTTAGCAAATGATGTAATTTATAAGACTTCAAAAAATAAAAAAGTACTAAGCATATGTCTAATAAAAATATATGTGATTTATATGATGAAAACTACAACACATTATAAAAGTTGAAAAAGAAATCTAAATAGGTGGAATGACATACTGTGTTCTTGATCTGGAATTCTCCACATGATAAAGATGTCAGTTCTTCCCAAACTGATATTTAGATTTACTTCAAATCCCAGCCAGGCTTTTTCTAGATATACTCAAATTGAATTTAAAATTTGTACAGAAAGTCTAAGGAGCTGGAATAGCTGAAACAATTCTGAAAAATAAAATTAAAGCTGATTAAGTCATTCCACTCAATTTTTTTAAAATACATCCCCGTTAACCGTTAACTGGCCAGAGATGCAGGGGGTGAGAGGATTCACCAGAGACTAGAGTGGGGAACAGAACAGGCAGACTGACTGAAATACACTACTGAGGGGAGCAGCAGGCGAGACAGAAGGGGTTTGCTTTGCCATGTGGCTTGCTCCCTGGCCAGCTGGGGATCAAACTCATGCTGCAGAGGCTTCGGATTACTTCATAGTGCAGTGCTTAACTCCTTGTGCCACCAGGGAGGCCCCCTTCCACTCAATTTTAAGTCTTATAAAGTTATGGTAATAAATTGATGTGAAATTGGCCAAGGAATAAATACATAGATCAGTGGGCAGAAGACGGACATTAGAAAAAGACTCGGCAAAAGTGATCATTTGATTTTTTTACAAAAGTGCAAATTCAGTTCAATGGAGCAGGATAGACTTTTCAACAACTATTTTTGAAACAATGGTTTGTTTATTGAAAACAAATTACATCTCAACCTAAACCTTTCATAGAAAATAATTAACTCAAATTTCATTATACATAGAAATTTAAAATGTAAAATTGTGCATCTTTTAGAAGAAATCATAGGAGAAAATCTGTGATTATTCAAGAAGTTGCTAGACATGACCCCCAAACATGACCCATAAAAGAAAAATTGATAAAGTGGACTTCAACAAATTTTAAAACTTTTGTTAGAAGAATGGAAAGACAAGTTACAGGCAGGAAAAATTATTTGCAAATCACTTCTCTGACACAGGACTTGTATCCATATCATATAAAGACCTCTAAAACTAGGAATGAGAAAATAATTCTCTTAAGATGCTCAAAACTGCTATGAGGAAAGCATGTCTAGCTATGAGGAAAGCATCAGACAAACCCAAATTGGGGAAATTGTTCAAAATATATGGCAGTACTCCTCAAACTGACAAGGTCACTAAAATAAAGAAAAATCTAAGAAAACAGTCCAGGGGACCCTCAGGAGACAGGAGTTCTAAGTGGTGTCCTGGATAAGATCAGAAACAGGAGCTAGGAACAGAAAAAATGAGATTAAGTAAAAGTTAAGAAATTCCAATAAAGTGTGAATTTTACTTAATTATAATGTATAACTATTGATTTACTGGCAGTGAAAAGTGTACCATAATGGTGCAAGATGTTTACAATACAGAAAGCTGTGAGGTGGGGTATACAAGGTATATAATAATTCAGTGTACTATTTTTGTAATTTTTCTATAAACATAAATCTATTCTAAAATTGTTTATTTTTGAAAAATGGACAAAATATTTAGGCATATACTTCACAAAAGAAGATATAAGGATAGCAAATAAATTCATGAAAAGAAGATGTCAGCATCATTAATCATAGGGAAATGTGGTTTAAAGGTACTATATATGGCACCACTGCACCTCTGTTTGAATGGCTACAACTAAAAATACTGACAATACCAAGTTCTGACGAGGCTATGAAACAACTAGAACTCATAGCTTGCTTGTAGAAATGCAGAAGGGCACAGGGATTTTGGAAAATGTGAAAATTGTGGGCAGTTTTCAATGATTATGTGGACCATCAATCCCACTCCTAGCCATTACTCTAAAGAAAGGAAAGTATATGTTCACACACACACAAAAATCTATTCATGAATGTTCTGTAGCAGTTCTGTTCGTAAGTGGACCAAAGTGAAAACAATTTATGTCTGTCAAAAGGTGAATAAACAAAACTGTGGTCTGTGTATCCCATGAACGTGCACGGGCACACTACTCAGCAATTAGAATGAATGAGTCATGATACACAACTTGGATTAATCTCAGTAGCATCATTGATTTGAAAGGTTGTATACTGAATGGCAACCTTTTATGGTATAGTCTCAAAAAGATAAAACCATGGTGATGAAAACCATATCGGTGGTTTCAGAGGTTTGGACAGGCAGAGGGCATGAGGAATGACATGGAGTGTTTTGAAGTGATGGAACTGTTCTATATCCTGATGGTGGTGGTGGTTACCTAATATTCATGTGTTCTATATTTTGTAGTACTAGACACCAAAAGGAAAAGTCAATTTCACTGTATGACAATTTCTTTAAATATTTTGATATAAAATGATAAAAGATGTAATGTAAAAGAAGATTTATCTACTCTAAGCAGAAAGAGAAATAATGTAGGAATAGATGTTAAAAAGAAAATCAAGTTCTGCATGAAGAAACTTCAGAGCACTATTGGTCACAAAGGAAATTTTAAAGCATTTGGAAAAAAGCCTCACAACATTCTTTGAAAGATTCAATAACATAAAGATGCTAAATCTCCTCAAGTTAATTTATCCATTCCAATAAAAGTACTAACAGATTTTTGTTTGTTTGTTTGTTTGTTTTGACTAGAGGTTAGTTACTAGGCAAGTTGACTTTAACAAAAATATGGAAAATAAACAAAAAGGATATCCAGAAAACCTGTCTTTAAAAAGTATAATTATGTCATATTTTGTGACTAGTAGTATTAGTAGCAATGTTACAGAATTTCAAATATTCTAACACAGTGCTGAATGACTAGACATGAAACAAGACAGAAAGGAACAGGACAGAAAGTTCAGAAATAGATCCCCAAGCTTTGGAATTAAGTATATGATAAAATAGCATCTCAAATCTGTAGCTCAAAGATGTACAATTCAGTAAATAGCATTGAAACATCTGGATATCCATATATAAAAGAATAAAATAAAATTGAATCCAAATCTATCTCTGTTCATAAACCAGAGTATATTACAAATAGACCAAAAACATATATGTAAAATAAAGTGGAACTATAAAAATGCTAGAGGAAAACCTGGGCTAAGTTCTTTGTGATCTTGGTTGAGAAGGTCTTTATAATTGTGCCTCAAAAACTTCAAAGTCATAACAAAGATAGTTAAATTTGATATATGAAAATCAAGAGTCTACAAAGAAAAAATACCTAAAACAATCAAAAGAAAATTAGAAACTGGAAAATTTATTGTATCTCAGACAGCAGCAGATGATTAAGTTCCACAATATAAAAAAATCATGCAGAAACCAAGAAGAAAAACACCACTAATGCAGTAGGAGAATATGCCAAGGATACGATTGCGTAAGTACAAATGAATCTTAAATGAATGAAAAGTTCAGCCTTAAGAATATTAAGAAAAGTCTTAGCTAAAAATACACAGAAATGCCTTTTGTCATATATCCGATTGGCAACACTCTAAATTTTTGGGAGGATTCTCAACTGTCAAAGCTGTAAGAAAACAGATACCATCATACTGTTAATGCAGGTATACATTTAAAAACTCCTGCAGAGTGTAGGTTAGCAATTATCTGTGAAATATGCAAATATGTGGTCCCTTTCCCCCAGTAATTCCACTTTTGGTAACTTATCTTAGCTATCCACTTGCATGCATAAACTTGACTTGCAGTCATGTTTATAAAACAAGAGATTAGGAATGTCAGATGGAGACATAAGTGTGAACTCATGTTTAGTTTAATATAGATACAGATGGGTAATTAGCTAATTGGCTTAGTTATATTTGTATTTTATATTTGTGTATTATACACATAGACACTCATGTACTTAGCTATCTCCACTTGGAAGACCTAGAGGTAATGACATACTGAAGCAATGGGCATGCCCAATACCCAAGTCCTGGTTTATAATTTTTTCTGTAATAGAAAGAACCAGAGCTCTGTAGGGAAATGTCTGATTGTAGCTCTGGAACAGGGGACATGGAAAATGAGCATGGGGCATTTTGTATAGTGGCAAAATTAAATGCTTAAAAATCAACATGATGGGGCCTCCCAGTGGCGCAGTGTTTGAACACCCCGCTGCGAAGCTGTCCACAGCCTCTGCTGGTTTGATTCCCCGCTGGCCAGGGAGAACCCCACAGAGCGCAGCAGACCTCTCCTGCCTCGCCCGCTGCTCCCCTCAGCAGTGTCTTTGGTCCGTCTGCCTGTTCTGCTCCCCGCTGTAGCTCTGGTGAATTCTCTCACCCTCCCGTGCTTCTGACCTGTACCCCAGTTCTTGTATAAATAAATCTTAAAAAAAAAATCAACATGATGGTGGTTATATCAGAGGGATACAGAAGCCAGCTAAAAAAGATCCCCAATGTCCATGGTCGGAACAATTTTAACAAATTTTGGATTATAAGCCAAAAAAAAAAATTAATAGCCTTACTGATAGATGAATCAATGATTGAATAAATAGGCAAGTCTCCCAAAAGTTTGTGTAGATGCTTCACCCCCATGAAATTGAAGTACATATCCTTACCCCTTAAGGGTGGATTGCACATAGTGACATCCTTTGGAAGGAACTTATCCCCAAAATGGAATACTATTCAACTGTAGAAAGGGAAAAATTGAGGAAACATTATAGACATTGGATGGGAAACTGTGTACCACTTTTTTTAGTGAGATTTTGATGCATAATTGTATGCTTTTCTTTATAAGAGAACCAAAAATCAAAAAGCTATGTATGTTTTATATGCTATCATACAAAGAAATGATGGAATAATACAGGAAAAAAACTAACCATCAAACTTTTCTGTGGGGTCGTAGACATTTGGGCAAAAGGGTTGGAGAAGGTCTTTCTGGAATATATCTTCCTGTGTATTTTTGAACCATGTGAATATATGATCTATGCAAAAATTGTTAAAAGCTTCTTCCCTTTTTACTAAGCTTTGCAAACTGTGAACTAAGTATTCACAAACTAGAAAGAGCATAAAGAAAAGTAAAATTTTTCATGAATCTCACATCCAAATTTGACAATATTTCTACTTTAAACATCTTCCATCACTAACAACTGACTCAAGAAAATTTCTTTTACATGAAACTTTATATTGTTGACATAATTCAAAAATGAATTTTTAAAACTTGATGTGAATCCATTCAACTACTTGTAAACCATGAGAGAGTAAAAGTACATATGTAAAACTTAACCAGAAAAAAAAGCAAGTCTTTCCTTCTTGCAGAAAGAAAAATCCCCTTAAACCTTTAAACATAATAAGGTTCTAGTTATCATCAGGAAAGAATGTAGTCTTAGCCAACTGTGCCAAGGAAGGAGGCAAAGTGTGTTTATATTTAAACTGAGGGCTGGTGGAGTCCTGAGCACACTGTAATACTGAGAACTCCCATTCAGCAATATCTTAATAGAAAAAGGCACTTAAGTACACTGTCTGAACTGTTAGCTGTAGTGCAGTTGACCATTATAAAGTTCTAGATGGGAACTCCATTTTATACTGACTCAGTTTCTCATCTGTTTCTTGTCTCAAATTTGTACTGCAGTTATCTACAATACAAGGCATTCTGCAATCACCCCACCTGGAACAAATTGGATCAAACTAAAAGATTATAGAACATAGAATTGTTGTATATATATATATTTTACATCATTATTTATTTTTAAACAATATTTGCTCCCCTCACCCCAAGATAAACTCATGCCATTTGCAGCAACATGGATGGAGCTAGAAGGAATTATGCTCAGTGAAATAAGTCAGAAGGAAAAAGAAAAATATCGGATGGTTTCACTTATAGGAGGAATATAGGGGAACCAAATAAGACATCAGTGTAGAACATAGAATTTGAATAGTTATCTTAACAGTATTTATTTGGTGGTCAAGTTTTTCCAAGGCTTGACCAAGGACCTGCCATAGTGTAGTAGGTGGGCTGGAGATTTGGCTCCTATGCAGATCCATACGCCTGGAGTGATTACACTATACATAACGTGAATGTTAGTAAATGACAATAGAATATTTTTTAGTTCTGTGAGGGTGATTTGTTTTTCCCCCAAACAGGAATTATTATAATAATAGGTAACATTTACAGCAGAGTAACTTGTGCTAGTCAGTGTCCTTTGCTACCCAAATACTATTTCACTTAATCCTCACATGGTTTGTGATGGTTCTATTGTTCTCCCCATATTAAATAATCAGAAAAAAAATAAGTGAAATTTAGAGAGGTTAAATAACTCTTTAAGCGTCGAAAATAAGGATCAGCCCCAGCAAATGAGAGCCCAAGACCTAACTATTACATCCAATATACCTGATGTCAGACTGAATTCTAGAAAACACGCTATACATATTAATTACTAACATATGTATCATTTCAGTCTACCAAGAGTTTCACATCCATTTCTTACTTGATACTAACAACAGTGCTATGATATTCAAAATTGATATTATTCTCCTTTACAGATAAGGAAAATGAAACGCAGATCACCTACCTTAAAAGTGGCAGTTATGAGTTACTATCCTAACTCTTCCCACTAATTATAAGTTTAGTGTGTTCTTTTATTACTGTAAATTTTCAAGAATAAATTTTATTTCTAACAGCCCTTATTATTTAAATGGTTTAATCTTTCCAATTTTAATCATATCACTAAATGATTTCTAAAAAAGCAAATATTTCAGTTAGATAAGTGAAATGATAACTTTCCTAATTTTTAAAGCCATTATCTATAGAAATACATTAGACATAGAAAAAGAGTTTTAGAGTCAGTTATATTTCAACATAAGAAATAGTCATATAAATGTATTTTTGTGCTTCATAAGTATAATTACATCTAGAATTATAATCAATTATCTAAGAATTTCTTTTTCTTCTGTAACTCTAATTAATATCATCTTATTAATAAAATGATTCAGATTTTTAATCCATTCAATTCTGAATTGCTTTTATCCAACAGACTTTTTATTTCTAAAATTACTCCCACTGTTTTCAAAAGAAGTTTATCATGGAAAAGGAAATGTACAATAATAATTGAGCTTCACTTAGGGTGGTATCGGAAAGCCTAGTTATCCAGCAATAGTTCATCTATCTTACATACTACATAAAAGATGATCTGGAAGGAGGCTATGAAAAATAGGCCAATTGTTGTTCATTAAATCTTATTTTAATTGCTGCATAGTTTCCATCCTTTCTAGTGCTTACAAATAGAAAAGTAAACACATTACAAGATTATAATAGTCTTTATTATAGTATCTTCCTAAAATTTTATATGACTTTACTGTCATTTCATTAGTAATCTGGGGGCACAGACCTTAAGTCACAGAGAGAAAGTATAGCCACTGAAGCTGGAAATGGCTGGTCCAGCAATCAGCCTGTGTTCTCAAGGCCCCTTTTCTTTCTCCCCTAGAATTTCCCTGAAAAAAATTCCTCCATAGTGAGAAGTGGAAAACTTACTGACAGTTTCCCAAGAGAAATAGAGGTTTGGTGAGGATTGGGAGAATGGGGTTCACAAGAAGCAGCACCATTCTCCCCAGAACCCTCAGCTAGGCCCCCAACTGGATTCACCTTCCACAAGCTGGTTGTGCCTCCTTTTCTCTGGAAACTTTGAACTCTCACCTCCAGGGGCCACATACTCATCACTCTTAAGCAAGTACAGGGCATTAGTTACCTGGATTCACCCTAGGTGTGCAGGAAGTGATGTGTGTCTGTAATATGTCGTCTACCACAAGTAAAAATAATATAACCAGAGAGGGAAAAGAGATGGAAGTTAATATTTGTATCACAGAAACAATGAAAGTTAAGTCTAAGGCTTTTGACATTTATCTACATTTTTTTTTAAACTGGACATGTGCCATTGAAGATCGTTTTGCTTCATCGTTTGTTTTTAGTTGTAAGAGAATGGTGTAAAATCATTGCTTGTTTATTTTTGGTAATGGTGGCAAAGTGATGTCAGTTTCACTGTTTTTGCACTGTCATCTGGCTCTCACCACCACCACCATGCAAACATTTGAGGAACAGCTTACATGAGTTATAAGTCTGTAGCTTGGAAAAGAAAAAAAAATCTTGATGTTTTACATAAAAATCCATATTTCTGGCTTCTATTGAAAATTTTCAGAATCAAGTTCACACATGGCAACAATCAGCTAAAGCCAAGTGTTGGTTGACTCTGTTCGTTTACATTTTCAGCTCTGAGTTCAGCTTCACTGTCAAGATGATTGAATCTATCATATAGACCTTCCTATCCAGATAATCCAACCAACTTTGGTGTCATTTCCCTATGTGCTTTATTCTAAGATCATAAAAAATATCTCTTTTCTATTTAAATTAATCTAGATAGATTTTGATTTTTTAATCTTAAAATGGATATAAACTCTTAGATAATTGTGTAACATTAAAATAATTTACAGTTATTGACTGTGTCAGCTGTTATTCTTTTATGTGCAATGTACTTATTAATTTATCACAAAGAAGCAACAATATTTGTCCTCACAAATACTGCAAAAGTAATTTTTGCACATCAAGGACATCATGAATTATTTTATTCCCAAAACATCTGTTAAAATTATACTGAGAATTTTCTGGATTTTATTTCAGCACTGCATATGTCCTTAGAAGATAGCATAAAATGGCTTGGAGAAGTGATGGCTCAAATAGGACCATCCCATTCACCAGATAATGAGAAATGTAATATTTTTGATGTAAAACAAGCTAATGCTATCATTGACTACATAAAAATCAGGTATGGATTTTTTTCAATAGCATTTCTTTTTTAATTTCTATATTCTAGAAAATGTCTACTAAATAGAAACTAATTCAATTTTAGCAAATTTAGTTGCTTACATAATTTATGCAATAATTTGCCCCACAATAATTAGGTTATATTCAAATCTTATGTCTAGTAATTAAACGTCAGGACATTGAATATTTTGACTAACTTTGCATTCTTAAGAGGTGGTTTGTGTTTGATAAATATAATTTCATCTAGAATTATAATTATCTAAGAATTTCTTTTTTCTCTGCATCTCTAATTAGTACCATTTTTTTAATAAAATTATCTTTCAGATTAATCAGATTTGATTACAATAGATGGTATTTTAAGTAGTTGACCTTGACATAAAAATTTTAAAGAGCATTATTCATTTCCATCAAAAAAAATTATTTTAAATGCTTTGTGCTAGAAATTGAAGAGATTTATGAATATACATCATCAAATTTATTATATGCCCTGAAATATTTCACAGTATTGACCAATTAAACTCATTAGGGCTTTTGTTCTGCTTACAAAATGGTGGTAGATGGAGGGAAAGTATTTTTTTACAGTGACTCTTCATTGGTGAACTAAGAAATCTGTCTTTTTATGTAATCTGTCACATGGTTTGCATTAGAATCATACGTTTCTCCCAAGGGACATTTTTAGAGTTTGCAAATATTTAAACAAGAGTTGGTAAAATTCTTTCTTTTCCTTAACTAAAAGTTTTTGCAGAATATCTTTGTTCTTTTAATAGTATATACTGCAGTGTTTTCCAACTTTAAACTTTAAAATTCCCAAATAAAGGGTGCTACATGATGTCCGAGGCATGCTCACGATTTGCTTGCCAAAGATCCTGGTTATATAGTCTGGGGGCTTTTTAAATATTAATGTGTTTAAGATGAAAAAGTTTATATACTGGTTTCTGGCATGAATTAGTAATGGCATGTGATATATTATGTTTTTATATAATAGCATTTGATATAATATGATTTCTTAATATAAAAACATACCCCCTAATGTGTGTCTCTCATTAAAAGCCACAGAGGTCTTCATATTGATTAGAATAAGGCAAGGGCCTTGTGTAGGGAGCTGGGCGGAGTGAAGATGCAGAGTTGGATGAGAACCTGTTCCCCAGGGTCTTTCTGCCCATCAGATTTGGGAATCAGTGGAGGAGGGGAATTCTCTGTACATTTCCAATATATGACATCCTTCTTCCCCTTTTCTCTAGATTTGAACCTACCACATCTTTCTTGTAGAAAACATTTTTTTACAGCTGAGCTCTAAATCCACAAAGTTTATAACAGGCACGAGGAGTGATAGTTAACCATAGCAGTAAAATTCAGCAGGCACATCAATGGCACCTTTTGGATGGTAAAATAAATGTGGTGCCCCTTCTTTTTCATCCCATCTCTCTGGACAAATGTTCATCAATTTATGTATTTATTTTTTAAAGATTTATTTGTACAAGCACTGGGTACAGTCAGAAGCACGGGAGGGTGAGAGAATTCACCAGAGCCAGAGCAGGGAGCTGAGCAGGCAGAAGAAGGACAGAAGTACACTGCTGAGGGGAGCAGTGGGCAGCAGGAGAGGTCTGCGTGCCATGTGGGACCCTCACCCAGTGGCCGGGGATCAAACTGTCGCTGCAGAGGCTGCGGGCAGCTTCGCAACCCAGCGGCTCAACCGGTGCACCACCGGGGAGGTCCCATCAATTTATTTTTTGACCTTTCATTTCAGAAAATGGTTAAGTGAGGAGGAAATGTCAGTGTTAGTTACCTTCAGCTCCTAACCACTGTAACTTCACATACCAATGATCCTTAATATGACTTTTCTCTATCACCCCTCTTACTTGAGAGACAAGTCAAATAAAGTAAATCAGAACTATTTCTGATACTGTTCAATCGTCATATTGTGATTTTAAAGAAATTATGCATATTTAAATGTCCTGGTTACAGAAAATATCAGTTAGTGGGATATCTGGAACTGATACTGAAATTGTATAAAGGAAAATGTGCTTTTCTGCAACACCTGTTCAAAATGCCTCATAGGTCCACAAATGTAAGTTTAATGGCAATTAAATCATATAATACTTTTCATTTTAATGACTACAAAGAAGTTTTATAAATATGAAGCTAACTCAATTATCAAAAGTATAAGACTGTTTCAATTTAACTGATATTAAGTTTACTCAACCGGTGAAAGCTCTAGTCAATTTAGAGAGAACACTTTTTAGAACATGACCCATAGCACATGAAATTTAACTGACAATAAAATTGAAATTTCATTTGATACTCTTAATATAGTCTAAATTATATATTGTCATGAGTCCCCCTCAAACTACTGTTAAGCACTGACTAATCTACTGGTGTAATAATATACATGTGTATGTGTGGTATACTGTATGCAAATATAAATACTACTGCAGCTTTTTATTATGACATCATTTAGATATATATCTGGTCCAAATATTCTTCTGTCATTAGCAGAAGTTCCTACCTATCTCCTGGGAATGCAGCATACACAGACAAATAAATACTTGATGTAAGAAAAATAACATGCCCTATACACAACAGAATATCACACTGTTTGACATGAGGCCAGATGTCTAAATTCATTTCCATTCTTAGTATTCACCCTTTGATTTAGAACTAAAAAACAATGTTTGACAAAATAGTCTAGGAGCTTTAGTCAGCCAGAAGGCTAAATAAAAAGAGAGGAAAATGTATTCCTATAGCTAACGTCACTTTGCTCCCATGAGAGGTCATTTCATAGTTCCCTAGTAAAATTAGAAACCCCAACCAAGATGGGGGCCAGAGTGAAGCAGTGGGGTTGACTTGTCCTGCCTCTGAGTAAGTGCCTTGTTAGACACCTCCCTCCCCAGGTCTGCTTCACTCTAGTCCTGACCTTGCCCCAGTCTTGCATTTCTGACCATTACAGCCAAATTATGCATTATTTTCATTGTAAGAAAGTGCATTTACCATCTGCCATGGGATACTCTCACTCCTGGATACAATGAAGAGAATAAAGCTGAAAAAGTATGAAATTTCAGGAAGGAAGTTTTATGAATTAACTTCTTTGTGTGATGAAGATGGAGAAAGGAAAATTTTACACTCCTTCACCGAGGGAAAGTCAAGCTATTTCCAAAATACAGTCTTTAATGTCTCCACTCACATCAGTTATTGCCAGTGTAATATTTTTAACCTTAAAGCTTTCTCTAGGTAACCAGTATTAAGGGAGGGAGAGTCTGAATTTATTTTACTTCATTGAATCATCAGACTTCACTAATCTTGATGTATTTTCCAGCCAACAAATCAAAATAATGTCAAAAGTTAAGCTAGTTTTCTGAATGTTGATGACTAATTTGAATGTACAAGGGTTTTTTTTCCAGAAATAAATACCATGACTGAGTCTGCACAGCCATCACGTTTTAATGAATTGTGTTAGGAGTGAGATCAACTGCTAATATAACTCAGAGAGACCCAGCTGCCTGAGGATTTCTTCATTGATTTCAAATGAATTGAAACTTTGATCCATTACAGCGTTCAGGAGAAGCCATTATTATACATGCTCTGTAGCTACATTTTGCAAATGTTAATTTCTCAGTTATATTAAAATCAATTTTCTTAAATAGCAAAAATCACCAGAGTGAAAGAGAAACCACTAAGACAATTTTTTGTTCTTAGGCATTTTGCTGTATTATGAGTCTATTAATTTTCCAACCAGCAGGAAGAGAATTAGAAAAATTCAAATATTATCACAAACAGGATATTAGAAGTCAGCCCTTCGGTAAATTTTAAGCTCTCAATAATACATTGCTGATTTTCAAACTGACAAGAAACATTTGTTTTAAGAAACGTATCCTCTGTCTCTTTATAGTTTTTATACACTGACCATTTAGCTTTTAGGGTAGAAACTAAAGAAAGTAGCCTTCTTAAACTCATTTCCCTTTGATGTGTGATTGAATATTCTACAAGGAAATCAAGCATCTTCTAATGGATTTCAGTTCATGTTGCATCATTTTTCAGGTGTTATCAGATTAATTTAATCTTGAAACAGTTTGAGAATGTGAGAAGTAATTGCTATGGAAGTAGGTTACATAACTCAATGCCATTCATGCCAGAGGAAATTGACTTCAATTTGGAGCAAAACATGAAAAATAATGTGAAGTTTAGTGTTATTTGGGGGCAGTGTATTATTTAGTCTAAAAACAAGAAAATTCAAAATATAATCTGATTGTTCCCTTATCCCAAAACTACCCACTTATTGCAGATTAATTTACAGATATTGTTTTAGGTACTGTATTACATTGTCAAGATCTCAAAAACTAAGACTTTAATTTTGTACCACTTCCTGGACAATTTAGTTTTTAATAAAGGAGGTGACTAACTCTGTTGTTAATATTTAATGTCTTTAGCTTGGTCAACATAAATGACTTTCCTTTTATAAATACTTTTACATAGTTCCTTTTTTCCCCTGAAGTGAATTTATCTAAGTTGCATATTTATTTTGTATTTCAGTTTATTTCAACACTACAAGCTATATGAGTTCCTGTTCTATTCTTCCAGGGAAGAAATTGTGATAGGAACTGAGGTAAGTAATTTATCTAGATGGAACCAATTAAGCTGAATCACTTAATGCATGCTGATCAGCATCTGGATCTTTAGCTGCTTAAAGCAACTTCTTGTCAAGATTAGTCAAGTGTTAATATAACCAACTACTAGTTTGCAAAAAGAATAATTACATAAAGTGAGCTTTGGACTAAGAAAATAAGCTGTCTCTTGGCATTAAAAGCATTGTTAATCACATATACTTTATGTATTTATGGATTATTTGACAAAGCTCAATTGGATAGGGTATGTATGTCTTCATATAAATAAAATCAGAAATAGTGAGATGAATTAAATTAATTCAGTTAAATCTGTTCAAATTTCACATTTCCAGTCTACTCATTGTTTAAAGTCTAATTCAATTCCCACTTCCTCAGTGAAGCAAACCTTCCTTAATTGTATTGCATATATAAGAAGGTTTTAGGCAAACTCTTTAATCATATTCTATTATTTTATTCCACTTGATTTCTTTCGGCTGAATATTAGCTACCTTACCCCACCAATAAGCACACATGTAGGAACTGTATTATATGGTTTTCTATTTGTTTCCTGTGGATTGATATTATTAATACAATCCAAAAGTAATGTCCTTGAAGGCAAGGATCATGTGCTGGTTTTCTCCCACAACATATACAGCAATACAGGATATAGTAGTCACTCAGTAAAATGTACAGGAGTGCTTATAATATTCTCAGTGACAGCACTTGTAATATTAATTCTTCAATAAATGACCAACCCAAAGACACCTATGAATAGCCTCACGTCTAATCATCTAGTTGTAATTACTAGATATGAATCCTGAGTAAAAGAACATCTTATGGAGGCTAAAGATTCCATAAAAAGTGTTCTTTAGGCTCTTAATTATTTTAGAAGACTATACTTAGAAGTATCAGGAATAGGTGTGGCTGTGGTCAGAAATAAACAGTGAATAAGGGATATTTTCTTTATCTTTAGAATTTTCTTAATAGTAAGAACAGATAGAATGGTCAACTCTTCTGTCTTCCAGAGTGTTATTATTCTGGAGTATATAAATTGCTTTCTTCATAAACATCTCGGTCATCATTACTCATCTCCCATTTGGTAATTATTCTAATGCCAGCCTTTTAAAAGTGATTTGAAGGAAAACAAGTAACCCTTTTTTATTTTTGACTCTCCTTTTAATTTCCCCTTTGTAATTGCCTTATACTGTAGCTTAAATTAGGTGTCCCTTAACAGTTTCCCTGAAAATGTTTCCATTTCAGAATTATATCATACAGTGTGACGGTGTTGCAATAATAATCAATTTGGAGTAGAACCCTATCTCATGTCTTCAGTAAAACTTTGGGAAATGAAAGTGGTTTCAATAGCAGCATGAGCAGATATTTAGAATCATCAAGAGAAAAAATCATAAAGGATTCCCTTTTCCTTCGTTAATTGCACAATTGTGCCTTTCTTCTCTTTTGTGAGATATAAAATTTAGGTGACATTTATGCTTGTGGAATGATTGAAGGAGAAAGTAGACAGGGATTGGCCTTTTTATTTTCCATTGTCTTTTGTATTTTCCCTGGAGCTGACCCCAACTATGAAAAAAACCCTTAAGGAAAAGATATTGGGTCCCCAAGAATTAGACCAACCCATGAAATTTTAAAGGATTGACCAAAGCAGGTATTATACTACAATATTTTATGGCATTTGGAAGTATCTAATAACCCTTGGTCCAAATATCTGTTCTTTTATTAATAGAATTTCCTGGAGGAGATAGGGACTTGCTCCACTAATGCGATTATTCATGCTGACCTTAGCACTCTGTCCTTAAACAGGCGCCCCACAACAACTGCACAAATGCTCAAAATCTCACTCTCAGGCAAGCAGTCAGGTTAAATAATGCTAATGAAATTTTGTTTCTTTCTTAATTTGGATACAGTAATAGAACATAACACATACATACCCTCTAAGAAAATTTGTTAAATGGTAGCTTTAATTATTAATGGAGAACATAAATAAATTATACCCTTTTCTTGGGTTTTAAAGGAAATGGAAAATTCATTTTTGACATTAGCAATTGTTTCTAATTATTTTACTCATCTCTTTCAAGAAATTTTCTTTATGCTTGATCATAGAGGCTTATTTTCAGTAAATAATTATGATTGATGTGAGTTTTTTTAATACAGAACTATTTCTAATACGTTTACTTATTAGTTCATTCAGTGGTTCGTAGATCATTTATGTTAAAAAAAGCAGTAAACCGTGAATTAGAAGAATGATAGAGTGGAACATAAAATGCATTTGTAGCCATCTGACTAGATGTAAGATTACTCGCTTTATTTAAGGATATGAGGACCGCCTTTCATCACCCAAGTGAGAGTGCTCCAAATCTATTCTTTTAACAATGCAGTTTGGACACAGACACTTTCATATAGAATTGCAAGAGGATCAAAATTTCTTTTTTTTTTTTCAAAGATTTATTTATATATGCATGCAAGAACTGGGGTACAGGCCAGAGGTGTGGGGGGATGAGAGGATTCACCAGATACAGAGTGGGGAATAGAACAGGCAGACTGACTGAAATACACTGCTGAGGGGCTCAGTAGGCGAGACAAGAGAGGTCTGCTGCTCCATGTGGGTAGCTCCCTGGCTGGGGATTGAACTTATGCTGCAGTGGCTGCAGATAGCTTCATAGCGCTGTGCCTTAACTCCTTGCGCCACCAAGGGGGCCCCGAGGACCAGAATTTCTTTAGAAGATATGTATTTTCCTTTGCCTAAGGTGCCACTCAGAAACCCGAAAACTGCTGTTTCTTTGCTTTTGTTATGTAAAAACTACAGAAAATATTTCATAATCACACACTAAGAACATTAGTGGATACTGGCAATGATGAAGAGACATAGCAGATATCTTAAGTCATGGTTCTTGCCAGGTCTACAATGCCAGAATTTTACAAGTACAAGATGATAAAAAGTTATGTGCTCATTTACTCAACATGTATTATCCAGTTCTTATTATGTTCTAGGCCTTGTACTAAATCCCAGTGATACACAATGACAAGTAACAATTCTTGATGTTAACTATTCTTATCTGTCTGACTTCATTTGAAGTATCTAATGAGGAGAGAGATGAATAAATGAATGTTTGCAATCAATATCGGGTCAAAACTGTTAAGATATTTTAGGAATGCATAGAAGACCTGTAAATTAATGGCTTATGAGGGCTTTCAGGAATTAGTGAAATCTAAAAGGAAACTTAAATTTTGGGAAAGTTAACAAGAGTGTTATAATTTTTTGTGGATGGAAATCCACTGAAAATAATCTAATGAATAGGAAAAAAAGACAGTGGTATATCACTTGATCATTAACTGGAAAACACAAGTGGTGAGCTGGACTGAGGTTAGGTTAAAGTTATTATGTATGTACAAGTGAGACAATCTCTCATAACTCCTAGCTTTTTATTTGTTTTTTCTCTGATTCTCTCCGTTGGTCACATTGTTTTATATAGCAGACAGGCTTCCTCTCCCTGGTAGGACACATGACACTGGCAGCTCCAATTTAGCAGCTTCAGAAGAGACATTCTTCCTCCCAGTGTTAACATTACTGACCTTGATGTGTCAGGTATCCACTCTTAATTAATCACTGTCATCAGAGGAGTGAAGTAATGTTATTAGAAGACCCAAGTAGGCCATATTGAATAGGTGTCAGAGAATGAAAAAATCTCCAAAAGGAAGCCAAAAGAACTTTTGCGAAAGGAAGAGCGATATTTTTTAAGAGTGGACACACATGTACAACTCCTCTTCCTTCCAAAATCCCATGAGTCAAGGGCCTTCCCGGTGGCGCAGCGGTTGAGCGCTGGGTTACGAAGCTGCCTGCAGCCTCTGTGCAGCGCCCGTTCGATCCTCGGCTGCTCCCCGGCCACCGGAGGAGGGTCCCACATGGCGCGCAGACCTCTCCTGCCGCCCGCTGCTCCCCTCAGCAGTGTACCTCGGTCCTTCTGCCCGCTCTGCTCCCTGCCCTGGCTCTGGTGAATTCTCTCACCCTCCCGCACTTCTGACTGTACCCAGTGATTGTATAAATAAATCTTTAAAAAAAAAATCCCATGAGTCAAAACATACAGTGGAAAAAGGAAAGTTTCTTCAAAAAATGGTATTAAGAATTGGGCCTCCCCGGTGGCGCAGCGGTTGAGTGCTGGGTTGCGAAGCTGCCCACAGCTTCTGCAGCACCAGTTCCATCCCCAGCCACCAGGCGAGGGTCCCACATGGCACGCAGACCTCTCCTGCCACCCACTGTTCCCCTCAGCAGTGTACTTCGTCAATCTGCCTGTTCTGCTCTCTGCTCTGGCTCTGGTGAATTCTCTCACCCTCCCGCACTTCTAACTATACCCAGTGCTTGTATAAATAAATAAATCTTTAAAAAATAAAAAAAATTTAAAAAAAATTGTATTAAAAAAACTTGACAGCCACTGGTAAAAGGCTGTAACTAGACCAATATCTCACATGTTAGAGAAAAATTAATTCAAAATGGATAAAAGACATGGATGTAAGACCTATAACCATAAAATGCATAAAAGAGAACATAGTCAAAACACATAACATGGGCTTCAGAGAATTCTTTGTGAGTTCCTCTCCAACAGCAAGGGGGAGAAAAAGAATATAAACAATTAGAACTACATCAAACTAATGAACTTCTACAAAAAAGCAAATACATTATACTGAATGTGAGAAAATATCTGCACACCATACATCTGACAAGAGGCTGATAGTCAAGATCTACAAAGAACTCATACAACTTAAAAAGAAAACAAATAACCCAATTAAAAAAAAAAAAGGACAGAAAAGCTAAATAGGCACTTCCAAAGAAGACATACAGATGGTTAAAAGGCACAGGAAAAAATGCTCATCATCACTTATCATCGGGGAGATTGCAAATCAAAACCACAATGATATGCCATCTCATACCTGTGAGAATGGCTTATATCAAGAAGACCAATACCATGTGTTGGTGAGAATGTGAAGAAAAAGGAACACTTGTACACTGTTGGTGGGAATGTGGACTAGTTCAGTCCTTATCAAAAACAGTATGGAGGTTTCTCAGATTATTAAAAGTAGATCAGTCATACAACAAAATACTCCCACTCCTCAGTATCTACCTGAAGAAAGCAAAAGTACCAATTCAAAGGGATGTATGAACTCTTATATTCATTGCAGCACTCTTTCCAGTAGTTAAGTTTTAGAAATAACCTAAGTGTCCAAGGACAGAGGAGTGGATTAGAAATATATGTATACATACACAATGGAATACTACTTAGCTGTAAAAAAAGATGAACTTTTGCTATGTCAATAACATGGATGGAACTAGATGTATAATGCCAGAAAAAAAAAGTCAAAATGAGAACGGCAAATACAAGATGCTTTCATTTAATGTGTGTAATATACAGAAACAAAATAAAAGGTCAGACAGAAACAGACCAAAAACAAACTCTGTGTATCTGACTATAGAAATGAAGCTTCCAAAAGGACCAAGAGGAGTGTGGAGAGCAGGGTATGGAGAGAACCCATAGGTCTATGGTGAGGACTGTGGGTGCCTTGGTGGTAAATACAGTAATATACATCTGGAGAGGTGTGATTAGTACCTCTGAGTTATATACAGTATTGTAAACCAATGTTTCCTTCAAAAAAAAAAAATCTGGTCTTTAGAAGAAATGTAGTAGGTCCCAATGTATGATTATGTTATGATTTCTAAAACATTTTAATGAGAAAGGTATAGAAGAAAATGTGAATAGTGTTTCCATTATTTTTTATACTAGCCATCAATGTAGCTTTGGGCAGTGAAGTGGAAATAAGAGTTAGATAGGATCTGAAGAGGGACATTTTATTCTGTGTATTTCAAATTTATGTTAATCTTTTACAATGTGTCTTCATATTACTTATATAATCATAAAATTGCACCTAGTTAATTCCCATGTATTATTGAGGCATATTTTATAAATTAAGTGCAGCCATATAACCATGTTTCCATCCCAATATATCAACAGAGAGACATCATCTGGGTATTTACAAAATGAAAGACAAAACAGAAAAAAATAGGTGAACTCTTAGTCCATAAAATTAAATACTTTGCAAGTGTGTTGCTACCATATTTAAATTTTAAGTTTAACTAGGTTTAGCTGAAAAGTCATTTATAGAGTAAAAATCTGGTGTGTTATAACATCCCAAATTTTCCCTAAGAAAATAAAATTGATATCATGAATTATGTATACATAGCACATTTTAAAAATATTTATTCAGTTTAATTTCACCAAAGTGACAACACATCAAATCTTGGATCATTTGTACTTCCAAAGGTTATTTTATATATACACATAGATAGATAGATATGTATGTCTATATCTATCTATATACATAGATAGATATATGATACATATTTGTGTTTGAATGTAAAATAACCTTGTATGATTAAATCTGCTTTAGTAGTTTCCTTAACTTACAAAATGTAATAGATAGGTATATAATTATACTTCTAGCTGTTTAAGCCAACAAACCTATAGTATGTTTCAGAAGTTCAGTGTATAGCATGGACATTTTCACATAAATCCCTTTGTGCAACCCCAGGGGTCAAAGGTCATCTTTCACATCACAGTCTGTGTGATTAATGAAGTTGTGCATTACATAGCCTGTGTAGTTGTTGGGGGAGGCCCTGTTTTCACAAGTTGTACTGTGGCAGAACCTGATTATTATAAATACTTAGATATTTAAAGAGAATGATAAATACACATCAGTGGTTATCTTGCCTGTCGTCATATTTTGGCAGGCTTACATAACCCAAAATAAGCAGCAAATATAGAAAATTCAGACCCCTCTATAATCAGTGAATGTCAATTGTATGTAATTGAATGTTTTGAGCACTTACTCATAATGCAAAAAATAGAATTAAGAAAACACTTTTTCTTCTGTATTTCCAATGTTAATGACACTATACTTATAAATTGTAGCTGGGGTTGGGGGAATAGAGAGAAAAAAAAATTATTTTCTTTCTTTCAACTATAAAGTTATAGTGTCCTGAATAAAGAAAATATGAGACCTATGTAAACACTGATCCTTTTAAGGAAAAAAAAGCAGTAAAAACAACATTACATGTCTGATCATATTTCGGAAAAGAGAAAAGCAACTGAAGCGTAACTATAAAGATATCTTTTTTCTCTTCAGTTTACCCTTGATATGTACCTATCAAAATAATCTAAACTTATCCAGATGATGTTTTTAATCTTGAAAAGGCCTTTTTTTTTTTTCTTGTTGGATGATCCTATTAGCAAACTGCTGGAAGGGAAAATCTTACAGGACATAATTTGTAGTTTGACCTGCTCACATTGGGTGTTGCTAAAGAAAATCAATCAGAAACTGTTGTGTTAAAATAACTATCTGCTCTACCTGGCTTGTGTGACTAACTGACTTTAAAATCTATCATTTTAAAAAAATGACACTTGTGTATACAATTTATCAAACTTCACTCTAGTTCTTTTTCTCTGAAGCACAGCCAAATAATCATCCCTCCCTAAATATAAATTTTAAGAGAAATTCAGGGAATCTGTCCCCAGTGAAATAATTGATAAATGGCAGAAGCATAATTTAAAGATGGTTTCCATCACCTATCACATGACACCTAAACTCTTGAACCTGTCACTCAAGACTTTCCATGTGTTGACTCACTAGCAATCTCAGCTCCTCTGTGACCAGTTCTCTGATTTGGTCTTTTTGTAATTATGGGTTTCCTACTGGCTTCTACCTTGACATAAGCTTCCTGAAATGCTTTCCAAAATTTTTACTGCCAACTTAAACCTATTATTCCTTTGCAGCTCAATTTGAGGGATACTTCTCTTGGGGTGAAGAGGGAAAAGAAGAAGGGGAGAGATGGTACTTCCTCTAGCATTGCTTTTTATTTTTTATTTCCTTATTATTAAATACTTTCTAATTCCAAAGCTGCACCTCATAGAACTAGTTCCATACTTCTGTGCCATCAGAGTGATATTTTTTTCTCTTGTTTTTCTCAGTAGAGGAACTATATATATTCACCTGTGTTCATCACTTGTTTACTAAATTGATTCATGTAAATAAGGTAAATTATATATTATTAACTAATTCCAAAACATAGTCGGAGAATATTATTATGGTATGTAGACTGAAAAATCTAAACCAGTCTCTTTAGATATCAATAATCAAGTCCATTTAACATGGAAATGGTTTTAAACCATTAAAATGCGGACAATAAAAACTGGTATTAGGGCCTCCCCGGTGGCGCAGCGGTTGAGCGCTGGGCTGTGAAGCTGCCCTCAGCCTCTGCAGCACCGGTTCCATTCCTGGCCATGGACGAGGGTCCCACATGGTGGGCAGAGCTCTCCTGCTGCCCACTGCTCCCCTCAGCAGTGTACTTCATCAATCTGCGCGTTCTGCTCCCCGCTCTGGCTTGGGTGAATTCTCTCACCCTCCCGTGCTTCTGACTATACCAGTGTATAAATAAACAAATCTTAAAAATCTTAAAAATCTTAAAAAAATTTAAAAAAAACAACTGCTATTAGAAGAAAATATGCTTTTGTTAGTGATGTTTCGTTGTGGAGAACCTTATTAAAAACCACCTTGGGACTCTCCAATATATAGCACCCATTTTAAGTTGAGACTCTAAAACACCAGAAGCGATTAGGATTTGTGACTACATCAAAATTTAAAAGTTCTATTTGGAAGAAGAGGAACACCATAAGGAAAAATCACACTCTAAAATAAATTGATGGCATAAAATATAGAAAACCATAGCAGTCTTAATATTCTGTATAATGTATCTTACAGATACAGAAAAATGTGACCATGTTAATGGAAAAATTAACAAGGCATATTAAGAGAGAAAATACAGAATAGCCAGTAAACTTGTGCAAAGGTTTACACCCTTTATAATACCCAAAGAAACATAAGCTAAACTATCAGATTCTCAAAAATTAATATGGTAACACTTTGTCTTGCAAGAGTGTGGTGAGCTGGCATTTTTAGGTACTGAGGGTAAGAGTCTACATTGGTAAACTTGACAAGAGCAGTTTGACAAGCTATATCAACTTTTAAGATATGTTTGTTTACCATTTGAGTCAACAATCATGCTTTTTTGAGTCTGTGCAAAGGAGATAATCAGAAAATAGGCAGAAGTATGGGTGCATGTATTTGTTTGTAATAGAAAAAAATTAAACTGTAAAATACCAAATACCATTAAAAAGGCTGTTAAAAAATTGTGGCACCTCTAAATAATTCTGTCATTATTAGGAGTATTCTTATAGTGTTGTACTTATAATAGAAAGTTATTCACACTACGTTAATTAAGTGAAAATTTTAACTACTGAATGTGTCTGTTGTGATTGCAGTTACAGTTGTACATCCATATCTATGTATACATACATAGAGAATAGGTCCTGAAGGACATGCATCAGTTAATATTTAGCAGTTAATATTGATAGTATAACAGTGGGGCCTTTGCATTCCCTTTATTCTTTTTTTTTAAATATTTATTTATTTATGCATACAAGAACTGGGGTTCAGGCCAGTGGTGCAAGGAGAGGATTCACAAGAAACAGAGTGGGAAGCAGAACAAGCAGACTGACTGAAATACATTGCTGAGGGGAGCAGCAGGTAAGACAGGAGAAGTCTGCTGTGCCATGGGGGTCACCTCCCTGGCCAGGGATCAAACATGCTGTAGTGGCTGTGGATAGCTTCATAGTGCTGTGCTTAATCCCTTGCACCGCCACGGAGACCCTGCATTCCCTTTATTCTTGTCTACATGTTCTGAAATTATTTTTTTAGTAACCTTGTATTACAACATGTAATACAACTCTTATAAAACAGCTGTTTTGTAAGAGTTGACTTAAGCTATCAAAGTTTTAGTCCATTTTATTTTCCTTATTCAGCATTATTTGTTTTTCTCTTGATTATTTAACTTTTAAAAGATTGCATAACATTATGAAAATGTCTGTTTTATTTTGAAGAGCTGCATTTCATGTTTATGTGATTAGGCAGTGTTCTTTTCCCCTAAAGCAAAAGGTTCCATTACAAATGAAGATTTAATTGTTACTCAAGGATGAACTTATTATTCATGAGTTCTATAAATCATAAAAATGTCCAGGATGATCACAATAAGACCTAGAAAACAAGTCATCTAGCCACAGAGGTTTTCTTTTTTAAGGGACTCTCTGACCAAAAGATGGCAAGATGTGCAGGGAAGAGTGGAGTCTAAGAAAAATCAATGTAGGTGTCTTCATTGATTCCATACTCAACATAATCCATTAATAGTCCACGCTTCTGGTTTAAAGAAAGTGATCTTTTCATCCTTTTCTAAGATGTTCTTACATGACTAAAATAACAACTCACCTTTGAAAAGGGACATATTCAAATCAAAATTTATTTAGGGGAAAATAACCTGAACTTGCTAGGGCCCTGGGAACTCTGAAAAAGAAAAATTCAGAGAAGATATAATAATAATGGTCTCCAAATATAAATGGCTGGAAAGATAAAAAGGAGATTTGCCTTGTCTGCACAACTCCCAGATGGCAGACCAAAAAGCAGTGTCGCTGGTTCTTCTGAGGGAAGATTTTGACTAGGTATACACAGTCACTTTCTAAATGGCAGGCATGCCCACAGATGGAAGGGCTGAGATGTGGAGGGCATGTCTTCCTCACTTGACTACTACCAACTCTTAGCACGGGTCTTGGCAAACAGAAAGTACTTAATAAATTTTATTAAATGATTTGGAAGGTAATAAGGTAGAACTTTGTTGAATATTTTTGTTGAAAGATAGTGGATTAAATGTTTGATAAAATGTATTGGATGAGAAATTGAGCCAGATCGTCTATAAGTGTGTGACCACCTCTCCCACATTTTCCTAAGCTTTTCTAGAACAATTTCAGCCTAAACTAGTTTGTCCCACTCTTCCCCATGAGTATACTTCCAAATATTTTTCTTGTTAGTAAAGTCCAAAACTTATGATGAGACAGTCTTCCTCTGGGTAGCGTAACTAGTAGAATGACAAAGTAGATTCCCTTCTACAAACTGGAAATCTTGTTGAACTGCTAAAGTTGGTGAGGATGGAGAACTACAGTTTATAACTAGGGAATCATTTACTGTAAATGTATGGCTAGCTATTTCTTGGTGAATGCAGACTTAAATGTAATAAATGTATACAATCAAATGTAAGTCACCCAAAACCATAGGGTGATATATATTTTATCGACTATTTTCTTTAAAAGGAAGATTTTGGTCACAGTTCTATAATATTGGGCCATATACCACTGCTTCCATAGTGTTCAAGTTTGATTACTAGACCAGCCTTAAGGCTTGGTAACTGTTTGACAGATGGCTGAGAATATGCAAGTAAGTATGCATTGTGCAGAAAAGCATGCAAGTGAAGAGTCAATCAAAAGAGAATAAACATGCTAAGAAAGAGGCCACCTTATTGGTATTCTGACTACAGAATGGAGCAACTTTCTATGCAAATTATGCAGCTGCATCAGCACCATTGACACTATAGGAGTGAAGAGGGGGGGAAAATGAAGTTTTTTTCCATGGTAAACTAGTTTTGTGCTTGATCAAGGAAATAACATAAGGTTAGATGAATTACATTGGTTGTGTTTGGGGGGAGGTGATGGTTGTTGTTTTAAGTTGCTTATTTCTTCTGTTTGCTCAAAGCACTAATGACCATAGCAAATGTGGCTAGTTGAACTGATGACTATGTAGTTTCATAGCTCCCAGAGCATGGTTTTTGGACTAATAAGAATTTCGACAGGAACAGCAACCTACTTTCCCTTATTTCTGAATTTTCACATCTGGTACAGAGAGGATCATGTAAATGTGCCAGTGTTTGTGGGTTGTGGGGGGATTCTCTCTCTCTCTCACACACACATACAGTCTCTCTCTCTTTCTCTCTCTCTCTCTCTTTCTCTCTCTCTAAATGACCCAAAAGGTTTATTTTTGAGTAATAAACAAAAGACTATCCATTATTCTGAGAATATATATTTTTGGCCCTTATTCAATACACAGTAAGATAGAGTTAGGGGCTTTCAGTTAAAGAGATCAACTATTTTCCATGGGAAAAAAAGTGACAGATGTGGCTAACAAATGAGTCCAGATATTCTGCTCTATGTAAGCAGTAAAAGTCTGACTTGAATTATCTTTTCTTCAATAAAAGCAAACTATATTAAATGAATAACATGTATTGTTGTTTATAGTCAGATCAATTCATATTTCTTTTATAAAGTCATTTTATAATGTCAGACCACACTGAATCTTCCCTCGTATTGACCACCGTTGAGATTTGACACCAGGGCACTGTACCTGGCATTGTTGGTTTTTCTGATATCTGCCAATAGCTAGGTGGCCTTGAGACCTGCCTCTTTTGACACTCTTACTCACACATGCAAATACATACAAACAAACACATATGATTCCTAGGATCTGAAGGGGAATAGTGACTATTTTACTCTGTATCTTTAGATTTCTTAAAAGGTCAACCCAAACATCTTACAAAGGATATCATTCACAGATTTGAGTATTCCCTATCCCTCTGTGTTTCTCTTAATGCTTTTGAAAATAAGTGCATACATTCTTTAATATTTCTCTTTCAAGATCTGTAGCTTAATTCCCCTCCCCTTATACGTGGACTGGATTTAATGACTCATTTCTAGAGAACAGAACTTGGCAAAATGATGGGATGTTATTTCTAAGATTAAGCTATATAAAAAACGGTATCTTCCCTGTTGTGGTTATCATGGGACTGCTATCTCTCCCTTGAGTCATTTGCACTGGGACAAGTCAGCTATTATATGGTGAGAACACTGAGGAAGCTTCTAGAGGGGTCCATTTGTGTCCACTTAATGTACTTTTTCTTCTAGAACAGGAGTAGGTATGCATTTCACTTCTACATGGGCAAAGCTGCCATACAGATAAGAGCTCAAAAAGTACTTTGCCCTAAGAGTAATTAAAGAAAGTTTCAAGATCACTTTCATCTAAATGCATTTCCAGTTCTATATGCTTCTTATAATCTTTCGGTTGCTATTTAATGTTGCTACCTAATAATAAAAATATTTATTAAGTACAATGTGCCTATCATCATTTGAAGAATACATGTGGATTTATTATTAATCAGTTTCTTTACAAGTATTAATTTTATTGCTAGTATGCTACTTGGTTAGCAAAACAGAGTGTTGTATAGTCTAACAAGAGAAATGGGCATTAATTTAATAAACTCACAAATATATAATTACAAACCAAGAACTTTAAGGGAAAAATACAGGTTACTATAGAGATGTGTTAGTTTTCTCTAATGTGTGATTAGTGAATCACAAAAGACTCCTCTGAGCTAGTTAACTTTGGGTGGACATCCAGGGATAAAAGAAGTCAGCTAGGGGAAAATGTGGGAGTGAGGGGAACTTAAGTTAGTTGAGCATTTATTATGAGCCAAAACTGTCTAAGAAACTTAAATATCAGTACATGTAATCTTCACAACAACCATAGGAGGTAAACATCATTGTAACCACATTTTGAAGTTATAAGTCCTAAGGACTGAGATGTACTTTCTTAACCACTGTCCTAAACTTACTCTGCAAAGGTTGTGATTTAATCCCAAAAAGCACCAACTATAGCCTTGAATGAAAGACTATTTAAACCACTGTTAAGTTAGGCAGTATGTTATAATATTAATTACCCACAGAAGTTTCCACAAAATTTAAAGACAAATAGGGCATATGTTTGTTTTTTTGTTTTTGTTTTTTTTTTTACCTTCAAACACATACTCTACAAAACTAAAAGATGGGAGACAGATAGGATTCCTGAGTTATTATTTCTTTCATGGACACCAACCATAGGCATCTGGGGGAATCAGCCACTTTGGGAATGAGGTTGGCATATGAGGACTGTTGTCTCAGTGAGAAGAAACAAAACCATTGAGAAGGGCAGGAAAGATTCAGAAGCAGTGTGTCAGGAATCATGCCTGGTCATAAGGAGGATTACCTATCCTTTCCTCACTGAGTCTCTCAGGCTGTGCAACAGCCCTGGCCTGGGACAGAGCCCATATTTCTCAGCAAATGCATAGTCTGTACAACTGCTCAACAAAGGGTTCCCAAGCAGCCAGTGACTAATTCCAGCAGTGAGAAGAGCTATTTGTCAAACCCCTACGCAAATTTCAGTCTCCCGGGATTGTCTGTACCTGCCTTGGGGAGCCAGGGAAGCCACCTGTGTGACCTTCAGCCTACAACCAGAGTGCATAGGAAAACAACAACAACAAAAACATCAATTAGCCACAGTGAACACAGTCTGACCAGCAGTTTTTTTTCTATTTGCCATGGGAAGTCAGCAGAAGTATAATAATAGCTAACATCAGCCTCAATGGTGAAGGACAGAAATCTTTTCCTCTAAAATGTGGTATAAGACAAGAATTTCCACTTTCAATACTACTATTAAATATAGCACTGGAAGTACTATGGCAGGAGAAATAATATTTAAGTGCACAATTTAGGAAAGAAGAAAAAATTAACACTATTTGAAGATGGCATTGTAATTGTACATAAAAAACCCTAAAGACTCAACAACAGAAGCAAAAAACACTTGTAATAATAAATCAATATTGTAAAGTGGTGGATTACAAAATCAATTACAAAAATTGCATACCTTTTTATATGCAAACAAAGAACTTGAAGAGAAAAAAAAATCAAGAAAACAATTCATTCAGAATCACTTCAAAATAAATAATTACCTAGGAGTAAATTTAGCAAAGGAGATGAAGAACCTAAACAATGAAAACAATAAGACATTGTTAAAAGAAATAGAAGACACACACACAAAAAAAAAAAACCCAGAAAGATTTTCCCTGCTTATTGGTAGGAATAATTAACAATGTCAAAATGGCCAACTACCCAAAGCAATATACAGATTTAATGTAATACCTATCAAAGCTCCAGTGGCATTCTTTAGAGAACCAGGACAAGCATTACTAAAATCCATATGGAACCACAAAAGACAATGACTAGCCTAAACAAACCTGACACATAACAGGAAGAGTGGTATAATCACATGCCTAGACTTCAAATTAAAACACAAAGCTATAAGAATCAAAGCAGTATGGTTTGGGACCAAAAATAGACACAGTGACCTATGGAAAAGAATCAAGGTTCAGAAATAAACCTGCATTCTGTGAACGGTTAATCTATGACAAAGGAGCCAAGAATATACATTAGAGAGAGGATAGTCTTTTCAACAAATGGTAGTGGGAAAACTGGAGAACTACATGAAAAAGAATGAAACTAAATCACAATCTGACATCATACAGAATATTAACTCAAAATACATTAAATGCAGATGTAAAACTCAACCCATAAAATACATAAAAGAAAACATAGACAAATTATTCTACAACATGGACTTCATTGATATATTTCTGGGTTCATCTCCATTGGGAAGAGAAACAAATGTAAATACAAACAAATAGGAACACCTCAAATTTAAAAACTTGTGCACAATGAAAAAAATCTATCTATCTATCTACCTTACTGAATGAGAAAAAATATTTGCATATATCTGATGCAAGGCTAATATCCAAGATCTACAAAGAAATCATACAACTCAACAAAAATAAAACAAATAGCACAATAAAAAATGAGCATAAGACCTAAATAAACATTTTTCCAAAGAAGACAAGTATATAGCCATTAAACACATTTTTTTCTTGAAAGTTTTTTATTTTTTTATAATTTTTTATTTATATCTTTTATATCATTGCGTATTCCCCATAAAATTCCCACCACCGGGCCTCCCCAGTGGCGCAGCGGTTGAGCACTGGGTTGCGAAGCTGCCCGCAGCCTCTGCAGCGCCGGTTCCATCCCCGGCCACCAGGTGAGGGTCCCACTTGGTGTGCAGACCTCTCCTGCTGCCCGCTGCTCCCCTCAGCAGTGTACTTTGGTCCTTCTGCCTGCTCTGCTCCCCGCTCTGGCTCTGGTGAATTCTCTCACCCTCCTGTGCTTCTGACTGTACCCAGTGCTTGTATAAATAAATAAATAAATCTTTTAAAAAAAAATTCCCACCACCAGTTCACCATGAACCATCACCATAGTCCCTTGTGCTCTTCTTTCCTCTATTTTGATCCCCTTTCCTCCCCCTCCCTCGCAGAATGTCTCTTACTTATGATCACCTGCTAGTTTTGTTGTTTTATTATTATTATTGTTATTTTTCTCCTGATCCCTTATTTGGTTCCCCTATTTCCTCCTATAAGTGAAACCATTCAATATTTTTCTTTTTCCTTCTGGCTTATTTCCTGAGCATGATCTCTTCTAGCTCCATCCATGTTGCTGTGAATGGCGTGAGTTTATCTTTTTTGATTGCTGAATAGTATTCCATTATATATATGTAGCACCTCTTCCTGACCCAGTCACCTATTTTGGGGCATTAAGCTCATCATCATTTATCATGAGGGAGAAGCAAATCAAAACCACAACAACGCACCATCTCATACCCATGAGAACAGCTCATATCAAAAAGACCAGAAACAACAAGTGTTGGTGAGGCTATGGAGAAAAAAGAACCCTGGTACACTGTTGATGGGAATGTAAATTGATCAAGTCTTTATGGAAAAAGTACGGAGATTTCTCAAATATTACAAATAGATGTACTATATGATCCAACAATTTCACTCCTAGGTACCTACCCCAGGAGTGTAGAAATAATAATTTAAAAGGATATATGCACTCCTATGTTCATTGCAGCCCAATTTATAATAGCCAAATTATGGAAACAATTTAAATGTCCAAGGACAGATGAGTAAATTAGAAAAAATGTGGTGTATATATATATATATATATATATATATATATATATATATATGTATGTATACACAAAGTGTAATACTACTCATCTATAAAAAGAAAGAGAACTCTTACCACCTGCAACAACATGGACAGGAACAACACAGGTGAAACTGGAGGGGAAATTGCTAAATGAAATGATTCAGAAGTAGAAAGACAAATACCAGGTCATTACACTTATGTGTGGAATACAAAGAAACAAAACTAAACCAATAACAGTTCTTAGAAATCATCCTATGGAATTGATGACGCACAAGACAGGGAGGAGAAGGGGAAATAAAATGGGAAGGTGGCACAATGGACTATGGTGGGTGACTGTGTATGCCTTCGTGCTGGGTGTGGTATGGTATTCACTCACATATAGTGGTGTGAATTAATGTAACCTCAATCACATAAATTTTAAATTAAATATTATTTTAAAACTTTTTAAACACGAGATCATATAAATGCTATTACAACAGTTATTCTTAATTATTTATCACTTTTAGAATCCTCTTGTTTTCTTTATGCTTTATTAAAACGATATATTTATTGGGCCTCCCCTGGTGGTGCAGCGGTTGAGCGCTGGGTTGCGAGGCTGCCCACAGCCTCTGAAGTACCAGTTCGATCCCCAGCCACCGGCAAGGATCCCACAAAAAAAAAAAAAAGAGATTTATTTATGCATACAACAACTGGGTGCAGGAAAAGGTGCAAGGGGTGAGAGTATTTACCAGAGATGGAGTGGGGAGCAATACAGGTGGATCTACTGAAATACTCTGCTGAGGGGAACAACAGGCAAGGCAGGAGAGGTCTGCTGCACCACATGTGGATTACTCCCTGGCTAGGCATCAAACAAGGCTATAGCAGTGATAGTGGAGAGATTTAACCCCTAGGCCACCAGGGAGGCCCAATTACTTTATGCTTTCTACCCATGAACCCCGCAGTGCATTTTTTTACATAATAAATACTGCTAACCAAATATATATGTTTCAGCTTATATTAGGTTATGAAAATGGACATTGTACTATATATTCAATTACAGCCAAAGCTTAGAATAGTGAAAGTATTTCATTATTCCTCGTTGAATAATTATTGTTTTGAAGTAATGTGATCATTAAATGCAAATGAGCATACTGATATAAATGCAAATTTTCAAAACTAGAAATGTTCCTTAAGATAAACTCTTTGGCTGAAGTTCTGAATATTTAATTGTTCCATTTGCACAAAATGAGTGCAGTCATCTATTTAGTTAATTAGTTAACTAGGTAAAAACAATAATAATTGAGCATAGTACTTTCTAAATATATTTAAGAACTATAAACAATCCTAAATTAAATATTTGTCCTGGCTCCTTTACATTCTGCTTTCCGTTTGGGTCAGAAGAGAACATGGAAGAGGGAAGAGTGAGGCTGTGGTATTTTTACTCCCACCTCCCTCCCTGTGGGTTTGATACATGTTGGGTGTGTCACTATATAAGGATAGATTCGGGGCCTTCCTGATAGCACAGGGGGTTGAGACGCAACTTATGAAGCTATCCGCAGCCACTGCAGCATGAGTTTGATCCCTGGCCAGGGAGCTACCCACATGGCACAGCAGACCTCTCCTGACTCACCCACTGTTCCCCTCAGCAGTGTATTTCAGCCAATCTGCCTGTTCTGCTCCCCACTCTGTCTCTGGTGAATCCTCTCACCCCCTGTACCTCTGGCCTGTACCCCAGCTCTTGTATGCATAAATAAGTAAATCTTTTAAAAAAAAAAAAACAGTGTAAGGTTAGATTTCCTGTCCTATTTATATAACTCTTCTCTCTATATTCTGGAAACTATTCTCACTTCCCCATTAAGTCCAGGAGAGAGAACAGATAGGGTGTTGAACTATCCTTGTTACTTTCCTGCATCTTTATAAATGCCACCTTATTAACCCCATTGAGGTTGCTTTTTTTTTTTTTTTTCAGAGAACCCTGACTATATTGTAATCAATAATAGGAGTAGCCACAGGAAACTGATCTTTGAAATAGATTTCTGAACTTAGTTGTTCACATGTGTGTTATGTCTAGATAACTTATTGGGCAAGAGTAGGAGAAAGTGTAGGGAATGCAACACTGAGGAATACGGTTGTATTGACTTTAAGGGTTTTGGACAAAAGAGGATGAAACAAAAAATGACACATGGTGGTTAAGCAGAATGAAAACACTGATGTGGGTGCACTCACTGAGGATTCAGGACTTCAAAGTGTGGCTCAATGCTGTGCTGCAAAGCTGTCCTCAGCCTCTTCAGTGCTGGTTCGATTCCCCACTGGCCAGGGAGAAACCAACATGGCACAGCAGACCTCTCCTGTCTCTCCTGCTGCTCCCTTCAGCGGTGTCCTCGGTCCACCTGCCTTTTCTGCTCCCTGCTCTGTCTCTGGTGATATCTCTCACCCTCCCGCACTTCTGACCTATACCCCAGTTCTTGCAGTAAATAAATAAATAAATAAATAAATAAATAAATAAATAAATAAATAATAAAAATTCTGTAAAACTAAAAAAAATAAATAAAGTGTGGCTCAAGTAACCAGAAGTGGCATTATTAGTCTGCTAGAATAGCTAACTGAAAGCTGAACTCAATGGTGGCCTATTAGGATGATGTGCAAGAACTTCCACATCATAACTTAGAGGATGAATTCAGATGGTTTAGGGAGTGTAACAATGTGCAATCTCATCCTAACTGTCACCCCTGGGGATGACTGGAGGACACATTTCCTGCATCCAGGACACACCACCATCCCTGATTACTCAGTACTGGCTGTGCTATCAAACTGACATCTGAGCAGAGGAGTGAGAATCATATTAGGGATGGAGATAGTGCTGCCAAAGGTCTACATTCTCCATTCGTATGACATGTTTATTCTTTTTTCACCACTAGATGAATTTTTAACATTGGTGAGAAAAGAATCCTGCAATAAAGCCCATTTATAAAGAAATCTCCTGTAAAATCTATATTACTCACTAACAACTCTAATGCATATATTCTATAAATGATCCAGAAGTGAGCTGGGCCCTAGTTAAAGTTTGGGACAACTTGAGCTCTGTTCAAAGGTAAGCCTTCCCCATATACTAGCTGGAGTATCATTTGACAATTCTCTTAAACTCTGTGAAGGCCAATTTCTTCATTAACGAAGTGAGGGAAATATCTTTCTCCCATAGTGTGGATAAGTGAGATACATGAGAATGACTCAACCAACAAACTAATTGAACTTAACTTCTCTGGGCTCTAATATCTGGGACATTTCTCTCTCATATCACTTGGAACTCAACAACACATACACTACTGCAAACCTTTTGAATTCAGAGTCATGTCTACTTATTTATAGCCCCACTGCTTGACAGGGAGACACGTACCAGATGCCAAGTATGTGAATGACTGAATGAGTGAATAAATGTGTTATTTTCATAGTGAAATGGAAGTGATGGCTTATTATTTATTGTCTTTCCTATTCTCCTACTTGTGTTTAAATTCCATCTCCATCTGCTGCCTTTATAATCATGGAAGAATTGTTTAGTCCTACTTAGCTATAGGTCATCCACCTTTAAAATTGAGACAAGATTTTCTCTCCTTATAAGAGTGCTATAGAAAGTAAATTAGATAACAGTTAAAATATTTGAAAAAGAGGGAGTACTCCATAAATTTTATTCCCCTTCCGCTTGTTCCCTCTGTATCTCAAGTGCCTGGCACATTTTAGGCACTGGAATAATGTTGTCTATGATGGATCACATATGAAGTTCTAATTTTGAAAGCTTATACTCTACTCATTCCTTAAAAAAGAAAAAAAAAAAAGCTCCCAAATATCAGATTACTGCCTATGGGATTGCAAAATATTTTTAAGCCTTTTATGGTCAAAATTCTCTAAGAATTTGGAACAGGTCCCGCTTCTGAAATTTGTTTCAATAAATCCAAAATAAATAGATGTGGAAAAGATTTAACAATCAGCAGTTGCTTTTAAAGAAGAAAACTATATAGTTAATTTTATCTCTTTTATTTCTACAAATCATAGGAAGAAACAGTTTGCATAGGTTACTTAAAAAGGCTTCCTGAAACATTTCTGATGAGATACATCAACTCAAGTGTTGCCCAAAGATTATTCTTAACAAATGCACATATTGCTTGACTTTACTTTGAATAAACAAAAAGCTTAAAATTAGATGATTGCTTATACATAGAGTCATTAAGTTAAAATAAGGTTAGACATTTGGAATTAAGTCAGTTTAAGATAGTCACCTTTGATTAAAACATGACTACAATATTTGGATTGTTTAATTAGTTTTATGCCACAACTCTAAATACTAAGTTAAGTTTTCACAGTTTATTCATACTGCCTCTACATAAATTCAGAAATACACAAAATCAATGCCTTTACTTAATTTCATTTTACATATTAAAAAATGAGTCTAATAACCACTAAGCCACTTTATAGAATAGAGGAAACTTAAAATCACTATTGGCCTGACTTCCCATTTTTTTTTCCTTCAAGTAGAAGTGTATATATACATTTATCATTTCCCTCATTTTTCTTAGGGCTCCAGTACTGCAACAATATCAACAATATAGCTAATTTAAAATGATTTAGAAAATGAACCTTTTATAAAGCACATTTTTCAGATTAAAATTATAAAATGAATTAAAGGATGAAGGACATGAATTAAAGCATAAATGGCTTCATAAAATAACTATTTTACATAATTTGTAAATTTAAATTTGTGTTACCTTACCTCAAAACAAATATAAAGTGAGTACTGAATACAGAATTAAGATATAATGCATTTATTTGCCAAAACAAAGGTACTTCCCTAATTACTGTTTTAAATAAATTTTCCAGTGAGCATTTTTGTATTTATAGTTGATGGAAAACTTTTGTTCTGTGCCACAAATTCTCAGTTCCTACTATAACATTTTGACTGGAGGCTTGAGATGCTTAGGGGTTGTGTGGTGGGGGATGGGGGGGCACAGATGTAGACATAGTGGTAACTATTTCATTGTAATAGTTTCTTTAGGGAGCTCTTAGAGTTAACTAGATGATTCCTGTTTCTCTTGAACACAGTTTGGACTGTAAAATCAGTTTTGGTGCGATTATAGTCTTAAATATACTGTAAACACAAAAATATTCTCACTCTTCAAAATATTCACTATGCAAATATGTTATTTTGGGGGCATTAAACAATAAGCATAAAATTTACAAATAATTATATATCTTTCCAACGTGAAAAATACTTCATTCAAGAAATAATCATTCTGGCACATCTGCTCCTAGCTCTGATGGAATATCTTGTAACAGACCATGCTCTAATCAGGAACGAATAGTAAAATGGATAAAATTTTTAAAACCCTTTTGAAGTCTTTGGAGATCTTCCAAGGCAGTCAGGACTTAAGAGGCCACAATCCCAGAGAGATATGAACCCAGTGTTTTGGAAGTGATCCCAATATTTGTGTGCTTCTTTTCCCCAAGGGGCTTTTGTTTTAGGAAGTACAAGGCAAGAAGTTGAGAAGCAGATAGAAGGCAACCCCTATGAAGCAGAATAACTGATAGTACTTTTGGCAAAATCAAAAGATAGGAAAGCAATATCTGAGTTCAGGGATAACATGATGGCCAAGATTAAGAAAGATTGCAGGAAAAATACAGGTATATAGAAGCAAGCCAAATACAAACGATGACAGCTGTCCGTTCTAGATGTTCAGATTCTTAAATTGTGGCAGACAAATGATTCAAATGCTGTGCAGAAAACATGTGTATAGCAAGTAGAACTTTCAACAGTCTTATGGTGTGGGAGGCATAAAAAGTAAAAAATTCTGAAACCAAGAGAAAAAAGATCCTTTTAAGTTGTGATCTAGAGTGGTATATCTTAAGAATGGGAGTGTATCATAGCAGGAATCTAAAAAACCTAAACAAGGGACCAGGAAAAAGGATAACTACAAGAAAGAAAAAATCAAAATCAACAAACAACAGTGAATCAGAGATACACTATGGGGGTGGGGCTGGGAAAGGAAGGATTGGGGTCAAAATAAGGAGGTTGCAATTGTATGGGGAATATAAAAATAAAATTTAAAATTTAAAAAAGTTAAAAAAAAAGGATGGGAGTGTATTAAGGTCCTTTTAACCTCACACTGTTTGAAAACCAGTCCTATGTTATTCTAGACCATGATTGATATGATCTGTTCCTACTCTATGCCTATCTTCAGAAATTTAAGTCAGTGAGCTGTAGAACTTCAGCTGGCCAAATATATGTGTAATTGGACTCCTAGAAAGATAATGGAAGGAGTAGAATATATTTGAAGAAACAGGATCTAACTTTTATGCAAATTTCATGAAAGCTATAAACACACACATTCAAGTTCAACAAATCCATATATAAGCACAATAAAGAAAACTAAACTATTATATATCATAATCAAATGTATAAAAATTGATAAAGAGATGTCTTAAAATCAATCACAGAATAAAAAAGACCTTATCTTTGTTTCACAAAGAGGGAACAGAGTAAGCATAGAGTTCTTCTTGGAAAAAAAGCCAGGAGATAGTAGAGCACTGAAAGAAAATAAAATACCAAACTAGGATTCTATAGTGAGTGAAGATGTCTTAAAAAACTGCAGGTAAAATAATATTTTTGACTATTGTGTTAATAAGGAAATCAAGGAAAATTTTATAATACCTGGGAGAAACAAAAATGAAGACATACTCTACCAGAACTTTTGGGACACAGCAAAAGCAATCTAAGAGAGATGTACATAGCAGTGCAGGCCCACATCAAGAAACAAGAAAGAGCTCTAGAAAATAATCTTACCTCTCACCTTAAGGCACTAGTAAAAGAAGAACACATAAAACCAAAAGTCAAGGGAAGGAAGGAAATTATAAAAGCTAGAGCAGGAATAAATGAGGTAAAAGTAAAAAAGACAGTTAAAAGTTCAATGGAACCAAAAGCCAAAGTCTTGAGAAAAAAAAGACAAAACTCCAGGTAGGCTCAGTTAAAAATAAAGAGAGAAACCTCTAATAAATAGATCCAGAAATGTAAGAGAAGTTACAACAGACATCTGAGAAATACAGAGGATCATAACAGATTTTTATGAATATCCACCAAGAAGAAATGGACAAATTCTTAGAAATACGCCACCTTCTGAGTTCAGGAAGAAATAGAAATCTAAACAAACTAATCATAAGGAAATAAATTGAAACAGGAATCAAAATACTCCTAAAAACAAAAGTCCAAGACCAGATATTTTCAGTAGTAAGTTCTACCAAACCTTTAAAAGATGAACTAACACCTGTCCTTCTCAAATGCTTCCAAAAATTTAAGAAGGAATATTTCCAAAGACATTTAACAAAGCCATCATTACTCTGATACCAAAAGAAGACAAAGATATCACAGCAAAAGAAAACTACAGACCAATATACCTTATAAACAGATGTGAAAATCCTTAATAATATCTTAGCAAACCAAATTCAACAACATAAAAAAAATCATATGTTAGGACCATGTAGAAATTATTCATGGCAAGTTAGGAAGCAAGTTCAGTATCTAAACATCAGTCAATATAATTCACCTCATCAACAAAAAGAAATTTAAAAATCATAATGTATAGATGTGGAGAAAATATTTGATAAGATTCAAAATTCATTTATGATAAATCTAAAAAAATCAGAATAGATGCAGCATACCTTAATATAATAAAAGGCATATATTTTAAAGCCACAGTCAACATCATAATCAATTGTAAAAAGCTGAAAGTTTTTCCTCTTTTATACGACAAGGATGTTCACTTTCACCTCTACCAGTCAGCAGAGATCTGGATGTCCTACCTCGAACAATGAAGCAAGAGAAAAATACCAAAAAAAAAAAAAAACTGTAGAAGAAGAATTACATTGATTACTATTGCAGATGACATGATAATAAACATAGAACACGCTAAAAACTTCACTAAAAATGCTATTCAGATTTTGCCTTCAGTTTTATGGCTCTGTTTTCTTATTCATGTTTTGTGGGTTTTCTTCTCTTCAATTTAAATAGGAGAGCTCTTTTCAATATTTCTTTAGAAGAGGTCTAGAGTTTGCAAATTCCTCCAACTTCTATTTATCTGGGAATTTCTTTTCCCTCTCTCATATCTGAAAGGGTGTTTGATGATGTAATATTCTTGACTGGCAGTTTTTGTCTTTAATTATTTTGAATATGCTATTCCATTCTCACCTTGCTTGTCTGATTTCCCCAAAATATTCTATATAAATGTCAGTGCAATGATCCAACAATTCTACACCTAGGTATCTACCCAAAGAATGCAAAAACACTAATTTGAAGAAATGCATGTACTCTTATGGTTATTGCAATACTATTTACAACAACTATGTTGTGGAAACAAACTAAGTGTACAATGATTGATGAGTGGATTAAGAAATATACATGTGTGTAATGGAATACTACTCAGTAGTTAAACAGATGAAATCGTATCATTTGCAATCACATTCATTGAACTGGAGAGGATAATGTTGAAGGAAATAAGTCACAAGGAGAAAGAAAAGTAGAAAATAAGTTCATTCATATGTGCAGTATAAAGAAACAAAATAAAGGAACAGAAAAAGTTAAACCAAAACAAAATGTGGGTATCTGACTGTAGAACTGAGGCCAGAGAGATGGCAGGGAGCACAGGGAGGGTGCCCAATGGACTATGGTAGAGGATTATGGGAGACTTGGTGGTGGGTGTGCTGTGGTAATATATATCTGAAGAGGTGTAAACATGTAGCATCGAATCAATACACTGTTCCAAACTGATGTTACCCCAATTCAAAAAAATAAATAATTTAAAAAATAATTTTAGAAAAAGCCCCACAGAGTTAGCCTCTAAACTGGCACCATGTCACTTTGACCACATTGCAGTCACAGACCCATTCAATTTCAAGGGGAAGGGAATCAAACTCGATCTCTCAATGACAGGAGTGAAAAAGAATTTGCAGCCATCATATTGTCCCACTTCACTGAAACTTATGCTTGTCCAAAACTAGATCTACAGTCAAAGTTCATTTTGAATCCTCTTTCCTTTATGAATTATTAACCTCTTAAACTGAAAATAGCTCCTCATTTCCCCCTGTGAACTCTGGTTTTATCTATACCTTTCTTGGGGCACTTTTAACTTTCAATCTTCCATTATTTATATATCTTATCTCCTCTACATTAAATAACATTATTTCTAGTTGCTGAAATAAGAGGATTTTATTGTAGAAATTTATCAAAATCCATATCTAAATAATATGTGCTTCCCTACACTATTTTATACATATGAGATGATTAATAAACATTTTTGAGAAAGTTTGCAATAAAACCCAAACTTTGTAGTAGGTTAATACTAGGTATTTCTGAGAATGTTTGTCTTGCTTTCTTCTTTATGCATGATCATAATTTTTTGGATAGAGATAGGCAAAATGAAACTAAATAGTTTGTTTATATTTTACCAAACTCATATTGACAGGAAAATGCCATAATAAAAGAAACAAAAAATAACACAATAACTAGCACTTACTGAGCTCTTAACTCTATGCCAAGCACAGCTCTGAACATTTCATTCTCCTACCAGTCCTACAAGATTTTAAAGAAAAGGCAAAAAACAACCAAAGAAGGAAGGCCAAAGGAAACAAGAGAGCCAGGAAAAATAGACACACACACACACACACACACACACACACACACCTACATACCCTATAGAACCCTGAGCAGTTCCAGGACTTCTAAAATTCTGACGTAAGTTGGCTATATGGTAAGGGAAGACAAATTTTAAGAAAATAACCAGTAGATGATTTTGAGATACAAGAACGATATATCTTTCCTCTATATATCTTTCCTCTTTCAATCTATGCTTGCCATATTTGTATGTAGTCTGTCTCATGCATTCTTATTCTTGCAAACAAAATCATTGATTTTTTTCCCCTTTTGGAACTTCTGTGACTTCAAATTACCTTAGTACAATATTTATTTTTTTAAGTAACACTATTTGAAAACACTGTGTGTGATTTGTAAGCATAGGTTGACAGCTCTTCAAATGTACACACCACCAAGGCACCCATGTCCTCCAGCATAGTTCATTGCACCCTCTTCTGCCTCTGCTCTCCACATTCCTCCTCCCTCTCTGGTAGTCTCAATTTTACAGTCATGTTTATGAGTATTTGTTTTTAGTTTGGTTTTTATCTGAACCTTTGTTTTGTTTCTCTGTATTCCACATGAATGACACAATCCAGTATTTGTCTTTCCCCTTCTGACTTACTCACTTAGCATAATCCCCTCCAACTCTACCCATGTTGTCATTAATATGAAAAGTTCATCTTTTCTTTTTTAGATGAGTAGTATCCCATTGTGTAATATTGTAATAATAATATATATAACATGTATAATAATGTAACATTAAATTATTTGACCACCCATTAAAAAAAAGTCTAATAATTTAGTTTTAAAAGATTGTACTCCACTAGTGGTAATAGAGTACACTATTGTAATTAGAGAAAATTAAACACATTCATAATACTTTTCTTTAACAACCAAAAGGTATTATGTTCTTGGTGCTATGCTTTTATGACTATTGTAAAATAAAGGGGGAAAAGTACAATATGATACCTGACCTCAGAGACTATACAGTCTATTTGAAAATATGAAATTAAATAAACATTTTGACAGTTAACAGGAAAACAGTGTTTAAAATATAAGTTTTAAAAGTAAGGTAACAGATAAGGAAAGGAAGGAATCACTATGGAATCTAACAACAAAGTAAAATTTTGTGGGAGGCATTGGAAATTGAGGTGGACCAACAAATAAGGGTGGAATTTAGAAAGGCAAGGGACATTCCAAATTTTAGAATGTGGAAATTAGTAACAGCAGAAGCAATGTCATGGAGAGTGTTGGACAATAAAATTTAATGGGTAAGGTAGTCTAGATTATGGTAAATTCTAAATGTTTGCTAGTCAGTATGGTTCAGGTTTCTTGCAACAACAATCTGAAGTCATATTTGTACTTAACTATGAGAGTATTTAATGAACTAAAGGGAACTTCACTGAATTTTAAAATAGGAAAATTCTTCTTGAAGCTCAGTTGGAATGAAATCTTCCTACTTGTTTGCCATTCATTCAGCATGATTTTCCATAAAGAGATTATTATTTTTGACATGAAGCAAAGGTCACAGTTTGGGTGTGTATTAGTATCCATGAACACTATGATGTGTGTAGGTGTTTTAATTTCCAAAGTCAGGGTCAAGAGGCAGGTTAGGACTACACAGTATTCCTGCAACCAAGGAAGCTGTTCATTTCAGTCCAAAAACCAGTCGATTCACTGAAAAACATGCAATCAACTAATTTAAAATTAAAAGTTATGAATTATTTGTGAAAAGCAACCACAGTGTGTTTAAAGGCAAGTATAAAAAAATGAGCAAGTTTTTACATAAAGAGATCATTATTTAAACTCGAAGCAAAGGTCAGAGATTGTGTGTGTGTGTGTGTGTGTGTACATACACACATGTGTATGTGTGTGTTATAAATTCTAAAATAGGGTTCAGAAGGCAGATTAGGATTACATTTAGTCATGCCAACCAATCTAGTTGCTTGTTTCAGTTCACAAAGTATATAATTCTCTGTAAAACATTCAGACAACTATATTTAAAACAAAATATCGACCAACATACTGTGAAGAGTCACTGTAAGTTTATCTAATGAAAAGTATTGTACAGGTATTATTTCATCCAGTTTAACAACTTGTCCATCTGTCATAGAAATAAATTTGATTAAGCTGATGGGATATATTTCTCACAAAAAATGTTAATTTCTGCCCAATGCCTTTATCTAGGTACTTAAAAATTCTAGGTGCTTCAAAATTGATTTCTAATTCATAATAAGTCCAGTGACATTGACATTGAAAAACTTTCATAAATTACTTTTCATTTTATAAATATGCTTTGAAAACACTATTAATTTTGCAGAAAATCATTAGGTTAAATAAATTACCTTTAAGATACACTTATTAATGGAGTAAAATAAAACCAATATATAATTTACTTCTAAATGTCTCCAAGTTTCAGGAAGTATCAATAAAGTTTTGACATCCTGTATCTTAAACCAAACACTAAATCTGATCATTGCTTTCTAAGTCTTCAAAAAATGAATTTTGAAAGTTATAATGAATTTCTTGGAAAGGCAATGATATAAAGGCATGTTAAAAAAAACTTATTTCTTCGATTTTTCCAAATTTACCAAAGATAGGTCTGTACTAAAAATGCCACCAGCACAGCTATTAGACGCAGCACTATCAGACCATGCAGAGAGATGATACTGAGAGATACGCAATTTTATGTGGCAAATGATTCTCCATTTTTTTGTTGTTGTCAAATTTGAGAAAGTCAGTACTCAGCATAGGTTTTACTCTTCCACTGCTTTTTTTTTTTAAGATTTTATTAATTTATTTTGTTTTCTTTATTTATGGGGTATAGGCCAGAGGTGCTGGAGAGATGAGAGGATTCAACAGAGACAGAGTGAGGAACAGAACAGGCAGATTGCCTGAAATATACTTCTGAGGGGAGAGGGGAGCAGTGGGCGAGGCAGGAGAGGTCTGCTGAAACATGTGGCTTAGCTCCCTGGCCGAGGATCAAACTCAGGCCCCAGTGGTGATAGTGCTGAGACTTAACCCCTAGGCCTCCAGGGAGCCCCCTCTTCCACTGCTGGTGAGAAAGATTGGCAAGCAGATGGAAAATGGCTTCTCCAACCAGCACCCTGTGATCTCTGACCTGTTCTTTCAACCACAAGCAATGCCATCCTGGGGCAAACATTAAGTTGTAGGGGTGAAAGTCTTCTATATTTTTCTCTAGGGTTTTCAGACAGCTAAACTGGAGAATCCCTTGCTAAGTGAAGAGTTACGTCCTGTTTTGTTATTTGCTATCTTAGTTTCCAATTATTGATTTGGGGGAATGGAAATGAGAATATTTTCTCACTGATGAAAGGAAAGAGAAGGCAACAGGAATAAAAACAACAAATAGACCCACTAAAGACAAAGATTTACTGTGGAGAAAAGATTTGTCACTATAAATGCTTTGTACTCCCTAAGAAATTAAAGGAAACACTTATGACATGAAGACACAAGGCAGAGTAAAATGAAAAGGGAGCTGATATTCTAAAGAGAAAATATAATTGCAGCAGCATTGCAGTTATGATAATTTCAGAATGCAAGACTATGCTATGTTGAAAGAAAATAGTGATAAAAGACCCAGTGAACACCACAGTATCTGTTAGGATTCCAGGAATGAAACAAACAACATCTTCAAAATAGTTAAAGAAAGAAAGATCTAGTTACCAATGGACAAGAGTCACCATAGGCTGGTGAGCACCAGGTCCAAACAACAGCAGAAAGGCATCGATTTCTTCAGTAGATTGTATCGCTGCTTACACATATCTTCTTGGGAAGGTTTATACTTCTCTGCTGTACTGAAGGTAGACTTGGCCATGTACCCATCTGGGCCAATAAAAGGTGACCTGAAATTTCATAAAACAAATGGGAAGAAGTTTTAGAGCCAGTTTGTTATTTTCATCACCTGGATCCCAGATTGGACATCAGGAAGCAGCACCTTACCAATAAAGAGTATCTCTGTAGTTGTGTGTATGTTCCTGAGGTTTGGAAGGAAGTTTTTACAGCCCCAAATCTAGCTCCTTTTCACTAGTATGCCACTCCTAAATCTGAGGAAGAAAGTGAAGGGCAAGATTTCGCTTAAGTTTAATAAGGGATCAAATCATGCAAAAGGAGTTACAAACCAGAACTGAAGCATTAAAAAAAAGTATGTAGACGAGACCATATAAAGCAATAGGGAATGGGGGAATAAATATCCTGGATTCTGTGTTGTTTTATCCCTCTCTTACATTCTAGTTCTATTGGCTAAATCAACTGAAAGCAGAGGACTAAGAAGTGGTGCATTCCATAGAATTCAGTCATAAGTTGGATTCCTCATAATCAGATAACAGGATGGAGTTTGGATACAAAATCCTTACTAGGTATCAACACCTGTGAAGGGAAGGACTAAGAGGATTGGACAGAGCAATTATGTAGATCATGAACTAGGAAACTTCTGCCACCCCTTTTGAGAGAACTAGTGTGAAAATTAACCAGCAGAGCGTCCCATACAGGGTCAAAATGGCCAATCATGTGCCTTTCTTGCCAGCACTGAGAATGTTGATGGGAAAAGTTAGTTTATATTTACTGGTGGTGCTGGATCATTCGGACTACTTGATGGTTTAGCTCTTCCATGGTAATTGGCCTCTGGTGAGCATTATTATGTGAAACATACACACAAACTATTTTTGTATTTCATCTGTTACGTATGAAGAAGACATTACTATAAGCAGTCATTGAAAAAATTTAAATATTTTAGTCCTTAAAGAAATTTCAACTAAGTTCTATATTATGTAGTATATAATACACTGTCTGGTAGTAATGCATTAAAAGTAGTAGTGGAAAGCAAATGATACAACATTCACTACTTTCAAAGGTTAAAATTCTCTGGATTTCATGCCAAAAGAGAAAATCTAAACAAAAATTGCTTGAATAAAAATCTAAAAATAATTGCCAAATGTATGGCATATATTCAAAGGTTTCCTCAGGAACTTAAAGTTGTTTTTAATGTGAAACAATGAACAATTAATTATTCTAACCAAGAGCTTAGGAAATAACAGTAATGGCAAAGAAATAAGAATAAATTCTTTAGGATAAAGTCAGAAATTAATAATTTTAAAAGCAGTAGAGTTAATAAATGAATTTAATAATTGCTTCCTCAAAAAGGAAATAGACTAGGTAAATGCTACTAGTCTAAATTTTACAAACATAAAAGAACAGCACAAATACAAAAATAAATATGAATTAGAAGTGGCAATGGCCTTACATCATAAGAGAGAAATGTGGTTGAAAGGGAAAAAAATGATCAAAATAGACACAAAATGATATTGAAAGCCTAAACCAGCTAATAGCTACAGATGAAAAACGAAAAATGAAGTCAGAGGTGAATTTTTTTTAACCTTCAAGTGATAGATAGTTGACATGTATTTAAACTCTTCCAGAGATACAGAAAGAAGAAAGACTGCTCGTATTTTTTTTTTTTTCTGAAACAGAAATAATGATTCCAAATCTTGTCAAACATAATCTAAAAGAGAAACCTACAAAGAAACTCACTCTTGAATATTGGTGCAAATGACCTAAATAAAATTTTAGCAAGTACAATTCAGTGATACTTTAACAGAGTAACACTCTGATCAAGTTGAGTTATTGCAGGAATGCAAGTATGGCCACTGCCATGAGTCACCTTTTCATAAACCAGAAGAAAAGGTCATGTTATACTTTTGATCAACATTAAAAGGCATTTGTTAAAATTTAGTATGCACACATTTTGCTATAGGAACTCTTATTAGAGTAGGACTAGAAGGGAACTTAGCTTTCTCAAACCAAAAGCTAAAATATGAGTATGAGAAATATTGCCATTTAAAAGTGACAAGACAGGGAATCCTGCTCTTACTCAACATTATGACTTAAAGTTAATGTAATAAAAATGAAATAAATGTATTATTCTGTTTCTACTTACATAGCAAAGCACCATAGACTGGATGGCTTAAGGAACAGAAATTAATTTCCTCGCAATTCTGGGTATTAGAAGTTCAAGGTTATGGGGTTCGAATGATAGGTTTCTGGAAGCTCTTTCTGTCTGCTTTCATCTGTGCAAGTGTCCTTTACTTTCCTTCCCTTTCTATGATAAACCTGCTCTTTTGGAATTTAAAAAAAAATGGTAGGGTTTCTGATGAAAGCAAACTATCTGATGTCTCCTTTCATAAGGACACTAATCTTAACGTCAGGGCTCCACTCTTAGGACTTATTTAACCTTGATTACTTTCTTTTTTTATTTTTTATTTATTTTTTATTTTTTTATATATATCTTACATCATTTTTCATTTTTGCACAATGTATGCATTTTTATCTTGGTTATATTCCCCCATACAATTGCACCCCCTTATTTTGACCCCCCTTCCCGTCCCCTCCCCTGTAGTGTGTCTCTGGTTCATAGCTGCTTGTTGATTTTGATATTTTCTTTCTTATAGTTATTCTTTTTCTTGGTCCCTTATTTAGGTTTTCTAGATTCCTGCTATGAGTGAGACCATTCGGTATTTTTCTTTTTCTTTCTGGCTTATTTCGCTGAGCATGATCCCTTCAGCACCATCCATGTTGCTGCAAATTGCATGAGTTTATGGATTGCTAAGTAATATTCCATTGTGTATATGTACCACATCTTCTTGATCCAGTCATCTATTTTTGGGTATTTGTGTTGTTTCCAAAGCTTAGCTATTGTAAATAGTGCTGCTATAAACATAGGCATGCAGGTGCCCTTTGGAATTAATGTTTCTGAGTCATTTGGGTAAATACCTAGGAGTGGAATTGCTGGATCATATGGAAGCTCTATCTTTAGTAGGTTGAGGAATCTTCATACAGCTCTCCATAGTGGTTGGACCAGTTTGTACTCCCACCAGCAGTGCAGGAGAGTTCCTTTTTTCCGCATCCAGAACTAGACATAAGACCTGAAACCATAAATACATAGAAGGAAATATAGGTAAAACACTGCATGACATGCACCTCAAAGACATCTTTACAGACACATCACCCAAAGCAGTGATAGTAAAGGCAAAGAAAAGCAGCTGGGACTACATCAAATTAAAGAGCTTCTATACAGCAAAAGAGACAATAACCTAAACAAGGAGAAACCCCACTGACTGGGAGAAAATTTTTGCACACAACACTAATGATAAAGGACTGATCACAAAAATCTACAAAGAATTGATGAGACTCATTCATTTTCCTGGTCCCTTATTTAAGTTTTCTAGATTCCTGCTATGAGTGAGACCATCCGGTATTTTTCTTTTTCTTTTTGGCTTATTTCGCTGAGCATGATCCCTTCCAATATAAGAAAGTGAAAATCAAAATCAACAAAAAACTATGAACCAGAGACACTTTTTGGGGGTGGGGGCGGGAGGGGAAGGATTGGGGTCAGAATGGGGCGTTTGCAATTGTATGGGGGAATATAAAAATAAAATTTAATATAAAAAAAAAATAAAAAAAAAAAAAAAAGAATTGATGAGACTCAACAAAAACAAAGAAAATAATCCAGTCAAAAAATGGGCAGAGGAAATAAAAAGAAACTTCTCCAAAGAGGAAATGCAAATGGCCAACGGACATATGAAAAAATGTTCAACATCACTTGTAATCCGGGAAATGCAATTCCAAACTACATTGAGATACCATCTTACACCAGTGAGAATGGCACATATTGATTACTTTCTTAAACAAAGTGACATTGATGTTTGGGGCTTAAACATATGAATTTGGGCTGGGGACACAATAAGACCATAGAAAGAAAGATTTATATTGGAAAGAAGAAAGCAAAATGATGGTTAACTTCCAATTATATAATTACTTATCAGGAAAAATCAAGAGAAGCAACTGAAACCTTCTGGAAAAAATATTTGGTAAGATGGTTATTAAAAATTAAAATACACAAGCCAGCAGCATTTTTACATATAAACAATATAACTAGAAAATATAGTGAAATAAAAGCTATATTCACTAAGAAAAGTTTTAGATAGCTATAAATATTAAAAGAAATTACTAAACCCAAATAAGTATATACTTTACCGAACATAAATACTTCCACAAAAGAAGCATACTTTCTTTGATAGAAATGCTCAATGTAATAAAAATTTAAGCTCTTAGTGTTTAAATCCAATGTAATGACGTTCAAAGCCTTAGTAAAATCTGTTTATAATAAACTCTGGCTAGGATATCCTCATTGTGGAGTATACAGACTGAAAGAATATAACAGAATTATTCTTTCACATGGAAGTATAAAAATACCATGTAATGAAGGGAAACTTATTTTATAGACACAATGATGGAGGATCTGGAAAAGACCAACAGATTAATGTGGTAGAATAAAGGATTTCAAGATAGCTATGAGCATATATAGGATACAATATGATAGAAATTGCATTAAAATCAATGGTTGAAATGGGGAAAGTGGAAAAACACTCACTGACAGCTGACTCCTGATATCAAAGGAAATGTCAGATAAACAAAATATATACAGCCTAAAAATCAAATCATATTGGAACTAGGTGAAAAATGAAAAAATTCATTTTTAATTTGTTAATAATTCTGGGTAGAGAGGACCTTTATGATCATGTCACATAAACCATAAGGAAAAATTGATAATTGTACAGCATCAAAATTATATTTTTAATGGAAATAGGCACTAATGACAAGCTGAAAATTTTCAAAGTAAAAAATGTTATTGTAACACATGTTAAACAAGGAGTTAATATTCATAATTTCTAATAAATCAGTAAGTAAAACACCCTAACAGTAAAATAAACAACATGAAGTAGTCTTTCATAAGAGAAGATACAAAATGGTCACTGATTATATGAAAAAGATATTCAGGCTCACTAATAATCAGAGAAGAAACGTAGATTGAAAATCCGAATGTTAGTTTCTCTGTGAATACTCTCCTACCCTGTTTGTAGACATTTAAATAGGTACTCTGCTAGAATGCAATGCGTTAAAATGTTTCAAAATATTAGAAAGACATACCCTTTGACTAAACAATTCTAATTTTAGGTTTTATTCCAAGAAGATACATCAATGCTTGCAGAGAATGTCTATGAAGATTTTAATCCTGGAATTGCTTTTTACAACCACACAATTGGGAAAATACTATTTTAATAAGAAATTGATTAAGCACATATTGTTCCATACATCTAATTTAAGACTACAAAACCATGAGCTCAAAAATTTTCACACATAATTGAGGAAGGATAGGTTACCAAATGCCTCTATCACATCATCTTCTTTATTAAAATAAATACACAAATATATATTTTTTTGTATTTTTTATATATATATATTTTATTTTTTACATCACTGTTCATTTTTAAACAATATTTGCTACCCTCCACCCCATCAGGTGTAGTCCCCATAGAGTTTCCTTCACCAATGCACCCGTGCACCATCACCTCAGTCCCCTGTGCTCCTCTCTCTCTCCCCCTGACCTCTCTCCCTCCTCCTCCCCTGCAAGATGTCTCTGATTTATAATTGTCTGTTTTTGCTTTGTTGTGTTTTGTACTGTTATTATTTTTTTACACTGATGTCTTATTTGGTCGCCCTATATTCCTGCTATAAGTGAAACCATCCAATATTTTTATTTTTCCTTCTGACTTATTTCACTGAGCATAATTCCTAAGAAGAAGGCACTTATTATGTGTACATATTTTATTACAAAGAAAAATGTTAGGGAAAATATTTATCTAATAGCTTAATAGTATGTGAGTGATTTGGGGTTTCTTCGTTCATATTTTGAGTATTTTGTGTATCAACCTTCTTTACAATAATGCGATAATCTAATTTTTTGTATTTTTAATGATAAAAAGCAATAAAGCCTTTTTCATTAGTGGGGAAAATATGATAGAGGATAAATTCATGATTGTTAGAAAATACTGTTATTCATGGAATCATGTGATTGCCTAAAATTGGATTCCTTCCTTTTAACTCCATCATACTTCATTTATGATTCTTGTAAATTATAATCATGAAAGAAAAAATGTGATTTTTTTTTTGCTTTTTTAAGGACTCATTTTTATTTATGCATACAAGAACTGGGGTGGAGGCCAGAGGTACAGGGGGAGAGGATCAGCAGAGACAGAGTGGGGAGAAGAACAGGTGGAGTGACTGAAATACACTGCTGAGGGGATCAGTGGGTGAGACAGGAGAGGTCTGCTTGGCCATGAAGTTTAGCTCCATGGTCAGAGATCAAACTCGGCTGCAGTGGCCGGTGATAGCTTAAAGTGCTGAAATTTAACCCCTTGTGCCACCAGGGAGGCCCAAAATGTGATTTTTTTAAGTTGTCATCTCTTAGATTATAAACTTAAATTTAATTGATGCGCCTACAGATCTTAACACAGAAAATTACTTATTAACATTTATTTGGTTGAATCAACTGAACTTCTGTACCCATTAAAAAACAACATAATCATTATACCTAAACTTATAAAACTGGAATTTTCCAAGGTCTTAAATTTACAAATCTTTCTAATTACACAGGAAAAGAATTATAAATTGCCCATTGCATAAATCTCAAGAATCATTTTTATAATAGCAAGATTTTACTGATGTTCTCACAATATTGAAGAGATTTAAACTGTTTAGTATTCATTAAAATGCATCTAAACTGGCTTAGAGTTCAAAGAATATACAATCAAACCCTTTACACACAGCATTTCTCTCCGGTAAAAAATAACTAGAAATGTCTGTTTTCATGCATAATCTTCTTCAAATACTACAAGCTCAGTTTCAAAATGATTTTGAATGTATCTAGGATAAAAGGAAAGCAGAAATGTTTTCTGATAATTGTCCTCATTCTATTCTTTTTTTGTGTTCTCTGCAATGTGTGTTATGATGATCAAGAACATTTTCTAATTTTGTAAATGATCTGCATGACTCAATAAAAAAAAATAAACCAAGATAATTTTGAACACCTAACTGGTAATATTTTTAAATATTCCTTGAGTTGGAACAATTAGATGTTTGAATTACTTACTCGGAATGCTAATATATGAATACTTTTCTCCTGTTCCACATTCATCTCTCTATATATAAACTATTTAAGTCACAGTATAATTATGGAATATGTTAGTATAAGGAAGGCAAAGTGTTTTATCAATGCCTGTAAGCATCATTTACATTAGCATCTGTTACAGAATTGTTTTGAAGTTTTATTTATAGAGACTTATAATCTGTAGGTCATACACATTCAGTGTTTTAGACTGTAATGTCATAGGAGTAAAACTATTTTGAACCTTCCTTTGTTTCAACATGTTTTTCAGTGTACCTGAAAATACAGTTAATATATCTTTCTTTCTCATTTCTTTAGATTCTTTTAGCTCTGTTAAGTCTTCTTACATGTTGTTCTTTTCTTTCTATGTTTGTTGTTATTGTTTGTTTATATCTTAATATATACCAAGTTAGTTCTTTCACATGTTTATACACAAAGCCTTTAGTACCTGACATAACAATGCTCAGATGTTTGGCAATAAAAATATCTTTCTTGAAATATAGATGTATGAGACAAACCTGTCAGTATTGCAACTGTCTTTCAGTCTTTACAAAGAAAGACCAAATGTAACTAGGTGAGTGCAGATGTCTAGGCAAAAACTTATTAATTAGTGGCTTCATAAGTAGATTTGTTAGCTATTCCCTTTTCAGTTAAAAAGCAAGTATAATCTGGGGCCTCCCTGGTGGCACAAGGAGTTAAGTGTCAGCAGAATGAAACAATCTGCAGCTACTGCTGCACAAGTTCAATCCCGGCCAGGGAGTTACCCACATGGTGCAGTAGACCTCTCCTAACTCATCCGCTGCTCCCCTCAGCAGTGTATTTCAGTCAGTCTGCCTGTTCTGCTCCCCACTCTGTCTGGTGAATCCTTTCACCCACCCCTTCTGGCCTGTACCCCAGTTCTTGTATGCATAGATAAATAAATCTTTAAAAAGGTGTAATCTGCAAAAATTTTCTGCATTTTTTATCTTCCTTCTAAGGTGAAAAATATATTCAACCATAATGATTACAAGGAAAAGAGAAATTTTAAATAATAGTTTTGTTTATATGCTTATATGGCTAACTTGATTATTTCATATAATGTTGAATAATCTCCAAAAGATTACTTCAGAATTTGGATTTTCAAAAGTTTTGACCCAGTTTCTGCCAGGACACCTTGTAAGGGACTGGAGAGATAAGTGTATCCATCCAAGTTTCAGGTTTTGGTCACCAGAGCTGGTGTCAGTGTAGGGAACTGATATGTCCAGAACCAAGACTGTTCAGCTTTTTGACTTCTTCCTTTCCTGCTGCCATCATCCACTCCCCATTCCCCTTCTTGAATCCTGACTGAGAGCAGTGGAGGCAAGGGAGGACAGCGTTTGTCTAGGGTTGAACTTTTGATTGACCAGGCTTTGAAATTTGGTTGCATAGGAGGGGGGACTGAGCAAATAAGTAAATATATCAATAGCAATGGGCTTTGTTATCATCGGAGAAAGGAATTATATATGTCACAAGGGGGCGGGCGACAATAAAGGGTGTTGGAGGTAGCAGTGTAAACTAATAGGTTTTATTTTTTTGTAACTAATAGGTTTTAATATAAATAGATGATAATGATGGTGGTGATGATGATGACTGATTAATATAATGTAATATAATTTTTCTAATTTTTCTGCCAAGAGGGCAGGGAGCAATTATTCCTTGGTAACAATGGGCACACTTAGTACCTTGTTCTTGGTTTCTAAAATACCAATAAATGTCTAATAAAAAGAAACCAGAACACCATAAAGGAATGGCTGACTTGAAGTTTGAGAAGGCAAAAATTAGAGGGATCTGGAATATCTTATTGTGCTAGAAAGTAAAGAAATATGCAAAGAGTGATGGGGTTTTGTTCACAGGACACAGGATCCAGCTTGACAGGTTTCCTACTATCCAGTTTGAACATCAAAATAAATTATGATAGTAACAGATTGTAGCTATTTGAGTAAAGTACATACCCATGATGCATTACTGTTATAAATACATGAATTTAAAATATAGCTATATGGGGGAAATAGAACACATCAGTAAAATGACAACTATAAATCCAAAACAAGTAATGGAATATTATCATTTGGTAACTTCACAATTCTAATTGATTTAGGCATGAATGATCAAAGGATACTAAAACTGAAGCTGTAAATTGGGTAAGGAAATGAAATATTTACATAGTCTCAATATATCTTCCCAGAAAATTTTTATTGTTTATTTATTAATAAGTATGAAATACTGAATAATTAACTTCACACTAGAGAAACATGGCCAGTACCATCTTATCCAAGTAATAAGCATTAATATTAAAAGAATTGATGAAGTTAACATTGTTGTTTCCTAATATACTGCAATGAGAAGAATATAATATTATTTTGGAAGTATTTCTGTTAATAAAGTATAAATCATGAGGAAACATCAGATAAACCCCCCAAAAACAATATTCTAAAAGGTAACTAAAAAGTACTAGGCACTTTAAAAATGTCAAGTCAAGAAAAATAAGAATATACTAAGTAAATATTGTATAGTATATTGAATGAGAATAAATATTTAAACACAAAACATGCTCTGGGATTGGATCTTGGACCTATAAACAGTATTACTGGGATAATTGGAAAAACTTAATGGTATCTGGGGATTAAATGGTAATATTAGATCAAAGTTAATTTTAATGCCTGTTCTGTGGTTATATAAGAAAGTGTCATTGTACTTAATGCATACCAAAGTTTGATGAGAAATGCAGCATTGGTCTGCAATTTAATCTCAATGATTATATAGGAACTCCATGCATTATTTTTATAACATGTAAATTTGAAGTTATGCCAAAAGAAAAAATAACAATGGGCTGAAATAAAATACAAAAATATAAAATAAAAAATATAATAAACAAAATGAAATGTAATAAAACAAAACAATTTTGACCAAATTTCTATGTAATATATATTTTTAATCTTAAAATCTGTATCACAGGAACTCTGGGAATGTTCGCATGGTCAAAAAAATCTGTTTCCACGTGCCAAGGCTTCTGTTTCTATTAGATTTTGTTACAGAGTCCTGCCCAAAGAGACAGGATATGCTATTTCATTTATCTGGAGATGAAGTTCATATAAAATTCAGGGTTGTAAGCTTCCCATTTTCTTCTTTTCTCCATTTTATTGTGGAAATTTCTAGTACTAACATAATGTCATATTTCACATTCTGATTTTTCTTGTTTTAAGATAGAAACAATAACTACCCCTAAACATCAGAAGACTGACATTTTTAGTGGAGTGAAACTAGGAAATTAGAGAGATTTTTATAGAGAAATTTTGATTAGTGCCTAAGAAATGGAGCATTTTGTTTAACTAAAATTTGCTTTTATTTCAATATGCTAAATTTTGTGGAAAATCTATTGAAAATCTACTGATACCCTTTCCTGACTTTGGTAAAAAGAAAAAGAAAAAGAAAGGGAAAGAAGGAGAGAAAGAGAGAGAGAGAGAGAGAGAGAGAGAGAGACTCACTCTATGTTTTCCAAATGAAACATTTATTATATTGATCTTTGAGAATCCCTGTGTGATATGACATTCAACAAAAACTTTATTGATCCTTAATACAGATTGCAGAGGTTGTTTTGTTTTTTTAAGTTACTGATATCTAATCATTTGACTACAAATGAAATAATCCCATGCATGTATGGGTAACTAATCTTCAACAGGGATGCCAAAAATATGTAATATGAACAGGACATGCACAAGGGATTAAATTGAATCCCTATCTTGTAACATACACAAAAATCAACTGAAGATAGATTGAAGACCTAAATAATATTTGAAACTGTAAAAGTCCTAGAAGAAAACAATGGAAAGCGCTGGCAACTAAAACAGAGAGAGTCAAGTGGTACTACACCAAACTGAAAAGTTTCTGCATAGAAAAAAAAAAAATCAATCAACAGAATGAAAAGGCTACCTACAGAATGGGGGGACATATTTGAAAATCAAATTATCTGTTAAAGGGTTAATTTCCAAAATATATAAGGAACTCCAATTACGCAATAGCAAAAAAACAAATCACCTGATTTTAAAATGTACAAAGAACTCAGACACTTCTCAAAAGAAGACACACAAGTGAACAAGTATATGAAAGGGGCTTAAGTTCAATTATCACTGGAGAAGTACAAATCTAAAAATGAGTTATCACCACAGTGAAATATCACCTCACACCTGTTAGTGTGGTTTTTATTTTAAAAAATGCTAACAAGTGTTAGGAAGGATATGAAGAAATTGGAACCTTTATATGCTGTATATGGAAATGTTAAATGCAGCCACTATGGAAAATGGTAAAGAGAAGTCTCAAAAAATTAAAAATAGAACTACCAGATGATCCAAAAATCCCACTTTTGGAGATATATATGTGTATGTATATATATGTATGTGTGTGTGTACATTTGTACATATATAAATTGAAATGAGAATCTTGAAGAGATAATTATACTTCTATGTTCAACACAGCATTATTCACAATAACCAAGATATGGAAATAGTCCAAATGTCCATCTACAAACAGGCAAAGAAAATGTGGAATATATATGTGATAGGATGTTATTCAGATTTTAAGAAGAAAATCCTACCATTTGTAACAACATATTGATAGACCTGGAAGGTAATAAGGGAAATGAGCCAGTTAAAAAAGGGGCAATTATTTCTCACTTATTTTCTCCTGAGTCATTTGTGAATTGCTATCTCTGAGATGATGGATTTGGTTCATAGCTTTCTTTAGAGCCCTTGATCTTATATATTGAGTTCTTTATATTCTGAATCTATGATTTTCTTCTTTAGACCTTCTGTTTGTTAATTTTATTTCTGAGCTTATTAATTTAGTTGTCTAAGTCTTGATTTATCTTTCATTCACTTTTCTGAGTTATCTTGTATCACTTCAACTTGCTTTTCTTTTATCTTTGTGATATTTATTATAGCAATTTTGAACTCTATCTCAGGTAGATATAATCTTCCGTGTCTTTGTGTTTAGATTCCAGAGAATTCTTCTCTCCTTGTGATGACATATTCCCTTGAGATATTGAATTGTCATGTTTTTTTCTGCCCATTTTGCTGCCTTAAATTTTATATATTTTTATAAATTTTAATATCTGTCTCAGCAACATAGAGATTTGAACTTATTTTACTTTTCCAGCAGATGAAGCTGTGGATTGATTTGATTGGACTTTTTTTCTTTTCTTTTTTGGCCTCTGCTGGCTTCCATAGGTACTGAGTATTTGCATTTTCTCTATCAGCTTGGTTGAGGAGGATCATAGAGGTGCCTAGCCACAGCCGCAAACTTGCTGGGTGGGAGCGTAGTGTTGGTTTGTGTTTGTGGCCCTACCAACATCCACCTCTCTGGAATGCCAGATCTGAGACTTTAATCTGTCCAATGTCACTGCACAGTGACAGTGCCAATGGGTGGCATTGGGGGGGAGTGTAGTAAAGTTCCTTATTATTATCTTCATTACCAGGATCCTGAACTGTGTGAAGCACCACAACATTTGGGATTCACCCGGTTCAAAGATGTGTGCCTCCACCTGGTTTCTGCTCTCATCTCTCTTGGGCCCCTGCCTGAGCCAGTAGTCTGTGTCACCTGCCCCAGCCTCTGCCTCCAGATGTTTCTCTCCACCTACGTCCTCCTCAGTCAAGCATAGCTCTCCTCCCTTCCCCCACTCGGGCCATCTGTGTTGGTCTCTGTAAGAGGTGCTTCATTTTTACCCCAAGTCACAGGATTTGCTCAGTGACGTGTCCCTCTAGTCAATTGCTAGAAGTTCCTCTTGTGAAGAATGCAAGGAAACTCTTTATCCTAAAAAAAAAAAAATTTAAATAGAAATTCCAAACAACAAAAAGTGTCTAGTAAATTAAATGTTGTGGTTAACTAAATTCCATATTAAAGAGTAAAGGAAAATCTTGACTCTATATGATCCCATTATTTAAGTATCTGACTGTATAATTTGCCAATTTTACATGAGAATGATATTTAAAAGTAATTTTATTATGTGCAAGCAGATTTTCCAAGTCTTACTTTCTTGCTTTTTTTATGACTATTAAATTTATTTTTTTTAATTCTTATTGACTAAAGTATCTGTAAGTATGAGCTAAAAGAAAAGATATTTAAATTAAAACATTCTGCCTTGATTCCCCCGGGGAGTGATGAACTAGCATTTTAATTACCAACAAATTTAATTATTCAACCCAGGTGTGAGCCATCAAAAGTTTAGAGAAGTTCTCTGTTTTAAGTAAGTACTTTGCATTTGTATGAAAATAGGATGCCACCAATTTCTAATATAAAATACAGATTCAGAAAGCTGTCATATTTTGTACTGTGGTTACATTATTTTGCTACAACTATAAATACAACATCATTAAAACTATGGATATTAGACTGTAAAGAGGATTACATACCATCAAAAAGTTAAGTCCTGTTGATGTAGGGGTTTTTACCACTTTAACTTCTGCCAGTCTTTCCTTCATTATTAGGACTTACCTAAATGGCATTTCTTTTTTGGCAAAACTGTAATGAAGTGAGTAATATCTTTAATGGACACAGATTTGTTATTGTAAAGTTAGAGAACTATGTAATATATATCTGTAACCACTGCTCTTGTTACTTCTCACATTTAATGAAACTGTCTATTCAATGTAACTTCCCTGGGTTGTGCTGCCTTTTGTTAGTCTCCAAAATAATAAGGTAAGGCCCACAAAGATGATTGGCAACTGCCAAGATTGCAATTATGTTTATATTGGTTTTACTTTAGTAAAGTACTAAAATATTTTATCTCCTGAGAACAACTTGAAAATACACTAGTGAAATTGAAAGTTTGAACAGGGGCATTTTAAAAATCTTAATTTGGATCAAATCTTTATTATTGCTATGAAAGTTTTTATAGCCTTATTGGGACAAGGTGAACCAGTTTGGAAGTGCTTTGGTATTTATGCTTTGATTCTATTTATATATTCACTAATAATTATTTGCCTGTCTACTGTCTAGTTAGCTAGACATACCATTATAAGTAATATATACCATTAGTAATACCATTTACATATACAATTTACATAAACTATTTACACAAATACATTCCACTTGTAATTAATAAATGCATTTGTGTGCTATAATGCCATTTGGTTTTGATTGCTTAGACTGATCGTATTAAAATATTCCTGGTATTTGTTAAAATATAATTTTTACCTATTTATATTTCGCTTCATCAGGACTATACATTTTACCAATTTTTCTGTATTTTGAGATAAGATTTTATGTTGACTATATGCCTCAGAAGAAAGATTAAATTCCCATATCCCTTTATTAACAAAGAAAAAACATAAACCACATACGATAACTCCTAACTTGTGTTTTGAAAACCAGAATTTCCTAATTCAGGAAAAGGACTTACTGTTTTAGACATTTAACCAAGGGCTGGATAACAACAGAATGGGTAGCTATAGTTGCAATTTATACCAGAGTCACACTACAGTGCCCTCCTGTGGAGGTTTGGATAAAATTTTATTTTTGTGCCCATGAGAATGATTCAAACTAAATAAAAAAATTATTACATTCAATAGACTTTGGTTTTTATTTTCATTTATAGCTAAGCATTAAAATACTTTTAAAAGATAAAAGCATTCATAGTTCAGAAGATTTGTACTTCAAAATACAAATTGAGGTATATTAACTTTTTAATCTCCATTTCTTAGTTATTGTATTGAAATGAATTTCTTTCCTTGATTTTTCCTTAAATAATAAAGAGGGAAAGGCATAAGCAAGAAAGATAAATTCCTCATCTAAGACTTCCTTACATAATGAAAACAAAATTTTGTTGTTAGAAGTATAGAGACTTTAATATTTTAAATTACAGAAGGAAAAAAAGACTACGAAAATTTAGTCTAGAGTATATACTCTTTCATATTCAGCAGAAAAATATGCAAAAAGTGACATTTTTCAAACTTTTAAGCTTTTCTCTCCAGGTTTATGATTTAATCATTTCTCTGAAGATAAATTTATGTTACATATTAGGTATTTCTTTCAAAATAATTTTGTTTACTTGTGATCCTAAACTTCCTTTGTACTTAGCTTCAGAGATGTGAAAATATGGGCATAATTAACATGTGGTGTGCACACACATATGCACATGTTCGTGCACACTTGTGCATTCATATATATGTATGCATGCATGTATGTATGTATGTATGTATGTATGTATGCACCCTGACACCTTCTTACTCTTGGTGCACATATATAATCAAGTTGAATATATACCAAATTCTCATATCAATAGATTTAGTTGTCCAGTATTTCCTGTTGTATTTTGTCTTTTCTTCCACTAGATCACTGCTTTATTACCTGGTCTTTTCCACTTGCTAAGACTAAGGATGCCTGCTTGCTACTTACAATCTAAAGACCACCTTTTTTATTAAGTGGAAAATTAAACAGGTGTTAAAAGCCAAAAACTAAAATTAAGTCTTTCTTCAAGAAATAAGAAGTGACAAAAAAATTTAAAATACTGAGACAAAAACCAGAAAGCTATCCGCAGCCCCTTTATGTCAACACCAAACACAATGATTTTTGTCTCTTTATATAGATTTCTCAAAATCTGTCTCCTACAAATGGGAAGGGGGAAACACTGGTTTTTCAAAGTTTTAATGTCTGCAATTACAGACTATTAGATAACTGGCAACATTCATAACTAGAGAGTAAGTGAAACTCTTAGCCATAGCTATGATCAAAGAGATTAAGAGTAAATTCGTCCAGGGCCTCCCCTGGAGGTGGCGCAGCGGTTGAGCGCTGGGTTGCGAAGCTGCCCGCAGCCTCTGCAGCACTGGTTTGATCCCCGGCTGCTCCCCGGCCACCAGAGGAGGGTCCCACATGGCACGCAGACCTCTCCTGCCGCCTGCTGCTCCCCTCAGCAGTATATTTCGGTCCTTCTGCTGCTCCCCGCTCTGGCTCTGGTGAATTCTCTCACCCTCCTGCGCTTCTGACTATACCCAACGTTTGTATAAATAAATAAATCTTTAAAAAAAAAAGAGTAAGTTCATCCAAACTAGAAATGTTAGACAGAATAAAACAAAAACAACGATAGGATGAGATAATGTGGAACATAGCATGTTTCCTTTAGTAAAAATAGCTCAATTAGTGAATCAAGTTAGATTAGAACCATAATTAAGAAAGTCAAACTAATCTAAAAGTAACTAAAATTTTTGGTGAAGCATGCTTAGTTCTGAGTGCCCTTTCTCTTCTATGTTATAAAGAGTATCCAGAAGAAAAATGGAATTTTCCAAAGTCAGAACTATAAGGGGTTGTATTGGCAAGCATTGGTGCACTCTAAGAGATCTTTGGAAAAGAATAAAATCAACAGAATAAAATTGGGACCTAGCAAGAAGAGTCTCCTAAAGGGATCAAGGATAAACCCTAAAAAGCGGTTTACAAAGTGAGCATCTCATGGTGCATAGTCAGAAGTGAATATATGACCACCTCTGAAAACTCAGTATCAGCAGGAACTTGATCTCTGTCTAGCCTCCAGACAGACCTGAGAGCAGTTTTCTATAAAAAACAAAATCATATGAAGTCAGCAAAGTTAAATCATCTAAGACAAGGTAATGGTAATCCTTAAATCTTGAATCTTAGTTTCTCATCAAGAGTAAGCCAGGGGTGTGTTGGGGGTAAGGGGGAGGTGAGAGCATTCATCAGAGCCAGAATGGGGAGTGGAACAGGCAGATCTACTGAAATACACTGCTGAGGGGAGCAGTGGGACCAACAGGGAAGTGCCATGTGACTTAGCTCCCTGGCCCAGATGGAACTCAGGCTGTAGTGGTCGACCTTCAAGGTGGTAGCACTGAGTCTTAATCCCTCGGCCACTAGGGAGGCCCCGAAACTTTAATATTAAATTCCCTTTTGCCTCTCTACTTCTTCTGCCATGTGAGCTATGACACAAAATTGTCATAGCTATGCTTTGAAGTCTTGATGAAATTTGGAGAGGAACAGAATGAGTAACCAAGGCAGATGAATGAGGGAGAGAGGAACATTTGAATAGATGCTAGAAATCCTCCTTCAGTCTTGCCTAGCCTCCCTTCCCTGAGCAGTTCTGAAATAATGTGATTCAGCTGTCTCACCAAGGGTTCCCTGTGCTACGATGTAAACCTGATGATGTAACTGAATCCTTGTAGTGCTTTTTAAAGTACACGCTTGACACGTCCCACCCCACCCCCACCATAAATCTAGTTTAGTAGGTCCAGGGTAGGGCTTGGCATCTATCGTTCTAAGAGCTTCATGGCAGTTCTGATGTACAACCATGGCTGAAAACTGGCAGTTTAAATTTTGCTTGCAGCAGTCAGGTGTTCATTTGCTGGGACAGGTGCAACGGCCATCTCCTCCCCTAAAGAGAGAAGAATTAAGTGTGCCTGGTTCACTAATAGGCAGTTGGGAGACATCAAAATTAGGTCAATAGGATATATTTGAAGGATTTGAAGTCGTCTTCAACTTCTCTCCCAGCACCCATTCTCCCCCTTTTCTCTTAACAGAGGCTTTTTGACTGGGCAAATTGTTGACTGAATAGACTTCATTTCACAACTTCAATTGCGTCAATAAACTTAGACAAAATAGTTTTGGCTGATTCGATGTAAGCAGAAGTAAAGTGTGGAACAAGATGGAAGTGTCCTAAAGGGAAGGACCAGCCCCTTCTTTTTTTTTGCCTTTCTCTTAGTTTTCTAGTAAGAATATGAAAGGGGTGCAAACATTTGGACCTTGATGTAAACTAGGGAATGGAGGCCAGTGCAGATAAGTGACAAGATAGAAGGAGATTTGATCCCAGAAGACTTTGGGGAAAGCAGAACCAAAATAACAGCCTCGTGCTGCTTGGTTCTGGGCTTTTATATAAAGGCTAGATAAAATACTATCTTGTTAAAGCTACTGAATTTGGAGTTTTCTGTCACCTTTAATAGCTAAATTCTACCCAAATAAACCAATGTCACTGTATTATTAACAAATTATATGCATTCTAATTTGAAAATATTTTAGAAACATTTTTGATGATAATTCCAGATCAAAGTAGTATGTCATGGTTGCTCCTCTCAAAAATTTCCTTTTTTAATGTAATTCTAAATTTAAAAGTATTATTGTAGATTATATATTAGCAATTATATTGCACAATATGTATTGTAGCATTTGACTCTTGCAAATTATATACAGTTAAAATCTCATTAATTCAACCTCAAATAACAGAATATCAGACATTTAATTTGGTTGGCACTAATAGTAAATTTTAGTCTATAAAAGAACAGAGGCCTACAATGTAGACAATATTATACAGAAGCTGTTTATAAACAGATTTTTGGTTTCTTAAGTGGGACAGGGTTTGAATTTGGCAGCATTCACTGTTTATATGCAAATGGACATTGCTAATTATAAATGAAGTGGGCCTTTTTTTTTCCTTAAGTCATTAAAGTAAGTCCAGAATCTCTACTTGTAACATTTTATTAGCAGTTTATTTCAGTTTCTATATCAAAGTTTTTAAGAAGAGTTCTACACACACACACACACAAAAAAAACAACCACATATCCTACAGAAAATGATTTAAATTACTATTTTCTTAATTTTATTCAGGATGGTACATAGCTAGTGAGATTCTGGATTCATAAGAGAGAAGTTAATTCATTATAAACAGAGAATGCCTTGGGCATGAGGACTAAATTATCTGAGAACACTGGTTGAGAGACAGAATTGCTACCACTTGAAAGTAAAGTTCTATTTAGAAAACATTCTGGAATTCAGACTGCTGTCAAATTCACATGGACTTTGCCCTTAATTCACTCAAAATAACAATAGCTGATAATCATGAAATGAACTTTAATGTTTCATAAATTTGAGCTTGTTTTTTATTCCATTTCTGTGAGAACATTCATCTAGTTACAAAAACCAGTTTTAGGTTGCAGCTTTTAAACATAAAACTGGGATGACAAAATCAGTATTTTCAGAAAACACTTGGCAGTGTTTTACACACATTTTGAAATGAAAATTGATTGGGGACAGAAAGATTAATTAGGAAGAGACATAGAAAGGAAGAGACATGTATGAAATATTAAGAAAGTTTAACATAGAAGTTAATGACCATTTGGATATGAATGACTAAGAAGTTAAGGTGCAATAAGTTAAGACTTGAGCAAGAAGATTTAAAAGTAATTGTGTCATTGACAAAATTAGAAAAAATGATGTAGTGTATACAGATGTTGATTTATGGTGCACACATATATATGAAGTTTCATTATATAGGAAACATATAATGTTATGATGCAATGTTACTTAGGAAAAAATTACCAAAAAATAGTATAGACAAATTTTTGTAGTGAGCTTAATGGTTTTAGTGATAACTATGTTAAACAGATTAAATTTAATGTGATACTTAATGACAAAATATAAACTACTTATAGATACTTGGAGATATAGAACTGGATGATGGTGGTATATTATATATTATCATATTATACTAAGAAATGTCATTGATTGACTTGAGAGGATAAGCTCTAGTATAATTATCTATATACTGACCGTCTTTGTATATAGCTTATACCACCCACTATGAAATTATGATACAAAGGTGCAGGGTCCAAGGTCATATTGCAATGTGTATGTTATATGTAAGTAGTGGCAGATTAAATAGATTTAAAACATATGGAACTAGAAGCTCGCTGTAGAAATTTCTAATAATCATTTACCACGTATATTATTCAAGTCTTCCAATAGAAGTTAGATGACATTTTTAGAACTCTCAAATATATTTTGAGGACTTGAAATAAAAACCCAAGTGCAAATGAAATGCAAACATTTCTTCAAAAAATTTTGAATATACCATTTTAACTATAATTTGGACAAATTTTGGAATGTTTTAATTCAACAAGCAAGAAATTATAAATTACAAACTACTTCTGATTTGGACTTATATTCAGGATACTTCTTTTGTCATCTTTAAATTGGTTTTAAATTGTTTAGGAACTGAGAAAATTCAGAATATAATGTAATATTAAACAAGAGCAATACATATGTGCAATGAAATCAGTGATCATCAATTACCGCAATAATATTCCTCCAAAGTCAGATCATAACAAGTGGTAACTCAATAAGAGGAAGAGCTACATTTTAAATAAAAGCATTGTGTATGCTCCTACCCTGCTTGATAATCCAATTAGTGAAGAGAAAGGAATGTGAGCACATTGAAAAAGACTTAAATTTCTTGCTTTTTACAAAAATACTAACATTAATGCAGATAGTATCAAATGTACACTGTGCTTCTACAATGAAGACATTATCACAAATTGGTTAATGAGTGTCATCTATTCAAAGAGTAAAGATTATTTTAAATCATTCGCTGTATATGAGAACCTGAAAAGAACTTTAAATCTCGTAGTTCATATCTGTAGGAAACTTGCCGTAGGTTTTCTGAAATTTGACATCAACCCTAAAATGTACAAGATGTTACCAAAAATAGGTTCTGAGGATGAAATTTTCCTAAATTATGTCAATATAACCAAGCTAGAGAAAAGACTGAATCATCTTTCTATGTCTTTCTGGGGAAATACTTTAAAAAAACATACAAGTGGAGAATATTTAAATTTAGAAAGAAATAGACCAAAGTTGGCAACTTAATCTATCAGTAATGATATTTCAATAAGCCCTGCTAATTGTGTGGTCTCGGAACAATAAACAAACTCTCGTATCCCTTTGGTCTTCAGCTAAAAATGAGAACGTTATTCTTACCTCATAATTTTATCACAGAGTAAAAATAAAACCATGCAAAATGCTTATCAGGGCCTGGCATACATGAGTACTCAATAATGATAGAATACACTTGCATTTGATTTTTTTTTACCAATACAGATAATATCTATAGCACAGACATCACAAAATCAGTGTACCAGAAAATGCTAAGAAAGAGAAGTTGCATTTTCAGAATCAGAACATATCTTAAATAATTTCAGTAAGAGATAATAGGTTTCTGCACTCTTCTAGTCCTCATGAATGGGGGAGGGGAACTAAAAGTCACTGTGAACAAAAATAGAATGAATTTACCCAATTCTTTACTGCACTATTTAACCTCTGCTTTCTTAATCATATGCACAGCAGGAGAAAGGATGTGCTAAAACAATTCATGTGTCATGAACAAAGCAGCCACAGATTTTAGCTCAAAAATCACACTAGGAAAACCACCAGTTGGAAGTAAAGTAATAAGGCCAAATTTATTTTTTTTAATTGAGTCTTGAGTTACAAGCAACCCTTTAATTACATTAATCAAGCAGGCTTCCTCTCAGCAAATGACAAGGGAAATACATTGTTCAAACTCTTGCTAAACTTGTTTTTTTAACTGCTAAATATTATTTGGATGTATAGAAAATAAACCCCTTGATTTCTTTTTACTTTTGTCTCAAAATTTCAATGTAGCTATAGCAAAAGACAAACACTTATTTCTAGACATGACTTAACAGGCTAAAAGACTATAAATCACAGTTTAAATTGAAAACATTTGCAACATTTAACTACTTAAAATATTAGCTCCCCTAAACTTCACCACCATAATTTTATTACAGTGCTCTGATTTTTAAAAATTTTAATATATGTTCCCACAAACCCTTAAAAAAATGGTCTTTATCAACTGGATGATTGTTTTTGTTATTTGCCACATTTGACAAGTGGAAAATCTAAGACTTTAGGAAGTTGGATGATCTGCCCTAAAATTGTGTAGCTAGTATGTACCAGAACTCATCCTGAATCCAGACCTATCTGACCCCAGTCTTTAGCAATACTGTCTTATCTTTTTGTCCTAGAATACTCACCTTATAGTTTTGATGTTTTTGTGTATACCACTTCCTTGTCTAGCTATCTGGTTTTTTTGTTTTTTTTTTTCCTCCCACACCAGAATGAAGTATTTGTTTTCCTCTGTCTTTGTAAACACTCCACTATATGTCTAATGATCACTTCACTCTGCAAATTACCTTGCATGTCACTCCTACCAAGCTCCCCCCCACACACTAGATTTTGACCTCCTGGAAAATCAAGCAATGTATGTTTTTTGGGGTTTTTTTTTTTGTGTGTGTGTAGAAAAGCTGGGGTGTAGGCCAGAGGTGCAGGTGGGGGAGGGCAAAGTGAGAGAATTCACCAGGAACAGAACAGGGAGGAGAGCAGGCAGATTTACTGAAATACACTGCTAAGGGGAGCAGTGGGCGAGACAGGAGAGGTCTGCTGAAGCATCAATGGGTTAGCTCCCTGGGTGGGGATGGAATCAAGCTATAGGGGTGATAGCACTGAGACATAACCCTTAGGCCACCAGGAAGGCCCTCAAGCAATGTGTGTTGATCATTCCTGAATTACAGAGCCTAGTTAGTAGTGTATGCTGAACATGATTGCATAAATGAATTTTTCAAATATAACATGGAGTGTTTTCTGAAAAAAATATGGCAGCTTTAAGGAGGAACTGAGAGGTTCGCTGAAGTTTTGAAGATATATAGGATTTATAAAGGAGAGGAAGGGATATTAAAATTTAAATCAAGTGGGCCTTCCTGGTGGCACAGGTGCTTAGGCGCTGCGCTGTGAAGCTGTCTGCAGCCTCTGCAGCACCTGTTCATTGCCAGCCCGCAAGAACCCCATGTGGCTAAGCATACCTCTCCTGTCTCACCCGCTATTCCCCTCAGCAGTGTATTTCATCAGTCTGCTGTTCTGTTCCCCACTCTGTCTCTGGTGAATCCTCTCACCCTCCCGCGCATCTGACCTGTACCCCGGTTCTTGCATAAATAAATAAATCTTTAAAAAAAATTTAAATCAAGTGATTTATAATAAGCCCTAACTTGAAAATTTCCAAAATATAACGTCATTACAGGAAATGTAAAGAAACTTAAATTATGTCTGTCATTACCAGTCACACTTTGAGAATGCAATTAAATGATTAATATTTTACAGTAAGAACCCTAAACATTTTGTCTTCTGGCCTTTAGAAAATTATTATTGCCATGTAATTTACACTTTATTCAAGCAAACACAACAAACACAGTGTCTTTTTAATCACCAAGGAGCTCAGAAACAACTAATTTGATCTAATATTTCATAAGTTAAGCTTATATAAGCCAGGTGGTTTTTCTATAATAACTAAATACAATCTTGGTTCTTGATGAAGCAGAACTAGTCCTTGAGTAGATGGCAATCCTATGTTGTACTGGCATATCACTCCTCCACTCCCTAGGAGGTACTAAGGAGTAAGAGTTGAAGCCTGAGAAAGGAAGCGTCATCAGCCCTGGTACTTATTTACTGCTGCAAATAATCATAATCAAGCTCAGACTCTATGGAAAAATGCAAGCACTGTACTCTCTTCAAGGATGAAGTTAGATATGACCAGTAATTCAATAAAATTGAAATAAACTATGACAAACCCTTTGGGAGGAAAGCACTATGGGGTGAGTTTTCATTTCTTAATGTAGACCTATATTCTGTGGGCTGATATTTAAGTAGATCAACCATTTACTACTTTTTTCTTGGATAAATGTCTAGTCCTTTGAAAGAGTAACGATATTTCAGTGCTATTACTGTGTATATATAGTCAGTGATGTTTGTCAAGAGCTTTGAGAGGAAAGGACTACATAAATGTCAGTAGTTATTAATATTTGGATATTTTTATATTTAGCTATCAAATGTACTTTCCATAATCTATGAGCAGAGGTCTATTTGTGTCCTCCCAACTATAAACATTTTAAATAAAAATAACCATTAACCAACAATAGTATTTCTTCTGTTCTCTTTATAATCAATGTAATATTTATCAGAAATTAATGATTATGCTCCACTTCTTCAAGAGCCAAGTTTATTTTAACATGTTTTCATATTGAAGTAGTTTAATGCCACTTATTCCTCTGACTGGGTAATTATTGTGAAGAGTAGCTAGCTAACAATAGTATCCACCCACATACCACGCCATGTCCTTTCCTTTCTTCCTCTTCTTTGTCTTACTGATTCTGGCCTTCAATGATGATAAGCAGGTAGCTGATGTTTCCAATGATACTTCCTTCTGAAATCTGTTAAAGCTTAGTTATAGATTATATAATTAGATTAACCCAATTAATGCTTTGGCTTAGTTTTGCAACACACCGTTATTTTTTTTTTTTTAAATAGAGGCATGTTTTATTTATTTTATTTGTTTGTTTGTTTATACATGCACTGGGTAGAGTCAGAAGCGCGGGAGGGTGAGAGAATTCACCAGAGCCAGAGCAGGGAGCAGAGCAGGCAGAAGGACCGAAGTACACTGCCGAGGGGAGCAGCGGGCGGCAGGAGAGGTCTGCGTGCCATGTGGGACCCTCCTCTGGTGGCCGGGGAGCAGCCGGGGATCGAACCGGCGCCGCAGAGGCCGAGGGCAGCTTCACAACCCAGCGCTCAACCGCTGCACCACCGGGGAGGCCCCACACCGTTATTTTTTGAATGATTTTCATCCTGGTTTCTTATTTCTAGCAGAAGAATTTCAAAACAGTAGTTCATTATCCTTGCTTGTTTTTTGATTAGCTAACTAATGTTAGCTTTGCTAGAATCAACTGATATTAACAATCTTTTCAAGTACTATGTTATAGAATATGCTATTTTCTGATTTTCTTATATAAATACCAGTTGCTTAAGGTAAACGTTTCATTTATAAACAAATTCAGCTCTCAGCTATGTGAAGGGCGACTAACCTGATAGTCCCCTACTCAATTATACCATTTTACATATTTTTATAATTGCAGAGGTATAATGTATCCTGTAACCCCTGTGAGGGTAGAAATCATGCCTATAATGTGTCGGCCTAGAAAGAATGCACCCAGAATAATTGCATTGAACTAAAATCTCAATCTTACGTAAGCAGCAAAACTCTTTTAAATATGGGATCTGTTGAGGCTTGGAGTTTATCAGCAGAAAGTGAGACCGGGTCCAGCAAAAGAGGTTCTTACTTTTTTCTTAAATAGCATTTCCACTCTGTTTTCTTTGATAGATTCAATGTATTTTAAAAGGGGGGTGAAAGAGTTAGATTGACCTACAACTGGTTCTCCAGACTAGAATTTAATTTCTAGCTTAGATATACAAACAAAATAGATTTGAGAGCCTCCTACCACAGGACCCATTCACCAATGCATTTTTAAAGAGTCATACAAATTTCCATCTTTGGCATTGACTCATAGGAACAAGAATAGGTCGAAATTTATTGGCAGAGCTACACAAAGCAGCGTGCAAATAGAAGCCTATACTCTTTCTGGCTCAAGCTAGCAACATTAGCTCTTCACTTTTATGAGCACTAAATTTCAGTCTAGTTTTAATAATAATAAATATAATAATAAAATCTTGTTTATATAAGAGATTCATCTTGTTAAAAATGCATTGAGATTCATGGTACTTTACAGGAACCAATTTATATTCTCTTTGATGATTTAAAGGTGATAACTTCTTGTGATTCATTGCCACCTAGTTCTGAATTTTAATACTATAATGAGTCATCATGATTTTTACATTTCTTAGAGAACCAGCTCAGTTAAAACCATTGCAGTTGTTTTTACTGGGGTCATCTGAACTACGGTTCCCAGAATGCTCATGAAAGGGACATGCTTATGTGTTCTGAACAGCCGTAATCTATCATGGCTGGTGCCAGGTCGACACATTATAGTTTATAGTGTCAGCCCAGTGAATTAAAGCTTTGTTGTAGACCAGCTTGCAATGCAATTATTTCCAGTTCATATCCTATAAATCATCACTCTTCACATGACAATCAGCAATTTTCATCTAGCATTCTAAGCATCCATGTTTTGTCTTAATTGTGCTGTCTGATTCCGCACCTAGAACAGTGTGACATGACTGGTACTGATAGCTTAGAAAATAAATTTCACTGTCACTAGAACCTATTTAAGGAATATTCTGTGTTCTCACTTTTTTTTCTCAAGCTGTTTGGTATTTATGTTGAAATAATAGGAAATGAATTTAAATAGAAACACTTCTCATGTCTTATCTCTGCAAACAAAAAAACATAATTTACAATAAATTAGCACAGCAGTTGTTAGTGTAGCTCAGCTTTATTTTGCAATTCTCACACCTAAACTCACAAGATGACACTTTTTCTGATAAGGTAATCTTTATAAGGTAGTTCTGTAGGTGATTAAATCTGACAGATGCTGGTGAGATGGTGAATTTCAGAGCTCTAACAGCAAATGCTTTTTAAAAATTCTTGTTAAAATAATAAAATGTCTTAGGCTATATCAATAGAAAAATCAATCTGATAAAAAATAAATCAGTCTCAATTTTGTATTTCTGTGTCTAAAACCAAAATAAAATTATTCCCCAATAAGCAAATAAATAAACCAATTGCAGCAAAATAAACTGAAGGAAAATAGCATTTTTAAGAATAAAGAATTACTGTATAATATTATCTTCTCAGTCATTTCTTCCAATGTAAACATAAACTAAAGGAATAGAATGTGTCTTTTCATAACATGTTGATACTATATCTGTTCTTCAGAACATGCCTTGAATACCAGATACCTTCAAAGGCAAACCTTCTTCTTCTCCTAGGGCAATGATGATAATCAGGAAGCTGATGTTTCCAGTTGATACTGCAATCCAAAATCTCTTAAGGCTTAGTTGTAGATTATATAATTAGATTAACCCAATTAATACTGTGGCTTGGTTTTGCAACATATCTTTATTACTTGAATGGTTTTCATCCTGGTTTCTTATTTCTAGCAGAAGAATTTCAAAACAGAAGCTCATTGTCCTTGCTTGTTTTTGATTACCTAACTGAGGTTAGCTTTGCTAGAATCAACTGATATTACAATCTGCTGAAACAGTATATTACAGAAAATGCTATTTTCTGATTTTCTTATCTAAATACCAGTTGCCTAATGTATAGAGTTCATTTATAAATAAATGACAGGAAGTTCCCCGAACTGAGTAAATTAACATGCTGGGCCAGTTTCTCTGACTTCATTAGCAGCCCCTCATACCAAGGCTGTGTTCAGAAGAGTATGAAAACCAGAACGATCCTTGAAGGTTTTTCCTGGCCTGAATAACTTCCTCGTCAGGGAACAGCCTGCATCGTCCTAATATTCCAGCTTTACCGCCACAATCTCTTCATTTCATGTGACTCCATCTAGGGTGGACACCCCCTTGGAAAGATCTAATGATTATCAAGGGAGGATTATGTAAAGTTAAAGAATTAGGCTGGAAACCCAGATGAGTAGCATCCTGAATTATGTCATAATAGAAGGTAAAGGGAAGATACTGGAGAAAAAAAAAATTTAATTTATACCCTATTTGTTAATAGACTATAGAGCAAGGGGAAAATAGCGATATAATACTTTATAGACTAGATGAGGCCACAGTGATTTCCTACATTTAATTATTCAATAAGTATTTATTACTTCTCACTATTTATCAGCCACCTGAGGCAGTGATTGAACTAGAGACAAAGCAGACCAAATCCTTCCCATGGAGAGCTTTGTTTAACTAGAAGTAAACACAAATATGTGATATGAAAATCTGAAAAAAATAATCACACTTTTAAGCTCTTCCTACATGGCAGGCACTGTGTAAGTGTTGTACACATATTGATTTAATCCTCACAAAAATCCACATGTGAAGGGGAACCATTGTCGTATCCATTTCCAGATAAGGGAACAATGGCTCTTGCTGAGGGACCATCGGTGAATTACCACCTTCAGAGAACTGAGTTATACCTTTTGCTTGTGACAATGACAGTGTTTCAGTATAGCAGATGATAGAGCTTTTTAGGTGTAAAGACTTTTAAAATAATACTTGTGCATTCTGTTTTCCACTCAAAGAAATGGATGATTCAGACTACGAAAATATGTGCCCAAGCTCTGTAGGAGAGAAGAGCACTGTTGTCCCTGCAGGACAGCCATTGAGATAAAGCCAAAACACCACTGAGTCTCTGCTACAAAAGTAACTCAGTGTAACTGTCTAATTCCTTTTATGAAAAGGATGGAACTGATCAGGAATTAGAGCTGAAGGATGGACAATGGAACTCATCTACAACAGAACTAATATCTCATTCACCCAGGTTTGACTTTAAAATTTTATCAGCCATGAAAATTATTTCACCGTCTTCTGTCAAGAGTAATCAGGCTATATTTAATTTTAATCATTAAACTGTAAAAATAATAAAAGCCACCAAAATAGACTATAGTCAATTTTCTGATAAAGTAAATTTGTTTTTTTTTTCCCCATTTGTGATTTAAATGGCCTCCAGAAAGTTTTTTGGAACTAAGTGTTAATTAAAAATATGGAAATGGATTTAAAGCACGTTACAGCACACAGTGGAAGAATAATCACAAGAGATTTGTTCACATAACCATACCCATTTCTCAATATGTTTTTTAACTGTCTGGGTTATTGGTTGTTTTTCTGCGTGCCTGTTCCTAGAAAAAACTGCGATTCCAATGAAAACAGTAATTACAATTACAATAAATAGAACAAATTGCTATTTGGGCAGGAACATGCAGTTTTAGCCACCAAAAGCAAATTGATGCTCCTATGCTTTCCTGTTTACACAAATGAATTAAGCATGGACTCAGATTTCTTTATATACCATATGCTTTTTATATCTTGCCATCTTTAAAAAACAATTCTTTTTTCCATGCCTTACTTTTGTTGGCTCATTTTAGAACAATGTGCCATGGTGTTGTGAGAAACCAGTGAACATATTCTTTTTTAAATTCCCTGAGTGTATTGTTTCAGATCCCTATAATGCCTGGAGGCACATTCTAGTGTCATTTTATTTTTCTGAACCTCTATTTCCTCACCTATATAATGTAAAGAAATAGTGTTATGGATTCATAAGAAACTAGTGAGGTTCCATTTGCCCCTCACAATTATGTGTATGGATTTTTTAATCAGATGGTTCTGGATTCAAGTTCTGAGAGACTTCACCTTTCTCTGATTGGGTGGCCTTGATGGAGTCACTTATCTTTATAGATTTTAGATTCTTCATCTAAAATGTCAAGTCAATAAAACGTCCACTTATAATTCTTTATGAATTGAAAGACCTGATTTTTGGAATTAGGTTTTTGAACTAGCCAAATACAAACTCAGAATTAGTTCTCAGTAAATAAGAGCTGGTTCCCTTCACTGTGAGTGTTTCTTTTCCTGGATGATGGCCTGAAGGTCAGTGGGTAGCTCCAATAAGTACCCTTGGCATTGTTTAGGGGTTGGGGAGTGCTAGCAGAATGGCCAGTGAAAAGCAAATGGAATCATTGCCCTAGATGTTGAGCAACTCAGCAGCACCCCCTAGAGATTTTCTGATGTTCCTTCAATCAAGAGCTAGGTGGGAAGAGTGGTATCTTTGGGTAATTCTTTAGAATTTTTAACTATACAGTGTCTGCACAACAACTATCAGTTACTTTAAGCAGTGTAGTGAAATCAGTGGGAAGCTGTTGTTCAGGATTATGCTAATCAAGCAAATACTTTAGAACTCCCATGAGGAATACAGGTATTGCAATGATGAAATAATAAACCACTGGGTTATCTTCTAGTAGTATCATTTTTTTAAGATTTTTTTTTACTTATACAAGAACTGGGGTACAGGCCAGATGTGCTGGAGGGTGAGAGGATTCACCAGAGACAGATCAGGGAATAGAACAGGCAGACAGAACCAAAAACACTGCTGAGGGGAGCAGCAGGCGAGAGAGGAGAGGTCTGCTGCACCGTGTGGGTATCTCCCTGCCCGGCTGGGAATCGAACCCACACTGCAGAGGCTGCAGACAGCTTCACAGCGCTGTACTCAACCGCCTGTGGCACTAGGGAGGCCCTAATAGTACCATTTTTCATGGCAAACTTTTAAAATTGGCAGCCCTGAAGATATTTGCACATCATACGTTGGACAAAAGACTAGTTTTTTCTCTCTCTCTCTCATATACATTTATATATATATAAATAAATATATTGAGTATTCAATATATATAGTATTCAATATATAGTTCTATGTGTATGTATGTATGTGTGTATAAATATATATGTATATATATATAACAAATAAAACCCAATATCAAAAAACAAATAGCCCTGATTTTTTTTAAGTAAACTGTTACCCTAATAGAAGACTCAACACCTAATGAATGCCTCCTGTATACAAAGATCTGAGCTAGGGACCCTCAAATTGAATAAGACTTGGTCCATGTCCTTGTTATTTATACTTTTTTTTTAATACAACAAATATTTGTTGAACTCTGTGTTCTAGGCACTGTGCATATTGGGAAAGAGTGAGTAGCTCAGTATAACTGGAGCTCAAGATCTGTGAAGGCAGGAGCCCGGATCCTAAGCCACGTAGCAGGCATTGCTATCATGAAAAGGCTGGGAGCAGCTGAGAAAGACATCACAGCAGTGCCCCCAACATGTTTTGTGACTGATTTCATGTTAGAGACAAGGGCAAGAAAACAACTGACGACAACCTCAGAGTTTTGAGGCTGGTAACCTAGAAGCTGGCGATGCCTTCAAGAGATAAAGGAAATGGAGGAAGAACAGGTTTAGAGAAGATAATTAAATAAAAATAAATGGACAAGCTGCAGCCTGTTTAAGATTCCAGTAAGCACTGAGTGTGTAATCCAAATATTCTTCTATATCATGACAAACAAAAATACTGAATCTGAGGCACAGCATAAGGGACTTTGAGTCTTGAATAAGTGGAGAAAAAGCCACTTGAAATTAGTAATGTGGATATAACATCTGTTACTGGAGCAGAGATGACTTAGTCCAACGTCTTAATGCAAATAAAGAACAACATATTAGACATACTCTCTACCAAGAGGTACAGGTGACCCAGGGCTCTAACAACACACTTCAGAGGCAAGAAGTTATATACACTTATTAACTGTCACACAGTTATTTACATCTGGATTTTTAGAAATCCAGATTTCTAAAACAGCTAAACCTGGAATAAAGATAGCACTTAAATTTTTCAGAGTTGCTATTATTTCCATTTGTTTGTTTGAACTAAACTAGTATGATTTACAGAATGTAGGGAAAAGGTGTTTTTTTTTTTTTTGAGAAAATACCATATATGCCATGTCCACCAAGCCAGATTTATCGTCATTTCCAAAAAGTCTGATTCTGTGAAAATTTCTGGAATGTTAGAGTACCTAGAACTATTGCTTGTATGGGAAGACAGCACTCTTTTTAAGGTGTTGAAATAGTGACATTCCCCTATTCCACCCACAAACATATAAGGAGGAAGGACTTAGGTGCAATTTGAAAGAACTGTTTGTAATAAGAAACATGAGTAATCCATAGAAATTTCCACCAAGGCAAGAAAATCCTGCCCTGCTAACCAAAGAGTGCCTAATACAGCTAAAGAATCAGCTGGTGGAGATTTTCAAAAGGAGGGGGAGATATGGTGGTGGGAGCTAAGCTGAGAGGGAAATATTTATAACTTTGACAACATGTTTCCTTGTAATAATTTATGAGCCCACTGGAGAAAAAGGAAACACACAAACTATGAATAAAATATCCAAACCGTAAACATCATGCCTTCTGCAAATTTTCTTTAGTTAAAAATTAAGGTTGAGGTTGACTAAAGTAAATGACTTTATATTTTCATGGTCTCTTATTTCCTTGATGCTAAGGGTTACCAACGGATTTACAACTTCCTGTGTTGTTTTTTAATCTATATTTGTCAGCACATTTTTAATGTCATATTACTTAAAATAGACATCTTGGGTCTAAGAGGTCAGGAATAACAATATTATGTTGACTTCTCTGAAGATCTCATAGCACTTTGCAAACATTCTTGTTCAGTTCAAAAAAGTCTTGTGCTTCTAAAGCAAATTAGTATTTAAATTTTTGTGGGTTTTTGTTGTTGTTTGTTTGTTTCCAACTGATAACTTCAAGATTGAAGTGGAGTTTAATCAGTATGCTTTAAAGTTAAATAAATTACATGTACAGCTTTAGCCAAACAGTTTCAGCCTCCTCTTACTCAGGTGGTTTGTACTGTGAAAGTAACAGGAAGTCGCTAAGATGAAAAAGACTAGAACGAAGCATTTAGGGTTCTTCCATTGCACTCTCGCCTAATCATTATGGTTTGTTGTCTCACAGTTTCCACAAATTACAATACTTGTTCAAAAAACATATTCTCAATATAAAAGCCATGAAACAGCTTCATCTTCATAAGCCTATCATAAGGTGTAATTGAAATACATCATATATGAAATTAAAATCTTTCATTTTTATTTGATAATTCAAAACAGGCTTTCCACAAAGACAATAGCATAACTCATCTTTATTATTCTGACTAATTGACTGATGCTGATACTTAATTTCCTTCTTTAAAAGAAGAAATTGTAGAGTATTCCCTTAATTTTAAATATTAATAACCTCAAATTTAAATATAATGCCTTAGATAAAACCAAATGAAAATCCATCTGTGATCAGGATTGTTTGAAGTCGCTCAAGTAGGGTTCAAGGATATGCCTTTCAGAGTATGGCTTAGTTATACTTCAGAGTATATCTTAGCTAAACAAATATATTCTGAGTGGCTTTTTAAAAAGCATTTTTGAGAAGCATTAGTTATTTTCTAACTATTTGTAAAGGAACCATACTTTCCATCTCTCACTCTGAGGAAGTTGCAAGATAAGGTTAACGCAAGAATCAAAAGTATAAGTAGTAGTTTCAAGAGCTCTGTTATTTCAATTTTCACAAGAAAAACAAGTTGAAAGTTTGTTCTGTGTGCCCCAAATCTACGTTTGATGAAATTTGTTAAAGGAAATCTTTTTTGAAATGAACACAATCTGGGCAACCACAGGCCACATTGGATGCTGAAAAACAAAAGATAAAAACAGTGATAAATTGGGGGGAAGAGGTGGAGAGGCAGATTTTCTCATTCAATAAGTTGTATGTAAACATTGTCCTCTCCCAACTAGGTGATTTTCCTAAGCCTTACTGTGCCAGGTATAACTACCAGTTGTGCCATGCTACCACAGTCTCGAAAGAGAAATTGTCTGGGCCCAAGTAAGATGTCATTAAATATATGTCTGTTATTTTTAAAACTCACTAAATGAAACAGAGTGATGGTGTGTGCTCAAATTCTTCTGAGTTAATTGGACGGCTTGGGAAGTGTCAACAATTCATATAGAAATAGCATGGACCAGTGTCCACAATATGACCCTCTTGCAATGCTGGCATTAGAAAGATGAGTCTTTCCTATAATAATAGCAATTATGAATAATAATAATAATAGTACACCTTTGGGTTTAATAATACTTTCCTTTTGAAGAACTTCAGCATCTTCATCCACATTATCTAATTTGTGCTTGAAACAATTGGATGAAGTAGCTAGGTAGCAATTGTCATTATCCTCCTTTTACAGATAAACTGAGGCCTAGGGATTTTCTTAACATCAGACAATTAGGAATGGAGCCAAGTCTAAAGCCTATAATTCAGTGGACCATCCTTCAGATTATTGGCATCTTTAGAAAATAAAGTATCTGGGTATCTGAAAAATTGTTCTGTCCCATGGGAAATGTTTGCACCAGAGCCAGATCAAAACATCTTTTCCTTATAATTTGCATTTATACGACAAGAAGTTACCTTTTCTTCAAATTCATTAGAGAGGATTTTATTTTCTAAGATTATTAAGATAGGAATAGTCAGATTTCTTTTCAAACTGTAGTGCTAGCCTTAAGCAGAAGTACACTTAATAATACTAAAGATGTCTAAAATACTCTGGAAATGGTTTCCTTAATTATCTTTTTAAATTTCAAGCCTAAGTTAAACAAGATCAAATCAACAGATAGCCGTAAAAATGGGCACAAGGTGTTAACTAGAGTATCCCAGCCAGATTGCAAATTGGTTTGCTATAGCCTGCCAACTTCAGTTCTTCCTTGAAGCTTCAGTCTGAATGGGTAGTCTTCATTTCCTGTCCTAACTTGTACTCTGTTACCTTTCACTGTTGAGGTGATTAGCATGTGGATCTGATGGTCTCAAAGCTCCATTAAGTTATAAATGTTCAAACTACCAGTAGGCTGTGAACAAAAATAGAAGTTGCTATTAGATGTCTATTCATACCCTGCCGAAGCCTGGCAACATTTTGAACCTTTTCAAAATGTAAATACTGCATATTAAGCACAGGAAAGAAAATTAATGTGCTGCATTTGCGGATTTATTTCCAAGTGAAAAAATGCAAAGGGGAGGAGGACTCGAAGCAGCATTGATAGTCTACATTTATAGCGTATATTAAGAAGTTTGTAATGACCTGACACAAAAGAAAAACACTTTAGAAACGGATTCAAGTTTTGTTGATAATCGTAGCTTTTGAATTTCCTCTTTTGATTTCAAATTTATGGCCTCAGTATGACATTACCAGAGTTTATTGCCTTTTGCAGGTGGCATTCATATGTTGTCACTTTATGTGTAGTCTACTGTGGGCAATGGGTTACAATGTTTGTGAAAATTTTCCAGAACCACACAAGTACTTCTTAATTAGACTTGCAAATGAATAATGTCTTTCTTCATGGGGAGAATATAGTAAAAACATTACAGGAATTTTTGAGCCTTTTCTCCTTAGTTAGAATAGGAAAAGTTTGCAACAAAGTTTACTTTTTGAAACTTTGACATTTTCTGGTAAGTTCTGATTTATATATGAAGTCATTATCTGACAATTCCAAACAAATGTCAACTTAAAGCAAACCAGTTTTTTGCATGTTTCCTGTAGCTCAAAAAGGGTTTTAACAGATTTATCTGGCTTTCTGCTATTCAAAATAGTGAAACGTTGTCATCTCAGTGGTGTTTCTAGTATCTTAAATAATTTCTTAATTCCCACCTTAATCATAGATTTCAATAGTATGGTCCCCACCCACAAATCACCTACACTTTCTCCACAAAGCATTACTAAAGAAACAAATAAGCCATTAACACTGTCATAATATTAACATATAAAGTAGGAAAAGAGCATAAAGTAACACAATTTTCAGACAAAATCTTTATATATCTTCTCAGATACAGTAAGATCTGGAAGTAGATTCTAATTCCTATAAGCATGTTTTTAGACATAAACAGACCCTGCACTCAGTTCCAGGAGGGTTCAAAATTCCCATCCTTTATTCCTGTGACAGATGTGCATTGCATTTTGAATATGTAAGTCCTTAAAAGACATCTAGTGATTTCATTTGGCTTGTGAGTAAAGATCTTCATAATGTTCGATGATGATATTTTGTACTTTTGAGTATTAAATTATGCCAAAAAGCCATTTACTTGATATTCTTTAAATACCACAGCACAATTCAACTAAAGCTCAGATTGTAAACCATCTTAAATAACACAAATGCAATGTGCTCATAATGAACAATATAACTAACTTAAGTTAATTTTCATGTAACAGATAACATCTGGGGGAAATATATATTGGTAAGTTATGCAAAACTAATTTTCTAGTAACCACATCTGTAGATGTTATTTATTGTATGTTCACTTAACAGTCCATTATTCTGTTTAGAAATCTATTCTCTTCTTTATTAGAGCTTTTAATGTACTCACCTTGGTTCAAATGGTCGGCTCATTATCAGAAAAAATATAAATGGCATTCACATGGAACGACATGATTGTTTTTATTATATCCATTTGTGTGCAAGCATTCAAAAATGGCAAGAGAAACACATTTATTGCTTTACATTCAAAGTAATATTTAGGGGGTATTTGAAAGTCAAGCAAAACCAATCATTTGGCCAAATGGATGTATGTGTATAATCAGAAACTCCTGATTTTTAATCTCAGCATTAGGCCTCAGGCAAGTCACTTAAAGTCTTTCCCTTTGTTTCCTGATCTGAAGATTGTGGGTGCTATTCTCTTAGAAAAGAAAGGGGGGGTTACTAAATCAGGATTCCAAATAGGAGTGTTTTTTTAATAAACACACTGATCCTTTTTCTGTTTTTATTTTTCTAGATTTAAGAGGTAACATATAAGACTTTTGAGGAAAAAAATATGAGACAATTACAATTCTACAGGAATGTATAAAAATAGTTATAAAACTAGCTTTATTTAATTTGCTTCAACTATTCATAGACTTGAGGAAATTATAACGTTCTTTCAGAAAATCTAACTTAATAAAGCTGACCATGTCTCTCTGTTTTAAATAGATTTTATTACAGAACCAGTGATGTTGTAAAACATGAGGTTTTGTTAAAAAAAAATACAAAGGCCTAATTGTATTTTTTAAAGAAAGTATTACATCAGACGGTTTCATTTAAACATATTTGCTGGCTCTGAGCTCTCACCACAATTATTGATTCTAATTTTCCCTAAACTTGTTTTTTAAAAAGGCTACTTAATGGGGGGAAAATCACTATGATGCTTCTGGCCACTTTATTTATTTCAAACTATATGTTTGACGCTTTATCTTCTTATCATTAATGAAATGGCTTTGTATCAACATTCATCTGGAACTGGAACATTTCTTTTCCTACAGTATTTTACTAATATAGCCAAATGTAATTCTTCATGTAAAAGAAAAACATAGCTACGGTTTGGTTCATGGATAGTATGCAAAATACCCCGAAGAAAAGAAATTCTCACCCCCCAGTTTTTGTGCACAAATTTAATCAAATAAATAGCTGTATGAGCTACACTCATAGAAATTAAGAAAAAGAAAAGCCCAACTCTCAGTCAGACCTTCAGGTTCTTGGGATAAGTGGGAGCTTCACACCATCAAAGAAATTAAGATGTGGTGCTGAGGAGTTCCATGTTTGCAACTGTTGCCCAGCTCTCTCTCTCTCTGGCGCTCTCTCTCTCTCTCTCTCTCTCTCTCTCTCTGTCTCTGTCTCTCTCTCTCTCTCTCCAAAAGACCAGAAAAACTGAGTAGTTGGCAAGTAGTTCAGATGAGCATTGGAAAGAAATCTAGAGCACAGTGGGGTGAGGGATCAAATGAGAGGCTTGAGCATGATATCCGCTTGCATTTAAGTGTGTCATCTAATGCAGAAAGGGTACAGGTGTTAGATGGTATACTCTGCTACTACCTGGATGGAGCAGCAAACTACTGAGAATTTCCACTGGGAGGTGGGAGAAAATGAACAGAAATTCCTAGCCTGTGTATGGAAAGGCATAGCAACAAAACAAATACTATGACAGCAGTCAGGATAAAATTCTTTTTACCCCACAAATTAGCCAGCTCATGCTGCCTTTCTCGTTGCCTACAGTAAATTCAGTTAACACAATTTGATTCCTTTTTCTCTTCTCTCTTCAATATCTCACTCACCACCACTCCCCAAAATTTCTGTTTCTCACCCGAGATTAAAGTCTATACCACTAAGTAAATACCTCATCATCTCCCATTATTTCTGGATTCCCTATGCAATTTATTAATTATACCTCTCATGCCTCAGAGGACACTGAAATATGTTTAGCCGTTTCATTTTCCTCACTTGGTAAAATAAAGAGCCACATAAGGTGTGGGAGGATGAAAAAGAAGCCTAGTGAAAAAGGTACAAATTATTTTGTGGGAAGATGAAAATGTTTCTAAGTGCCATTTAGAAAAAAAAAAGTCTTAAATGTGATGAGAAGAAAAGATGTTTTCTTCATATTCTATTTTCATTAACATTTAGTCGGCTTAAGATAAACAACCTGGAATGATGTCACTTAGCACAAAGATTAAGTGCATGATAATATCAGTGATTTCCAAGTATGGCAACATGATGACATATTACAGTTTACTGAAAACTACATAGGCCAAGCTGTCTGCACAACAGGGTTTAACTCCCAGCCCTTTCACTAAGTAATTATTCGACCTTAAGTCAATCATTTAATTTTTTGGTTTCAAAATTCTCCTTGACTGTCAAGTTAGGACATTTCAACTCCTTCTATATATTTGCAGCAACTTCCTCTGAAATCAAATTAAAATTAACCATACTAATTCAATGCAAAGTACTTTGGTATACCAACCCATTGCTTAACTTTAATACCTATCCTTATAAAAAAAAACATTAATAATTGAATGGTGAAATATTATAACACATAATATTTATTTGAAAGTTGGTAGAGAAGTTATAAATGACTACATGATGATGTCAGAGTTTTTCCAGGCCTCATGGAATGGTTAATTATTTGGTGAATTTATAAATTGCCAAAGTTTTTCTTCAGATTTGTAGGCTTGGGTTCTGACTTTATCAGAATACAGTGGCAAGCTTCATCTCAGGGCCACAAAAACAAACTCGGCGAGCTTAACTATATAAACTAGAACATCAATTCACTAAGATTCAATGAGGGATGTAATAGAAATGGAAATCATAATACTCAAACGGGCATGTCCTTATAGATCAATTGAAATGGGAAGTCAAATTTTAACTAAAATTTTGCTTATTAACCATGGAATCAAAACAATGGCAACTAATTAAATGATTCATATGTTTAATGCTATCAGTACCCTCATCTCTTTTGCTCCCCCAAGTCATGGTGGAATGGCTATTGCTTAAATTGGACTCTTGTTTCTTAATTTTCACTGTTGAGCAACCGCCACACTCCCTCTGGTTGGCTTACTCTTATTACAAAATTGTTAAATGCTCACACATGAAGTCTTGCCCTTCCCTCTGTGTTTTTGGTTGACTTCACAAATCTCCTCTCTAATTTACTGTTAAATGACTTTATACATTAACCTTTAGAGCTTTTATTGTCCTCATCACCAAGTTCATGATGGCCACTTCACTACTGACCCCAAGACAGCTACACACTGATGAGTAATATTGACATCAGACTATTATTGAATGTTTTAAGCACCTAACCCTTTGCCAAAACCAGAGAAGATATACAGAGAGTCTAAAACATCGTCTCCTCTTACAAAGAGCTTGTAGGCTGAAGCAAGGGATAATGACACATGAAACAAAGACCAAGGCAGTACAAAATGAAGTCCTAAATCACATAGTATACAAAGAGAATAAGACAATGAAAAGAATAAAAATTGCTAATTACCATTATAAGATATGGAGCCCAAAAAGTACTAGAAAATTAAGCAGACAGTGGTGCCAAGAGTTCTGAGGAAATGTAGGACTGTAGATGACTTATGATAAAAGACTTGGACTTGAGATATTATGTATCTCACACACACACACACACACAGAGACACATATAGGGGAGGGAGGGAGAGAGAGGTGAGAGACACAAAGATTGACTGAAACTGTGGTTACTCACCAAGGCTTGGTCATAATACAGCTCTTTCTTTGCTTCTTCTCCAGCAAGTGATAGAGCTTGTCAAATCTTCAGGCCTTTTCCCTGATCCTCTAGAAGAAGGAATCTCATTTGATGTTTACTCAACGTTCATAGCACCACCACCAACATTGGATACAGAAATGAAGGTATATTTCTTTTTGTCTTTTATTCAGTACACCTTGGCATTATAGTCTCTAGGGTTGGGAAGAGACCAAATCCTGCTATTTTCTTTCTATTTGATTTTTTTTCTAACTAAATATAAATATTTCTTTTAGTGTTAATCATGGGTGGGTCAGTTGAGGGTGGCTGAGCGATTATAATATCTTCCACTCCAGCTTCCTTGGTCTCCGTCTCCACTTTCCCAAAATAGGCACTGCTTCACACCATGACTTGGTCCCACCATTCATGGATCATTTCATGGCCAAGAAAAATGCAGGATAATGTCAAATCAAAATTTCCTTCCACACTGACGCAACTCTTAGTGTTAAAATACAGAAGAGAAATTTGAGGTTGTATGGAAATCAGTGAGTACTTCAGAAGTCACTTGAGTGTCGGTTACTTTCAATATTCTAGGGTTTGGATCAAGAACAAGGCCCTGAGCAGCCCCAGTCAGAAGCTGAACTTTCATCCATGGATCCTTTAGTTGGCTTCACCATTGAAGATATAAAATCAGTGTTGGATCAAGTCACAGATGATATTTTAATCAGCATTCAGGTACTCAGTCTTGATATGTTCTCATTTACTTTATTACTGGTTAATTAGCCAACCTCAACCTTAATGCTTATAAACACTACCCACACTCTGCAAGCAAGCCTGGTGCTTATGATGGCAGAGTTCAATTTAACATCTACACATAATTCTCAGTTGAGTCATCTGCGACCCAATAAGATCACGAAATAGATTTGCCAACAGCGTTTAATGCAATGTGTGTTATCAGTTTATAAAATCACTCAGCACTAAAACCCCCAAAAAAAAAGCACGACAAAAATTTTGTGCCTTGTTGCTCAGTAAACAATTGCTCCTACAAGAGTAATTGGAAGACACTTCTAAACAGTAAGCACTGAAGATCAAACCACAATTCTTGGTCTTCTCACCAAGTTTCTAGAGTCTGTCAAGTCTTTGATGGTTTGTGTTTTTTTTTTTTGACATATGGCTAATAACGCAGCAATTTACACGTAGGGCTGTATGAAAATGGTGACGGTGGTGACCTTCTCAGTAGCAACTGCCAAAGATGTCTCAGTTAGCTATACTTATTTTTTCCCCTCAGGGAAAAAAAAAAAATCTCTGCCTTAATGTAAGGATTTGCATCATTTCCCAAGCATAACGACTAAAAAAATTAATTGCATATTTTGAAAGGATTTATAATTTCTTGTGGCAATGACCATGAATCAATAGGACAATATGGGCCTCCCTGGTCGCGCAGTAGTTGAGCCCTGGGCTGCGAAGCTGCCTGCAGCCTCTGCAGCACCGATTTGATCCCTGGCCACTGGTGAGGATCCGACATGACACACAGACCTCTCCTGCTTTACCCGCTACTCCCCTCAGCAGTGTACTTCGTCAGCCTGCCTGTTCTGTTCCCCACTCCGTCTCTGGTGAATTCTCTCACCCTCCCGTGCTTCAGACTGTATCCGTGCTTGTATAAATAAATAAATAAATAAATAAATCTTTTTTAAAAAATAGGACAATATGCTGTGTGTTTAAAATATTAATGCACATCAGGGAAAGATTTAGCTATTATCTGAATATGATAACCTATATATAAAAAGCATAGTGTATTAACAATTTAGAATGAGCAAAAGATTTGCTTGGCATAAGCACACCTTATTACTTGTTTAATCATCAAATGTTAATGCAGTATTTACATGAACACTTAATGATTTGATGCCAACAAAATCAGCCAAAGTCCTCAGCTTAATAAGGGGTATTCAGTGTTTACCAGAAATAGTGGAAGAACACGTTTTATACAAAGCTTTATTGTTCATAACCCCACGAATGTAATAACTAGTTACTGTGTGGAAGGGCAGAGTGCAGTTGAATTAAGCTGAGTTCAGAACATATCTCCTTTTTAGATTTGATAACATTTCATCTAAATATAGTTTATGTATAATCATGGCCCTGGGCTCCTTTGCGATCCTGTGGCTCTGAAATTATTGCCGAGGAACTACTAGACAGTAATAGAATTGTTTGCAGGCCACCAAAATTGAAAACATCTTTCCACATCCATGTTCCAGGCAGTGAGCAGTGTGTTTTTAACTATTTGTTGAATTTTTTTTTTAATATTAGAGTCTGTAGCATTTATACCACAACTTTATAACAGAAAGAATATGATTGTTATATGTGTGTGATTGTCCCATTGGACTGAAGTCATCCTTACTGGGCCTGAAAATTCATTACCTGCCTCATCTATATATAATTAAGCATAGAAAGAACTGGACTGAAGGTGAGGGGATACAGATCATTTTGGTGTCATGATCATTTCCATATTAAATGGATTCATGCACATTAGCCTGGGTCAAATGACCGCCAATTTTTTAATAAAATGGTACAATGACATGGATTTCTATAATGTATCAACATAAGAAATATCTTCATGTATTTTCTTTCAATAACCCTAGTAAGCTCCTTGTGAATTAATCAGACACTTCCCTTAAAAATAAATTGAAAAATGAGTCTCAGAAAGCAAAGTCATTTGTCCAGAGTTTCCATGGTCAAAAACTGATGAAAGGCTCTCATTGGAAGCTGCATACTGGGTTCTTGTTCCAAATTCTAGTGTCATCCACAAAAATCACATAGTATCTAATATCATAACCAGACTACTTTGAATTTTAATATTCCCGTGGTATAGCACTTTTTCAGTGTTTATCCTTGTATCTTGGTCAAATTCTAAGATGGGTATTTAGTCTTTGCTTACTTAAATTCCTCCTCCTGTTTTAGATGAGTAAGTTATTTTCAGTTCTAAAAACCTGCTTTCCAGTGTTCCTGGCTCTTAAAACTGTCATGTCCTTTTCAGAGGCAACCACATATCACTGTCAGTGTATATAAGCCTTCTGAATATACAAACATTAATCAATTATTATTTGTAAGATGTTTTAATTTTTCCAACAGTTTTTTCTTCCTTCTTTATTTAAAAGTCATGCTGTTATAAATTTTGGTGGAAAAAGCAATACAGAATTCATATTTTAAGTACACTGTTTTTCAAAGCTCCTTCTCCAGTGTGGTGTGCAGGCATATTTTACTTTCTATACATGGGAAGTTTTTGAAAATGTAGTATGAATTCTTAAATTTTTTATGCTAATTGACTTACTTTCCCATTGACTTGCTTTATAATTTTAAAGATTTATTAAGAACAAAGCTATCTTGGCCCTGCGATGTTAATTAAAATTATACTGAATAGACCAAACATTTTAGGCTTAAATAGTTTAGGTTGATTTTAAAGATACTTTCAAAATGAAATTATTTTGGCCCTGAGTTGTATAATAAAAATTGTACCCAATGGGGCAAGCTTTAATATATTTAAAGAATTATATTTCAGAGAAATATGAATACTAAAACTCAATTCTTACATTAAATGTTGGCCACTGGCCCAGTCTAAACAATAGGGTTAAATAACATGAAAACCTTGAGGGCAGTTTGCCATCTGGGCCATAGGTATTTTAGGTCAAGTTGAATTTCCAGGTTAGAAAAACTGAGCGTAAGATCACCTCACCATAGTGATAAATGAGAGACTATAAAACCCAGGTCACAGGTTTTCCATTCTTTGCTAAAAGGAAACAGAACCATATCCAATCCTAATGGTTATGGGTTATGGGTTATGGGATAGCTGTCTGCTGAGCAGTTTGCCGTTTTCTGAGAAATAACAAGGAGGTATCTTAGAATAATGACAACCTGCTTTTGACCAGCAGGGAGTCTTTTCATCCAGATTCAAGTGGCTGTCCCTGAACTGAAGTATTGATCCCTACCATATAGATCACGAATGGGACTCTTCTTTCTCAGGACACCACTCTGTTTAGTCTGCTCCTTACCTTCAACATTCCTAAAATATGGCAGAGTTCATCCACAACATGGAGGATCATTTATTTCTTCAAAGCCCACTCTTGTATCCATGAATTCTATCTCAGTGAAATACCAGAAAGATCTTCAAATTATTGTAAAAACCCTGGTGAAATAATGAAGTTGGTAAATGATAGTACATCTGTTCTTCATAGAAAAGAAATGAGATTATTGGTAGACACAGAAAAACTAATTGAAAGAGCGGTTGATTGGTTAGAACAGTACTTTCCAATTCTTTAGATTCATGACAAAATTCTTTCTTCAAATCTTTTCAGTCCCTCTATGGTCTAATATGTCATAGGTCATAAATTTATTTTAGTAAAGTAGAAGCAGAATATTTTTTTAAATATTTCATAATGTCATATTAATAAAATATAACACTGATGAATATATCATTAAAATAGGTACTAGAATTAGGAATTTAACAGCTAGCATGTAATGTTAACATAATCTTATTGACAACTTAATTTTTCTATAAGAACTCCCAAAGCATAAAGTGAATTGCCAATGGCTTTATAGTTCTAGATCGCCATACTCCTAGACCAGGTTCCTTTCACCCTTACCAGAGCCATGCCTGAGGAGACTAGCGATTCCACAAAAATGATAGAGTCCCACTGTGAACTTGAGGACCATTTCTATCTCTCTTGGCCTCCTCCACCCAACCACCAAGAAAGGAAAAAATGAAAACCAAGAGGTCAGAGCTTGACACTAGGACTTGATAAAACTTGAGCCAAAACAATAAAAAAAACTGATTGATACTTCCATGAGAATCTAGGCTAGAGTTGTTGACACTAAATTATCTTCTTAGAAATAACAAGTCCTACTGTGAAGGTAAAATAAAATCTTATCAGAGAAAGCATCCTGATAGTCTGGGGCATTTCAAAATTATTTTACAGTTATACCCATAAATAAGAATAAATAGATCTATCCGGACCAAAAACAGAATTTAATTTTAAAATTTCTTCTACATAAGTTAAAATAATAAGTTTCTCAAAATACGGTTATCCTGAAGACCTCAAATTATGTTCTGAACATTAACAACCTAAACTTTAAATTACTTAATATTTATCTGTATAAACTACCTCTCATCCACTTGTAGACATTTTTCAAGACACCTAAAGAAATATAACAATTCTATCACATGATCCACCATGGTTTTGCTACACCTAATTTTATTATCCTTTAACAAAAAGGGCAGAAATTTCCAAGGCTACTAATTTTCAGATCATGTAGCGACGTCAGTCTACAGAGGAGCACTGCCAGAGGCTAAATGCTATCACAGCTGCAGAAAACACTAAAACCTGTCAGCATTCGCTTATTTTTTTTAACCAAAATTACACCCAAAGTGGCATAATTCCAAGACTTAAAATGTATGATGACTACTCTAATTTTTGAGAATTGTTCTAATTGTGAGATATTTGTGTTGTTATTTCACAACAGAAGCTCTCAGGGATCGCATTTAGAATGTATTACACAGGAGACAAAAACACCCATTGCAAAGGGGTGGGGGGACCGACAACATGGCAATAACTGAGCTCAGAGCAGTTATTCTGATTTGGTGCTTATTGGTAAAGTCTGTCTGAAAATACAGATAAATTATCCTATCTTCCAACACAAGGCTATGTGAAAAATGGCTGTCCCAACACCACTTCCTGTTCATAGCAGACATGCTATACATTGGGAATGTGCAGAGAAATATGATAAAGTGTTATCACATCACTACAGGCTGAAACACGGCTATGTCTGCAAAACAGGAAGGTGTGTGAGGGATAATGTCTGTCTTTAGGCACTATAGTATGTCAAAACCACAAAGACAATGTGCAGCAAAAGATAGCTCCATCATAACCACTTTTTTTATGATTGTCTTCACAGACCGAGATAAACGAAAAGCTGCAAATACAGGAAGAGGCCTTTAATGCACGAATAGAAAAATTGAAAACGGCCTGAGGACTCAGCACAAGGAGAGTAATGCTAAACTTCACAGAAACAAACCAAACTAGCTAGAATAATAGACTCTCCAGAGGGTCACATCTTTCATTTACTTGGGAGAGGAAACCCAACCCCCTTTTTATTACCTAAGTAATTAGAAAAGTATTTGTCCCAATTTTTCTATCATCTGTCCCATAACAGCCTCTGAATTTATTGTACTGAGTGTAATAAAACCATTTTGTATACAAGAGTATGGAGAATTATACATAACAATACAGTTAATGTTTACGGTACTACTTTGACATTTTGAGTAATAAGTGCTGGTCATCTTCAAGGAGAATGAGGCCCACTTTTTTTAAATATAGAAAAAAACAATAATTTTATCCTTATTGACCCAAATGAACAGCCACATGAGAGGAGCACTGTGAGCAGATACTGAGATACCACACTGCTGAGGATAAAACTAAACAATAACAACTCAAATGCATACACAAAGTGGTTTTTGCCCTTAAATCATTTGTTTTTTTTTTATTTAAATGCTTCAGTGTGAAACCAATTTTCTGAAATTATATAATGCAGTTTGAAGCACTTTAATTTATTCTGTACTGTATTTGTTATTTCTAATCTTGTTACTCTCCCAGGAGAATACATGACCTATATAAAAAGAAGCAATGTATAAATGGTTATTAAAGACCAGCCTATATATAGATCGTAAAACTTCTAAATACAAATCAAACTCACAGAGCCCTTAAAATTAACCATGATGTTGCAAAATGATGGAAAACATCTCAAGCTTTTAAATACTTTTATTAAAGTATAATTTTAAAAGAAAAATATGCATTTGCCGAATGATTGTCCCTAGTTGAACATATTAAATTAATGACTACCTAGACCCTTTCCAAATTTCTTAGAGTTTAGAGAATTTTAGAATGGAGAGCATTGCCTTTGGAGGTAGTTCCTTCTAGAAGTTTCCTGATGAAACTGTACTTGTTTCTTGACAGTTGTATATGTTCTATATGTATGTATGCATACTGTCTGTGCTCTAACTCTGAGCAATAAAACCTTACCTTTTCCAACAGTATGATACATTTGGGACAGAGACGGACCTTACAGTGTTAGGTAATTTTCTAATTACACTGATAAGCTAAGTGTGAGAAGTCCTCATTATAAGGCCGTGTTTGTTGTCCATGCAGTTCCAGGTGTGGATGATTTACAGATGTGCTGAGATGTTCCTTCTTGAGCTGCCTTTCCTAATTCAGCAGGGCTCACATGTCTTGAGATGGCCAAATGGTCTTTTTTTTTCTTTATATATATATATATATATATATATATATATATATATATATATATATTTCACATCATCGTTTATTTTCATATAATGTATGCTTTCTCCTCTCAGGTGTAATCCCCATAAAATTCCCACCACCAATTTACACGTGCACCATCACTATAGTCCCTTGTGCTCTTCCATCCCCTTCTCTAGCAGAATGTTTCTGATATATAGTTGCCTGCTATTTTTTTATTATTATTGTTATTTTTTCCCAATCCTTTATTTCATTCCCCTATATTCCTCCTATAAGTAAAACCATTTGATATTTGCCTTCTGGCTTATTTCACTGAGCATAATCCTTTCAGCTCCATTCATGTTGCTGTGAATGGCATGGTTTTATCTTTTTTGAGTGCTTAATAGTATTCCATTGTGTATATATACCACATCTTCTTGATTCAGTCATCTATTTGGGGGTATTTGTGTTGTTTCCATATCTTACCTATTGTAAATCATGCTATAGTAAACATAGGGGTGCAGGTATCCTTTTGAGTTAATGTGTTTGTGTTCTTTGAGTAGATTCCTAGGAGTGGAATTGCTGGGTTATATGGAAGCTCCATTTTTAGTAATTTGAGGAACTTCCACACAGCTTTTCATAGGGGTTGGACCAGTTTGCACTCCCACCAGCAGTGTAGGAGAGTTTCTTTTTCTCCACATCCTCGCCAACATTTGTTATTGCCAGTTTTTTTTAGTATGTGTCATACTCACTGGTGTAAGGTGGTATCTCATTGTGGTTTTGATCTACATTTCCCTGATTATAAGTGATGTTTAGCATTCTGTCATATACTGTTAGCCATTTGCATTTCCTCTTTGGAAAAGTGTCTTTTTAGCTCTTCTGTCCATTTTTTGACTGGATTGTCTACTTTTTTTTTTTTTGAGCCGTGTAAGCTCTTTGTATATCTTTGTGATCAGGCCCTTATCAGTTATATGGAGTGCAAAAATTTTCTCCCAATCAGCAGGGTGTCTCTTTGTTTTTGGTTAATGTCTCTTTTGCTGTACAGAAGCTTTTTAGTTTAATGTAATCCCAGCTGCTTATCTTTTTAACAGGGAAAACAGAGGTGAAACTAGAGAAACCACAAATAGGGAATAAAGACCTTAGAAATAACCAAACAGCTTCAAATGTAATCACTGGCACAGAGTAGACCTGCATTTCTAATTAAGAGCGCTTTTTTGAGCAAGGGTTCCAGGAGTCTACAATGGAATAAAGAGAAACAGCAGAATTTGAAAAAAAAATAAAAAGTGAAAAACACATAGAGACAATACAACTATGAGCATGCCTAATGCACTCTCTGGAGTAAGACTCCCAGTTCTGACACTGGCTTTACCGCTGTCTGGTGTGTGACTTTGGACAGACTACTGACCTTCTATTTGGTCACTTATTAAATGGGGACAGTACTTATATATATATATTTTTTTAATTTTAGCAAATTGCACCTATCAGTCTCTGCAGTCACAAATTACCACAAACTCAGTGACTTAAAATAACAGAAATGTATTCTCTTAGATTTTTGGATGTTCAAAGTTAGTTTTACCAGGCTGAAGTCAGGTGTTTCAGTAATGCTGGTTCTTTCTGGAAGCTGTAAGGGAGAATTGATTTCTTTCATTTTCATTCCCAGGGGCTGCTGACATTCTTTGGTTCATGACCCCATTCCTCTATTCTTTTTTTAAATTTTATGCATTTTTACATCATTTTTCATTTTTTCACAATGTATGCATTTTCATCTTGGTTATAGTTCCCATACAATTCCCACCCCCCCTTATTTTGATCCTATTCCCTCCTCCCCGCCCCCCATAGCGTGTCTCTCGTTGATAGTTGCTTGTTGATTTTGATTTTTACTTTATTATAATTAGTCTTTTCCTGGTCCCTTATTTAGGTTTTCTAAATTCCTGCTATGTGTGAAACCATCTGGTATTTTTCTTTTTCTTTCTGGCTTATTTTGCTGAGCATGATATCTTCCAGCTCCATCCATGTTGCTGCAAATTGCGTGAGTTTATCTTTTTTGATTGGTGAGTAATATTCCATGGTATATATGTACCACATCTTCTTGATCCAGTCATCTATTTTTGGGCATTTGGGTTGTTTCCATAGCTTAGCTATTGTAAATAGTGCTCCAATAAACATAGGGGTGTCCTTTTGAATTAATGTTTCTGTGTCCTTTGGGTAATTACCTAGGAGTGAAATTGCTGGATCAGATGGAGACTCAACAAAAACAAAGTAAATAATCCAGTCAAAAAATGGACAGAAGAGCTAAAAAGAAATTTCCCCAAAGAGGAAATGCAAATGGCCAACAGGCATATGAAAAAATGTTCAACATCACTTGTAATCAGGGAAATGCAAATCAAAACTACCATGAGATACCATCTCACACCAGTGAGAATGGCACATATTAAAAAAACTAGCAACAACAAATGTTGGCGAGGATGTGGAGAAAAAGGAACTCTCCTGCACTGCTGGTGGGAGTGCAAACTGGTCCAACCACTATGGAAAGCTGCCTGGAGGTTCCTCAACCTTCTAAAGATACTACTTATTTTTTATGGAGTTATATGAATTCAATTCATATTAACAGGTATATTTTGTGAGCTTTGGTTTCTGTTAACCTCTTAAGATACCAAAAGAATTACTTCCCATCCCTAATACCTTACACCCAGTTGTTTGATCAGCCTCTTTGTCAGATTCCCCATCTTCTCTATTTCTCAGCAGGCACCTGTGGTTCAACTTATGCCCCCCATAGTAACCGATTTGCCACTTTGCCACTCTATTGCCCTGTACCTTCCATGTTGGAGAAACCTAGGGATCTCTGTAACAGCCTAACAGCAACAACTAATAATAGAAAAAGAGCAATCACAGTAGAAAGTTTCATGTTTTAATACCCAGTCTCTGCTCTTTTAAATTAACTTTGAGTTGATAAAGGAATATATGTACCCAGTTACCCCACAAAAAAATTGTAGATGATAAAAAGTTTCACCCTAACTAGGTACTCTTATTTCACTCCCTATGAGACAACCACAGCTTCCAGAGAGTCCTTAGAAAAGTTATTTTTGAGGGCCTCCCTGGTGGCGCAAGTGGTTGAGGAACAACCTGTGAAACTATCCACAGCCACTGCAGCACAAGTTCAATCCCCAGCAAGGGAGCTAACCCACATGGCTCAGCAGACCTCTCCTGACTCACCTGCTGCTCCCTTCAGCAGTGTATTTCAGTCAGTCTGCCTGTTCTGTTCCCCATTCTGTCTCTGGTGAATCCTCTCACCTCCCACACCTCTGGTCTATACCAGAGGTATACATAAATAAGTAAATCTTAAAAAAATAATAATAATAAAATAAATCGTAAAAAATCTAAAAATAAATCTTTAAAAAAAGAAAATAAAAGTTGTTTTTGACCATTTAAAGCATTTAAAGCAATGCTTTTTTTGAAACACAATTTGGACTCTGCCTTGCAAAGATATTTCAGTAACAGTATTCCATTCTTTCTCTACAGTAGGCCAGGTTTGTTTTGAGTGTCTTAGCAGTAGACCAGGTTTTTATTTTTTTTTGTTTTTTGTTTTTTTAATTTTTGGTATTCTGATAGAAAATAATGTCATGCTATTTTTTTATTTTATTTATTCTATTTTTTAAAAAGATTTTTCTATGTGTGCATACAAGAGCTGCGGTGCAGGCCAGAAGTGCAGGCAGTGAGAGGATTCGCCTCTCACCAGACAGAGTGGGAGCAGAACAGGCAGATTAACCAAAATACACTGCTGAAGGGAGCAGCGGGCGAGACAGGAGAGATCTGCTGCACCATGTGAATAGCTCCCTGGCTGGCCAGGGATTGAACATAGGCTGCAGACAGTGCTGTGCTCAACTCCCTGTGCCACCAGGGAGGCCTTAATTTGCTTTCATTGTTTTATTCCATGTCTATTAAACACCTTTCATGTATTTACAAGCAAATATGGGGCCTCCCCGGTGGCGCAGAGGTTGAGCGCTGGGTTGCGAAGCTGCCCGCGGCCTCTGCGACGCAGTTTCGATCCCCGGCTGCTCCCCGGCCACCAGAGGAGGATCCCACATGGCGCGCAGACCTCTCCTGCCGCCCGCTGCTCCCCTCAGCAGTGTACTTCGGTCCTTCTGCCTGCTCTGCTCCCTGCTCTGCCTCTGGTGAATTCTCTCACCCTCCCGCGCTTCTGACTGTACCCAGTGCATGTATAAACAAACTAACAAACAAATAAATAAATAAATAAAACATGCCTCTATTTAAAAAAAAAAAAAAAAAAATCAAAAATACAAGCAAATATGTATGTGTGTGTGTCTTTAATCCTACTAAGACCTCTGAGAGATGTATATCATTTGCCTCTTTTTATAGTTAGAGAGCCTGAAACTTAGAGAAATTATGAACTTGAACCAAGTCGTACAATTAATGTTGGTGGATCAGAGTGTCAAACCCAAATATGAACTATTACAAATGAGAAAACTAACAGAAAATTTAAGTCATTTCCCCATAATTGCACAGCTCATGGTAGTGCCAGTTTTTGAACTTGTGCCTATGTAACAAAACCCACATGCTTCACCTCTCTCTTCATCTAGCTATCTCACAGTCAGCATGAAACAAACTGAAACTGATTTTCTGTTATTATTAAATAAGGGAACAAACTTGTTTGTGTTGTTGGCCTATTAAGTATTTAAAATATTTATTTAGGGATGGGATATATATATACCAGTTTCATTCATTCCTTCATACACTATATATTCATTTACTGCCAACTGTGTATCAGGGCATTTAGTAGTGAGCCAAACAGACATTGACTCTGATATTTCAGGGGGAGGGGGAGCGGTAGTTAATACTAACTGTAATAAATACAAGTTTCTGGGAACTAGGAAATTTTAATAATCTTGATCTTGTCTGGAAAGTCACAGAAACTTCCCATAGATTCTGATGTTTGAGCTGGGATCTCAGCAATGCTTAAAATTTAGCTAGACAGAAGGTAAAGGGAGGTAAACTTCTGGGAGAAAGAAAGAAGCATGTGCAAAGTCCCTGGAGCACAAGATGAAACTGAAAAAATTGTTCACAGCCATACCTCTTGTAGGGTCCTGTAGACCACATTATAGACTTTAATTTTTAACCTAAGCAGGAAGCTGTTGATAATTTCTAGGTAGCAAGTGATATCAGATTGGTATTTTTTTAAAGGTCGTTGCCCTAGTACCAGAACTTCTATCCATGGAGATGTGGAAAAGAGAGTATTCTTATAAAATGATTCCTACTGCTAATGATATCATAGCTCTACTTCTCAGCAATTTCTAACAGTGAGAGAAATAAAGAAAAAATTGACTCTTTTAAAGTCACAGGGTCCACCTACTCTAAGCAGTCTTTGGCACAAAGGCAACCCTCTAAAGAGCCAATTAAAATACAATATCAACCTATTATTTAGACGAGTAAGAACCTTTCTCCTATCAGCCACAATATCTTTCTCCATTTGCAAGAATAATTTGGGGTTCTTTTTTCCTCTCCCCCATGATAAGTTTCAAAGAGAAAATATATTCATTATATTATGAACAACCCCCAGACTGCCACTGTTTCAGGTATTTGCAGGCACTGTTGCGCCTAAATATAGCTGCAGAGTCATTTTTCCAAAATACGAATATAAAGCCCCTATTTCTATCCTCCATTTGATTGGAACCATTCAACCATCCTGGTAGATAATAAGTTTGCATGTTCTTAGATTGCATTTCATTATGCTTCAGTTCCCCTGGAGAATAAACGTGCTCCTTTTCCCAACAATTGTAGAGGAGAAATGCTTCTGACATCTCAGATTTCAGAGTCTCAGGAAGACGTCCCTCTTCTGGACATCAAAGTCTTTTTTTTCCCCTGGACTTTGATTCATTAAATAAGATAAGTGAGGACCCTTTTGTGGCAGTCAAAATGCTTAGTACTTTTAAGTTTCCTAAGCAAAAAGGAATCTAGATAGAAATAATACCATCTTGATGGAAGTCAAATTCCAAAACAGAGAATATTAAAAATCTCTTTTGCTTTTAGGAGCCTTCCCCTTTCCATGGGTGTACCAGCAGTGGAGATTGTCTTATTATTTTTTGACAAAGCCACCAAAGAGTTGGCTGTTATTTTTTCTACAGTTTTGTAACATTCTTCATTCTAGCATTCTTCATGTAGCCATTCTTCAGAGAATGTTCAATGGAGATATCTCTAATGATCATTTTGTTGTTTGTTTCTTCTTTTTAATCTAACCTACAATATATTCTGGGTATTTTCCAGGTACTGGGATGAAATAAGACGGACTAAGCCCTTGGCTTCATGGATATCATAGATTTGATAAAATTTATCAACCCAAGACAAATGATAAATAAGCAAATAAATGGGGAGATCTTAGATAACTATAAAGATGTCAATGATTCATATAAAGACATAGGATAAAAAGTTCTGGGATGTAAGAGACTTATTTCTTCAAGGATATCAAGAACCCTTTTGAAAGGGGTCACTTTTGAGTTGAGACCAGGATAGAAGGAACCAGCCATGGGCCATGCCATAGGACATTTGTTCCCACCAGTCAATATAGTCAATATAGCAAGTCAATTGTCATTGCCAAGAACTTTTGATTACTCGAAGTAACTCTCAGGTACTGATGATCGCTCCTGGGAGGTAAGCTGGCTGATTTGCCACCCTAGACTCTCACGTTCCTGACCCACTACCTTTTCTACTCCCTCAAGTGGGTATGATCATATTGGTCAATTTTTTTTTCAAAAAGTATGCAGAATTATAGTCACCAAGTTATTAGCATAATCATCAAACCTAAGTAAGTCCACCTTTTAAAAGAACCTTGGCCCAAATTCTGGCAGAATGCTAAGAAAATGAGGTATATACTCCACTGCCAAAAAAAGGGTATGGTTCGCATGACATGTGGTCTGTGCGTAATGACTTCTTTCCAATAAGTACAGTATGAAAAAAGGGGAGAGGGAATACATTTACAGTTAAGAAACCTGACAGGCACTACTTCTGCCAGATGATCAAATTCAACATCAACATTCTATATCATACTAATAGCATATACCCTTGATATGAGGTAATGAAAATAGTACTTTACCTTTGTAGTCCATATGCCCCAAATCCATAACCTCAATCTAAACATGAGAATACTATCAGACAAATTCCAAGAGAGAAACATCCTACAATATATCTGATCAATATTCTTTTTTTTTAATTAATTAATAAATTTTATTTTTATATTCCCCATACAATTGCAATCCCCCCATTCTTTAAAACTGCCAAGGTCAAGGTTATCAAAAACAAGAGAAGTATGAGAAAATGTCACAACTAAAGGGAGCTTAAGGATGTATGACATCTATATGTAAATGGAATCCTGCAAGAAAATCTGTAACATAAAAAGGATGTCTAAAGAAATATGAATAAACTGAATTAATTAATAAAAAATATATCAATATTGGTTTATTAATTGTACCAAATGTATCACACTAGTGTAAGATTAGTAATAACAGCAATAACCACTAATAATAGAAGAAATTGGGGGACACAGGAACAATATGTGGGAGCTCTCTCTACTTACTCACTTTTTTTGTAAGTCTAAAATTATATTGATTTAAGAGAATTGAAGTAAAACAAAATAAAATTATTTAGGAAAAAAAGATCCCCACCATCAGATTTCACCATTGATGGAATGACACTTTTCTAAATGACATGTGAAAAATCAGATATAGCTATTTTGCAAGCTAATGGGGAAAAGAAATGTTCATTAAAAAGATGAAAGTAAAAATCCATTTTGAAGAGAAAATTTCAAACTTCATCAGTCATGGGCCTTTGCTTGTATTTTTCTGTTCCAGGGTAGAATTTGAAATTGTCTAAAAGCAGAGAGAAGATTAACTTCTTTTAGTACCTAAATCTCTATAACATAAGATGATAATATGATTTATCAGCTAATCTTAAAGAGATCAACCATTTATAGAACGGTCCAAGTCACTCAAGCTTCTCTCAAGAATATGTCTCCTCTGGATTCCCCTAAGACATTCTAAATGAGTATTGTTTTTCTTTTCTAGATAGATGATGATGGATAGATAGATAGATAGATAGATAGATGATAGACTATGGATGGATAGATATTCAATCCAATAAATTGAATTCAAGCTTGGTTATATTATCTGTTATCCTACCACCAAATGTTAAAATAATTTTGATTTTATTTATAATCTTTTTGTTGCATATCAATGTCAAAATCAAAAGAAAAATAGTTCCTGTTCTTACATTGGAGACATTTTATATGAATGCATTACCAATATATGACCTGCATAATACCAAGACCAGAATATTAACATAGAATAATAGTAACCTTTAGTATTATTAATAGGGCCACCCTGGTAGTGCAAGGGGTTAAAACACAACCTATGAAGCTACCTGCAGCCACTGCAGCACGAGTTCCATCCCTGGCCAGGGAGATACTCACATGGCACTACAGACCTCTCCTGTCTCACCCACTGTTCCCCTCAGCAATGTATTTCACAATCTGCCTGTTCTGCTCCCCAGTCTGCCACTGGTGAATCACCACCCCCCACACCTCTGGCCTGTATCCCAGTTCTTGTATGCATAAATAAAATAAATCTTTAAAAATATTATTAATGATATTAATATTGTTAATATTAATTATATCAATAATAGTGTTAATATTATTAATTAAATATATTAATAATATGATATAAATACTATTTTATTTTGATAGAATAGAATAAAATTAAAATAGAATACGATTAACTCTATTAGCATAGCATAATATTAACCATCTTATATTGCTGAGAGCTAATAATTCAACCAGAATAATATTAGCATAGGATTCACCTTCCAACTCCATATAGGAGTTAAGCCCTTATAATGACCAACAAAATGGGGATTTTCTTTCTTTCTGAATAATAATTGATGCTATTATTTATTAATAACTTCACACAATCTTCTTATTGGTTGTTATTGGATTTTATGGGTTAGAATAAAGTTAAAGTTTGCAGAATTTGTACTAGTCAAAAATTTAAAATAAAAGAATAAAATATATTCTCACTCTATGTTGCCAGATCTATAACTTGTTCAATCTGCTTTAAAATAAAATTGAGTGATTTAATAAATGTAATGGTCCATAGGATTCAATTTTAAATTCATAGAGCCACAGAGTCATGGTGCAGAAAGTCTTAAACATAATCTTGTTCATCCTTTCACAGTAAAAACAGACTCTAAAAAGTGAAAAAGATAATGTGGTCACACAACTAATTTGTGATAAGTTTCAAACTAGAATCTAGATCTTCATTTGTTCATTCATTCCTCAAACATGTTTATATTCAACAAATGTGCACTGAGTATCTTCTGGTGGTCAGAAGCTATACTAAGCATACATTAGCAAAATCAGACATAACTGCTGACCCCATGGAGTTTATAGACTAGTGCGAAAGGTGGATTTTAACCAATCATACAAATAAATATAAAAGAATAACTGTAGTGGGTACTATTAAAAAAAAAAAAAGTTATACCCTGCAAGAAGAGTCTTTATAGAGGAATTTGACCAAATCAAGGAACGCTTCACTGAAAGAGTCATACTTAAAGGATGAGTAAGCACTAATTAGGCAAAAAAAGGAGGGAACAGTTTTCAAACAAAGGGAACAGCAACAGCAAAATCACTTTGGAAAGGAAATATGGAGCATAGAAAACGTGAAAGAGGACCTACATGGCTTGAGACTCCACTGTAAAAGGAGCACCTTCCAAAATTAAAAATGAATAGGTAAGTGAATGTATTATGCAGGATCTTACATGTCAGGATAAAGAATTGTGACTTTATCCTAAATACGAGAAGTTATCGAAAAGTTTTGAGCAAAGCCTTGGATGTGGCTGGTGAAAGACAATCATATATGCAACTAAACAAAGCTGACTCTAATTGCAATGGGGAGAATGGAGAAGAGACAAGGGAGTGAGATCACTCCAGTCGGAAACTTTTCCATCTTGGAGCTCTTCTTATTACGCCACATATGTAGCAGAAGGTGTCACCAAAACCAACTCTCCAATTGTTTCTGAGCACATGGCCAAATTCCATTTCCCAGAATGTTGCAATTAAGTGTGACCATGTGACTACTTACCAATCAGTGGAATGTAAACAAAAGCCAATGTGCTACTTGAAGGTGTGACTCAGACACTTCCATGTTCTCTCCTCCTCCTTCCTGCTGGCTGGATGACAGTGAAGAGAGTGACAATTTGAAGGTAATTGAGCAACTGTTGGCCTCTGTTCCTGAATAACCACCTGGCAGGAGACATTTACTGATCTGTATCACTTGTCCAGACTGTCTTACGAGGGAGAAATAAAATTTCCATTTCTTAGAACTACTTCATTATTTGGTCTATCTGTTACAGCATGTTAAACTATTCAATTCACTTTAGACCTAATTAATTCAAAGACTATGTGTATATGCATATGTAATACATCTCATATGGGTCATGTCTGTAAACTGGGAAAACAGCTAGCAAATTCATAAACTAGGGACCTGCTTATAGTTTTATTGCATAAGGTAATTACTTCTTCATTTATATAAGCCCACAGTCCCTCCTAAACTGACATTCTATAAAAGAATTGACTGAGCCTCACAAGTATGATGAATTGCACACTCAGGAATTTCCCAGGGGAGGCCACACCTTAAATACTTTCTACTTTAAGTAAGGCCAGTAATTTTTAAAATGTCTATGGTGGATTTGGGATTTCTCTAATATAATAGAAAATTATAAACAATATTCTAAATTATTAATTGTTAATAGCTTTTCCACTAGACCAGAATTATTCCCAAAATTATACCTCCATTGAAATACTCCTTAACTCATTGAAAGTTATCTACTAAATATCTACTCCAGGAACCTAAGACCCTCTTTATAGCAAATGCTGATATGTTGTCTGCTCTCAACATTAACCATATCCAGTTTTACAGACTGATGTATTTCTGAAGGTACAATAAGATCACAAATAGAATTGGAAAAATAAACAGAATTTAGTTCTTCCCCTCTCAAACAGCTCTGTCACTAGTTGTTCACTTGTTATTAGTGACCATCTGAATGATTTAGAATGCCTCCAGCCACAAGCAATTAAAATCTCAAAGTTGAAATGACTCAAATATTAACAAAAATATGCAATTATCTGAACAAAGAAAGTTCAGAGGCAGGTAGCTTCCAAGATATCATGGAGAACTCAGACGGCTTCTGTCTGTGGTGCCCTCTTCAGTCTCTTGGCTTTGTCCTGAGTTGTCCCCTCAGAGTCCCAAGATGACAGCTGCATCCTCACAAAAGAACCAAATGCTCAAAGAAACGGAGTTTTTTCTTCTTTTACATTTTTTTTTTAAGAATAAGTAAAACTTTTCCTGAAGCCTGCCAGAATTTCTCCTGTGGCCCTTTGTACCAGATGGCTAATCCTAACCCAGACAGTGGGAAGGGAAGTGGAATCACCATAACCGACAGGAGTGGATGGGAGAAACATGATCAGCCACCAGCTGAACAAAATTGAGATGGTGTCAGAGAGGAAACAGTGATAGGATTTTGAGGTAGGAAACTGCCATTTTTATTCCACTGACTGATCTTTCTTACAGAGCATTTTATACCTTGAAATGTCCTAGCATTATCAGTGTTCTCTAGTTACAAATTTAGATAGGTGGGAAGATGAGAAATGACAGAGATGATGATGATAGATAGATAGATAGATAGATAGATAGATAGATAGATAGATAGATAGATAGGAGATAGATTTTTTTCTTTTTTTTCAAAGATTGTGCTGCTGGTATTATTATGTCTATGTGTTGGTGTGGTTTTTAATATGTTTGCCATAGAAGAAACTACAACATTCCAATATGCCTATGAAAAATAGTTAGAATTTTTTTTTAAACCAAACCTCTTCAGTTCTTAAGGTGCTGAACTCATATTGAATTATTACCATTTCCTTTCTCCTGAAATTTTGATGACAAGGTCATCATTCATTCAACCAAGTGTGTCCATTTCAGATTCAGAAAGTGTCTTTATTCAAGGTGTCCTCATAGGTGCCTTTATTTGTTCAAACTATTTCAAAATGAACAGCCAGACAAATCAGCAGAGCACTGCAAAATAAAACACATGGTTCAGTGTTAAATTGGGTAAAAAAAAAAAAAAAAAAAAAAAAAAAAAAACAAGGCAATTACAGACCTGGGAAATAATTCCTGGTAAAATATTAAATAAAAAAAGGAAAATATGTCATTTAATGTATGTGTTTTGTGGGGAGAAAATGGATATGTAAAGAAAAAGCATTTAAACAAAATGGAGGATGTCTGATGGTGAGATTACAGGTGATTTTTAAAATATTTTCTGTACTTTTCTTATTATTGTGTATATTCTATGTAATTTTTTTTCACTAATGACATATTAGCTTGATCATCTCTCATTTCTGATAGGTTTATAGGTTTATACTGCACCACCTTCAGTGTCATGGCTCTTTGCCAGTCTCTGGACTAAACCGAAAGAAGGTTGGATATTTTCCCTATCTTCTTTGGAGGCAGGTAGGGAGTCTTTATTGCCATGGCCTTTAGAAGACAACAGATACTCTTTGGGCCCAGAGAAGCACAAAGAATTTCCCAGAAGTAGTTCCTTTTTTGAAGCTTCTGTGTAAGTTGAAGTCATTGGTAGACCCGTGGATTGGGTTAATAGTCACATTGCCTTTATCGATGATGACAACACCTAGAGCTGGATTGCAGAAGATTCTGGCACAACAAACTCTGTGATGCTAGACAGTCCCCTTACCCACAGAGCCTCAGGTATATTGTTTATAAAATGGATGGGTTAACAATAAGTAAAAGGAAGCAATGCTTAGAAGGTTTTTTCTATAACTCAAGGGATATCCTTGACTTTAAGAAACTAAAAACTACTGTTAAAGCAACACAGCATGTTAAAGAATATCTCAAATTGGCTTCAAATTGAACAACTGGATATATTCCCATTACACAAGAAGGAGATAAGCTTTGTAATGAATGAAGTAATTGTGTAAATACCCATTTAATATCTATTTCCCAGCCTAGGTTATTGCTCTAGTAGGGCAGGGACTGTTTCTGACTTGTTCACTGCTCTCTCTCTCCAAGGCCTAACATAGGGCCTGGCACAGAACAGGTAATTTGTAATGGTTTTGTAGAAGGGAAAGCATAAGGCAAAGAGGCACATTAACTAACTGGCTATTTTCATCACTGGTATTTTGCTTTTCTGCCCACTGCACAAGACAACATACAGAAATTAAAAGTATAATTAACAAAACGCTAAAATCATTATTGTTTGTATATAGATTGTAAGGTTATTTACATTGAAAACCCATGAGAAAAAAATCTAAAAATCAGTAAGTCAGATAAAAATAGATTTTCTATAAATTTGTAATGGGTACAAAATATAATGGAAATGGTTAGAAAATAGTCACAAATACATGAAATCCTTATTGTGAAAATAGAACTGTAGAGGAACTGTCAAAACAAAAATATAAATCTATACTAACAGGCATGTTGCCAGATGCAATATTTAAATATATAGATGCCATTTTAGGTATTATTCAATTGAAAATCTCAGGTATTTGCTAATGTTAGTCTGAGGTCAATCAGGGGTAAGGGCTTTTAAAAACAATGCAAAGTAAAAACTTAAAAGTATGATGTTACTGCAGAAATAACAGCCAAATTCGTGATATGGAATGGAGGACCCAAATTGACCTGAATACTACAAAAATTGTTTTATAGTGAAAATTACTTGTATGACTTAGTCTATGAATGTAGTCACTCAATCCTGAGATCCCTTTTCAGATGTGATCTTTATAGATAAGCAATTCAAGCTATCTAACTCTCAGTTCATGCATCTATAAAATGAGGATGAAAATGACATTAGGATGTTGTCATGAGGACCAAATGAAATATATACTCATTATAATTAAAAATTCATTAAAAATAATTAGCACAGGGCCTCCCTAGTGGTGCAGGGGTTAAAATCTCAGCACTATCAAGCTATCACCAGCCACTGCATCCTGAGTTCATTCCCCAGGCAGGGAGCCAACACACAGCAGACCTCTCCTGTCTCACCCACTGCTCCCTCAGCAGTGTATTTCAGTAGATCTACCTGTTCTGTTCCCCACTCTGTCTCTGGTAAATCCTCTCACCCCCTGCATCCCTGGCAGTTCTTGTATGCATAAATAAATACCCCTGTTCTTGTATGCATAAATAAATAAAATGAATCTTTAAAAAAATACATTACCACGGTACCCAAGTATATGATAAATCATAGCTGTGATGTACTTTGCAAACCAATGGGAAAGTAATCTATAAGAAATGATGGTGGGATAATTAATTATTTGAGGGAAAATGCTTCTATGTTATGCATTTATGTTTTATATGTTACAATTTACAGAGTATATCGACAAGATTAAATGTTAAATGCAAGTAATAAAACTACAAAAATAGCTAGAGGAAAGTATGAGTAATTATTTTCCTGATCTTGTGATAGGGAAGGTTGTAAAAAAAAAAAAAAACCTTAAACAACATAAAAAATGAAAGAACATAACAGAGAAGAATTAGAAAGAATAATTATAACTACAGAAAAAATTTGAAATGCTCTGTGTAACAGAAAGCTCATCATAAATAAAAATAACAGAAACAAATGAGGAAAAGCTTCAGTAAAATGAGTTAATAACTTTAATATATAGCCAGCTCTTTAAAAACCAATACAAAATGCTAACTAAATTAAAATATTGCAAAAGATCAAATAATTCATATTTTAAAGAATAAGTCCAAATTGTCCAACAATAATGATAGTGTTTAATTTCATTGATTCTATAATTTCCACATGCTATGTATTCTTTTTTTTATTTATTTTTCTCTCTTTCTTTCTGTCTTTCTTTCTTTTATTTATTTATACAAGCACTGGGTAAAGTCAGAAGCGCAGGAGGGTGGGAGAATTCACCAGAGCCAGAGCAGGGAGCAGAGCAGGCAGAAGGACCGAGGTACACTGCTGAGGGGAGCAGCGGGCGGCAGGAGAGGTCTGTGTGCCATGTGGGACCCTCCTCTGGTGGCCGGGGAGCAGCCAGGGATCGAACCAGCGCTGAAGAGGCTGCGGGCAGCTTCGCAACCCAGCTCTCAACCGCTGTGCCACCGGGGAGGCCCTTCATGCTATGTATTCCATGTATTTAAAGCTTAAAAAATTCATAGTGGTATATGTAGGACACCACTATGTCAGAAATGACCAAAAATTAATTCAAATATGTGAGGAATTGTACAACTCCCAGTTAACCCCCCATGTGTTAAGGATGACTTTATATTTTAAGTGCGATATCAGAATTCATTTTTTCTTTGGAAATTGCAATTTGCTGCTCACTCACTCTAACTGTCCAGGTTCTTCTCCACTTTTCCTAATGGGGCACATGCAACTTTCACATCTGACAATTTTCATGTCAAAAACATCGACCTAGGGGGCCTTCCTGGTGGCACAGGGGTTAAAGTCTCAGTGCTATCAAGCTATCACCAGCCACTGCAGCATGAATTCGATCCCCAGCCAGGAAGCTAACCCACATAGTGCAGCAGACCTCTCCTGTCTCACCTGCTTCTCCTCTCAGCACTGTATTTCAGTAGATCAGCCTGTTCTGCTCCCCATTCTCTCTCTGGTGAATCCTCTCACCACCTCCCACCTTCCACACCTCTGGCCTACACCCCAGTTCTTATATGCATAAATAAAAAAATCTTTTAAAAAAATCAACCTAGATCAGCATGAACTAAGTAGAGGTTAAAAGATCTGGAAAGCATAAAGAGATCTAGTTAGGGATTTTGCTCTCTTACCACTAGCTGTGAACCAGAACATGGATAAGACACATCTCTCCAGATGTAAAGTGACTAAATTGTTTTCCCAAGGGAGGGCTCTAATTCCTGCTCCTGTCTTCAATCCTTCAGAGTCAGAAGGCAGGACTGGGAAATTGACATCTTTAACAAGCACTTCAATTAATACTTAGTACTTTAAAGTTTGAAAAACACTATAATGACACAGCACAAGTCCCTTCTAACAGCAAAAAGTAGGTGTTCTGAAAGAAAAAATACCCATGCACAAGAGCAGCCTCATTGTGTACATCTGAGAGTGACCATTCACCTCAATTTTCAACTTTGGGTTCCCAGATCCTTGTTATATTTGAGTTGATATCTCTTTAGGGTTTGATTTCCCAATCCCTACATTAAATTACACTCATCAAAATTGCCAGTCTTCAAAAGCACTTTTAGAAGGTACATAAATTCAACCCTGAGTCCTTATGATTCAGACATTTAATCCATACCATAAAGTTAATGGACTCCAATTTGGATGTAGACACCTAAACAGCTACATTGCGTTGAATTCACAACATTCATAAAATGTGGGTCTCAAAATGAATCACCAGTCTAATGGAAATTTCAGAGGAAAAGGCTGCCCTCTCATTGGTCACTGTCCTGATCTTTAGCTGCCAGGAAAAGGACCAGAGCTGTCAACACAACGCTGTAGCCCAGGCAACCAGCCATGCTGCTGGGAACTTTTCAGCACTTAAAAAAAAAAAAGTTTCTCTGCTCTTTAGATTGTTTGACCGGCCCATGGTTTATAACAGTAACACTTCCCTGGGGTCATTAGAACCTCCCATCATTAACAGCCCAGCCATGGGTTGTTTGTGGGGTGCTCTAGACCCTTGCCTGATTGTCAGGAAGTGTGCTCCTCCAGTGGTGCATGTCTCTGGGATAAGATAAAGTAGATACTATGCTTCCAAGACCCCAAAAATCCATTACATAAAGTACAGGAAATAAAAATGCTGGTGGCCCTCCAAACATCCAGATGTGGTCTCAGTGGTGTTTGGATCCATTAGGTGAAGACATCTGGATGATTGATTCTAAGCTTCCCATCCAGATGTGTTACCATAGGGGAAACCCAGCTTTGCACTGAAGCTGGGTGGGGTTTTCTGTTATTATGGAGCTACCTGTGTAAGCTCCTTTAATTCCAAATGTTTTCTCAAATTAGGTTTTTTTTCTTAAATAGTGTGGATTTGCCTGAAAGAACCTCGGAATCCACAGAACTGTTTAGATCAACCTTCTCGACTATGTTCTCTGTTCTTTAAACTTTCAGTCATTGCAAGCTAAGTGAAAGGAAGAACAAATTCTTTCCTAATTTTTGTAAGACACTGCTGGAATCCACCCATTCTTAAAAAGTTATTTACCTCAAGTAGGAACCTTGCACGTAAAGGAAGGAGATGGGTGTCTCAAAATGTCTTATATAGTTTTTGAGTCTAATATGCCGAAGTGCAAATTTAATAGGCTGAAGTGGTTTCATACAAATGTTCCTCTCAGATTCCTTTTGTACAAAATCTTGATGCATAATGTATGGAGTCTGAAAATGGATTAAGCTACATTTGGAGATGGTTTGAGCTGTGTGTATGTGTGTGTGTGTGTGTGTTTTAAGCAGACAAAAACAAGTATGGGTTTTTGTTGTTACCATTTGTTAACCCTTCTTGCTCACTCAATCATATGTGAATTACGTCTTCTCAAAGCTGCCTTCCACACAATCTTTCCTGCCTTTATTTATTTTTTTTTTTTGGGTCAGAAACATAAAATGAAATAGTTTTAATGAGAAATGTAAGGAGTGAATTAGACTCATTTCCCCCAGCTTTCCCAACCAAAGAAAGTAAATAGAATGGTAAAACATTATGATTTAGTCCTGGAAGATAATTCCAGCAAATGAGTGGAATCTTACTGAACAAATTGTTTCCTGATATTCCAGGATCTTAATTATCTGAGGACAATACCCATAGATAGAATGCTGGTCTCTATGCTGGGTAAAGTAGGTGTGATAAATGCTCAGACACATTTCTATCAGTACCAGTCAGAAAGGTGAGAAAGGAGATGTCTCGGGAGCACTCATCAAAGGTCTCAGAGGAACCCTAATAATTTCACTACATTACACTAACATTTCAACAAGTCACTACATTTGCAATGCTGTGTTTCATCGTTTACTTATTTCTATGTATGTGTCGTTTGAATACTATGTCAATTGTACTAGAATGAGAATTGCAGCTAAAATGACTGGAACTCCAGTCCAAAATCTAACCAAAATCTAAATATGGTCTCAAGCTCACTTGCTCTTCTGGTTAAAGCTTCATCATCTGTAGAGTAATGAGACCCATTCTCCCTCTAGCTTCTCTCTGCATCAATGCCTTTGGGAGGGCTAAGTGAGATGGGTGAAAAGTACATTGTAAAGTCTTAAGCTTCATTGATCTCCAAATTCTCTTCTGTTTTGAGTTAACTGCTGTTTTCTCCTGAGAAAATGTGGCATCTTTGGATCCTTTGGATCCTTCTTCATCCAAGTTTTCCCATAGGCAGGGAAGAAGAAGTGAGCACACTATTACCAGGAGTCTTACAGCTGCAGCACTATTGACTACTTCTAGTGGGTTCTGTGTACATGTTCAACAAAAGCTGTTAAATGAATAGACCCTCCACAAGCCACTTAAAAACATGGTTGCAAATAAAGACAGAGAAGCAACATTCCACCCATCCACCCCACCCAACATTTTCATGGTCTCCTTTCTGGACCCTCTCCTGACCTGCCCTACTCCCCACCTGGAGACAAATCTTTTTATTGTTGGTTGTCTCACCTTCCCTGCTTCATTGGTCATTCCAGTTATCAGACTTGAGACTTTGGTTCATTTCTCCAATATGATTCAAATGATTCACTTAACGACAGTGCCTTCACCCACTCCATCTTGGTTCTAGCACTTTATACCTCAGCCTTGTGATTGAGAGATAGATAAAGAGGTTTAATAGTCAAGTAAAGGAGTTGAGGTGTCTCTCCCCCAAACAGGTAAGGATTCTACTAGTTCTGAGGACATTTTCTCCCTTGGATATACAGAAATAAAACAACTAGATAATTTTCCATGGAGCAGGTACTTTGGTAAAACATAATCAGGGGAAAGAGGTAGTTTCCACTCCCCATCACCTCAACTTCCTACTTTTATTTTTTAAAAGATTTATTTATTTATGCATACAAGAACTGGGGTATAGGCCAGAGGTGTGGGGGGAGGGTGAGGCAGAACGGGGAGCAGAACAGGCAGATCTACTGAAATACACTGCTGACGGGAGCAGCAGGCCAGAAAGTAGAGGTCTGCTGTGCCATGTGGGTTACCTCCCTCACCAGCGATCAAAATGCTGATGCTTAACCCCTTGTGCCACCAGGAAGGCCTCTCAGCTTCCTACATTAAATGTTACCATACACCAGCAGATGTCAAAACAGAGGAACCCTGTCTTGTTTCTATCTCTCCTGTTTGTTTCTTGATTCATTAGCGGGAGGATTGAATGGGAGAAGATTAATCAAATTCAAATTCATTCTCCATGATTTCACAATAATATAGACTTTACCAAATATTTTGTTTTTAATTTGTACAATGTAGTTAAAGGACCATTCCTGCCTTATTCATTGCGGTACTTCTAGAACTTAGCACACAGAAAGTGTTTTTTAAAAATATTTTTTGCCCAAGTGAATACATCAGAAGAAAAAAGCAAAGTAATATTTGAAAGATGTCTTATTATCTGATGCCGATAGAGAGTAAAGTTAATGATTTAGAGAACCAGGATCCAGGAGTACAGCTCACTAATACCTTTTAAAATGTGTTGATGCTCATAAATCCAAAATAAACGACCTGTAAAATCACTTAAGAAGAAATAATACGCATTTAATCAGGCTTCTGGAGGAAAGTCTGAGGGAAAAAACTGAGAATTTCAAGAAGAATTATTAAATCCCTTCAAATTCAATCGCTGGCCGAACACAGACACGCCACATGTCCCTCTGCCCACAGGGATATCACTTTAAGCAGCATCGTTCAGTCCTTCATTATAAAACTCCTAAATTACCACCACCTCCTGGAGCAGAGGGAAAAGCTTTGGATCCACTGAAAAGGGTAAGTCCTTTCACAGGTCTACCCAGCACGCTTTTCCATATTCCACACAGTGATCTTAAATAAAGGGGGAGAAATTGAACACATCACCAACATACGAAAGCCGGCATCTTCAAAGTCTCATATGTGGCTTTAGCTTCAAGTCAAAAGGGCTCTTCCTCTGGCAAGTAAAATTCAAAACACTGTGAAAGGCCAGCCTGCGCCTCTGCTTTATAATCCTGTTGAAGTTTTGGGGAATTTAACAGTATTCAGATACCATCCCTTCCATCCTGGATTTTATTTCTTATTCTTATAATGAGAGTTACCTTTCCTGGAGTTTGATTAAGGTCCTGAGGGTGGTAGTAAAATGGATCCATCTTTTTGTTACAAACTCAATTAGCAGAAGTTGGAATTGCTCTCTTCAACAAAGTTAAATAAATTGTTAATGAGAAATTTACCTTCACTTGATTCGCTTGTTGCCTTATTAGCTTAGAGTCAACACTATTAAAAGAGAAGATGTTTATTAAAGCTTAAGGTGTTTGCCGGATTGAATGCTAAAAAGAAGATGGCAGGTGAGCTCTACCAACTGCCTGCTTCCAAAACCCAGAAAGGTTTCCGTGATCCATCCAAAATGAGCAATAGCGAGCCCTCACTTGGGGTCTCCCTGTGAGGGACAGGAGAATTTACCTGGTAGGTAAAAGTGTCACACATTTATGGAAGCAACTAAAGCTTCTCTTTCCAGCCACTGTCACAAGAATATTTTCCAAGCCAAATGGAAACATAACTTTTCTCCTCGCTAAGGTGGAAATAAAGTATCAGAGGCATAGGAGAAGGAAACTATTTATTCAGTTAATATGCAGACCTCAAAACCACCTGTCCAAAGAAAACCATAATATCTCCCTGAGGTGGTATGCCTAATACACCTCATCTTAATAGCAAGGACAAGCTCTAGGGAAAGTTGTGAGGTAAGTCAAGATGGTTTTCAATCCTCCATTTTACTCTCAAAAATGTTCTCCTACACTGCTACCATGCTGTCCCTGTGGTAGAATCAGCAGGCTGGTTCATTCTGGTCCATCCTAACTTCTTCCCAACTGTACAGCTCTGCAGAGGCAGACAAGACAGCGGGTGTCATTTCCCAGAGCACTCTACCTTTTAGGTCCCATGCCAGACCCTAGCTCAGACAAGCAGACACTCCAATGGAGGATTCAGAAATTGAAAGACACTTTGGGTGTAAAGGCTGCCTATTTCTCCAGTCAGCGTAGTGTGGGGACCTATGGGAAATAGAACAGAAGCCTTGTGTCCGTATCCCAGCACCACAGCTGTTATGAGGCAACTCAAGGGCATCTGTGTTGTTGTCAAAAGTCTGGATACATGTGGTGAGGCATAGGAGCCAGCAGTTAGGATATGACCTTCTTCGCCGACGTGATCACAGGAGAGGCAGCAGCTGCCTTGGTGAGCCTTGGTTCTAGAGTGTTGTACAGGGACACTTGTCCTGGAAGTTCTGCCTAATCCTCCTCCTCCCAATTCTTCTAGAGCTGTTTGTAGTCTCCTTATTCCTTGTATGAAATCTATTTCTGTTAAAAATAGTAAGATTGAACTCTATTATCTACAATTAAACTGATAGAAGTATATCCTTTCTATATAAGCAAGTAATGACCTTAATATTTCCTTTCCCAAATTTTCAGATCAAATGAGTTGATAAACTAATTCACAATAAGTAGCTAATAATTATGAAAATAATTTCTTATGTGTATTTTCCTTAACCCTAGCAAAAAAAAAAAAAAGTTTCTAGGTGAATTCCCAACCATGAATGGCTTGTAAGATCGATTCTTTTCCCCCAGGAGGACAGGTAAAAGTTTTTTAAACTATAAAGAAATTTTTAATGATGGTGATAATAATGCTGGAGATGTTTAAAGCAGGAGAGAGTTCACTGGGATGATGTCTAAAATATTGCAACCCCTACCCCCCCATTCAACTCTAACCAGGGCTAAAAACACCATGGTCATCCCCCAGAGTCTCGTCTCTCACTTCAGACCTATCCTAGGCAACTCTCTGTGAAATCCGAAGGAACTTCCCAGAAAACCAAAAGTCTGCATCATAAGGGAATGAACGAGGTTCCAGAATCTTTTGAAAGTCAAAAACATACCCTAAGAGGAAAACAGAGAAAAAGCAGGTGAAGAAGGCAGTTGGATAGAGAGATGATTGATGATGTTTGTCTGCATATCCACAGATGTTTCTGGATGGGCTACTCTGTGGAGACACCACTCTAATACTTGTTGGGAGGCAGGGCTCACCCTGGCCCCCAGAGGCTTAATGTACAAAGGAATTATAATCTCTTACCAGGTGAGGGAATTTACCTACATTAATTTCACTTACTGAACAAATAATTTGTGTTTTTATCTTCGTTGTATATATAGATGAATAAAATACTAGTTTCCTAATCCCTTCTAGAGAGAGGCAGACTTGACACTAGTACTTACACAGAGTGTTCGCAATTATAGTAGAGGCAAGTGCTATAAAAGAAAACCATAGCACACAGGGTGGGATGCTAATGGGGTTGGTATAACTTAGTGGGATGCTTGTGGGTTGGTATAACTTAGTTTAAGGGTTCATGGACTGTTTCTCAGAAGAAAAACTATCCCTGCTGAATCCTTGGGGGCGGAGCCTGAGCTAGCTAAATTGAAGCATGAGCAAAGGCCCTAGGTTGGAAAGAACTTTAGCTTGTGTGATAAATATCACTATCCCCCACTTTACACATGAAGCAACCAAGATCTAGAGAGATTAAGTAACTTCTTCAGGTTATGTGGAATGTTGGGCAGTATGAACCCAAAGATAGTATCCTCACATGTAATCCAGCCTTCCTGCGAGGTGAGACAAAGACACTTGGCAGACTTTAAAAACAATTATCAAGAGACCCTCTTATGCCCTCCAAGGCCACCTTGCCTCCTGAAGGAGCGGAGGACAGATTTTCATTTTCTCACTCTACTGGGCTTGAGACTAAATTAAATGAAAAGCCTGCTATTTCAGACGCAAAAGTTCTGAGTGCTTTTTGGGAATGAAACCATCTTCCCTCCTCCCTAGACCTTTCATACTATTATGGTGCAGTCCCAAGCTATCAATGATAGTGAAAAAACAGGGCTTTGCAGTGTGGGAAAGAGGCTATTCAAACTGCTCCTGATTTCTATAAAAGAGAGATCTTTTGATCTTTGAAACAGCTAAAAGGGCAGTTTGATCTTCCTCAAACTCATTTATTTTAGATTCTTGCAAATTTCTTTTCTGTAGGTTTACTTCCTTAGAAAACTCAATATTCAATTGAACAGTGACTTTTATATATTGAAATGCAATATTGAATAGCTGAAGCCTAATAAATGCCATCCCGGCTATATAGGATTTTTAAAAAAATCATAAAAGGGCCGACTGAGCCCGATCCAGGCAAAGATGACAAAGCGATTTCAATGCTTCTTTTGAAAATGAGTCATGGTCAGAAATACTCACTTTGACCAAAAGCATTTCTTTGAATGCCAGAGGTAAATTTGCTCACTTTCATTTTCTGCCTGGGTTTTAAGTCGACCCTGCAGAACTGAACGAAATTAACTCCAAGAGGCCCTGGCAGCTGTTCCAGATGTAAATGTGAACAGCAAAGTGAGGTGCGTTCCCGCATTTCGATGTTATTTTCAAAATATGCAGATGATATTCAGATATAGACTGATCAGCTTTGTATATTATTTCAGGGAGGAGGAAACTTGCTATTCTGCTGCCTTAACATTCCCCAGGACCACCCTTTCTTTAAGCCAGAAAAAGGATGTTTTATTATCACGAGTCTCCAAATAACTGGCAGAGGGAGAATCTGACATATGTTCCCAGTCGTGGGGGGCTCGGGGGAGGACAGGCACAACATACTCAATCGATTAGCCAAAAGGAACAGCCTTTGATGTCGGGGAACCTTTCCAAATTTCATTTAAGACTCAAACAATCTGTGGGAAATCAAAGTTCTCAATCAGAACCTCTGCCCCAGTGTTCCGGGTGCAGTCGTGGTTGGAGGGACTTTTGCTTTAACTATTTGTAGATGATTACTCAGTTTGAGAACCTGTTCATAGTGTGGTACTTTCAACCCGAGTCTGTGTAAGGAGATGGAAAACTTCATTCTCCACCTTCTTGTCACATGCACTTTTAATCCCATCCACAGATTTTAGGAAATGCAGATTAGCACTGTCAAAGAGCCAGTTGTTTTGAAGCAATCCTCTCTTCAGTGTGATCTCCGAAGAAGGTCTGAATGTATTACGTATTAGAGGAACACTCCACATTTACCCCCGTATCACCTGAACGGTGAATTGAAATTGGGAAAGAAACTGGAACCAGGAAGAACAGGATGCTGTTTGGAGCTGGAATGATTACCATTTAGAGAATGTGGGGGTGGGCGTGGGGCAGGGGGTGAGGAGGAGTCAGAGATGCCAGAAGAACTGAGTCGCACTCTCAGAAATAACAAAGTCAAGAGGACTAATCAAATGTGGTATCAGTTTATAGATCATGATATGGACTTTGAATAATTGGATTTTACATGGTGCTTTGGATACCCAATCTGAAATATCAAATCTTAGGTACTGCTTATGAGTCTATATCATTTTGGTATCTTAGAGGCAGATGTTTCTTCTCTAAGCAAGAATTGTAATGCTTCCAGAAAGCGATTTCTTCGCCCTGGTCTGCTCTGTCTGATTAGATGACATCTGGGAAAACATGCCCCACTCAATGTGGACATTATTTGTTCACCTGAACACTGTTACTTATGCATGTTGCTTAAAGTAGATCCTGACTAGTTGGAGTTTCTACAGACAAGAGTGGTCAAGACAAGTAGAAAAACAAATGCACAGATCCAGAACACCCTGAGTGATTCAGGAAAGATGACTGCCTCCATGTAAGTGGGCTTCTGAAGAAAAACATAGCGTAGCTTATGATCTATTTGACCACTACAGCCCCCTTTGTTTAAACTCTAGTCTTTGGACCAGGGAGACTGGGCTACATGGTTGCTTCATCAGCCACCTTCAGAAATTCAACAAGAGGGAGCAGGCAACACGGAAGAGTGTTCTCTCTAGGAAAACAATAACAGTGCTTAAAGAACACATGTATAACATAGTATTATAAAAGCATCCTTGGCAGGGGAGAGGGATCCCAGGATTTTAAGAGGAAAAAGGAGGAAAAGGTTATATAAGAATGTTTTATGAATATAATCAACAAAAAGACATACTTAAAAGATACCTGAGGGGCATCCCTGGTGGTGCAAGGGGTTAAGTACAGCACTGTGAAGCCATCCACAGCCTCTGCATCACGAGTTCAATCCCTGGCCAGCCAGAGAGGTGAGGCACATGGCGCAGCAGACCTCTTCTTTCTCACCCGCTCTGCCCTCAGCAGTATATTTCAGTCAGTCTGCTTGTTCTGTTCCTCACTCTGTCTCTTGTGAATCCTCTCATCCCCTGCACCTCTGGCCTGTACCCCAGTTCTTGTATACATAAATAAAATAAATCTTAAAAAAATACTATATTGCAAATTTGCTAAAAGAGTAGATATTAAGTGTTCTCACCACACACACACACAAAAAAAAAAACCTCTGTGAGATAACAGATGTGTTAATTAACTTGATTGTAAGGATCTTTTCACAGTGTATCCACATATCAAACCATCACATTGTACACCTTAAATATATATGATTTTATTTGTCAATTTATATTTATATCTCAATAAAGCTGGGAAGTAAAAAAAAAAAATCTCTCTTAGAGGTAGGTAAATTATCCACTGCTTAAAAAAGAGTGGTTGATAATTATTGTCCATGAAAGACCTCGAAATATAGATATCAAGTAATTTAAGAATAAAATCCTGAGCTTAGATAACTGAATATACTTGGAAATGCCCATACCTGGTTTTTAGGGCCATTGGCTCTCCAATAGGTATTTGGGGAAAGGGACTATTGTTTTTCTTAGAAGCAAATGGAGACTACCTTCCCTTGCCTTCAATGGCATTTTTATGTATTTAATTTATTTGTTTGTTTGTTTATATTTTACATAAATGTTCATTTTTAAACAATGTTTGCCCCGTGTAATCCCCATAGAATTTCCTCCATCAATTCACCAGTGCACCATCACCACAGTCCTCTGTGTTCCTCTCTCTCTCCCTCCAATCCCTCTTCCTCCCCCTCCCCTGCAGGATGTCTCTGGTTTATAACTGTGTTTGGGACCTCCCTGGTGGCTCAGGGGTTAAAGACACAGTGCTATCAAGCTATCAATAGCCATTGCAGCATGAGTTAGGATCCTCCGGCAAGGAGCTGGCACACATGGCGCAGCAGACCTCTCCTGCCTCTCCTGCCGCTCCCTTCAACAGTGTATTTCAGTCACTCTGCCTGTTCTGCTCCCCACTCTGTCTCTGGTGAATCCTCTCACACACACACCTCCACACCTCTGGCCTATACCCCAGTTCTTGTATGCACAAATAAAATAAATCTTAAAAAAAAAATCTTTAAAAAAAATTGTCGGTTTGTGGTTTGTTGTGTTGAGTTTCATATTGTTATTATTTAAGGGCATTTAAAAACAAAACTAAACAAAAATATAATACCTGGATTTCTGGACTCTCACAAATAGGTTCCTTACATTCCAAGGACTAGAGCACAAGCTAACATGTTCCAAGAGGAATATAAGCTATGCAACAGGTAATTTCATTCAAGGGTAGGTAATAAAACTCAAAGACAAAACAGCACCACACACATCTCAGAGCAGGCATGTACTCGGCATGCTGGCAACATCGGTTCGGATAACACCACTGTGACAAGATTGCCTTTGTCACTCAGTTAGCGCCTCTTGTCTCCTTTTATTCACTTTGCTGTTTTCCAGTTGTAATTCTATCAGAAGATTGAATCAAGCTGTAGACTTCTTGTAGAATCACACCCCTAGACACTCACCCAGGAGCAGTTCGGGCAGTTCTCAGTGCAAGGAAGAAAAATGTTGGAATTGAAAGGAAAGGAGAATAAAGTGAAATATATAAATGGCAGAGAAGCTGCTCATCTAATTGGGGGCTGGGGAGGAGAATTGTGAAGCAGGATGCTGAGTACCAGGACATAAATGGCAGAAACTGACTTCAAGTAATATGACCCACTCACTAATCACCCTTGTCTCATTCCACTGCAATCCTCGGTAAGAGAGACCATCTGCCGAGCACACTGGCAAGGCTGTGTCACCAAGCAGAATGGGTTCATTGGCACAGCTGTTTGTGGTGCTCAGTAATTCTGGGATAAAGTTAAAGAAAACCCTCCACTGCACAAGTCAACACTAATCTCAATGGTTACAACCCTTAAATATCCACATCTCTTCTAGGTAAGCAATAGAGAAGGCATCAATAAAATTTGAAAGCAAAACTATTTTGTTAAGCACCATTCGTAAATAAAGCCACAAGATACAGACTCAGGGAAATGTTCACTGATAATGAAACAAAAGCTAGATATTTGCCTCCTCCCACCCTTCTCTCCAAATGTCCTCCCAGTAAAATGCTATCAAAACAAGCATGCAAAAATACATTCCTATTTCAATTTCTATTTCAATGCAAAATATAGCTCTCAAAATGTCAGTTTCATCTAGTTTGGCCTTTCTAAGAGCATGCATACTTAAACTTCAATGAACTGTAGTGTTTGGAGGAGGCTGTTTAATTGATTTCCAGGTTAACTGGGGGCTATGAGGAAAACGGTTTTCTCTTTTGGTTCTGCTAGGAATCAACATAAGATATTCAAGGAATGAAAGTGCTTTTGTCCTACAGATCCAGAAATGTAGGGCCATAGACAATTTTTGGGGGAAATGCATATTAATACATGAAAAATCCTGACAAAAGAAAATAAATATTTCATTGTCACTTGTGTCACTTGTGTCACCCAAGGTCTTAGGTAGAAGTCTATGTAGGATCAACTGGAACCCATGACCTAGCTGTGGATTTCTGGATTCTAGCTCTGTCCATGAACCTAAACCAAAACCTTATCATTAAGATATTACAGGACATATATGATAAATAAGTTTGTTATTACCACAAGGAAAAGAGCCCCTAACTTTGATTAATTCAGTCTCACAAAGAGAAAGCAGATTTTGCTTTTTAAAAATAAATATGGTTACAATAAAATTGAATTTATCTTATTGGATGATTTTATAGTATGTGTCAATTGAAACTTTGTTATATGCAAATAACAATATGCATTCATTTTTCCATGTCTGTAACAGATTCACGAAGAATAACACCACTATTATCATCATGATCACCATTATCATAAACAAGTATTTTCTAGCAGTTCACACTACATTTTGCTATAGGTAAATATAAAAAAGAAGACCAGTTCAAAGGTAATAGGGTAGTTACCTGGTTTAGATTTAGAGATCCAAACCATCCAGATGATCCCCTGAAGAATCCTTCAAGATTCTAAGACAGGCAAAATTAATGTAATTGCAAAGTAGAATACATTTTATTTACATTGTGATAATCAAATCAATTATTATGTGATGTATGACTATCTCATGTACAATTGAGGCACTAAAAGAAAGAGTACAGAACATATATTTTGTTTAAAACTTGTCATTTTATACTGGATGGTCTCACTCATAGCAGGAATTTAGAAAACTTAAATAAGAGACCAGGAAAAAGACTAATCAACACAAAGCAAAAATCAAAATCAACAAGCAAAGGAAGGACTAGAGTCAAAATAAGGGGGGGAGTGTGCAATTGTATGGGGAATATAACCACAATGTGAATGCATACATTGTGCAAAGATGAAAAATGATGTAAGAATTAAAAAATAAAAATTACATTATTTCTAATTTAGTCAAAATAATAGCCTAATCATACTATTTTATAATTTTATAGATTGTATCTTGAATTTGATGGCAATGAAAGATCATCATTTATGTCTCTGTAGCTGTGATTTCATTTAGGAATATAATTCCCAAATAATACCCCATTTGAATAAAAATTACTATACATTCTATAGTGAAAGTGATCATTTTCCAGAAATATATTTTGACAGGAAGCTAGGACTGAATTTCTGCCTACCTACTTTAATTACTAATATGCTGTTCATGAATAAAGATAGAAAGTAATTGATGGAAGTATTGATTATGGTAAACCATCACTTTAAGGAATTGTATTGGCATTCCACGGGGGGTGGGGGGGAAGCTAGGAAGGAGAGATATTGCTAGTCTTCGGTCTATGAGACAAAAAGGCTTATGTGTGAAGTCACACAGCACTTAGAGACTGTGTCTACTAACCTTGAAGTCCAAATAATCCACAACTCTGATTTCTAGTCCTTTCTAAGTGAGCAAAAGTAGTTTCTAAAGAAAGCACAAAGGCTTTGTCTGCCCAGATCTAGGAACATAGCACAGTCAATTTTAGTTCTGAGGCTCTGACTATATAGGCTCACGAGCTCTGTGTTACTCTGAGATCACAGGGCAACTTGCCAGGCCATAGTTTACTTGAGGAGACCAACAGGTAGGGTGCAGACAAATCTGTGTAAAATTATCACCATTCCTTGAAGAAGAATCCCTATCATGTGTTCAACTCAACTATGAATTGGATCAGATCCAGCAAGCTTATCACATTACTATGGACTTGGGAAATGTAAGTCAAACATGCTTGTTAAACCACCTAAGACAAATTACATGGATGCAAAACACACATGAAGAAATGAAAGCATAATAAAGCCACAAAGGGACAAAAAACACTAATGTCAGTAATAAAAATGTAACAGGATTTTATTTTCCATTGAATTAGTCAGAACTCCATCAATTGCTGTTGACTGAAAATAATGAAACTCAAACCAGTTGCAACCAAAATGGGGGAATCTATCAGTTCATAAACTTGGAAAGTCAAGCGATCAGGATCTACTGAACAGCTAGCTGTTCAATAACACCTTCATAATACCTTCCTTTACCACCATCTCTGAACCCTATTTCTTCTGGGATGACTTCATTGTTCTCTTCAAAATTTCCCAAACCATCCATAGTTCCATGTTTCCTTCCATTACCTGCAACCTTCAAAGAAAGAATCTCTCTCTTATAAAAGAGTTTCAGGGGAAGTCTGAGAGTCGCCATCTTGAATTTAGTGCCCAGATACAGCTTGTCTCTGTTTCCAGGAGGTGTAATATGCTAACTAGGCATATGATAGTCTCAGTCCCACCTGAAAAACATAAACCAAAAGTGGAAAAGAGGACAGTTTCCCAATATAAAAGTAAGAAGGGAAAGGCATAGTAAGGGGGCGGGGGGAGAATTTTTGGTGGGAAAATGGATAGCATCATTAGCTACTAATACTCAAATGGTGTTCTAAAAATTAAACTTGGAAATGCCAAAGTTCTCTGGATCCTTTTGGAACACTCTCTGGCATTTGTGCTTGAGTTCAAGGGTCCAAGTCTGTATCAACCAGAAGATGCAATATTTATTGCTCATTTACTTAACAATGATGCATTAAATACCATCCCAGAGACAGGTACTGGGGTACAGTGGCAAGTTTCAGCCTCTGTAGTGCCGGTTCGATTCCCAGCAAGCCAGGGAGATTCCCACATGGCACATCAGACCTCTCCTGTCACGCCCGCTGCTCCCCTCAGCAGTGTACTTCAGTCCTTCTGCCTGTTCTGCTCCCTGCTCTGTCTCTGGTGAATTCTCTCACCCTCCCGTGCCTCTGGCCTGTACCCCAGTGACAGTGTGGTAAGTGAGAAGATGAGGAATGATAATGACAACTAATGTCTATCAAGTGTTCATAAGGTGACAGACACTATAATAAATTTATTTGTTTGTCTTGAAAGGCATCATGGGAGCATGAAGGGAGAAATCCTGGACTAGGATTTGGGCTAGGGAATAGTTCTAAAGGAAGTGAAATTGAAGCTGACATTTGAAATGTGGTTAGTTTAGTTAGTCAAAGGGAGAAGTTGAGTGATTCAAGCAAAGGAAACAAGAACAAGCAATGTCCCCAGATGAAGGAAAAGTACAGTATTTTAAGGATACAGGAAGACAGTTAAGATAACTTGCTTGTTAATATAAATATCTTTGAGGGCAAAACTATGTCTTATTATACTTTGTGATCTTGAACAGGTCACCTGAGGTCTCTGGGTCTCCCTCAAATTTGTCATAAGGATTAAATGTAATAATACATGTGAAGTGCTTTGCACATTATAAACCCTCTACAATTGTAGATACAAGTAGAAAAACAAAATGCACAGATCCAGAACACCCTGAGTGATTTAGGAGAGTTGACTGGCTCTATGTAAATGGGTTTCTCAAGAAAAACATGCTGTAGCTTATGATCTATTTGACCACTACAGCCCCCTTTATTTAAACTCTAGTCTTTGGACCATGGAGACTGGGCTACATGGTTGCTGCATCAGCCACCTTCAGAAATTCAACAAGAGAGAGCAGGCAACACGGAAGAGTGTGCTCTCTAGGAAAACAATGGCAGTGCTTAAAGAAAAAGTGCACAACATAGTATTATAAAAGCATCATTGGCAGGGGAGAGGGATCCCAGGATTTTAAGAGGAAAAAGTTCACTTAAGAATGTTTTATTTAAATCTGAAGAAGAAGAAATCAAAAAAACCACCCCTTTTATTATTGAAACAAAAAAAATCAAATATTTGGGAATAAATCTAACAAAAGAGGTAAAGGACCTATACAAAGAAAACTATAAAACACTGTTAAAAGAAATAGAAGAAGACACAAAGAAATGGAAAGACATCCCCTGCTCATGGATTGGAAGAATAAACATTATTAAAATGGCCATCCTACCAAAAGCAATATACAGATTCAATGCTATTCCAATCAAAATCTCAATGGCATTCTTCAAAGAAATAGAACAATTATTGATGAAATTCATATGGAATCACCAAAAACCCCGAATAGCCAAAGCTCTCCTGAAAAAAAAAGAAGGAAATGGAGGCATCACACTCCCAGACTTCAAACTATACTACAAAGCCATAATCATCAAAACTGCATGGTATTGGAACAAGAACAGACATACAGACCAATGGAATCGAATAGAAAATCCAGAAATAAACCCACAGATTTATGGTCAACTAATCTTTGACAAAGGAGCAAAGACTATGCATTGGAGCAAAGAAAGTTTGTTCAATAAATGGTGCTGGGAAAACTGGGTCGCTACATGCAAAAGAATGAAGCTTGACCACTACCTCACACCATACACAAAAATCAACTCAAAATGGATTAAAGAACTAGACATAAGACCTGAAACCATAAAATACATAGAAGGAAATATAGGCGAAACACTACGGGATTTGCACATCAAAGACATCTTTACAGACACATCACCCAAAGCAGTGATAGTGAAGACAAAGATAAACAGCTGGGACTACATCAAATTAAAGAGCTTCTGCACAGCAAAAGAGACAATAACAAAAACAAAGAGAAACCCCACCAACTGGGAGAACATTTTTGCACCCAACACTAACAATAAAGGACTGATCACAAAAATCTGCAAAGAGCTGATGAGACTCAGCAACAACAAAGAAAATAATCCAGTCAAAAAATGGGCAGAAGAGCTAAAAAGAAACTTCTCTGAAGAGGAAATGCAAATGGCCAACAGGCATATGAAAAAATGTTCAACATCACTTGTAATCAGGGAAATGCAAATCAAAACTACCATGAGATACCATCTCACACCAGTGAGAATGGCACATATTAAAAAAACTAGCAACAACAAATGTTGGCGAGGGTGTGGAGAAAAAGGAACTCTTCTGCACTGTTGGTGGGAGTGCAAACTGGTCCAACCACTATGGAGAGCTGTGTGGAGATTTCTGGACCTACTAAACATAGAGCTTCCATATGATCCAGCAATTCCACTCCTAGGTATTTACCCAAAGGACACAGAAACATCAATTCCAAAGAGCACCTGCACCCTATGTTTATAGCAACACTGTTTACAATAGCTAAGCTTTGGAAACAACCCAAATGCCCAAAAATAGATGACTGGATCAAGAAGATGTGGTACATATATACCATGGAATATTACTCAGCATTCAAAAAAGATAAACACATGCAATTTGCAGCAACATGGATGGCGCTGGAAGGGATCATGCTCAGCGAAATAAGCCAAAAAGAAAAAGAAAAATACCGGATGGTCTCACTCATAGCAGGAATCTAGAAAACTTAAATAAGGGACCAGGAAAATGAATATAAGAAAGTGAAAATCAAAATCAACAAAAAACTATGAACCAGAGACACTTTTTGGGGGGGGGGGCGGGAGGGGAAGGATTGGGGTCAGAATGGGGCGTTTGCAATTGTATGGGGGAATATAAAAATAAAATTTAATATTAAAAAAAAAAAAGAATGTTTTATTTATATAATCAACAAAAAGACATACTTAAAAGATACCTGAGGGGCCTCCCTGGTGGCGCAAGGGGTTAAGCACAGCACTGTGAAGCTATCTGTAGCCTCTGCAGCACAGGTTCGATCCCTGGCCAGGGAGGTGACCCACATGGCGCAGCAGACCTCTCCTGTCTCACCTGCTGCTCCCCTCAGCAGTGTATTTCTGTCAGTCTGCCTGTTCTGTTCCCCGCTTTGTCTCTGGTGAATCCTCTCACCCCCAGAGCCTCTGGTCTGTACCCCAGTTCTTGTATTCATAGATAAATAAATCTTTTAAAAAATATATATCTGAGATGAGAAAACAGTACTGAGCATGAAGGTGTGTGTGGACGGTTACAAGTTATAAATCTAAGAGACGTAGTAGTGGAAATAGTTTGAGGGACTCATACTCTTAAAATATCAACATAAGGTATGTTTAAATTGTAAACCCGGCCAGAGAGTCATGAATAATCAGTTTGTCTTGGAGAATTGGGGAATTATAAACAAAAGAATACAAAGCATTGTCCAAGGTAAATATTGACATGACTGAAGAGGAACTAGAAAAACTTTTAATGAAGCCAAAAATATTGCATCTGGGGAAGATGTTTCACATTCTTATAATAAACATTCTGATATGAGAAGTTTAAGGAAGATGGGTAAAACAGTGTCCATACGTTGAAAAGTTGAATTGAAACAAAGAGTTTCACAAGTGTAAAGTGGTAATATTATAACAACATAAATATTAATTTTAACAGTGTTATTTCTTAAAATAAAGATAATACCCCCCTCACTTCCCTTCCCCCACCCCCACAGTTATGAGCAGATCTGGCCATCCTGAAGCAGCCACCCAGCTTAGCTGTGACAAATGTATAGTGGCTTCCTCCTCAAATCCCAGCTGCCCAGCATGAAGTAGTCTGGAAAGTCCCATGGCGCCAGCTGGGCCTGTACTAGACCAAACCCCTCTCAGCCCTGCTGTGACGCATCTCCTTGTCTGCAGAGTCACACTCCCCAGCAAGCACCAAGAAAGAACTTCACTAACTCCTTCGGCTTCATACGTTGCTTCCTCCCAGAGAATGTTCAGGTGGTGTAACCTGAAACGTAGAATCAACAGAAGCCTATTATTGCTGCTTAGTTGGAACAAGTGAAGGATCTTGTCAGCAGAACAGTGCCATGGTAACCGGTTCTTCAAAGCGTTTTTTAAAAATACAAGTCGAATTTCATCTGGAAACATCCCAATTACCCAATTAGACTAAGCTGTGAAGTCTTTTTAGAATAATCTCATATCATAGTGAGTGAATAGCTCAAACCAAAACCCTGGCTTTCTGATCCTCAGAAAATGCAAGTTTGTTGGTACTGTGTTCTGGTAGAAAGACAGCTCTTTATTAGCAGGAGGAATGAAATGAGGCTGCATTTCCACAGGATTTTCAGTGCTGCAATAATAACATATGACTAGATCCCATTGGGAACCACGCGATTCTGGTTTTATTTTTCCCACTTAACAGATGGGAAAACTAAGGAGCTAAATGTAGACTCATCCCTAGGGTACAAAAGAAGAGGCCAGGAGGGGCAAATCCAAATTTCTCTTGCTGTGAGTTTGTGTGTGTGTGTGTGTGTGTGTGTGTGTGTGTGAGTGTGTGTGAGTGTGTGTGTGGGTGTATGTACAAATAACTCCAAGAAGTTGGCAAAATCAGGTTCCAAACCCTACAGATTCTACCTCTGAAATGTTCCATTTCTTACTTCCCCTCTGCCCCTGCACGTGCTCAGACTTTCAACATTTAACTCCTGGGCTGTCCTCACCTCCTCCTGTTAGTGCCAGGCATGTCTATAAAAGCTCAGGTCAGATCACAGGCCCCCCAGTGCTAAAAGGATCAAAGCTTCCCTGGAACCTGTTAAAAAAAAGAGTTCACTGTCCTTAGGATGACAGTCCAGGTCTCCTCAATGTCACACACTAACAAACTTAATAGAATTGTCCACTATATCCTAACCCATCACCCAGCTACAGAATGAACTTTCAACATTATTAATTTTCTGAGATGGTTTCTGTCAACCTAAAAGTAACTTCTCTACATTTGCCTCCCATTGCTCATCCCTCAAGGCCCAGGCCAAGGGTGCCCAGTTCATGAGTATTTCCGCAAACCCTTTTGGATGCATTGCTAAAACTAGAGAGCCACTTGTCACGTGCCAGACCCTGTGCAAAATCATTTCCCATTCTCTGCTCCATTTCGTCCTGGTGGTTATCCTCTGGGTCAGATACCCCTACTGATAAGGAACAGAGCCCTGAGAGCAGGGTCCTGTGACCCCATATCTGAGAGTGGGTGGCACCCTCACTCAAGAGCTCCCACAATTCCCTGGCTGTGTCCTCCCGCTTTGAGGTTCTGTTTGCTCTGTGCTCCACTGTGCTTTGAACCCTAAAGGGAGCACATTTATTTCACTTGATTTTCTTTGAGAATGAAGCAGTCTGCACAAGTGGTAAGCTCTGTCTGTGCCCCTGCTTCCTCATCTGCAAAAGCAGGATAATAGTTGATTAACATGCTTTTGTTTCCTAAGAACTACATGAACTAGTGCATTAAAACACTTAAAACTGTGCCTATACATAGCAAGTATTTGATGAATGTTAGATTCTGGTTGATTGTTTCTCCAAGAATGTGAGCTCCTTTGTCCTGCTTATCTTGGTATTCCCCAAACCTGAGTGCCGAAGGCATCTCAGGAATTTCTGTAATTGCTGAGTACTAAGTAGCTCACTACTCAAATATTAATTGAATGTGTCATGATGAAAAAATACAATGTATTGATCGCTCCTCTTCCTATCAGTTTACATAAAACCCAAGGCCTCTGTGAGACCCTACCAGATAGGAGTTACAAGTAGATCTTGGCATCTGACCACTTTTCCTCTTTCCTCGTTTTTCCCTCTCCCTCTATCCTCTTCCACCAAAACTGTGACTGTCTGCTTTTGCACAAGCACACTTAACACCCTCACTCTCCCTTACTCTGCTCCATTTTTCTTAGAATGTGACCATTTCTTCCATATCTATTTGTACCTTTATTGTCTGTCCACACTTCAACCCATTAGAATGGGAGGGAGCTCCATGAAGCAGGGATTGTGTTTGGATCCTCTGTATTTCCTTTACTGCTGTATTTCCTTTACTGTATTTCCTTTACTGCTGTATTTCCTTTACTCAGAACAGTGAAGGGTACATAGCAGACATTCAAATAATGATTGAATGCACACATGAATGAACAAATGTGTCTCTAAACTCCACAACAATGCTGAAAGATAGATTTTTCATGCCCACATTACAGATGAAAAACTAAGACCCAGTGACAGTAAGTAATTTTCCCACAGATACATATTTAATAATGAGCAGAGTTTGGATTTTACCCTTGTGTCTGTGATTCTGAAATGTTTTCCACAATATCAGTGTCTCTGAATCTTAAGATATTTCAGGTACCACATTCAAGAGATTTGCCACCTTCCACATAACATCTGAGCTAATATTTATCTAACATTCTTATTTAAGTCACTTACATATTATGCAAACAATTTTATTTTAAAAGAAAGGCAATCGTTTTCATGGAATAAATCACACTGAAATAGACATGAATAGATTAAAATTCAATATATTCATCAGTGTATTCTGAAGGGCTATGCCTCCTGCATTTGAAAATACTGATACGGACTCATTTGGGGCTCATCCTGAATCCAGCCACCCAAGGGATCAGAATTTTCTGGACCCCACGGTACATTCTCAGTTGTCCTAGTTCATCCAGCTTCTCACTCATACTTCCCTCTGTTCTTACTGGGGATATTCCTTATTGAGAGAAGGCCAGGCACCTTTAATACACACACACACACACACACACACACACACACACACACACCATGAACAGAGATCACATGAGCCTATGAGCAAGAGTTCCCCAACTGAAAGCAAAAGCAAGATACAAGAGGTGGGGAGGGAGAAATTAATCGAAAATTTGAGGCTGTCAAGCCATAGGGAAGAAAATCTCTCCCTCAGTTAAAGATCAGGGACATAATCAGGAAAAGTGGTTTCTATAAAAGCTTGATTAGTTGATCAAAATCGCCAGTCATCCTGAAAATAATTGCCTGGAAGAAGGCACTGAGTGACCCAGTTGCTTGGAAAGGAGCAGCCTGCACAAAGGCAGAAGGCCTCCTTCCAACCATTCGCCCTTCCTTGGGGCCTGAGATGATGAACTGAATCTGCTTAAGGAAGTATATTGCCTCATTATTCTCTGTTCCAACATACACCCATATTTCTCGAGGATGTTAACTCTCAACAACATAGAGGAAGTGTTTGTGCTCTTTGTTGTTGCAGCTTTTTCATTTTCATGTCAGTGTTTTATAAATATTCGGTCTGTACTTTGGCAAAAAGCAATGACAAAGAGCCCATGGACCCAGATGTGGGCAAAATTTTGCAAACAGGGCCTCCCTGATGGTGCAGGGGTTAAAAACAGCGCTATTAAGCAGTTGGCAGCCACTCCCCACCCGGTCAGGGAGAAACCCACATAGTGCAGCAGACCTCTCCTGTCTCATCCACTGCTCTCCTCAGCAGTGTATTTCAGTAGATCAACCTGTTCTGCTCCCTGCTCTCTCCAGTGAATGCTCTTACCCCCCACACCTCTGGCCTGTACCCCAGTTCTAGTATGCATAAATAAATATTTTAAAAATTATGAAAACAGGACCGTGTCAGGGTCTCCTTTGCATTCCCAACATCCCAATCAGGTCTACTCTGTTCTCACCCACTTGTGGGCCATCTACTCCCTGGTACCACAGTGGTATCAAAAAACACAAATACAACCATCTCTCAGACTCCACATTGACTCTCTATTGCTGACATAAGAATCTGTCTTCCTTAATGGGAAAGACTTTACACGCCCATTTTAGGTTGTAGTACCTGCCTACCTCTTCTAAGCTCATCTTTCAAATCTTCCTCTAGCAATTAAAAGCTCTTCTTGTTCTCATACCTCTCTATTGCCTATATTGTTCTCAGTGCTTAGAAGGCCCTCTAACCTCCTTCTCTCACCTCCCTTGTCTGCCTTGGGAATTCCTTTTCACCTTTGAAGACACTGCTCTATGAAGACGTCCCTCACCAAACTCCCTGCCCAAGTCCATTGGCTCATGGGAGACCAGTGCCCAGACCTTAGCAGGGTTGTCTTCATCAGGCTCCAGTTTCTCATTGTCCGAGAATGGCTTGTACTCCATCCAACTGCTTAAGAAAGCCTTCCCTGATTGTTTTTTTCCTCAGCCCACACAGATCTCTAACTTTCCTGAGTTTCTGTGTTATTTAAATCTATGCCATACATCTGAACTCTTTTTTTCACCCAAGATTTGAAGAAATGCCAAAATATTCTGACCAAGCCAGCCTCTTCCAGGAATCTGTCCTGAGGAAGTAATCAAAAAGCTGATCAAAGACTTACATCCATAGACATTCATTGCATCATTTTTTCATAATTACAGAAAAATGGTAACAACCTAAGTATGCAACGGTGGGAGGTGGTTATATAAAATATGTCCAGACGGCCATTAAAAATATTTTGAAGAATGTATAAGGATATGGAAAATGCTCATGAATAATGTTAACTTAAGAACAAAATCTAAAATTGTATGTAAACTCTGATCCCAAGTTTATAAATGAATATATACATCTCTTTATGTAAAATGAGAGAACAGCATGGTGAGTATTGTGAAATTCATAACAAAACGGCCTCGGTAGGCTTCATCCCATGTTACTTAAACATTCTTTGCTTCACTTTCCTTATCTATAATATTGAAGTAATAATAGTACCTCCCATTAAGGGTTACACTAATGATGACGTTAGCCATTACTTGCAAAGTACATGAAATTATGCCTGGCACATAATAAGTGAAATATAAGGGTCAGTCATCTTTGTTACTATACAGTGAAAAAATACTGCAAGGAAGCGAAACACTATCCTTTCTGGGTGATGGAACAATAAGTGATTTTTATTCTTGTCTTTACATTTCTTTATTCCTTTTTTATTTTCCAAATTGCCTATAATGAGCACATAGCACTTTTCTAACCTGAAAAATCTATGACATTAAAAAAAAAAAAACTCCACTTAAAATTGGTTATTTCTGACACCTAGGATCCAGGCATGGGTTATTTTTTTCTCACTGGTGGGAGGGGGGAGCGGTGGGAATAAGGGGGAGATTCATACCAGCCAGTTCACATTGTCTAAGACCTCTGCTGGGAAGAAACAATGACTATAAAATCCAGCTATCAGTACTGTGTCATCTTGAGCAAGTTGCAAACCTGTCTTAAGTCTCAGTTTCCTCATCCACAAAATACGGAAGAAAAGATTTCTACTTCATAAGGTATCTAAAGAAATGAATTAAATCAGGACCTCCCCAGTGGCGCAGCAGTTGAGCGCTGGGTTGGAAGCTGCCCGCAGCCTCTGCAGCGCTGGTTCGATCCCCGGCTGCTCCCCAGCCATCAGAAGAGGGTCCCACATGGTGCGCAGACCTCTCCTGCCGCCTGCTGCTCCCCTCAGCAGTGTACTTCAGTCCTTCTGCCTGCTCTGCTCCCCGCTTTGGCTCTGGTGAATTCTCTCACCCTCCCGCGCTTCTGACTGTACCCAGTGCTTGTATAAATAAACAATTAAATCTTTAAAAAAAATTAATTAAATCAAATAGGGCCTGACGCATAGTAGGGACTCCAGAACTATTAGTCATCACAGTTGTGATCAAAAATCAGGATAGAGTTGCCTAGATAGTACAAGTATTGTTATAATGCCAGGAACAACTTCGGGATCATACTTACATGGCTTTGAATCAGGGCAATGACTCACATTTGCAAAGTGACATTCAAGATCAAGGAGGCCCTTCCATCCTGTGCCTCTCCCCAATTAAACTCTACCATAACTCCCAATTTCTCGGTTTTGGAGCTCTTGCCACTGTTCATTTTTCATGAACTTATTTGTTTAGTTATATTTTATCTTTCCTCCCAATTAGATTGTAAACCCTGTGAGGGCAGGGTCCTATATTATTGAGATAGAGAGTTAGTGAATGATTGAATTAATAGTGTAAAATAAATTAAATTAGGCCAGGCACAAGCACATCACCTTCAGTGTACCATCCTGGGTGCTTAAAACAAACAAATGCTCAGTAAATAGCTTAATGTGAAAGAATGAATGGTCAAATGAATGAATGAACTTGGGCTAGTTACTTTAGTTGCCTTGTCTACTAATAAAATTAAATGATAAAAGACCAATGTGGTATCTGTTCCATAGTAGGTGCTCTTTCAATACTAATTTCTTCTTTGTGGGTATTCATCAGATTAGCTTTTATGAGACCCACACATTTTCTAAAATTACTTTGTCTGGACAAATGTTCGTGACGCATCTCCAACTATTATCCCTTGTGCCTGAGCAATTTCTTGATAAAGGGAATTTTTTCCCCATAGAACAGAGCTTTGAAAACAGAAAAGAAAAGAAGCTTTGAAAGTAGAATTTTTATAGTTCACACCCCATGCATGCCAGACGCAAAAATCACTTTGAGGCGCTAATTGGTGACGTAAAAAAAAAAAAAAGAAAAATAAAAATGTAAAAATGCAACAGTGGATTTTGGCAGCAAGAAGTGGTTCTTTTCGATCTAAAAATGGTTGTCATCTCAATTTTTACTGCCTTAATTCATTTCTTAAGCAAAGGGCAAAAAAAAAAATTGATGATTAAGACGTGTAATGGAAAATTTTCAGAGCAGAGTGAGGAGGTGACTAGAGACCATATGTTGCTCAAAAACGGAGCCTTCAGCAAACGGTGGAGAAAAACGAATGTGCTGATTTGCATGCTACTGGTGATTATGTCCCGATGAAAGAATACATCCCATTAGTACTAATGGGCATTATATACACATATGATTAAAACAACATATAATCTTTCCTGAGACCAACAGCAAAGGAGAAACTGATGACACATTGCCAGGGGACAAAGGAAGAACAAAACAAGCTGTTGGATGGACTATTTCACACATATTCACTTCAGAAGAGACCAAATTCCAAATATTAGTTAAGCAATAACTCTCCAAGTGTCCTGGGTAAAATCCTCCCCCTCTGTCAGAAATGCAAAATGCACTGTGGCAGTAGCAAAGTTCAAACCTACAAAATAAGACATAATGGACCTTGCTATTTACATTGATGCTTGCAGTTCAACCCAAACAGTAAACCTTAGTTAAATCACGCAGTAAATACAAGCTTAGGGTACTAAAAAACAATGTTGGCACAAACTACCAGGGAAAGTTCAATACATTTCACCCAAGAACAGTTTAGGCAAAGTTTTCAGTGTCAATAATAAAAATGTAGTCACCATTTCTACCAGCCAGTGGTATAAACTCAAACAGCCCTGGCCCATAAACTCCACCTGAGCCAGTGTGCCAGGACCTTGGCCATAAGAAGTCTGGAAGTCCAGCCCAAAGTGGATCGGGTCAAAGGTTATGGGGGAGGCGCTGTCCTTAGTTATTTCTCAGGCAAGAGTTAGGGTGGACTAGAGAACAAATTGATGATGATGAAAATGAAGTTGGAGTCAAAATCCAAAGAATGCATCCCAGGATTATTTTTAAAGATGTATTTATTTATGCATACAAGAACTGGGGTGCAGGCCAGAGGTGGGGGGGTGAAAGGATTCGCCAGAGACAGAGTGGGGAACAGAACAAGCAGACTAACTGAAATACACTGCTGAGGGGAACAGTGGGTGAGCCAGGAGAAGTCTGCTGCGCCATGTGGGCAGCTCCCTGGCCGGGGAACGATCCCATGCTGCAGTGGCTGCGGATGCCTTCATAGGTTGCATCTTAACCCCTTGCACCACTAGGGAGGCCCTGCATCCTAGGATTTCTAATGATGTTTTCATGCATCTAGATTGGGGAAATATATAAATAGTATGAAATAGCACCACGTATGTGGGATTATGGGTCTCCTCTGGCTTGGAAAAGGACGTTTCCTGCCTTGACACTGCCCCTAGTGACAGAAAACTTGGTGATGTGGTTGTAAGCAATTAGAACACTGTTGCAGGGCAAGACCTGCTTGAGGACAGAGACTACATAGGAGTTTTCTTGGCCTTCTATTTATTTTTCCCCTAAGAATATGATATTCTATTAGATATCTCCAAAGCTCTCTACAAATCAGGCCCCTCAGTTGCTTCTCTGATATTAACATCATAATAATGACACCAGTGTTGCTTCATGTGGTCCAGTGGTCACCACATGGTCTCTGCTTTTGGGGGAGACTACCATCTCCGTTACTACTAATACACCCAGGTCTGTAAAATCACCCCTTGCTGTCAGTTGACAGTATATCTCAGCAATAGCTCACTGGTACATCCCCCTTCACATTGGTAACAGGTGCACACCTGGCCTGTCCAGCAGAGTCAGCCAGTGGGTTTCCTTGAAGTATTTCCTTTTTTTTTTTTTAAAGATTTATTTATTTATTTATACAAGCACTGGGTACAGGCAGAGGCATGGGAGGGTGAGAGAATTCACCAGAGCCAGAACGGAGAGTAGAACAGGCAGAGTGACGAAGTACACTGCTGAGGGGAGCAGCAGCTGCGGCAGGAGAGGTCTGCGCGCCATGTGGGACCCTCGCCCAGTGGCTAGGGATTGAACTGGCACTGCGCCATGGGGGAGGCCCTCCTTGGAGTATTTCTATGCAGCAGACCCACTTCTGTGATCCTTGTAATAGTTCCTCCAACATTTGCCTGAGCAACACTGACATTTCTACTTCATTTGGTATGAGCCATTGCACTCAAAGTTTCCAAGAGTCATCCTAGCTCTGTATCCTGGAGTCCTTGCCAATTTGTTAAATACCATGTCCAGGGGCAGGGTTTTCATTTCAGTAAATTCTCCCTCAGTTATATATTTCAACACAGATTCAGCACCCTCAAAATCCAGAATCTGGCTTGGGTTCTATTTCCTGTAACATAGACTCTGAGATAAAGATTTGGATATAGGATGCCTCCTGGGGTGTGCTCTTGCAACAATAGGTCTAAGACAATGAGGGGTACAGGCGTATGCAGCAAGAAGAGGTTCGATGCACTTGAAACAGGCCTCAGTGATCCCGTGTGAAGAATTGAAACTAGAATGACCCATCAGAGTTGCTTTTGAACCCACACTTGGACAGTTCTGCATGCTCACTGCCCTCAGAGAGGGGACACACAGGGCAAGGCAGCTCTCTTCTACCAAAGGCAATTCCTGAGGAGCCGCCTACACTCTCAGTAGCTGGGACATGGAACCCGGGATCAACATCCTCTGAAAAAGCCCATTAGACATAGATCCCTATAATAAAATGAAAACCTTCAGCAAGTTAGGTTAGCCTCTTCATCCTTGGGGAAAAGCAGATGCTGAGTCTTTCCAAGAATAAAGGCCCGAAATCTTAAGTTGTGAGAGTAAAACATTTGAAAAAACGTAACTATCTATGTGTCTCTACAAAATAATGAAATTTCCTTTAAAAGTTTAATTGCTTAAAGAACAGAGTTTCTGTTGCCTCTATAGTATGTAGCTTTCACAGACAATGAAAGCAGGCATGTGCTATTTCAGACCCTGTTGAACCAAGAGCAAAAGTAACGATTATGATGTGGCTCCAGCAGGGTATTTGTATGTTGTGACATGCCTGTCATTCTCAGTATCTTGTTTTCCTAAAAACTTTGCAGATATCTTTATAAAACAGAGGACTTTATAAAAGTAGCTTCCAGAATGCAAGATGCAATTACTTTAGGCATCAGAGAAAGGAGACCTGATTTTATTCCCAGCTGCCCAGCTAGATGTGTGACCTGGGGCAGATGCCTCCTTCTCCCGAAGCCTCAACTTTTTCTTTAAAATGAAGTCAGACATTACCAGTAGATGCATTGCACACACTTGTTCAGTTTGGGCTCTCATGGAGGACATTGTTAATCCATGAAGGTACTCTTTCTACTGATCTGAGATAAAAAACTTAGATTCTACTCAATAAAATGGCCCAGGAAAACATTACTAATTAATCATGGTGATACTCAACATGAAACCTGCAGACCACCTCTGGATCAAAAGCTCTTGTCTTGCATGCACAGGCTAAGATCACAATCTCAGAGTCATAAATGGAAAATCACAAACCATGGAGCCCCAGTCTCTTAAGACACATGACCTAAGTGGACATGGAAACGTCAGGACCAATGGAACATCCAGCTGCTGGAAGTAGATGTTTGAGACTGATAAGAAATCAACTGATCTATTATGAACAAGAGGAGCAGCTCTCCTGCCTAGCCCATTCGAACACCTTGCCTCCCAAAATTCTTCCTTTTTAACATTTCTCCGTTCCTATCACCATACCACCTCCCTCTCGAGCTTTGAATAGTTCATTCTACATAATGAGGGTTTTGCAAGACAAACCCTGTGGTTTTTAAAAGAATCCAGTGTCCTCATTAAGGTCATTCTTTTAAGGACTTTCAGCTATTTTGAAATTCTTAACTTTTCCTTGTTCCCTGATTCGTTGGTAAAACTGCCAGATGCAATGTATCATTCAATAAATTCAGTGTTTGTCAAAAATAGTAACTGAATTCTCCATATTGCCAACTCAAAGCTTGATCTCCTGAAGCCCAGATTCAAAAATACATTAAGTTCTGTTGGGTTCAAATTACATTTAGAGATCTTTTGCTGATAGGTGCCAGTTCCCAGGACCCCAAGGACTAAAGTCAAGCCAGAGTTAATATCTCATTAGGTGAAAAGTATGACAGAATATAAAATGTTAGGGCTAGAAGGGGCCTCAAGATCATGTGGTCCAACCCCCTTGTTTTACCAATAGAGAAAATATGCTCAGGAAGGTTAAGTGATGTGGTCTGTCTCATAGCAACTTAGTGACAAAACAGGAATTGGAATTTTTGCTATTTTGGTGCCACACACATACATCAGCCTATCATCTTTTGCTATTCCTGATAGTAATAAGGTAGCATCTCTTGTAGTATGAGGGGATCTGGGAATAAATTTCCAATATTAACTCTCTTTTAGTAAATGCTCCAGGTTATATTTCAATAGCATACCCAATAGTCATTTCCACACCATCTTATTTTCCCTCTTCTGGAAAACACCAAGAAAATTCAGGACAAAAAAAAATTATATGTTTTATTTAAATATCAAGTTCTGTCAAGGCCATGAACAATGGAGACTTCATTTGCAGGAGGTATAGTTGGCCAAATTCATGTGGCTTACAGTACCTATTAAAATGTCTCCTGAGCCAAAAACGCTGCCATTCATTGACTGTGATGTCTCAGGGAAAGGGGCTAAAAAGAACTAGGATTTAATGGGGGATCAGGAAGAACCTCACCCACATGGTGATGATTGAACAGAAACCCAGAGGAGGTGAGTGAGCAAGCCCTGTGGAGATCTGGAGGAAACATGTTCTAGGCAAAGACAGTGAAGGCAGCAAATGCTGTGTGGCCAAACTGAGTGGAATAAGCAAAAGGTAAAGTGGAAGATAAGAGAACTGGGTTGAGAAGAGAAGCAGATTGTACAAGGGCTTAAAAACCGGTGTAAGCAGCAACGTGGATGGAACTAGAAGGAATTATGCTCAGTGAAATAAACCATAAGGAAAAAGAAAAATATCAGATGGTTTCACTTATAGCAGGAATATAAGACATCAGTGTAACAAAATAATAACAGTACAAAATACAACAAAGCAAAAGCGGACAATTATAAATCAGCGACATCCTGCAGGGGAGGAGGAGGGAGAGGGATCACAGGGTACTGAAGTGATGGTGCACAGGTGCATTGGTGAAGGAAACCCTATGGGGACTACACCTGAGGGGGTTGGGGGAAGTAAATATTGTTTTAAAATGAACAATGATGTAAAAAATAAAAAAAAATATAAAAAATTATAACAAACAAAACAATAAATTAAAAAAAAAAAACTGGTGTAAGAACAGGGCCTCCCTGGTGGTGCAAGGGGTTAAGCACAGCACTATGAAGCAATCTGCAGCTTTTGCAGCACTAGTTCTATCCCCAGCCAGGCAGGGAGCAACCCACATGGTGCAGCAGACCTTTCCTGGCTCACCCACTATTCTCCTCAGCACTGTATTTCAGTCAGTCTGCCTGTTCTGTTCCCCACTCTGTCTCTGGTGAATCCTCTCACCCCAATCCCGCACCTCTGGCTTGTACCCCAGCTCTTGTATGCATAAATAAATAAATAAATCTTTAATTAAAAAAAAAAAAACTGGTGTAAGAACAGATTTGTGCTATGACTGATAAGTCACCAAAGAACTTAGGAAAGGGATGCATTTTTCCAAGGATCAGTCTATATAATGAGAGATCACGTCACACCTACTAAGTTGTCTATAAACAAAAAGTCTGATAATTGAAAGCGTTGGCCAGGATGTAAAAAAATCAGAACCCTCATACGCTGGAGGAATGTAAAACGATGTAGTCATTTTGGAAAACAATCTGGCATTTTCTTTAAAGGTGAATGTAGAGTGGCCATTTATTTGACTCAGCAACTCCACCGTATTTAAAAAGGGAAGAAAACATATGTTCATATAAAATCTTGTACAAGAATATTCATAATAACACTAATCACTATAATAACCAAAATTAGAAATGGTACAAATGGCCATCATCTGATGCATACATAAGTACAATGTAACCTATTCATACAATAGAATATATATTGGCAAGGGGCCTCCTTGGTGGCACAGGCAGTTGAGCGCCGCACTGTGAGGCTGTCCGCAGCCTCTGCAGCTTGGGTTCAATCCCGGCCGGCTGGCAAGAATCCCACATGGCAAAGCAGACCTCTCCTGTCTCACCCGCTGCTCCCCTCAGCAGTGTATTTCTTCAGTCTGCCTGTTCTGTTCCCTGCTCTGTCTCTGGTGAATCCTCTCACCCTCCCGCGCATCTGGTCTATACCCCAGTTCTTGTTTAAAAATAAATAAATCTGTAAAAAAAAAGTATATCTTGGCAATAAAAAGAAAAGGAAATGAAATATTGATACATGCTCTGACTTGAATGAACCTTGAACACATTATCCTAAGTGAAAAAAGTCAGCCACAAAGGAACACACATTGTATGGTTTCATCTATATGAACATCCAAAGCAGGGAAATCTATAGAAACAGAAACTTAGATTGCTATTTTCCTAGGGACATGGGTGTGCACAGGAAGTTAGGAAGAAATAAGAAGTGATTGTTTAAGGGTGGTGAATTATATAGTATGTGACATCTCAATAATACTGTTATAGATCAAAAGATCAGTCTATCATCAGGACTGCTTGGGTAAAACCATAGATTCAAGAGGAGAAGCATGGAAACTAATTAGGAGGCAAATGCAGAAATCAAGTATGAGGTGAGAGTGGCTTGAACCAAACAGTGTGTGTTCAAAGGGGGAGTACCTTTTGAAAGGTGAGTCAACATCCTTTGTTTCTGATGAAATAAATATGATGTATGAGTTAGAGGTAAATATCCATTTGGGAGCAACTGTTCTGAGCAACCTATACGGAGAGTTGTCATTACCATGGAAGAAAAACTTACTTGAGGTACATGAAACCAGGAGTTTGGTTCTGTCTTACATTTGAGCTCCTATTAGACATCTAAGTAGAAGCATTAAGAGGGGAACTTGATCTGGCATTCAGGGGAGAGGTAAAAACTGAAAAATAAAATTGGGATGATCAGCATTTAGATATGTTGAAGCATGAAACAAAATGATACTCCCAAACTTTGGGAGTGCATAAGGTAGGAATTCCAAGGACTAAGTCCTATAACATACAGATATTTAGAGGTTTGGAAAATGAAAAGAGAGCATCTAAGGAGACAGAGAAGGAATGACTATTAAGAAAGGGAAAGAAATGATTAAGTACAGAGACATGGAACCAAAGAAAGAAAATATTTCAATGAGGCTGGAAATAATTATTGTATCAAGTACTTCCAATAAAGTAAGATGCGGGGCCTCCCTGGCAGTGCAGGGGGTTAAGTCTCAGTACTAAGAAGCTTATCAGAAGCCACTGCAGCATGAGTTCGATCCCCAGCCAGAGAGCTGGCCCATATGGCGCAGCAGGCCTCTCCTGACTCACCCCCTGGTCCCCTCAGCAGTATATTTCAGTCAATCTGCCTGTTCTGCTCCCCACTCTGTCTCTGGTGAATCCTCTCACCACCACCCCCACCTCTCTGGCCTAGACCCCTATTCTTGCATGCATAAACAAATAAAGGTAAATCTTAAAAAAAAATAAAGTAAGATGAAGACTGAGGATAACCATGGATTGACAGTCTGGAGATCATTGGTGTGACCTTCATAAGATTAATCTTGGTGGGATGCTGGGGGCAAAGGACTTATAAGAGTGATTTCAAGAGAAAATGAGAGGAGAGAAATTGGAGGAAAACATAAAGACGATTTGTTCAACTAGTTTTTCTGTAGAGAAGATCTGAGTAATGGAGTGGCAGCTGGAAGAAGTGTGTGTCAAAAGAAGTTCTTTTTTTAAATGTGAAAACTCGCAGCCTGTTTGTATGCTGAAGGAAAATATCCGGTAGATTAGTAAACAGGGAACATTAATGATGCAAGAGAGAAGCAGGAGTGGCAGCAGTCAACTGCTGAGTAAGGGGCAGAACTGGGGTTGGCACCCAGGAATGGGGGTGGCCTTAGACAGGTGGATGGACAGCCCAGCACAGTCAAATGAGTCTACTGGGATTCAGATACACAGATTCAGATAAATGTGAAAGTTGGAGGGCCTCCCCGGTGGCGCAGCGGTTGAGCGCTGGGTTGCGAAGCTACCCGCAGCCTCTGCAGCGCCGGTTCGATCCCCGGCTGCTCCCCAGCCACCGGAGGAGGGTCCCGCATGGATCGCAGACCTCTCCTGCCGCCCGCTGCTCCCCTCAGCAGTGTACTTCGCTCCTTCTGCCTGCTCTGCTCCCCGCTCTGGCTCTGGTGAATTCTCTCACCCTCCCGCGCTTCTGACTGTACCCAGTGCATGTATAAATAAATAAATAAATAAATCTTTAAAAAAAAAAAAATGTGAAAGTTGGAGCTTGTGAATGTCTCCATTAATTGCTTCTCTGAAACAGGAAGTAGGATCATCCACTCAGAGTAAAAAGTAGAAAGGAAAAGTAAGGGGACACTTTTGAGGAGGAAAAAGAAATAAAATAATCATTTCTAAAGGGAAGGAGTCACTATACAGGTAGTTTAGATAAAGTGGTTATTAAGTAAAGTGTTATTGTTAATCATAAATCAGGTGTTTTCTCCAATCAGATTCAACTGCATGCATACAGGCAGAGAGTAGAATATCATCAAAATTGAGACATTCCAGAATTGGATAATGAAGAGGGAGGATGAGCTAGTTGATGGAAAGAAAGGAAAATAATAATGATGGTCCAGGGATATACTAAGCTCATAGACAGTGAGCCAAGGACATAGAAGAAGTTGCAGGATGGTGAAAAGACAGTAGGATAAATGGAGTGTAGGTCTCAGTGGAAAGAGGAGATTTGAAAGGCGTGAGGAGGGAGAAGCACATTAAGCCATTATAAGATCTCACCACATCTGCCTGAATTCATTTCACTTGTTAAATTGAGTTAAATTTTAATGAATTAATACCATTGGCAAAATTACATGGTTTATTAGTTTCCTGGGGCTGCTGTAACTCATAGTTCTGGGGTCAAAAATTTTAGAAATCAAGATGTTGTCAGGGTTGATTCCTTTTTAGGGTTATAAAGGAGAAACTGATACATGCCACTTTCCTAGCCTCTTGTAGCCTCAGGCATTCCTTGTCGTGTCCATGGCATTCTCCTTGTGTCTTCAATAGCCTACCCAGTGTGCATGTCTGCCACTGTGTTCCAATATCCCCTTTGTATGAGGACACCAGTCATATTGGGTTAGAGATCATTCTAATGACCTCACTTTAACCTGATTGCCTCCATAAAAACCCTATTTCCAGGGGCCTCCCTGATGGCACAAGGGGCTAAATGTCAGCATTATGAAGCAATCCACAGCCACTACAGCACGAGTTGGATCCCTGGCAAGGGAGGTGACCCACAAGGCACAGCAGACCTCTCCTGTCTTGCCCACTGCTCCCTACGGCAGTGTGTTTTAGTCAATCCGCCTGTTCTGCTCCCCACTCTGTCTCTGGTGAATCTTCTCACCCCCCTACCTCCAGCCTACACCCCAGTTCTTATATGAATAAATAAATAAGTCTTTTAAAAAAACCTATTTCCAAATAAGATCACATTCTGATGTCTTGGAGAGTTAAGACTTCAATATATTTGTTTGGGGGATATAATTCAACCCATAATACAGGATATCATATGCAAAGGCTTATATGCTGAAAAAATACATAGGCAGGTATGCCCACAGAATATTTTAAACTGAGAATGCTCAAACTTGAACCTAAAATAACAACAACACCTTCAGTTGTTTGATGTTCCCTGAAGCAAGTCCCCAGTCACTTGTTACCCTTCAATTCCTTTTCCTTCCTCAACACTCTATCCACGTCACACTATTCTACTGATCCATGAATGGGCTGGTAACCCCCAGCTTTAGGAAATGGGATGCTAATGGGTCAGGGCAAACCACAAAACTCTCCACACAAAACACTTCTCTCTTAATACTAAAGCACGCAACAAAAACACATTATCAGTGGTGATGAGTCCAGGTTTAAGGTCTGGACCTTTGGTTGTGAACGTATTTGCCAGCATTTGTGTCTAAGTAGGGAGCTAAGGAGAAAAATTAGGCAATCTGGCTCCTTCACCAGAGTTCATGAACAGTGATTATTAAACTATGACCATTGATTGGCTACCATTTCAATGAATGAAAACTGATCCATGGGCCTCCCTGGTGGCACAAGGGGTTAAAATGCAACCTATGGAGCTGTCTGCAGCCATTGCAGCGTGAGTGCAATCCCCAGCCAGGAAGCTGCCCACATGGCACAGTGGACCTCTCCTGACCCAGCCAACCCAGCTCCCCTCAGCAGTGTGTTTCAGTCAATCTGCCTATTGTGTTCCCCACTCTGTCTCTGGTGGGTTCTCTCACCCTCCACACCTCTGGCCTGTGCCCCAGTTTTATATAAATAAATAAAACTTAAAAAAAAAAGAAAACTGATCCAGATTTAATTCATAGACATGAGGACTATTTACTGCTATGTGGGCAATTAGAGGTCCCTACATTTTAGTCTTCATTAATCCAAGTTCGCACATTATGAGATTATTGAGGATGCTAATTCATTACTCTACCGACAGTTCTGGCTCTAGCACAATGCTTGGCAACACTGCAAGTTCCAACACAAGTTCATGCACACACAACTGGAATTTCCACAAGTTTCAGGAAGGATCTTTTGTTGTCAGTATATTAGCAGTATTGTCTTGGGTTGCTTGGTTGTGATTTTGAAATTGCTGCCATTCCTATTTTTTAATTACAAATCACTATGGTTTCATTACATCATTATTAATTTAGCTTGTCAGTTGTTTAGTGAACCCTAGTATGTGTAATGATGCATATTTACTCAGAGTATTCTTGCATTTGCTCAAAGTATAATTTATCCAATAACTATGCTTTAAAACATATAAAGTGTGGTTCAATATGAATCATTCAGACCTTTATTTCTAAAGCAACTTATATATATATATATGTGTGTATATATATACATACATATTTATACTTATTTTTATGTACACATATGTATATATAATTTTATAAACATACAAATGTAATGTTTATATTAAATATCCTTGCAAATTTGCTTGTATAATGGTCTTTTGTTAGTGATGAGTATTTGTACTCTTTATTTAACTTCCCACATTCTATAGTGTTTATAGTGTAATACAATTATTGGGTAATTTTTACAGGCTTAGGGCACTGTTTTATAATAAGAAATCATGCTCGTATGGCTTTTGGCTTTTTTAGTAAGATAAATAATAGATTTTTATAAATTACAAGCCATCGGTTGACTACTTTTCATTTCTCAGTTTCCCAGATTATGGGAGATCATGTCTTGTTTTTGTGGAATTACCCTGCAGGGATCCATATCCAAGAATCCAAAGTCTAGGCACTTGTGTGAGGTGACAGCTTAACAAAAGTTTTTGAGGTGGGGATATACAATCAAGTAAAGCAGTAGAAAGCAAGGACCAGTACAAATCTTGACCACACACATGAGAAACTTTTTCAACCTGTTTAAGCTTCAACTTCCTCTTCTGTTAGTTGAGGAAATATATACACTTCACAAGGTTGTTACCAAGTTAAATGAGGTAGAGCAGGGATGTAGCACTTAATATGAGCTAACAAAACACAATATTCTCATCATTGGAATTATTATCATTACTACTTTATGAACCACTTTTTGATTCACTATCATGACAAACCACACAAGTCTCAATGGTTTACGCAACAAAGATTTATTTCTTGAATTCAGATCATGTCCATTGCAGGTCAGTTGCGGTTTTGCTCCCAGTTTCTTTGTTCTGTGATCCAAGCTTGAATATTGTTGGTTATTTTGACAGAGAAAAAAAAGATATACTGGCTCTTAAAGTTTTGCCCAGTAATTAAACATAACTTTGGCCCATATTTCATTGGCTAAAACAAATCAAATGACCATGCATACGTTTAATAAGGTGGAAATTTAACAAACCATAGAAATGATCCCTGAAAGTATAGTTTTTAAAGGGGAAATTTATATCTGCAGAAAAAGTACTACAAGGGGCTATTTAGTGAGCACTCTAACTCGAAGACAAAATGAGGCAGGGAATTTACCAAATAATTCATCCAAGATTTATTCACAGAACCACAAGTGGGAAGGAAAGATACAAACTTTATCTTGTATAGATAAAGGGTACAAGAGGGTAAAAACTTTAGCCCCACTTTCTTTGATGTAAGAATTGACCCAGCTTAACTAATAGGGTCAAAAGCCTCTGCCAGGGCAATCCTAGCCATATTTAAGAAGAATCTCTAAATAGAACATACATTTAAGACAACTATCTAAATTTCTCTCCTATATACATATCCAAGCATCAGACTACTTCAGTTCTCGTTTCATAAATGCTCAAAGAAGGGAATCCAGGCCGTCCTCACTGCCGTGACTTTATTTTCAACTAGATTCTCCTGCTGCCAAAGCTACTCCAACATTTTAATGCAAAATGCTCTGTGGTACTCATCACACATTGCTCTTCCTGCCTCCTTGTTTCATCCCCTTGTTTCCAGAAGGAGCAGATCTTATTGAACAATAAATACCCCTAAGGGATAAATACAGTTGAACTTATATAAATAGAATGATGTCCACTCTCAGAGGATTTTTTTTTTTAAGATCCACTACAGGCCCTCAGGGAGTTAGATTCTGGGTGCACTTACTTCTTGGGTCAGTTCACAACCTGAGAGTGGCTAGAAACTCAAGGGAAAGATTTATGGATGGATAAATTAAGCCAGGGATCAGACCCATATCTAGAGCAAATCAAAATTTGAGCTTAAATCAGTTATCAAATGCAGAATCACACCCACCTTTTCTGATCCCTCCCCCAAAGGCCACTCAGATGCAGACCCACATTTTCAGATTGAAAACTCAGGGATCTGACATTTTTCAGGCTCCACTGAATTATGGGGATGGAGAGATGATATCCCCAATATGCACAAGCAGTCTTGGCATCATAGCAAACCAACTGAAGGGTTACCTGAACACCACAAGACAAAAGGTCTAGTCTTGACCTTGGCTTCAGGACGTCAAGATAGCCTTGTAACCCCCCCTTTATTATATCAGCTTGAGAGCCAATGAGACAAAAATGTAGGTGGTGTGTGAAGCTCTGATGTCCTACCTCTGTATATTAGCTTTCCAATATTAGCCATTTCTCTGCTACCTTAAGAAACAATGCCATTGCTATGTGCCATCTGTTGTATTATATACTTAATATACTTTAGCCACCTTGTTTCACATAATAGGTAAGTAATATTATTTAGTATGGTAATTAATTATTTAATCCTTTTAATATCAAAACTACTCTGTTTGAACAATATAACCTTTTCCTAAGCAATAATAGCTGTGAACACATAGCTTTGATGAGTTAATTATTTTTGTCTGGTATACCTTAAAATGACCATAAAAATATTTCTAAAGGTGTTCATAACCACTAATATCAATCGGTCCAAACAGTGATGCACATACTAAGATTAATGAAGAACACTGTAACCTTCTGTCCCACACAGTGAGTCTTTGGGAGAATGGTCATTCCTTTGTCCATCCACCTTTCTTTTTTTTTTAAGACATTTATTTTGGCATACAAGAGCTGGGGTACAGGTCAGAGGTGTGGGTGTGGGGGTGAGAGGACTCAACAAAGACAGAGTGGGGAAAAGAACAGGCAGATTGACTGAAATATACTGCCGAGGGGAGCAGCGGACGAGTCAGGAAAGTTCTGCTGAGACATGTGGGTAGCTCCCTGTCTGGGGATCAAACTTGTGCTGCAGCAGCTGCTGATAGCTTCATAGGTTTTGCCTTAACCCCTTGCATCACCAGGGAGGCCCATCCACCCTTTCTTTCTGTATCTATAACCCCCACTCAAACTAGGGTCTGTTTTTCACTCAGAAGTATTTCAAGTAATGACTTAACAACTTTACCATCTCCAATAGGCTTCTGTATTTCTTTCTGAATGTTTAGATCATGTAAACACCAGATACATGTTGGAAGATTCCCAACATTATTAGTGCATCTCGCTACAAAATTGATCCCAGAAACTCACTTACCAGCCTCCTTTGCACCTAAGGCACAGCCATTTAATTCAGAGTCTGCTTATCTGACATCCCACTTAAAACTTTGAATTCAAAATTTGTTTGCACAAGGAGGTGCCACCTAAAGCACATATTAAAGTAGTTGGCACACAGTTAGTTTTGTCATAAATGCTATATTTCTTCCTGCCTCTAATTTTTTTTTATTGAAATGACCCTCTTTTCAGTTCTAGTCTAGAAAATATAACCCATTATTCAAAATCTACTGGAGATACTGCCTCTTCTATGAATCTATTACTTACCCAAAAGATACAATCATCTCTCCTTTGAAACCCCCATGGGAGTTCAATTTGACTCTTCCATAGTCTGACTTAAACGGTCTCTGAATTGAATTAAATTGTCCTTCATTCTGATTTGCTTTAATATCTGCTTTTGTTTTCTTTTTAAAAAAAATTCTTACTCTCTACCCAGCTAGCATGATAACCATGTTAATGAAAGGTCCTGACTTTTTCAAAAGATGTGAATAACTTTTTTTAAAAAGTCTGGATAACTAAATTACTATGTCTTTGATCCCACAGTTCTCATGAGCCTCTACTCTTACCAGTCTGTTTCACGTCTTCTCTTTATGTGATGTATAACTACTAAGTTCCTTCTAAGTACCAGATAGGGCCATGGGCACTTGTTATACATCAGTGAATAAAATGGACTTTATTCCCTGTCCTTGCTCTCAAGGAGCTTATACAGCATTCAGCAGAAGTAGTCAATAGCAAATAATAGTAAACAGTGACCGCTATAATGGTGCTATAAAGGCAAAATACAGGCAGACTAGCCCTTGGTCCAGCCGGTTCCTATTTCTTTCCTCCCTTACCTTTCCAGCCTCCTTTTCCTCAATGTCTATATGTCCAGTTTTTTATCCTTTAAGATCTAGTTTCCAATGCCACCTCCCTCATGAACTTAAGATGAAAGTGCATACCATGAAAGCATCCAGATTCTTATGTACATCTTCTAGCCCTGCTATTGGATCCTAAGGGCAAGACCTCACCTGCTTTATCTTAATCATGTAAGCATTCCCAACACCAAGTCATGAAAGGAAGTACTTAATCACTGTGTGTGAAATGAACTAAGGGCCCTCTCTCTATCCCTGACAGACTGTATGTTCTAACATGGATGAATAGGAAATTTTATTCTGTTTCTGCCTCCATTCAGACATGTATCCTTACACAAAAGGTAAATGATCAGTTGCAATCTAAAGATACCAAGAACTTGAAACATTCTACATCTTGATTCCTATGGCAACTAAGTTTGAGTATAAAGAACACGGCCATGATGATATCTCAATCCAAAAGGCTGAGCATTTTTCAAATTTTTATTTCTGTTATTCTGGACATAATAAATAGTTACATGGATAGCAAGCTGCTGAGTGATATTCCACATTTCTAAACCTACCAACGACTGCATAGTTACCATGAATATAAAGTACAATTTACCAACAGAACATCTGAGTTTGTTTGTGGGGACCCTGGATCAGGTCAACACTTAGTGCTGAATGTAAATAAGCAGAAACTTACAGTACATTAGCTGGAGTGTACATACATTTGTTCCTCTGTTTGCACAGAGCTTGCTACTTCCACCATATATTTGGTTTTTATCTTAGGTGCTTGCATAAACAAAGCCATGTGCACTGCTGTGAGGGCTGGTGAACATGCATGCCTCTGTTTATTTGGGGAATGTAAGAACTGTGGGGTTTTAATTACCCTGAGTTGGTAGAGATCAATTTGAAAAACAAACATATTAGTAAAAAGTCAAGCACCCTTTTGTTGCCAGAGGATTACAACTTGACATCATAGCATCCTAGGGCTTTAGAGCTGGAGGAAACAGCAGAAGTTAGGGAGGCCAGTCCCTCATTTTGAAAATGAGAAAATTGAGTCCAAAAAGGCAAAATAGTATTAGTGTAGTTAAGAGTTGGACTCAAAGGGAAACTTTGAGTTGCAGCACAATTTATAAAAGCCAAAATATGGAAACAACCTAAATGCCCCAAAACACATGAGTGGATCAAGAAGACATAGTATGTATACACAATGGAATACTACTCAGCAATAAAAAAAAAAAAAAGACAAACTCATGCCATTCACAAACTCACAAATGGAGCTGGAACGAATTATGCTAAATGAAGTCAGAAGGAATAAGACAAATACTGAATGGTGTCACTTGGAAGTGGAATATAGAAACTAAACAAAAGAACAGACAAAGCCAAACTTAAATATTAACCATAGAAAATTGAATATAGAACTGAAGACACTGTGGGAAGAGAAAAAAGGGATTGACAAGGGACTAAGTTGAGGTGGGGAGGGAGCACAGTGGACCTAGGTGGTGGATCAGGCGTGTTTTGATCATGGGTGTACTATGGAAAAAACACCTAAAGGGGAGGGGGAGGAGTTCCTATACTCCCCAAATAGAATGATATAAAGCAATATAAGTTCAATAAAAAATAATAAAAATTTTAAAAGCAGTTTGGTTTCTGCTATCAGACAGACCTTTCTTAAATTCCAGGTACACAACTTACCAAATTACCTTGACAAGTCATTTGATCTTTCCGGACCTCAGTGTCTCACTGGGCATAGTGACAAAGTTGTAAGAATTAAATGGCATAGTGGAGATAAACTTCTTCCTGGCCTACTAAGTAATTAATAGTCATATTATGCATATGATTATCACCATCATCATCATCACTAGGTCACACATCCTATTTGTAACAAGGCTCTGGCTTAAACTAATGCTCCCACATACCTGTGTTTGTTTTTATGGATAGTATGAAATAAGTATTTCATGTCTTGTCTCAATAATCATATGATCCAAATTAACTTCCAAATCAAATTTTACAGTAATTTGTGTTCTCAAGTACTGATTGAATCTTCCAATAATTGTACATTCTACATTGTCACTGTCTGGAAATATTCATTTAGCATGAATATTTTCTCGTTCTAAATGTGTAGTCACTCAAGAGCTATTAATGATTTACCGAGATGTTTTACTTTGAAGAAAACAGAATCTCTTATGATGTTTAACTAGAATTCCTTTACCCTTCCCAAAGGCCACAAATTAACAAAACACAGTGCTCTTTGTAGCTTGATCTAAATAGATAATCTATGACTCAGAAAAAGATGATTTCAGAGAATGACATGCAAATACAGAATTCATAGCTGTTTGTTTAAAATCTGGGCCCTTTTCTGTGGCTGCATTCACTATAATTAGAAGACTGGCCATTCTCACAAGGGGTTCCAAGCACACCATTGGCGATATCATATGTTATGCCAGAGATAAGGTTAATATTTTTTTTCTGTGTAGCTGGAAGCTGTTGGCTCCCCCCAACCCAACTTGCCATCTAAAAATAAATAAATAAATAAACAACAACTTAGATTCCAAATTCCACACTGGGAATTTGGATGACAAGTAGTACCCAAGAGAAGAAGAGACTGTACTAGACTTTCTGTGGGATGATGGGAGATAAGAAAGAAAGGACAGTGTGATGACCTAATTTGGAATAATGTGTTGTCAGTAGCAAATTCGAGTTTTGTGGGGCACAAAACTTAAATTGAGGAGAAACTGTTTAAGTAAAAGAATACAAAATTATGAATAATGACTGAGGCATCTCCCAGGGTCTTAGAAAGGGCCCTGGCAAGTAAAGGTCCCTAGCTTGAGCTTCATTAGTGTTATAGCAAATTTGTTCTTTGATGCTTGATACTTTTTTTTTTAAAGATTTATTTATTTATTCATACAAGCACTGGGTACAGTCAGAAGCAAGAGAGGGTGAGAGAATTCACCAGAGCCAGAGCAGGAAGCAGAACAGGCAGAAGGATGAAGAACACTGCTGAGGGGAGCAGCTGGCAGCAGGAGAGGTCTGCGTGCCATGTGGGACCCTCGCCGGCAGCTGGGGAGGCTGGAGATCGAACCAGAGCTGCAGAGGCTGCGGGCAGCTTTGCAGCCCAGCGCTCAACCACTGTGCCACCAGGGGAGGCCCTGGTGCTTGATATTTGACATTGTTTTCATATAGATATGTTTAAGAGTTTAGTCACTAGACAACCACGGTTTCACACCTGGGTTGACTATTTATATCTGTGTCACCTTGGGCAAGTGTCTTAACTATTCTCATCCTTACTTTCCCCAACTATTAAAGAGAAAAATCTATATCAACCTTATATGTTTATACAAATTTTTTATTCCATGTAAAGCACTTAAAGAAACATCCACTAATCATTCAGAACCCAATTAATAGCATTATTGTTATTTCTTATACTGTCATTCAATCTGCCCTATATTTGTCTAAAAAATGAAGTTTGTTCCTTCAGAGTCAACCCTTGATTATTTGAGGATCATTATTCTCTAAATTCATGTATCCTACTTTTCTTTTCAAATGCCCACCTCATCCTATTGCTAGTTTTTCCCGAAAATGAATATGGGACAGAGATAAGAAATTGAATTCAAATGAGCTAATTAACATGGGGGGCATATTATTAGAGTCCCAAGCATTTAATCACTTCCCACCTAAGTCAACTGTTCTATATGAGTGTTGCCTCCCTGTAACACCCCCTTCTTCCCCAATGTTAGGGGGGTAAAGGGACAGACAGCCTTTGGGGTCTATACACCTTGTTTCTTTCTCTGTACAATTGAAAATAGGGAACATGAGTTGAAAGAGTAGCCATATTCTGTCCTTTCTTCTGAAAATACAGATAATGTCTGCAAGCTTAGAAAAAAGACAGTGAATTTTTCATCGAGAAAAGCAGCCTTACTTTGTGAGTGTGGTATCTTTCATTTCTAACTCTGTAGGCAGGGACAAACTTTGACTCTGGGATCAGGTGTGGATTTGAATTCAGGTTCTACCACTTATAATTGATAGAGCTTTTGGCAAGATAGTTTCAGAGATGATAATAACATCTACTCATAGAGTTTTCTGTGAAGATCAAATAAAGTATCTATGTAAAGTACTTAGTATAGTGCTTGGGAGAGAGAGACCAGGTAAAAGTCCAAAAGAAATGTAAAGTATGCAGTTGTTTCTCATAGTGTGAGAGCTCAAGAAAATCCAGAAAGCTAAGGGATGTTCATCGGCCCAAAAGACTTCTTTTGTGTGCATGTCATCCTGGCCACCTGGTACACACTAATGGGAAGTAGTTCGAGACCATATCCTGGCAAGATAGGACAAAGGACTGTGATCTATTAGTAATATCTGCCATGGATGTGGTAAAGAGGGTATTGCAACATATCTACATGTCTGCTATCTTTAAGTTTTCTCCCCTTGGGAATTCAGATCATTTTCCACTTGATAAAGTATAGTTAACTATGTTTAGGTCACCAACAATGTCAATTGTCAAAACTGAAAAACCTTACTATAATTGTAAAAGCAGATTCTTTTCTGACAAGCCCACCAATTCATGACAAGCCCACCAAGAAATAACCCGAGGGAAAAGAATAATCTAAATTCTTACCTGTTTCTCTTCCTATTGCTTTATTATGTATCTACTTGGACCCTCCCTAATTCTATTTAATCCTTGAAGTTCATAGAAGTCAAAGTCTTTGTGTTAATACTCTGTTGAGACAGAAAAAAACTCCTGATTTGAATATTTCTTATTTAACATTTCAAAAAGACTGTGTTTATTTTAGTTCTGCATTGTATGTATATGTATACGTATGTATATGGTTTATAAGAGGTACTTAATAAATGCTTTTAGTGAATTAATAAAATTTATTTTATGCACGCTCTCCTTCTAGGAGATGCATTTCTAAAAGACACTAATGTATTACTCATTATTTGTCCCTTTACCTCCATTCCCTCAAGCGATTGTTTAAGTATCTAATACATAGTTAGGACTTTATAAATATTTGTTAAACGAATGAAGTATGAATGGCACAACTGCCAACCTTCATAGCCTCAAATTTCTTCAACTATCTGTAAAGGTCTCTTGCTACATAAATCTTTCATATCCATTCATTACAGTATTTGAAAATTTTCCATTTAAAAAGCTCACCAGAGAATATTGCCCATAAAGAGGAATGGTCCCGTATATTACCTTATTACTCACTAACATCCTAAGAACTGCTATTTGCTGAATCTTCCCAACCATTTTCCTCCTAGTTTTTCACTTTTGTTGCTGCTATCTGCTTTGCTCCCAGCAGAGCCCCCCTTTCTGTAGGTGCCAAAGGTAAGCATCAGGAGTCACATTTTTTTCCCCATTTTCCTAGTGAAACAAAATCTCTCTTTTCTCCTTGTTTCCTGAACTTCTGTGGTGTCCTTTTTGAGTGAGGGAATTTCCATTTACCACATCCAGTAAGTACCTTTATAGATCAATGACTCAGCAACTGACTTTTAACACTCAATCAATACCTGCTATGATTCCATCATGTGATGTTTAAATTTAATTTAAGACAAAGAGATTTCTTCACACTCATTCCGTTTTGCTTCAGTTTCCAAGGCAATTTGTGTTTGTGTAGAAACTAAATGTGCTCTCTGCAGGCAGATGGACGCTGGTGTATTATTCAACAGGTGCCTACTTACAATCTACCTTCCCATTTGTCTAGTCTTCATCACTCTCCCCCTGCATAAACGTGTTTCTATTTTGTTTAAATTAATTTCTTTTTACTTTATTGCATTTATCTCTGTAAATTATCTTGAATCTATTTTAAATAATGTAACATATATGTTCATTAGATTGTAGACACATAAGCACACACATGGCATAGATATAGGGCCAAGCTTAGGTATAGCTCATGATAGCAGATGCTTAGAGTCTTTCTGGAAAAGTAAGACTTGAGAAACAACACAAGGGCATGAATGACTGAGAGGAGCATGTATAGAATAGGTTTTAAAAAGGTTATATTTGAAAGAACATTCAAAATAACCCAGCTGACGTTCTGGGACTTGCCAGAAGTCACATGAGTATTTAATTACAGGGTTGAACCAAGTTCTCAGATGTTCTAACCCCAAACCTTATGCTAATTTCAGGTCCTTATTATCTCACTTAGCACATAGTGCTAAGGCAAAGTTTATAGTGGCCTATTTAGGCAGGTCACTCATAGACACAAAGTAATTTGTCATCACAGAATAAACACCTCAAAGAGAGGCCCACAAAAGATCTGCTCTTAACCATGAAATCATTTTCAACTCTTTTTCTGAGTCTAATGGGATTTACTATTTTATTTGTCTGAAAGACTGCTTACTTTTGTTGTAGAGCAGCCCCGATACAAAACGGGGTGCCTGACTGTGGGTCCTCACCCGCGCGCTTAAAAGGACTTATCAATGCTCTACTGCAGGCACACGTGAAAGGTTAATAAAAGGTTTATTTACAAGGGAAAGGGAAATGAGGAAATGTACAGCTCTGGGAGAAAAGTGGGAGACAAAGTTTTAAATGAGTCCTACCCGATCCGCCGATCAGGAATCCCAAAATGGCGCTCTGAGAGCTGGCCGCCAGCCAGGAGCGGTGAAGCCAGGAGGTGAGCGATCGCGAGCCAGAGAGCGAGCAAGGCCCACGTGTTTGGTTTTTATATCCAACCTGGCTGCCCAACTCCACCCTCAGGTCCCAGCCACCCTCCCCTTGGTGGTGATGGGATTTGTCTTTCCCAATGTCCTGATGGCTTTAGTCTGGAGAGGGGGTGGAGTCCACAAAGCCTGTATGAGATTATCTCAGGACATCCTTTCCCCCTAACAATTCCCCCTTTCACTTTTGCCACCATTTCCATGGTGATGAAGATCAAACATATGGATTCTGGGATACAGTCTCAGATGAAAATTTTCCAGGGTTCCAGTCTGAAAGAAAATGAATCCCTCCAGGTAGTGTCCATTGTGGAAAGCAAAAGTCCTCCATTCCTGGAAAAACAGTTCATCAGTCCCAGCCGAAAGAAAACATCTGGAGGCATTAGCCAGAACAAGACAGCAGATATGTCAAAAATCACAGGAAAAAAAATCTTAAAATGGTTCAACTTATGTAAAGACAAATTCTCTCAACCTTGATCCCAAATTTTTTTAAACAGCATAGCAAAAGTTTGCAAACCAAATCTACTTTTAAACCATATTGCCTATTTTTGCATAAAATCACAGGGCAGAATAACTAAGCAGCAATTTTTAGCTGGCTCCGTTGGAATACTCCATATAGGATTCAGAGCGAACTGTTGACATCCGGTCCGTGTAGTCTTCTGAAAGAAGTTGGTCTCATCAGACTCCACCTGGGCTTTCCTCTTCTCGAGGGTACCAGGGACTTTTCGTTGGCCGGGTTGTCCAGTCCTGCCAATGGAGGCAAGCTTCCTCACCTTCTTTGGAGGTCTCTGGAACCCTACAAACAAGGCAAACAGGTTCTCCTCTTCTTGGTTCAGCTCTGTTTCAACTTTCTGGAAGAGCTCCACACAAAGCCACACAATGAAACTTATGTCCAATTTTTTCAGTTTAAACAAAATCCCTATGGAAGTTATGCAAAAAACAGACTCTGAGATAAGTAGTAAAAGATTACTACCACTATTTTTATGCCGTGTTGGTATCAAGGGGAGAGAAAATGCAAACACAAGTTAGCTTTGTTGGAAAAAAAAAAATTACAACCTTGCTGCAGATCTTGGTCACCAAAACAAGAAAACTTTGTGGATTTAGAGCAAAATGCAAAAAAATCATCAGTATTATTATGTCAAGGAAAACTTAGTAAATATGAGGTGTATTTCCAAGTCTATTCAGTCCTTAGTAGAAAAGTTTTACTCTCAACAGTTCCATCAATAGGAATCTGTTGAGACCTTTTCTCCCTATATTTTTAGAAACAATTTCTGTAGATGTGAAACAATTGGATTATAATATTATAAGGTGACAATCACCATTGACAATTTACATACATACCAGATACTACTGTTAACATTTTGTACATACCAAAGTTTTACCATTTTCCCAAGTGACAATGCTTCCCTTCCAGTTTTACTTCATTAGGTAAAATCCAAATAGAACAAATTCATCTAATGCCTTTCCCAGGAGGAAAGGGAGAAACTTTGTGGAGTGTCTCAGGAGCTCTACTGAGGTTCCACAAAATTTCCTTGCATCAGCCAAATGACAGGCTACCAAATTTGTACTTGAATTTAGATTTCTGGGAAGCTTTGCCATAAATATCAGAAAAATAACAGAAACAACAATGTTCAATCTCTATGAAGGCACCGGCTTAGTTCAGTAGCACAATGTTGACAATCAAACCATAACCTTTAGTTTTTCTCATAACTGGAGACTCTTTTTTTTTTTTTTTTTCAACGTCTATGGGCACCATGTATACCAATTTGTCAATCACTTGAGGTCAAGACAAGGACACAAGGAAAGGACATACAGACATACAACATATAGACACAAAGAGCTCATTAGTTACCATTTATCACGCGTGGGATATCTCATGCAACTGCAGTTTCACTCATTGGCCAAAGTAACAAAAAGAAAGCAGAGAAAAAAATCTCAAAGGTAAAAAAAAAGCAGAAAGTTAAAAAAAAATAACAAAATTAAAATCAAGGGCCTCCCCGGTGGCGCAGCGGTTGAGCGCTGGGTTGCGAAGCTGCCTGCGGCCTCTGCGGCGCCGGTTCGATCCCCGGCTGCTCCCCGGCCACCGGAGGAGGATCCCACATGGTGCGCAGACCTCTCCTGCCACCCGCTGCTCCCCTCAGCAGTGTACTTCAGTCCTTCTGCCTGCTCTGCTCCCCACTCTGGCTCTGGTGAATTCTCTCACCCTCCCGCGCTTCTGTCTGTACCCAGTGCATGTATAAACAAAACAAACAAACAAATAAAATAAATAAATAAAAACATGCCTCTATATAAAAAAAAAAAAAATTAAAATCAAGATTGAAAACCTTTCTGTGTAAAAAAAAATAGTGGCATCATATGCATGATCCTAGATGTTATTTCACATCTCCTAAACTTTGAAAAGAAGATTGGTTAGAGCATGTTAGTTTTCTCAGGGTTTCTTCAGGAAAAAAAATGAGTCCTTGGGTGTCCTGCAACAATAACTGGAAAAGAAGTCAGTAACATTCAAGTTTTTGTCTGTTTCTTAAACAAATATCTCAAGTCCTCAATGGGTTCACAAGACCAATGGGACTTCGTCTCTGGGTCAGTTCCTCCTGGGGCTTTCTTAACTCTGGAATGATGTACCCAGGGTTTTATGCCTGCAAGTTTCAGAGAAGTATGTGTGCTCAACAAGACATCATAGGGACCAGTCCATTTTTCTGACAGCTGGTTTTGAGCATCCCCGCTCTGCCAAGTCTTCAGTAAGACCTGATCTCCAGGTTTGAAGGGATGCAATGGTTGATCAGGAGGCATAGAGATCCTTGAGGTTGCAAAGTTATGAATCACTGCCAGAACCTCCTGGATGTGTTTCACATATTGCGTGATCCGGCAATCTTGTGTTATTTCCGGACTGGCTTTCAGAACTGAGGCCTGAAAAGGTCTTCCAAACACAATCTCAAAGGGGCTTAATTGTAGCCCACTTCTAGGTGCCACTCTTATGCGGAGGAGGGCAAGGGATAGTACCTGGTCCCAACGAAGTTGTGTTTCTTGGCACAGTTTTGCCAAGGTTTTCTTCAAGGTGTGGTTCATCTTTTCTGTTTGCCCGGAAGACTGCGGTCTCCATGCAGCATGCAATTTCCAGTTTATCTGTAACGCACTGCTCACTGCATGGGTGACGTCAGAGACAAATGCCGGCCCATTATCACTCTGGATAGAGTCCGGCAACCCAAAGCGAGGGATTATCTCTTTCAGTAGCTGTTTGGCAACCTCGGAAGCTTTTTCCGTCTTTGTGGGAAATGCTTCCACCCATCCCGAAAACGTGTCCACAAAAACCAAGAGATATTTGAATTGCCTGTTGTTCTAGGCATTTGTGTGAAGTCCACCTGCCAGTCCTCAAAAGGACACTTGCCCCGATATTGAACCCCAATGGCTTTAGGGTGGGAGTCAGTCTTGGGGTTATTCCTGGCACATAATTCACAACCTCTGGTGATCCGTTGTGCTATTTTGTGTAAATACGGGCCCTTCAAATATGGGCGCACTGTTTCTAATAAGGCATCTCTCCCATAGTGAGATCCCTCGTGAAGATGTTTTAGCACCGGATATACCAGGGCCTCCGGGAGGAGTATCATCCCATGAGAGTTTACTCTCCAAGTAGAGCTGGGATCAAACTCAGTAAATCCCCATGCACGAGCTCTCTCCTCATCCCGCTCGGTGTATTCAGGAGCATACTGAGTCAGGTCCACAAGAGGGATGAGTGCACCCTGGAGGGCAGAATGGGCAGAACGGGCAGCGACCTTAGCCACCCGATCGGCTGCCCTGTTGCCCTTTGCCATGTCAGACCCACCCTTTTGGTGGCCAGGACAATGCATCACGGCAACAGCTGATGGTAAAGCTACTGCCTTTAACAGGGCCAGGATTTCTAATGGATGTTTGACGTCCTTGTTACTGGCAGTAAGAAGTCCCCGCTCCTTCCAAATGGCCCCATGCATGTGGAGAATCATAAAAGAGTACTTGGAGTCGGTAAATATATTGACTCTTTTACCTTTCGAGAGTTCCAATGCACGGGTCAGGGCTATTAATTCAGCTTTTTGCGCTGATGTACCTGCCGGAAGAGCCTTGGCCTCCACGGTGTTCTGGAGCGTCACCACTGCATATCCAGCACATCGACGGCCTTGGTCCATGAAGCTGCTGCCATCTGTAAATAGCTCCCACTCTGGGTCTGGCAGAGGCTGGTCAGTTAGATCTGGTCGGCTAGCATACACTGTGTCTATGGTTTCTAAACAATTGTGGATTAAAGTGTCATCCTCAGGTCCATCTGCATTGCTTGGAAGCAGTGTGGCGGGATTCAGGGAGTTAGAAACCTGCAGCTTCACATTAGGATTGTCTAACAGAGCTGCTTGATATTTTCCCATTCGCCCGGCAGTCAACCAAAGTCCACCCTTCTGCTCCAGCAATGTCAAGACCTGATGTGGCACACACACAGTGATGGGCTGACCCAATGTAAACTTCTCCGCCTCATGTAGGAGGTCACAAGTGGCAGCCACAGCACGCAAACATGGAGGCCATCCCTTAGTGGTGTGGTCCAATTGTTTGGACAGATATGCAACGGGCTGCATTTCTGGTCCCAACAATTGGATTAGTACTCCAAGGCCAACACCCTGTCTCTCATGTACATAAAGTTTGAATGGCTTCCTAAGATCTGGAAGCCCTAATGCTGGTGCTGAAATCAACTTTACTTTTATTTCTTCAAAGGCCTTTTGACATTCTGAGGTCCAAGACAAAGGTTCAGAGTCCAGGCCTTTGAGAGCATCGTACAAGGGTTTTGCTATTAATCCAAAGTTAGGAATCCAAATCCTGCAAAACCCAGCCATACCCAAAAATCCACGCAACTGTCGCCGGTTGCTGGGGACTTTAAGGGCTGAAATTACTTGTTTCCTTTCTGTCATCAAGCTCCGTCTGCCTTTCCTAATTTCAAACCCCAAATACGTCACCGTTTGTTTACAGATCTGTGCCTTTTGGGGTGACACCTTATAGCCACATTCTGCCAGGTGGTTCAGTACCACTATGGTATTTTCCAGACAAGATTTGTAGTCTGGACTTGCAATCAATAAATCATCTACGTATTGCAACAAGACGCCCTGGTTTAATTGAACCTTCCTGAGATCCCTGGCCAGTATTTCCCCAAAAATAGTTGGGGAGTTCTTAAACCCCTGTGGAAGCACAGTCCAGCAATACTGGAGAGTGCTCTTGGACTTAGGGTCTTGCCACTCGAAGGCAAAAAGCGGTTGATCCTGGACATCTATTGGGATACAGAAAAAGGCATCCTTCAGGTCTAATACCGAAAACCACCCAAAGTCACCAGGTATGGCAGTTAATAAGGTGTAGGGATTAGGCACAGTGGGATGTAAATCCCGAACAATGTCATTAATGGCCCTTAAATCTTGGACAAAACGGTACTCGCCTGTATGGGGTTTCTTCACTGGCAGAATCGGAGTGTTATACGGTGAGCGACAGGGCCGAATGAGTCCAGATTGAAGGAACCTTTTCAATACTGGCTCAATTCCCCTCAAGGCCTCCTCTTTTAAGGGGTATTGCTTCCTCCTCGGGGTTCTGCTCCCCTCTATCACTTCTATTTTTACAGGCTCCGCATTTTTCGCACGTCCTGGGGTTCCATCAGCCCATACCCATTTACTTACTCTTTCAACAATTTCTGGAGGTAAAATTTCACCTTTCGGTGGAACATCTTGAGTAAGCAACATCTGGAACCGCAGAGCATGCTCTGGAGGCACCTGTAGGTGAAGCCTCTGATGTTTTGGTGAGAATATAATTCGTGCGTTGAGCTTACTTAAAAGGTCACGACCAAGGAGAGGGATTGGACACTCTTCCATGTATAGGAAGCTGTGCTGGAGCTGTGTGGTGTCTAGCCGGCACTCCAAAGGTTGCAGGAAGGGTGTCTGTTGTGACTTCCCTGTAACCCCAATGACTGCTGCAGTCTTTTTGCTCATTTTAGTTAATTTCGAATTCAAAACTGAGTATGTTGCTCCAGTGTCCACCAAGAAATCAATCAGACGATCCCCCACAGCGAGGGTTACCCGGGGCTCTGAGGGGGTTATTCTAATGGGCTTCTCTAGATCTAGTGGAGCCCCCGGGCACCCCTATTCTGCATCTGAACTTTCTCCATGAACTATCATCTGTCTCCTCTCCTCTGCACTTGGTTCTAGATTCCTTCTACTCTGTCTGTATTCCCTCCTATCTTCACCTGAGGCTCTACCCTGTGCTGTCATTTGTCTCCTGTCCTCTGTACTGGGCTCTCGATTCCTTCTCTGTCTGTATTCCCTGTCATCATCTGAGCCTCCACTCTGTGCTAACATTTGTCTTCTTTCCTCTCTCCTTGGTTCCTGGTTCTGTGTGCTCCTTCTATATTCCCTCCTGTAACCCCTACGTGAATCATCATGTCTTGGGGTTCTCTGTCTTCTATCCTGCCTTCTATAATTATTGCGTCTGCCGCTTCCCTGTAACCTGGGACAACTGTACTTCCAATGTCCCTCTTCCCTACAGAAAGCACACTGATTTCTTCCTAGGGGTTCACGTCTCTGTCCATTATTGTTTCCCTGAAACCCTGTTCTGTGTTCTCTTTGTAAAAAAACAGTCGCAGGTTTCGGTCTCCTGTGCTCTCTATTATTATAAACCCTGAATGCCAGGTCCACTACCTGGGACGGACTCATCTCAGTGACGCCGTCCACCTTAGCTAACTTTTTCTTTATGTCTGGGGCACTATGGGTAATGAAAGCCGTAGTGATCAGACGAGCATTTTCTGGGGCATCTGGGTTTATGTCCGTGTGGTTAGTGTAAGTTTGAATAATCCTCTCAAGGAACTCTGACGGATCCTCATTAGCTCCTTGCTCGAGTTCCAATATTTTGTTAAAGTTTTTTTGTTTGGGGATCCCCTGCTTCAGTCCTACCAATAAGCATTTTTTATAGAGATCCAACATCGCCGTTCCTCCATTGTTAGGGTCCCATCCAGGATCTCTCTCTGGGACAACAACCTCCGGCTCTGGGGACTGCCTATCCTGTTGGTGGAGACGGTCAGCCTCCTCCCTGGCTTTCCTGAATACCATCCTCTGCTCATCCAGCGTTAATAAAGTATGCAGCATGGACTGTATATCTGCCCAGTTAGGGCGGTGGGAGACAAAGATAGAGGCAAACAAGTTCGCCATCCTCTGAGGAGCCTGCCGGTACGAGGGAACAGAGCTCCTCCAATTTAGGAGGTCCGCAGTACTGAACGGATGGTGCGACCAAAAGTACCCAGCAGGTCTCCCATGTTCATTTAAGCCACCCATTGGCATCTGGCGAAGGGGAAACTGCCCTGCCTCAGGTTGATCCTTCCTGCCAAAATGGGTGCCGAGTCTAGTGTGGGGAGGAGACGCCATTTTAGTGTCCTCCCCAGAGGGCAGTGGAGGCTGTGCAGCCTCAGGGGTCTGCACGGGAGGGGCTTTGTCACGTGGAAGAGGATTTTGTCCTCGTGTATTTAAAGTATTTAAAATATGATGCTCCTCCTCTTCTAACTCTGCTCGCTGGCTGTCCTCATGGAAAGGGGAAGGTCTATCCTTTCTCTGCACCATTAGCCTAGCCTTCGCCTCTGCCATATCTAATTTATGGAGGGCGGCCTGCATCTGGTCCTGCATACCTTTAAAAGCTGACTCAAAAGTCCGATTTTGTTGTTGCACTTGATACAGCATGCTTTGATAAGCTGACTCAAAAACGTTACGATTTTCATCCCTTATACTCTTAATAGTTAAATCAAAAACCTGATTTAGTTGTTGTATGGCCACGTTAAAAGCCTGAATTTGTTGTTGCACATTCTCAGTATGTGAAGTAGAACTTCTACCTCTCACAGAAACAAGAATGTAGCAAACTGCGCTTACACATATTACCAAAAAACCACCCAGAAGCACAGTCTGTAAAGGGATGGCTTGTAAACCACCCATGTATGTATACAATAGTAAAATCACATGCCATACACCAGGCTTCATCAAATTATTTATATTAATGAAACTGGTGGTGATATTTAATGGAAGAAGGCTGCTCAAATTCAAGGCCGGAAGGAAACTGAAAGAACTCAGGCTAGGGATGAAACTGTATAGGCTCATGGTTGAGGCCATATTTGAGTCAAAACACACCCACAAGGGCTGTACGCACAGGGAAAAAAAAACAGACTTTTCAGGACTAGAGACAAATATTATACTGCTAGTCCTGCAGAACTAGTGCGCTTATGGTGACCAACGCAAGGAATGTTACTTTGGGCTGGTCAACCGCGGGTGTAACTTGGAAACCACGCTGGGCGCCAAACTGTTGTAGAGTAGCCCCGATACAAAACGGGGTGCCTGACTGTGGGTCCTCACCCGCGCGCTTAAAAGGACTTATCAATGCTCTACTGCAGGCACACGTGAAAGGTTAATAAAAGGTTTATTTACAAGGGAAAGGGAAATGAGGAAATGTACAGCTCTGGGAGAAAAGTGGGAGACAAAGTTTTAAATGAGTCCTACCCGATCCGCCGATCAGGAATCCCAAAATGGTGCTCTGAGAGCTGGCCGCCAGCCAGGAGCGGTGAAGCCAGGAGGCGAGCGATCGCGAGCCAGAGAGAGAGCAAGGCCCACGTGTTTGGTTTTTATATCCAACCTGGCTGCCCAACTCCACCCTCAGGTCCCAGCCACCCTCCCCTTGGTGGTGATGGGATTTGTCTTTCCAATGTCCTGATGGCTTTAGTCTGGAGAGGGGGTGGAGTCCACAAAGCCTGTATGAGATTATCTCAGGACATCCTTTCCCCCTAACACTTTGACTCTAATCAATTCAATCTAAATTATTTTTTTAATATTTCATCTCTCTCCAAGAAGTATTTGAAGCAGCTTATAGAAGAAAAAGGAAACTTAATAAAATAGGAACCAAAAAAAAGGGGGATAAATCTTTGAAAACTGTTGATAGTAGTGAAATAGTTGTTGTTTTGCACTTTAAACATGGTTCTGAGCTTCCTAGAAGCCCAGTCAAAAAGGGAAACAGAGTTAGTTGCATGGTTCTCTTAAGCTGAGAAACAGACCCACATTTTCTCAGAAGAAAAGATTGTCCTTTTGTCAAAATCTGAGAGAAATTTCTTGCAAGGAGAACTATATAGGGGAATGTAATAAACAACATTTTTAAGGGCAACTCTCAGCTAAAACATAAATAAAACTCACACAGCTTTGGGTAGCAAAGAATCCCAAATGTCTTAAATTACATGAGAAAAATTCTGTCAGGAAACTAACAGTCAAAAGAAAACTGTAGATAACCTAGAGAAATGGATAAATTACATAAACCTCAAAGCATGTTGTAGATATTATACATTTCAAGATCTTACTCTGTAGCAAGAACACAAAGTGCAGTTATCCTGAAGAATGTTAATTGAGATCAAAATTAAAATTTTGACAACAGGTAAGCAGTTGTTAAATTTAACATTGCCTTGTGCAAACTACCAAGCAAGGTAATATTGTTTCCTAAGGAATTCCTCCAAACAGAGGTTGGTTAAACTTCTTAGTTAGGTAGAAAGTTTAAAAATTCCAGGTTATCTTACTGAGGATGTCTCGGCTCCCACATTTGTAAAATGGGAATAGGAGTTGCCCAGCTCACAGAATTGTCAGTGTAGAATGACTGGGATAACACGTGAGCATACATAGCACCTAGTTGATACTCAATAAAATATTTGTTGCATGCATGAATAAATAAATTACAGTTGATATTAGAGATTCCTACTCAATATGGAGCAGTTATCATTCCAAAAGACATCACAAAAACAGCCTTTAAAAGACATGTATGTTCTCTCTCCTTATAATGTGTGATTGTATCATATATCCAATTATCCAGACCAGGAGTTGGCAAACTAAAGCCTTTGAACCAAATCCAGCCTTCTGCTTGTTTTTGTAAATAAAGTTTTATTGGAATACAGCCACACCCATTCATTTACATATTGTCTGTGGCTGCTTTCCCAATATAACAGCAGAGTTGAGTAGTTACAACTGAGCTGGTATGGCCCACGAGGCCCTAAATATTTACTGTTTTCCCATTTACAAAATAAGTTTGCTGACCTCTGAATAGAGCACAAACTCTCTGAGACCCCCAAACATCATTTCAAATTCAGTATATCCCAAACAAAGATTTTTATCGGAGCATATGCAATCAAGTATGCACATCTGCATATACAGACCCCACTACCCCCACTTTCCCCTTCTCAATTCTATGTCAGTTCAGATCCCTATCTTTAATGCATCCATCTTCAGTTAACTAATCAAACACTGCCAGCTTTTTTTCCTCTAAAAATGCCATTCTTGGGCCTCCCTGGTGGCGCAGGCAATTGAGTGCTGCACTGTGAAGCTGTTCACAGCCTCTGCAATGCTGGTTCAATCCCGGCCGGCCAGAGATAATCCCACGTGGCGCGGCAGACCTCTCCTGTCTCGCCTGCTACTCCCCTCAGCAGTGTGTTATGTCAGTCTGCCTGTTCTGTTCCCCGCTCTGTCTCTGGTAAATCCTCTCACCCTCCTGCACATCTGGCCTGTGCCCCGGTTCTTGCATAAATAAAATAAATCTTGGACTTCCCCTGGTGGCGCACTGGTTGAGCACTGGGCTGTGAATCTGCCCGCAGCCTCTGCAGTGCCGGTTCGATCCCCGGCCCCCAGCGAGGTTCCCACATGGCTCGCAGACCTCTCCTGCCATGTCTGCTGCTCCCCTCAGCAATGCACTTCATCAGTCTTCCTGTTCTGCTCCCTGCTCTAGCTCTGGTGAATCCTCTAACCCTCCCACGCTTCTGACTATACCCAGTGCTTGTATAAATTAATAAATAAATTAAAAAAAATAAATCTTTAAAAAATAAAAATAAAATAAATAAAAATAAAATAAAAATGCCATTCTTTACATTCCACTCCCACTGTCACCCAAACTCCAAAGTCCACTGCCTCTGCTGGCATAGTTTCCAGCCAATCCTCTATGCCACTTCTTGACTCATAGTCCTAAAATGCCATTTTTATAATATTATAAACCAATTCAAGAGTCTACAGTGGTTCCCCACTTGCCTTCTATACCAAGTCTGCATTTTCTCTGCCTGCTTATTAAAATAGTCCATAAAGGATGTAACACTTCAACTCCTACCTCTTCCCAGTGTACACCAGGCTCTCTGGTCTGGCCCGTCTCTATTAGCACTCAATTTGCTAAGTCTCACTTCTGTTCTTCCCTCCCACCATGGCCTCTTTTCTAGGTTGAATTCATATGTTGAAGTTTGGGCACTCCCCACCCCCATGACCCCAGAATATGAACTTATTTGGAAATAGTCATTGCTCATATAATTATTTAAGATGAGATCATGCAGGAGTAGAGTAGGCCTATAAAAATCTATAAGAAGAGGAAATTTGGAACCAGAAATGGGGAGAACACCTTGTGAAAATTATGGCATATATATCAAGAGGATGCATCTAGAAGCCAAGGAATGCCAAAGGTGGGCAATAGAGGCATGGGACAGATTCTCCTTCGTAGTCCTCAGAAAGAACCAATCCTGCCAACACCTTGATCTTGGATCTGACTTTCAGAACCATGGGACAATAAATTCCTAGAGTTTAAGCCAGTCTGTGGTACTTTTTTAAGGCTACCAAACTAAATAGCCTCCTACCTGACCTATGCTCAGAAGGTTTTCTGGAAGAAGACCACTCTACAGATTCTGTGAAATGTGGCCATAAAGAAGAGAGGGATGAAGACAAGTGTGAGCCACTGGGGAGCCTTCAGTGAGCTCAGCAAACTTGCCTGTTTCCTCCCTTTCAAAGGGAAGCCAAGATTGCTTCCACACAAGTCTGTGAGACTTTCCCTGCTTTCATTCTGCTCCGACTGGGTCAGAGGGAGAGTAGGGCTGAGAGAAGTCCAGATGAGGAAATGCACTCCAGGGATCTGCCTTCAGTGAGTTACGTTTTAATTTCTACTCCCCCTCCCTTCCCTTCCTCACTGAAGACACACTTTTGTAAAGAGTGAGTTCTGAGCCAAGCAAATCCATTTCAGGAGTCTAGTGCCTGCCCGCCCCTGCTTCTGTCCTGGAAGTCTGGACATCTAGCTGGACAGTCCTTGAATGGAGGCCTCCTGGGGAGGCTGCCAAGACCTGAGCATTGTCCAGGAACTTCAAGGAGGCTAAAATGGGACCTATCAAATCATTCAAGAGACTGATTTCAGGGAATGTGGCTCAGGGGACCCAGAAGAGGCCGAATGGAGCTCTGCAACTCTGTTTTGCTCTGTCTTATATGTGAACCCGTATGACTCTGGCTGGTTGTCAGTGAGAAAAATGAAACCCCCACCAAGTCCTTGGACTCCAGGGGTCCGAAGGCCAATCTAACCCTTTAGCTACCAAGTCACTGGTTATGTGTCTGTCAGCCTATTACAGCTTCCCTGGAGACATTTGGTGAGTTTGAATGGTAAACTTCTTATCTCAAATGATGTAGGACAAGCATAATCGGATTTTCTTTGTCCCAGAGAAAAAAGAAACATACACCCTGAAGTGAGGACAAGACTGATTAGTCAGCAACAGAAGCAGAACCCACTTCAAGTGTGCACCATGAATACACTTGGCCCTCCCTGCAGGGGGTGAATTCTCCATTCTTGCCATCTTAAAGTTTTGATGATGGTTGAACATAGGACTCTGTATTTCACTTTTCCTCTGAAGTGAGCTAACCAGCTCTGAGAAGGAGCTTGCACATGTATATGTGTGTGCACAAGTGTGAGAGTGTGTCTGAAGTATGTGTGTGTGTGTGTGAGAATGCGTGTGTATATTTAGCCAGAAGATAGGGATTAACAATGGGTGATGAGGGCCTCCCTGGCAGCGCAGCAATTGAGCATTGGGTTGTGAAGCTGCCAGTAGCCTCTGCCGGTTCGATCCCCGGCCACCAGGCGAGGGTCCCACATGGCGCGACGGACCTCTCCTGCCATGCCCATTGCTCCCCTCAGCAGTGTATTTCATCAGTCTGCCTGCTGTGCTCTCCACTCTGGCTCTGGTGAATTCTCTCACCCTCCCGCTCTTCTGACTGTACCCAGTGCATGTATAAATAAATTAATTAAAAAAAAATGAGTGATGAGTGGAGAAGAAATGGCCCAATTTCAAACTGAGCGCACACAATAAACTAAGTGAGTCAATTCTCTTTTTTGTGTGGTAATTATGTCCTATAAAGTTGCATCAAACAGAGTTAGGGAACATGGAACCAGTGGTCCTCAGGGAAATAGAGATTAGGTTCCTGTGAGCTTCCTCTCACAACATTTTTATCAGCCTACCCACATATATATAACCTTTTTATATATGTTTCTGTCTGAAGACACCTTACTTAATGCATTTTGTTGATTCATTAACGCTGAACTCAAAATCAACTGCACTATAATTCATGGCTGAAGGAAGCTCATCTCACACATATTTTCTCCATAAACACATCACAGCCTTCTTATTCTTAAGAACACTAGTCAGCATTTCAAGCACTTTGCTTAGGGACCATTTTGAACAGTGAAATCACCAATAAAATGCACAAAAATGTGAAACCACTGCACTAAACAGACTATGGAAAGGACCCTTGTTTACAGCGTGAAAGACAAAACGAACGCAAAGAATTACCTTCGTTGATTTTGACTGGAAATATACCTGTCTTGTGACTCAAATTTTTCATTACTCTGCACATGTCCATGATTGACTGCAAAAATACCCCAAATATTCATTTGGTGTCACAAATACGTTTTAGTGAACAGGCAAATTTGCAAATATGTACTCCATGAATAATAAGGATCAAACATAGATTCAACCAGGATGAGGCATCTAGGATTCAGTTTCTGCTCTGTCACTGCTATGTGACATTCAGTAAGTTTATCCCCTTTACTGGTTTCCTCTTCTCTGTGTACTGAATTTCTATTCAACCTTCGAGACACAGGAAACACCGCTTCTTTCATAGAGATTTTCCAATTGAAATGAATTGTCGAAAATAAATTCCAGGTGAAAATGAATTGCGTCCTTTCCCCCCACACCTCACCCCACCCATGACTGCTCTTTCATGTATATCTACTACTCATGTCACTGTGACTCGGATGGTAGCTGCATTGATGGAGTTTGGGGTAGTCTTTTTTTTTAAGATTTATTTATTTATACAAGAGCTGGGGTACAGACCAGAGGCACAGTGGGGGTGAGAAGATTCACCAGAGACAGAGTGGGGAACAGAACAGGCAGACTGACTGAAATACACTGCTGAGGGGCGTAGCAGATGAGTCAGGAGAGATCTGCTGCACCATGTGGGTTGCTCCCTGGCTGGCTGGGAATCGAACTCGTGCTGCAGTGGCTGCGGTTAGCTTCATGGTTGTGTCTTAACCCTTGCGCCACCAGGGAGGCCATTTGAGGCAGTCTTATCCTGCACACACTGAGCAGTTCATTTCCTCTTTTCACCTTCATTGGTCCCCTTGACTGCTATCAGCCCTCATGGCCTTGACCACCAAGTGGTGGTTTTCCAACCCTGCTCTGTGTCAACATCATGACCAGAAGGTCCATTTGGGTTGAGTAGCTAGGGCTTTCATTGCTGGTTTCCTCAGTGCCTTGGTGATAAATTGTTTCTTTCTCCTAAATATTTTTCAACATTTTGTCATTATAATGTTGAGCTAATGATGCCTTACTATAAGTTATTGTTGATCTTCTATTATTGTAATAAGTAGATTGTAAAATCTGTTAAGACAGAGATTACATTTTGTTCAATTTTATATCTATAACAATGCTGAGCCTAGTTTTTCATAATGTAAGTGATGAAGAGGAATTTATTAACCTGAAGAGGGAACAATAAGCCTAGTCTTATCTAGAATTTTTTTTTGTATGTTTTTTAGTGTGGTAAAATGCACACAGCATAAAATTTACTAATAGTAACATTTTGTACATTCACAGTGCTGTGTAGCCATCACAGAACATTTTTTCATTCCACATAGAAGCTTCGCACCTACTAAGCAGTTACTCCCCACTTTCCTCTTCCTTTAGGCCTCAGCAAGCACTAATCTACTTTGTGTCTCTGTGGATTTACCTGATCTGGACATTTCCTATAAAGGGATCATACAGTATGTGGCCTCTGTGGGTGACTTATCTCACTTTATGTGACATTTTTAAAGTCCATCCATGACGTAGCATGTGTTACTGCTTCATTCTTTTTTATGACTGAATAGTGCTCCATTGTATGAATTTACCATATTTTGTTTATTCATTCAACAGTTAATGGGCATTTGGGTTGGTTCAACCTGTTTATGAACAGTCTACCATAACATTTTAAAATATGATACACCATCAAAATATTAGTTAAATTAATGTTTTTGTTGCACAGGCACACTTCCTGTGCACACTTCCTTACCCTACCCCCACTTGCATTAAACTGCAAGATCCTGAGGGCAGTGACTTTGTCTAATTCCCTGAGATTCCTGGGGCCTTGGCTAGTTCTGCCCAGAGTACATGCTCAATATATATGTTGACCAATGGATAAAAGATTTCTGCTTAGAGGATTGCCATCCCACTCATAATTGATATCAGTCTTCCCAACAGTCATGCTCATAAAATCATAGAATATTCAATCTTGAAGAAGAAATCTTGTCCAATATTGTCACTTAATATTCTTATGTCATCATTTTCTTGCCTTGTGGCCCTGAACTAGTTTTTTAATCTGCCTGTTACTCAGATACCTTATCTATAAAATAGAAACAATAACATGATTTGTCTCATGAAACTATTTTAATTGATTAAATGATGTAACATAGTCAATGCTTAGTATTAGGAATGAGGAGTTAAGATCACAGAGGGTAAGCAAATTAGCCAAGCTTGCATAATTAGAGTCAGCGCTAGAACTAGAATCCATGCCTCTTAGTTTTCCCACCTTCCATGTTATCATTTAATAGCTAAGCAGAACCCCATGAGACACATGGTAGTGATGATGAGATCGCTACTGTCTCCACAGTCACCTTCTCTGGAGCAAACATTTCCTTTATTGACCAATATTTCTACGGTGTATCACAGAATTAAACACAAGTTCCTCTTAGTGTTGGCTTTCACAAAAAAAAAAAGTTCCATCCACCCAGTACTGATCACTTATCTACCAAGATGGCAAGTCCCTGTCAGTGATGATGAAAATCATAACTCCAGTCACAGCGCCTGAATCACTAGACTCCTTCTCCAGCATTTCTGACAGATGACTGCCAAGACCTGGGTATTGTGTTGTATTGTGCTGTGTTTGTCCCCTTGCATGTCCCAAATCTTATTTCATGTCAACCTCAGGAAGGAAAAAGATTATGAGAGTCCACCATTCAAAGTATCAATATTTCCTCCAAGGCCTGTTCCTCAAGCTAGTCACTTGTATCTAGCTTGGTTTCTAGGTTGAAAAATAAATAAATAAAAGATTAGTTGGCCAAATATGTTTGAGAAATAGGACTTCCCTTAGAAAGGGACAACATGAATAAGCACATAGAGGCTACTAAGAAATTCTGCATCCAGATACCTGCTCATCTATCCAGAACATAATGAAAACTGAAATTTTATTCTCAGCACAATACCAATCACCATGCTTGAAATGCCATGAAATACATTTTGGAAAAGAGTGTCCTCAATTGTTAACGTTGGCACCCAATGGAAGAGGCATATTTTAAAGCAAGTCTATGAGAAAGCAGGTTTCATTTAATTTTTCACTGCTTAGGACAGTGTTTGGCACACAGTATATATCAAATGGTTGTTTGTTGAAGAAATGAATATATTTGAATAGAAATTACAATTTGGAATTTTTGTCATCAGTCACCAGTAGAGAAGAAGCCATCGGCTGCTGGACTTTCAGTCTGACTGTCTCCTACCAAAAGGTCCCGTTGGTGTTGGCTCTCACAAAAGAAGATTCCAGACACCCAATAAGCTTGTCTTCCAAGAGGGCAAGTCCCTATCAGAATACACAAAAATCATAATTCCAGTCACAGCGCCTGATGTTTTCAGGGCTCCAGACTTTATGACGGTCACACAAAAACCAAGTTCCCTTACAGTCCTGATATGTTTCAACAGGCTCTAACCTGAATGTTCATCAAAGAATGAACTCCCCTCCCCCGCCCCTCGCTAGTCCTTGTGGGCTTATCTGGGCTTAGTGGCAGTGGCTCTGGGGAAAGAGAAGGCTGCTCCAACTTTTCCTAACGAAGTGGCCTTCTCTTTCAGAACCTTTAGCTCAGCTAAGTGGAGACACCTGGTGTTTGTTGTTGCAACTTCAAGAACAATACATCAAAGACTCCAGGCAGAAAGTCAGCTCCTCATAAAAACTGTCTCCTCACAAAGGAAATGGAGAAGAGGAAATGCAAATGGTAACCCATCTCATCCCTAAAAGATGTTCTTCCTCTCAAATTTTCTATTATCTGTATAGGTTTCCTCCATATTCTTGCCTTAAAACTTGGAGAAAAACATAATTACAAGTCATTCAGAATGTGTGAGTAGTCAGAAAGAAGAAATTCTTCATTTCTGATTGCTTCATTTTGTCAGGTGTTAAATCAGAGTGCTAACTTTTGTGTAATAACTGTTTGGTAATACTTAATAAGTGGCTGGTATAGCACAGTTCCAAAAAAAAAAAAATTAAGTCTATACAAGGCCAAAGGAATATTAAAGTTTCACTACAGAAGAAATATGGCCACTGCCAAGAACTGATTAGTCATAAAATCCGCAGCATTATCATCATCCATCATTGCCTTCTTTTAATGACTGAACTAAAAAGAGAGACATCAAAGTTTTCAAAAAAAGGTTATAAAAACGCTGTACACAGATGAGGCCTCCAAATATTTTGATAGACCTTGAACGAAAAAAATATATAAAAATCATTGAAACAAATCACAAAACATATGTTGTTATGTTTTGCTCTAAAAACCATGAAGTTTATCCAGAACCCTATTATGGTAACTGCTTAGCTTTTCATGCATTCCTAAATTACCATGTAATCTAAAACCTTGTTTTCAGCTGCCCTATATTGGAAAGTCCCTTAAAATAATCAGGATGATTACAGGCTCATATTCAGAAAGAAACTTGCTTGTATTATAGTAAATGAAAGTGTTATTTATCAGGCAGTCTCCTTTAAAAAAAAAAAAAAAAAAACTACTTTAGAAACACAATGTATTCAGGAAATACCTAAACTGAGGATTGCATTTTGGGCTCTCTACATTTTCAAACACATGGATAGTTGGTGTAAAAATATGTTCTTTTCCTGCAGGGACTTGACTGTAATTAGTGTGTGCCAAAACTCTCTCACAGAGATTTCATTGTCTTATCTACTTACATCATCTTAATGCGATTTTATTTTACTTTGTCAAAGTCATATTAATGTAAATGTGTTCTTGATAGCAAACAGAGTTCTTTTTTATGCAAAACAGGATTCAGCTGACTCTAATAAAACAGCTTGCAGTCTATTAGACTATAACAGTAATGTGCTTATTTTGTTTCTCAAATCAAGACTGTGTCAGAAAGCTATAGACAGAGATTTGTCTTGTTTTTCACAATAATTGCTAGGGTGGGGTTACATTATGATCTTTAAATGAATAGTATCGCTTAGAACAAACACTTCATATATCTTTTATCTTCCCCTGCATACAGTTCTGAGTTTTCTTTGAAAATGCTGCGCTACTTTTCCACATAAGTCATCAGAATGTTTCCAAAGAATTTTAACTGCCAGATTAATTATATCTTGCAAACAAAGATAGATTGCTTACATTCTTTATTCAGAATTCCTGCCAGTATGGAGCAACTGGCAACAAATTAATTTCTTTTGCAACCATGCAAAATGTTTTGCTATGAAAAGCTCTGGAGGTAAATGGATCCTTTAAAAAAAAATCAGGTTGTTCATTCTAAAAGACTAATCTGTAAGCAAAGAACAGAGGATTAAATGAAATTGACTGCCCCCCCCCTTTTTTTAGCATCTATGTTACAGTCCTCCGTTAATGTATTCAGTTAATTAAGTATTGCTGTGACCTGGTGGCAATTTTTGAAATCCAGGGAATTTTTCCCCCTTTAAATTCTACCTCCCCCACAGAGCAGAATATAATCTGTTTCCAGTCAGTCTGTTTATGTCAGCTGTGCCTCTACTACAAGCCTCTAAAATGTTTTAATAAATTTATCAACCAAAAAATATTACAAACATTTCATTTCCTTTGATTCAGACACACATGCACACCAAAAAAAGGTGGGGGGGGAGCCTCTGCCTTCATTGCAAATTCTTGCTGGTATGAATCATTCTAAGTAATATTTGCTTTAACTTTCGTGTGGTTCTACAAACAACCTTTATATGGCTGGACTTCAAAGCTAGGAGAAATAAAGGTTAGAAATGTGATAGGAGTAATCTATTATTAGGCATGAAACATTAAACCACTTTTAGCTATAAGTCTTAAAACCTGAATAATCTAGGTTTTTTACATAGTGCATATTTATTGTGCTTTCACTTACACAGGCATTTATCACAGAGGAGTGTTTGGAAGAGAAATATTTTCCATTGCACTATGCGCCACAATTTGGTTTAATTTTTCCTAATATTTAATTTAGAAAAATGGTAATATTATAACAGGGTTCTCATGTTTCCTGGACAAAATGCTTGGTGTTCCTCACAGAGTAAAATTAATCTGTTACCAGCCTGCTGACCTGCAAATCGGGTTTCAGTAAAGTAGTCAAGGGGAGGGGAGGGCAGAAGAAGGGGGTGAATTAGGGTGGGTAGGGAGATAAGATCTCTCTTTGACTAGAAGGGAGGAAAAAAAAAAAGCTTAGAGGAATGTCTCAACCCACCCATGCCATCAAATGACAGAAAATAAGCTGAATGTGTATTTGAGCCGAGGAGTGTTTGAAAACATTTATTAGCTCCATCCATAACGACATCCACTGCAGGAATGTTAATTGTTAAAATCTGTACTGCAGTTATTTCTTTAAGCAGGGGAGCTACATTGAGTGGAAATTCAGCTCCTTGTCTCTCTCTTTTTTTTTTCTCCACATATATTTTGCACTTAAAAAAAATTAATGTTATGAAACAAGTCAGATGTCAGATGGAGAGCTTTCTAGCACAAGGGAATGCAAAACAGTGTTAAGGATATATGCATATGCAGGAACAAAAAAACAACATTGGTAACATTTTGTTCTTGATTAAATTTGTGCTCCTAATACAGTAGATTAAAAATAAATCCAACTGTTAAACACATTAGTGTTCGGTGCTGTGGATGTGCCAGGAATGCAGCTATCACTCCAGACCTGGCCTGATTCTCTCTCTGGTCGCCTTCAGGAGACAGAGGAAATCTGACCCCCCAGGAAACCTGAGCCCCCAGTTCCATTAATGACCCAGCATCTTGAGGATTCCTCATTTTCATCTGCTGATTAAATCACCCAAACTTCTTAATATTTTCTCACACTGTGTCAAAACCAGTGTCTCAGCAAAGCTGAAAGATAATATTGGTTTAGAAAGATGGAGAAAGAATTGCCAAAGCCAGTCACAACTGAGACACTCTTTGGAGAAAATTAAAGTTAAGTTGTGGTCTATTGGGCAATTATTTGTGAAACCTTTAAGTAGCTTGTTGTAATCCCCAACTTCCACTCCCCAGGAATTTTATGATTGGGGCTAAAGATAGGATCGAATCCCAAACTGCCTGAACTGGAAGACATTCCAAAGATCATAGTAGCCACCCTCTTCTTTCATGGATGTTGCTTCCTGAACTTAAGGACATTACTTGGCCAAAGTCACACCTGAAGGCCTGACCTCGCAAGACACGGAACCCAAGCTTTTGTGTCCGCCAGCCTGCATTGTGATACCATACCGCCCTTTTGGTAGTTAAAAGACACTGAGGGCCTCCCCGGTGGTGCAGCAGGTTGAGCACAGCGCTGTGAAGCTGTCCACAGTGTTTGCAGCACAGGTTCAATTCCCAGCCGGCCAGGGAGATACCCACACGGTGCAGCAGACCTCTTCTATCTCGCCTGCTGCTCCCCTCAGCAGTGTTTTTGGTCAGTCTGCCTGTTCTGCTCCGTGCTCTGTCTCTGGTGAGTTCTCTCACCTTCCTGTGCCTCTGGCCTGTACCCCAGTTCTTGTGTAAATAAATAAATCTTTGTTTTTTTTTTTTAAATTTTTAATTTTTTTTAAGATTTATTTATTTACACATACAAGAAACGGGGCACAGGCCAGAGGTGGGGGGGTGTGGGGGTGAGGGGATTCACCAGAGACAGAGTGGGAAACAGAACAGGTGGACCGACTGAAATACACTGCTGAGGGGAGCAGTGGGTGAGCCAGGTGAGGTCTGCTGCTCCATGTGGGTAGCTCCCCACAGGCTCGGTATTGAAGTGCCGCAGAGGTTTCATCTTAACCCCTTGTGCCACCAGGGAGGCCCAATAAATAGATCTTTTAAAAAAAATTTAAAAAATAAAGACTGAAATTAAACCATGGATAAAAAAAGTAATATATTTCTTCAGGTAATTATAGTAATGGCTCATTACCTAATCTGTGTTTTATTATACCTGTATGTTTTGTTAGACTATGCATTTTTTAAACAATACTACCAGCCCTTCAAATTCTTACTCCCTCCTTCCCACCTATGAATCCTCCCCTCCCAGATTCTGCAGGTTTTTTGTTTTTGTTTTTTTTTTTTTTTTTTTAGTCTTTGGTCAATCTGGTTTAATAGGTTACCCTCACCTCAGACAGAAGTGGAGTGCTATGCTGTAACATGCTTTCTGGAAGCAGAGGGTATGAGGCTGTGACATTTGTAAATCTAGCAAGTAATAGCTCCCCCAAAGCAATAGAGTAGCTGCAATATTGCCAGGAAAGGAGAACAGTTAATTGAAACTATTTGGGGCATGCAGTATTGAACAAGGAGATGGTTTCTGAGCAACACATATCTAAACATGGCTTGCCAAAGACCTGCACACTTTTAATTTGCTCTACAAATTTGGTTAGCCCAATAAAGTGTAAACATCAAACAGTGGTGGTGGAGAGCATTAAACATTAACCAACTGAGACCTTAAAGACTTGAGTAGAACATTAAAATTAGAGGAAAAAGATAGGCCAGGCAATGCTGGGAAATTAGGTTGACTCCAAAAGAAAATGTTTGTTGGCTGAGTAAAAATAAAGTAAAACTATTTTGAGATCAGTTACCATTTGTCTCTGTACACAAGCCATTCCCCCCACCTCCCTAAGATTATATTTTTAAAATCAAGCAGACTTACCAAAGTCAGCTTGGTTTTCTGATTGTTGTCCAGAATGCAATGTACCCTGAAATCGGGTATTGAAATTGCTTCTCCCAGATCTTTGAACCCTTACGTGGAATTGTCTTTTATTTATTTTATATGTTTGTGTGTTTGGCTTTACTTAGCCTGGGCCTAGACCCCTTAAGTTTCAATAAACATTGTTCAACAGCAAAATAAAAATACCCCTTAAGGAGAAGGATGGCTCCCATATTCACCCATTTGGACTTGTCCCATAAAGCCCAGCAAAACCAGTATGAGTAGGGAAGGTACTCCATTCTTCACAAGAGCAGTAAGAACTTCCTTTGGAATAGTAAGAATCAAGGAAAGAAAAATAATACCATATTCAAGTACCTTGTTCTCTAAGTATCCTTCCTCTCAGTGGCACTTTGTGTAAACCCCCACAAAGTAACAGCAGTTTTCTGTCAAGAGAATGATTGGTATGTTATTTCTTTGATAGCTACTAAAAGTCCAGTAGGCAACAATTCTCAATAACCCCATGCAAGTCATGAGAGACTGAGGTAAGAATAAGTTAAGCTAATATTACACCAAAAATTAACTCCCAAGAACCCTTAAATATGGCTGCCAGTCTTCATAAGTTTCAAAATACCCACTCTTGACAGAACAAAAGAACCCTTAGAACCCGTCTAAATTTGGATTAACTAAAAAATAGACTCTGAGACAATGATTTCAGTGCAAGTTGATTTGGGAGGCAAAAGAAACACCAACTGGGTAGCAGGAAAATAAGACAAAACAGGAAGGCAGCCAATAGGAGGTCAGTTACCACTGTGGGCAACTGGACTTCAATCTCAATGGAATGACTCAGGGAACCAACGTAAAACATGTGCTTCAGAATTATCCCACCGGAGAGGTGGGAACTCGGGTGTTTGCACTCCAGCTACCATCAGTCTTTGGATAAGTTTGTTCGCAAAAGGCATTAATTCCCTGACACTTCCCGATGGCCACAGAGGCAGGCAAAGCAGATTTTAGTGGGAAAAAGGAAGCCTTTAAACAAAGAAATGCAGGTGTTAGCAGTTGGAAAGCAGGTGGCATGCACCAAAATCATCAGGGTGAGGGACTATGGGCAGGGTCCTAACAGGCCCTGTGGGCGGAGTGTCTTATATAAACTGTAAGTTCTAAGAAGTTTAACTGCTGTTTTTTGCTGTTAGTTGCTAATACTTTAATCAATATTGTTGAATGAAGGAAGGAGGGAGAGGATAAGACATCAATTGATTTTTTTTAATGTTTCACATGTATGTCTCATGTTCTGTTTAATGTTGAAAAGTTTAAACTTTTCTCAAGAAACTATATACTATGAGCTCAGACTTGATGTCAGACAGACCACAGTCTAAATCCCACTTCCATCACTTCCTAGTTTTGAGAACTTGGGCAAATTACTTCACTTTTCTGAGTCTCAGTTACTCCAATTATAAAAGAGCTATTTCACAATATTAAATAAAATAAGACTGGAAAATAAGTGATATAAGACTTGGTACAGTAACTGACACCTGTTAGTTCTTAATGCTAATGTAATACCTCACAAGTCAGTTTTCTGACTCCGAATGTACTTCTACCACCAACTAGCCATGTATCTTCGAGCACGCCATGTACCCTTTCTGCTGCAGGACTTCTCCATCTTGAAAATGGAGACAAAAATTGCCTGGTACTCATTCCCTAGAGAGTGAGTTCCTAAGGCATAGCATAAGAAGGATAAGGGACACTTACTGTGCACTTTACAGTTCAGAATATTGTTTTTTATATATCATCTCATTTCTGAGCAAAAAAGGATTTTTGACTTACAAACATTATTCCAGTGTAGGGGAGTATTTATCTGTTTCCTTAAATGCTCCCAATCTGATGTGTGTGTGGGCTGGGTTGTAGACTGGGGGATGATGGAGGTACGTAATAGGAGCAGCACATGGTCACCCAGAGGAAACTGGGTTTGGTCAGGCACTTAGGGTGACATTAGGGCCAATGTCCTACAGGGACACACCTAAGAGGATCCCATAAGCCCCTGCTCAGGACAGAGGGTTTATGAAGATACCAAATATCAAAAAAATTGAAAATCGGGCTAGAATATGATCCAATATCTCACTTCTGGGTATCTACCTAAAGTCTATAAAATCTACTCTAAGAAAAATTGTATTTTCTATGCAATTTTATAACCCTGACATGTAAACCTAATCAAAAATACATATGCATTCCTATGTTCATTGCAGTACTAGTCACAATACCCAGGTAAGTAAATAAGTGCCCAGTGATGAATGAGTGGATAAGAAGATGTGGTATATATACACAATAGGATATGACGCAATCATAAAAATAAAAATAGATGAAATTTTCTGAACTGGGACAACATGGATGGACCTTGAGGAAATTATGCTAAGAGAAATAAGTCAAAAGGAAAAAGACAAACACCATATGATTTCACTATTTGTGGAGCATAAACAAAACAAAAACAAGCCTTCAGATTCTCACAACAGAATGGTGTTTACCAGAGCAGAGGGGCAGGAGAGGAAGGAATGAGTAAAGAGGCCAATTAGTTGGTGGTTAATGGTGACTGGACATTTGATGCTAGGCATGTTGAAAAATTGTAATCTCGGAACCTATACAATGTTATAAATTAATGCTACCTCAATTTTTAGAAAACATAAAAAACATTCCAAATGAGTCAAGAGTAGGTTTTAAACCAGCAGCCACTGAAACAATTAAGTTGCATAGTCAGAGATTTGAAGGGGCCTGTTTACAATGGGCAGACAAGGTGGGCCTTATGTCCATCAAGCCCAGAAATAGAAACCTAAAATGTAGCCTGAGGGTGATGCCATAGAACATTTGAAACATAAATATATTCCACAGAAGAAAACAAAGTCACGGTCACTGTTCTGTAGATATTAATATTCTAAGCCCTCTACAAAAATTCAACCAAGTCAACAAGAATACATTTAAGTAATAATTCCTATTTCTGATCTGTTCCCTTCATTGCATTTCAATGAGCTCCTTTTAATTGAAGAGAATCTAAGAATCAAATAATAATTGTTAGTTTACTATTCATTTACAGAGCATTTACTCTGTTGGGCACAGACTACATACCTTACCTAAATTATAGCCTTAAGACATATATATATTCCTCACAACAGCCTCCTGGTTACAAGTGCAACTGAAGCTCAGACAGTTTGTATAATTTTTTAGGGTCAAGTTAAGCCTAGTAGCTGGAAAAATCCCTGATTTCAGGACCAATTCACTCATCCACAGTGCTTTGCTGCCTCCAGGGTCATGAATCTGCTGATGGAAAAATGTCCGTTGTCATTTAAACATTCACTATTACATGGGACAAATATGGGCTTTTAAGTATTATAAACAATTTTTTTTTAATGTACTTGAGCAAACTTAGTTCTTAGGAATTCTTGAAAACAGTTTAAGTTCCAAAACAAAACAAAGCTTCCAAGAACAGGCCCATTCGTAGATAGAAGTGTGTATTTTAAAGAGGGGAATATACAATGGCATAAATATATGATCCCAATTACATAAATATTTTTTAAAACTTTTGGTATATGTTTGTAAAATATATACTTTCAAAAACATTGTTTTGAATGCAAGTTTATAATCCTGACACTTTTACTTTATTTTATGATTCTAAATCCTTATAATAGTCACATTAGAAATTTCTAGAAAGGAATGCATTAAAAATCAAAATATCACCTTCACTTTTTCTTATCAAAAAGAACAATATGCATGTATCATCTGAGGGAAAAATTGAACACTAATATTTACTGATTTATCTTGTGTCACAGGGCTGGACTTTTTACATCTATTCTCTCCACTAATACCTCCAACTGGCTTTTGATGTGGCTGTTATTTTGTCCATTTTATTAACAAAGAACATGTTTCTGAGACATTAGTAACTGTTTTAGGGTCACCCAACTGACAAGTAGCAGAAGCAGGATTTCAACTTTTTCTTACTCCAGGCTGAGAGCACTTTCGCGTAACACAACACAGCCTACAAACTGTTTACATCACCACCATACACGCCCCTGTAACAAGGTTATTTACTGATAAATTAATTTATGGCATGTGCCTGATTTCACAGGAGACTAGAAGGAAAAAAACCGTAATTTTTCCTGTTGAATCAAAACTGTGGAGGGGTGCCATGCCAAGATAGGAGAAATCCCTAGGGTAAAGGGGATGAACAAGATTTGCTGGAGATAAATGTGGGGTGAGGTTGCCCACCTGGTCACCAGCCCAGGCATTTTTCCCCAAAGATCCTGCTACCACAGCTTAGCACATGGTGAGTAAGGCTGCCATCTTTTCAAATAAGGAATCCTAGGCTTTCTCAGAGCATAACTTGAAAATCTCCAATCTAAAGAATTAAAATAATGAAACTTTCTCCCTTGGTCAAGTCAGGGCTCAGACTTAGGAGCAAGGCTACTCAATCCCAATTCACCAAGCCCTCTGTGTTGAACTCATTGGCAAGGGATGCAAAATTCTAAAATTTGGTGAACACTCATTCTAACAGTGCACTGTTTGCATTCTTTCAATACTTCTCCTGGGACAATATGACTGCCCTTTGGAATCACACAAGTTGACTTTCAACCAGAAAGGAGGCTGATTCTAAGGAGATTATTGGCCATATGGGACACCCCAACTCCTACGCCATCCTGTACTAGCAGAAGTTGTCGTTTTTTTCAGCCCCAACAGCCACACCTCCACCTGTGGCCTTTATCGTGGATTCTACTTCAAGTTAGCAATAGATAGAATATGCACGAAAGCCCTCTTCATTTTAAGTATTGAGATTTCATTGCTTGTGCTGTGGCTTATATCAAGCCCCAAAGTGACAAGGCAGTTCCCCAAGCCCATTCTGTTTCCAAGCTCGTTAAATTTTGGAATGGGTCTGTCCTTTGTGTGTGCATGTGGTTTAAAGCTGTTTTATGACACATTGTCAAGAATTCAGGTACTGGGCTTCTTTAACTCCAGCTTTCAGCAGCTGCCTTTGCACTTCCCTTTCACATAATTAAACACCCTGTGGTACTTAACAGAGTAATAAGTAGCACATCAATAAAGCAATAAATAATTGTATTCAGGAAAACTCCAGAACCATCATCCATTAGCCAGCAGCTGTGAGCAATAGTTTTGATTAATCAATAAGGTTATATAATGGGAAAGCAAAAGTTAGTCAAGGCCAGGGAAAGAATCAGCATGACTTTGAAGCCGTGAGGGAGTCTTATCTCTGAGGTAACTTGCAGGCAGAATATCAATTGGAAGCACTAGCCCAGAGAGTAACTGCAGCAGCAGGAAGCCCCACCTCCAGAAACTAGTTAAAAATGCTAGATAAAAACAAAGAAGCAGGACAATTGGCTCTGAGACAGGAGGGCTGCCTACTGAGAATATAGAGTGAGGGCCCCATAAAAGTAAAATGTTTCAACTTGAGAAAACAAATACTCTCAGTTGAGCTGAGGAGCAAGCAGGAGTATGGTGATGGGCCTACAACTCAATCAATGTGTCCATAGTAAGCTCCCTCAGGTATCCTAGGGGAGAAGGTGATTCAGCCTCCTTCTCAGGAAACCCTGTAAGAATGTTATTAGACCACAACTTCTTGGGTTAAGGCCAGGACAGGGCTGAGAAAATAATTTGGGTAACTGTACTTATAGTCCTCAGAATCACCTGTGGAGTTTTATTTTACAGTGGCTTGCCTAGAACCCCAGGCATCAAATAGGAATCCAGATCTCTAGAGGTAGGGCCTAGGAAGCTGTATTTTTCACTTACTCTCATTTGGTTCTACAGCATGGCCCATGTGGAGACCCTGTGGTTTGGAGACTTGCATGGGCCTTGCGTAGACTGGTTCAGCTTTTCCGTGTAGGCAGCAGTCCTCAGTGTCCAATGTGAATAGATTTCTGGTATACTAGTTTTGTAAGTAAACAATGAGATTTTATTTGCACCAATAGTCTTTAGACACTGAAGAGGCCTGTGGTGCAGAAAGTATAAGGGAATTGTTCCTTATACTTAGAGATTCTTACAAAACTAGCCCAATACCAGTGATTTTAAGAATTTATTCATTCCCCAAAATACTGAGGACCAATTCGGTGACATGCACTGATCTAAACACTGGAGATTCTTCAGGGATGAAAAGAAACAATAATCCCTGTTGGAGAGAGTTCTGTTGCAGTGGCCCCCAGAGATTTCCCAGGGTCTCAGTGCATGAAAGAACCTCTACTGGGTTCTTAAACCAGTGGCGCCGTGCATAAGCCTAATTCCATTTTAACAAGACAGCTAAACGTACATGAAAGTAGATATATAATGAACCCCCATGTACCCCTCACCTAGTTTCAGTAACTATCAATTCATGGAAAATCTTCTCTTCTACCTGCTTTCACCTTCCTTGCCCACATTATCAAATTCCCCAGGCAATGTGGAAGCAAGCATAAGTATACTTAGCCATTGCTTTGTGTAACTGCCATTTTAGAATTTTAGGTTTTGCTGGGAAAAGACTGCATTCCAGAGATAGTTTCGACCCTCACTCACCCTTTCTCTCCAGTCACCAATGAGGGCGAACTTGCTGTAATTGGAGCTGCAGGTTGGAGCTGCATCTTGGCCTGGCCAGTCAGCTTAGAATGATAGCCCGGCAAAGTTGGAGAACGCATCCTTGTAACCAATGAGTAACTGCCAGCATAATTTAACCTTATTAAAAGACCCCTGCTTCCTTTGTTCGTTGCTCTCGGTATCTGCCACTGCGTTGGTAGGTGCCATGAGCCTGGACTCAAGTCTGAAATAAACTTCCTTTTGTGTTTGCATCGGCTGTCTTTGGGTTCTTGGAGGCTATGCTCGCCGAGTCTGCTGGCCTTGGGCACAACAGGCAATATATCATTCTATCTATAAATATCGTCAGTATGTATCTCTGAGACATAGTACTCAAAAAAAAAAAAAAAATCCCTACCTAATGGTATCACATAACATTCTCCTATCTAAAAGTTAATTTTAATTTTGTACTATCATTAAATTTATAGTCAGCATTAGCATTTGCCCAATTGTCCCACACTTCTAAGCATATGCCTTCAAATCATGATCAAAATTAGGTCCATATATTGAAAATAACTGTTGGGGAATTACAAATAGTATATCTAAGGTGGTACTAATTTTCATCCTTCAGTTTGGCAAGAAATATAAAAATTTGAAAGTTACCCTTTACATGATGCCACAGGTAGCAACTCTCACGCCTTCTCAAATTTGACCCAACTTTTTTAGAAAGTATAATTTTAAGTGTGTGTACCTTTGACCTTAGTTCCACTTCCAGGAATCCAGTCTACAGAAGTGAAAGCACACATATCACATATGTGAATTTTGTTGCAGCCTGTTTTCAGCAAAATTAGTGTGAACCACTTAGATAAATATCCATTAGTAGGGTACTAGTTGAAATTGGGATACATATTATAGAATGCTATGCAATTACTTTTTATTTTATAAATTTATAGCTACAAATATACACCATAGCCACAATACAGCCATACTTTCAGGCAAATATATAAGAATAATACCATCTATATATGAGATAGATAGATAGATAGATAGATAGATAGATAGATAGATAGATAGATAAAGCTAGACAGATAGTGACAGACAGAAAGACTTAAAAATATCTCAGAGATGATGCACAGCAAAATATTCAATAGTTAGGATAGGAAAACCATTGATAATTTTTAATGCCTACTTTTATACTATTGTTAATAAAAAGTGATCATCATCTAAGTTTTAATTCTTTTTAGGTTTTCAATATACTACTTCCCTCAAAGACAAATCTGCAATGTCAATACTAGTTGAGACAATACCATTTATCAAAAGCTTGACATGGATCAATTAAATTCTATCTTCATAAACCCATTACAAGTATATATAGAAGTGCTCAAGGGCAGTTGCTACTTACTTCAACCTCAGTATTTGTAACATTACTTAGATTCTATGTCCTCAGGGGCTCTGTGTTCACAGTCAGGTAAGATGTCCTGCAAGGAACTCCTTTCCTTGCATTGAGGCACCTTTCTGTCTATTGCTTCTTCCTGTTAAGGTCTCTGAAAACCTGATTTCAAAGTTGCCTCTGACAACTGCAGCAGCTTTAGAGGGTGGGATGCTGAGTGCTGTCAACTTTTAAATCACTACTGGGTTCCTGGGACTCATTCCATGACACATTGCCACTGACTAGTCAAATGAGATTTATGACCAAAGTTATTGTAGAAATTGTTGAAAAGAATATGAAATGTGATCAGAAGCATTAGAAAGACTAGTAATAGGTATTGTGATTAGCATCCTGTGCATCATGGCCTATTCTAGTTGCCTAAGTCCCATAAAGTTTCTGCAGGATAAGGTGGGTATGTGGCTCATCATCGTCCTTGGATGTTTTTTTGGAGCCCTCAATCATCACCTCTGAGGTTCATCTAACCCAGCCACCCAAGCACAAGGATCAGGATCACCATCTTAATAAAGAGACTTATAGGCTGTATTCAAATAACCTGCTTCCTTGAGTCCTACAACAGCATTCAGGAATGTTAACTTTGATCTCTGCCCTCTTGCCTATCATTTGCAGGACAATAACCCCTCAGATAAAGCACTTCTTTTTAAGATTAGTCATCATCTTTCTGAGTTCCAAACCTCAGTCCATTTACAAAATGCCAGCTATTTACAAAATCAGCCCCTTGCCTGAGGCCATTCCAATTCCTTTCACAAGATCCCACAAGTTGCCTGGATCTTTTAAAGGAAAGGCATGAATCCATTCCTTTAACTTATGGAGCACCTACTGTGTACCAGGTGCTATCTGTCGAAACTCCCTAGTCTTATAGTTACTTGGGTAATTTTAAATCTAGGAAGAAACTGGATTGCAAACTGGTTCCATTCTTTATTAAACACTTGAAGAAATAGGAGGCTAAGTCTTGCAATGTATCATAAAGATTATATCATAGTAATCAGGGCTAGAAACCAACTAGAATGTGGTTGTCCTGACTTGATTTAAGCACAGACATTACTCAACCATATACTCAACTTCATCTCTAGTCTTTGCTTTTGTTTAAGCATTTTTAGATTTTCACCATCTAAATTCAACACTAATATTTTCTTTCTACACGCCAACTCAAAAGCCAATGTCTTTTCCCAACAAAACTTACTTTTGAGTCTTTTGAACTTTTTTTTTTTTTAGTGATAAAATGACTGAGGGTGATGTCTAAACAGGAAAACTTGTGGCTTCCTTGGATAGCTTTCTTTTGCAGGTATTGTCCTTCAATACCGCACTCAAGTATTTTATCTCTTCTTAGCTTTCCCAGCCAGTCCTTTCTCCTTTGCCAGGCAGAATTATTTTCCTTCTTTTGTGCCATAGTTATTTTTGACATGTTGGTTTCTCTGCTAGTCTATGGACTTCCTGAGTAAGTGACCACATGTCACATAAGTGCATTCCTTAAGTTCCCATATAGCATCCAGTACAGCATGTAGCATATGAAAAGTTTTGAGAAACACAGTAATATGCAAAGAATACTGACCAAATCTCCTAAAGAATTCTTCATTTTCCCCAGTACTTACTATTTCTTATCTGTTTAACTTACAATCTTTCTATAGCATTGAAAATTTCTGTTTTTGAAGGGTCCATGTCACCTGAATGTGGTTGGGATTAAAAGCATTTATAATTGTGCAATATATTCAAGAATGCAGTGTTTCACCTACTAACTTTTTTTAAAAAGATTTATTTATTCATTTACACAAGAACCGGGGTATAGGCCAGATGCGCGGGAGGGTGAAAGGATTCACCAGAGACAGAGTGGGGAACAGAACAGGCAGATTGAAGAAATACACTGCTGAGGGGAGCAGCGGGTGTGACAGGAGAAGTCCGCCACGCCATCTGGGACACTCACTGGTTGGCAGGGATTGAATCGGCGCTGCAGAGGCTCCAGACAGCTTCACAGCGCAGCGCTCAACCACATGCACCACCAAGGGAGGCCCTCACATACTAACTTTTTTGGGGTTTTCCTTTTAATAATATTTCCTTATTATAATTACTTGTTGATAACCTTTATTAATAACATTATAGACTTCCCTACATTCTTGGACAGAGTGCAGTGATTATAAAGTATTGTTTTCCTGATGAGCTAGGCAACTTTATTTAAAAATTATTCTGCTCTGATAGCATATAATCAATTCCTTGGTGTTTATGAAAGCAAACAGAGTTATTGAGTCCCCCACAACAAATGACCCCAAGGTATCTGTTTTTAGAGCTTTAGTCTTATACTGGCGCTTTCTGATTTCTTATTCATGTTTAATTGTCATTTTGTTAGCATCAAAAAGTGAGACCTGCCTCTCTGTATTCATACTATGCTTCCAATAAGTCATTGTTGAATTTGATGAATTGTTTAAAAAGCAAGGGCTTTTTGACAGCTACTCAGAGATTGTTCCTGTTCTCCAAGGAAGAGGGGTATTGTTGATGTGATAGCAGCCAGTCAGCAACAGAACAGGAAAAAAATGACATAAGCATCAGGTCCAAGACTCGGGATGTGAAGGACTGTGGGACAAGAGAGAACAGAAACGTTCTATAGTATTCCTAGGAGTGAAACACGTAGAACGAGCAAATGAGCTACACAAATGTTTTCACTCACCAAATTTCTACCTCCTCCCCATTTTTCAATTCTTGACCAATGCCAACCTCACTAAGTCCTTTTATCTTTTTTATCTACTGGAAGAAACCTAACAGTCTTTCTGAGTATTATCAGTCAGTTAACAATAGCATTGGAAAGTAGACCTATTTGATTTTTCAGAATAAATGCCAAATTTCCAGAAAATTAACTTCAACCATAGATAGGAAAATTTTCAAATAGTTGAACTAATAAACAGTTCTGCCCCAATAAATAAAAGCACTACTATTTATTGGGTGTTCGCCATGTGCTAAGCATTGTTCCAACCATTTACATCTTATTTAAAGGCCACATGCTATTATTGTACATAAGCAATATTTGGAAACAAAAAGCATATGGAAGTTATGTAACTTCTGAAGGGCACAGAGCTAGTAAGTAGTGGCACTGGGGTTTGAACCTAGGATCTGGCCTTCCCCAAAGTCTCACAGCCTGTGCTATTTCTCTTTTCCAGGGAAATGCATTTCCCATCACTGAAGATTTTCAAACACAGACTGAACACACACTTGGCAGGGTTATTGTGGAAGGGATTCAAGTATCAGAGGGAGTAAAACAAAATGACCATTTAAATCCCTTGCATCACCGACAGCCTTATATTTCCGTTTCTTTCATGGTAATAGAATTACTTATATAAGGCAAGTCTCATGAATTCTAAATGTCAGTAGACAATTTCAAAGGTTTCTGTGTGTTTATAGTTTTAATATAATACATAGGAGAACATTGTTAATGATGTTTATCTAAGAAAAACCCATATCCTCTGAATTCTTTAACCAGAGAAATAAGATGAGTTAACATAGGTAATTAACCAAGAGCTAGAGAGTTGAATATTCTCTAAAGCTGGCTGGGTGGGACAGAACCACAGAAAGTTAATGTTGAGTTGGAAAAGGCTTTAGAATCATTGAGTAGCTGTTTCATGTCTATTTCTCCCTTTATGAGAAAGATAATTATCCAGAGCCAATTATGACCAAGTTCAGTTTTGGACACTGAGGGTGCTGTGGCGGTTCAGACAGACAGGCCCCTGTCTCAATTAATTCAGGTTGCTAGTGACAGCACGTTTTGTACTAGGCCAGCTCCAAAATGACTGCAGGTCAGTTATAGCCCTAGGGCCCCCTTTGAGGAGCCCCAAAACACACATACTATCTCATCTACATGATCACACATCATCTACTAGGTATCATGTGTAATGTCTCCTACTCTTATTTGGGAGGATCAACACCCCAAATATGTAGGTAATCTGGATGATGTGGTTTCTGGACTACCTGCCATCCAGGAGGATCTGCCCTATACTTCCTCTTGATCTATGTTAATAGATGGATTTAGAACTACATATTCCGATTATGTTTTGAACAATAAAGAAGACACCACACTGACTTTCTCCCCCATTAATGAGAGCCAATAACAAGTGCCATTCTAGTAATAAAAACTACCATCTATTGCATGCCTACCAGGCACCAGGCACTATACTAAGAATTTCACTTACATTAACTCCTCATTCTCAATTATTTTTCCACTTCAAATGTAAGGAAATTGAGGTTCTACATTGTGACTTGCTCAAAGATACATTGCTAGTATGTGTTGAAACTGGTATCCAGAACTTACAATCCAAGTTTACCATTTCCTGAGCTCAGGAGCTGAATGCCTGATGGTAGTGACATCAATCAGAGATTGTACTTCTCTGTCCTGACATTTGTAAAGGGGAAACTTCCATGTAAGTGTTAAGGGGACATGTTCTAGGCTCCTGCAATGTACTTTTTCCCTTCCCCAAACTCCATTCATCCAAGCAGCAAAAGGGCCTTGTTTTCTAGCTCACTTCACAAATATTTACTGAGTGAATACTGTGGAGCAAGTACTTAGTTCTAGGTGCTAAGGATTAAGTAATTAGCAAGAGCTATAGAAATAGAAAAATAAGCAAATAGCAATGCTTTTGGGATAAAGAAGAGTGAGGAAGCAGAGGACAAAAATTAGTGTTTAAAATGTACTTGGGAATTTGTTTTTATTGAGGTATGGTGAAGCCAACAGATCAGGAGGCATTTTTTAAAAAGATTTATTTATTTATACAAGAACTGTGGTACAGGGTGAGAGAATTCACCAGAGACAGAAAGGAGTGCAGCAGGCAGATCTACTGAAATACACTGCTGATGGGAGCAGTGGGGAGACAGGAGAGGTCTGCTACGCCATGTGGGTATCTCTCTGGCCGGCTGGGAATCAAACCTGCACTGCAGAGGATGTGGACAGCTTCACAGTGCTGTGTTCAATCCGCTGCACCACCGGGGAGGCCACAGGAGGCATTTGACATTGAAAAGGTTGTTACTCTAAGTTGCCAAGAGAAGGGGGCATACCCACCATGCAGGACCTAGTGGGATCATAGGGTCAGGACACAGAAAGACCAAGGATATACACAGCAGACTACAGGATCCAAAAAACCACATAGAAGTTAATCCAGTGTTCTAGAAGAAATAATAATAGTTTTAATTAGGGTAGAACCAGTGGAGCTGAGAAAAAGCAGTCATATTCAAGATCTAGAGGCAATGTTAAAGGATTGCATGCAGAACATGAAGGAAAGAGAGGAGACAGAATGACTCCAAAGTTTGAGTAACTGAATAGACGATGTTGACATTTACCAAGACAAAGGCAACTTGAGGAGAAACAAACTTGAGCTTGTAAGAGGTAGAAAATAATAGAATGAAATAAAATTTTAATGGCTAAATCGCATCAAGAGATTTTAAATCTCTTCAGAAGAACTTTATCATCTTAAACTTAAGAAATGTTAGGCAACCAAAAATATGAGTCTATTTTTTAAATTTGTGGTACCCGAGTCAATTAAGTTGACTCTTCGAAATTCTTAGAAGATGCCTTGTTTCCAGTCTATCAACAAGTCTGCACCACCCGCAAGGGGTTAAGCATCGCGCTATGAAGCAATCCGCAGCCTCTGCAGCACAAGTTCGATCCCTGGTCGGCCAGAGAGCAACCCACATAGCGCAGCAGACTTCTCCTGTCTCTCCCGCTGCTCCCCTCAGCAGTGTATTTCAGTCAGTCTGCCTGTTCTGTTCCCTACTCTGTCACTGGTAAATCCTCTCACCCCCTGAGTCTTTGGTCTGTACCCCAGCTCTTGTATGCATAAATAAATAAATCTTAAAAAAAAAAAAAACAAGTCTGTACCACCAAAGCCATCTACCAGATCTGTGATTTGGGACCTCAAGTGCCCAGGTGACCCCATGAAGATGAGACAAGAAGTTCCGGTTATTGCAAACATCACATCCGTGCCTCTATGAAAAGCCAAAGATGTTATAAGAAGATGTGGTACATATATACCATGGAATATTACTCAGCATTCAAAAAAGATAAACACATGCAATTTGCAGCAACATGGATGGCGCTGGAAGGGATCATGCTCAGTGAAATAAGCCAGAAAGAAAAAGAAAAATACAGGATGGTCTCACTCATAGCAGGAATCTAGAAAACTTAAATAAGGTACCAGGAAAATGAATAACTATAAGAAAGTGAAAATCAAAATCAACAAAAAACTATGAACCAGAGACACTTTTTGGGGGGTGGGTGGCGGGAGGGGAGGGATTGGGCTCAGAATGGGGGGGTTGCAATTGTATGGGGAATATAAAAATAAAATTTATTATTTAAAAAAAATAAAAATTAAAAAAAAGATGTTATATCAAATCAACTTAGCCTATTGTCTAAATTAATGTTTTCTGGAAGCCAAGAGCAGCATCTTTTCTCCTGTTGATGTCACCTTACTTTTCAAAGCCTCTCAACATGAACATTCACTGTGGCATGTCCAAATCTAGAAAGTGCCTGTCACACTGTGATACCCCTCTGCCTAAAGAAAATCCTGAAGGGACAGTGCAAGGCAACTCATGTAGGCAAGTTGGTCACTGCTCACCAGGCAGCCAGAGAGGCCCTGAAAATTTCCCCTTTCTGAAAATTACTCTCCCTAAAACACCTGCCCTTTCACACATTTGTGGACATGCTTTAAAAAAATGAAACACCTTTTCTCATTCCTACATTTATAAACTGAAAAATGCCTTTTACCTAGAACTCCTCCAAAGATCCTTCTCTGCCCCCCTTTTATTCAATGTCACAGGAATTTTTGAATTTTACAGTCTCTGGAGCACTTAACCAAAGATGAGCTGTAGGTGGAAGATATGACAGGGGGGAAGGAAAAAAAGCAAACAGACTTTTCTAAGCTTCTCAGCAGGGAAATCTGATATACTCCTAGTTGTTGATATGGGGAGTGAGGGAGGGTTGGGAATGAAGACATGCATGGATTTATTTGTAAATTTATTCACAATGAATGAGTTTACAAGTATCACACTGTGGAGTGGGAGGCCATCTTGAGAGGAGGAAGTGGTACTAAATTATAAAATATCACAAGAAAAAAGGCAATGATAACTCAGAGATGGATTACGCCTTATCCTTAAAGAAATCTTTTCACATCATCTCCTGAATCCTGCAGTAGTCTCATAAGTAGGCAGGGCAGGTAATATCCACTCCCCATTCTGGAAATGAGAAAACCATGGTTTGAAGAAAATAAGGGATTTACCCATGTGTTTATAAACCACAAAGCAAAGCGTCACACCTGTATCTTCCAATTTCAGCACCTTTGGGTATGGGGGTGTCGCTTTCTTGACTTGTAGTAAATGGTGGGCTTCAGGCTTCAGAGGGGTCGATTCTTAAGAGATTGGTCTTCCCCAGGAGTCCTCTTCAAAAGTCCTGGTGTGACCAACCATTCTTGCCACCAATGCTTTAGACCAGAAAATGATATTATTGCCCCCTGCTCTCTGCATAAGCTCCAAACCCAGTTACCACTCCTCACTGGGAATCTTTTTTCTGGAAGATCAGCATCTATCATAAACAGCTGTATTCATTTTCTTTTATAATTTATTTTCTTCTAATTTTTAGAAGTATTATAAGATCACATTTTAAAAATGGAAAATACAGAAATGCTCCCTCATGAGAGATAAAAGCAATTAACATGGTGCAATAAGTCACTGGAATAGATCCAAAGCTTCCTCAACTTACAATGCAGTTAGATCTTGATAAACCCATCCATCCTTTGTGAGAAATATGCTAAGTCCAAAATGAACCTAATGAGCTATTTAACATACTGAATGCCATAGTTTAAACAGGAGCGTGCTCACAATACTTACCTTAGCCTACAATTGGACAAAATCATCTAATACAAAGCCTATTTTATAATAAAGTGGTAAATACCTCATGTAATTTATTGGATCATGTACCTAAAATGAGAAACATCATGTAGAGTATCAGTTGCTCATGGCTGATGGGGAGCTGCTGCCTGTGCCACTGCCCCACACAAGAGTGTCATAAGGTGTATGACTAGCCCAGGAAACGATCAAAGTTCAAAGCAGTTTCTACTGAACGCATAACACTTTCACACCATAGTAAAGTCAAAATATTCTAAGTCCAGCCATGTAAGTGGGGGCCTTCTATATTTCAAATGTTTGTTTAATTAACTCTGTACATTTGGATCTTCATGCTACTCCAATTTATAACCTATTTTCTTTCAGTGTCTATATCTTGAGCATATTCTTGACCATGAAATACCTTTTTTTTTAATATTTTTATTTATTTATTTATTTATACAAGAGCTGGGGTACAGGCCAGAGGCACGGGAGGGTGATAGGATTTACCAGAGACAGAGTGGGGAGCAGAAACAGGCAGACGGACCGAAAGTACTGATGAGGAGAGCAGCGGGCAAGAGAGGAGAGGTCTGATGCGCCATGTGGGTATCTCTCTGGATGGCCAGGAATCGAACCCACGTTGCAGAGGCTGTGGACAGCTTCACAGCGCTGCGCTTAACCTGCTGTGCCAGTGGAGAGACTCACCATGAAATAATTTATAAAAACATTATTTTGGGGGCCTCCCCGTGGTGCAAAGGGTTAAGCGTCAGCACTATGAAGCAATCTATGCAGCAATCTACTGCAGCACGAGTTCGAATCCTGGCCAGGGTGCTAACCCACATGGTGCAGCAGACCTCTCCTGACTTGCCTGCTGCACCCATCAGCAGTGTGTTTCGGCCAGTCTTCCTGTTCTGTTCCCCACTCTGTCTCTGGTGAATCCTCTCACCCCCCTGCATCTCTGGCCTCTACCCCAGTTCTTGTATGCATAAATAAATAAATAAATTGTTAAAAATGAAATATTAAAATATTAAAAATAAATAAATAATAAAATTACATAAAAAAATGAAATATAACCCTAGATTTTAAGAAAATCCAAAGCAGAGATCAACTCATGTTTAAATTTCAGGCCCAACCACAATACTATGCACATCATAGATGTTGATGAAATGTTTAGTGAACTCAGTTAATTTATTTCAGGTAAGTGTGTTTCCTGTTTTGCTTAATCTCAGACTTTTCCTACATTGCTTCTGAGTCTCATTTCTTGAGTTGACTTAATCTGATCATCTATTTTTTATCATTTACTGATTGTGTACAGGCTGTCACATATGTGACCTCATTTAATCTTCCCACAAACTGTGGTAGACAGCTGGTATTTTTATCTCCTTCTAACATTCACTCTTCTTTCATCTGTGACCTTACTCTAACTTTTCTCTGAAGTCACCCATTTTCTACTCCAGGGATAAATGAATTGGATGAAGTTAGGGGTGCTAACAACATACAGCAGTGAAAGAGCATATGACTGAAACTGAAACCAAATAACATATCATGTTTCTCTGGCCACTGGGATGGGTACATGACAGAATGAGCCAATAAGAGGCAAAGAGGAAGGTTCCGCTGAGAGAAGGGAAACATGAGTCCTGATGATGTTCAATAATATTTAGTAAAAGATAGAAACCACTGCTCTGATCTGGATTTGTGATTTAAATTAGAAAATATTCTTTTATTTACTTTAATCAGTCAAAAATCGGTTTTCTATAACTTAAAACCAAAGGAGTCTAAATCCATATACCTAAAAAAGAAGTATTATTGGGGGCCTCCCTGGTGGGGTGGGGCTTAAGCCTCAGCACTATCACTCTATCGGTGCTGTGGCATGAGTTCAATACCCGGCCAGGGAGCTAACCCACATATGGCGCAGCATACCTTTCCTGTCTTGCCCGCTGCTCTCCTTAGCAGCGTATTTTAGTAGATCCATCTGATCAGAACTAAAGTTCTGATCCCCACTCTGTTTCTGGTGAATCCTTTCAGCCCCCAAACCTCTGGCCTACACCCCAGTTCTTCTATGCATAAATAAATCTTTTTTAAAAAAAGAAGTATTATTGGAAATAATTATTGTAAATACTTTTTTTTTAAAAGATTTATTTATTTATATAAGCACTGGGTACAGTCAGAAGAGTCGGAGGGTGAGAGAATTCACCAGAGCCAGAGCGGGGAGCAGAACAGGCAGACTGACGAAGTACACTGCTGAGGGGAGCAGCGGGTGCCTCAGGAGAGGTCTGCGCAGTGTGGGACCCTCGCCGGTGGCTGGAGATTGAACTGGTGCTGCAGAGGCTACGGGCAGCTTCGCAGCCCAGCACTCAACTGCTGCTCCACCAAGGGAGGCCCCAGTAAATAAAGACTTTAAACATCACTTTAGGCAAATTATGGTGAATAAACAGTACAGCTAAGATCTGAATTTGGGAATTTTCTACTTCTATAATTTGCCATTGTCGATCATAAGAGCAAATACCTAACACAGTGTAGATAAAGGAAAGCAGACACACACACAGACAATGTCTCTATCCTACCATGAGATTTTAAATGATCTCTGCAGATCATTCCACTTCTTTCTCCAGTAAAGATGTATTACCAACTAGATGACTGTGATGGTCTCCCTCACACAATACAGAAGCATATTCCTAAAAATATGAGTGCTCATTACATTTTATTAGTCAAATTTTATTGTATAGATATTCTTTATTTAAAGGAATTTTATGATGATCTTTCTGCAAAGTGAGGGATCTTAATTTTGAAAACCAAATTCATTTCCAAATATATATTTTGTCTTGGTCAATCAGGATTGCTTAAATGAAGTCAGTTTTATAATTAAAAGAGAAAGAGAATTCTGGTAGCGTGTTTAAAAGATGGAGAAATTCCTACCCTCCTTTTCATACATTTGGACAAATAGATCATACAAAATGTCTAAAATGCTTGCAAAGATCTTTCAGGGTTGACATCCTTTGTGTAAGGAAAACCTGATAAAAATTTCTTTTGGAACAACTGGCATGTCAAGTCGGAATTCATTAAAACAATTTTTTTTGAGTACCTGCTAAATTTCAAGGACTATGCTAGGTATTTGGGATATGATATTAAGAAAGAAAAATAAGAGATTTTTTTTTTTTTGTCTTAGAGCTAACAGCATAAAAACTTCCCTTTGGGTGCTGTGCTAGAAAGTGAATATACAGCGATAAGTAAATCTGACATTATTCCTGCCCTCACCGAACTTGGCCAAGTACAATATCTTTGATTACTTCATTCCATTATTAAAAAAAAAATACTCTTGAACAAAGTATAGGTATGTTTATTATCCATAAATCTAATACTTGCTCACTTTCAAACATGTATAACATAAAATAACACACACACACACAACAGAAAACAAAAGAGATGAGAACAAGAATTCATAAAGAGTTCTTGGTGCAGCAGACCTCTCCTGCCGTGCCCACTGCTCCCCCTCACCAGTGTATTTCAGTCAGTCTGCCTCTTCTGCTCCCCACTCTGTCTCTGGTGAATCTTCTCACCACCCCTGCCCCCCTCACACCTCTGGCCTGACCCCAGTACTTGTATGCATAAATAAATAAATCTTTAAAAAATAATAAAATCAAGAGTTCTAATAACTTTTGCCCACTGTCATTTCAGGAGACCACCTGGTCTAGTCAGGCTCCTAATGTCCAGACACTGTCCTAATTTGAAACAAAACTTCTTTCATGCTCAGTCAAGAATTGATCAATGCCTGGGGCTGGACTAAGTATTTCTCATTCTGGTCCAGGAAGCCACCAATCAATGCCTTCCTCATTCTGCCATCACTGATGCTATCTGGGACTTAGAGACACCTCGAACCACTCTTGAAATCAGGACACCCATGATCCAATCAGTGGTTTGACCAATGGAGTTTTTACTTTTCAACCATCTGATTTGGCATTGGGTAGACATAATACCTGGGTGAATATTTCTCACAAAACACCTTATACACCAAGAATAGATGGTTTATTGACCAAACCAAAACACTCGAAGCCCAGGGAAAAATCTCCTATACATTTTCTCCAGAAATACATTACCTGGACAAGGCTGGCTGTGCACTCAAACCAGGCCTTTAGTTATGAAGCATCAGTATTCTTGTCATCCTCTGTTTCCAAGGCAAAATTGTAAAACCCATGAACTTTAAGAAAATGATATTTCTTTATACCAATGTCTACTAATATTACTGCAAATTAACTCAACCAACCTTTCTTGAGTGCCTACCTTGATCAAGATATAACAAGTAGCAAATTATTTTTGCCAAAATGACTACAGCCCATAAAAATATGTGGATTAAGAGACTGTTATAGACAGTGTTCCCACTTTAAGAAAATTATTTCATGGAAAATGATTGCTAAGTGGAGTTTGCATGCCCATTTCCCCGCATCGTTGTGAGCACATATTAGCAACCAGCAGCATACTTCATTCCTGCATACGCTAATGAAAAATGATTGCTTGTCTTTCTAAAACCAAACCAATTATTCTTGTTTTTGTTGAATGGAAATTTAGCTTGTGTTTAGTGGCAGAATAACTAAATCAGTCTTATTTGGAACCCAAGCGTCAAAGTGGATCCTGTCGCTTTGCTGACAGGAAATGTAACCCAGATAGCTTATTTGATAAAACAGGGCTATTTTGGCTTTGAAACAACAACAACAACAACAACAACAAAAAAAAAAACACAAAACTCCACACTTGCGACTTCAGAGCAAATGAACCATGTGCCCCCACCTCCATCACTCTCTTGCTGGCATCTGTCCTAACCCAGCACATAACGAGGGAACATTTTACATAACCGGCAGTATCTGCTCTGAGCTGGTATACAAACGCCTACCTGATTGAATATCACCATTTCAGAACTGCTGCCTAATCACATTTTTTCAGGCTGTGTGAACAAAATAATGTTTCTTTAATTACGTGAACTCTTTATTTTTGATATTTTAATGACATTTTAGAAGATAGAATGGCCGCTTCTCTTAGATCAGGTGGTATTAATCAGGTATGACAGAAAGTTATTTGGTACATTTTTAAATCCCACTTGTATTTTCGCACAAGTAATCTGGGACTTGATTTCTCAGTCCTGGGTCTGTAATGTCACTTGTGTTTCTGCCCATAATGAGCAAAATAATTGAACCAAATTAGCACTATCTATAATTCAGTGCTAGCTCAGAGGCCTTATTTTATTTTTTTTAAATGAAATTAAAAAGCATTCTCCCCTCAGGATAAATGTTAATAAATAAAGGTCTGTGAGAGATGAATTCTTTATTGTGTATGGGTCCAACACGCTCTCCCCAGGGCCGCACCCAGCTGCCGTGCTGTAAACACAGCAGGTCCACTTCTTTACTAAGCATGGTTATTTGTGTATGTGTGCTGGGGAGTTGCTCAGATACATGTGGGGGCTTTTTTACCTGGGTCAGGAAGCTTGGGACCATTTAGTGCATCTTAGATGCTGTTTGGGGACCACAGAGTATTAGCATAAGGTGTGACCTGGGCACATGTTTGTCATAAGTGCTGTAATTGTTAATTTGTTTGTCTCTCTGGCATACTGAACTGAGAGTCCCAGAGGACAGGCTCGAGAGCTGCCATGTGCTGCATTGGACTTGAAGCCTCAGAACCCAGCATCGTCTTGGAGACACTTACCCTAACCACACTGCTATAACGGTTTTGGGAAAATGCAAAATATAAACATTGCATGGTCGTCTTGTTTTAAGGAGAAAGATGATATGGCCCAGAGTAGACTTGATAAAAGTCACAAAACAAATATTCTTGAATTCCATTCTCAATTCTCAGTCCGTCATTTACTACTCTGACCTCAACTGAGAGCTGGGGGTTCAAACATTCAGCTAATTGTAAGCGCTATAGGGCCTCCCTGGTGGCACAAGGGGTTAAGTCTCAGCACTATGAAGCTATCGGCAGCCACTGAAGCACAAGTTCGATCCCTGGCCAGAGAGCTACCCACATGGCATGGCAGACCTCTCCTGTCTTGCCCACTGCTCCCCTTAGCAGTGTATTTTAGTTGATCTGCCTGTTCTGCTCCCCACTCTGTCTCTGGTGAATCCTCTCACCCACCCACACCACCCCGCATGCCTCCGGCCTGTATCCCAGTTCTTTTCCATAAAAATAAATAAAATTTAAAAAAATATTAAGCACTATAGACCAGAGCTTCTCAATGTGAATGCCCATATGAGTCACATAGGAACTGTTTAAAGTGCAGACTCTGATTCAGTAGGTCCAGGCTGGGATCCAATTCTGCTTGTCTAGCCTGCTCCAGGTGACCCGGGATGATGGGTCCTTGCACCACACTAAATAATGTGGCCAGAGAGTGATTCTTCCTGTTGGTTCCAGAGTCAGATAAACAGAGTTCAAGTCCTGACTCTGGGGCTTTCTGTGCAAGACTTTACATCAAGCACAGCACTCTCCTGTATGCCGGACTCCCAGGTACAGTACAGCCTCCGGGGACCAGATGAACATACAGGCTGAGGACACTGACACCTGAGGGAAACCAGAGCTTACATGCTTTTTCTAAGGTAGTTGCTATCATTTATCTTTATTTGCTTGTTATATCATGGAAACAAATACCTGTGGTTGCTGGTCCTGAATTCTCAGAGAAAATCTTTGCATCATGAATTTACACTTGGGGAAGGAAGAAGTAAAGATGATGGCTAGATCAATGAATCGCTAGGTAGATAGATAATTTCAATGATATCTCATAATTTTTAGAAGCTGGAAACTACTTAAACCACCTGTAGGCCATCCACAGGCTGGATCCTACCTACAGTTTGCTATTTCTTTACTAACATGTTCTCATCTAATCCTCAAAACACCCCCATGAGGCATGTATTATTATGATCACTTTTTTTTTTTCCCTGTAAAGGAAACTGGCTCAGAACCATTGAGTAAATCTCTCCTTATATGTAGCTAGATAAGAGCAGAGTCAGGGCTCAAACCAGGAATGACAGACTCCAAATCCTCATGCTACACAGTAGTAGTGATTGCACCAAGTGCTACCCAGATCTCCCCAGCCCCTGGAATGTCCCCTGGACTATCACTGATGTGCTGTGTTCCAGCAAAAAGGAGAAAACACCAATAATCACTGGCAGGAATGTCTCTCTAGGCAACTCTAACTGGCCCGAAATATCAAACTAGTAGCATGGGCCTCCTGAGCGCTGTGTTATCTAGTTTCCACTACAGACAGTCCCTTGACACTGTTTGAAGGTAATAGAATGAAATAACTAAAAGCACCACCTTGACTCATGCTCTGCAAGCCATGGGAAGTCTCTAGGTCTTCATCTGCTATAATGCTCATCTCACTGTGCCAGCTCAAAGAGTTAATATGAAAGCCATGCTATAAAGGATATGGACCAGGCGATGCATGCTACGTCACCACCATAGGTTATGTGCCCCTTCATGCTCCAAGGCCCCTCCCCCAGGACCTGAACAAAAACTGTGATTCTTGTACATCAGGACACCTGATTCACAATATATCTTTCTTGGCAGCCAATCAAGAGGAAATCACCTGTCACTTGAACAGTGACTGATGTCCCAGAGCAATTATTTATAGTCCCCCCTTCTGATCCTCTCTCCTTCCACCACCAGCGCTGCCATTCTACTTAAAGGTGATGTACTACAGGAAGAGTAGCCTAGACCTTGAAGGCAAGAGCAATGTGGTTTGTAGCCTGGTCTTCCTGTGACTGTGTCTCCTCTGTTTTAACACTTAAGCTGTTGGGGGTTCGATCCCCCAATTGAGGATGAAAATAATAATCTTTTTCTTCAAAATTTTCTTTTGCTTTTGCAGAAAATAAATGAGATGATTTACATAAAGGGCCTGATAGGCAGTAGGCACTTTATACATTTTAATTCCTTAACCCTATTTTCATTCCTATATAAACTTTGACCAGACTTTTCCCAGAATGTCATTGAACACATTGTAGGATTGAATCGATTATATCAATCCTACAAACATTTCATCTCCAGGTTTAAAAAAAAAAACCAAAAAAACAGTACTTTATAAAGAAGGCAAAATTATACCACATTGAGCCCTCGGCTGGAATTGAGAACCTAGACATTTGTAAGCAACCAGACAAGTGCAAACTATCATTAACCCATTTTAAGGATGGGGGACACTGAGGTTTGGAGAAGTAGTGACTTGTTCAGCATCAACTGGGACTCAAGGAATATCATTCTCAGTAGGTACACACCACAACAAGTCATTTTACTTCCTGGAATCTCAGGTTCTGAATCCTTCAGAAAAGATATTGGAAATATCTCACCATAGAAGAAATGCCTATTTTCGTCCTGGCCCTTGGATCTGTACCCCATCAAATTCTTCACTGAGGCTAGACCAAGTTGGGGTACCCAAGAGCAGTGGCGAGCTCTCATTCACAGTTCTCAGGCATTCATGTTAAAGAGAGGTCATGTTTGGGATTTGCCTGGGTCTTCTTTCAAGCTGGTCTGTATGGACAGAGGGGTAGTCTCTCCCTTGGATCTAAACTATTTTCAAGTGGCTCAAATTTGCAGGATGAAAGGATCCTTTTGATACAGATCAAGTTCAGCTTTCATCATTAAACCATTCCCTACTTCAGTGTGAATTTATACCAAAGTGGGAAACTGAGCCAAGGCCTGCACATTAGCTTGGGGGCAGGGGGTGCTGTGGATCAAGGTAGGAGAGGCAGGGCAGACAGCACTCTCCTCTAAGCAGCATGAAGACACCCCATGAGGACCCAAATCCAGGCAAAAAATGTACTTTAAACAGAAATCAAACACTGTTCCCCTTTCTTTCTCCCTCTCTATTCCCTTAGAGATAAACATATGAAGTTTATGATTGGATAAAGCTTTGGTTTCATTCCAAGCATAGAAATGGGTTTAGAAGACTTCAGCTTCCTGTCTCCTAATTTTCCTGACCACAAATATTTTTAATTGTTAGCCATGGAAGCAAAGGGTTATTTAATAAATTAATACTTGAAAGGCCTTTGGTTCAACTCTCAGTTCCAAAGTCAATTATTGGCCTTCTATATACCTTCCATACCTCAGATAATTAGTCTTCTTTGATTGTCTCTTCATTTCTTTATCTAGAAAAGTTTAGTTCCTATCCTTGCTGTGTTTATGGTTTTCAATACTTTTCTGAATTCCTATATTGTAATATTTCTGCCTTCCCCCCATCCCAAATAATTCTTTATGAGGAGGATGGGCAAGTGAGGAATGCAGTGAGCTAAGCACACCAGTCTTCACAGCATTTTACTAATTTCTCTTGGCCTCAGAAATCACAAAGTAATCATAAAAAAAAAAAAAAAAAAAAAAAACCTAGCCCTTTGCCTGCAGGACAATGCATGTTTTTTTATTAAAAGAGGAATTTAAATTCCTTATGTGCACAGACTGTTTTAACTATAAAGACTTAGAAAATTAATTTTTGCCTATAATCTCTTATAGATAATACTATAAAAATAGTTCCTCTTTAAGAAGCACATTTCATGCAAATATCAAAAAGCCTTTTATCTGTGTTCAAGATTTCTTATTCTATTTCTGTCCCTTATTTCCTTCCCTGAGCAGATCAGACTTCAGGAGCCCTGGAGCCCAGAACTTGCTCCTGGGAGGCAGAGCCTAGGGACAGGCACATGTTGGCCTCTTTGCCATTTTACAAAGGCAGAAACTAAGGATCCCAACTGAACTTCCCACTCTGTGTTGGGCACCGTGTCAAGTGCTGGGGCAGAGGATTGGGATTCAAAGGCAGAGAGGAAGGGTTCCAGTCAGAAGATCAAGAAGGCCCTGCACAGGAGTAAAAGAATGCGCTGGCGGTGCAGGATGAGAGGAAAAGGAGAGAGCTCACATCTTTCAAGCGGTGTCGCTCTAGCTTCTCTCTCATTCACAAACCACTTCTGCACATCCTCGTACCCCCCCCCCCGTATTATTACTGATTTAGTATTTTTCTTTAGATGATTCACTTTCTAATTATAATTTCACCTCATCCCAAGCAATAATGTTGGTAGAAAGTCTGAACTGTTATATATTTTTTCCACTATACATTAAGATAAAGAAAGTAACTGCTATAGAAATGTTCATCTAGGAACCCCTAAAATTTGTCTCAGGTATGCTACCACTAATGCCCCAAGGTGGGGGTCAGTGAAGCCACGCACGTTGTCAGGGGGAAGCAGGGTTTTATAGGGTGAGGAGAGGTCAGGTGGGAAACTGGGTTCCTACGGCAGGGAAAAAGTTTGCAGGGCAGGGGGAGTTTGTCTGAATTCTCTAGGCAGGCTTCCGCATTCCTGTTCCCAGGTGGGCTACCTGGTAGGTTTTTGCCTTCTGCCTCCTGCATGGACCTTTCACACAACACATTCTGGGAAAGCCTGATGTGATGAACTGAAAGTTTCTGCCTGCACCCCTTCCCCCAAATTCATATGTTGAAACTCTAACCCCCCACTGTGATGTTATTAAGAGGTAGAGGCTTTGGGAGATAATTGGGTTCTGAGAGTGGAGTCCCGTGATTGGGATTAGTGCCATTAGTGCCTTATATGAAGAGACATGAGAGCTGCCTCCAATTTTCTATTCTCTGTTATGTAAGGAGATGGGGAGAAGGTGGCTGTCTATGAACCAGGAATCAGGCCTCCACCAGACAGAATTTTCTGGAAACTTGCTCCTGGCTTTCCTAGTCTTGAAACTGAGAGGAATAAATGTTTGTTGTTTAAAACTACCCAGACTAAGTTGTTTTTTGTTATAACAGCCTGATGTGATGAAGATATCTAACCTAAGGTGGAACAAAAGAGGGCTCCCTGGTGGCGCAGGGGTTAAAGATAAAGCACTATCAAGCTACCACCAGCCACTGCAACATGAGTTGGATCCTCAGCCAGGGAGATGACTCACACAGTGTAGTAGAGCTCTCCTGTCTCACCCGCTGCTCCCCTTAGCAGTGTATTTCAGTAGATCCACCTGTTTTGCTCCCCACTCTGTATCTGGTGAATCCTCTCACCCCTGCCCCCACACCTCTGGCCTATACCGCGGTTCTTGTATGCATAAATAAATAATTCTTAAAAAAAGATAGAACAGAAGAAGATAGAACAGAAGAAAGCAGGAAGAAGAAGGGATGAGTAAAAGATAGTTTGTAGAATAGGTTTCCAAACTTTTTGACTAGTGGTGGTGGTGCTGACATCCCATCAGGACTTATACACCAAATGAAATCCTAAAGTCAGATGTTCAAGATGCCTTTATCCCCATCTGATGTCTTTCTGTTTTTCTGTCTCCAAAGCAGACCTTTAGGAGACCTAAAGCCCAGATCCTGTAAGTGCATCCTGCTTGACAGATAACTGGTCCTAGATAAATCTGCCCAAACCCAACATGATCACTGGAACACCCATCAAAGCACACATACTTTCTTCGTCCACAATAAGCTTTCACTGGGAAGAAAGTCAGTGTTCACTGTTATATCCAGCTGCCATCAACATAGTAAATATACACACAAAGACCCCAAGAATTGCACATTTTGGTTTGTTAATTTTTGAAAGCAGCTATGGGATAATGGAAAGAATCAGGGTATGCATTTCTAATCAGACACTGACCAGATGTGCCATCTTGGATAAGTCACTATAATTCTACGATTCACAGTTTCCATCTCTGTAAAATGGAGACGATGATATAATGATACTTATGTTTAACAATTTTCTTCGGGGGTGGGGGGGACAAAATGCCTGATGTATGTAAAAAGTATTATGCCCAGCATGTAATTTGAAATCACACAGCAATTTTATTTTTGATAGATAGTACGTAGCCATTAGAAATGACAAAGTCATAATAAAACTATAAAAGCATATAAACATACTTCAAATAATTTTTAAATATTCCAAATATTTTAATGCTCCAGTTTTAATGTATTCCAGTGTGCATGTGTGTTTACTCTAATTTCATGTAAAAAATATGCATATGTATGAACAAAGACACCATGAAAAAATTAAACTTTTGGTGTGTTAGGGCTGTGAAGCAGTTTGGCATAGAAGAATGTTAGCTCTTGAATCCACTGAACTGGGCTTTAATCCCAGTTAGGCCACTTCCTAAATGTGTTATTTTAGCTAAATTACATTGTCTCTCTAAACCTCAGTTTCCTTTTCAGAAAAACAAGGATATTAATAATAGTATCAGCCTCATAGGCTCACTTAGCTGCTATTAGTAAGTTCTGGTGTTTTGTAAATACACAATAAATAGTGCTGATGTTAAGGTGGCAGAACTATGGGTAATATTTTTACCTTTCTAAGGAAGAGTCTTTGTTCACTAACAGAAACTGTGAGTAACTAAATTACAACTGCATTCACTGAGTTTCTATTGTTCAGCCCCAAAGTTTTACTGTGGGAAAGAGATAGAAAAGCAAAGGCCCCACCACCGCCACCAGGCTGCCAGATCAAGGCTCAGCAACACCTGGACAGCTTGTGACCAAACCAGAGGGACAAAGGTCCCCCTTCCACCTGGCACAGTGGAGTAGCACCTAATAATCCAAGGGGTTTTTTTCTCACACAGAACAAATGCATTTGAAATGTCCCTGAGCTGTGCGTCTGCCTCTGCCACTTCCAATTTGTCTTCACAGCTACATTTGAAAATTTTAAACCCTCTTCAATTTAAGCTGCTTTTATTTGTATTCAGACTTAGATAGAGTGTGTGTGCCAGGGGACAACTTGACCATTAAAAAAATTCTATTTGACTACATATATTTTTATCAATTTGGGAAAACTATCAAAGCAGGCATTTTCACTTAAAAGCTTGGAAATAAAGCAGATATTATCCGGTTGGGGGAGGGCTGGGGAAATCACTACAGCAAAAAAAAAAAAAATTCTTTGTGTATCCAATTTCACATTGCTGTTGTCATGTACAGGATGTATATTCAAATGTGTTTGCATATTTCTAAACTGATCATACATCAAAATTAGAGCCATATTGTTCCTTTTACAGTGAAACTGTTTATATAGGAAATATTGTACCAAACATTCCCTGCCTCCACCCTGGGTTGTGACTGATTGCAGAGTGAGATAAAAGCACTTATGTCCAACAAGAAGGGAAAAGCCTATATGCATGTAAGAAATCAAAAGAAGGTGTGATTTTAACACAAACACTATTATCAACAACAACAAAAAAAGATTGCTGGAGTTTATGCAAATTCAGAGGAAGAAAAAAAGCATATACTTATACACTGACAGATTGAAAATTAGGGGTTGGGTTAGATAACAGTAGAATTCAGTTTGGTACAGTTCAAAACAGCCCCTGGATGCCGTTCTATTTCCATGTGACCAAGTGAATTAGAGTCATTTACAAGAGATAGATATGGCCCACTAAGGAGAACCCATTTCCTAATTCACTATAAGAAACGGTAATTTAAAGCTGGCCACATGGTTCTTTAGTGTATTTTCTGGAAGGGCTGAGTTGGTTTCAATAAGTGTAGCTGAATTTTCCCTTCTTTACCTTCAGCCATTTTTCCATCTTCTTTTTGCTTAAAAGCTAGCTCCAAGTACGAAGTGGGAAGTTGGCAATTTTCCTATAAATCCAGGTTATGTTGTTAGGTCAATAGAATTATATATTTGATAGAGCTTAGAGGAATTTTAGAGATTATCCTATCCCACAGCTTTCAAACTTTAAATATTTTGTTAATGAAATCATATGTACAACTCCAGCAAGTAAAGTAGGTTTTAATAGTATATCATGAGTATAATTTGTTTTTAAAGCAAGCAAGAAAACGCCTCAATATTAACCTTTTATGAAAGTTATCTTTTAAAAAGTTAACAAATGAGAATGATAAGACTGACATGTTAAGTCCAGAATGTTAAAATTTGGAATGTTAAAATTACGAATCATAGTAGAATCTTACATGTGTCTCAGCATCTAGCTTACTGCTATTGAGAACATTCTCACATAAATACGTAATGTAAAACAGCTACAGTTTTATATTTAAAAAATATAATCAGGAGAGCCTCCCCGGTGGCGCAGCAGTTGAGTGCTGGGTTGCGAAGCTGCCAGCAGCCTCTGCAGCACGGGTTTGATCCCCCGCCACCAGGTGAGGGTCCCACATGGAGCACAGACCTCTCCTGCCACCCGCTGCTCCCCTCAGCAGTGTATTTCATCAGTCTGCCTGTTCTGTTCCCCTCTCTGACTCTGGTGAATTCTCTCACCCTCCTGCACTTCTGACTGTACCCAGTGCTTGTATAAATAAATAAATCTTAAATATATATATATATATATATATATATATAAAATCAGGAATCTTCATTTCAACATTTCAAATGTTCAAAGACACCAAGTGCTTCACAAAAACAAGGTAACCTGGCCATATAAGTAAAAGCACTGATAGACTGTAATGCACAGAACTTCGAGGCATAAAATTGAATAGAAATCTACTTAAAAATAAAATTCAAGGGTCTCCCCTGGTGGCGCAGCGGTTGAGCGCTGGGCTGTGAGGCTGCCCACAACCTCTGCAGCACGGGTTCATTGCCTGGCCTCCAGCAAGTGTCCCACAAAAAAAATAAATAAATAAAAATAAAATAAAAAATAAAAAAACAAAATAAAATTCAAATTAAATAGTTGTAAAACCCCCAAATATAGTTTGACCTAGACTAAACTCCAGGTCTTAGAAATATAAAACCAAGACCCAGAACTGAAATGACTTCTCACGGACGTAATTGTGGAAGAAGCAAAATTGTGTTACTACTCTTCTCATGTCTCCCATCTCAACTTCTCTACAGATTATTCCTTGAGCACTCATATATGTTTTATTACCACCCCTCTTTAGATAAATAAAATAAGAAACAAAAAGATGTAATATCCCACATCATCATTATACTATTACTTACCTTTCTAATACTACTTTTTTTAATTTCTTGAAGAATGTCTGGAAATGCCATCTTCTCTTTGATCTAATCTACTCATTCCGAGAGTCAGATTTCTTTTTGTGAAATTTTATTATCTTTTACCTACACTAGATTGTCTTATTATGACAGTGAAGGTTGGTTTTTGTTTATTGATATAACCTGATAACCTAGAAAACTGCCATTCACAGTAGATAACAAATATTTGAATAAGTTAAATCAGTCATGTTAGAGTCCCTATCATTTTTGAATAAAACTGCTGATCAAAAATTTGTAAGAGCAGAGTCCTCTTTTCAAATAAAACTTCATAAAGGACTTAAGGGGAATGGAGGTATTTGGTCAAAAATAATTGCCCTATAAGGGTCACTATAAAAATAATTCAATGGGTATAGAAAGACTTATTGTGAGAGTCCAAGTTTTAATCTGACATTGCCACTCAAAAGCTTTCTCAGTTTTGTGTTTTATCAGTATAGATGAGAAAAGCTTCCATTTTCTGTAAGTCCTACAATTTGGAAACTTATATATGCCCCTTTGATTTTGCCTGTCACCCTGCCAGTTCATTTCTGAACTCATTTCTTTCTTGTCAAATACAGCCAATAGAACCAAGGCAGTGTAGTATTCTGTTTCCCAAACTCCCATATTTCTAAGTAATCACAGATGACATTTTTACCTCTGTATATTATGTTATTTTCACCTGCATGGAGCATGGGTTGCCATCTTTCCATCCTCCAGTAACAATTGTTCATTACTCAGTCACAAAGAGTACAGAGCTGGGCTATTTTTCAATAAAAGCCAACCATAACAATTGCAGTGGTTTGTGATGATAAAGACTTACTTCTCACTCCCATTACACGTCAGCTGTAGAACAGCTATAACTCTGCTTCATGAGTCTGCTTTTTTCTAGGACCAAGGCTCAGAGATCAGCTTTTCTTTGGCACATTCCATTTTCATGGCAGAAGGGATAGAGCAATGGTCCCTAAAGCTTCTGCTCAGACATAACACGTGACACTTTTGCTCAATTTCATTGGCCAAAGCAATTTACATGGCAAAGTCTAATCCAATAGAATTGGAATAATTTCTGCCATTGAGAGAGAGGTCATGCAGAGAAAGAACAGTTGAGAAAGGTGCAGTGAAGAGAGTAGCAAGTATTTTGAACAAAATAAAATAATACTATCCTCTGCTGTAAACATTTAAATATTAGGAAAAAGAAAAAGACTAAAGTCTGGAGGGACTTCATGCATCCAGTTCAAGGAGTAGAGTAGATGATGGTGCCATTCCTCCTGTTCAGAAGTATAAATGGAGGGCCTCCCTGGTGGCGCAGCAGTTGAGCGCTGGGTTGCGAAGCTGCCCGCAGCCTCTGCAGCACTGGTTCGATCCCTGGCCTCTGGGAGAGTGTCCCACATGGCACGCAGACCTCTCCTGCCACCCGCTGCTCCCCTCAGCAGTATATTTCGTCATTCTGCCTGTTCTGCTCTCTGCTCTGGCTCTGGTGAATTCTCTCATCCTTCTGCACTTATAACTGTACCCAGTGCTTGTATAAATAAATAAATAAATCTTTTTAAAAAATTCTTTAAAAAAAAGAAATATGAATGGAAAAGCAAGTGATGAAGACAAAGATTGTATATTGAATGTTTGATAGCTGTGAAATCTCTGAGTATAAATGCCTACTTTGATACCTCGTTACACTAAGTTGGATTTGAGAGGTAGATAATTCTGTAGAGAGATAGTTCTAGAATCATTTGCATGTGAATTGAGTCATACCAGAGGGTGAGATCTCCCAGGCAATGTGAAGAAAGGAACAAATGAAGCCTTGGAAAAGTAAATTTTAAAACTATAAATTCAGTAGTCAGCAGTGGAATGTGAGCCTACAAAAGAGACTGATGTAAAGAAGGAAAAGATCCAGGAGAGCCATGTTTTGGAAAGCAAGAAAAGAAATTTCAAGAACACGTCAGCGGTATCAAAATACTAATAACTAACTGCTACCAATGCTAACTAGGCACCAAATACTATTATAAAAACTCCATACCTATTATCTCAATATTCATACCAGCTCTAACAAATAGGTTGTTTTATTTTATAGATGAGGAAACTAAGGTAGAGAAAAGTTTAGGAACCTGATGGTTACTTGTAAGTAAAGGAGGAATGGCATGAAAATAAATTGTGTAACTTCAGAAAACACTGTGTAATTTAAAGGTACTAGAAGGAAGAAATTTGAGAGTTGATGGTCAAAAATTGACAAATACCTGGGAGGTAAGGAAATGGAGTAAGGTGGGAATTCAAAGGAGAAGATTTGTGTCTGACTGTGTGGACTAGGAAAATCCATAATATTGGTACAAAAGTGAACATCATTTGGACATTCTGTCCTCCACCCAATCACCCTTTCTTGTCAAAGTTATGGGTCAGAATTGTGATCTGAGTCTTCATTAAAAAGGCAGCTATGTGGCATCTTTTTCAGTCTAAGGAGGTTGATACTTCTTTATAATGACCTTCCTGCTTTTAGCTCCTGTAGCAGAAATTCAGCAGTTCTTATAACTTAACCAGTATAGATCTCTTTTTCTGTGAGAGTCAGTTCCTATTTCCCTTTCATGAATACCATTGCATTTTTCTGGGTGTTTCTGATATGTTTTGTACATTGTAAATTTTATAATCTCTGGAGAAAAGTTATCAAGAGGATAAAATCCAAGTCTCTGGAGGAAAAGATCATGTTCCCACAATATGTAAGCTCCGTTAGGTCCATTCCTCCTTCCAGACAGAAAAACCTGGACTAGGTGTAGCCAAGTTCCCTTTGTAGCATAAAGTCTGCTTCTATGATGCAGTGACACAGAACACTTAACAAAGTATCAATAGACAATATATTAGTGCAGTGATAAGGTGTTTATAAGAATATGTATGGTATAATGGAAAGATCACTGGATTCAAAATCAGATAACGGGCCTCCCTGGTGGTGCAGGGGTTAAAGACAGTGCTCTCAAGCTACAGCTGGCCAGGGAGTTGACCCACATAGCACAGCAGACCTCTCCTGTCTTGCCCACTGCTCCCCTCAGCAGTGTATTTCAGTCAGTCTGACTGTTCTGCTCTCCACTCTCTCTGGCGAATCCTCTCACCACCCCCCCCACTCCCACACCTCTGGCTTACACCCCAGTTCTTGCAAGCATAAAATAAACAAAAATCTTTTTTTAAAAAAAAAGTCAGAGAGCCTCTATTCCCATTGCATGACCACAGGTACATCACCTAGTCTCTCAGTTTCCTCATCTGTAAACTAAGGAGATAGATATCTGCTTTGCAGAGTATGTTATTTATTTAATCAGCAATTTAAGCAAAATTGTTGAAGAACCAAATAAGTCACTATGCCATATGAAATGAGGGCGTATGTCTGGAAGCTCTTTATAAGTCATACAGTACTCAACAATTGGTGATTATTTTTCTGTATTTTGTCTAGCAAGATAGGTCCCTCCTAATGTGTAACCAAGTTTGAAACCAGTAAGAGAAAAATGACTATACAATATAATTTTATCCAAAGTATTCCAATCTATGTTAGAGATTTGCAAAAACAAGGGAGGTTGAGCTATAAAATTGGCCCCCGTGTCCCATTAGCCACAATGACATTTCCTCAACCTAGAAACACAGGTTTCGTTTCCTACACTTTGTGGGCTCCAGCATCACCATCAGTGAATCTCTTCCTCTTTTATAGCCTCTACCATTCTCCAGGTATAACCAAGAAACAGAATTTCAACCAATGGTGAGCAGGGAGCAGAGCCCCTCAGTTTGCAGTGCTATGCCAAATCCCCTTGGGGGCCGGTATTTGACGCACCAACATAGTTCCATCAGCTTTGGGTAGGCAGATCTCATCTTCTCATTAGATTTCAAGGCCATATGAAACCTGGAGCAAAGAACTTCTCTCATAACCACCTGCCCATTGCCATTTGACCATGGTCATTGTCAAAGACTACTATCCCCCCACAGATTTGGGATCTTTGAATGTCCAGGACAGGACAAGAGGGTAAGGTTGGTAAGGTTGCTTCCTTGTTCTCTTTTTCTCCTTGAAAACATTTCAATTTCTGAAAGATTTATGCAAATAACGGCTTTATAGAGGTTTGCAGATCACTGAGGCAAGTGACTTACTCTCCAAATTTCTTCTCAACTCTTTAGTACTGGAAATAGTACTTTTTTTTCTGCCTCTCAAGAGTTTTGTGAAGTACAACACAAGATGAAATGATTTCCATAAATTCAGTAGGTATAGTATCATTATTAATTTTATCACTATCTTTTTTTTAAAGATTTATTTATTTTTATACAAGAACCGGGGTAAAGGCCAGAAGCGCAGGAGGGTGAGAGGATTCACCGGAGACACAGTGGGGAATAGAACAGGAAGATTGTCTGAAATACACTGCTGAGGGGAGCAGCGAGCGAGACAGGAGAGGTCTGCCGAGCCATGTGGGATTCTCGCCGGCTGGCCGGGATCAAACCTGCGCTGCAGAGGCTGCGGACAGCTTCACAGTGTGGCGCTCAACCACCTTTGTCACCAGGGAGGCCCCTTATCACTATCTTACTGAAGACCAGCACTAAGACCTATGTCTCAAAACCATGTCATCAAAAGGGTTTATCACAGGTCAAACCTACTGGATGTAGGACTACATTATTTCAGATTTAAAATATGCAGGATCTCCCTGAAATTAGAGCCTCAGATAGTGGTGATGTCTCAGGAATCCTACACTGCAAATTCAGAATATATCAACCCTTGGAGGGGACTAAGCTAAAACGTGCTTTTGTGCTAATTACAAAGTAAGGACTCAAAGCGTAAAAAAGGTTTCCAGGGGAATACTGACCCTACTCTTGTGTAGCCTTCAGAACATTTTGTTCATTTGTTTAAAAAACATTTACAAGATAACCTCTTCCTATAAAAAAGTAATATAACAATCCTGAAATATGCTTACCTCTTTCTTAAAGCAAGTCCCATAGGGCCTACTCAGAAGATTTTGTTAACTGAGTTTTCTTAATTAAAAATATATTTGCTTAAAATAATATTCTATAATTTAGACTTTATGTTATTAATATAAATTACAGTTTATTGAATGCTCATTGATGTCAGATCACCTTGTTAGAGTTTCCACACACGTCGTCATTTAACCCTTGGGACAGCGTAAGTCCATGATCTACTATGAAGGTAAGAATTTTCTTTTTTACCACTGGGAATGCTGGCCTCAGAGAATTTAACTAACTCATCCAGTATTGAAGCTAGAAAACGATAGAGCAGAACTACAAACCAGCAATGATCTTACTCCAATGTCCTTTCTCCTAAGCATTTTTCTACTTTTGTCTCTTAATTAAATTGTTGCCTTTAATCCAGTTAGTCCAAATTACTAGGGACTTTGCTGCAATGAAATATGCTAATAGGGTGAGTCTTCACAGCACCAGCTGGCATATTTCTAGAAGACAATAGACACCCTTGACCAAATCTTTATTAAATCCGGTCCACCTGATTAGGTGTCCTTATTTGTGGGTGCAGTGAGGAAGTTTGAGATCACGATTACTTCCAGGTTCCCCTTCATTGTCACAGAACTGGCAGTGATAAGTTTCAGAAATGACTTGTGTAAAGTCACAGAATCTCACAAATGGGAAGTGGGCATGGGCATTTAACTCAGGTACTGTCAGACTTCTCTGCCATCTTCCCCTTGACCGCCTGCTGACGTTGCTCCACGCAGCAGCATTGGCACTTAGAGGGAGGGTAAAGGACAAGAAGCATTAGCCTTCCTTGATTCCTCCCCAAAATGGAAAGAGAGCCAGCTGTAAAGGGTATTGTGGTTGTTTGCTGGTGATGCAGGCTGTAGGAGCTGGCGCCAACATCAGGAAAGTGCAACTTTACCCACTGCTGATTTTCTTCCCGAAAAGAGACCCTCTGGAACGTAAACTTCAACTAAGAATTGGATTTTTCTTACAATGTCAACAATTACTTTGTTATTAAAGAAAAAACCTAGGAGGAAGACAGCAGATGGGCTCATCTGACAGGGGCAGGGAGGAGGGAGCTATGTTCCAGGTAGCGAAGAAAGTGTTCAAGGATAATTGGTGTGTGAAAATATAACCCCTATAAATCTGCCAGAACCAACAGAGTTGAAGACGAATCACTCACAGAATCCTGTCTCTCCCAGCAAAGTTAACCATGGACTTACTTTCTAGGTGTACACCCTGTCTGTGCTGGGTTTCAGATTTTTTTTAAGTAAGGAATGGGCAACAAAGAAGTAAAATGAATTCAATTGCCTGTTTTGTCCTGTTAATAACTTATTTTGCCTCCTGGTATTTTTAGAGTTTTGATTCAAAATATAAAAGTTTATGTCATAATCCAGACCAGTGAACACGTACATTTTGTAAGATTAATGCAAATAAGCATGAGTTTTCCTTCCATGGAATTGCAAATGTCACTCGTTATCTCATTCAACTTTGTCTCTGAGATCTTGGGTAAATCACTGACACACGTCCATATTATTTGAATAATATGGACATACTTCCATATTATTTGGGATAGGAACTCATCTCTGTGAATATCTTCCACTACAAATACTTCCACTAAATTTTCAAACCCTCCTCTACCAAATCCTTACTGCAGTAGCCCACTTTCTTAACTTCACTTGTTTGCCAGCTTGGATAATATAAATTACAATCAATGAACTATGCCTAGAATTATTGCCTTCTAAAATTTCAGATTCCAGTTTTGCTCTATCATACTTTCCAAAATGAGTCATCTATCAGCTTTTTATGGGAGATTTTAGAAGACAGTCTTCTGATTTGACCTTGGTTTAGTCACTTCTTGTTGGGCCTCCCTACCCTCATCTAAGACTGAAGGCATTTGGATCATCACATCAGAGACAGCAATATGGCAACACTAGATAGAAGCCATATTGGAAGCCGTAGATGCATCTTATTTGATGTGTGCGTGTGTAAGACAGAGAATGGGGCTAGAGAGTAACAATGTAGATAGGAGTATTTAGTTGATTAGTTGCCAATATTTAGAGAAATTTTCACATGAAACTCCCAAATCCCAATTTCTAACTTTTCTTTAGAACAGTAGGCCCAAAGTCTCCCATGGGAACAGTTAGGAGCTCTCTCCATTCCATATCGCTTGATCTCTCTGGCTGATGCATCCGACTAGGCTTGTGTGTTGAATGTAAAGATAAAGAATCACAATGTAACCTGTGTTTCTGCTTCTAAAATATACCCAGATATTAACTTTGAGTGAGTATAAGCTAACAATTTTCTCATTGACATTTTTCTAGTCAATGAAGTAGATAGTATAAACTGTAAGATGATACATTTTCCCCCAGGGACTCAATAAAGCTATTTTTATTTTGAACAGAAAATAAATATAGCTCATAAATGTTGTTTGTTTTCTCTGAGTAATCCCTTCCATTTCTGAAATTTTATGATTCTGTGCCTTGGTATGCCTTTCTCCACCCAGAACAAAATACTCCAAAAAATATAATATTGGTAGAAAAGAATAAAATTGAAATTGCCTCAATCTGCTCTAAATGTTTTTCAATACAATTACATTCTGGCCTAACAGGAGCCTGGTGAAGTAAATGTTATCATCCTACTTTCACTGTGAGAAACCAGTAAAACCTGGAACTCAGTATGACCTGATTAGAAACCCAAACATTTTCCTACCATGCCTCATGGCTACTTTTAAATAAACCTGTTCCCCTGACTATAGACAAATACATGACGTTGGCTCCAAGTCAGCACCTATGAGTTGAATATCCCTCATTACAGACTATTAATAAGTAGATATGTGTGTCTCATTGAAGAACTTAGGTTAGGTATAGAAATTTGTACATCTCTCATTTATCAATGATTATTAATTAAAAAAAAATTTTATCAATGTTTTTTGGAGCTTGTACTTATTTTTATATGATCTGTTATTTACTGCAAGTGGCATTGATTTTCCCTTTAGTCACAAAAGTATTAAAAGTGAATCAATATAAATAAATAATAACTAGGGGGAGGGGAAAATGGTACAGGTGGCAAATTGATAAGGTAAAAATCAGAAAGAAAACTTGCCAGTGTCTGAAGTTGGAGAAACACTAGTCTGAAGTCAGGGCTCGTGGGAGGGACTTACTCTATCTACAAGTTAATTAAAGTTCCTCCCCAGGGAGCAGCCATCTTATTGGTAGAATATGGAAAAGGGCAAGAAATAATGAAGTGTCAACAAGGAAAGATGTTAATCAAAGAAGACATCTCTTTTTATCTTCTCAGTGTTCCTCCTCATTTCCTCCTCAATACACCTCTGCCTTGTCCTCCCAACTCTACTCCACCCAGGGCCTATTATTTTTCTGTTAAGAAGCTCATGCATTTTTAAATCCAGCTTAATTGGTCACTGACATATCTGACTCTTCTCTTGGGCACTGCAATCACTCAACACAAGTAAAAATTTTCTTCTCAGTACAGCAAATGGAAAGAATCTGCACAAAATATAGAAAACTGATAAATAAAAAAATTCTTTCTCTAAGAAAGAATATCAACAAGATCACAAAGTAGAAAATGCTAAGTGTTTAGAAAAACAACATCAGTTTCATTTTATTTCAATGCCCCATTGTTTGTAATAAATTCTTAGTAACTTTAAAATCTAATTTTTTTCCACCACCAATTTTATCCTTGGTCATTTGGAAAACACTGTTTGTTTTGTTTGTTTTTTTGTTTTTCCTTTTTTTCTTTTCTGCCTCTGTTACCTCAGTGCTTAAGCTGGGGATTTAGAAATGTGAGTCCTGAATTATGAACCATTACAACAAAAATATCAGCTCTGAGCCGGGAATAGTACCAAGAGATATCAAGAATAGATTGTTACAAATTATTTGGAGCAAATTATCTCTCCACCCTACTATAGAAGAGACTCAGAACACTCAGAGAACAGAGTCAGTCAGTCTGTAAAGGTAGTTGATCTATAATGAAATCCTTTTATAATTCAGAAGACACAGTTGCATCTAACTTCTTTGTTAGCCACACATTATTCATTGCATAATTACTGCAGGATTGAAAATTTATGACAAATGTGCCATAACTCTCCCCCACCTCCAGCTAGCCACACTATAGCAGACATTACTAATCAATCAGTGGGTGACTCCTTCTTGTTGGAGTAAAGCTGGGAAAGCAAGGTCAGAGAGAGTAAACGTGTGTGTGTTTGTGTGTGTGTTCTCCAATCTGTCAGTGAGTGCCATGGGGAAAAGTGAGAAAAGAATGTTCATTTACTCTATATTTCTTCCATTTGAAATTTTAAGTGTACTAATTTTATAATTAATAATTATCAAGAAAAACTAAACACTGGCTTAATAGCCTTTACTTCATGGAATTTTTTATCTGGGTTCAGGATGCCTTTACCCATCATTTACCTTGCTCACCATCATCATAGCACATGGAAGCTGAGTGTTTATCAGGGTCTGTGGGTGAGCATAGAATTGGGGCCAAGGAAGTGTTACAGGGCAGGGAGAGGGGCAGCCCAAACCCCGCAAACCCATCTGTTCTAAATGGGTTCTGCCATCCACCGCATTAACAGAAAACATGAGACTTTAATGGGAAGGAACTTTAATACAATTAGTAAACAATACAAGAAAGGCAAAGAATCTAGTTTCTAAATCAAGCACCCAAAGTTACCCGTCCCCTCGTGGGTAAAAGTCCACCCAAGGAGGAACGGCCCAGAACAAGGCCCCAAAGCCTGCCACAAGTCTAAAGCATCTTCGAGTGGGGGCCCACAGAAAAGGATCAGAAACAACCAGACAAGCCCGGAAGGAAAAGAGCAAAATTAAAATCAAGATAAAAGCTGCCATTGTCACCTCCCCATGGGTCTCACCCACATTTGTGTCACCCAGTCCATGACCAAAAGGTAAGTGCAGTTTCTTCACATGTCTCTAGGCTCTATTGCCTCCTCCAGGTCTCCTTCTGGCTCCATCCTGCTTCCTTCCTCAGTCTCCTCTGCAGCTTCTTCTCTCCCTGCTCAGCTCCACCCTCCATTTGGGTGGGGCAGGGAACCTGGAACCTCCCCCTTTCCTGGGTACCACCCTGTTACAGAAGCACTTGTCTAGGAGAGTTCTCCAAGATCAATGTGCCTGTGGAGGCTTTTCCCTTGTAACAGCATGCAGCTTTCCAAGGACAAAATCCCCATGTCAGTGACATCAAAGTCTCCTCCTATAGGATGCAGGATGAATATCATTCAGGTCTTCCTCTTATGGTTCTTATTTCCAAAACACCAAGGAGATAATGAGCACATTCTTTCTCAAGTCAGATCTTTATTTTTTAAGATTTTTTTTTTTAATTTATGGATATAAAAACAGGGGTGGAGGCCAGAGGTTCCCGGGGGTAAGAGGATTCCACCAGAGACAGATTGGGGAGCAGAACAGGCGGATCTACTGAAACACTGCTGAGGGGAGCCACGGGTGAGAAAGGTGAGGTCTGCTGTGCCAGGCTAGGGAATGTACTCAAGTAGCAGTGGCTGGCGATACCTTGATAGCGTTGACACTTAACCCCTTGCACCACCAGGGAGGCCCTCCAGTCAGATATTTTTTTATTTTTATTTTTTTTGGTGGGACCCTCGCTGGCGGCCGGGAAATGAACCAGCACTGCAGAGGCTGCGGGCAGCCTCACAGCCCAGCACTCAACCACTGCGCCACCAGGGGAGGCCCTCAAGTCCGATCTTAATGCAAAGGGTTGAGTTTCAGCTTTAGTCAGGCTATCACCCTTTGAGAAGATTAAAGTCTCCTGCCTATCTCCCTCTTGAAGAGCCATGTCAGCATTCTAAAGGCTATGAGTGAAAATCCTATTTGATTTTGTCTAACTCAAACTTACTTGACCCATTTTTCTTCCTGAAAAACCTGTGTAAGATCAAACTTGAGGAAAACTTGTTTGAATACTCTTTTTTCAGCATACTAATATTCCCCCTTGACCAGATGCAAACTATCTTCATATCCCTGTAACCTCTTCAGCCACTCAGCCTTTTCCTTCTTGGGTATCATTTCCAGATAGTTGGTCACATTGATCATACATGAATTCTAGGTACTGGGCACTCACCTTCAGACTGGCCTTCTCCTCTATGACACAGGATTTCATTTGTGGTTTACAATAATTTCCAATAATGCTTGAATAAAGGATTTTTCACATCTGTTTTTCTACTGTGTTCTCACTGTGATTCTACTCAGTATGAGTGACCTCCGTCATTTGTGACATTGACAGAGGAGTGGTCTGAGTCTTCAAGAAGTAACTGAGAATAGTTTAGTGATAAGAGGACCAAGCCTATAAACTACCTTTCAGTCCTGAAATAGAAACAATTAATTAAACCCTTGTTCAGAATAGGTTCTCAATACACTGAACTTTTCAAACCACTTTAAATCTCTAGTACTGAAGGCTTAATAGATGTCATCTGGTAGATGACACCTACTTTAGACCACGAAGCTTCTCTCTTTTGAAATAAATAGGCTTGCACCACACTATTCATTGTTGTTTTGTCACTGTTATTCAATAGAATGCCTGTCCTTCAAGGGAAGAACAATATGACTATATAAAACTTATTCCAAAAGTCACAGCTAAGGAAAGCAGTACACGCTGTTTATGTGTTCCAGAAATATTGAGATAATTCTACGTGGATAGCACCAGAGAATTCCTCATAGAAAAGGGGTTCCTGAATTGGTCTGAATTGAAAAGAAAGGTAAAGCAAACTAGAAGCATTCCAGGAACATAAATGTTTTGAACAAAAACATGACAATCATGAAGGTTTTTCCACACTTTTAAAATCCTGGCCCCCACTATTAGAGATAGAGTATTGAGGATCATTAAAAGCAACATCAACAACAACAAAAAAAGCAACAGAGAAAGCAACTCCTCTTGAACCAAAGGCATCCTGAAGTCAGTCATTCAAGAGAACCAATTCTGAGAGCACTAAGCACATTTTCTTTGCAACCTGGCAGCTGATTCATTACTTGTCCTTGGGGCTAAGTCACTTATCAAAGACCCATTCTTTCATTTACACATTGATGTTTTCTCATTCTTATTCTAAGTGCTATGCAAACACAACTTGAAGAAATCCCAGCCCTCCCTCCAACTGTACTACTAACTTCAGGCAGTACCCTTTAGAAGTTCTAGAGTTACTTCAGCATTTAAGGCTTTTGTATCTCTATATCCCAGTAACTAAATCATGAACAATTAGTAAAAGCCTAAAGGAAACCTTCCAGGATATAGTAGAGAAGATCAGTGTTTATAGAAAGGTAGGGCCTCCCTGGTGGCACAGGGGGTTAAGTGTCAGCACTATGAAACTATCTGCAACTACTGCAGCATGAGTTCAATTCCCAGTCAGGGAGGTGACCCACATGGCACAGCAGACCTCTCCTGACTCGCCCACTGCTCCCCTCAGCAGTGTATTTCAATCTGCCTGTTCTGTTCCCCACTCTGTCTCTGATGAATCCTCTCACCCCTCGCACCTCTGGCCTGTACCCCAGTTCTTATATGTATAAATAATCTTTAAAAAAATAAAAAAATATATTTATAGAGAGGTATTGGGAAACGAAGGGAAGAGAATCAAACCAAGAAATATTCCAAGCTATAAAATTTAATTGAACTGACTTATTCCCAGATTATTCCTCAGATCCAGAGACCCTTTGCATAAGCTTTGGCATGCAATGAAAAAAAAAAAAAAATTCAATAAAGCACTTTCTAGCTGGTAGAAAAGTTAACTATTCTATCAGAAGTCATATAAAATAGTTATTCACCCACCCTAGGTTCCCTTGGGTCTCAATTTCTAATAATGGCTTGTTTTATTTTTTTATTTTTTTTATAGAGGCATGTTTTATTTTTATTATTTATTTGTTTGTTTGTTTGTTTATACATGTACTGGGTACAGTCAGAAGCGCGGGAGGGTGAGAGAATTCACCAGAGCCAGAGCACGGAGCAGAGCAGGCAGAAGGACCAAAGTACACTGCTGAGGGGAGCAGCGGGCGGCAGGAGAGGTCTGCGTGCCATGAGGGACCCTCCTCTGGTGGCCGGGGAACAGCCGGGGATCGAACAGGAGCCGCAGAGGCCGCAGGCAGCTTCGCAACCCAGCGCTCAACTGCTGCGCCACCGGGGAGGCCCCGGCTTGTTTTATTTTTAAGGGATAAACTTATCTATTCTCATTTTGGAGTTAACCAGCTAATGTGTTCTTCTCCAGAATACAATGCCTTATTGACCAAGGGTCAAATTTTTTCCTTTATTTCTTATCCTACACATTTTTCTCATCCTTTAGAAAAGCTTTTAAGATGCAACCTATAAAGCAATCTGCAGCCACTTTAGCACGAGTTTGATTCCGGGCCAGTCAGGGAGAAACCCACATGGTGGGACAGACCTCTCCTGTCTCACCCACTGCTCCCCTCAGCAGTGTATTTCGTCAGACTACCTGTTCTGTTCCCCGCTCTGTCTCTGGTGAATCCTCTCACCCCCTCATCTCTAGCCTGTACCCCAATTCTTGTATAAAAAAATAAATAAATCTTTAAAAAAAATTGTAAAAAAAGAAAAGCTTTCTCCTCAGTCAGCCTGGATAAGTTATTTAATCACTCCATGCTTCTGTATAGGGCAGGGAGAGGGGCACCCCAGAACCCCCAATCTGCCTGCTCTAAATAGGTTTTGCCATCTGCTGCATCAAGACAAAACCTTTAATGGAAAGGAACTTCAGTACAACTGGGGTGCAGTACAGAAAAAACAAAGAATGTAGTTTTCAAATCAAGCACCCAAAGTTACCCATCCCCTCCTGGGTAAATGTCTAGCTAAACAGGATTGGCCCAGAGCAAAGCCCGAAAGCCTGCCACAGGTCTAAAGCATCTTCCAGCAGGAACCCATAGAAAAGGGAAGAAATAGCCAGACAAATCTGGGAGGAAAAGAGCAAAATCAAAATCAAGACACAAACTGCCATTGTCATCTATCCACGGGTCCCTTACCTACATCTGTTTCCACCAATCCAGGATCAAGAAGCAAGCAGTTTCTTCACATGTCTCTCTGCTCCATGTGTCTCCTCCAGGTCTCCTTCTGGATCTCTATGCTGCTTCCTTCCTTCCTCAGTCTCCTCTCCAGCTTCTTCTCTTCTCTGCTCAGCCCCACCCTTCTTTGGGTGGGGCAGGGAATCTGGAACCTCCTATTTTTCTGGAGACCACCCTGTTACACTTCAACTGTTAAAAAAGACTGCCGAGTGTGCTTTTATTAAAAGAGTTAAAGGAACTAAAAGGAATAATTCATTCAAAATATTTAGTAGAGTTTCTAGAAGATAACAAGTGATCAAAAAACATTAACTATTGGGCCTCCCCTGGTGGTGCAGCGGTTGAGCACTGGGTTGCAAGGCTGCCCGCAACCTCTGCAGTGCCAGTTTGATCCCTGGCCACTGGCGAGTGTCCCACAAAAAAAAAAAAAAAAAAAAAAAAAATTAATTTTACTTTGAATATTTCTTGGTTACAGTTGCTGTTTTGCTCATCTACAAAAATACGTTTCAGTGGTCAAGGCAAGGAAGTCATAGGGTGTTTTCTTTCATATATGTGCGTATGTGTGTATACACATGATTCTCATCTCTGGTTGCACATCACAAATCTCTGCTTAGGAGAGAGGGGTAAAAAATTTCTGTGATCTCTGTACCCCCATCCCAGAGAGGCTTTGGTTGAACTGACCTGGGGTATCATATCTTAAAAATTTCGCAGATAAGTCTACTATGCAGCTAAAATCAAATGCCACTAGTATAGATGACTTGGCTCCAAAGTGGGGTACATTATTCATCTGCAGAATGAAAAACATTTAAATATCCTTTAACACATTTATATCATTCTTTTTCATTTATGTTTTTGAGAATATTAGCACATTGTGGTACCTTTATACAAGGCTAGTGCAATAGTGGGTGTGTATAATTTATAAACAAATGTACGTATACATTTATTTGGTGGATATTAGGTTTTCTTTTCTTTCTTTTTTTTTTTTTAAAGATTTATTTATTTATTTATATAAGCACTGGGTACAGTCAGAAGCGCGCGGGAGGGTGAGAGAATTCACCAGAGCCAGAGCGGGGAGCAGAACAGACAGACTGATGAAATACACTGCTGAGGGGAGCAGTGGGCCCGTCAGGAGAGGTCTGCGTGCCATGTGGGACCCTCGCAGGCAGCCGGGTACAGAACCGGCGCTGCAGAGGCTGCGGGCAGCTTCGCAGCCCAGCGCTCAACCACTGCGCCACCAGGGGAGGCCCGGATATTAGGTTTTCTGATAAAAGTATTTCTTCCTAAAAGTTCAAATCTCAGTTCACTGGGTAAGTTGCCACTTCTACTAAGTAGGCATTTCCTCGATAATAGTTTTCATGGTCTCCTGTTAGCTAACTTCTACATTGTTATTTGTCTTTCATTTGTGCATTATGTCTTGTCTTGCAAAGTAGGTTGTAAATTCCCTTAAGGCAAAAACTATTTCATGCTTTTTTACTATCCCCCTCTTATTTCCTGGCAACATGTTAGATCCATGGTTACTCAATTTTGAAAAAGCTTTAGTGTCCTAACTCAAAATGCATTGATGAAAGTAATAGCAATGCTATAGCTTTATTAGGAGGATTAAATTTGAGACAATTCATACATACTTTCTAACACATATTATGGAAGCAACGAATGGGAACAATTTTATTACTTGCTTGTTGAATTGAATTCTTCCATCCCATACATATGGAATGCTAGGTACCATGCTGGGAAAGGAGGGGAAAAATTGTATAAGATATAGTTCTCCTTTAAGGAATTCAGTCTAACAACAAAACCCTTTAGACATTTAAACATTCAGTCATGAGACCACATAATAGATGTTCTGATTAGTGTGTGTATAAAGTGACAATGAGAATATAGCTAAGGGAGCAATTAATTTTTCTTAGTACCTTGAAGCCTGAGTAGGAGTTTTCCTGTAAACAAGCAAGAGGCATATGCATAGAAAAATAGCATAAGCAAAATACAAGGAGCACTGATTCTCGAAGAATAGTCTGGGGATTGGAGGGAAATCTTTGAGAACATCTCAGGTGTTCCACGGGGTTCCCCCTCCCCAAATGATCACAATAATACTAAGATATTATTTGCTTTTTCACTCTCAATTTCTCAAAAAAATGGCATTTTCCAGAAGCTACATGACTTGTGATATTCAACAGATTGAATGTAGAAGCAACTATGAAAATCCAGCTGTCTTCCATTTAAGAAATTCGTAAAAATGTAAAACAATGCTTCTCACTAAGTTTCTGAGGTTTAGAAAATATATTTATTTTTCATTTAAAATGTCAGCACATAATGGATTTATTGTTATTTTAAAATGAATAGTTTTAAATATTTCAATTCTAATTTCTAATATGGTAAATATCAGTATATCATATATCCATTATCTCCACCATAAACAAAAGTTCTTTGAGGTCCTCAATGATTTTTAAAAAAGGGTGCTGAGCCCACTCGCATAAAGGCATAAAATTGCTCAGTGTATTCAAGGAATAAATGAATAAATGAATACATGCAGTTAGCTGCCTCCAGTTCTTTTTGGAAGTAGACAGAGTATAAATTATAAATATATACATCACACATTCATACACAATGAATATGATTATCATATCCTCTCAGCCCATGAATAACAGATAAAATACATCAAAATTCTGAAAGGGTTAACCTGATTTATTGGTGATTTTTGAAAAGGAGGAGGGAGCAGGTTTAGTTAATCCAGTGAAAGTCATCACACACAAACTAAAATACTCTCTGGGCTGAGGTCATGTGTTTAATTTTAGCAAGTAGGGTGAATATGTTTGGGTAGGTATTTATACTAAGCAATGAACTGAGCTGAAGATAGGTTTGACAGTGGAAACAGTGATACAATCTTTATTATTTTCAATGCAAAAAAAAAAATGAACTATTAATGTGATGTTCTGGTTGAGAATTTAAACTCTCAAAAAATCTGGAAATTCAAAGTCATGGTACCCATAGCAACCATAACTCTGCCCCCTTGCATGCCCAGTGTGGAGTATTTTGTATTGCAGTACATGCTGTGAAATCTATGCCTAAATGTGCTATATAGCAGAGTTACAGTTGCTGTGGGAACTGTAACTTTGAATTGCCTGCCTTTTGTGTCATTAAACTTTCAGCTGAAGTATTGCATTAAAGGAATTTTTTTTTCCTCTACTGCGTTTCCTCATTTAAAAAAATTGATTGGGTATTTTTTTAAAAGGATGTAAATGATGTTAGACTCAAATGGAAGGATAATGCATTCTTGTTTCTCAGATATATGCACTGATATAGCATTTGTGAATTATCACATTTACATATTTCAACCTGCAATAACAAATCATAAAATAATCCTGTATTTATATAGCACCTTTAATCCGGAAGGGTCCCATCACACACACAGACATATAGTAACTGAACCACATTGGACAAGAAAACTCAATAAATATTTAACAGCACCCAACAAAATTATACAGTACTTTAGGACAAGCAGTAAGAAAGGCGCTGTCATCCAATAGTTGAAACAAACCAAGGAGTGGGGAAATCTCACAATCCATTCCTACTTTTATGATGCCATTGTCTCTCTCCCTAATCTTGAGTCAATAATTTGGATCTCTTACAAGTCTGAGTATTCTATTTTCTCTGTTTACTGAAGAAGTCTTTCTAGGACCATTGACAAGAAAAAGACTGGAAAAGTTCACTTGGTTGTGTCTACCACTCCCAGCCAAGGACGGTACCTACATATTCTAGAAGAGGCAACTTCTATTACCAAAGGCGAGACAACAAACATTTTAGGTTTTGAGGACCATACAGTTTCTGTCAAAACGACTCAACTCTGCTGCTTGAGCATGATAGCAGTTATAGACAATACATAAATGAATGAGCATGGCTGAGTTCCAGTTAAGTTTATTTATGGGAACTGAATTTTGAATTTCATGTAATTTTATATGTCACAAAATATTCTTCTTCCAGTGATTTTTTTCTAACCTTTAGAAATTTAAAACATTCTTAGCTTGTGGACTGTACAAGAAAAAAAAACAGGGCCTTCCTGGTGGCACTAAGGGTTGAACACAGCATTATGAAGCTATCCTCAGCCTTTGCGGCATGAGTTCGATCCCCAGCCTACCAGAGAGCTACCCACATGGCACAGCAGACCTTGCCAGTCTTGCCCACTGCTCCCCTCAGCAGTGTATTTCAGTCAGTCTGACTGTTCTGTTCCCTACTCTGTCTCTGATGAATCCTCTCACCCCCCACACATCTGGCCTGTACCCCGGTTCTTGTATGCATAAATAAATAAATCTTCAAAAAAAACAAAACAAAACAAAACAAAAAAACAATGTAATGTAAGCTATAGTTGCAAATCCCTGGTCTAGAAGTTAGGGTTCAGGACAATCTTCAGATAAAAACGTGCTTCTAAATATTGAACTAAATCGCCACCCCCCAAAAGTATGTGTGTGGGTGGGTTTGTGTTTGTGTATACACATATATAGCTATATCTATATATACACTTACTTAAAGATCTACATATTTATACAAATATATATACACAAAAACTGTATATCTAGAGTTAGATATACACACATGTGTGGATGTATAAGTTCATTATACATTTATCTGATATACAGAAAGCATAACACAAATATATAAAATATAATACAACTCTTCACTGTAAATTCCATGTAGCCAATTTATCATCATAAAATACTTTAGTTAACTATTCACTGGCTTTGGTATCAATAGCCAGCTAACCTATGATTGTAATTAACAGATGAGTAATTTCAACTCGAATGTCAATTTTTTCATTTATATTAACGAGCAAGACAAAACTGAAAAAAATATATCCCAGACCCTTCTCTTTCATCAATGACATGAACAGCTTCTCTGCTGAATCAGATAATATCATTCAAATATTTCCTCAATTTTTGTTCTAGTCACAAGATAATTGGCTACAGATGATGCACTTTTAAGTTTAATCTGTGTATTAGTCAGGGTTCTCCAAAGAAACAGAACTAAAAGGATGTGTGTGTGTGTGTGTGTGTGTGTGTGTGTGTGTGTGTGTGAGAGAGAGAGAGAGAGAGAGAGAGAGAGAGTGTATGTGTGGTAGGCTTGGCCCACATTATTGATGTAGACTAAGAAGTCCCAAGATGTGTAGTAGTCAAACTGGAGACCCAGGAGAACTAATATGTAGTTCTGTTTGTAGTACAAAAGGCCTGAGAAGCAAGGATGCTAATGATTCGACTTCTAGTCCAAAAGTTGATAGGCTCTAGACCTCCAAAGAGCCAGTGTTTCTGTCTGAGGGCAAAGGATGGAAAAGACCCATGTCTCAGCTCAAGTATTCAGGTGGGAGTCCCCCTCACTCAGATTTTTTTGTTTCATCCTTGCCTTCAACTGATTAGATGAGGCCCACCCACGTTAAGGAAAACAATCTGCTTTACTCACTCTATAGATTCAAATCTAATCTCATCAAAAACATCCCCAGATATTTGATCAAATATCTGGGCAGTCCATGGCCCAGTAGAGTTGCACATAATATAAACCACCGCAATCTGCAATATTAACATTTTTTCCATCACTATCTTAAATCTAAACAGTCAACAAAACTATGGAGCAAACCCTGATTTGTCATATTCATTTAGTTCCATGATCTAAATACTCCCATCATAGCCAATTTCAAACTACCAAACTATTGCCAATGGGCATGGATTAGGTCGGTAGTCATAAAAATACAAAAGGTAAAAATAATCTCGAGAGTATAGATAACAGTAAGATGCAGTCAAGTTAGAAAGTGATGATTTTGAGTATGTATTGATTTGTTTTTAACATAATTTAATTATATTAAATGTCCTTTTTAGGAACTTACATTATTTAACACTCAATAATAGATGTGTTTAATAGCCAGATTGCAAAATTCCTGAAAATGTAACAGTCAGCTTTGGCAAACCCCTAAGAGTGGTTCCAGCACACACTGATGATGTGTGAACCCCAAGAGAGACTGATCTGACCCTTACCTTCTTTGGGAAAAACCTGCCCAATTTCATTTGGACCAAAGCTTATTGAAGACAAGAATGGAAATAATCTCACTATTCTTAGTATTATTTTTCCTCTGAAGTACTCACATCTCTTTACACCCTTAGCAAATTACATTTACATATTTCAACCTGCAATAACAAGTCATAAAATTATCAGTCTGTGGCATAGCAAGACGTAGATGGAAGCAGCCAAGGAACTTGCTGGCGCTTCTGTGAGTTTGGTTGATGACCTACCACAGGGGGCTGCCACTACACAGATAACCCATCTGGATCATTCTGCCACAATTATCTGAGAAATCCCCCCAAAGCCAGAATTAGGGTTTGAGTCCTGCACAATTATAGTCATGGATAAGGAAACACAGAAAACCAGTAAAGAATGGTCTCCTTGACTTTCAATCTGGTCATTTACTTACCATACACACTCTGCTTCAAATAATGAGTTACTTAGTGTTTGTCAAATAAGTTTAAGTTATAAATCATCAAATACAAAGGCATCATTAATGTCCATTTGAAATTGCACTAAGAAAATTTTAGTAGGCAGTACGCAATTCCCGTATGGAGCCAAGACTCTGAGTCTGTACATTTTCTTGTGTTCTTTTTTTTTTTTAAGAAGATTTATTTATTTACACAAGCACTGGGTACAGTCAGAAGCGCAGGAAGGATGAGAGAATTCACCAGAGTCAGAAAGGGAAGCAGAACAGGCAGACTGACGAAATACACTGCTGAGGGGAGCAGCGGGCGCAGCAGGAGGGGTCTGCATGCCATGTGGGACCCTTGCCCTGCAGCCGGGTATTGAACCAGTGCTGCAGAGGCTGCAGGCAGCTTCACAGCCCAGCTCTCAACTGCTGCGCCACCGGGGAGGCCCTTTCTTGTCTTCTTTTTTAAAAATAAGGGATGGCAAGATGTTTTAATAACTTCAGATGACTGAGACCTCTGTTTTTAGTATGATCTAATCTAGCTGTTCCTAGAAATTCCTTTACTACCATACTGGCGGGTAGCTTGATCGAATCCCTTATTAATCTGTAGGCTTCCAATGAGTATGAAGAACAAGGAGCCTGTAAGTCACCCTTTTCCCCTGAGATGGTGTTATGGCATTCTGGAGAGAGAGAGGACGTCACAATTTAGTCAAAAATCATATAGGCACCACTACAGCACAAGTAATTTTAAAAAGAAGGAGCTTAGTTATTTCTAAACTAAATAACCCATAAATGTCAAGGGCACTTGAAGGTAATGAATTGTTAAAATCAAGGGGTATATGGGCCTATTTGTGATTGGGGTGAGGGAGAGGGACACTTGGCTTTAATTTACAAACAAATTAGAAAAATAAACAGACAGCATTGCTATTGTAAATGGAAAAGACTTGGGCAAATTTAATCCAACTTCCCTGAGAATACTTGATTAATCTCAGACCAGGGAGGAAAATCAAGATTAGATAGGAAGTCTCCATCTGTACTAAAGCAGAGGAACTTGGGGCCTCCAGTGTCCACAAAGGGCATCACATGACCTCTCCCCGGGGAATCTCGTTCTCCGAGTTCCTTGCTTCTCTCTTGGCTCTGCCTCAGGTTCATGAAATATCTGCCCCAGCTACCAGCCTTTATGGCCTGGAATAGAGTTGGAGGTGCACCCCCACCACAGCCCAAGAAAAGCGACATGCAAGAGCCCCAAATTTAAGATGTAGCTCACCCTTTGACCACTAGAGGTCTCCTGGAAAGCAATGACCCGTATAACCCGGTTTATCCTTCTTCGAACCAATAGACTTGTTGCACTAAGACTTGGCGAGCCTGCTCTGCTGGAGGCCGCCTTATTAATAAGCCACCCACCCCCACCGCTCGCGGTGGCGCCAGGCTTGGAAAGGGGGAGGGACCAAGCAGTGACTGATCCTCAGACAGTGCCGGCTTTTCAACCCATGGATCAGTCTGTAGACTCCGAGGCTACTCTCTCCAACCTCACTTCTTGACTAGGCAAAACAAGACAGAGGCCCCAACTCCAGGTCCCTGGACAGGGTTGGGGGGCGGAGTCTCGCGGACTTCTACCCAGCTATGGGCGGGCCAAGGGGCATGTGTACCGACCCACCTAGCATCAGGTCCACCAACAAGCCAGGATCTACCTCCCCTGGCTTTGGCCCCCTCATTCCCCCGACCCCTTCGCCCCCCCCCCCAGCCCCTGCTCCCCAGGTCTCCAGAGTGGCTGAGTTTAACCAGTGGAAGGAGATTCGGAAACGTTCACCTTCACTATTTTCATCCAGACTGTATTTTCTAGAAAAATTAGCGGCTTCTAGCTGAAAGAGGAAAGAAGAAAAAAAAAAGAAAGAAAAAGCGGGGGCGGGGTGCGTAGTGGCGGGGGTGGGGGGTAGGGGGGGCGGGGAGTATGAAAGAAAACGGCCAGGTTGAATCCCCAGTCTTTATCAAGCAATTCGCTCACCAGTGAAAGAAAGCTGCAGTGGCAGATTCGAGCCACATGCGGTAGTGTGTAGCAATTAGTAGATAAAATGCTGACTAAAGTGCTAAAACATGAAGTATTATTGTAGCCAAGGTCAAAAATGCTTCAATTGTCTTTTGCAATTTGTGGGAGGAGGAGGCCCAGAGGTGCACAAGGAGGCTTGAATTTTTGAAATGGTCGCTCCATTCTTCAAACTGTACTTTTTTTTTTTAATAATCCTGTTTATTATAGACCAAGCTGCCTAATTATGTTACTGCTGGTTTTTGCAACTAACTTAATCCTCCTGATCCTTTATGAAACCATTCACAGACACTGAATAATGTGGTTATGCGCTCCCACCCCTTTGAGGGGTGAGAATGATTTTTAATATTTTTGCTGTTTTTTAAATAAACCAGATAACTTAAAACAGAGTTAGACTTCTGGAGACCAGTGCAGTAGGAATATAGGGTCCTGTGTTTCAGTATAAGAAAGAACTCAGAAATAGTGGGTCATAAAGACATGGACTGCTTTCCCCCCTACTCCTCTTTGATACACAGGGAGTCCCAGTTACAAGCATTTTTTATAGACAAATAAAGAAAGTTGCTTTCATGATTATAACTGTCCTGAATGGATTGTCTTCGTACAACATTCAATCTGTTTATGAGTATTTACTTTACATTAGCCCAGGGACCCTGCACTGCAGGAGTTTGCCTCTATTCCCCTGGGTGTCAGTGTCTCAAGTCTTACATCTGCTCTGTGATTGATGGAGCCTTGAATCCACGTTATTACTCTCTCACAAGCAGAAATCAAACAGGCTATTAACTACATTACTTCAAAGAACTGTTTCAATACAATCTCCTTATCTTAATTGAAACTTTCTTTGTATGGATATTTGCTGCACAGATAATTTACAGGTGCTTATCAAGCATCATTTTTAAGAGGTAAAATAGATGGTGTTTTTTGTTTATTTGGGGGGGTTGTTTTTTTTTTGTAAACACACACCATTGTGACCTATAATTTCAAAAGCTAATCATCGGATTGGACAGAGATTTGACTTATTAAATTTTATTATGTTTATGGGGGTGGTGCTGCTGCTGTTGTAAAAAGAGGGAAGATACCCCTATGATTCAGTTTTGAAATTTAGCATTCATCTGATTACAAGACTGCAGATTTTCAAAAATATTCCGACCTAGATCCCTGCAATTGTTAGCAACTCAAAAACCTTATCGGGAGTGGAGTTTACGAGAAGAGAGATTACGCATACAGCATAGTTCAGAGCCAACCTTGAAGAGACCTAGAGACAGGTTTCTAATTAGATGAAATCCTTTAAAGTCTTACAGCACCAAAAGCAGGACAGGTTGCTTAGATGCTGTTAAGAGTCGTGTATTTTTAAGAGAGATTTAATATACAATCGAGGGATACCCTCAGGCATTCTGTTGAGGTTTCCTGCATAAATGTTGCTGCATTGGTCATACAGGAAACTGACTCAGAGTCGATCTCAAATATGATCTTGTCAAAATACTGCAACTAAAGTTTTTTAATATAAGATTTCTTGAACTGGATGTTTATATAGATCTACACTAACAGGACAGAGACTAACTGAAGTCTTAGGCACCTCTCAAGTGTTTTTTGTTTTCTTTTTTTTTTAATATGTAAAATGCCCTTCAGTCAAGTCCATTCATATGTAAAAAATGAACAAAATAGGTATTCTAATCAAACGTCTGCAGTATTCATCATAAAGTTAAAAAGAGAGAGAAAGCGAGAGAGCTGTAATTTCTCTTTGTAACCCATGTTTATAAAATAGAAAGATCAGATGAAATTTCAAGGAAGATAATTAAAGAGTGATGTGCAAGTCATAATTTGGCTAATGCAAAAGATGGGAGGCAGCGAATTGTTACATTGTCCTCCTTCATGGTGCAGAGTTGTGCTATTACTTTAAATTATTAAAATAGTTTTCGACATCTTTCAGAGTACCGGCTCTTTGGCATGGGCTTTTATTACTTATTGTAATTGGAGGATCTGCCATTTTCTTTCGTTTATCTCTGTGTGTATAGAAACGAGATAGATCTTGCCTTTTATTACTTCCCCATGTTCTGAATCAAAAATGTGGTTTAGATAATGTTAAGTGCCCTAATTCTTAGTACAGCGGACGCAGACGTTATGAAAAGGCATAAAAATACACACAGAGGGTCTTTCCACCTCAAGTCACTGAATATGAAGCATTTGTGCTCTGCCGGGTGTATTAACTTCAGCCATGTGAATATAATTTTCATTAAAGTAATCCTGTTTCAACTAGATGCTGTGACTAGAGGTGAAACGTTGCGAAAGCGTTAAAAATAGCTTACTAGTAATTTCAACATCCTGTAATTTTATCACAGATCAAGTTTCAACTGTCATACTATACAGACCTTATTCCCCATATAGTACATGTTTACTTTTTTAGCCTGCCAGACCCACTTTGGAAAGATTGTTACCAATATAATAAAATCGGGTGTGTGTGTGTGTGTGTGTGTGTGTGTGTGGAGGGGGGTGCTGGAAGGAGTGGGAGGAGAGCGGGGAAGGGGGTGGGGGAGCGTGGGGGAAGCGAGTACACCATTTTACATCAACACTGCGAAAATGCAATCTAGCCTGGCGGAGGACCGGCAGCTGGGTCGGAGCGAGCGAGGGCTTTGCAGTCTCTGCCTGTTCCTTGTTCTGTCGCTCTTAAGTTTCTCTGTGTTTGCATAATAGCCGTGCATGCAAACCTCGCAATGCTCCAGGGCTCCAGAACAATAAATATACACATTTAAAGCCTTTATTGTCTTACGGTTCATGCCCCCGGTTTTCAACAGCTTAATTTCTGGTTGTATTTAACTAGTTTGCAAATGGATTTTTTTCAGTTTCAAACTATTATTGAGGAAGCTCCCCTCCCTTTTTTGGCGGGGGAGGGGATGGGGGTGGGGTAGAAGTCGGTATATTATTCCTGTAGCGCTGGGTTATATAAACACATTATCATTTGAGAGCGCCCTTGGCGTCCATCAGCATTGTAAACACGTACTAGTGTATATACTTCAAAATTAAAGAATGCACACGCAGAACCCGGAGCCTGAATTCATATTCCAAGCAGACTCGCAGCTCGCATTTATTGATTTATCATGCATCGTTTATTGTTCCAGTCCCTAAATGCAGTCGCTGTCCGTTCAATATTGTTTGCAAAATCCCGAGATGTGTGTTGCACTGCTCACTTGTCTTTCTGTTCTTTTTCTTTTTTTTTTTTTTGCTGAGTATTTTTTTTTGCGAAGCGAACAAATGCATTAATATTTATATGTTTATATAATCGATAACCCACTTTTCCCTTCCATGTAAATAGGCATCAAAAGATAATTTAACAGATTAGTTCTCGAAAACATGGCAGTGAGGAAGCGTAATTTAACTATCAAACAAATCTACATGTCTAATAACAGCAAATCTGCTAAGGAGCATTAGAAAGAGGAGCAGCGCCCCGGAATCTCTGCAGGAAATGTTCTTTATATTAGACATATACAAGCAGGTCCTGTCAGATACACAGCGGAGCTCGCTAGCTCTCTCCTTCTCCAAAAATTTCATCAGACAACACCCCTAGACACAGGAGGTTGGGAAGAGGGAAAGCTCATCTTCCCACAGTTTTAGGGTGGATTTTATTTTTACAAACCTTCCTGTACGTTTTTTGCCTTGATCCAACCTCTTCCCGCCGATATCGGACGGAGTCTTTCTCCCGATTATGAATTTGATCAACCCACATTTGGAAGGAAACCTACACAGTTTTGACAGGAGCTGAAAATTGAGTCGTCAGAGAAATATTAGGACATATTTTCAATCATTTTTGTGCTGAAGGGGAAGCAAGAGCTCAGTTTTATATTGAGACATTACGCCGGCTGAGGACATACAATGCATTCCCCTTCCAGGACCTGATGCAATCCATTCAAGCCAACAAGTTTGGAGAGAATGTTGAGTTCAATCAATTCAGAACGTCGAGATGGAGCCCAACTCACTCCAGGTATTTCGCTCTCCTCCGCTCCTCTGTTCCCAGCACCCCTGGCACCCCCCAACCCCCCTGCTCACCCACACCTCTGCACCCACCCACACCCCCCACAAACTTTTCGCCAAACTTTTACCCTCTGCATCCCCCTAAATCATTTTTATTGTTTAAAAAAAATTCCCGCACTGATCATACATACATAATGTAATTTTACCGCCTCAGATGGAGAGGTAGGGAGAGGTGGCTGTGGGGGGGCTGGGGGGGGGGAGGAGTTTTTTTTTTTTTTTTTTAAGGAAGGCAGAAAATTTGTGGGCTCTATTATTTTTTCCATCCAGCGTTATATCTGTTGGTTCTTCTGTATTAAGAGTGTGGATGTCTATGTGTAAATGTATTTGGGAATAGATATTTGTGCTCTAATGGCTACATTATTTATTTGGTGCTTTTTTCCCCCTGCAGTGGGTCGGCTCACCGTGTGGCTTGCACGGACCTTACATTTTCTACAAGGCTTTTCAATTCCACCTTGAAGGCAAACCAAGAATTTTGTCCCTTGGCGACTTTTTCTTTGTAAGATGTACGCCAAAGGATCCGATTTGCATAGCGGAGCTCCAGCTGTTGTGGGAAGAGAGGACCAGCCGGCAACTTTTATCCAGCTCTAAACTTTATTTCCTCCCAGAAGACACTCCCCAAGGCAGAAATAGCGACCATGGCGAGGTGGTAAACTTGTATCTCCCTCTCTTCTTTCTTTATTATCCCCCCCTCCCCTAGTAATGCTTATTACAGGGCAAGCTTGAAAATACTGTATTCACTTCTGCAGGCGAGCAAGGATCGACTCCTTTTTTAAAGGGGTAGCGCCACTAGCTGGGGCTCGAGTATTTTGCCATTGTCAGAGTTTGGCTGTCAGCTTTACAAAGAAGATCCAACTGCTGATTTTAGTCAAGATCAAATAACTTGTTCGAGAAGGGTTTTGTTCAAGGGTGTGTGTGTGTGTGTGTGTGTGATCGTTGGCTCTCATGCTAACTGCCTTTTGAACATCACATGCTTTTTATATTTTTTTGCCTTTTGAAAATTTACCTTCGCGTCTGGCTCGGTCCGGGCTGGGTGGATTTCTTTCGGTGGGTTTCGATATTGTTCACATTTTTTTTTTTTTGGGTTAAAGTAAGTATTTGATATGTTTAAGAGGGCGGAAATTACGAAATGGAGGCAGAGTGAGATCAAAAGCTATTGAGTTGGCAAAGACGTGTTGAATAAAGTGATAAATGACAGGTACTGGAATAATACATTCAAATAACTTGCAGATCTGCCCGGGCGGATTTCAAAGCGGTCGTGTAACCGGCACAAACACGTTAAGCATTAACAACTATCTCTCGCCCCCACCCCACCCCCCTGCACAAGCCATTTGATGTTCTAGTTTTCAATTACTCCACGCAAAGTGGACGTCTTCCAGCGCGATCTTGGGGGGAGGGGGGTGCGGGACCGGGGCGGGGGCCGCGCAGGGCCCGGGGTGGGGGGGGGGTGTGCTCGCCCCCCTGGCCCTGCGGGTCCGGCGTCTCCCGAGCCCAGACGGCGCTCCCGGGGAGGGTGTGGAGGACCGAGCCTCCGCCGCACGTTTCTGGGCGTCCGCGGGGGCGCTCGCCGCGCTCCCCGGAGGACGCCCGAGGTGAGCTGCTGTCACCGGGCGCCGGGCGGCATCCTCCTTCGGCTCTGTCATTTCATGTGTGACCGCAGTTCTGCGGGCTCCCTTCGTCAGCTGACCGGCCTCAGCGCTGGGGTACCTACGGGGGGAACTATTTTGGGGAGACTGTGCCCATGGTGCAGGGGGCGGGAGGGCGCCCAGTCGCCTGGCAAGGCTTTGTGTTGCCCAAGCAGGAGCAGGGTAATCAAACAGACTTTTGAGAGCGGCTAGCTCGGTGCCAGACTCTCGAGCTTTCGAGGTAGGGGTAAGGATCTTTTTGTTAAATGAATGGGTCCCTCTTTAACTCATCCCACGGCCCAGAGATGCCTGCCAGTCTTTCCAGAATTCCGTGGTTTGATGGAGTTGATTGTACTTTGGGCATAGCCCGTCCACTCCCTCTCGCCAGGATCGAATTACCATCCGTAGTCCGTGCCGGTTAATTACTGGAGTTCGTCAAAACGTTCGCCCTCAAATCTGCCTCTTTGGAAATAAGCCCCTCCTTCCTGCCTTTCGCCTCCCTCCCTCCCCCCAGCCCCCGCCCTCTTGGGCAAGCTTTGGGTTTTTTAAACGTTCATATTTCTCCGCGTCTGCCTGCAATTTTACAAAGGTGTTGTTTGGCATTCTGTGAAAAATCCTGCAACATACCAACAGGTTGAGCTCTTTCCCCCTCCCAAGGTCTAGTTCTGCCCCCTCCTCCGACCCAACTTTCCTGCGCAGCTGTCTCCCCCCTCCCCCTCCTGATTTCTTATTATTTGCTTTTCAAATTTATTACTTCAACATGGCCTGTGATCTGGAAAAGGGAAGGATTAAATATCCAGAAAAGAGCTGGTGCCTAATAGACTTCTGACTAAACCCAGAAGGAAATTATTCAGTGTTTTAAAGGATATTTTGTGGTCACTTTTTTTGGGGGGGGAATTGAAATTGGAATATTTTTAAAAGACCCCTAGTTGACCTCCTTGTTCCAGTTTAAATTTCTGACGGTGTAATTAAATAGTAAATTATGATTTAAAGAATAAAAGCTTTATTAGCTGAAGGTTTCATCTGCTAGAACTGCTGATAGTGAATAGATATATTTTTAAGTATATGATTAAGAAAAAAATGCTCTTTATGAGGCATTGAAAGCCAACCATTGTAATGATCTGTGCATTTCGTCACTGCTATATGAGCCATACCTGAGAAAATTAATCTTGCCATTTAAAAGTAAACTCTGGGGGCTTTGGGGAGGGAGATAGCTCTATTTATAATCCTCAGCTGCATATACATCGTCTAATATTATGCATGATTTGTTTTTTAATGCTAACACGGCTGGTAATTAGCTGTATGATTATACTTGTATATTTCATTAGGACTTGGCTGATGTCATTGTGAATTATTCAGCCATATTAAAACAATTTTCAATTGAGATAATGACACGCCTCAAAATTATGCAAATGCAGGCTGCATTGTGCAAAATAATTATGACAAATGTAAAGCAGGTAGAAAGTTTCCCAATGCAGATCGGTTTTCCACCCTGGTGATGTCATTTCCCCCCTGGCCTAAGTTAGTCATTCATTAGCAGAATAACAGCAGCAGTCTCCTCTGAGGAGAGCTTACAGAAACCAGCATTTACTGCTGGCACCCAGAGGGGGCAACAGGGCCCTCTCATTAAGAAATTTGCTTTGTTTTCACTTACTCCATTAACTTGTTTATATACAGTGAAATGATTTTTATTATTGATTTTAAATAGTTTTGAATGATGCATTTGCCATTTGCAATGTGTAGCTGAAAGAGAAAGGTTTCTTAGTGATGTGCACTGTTACTTGGAGAAAATGTTCAGCACATTTAATCAGCCAGTACAGTTTATTTTAAGTAACCAAATGGAGGTTAATAATTTCCTGATTGAGCTGACATCAGCATCCATTTCAAAAGGACAGCCAGGACTCAGTATGCTTTTTTGGTTTAAGAGAACCGTTCTGTCTTTTTATGATTTCTTGAAATGTAAAGACGTCAGTTCTAAAAGCAGAATTGTCATTGTGTGAGATTAGAAATAGCGTCCCTGTGTGGTTTGCTATGATCTGCAGAGGACTTTTTGGGGGAATATTTTCTTATTGATCCTTGCACTAATCATCCGAAGCTGAATAAGGCAGGACTTTGTGTGCCTACTTTACAGATGGAGACAGAGCCTTAGAGGTTATGTGGTTTGTCAAAGGTCACCAGCCAGAACCTAGGCCTTCTTATGCTTTAAGGTTGTTTTATTTTTCCACTGAAATTTACCTTTGAAACTAGAGCTTGAATACATCATGGTATGTTCTAGAGGTGTATTTCACTGTGGGCAGTTCTACATTTTAGAACTATGGCTAGTCAGTCAACTTTGCCAAAAGTCAACAGATATTTAGGTAGCAGAACCATTCTCATGAAGTTCAGCTAATTTGGCTAGTGATATAGAGCAGTAATAGTCACATTTTAAAACCATTATTTGTCATCGTTAACAATTTATGATTAGTTTTAATAATTATCATAATGACTTGCATACTAATAAACACTTCTGCTTTCACAACTGGTATGAAGGAAAATATTCCATGAAGAGTCACCTCTTGATTCTATAACTTACCATTTGTTTGAACTTGGACAGTCATATACACTCCAAGCCTCAATTTCTTCAGCAGCAAAATGGGAACATAAGATTGACCAGATTGTTGTATCAAGAGAAATAATATGGGCAAAAGTACTTTATAAACTGTAAAGGCCTCAAATAGAAATGAATTATGATTCTGGTAACCTTTATTCTAGATATCCTTAATTTGTAGACAGTAGACATAATAACTTTTGTATCTGTGTGGAGGTTCCTGGACCTAATCATGATGCTGTCTTAAATTACCATGAAAGTGCATAGCAGGGCCATATGCAAGGAGTTAAGTGTCTTCAGTAATTACCCACAATTGCCACATTCAGCCAGTAACTCTTCAGAGGAGGAAAATGGCAAAGTAGGCGGGTAATTGGTTCTGTTACTGGGTAACTTCTGATTACATTCATTTTCAAATTGCCAAGTGCTTAATCTATTGGCAATATACCCTCTTAACAGAGGTGGATGTGCAAGCTCTGATTTTAGCCTGACCATGGGCTGCATTCTATGAAAGATTTGTTGGTCACCTTTAATTGTGACTGGGGATGAAGAAGTTCATGATATCAGGGACTCTGTCTCAAGCACTACTGGACATTGCTGCTTCCAGCATGTAGCCAGCATTTCCAAAAGTAGTTTGATGCAGCAGCCTCACTCTCCATGTTAAGAGTGCATTATCAGGAACTGTTCCCCTGCCCCCCCCCCAATAAAATTGACTCAACTATAATCTCTGGAGTTGGGGTCTGGGATTCTGTATCTTAAAGTTTTACTGCTGCTGTGTGATCTAGGGCAAATTGTAAACTCTGTACCTCAGTTTTCTCATCTGTAAAATGGGAATATAGTATGTTCTTCCTAGACTGATTTTGAGGACCAAATAAGTTAATGCATGTAAGGTGCTTATAACTGAGGTCGGTACATAGTAGATTCTTTAATAATGGTTGCTTAATAATGGTTATGATCATTAATACTTATATTATTATTCTCTTTAAAGTTTGAGACCACATGATAGACCTTCTTTAAACAAAAAACTGCTTCTCTATGAAAGAGTGGCACTTAGGTTAGTATACAAGAACACATAGCCAATCCAAGTACCCCCAAATCCAGCTGGCTTTCATTCATCTGTTGGGTTTAGCTGTGTGGCTAAAATGGAAGGCTCTATAAGTGTTTACATTTTACCTTGAAGTATACTGTCAACTGGATCATCAGGATTTTTTACAAGCTTGCCTGATCTTATCACAACTGGGGTTAGGCAGACATGTTCTGAAATCTAGGAGGTATTGGATCAGTCTTGTTCTTCTCTGTGGATGGCTACACAGTTGCTGATTTGTGTCCATGACCTGACTTTTTAGAAATTTCTGAGACTACTTAGTGACCTCCCTAGCCTTGGATAATTTCTTGAACTTTTTGAGCCTCAGTTTCTTCATCTGTAAAATGGTCTTAATGATTTCTACTTTGCTGACAGAATTAGAAATAATAAAGAGGGGCCTCCCTGGTGATGCAAGGGGTTAAATCTCAGTACTATGAAGCTATTACCAGCCACTGCAGGAAGTTCAATACTGGGCTAGGGAGCTAACCTACATGGTACAGCAGAACTCTCCTGTCTCGCCCTCTGTTCCCCTCAGCAGTATTTCAGTCGATCAGCCTGTTCTGTTCCCCACTCTGTCTCTGGTGAATCCTCTCACCTTTTCCCCCACCCCCGCACCTCTGACCTACACCCCAGCTCTTGTATGCATAAATAAATAAAATATTTTTTAAAAGAAAAATAATAAAGAAAAGGTCCTGGCCACTAGAATAAGCCTATACATAAGAGCTCAGAGAATGGCAGACAGTTATAATAGTTATTTTTAGTAATGATCTTAAGCTAAGAGAAGGCATAGTTTTATTCTCAGCCTGGCAAGTCCTTTAGAACTAGGGTGAGGACTAATGAATTACGTAGAGAGAATTTATTGACGGTGACAAGTGTCTGCAAACTGAAGCCTGAAGGCCAAATCTAGGTCACTGCCTGTTTTTATAAATAAAGTTTTATTGGAACATAGACTCATTTGTTTATGTTTTGTTTATAGCTACTCTCAGACTTCAATGACAGAGTAGCTGTAAAAGTGACCGTATGGTTTGAATAATGGAAAATATTTACTATTTTGTCCTTTACAGAAAAAGTTTGCTGACCTTTGGTATATGGGGTTGATCTGAAATAAGCAATGTGACTGTGTATCTTTTTTCTCTCTCTTGGGTTTGCAACAAGATTCAATAATACAGGAAATAATTTAACATCAGTATGTCAAAACCAGTTACATACATAGGACGCTTTCAACATTGAAACTAGGATGTTAAAATTTGAGAATCAATAGAATATATGCCAAGTTATGTATTATGTATGGCTGAGATTATAACTCTAGTCAATACTGGTTTTGTCTATCTTGAGTTAATCAGGAACTCTTCTTGTGTGTTAATCACGTGCTCAGAACTCTGCTGGATACAGAGATGATGCAAAATAGTTTGTGATATGGCCATTTTTCTCAAGAAGCTTATCAGTCTTGATAGAGAGATGAGATCAACCTATGCTTTAAAAAATGGAAAAACAATGTAACGTGTTGGTGAATTGTGCTGACAATAAATGCAATATGTGTTTAAAGGAAGGCTCACTGCATGTTTTTGGAAAATAAATTTATTCAACTTCTCAGATGCTTGTTGACGACCTACTAAGTTCTGGACACTAGGATATAGAGATGATGGAGAATGGCCCCAGCTCTCAAAGAGCTCATAGTCTACCCGTACATAGACAGACACTGCTCACAGAAAAGCCACCAGCCTTTTTCGTATTCCTTAGTTAAAGCGGAGATTTTTTACTTGTCATATTTACAGAGTACCTACTGTGTCAGAGTGTTGTCTAGCCTCTGGGGATACTGCAGTGAACAAGACAGACAAGAATTCCTGTCCGCTGGGAGCGTAAAGTCTGGTGGTTGGTTTTAACCTCCTATGTACTTGGTACATTGGCCTTATGTGATAGTTATCTGTGCTCTTTGCTTTGTCATTCTCTCTCTCCCCTCTTTCCTATAGTGCTATTCTCAAGAGCAGGAGATTGTGCCTTATTTACCTCTGGGTCCCCCACAGTATTTAATGCTATTCAGTATTTCTTTTTTTTAAAAAGGATTTATTTATTTATGCATATAAGAGCTGTGGTATAGGCCAGAGGTGCGGGGTTGGGGTGGTGGTGGTGAGGGGATTCACCAGAGACAGAGTGGGGAACAGAACAGGCAGACTGACTGAAATACACTGCTGAGGGGAGCAGCGGGTGAGTCAGGAGAGGTTTGCTGCACCATGTGGGCATCTCCCTGGCCAGAGTTCTAACTCCTGCTGCAGTGGCTGCTATAGCCCCATAGGTTGCATCTTAACCCCTTGGGCCACCAGGGAGGCCCTATTCAGTATTTCTTGAAAGACTCAATCACATAACTAAAATGCTATTTCTCTCACAGCCTGCTTTCTTTAACCTTGTCCCTGCTTTTTTTCGGCTAGAGGACCTGTTATTGGTCATTCACAGATCAACCAGCCCCTGCACTCCATTTTTCCTTTTCTTCTAAAATCCATAGTCATTTTGTATCACAGGATGTGAAAAAGTGTGAAAGGAATTTTTATGCACACTCACCAAAAATTTAGTGTATATTTGGGTCTCAGTGATCAGACCAGAGCCAGCATCTTCATGTCATCCATGCTTTTCCAGTCCTTAGCTATCAGCCCATAAAATAAAAAGCCAGGGCTTTGGGCTGCTAATCTGTGAAAAGACTAGACTTTAGGGAAGAGTAACTCACTCCTTACCTACATGTTGGTTGGCAGTTTCTTCGAACCATTTTGTTCTTCAGACTGATGGTCTTATCTAGGCCACTTGTTTGATCGTGGGTCCACTTGTAAGCAATTAAAACCTACCCTGACATTTTGAGTGTCAGGCACATAGTAAGGAAATGTTATTTTCACGAAGTACATGAGTCCATACATGTAAATACTTGCTTATTAATTATTAATAAAGCATACCATTGTTCATAGTGGCATCTAGTGATACATGACTCAAGCTCATTTATCAATGTCTAGTTTTAACCAATATCCAGAATATAATTGCTTGAATCAAATGCATTTGCTTGTCATTTTTTATAGCCAGGGTAGTTGGATATTTGCCATCTTCTACTCAGAATAATATTGTAGCTAGTGATTACCCGTTGGCCTGACTTTTAAAGAAATTTAAAACAAATTTATCGATTGCTGGCCTAAGGATTCACTTACCTTTCAGAAATGTAGTCATAGATTCCTGCATTTTTTGAGAAATCTGCTCCCATGACATTGCACAAGGATGATTTCCTCTAGCTATCCAGGGGTCTTCTTCACCCCCTTGCTGGAAATTACAACCTGGGCCTTTGCCTTCAGAGAACATGGCTTACATCTTGGGCTGTGAGTGTCCCTATTGGTAACACATTTCAAACATGCAGATGATGATGATGATTATTGAAAGGGTGCTTTAGAATCATGCTAATGGCATCAATCTCCAGCACACACTTGCGTAAATTAATTCTGCTTTTAAAATCAGATGCACTGTTAGCAGCGTTAAAGATGGATATTTGACATTTATCATGCAGACTAGGATGGGTGGTTTAATTACATGAATTTTCTGTAGAATCTCTGGGCTGTATAAATAGACAGAAAGTGGCGGGTGTCCTTGGACACGTGACCATCAAGTTCACAGTCCCATCTCCATCCTTTTGCCACAGTGAGAAAAACGGGGAAAGGCCACGTGTTGCAAGTCATTCTAGTGGCCCCAAAACTACCTTCTCCCTCCTCCCCATCTTTCCTTCCTCAGGAGTCCAAGCATACTAGTGCTGTGAAACAGATCCCCTCCTCCCTACAGTTGAGTTCCATGCCTGATCAGTGGCACTAAACATTAAACTCTTGTCTTTGAGAATAATAGGCTTTGCTTTCTACACCCTCAAGCATGTTGAGCTACTGTGCAGGCTGGAAAATAAAAATGTTCTAATTGTGTCTTTTAAATAAGCATAGGAGTGAATTAATTAGACCATATTTTGTCTTTAGTTGCTTAGTTACACAATAGTATTCCTGAGCACGAGTAAGATAAATTGGCTCTTTTTGTGCTGCCTGTCCCTTAATCATAATTACTGTATTGCTTAGGAGAGTAAAGCATACATAGATTTTGAATTTTTTATTAATAGTCAAAAATATGCATATGATATATAAAGTATATGCTGTTCAACCTGTTTTATATGCTTCTATGTGGGAAGAAGTTTTATTGTGGTGGTAACATTTGCATTAGTTGCTCAAAGATGTAGTTCTGGGAAATACATAATTGAAATGTTTTTGAATTGCTTTTTCTGGCCCTTTCAATCTTATTCAAAATAATAGTGCCTCCAGTCCTGGAGCAGTCATTCTCATTTGATTTAACATCTTTCTTTGCACTGCATGCACGGCGCCCAGTTTTAACCCTGCAGAGCCTAGATGAGCTTCTATGATTCATAGGCCCGGTACATTTTGCCTTAATGTTTTTGGGCTCACACTCTGGGGGAGGGGGAGGGGCAGAGGGATAACACAGTGCCTGTGTCCCACAACCATTACTCCAATGCCCTTCGCCCTTGGCACTCTTCCAAGATCCTTGGAGAAGGCTCCAGGGTTAGAGATTGTAAGAATTTGTTTTAGCTCAGGCTAAATGTTCTATGTGCTTGCATTCTGGGGTCTTGCAAAACTGGGGTGTTGCCACTGGTTTCCTAGCCCCTTACCCCCATCCTCCACCAAAGAGGATAGCATGAGTTGGACAGCTTGATATAGTTATTGAACAATGGGAGAGTCTGGCTGAAGACCCAGGATGCATGCTGGGTAAATGTATGTGAAAATTGACCCCATTGTTCTGTTGTATTTGAAAAGCAAGTAAATTATTTACAGATATTTGCTAATTAAAGCACATGTTGTTTTACCAGCACAAAAGAACACAGTCTAACAGGAGACAAAGAACTAATGCAAATAATTTAAACTTGCTAATTCTGTGTATTCTTTTAAAGGAGGAATATATTTTAAAAATATGTATGTAGATAGACACATATTAAAGCATGTGTATGGGTGTACATATGCACATATGTATGTATGTTTGTTCTGTTTTATCCCTACAAAGGAAGCCTTTCATGCTACAGAGAAAGATAATAGGCTAAGTTACCATCCAGTTACTTGTCACTTGGCCTGGACCAAGTTCCCTCTGGAATACCAGAGATGGAAATTGCTTTGATATTATACTGTTTTCTCTAAAAATTAATAACTATTATTACTATATTCATCATTCTCTGATCCCTTGTGTATAGGTACTATGCTAGTTGCCAGGCCTTTTCCATTATTATTTCTATTTCTTCAGGCAAAATAGAGATCATTAAAACCATTTTATAGATGAAGAAACTGAGGTCCATGGAGTAGGGGTTAAAGACACAGCACTATCAAGCTCTTGCCAGCCACTGCAGCCCAAGTTCCATCTCTGGACAGGGAGCAAACCACATGGCACAGCAGACCTCTCTTATCTCACCTGCTGTTCCCCTCAGCAGTATATTTCAGTACATCTGCCTGTTCTGCTCCCCATTCTCTCTGGTGAATCCTCTTACCCCCCACCCCTCTAGCCTGTACCCCAGTTCTTGTATGCATATATAAATACATCTTTAAAAAAAAACTGAGGGTCAGAGAAGTTAAATTGTCCAAGTCCGGTGAGGTGACTTAAGAAGTCTCAGAGATTTCTAAAACAATCTGCTTGCAGACACAGACCAAAGACTATGTGGCCATCCACAGATTAAGATTCATTTGTTTAGCTTTGCTTGCCATCATCTGGTGTGAGCTCAGATCAGAAGACCACTGGGGAGAAAAGCAAGCTAGCCAGATGTTGTACCAGAGAACAAAAATGTTCTCACTCATTATCTTGTCCTCAACCATTCCTCAATGATAGGTCTAGGTTTAGTTGTTTTTATTCTGTGACAACCCAACTTTTCCAGCTTTCTGGCTGCAAATCTGCATTGTGGATTGAAGGTGGCTGACATAAATGAGTCAGACTGTGAGAAGACTGCTCATAACATTCTCAGAGACCTCCTGGATGAAATGTGGGTGTATCCATATGTGTAGCTGGGCCCTCCGGCTCTGCCATTTGCACAAATGGTGATTGGCAATTGTGTTATTGGTAACAATGATCAAAATGACTTCCCCATGGTTATCTATAAAACAAGTCTCATTTCTGACTTACCGTGGGCATTTTAATAGACTCATAAGACATACAAGATTGAAGAAATTGAAGAAAATGAGTCCAGCCTCTTTGTTTAATAGATGCAGTGACTAAGACTGGGAAAAATCTTGGCACATGCTCAGAGCTGTTGAGTGACAGAAGTCAAACTAGCACCCTGTTCCCTCTGGTCTGTTGTGGGTAAGGGATTCTCTCTTGAGGTTACACTCTGAGAAAATTAGGTGAGTGTTTCCTATGATACTTCCAGGGTGGGTCATTCCATGCCTTTGTCTGATACCAGTAGCTGGTATCTCTGAGGGACATCACTTTTATAAAATCACTGAAATGGAGATTATTGACTTATCTTACTGACAGGATACTTTACCAAAAGATCATGATTATACAGAAACTAGGATTCATATTCAAGGTCCCCAGCTGGACCACACCTTCATTTCCATTTTCTTTCCTGAAGCCAAGTGAACTCTCTGATGGGGATATTTATATTGGCTTAAGAAAAGTTTTGCCGGAGCCTCCCTGGTAGCACCGCGGGTTAAGATGCAGCACTATGGAGCTGTCTGCAGCCACTGCAGCACGAGTTCGATCCCTGGCCAGGAAGGTGACCCACATGGCCCTGCAGACCTCTCCTGTCTCGCCCGCTGCTCCCCACAGCAGTGTATTTCAGTCAGTCTGCCTGTTCTGCTCCCCACTCTGTCTCTAGTGAATCCTCTCAACCCCCACATCTCTGGCCTGCACCCCAGCTCTTGTATGGATAAATAATTTTTTTTTTTTAAAGAAAAGCTTTGCCATTATGGTACCTTTAGTGATAAATGGAATTGGCATTTCTGCTACCATCTGATATTCATGGACGGCTTTTTTCATTCAGAAATGTTCCCTGTGTGCTTACTACATGTCTGTTCTTGCACTGGGGATAAAAATGAATATAGTGAAGAAATACATAGATTAAAATTTTTGTTCTCATGACTTTATTTACTATTCGATAATTGGAAGAAATCAACAACTTAATTGATCTATGGAGGGGCCCTCCCTTATATGGAGGGAACCCTCCATATATTTTATCTAAGGAGGGAACCCTCTCCTTATATTTTAGTTATGGAACCACATTCACTCTTCCATCTTCTATAGTGTTTTCCCTTTACTATGTGTTCATAACCCAGAGAAATTGCCAATACTTTCCTTTTTCCCCAAATCATTTGAAAATAATCCACTCAGAGTGTTTTTGAAGTGACATTATTTTTCTTTTTTTTTTTTTAAGATTTTTTTTTTATTTATACAAGAGCTGGGGTACAGGCCAGAGTCACGGGAGGGTGAGAGGATTCACCAGAGACAGAGCGGGGAACAAAACAGGTCCGAAGGCACTGCTGAGGAGAGCAGCGGGCAAGGCAAGAGAGGTCTGCTCGCCATGTGGGATTTTCCCTGGCCGGCCAGGAATTGAACCTGTGCTGCGTAGGCTGTGGACAGCTTCACCGCCCTGCGCTCAACCCGCTGTGCCACTGGGGAGGCCTAAAGTGACATCATTTTTCATTTATCATGTAGCTACGTAGCAAACATTACATACATATCAATACATAAATTAAGTAGAAATTAAGTACTCATTTAATTCTCAAAGAATTTCCCCACAAAGAAAGTCCCCACAGTAGTATTGTGACATTTTCATCCTTCATTAATGAGATAACTGAGGCCAAAAGAGGTGAAGTATCTTGTTCAAGGTCGCAGTTGGACAAGACTCAGAGCCAGGATTGAAACCCAGGTTCGCCAAAATTCTGCCAGGATTTGTGGCCCCCGTGTTCCCCCACAACTTTTAAATAGATTGTGAACTACTAACTTGGGGACTCTTTTTATATACTTACTTCTCTACTGAACCTTTATGAATATTATTTCTTTTGGCCTTTCATTTGTTTATTCAGTATTTGGTTCTTGAAAACTTCTCCCCTGCTCTCTAGGAACATGCAATCAAGTTGGTTATTGATTCAGACAAGATAATTAATAATAATTTGTGTAATAACATGTTTTAAAGGGTTCTTTGAATCCTATAACCCCCAAGGCAGCACCATAGATTCTTCTCATGCTTCACATGGAAGGGGTATCAGCTTCCATCCTTCCAGAGTGTTTTCTGTGTACAGGCCAGCACCAGGTGCTGGAGAGATAGAAGTTGAAAACCACTCAGATTCTGCCTTCACAGAACTTCCTGTCAGGTGGGAAATGTGCTTATGATTAATCAAACTAGCACAAATAAATGGGTGGTTTTGTGGTGTGGTCAGTGTGATAAAGGGAAAATACGGGTGCCTGATCTTGTCGGGAAGGTCTGTGAAGGCATTTTGGAAGAAATAACATTTGAGTCTATGTCTAAAAATATTCCAAGGTAACGATTGGGAAAGGGTCCCTTGGTAAGAGGGGGAGCTGGGAGCAGACCCTGCAGGATGAGGAGAATCTGGGCTGAGCCAAATGTTGGTGAATCCAGGGACAGGTTAGAGGATCCCACTGATGCCCATGGGGGGCCCTGTTGTTGAGATCACCTAGACACCTGAAAGCATCTAAAGAACATCTGACATTGACTCTGTGTGGAGATGTGGAAAATAGGGGTCAGCACACTAAGGCTTGTATGCCGAATCTGGCCCTGTTGACTGTTTTATAAATAAAGTTTTATTGGCACACAGCTACATCAGCTGTTTACACATTATGCCTGGTAGCTTTTGTATGATCTTGGTGGAATTGTGTAGGTGTAGCAGAGACTGCAGTGCACAGATCCTCATAAATTTATTTTCTAGCTCCTTACAGAAAATGTTTGCTTGACCAATGGTCTAAAATGGCATTAATAAAGGTAACTGTAAAACTAGATGCTGACAGCCATGTATGTGACTTTTTATTTACTCCTCAGAACAATAATTCTATGAAGTTTTAGTGTCGTCTCCATTTTGCCCAGGTTTCTAAATTCATTTTCTGTCCACGTCCAGAACACAGAAGGCAGAAACACCATACCATCCTTTCTAGTATATTGATTTGCCATAATTGGAAGGGATCAGAAAAGGAATGTACAATTCACTGAGGTTTTCCTTCAAGAAGTTAAACTGTCCCACAATTGGGTCTGTTCTTCAAGGTCCTGTTCGCCTCCCCTGTAATGTCTTCCCCTGACTATCCAGGGAATAAAGGAACCTAGCACAGGGGCATGTTTGTAAATGCTCCCTTGAACCAGACAGGTAGACAAAGCAAAGTGAGCCTGGTCTGGAGGACCATGTGATGTTAAGGAACTGGCTACATATGACTCATTCTAATGTTGCTCCTCAGAGCCTGTCAATTATTGCTGGACCAGAACGTTGTCCAATATTGCAGATATTTCCATTTTTCAAAACAAGCACCAGAAATCTAGATTTTCATTCAATTTTAATTGGTGGTTTAATCCAATTTTTAAAAAACACTGTAGGCCAAACAAAATACATCTTTGGTCTAGATGTGACTGCTGCCTCCTTGCAATCTCTAGAGCAAAGCTTGGGCTATTATGATTTTTAAAGCTTTTTTCAAATTTGACCAATTTTCTGTAAATAAAGTAAGAAGAATCTGTTGGTTCTAAAGGGAGAGGAAGGAAAGGAGTGGGGGCAACCTGTTAGACCAAATCCATCCTCATTATTCTAGCCAGAGTTCCAGAGTCTGAAAGGACAGAAGAAATGGATGTGTGAAGAGGGGAGCTGGGTTCTGTCCCCACACACTGTGAGGCCTCCGGGTATGAATCAATATGTGGAAGGAAAGAAACCCATGACTGGGAACGTGGCCTGCAGCAAAGCTGAAGAAGAGAAAAGAAGCTTGCGAGCAGGCCCTTGAATAGGACTAGGACTTTCAGGGCTAGCAATTTTTGGGAAATGAGGGTAAGGGAGCAGGAAATCCTTGTCAGAAGGGGACAGATGAGCAAATAGGATTGATTGACATACAAATACTGGATATGGTCTGTGCTTGGCAAGAGAACAAGATCTATTGGAAAATAAGGGAGACTGAGGCCAGTTTTCTTTTTTTTTATTTAAATATTTTATTTTATATAATTCTTACATCTTTTTTCATCTTTGCACAATGTATGCATTTTCATGTTGGTTATATTCCCCATACAATTGCACCCTCCCCTTATTTTGACTCTGTCTAGCAAGAGAGGCTTCTAAGTTGGAACTTGAACCTGAAGCTAGTTCTCGTTAATAATGTCATGTGAGTATTTTCTCTTTTTAGAATTTTTAGTTTTGAAGCTTGGTAGAACTGAAGGGTGATATTTACGCTGCCAGTTAATAGCTGCATGCCATCTTACCCCATTTACTTAATGTCTCTGGGGTCTCGGTTTTCTTAACTGTGAAATAGGTTAGTATTGCTGGGCTGTGGGTGTCATTTGAGACAGGGGCAGAGGGCACCAAAACTTGTGCTGGCTCATCCAGGCCTGAAGCAGATGCTAGTTATCGGCCCTGCCCTTCCTGCTCAGGCACCAAATCTTAATTTTATTGTCTCGGTGAAGTCTGTCATGTTGCTAGACTGTTAGTAGCCCCTTAATAAGTAATTTATTAGTTGGGTCTTTGGACTACTATTGTTTGAAAAAACTACAACTAAGAAAACTATTGATTTTAATAGGGTTAAACTTCCTGTTTCTCCATCTGCCCCAATTTCCTTGTGTTTAGGTTCAGAGTTTTGATCCATATCTGTAGTTGTCAATCCTAGAGGAAGGGATCCCCTCAAACCCATTCTGATCTGTTCTTTAGATTTTTTTTTTAAAGATTTATTCATTTATGCATACAAGAGCTGGGTACAGACCAGAGGTGGGGGGAGTGAGAGGATTCATCAGACAGAGTAGGGAATAGAACAAGAGGATTGACCGAAGTGCCCTGCTGAGGGGAGCAGCGGGCGAGGCAGGAGAGGTCTGCTACACCATGTGGGTTGCTCCCTGGTTGGGGATCAAACTCGTGCTGCAGAGGCTGTGGATAGCTTCATAGGTTCCATCTTAACCCCTTGCTCCACCCGGGAGGCCCTGTTCTTTAGATCTTAAAGGATCATTAGCGGTCATCTCTTCCATCAGTCACAAAGTAAAATGAGACGGGAGAATGATGAAGTCAAGAGACAAAATCTGCATTGCAGATGTTTGAACTCAGCATGCCCAGAAAGTCCAAGGAGGGGATCCCCTCAAACCCAAACCTGGCATTCCCAGGTTCCTCCTCTTTCATGATTCCACCCCCAGAAAACCTGGACTTGATCTGAAGGTGTACAACACTGAATTTATTTCCTCCATTAAAAAAAAAAGTATCTCCTGGCACAGGGGACTGAGGTGATGGTGCACGGGTGCATTGGTGAGGGAAACTCTATGGGGACCACACCTGAAGGGGTGGGGGGAAGCAAACATTGTTTGAAAATGAACAATGATGTAAAAAAATAAAAAAATAATATAAAAAAGTCCCATTTCCTGCTCTTCAAACACCCCTAATTTGAAATTTTGTTGACCCAGAATGTTGCATCCTTCTTTTTACCTCCTCCCCCTCCTCCCCCTCCTCCCCCTCCTCCCTCCTCCCCACTCCTCTCCATCCTCCTCCCTCCTCCCCTACTCCCCCTCCTCCCCCCCCCCTCCTCCCCTCCTCTTCCTCCTCTTCCTCCCTCCCTCTCCTCCTCCTCCCATTCCTCTCCATCCCTCCTCCCTCCTCCCCCTCCTCCCCCTCCTCCTCTCCCTCCTCCCCCTCTTCCCCTTCCCCTCCTCCCCCTTCTCCTCTCCTCTCCTTCCTTTCCCTCCTCCCCCTCCTCTTCTCCCTCCTCTCCCCTCTCTCCTCCTCCTCCTCCTCCTCTCCTCCTCCCTCCTCCTCCCTCCTCCCCCTCCTCCCTCCCTCCTCCCTCCTTCTCTCTCCTCTCCCTCCTCCCCCTCTTCCTCTCCCTCCTCCCCCTCTTCCTCCCTCCTCCCTCCTCCCCCTCCCTCCTCCCCCTCCCTCCTCCCCTCCCTCCTCCCCCTCCCTCTTCCCTCCTCCCCCCCCTTTTTTCTTCCACCTTCTCTTCTCTTGGTGGTGGTGGTCGGGAATGTATTCACACCAGCTCCTTTTTGATGAGTCACACCAGGTTCTTTTAAGAATCGAGAAAGCATCAGCAAAAGGATGTTAAGAGGAAGAATTCCAGCCAAAATGATGGGGGATCTTAAGAAGGATCTTCAACACAGAGACTGCCTGCTGGGTCATAAAATCCTTTTGCTTTGGGTTAATCCCACAGTGTATATCAGATTACGAGAATTCAGATGAAGCCACTGCTGCAGTACTCAAATTATTCCAAAATCTAGTGTACATGGGCTATAAATACAGAAAATAATTCAATTCTGTATGTCTTAAGTAAAAGAAACTGTTCCATTCTATTTCTTGTGAATATTCCCCATAATAGTCTAATTGTGTTTTGTGCTCCTGGGGCATGAATGTGTGTGCAGAAATAATTCACTGGGCTGTAAAATATGCATCCCCAACTATATGAGCAGGCAAAAAGAAGGTTCTAGCTAAAAGGCTGAAGATGCTTTTCCTTAATGTAAATTGTATGAATCACATAAATGATAGTATCTTTTAAAATTATCAACAGGCTTTTTATATTTATATATATATACACTATATATACACATATATATATTCTATATATGTATAGTATATACATTGTATTATTTATATATACACATACATACACACACTATATATACACATTGTGAATACACACACACACACAGTTATGGGCCCTGTGTCTCACTTCACATTTTTGATGGTGCTAGATCAGTAATTTAATAGACAGCTAACCAGGTGTTCTATCACTCCTGATCCCCGGAATTCCTTCAAGACACCTCAGCGCAGTAGAGAGAAAACATTTTCAGCATGTCAGAATATTGATATATCTCCGTTGTTTTGTTTTTTTTTTTTTTTTTTGGTCTTTATTTTTAAAAGCATTTTCTGCCCTCCTCTCCTCCTTTTTTATTTTTAAGCAAAGATAGAAATCTTTCCTGGTCTCGGCAAGTTTATTTATCTCTAGGAGCTGCAGATTGTGCTATAGGCAACACAGTTCTAACTGGCCAGCTGTGCTACAGGCTTTAAAAAGATGAATCTTGAAAAGGTGGAGGAGGGAAAAAGAGATGAAATTTCGGATTATTCTTTGGTAGCTGAGGGCAGGGTATAATAATGCTGTAAGAAAACATAATGTTTCTATTTTTAAATATATTCATTTTGACTGCAGACTTTTATTCAGTTCAGTTCAACCAATATTTATTCATATGTACTGGGTACTGTGGGGGTGATAAAAAGATGAATAGGACCAGCCCCTTGCCCTCTCAGTTCCTTAAAGGAGATGAAATATAAAGTTAGCCTTACTTGGTAAGATCATATTTTACTTTGTTTCTTTTGTCCTGGCAGGTGTCCTCATATTAAATAGTATTGTTGGAAATTTCTATGGATACTCAAAAAAGAAAGATCTCTTGGATAGGTAGTTGTTTTAGGATTTAGGTGGTTGCATAAAGCACTTTTCCTTTGGCTCATCAGCCTCTTAGTAGAAATTAATCTAATTTACAGGCGTAGTTGAAACTACTATTTAGCACCTTATTTCACAGACCTTTATTCCATTGTCACACAAAAATGTGTAAATATATCCCATGCTATATAGTTGTGTATTATTTATCTACTGTTGCATAACAAATGACCTCAAATTTCATGTCCTAAAACTTTGACTATTGGGCCTCCCTGGTGGTGCAGGTGGTTGAGCGCAGCGCTGTGAAGCTGCCTGCAGCCTCTACAGTGCCGGTTCGATCCCCACCAGCCTCGGAGCAACCCCATGGCGAGCAGACCTCTCCTGTCTTGCCAGCTGCTCCCCTCAGCAGTGTCTTTTGTCAGTCTGCCTGTTTTGTTCCCTGCTCTGTCTCTGGTGAACCCTCTCATCCTCCCGCGCATCTGGCCTATACCTCTTATATAAATAAAATAAAAATCTCTAAAAAAAAAAAAAAACAAAAACTTTGACTATTCATAGCTTCTGTGGGTAAGGAGTCTATGTAAGACTTACAGTGCCCGGGGGGGTCAGCCTAGGGATGTACTCATTTTAAAACTCTGTTGGCGGGGGTGGTGAATGGATCAAGAAAATGTGGTATATATACACAATGGAATACTACTCGTTGATCAAAAAGATAAACTCATGCCATTTCAAGCAACATGGAAGGAGATGGAAGGGATTATGCTAATAAGCAAAGTAAGTCAGAAGGAAAAAAGATAAATATATTGGATGGTTTCACTTATATGTGGAATATAGAAGCACAGAATGATGGGTCAGGAGAAAGATGAAATTTGCAAGCTGACCAGAGATCTGAGGGATATAGCAGGGGAGAGGGAGGAATAGGGGTCAAACCGGACAGAAGAGCACAAGGGACTATGGTGATGGTTCATGGGTGCTATGGTGATGGGAGAACTATGGTATTACACCTGACGGGAGAAATCAAATATTGTATAAAAATTAACAATGATGTAAAAAGAGTAATTAATAATAATAATAATGAAAAGAAAAACTTTGGGGGAATGTACTACCAGGCTCACTCACTTGGCTACTGGCAGGCTGCAGGTCCTCTAGGGCTATTGGATGAAGTCTTCATTCTTCGTGGGCCATGGCCCAGGCCTCCTTCAGTCCCTAGCTATTCCAAGGCCTCCAAGGCCTCTCCAGCATGGCAGCTGATGTCCCTTCAAGTGGGTGAGTGAGACAGAAGCCACAGTTCTCATATAACCTAATAATCTCAGACATGATATCCCATTCCTTTTGCCTAAGTCCATTGTTAGCAGTAAGACACATATCCAGCCCATACCCAAAGGGAGGGGACTATACAAAGGCATAAAGATAAGAAGGTGGGCACTATTAGGGTATCTTCAAGGCCACCTCTAATGTAGTCACAGAACCAGTCAGAATCCATTTTAGTATAACGCTAATCGACAAGTATGGAAAGTTAATCCTTTTACCTTATCTTTTTCTTTTCTTGTTTCCCCTCCTTTTGTTGTTACATTTTCCTTGTGTGGTTCCTTAAACTCTGCACCACCCCCCGCCCCTCTTCTGGAGGTAGGTGACCTGGGCAACCACTGATAGATTGCATCTTTTAAAGATCTGTTAGTTTTTGAGTCTGTCAAGCCATATTGGGCTGTTTAATGTCTTGATTGGTGAATTTGGAGAGTTTTGCTGGAAAGGACACTAGTGTGTGATCCTGTATGATGATGAGTCTGCAGAGAGAAGAGTAAGAGGGACCCTGTAACTGGGTCATTAATGCATAAGAAAGTAGTGATATTTCATGGTCAAGGAGGGGCATTAAATCAAGTTGGTAAATGTCCATGTGAAGAAAAGTTAACATCCAAGTGAAAGGAATTGCTCTCTTAATTTGTACTTCCAACGAACATGTCAAGAAAACACGATCATCTCCTAGCTACCCTGCAGCCATGTTCATATGTCAGGAAGCAAATGACCTTCCATCTTTTAAATTCTTTAGAAACTGGCTGATTCATGGGAAAACTTATCTTTCTTTTTCAGGGCGATACAACTTGATTTTCAACAAAGTGCTCAAAATGTATATAGAGAGGCATTAAAAGTTTGGAAAACAAGTGGCATTAAACACAATCTGGTCAATTTGAAATAGTGGAGATTGATTAATGGTGTCTGTTATATGCTAAATCTACTGAAAACTTGGAAGAATCTAGGCTCAACATGCATCAGCTATGAGATGTCTGCAGGAGGTGTGTTGTGTATGTTTTAACCTTGAATATGACAATGTACCATGTTCCTTCCAGCACCTTTGGATTCTCCCTTCCCTGCACATCCAGAGTCCTGTGTTCTTCCCCAAATACCCCTCCCCTCTTAACCTTGGTTGCTTGCCTGATCACTAAATTAAAAACCATCCCTAGTTCCACCCCTTGTCTGTCATTATTGTTTCTTCTAGATTTTTTTGCCTAAAATTTCCTTTATTTGGCACTTCTGCTCCACCCTCTTTTAACCCTACCCACTCATCCCACACAAATCTAGGCTCTAGGAAGTTTACTACTGTCTGTTTTATACTTGATTGTAACTCCAATGCCTAATAAATAGTGTTCAGTAAATTCATTGAATGAATGAAATCACTTATGACATTTATTTCATTAGCTGAGGGCTGTTGTTTACTTCACATGTCCTCTTACTAGACTAGTATCCTTACGTTAGAGGCTGTTCTCCCTGCTATTCCTATGTCTAGCATGACTCAAAGTAGATGCTCAAAACACTGAGCGGGAATGAAAATGAAACACTGAGCGAATGAATTCTCTGACAAAATACTAGAAAGAACATAACCTCAATCTTCGAGGCAAGGAACAGGAGGTCCTAAGCACTGTGCATTTCTGCAGGGCAGTGTCTGTGCCTTATTCTTCCTTATTTCTTCATGACTGATATTCAGCCCGGCGTCTGGCAGAGAGCAGACTCAGTACAAATTGGCTCAGGTTGAATTGAGTTGGGGGAAAGTGAAAACAAAATTCTTCCTGACAGACGTAATAGATGAAGCTCAGCTTGTGAATGCTCTCTTAAAGGTGGCAGGAATAACTTCTGCATTTCCTTATGCAGCTGTTTTATCAGAATGCCCTGTAGCATTTATTCATTTACACATTCATTCATTCTTTAAGCTCCACTTAAAGAATGTAGTGGATATTGGAAGATATGGAAAGCTATGCAAGGCTCAGTTCTGCCTTCAGAAAGTTTATTTAAGGAAAACTTGGGCTTTATTCTCTGGCTTATACAACCTGCCTGAGGTCACAAAAAATGTTGGAATCGGGCAATTATAGTTGTAGTTGTCTATTCTCTGTGTTGGCGTCTACACCACAGTCTTTGAACAGGACTAGAAAGGTCACCAACCGTGGTTGCAAATTGGCTCTTGTGTTAATCCTGGCATATTCAAAAACACTCAATATTTTTCCAAACTGAGTGTAAGGCTTTTGATTGAAGCCTGAATCATTTACCGCGGCAGAGCATATCACCAGTATAGGAAAACCTAGAACTTAAAAATACAAAGCCTCTTTAAGTAATCCAATATAGGATAATTACATTATTAAATAAAGCTGTGGGTCTCAAATTATTCCACTGCCATTGTACATGTGAGGATAATAATGTGAACTGTGCTAAGTGAACAGAGCAAAAAATGTTTAACAAGAGGGAGCATGTCTAAATCATATGTTTATGTTTAAATAGAGGCTACACAAAGCAGGAAGATTTACTTGGTTTCTACATTAAAGCATTTTCAATAGGCATAAGGCTTTTGGTGATTCTCTGTGAAGACTGCTCTTCTCATTAATGACAGTAGTATATCAAGACTCTGTGTCAGATCACCAATAACCTTAAATAATTAAGAAGGTTTCCACCGTGCTTTTCATATACATAGAGGCAAAGGGCTTTCTTCTTTCTTTTACGGTTTTTATGGGAATAGGCCCTACTGAACTCTATACCTGGGCAGAGGGTAAAGTGCTTCTCAGACTAGCTGGGAAATGATACATAAAAGTATTGGTTTGGAGTCTTTCAGTATATTAGAATACCTGGGCTGGGTGGAGGTTGAGTTTGGTTTTTATCGCTATTGGTTTCGCTTTTACAGAATGTTCTTATAGGTAACTCAAGCAAACTTTAACACTGGAATTGGACTCATTTATCTCTTTCTTGCTTGTTCTAATGACCAGAGCTAAGTATATGGATGCCAAGCTCGTTTTTATTGTGGCAACCTGAAAGTAGTTAAAAAACAGACTGTGGCGTTAACACCCTATTAATTGGCCACAGGAAAGGTGGACAAATTCAACCACTGACTTCAGGCATCTTCTGTACATATCAAGTGCTTGTCTGTTTAGAACGGAAATGTTGATGATGCTGGGATATATTTCCTTGTTCTCTGTAAATTGTCTTTAATTTTAGGGAGGACAGAAAAGTCATTATGGTAGGTAAGTTCCCAAGGAAAGAAATGAAACTGGGAATTAATGAGAGGATGCTTTGGGGGACTTTCTGTAGAGATGGCTTCCTGGTCAGGGGAACAGGATGCAGTCTAACAGATTTTAGATTAGTGAGTATTAAAAATGTATTTACAAACATAAAATATTGAAGATTTTTGAATTACTTATTTGATACGCAAATGCTGTAGGCTCTACCATGAAGGAGGGTCATGTTACACTGGACAAATCACGCCTCAGAGCATTCTTCCATTTGCTTAGTCCCTCTAATTGTGCCAGGATGGATTTCCAAAATTAATTGAGCCACAGACTTTGCCTAAATGTCTGGAGAGGGGAATGAGAAAAAGTTGAAAGAAAAGGGACAGGCTTGGGAAATTGGAACCCAATACACTAATGAGCCTCCATGGTAAATCCATTTCATCACGTTAAGGGAGTCAAATGAAACCTTAGCACTATTTGAGAGGGTATCTTCATCACTCAGACAACAGAAAATGCTTCACATTTTCAACCAGCACATGAATGGGGATTTCCAGAGTCTTACTTTGGGGACAAAAACAGAACAAATTAAAAATTAAAATCCTTGGGCCTCCCCGGTGGCGCAGCGGTTGAGCGCTGGGTTGCAGAGCTGCCTGCGGCCTCTGCGGCGCCGGCTCAATCCCCGGCTGCTCCCTGGCCACCGGAGGAGGGTCCCACATGGCGCGCAGACCTCTTCTGCCGCCCGCTGCTCCCCTCAGCAGTGTACTTCGGTCCTTCTGCCTGCACTGTTCCCCGCTCTGGCTCTGGTGAATTCTCTCACCCTCCCGCTTCTGACTGTACCCAGTGCATGTATAAACAAAACAAACAAATAAATAAATAAATAAATAAAACATGCCTCTATTAAAAAAAAAAAAAAAAATTAAAATCCTTTTTGTTGCAAAAATGACTTTAAATCCCACTCACCCCAGGAAATTAGTGAGAAGTAGGGGAGGGTTCTGTTTTCCCTGGGTGGTCATAGGGTGGCGTGTTTCTGCTGAAAAGATTAAGAAACCACTTTCCCAGAGAGGTTTTGCTGCTACCAAGCTAGTTTCTGATTCTATTTAAGTTTTTTCATCTCTGAAATGGGCCTGATAACACCTTCTTTGAGAGTCCTTGTAGGGATTAGATAGGACAGCGTTTGTTAAATTTGTACATGAGTGTATTTGTAAAGCATCTCAGAGTTTTCTGTGGCTGCATCTTGAGACTGAGGAGAATGACTTAGAAGCCCAGATATTCTTAGTTGCTTTCTGGTGCAACTTCCCATTGGAGGTGCCCAGCCAGAGCTACAGGGGCACAGTTCCCAGACAAAGAATTAGGAATCTTGGGCTTTCTCAGCTATCTCTCAGTTTCTCCCAACATGGAATATGCAGAGATGTGTTCCATTAAAATAAGTATTTGTTCCATGCTTTAGTCCCAGCAGAGACTGGCTTTTTGGGAAGCATAAGGAAAAGAGAAGTTAACAAGGGTGCCTGCCTTTAAAAAGTCGTTGCAATCCAGGTGTTTGCTGTGGAAGACAGAAGCATACAATTCACCCTCAACTAGTGGTACCTAATAAAGATGTAACATGTCACAATCAATAACAACAGTGATTGTCAGTGCAGGGATCAACTTAGCATTAATATCATTTTATTCTGCCTAAAATCACAATGAAAAGCAACCTCTACCTTCTATTGCCATTCTCCTATCAGAGAGAGAAAAAGGATGTTATACCAGGAAAGGAAGTGGGAGAAAGTCTGAACTGGAAACAAAGTACCTGGCCTTTCCAGTTCAACATGGCTCCTTTCTCTTTGCTCCCTGAGTGGCACGATTAACATTGTTCCTGAGCCCTGTGGTCACCAATGGAATTCAGACATAGAGGTGCCCTGCCAGGCAAAGAAGAGAGGGAAGGGAGAGAAGATAAGTATTTATTCCCTGTGAGATACCTCCGGGTTGTTGAAGTCCCTCTAAAAAAGAGTCAATGCCATTGGTGGAAGGGTCTGCTCTGATCCTGTAGCATCCTCTGATGTCCCTCTGGCCCTTTAGCCTAGGAGTGGTGATAGCAGAACTGCTGCTAGCCCAGGTCCCTCTACTACCCCTCTTCTGGCTCTTTGATATGCCATTATCACATTTGTCATCAGGCCCTTTGTTAAAGCCTCCTTGTATTTTCATTAGTCATGATTTTCCATCTATATCCTGTTGGAATCCTGACTGATACAAGGGTATCCTTGCAAATTAAACTTTATAAAATCTTAATTGCACTGTCTTCATTTTTCTCATTTCACCATTGACCAGTGAAAGCTTCATCTTGCTGACCCACATTACAATTCTTGCACATCTGACTGGCCCTAGAGTGAAGAATCTGTGCTCACTCTGTTAGTGTCCCATTAGCAGAACACACTGATATGGAATAGGAAGAGTAATTGGGCAGAAGGGTAGATATCTTGAATTGCAGCAGGTCTGGGTGAGACTTGAATGCAAGTGGTCAACACAGCCCAATGGCCCAATGGTGACACTTACCTTCCCAGGATCCCCTGGTGTGCCCCACAGGCTCACATACCTGACCAGAATGGTTAGGGTGCCAGCTGATGCGGTTGCTGCTCTTCTTTCTAAATGTTGATACAACAGTTTTTCTTCATTTTTAGTTTTCATCTTGATGAAAATTTCCCACTCTTGTGGAACTAATTGTGCTAATATTTTGGTTTCACAATTTATTTAGCTAACATTACCTATTGATGTGGTTTGTATTCCCAACATTTATCATGTTTCAACGAAGAACATTTTAAAAATCATGGATGTTCAGGAAGATTTAGTGAATATGCTGTGTTTTCCAGTTCTCATTGTATACCCTACCTGCCAGTCCTTCTAATATTACATTGATGTTATTTATTGTCTTGTGGACTTGATTATTATAACTGAAAACAGCCCTCCTCAGCAGCAATCTGTCATTGGGTCCATTCATGTTCTTTTTCCTGGAAAATGATATATTAGTAAGGATAGAGTTTCAGTTGTGTATAACAAAGATCCAGTATTAAAGTTGCTTAAGCAAGTTGGGAGTTCAAAATCTCTCTGGTATCATAGTCATGAGGTGGTTCAGGGCTAGTAAGTTAGCTCTTCTACATGAGGCTATCTCAGGAGCAGACTCCTCTTTTTCTTCCAAGGGTTTTGCCTTCATTATATGGTCCAAAGACTTGTCTATCCCCTTTCAGGCCATGACCTGGAAGTTGCGCACCTTACTAATATTCACATCCCATTGGTTGGAACTTTATTATGCAGCTTCCCCTGGTTGTAGGAGACGTAGGGAAATAGTGCCTTTGTTCTGTGCCTGGTGAGTTTGAAGGTTATTATTTAAAAAGAAAGGAAAAAATAGATATCGGTGGAAAGTTCGCCATGGTTTGGGAATGTTAAATTTCAATTCCCCTTGTGTCAACTAAGATATTTTTTAACACATGAACCAAATGGATGATGCAATTTTACTAAGCTTGAATTGACTCCGAGGTATCTAAATTGGCAAGGGACTGGAGTGTAGATGTGTTTTTGGAATCAAACTATAGAATGTAGTCGTGGGCTTAGCAGTGAACACTGGAATCCCCTTGTAGAATGATTTCTTCAAGATATGCAGAGAAAGAATACCTGGACCCAGATGTAGTTACAGATACATGTTTCCTACAATTTTCCAGTAAGGAGACAGAATAAGGAAGAAGAGAAATTGAACAAAGCTAAGAAAGGTACAGGTGCTAGGTTGCTCTGTGGGTATTGTCCATGGGTCCCTCAGAATTCTGCATGTTTTGTGAGTGGAGCCACTAACTGCCTTTGTTCTGAACTATCTTTTCAAGAATTTTATACAGTGAACAGTCTTAGAAGACAACTAGTGTCTTCCTCTACAACAAAGTGCAGCCATGCTGGCTGAGCAATATTAGAGATTTAGATTGCTTAAGCTCAGGGTACATCCCTGTATTGAACCCCACTGTATGGATAGGTATCAATGAATCTTCTTTGCATCTCCTTTAGGGAGTTAGATTTAAAAAAAAGAAAGAAAGAAAGAAAGCCACAACATTCACTAAATGGGGACAGGTTAACTTATACTTTTGGAAGTAATGTGGTTCTCAACGTTGTTGAAGACCCGAACAAGTTCTTGTTTATATGGATTATATCTGTTTACATTTACTATGTTAGGAATTAAAACTGAGAAATAATTTAAAATAGTTAATTCATTTAAAAATAATGTAAATTCAGTCCTCCCCTGGTGGCGCAAGCGGTTAAGCACAATGCTGTGAAGCTGTCCTCGGCCTTTGCAGTGCTGGTTCGATCCTGGCCAGCCAGCGAGGGTCCCACATGGTGCAGCAGACCTCTCCTGTCTCGCCCACTGCTCCCCTCAGCGGTGCCTTCGGTCTGTCTACCTGTTCTGCTCCCCACTCTGTCTCTGGTGCATCCTCTCTCCCTCCCGCACATCTGGCTTGTACCCCAGTTATTGTATAAATAAATAAATAAATAAATCTTTAAAAAATAATGTAAATATATATGCAAAAATAAATGAATGCTCTCATACCTTAAACAAACTTAAGTCAAAATGTTTCAGACCTCTGTATGTAGAACTATAAGCCCTTTGGAAGAAAACATAAGGTCAATTCTTCACGAAGCAGATAGCTCAGAGATAAAACAGCAAAACCACAGTGTGTACAAGAAAACTGACCAATTGGTCTTATTCAAAATTTCAGACTTTCACTGTGTGAGAGACACTGTTAATAAGAATGAAAAGACAAGCTATAGGATGGGCAAAAATATTTCAAACCACATATCTGGAAGAGACTGGTATCCAAACGAGATAAAGAGACTGGTATCCAAACGAGATAAGAACTCTCAAAACTGGGCCTCCCCGGTGGCGCAGTGGTTGAGTTCTGGGTTGCGAAGCTGCCAGCAGCTTCTGCAGCACCGGTTAGATCCCCGGCTGCTCCCCGGCCACCGGTGAGGGTCCCACATGGCGCACAGACCTCTCCTGCCACCCACTGCTCCCCTTAACAGTGTATTTCGTCAAGTCTGCTGTTCTGCTCCCCACTCTGTCTCTGGTGAATTATCTCACCCTTCTGCGCTTCTGACTGTACCCAGTGCTTGTATAAATAAATAAATAAATAAATCTTAAAAAAAAAAAAACTCTCAAAACTCAACCTAGAAAAACAAACCAACCCAATTTTTTAAATGAGCCAAAGAATTAAACACATACTTGGCCAAAAAGGATATACGGATGGCAAATTAGCACCTGATAAGATGTTCTATATCATTAGTCATTAGGGAAATGTAAATTAAAAACATGATGAGAAACCATTACATACATAGTGAAATGACAATAATAAATTAATTAACAGTGATAGTATGAAGCGCTGGCACAGATGACAGACAACTGGAACTCTCTTGCATTGCTGGTGGAATGCAAAGTGGTGCAGTAACTCTGGAAAACAGTTGGGGCAGTTTCTACAAAGCTAAATATGCATTTACCATATGACTCTATCCCCCTAGATACTTATCTAAAGAATTTAAAATGTGCATTCACACAAAGATCTATATGTGAATATTTATAACAGCTTTGTTTGTTATCACAAAATTTGGAAACAACCCAGTATTCCTCAATGACTAGATAAACAAACTTTATGATACATCCATTCTAGGGATACTATTCAGCTGTAAAAAAGAAAAAATATTGATATATGTAGCAGTGTGGCTGGATATCAAAGTGTTGTGCTGACTGAAAGAGGCAGTCTCAAGAGATCGCATACTGTATGTTCAAGTTATATGACGTTTTGGAAAAAACAAAACTATAGCAAGAAATGATCAGTAGTTGCCATGTGTTAAAACTCATGAACTGTACACCAAAAAAGGAAATTTTAGTGTAAGTTGATTTTTAAAATAAAAATAGCAATATATACCCATTGTGTAAATATATATATATTATGAAAATTAAGCATATTTAAAAAATTAGTAAAAGCAGCAGCATTGTTTTACATTTTTATAAACCTCTTTATGGTCTAGCTTAATAGAGACAGCTGGATTCTTATATCTGCTTTTGTATGTACTCTGTTGTACCATATGTCATCTAGTCTGGAAAAACCCTTAATACACTGAAAAGAGAATTAGAATGAAAAAAGCAAATAATATTTTTGTATTGTGATCATTATTTTGACTCTTTGGAACCCTGGAATAGCCTTGGAGATCTCCCAGAATTCCTGGACCACACTTTGAGAACCACTGATATAATAACACACGGTCATAAATTTCAGTCATTTTAAAGCATCTTGAAATTTTTTTTTCTTTTGCCATTTCCACATGTCCTATGTTTACTTAATGGTTTTGTTCAAGTTTACCCATTTTTTTTAGCTCCCAGTTATTTATTTATTTTTTTAAAGATTTATTTATTTATTTATTTATACATGCACTGGGTACAGTCAGAAGTGCGGGAGGGTGAGAGAATTCACCAGAGCCAGAGCGGGGAGCAGAGCAGGCAGAAGGACCGAAGTACACTGCTGAGGGGAGCAGCAGCTGCGGCAGGAGAGGTCTGCTCGCCATGTGGGACCCTCGGCCAGCGGCCAGGGATCGAACCAGCGCTGCAAAGGCTGCGGGCAGCTTCGCAACCCAGCGCCCAACCACTGTGCCACCGGTGAGGCCCTAGCTAGCAGTTATTTATAGAGGAAATTTTCTATATTCCCTATAAATGGAAAACCAGTGTCATTTTCCTTTAAATGAAAGGTTACCGCAAAAATAAACAAGCAACCAATGGTTTATATTAAAAAAAACGTTTGCCCGTGAGCCACCTAAACTGATCTCTGCTTGGCAGGCTTTGGAAAACACCAATGCAGAGGAGCAAAGGTAATGATAACTACCACTGACACAACACTTCATTTCTGTTAATTTGTTTAATCCTTGCAATTATGTGAGAAGTAAATAGTATCATTAACTTTGGTTTGTTTGTTTGTTTTTTCTGCTCAGTATGTATAACAAAAATTGAAGCACAGGCTAAATAAGTTGTATAGTGTTCCACAGTGAGTAAATTGCAGGGCTGGGATTTGAACCCAGGCAGTCTGGCTCCGAAGTACAGGATGAGTACTATGTTGGCAGATAGCAAAGCTGGATTCTTGTCCAAGTTCTTGCAGAAGCTGGCCCTAGAATATACCACTGAACCTCACTGTCTTCATCACTGAAATGAAGGAGGCGAATAAAATCAGGCTACACAAGTTCCAGTGTTGGGTGCCTGCCAAAAGGGTCAGGCTGGAAAGGGAAAAGTGGACTTGTATGTAAGGCGATAGGGAGTGGTGGGGTTAATGGTAAACTGGAGATCTTGCATTTTATCTAGAGAAAGCAAGTGCTACTCAGTTTCAACGGTTTTGGGGGGGCAGAGGGAGAAGACTTTTTTTTTTTTTTGGCCAAATATCCCTTTAAATTATTTTATAAGAGAAGTGAGAAGTCTGGACATTTTGTGTAAAATTCCCCAGTTTTACACATAGACTGACTGATTTACAACTTCTTAACTGGGTGATCTTCTCTAACTTAGCCGTTTCCATGGTTGATTAAGCTGTTTTTATACAGTGGTAGTAACATAATCAAATTTATAGAAATAGGCAGCTCAGAACAATGATGAAAGGGGTTATGGACTTAAAAGTGTCTCAACACAGCCTATATAAATATTGATTAGGAGCCAGGTTAATTGAAAAGCCAAGGTACATTAATAGAATAACAAAGTGTACTACTTTGTGTTCCTTTTGTGTTATAGTAGAGTAAATCAGCAATATTTATCCAGTGCTCATTCTCAGTTTGCAGAGAGCTAATGTAATCATGAGATGAGCTTATTGGAATTCTTTTCTTAGACATAGAAACTTGCCCAAGAACGGTGAGTATTAGGAACTTTAGTCAGCACTTGCTCAGAATAGTAAATATGAACATGTGATTTATGCCATTGTGTGCACAGAGTAATGTTTCCTGAGACATTTTCTATATATATGTTGGCTGTTTTGTTTTTTGGGTTGGCTTGTTGTTTCCCCCTCCTCCGCTTATCAGATTTCCTTCTAAATCCTGGCATTTGACTATGTTGCAGGGCCAGTTTCTCTGTGAATCCACAGTAAAATATACTGGTGGTTTCACAATTAACCTGAATGTGCTTTTATAGCTTATACATGTTTATGTGAATTCCTGCATTTGTTTTTATGTATGTGTGTATATTCGAAGATCTGCTTCACAGAGAGAGAAAAGGAGGGAGGACAGAATCTGTAGATTAAATCTTGAAAGATGAGTTTATTCATCAATGACATCATAAGGATTGTATTTTCTCTTGGTTAATAAACTTTGTTTGGCGGGCATTGTGAGCCAGCCAGAGCTCGTCATGCCATTTCTTGGAAAAGATCTGAAGCAACTGGTAATTGAAATGATAATCATTTGATCATAGTTAGAGCTATTTGAAAAATAACACTCATCTCCAGACTTGTCTCTCATAGGGAACCATATTTGGTAAAATTCTTGCCAAATTCCATCTTTGCTAAAGTTGAGATTTTTATACCTTGATACTTAATTATTTTCCAGTGTATTCTAAACTTGATTTCTAGTGTGCCCCATCTAGAAACTGTTCCCATATGCTTTGAAACAATACCCAGGCCTGAATTTTTATTCTGACATTTAGTAATCACCATGTAATAGCTAGAAAATGCGTGACAACTACAGATCTTTTATTTCAAGAGGATGGGGTAGTGAATCTGAGTGAAATCATCCACTGAAATGGTACTTTGTAATATGCCCCATTGTTTATAAAGTATTGCATTTTTTTCTTGAGCAGATGATAAAAACAGTTTCCACTTTGTCTCCCACATTGTACAAGTTCATATTTAATCATGATAAGAGAAAGGATTCCATTACGAAAGTTTTACTTTTCATTTTGATGGAGTATTTGTTATTTTATTACTGCCTAACAAACTTTCTTCTCAGAAGCAGCTTGGAATTGGATGAGGAAAAGTGAAATTTTAGATCCTACTTTAAAACATTTTAAAAAACTAAACCCCGGGCTTCTCATTGTGTGAAGCTTATCTTAATAAACCCCTTTTTGTTTGCTTTGGAGTAGTGTGTGCAGTGATGTGTGTGTGTGTGTGTGTGTGTGTGTGTGAGTGAGTGTGTAGGTGGAGGAAAAAGAGGAGTCATGTTTAACAGTAAAATTAGCCAAAATCATTTGTGAATTCCTTTTGTTTTATAGCCTAGACACGTCTTCCTGTTGTTGTTTGTCAAAAACATTTCTAAGATTTTGTCAGCTTAGGGGTTTTCACAGCTAAACTTTCTTCAGAAATGTGAAGTAAAAGAAATAAAAGAAGTCAATTCAAGTTGAAATGTCAAATGCTTCAAATAATTTCACTTAAAACCCAGTCAGATGATCTTCTTAAGCCTTGTCCAAAATATCTTTGGGTAACTAAGGCCCTACTTCGCTCCATGTATAGATTATCTCTTAACTATTTTGCTGGATTAATACTGAGTCAGAAAAGTTGTTTCCTGGAAGCAATTAGAAATAGTTAAAATTCAAATTTATGATCCATAGGAGAAACTGAAGTTTCAACTACTTTGCTTAGGTGCGAAGGCTTTCTCCTCACTCGCCCTCTAGCCTCTTACCCTGTATGTATTAAAAGAAAAAATCAGTTCATTTCTCAACTTACAAAGTTTTTAGGAAACATGAGAATGTGTAAGTTTCTTTCAGTGGGAAGCACATAACATTTATGAAGTATTTCTTTTGGGATTACATCACAGTTTTATTTAATTTTTAGGACAAAAGTTAAATTCAATATTTGTGTATAAGCCAAGGGAAAATGTACCATAAACATAGGAATTCTGGGGTGAGTCAGAGTTCCAAGAATCCCAGATTTACTTAGACCATTTATATAGAGACAGGCTAACCATTAGTCATCTAGCTCTCACTTTTTTACTTTTGCAATTAATTGCACTTAAAAATTAGCTTTCGTCCAAGTGGTCAGTTCTGCAGTGGGAATTTTGGCAACTAGTATTAAAAATGGCTATTAGAATTACAGATGAAATTTTGGATACTTTCTAATCATCTAACAAATATATCCTTTAAAGTATTCCTCAACTAAACAACAGCAGTGTAAAACCATTGAAATAAAGTGAGTTATTAAAGATTCTCTGTCACGGAAAAACCTATTTTGTCTGCTTGCGTTAGGTTAAATCACTCAGATGGTATTTTAAATGGGCTTTGTTGAAAATTTATTATTTGCTTCAGAATCACAAATAATGTTTTTTTCTTCTTCATCTTATAGGATGAAGTCATTGCTGTTTCCGAAAAGGTAATTGTGAAGCTTGAAGACCTCGTCAAGTGGGTACATTCTGATTTCTCTAAGTGGAGATGTGGTCTCCAAGCTGAGTCAGTGAAAACTGAGACCTTGGGAAGAAATGGACAAAAGGAAGCTCTGCTGAAGTACAGGCAGTCAACTCTGAACAGTGGACTCAACTTCAAAGATGTTCTCAAGGAAAAGGCTGACCTTGGTAAATATAATTTATACTTCTAAATGTAATGTGTGGGCATATTCAGTAATCTACCTTTTTGGGCAGATTTTTCTGGAAACCCTGTTATTTATACATGTATATATACATATGTGTGCCCAAATATGTATATATACAATCAGTATGTAATCAACACATATATAATTCAAATATATTATCTAACTGTATATTATATATATGTGTGTATATATACATACAGACCTATAAACTTCTTTAACCTCAAAGGGCCTGGGAATATGATGGGCATATGACTGGGTGTGTAGGGGTGGCTGTTACCTATTGGTTCCAGGGCCTTCTGTGTATATAAACCTGTGATAGAAACTGGGTGATGTAACATGTGGCCTTAAGCAGCTTCCAGTTGGTGTCAAAGCATGACATAATTGGGCCACTTAAAATGGGATTAATGGAGAGTTTAAATATTTGTTCTAAGTAGATAGTATATCTATTAACACCATGTCAGAATTTCATGTTTTACATTACGTGGAGAGAAAAGTGAGGAAGAGAGATGAGGTGCTTAAGGTGGAGCCACAGGGCAAGGCCAGAATGGGGGAACCTCTCACTGACAACTTATGGCATAGGCTTCCTTGAGCTTTTAACATTCAGGGATCTCATCAATTATGCATTCTATGTTTTTTCTCTTGCCCATATTCCTGGATAAGTTTTAAAGGAGATGTGGGCTTCAGAGTTACTCATGCTTGGGATGTGGAGTAGTTTTTCTGGTTGGTGTTTGAATTCTGTCTCTGCTGCTTACTTCCTTGTGTGGCCTTGGGCAAATAATTGAACCTCTAAGCTTCAATTTCCCCATCTGGAAAATATGGGAACTTTACTGGGTCACTGTGAGATGCAAGATATAAAGTGATTAGCATATATGAGGAGCTCCATAATTAATCTAGTGCTTAAAACACTTTTCTCCTGTGACTTTTTGAGTCCTTTCTTGTTTTTCTTTTTCCATTTATTTCTCCTCATGGCATTTCATTGACTTACTCTCCTAGCATTGCTCAAGATTGAAGTTGTTGACCTCTGATTTAGACCAGTTATTTCCTCTTAAGGCAAAGAGGAACTTCACTTTTAACATATTAAGGCATCTTTTTCTTTCATTTTAGCACAATGCTGATTTTCATAGCCCTATTTTATGCATTAATGTGACAACTTCCTGTTTTAGCCTAGAATTTAACTACTACAACAAACTTAGGCTATTTTAATTGGCATAAAGAGACTGACTAACACCACTAACTGACTGTGTCTTTCATGTGATTTTGGTTTCTGATGAACTGTGCTGTGTTTGGGGAATAGCACTAGTGTTTTCTTACAGTTAAATTTAACGATCAACAGTTTCCTGGCATTTTTTGGTAGATGGCAGACAGTGCTATTTTGGATATGATGGCCTGATTGTCATATGCTCATTTAGAGAAAATTATTAATCTAGTGGTTTTCATTTTAAAGCTCAAGAATTTTTTTTTTACTGATCTTCCTATATATGCTGTTATACCCCCTAATTTTGTGAACACACAATAGCTAGTCTTCTGACATATGATAATGAGAAATAATACATCTGTTACTTTCCTATCATATGACCTAAGTTGTACCGTCCTATGTTTTCTTTAACATTAAAACCTTTCTTCTGTTTGATTTTTTTTTTTGAGTTATGGAATATACCGTTACTAATAAAAAAACTAAACAGGAAACCCACGGGGGACAAAAGGATGTGTAGATGGTTAAGCTTGATGTCACACATATAAACAAGATTATTTATAGCAGTTACTTTTTCTTTAAAATTGATAGTTTATTAATGAACATGAAAATAATCCCAATCTCTTTATTCCATCAAAAGATTTAGAGGTTTGATGTCTCTGAATTCTAAAAAAAATGTCCACAATCTACCTTTTTGATAACTGATTCCAGAAGAAATTGGTTTATAGTGGATATTCAGAGTATTTAGTGGTTTTTAAATCTACTTTAAAAATAATACTTATTGTTGAATACAGCTTCCCCAGATTCTTCATTCAGTAGAACTGAGGCAAGACCAAAGAATGTGTACTGATAAAAAGCTTTCTAGGTGATTCTGATTTTTTTTTTTTTCCTGGTCTCATTTAAGAGACAGCTTTGGTATCAGAGCAGAGGTAGGGAAAATAATCAACAGGGGATTTAATTGGAAGAGGTCTCCTCTGGTGAGCAAGAAACACCATGTACTTTTTAATGCATAATACCTCCCCCTTTTTAATGTATAATACCCCTTTAAGGATAGAATTTGGGGCCTTGAAATTCTACTCAGTTGGTATGAACTGAGGGGAATTTGAGACAAATAGCTTTTGTAATTGGAATGCACACTGTGTTGTAATAATGTGGAAAGAGAAACAAAAACTTTCCTTAATGTAATGAGTTTCCATTATCTACTTGATCTAAGGTTTACAAGTCTACATTGTTAGGATTTATATTGGGGAGACAAGGGGGTGTCATTTGTTGTACGCATTCCTGTCCCAGCAACTTTCTCTTCAACCTCTTCCTTTCTCTGTCTGCAACATCAAAATATTTGTTGTCTGTACTTTTCTGTTACACAGTGGTTTTCTTATCTTTCTTTCTCTTGGCCACACTGAAACCCCTTCCAAAACCACATTGTTAATGGAAGTTCACACACTTATTAGGTTTTTCCTTTTGTAGAACCCTTCCAACTCCTCATTGTTCTTACCAAAGAAAGAAGATGAACTCTGAGATTACTTAAGACCCCCCCCCCTTTTTTTTCTTATGAAAATAAGCAAAGAATAGAAAGATCTCACCTTTCCATGAATAAAGTAAAACTACAATATGTTGTTGTTTTTTTAACTGGAGTTATTTCATCATATGAAAACATTATAATAATATAAAATATATAATAATAAAAAAATAATTAGGTTGACTCTCAAAGAAGGGATTTTAACCTATAAAAGCTAATTAAAGAACTTTTCTTGCTCAATGTTTAGGTAGAATAAATTCCCTTTAATCCCAGTTTGTGTCACTTCCTGTCTCTCTCTGAATAGTAAAAAAACAAGAATGTTCTCACAAATGTGTGTCTGCCAACAAATTAATACTCCGCAAAGAGAAACTCTGCCCCAAATGGCAGCTTCCAATAACTGCTCTGATTCAAAGCACAACTCTTTCATTTTTTTATCCCCTTCCCCTTCAAGGACAATATTTGCGGATGTCATGCTTGCTTTATAAAAATCTCTGGAGTTTTTATTTAAGATTCTAAATGACTGGTGACTAAAACTACACATCACAATAGTGGGGAAACTAATAATTTTAAAAACACTTCTGAGATGTGTTAAAATATTTGTCTCCTCCCCTCCTCTTTGTCCTTTTCAAAGAAAGAAAGTTCAATATGAAACTAATGCAAATTGTGACTTTACTCAGTGAGATGTTTTACCTATTTTCAGTCAGTTTCATACTGGCGTTTATTCAAAAAAAAAAAAAGAAAAAAGAAGTTTGTTAAAATAGAAGGGTTAAGGAATGTATTATTCATAAGCATAACGAACACAGGAACCTGTTTTTCCAGAAGAATTGGGTTGATTAAATCATTCACTACACAAGCCTCTAGTTATTTATTTTTGTCTTTAGAATTACAGTACTTAGCTTTTGTAATAAAGTGGACTTGATACCCATATTTGGTATGGCAGTTGGAAGTAGTCAAATGAAGAATTATTTCATTTTGCAAAATTTTTAGCAACTAAGGAATATAAACACTATCAGTTAAACATAGCAAACTTGCATTTTTTATTCCTTGGGCTATAGTTTGCAAAAAAATCAAATTATTTTATATAACACTGCTTCTTACAGAGTTCCTTTAAGTGAAGTATGAAAGCTGCAGTGTAAGCTTTATTGGCCTATAAATATGTCATTATAGTTGGACTACATTTATATGCTTTGGATTGTTGTTTAAGCCAAGAAAATATGTCTCTACAGGTTGACTTTTTATTGAAACCCTTTGAGGCATACAACAGAATGTATTTTAGGCCAAGGTTATTAAAACAGCATTTTCATTTTTTTGCAGCAGACTCATTGTCAATTATGCTGCCACAAACTGTCAGTGGATGGGCAGTTATGAATGGTTTCATCCCCAAATGTATCTTTAGAAAAAGAAAGAAAAGATAGCAGAATCTGAACTGAAATTGAGAAAAGAGACCAAGAAGAGATTGTGGTGTGGAGGATATGGCTGAATTTAATGATGGGGGTTCCCTCAGTTAAACTTCTGTTTCTAAAGTTCCATCAAAGTGGCTTCCCCTCTCCCTTTTGTTGCTGGAACTATCAGTGAACTTTGGGGAACAGACAACATGGTGGTGTTAAAAGAGTAGTGGATTGGATGTGACTGTGGGAGAAACTTGACTCTACATGTGGATCTGTCACTGAAAAAGTCACAGCATTTATACATTAAGGTTCCTTGTGGGTAAAATGGGTAGTACTGAGCACCACTGGAGTTTAAGAAGATTAGGGGAAAAAAAATCACTTACTATCCATGGAAGCATTTGTGATTCTGAAGGCTAAGAAGGTCTTGCCGTCATGTTGTTATTATTAGAAATTAGAAGGCAGTTCTAAAGGACAGTGAGTTCTGTGATACAATATTAGCTTATTCGTATCTTTTGAATTGGCCAAATCATTTGTTCTAGTGATTTAGGACCGGTTTTGCTCCCATTACCACCTACCTCAATCAAAGACTACTATTAAAATCTTTAGGGTTGTGTGTGGTATGTTTGGTGTGTGTGTGTGTGTGTATGCCCGTGCATGCATGCATATATGTATATATTCACACATATTTTTATAGAGATATAGCTTTATGTTTTATATTGTATAACTTTTTCCTTTTGAAAATTCTGTCAAGAAAAACTGTGCCATGAGTGACCGGTAGTGTCAGTGATTTCTCAAATACTCTTAGTTAGAAATTGACTATCATCTTTGCTTAGAAATTCTGGAAGTTTTGTTTTAGATCATGTTTGAGTTTAATGTGCTTCCTGAGAAAATATGGGAGGGATTCTTGCTCTGTGTTAAAGAAAACAGTGTCAATGTCTCTAATAAGAAGCATGTTAAGGTGCTGACAGTTTGTCATAATAAGGATTTTTCACCTAAGACATATAACGAACCTATTAGGATTGAAGACATGCTTCTTACCAGGACAGTCCTTTCTGTTTTTCTTCCTTTCTGTCCTTCCTTCTTAGACTATGTCAATTTTGTATGTATATTAAACAGTCTTGTGAAGGTATTTGTTGTTTATATTTTAATTGCACTAGCTATACTATTTTCCTTAACCAGAGAGGTCTTTTAGGTGATATATGTTGAAGTATTATATTCATGAGGAATCCCTATAGAATAGCCTCCTCACCAAAACAGATTCGGCTTTATAGTATCCTTGAGTCCAAAATAGAAAGCAATTACCTACAGGGCTTACCAAAAATTTGTAAAGATACTTTCTGGATGGATTTTCTCACAAAGACATTTGACAATGTTTTTGTGTGAATTGTGCATTCTCTAAATAATCTCATCACAGCACAGGACACACTGGCAAGGCATACTTTCCCAGCATCAACATGGTTCTTGCTTCAAGAGGTTGATTTATGCCATCATAAACTGACAGCCCAAAGGATCTTCGACAGGAGCAAGCTCACACTTCGAAGAGCCTGGTCTAAGATGCACAAAACTTTAGAACAAATTGCTAACAGGCAATTTTCTGAGAACTTGGGAAGACATAAGGGAGGTTATGCCAATTCATTTCAAAATTAAAATTCATTTTGGCCATCTCATCTAACAGTTGAGCATTGTTCTGAAATAATGGTAGAATGAGTGTGTAAATGCGTTTTGAACAAGTAAGTGATGTATGTTGTCATCACTCAACTATCTCAGTTATTTCTGCTGGAAGGGAAGTCTGCAAAATCTAAACATGTTTGACCAATTTAACAGCTGGTCATCGATATTACTGTCTAAATATTCAGGCTGCCATCACTCATGAAGGCTCATTCCAAATTAAGAGCCTTTTATTTGGAATTTCTTTTGACTTGTGGATCTTCTAGTGTTTCTATGGCAGGGAATGCTTTTAGAACCTCAGATTCATACGTTCTTTGGATGATGCACTGAAAACAAATAGCCAACTGAAAAGAAGTTTATAGAATTTAATTTTAATTTTAGAGTTGGAGATGTTGGAACAGATGTTAGGTTAGAGCTTGCCTAACTTAGTTTTAACCTCAGTAAAGGTCGACAGTTGAAGAATAACTTGGTGTCCAGCTTAAGTTGCTCCAACTAAATAAGATAAAGACCAGGTCTTCCCTGAAATACCATGTGTGATAGTTTAATTCATTAGAATCCTCCTGACCGCCATTTGTTGCATTTTGTTTTCTTTTTATTGCTCTGGGGCTTTGTCTTTGTGATGGTGTTAGATGGACATCTCTATGATAAAAGTCCATGGTGGAAAAGGCAAACAGCCCACACTTTTGTTTTAGCTTCATTTCTCAATGAACTCTGTGACGATCACCATCTGATGAGAAAATAAGCAAAGAATTAAAAAAATACAGCGGCAGCCTGAGTACTTTGCTACATGTATACATCTTTGATTTTTGGTTATATACCTGAGAATTATTGAGGAAAGCCCTTTAGGATTTTTATCTTACAAATAAATTTGTAAGAATTTAAATTTCTGGTATTATAGGTAGAGTGACAAACTTGGAGCACTAATTCTATTTGCATTTGGTGATAGGAGAGAGTTTGCTTGCCTAAGTAACAATTATATACGTGTTGTCTGTCAGACAAGATACTTAGATGTCAAATCCAATTGGTCCACAATGGTCTATTAAATAGCTCTTAAAAAGTACAACATTGACTTTTGCCTCAAATGTGCCTTTAATATGAAGTTTGATTCAATAGTTTCCCTTCTAGTTGAAGGTGCTTAATCCTTCTTTGCAGTTATCGTGACTCTGAGATGTTTTTGTTTGCCTTCCACCCCACATTCCTTGATTACTGATAATAGACTGTCATTACAGTTATCAAGATAATCTCACCTTGAAACTCAATGCACATACATCCTACATGTGAATTGACTTGACTTTTTCCAGAGGGATTTATGAACAGATATTTGACTTGGGCATTCAGTTTTAATATATTTTAGTATTGACACTGATTCTCCCAAACAGCTTGGTTATCTTTTAGATAGGTTTTATTGCAAAATATTAATTTTCCTAAATGTCAAGCATTCATTTCCCTTCTCTCCTTTAACATTATGTGTTGAAGTTCATGGTGGGTGTGGTTGCTGTGGAGGAAATCTGAGATTTGACTTTTATCACAGTTTAATAAATACATTTATGGAGGATACACTGGAATAGTAGTGAGTTTTCAGAAGCTTAGGAAGTGTTTTGTGCACAGTAGGAGCTGAACAAATAGTGCAGTCTGTTGGGGGTTTTCCTAGCGCCTCGCCTGGGTGTTTTCAGTCAGTGTGCCGGGAGGAAGTATTTTTGCTTCATTCTTCCCTAAAATCACAGAGCCCTTCCCTGCCTACCATTTTCTTCCTTTAGACCTCTCCACTTGCGTTCTCAATTTTCAATCTTTTCTAGCATCTTTTATACTTCTGACCTTCTTTAAATATTGGCTTTCAGCCTGTAGTCCCCTTTTCATCAATAATCTCATGCCTACTTGTTAAAATACGAATGTTGTAGGCAAGCATCCAGGGAACTGTTTATCAGAGCCTCTATTTCTTTTTCCTTTAATAAATAACTTTTCCTTGTTGTTATTTTTCTTAATACCGGTATTATCCATATTTATATTAGAAAATGTAGGCAATACAGACAAAAAGCAAAATATATGTTGTTAATTTCCCTCCTACTCACAAGTAACTGCCGTTAGCATTTTTATGTATCTGTATGCCAATGTATGCGAATGTGTGTATAGGCAAGAATTCATATGCATATACTTTTTCCCTATAAAAATGAAATCTAATGTTGGCCTTTCTCTGCCCCCCCCCATTGTCCCAGTGTAAATTTGCAGAGCTACGTGACAGTGCTCTCAAGTTATAAAATGATCTGCAGTGTTGTTTTTCTGGCTGCATAATGTTTCACCATGGACATGTTTCTTACTTTAATTATCTGTTGTTGGACATTTCAGTTGCTTCTGTTTTCCCATAAACGATGAAATTCTTGTAGCTCTGTCATATCTGTGATCATTTCCTTATATATTCACAGAGAATGTTAAGACAGTCTTATCTTCCTACCTTATCTCCCATCCCTTAAGTAAACCTTCTGCTTCAGCCTAACTAGTCTAACTGCTCATTCTTCTTTCTCTTTAACCACATACACCCACTCCCCTGCCCTCCAGACTCTCCAGTTTGTTTTGAGTGGCTCCTGCCTTTACTCATGCTTGGAATGCCCCTTGCAGGACTCTTTAACTTTAAGAATTCTCTCTTTTCTTTGAAGACTCAGTTTAAGCCTCTAAAGCCCTTCTTAACTACCCAGCTAACAGATTTCCTTTGCTTTATGGACCTCTTATCACAGTAGTGTCTCTACTATTTTATTGAGCACCTTACCCTATAACTACCATTATAATGCAGTATCTTTATATATATATATATATATATATATATATATATATATATGTTTGTCTTATCTTCCCTGTAACAGTCTTAACTCTATCAGGTTCACACTAATTTCAAAGCTATACCTAGTAGGCTAAGTAAACATGAGATTTTATGATCGATCTCCTCTGAAATTTCTGGATTTTTGACCATTGTTCTCTGCTCTGAGTCTACTTAGGACATCCATGTATACCCAGTGGGTGACTGGATTCCTTTTCTAGCACTTCCCGGGACACCCTCTAGTGGAGGGGCTCCCTCATTGGTACACTGTAGGAGAAGCAAAATATTTACTGTATTCAATTTCTAACTATTCTTGGCCTAATTTGAAGTCAATCTTTTATAGACTCATTCTGGTAAACCTTGAGAGAGCTTTTGAACATGCTGGAAGCTAGCCTGCTGGCCTGAGGATTTGGGGTGTTTATTAGGAGTTTGTTGTATGTGGACACTTTACATATTAGTATGGCATTTATTAATTCCTCTCTTCCTCAAGGGGATCTTTTTCATGTTTCAGGATTAGAACAGTGACAAAAGTGTGCAGGGAAATAAACAAATCCTGACTGGACTTGCTCTGTCTTATCTTTTTTTATTATCAGTTTGTTTGTAATCTGTCTTTTTTTAGGTGACAGGTTATTAAGGAGATGGGTTTAGCACAATCACTAATACTACTTTTTCTAGGCAATTGCACTGTTTTAATCCTCACCTCCCTTAAAATAGTTGCTTGCTAATCATAATGGGGGATATTCTCCACCTTCCAACTACCCAATCTACTTCTTTGGTTCACAAAGAAAGTATTCTATTAGGCCCTACAAAAACAATGCTTCACGCCTGGCCTATTCACTCAATAAGGAATAAAACATTGTTTTCATAGCAGCGCTGATAATAAGGCAGATTTCAAAGCATGATGAAACATATATTTTTCTAGCAGAGAAAAACCTATAGTTACCTGGCTAATTACCCATCACATGATGGCTGTGTGTAAATATAGGCTTTTTACATGTGTCGTCTCTGCGTGGGTTTCTCTTATTTTTTTTTTTTTAATTGAGAATGCTTGTTTAGTTCCCATTGTTTTGTATTAATGTTTTCAAAGATTTTGAAGAATGAGCAAACATAGAAGCTAGCTTCTTTTTGACCATTATACTAAACCTTTACAGCCTTTATAGTGGGAAGAGCATGGATTTTAAAATAGGACAGAAAACCTGGATTCGATCCTTGCTCCATCAACTGTATGACCTTAAAAACTTTAATTCTGTTTTTAATGCTTATCTGTAAAACAGAGTTAACAATACCTGTCTCGCAGGCCTGAGGAAGATTAGATTAATTCATGATAGGGAAACGCCAAGCACACAGGGGGAGCTTTGAGAATTTAGTCCAGATATTAGTTTCTTTTCCTCTTTCCTTTTGAAAAGTCAGCTTTACAAAATGCTGTTTTCTTCCCCCAAAGAAAGTATAGGGGAAAACTGCAACATAAAAAGATTACCAATATATAAATGACATTTGACCCTTGAACACTGGGGATTCGGAGTGTGTAGGGTTCACTTCCACATGGATTTTTTTCCAACTGATGTTATCAATGCATGAATTATTACATCTGTAAATAAATTTGAATTTATTTTCACAGTATCTTTTTGTGTTTGATGACTAGTGTTAGTAATATGTTAATAAAATCTATATTGTTTTGTATCATATGAGACAGTGTTGATGAAGGTAACTGAGACAATTCATCTTGTACACAGCTGATGCAAACTTATGGTACTGATTAAGATATTATAGTGCTGTAAATATATTTCCTTTTCCTTGCAACTTTCTTAATAACATTTTCTTTTCTCTAGATTAGTGTGTTGTAAGAATACAGTATTTATTATACATAACTTATAAAATACAGGTTAATCAATTATTTTTGTTACCGGGAAGGCTTTGGTTGACAGCAGGACATTAGTAGTTAATTTTGTGGGGAGTCAAAAGTTACACAGATTTCTGTTCCAGACATCTACTTTGCTGCATTGTTCAAGGGTCGGCTATATTACATGTTTTATTCAGGTTAATTCCAAGTATTTGCATATCTTTAACAGACACTAAAATCGAGTTGGTGTTAAATAACCCAAGATCTCAGTTCTCTAGGGGTTTAGAGAACCTCAAGGGTTATTTTGAAATGATTTTAATGTGATGTTTTAAAATCTAAATTCTCTGGTCTAGAATTTACGTTGCTGTGTATTGTTCTGCAAACCATCTGCTTTTACCTCCTCTGATCTTTCTTAGATCATAATTAACTGCTGATGTATTTGGTTAGAAAATTTGGTGTCAGGAATTCAAATGTACTTGGGAGATCATGTAAAATGTGTGTGTTTTACTGGCTCTGTCTTATGCATCTCTGTTCTGGTTGGCTTATCGGATGTGTAGGGATAGTGTGTGATGCTGTGTGTCTATCAGATGGTTTAAACTGGAAATTCTGTTTATCCTTAAGGGATCTATTTATTTTAAAATAAACCAAATCAACTGCTATGGCTGTGATTTTGTGTGGTTTTGTCCTGGAGGTTTTGAGAAAGAATTTTCAGTGTATGTCAGGACAGCCTGAGTTAGCTGCAATAATAAACATTACCAAAATTTCAGTGACTTAACTCAACGAAAGTTTATTTTTTGCACTGTGGTATACAGGGCACTATGGAATAACCTTTCTTTCTGTGATGGTTCCATCTTGAACCTCCATATTAACATTTGTTTCCATGCTCTTAAGAAGAAAAAATGGGAGGACAGAGTTGGCCACAACAATGCAATGTTTATAATCAATGTAATATGAGTAACATATATATGAGTACTCATATTACAATGTAATATGAGCAATGTAATATGAGTAACTTCTAATCACATTTCATTAATCAATGAAGTGATAAATTCCATGGCCTTATTTCAAGGAGGTAAGGATATATAATCCTGCAACATTTTGGGGAAGAGAGGAAAATTGGACATTGGTGAACATTTGTAATACCTCACAAATGCCTTTAAATCACGACAGATCTCAGAGAATAATAAAATGTGAGGGTTGCTAATCTTTTTTTTTTTTGAAAGATTTATTTATTTATGCATACAAGAGCTGGGGTACAGGACAAAGATGCAGAGGGTGAGAGAATTCACCAGAGACAGAATGGGGAACAGAACAGGCAGACCGACTGAAATACACTGATGAGGGGAGCAGCAGACGAATCAAAGGAGGTCTGCTGCACCATATAGATATCTCCCTGGCAGGGGATCGAACTTGTGCTGCAGAGGCTGTAGATTGCCCCATAGTGCAGTGCTTAACCCCTTTCACCACCAGGGAGGCCCATCTGAGGGTTGATAATCTACCTACAAAATTCTAGTGATGGAATCTTCCCTGCACTTCTTAAATGTTCTCTGCAGAAAGCACATGATCAGTTAACTATATAATATTTTCATTAATTAGCAACTCTCATTACTTTATGACCATTTCATTCCACCTTTGACCCATCCCTGTGTTGGACATTCTTGCTTTTGATTAATTTTGAAAGTTATGCCTTATAGTATTAAACATTGTATTAATGATATTTTATTGCTCCTAATTCTGTTACTATTATAATAGAGAACAAATTAAATTTCATTGTTTTTAATAGTGTTTCACATATTTGGAAATAGCTGCCCTCAACTCCAATTCTCTGCTCTCCAGATCAAACACCAACTTCTTCAATCTCACATTCTTTATATAGCATGATTTCTGGTTTCTTAACCTTTCTGGTAGTCCTAATTGAAAGAAATTTATCTTTAGAATCACTCTTAGAGATTATAACTACGTTTGTCTCTTTTAAAGAAAAAATGGTACTTCAACCTGTTTTCTCCTTGATTCTACTTTCTTTACTCCACAGAAAAAATTAAACCTTTCAGCCTCCTCACCTCCTTTTCAATTCTACTCCTCCCAGAGTTAACACATTGTTAACAATTGGTGGTTACTCCTCGAGTTTCTGGGTGTATGAACTGTTTTTGCTTTAATATTAAGATCTTACTGTGTATGTTATTTTGCAGCTTGCTTTTAACAGTAACCTAGAATTGTGCTAATCAAGTTTTTAATTTTAATTAATTCCTGTTTAAAATTAAACATTGGAACAGTATAAACTATTTTCTCGTAAACATAGTTTTATTGTTTTGATAGGTCTACATATCACTTTAACTGTTGAATATTTTGCATACAAATTAGAAGTATGATAAGTGTAAGACATATACCAGACTCAAAAACTTAGCATGAAAAAGAATATATATCATCAATAATCTTTGAATTGGTCATTTGTGAAATAGTACTTTTGCAATATTGGGCTTAAAATGGTATACCTTTTCTTCTACATTTTTTTTCAAGTTTTTTTTTTTTTAAAGATTTATTTATTTATTTATACAAGCACTGAGTACAGTCAGAAGCATGGGAGGGTGAGAGAATTCACCAGAGCCAAAACAGGGAACAGAACAGGCAGACTGACGAAATACACTTCTGAGGGGCGCAGCGGGCACGGCAGGAGAGGTCTGCGCACCATGTGGGACCCTCTCCGGGGACTGGGGATCGAACCGGTGCTGCAGAGGATGTGGGCAGCTTCGCAGCCCAGGACTCAACTGCTGCGCCACCAGGGGAGGCCCTCCTTTATATTTTTTAATGTGGCTACTGGAAGATTTTTTTTTCTTTTTCATTTTTAGGAAGTGGGGTACAGGACACAGTCGTGGAGTAAGGGGGTGGGTGAGAAGACTCACCAGAGAGAGCGGGGAGCAGAGCAGGCAGATGTACAGATATACACTGCTGAGAGGAGCAGCAGGCGAGACAGGAGAGGTTGGCTGTGCCATGTCGGTAGCTCCCCAGCCAGCCCTGGCATCGAACTCTGGCCGGCAAAGGTGCAGACAGCCTCACAGCACTGCACTCAACCCTCTGCGCCACGAGGGAGGCCCTAGAAGATTTTTACATATGTCTGTGGCTCAGTGCTGATCTAGAGAGATTTGGACACCTGTGATGTTTAGCAAAACTTTTTTATTTTGAAGTAGAATTACTGTTGTTTGGGCTGAGTGCTTAATAAGGCAAGGCCACTGTCCTTACTGTGGAAGGCAGATGAACATGAAAGAGACCCAGTCTGTGCCCTCAAGAACTCACACCCTAATGGGATAGACACAACTAAGTGTTTAACCAGTGTCTGATGAAGGTGTGCTAGGAATTTGGAGGAAGGTTCTTGAGTACATATATTACAAATGAACAAATTTGTAAGTGTTTAAAGAGCAGAGATTCTGACTCCTCTTCCTTTAGCATTACTCTCATATACACAATTATTGAATAAATGAGGAGATTCCCACCCAGGTGATCTTTCTGTTTACCAAAATATTACTAGAAGTGAAGAATCTTGTCATCCTATCTGGCTTAGATCTTGTTTTTTTTTTTGTTGTTGTTGTTGTTGTTGTTGTTTTTTAGGGACTTACTCATCCCACTAGGAACTTGGACTTTGTTCAAACTTGGCTTTCCAGATAGAATTCCCATGCTTGATGTTAAATTCTGACCTTTCATTGTCTCCAATAAATACATAGTGGTTCATATTAAAGTTGTCTGATTAACAGAAGAAATACACAAATTATATACTTCTCATTGAAATTCCTAATATTTTGCCAAAGCTTTAGCACTTTTACCCGGAATGAATTCAGAGATGAAGGGAAGATAATTAAGCTTACGGATTTTTCCTGATTTATTTGGACTTATAGTTTCATAAATATGAAGACTTTTCATTCCTAGGTATGCTCTCCTGATAAAAGGGTATCAATTGAAACTTAAAATGTTGTCTTTATCTTCTCACCGGGTCCCTTTGATTCATCAGAGCAATATTTTCATATCATATTCTTAGCTTGTATCACCTACAAACTAAAAAAATAATATTTTAGCTTGCAGATGATAGAACTTTTCCATGAAAATGTCAACTTTATACCTGGTTACATTATTCATGGTTGCAAATGGGGCTAGTGTGGTTAATCAAATCAATTCATATAAAACATTTTCTCCCAAAGGCAATGTTAGTAGTGGATGGAGACTCTCACAAAGTCACAGAATTCACCCTGGGCAGAGCTTCCTGGCTGAATAAAACTTCCCTATTGCATCTTTTCTGGGAGTGAAAAAAGGGATGGTATAGAATCTATACTATCAATAGCCAGCTCAGGGTTTGGCAAGAGGTGTACTGATAATGATCATCTTTCCCCCACTTCCCCTCATACTAGAACTATAAGTCAAGTGCCTGAATGTTCTTCTAGGGAATCATCTGAGTGATAGGTTCTTAATTAAAGATTGATGTATGCATTATTGTGGAGATCCTCAACAGCCTACAAATCTTCATGCAGAATTCTGTATCTGAACACACATTTTCTCTTAGATCATTCTTAGCATTCATCTGATTCTGAAAGGAGTCTCTAATGATAAGAAGGTTATGAAATGCTTTTGTGAAGACCTGATTATCAGTTACCCCAACCCTCCAAAAGCCAACCCTCATGCATTTCTGCCAAGGTTTATTTATTTTCTTTTTTAATGTATTTTTTTATTATTTAAATTTTATTTTTATATTCCTCTTACAATTACAACCCCCTTATTTTGACCCCAAGCCCTCCTTTCCCCACCCCCATAGAGTGTCTCTGGTTCATAGTTGTTTGTTGATTTTGATATTTTCTTTCTTATAGTTATTCTTTTTCCTGGTCCCTTATTTAAGTTTTCTAGATTCCTGCTATGAGTGAGACCATCCGGTAGTTTTCTTTTTCTTTCCGGCTTATTTCGCTGAGCATGGTCCCTTCCAGCCCCATCCATGTTGCAATAACTAAGTAATAAGTAATATATTTAGTTATTTTCTTAGTAGTGCTTGCATGTGTGACTAGAAGCTAAGATAGTTGGATGTGCCTGTTCTGATCGAGCTTAAACTTGGGAGAAGGTGGTGTTTAGATAACTTTGAAAATCTAAAGAACACTATGGACTACGTATCCAGAAAACATTTATACCCACAAAATCGGAATAACCTTTGAGGATATCCATGGGCCCCCTTTCTGAAATCTGTCTGTAAGCTCCCAGTTAAGGGATGCTGGTTGGTTTCTTTTAAAGAGTACAAAATTGAAAAATAGATTATGAAGAAGCAAAAGAAGGATGATGTGTGTCCACCCACAAAGTTGGTGGGATTCCATTTTCAGATATGAGGGTTTCTGGTTTTCATGCATGTGTGGGAAGGAAGAGCATGCCTCTCTCATCTCATATATTTTTCTTTTATATTTTCAGATTATAAATTTTGACAGCAGAAATTGACAATAGGTAATTTTTGTTTTTTACTATCTGGACATTCTGTGTACTCATTATATCTTTATTATTTACTTCCTCTTAGAGTGCTCTAAGGCTCGTGACAATGGGAAGCCCTGAAAACTTCTTTTAGTGAAGTAGAGCACCCTTTTGTCATGTAAATACATTTTCTATGGTTTCGTTTTTTGTAGATGAGGATTTTCCTAAAATGAGAACTGCCCTAAGACTTCTTTTGAAAAGCTTTTTTTGTAGAACCAATGGTCACTACTAACAACTGTTTATTATGTGAATCAATTTCACCCTCAATATTCTAAATATCTGTGAAATAGTATATATTTTTTTCCTTTTACTTAGGGGGCTCTGCAAATTGTTTATGAGTCTAAATTTGGCCTATGTCCTGGGGCCATGAGTTGAAGTCCAATATGAGAAACTTTGCTTTTGTCTCTAAACAAGATTTGCCATTACTAGGCTAAGGGAATGAAGATTCCTCAAGCCCACTTTTAATCGAAGATACTGTCTGGCACGTAGTAGGTGACCAATACATGTGTTGCATGTGTTGGGATGAATGGCTGAATGAATGGGCATTAAATCTTATATCTGGAGGCAGCCTAATGTAATGGTACAAGTTCAGTCTGGCAGACCTGAATCTGGATTCCCAATTTTTTAAAATGTGTCTAATTTCTGCCTCACAGGAATGTTGTAGGATTTAATAAAATCGAATTCCAGGTGGTAAAGACAATGCTGGCACAATAAAACACTTGATAAATGGTAACATTATTAAAGTCTTAGTTCTTAAATAGAATATTCTAGACTTTAGTCATTTATAAGCCAATTTGGCAATTTTTGTTATATCAATATCTCCCTATTTTACTATTTACTTAATATTTTTATTGAACTGCTTTTTCACTTATCTTTATTTTAATAGGAAGTTTTATAGTAATACTGTAACTGAAAAATCTGCATTACTTGTGATAAATGAAAATGAAGAGAAATACACAATTTTTAAAATAAAAAATGTGTTTATTTATTTACTACCTGAAATTGACTTGGGTACCACTAACGTATACCACACTTGCTTCATTTCCTTTGAGACTTTTCTCTTGGGCAACAACCCAACCTAGGTTATTGATAGCAAGGAGACCTGTTTGGACTGTGGCAAGACTCATAAACAGCAGCCTGGGAAGGGTTGGAACCAGTTGCACTGAATTTAACTATAGGCTCAGAAGTATAACTGCCATACTGCTGTGAAGTCAGAAAATTATCCACTGTGCACCTGCCCTGTTTGCGTTCAGTACTGGTAATTGAGCACCGATATATGAGATGCTATAGGAACAGTGGAATAAAGACATGAATCTTACCTTGGAAATGCTTGGATTCCATTGAAGATGTGAATTAAAGAGTCTCGTCCCTGGGCAGTTTCTGAACACAGATCCCCATAAGGTGAGGAATATGGTAATTATCATTACTTCCAATTGGCCCAAAACAGTGATTGTGTCTCCTTGCAAAATTTGAGTCCTGGGTAAGATGAGTTTCTTTAGAAATTCACACATTCAAAGGTAGTTTCTGAGATTTAACCCTTCAGGTTGGCTAGGGTAACCTCTTTGCCCAAGCATTGGGTTCAAGCAAAGCAAAAGGAAATAAACTGTGCTCTAAAAGGGAGTGTGTTTTAACAGCATGTGAAAAGCAAAGGTGAAGGCTCACATGTGCATAGCGCTGCATAATTGATAAAAGCTGACACACCATTGGAAACAGCCTCTTGTTTGTACCACTTTCCTAATCATTTAAATATGTACGACACGTCTTAGGATGCTCACTCATGACTCTACAGGCATGTTGGTAGTCAGAACATTGCATGTGGTTTGAGAAATGGGTCTGAATGTGTTTGCCAGACAATCAAATGCTAACAGTGCACTGAAGGCCATCTTCCATTTGACTGTGCTCTCCTCCGTTATGCTGTGAAAGAAAAAGATAATTCAGTGGAGTGTTGTGCCAATGGCTAGAAATATCGCCGTTCTGAATGCAACTACTACTAAAGGTAAATGATTCATTAAAAGACCAGCAGCATAAAATATCTGACAAATGAACTCCTGGAGTTTGGACTAGAATGAATTTTATCATCCATGTGCAATACCTTGATCCATTGACTAACAGTATCAGTTGTCTAAGTCGCCAAAATATGTTTATGATCTTAGAGTAAGTGAATGGTAATTAGGACTCACAAGGCTATAAATACATAGCAGGGATTTGGTGATATCATAATAAACCTTGAGAGAAATTAGAGTAGTTTCTAATGTTAGTAAAACCTTGAGAAATATTTAGGGCTGTGTTCTTGGCTCTAAAGTCAGGATTTTGTTTTGTATTTTAAATTGGGAATGGGTAGTTGTGGCAACTGGTTTTATACAAAACATGCTACTCTTCTTCCATTACGGCCAATGGAAATATATATACTGACTGTCTAGAGGAATTTAGGCACTCCCTTTGGTTTGTATAATGCATGAGTTTGTTTAACAAACAGAATATGCACTTAAAGAAAAATAATTATTTTTTGGTCTCTCTTTTGGTTTCCTCATTTTTGATTCCTCTTCTTGAATTAATTTTCTATAAATGAAAAAAGACAAGATAAGGCTCTGGGCCTCTCAGCTCTTTATCCCCAGTTTGCTGGTTTATCTTCCATTTCAGATTCTAAGTAAAGCATTCATCATCCTAGCCCTGGACTTTGTTTCTCTACCTTGTCCTCTGCTTACCTACTAATGGTGAGACATTGAAGGGGTATGGCCCACACCTACTGCTCCTTGACTTGCAGCCACAGGGAGGGTGGCCTGACAGTCCAGAACTGTAGCCTGTGACCACACAGCATCCATTTGGTTGAAGCCTGGAAGAACCCCCTTTATTTGAATAAGAAGCAATACAGTTCGTTACATTGTCCATTTGTTTCATGCAAAGTTCAGTGGAAAATGATCACAGCAAGTATCTGTGGATGGTGACATTTTTTTTTTTTTTTTGCAGTGTCTTGGCTGCACTCTTGGTTTCTATGCCCATATCCCAGTTTAGGAGACTCCGATCATCTTTGACTGTATCGCTACATGAACTCCTGTGAGCACTTATATAATGATATCTAGTATGTGTAAGGCACTGGGAAGGAAATGACCTGTGTAGTCAACACACCTACATTGGCCTAATTAGCAACAGTCAGTTAACTGAGCTTACACCCAGAGACAGATGTGGCTGGTGTGAAAAACATTGCCAAGATCTGCCCCAGAGTAGTTTTATATTTGTACATTTCTATAGTCCCCAAACCCCTTTTAGATTTGTAACTCTCTTGATTTTGAGGTCTGAAATCAAAATGAGAGCCATCTCACAGGATAATCAGGTAGCGTCAAAGGAGAAAATCATCACATGAACAGCTGTAAGGTACAAGCAAACATCAGTCAGTATAAACACAGACCTCAGGACCAGTCCTTAGCAGCTGCTAAGGACTCTGGGTGTTTACTAGGTGTTAGCCTTGCAGTTTCTGGACTGTAGGGGCTGCTTGAATCTCCCAAGGGAGGATCCAAGGCCATGGGGGAGGCAGCAGGGAGCCCTAAAGGGTTGGATGGAGGAGTCAGAGGGGCAGAGGGAGCAGTGGCTATTTACTAACCTGCAGGAAAAATCTGGTATTTTAACCTGGTGAGGTCATAGTGTGTGCCAGCCCTCCTATCACCCTTGAGTCAGTGTATTCACACAGGCACAAGAATCCATCTAGATTCTGTTTGTAGCTTACTGAAAGCCCACCCTACAATACTTAACTGAATAGTGCTCTTCAAAATGTACCAACTAAAAATAGTTTCATCTGCAGTGTGAACATAGTTTCATATTTATACTAGCATCTGGCCTAAGGAATTGAATACTCCATTCTTTAAATAGCTTCACTCCAGCTCTTGAATACTCTGAGAAAAAAAATCTCCCTCAGTCAAACACCTTGTTTACATAGCCATGTTTAAATGCAAACAAGCTCTCTTTTTAAAATGCAGAAGAATATTAATCTGGGTGCTAATGGTGCTTTGGGATAGTCTTTCTTGGGTCGGGGGAGAAAGGATGGAATAGAGAATGAATGTAGACTATGTCCATTTAGTGGAAAATTTCTGAGATACCTAGAGTGTTTACATTTTTGTGTTTTCCTAAATTTGATTCACAAACATGTAACTAGTATATGTGAATTTGGGATACCTTCTTTATTATTATATGTGAAGCCAGTTAGAATGAAATTCTTGGGAAGAAAAATTTATGCTACTGCTAATGCCCAACAATAATAGAAATATAAGCCTAGATATACTTTAACTTTTTCTACCAGCAAATGCTTTGGGGCCGGAAATCATTTGCCAGCAGGCAATGAATGTACTTTTGTTAGTCTTAAGGGGATACTAATGGTTAGTCCCCATGAAGAAAAATGTGAAAATAACACACTAAAAGGTAAACATTACGAATGGATGGCTAATGATTAGCTGTTATAGTCCAAAGGGGCAGGGTAATTTTTTTTATAGCTTTATGACCCTTGCCCAGCCTTTATTGAAAGAACATTGTATATTCAGAGTTATATTGATATTTATTTCATACTTACACCTCCTTTGAACATCCCTCTTTAATGATAATAGCAAATATTCTCCAAATACATAGGGAAAGTGAATTTTAAATGTATACCAATTTTAGCATTATGTTAAATCAGAACAACAAACATTTATTTTTAGAAACCCAGCTTATGAACCCCCAGAATGGGTTATAATAATAAATCTTCATTCTCTCCCTGCCCCACCTATCCTGAAAATTAAGTAAGGGCAGTATGGTCCTGGTAGGTGGATGAGTTGGTATTTGGTACATTATTGCTGTAGTCTAGTAAAGATATAGCCTGTCCAAAGTGAACAGCTTTTGAGCTGTTCAGGCCAATTCAGAAAAATAAAACAGGCCAATTAAAATAGTGAAAATGTTAATAGGTTGTATCTTTTCTTCTTGTTTAAAACAAAAATGCCCTTTTTTTAAGTACCCAGAGACTTTAACTTTACAACTTAGATTAACTATGTTAGTAAATAAAAGAATGTTGGTAGAGCATTGCCCACTAAAATGTTAACATGTGGGTATATTTGAGCAGTAGTAACGTAAAGGCAACTTCTCAGTCATTGATGTTGAAATTAGATTTGAGGTCTAAGAATGAAAATGCTTTGGCTGAATGAAAATGATGTATATTCTCTGGGAAATACTGAAATGTCATAATTTAAACACCACTTTCACTTTTCACCAGTGGGACTTTTCTAGATAAAAATCTAACCTAATTCTAAATTATCTTTGTAAAATGTGTTTTCCCATTACAAATGTAATATGATTTTTATTGCTGAAAGATATGCAAAAAGAAAAAAGAAAAATCATTCATAGTCCCACTACCCAGAGGCTACCACTGTTAACATTGTTATTATATAACAATAAAAATTCCAATTTACTCTTATTTTCTTGATCCTAAAATGCCACTGCTTCTAGAAATGCATCATTTATTTCATAACTGCTTTTGGGAAATTGGAAACAATTTTAGTTCAAATAAAGACATAATTTTTAGATACATATTAATTTAAGAAAATTAAAAAGTGGTAAAAGGGACTAGAGAATACATTTTAGAATTGATTTCAACAGACCCTGCTCTGGGCCTCCTTCTCCAGGAAGCCATATTACTACTCCCTGGGTTCCCAGCTCTAATCCAAGGCTCTTAATTGTAAGGAACTTCACCAGTTCAATCTGATCCCATTTTACATCCATCATAGTAATCCTTCCATTGTTCTTCCAGTAGTACTGAGTTTTATTTGCCCTTTTTTTTTTTTTTTTTTTTTGCATGCTCTGAATTTTAGAAAGCTCATGGTTTTTATATTGGACAAAATACTGTGGCTCCACCACATTTGCCTACTGGGAACCAGTTCCCAAAATAAACTCTAAAAGATAAGACTATAAACTCTTGCCCCACATAAAAGTCAGTTAAAGGCGGTTCTCATGTTCCTTTTAAGAGTGCCTGAAATCTTCTTGGTTCTTCTGATATTTTAATTTCTCTTTTAAATATCCTGGTACTTTCACCCTAGAGTGTTTTACATTATCTTCCTCTTCAGTTGGTATGTGTTAGTTATTCAATGCCCATTTAAAAATACAATCTGCCAACTATATATGTTGTGTAACCAATGTGGCATTTCATTGCATTTTTTATTCTGGACCTATATTTTTATGAATTCTGCCGATTCTTTATTGTTTCTTCTGAGCAATGCTTTCTGTTGGCTTATATAGAAATTATGGTTAGCTAAGAAAACAGGTTTTTATTTTTGTATAAATGTTGTCAAGATGAGCCATCACCATTCTGTTCTTGTACAATCATTTTTTTCTTTTTTAAAACTAAGTGTGAGACTGCATTTTCCCTTATTACATGTAGCATTATTTGCTTTCAGCCAATTTTCAGTCTTTTAAGAGCTTTTTGCTCTTGACTCTCATACATTTGGGTCATGTCTTCCAACTGTGTCATCTCCCAAGTTTGAGAAATCTTCTGTATCTTTACTAAAGTAGTTGATTAAAACATTGACCACCAAGTAAACACAGACCATTGGTTTTGTTTGGATGTGGCCATATTCCTACTTACATTTCCTTTTAAGGTATATCTTCCTTGCTTGATTCAAGTGTCTTATGGGAAGATTCTTGTTGTCCTAGGCATTTTCTATTTTGTATTGTCCAGGGAGCCTAGTGCAGAGAAAATTTTTGATGGATCCATGATGATTTGTGAGTCACATGTTTGCCTTACCTTGCCTTCAGCTATGACCACAATTCTTTGTACACAAATGTGGGAAAGCGAAGTGGTATGAGACCAACAGTGGACTGAGGTGGAGATGGTTCACATTGTCATGTATCCTGACATAAAAAAGTCCTTTTCTTTCATCCCTGTGTTTTCTTACACGATGAGAACTGAAGCTGGTTGATGGATAAATGCTCATCTTTCAGCAGGATGATTTATTTTGTGTGCACAAACTGCCTGAACATTTAACTCAATTTTTCCCTTTCCAAGTAGAGGTTTGTCTAGGATGTAGCTACAATGGCCTGTAAGCGTTAATGTCTCTGCTAATATGTGTGCCATTTACAGTAGAAAAATGATGCTGGCATTTAATTTTGACCATATTAGAACTAGCTTGATGCAATAAAGGGGGAGCTCTAGGCTCCTGGGAGTAGCCCATGTAACCTCTTGGTTTGGATATACTTGTTGCATTCATGTAGATAACCATCTGTTCGTACATTCTTACATTTATTTATTCATTCATAGCTTTATTCAGGAAACACATCAGGGCATATTATGCTCAGGCTCAATTAGACTTTAGCTTTTTAGAAAGATTCTGGAAAACATTAATTTTCTTACTGTGTGACAGTATTGCGGACGGTTCATTTCATGAAAATTTCCTAGGAAGGGATTTGTCGGGATACAAATACACCTAATCTAATTTTCCATTATTGTTATTATCATCAAAAATTGAACAAGATGAGCTAGTCCATAGATGCACACCCATGCAAATGCTTATATGTGTGTGTGTGTGACAATGGCTTCACCGAGCCTTACTTAACTCTGCTAGGAGTGATGCACTCTAGCATTTTCCTTTCTATTATATTCTACTTTATTGTATGCAATGCTGGTTGCAACTCCACCTAACTGGTGGGCTGCAAACCATAGTTTTAAAAACACTGAGCTGGAAGTAATTTTATATGATGTCTTCTTTCTGTTTAAGCACATTATTTCCAGGCTTAACTTCATGTATTTGAATTTGGCCAACTGTTACTTAGGTTCTCTGAACCTTATAACAGTCCTTACAGAACTTGTGTTTCTTTTCCAAAGTCCAAAAGTAAACCCTTCCAAAGTATCCTATTTCTAAGTCATCATTACAACTACAGTTTTATGCTCTTTTTGGTAATCTAACATAAAGTTCTGTCATAAGCAATTAAGCTGCCCATGTCTAAAATATAAAGAAAACCCACATTATAATCCATTTATGATACAATGCCCTTGATTTTTTAAAAATTGTGGACAGGTTTGCTATCTTTCCCATATACTGTGCTTTTAAAGAATTCATCTTTCAGGCATTGTCTGAATTGGTGTGCTACTCCTTAGTGGAGAAAGAGCAATAATTTCCTGCCTCTTCGCCTTGGACCTAAGAGAAACTGCTTTCAGCATCCCAAAGACAAAGGAAAGCTTCTATTTATAGGCTTCATGTGGTTTCTAAAGTTTTAACCAAAGTGAATAGAACAATAATAAATTGCTTTCACATTTCTGCCCATAGAATTGTTTATTTAGCATTTTCTGTAAAACAAGAGACCTTCCATCCGCATGAAAAGACTGTATTTTGATTGCCTGGGAGATTTGAAATGATTTCTAATCTTGCCACAACTGTCTTCTGCTGTATAAATGAAATGTTTCATTTTCAAAGAAACTGTCAGGATATTCTGAAGACAGTTCTTTCACTCCTCTGCAAATATCCCTCTCCCCAAATAAAGTGCTTTGCTTTGTATTTTCCAAGAGAACAATGACATTATTTCTTATAGTGGAAGATATAATTTTCAGCAAGTCCTGAAATACTTATGTTCTAGTGATTTCTTTGTTACATGAAGTTGTTCATGGAATTCTTTTTTGATCCACTAATAGTAAATGGTGCTAGTGTTTTGGACTGGCCAAATAGAAGAGTAACTCTTTGGATGTGGAGCAAGAATTGAACCTAAAATATGGCATGCATGCAAACTATTCTTTCTTTTTGGGTAAGGAAGGGGTCAGGGCATTAAGTGTTTACACAAAACTTCTTTCATTGAAATAGACAGGTCTTTTCTTGGTAGCTGGACACATCATACCAAGGGAACTGCCATTTCATCAAGGTGTTGAAGAGGACTAAGTTGAGCGTATCAACCTTCCTTGACACCAGAGCTTAGCATTTTCAAATTATTTATAGTCATATACAACCTACTTTGCAGATTTCTAGACATGCCCTGAGTGTGAGAGGTTTTTTTTTTTTTTTTAATGTGACATTTGACACAAACAGTTTTTACTCAAAATCATAATGTTCTATTGTCCCACAATCAGAACAAGTTGATATTTTCCTCTACTCAATTTGCTGTGTGCTTTTATTTTGTTTAGACACAGCCCTATTATTCTTCTGGATTTTTTTTTACCCTAATGTTTTCGATTTCCATGTTAAATTATCTGACAAGAGATCTCTTTAATCGATACAGCCAATAAGGAGAATTTTTCATTTTTATGTTTTAAGAACTGGAAAGGGTCAAGCTTTAAGTATATATTATAGGTTGTCCTTACCAGAAAAGTAACTAACCTACAAGCAGAGAAAAATAGTTAGCCAGCCCAGTAATTATGTTATATGATCAGGTCTCTAAGCTGCACTTAATCAATATACTCTACCTTGACTAGTTCTATTGAAATACTTGATTCCCTGATTTGTAATATGAATTCAGACATACTTATAAATGCCTATAGCTTTTATTTACTTAGAGTCAACAATTGATGAAAAGGCTCTTACTTAAATAAATTGATTTTGAGAACAAGGATGCAAGCAGAAACATAATTCATTCATTTTATAATTGTTCCTCCCTGCTGTGGACATTAGCCTTTGGCATCTGGTCTTTAACCAATAATCTATGACTCAATATAGCCAAGGCATTGGAGGAATACTAAGGTGAATTCAAATTGGATAACACTTTAGAATTCCAGTTAAAACAAGGTTGACTGAAATCTAAAACATACTGTAATATAAAGTAATTGTTATTATAGATTAAATGTATGTCAAAGATATAGAAGGATTATTGTGTCTGTTTCAGATGTAATTTCATGCCTGAGAATTTACATTGAAGGAAAAATGGTCTGGATCCCATTAGTGAAAGGCCCTGTTTTGCTGTGAGTTTAATTAAATGGAAACTGCTGGCAACAGCGCTGAGGAGGTTGATAGAAGCAATACTATTTTGTATGTTGGAACAGGAAACTGTTAGGTCTTCCAGTTTGAAAAGGATACAAAAATGAAACCTGTGATTCATTTTTGTTTACAAACTCCTTCCTCGTTTACAATGACCTTAGAGATAAATTAACTATAATAAGTTATACATAGTGTGCAGGACAATGGCTTGATCCCAAGATATGAAATGCTAATCTCTGATGAAGAAGGTGGAACTTATTTTAATGTGACTTTTCCCCTAAACAATGCTTTCTTCAACAAAAGTAATTGTTTCCTTTGGTTTATTTTTCTGTAAGAAGATTGAGAAGAGGAGGAGGGGTATTGAGATGGCTTTTAAAATCTGTGTGTGTGTGTGTGTGTGTGTGTGTGTGTGTGTGTGTAGCAAAAGAAAGAAGAAAAAAGAAAGGAGAAAAGAGTAAAAGAGAGACCCTGGAACAGTGATTTATCTGTTAAGTGTGTTTGGCATCCTGCCTTTTGGCTGGAATTTTTGAGAGAAACATATTTGGTTTACTTTAATGGGCAAAAGCTCTGAACCTCATTTGTAGAAAAAAAGAGCATGTTTTCTTTTCCCTTTTTCAGTTCAGTTTATTATATCTTGACATTCTGTCTTGTAATTGAATAGTAATTCTGAATTTAGAGCTGGAGAAGAAGGAAATTTAAGTGGTTCCTCCTCCTCTCCTCACTCCCTCCTCCTTGCCTTTCAGAGAAAAGGACTAATACCAAAATTTTATTCTTTTCACAGCCACCTTTTGAACTGACACCAAAAAATGATCGTTTAATTTTGCTGAGACCGTGTAGCTTTCTCTGTACTTTGAACTGTGCTAAGGGTTGTTAATACCTTTGTGTCTGTTCTAACAATTAGAAGTCAATATGTGTCACTGGAAGGGAATTTTCAATCTCAGTTTTAAAAAATAAATAGTCAGTGGAAGTATCCTGTGCGATGATACCATGGTGGATACATGACATTATGGCAAGACTCCGAGCAAAGCTGTACAGTATGAGAGAGTGAACTATACTCTAAATCATATGCATGTGATTGATAATAACAAATCAATATTGGCTCATCATTTGAACAAATCTACCACACTGATGCCAGATATCTTTAAAAATGTTTTGCATGAAGATACTAGCAAAAAATAAGGGGCCTCCCTGGTGGTGCAAGGGATTAACACGCAACCTATGAAGCTACCCGCAGCCACTGCAGCACGAGTTCGATCCCCGGCCAGGGAGGTGACTCACATGGTGCAGCAGACCTCTCCTGACTCGCCCCACTCAGCAGTGTATTTCAGTCAATCTGTCTGTTTTTTTCCCCACTCTGTCTCTGGTGAATCCTCTCACCCCCCCCCCATATCTATGACCTGTACCCCAGTTCTTATATGCATAAATAAATAAATCTTAAAAAAAACAAAAAAGATACTAGCAATAAAATCAAATCAAATCTGTCATTGGTATCTAAACCTAAATCCAAATTTTCCTTTAGTTTAGTATGGCTGTTTCATCACTATCATTAACTTATTAACTTAGTATATTTATTGGATTGTATTTCCCTTTCTAGGTATGTGGAGGGGGGTTTATCAGAGATACAAAAACATCAGGACTGAGTGTATTATTTCAAAAAGTTCTGAGCAAATATTTGGACCAACCAAGGAGGAGACTTTATTTGCTTTCTTTCTCTGTGTCCACATTTCTTCTTCACCTCTTTTAATTTAAGTTACTTTCTTATAACAGAAATGCATGTTTATCATATTAAGACAACAAATACCCATAATACCACCATGCTGAAATAACTACCATTGATATTTATTTTGTATCTTTCCAGGGTTTTTCTCTAGTGATGGGTGTTTTAAAATTTATATTCTATCTTTAGTTTTATATGATACTTTTTTACTTAATATGCCCTTTTACACACAACAGATGTTCATCGCAATATCATTTTTGGTAATGGACTTCACTGTATTACATTATATGGAAGTGCTATAATTTATCTGCCTAGTCTATTGGATTTTGGGTTTTCCTAGCCCTTAGCTATTATTTGGATGTTTTCAGGAACATTCCTGAAGTCATAGCATTGTTTGTGTCCCTGATCATTTCCTTCAGATGAATTCCTAGAAGTGGAACTTGTGAGTTCAAAGTTCAGAGGAGAATTCTGAGACTTGTTAGGTATTGGTTAAATTAGGATATCGTGTGTAAAATTTCCTCAGTGCTTGGCACTGCTGAAGCCATGTAAAGTGAAAAACATGTTACCGAGTTTCAAGAGCAATTTGGGCAAATTTAGAAGTAGCCAATCTTGGAAAAACTTTTACTTTGTATGTTGAACATGTTTCTATGCCCAACATTCTATCTCCAGTTTTCACACTATGATTAGGAAAGACAACCCAACTCTGAGAGGCTCCTGACTGTTCCCCTTCCCACCAGCCAGAACTAACTACATTGCCCTCTTTGGGAACCTGTATTTGCCCTAAAGCTCCCAGGAAAGAAACACACCCCCTGCTTTTTAGAATGTTCTAGTTTCATGCTGTGTGTGTGTGTGTGTAGGGGAGGTAGGGTTCTTTCTTATTCTCTCTTTGCCCTCACAGGTTGATGTTGGGGACCTACATTGGAGAACTAATCACTGATAGGCTGGGACATCTGTTTAAGGGTTAACCTGAAAGGTTGATGCAGCCAATGAGCATTTATACTGATGATGTCACAATGGTGATATCAAAGGCATCAGGGAATTTTTTATGAAATTACTCAGAACTGGAAACATTCATTCCATTTAGTGTCTTTTTTGAATGTGATAAAAATGAGGATAAATTGAAGTTTTAATAAAACAGGCTCTGTGTATTGCTCCAGATTCCTGAAGATCATTATTTTGAGTTCAGTTAACACACACACACACACACACACACACACACACACCCCAGATGCCTATGTAAAAAAGGGGATGGGGGAAGCTTTTAATCTTTGTTATTGATTTTCTGTGTGACAGTTTTATCTAAAGAGTATGGTTTACCAGCTATTGTGAGGTTGAGCTTTAAGGCCAATGAAAAGCTTTGGTTCTTAGAAATTAAAATGAGATATAAAGGCAGCTAGTTTATTTTAATTTCTTTTCTACTTCATGACAGTATTTCAAATAATTAGCTTGATTTATGATTACAGATAGTTTTAAGAGGTAGGATGCTTTAACAGTGCAGTGCCGGTTTATTGTATCTGGCCTTATCCAATTATAAAATTGAGTTTAGTCATGTAATGATTCTCTAACTAAAATATCAATCACGGTGAATGTACTTTTGCAATGTATCTACTGTAAGGCTATTTTGAGCCTCTCTCTTCAAGGCTTCCTCACATCTGAATATGCTTACTTGGCTTTACTCTTTAACATGTAAGAACCCAAACCCATGAAACTTTGGCTAAATTTAGCCTCCTGAGTCTAATGCACATGCTTGGTGACAGCAAAGGGGGAGGTTTTGACGACAAGCAGGATATGATAGACTAGAGTAATTATTTCCGCAAGAAAATGAGCATCCTACATTATTTGTACAAATAACACAAAGTGATTATTTGGCTGTGCTGTTGTAATGAAACAATAAAGATCATATTTAATTTAAAACAGTATCCCCCAGGGTCTTCTTTTTTATTCAGTGCATTTTTGGCTACTAAAACAAACATGATTTGCTGGTACAGTTAACAACAGCAGTTTTAAAGGAGAGGGAGGGAGGGGGAGAGGGAGAGGGAGAAAAAGAGAGAGAGAGAGAGAGATCTTTTCCCTCTTTAACTCTAGCATTCCAGAAATCACCATAAGGGTATGTGGGACAGGAATGTTTAAATAAGTCACTTATTGAAATAAGTCGCTTATTTCACTGTTCTTTCCATATTGTTCACATAACCGTTTATTTACAATAATTTGAGTAATCTCAGAGTTCCTCCTAAAGGCTTTTTTTGGCCTGGATAAAAAGTGCAGCTTTAAGATATTTCTCCTAAAATAAATTTGAGACGGTCTCATTTATAGTCAGCAGTGCCTTGATTACTTGCAGACACACTGGAAATTTACATGCGCTTTTCTCCTTTATAAAACACTGATCTGTTCATATCATTAGTTCCCTCATGACTAGCGCTTGGCTGCTTGCCAAGCGGTCTAAATCTGTAGTTGTAAATCGTGAGTTGAAATAGCAGAAAGTGGATTTGTAACTTAAAAAGTGTAAACAGTTTGGAAAATGAAGTAATTTTGGAGTATGATTGATTGCCTTGTGATTGTACTTTAAATTAGCCTGAGGTCTCGGGGGCAGATATGTGCTCTAACTGCTTATTATACATTTTCAGTTTTCGAAGGAATAATAGCATTGTTGGTAGGCTTTTAAACAATGTATGCATCTCCTGGAGTGACCTTTTAGGAAATGAATAGTTTTATTGTGTGTCCATTACTTTGCCTGAAACAACATTTTTGAGTTATTAATTTGACTTGTTCTATAAATAAAGAATTCAAAATGCAAAGCAGCTGTGCAACCCAGACCACCGTATATCATCTTGTGCTTCACAACCACTGTTAGAGATTGATAATCCACAGAACAAATGGTTTCTTGCGTGATAAATTAATAATGTTTTCTGGAGCCTATGGTTACTAAAGATTAGCCCTTCAATATTGCAGAAGCCAAAAATGATTATTTAAGAGGACAATCGATACTGGAGATATCGTTCCACTTTTGTTAAGGGATCTCTGTTCATTTATGGCGCAGATAGGAAGTAGGAAGAGCCCAGTGGGTGATTTCTGGGCAAAATACAGCAGCAGTGATAGAAAGGAAGACCTGGAGTCTTTAAAAGACCTGAGCCCAGATAGATCTTCCTCTGATTTACCCACTGGATCCTCCTAGACAAATTACCAAGTCTCTGATCCTCATTTTTCCCCACCAGTAAAATGGGTCTAAAAATCCAACCTCACAAAATTATTGCATGATTCAGATGAGACTAAATGGGGGAGGGTATTGTCACTTTAAAATGGTTTTATATTGCATGAGTACCCTCATCTCCATCATCATTATTGCTACACTCTCACTGTGTGATTATTATCTTGGCTTTGGTAACTTTGCCACTCGATTAATATTGTAGATGGAGCATGGCTATAAATTTGGAATAACAGTCTCAGTCACTCTTTGCTTTCATAAGGGAGAGGACTGGGAATAGTTTTTTTTTGCACTAACACTAGAATTTGAGTTTTTGTTTTGGAAGCAATTTTCCCAGTGTAGTCTTTTTTATATTTTCTATGTCTTCCTCATGTAACTCAACATATTTTGGGGGTCACATTCATTTCTATGTTAAGAGATAAAGAATCTCAACTTTGTAAACATTTATTTGGTTTCTACTACATGTCAGACAGAGCCTAGGTTAAGCATCAGGGACACAGTAGTGAAAGGATAAGGCTTTTGCCTTTGCAAATGAACCAGCCTTGAGGCAGCACCTTCTAAAAGAACTTTCTGTGATGGTGGACCTGCTGTGTGTCTCTGCTTTTCAATAAGGTGCCACCAACCGTGTGTGGCTATGAACCACATAGGCTAGTGTGGATGAGAAAATCAATTTTGTTAATTTTTAATTTTATTTGATTTTAATTTAACTTTAAATAGCCAAATGTGGCTAACAGCCATTGTATTGGGCAGCCCAGCTCCAGAGTAAAGAAAGATTTGCTAGTTTAATTGCCAGGTTGGCAGGTAAAGCTGGATATGTTATAAGCACATCGAGACTAAATTGTCCATGTTTCTCTAAGTGTCAGTGAGAGATAAAGTGAAAAAAAATGGTACTTGGATAAAATGCCAATGGACAAAATGGATGAATTGCTTTTTTCATACACATGTTGTTGAAATAGGGTTGTGTTAATGGAGAAAATGAGTAAAATACTCAAACTGGGTCTGAACTCTACTGAGCAGGTGAGCAATGGAACTGCTGAAACAGAACTGCCAGCTGTGAGGAACCCAAGCCCGCCAGCCCAGGACATTCATTTGGCCACATCTGGAGAGTCAATGTCATTGGGGGCTTTGAGCTTGTCATTATAAGTGTGGGATCTAGGAACATTGAACTCTAGAATAAAGGACCCCCTGCTGCCCCACAGGGAAAATATAGCATTTCACATTATCATTATGAGTTATCAAAATTTATTCATGTTCAGGGAACAGATACTGGGTGGAAATGCACCCAACCAACATTTGGACAGGCAAATCACTTGGAGAATCCCGTGTGAAACCAGAGTGTGAGGCCGCTGGTGGAGGTGCACAGTCAAACCTCTCAGCACTAAACAATGATGCATCATTGCAAATGATTTGGGTTCCTCAAAGTCCTGCCTTAGTTCCTACATTAGTGAATTTCCTCTGGGAGAGGAAGCAGCTTTTGGCATTGTAGAACAGTTATTTAAATACTTGTGGTGAAAAGTCTAATATTAGAGCGGGAACAGAGAGACTTTAGACATCATGGAATCTAATCTTATTTTGTTTTTATTTTTTAAACTCAACATTCCTGCTGAGCGATGTTGATCTTACAAAGCATTTCATGGAGTGGATGGGGGAGATGATGGAGGGACTGGTTTGCATCGCAACTCTGTACTCAGCTCCAACCTCATCATTTCCTCCTGGTACTTCCTCATCAACTTGTTAGCTGGAAGAATGTGGAGCACCCAAACCCCCAATCCTAGTTGCTTCTAAATGGGTTCTGCCATCCACTGCATAAAGACAAACATATTCTTCATGCATAGACCTCTGGTAGAAAAGAACTTTAATCCAATTAGTGTGCTATAGGGAGATGAGAAGAGAAAGACTATATAGCTAAAATGGTTTCCAATAAAGCACCCGAAGTCACCCATCCCCTCATGGGTAAATGCCCAACCAAACAGGGTTGGCCCAAAGCAGGGCCACTGAGGCCCAAAAGCCTGCCACACGTCTAAGTCACCTTTTGACGGGGACCCATGGGAAAGGGACAGAAGGGGGCAGTCAAGTCTGGGAGGCAAGTTTGAAAGAGCAAAATCAAGCTAAGATAAAGGCTGCCATTTTCAGCCTATCCACATGTCTCTCACCCACGTCTCAGTCTCTTTCAAGTGTCACCGCCCATGTTCCCTGTATAAGTCCAAGGCCAGAAAGCCAGCGTTGTCACTTCTTCACATGTCTCTCTGTTCCTGCCTCTTCCAGGTCTTCTCTCTTATCTTCCTTCTTCCCCAGTCCTTTTCTCAGTCTTTTGTGTAATAGCTTCTCGGAGCTCAGCTCCACCCTTCCTTGGGGGATAGGGAAACTGGAACTTCACCTTTCTATGGATATCACACTGTTACACACTGACCTCCAGAAGGATGGCTTCCCTCTTCCTGTCTCCCCCACATAACCCTTCTTTGCTCAGGCCTGACCCTCCAAACTTGCTTTCCCATCACCAGTCTCCTCTTAGTCCCCAGCAAACAGATTTGCCCTTCATCTTGAGTCATCTAGATGAAACTGCATCTAGAGCTATAGGACCTTTAGGGGCCCACCAACGTGTTTCCGTTCCTTTTGAAATTCAGAAGAAAGTACTATGACCCTTTCGTAAAAGAAAATGTTTTAATGCCAATGAAGTCCTACAATATTTGGGTTGTTGGAAAAGGCATGATGCATTTTGCTTGAAAAACATAAAAAAAAAATACATCATGACTTTTCCGGTAACCCAAAATGTTTTTGATATTTTCCCATGGAGAAAGGAGCCTAGGATGGTAAACGTACCTAGGGCTAAGGCAAGTCATAATGCAGTGCTGCCTTTACCTGGTCCCACCTGCCTTACAAGGTAGCCACCGTGTCATGCAGGAGGAATTTGAAGTCCAGAGAATGGCAAGGGTTTGTCTATGAGTACAAAGACAATGCCTGGTGTGCTGCTGTCTTCCAAATACCACTTCTTTGTAGGATGTCACTGAGATTTCTTCTTAAAACGATTTATTACAGGGCTGTTTTTCCCAACCCTAATGTAATTGTATTTTAATCAATAAAAAATTTCCTGTGGAACAGCAGGGAGGGGTGGAGAGATGCCCAGCAAATGTGAATTGTTGTTTATTTGTCTCTCTTAAACAATGTTTCACGTTAAACCAGCTGCAAACGAAATGAATTGTATTATAACCGTCTTGGAAAAATAGCTGCTGATCTCATAAATTCATTGAGCTTCCTGGTTCCAAAGGCCTCTCTTAAAATAATAATAAGTGTTGCATGCTCGGTTAATACCAGCCTCCTCTTAGCGGGCAGTGAAGGAATTATAATTGCAAAACCAGAGTGGGTCTCTCCTGCCTCCTCCAAGGTGGCAGGTTCTGTACTGACCCTGAACTGGAAAGGGGAGGGTCATGGTTTCCTGGGACAGCAACTCTCCCATTTTATGAGATACCTGATTTCCAAATGTCATTACTCAGCTAATAGGTCCCTCCTTGGGGCATCTCTTCTGCCTGTCACATAGCTCATCACTCTGTCCTTAGCTCTGCTTCAGTGTCAGCCCCCTTTGTGTCACAGGTTTTTTGTTTTTTGTTTTTGTTTTTTTTTAAGATTTATTTATTTATGCACACAAGAACTGGGATACAGGCCAGAGGTGCAGGGGGAGGTGTGAGAGGATTCACCAGAGACAGAGTGGGGAGTAGAATAGGCGGATCAACTGAAATACACTGCTGAAGGGAGCAACAGGCAAGACAGGAGAGGTCTGCTGTGCCATGTGGGTCACCTCCCTGGCCGGGGATCAAACTCGTGCTGTAGTAGTTGCGGATAGCTTCATAGTGCTGACACTTAATCCCTTGTGCCACCAGGGAGCCCCCTGTGTCACAGGTTTATCTGGGTGTAGAATTCTCTCCAAGTCCTAAGCAGCGGTTATGACTGGGTGCTTTGGTATCAGACAGACCTAGGTTTGAGAGTTACCTTGACCAAACTGCTAATCTAAGTCTCAGTTTCCTCATCTATAAAATGGAAGTGGTAAAACACCCCTCCTAGGGTTACTATAATGATTAAATACACATTAAGGGCATGGTAGGTTCCTGTCAATAGTATATTCCAGTAAAATGGAGCTGTACTCTAGCAGGACAGTGTTTGATGATTGAATATAGTGACAAGTAGCCCGAAGATTTTTATTTGTATTTTTCCTTAACTTGGCTTCAAACACTGTAACGAACTATAGAAATGATCCTTGAGAGTATGGTCTTGGCATCTAACGTTGTGATGACTGCAGTGTTAATAAACATCAGGAAGTATTCTTGGCATTTTGCAGATAGGACTGGATCTTACCTGCCCAGGTGTATGAGATTTTCTTAGAAAATGTCTCCAAGTCAGTTGCACTTGCCTGTTGTCAGAAATAAAGCAATTTCCTGAGTTTAAATTCTCCTCAAAGCCTACAATCCGCATTCCCCCATGCAGGTCTTTTAACACCTGTCTGTTACATTATGTTGGGCATAAGAGGATGAATTAGGCAGAAAAGAAACACCTGACTTGAGTGTCACTAAACTCCATTATCTTCTGTCAGTTGTCCATGGTGGATGAGATGACTCTGGTCCCGACCAACCTCTGTTTCTGAAGGGAACAGAACTGTCTTTATAGAGTCTTGTTTGAAACAAATGGCATTTAAAAATGTTTTTCTTTTTGCAGGTTTAGAAATCTTATTTAAATCAATGTAATGAGACACTTTGAACAAAATGTAATCATTCTCACTTCTCCATGTGTTGGAAGAAGCAGTATCACAGTTGGAGAGTTGGGGTTAGATTGAGCTGGTTATTTTCGCACAGACTCTCAGGCTTGCTGTGTGCTCAGGCTTGTCACTGTCTACCCTATTGGTAGGATTTTTTGGTGTCTGTATTAAGTAAACTATCCTCTTGAAGAACCGAGAGGGCTCTGTTTCACTATGATTTTTTTTTTTTAAGTCAGAAACCTCAGAACTGAGCAGAATTGCTGGGCCAGATCTTCCCCTTCCCTTCCAGACCCCTTCATATCTTGACAGCAACCAGTTCTCCAGTTTTGAGAAGTTTCTATTGAAGTATGAGGGTTTGTGAGGTCAAAGGAGTCTTCACTTTATCTTTTACAATAAGAATCTACTTATGTATTAGTTCTGAAATGTAAAGAGAGATTTTTTTAAGAAAGAATGTGTGAACAAAGATAAAAGAGTGATTTCATTTCTTCTGGCCAAAGAAACCTGGTCTCTTCGTGGTTACCCATGAAAGAATACCTCATTGATTGACATTTATGAAGGAGCATTTTCACCCAAGGTATCACATGGTAGGTAACTTTGTTAAATGAATCTCTTCCGCTAACGTGTGCCAGAACATCAGTCATTGCAATGAAACCCAGTTTATTGTTAGAGAAAAATGAGTGGAGGTCCAGCCAGTGTACGGAGAGGGAGGCACTGGAAGCTCTTTGCTTTGGTCCTCCATATTGAGAATGAGAGGATGAGATTTTATTTCGAGAATCCAAAGCATGTGAAGACTACCACTAATAAATACCAGTCTCAGTGGTAAATTATGTCACTTTTTAATCTGGAAACTGGCCATCTGAACAGAGAGGGATGACTTTAAATAATCTGAGTAATTGGAAGTGTGGTGGGAGGTGGATAGGTTCAGGGTCTCAGAGCTTCTTACTTGGCTGCCTGAGACCAGGTATTAAGTCTCCTTCAGATGCTATTCACGTGTACCTCTGACTAAATCCTTAGAATAACTGGCATTGTAAGGCCTCTAAGCTTCAAGATTTGCTACTGGAGTAAGGAAAAAAGTGTTCTGGGTACCCCACTTAACTTGAATTAAGGACCTGAAAGCTTAACACCCAATAAAAACAGAACTGGTGGGAGATGAATGATAATTTTTGAAGGAGCAGAGCTCTGTGTCCTGATCCCAGCCCTTCCCTTCCACCTCATATAGAATTGAAGAAATGGTTTCATCTTATGGTGGGATGAGAGGCAATTTTTCTTAGTCAGGAAAGGAGACAAACATGGAAATTTTATAATGTGTAATATTTGCTGGTATTTAAGTATACTTTGGTGGCGTCTTGGCTGGTGTTCAGAGGCTGTTGAAATCATCTTGATTGTGAAGAGTTGCTAAATGGAACTGTTAAATTGTGCTTCACAAATTACATTTAGTTAGAAAGTATTGGTTCAGTGTGGGCTTCGTGAATTATAACACTTATTATATAGACATAGGTAGTAGATCAATCCAGATAAATCTAGAAACTTTCTATCTACATCCCACCTGAGGAAAAAAGTCAAATTGGGCTTGATCTTTTGTTAAGCAAGGTATATTAATGATAGTCCTCTTTATTAAAAGAGATCTGGACTGCTTACACATACTGGATATGAAGTGTTTGATCCATTGAAGATGTGGGTTATTTGCAAGCCCAATGCCAGAAATAAAAATGAAAATGAAAATGAAGCATTTTAATTGTAGGCATTTAGTTGATGTTCTATTCTTCTTCTGCATGATCCTGATCATAATCCAAATTGCATTTTTAATCCTGTTTTTGTTCAAACTCTTTCGCCAACCACAGTTTTTGAAATTCCAGACTTGACGAGGAAATAAAAGCATCTCTTAGATGTAGGGCAAAAACAGTTCCAAAGTGGGAAGCTCTGAGGTGTATTTGGCATTTTAATTCTTCATCTCTTGTGGGCTACAGTTCTTCATCTCTCCTTTGCCTGGAGTCTCACCTCTTGTCTTCGCCACTGGAATATACAGCACTGGGGACTCCTTCATGGTGGGCAGGGTGGGCATATTCCCCAGCGAACATCCACTCATGAGCAGGGCTTGGCGTCGGGCAAGAGCTAAGTAAAAGCTTGTTGGATGAATGAATAAAGCACAAGATATGCACTGCCATTTTCTTGACCTTCCCGCTGGCTGTCATGGCCTCTTTCTGCCTTGGAGAGACTTGCTTGTGACAGTCAATATTGTGTTCTTCCCTGAAGCAGAGCCAGGGACAGTGGGGTTTGCTCAAGTTGCTATAGGGGGGCTTCACTCCCCTGTGGTGAGAAAAAGGAAAATGAAAGCTGGAGTGTAGATCTGGCTCTCTTCTAATACAGTGTCAGCTTTTGCTTGGCTGGGCACCTATCAGTGCCTTAAGAATTTTATCTGAACCCTATAACACAGCACCCCAATTTTCCTTGTCACCTATTAGGGTGCCAGATGTGTTCACTGAAAGCCACGGCATTTTATTTCCAACATCCTCACTGGTTCATGCCAGTTGCCACCCAGGGACGGAGATGCTCCTATCTCCCCTGCCTATTAGCATCATGCACTCCTGGGTACCAGGCTCAGATTCATTTTCCAGGCATCCTTAACAGCGTGACTACTGGTAGGTCACATAGTCTATTTAAGCTTCAAGTCCCTCATCTGGGAAATGGGCTAATAAAATTTTCCTCAAGGGTTGTCTAGAAGAGATGGGAGAATGTATTCCGTGACACATGCAGGGGCCCAGACAGTGATGGTGTTTTTATCTGCTTGGAGAGTTGCTATCTATCTTTCAAAGTTTAGCTCCAGATCTCTCTTCTAGAAGCCTTTGCCAACACTCTTTTGGTACGGACCTGCCTTTGTCAAAATATACACATCTATACTAGAGTGTCTGTCCTTAAGGCTTCCTTCAAAGTATTGACTCTCAACTTTGATTCTTGCCACCTGCCACCTCCTAATTCTCAGGAAGTGGTTTCTGACCAACCACTGGTTGAATGGCCATTTTTAACACCACAAACTATTTTTTCCTAAAATGCAGAGAGGGCGCATTGCTGCAAGCTATGTGGGTGATGAGGTGTTTCATAGTTTTTTGTCTTAGGTTCCAAAGAGGGTAGGTATTAGAGAGAAATAACACTATTGGCTTCACTGAGCTGAACATTTGCTTCCTATGGGGTTAAAAGTGGCAAAATGTGCCAATGAAGGGTGTTTTAGACAATGGCAAACTTTTTCTAAGATTATCTTCCAAATAAGAGAAAATCTAGCTTCAGTTTGGGGATTGTTTTGAACATGAGACTGGAAAGGATACATTGATAATGCAACCTGCAATGATAAGTTTGCTTCTTATTAGTTCATAAAATCACAAAGATTCTCAAGATCACTAGTGCACTGGAGAGTCTTAGAGACTGTCTCAGATTCTCAGGAATCTGCCTTAACCCCTCTTAGTGAGTTGGGGCCAAACAGAAGGCAGCTGCGGTGTGATGGGGATAGATAATATTTAGTGCCAGATCACCTGTCCCTGCCATCAGTTTGCCATCAATGGCAAGTCATTTACCTCATCGAGATTTCCATGTTCTCTTGTATAAAATAGGGTAATTCATAATAGACTTCCGAGAGGAGGGGTCTGGGAAGATGGAGTGAATCTAAGCATATAAAGAGGCTTTGTAAATTCTGAAGCTGTATAGTAACAAGTGTTATACCATGCATAATGGACTATTTATAATTAAAATGTGTTAAATAAGGCATGTATTTTGGAAGGGGATTTAAAGGAGCTAACGAATTATCATAATTAATATCAGGGTATATAATCCCAACATTTGATGTGTAGTTCCAACATAAGGAACTATGTAATCAATATTGAGGTGTGTAGTCCCCAGAATGCAATCAGAGAAATACAGCTTGTTGAGGTGAACCATGAATAACCAAAAAGGAGTGGGGTTTGGGTGAGGAAGAGGGTGAAAGAGGATTTCATCGTAGAATAAATTCAAGGAAGGCAGTATATTTGCACTCCAAGGTTAAAATATTCATTAACACATTCAAGGTTTCAAGGATTCTGTTTGACTTTGTCTAACCCATTTTTTCCCTTACTTTCCCTTTTCCATGTAATACTTGTTCATATGCTCCTTTCTTTCCTAAAGAACTACTGTCCCTTGACATATCTTGGAAGACCACTTGCAAAGCAGTCATAATTATCCCTACCTAGTGAATGTTTACTGTGCCCTACACTAGCCTCAGTACTTTTCATCTTTTAATGCTGGGATCCTCCCATGAAGGCACTAATTTTCTGTCCATTTTATAGATGAGGAAGCTGAGGCTCCAAGTATAGTTGGTATACTTCATGCCTTGCTGCTCTGACAGTCACCTGTGCCACCTTGTTGAATGCTTCTGCAAATGATTGAACTTGATGGTTCATGCTTTTCAAGCTCTCATAACAACTCATCTCCATGCTCACCATTATAATGGTTCTGACAAGTAGCTAGACCATTGAAGCCTATATTAGGGAATATGTGGATTTTAAACATGTAGCTTACTTTAAAGGACTTATGTTACCTGTGTTACCAAGAGAAGTGGATAATTCTTGTTTTGAGTCTTAGCACCACCTGTAGCCTTCTTGTAGGTAGATCTGACCTTCTTTTTCACTTAATCATTTTGTATTAATGAATCTGACTTCAAGACCTTTCAGACACTCTGCAGTTGCTTCAAGCTCACATTCTATTTCTCGTTTTCCTGTGTTCCCAAACTTGACTTTTACCATCTTTATCAATAGGTACATTGGCTACCTCTAGGATACTATGACAAGACACTCATCCAGAGACACAGCTCAGACATCTTCCTTCTATATACCTGGAAGAGAGTGCATAAATCTTTAAGCAAGCCCCTCTGTGTTCTGGCATGATTGATCACAGAAAACATGGCCTCTTTTAGTTTTCATATGACTTCTGAGTATGGTGACATCCTCCTGAGATACCATTTGCCAAATGGGAATGTTGGAGAAGTATCAGTCAAGGTTGAGGAAGGCAATGGGTTTCCACTCAAGGTTCAACTAAAGAGACATTAATGAAGAGATAACTTAGAGAGAGAAACAAGAAGGGGGGGGTGAGGAACCCATAGCATAGAGACAGTAAAAGAGAAAGGGGAGGAACAGGCCTGCCTAGTGAATGCTGGAGTCAGGATGGAAATGCTCTTGGGGAAGGGTGCGGCCATGGCCAGAACTGTGATGCCAAGGCTGAGAGGGAGCAGGGAAGAAATACCCCAGCTTCTCTCTTTCCCACCAGCTGATCTCTTGCTGGTGTTTTCCACTGACTGAACTGAACTGATCAAAAGCCAGAATATAAAGGAGCCAGTGATACACTTTCAGGGTCACACAACAAGGTAGGCAAACTAGGTCATGAATGTTGGGCTGGAATAGGGGCAGGCACACCTAAGAGTGAATATCCAGAAAACATTAATTTGAAGCATTCATTAAACATTAATTGAAATAGTAAGTGAAAGCCCTACTATGTGCTTCCTTTGTATCTATGATGTTAGGATTTAGACACACTAGAGACTCAGCTTCTGCCCTTCAAAGAAACCACAGTGTAGAAAAGGGAGCCCAATATGAGCACATAAGTTCAGTGTTACAGAAGCAACATATTTTAGAATTAAGCTGACATCAATGATCCAAAATAGCACATTTCTCTAAGCAATAATCTGTTCTCTAGAGCAGGGGTCAGCTGGGTCTATATTTAGAAGCACAGGTCATAAAGTATCTTTTGCAACTACTCAACTCTGCTACTGTAGTGCCAAAGCAAGATAGATATGTCAATAATTGGGCATGACTGTGTTGCAATAAAACTTTATTTATAAAAACAGGCATCAGGCCAAATCTGCCTGTAGCTTGCCACTCTTGTCTAATGTAAACCATCCCATATAAATATGTAAACGATGCCAGAACAAGGTTCTATAACTCTCATACCTCGTGATTTGAAACCACAGAATTGTAACTGGAATTAGTATATTAGTCACCAGCAATCTGTTTCTTGTGTTTTTTATGAGAAAAGGGAAGTTGGATATCAGAGACTGACAAAAGGGTGGCAATTACAGTGGAAATGATTTTCAGCAGAAGACAGATATTACAGAGATGTGAATAAGCCACATCTTTTCTCACATTGTCCAACACCAGCTTACTCTCAAATATTGTACAAAAGGAAATAGACCAGAGCATATCCAGATCACCAGCTTTCGGTGATGTTCTTCCATGGCACACCGTGAGAGCACATTAGAAGGCGCCAGAGTTTTTATATGACTGCAGTGCCGTGAGATTGAATAGTGGTTTCAGTTTCCAGTAGGTTTATTAGTATCTCTTTTCTTCAGATGTTAAACCAATTTTCGTATTGCGCCATCCACTAGAAAGAAAAAAGAAAGAAAAAATACCCATTTTGAATGACTGATATTCTCCTGGCTTTGTGACAGAAGACAAAGAAGGCAGCATGTGGAAAAGGCACCGGGTGAAATTGTAGCCTGTGCCAGAGAGAGAATAGAGATGACCCAGAGGAGAGAGCTCTTACCAGGTTTTTATAATTGAAATTAAAAAAAAAAATAGAGTTGATTTTTATCATTCACTAGAAACCAAAGGTGATGGGCAAGGATCTCCTGAAATAACGACATAGGGTTGTTTGCTATCCTTTGGCCTTTGTTGGGGTTTTGGTTATCAGAACAATGAAATAACAGCCTCCTCGTGGCTTTTCTGCCTGTTTTGTTCTCTTCTTCCAATTGTGTTTCTGAACCTCTTAAGATTGTAGTGCCCTGGAGGACAAGGCTGAGAGGCATCTTGGGGTCTGAGCCAAGTGCCCACAGCAGCCACATTGCCCCAGCTGCCTCTTTAGGCCAGGCCCTACATGGTAGTCTTCAGATTTCTGTTCTAGAGGATTCTTTAATGCTGTGAACCTTCCCCCCTCTGCCCCGCCAGTATGACAGTCATTAGCCATGTGTGGTTATTATACCCTTGAAGTGTGACTTGTCAGAATTAAGAAATGTTGTAGATGTAAAATACATACATAAGTTTTGAAAACTTAATATAAAAAATGTAAACTATCTCACTAGCCATTTTTCAGATTGTTCATGGGTTGAAATTATACGATGGATTTATTGGTTAAATAACATAGATTAGAAAAAAAGAATATCTTAGAGATAGACTTGTACTTGTTCTATGACATAAGACAAAATGTTTTCACATTGATGTACATAGCTAAAAATACTATGTTAAACACCTAAAAATAATATATAGCAATTGTCTCAATACAACTGTGAGGGAGAGGAGACAAAATGTTCATTGAATTATTACTTTTAAAAGTAAAAAAATGGACCTGAAAGTAAAATAAATTATTAAAATTAATTTCACATGTTTTCTTTTTTATTTTTCTAACGCTAACTACATATATGGCTCACAATATGTTTCTATTGAATTACCATTACTCTCAAAGATTTTTGAAAAACTGTACACATACCTCCCCCCAATTTTATTTTATTTTATTTTTTAATAGAATTTTTTTTTAAAGATTTATTTATTTATTTATACAAGCACTGGGTCCACTCAGAAGCGTGGGAGGGTGAGAGAATTCACCAGAGCCAGAGCGGGGAGCAGAGCAGGCAGAAGGACCGAGGTACACTGCTGAGGGGAACAGCGGGCGGCAGGAGAGGTCTGCGCGCCATGTGGGACCCTCCTCCGGTGGCCAGGGAGCAGCCGGGGATCGAACCAGCGCTGCAGAGGCTGCGGGCAGCTTCGCAACCCAGCGCTCAACCACTGCGCCACCGGGGAGGCCCTACCCCCAATTTTAAATTGACATCTTTTTATTAAAAATATGAGATTTTTGTTACTAGTAGAAAATGTTAAACATGATATAGAAAGAAATAAGATGGTGATTGACTATTATTAAAATAAACATGTGATTTGATATAATCTTACTTTTAAATCCATATTTATTAAAATATATTAGTTGTAAAATAAACCATGTAAAATTTTTGGCCATAGGTTTTAGTCCCATTTATTTCTAAAATTTGGTAACCCTGTGGAACATTCCAGCTACATTTAAAGGGATCAACATCATTAATCTTCATTGCTCTGACTTTTCTGAATTCACAGTATCCTAATACAGACCAAAAGCTTCTCCTTTTACAGAAATAGTGCGTTAAGGGAAAGAGCAAAAAGCCATTGGTTTAAGATGCCTTGATGTATCAATAAAAGAGACTTGTTCAAAACTAGTATTTTGATTTTTCTCTTTAGGGAATCATGATAGGACTATGGTTCGGTAAAGGAGAAAGGTTGTGCTCGGTAAAAGAGAAAGGCAGGTAAATTAAGGAATGAGTAAGAGAGATGCTGAAGACCTGTCTCATCCTATGTAGGTTCCTCTAGGAAAAGTGCTCTTGTTCCCTCTGGGAAGGGATTCATCAGCCTGAGACCACTGACTTAGGATGAACCACTGATAGCAGAAAAAGGCCATTGGTTCCCCTCCCCCTGTCCCTCACCCCACCTGCCTTGGCCACTCCAGAAATCAGAAATTCAGTACTATGAAAGAAAGCTCTGCAATATCAACAACTCTTGCCACCTTAGGATGTCAGCTCCCAAAGGTCCTTAAAGTTGCTTGGAGATGGCTCAGCACTGTAAAGGTTGTGCACAGACTTCTCAAGTAGTGAAATTATTTAAGGGGGGGAGGGGGGAAGGCAAGGGGTAGGTGGTCACAACAATAAAATGACTGCCTAAAAATCACAGCCCTTCATCTAAGAGGGTGCTACCGATGACCACAGCACTGGGTGGTGGGTGACTTTCTCCAGGTCCCTTTAGCCTTTCAGGAAGGGCTGTTGATCAAGAGCATAGGATGACACGACATGACCACTTGTACTCTTTGATGGAGGGGTCAGTTTATTGTCAATGCTCTTTCAAATGTCTAAGAGAGAGAAGAAATTATGACACCGATTATGTATCCTTCAGGATCTTACATTCTAGTTGCTGATTGGAGAAACGTACATTCACACTGAAAATAGAACCCTTGCCAGGAGTTCCCCTCTTTTTTCTTTATTATATAAAATAATACAACATTTACCATTTTAAATGTTTTTAAGAGCAAAAATCAGTAGCATTAAGTACATTCACAGTATTATGTAACCATCACCACTTCAATGTCCAGAACATTTTCATCATCCCAAACAGGGACACTGTATTCATTAGGCAATAGCTTCCATCCTCCGCCTGCCCCACCATTCCCTAGCCTCCCCACAGCCCCCAGCAATGTTCTCCTCTCTGGAAGAATCTGCCTGTCCTCGATGCTACAGATAAATAGAAAGATACAATATCTGTCCTTTCATGTTGCTTCACTGAGTTACTTCACTTAGGATAATGTTCTCAAGGTACGTCCATGCTGTGACACGTGTCAGAACCTCATTCCCTTTTATGAATGAATTTCATTGTATGTGTGCATCACGTTTTTTTTTAATCAGGCTATCCACGGACACTTGGATTGTTTCCACATTTTGCCGCTTATGAGTAATGCATTTATCAATGTTGATGTGCACATATCTGAGTCAGTGTTTGCAGTCTTTGGGGTACATACCTAGGAGTGGAATTACTGGGTCATGTGGTAATTCTGTATTTAACATTTAAAAAATAAAAACTTCCAGATTGCTTTCCTCTGCAACTGCACCATTCCATTCTCACCAGCAATACAGGAGGGTTCACGTTCTCCACATCCTCACCAACACTTGAGGGTTTTTGTTTTGTTTTTAAAACAATAGCTATCCCAGTGACCATGAAGTGGTATCTCATTGCAGTTTTGGTTTGCATTTGCCTAATGAATGATGAACAGCTTTTCATGTGCCATTTGTATAACTTTTTGGAGAACTATCTATTCAAGTCCTTTGTCCATTTTTAAATTGGATTGTTTCTTTTTTTATTGTTGTAGGAACTCTTTTTATACTCTCCATTAATCCCTTATCAGATATATGATTTGAAATTTTTTTTTCTCATTCTGTGGGTTTTTTCACTTTCTTCATTGTGTCCTTTGATACACAAATGATTTTAATTTTGATGAACTCCAATTCATTTCTTTTTTGTTGTTATTGCCTGCACTTTTGGGGTCATGTTTAATATTGCGAAATGAAAGGTTATTAAAATTTTCCCATGTATTTAGTAGTTCTAGTTCTCAAATTTCAGTCTTTGGTCCATTTTGAGTTATTTTTTTTTCCTTTGTCATTAATTTTTTCACGTAGTGTGTAGACAAGGGTCTAGCTTCATTCCTTTACTTGTGTTTATCTAGTTTTCCTCATACCATTTGTTCAAAAGATTGTACCTTCCTCATTGAATGGTCTTGGCACCTTTGTCAAAAATCCATTGACCACATATTTTTGAAAGTTTATTTTTGTACTCTATTCCATTTGTTCACATTTTTATCTTTATGCCAGTGCCACCTTGTTTTTGATTAATGTAGCTTCATAGTAACTTTTGAAGTAGGAAAGCGGAGTCCCCTAACCTTGTTCTTTTTCAAGATTCATTGAAATTCTATATAAATTTACAGATACTCCCATCTTCGAGAAAATCGCACATTTGAACACAGGCAAACAAAAGAGAAAATAAGAATCTCAAATCATCTCACTACTGGGGGGGTGCCACTGCTAATGAGTTTTGAACAATAAACATGACATGAGACATGGCTTCACACCATCAAGGATGCTTGTTAAAAAGACAAATCATAACCAGGAGTGGAGAGGATGTGAGATAATCAGAACCCTCATCCACTGCTGGGGAGAATATAAAATGGTGCAGCTACTTTGGACAGTAGTCAGTGGTTCCTTCAACAAATCAACATAGAATGACCATATGACTCAGCAATTCGATTCCTAAGAATTCACAAAAGAAAGGAAAACAAAACAAAAACTTACACAAATGTTGATAACAGCATTGTTCATAATAGGCAAAAAAATGTTAAAGCAACTCAAATGTCTCATCACCTGGTAAGAATGAATCAGAACAGTGTGCTCATCCACATAATGGGCTGTTATTCAGCAGTGAAGACGCTGTGCTAACATGCCCTCTGCAGTTTCTATGAGCCTTGAAAGCATTGTGCTAAGAAGCCAGTCACAAAGAGCCACATATTGCATGATTCCATTTATATTAAATGACCAAAACAGGCAAATGTATAGAGACAAAAAGTAGATTTATAGTTGCCTAGGATGGCTGAGTGCCAGGGAGTGGTGAGAGCAAGAGGGTTCAGGATTTCTTATGGGGATAATGAAAATGTTCTAAATTTGATTGTCATGATTGACATGCAACTCTGTGACTACACTAAAAGCTTGTACACTTTAAATGGATGAATTTTCTGGTATGTGAATTACTTCTCAGTAACACTATCCAACAAAAGGACATGGAAATGAGTATATTATTTCATACCTTCCCTTTTTCACTTAATTTAACAGAAACATCTTTGCATGACCTGAAATGTTATTTAATTTTATTTTCCAATTTCCAACCCAGTTTTAATTAAAGTAGATGTGCCATTAATTTATATATATGGTATATATAGCAGACACACACATATGCATGTGTATGTGTATTTATATTTGTATTTATATTTTGTAATATGTGTGTGTGGGATGTGTGCATGGGATGTGTGTGTGTGTCTGTGTGTATGTGCACAGGTATAGATATAGATATGTCTTGAATGGGATGTACTGAAAATATGAGGCATTAATTAATGATTAGTTCATCAATACTACATTGTTTGAATCTCTACATACTTTCCCCCCTGATATAAATGTTGACAATTATAAGATTTAGCCTGGTCATTGACTACTTATGAAATAATTATGTCCATGAAAGTCATGGCAAATAGTGATTTGTTATTTTGTTAAGGCACAAATTTAGATTTTCCATGCTGAGAGACTGATGTGAGGAGTTAATCATTTAGCTATTGATCTGTCCAGTATCACATCTTAATTAAGTTTATTCATGAGTTTGGGGGTTCAGGAGGGCCTCTGAAATGTCAGAGGTTTATACAACTGCTGCAGTAATGGAACCGTGCTTCTTGTAATGATGGCAGTTGTAAGATATAGCTTGGAAAATAAAAAGCTGTGTCGATATTCCAAGGGGAAATATGACAGAAGTTGTTATGATTTTTATGGTCAGTTGTGCTAATGATGGTCAGGTTTCCTTCTCTCTTTTTTGTTTTTTTTTTCCCTTTGTTTTCCAGTTTTGCTGGGAAATATTTGGCATATATCACTGTAAAAATTTGAAGGCATGATTGGGTTACATATTGTATTGTGAGCTGCTTACTACAATGGGTTTAGTTAACATCCATCATCTCATAGAGATACAATAAAAAGAAAAGAAAGAAATTTTTTTCCTTGTAATGAGAACTCTTAGGATCTAATCTCTTTACAACTTTCCCATATATCATATAGCAGTGTTAACTATAGTCATCTAGATGTACATTACATCCCTCAGATTCCCTCCTCATAGCAGCTTTATCTGTACCAGTAGGGCTGATGGGGTCTTAGTAGTCATTCCTTATAAAACTCAACTTATAAAAAGAGAGCATTGGGTTTAACTAACTTCAAAGCCAATGAAATGGCCTTACCTAGATCACTAGTAAATAAAATAAAAAATAAATCTCTGAGAAAACTTTGGCATAATTTTAGAGTAGGAGAAATTTGGTCTAAGCCTTGACTCCCTGGTATTTTTGAGGGTTCTTTATATCTTCTTCCTCAGATACTGAAACTCATTTATATTAAAAGTGAATAGTTGACTATCACTTAACCGTGAACCCTGCAAAGGGGAGGCAAGTTAAGGTAGTTCAGGCCCCATAGAATCACACCCCCAAATGCGGTCACCACTTCACCTACATGTCAATTTGAACATGTGGTCTCGCCAGTAGATTTATTTATTGCATAATCCCTGTCTTGTGAGACATTTAAATTTGGCTGAGATGAGCCATATGAAAATAAGATGCAAAATTCTCAGGCTGAAATCTAGAGTGATCCTGAATGTGGCTTGGAATTCAGTGACCATTTTGGAGAGCTTTGGAGGTGGAGCTGGCTGGCTGCCCTGTGGGTTCATTTGTTACTCAGAGCGATGGCAGTCTTTGGTTTTCATTGAGCTTTGTGTTTTCTTTTTTGAGTGATGAAACTACAGTGAGGGCAAAGCTGATATTAACATATTAATACATATTTTTACATTTGTTGTGTTCATCCATTTGAAGTGGCTTTCTTGTGGAAACAGCCGGTTAAAATTCTTGGTTTTGCATTTGAAATATTCTTTGTTCCGTTTGCAACCATGCACTGATATATTTTCCCACATTTTCTTTTTTTCTGAGTTCTCCAGTGATGTTTTTGCTGCCTATCCGGGGGAAGATCTGTTTTTCCATTTATCAAAACAAATGGCAAGCTAGGGACCATTTAAAGTAGGGTTTTTTTTTTTGTTTTGTTTTTTTTTAGTTAATAAAGCCAATCTTCTTGTTCTGTTATGTTAAAAGTACATTATCTTTTTATTGCCAGTTCTGTATGGCTAGGTCTGTTTTCTGTCTTAGCAATCTCAGGGCTGCCTCACTTGCTTACTGTGTAGAGAATTACAAAATCATTAAGGGTGGGGCAGTACCAGCTGACTTACAGTACAAACCATTTCTCAAAATAACCACAACAGTGCAATACTGATGTGTAATTTACGTCACAGTATGTTTTTATGAAATAGTTTGTGGCATTTTCATTTCTATTCCGGATAGAATCTTGTTCTCTCTCCTTTTTAATCAGGCATTTAATTTATTTTTATTATTAATATTTTCCACTCCTTGTCTTGGCTTGCCTCCAATTTAACAGCTTTGATGAGGGAAAAAAAAAAAAAAACACAACTTATCTTCCCCCACCCCAACTCCCCAACATCAGTTTAACTGCAAATGTATTTTCCCCTTTGATGTGCACTGACTTTGGGTACTAAGTTTACTGCCTTAAGAGAGATTTAGAAATATGGTGGACACATTACATATTTACACAGAGTTGTAATCAGGAATTGATAAAGTTGATATACAACTTTGGAATGTTAAACACTTTCAACCAATTCAAGCTATTTAGTCATATGCACTGCTGCATTTTCCTTTTACAAATGTCTTTCTGTATAATGTCCTGTAATTAGAACAGGAAATCATTGAGTAACTGTAAGATGAATAAGAGCACTTAGACTGAAAGGAAAATTACCTTCCGAGAAATTATATTCTTTTTTTTCCTGCATGTTACAATGTTGGTAATGATAGTAACAGCTGTAGCTACTCTTATCTGTAGAATTTTCAGGCTTAGGTTTTCTGGAATAAAAAAATTTCATTTTCAGTAATAATCAAAAATGAATGGATGGAAAATAGGAAATGCCTAATTATGACAAATATTCAGTGTCACAACAGAGCAGCAATTAAATGGAAACTTCAATATAATTGTCAATAGCAGTAAGAATTGGAATAGTGCCAGGTATATAAAGTTGATGCTTTGCCGTTGGTTGGTTGCTAGGAGCACAGTGAAAAGTATAAAGCTTTGAGAAAGGAATGTCTAATGTAATAAAGTAACAGAAAGAAGAATAAATCACATAAGAGCCTCTCATATTGACATTATTTTACATAAATTGTCTCAAAACTAGTCCTCAAGTTTTATAACACCTGCAAATTCATATTTGCTTGTGAAAAAATGAAAGAAGATTGTATGTTGTCTTTGAGGGACTAGGGACATTGTGTCTCAAATGTAGCCTTCATATATATTTGGAATCTTTTAAGTGAAAATCTTTAAATGTTTGTTTCTATTGGCATCCAAATGCATTTGCCCTAATACGATTAAGAGAACTAAAGGGCAAAATACTTGGCAGATTTTTCAGTTGAGGTAATTAGGTGCAGGAAGGGACATGCATACTTTTTCCACCAGGCTCTATAAAATCCTGGTGTGAAGCTTTTTTTGATTTTTTAAAGCTTACTGATGTTAGAAGTAGATTGTAGTGGTTTTCAGTGAGCATAATAGTGTGATGTTTCCGAAACAAGCCTTCTCTCCTTCCCTCAGAATGAAAAAGAAAGTTACGAATCTAAATTGTTGTGTAAGAGATAAAAGCAAACTTCTCCTCCGGAATTTATGTTTTCAGCCTTCTGTGCATTTGGCCACCATTATCTATTTTTTAAAAATAGCATTATGGATATTTGAAAGTCAATGCTCCATTAATTCATTGTGTTTGCTATTTCATGCATCTCTCTTTGTACAAAGACAACTTGAGCAACGTGCTATTCAGAATGAATGCCTGCTCTCCCAGTCTCCCCCACCCCTCCCCACCCCCAGCCCAACTCTGAGGATTAAAGTAATGGTATACAGTTACTGTTTGAAAAGCTTGGGTGGAGTCTCATGTTATAATTACAGTTTCTCTGTGGAATTCTGTTTTGGACTTTGAAAATATATAAATAAGTGAAAAATTGACATTGAGAGAGGTTAGCAAAACGTGTAATTATGATATAAGCGCAGGATTAGAGTAATTTTGGTTGAGCATTACAAGCAGTGTACTTTAGGTATTAACTTGTAATAGGCAAAGTTCTTTTCATTTAAGTTGAAATGAGGTTTAGTAATTTTGGGTCTCTTATTCGCTTTGAATATTTTATTTTAAAATAGACATTCACTTTTTTTTTTCTTTTTTGGTAAAGGGGAGAGTGAGGAAAGGATGACATTTTAATAGAATGTCGTAATTATTTCAGTCTTTGGTACCAGCAATTTACTGCCGATCATTTTCTGTTAATAGAAATCAAGTAATGTATATATAACTCACGCAACTACAACTGGCTACAATGTGCTGGAGGAAGATTCCTTAGGGTAATACTTTGATTTCTTTTCCTATGTGGGTGTGGTTGAAAGAAAATCTTTGTTCCAGGAACACTTTGTTTGTCTTTTGCTAAACAAAAGTGTAATTTATCCATTCTTTATTCATTATTATCTGCTAGAACTATTATGAATTGGAAAGTGGTAAATGTCCTACACAGCAATTATTGACAGTCCTTGTTTCATGGGTAACTTTGCATAGGAGTGTTTGTTTATGTGTGTCTGAAATGCATAAGGAGGAAAGAAGTAGCAGAGGAATTTAAATAAGAATTTTTGAAAGGGTTGTTTCGTTTTATTTGTTTCTCAGTACAGTAAGGCAAAATAAAAATAGACAGCTGTTGAACAATTTAATACTTTTGTAGCTGTATCAAGAGGAAGTTAATGCAATGCAAAAGCTTAGAAGGAAGGTACAGGCTCTTAGAGTTTTATATCTGGAAAGCTCTGCCAAACTCATAATTTTATACTCTGCTATACATACCTTTCATAATCAGGTGATCATGCTTTGTCCTGAGCAAAGAATGTTTCTCCAGGTAATTAAGTTATGTCTGTCTGAATTCCAAAGAAGAGACTCAAGATGTCTTCACTCAGTGCAACTTTGACCTAGATGTATATTGGTTCTTCCAGATCTCACCTTTATTCCGGATCTTCTCTTTAATCTCACTTCAACTGGTTTGTTCACTTTCAGGGGAGTCCTGAAAGTCTCCTGAGCTTTCTCTGATTTTTGTAAATGTTAAAGGCAGCTTCCCTGGGGGTAGCTAATTGTAATTTGCCTTTGTCTAAACACTGCCAAAATTCTGGTCCAAATGAGTGGTTCTGTTCATAAGCAATGAAGTTATCATAATTTCTGTTTTGGCATCACTAAGCATTACCACATTCAACCAGGACCCAACTGTGCCTCTAGCCTCTTAGTGTGGAAAGAGGTTAATGAGGGGCAGGGGTTCTAGTCTTGCAAATCCTCCAGTTGGCTTTATTTCCTATCACATGGGTAGAAAGTAGAAACTCGATATACATGAAAGGTGTGTCAATAATATTAAATTGTTGCAATGGGAATTGCAGTGTTCTAAAATAATAACAACCTAACTTAACCAGAGTAGAAGAATGCTGGCTTATCCCGGCTCGATTCTGCAGTTTTTGATGAAACAAAAATCTCATATTTTACTTGATCGAAGGCCACTATCCTCATCCCTAATATTGTAAATTAGTTATATGATTATTATTTAATACAACAATAATTATTATTTGTGACATTTGTTATAATGAATAGTTCATCAAATTTAGAGCTAAAAAATAGAGTTATAGTCTCACCTTGATCACCGTCTACTTCTTTGAGAGCCGGAACTAGACACTGGAGTGTCTGAACCTCAGTTTTCCTATCTCTAAAGGAGGGAACATTAGCAAGTAGTAATGTTACTAGTAGGGTTGTTGTGAGGAACAAAGGAGATACCTTGTGTGAATGACCTTGGTAAATATCAGTGTCTTATTACTGGTGCCAGAAATGATAGTAGTATTTGCTCTGTTTTCTAAATAGTAATACAATCAGCTCCTCATATATTTGGCTAAGAGGGCTTTCCTTTCACTTCCTTACTGTCTTCTGTGATACCTGCAAAAACTCTGGAAAAGTGGCAAAAAGAAGGAAATTTGGTCCTAAGTTCTGTTGTAGATACACTGGGCATTTAGATAAAAGCATGTATCTGGAGAATGGAATATATGTACACTTCATACACATGCACATAAGAGAGAAATATTACAATCCATACTGAAATTCTTAAAAGTTCTGCAGAAAACTAAACTCAGGTTCAGAGACAGTGCTTTCACAGTTTAATGTGCATGAGCTTCCAGAGAGCTTGTCAAAAAATGGGCCCCAATCTTAGAGATTCTGAATCAGTGGTTCTTGATGGGCCGCACGACGTCTGCATTTTTATAGTCATCCCGTGTAACTCTGATGCAGACAGTCCCAGGCAGACTCTTAGAGTTACTATCTCCAGAATTAATGGATATTGCCAAAAGTTTTTCCATGATGGAATCAGAGAGAACTTGCTGATTTACTTCCAACAGAAAGAGGATTCCTGGAGTGATTAACATTTGAGGAACTTCATGAAGAAAGAGGATTGAATGTTTCATGCTAATGAAGAAGAAGGAGAGAGAGAGGGAGAGAGAGAGAAAGAGAGAGAGAACTGAAAATAGACAGGGAATTGATTCCAATGAGAACAGAGAATTAGGATGAGGTAAGACATGACTTCATCATGGAAAATGGTCAGAGAAAAATCAGGAGAATGATGGAACAGGAAGCTAGTAACATGGCCCAAGAATCCAGGTGAGGTCTTTGTATAAAAGTAATTCTGAAGCATCCATTCTTTTTTTTTTTTTTTTTTTTTAAAGATTTTTATTTATATTATTTTATTTATTTATACAAGCACTGGGTACAGTCAGAAGCGCGGGAGGGTGAGAGAATTCACCAGAGCCAGAGCGGGGAGCAGAGCAGGCAGAAGGACCAAAGTACACTGCTGAGGGGAGCAGCGGGCGGCAGGAGAGGTCTGCGCGCCATGTGGGACCCTCCTCCGGTGGCCGGGGAGCAGCCGGGGATCGAACCGGCGCTGCAGAGGCAGCGGGCAGCTTCGCAACCTAGCGCTCAACCGCTGCGCCACCGGGGAGGCCCGCATCCATTCTTTTTTACCTTCATTCAACCTGAAAAGCACAACTGTCTCCATTTCATTTTATGAACACTTAGAAGAAATGATACGACGTTTCTCCTATCACAGAAAGCCAACGACCAAGATAGAATTTGGGAATCAACAGGTACTTGCAAACTATTTAATATGTACAGGAGATGGTATCAGGTCCTGGCCTGGCTGAAATAGGTCTTGGAGGGTTGTGGTTATACACATCTCTCTTATCTTATTTTGGACAAATTTTGGTCATCTTGGACAAATGGAGTGTAATAATATGATTGACACATGGGAACTGCTTGTTCAAATATTATTGAGGTATTCTAGAGCTCTGATGATATTTAGTATTTCCATTATATTGTTTGTGTTTTAACTCTATAGAAAGGACAGATCTGAACCCCCAGGTGAAAACTAGTGTCTTGATCTGCTGTAAAAATCTCAAATTGGCCTGTCTTGGAACTGACATCAGCATCTCAAAACTACTTTTCATTTAGGGACTTGCCTTCAGTGTAAACATATTTCCTTTTAATTAAGTATGCCAGCTGACAAAGTGGCTCTCCCCAAACCAGGCTGGAGCCTAAGAAATGTAAACTGTTAAAAGATGTCATCTTGAAAGCAGTTAAACATCTCCATTCTCAGAGAAACCTCTAGTCTGAGGAACTAAGTGAACATAATTAGAAATACATCTGGGGATTGGCCGCCTATCTGTAAAGGTCACAGGCACACCTTCCATTGGTACTAGTTATGTTCCATCATTATGTTCTGTCCTTACTCATTCATCTCCCACTGGTTACCAGATGGCCACAAGAATGTTGGTATCCCTAACAACTGTCTTGTGCAATTCCCTGCAGCCTGGTTAAGGCTCCAAATATCGAGTATTTTCCCTCTGGATAAGCAAGTGACATATCTGGGAATTGCTTACAACTGTCCTGATGGTATGGTTGTAGAGAATGATGGCAAATTGGGTCATGGAGCTTAAATTCAGCTTGATGGTGTGTGGGTGGTAGGCTACCAAGGGCAGGTGCTTGCTCTTTTTCAAGTTTAAGATGAAAGAAGACTTCATGCATGCAGAATCTAGTTTTTATAAGTGAGCACTTAATATGGCAAGGCATAAATAAGCATTAAGATCCCTGTAAGAGAGAACTTCATTATAGTTGCTGAAATGTTCTCCAGAGTTAAGTTGCTTCTGATGGAACTCTCTCAGGAGGATGCTTGAGGAGCCAATCAGTGTGGTTTTCTGATGGTTCAAGTTACTGGATGGATTTGATGAACATTAGAGAGAGGAAAAATGGGTGGGGGAGGCGGAGAAGCTGAATGTGTCAATGAAGCTGAATCAGTCTCAATACAGCAAAGGTTTATTTGCGGCTTGTCTTATAGATCTGTTTTGGATCAACCAGGCCCTCTGCTCCATGTTTTTCTCAGTCTGAGACCCAGACTGGCAGAGCCAGCACGACCTGGAATATCACAAATGTCCAGAGCAGAAGCAAGGAGAGAGTGTGGTCATTCGTCACCCACTTCTGTTGCTGGCCAAAATAAGTCACATGGCCTCTTGACTCCAATGGGTTGGGAAGCACTATCTTTCTGCAGGACCATAACAAGAAAACGAAATATTGTTGAATAGCACTAATGACCTCCAGAGCGGATGATGACACTATTTAGAGCTACATTTCCCTGGGGTCTTTGCAGTGGCCTCAAGCACTGAAAGATTATATAATAATAATTTTTGAAAAAAGAGCAATACCAAACTGGAAAGAAGTACAAAAAACTTAACAGAATGCTGATTGTTCCTATGATGGTGACTTTGATGTTTAAAATCCATGTCAGATCCCTTCAAAACAGTTTTTTTAGCTCTGCTGCTTGCTGGTGACCCGTACATTATTTAATCTGACTCTCTGGTCATCCTACTCTTTCTTTTCTCCACTTTTTTCTTTTGTCTATAGGTTGCCTGAGGCTTTTGTGTGGGGCTGGATGATGAGGTGGGGCTAGGAGGATGCTGGCATTAACCAGACTGTGTTAAAGGTGAACTGGTAGAAGCATCTTGTTGAAGACTGCAGTTTTAGTACAAACCCAGAAATGCTTATATGAAATTATGCCATGGCCATGACAGCTCCTTGCTAGAGGGAAGAGGGTAATGGAGTGTTTTCTTGTTTGTCTAGGGGAGGACGAGGAAGACACGAACGTGATAGTTCTCAGCTACCCTCAGTACTGCCGGTACCGCTCCATGCTGAAGCGCATCCAGGATAAGCCGTCTTCCATCCTAACGGACCAATTTGCGTTGGCCCTGGGGGGCATTGCAGTGGTCAGCAAGAACCCTCAGATCCTGTACTGTCGGGACACCTTTGACCACCCGACTCTCATAGAAAATGAGAGTATATGTGATGAGTTTGGTGAGTCTTTTTTTTCCTACCTGAAACTTGTGCATGTGTGTCTGCTTGTTTTCAGTTCTTGTGAAGAGCAGTGAAGGGGAACAGGGCTTATTTTCGCAAGCATCACCTCACCCCCCCAACTCCCAATTATTGCAGCATAAGGCGTCATTGCCTCCTTGGCAGCCTCTGCTTACCAGGGTAAAAGATTGTTATTTAGAATTTGTTGTTCAATACAAAGTCTGAAGTTGCTTGGTCGACCTTGAAATTGGACTTTGGGACCGGAAGCTTTTAGGTTAGTTCTTTCTTGAGAGGTTTGGGCTCTTCAGATACTGATTTTTTTTATTATTATTATTATTATTATTATTATTTATCGGATCACTCTCTTTTCAGTATTATAAAGGAACTGTAAAAATGCACCACTTATAATCTCTTCAGTATCGTAAACTGAATAAAGATGATAGATGATAGACAGATGACAGATTCCCCCATCTGTGCATTTTTTCATATATATTCTATGTATGTGTATGTGATGTATATGAAATCTTTACACACTGTGCCCACCACGATGGATATATGCACACGTATCTGTATCTGCATCTGTGCTTAACTGATGGTTCATGTGTCTCTAGAAATTGAAGGGAAGGGGGAATACCACCCCCTCAGTTTGGGAGAACTTGCATGCAAGCCAGGACCACGTCTTTCACATCTTCATGTTCTCATCTGGGACTTGAAGAGCTTCAATCATAGCAGTGGTCCTCAACAGCTTAGACAGGACTATCAAGTACCCAGAGGGTGCTTTATCAAGCTATATATGTTCCCTGGAAACTGTGAACTCTCCACACCCTTACCCTGCCCTTTTCTTTGGGAACTGTGACCTTCGTGGACCAGTGTGATGACCGAGCCATGTTAAATCCCTCATGAGTACCAGGATGGAAAAGTTGTGGAGACCTCTGATGCATAGAAAGCACAGGGGCCCTTTGATATGGAACATTCTTTGAATCTGTTGGTTAACACACCTCTTGTGTGCTGATCATTCAGGTTCATGTTGTTCTCTTTCACCATTGCAGGCCTTGGTATGACTTTGGGGAGTCCACTCTGGCCACTGATAAGCTGGTGTGTGGGCAGAGGGGGAGTGAGGATGAGAGTACGGAAAATGATGATCCAGTAAGGAAGGGAAGAAAGAAAGGCAGGCCCCTAATTTTATTGGGCATGACTTTCTCTTACAGATTTTTTTAGATCCCTTTACAATCCTGGCTTACAAATGGCTGTCAACTACAAGAGAATGTTTATAGTGTTTATACAAGTTATTTTTTCTTTCCAAAAGGAATTTATTATCATACTTTTAATATTCCAATAACCTGTTTTGTCAAATAGATGAATGTATCCATGTTTTAAAGCACATCTCTTTTCAGATCAGTGTTTATAAATCTTCCCTTTTTAATTCTTTTTCTTTTGTAGCCCCTACACCAAAACCTTGGGTCTTGCTTGCCACTCAAAAAGTCTCTAAATTCTTGACACAAAATAAAACTGAAAGAATGCCTTCCCTCACTTAAGAGTATTCAAAATTAGAATTTCACAATGTGATATAATGTAAAAATGTTTTAACCTTTTTGGCTAATTTAAGAGATATTAGTCACTGAGTTTCAAAGCTGTTGCATCTAGAATGGGTAATAGAAGTTCCAATTTAACAGCAATCACAATGGTTGTTAAGAGTTACTAAATTAGTTTTAAATGTTCTCACAAACACAAGCATCTGACTTTTGAATGTTTTCCCAAACTTTCTTCTGGTATAGCTAATGTTAATGCTATTTTTCTTCTCCAGCCTCTTAAAGTGGAACCTTTCTTTTGGACTAAAGGTACCTTTAAAGAGCTTCTAGATGGCTAGTTTTATAACTAGAACATAGATATTTTTAGTTCAGTTAGTACTTCAAGTAGTTTGTACTTGTTATAATATTTCATTTTAGTAAATGAACAAAAAAACTTAATTTGATCTCATTTGAACACATTCACCAACATCCCTCCCCCACCTTCCACTTTTGGTCACACTTCTAAATTCCCAGAGAACACCCTTTTAAAGCTTCAACTGGTTGTGTTTGAAATCAACATGTAAAGGGTTTGTTAAAATGCGGGGTTGGGTTTCTCCAACCAACTAACAGTTGGTGGAAGAACATAAATTTAATTAGTGACTAGCATTAAACAAATGTTCCTAATATTAAACACTGCCAGATGACTGAAACACTTCTGTCAGATTACCGCTAGTGCCAGGGGGCCCACAGACAAATTTTGTACATAGTATATATTCTGTACCATGCATTTGGTGACTTCAGTAATTGGTCAAATGTAATTTAGGTAACAGTATGCCCAGGCTGTAAAAATCAAATTTTATTAGCCATATCACCAGGTGGGTGAATGGTGGAGCTGATGGCAAAGAGTTTATAGCATTTAGCAGCTACACCTTTGACACATGAAATTCATAAATTGCCATAAAATACCTCCAAGGCCCTTCTCAAAAGGACAGTGTCTGCTTTCCTATGATTAAATAATGTTTATTTTATTAATATTTTTTTTTTGCTTTATTCTGTTAAATGGGATTATGGCGCAGGGGTGGGGAGGTGGGGGGAGGGGTGTTCAAAAAATAAATAAGCCTCAGTCCTTGCTTATTTGGAGGATTTAAAATCTAATTGGGGAAGACAGGATTAATGCACCTGAAAGGTTAACTAACGTTACAAGAAAGTCAATGATTAAGTATTTGGTGAGTGTTGCTTAAAGCAAGTGTAGTAGGAATGTAGAGGTGTAGCTGGGGGTGGGGGAGGAAATATGCCAGAGAGGGTGAAAATGGTGGGGGGGGTGTGCGGTTTTCAGGGAGAGTCTCATGGGAAAAGGCAGAACTGGATCTGATTATGAGGAATCTGGACGTAGGTTATTAGAAAACTCTTAGAAATATCAAAATCATTTAAAATCCATGCTTTAAATGAATCGTAACAAAATGAGTGAATGAATGAAATTCATGCCCTGACTCCATGTCCTCAACCTGGGTCAACTATTGGCCTCTCTTAAGTTTCTTTGCCCTTACTCACCAGCCTCAGTAGCCCTTACTCTCTGGGTGGGTTTTATTCGTGGCCAGACACCCTCTCTACCAGTGAGACATGAATGTGAGTTGTTCTGCCAGGGACAGGAAAAACATAAGCAGTGGCTTTGGGACTGAAACTGACTTTCCTTCTTGAGCAGGGAACCCCCACACTTCCTCTGTGTGATGCACTGCCCTTGCATTCCCCAGTTTATCTCCAAAAATGGGCTTTGCTCTGTGTGACAACCTTACCCAGAATGCCCCCTTACCCAGTATTTTAACATTGCCCACTGAATAACAGGTTTAATTGAACAATAAACTAAGACTTTTAAATTGCAGTGTGTCCCTTTAAATAAATTCTCCATAGAATTTTATGAAGCTGTTTAATGAAAAGTTTGATTAGAAACTATTAAAGAAAAATAGAATAGATGAAATTTCATCATTTAGTCTAACATTACAATAGTGTCATTTTGATTTTTATTTACATTGAGATATTCAGAATAAATATATCCTGGATTTAATTAACTATCCTCCTTACTTGGGAAAGGTTATTTTAGGCTTGAAGGGTTTTGATAGCATACCATCTGCTTTCTTCACTGTATTTTATTCAAGACCCTTCCTTGCTCACGGCACTGTGCAATGTCTAAACCTATGACATAAGCATAAATTGAATCATATTAATGGTAGGTGATTGAAAAGCTTCAGCCTCAACATCCTGCCGGCATTCTTCCATCTTGTCAGTTGCAACACTCTTAAAGGCAATGTGCTCTTAACACAAGAGAATTGACTATTTTAAAACTAAAGCCATGGACTCCCCATTAAAACATTATGAAAACTGGTTGTATTGCACTTGCAGTTAGAAAATGAGATTATAATAATGAGGGAAAAGTGACATTAGGAATGGCAGTTTTTTCATAAAAATCTTTACCCTTTGCATAATTCCTCCCCCACTGCCCTTTTGAATCTCCCACCTTTCTTTTTATCTCTTTTCATAATTCCTCGCTTGTAAAATACATGCTGTCATTTACATTGTGTTATTTTCTATGCTGTAGAGAAAACATACACATGCAGACATTTTGTCTGTTTTTCCTGTTAGAAGAATAAAATGTCCTCCACTTTATAATGCTCAGTGTTTACATTAATATCACACAGATTGATTTCATATGTGTGAGGTGTTGACAGCTAAATCCAAACAAAGGCAAGCACTGTACAGTGGATAAATGGATAACTTTAAGGTACTACTGGCTTCTATCAGAGACCTATAAGGTGGACTCAACATATGCAAATAAGATTAAACAAGTCCTTCAAGGTAGGTGGGAATAAATGGAGTAAGATATGGTTGATTTTAAAAAATGATAAAAGACTTGGTTCTTTCTGTTTAAGTTTTGAATTGCAAACATAAGTTGCAAAGTTCCTTGGCAGTTGTGTGTGTGTGTGTTTTGACCAAGAAAGGGTACGGGGTTAAAGGAAGGATGTGGTAATTCACCTGAAAGAACAGAGACGAGAGACTCTCATCCTGGCATTCGGTCCAGACATAGAACACCATGAGCTCTGGTATTCAAAGGGAAAAAAAAAGTTGACTATGTCAATATTAAACTATATTTTTTGCCGAAGGTGAGAGAGGAGGAGGAGTGGTGTGGGAGAGGACAACACTGTTTAATAGAGAGTGTGAGACTTATAGGCAAATACCCAGGTTCCAATCCGAGTCAACCATCAGGTTTACCACATATCTGGGCAATACCCTTTACTCGTCCCATCTGTAACATTAAGTAGTAATTGCCCAAGCTGTAGGCTCAGAATATTTATTCTGTATTCTCTTAACTAAAAAATTCTCTTAATAAGTGAAGATTTTCTAGTGTTGATTTTAGAGTTTTGAACCTCTAAAGGCATCGAAGCCAGTCTTTTTTTTTAAATTAATATTTTATTTTATATAATTCTTACATCATTTTTCATTTTTGCACAATGTATGCATTATCGTTTTGGTTATATTCCCCAAAGCCAATCTTTGAATGATAAGGATTCCCCGAAGGTTCTGGGAGTCTTACTAGAACCTCAATGGAAAGAAAAGTTTTCTATTTTCTCTAATGTTTTGAAGAAGCTTTTCTGACTCCACACTGAAGTTTCCTTTCCATTTTCCTTTAGGGGGGAGGATAATGACTTTAGAGATAAAAGAAGTTTTAAAGAGCAAAAGGAGGGAGGGAAACAGAAGAGGGGACAAATCCTTATAAACAAAAATTCAGGACGTATAAAATCATTTTGAAATATAAAGGACGAACTGGACTCTGCCTCTTCTCCCTCTAAACATCACATGCTTTGCTGGAAATGAAAGGAAAGCAGTTGTTTTGTTAAGGATCATGGGAATTTGTAAGTGAGTAAACATTTTTTTTCCTTGCCAAAATAGGTTTCATGGTCACAGTGGATTTCGATGATCAAATGGCTTTGTTCCTGGCCCTTGTCCACATTCAGGTTTTTGCTGCCTGCTTGTGGTGCCCACCGATCTCCCAAATGATAACAAGGCAGGCATTTCTCTTTAATTGAAGCCAACTGGGACAGAGTTGTGCTCCTTGTATATTGCAGTTTATGCAAAAGACATTAACATTCAGAGATCTCACTTGGAGGACTACTTTATAAACTTGGAATTTTTTTAGAGGTTCTGTTTATCATTAGAGAATAGTCTAACTGTGTACCTTCTCTGTATTGCATGTGCTGCCTGAGTAGGGACAGAGAGAATGTTCCATTCACCATATAACACAGTAACCCAAAGCCAGGTTGAAATGCTGGTCGAGGCGTGCGGACATTTCTCTGTATATACATGTTAACCCATGGATTGGGCTTGCAGGACAGTAAGACCCAAAGGGGGCTGAAGAGTAGACCTCCCTGGCTTTGGAAACCAGGTATCATCTCTCTCAAGGGTTAATGAAAAGAATTTTTATGTTGCTGTGTAAATTAATTTACAAAGTAATGATATAGAGAATAGAGTCATAGTTTTTTTTTTTTTTTTTTTTTACTTTTGAAACTTGAAAGGATATTTCAAAATAACCTTTGACTCCTTTGGTAGCTGAGGGGACTCCATGGGTTATTAAAAACCATTTGGACTCACTAGTGCAATAAACTCTTGTTTACCCTAGAAAAAAGGATTTGTGTCTATATTGCTTAATATTTCACCTAGCATTTCATCTGAAAAAGTAAAAAAGTTATATACCATTACATTCACAAGATCAACATATTCCTTTCTACAGTAAAACAGGTATTTTTATAAATTAAACACACACACAATGACAGGTCTTTGAAAAAAATATCACAGGTAAAATTGCTGTTTCCCGGGAGGGATGATGGAACGTGGTTCCAAATAAATCTATATTCACTTGATTTTTAAAATCTTCTTGATAAATAGAGAATCTCTCTCAACCCCTTCATTCTAGCCTCTCAGGGGAACTGGATTAATTAAAGTTCCTTGGATTGTAGGTAAAGCTGTCTGAGAAGGCATAGAGCTTAGCACAGGACCTTATACCCAGTACACTCTTACCCATGCATGCATTTTGCCTATATCTGTTACACACCTACTATGTGTCAAGTACTATTCTGGTTCTCGTGCGCACAGTTATGAACAAAGTAGAAAATGTCCCCACTCTTACAAAACATACACTGCCATACATAAGGAGGGAAGTGGTAAAATGAGGGATAATATAAAATATTCCTACACTACCTTATAGGAACAGACCATCCCTCACAAGGTTGTTGTAAAGATGAAATGAGTCAATGACCTAAATCACTTAGATGGTACATAGTAAGTACTAGTTAAGTGCTCATTTTAATCAAACGTGTTGCACCACCCAACACAATTTTAACTGCTTTTGGTTCCATAGTGGTTCTCAAAATATACCCACAAAGTTGCTTGGAATAATGAGGTATCATTTGCTACTAAAAATCATTCAGCATCCGTTCATTCCAGAAATACTTGTTTGTTTGTCCTTCTACATGGAATGTGTTTCCCCAGATATCATGGGTCTGGCTCTTTCTCATCATTCCAGCCTCAGCTCAAATGTCTTCTCCCCAGAGAAGTCTTCTCTGACTCCCTCCTTTCCACAAGTCTGGCTCTATCCCATCACCCAGTATATAATTTTCGTCCTAAAACTCATCACTATCTGGAATTAACTCCTTTATTTGTTGGTTAAATGTTTCGAGTCTGTCTCCCCCTTCGATCCCCACCCATGCTGCAAGGTAAGCTCTTCCAGAAGAGGGAACTTTCGATTTTGTTCACAATCGTGTGTCTAGAGACTAGAACAATTCTTGGCACATAGTCGGTATGTAATAAATGTTGACTCAATGAGTGGATGGATATGTTGCTCTCTCCCATTTCACAGATCAGCACACTTAAGCATAGCAACATACAGTGAGTGAGCAGTAATACCAGGACTTGAACCTAAACCATCTGACTCAGCATCCAAGCTCTTAACCATTATGCTAGATCACCTCTTAATGTGTGCCCTGTTCAGAAAGTTCTTTTAGGCTTCCTGAGATCTGACTGACAGATCACCAGGTCTCTTTTTAGTGAATGTACTACAGGTTCTTTAGAGAGATTGGTGTGTATTGGAGTCATAAGAAAGAAATGATGATAAAGTTTCCAAATTTGAAGACCAATGAAATGGGATCAAGGAACCAATGCCAGCCAATGTCCTCTCTCTTCTGTATTACACCATCTCCTGCTTTGTTTAGCCCCTGCTGTCCTTTGATTTTTTTCCATGCAGCCGCCAAAGCCATCGCTTCCCTGCTCAAATCCCCCAGTGTCTTCCCATCTCATCAGTGAAGCAGTTGTAAATAGGGAGCCCTTGAAGAAGTGGCATAATTTAGAAGTTGAAGGGGACAGATAATAAACTGCCCTATGTTCTAGTAGACTCTTTTGGGACTTGGAATTGCGATACTGAGAGGAATTTCATTGTACACCTCTCTGTAATTTTCTGCTCAGAATGCATTAGCTTTCACATCTTGGCATCTTTCTTTAATGAAAAAATTATAGGTCTAATTTCAAAAAATGAAATGTATGCAAGCTTTCCTGCTTCTGTCACTTCTTTATTCCTGTAGCACATAAATCATTTCCCTTTTTAAAATTAAATTTTGCTTGCCATGATTTGGTAATGGGTTTTCAAAGGCAGCAGAGTAGCCAAGCTGTTGGCACAAGAGCCGGCTGCACGGCCTGCTCAGGAAATCTTCTCATTGCTGACTGGCATGGGCCTTGATTCCATCATCTGGACTTTATGCTCCCTTTGCAAGTTGCCTAGAAATTCTCTCCCTAAGATTATCTTTTCTGAATGGCCTTCTTGGCTTTCCATTCGCCATCTTGGTAGATGAAATCACAGATGGAATTTGGAAAGTAACAAATTGGTAGTTTCTAATGCACCTGAGTGCTCATTCAACCTTTCACTGAGCACCAACTATGTTTAAGGCAGAACTTTAGACACTGGGGATGTAGCTCTTGAATCAATCTCTGTTTGTGAATCAATTACATCTAGTTGACGAAGATAAATCACAGCAATGGTCCACTAAAACTATTGTGTGGAACCCTCTTAACAGTCTTGCAGTTTACTCCTGAGCAACCTTATGATAACACAGTGACTGCAGGGTCACAGGCCTAGTTTTGCTGAAGTGGGCAATAGTACCTCCTCCTGCCCACTCGACTGACCCAAGTGAACAATATTTCCCACCACATAGTGAGAGAAATATGAAAGAGTAAAGAATTATTTTGACATCAAAGATATGGTATCTGCCAGGCTTTGTAAATGGGAGGACTTTGCCATATAACAGACAGTGCAAGCAGTAACTGCTAAGGGCTAACTGAGGAGGTCAAATCTTAGATGCCACTGGAGTTAAATGATGTGTGAAAGGGGGCCCAGTTGTGAGGGAGGCCTCTTAGAGGAAGTAGATCTTTAACTGGACCTCAAAGGATCCAAAAAGAAGGATGTCATGTGAGGGGGTAGAATAACTCTGGACTCTGAAATTCAAAGAAAGAGGTTGTCTCCTCTGCCCCATTTTTAGATCTTATCCCAGACAAAAAGCAGTCTTCATGACCAAAACTCTTTTTTTCTTCCTGGAAGATGTTACCTTCCCCTGAGGTAGCATGAGCTCCTGATTCCTTCTCTCATAGGTCCTATTGTGGTTAGAGCCCAAGGGATGTCTCCTGGAGGAAAAATCAGCTTGCCTCTTATTAAAGTGCATCTTCCCCTGGGGCCCACAAGAAGGAGAAGGAGGGAGGCACCAACTGTGGGCAGCAACTGTGCAGCAGGGGGTTAAGGAGTGACATACCTGCTTGGTTTCCTGACTGTTTCTAGGCTAAAAGAGCAGCTTCAGAATAATCATCTTTCACACTTTGTTTCCCGTCCCTTCTGTGTTAACCAGAACATCTTCAATACTGTTTTCCTTCTACTTGGTGTTAAAGTTAATAGCTTCAATTGCATTTTTCTTCACAAGATTCTAAGTTCTTGGGTGGGGGTAGGAACCAGAGCTTACTCATCTTTGTATCAATCGATATTTATTGAAATGATATAAAAACTCTGCTCAATGGCCTCCCTGGTGGCACAGGGGTTAAAGTCTCAGCACTATCAAGCAATCATCAACCACTGCAGCATGAGTTCGATCCCCAGTCTGGGAACCAACCCACATGGCACAGCAGACCTCTCCTGTCTTGCCCGCTACTCCCCTCAGCAGTGTATTTCAGTAGATCTGCCTCTTCTGCTCCCCACTCTCTCTCTGGTTAATCCTCTTACCTCTGTAATCCTCTTACACCCCAGCTCTTATATGCATAAATAAATAATAATAAATCTTTAAAAAAAAAACTGCTCAATTCCAGAGGGTTTCAAACCCCCCATGTCTTATCTCCTTTTTTAAAGTTAAGTATTTGTTGACCTCAGTCTATAAACTTTAACTCCTTGCCAGTTGATTTCATTCTCAAGGGGAGATGTCCGGCTCAAATGAACTGTTTTTTTCTTAACATTTATTCATCTTTTAAAATGAGAGGAACATTCTTCATAAATGGTCAGTGTCTTTGGTTGGAGTGTGTTCAGTTATCTTGATGCTTAACTGACCCTCGAGTCTGCATGACCCCAAGGGTTTGTCCTGAGGAAATTGAGTAGCATCAGTAAGTTGGGGTCAATGGTAGTCTGTATCCAGAAGTTACCAGGTGGACCTTCCCAGCCCCTAATCCACAGATTTCAGAAGTCATCATGGAAATTAAGGAACAGTGGCGGGGTCGTTAGCATATAGGGCACTGACAGATTCTAAAGAAATGAGGACTCTATGAATGAGGAACATAATATAGAGGACAACTTAGGCTGGAATTATATCAGAAAGTTTAATAGTAGAAAAGGTTCAGCCAGAACAATGTTCACTGTTAGAAGTGGATCATTGACTTACTTTGTGTCATTGTAGATGAGGATGAGGACATCCATCCCACAGGAGAGCTCCTTCGAATACCTTCCATGAGGCAGATTCACGACACACACAGTTTAGCAGATTACCCCTTCTCCTTCACAGTCCCAGACATAAATGATAGATCTCTAAAATAGGATGGAAAATATTTTAACAAAGGTGGTACACACAACGTACACGATACTCTACCAGGGAACTGACACCTGCCCCAATCCCAGCACCTCCGCCTTCAGAAAGACAGGCTATACATACTGTACATACTAGTTAGTGCATTTGAGATTTGTCTTTCCTGTAACATAAATGACAAGCCCTGTGATAGAAATGCCTCCTGTTTCATGGTTCTTGAAAGAAAGGAAGTGGAAATGTGTCTGTATTGAGGCAATCAGTAGAGCACCCATTAAATTATCCTGATGAGCCTTAGTACCAGTGTCATCTTCCTGGGCTGAGGAGGTAGCCTCAGAGTGCAGAGTGTGACTTTGCCACCGCCAACCTGGAAACTACTCTTCCTCCTCTGCCCAGCCTCACACCTCACGAAAGGAATGTTCTGTACATAGGCGAGCATTCTCATGCTCTTCAAGGGGTCTTGATATCGTGCCCCCAAATCACTCTGTATAGTCGAGAGGACAGGTGTCCTTGACTCATTGGGCAACTGACTGATCAGGAAAGTCTGTGGCCAAACAATGTGGTAGAGATAAGACCACCATGGGACACCCAGTGCCCCAGCCCTGAATGTGTTCCCTGTCACAGGGCATGGCCTCTCAGCCACAAGATTCAATGAACAAACCCTAATTAATCAGAGTCTCCTGTTAACTATTTATTTTTTAAAAAACAGATTTATTTTTTTATACAAGAGCTGGGGTACAGGTCAGAGTCGCGGGAGGGTAAGAAGATTCACCAGAGACAGAGCAGGGAGCAGAACAGGCAGATGGACTGAAAGCACTGATGAGGGAAGCAGTGGGCGAGACAGGAGGGGCCTGCCTCGCCATGTGGAATTCTGGCCAGGAATCGAATCGGAGCTGCAGAGGCTGTGGACAGCTTCACAGCACTGCGCTCAACCTGCTGCCCCACTGGGAGGCCTAGTCTCCTGTTAACTAGATGCTTCTTGGCCCTCAGCCCCTTAGTACAAGATTTCTAGAAGGAAAAAAAAAATAGTAGCAAAAAAACCCCCCAAAACCCTTCCCTTATTATGTTTTACAAAATATTTTTCTCATTATGAAATTATTTCCATTATGGAAAGTACAATAATAATAATAGTTGTCACTTTTTTTGTGAACATGTACCATATGTCAGCCCTCATGTTAAGCCCTTGACATACATTATCTTGCTGGGTGCCTCACAAGAGAGTTCATACTAACCATCACTTCATAGGCTAAGAAATGTTACAGTAGCCCAAAGTGACAGGGCCAGGAGGTAATCAGTCTAGATTCCAGTTCAGGTCTGTCTAGCTTAAAGCTGGAATGCTGATCAGTTCCTTAATATTGCCTTCCTAGGTATAATCGATAATTTCATCAGTGTGTATCTATTTTCTTCCAGTCTTTTTCCAAAGCATTTTTATTTGCTTAAGAATATTTCATGGAACAATGGTATCTTAAACTTTTAGTGATTATAAAATAACCATTTTCCCCATATTATTATAAACATTTTTATTAACACCATTTTTAATGGTTGCATAATGCTGCATAAAATGAATTTATCAGAATTTACATAATCTCTTTCTATTAGAAGTTTATATCATTTCCTCTGGGCTTCGTTTGGTTCTGCTATTATGTATAATGTATAATTAACACTGTAATGAACATCTTGATATATAAAACCATCAGCATTTTGATGGTTTCTCTAGGATAGAGTCCAGGAATCTCTTATTACTAAAATTATTTTCCTCCTAAGCTACAGCAGAGATGGTGGATGATCAGAGTCTGCTATGTGCTTGGTTCCCAATCAGCCCTATCTCCCGAACCTTCCCCAGCCGTGGTTGAGGGCACTGGGAGCCCATGTTCAGAAGGAAGATTCAGGGTTTTTGCATTGCTCTGAAGCACAAAAGAAAAACATTTCCTCAGTGATCACTGGACAAAGGCCAGAAAGTGAACTCAGGCAAAGATTTTCACATGAGCATCAGTTTCCTGAAGAATTTACTAAAACTTGGGTTTGTACTGTCAGACCTCCTGAATTTGAGTGGATAATGTCCTGTTACCTGCATTTTAACCACACTTGCGATTGAAATTCAGTTTTGTAGGAATGCCCAAAGATGGAGTCAGTGGCAATGGTAATGAAGAATGGAAGTTGAGAAGTAATTATTCCTGCCAGCTCCTCCTTCCTTAATCGCTTCTGTCCAGAGGTGATGGGCGGCCATTGAGCACAGCTGGTGCTGACATGAGTGTCTGAGTGTAGAGAAGCTGCAGAGAAGGTGGGATATGTTTCTGGGGCTTTTGCTGTCCAGGTCAAAGGGCTTGCCTTAAGTGAAATTGCAGATTTTGGAGGGATATTCTCTAGTGCTATTAATTACTGAGAATCTAAAGGAAAGCACAGACAGAGAGGGCTCTTGTCTGGGAGTAAGGAGAACTGACTTCAGAATATTACCCCCATATCAGGCAGGGAGCTTAAGCAACTGAGTTATCTCCATGTCTCCTTGCCTTATGTGAAAAATGGAAGGTTGGACCAGCATCTTTGAGTTTTTTTCTTATCTCAGCCAATTTTGCAAATCTGATGAAAGCGATGAATCTTCTCATAAAAATGTGCTTGCAAACATCATCATCATCATGGCTTTGCATATGTTATTACCAAAAATTAGCATGTCAAGCAAATATAAAAAATGCTGCATATATTTTTCTAAGATTGGGAAATCTTAGATTAAGAATCCCCTGGACTGGATGATCTTTAAGATTCCTTTCTGTTCTCACACACTTGCATTCTATCAGTGAAACAAGCAACGCTTTGTGATGATTCTTTGTAAACTTTACATTTTGCTAACTAGAAATAGCCCTTTTCCTGAGAATTCTAATTTTAAAAAGTGATAGTAGTAGCTGCTACCTTTTATTTTGCGCATACACTGTGTCCAGCACTGTTAATTGCCAAAATATAGTTTGTATCGCTTAATAATACCCATTTACTGAGTTGTGTGCATTTAATGTGACTAATCATTTCAATAAAAAGCTAGTGAAGCCAACTTCAGCTAATATTTTTTGAGTGCCTACTATATACATTATCTTTTTTAATGTTCACAGCAGCAATACTTTGAGATAAATATTATTATCCCCCGCTTTGCAGGTGAGAAAAAGAGGCTCTAAGCTCTTCAAGAAAGTGCCAAAAGATCTAGTTAAGTGGTGAAGTCGCTCTCTTTTAGGATTTGCTGTGCTATTCCTATTAGTAACTTGTTAACTCTCTGATTCACTTAAATAATGATGACAAGAATCTGATTCTGCTCAAAAATTTTGAAGGCAAACACAAAAGAAAAATTTCTTACAGGAATGAAGGGTATGTTCCTTACAGTCACCTGCATTGTCTTTGCTTCCCCACCCCTGAGGATTGTCCATGTAGTGACATGTATGGATTTAAACATCGCCAATCACCTCAGCCATGTCTGACACACAGTAAGCACCTGCTGTAGGTGAGTTGTACACCGGGAAGCATGAGGTCTGTGCAAGGTTTGCACCTTCAGTGGGTATAGCATCAAGCCGCAGGTCTTATCGGTGTGGACTGGAGGGTCTGTTCTCAGAGGCCAGCATGCTGTTTACACACTAGTTTACATAGCAAAAACTATGGACCCCCAAATTTGTGCCTGATCCTTGCCTGCTTTGTAGAGTTGTGTTGGAAACCTCCTACACCACATTCATGCCCTTCTGTCTTATCTGTGGCTGTTTTTGTGCTACAGTGGCAAAACTGACTAAGGCCAACAAAGTGAAAATATTTACACTCTGCCCCTTTGCAGGAAAAAAATGGCTGACCTCTGATACAGACTGAACAACTAGGTACTATATTTCATCAAATCTAGGACAACGTTGTTTGTAATACACATCATTTTTTGTATGTACCATAAGAAATGAAAAGCATTATAATCATAAGAGGCCATCAGTTGGGAGATTACCAATTCTGGAAACACTGAAATGTGAAAAAAAAACTGTGTTTCTTACAATCGAAATTCAGTACTTTCCAGAGAAACAGTTTGGAGACATGAAAAAAAAAAAAAACCTGGAAATATGGACTGTCTTAAAGACTATTTTCTCTTGCCCATAAATCACCCAGTCTGTTGACTCCCCATGAAACCTACAATAACAGACCATGTGATGGGACCCAGTGAATAAGGAAAGCGCTGGCTTTTTGGCATCTGTCTTCCCAAAGACTGTTGCTATTAATGAGTGGAAGAAATATTTTGGCATTGTTCTCTGATACTATTTTCAACTTCTGTTAGTATAAATATTTAGGGTGTTTCAGTACAGTGGCTTGTGTGGCAGAAAAATTGTTAGTTCTTTTATCTTAGGGCTGGAATATTTGAACAGTATGCTTGTTCTTAAAATGTGTTATGAGGCTACGCACAAAAGGCTTTGTAGTAGTTTGGAATGGGAAGCTTCTCAGATGCTGCTTTTGGTCAGATTCTTACCAGTCTGAAAAATATGCTAATTACATACAAGGCTCTGAGCAGAGAGTGAACTCAATATTACAATTTTAAACTTCCTCAAAGCACAAACAGGACACCACTTAAGGGGAGGTAGTGATTAATGCGTTAACAATATGTGGCTCGCATGTGTGCATGAATTGTTCATTATGTGTACCCACGTTTATTTACTCACATAAACTGCCCAGAGAATGTCCATATTTGCAAATATGGTCTTGCTTTTTTTTAAATTCTTTTTCTCTACAATAAATGGAAATTTAGGAATTCTGAGTCAGGTCACTTATTATTTAGCTAATTCAGCTGCAGAGTCAGTTAAGAATGACCCCCAGATGTTGTTTATAGTTATTGGATATTTTCAGTTGTGAAATAATATTCTCTTTTTTGGTGTGCAAGTGATATTTCTTAATGTGCTTTACAGCATCTGAATAAAAGTTTGATGGCAGAACAGTTTGCCTGTCCAATGTAATTGCTTCTAAGTGAGCTCTTCATTCTTCACATTTTTAGCTCTAATTGCTTTTTTTCCCATATGTCTAAAAATAAATATTTGCAAGTTTTGCGTTCTGCTACTCATTGTAATACATAAAATATTTGTACACTGAGCAAAATTCACTGATAATATTCGCAATGAGCTATTTAGAGAAAGTAAGGTTTGTGTGGTAAGAGGAGATAACATACGTTTTTATTAGCATCAATGCCAAAGAAAGCCATTTATCATGTTTTGAAAGAATATTTTTAAAGGAGTGGCCAGATATTTGACCTCTAGGACTATTTAAATAGATTTGGTTGGAAAAAAAGAGAACCAGAGTAAAAAATAGTCTGTTTTGCAATATAATGGATATTTTAAATGATCTTTGGAAGGTTGACAATTAATATTTGATTATCAGGGACAGGGGCCCCTCTATGTAGATTATCCAAATCCCTGACTTCCTGGGCAGACCTCCTCTGCCTTCATTTGAGTTTATTCCAGCTCATTAGCACCTCCACCCGAAGGTTGGCAGAGAAAAGGAGAGGAAGAAAAAATGAAATCACTTCTGCTGCTCTTAATGGCCTTTGGAAAGAATGGATCATGAATGAAATAGAAACCAGTGGGAAAAATAAGCTATTGGATTTTCTGTATTTTCTTTTATCCTTGCCTTCCTTCCTTGACACAGATAATCAATAGTTGGCTTAAAGACTTTTAAATGAACTCTACATAGGAAGGCTTTGCAGTTATAATAACAGTATCATTATTCTCGTCACACAAAGACTGGGTGAATTCCAGAGAGGTAAATATTGCCCAGTCTCCAGGCTGGCATGTTCCTGAACTATTTTTGTAAAAAAAGAAAAAACCCTGCCCCCAATCAGTTTTTATGCCCAGAATTCCCCTCCTCCTGTGCCCATGTTAAAGGTAACAACTGTGTATGCATGTGTGTTCAGATATAAACATCTGCTTGGCCACCATAGCTTGTGATCATGTCTTATGATCGTGACCTGGAGATATTTTGCATTAATGAATGTTGGCAGGTTTGGTTTTCCTCCTCATATTTGCTTTTCAATGTGTTGCTATATTTACAGTTCACCCAGAACAATCTGTGACAAAGGTTTGCTTTTATCAGAACAGCTGCTGGATTTATACCACATCTCAAGGTTCTATTAGACGTGACAATAAAGTAATTCTTCAATGTTTGCATTACTTAGCTATCTTTTTTGATATGGATTTTGTACAGCACCCTGCTACATGTGTCTCAGATTTCAGTCCCTCTTTTGGACCACCATGTAGTCCAGAGCTTTAGAGCTTTGTCTTGGAAGCTCCTTCCATCAATCAGAATAGCAAATTTACATTGTTAGGTTCCCTGGAGGTATTGGAGCTCTGGATTCAGCCATTTATTGTGAATTAGAACCTTGCAGCTAGGGTGAGTGCCAACATTCCAAGTGCTAGCACAATGGAAAAGAGAAGTGGTTTATGTTAGAATATGGTCACATTCTTCTGATTAAACCCACTCAAAAAAGACAACATTGTAATATTTTCCAATGACTGTTTATCATGAATTACGTCAGCCTTCGTTTAAATTGCTATTATTTCTCCTTAATGCTTCTTGGTGCCTGCATAATTTACAGCACTGGCAGCCTCGGGACTATGAAATAACCTTTCACAACCAACACACAATAGTAAAGAACATGGCGTTTTTGTTGTTAATTATTATAGGACTCCTTTAACTTTTACAAAGTGACATAAAATATTGTTGAGGTATTTATGGTTCAAGCTACTTTTACATGGATCTATTTTGCTTCTGGCTAGTTCTTAACTAAAGCAATCATTTGTGGTTATTAGGCCGCCGGAGATATTATGTCAGAACTGGTTTGAGAGTATTATTATGTATCACATGTCATACACTACATGTCAGCACTTGAGGCTGTCTTTCAGTAAAAACAAATGTAATTTTCGTTTGTGCTCTTTAAGGGATCGGCGATTTGTAAGCTAACCTGAGTTCATTCGAAGGTGTCCCAACAGTTTGGGAGCATGTCTCAGCCTCAATCAGACACTGCTCGTCTCTTTCCTGTGGATTTAAGACCTTTCCAAAACAAGCTTTGGCAAAAGTTTAATTCAGAGGGAGGATTTGCTACTGGGGAGCAACAGAGTTTTTAAGAACTGGTTAATTACCCATGGCAGAGCTGGTCTTGATGCTCCCATTTTGTGGTTTTTCTTAAAAGTTTCCTCAGCACAGGGTCTTTCTATCTTGGGCCCTTTAAAGGAAGGAGAGTCTCTGCCCACAGAGGACCCTGCCTCACATATTCGAAGAAGGCACCCCAGCCTTCTGGAGCAAAGTCTTGAGTAAAGGGTGGTAAAAACAAAAAGAATGGGAACAGGGTTGAGTTTCCACAAAGCTACACTTCCAAGCAAACTTTGAATTAATATGTCACTCCCCTGGGTTCCAAATACTATGCATATTTTCCAGTCCTTGCTTATTTAAAGCAAGAAAGGAAGGGCGTGCCAGAAAGTTTTACAAAGAATGAAAACACATTAATGACTCATGTGAACAATTACTGATTTTCTTAACATATAATTTCTTAATTACTGTCAACCAAAATAATTTGCATGATAATATTTTCCCCAACCCTCCCCTATCTGTATTTAAGAGCCATAAAATAGTGATCAAAGAGCCTGTTTGATCAATAGCAGGGAAATTTAACTCCTTAATTCTTAGAGAATTGATGGGACTCTAGCACTGGATATTCTTTAGAATAATCACCTCCAACACAATGGGCAAAATGAGCTTTCCAGTAAAACAAACAGCTTTGAAAAGAGCTCGGGGGCATTTTCTTTAGCTTGAATTCAAGGAGGAAATTGTGACTTTTATGAAACTTGCATAAATTTACATGTATCCTGTCAGAGTTTTAAAATTAGACAACATGCCTGAATGCCCTGGAAATGAGTCTGCCATCCAGATTTAGAGTGCTTTTAGCTTTTTTAATTAAAGACATTTCACAAGCCAACCCCAGAGAAGAAGAGAATTAAGCATTACATAAGAATGTAGCAAAATTTGAGATTTAATGAGTGAATATTACAAATACATAAAGGAGATAAAAAGGTGTGAAAGGAGCAGTTATTGGGAGTTTTCTGCATTTTTTTAATGTGAAAAATGGAAGAAGTGAAAAGGCCAGGCTGCCATTTGCTGTAGCCCTCCTTCTGGAACAGGTTCAAAGCTTGCAGAACTGACTCTGGGGCTGTGAGGCTTGTTAATGAGCGCTGTGGCAGTGAACTGGGATCATGGTTTGTCACATGAAAATATATATATGTATACACACACACACACACACACACATATCTCAGAAAATAGAAGACGAGTTGTTGCTGCTGTGTGGTTGTAAGAAACACCAAACAATTAAAATCAGCCTAAAGAGCACATTTATGAGAACTCAGTGCTGAACCCTACAAATGCACATTTTGAATTCTTTAATAATGACTGATAGTGAAATGTAGTTATTGAAAATTGTTTTTAGCTACACATGTTATACCATTTAAAAAACTTAGACTAAATACTGTCAGCTCATGTTTGCTTTCCTAGCATGTTATTCATTTATTGAGAAATTCGGAATGTAAAACATCTGGGAATAACTTGGTGTATGTAAAATCATTTTTAAAATGTGTATATTTCAGAACTTCTTTTGTGGATTTATTTAAAAATATGGGAAAATTCTGTAAACATGTTCTAGAATATATGTAGCATTTGAATATGAAAGAGAAAGTTGGCATAACTGAAAACCCAAATTTCATTTTCTATAAATATTACTCTGTTAGAGGAATGGGTTTCTGAAATTAGAGAATTCAGTTTATGGTTAGTGATATTTACAGGGAAGTATCTCTCTTTGCCCTGGACTGGATGTGTGAACGAGAAGCGTCCATTCTGGCTCCTTCTGGGGTGTGATGTGATGTTTATATCTATATAAAGGAGTTAATTTATTTCAGCATTTCAAGGCCTGAGTTGGAGCTGTACAAACCCAATTGCGTACATAAAATAGAGTATGACCAGAAGGGCCACACCACAGCCATGTTAATAGCTCCCTTGTTCTGTTCAAGAATTAGTACATACATTTTATAGCTGAGCCTTTAAGAAACTAGAACCATCATCACAATCTTGGTAATTGGGACATAACACAACAGAGAAGAATAAGAGAAGGGAAGTTATTAATGATTTGTAATTTTCTACTTTGGGGAAAAGTAGAAATAAGACCCAATATCAAGTACCTCTTTTCAATTCTTACAGGTTTCACATTTTTAACCATTTTAGTAGTTTGAAAGTCCCAGGGCAGCCCCACTACCCCATGTTCTCTAATTCCCTTCCTTTTCTGAAATAGAATTCATTCTTTGTGATATGAGCAAAGTTTATATTATTAAGTTTGTGGGTGTAATCTAGAGGCTAGACTAGATGGATGCAAAGATCCTACAAAAAACACATTTTTAGATTCTGAAGCCCACTTTATTTCTGGATATGTTTCTCTAGCCCACACAAAGGTTGCAGCTAAGGGGAATTTTTGGCTTTATTTTAACCCATTAAGACACAGGATTGTTTGAAAACCTAACTGCTTTCCTTGTCCCTCACAACCACTATAATCCTTCATTTGGACTTTGGCTCTGGACTTGATATGACTTGAGGCCCATCATCAAAAGAATATTAGAATTCATGTGTTTTCTGTGTGTAAAAATCCCCTAGGGCTTATAAAGAACTGAAATGATGGAAAGGAACTGGGAGTCTACATTCTGGCAAGGAAATTTACTCAAAATTTAAACTAAAAACAAACCAAGCTTAAAACAAAGACTCCTCCATGAGAACAATGTCCTAAGTTCTTCTATAATCAGAGGACAAGACTGAATTTGTTCATTGACTAGGGCAGCAAAACCCATTGAGCCAGCATCACCCATTTCCTGTCAATTTTCTTAAGAATTTAGATGAGGTCTATAGATCCAGGAAACACTGGAAACAAGCCAAAGGAACAGACCTTTGTGCTTATCTCCTTCCCCTGCCTGCATTTTCAAAACATTGAGGCAAGTCTTCCATGTCCTTCTCAGTACCTAGGAGGTATGGTGGAACCACCTGGCTTTGGATGATTCAGAAAAGACTGTTTTGAGTTTTAGCCCACTGATGTTGACAAGTTCACACCCCTTGCTCTAGACATCTCTTATCTGTTCAGTAAATAACACTTCTCTTTGGACATGCTTTGTTAGCAGATAGTCAAATGTTTGAAGGTAACAAAATGCTTACTAGAATATTTATTAGTTCAAATTGTTCATGATTTGCTCCTTAAATTTAATGAAGAGTCTCTCCCACAGTGATTCCTTCAGTCATCATTCATAGTATATAACTGACCAACCCTGAAATAAGTATTGCTGCCTTCAGAGTTTGAAGTATACGTGACAGAGTCCTGTTCAGTACACACACCAACTTGAATCATGGTCTATGATCCAACTTGAAAAATGGCCTATCTACACAATACATGGGCAAGTCATTGACTCATTTTGAGGCAAACTCTTTTACCAGAAAAGGTGGAGTGAATTTAAGATTGATTTGGAAGGGAAAGTGGCTAGCTATCAGAGTAGATCTTCAGATCAGAAATAGTAGAGACTGTTGTTCCAAACAGGATAGAGAGGGGAAAAAGGAAACAAAGAAGATTAAGATAGCTGCGATCTAAACTAGAAGAAGATGTGACAGTCATTAAGTGAAGGAAAGTCTTAGTTGTAAAACTGATAAGGGATGTTAATTTTGGACAAAGTTAAGAGAGATATTTTTTATTTCTCAGTCAAGTCACATATAATTTGAGTGGTACTGTTATAGGACAGGGAGAGGGGCAGCCCAAACCCCACAAACCTGCCTATTCTACATGGGTTCTGCCATCCGCTGCATCAACACAAAACATAGGAGACTTTAATGGGAAGGAACTTTAATAAAACTAGGAAACAATACAGGTAAGGCAAAGAGTCTAGTTTCTAAATGAAGCATCCAGAGTTACCCGTCCCCTCGTGGGTAAAAGTCCATCCAAATAGGATTGGCCCAGAACAAGGCCCCAAAGCCTGCTACAAGTCTAAAGCATCTTCCAGTGGGGACCCACAGAAAAGGGTCACAAACAACCGGACAAGCCCGCAAGGAAAAGAGCAAAATCAACATCAAGATAAAAGCTGCCATTGTCACCTCCCCACAGGTCTCACCCACATCTGTGTCATCTAGTCCATGACCAAAAGACAAGCGCAGTTTCTTCACATGTCTCTAGGCTCCATGCGCCTCCTCCAGGTCTCCTGGCTCCATCCTGCTTCCTTCCTCAGTCTCTTCTGCAGCTCCTCCTCTTCCTGCTCAGCTCCACCCTCCCTTGGGTGGGGCAGGGAACCTCCCCCTTTCCTGGGGACCACTCTGTTACAGTACCTATTCTGTCCTGAAATGTTAATTTAAATATTCCTTTGTTAATGGCCCTGAAAACATATCAAGACCAGATGTAAGCTTTGCAAGGGACCCCATATCCTAATGGGTTAAAATAAAGCAAGTGTACTTGTTAGCTGGATGCCCATGTAGGATCTGTAGAACTTCATACATAGAATGTGTTTTTGAATCTCAGGAAGGAGGTGCTTAAAGGATCTTAGAGTCCATCCAGAGTAGTCATGGGACTATACTGACAAAATTATGTAAGTTCTGCTCAGATAACAAAGAATTATCTTTTTTTTCAGTTGTGTATAGATATGGTCAAGGTCACATAGAGCAGGAGGTAGTGGTATGCCCTCTTCTGATTCACTGCTTTTGTGACTTGGATAAACATAGGAGAGTTCTTAGCATCCTCAGCAACACCCACACTAAAAAATGACAGATACTGACATAAGTGCCTGTCCACTCTGCACAAACAAATTCACAATCAAACCTTACCTTTCTTAGCTTTACAATGAGCATGGTAATCCCCTCAACCTAGAGTATCTTATTCATCCCTCCACTTATTCCTTCTTTGCAGGTCGTTATTCATCAATTCAACAATTTATTTAAGGAGAACTTATATCAAATTTTGTTAGACCTTGTATCAGTCTTGCAAATTGAAAGATAAGCTCCTGCCCTCAAGAAGTCTGGAGCATAGGGATGTGAGCAAGTAAATACAAATATATTTATATGTATATTCACACACACACACACAACTCTCTCTGTGTCACTCTCTCCAGGCCGTGATGAGCTATAATCCCAAATAATGTATGTGAAAATGCTTAATGTTTGTGAAGATGTGTCATAATATACAGGCCATTGTAGACTTAATTTTGACTAATACCTGCTGTCTTTGTAACCAGTAGCCAGTGGCTGTTACTCATACTTGGTGCCTGGGTTTAATGGTGACACCACCACTCCTTTGTCTTTCTGATTTCAGAAAGGAGAGTGGAGGGGAACCTTTCTGTTGAGTTTATAATAGCAATTACAAGCTGATAAGGGCAAAACATTCATCAAACGATCATACCTCCGGACTTTATCTCCTTGGGTCAAATGTTTCCTGATTGATATTGACTACCATATCTTAAGCAGTTTTGAACAGATAAGACCTAGAAAAGAAATTCCTTTGAAGGAGATTTGACAAAATTACGTTTTCTGATTTTTTTTTTCTTTAAGGGGAGAGATTAACTTCTCATTGTTCTTCTTAAAAAGTACAAAAGCTACCACACTGTTGAATTGAAGAAAATCCAGAAAAATTTTCATGGGTAGATATTGACTGAGTTCCCACTGGATACAAATTATCGTCTGTATTGATAGTCTTTTCTTTTTCTGAAATTATTTGGAAAGAGCTTTCAAAATATTGAGAATTGCCCTGTACCGAAGATACTTAAAAATAGACTATGACTCCAAGAAAAGATAGCTCCTTGATTACTATATATAAATTCTCTGTTGGAAACAGTGCTGTAAGTAAGTCTTGTAAGCTAAGTATAATGTGTTTCATAGAACAGTATTTGTAGAAGCAGTCTTTTAAATATGGGAGGGTAGATTTCTGATATCCAGCTATTAATTGGAATGACCATAAACATTGTAATTAATCAACTGTGTATTCAGTTACAAAGTATATGATTACATTCTGAATGGCACAAAGCTTTCAGAAATGTTCATAAATCAATTAAACAGGGCAATACAGTAACCGATCACATAAAGTCATATTTGATGCCTTGTCATCTATCACAGTGCTTTCCACATAGTTCATACCTTACATCTTTGTGATTCATTTGTACCTTATATTTTGCTGCAACAGAGCTCATAGTAAAGGAATCTTTTAATCTTAGCCATAGAATTTAGTGGCATTATTTTAAGTAGATTTCCATGGGAATCTTTAAAGAGAATTTGGAGAGAGGAAGATCAGGGCTCATTTCTAAAGGATTTTGGAGAGATGATCTGGATTTGTCTGTCTGCCTTAACTTGTAAATTTATAAATTTTCCTATAACAAGCTTGGGCATTTGTACTTAAGTTGTGGTCTTGCTACTGTATCATAGACAGTTGGCATCTGTTGCCTTGAAATTAGCTTGATGACCTATGTTTGCTTGTGTACTTCCTGGAGTATTACAACAGAGGTATAATTAGAAAAACATGCTAAATACAAATCACTCTTCATCAAGTCACTGCATGTTGAGAAGTACAGGTATAATTTGTGACCTTACTGTGGTGCCTATATTTATGTAAGGCCTTCAGGTTTGATAGGCATAATCAAGCAGGCCATTCCAAGTGGGCTACCCAGGGCCAGTGGAATTGAAGCAAAGGAAAAAGTATTTGCATCTTAACTCTGGCAAGTTGGAAGGATTTCTAAAATATTTTTATAAATATACTCCAAAATGACTTTCATTAAGTGACTGTTCCAGAGGTATTTGCATCTGTGAAGATAAATGAGAGACCCTGATCTTACAGATTCTGACATGTGCCGCAGAATGGATAATAAGTAAATATCTGAGCACCTGCTGAAGGACTGGCTTTCTAATAAGGTGGTGACTCCACTTATTTACTTCCTTCAGGGGGTCCAGATCCCAAGTGACTTGTCTATATGTCGAGACAGAACAACCCAGTTCTTGTGGCAACAACTGGCCAGGGCAGGACTGCCCAAGGGGGTGAACTCCCCAGGATCTCATGTTGTTCTTCTGCTTCCCCAGTTTCCTGCATTATGCATTAACAGATAATTATGGTGTGAATAGTTGATTTGTTATGTATTTATGTGTCTAACTGGCATGTATTGTTAAACAATTATAATTTTGTGTGGCGCCATCTAAGAGACTAGAGAGCTAGTACAATAAAGAGCAGAACATGGAGGTGCTAACCTCTGAAGCTCTCCCATGCTAGCAGTTCACTCTTGAATTAAGCAGACAAGTGTAACTATTAAGTATTGTCATAGAGCTTATTGAATCCTTCTCAGATTTGGTAGATGGAGAGTAAGATGCTTATGTTTTTAATTTTTTCTTATTAGTCCCTTGAATATTTTACTGGAAACAATGTAACTGATGGACTGGCAAGTTTTACAAGTGACTAATATATTAATCCCACTCTTCCCTTCTGCCTTGTGGGACTGACATGAGTCTGCTCTTAAAAATGAAGTTTGATGAGATTTGCTCTAAAGATGTTGACTAATACCAATTAAACCCTTCAACATCACACACAAATTGATTATATCTTTTTCACTCTTTTTAAAGACACATAGATGCACCTAGTTAATAATCTGCTACATGTCCTTAATAAAGAGCAGGCTAATTAAAAATTGTTAGCTAGCTGAAAATGAATAAATGAACAATCACATATTAAAACAGGGATCATCAAGCTGCAGAAGGAGCTGAACATGGGCTAGTGGGGAATGAAAGGAGTTAATTGAGAGTCCTTTATCACTGAGGATGACACATAAATGTAGGGTTGTGTCATGCAGACAGGGTGTAGGGAGGTTCTTGGCAGGGCTGGCAGCCAGGTTAGTCTCCCCTGTGTCTGTGATACAGAATGAAGGAATAGGGAAGAAAATGGAGTTTGGGTTTCCTCTTTCCCTCCTGCCATCTCTCCTCATCCTGCCTGTCTGTCCAGTCCCATTCTGCTCCCAATCCTGCCCCTCCCTCCTTGAATCTGTCTATGGGTCTCCTGAAGGCCTGCTACAGAGAAGGTCTTCACACAGGGACACATTTGTCTCACAGTGTCTGGTGAGGGGATACTCTTTGTGCTCTGTCAAGGTGTGACTTTTCAGTTTCTGGAACTTGTTCTTCAGACTAAACCTTTATTTCAGTAGGTCCTTCCTGGAAAAGAAACCCTCTAATCATCATCTCGCCTCTCAAACTGGCCAATTTCTTTCATCTTGCAGATCTCAGCGTGAACATCACTTCCTCAGAGAGGTCTTCCCGGTGCTTCCATGCTTACTTTGATGATAACCCCTCCCAATCACGTATATGCTCTGTTTCCCATACCACAACCTCAGTCTGGGGAGAGTAAGGTCAGGGGATGCCTTGGGAATCACCATGCCGGTACTTAGCCTGAACTCTAGGTAACCAGTGACTGCTGAAGGGCTGTGTTGATTGTGACTCCCAGAAGGCGGACTTGATTCTGCTTCCCTAGAAAGCAAGAATACTGTCTCATGTTTCTTTAGTGACCCTCATCAGTCTAATTGGTACCCAAGAAATATTTGTTGAAAACCATTCTTCATTCTGGTATTACATTTACCTCAGCCAGGAATGAGAAGAGCTTCCTGTAACGCGATGTGTGGGACAGTAAAAAGATTGAACAAGCACAGGCTTGTTTCTCTTAGTTTGAAGGAGTTGCATAAACACAAAAATACTAGTTTGTTGCACTGAGTGGGCAGTTGTATATTAAGTGAGTGCTGTTTGGCCTGGTGTTCTGCTTTATAACCTCTCTCTTCGACCCTCTAGTCTCAGGGAACACAGACCTTTCCCCAGGAGGATCTTTCTCTATAGAGGAGGTAGCACAATACTGAGCAGATCAACTCTGAAGACTCTTAGTCTCTACCTTTGTGCTCCTGGACAATGACATAACCTCTCTAAGCCTCAGTTTTCTCATATTTAAATTGGTGATAGTGACACTACCTACTTCAAGGGGATATTAGATGAGGATTAAGTGAAAGTCTGTGTGTAAAACTCTTGGCACAGTACGTGGCATAAAACACTTGTTAGAGATTCACAACTCATCTAAGTCAAGGGTGATTTGCCAGCCTCCATCTGCTCTCAGGAACTGTTTGTGGGACAGTTTCATGTGGCAATAGGTATAGAGAGAGGCCTAGAATTTATCTGTCCAGAATATTCCAGAACAGTAATGTTCTGGCATCCATTTTAACTCTCTTCCTCCGTTCCTGCTACCCCACCACTCTCACTTATCATACAGGTTGATCTCAGTTCCAGGCAGGCCCTGCCCTCTCTTATTTCCATGGCTTTTCAAATGTTAGTTTCAAAGTTGAGAATCGTATTTATTTAGTACATTTTTATCTCTGATAGCAACTTCTGTTTTTCTGTGCCAAGTCTATTATCCTCAGTGTTTTTCCAAGTCGATTTTATAGGAAACACATCATTTTTGATTGAAATTAACCTAAATGAAAAGATATGGCCAAGGAATAGTGGGAAGTCAGAGGTACGATTTAAAACCTTGAAATTAATAATAATAATAATAATAATAATAATAATAATAATAATAATGCTTATACACCACTTACTATATGCCAGGCACTGAGCATCAAATTACGTTCTCCATTTTACAGATGACGAAACTATTTACCCATGTGAGCCATACAGTGGAAAGAGTATGTAATTAGCTTAGTTTGCCCTTAGGCTTCCATCCTGATGGAAAATTATTTTTCTCTACTTAATATCCAGCAAAAGAGGGAGAACACCTTGCTACGAGTCCTACCCTTGCTTAGTTGAGGTGTTTGACTCAATTTATAAAAATCTGTGTCCTTGTAGGTTGATCATGACATTGGAATGTCAAAAAAAAAAGTGTGGGGAAAATATAAAATGAAATCTACATTTACTGGTAAGAAGTACAGAGCATTTGGCATCAGCGGAAAGCTTAGTCTTTGATGTGGAAAATAGAAGAGTTCTTGCTGTTTCCATTTGGGTTAGAGAAAGAGATGATCACTCTATGATAAGTTTAGTGGCTTCTAAAGCTAGATGTAATAATTGACGAGCCACAGTTGTCCTGCCCTGAGGATATACAAGTATGAAATACACATGTCAGGAAAAATGTGGTCAGTAAAGAACCACACAACAGGAAAAGCAAAAAATATTTAACAAGAAGTCCCAGTTATCCTAAGAGTGAGATTTTTTTTATAAAATGACACTACTTATATACTTGAGGCGGGGGCTGAGGAGGGGGTGAATGAAAGGCAAAGAAGTGTAGACAGCCATCTAAGGAGGAAATATTTTATTTTCGGTATGGCAGCAGCCTCAGTATAGCAGCAGCCTCTAAACAATTTGTTCCCCTGTTTTTGAAAATGCTCACACAATTAATGTGTCTTGCTTGTATTCAATAATAGTTGCCTAGCAACCATCAAGAAACATTTTTGGAGTGCTAAGTGTCTAAAAATGAATGAAGAGAAATTCAGTTTGAGTTGCAGCTAAGATGACAGAGTATTGGATAAAGCAGATCCCTCAGGAATCAGGTTGTGCATCTTCAAGAGTAAAGAAATCTGGTTTGGCATCCTAGAAACCCACTGAAATGTCCTATTCCTCTTGGACACTTGCAAAGAAAGAATGTGTAATATATGAGAAGGATCTTTAAATGTATCTTGATTCTCTTTCCTTCTTTCAAACAGAACTGCCTCCTATCGAATCCGAAATGGATATGCCCATAATGGAGTTTAGGAAAACTCTTAGGATAAAGGAGTATAATACCTCTTCCAGTTACGCTCTTCAAGATCTTGCAGCTTTTGAACTGAGACCAATAAGTAAAGAACATGAGTTAAACAAGGAATTAACCTACTCTCCTCATGCTATTGATTTATACCATTGGTTGGCTTTCACAGTCATACCTTATTTGAAATGAAAAGAACCTAAATGACCTTCCAGATCAGAGCCACAAACTCAGGTGCTCAGTGGATCAGCAGAGAAACTTCAGGGAGACGGGTGGGTAGGGCCTGTAAAAAATCAGAAAGCAGTAGATGCCCATGCTCTTTCTAAAAGAACAGCTGCTTCTCAGCTCCTATCTTTTGTTTTGTTTTGGGAATATGAGCTCAGTGTTGTCAGGTACCTCAACTCTTTAAGAAAAGTCAAACATACTTATTTGTATGTAGACAATCTCTATTGCTGACAGTTTTTTTTTTTTTTAAGTGCTGGTTAAGTTATGCCACCAGACAGATTTGGTTTGTGAATCTGTCTTATCTAATGAGCCCCCTAATGTTATAGATTAGGGACCTGAGGCCTGCTGAGTGAGGATACTTATTCAGAATCAATGAAAAGTTGAACTCCTTAAAGTCAGGAACTAGATGGACCTCTCTGTTTTATCCCCAGCTGGACTAACATAGGGACACGCAAATATTTATTGAATCAACAAATGTTAGGTATTATGAGAAAAACTAGGACTTTGGCCAATGAGAAATCAAGATTTTAAATGACTTTCTTTCCCCTCTTAAGTAACTATCTTTAACTTCCATATAGATAGAATTTGCTCTTCTCTTTTGCCCCATAGCCCCTTGTTTAAGGTGCGATTTGACTACTAGGAACATTTTAGTGAAAACCCCATAGGAAAAGCCTGGGAACATATCTGGCCTCCAAACTTTCTGTAAGATAAATTTGTCTATCCTGGGATTCCTGCAACCAATAGGTTGCTTTTCTTCTTGATCTACCATATTAAATTCATCCAACTTGTTGTCTATTTACTGAGTGCCTACAAAGTATAGAAACTTCCATAGGGTGATTTGCAGATAACAGGGGAAACAGATGAGCCTGGGGCTTCAGAAATGGCCAATTAATTTAGAGAATGAAGATACTTGGCATAGCCTCTTTTTTATTTTAGTTTGTATTCTGTTTTTGATCCTATTTAGGCAACACTTTACTGTGGGGCAATTTCCTTTTTCCATGTTTTGTTTTGAGATTTAAAATTACCTAAAAACATAGACCCAATTATCACCAGCACACAGTGTTCCCTTTAAAACAACCTGGTTATTGTTGCTTCTCTATTGGAAGGCTCTGCCAGGGTAGACATCAGTCAGCTTCCAAGGAGGACCAGATGCTTGGGTCAAATGAGCCTGATTTCAGTGATCCTAAATTTCATTGAACTTGTTCCTTCTTACTTTGTTCTGTAAGTGCTGAGGATTCAGGTATTTCCAGAGTGTCCAATTAACTCTCCCACAAGGGGACTACTGACCTCTTAAAGTACTTGAAGTGATGTATTGCTTCCATGTGTCTGTACACATAAGAGTGGTAATAATGGCATCCACCATTTATTAGTATCTTCTGGATACCGAATATTGCGCTAGGCACATTTTATCTCATTTGAAGTCTTTTCTGTGTCATAATCTTTCGAGACAAAGATGTAATCCCCCTTTGAAAAATGGACAAATTCCACCCCAGAGAGAGATGATGACTTGCCCAGTGTCCTGCAGTTGCCTTGTCTGTGAAGTGAGTGAAGACCTATCTGCTCTCAAAAGACCATATTCTCTTTACTTCCTTGTGAAACTTGAGTATCCAGCAGCAATTTTACCAACTTCACCAGCATTTTGGAGATGAAAGGAAAGACACTGTATCTTTTTTCAGAAGCAAATTCTAAGGATCTTTTTAAACAAGGTGGATGATTCTGCATGTCTGTGTTTAATTTCAGAATGGTGTCCTTTGCTGGTGAAGATAATCAGATGTAATGTCATCTGCACCCTCTCTGCGTGTGTGATTTCATAAAACTGGTGTAGCAGTTTATTATTATAAAATTAGTATAGCATATAACAAACCTGGGATGCAAGCCAGATGAAATAGACAATGAATAGTTATATAAGGTTTTGGAAGCACATGTAGTAGAACACAAGCTCACTGTATTTTCTTCTCAATTGTCTGCTGTTTGTTAATGTTTCCTTTTCAACATGATTGCATCTCAGCTTAATAGCACTTGCCATCTCAGGCTTTATGGTGCCAGGACTGACATAGTTACATCCCCTCTCTGCTAAAAATATTGCATGTATATATTCAACCGCAGCCCGACATGTTTAGCTAATGGGTTACTCAGGAGCTATGCGCTTATATAATTAAGTGATGTATGTAATTTTGTGTTAACACATTTGCTATGTGTGTTTCCCTGGTGATTGCAATGCTTTATTCTGTGTAAAGTGTGACATTTTAATTCCCACTGAACAATTTCCTACCTTGATTCGCTTTGTTTTTGTGGCAGGGGATTATTTTGCAATCAAGATAAAAGCATTATTTATGAAATTTCTAGACCATCCCATTACTGGGAACTTTTAACTGCAGATCAATCTCCTATTTCATTGATCTTTGTTAAAAATCTTTATTGGAATTTAAATTTAATCTCTACATTATAGATTTGTCCAGACTTTTGTCTGCAGGCACATTTTTTAGGGAGCTTTGCAGGGATGGGGTTCCTAAAAAAAGTAATTCTCACCAGGCAGTCTGCCATCTTCCCCAGGGAACTTGATTTCTCTTAGGTGTTGGTGACTTTTTTTCCTCATCTTGGGTTTACCAAGATCATCAGCATCCCTATGGGTTGAGGGTCTTGGCAAAACATTGCAAATCTACAGATTCACAGACCAGGCAGGTTTTTGGTTAACCTTTACAGTGTTTGACAATGACTGGGCCTCAGAGTTATGGTGGGGATTAAAATGGGATATATGTTTTTTTCCTTATTAATGGAAATTTTGACCAAAGGAAGGGGCTACAGACAGGAAGTTCAACCACCAAGGACAGCCCAGCTTCAGAGGTATTTATTTTCTCTACTGAGACCAATGATCAATGCTATTTAATAAACATTTACTGGACTCGTTTGATTAGCAGGCACTGCTTTTAAACCAGACATCACACACAGTCCATTTGTTCGGTAAAGAGGACTTACTAAGACGATCCTACAGTGACCAAAACAAACATAATCTCTTTAGAGTCTGGTGAGGGAGCAAGACACATGGACAGGTTCAATAACAGGGTGCTAGGTGCTAGTGTAGAAGCACATTGATGTAAAAGCTACAGACAAAGGGCTCCTCCCCCAGCTGGAGGTTGGTGAGAGGAAGGAAGTTTCTTAGGGGGTGTGATGACCAAGGTGTGTCTGCAAGAGCAAGTTGGAGTTTGGGAAGAGACACATGGGAGAAAGGAAAGGTATTGCTAGTCAGAGGAAGCCTGGGAACATGGGCACACAGCTGTGAAGCCAGGTGATAAGCTTGGGATCTGTTGGAAGGAAACATGGATGCTGCCAAGCAAGGTGGGCTGTAGGTGCATTTCTCCTGCCCCCAGAAGTCCTGAAATTCCAAAGTCTCTCCTCACCCAGTGAGGGCTTCTTTTGTTTTTCAGCCCAGCCCATCCGAAGCTAGCAGGTGGCAGGCATTGCCGCCAAATGCGTAGTATTGCCCTGATGGCTTCATGAGTATTTTCCTCTTGTCCCTCCCATTTGGGTCTGAACAAACAGCTGGGAGTGTGGTGCACAGAAGTCCCGCCAGAAGGACCCGCGGTCCATGTGCTCCAAGTGAGCTTTCTCAGTTGTATGTTTTGGCATTTAAACACAGTGAGAATGTCCTTGTCAGCTCCCATTTGACTTTATTAATTGCAGTTCCTTGGAAAGTGTGTTTTAGCAATGTGGTCTTGGGATGACAGAGCTTGCCCTGCAGAGAACCCAAGTGGAGGTATTGAGAACCCACTGAAACGCCATCTGCTGCTAAGGTGCTGCCGCGATCCCATGTGGACCGCTGGCACCCGCGTCTCTGGGGGTCTCTCTTGGCTCCGGTGCTAGTCGCGTGGTTTGAGGCAGAGTGCAGATTCTCTGGTCTTCCAGAGAATGGTTTGGACTACATGGTGCCTTAAGCTCTAGAATTCCATCATTTATAAATTACTCATATGAAGAATCCTACTGTCATCACATCTGTGGATTCGCCAACGCCTAACAGGGGTCTTTGGTTCCAAATCCATTTGAAAAGCCAAGAACCATTTTCTCTTCTGCATCTTATAGTGACTCTGGCTCTGTATTTTAGGAGACCACAAAGCTAGTACTCGAATCTAGATTTTAATTTTTTAACCTACCTCTGGATATTCCTAGACTATATGGAAGTGTGGATCAAGGATTCCATTTTATTAGCGGTGTCGCAAGGGGCTGTCACCTAGCAGCTCTGTATTTTTTCCAAGCTACCCCCCACTGACCCACCCCCACTTCCCTGAGCCCTGAGGCTGTGGTTAATAATGTCAAAAGAATGTTTTAAAATTGCTCTTCTGTTGATTCCAAAGAGCCAGACCCCTCACGTGGTTACAGTCCTGGGCTAGGAGTCAAATTCTAAATTTAATTCCAGCCACTATGAATGTCCTAAATCCTGGCTTCTTCACCTCTTCGCTATGTTTCAGTTTTCCCATCTGCAAAATAGGCATAAGATGCGTGGCTCCACAGAAATATCTGCAAATAGCTTTGTCATATACAAGGACTGGCATTATCCTGAAGCGGATATCATTTTTCATTCTAAGTAGGAATTAAACAAAAGCCCTTTGAGTTTGCACCTTGTGTAAACGCTTGTGCTTAAATGCTCATGAATTTCAGAGGTCAGTAAATACCACCCCCCTCTTCTTTATTATTTTTTTTTTTAAAAAGCTAAACAAGACTAACTAGGGAGCTCATTTTGGAATAAAAAGACATGAAAGAGGGTATTTCAGCTTGCACAAGAGTACAAAGAAGAACAAGAATCATCATGTTTGTTAAAGAACTCACAGCTGTTTAATTTTATAGTAAAATTACTTGAAGAACTTTGCTAATTCAAAGACAGAACCAAACAACTGTTGTTGCAAAACCAAACTTCCACGTGTGAGTGGAAAAGCCAAGTTAAGATTAATCTGCTTCGAAAATCATATTAAAAAACACAGCATTTTTGTTAATGTTGCTTGGAGGAGCGGCTTTTATCTAAAGAGAAGACACATGAAAGAAGGACATGGCACATTTACTGGTAATAAGATGAAAAATAGTTTATGTTCACATGTACTTTGCCCCCAGCTTTTTTCTTAAACTGCTCGGTCTGTTTTAATATCAGGTTTGTTTGCTTTTTGGGGATGGGCCTGTTAGGCAGGAAATTGTCAAAGGCGTATAGCAGAAATTTTAAACGATGTTTTAAAAAAATGAAAATCCAAAATTGGGCAACCAATTATTAAATTTGGAGAACAGATTTTTATAAAATTGTATTTTTTGGAAGCATGAAAAGATAAATTCTGTACCTACACTGGTTCTATATTCCAAATTTCCATGTGTTGCCTATTGTAAGAAACAAACCATTCTTTTTTTTTTAAGTGTTTTTTTCTTCCATATTAGGGAATTATTCAGACTTCTTTCCTTGGTTCCTATAATTCCAAACCAGTTGGAACATCAGTCTATTTTTGGTTATGAAGGAACTTTTAAAATGTGGGCATGATTGTTTTAAAGTTCTAAATCTCATAAAAATCAATTTGCCACATATTTAACAGTTGTAACTGTAAATATAGTGAAGCCATTGTATTCCAGAAAGACAGAGTTCTAATTTCAATATTACAAGCTGCCTCATCTCCCAATCCCTCCCTTTCCTCCTTAGAGAACTGCTAAATGTAAATTCTAAAACAGATAAAACAACATCAGGTTTTGGTTGTGATTGTTTCTGTGAAGGATAAATTTTCTTACCTGTATTTGATTCAACTCTCTTGTTAGTTTCTGGGCTTTTATGCTCATCCCACCGCATCACCTAGATTCACCACGAGAGGGCAACCGAGAGTTTACTTTCTGCTAACAAAGCTAGAAATGGTTTTAATATCAGCTAAGTGTTTTAACTTGCTAAGGATTTATTTCTCCGCCTTCCGATTGCCACACATGCAGTCTCTGAGTTTCCACTAACAGCGTATAATAATCCAAATAAAGTTCTTCAGAGGGAAAATATAGACAGACTGGTGCAGACAAGAGCTTTTGCCCAAATAAGGATCTCTTTTGTTGAGACCCCATGTGTTAGATAACCATCAACTGACAGTTGGTCATGAGTTAATAATGTTGGATGCTGAAATATGCATACCATGTGCTATAAAAGAGTTTGGAGGACAAAGACAAATACTGCTATAGTTAGATATCAGAAACATACCAGAGGTGCGTAAACTGCTTCATTGGATGTAGGTTGAACCAACTAAATAATTTCATAAAAGTTCTCATGTTACAAGTATCACACAGGATGTATTGTATGCATTGCACGTTTTGTTGATTTTGCAGGGATTTTAGTCTTAATCTCTCAGCATGTTACTGCCTTAAATGCTATAGCAACTCTTGCCTTCTAAGAAAAGAAAATATTTCCTAAGCTTATTTCCACTGCTTCCTTTGCTATTCTTCTATTTTTACAATGGGAACCCTAAAAGGGGGGAAGAGAGGGGGCCCTTAAAAGAATCCAGGTGGGTGTGTAACACTTTGATTGGCATGTGTTTGGAGAGCTGTTAACATGTAGTTATATTTGTGTATTGCTGCTGACATAGGAATCAAAAGGTGAGGGATGGATGGAATAGACTTTTATTCAGCTGCTGTGGCAAGTTTTTTGTGAGGATGGGACCTGGGGCTGGAGGGACACTTGAGCGCCCATCTTCTCGGATGTCCCATGGTCATTTTGGTGCTAAGAATGATTGGGGCAAGAATGTGTCTCCTCCCCTGCCGCCTGGAATTCAAGCTCTTTTGTTCTGTCAAATTGTATGGGCTTATTGGAGGGCCTGACTTCAGTGAATAATCTCACTTTATGTTGTGTAAAAACTTGGGACTTGACACTCCTTGGCAAATCCAAGACCAAACACTTGCTATTAGGTCTAACTGTATGTGACCTCTCTACTTACTTGCAGATGAAATCTCCAAAACAGGAAAGCATAACTAGACTTATTGGACAATTTGTAATCAAGAAGCTTCTAGCTTCCAACTAGCCCAAATCACTCAAAATCGGTTTTCTCTTATTTACTTTGCAAATGGCTTACATTATAACCTACCCCTGTTGGCAGCAGGAAAGAAAAAAATAGACCCCTCTTTTTTTCCTTCTCTTTTTCTCTCCATGTCCCCACCTCCAAGTCTGTTGTCAAGGCTTAACTTTGGCTTTGACATCTTAGTTAATGGAGTTATGAAATAACATCTTCATCAGCGCCATTTAGTAACCTTGAGTTAATAATTATCAGATTTGAATTTTACAAAGTAGATGCCTCAGCTTCAGCAAGATTTGCATGTACTAACATCTTTCTATATATATATGTCACTATCCTCCACTATAGTGTATGAAATCTTAAATGTATTAAAACTTTGAATCATGAATTTTGCTAAATATTCAGCCTTACATGTTAAGCTTGTTCTATCTAATCTTTAACACATCATTCCAAGGATGTATCTATAATCATAACATTTAATTGTTGACTAAACCAGTATTTCCCAAGAGAAGGATAGATAATTCAAGACAGACATGGCTGAAAATATCCTAGTAACCACATTTAAAAGGTAAAAGGAACAGCTAGAATTGACATTCACAATATATCTTATTTAATCCAGTGTATCCAAAATATCATTTTTTATGTGATTGACACAAGATGTCATTAGTAAGATATTTTTCTTATTTGGTCCTGCTTTTGAAATCTAGTATGTATGTTACACTTACAGCACAGCTCAGTTTGGAGTAGACATCTCAAGTGCTCAATAGCTGGTGGTGACCACATTGATAATGTAGCTCAGACATGTTTTACCATATACTGAAAAAATATGGGAAGATGTTATAACTTCTTCCATGTGTTCTTTATGTTAATTTTTAATTTATATTAAGATTTCTGATACCATTAGATACTAACCTGTGCTGTGGTACCAACATACTCTCATTCCAATTAACAGAACATTGAGCTTGTCCTGACAGGTTATAATCATCATCTTGAAATTGAGTTACAGATCTTGTCACCTCCTCTCCACACACCCCCTAAAATCCCCTTTCTCTTCACATTTTGAACCCTCACTCCTCCCTGCCCCGACATACACACTTCTACACAGTCTGTGAGCAACTTGGTATGATGGTAGAATTTTTAAAGTTGTTGTCCAGTCATATGACTCATACATAGCCACAAATAAATGAAGCTCAGAGATGTATCTGTAGCTCATAAAGAAGGAAGGAATGAGGACTTATATATGAACGAAGAAAAGTGTCTCGGTCTTAGACAAGCAAGTATCGTTATATTTTTACTAAGTAAGAGGCAATCCTGCTTTTACAATTTTTCTTTCTGAAAGGCAGAAAAGCCTAAGGTGAGTGAAAAATTACCTTAGAACACATTCCTTTAGGGACATTCTTTCAAAGAAATTGGGATCCTATTACTTGATGATCTTTTACTTTCTCTTGTGGGAATATGTTTGGAAAATTGAAATATGGCTCATAACATATAGTCCAAGTATAAGAAGTTGAATATTTCCATGTTAACACACACACACACACACACACACACACACACATACACATAAACACACACACAGAGGAAATGTTTTCCAAGTGGGAAATGTTTTCTTTAGAGATGTAACAAATCAATTACCCTCAATGTTGAAAATGGAATATCTTATTTCCAAACCTGGAAAAAGGATGGCTGAACAAGAATGTTCTGTTTATATATGAGTTTTAAAACTGATCTGATATTTACTGCTCCTTGCAAGGCTGTTCAGTACAAAAATGTAACTTCCTTCTGGGCTGTTATGTTCTATAGTAATAGACCATATCAATCATGGACTAGAGTGATCAGGTCTATTGATTGTAACAAAAAGGAAAAAAGAGAAAAAGAGATACAAAAACTAGTTCTTTATATTTAAGAGGACCTATCTTTATAAAACTTCATAAATGAAACAATCAGATGTCCTTAAAAAGCATTTCCAGTGTGGATCTTTAAATAGACTAAAATTTAAAAAAAAAAGGACAAGTATCTTAGATTAATATTCTATTCTTATTATAGACAATTATACTAAGAAAGACTAAATCTGTCTTATTGAATCGTTTTCAGAAAATGGAAACATGAGTTATTTTGAAATTCTAAGTACATAGTGAGCGATGAAACAACACACTTATTCTAATTGCAGTCACTCTCATGCAGTTCCTTCCTCCAACATCCAGTATGATTTTCTCCATTAGGAGAGGAATGCAGGGCCTGGAGAGGGCTCATGGGTACCTGGCACTGGGGTGATGAGTGCTCCAAGAAAGGAGTTGCCAGATAGAAGCGAATAATAAAGACGGAGTTTTTTAGAGTCCATTTTTGATTCTGCTGGGTTTGCCTCTAGACAACACTGCCCCCTGGATCTTAAGGACCAAGCTAAGTTCTCAGGTGTCCTGAACTGTTCTCAGTTGTCTCCTTGTAGAATGTTTGGAATTATAAGACTCTTGAAGGCATGATATATTGACCTCATTCCTCCACCAACAAATAAGTGGTTTCAAAACAGCTGTGAGCCACCACCTCTACCCCCTTACAGGTCCTGAAGGGGAACTTTCACTGAGAATGGAACCCCATTGGCAGCCAAAAGAAACCAAAGAAAATGTGAGAGCTTGAAAGACTGCGTGGATTTCAGTCTCCTTCTTTACATTCAGAAATCTCTCCTTAAAGAATCAATATTCTGAAAACCCAGAATTTCTCCTCAATCTGCACCTAGATTCAGCTCCCACATTTTCCCCAAGTCCAGGCATGGTATTAGAAAACATTCTTCCTTGTGGATAACCCTACTATAGAATTATAAAACATTTCTGCCTTCCTTTGTAGTTCTCTGTATACTTCACAATAATATATAGGTAAATTTGGTCATTTAAATTTCTTTTCCTCCTCCAGATACAGAGGGGAATATAAAGATAGAAATCTGCCTGCCACTGCTGGTAAAATCTGACTAAAAAAGAGGTTTGCTGGTGTTTTAATGACAAGAATGCATGGAGTCACATGCTTCAAACCAATTAGTAATACAGATGAGCTAGCGAGTTGTGTTCCATTTATAGGTTGGGGGGAGGGGACAAGTCAAATAATCTTTGTTTTTAAGTGAGCGGGAGAAGTGGAGACCTCCAGGGCAGAGAAAAGGCGGATCAGGAAATAGCTATGCAAATCACATGCCTATGAAATTACTGAAACTTTGATCAGGAGCATTAACAATCGTTCCAGCATTCATACGTATGAAACAAGGAGTGAGTAAGACTGGGCATGTTTTGGAAGGGATTACAAGAGTGTTTACTTACATGGTTTGTTGAGCAGTCAATGAAGTCTTTGGCTGTTTTCAACTTAAGCTGCCTGAGGAGTGCAGGTATGACAAATGCAGTCATACATTCCACACTCATTAGCGACTCTCGGGATCTCAGTGATTTTGACCCAGTGCCAGAGGGACTGGACTTCATATAAAACCAGCTTCAATTTTTTTTTCACCTTCTCTTTAACAACACAACTTCTCACTTTTCTACAGGAGGTAGAAGGGGGACCTGAATTCTGGGAAGGTGTTACGGGTGCTACATTGTAGTTAGTAGAGACTGTGACTCAAACAATGTTGGGGTGTGGCTTATAATCAGGCACACTTGGAAATGCAAAACCCAGGTCTTCACCAGGCCAGCACCAGTCTTTGTTCCTGACTATGTGGTTGTGGCCTTGGTAGCATTTGAGAATGAGGACATTCAAGGCTGGCTCTAATCTGATTTCACAACTCTGGACACATCTTCCTACTGCCTTTATTTAAGACAAAAAATTACTCTTAAAAGGGATCTGTCAGAACAATTACCGAATGATAAAACTCCTGCGGCATTTATTTTAGCATGCCAATTGCTTAAAATTTATTATTTATGTTAGGATGTCAGTGGTGCTTGTTAATGACCCTGTGTGTTCCTATCTCAGACAATACAGTTGCTTCTCAGACATTTCTGTTGGTGTGGAAGATTGTTTATGGGAAAGGAGAATAAATGTAAACTTGAATATTCTTTTTGTGTAATTAGTGCTTTGTGAAATCATGGAAGGATTCAGCCAATTAATAACGGAGTGCCGTGGGCCTCTGCTCTCCTGCACTGCTCTGTTAGGTGTGGCATCGTGATGCACTGTATTTTTGAAATAAAATATTTCAGGGAATCATTTATAAATTTTTAAAGTAAAAATACTGGTTTTCAGTTAAAGCCAAAATGAGGGCTGAGAGCTTGTTTTTCTTTTCTTTTTTTCCCCCAAGTATTCGAAAACTGAAATTCTGTAAGAGATTATCTGTGAAATGCCTTTCTTTTATTACACTCATAAATTTCAGGAGTGGCTTTGATCAAGCCTTCTGTCATTCTTGGTTTCTAAGTCTTACTCATACGTTAATAACTTTAAAAACACTCATCCTATTTTTGTTGTAGTGAAAGAGGAAGTTTCTAAATAGTCAAAAGGGAAACATTGAAAATAGAACACAGTAAATGATAACTAAATTAAGGTAGGCCTTCCCGCCCCCCCCCCACCCCCCAGAAGGAGCAGTGCTCCATGTTCAAACTTGCCAGGGTATTTTAAGATGATTGTCTGTAAAGAAAATGTACCAGAGAATTGAGATCCTCAGAGGAATGGCATTACAGAAATGCAAAGTATTATCGGTAATACCACCCTATACATAGAACAATGTTTGTCAGTCCCTAATAATTCAATCAGTGGAGTTTACTTTTCTGGCTTGTGTTTAGTGCTTCAAACACACACACATACCCACACAGTTAGCAAATCAAGTGAGTTAATGTGCTGTTACTCCTCTGGTCATTGACCCTGGGGGTCAAACTCAGGAAAATGATGGCTGCCTTCTCATCTCCCTAACTCTAGCCCCCGCACCCCCCTCAAGCAAATCCTATCTCTGAGTGGAAGTTCAGAAAGAATTTCTGGAGAGAATATGTAGCTGTATTGGCAACAAAATCTTCTCTGCAAATTGAGAAGAAAGAGTTGCTAACTGATGAGTCAATCCAGCTTTTATAGCAGTTTATCTTTGTGGTATTTCCAAGAGCATAAATGTTATTGAGAGAGAGAGAGTTAGAGAGAGAGAGAGAGAGAGAGAGACATGACAGGAAGAACACAGTAGAAAAAAACAGTAGCATATAAGCCAAAAGCAATTTACTTTGCCAGTAACTGGTTACATTTCCTTTGTTTTATTATTATTATTGCAAGAAATGGGGTTGAGAGGAAAGTTTCCCACACCTGCACTGCCATGACACAAACTTGTCAGAACCTATAGTGAAGCAAACATATAAATGAATGAAGTAAATATATAAATATATAAATGAGCTAGGCTCTTAAAGGGAAAATAATTCAAACTTGTTTTGTTCTATTGCCTTTAAATAAAAAACTATAACTATAATTTATTAACTTGAAGGAGTTTTTTAAAAAGGGAAAAACAAAGCAAACATATGGGTCAGATGTCTAAGTAGCCTGGAGCACTAGGGGTAGCTCATCCCCCTGGGATTAACACCTATAGAAATAGCAGTGACTTCACAAAGGTGAATACTTGTTAATTTCATGGCACTGAGTAAGAGGAACAGATGGGTAGTTAGAGAGGAAAGAGATTTAAAAAAAAAAAAAAAACCACAGAGATATTTCCCTGATTAGGCAGAAGAGTCAGTGGCTCACTACAAGGGTATGATGCCCCAAGTTTTTATAGGGACTCTGTAGCTTTAGTGGAAGTCTTCTCACCGACTGCTGAGTCAGGGACCCCACTTGCTCTCAAGTCTGTAGGATGATTTTTGGTGCCTGGGATGGGCTGCTGCACCCTCATGCTATGTGGTATTTGAGAGTGTTTTCATTTGGGGAAATCTCCCTGTGCCTGCAGCCTAAGCTAATAATATAAATACCTCATTATGAGACAGAGTGAGCATGTGTGTGTGTCTTACAGAAAAGTTAAAGCAGGGGCCCTGGATAAAGTCCAGTTGCCTGGGTTAGAATCCTTCTGCTTCCAGTGACCAATTGCAATGAGCTAAGAGATGTAATTTCTCTTCTGCCTCAGTTTTCTGGTCTGTAAAATGGGGACAATCATTGTGCCTTCCTGATGACTTGTTTGAACTTTAAATGATGTTTTATATGCAAAGCATTCAGAACAGACACTGGCACAGAGGAAGTACTTCATTATGTATCAGCTATTATTCTTATTCTTATTCATGTATAATATTGAACATATTCATGTGGAGAACATTTACTAAACTCTATGATGGACTGGGCCAGGGCTGGGCAGTGACTTATATACACGTGTAAGAATAACTGTGCCTTCATTGCTTCACACTACCTTTTTTTTTTAAATAGTAATAAATAGAGCCAGTTATGCTATCAGTAAGTTAAGCTATCAGTAAGTATGGCTTCCCAGAATGGCTTTGTTGATAGAGACTGGTGTTATGCAAACCCTGGAGCAGGTCTAATTCTGGAGTCTTAGGATTTGGTACAAGTCCTTAGCTGTCCAGGGCAGCTGGGAGGACCTGGGGCTGTTTTCTAGGTAAAAGAATTCCAAATCAGAACTAGCTTCCTCCACCACTGACCACACCATAAAAATTTGTTTTTACTCACCCACTTAACAAATTATTAGTTTTATTGACCCTGTAAGGGAAAAAAAAAATGTAATTTGGGTACCAGAACTTCTACTCTCTCCAAATGTCAGTCCTTCAATTCCAAAACTTTACCTGCTGGGGTCTGGTGGATCCAAAGGTCTCAGATTGTACTCTGGGGGTCCCACCCAGCCCTGCACATTCCATTCCCCTGGGGACTTTAAACAGCTGCTCTTCATGTATTTGTGTATTACATCTGGGATAAGATTATGGGCGCACTGAGATATCAGACACAATGGCTTCACAGTAATCAGGGCCTAAAGGATTCCCATCTCAATTCCCAATGCAAACTAGAGTCAGTGGTGTTTCCAGAGCTCAATAAAAGGAGCAAAGGTGAAAACAGTTTTATAGGTGCTCAGGTGACAGGTATGCGCGTGGTCAGTTCCTGAAGACATGAAGGAGCTATAAGTGAACATCTTTATTTCCACTAATGACATGTCCGTTCAACAAATTCATTTATGCAATGTTCCCTGCTGGGTGGGCACTGGGGCTGACTGGGAAGAATCAGGGATGGATCTGCCTATAAGGATGCTCCAGTTTAGAATAAGCCACAGGACACAGCTAAAAGCACAAAGAACACAGTGAGGCTCAGAAGAGGAGTTTGGAGGGAAGATCAAAGACTCGAGTGATCGGTGGGGCTTAGTAACCAGACCTGAAATATCAATGTACTTGCCTTAGAAGGAACCAATGTTTTTTTTTTCTCTTGATCAAATTTCGTTCAGTGTTTAAGTTTGTGTGACCAGAATATGAGGTGCTAGTCTGTTCTAAATTTGTAATTCTCAGAATCCAGAGGGGAAGGACATGTGCTTCTCTGGGTTTTGAAAACAGCTCAAAGAATGAAGAAAATAGACCCAATTTGGAGATGACTTATTGTCAGTTCCCGGAACCTTTGCCTTTATTTAAAACAGCCTGTTCAGTGCAAGTTCTCTAGATCTAAAAGGCCTTTAGGGATTTGAAAGCTTTTCTGGAAATAAATGCCTTGTAGGTTTAAATGCTTTTCACCAATATGATCATAGTAACAAGTCTCAGAACAGACGTGATATTGTTTTTGTTTCTTTTAGTGAAATGCCTCAGACCAGCCCCCAGTTCTCTTTGTTTCTGTCAAGCTTGCTGCTTGGCTATTATTTTGATTAGGAACTTGAAAGTACATTCGTCCCTCCCGGTCATTACAGACTTAGCACTTGGGTCAGTTGTGGAAACACTTCTGTGCTACACAGTCTCCAGACCAAAATAGTCCACGCCCTGGCTCCAGGCTGAGGTGGGTGCCACGCAGGGAAGGTGGTATTAGGCTCTGACATGGGAACAGGAGGTCAGGATCCACAAAAGAGGCTGGATGAAATCACCAGCCCCGTGCAGGGAGGTGGAGAGAACAGAGCCCTCCCTGCCAGTCTGGCAACTCCAGCTAAGTCTTCAGAGCTCATCCCACACACTCCGTGCTAGTCACTGCTGTGTGTTTACATGAGTAATGGAGCTGCCGGGGGAGGGGAGTTGTAAGCAGAGCGCTGAGCCTCACGGTTTGCATTCAGAGGGAAGCTGACATACACACCAAGTCAAGTCAGACTTCCAGGGACGTGGCCGGGAAGCAGTCACATGCTGTAGCTTTCATGAGCACAGACATCATCAGGCAGATGTTTGTCGACTGGAATGGGTAATCGCTACTTTCTCTTCGCTAGATTCTTGTTTGTGAGCTTGTTTGCCTTTGAGAATTCCAGGCTGGCTTCCTACGATGAACTTTCAGACAAATGTTTTGGGGAAATGCGAGGAAAGTGGATTTGGGAGGGGGCCGGTTGAGCCCCCAAACCACTTTCTAAACTGTTGCGTGATTGTAAAGGCAGTTCTGCTTTTCTGAGTTTTACCAACAGCAAAAATGATATCCTCAGTAGGAAATCAAGTTAGTGGGATTAATTGTGTTTGTCAGATGAGTATAATGTAAAATGTCTGTAAACCACTGGTTAACGGAGTGACTTAAGTAAGATTAATAGTTAAGAGGATTTGAGTTGTTTAGATTAGGCATTGTCATAATCATACTTTAAAGTAATGAAAGTGTGGGTACCTTGAAAGAACTGAAAGAAATTGCTTGAGGTATAATTCATTCCTTTGGAATTGTTCAAGGAAGGGCTAGTTAGTTAGTTGGTTTGTTTAAATTGTGTTTAACTCTCGGTGATTGATGAAGTTAAATGTGAAAGCTGATGCCGGACACTCGTTGCACTCAGTAAAGAGCAGCTTTATCCCCCTCCCCTTTCTTTATGAATGTTATAGACAATCAAGCTTAACATCAAGGATGAAATACAACTTTGATTTGCATCTTGTCTATGCTTTTCAACCGTATAATCTCCACAGAATCAGGCTAACCTCAGGATGATCTTCAGAAGTTATTTTAAATAACCCTCCAGATCTTCATAAAAAAATATAAGAGAATAGGCTGACTTCAATGTATTTGCCAGGTTTGTTGAGATTTGAAACATGCTGGTGGCATTATTAGTAAATACAAGTAATAATAATATTTTTCAGGTCGTTATCATGAATGTCTCTCTTTATAGCTATCTCTGTTTAATTACAATTTGAGATAACGCTCAGGTCTTCACTTATAAGGAGAGATGTTTTCAAATGTTACATTGCTGTAATTCTGTGATGGGCTGGCTTATCACTTAGGTTTCTGAAAACAAAAAACAAAGACTGATCTTTGGAGCCTGGTTCAGGGTTATCTTTTAGTACAACCTGTTTCTTTCTTTTCTAACAATGGGGACGTGTGTTTTCTTTAACATCATCTTTTAAAACTAAGAGCTTCATTTTAATTATGTTATTGAGACATGTTAAAGTATAATAGATCACTTGGGGAAACATACATAGAAATGTATGGTTTACCAAGATGCTTGTCAGAGAGAGAAGCATAAATGAGAGTGTCTGTCACAGATGTGTACATTTTTCTGAACAATAGGAGGGGATGACTATAGGAAGATTCTCGGTTTTTAATAAGGAAACCCATGAAAATGAAAATATATCTCAATTGTTCTTCTCCATTTGTTTTCAGCGCCAAATCTTAAAGGCAGACCACGCAAAAAGAAACCATGCCCACAGAGAAGAGATTCATTCAGTGGTGTTAAAGATTCAAACAGCAATTCCGATGGCAAAGTCATTGCCAAGGTATGGTCATTCCTTCCATGCTATTCATTTTGCTGTGTTTTTTTTTTTTTTTTTTAGTTCTCCTTTTTCTCTTTATCTCTCTGATCTTCTGTCTTGCTGGTCGTTTTCAATTCAGAATCTGACTTTGGTATTCACAGCTCTCTACTGTGTATGTTCCTGCCACCTCCCCTCCCCGCCCCTTGTAGCTGGGGGGAACTGTAGGCATTTTGATTAGACAACAGAAAGACTTCCCACCTCCCAATTTGGCCTGTTGCATAAAGGACAGATGATTAAGCGCCCACGTCACTGAGGCTGAGATTTCATAGTAGGTGACACAATGACATAGTTTACTCTGCTTGTGTCAAAAATAGATCAGCTGAACCATCCTCTTTCTGAATATGTTCTCTAAATATGTTTCAGAGATTAACAGAGAATGAAATTAGAAATGACTAGAGTCAATCTTTTTAGTTACGTTTATTTCAAAGTCACCTATAATTTGCATTAAAGTAAAATTAAAGACCGCAGCAAAATATTTAGTTGTGTACATGCATATACCCATCTATACAATTATAAGTTTTTAATTATGTTTTCTATGAATGCAGAATGGAAGTAAAAATTCTAGGCTTTATTCAGGGCCTGGACCTGTTGTGCCTTCACATTCTCTGGAATCTTGAAAGTGGCTGCCTGAGGTATTCAGCACCAGGAAGGGTGAAGTGTCACTTCATATTTTTAGACTTATCTTTTTGGCTTTTGTGACCTGGGGTCAGATTTCCATGGTACTGTTACTGAGTGTTTGCATCTAGGTATTGTGTCGGTGTCAATGACAGCAATAGCCTCTTTAGAACCTGAATTCAAGATTTCAGTTGACACCTCACTTCCAGATCCAATGACTAAATTTCCCAAAATGGAAGTTTTGGTTATTCTAAAAGAATTTAGAAGATTCTAATGCAGAAAAACATGAATCAGTTCTGTGTTGACAATCTCCTCTTTTACTGCCATGTATTTCACGCCGCCTCCCAGTGTAATGAAGTAAATCCTAGACATTCGCATTTCTATACATTTCATCTCCAGGGATGGTTGTTTCATCTGAAGACATTTTGATTAATATTTCTTCATGTTTCCAAGATGGCAAAGGGTTAAAAAGAAATGAGCCACTAGAAATGTGCATTTTCTGGCTAAAAACAAATCCATCTTTCTCTACAGTTATTTTTGTTCTGCTAATTTAACCTTCTATGAGTGAGTCCTTGTGGATACCAAGAATGACATTTTTTCTGATAATCTGGACATGTAAGTCCTAGAACTACCTTCAAGGGCCTCAGCTTTCATGGTCTTGAAAGGATGTCAGCAGGAAGAGTTTATTCCCTGTGATGTGATTTGCAAGATACTGCAGAATCAAGCAACGAGGTTTTAGGATCATAACATTCAGCAGAGCTTCTGCTGCCAAAGTCTTGTGTTGGCGTCCTGCCCCATACCTCTGAGGTGACATCATGTGTTTACCCCAGCATATTCTGTACCTGAGCCCAGCAGGATGAAGCTCCTTCTCCTGTCATTTGGAATCGCTACCAAAGTATGCCTCTGGGAGGCTTACAGAACTCAGACACGATCTCGATCTCTAAGAACAGCGCCTCCAATGTCTCTTTTCATCAAAGACAGGTCATGACTCACAGTAGGACCCACAAAACTGAAGAGAAAGGGAGTCTGATCCCCTGTATTGGATGTTCACTGATGTATCCCTCTTAAGAGGACTAGTAGCCAAGCCTGGGTTTTCTAAGTGACCTTTTCCACTTACCCTATCCGTGTGCCATTCAGTCATCCCTCCATTTTGATTTCAGTGGTGAATGGATGAATGTCACGCAGCAGTTGGCTCCTGGGGACTTGTCTGAAAGTCCAGCTCTTCTCAGAGTCTCAGATTACAGTCCTGTCTTGGCTGCTTCTAGAATGTCTGGCAAAGCCACTTCATCTAGAAGAGAGACACTGCTAGAGGGAAACTATGGTGGACTTGTGTGTTGGCACCAGCAGACAGATGGAAAATTGCTACAGAATTACCAATGGCCCCTGGCCACATTGAGGCCAGGACAATGATTAAATAGGCATTGGTGTCTTAAAGTGATTTTTTTTTTTCTAGGAGACCCTATAGTTGAGATTACAGACTTATGACCATCTGATCATTTGCTGAACTTGGAACATTTTAGGTGGTAGTTTGACTTTATGACCAAGACTTTTATGATTTTATTTTTCAAAATACTGCCTCAATCAGACCATTTCTAACTGTGGACAAGTACCAGCTTCCCGTAGCTCCACAGAACAAAGTTCTTAGAGTGAGCACCCATAGGGTATGTTGTGTGCATAATTGTTAAAACAAATTGAGTCATTTGCCTGTCACCATTAATGTCACACTGTCTCAATATGAAGAAGAAACTAGCTTTGCAAGGTTCTGTTTTCCAAGGGACAGAGAATTTCACGGCTTTCCAAAGACAGCAGTCACATGATGGGGAAGAGGCTTCCAGATCTTTGATGATGTCATGGATGTGTCCATTTTTCTAGAAATATCATGAATGCATTCAACCCAAATCCTTCAATTTCTCTTGAGTTATTTTACAGCAACAGATATGGGGCCCAAACCCATTTCTTGGTGATCTACACTAGAGAAATCTTTGCTTAGTACCTTAATGAAGGTACCTTGATAGAAGGCAGATGACTTTTCACTTCCTGTAAGCACTTTCCAGAGGCAGAAGTGTATAAGGGATGGTTTATGTTCTTCAAGGAGCATACAATGGGAAACCATATTGTGCAATAAATTCATTCATTTAAGTCACAAGATAGACTTCCAATATTTCACAAATATGATATTTTCATTATTTTTCATCACATTTGGTCCTCATAGCTACCCCCCAGAACTAACTCTTCCCATGTCCTGAGGGAGAAAATGAGGGTCTCTTAGCAAGTTAGTGACCATTTCAAATTAGACTCCCACTTCTTTCCTGCTGGTTCAGCACATCTTGATGCCCCAGTTGAGTCTGGATTAGTTATAACTCAATCCAGGAAAAGGATTTGGTTAATGTCAAATAGGTGATGGTTCAATGAAAATGTTAAATGTGGATTCTTTAATTAGCACTTGTTCAGTCACTTTGTAAACCCCAAAACTCTTAGTGAAATCAACATGTGTGAGGTGTTCAGGTTGGGAAAACAGACCTAGTAGCTAACTGTCACCATCAAAAGTTTGGACTTTCTTAAGGTCAACACACAGACTAGCTCCTATTTGATATTTCACAGGTTAAAAGGCTGAGGTTGTTTTGAGTAAATGTGAAAAAAAAAAATGGAAAAAAGATTTTGGCCTGGTCCTACCCAAGACCAAAATAATACCCTAAAGGGCTCATTTATGTGAATTGAAGAAATGTGTGGAATGAGTCCAAGCAAGGAAACCATTGTTTGCTTACAAAGCAGCTGGCCCCCAGGAGCAGTTTGTGTTTATCTGGACCCTTTGCTGCAAAGAAGGCAGTCAAGTGACTTTGGATCTGGCTTGTGTACCCTCTTTGTTCTATCTTCTGTTTCTGGATGTTTCTGCACAGGTGAGGCAGAAAATTAGGCAGCTATCTAGGTAAACCTCATACACCCTTTACAGTGATACTTCTGACCCAAGAATATAGATAATTGGCCCATTTCCACTGCGAATCTAAGACAGCCGGTGGTTTTGCATGCAAACCTTACATCTACTGCTGATTGTACAAGAGTTGGGGGTGAGGCTGACCTAAGCTCTAAACCCAGAGTTCTTCCCTCACTAGTCAAATGACAAAATACATAACTTTGCTCAGCTTCAGTTTCCTCAACTCTAAAATACGATTCAGTTCCTCCTTTCCATGATTCCTATGACATTAAATAGACTTTATGAATCTCACAGCGTTGGATCTGGCTCAGTTAAGGTACTCAATTGATACTTGATTCCTTCCCTTTGTTCAACATGTAATAGAAGGAATGAGGAAGCCCTTTTATACTTTGGCTACTACCTGGTTCTATCTTTCTCTTCTCCTGTGATAAATCACATCTCTAAGCTGTAAATTTTGTAATGCCTAGTAATAAGATAAGTTCTTTTAATTGGAAGTGTGTCTTCACAACTGTTATAATTTAAAATTTTTGTAAGAGTGTCACTGAGGTATAGTGTTTAAAACCATAATCCCTAGAGTGAAACTACCTGGGTCAGACTCCACTCACTACTTACAAACTTGTGCACGATCATGTGATTTTGTGTTTGTTACTCACCCTCTCTGTTCTCAGTTTTCTCATTAGGGTTGTGAGCATGAAGGAAGATAATACCTAAAAAAATGCTTAGAAAGAGCCTGGCTATATAATATGCACTCAAAAAATAAAAAACCCTGAGGGCTTAGGGATAAGCAATGCCAATTGAAACTGGAATGATTTTGTGATTTCAAAAAGCCATTAAATTATAGACTTCATCAGAACTTTAGACTCAACTATAAAATTTTGCAGTGGAAAATGACAAAATGAAGTTTCATAAGATGTTTGCCTTAATATAATGTTACAAACTACCAACGTTTAAAAATGTTCTAAGTAAAATTTCTACATTGGAAAGGGTCTTAATCCACTTCCACAGCCTTTTAAAAATTAAAATCTTATCAAAGGCCCAGCTGAATGAGTTGTATGGGAAATTTTATTTTTCTAGGACCAGTCTAAAGATATTAAATAGCATGTTCACTTGAGAGAAAAACCAATAAAGAAAACCCTTACTGAGGATACACTTCCCTGTAATAAATAAGTAGAGCTTATTATGTTGTTAGTGTTTGGGAAGAAGAATCTGAAGGGAAAGAAAAAGGGGTCAGAAATCTGAAATGGAAAACGTCAAATATGTGGGAAGTTTTGATTCATAACATTTGCCTAGCACTGCCCTCCTCTCTTCGATGTTGGATATGGAGATGTAAAGAATATTGGAATGTACACATTCCCCACGGGCGCACTTGAACTCCAAGTTTGACCCTTTGTACTTCCCCCTTTTACAATTAAAATAGCTCAGCAACTTAGCATTATATTTAACAACCATCAAAGGCCTGTTGGAGAACATGGCAGTGAGGGGGAGTGTGAGGTTAGCCGCTCTACACCGAGGTCCACATGCACACTTAACGCCATTTATTTTTTAATTGTGAAGCTTTTCACTTACTCTTCTTGGGTTTTTCACTGACCTCTACTTTTTCCTTTGTGGCAAGTTAGCATCTATTATATTCTCAGAATTGAGTGAAAAGCAAGACTCTCTAGTTAAAGAATGAGATCCTCCGTTTCCTGCTGAGGAGGTATCTGGTCCTCTCAGGTACAGCAGGGAGCTTGCTGGCATCCTTGATGCCAGTATCCGCTGGCATTGACATGTTTTTCCAGGTTGCTGAAAGAAGGAACAGCACCATAAGTTTACTCTGAAAAAATAAACCTTTCTTTCATTCTGATACAAACTGCAAAATAGGGGCAATGAATTAAGAAGGCAGGTTTCTTCAGTGATATTAACAGCTTTAGTCCCTTAGGAAAAATAAAGTATGCAAAGAGGTAGAAGAATGGTCCCACCACAGGGAAACCCATTTTGGTTTCACATCAACTTCCTGGTAAGGCATCTAAAAAAGTCTGGCACAGTTGGGCAAACCATAGCCTGTGGCCCCTGTTAATATACAGTTTTATTGGACATGGACACACCCATGGGTTCACACATTGTGCTTGCTACTAGAGTTGAGTACTGCAATAGAGACTTGATGGCCCCCAAAGCACAATATTTACTATCTGGCTTTTTATGGAAATGTAACACACACACACACACACACACACACACCCGAGTTCAAGACTATTCACATTCAGTGATGCCTCTAAAAAGCTATTTCAGGGCAAGGGTAATTTACAGGTTCAGCCTTCCTACTCAGTTCAGAGTGTCACTTGCTATGTCTTTGTAAGCAATCCTGGGCTGGGCTTGATTTAATGTGGCCATTTTTCCTTTTTCCAGGTGAAATGTGAGGCCAGGTCAGCATTGACCAAGCCGAAGAATAACCATAATAACTGTAAAAAAGTCTCAAATGAAGAAAAACCAAAGGTTGCCATTGGTGACGAGTGTAGAGCGGATGAGCAGGCCTTCCTGGTGTCACTTTATAAATACATGAAAGAAAGGAAAACACCGATAGAACGAATACCCTATTTAGGTTTTAAACAGAGTAAGTATACTTGTTTTCATTTCTGAAATATCAAAACTGCTCAGATTCTTTGAATTGGAAAACAATTTTGACTCAGGAGTATGTTGAAATCCTAATCTGGGGATGATGCTCTGTTTATACTAAATCTACGAATCATCCAAGCCAGGAATTTTTTCCCTGCCTCTTTCCGCTACATTGTTCCCTTCTGGGACAGTTGCAGTGAGATATTTTTAGGCTTGAATCCACTGATTATGACTGGAAATAGACATGTTGAAAGTTTCTCATTTTCTGTTTTGTCAATCTTGAGTGTCTGCAACGCCTTGCCTCTGAGATAATAATATGACGTAGCTTTATCAGGCACAGATGTTGCCTGTGAAAAGACAGCTTTTAAAAGGAGGACATGAAAAGGTGGACAAAACAACCACAAAGAGAAAACATACAGCCTAAGCCCCAAATTTGTTCAGAGATAACAAAACCCTGACTTCAGAGGAAGCAAGCGCACAGATCTGAACTGAGGTCCCCATTTTGAATCACTTTGACAAGTACATTCAAGTGTCATCATATTTATAAGTAGAACAGGGAACTCATAGCTGAGCGGAATTCCACATAAGAGAAGAAACCCAGATCCTGCCCTGATTTCACAACTGAATATATATTTTGCTTCTGGATTTCATGGCACACAAAGCAGTGAGCCCTTGCTTGAAATAGTATTTCTCCAAATGTATCTTCCTAGATTAAAACCATGTGTCATTTTGATGAAGAATGTCAAACCTGTATGTTTTACATAACAATTTACATACCTAATAGCAATTGGCACTGATTGCAAGAGAACACTCGCAGCCATTATAAACTTATATAACTACGAATGATTACAATGTTTGTCTGAAAACTGGTTGCTTGAAATAGAAGTAAAATTAATGTACTATGAACAGCTTTGTTGCATTATGCATTGGTTCAGATTAAATCAAGGCCAAGATAGCTTTGAAATAGTGCAGGGTTCAATGAGGCTTTTCGAACATGTTGTGTCAAAGAGCCTTTTTTTAAAAAAAAAAATATATATTTTTCATTTCCCTTACCAAGGATTACTTGAAATTCAATTTCCCTCACTTGTCAAAGAACCAAATCCATAACCATCCCATTCCATGATATTTTAGTACAATGGAACAGGGTGACTAGCAATTTTTCTTAGCTGTTTAACAACATAAACATATGCAAACCCTGCAAAGGGAAATCTGTTTTAAAAATATCCATATATTTCAACATCACACAGGCAAGTGAGGGCACTAAATGGACTCATGACTCGATTCCTCTGTGAATGACGATCTTCCTTCCCTTTGATCTGTTGTATCACAGCTGCCTCAAGTGTGAATATTTATTTTTTCTACTCATTGCAAGTCACTGTGTGTTAGTGAAATATGGTACAAGACTTTTAATATTTCATATAGCACTGCCATCAGACATTCTGTTGATAAGGTAATCACACATTAAAGGGGCTGTTATTTATTGATTATGGATAGTCCTTATCTGAGGCAAGCATTGTGTAGCACCATTGAATCAATGGCTTCTTTCTAAGGGTTGAACGCAACCAACCCCGATTTTGAAATCCCATATTTTCCCCAAGGATGCTGCAACTTGGCTTCTCTTGGGTTGCTGATGGCAACAGGACTAGAACTTTGTTGTCCTTCATCCTAAAAGTAGAATGATTTCCCTATTTGTGAGTGTTTCTTAAGAAATATTTTAAGTGGTAATAATACAGCCTATTGTTGAATGCTCTTTGGCAAATTGTTTCCTGAGACTGTTGCTCTCTGGGGTACGTCAGTATTTCTTTTTTCTCTTTCTCATTGAAAAAATCAGAACGAAACAGAACAAAATGTTTTAATTGACATTTCTTGGAAATATGTTAATGCAATGCTTATCTAAATACTTATTGTCCCTCTAACAGTTAACCTTTGGACTATGTTTCAAGCTGCTCAAAAACTGGGAGGATATGAAACAGTAAGTGTTTAAGCAACTTAAATGAAATAATTTTGCAATCTTAACTTTCCCCTCCTCTTTGACCAAAATGGAGAAAACGTAAAAGCAAACCATCCCTGGCTGCCTTTTCCAATGGCTCTACACTTTTGGGGGTTTATTGGGCCGCTTTTGGAAACAGTTCCAATTAGTTCCAGGTTTGGCAAAATTGTAAACTTGTCGTAAAAACTACAAGTGGAAAACATATGTAACTCTCCCCTGTCAGGGAAATTAGTTGGGTCTGTAATTTTTTCCCATGTTGAGAAAGGGCTATTATTGTACAACAAGCCAAGATTGCATAAAAGAAATTTCCCTTGGCAACATACCTGACATCTGTTCATGTCTAATATGGGAAATGTATTAAAGGCTTTCAAAAGTAATCAGTATTGGCCATTAAGGAATAGAATGCAGCAGAATCTCCTTGCATTCTGGGGCAAAGAAGCTTTATTAGACAAGGGTCAGTGCCGCATAAACAGGAAGTTATCAAACTTACTCAGAACAGGCTCTGACACTCTTTATCAGCTAATTCTAACTGACAGGAATAGGTTATTTTTAGCTAACAGGAAAATTTGATGGCCACGGATTTTTACAGCATGTATTTTGAACCAATAAAATGTTAGAGCAACAATCTGAGATTACAATCTTGAATTAAGAAGAAAGAACTGAATTAATAGAGCCCACAGAGGTGACATCTGCAATAAAATCAATCGACATTGGAAGATGTCGTCATTGGAAATATTTTCTCCTCCACATAGTCATCAGATTAAATTGTGCAGTTTCTTCTGCAATTGAATAAAACAATTTTTTTTTCTCTTACAAAGTAACCTGGGATGTGTCTATATTGTAGTAAAATGACAGTGAGAGACAGAGTCAAGAAAATGAAATTAATTTTAATCTAAACATAGTAAGTCATGTTTCTTGCCAGATACAGCAAGCATATTGTTCCACAAACTAATATAATGGTTAGATGTCAGGGGCTTGGGATGGGAAAAGATGGCAAGCATTATAAAATTAGGGTAGTCTTGTGTTACTGTAGAGATATCTGCTATGAGTGCTGACTAAAAAAGATCTTTGATGTGAATATATGTATGTAAAATGTTTGGGCCCATACATTTATGTTTATTAGGAAAAATCATACCCAGATTTTCATATTAAAGTGCATTTCAAAGCCATAAATTTGCTTAGAATATTTGTTTTACAAATACTCTATGTAAAAATATACAAGGTATTTTTTACTTGTTTGGGTCTGTTGATAGGACAAGGAGATCAACTGCTTGCCACTGTGACTCATGGTTTTGCAAACTCTTGAGCTAATTATAGCTATCATCCATGTGAAAAAGAAGATGATTTATTTAGGGTTAGTATCATAAATTTAGGAGTTAACCCCATAGCCTCGACTTTTAAGTAGAACTTTTAATGTTAAGAATAGGAATACATATTTTTATGAACTGTTACTGAAGATAAGTAATGTGATATTGCCCAATATTATGAAATGTCTTTTTAAACCCAGGAACTTTTTGTTATTCACTGATAGGAGAGTGCCAGCAAATTTTGCAGAATCAGTTTTTCCTGCTTTTGTATCTTCTGTATCGTCACAAGGATTTTTTCCTTATGCAGTAGCCAGTTGGTGTAGAAAGTACAAAAGAAACTTCTGATAAGTTTCAGGGTATTAGTTATACTCTCAGAACAAGTAGTATTTATTCTTTTGTTGCATGAATGAATGAATGAATGAATGACCACACAATATAATCAGCAAATCACCTGACCACATATTTACTGGGTGTGATTTTTTTTTTAAAAGATGTATTTATTTATGCATACAAGAGCTGGGGTATGGGCCAGAGATGTGGGGGCAGAGGTGAGAGGATTCACCAGAGACAGAGTGGGTAACAGAACAGGCAGATTGACTGAAATACACTGCTGAGGGGAGCATAGGGCAAGACAGGAGAGGTCTGCTGTGCTATGTGGGTCAGCTCCCTGGTTGAGAATCAAACTCATGCTGCAGCAGCTATGGATACCTTCATAGTGTTGATGCTTAACACCCTGAGCCACCAGGGAGGTCCTTTACAGGGTGTCTTATGTCTACCCGGCACAGTGTTGGACACTCTGGAAGATGCAAAAATATCTAAGCCCACTAGTGAGTCCCATGGCTTACCAACCAGGAGAGTTGGTAATAATAATTACAGTACTAGATGACAAAAGATCAGTGCTCTACTCAGATAAAGTCCTCTCTCACTTAAAAATGAAGGGATGGGGCCTCCCCGGTGGCGCGGCGGTTGAGCGCTGGGTTGCGAAGCTGCCCGCTGCCTCTGCGGCGCCGGTTTGATCCCCGGCTGCTCCCCCACCACCGGAAGAGGGTCCCACTTGGCGCGCAGACCTCTCCTGCTGCCTGCTGCTCCCCTCAGCAGTATATTTCGGTCCTTCTGCCTGCTCTGCTCCCCTCTCTGGCTCTGGTGAATTCTCTCACCCTCCCGCGCTTCTGACTGTGCCCAGTGCTTGTATAAATAAATAAAAATAAATCTTTAAAAAAAAAAAATGAAGGGAGGGAGGAAGGCTTATGACTTTGATGCCATTTAAGCAGAATTTTGGAGAATGGCTAGAATTTAGACATGTACTACCATGGCTTTCCAGGAATTAAATGTCAAACTGGGAAATAAAATGGGAAGAGAGAATAAAGTTCAGCATAATAGGAGTTTGAATAACTTAAAGTGGAGTGACTATGTGACTGGGACAAGTGACCAGGAAAGGGAGTCGGGAGACAAGGATGGAGCCAAATGAGGAAGGCTCTTGGCTGCCAGACCCTGGAGCTATTCAGCGGGGGACAGAGGAGGGAGCTTGGTTTGAAGATTGATAATGAACTAAATTTATGCTTTGCTGCTTTTCCTGCCTTTACAGTGTGGGTGGTACAGTGAAGTAAAGAGAAGGTGGGATGGGGACCATAGAGAGCCATGTTGGTTCCTGCATTCCATCTGGTTATTAGCTTTATGACTCTTTGGCCAAGCCACAAAGAGGACTGACAACCCCTGGGATGACCCTTTTTCTCTTTCCTTTCTTTTCCATCCACCCATCCACTCCCTTATCATTCTTTGGGTCCCTATTATTTTTCAGAATACTCCAAATTTTTTTCATCTTGTTTCAGACAGTGAATCTACATACTTGCTTTACTAGAAAATCTATATATCTGGGGCCCTAAACTGAATGCAGCCAGTTAGTAGACTATTTCCTTCCCTCCCTCTTGTCCTCACACCCTCTTTACTTTCTTCTTCCTTTCCTTTTTTTAAAATCTTCATACTAACCTTTGGTCTTACTGACATGTAAGTTTGCCACTCCCACTCTGCATTTAAGTTTTTGACCACCTAAGTACAGAATACATTTTTTTCTCAGCATATTTTAACTGATAAAACTGTGAGATGTTTAATGAGGATTCAGACAGCCCAGGAGATACATGAATACTATCCAAAGTCTGAGGACTTAAATGGTCATCACAGTATAATCAAGGACATTTATCTGTGAGATTACCTGATATCAGAACAAGTGTAGATTTGTCATCTGGAGCTCAAAAGGATCCTAGAATCTTCTAGACAGTAATTCACAAAGGTTATTCTAGAACAGGGCCTCAAATTTTCAGTGGGGAACTTTGAAGTATGAGTAGGTGTCTACACCTCCATACTGAGATTTAACTCTTGGGTGGGATCTGGACCTGAAAATCAAAGAATTCTTTTTAAAAGCTGTCCAGGTGATGTTAATTCTGAGCTGACAATAGCAATGATTATTAACACTTATCCTATTGACTCTTCTGGCCCATAGCTCCTCCCTAAATCTGATATCAAAGGTTATTGATATCAAAGACAAAGAACATTGTCTTCACACTGTTACTAAACATGATAGAATATCAACATTTCCTTGGCTTAAAGCAACATAGTTTCCAAAGAGTGTTTTTCCATTTGGTAAAGTGGTAATCCAAGTTGCTACTCCATAAACTATTTTCATTTGGAATGAAGCAAAGTGTAGCACCCTAACATTTTTTCACATATTGACCTTTGTACAAAAAGATCCTTTTCCTGCTCCAGTCCATACCCTCATTTTACAAATGAGGACAATGAGGCACAAGGAGATTAAATGAGTTGCATAGGAGCTTCATGGCATTCTTCAGATTCTGAATTGCTGAGAATTTTTTGCACAATTATTTCAACTTCTGTGGTATCTCTGGCAGGAAAGACATTCATAAATGATCATTTTGTGTGCCTCACATTCCTAGCAGATTCTTATGGACCCTGCTTTTGCCATCTTTTGGGTGATGTTTTGGAAGAAGGATCTAATAACCTACCTTCGTTAGTAGACTTTCATTCAGTTCTTTGTACCTAACATGAACCATGACAGAGATATTAATCATTAGCTGAGACTTTATGGGATTCCTGAGAAAGAATGTATGAACTTAACAGACGGGACCAAAGAAACTGGATGATGTAAATCTTCAGCAATATTAAAAAATTGCAAGTTCAAAATTTGTAGATGGAGTAGTTCTGTTGTTAACATGTGATTGGATAAAGACATCTCTCTGGAATTCCTTCTGGTTATAAAAAGAGGCCATCTTAATTGGCTTGTTTTTGTTTGTGGTTATAAACTATTCCAAACCTTCTGGTTTGAATTGCAGATTATGGATTATTTCATTTCAGTCCTTCACAAGACTCAAATTGAATTTAAGAAAAAAGAGAGAGGGAGAGAGAGAGAGAGAGAGGAGAGAGCCGAAGTTTTATTTTAAGCTTTCATAGCATTTGACTAATGGCTATATTCAATTCTATTGCTTCATCTGCCTTTGTTGGAAATCTGCATCGTACGTCCTTAGATTTAGACATCATAAATTATTGAATGGATTTGATTTCTTAAAAATAGTGTCCTGGCATTTTGATTGGTTGGCAGTGAGGACTCTTCTTTTACAGTCAGATTTCCAACTTCGCCTTCCAAATGTTGTAGGGTATGGGTCACCTGCAGTTGAAGAGGCAGAACTGGACAAAGCTCTGCTGATGAGCTGCAGAGGTCTTCACTTGAGAGTCTGGTGAAGCAATTAAAGCTCCAAGAGTAGCTTGGAGATTTACTAGGATGCAGCATGTTGCGGTGGTTTGTTAAAGTGATTTCCATTTGGCTAACATTTGATGGGTGAGTCAGAGGTAACTTTTGAAGAGAAGGTAGTGGGGAAATGGGTCTTGAATAAATCTTATCTTAGAGCAGAGGACCATGCAAGTGGTGCCTTCCAAGAATGTCAGAACGTGAGCTTGCCTCCCCTCTCCCCGTGGGTGCGACAGGACCATATTTCTCGGATGGAACGACTCACTTGTCTTCTTTCGGGAAGGATTAGATTTTGACATAAGATTCTGACTCTGACATCCTTTCAAGACATCCTCTGAATCTAACCCTAGTTCTCTGGACAAAGCCTCTTGTTTTATTCAGAATTCTCAAAGCCAAAGATGATGTCATATAGTTTTAAAAGGCTCCAGTTCCTGGAGTACTACCAGGAAAAAAAGTCATCTTCCTTGAATTCAGTCCACCCTCAAGGTGTCCTGAGAAAGAGGCTGTTTCTCAGAGCAACCCAGGCAGACGCTCCTTTGACTTCCTATTTCCTACACATCCTTAAACCATGGAAGCACAGAGGACCTACAAGAGTCCTGATTGCTGTTTCCAGACCAGACTGTAAAAATACTAAGATCACTTCATCCCCGCAACTTCAAAGGGAGAGAAATCAAGGCCCCAAGCTTGTGTCTTGGGTTAAAATAATTTTCCAGTTTTTTTTGTTTGTTTGCTTGTTGTTTTTTTTTGTTTGTTTGTTTTAAATGACAGGATAGTTTCATCAAGTGAAATCATGGAAGGGACAGATTTTTTCCCAGTCCCTGGACCCATTTTCTTGGCCAGCATTGGCATCATGAAGAGTTAGTTTTAGGCCACGTTTACAACACCACCTGCATCCTTAATGAGCAGTTTGGAAACCACTATATTCATAAGCAATAAAAACTTTATGAATGTAATAGGAGTAGAAGGATTTTCTCAGAGTTTCTTGGGACTTACCACACTGGGGAAGTAACTGTCAAGTGTCTTTGAAAGGAGATGAAGTTTCACACACAGTTAGATTGGTGTGTTTTTCTTGGGTGTGGCCTGCTCAGTTTTTCATATTGTTTTAAGGCTAATTTTATGAGGTTATGTTTCCTGCTAAATTATGAGCCCTTGAAATCAATGACATCTCTTTCTTTTCCTCTCCCTACATTCAACCCTTCATTTCTCCTCACTCCCCCGCCCCCCCCCCCCCCTGCCTCTGTACCTGGCAGGGGAGACAGGTTGATGTCATGAGTCCCTGTCACTTAAAGGAAGACCTTAAAGGAGATGATAGGAGAAGATAATCCAAGAGAAATAATGACTTAGATGAATTTGGCCATTTTCCTTAGCAAACAAAGAGCCAGAAGTTCTTTATACTCCTAAAAACCTCAAATAATATGAGGTCAGGTTGAAACATGAACATGACTGGGAGACCTGATGTTGTCATGGGAGGTAATCAAAGTAACCCCAGGCTGGAGCTGACTTTCTAGCTTGATGAGGGGGAGCTAGACAGCAGGAGGCAGATAGTGCTTCTGCCCCAAATGGGGCTTTAAAGCTAATGCAAACTCAGAGAGGACATTGAACAATGGAATAAAAACCCTAAGGAACTGCATCATCAGGCATGAAGAGAGCATATTACAACAGAAAGCACATTTATACCACTGCGAGCACAATGCCCAGTAGCTGGGCCAGGATGAGTTCTCATGGTCTTTCCTCACTCCTTACTGGCCTCTGAGACCCACTGGGGGGGTCTCTCTATTTAGACAATTGGGAAGTTTAGACATTTCCTACTTTAGAGCTCATGTCAGTGTTTGAATTAAAAACACATCTGGGCACAAAAAATAGAGATGTGTACCCAGGAGAACTATGTACTTAAAAGCATTTAGCAGTTGGAAAGAGCACATTTTATGACTTTCCTGTGGAAAGAAAATATCTCAAAATGGACTGATTCATCCAGGCCAGCCAGTGGAAGCTCAGTAAACAGAGAGACCACTTCCTTGAAGGCCCATCCCTGTCTTTGCTCCAGATGAACCCTCACTGATAAAAACTGAATTTAAACCCCAAAACCTGCTTGAAGGGGGCTAACACAGACCCCTAGCCAGCTGCACATGGCTTATTAAGGATGAGAGGTGCTGGATGCTGGCTTCCTGCTGCCAGTTTCAACCCTAGTGCAAGGAAGGAGTCCCCCATCTCCCTTTTTGATAATTCAATATTTATTCTTAAAGAAGTTTTGTCATTTCTGTGATAGGCAAGTGTTGGAAAGGGTCTTCTGTAGTCTAGATGCTAGGTTGTGGGAGGAACCATGGTCTGTTTCCACATCTAAAACATTCCTATCACCAGTAGCCTCCTAGCCATTACATTTTTACAATCTGTATTCTTATGTTTATATAGTTGGTGATTTGTTTAGTTTTGGTGGCTCCTACCAGGATACAGCTATCATGGGTGTTGGGTTTTTCATTGTTGCATCTCAGCTGCTAGCACAGTATCTAACAAACAGAAGATGGTCAATAAATGTTTAGTGAATGTATGGATATGTGAATGAAGTCCCATATGATTGGGACTTATCCATGACTCAGTGGTGAACATTTTAAAGAACTTCTATTCTAACTAGATACACAGTGGTCAGGATGGATGGAATCATAGTTTTACTTAATATTTAAGAAAGCAAACTCTCACACTAGTCATCCCACCCACCCCATAGATTCTTGCTGACTTTTTTGCTATGCTATTTTCCCAACTCACAAGAGATCCAAAGCTCAAATTCAAGAATTTGTAGTGGATACTGTGCTTTCCAAATATGTTATCTGCTTGATTTGTTCAATTGCAAAAACCCTCAGGTTCTGTGTTGTCCCCACTGCTGCATGAGTGGGTTATTCATCAGGTCATTATGATATGAGGGCTGCTTTGATATGATGGGGAAAAGTTTGCTCTTGGGGCCCTAAGACATGGGTAGGATTCCTGGCATTGTCCTTCTGCTGCTGTGTGTTCTTGAGCAAGACAGGCAGCCTCTCTGATTCTTGCTTCCTCATCTGTGAATGAGATTCCTATCATCTGCCTCATAGTCTGATAGGGCATTAAATAATATCATGGATGTTAAAAGTGTAAAATATGAAATACAGTACACAAAGAGATAAAAAGAATGATGAGTGATAGTTTCTTCTGAAGTGATTGCAGGGACATAATAGACTGTTTTCTGCTGTGCTCCCCAGGGCAAAAACCCCTCCTGAGTGAGGAGAATATGGAGGTGTGTTTCACGGGGTCTCTAAGGGCTATCAGGAATAGCATAGACACTTGGGAGGGGATTCTATTTCTTCTTCCTTGATACAGACATTCCAAATAGATCAGCCTGAAATTGTGTTTCTTAAAAGGTTGAAGAAAGATTGTAATTAAATATAAAATAATTACCAAAATAAGTATTTTCAGTGTTTTGAAAGAGGTGTGAAGCCATTTGTTATAATATAAAACTAAGCTACAAATAAAGGAGGATTTTATTTTCAGTTATTCCTGCTCGTTGATGTAAGATGTGATTCTAATGAGAACTATTGAAGCAAATTGGCTCAAGAATGCTTCCTGGAAAAAATGAGCAGTGCAAAACTCACATTGTCTTGAGGTCCTACTTGGACCTGTTGAGAAGGGTTGATGGAAATGAGCGGGTTCCTTCTATTTGAAATGGAAAAGCCATCATAAGCTATCATAATTTTAAACACCCTCTTTTCTACCTTTGAACATAATTAAGAATCCCTGGTTGCAAATTGAAGTGTTTCCCTCCTCCCCCCAGATCGCTGCCTTTAGCCCTTAAGTGAACTCTGCTGGCAACTCAGTGGGTATTTTTTCAAAAAAAAAAAAAAAAAAAAAAAAAAAACCCTACTTTGATTGTATTAAATGCCACTGGCACCTTCAGCATGCCCTGCCCCCAGCACATTCCAGTAACAAAGTTTTCCTGTAACTCTGTATAGAATGTTCACTGGGACCTTATAACTTGTGCTGTCTTCCTAGTTTCAAGGAAACACTAGACTTGCTAGGATGTAGTAAATGATGTGGTTTCCCAAATTAATCATTTGCCAGATCATGCATCTGTTATTTTGTAGTATTGTAGTATCTGAATTTATGTACAAAAATAAAATTAAAGGAAAAAAATGAAAACAAAGCCATAGTGTGCCATACAGCTGTTTGTTTTTATTCACCCAACTCAATAACATACACAAATCACATTTGAACTTTGAAATATGTTAGTTTTCATAGGATTTGATCAACAGCCCATTTTCCTGACCTAAGTGAATAAAAATAATGAGCTTGTGACAGGCACACTTTCAGGTTTCGGTTTTGTGTGGTGCTTAGAGGAGCTGGCATAAATATAGCCTGAGATGACTGTAAATTCCATAACCAACTTACTCATTTTAATGAATTTGTAGCATAATTTTATTTAGTGTTAGAAGTAGACAAAATATCACATAGTTCAAAAATCAGATGGGACAAAATCCTCTTTGGTAAAGAGTCTCTCTACCTAGGTCCTTGGCCACCCATTCCCACACCCCTCAAGCAACCAGTGCTTGTTCTCATTCATTTAAACAGATGAGCTAAGATATGCTTTAGCTTAAACTTTATTTTATTTTGAGGCTTTATCACATGATATAAAAGAACAGAGTTTGAGACCTCGGGGGCAAATAACTACATGACTGTCAAGGGAGATGTGTCAGTTGAAATGCACTGAGGATGACAAAATATACAGCCCAAAACAAAACCCCATTTTGATGGTGAAACAAAGCACTGAAAGTGAGCTCTCGCTTTAATACCGTCAGTTTCCCCATATACTATTTGGCCTTCTCTGTTTCTGGGTTTCCAGAACAGCCTGTACTCTCCTGGCTGTTGCATATGTATTAAAGCCTGGCACTGTGAGTCTCCTATGATGCAAGATTGAATTTCCCATTGCCGTTTTTTCAGATAACAGCCCGCCGTCAATGGAAACATATTTATGATGAATTAGGCGGTAATCCTGGGAGCACGAGCGCTGCCACTTGCACCCGTCGACATTATGAAAGGTAAGATGCCCTTTCTTGGAAAGTCCTTGCATAATTCAAAGTGTGTTCATTGGAAGACGCTTCCATCAAGGATGTACAAGAGGAAACAGAAAGTACCCCTCTAGCATTTTGCTCTGCGTACTGCCTTGTGATTTTTAAGGAACATGGCTTTCTTTGGTGGCTGGATCTAAAATTAGATGTTCTTTCAGTTTGGTTTATCCCATGACCACCTGCCTAACATGCCTTTTCTCCCCCATGAGCATAAATTACCCAGTCTGTTTTCTGTAGGTTCATTTACTATGAGAAGCTTCAACTTTAGGAAAACACAGGTCTGCAATGTGACTGTGAAGTTGCCATGTAACTGTATTATCTTTGCAAAGTACGCATTTCTTTAATAAGAAAATTGGCCCCAGATAAGATCTGCTGTTTTTCCCATGTTGGTATTTTTCTTTTATGGCAATGCTTTTGACCCAAGAAATCTTGCCAAGTTCTGTGTGGTTTAGTTTTCTAACAATTTCATCTTTCTTCAGAAAGTGGTAATAATGCAAACAAGAAAGAATGTCCAGTTTCGCTACTATGAAACTTGTATTTGTAGGAATATTTCCCTTTTGCGTTTGGACTACTTTACCCACACTGCTGGCAAATTCATGCATTATTCTTGTTCTGAGATTCAAGCCTGTACTTTAAGTTGTAGCAACTTCCTTATCACTGGCATTTCCTTGATGAAGTGTTGACTGACTCTTCTCCTTGGTTTTAAATTCAGAGCTTGTGAGAATGAAGCAAGAGAGAGAGAGAAAGTGTGTGTGTGTGTGTGTGTGTGTGTGTGTGTGTGTGTGTGTGTATACAATGATCGTGGGTGGAATGAAGTCAAAGCACAGTGAGCTGAACAAACCAGGTGGTTAACTTACCAGATTGAGAGGTGAAATACAACAGCTGAATTTATTGCTTGCTCTTCACATACTCAGTTACTGTTCCAACTTCAACCAGATGCTTAATACCCACCTTGGAATCAAACAGATGAGTCTTCAGATAATGACATCAACTCTGAGTTGTATTTCTTTTGAGTTCAATTATCCTTTTATCTGTATTGCACTTAAATACAGAGCCTCTTTTAGTACAGCCATTCAAAAAAACTTCGAATGTTTTTGTAGGTATAAGCATGGTAAACTGAGCTGGGTTTAGTACCTCATTAAAAATTCCCACAAAGTATTCCCAAATGATTGTCTTACTTGACTGTGTTATAATCCAGAGGATTTATAAAAATTGGTAACAAGAGTTCAAATTATTACTCTTCATAGTGTTTTCAATATAGTGTGAAAGATTTTTAAATGTGTTATTTTTCTCAGAGTTTAATACAGAAATCCACATTCTCACTGCACGTAACAGGTACACAGGTACACACTGGTGTTCCAGTAAAGAGTAGCAGTGGGACCTCAGGTTATGTTCTGTAAATAGCACCTAAGGATGCCAGAGTCAGCTTGTTTTTGACATACAATCAAAGCCTTAATCAGAACATTTTCATTAGAAACACCGTCTCTGTGGTCAAATAGCTTGTATTCTGATTGTGAATCTCCCTCACTCAGTATGTAAATGTCCCCAAAATGTGAACCATCACAATTAAAGGACCAGATAGCATTTAAATTTGAAAATTTTTACTTTATGAAAAAATTGATTGTATCTCAGCTGCTAGGTAGCTCACCTTGTTAATGAGTGAAAATTAATCAAATGTATTACAAATCATTGCATCATCAAAACACAAATAGGCCAGGTTTGGGATGGAAAAAGGATTGAATCTAAAAGATGTGTGTGTGTGTGTGTGTGTGTGTGTGTGTGTGTGTATGTGTTTTGAATTTATTCAAACAGTGGTCAGGATAAAATAACCTTTGTCTTAAATGAACTGCCAATATATATTTTCTTGAAGATTATGGACTTTGTTTCATGATTTACCTCCTCCTAGAGTAGCAAAATCCCAAAGGCTTTCAGCCAGTCAAATTGGAAATTTCTAGTAGAGCTGTCTCAAACTTCAGCAACTAAGAAACATCATTAAAGATTTTTTAAAATTTCTTTTCTACTCATTTTGGGGAGCAGACTGGATATACATAAAGATTGAGTATGTCTCACTGTATTAAAATTTTTTGAAAAGCTGTCGCATTTACTCTTCCAAATCTAGGAATTGTCTGGGCAGTCAGGTTCCAGTAAGGAAAATAAAAACCACACTATGCATTCAACAAAGAGAATGGATTAGAGGAAATTGCTAAATAAGTGCTGGTATGAAATACTGTTCATATGGAGGTAATAATCAGAGTTTCCCTAGGGTTGAGGGAATAGAGAGAAGGGGTTGGAATAAAGTTTGGAGAGTAGGCTTCAAAGAGTTGGGCTAGAGTTCAGATCCTTTCCAGGGAGAGGCACTCAACTAGCACAATCCTTCAGGAGCTTGGAGGAGGAGCACTGTTTTGCTGGGCTCAGACTAGAGAAGGCTGTGCTCTCTGGCTGGCGTTAGACCTCAGAGGACTGTTGAGAGAAGCTAAAGGCTAGAAGCAACTGCAGCTGCTAGGTGAGTGTCGAGCTGCATTGAAATGAACAGCAAGTAAAATGCAAAAAGGAGGTCCCTTCTCCCCTCTCACAGCGTGCTGGGGTCCCATTTACAGAACCTCAGTAGGAGGATAACTAACAAAAGAGACATGTAATGTGCAGAGTCCCAATCCCAGCATCACTGTGAAGAGCTCAGAGGGTGAACTTGGAGTTGAGAGACAGTCATTTACTGCCAGTGGGACTCCTAAGATGGAAATCCTTGCCCAAAGCCTGAAACCCACATGAGTGCACAAGTGTTCCAGGGTCATTAGCAAGGTACTAACTCTTCCTTGGCATTTCCTTTTGCCATGAAGGTATTTCTATGTTTTTGTGGCCAGGTCATTAAACATGCCAATGGTTGCAGATGATCGATTTTTTAAATCAGATTATATGTGCGGTGGTGGGAGAAGAGCTTGGGATCTACAACTTTAGAGATCTTACTACTTCTTGATGTATCCACCAGAGAAGGGCTTGGGACAACCTGAAACGTCCAGGAACTTGAACTATTTCTCCTTTGGTTAAAGAAGTTGTGAAGCTCTTGGCTAAAGTTGTTTTTAGTGATTCTGGCAGATTTCATTCATTCTGGCTAGGTGCAAGTTCTGCTAACCCAATTCAGAGATTACTAGGTTGATCAAGGGCCACGTTTTCATGAAAGTTCCTGTTGTTGAGAAGGATCAGGGTGTTATGGGCAAACCTCTAATCCGGACATATCCTTGGAAATTGTTAAAGCTTTCCAAAGCAGATCAGGATGACTGGGGGTCCTTCTCTGCTGCCCGTTCATCTGGTCACTAATCCTTTTCACTCTAGTGAAACTTGGTTCTTTGCCTATTTCCCTCCCACCAGCTTTGCTTTCCTAGAAGATGAAGAAGAAGAAATGAATGATCTACTCTGCATTATACACTGATTTATTTTTCATGCAGTGTGGTTCATGTTTCCAGTAAATGTTTTCATTTTCCAACAAGAAAAAGTCGCTGGTTCCTTAGTAAATGTTACTTGTATATTAGTTGGGCACTTTTGGTTTATTAATGAGTGTAATAATGAAAGCGCGGGTTGTGGAAAAGAATCAATGGGTGTTTTTATTTAAGGCATAGCAGAAATGGTACAATGCCTGTGAATGCATCATTGTCGCTGAAGGCCTGACTCGCCCAAACTTGCCTCTGATTGGTTTAAATCAAATAGGTCCAAGCACTTCATAAAAATGTCTTTGTCAGCCTGGTTCTGCTTCTAAACCTATTCATCTCTGTCAGTGTTTAATATTAGTACCAGGCTCCTGGCCATAGTCCATTAGTACTGTACTTAATTGCTCATGTTACAGATGATCACCAATATAAAAAGCATTAATGTTTCCCCATCATGAGACTGTTGCCATATAGATGTCTCAGCCTCAACAAAGCTTATGAAGTGTGGTTATTCTAGATATTTCTGGCTCAGGATTTATAGATAAAGTTAGAGTAGATTAGAATGCCAAAATAAAAATGCCCATCTCCTCCTGGACAAGACCCTTCTAAAGGAGACATTTTCTTTCTTGTCCAGCTCTGTTTAAGGTGCTTGATCAAAGGTGATAAAAGGTACCTTTTATCAGTAAAGAAACAAAATAGTTACTTTCATAGAATTCTCTTAGCTTGATTTTCTGGAATGGCGATTCACTTTAAAGGCTTTGTCTTTACATGCAGATTTGTTTTCTTTAAAAAAAAATGTTTTTTAAGTACATGCAGGAGGGAAAAAAAATCTTTACACAGAATACCAGATTACTGGTTTTAATTTTCCTGAATAAATTAACTGGTCTGTTTCTGTGGAGCACATGAATTTGTTATTAAGGATTTTAAAAGAAGCATTAAGGCAAAAGTACTTTATGATGTGCTTTTTTGAGAATTTAGAAAATCAAAATCATAAACAAATGGATTTGTTTGCGGGGAAATGAGCAATTACCCTTTATCTTCTCGTATACTTGATGCCCAATAGCAAATTCTAGCCTTTTGCTTTTCCCATAATCATTCCTTGTGTCATGCCACATGACTGAGGCTCCTTCTTTGCCACAACTTGGAATGGAGTGTACCTAAGCCAGATGCATTTGGGCAGAACCCTAGTGACAGTCAGCTGGAACTTCAGTCTCTTTTTTTTTCTGCAGTGGAAGGTAGGGTGTGGGAAGTTCATGTTTTGAGTAAGATTAAGTATGTGCTTTAAGGTAAATGCCAAAAATATATCAGGTTCTGAGGAATTCAACTAATATTGTAGAAAAGTGAGGAGAGCTACAGTTCTGTTCATGCCCAGGACAAGATTTGGTTTATTCTTGCTCCTTTTGATATCCTTGAAGTCAATACATAATTCAGAATGTCACAGGCAGGATCTCAGCCTGTTAGAATTGAGAGTTCTTCAACGAATCCTCCTGACCATTGCTATTAGATGAGGTTTTCTGACCCATCTGTGAACTGTTTGCTGCTGGCCTGTGATGAGCTAAGCACAACAGTTGTGATAAGCATTGATATGCTGAACTAGCAGTTTTTATGGCTGCTGAGTATAATAAAAAATGGAACTTGTATTTTGATGCCTTTTTAAATTTTTCATTTCCTGTATAATTTATTACTAGGGTATTTTACACCCTGTAAGCAACAGGTGGGAAATTTAAAAAACTAGCCTCTTACCCTTCATCATTGGAGAAGCTCCACACCAAACTCAGACATTTACAGGGGCAGGTAGTATAGATGAGTACTGGTAGTCAGATGGGAAAGTGGGGAGACACACACACAGCCCAGGGCCAGGGAGGTCCAGTTGGATCAACCAATGCTGTTACTTTAGGCAGATGCAGTCAGAGTGCTTTCAGCCCTTATAGTGTTTTCTGGATATTTATGTGAGATCAGCTCTCTTACAAATATTGGTTCAGTATTTCTGAAAATATGTCTCATAAGCTGAGCTATAATCTTGCATATGTGCAAAATGTAGCCTACAGCCTGCCAGGTTCTGTGAGCATTGAACTGTCTTTGGTACTGGTCTAGGCAGTTTCTGCTTAAACACCCTGTGTGGGAGGTCAAGGGAATAGTGCCACTACTCAAGGTGGAGTTTATCTAAATACTCTTCATATACCAAAAAAACAAAACAAAACAAAAAACTACCTTCTGTATCTTTGCATGGATCCTACCTTACCTTCTGGGGTTGGCTCCTTCCCTGTGCTCCTTTTTCTCCATGGCAGCATAATTCTATACACTTAGCAAAGTTTCTCATCAAGGCATCCCCTGGTGGCACAGCGGTTGAGTGCTGGGCTGCAAAGCTGCCCAGTCTTTGCAGTGCTGGTTTGATCCCCGGCCACCGGCGAGGGTCCCACATGGTGCGCAGACCTCTCCTGCCGCCCACTGCTCCCCTCAACAGTGTACTTCGTCAGTCTGTCTGCTCTGCTCTCCGCTCTGTCTCTGGTGAATTCTCTCACCCTCCCGTGCTTCTGACTGTACCCAGTGCTTGTATAAATAAATAAATAAATCTAAAATAAAAAAAGTTTCTCATCAATTCAAAGTCTTCCTATTCCATTCAACCAACACTCAGAGCAGAATTTATGGATTTTCACCATCTGGGCTTGCTCTCATGTAGATGCCTCCAATTGTGTCACTTAGGATACCCAAAGCTATTCCAGATGGAACACACAGTATTTGTGGGCCTAAGTCTCTCAGTGTAGACTAAGATTATATTGGGCATTGGTAGGTAGCCTTCTTGTCGCGCCCAATTTCTTTTTCTTGTTCCTCATAGGTTCGCCATGTGATTGACTGCCTTTTTCCTTTGCTGCTGCCTTAAAGAGCCAAATGATGTTTCTTAACATCTAGCATGTACAGAGTATTCTCAGGGATTATGAAAATGTCTGAACCACAGAGTTTAGAAGTGGGTTGGCAAACAATGAGGAGGTGCTCCTGCTGTCACATCCGTGCAAGAAATTGCTAAGAGAATACGATGCTGCTGCTTGTGAGCCTAGGCTCAGCCTCATCATTTTTCTTTGCATGGCACCCTGTAGACATCACTGTCAACTCATGAGAATTGGGGGGTGCTGCAATCCTTGGCTTATCTAACTTATCATATGAGCGGACTCATAGTCTATTATTCATACAGAAAGTGAGTTAAGGCTATAAACACTAGGTGAGCAACACATACAAATAACAAGTTCAGCAGGGATTAAAAGAAAGAAAGAACGAATTTCCAACTGGAATAAGCAAAGGCATCTAGGAATGGACCTTAAAGAAATTAGCTTAGACTTATAATAGATAATCATAAGTTTATCTACAATAAAATAATTCAATTGTAGAATTCAAGAACAGTGAAGAGATTCCCCATTACACCCAACACAATATTTTGAACATATCAGGTACACAGGAATTAGGGATTGAATGAATTCAATATATCCAAACATAATGTGGATTAAATCTCCAGGGCGCTGGTATTTAGGCAGGCGGAGGCATCGCTGTTGCTTTTCCATGCTCATCCCACAATGCTTATCTTTAGGAAGGACCTGAGTTGGGTGGGTTTAAGCTCCAAACCCTGGATTAGCTTCTCATCATCTGTAAAGAATTTTTCCCTAAAAGACAGTAAGGTAATTCCATAAGCAAGAGTCTCCCTCCTTCTCACTCAGCATGCCTCAAATGCTCTGATAACTTTCCAATGCCTGGATATTTCAAGAAACTTCTAGAAAGGAAAACAAAACCCCAGCCAGGCCCTGGAGTAGAAAAACTGGTTTCTGTTTAAAAAAAAAATAAACAACAGTCTTTGAAAAATCTCTATTTAAAAATTCTTAAATTTGCCTCTAAATGCAAGTTGTAATTAATAGAAGTTGGAGTTTACACTGTTGAGTGTAAAAACACCCTCAGGCACAAACTAATCAAGTGTGTATGTTATGCTGTAAACTACAGCAAGTTCTTTGTTTGACCCAAAAAAAAAAAAAAAAAAAAAAGCTTGCCAAACAGCAGTTTTTCTTTGTCAAGTTCCTTTATTGTCTCATTTTTGTTTTCACCCTACCTCCCCCCTCTCCTTTGAACCTAGCTATAGTATTTAAGAAACTTTGCAGGTCCCATGTTTTATTGATAGTTTTCATCAAGTATGAATTTAAATTTGAGAATAGATTAGGTGTCTTAGCCCCTTTTCTTTTTGATAAATAACAAGAGGTTTCTACTTATGATTTTCTGTCCTCGGGGCTTTATCATTAAGATTAAATAACTGTACTCTCAAGCATACCACTGCACAAACATCTTTTCAATTATGTGAGTAACAGATGCCTTCACAAAGGAACTATTGAAAATTCAGAAAGCATGTTTCCAAAAAAGAAAGAAAAAAACTATCAGATGACAGAAGAATGTAATTGTTTACCATTAAAATATATCCTTAACTCTTCCACTGAAAATCTCTTGGAACATTTCGGCTTTATACAAGTTATTAGAAAGTTTGATCAAAATAATAAATGTTTGGGAGAACTGTTGAACATTTCAGAAGCTCTGGGACCTGTGGAATCTAACATGCCTGGGCTTTAAAGGAAATAGATGTTTGCTTGTTTTTACATATGGACACTGCCAGCTTTATTTGGGGGATGCATAGCTTATTGAGAACACTGGTGTTATGTTTGTCTATTATTCCTCAAATAACATTCATCTGCGCTCGAAACAGATCCATGCAACTTGATTCTGAGTTAGTCATTGTTTTTTCAGGGAGAATGTTGGCTGCTATCGTTACTGGCTGGCAACATGGAGGGCTGGGTGCCGCTTATGGCCAATGCTCTGTTATGAGTATGTCTAACCCTGGGCCATAAAGTCAGTCTTAAATTTCTTCAAACTTTGTTCAGTGTGGTCTTGGTTTGAAAGTCACAGGGCTAACATCAATGTAAACATGCAGAAGTAGCAAGAGGGCATCCCAGAAGCAAAACCCTGGGGGAATTTTCAGCCTACATGGGAGACTCTGAGAAACACAGACTCGGATTAAGTGCTATAAACTGGACTTCACATGGAAGTATGGTGTTTGGGTTTCTCTCATTACCCAGCACCAAGGTGGGCCCAATCCAACTAGTGTTACCTCCTTTTGGAGAATTGGGGTATGATTCTCCTGGTGTGTTTCTGTTGTGGGGAGTTAACCCCTTGTGGAATGGCCACAGCTGTATTCCCCAGGACTGTTGTCTGTGAAAAAAAGGAGTGCGCTCATCATTCTGATTTCTTGGATGGTTTCTTCAGACTGGGAATTCTCTTAAGTCAGGAGTGGTCATTTCAGTAGCTTCCCTTAGACAGTGTTGGAGTCATAGCTACCTTGCTTAGTGGAAGGCAGCTTGGACTAGCAAAGGTAGGCACGTCTGTGTTTGAACTTAGATTTTGACTCTTAATAGCTGCATACCTTTGACTAGCTATTTAATCATTTCACTGTGAAACCTCAGTGGGAATAAAATTATATACCTGTTGGTATTTCTATAAAGGCTGAAGTGAAAGCATACCAAGTATCTGGTATTAATAGAAACTTAATGCATGGTGGCTACATTAATATAATGCTTAATTAATATGTAAGAGCAACTAGATGTTTCTCTCCCCATCCTCCTACCTCCCCTCTAATCCAGGCTTCCTCATTCTAAGTAACTCTAGTTCAGGGGACCTGTCACCCTTGAGTTGTCGCTCTCACACTAACACAACTTTCTGGGAGTCAGTCCACCATTTTGTAGGATCCCGACACCAAGTACCTTTTGTCCTCTCCTTGCTTAGGGTCAGGCACTTCAGGAGCACCGTGGAAGGCATTAGTTATCAGTGGGCCTAAGAAACAACTCTCCCACTATGTCAGGGTCAAATGGAGAGCATAGATGCTTTCCTCAGGACCTAGCAGGTCCATCCTCTACTGCTCCTTGGTAGGAAATAAGCCCCTGGTGAGGAGATATTTCTTCCAAAGCAGAGCTTTTCTGAAGACAAGTGGTAATGTTTTGTTGCTTACAATAATGGAACACATACCTTCTAGGTACCTCAGCATAGAATACAAATATTTTTACCTACTTCCTTTTTAAAGAACTATGTACAGTTTGCCTTCAGTAGCTCATGGACATGCTAAGACTTGTACACAGACTCAATGTTATAATCTCCTGCAGTTTTCTTGGCTCAGATGGGTCCTGCCATTGGCATCCTCTCTATGGCTTGCAAGTCCATCTCTATGGCTCCAACCTGGTTTGGTGCTCAAAGCATTTGGTTCCCATCTTGGTCTGCTGGAAGACCCTGAAGGCCTCTTTTCAACCTCCTCACACTCAGCATGCTATTTTTTCCTGCTCTACTGAAACTCACACCACAAAATGGAGGAGATCATTATATAGAGCCCCACATCTTCCTGGATGGAGCTTGGCTTTTGAAAGACTCAATGAGTATTGTGCCCATGGAAGAACATCCCTGCTTCTCTGCATGTTGATATAGCACATTTGTGTATTTGACTTTGGTTTCAAGGCTCAATGTTCCTCTGCCATTTTAGTAGTGATGATGTGGCATCCTGAGAAGTCAATGGTATATGAGATTAGAAACGTTCTGTACTTCTTGGAACCTTAAAAAGTGTATGTACTTTATCTTCAAAAAAGAAAAATTTACCTTCCACTGGCTCCACATTTGGTGAAAGATTGCTTTACCCACTTCACAGTGAAGTTTTATTTTCAATTTCTGGCTGAGAAGGGAAATGGCTGGCCAAGCCGTAGAATTTATCAATCCTGGAATCAACTCGGAGGGTGTAATGACTCCATTTGGGATCAGATCAGGTCTGAAGCCCCAGTGGAACCAATATGTCATTTCTTTTCTACTGCCACAAAAAACCCTAATAGTGTAAGAACTGTAGTAGTATTTTTGCCCGGACACACACACCAACTTTATTTCCCTCTGCTCCTACAATATTCTGTTCTGAGGGCACTAGCAAATCTTAGAGGTTGGAATTTTTCACTGGTTTAATACCCTAAAAATGCCTATGAACGAACTAGGGTGAATTTGAGGTTCAAATGCAACCCTAAAGATTTCCACTTCTTTCCCCGACTCTCCAGATTGAATCAATTCCAGACATAATTATAATATCATTTTTCAGAGCTCTATAAATAGATGGATTCTCATTTCTCCTCTTAAGCACTGTTTGCTAAATGTTTTGGCCCAAAAGTTCAGTCGTTCCATGCAAGCATTAATCAATACAGGAGACATTAGTGGTTACTTGTTCAGATGAGATTTGACATTATTTTTCCACTGCCTATGGGGAGGGGAGGGGAATATTGCCTAATAAAGATGAAGGGTCTTTTCTTCTTTTGTATAAAATGCTAATGATGAGGACTATGTGATATATATTTCTCAAATATGAGGCTGCCACTTTTTATTAGGAAGGAGAGGCAAGGCCCTGGAGGATTTTAGAATTTGTAAATATAATATCATCTTCCTTGGTATTTAAAAAAAATAATAAAAGGGAGAAAGAGTTGGCAGGTTGCCAGATTACTTACATTATAGTAATAGATTTGCTGACCCCTGACTTCTGCTGTAGAGAAATGTATTGAATTGTTCATAATATCAGATGAGGCAAATCTAAAATCCTAGTATATACTGAGCACCATTATTTAACTTGATATTTAACAAAGCCAAAAATCTTTTCCAACCAGCAATTTCTTGTATGATGATAATTTAGTGGCTTAGACACTAATAAATCAAGGTTATAATGCCATTGATTTGTTAATTTTAACTTGGGTTGATTTTAAGTCATCTTTATTTGTACAAAAAGAAGAAGAAGGAGGAGAAAAAAGAACCTTGCTTTTTTCACAGTGACTGAATTTAATAAGAATCTTCGTGATAGCAAAAGGCTCCCCTACTGTTTCTGCTTTGGGGTGGAAAATGTTATTCTTGTATTATTCCTAGGGAAAAATAAAATCTCATGCTGTTACAAATCTTATGCCTATGGAAAGATGTTATTTTTTAATACATGATGGCTTACCTATTTCAGATCCATTAATGGCATCATAAATAAGCATTCTGCTAATCTGAAATGTGAAATCTGGATAATAATAAAGACCCATTTATCTGCTGAGCTTTCAATCCCCAGACTAGATGTAAAAGGGGTGGGGGAATCTCTAGATTTTCTAATGAATATATTGCTTCTCTTCCTTATTACTTCCAACCACCTAAAACCCAACCCGCATTCTTAGAGTTGCAACCCACTGAAAATATTTCTTCTGTGTAATAAGATCTTGGGTTAGGGTGCATATTTGCTTTTATCTGTACAGTTTAGAAACTGATTAAATCTCTATTGTACAAATATTTGAGGAATAATCATCTGCAAGGCACAGGGACGTTGCATTATACTGAATTCTTTATGCCCTACAAACCTACTCTGCTTCCTGCATTGGGCAATGTTGAACTTATATTGGCTAACCTGTTTTTAATGATATCATATGCACATTAAATGGTGAAATGTTCAGAAACTTATAATAGCTTTCATCCTCTTGTACTGTAAAAACTTCTAATAATCAAATGATAAGATCATATCCTGTGGGGTAATTGTGTTGTACCATGTCAGGATAACTGAAAAAACATTCAGTGAAAATCACACCGAACGGAAATCACCATATGAACAGCAATTGTTTGTGTGCTGTGGAGACCAGGCCTGTTCTTCAGGGCTTAGCTGGTCATATTTCTACTTGTTTCCTTTTAGCTGGTGCCTTTCTTGTTTTATTTTGGGAGCCTTTTTTCCCTGAGCCACTATAATTATCTTTCAGTGATTTAGAAGAAAAAGAAAAAAAAAAAAAAACACTCAGTTGACCTTTACACACACACACACACACACACACACACACACACTCACTCACTCAGTCACTCACTTACTCACTCTTCCTCTGAAAGCTTTGAACAAGCAGGGCTTGTGTTTGGATTCAGTTTTACCTTAGTCATGCCTCTTTCCAGATACAAGAAACATTTAATTCCAGATTTCCTGCTTCTGGCTTTAGGCCTTTGACCAGCAAAGAGAAATGTATTTTTTACTGCTGTTGGCCAGCCAGCTGCCTAGTTGAGTGAAGGGAAGGGCGGGCCGGGGGAGAAAGAAAGAAAGAAAGAAATGAAATGAAAATGTTGTCCTGCCTCATGAACTTGCAAAGTTATATTAGGAAATTAGTCTCCTTAACACCCACCTAGAGAATTGAGTTGGCCCAGAACTTGAGGTGAAGGGTCCTTTAGGGCCCACCTTAGATGTCTCCCCTCTCTAGTCTCTGCTTCTTCTCACCCTCCCTTCCCACACTCAAAAGTAATGCTCTCATCTTCCTCAGCAAAGAGGTCCCTCATGGTGTCCTCTATTAGAGAATAGAATTGGGGGGAAGGTGGTACCAACAAAGGTAACCATTGCAATACCCAGACTGTAATGCTCTTTGAGTTCCCATGGCAACCAAACAAAAGTAAAACAAACCTATCTGTTCCAACAATAAAAATATGTTCACATTAAAGTCAATTTAAAGCATTTCTTCCAATTTAATATATTCAATGCATTTTGCCCCTAGACAAAAATCCCCAGCCTGCCCATGTTGAAGGGGATAAAGTCCCTGGCAGAGCCACACAGATAAAAGGAATTGGGGGGGATGTTGGGGACTTTACAGATGAGACAGAATAAATGCAAGTATGAACAAGATTGCTTTTTTCTCTCGTCTTTTTCTTAGTTATGCTTTTTATTATATAAACATTAACTGTAATATTACAGTGGGAAGCAGGTATCTGGCAGCCATGTATTATTTTAGTAAGTCTACATAGAGAGAACAGTTTCCAGTTTTAGCAGCTGTAACATGTTTAAACTCAGTTTGTAATGGGATCTGAAGATAACTATTCCCCATGGGCGGTGTTGATCTTCACGGCTGGCCCGCTGCCAGGTGTAGGGCTCAAAACTATTATTCACGCCTCCTTGCACATACCTTGTCCGAGCATGCTCAGTAAATGAATTTTGTTTCTATTACGCTATAAATTGGGATTTTCTTTTCCCATAATTTACTTGGTATTTTCTTAAAGAGTGAAATATGACGATCACAAATGTCGCTGTGTCTGTGGCAGCAAACCCGAACAGTTGTGTATGTTTAAGTCATTGAGATCCAAATTGCATAGTTAGAAACCAATTTTAGGATAGCTAACAAATACCCAAACCAAGAAGTTTTTGCCTGGGAGCCTTAGTTTAAAAATAATTAGGGTGCCCAATATTTGAACAGATTTATGTTGTTTATAAGCCAAGTACATTTTCTTCATTGAGTCAACTTGTCTTATTTAAAACAAATTATGTTTGCTGTATTAAAGTTCATATTTTTAAGGCTGAGTCTTGTATTAATCCCACAGTGAGTCATTAATCATACCAAATGCATTATAAAAACTTTAATCACTGAAGTTGAAACTGAGATTGTAATGCAATCCATCCCTTTTAATTACATCAGCTATTTTTCCCTTTCAGATCAAGAGCTACATCGCAAAGGGAAAACAGATTAAAACTAGAGCTGTTTGATGTTTCTCTTTTTAGAGCAATTTTATGTACTTTGTTTAAAAAGTTATATAATTAAAATACTTGAATTTTTTAGCCCTCTGATTTTTGTGGTTTGAGTGGTCTGCCTGCCTCTCCTCTTTGGGGCCCTCAGCCCTCTTTTACTTGGCACCCCAAGACAGAGCACCTCATGCAGGGGTTACTTCCCCCTTCCCCCCATCAGAGCTCCTGGATAAGATAGCTGTTTCTCAGCCACACTGTGCTTTCTCCCTGCTATTCTCTTTGTCTTAAGTGTCTGGTCTATATTTTGATATACATGAAAATACAAATTTGAAGACAGGCAGAACTAGGTTTAAATTCCAACAATAACAACTGGTGTGGCTCTCAGGCAAATTATTTAACTTTTGGGGCCTCAGCTGCCTCATCTGTTATGAAGGGAATAATATGAACAATGGTAATGACAGCACTAACAATACCACTGTTCCTTAAAGATGTCGTGGAGATTACATGAAATAATCTCTATAGTGGGTCTAAGATCTACTAGTATGTAAGTCCCTCATGAGGTCAGGGACTTTGACTGTTTTGTTCACTACTGTATCTCAATGCTTAAAACACTCTCTTGGCACAGAGTAGATGTCCAGTAAATGTCATTGGTGGAATGATAAGTGAATAGCAGCCATCATTGTTGTTGCTGTGTTGAAACTGACATCTTACCAGGTTCCATGGGCAGTGATGATGTAATCTTAGATGCTTCCATTGGTAACCTTGGTATCTAGATTCACATAACCCGAAGGAGGTCTTGCAAAGAAGTATGTTAATTCCCAGTACCTGGTTCTGACTAGGAAAGTAGATCACTAAACTGTGGAGTGAGTTTCTAGAAATGCATTGATGTCATTGGAGATGAACTCATTCAATAAATTGCTTTCATTTAGAAAAAGAAAGTAAACCGATCCCCACCCCCCACCCCAGCATTGATGCTACTGGAATTACCTTCTTTGATTGATCATCTCTTCTGATATCCTTTTAGATTAATCCTACCATATGAAAGGTTTATTAAAGGAGAGGAAGATAAGCCCCTGCCTCCAATCAAACCTCGGAAACAGGAGAACAGTTCACAGGAAAATGAGAATAAAACAAAAGTATCAGGAACCAAACGCATCAAACATGAAATCCCTAAGAGCAAGAAAGAAAAAGAGAATGCCCCAAAGCCCCAGGATGCATCAGAGGTGAGTTGCTCTCCTCCACATAAATAGCTTTGTGAGACTTGTCCTGCCTTGGGGTCTTCTGAGCCCTCATCCACAGCTGCCTCTAGACTGAGGAAATCAAATCATCTAAACTTCATGGTTCCCCCCAATAGAAGACCCTTCCATTTGCTCAGGATCTGAAAGTCAGTGCATGGTATTAAATGGAATAGACCAAGAAAGGTTCTAGAAAGATGCAGATATCCTGTAGCGATCTGATAGCAAATGCTGACTCTGATAATAGGAGCCAGATCTTCAGTGCTTAAAAGCCAACAGACTCCAATGTAAAAGATTTGACTTCCTGGCCATTTCATAGCCAGGCTATCCCAGGAGCTGGTGTGACTTTCAAACATCGTTTGTGGAATCGAGAAAGGCAGGATGTTGAAATTGATGTGCTGTGTGTCTGCAAAACTGTCCTGAAAACTTGACAGATTGTCTTGAATAACTGACCTCTATGCAGCCTTGGGTTAAGACCAATTTAGAAACATCTTAAGTACATATTATTTATAGGGAAATTTTGAAATGATTCCTCTGAAACCATTATTATCTCTCATGTTAACAGGTAGTTTCTGAACCTTTTAAAACAAGTCTCAGCTACCCGCAGCCCCCTGCAGCTCTTTGGTAGAAGCCATTACAGTCAGCAGGCAGCCAGTCATGGAGGCCGATCTGGGCTGTGTTTCAACATGAATAATAAAAAACCCTGCTGCCCATAAAAAAAAAAAAAGAAAAAGAAAAAAGAAAGAAAGAAAGAAACTTAGCAACTACATTTGGAGACAGCATGTTCTAGGATTCAACCCCAGAGGGAATTTTGGTGCTGATATTAAACACCCCCTGAAAAATAAGGTTTATAATGAACACATAAGAGACTCCCTAATTAAACACTGGCTTACGACATACAGCACACACACCAACCTACTAACTAGATATTAACTTACCTAACTGATTTCCTGTATAAGAAGATAGTTTCAATACAAAAAAGGGATTTTCAAATTTCGTAGTTATTTTAAGCTTTAGTAATTAAAAAGACAAAATAAAAGTTGGTGCTGAGATTTATGAACATCTACAAGCTTGCAACAAAAATGGCCAAAAGCAAGGAGATTCCAAGTTACAATTCATTCCTCCTTTATCCTCTTAGCCTGGTAATTTATTATAAGGTTTTGGATCAGTGAGTTCTAGTAGATACCATACATACAAAATTGCCAAAGCACCAGGAGTCAAACTGAGGACCAAGATGCCAGGTGACCTTGAATGGTTCCATTTAGGGAAAGAAGTTTGAAATGGGTTGGTTCGTGAGTTGTGGGAGGAAGGTTGGCCCCCACACTGAGTCCATCAACTTGGGAGATGACCACTGCCAAGAGTAGTCTGACCCCTGTAGCCTATAAATCCTTAAAAGCTAAGCTTAAGGCTCCCTGTTTCCAGTAGGCCCCAACATTTATTCCCTTCATGGATCTGTGTCATGAATACCAAAGGTTATGTGAACTTATATTATGTAAATGTCCCCAAATCACACACTGTTTCAAAGGTTGAGAATTGTTCCCCTCTTCCAACAAGGACACATGTAATTTACCTGATTTATTTCTTCCCATTGATTATGTGTTTGGAGTTTGGGGGTTGAATTTTTATTGTAGCCAGTGTTTTTTATTTTTGATGTTTTCAATACGAAGCATAAACTCATTGGCGTTACTAACCCTTCTAGTCAAACCTAATGTCTCCAGGTAACTGGACTGCAAATTACTTGGGGGGAAGGCACCATTTAATTACTAGGACAGATCATAAAATGCTGTCCTAGAAAATCATCCTTTATTCTGTCTAGATTTCAAAGACTTCCTAAACCTGTTTTACAACCCAAAGCACAGGACTCCTTTGAATGAAAAGCCTAGGTCACAAAAACTTCAGTAGGACTGTTAGCTCTATGACTCCACTTCAAATGTGGCTCCAGCAGAAACTAACATTGAGATACGATTTGCTGTTTTTCCTATGCCTTATACATTCTGTATTTGCATGCAATGTATAATAAGCTCAAGAGACCAATGATGATTGTTAATGTCAAACAAGTAATGATACTTGTACAGGAAAAAAGCAGCTACTCAACAACTAGTACAAAAAAGAAAGATAGTAAGCAAAGGGTCTTAGGTATAACACATTCCTAAAAAGCGGGAATGTCTTTTAAGTGGATTTAAGGAGAAATATTTACCAAATGGTATGATTCCTTAAATTTTCTGTCCCTGTGCATCCTTACACCCACATCTTCAGTCTTACCCAAAATGCTAATATGGTTGATACTTCTTAACAAAGAACAACATTTAAAGGATGAGATGGCGGGGTAGGGGAGGCCAGCTCAATACAACTGTCCTATGACTGTTCTCCACTGAAACTTGTCAGGGCAGAATGACAGCTGTTTTAAAAGGGCTTGTCAGTCAGCTGGGTCACAGATGAAAAGTTAAAATGACCTTCGGAGGTCAAAGTTTGCACAGCTACATAATGGAATGAATGGGTTGAATTATGCCCACAACTTCTTCTGTCAATAGGGACACATAAACAGCATCCATCTCATTGGTTACAACTTATTTCAATGAACAGAAAAGCTGTATTTGTGGCGACACCCACTGCCTGAATGTTGACAACTTCATTTTTAGCTTTAATAGAAATGTAACGTCTTGCAGCCGGAAGGACTAAGCATCTTTCTGTCCCTCAGGTAGATAAACTGATATTGCAGCTGCATAATTTTTGATGCTTTAGTTTTATCTGCATGAGTAGAAGTTACTAATATTTAAGCATCCCTAATTTTAGACATCATCTTAGGTACTTTAGGGACAGGATTTGCTCTCTCCTAAAAGAAAGACACAAGAAGTTATACTAAGTTTGTTTTTGTTGTTGACATGGAGTTGCTTGGATTTTTGCAAGAGAGATGCTCAAAAAAAATCTTTCTCCAAAGTGTCATAAAGCACAACATGTAATTTTAAACCCATTTGGATAATTGACTGATTTGACAAGAAGACAACCTCAGAATTAAACTATACGTTAGAATCAAGGAGTGATATGATTGTATACCACCAGTACATAACACTTAGCTATTTTGATAGGTGTCTCATAAGGGACCAAAGTGAATATGCATATTTTATCTAATGTTTCTGTAATTTGGATTTCTTTGTTTAGAGCCATGATTGGGGAGTAATAAAGCTTTACAGAAACTCGCTGAGCTTGATTGACAAGCCTGTTTTCGAGAAAAACTGCTGTGTGTAATATTTTATTTCATAGGAAAATGTGTCAATGGATTTGGCTTCCTTCTGACTGGCTTTTTGAAATATTTTATTAGGTTTCATCAGAGCAAGAGAAGGAACAAGAGACTTTAAACCAGAAAAGCATCACTGAACCTCTCCCAGCAGTAGAAAAGAAAAAAATGGAGGGATACCAGGAATTTGCAGCAAGGCCCCTGGCGTCCAGAGTGGACCCAGAAAAGGACAACGAAAAAGATCCAGGTGCCACTGGTGACAAGGTGACAGAGGAGCCAGGAGAGAAGGGACCTGCTGCTCCACTCCCCAGTGCCCCATCAGCCCCGGAAAGGGATCCAGCCTTGATCCCCAGCAAACAGTCACTCACCTCTTCGAGTGCTCTTGTGGACTCAAAACAAGAACCCAACCCTTGCTGTTTTACAGAAAGTCCTGAAAATGAACTCCAAGAAGTATCCTTCTCCAGCTTCTCCACCACGCAGCCACCACTGGCAAACCAGAGTGACATGGAGGATGACAAACTGCCTGCGGTGGCAGACTACATTGCCAACTGCACTGTGAAGGTGGACCAGCTGGGCAGTGATGACATCCACAATGCACTGAAGCAGACCCCGAAGGTCCTTGTGGTGCAGTCATTTGACATGTTCAAAGACAAAGACCTGACTGGGCCTATGAATGAGAACCACGGACTTAACTACACTCCCCTGCTCTACTCAAGGGGCAACCCGGGCATCATGTCCCCACTGGCCAAGAAAAAACTTCTGTCCCAAGTGAGTGGGGCCAGCCTCTCCAGCAGCTACCCCTATGGCTCCCCACCCCCCTTGATCAGCAAAAAGAAGTTGATTGCGAGGGATGACTTGTGTTCCGGTTTGTCCCAGGCCCACCACGGCCAGAGCACTGACCATACGGCAATCAACCGGCCATCTGTGATTCAGCATGTCCAGAGTTTCCGAAGCAAACCCTCGGAGGAGAGGAAGACCATCAGTGACATCTTTAAACATGACAAACTGAGTCGATCGGATCCCCACCGCTGCAGCTTCTCCAAGCATCACCTGAGCTCCCTTGCTGACTCCTATGTCCTGAAGCAAGAAATTCAGGAGGGCAAGGAGAAGCTGCTAGAGAAAAGGGCCCTACCCCACTCCCACATGCCTAGCTTCCTGGCCGATTTCTACTCGTCCCCTCATCTCCACAGCCTCTATAGACACACCGAGCACCATCTTCACAATGAACAGACATCGAAGTACCCTTGCAGGGACATGTACAGGGAATCAGAAAACAATTCCTTTCCTTCTCACAAACACCAAGAGAAGCTCCATGTAAATTATCTCACGTCTCTTCACCTGCAAGACAAAAAGTCGTCTGCAACTGAAGCCCTCACGGATGATCAGCCAACAGATCTGAGCCTCCCCAAGAACCCGCACAAACCCACCGGCAAGGTCCTGGGCCTGGCCCACTCGGCCCCAGGGCCTCAGGAGAGCAAAGGCATTGCCCAGTTCCAGGTTGGCAGCCAGAGTCGAGACTGTCACCCCAAAGCCTGTCGGGTATCGCCCATGACCATGTCGGCCGCTAAAAAATACCCTGAATCCCTTTCCCGATCAGGCAAACCTCACCATGTGAGACTGGAGAGTTTCAGGAAGATGGAAGGCATGGTCCACCCTATCCTGCACCGGAAAATGAGCCCTCAAAACATTGGGGCGGCGCGTCCCATAAAGCGCAGCCTGGAGGATTTGGACCTTGTGATTGCCGGGAAAAAGGCCCGGGCAGTGTCTCCCCTGGACCCTTCCAAGGAAGCCTCTGGGAAAGAGAAGGGCTGTGAGCAGGAAGGTGAAGGAGGCAAGGCACCACATGGTGGACATTCCGGGGGCACGTCAGAAGGTCACAAGCTCCCCCTCTCTTCCCCCATCTTCCCAGGTTTGTATTCCGGGAGCCTGTGTAACTCGGGCCTCAACTCCAGGCTCCCAGCGGGGTATTCCCATTCTCTGCAGTACTTGAAAAACCAGACTGTGCTTTCTCCACTCATGCAGCCCCTGGCTTTCCACTCGCTCGTGATGCAAAGAGGGATTTTTACGTCACCGACAAATTCTCAACAGCTGTACAGACACTTGGCTACGGCCACACCTGTAGGAAGTTCATACGGGGACCTTTTGCACAACAGCATTTATCCTTTAGCTGCTATAAATCCTCAAGCTGCCTTTCCATCTTCCCAGCTGTCGTCCGTACACCCCAGTACAAAACTGTAAGCCCAGCTCTGCCCAGCATCCCAAACGGTGTGGCAAGCAAAGCTTCACTCCTTACGCTGGAGTGATCAGGCTTATAGAATTAGAAGTCAGTATTTCTTCTAATCTGGGGGTAAGATTAGACCTGGCCAAAGGGGCCGAGAGGAGGGTGTGCATACCTGATTTTCTGGGACGGCTGCAGTCTTGGTGGGTCAGTCTTGCCCTTCCAACACATGCCCTGGCACCCAGACCATTCATTTTGCACTGGGGGTCTTGTGAAGGGATCTGTGTGTATCCAGGAAGAACTTAGAGGACCCTATCTGAGTTCTGAAGGTCGGAAAACAATCTGAGCAAAAAAAAGGGGGGGGGGCAGGCATTTCAAAGAAAGAACAAGGAAGACTGGCAGACATGCCAAGGGATGCCCCTTCTTTTCATAAAACTCTCCAAGGTTCAATCAATGCAATGTATAGTGAAACTTCAATAGATCTTTCATTTTGACACTATTAAATAATCCAGAGAAGTAAACACTGTTAAAATGACTGTATATATTTGCTTCTTAAAACTACCCGTATCACTGTTTGCTCATCTAATTTATATACAGGTAGTAAGTACCATTTTCTCCCAGTTCCTCTGTGTCTTTTTTTTTTTTTTTTTTTTTTTTTTTTTAATTAAACAGGACCGCTGACCGCTTTTGTTTGCAGGTCTTCTGTTTTTGTTTTGTTTTGTTTTATTTTGTTTTGTTTCAGAGAGTGACCGACTGTCCTAGTTGTCCATGTGTGTTTGTAATTTTTCCACATCTTATCATTTTGAGCAGCTTTGGGTGGAAAAGTTATTGTTTACAAATTGAAGCAACCGATTCTAGTGGAACAAATGAAAAAGAAACCAGTAGAGCACACAATTGTGCAAAGAACTTTCCTTTGCAGATTCACAACTTAAGGATTTTGTTCCTCACAAATGGCATAGTTAAAAGAGCTTACACACTGCTTACCCGGCCAGATGCTTTGCTTTGAAATATTGGGTTATGTGAAAATATCAAGCATTGTATTCACCTTATCTAGGCTGTGAAACTGTCCTACATACCAGAGAAATCATAAAAACAAAAATCTCATTGGCAGCAAGCTGCTGAATAACAACTGAGTCTAGAGGAATATTTGTGGGCTGCACAGATATTTTAGGAATTTCAGAAATTAGAACAGGAGCCAAAATGATTTACATTGGTGTTGGCACTGATCCTTCCTGACAGTCTGGGAAATCGGGTTGGGACAGAGATGGAGCTCAACTATCCAGAAGCCAATGAACAGCTGGAGGCCTGGACACCAGATACTTTCCCTGGGCCTTGGTATTTTGAGTCTTAAGTAGACACATTGCCTTCATCAACTTGGCTTCTTGCTGTTCCCAAGAAGACCCTCCCAGGCAACATCTTTGGGGACAATTGGCTTACCGAATTACCAATTTCAAAAGAAATTCATCCTTTTGGGACTTGTGGGGTATGCATTCTGTGTATGTGCAAGCACCTAGGGTGGTTTGTGTTGTGTTTTTAACCACCTGGCAATACAGTCCACTTTATAATTTTTTTTATGTGGGAAAAAAATGGTCAAGCTGTGCAAGCAGTCAAAAGGTGTGGAGAATGTTTATTGTCATTCTTGCCACTTTATTCCATTTGCTGCCAAGGTATAACATCAAAGTGGATGCATTTGCTAAGTATGGTAAAGGTCAATCAATACAGAGAAGTGGATTTTCTTTCCAAGTCCCATCCCTGCTAAGACTGCTTTGATGAACTCCTTGTCAATCTCCCCTCCCCAACACTACCAGTAGATATTAGAACCATAATTAACCAAGTCTCTTACCTCTGAAATATTTAATTCTATGAAAATTGATAACAATTTTCAACTTCTAAATAGGTAACTCGACTGCAAAATAATCAAAACTGGTAACAATGAAACTGCGACTCTTAAAGCCATGCATGCCATGCATTTGTATTGAAATGTCTCCATGATACGAAGCCAAATATTCAATGTAACATACTTAATATCCAAAGGTGGAAACAAAAGAATGTAGAGATCTAGTGTTAAGAGTTCCATTTGCTTCAATTAATTATTTACCTTCCTGTGGAATAATATATATATATATATTTAATAGAACCATAGATAGACTAGTAGAATTTAGATTATAAATGTGTGAATGCAGATTATCCTGCTATTGCACAAGATAGAGGGGGAAAAAAAATCTCAATTCCAGCTGGCAAAATGCTGGCCAGGACACTTTTTAGAAAGTTGCACTAGACTGAATTGTCACAGAATCAGAGGTCATGGAAGACAAAGGAAACTCCAGTGGTCAGCAGCAGACATGGGCTAGATTGTTCATGGTTTCTATGAGTTCCTTTCTCAGAGAAAATGGGGGTCATCTGTCTCTGGAGGAGCTCACCTCACCTATCCATTTGGAATCAGGGCATTTGTTTTCCCCACCGCAATAATTTCAGTCTGGTTTCATCATGTTGGAATTCGATCACACCATTTTCAAGCAATGTTAACATAGTCCAGCTTTTGTTTTTCTCCTCTCTTTCTTCCGAGAGGAGACTTACTGTTTCTGTCTGAGGAAGCTCATACCCTCAGCAAAACATCAGGACAAATAAGGAGAAATGGGGGTATACATTCCCAACAGAAGCTGCGTGTTATTTGTTTTAAAAACTCCGAACAGAGATCTTGGAAATCTTTCAAAAAGACCATTGAATTCTTCATTGGCTGAGAACTACATTTTAAAAAGTCTTAAATAAGGCTTTGTTTGCATTGTTTGAGTTCAAGGGGCCTTATTATTGAATGGAATTGCACAAGCCTTTCTTTGTGCAATCAAACCATTGTTATTGGTAGTTTTGTAAAGGAAACTGTGGAATCTAATTGGCAATGGAGTCATAAATCTATTTACTGAGTGTGGCTTCCAAGAAATGTTGCAATTCAAAATGCACTAAGTCCGTGATTTACTGGAGATTCTAAATAATATTTTTGAAAAACCTCTCCATGTAACTTCTGGTTTAACTTTTGGCAACTCAATATTAAAAAAACAGCCCAACTGAATTAAGTATTCTCCTAGTAAGTGATTCGAACTTGTACTATTTGCCACAGGACTGACTTATTTATTAACTAGCTAGAAGCTCTTAAGTTCACTTGTTTATCAGGGCATATACAGAAGGGTTTGTTAAAACTCAATGTTGACTTTACAACTTTCTGACCTGGTGCATGAATTCTCAAGTACTGTATTTCACTGTGTTGGTGTGTCTGATGGAAGTTTCGAGGTGATCCCACAAAACTATTTTATGTAGTGTGCCTTCAAAGAGAACCATTTATTTCTCTTCACTGTTGTCCCACAAAGTCACATTTGGTGGTGGTCAGCCAAGTCCCATCTGGTCCAGTTTTACTCTTGTCCCAATTTTAAAGAGAAATGGGAACAAGTTTGCCCTGGTGAGACCCACACCATTGCAATGATTATCTTGAGCACTTAAATTCCAGTGTTGGCTGTTGATGTATTTGATACTCTGCCTGTCTCCCCTTGGTTGAAATATGTCTGAAGAATAGCAGCATAATCTCTTGGCTGTTTATACTTTTTTAAACTTTCCTGTGTTGTAAATATTGTATACTTTTGGTGATTCCAGCTATGTAACCTTTATGCTCTGTAAGGTGATTATTTGTATATAGCAACATGGCCCAGTGATATTATATAGTTTCCCAATGGAGAGGTTATTGAGTAACCTTTGCATTAGTTTAAACACTACCAGAAGAATGCTGAGCCAACTATAAACACTCAATTTTGTATGTTTTCCAAATTGTACTTATTACTGCTTTTGATACTGTATTACGTGCCAATAGTTTCCCAATCACATAGCAGGCAAGAGATATTTTGTACTTTTTGATCCACTGTAATATTTAATAAAAAATGTTACTATCTGTTTCCTTTTGGGTGTGAGTAATCTGTCACTTCTTCCTGAGCAACCTTGCGGTCTTACTAGGGCAGTCTCCACCCTGTTGTCTCCAAACTGATAATGGCAGTAATTAATGATGTGTGATGATGAGTGTGTAGTTCATTGAGAACCTCTGGTGACTGATTGGCATACAATATCTTTGATCTTCACCACCTCAAATGAACATGGTTATGTCCATTGTACTGGTGAGAAAATTAAGCTTAGCAAGATATATCAACTCGCCAAAGATAACGCCTAACCAATTGACAGAGCCAGGATTTGAACCCAGGGCTCTTAATCTGTGCACATCCTTATATACCACACTCCTCTCCTGACAGGTAACAGAAGTCACTGTTTATTTATTCAGTCAACAAAAATTTACTCATGCTTCAATTGCCAGACATAGTGTTAGGAACTGGGAATAGTGAGTCAAAGGTAAATATTATCTCTGGAGCTTATCTATCTTATATGGAAGAGAGTTAATCAAATAATTACCCATATAAATACAAAACCTTGACCTAGTTCCTAGGAAGAGGAGATGATGGCTAGAGTGATAAATGAAGAGGAATTTGTGATTGATAAATGAAAGATGGGTATGACCAGTTGAGAGAAGAACTGGGAGAGAATATTCCAAGCACAGGATACCAAATGTGGCAAGGCCCCAAGTCAGGAACCGAGTGATTTTGGCTTGTTAGAGAAATTGAACAAAAACCTGTACACCAGAAACAGCATTACAAGATCCAGGGAGAGGTTGAGGGCACCTCAGAGAGTGTAGCAGGGGCCAGCCAGGTAATAGGCCAGGTTGAGCATTTTGATTTGTATCCTAAGCAACAAGAGATTTAAACAAGGAAATGTTCAAATTTGACCTTTTTCACCGTAGCTAGCTTCCTGTGTGAAGGCAGATGGGCTGCTCTCTGAAGGTAGACTGAGCAATGTAATATCAAGATGGTCATTTCAATTGGAGTGGTACATTGGGAGAGTGGAGAAGTCTTAGAAGTACTTAAAAGTAAGGATCAACAGATTTGATAATGAGACTTTCATTAAATGAGATGATTAATGCATAATCAGGAAGGGTTGAAAAGCTAAGAAAATAGCATATTCTGACTTTTAGTCACAAGGAACAAAGATTTCTCATCTTTGGCCTCTTCACCCTCTGCTTCCAGACTTCCCCTTGGCTTATTACTAGTTGAAATGAGGCATTCGTGAAATAGTACCTTATCTGCTCCCTTTTTAATGGGTCCCAGAGGTGGGGTGGGGAATTGGGGTGGGCTTGGCCAGAAAGCTGGTGAGTATCTTGGCTTATGACCACACCATCTAGTCAGAATGGACTCTGAATAGACAGGAGAGAGTAAGCAACTAGCAAGCCTGTCATATCAACTCTGGAAGAAAGACCACACCACACATACATTGATGAAAAACACAAGACCCTTTTTCTTATCATGGTTGATTCCCTGAAAGACACTGCCCACCTTTCTCAAGCCAGCAGAAGTTGCAGCTACATGTTGGGAGGCTTCACCTTCTAGTTGACTGTCATCCCTTTGTTAATCCAGCACCCAGCAAACAAGGGAGGAACCCCTACCCCCACAGTCTCCTTGCTCTCCCTCTGATTCATGTGTATTTCACCATATCATGTGAATTGCCATCAGTACATCAAAAGAATGTTCTTCCATCTGTGACACATTCAGCATTTATAGATCTGAAACTTGAATCATACACAACAGGAAGCAACACGATAAGTTATCTATTTTTACCAGGCCTCGCTGGCAAGTACTATTGGGAAGGAGGGTGTTTTTGCTAAAGATGTCACTCATAATGCCAAAGCAATGAAAATGCCCAATGATTATTCTAGGAAAGTAGCCAAAATTGACAAATGTTTCAGGGCTGATAGTGACCAGGAAATGGATGATCCTTTACATCAACAAGTACATAAGTGAAAGAAGTTGGGAGTGGGGTTAGGGGTGACCTCTGGCCAGGAACAATGAGCAAGAAAGAAAAGCCTTCAAGATTGACCTAGAGAGTATAGTAAAACACATCAATTTTCATTTCATTAATTCTGAATTCCTAAATTTTGCAATCTCCAGGCTAATACCTGGGATAAATAACATTCCAAAACATTTGTTTAACCAGCTTAAAGAACAAACTATTTTCACCATGCTAGCCATAATCATAGGTATTCAGCCAGCCCAGTGAGGACAAGGTGATCTGTTCCCTGAGGCATCCATATAAAGCAAGTATTAAATTACTGAAATTCCCTCTTTAATGGAGCTGTCCAGTGGAACTTCCTGGGATGATGAAAAGTTTTATATTAATAGTTCAGTTTTCCAATACTCTAACTACTAGTCAATGTGGCTACTGAGTGCTTGAAATGTGTCTAGTGTGACAGAGACACTGAGTCTTTAATTAAATTTTTATTCATTTAGTTTGAAATAGCCACGTGTGATTAGTAGGTGTGCCACGGGACAGCCTGGCTCTAGAAGGACCTGTTGGCCAATGTGCACATATGGATTGACCCAATGACAGACACAAGTCAATATCGGCCCTTACCCTTCAACATTAACATGAAAGCAGGCAGCATTGTATCTCGGCAAGACTTCACTTAGGGGCCTCCCCGGTGGCACAAGGGGTTAAAACGCAACTTATGAAGCTATCCACAGCCACTGCAGCAGGAGTTCGATCCCCACCCAGGGAGATACCCACGTGGCACAGCAGACCTCTCCTGACTCACCCACTGCTCCCCTCAGCAGTGTATTTCAGTTGATCTGCCTGTTCTGTTCTCCACTCTGTCTCTGGTGAATCCTCTCACCCATCCCCACACACACTTGTACCCCAGTTCTTACATGCATAAATAAATCTTTAAAAAAAAGACTTCAGTTAGTAAATTAGCAGGGACTATAGTTTTCACACCATTTTTCACTCAGGATTTACACATTATAGCCATGTAAATACTTACTAAATGAATAAACAAAGCACTGAAAGAACACTAAGAAAAAAGTTTGCAATTACGGCATCTGGTAAGCCAGTCACGCCTTTAAATCTGCGGAGATTTGAATGTAACTTCATCTGTCTATACAATGTTAGTGTGGCCAAGCTTGAATAATGCTGCGTCACTCTAGATAATTCAGTATTTTGCTCTGAAGACTGGGGAGTATTACATAAGGGATATGACCTGGTAGGATAGTTGGAGCCAGGGACCAAATGTGGAGTAATCCACAACAAAGGTATTTTCAGTATCCCGGTCCTTGAACCTCAAACCTGAATCTGTTGCTTTATTTTTCCTTTATACATAGTAACGACTAATGAAGTATATTAACAGCTCTGTCTTTGCCAAATGCTTTTTAAATTAATTCACTTAATCCTTATTACATCCTATAATGTGGATACTATGCTTATTCCTACTTAATAGTTGATGAAAACAAGGCATATTTGAACTTCTAATGGTCAATGAAAATGGTCAATAGCAGCTCTGTAGTACCAGAAAATTCTTATTGGGTGCATCTCTTTCCTTAATTATCACCCATTCTGACCTTGAAATTCAAGGCAACAACAGCCAAAGGCACCAAAGGCATCAAAATGCCTTCAGGTTGTTTGTAAATTAATGAGGCAAAAAAGGAGAGAAGATGCAAAGAATTAGTATTAGGAAAGAAAAATGAATGCAGTAGAGACTTTAAATTATGACAATAGCTTTAACTTCAAGTCTATAAATTGGAAGAGCTATATGAAAGTGTAATTTTCTTAGGTGAAAAAGTTTACAAAATTTTTTTCAAAAAGAAATATATATATATATATATATATATATAAAATTAAAAAAATAATTTAAAAAAATCCAATCGTTCCCCACAAAAAAAGCACCAGACCTAGATGGTTTTAAGAATTATGTCAGCATGGCCTCCCCTGGTGGTGCAGCAGTTGAGCGCTGTGCTGTGAAGCTGCCTGCAGCCTCTGCAGCACTGGTTTGATCCCCGACCACCTGCGAGGGTCCCACTTGGTGCAACAGACCTCTCCTGCCACACCCACTGCTCCCCTCAGCAGTGTATTTTGTCATTCTGCCTGTTCTGTTCCCCGCTCTGGCTCTGGTGAATTCTCTCACCCTCCCGCGCTTCTGACTGTACCCAGTGCTTGTATAAATAAATAAATAAGTCTTAAAAAAAAAAAAAGTAAAGCCCTTCTTATTTAAAAAAAGAATTGTGTCAGCAAATTAAAAAGAAGAAAAACTACCCAGTTGTTTCTATGAGCTTATTTTTACCTCGTTATCAAAACTCCAAAAGAAAAGTGAAAGAAAAAAATAAAGACCAATCTTTTTTGTGATCCATATGCACGGAAATCCTAAGCAATGCGCAGAATATCATGAACATTTCTGTTTATGTATATAGGTATGCATACACATACATGTGCATACAAAGTATAGTAAAATGACATATATATTTGAAATGTATTAAAAACAATATTACAGGGGCCTCCCCGGCGGCGCAGCGGTTGAGCGCTGGGTTGTGAGGCTGCCCGCAGCCTCTGCTGCATTGGTTCGATCCCCGGCTGCTCCCTGGACACCGAAGGAGGGTCCCACATGGCGCGCAGACCTCTCCTGCCGCCCGCTGCTCCCCTCAGCAGTGTACTTCGGTCCTTCTGCCTGCTCTGCTCCCCTCTCTGGCTCTGGTGAATTCTCTCACCCTCCCGCGCTTCTGACTGTACCCAGTGCTTGTATAAATAAATAAATAAATAATAAACAAACAAACAAACAAACAAATAAATAAATAAATCTTTCAAAAAACAAAAAAAACAATATTACATTATAACCAAGAAGAGTTTATCCTAGAAATGTAAGGATGATAAAACTTTAGAAATTATTTTGAAGCAATAACATGTGAAAGACATCTGGGAAAAAATTAAGTTGGCTCCAAGCCTTAAAAAATACACAGATAAATTTCAAAGAAGAAAACATGGAAGGATTGTTTATAACCCTGGTGTGGGGAAAGTCATTCTATGATCCAGCATTTAGAGGCAGACAAATTAATCAAATTTGAGCCAAAAAGCAAAATTCAGATGCTCTAAAATATTATTCATATACATGAAAATTAAGTTTCTCTGTGAAAAAACATAAATTTTTACTTTGGAAATAAATATTGCAATTCATATCACAAAGAGCTAATCTTTCTGCTACATAAAGCATCAGAAAGAAAATGGGCAAATGATTATAAAATTTACAAATTGTAAGTGTGCCGTTCTATTAATTTTGACAAACATGTTTAGTCATAGGACTAAGACCAAGAACAAGAGCACACACCACCATTGACAGAACATTTCCTCATGACACTTTCCAGTCAGCTGACTTGTTCTGACCCAGAGGCAATCTCTGTTCTGATTGCTATCGTCAGAGATTTGTTTTACTTGTTTTTAGCACTCCATATTGGGAACACAAATATATTTACCATCACGTCACTGCTTTTATTTGACATGGCATTTTATTTAACAATAGCGCTTTTGCAGTGTAATATGGCAGGGAAAGGAAATATAAATAATTTTCTGTAAAGATTGAAAAGGAAGAAGTAAAAATTGATATTCTTCAGAAACAATATGATTATTTGTCCAGAAAAATCTAAGAGAAATTACCCATAAATTATTATAATGAATGAGTGAACTTAGCATATTTACTGGATATAAGGTTAAAATACAACACATAATATTATTATTTACCACCAACATTTGAAAAAAAGATTTAAAAAATAGCAATAAGACCAAAAAATACCTAAGAATAAACTAAGTAAGTAATTTGGAAAACAACATATCAAAATCCTGTAAAATTGTAGATGTGCTTACTCTAAGCTCAGCAAAACAACTTCTAAACCATCATGCCTGTGTTAGGAGGAATAAAATTAGATATACGTTCATCAGCAGCATCGATTCTCATCACACACAGAGACACGCAGACACAAAGCAATATAAAAGCCCACTAATGAAGAATGGATAAGTAAATTAGTGGAATAATATACAGTAGCTAAAATTAATATTTTTAATATCTACATGGAACATAAAGAGGATATGAAAAAGTCAATGTTGAGTGGAATAAAACATGTTGCAAAGGCTTCTAACAGTGTGATAAGAAATAAAAACAGGGCCTCCCTGGTGGCACAAGGGGTTAAGCACCGCACAATGAAGCAATACGCAGCCTCTGCAGCAAAAGTTCAATCCCCAGCTGGCCAGGGAGAAACCCACATGCCAAGGCAGACCTCTCCTGTCTCGCCCGCTGCTCCCCTCAGCAGTGTATTTCAGTCAGTCTGCCTGTTCTGTTCCCCACTCTGTCTCTGGTGAATCCTCTCACCCCACACACCTCTGGCCTGTGCCCCAGCTCTCGTATGCCTAAATAAATAATTTTTTTAAAAAAAGAAATAAAAACAAAATAGAAGGATAATACTGTTTATGGATATATTTAATGAAAATACAAAGATATAAACATCTACACATCAACACCAGGTAATTTATAGGAAGGAGGAAGGAGAATCAATGGGATTCTGGTGGATCTTAGACCATCTTTTACTAAGATTTATTTCTTGTGAAATCTGGAGCATAATGGCAAATAGTTAATGTTTATTGAATTCAGAGTGAATGTAGAAATATTTTATGACATATTTTCATATATTTGAAACTTTCTGCTTTATAAAATTAACTGATTGACAGGGGCCTCCCTGGTGGTGCAAGGGGTTAATATGCCGCACTATGAAGCAATCCACAACCTCTGCAGCAAGAGTTCCATCCCAGGCCAGGGAGCCTACCCACATGGCGCAGCAGACCTCTCCTGTCTCACTTGCTGTTCCCCTCAGCAGTGTATTTTAGTCAATTCGCCTGTTCTGCTCCCCACTCTGTCTCTGGCCTGCCCCACATCTCTGGCCTGCCCCCAGCTCTTGTATGCATAAATAAATAAATCTTTAAAAATAATTAACTGATTGACATTTAACACTGTATGTGGAATATAAGCAGTTGTATTTGCAACCCCTGAGCCTCAGTGAACTCATCTGTAAACGGGGGTATAAAAAAGACTTGCCTGGTCTCTTTTCAATGTTGTCAAGATATAAAAACATTCAAGTGGTGAAACTGTTCAGTTCCCCTGATCGCTATGCTGAACTGCACAACTCCAAGGCCAGCACTCACGTGGCATGGATCAAGTCCCTACCATGAATTAGGCCCTTACTAAGAACCTCAAATGCTTTCAGCTCATGAAATCCTTCTAACATGTGCTATTATTATCCCTATTTCACAAGGATGCAGGCATAGAAAGGCTCAGTGCATGACCTGAGGTTCCAAGGGACATGAGTAGAAGTGACAGTTTGATCCAGACTCCTTCCAAAGTCTTCACTCTTAATCACTATGTGGCTATTCTCCAGCCCAGTCAATGTTTACACAGATGCCTCCCAACATTCTAGCCCATGTTATCAAAACTCCTCCTACCTACCTTTTCCTTCCTACCCACCTACTACCTACCTTCATGCCCACTGGGCCCTTTTGCTTGTTACCTAATGCAGAGAAAGGCCTGCTTTCTGGAATCTTATTAGAAGGGCTCAGATCAGAATTATACTAATTTTGGGCCTCCCTGGTGGTGGGAGGGGTTAAATCTCAGCACTATGAAGTAATCGGCAGCCACTGCAGCACAAGTTCAATCACAGGACAGGGAGGTGACCCACAGAGCATAGCAGACCTCTCCCATCTCACCTACTACTCCCCTCAGCAGTGTATGTCAGTCAGTCTGCCTGTTCTGCTCCCCACTTGGGTCTCTGGTAAATCCTCATACTCCCCACTCCTCCAGCCTACACCCCAGCTCTTGTGTACATAAATAAATAAATCTTTAAAAAAATGATGCAGACTTCAAGAACATGATGGGAATGATTTCCACCGTACTCTTCTAATCCATGTGTGGGGGTCGGGGGGATGCTGCTGTGCATTCAGCGACAACACACCTGCCCACAGTGGGAGAGCTGCACAGGGATCTCCTGAGAAACTGAGGCTGTAAAGTAATGGGACTAATCTCCACTAGCCAAGAGGATTCACTGTGTAAATGTGTGTGTGTTTGTGTGTGTGTAACACAGGTACTATGCTAAGTGCATTTCCATATATATTCTCTTATAATAACCTCTGGGGATTATGGTATTATTTTTTCTTTATGGATGTGGAAATTGCAGCTCAGAGACATTAAACAGCTTGCTAAAAGTCCTCTAGAGCATGGGGGCAAAGCAATCACTCAAACCAAGACATGGTGGCTCTAGGAGACCATCCCAGTCCCTCATTTTCCCTCCTTCATAGAAGCCCCAGTAAGCATGATGCTTAGTTGTATAATTTAAAAAACAAACAGACAGGGCCTCCCCTGGTGGCACAGGTGGTTGAGCGCCACACTGTGAAGCTGTCCGCAGTCTTTGCAGCACTGGTTTGATCCCGGCTTGCCAACGAGGGTCCCACATGGCGAGGCAGACCTCTCCTGTCTCACCCATTGCTCCCCTCAGCAGTGTATTTCATCAGACTGGCTGTTCTGTTCCCCGCTCTGTCTCTGGTGAATCCTCTTACCTTCCCACTAATCTGGCCTGTACCCCGGTTCTTGTATAAATAAATAAATAAATCTTTAAAAAATAAAAAAAAAAACGGACAAACATATTATTGACATCTTTAATCACTGAACACCGGGGTCCTGCCATGTTCTCTCACGTTTAACACACCGTCTGATTCCTGGAAGGAGCTCCATCCATGTGTGTGAACCAAGCACGTTTAGGAGGTAAGTTTAGCTTCCTTTAATTTGGGAAATTCAGCAAAAGGACCAAAAGAGCAATGGTCATCACCAGATTCAGCATCTTTTTATTTTTATTTTTTTTAAATAATAAATTTTATTTTTATATTCCCCATACAATTGCAACCCCCCCATTCTGACCCCAATCCCTCCCCTCAGCATCTTTTTAAATTAGCAAGCAGGGCCTCCCTGGTGTCACAGGGGTTAAGTCGCAGCACTATAAAGCTATTCCCAACCACTGCAGCACTGCACTAGTTCGATTCCCAGCCAGCCAGGGATCTGACACATATGGCATAGCAGACCTCTCCTGACTTTCCTGCTGCTCCCCTCAGCAGTGTATTTCAGTCAATCTGCCTGTTCTGCTCCCCACTCTGTCTCTGGTGAATCCTCTCACACATACACCCCTACCCCCACTCCTCTGGCCTATACCCCAGCTCTTGTATGCATAAATAAATGAATCTTAAAAAAAAAATTAATAAGCAGCTCAGAAATAGGGATATCAACACTGGTGGATGAAAAATGAAGTATTTTGACAGTCTGCTATAATGACCTCATAACAATAATGTCTTTTGATCTTTTATTGCATTTCAAGCAAGGCACTGAATTCTTTAGGTGCAGTACTTCATCTTTCCATTAAATCTCCTTTCAGTCAATGAAACCGAGGCTTAGGAAGGATAAATAACTTGCCCATAGTCACCCAAGAAATAAGTGTCAGCACTGTAATCGTGAACATAGTCATCTGGCCTGAGTGTCCACTTCCCAGCCTCTATCTGAACTGAAACAGCAGGTATTCATCCCTCAGGATTTGCGCCTTTGCTGCCAACTCTTGACTTGAGTGTGAAAACTGCAACTGCTGGCCTGAGCTCTCTCTGCCCAGCCTTTGGATGAGCATTTATTTCAGCTTTTCTGGGTCTATCATCCAAACTTTGACCAATTCATCTTTGGGAAGCTGATAGTTTTATTCATCAGGCATTGCCACCCTATTACCACATATGCAGTCAAAAGCAGGCTTGTGCTAAGCCCATTTCCTGGGTCAGCCCCAATCCCAACCAGACATTCTCAGCCTTCTAGTAGAACCTTGGCCCCTGTGTCCTGCTATGTGTGGGTAGCATGGAGGAACCCACAGAAAAGTGTAAATGATGCATTGCCCCACCATTTCAAGGTAGGATATGCTGATGCTGGTCCCCAAAAAAATTTTTTTTTATTAAAGTAACATTGGTTTAAATATTAGATAACTTTCAGGTTAATGTATTATGTTTATATCTTATATGTCCTATGTTACAATTGCCACTAAGTCTAGTTTCCATAAGCTATCATACAAGTGATCCTTTTTACACAATTCACCCATTCCCACCCCAGCAAATATTTTGAAGAAAAAAATTCTATATCTATAATATCACTTCATCAGGAAGCTAAATCACCATTTATTTTTTAGTTAACAATGGGGTATTTAATTCTCTAGCAGTTCACAAAAACATGGAAAAACCACAACCATCTTTTGTGCTAATTTACTCCATCATGAAAATGCAACATCGTTTTTGGGTTTTATGATATTGAAACTAAAAGACAAAATTCTTCTGAGTTTCAAAACAAAACCGAAGACATCCAAAAGTGTCAAACATGCAGCAGGCTGCTAAGCTGCAGGCAACAAATGCTCCTCCTGTTCACCAGGCACAGCACAGAGCTCAGACTGTGGGGCCAAGCAGCTCCTGTCTCTCCTGGAGCTGGAGTCTAGTGAGAAAACATCAGCATTTCTAAGTGTGTCGAGTATTATGAAAGGGAACAATCACAGACTGTAGGAACATAGAATAACGGGAATAGTAACTTCAAGTAGGTATCAGGGAAGGATTTTTTTAAAGAAGTGTCTTTTAAGCAGAAATCTGGAAAGTGATGAATGGAGAAATTAGATACATGAAATCTCACAAACAAGAGAGAGCATGGGGTGTTCTAGGAACTGAGAGAGAAGACAGTCAGTGGTTGGGGCAGGGGAAGCCCAACTTTCAGGGGAAGTACCTGATTAAGAAAGTGTGGAAAGCAGACACTTGGTGTATTACTACTGCAGCACAGCCTCCCATCAAACAGGAAGAGCCAAATCTTAGTCAAACAAATGATTTGACAAATATTACTATTTGAAGGATAATTTACATTCTATAAGAGAATGACAGGTCTAGAAAATTTGAGAGAACCAACTGATAAACAATAAAAAGTACTAATAGAATTCAGAGATGAGTTGCACATTATATAAAACCAATAGATTTTCTTAAAGCTTTTAAATTGTGGTAAAAGAAAAGCTTTCATATAAAATAGCAAACAAAAAAATTTTAAGGATAAGTGCAATAAGCAATTTGTAGGGCCTAGTGTTAAAAACATTTTAGTAACCTATTGACAGACCCAAAGATGATTAATAAAGCCAAACTACAGTCTTTGATGATAAGATAGCAATTCTTCCTAAGTTAATTTGTAAATTTAATTAAACCCCAATTAAAGTAGCAAATTTTAACTGAAAGTGATATTAAAATTTGTTTGTAAGACAAATTATGAAGATTGACTATCTCACTTATTATTCGAACATCAATTCCAAATTCATCAAAGAGTTAAATGTAAATGACAAGGTATAAAACTTTCTGGAAAAATAAATGACTGAGTTTATACACCACAAAGTGGAAGGACCTTTCCAAGGAGGACCAAAAATCAAGATGCCATAAAGAGAAAATTGATATGTCTGACTATATAAAGTTGGTTTTCTAAAATAAAAATATACCATAACCAAAGAGATGAGGCAAACAACCAGAAAATATTTAACTTACATGATAGGAAAGGAATAATTTATTTCATTTAAAAAATCATACAAATAATAAAGAGAAATGATGCACAATGTATATTATTAGTTAATTATCAAAAGGCAAAATAAAAAAGTAGTAAATATGAAAATATGCTTAACATTACTCAAAAGTAAAGACATGCAAATTAAACAGTAATAAAAGACTTGTTTTTTTTAAGTCAGTCTATGAGAAACTGAAGTGACAGGGCCCTAGTCTCAGGTGCAAGCACTGTAAGACTCTGAACTGTGGCAAGTGGTCAGAAACTGATTCATTTCTGGAAGGAAACTTGGTAAAATCCATCAAATTTTAAAGATACCAGTATACAATGACTATCAGTGTCCTCACAAAATTCATATATTAAATCTTAACACTCAGTGTGCTAGTATTAGTTGGCCAGGCATTTGGGAGGTGAGGTGATTAGGTCATTAGGGGAGAGCCCTCAATGAATGGGATCAGTGCCCTTATAAAAGAGAGCCCAGAATGCTCCCTTACCCCTCTATTACACAGAGGACTAGGAAAATGATGGCCTCTGGGAACCAGAAAGGGTGAATCTGACAGACACTGAATCTGCCAATGTCTTTATCTGGGATTTCCTGACCTCTGGAACATTTGCTTATAAACCGCCCATTCTGTGGTATTGTTATAGTAGCCTGAACGGACTAAGACAGCTAAGATATCATTTAACTTAGCAATTACTCTGCTAGGAATTTATCAGTAGAAACACAGCTACAGATATTGGTCAACAAAGCAATATCCTTGTAGCCTTGTTTGTAATAGCAAAAAAAAAAAAAAAAAAAAAAAAGTAGAAGAAACCCACAAATTAAGGGTTACATAAAATTTGAGACCCCCATATGATGAATTCTTATTATCTATGAAATAACATAAGTACCTTTGTGTGTACAGAAGTAGGGATAAAAGAGATACAGGAACTGTGTGCATATGGTAGCATCTTTTTTTGTGTCAATTTTATGTAAGCCAGAAAGTAGATGATGATGATCAATAAAGTCATAGATCAATAGATAGATAGATGATAGAGAGATAGATATTAATAGATGTGCATAACTGCAAAGTCATGAACACATTTTCTGAAAGCAATCAAAAGTATTTTGTATGTGGCTATTTTTGGGGCAGTCACAGACCTGAATGATACAGTCTTTTACATCTCATTTTATGTTTTGCTCTAATATTGAAAGTGATTATTTATGTAGATTAACTAACTTCTTTCATTTATTAAAAAATATGAATGTGGGCCTTCCCTGGTGGCTCAGCGGTTGAGCGCAGAGCTGCAAAGCTGCCCGCAGCCTCTGCAGTGCCGGTTCGATACCTGGCCTCTGGGCGAGGGTCCCACATGGTGCGCAGACTTCTCCTGCCTCACCCACTGGTCCCCTCAGCAGTGTGTTTCGTCAGCCTGCCTCTTCTGTTCCCCACTCTGGCTCTGGTGAATTCTCTCACCTCCCGCGCTTCTGACTGTACCCAGTGCTTGTATAAATAAATAAATAAATAAATAAATAAATAAATAAATCTTAAAAAAAATATATGAATGTGATAATAGACATTTTTTTAAATCTTCTAGAAATGTCTGCAGTTAAAAAAAAAAATCTTAGGGAAAGTAAGAAAGGAAAAGATACCAAGTAAGGTCTTGATCCAAAGAAATAAACCTCAAATGGTGACCTGTTCAACACTGCCTAGAGCCCCAGGAGGCAGTATTTCTAGAGACCTTCTACAGTCTCACAGATTTTCCCACATGGTCTTCCCATATACAGCCATGAGGGAACTTGGCTCCAGCATCAAGAGGGTTAAAATAAATCAAAGGAAATCAGGCTTAAAAAAGAATGTCATTATGATTTGTGTAAGCATTTCCTCTCTATAGATAAAATTGAGCGAGATGACAAAAACAGACATGGGTTCAGCTCATGCCTTTTCTTCCCTTCCACTAAACTGGCAGACTAAGGTGACTCATGCCCAACCTGCCTTCTTTTGGGCCCTGCAGGCCTCAGCGACCTAAGCATGAAGCTGGAGCCAGGTGGATTCCAGACCCAGGAACAGTCCTGTGATTGTCACTGGGTCTTTCCCTGCCTCACCTTTCTCACAGCGCTGGAGACAGCTTTGTCCGCTCAATCTGTACTGAGGCCAGCTCTGTGTGTAGCGCCATGCACGATGCCAGAGATGGTCAAACATGGCCTCAATGCTCAAAGAACTGCTGGACGCTTCTTAGAAATCTCAGCAAGCAATTAGACGACTTCATGAAAGTTGGGAATAAAAGAGAGTTCCAGTCCAGACTTTGAGATGGAGCAGACTTGGGCTTACCTCCCTTTCACCCTACAGCAAGGGGATGTCTGGTGACACCATTGAAGCAAAGAGATATAAAGAGAATCTGAGTGAAAAATGAAAACATTTGTAAAAAGACAGGCCTGGTCGACATGACCTTTTGTCCTCTTGCTCCTTCCCCTTATCTTCATGTGGGGATGAAGGTGCGAGGCCAGGGGTAAGTAGATGCCTTCAAAATCAGCAGCATCATGCATGAAGGTGAAGTCAACAGAGAGCTCAAGTCTCTACTGGCATTGTCAGACCGCTCACTGCATCAGCCCTGCTCAACCACATCTGGATTTTTCCTTATGTGAGAAAGATAAGCTTCCCGTTTGCTTAAGCAGTTACTAATGGGATGGTCTGCTATTTGCAGTCAAATCCATTATTAACTGACACACTTAGTCTGAAGAGGAAGTAGCTCTGATATAGTGGAAAGTACATTAACCTTGGAATTGAAGAATTTGGCTTCAAATTCCAATACTGTGTTTTACAGGATGAACTATAACTTAATCTCTGTAAGTCTAAGAAGGGGCTAATAAAGTTGCTCAGACAGAGGTTTCAGGATCCCATACATAGGGGAGGCAAAGTTAAAAGGTCCCAGCTCCATACATATCTGAAAGGGTTTGTTGTTTTGTTTTGTTTTTTTCTTTTGATACCTGGAATACATAGAGCAGGGGAGGTGAAATGTAACCAAGAAGGAGTAGACACAGGAAACTCACCATGGTGTGGCCACGTGTGTCAAAACAGAGCCAAGTTGAAGCCTAGTCAGAAAGATGCCTCAGAAAAGCCTGACTCAAGTTTGGTTTAGGAAAGCCTTTGTCAATCCCCAGCCCTGTTTTCTGACAGGTTAACTTGGATAAGTTACCTCACCTCTCTCAGCTTCAGATTTCTCATCTGCAAAGCAGTGATAATAGTATCTCCTGTATACATTGTAAGGATCAGATGAGATAAAGCTCAATAAATATTTCATATACTGTCTAGTCTAGTAAGTGTTATTAATATCATTGTTATTATGAAAGCTTTTGCTGAGAAATTAAGTCATTCCTGGTGAAACCAGGCTCTGAGGACTCTTAAATGCCACTGGAAAGAGCATAAGTTGGCACAGCACTATTGCAGAGCAGTTTTGCAATATCTATCAAAGTATAAAACAGGGCATATCTTTGAACTCAGTAATGTGTGGAAATGTTTCCTAAGGAAGTAATAATACAACAGTACAAAGACATGTCAGAGGGTGTCTAGGGTAGCACTATTTAACATAGTAAAATTTAGACAAGAACCCAAATCTCCATTAGGAGACAAGTCAAATACACCGTGGGATTCACACAGTGGGATGCCATGCAGCCATTAGACATGTTCAGTGATAAGTAAAGACAGCCATCATAGAGGGCAAGAGTCTACCACATGTAATGTGATTCCATGTTTTTTTGTTTTAACTGTGAGAGGTGTTCAGTACACATTTATTAAAGGACAGACTAAATAAATAAACAAGTAAATGAAGATAAAGAATTTCTGTTGCTACATCTGGGCAGAAAAGTCCTTGCTTTTGGCTGAGTGGCTTTAGGAAGGCAGAGAGAAAGCTTGATAGGGCTGCCATCTCTGAGGGGCTCCATTACCCTCAGCCCAGTGTTTTAAAATTAGCCAATGAGCCTCTTTTGCATAAAGACTGGGTGCTTTTCAAACAGATACTTCTGCAGGGTGTTATTGCAGTGGGTCTGAAGGGGAGCCTGTTCCTAGTTCCCTGCAGTCCTGGGATCTTTCCGGCATGTATCTCTGGCTGGTCTTCAAAGCTATCAATAGATACTCTCAGGTGCACGTGTCAAAAGTTGAGGTGCCCTGTGTGGGGTTCAAACCCGTCACTTCTTAGAAAGAGACTCTGGATTTTGAATCCACCTTGATTGTCATAGAACTGGGGATGGGGCTTAGGAGGAGATCGGTTTCTCTCTCATTTGCTTGAACTGCCAGAGTCATTCTGCTAGCTTTTGCGTCTTTTTCGGAGGAAATTGTTCTATGTGTAGCTGCAGATTCAGTGTGTCTGTGGGAGGAGGTGAGCTCAGCATCTTTCTGTGTCTGTATCTTGAACCAGAACCTCTACTTATTTTTGGAATATGAAATTTTCAATGAACTACAAAGTTACTACAGGTGAGTACTATTTGCATATTGTTGAAAGTGCCTTGCAGCCTCGGTCATGAGCACCTCCGTGCTAGTACATTGGCATCAGAAAGGACTGGTTCTGAGCTGAAGTCTCTGTCTGCATCCAACGTCTTGAGCATCCTCACAACAAAGCTGGATTGGCTTCTCTTGAGGCTGAAGGTCCAACATTTAAACTTTTGAATAAAACTTCCAGTGCTGGGCCTCCACTGGTGGCGCAGTGGTTGATCACTGGGCTGCGAAGGGGCCCTCAGCCTCTGCAGAGCCGGTTTGATCCCCCGCCGCCAGCGAGGGTCCCACATGGAGCGCAGACCTCTCCTGCAGTGCCTGCTGCTCCCCTCAGCAGTGTATTTCGTCATGTCTGCTGTTCTGCTCCCCACTCTGTCTCTGGTGAATTATCTCACCCTTCTGCGCTTCTGACTGTACCCAGTGCTTGTATACATAAATAAATCTTAAAAAAAAAAAAAAAGAATGGTACCAAAAAATTTCAAAATGTTTAAAAAAAACAAAAAATCTTCCAGTGCTTAGAAGAGTGACTCTTCACTTTAATTTGACTCAACCTCTTACTTTATATCTCCAGAAGTGGATCTCTGAGAGGGTCAGGGATGACTCTATTTTTATAAAAACAAAATACAAAATCAATACAAAATGCTAGTTTTTAATGTATGGATGACTCTAGGTACATGTGTATAAAGAAAAAGGTTTAGAGGATAAGCACTGAAATGTTAGCACTATAGCTCTAACTGGTCCTGGTATCCAGTCTATGTGCTCCTCATCAAATATCCCTGGCTCCCACCTTCAAGTCACACAGTAGGACTGCATTTCCTATGACCATTGTGGTTGCGTGAAACCATATAAGCACTCTGGCCTCGGAGTTGTAAGCAGAAGTACATGTCCCTTCTGGATCAAGTATTTTATTGTAAGTATGAAACTTTCCACCACTCTGCTATCTTCTTTTTTTTCTACTCTAGCAATGAACAATGTTCCAAATGAAAGAGAGAAGTTCCATCTCTGTGGGTGAAGAAGACAATGACATAGCAGTACATGCCCCAGTCAAATTTCTGATGAAGCTTGAAGGTAAAAGTAACAGTGATGTTAAGCCTCTAATGAAGGAAAGAGTTTGTTACCTGCAGAACCTGATGTATGCTCCAGACAATGGGGATGATGGTTGATTTTTATTTTCTTCTTTTACTGTAGTTATTGTAATTTCTGATTTTTCCCAACTTACTAAGGCCAAAGTGTGGTCAGTATGTGTGGGTCAGTTCAAAAGTTTTGTTACTGGAACTTCTAACCTAAAAGGACTAGTCTGCCTCTTCTTTCAACCTGGCCATGGATCCTGTTTACTGGGGAGGGAGGAGAAAACCAGTGTGAAGAGAAAACCAAGCAGAGCAGCAATGGCTCATCACAGGACAGGCCTGATGAGGCCCATCAGAACACGAGAGGCTTAACAGTGTCAGGTGCAGGACAGAAAGCAAACAGAAATAGTGGGTTGTGGGGCCTCCTTGGTGGTACAAGGGGTTAAGACACAGCACTACAAAGCTATCTGCAGCCACTGAAGCACAAGTTCAATCCCCTGAAAGGGAGCTACCCACATGGTGCAGCAGACCTCTCCTGTCTTGCCCGCTGCTCCCCTCAGCAGTGTATTTTAGTCAATCCGCCTGTTCTGCTCCCCACTCTGTCTCTGGTGAATCCTCTTATCCCCCACATCTCTGGCCTGCACCCCAGCTCTTGTATGCATAAATAAATAAATCATTTTTTTAAAAAGAAATAGTAGTTGTAGTTATGGGAAAAATCTTAGTGAGAGCCTAGTCTGAAGTTTAATCTCCCATCACTGAATACAAAGGTCCTCCTCTCTGCACTCTACACTTTCCAGCTGATCTACACACTGCTACTAGATAGAACAATCCTTCTAAATAAAATTTGATGGTCTCACTGTCTGCCCAAAACCTTTCCCTTGAATAAAAGACAATGTCCAAGGTCTTTTTATTGATTTGTAGGCATCCAATAATGAAGGTGTGAGCAGCTCCGATTTATTTATTCTTTTTGTTTCTCAGGTTCCCAGGAATATCCCCTATATACCCTTCTATCCCAATGCCTCAGGCCTACCCAGCCCTCAAGGTCTCAGATATATCCTATCACCTTCAGGAAGCCTTCCTAGATGACTTCCCCTTGAGGGCAGGGACCATGTTTTATATATATTTGTCCAACTTCCAATATATCTGATAATAAGTTTCCCTATAAATACTTACGTCATGGTCAAATCAGGGCCCATTGCTCTGGTAGGGAGGGAGCTCAGTGTACACTAGCCCAGCTGCCTTTGGAAAAGTCCCCTAAAGGCAGCATTTCCCATAGGACTTCATAGGGGATTGAGAGACACATGAAATTATTTCAAGGTCGTTCTTTGTGTCTGTTCTTTGTGTCTGGTAGAATTGTCTGCTCAGACAGTACTATTGGTGAAAAAATTAAAGCTTATTTTTTAAAAATGTGGTGTACTCCATCTAGTGTTTTACCTAAAGAATAGTAAGATAGTTCAAAAAATGAAAATCCTTTACAAGGAGATTCAATCCATCCGTTTTGCCACAGTCCTTTGGAAATAGGTAGCATGAGCCTTCAAACCCAAAAAGACCCATCAGGATGGCTATTATTTAAACAAAATGAGGAAAACAAAATTAACAGTGTTGATGAGAAACTGTTGGTAGGACTGCAAAATGGAGCAGCAGCTATGGAAAATACATGGCAGTAGCTCAAAAAATTAAAAATAGGGGCCTCCCTGGTGGCACAAGGGGTTAAGAGCAGCACTGTGGAGCTGAGATCGAGTTTGATCCCCGGATGGCCAGGGAGCTACCCACATGGTGGAGGAGACCTCTCCTGTCTTGCCTGCTGCTCCCCTCAGCAGTGTGTTTCAATCAATCCCCTGTTCTGCTCCCCCTGTGTATCTGGTGAATCCTTTCACCCCTCACACCTCTCACCTGTACCCCAGTTTTTGTATACATAAATAAATAAATCTTTAAAAAAATAAAAGTAATCATGATATGATCCAGTAATTTCCCTTTCTGTGTATATACCCAAAAGAACTGAAAACAAGGACTTGATATTTTTATACCCATGTTCATAACAGTATTATTCAAAGTAGCCAAAAAGTGGAAGCAACCCAAATAGCCTTCACAGATGAATGGATAAACAAGACATGGTGTATTTATGTTGTAGCATATGTCAGAGCTTCCTTTTTAGAGCTGAATAGTATTTCATTGTGTGTGTGTGCGTGTGTACACATACATGTATTTATGTATATATACATATAAACTTGAAGAGAAATAAGGCAGTCAGAAAAGGACAAATACTATGTGATTTCATTTATGTGAGTACCTGGGGTAGTCAAATTCATAGAAACCAAGAAGAATGAAAGTTACTGGTGTATGGGTGGTAGTGGAAATAGGGAATTATTATTTAATGGGTACAGAGTTTTAACTTAGGAAGAGAAATAGCTCTGGAAAAAAAAATTTTTTTTAAAGATTTATTTATTTATTTATTTATCTATTTATCTATCTATTTATTTATTTATTTATGCAAGCACTGGGTACAGTCAGAAGCGCAGGAGGGTGAGAGAATTCACCAGAGCCAGAGCGGGGAGCAGAGCAGGCAGAAGGACCAAGGTACACTGCTGAGGGGAGCAGCGGGCGGCAGGAGAGGTCTGTGCGCCATGCGGGACACCCTCCTCCGGTGGCCGGGGAGCAGCCGGGGATCGAACCGGCGCTGCAGAGGCTGTGGGCAGCTTCGCAACCCAGCGCTCAACCGCTGCGCCACCGGGGAGGCCCAGCTCTGGAAAAATGTGATGGTAACAGTCCACAACATTGTCAATGTGTTTAGTGTCACTGCTCTATACACATAAAAATGGTTAAAATGATAAATTTTATATCGTGGCTATTTTACCATAATACAAAAGAGGAAATATAAATTTTTTTAATTCAATAAGTTAAGAAGAAACAGCTAGTATGTTCATTGAAAATTTTTAGAAATGAAACAAAAGAGAAATTTTCTTCCAAATGGGGGAGAATAAGGACCTGTGATGCTTGTTATGGGAAAAGTCCCTAAAGTCCTCCTTCTGCTAGGACTTGATAGGGTCCACCATGGTCATATCATCTCTTGTCTCGGAACCTAAGTATTAATAAGTCTTTTTAATTTGTGAATCTCTTTTTCTAAATGGAACCAAAAAAATCCACAAAAACTTTGTTCATTTATTTATTCAATAAGCATTTTTCTTGTAGTGCAGGCATGCCATCCATGACTTATATTTGTAATTCCTTACTGCTATTCCTAAAACTAACCTTGTGAATCAAGCAGAAATTTCCCCTACTAAGACCAACTCCAGATTCAGAATCCTTCCTAACCCATCTCTTCATTGTAATTCTAGTAAATGGGTGTTAGCATGAGAGGAACATCATTTGCCATCACTAGGTATGGAGCATTTCCTACAGCGGTTGCAGGCAACTGGCATCACATTTAAGTCCAAAGCAGGGGTTGGTGTCAGGAGCTGCGGCCTACTGGAGAAGGAGGGATTAGTGCTGACTCTTGTGTTCAGTAAGTAAATGGGTAGTACGTGGTCTCAGAGAAGAAAAAAAAACAGACTTAGCCATGAGTCAGCCCCTTAAAAAACTCTCAGATACCAAGCAAATGCCAATGAATAAATGAAGATATAAATCAAAATTAACATTAACCTTATTTTCCTCCTGAAATTTGTAGAAGATCATGTAATGTAGGACTTAAGGGAGAAAAACAGAAACCCAAAAAGCCTGCTATGTGTTGGGGTAGGCCTTCTTAGCTAATACTTTTCTTGGTTAGAGGAACCCAGAAGGCAGACGGTTCCTTGTGGAACTTTCACCATCAATGTTACTGGATTCTTGTTTTCCTCCATCCAGTTCTGAAGCCACATCACCATCCACCTACTCTGTTTCCCTCCCAACCATTTTGAAAGGAGCTCTGGCCCATCCTGTTGGCCCACTTCTGCTTCTGGTTCTGCCCACCTCCCGGTTTCACTAGCCCTGATGCATACTCCAAGGCCCCTCAGGGTAAGTAGGCTTGTGAAGACCAAGACTGGTGAGCAGGGAGGGTGGGGGAGGAGGGATAAGGCACTACCAGGCCCTACTCCTTGACTTGTGAGCCTGAATGGCTGAAACAGAGAAATAGGTCTAAAAAAGATCATTCAAGGTCTTCATTCTCCTACTCTGCTAAGTACTTCAAATGTATGATCTCATTTATCACCTCAGTAATTCTGTGAGGCAGGTATTATGATTATCCCCACTTCACAAATAAAGAAATTGAATCTCAGAGAGGTTATATATTTAACCCAAAGTCACACATTAAGCATGTGACAGTTCTGGGACTCCAGCTCAGCTCTGCCTCTGCATCTGTGACTGCAACAAGCTGGCCTCCTAACTACAGGACACGATTCCCTCCTGGATTCCCTCCATGTCTAGGACTGATTTGTTCCTGAAGTCTTTCAGGAGTCTCTGATTTAAATGAATAAAACTATAATAATAATGCTCAGTGAAATAAGCCAGAAGGAAAAAGAAAAATATTGGATGGTTTCCCTTATAGCAGGAATATAGGGGAACCAAATAAGACATCAGTGTAAAAAAATAATAACAATAAAAAACACAACAAAGCAAAAACAGAATTATAAACCAGAGACATCCTGTAGGAAGGAGGAGGGAGAGGCATCAGAGGGAGGGAGGGAGGAGCACAGGGGACTGAGGTGATGGTGCACGGGTGCATTGGTGAAGGAAACTCTATGGGGACTACACCTGAGGGGGTAGGGGGAGGCGGATGTAAAAAATTTAAAAGATAATTTAAAAAAAACCCTAATAATGGCACTTCTGGCAGTGGAACAGATATTTGGGCCACAGATATTTGTTGTTGTTTAAATTAATTTCTTTATTTGTATATGTTTTACATCAGGTATAGTCCTCATAGAATTTCTACTACCAATTCACCCGTGCACCATCACTTTAGTCCCTTGTGCTCTTTCCACCCTTGTTTTGATCCCTAATTAGCTGGCCGGCTCCTAGAAGAGGCAAGGACTTGGGCTTTCTTGCTCGGACAGGGTATGCTGGAGAGTCTTTCAGTACCAGTACCAATGGCAGCTGCATCCGGTCCAGTCTCTAACTCACAGGCAGAGAAGCTCAGAGTCACTCTGATGTCATTCTTATCAATAATGTGAGGGAGTAGTGTGGACAAGCTTTCAAGGATTTCCCAGTCAACATTCTAAAAATCCTAAATATCATCTGACATTTGTTCATTCAGTCCACTCACTCGCTTCCAGATGTTTACTGAATGCCTACTATGCGTCAATATTTCCATTGCCTGATTTATGAGGAAATTTAGAAGCATCCCTGCTGCTAAATACTTTGGGTATCTTACTCTTTAAAGTGACTAGATAATTTTTAGTCACTTAGTAAAAACGGAAGCTCAGACAAATGATAATAGGCTATCTCAAAGTCCAGGCCACTATGTCCGTGTCATGAAACCAACTCCTTTCTAACTGAAGTCTGGAATTGCAGAGAAACCATAACACCTTTCCCTGGACCTTCTGGTTTTGAAATCACAAGAATCATATCTCTTGATCACCATTTTCCCCTATTTAGAAATGTAGAGATTCCCCCCACAAAAGGTAGGTTACTAGAAGTAGAAAGGAATTCCCTCAATGTAATAAAGGAAATCCATAAAGCAAAGCACAACTAATATCATATTTATTGATAAAAGTTTGAAAGTTTTTCTCTTAAGAGCCAAAAAAACCCACAAGAATATATCTGACTTCTTTCTTCACATTGAAAATGTGGGAGAGAGGGAGCAAAAACTTACCCTGGTATGGGATGTTGTCAGGATAAAACAAAATGATATATATGAATGTTCCTTGCTGTATACCATTTAGTTATTAGACCTTTTATTTTTATTTTACTTTTTAAAAAACATATGATGCAATAAAGACTTCAAGTAAGTTAGCAGTTTAGAGTTGGAACAGAGTCCTGTTCGTCTTTTTCATCCGTTTGGCTCTCAGAAAATGAGCATCAATGGTCAGAATGATGACCCAGGGCCCTTCCAGATCTTCTTTCAAGAAGAGTCATTTTTGTTTATCTGCCTATGAACATGCAGACAATTGTGGCAGAAACTGCTAAATGTTTACAAATTTTGTTTGCTCTTCTTTCACAGCCTCACGGATTATTCTCTAATTTCCCCTTGCCCTAAGACAGGCTGTACAACTGAACTGTTTCATTGCCAGATTTGGTCCAGGAAACTTACTGTAAACCCTTTTCTGTGTGCTTTTTAAACCCTTCTGATGGCTGAAATGGGGAAAATTGCCAGGGGAACTTTGGAAATCACATGTTATAGACCGCGGAAGGCTCTGTCAGCATGGGTCTCCAGATGACCCTCCAGTTTGACCCTCCTTCTATGTTAATAAGTAATAATTCTTGATATGTCCATTAAGTTTGAACCACTACAGAGTTTTGATTTTACTTGCTACCACTAGTCTAACAAGTTAACCCATAATACCAAAAAAAATTCCACCAAGGTAGTTTTGATTTAACTCAAGGTTTATAAGCTTTCATTAAATGATACTATTTCAAATACTCGGTTTAACTATGGTTATACTGGAAAGAGCTATGACCTATCAGGGCAGTGTGATATGTAATCAGTGTTCAATGCAGTCAGTTCCTACTGATAGGCTTTCTAAAGCAGCCCTCCTGCTGGAAAATTCATCATATCCTTGGTTATGAAGAGAGAACAGGGGAATCATGATGTTCCCATAAAGGCAAACTTTTTAAAAAAAAAAAACCTGAGAATCTTTATTCTTAGCTATTTTTTTTTTAGCTGATGGCAAGTAGGAAGTATCAGGCATACTTTATAGGGAAGGCCATTGGGTTGAGACAATCAGTTTTTCTTCCTTCCTGATCAAATGAAAGATTTACTGAAGAAAGTAGCTAACACTCTGTGCTTTCATTTTTTAAAACTTTTTTGTTTACTAATTAGTACAAAGAAGACAATAAACATCTTTATTTGAGTTGTCTATTTTTTAATAATAAACTGCTCCCAAATTAGTGGCATTAAACATCCATTTCATTATGTTCATTTTTGTATTGGTACAGAACATTGGAGGGATGACTTGCTTCTGCCCTGAGATTACTAAGGCCTCAGGTAGGAAGACTGAATGGCTGGGAGGTGAAATCATCTCCAGCTAGAGGTTTCTTCACTCATAGGTTTGGACCCTTGGCTGGGATGTCTTAGTTGTTGGGCTCATCTGGGGTTGACTGGAGAGCCTCGTGGCCTCGCCACTTGGCTTGGACTTCTTAAACATAGTAGTCAGTTTCAAGATAGTTGAATTTCTTAACCTGGCAAATCTGAGCTCCAAAAGTGAGGATTTCAGAGACCACGGCAGACACATAAGCCTTTTTATGAACCAGCATTAGAAGTCACATAGTATTATTTGCACCATATTCTTTGACTGAAGTAGCCCCGATTCTAACCAGTTCAGTAAGAAGGGGCACAGATACTAATCAACTCTAGATATGAGAAGTGGCAAAGAATTTATATCTATATTTTTAAAACTGCTATGATCTTTAATCCCACCATCCAAACATAACTGCCATTACTGTTCTGTTGTAAGATCCAGGAAAAAAGCTTTAGTGTAATTTTGTATCCCAATATTTTTGATCTTTAATATAATATCCTAAACACTTCTCCATGTCATTACAAATCCTCTATAAAATTTTCTATAGCAAGGATGTTTCATATTTTATATAAAGCTTCACTAATTGGTTGACACTTTATAATCGGCACAAACGGATTCACTAGCTTGAGGTACAAATGTACTCAGGTTTAATATTTTTTTCTCTTCTTGTCAATCTTTACAATACACTTGAAACACAACCCAAATATAAATACAGAACCATTTCATCAACTGAAATTTCCCCTGAAGTCCTTGCTTAGTCCAGATTTTCCCCATGCTAAGGAATTACTATTTTGATTTTTATTGCCATTGATTAGTTTTGCCAATTATTGAACTTCATATAAGAAATCAAAACATATGTACTAGTTTGTGTTTTACTTCTTTCATTCACATAATTCTTTGATATCTGTCTATATCTGTCTCTTGCACCATAGGTTGTTCCTTCCTTATTGCTGAAATATTCTATCATGTGAATATAGGACACTGGATTTATTCATGCTCCTTTTGACAAATGTTTGGTGGTTTCTAGGTTTGCACTATGATGAAAAAGGGTACTACAAACTGTCTTGTACATGACTGTTTGTGGCTATAACTACTGCTTTCTTTTGGGTATATATCTAGGAGTTTAAATTCTAAGCTCATAGAGTAGGTATATATTTATCTCTAGTGGTTACTGCTAAACTGTCTTTCACATGTCTTTCAGCTAATTTAGAGACCCATAAGCACTGTATAAGAGTTTCAGTTGCTCCATTTCCTTAACAATGCTTGTTATTTCCAATTTTTACAATTTGAGTCATTCTAATCAGTACATACTCTTACGGTTTTAATTTTCATTTCCCTAATGAATAATACTGTTCTGTACTTTTTCATATGCTCATTAGTCATTTTGATATCCTATTTTGTGAATTGCTTGCTGAGGTCTTTTGCCAATTTTTAATTGTGAATTTTTTACGTTTTAACTTATTTGAAGGCATTCTTTATATATACTGAATTTAAATCCTTGTCTATTTGCCTTCTTGATGAAGTCTTTTGATGATCAGAAGTTTTTAATTTTAATCCAGTTCAATTTATCAATTTTTTATAAGTGCTTTTAAAGTAAAATCTTCATCTATCCCAAGATCATTAACATGGACACATACCACACGTTTTTCCTTTTAAAAAATTTCAACTTAAGGTTTATGTCCATTTTGCATTAACTCTTACACATGATATGAATAATAACTAGCTTCTTAAAACCCTGGTAGCCTAGGGTTTAAGTCTCAGTGCTATCACCACTGTGGCCTGAGTTAGATCCCAGCTAGGGAACTAACTCACATATGGCCCTGCAGACCTCTCCTGTCTCGCCTGCTGCTCTCCTGAGCAGTGTATTTCAGTAGATCTGCCTGTTCTGCTCACCACTCTGCCTCTGGTGAGTCCTCTCACCCCACCCCCAACCTCTGGCCTGCTCCCCAGTTCTTATATGCAAAAAAATAGGTATTCCACTATTATTAATCGAAAAGTCTAATTTTTCTCTACTGAATAAAAAAGGACCTTTTCCATAAATCAAATCATTGTATATGTGTAGGTCTACTTATAGCCTTCCTATTCTGTTCCATCAATTCATTTGTCTATCCTCATATCATTCTCACTTTATCTTAATTACTGTAACTTTATAGAAATGTTTCAGGAAGTGTGGGAGTTAGAGATTGAGTTCAATAATATGATCAATTATTCAGTCATTCATGCCTTCATAATGAGCACCAATAAAAACTATGAACTCCAGAGCCTTAGGTGAACATCACAGGTTGGTAGACAGATACTGACGTGATGTGAAGGTGATATGTCCTGCTACAAGGAAACTTCATGTTTGGGGCCCTCCCAGACCTCACCCTGTGTGTCTTCATTTGGTTAAGCCTGATTTGTCTTTTTTATTAATGGAATTGTAATATAAAGGAAAGCATTTTCCTGCGTTCTGCATGCCATTCTATGAAATTATCAAATCTAGGAGTACAGCGGGAACTCTTGAATTTGCAGCCAGTTGATCAGAAATGTGGGTGGCAAGGAAACCCTGGAACTTGCAGCTGGTATCTGGAAGGAAGTTTTATGTAAAATTGAGTCCTTAATCTATGACATCTGCACTAACTGTGGGTGGTTAACATCAGAACTCCATTTCAGGCACACACACATTACAGTTGTTGTCATTTAGAGAATTGGCCCTTTATAATTTTTCAATACCCCTCTTTATCCCTGATACTGTCCCTTGTTCTGAAGGTGGATTTATCTGAAATATAACTAGCTTTCTTTTGATTAGTGTTAACATGTGCTTTCACTAGTCCTTTACTTTTAAACTAATTGTGTCTATGCATTTCTTGTTGACAACACATAGTTGGTATTGTTTCGTGTCAAATTTTCTGTGAATCTGTCTTTTAATCCGTGTATTTAGGCTGCAGACATTTGTATTGAATAATGATATAATTTGATTAAAATCTTCCATATTTTTAATTGCTTTCTCTTTGTTGCCCATGTTCTGTTTTTGTTTTGTTTTGTTTTTTTGTCTTGCATTTTTTTTTAATGCCTTTTTGGCTTGACTGAACATTTTATGATTCCATTTTCTCTGTTGCCTTAGCATATCAATCATATTTCTTCTAAGCATTCTATTTTAGTGATTGCCCTAGAGTTTGCAAAATACAGTATCATTAAGACAAGTTCATTTTCAAGTAACACTGCACTGTTTCATGGGTAGTATAAATACCTAAAACTCTGTATTCCCAGTTCCTCCTTCCAGTCCCTCTTAATATTGCTGCTAATTATTTCATGTATCCATAAGCTATAATGACCAAGACGTTGTTGCTATTATTATTTTAAACTGTTTTCTTCAGAGCCGTTAAGAATCGATAATTGAGACCATCCGGTATTTTTCTTTTTCTTTCTGGCTTATTTCGCTGAGCATGATCCCTTCCAGCGCCATCCATGTTGCTGCAAATTGCATGTGTTTATCTTTTTTGAATGCTGAGTAATATTCCATGGTGTATATGTACCACATCTTCTTGATCCAGTCTAGAAAACTTAAATAAGGGACCAGGAAAATGAATAACTATAAGAAAGTAAAAATCAAAATCAACAAAAAACTATGAACCAGAGACACTTTTTGGGGGTGGGGGGTGAGGGGTGGGAGGGGAGGGATTGGGGTCAAAATGGGGGGTTGCAATTGTATGGGGAATATAAAAATAAAATTTTTTATTTAAAAAAAAAAAGAATCGATAATTGATGGGCCTCCCTGGTGGTCCGCAGGCGGCCGCCCTGTGAAGCTGTCCACAGCCTCTGCAGCAGGGGGTGTGATCCCCGCCTGCTAGCGAGAATCCCACATGGAGAAGCAGATCTCTCACCCGCTGCTCCCCTCAGCAGTGTATTTCGTCAGTCTGCCTGTTCTATTCCCCACTCTGTCTCTGGTGAATCCTCTCACCGTCCCACGCATCTGGCCCATGCCTGGGATCTTGTATAAATAAATAAACTCTTTTAAAAAAAAAAGTGGCATTTAAAAAAAAAAGAATTAATAATTGATAACTGAAAATGAAAAATTAAAGATTTTATTCTACCATCATTTATTCCTCCTCTATTCTTCTTTATGTAGCTCTAGTTTCCCAACCACATAATTTTCCTTTTCTCTGAAGAACTTATTTTAAGAAATAAGTTCTTTCAAGGCAGGTTTACTGGCAACCAATTCCCTCAGCGTTTGTTTATCTGAGAACATCTTCATTTCTCCTTCAGTTTTGAAAGATAATTTCACTGAATACAGAATTCTAGGTTCACAGTTCCTTTTCTTTCAACACTTTGAATATTTCTCAACTGTTCTTTTTTTTTTTTAATTCTGAGAAAGCTATTTTTTATTTATATATATATGTATTTTTTACATCATGTTTATTTTTGTACAATGTATGCTTTCTCCTCTCAGGTGTAGTCCCCATAAAATTCCCACCACCAACTCAACCACGCACCATCACCTCAGTCCCTTGAGTTCTTCTCTCTCCTGTTTTGTTCCCTCTGCCTCTCCCTCCCCTGCAGAATATGTCTGGTTTATAGCTGCCTAATTTTGCTTATTTATTTACCATTATTGTTATTTTCTCCTCTGATCCCTTATTTGTTTCCCCTATATCCCTCCTATAAGTGAAATCATCTGATATTTTTCTTTTCCTTCTGGGTTATTACTGAGCATGATCCCTTCTAGCTCTGCTTGTATGGTTTCTGAAGAGAATTCTGATCTAATACTTCTCTGTATTCTTCTGTTAGTAAGCTGTTTATTCTACTCTGACTTCTTTCATTTTTCTCTTTGACTTTCTGCAGTTTGCGTATGATACACTTAAATGTAGATTTAAAAAAACATTATCCTGTTTGTTGTTCTATAAGAGTTTCCTGGATCTATGGTTTGGCATTTGCCATGATTCAGAAAATTCCCAGCCTTTATTTCAAATATGTCTTTAAAGAAGTCTAAAGCTCTCTGAAATGTACTTCCATCATTTTTCTATTCTGTTCCATATTTTTGCCTTTTTTATCTTTTTACATTTCACTTTTTATTAACATATCTTCAAGCTCCTTGATTTCTTCTTTGGTTGTGTCCAGTTTGTAGATAAGCCCATCAATGGCATTGCTTTATAGTGTTTTTTTTTTATATATATAAACAATGTTTCCTTTGGATTTTTAGAGCTTCAGCCTCTGCTTACATTGTTCATTTGTCCTTGCATGTTGGCTGCTTCTTCCAATAAAGTTCTTAGCACATTAAATGTATTCATTTTAACTCCAAAAATCTCTAACATATCTGCATCTAGTTCTGATGCTTGCTTTATCTCTTTCAAACTACAAGCCTTCTTTTTTTTTTTTTTTTGCTCTTTAGCTTGCCTTGTAATTTTTTTGTTGTTGTTGTTGCTGAAAGTCAGAAATGATGTATTGGGTAAAAGGAACTGAGCTGAACAGATTTTTAGTGTAAAATTTTATGTTTTAGAAGTGAGGTGGTATTTACTGTTTGCTGTAGGTATTGTGTCAGAAACTAAAATTTCCTTTAGTATCTTTATCTGTCTCTGTTGTTTTGGGTTTTCCTAGAGACTTATAAATAGGGCCAGAGGCCTACAGTTCTTTTTGCTATAAACTTCTATTATTATACAGGAACTGAATTGATGTGGTAGTAAGGTGGAAGGGAGGGGAAGTTTTTTAGTCCTATAATTAGATTTTAGTGTGTTAGTGAGCTGGGTTGGGTATTTCCCTACCTGAGAGTGGTTAGGTATTGGTAAAATCTCACTAGATTAAAAACTTGCAAATTAGTATCCCTTGAGGGTGGGCTTGTTGAGAAGAAAAGAGAGTACTAGGAGAATTTCAAAACAGCTTCATTTCCCCTCCCCCTATTGGAAACCTGTTATTTTTTTTTCTTTAATCTTCGTAGTGAGGTCCTAGTAGTGTTTCTAAACATAAAGTTCACAAATACATGAAAGCCTCAATCCCGTTTAGTTTTTAACTTTCAAACTTGTCCATTCTGATGCTCCAGCAATTTGTCAATTATAATTCCTGGCAATCCAGTTGCAGGGAAAATTTTCTGCTGAACGTACCCTGTGGTTCTCTGTATCTACTGTCTGGTTCAAGGTTCAAGGCAGCAGCTTCTCTTGTGACCCCAATTCTCTGAAGGATCAAAAAAAAGTTGTTGATTTTCAGTTGGTTCAGGTTTTTTTTCTGTTGTCATGAGGACAGGAGTAAGAACTTCTATACTTATTACATGTTTAAGCAGAAAACAGAAGTGCATCAGGGCTGTTTTTGATACTTAAATTAAGGCACTGAGGGTCTCCCTGGTCACGCAGGGGTTAAGATGCAACCTATGAAGCTATTCGCTGCCACTGTAGTGCAAGTTGGATCCCCGGCCAGGGAGATACCCAGATGGCTCAGCCAGACCTCTCCTGACTCACCTGCTGCTCCCCTTAGCAGTGTATTTCAGTATGTCTGCCAGTTCTGTTCCCCACTCTGTCTCTGGATTCTCTCACGCCCCGAGCCTCTGGCCTGTACCCCAGTTCTTGTAAATAAATAAATAAATCTTTAAAAACAAATTAAGGCATCGAACCCCCTGTGTACATAATAGCAGGAAGTGGTATATCCTTACTTTGGAGCTCCCTGTCTTGTCCTAGAATCCTAGCATACAGTCTAGTTAGTTGAGTTTTCAAAACTTTTTACTGGAAGGCACTGTAGAATCTCATCATTCCACTAAATAAGTTCCCCTTTTATTCCTCAGCGTTTCTAACACTGCATTGGTTATGTTAAACTATGCCACCATCGAAAACATGTGGCTTTATAGTCCTATGCATTCCTGCCCACTACCATTCACAATTTGGACTGCGGCAGATTTTTCAGGGGGGAGGATTCTATAACCTCAGTTTCATGTTGGTCTATGTGTGCTCCACCCTTGAGTCTCTGAGGTTATTAGTGCCCCACTCACACTTTCAGTGAGGGTCCCAAAGTCACACCACCATGCTAGGTTATCTAACTCAATAAGTGAATCAACAAACCCACATCCCCCTATCTGCATGGTGAATTTCCTTTCACTTGAACTTCCCTACTTACAAGCCCCATTCAAGGGCATCTCAGTTCATATTATCTTCAAAAGGAAAGGTTTCTAGGTCTAGAGTCACTCAATTTACTCATTTGCCATCTAGACATTAGTTCTGTAGGGGCTCAGTAGGGCAACAGAGGTGGAATAGTTAAGGTACCTGTGACCCTCGAAAGACTATCCTGAAGCTGGAGCTCAAGCTTTCATTTGCTTAGTTAGAAGTATCTGGGAATTTGCACCCAGCATCCCCCATGAAGAGTGACTCTTCGATGACTTAGAAAACTCAGTTCCCTTGCCTTGGGTTGGAAAACTGCAATGTGTAATTAATATTCCAAATCCTCTGGGGGGTCAGGGTGAAGCTACCTCATATCCTTGCTTGGTTTCCTTCCTTTTCTTGTTCTGTTTCCTCCACATCCTCACCCATCTCCCCTGGAAATGCTTTCGTAATCAAGTTCTCATCTTAAGAGTCTGTTCCTGGGAAACTCAACTTAACATACCATCCAAACGTTTATATAGCCAAAGGGTCCACCTAATCGACTCCAAAATGATCCATCAGTCCAAGTGAAGCAACTGACTCCATTTATTATTTTGTAATTACCAAATTTGCCTCTTTTATTTTTTACTGAGATTACATTGGTTTATAACGTCTTGTATGATTTAAGGCCTAAGATCACACACTTCAGGTGTTACCACACCCCACCCACCACCCAGGTGCTGAAAATCCTCCATCACAGTCAATTGTGCCTCCTCCTCACTTAGACTCCCCGCTCCCTCACCCTGTGGTAGCCACAATTCTACAGGCTGATGTCATTTAAATGTGTCATACAGATAAACATTTGCTGCTCATACAATTAAGTTTTCTATTCCAGTGCTTTTGTTTAGGCAAAAGGCCCCCCACTTGCCTAGATGAAAGCTGCTCATGAGAAAAGATTAAATTCATCAACGACTGAAATACACTAATTTTCTTCTGCCAGTGAGAGATGGGGGGAGGAGAGTCAGGTATTTAGAGAACATGTTTTCTGTACATAAGGAAAAGTTCTGGGTGTCATTCAAGGTATTCCAGGGATCAAGCAATAGGTATGTTGAGTATTTTGGGGCATAGGAGTCCTTGAAGTTACACCCCAGCATCTGTTCTTATTAAGTGAAAGTCCATTGTACACAATTCCTTTTTTACAGAGTTTGCAGATTAATCGCAGTGGAAAGGGAAGAAGCTGTCTCTGAATGGATCTCCCTCGGTGCCCATCTCTCTCCTAAGAGGGAAGGAACAGGGGCCTCCCTAGTGGCACAAGGGGTTAAGCACAGCACTATGAAGCAATCTGCAGCAACTGTAGCACAAGTTCGATCCCTGGCCAGTGAGGTGGCACACGTAATGCAGCAGACCTCTCCTCTCTCACCCGCTGCTCCCTCAGCAATGTATTTCAGTCAATCTGCCTATTCTGCCCCTCCCCCATCTCTGGTGAATCCTCTCACCCTCCCGCACCGCTGGCCTATACCCCAGTTCTTGAATGCATAAATAAATAAATCTTTAAAAAAAGAGAGAGGTAAGGAACACTTCAACTTCAGCTCAGCTTCACAGGTGGCCATGGGAAGTGGTGGGCAAGGCATAAACAGAAGACAGACTTGTTTTTAGTAGAAGGCAGACTTCCTTCAAATCCTGGGTTTACACTTACTTGCTGTGTGACCTCAAGAGTTTTGACTTCTCTGTGACTCCATTTCCTTGATATGAAAACAAGATAATAATAGTAACCGCCAAGTGCTGTTACAAAGCGAAGAAATGAGATCAAACATGTATAATGCTGGCATCAAGTAACCAACAGAGGTATATTAATCTCTCCTCTCCCTCAATACTGTAAGGTTTGGTAATGATATTGGACTTATCTGAGTCATCGTTCTGTTTCTCTGGTTCAGAAACTGACCCTCAATTAACTCCCCAAATGAGCATCTAGAACATCAAAATTAGAAGGCACTTTTCTATCATCTTGTTCAACCCATCCATTTTGCAGATGATGAAACTGAGGCCTAGGGGGTTCAGGGGTTTTGTTCAAAGCCTGCTATTTCTCCTCTATTGCTCTTTGTTTTACACCTTGTTAATTATCACCTTTTTGAAGTCTGTGTTTACAAAATCCTGGCTAATATTTAGCTGTTTGCATCTCCAGTATTATTTTGTGAGGTGTTGCCACATAGTGTTATTTCAGCTCTTTTGCAATGGTCTCCCAAAAAAAGGCAATGATGTGAATTTCTCACAGCCATTGGAGGTGCCAAGTTGGTGGATGGTCATTGGCCATGGGTTCCAGATCCTTCCTTCCTGACAGAGGTCTGTTCCCCTGGACACATTTGTTCTTTGGCAAGAAAAGCTTTCTTTGATAGCTGTGGTGGCAGAGCTGTAAGAGAGAACCTCACAGAGGCTGTAATAGTTTGGTTGGATTCCTGGTTTTTAGTGGGTAGCTTTGGTAGACACCCTTGGTTTGGGGGGCCGCCCTCCCACTGTGAGGGATCCAGAGATCAGAGGAGGAGGATTTTCAAGGCAGAGACCTTGAGCTACCTTGAGAGCTTCCTAATGTGCCAGCTCACTCTGCTCTGCAAAGATGTCCATTGGGATCTCTTTGAAGATGAAAACATTCATCCTAGTCAGGAGGATCTGGAAGCTTCCAGACAGTTGTCAGGAGCAGGAGAGACATGACTGAAACACCTACAGCATCTTGTCAAACCACAATGCCCGAGGCCACACAGCTCCCACTGCAATGCTGTCCTGACCCCCAGTTTCTGGGAGCACCTCAACAGGAGATTTCTTTTTTATTATTTTTTTATTTATTTTTTAACTGTGGTAATATTGGGGTATCCCCATTGGGTATTATCGCCGTAGTGCACCCACCACCAGCTCACCCATATCCCACCACCACAGACCATTGTGCTTCTTTCCCTCTTTGTTCTTTGCCATCCCTTGGTGTCTCAGTTCTGTAGCCAGAGATCAAGCATTAGTTTTCCAGCTTGTCATTTCTGACTATTCATTTAGTTACTTTATAGTCACATATTAGTGACACCATCCGACAGGAGATAACTAACTCTGGAAGCTGGCAGGTAGCGGTAGACAGGAAGACACCTCGGAATCTGGTTGGGGTGGGGATAGAGGACAGATTTGAAAATGTTCCACTGATTCTGATGATTCTGATGAGCTGTTCTTCCCCCAGGATTGCCAAATATAGCAAATAAAAACACAGGACACCCAGTTGAATGTGACTTTCATATAAACAGTGAATACTTTTAGCCTAAGTGTATTCTATAATGAGGACAAACATACACTAAAAATTTTTTTTTGTTTATCTGAAATTCAAATCTAACTGGGCAGGTGAGAGGGTGAGGCACTTTCTCACCCTCTAACAGGAAACTGACATCTTCAAATACCATGCTAAAGAAATATATTCACTGTCAAAAACACAGAAAAATGTGAAGAAAATTAAAACCAGTCACTATTGTACCACTCAGAGTTGTTAACGTATGTTAACATTTTGATCTATTCCTTATTAATCTCTCTCCCCCCTTTCTCACATTATATAAAACAAACATCTATGTATGTTATCTATTATCAGTTATATCTTTGTAACATTTGTATTATATCAAACAGCTAAATACTCAGTTTCATATTATGCTTCTCTCTATCACATATGTATGTATATGTGTTATATGTTTAATTCACCTATAATTATATATTTACTATTATGTTTGCATATGCATTTAAATATCCTTAATTAGTAGGTCTTTTAATGACTGAAAAATACCCACTCTTATTCCCAGTTCAGGCATTTAGGGGAGCTGGAGAAACAGATCTTCTCAGACCCCTGCATTTTTGCAGACAGCAATTAGCCAGGATATGCATATGGCAAACATCCAGACCATGCCAGACCCTCAAGAGGGATTATAGAAATGCTCATTAAGTGAAAAAATAAGTAAAAGAATCTCTATAAGCCCAGGGAGCAGCCTAGCCCAAATCCATAATTCAGCTTTCCATTATATAGGTTCTTCTGGACCGAAGAGAAGGTGTTTGGGCTGCAGCAAGGAGTTCATAATGCAGAATTCAGCATGCTGTTCTCTGGTGCTGAACACAGGAAGAGACCTGATTTTTCTTTAAATTTCATGAATAATCAACATTATTTTGGTGCCAGGCACCATTGTAGGAAATACAGACACAGGATGAACAAGCTAGAGGAATTATATTTATGTAAAATTACATTTGTGTGTGTGGTGGTGGAGGGGAGACAAATAATAAATTAATAAATGATAATTTCACTTAACATTAAATAAAAAATGAAATCATTATGATCACAAAGCTTGCTGTCCATGTTAGTATGATTCAACTACTTGATATTCAGCATTTACACAACTGCAATATTCCAGAAAACTCTAGCCCCAAGCGATGAAGAAGTTGAAAATAATGTTACGTTTGTTTTAGGAACTCCCTGAAATCCCATTGATCTGGAACAACAAACTTTTCACTAGTCTTCATCAGGGTAGTACTCCCCTTCTCAGAACAATCCAACTGGTCTGTATGCTCTTCAAAGCCCTTTATTTCTCTGCGTTCAGTTTTAAACGATTATATTGCAAACTTTGCAATCAGGGCTCCACCTAGAAAGACCCATCTTAAATCAGACCTTCAAAATGGTATCAATATTCCACTCTTGTCCTTTCCTTTCTAAGAAGCTTCAATGATTCCATCAGAAGAGCGATATCCCTTACTGCACTGAGCAGTAAATTTGGCTTTGTGCAATCAGAGGCTATTTCAGCAGTCTATGCTGGAATCAGCAGTCGCTATTAATGATATGATATCAAAGAAGCAGGGCCATTCAATCCTTCGTGATAGAGGTGGGGCTGGCAGTAGGGATACTTTCATTTGGAGTGGTAACTGTTTTTGAGATATAATTACCATATAACATTATTTTCATTTCAGGTGTACAACATAATGATTCAATACTTGCATATGTTGTGAAACGATCACAATAAATCTAGTTAACCACCATCACCACACATAGTTAGAAAATTCTTTTTCTTGTGATGAGAACTTCTAAGATTTATTCTCTTAGCAACTTTCAAATATGCAATACAATATTATTAATGATCATGTCCAGGCTACACAGAACACCTACATGACTTAGATATTTTATAACTGTACATTTTTACCTTTTGACCTCCTTCACTCATCTCTCTTCGCTGGCAATCACCAATCTGTTTTACGTATCTATGAGCTAGGCTTTCTGTTTTTGCTTTAGTTTGTTATGTGTTTTTTGTTTAAGATTCCACATATAAGATTGTATACTATTTGTCTTTCTCTGACTTAGTTTACTAACACATTGTCCTCAGGTTCCATCCATGTCATCACAAATGGCAGAATCTCAAAGATTTCATTCTTTTTTTATGGATGAATAATATTCAATATTCAATTCAACACATACTTTTTTTAATCCATTCATCTGTCAGTGGGTACTTTTGTTGTTTCCATTTCTCAGTTATCATAAATAGTGATGAAATAAACACAGGGATGCATAGATATTTTCAAGTCCATGTCTATTTTCTTTGAATTAAGAAGTAGAACTGCTGGATCATAGAGTAGTTCTATTTGTACTTTTTAAAAGAAAAACTTGGGAAGATCTGTGCTGAGGGCTGAATGAAGTGAAGGATCTGGCCTTGCCATGTCGGGTAAAACCTTCAATGCCCTAATAAAGGTAGGAAGGCTGATAGTAGAGCAAAGGTCACAGAGGTGAAGGGCAGGTGGCTGCTGGATGAAGTAGTTCATTACAGGTTACCTTAAGGAGTCTGAGTTTTATAGTAAGTGTACTCTAAAAACTGGAAGATTTAAGCAGGAAGCTACATTCCTTTATCCATCCATCTAATAAGTGACTATTACTCAAGAGACCCTTGTCTTGTCTGGCACTTGTGGGTACAAACTGCCCTGGAGATTTAGTATCCTAAAAGAAAGACAGACACAAGCAGCCAGCGTGCAGAAGATCAATTCCTGCACATTGTAGGAAGTATGGGAAGGAAACAATGACCCATAAATCATAGAAGCAGAAGAGGTGGTCCTTGCTCGTTGTGGTTCTGGTTCCCATGGCCCTGGGGCGCTACGTAAATACAGTTTTCCTGGTTGCAGCTTCTAGTTTTCAAGATCTGCAGGGGATGACAGCAAACCAGGCTGTGGCCTGTGTTATTTTACCTCCGGTCCAACCTCAGCACCAGGCATAAAGTAGGTGCTCAATAAACGTTGGTCACTTTTAGGTATTTATAATCCATCTAATCCCAAAAAAGCTTTTGAAATTATATACAGAGGCACATATATTATTAAAACACAAAAATAAATAAACAAATCAGAGGAAAGGATTGTGGAGGTAGGGAAATAAGATAAAATTAGGGCTAAAGCTAGCAGTAACAATCCTTAAAGAGTAGTTCCATATAGAGATGAATTACAACGTCTTCTAGCAATTAGTGAAAAGAGCAACATTCAGTTGCTAGATTCACAGAAACAAAATTAAGAAGAGTCACAGAACAGCAGTAGCTCAGCAAAACCTAAGTCTTTCTAATGTTGAGTCAAAAAGTTTTTATGAGTCTTCATAAAGAGATTGTCTGTGAGATAGTATATAACAAAATCCTTACAATACAGTTGTGAGTTTTAAATGACCATTTCTTGAAACATCCTGTGGGAAACATCATGCAGGCCTACATGGACATAATTCTATGAAGGGGACTATGCTCAAGAGAAGGCAGAGGAGCAATTCTGAGTCGCAGCTGGCTGGTGACTACAGATAGATAGTAGGGGCCAGAGATATCAGGTGGGGAGCAGTAGAGGATGGAGCTGGCTGGGGTGATATGGTATTTGTGGTGTCAAATACATGTATATATCTCATACACCTTTGAAAAAGAGTAACTTCCACCTCATGTGTGAAGCAATTTTCTGCTCTTCTGGAACAAAATGAGGGGGAGGAAGGCCTCCCAGAAAAGGGATTTGTGGAGGGGAGAATCTTCATGAAGTGCCATAATAAACACTTCATATTTCAACCCTGTGAAGAAAGCATCTCCTGGCAGACAAGCTCAGAAAATGTGCAGTTAGTGGTGGGGTTGTCCTGGGCCCGCCCGTGGCCCCATCAGCATCCCTCATTTCCTGGGCCATAAAAATGTGCTCCTGACTGATGCCTGACATACGAGGTGACAGGCAAGGAAATGGTTTCCTTTGGTTGCGTGTGTGTGTCCCAATTTACAGCTCCCTGGAATTAGCAAGGGCAAATGTCTCCACTGCTCTTGCCTAAGTGCAGTCCCCCCATAGCTGCTCCAGGAAGAAAACACTAGGTTTGGTAAAGAAAATCATGGCGAATCCAAAAACAGAAAAGTAACATCTCTTTTAAAAATACTGTTATTTTTGGATGATTGTAAGCAGGATTTAAATTCACTAGATTTTCTACCCAGATCTGTGTGTGTGTACATAATCTATGCTACACTCTGAAGCTGTCAGGTACTTGAGACAATAGAGCTTCACCTTTGAATTTGTGTATTTGTGTTCTTTGGAATATGTACACATAATGTACACATATATTCCACTTAGGGTGGAATTGCTAGCTCCTATGGCAGACCCATTTGTAGTCTTTTGAGATACTTCCATATTGTTTTTCATGGAGGCTGAGCCAGTTGCATTCCCACCAACAGTGCAGAAGTTTCTGGACTATGGTGGTGGACTCTGGGTGCTTTAGTGGTGAATGTGCTATGGCAACAGCACCTGAAGAGGGAGCCTACATTTCTAAAATACAAACAGTGATTTAAACCAATGGTAACACAATAAATATATATATTTTTAAGGAATAGAAAATATAGCCAAAAGAAATTACTACAAAAAAAAAATAAAGAAAATAACAAATGTGGGGGAAAAAAGAGTTTTAGCTTTTCCTAAGTACATTGTGTCGGATCCAGATTTCACTCATAGATGGGAAAATAAAGACTCAGTGAAGATTAACTGATTTCCCAAAACCTCACATGGTGGCTCCTAAATGCCCCGTTTCCTGATTCCTCGGTGAGCGTTCTTCCCACCATTGTTGTCCATCGAACACCTTGTCCCGTGCCTGGCACTGGCAGCAGAGTACAGCAGTAATTCATTTACCCACTTCTTCCTTCTTCTCTTCTTTTTACTGAAGCGATACTCTTAAATAGAGGGCTAAAGGTGGTTCTACTTGCTATTACTACTTTGCCCACATACCTGCTTTTCCATGAGCCCCATTTGGAAGTACGCTAAACTCAGGAACTCTCATGCTCACATCAGAACTGAAGGACTGAAGAGAAACATCAATGCCACAAGCTGCACATTTTCATGAAGTGTATGAGGCAAGAGAGACATCCATAAATTCTCACACAGTAAAGTCAAGAAAATAAATTCTTTGGATGACAGCAGGGTGTGGTAGGATGCATTATCACAACTACAGTACTGGACTCTACCGTGTTCAGGTAGATTGGAAAGTCAGCAATCGTGGACTTTTGGGGGTGCTCTCTATGTGATCTTGCTTTTCCCATTAGGCATGTAACTTAATTGTTTCAGGCTTAGCAATGCATTCTGACTTCATATTATGTATATATTTGCTTTAGGTGCTATAAATGGGTAGGAGGAGAAGGGTTTAAAGAATGGAGTAAGTGTAGAAACAGTCTTTAATCCTAAAAAGATTATTTTTTGAGTAAATGCCTCCTGAAACTCAAACCTGTTGAGTCACCAGACCTAGCGAGGGAGGACTGTTTGGTGCTACAAAGAACGATGAAACAAATATATTTACATTTTTTCAACAGCATCAGACCACAAATATCCATAGGGGACTTGAGGTGAACAGAAAGGGGTCATAAATATAAACTGATGAGTGCCTCAAGCTTAGGGGGAAAAAATGCAGCATCAAGGTCGGAACAAAAAGCTTTTGCCTTCTTGCAATCAGGACACCTTTAACCATAGGACCATTCTCTCATAGTCGTCTTTTTGCAGACTGATCCCTGAATCTCCTTCTAGCCAGCGATTTCCCCAACTATGATTACCTCCAATAGATGAGCTCATTTCTCTGCACTTACTCCCAAATGGTCGACATCGATTTGCAACGTTAATGAAGTAAGTACCCAACTATCCTTGTTCATGAGCTATTACCTCGGTATTGATTGTAGCCTTAATTGACAATTACTTGAATGGGCCGGGCTACACTGAGCTTTTATTAATTTTCCATTGTGATGCTCATTACTAAACTTCATTGCAATTGTGTAACAAAGTAAACTCCCCACTGTGGCTAACTGATGTGGAAAATTCCACTGGCCATTTCCCAAAGCTATTTATCCTAGAAAATAAAGAATTTGGTATTGTTAAATGTGATATCAGGATTCTAGGTCTCGATTCTGTGGGAAGAGAATTGTGACTTTGCCCGTGAAAATAAATAAAAATTGCTAAATTATTTTTCCCTTCCTTGTTATTTCAGAAGACATGTGGCATCCAGAGACTTCTCTGCCCATTCTCTGCCTAGTGAACTACATGCTACTGTAAAATTATATTAGTTCTTTCACTTCCCCTTTATAAAACAAATAGGGGTGGGGGAGGGCAGCAAGGTAGAGATTATATGGTTTTAGGAATTTTTTTCCTTCCACTGAACCCCACTTTTTTTATTTTGCCACTCTCAAACAAAACCTCTGATTTCAAACCTTCTTAACATAATAAGCAAAATATATTAGAATTATCCAAATCCTGGTGAAATGAAAGTCAGAATGCCATCACAGAGAAGATGCTAGAAAAGGAAGGACTTGCTCACCAGCACAGCTCCCAGAAATACATTTGGACGTCACTTCCCTCTCACAGCTAAACCTCAGAAATCAGAAACAATTCTGGTCTTTGGCTCTTAGAGAACCTCACACTGGCCTCCCTTCATCACCCTGATATGCCTTTGATGGTCTCTGACCATGCTGGGATAGTAAATCTGCATGTTATGCTGAGTTACAACCATGCTTAGAAAATAGAAAAATATAATTGTAAGAGCTGTTCTTTCTTATCTGGGGCCAGATCAGTATATGATGGGAGAAGATATGGACAAGGAAAAACAGCTTTCCTTCATCCTCTCATATTCAGTCACTGAGGGCCTGTGAATTAAACTAAAAAAAGGACAGTTTATTGCAGAAAAGTCACACATATTTAATTTTAAAGTTATGTGCATGAAGGCTTCACAGAAAGAAAGTGAATGATCATGGAAGCATTTAGATTTGGAAGCTTACAAGCCAATTGAATAAAAGGCAAGAGGTTGTTTAGAATTGACTAGACCGATGAAAGAAGGGTCTGGATTTCTAGGGGTTTTGAATTGTGGGAAGGTAAATACATGAGGGAAACTGATGGTTGAGAAGGGTTATTTAGTAAGGTTTGTTCATGCAGACTACGCAGTGGCATTTGGTCTCCAATGCTAAAGGCTGTTCTCCCCTCCTGGTATAAGACAGGAGAGGGGGCATCTTCACAAAGGAAAATTTATGCCCTGCTCTTAGGTACACTGGAGGAGGGCAGATAGCTGCTCTGGTGCCTGCCATTTCTTAATTGCCTGCAGCTCAAAATAATCCATATACTGAAGTGCAATTTTTTTTTGGGGGGTCGCAAATTCTGGTCCCTTTCAAAGGTGATTCAGAGATGTGACATAATATCTGAATGAGCCAGAGCAGTGGGTATAATGTTCTATATCAGTTGATTAGAGTTGACTATTACACTTAGTTACCAGCCAAGAAAATGGAGCCACTCCTCTGGGCTTCTGGGAGAATAACAAATGTTATTTGTTGTAACAAATGTGTGAAAGACTGCAGAGGGAGGAAAAACGCCTTTTGCTAAGGAATCAGAATTCTCATGCTTAGTGTCTCTAGACCTTATAATAAAATAATGGGTTTGGCCTTACTTCCTGTGCTCTTCAATGCCATGATTTTTGTCTTGAGACATTGAATTGCATTGCAGTAAAATAATAGAAAGTGTAGGGTACTTGGCGGCCCCGGCGTGGCTTTGAGTTTTCATTCCCCCAGCTAACTGTGTGACCTTCGACAAGTTATTTTCCTTCTCTGGGCCTCACTTTCCTCCTCTGTACCATGAAGTGGTACTGAGCCAGGTAACTTGGGCCATCTGAGTTTCTTCTATTCAACATGGTGAGTATGGCTCCTGCAGTGGGTGACTCTTTGTCAAGTTGGATAGACCACAGTGCCCAGTTAGTTAATTAAACACTTATCCAGGTGTTTCTGTCAAGATTGTTTCACAGATATGATTAATATCTACAAACAGTCGATATTAAGGAGATGATCTTGATAATAGAGCAGCTGTCCTGCAACCCATTGGAAGTTCTTTAAAGCAAAAGCTGAGGTTTCCCAGAGGGGGAAAAATTCTGCAGCAAAACTACAGTATTCGCCTGAGTTTCAAGTTTGCCAGCATGTCCACCAGCTTTTTTTCTTGCCAGTTGCCATAATTGTAGGACCCAATCTCCTAAAATAAGTGTCACAATATACATATATATCCTATTGAGTCTCTTTCTCTGAGAACTCTAATACAACTCTACGCATGAGATGGTAAATCCGTGGCCATCAAAAGAAGACACACTGATAATCACTTATGATGGCAGAAGAGATAGAAACATAAAGCACAGGGTAATTCAGTGGGCATATTCAGCTCCCAAACATCATTATTGGCATCCACAGTTTTTTAATATATATATGAGTTGACATTCTAAAATAAGGAGATAATACTTTAAGTGTGAAATTCCAATTTTCTTAAGTATTTGCACATCCAGAAACCTGAAGCCTGTATTCCTGCAAGAAAATAATCAACTTGAACTAAATCCTCAAATTGGGTTACTTGTCACCCTGGAGGGACACAAAGGCTTTCAAGGAGTATCAATTTCCAGACATTCAACATCCACATGTTCTCATTTCTAAACCTAATCTACTTGGCAACCTGCTTGCCTTCGGAGCCTTACTTTTGTCCTCTTTATCATCTCCCCTTCACAATCACCCTTTCTCCACTTTACAAAATGTAGCTGATATAAATATACATTCAGCTCCCCCTGCAACAAAGGACTTGCTGTCAATAGTGGGTAAAATGGTGACCCAAAACACATGTCCATCTGGAGCCCCAGAATTTACTATATGGAATTAAGGTCTTTGTAGATAAAATTAAGGTAAGGATCTTGAGATCATCCTGGATTATGACAGACTCAAATTCAATGACAAGTATCCTCACAAGCGACTGAAAGTAGAAAACAGCCCCAGAGACACAGAAAACATGAGAGGGTCATGCAAGATGTAGATGGAGATCTTAGTGATGGATCTGCAAGCTAAGGAGCTCCATGGAGTGCCAGTAGCCTCCAGATGCTGGGAGAAAGGGATGGGACAGATTCTCCCTCAGAATCTCTAGAAGGAGCCAACCTATTGACATCTTGATTTTGGACTTGTGGTCTCCAGAACGGTGAGGTCACCAAGTTGGTTATTGCAGCCCTAGTAAAAGGACACACTGCCCTCTGTGGAGAGAGGGGTCAGCTGACAATCTCTATGGTCAGTACCTTCAAAACAAGTTACAGGTACAGAGGATTGCCCTGCCTGAGGTCACACCCTTCCCAGAACAGCTCCAGGCCTTGTGACTGAATGTGGAAGGTGTGTATAAAAACCTGCCATCTTGGTCTGTCACCAAGACAATTCTAATAAACAATTTTCACTTCAGTTGACCAGACTTCACCTACTTGTCCAGACTCACTTCCCGCCTTCCTTTCACAGGCATTGAGGCCTAAAAATCTTCTTGACCTCCACATTCTGCCTCAGTATCTACTTCCGGACAACCCAACCTTTCACACAGAAGAAATGCACACCCATTTCAAATCTTAATGTAGTGCAATTTAATGTGGTGCGCCTTAGGGTGTTACAACTTTCTGGGTGACAATATCTAAGATAATTTAAAATACTGATGCTCCTATAAGTTTCCTGTTCCCATTTACTCGTTTTTAGATGTCAGTTTTCTCAGTCTTTCTCTCCAACCGAATATTGGAACAGACTTGGTGTTGAATCCTATCTCATTTTTGCATTAAGTAATACTCATCCACGCATCCATGAACTAATTGGAAAAAATAAAATCCCATCTAGCATGTCTAGTTATGCATTTTTAATAAAATTTAAGTTTATGTTAATAATCATTCATAAAAAATTTAAAAGAGTACTTGGGTTGATTTAATCTACTTCCACAAGAACAGCAATTTAATACCGGTGACCTTACAGTGGCAGGAAATAAACTGTTTTTATTTATATTTATCTTGCAGAGAAATCTGACAGTGTGATGAATAAAATTCTTGAAATGAGATATTATATTTGAATAATATTTTGTGGGGGAAGAAGAATTAAAATATGAGTTCAAGGAAAAGTAAAACTGTGTCAAATAAAAACTGATTTGTGTATTTTTTTAATTGTTCATGGTATCATCAAATTGCTGTGTGTTTAAATTCCACTGGAGTGATGCAAATTTATTTTAAAATGTCACCATTTACAGTATACCACTAATTACCTTTAAGAATAACTATTAAGCTAATTATTAAAGATTAAAAATTCTAGCTGTCAACCCAAACATTTGATGAGCAGTACATGGTCTTCCAGAAATTTTTAAGAGATTCGTGAACAAAAGTTTAACGGTCATTGATGTGTTTTGCCAGCTGGCACCTGTAGGCATTTCAGTCTATGACTCCTGCCTTAGCTAAAGAACTGAGTATCTCTATGCTAAAGTCTATGTCATCCCCCCAAGTGCAGAGTCTAGTACCATTATCTCTCAGAGCTCTCTGAGGAACTGAAGATTTGCCAGGGAGGAAGGGGCTGAAATACAGAGGTGGGAGAACTTTTCCTAATTCCCACAAAATCTCTTCAAAGACAATGGCCACAGGAGACTATATTAACTTTGCATCATTGTTGTTCCCTCCAAAAATAATAGTTATAATAACGGCTGCCACTGATTAAATGCTTACTATGTGCCAAGTGGAAACATGAATTATCTTAACAGCTGACATCCAAATTCCTCATAGGAAGGGAATCATCTTTGGAAAATCCCTTGACAACTTCTCTTAGGAACTGATTCTGAAAAATCATCCAAAGGGTGCATAAGAAAAGCAAGAAAATTTGTGGACAAATAACACTACTTGACACTTTTATAAGTTCTATATGCCAGGCACTAACTACTTTATAGAAATTAGTGAAATTCTCATAATCACCTTATTACTATTCTTGTTTTAAAGATTCTTGTTTTAAAGGTGAGGAACAGAGAGTAAGCCTTCTCAGTGCTGCTAAGTGGTATAGTGTCCTGGCTCGAGTCCGTTTTCTCATGTATCAGGGCTTTTCAAAAATAAAATGATGAGAATTAAAATATTGTGGTGTCATTTCCTTAAAGTAAATAGAGATAAAAAATAGACCCATAAAAATAAAATTAACATGATAACTAGGTATTTCAAATCAGTAAAATGTCTACTTCAAACCTAAACCAAATTATCCAAATGTATTTAAGTATGTAAATGATTTAAAAATTTTAAGTTCTAAGAAAAAATATTTGAATATTTTTATAATACTGGCATTCTTTCTAGACATTTGAAGCCTGGCATCTTTTTAAAAAAGATTTGTAGCTTTAGCTATGTATATAAGAAATGGAAAAAATAACCCTAATTCATGTTGGAAGAAAATAATATTCTGAGAAAATTTGTAAATCTATGATAAAGAGAGAGAAATAATATGTAAATAGCTTCTGTAAATCAATAAGGAAAAAAAAAACAAACTACTCTTTAGGACAGGAAAAGAAATACAAACCTAAATCATAAAAAAAATAAACAAATGGCCAGTAAACATGCAAATAGATGCACATTGAACCAAAAGCCAAAAATGTGCAAATCAAAAAATATAGAATATTATTTTAAAAGAAATATTTAGCAAATAGTACAATGTTTGAAAAATATGGCAAATGGAAAATTTTAAGATCCTGTTGACATTAGTGGTAGCGTAAAGGCAAGCCTTTTGGAGAGAATGTGGCAGTAATTATTTCAACAGAAAATGCATTATTTCCTTTGTCCTAAAAATTAAAGGGGGGGATTATCCTGTCTTTAATGTCTACCAAGTTTTTTGTGTCTCAGCATGGTTTGGGAGACCCTCCATACTCTGCCTTCATCTGTCCATTAAGAGCTACTCTCTGTCACTAAAGAGTCACCCAAAGCCTGCTAGGTTCCCTGTTCCCTAGCCCCCCAACCCTCATCCATGCCTTTGTTCATATTCTTTCATCTTCCTAAGTACCCTCCACCTTGTTTTCACCTCTTTCCACCTATTTCAAAGCCAAGTCCAACTTCTTTCTCCTTCATGTTATCAGATCCTTAGCATACCCCTAACACTAAGGGCTCATTTTTTTTTTTTAAAAGACTTTTTTTTTTTTTTTAATAGAGGCATGTTTTATTTATTTATTTTATTTGTTTGTTTGTTTTGTTTATACATGCACTGGGTACAGTCAGAAGCGCGGGAGGGTGAGAGAATTCACCAGAGCCAGAGCGGGGAGCAGAGCAGGCAGAAGGACCGAAGTACACTGCTGAGGGGAGCAGCGGGCGGCAGGAGAGGTCTGCGCGCCATGCGGGACCCTCCTCTGGTGGCCGGGGAGCAGCCGGGGATCGAACCAGCGCTGCAGAGGCCGCGGGCAGCTTCGCAACCCAGCGCTCAACCGCTTCGCCACCGGGGAGGCCCAACACTAAGGGCTTATTAAATGCAAACTATTGTTACTTTAATGTTATTAACACGTAAGCATCAACTTTCTCAAGCAACTAATTCTTTGGGGTGTGTTTTCTTTTTAATTAGGTTGAAAATTTCTTCAAGACAAGAAACCTTTGGGTTTTCCATATAAGGGCAGCATAGTATCGTTCAGCCTTGATCTGCCATTTTCTACCTTTGTCTCTTGTTATTTCATCTGTAAGCACTGGCCCATAAAACACACTAAGTAAATTGTTATGTAACAATATGGTTGATTACCTCTTCTCTGCATCATACTTGCCCCATCCCATCCATGCCAGAATAGAATTAAACCCAAGGAAAATGTTCAGCAAGCTTGTTAGCTTGTTAGAAATTATTTAGCTAGGTAGAGGTCCAAATTGTCACATGCTCTAGCGAATATACTCTAAATGACAATATATGTGTTTTCATTCATTCAGCTAAAAAGAACGCCTCTTACTTTGCTTCTAAATGGGCTAGTAACTATTAAAAGTAGTCAAAGAATCGATCTTAACCTGGTTGCTAGGAAACTCAGTCTTTGGAACACAAATTAAAAATCAATTTCTCCATGCTTTAAAGAACATATATTTAAGTAAATTACTTCCTCAGAAATATTGATCCATTCCAAAAACATTTAAATAATATGGAAAACAAGATTTTTATAAGGAAGCTGCATCTCAACCGTGAAATAGACATGAGCTTAACAAAAATATATTTACACATATAATCTGCATCTTGCTCAAAGAGAACATAGACTTTAATGTAGTAATAGGACTATTTATGTATGAACTCTCATGGGCTGTTGCATAAATAATGATTCATGAACTGTGTGAATGTTTTTACGTGAAAACTGCCTTTGTGAACTTTCATAAGAGGTTGGTTTCATGATTACATCAAAGGCTGAATTTATATTAGCAAATTAAGCTCTGTAATGACAAGACAGTTTCTAATGGAAACATAATTAGAAGCACTTTTTCTCAAAAGATACATTTTGAAAATGTTCGCACCTCTTCATGGCCTTGATGACCATGAATCCTTGCAAGATTCTCTCAGTCAGCAAGAGCTTCCAAGTACTCTCGGACATCAGCAAGCCCTGATCCAGGGAGGTATGCCAGTCAGCCTGTGAAATGTTTCTGCAAGAACTTTTGGCTGCTTTAACCGCCTAAAGCAAATGTTTGTTTGCTGCAGTACGTGAATCAAATGCTTTTGTGTGAAAACACTTGCTGGAGAAACAAATGTTTGTTTTGGTAATCGACATTTGGACTGTTGGAACGCTACCACTTAAGATATTGGTTTAAGAAATATACATTGAATTTGGAAAGCACTAGTTAGGATCAAGCATGTGACACAAATCAAGGCTATAAGGAGATGAGGTTGAAATTGGACCCCAACTTCTTCCTTTCAGATCTGACTAGGAAAATGGTGTCCTGTTTTACATGTTGCTGTATAATATTATTGAGTAACAGCATAAAAAAAAACGTGATTTACTTCCTTCTAGAAGTGTATGACTTATAAATTATCAAAGATAGCAAGAGTGTATTTATCTACTATTAATATTTAAATGCCATTTTCCTATTGAATGTACCACATGGTTCATATTAATCTTTTAGATTAGCCTCAGTACAAATTGATGTTTCCTAAATGGAAGATTTCTCCTTGCACTTCAATTTTGATTAACCACGCTAACTGGAAGGAGAAAAGGTACAGATATTCCAAAACAGCAGGTGATACCAGAAATAAGCTTTGGCTTCAGAGAACATTACATTTTTTAGCAGCAGAAAGACACTAATTACATTTTAAGGAAGAAAGATTTTCAGAAGGGAGCTTGGATGGCAAGAGGACTGTTTATATGTTAATTACATTATATTTGGTTATCGAGAATCCTGATATTGAAAGTGAAACTTCTTTTAAGTCTCAACACTAGAGCAAAATTCTTAAATATTTTGTAATTTTCATGTATCTTTGTCAATATCGTTTTTAATATTTCCACCATCACTACCTCTTGTGTCACCTTGTTCCTTCACTGCCCTTTCCTCTTACCTCCGAGCCCTCAGCATGTTTGTTGATGTACACTAGTTCTTGAAAATGTTTTACATTGTTGAATTGTCTGTTATATGACTATCTAATATTTGCCTTTATCATTCTGACTTCTTTTGCTGCACGTAATTCTTTCAAATTCCCTTTATTTTGTCGAAAATGGCTGCATTTCATTCTTTCCCATTACTATGTAATATTCTATGGCAGATTGGATATACATTAGGTATTTTTGATCCATTCATCCATTGAAGGAGATTGAGGCTGCTTCCATGCCCTAGCTATTGTAAATAACAATACTATACATATTATAGAACACACAGTTTTGTTCCTTTGTTGTGGTTGATGGATTCATAGTCTGTGGATATATGTCCAAGAGTGGGATTGCTAGGTTGCTATGGTATTTCTCTTTTTAATTTTTAAAGAAAAAATCCAGATTGCTTTCCACAATGGATTCACCAGTTCACATTCCCACCAATAGCATAACAGGGTTCTTTTTTCTCTGCATCCTCCCAATGGCTGCGGTTGATCTTATTGACACGTGCCATTCTCACGGGTGTGAGGTACCATCTTACTGCATCTCTTTTATTAGGAATAATGATAAACATTTTTTCTTATGTCTTTTGGTCTTCTGGAGATCCTCTTTAGTGAATTATCTATTCAGATCTGTGCCCCATTTGTTAATTTGTTTATTTTCTTTTCTCGTGTTGAATTGTATGAGTTATTTATTTCTTTATTTTTTTAAAGATTTATTTATTTATTTGTACAAGAACCGGGGTACAGGCCAAAGGCGCAGTACGGTGAGAGGATTCACCAGAGACAGAGCGGGGAATAGAACAGGCAGACTGACTGAAATACACTGCTGAGGGGAGCAGCGGGCGAGACAGGAGAGGTCTGCTGCTCCATGTGGGACCCTCTCCTGCTGGCCGGGATGGAACCAGCACTGCAGAGGCTGCGAAAAGCTTAACAGCACGGCGCTCAACCGTCTGCGCCACCAGTGGAGGCCCTGTATGAGCTATTTTAATATATCTTGGATATTTGTCCCTTATCACTTCTATTGTGCATAATACTTTTTCTCATTCTGTACAGTGTCGATTTAATCATCTTATATTTTCTTTTTACATTTAAGGTAATTATTGAGCTATGTGTTTATTGCCATTTGTTATGTTCCTGTTTTTTGTTTTGGTTTGTCTTGTCTTTTTTTTTTGAGGCCTTGTTATTAAGTTTTGTTTAGGGTCCATGTCTATTGTCTTATGTGTTATTTCCATTATTTTTTTGTTTGAGGGTAATACTGAGGTTAGTATATGTTGGATTATTTGTGTGACCCATTGGATGGTCTGGTCTTTGGCTGGTTCTAGTGAGCCATATTGTTATTTTCGTCCTCTATGTTAAATAATTAGGTGCTTTTTGCCTTGTTATTCATTGTTCTATTTCTTCATAATAACTCATTTAAGATTTATTTTATATGTGGATTAATAGTGAAAAATTGTTTTAGTATTTGAATTTCAGTGAGGTTTCTTGCTCTTCATTTTGATTGTTAATCTTGCTGTGTAGAGAATTCTGGACTAGATGTCTTTTTCTTAAAGTATTTTGAATATCTCTTGCCAGTCCCTCCATACTTGTAATGTTTCTGCTGATAGTATGATTAGTTCCCTTATACTTTACCCTTTTCTCTCTTGATATATTTAATATTTTGTCCTTATAATTGGTTTTTGACAGCTTTATTATGATGTGTCTTGGTATGTATGTCATCTTGGCATGATTTTGTTTGGAGCTCTTTGGGCCTCTTGGGTCACAACTTCTGATTCATTTCCCAGAGTGAGGTAGTATTCAGTGATTATTTCTTTATTATTTTTTTAAAGATTGATTTATTTATTTATACAAGCACTGGGTACAGTCAGAAGCACGGGAGGGTGAGAGAATTCACCAGAGCCAGAGCAGGGAGCAGAACAGGCAGAAGGACCGAAGTACACTGCTGAGGGGAGCAGCAGGCGCAGCAGGAGGTCTGTGCACCATGTGGGACCCTCGCCAGCGGCCGGGGATTGAACGGGCGCTGCAGAGGCTGCAGGCAGCTTCACAGCCCAGCGCTCAACCACTGCGCCACCAGGGAGGCCCTCAGTGATTATTTCTTTAGATAGGTTCTCCATACCTTTCTCTTTTTTTTTTTTTTCTCCTTTTGGGATCCCCTACGATATGGATGTCATTTCTCTTTAAATCATCCCAGAGGACTCTCATACTTTCAATTCCATTTTTCTCTACCTTGTTTTAGTCTTGTATTCTCTAGTATTGTGTTTTCAAGTTCATTAATTCTCTCCATTGCTTCTGTTGTCCAGTAAGGTTCGCAATTGTATTTTTAAAACCAGCTATAGTATTTCTTAAATTAATTCTGAGTATACCTACCTCATATTTTTATTCTTTATTCTGTTGTTTTATATTTGTTGTTGGAACTGTTGTCTTGAATTCCCCTTCTGTTATGCTCTGCAACTCCACTGAGCTGGGCCTCTTTTAGAGTGTTTTTGCACTGGCATTTATACTGTGATCATTTGTCTCATTTTCAATTTGTATGGGTTTGAGTAAGGATAACTTTTCAACGGTTGTTTTATAGTTGGAAAAGTTGGGTACCAGCGAGGGGTAGTAGGTTTAAAAGAGGATCAGTGCAATTGGCATCAAAGGATTATATCTATCAGACTCAGAATTTGGAAATTCTTGTTGTAAAGCACTACTTTGTGGGGTTTGACAAGTATTTTAGACCCTTAGTCTGGGGTAGGAGATGGTAAGTGTTATGGATGGCTCAGTCTGAGGTGGGGAGTGGCAAGTGTTTCTCACTAGTCTCCTCTATAAGGAAGTCCAGGTGCTCTCACTCTATTCAGGCTATAGCTGTTTGGTGTTATGAGCCTCAAATTCAAGTCAGTAGTTCTTGCTCTTGCTCTCACCTTGTAGCTCTCCCACAATGCACCCATTGTTCTGGGTGCCTCCTTCTGTATCCCCCTTTCCAGTGCAGTGCCTGGTCTCATGAGCCGCAATGTTGGCATGTGCCCAACTCAATGGCTGCAGGGGCCTCTGCACCCCAACCACTCCTCCTTCTTGTGGGCTGTACTGCTCTGTTGTTACTTTAAATAAAGTTCACTTAGCGTTTTTCCTATCCCTTTCTTTCAGGCTAATGCTCCTATCATGTACACTGATTTCCATCAGAGGTTTTGGCTTTGTTTTGCATCTGTTTTGTTGTGTATGTCGGAAGCTGGGAGCCTGGTGTCTTCATTCTTCCTCCATTTTGCCAGACTCCCCTTTCCTGTATGTTTTAAAGCATGATGAAAATAAAGAGTAGCATTTGATGTTTTTAATGAATATATTTGTTTTACTCTTTTGTGAAATTAAACAGCAGGATTCAGGTTCTTCTGAGAATTTTTGAGCTGAAACCTAAAATAAAGTCATTTTATACTGAATAATAAAATTAAATTATGGTCCAAATCTTTGCTGCTGGCATTAAATTTATTTTTTTCAGCTGAAAAAAAAATCAGTTTTAAGTAGAAAATGAGGACAGTATCAGTTCAGAAAAGCCAATAGAATTACTCATAAGAACATCAAGAAACATGGCTTTGTACCCTGAATTCACCCATTGCTGTTTCCATCTGTAAATTTCATTCTACTGTTGGGAAATATAAGTGTTAGAGTTTCATGTATATATAAGTACTTTGAACTCCCCAGAACTTAATAATTCAAAGTATTACAGTAAATTCCCATTTATTCTGAAACCAAACTACCAGAAAGCTGAAATAATGAGAATTTTTTTGTGCAATTTATAAAATGGTAATGTCCCTGGGAGCATGAAAAGATTCTAAATTCTTTTGAATAGTCACAAAAAGATTAAATTTTATTCAGCATAATTTTGTGGCAAGAATATTTGATAGAGTTTTAATTATTTGAAGATAGTAATTAATCTACATGTAGCTTATGGTAATTCTTCATTTAAACTTCAATATTAGAAATATCTTTGCATTTCCAGGAAACTTTGGCTTTGTAATTCTAGCTTAATTATACCCTAAAATATACAGTACATCATAAACTTTACAAAGCTTGTTAATAGAGCACATGTGTCCTACTTTATTAACTATAAAAAGTAAGGGACACCAACTCAAGCTAGCTAAAGGAAAATGTATTGTTTATTTTCTATGTTACTGGGCTCTTTTATAGAACTCAAATCTGTGATCAGGCATAAAGAAGATCTAAGAAATAGAGGTCTGTTTGAAACCCTGGGAATTTCTCATCTCAACCTCTCTTTATGTCAGCTTCATTCTCTTCTAGGTCTGCAAATCAACTTTACCTCTTATTCTCTCCACCAAATGGAATGTTGAGTCCTGTATAATATATGAGGTTTTGAGGAAACATCAATACCCAGTTATCTTGGGTTAGGTAAAGACTTCTTAGATAGGACACCAAAAAATTGACCAAAAAAAAAAAAAAAAAAAACAGAGAAATTAAACTTCTTCAACAGTAAAATCACCATTCAGAAAATGAACAGACATACCACATACTGGGAGAAAATATTTGAAAACCATATATCTATAAAGGACATGTATGCAGAATACATAAAGCACTTTGAAAACATAAGAAAGGAAACAACCCAATTTTTCAAAGAAGCAAAATATTGACTTGATACATCACTAGGGATACTGAAGTCAAATGAGCACAGGAAATGATGCTCAGCATCATTAATCATTCAGAAAATAGAAATTGAAATCATACGAATACCTACCCATCAAAATGACTAAAATTAAAAAGACTGATAACCATATGTGTACTGGAATGTAACAACTAAGTTCCTCACTATTTGGATGGAAGTTTACAGATAATCAAGGGGAAGTGGCTAGACTGCTCTATGTGGCTATGGTTGGAGGTGGAGTCCTAAGTTTAGTCACAGTGTGTAGCTTATAATATTTCTCTATATAGAAACACTTATATATAGATACATTTATGTGTATATACACATTTATTTATTTTTAAAGATTTATTTATTTGTACAAGCACTGGGTACAGTCAGAAGCACAGGGGGGTGAGAGAATTCACCAGAGCCAGAGCAGGGAGCAGAGCAGGCAGAAGGACCGAAGTACACTGCTGAGGGCAGCATCAGGCGGCAGGAGAGGTCTGCGCGCCATGTGGGACCCTCGCCCAGCGGCCAGGGATCGAACCAGCGCTGCAGAGGCTGCGGGCAGCTTCACAACCCAGTGCTCAACCACTGTGCCACCAGGGAGGCCCCACATTTATTTTTTATTGTTAGTAGAAACAGGTAGAAACAGATACCCCCAGTAACAATGAGCACAACGAGTTACTAGATCTTGGTTTCTAACACCATTCTGCAATAAGAGGAACCAGGGCTCTTTGGAGAAATAGGTTGTTTTAGAATTGGGCAGGAAATATATAGATGGACCTAGAGAATTCTGTAGTGCCAGAAAGCAAGGAAGTGTTCACACAAAAACACCATGATTGAAGTATGTTCAAAGAAAACAGGCGCCAACTGAAAGAGCTCACCTGGCAGATATAGTGTAGGTCTCACTACTGTGATGTCATTCTTTTTTCTCTCCTTCCTGTAATGTACTTTTTGGAAGGAAGTCATTGTGTGTAACCCTAGGTTAAGCTCATTCCTTATGTTCTATACTAAATATATATAGTGTCTTGAATTTATCAGCAAATCCTGCTGCATGTTGAAAGTATATCCACAATCCAACCGATAGTGGTTGGATTGTGGATATACTTTCAACATGCAGCAGGATTTGCTGATAAATTGGCCGTAGAGTGGCACAAGAGGTGCCAGAAAGGACTTCAAGACTTTGACCCAGGCAACTGGAAGGATGGAGTTGGTATTTGCCAGATGACGAAAACCTCAGGATTGGGAAACAACAGCAGATATTCTTCCTAAATTCAGAATGACTATTCCAAGTGCAGCTATTTAATAGGAAGTGGAACATAAAATGGCATTTGTGTATACATGCACACTTTTAAATGCATGGAAAACTTGGAAATAAACACCGAAAATTGCTAACAGTGGTTACCTCTGAGTAATGGAAATCTTCAAAAAGTGGCACTGGGATGAGGGGAGAGGGAATAATAGTTTATCTTTTTTTTTAATGTAATACCATATTGCATCAAGTATATGTATATATGTATTAACATGTTCTATATTACTTTCATGACTGAAAAATTACATAAAATGTGTGTGGTTGGTGAGATGAATCAAGATACCACAAATCAGTCTTATCAGGAAAGCTCAAGTTGGAACAGAGTATCCACAATGTCCTTTCAAGTCTGACACTGATTTCTGCTACTTGGAGTTAATTGCTAATTTTTACCCCCACTTCCTCTCAGGTTTGTGTGAAATTTGGAGTGTGTGAACAGCCTCTCTAATTTACTCACCTCATCTCGAAAACAGCACCAAGAGCTCTCAGTGCTTACCTACCTCACAGGAAATTTGAGGTTGGATGAGATAAGGTGTTCAAATACTTTGAGTTACCACAAAGACAGATACTTAAGCAGGCAGGATATTATGAGTCCTGGAATATTAAGAGACATAGTAAAAAGAAGTTGTTTCTGCCTTTTGACAACATAGGCATTTTAATATTCTTGAACTATTACTCTTAATTTAGTCTGCTCCGGAGTGTTTCTCCCAAACGGTACTCATTTTAGCATTTTTGTTCATGCCTCTGTCAAACAAGATTTCCTCTGCCTTTGATTTTTATCAAGATTTACTTGACTTTATTCTTCAAAGCATTTAATTCAAAGTTCACTATCAGTGGGTGGATTAGTTGAGTAACTGAAATACCAGTGTTGAATGCCATTACAGTTTGCTAAAATATTTCTCTTCACAGGAGATATACTTACCAAAGTCATGTATTAATGAACAATGAAGTGACTGTCCAAATAAGAGATATCTTTAAAGGAAAGTTTCTGGTACACAGAATGGAAAATAATAAACAATGACAGCCCTACAAAATGTTCTATCAAAGTGTCTTAAATATTCTCCTAAGGTCATTATTATGTGTTGGGTACTATATTAGGTGCTAAAAATACAAGAAGAAAATACATGTCTTTTCCCTCATGAAGCTTATATTCTGCCAGAGAAATGCCACATTGTATTTTAAAATTTGTATCACTATTCTAATGAAGGATTTGAGATTCTGTGTGAAGAGGAACTTAGCAGTTTTGGAAGATAATGTAGTCATTATTTTGAAAAAAAAAAAGTCACCTTCAGTCCCACAAGGGTGAGGAGAAAAGCAGAAGGTTAGCACCAATTAGAATCACAGAAAAGGCAGTCAATGGAAAAGGTTGCAAATTTTAAAAAGGTGGGTTTCTTAATATGTAAGATGACCTTTCTTAGAACTGGAACTTAGAAGAAATCAGGCTGAAAGTTTTAAACACACACACACACACACACACCCCACCACCACCATCACCACCACTCAAACAAAATTATGTTAAATAAAGGTTGAATATTCATGGATATCGAGAGGTTGAGGGTAGTGACTTCTGCCTCCAGGAAGAGGTTGAAGTACAGTACATTTCTGTTGAGGTTCCTTCCAAATCTAAGGAACTTATTTAAAATAAGTACAGCAATTTTGAAGTTCTATTTTCTCTAGAGGAAGATTTCTCAAGAACCAAATACACCCAAGATGCTAATATTCTATTTATATTTTATGATTATTTAACAATGATCTCAAACCAGAGATGAGTAAAGACAACAAATAGGCCTTGTTAACTAGTGAAGAGGGAATTAAAGCATAGCTTTTACCAAGTATTCTTCTGTCTGAAGCTTAATTATAAATCTTATCACTCACGGGTTAAATACCTGTGAATTTTATAGGTAACCACTAAGATTGAAGGTCAGTCTACATCAGTCAGTTGCCTGCAGCACCAGTCCCATCTCCCCAACTCATTGCTAAAATCTTTCCCATTGCTTTTACCTCCCTGTTCTAATTAATTTGCCACCCACATTTTTAATTCAGTGCCAGTTTCAGATGACTTGTTTCATCTTCTAACTTGCCACCCCTTACTTTTTCTGTAATTTATAAGACCTTCACAGTAAAAATAAAAAATTCACATATTTTGTTGTCAGCCTCCTCAAATTGGTACTTAGGTGCTAAGTCCTAAGCTAAGGAGCATTTGATGCATCAGCTCCTGCAGCTCTGATTCAAAGAATGCTTTTGGCAAAGACATTGTCTCACTTTCAAATTGTGGTGAGACATCAAAGGAGGAAGCTCTTAGTTTAGTTACTTTTAGGAGACCAGGTTAACCTAATACCAGAATTTATGGGATAGTTACATGTGACCATGGTTCCTTGCCTGAGGCCATCTCAAGTTAGAGAGTCTCCTAAATAGTATATCAGATGTTCCTTGTGTTTAGAATAACCTCTGGAGCTGGGACAATAATAATAAGTCTTACTATCGAACATTTATTGAACACTTATTGTTTCTTGGCGCTTGATAGACAGCCTTACATACAGTCTCACTGAGTCCTTGTAATAAACCTCTGAGAAATATTCTCTCATTACCATTTTACAGGGTCGGGGGCCTAGGAGAATTAGGTTGACGAGTCAGTGAAGGCCAGTCAGTAAAAAGTAGCCCCCGCAGGATGCACACCCAGGTTGATGTGCTTTCAGCAGCATTGGTTGCGAAATGGAAGAGGTGACTGACTATGGGAGTGTTGGGCCTTTACTTTATTCTATGCCTGAATCCCCTGGCTTGGTGCCCACACTCCTACCTATTCCTAATGTTTTTACATTTGGGAAGTATTTTATAATTCAGTTTCTACTTAATGCAGTCAGATCCCGAGAAGATCCAAAACAAGTTTCTAAATAGCTATGTAAAGCTTTGCTAAAAAGGATGAGGTAGGGAGAGATTTACTGGACAAAAATTGATGAGTGAAGCTTGATTTGAAGGCAATAAACATGGGCATTTTGCAGTCAAGGAGGAAAACACAGCACAGTGACCATCTTTGCATTCTTCTACTTAACTGAAGTAGACATTGAAACAAAAGGGAATGTGGTTATCAGTCCCAAGAGAGATGTGTGCTCTCGAGAGTTGTGTTGCCAATTTCATGCTTTGTGGTCTCAGGGATCAGTAGAGGACTGATTACTGAGAGATGAAATCTTTGGGTGACTCTAGGCACTGTATGTCATTCAAAAACAATACAATACCAACCCATAAAATAGAAATCATATACATGTGCTGGAAAAAAGATAGCTTCTTTTCATATTATTGAAAAATCTGGTCTCTTCCTACTGTGTGTTGTGGGGTTGAACATCGCTTGGTTTTGTCTACTGAGTAAACCAGTACTGAGCCATTAAAATGTTCAATTTTGACTTCAGTGGTTCTTGAAGGCCAACTGGCTGCAACAGAGAATGAGGAATTAGTGTAAAGCTTATCAACTTCTAAACTGAATGACTTGCAGTAGCTAAAACTAATCAAACATCTTAGACCAGAGGTTTTCACATTATTCTGTGACACCCTAAGGTCGTACAGTGAAGGTTTCTGGGAGGCTAAGGACTGGGATGGGGAGCAAGCATGATGGGGAATCAAATGCAACCCATTCCCCTTCCACTCCAGTAGTTTTGTGTACTGAAAGGTTTACATGAGATTTTGTGGGTATAGAGATTGGCTGCTAAAACAAAACTATAGCATATAAATGACATTATAATGCTGTTTTCTGATCAGAAGAATATTTGTGTGTGTGTGTGTGTGTTTCTGACAAGGGAACTAAATTCTATGAAACAACCCAACTAATCTATAATCGCTGAGGCCAAGATTAGCCTCTTTTTCACATTCCTAGACAGTGAGCAGAGTCCTACATACGATGGGGAGTAGCGAAGTGTTGACAGAGTATGTTTATTTCCCCCAAATTTTTATTAATAGTACAAATTACCAACTACTTCCCAGGAAATACACTGCAGAAAATTAAGCAGTCTATTTTCACTGATATTGATAAGACTTGTGATACATTTAGCCCAACACTAAGAGTTTTTCACTCTTCTGCATTTTTTTAGTAAATGACCTTGGTTGAAATCAATCTAAAGTGCAATCACATCTCTATTTTCTTACTGAATTTAACTTCCTGGCATCCTTTGCTGCGTGATCTAGCAAAGGTGTTGAAGCAGACCAGTCACACTATTTTTATTTCCCAGAAAAACCCTGAATGAGCGACTGATTCAGGGATGATGCCAGTTTTGCTCTCGCAATTGACTATTTAAGAAACACTTTTGGTATCACTAACTATAAAGAACAAAAAAGCAATGTGCAGATGAATTTCCCACTGATGGGGAGTCGGAATCATGAGCTCCATTAAAAGTCGTTGGTGTGGCTGCATGTTATCGAGGTTTGCCATGGGCCCCTGAATGTCTCCTCCCTTCCATCTGTTCAGCCCTCTGCATCACGTTTCACAGTCCTCTAGGTCTCTTTTCCCCTCTCACCTACTGAAGAGAATTTGATAAACTCAGGCATGCTAAGATGTCACAGGTGGATACAATTTAATGTCACATCTTGTCCTCACAAAAGCTCTAGCAGGTAGAAAAATCAAGTCAATGTTGTCACATTAGTGACCTTGATAAATGTGAGAAGTTATTTTCTCTCTCTCTCTCTCTCTCTCTCTCTCTCTCTCTCTCTCTCTCTCTCTTTTTTTGGTAATATTGGGGAGGCATAATTCTCTCAGCACTTTGAGAAAGTATGACTAAAAAAATGGCCCCTGGTCTCCAAGAACTTAATATGGTGATATTTAGAGGTTACCTTTTCTTATTCTAAAAATAAGAAAAGCAAACCAAACCATTTCAAGTTCTGGGTATGCCCTTTATTTTGTGCTTTATAAAGTTACCTGTTGCTATGGAAACAAGTTACCCCAAAACTTACTGGTTCAAACAATAAACATGTATTACTTTACTATCACTTTCTGTGGGTGAAGAATTTAGGAGGCTGGGTGGTTCTGACATGGAGTGTCTCAGGCTGAGTCATGCCTGGGCTTGAGGACCTGCTTTGGAGGCAGGTCACTCAGAAATCAGTGCTGACTGTAGGTGGGCAGTGCTAGTTCTTCTACACATATCTTTCTCAACACTGTTCAAATGCAGCTGCTGGTTTTCCTCAGAGTGAATGATTCAGGAGACTGAGCTTAGCTTAGCTTAACTACCCTCTTCATGACAAAGCCTCAGAGTCATATGCGCCATGTTATAGTCACTAAGAGTGAATCACTAAGGTCATTGTCAAGGGGAGGGGATGAGATTCCACCTTTAAGAGAAAGCATGACAAAGAATTTATAGACATTTTAAAGCACCATTATAATGCTCCTGTTCAGTCTGCTCCCCCGACTCAAAATGCCCTTTCTCACTCCACATGACTTATATTCACATTTAGCTCCACTGCTTTTTTTTTTTTTTTTCCCTGACCAGATGCAAGCAACAGTCTGAAACCCTAGTCATGATTATCAAAACTGTTTCTAGACATTGTCAAATGTTCAGTGGTGGACAAAAACCACCCTTGGTTGAGAACCACAATCCTAGATAGTAATTCTCTGATTCATTTTGTGAAGATTAAAGTTTTAACATGCTGATAGAGTGACCACTCTCAAAGACTATTCTTTTTTTTTTAAGATTTATTTTATTTTTATACAAGAGCTAGGGGATAGGCCAGAGGTGCGGGAGGGTGAGAGGATTCAGCAGAGACATAGCGGGGAAAAGAATAGGCAGAAGGACTGAAATGCACTGCTGAGGGGAGCAGCGGGCGAGACAGGAGAGGTCTGCTGTGTCATGTGGGATTCTCGCCGGCCAGCTGGGATTGAACCCACACTGCAGAGGCTGAGGACAGCTTCACAGCGCTGCACTTAATCTGCAGCGCCACCGGGGAGGCCCTCTCAAAGACTATTCTAAAAAGCTAGGAGTATAAGACTTAGTTCTTTCAATCTTCATTTTGTTGAAGACACCTGTTTACCCTTTCCACTGCTTCCTTCACTCCAGAGTGATTCCAATAACCTTTCAATAAATTTCCCTACCTTTTAAAGTTAAGCTTCACTCAAAATAAATGTAATTAAATAAAACCAACTCCCACTTTAAACACTGGCTCAAATGCCACTTCTTCCAGTTCTCTCAGATATGCTTGAGTGGAATTTATCTTTTCATCCCCTTTATATTTTTATTATAATATTTTCCACAGCCTAGAAGTAGGGTTAGGTTTGAATATACCCAAACTTCCCTTCCCAAATGCCTCCCAGGGTCAGGCAACATGCCCAGAATAGTATAGGCTGGATTAAAATGTAAATTCATTTGGGAATTGAGTACAAAGGGATATACCAAGTGACAGTATCTCTAGGGAACAACATTTAGAGGCTAGTCAGGAAAAATCTTGTTCTCAATGCCTTTTTTGTTATTTTGTATTTATTAGAGGCTGTTTGTATAATGAGGAGGTCAAGTACTAACTCTGGATCATGAATGATTAGGTTCAAATCCTGTCTCACTCATCATGAGACCAAGTTACCTAATTGTTCTGAGCCTCAAACTGCTCATCTATAAATGTTGATTTATAATACTACCTCATGAGGTTACAATAAAACAGAACAACTGAGAGCTGATCTAAGTATAGTAGGGTTAGGAGAGAACCAGAGGCTCACTTACTTGGCATTACTCCCACTGGCTGCCATTGCTAAGAAGCCTAGTGCTCTATAGATTACTTTGAGACAAACACCAATAGCCTTTACTGATAAGGAAGTTAAATAGGTGAATTAACTGCTGTTGGAGGCTGTAAGTGTATTGCTTATATTTCCTTCTACGTATTTTATGGTGTCATATCTTATATTGAAGTCTGTAGTTTACTGAGTTAGTTTTTGTATCTGGTTAAAATTATGACCTAGTTTGATTTTTTGGCACATTGGACTTCTCAACACCATTTGTTGAAGAGGTTTCCCTTTCTTCATTGTACGATTTTGGGTCCTAAATTGTCTAAATATGCATTTATTTCTGGACTCTGAATTCTGCTCCACTGACCTGTGTATTTTGCTTCAATATAATATGTTTTGATTGTTGCTTTAAACTGTACTTTATTCAGGATTGCTCTGACTACTGATGATCTTTGTGATTTCATACAAATTTTATTTCCTTGAAAAATGCCATTGAAATTTTGATAGGATTGCACTGAATCTGTATATTGCTTTAGGTAATATGACCATAAGAATGTTTATTCTTTCAATCCATGAAGATGGGATATCTTTACATTTCTTTCTGTCTTCTTCTGTATCTTTTAACAGTGTCATGAAGTTTTCAGGATGTAGGTCATTAACCTACTTTGTTAAATTTATTTATTTATTTATTTATTTATTTTTTAATAGAGGCATTTTTTTTTTTATTTATTTGTTTTGTTTTGTTTATACATGCACTGGGCACAGTCAGAAGCGCGGGAGGGTGAGAGAATTCACCAGAGCCAGAGCAGGGAGCAGAGCAGGCAGAAGGACCGAAGTACACTGCTGAGGGGAGCAGCGGGCGGCAGGAGAGGTCTGCGCGCCATGTGGGACCCTGCTCCGGTGGCCGGGGAGCAGCCGGGTATCGAACCAGCGCCGCAGAGGCCGCGGGCAGCTTCGCAGCCCAGCGCTCAACCACTGCGCCACCGGGGAGGCCCCCTACTTTGTTAAATTTATTCCCAGGTATTTTATCCATTTTGATGAGATTGTAAATGGGATTATTGTCTTCATTTATCTTTTCTCTAATTTACTTCATACAGAAATTAACTGATTTTTGTACATAATATATACTTCATAAACATGTTAATTTTGTATTCTGACAACTTACTATATTCACCTAATATTTCTATGTTTTTGGTGGAGTCTTTAGGAGTTTATTTATATTCATGTCATCTGCAACTAGTGATAGTTTTATTTCTTTTTCCAATTTAGATTCCTTTTATATCTTTTTCATGCCTAATTGCTCTGGCTAGGACTTCCAAAACTATGTTGAACAGTAATGAGATAGGACACCACTGTATTGTCCCTGACTGAAAAGCGTTCAGTTTTTTCCTTTGACTCATGTTAGCTGTGGGTTTGTCATTTATGGCCTTTTTTTATGTTGAGGTATGTTCTTTCTATTCCCAATTCGTCAAGAATTTTTATCATAAATGGTTGTTGAATTTTGTCAAAATTTTTTGCAGCATCTATTCCAGGTAACATCATGTGGCTTTCCTTTTTTTTTTTTTTTGATGTGATATATATTACATTAATTGATTTGCATATGTTGGACAATCCTTTCATCTTGGAATGAATGACACTAGTTATAATTCTTTCAGTTTTTGTTGGATTCGGTTTGCAATCTATGTTTATTGGATGAAGATAATGTTGGTCTTGAAAAATGTGTTTGGGATCTTTCACCCTTCTTCAATTTTTTTGAAGAGTTTGAGAAGGATGTATTAAATCCTCTTTGAAGGTGTGGTAGAATTCACTAGGGAAGTTATCTGTCCTGGACTTTTGTTTGTAGAAAGACTTCTGATTACTCTTTCAATTTCTGTACATGTGACTAGTCTGCTCAAGCTATTTCCTCCAAGGTCAGTTTTGGAAGGTTACAGGAGTCCATAAATCTTTCCATTTCTTCTAGGTTGTCTCATTTGTTTACATATATGCGTTCATAATAGTCGCTTATGAGCCTTTGCATTTCTGCAGCAGCAGTTGTGATTTCACCTTTCATTCTTCATTCTTCTTATTAGTTTTTGTTTTTTTTTTTTTTTTCTTAGTGAGCCTAGCTAAGAGTTTATCTTTGTTTATCCTTTCAAAGAAACAGCTCTTGGTTTCGGTGATACTTTGTATAACCTCTTTAGTTTCTATTTCATTAATTTCTGCTCTAATTTTTATTATCTCCTTGTTTCTACTGACTGTTTGCTTTTGTTTTTCTTTTTTAGTTCTTTCAGATACAAGGTTAGATTTTTTTGTTTGGGAGTTTTATTTATTGACGTGGGTCTGTATGCACTGACCTTCCCTTGTAAAATTGGTTTTATTGCACCCCATTAGTTCTGATAGCTCATCTCTTCATTTCTGTTGGTCTCAAGGTAACTATATTTTTTCCTTTGGTTTCTTTGTTTATCCAGTAGTTGTTCAGGAGCATATTAAGTCTCCACATAGTTGAGGTCATTCCAGTTTTCCTTTTGTGGTTAATTTCTAGTTTCATACCATCGTGGAGATTTGTTGTGTGTCCCAACATATGATCTATCTTTAAGAATGTCCCATGTGCACTTAAGAGGAATGCGTAGTCATTTCTTCTGGGATGCAAGTTTCAATATATGTCTAGAGTACATATGATCCATTAGTTCATTTAGGGCCACTATTTCCTTAATTTTTGGTCTGGATATTTTATCCTTTGATGTAAGTGGTGTGTTGAGATCCCTTACTATTACAGTGTTGCTGTCGATGTCTCCTGGAAATCTATTAACAATTTTATGTATTTAAGTTCATCTTTATTGGGTGCACGTATATTAATGACAAGGTGGCTGCATCTCTGCCTTCCCTCGCCCAGTTTTGTCAACACCAAGACTGCTCAACTTTAAAAACAGTGGTTTGTGGATTGAATAGTCACTCCCTGGTGATGAGTTCATGTGAGTTCCATGAGACATTTAGTTGTTTACTGGTTGTGCTTTAAAGGGAATTGTTCCTGATGAAATTTATACTGCATTGTATTGTGGGTGTGAAAAACTAGAGCTATAATTTAATCCAAGTCTAGTTCCAGAGTCTATACTCTTATTAAGTACCATTCAGTGTAACAAAGGGAAAGTCTTAATTTGTTTAGTGAAGTTAATAGGAAAAGTATGATAAAAATTAAATGTGCAAGTTAAAGTTGTTAGCACAGTAGACACAATAAGTACTTAATATTCTGCATTTATTATACTATGACAGGGTATAAAGGACAAATAAAACATGCCCCTAGCCCTTGAATGATCTAACGTGAGGTAAGCAAAGTTCTAAAATAGTACCCCAAGATTTCTTGCCCTATGAATATAACATCATGTCCATGATTATATTACACACAAAAGGGATTTTTCCAGGTATGATTAAGGATATTTTTTGTTGGACTCCAAATTAATCAAAAGGGGAATTACCCTGGTGGTCTGCATCTAATCACATGAGCCCTTTTAAAAGCAGCTTCCTCTGGCTGGTAATACATGGAAGAGTGATTTGATTCAGATTCAAACCTTCTACAAGGTGAATTTGACATGCCAGATTTGATGAGATATTGCTGGTAGTGAAGATTGATGGGGCCATATGCCAGAACTGGAAAGCAGGTCTCTAGGAACTGAGAGTGACCCCTGGCCAATACACAAGTGCAAGGAACTGAATTCTGCCATTAACCTCAATAGACTTGAAAGTAGCTTTTTCCCCAGAGCCTCCAAATAAAAGCCTACCACTGCCAATATCAGTCTTGATATCAGCCTTGTAGGAGCCTAAGCCGAGAGATAACCTGAGCTCATCAGACTTCAGGTCTAATAAAATATGATAATAAATGGGTATTGTTTTAAGTTGGTAAGTTTATGGTAATTTGTGATTCAGGGGGCAAATTCACAAAATATATAGGGGAAAAACATGAACAAGAACTTAATATAAAGAGGTATATCTAAAACACAAAGACATGTAACTACTTAGGTGAAGAGGTTGAAGAGGGTATGATGTCTTGATGAATTTATAGCTAACAAATTGAAGAATGAATAAAATTTGATGACTTTGGGTTGAGAGAAGATTGCATGAAGAAGATAAACAGGAAAGATATTCTGGGCAAAGAGAGTATAGCATAAGAAAGTGATGAGCAGGCAAAATTGTTGCAGCAATGTCCCAAAGATGAGCTCAAGAAGAGCAAATATCCTAGTAAGGCAAGGCAGGTTGAAGCTGGGTTATGATGCTTTCTGTAAGCTATTGAAAAAGGTTTGGATTTTTATGCTGCTAGCATTGGTAACAAATTTTTAAAGAATCTTTTAAAATTAATAGGAAACAGCTAGATTAAAGTCTCTAAGAGCATATATATGTATGTATCTTTCGCTTTTATTATATATGTATAATATATAAAACAGATGTTTTAATACTTGAGTGGACAGATGATTCTCAATACTTTTCTCACCTTTAATATAGTGAAAATTGCTACAATTAAAATGTTTATTAAGGTGGCTAAATTCAACAAAAATATATTCATTCAGAAATGAATGTGTCTTTGTTAGTTTCAATCTTTGTTAGTTATATTGAAAAATTATCATGTATCTCAGAGCAAACTGCTACAATGTAAAATAATTTTAAGTAAGATTATTTGGAATGATCTGCCTAGTTTTCTAACTTCAAACATACCAAAGATTGGCATTTTTTCCCTATATTAAGATAAGTAACAAAGTTTATTAGATTTCTGGAATAGTTTAATTTTTGTTAAATGAACCTTAAGGTACTTTTTTCTTATCAGAGCACAATGGTTAGCAGGCCTTCTCCTTAGAGAAAGGAAGATTTTTCTAAAAAGAAATATTAAATATTTCTGGTCACATTAATATTTAGAAGTAAAATGTTAAAATAATATAATTGAGCCAAGATTGCTCATTTCTCCCACCCTCCCCTGAGGTATTCTTTAGGAATGAATTAAATACTGAGGGAGGTTCATTCAAATAAGAAGTCTCCTAGTGGCTAACAGCAACTGAGTATGTCCTAGGTCCCTAATTTATTATCAGAGTGACTTAAGCTCTGGGGAAATTTTGAATTACTAATCTAAAACCTAAGTTATATCAATGAATTTTTAAGAGTGCTGTCTAAGGATTATATACAAACATTTGAATAAATGCTAGTTACACTAAGATTACTGAATATTAGTTTTATTAAGAATTATCACCAGCTAGTGGGCTTGTCTTTCTTTGGTTAAGCCCATTTCACAATAGTGTTCACTTTTATCAGTCTAGCTCAAAAGGCACTAACCTAAGGGAAAAAGCTAGAAAATGTCTTCATGAATCAGTTCTCTTAATGTATAGAAGCATCCATCAACATAACTTAGGCTTCCTTATCAGTATGGTACATTAAAAAAATATTCATAACACTTTTTAATCCTGAAGTTTGACCCATAATTAAAAATGAACAATGCCAACTATACCAACATGTCATAAAAAATAATACACTAACATTTTCAAATGAAATCTTATCTTTTAAAAATCAAAGGGTAACATAATACTTTTCTAATGTTAACTAAGGCTATGCACGATCCAGAAAAAAAAAACGTTTTCATGTAACTATTATTAGCAGTGGAGCAATTACAAATAGTCATTTAAAAACAATAGTCTGAATTGTAAGTGCAAAAAATCACCTCTATGCCTTACAGTTTAATACTAGCAGAACAATGAAGACAAATTCTAGAATATAAATGATCATCAGTTAAAATTTAATTACTATTCAATAATATAATCTTTATAAGACAATGAGTTTTGATAAATTCTGACCATAGCCACAGGTATATTTCTTGCCAAAGCACTTCTGCTCTTGCTCATAGTGCAGCTTCTATATCTATCTAGTACAGTTGTTCTTCATTCATGGTAACACAGGTGATTACATTCAAATGGCATTTAACATAAATTGCACCAAACTGCCCTATAATTTCATTTTGGATTGAATTAATTAACTTCTCTGTAGGTGGCTGAGATGTTGAACATAAGCCTAAAGAAATACTTGACTGCTTAACCTACCTGACATGAATTGTCTCTAAATCAAGGCATTTTTCATTTTTAATAAACAATACTAAGTAAAATACATTTAGGAGGCTCCTAAAGAGTAAGATAAGATGTTTATAATAAGTGGATTTAGTTTTCCACATACATACACTTCCATTCACAAGAAGTCAGGAGGCATTGCAGATAGTTAAGGATTTAACAAAACTCACTAAGAGCTGACATGCCTGATATTTTAAGTTCATTTACCTTAGGAGGTGCACATTTATAGTAACAAAATGCCTTCTTTGTCCTTGTAAGATGCTTAAGTACAAAGCTCATCACTTTGTAGCAATTAAAAACAATACTATCTTAATGCTGTTGTAATTTATGTCCCAAAGCTTGAAATGTAAATGTAATTGTCTAAGCCATTATCTTCAGATCAGAATTATCATAACATAATAAAATATCTATTCTTTCTATTATGTTTCACCAATTATAATATTATTATTAAGATCTGACAGCTAATTCTTTGCTTCAAGTTTATAGTCTTCATATATCAAGAAACAAATTAAAAGGACAAACAAGAAATGTGAAAAGCAAGCTCATATAAAGTTGAAATGTCTTTTATTACAAGGCATATTTTTCTGTCATAAACATCCAGTTTAGGAAGTGCAAAAACAAATCCTTCTTTTGACAAACTCCTTGACATAGGGTTTAATTCCATATTTTTATTTTTATTTTTTTTGTCTGTGGAAGAAAGGAAAGAAGGAAGGTTGGGAAGGAGGGAGGTAAAGAGGGCGGTAAGGAGGAAGCACCATATTTGTATTATACCTTTTGGGGGAAGTGAACTAAAATTTCATGAGTACAATGTGGAAGTGTAGCTGAAGACTTCAGCCCAATTTTAAAGACACTGCAACATATAAAGGAAGATGGATCTCTGGTAATAGCACGGATATTGTGAATAATTTTGGGCGATGGGTGGGGTGGGAGTGTTATCCTTGGTCAGGCTTATCTAAATCATTTTAAGTTAATGGCTTCAAACTTGTTTCAAAGTGCCCCACTGAGGGCACAACTGCTAGGTGATTTCTCCATGAATAAATTCCCTTTCCTGTACGACTTAAATTCTTCTTGATATGATATGCGTGAGGTACAATGAAAAGAATATAATATGGAAGTTTTAATACTGTTTTGTTATAAGGAAGGCTTCAACTACAAAAAAAAAAATGCTTAGATGCCAGTTTCAGAAACAAATTTGCCTGCAGCATCTTTAGTTCAATAATTTAGTGGCAATGACAGTCACAAACGCTGTCAAAAACAGAAGTGAGGTTTAAAAAAAAAATTCAAATAATATCATTTAGATTTTTAGTATGCCATTTGCTGGATTAGCAATCACAACAAAAATCTACAAGCCTTCCAGTTAGAAGAAACAAATTAATCTTACTTTTTTAGATTTTCAAACACATGATTTTTCTCTAAAGACTATCAGGCAAGATATCAGGTTTCTTTCTAATCAAAACCCATGTCTATCCAGGTGTCCCAGACACAGGAGACCTCTTATATCATTATTCTCTTGAGTCCCAATTCTTACTTGGAGTCCTGGGCAAACACAAAGCAACCTGGCAGTTATATCATTATTAAAGTGAAAAAAAAGACTCTGCTATATAAAAATAATAAAAGACTTCATTTAAATTAATGTTATTTTTTGTCAAGCATTCAATTTTGCTTTGTAATAATGTAGTTCTGATCCAAATGGAGTTCTTACAAGCTTTAAAAAGACCTCCAGAGATTGTACTCAGGGCAGTAATTTAATTCTTTTACTTTTATTTCTTGCAAAGACATTTGGGGCTCAGTGTGATTTGAGATTTTTAGTGCTACTGCTGACACCTTATGGAAACTCCTTTATTTGGAAATTCTGATTAGATTTTTAAAACTAGCTCTTGTTTACAAGAAGCATGATTATAAAAAATAGATTTTTGTTCCTTTAAGGTATTCGTCCATTTGCTATTTAGTCCTTACTTGATTTCCTAATCCTCCTGTTTGGGTCACTATGATTAGTTGCTATGGAAATTACCTCCTATGGAAATGATTCTGATGTCATTATTATAAGAGTATGTCTTTTAGTGAATAATATCAATAGCAGACATCAACCTCTTACTAGAAAAAGGAAATCTAATTAAAAATATATAAAAGGATTAATTCTGAAAATTATTACCAAGGCCAACTTTTCTGATATTTTTGAATCTGCCATCTGCTTTTTAAATAAGTATTAAATGAATTTTAAGGTGTTAATCAGCTACTCACTTCCCCAAATTCCAATGTCACAATAGAAATTAGCACTATGCATAGAAAAGTGGAAGTAAAGAACATTTAAATCTACATTTTCTCTAAACTAATAAATGTTATGCTTCACTTATGAGAGTTAATGCCAACAGGATTTCAGGGCTCATCAAAGAAACAGCTTTGAATAGCACATTACAAATTCCCTTTAAAGACGAAGAATTTAATATTCCAAAATTTATCCCAGGAATTTGAAAGGTCAGTGAGTTAACTAGTGAGTTAAACAATAGATGAGAGCCAGTGAACCATTAGATGAGAATTCCAGAATGCTAAGAAGAAAATTTTCTTGGGTGGATTCTATAATTTGTGGTTTGAATAAAACTTTTGAAACATTCCATTACTATTAAAATTCTCACAATGAGAATATGGCTCTTATTTAACACATTTTAAATTACTAGACAGTCTTCACCCAAAGAAATTTTAATGCTTTCTTCTGCCTAGTGCTTGTTCACTGCCTGGTACTAATTTAGAAATAAATTAACCCTTCTAACAATTAGGACATTGTCTAGAAACTGCCTCCTGAACTGTGCTAGGGGAGTCACTTATATTCTGAAAATCAGAAGTAAAAGATAAATGCATTTCTTTATTATAAGACTTTTTGTTAATACCTAACAGTTATTAGTTATTGATTTGAATCACTATCATATTTGCCCATATAATTACAAACCTCTATAGTGGCTCTGAATTAAGTTGCATAGTTATAGATCTTGTTGAATGTTTTATACATTAAGGATATTCTATACTGGTGCCTGCAACCATGATCTAGGGTCTAAAACATCTTTGATAGATTTCTGCCTTGGAGCTGGCACTGGCTTGGCTTCAAAATTGGTTTTAGTGTCTGTGTGTTCACCATCAGTTAAACTATTTTTCCTGGCAGGAAGAAGTTTTCGAGGCGCAGCCACTGGTTTCTGTAAGTGATGCATTAGAGTTGATAATTTGGTATCCGAAGGCGAAGTCTGAGATACACTTGCTTTTTCCCAGTTGTCCTTAACCAATTGATCTGTATTACTCTGTGTTTTTAAGGTGAAAGGCACTTTATCAGGAGGAGGAAGGGGAGCTCGTCTCTTTTTCCTTTTCCCATCATGTAACTGCTCACTTTCAGGAGATAATACCTTTTTCTGGATGACCACTTGATGATTACCATCGAAGAGTGCAGTCCAAGGAGGTGGTGAGGATTCTTCATGCTGACCAATAAGGAACTGTCCATTTGTCTGCTCAATTTTTTTTTGGATTATATCAGTTACACTTTCAAGTTTCACAGGTGAATCAATGCCTATAAAATTTTAAGAAAAATGTACACAGGAAAAAATTCAAAGGCAGTATATACTTTGCCTGTAACTATTTTTCAAACCAACATGTTATCTTTAACTATAATAAAAAAGTGCTTTTTAAATAATCATTTAGTTGCAAAAATAACCACACCAATAGAGCCCAAAGATAAGGAGATCATGCACTGTTCTTGTCTCTTTCTCTTTCAAACACATATGCATAAATATATAAAGTTCAGCTTTCAAAGAAATGTTGTTACAACAGTACTTTTTCTATATTTTAAGTATTTATTAAATAACCTTTATTTTTTTGGATTTAAAATCACCTCTTTACTTCTATGCAGGAGTGGCTTCCCTTCCTCCAAAGCCTGACAAATAAAAGCAAATGGATTACTACCCTATCCTGTAGACCTACAAAATCTCTGCTAAAAGGGAAAAATCTAAAACCAAAACCCAGGGACAGAGAAAGAAGGCTTGATACTGCATTAATAAAGATCCTGGTAAAATTTTTCTTAGGAAAAATAAGAGAGATAAATGTCTACTGCATGAATCACTAGTATTTTCAAATGTGTAAACCCAAATGTGTCATTAAGTGGAGGGATATTGGTAGCAAAATAGATTAAAATTTAGTATTGACTTGTGCTTGTTCACAACACTGTTCACTGAGGGAATTCCACAAAGATAAGAAATACCGTTCAGAGTGTGGAGAAATGGAACATTAATGAGTCTAGAAATTTGAAAATTTCCAAAGTGTTAACCACTTTTTTGGCCTAAGATGAAAGCTTTCACTTTATTCATATTCATTCATCAACACTACTTTAAAACAAATTTGATAAAATACAGGAAAAGAATTACTGTATTCTAAAGTAAAATTTTACTTTAGAATCTGCAAGTTTACATTCTCAGAATTTTCGTCAGTTACTCAGCTAATATTTATTTTGAGTGTACACTTTCCATTTTGAGGTCCTAACATTTTTGTCTGATCTTAAGCATTCAAACTATGAAAAATGTGTATTCATTAATTTTGCATTAATTCATCTATTAAACATGAGGTTCCTTAGTCTATAATCATAGTCCTTTTCCATTCATTTTGACTGTGCCCTGAAAATTCTAGCATTTTAATGTCAATAGAATAAGCTGCCTGAGTAGGGACAATGTTGTTTTTGTTACCCTGCAGCTAAGAAAAGACAAACCCCACTTACTCATATCATGGTAGACTGAGGTCGCTGCTTTTGTCAAGAACAAAGGTGGTTTCCGTGGTGACATAATCTCAATTTTCATAAGTTCTTTACAACAATGCTTCCATTGGCCTAAAAAAGACAGAAAAAGCCAGGCTAGTTTAAAACATAAATGTGAAGATGTATATTTCAATTTCAACAAATATCAACACATTTTTGCTTTGAAAAAAAAGTAGTGCATTTATAAATACTGCCTCAAGGAAGTCATAAAAACCTAATTCTATACATAATTTCAAAATTCAAATCTAGGCAAAATAATTTTTTAAAAAATGAAGATCTATGCATAGATATTAAGCTAAAGTCTCCACACTATTAAAATCACTAAATGGTAAATATCTAAAATTTCTATTCATGGCAGACTCTATACAAACAAATTCTCTATTTTAATTATTAAAAACACCCAGCATGTAAGATAGTTCAAAGCATGTAAGGCAGTTGACAATTGAAAATTTTACGATCTACATTGCTCCTTTTATTGTATTTTCAATCTATAGTCAATATGGAACTCAGTTATTCTTAGTGGCTTCAAAATTGAAGACATTTAATGATTAGAAAAATTATTCATTTTTGTTGTTTTCAAGTCTCATATAATTGTCATGGTAAAATGGTAACATGTGCATAAACTTAAAATCTATCACCTTAAGTAGTTAAGATAAATATTTTAGTATGTTTTATTATAATGCTAAATACAAGATATGTTAAAAATTTAAATAACCCACACAGTATTTCATAAAGGGAATAAAATCTTGATTTTGAGGCTTCAAAGGTTGTTGTACAGAATTGAAATCTAGAAGGATCTTAGATCTGATAACTTATTCCTCCCCTCCACTTCCTTTTTGAGATAAATATATAAAAGCCAGTGTTTCCTTCTTGAGGGCAGAAAAAGAAAAGCCCTTAACTAATGGAAAAATAATAAAACACTTTAACCTGGCAAACATTTCTCTGTCACAATCGTAGACAAATTACCAAGTGCAGTTATTTTCTCTTTGTAGATAGAGGAAAGCTTTTCATTGTTACAGTTGTAGCAGAATACTAATCATGTTGCAAATTGGAATTGAATGCTACATTATCCCATGTGTCACTAGAGTTGGAAGTACAAACATGGTATGCTCACTAGTCAAGACTTTACAACTGAAAACTTTACATTACTAGTGAATAAACTAGTATATATAGTTATATGATACTAATAAATTAACAAAAATAAAGAACCAGTATGATATACTAAAAATATATATTTTGTTTACATACGATCTGCATGTTGAAAAAGTTTTCCACAATATTTATTGCTATACTGTTCCTAGTCAAAATGATCTGCTAAGCTGCTCATGTAATTCAATATTCACATTACTATATATTTTAAAAAATTATCTTTGAGCCAGCAATCATTTTTTGACCATCCATAACAGGTGTCATTCCTCTGTTAAATGCTTACTAGGTCTCAAATATTAAAAAAAGGTATTATAGTCCCCTTCCTTCCCAGCCTCCACCTCCTCAGGCTATTTAACAGGCTAAACATACCCACTTCCAAAGTTTCCTCATGATTTCTCCTGATTTCCAAGGCTTGAGTGCAGACAAATAATTGAAATTTGCTCTAAACATTAAATTACTCTTACTTTATTATGCCCTGGACATCCATCCATTTATTTATCTATCCTAAATATCCATCCTCTCTACTTTGTTCCAAATACTGTATTTCACCTAAGAACACGAGAGAGGTAAGAATTATAAATATTTCCATCTTTAATTTATACTTCATACATAATGAATTCTAAAATGCAAATGCAATAGAACTTATATTTTAAAAATTAGATTGGCAGATTTTATCCCCAAAGTATATATACTAAAGAACCAGAACAGAGAATCTCATTATCATGACTATTTTGACAGCACAAAAATGTCATGAGAGTCTTACCCCTCCTACTCCCAAATGTACCATGGTAAATTATTTTATATAATCTGGAGAATAAAAACATCAGATCATCATCTAGTAGTAGCTGATATTTACACTGCAATATTCTGGCATCTTTACCTCCATTTACCCCTCTTTTCTGGTTTTATGTATATAAAAAATTTGAAAATACCAATCATTTCTAAAATTAAGTTTTTTGTAAAACTATACTTTTGTAAGACAGTTTCTGAATCATAGCATTTAGGAAAGCTGTTAAAATTATATCTGCTTAGGAAGTTGTCTTTTAAGTTACACACCTAAAATCAGCTGAAATTTTTTAAAATAAAAAAATGTAGTATATGCTGATAAATGTAGAACAACATCTACTGAGTGACTAGAGATAGTACTTAAAGAAAAAAACTCCTAAAGTAACCAAGAAGGCCACGGAGGAAGTCCTCTGGTTTCCTACAATAAACCAGAACTCTTTTAGGCCTCAGTTTTCTCTTCTTCAGAGTAGAGGGAAATAATTTGTATCTCAGGGTTATTATAAGAAATGAATGAAGTCATATGGTAAATAATCAATACATATAGTTTCCTTTCATGCCTCCTCCACATCTATCACTGTATACTTGATCAAGTCATGGATCAGAGTAGGCTTATAAAAATCAATTAATCTAAGGACTTCACTCTATAGGCATTTAACTATTTTACAGAGATGTTGAAAACTGCTCCTAAAAACTTCTAAAATGTTTCTAGGATTATTTTTAGGAACTAAATAAACTTTCTATTGTCTGGAAATAGACATAAATTTGTAACCCTATAAAAAAGGATTTTAAAGACATAAAAACACTGCTTGAACCTAAATAGTAGGCTTAGTTTGATTAGAAATAGCCATTATCAAAATTCTACATTTTCAATATAAAATTTTACATAATATGTTGTTAAGCTTATTGTCAATAAAGACAAAGTGCTACAACTCCAGTATTTTTCTGATAAAATTTCTCATTAAATTAAGGATATTAGAACCTCACATGCTTAACATCAGAACTTGGTCACATTACTAGTACATTGTTTTTATAATCAATGCCATTGGACTGTATTAATGAAACTGAAAAACTATATGTGCAGTTTAAGAAAATTCTCTTTGGATGATATCCAAGGTAATATTAGAATAAATCTGGAGTTAACAGAAGTTTACATAAAAATGAATTGCCTGAGGATTTCAGTATTTTAGGATCATCACTAGCCTAGAAAAGTATTTTTACTCCTCAACCGGTTTCTTAACCTTTTAATCAAAAACACTGACTAAACTAGTTAAAACCTAATATTCTGAAAAAATGTGGTATAGTTGTTTCAGTTAACATATGAACTTAAAGAGGTAGAGATACTAACAATTCAATGGCATACTGCACAGTCAGGCAGGCAATGGAGAAAGGTTGAGAGAAAAAAGCTTTTTTGCATTGATAATATACCACCATTTAATTCAATAGCATAAAAAATTCTTGATACAAACTATAAGATTATAATATAATTTTGATATTCAAATTGCTGTGTGCATCCTTTCATGCTACATGAATATATTACTATAAAAGCCAAACATTGTCTTACTAAGATCAAAGAAATGTTGCCAGAAGGCTTCCATCCATTTCTGAAGATCTTCTCTATTGTCAGCTGCAAAAATATGAGTTATAGCCTGTCCAGGAACAGGGTTGATGACAGAGAAATTATGGATTCTTTTCTTGGCATCGTTATCCATTGCCCGTATTCTGGTTTCCTAAAAATTAGACAAAATTGGTGTTTTACAAGAGAATATTTCTGTAATGATCAAATATTTTATTGCTTAGCTAACATTTTACATGAATGCAACTGCCATCATAGTGCTGATCATCTGATATTTAAAATATGTAATTTTGACAGTTTTCAATATTCAAATTTAAAGCTGGGTTTTTAAAAATTCTTTATAATAAATATACTGAGTAATGTTTCAAAGTATGCTACATATAATATTTATGTTAAATTACATGAGATTAAAACATAACATCTATTTAAATATACCTCAGTTTTAGTAGGAATTCTCTGCCTTTTATATATATCTAAAGTCTGAAATATAACAAGTACAACATATCATAACTGGAATGTGAATATGTATTTCCAATAGCAATGAAACAGAAAAATCTAATATGCTTCTTATTCTAATACTCACACAGTGTTATCAGATTAAAAAATAAAAGTCTAACAGTATTCACTGAAGCAAAATAGTTAGGCTTTCCTTATTAACATGCATTTCATATTTAACAATTATTTATGAAGCTGATAGCAAAAGACCCATAGAATAAAATTATTCTCATAATAATAATAATTTCCTTAAAATTCTGAATGCAACAATCTACAACAAAGACAATGGATTTATTTGTATTAATAGTACAAATGCTTTTTCCCCTCCTCGAGTGGTACTACATGTAACACTGTGGTGATACTTATCAGCGCTATGTGCAGAGGAGAAAAAGTCTACTCCCCCATCACTCACAGTACCTGCAACAGGGCAAGCTAGCAACTACATACAGTTTTCCACTTGGGGGAAAAGGTCTGGAGTAGCACTATCTATTATGCAAGGATGGGGAATTGGATTGCATGGTTAATGATGATTATTGTATTATTTTACAGTACTATCCATTAGAAATATAATGTGATAAACATAAGATTTTCTAGTAATCACATTAAAAAAAGGTAAAATGAAACTGGTAAAAATTATGTAATTATGACATTTAAAAATATTTTATGTAATCAGTAAATCAAAAAAAATTTTTTTTTTTGTGGGACCCTCGCTGGCGGCCGGGGAACGAACCGGTGCTGCAGAGGCTGTGGGCAGCCTCGCAGCCCAGCACTCAACCGCTGAGCCACCAGGGGAGGCCCCAAAAATAATATTTTAAGATGCAATCAATAAAACACTTTTGAAATATTTTATATTCTTTTTTCACACTAAGTCTGCATTTTGTATTTACAGCACATATAAATTCAACCCAGTCACATTTTAGGTGTCCAATAGCTGCTAGTCGCTAGTGACTACATCAGGTAGAGCAATTCGAAAGGAATATGGTTAAGTCTACTGTGATGTATGCAAAAGTAAATGTATCTGGCAGTTACAAAAGCAGATTAAGAATGGGAAGAAGTTCTTTACTCCATTGAGTAGAATAAGGAGAAATTATATTTATAGTCACACAACAAAACTTAAATATCCAAACAAGGCAATATGTGGACATTTAAGCAGCAGCAAAGAGACAGGAAGAAAAACTGTCCAGCCCTTAAAAATGGGTAAATATAGATAGGTGAACACCTTATATACTACATAAGAAACTATTTCCTGAAGTAAGAATTCTTTACTTTTTGAATTGCACTGCTGCACACTGCATTATAACACTGTTATAAGATGTTATTTCAATACAAAATTTAAATACAAAAAACATAACAGAAGGCATTCTCTTATTCAAAATCACATGACAAAATATGTATACTGTATAAAATAGCAACTTAAATTTGAAACTTTGGAGTATCACAAACTATAAAGATAACCATCTTAGAGACAGTTTAACCTGTCATTTAAAATATATAGGAATGTAAGTGTCTTCAGGGGCTTGTAATGGATTTATGGCCAGCACTGCAATTTTATTATAATAGGATCTTTTTATACTCCTATGCCTTGGTAATAAACTTTGTCAATTAGTTCTTTTAAGTAATTAATTATAGAATATAAAAAAATGCTGCCCTAATTGGCATCATTGAAGTCTGAAAATACAAGTAGTTAACTTCTTTAAATATCAAGCTTATCACTACTGGAGAGAATGATGTAAACTTTTGGAAGAATCATTGATATGCTTCTTTTTTTTTTTAAAGATTGTATTTTTATTTATGTTTGCATAGAAGAATTGGGGTGTAGGTCAGAGCTGCGGGGGATGAGAGGATTCACCAGAGACAGAATGGGGAGCAGAACAGGTGGATCTACTGAAATGCACTGCTGACAGGTGCAGCAGACAAGACAGGAGAGGTCTTCTGTGCCATGTGAGTCAGCTCCCTGGCCAGGGATCGAACTCAGGTAATTCAGTGATAGCGCTGAGACTTAACCCCTAGGCCCTGATATGCTTCTTTATCAAACTAACTGAAGGCTAACTCAGTAGGAGCTAAGGGGATGCTCTATTACTGTATTTGAAAAAACAAAAATAAGAAAAACAAGAAAATATTAAGAATTCTCGTTACTATTGTGCTTCTCTCCACCCAAGTCCAGTTTAATGCAAATTTCTGACTACCTTTTGTATAGGGTATTTAAGAACGTGATTTTATAGATGAATACCATGTACATTTTTGGTAATATTTAGATTATCATTTCAAGTGAAAATAGCTATAGAAAATCTGCTGAAGTGGATCATTTACATCCTAAGAGAATATAATGCAATAATATATAAATGCTATATTCTCCATTAACTCTACTAACTACATTTTGAAGACATGAGTTTTTAAAAGCTACAAATGAAATATAGAACAATCATATGAATTAATTTATATAGTTTACTACCCCAAGTAATTTGCAGAAAATTTTAAGCCAAAGAACTGCATGTCAAACAAAAAGTGATCAATTAAGTTTCTAATAATAGCAGAATAGGATTTGTTAATGTGTCATAACAACTGAAAACAAGTATTTGTGTCTTTAGAAAAAGAAAAATTCAAGCAAGCTGTTTTTCAGTGTGGGCAAAATATTGATAAAAGTGCTCATGGTTTCACTTCTCAAACAATGGATTAAAAAACACAAAGATGAATTTCAGTAGTTATTATTATGGGCTCACAGGATGTATTGATGAGGTAAGTATCTCACCTTAGCAGGATACTTGGTGTTCCTACCCTTCCATCATTTCTAAATATTGCCCAGTAGCCACTAAGAGATTTTAAAATATTTGATGCATAAATGAACAAGCTACAGGAACAGAAAAACTCAAATAATGATCAAATATTTTTTAGACTGACTTAGATCTAGGAGATACTCTCTAATCCAACTCTTAATTTATAGATGAGGAAATTTAGGTTCCAAGTAAGTGTTTCTTATTTTGCTTTGCGGATACCAAACACTTTCATTGATTTGGAATGCTTTAAAGTCAACTTTCATTATTTTTGGATAGACTTGAGATAATTCACGCTAAAATTTTAATCTTTGACTGGCTCCACTTTTATCAATCAGCATATATTGAACTGCAATCTTCCATTGTATATGATGGTAGATACCTAGAGAAAGCCAAAGGAAGTCAATAAAAATGTAATCTGACATCAATTTTGTAACAAAATATAACTCTGAATGTTCATTATTTTGAATTAACCAATCTTTCTATTTCCATAATGGAAAGTTACTATATCAAGTCTAGACTTATGAATTATTTTTTACTTTGTTTTCACTATGAGGTATTTAAAAAGTCTGTGTACCCAGAATATGATCTCTAAGTACTCTTTCTTACTAAAAGGAACCAGAGCTCTTAGAGAAATGGATGATTTCCAACCAAGGTCAGAAAATGTATAGAATGATCCTGGAACATCACACCCTACCAGAAATGAAAAAGTACAAGGTTGATATCAAAAGGACTCAACAGCCAACTTGAAAAGGCTTCCAGCATCTAACCATAGGGTAAAGTGAAGAGTAAGAATTGCAAAGGTAATGGGTTGACACAAGAAATGTCCTTAAGTCCACAACTTCTCAATGCTATTTAAAACTAACTCACTGGTCACCTTTGAAGGATGCTAGAGTATCACTTCATTGTTTTGTAACTAGTTTATAAATGCAAGAAAAAAATCAAATAAATCATGTATTCTGTTTTTCCTATAAAAATATTGAACCTTAACCAAACGGCTGATAGAAATATGTTTATAAACAAGAATGTCTAAATGTCACCATTTTGCAATCCCCAATGAAATGAAAGGATCTACGTAATGCTCTTCACTAGGTTTTAATATGAGTGGAATACCTCCAGATAAAAGTAGACATTTTCTAAGATATTACTACTAATCAGCTAACAAAAAACCCCTCATAAATCTGATCTAAAATATAGGGAAAAAATCTGATCTAAAATATAGGGCAAAAATATATAGGGGAAGATGCAATCAGCAAAATTCAGAGTATGGAAAATCTTACAGAAAAATGACCCAAATTCTTCAACAAATAAATGGTATGTGATTGTATCCATTGGTTATATGTGAGAGTAAGGGAGAGGGAAAGGGACAGCCGGAGGGGTAAGGGTAAAAGGAGAGGGAGAAGGAGAGAACAGGAGATAAAGAGAATAAAAGTCAGTAGGTTAATAAACTTAAGAAAGCAATAAATCAACTGTAATGTATGACCCTTATTTGAATCCTGATTTAAGAAAAATTGTTTAAAAATTACAAGACTGGGACCTCCCTGGTGGCACAAGAGGTTAGGTGTCAGCAATTAGGAAGCCATTAGCAATCACAGCAGCATGAGTTCAATCCCCTGCCAGGGAGCTGACCCACATGGCTCAGCAGACCTCTCCTGTCTCGCCCTCTGCTAGCCTTAGCAGTGTTAGTTCAGTAGATCTGCCTGTTCTGCTCCCTATTCTGTCTCTGGTGAATCCTCTCAGCCCCCACACCTCTGGCCTGTACCCCAGTACTTCTACGTAAGACTAAATAAAATCTTAAAAAAAATACAAGATTGGGAAATTTGAACAGTCTAGATTTTTGATGATATAGTGACTATATATGGTTATATATTTTCTTAAGGATGACAATTATAATACTTACAAGTAAAATAATGTGGTTTCTAGGATTTGCTTTAAAACATTCTATAGTGGTGATAATATGTAAAAGTGCAGATGAGCTCACTTGTACTATTCTCCTTACAGATTATCTTGAAATTTTCCAGAGTATCAATTTTAAAAATAAAACTCAATTACAAAAAAAAGTGCCTGTTTTCTCATATATGATGCACAGATAATTCTATTTCACTCACACATTCCTTACAAACATGTAAAGATAAATGAATTCTTTGAAAGGTATCTGATCTAAAGTCTTGTCAGTCAGGACTAAAGACAAAATGTTGCAAGCTAAAAACAAGTCTAGACTTTATATATACTCTAGTAACAAAGAAAGCATACCTTCACAAAACATGACAAGGAAGGTTTGACATGTGTAAAGCATAAACATAAGGTTAAACAAAGTATTAGATATGATTTGTATTAGTGTGATGTAATTATTTTCAATTTATGTCAATGAAGTCAGATGTAAACTCCTAAGGGAAAAGGCTGTTTAAAAAATATTTGTTATATTTAATATAGAACCATCTGAATAGTTCACAGAGTTCAGATACTATGAGGACTAACATAATCAGAAGAAAATCCCATATGCTTCATTATAATATTGCTTGCTAGGAAGTTTATGATAAATATAATGGTTAAAAGCAATTTCAAGACAATTTAACAAAGGTCTATCACACCAAGTAATGCTATTGACTTGTTTAGTACCGATTTTATTATTCATTAAAATCAAGTGATGCATAGTATTTAAATCAAGAAAAGACTATTAAAAAAAAAAAAGAAAAGACTATTGATCTCAAAGGCCACGAGTATTTTCCATTCTATTCCCCATCCCATTGGCAATGGATAAAACTTTTGGCTAATAAAATGCTTCCTACAGTGTACAAGAGATTCAGTGCCTCCAGTTAAGTATCCCTTATTGAGAATGTCTTGCTCAACACACAAGTTTTTGAAGTTGAAGCAATCACTTTGAAGTAAATCATCCTTTCAAATTTGGATTGAAAGAGGGGAGAGGAATAGATTTTAGGCTTTTCTTAATGTGACTATTTCCACAGATGGCTGCCTATGAAAATTAATAAACTGACTTAGCCTTACAGGATATACCATTAGAAAGACAAGAATTAAGAAACAGATTTTGTGATCCAAATAACAAAACTATTACTTATATAACTCACTGACTGCAGAATTTGTGTTTTCACAGTTTTTAAAGTAGTCATAGTTTTTAAAGTAGTATTAAGTAAAATTATTATTTTCTAGATCATGAAAAGACAAACAGGGACATCGAGCTTATGTTTAACATTATTAAATATAAAAATATCTTAAGAGACCCACTATTAGTAATATACTAAAAACTGAAACAAAATGTTATTTTTTTTTTTTAATTTTTTTTTCTTTTATAGAGGCATGTTTTATTTATTTATTTATTTATTTATTTATTTGTTTGTTTGTTTGTTTTGTTTGTACATGCACTGGGTACAGTCAGAAGCGCGGGAGGGTGAGAGAATTCACCAGAGCCAGAGCGGGGAGCAGAGCAGGCAGAAGGACCAAAGTACACTGCTGAGGGGAGCAGCGGGTGGCAGGAGAGGTCTGCACGCCATGTGGGACCCTCCTCCGGTAGCCGGGGAGCAGCCGGGAATCGAACCGGCGCCGCAGAGGCAGTGGGCAGCTTCGCAACCCAGCGCTCAACCGCTGCGCCACCGGGGAGGCCCCAAAATGTTATTTTTTAAAGTTATTTGGTGCTTACCTGTTCTACATTTCAGAAAATAAGTAGGCATTTAGAAAAGATCCTGTTTATCTAAAAATATACTAATAGCATACATCTCTTAGAAATATGTAAACAAAACTATTAAAATATACCTTATATTTAAAAACCAAGTAATTTAAAACACTGAATAGATAAAAATCAATGAGTTTGTCATAACTCATGAGCTGGGGGGTGGGGTGTGTGTGTGTGTGTGTGTGTGTGCGTAAGTTAACAAGTGCAACTTTCACTTGCTATCTCTGCAGGGGTAATACCACCCCAATACATATTGTCAGGATCAATACAATACCAATTACATACTCTGAAAACTGATAATCAAAACATAAAACATTTATCTTGCCATTTCAGGAGGGACTCTAATTCATTCCTAGTTGAGGAAAAAAAAACTCCTTTATAAAACAATACTAATATACTTATAAAGAAGGTAGATATATATGTAGTCTCCAATGTAATGACCAATTAAACAAGAGCAATCAGGTCACTAAAACCAATAGGTGAGAAGATTGTGGACAACAACGCTATTCATACAGTGTCAAAATATCACCTTATTGACTTCTTGTTAACAGTAAAGAGGAAATGCCTACCTTTTTAGTGGAAGGATGGTCACCACCTTTACCAAACTATTAAGCTTGGCATTGCCAATAATGTGGCAACTGAATAGGATGTTCTATAAAGCACTGGTCATTATCCACAAAAAAATATTTAAAGTGAATCTAATCAATTCTCCAGATCTATATCACAGTTTAGTAAAATAAAGATGCATAATCCTTGAATATTTCTAGATTCTAAAGGATATTTTGGGGACAACAGGGAAATCTAAATATGGACTGGGTTTCAGATGATACAAAGGAATTACAGTTAATTTATTTGTGATAATGCTATTGTTATTATAATTATATACTTGTAAAATTTATAGAGTCCTACGTTAAACGTTGTTTCTCTACACAAGTTGCTTCTCTCTCTTGTGAATTGTACCCATATATTCCACAATGTTCATAGCAACATTATTTATAATAAGCGGAATATAGAAACAGTCTAAATGTTTATCAATAGAAGATTGGATCAAGAAGATATGGTACATCTACATCATGGAATATCATATGGCATGATAAAAAAAAGGATGAAATGCAGTCATTTTCAACAAAATGGAGGAAATTTGAGAGAATTATATGTAGTAGCAAAGTCAGAATGAAAAAAAAGTACTGGATATTTACACAGAAGACAATTCTATAATGTAAAACACTTTCAAAAACCATGGACATTGTTAGGACTGTGAGGTTAAGTGATAGAGAGGAAGGGATAAGAGGTTAAAGGGATGGCATTGGGGAAAAAAGGATATGAATACATGTATTTTCCTTATGGTAATTAAGAGAAAAATATATAAATATATAAGCAAGTAAATAAACAATTGGTACAAGAAATAAATAAAAAATGCTGGGGACAAATCCTCAGAAGGTGGACTATTTTTGATTTGAGCAACATGTTTATTATTATTATTTTTATATTTTCACATTATTGTTCATTTTTTAACAATATTTGATCTCCCCCCTCAGGTGTAGTTTCCCACCACCACAGCACTGGGAACCATCACCATAGTCCCTTGTGATTTGCCAAACACTTTAACAGACCTTCATGGTTGCAGCAAACTAGAGCTGAGGGTTAGCAGTGGTTAGAGTAAGACATGTTTTTAATAAAGAAAAAATTTTAATTTCCGGGAGCCCACACAGGTGGGCTGGAATGGGGAGAAACTGGTGGAGATGAAGAGACCCTATCTTTTCAGATAAGAGATCAGAGAAAGTGTCGAGAAAGCAAGGAGAGCAAAAAGTCCAGAAGCTGGGGACTTCATAAAAGAAATGATTCATGAAAATGTTCTAAGAACAAAAATGAAGCAGGGGTACAGAAAGGAGTTAGAGAGAAACAAAAAACAAAAGTGCCTCCAGAAAGCCTATGAATTTGGGCTATTCAGGAGGTTGGCCTTTGAGTTATACAAATAAAGAGTGGACAATAAAAAACAGAAAATAGCTACTGCATTAAAGTAGTAGTTTTCCAGTTTAATTTGTATATATGTATTTTTAAAGATTTATTTATTTATTTATACAAGCCATGGATACAGTCAGAAGTGCGGGAGGGTGAGAGAATTCACCAGAGCCAGAGCGGGGAGCAGAGCAGGCAGAAGGACCGAAGTACACTGCTGAGGGGAGCAGCGGGCGGCAGGAGAGGTCTGCGCGCCATGCGGGACCCTTCTCCGGTGGCCGGGGAGCAGCCGGGGATCGAATCGGCGCTTTCAAGGCTGCGGGCAGCTTCGCAACCCAGCGCTCAACCTCTGTGCCACTGGGGAAGCCCTAATTTGTATATTTTTATTCATGTGTTCCTGGGACATTAAGATACTTTTTTAAAGACAGCTTTACAAAAATTTTTAGCATCTAGTATATCATGTCTCTATTTAAAATTGTTTCATGAATTTCTTAGTCATTGTCTCACTTTGTAGATTTTCATTCTTTCTTACAGATATTTACATGCTTTTTATTTATTTATTTATATAAGAACCAGGGTACAGGCCAGATGTGCGGGAGGGTGAGAGGATTCACCAGAGACAGATCGGGGAGCAGAACAGGCAGACTGACTGAAATACACTGTTGAGGGGAGCAGCAGTGCGAGACAAGAGAGGTCTGCCGCACCATGTGGGTTGAACCAGCACTACAGAAGCTGCAGACAGCTTCATAGCGCTGCACTCAATCGCCTGTGCCACCAGGGAGGCCCTATTTACATTCTTTTATACTGTACTTCACAGCACACCATTCACTCAAACAAGTGAAAGAGTGGAACATTGTACATCAAGCTCAGAAATAAATCTAAGTTATATTCCAAGCTAATATGACAAAGTTGTTATTTTGTATCAGTAAAAAAACAGTGACATGTTGAAGTACTGAAAGATCAAGTGTCAATAATGGAGATACGTTTTAAAATAGGTCAGCAAAAACTAGGTAAGTTTATGAAACTTCAAATGTTCAGTTATAAGACAGTAAGAAATGAGATCTAATGAGAACATACTACAGTTGATAACTATTGTATAATTGACATTTACTAAGAGACAGAAATTAAATGTTTTCACAAAAAATATATTTTTTTTTAATTTATTTGTCTGTTTTTGTTTATACAAGCACTGGGTACAGTCAGAAGCGCGGGAGGGTGAGAGAATTCACCAGAGCCAGAGCGGGGAGCAGAGCAGGCAGAAGGACCGGAGTACACTGCTGAGGGGAGCAGCGGGCGGCAGGAGAGGTCTGCGCGCCATGTGCGACCCTCCTCTGGTGGCCTGGGAGCAGCCAGGGATCGAACCGGCGCCGCAAAGGCTGCGGGCAGCTTCGCAACCCAGCACTCAACCGCTGCGCCACCAGGGAGGCCCCCACAAAAAAGATTTAATTTGCATTTTCCTGATTATAAGGGATGGTGAACATTTTTTCATATGCCTGTTGGCCATTTGCATTTCCTCTTTGGAGAAATTTCTTTTAAGTTCTTCTGCCCATTTCTTGACTGGATTGTAAATTTACTTTGTTTTTGTTGAGTTGTGTGAGTTCTTTGTATATCTTTGTGATCAGTCCCATATCAGTTGTATGGAGTGCAAAGATTTTTTTCCCAATCAGTGGGGTGTCTCTTTGTTTTGATTAATGTCTCTTTTGCTGTATAGAAGCTTTTCAGTTTGATATAATCCCAGGTGTTTATCTTTTCCTTGACTTTCTTTGCTTTGGGTGATGAGTCTTTAAATGTTTTTGAGACGTATGTCTTGCAGTGTTTTACCTATATTGTCTTCTATATATTTTATGGTTTCAGTTTTTTTTGTTTTTTTTTTAAGATTTATTTATTTATTTATACAAGCACTGGGTACAGTCAGAAGCGCAGGAGGGTGAGAGAATCCACCAGAGCCAGAGCGGGGAGCAGAGCAGGCAGAAGGACGGAAGTACACTGCTGAGGGGAGCAGCGGGCGGCAGGAGAGGTCCGCACGCCATGTGGGACCCTCCTCCGGTGGCCGGGATGCAGCCGGGGATTGAACCAGCGCTGCAGAGGCGGCAGGAGCTTCGCAACCCAGCGCTCAACCGCTGCGCCACCGGGGAGGCCCTGGTTTCAGGTCTTTTGTCCAGTTCTTATCAGGGAAATGCAAATCAAAACCACATTGAGAGGACCTCCCCTGGTGGCGCAGGCAGTTGAGTGCAGTGCTGTGAAGCTGTCCGCAGCCTCTACAGCGCCGGTTTGATCCCGGCCAGCTGGTGAGGGTCCCACATGACCAAGCAGACCTCCCCTGTCTCGCCCGCTGCTCCCCTCAGCAGTGTATGTCGTCAGTCTGCCTGTTCTGTTCCCGCTATGTCTCTAGTGAATCCTCTCACCCTCCCACGCAACTGGCCTGTATTCCGGTTCTTGTATAAATAAATAAGTTAATTAAAAAAAAGATTAAAAAAAAAACACATTGAAATACCACCTTACACCAGTAAGAATGGCACATATCAAAAAAAACAAGCAACAACAAATGTTGGCAAGGGTGTGGTAAAAAGGAACTCTTCTACATTGCTGGTGGGAGTGCAAACTGGTCCGAGCACTATGGAAAGCTGTCTGGAGGTCCTCAGTCTACTAAAAATGGAGCTACCATATGACCCAGCAATTCCACTATTAGGGAATCTACCCAAAGGACACAAAAACATTGATTCAAAAGAACACCTGTACCCCTATGTTTATTGCAGCATTGTTTACAATAGGTAAAAAATGGAAACAACCCAAATGCCCAAAAATAGATGACTAGATCAAGAAGATGTGGTATATATACACAAAGGAATATTGTTCAGCAATCAAAAAAAATAAACTCATGCCATTATTCGCAGCAACATGGATGGAGCTAAAAGAAATTATGTTCAGTGAAATAAGTCAGAAGAAAAAAGAAAAATACCACATGGTTTTACTTATAGCAGGAATATAGGGGAACCAAATAAGACATCAGTGTAAAAAAATAATAGTACAAAGCACAACAAAGCAAAAACAGACAATTATAAATCAGACACATACTGCAGGGGAGGAGGAGGGAAAGGGATAAGAGGGAGGGAATGAGGAGCACAGGGGACTGAGGTGATGATGCATGGGTATACTGGTGAAGAAAACTCTATGGGGACAACACCTGAGGGAGTGGGGGGGAAGCAAATATTGTTTAAAAATGAACAATGATGTAAAACATAAAAAAATTAATTAAAAAAGATTTAAAAATGATAATAAATTACTATAATGACTATACAACTGTATATTATTTGTCAAAATTATCTGCTAACTTACAATTGGTGAATTTTATTTTATGCAATCTATACTATCATGAAACTGATTAAAATGTAAATAAAATATGAAGTGTTTAACAAAAGATCAAAACAAAAGCAAATATGACAACATGGTAACTTTTAAATTTACTTAGTATACATGGTATAATGATCACTATAGTTTCTCAATTTTTTGGTAAATTTATTTCATAAGTTAAGAAAAAATTGTAAAATTTACTTTAATAGGATATAATATATGACAGTTGTTTTTGGAAGTAACATACAGATTTCTTGTCAGATTATAATTAACAATTAAATAAGGAGATCAATGGTGTTTATTCTTATGAGTGAGGTTTTTAAACAAGTAGAAGGATTCAGATGAATCCTGCAGTTGAAGTAGGAATTGCAAAGAGAAAAATTTCTACAGAGAAAGGGCAGGATTCAGCATTACAGTAAACTTAGCTGGCACTACCACAATGCTAGAGAATGGAAGGTTTTATTATCACTTTAATCTTTTGAGCTCAGCAACTAAATTATATTAATCTTCCCAAACTTAAATCTTATCCCATGGTTTAATCTTAAAGTTCTTTTTTAGAGGATGCATTGTAGACAAAAGTTACAATGAAGGATTTATGTCATCAATCCTCAGGGTCAAATATAGCCCATATTGTCCCTTCAGTCTAGGGCTGATTCTATATAGATTACTAGATTAATCATTTTTCTGTGAATTTATAACGGTCAATTGAGGAATCACCACTGGGATTTCTAAGTATGCTGATTTCAGTCATCTTAATAATGGAACTGATTGACTACAGAATCCCATCAGTGGCTGGGCTGTCAACTTTTATTACCATGAGGAAAAATGAGTCAATTGAAAAAAGGTCAATTCAGTCAGACCATGAAACACTGTTAACCACTTTCCTGGAATTAGACCCTTGTCATGAGACAAGAAAATATAGATACACTAGCTACAATAACAGAGGAGTTCCATTATAATTGTCCCTCTTAAATTTAAATGGTAAAGATTCATAAGTCATTGTCTACAGATAACGCATTTTATGTCTTCAGGTCCTGAAAGCTACTTTTTACTTGCAAAATGGTTTCAGAGTAGGCATGGGGATAGGAAAAAGTCTAATTTTGCCTTCTAAATCTAGGCCAGAGGTAGCAGTATGTCTATGAGAAAACAGAAAAGTAGTCTATGAATTTTTATCTATTTTTTTGCTATTCATTAGGAAAAGAGTGAGTCATATAATTTTACTTACCTAGCTAGACAAGTTCTATCTCATCTCTGAGTCTGTTTCTTCATTTGTAAAACAGAAATAATACACCTGTAAAACAGGGTTGACTTACCTGTTCTGCCTACCTTAAAGGGCTGAGATAAGGTGAAATGAATACCTTGAAGACTGTTCTCAAGTAAAACAAATGACTTTGAAAATATTTATTTACATTACATTTGAATTTGGTTTTTGACTTTCCATATTCATTTGCACAACATGTAAGGGAAAAGAATAGTAGGGTTTCATTTTTACTATCTACTGAGTTTGTAAAAAGAACAGGTTAGAAAAATTTACCTATGTAGAACTCTTGTCAAAAATATTTACCCTGAATCTAGGAAGCAATTGGTTAAATACAGATTTGGGGATTTGCCTAAGTTTTCCAAAAATATCAAGGTGGGGGCGGGGGAAGGCAGTAAGAGAAAAGAATGTGTCCTTTAGATGGAAAAGAAACAAAGATATGGTAACCAGATACAATTTGTACTAGTTGATGGGGGTCCTGGGTCAAACAACAGATAAAAATTAGTACAGTGTGGAGACAATTTGTTCTGTATATTAGATGATGTTATTATATAGCAGTAAATTTCTTGAGTGTAACACTAATAGGGTTATGAAGGAAATATCTTTGTTTTTAGGAGAAATTTTCTAGGAAAAAAATGTTATGCTCTTTGCTACACTTTCAAATAGCTCAGAAAAAAAAAGTTATACATTCTAAAGAGAAAGCAAAAGTGGCAAAATGATTACTACAGATGTAGGTGAAGGAATACAGACATCCATTACTCTCTTCCTTCAACTCTCCTGCACATCTAACATTTTCAAAAGACTAATGTGGGGAAAAGCAAAATGAAGAATAAGCAAAATAAAATAAGAATTGGTATGTAATAAAAATATATTAATTTTCCAAAAATAGAATTATAATTTCATAAACCTAATTTTCTAAACTAAAATAAATTCACTATTTTACAATATTGAGGTATATTACTTAAGAGAAACTAATCTTTGCAATACACAAAACAAATAAATTAAGAGGACTTAATTATATAGTAAAAGTCTCACTGAAGGAATTCTTCCAGTAAAAAGTAGTGCTACTTCTAAAAGCAGTATAAAAAGACAAAATGTTACCACTGAAAACAATCGTAACAATTAATTCAAATCCTTATAGATTAGTAGACCATTATCTATGTCATCAGACCATACTACTTAATATTTTATTTGAAAGGAAAATCTAAAGACAAGTAGAACATACACTGTTAACAGACATGGTGGTCATATTTTATCATTTACTTCAATTCAACCATTCCAAAGACAAGCAAAGTAAAACAGCTAGAAACAATGAGGTACCTCTAGAGGTAGAAAACATGGCATTTTGCCCGAGAAATGCCATTCAAGTATTCTAGAGTAGGAATGCATACAATGGGGAGGGATTCTGTAATAAACTAGACTTGGATAAAAAGATACATTTAAGATCGTGCAAAAAAATAAGTAGCCTTAAAAACCATAATATACATAGATGCTGAGAAAGCATTTGACAAAGTACAACACCAATTTGTGATAAAGGCCCTTGAAATTCTCGGGATATAAGGAACATACCTCATCATCATAAAGGCCATATATGACAAGCCCACAGCCAGTATCATTCTCAATGGTAAAAAGCTGAAAGCATTTCCATTAAGATCTGGAACAAGACAAGGATGTCTATTCTCACCACTGCTTTTCAACATAATACTGGAAGTTCTAGCCAGAGCAATAAGACAAGAGAAAGACATACAAGGAATCCAGATAGGCAAGGAAGAAGTCAAACTATCACTATTTGTATATGATATGATACTATACATAGAAAACCCCAAAAACTCCACAGAAAAACTAATTAAACTAATCAATCAGTTTAGTAAAGTGGCAGGACACAAAATCAATGCACAAAAATCAGTAGCCTTCCTATACACAAACAATAAATCTGAAGAAGAAATCAAGAAAACTATTCCTCTTATTATTGAAACAAAAAAAAAAAATCAAATGCTTGGGAATAAACCTAACAAAAGAAGTAAAGGACCTATACAAAGAAAACTATAAACACTGTTAAAAGAAATAGAAGTAGACACAAAGAAATGGAAAGCTATCCCTTGCTCATGGTTCGGAAGAATTAACATTATCAAAATGGCCATCCTACCAAAAGCAATCTACAGATTCAGTGCTATTCCAATTAAAATTTCAATGTCATTCTTCAAAGAAATAGAAAAAATATTGATGAAATTCATGTGGAGCCACCAAAAACCCCAAATAGCCAAAACCCTCCTGAAAAAAAAAAGAAGGGGATGGAGGCATCACTCTCCCAGATTTCAAACTATACTACAAAGCCATAATAATCAAAACTGCATGGTATTGGAACCAGAACAGACACACGGAACAATGGAACCAAACAGAAAACACAGAAATAAACCCAGAGATTTATGGTCAAATAATCTTTGACAAAGGAACAAAGAATATGCACTGGAGCAAAGAAAGTTTTTCAATAAATGGTGCTGGGAAAACTGGGTCACTACAAGCAAAAGAATGAAACTTGACCACTACCTCACCCCATGCACAAAAACCAACTCAAAATGGATTAAAGAACTAGACGTAAGACCTGAAACCATAAAAGATATAGAAGGAAATATAGGCGAAACACTACATGACATGCACCTCAAAGACATCTTTACAGACACATCACCCAAAGCAGTGATAGTGAAGGCAAAGATAAACAGCTGGGATTACATTAAATTAAAGAGCTTCTGCACAGCAAAAGAGACAATAACCAAAACAAAGAGAAACCCCACCGACTGGGAGAACATTTTTGCCCACAACACTAATGGTAAAGGACTGATCACAAAAATCTACAAAGAGCTGACGAGACTCAACAAAAACAAAGAAAATAATCCAGCCAAAAAATGGGCAGAAGAGCTAAAAAGAAAATTCTCCAAAGAGGAAATACAAATGGCCAAGAGGCATACGAAAAAATGTTCAACATCACTTGTAATCAGGGAAATGCAAATCAAAGCTACAATAAGATACCATCTCACACCAGTGAGAATGGCACATATTAAAAAAACTAGCAACAACAAATGTTGGCGAGGATATGGAGAAAAAGGAACTCTCCTGCAATGCTGGTGGGAGTGCAAACTGGTCCAATCACTATGGAAAGCTGTGTGGAGATTCCTCAACCTACTGAAGATAGAGCTTCCATATGATGCAGCAATTCCACTCGTAGGTATTTACCCAAAGGACACAGATACATTCATTCCAAAGACCTGCACCCCTATGTTTATAGCAGCACTATTTATAATAGCTAAGCTTTGGAAACAACCCAAATGCCCAAAAACAGATGACTGGATCAAGACGATGTGGTACATACACACAATGGAATCTTACTCAGCATTCAAAAAAGATAAACACATGCAATTTGCAGCAACATGGATGGAGCTGGAAGGGATCATGCTCAGCGAAATAAACCAGAAAGAAAAAGAAAAATACCGGATGGTCTCACTCATAACAGGAATCTAGAAAACTTAAATAAGGGACCAGAAAGGGAAAAGAAAAGCTATAAGAAAGAAAAAATCAAAATCAACAAACAACTATGAACCAGTGACATACTACGGGGGAGCAGGGAAAGGAGGAATTGGGGTCGAAATAAGGGGGTTGTAATTGTAAGGGAAATATAAAAATAAAATAAAATAAATAAGTTTGCCTGAATGAAAAGTTTTCATTATAGATTTCTGGGTGAAAAATGTAACTAAACTTAATAGTCTCCTTTGTATCAAACCACTGTATGCATATATAAATACATGCACATATATATATTTGATAGATTGTCTAGGTGGTACAGTACTACTTTTTAAAAGCAGTGTTAAGTACTCATGTATTCTAACTGGACTGTTAGCATATTCTGTCCTGAACTGAATATTGGACAATTGCCTATCAATCCCACAAGAAATCACAAAGTACACCCAAAAATATCTTTCAATGGGTGCATTTGAATATTAACCAGAATGAGCATCACTGTAACATGAACGATCATTTATGTTTATATAATCTCTTAAAATTCATGAAAAATTCAAATGTCCTGTTAATGTAGAGTTACAGTCCTTGCTTTAAAATCTATTAACTGGTACAGATTTCCAATGACTAAGTTTTTTTAGGAAATATAGTACAGGATTTCCTCTATAAGTTCCATAATAAAAAGAAAAGATCAAATTATTGTTACGAACTATCCAATTTTAACAGTTCTTGCCTTTTCAAGATGGTAACAATATTGTTGAGAAAATAAACTTCATAAAATGTTACATCTTTATTTCCAAAAGAGTATTTCATTTACCTTGTTAATGGACACTACTAAAGTTGGTTCTACTTTAGCTTCAATTTCTTCTGGAGTGTAAAAACAATAGAGTTTACCCTCTCTCAAAACACAATACAACCGTCTCCAACTAATCAGTCCTTCTACCATTTGCTGTAAAAAAAAAAAAACAAAAACTCAGGAAACTATCAACCTTAAATCATTATCATCTTAAAGTCAACAAAATACTTAAATCATCAAAATGAAGTTAGGTTTTCCTTTAAATATGATAGAATTACCCCTTAATATACTGTACAGTAAGTGACTCAGTAGCCCCAAAGCAAAGAGTGAGTTAATATTAAAGAAGAAAAGCTTGAAATTCTGAAAAGCACTAAGCAAAATGGAGGTAATGATTAGCACATAACTTTTACAACCATAAAATCATAAATCAATGCAGTTTTAGAAAAGCTATTCTATTAAAAATTAGTGCTTAGAATTCCACAGCATTCATCTAATGACTCAGGAAAGTTATAAAAATAACTCTCACTGTTCAAAATATAATTTTTTTCTTACTGTTCTCAGAACACTGGAAAATGTTGACTGCCCTGTAAGAATGCAAATTTTCCTTCCTCCTAATGGAATCTTTTAGAAAAAGCTATTGATTCATTGAAGCCCATAATTAATTATTTACTGAATACAATAACTATGGTTATAAATAAATCAGGAGGAGATGGCACAGAGGCAGTTTTGGAAGCTTAGATGCCTAAACCATGCCAAAAGCTGACTGCCAGAAAGGCCTTTATGTGAAAGGTGTTGAGCTGTCCTTATCAGTTTCCACAAGGAGTCCTCTGTTGTTGACTATTCTATTACTGCTATTAATGAAGCACAGAAACCTGGAAAGATAGCTCCTTAGTCATCAAAACTGTATCTATCAGACCCTTTCTTTCCCACCTTCTCACCTCCAATTCTTCTCCCCCAAACCCCATATTTTATGTTTACCACTGAGAACTTTAAAAATACTTCTCAATATCAGAAGATCAAACAATTGTCTGTATAATCAGATCTAAATTGGAGTGATAATTTTAGGATATATGAAATCCTCCAACCTGATGATTAAGAAATCCTGCAAATGCATTCTCAGTCATACAAGCTGGCTGGGCAACTAATCGGCAGCACATGTTGCCATACAAGGGAAGCCAAAATGAAGACTCCTCTATTAAAAGGAGAGAAAAAAAGCCCAGTTACAATTACATTTGATTTTTTTCATTTTACAAATTTTTTTTTGCTTTATATAAGAACATATGTATAGGTTCATACAACTCAAACACTAGTACTCATTCAATAGTATAATTATGTTAGAGAAAATAGGAAAGAATATTAAATAGTTTCTAGCATACTACACCTGAAAAAGACATGGAAACTGTTATCTCTTGATCCCTTATTGAAGCTTAAAGTTATTAATCAATGAAGGTGTAAGTAAACACATTTAATGTAAAAATCATTCTAACAATTGATTTTTATATGTTAAATTGTATTTTTTCTGATTTGCATTACAATAATTATCAGTGATTTTCTGAATAAAATGCATCAGAGCAAAACTTTAAAATAAAAATTTAATAAACACTTTCACCCTTCTCCTTCCCCTTCACTTGTTGAACAATATAGCTATAATATAGCTATAAATCATTAAGTGGATCCCCCTAAGATAGGGAACTGTAACAAAGGCTGGGGGAAAAACTGTGGTGTGCCAGAGCTGGGTGCTGAGGCCAGGCAGGATGAGGAGAGTAAGAGAGCTGCCCACATGAGGTGGCAGTCTCTGAATGGGCTTAGGAGGGCAATCACATGGGGCACAGTCTAGAGCCTAAGGGCGATCTCTGTTCAGGGGATGGTTTAGTGTGGGGAGTGAGGACCCAAGCAGAGTAAGGAGTCTCCACATTTGGGTTGAGAGTCAGATTCTGAGAAGACCAAGGAAGTCATTTATCATGGGTTACCCAGACAGTATATCAGAGCCATAAGCTGAGAGAGAAGGGCATCCAAGTGGAGGGGCAGCTGGCACGGAGTGTCGGAAAACAGGCAGGCTGAGGAAGATGTCCACAGGGAATAAAGGTGAAGGCAGCCAGGTATGGAGAGTTAGATCCTGAGCAGGACACAGAGTGTCCACATGGGGCAAGAAGCAGTCCAGGGCGGTATATTAGAAGCCCAGCAGAGAAGGAAAGAGTCCATATAGCAGAGATAGGAGAATAGTTGCTTTGAAGATGACTGATTAAAGAAGAAAAAACATGGAAGATAAAAGGTTTCTCACTGTTAGAAAAAAGAAATAGAATGAATTCTGCAGTTCTGAATTAGGATTGAATGTGTGAACTTACAGTTTTCAACATATATAAGATTAAGAAAACCAAGACAAAATATATATGCAAATATGTATGCATGCATGATGCATGTATGTATATATGTATGTATGTAGCATTGTTTAATCAGAGGCCTGTAAGAAAAAGCAATACCAGAATGGCACTCTGAACAGCAGTGAATATATGTAGAATCACATCATGTCTTCTAAATACTATTTCAATTAAAAAGAACCAGAGTTCCTTGCAGAAACCGATGATTCCAGAGCAAGGGCAGGGAATGTGTATGATGACCCTAGAATATCTTGTTATGCCATTAAGCAAAGAAGTACTCAAAAATGATGAGGACAGATCATAAAGACACAGAAGTCTTGAATGGGCACACTGGTCAAATTTGAGACAATCTGAACTTCAAAATAAATAATGATGTTAAGAGATTATGAGGCACTGAATGTAGGAAAACAGGAGCCCACAGTGAAATAAATAAACCAATGAATAAACCAATGAATAAACTGAAAGGCACAAAATATATATTCCCTTAATAACAAAGGTGGAAACAAAGTATAGCAGAGAAGCTTCGCAGACACCACCTTAATCAAGTGATCAAAGTGAACATCATCAGTAATGGGATGAATCAAAATTATATGCCACCTGATAGAATGCAATGGGAATCCAGCACCACTTCTGTGCTATTTCTGCCAAAGATGCATATCTGACTCTTATCCCAAGAAAACATCAGTCAAACTCAAATTGAAGAAATTTCTACAAAATAATTTAGAAGTATCAAGATCATGAAAACCAAGGAAAGACCAAAGGACTGGTCAAGATTCTAAGATATTAAAACATGATAATTAATTATAATATGTGACTTTGCATAATATCCTTTGGCCACAGGGACATCACTGGGATAGTGAACAACATTGGAATGGATTATGAGGATTAGACGGTAATTATGTATTAATATTCACTTAATGACTTGGATAGTTGCAGCAATGTAGCCATGTGTCCTGTTAATAGGAATTATGGAATAACATATTTGGGAGTAATGGAGCATCATGTAAGGAACTTGTTTTATATATATTTGCGGGGATTTAAAAAAAAGACCTTTGCATTCAACTTACAACTTTTCTGTAAGTTGGTTAGTACTTAAAATTTTTTTCCAAAAAACATCGATACTCTAATGTATGATGCAGATATGTATATTGTCTTCACATTATTATGGAAGGAGGGCATTACATAATTTATTCTGTGAATGAGTATACAAATAAAAACCAAAAATATGCTCTCTGATCACACTAGATCACATAAAATGATTTTTAAAGTTTTTACTGCATCCTTGTTGGTAGTGCCTATAAAATGGCTAGTGACTGACTGTTGCTGTTATTAACCAAAAATTCTTAATAATCACAAGAAGTAAAGCATCTGTAAAACTGTATAAATACATTTTTTAATATACAGATACCATGTAGCCAAGGTTTGATACATCAATTAAAGGAAAAAGATCAGCCTACACAAAAAATACTAAGTAAAACAAACAAAAAAAAGTTTTTATCAACTTCACTCCCAGCACACTACTACAGAATAGCACACAACAAATTGTCTGGGACTATTCAAATCTTTTAAATTAATATCTTGTTAAAGTTACTGCTTTTTAGGAAAAAAGAAGGCTTAAGTTGGGAGAAATAAATGCATAAATACAATACAGGCAATGATTTAAAAGAGCAGATATAAATAAATACATGAGAATCTGCCTAAAATAGGCAGGAAATGATATAAACATTCTATAAGCATACATCTGAGTACTATATCTGAAATAACTGTGATTAAAGTTTGAAAGCAAATTTCTTTATAAAGTAATTTCAGACGTATGAATGGTTTGGGTTCTAAATATCTCTAAGTTAGTTGTTTTTAACTTAGGATGCACTCCCTAAAGAAATGGAGTCATAAATGATGATTGGTTTTTCAGACCAGTTCATGAAATTTGGTCAGTCAATAATAAACCTAGAACCTAAACAGAACATATAACAATGGGCCTCTTTGGTAAAAATCAGTTCAGATTTCATGGCATGCCATGAACATTCTTTACTGACTGTAGTTCTTGAAAGGGATATTTGATATAGAAGTTCTGGCTCCACAGCCCCCTTGCCATATACCCTGTAATCACCTGTTATTTCCAACCTGGGGCCACTGTGCATTAAAATACAGAATCACAGCTGCTTCTCTCTATCCCTGACAAGAAATATGGCATGTAGGCTGTCACTTAACCTATTTCAAAATCAATTTCTCATTTTAAAAATACTACCTATTTTTTAAGTAGAAAGGTTGTGAAAAGCAAGTAAGATAATGAATCTATGACCTCTACCATTATGTCTGACATATAATGGATACTTCTTATAATTTCATATCCAGGGCAGTCTCATGCCCCAAACCACATGCTTTCCATTTCTTAGTGCTGTCTCTCAGTCCTTGTGCAACACATTTAATCAAAATACTTAATTCTTTTTTTCTAACCAAGGGAGATATTAGAACAAGATGAAACAGGAAGTGAAAGGGCAGTCTGACTTTTCATTACTTTAAGACATTATCTAATTCATCTGTTGGTTCAAATGGGGAACAAAATGGAGTTTTTAAATGACAGCAGCAACAACAACAAAAAAAAAAACAAAACACAGGCAGGAGAAAGAATCCAGATAACATCTCAGTTCCATGTGAGTCAATCTTCACAATGTGGTTTCATTGCTTTATAAAAAGTATAAAAATTTCTTGATGACAAATATAAATCTTAATAAATCATTTTGACTTTCCCTTCAATTAGCAACAATAACTGAATTATAATTTTCAAAATGCTTGCATTTCCTTTTGATTTTACAGAATTTGCCTGACATTGATACTTTATTTAAGAAAACCTATTATGTTAATATATTTATATCAATGAAAAAATTAGAGGATAGCATTTTTCCTGTATAAAATTTTGCTTCTTTTTAATTACAAACTTTCTTTTTTCAAAATTTCAATTTATACACATGTTTAGGGAAATAATCTATCACATAAAAAGAGGCATACAGGTTAGTGTTCTTGAAATTTTTCAATTGAATCTTTAAGTTCTAATACCCACAGTTTTGAGGTGTTAGGTTTAAATACAGATATTTTCATAGTCTTTAATATGTTAATCTGTATTGTTTCTCTAAGAAAGTTATACCACACTGTTCCCAAGCTTATTTGACCATGAATATTTTGTTAAAGGAGAATATAGTAATACAGAACACTAAGGACAACTGAGGAATCACTGTTAAAAACTGACGCTCCCTTTGTGAATTTTATTCCTTTCCACAACTTTTCAGATGATTTGGTTGAAAGAATGGGGCCTTTCATCATCAATTCCACTATTCACACAATGACAGTATTTTGAGACTTTGGGTACTTTAATACTAATCATGCCTGACCAGAAAGCATAGCACAGCCTGTCCTGGATTATTTAAAGTCTGGTTCAATCACTTGCCAGCTACATAACCTAGCACGTTAGATTCTCTAAGCTGTATTTTACTCATCTGTAAAATGTAAGTGGTAATAAAATGAGGAACTTGTGAAGGTCACAGAACTAATCAGTAGTAGAACTAGAACATGAATCTAAGGCTGATGGCGCCACAGTCTCCACTATTAACCACTTTATTGAAATGTTTCCTTATAAGAACATCTCACAGAGGATAAGAATATCAACTACTTTAAAGATGTGTTTGTTTATATCTTATTATGTTAAGAACATCTTATAGGAGTTCTACCCTCTTAATAGATATTTGAGTACAACAGAGTATTATTTGTTAATTACAGGCACAATGTTGAACAACAGATCTCTAAAACTTATTCATCAACCTAAAACTTACTCATCTTGTATAACTGAAACTTTACATCTGGTGATTAGCAACTCCCCATTTCACCCTCCCACTGTCCCTGGTACCTGCTATTCTACCCTCTACTTCTAAGATTGGCTATTTTAGATACCTCATGTAAGCATAATCATGCAGTATTCGTCCTTCTGTGACTGGCTATTTCCTCTGAAATCCTTGGCTTGAATTTAGTCATTTCTAAAGGATTCTCTTCTCTTTTCATGAGGTACTGTCACTATGGCACTTTTTTATAATCTGCCATGAAGTCTTCAAGGTTCATCCATGTTGCCACACATTGTGGGATTTTTTTTCCTTTTTTAAGACTGAATATTTCATAGACAAAGGTCTGATATAACATAATAGGCACTCAACAAATGGTGGTAATATTGATAATTCTAGAGAACTGATACAAATGGAATGACAACAACCTTTATTTGCTAGATTTTCAGATTAAATTGATAATGCTAATTCTTATAGACTTCAAATTTTGGATGACAGAAGGCTAGATGATTCAAATCAGTCCTCTCACTGAGAATGATGAGTCAAATATATTTTAAAAATTGCCCCTAATTCCAAAGAGGTAACAAAGCTATTACCAGTACAAATCTGAGGGTAAATGAGAGCCAGTGAGTTAAGTGATCATGGAAAGTGGAGTCTTTTGGGCCTCCTCAGTGGCGCAGCGGTTGAGTGCTGTGTTGCAAAGCTGCCCGCAGCCTGTGCAGCGCCTGTTCGATCCCCGGCTGCTCTCCAGACCTCTCCTGCCGCCCGCTGCTCCCCTCAGCAGTATACTTCGGTCCTTCTGCCTGCTCTGCTCCCTGCTCTGGCTCTGGTGAATTCTCTCACCCTCCCGTGCTTCTGACTGTACCCAGTGCTTGTATAAATAAATAATCTTTTAAAAAAAATTGTTATTTAAAAAAAAGAAAGTGGAGTCTTTCCTGATAGCATTTGCCAATAATTCTGCAAGAAGATGGAAGCAAAACAGAAGTTAATGTTTAGGGGCTGAGCAATGTCAAGCATTGGAGGGGTTTCCTTATACTAAGTTGATACCCAAAGTAACTACCAACATGGTGATGGTGAAAAATCCTTGCTCTGCCCAGAATACACTGTGGGTATAGCAGAGATCCAGACATGGTCTTTGAAGAAATTGGACCTAAACTGACAGTTCCCCCAGTGCCTACCAGAAGCAAAACAGAAATATTAAGTATTAATTTTTTCCTAAAAACTTCCAATTATAATGACAAATGCATAAAGATCAGCAGACATGTAAACAATGAGACACTATGAGTAAGAACAAGAAGAAAAAACTCAACAGAAACTTACCTGGACTTTATTTATCTGAATTATTAGTCATAAGTTATGAAACAGCTATGCATATTCTTTTTTTTTTTTTTAAATAGAGGCATGTTTTTATTTTATTTATTTATTTGTTTGTTTGTTTTTTGTTTATACATGCACTGGGTACAGTCAGAAACGCGGGAGGGTGAGAGAATTCACCAGAGCCAGAGCAGGGAGCAGAGCAGGCAGAAGGACCGAAGTACACTGCTGAGGGGAGCAGCGGGCGGCAGGAGAGGTCTGCGCGCCATGTGGGACCCTCCTCCGGTGGGGGGGAGCAGCAGGGGATCAAACCGGCGCCGCAGAGGCCGCGGGCAGCCTTGCAACCCAGCGCTCAACCGCTGCGCCACCGGGGAGACCCTATGCATATTCTTTTAATAAAAACCTAAAATATAACATGAACAGTGTATACAAAGAAAACAGAGCAGCACAGCAAATTAGGAAAAGTCAAATAGAATTTTCAGGGCTGGGCCTCCTTGATGGTGCAAGGGGTTAAGACGCAACCTATGAAGCTATCTGCAGCCACTGCAACACAAGTTCAATCCCCAGCCAGGAAGCTACCCACATGATGCAGCAGACTTCTCCTGACTCACCCACTGCTTCTCTCAGCAGTGTATTTCAGTCGATCTGCATGTTCTGTTCCCCACTCTGTCTCTGGTGAATCCTCTCACCCCCGCACCTCTGGCCTGTACCCCAGTTCTTGTATGCATAAATAAATAAATCTTTAAAAAAAAAAGAACTTTTAGAACTGAGACATACAATACCTATAATGAAGAATTTAGTATACGGGTATAACAGAAGATAAGAGAGCCACAGAGAAAATGAGGGAAATAAAAAAAGTAATAAAATATCCAGAAAAATTGCAGACAGACAGATAAAATGATAAGTGTATAATAAATAGTAGTTGACATAAGAGAGACAGTGAGATAAGCTAACAGTATTAGCAGGATTCCCATTCAATTAACAGGAATGCTAAAAGAAGAAAAAGAGAATGGAGCTGCAACTGTTGCAATAGATGTGTGAGATCTTGTCCAGAACTAATAAAAGACATTAATCAACATTTTTTTTTAAGTTCAAGGAGTTCCACTAGAAGCATAAATAAAGTTAAATTCTATACCTATATCACAGTGAAACTTCAGAAAATGAATGATAAAGAGACAGGTTAACATCACAAAAGTGATGTTGATAAGTGATTTCCAAGAGCCAATAAAAGCAGAAGAAAGTTTGTGAATTATATCTTTACTATTTAAGGAGAAAATTATTTAAACTGCCAAACTTCTTTTTGCTTGTAAAAAGTATCCTGCATGAATGCTATCCAGAACTTTCACCTTACACCAACTGGAATGGCTATTGTCAAAAGGACATGAAACAATGGGCTAATGAGGATTTGGGGAAGGAACCCTAGTGCACTGTTAGTGGGAATACATACTGGTCAAGCCCCTGTGGTAAACACTATGGAGATTCCTCAAAAATATTAGAACTACCATATAGTTCAGCAACGTCACTTCTGGGTATTTAGTCAAAGACTAAGAAAACAGTAATTTAAAAAAATATATACATTCCTCTGATCTTTGCAACACTGATAAATATATTTGAAAGGTCCCCCATGAATCATTCCGGCCTGCACTGTATTTAAGTCAATATCAACTTCAGAGGAACATATTAAAATTAGAAATTATTACTGTAACCACATATACACTGATATATGTAACAAGTAAAATATAGAATATACCTACCATTTCCATTAATAAACAGATTATGGGTCTTGAAATTATCCTCAGCACTTTCCAAGGTAAGGGTAGTATAAGCTAGCAAATTATACTTTGCACCACTAAAAGAAAGAAAACATTTTAAATATTCAAGTATGTTTTCTATCACATAAACTAATTTTATATTCAACAGCAAAAAATAAACAACTAGGTTAAAAAATGTGCATAGATATTTTTCAAAGATATATAAGTGGCAAATAAAATTATTTAAAAATCTTCAAGATCACTAGTCATTAGAGAAATGCAATCAAAAATGAGATACCATTCCATACCCATTAGGATGGCTTCTAAAAAAAAAGACAAAAACAGAAAAGTGTTGACAGGATGTGGACAAATTAGAACCTCTGTGCATTGCTGATAGAAATTTAAAATGGTGCAGCTGCTATGGAAAGCAATATAGTAGTTCCTCAAAAAACAGATAAGACTACAATATGATCCAGTAATTCCACATCTGGGTATATACTAAAAAGAATTTAAAGCATGGACTCAGATATAGGTACACCTATGTTAATAGCAGCATTACTCAAAACAGCAAAATAGGAGAAGCCCAAGTATCCATTTAGGGATGAAAGGATAAACAAAATGAGGTATATATGTACAATAGGATATTATTCATCCTTAGAAGGGAATGAAATTCTGACACTTGCTACAACATGGATGAACCTTAAAGACATTTTTTTTTGTGTGTGGTGTCCTTGTCTACTGTTGGTATCAGGATAACGTTGACTTCATAAAATGTGTTTGCATTCCCTCTTGCTCAATTTTTTTGGGGATAGGTTTGAGAAGGATAAGTATTAGTTTGTCTTTGAAAGTTTGGTAGAACTCACTAATGAACCTGTCTGGACCTGAATTTTTGGGTTTTTTTGAGGAGATTTTCAATTATGATTTCAATTTCCTTGCATGTAAATAGTCTGTTCAGATTTCCTATTTGTACTTCATTCAGTCTTGGCAGGTGCTATACATCTAAAAATGTGTCAGTTTTCCTAGATTTTCAATTTACTGACATATAGATGTTATGGTATCTATCCAAAAAATGCAAAAACACTAATTTGAAGGGATATTATACACTCCCCTGTTCATTGCAGCACCTAACAATATCCAAGTTATGAAAGCAACCTAAGTACCCAAGGACAGAGAAATGGGTTAGGAAGATGTGGAATAAATACATTATGGAATACTATACAGCTATGAAAATGAACTCTTGCCATTTATGATGACACTGGAACATGGAAGACACTGGATGTGATTATGCAAAGCAAAATAAATCACAAGGAGAAACAAAATTCCAGATGGTATCACTTACATGTAGAATAATGAGAAACAAAACAAATGGTCAGACAAAACCAAACCAAAAACAATCCTTAGAAATCTGACTACAGAATTGAGGTTACCAGTGGGGAGCAAAAAAAAAAAAAAAGGTGGGAGAGGTTTCTATGGGTTACAGTGGAGGATTATGGATATCTTGGTATTGGATGTGGTGTGGTAACATACACGCAAAGAGATCTGATCCTATACCTCTGAATCATATACAATGATATAAACCAATGTCATCTTAATTTTTTAAAGGGACATTCTATGAAATAAGCCAGTCACAAAAGAACAGATATGGCAAATATGACATAATATGGCAGATATGACAGAATAGTCAAATTCCTAGAAATAAAGTAGAGTGGAGGTTGCCAGCAGCTAGTTGGATGGGGAAACAGAAAATTATTGCATAATGGGTAGAATTTATTTTAGGAAGATGAAAATATTCTGGAGATGGATGGTAGCGATAGTTGCACAACATTATAAATGCATTTAGTGACATTGAACCTGCAGTTAAAAATGGTTAACATGGTAAATATTGTTATATATACTACCACAATGAAAAATTAAAAACACCCCCCACACTTAAGAGGTTTATAGATGAAAGATTACAGTCAACATAAATTAGTCAATTTAGCATGTTTATGATATTTTATCTTAAGAATATTTACAAATTATTTGTCTTAACTCTGAAAGCAGCATGACTGAAACAGAGAGCAAGCTAAAAGCATGGTTCAGCATAAGGTTGGCAAAGACACTCAAATCTTTGTGAGCTTTGAAAGTGGATTTAATTCTAACTGTGATGGGAAATCATGAAAGAAAGTTAATAAAAAGAGTAATGATGCAATCTGATTCATCTTTATTTCCCAAAGGAAGTAATCAATCTCCTTCTTCTGGTATGCCAACTTCAAAGATTTAGGGATTTTATCTATAGGATGAAAATAGAAAACTTCATTACTAATTCCATTTTTGTCACTGAGGTCCCCTTTATGCTTGTGTTAAAATAGTCTCTTGCCAAAGATCTAATTTTTTTTCTTTTTTTTTTTTAAATTTTATTTTTATATTCCCCATACAATTGCAACCCCCTTATTTTGACCCCATTCCCTCCTTTCCCCGCCCCCCTCCCCATAGTGTGTCTCCAGTTCATAGTTGTATGTTGATTTTGATTTTTTCTTTCTTATAGCTATTCTTTTTCCCGGTCCCTTATTTAAGTTTTCTAGATTCCTGCTATGAGTGAGACCATCCGGTATTTTTCTTTTTCTTTCTGGTTTATTTCGTTGAGCATGATCCCTTCCAGCACCATCCATGTTGCTGCAAATTGCATGTGTTTATCTTTTTTGATTGCTGAGTAATATTCCATGGTATATATGTACCACATCTTCTTGATCCAGTCATCTATTTTTGGGCATTTGGGTTGAAGATCTAAAAATTTTGATTAAGTTCTTATCATGGTACTTTGTGGTGATAAAATGCATTTTATTCAGTAATAGTTGTATTTTCTCTGCTAATAATCTTCATTTCAAGAGTTCTCAGTTTTATTATTTTCCAAAATAGTAAAATATAAATGTTCATAATATCAAAGACTACGTTAGAAAAAAATAACAAAACAGAAATACAGACAAAATTTGAAGAGAGATGTCTGGAATTTTTATTAATTGTGCCAGGTGATATAAACTTTGTCTTTTACTAAAACTTCAATGAATTAGTAATACACACTGCATACATGCACTTCTTTAATAAATAAGGACATACTCAAAAGAATAGTTCTTGTTTTTAATATATAACCATCATAGACCAGAGCTCTCTTATTACCCCAAAATTGTTAATTTATATAGGAAAACTTAAGTTTAGTCTTAAAAGTGCAACAAATTTTTTTTAACAAAACAATACATGAGTAAAATTTAACATTATGTTCTGTATACAATTAGTTTAATATCAGCCTCATACGTAGACTTTTGTAAAAGTTCACAAAGTATTATCAAATCTCAATGCTGCCAGAGATAAGAGATACTAGCCTCATACTCAGTGGGGGCCATTCTTGGCTATTACTCACCTATGCTGTTAAGTATCTATAGTGTCTTTCATCATTAGCTCTTACTTTTGCCTATTGTTACACAAAAAAAAGTCCCACCAAAAAGTTGAGGAAGTATTAAAGAAAACGATGAAGAAAAATCAAAACAGTTGAGAACAGCAATTACAATGGAAGACCAAATACTACTACACACAAAACCACCTATTAGTTGTTTGTTGGTTAGGAAGCAACATGCTCAAGCATTACCTCAACATAATTCATCACTGATATGCAAGCTTTATGGAACAACATTATAATTTTTCTACTCAAAATACTGAGAAATAGACTCCCTGCTGGCATGGTAGAAAAGAACATGGTATGTTCAGGAATACATTATCATCAATGAATATCAATAAGTGATGCAAGAAAATGATGGTAGGTGTCTGACAAGAAAGCCAGTGTGGCTGGAATAAAGTGAGGGTCAGTGAAGGACAGAGGAGAGAGGTGTTTAAGAGGTAGAAAAGGTACAGGCCCTTCACACTGTAGTGCTTTTTAGGGCATGACAAAGACACTGGGTTTTATTCTGAGTGAGATGGAAAGCAAATTTTTGACAGAGACATGTTGCTGTGATATTATTTCTACTGTCAAATAATCCCTCTGGCTATCATGTGCAGAACAGACCAGAGGGATCATGAGTGAATAACGGAGATACCAACCAGAAAGCAACTACAATTGACTGGTCAAGAGCAGATGCAGGCATAGAATAGGGTGGAAGCTGCTGGGATAGTGAGAAGTGGTAAGATTTTTGATACAGTCTTAAAATTGAATCAGTGTAGGCAGGGCTGTGAAAGAGTAAGACAAGGACACTTCCAAGGTTTTGGGCCTGAACAACTGGAAGAATGGATTTTTTTTTAAAAAGATTTATTTATTTATGCATACAAGAGCTGGAGTACAAGCCAGAGGAGGGGCGTGTGTGAGAGGATTCACCAGAGACAGAGTGGGGAACAGAACAGGCAGATCTATTGAAATACACTGCTGAGGGGAATAGCGGGAGGGTGAGACAGGAGAGGTCTGCTGCGCCATGTGGGTTGCTCCCTGGCTGGCCGGGGATCACTTCATGCTACAGAGGCTGCAGACAGCTTCACAGGTTGCGTCTTAACCCCTTGCGTCATCAGGGAGTTTCAGAATGGAATTGTTATTAATGAAATTAGGTTGACTGAGAGAAGCATGCATATGGGAAACAGATTATTTTTGGACAAGTTAACTTTAAGATTGTTTTTGATATCCAGATGGGTTGTAGGGCAGAGAGCTGGATATATGACTCTGGAGTTAAGAGAGGATGGATACTGGAGAATTGAATTTGGAAGTTACCAGTATATAACTACTGTTCAAAGAATGTCAGAATATCAAACACTGATATGTAAGCACTCTATCACTTCAGATTACCTTGAAAAGCAATGAACAAAGGAGGTAGGCAAGGAATAGTCACTGAGGCAGAAGCAAAACCTAACAGGTACATTTCAAAAAGTGTTTCAAGGAGAATGATCATTTTGTTAAACAATATGGAAAGGTCCAGGAAGAACAGTAACATGTGATATGTAGGCTTTGGCAATATGTAGATCACTGTTGTCCTTGACAAGAGCCATTTCTGTAGGGTGGGACAGAGATAACATGACGAAAACTGACTGAAATGATACAAAAGACAATGAGGAGAGGAAGTAGAGACACAAATTTTTTCTAAAGGATGGCTGTGAAATGGGACAGTAAAAATGTGAATTCAAATATTTGTGTAAATGATGCAGAAGAAAAATGTGTAGAAGAGAGGAAGGAACATGTGTAGGAGCCACTTTTGAGTCATTGAGAAGATGGGGTCTAGTGCACAGATGAACCAAAGGCAGTTCACAAGGATGGGAAACAATATATAAAGAGATAAATGCAGGCAGACTGGTAGATAAGGATATGCAAATTCTGTTCTGATTGCTTCAGTAATATCAATGATCTAGAAAACAAAGGTATCAGCTTTGAATGAGAAGGGGAGAGAGGGTATTGAGGGTTTCAGAAAAAGAATAACACAATATGAAATACTGACTGGAAGAGAAGTAAAGTGGAAGGTTATGGAAACTTGGTAGGATTGCTCAGTCATACGGAGAACACACTTAAGATTAGTAATCAGTAATCATGTGAAAACCAGTGAAACTAGTCAATATGACTGTGTTTCTCCAGTTTTTTTCATCTATTCCTCATGAGTACAGGTGCAGAGTGGCTAAAAGTAGGATTTAACCAACATTGCCATTTTTCCAAGCATGACACCAAAATGAAATGCTAGGAAAAGAATAAAATGTTAAATAATGGAGTTTAAGCTAATCTGCAGTCAGCATAGAGAAGGGAGCAAGCTGTACATGTGGAAGATGGATGATGGAGTACAATACTTACTGTGAAGATTTTAAAGAGTTTGCAATTTTTAGTAATGACAAGATCTAACGTACAATCATGGGGTGGATAACTGAGAAAGGTAAAAAGCAAAATCACAGGGGCAAGGTGGTTATGAAACTGTTAAGTTAGAATACTATATGGATAGTCTACATGTATTTTCAGTCCATCAAGAAAAACATCTGAAATGGTGGGAGGCATAGAAAAGGAGAAAAAGAGAATGAAGAAACTTTTTAGTTTTACTTTTAGGAGTGACATTGTAATTTAATCTCAGCAGCTACTAAAACCATTTGAGTATCCTTTACTTCAAGAATAGCATCATTTCAATACATAGTGGAATATAAAATACTGCTATTCTTGTACACAAGAAGCAGCTACATTAAAGGCTGAGCATTTATTTGCACTTAGCTCACTGAAGTGACAGCATATTTAAAAGCAACTTATGAGACAGAATAAGCTAAAATTATGTGGTAACCAAAATATGTTTAAAATATGTTTTTTCAGGTACTTTAAGGCAAATATATTAAGACAACTACCTATTTCTAATGAATGACACATCTGAAAATAACAATATGAAAAAGTTATTGATAACCTCTTCTAAGAATGGTTGCCTAAGCATGATAAATAAATTATGATAGACCAAATTATAGGAAACATGGTAATTAAAATAATAATGTGTGGATATAAAAACAGAAGCCATAAGATACATAAAAGAAACCATAAGAGATACACTCCTGGGCATCAACTTCACAGAAGTATTTGGAAACACAACTCTAGTAGCAAGGGAAACAAAAGCAAAAATAAATGGCTAATTTTCATGTCTGATGTAAGGCAAAGGTCTAGTTTCATTCTTTTGCATGTGGCTGTTCAGTTTTCCCAATACCATTTATTGAACAGATTTTCCCTTGGTTCCTTCATTGTAGATTAACTGTCCATATAGATATAAGTTTACTTCTGGGTTCTCAATTCTATTTCACTGGTCTGTTTGTCTGCTTTTGCTCAGTACCACAGTGTTTTTGATTATAATATGTTTGCAATATAGTTTAAAGTCTGGCAGTGTGATACCACTATTCTTCCTCCTTGCTTGTCAGAACTGCCTTGGCTATTCAGGGACTTTTATGGCTTCATATGAATTTCAGTAATGTTTATAAACCTTCTATGTAAGACCTGAGACCACACTATACATAGAAGAAACGATAGGCAAACATTTCACGACACAGACTTCAGAGATATTTTTGTGGAATTTTCTACAACAGCAAGAGAAACAAGAATATAGACAACTGGGAACATAACAAACTAAAAAGTTTCCACACAGTAAAAGAAACTATCACAAAAGCAAAAAGACACTCTACTTTTTGAAAGTATTTGCATACCATACATTTAACAAGGAAATGATAGTTAAGAACATTGACAGGGAACTTATATAATTCCACAAAAAGAAAACAAATAACACAACCAAAAAAAAAAAAAAAAAAAAAAGCAGAAGAGCTAAATAGTCACTTCTCCAAAGAAGACACCAGATGGTCAAGGGGCACATGAAAAAAATCCTCATCATCACTTATCATTCAGAGAAATGCAAATTAAAACCACAATAAGATACCGCCTCACACCGGTGAGAGTGGCCCATATCAAAAAGACCAGAAACAGCAAGTGTTGGCAAGGATGTAGAGAAAAAGGAACCCTCATACTCTATGGTGGAAAAGTAGTGTGGTGTAGCCTCTAAAGAAAACAGTATGGAGATTTCTCGAAATATTAAAAATAGATCAGCCATATGATCCAACAATTCCACCCCTAGCTATCTGTTCAAAGAATGCAAGAACACTAATTTGAAAGGAAATTTGCACTTCTATGTTCACTGCAACATTATTTACAATAGCCAAGCTATGGAACCAACCCAAGTACCCACTGACAGATAAGTATATTAAAAAGATGTAAAACAGAGACTCAATGAAACACTACTCAGCTATTTAAAAAACTGAAATAGTGCCTTTTGGGACAAGATGAATGGATGGAGGTGATTCTGCTAAATGAAGTAAGTCAGAAAGTAAGACAGTTCACCAGATAGTTTCTGACTAGAAACCAGAGAAGAAAACAAATCAGCAAAACCACAAGAACAATTCTTAGATTTTGTGAAAAAATATACTGGTTACCAAAGGGATTGGGGATGGAGGGTGAAGATAGAGGAGGGCAGGTAATAGGGTTGTAGAACAGGAAATTTGGTGGAGCATGAATGTGGCATGCACACAGATGAAGGCTGTACTTCCAAAATCATAGGATATGCAAACAAGTGGCAAATCAATAAAAATTGAGAAGGAAAAAGAATGATTATGTGAACACCGGGTAACAATTCCAGAGAAAGTTGAATTTATAGTGTAATTATGATAATCTAAATATCTCCCAAAGATAAGTACTACAAAAATCTGGAAGAGAAATATTAATTTAAAATAATAAAAAGTATTTAAAGTGGTTGAACTCTGAATAAAATTTTTTTCATCTAGATTCTTTCTCAAGTTTTTATTACTTTGGTAATAAAATAATAAACATGTTGAAACAGAGGCATAGTGACCATATTATACCACTGCTAGAACTTTCAGTGTAGGGAACATGACTTATTAGCCTTTGAATCCAATGTACCACATGGTGTAACTGATGAATAATCATTTCTAAGATGACTAAATGAATGAGTAAATAAATTATACTCAATAGCTGAGTAATTCCCTAGTTATGTTTAAACACTGCATCACTTTTCACACTGCCAAACTTCTTTACACCATTGTTCTTTAATATAAATAATCCATTTATTCTAGGATACTTGTTTTCTAACTTCAATTTATTTTAAAATGTAATACAGTAGCTTATTTTTTAATATAACTTTTTGCCAAGTAATCATTCTCAATTTTACCTGTTTTCTTAAGATGGTTGGTTAAAATGATGTATATTTACACAATGGAGTAAAATGTACTAAGTAGTTTTCAAGGAGTTTAACAGTTAATTCAGTTATTAGAAGCACTGGGAAAATCTAGCTTAAGGAATTTCAGTAAGCTAAATTGTACAAATAAAATGAATAAATGAATCACATCAGGGAGCATGCTAAAAATTACCAAAAATGTTCACTGTCTTCTTTTAGATCAAACAATACTTTATGATGATATTTCAAGTTACTTCATTTAAAAACTATGACTAATTACAATGCCTGTGCTTCCAAAACCAACAATGATCTCACTTCTAAAACATTTTTGTCAGGAAAACATTTTCTTACTAAAACATTACACTCATTCCTTATAGTCAACCCTAATACTAAGTTCCCAAAAGTTTAATCAGCTACATTTTTTTATCAAATAAGTCAATTATTATACAATTTTTGGGAGGCCATCCAAATATGCTATTAAGAAAAACATGACTACTTTAAATGGTTATCTGAAAAACTACACTCTTTTGTCAGAAAGAAGAATTATATTTATTCATATGCCATATTATTAGAGATGATATATACTGCCCAAATTTGATCTTTTATGCCTGATTTGGTTAATAACCAAAAACTATATTAACAATCTTCTCAGTGAACTAAATCACTACTAAAGAAACAAAATTGATCCCTTCATGCATTCTAATTACTAATGCTGTTCTCAAACTCCTATCATGGTACTGAAATGGTTAGTTAAGGAGTATCAGGTAAGACTAAGTCTAGACTATGGGTTTAATCTAGTATACTCTGGATTCACACTAGGAGATCAACAGAATGCCGGTATTAGAACACATCTTAGTGAAATGTAAAAGGTTTTACTCTTTTGACCAACTTCAATGGTATAAATAAAGAAGTAGCATTTAAATTTCACAAGAATAGTCATAAAGAAAATAAGTATTTGAACTCAGGAATAAACCAAGTACGATGACAAGTCTGAATAGGAGAATGAACACTTCAATACAAGCATGTCAGTTCCTATTAAAAAAGATCTTAATACCAATAATGATATCCTCAAACATTTCTCTAGACTTTGAAGAGGAATATAGATTAAATACAAGTCCTAACTAACATTACTTACTTATCTTCTCTATGATATTATAAACAATGGTTTTAAATTTTATAATATATGTCTATACTTCATAATCCTAACGCAAGCTTCTAAACCGCAATGCTTTAGCATGAGTTTGAAAATAAAAAGTTCAGAAAAAGCACTTGCATGGGAATAGTAAAAATAGCAACAATAATAGGAAGAACAACATTTTATTAAATGTTTACTATATTGTAAGTTCATAAATTATCTTTTTGAATCTCACAATGATCCTAAGATTTTATAATATTAGTATTCCCCTTTGTAGAAGGGAAAAAAAACCCAGAAAGTAATCTGTCTTTGGTCAAATAAATAATAAGTGACAGAATAAAAAATTAAGTCTCATTGCCAAAAAATGAAGTTTTAAGTCATTTGCATAGTCCACTCGTTTTTAAATGCTTTAAAGGTATATAAATCCCTAAAACTGTTTCCAAGGACAGTTCTTTTTTTTTTTTAATAGTTAAAAACTGCATTTAATAAAAACATGTTTTGCAAAAGTTATGTTCAATAACATCTGCATTTGGCTGTTAGAGGATTAGTATATGCCTGGTTTATCTTAAATTTTTGGTACAGCTAAATGGCTTTTATTTTTTTTTTTAAATAATAAATTTTATTTTTATATTCCCCCATACAATTGCAAACCCCCCATTCTGAACCCAATCCTTCCCCTCCCACCCCCCACCCCCCACCCCCCAAAAAGTGTCTCTGGTTCATAGTTTTTTGTTGATTTTGATTTTCACTTTCTTATATTCATTTTCCTGGTCCCTTATTTAAGTTTTCTAGATTCCAAGGACAGTTCTAAAAATAAATGATTGTGTCTAAACATCTTCACTTTTCATATGAAAGAGCTGAGGCCCATGGAATAGTATAATTTGTCCAAGGTATATCAGGTTGTTAGATAAGAAACACTACTAGTCCTGTCTTTTTTAAATTGGGAATTTTCCTGCTTAAAATTTTAAAATGACAAAATTGGGTGATTATCTCTAAGGTTTCTTTCAATTCTAAAATTTATGTTTCAGCAAGGATGTGGAGAAAAAGGAGGGATGGTGGGAATATAGGCTGATCCAACTCCTATGGAAAGCAGTATAGAGGTTTCTCAAAAGACTAAACATGGATCTAGCACATGAACCAGCAATTTCACACCTAGGTTTCTACCAGAAGAATACAAATACACTAATTGGAAGGGGAACTTGAACTCCCATGTTCACTGCAGCACTATTTACAATAGCCAAACTATGGAAACAACCTAAGTGCCAAACACAGATGAGTGGATCAAGAAGATGTGTATATATACACAATGGAATACTACTCAGAGATCAAAAAAGATGAACTAATTTCATTTGCAACAACATGGATAGAGGTGGACAGGATTATACTAAGTGAAATAAGTCAGAAAAAATAAAGACAAATATTGGACGGGATTATTTACATGTGGAATACAGAGAAAGTAAACAAAGGGTCAGATAAAGCCAAAATAAAAGACTAGTCCTTGAAAGCTGACTATAGAAGTGAAATATTCATAGGCAGAGGGACAAGCTCAAAATAGGGACAGAGGACAATGGACTATAGTGGTAGACTATGGGTTCTTTGGTGGTAAGAGTAGTAAGGTAACATCACTGGAAGAGAGGGCATCCTGTACTTTCAAAATACAAATGACAGGGGCCTCCCTGGTGGTGTAAGGGGTTAAGTCTCAGCACTATGAAGCTATAGGCAACCACTACAGCAAGAGCTCAATCCCTGTCTAAGATGCTGACCCACATGGTGCAGCAGACCTCTCCTGTCTTGCCCACTGCTCCCCTCAGCAATATATTTCAGTCAATCTGCCTATTCTGCTCCCCACTCTGTCTCTGGTGAATCCTCTCACCCCCAACACCTCTGGCCCACATCCCAGCTCTTGTATGCATAAATTAAAAAAATAAATCTTTAAAAAAAAATACAAACAACAATGTAAACCAATGCCTCAATTAAATAATAAAAAAATAAACAAAATGTATGTTTAAACCAAAAACTATAATTATTCATTTAGTCATGAAAAAAAAGAAATTGTTCTACTATGCCTTGGTTAAATTTAAGCAATTTCCAGCATATAATTTCAATCTAGAAAAGTTTTAAGATGGTCTTAATTGTAAAGAAGAAAATAAAATGAGGATCCCTTCCTTCTATCTAATGGCATTAATATTAGAAAAGAATTATTTCTCCTATGATTCTTTTTCAGTGGATGGGAACCATTCATGGAGCATGAAATCAGTTTAATAATTCATCAGTAGCATTTTAAAAACTAAAAATAACTAGAATTTTTAAAATCTGATAATACTGTAAAGAGCAAGGGTTAAGTACTGCTTCATGAAAACTATTATGTCGCTATGCACTCAGTCATAATGTAAAATGTATTTCTAGAATCAGTCTCAATCAAAATAGATCTAAAAGTTGCAATGCTAGACTCCCAAGGAACATTTCACATGCAATATACCTGATGTGAAGTTAATTTAATTACACTTCGATGACTGACATTTCTAAGTTCTATACCTAAAATATTTTGCTTTTTGAAATTGTAGTAAAGTTATTGACATGCTTAAGAGTAAATTCTATTAGACTTGTATAGACATTCTAGGAATATAGACCGATTTAACAGTTTTCACAAGAACATAAACCCAAAACTATTTGTAAAGCAACAACACAATATTTAAAGAACATAACTGGAAGAAATCTGAGTTTCTTAAAGAAATAGTGATTCCAAGTGTGGGCAGAAAAAATACAAGATGAATATGGGACCTCTTATTGTGTCAGAAAGCAAGGAAGCTACTGAGAGATTCAAAAGGATGTAGGAGTCAGCTGAAATGTTTCTTACTGATGAAATTAGGAACAATTGTGGCTTCAAAGAAAATAACAACTACAATAGATTAAAATACAAGCACATGAAAATTCAAAAGTTCAAATAAAACAAAATATTGATCACCTCCACGGTTGCTAGAATATCAATTTATTATTCTAAAACTGGGTAAGTAAAAGAATGAAGTAATTTTTCTCTATTTTTTTTGCATTTTTATCCAGCAAGCTTGTGAAGACAGTTCTTGAGAGAAATCCATATTTAATCAAAAAAGGGAAAAATTTAGAAAATCAATAAATTAAAATCCCTAGTAGAATAATGAATGATCAGCAATGATTGCTAAAACCATTAAATGAAAGATTGATAGAGAACTTCACAATCATCAGGTGAGCAACACCTGAACCCAAAGATCAATTTTAATATCACTACACATGAGACAGGTCTTCTAATAGGACAGAAGTAAAATCAATATGAAATACAGCCATAAAAAGAAAATGAACTTAATCAGTCCTCTGGATCTTACCACCAAGTTAAAGAAAATACAAGGCTATAAAAAGATGTTAAAAAAGACCACAAAGATACAACCAACTAAATTCAAAATGTGGTAAATTCTACAAGACTTGATTTTGTCAATAAATAATGCCAAGGAAAAAGAAGTAGATGGGAAGTCATTAATGATAAAAAGAAACTTAAAAGACTCACTTAAATCCAACATTGTAGACCTTGCTTGGTTCCTGATTTGTACAAACAAATTACAAGAGGACTTTATCAGAGCCGAGATAATACAGATTGGAAATCAAATGATATTAATAACTTATTTTTTTTATTTTGTTAGGTATGATAAAGCGATTTTGTTACAAAGAGATAAAACATTTTTTAAGGCTATAAGAATAAAGCATGACAAACACAGAAATTCAATTAGCAGACTGATATGCAGCAAATATTTTGACATGTAGATAGTCCCTTTTCAAGAAAAACATTTCATCTTTCTGGTAGATGTCAGAATTCCAAATCCTTAAAAACATTGTCACCCAACTTCCTACCTTCAAAGGAAGGTATTAAGAATACCTCACAGCTGGGTAAATGTCAGACAACCAAGTTTTGTTTCTGCTTCAGGATGCTTTTCTATTTAAAGTATAAACATATTCTCCATATACAATACTTTAAAATGTCACAAATATATAATTATACTATGTCACTATACATACTGTATTACAAAACTTACGGAATAGCAGAACTGAAAGATGAGCATATTTCGTTTTCTCCTTTTTGAAGTATTGAATTTATTTTCTTTCCTGTAGCTTTACTTACAGATGTCTTAAGTTTCTTTGCTAGTTTTTTTGGTATGTTGGTTATAGAAGAGACTTCTGTACAGCAACTATATATTTCCACCTTTATTTGAAAGTCTGGACTTGCTTCATTACTAAAAACAAGGACATTTGTAACATTAGAAATTTACTCAATAGAAAATAGAATTATAACATCCTTTGTATTTTGTAACATTTAAAAACAGCATTTGAAATAGGTTTATGTTAACCTATGTTAATGGGTCAGTATCTGGACTTATTTAATATCTAAATAAGCTGAAAGAGTCATTGTAACTTCTAGACCTGATTATCAGCTTCTAAACTAGGGCAATCTCTGTCTTTCTGTCTGTCTATCAATCATCTATCTATCTATCTATCTATCTATCTATCTATCTATCTATCTATCTATCTATCTATCTATCTCTCTCTCTCCCCATCCATCCACCCATCCATGCACCCATCCATCCATCTCACTTAAAGAAAAAGAATAAAATACCATGATCATTTTGTAGCCAGTATTATTTCGCCTTATCATTCCTTTAATACAGCTGTTTTTAAGGTATTTAACTATAAGTGTGGTTTCTTGAAGTGATTACACCTCCAAAAAAAAAAAAGGTTTAAAAATAAAAAGGAACAAACAAAAGGTTTCTTCTGCTAAAATCTCAAGTTTTCATTTCTTTTTCATAAAGGGTCACTTACTACCATGTCTCACCTAACTACACTCACCTTTGTACTTAATAACTATAAACAGCATTTCACTACTTGGTTATATGAGGGAAAATAAACAAACAAAAATATACAGAGTTATACTTTAAGGCATGAGCTCTTTGAAGGAGAGTGCTGTCTTGGAAATTTTTGTACTCTTAAGCTAGTACAAAAGATATTCAATGTATTAATTAAATAAATATGCAGAAATTCTGTAATTTTAGCAAATGCTAAGGTTGTCTTTGTCCTTTTACAGATAATGAAGTACCTTTACTATAAAATATTGTGGTAATGTTACTAACAATAAAATGTACTTAAAACTGCAAGAGGCCTATCAGTAGTAGATGCTGCCTGCAGACAGGGAATCCATCAGTCTCAGATATTTAAAAAATGCAACATAAGACTTTTAAAGATTTCAATGGCCAATCTATAGTTTGGATGAATCCAAGGAATAACTTGCAGATATTTTTACATTTTTATGTTGTAACTTTTAAACATACAGTATTCCTGGTAATGACTAACAAATGTCAATATTTAGAGTAAAGCCAGAGATTCATAAATATTGAATACTTATTAAAAACAATCATAACAAAAAGCACATTTTTAAACATTTAGAACATTTGTCAGCAATTATTTTTAGAACAATTTTAAATATTTACAGAATTTTAACTATAAATCATGTTTCTTCCCAAGTAACTTGCATTGTTCTTTATTTCTGAAAATAAACTATGCTTTTTGCATTTGTGGTAAAAACAAACAAGAGCAAAGTGATGTGAAAAGAGTCCATTAACAGGATGATTTTGACAGAAAAAAAAATTATCAGCAATTGCTGACAATAGAAATAAATATACTCAGATACTAAAAAAAGCTATTTTTTTGAGTCTCATTTATCTATTTGGCAATAATTTGAAGAATCCTAAATATAATCCCCTATAGTTCAACAAAGCTTTGTCAGGAGACCTGTGTTAATGTTAATTCAGAGCAATGCATTTATTTTTCTGTATTACAGAAATACTTATGGGAAACTAGACAGAAGCTATAAAACATGGCTTGTGATACATTTTTTAATGCTATTTAAGTGGCAAAACTAGTACTCTTCAATTTCCAAGATACAGAGATTTAGACCAACAGAACTTTTGAAGGGTCAGAAGAAACTTATGCTAGTTAAAAATTATTTCTATGTCTACCTAAGTTCTTTCTGAATCTCTAAATTGAACTTGTAAGGAGTATGGGCGATAAAAACGGTCTTGAGGATAACCCAACTTTCTATTGTTTTGCAGTCAAGAATGAAAAGAATTATAAGAAAAATTATTTAAAAAATTATAAAAAAAGAATTATAAGAAAAATTATTAAAAAATTATAATTTTTTTTATTATAAGAAAAAAATCTCAGATTTTTGCTAAAGTGATTTTCCTATACAATATATTTTAGGACTAATTATAAATAAAACATACTATTTTAGTATTTATGTAACTAAATCTACTACATGAAATACAAAATGAGCTTTCTGTTCCAATTCACTCTGTATCAAATGCTATTAAAATGAGATTCCACTGTATTCACAGGTTAGTTAATAATGAAACTATAAATATTTATAGAAGTTATTATATCCCATGAGCCAAATATTTACTACTAATATTACAAGATTTCTATTTTGTTTTACATTGGAAAATTTAAAATGCTGAAGTGGACTTCTTTTGAATAAAGATTTTTTTAATGCTTCAAAAATAATGCAAATTACTCAATAATTTTTAAAAGGTAGAATTTTAGATTTTCGTTCTGTGAAGATTAAAAGACACTTACAAAATGGTTACATTTTCAAAACATATATCTGTGATTGTTTTATCCACAATCACCATGTCAGTATCAAAAACGTCAGCTCCCATTTTGAATAAACAAAAAATGGCATAGCGCTGTGACCCTAGAGAAGAAAAACAACATTTTATGCAATGATCTATGTGATAAATATATATATATCTAAAACTACTTGAAAAAAAACTCAAGTACTTGTTAATAGTCTTATATTCTTTCACACATTAAACATTGTATCCTTGATTTTTATATTGATTTTTCTGCTAGCATATACTAATACTTTATCCAACTAAAACACAATGATTAAACCAGGGAGTATCAGGAATTAAAACTAAAAATATAGGCCTCTCAAGCAGCCTAAAGAAACCACCAAACTCATAAATTTTTTGCCTAGAAAACTCTTTAAGCTTTAATTAATAACAAATTTATTATCATATATACTATTACCTCTTTCATTTTGGTTTCCAAATCTATGTGAGAAAAAAACATTTTCGATTCAAAGAGGTTAAGAGTAGGCACATTAATAACAGCAAAACATTTTCCACAAACTAAGAGCAAGGGAGGAAACCACAAAAACAATAAAAGTAGACATGTGAACACAAAAAACATAGCTGCTAGGCCTTTTAATTTGGTAATGTTTTAAAAAAGTATTAGGTGGTTAAAGGGCTTAGTCTCATTATTGAGAAATGCAGTACTTCAGAAAAACTTATTCTCTATAGTAATCAGAAAAATGTACTCAATTCCCACATGTATTCCTTTGTAAAGTAAATTATATTTCCTAATTGAATAACAAATATACTAACCTGATTTTGAATTTTTCATATAAAACTAATTATGCTTAATGTGATTCAGTTTTTAAAGTGTAAGGAACAAAACTATCATAATAGACAAGAAAGATAAAGGATTAAACACACCTTTTCTGCTTTGCATCTCAGATCTAGGAATCATCTGAGGTTAATTTCCATGACCTAAGCAATACATGGGTTTGTGAAGACTACATAAAGCCATAAAATGCTGAAAGGAACAAAAATCAGATGAACCTGAAAATCTTTCTCTCTCACATCCTATTAAATAATCTGAAGCAACAAAAATAAGGCAGAAAGGCACCTCAGATTCTGGTCAAACAAAAGAAATACTGCCTTTATTCCTAAATAAACATTATCTTTGTTCCACACTTTCTTTCCCATTACCTCTTACTTACTGACATTGTAGAGATTCCTAACAACTAAAAGAACAATAGATATGTATTATCTTAATTAGTATCAAGTAATTACATTTTACTAAAAATTGAAAAATAATTAAGGATTTTGCTCACTTTTTCAAATTAAATCATTTGGCAGTATGAAGTTTTTTTCTGCCAATAATCACAAGTTTACTATATACTAAAGAAAATATTTCAATTACAAATTGAAAGTATGTATATTTATATACCTTCTTTATTGCTGAAGTGATCAGTGTCTTTCCACATTAGTGGTATTCGAATATCTAGAGAGGGGGAAAGAAATAACAAGTGATAATGCTGGTAAATTTCATTTCTTAAAGTGAAATCAACCTCTGAATTATATAATGAATTCTGACCAAAATAAAATTTATTATTTAAATATTCTAACCCAAGTGATAGTTTTCTTAAAAATAGCCTAAATGAGGAATATAAAGCCTGTTACATGTATTTAAATAATTTACATAAGCAAATCTTATTTAACTAATTTAATTTAAAAAATCCTACTGATTATTCAAGAAATTAATTTACCAGTTATGGTCTGTAATAAGGTTATATCACGCCATTTTCATTTTGTGACTTATGTTTAAAATAGGTGAAGTGTGGGAGCCCAGTGTTGAATTCCTATTTTGGATTTCTATTTTTTATAGCTAAACACATTTTAAAATCATAGAATAGTACAAGTAGAAAGGACTCTAGAACTTTCAACCACTATAAAACTATACAGATGAAAAAAATAAACAAGCAGATCAAGGCTCTTCTCATTAAGATTTAACTTGTCTACCAAAGAAGTTGTAATTTCATGTTAAAATTGTAATATTTATTTTATAAAAGAAATAAAACTGAAAGGGAAAATGCATTAATTCTTTAAGTCCAAAAAGTAAGCATGTTCTAAAAGTAACTTAAACACATTTTTCTCATTCACAGTCTTCAAACTCTGAAGTATTTCAGAAATTAATTTAGAGCTGTGAAACAAAATTTTTCCATCCTAGTTTCCGACAGTTTTCCTTTACTTTTAATATTAGAAATTGAAATTATAATTTTGTTCCTGGGATTCCTATGTTATCTATATATTTTCAAAGTTAGAGGACAAGATTCTACCTAGAGTAAGATGTATGAATTGTAACATATACAGTAGAGATCTCAAAGGCAAAGATGATTTTAATTATTCAGCAAAAATAAGTCATGTAATTTTTACAAGTAACTCAAATGTTAATACAATTTTAATTTATTTGTGGAAAATTCCTGCTTAAGATATTTCTTTATTACATTTAGAAGTTTATGTGCAAATTTTTCAAACATACTAATTATATCACTTTCAAATAATTATAATCCTTAGAACATAAACTGTTTATGGCTACATCTGTGTGTTTCAATGTTCAGATCCCATAATTCTTTGTCTACTTTATTTGTTTAGAGTTCTAGTACTAAGGTTCCTAATGCCCATTTCCATTTTTTTTTTTTCTAGAAAAGCTTCCTATTACTCCTTTATCTCTATCCTGTCCAACCAAGAAGGTTTGTGTGACTGGCCTTCTCACCTGCTGTTTTAGCAGATTTAATTAAAAAAAAAAAAAATTACTAAGGTCTTCCCACAGGCCAATACTTCATATCTCATCAGCAATTTTTAAATTTTGGTCAAGAGACAGAATTGTTTAAATTTGCATTTATTTGATTGATGAGAAAAATGTTAATATATTATTGGTCGTCATTTAAGTGAATCTGTTTGTATCCATGGCTCCTTTCTTTCTCTCTCTCTCACTATATTGTTTACAGTTTATTCTTTTAAAAGTTAATTATTTATCTATTGAGAGTTTGGGGTATGTGAGGTAAAAACATTTTCTTTCAAGAATAATTGTTCGGCATTCTCTTCTTCAGTGATGTGTGATGCCATGTTATCACACATATTGAGTAAGTCCCTATTCTTTGGCTATCTCTGTTACAGATCTAGTTGAATCACTTATCAATTATTATTTATCCTAATGCAAATAACATACTATTATATCCATTTAACCTTTATATTTTACTGTCAGAAATATATCCTTCCAAAACCAACTTTTTGTTCATTTCTTTATGTAAATTTTTGAAGTATTTTGTCAAAATTCTTCCTCTAAAATACTTTATTAGCGTTCTATTATCCAAATTAATATGGGAACAGATGATTTTATAATATTCTGTCTTTACAAAGAATATAATTACGTTTACCTTTTAAGATTATTCTTGGGAATATTTATCATTTTTACTTTCATTGTAAAGGAAATCATTTTGGCTATCATATTTTCTAAGTAGTTATTGCTGGTTCTGAGAGCAGTTATTTTTTGTATATTTATCTTGAATCCAGCCACTTCCACATAATTCTTTATTAATGCAAGTAGTGGTTTAGTAAATTTCCTGAGATTTTTCTATGTCTGTGACCTATTATTTTCCAATAATGTTCACTTTGTCTATTTCTTTTTAGTAATTTCATCTCTCATACTATTTTAGCTATAATTTCTAAAACTATGTTAATTATATTGATGTAATAAACATGTTATTTTGTTTTTATTTTAATGGGCTGCTTTTATTGTTTTATAATTATTACTTCGCCGATGTCCTGCCAAAGAGACCACTTGCTTGACCACAGTTGCTGACTCATTTCATTTCACAACTGTTCTTGTTCACAGCTGTTCTTCTTCTATTAGGGTGGTATTAACTATTTATACTATCCTGGGAGGAATATGGACCCTGACCTCTTTTACTATAGCCTATAGGTCATTCTTACCCTTTCCCATGCCTAGCTATGTCAGTCCTCAAGAAGAGAAAGCTGGATAAGTCCCATCTATTTTTCATCTATTTCCCTATTACTATCAACTTCAGATGGCAATGCACCAACTATGCTTCTTAATTCAGCTTCAAATAGACATTCCTTACAGATTGTGTTAGTTTACAGTATTCTTACTTTTATCTCTTTTGTAAATGTCTTCATTGGGTTTTAATGGTAAACTGAGAGTCATAATAAAACAGCTAGCTTGATGCTATTAGGGCCTAGAGGTCTGTCTAAACTGAGGCACTTTGTGGACTGATTTGGCCTCAGTCATTGAATTACAAGTCAGAGAATAAACTTAGAAAATTACCATGATGCAATTATTTGGCATTTAACAGAAGCAATTAGGATGAACCTCAATTATTATTTGAGTGTGTGGTCAGTGGGTGGACAAACTGGAAGTGGAAAATCCAGGGATCTCCTGGCAATCAAAGTAATCTCAGAAACATTATGAAACTTTCTTGTAAATATTCATTTTGACCAAAACAAAAGTCACATTTTCATCTCAATGTCAAAGAAAATGGATTTATTAAAGTGAATTAGTTTTTAATTTTCTTTGTTTTTATTTTTATAAATATACAGACAAGATATAATTAAGTCTAAGCAAAGATGAAAAGAAATTACATATGTATTTCATTTTCTAAGACTTTCAGTTCTTTAATTTAAAATTATCTTTTGGAAAGAAAGAACACATGCAGAAATAAGTTTAATTTCTACACTTGAGTATTTGTGGTCAGGAAAAGCTTTTTTCTTTTACTTAAAATGCTTTTTCTTAAGCACTCTTCGAAATGAACATTTAATGTTGATTTCATGAATTGTTGCAAACTATTATGAAATTACAACATATATTAACTCTATTGTATCATTCAAGTGTTCCACAGCAATTTAACATATTTCATTTGTGAACTGAGTGGGACCACATCAGAAACAGAAAATGGGGGGACATGTCTAGGATTTTTAGAAAATCCTCTTTAAAGATCTATATTTTATTTATTCATATCAAAATGTATTGTATATAGTGAACAACTACTATATAAAAGTAACTGGTTTTGAAAGGACACAAGGATGCAAAAAACATTCCAGTCTTATAAGGGGAAAGGCAGATATATGAATATAAACAACTATTAAAAAAGCAACAGATTTTTATAAAGCTCAATTATTTTTTTCTGAAGAATTATTTTGCTGAGGGTAATTCCTCTGATGTAGGACAATTATGTCCTATGTAAAATTCAGGTCTATCCTCCCTGTTTTGTTAATCCAAAATATCCATAATTTTTGTTTATCCATAAAGTCATTTCGAAAAACAGTTCCTTGTAAAAGGGCCTGAAATGTAGCAGCAGACACCCTGGAGCTTAAGAACAAGATTTTTGGCCAATGAAACAACCTAGTTATTACTTAAGGTGTAATGGAGGTCTGTTGTTTCCCAAAGTACTGATGAGATATTATTTGTAAAAGGTACATTATCTAGCTGGCATACACATGAGTCAGCCAAGCATTCACTTCATTATGTGGTATCTCCAAGCCATTGTCTTTAAGTTTCCCAAACACTTTGGAGAAACTGAGACTACACAGCATAAGTGCCATCTAGTGGCAAAGAGTTTCCTAACTGTATTAGGAATTCACAGAAGAGAAATATTTCTAGCTGGAATGGTAACAGGGAAAGCTTTAAAGATGACAATAAGATCCTAAATATAATATATTTATTTTAAGACCTAATTAGATGTCAGAAGCATGGCGTATGTGGACAGAACAGGGAGAAAAAAGTCTGGCAAAAGCAGAAACCTTATGTATGGAGGAAGTGGGAGATATGGCTAGAAAAAGTTGGGTCAGAATGGAAAATTCTAGAAGAAAATATTTGATCTTTATCCTATAGGCAACAAAGAGCAGTCATCCATTCACTATCCACTGAGCAATTACTATGTGCAATCACTGTTAGATCCTGGGTATACAGTGAACAAAACAAACATGGTTCCAACCTGCATGGAACTTCAAGCCTACACTAACATTATAATCATGATTGAAAGTCTTGGGCAGAAAAGGAATGGAGAGGCAGTCCAGCTCAGCAACTTGCAGGAAACCTTGCAAACTCTGAGCATGTAGAAAAAGAGAAGTACCCTACCTTTCTTTAAAAAAAAAAAAAAAAAGCTGCATGGAGGAGAAATCTGTATATGTAACACATATGAACATTTTCTCAAATCATAAAATTTTATACAAATATAGAATATAATGTTGAAAATGGTGTTTGAGAATATTCTGATAGAGGTATGCAAAATATAATGAAGGAAAAGAATGGACACAGGGGATTTAAAAATTTTACCAAATTTAGAACATTATAGAATTAAATCAGCAATATAAAAGTGATCCATCTATAGCATACCTGATATGGCAATCTTTCCTTTACATGCTGACTGTTCTTTACTTTCATAACTCACATCACTGTCAAAAGAAAAAAAACTAATGAAAGATCTTTCAAAATAACCAATTATCTTAACAATATTTGACAAATGCTTAAATATTAAATACACACATATCCGTGAATAATAGTGACTTTCAATTAATATAAACTACTTGACTCAAACTTTGAGATGTTTTAGTCAATGCATTAAAATATAATTATTCTCTTTGATTTTTTAATATAAGCTTTATAGTCTCTGGTGACTATATACTGCTTATCCTACAATAAAGCCTTTTGTAATCACTTACATATATAAGCAAGATATATAATATTTTCCCAGGTCTCAGGTGATTTTAGATCACTATTTCACAAATTGTATTTTTAAATGGTCAAATTATAGTTGCCTCAAAAAGTTAATCAACTTCCTAATCATGAACCTGCTGCCCAGGAGTATCTTATACCTATGGAAATGACCAATATCAAAAATTAATCTCTGCTATATATTTATATGTAGTAATATCATTATTATATTTTCTTGAAATTCCATATATACACACACACTCAAACACATAAACATACATACTCTAAAACAAATGCAGAACTAAAAGATGGGAAAAGAAAGGGAGTGACTCTGTATAGAGAGTATTAATTTTGGAGAGGCAAATATTACCATGACAATAGAAATAAGTTTCATAATAAATTATTGGAATATAAGATACTTCAAAATATGATTTTAGAATATACTATTACCATAAAAAAAACTTTCAAAATAGTAATCTCTTATTAGACCAATCAATTCCATCTTTGAGTCCAATATCCTTTTCTAAATACTTGTATTTAAAGATTAGAATTCCATATCTTGTAGAGCAGCATTTCCAAGAATATCCTCTGTACTTTATCTGGGGTTGGGGAAGGGAGGGACCTCTAAACTGGTTAGCTAATTAACTGCTGGTTAATTTAATGAGGTGCTTCAAAAATATGTGATTAGATTGAAATATTCTATTGAAAACTGTCTAATTCTACAAAAGCTTCTATAGAAAGACTAGGTGGAAGTTTGAAGAAGACTGTGACACGATTCTCACTGCATTTCAGTATATTAAAAACACTACATATATATTCATTATCATGCATCCAAATTTGAAAACAAAATGTATCAGCATACTCTTTTTTTTACTCTTAATGCACTTAGCACACAAATGTTATAGATGAAATATAAAAGAAATATATTTTAAATGAGCTAAAATAATTTAGTGATGTAAATTAATAACCTTAGTGATGTAAAATTAATAACCTTTAGAGATATAAAATTAATAACCTTATATGGGACATTTATATGGTATTTATAAATTGCATATTAGATGTACCTAAAAGTATTATAGATTTAAAGATGTAAATTCTCAGAAAACTAATTACTTTATAGTTACACTTGGATTTTTATTAAAATAGGAAATCACTCAGTAAAAATTAAAGTACATATTTCAAAATACTGTTTTGTTGAATCATAAATATTAAAGAATCTATTTTAATATTTACACTAACATTTAATCTGTTATATTAAGAACACTAGCTTTCTTATTATTAGTCCATCACAGAGTGAAAAGCTCAATTTAAACGGTCTAGCATATTTTGATGAAAGTAACATACTAAGAGACACACTTGAAACCAAACACAAATTTCAATTTCCACAAATTGGTACAAAAGATACAATATAAATGCAGTTGGTAGGCACTTGTAAGTAATCTTGTTTAAAAGATCTTCTATAGGAGCAGTACATAATATAAATTCTTAAAATATTTATTTCAGTGAAAAAAATCACAAGGAAACTCCAATATGGTGAGTAATTTGAGTATTATGAAATAGATTGTAGATTATGCTAAAGCTGAGGTCCATTAGGTATTATTAAATTGGATTTAACTTGAGGCTTTGGCAGGCAAGTTAAATTCTGAAATATTAGAACCACCAAGAACAAACTTGCTGAATATTTACCAAAAAAAATTTCCCCTCCAAATTATTCAACCACCTGGCAGAGTACAGCTTTCTTCTCTATAATTACAAGCTATTTGCATAGGCATTTCCAGGACCAGTCAACAACTTATTATATACAAATATTATCAAATTAAAATGTAAATCTAATTAACCATAAAATCTTTTAGAAAAATTAAATCTGTCTTTAAAAAGGAGACATAAACTAAAGTAATTCAGCCTTATTTTTTTCCAAAGCTTAAATTATTTTTAATTCAAATTAACTTCAAACTGTTATTTAGAGTGCTAAAGTGTGATGTTTTCTTAATTAATCCAAATTGACAATAAAATTGTTAAAACATTATCTGTTTAATAATGTGCGACTGTAGCTAATAGTTTGCTACAGTAAATAAATACTTGTTTGACAATCTGCAATGTTAATGCCAATTCTAAATGCTACAATTAGAGAGCCAGCCTGAGGAAAAAACAAATAACCACAAATTTATCTAAACAAAAGCACAGCTCAATAATGGTGTATCTTATTCCTAGTTTAGATCATTATTTTGCTGAGACTTGTAAATGCTAATTTAAAAGATATAAAAATATCAAAGACAAACTTTTAACTTTATTTTATTACTTACATTTCTGGCTGTAGGTAAATAAAATGACCAACAGAGGGTGCCAATCAGCCACCTTACTGAATTTTGCTCAAAAATCTGAATTAAAATTGATTGAATAAATACAGATTATAATCTTTTGTTATTCCATACAGGGATTTACAATAGCATTTCATTGCCAAAACTACCAAGCTACAATGAGAAATAGCATGATGATGAAAGTATTTTATATTTTCTCAATGAAGTACTAAAAGAATTCTAAATGGTGTTCTATGATTTGAAAGCAGGTTAAAAAAAATCCATCACCTATTATGCAAATAAGTAAAACTTAAAGCACTCAGAAATGCTTAACATGGAATTTTAAATCCTCCTAAAGCTATGTTATAAAAATAATAGCTTCATAAGCCTCTTAAATTGGGAAGAGGAGCTTTCTTTTCAAACCCTGACATATAACTCTTCTCAACACAAAAAATAGAGAGTTTTAAAAACAAAACCAGCAATGTTTTATTTTAGAAATACCAGGAGAAGACAATTTTCACTAGTAACATATTTTTTTCTTTAATGTTACAGTATACAAGCAACAAACTAGAAAACTGGAGTATAAGAAACCAGCAATCACATTAAGGGGCATTTCAAAATGACAAATATGTTGAATAATCTGCATTATTTGGCCCTATAATTGACTTTGATTAGTATCATTTTTACAAAACCAAATAAAGCATTTCATAAATTGAGACAAACTCTTGGACTGGGTAAGGGAGAATATTATTGCTAAAGTGTTATCAAAAAAAGACAGGAGGATATAATGTATAGTATAATTGACTTTGACTATAATTGACTTTGATTAGTGTCATTTTTACAAAACCAAATAAAGCATTTCATAAATTGAGACAAACTGGTAGACTGGGTAAGGGAGAATATTATTGCTAAAGTGTTATCAAAAAAAGACAGGATATAATGTATAGTATGGTCATATAATTAATAATACTGTATTATATATTTGAAAGCCTCTAAGATTTCTTCACAAGAAAAAATATTTTTGTAACAATGTAAGGTGATGGATATTAACCAGACTTATTAACATTTACAATAAATACAAATATTGAACTATTGTGTGGTACACCTGAAACTGAAAATTTTACATGTCAATTACAACTAAATTTTAAAAAATAAAAGAAAGTAGAATCTGAACTTTTTAATGTATTTTTATATATTTTTATATATTTATATATATTTTATATATATTTATATTTTTTTGAGAATTTTTTTTTATATATTTTGGTCATTACTAAATCACCAGTGCCCATTATACAGCTCAGTATATGCTATGGCACTCAATAAATGTTTAACGGATATTATATGAAACAAATAGAATACAGTCATTTCAATGGAGCAGACAGATTTAGAATAAAGTCATGGGTTTGCATTTTAGTTTTTAATAACTATTGATTGCTACGTTAATGAATGTTTATACTCAGCAATCATATGAGGAAAACATCATCTACTTCAGAGCTACCGAACAAAATAATATTTTAAATGTATTCTTTATCATTGAAACAATGTTATATAAATACAAGGATTAAGTTTTGTTTAGTTTCAGTACTTGGAGTTTAATTGCAAGAGGCATTAAAACATTTGTTAAAAGTGATCAAATTTTGAGTTTGATCCCTAGTTCCAGATAACAGTAGCCAACAAAATTAGAATCTTTTCAGGCATCTTACAAAGATCTTCAGGTCAATAAGGAAAGGAAAAAAAAAAATCACCAACAGTCCACAACTACAGCATAACAAAACAGAGACTACAAACTTGGGCAAATTAACTGAAACCCTTAAAGTCAGTTACTGGATCAGGTACCACTACAAAACTCAATATTAACTTGCGATCTCCACAAGAAGAAAAGAAAGTGCATATAAGACATGGTGGATGCCATTAACATTGTTCACTGGATAATTGAGAGGAAGGGGATCCAAAAGAATTATGGCTCAGAAGTTGGTGGTTTTGTTAAGAGACAATGGGAGAAATACCCTTTGAAGGCTTAACCATTAAAAGAAAGCAAATTCAGTTGAAAGTAAAAATCCTAAGAAACAAAATAGTATCAAAAAATGAGAAAACTAAACCTGCCAACATTCCCAAAGGCACCATTTATTACAGAAACTGCTCTTCACAATTCTGAAAACAAAAATACTCTGGAACTAAGAAACCAAGTAAACCCTTCTTCTCCTCCCCCCACCATCAGTCCCCCCAGGAATGTCCTATATCCTTCATATTTCATTAGTAACAAAAGAAAGGATCCAAACATCTACAGAAAGCTAGTATAAAGTTAAAGTAGAAAGAATCAAACTACTTCAGCTGATAAAAACATTCCACCAATTACTCTCCAAAATATAGTCAAGTATCACTTAACTGTGTTTCAGTCAACAAGGGACAGAAATATGATGGCAGTGTTTGTATACATAGCCTAGGAGTGGAAAAGACCATACCAGTTGGGTTTTACATAATTACACTCTATTACTTTTCCAAAATGACAAAATGCCTAACAATGCATTACATCTCTCAGAAAGTATCCTTGCCTTATTTAAGTAACACATGACTACATATAAAGTAGCCAAAAAACAGTAATACAATACTCCGAAATATATAGATGTAGTTAGATACACTACTGCAAATATAAAGGCAATCAGAAATCTGAAATTTAATAACTCAGAAACTAGTAAAGGACAAAAAATATATAGATATATTAAAAAAAAAAGAAGAAAAACATAAAAGAGGAAAGAAATTGGAAAAAATAAAATCATTTCTGAAACAAAGAGTAAAACACAAGGCATGCAAGGATGGAGTGACATAACTGAAAATACACTGAAGGACATAATGGAAGAGAACAAAAAGAACCAAATAAAAAATTTAAAACATCAAAGAGAAAGTGATAAGACATAGAGGACAAAGAAGATCCAACTTCTATGCAATTGGAGTTCTTAGATAAGAAAATTAAAATAATGAGATAGAATATATGCTTTATTCTGTAGGCTTTAACTAAAGAAAATCTTTCTAAAATAATAAGACATTATCTTCATAATAAAAGGGCCTACGTGAGTCTTGTCTTACACATATCCTAGCAAAATTATCAGACTGTAAGATATAGAAAACTGTTTTCAGGCTCCAGGCACAAAGACTAAGTTATTTACATAGGAACAAAATCAATCACTTACAGAGGGAAGAATACCAGACCTTAAATTTGTTGATAACATGAAACCAATGGAACAAACTTTTCAAGAATCTCCAAGAACAAAAATGTTGGCCAAGTATTTTATATACAGTCATGATAATCTTTTAGCAGTGACACTGATGAAAAACTCTTTAAACACCCCAAATTATGAAGATAACTGCATTCAGATTGAGGAATTTACTAGCTCGGGAGCTTCATCCAAACAAGAGATGAAATTAGAAAATATAACCAAAAAATAGGTAGTGAACATATGTATAATTAATGCCAGATAAATGACTAAAGCAAAAACTGAAATGCAAGAGCAAGATCAGTATGTAAATAGTATCCAAAGAAGGATTTAAAAAAAAGTAGAAATGGGAAAAAAAGGACAAGTTCATTGATCCTACTAACAAGTAGAAATGATATTTTAAGCAGAAAAACAACATAATATGAAACAAAATAGAACAGAGATTATTATAAAATTATCAGAGTATAGTTTTTTAATACGAATTTGTAGTAACTACTGTGGCCAGTAAAACTCTTCTTAAATTAAAATAAATAAATGAAAAGAGCCAAGAAAATAGTAAAGATAGACCATAATTACATTACACATAAGTTCACATAATATAAAAGAATATGACAAAGCTGAGACCAAACATAGAAGTATGTAAATGTAAATACACTTAACTCTCTAGTAAAATTTTAGGATTTTTGAATTGGCTTATAATGTAAAATCCAACTCTGGGGTGAATACAAGAAACAAACCATCAACAAAGTAATTCACAAAGGTGAAAAACAAAGAGATGAGCAAAGATATACCACACAATAATAAAGCAGGGGATATGATCTTGTTATAGAATTCAGGTCCAAAAGCATTATCTCAGACAACAAAAGGACACTTTAAAATACTAAGGGCTGCAATTCACAATGAAAAAATTACCTCAAGGGACTTGCAAGCAGCCAAAAGTAGGAATAAACTGAAAAATCAACCCTGTAAGGGAGTGGCAAGACGATACATTCAGATAGTGGAATCTTTAGCAATAAAGAGGAACAAATCACTGAAACATTCTAACACATGAGGAATCTCAAAGAAGAAAGAAGGCTTAAAATACATACTGGACAATTTTATTTACATTAAGTTCTAAAAAAGGCAAAACCTATGGCAGACAAAATCATCAGCGGTTGCCTCTTGGAGCGGGGACAGAGGTAACTGGGAATTGGAGAAAAGAAACACAATATACCCAAAAAGTACAGTTTATTCAAAGAGAATAAAAAGCAATTTGAAACAAATAACAAGTGACTATTTATGAAGCTGTCAATACTATTATACAGAGAGAAAAGATCATTTCAAGCAACTTTAAAACACAATTCTGACTTTACAATCACAGTAATGTATATTTGTATGTACACACACACTTGCACACACACAAAAACTTTATATTACATCATAGAAAACAAGATGAACTGATGGGTGAACAGTACAGTAAAACATTATAGAGCCTAGGTGGTAGATATATTGATTTTTACTGCACAATTGTTTTCGACTTTCTATACATTGAAACATGTTCTTAATAATTTTTGTATGTTAGAAAACAACTGCAAAGAAATCTTGAACTTGCCTAGGTGGACTTTCTGGTCACTGATACTTTCATTATTAAACTTTTGCACAACAATCACAGTATGAAATGAATAAGGAATATATCAGTTATTAGAAATTAAGATTTTCAGCATAAGAAAAAGACATCAAAAAATAACAATAAAAATACAACAAAACAAAACAACAATAAAGAGACAACTATAAATCGGAGACATTCTGCAGGGGAGGGGGAAGGAGAGAGACCAAAGCGAGGGCAGGAAGAACACAAGGGACTATGGCGATGGTGCACTGGTGAATTGGTGGTGAAAATTCTATGGGGTCTACATCTGAGGGAGGAAGGGAGGGAAGGAGGAAGGAAGGAAGACATAAAATATATAGAAAAATAGATAGCGGTATTAAATACAATAATTTTTAAAACAAAAACCTATAATGAAAATAAAATCCTGACTTTTTAAAAAGTCTCTCCCATGGCTATGTCCACTGAAAAGACCTAACAGCAGTGATCCCCTGTAAAAATGAGCACACCCAGGGCCCAGACTGTGGTTTCAAAATACCATCATCATTAAAGGGAACCAGGATTCATTAGAAAAATTACTAACTCTAGGTCTGAGGGCATAGAATATACAAAGTAAGTCTGGTTCATCTTTCTGTACCAGAAGTAAGGAAGTTCTCTTAATGACTCACAGAGGCAAGTCAAAGAAACAAAGAAATCAGTTTGAAAGAATTTCCACTGAAAAAGTTTGGGACATTTATCTATCAAAGAGATTAATAGCTATAAATGAAAATACCACATCAAATAAATAAAAATCCATGAATTTATGGAGAGAAAAAGAACATTTATGTAGAGAAATGTTCTTCTCTACAGAAGAGTGTCAGCTAAAAAAGTGTTGAAAAATAAAAGATATTCAGAGTCTTGCAGGCCCCCTTAAATAACTTAGATAAGCTTCATAAAACCAGTAAGTGAAAATTTGCAGGATAACAGAATATTCACCCAGTCCTAATATAATGTACCATGGATTACTTATGACTCACAAAGAGAAAACGACCATATCACAAAGAAGAAATCTGGCAATTGCCATATAAACCAAGGGATCAAATTCAGTATCACTTAAGAGTTGAAAAACCATTTATCATATTACATCACATTGGCAGCTTATACAGTATCCAACCTCACCTAGAAATTTTCTTGCAAAAAAATGTATAACCTGGGCCTCCCCGGTGGCGCAGCGGTTGAGCGCTGGGTTGCGAAGCTGCCCGCAGCCTCTGCAGTGCCGGTTCGATCCCCAGCTGCTCCCCGGCCACCTGAGGAAGGTCCCACATGGCGCACAGACCTCTCCTGCCGCCCGCTGCTCCCCTCAGCAGTGTACTTCGATCCGTCTGCCTGCTCTGCTCCCCACTCTGGCTCTAGTGAATTCTCTCACCTTCCCACGCTTCTGGCTTGCATAAATAAATAAATAAATAAATAAATAAATAAATAAATAAATAAATAAAATCTTTAAAAAAAAAATGTATAACCTGAGTCTGTTTAAACCTTTAGATCCAACTTGCTCATGGAATAGCATGATTCTGTTAAAGATTAGACTCTTGAAAACATTACCAAGGAGATTTTAGAATGGGTAAAATGATTAAAGGAAACTAAAGAGATATAAGCAAATGTATTACATGAATATTGACTGAATCCTTGTTTTGGAAAAAAGTTACAAAGGATTAACTTTTGTCAATTAAGTAAAACTGAATACACAATATGATGTGATTATTGTGGAATGAATGTTAGTATTTTATAGGCAGAAGAATATTCTTGCTTTTAGAAGTTATACCCCAAACTACTGAGATATACATGGCATGTAGTCTGCAACTCACTTTCAAATGATTCAAACAAACAAAAAAGGAGAAATGTGTGTGTCTATACATGCATTTATGTGTATATACAAAGAAAGCAGTGGGTGAACATATATGGCAAATTATTTAATGCTCCATTACATGGTGTTTAAATTTACATCTTAAATTTCATAATAAAAGGATATAAAAAGGTGAGAGAGTAGGGAACAGTAGGTGCCAATCTGGAACATGGTGAGCTTAGAGGCCAACAGAAGACAACAAAAACCAGAAATAGGAGAAAGTGACAAAAAGAAAAAGGAATAACTGGCATACAATTTATTATTATATTCTAAATATTATTTGCCCATCATATACATGGAGAGAAAAAGGGGGAAAATATTATTATTTGAAGCACATGTTAAATTGTTCTTAAATAGATATATAGGCAGTATTGTTAGGTATTCTGAGTAACACAAAGGAGAATAAGGAATAGAATCAGCATTAGCTGAGCTGCATTTAAGCTTCAGGCACTAAATGCTCATTAAAAAACATATGAAATGCGTGGTGACATCATCACTCACTAATAAGAACCAAACACTGCCCTTGCCTCCAAAAGTTTATAATTCAAAAAAAAAATGAGTTTGTCAGTAGCTATATCAGAATATAGTATGTTATAGAGAGATACTCATGCTTCATATGCTACTAAAACTAAGAGGAGACAATCATCTTTTGATTTCTTACTATGAGCATAAAGGAAAAAAAATTTAAATTTTCTGAATAGAATCACCAAGGAAACTTTGACCATATAAGTAGGGCATTGTAGAACAAAAGAGGTCTTGTTAAATGAGAATGGAAGACAGATTACTTCAGTATGAGCAAAGGCACTGGAAACAGGAAAATTCAAGAACTGTTTGAGATACAGATCAAGCATTTAACTGAAGTAAATTTATAAAGGAGAAATTTGAAAGATAAGGTCTATGAAAATAGTTTGAAATCACACCATAAAGATCCTGGAATGCAACACCTATCTAAAGAATTTTAGTAAATGGAATCATTATTAGCTGTTTTTTTAACAAGTGGACCAACATAAAAAGTCTTTTTAAGTAGACAGATATATTTGGCAAAAAGATACAAAAAAAAAGATAGGGCGATAGTCTAGTTTACCAGTCAAAAGACTGGTAAATTGACAGATTGTTGTAAATGTGCAATTTAATACTTTGAACTGAGGCAGTAGGCTGTCTCACCCCTCCACCCCTCACACTATCTACTGACCACTCAACTGAGAAAGCTCTCTGTATCTTACTTTGATTCACAATGACTCTGTGAATTACACAAATACAAATTTAGGAATTAAAAAAAAAAGTAGTATATCAGAATGTGTCTCATAACTACACACAATTTAGTAGGAGACCAAAGTTTTTGTTATATTTGGATATGTAGTTAAGAATAAGCACAAGTTATTGGACTATTATCATTGAATTCCCAACTGAGGTTCCTCATCTAAACCACAGAATGACTGTTTTCTCAATTCTCCCCAAGTTAAGTCATTGTATACAATGAAAGTCTTGGGTCATTAAAGCTAATTCGTTCCTGGAACTCCAGTTTTACAGGGTTGTGAAATGAAGTGAGATAATTTCCCTACTTTAATAAATTCATAATAAACTGAAAAATAACTGAAACTGTTTATAGAATATTTATTTCTGTACAGGGAGCAACTTGAGTGATCAATTAGAAAAACCTGAAACTCCTGCACTGGTTTTGATCTCTTCATTTCTCTTGCCAAAAGTTATATTATTAGATCACTTCTATGGCTTCCTATTCTTAAATGTTTTCCTAAAAATTGGTTATTCAATTATTTTGTCTTACCATACTTTTCAACACTCTACTGTTAAATAACCTTCTCAAATATCCATTTTATCATGCCACATCTTGCTGAAAATAAAATTATAAATAATTGCTATATAAACAAACAAAGAAATAAAAGGAAAGCTCTATAATAACTCACCATAGCAGCTTGGGGTAGTAAGTGGGCTTTTTGGGGGAGAGGGAGGCAAGGGGTAGTTAGTCAAGTAGCCCTATGATCCAGTCACATAGTCACTGTGCGCCCTCTGAAACACTTACATTTCTAACTCTTAGTGCCCAGTAAGATGGCAGCAGAATGAAGATGGGGGGCTCATCTCCTCCACAAATATATAACCAATCACAACTAAAATATGAAACCCTTGAGAAATAAACTGATGACTACTGTATACACCAAGGGTGATGGCACAGTGGAAGAAGCAGGAAAAACTAAACAGATGCTTAAAGCAACATCAGGGCAATAAAGTAAATGAGTGGGGAGAGCAGCTACCATCAGAGTCCTTCTGAGGTTAACTCAAAAGCACATGCCCACCCTGGGGACTTTAACAACCAGGGACTATCCTGGAGAAGGGGTGCACAGAGTTGCTACATAGGATGGAGGGTGCACCACCAGAGAACTGCAGGAGGTACTCACTTGAACCTGAACCTCCATAACAAAAACAGCTGGATTCAGAACAGGCTGAGAGTCAGATCAGGTCACCTATGTCACCTCGCAGAAGAGGCTATTATTGTAGCCTTTGGCTGTGATACTCAAAACACCTGCCTTACCCCCACCCAAGGCCAAAGATGAGACAATCAGATACTGTCACTAACCAGAATCTGAAGCACCTGGACTTTAATAAAAGGAACAAGTGCCCTAGGGTAAAGCTCTATACTTGAAAGGCAAAAGAGAACAATTCTCAGTTTGTGGCCCTGTCTCAACTATAATCCCCACCCATTGTGCAAACAGCTTTAGAGGTTGAGCCTGGCCTAAGACTGTTTGTGACATGTTGACTAAGGAGTTGGCCTAGAGGAGGGGGCCCCTGTGGGTCTTCATCACACAACTGGATGCCTGCAAGAAACCCGAACCCTTGGCGCTCACAGGCAGTGATCATTTGCTGCCTTACTGCCCTGGCCCCTACCTGTTACCCTTTACCAGGATCAGCGCTCTGGTCACCTGAACAGGTATACAGGCATCAGTCTAAATTCCAGTTTCAAAGTCTTTAATAAAGAGATTTCTCTCTCTCTCAACTTGTACTGTGGTATCTGTGAACACTATAGCACAATATGTGGCATACAGAAGTTAGTAAATTGATAGAATATGTTAGTAAGTTAACACCAAAAAAATCTCTAGCATCCTAAATAAGCTTCCTTGAATCTTGCTACTCCCTTCCTTTTCATATCTGGCTTCATCTTTGGTCTCTACCAAATACATCTTTTCACTTCTCTTGAATAATTCATGCTCATCTTTTACCCTAATCATTTATTTTGCTATTTCTCTTTCTTTTCTGTCATTTGGAATGCTGCTTTCCTTCTACTCAACTAAGTAAACCCTATCCATCCTTTACAAGCTAGAAGATTCAAATCCAGTTTTTTCATTACACCTTCCTCAATTCTATCATTTCATGCTGATTTAATTCTACTTTGAATAAAGTCTAAATATACTGTCTGTTAGTTTTTTGCATTTCATCATAAATGTTACAGAAAGTGTAATCGTAGACAATAAATACATTAAAGTGCCAATTCAATTCTGCTAGCAATGTAACAATTGAACACTTTTCAAGTGTTAAAGACAACTGAAAAAAACAAATTAAGGAAAGACTGCTGAGTCTCTAAAATATTTGATTGCTGAATATGTATGTATTTCATATTATGACAAATTCTGCTCTTTGAATGTGGATACACTAGTGCACTTAGTAAGTGTTCTGAAAATAATAGCTATTAGGTAAATATTTAATTGACTAAACAAATGGCATAATTTACATAACTTTCACCAAGGAACTAAAAATGACACCATTTAATCTTTAGATCATTTTTATATACTAAGAAGGCAAGTACTATAATTTCCAATTACATTTGATCAGTGACTTCACCTTATATCTCTGCACAAAAAAATGAATTGGAAACAAGAATATTCAGGTTATCTTTTAAAAGGAAATAATCCAATAATTAAGGAAGACAATATTTTGTATAAATGATTATAAATGTGTATAGTACCAAAACAATTTTCATTTATCAAAAATAATCGGTAAAAAAACATGCACATCATACATATCCCTATTTTTGTTATATAAATCCAACAGATATTAAGCTTATTTAACAATTTTATAAATTAGCAACTTAAGTTAGATTGCCAAGCTAAGAAAATGGCCAACTCACAATTCATAGTAAATATTTATAGACTATGGTGGCCAAATATGATTCCTAGAGGAATATCACAGATGAGATAGTGAGTTTAGAATCCCACATTTTACTAAACCAATGCTTCTAAAACTTTTCCACTGAAACAGCCCCCCTTGAAAAGGCTGAGGATAAGAAATGTATGTCCTAATGACTATAATAATCCAAAACTTAGGACACAATTCTAAAGTTTTTCATGCTTTATCTTCAAATTCATGCTATAGAAAGATAGGCCATATTTATTTTATGGTTTTTGCATATCTCCTGACACACAATTATGTATACTCAATTTGAAAAGCACAGATTCAAATAATGTATGTCTATCTGAAAAACAGTTTCCTTGATTATATTATTATGAAATAATTTCATAATTCCAGGAACATATAATAAATTTTGTATTTGTTGAGTAGTAATTATGCATAAAGTGTTATATTAGGTTTTAAATACATATAGTCTAAGTTGTTTGTTTTTTTTTTTAATTAAACTTTTCTTTTTTTTTGGTGGGACCCTCGCCAGTGGCCAGGGATCAAACTGGCGCTGCAGAGGCTGCGGGCAGCCTTGCAACCCAGTGCTCAACCACTGCGCCACCAGGGGAGGCCCTTTTTTCTTTTATTTTTTTAAAGATTTATTTATTTATACAAGCACTGGGTACAGTCAGAAGCGCGGGAGGGTGAGAGAATTCACCAGAGCCAGAGTGGGGAACAGAACAGGCAGACTGACGAAATACACTGCTGAGGGGAGCAGCAGGTAAGGCAGGAGAGGTCTGTCACGCCATGTGGGACACTCACTGGCAGCCGGGGATATAACTGGCGCTGCAGAGTCTGCGGGAAGCTTCGCAGCCCAGCGCTCAACAGCTGCACCTACACGGGAGGCCCAATATAGTCTAAGTTTTCAAAGGCAAGTATTATCCCAACTTGCATGAAGGAACTAAAGCACAAAAAGATCAAATAGCACTACAGTAATACAGCTAATATATACTGCCATTTTGTATCAAAGTCTTTATTATTTCAGGATCTCATTGATATTTTAATTTTATAGAAATTTCTGTTTCTGACCTGTGTTTTTACTTTTTAGGGACTAAGATTAATGCACTGTGAATAACCCAAAGACAACTAGAAATTAAAGGAAAATTTTTTGTGCTAGAGCACTAAGACTAATCAACAATGAGTGATATAAGCCCATTTATATTAAATAAGAAACCAACATCTGATCACTAAATTGAGTCAGTTCTCAGGTCCAGTAAGACTTGGCATTGTAAACAGAGTAGAATGTAAATTACGTATTAAATTCATAATCCAGAAGGGCAGAATGGAGTGACAGAAGATAGAGGATTTAGCAAATCCTCAGTGACCACACATTTGCTTCTGCCACTAGCCAGTGACATGTCCTTGAGCAAGTCACATGCCTCTTTATATGAAGGGTATCAACTGGCAGATTTTTAAAATTCCTTACCATTCATAAGTGTCACATATTCTTAATTTAGATGGTCACACTTCAATTTTTATACCTAAGTTTCTTTTATTTTTTAAAGATTTATTTATTTATTTATTCATACAAGCACTGGGTACAGTCAGAAGCACAGGAGGGTGAGAGAATTCACCAGGGCCAGAGTGGGGAGCAGAACAGGCAGAAGGACCGAAGTACACTGCTGAGGGGAGCAGCGGGCACGGCAGAGGTCTGTCACGCCATGTGGGACCCTCACCCAGCGGCTGCAGAGGCTGCGGGCAGCTTCGCAACCCAGCGCTCAACCGCTGCACCACCGGGGAGGCCCTCTATACCTAAGTTTCTATCCTTTAGTCAAAACTTCTTTATTAGCACATTAAGCAATTCATTTTTTTGTCTTCTAACTTGCATTTGCACATATTTAACTATCAACCTTGGTCCTTCTTCATAAAACAGTCCCTTGAGTCCTTGCTTCTTTACCACTTTCACTTTATAAGCTGGATGTACTGAACAACAAAACTGCCCATATGAAAACTTCTGCCTTAATAAGTTTAAGCTCTATTGTCAAAATGTTTGTTAGAAACCCAAAATTATTTAGAGGCTATTTCAGTTTTTTTTTAATCTTTGGTGATTTAATATTTGACGTTAGTTGAAATTATATCATGTTTTTAATACAATTCAAATATTTAATTACATCAAAAGCCATAAGCAAACTAATATGTTACTAACCATCTTCCGGTTTGATTTGCATTCTGCTCTTCTAATTTCTGTAGCTCCAATGTGTAGGCCATGATTCGAGCATCACACACCATGAGATTCTTAACTGCACACAAAACCTGATCTTTCTGAGTGCTCAGAGAAAGGAGTTTCGATATTCCTCCTCGCATTCGAATTTCTAAATCTATTTTTTCTTGAATGCTGCAGTCCTTAAAAATAAAAAAAAGCATTTTTAAGAGAAACCCAAAATTATAATATTTCTTTTTCCTCCTAATAAATGGTATATGGTATAAATTGCATGCATATATGTATGTATACACACACACCAGAAAATATAAAATTATAATACTATTTACTACATTTTCCATCTAGATAGTAGATGGAAATATTACTAGATATTAATATTATTAGATAGTAATACAATTTTATAGTGTATCAGGAAAGCTTTAATTTAACAAAGTTTTAATGTGAGTTAGTAGAAAAATAAAACTATTTTAAAATGTTCATTGCAAAATCTTCATTTCTTCACAATCTGCTGGCTAAAGGACAAAGTTAAGAAATATTTCATGTTACCATAACTGCACGTGGTAATTGTATCCCCCAAATATAGCTGTATTCCCAGCATTTCAGAATGTGATCTTAAGATGGGGTCATATTGGATTAGTATGGGTCCTATAGCCAAAGACTGGCTTCCTTTATAGGAAAGCCATATGAATACAGAGAGAGACACACAGAACTCCATATTGAAGAGAACAGAGGAAAAGATTGGAATCTACAAGTCAAAGGACGTCAAGGATTGCCAGCAACTACCAGAAGATGGAAAAGGCAAGCCTAGGTTTTTCAGTGGGAACATGGCCCTGCAGATACCTTGACTTTAGACTTCTGCTTCCTGAACTATGAGAGAATAAATTTATTGTTTTAAGCTACCCAATGTTGGCAATTTGCTAAGACAGCTTCCAGAAACTAATATAATAGCTGATGAGAACAATGTAATACATGTAAATATTACATCAGTTGTACTACAGGATGGTAAATGTGGTTGATGATACTGAATTAACCAAGGAAAAACTCTGAATGAGCAGACGCTGAATAAAGAAAGTACAGTTTAGCAGCAAGGAAAAACAAGTTATTTGTCATGGTAAGAAGTATAAATAAAATTTCAGGAGTATTTTAGCAATGATATTTAATGGTCTTACTCTGCATATAAGTTTCATATGTAACATTAAAATTCTGTAATCTGAAATGTTTGTTCTGATTTAATTCATAGGTGACTTAAAAATTATAAACCACAGAATACTCTCTATTGTACTACAAATATCTAATAATGCTCCATTATGTCCATTTCCACAAATAAAATGACCATCCTAGTTTTTGTAGTAAAAAATGAATGCTATAATCTACCTTTAAATGGATTAACATATATAACCAAAAATGTGAATGGAATCTAATAACAAAAGTTTCAGACATTAAAAAGCTACTATTTTCAAAAAAGAAAAGCTGGGAGTAAATCTATGAAGATAACCCAAAAAGAGAAACTACAATAGGTAACTTGACCATCTAAATCAATCGAATGTACTATTCATACACAGAAAAGAGATGTCTAATTACCTTCTGTAATTACAGCATTTAATCACTACCTAAAAACCTTACAGTAAAACTCAAAATTAGTGTACTATATATAAGTAACCATTTGCTGGCTTTTTAAAATACAAATAAATTTCAATAATTCCATGTCATCTTTTTATGACTTGTCTGTCCCAAAATAAATTCCTTTTTAATGTAATTACTAATTAATTTTCAGAATTACCTATGTGATCCATATGTTTATAGAAATAAATTCTAGAAGGTTGTTTAGTAGTGGAGAATAGTTGGAAGCAACCTGAAACTGAGATAGTGTTATCCCACAACTCAAATACAAACAAATACTATCTTTTTTTTTTTTTAATTCTGATTTTTAAATGCTACAAGTGAGGCAGTAAGTTGGACTAGCACATTCGTTCTTAAATCTGACTGTGTATTAGAGTTACCTTGGGCAAAGAGAAAGGGTTTTATAAAAGCACTACTAACTTGAAGTCCTACCCTAACATAATTAGCATCTCTGGAGGTTGAAGCTGAATATTTTTTTTCAAGTTTCTCTGGTGAATCAATGCACAACCAAGGCAGAGTACCACAGCAATCTGGAAAGCTGCAACAAACTTAAGGAACCAGTAGATGGCCACAGTCACATTAAAGAACAGATTGGGCTTCCAGGGGTTTCCATCTAGCAAATGGAAGATCACTTATTGATAAAGACTTCATAAAATTATGTAATTTGGGAAAAAAGGAAAGGTAAAGCCAAGTTTTTCTCTTTAATCTAATTTGCAAGATTCACTGAGGAAATGTGATATATCTGTTAAATAGTAATATTAGAATACTCTCAAGTAAGATTCAGCAAATTATGCCCTAACCAAATCCTATTTTGTAAGTAAAGATTAATTGAAGATTAATGAAAAATTAATTAATTAATCTTTCATATTTTGTGTGGCTACTTTTAAGCTACAATGGCAGAGTTGAGTAATTTCAACAGACTGTGCGGCCTGTGAAGCCAAGAATAGTGACTATTTGTTCTTTTACAGACATAGTTTGTTGATCCTAACCCAGTCAAATTTACTTACACAGTAAATTAAACCCTGCCTCCCTTTGATAAATAGGTCTCAGGTTACTGTGAGCCAAGTGGATCTGGGAGAGCAGTCACAAGCAGGATGAACTGGAAGTTTATAAATGATTTTGAATGTATTTTGGGTAAAGTAAAAGGTGGGGTGTTATTGTGTTCACCAAGCAACTTATTTTAATACGCATATACACTTTACAAGCAGAGGAAACCTTATTAGTCAAGTATTTGTAGCTCTAGCCAGAATAGGATTTATGGAGTCAAAGGACTTTGTCTTCAATGCTCATGTAATGAGGACACCCAATGCACATTCTTTTCTTCAAAAAGAAAGAGTAGGTAGCCAAAATCCTGACTGCTGCCGCCTCCACCAGAATAGTGGATTCAAACTTGTCTCCCTATATTCATTCCTCCTAGGAGTGTTTGAAAGCAAATCTTCAAGAAGAAAAAGTAAATGGGGTTGGGAGGAGTCATCCTCTTGCTATTCTTCAATTTTCCGAACAAAGGGTTTGCTTATAATCAAATTAAACAGATGACTATGGTACTGTCTGATATTCTAGGTATTTCAAGTCAGGCTAATAAAGAATAAATGGACAGAGCAAGACTAAAAATGAAAAGGAAGATACTAGAAAGTGAAAAACAAGGTTATATTAAAAATAGTAACCTACTATGTTTTAAGAACTAGAATGGCACAAAGGAAATGGCCTTAGTGTTGGAATTAAGCACTGACTAAAAAAAAAAAAATGAGTTCGGGCTGTTGGTAAAACAAATGTAATAATCCAGGTAGAAACTATCACTCCCCCTAATAGATATGGTTAAGTAACTGAGTTAGCTAACTAAGATGGGGGTAAAAAAGATACCAGAATGTAGTAGTCATTCTTCTTAAAAAGTCTGTATTTTAAGGGGCCTCCCCTGGTGGCACAGTGGTTGAGCGCTGGGCTGCGAAGCTGCCTGCAGTCTCTGCAGCGCTGGTTCGATCCCCGGCCACCAGTGAGGGTCCCACATGGCGCACAGACCTCTCCTGCCGCCCGCTGCTACCCTCAGCAGTGTACTTCGATCCCTCTGCCTGTTCTGCTCCCCGCTCTGGCTCTAGTGAATTCTCTCACCCTCCCTCACTTCTGACTGGACCCAGTGCTTGTATAAATAAATAAATCAATCTTAAAAAAAAAAGTCTGTATTTTAAAAATTGTTTATGTACAGAAACAAAGGTCTAGAAATTGTTGATACTGGTCATTCTGGGGAATGAAATGGGAGAAAAAGTTTAAATTCACATTTCTGTTTATGTTTACTCTTCTTTCATGAAATAATATTTCTTGATTTTTGTTTTCATTGGGATTTCAAAAGCTTAAACATTTGTAAGAAAAGGTAGGTGACAGCTCCAACTGCTCAAATGAATGGAACAAAAGATAATAACAGTAACAGTCATTTCTCAAGCAAGTTCTCAGAGTTGGCTACTGTGGTAAGTACTTTATAGAAGTGTTCAAATTCCAACAAGTTTGAGGGATAAGCCCAGTATACAACAGAAATTAAAAAAAAAAAAAAAGAACAGCTAACTAATGTAAGGCTGCACAACAAGGAGAGCAGGCTTTCACCTTAAGCTCATTTAAAACCCAACAATTCTATGATGTGAATAGTCACAGATAACTCCAAGGTTTGAAAAGAAGTATTTAATCACTGGCCACTTCAAAATATATGGTCTGATCACTACTAAAGGGCAGGAAATAGCATTAATATCAAGGAAAACTCATCAAATAACTAATCCTCAATATTCTTGTTAAGTTGAAACCCATTACTAATTTGCAGTTTTTCTCCAAGATTCAAACAAAAAGAATGCCAGAACTCAATTATTTGAATTTCTTGCTGCCTAAAAAAAATCATTTAGTATTGTAGTTTCCCACATAAGTATGAAATTCAGCTCTTATGTACATTTAAATATTTATTTTCATTCTGGTAACTAAACTTCTTTCATGAACTTAATCCTTTTTTTTTGTATCATTTTTAAATTTACAGCTGCATAGAGCTCAATAAAAATACCTGAATAATTACATCAACACCAATATAGTAGGTGTAAGAACCCAACAGATCACCAGTTCACTAGAAATCACAATCAGATTAGCCAAGGCACTCAAAGGGATAGGACAGATAAAATTACTTACATCAAAATTTTTGAAATGTTCGAAAACGTTGGCATAAAACGGCATAAATTACTTGACAAAGGTACTAGATTGTTTTGTGCATGAAGCTTAATGTTTTGCTTTAATGTTCACATTATTGAAGACTTCTTACCAATTTTGCATCTACTGAAGAAATCCCAGGTTCCTAAGCAAAGGTACTGGATTGAACCAGGTGAAATTGCTAGTACCTTTGACCTACAAATCCGGCAATTTCATATGGGTTAGCCTACTTCAGAAGTAGGTAAAAGGTGGAGATTAAAATGAAATTGAAGATGCAGCTTAAAAATTTTGTGTTTTTTAAAACACTAAAGATTTTAGAGCAGAAAGTAGTATGCGTAACATTTTAGTAAATGGCCTCAAAGTAAAAAGCTTTCTAATACACATTTATGAGTGTGAATTCATGGCTAAATGGCAAATAAACTTCTTTCTTAAAGTGTTCGCTTCCTTTCCTTTCTATTTGTCAAAGAATCCATCATCGAGTCACCTTCTGATAGAGTTGAGCGGCTGCTCCCTGCTTCTCCACCCTACTCCAGCAACTTTGCATGGTGTGTAGACATAGCTCTGGTAATTGTGCTTTTATTAAATCTAGTAAGAAGCAAAACTGTTCTCCACTTGGCTTCGGGTGGGCTTCTTGGAAATCCCGGGGAACCCAGACCCCCCAAGCCCCACCAACGCCAGCCAGGTGGGCAAGCTGACAGGTGCGCCCCGAAACTCCGCGGCGGGGCTCCGCACCCCTTCCCTAAGAAACTGTGCGCGGTCTCCCTTTGTTTCTGGTCCCAACTGGCTTCGAGACGCGGGATGGGAACTTTCCCACAAAGACAAAACCCCCGCGTAAGAAGTTGAAGACGGGCCCTCCCTACTCACCTGCGGCGCGGGAAGCCCCGCCAGGCCGAGTCTGGGACCGCTCGGGGTCTGATCCTCCATCTCCGGCGCCACAGCCAGAGCCTCGCCCGCCTCCAAAGGTAAGATTTGAAAAGCCCGCCCCTAGCTGGAGGCTCGGAGGACGCCAACCGCCCGGTTGTACCAAGTGCCGGCCGCAGGGGAAGGGGCGCGGGGGGTGGGGGGGGCACCAGCCGGCGCGCGCACGCGCAGTCGAGCCGCCCCGCGCCCTGTGCGCCGGAAGTTGGCGGAGACCCGCGTTCTCTGTGCGGGGTTGGAAAGTTGGGAGCAGCTGGCTGAGTTAAGCTTCTTTTGGGATGTGGGCGGACCTGGGGGAGGAGTAAGCGGGTTCGTGGGGAGAGCAATGGCCAAAGAGAGCTCCTGATCGGGCTCAGGATTTGGGCTGGTGGCTTTTGAAGCACGCCCTGTGCTAGGGTACCTTCTGCTAGCATCCCACTCAAGGCCCTCCAAAGCACGGGAGGGTGGAGATTGCTTAAGGCTGCAGTTCCTCGGCTTCTGCAGACAATTCAGGAATACATGGTGCGGCTATGATCCCATGTTCTTAATCAGAGAACCAAGTGACGCCACTCTCAGGCTTCTTTGTCTCACACAGCACAGTGTGGTCCGTCTAGGAGCACTCAGCTGGGCCTTATTGATTAGGAATTTCACAAGGTCGTCTCTTTCATCCCCAGTGTGTCTTTACAGTTCCACATCCTTCCCCCGAAATTCTGTTCTTTCTTGCAAAAGAGTTCTTTCACTACTCTTTCACTACCAACATCCATGCCGAATGAAGTATTGTTTCCCCAGAACCCCATTCCTTGCTCTTCCTAAAGACCAGTACGATGACTTTTTCATTAAAGAGTTTTATTAATAATAATATAGGAAAAATGTGGAATCTTTAAAAATAAAAATTGAAGTATCAAAAATTAAAGCCCTTATGAGCAGAAAACATTTATCACCTGAGGAAAGAATCTACTAAATAGCTCTCCCACCCTCACCTCATAAAGGGCCTTTGACAATTTTTCTTCCATAAATGGGGTGATCATGCCTTCTTACTTTTTATTTATTTATTTATTTATTTATTTTGCCTGAGACAGTTTCTGTTTGGGCTTGTTGTCCTAATATCACAATCTTACACTGGTCCCAAAGTGGATATTAAATTAGAAGGTGACATTATCCACAAGGTCATTTTTTTTTTTTTTTTACTCAGTTGGTTTGAAGGCATACTTCTAAAAATGTGGTTGCTCTTCCTCTTAAATGGGTATTTTGCCTCTTTGAGGCCTTTTTGACTAGGCGATGACCCTCCCTTTAAATTAGGAATGTATTGGTCATTAGAAATGATCCATGTCCTTAGACACAACTATAAAAAAAATGTACAGCTCAAAATTACCAACACAGAGTTCACTTCATTCACTCCAAACACAGATTGAATTCTGGAGGCATTAGGTTCCCTTCCCCCTCTGCACACTCTTTTGCTTACCACTTTGTGTTGTAATTACCCTCAACCCTATTCAAAGTAATGAGCTTAGTATAGTACTGCATGAAGTTAGTATAGTACTTGACTCATAAAAGAAATACACAGAAAGGATTCATCATGTATTATTTCTCATATAACACATGTATTATTTCTCATATAACACACAAAACTCAGATTCAGATCAAAATACTGACAGAAGCCATTATCTCATGGAAATAGGAGCAAGCCAACCAATTTTAAATTGAAACTTGATGTAGGAATATATGAGGCATAAATACTGGGTATATAACTGGAGATGCATTTATTTATGATACCCAAAAATAGATCTAGGACAAGTCATCTTTAGTAACTATTTGTAGAATTAGGTAGTAGTTGTTTAAAGTCTTTCCTTTGGAGAAGATATGGTATATGGTGTGTCCTGTCATTCATCACAAGATTGGCCAGGAAGTGCTTAAAATATAAATACCAAAAGGTTAAAGCGTTTACATGCAATAGCTTGATTATCATGAGAATGAATGAATGAATACCTGAATGAATTTAATTTCCAGAAAATAAGTACTGTCTCTCAGTATCTCAAGTATTTCAGAGATAGCATTTGATCATCTCTCATTTAAAAGATAGCATCCTCATTTTTTTGTCTCCCACAACATGTACATGTTTATCCAACTGTTTAGGTATGGGAGCTTCAGCTGGAGCTTGAGTGATGGAATAATATTCTGCCAATATTTTTCCACTGTAAATTCAACATTTAATGTTAATTACAATAAAGGTGTTAGTTATATCTAGATAGTATATTAAAAATTTAATATAGAAAATAGAGAAATCAGTATTTGATGTAAATAGGACAGCCAATTTAGATACCATTAAATGTCAAAGTGTAATTTTCTTCTCTTTAGCCCCTGTATTCCTCTTTTAAACTTTAAAAAGACAAAGAAGGAAAATACTGAACTTGAAATTAGCTCTTACTTACATAGTGGGCACATTAATTTCGAAAATGTAATTTGCCATAGGACATGTAACAACACATTACGGTTTTTAATATCCTCCTAAACTCTTAACATGAAAAATATATGTTCTGTTTAAAAATCCTTTTGATGCTTCTTTTACTCATCCATTATAATACTGATATTAGAATTAACTTAATAGGCTAGAGCTGTATTTTAAATTATTTTTTAAAAATAAATAAATAAAAGGAAGGAACTGAAGTAAGGATGCTAAGCAGAGGTGCCGCATTTGCTTAAATGAATAAACCATAATCTACAAAGTGCCTCAGCATCTTATAATCATAAAGAGGATATGGAATGCAGAGTCTGAGGACTTATTAGTCCTATGACCTAAGGCAAGCCACTCAGTGTTCTTATCTATAAAACAAGAATAATAATACCCAGCTTGTCTTTTAAAAGTTGCTGGGACAGATCAACCTGACAGAAAATCAACAAGGTAACAACAGCATTAAATGAGAATTAGAACAGATGGATTTAATAGACATTTATAGGGTGTTTCACCCCACAAAAGCTGCATACATAGTCTTCTCAAAGGCTGTTGGAACATTCTTAAGAATAGACCGTATGTTGGGCCACAAAACAAGTGTCAATAAACTCATAAAGAGTGAAATAATTTCAAGTGTCTTCTCTGACAGCAATGGTATGGCACTAGAAATCAAGAGAAAGAAAACAGAAAAAAGATTCAACAGGTAGAGACTAAACAACATGCTACTGAATAACTATTGGGTTAATGAGGAAATCAAAAGAAAAATTAAAAACTGCCTGGAGACAAATGAAAATGAAGACATGAGCTATCAGAATCCGTGAAATGTAGTAAAGACTATGCTAAAAGGAAGTTTATAGCGATATAGACCCTATTAAGTGCTGCAGGGGGCATTGTTGCCCCAGCCAGATAGGATACTGACAAGCAGCTAAGAGAAAAGGCCTCACACCGTGGGGCTGAAGATCTGGCATCCCTTTGCTTTTCATTCTTGGTCATAGAGAGAGAAAAAATTATCAAAAAGTATATTAGACAATAAATTATATGTATCAGCATACTGTCAGTAAATGGCACAGAAAATTGTCTGTTTAGAAATTAGTTGTTGGGCAGTTTGGCCCACTTGACAATGGAAAATGGTTTGTTGTGCATGCCTGACAAGCAATCCAGCACAACAATTGTAGTGGGTCCTTCTTTTGCCTTCTCTTGAAGTTTCTTGGCAAAGTTTTTAAATGAAGCTATTTGAGTTAAGGAGTTTCTAGGTAGAAAAAGTTCTGATAGCTGAGTAGCAGCTGGTCCCCAGCTGAAGGCCATGCGAATAAGAGGAGTCTTTTCTTGCTTGGGCTTTTGTTGATAGGGACATACTGGCGGCTATCTACTGTCTTAGGTTATTGTTTTGCTGAAACAATGAGTTTTAGTGTAAGACTTCGTTTTTTATTAACCTTGAAGGTTGCCTTCTTACTGAGAGCCCGTAGTGGCCAAAAGCCTATGGAAAAAGACATGTACTGATTGTTTCTTCTTTGTTTCTATGCACATGATAATGTAATCTCACTGCATGCAAAAAACGTATAAATAAAGAACTTGCTGAGCCTCTCCACAGAAGATACTAGCACCTCACCAAGTGTCGGTGTCTCCTCATTCTACCTCATCCCTTTCCCCTCAGTCCTTTCGTTTTTGCCGACGCCATCTCATCCTTTCAGGAACCCCTGACACGACATTTGCCGAGGCTGGTCCCTGGCAATCAAGTAACAAAACAAAAAGCTCAAATTAATAATCTAACTTTATACCTTAAGGAACTAGAAAAAGAAGAACTATTGAAGCTGAAAACCTCTGAAATAAGGAAAATAATAAAAATTATTATTAGAAGTGAATGAAATTAAAAAGACAGAATGAAAAATCAATGAAACCAAGAGCTGGTTCTTTGAAAGGATAAACAAAATAGACAAATCTCTAGTGAGACTCTGTAAGACAAAAAAAAACCCTAATATATGAATAGAAATTTAAATGGAGAGGTTACAACAGACATCTTAGCAATACAGAGGAACATAAGAGACTACTATGAATATCGTTATGCCAATAAATTGGATAATCCAGAAAAAAAAGGAAAAATTCTTAGAATCCTACAGCCTTCCCAGACTCAGTCAGGAAGGAACAGAAAAGTTGAACAGATAAATTACAAACTAACAGAAAAAAAAGCATGAAATCTTGCCATTTGTGACATGAATAGGATTAAAGTTATTGGGAGACTTAAATAAGATTTGTGAGAGTGCTTGGTAAACTGCCTGTCCCACACAAGCAAAAGGTATTGCTACTGCAGGAAATAAACGTCAGTATCTATGGGCTGATGTCCTATTGTACGGGATTCACAGAAATATGAGGACTGAATGACAAAATCTTATGTGAGTAGATTTGGAAATTTTAAAGACTTGAATATATATGAACTACCACTAAAAAATAATTAGCACTTAGACTATATATAAAAAACTACAAATCAATAAAATGTCAACTGGAAAATACTCAAATGTATATTTGTGGATATATTGTAGGAGAGTAACCCAAATGACAAATAAAATGTAAAAGGTTGCTCAACTTTATTATTAATCTTAATCTGCAAATTGCAAAATAAGACTCCAAGGAGATAATATTTTATTGTGACAAATGGTAAATATTAAGAAGTTTTATAATGCTGAGGGTTGGTAAAGATGCAAGTCAAAGGAATATTATACATTGGTAGAAAGAATGCAAATTTTCTCAATTACTTAGGAAAAATACTTAGAACTGTCTGTGAAGTTTTAAAGGTGTATATCCAGCAATTCCAGTTATATCCTTTGGGGAAATCTTGCAAATTTGTACCAGCAGCTTTGCTTATAATAATAAAAACATTGAAATAAACCAAATAGGGCCTCCCCGGTGGTGCAGCGGGTTAAGCGCAGCGCTGTGAAGCTGTCAGCAACCTCTGTAGCATGGGTTTGATTCCCGCTGACCAGGGAGTTCCCATATGGCGTGGCAGACCTCTCCTTCCACATGGCACAGCAGACCTCTCCTGTCTCGCCCGCTGTTCCCTCAGCAGTATATTTTGGTCCTTCTGCCTGTTCTGCTCCTTGCTCTGTCTCTGGTGAATTCACTCGCCCTCCCGTGCCTCTGCTTTGTACCCCAGTGCTTGTAAAAATAAATAAATCTTAAAAAATAAAAAAATTAAAAAAAACAAATAGTTCAAGAAAATGGATAAATTGTGGTGCATTACCAATAGAATATTATATATTAGTAAAGATTAGTAAACTATAGTTACATGTCATGTTATGACTAAACTTAGAAATGTTGAATGAGAAAGTTGCAGGAGGTTACAAAGAACACATACTTTTTATAAACCCAAATAATAAGAGAATCCAAACAACACATTAATTAGAACATATACATGTGATAAAAATTTATATTTAAAAAATAAGAGAGGGGCCTCCCCTAGTGGCGCAGTGGTTGAGCGCTGGGCTGCGAAGCTGCCCGCAGCCTCTGCAGTGCCGGTTCGATCCCCAGCTGCTCCCCGGCCACCAGAGGAGGGTCCCACATGCCACCCGCTGCTCAACTCAGCAGTGTACTTCGGTCCTTCTGCCTGCTCTGCTCCCCGCTCTGGCTCTGGTGAATTCTCTCACCCTCCCGCGCTTCTGACTGTACCCAGTGCTTGTATAAATAAATAAACAAACAAACAAACAAACAAACAAATAAATAAATCTTTTAAATAAATAAATAAATAAAAAATAAGAGAGTGGTAAAAAAAAATAGGACAGTACCTCTAGGAGAAAGGCAGGGGGATGAGCTGGAAATAGCATGCAGATATAAGGCTAAAAGTAATATTTTAGTTCTTAATTGGGATGAGTTCATCAGTATTCATTTAAATGTTTATCTAGTAACTTACATATATATTACATAGATTCTTTGAGATATCTCAAACATTTGATGATAAATAATTCATAGTCTAATTTGTTATATTTCTAATTCGTAGTCTATATAAATTTCTAATTCGTAGTCCAATTTGTTATATTTCTAATTATTCCATGAAATAATAATTCTAAAATTCTGAATGTTCTTATAAAAGTTAAACAAGGCAATAATATATAATATTTTTAAAACTACTTATTTGGCAAAATTTGACTTAAAAAATTTGGTTTGACATTTGATTAGTTTCTGTTGTGCCCAAGATCAGCAGACTCGGCGAGCATAGCCTCCAATAATCCAAAGACAGCTGATGTAAATGCAAAAGGGAGTTTATTACGGGCTCGAGACCGGGCCCTCGACACACACCGATGCAACAGCAGAGGTCGAGAGCCCCGAACAGAGGAAGCAGGGGTATCTTATAGGGTCGCGAGTGGCGCGAACTTTGAAAGAAGCTGGCAATTACTCACTGGCTACTACAAAGGCATTTTGGTGTGTGCGGTTACAGTTTCAAACTGATTGGACTGTTAGAGATGCTGTCCCATTTATGGACAGGACTGCCCTCATTGGCGGCTGGGGTGGTCTGCTTTTTCGTCACCAAGTGGAGTGAGGATTGTGACTGCTGAAACTATCTCCGGAATGCGGCTGCACAAGGAATAACATATTAAGGTGGAGGATATACAAAATGGCGAAACCTCGGCTAAGCTTGGTTCCACAGTTTCCAGTATGCTCTATTATGTGAAATTATGGAGGTACAGCTATTGGTGCCTATGCCCCGTGAGAAAAAAGAATTGACCAAGTAGATTTATCTGTTGACCCAGAAGAGCCACTGTTTAGATAGTTACCAGTTGGGTGGAAGTTGCAAAGGGTGAGAGATTTTCTCTAAAGATGGGGACCTAATTAAGTGCAATTTGAGTTATTACTATTAATATGACCTGCATATTACACTCAGACCTAAGGACATTTGAATGACATTAAAATCAGAGGGCTCCTTACTGAGTGAGGAAATCAGCCAGAAGAATTAGTTACATGACTTAACTCAGTGGTCTTCAAGCTAAAGCACACAACAACTTTCAAAGACTTTATTTTTTTTATTTTTTTATTTATGCAAAAAGAACTGGGGTATAGGCCAGAGATGCAGGGGGTGAGAGATTCACTAGAGACAATGGGGAACAGAGCACTGCTGAGGGGAGCAGCTGGCAAGGCAGGAGAGGTCTGCTGCACCATGTGTTAGAGGTCTGCTGTGCCATGTGGGTACCTCCCTGTCTGGCTGGGGATTGTACTCGTTCCACAGAGTCTGCAGATAGCTTCATAGTGCTGTGCTTAACCCCTTATGCCACCTGGGAGGCCCAAAGACTTTCAAAGCTTATCAGGAATGGGCAGTTTGGAGGAAATTATTGTCGAGATCTACAATTTACATTCCCATCATAAAATTGGTCTGCCTAACAACTTGCCTGCTGTCTAGGACTCACATTGGTTCCCACTCCACAATCACCTTTTCCCATTTGACAAAAGAAAGGCATCACCTTTAACTATCCCTTCTGCTTTGCCACATGATATCCACATCTGGATATCAATGGAACAATTAAAATTGTTGGTGTTAATGTTACTATAAATAGTGAGCTAGGTTATTAGTGCTTTCATTTATAAAAATGAAAGCCAGATGTGGAATTCATGTTGAATCCTATCTCATTCTAGCATTATTTAATATTCGTCCATGGACACATAAGCTAATTGAAGGGACAAAAGGAGTTTCCACATGTGAAAATGAGTTTCCACTCATTTCCAGTTCAGGACATTTTACTTTTAATGTTTAACATTGATCCATTATAATGTATAATATACATATTTTTATACATTATATATTACTAATAATTGTAATGATGAGACCCAGAAGAAAACTTGTGAGAATGAAATCTTACAGTCATATCAAAATGTACAAATGTATAAAATTTCAATTTACATGCATGTGTTGGTTACAGAGAAAAATGATAGGGTGAGCAATGAAGACCTCTCAAGCATAAAAATATTTTATATTAGCATGAAATTCCATGTCAGAAGTGGATAAAAATACAGTTTCAAGTAGGAAAGGGAACAATGTAAAATGTCCAACTTAGAGATAAAGTTATTCATACATGTTTTTAAATAGATGATGGTCACTGAATATCAGATTTTTAATATTTTGGATTCCAGTGTATACACTTAACTACATTAATAAACATATGCTTTAAATTTTAAGTTGTAATTAGTTTGGAAACAGCAGAAATTGCATTCTTATAATCACTTAAGTGTATGCTAACGTAACAGATGTATGTCTCCTATTCTTCTCTTTTCTGTTAGAATTGTTATTGAGGTGATCCTGAACATGTTTCACCAGAATATATTGGATTTTAGGTGTGCAAATGGTTTGAGATTTAAAGTCATAGGTTATGGGCTCAACAGGAGCCACAACATGAAAGATGAATAACAAAATGGGTATCCCCTCCTGATGCAATGTACTACATGTCACTATAGATCCTACTCTTTGAACTTGATGTCCTTACTGAATGGCACTTTTGGGTTTTCTCCTTATCACTGGGAAAGTACATAGACCTATTGGAAGGAGTGTAAATTGAATATTTTTAATGTTTGAAGACAACAGTTGTGTCTCTTAATGATGAGGAAATGTTTTAAGAAATGCATTTTTAGGTGATTTTGCAATTGTGTGAATGCCACAGCATATAATTACATGAACCTGGATGGTATGGCCTACTGCACACCCATCTAATGTGTTGTAGTCTATTGGGACCACCATTGTATGCAGTTATTTGTTGACTGAAATGTCATTAAATGACTCAGGACTGTGTTATGATGAGTGACATTCACAAAATATTTTTGGTTTGGTTCACTTCTTAGGTTTACATGTTTGGATTTAGACATGATTATGCCACATGCTTTGGCTGTTGAACCATGAGATATGTTTGTGCAGCAGCTTTTAGAACAAGTGTGTGATTTGTTATACTATTTTCCTCTGAGACATCTTGTAATGGGCTTGTATTAAGAGCTAGAAATATGTCTTTGTTGTTTTGACCTTCTGAACTGTGACTTTGTTTGTCACAACAGCATTACCTAGCCCATCCTGATTGCTGCAAGTACCAAACTGAGAAAAAGGATGCAGTGTTAGTCTTGCCATCTGATATCTTGTACCAAGTGACTTGAGGTCTCTAAACCCAATTTTCTTCTCTTGTGATATAGGACGAATAATTTCCCCCCGTCTACTTTATAGTCTTGTTTTGGTATCCAGTTTTTGTGAAAGTATTGCAAAAATGTAAAGCTTGTACAAATTTATGCCAGTAGTATCATTAACATCACCGGATAGATTTACTTTCATATAAATCATGCCAATTCCAAGGAGAAAACATTAGGAAAGTTACTAAACACTCAAGACTTAAATCAGATAACAGTGGAATGAATGACTTAATTTCAACTTGTGACATTTCCATCTAAAAATATCTACATAGCTATGCAATTCTTCTTTTAGAACCATAAACTTCTTTAAAGTGTCTCCAATGCCTTTGAAATTTTATTGTGAGTTATGAGAGTAATTAACAAAACTAAAACCAAAAGTAATTTTAGAAGAATAAAAGGCTTATTTTGACCTTAGAAAATATCACATTTTTATTTTGTATATCAAGGTGAGCACTGAGTTGGCTTACTTATCACAAATTCCAGAGTCAAGCTTATTGAACTCTTTTGTTTTCAAACTCCATATATCATCCCCTAAACCCCAATATTCTGAGTTCTTGGGGCAGGGGTTTTACCTTTCTCTTCCATTGATACCATCACACTAAAAAGTATAAGTCACACTTCCTGTTATTTTCTGAAAACCTAAAACAGGAAAACATCCTTTGACCACTTTCCAGAGTCTGTGAGTCGGTTTAGCATTTCTGCATTGGTTAATGAAAACTATAAACAGATCACTAAGGCACTTGTAAAAGGAACTACAGGTGTTGTGAGGTTGTTGCCTTTGGGTTGCCATTACTGTGCTATGAATGAACAGACAGGGTGGGGCTCCAAGGTAATTCCATAAAGTGCTGTGTTCACTGGTGCTATCACAGTAATGATGATGATGATGTATGATGAGTAATTATATGTGAAACTCTGAGCTCCTTCTCTTAAAAGACACCTGGAATGAGTTACTTACCTCTGTCCTTTCTAATTTTACACTGGGAAATCTAAGCGATTTGAGATTCCCTTTGAGTTGTTTAAACTTTACTGATTAATTATCCTCAAATTAGGCGTTAAGTAACAATTGATGCTAAGTGAAAGCTTAGTGTTTGCCAGTCACTGCTCTAATTTTTTTTCATCTGTTTATTACCATGAATGTGTTTTCATTTCTTCGTACCATTTCTCTGTCATTTACAGAAAGATAAAATCATTCTTTTATATAGTATGCACTAAATTCACTGTTTGAAATTGATAAAGTAAATTGAAATTGTAAATAGAGTATAATAGTAACAAGAAATTTTTTGTCACTTGTAACTCAAATAATGAGGCTCTGACTTCTTGAAAGGATTTGTGCATGTTGGAGAATATAGTCATCAGATATTCATCTTTAATTATTATGTCCTCACAATATCTTCTTCTTTTGCAATTTCTTTTCTGTTTTGGATGTTGGCGTAACAACTCTGAGATTTTACCTGCAAGTTTAATATGTTTCTTAATTTGTTACTAAAATATTTTGAAAAATTCTGTATGTTAATTAAACACTTGACTTATATTTGAAAAGTGTCTAACCAAAGCACTCTTTTAAAATGTTGTTATGGGGCCTCCCCGGTGGCGCAGCGGTTGAGCACTGGGTTGCGAAGCTGCCCGCAGCCTCTGCAGCGCGGGTTCGATCCCCGGCTGCTCCCCGGCCACTGGAGGAGGGTCCCACATGGCACGCAGACCTCTCCTGCCGCCCGCTGCTCCCCTCAGCAGTGTAGTTTGGTCCTTCTGCCTGTTCTGCTCCCTGCTCTGGCTCTGGTGAATTCTCTCACCCTCCCGTGCTTCTGACTGTACCCAGTGCTCGTATAAATAAATAAATAAATAAATCTTAAAAAAAAATTAAAAAAAAAAAAAATGTTGTTATGGCCAGAAAAGGATATTCATATTAAATAGAAAAGACCAGGTAACCTCTGCACTGTATGGGTTTTCCCAATGCCCAATATCTTATTTTTCTACATAGTTTTAAGTTAATTATATCCTACTTTGCCTAACAGTTTGCAATGTTCAGGCTATTTACATACAAAATATTTTTTTAAAGTCTTTTTTTTAAGATTTATTTATTTATGCATACAAGAACTGGGGTACAGGCCAGAGGTGTGGAGGGGTGAGAGGATTTAGCAGAGACAGAGTGAAGAACAGAACAGGCAGACTGACTGAAATACACTGCTAAGGGGAGCAGCAGGCAAAACAGGAGAAGTCTGCTGTGTCATATGGGTAGCTCCTTAGCCAGCTAGGGATCGAACTTGTGCTGCAGAGACTGAGGATAGCTTCACAGTGCTGTGCTTAATCCCTTGTACCACCAGGGAGATCCTCAAAAGATATTTATTTTATTACTTAAGGTAACATTAATTCCCCCTTCTGGACTCTGCTTATTTACTGAAACTAAATTTACCTCTATTGACTGCTTCAAGTTGATAAAATTAATGAAATAAAAAGAATGGTTAAAGAAGTAAGGATGACCATAAATTACTTTTTAACATAATGTATTTCAACAGAGTGAGTTTTAAAAAATGGAACATAGGTATATGAAAAATTGTTAAAATTCCTCTGCCCAAACTCTTAAAAGTCCTTGATTGTTTTCTAAATCTTAAATCATTAATAGAGGAAACAAGCTAAGTATTGGTTAAACATGTTAATCATATTTTATTATTTATAATCAGATTATAAATAAACTGTTTCCTCCTAAAAATTTTAGACAAAATTACAAATTTAGGTGGTTCCAGAAAATTCAGTTTAATGAAATGACTAGTTATATTTCTTAAATAAATAGAAAACTTTACATTTATGTTTTAAATATGAGAGTTTTATAATTATCACCAGGTATGTAAGGTAGATACTATGCTATTTATTTCAAAGGTACAGAGTAAAATCTATTGAGTAACAATTTTGAAAAAAATACCCAGTTTGAAGTCAATTCTTTATGACTAAATCAGATCAGAATTTTATGACTGCTGGGAAAGTGTGTTACAGAACTTTTAGAGCAAGGAGGAATCAGTCAAAAGATTTTAGAAATTAGGACAAACCTTAGAAAGTAACTATCTGATCTATTTCACAATTTTGTAGGACAGGATAGGAATGATACAGTTATTAAAAAAATATAAAAAAACAGAAGAACTTACTACTTACTGTGCACTTTTACTATGCCACTGAGGTATACTGGCAATCTTTCCTAAACATAGTTTAGTAATAAATTACATTTAGGAATATGATAAGTTGCTGGCTTTCATTTATTAGGTACTTGTATAAACGCTGGTATATAATATTTGGTATCTTGAAGTACAATTCCTAAATCTAATAAAAGAACATTTTATAAAGTGGTTTACTCATGTGAACGTTTTGATAACAACATATACGAAAGCACATGAATTGGTTATTAATAGTGGACCACCACAATATTCTTCTATTACTTTAGATAACTGCTTGCAGTATTGGCAAAGGTTTCATCCAGGTAGCAATACATGATTTCCCCAAGGGCCATCTCCTATGTCCTATCTCTCAACTATGACAGCAACACATGAAAACCTCTCGCAATGGCTTGTCTTTCCCGCTGTGAGTCTAAAGGCTATAAATGCTGTTGGAGGTATAGACAGCCAAGTGGAAAGAAAAGAGAGATAGAGAAAGAAAAGATGCCCATCACAGAAGATTCTGCTGTGCCACTTGTTTCTCTGCCTCCCATATCCAATTGTCACAGTTTGTAAAGATTCATTTATCAACCAGGAGCTCATGGTTGTGTCAGTTGCAATGTCTTTTCAATAAAATGCTTCCTTGACTGCACTATATTACAGATGCACTCATCACAGAACAAATACATCCACTGGTCCACAGGGAATGTCATTGTATTTCTTCCTTCCTTCCTTCTCTTCACAAATGAAGCAAAATCTAGTTTTTAAGACTTAAACAACAATCATCTCTCTCTATAAAACCAAGAATCAGCTTCATTGTTGTTGAATTTATTTTTAAGTTTGACTATAGAAAGGTTACCACTAGAAGTATAATCAAACATAAGATTTCATCTGTTGAATTTTGTCTTTATTTATTTATTTTTAAAGATTTATTTATTTTTATGCAAGAACTAGGGTACAGGCCAGAGGCACGGGAGGGTGAGAGGATTCACCAGAGACAGAGTGGGGAGCAGAACAGGCAGACAGACTGAAAGCACTGCTGAGGGGAGCAGCGGGTGAGACAGGAGAGGTCTGCCACGCCATGTGGGTATCGTCCTAGCCGGCTGGGAATTGAACCCACGCTGCAGAGGCTGCGGAGGCTGCAGAGGCTGTGGACAGCTCCACAGCGCACGCTCAACCCTCTGTGCCACCAGTGAGGGCCTTGTCTTTATTTTTTCAGATGAAAAGTGTAATAAAATCTAGCTCCCTTCACCTTCAGCCCCAATATTTCCTTATATTTTTAAAAATTCTGTATTTTGAATTAAATAATTTCTCAGGATCATTGTTGTTGTTTTTTCTGTACCTACATGTCAAACTTCTAATAAGATTATTATCAAAAGATTATATAAGGGCCTCCCCTGGTGGCGCAGCGGTTGAGCGCTGGGCTGTGAAGCTGCCTGCAGCCTCTGCAGCGCCGGTTTGATCCCCGGCTGTTCCCCGGCCACCTAAGGGAGGGTCCCACATGGCGCGCAGACCTCTCCTTCCGCCCACTGCTCCCCTCAGCAGTGTACTTCGGTCCTTCTGCCTGCTCTGCTCCCCACTCTGGCTCTGGTGAATTCTCTCACCCACCCGCGCTTCTGACTATACCCAGTGCTTGTATAAATAAATAAATAAAATAAAAAATTTAAAAAAAAAAATTATATAATACTAGGCAAAATATCAGTCTGATCCCATAGTAATCTATTATAAGAAATGTGGCTGCAAATCTGAACTGTTATTATGATCATCATATTTATAACTGTATTAATAAAGCTATTCATCCCAGAATATTAACAACCTGTCTTTCATGTTTCTTTTGAATAACTTATGTCAAATAGTTGGCAAATTTGTCAAAGTGCTTTCTATACTAATAATTTAATACAAATGTCTAGCAAGAATAACCACTTAAAATTAATTAATGATCAATTATGATAGATTGTTTCTCCTGTGTCTCATTTGCTTTCCTAATAATCAACTTCTTTTTTTCTAAAATAGGTCAATATGAAATGAGGTCTAGTCATTTCACACTTCTATTTTTTAATAAACCAAAACTGTAAAGAAATGAGTTATTCACTTCAAAGTTATTAATCCTTGTGGATATTATAAATCATGTTTTCATCCCCTAAATTTGATATGCTCATTTTCTCTTTAATTATTGTACACTAATATGATTATACTGCAGTAATTTTATTAGTTCTACTTCTGATACATTTTGTAAAAATTGATTCATTCCAAAATTAATCATATTTGGCTTCATTGTACAAAGATCCCTCTCATTATTGCACTATTGATTAGGGGAATTTATTTTCAAGATGTTAGCTAGAAATATAAAAGGGAACATTAATGTAGTATTTTAATTATTTTGTACTCTGGCTTGGATTTTGTGATTCAATGTTCAGTTAACCTGTCTCCCATTAATTTGGACTAAAATCCAAGATATTAAAAATTAATCTCTTTGACTTTTCTTTAGCAGATGATATAATATTAGCAACAGCCACATTTTTAATAAGTTATAGTAAAGAATACAGATTTGAAATGTCAAGTAAGAATTAAATCTTTGCATCTTAAGCACATTAAAGGGATGCTGGGTTTCTGACAAAGGGTTAAGTGCTTCCATAGTTACTATATTTGAGAAAGGTCATTTCCTTTATGTATTGGTAGAATTTACCACTTCATTTAACAATTGCAAGGTTACAGATGAGTACTAAGATGGAAAAAAATTGTGAAAATAACTGTAGAGTAAAGATAAGCAGAATCATTATTCCAAAAACACAATTCTCTTTTGAAAAGTCTACTGACCAATTATTCTTAATGTTAAGTTTACCATTTAACTTAATTAAGGTCAATTCCTTTCTCACCTATATTACTGAAAAGTAGTATGTATTTTCCTAATGGCTTTGACTTCACAGCTTATATATCCACTTTTAATTATTTCTATGGACCTTCATATGTTAAAGAAATGGTATGCTTAGAAAAGCTTGACTTTTCTTCTAAGTTTTTTTATACCTTCTAAATATTCTCCCCATTTAAACTAAAAATAAAATATCTATTTGCTTAGATAATAACAATCTTTTCAGTAGCCCTATAAGATAGAGTAAAACTTAAGAGATTGTGTGTATAAGAGCAGTAGCAGCTTATATTTTCTTGGTATTTTTGTTTTGAAGTCATATATACTTAGTGCTTTATTTACTCTTTCTTATTTAATCGTCATAACCCAACCCAGGTGGGAAATACACAAGAGAAAAGGGGAAGACTCACAAATAATTTGTTCAATTCACACAAGTCATAAGTGGCCAACCTTTGGAAATTAAACTAGGTCTGTTTAATTATTGAGTTTACTACCCTACCTTTCCACCTGGGGAGAAAAAGAGGACAGGGAGAGAAGAGGACCTATTCTGCTAGGGTTTAAAACCATGTACTTATTCCTATAAAGAAGAAATGACAAAATTCTGGTCTCTACCATAGACAAAAGATTTGGAGAGATGTATTTTAACTCCAAAAGGCTTCCCATCACCACTCCAAAACTTGGTAATATTCAACTGGTTAGGGAAGATGGAAGAAAGGTAACTAAGAGGGCTTAGAAACTGTATTATCTGAGAGAGGGATGTAACAGAAACCCAAGCCATTTAGGGAATCTAAGACCAAGATGACCTGGGCTTCATTTCTAGATGATTAGAGAAACATTAAGATCCTAGAGAAGAAATGCCTATGAGGTATCAAGGTAAGTGGATGCACTGGAAAGGACTTAACAGTTCCCCTGTCTTTCCTCAGTGACAGAGAAGGATTCCCACACTTCCTCCCATAGTCACCGAGAAAGGTCCTTCATAGCACTCTCAGAGCTCAGCACAACGTGGGAGTAACACAGATCCCCAGGCACCTTGAGAGTGGCACAGAAGTTGCAGAGAAGGACCACTGGACCTGAAGAGGCCTTGCAGATTGATTTGAAGGGGGATACTAGCAGCAACCTATTTAGACCTGCAACTAGATGTCACTGAAGATAAATGTTTCTTTTCTTTTTTTTTAAAGATTTATTTATTTGTACAAGAACTGGGGTACAGGCCAGATGTGCAGGAGGGTGAGAGGATTCACCAAAGACAGAGCAGAGAACAGAACAGGCAGACTGACTAAATTCACTGCTGAGGGGAGCAGTGGGTGAGACAGAAGACGTCTGCCATGACATGTGGGACCCTCGCCGGCCGGCCGGGATCGAACTGGTGCTGTAGAGGCTGTGGACAGCTTCACAGCGCGGCGTTCAATTGCCTGTACCACCAGGGGAGGCCCTGAAGATAGATGTTTCTGAGGCCATGGACCCCTCACTGAGGTAATGACATGATACAAGACTACAACCGCAGTGGAGGGAACAAGTCTGAATTGACGACCAAAAATGAAATTCCAGAAGTTATTAGAAATATGCAGACCCTGATCACATAAAGGGAATCTTTAAGTAGGAACTGAAACAAGGATTGTTATCTCTTTTTTGTTGGTCACTCAAGTGGTCCAACCCTCGATTGAAGTATTGACTAGATTTTGTTCTTTTATTATCTAATCAGTGACAGCTTCAGCCTAAGAATTTTAAATATTTATTTTGAGAATTTCAGTGGAGTGGGAAAGACTCTGGTTAGTTTCCTTTTGCCCACCTCCATCACCCATTCACTGTCTCTGTCTGCTCTGCTCTATGCTGTGGAGCAGATTCCTGGGAACTACCCGTCCCGGGTTCCTTTGCTGCTGACTTCCAGTTGGCTCATTCAGTGGAGGGCCTTGCTGGGACATCAGAGAATGGGGGCGGTGTTTCTTCCTAATTTCCTCCTCATTTGAATATTGTCTTTTCTCCATCTCACACTCATCCTCTACTCCAAGGCTCCAGCTGCCGTGGGTTTCAGTAATATTTCCTCTTTTCCCCTTCAGGTGTAAGGGCACCAGTGGTTTCCCTCTCTCCCCACCGTTGCTGGATCTACATACCTCATTTATACCTTGCTGTTTCCTTTTAGTCTGCTCACTTCTCAAGGGAGACGCCCTTCATTAGCGTCTCTTGAAACTTCAGAGTTGGATTATCTTCCCTGCAGGTATTTGACTGATACAAATTGTTATTTTTAATTATTTAAAAATTTTGAATTTGGAAATTCAGGTGGGAACTAAAGCTTCCATAACCATTCCTTGGTAATGGTCTGTGCATACAATTATGAATAAAGCAGATGTCATTCCTGACCTTAATTAGAATGAAAATTTATAATGTATATAAATTGCGGTTCTGCCTCACAAACACCTGGTATGTTGGTTCAAAGCTGATGCCCAGTCTTTATGAGGTCTCCTGATTCTCTTTCCACATGCATATTAATATTCAAACATCTTGCCACTGTAGTAGAACCATTTTTTCAATGGGTAAAGTGAATTAGATTTGATTAACATAAACTTATTTTAGCACATTTAAGACATTTCTATAGTATTTCATTAAGGATACCAATAAACAAAAAATAATATTCAGATAGTATGATTGCAAATTGCAATCATAAAGTGATTAAAACATTCACATTTTGGTGGGGAATTTACAGAATGTTGAGAAAATTTGTATTCACACAATATAATTTTTTTTTTTTTACTGTTTTTCTACTTACCTTTCAGTCTTAGAATATTCTTTATTCAATTAAACAGTGAAGGCAGGAGTAACTCAACTTCTTAGTCTGAGGAAAATAATGTTAACTTGCATGCTAACAGGTAGTTAAATCTCCAAATTGGGTTTTTAAAATAACAGTTGGGATGGACCTCCCTGGTGGTTCAGGCAGTTGAGCACAGTGCTGTGAAGCTGTCCACAGCCTCTGCAGTGCAGGTTCAATCCTGGCCAGCCATGGAGATATCCACATGGTGCGGCAGACCTCACCTGTCTTACCTGCTGCTCCCCTCAACAGTGTATTTCAGTGTATTTCAGTCAGTCTGCCTGTTCTGTTCCCCACTCTGTCTCTGGTGAATCCTCTCACCCTCTCACCCATCTGGCCTCTGCCCCATTCTTGTATGCATGAATAAATAAATCTTTGAATAAAAAATAAGGAAAATGATTAAAAAATAAAATTTAACCAAAAGCCATAACATAGAAGAAAACATAGACAAAACACTTCACAACATAGACTTCATTGATGTTTTTGTGGATTCATGTTCAATAGCAATAAAAACAAAAGAAAATACAAATAATTGGGACTCTATCAAACTAAAAAGCATCTGCAGCAGAAGAAACCATCACTAAAACAAAAAGACATCCTATTGAATGGAAGAAAATATTTGCACATGCTACATCTAACAAGGGGCTAATCTATATAGAACTCAACTTATAAAAAGAAAACAACCCAGTCAAAAAATGGGCAGAAGAACTTAAGCACTTCTTCAAAGAAGACATACAAATATGCAGATGGCCAAGAGGTACCTCACTTACGAGGGAAATAGGAACAAAAGCTATGAGGAGATATCATCTCACACCTGTGAGAATGACCCATATCAAAAAGACCACAAAACAACAAGTGTTGGTGAGGATGCGAAGACAAAGGAATCCTTGTACACTGTTGGCAAGAATATAGACTGATCTGGCCCTATGCAAGCCAGCATGGAGGTTTCGCAAAAGACTAAAAATGCATCTAGCAGGTGACCCAGCAATTCCATTCTGAAGTATCTCCCTGAAGAATGTAAATATATTAATTCAAAAGGATATATACACTTCTATGTTCATTGAAGCACTATTTATAATAGTTAAGCAATGGAAACAACCTAAGTGCCCAAAGACAAATGAGTAGATTAATAAGATGTGTTATATATAGGCAATGGGGTATGACTTAGCTTTATTTTTTTATTTTTTTTAATTTATTTTATTTGTACAAAAACCAGGGTATAGGCCAGATGTGCGGGAGGGTGAGAGGATTCACCAGAGACAGAGTGGGGAACACAACAGGCAGACTGACGAAATACACTGCTGAGGGAAGCAGTGGGTGAGACAGAAGAGTTCTGCCATGCCCTGTGGGTTGCTCCGAGGCCAGCGGGGATCCAACTGGCACTGCAGAGGCTGTGGACAGCTTCACAGCACTGTGCTCAACCACTTGCGTCACCAGGGCAGCCCAGTATGACTTAGCTTTAAAGAAGAAAAATCTTGCCATTTGTGACAGCATGAATGGAGCTGGAGGAGATTATGCAATGTGAAATAAATCAGAAGGTGAAAGATAAATAATGGGTGGTGTATGTGGAATTCACCAGTATGTGGAATATACAGAAACAAAGCAAAGGTTCAGATAAAGTTAAACCAATAGCAAACCCCAGAAATCTGACTTTAGAACTGAGGCTACCACGGGGGGAGGAGGGGAAAAAACAACACAAGGAGGGAGCACACAGGACTCTGGTGGAGGACTATGGTTGCTTTGATGGTGGGTGTGATATGGTAACAAAATCCAAAGGGGAAGATCCTATGCTTCTAAATCACATATAACATTGTAAACCAATATTACATCAGTTTTAAAAAAGTGAAATTTAAAGAAAAAATTTAAATAAAATATTTCTGTGGCCTCCCTTGTGGCACTGGGGTTAAGGTCTCAAGCTATCACCATTCACTAGAGCATGGGAAACATTGATCTCCCATCTACCCACCCCTGCTCCCTGCCAGGGAGCTAACCCACAAGGCACAGCAGACCTCTCCTGTCTTGCCCACTGCTCCCTTTAGTGGTGTATTTCAGTAGATCTGCCTATTCTGCTCCCTACTCTGCCTCTGGTGAATCCTTTCACATGCCCTACCCCACACCTCTGGCCTACACCCCAGTTCTTGTATGCATAAATAAATAAAAATAAATCTTTAATAAATAAATAAAATATTTCAAGTGTACTTCTTGGGACCTCAGGTTGGGAATGCTACCGGAAAAAGCCATGCTGAGCATTGTTTTAGATTTTGCTCTGTCTATTTAATGTAAGATGGAGGTTAAGCAACAATTTAGTTAAGTTGATCAACAGAGGCAACTAATTTAGATCAAAGCAAATGAATTGTATTTTTCTCTGGGCAATTAACTTAGTAATTAATAAATCACTCAGTGAAAAATTAAACTGTTAACAGGAGTAGTGTATGAGGCTAAAATTAAAGACATCTAAATATTTCAAAATTCTTTATTGTGGCAACTCTAAAACATAAGCAAAGGAGAGAGAAAATTATTATGATGCTGTGATATATAGGAAACACACACACATATGTATTTAGTCTTTCTGATGATATATACCTAATTGCTCTTACCTAATTGCTCTTCATCCACAGGTTTTGGTTCACAGTTCTCCCTTTGGAATTTCTTAAGTGTTGAGGGTGTTAAAGGTGTCTATTGTTATGTTAATGAAAATAACTTTTCTGAAACCTGCAAGGGGTGACTGGTTGCTATAGAAACCAACTTGCATAGAGGGTGGGATTAAAGTCCCACACTCTGACTCCCTTAGACTGAGAGAGATTAGAGATAGAGTTGCTAATTGCTAATGGCCAATCATCTAATCACTCATGTCTATTTTATGATACCCCCTCCATAAAAGGGTTATCCTCCATAAAGCTCCTCCATGAAGAGAAAGGGACTTAGAAGAGCTGCCAGGTTGGTAACTATGAAGATTTGGGGGAGAATGGGATGCCTGAAGAGGGCATGGAAGCACTGTACCTTTTTCCCATACCTCACTCTGTGCATTTTTTCCATCTGACCTTTGATACATATCCTTAAGTACCCTTTGTAATTAATCGTTGTTCTAGTTAGTAAATGGGTTTCCTGAATTCTTTGTGTCATCCAGCAAATTAATTGAAACAGGGGTGGATGTCCTGGGAACCACTGATTTACAACTAGTAAGTGAGATACACATATAATAATTTGGCTTTCAGGGTACCTAAAGTGTGAGGAAAGATTTGTGTCTGTAGCTAGATGGTCAGAAGCCCGGGTAATGGATTGGTGATTTCCTGGGACTTAGAACCAAGCCTGAAGTCTTGGAAGATGAAATCTGATGCTATGTCTGGGTGGATAATGTCAGAATTAAATTGAACTAGTATCTCTAGTATCTGAAATGGCTTGTTGGTGTGGGGAGGGCTACCCATACCCCTCATGCGGTAAAACAGGACAGGTCTCTCTTCCTGCCCCATCAGATGAGCATTCCTATCTGTTGCATTTAATGGTTTGTCTTCTTGCATTCCAAGTGTTACAGGGCAGGGAGAGGGACCACACTGTTACACAAGGAAAAGGGAGTTAAACAGCAGTCATTGACAAAGCAAGCTGGCACCCACCCGAAATCTCAGAAATCGCCATATGCCTGCATCAAAAGGACTTGCTGACACTTTCCCCCTCCTTTTGGAGACCCTTGCCTATCATCCTCTTTTTTTCCTTTGTACAAATAACCCTGCACTCTGCCAAAGAGCAGGATGATGGCCTTTCAGGCATGAGTCTGCTGCCCTCCTCAGTTTGGCAACAAATTAAACTACTTTTATTCTCCACAAACTGTTTCCTTTTATTTGCTGAGGGAAACTGAAGCTGGTGTTCTGTATTACCCCCTCTGGAAATTAGGCTGCAGAACACCCCCCAACTATGAAATGATTAATGAATTCTCATAATCCAATAGCCTAGCTTTGGGACTGTCCACTCATTATCAATCTTGTTTTAAGTAAGTTGCTCCCTCTTCCTTGGCCCAGTCCTGGATCCATTTGAAGCAAATTCCAACTATCTATCATTTCTTTGTAAAGTATGTCAGTAGACTCTCTAAAAAATAAAATCTTTCTTTAGGAATGTAGTCACAATCCCATAATTCCTTACCATCACCAAATTCTCAGTCAGTGCGTATATGGTTCTCTTATTGTTACATAATGGTTTTCAGTGTGTATGAATCTGGTTCAAAATATTTCCCATACACTCAATTGGTTGATAAGCCTCTTACATGAAACTATTTTTCTCTCTTGCAACTTATTTGTAAAAAAAATATATATATGTATATCATTTGCTCTGTAGAATTTCCCATGGTCTACATTTTATAGATTGCATCTTCTGTGCCTCTGTTCTCTGAATTTTTTTGTAAATTAGTTGTAGTTCTTAATGGAGCAGTTTTGTCCCCCTTCTAGGGGACATTTTTCAAGTCTTGGAAACATTTTTGGTTACCAAGGGGAGTGGGCAAGACACTGGCATCTAGTGGGAAGAGACTAGGATGCTGCTAAATTTCCTATAATGGGAGATCCCCTTCACCCCAAAGAATTATCTCATTCAAAATATCTATAGCAGCATGGTCAAATACAAGTTTGATTTTTCTCTTCAATTTTTTCTAATTTGTCTAAATTTTTTTTGATCTTCATATTTCAGGCATTATTAGCATTAAATCAATTTTAATTATTTTTAACATGATTTGATATGTACCATAGGTTAAAAAATATTTTAATGACTTTAGAGAGAGTTCAAAACTGCAGTTAGGATTAGCGTTCACCTTAGTTCCCTGATCAGATTGTATTTTTAGTCACTAAACTATAATTATACACAAAAAGTTTGATATTGCAATATAAATGTGATTGGGGTTCAAAGCTCATTTTTTAATACTACTCATTCCAAATTAGCCCAGCTGCCCTGCTGTTATCTAGTTTCTGAACCTATTATGAAAGCTGAGAAAATTTAATATTTATAAAATTGTCTGCAAATTTTTGAGAAAATTCATGCAAAAGGCAGAAACAAGTTTGCTTCTCATATGTATAGCTATAATTAAATTTGAAAATAAAAAAGCCATCTGTCCTGGCTTTGGGATAAAATAAAGCAACATCATTTAGAAAAAATTGGAAAGAATATCTAATTTACAAATGGTTCAAGTCCTTAAAAGTTAGTCCTGAAAAATGTACTAGAAAAATGCATTTTTTTTTCCTGGAAGTAGCCTAGTTGTTTTTTTGTTTTTTTTTTGTTAAGAGAAGGAAGTTCTGAGTCCCAGTTTTGCCAGTCAACTGGGTGGAACTTTTATGTCTTTCTGCCTAGTACTCCTCTATAAAAAAATTGTCTTATACAGTCAGCAACGTAAAGACATGCATTTGCAAAATGTGTGGTGGATAAACGAGCACATTGATCTTTAATTCTAAAAATATTTTTATCTCAAAGACTGAAAGCAAGATAAAGATAAATAACCCTATAAAATTTTGACTGATTTTATTTTGAAATTATACCACAATCCTATTTGTGAGATAATGACTCAATTATCTTTTTAGTTAAGTGTATGAATGTTCTCCTTAATACAAACAAATGCTTGGGTCAGTGTATATGAAAACAGAAACCCCAAATACATACCTAAAAATAAATTGCCATTATGATATTCTATTTTCTGGTGATAGTATATAAATTAGGAGAACTTTCTCTCAGATATTAAACATTTGTAAGATATAAGTTTTAAATGACATATTTTGTTGCACATGATTGGTTGCAAGGGATAGGAACTGACTGAAGAGCAGCTTAAATGCCTATATTTCCTGAAAAAAAATCATGGAAAATCAGTGTTTTAGATCCTGCTAGTCATCTACCTCTCCCTACTACCGTTACTTTTACTTATTGAAAAAATTTGACTCTCACTGTGAAGGTGAAAAAATTATAAATGTGCACTTATCCAGCCTTCCTTGATGATAGAGGGCATGGGACCTCATCCTGGCTAGTGAAAAATAAGGAGAAGTCATCTTGAAAAATATTTTCTGCCCTAATAAAAGAGAGGTCTTGAAAAGAACCTATTTTCAGTTCAGTTTTTGGTCATGACTGTGCAGGAATGTGGTTCTGCAGTGGTTGGGTTAATGTGCAGTATAAGGAGTACCCTACCAAAATTGCATGGATCTAAAATGGATCCTGGGCCTCCCTGGTGGCGCAGCGGTTGAGCACTGGGCTGCGAAGCTGCCCGCAGCCTCTGCAGCGCCGGTTCGATCCCTGGCCACCAGCGAGGGTCCCTCATGGCGCGCAGACCTCTCCTGCCACGCCTACTGCTCCCCTCAGCAGTATATTTCATCAGTTTGCTAGTTCTGCTCCCCGCTCTGGCTCTGGTGAATTCTCTTACCCTCCCGCGCTTCTGACTGTACCCAGTGCTTATATAAATAAATAAATAAATCTAAAAAAAAATAATAAAATAAAATAAAATAAAATAGATCCTGCCATCAACCACATAAGGATAAGGCTGCTGAGGCCTGGAAGCTTGCCACAAGTCTAAGGTACCTTCTGGCAGGGAACCATAGCAAAGGGGCAGAAGAGTCCAGGCAAGTCCAGGCAAGTCCAGCAAAATCAAAGTATACGTTAAGATAAAGGTCAGCCTCCCCATGGGTCTCTCTCTTCCATGCCTCTTCCAAGTATCTCTATATGTCTCAATTCCACATGTCTCCTTCCATTTCTAAGTCCCCCGTGCAAGTCCCTAACTGAAAGGCAACTATACCCTTCTTCTTCACATGTCTCTGCTCTGCTCCTTGTGTCTCCAAGTGCCCTTCCAAGATTCTTCAGCATCTCTCTCACAGTCCAGCTCCACCCTTCATTAGAAGAACCCTCTCTATAATGTTGGATAAGAGGTGTGAGCCCTAATTCAGTTAATTAAATCAGTGCTAGAACAATGTGTCTCTGAATTCTTTGTTTTATGAGGAAAATTAATGTTTACTTTAATGGAATGGTTTGTTATTTGTAACCAAAAACATTCAAATTGATATTGTAGATTTCAAACATGGCTAGGTTCAGAAGCTTGAGGGATATTATCAAATCTTTATCTTTTTTTCTCACTACTCTGTTTTCATTGGTGTTGGCTTCATTAGCAGACTCCACATAGTGGCCTCAGGCAGGTTCAAACTAACTTTGGGTGTTTCATCCCATATTTACTGATATCAGTTTCAGCCTAATGAGAATTTTCTCCAACAGAGTGGGAAGTAGTCTGTCATCTGACTTGAGTTCCTTATTTTTCCCTGGAACCATCCCTCTGGCTAATACAAATATTGGGATCGTGTCTCCTGATCACCCCTAGAGCTAATGTTGGGTTCCATCCTACCCAATCCACAGAGAGAATGGAGAGAGTTCACAATACTGTCAACTAGAAAATGGAGGCAGATGCTATGTAGACAAAACAAATAAGCAAACCAAACCAACCAAACAACAGCAACAAGAAAACAAAACCCAGATGTTCAGTGCATGTTATTCATGTTGTGAATAAATCTTACATTGCCTAAGTATAGAATGTATAGTGGGAAATAGTCTTGGAAATAAGGAGACTTTGATGCTATTGATTTTTTTAAATAGATAGATCATTAAGTTCCTCATATATTCTGGGTATGATATACATGCTAAGAATACAAAAAAATCAAACAATATCTGCTCTCCTCAATATCACAGCAAAATAAATAAATGCTACATGTACGGTGTGTTATGGGTTTGCGAAGGAACAGGAGAGGAGGAGCATTTAATTCAGTTTAAAGTGAAGTGAAATCTTGCGCCACAAAACTTTCCAAGAGTGGGTGCAATGACAACTGAGTTTTAGAATGTTGAGATGATGAGCACACTGAGCAAAATCAGCAGGGCAGGGGAACTCTTGGTTCATTTGGCTAATTCTAGGTACTTTCAGTTCTGCAGGTGGCCTTACAAAAATTAATTAGCCTGTCTCTTTTATCATCAGTAAATATATTGGAGGTGGCTTGAGAAATAGGAAGAGTGGGTAGGGTAGAACTTTTTCAAGACTCTGATTTTAGAATCTAATTATTCTTTTGCAACTTCTTGTTATAAATATTTGCAAGTGATACAGGCTTAAAAAATAAGTTTTTAATTTTTATCTATTATGAAATTTATAACTCAATTTTCCAATTATTGCCTGAAAAAAAAAAAAAGCCTTTAGTTTAACACTAGCAGGTAATCAAATTCATCATGTTTGGAAACTGTTCTTCCCAAATTAACTGCCTTATAGTTAAAAACTGTTTTTGTAGGGATACATTTTACCATTTTTTTCTCTCAGGATTTCACCAAGATGCTATGTTGCTGAAGTTAAAAAGTTAAAAAAGTTAAAAGGCGCTTTCCTGGGTTGTTTTGTTTGGATAGCATTCATCTCTCTCTTTTTAAAAGATTTATTTATTTATGCATACAAGAACTGGGGTATGGGTCACCAGTGCAGGGGTTGGGGGTAAGAGGATTCACCAGAGGCAGAGTGGGGAGCAGAACAGGTTGATACACTGAAAACACTGCTGAGGGGAGCAGTAGGCAAGACAGGAGAGGTCTCCTGTGCCATGTGGGTCACCTCCCTGGCCTGCCTGTGATCGAACTAGTGCTGCAGTGGCTGCCTATAGCTCCATAGTTGCGACTTAACCCCTTGCACCACCAGGGAGGGCCCTATTCATCTCTCTTTAAACTAAAATTTTCTTGGCCTTCCTTTGAGGCTTCAAGATCCCATTTAAACTTGTTTTTCCATATGATGAAATATACTATAATTATTCTGAAAATTTGAATTACCAGGCCCATACTGCATACCCTTTGCTAGTACAGTAAAACTCAGAAAGTGAAGAGGAAAAAGTAAAGGAACAGAATTATCTAAGGAGGTTAGAGAAAATTTCTCCTGGGATAATTCCATTGGTGAGAGGTTAAGAACTCCCTACTCAGACTTCTGGTCATCCTGAAGTTGGCATTTATTTGTTGTTAAAAAAGAATGCATTGCTTTGTTCTTAATATATTTTATTTTGTAAATACAGATTTATTTTTCATCTTTTGGCTTTGGCCATGCTACTATAGTATTTTTAAAATGATTTCCTCATTTTAAATATATTATCCTAAAATGTGCCCTAATGTTCATATTAACTTTGAATAGACCTATACTTATAGACTTCTAGAATTTCATCTTAGAAAATATCTTCCTCTGTTGAAATGAAGTTTCACATTTTTTTTCACCCTCTTTCCAATACTCTAAAACAACATCAGCAGCAATGGGAAATTCTAATATCTATCAAAGTCAATATTTGAATATGAGCAAGAAGCTAATATTTGTTGGACAAATACTGAAAGAATTCAGTATTGGGGCTTAACAATTTCAGTGTCCTGTCTTTCTATTATATTCAAGAAAGAAGGCATTTATTATGCATTTGTTATTCTTTCAGAAATTAGAATGGTAGAAATAGAAATGAGCTTTGAAAATATTTGAAACTGTATAGATCTATTCTGCTATATGGGCCTATTTATTTCATAGTTTGACAGCAAATTTATAAGAAAACCATAATGTCATACATATTAACTGTGTGATACATTAATTTGAAAATATTCATTATGACAAGTAATAAGAGGAACAGAATGCTCTATTTGTTTAAGTGATCAGAAAACTCATTTGGAGGAGTAATGGACTTTCTCTGGGAATATGACATAGGGAACTATGAGAGGACACACATGACTTATTTAAAGTGCATCATTGTGTTTTCTTTTAGTGGAAAGTTCCAAATTTTTGTAGATGAATCCAGGCAATTATTTTGGAAGACAGAATTTTCTCAGTTGTACCGAACTAGCTAGCTATACAGCTTTGCAATCAATGAAGTAAAGCACCTAAGACAGAATAAAGAATATACTGAAACTGAGGGCAAGAGAGTGACTCATTTGGTGGGTCCTCATTTGCCTGCTTGCAATTGAAGGGCATGACTCAAAAATAGACACAAGGGGAGAAATAATAATACCAGTATTAATTTACGAGAAGAGCTAAGAGAGGGACAAATTTATGGCATGGAAGGTGGTCAATGAAGTCTGTCCTACCCCAGATAGTGTCCATGCTGCAGAGTCCAAACCAAAATGTCACACATAGAAGATGGTGGCTGTCCGCAGCAGAGACCACGGGAGCAAGCTGGAGCCCAGACACACATGGCAGATGTGTGCCAGCCCTCCACTGAGAGCCAGGAACCAACCTCTCATGGAGGAGAAGAAGGGGAAGTCTGGCCATCACAAGTGGCTCTGGGCTGTGGCACTTGGTGAAGAGGGATGAGAGGCAGATTGGAAGGCAAGACTAAAGGTCAAGCTGATTCCATTCGCCAAGAGAGCAAGAGAGTTCACTGCTCTGGCTTTTATTTTTTATTTTATTTTTTTAAAGATTTATTTATTTATGCATACAAGAACTGGGGTACAGGCCCGAGGTGTGTGGGTGTGTGTGTGTGTGAGAGAGCATTCATCAGAGACACAGTGGGGAGCAGAACAGGCAGACTGACTGAAATACACTGCTGAGGGGGCCAGAGGGTGAGACAGGAGAGGTCTGCTGCGCCATGTGTATAGCTCCCTGGCCGTGCCGGCTGGGGATAGAACTCCTGCTGCAGTCTGCAGATAACTTTACAGTGCTGTGCTTACCCCCTTGTGCCACTAGGGAGGCCCTGCTCTGGCTTTTACAGACTTTATGATTGTTCCACTCCTCCCCTATCTCTCAACATCCCACATTCAGGAAGGGGGTTAAAGATCTGCCTTCTACTTTCAAGTGCCACTCATTGCCTTAGAGGTGGCTAGTTCCAGCTACAGACACAGGGCAGGATCAGGATGTCTAAGAATGTGGTGAGTCTGCCCGCTGCCACTGTCTGCTGCAGAGCTGACCCAGTACAGTGGAAGGGTACAGGGGCCACATGCATCCAAGGAGTGCACATGCGCAGCTTTATGTCATCCTGCTTGTGGGCTAGCTGTGGCCTCAGTGCTGTCCATTCCAAGGGACTGACAGCTGGGAGGGACTGTGGAACCTGGTAGGTGGAGATTAAGAGCAGCAGGCACAGTGGCCAGGGCAATCAGGATTTGGCATCCAGACCCCAGCCAGTCCTCATAGCTGTGATGATGGAGGTACCCCCCACAAAGCATTATTCAAGGTAACAAATACAGATGATCAAAATTCAAAAGGTAACAAGCATGATATGATGAAAATCTTCCTCTCACCTCATTCTCCAGATAGCCAGTTCTTTTCTCCAAAGAAAACAAATTTGCTCTTTCACAAATTCTTTCAGTTATTTTGTCTGCACAAATTTATACGAATATTTATTCTTTCATTTTGTTCACCTCTGCTCCTTCTCCTTCCTCCTCCTCTTCTACTTTTAATGAGTCCACAGTATTTTATCTAGTGGTGGCAACATTATTTCACAGTCTCTCATTTACAGGTACTTAGGTGGATAAAATAATTTTTTAAAAGATTTTATTCATTTTTTTATACAAGAACCGGGGTACAGGCCAGATGCGCGGGAGGGTAAGAGGATTCACCAGAGACAGAGCCGGGAACATAACAGGCAAGCTGACAAGATACACTGCTGAGGGGAGCAGCCGACTAGGCACAGGTTAGTAGATAATATCAAAAGCATTATTCACAAAGGAAAACAAATCACAAATTAAATTTGATCAAAATTAAGACTTTTGCTCTGTGAAGCGTACAGTATTATTAAAAGGAGAAAAGACAGATTACAGTTGAGTATAATATTTTTAAATCACATATCCTACCCAAAAAAGGCTTATACCCAGTATATGTAAGGAACTTCTAACACTCAACAGTAAGAGGTTAAACTCCTAAATAAAAAGAGAAGCAATAGACTTGTAGACACATCATCAAAGAGAATGTAAAGATGGCAAATATAAACAAAAATATTCAAATTGTATTCACTTGAGAAATGCCAATTAAAACCACAATGAGATCTCACTTTAAACTATTAAACTGACTTAAAACAAAGAAAAAAAGGATATCAACTGTTTTACCACAGGAACTTTGATACCACCCAACCTGTTTTACCACCCAAACTTTGATAACAGGCTGGTGGTAATTGCAAAATGATACACTCTAAAAACAAAACCCTTGCATAAATAATTTTTGCAGCTTTTTTCATAATTGCTAAAGACTGGAAACAACTCAAATGTCCTTCAAAGGGTGAAGACAAACTCTTATGCATCCATACTATTCAGTAATAAAAAGGAACAAACTATTTATAATGCCACAATTTGGGTGTTTATAAAAGACATTGTTTTGAAACCAGTTTCAAAAGGTCACATGTGATGTGATTTCACTTACAGCTCTCTCTCTCAAAAAGGAAAAACTGTAATAATGGAGAACAGACAGTGATTTCTAGGGGTGAAGTACGGAAGAAAGTATGACTACAAAGAGATAGCATAAGAAATTTGGGGGGTCATGGAGTTATTTATATGCTCACGTGGTTGGTGGTAACATAAATATGTGTTACCATTTATGTTAAAGTTTGTAAAACTCTACCCTCAAAACATCAATGTTTATTTTTAAATGGTGTGAAAAGAAAGCAGAAAACCCTCTAGTACCACTCATCTCCCTAAAAGAAAATAATTAAGAATAGCCAAGGCACTTGTGGAAAAGAACTAGTTGAAAGGACTTAGTCTCCTTGACATCAAAATATAACTATTATAAATTTACATTAATTAAAACATATGGTATTGGCACAAGAATAGAGAGACCAGTGGAATAGAGTAAACCCTAGAGATAAATCTATGCACATATGAGATTTAATTTAAGAAAAAGTCATTGCAGAGCAGTGGTGAAAATTTGGTTACTTAAATAAATGGTTCTGGGCCAGTTTGGGTGTCCATGGAAGAAAAATTCACTAATTATAGATCTAAATATGAAAGACAAAGTAAAAATTTCAGAAGAGAGCATAAGAGAATATTTTCATAACTTCAGAGTAGGTACAGATCTTTTGAAACTAAATAACTAGAAATAAAGGTGTTCGTCACTATTATTTATAATGGCAAGAAACTGGAAATAACCTAAGTATTAAATAATCACTTAATGTTTAATCATGAATGAAACAAATAATACCATACAAGTAATATTTTCAAATAATATTTAGCAATGTATAAAAATATAATATTATGGGACAAAAGCATGATCCAAACTGTAAGTGGTGACTACTGGAAATATATTGGAAATAAATATACAAAATATTATCTCTGGTTGATGAGTCAGCTTCCTGACAGGATATTGTTGGTACACTCAGATTAGGTACTTTGAGTAACATTTAATAAAGGACCTATTTATAAAGGTCTCGGCAGGATCTAAGTACAGCAGTTGTCAGGACCCAGAGAGAGTAGTGATATGAAGAGGGCTGTCTTCACAGAATCTGAGAGAGATTTTTATAGAAAGACAATCAATCCAGAGAGTGACCAAGGAGAGAAACTACCCTAACCTCTCTTTCCTCTGCTCCTCCAGTCTCTTGCTGGTGCCTCCCATTGGTCAAATCCATTAGGAAACCAAATGACAAAGAGACTGATTAATGCAGTCCATACAGATCAAGCCTCAGGCTCAAAGCAGGATGGAGAAGGGTAGAGAGTGGATTTGCAGAGGCCAAGCACATCTGGGCAAAAGGACACTGGTGATGATGATTTCCTTATTTAGTTTTTTCCTCCAAATTTCAAGAAAGAACATGTGTGACTTTTTATTATTTTTTTAAAATTTATTTATTTTTGTGTACAAGAGCTGGGGTGTAGGCCAGAGGTTTGGGGTGGTGAGAGGATTCACCAGAGACAGAGTGGGGAACAGAACAGGTGGATCTACTGAAATACACACACAGCTGAGGGGAGCAGTGGATGAGACAGGAGAGGTCTGCTGTGCCATGTGGGTAGCTCCCGGCTGAGGATCTAACTTGTGCTGCAGTGGCTGTGGATAGCTTCACAGTACTGAGACTTAACTATTGCACCACCAGGGAGGCCCCATGTGTGACTTTTTAAATGGAAGAATGAATTATCAAGCCTTAGATATATTTTCTTAATATTTACATTTAGCACGCTTTACAGGTTAAGAGGGTAAATATATCCCAAGGAGTTAGTGAGGTGTATGCACACCCTTTTGTTATAAAATCCTTCATTATAGCACTGGAAACAACTGAATGGACCTCAACACTTGATTATATAAATAAAATGAAAGTATATTCTTATAATGACTCCTATATAGCAATAAATAGAATAAAATCCATATTTATCTCAGTTCACAAGCTCTGGCCCTTTCTGCCTCACCAACTTTATGTCCCTGTCCCTTTCCATTGTAGCCATTGACCTTTCTGTTTTCAAGTGTATTGCTTATTCTATCTTAGAGCTTTTTTTCCCAAAGATTTATTTATTTTTTTATTTATACAATAGCTGCGATACAGGCTAGAGGTGCGAGAGGGTGAGAAGATTCACCAGGGACAGAGTGGGTAGCAGAATAGGCAGACAGACAGAAAGTAATGCTGAAGGGAGCAGTGGGCGCGACAGGAGAGGTCTGCAGCGCCATATGAGACTCTTCCTGGCTGGCTGGGAATCGAACTTGTGCTGCAGAGGCTGCGGACAGCTTCACAGCGCTGTGCTCAACCCACTGTGCCCCCGGGGAGGACCTCTATCTTAGAGCCTTTGCTAAAGATATTCCCTCTTCCTAGAATGAAGTTCTTCCCTAGCTTCTGTGACAGGCTGGTTCTTGTAACTCAGATCTCATCGTAAATGGCACCTCTTTAGAGAAGGCTTTCTTACCACTTAATCACTCTTAAAAAAACCCCAATTCACTCTCAAGTGAATTCTCAAATTAACTCTCAAATACAGTACAAAGCATTCATCTATATCCCATATTTTTCACTTTACTCGTTTATTAGCTGATGGTCATTATCACTTCTCACCCTGAAAGCAGGCACGTTGTTGACCTAGAGCATTATCATCTTTACCTCCACCTACAGTGCCCTGCTCATAGCAGGGCCTCAACACCTATCCGTTTAATGAAGGTGTGTTCGACACATATGGTCATACATACATACGCGCACCCAGGGAACTGAGCAGAAAATGGAGAGAGAGGACTATTAATTTATTTATCATCTTAAAACCAAATAATACAAAACAATTTTAGGTCTGTCTTGAAATCCAATGTTGAAATGGTGACAAGAGATTATTTACTCTTATCCAAAATCTGAAAAGTAAAGCCTCAAGTGCCAAGAGAAAATTGTTTGTTTTTACAGAGCATACTATTTCTTTTAAACACTAACTGCCCAATTATACCTCTGAAGTTGGTTTATCGTGCTGTGGTGAGCTTGATTTTCCATTTAATATAAAGGAACAGATGTTCCCTGCAATGCCAGGGACAGGGAAATCTGTCTTCCTTTTTCTTATCTTCCACCCACGACCCCGCTGACTGTTCTCCATATTGCGGGTACATGCACTCTCCAAATTGTGCAACCCAGAATCAGGCAGAATGTTACCAATTTCCTGACATTTGATCGTCATTTTACTAAAAAACAATTTTAGCCTAATAATAGAGGTGAACTCCTCACATGAGATACTAACCATCTGGGGAGAAGGAGTAGAGACTGAGAGTTAACATTTAGAGGAAGAAGACAATTTTTTTAAAGATTTAATTATTTATGCATACAAGAACTGGGGTATAGGCCAGAGATGCAGGGGTGTGAGAGGACTCACCAAAGACAGAGTGGGGAACAGAACAGGCAGACTGACTGAAACAGACTGCTGAGGGGAGCAGCAAGACAAGAGAGGTCTGCTGTGCCATGTGGGTTTCTCCCTGGCTGACCGGGGATCAAATTTGTGCTGTGGAGGCTGCGGATTGCTCCACAATGCGTTGCTTAACCCTTGTGCCACCAGGGAGGCCAGAAGAAGACAATTTGTGAGATGAAAAAGAACACTTTAGAATGTGTTATTTTAAATCTAATTACATTTCCAATGGTGATTGTCAACCAAGTACTAAAATATTGATCTGAATCAAAAGTAAGTAGAGTGAGAATTTGTCTTTTAGGAACTCTATTAAAATAATTTTGAAATCATTTCGTGACTGAATGTTTTATTGCATGTACCTTCTAATAGATTTTATATCAATTCTAATATTGCAGTTATTGTTATTTATTGATGGTTTTCTGCTCAAAAATTTATGTATAAGACATATAGAAGAGTATTTTATTTTTTGGTTCCATTTTCCATGAAAGGAGTATGGCATATGGAGAAGGAGCTGTCCATAGGCAGTCATGGAAATTGGGGACTGCCAGGAGTCAGTACAGAGAAATCTGATAATTAATAAGTAATGATGCATCTGTAAGGGCCATCAGCTCAGAAGGCGAGAGGACTAAGTTAATCAGACCTATTGCAGGAGCAGGGCAAAGATGTAAATATAAGGAGGCAATAATTTGGCCTGGAAGTTTTCTAGATATTATAATTTGATTTTGAATTTTAAAGAAATTTAGTAGAACCTGCAAAGAGTTTTCAATTTTCTAAGTAAGGGCCTTGTAAGACACTGCCAGCTACCTAAACTGAGGCTTTTCCTTTCCACTAAGAGTCATACTTATTTAGTTAGATAGGACAGGACCCTTGACCTTAAGGAAAAAATAGGCCTCTGCTTCATGCCTAAGGGAGAATCATAAGACTCTAGAACAGTGTGGCCATTTATTTGTTTATTCATTCAATGTTAATCAAGTATCTACCATGAGCCAGGCACAGTTCTAAGCACTAGGATACAGCAGTGAACAGAACAGAAAAAACTCCTGCCCTCAAGCAGCTTGTCTTGTAATGGGAGAAGACAAACAATTACTAAATATAAGCAAATAAAATATGCAAGATGGTAAGCTAAGGAGAAAAATTAAGCAAGATGAATAAGGAGTAATAGGTTGAGGTCTGGGATGGTGTTTCTTTACACAGAGTATTTAGAGATGGCCTCATTGAGAGGAAAGTGACTCATGACTGGTATCTGGAGGTAGAGGATGCTACAAACCTTGAAGAGCAGGCTCGGTGTGTTCAAAGAAAGACAGCAAGGGGAAGAAAAAATAAAGAACAGCAAAGTAGTTGCAATATTTGGACAGAGTGTGCAAGGGGAGAAAGAACAAAAACAAAATCAAATGGAATACAGAGAGAGGTCGGATTGCCTAGATCCAACTAGACTTTGGCTTCTACTGTGAGCACAATGGTGGTTTGGGCAGAGGCATGACATTCAGCATTTGCTTCTAAAAACTTTCTCTAGCTGTCTTGATATTTCCGGTCAGTACTGATCTGAAAGCTATTATGTCACTCCATTCTGTCTAATGAAAAGTAAAGGAATCTCTACTGGGGATGGCTTCCATTGCCAAAAAAACAAACAAATAAACAAAAACTGAACTAAACATTATGAATTGATGACCTTTGTGCTTTCTTCTTTCTGCATGCAAATTGAATGTGATGTCTGGAATTGCAACAACTGTCTTGCTATCACGAAGTAAAGAATTATCTTGCTAAGGTTGATGGAGTAGATATATAGGGAGAGCCTGGGTCTTGAATAACATCACTGAACCTTTTATAGCAGCCCTTGACTGCCTATTTCCAAACTCTTTGATAGACCTATTTTATTGGGTTATTGCTCCTTTTAAGTGAATTAGAAACTGGATCTTACAATGAAAAATAAAAAAGTGACTATTATATACTTGAAATGATATTTAAATACCAAAAAGAGTATGGAAGGCATAAATAAATGATACAAAGTTTTAAATTGAATCATTTTACCCATAAATGGATTTTAATTCTTTTTATTTATTTAGGGACCACAAATACTCATCACAGAGTAAGCTTTATAGCATTGAGAATGTAGGAGCTGGGCAGGTAAGCAAACAAGGTCTTTAAACTGTGGTCATGATCTTGATACATCCTCCTTGGGCTTGGATAACACTTCAAACATTGGGTAAACATACGCCAAGGTTTGCTAAACACAGTCTTGGCTTATACGTCTTGTTCTGCATAATTTTTATAGTGCCTTCTTTCATCCTCAAAATTATCTTGGTTTTCATAATAATTTGTAGCATCTCTCTCTTAGACACAGGAATAAATAAATTAAACCTGAGAGCAGATACATGGAATTGAAAAAAGAATTCCTTTAGAAATGGGAGAGGTTTGGTGAAGAGTTGTATTTTATATATTATTTGTATTTATTTAAAATTTTTTTAAAGATTTATTTATTTATGCATACAAGAGCTGAGGTATAGGCCGGAGGTGTGTGTAGGGGGTGGCGGGGAGAGAGGGGAGAGGATTCACAGAGACAGAGTGGAAAACAGAACAAGCAGATTGACCGAAATACACTGCTGACGGGAGCAGCAGGCAAGTCAGGAGAGGTCTGCTGTGCCATGTGGGCTGCTCCCTGGCTGGCCAGATCCAACTCATGCTGCAGAGGATGTGGACAGCTTCATAGGTTGCCTCTTAACCCCTTGTGCCACCAGGGAGGACCTATTGGTTTGAATTTTGTATCAAGTTTATGTTTTACTTTCAAAATTAAAAAAAGAAGTTTATACTAAGTGGAAGGAAATACTGCCAAGCAATAGGATCCAACACCTTATTTTTTCCATGTAAGAAGCCAATTATCTTAAAAATGTCAAATTCTATTGGAAGCAATATCTGAATGAGACAAGAATTAATATTTGAGTATACATAGTAGTTACTTGGCTCTGTGAGTGTTGTCAGTATATGATGACAGGATGCTTGGGTTAGTATTGGCAATGCCATTTACTCAGTGCTTCCTAACACTGTTGTAGCTTAAGGACTAAAGACAGAATGGACAGAAATGTTGAATGTTCAACAAGCATTCAGCACAAGATCTTTGAATGTCTACTAAACATCAAACAGTAAACTGGGCTTGAGTAATGATACCAACTGGTTTCCTACCCTTATGGAAATTACATTCTTGGAGGAGAGACAAAACACACACGCACAAACACACACACACAGAATTGCCAATGGGAAATGAGAATCATAAAGCAAATGAAAAGGGCAGTGCTAGAGAATAAATAAATGAATGAATGAGCTAACAATACACATTTGACAATACAATGAGCTATAATACACATTTGTTTTTGGAATAACAATCACAAACTCTAAAAGATTTCATTTTCTCTTTCTATGAGGGGAAGTAGTGTCCAGGAGTAGAAAGAAGACAGGATTTGGCCAGAAAAGTCCAGTTAAAATACTAGTGCTGTAAAAGTGTCAAATATTCTAAGCCTCAATTTTTCAGCTGACCTTCTTCAATCATATGATTGTGTGAAAAACAAAAATAACCAGTATGTGGAATTCTATGGAGTATTATTTATTATCTATTCTCTCAACAGACATTTATTGAGCACCATCTTTGGGTTGGGGTTCTGTGTTAGGAGTTTAATATAGAAAGATTCAGGATATAGGCTTGTAATAACAAAGAGTTTATTCCAGATTTAGAGAGATAGATAAATATATGTAACTGTGTGCTTATGTATGTATTAAGGTTTTTTTTTTTCTTTTTAGAGAATACTTTACAAACAAATGAAAGAAAAAAGATCACATAAAAAATTGACAGGAAACATCTTCTCAAAATTTTGTTCATACAAGTGTAGAGACCCAGCCCAATACTTGTTCATCATTTATAACTATTATATTAAATAAGTGTTTACAACGACAATTAAATAAATGTTTCCAAAATGATGATGAGTCTCAATCTCTGCTGTGACATTTGAATCACCACAGAATAAATAAACACCAGAAAAAATATGTATAAGAGATTTTCGCTTGTATGTTAAAAATGAAAATCAGTAATTCATGTATAGTAAAAATGGTCACCCTCTGGAATTTTAGTTTGTAAATAACATTATTCCACAATGACAACACCATATAAATGAGCTTTCACTATTTAGAAAGAAAAATGTCTTTTGCTTTAAATATGGACTACACAAAGTAAAGGATTTGTGGATGAATTCAAGATGATTTTGCCAAAACTGGAGTCTTTTAAAGACAAGAATGAGTTGGAAAGATTGTTGCTACAGAAAGACAATCTCAAGAGTTCAAGCAGAACCTTTATCTACTTAAGTTTAAATTTAAGCAGAAAGTTTAAAATGTCCCTTTGCAGCTTTACAAATGAAGCCTGCAATGTATTAACTAGGTCATCAAGAGTTATTTGGTTCATAAGCTCTACAACTGGTTTGTCTGAAGGAATTGCAATTTTATGACTGAATTGATGAGATATTTTTGTTATCTCTATACCCTTGAGTGCTCAGAAATTGCTCATGTCCATATATCTTCTCACACAGCCTGTTACTTTTTCAAAACTATCTGACATTATTGTTTTTGGTTTGATTTTTATACAGCACATTACATAAATGCTATTTGAAACACTTAGTACTTGAAAAAAATTCTTGAAATAATTAAGGAATGTTCTCAAACAAAACTGAATAATCAACACAAAGAAGTGGCTGTTATTGAAATTCACTGTAACTATTTCAGCAATTTAAAAACTAGAGACCTAATTATTACTGTTTTGGGTTGTTATAGTTCCCTGCTTCCTATTTTTCCCCTGTCACAACTTCATTTTTGTTCTCAGCAAGAGACTAAATGATACGACTTTTACTTTTTTCTCTATTGAATCTTCTTATCGAGTCAGAAGTCCAAGTCATTTATAGAGAGAAAATTCATGGATCATTGGTTGTAACCGTTTCCTGTCAAGTGGAATCCCAGCTGAGAGCTAAGACTATGCCTACCAAGCTCAACACCATACCTCCAAGGCCTCGTATGGGGAAAGGTATCTGATGGGTGTTCAGTAAATATTGATTAGATAGATAATTCTTCTCAGTCTTGGGTCTTCCTAGTATATATTATGTAGGTTACTTACATGATCATGCTAAGATCACTATCTCAGGAATCATAGAGTTTGGCCAATACCTAAAGATAACACTGGGCAAGATGTTTTATTTCTCAAGACATGGCATTTTAATTTTAAAATGAAGATTTTGAACAAGATTACTGCTTTGAGCAATTCTTTCTTTGTTGGTTTGTTTTAGTAATGAAATTTATTTTTTCCAAATGATATCATAAGTCAAAAATCAGCATGCATTATACTCTTTTAAAAGCAAAACAAACTTGTTTTCAAACTTCCCTTGTGTGGCAAACTTGGCTCCATAGTCACAGCTCCCAGGATGAGCCCTGTGACTTTTTTTTATGGAACCCTAAAACTCTAGAGAACACAATGTGAAAGCCAATGGACTCAGTTATTTTTAATATGCTCTTTGAAAATCCAACGAACAACATGAAAAGATACCACAGTGAAGAAAGAATACACAGTTTTCAATAATAGCAGGAGCTAAACTCTAATCCTACATTACTGAGTTGCTTTGTGGTTCAGCTGCTTGTCTCTCAAATAAAAGTATGCTGCTTGATGGAGGCCTGATGATCAATAACAATATAACTTAGGAGGAAATTGTTTATTTATTGCTGTAAAATAAACTCCCAAAACTTTGTGGTTAAGGTACACTCTTGTGATCTTCTGGGTCAGTATTTCAGGCAGAGTTTGCCTAGAGAATTTTTCTTTTTGCTTCATGGTATTCTCCTAGAAAATGGGATGGTCTGGAAGGTCTAAGATAGCTTCGCTTATATGTCTCTCCTTGGGAGAATTGGATGTCTGAGAGCCCAGACTCTGCTGGGAATGTCAAGTAGAACTCACCTACTGTAGGTTTTTTCCAACATGGCAGACACAGACATTTTTATACGGTAGGACAAGGATATAAGGAGAGTATTTAGGCAAGCAAGCAAAAGCTGTATGGCCTTGTATAGCCACGCTTTAGAACTCATGTACCATCCTTTCTGCCGTACTCTACTAGTGGAAACTATTACAAGTTTGTCAAGATTCAAGGGAGAAGGCTGAGATCCCACTTCTCAATGGGAGGAGTGTCAAAGAACTTGCAGCCTTATTTTAAAACTTCCACAGTTATTCTACTCTTTGGTATCTGTCTTATTATTGCAGAAGTGAAGGAAAATTGGTAGAAGTTAGTAATATATTTCACTCCACTGTTGCAAGGGATTTCACATTTTCTTGAAAACTTTATATTGGAGTTAAATGTACCAAGTCAAACCAAATGACTGCTGGGTTTCTTGAGTTCTGTGCTTCAGGCAAGCCTCCTATCTGTGTTGCAGAGTTTTTGGAAGAATCCCTTTCCATCAATATCATTCAAAATAAATAAAGTTTTTCTAGTTAGAATGCCCTAAATCATTCAAGCATTGTTTGGCGGATGATAACAGAACATACACATTGGAGTGCTGCTTTTGGAATTGTGAATTGTGATTCTAAGAATTTCTGGAATGTAAGCTTTGTTAAGCAGCTAGACCCACTTGAATATTTTTTTTCCTGACTCTCAAAAATACTTGACAGAATAAGTTGAAATATGAAATGTATGTTGTCTACAGAAACATGATGAATGCACTTCTGGGCAACTCTTTAAAAAATGTATTATTCTGTGGGAAGAGAAATTGAAAATGTTTAGGTGGCTAAATTATTTATTGCTCTTAATAATGATAAATGGACTTGCCTGGGATTTTCCTGCACAAGAAAGATAACACAGAGCCTTGTTGCTCCACCAGAAATTATTTTATTTTTTACCTCTGTTAATTCCACCTGTTGCCCAGAGAATTCCTCTCCTAATGTGTAATACATTACCCAGAATTTCTAAAGACACATACAGGAAAACAATTTCAGGAATCAAATTACTTTTGAAGAGAGCTGGCACAAAATTTTCTTCATGAAACTAAATATGAGAGATTTTTTTAGTGTCTCATACAAAACCATTTTATAGCAAATGGGTCTGAGTTCATAGCCATGAAATGTCTCTTTTAATCATCACAGCAATCTCTGAAACTATTCATACTAATACTACTAAGCCCTTTGTTTAAATTAAGGTAAAGGGCCAACTAGAATTTCTACTGCCCGTCAGAGAGGCAATAATAATTATTAGCAAGTGCTGTATTATTACCAGTGCTGAAGAAAAAGGAGGGCAATTTCTGAGAGTTTGGAGTACAGGAAAAGTAACTGGAATAGAGCAAGGACCACAATTGGGAAGATAAAACAGGAAGAGGCACCAGGAAAGGGAAACCTGAACCCAAGAGGAAGCATTTGGATACTGTGACCAGGAAGGAAAGATGGGGCGGGAAGCAAGTTGGAGAGGTATGCTCACAATAAAAACAGATTGTGCTGTTCTCCATAAAGGTGAGCTTATTATGCAAGTTTCCTGGTTGAAAAAATAAAATAACTGAGTCAACAACTTGATTACATTTAACTTATTCTTTCTATTCTTCAATCTTGTTAGGTCAAGTGTGAACAAGGTAGCAAAAAATTCAGTGAAATGGCACACCTAGGAGTGTCTGCCACACAAAAAGTAATTGGTAAATAATAGTTAAGTTGAAGGTTCCCCCCACCCCACCCTCCCAAATCATGGCACAGGCCAATTGACTGAGGAGCATTTTGAAGGGAAACTCTTTTCATTTAATATTTTATTTTATATAATTCTTACATCATTTTTCATTCTTGCACAATGTATGCATTTTCACCTTGGTTATATTCCCCATATAATTGCACCCTCCCTTATTTTGACCCTAGTCCTTCCTCTCCCTGCCTCTCCCTCCCCCCGTAGTGTGTCTCTGGTTCATAGTTGCTTCTTGATTTTGATTTTTACTTTGTATTAATTAGTCCTTTTCCTGGTCCCTTATTTAGGTTTTCTAAATTCCTGCTATGAGTGAGACCATCTGGTATTTTTCCTTTTCTTTCTGACTTATTTTGGTAAGCATGATCCCTTCTAGCTCCATCAATGTTGTTGCAAACTGCATGTGTTAATCTTTTTTGATTTCTTAGTAATATTCCATTTTATATATGTACCACATCTTCTTGATCCAGTCATCTATTTTTGGGCATTTAGGCTGTTTCCAAAGCTTAGCTATTGTAAATAGTGCTGCTATAAACATAGGGATGCAGGTGCCCTTTGGAATTGATGTTTCTGTGTCCTTTGGGTAAATACCTAGGAGTGGAATTGCTGGATCATATGGAAGCTCTATGTTTAGTAGGTCAAGAAATCTCCACACAGCTCTCCATAGTGGTTGGACCAGTTTGCACTCCCACCAACAGTGCAGGAGAGTTCCTTTTTCTCCACACCCTCACCAACATTTGTTGTTGCTAGTTTTTTTAAGATGTGCCATTTCGGGTCCCCCCCAGTGGCACAGCGGTTGAGCGCTGGGTTGCGAAGCTGCCCGCAGCCTCAGCAGCGCCGGTTCCATCCCCGGCTGCTGGGCAAGGGTCCCACATGGCGCGCAGATCCCTCCTGCCGCCCACTGCTCCCCTCAGCAGTGTACTTCGTCACTCTGCCTGTTCTGCTCTCCACTCTGGCTCTGGCGAATTCTCTCACCCTCCCTCGCTTCTGACTGTGCCCAGTGCTTGTATAAATAAATAAATAAATCTTAAAAAAAAAAAAAAAAGAACAATGATGTAAAAAATATATTAAAAAAAAAAAAAAGATGTGCCATTCTCACTGGTGTAAGATGGTATCTCATTGTAGTTTTGATTTGCATTTCCCTGATTACAAGTGATGTTGAACATTTTTTCATATGCCTGTTGGCCATTTGCATTTCCTCTTTGGAGAAGTTTCTTTTTAGCTCATTAAGGGAAACTCTTTATAAAGTCATGGGAAGGATGTTGTGAAATACTAAGTTTAGCATAATGGGGCAATTTGACTACCTGGGATAATGAAGAAGAAAGGGAGGGCTGTTACCAGAGTCTTCAGACAGAGAGAATAGCTAAAGGGGCTGCCTGACCGGAGCTGGACCTCCCAGGAAAGGCTGAAGACTGGGGTGAAGCAATCACATAAAGAGAGAGCTGAGAGAGTAAATCATCCACCTGGGGCTAAAGTGAGGGAGCTCATTGGCCATACCCACAGGGATCGGTCTCCTGGGCACAAAGTGAAAGTGTGGGTATGTGAAGAGTAGGTGTGGAGGGGAAAGTGGCCAAGTGGTCTAGCATAACATCCAGAATAGCAGTAAATTTTATTTTCATTATTCCAATTTTATTTTCATTATTCCAATTATTTCATTATTCCAATTGAGAATACTCAACACTTAGAACCTGCATAGAATCTGAATGCTTAATAAAAATCCAGTGAGTGAATAAATAAAGGAATGAGTTCCCACCCATAGTTGTATCATTTAGAAAGTAGGTCATATTGATATTAAGAGACCCAACTGTATGGCTTAAACACATGAGTTGTTTTCTATAAGGCAGATTTTCCAGGGCTGATATGGGGACTCGTGAAGTCATCAGGGACCCTTGTTCTTTCCTTCTTTTTGCTTCACGTAGCTGCCTCTCACCCTGAGGTCTAAATGTTCCTCAAGGATGCACTTTAGGGCCTCCCTGGTGGTGCAAGAGGTTAAGCACAGCACTGTAAAGCTATCCACAGCCTCTGCAGCATGAGTTTGATTCCCAGCAGGCCGGAGAACCACCCACATGGCACAGCAGACCTCTCCTATCTCACCCACTGCTCCCCTCAGCAGTGTATTTCAGTAGATCTGCTTATTTTGTTACCCACTCTCTCTGGGGAATCCTCTCACCCCCTGTGCCTCTGGCCTGTACCCCAGTTCTTGTATGCATAAATGAATAAATCTTTAAAACAAAAGGATGCACTTTAAGCTCCCAGACATCTGCAGTTTCAGGCTTTATATCCAACTTTTAGGAAGCTGAAAGGAGGAAGAAAGAGAATCAGCTTTCTCTGTGCTCTTATTCCTTCTTACATCATATTGGCCAGAATTTAGTCACGTGGACACAACTACCCTCACGGCATATGGAGAAAGGAGGTATTTTTCTGAATGATTTGACCTTGATTAAAATCTGTACTTACTTTTTTTTTTTTTTAATGGAGGGAAGTTGTCGATACTGTACAGTTTCAGGGTATTTTTTTTTTGCAGCCTGACTTCATTATTTTATTCAAAGTATGTGATGAATTTTGAGATGATTCACCAATATGCAAATATTAGGATGAAAACTTATGGCACAAATATGTTAATTTAATTTAATTATTTATTTATTTTAAAATTTTATTTATTTTTTTAATTTAAATTTTATTTTTATATTCCCCATACAATTACAACCCCCTTATTTTGACCCCAACCCCTCCTTTCCCCGCCCCCCACCCCCCACAGAGTGTCTTTGGTACATAGTTGTTTGTTGATTTTGACATTTTCTTTCTTATAGTTATTCTTTTTCCTGGTCAGCATTCTGTCACTCAAATAGGATGAACATCAAAAATGACATTTTGAGTCCTGATAAAGGATTATTCTGGAGGAGCCACAAGGTTAACTACCTTTAACTGTTTTCTAGACTGGGTCTGAAGGAGCAAAATAAACTAGTGATCTGATTCAATTATCTGGATAATGGGAGAAAAATAAATTACTGAGCTAGTGGCAGGGGGATTCTATCTTCCATATTTAATTTCCTAAGACATTTCCAACCTCACTTTTTGTGCAGCTTTCATACTAATCATGCTGCTGAATAAAATCCCAGCTTGCCTGGAAAAGTAGTTCTAAAAATGACCCTGAAACATCATTAAACTTAGGAATGAGTGAAGGTTTTTGTCTTCAAATTTATAAAAAGTATGAATCAACAATAAAATTCAGAAAAGTACAAAGGATAATATATCAAACTCCCACTCCCCCACCCATCAAGACACAAAATTAACATTTAAAAAAATTTCTTCTTTTAAAAAGAAAAATTATAAAACGAAATCCCCTTCTCTGTGCCAAAGTCAAACATGTAAGGAAAGTGGAGCAGAATGGTTAAGTTACAGGGGGTTTGCTTAGATTCACATTTGGGTCTTTGAGGGAGAGAGCCTTTGTGTTTCCCACATACCAACTTGAGTGTTGGCCAAATCCATGTGAACTGAATTGTATGGAAATTTTTTCCATGGTAGATAAACGGAAGCTGAGATTTCCCTTTCCAGAGATCTTGTAAATTCTGCAGGCTGCAGGTGGGGCCCAGGGATTCCTGAAGGCAGATGTAGGGGATGGGATAAAGGGTGGAGTAGAATCAGAAAATTCCTCAGTGGAAGTCAGCACATCTGGGCAAGGTGATCTCAGAGCAGAAGCTGTGACATCGGACTCAAAGCAGAGCCCGACTAAGCATATGGGCGAGATACATAAGGGCTTAAGTATCATAAACGCTAAGGTAAAACCAAGTCATCCCGGAAGCTGCCTTGTTAGGAAAGACCAGACAATAAAGGAAACCATTTGCCAACTTCAGCTTTCAGATGCCAGGAGCAAAAGTCTAAGCAGACAGAACAGAGACATCGCCAGCAGGGATCCTAGTTCCCTGTGCTCCAGCACCGTGTGGTGACTTAATGTATGCCCAGTCAAATGCTTTTAGGGATAATTAAGTCTGAAGGACTTATCATTTTACCACTCACATAAAAGATGTTATTTAAATCACTCTCGTAGGTTGCAAGTACTGCTTTTGAAAATGTTTCATTTTTTATAGTAATATAGTCACATTTTATAGCAAGATTCATGTAAATTGTAAAACATAGTACTTAGATTTACAGAAAAAAAATTCTTGATTTCCATCCACCCCATTTTTAATCCCCTAACTCACTGCTCCCAAAGACCACCATTTTATTTGTCTTTTTGTGTACCTTTTCAGAGTTTCTTTATGCATGTGCTAGCAAATGTAAATATATATTCTGAATCTCATTTTTTCTTTTTATTAAATCAAAAGGAGCATAACTATTTTTGACCCTTTTTCTCACTTAAAATATATCACTGTTTTTTTCTTATCAGTAGAGTATGTAATGTACTCACTTTTTGTTTGTATTTTGGAGAGTATTTCATTGCAAGAATACTACATAATTTATTTAACTCTTGATGAAATAGATAAAATTTTTGCTATTATGGCAATACAACAATGAATGACTTTATAAATAGGAGGGTTGAACTTTAAATGAATGTGGAAGTTGCATGGAAACAGAGACTGGGACATGGTCAAGTGTAGTTGTCCCTGCCACTCAGTGAGAAGTATCCATTAAATGATCAGATTAGTTTATTGAGAAATGAAGAAGGCACATAATCTTGGTATTATTTATTAAATCTAAGAATACTAGTAGTGAGTCTGTTGACACTACTTCATAGTACTATACACACAAGTAAGCACACATTGAGGAAATAAAATTGCTAAACATAATTCATGCAACAGTTGCAGATAAAGACCCTCTGGGGTAGTCTATGTAAAGGGATTACTGAAAATACTTACAAGGAACCACAAGACAGTTGCCTTGGAAATCTAAGAACAGGTTAGGGCAGGCATGTTGTAGCACAGTCTGGAGTGTGGAATCTGGATTCCAAGCAGTTGCCAAGAACAGAAGCTAAAGTCCTTTCTACAGAGCTGTGCCAATCACATGGCGAGATGGCCTCCATCTGTCTGTGCCCTGCCTCCAATGCTCTGCTCATTCATAAGTTCTGCTCTCCCATGGTTTTCAACTTACTCTTTCTTCCAGCTTCAACACTACTTGTGACCTATTAAATGAGACCTCCAATTTTATTGTCTCATACTTTCTGAGTTTTTGGTACACATTTCAAAGCTTTCCCAGCTCATTCTTCCCTCTAGTCTATATAGATAATAGGTTGCTTCCAAGTCCACTAACTGTTTACTCTTGGGTCTGTTACATCTGAGCCAGTGGGCAATAGTGGAGGGAGGAGCCATGTGATAAAACAAGGTCCCCCCTCCCTGGCTGCAAGGTTGGTGTGAGGGCTGTTTCCCTTACAGCCAAGATAAGGTCAGGGCAGGCATATAATATTTACAATATGCACAATATTGTTAGCATTTCCTATGTCCTTTAATGTCCCCACATGTTTATAAATAAGCACAGTCATCTACCATATGGAAATTCTATAATTTATATTATTAATTTCCATCACTAGACATTTATATTTTCTTCAGTTATTTTAATAATCCTGTTCAAATAAAATAAGATAAACTAAAATAAAATGGGGCCAGGCTTGAAAATCCCCCCAGCAGTCATTTAAGCCAAACTAAATCTCTCTTATTTCATGGACATAAGTAGAACTTAACTTGGGTTAATTTTTGTCAGTGTCTCTGAGAATCATAAAACTTGTCATCTTCTTAAAATAGTATAAGATAGTCACTTTTCACCAATCCCCTGCAGTCTGAAAACCTCTACTGTAATAACCAATCATTGTAAAGACTAAAACAATGTCTCTTTTTCACTGGAACATTGGGCCTTTGAAAACTCCCTGTTTGCAAATAGCTTGTTTTCTGTTCAATGAAATATTCATCAAGTAAAGCTCTCTGGATTTTCTTCTGACAATATAAATGACACTCCAATAAAAAACAAGGAAAGACATGCTTTAAAGCTTAGAAACAAGGCCAACTTTGTGGGTGTGACCTGTGCAGCCACCCACGGTCACGAAGTTCAAAAAGGCCCTCCCTATGCCTGCTTTAATGTTCTACCAAAACTTTCTTGAAATTAGTAATAATTTTTGAACAGGGATATTGCATTTTTATTATTTCCTGGGACCCTCAAATTATGTAGCTGGTCCTGGTTAGAGAATATATGTAACACAGAGAAAGGGATGAGACAGTGATGAATTTTGCAGAGAGGTCAGGAAATTGATCAGAATCTGATCAAATGTCCCTTATATGAATATGTAGAAAGACAGAACATTGATGCACTGGTGTGTCTCCTACTCCAATGCTCTTTTGTCTCTTAAGACATTTTTCAACTTCCCTGGGGAGACTTCTGGGGCAAGATGACACAACAGAAAGGAATAACAAGTGGGCAATTCTTAGTGCTTGAGATGGGCCTTCGAAATGATAGCAAAAACTATTGTCTTGAGAGAAAAGTGTCTTTTTTTTTTTTTTAAAGATTTATTTATTTATGTGTACAAGAACTGGGCATAGGCCAGAGGTGTGGGGAGTGAGAAGATTCAGCAGAGACAGAATGGGGAACAGAACAGGCAGACTGACTGAAAAACACTGCTGAGGGGAGCAGCAGGTGAGACAGGAGAGGTCTGCTGTGCCATGTGGGTAGCTCCCTGGCTGGCCAGGGATCGAACTTGTGCTGCAGAGACTTCAGACAGCTTCACAGTGCTATGCTTAACCCCTTGTGCCACCAGGGAGGCCCAAGAAAAGGTGTCTTGAGTTGTAAGAGCTTGGATTCTTAAGGCTTCAGAAAAGAATAATGGTTTTGAAAGAAAATGTTCTCAGTTTAAGACAATTTTCCCACCATCTCAACAACAATGTCTGTGAAAAAGAGAATCACAGGACACTTAGTGGTGTTTGTGCCTTGATTCCCATTGCCAGGGTCAGTCATTAAGAAAGCTTTTGGGATCGAGATGCTGAGAAGAGCAATAGCTTAATTTCAGTGTGGAGCCAGGAAAGGCAACATGTTTTGTGCACCTCCTCCTCGCGGAATGGCGGGGAAGCAATAGAGTATATATGGTAAAGAAATAGTTGTGTAGAAAGCCTAGGACACCCTCAAATGATCCCTGAAACCTAGAGGGGCTGGAAGAACCTTGAAATGCTTTCTTGAGAGATCAAGTGATAGGAAAGACCAGTGATGGAGAATCGGCCCTAAGCCAGCTATTCCTTATGGTCAGGACTGTGAGATGTGCTTACAACCTAGGGCCAGGTGAGAGGAAGGATATTTCAGAGGATGGCATCAAACACACACAAGATAAGGGGCAAAAGTTGCTCTCTGATGCTTTGGAATTGCCTAAATTCCCTGATTAGACATAACCATGGGCAGGGGCAGTGTACATTAGATATCTAGATAATAGGACATAGAAAGAGAAATTAAATCAGTTGCTAAAATGAAATGCATTTAAAAAATGCACTTGTGGCCTAAGATTCTTACCCACTACACACACTTTTCATGGGTGCAAATATTTGAACTTAGATAGCACCTCAGAGTTCATCAAACACCTGGAAAAAATATGACTTAAGAATAAAGAGTCTATTCTTTTAAGTGTTTTTACATTTCACTGATAGTTTCACGGGTGTCTGGCTCCTAAGATGCTTTGAAAAACATCTGAGAAATGAACACACCATGTTCACATTTTTAGAGAAGTGTTTTTCAGACATTCTTTAGCTATGGAATCATATTTTCAAACAAAGAAGAACCTCAATGTACAAACAGCTAGAAGTGTTCTGGTGGGAACTAGAAGTTTTCTGGTGGGCCACTAAAGTGGCCTTGGAGACACTCCCTTGTAACACAGTGATTATTGCATGAGTTGGAAAATCATCATCTATTTAGACTGCTTCAGTCTTGGCAGCAATGATGAAATTAGTTGAGTGGTCCACAGCACCCAGGTGTATAAAGTGAGGAGGATGGGCCAGCTCAGTGGTGCAACCGTCAGCAGAATCACCCCATTGGCTTTATTTATTTTTTTAAAAAGATTTATTTTTATTTATGTGTGCATACAAGAACTGGGGTATAGGCCAGAGGTGCAGTGGGTAAGAGGATTCACCAGGGACAGAGTGCAGGAGCAGAACAGGTTGATCTACTGAAATACACTGCAGAGGGGAGCAAGCAGGCAAGACAGGAAAGGTCTGCTGCACCATGTGTGTTATCCCCTGGCCGGGGATCGAACTCATGCTGCAGTGACTGGCAATAGCTTGATAATTCGAAGACTTAACCCCTTGCACCACCAGGGAGGTCCTCCCCATTGTCTTTAAATGCCTGCTCCCCTACCTCTCCTCACTGAGATTAGTTGGAGTGGGACTCAGAAATCTGTATTTTCAAAAACATCTCCACTATTATTCTAAAATATGAGAACTGTGGAGGAAGATGATATTTGAGGACTGCTGTTAACAATACCAGGGTGGGAACTAGATTTTTGGTGGTGAATATAATGTAATATATATAGAAGTTAACTTCTAAGTCTGTACACTTAAAATCTGTAGGCTACAAACCACTGTTACTTCAATGAAAGAAACAACACAATACAATTCCATAAAGAAGAATGTGGGGGAGAAGAGGCAGTTCACATTTTAAACAAATTTTAAGTGATTGGACTAAATCACTGGCTTACTTTAATTTGATGATCCAATTGAAACAAACTCTGGAGGATAGGAGAGTCCTTTGAGAACTCATAGGGTGTAGAATAATACATTTTCAATTTCAGTACCATTAAATCAGACAGTGAAACAGAACAAATTCTATTCTCCTAAAAAAGCAAAAATTTCTCTCTAGCAAAAAAAGAATCCTTGAAATAATTATTTGTCCTTGACTTCCTGGAAAATCATGGCTTATTGCCAGGTGTATAGAGAAATGATGATTAAATTTGCATGAATGTCAATAATACCTTCAGGAAGTAGGAATGTTAAAAGCAGTGTTTGAAAATTTGGGATCCTAGTTACCATATAATTAAATTAAATCTCAGTTACAATCATGCCTTCTCTGAGAAGAGCATTTCTTCATTTTTGTTAAATATTTAAAAATTAACCCATAAGGAAATGAAAATCATCATTTTTATCTTGCCTCATACTTGTTTAATAATCTCAAGTGATTAATTTTCTAATTAAGGAAATGGAATTGATTTTGGGAAGTTATCATGTAGTATTCATGGTTGAAGTGTTCAATATTTCATTGTGACATTTAGTTCACTTTAATAAAAATTATTCTGCAGTTTTCTGAAAGAGCATTCCCAAAATTTGTCCTATTCCTATTGCAAGAGGTTAATAGAGGTTGCACACACAAAACATTTCTGTTTTGAAATAAGTTTAGGAAACACAGTATACACATACAAGTTTGAGTTTGAAGTTTCAAATACTCTAAAGTTCTTATAAATTTCCTTTATAAAATCTCCTTTATTCTATCCATAGACATAGATTAAAAGGCAAAGGTAGATTTTTTTTATTGGATTGTTCCCAGCCCCATCGTTTTTTGCTCAAAGAACACAACAAGGTGGGGGTGTGAGACAGGGGGTAATCTGCTGCTTCTGATCCTTATTTCTCTATATGGAGATTTTTGACAGGTCACGTTGTCATTTAAAGCAGCTTTCTGGGGCTTTAAAGCTAATCAAGATCTGAGTTAGTATTTAAGGAAGAAGCAGATAAAAAGACACAATTTTTACTGATTTTTATTGAGTTACTGATTTTTATCTCTTCATAAAGTGAAGTTTTACATAATGTAGTAGAGTCATTGTCCAGTTCTGTAGTTACTAGTCACATGTAGCTATTACATTTAAATGCAAATTAATTACAATTATATAAAACTAACTAAATTAAAATTTCAGCTCCATGATGCACTAATCACATTTCAAGTGCTTAATAGTTGCAAGTGAACATTTCCATTATTTCAGATAGTTCTATTAAAACACAGATCTAGAATACAGGCCCCAGTCTTTGAATTCTAACTCCAGATGAGAGTTCTATACTCTCTCACTGGTCTGGAACCTCCCCCATCTACACAGAACTCCCTGTCTTAACAGTTGGTTTTTATCATATGTGTGTGTGTGTGTGTGTGTGTATAAAAGTATTTCATAAAACATCTTTCATAGAGATACTGTAAGTATATATTAAAAAGTAAGATACATAGTTCACTCAGTACTATTTCAGTCCCAACCTTAGTGTTTCAGTTATCTATTTTATTTTTGTGATTTTGAGAAGCAGTTTGGCTCAGTTGATGGTACATCCTCTTCACGTAGTATAGACTAGGAATTCAGGTTACTGCAATCTGCAAGGAACATCACACATTCTGGAATATCTATGACGTCTTCACCTATATGCCAGGCACCTCACCTCTACTAGAATAGATAGGAGGTGGCTCAGTATCTTTTTCTCTTACATTTTGGTCAATTCTCTTTTCACCCTATAAACCAGTGAATGCAGAAGTTTCCATACCTGTTAGAGGCTTGCCCAATGTCACTGCCATCATTTTGTGGAGGTCAGAGCAAGTCACAAGACCAACTGGAGACAAGAGGAGGGAAGACAGTCTTTATGACTCTATGGAAAAAGTTGTCTTTGTAGGTAATCATTTCACTATTCAACTCCCATGAGTGTCCTCGCTTAAGACAGTTCTTAAGGATAAATATGTAACACAAATGTTTAATGAATATACTCAGCAGAAAACTTTTACTTTACAGTTTTTACAGGCAGTAATATATACTCTTAAGTAATATTTCCTCAACATCAAGAAACCAAAACCTATCATTATAAACTCCTGTGATTTAGAGGTTGCAGAGGAGGAATGCAAAAATAAATATTTCCCTTCAAACCCCTACTCCTCCTCTTCTCTTTGAGAGTCCTAAGCACACAAATGTACCAAGGAATCTGAGCAGTCCTGCACAAAAGAACTTCCTTTAATTCCAAAGGAACTGGGAATTGTCTCCTTTCATATTTACCCATAATGAGATGACTTCCCCACTTTACTTGGAGAAGCTTCAAAGAAATTCTTAGACTGGATGTTTGTAAGTTAAAAAAATATGTGATGCTAAAACTAATTCATAATTTAAGAATGCAGTTAAAAAGTCAGATAACATATTTTACAGATTACATTTTCATAATTAGAATGCTTCCATAATGTAACTTATAGGATGAGAATGTGCATGTGGAGGGGGTAAGTTTCCAGGTAACATAAGCTTGTGAGTACATAAATTTAAACAATTTTTTAGAGGGCTTTTTGACAATATTTATCAAAATGTGAAAGGCATAACATTTAAGTCAGGGATTTCTCTTCATAGCCCTATTCCAATAAATTCCTAGTCAAATCCTCCTTAAGAGATTCCATGTATTTAGTGATATATATTTTTTGTCTCTTGAAAAAAAATGTCAAATTATGAGATAACAATTGTTCTCAAATTATTCATACCAGAATAGGTGTGCTCCTTTTTTAGAAAAACAACTTCATGTTATTGCAGAGCTCATGGCAAATCTCTGTTCAAGAAACTGCTCCTGCATGCTGTTTAGTATTTCTCTCACAAACTAGCATGAGGGGTTTGGGACACCCCAGTGATTTCTACCTTAACAAAGGTAAATAAAAGTGCCATAATCTCTTTGAAAAAGTCACTCACCTAGCGGCAAAACCTTCCATGATTATCCTGGTAAAATAACAGTGAGTCCAGATAATTCAGATACCTGAAAAAATTCTGCTCACTGGCAGCAAACTGAAGCCAATATGGTAGTGTCTGAATAGTAAAGTTGCTTTTGATTTGAGAATGAAGATGCTGTACAGTAACCCTTTTTAACTGACTTTAGGATCTCTTGGGTCCGCACAATCTATACTCTAGTAATTATTATAACCAAAATTAGGACTTTCTTAGGAGATTACCATTGATTTTGCAGCGCATAATAATCTCATGTAAGTATGCAAAGATATCCACATAGGACTAATTGGTACAGTATTGTTCACTATGAAAAAAGTGAAACAACCCTGTAGGGATTGGTTGCTGGATGATATACATGCACATAACAGAATATCAACATTTGAAGCCACCGAAATGAAAATGTAGAACTTTATATAATTGTATGGAATAACATGTGAGACATGTTAAGAAAAAAAGGGTACAAAACAGCATGCAAAATATTCACCTAAGTTTTAAAAAGTGTGTGTGTACATGTATTTGAATATAGACAGAAAATTTCTAAAAAGGGCTTAACAGTGATAATCTCTATGAAAGATATAGGATAAGAATGGAAAAAGTCTTACTTTTTTTTGTATATGGGACACTCGCTGGTGGCCGGGGATCGAACAGGCGCTGCAGAGGCTGTAGGCTGTCTCGCAACCCAGCACTCAACCGCTGCGCCACTAGGGGAGGCCCAAAAAAGTCTTACTTTTAACTCTACCTTTCTTTTATGATCTTTGAAAAAAAACACAAGCAAGCATTACTTTTATAATGAAAAGTAATTAAATGGCAAAGAAATGAAGCAATTAGCAGAGAAAAGGAAAAGGGGTATTTGAAAGATAATGAGTTCTAAAACTATCCAACATGAGTGTAGTTAAATGATTATTTTAATCTGAAACACATGGCAGTTCTGATGCACCAGAAAGAACACCAGGATTGGTGCCAGACAGATCCAGGACTAAACCCCAGCTATGTAGCACTTAGAAGACATCTTGGAGCAGGTCACTTAAGAGTCCAGAAACCCAATTTTCACATCTGTCAAATGGATATAATCATGCCTTCCTTATAGACTCATCATTAAGAAAACTATGTTAGTAAAATCCTTTCCTTATCTCCTGCCCCATAGTAGACATTCAGTAAAGGGTTGCTCCTGTTCTTAATGGATACACATGCTATTTACACAACACTTGTGGACATTGCAAGGGCATGAGAAAGTCTCAACATCCCTCAACCTGAGTTTCTATATGTGAAAATAGGAAAATTTAATACCCAGTATATGGTTATAAAGAAGTGAGCTCAGGCAATTAGCTTGATAATTTTTTGCTCAATTTTGAAACAATTTTCTAAGTTTTACTTGGAAATGGTTTCAAGTCACTAAATAGAGGACAAACATAGCTTCCATTAAATCTACATCATGATCAGCTTACAACAGAGGATTCTAGTTGAATATTCTCTCAATGGCATTCTCTTTTTATGTCATGCTGCTCAGTCTTATTAGTTGAATTCTATGAAGGCGGCTGGCCTGTTTCTTAGAATTAATGACAGTTTATATCTTAACAAATTTGTTTTGCTCAGAAATCTCTCTTTAGTCATAGTACATTAAAAAAAATTTTTTTCAATATGATTGTTTTCTTGTGGGTTGTATTGATCAGGATTCTCCAGAGAAACAGAACAGGTAGAATATCTATGGGTGTATGAGATCTATTACATGAATTGACTCAGTTATGAGGCTGAGAAATTCCACATTCTCCCCTCTGCAAGCTGGAAAATCAGGGAAAAGAGTGGCATAATTTAGTTTAAGTCAGAATGCATGTTATCCAGAGGAGGTGATGCTGTAAGTTCCAGCCTGAGTCCTGAGGCCGCAGTACCAGAAAGCTCCTGGCGTTAAGTCCCAGACTTTAAAGGCCCCAGAACCTGGCACTGTGCTATCCAAGAAGAGGAAATATGTACGTTCCAGCTCAAGAAGAGAGAGAATGAATTCCCCTCCCTCTGCCTCTTTATCCTATTAGGACCTTCAGTGGATTAAATGAAGCCCACACATGTTAGTGAGGGTGGTGGATCTTCTTACCTCAGTTTACCAAACAAATGCTAATTTTTCCAGAAACACTCACAGTCACACCCAGAAAATGATGTTTTCCCAGCCCTCTGGGCATCCTCTAGGCCATCCATGGAGATGACACATAAGACTAACCATCACATGGGTTTTCTGATTTTGCTCTGAAAATATTCCCATTCTTCCATAACTGAGGATAACTGCAGCATTATTTTTTTTTTACCCCAAATATGTGTTAGCTAATGTATAGAAAATAGAAAAGTCATCTGTGGTTCATGAAAAATGGAGTCTTTGATTATGTTTGACTAAGATCTTGGACAAAATACAACCCAGCTTTCTATGTAAGGCCCAGTAGCTTGATTTATCATGTGTATCTTTGTAAGTCGGAAGAGGTATTTGGTGTAAAAATTTTGAAGAAAAAAATGTTCGTCAGTATTCTCAATTTACTCTTAGAAGATGCCCTAAAATGTTAAAAAAAAAAAAAGTTAACCCATAAATCCTTTGGGTCTGTGTCTCTAGTTGATTAACACCTAGAGCCAGTAAATTTAATAAAGATTCCTTAATATCACCCAATACATAGCTTATGTTCCAATGTCCCTAATATCTTAAAATATGTTTTTCATTTCAAACAAGTTCTCAATATTGTATATGGCTTTATTTCTTAAATATATAAAACAAAACCTACAGAATTAAAAAGAAGAATAACCAAGTCTATAAGGATATTGGGAAAATTTACATACTTCTTTTACTCAGTGATTAAACTGCAGTCAAAAATTCATTCTTATCCTACATGGGTAAGAATATAAATTGGTACATCTATTATGGAAAACAGTTCCTCAAAACATTAAAAATAGAACTACCATATAATCCAGCAATCTCACTCCTGGTTATAAGTCAATATCACTTATATGGTATCACTTATATGTGAAAAATTGGAAAAAAAGTCTAATTCTTAGAGACAGAGCATAGCATGATGGCTGCCAGAGGCTGAAAGTTGGGGAAATGGGTAGATGTTAATGAATGGGGACAAAACTTCACTTATAAAATGAATAAATTCTGAAGTTCTAATATAGTGACTATCATTAACAATACTGTATGGATATTTAAAATTTTGCCAAAAGAAATCTTAAGCATTCTCAGAACAACAACAAAAATTTAAGGTGAAAAAAATTATTAACGTTAAATAAGATTTGAATAGGTTTAGTGGTTTTAACCTAAATGATAAATGCAAATGCAGAAGACCTCCAACAGTGATAGAATCAATATTTTTTTCAGGTGTACACTGAATAGACCTTAAGTGATCACAAGTTAGGTCAGAAAGCAACTCCTACAAATTTGACAGACATGAAAACACCAAAATCTACTCTTTGATCATGGTGGAATTAAACTAGAAATTAATAAAATGAAAATATGACAAATTTTTGGATATTAACCATATACATTTACATAATTTAGGAACAAAAGAAGTCACAGCAGAAGTATCTTGAATATAAAAACATGAAAACATATTTTAGTAAACTTGGTCAGGTGAGATTTTGTAAACTGCAAACAAAAAGTATTAATTACAGTGGAATCATTGAAAAAAATGAATTACATTAAAATTATAAAAAAGTAAAAAGAGTAGTTTCTTTTGAGAGGAGGGTAGAGTTAGTGACTTGGAAGAAATACAAAGGAAACTTCTGGAGTGGAGGAACAGGTAATGGTCTATTATCTGATTGGGTTAGTACTTATATGAGTATATTCATTTTGAGTTAATTCATCAGGACTTACATTTATGATCTGTGCTATTTTCTGTACCTATATAAATTTTACAGAAAAAAATTATTATTACAATAATATATTTACAAATATAAGTCACTTAAGAATAAATCTGACCAAAAAGTATAATTCCTTTAAAGGGAAATTTTAAAACTAAAATTAAATTAAAAATGTAAATCAACCAAGAGACCAACACTATGTTAATAGATTAAAAGATTCAATAATGTAGAGATGTCAAGGATATTGATAGGCTCTTCTAAAAATTTTATAATGCGAAGCCAATGACCTAAAATGAGCCCAGACACTTTTTTCACTTATTTTTTTTTATTGTGGAAATAGATGTATATATATATATATATATATATATATATATATATATACAATTCAAGAATTATCATTTTAACTATTTTAAGGTGTATAGTTCAGTGGCATTTAGTACATTCTCAAAATTGAGCAACCATTATCATTATCTATTCCAGAACATTTTCATCACCCCAAAAGGAAATCCCAAACCCATTAAGTAGTTAATCCTCATTATCCTTTTTCTCCAGTCCTTGGCAACCTCTAATTTTCTTTCTGTTTTTATGAATTTGCCTGCTCTGGGTATTTAACATAAATGAAATTAATAGTGTGTGGCGTTTTGTGCCTGGCATGTTTCAGTTAGCATAATGTTTTGAAGGTTCAATCATGTTGTTACATGGATGAAAACTTTATGACTTCTTATGGCTAAATTACATTCCATTGTATGAATATAGCACATTTGTTAATCCATTTATCAGTTACTGGGGTGTTGCCACCTTTAGGCTATTGTAATAGTGTTATAATGAGGGCCTCCCAGGTGGCGCAAGGGGTTGAGAAGAAACCAGAGAGGCTATCCGCAGCCACTGCAGCACGAGTTGGCTCTCCAGCTGGCCAGGGAGCAGCCCACATGGTGCAGCAGACCTCTCCTGACTCGCCCACTGCTCCCCTCAGCATATACTTCAGTCGATCTGCCTGTTCTATTCCCACTCTGTCTCTGGTGAATCCTCTGACCCCCCACACCTCTGGCCTGTATCCCAGTTCTTGTGTGCATAAATAAATAAATCTCCAAAAAAAAAAAAAAATAGTGTTACAATGAATGAACGAATGTAATGGATGAGATCTCATTTCAACACTGGTTTCCTATTCTTTTGGGTATTTATCTAGAAATGGAGTCATACAGTAATTGTTCAATCATATGGTAATTCTGTTTACCTTAGTAAAGAATTACCAAACATTTTTCCAAGTGGATATACCATTTTACATTCTCGCTGGGAATGATTCCCAGGTATACGTACAAGATTTTCAAAACTTACTAGTCAAAGCATCTCACTTCCCAGTCTTTCTCCTAGGCTCTTTGGAACTTTAATTGTTTACCTCAGTTGATATCTTTGGTCCCAGGTGACAAAGTAATTCATCTGCCTGTAATCCTTTCATATTGTAGCTTCTTTGTCATGAGAGAGTTCCAAGTTAGATAAACTAAAAGCAGACTCTGATTAGTCTTTCAAGATCAAAAGACAATCCCAGTTTCTCAGAACAAGGCCACTTCTTCCTCCAAAGGCTGCTGTGTTCTAGACTAAACGGAGCTGGGAGAAGGGAAAAGAGTAATGGAGGGCCTTCCTACCCGGTTGCTTTTTTCTTCATTAAGTGTTTGTTGCTTGCTGGAAACCACTGGCTGCTTTTCAGAATTCGAATGACGTTGATTCTGATACTTTTAGTCTATCTTTCACTGCTTCTATAGCAGAACAGACCCATGGAGTTCCTTACAGAGCTATTATTCCTGACATTCCCCAGTTACATTTAAGTAAGAAGAGAAGGAAAAAAGAAACATATATTATAGTTAAGATATATTCTATTAGGATATTATATGTAGATACAAGCTGTATAATCGAACCCTGGATAATTCTGAACTCTTATTTTAAGAGGAGAAATTTTTTTCTCACATATATGAATTTTGAAATAAGGAATTCCACTTGCTTTGCTTATGTCATCACACAGCTTAATACATGTATTAGTCACTTCCTGTGTGTCCAATCTACTGTGTGGGTAAATTGGTTCCTCAGCAACCAGGAAGCATATGAATAATCTCTGTGAAGCTCTTACTCAATGTGCATTAGTGATTTGAATACTAATTAGTATTTGTAAAGTAGGAGGAAAAATAGGAGTGAAGTGGTTGTTGATTTTGTTATCTGATAGTAGTGAATATATCATAATATAATGGTATAGAATAACATCCTATTGTCTTTTCATCATGCCAATTTAAAGAAAATGATTCTTAACCTCCACTCTACATGGAAAGATTTGGAGCAGATAAAGACAATTATTAAAATATGGTCTTCAAAAGTTATAAAAGCAAATAATGAAAATGATCCTTTTTTTAAAAACCAACAAACTAGCAAGTTTTTAAAGGAAAGATTATGTTAGATTGTATGAATTTGAAAATATTTGGGGTTAGTTTCCATATTTCTGAGAATATTCAGAAATTTATATAGAGCTTATTTGTCTTTAAGTCAATTAGAGTTCTTTATAAAATAATTTTAGCACTACACAGAGATAGAAAAAGATAATATAAACATATACAAACATACATACAGATGCAAATAGAGATGTTATAGGTTTTGTTTTAAAATTCTTAGCTATGAGACAGGTATGATAATGTAAAGTTGGACCCAAATTGAGTTTCTGACAGGTGGAATAAGTTTTTGTTTTTGTTAAACCTAAAAACCATTTCCTATTCTGCAAAATAGTATAATATCCTAAGTCAAACCAATTCTACTTGGTAAACTTTACTTAAATTCTATCTTTCTTATTTATTTATTTACTATTTTTTCCCTATCATCATCCCTTATCTATTGCCCTTCCCCTTTCCTCTTAATGTCAGAGGCCCTATAACATTTATTGTTGTCCTTGGTGATATCTTTACTTCTGCTCCTAATATCTTTCCTAATTATCAGAACCACATACATTAGCACGCATTGAGTAGATTCAGCTGCATATTCACAACTTAAATATGCTCAAATGTTAAATATCATCGTTACCTCCTACTCAATGTGCACATCATGGAACTCCACACCTTTCCCTCCAATATACTCGTCTGTATTCTCCATCTTTATATTCAGCAGAAACATCCACCCACTTTCCTAAATCAAAAATCTGGCAGTCATCTTCTCTGTAACTCTTATCACATCCATAACAGAAGTATTTCCTTATCCTATTGATTCTACTACCTACATTTTATTTAAATCCTATCTTCTCCATTTTCAAGGCCACCACTTCAGTTCAGATTTTTGTTAGAATTTTTAGAAACCTATAATAGTCTCTTTTTTTTTTTTTTTTTTAACTTGTTCAACACTTTAATGTCTTTTTTTTTTTTTTTTAAATATTAAATTTTATTTTTATATTCCCCCATACAATTGCAAACGCCCCATTCTGACCCCAATCCTTCCCCTACCGCCCCCCACCCCCCAAAAAGTGTCTCTGGTTCATAGTTTTTTGTTGATTTTGATTTTCACTTTCTTATATTCATTTTCCTGGTCCCTTATTTAAGTTTTCTAGATTCCTGCTATGAGTGAGACCATCCGGTATTTTTCTTTCTCTTAATTGTCTTCTCACTCAACTCTTGCTCTTTTGCTATTTATTTATTATGTTTTTGGCCCCATTTGATCCTGTAAAATGCAAATCTCATTTTCTTCCTCCCCAATTTCAAATTTACTATTGTTCCCATAGTAATTTGGATTCAATACAAACTTTTTTGCTTAGTCTCAAAGGTTCTTGTGACTGGCGTTTGCCTTTCTTCTATATGTACCCGGCACAATAACCATGTCAAGCTACTTGTAGTTACCTATGCTTCATACACTTTCATTCCTCTGGACCTTTGCATGTGCTGCTTCCTCTCTGCTTGAAGTATTTCCCCCCTTTCTTTGACCCTTCTCCAGGAAGGGTCTCTTTGACCCTTCTCCTTTTTTTTTGCCATTATACTATAGTGCAGATTGGGGATCATTTTCTGTAAAACATTCTAGTGAATACTTTAGGTTTTGAGACAATAGTGAGCTAAATGGTGGACTCTAAAAAAGAATTGTCATGCCTAAATCTGTGTATTTGTGTATGTTACGTTATTTGAAAAAAAGAAGACTTGAAGATGTAATTCAGGATTATCGAGCTCAAATAAAATCCATCAGTTATTCCCACAACAAAATGGGCTTATTTAGTAAGAAACAACAGAAAAGAAGGCAGATTGAAAGTGTTTTCAGAAGAAATCCTCATGAACTTCCCCCAAAGCAGGGCTAACAATGCCTATATATACCCAAGAGAACCTTCCTCTTAGTTTATCTGATGGAGAGGGAAACAGTATTACTTGCTATGAGAGGTACAGGCATGTGGGATCCTGCAGGTTGCTGATTTTCATGTGCATGAACACTCTTTGTAGCCTTCTGACCTCATTTCTATAGGGTTTCTGTATTTTAATACTCACAGGATCTTGAGAAGAGGAAATCATCTGTTCAAGTGGGGCTTAAATTCAATATAAGTGCCCTTAGAGAAAACACACACAGAGTAGAAGATGGGAAGAAAAAGAGGAAGCAATATTACTGCAGAGGTTGAGATTGGAGTGAGGTAATCATGATTTAGAGAATGCTGCAATCATGATTTAAGAGATGCTGATGGAAACAGAATCTGGAAAAGGCAAAAATTGGTATGTTCTCCATAGCCCCCATCGGGAGAATGGTCCTGTTAACACCTTGATCTTGGACTTCTGAGATCCACAGCTGTGAGAGAGTCATTTTTTATTATCTTAGCCACCCACTTTGTTATAGTTGTTATAGGAAACTATGCAAAGAACATTAAGTCTTAGTTGCAACTATTCAAATCTGCCACTGGGGTGTGATAGCAGCCATCAACAGTACTTAAACAAAGGAATGTGATTATGTTTCAATAAGTATTTTAGTTACAAAAACACAGTGTGGAACAGATTAGACCTATATGCTGTAGTTCACCAACTCACATTAGAGTGTAGTGATTATTATGCCTGAGTAACACTTCTAGAATATAAAAGTCTATTGAAAACAAGTCACATATCTTGTATCTTAAAATCTCTAACTGAAGAGCTCAAACTTTAATTCCAGTAGTGACAAGGCAAGTGCATTAAACAAGTGAAGTAGATAGGATGAAAAACGGAAATTTCAGGGGCAACTTCTACTCAACTCCTGGCAATTCTCGTATTAGCTAAAAAAAAGTAGCCTAATAAATATCTTGGGGATTTTAAATTTAGTCCCTGGTCACAATCTTGCAAGTTTCTATAACCAGTGCCTGGTACAACACATAGTAAATGCTTTGTTGAATTAATGTCTCCATCTCCAGATACCACCATGTTCTGGCTTAAGAATTCAATGTATTGAATTCTTGGGAATACACACATTCAGTCCATAACAAGGACTATATAAATGATATTCATTCACAGATAGTAACAAACTTTGCTAGATGAGCTGTCAATTACCAGCTGTACTTTTTCATTTCAACCATACTAGTGGATGTGTAGTAGTATCACTTAAGGCTTTAATTTGCGTTTATCTGATAACAAAAGATTATCTCTTCATGTGCTTATTGGCAAATATCTTCTTTTATGAAGTATGTTAATATTTTGTGATTTTCAAGCCTATGTATGTATATTACACGCAATAATTCTGGACACAAATCATTTGTCATGTATACATTGCTATTATTTTCTCTTCATATATGGATTGCATTTATATTTTCTTAAAGATATCTTTCAAAATTCAGGTTTAAATTTTTGATAAAGCCTAATTTATGCTTCATTATTTCAAATTGCTTGTGCTTTTTGTTTTTTGTTTCTTTTTTTTAACTTTTTTTAAGATTTATTTATTTATGCAAGAACTGGGGTACAGGCCAGAGGTGTGGGAGGGTGAGAGGATTCACCAGAGACAGAACAGGGAACAGAACAGGTAGACTGATGAAATACACTGCTGAGGGGAGCAGTGGGTGAGTCAGGAGAGGTCTGCTGCACCATGTAAGTTTCTTCTTGGCCGGCTGGGATCAAACCCGCGCTGCAGAGGCTGCAGACAGCATCACAGTGCAGTGCTCAACCACTTGCGCCACCAGGGAGGCCCATGCTTTTTGCTTTTTAGGAGATCTTTGCCTATCTCAAGATTGTGAATATTTTATTGTATATTTTCTTCTACAAATTGTATATATCTAGCTTTTATACATAGATTTATAATCCATTATGAGTTATTTATTTATTTTCTGGTATGGCAAAAGGCAAAAGTCAAATTATATTTCTTATTTGGAAATATAGTTGTTATAACACCATCTGTGGGTGGAAAAACCCCAGAGTTCCTTACTTGGGAAATGCCCTTTTCTAAATAAATTACTTTTCCATATTTTTTGACAAGCAACTAATCCTAAATAAGTTCTGCTTTTGAGCTACAGATTCTTCTTCATTGATCTGCATGTCAGAAGCTTTATAGCCAGTCTTGAAATCAGGTAGTTTAAGTTTTCCAACTAAGCTCTTTTTTGAAATGAACTAGCTATTCTCAGTCCACTGCATGTCCATATATATTATTCAACCAGTATGTCAGTTTTGTGTTGAATTTATAGACCAATTTGGGGAAAAACACCAGTATTGAGCATTTCAGTACATGAGATGAATTTAGACATAAATTTTTAATATTTTAAAAACTCAATATTGTAAAGAGATACAATTCTTCCCAAATAAATCTATAAATTCAATGCTATTCTAACCAAAAATCTAGCTGATTATTTATTTATTTATTCATTTATTTATTTTTTTTTTTGCAGAATTTGACAAGCTGATTCTAAAATTCATAGGGCAAATATCCAAGGCCACTGAAGGGGAAGAGCAAAGGTGGAAAATTCATTCTGCCTGAGACAAAGTCCATCATAAAACAATAGTAATAAGCACTCATGGAATTAAAGTTACATAAACAAAGCATTGAACTAGATGAGAGAGCATATGCACAAATGGTTACCTGATTCATGACAAAGGGGAAGTTTTGATTTCTAGAATGGATTGCATTCTAATTGTGAAAAGTAAAGCAATAAAGCTTTTAGAGGGGAACATAGGAAGACATATTCATGACCATCAAGTTAAGTAGAGATCCCTTAAACAAGACGTAAGAGGCCCTAACCATCATAAGGAAAGAAATCCTATACTCATATTTGACAAAGGACTCATATCTAGAATACATGCAAAATTAACTAATTGATAGGAATAAGATAGAAAATCAAAGAGAAAACTGAACAAAAGTCTTGGGCACCTCAAAGCAGGATAACCAAAATATCCCAAAAGCATATAAAAAGGTGCTTCAACTCATTTTATTAGCCAATCGGGGATTTGTAAAATAAAGCACAGCGAGATTATCACTACTCACCTAACAAAATAACTTAATTAAATTCAGCACATTCCAAGGATGTTGGAATTCTTATGCATTGCTGATAGTTTCATAAATTGGTGTAACATTTTTTTAAAATAATATTAGGCAGTATGTATCAAAACTTAGAAGAGTAAATGCAGTAGGATTACACTTATGTGAAGCAGGTAGAGGCCGACCTAATCTATGATGGTTATTCTAGGGCAGTAGGGACCAAGTACTTCACAGGAATAGGAAGAAGTGTCCTAAGAAGCAGGGGATTGCTCTGATTCTTGGTCTGGATGCTGATCACATGAGTGTATCTAATGGCGAAAATTCATTACAATTTACACTTATGAAAAATTGTATGTCTATTCCCCACCACTAAAATGTTTCAAATAATGTAATAACTCATTTCTAGAGAGGGATTAGACTAGATAGTGGAGATGAAAAACACTACTTATTTTTACCTTGTAATAATAAAATTCCAGAGAAGCTATCTTCAGTTTTTCCAGCTTAACATTATTTTTCTTGTAAAGAGGCAACATTAGTTTATAACACTGTGTACATTACAGAAGTACATTTTCTCACTTCAGCAACTTCATTTATCTCACCACACCCACCAGCTGCCACCAGATATCTAGTCCCATTCACCACCGACTGATCAGTCCCTCTACTCCTCTGCCACCTTCTCCTCTGGTAACCACCATTTTGCTATCAGTCTAAGGGGTTGTTTTTGCTTTGTTAATTGGTATGCTTTTTTCTCCTTTATATTCTACAAATGGCATTTGTTTTTCTCCTCTTAGCTTATTTCACTTAGCATTATCCCCTCAAGGTCCGTCCATGTTGTCAAAAAGGGTAAGATTTCATATTATTTTTATGGCTAAGTGGCATTCCATTGTGTTATATACACCACATCTTCTTTATCATTCATCCATTTTTAGGCGTATGGTTTCATATCTTAATATCTTGAACAGTGCTGTAATGAACATAGTGGTGCAAATATCTATTCAAATTAGTGTTTTTATTTTCTTTGGGTAAATACCCAGAAGTGAGATCACTGGCCCATAGTCTACTTATAATTTTTGAGGAACTTCCATACTGTTTTCCATAGTGCCTGTACCAATTTACTTTCCCACCAACAGTATACTAGAGTCCCTTTTTCTCCATGTCCTTGTCAATATTATCTTGGCATTTTGATAAGTCATTCTAAGTGGTGTAAGGTGTGGTCTCAGTGTGACTTAGATTTGTATTTCTCTAACGATAAGCAATAGAGACATTTTTTCATGTGCTTGTTGACCATTTGTGGATCTTCTTTCATGAAATTCCTATTTATATTTTCCATTTTTTAAGCAGATCGTATTTTGTTGTTGTTGTTGAGTTTCATGAGTTATGTATTTTGGATATGAACCTCTTGCCTGATATGGTTTGCAAATATATTCTCCCATTCAGTAGGAAGTTTTTTTTTTTTTTTTCATTTTAATGATGGTTTCTTTTACCGTGCAGAAGCTTTTTCGTTTTATATGTTTATATTCATAGAAACTATCTCTTTAACTTACCTTATGATCTTAGTCATGGTACAATATGTCTCCTAACTGAGGGTAACCTAGGTTATACACTAGGATTATATAGCCTAGAAAACATCTCCTGCATTGCTCTGGGGGACTAGGAAGGGGATGGAAGGCGAGTCCGTCTTTCTTTCCAGTCAGAAGAATTATTTCTATGGTCTTATTTCAAGTTCAGTTCTCCCCTCCCTATAGCTATAAATGCTCTCTTTTTCCTCTTTGCTTCTAAAAACAAATGTAATTTTCACCTAAAATAGTAAAATGAAATTGCCTATGTATTCTAGCTCCTAGAAAACATCCTATTTTGACAGAACTTCAGTTCTGTAATTCTTCACATAATTATATAATCAAGCTCATTATCTCACATTTCTATTTTAGCTGTATCTTTCTCTGTATATTTTATTCCATAGCAACATGCTTTCCAGTTCTCCCACAACCATTTCATTTAGGGGTTATATCTCAAAGTTTCTCTTCACATTATAAACTACCAAGAAAGGAACCGGCTTGATGCTTTGTGAATAGAAGGCACTGAGAACGAGCAGAACAGTGATTCATTACACATTCAATAGTCTCAGGGGGCCCTTAGGGTGTCATGAAATGATCTAGGCACTAGAGATACAAAGGAATAATGTTCAAGTGTGTAGGTCCTGAATTTCGATAGCCTGAGATCAAATCCTAGCTATATTATTTACTATTGATGTAAACATGATCTATTTACCTTAACTCTCCATAATTTAGTTTACTTAATTATGAAATTGGGATATAAGCAATGCCTTTTTACAGGTCTTGTTAGGAAGTTTAAATGACAGATGATGTGATATGGTTCCATATCTTAATATCATGAACAGTGCTGTAATGAACATAGTGGTGCAAATATCTATTCAAATTAGTGTTTTCATTTTCTTTGGGTAAATACCCAGAAGTGAGATCACTGGCCTATATGATAGTTCTGCTTGTAATTTTTGAGGAACTTCCATACTGTTTTCCATAGTGCCTGTACCAATTTACTTTCCCATCAACAGTATACTAGAGTTCCTTTTTCTCCATGTCCTTGTCAATATTTATTATCTTGGCATTTTGATAATAGTCATTCTAAGTAGTATAAGGTGAGGTCTCCTTGTGGCTTAGATTTGTATTTCTCTAATGATAAGCAATAGAGAACATTTTCACTTAGAACTATCCTTGTCACATGGTAAATACTCAACATGTGTCACTGTTGTTACTAGAAGAGATGACACCTAATGATTTTTGCCAGATTATTCATTAACAAACTTCACCACCACCACACACCCGCATGCCTCTTCTCTTTGCACGCCATCAAAAGAAATGACAAAACCATTAAGTAGCTAGGAGTGTAGCACTGAAATGCTTTTAGTGCACTCCTGTTCCTGCTTATTACAAATGAGGACACTGAAATCCAGAGATGTTGTCCAACTTGAACAGATTCTCATGCAATTGATTAAGAGGTAAAACAATTACTAGCTGGGCCTCCCTGGTGGCTCAAGGGGTTAAAATGCAACCTATGATGCTGTCAGCAGCCACTGCAGCACGAGTTCAATCCCTGGCCAGGGAGAAACCCACATGGCGCAGCAGACCTCTCCTGACTCGCCCGCTGCTCCCCTCAGCAGTGTATTTTGGGCAATCTGCCTACTCTGTTCCCCGCTCTGCCTCTGGTGAGTCCTCTCACCCCCCACACCTCTGAGCCTGTACCCTGGTTCTTGTAATGCATAAATAAATCTTAAAAAAAAAATTACTAGCTGCTGGGACTCCACCTTCCTAGCCCAGGCAATGGGCTGCAGAAGCCTGAAGGATTAGCTCATGCTCTCATATGGCTCATGTCTGAACCCATAAAAAGGAGCAAGTAAATCACATTCCTTCTAGTTAGGGGTGGAGGCACCTTGCTGTAAGTTGTCTATTTTTAGCCTTTGCAGAGAGCTTACTCTCTACAAACTCACTTGGGTTAACAGCCTGCTGTGGGATTTAATGCACTCTCCATGGTGTTGCTTGGTGGTTGCCATGCCAACAAAATTTAACGAAAATAGTTTTTTAGTAGATTATTCTGGTGGAGGTTTTAATGCCAGATTACAACTCCAAATATGAAGCTTAAATGATGTAAGTGATTGTACTACTATGTACTCAGTACACAGTAGGCATACCATATTTGTTGAAAAACAGAATGAATACATAAATTGTATTAGGTAGAGAAAACTGTAGCAGCAGAGAACCAATCTGTTACTTAAAATCAATACTTAAAGTCAGTCTGGAGCAAGTTTACTCAAATCCTTCCTAGTTTTCATATTTATCTGATACTCTTTGTGAAATGATTTGTCTGATTCCAAAAGCTACTTACTTTACTCAGGCTCTTACTAGTTCTGCTGCCCAGGGGCTCCTAATGTATAGAAATGCTTACAGACATGGAAAGGTAACTATAATCTACTCTGGGGCTCCCCTTGAAGACTTTTTACCTGGGGAGCTTATTCATACCATAGTCTGTTCAGTAATTCTAGGGTTGTTTTTTGTCAAATGCAAACACTATATTTAATAAAATGCATTATTTATTTAAACCATCCTTTTGGTTCAAGAAACCTATGGTTGAAAGGCAGTCCTCTGGCCACAATGAGTGGATGTTATCAGATAAGCAGAGGGCTAAGGGAGCTCATACATTTCCATTCAACTCCTGGATCATTCAGCAAGGATTTACAGACAACCGCACTTCCTCTCATACATAGGAACTACCAGTGCCTACAATGGAGTGTTTCTTAAGTTTCAGTGGGCATGACAGTCACCTGGGAACATAGAGGAATGCAGATTCTCCAGATCCACATTCATAAGTTCCAATCCACTAAGTCAAAATCCCAGGTATCTGCTTCCCAGGTTTCAGGATCCTACTTTGAGAAACTCTGGATATATGTGTAATCACATCACAGAAAGGGACATATAAATATTCTTTTTTAAAAAAGATTTATTTATTTATGTACAAGAACTGGGTACAGGCCAGAGGTGCGAAGGGTGAGAGGACCCATCAGAGACAGAGTGGGGAGCAGAATAAGCAGGTCTACTGAAATACACTGCTGAGGGGAGCAGCCGGTGAGTCAGGAGAGATATGCTGCGCCATGTAGGTCACCTCCCTGGCCAGGGATCGAACTCATGCTGCAGAGGCTTCTTATAGCTTCAGAGTGCTGCGTCTTAACCCCTAGCGCCACCAGGTAGGCCCAAGATGTAAATATTCTAAGGTGTGGTCATTTGTATTCAATAAATATCCCACTAAATTTATTTTACTATAAATTTAGTTTGTTTTTTGTGTTTATAGTGAAAGAAACTCCTGGAAGACATGACAACTCCTCATCATGTAATAAAGAATATAAATGCTACCAAATTGTAATGCTGATACTATTATTTACTAGTTCTATGACTTTAGATGTCCTATAATTGCTCAGAACCTTATATTCTTCATCAAAAATTGGAAAGATAATTAGCACAGCGGTAGAAAGTCTATAAAGTTCAGGAACTTGGCTCTAATGCTTTCTAGGTGTGTGATATCAGGAAAGTTGCTTAACTTCTTTGAGACGTCAGCTTCCTCCCTTCCTTCCATGGAGAAAGAAGTTTCATTTGTTCAACATTCATTCCTTCAACATATTTTTCTTGAGAATTTTCTATGTGATCAACACTATACCAGGACTGGAAATATATTTGGAGAGTAAGATAGGGTCCCTGATTCATGTAGCTTACATATCAAATAGGTAACTACACAACTGACCACTTCTATTGCAGTAAATTCTGTTGTGATGAATTTTACTAGTGGGAGCTAACCTATGAGCTAACCTGTAAGTGTCAGGACAATTTCCTGGGGGAGGACTTATTTAAGTTGAGCCCTGAAGGATGAGCAGGTATTACCCAGTAAAGAAGGACTTGCAACCGAGATGAGAAAGCATCCATTGTAAAAAAATGAAGAATGATGTAAAAAATATATAAAATAAAAAACATAACAAAAAAGGACTTGTGATAGGCAGAAGGTGAACACTTTTGAAGAAGCAAAGTGATGTAAATGTGGCTGAAACTGGATATACAGGGCCTCCCCGGTGGCGCAGCGGTTGAGCGCTGGGTTGCGAAGCTGCCCGCGGCCTCTGCAGCGCCGGTTCGATCCCCGGCTGCTCCCCGGCCACCAGAGGAGGGTCCCACATAGCGCGCAGTCCTCTCCTGCCGCCCGCTGCTCCCCTTAGCAGTGTACTTCGGTCCTTCTGTCTGCTCTGCTCCCCGCTCTGGCTCTGGTGAATTCTCTCACCCTCCCGCACTTCTGACTGTACCCAGTACATGTATAAACAAAACAAACAAACAAATAAATAAATAAACATGCCTCTATTAAAAAAAAAAAGTTTAATTAAAAAAAAAACCAAAAACTGGATATACAAAGTCCTCATCTTACAGATGCTAATAGAATTAAATATGATTATAAAGCATTTAGCACAGTGCCCAGCACAGAGAAACATACAGATCATGGAGATAACACATCTTATGGTTTGTTGTAGACAATATATGAGGAAATACTGTGTAAGCCAATGGCTGGTTCTCAAACCTCAACACTCATCTTAATCACATGGAGATTTGTTAAATCACAAGTTACTGGGTCCTACCAGAGTTTGATCCTGTGGGTTTGGTGTGAGGGAAATAAGTTTGCTTTTCTAGCAAGTTGCCAGGTGATGCTCTAACTGCTGGTCTGGTGAGAGTGTGCAGGCTTCAAGAACAATTGGTGTAAAAAGGATGGTCCCAAATGCCTGCTAATCAGAGATGAATCTCTCACAATGCTCAGCTCTAGACCCTGCACAGAACAACCTCTCCATAATTACTTGATAATATTCTTGGCACTTTTACAGTGAGAAATTCCTTTTCCTTAAATTTTCACAGGAGAGGAAATCAAGGACTTGAAAAGGTGAAGAAGGTGCCCAAAATTGAACAAGGATGTAAAATAATGGTAGTTAAAAAAAATTTAAAAAAGAAAGGGGAAGAGTTTGAACATGGAACTTTACCTCTGGAGCTCACATTCTTGGTGCATCCTTCCCCAAGGCAGGTGCATGGCCGCCCTTGTGGGAGTCTTACCCTGTGTGCCTTCGACATAGATTAGATGACCAACATGAACTCGCCCTCCATTACATGTAACTTTCACACTTAAAACTTTTTTACTAAATGGATTGGTTGTTGGAATATTTGCAAGAATGTCATGAGATAAGCTTCAAAGATATAACCTTACAAAGTAACTATACCCCAGCACAATTTTATATAGGTCCCTCTCTTGTGGTAATACATTAACAATAATTGAAATATTAAAAAAATAGCATCTGATTATATCCGTGTATGTCTGGGTCAGAAAATGATCATCAATTCATTTTTAAAATAAATTTTATTTTTATATTCCCCATACAATTGCAATCCCCTTATTTTGACCCCAATCCCTCCCCTCCCCGCTCCCCATCCCCCATATAGTGTCTCTGGTTCATAGTTTTTTGCTGATTTTGATTTTCACTTTCTTATAGTTATTCATTTTCCTGGTCCCTTATTTAAGTTTTCTAGATTCCTGCTATGAGTGAGACCATCCAGTATTTTTCTTTTTCTTTCTGGCTTATTTCGCTGAGCATGATCCCTTCCAGCACCATCCATGTTGCTGCAAATTGCATGTGTTTATCTTTTTTGAATGCTGAGTAATATTCCATGGTGTATATGTACCACATCTTTTTGATCCAGTCATCTATTTTTGGGCATTTGGGCTGTTTCCAAAGCTTAGCTATTGTAAACAGTGCTGCTATAAACATAGGGGTGCAGGTGCTCTTTGGAATTGATGTTTCTGTGTCCTTTGGGTAAATACCTAGGGGTGGAATTGCTGGATCATATGGAAGCTCTATGTTTAGTAGGTCCAGAAATCTCCACACAGCTCTCCATAGTGGTTGGACCAGTTTGCACTCCCACCAACAGTGCAGGAGAGTTCCTTTTTCTCCACATCCTCGCCGACATTTGTTGTTGCTAGTTTTTTTAATATGTGCCATTCTCACTGGTGTAAGATGGTATCTCATGGTAGTTTTGATTTGCATTTCCCTGATTAAAAGTGATGTTGAATATTTTTTCATATGCCTGTTGGACATTTGCATTTCCTCTTCAGAGAAGTTTCTTTTTAGCTCTTCTGCCCATTTTTTGACAGGATTATTTTCTTTGTTGTTGAGTCTCATCAGCTCTTTGCAGATTTTTGTGATCAGTCCTTTATCATTAGTGTTGTGTGCAAAAATGTTCTCCCAGTCGGTGGGGTTTCTCTTTGTTTTGGTTATTGTCTCTTTTGCTGTGCAGAAGCTCTTTAATTTGATGTAGTCCCAGCTGTTTATCTTTGCCTTCACTATCACTGCTTTGGGTGATGTGTCTGTAAAGATGTCTTTGATGTGCATATCACATAGTGTTTCGCCTATATTTCCTTCTATGTGTTTTGTCTACGGTCATACCACCCTTGAACGCCCGATCTCATCTGATCTCAGAAGCTAAGCAGGGTTGGGCCTGGTTAGTACTTGGATAGGAGATCATCACTTCATTTGATCCTACCACCATGTATCAGGTAGATCCTAGTCAATTCCATTTCATAGATGAAGAATCCAAGGCACAGAAAAGTCTCCTACCTTGGTGCAAGTCAGAGAGCCAGGATTTGAATATTAGAGCAAAGACTTCAGTCAACTCTAACTCCAGAGTTTGGGCTCTTAATTACATCGATGTGATGATTTATTTGTCCAAAAGGAAAAAAAAAAAAAACTGAGATAATTATTGAGATATTTACAGTTAAAATAAAATAAATATTGGGGCCACCCTGGTGGTGCAAGGGGTTAAGACACAACCTATGAAGCTATCCACAGCCACCAAAGCACAAATTCGATCCCCGGTCAGGGAGCAACCCACATGACACAGCAGACCTCTCCTGACTCACCCGCTGCTCCCCTCAGCAGTGTTTTCAGTCAATCTGCCTGTTCTTTTCTCCACTCTGTCTCTGGTGAATTCTCTCACCCCCACACCTCTGGCCTGTACCCCAGTTCTTGTATACATAAATAAATAAATCTTTAAAAAAATAAAATCAAATCAATATTGAAATGAGTAATAATGAATTCTGAGAACAGAGCCATCCCAAGGAGTAAAGGAGATGCATTTAAACAACTGCCTACAGATGAACGAAATCACTCCCTTTGACAGGAAAAACCAACAGTAACTTTCATCCTGATTTCATATTTCAAGAATTAGGGACTTCCCTGGTGGTGCAGGGGTTAAGTCCCAGTGCTATCAAGCTCCCACCAGCCACTGCTGCATGAGTTTGATTACCGGTTTGCTAACCCACATGGCACAGCAGACCTCTCCTGTCTCTCCTGCTGGCCTGCTGCTCCCCTCAGCTGTGTATTTCAATGGATCTGCCTGTTCTGTTCCCCACTCTGTCTCTGGTGAATCCTCTCACCCCCCCACCTCTGGCCTGTACCCCAGTTATTGTATGCATAAATAAATAAATCTTTAAAAAAAGAAAAGGAAAGAACCTTTAGGATGAATAACCTTTGCTTTTGCTGGGATGCACTGGTGTGTGTGAAGCATGGGTGTGTGACCCTCAGAGATGGGGATGCAGTAGAGTTCTTGTTGCTTTAACTAGTTATTCACAGGCCATATACTTTACTAGATTTAGTTCTATGAGTTAATTTAGCACCAGGACACTAGGCTAAATTAACTGAAATAGTAGACTGTCTAGTTTACTTATTGGGGGACTTCTTGGTTCCGTTGCTTAGGAGCTAATGGTCCAGATGTAAATACCCCGGATCTTCCTGCCAGCAGATTTTCAAAGAAGATGCCCATCCCTGCTTCACCTTCATTCACAATCTCCTGCTCCCCAATAACAGTAAAGTGCAAAAAAGCTTGCCAGGGCCTGCAGAATGCACAGCGCCTCCAAGGGTGATAAGCTTCTCTTCTTCCCCCCTGGGGAGCGATCCTAGCATCTCTCCCTGTGATGTCAGAGGAATCCTGAGCCCGTTCTGGCTCCATGGCTGGGAAGGGCAGATGGTGTGCCCGGCCTCTGGGCACAGCCTGGGGGTGTCACCCGTCAGAGTGGTAGCCCTCGGGGCCGCGGCCCTCCAAGACCCCACCAGGCGTGCACTCTCCGGGAGCGCGGGGGTCCCCCCTCCACAGCCACGAGCGCCGCCCCCGCTGGCCCGCGCCACGCTCCGCCCTGGACGCCGCTCGTCCCGGCGCTGGGGTGCGCGGGAGGTGGGAGCGGGCCCGGCTCAGCCTGATTTACGGCTCTGCTGAAAACCGCTTCGCTCCCGCAGCAGCAGCACCGGCCGCGGCGGCAGCAGCAGCAGCTGCAGCTGCAGCAACAAGTCGGGTAAGTGGCAGCCGCTGGGTTTCTGTGCCTACGGCCGGCCGGGGGTGCGCAGCGGCGGTGGCCAGGGCTGGGCAGAGGATCCGGGCCCCCAGCACCACGGGGAGTTGGCTTCTCGGCCCCCACCTGCAGGAACTCGTGTGCGCACACATCCACTCTGGCACCCTGGAGCTGTCATGCCGCTGAGCGGGGGCGGGGCGAACCAAGACCCCCGCGGCAGGATCCTTGCCGGCCTGCGGGGCTCAGGTAGAGCGCATTAAGGGGTTTCCTGTTAACAGTGTGAGCTGGGGCTTCCTGCGGACCCCTGAAAGCTTGCGTAGTCCCGGAGTGCGTGATTATCCATTTTCCAATCCAAGGGCGCCAGCCCTTTCCTACTGCTTCCTAAAACCCCGACTTCCCCTTCCTTTCCCTCTCACCTGCATTTGGGGTTCAGGGTTTGCATCCCATCCCTAGAGAACCCCTGGTTAAACAAGCCCAGTGTAGTGCAGGAAGAGGCTCCCCTCTCTGGGGGCCAGAGGCTCTCCTTAACTGTGGGGACCATTTGCACCTCTGCTTTTGAAAAGGTTGAGGACCCAAAAACACTTCTTAGCCTGAATCCTTAGCTGAGCCAAGGTCGGGGTGGGGATAGGCAATGTTATTATATTTAAGTAGAAAGCATCCTGCAGGAAATATGCACTGCTTGCAGAATTGGGTTGCTGGTCGTCATCTGTTGCTAAGGCCAAGATAATAAATTCCTACAAGGAAACAAGAACTTCCTGTTATGAAAAGAGTTATGCTGTTTTATACTTGGTTTGAACATTGGCCATCTCTAGAAGTTGCCATATTAAATGAGAATCAGAGACAAGATAAATCCATCCAGAAGCCTCTATTTTAATCAAGTTTTGGCAATGAGCAAGGCCCCACTTAAATCAAATCATACTTGCTACATTGGGATACTGAATTTAAATAAATCGTGCGCATAGGGGACCATTATTGTTATGCTAACACTTTGATTTATGTCATCACAACAGTAATTAAAGGACAAAATTAAAGGCAAAATCTCACGCTGAGAAATTTCCAGCTGATTGTGCCCTTAACACCACTGTGCCTAACTTGAGTAGTGTTTTTGCTATATTTGAGGAAAGATCTCTGAACTTGCTGCTCTTTGAGTCTATTTTGACAATTCATGTGAGCCTTCCTCATTTTTCTGTATTACAAAATTAGTGTACTAAATCCAAGATGACAGGAAAGTTGAATTTCACTTCTGGATCTGTTACTTCCCTTCAGCCTTGAATTCATTACATTGCCTCGCTCCATTTTTCTCATCTGTGAGAAAGGAATGTTACCCACCCTTTTCAGTCCTAGCCAGGACTTGGCAAATTTTTTTCTGTGATGATCAAGAGGTAAGTATTTTAGAATTTGCAGCCCATAAAGTCTCTGTTTTAATTATTCACTGTTGCCTTTTAATGCAAAAGCAGGTATAGACAAAAGAAATGAGTAAATGTGACTAGTTTGGCCCAAGGATTGCAGGTTTTCATTTTAATACACTATGTGCAAAAGCATCTGAAAATAAAAAACTGCGCGCAGAGAGATGAGCAGCAGCAACAAACTTTTCAGTAGTATTTTGAAAATTACTTACGGACTTGTAAACTACATGTTTTGTTTCCTCTGTGCAGGACTTTTAGAGTAATGCAACAGAAGGCTTTTGAGGAAAACAGACACCCCTGGCAGGAGTCCTTGGAGAATGTTGCTGTGTGCCTGCCATTTCGCTGCCCGAGGTGTGGAGATCATACCAGGTTCAGAAGCCTGTCTTCGTTGAGAGCCCATCTGGAATTCAGTCACAGCTACCAGGAAAGAACCCTTTTGACAAAATGCAGCCTTTTTCCATCCCTCAGAGACACAGACCTAGTCACTTCCTCAGAGCCCCTGAAACAGGGAAAATTGCAGAGCAGTGGCAATGTGGTGAAGCAGAAACCGAGCTATGTTAACTTGTATAGCATTTCACACGAACACTCCAAAGACAGGAAGCCATTCGAGGTGGTGGCAGAGAGACCTGTGTCCTACGTGCAGACTTACACTGCGGTGGACGTCCGTGCAGACTCCCTGGATGGGCTGCGCTCGAGTCCAGGACTTCCTACCTCAGACACCAAAGCTTCTTTTGAGGCACATGTCAGAGAAAAATTTAATCGGATGGTTGAGGCCGTGGACAGGACCATTGAGAAGAGAATTGATAAACTTACCAAAGAGTTGGCCCAGAAAACTGCCGAGCTATTGGAAGTTCGAGCAGCTTTTGTGCAGCTGACTCAGAAAAAGCAGGAGGTTCAGAGGCGAGAGCGGGCCCTGAACAGACAAGTGGATGTGGCCGTGGAGATGATTGCTACTCTAAGACAACGCCTGACAGAATCTGAGGAGGAGCTTCTCAGGAAAGAAGAGTAAGTGGCACCAAAACAGGATGCTAACCCCATGGCTTTAGGCCCCATCCCCCTCCCCAGGTTACAAGCAAACCTTAAGCAAGATTTGGGTTTTATTACTTGCAGGGACCTTAACAGTTTTCTGATTGATATGGTTGAAATCTAGGAGGTCCAGTGCTTTCAGTATTATTTACCCTCCTTGTGTGTGGTCGGCAATACAGCAACATGAAAGTCAAAAGATCTAACTCTTTTTACCTTGGAAACTACAGATAGTGTTTTTAAAGAGTGGATTGGCATCGTCTGTCATTGAAGGAATCCATTTCCAGCACTAACTGTTGAGTGGGTGAGTTGAATGAGATAGATGGCTAGGCAGTAAGGGCATGTCGGGTGAGCCACTCCTTTCTTATTGTTTGCATTTACGTATTTATCATATTTTACTTATTACATACACAAATAAAAATGAAGGTAGGATTTGGGGTGCTGGTCACCTGGAGTATTGGAAGACAGTCTGATGACAGGGATGATCACTGGCTAGATAAAGGTTATTGTCAGGGAGCTAACTTATTTAAGGGGAATGGGTTAAAGATGCTGTATTATCAAAAATAACTGGATAACTGACGGTCACCATGTAATAAAGACAAGATGGTGTCCTATCAAGTATAACACTAAGATACAAATAATTTTGGCTTCTTTGCTATTCTGGATTGTCTGTCCATGTTAATTCAATATAGCTGAGAACCCATCTAACTGTAATTTTGATTTGGAAGAAGCAAACATTAGGAAACTGAAAGGAAGCTTTCTGATACTGACATACTACTATGATTTGTTTGGGAATTTTCTTTTTTGTAAAATGATTATGTGATAATTGAGTAAGTCTTATCTGCTTGTAAGAAATTGACAATAATTTTCGCAAGTTATAATCAGAGAAACTATTATTTTAAAGACATCATACTTGGAAAAGCATTTCTTTATCAATAAGTTTGTATTCAACCCAGGCTAGAAAACGTATGTAATAATGCAAAGTATTTTCTTAATGCGGAATTTTGGATTAATTTTAAATGGAGGCTCAGAATTCATAGAATCAAAGGACATAAAAATTGATAGACTTAAATATCCTAGAAGGAAACGTGCCAAGTAATTGAGCTCTCTGTTAGCAATTGACTTAATTTCATACTATGCCCCCGACACTTTTCTATCTTGTGTTATTTCTTAAAATGTAGTTATTAAAACTTCCTGTAGCTGGTAAGAGACTGAGAAGCCCTATATATTAAAGAGAGCATCACTTGCTCCACTATATATGTACTTTCTACTGAGAGAGAAAGCCTTCTTTGCTCAACTAAACATTTTTATAATTATGTAGTAAGAAAGAATTTGAATGAACCACTGATTTACTTTGGTCCTACAAGAAATGATCTCTAACAAAAATACCTCTCTCTTGACTTCTGGTCTCTCCTGGGGGAAGTTAGTGCCCTGAGCATCTATGGCACCTGAGTGGCTAAGACTGTACCACTGGGAAAATGGAAGACAGGGTGTGTCTTAGGCACAGAGAAAAACCTAGAATTAAATTTGTGATATTTCTGTTTGATTCAAGAACAATGAATTTAAAAGGCAACTAAATTATTGTTTGCATTTACATATTGCATTTATATGTTTATCATATTTTACTTATTACACAAATGAAAATGAAGGTAGAATTTGGGGTGGTGGTTGTCTGGAGTATTGGAAGACAGTCTGATGATAGGGATGATCACTGGTTAGACAGATGTTATTGTCAAGGAGCTAACTTATTTTAGGGTAGTGGGTTAAGGATGCTGTATTATTAAAAACAATTGGATAACTAATGTAAAAGTGGGCCTTGCATGGATCATTAATGATGTGTTGTGGTTAACCCACTGCTTTCAACTTAGAAACTCTTGAAAAACTAATACAGACTTGGAAAAACGAACAAAACATTTAACATACTGCATATGTTAAAAGTCCCCCTCTACCAAGCATACCCCGTACCACCCTCCAAGACAGCTCCTCTTTAGTTAACTAAATGTCCTTCCAGACCTTTTCTGTGTGCACACAACACACGTACTTTATACACACAATAGATTTTTTGTTTTCCCCAATGAAATGATGACACATATTATTTCTGTCATTTGTGTGTGGAGTTTTGTTTTAACATAATATGTTATAGGCATCTGTTGTGCACAAAATATAGGATTATGCCATTCATTTTGGCTGTTGCATACTATTCCATGGTATAGCTTGATTATAATGATTTTACTATTGATGAATGCATAGTTTTTGTTCTATTTTCCTAGTATTAAAAATAGGGCCTCAGTTAACATCCTTATACATATGTTTTTGTTAGTGTTTTTGTGACTCCATCTAAGGGTAAATTGAAGTTGATTTTTTGGTAGGACAGTTTTGAACTAGTAGAGGTAAAAAACAATGTCTTTAAAAAAACACTTTAAATGAAAATACAGTGAGGCTGCCTTAAACTTTTACATAAAATAAACAAAGTCCTCATTTTTCTAAGCCTTCATATGACCACATTGTTTTCATTATTCAGACCTCAAATAATCACTCTTTCTATATGTGAGATAAGACTGAAAGAGTCTTGTTTGCAGGAAGGACACTGGAGCTCTTAGTGTGAGGAAGTGACTGTGGTCAGGTCCCCCAGTGTCTGCAGTGTCTGTCCTCTACACCCCTTCCCCCCACAGTGGGAATGCAGAAGGAGCCAGCTGCCCAGCGGCTCTACCAGTAATGTGAAGTTGTGTGACTCTAATGCCTGGCTGGGCCCTTACCTCTTTCCCCCCTCACCACTGAGCTGTGCTTCCATCAAGAGGTCACCCGTAAGATATAGGGAGACATAGTTTGGCCAAGCATCCCCACTCAGGCACTCTCAAGGCCTATTTGTGAAAGAGAGTAGGTTGTTAAAGTTCCATTTGAGATTGACTTAAACTCTGGAGATGCAGATGGTAGATTGTTTTAAAAAAAACACAAACATTTGGTATTTAACATTCATGTAAGGCTCTCTTGCTTATGGATTTCCCCCTCAACTTTAAAATCCTTTCTTTCAAACTGAAATAAAAGATTCCAGGGCCAATTCTGCCCTGAGGCCTTCTATAGGCTGTATCAGCAGGGGTTATAGAAATTATATATATGCTCAGTAACAGAGGCAATTGTTTAAATTGTTAATATTTTATAGTTTTGTGCCAGGATGTCTCATTGTACCTCCCTGGAGAGGTGTCTGTATGTATCTGGTGTGCAAATCTAAGAAAGAAGTTACTCATTGTCTTATGAAGTCTATGCTACTTTAAAAGTCCTATTGAAACAGGTATTTACTTATTCAAGAGAATTCAGAGCTGCAGGGTAACAATGCCCGTAATCAGGTAAATCAATCCTTGCTAACCTTGCAGTCAAGATATCCTTTAACTAGGAACAATGCATGTGGATAGTAGCTGATTCCTGGCCGACTTGGTCACTTGGAATTTGGAGAACATGAGAGTAATAACAATAAATCCCAAATTTTCTCACAAACTCTTCTGCTGGCGAGGTTGAGAAGTCCTGATTGATGTGTGATGAGCATAAAATGCTTGATATTTTTCCCTAAGGAGTTTACATTCTACATAGAAAGACACATACCCATGAAATGCGTAAGTTCAGACCCAGGATAATTTGAACAAGTGCTAAAAGCAAGCCACTATTTCAAGTTGATGAAATGTGAAAAGAACAGACTTCTCCATGTGGAAAGCCACAAAAGGGAGTGAGGAGGAAGGACAAGATTTGTGTTGGTGGCTGGAGAATGGTATTGAAGGGGCCAGAGAGGTGAGTAGAGAGGATTCCTCAAGCAACTGCGACATTTTAGAAATGCAAGTTGCCCCTTCCTTCAGGATAATAGCCTCATCTCAGGCCTGCCCTGGTGGCGCAGCAGTTGAGCGCTGGGCTGCGAAGCTGCCCGCAGCCTCTGCAGCGCCGGTTCGATCCCCAGCCACCATTGAGGGTCCCACATGGTGCGCAGACCTCTCCTGCCATGCCCGCTGCTCCCCTCAGCAGTGTGCTTCAGTCCTTCTGCCTGTTCTGTTCCCCGCTCTGGCTCTGGTGAATTTTCTCACCCTCCCGCGCTTCTGACTATACCCAGCGCTTGTATAAATAAATAAATAAATCTTTAAAAAAAAAAAAATAGCCTTATCTCACATGTGTGGAAATTGAGGCCCAGAGCAATGGAGTCACTTTCCCCAAGGTGAAAATATAGTAACAAGGCTGAAACTGGAACCCAGATTCCCTTATCTCTCTACTGAGTGTTTTTTTTTTTTTTCCATTAATTCATTATGTCTTCACCAAACTTTAGAAAATGTACTATTTGCCCAAAGCATCAAGACATGTAAAAGTGAATCTAGCCCATTTTGGAAATCAGCTTGCAGCTTTGCTATTTTGAGAGGGCTGACATGGTGACATCATTTATTTTTCTGATGAGATTAAAGAAAATGTCAGCTGGCATCAAAGGTGTTGGGAAATGGTGAAATGATGGCATCATAAGTGTGGTTATGATATTGAGCTTCTAGAACAGCCCAAAGTTTTTAACTTCCCACAAGCACTTTTAACTGCACTCTTTGGATGCCCAGGCCAGGGTAGAGCATGTGAGACTACTGGCCTTTGTGCTAAGGGAGGGCCTCTCTGTAATTCCAACTCAGCCCCCCATCCAACTCCCTGGCAAGCTATGATAGATAAAATCTTTCCTCTTCCGGGCCTCTCTGGTGGCGCAGCGGTTGAGCACTGGGCTGCAAAGCTGTGCACAACCTCTGCAGCGCCAGTTTGATCCCAGGCCCCCAGCAAGGGTCCCACATGGCGTGACAGACCTCTCCTGCCATGCCCACTGCTCCGCTCAGCAGTGTGCTTCGTCTGTCTATCTGTTCTGTTCCCTGCTCTGGCTCTGGTGAATTCTCTCGCCCTCCCGCGCCTCTGACTGTCCCCAGTGCTTGTATAAATAAATAAATAAATAAATAAATCTTTAAAAAAAATTTAAAAAAAAATCTTTCCTCTTCTTTCTCATTGACCTTGTTCCCAGTCTGGAGTCAGCCAAAAGACAAATCTTTATTGCATGCCTTCTGAGTACCGGGCACTGTTCTAGGTGCTGCTCATACAGTGGTAAACCAGATGAGTCCAGTTCCTTCCTTCATGGCAGGAATAGACCAGAAGATGAAATCATTGTTAAACCAATCATTAGGGCTATGATAAAGGAGACATGTAGGGGAGCCTCAGCCAGCTTATATCCTTTTAGGTTTCTGTTCAAAACTGGCTGTGGAATGATGGGCTCGAAAAGTCAGGCTTGACTTGATGACTTGCTTTGCACAACTTAACCATCTTGCCACTTAATTACCTCTTTCCCACGTTTGATCAACTAAGGCCCTAGTAGATGACTTGGTCTCGAGCTAAGCAACAGGCCATGATGAAGCATGATAGATGTAGAGCTCAGTGGGACAGGGAGGTGTCAGTTTGCTCCATGTTGTAATGCACTGATATAAATGGGGCCCCCTCCAGATTGTGTTCCATACAGACTTAAAAGCTAAGAGGAAAAACTAGATATCAAACATGCCAGCCTAGCATTGCCACAAGGTAAAATTCAGGGGCCTGGAACGTTTTCTGTTTGTCTCTCTTCTGTCTTCTTTCATGGCTGTCCCTCCTTTCCCTCATCCCTCTCTGGACTGAAGGGCTTAGCACTACTGTTGGAACTTAGAACTACTAAGATTGATTTGACATTTTCCCATGAGAACTATATACTCTAAAAAAGAAAGATGAGGCAAAGGGCTAATAGGAGGAGAAAGGGGACATAGTTCCACATGTGCAACAGGTGGTGCTCCTTGGGGTAACCAAGAACCCATCCTGAGCTGCAAGCTTGCAGCCAGGCTCCCGGTGCTGAGATAGCTGGCTCTGGCTTCAGGATTGCCTTGTGGCTGACATTACAACCTCTCTGAAACACTCTGTGATCAATAGCGAGACTATTTTTAGCCGAAGGTATTTTTACCATTTCACATACCTCTGAAGAGGTTCATAAATCAGTAATGTAAAATGAAATTTAAATAACTTGGAAGAGCTTTGCCTTTGGGAGGAGAGGCAGATGTTAAAGTATTGTTTCAGAATAGAAGAGGCGCATCAATTTTAGATCCCACCACCATTCCTGTAGGAGGTACCCGTATTATAAGTTACTTAACAGGTTTTATGCCTCAGTACTTGTCTGGAAAAAAAATAGGAAGAAACCTAAGGATCTTTCTGTCAGTTTAAGATTTCCAACTAGAGATAGAGTTCTACTTTTCATGCATTCAGCAGAAATTTGCTCAGCCCCTTCTGTGTGCTGGGCTCATGTTAGGTTTTGGGAGTGCCTTGTATGGGGAAGGAACAGCAGGGTGCATGAGCTCACTGATTTTGTTATGGATTGGGGAAGTCTCGCAAAGTAGCCCTCTGCATTGTACACTCTGATGGGGTATATGGCCATTTGGGAAAACACAGCAGGTCACCTGTTCCACACCTAGGCCTGAGTCTAGGAGTACTTGCTAGCAGAAGACCCCTGAAGTTATAGGGATTAATATGAGTGGGAACTTGAGAAGGACATGGGAGGAGCCCTGGCAAAAGAACAGACTTGAAAGTCTGGCTAAATGGAGGGAGTTCGCTTATGCTGGGGCAGAGAGGGAAGTGAGGTGCGTTAATGAGGCCCAAGGGGAGCATGAGGATACAGGATGGCCCTGAAAGCTAGAAACATAGGCAAGTAGCCATAATAAATGGTTTGTTGGTAGCAGATTACATGAGGTTAAAGATGATCAGTGTGTAGCCCCTCATTAACAATTTATTGTTCCATGTGTATGTAAAATCACAGTGAGCACCATTGTGTCTTGATACATTTTTTCTTTATTCCCTATGTCTGCTTCTAGAGTATGTTGTTCACATGATAATATGTCGTTGGCTTTTCTGAATTAATCTGCCTTTAAGCCATCTCAGAAGAAGTTACTGAGGGTGTTCAATCTATAAAAATGAAATATTGGTTTTAGAACTTATGGCCATTCTGTAAATGCATGAGTACTTGAAGGAATATGTAGAAGTAAAACTTTGATTATACTGAACAAAAGGACATTTTAACTAACTACCCACTTCTGTGTCTGATTCTGCATGCCTATGAATATTAAGATACTGATAGTTCCAGCTCTGCAAATCATTCTTCATATTAAAGAACTTCAGGCCAGTTTCTTATACTGTACTGGTATTTTCCCCTTTAATATCAAATATCGCTTTAAATAATCATATTTTCCATTGATGCCTACAACCTTAAAAGCTTGGTTTTAATGTTATTTAACTTAAAAAAAAAAAGGGAAGTCAAGATGCGGCTGAGAGTAGCCTAGAATCAGTTAATTTCCCTACACTGGTGTTGCACCCATACCCTGTTTGAATTTTGCTCAGGTCTCCTCTTATCTTATATCTGGCCTTGCAGCTTTCATGCTGTATTCTGAGTCACAGGGTTGAGAACCTAAAATAAAGCCACACATGCCTCTAAGTCTCTGATAGCATCATGTTATTCTTGTTCTTACTCACATGCAGCTCAGCTTTGTAATTACACATTTATTTTAATATTTGTTGTTTTTAATATCAGTTTCTCCCACTACATGAGGGGTAGGCTCATCATTCCATGGATGTTTGTTGAGTTACTAAATATTGGAATAAATAAATGTGTGAATTATCATAGTGTCTTACTAGGTTCCAGCCCATAATATCCACCCTTCCCAGAACTCTGAGGTCCAGTCCACTCAGGTGCCCAGGATGACAGCTACCCTCAAGATTTTTGGCCTTGCTTCTCCTTTCACTCTTAGAAAAGGCTGAGGACCCCAAAAAGCTTTTCTTTGTGTGCTCTTTATCTATTAGTGTTTACTGTATTAGAAATTTGAACCTAGAAATTGAAAACATCAGTTCATTTAAAAATAATAACTTAATAACATTTCTATGAAAAGTTATTTTCCCAAAAACAATTTAGTGAAAATAGTGTTATTAGATTTTTTGTGAATATTTTTAATGTCTGTTTAATACAACGCAGTTGAACCTTGTTCTTCTGTATTTAATCTGTTGCAAGTTTGTTGTTTTTGCTGAAGTAGGAAATCCAGTCTTGTAAAGATATGTAGTAGGAAAAGGGAGAGGTATTTTAATAGCCTTTTCAGAGTATAGTGGCTATTCTGCTTTGATAATATGCCAAGAGTCGACAACTGGTAATTTCTTAAAGGTTAATTGCAATGTGGAATCCGAAACCACATCAGTGGACATTTCTTTCTTCCTTACCCAGAAATCCATTGTTCTGTCTTACACTTTGAATGAATATTTTACTGATTGAAATATAATTATTAAAGAGGTTACAAATGCAATGTGGTTAAACTTCTTTATTTTCCATTCAGTAAGTCCCCATGATTCCTTGGGGAAATAAGTGTTTCTGGATATTGTTAATCCAGGCTGAACAGGATGTGAAAGGTGGAGCTGAAGTTGTCCACAATTAGTCACTAGAGTTTGTTGCTGTTTTTATCTAATACAGACACTGAAATGCAATCTCAGTGTGATAAACTTATCCAACCTTGTCTTGTATAATTTATCTTTTAAATTAAACCATCAGATTTGTTTTTACTGCCTTTTTTCAAAGTTGATATGTAACATCCGTAAACTGAAATTAGGTTAGCATTGGTGCCAGGTTACTTGAAAAATAGGAAGGGTATTAACTTCTCAGCTTCAGGGCACAAGATAATTGGATGAAGGAGGTTAGAAAAAGATGCTTTTCTTCTACAACATGACATAACACTCCATGATCAGCTAAAAGCATCAATATTAATTTTTAAAGGCTTTATAGGGAACCAGTAGCAAAACATTATGTGATTTAAAAATACAGCCACAATCATAAACTATATTGCCCTCAGATTTGTTTCCTGGCTTTTGTGATGTTAATCTTGTGGGATTAAGCTGTCAAATGCTGCTGCCTTATTCTAAACTGTACAGCTGGAGAGCCCAAGAATAGTAAATATGCACAGAGAAGAAAGACTGGAAAAAATATTACAGAATATTGACAGTAGATACCTTTGGGAGGCGGGGTACGGGTTTTCATTTCTTCCTTCTTTTTAAACATTATTACAAATATTTCTGAATTCTATTGAGTGATGGGCTTAGAGCAGAAGATAAAAAGCTGATTCAGGCCCAGTCCAGTTTGATCCATCTTTTAGTAGGTCAAGGTTCACATTTCCCATGATAAATGTGGAATATTTCTGTAAATAAATAGAGTAAATATTATAATCCAAAATGAACTGAAAAAGTTCACTGCTTCTTTTTTCTGTCTTTTTGTTTTTGGTTGGGGAGAGGGTATGGGTTTTGGTTGTTTTCCCTTTAAGTACAACTTAGAGTTGTAATAACTGCATGACTCAGTTCTCCTAACTCACCCAGGCAGTCTCTACAATGGGCTTGACTCCAAATCAGTTGAAATCTTCAAGTTGGAAAGAGAAGGCAATAACCATCTTCCTGGGCTGCACTTTTAGTGCTGCTTTTGGACCATGAAGATACTCTATCCAGAGGATCTCATGCGCAGCTAAGAACCATGAAAGGCCTGGGTTTCTCACAGGACAGACACGCCACTGGTCTGCTGCTGGTTGCGTTTTGTGATTCATGTAAGAAGGAAGATCAAAGCAGAGTGATGGAAAAGCTTGAAAACTGCCTTGTGTCTGTGGCCTGAACAGCTTGGAAAGTGCACATCTTCTATTCAGGGCTCAGACAGAAACATCTGGAAATAAACTTGAAACTTGATAATGAAAGGAAACTCTTTTCTAAAAGGGCTCTTATTTCTTTTGCATGACTATTTCTTAGCTCCTGAAAGATACTGGAATTATTTCAGGATTGGGGTTTATGTTTAATTCTGGATGGGAAACTAGAAAAATGGTGCTGGTATAATGAGTAGTTCCTTGAGTGAATCTTTGTTAGAACCAGTCTCTTTTCTATTTTGATCAATATGTATGTAATTCCCTAGGTTTTGCAGAGACACTTGGCTCTGTAGAAAGTATCAGAAAAGTTTCAGTATGGGGCCTCCCCTGGTGGCGCAGCGGTTGAGCGCTGTGCTGCAAAGCTGCCCGCAGCCTCTGCAGTGCCGGTTTGATCCCTGGCCGCTGGCCAGGGTCCCACATGGCGCGCAGACCTCTCCTGCCGCCCGCTGCTCCCCTCAGCAGTGTATTTCGTCAGTCTGCCTGTTCTGTTTCCCTCTCTGGCTCTGGTGAATCCTCTCACCCTCCCCCGCTTCTGACTGTACCCAGTGCTTAAATAAATAAATAAATCTTTAAAAAAAAATTGAAAAGTTTCAGTATGGCCAAGACTGACCTAATATATTCGAGAGAAGAAAATCACGACTATTTATAAAAGTGGCTCACTGACTAGTCATTCAGAATAATGGTATCAGAACCCACTGCCAGCATTTTGCAAAGGCTTTCTGTGAGACTGGTACTTCCTGAGCTAGATTTCCTTGAGGTTCTACCAAGAAATTATGATGCTTAATGAAAAATAAATATCAGGTGGAGGTTGAGAAGATGCAGAGAAGGTATAAATTTAATTGTCTAGATCAACTGCATGAAGTTAGATTTAAAAAAAAAAAAACAGGATTCATTAGTCTACAGTGAGAGTGGAGAAACAATGTGTAGTCTTTAGTATCTTGGCTTTGCGTCATTTGAACATGGCCAGAAAAATGAAGGTGTGGCTCCTTGATGTTTGAGAAAGATTTTGAAAACACATAAAAGAAATACTGTATCCAACAGGTAGTAAAACTATGGAATTCATTAGCCCCACACGACAGAGCAAATAAAGGGCATGGTGGAAAAGATCTTTATGATTTTTTACTGATGAGGCAAATGGGACAAAGAGAATTTTGATAATATACACCCATGAATGGTGCAGATTACATGGTACTTAGCCTGAGAAAAAGTGTGTGTGTGTGTGTTTTTAAAGAGATGCTTCTAAGAATAACTACCAAAAGTTTAATGGTAGTAATCTCAGTTTAATGGGGTTTCAGCCCTGGAGCAGATATAAAGATGTAAAACTACCTCGTTAAAACAATGGGGTTTCAGGTGACAGTTTTTCTTTGTATTTTTAATGTGTTTTAAATTTTTATAAATAATTTATTCAGTTATGAATCAGAAAAGTATCATCTCCAAATTTGCATTATAAATAAAAAGATGAGATAGAAATAGCTTATTAAATTAACATTTAATTATTAATTTTTTCCTGGATTTTTGAATCATGATGAATTATGTACATAAGGGAGTATTATTTGAAGTATTTGTCTCAACTTTTTACTTTTTAAAGGAAGGACTGCTTGCATATTTTTTTTCCTATGGCAGCTAAAATAGCTTTCCAGAGGATATTGGGTCTCTCAAGATGGCATTTCTTGGGTCGTTTTATTCTTAGCTCAAAAATATACTGTTGGACAGACTGACTCATCTTACTCATTTTGGTGCTTCTTGCTTTCATATCTTCCTCCCCAGTAGTCTTTTCTCCCTAACAGCCAGACTTTTTTAAATGCATGTCAAAACTTTTTTCGAAAGTGTTCAGTGTTTTTCTATCTCATTGGCAATAAAGTCTGGAGTTGTCTCAGTCACCTTGAGGCCCCTACACTCTCCTTTTTACCCACCTGCTCTTGTCACGTAGAGCTTCCTGGCTCTCCCTCACATCCTTCCCACATCAGGTACATTCCCAGTGAGGACCTGGTTTATTCCCAGGTGTCTGCAGGGCTGCTTCTTTGCTTGCTTCAGGGGTATGTTCAAATGTGACCCCATTCAAAAGGTTATTCCTGATTTTGTTTTCTAAAATGTCCTTCACTCTTTCTCTTCCTCTGTCACTCTTTGTCCACTTGTTCTCAGTTTCAGTTTTCTCCTTAGCACTTATAGTTCACACACACACACACACACACACACAATGATGATTAATTCCTTCCACTGAATGTAACTATAAATGTAATCATAAATATAATTTTATCTTTTTTCATTGCTGCAGCCATCCTGCCTAGAGTAGTACAGAATAGATGCTCAGTAAAGATGTGTTGAATAAGTGAATTCCTTTTTCATTTCTTCAATTTGTGTTCTGACATTTTCCCCTTGCAGTGAAGTTGTGACATTCAACCATTTCCTGGAAGCAGCTGCTGAGAAAGAGGTTCAAGGGAAAGCTCGGCTCCACGACTTTATTGAGAATCTGTTGCAGCGGGTGGAGCTGGCAGAGAAGCAGTTAGAATACTATCAGAGCCAGCAGGATGCTGACCTCTGCCGGGACATCAGTGAGCACGTGGTAAGTCACCCCAGTACAGCTACCAAGTGTGAGGTCTTTGAGTATGGTGATTTGGGTCAAGGACAGAGGAGAAGGGAGGTAGGCAGTGACTTGCAGCGACTCTGCAGACATCCTTTCAAAGTGTGGCCTGAGTCGTGTCTGTTAAGGGAGTGATAGCGGTGAAACCAAGACACCTGGAATGAAGACAAGTCCTGGCTGGATTCTCTCTTCTTCTTTACCGTCTCACTCACACCATCTTGGGTTAGAAGCATTTTTATATTTAGAGAATAAGAGTTTGAAGTATCCAGACAAATAATCTGTCCCAAACGTGGTATGAAGTAGAATTGAAATTATTATCTGCTTTGGAGCTCTTCAAGGAATCCTGTGAAAGCCTGGATCCTTTACAGCAAAGCAAGAAACAACCACATACATATTTTTTTTTTTTTTGGTCTTTAAGAGGAAAATGTGATTTGATGTCTAGGTTAAACATCGTTTAGGTAGACTTTCATAAAAACTTAGGAATATTCACCATTGTTTGTTATATTATAGAGAAGATTTTTGTGTAAAAGTCTATGTGTAGTTTCAAGGACTTAAGAAACTCCAAAGTCCAAATGAAAAGTCTGGACGTGGACGAAGGTCCAGACTTGCATATGTGACTTAATCAAGATTCTCTGGTCTCTTTGGAGGCTGCGGGGAAGGTACAGGAAGCCACACTGTGGGAGCTGAGTGTCATATTAGCCCATTATACCATTTCCTTGGTGGTAAAAGCAATAAAGCCAAAAAAAGAATTTTGGGAAATCCCCAAATATTTTCTTTGTGACACTTCCATTATTTATTAAAATTGTATTTAAGCTTGCCTCCTTCTTAGATTTTAATATGATTCTTTTATCACTCACCCAGAATGGGTGAGACATACATATTAGGAAAAGGAAAATGGGAAACATGTATGCTAAACAAAAGATTATCAGGGTGACTATTGGTTGATAAGAAATTTAGTGTGAGAATTCTGGAAACTGCAATTAAAAGATAGAAAAATATAAATGATAAAAGATGGAATTAAATGAAAGACAGCTAGATAAAAGGAGGAAGACAGAAGGGTGAGAGATGGGCAACTATAAAGAAAGGAGAAATGAAGCAAGGAAATGGAAAAATCTTATATTGCTTACAGTAATCATAGATTAGCCTCAGAGCACCTCAATAATACAAACTCCAGAACTTTTAGTCAGAAACAAAGTAAATGTGTTACATTTGTGATGTTTCAATGACTATCAACAAAGAAGTTTCAGCTACTTAGCATATTTATTATTTTCTGTCTCTGTAGGAAACTGAGTCTAGTCATAACTAATGCTGACTTGAGGGATACTTTCTGAACGCTTTCTGCCACCTTCTTCCATCTTGCCTTTTCTTACGACAGTGCTATAGCATAGAGTTCCAAAGTGAGATAAAAGGCCTGGTTTCCAGAGTATTCCCACCCTGCCTCTGACTGGAAGATAACTTGTCATCCTGGGCCTGTAATTATTCGGTGAAATGAAGCAATTGGATTCGATGCTCTCTAAGGTCTTTGGGCCTTTTAGGTTCTTTGGTCATCTCCTGACTTTGGTGGGTAGAAATTCTAATATTAAAATGTAGGTCTAACATTTTCAGTATTCAGGCTAGTAAGTAACCCAGTGCTAGGACATGAGAGAAACACTATTCTAAATCAAGAGGATTTAAAAAATTTTTATCTCTAAATATTTTGATAGTTACAGTCAAGTTGTAAGTCAAGAGGATCTTAAAGAGAGATAATAATGAAAAGCAAAGAGGAAGAGAGGAAGTCCATAGTTCTCTCATCTATTGATATATTTCTGTACTCCCTTCTTCTCAGTTTATTTTTCTAGATTGAAAGTTGAGCACCTTTTAAAAGACATAACCAGTCATTATTTCTCATCTCATTATTTCTCATGCTGTGTCAAGTGATTAAAAGTTGCACAGTATTTCAACTCTTCTAGGTAGATGCAAATATACAAAATTATATGTGTATGCGCATATATCAACAGCATATAGATATATGCATAATATGTGCACATAAACCCACATATACATAAATACATGTACAGATGTGTATGTATGCATGGAGATACTATTGAAAATTAATGAAAAACTAACATTTATGCCCTCTGTGTCCCAAACATGACATTACCTGCCTTCTTCAGATCTCCCTAACAAGGGAAGATTAGAGTAATTCAAATAAAATAAATTATGGTTAAGATTGTAGCAACTTCTCACAAACATGGTGCCAAAAGTAAGAAAGAAAGTTCCTGCTCCTTCCCAAATCAAAGTAATTGCCAAAGTCAAAGGCAGAGCTTTGAAGGACAAGAAGCTCATCCACCTTCCAGTAGTTCAAGACACTGCTGCTCCAAACGCAACCCAAATAGCTTCAGGAGAGAGCCCCCAGCAGAAGCAAGCTTGACCACCTTGTCATCATCATCTTCCCCCTGACCACCGAGTCAGCCATGAGGAAGATAGAAAACCAAACACTGTATCTATTGTGGATGTCAAGGCCAATAAACATCAGGTCAAGCAGGCTGTGAAGAAGCTCTATGACATTGACATGGTCAGGGTCAACCTCTGATCAGACCTGATGGAGAGAAGAAGGCATAGATCTAACTGCTTCCTGACTATAATGCTTCAGACAGTGCCAACCAAATTGGAAGAATGATGTGTTTTATATAATATATATATTATCTAAATATACACATATATATAAATTTATATTTATAATTAGCCCAACAGACTCAATTTAGATTAGCCCAATTTTTTTAAGTTTTACAGAACTGTATTTGAATTTTTATTTTTTTAATTTTATATATGATGTTATATATGTATACATGTGTGTATATATGTATATAACATGCATGTATATGTATATATGACATATATATGTATACAGTATGTATGTATGTGCATATATATAACATCATATATAAAATTTAAAAAATTCAAATTCAAATACAGTTCTGTAAAACTTAAAAAAAATTGGGCTAATCTAAACTGAATCTATCGGGCTAATTCTAAATATAAATTTTTTCACCATTAAAAAATAAGGCAGGGAATTTAGAAATGCAAGCTATGAGTAGAGCTTAATTGGGTTATAGTGAGGTGAATTTTTTAACTATACTGCAGGGAGATTCATTGCCTAAAGAGACCAAGGATGATATGTTTGATTTTTGAAGGATTGAGCAGATCTGGTTCTTATTTTCATCTATAGTCTCCTAAACACTATTTTGGAACAATGATATACCACATTAAGGTCTACAGACCCTGAGGACATTTCTCCTTTTGCTTTGTTTTTTTCCCACCATAAATTATAATATAGTATAGTATAATATAGTATAGTGCATTATACTGTAATATAGTATAGTATAATATTATATAGTTAATATAGCAATAATACATTAGGCAATGTAATGTATGTTTATGTATATATTCACCTATGCAACTACAATCATTTCTTTGATATAATAAAAGTGCTCAGTGTGGGCCTCCAGGATATCTGTGGTTTTGGTGACACAGGAGAACTCGGATGCTTTTAGGCTGAGAGGGCTTAAGTGGGATCACTATTATCCTACTTAGCCCAGCTTAAAGAAGGAGAGGAACTCTGAGAAGCTGAGGTTTCTGGAGTCTCAGCACCCCTCTCCTCCTTGCTCCACTGCATCCAAGGAAAAATCAGAACATTCTTTCCATGTCGATACCACCTCCCTCCTCCAGAACTCTCAGGAATGCAGTCCCCAGCTTGGCTTAGGTTTTCTCATCTCCAATGAGATGGTTCTTACAGAAGTGCTAGGCCTCTTCATCCCCTTTCTCTCCTCTCGTTATCTCCCTCTCCCTTCTTCCCTCTCTTTCTCGTTACCACCTCCAGATACCAGAGAAATTTCCAGATTGATGTTTAAATTATTTCTAAGGAGTTTTCTAGCTTTTAGATTCCTTTATGCTCTGGAAAAAAATTCCTTTCGCCCTCTCAATGCCTTTTCAGAAATAATGTTTTGGCATTTATATTTTTTCCTTAATTCCCTTGAGCATTTATGTTCTTTTTCACCTGACTGAGTCCTAAAATATAATGTGCTTACTAAGATATTTTGTCTTTATGCTCTGAAAAATGCTGTTGAATTAGGCACCAAGTGACCTAATATCCCATCTGCCAAAATCACTCACAGAACAGCTCAAATGGAAGGTCATGAAACAGCTTGGATAATCTTATTTTAAGTGCTGAATTTATTTCCTGCAGGTTGAGAAATTAGTACTAACAGTAATTCATTTAACACATATTTATTGGGGACACAGTTCCTACTGGGTGCTGAGGAAACTGCTATGAATTATATAGATGAAGTCTCTGCTCTCATTGCGGGGAGGGAAATAATAAACAAATAATAAATATAATTTCATGTAGTGCTAACTATTATGAAGAAAAAAAGGAAGATGCCATGATCAATCGTCTACCTTCACCTTGAGAGTCAAGAAAAGCCTGACTTGAGGAGACTGCATGTGCATTGTGACCTGAATAACAAGGATGCTGCTCTGAAAAATTGGAAGTGGAAAATTTTAGGCAAAGGAATAGGAAATGCAAGAGACTTAAGGGAACAAACTTGGTGCATTTGAGTGGTAAGAGACAGAGTCAGAATGTTGGGAAGGATCCAGTTCTTGCTGGACCTTCGAGGTCACATGAGGAGTTTGGATCTATTCCAGGGAAGCCATTGAGGGTTTTAAGCAGGAGGTGACCAATGTTTTAGCAGAATCACACAGGCTGTTATTATATCTCTGCAAAGATACATGAATGAGAGTTGGCAGGTGAGAGGGGATCACAGCTTGCAGAGAGTAGACATACTGAGAAATAATGGAGAGAGGATATATTCTGGGAGTAGAATTGACAAGACCAGTTGACTTTGCTGAAGGATTAGACGGTAAGGGAAGAGAGGAATCAGGAATAATCTAAGGCTTTGACCTGAAAAATCAAGTATACAGTACTGCTTTTTACACAAAGGGGAAGTTGGAGGAGAGCTGGTTGTCCAGTTTCCTCAAGCTCATAATAGCCTGAGACACCGTGTTTGTGTTTTAGAAGTACTTACATTGACTTTTAGTTCAAAGTTATTTATATTTTTCTAATGTGGAACCTTGATCAAAGATCACTTGAGCTCCATTTCATATCCTGATCTCTTTCTAAACAAAAAGATGACAAAGTAGTTAGACTAGGAAAACATGGAAATAGATGGGTTAAGTAGGAAGAGTGTATCCAAAGGCCCAGTGGTCAGAGGGAACAGTGGCCTCTGGTGTTCACAGAGAGGAGAGCATATGAAGTTCTCTGTGCCTATGGTAACAATCCCCTGTCCACACCATGCCTTCATCTGTAGGATCACCGGAGAAATCCTGCTCCGGCTATAAATTCCACTTAAAGTTTTGTGTACACATAAGTGTTTTCTCTCTCTCTCTCTCTCTCTCTCTCTCTCTCTCTCTCTCTCTCTCTCTCATTGTAGGAGGAGGGTGCAGAGTAAAGGCTTGCTTAGTCTTACAATGATCTCACTTGGCCTTGAAGACCAACCCTAACTCTACTTAACCTTTCTGCCTTAGGTTCCATATCTGTAAAATGGGGAAGATAAAACTTAACTCATAGACCTGTTTTGATAGCTAATTACAGTGTTATATAGTCAGTATATTACTCAATGTGTGACATATAGACAAGCACCATTTATGGTACCTATAGATATGTTATGGCTCATTGTCACCCACCCTTTCTGTAAGACAGTTAAATTCTCTCACTTCCTAAGTCCCAATAGAGTCCATCATTGACAATCATAGGTGCTACATTTGTAGTTTTGAAAATATTTTAGAAGTCAGTGGCCTCTTTGAATATTTGATAGCATTGTTAGCCTCTTCCCCAGGAATGGACACACGCACACACACACACACACAAATGAATAAATGAATGAACATATAGCAGTATATATACACCTACTTAATTTTGCATAAAATTTGAAAAGATATGTATATATATGCAGTAAATCATCAAACTGTATTTTTACATAGATGCATATAGTAAAGTGAGAAAAACTTGGTTATGACTCAGTAATAAGAAGGGAGAAATTTAAAAGAAGAAAAACCCTGAAAGTTTTTTCCAGTTTACACATATACTTAAGTCCATTCAAGGAGTCCAGCTGATAAGTAAAATGAATTCTAAGGAGAAAGACAAATACTCTATGATGTCGCTCATGCGGGATATAAAGAAATAAAGCAAAGAAACAGACCCAAACAGGGCCTCCCCGGTGGCGCAGCAGTTGAGCGCTGGGTTGCGAAGCTGCCGGCAGCCTCTGCAGCGCCGGTTCGATCCCCGGCTGCTCCCCGGCCACTGGAGAAGGGTCCCACATGGCGCAGACCTCTCCTGCCGCCCTCTGCTCCCCTCAGCAGTGCACCTCGGTCCTTCTGCCTGTTCTGCTCCCGGCTCTGGCTCTGGTGAATTCTCTCACCCTCCCGCGCTTCTGACTGTACCCAGTGCATGTATAAACAAAACAAACAAACAAATAAATAAATAAAACATGCCTCTATTAAAAAAAAATTTAAAAAAAGAAACAGACCCAACAAGCCCTTGTTATATGACTACAGAACTGAGGTCACCAGAGGAATTTAGGGAGCTAAACGAGGGGGCAAATGTGGGGTTATTGGTGTGTTGCTGATGGGTCTGAGATGGCAGGATGCACTTGAAGCGATATGTTCCTAAAACATACACAATGCTGTAAACCAATATTAACTCAAAAAAGGGAAAACTTATTAAAAACCAAAACAAATCCAGATGAGAAACCCTTATAGGTAGTAGTGGGGTAGGAAAGGGGAAATGATAATGGTTTTGGGTTCCCAGCAATTTCTAGCCTGAGGGTTTGCCTGAGCCATCTGGCTCACCTTCTTTGTTTATTGTATAAGCTCATGACTCTCATGCAAGGAAAGGTTTCTTTTTATGTTTACATTTACTAATCTCATGCCAAACCCAGGCAGCATCAACAGGGTCAACACCAGGCTGACTTTTGATTGCATCAGTCTGCAGCGGCTAGAATCCCATTTGCCATCTTGGGGACATGATCCTCCCCGAAGTCTGTTTTAGAAAACATCTGGTTTTTGCTTCTGACTAAAGCTCCAGCCTCAGACCGAACAACCAGGGGGAGTGACCCTGTGGTGCTGGGATTGTCTTTTGAGAGAACTTGAATAATCTCACAATCTAAGAAGGACACATGTCTGGCCACGCTGTGCAATGTACCGAGATGGGTCTTCCTCCACATTTTCTTTGATTTTATCTCCTTCCTTCAGTCACTGATGTCACAGTCCCTTGAGTGAAGGCCACATGAGAGAGGTCAAGAACTGCAGACTGGGAATGCCTGTAAAATGATGGTGACATCTGGATCACAAAAATAATAATTTACCAACTTATTCTGCAAGTGATATTCTGAGCCCAGCCACAAAAGTACATGCAGATACTTTATTAAAAGTGGAGAATAATCTTAATGACAGATGACCTTAAGGACAGTTGTGGAGTTTGTCCGCATATGATCTCATTTTAGAAACAATGTCTTTTAGGCAATAAACATCTCATGCCAGTTTTCCTGTTGGTTGAGACATTGTGCCCAGCCATAGCCATAGTAAATTAGCTGCAATAACCCTGAACCCATAAAAAAAATAGGGGTGCATCATTCTAGTTTTCAAAAACATGCTTTTTCAAATGTTATTGTATTGGGGGATTCTTTTACTATTTGACATTTTTTTAGATTTGCTGATACTGGCTTTTTGGGAATCTGAGAACAGGAAGCCACAAAGGCTCCATGAATAAGCAGAGATTGGACCGAGATGTTCTTGTTCATCGTGTTGAATTGTGACACAGCCAGTGCTACCAACAACAGTCACTGACTTCTTAGTGTGAATGCAGTTTATTAAAAATATAAGCAGGAATAATTTTTAAAATTCAATCTTCAAGTGAAGTAATTTTTCTTACTGTTTTCCTCCAGCTTACAGATATCTCCTCAAATAGGAAACCCAAATGCCTGTATGTATTTCTTTTTATATTTGGGCCTTTTGATGTTTGTAGAATATATTTTCCTGTTGCATGTGATACCTAGAATATAAATGGACCTGACAGTCTCAGGTGAAAATTTGCTTGCTTACGTACCTAGCTTTGTAAAATGTGGATAGAACTTGTAACTATGCTAATGGTCTATTAGTAATGGCATATGTAACACTATGGGTCTATCTAAAGTCTTATTTAGTATAATTTTTTCTTATTGAGATATAGTGTAGTCATAATAGCTCTATAGTACTATTAATGTAGTAGGCATATTACATTGTATTCATATAAACTTATCCTGTGAATCATAAACTTCACAACAGCTACATACAGATTTGGTGAGTACAGACTTGTCACTGAGTTAGAGATGTGGGTTCTGATCTCATTTTTGTAGACCAATTATCTGTATTATCTTGGAGAGTCATTTAAATTTTCTGAGCCTGTTTTATCACTAGTAAGTGGGACTAGTAATATATCCTTGGGTATTTAGTATCATGAGATCATTTCATAATTTTGGAAAAATCACCAATATGTATGATTTGTTCCATTGGCAGTATTATCACCACTCTAGCATGCAGGAGTGATTGTGCCTTGGTGGTTTTTAGTCTCTTAAGGCATTAAAGAAATCTTTCTTTCTGTTCACCTTCTTCCTTCCACATAACTGTAGAAGCCGAGGGCACCTGCATTCTGGGTATAGCCACCCAGATCTGAAGACCCATTTTCATCCAAAGGGAAGAAGCCACCTGAAAAAAGCCAAGGATGACAGAGCCAGCATGCAGCCTGCAAAGTCCATTCACGAACAGGCCGAGTCGCCCAGAGAACTCTGCAGAGCACCGAAAAAAGGGGAGCCTTTGGGGTTTAGTCGAAAAGGCAACATCAGGCCCAAAATGGCCAAAAAAAAGCCAACAGCAATTGTGCACATCATCTGAAAGAGGGGGTGGCTCTGGGCTTTGGGAATGTTGCCGAGGGGCTGACACATCGACAGTGAGACACACTGGGAGAGCAAAGGGCATGAAACACATACATTTCCTATCCATACAAACCCCTGGGTTAACCAGCATTTAATAAACAGGAATCTCAGCAAATCAGAATCATAAGGAGCCTATTTTAGGCTCCTTTTAGATATAAGAGGCAAATCACAAAAAGAAAAAAAAATAATAGCACTCTATCCCAAAGTTTTAGTAAAATGAAGCATCAGCTTCTAAAATAATCAGCCAAGTCTCTAGGAGTTTACACAGCTGATGTTCTGTGCAGTGGTCATTCATTCTCAGGCCCCAGGCCACACTAGATACCAGGCATGTGAAAAAATTCCTCTGTATGCACTGCTCTCTAAATTATGAGGCAAGAAGTGGCAATAGGAATGTAACATTTTGTTAATAGCAATGACATGTTGATTTTTTTTTTTTTTTTCAAAAGCCTCCAGAATAAGAATTTCTGCTTCTTGGAGCATTCTGGTTAATTAAGATTTCAGTGTTTGGGTTGCATCAGGGACTCATTCAATTAGACTCTGGTTCTCATTTCCCTGGTCTGTTTTCCAGTCAAGTTTGATTTAGGTTTTTGTTTCCCTGGAAGCATGTTTGTTTGATTTTGCTGCACCTCTGCTCTCTTCTTTGACTGAGTATTTTGCACCAAAGACAGTGCTGCCAACCTTTATCTTAACAGCTGTTTCAATTGCTGCAACTGGAGAGGACAGTGAGTCCCTTTTAATGGGCACCATTATCAGTTCAGGGTAAATGGTGGGATGCCAGGGGCAGGCACATTCTGCACATTGAGCCACCTTGGATCCCTGCAGACCAGCCCTTCCTCAAGACTCCCTCCCTCTAGTGTCAGCAGCCTCTGCTCGCTGTAGGTGTGACTTTCTCCTTCTTGGCCTAACTTCCACCTCCTGCTGCTTTGGTGTCCACTTAGGATTAAAATACATGCTCTTACCTTCAATCAAGTATCTGAAGCGTTCATTGTGCACTGCTTTCTAAAGTAGTTTCTGAAATAAACAGTGCATATAGATCCAGAATCTGAGCCTGTCCTCTCCTCCTTCTTTAAAATGACCTTTGGTTCCACAAGGAGCCATCAGTTAAGAACTTCCTGCTTTATGATTTTCTTCAAAAATGTATTTCCATGTGACTTTTAATTTAGCAAACTCATCTGGTCTCCTGAAGAGTTGAAATGTGCTGACATCCTTCTGGAAGCCAGAATAATGATGTCCATAAGTATATGCATATATGCACATATATAAAACACAAAATATATGTCAAGTATATTAATAATTTATTTTTAAATACTCATAGAAAAGGTGTGTGTTTGTGGTGGGTGGTTTTTAAATATGTTCATGTAAATTAGTTTATGTAAATTGAATTCTCATTTTAAAAATTAAAACTGTAACCTACTTAAACTTAGTAGAATTATGAATATTATTGCAATAAGCATAAGATTAGCAGTACATTAAAAGTAGGTAATAAAGTGATTACTTAAAATGCCAGTAAATTAAAAAGTGTAACTTACTATGATACAAACATTTTGAATCTATCCTAGTGAAAATGTTGATTTTTGAATCTCCACTTGACTTTTGGCTCATGGGTGTGGGCCATTCATGTGGTGGATAGGCAACTATCAAGTGTGAAAAAAAACATTGCTGTGAATATCACTGTTTAGGCTAACATTGTAAGAATTGGAATATTATCATTATTATTTATTTGGAGACTAAACCTCCTCCAAAGCTATTATTGCTGTTTATACCATGATTGCACTTTAACCTTTTACAAACTAAAAACTTGCCTTGTTAGTAGTATTGCATGCTCTTGCCCTGTAATATGTATGGACAATGAGGACAACTTGTTTTTAAATATGGTATAGCCAGGGTTGTTTTAGTTGTTTTTTTTTTTTGTCATTTTATTTATTGTAACCTACATTTCCAATTTTCACTTAATATGCCTAGGGAGCATTACATCTCTCTTTGACAGTGATACCCAGTGATCTTCAGAAAGCACCATAATGTCACATCTACCCTGTATACATTACATAAGAAATCATTTTAAGATTCATTATAATAAACAATTATTTTAAAGTTCTAACTAAATTCTGACCCTCATCTAAGGAAATGCATTATGTATGTTGCACTTCCTTAAAGACATAAATTTGCCCTCAGAACATGGGAGCTGGCTCACTCCAAGGACTATCCCACTTACTGCCATGCTCGAGCCATGTGCTGTATCCCATTTGGGTATTATTTTTAAATATTTCCTTTTTTTACAGGGCAGTCAACCTTAGAGTTGTTTTTTTGGAAGAAATCGCCAAAGTTTCTGGGAAAACATGTTCAAGGTTAAACTGAAGAATGGATCTAATTTTATTTGCTTTGTAAGACAAAAATCTTCATTTAAACTGTTTTTTTTTCCGTTTTACCCAAACTAGCTTACAGATTCTTAACTACAAAGTTCAGATAGCTTAGACACTGTTTTCCAGTATTCTGCAGGGTCAGTTGTGTGGAAGTTGTAATATTCTGTTCCCAGAATTTAAAAAAGTTTTTAGATTATGAAATATTATAACAATAAAGCTATATTTCTGACTAATGTGTTGGTATGTTGTCTAGTTGATATGTTTCTGGGGAGCCAAACATGCTGTATCATTAACAGAGAGCAAACATGCTAATTCATTAACAACATTATGGTGATTATATGTACAATGAACAGCTTATTCAAGAAGAATAAGAGAACGTAACTTTCTTGAGCACTTAACTCGATCATTTTCATTTATCATAATGCCTTTATCTAAAGGTTCTTTTCACATATGTTTCCACTAAGCAGTCCTCATTAAAAGTTCATTTCCCCCAATTCTCTACAATTATGAGTAGCTTTCCTACACCATATTTTTTAATTTGTCAATTCTTAACAATAACCCTGAACTGATTCCACATATTTACTCCAGCCTCTATACACTATACATCCCTGGCATTTACAAGTCCCAGAGAATGTTCAGGATACATAACAGTGAAAAGTATGTCTTTGGAGGAATTATTTGGCCATCAATCTTGGAAGAGGCAGGAATTAGGAAAATTTAGGGGACTCTTTTTGTTCCGGAACTGCTAAAGATATTAGAGACATGACCTCGGTCAGTTCTTTTGTTTACTCGTGTTAAAGTTAATGGGTTCACCAGGTCATAGTGTTCTTGAGAAATAACCATGACATTCTGAATAATCTTTGAGCATTAGAAAACATCAATAAATCCCAGAATCTTTATTCTGTTCAGTCTGAATCCTTGAAAAATTAATGTTATAGATGAAAGATCCCAAACACAAGCCCTACCATCATTTCAAATATTTAATTGATGGGGAAATTTAGAAATGGAAGTTTCTGTGAAATTAAAGTGATGAAATCTTTTTCTCTTCTCTTTCTTTAGGTTTTGCCCATGTTCTGTGTCAGTAAAAAAGTACACATCTGAAATTTTCATATAAGAAAGTGTTCTTCAACAGATAGCTCTGTGATATATTTACTTTGTTATTCCAAGACAGAAATTCCAGCTGTTATTTCAAGACAGAAATGAGTTTTTCTATTAGAGGAACCTCATATATAGGCAAACCCAGCTCTCCTGTCCAATTTGCAATTGAAACACTGATAAATTTTATATATGCAGAGGAAAGGTGTGAGGGCTTTGATGAATGGTCGTGGGACGGTGAATAAGGGTTTTGGTATCCATGTCTTATGAGGAGACATGATTGCTGTTCTCAAATATCTGAAATATTATCACACATAAGAATGCTTATTTTATGTGGTTGCAAATACATTTCTGAAATCAGCAAGTGAAAGTTCTAAGAAAGCAGGTATCAAGTCACTGCAGGAAAAAATAACTTCAGTGCAACACTGAATAAGTCTCCTTGTTGAAAAGTGAACTCCCTGTCTCTGGACTGCTAATTCCTTTATGGTAGATGAAACTCTACTTTGGGTGGAAAATCAGACTTGATTCCTCCAAAAATACTTGCAGCCCTAGGAGTCTGTCATATGTATTGATACCACATTATTTTAAATGTTGACCATGTAAAACTTAGTGTTGACATGACAAATTGATTTTGGAGATTTTATTTCACTGACTTAAACTAAAAGTTTTCTGTAACTTGTATCCAGACTTATCCTCAAAATGCTTTTGAATAGGTAGGGATGAGGAAGTATCATTTTCTTCCCTTAACAGGTGCAGAAACAGCAGTTGGGGAAATGGGAGATATTCACCTGGCACTGCTGCCTCATTCAGGACCATGTGCTGCTTGGGAAGCATCTCGCCTCACTGAAAGTGGTTGCAGTGTTAAGAGAGGTACATTTTTTGTTACAACATGGCTCCTGCATGCAAGCCAAGTACTTCATCTGGTGTTCAACTGTGTCATCAGCAATTCTTTCCAACACTGGGGGAGAAATTGGCAATGGTGCACCTGGAGATGGTGTGTGATGTGTCAGGCTCCAGTATTGCATCTTCCTCCAGCATTTTTTAGGTAGTTTTGATTATATTAACTTTTGTTTTTCTTCTAACAATACTTCATCATGTAGCTTCACCACATTTCACAAGGAAGGTAGAGCCTATACTTGATTTGAAAGTTACCCCAGACCCAAGAGCTCCTTTATGATAGAGAGTGAGTGAGAACCAGAATTTTGTTCCCCTGAATCCCCACCAGTGCTTTTCAGCACATTGTATCAGTTTGCTGTCAAGTATCCCAGAAAATGGTCCTCTAGGTATGATTTGTTGATATAACAACATTTCTTAATGTTCTAAAATTCAGTGAGAAAGATCCAGTGGACTCATCTTGCCAATGAGGGGCAAGTAGCTCTAGTTATAGGAAGAAAGGAGATCAGTGGCATACTCACCTTATATGGCTCCTTCTAGTTACTGCTGGAAACATACAGATGGGTTGGTCAATACTCATGATTTTGAAACTCTCTTTCTTTTAGCCTGCATCTATGGTAGGATGGGATATAAATGGCAGGCAGAATAATGGGGCCCCCAAAATGCCTATGTCCTAACTTCCAAAGCCTTTTGAGCATTTTAGGTTAAATTGCAAAAGGTAATTAAAGTTGGATATGTAGTTAAGATTTCTAATCCACCATCTTTAAAATAAAGAAATCATCTTAGTTTATCTGGGTGTGTCCAATGTAATCCCAAGAGATTGTAAGTGCGGATGAGAGAGGCAGGACTGCTAGTGTCAGAGTGATGTGATGTGATGTGATAAAGACTCAACTTGTCATTATTGGTTTTGGAGAAAGGAGCTACAAGCCAAGGAATGTTGGCAGCCTCTACAAGCTGGTAAGGGCAAGAAAATGATTGTCCCAGAGTATCCAGAAAAGAATGTAGCCCTACTGATATGATTTTAACCAAGTAAACCCTATTTTAAACTTTGGAACTACAGAAATGAAAGATAATAAATACATGTTTTAAGTCACTAAATTTGTGGTAGCTTGTTACATCAGCTATTGAATACTAATACATAAACTAATCAGATTTGGCACACAAATTATTCTTCAACAATAGTATAATTGAAAGTGTTGGTATTGGCTGCCTGCTTTAAAACATATCTGCTGTGACTGTGAGTTCAGTTTCCACACCTGGAAAATGGACAGAGTGATGTCAAGCCTTGATTATGTGGGAAGCACATGGGGGGACAACCATAAAATTTTCCATCAGTCCAGTCAACTCCATATCCAAGTATGTGAAAATCAAAAATTAAAGTTCTTTCCTGTATATTAAAATAAATAAAAATATAATGAACCAGAAAAGAAAATGATAGTTAAATTAAGTAGTTTGAATAGCAAAGAATGTTTGATGATATTTATCTATCTAGTAAAAACAAACATTAATATATCTAAAAAAAAGATATTAGGGTCCATCATTTACTAGCTTTGTTATCTTGGATCACTTGTTTTGTCAATTAGAACCTCATTTTATCTTTCTGTAATCAAGATTATGATGGAAATTCACTGAGATGGTTTGTGTATTTTTTAGTGCAATACCTAGCAGGGTCAGTGCCTAATAAATTGTTCACTTAAGAGAGAGTTAGTTAAATAGCGAAGCTTGGAAAAAGTAATGTCAGACAAATACCTGCAGCATCTGTTGGTGATATGTGGACCAGTAAATAAAATTCCCTTTTTAAGTCCTAAATCACCCAATAATTATGATACTTGAGTCCAGTACATGGAAACCAAAACATTAGTGCTACTGATAAAGCTGGATTTTATGCACAGTTCTTTGCATTACTTTTTGACCTTGGTGCAGCTGCTTTGCTTTGGTTCTTGTGACCCTCTGTCTTCATTCTCAAATACAATCAATTGTGGTGTCTGTGATTTTCTCTTCTTGGGAGGTTCCAGTTTATAGTCAGCATCTTCCTTTCTTTTCGGCTGCCCAGTATTTGCACTCTTATTATTCCACAGAGAGATTTCCAGACAAATGAGGTAAACCCATTTCCTACTAGAACATGTCCAGTACATTCACTGTAAATTCTTTGTTGAAAGTATTTTTTGCTGCAAAGCTAATTGGCCATAAGGCAATTTTGTAATAAAAAATAAGATAAAGTCACAAAGAACAATGTGCATTGTTAAAGGCTTAAGATCCAATGCCAATGTAAGGTCTTTAATTTAAGAATTGATTGAATAATTAATGCTTTCTTGAGCATTATATCTTCAAATATTACTTCTCCCTCATTCAGTTCTGTCCTAGAGCACATGTAGGTATGCTTTATCTTTTCACTGTATCTCAGATCTCCATTGTGCTTTTTTTCTGTTTTCCATTTCTATTCACTTTGTGCTTTAATTTGGACATTTTCTGTTGGCTATGCTTTCAGTTCATTAATTCTGTCTTCATTGTCTAATCTCAATTAAACTTATAATTGCAGGTGTTATATTTTAATTTTTTTAAGATTTATTTATTTATGCATACAAGAGTTGGGGTGTAGACCAGAGGTGCAGGGGGTAAGAGGATTCACCAGAGACAGAATGGGGGGCAGAACAGATAGACTGACTGAAATACACTGCTGAGGGAAGCAGCGGGTGAGACAGGAGAGGTCTGCCATGCCATGTGGGTTATCTCCCTGGCCGGGAATCGAACTAGTGCTGCAGTAGCTCTGGCTAGCTTCATAGTGCTGAGACTTAACCCCTTGCACCCCCAGAGAGGCCCCTGTATTTTAAATTTTCTATTTGATTCTTTTTCAAGATCATAATTCTCTGAGAAATTTTTCATTTAAAAATTGACTTTCTTGACCATAGTAATCATAATTATTTGAAAGCTCTTTTCTGTTTACACACCACCTATGACACCTATAGTTCTATTTCTATTGAATGCTTTTCTTGTGGTTTTCAGTAATATGGCTTTAACATATAATATGTCTAGAAATTTTTAATTTAATATCGATAATTGGGCATAAAATTATATAGGTTCCAAATGACTTTTTCTTCTCTAATTCTTTTTGGGGATCCATCCCTTCCCCTTCTAGGCAGATGAACTTGGGACTGATCTTAAATCAATCAGGAATTGAAATGTGTTGAGGCTGATTTAGTTTCAATAAGATTCAGTCTCCTGATTTGCTCTGATTACCAAAGTGTTGTCCTTCAGGATTTTCAACTGAGTGTCCCATGTGCTCACTGGACTCCCTCCTCCTGACAGATTCTTATGTTTGTCTCTTCAGCATTCTGACATAGTAGAAGAGTCCTCTCTGACTTTCAGAGGTTTTTGGCTTAGTCTATACATTACAGTCTATTCTTTGTTTCTTCAATACCTTATAAAAATTCTACTATAAAAATACTATTCTCTGTTCCAGAGGTTTTCTGCTTAGTTGCTTAATCAACTATCCTCATAGCTTCAGGTATTGGAAAATGACTTACAGGGTTGTGTGTTTGAGGTCCCTCAATTATCTCTATATCCCCTTAAGACCACTAAAATCTTTCCTGATTTTTCTTGCCCACAGCACTCTAGAAAAATCTCATAATACTTATCTCTTAAAATTTGCCTATGCCCCAAGGGAATAAGTGACTACAGAATGTCTGTGGAGTGAAGTCTTCACCACTGAAGAAATTTAGCCATTTCTGTCCTCTTTGATTTGATAGGTCTCTGATGTCTTTCAATGGGTGTATCTATATTTTATGTAGTATATGTATTTTTTGAAGAAGACATCGATGAGTCTCAAATCACTACATTTTAGCTAGAATTGGAGGTTCTTATCTTTCCTTTTAGATTGGCATATTAATCACATAATTTCTCTGGTTTTTATTTTGGTTTCACTCCAAGTGCTTTTTTTGAATCACCTTCAGCTCTGAGCTGTACAAATCTCCCACTTTGTCCCCTAGCACAGGTCCCCAGCAGAGGTTAAGTGTCTGAAGCTTCTACCTGTTCAGATGGAAGATTAGCAGAAAAAAAAAATAAAGCTATGATGGGACTAAAAGAACATAAACTGAACATAGAGAGAGCCAAATGCAAGAAATTACTTTTGGTCAAAGAATGGATTATTTGTACTCAAGTAATGTTCTTCTAACAAAAGAAAGGGAATTAATTTCTCTAGGTATTCACTCTCTGAAGAATGCTTTCCATCTGAAATAGTCTCATATTTTCCTAATACTAAATGAAAGAAAAGCACATGTCTTATATCTGAATGGAGAGCTCATTCTAATTTCTTGATGATAGAAAATAGAAAAAGTAAAGGATTAAAGGTTTTTTGAGAAATAATGAAGTAATAAGTGGTGACCTGCAACTCAGAATAAACTTTCCCTATTTACATCGAAATCTTAAGAAAGAGAGAAGAAAAAAAAATAGAGAAATTGTGCAGCCAAGCAGTAATAGAACATGTGATTATTGCTGTAATTTGATGTGCTTCTCATAACCAATTTTAAGAACCCTCATAGGCAAAAGTCCCTCTGTAGCTCAGCAACTCAGAATTTCAGATCTAATAGGCCTATTTTGTTAGCATTAGAGTTATGGAAAATAATATTAAAATATGTATTTCTGTTCAAGGGACTCAACCTCAGTAAATGTACTTTGTTTGCTAAATGGCCACTTACGCTGTTCCTAAAAATATGCAACATTGGTCATCAACTCCTTGAATCTGCTTGAGATACACATATTATTCTTTTTCTTCATTTTGTGACATGATAATATTTATTCATGCATCAGCCTAATGCTGATTATTACTGTTCATCCTGTCTACTCTGTGCCCTCATAGTCATTTTTTTTTAGAATACCGGTAATGATCCCAGTGGGTAAAGCATTCAATAGCCTTTCATAAACAGAATGCTTCCCTAACTTGAACAAAATGTCCATTCTTATATCTTTGCTAATGCAATGTGTGATTCAATTAAATTTCTTTCCTGCAGTGTTTATCTCTAAGAGTTGGCATAAAAAGTGGGAAAATGTGAACATCAGCTCATCTTAGTAAACTTGAAACCTTGACAATATTCCTCAGATATATTCATCTAACTCTAGCTAGATTTGCTTCAGAATCCACAGAAGCAGACTTTATGATGGCATTTTTAGCTTGGAGATGGACAGGACTTTAGAGACCTTTTGTCTCTTCACTTTTTTATAGTTGGGGGATACAGAAATTTATCGATAACATGACATTCCAAGAACCATCTGGAGAGTTCAAAGCAGAGAAAGAACTACAACCTGAGTTTTTTAACTTTCTAAAAATTGAAAATGCTTGAGAGTAAGTAATAAATTTACTTAATTTTACAATTGTTTTCCTCATCTAATGCACCTATATGAAAAAAAAAAAGGCAGAATCAGTATGTATATTGCTTTGTGTTTGCTACATTTTGTGTGAAAAGGTAAAGGGAAGAATAGGAAATACATTTATTTGTAAAAGGAAATAGTAGAAAGTTCAATTAAAAATTAATACAAAATGGTTGTTTCTAAAGGAAGAGAACATGTAGAAGAGGACACGGATGTAACTAAGATTTCTTTGAATTGTCTTATGTTTTAATTTTGGAATCATGTAAATGTATTACTTGATGAAAAACTAAACTAATATAAACACTGAAAACAATGATAAAAATGCACAAATGGCAAAAAGAATCAAAAATAAAATCCAACATGATTACACTTCGAAATGATTTTTTTTTAAAGTGGCCTACTTTACAGTGGTGATATTTCAACATAACAATGAAAGACTCAACCCTGGTCAATATTTCTAATAAAAGGAAAGCTGGCAGAAATGTATGTGTTCTGCTTTCATATAGCCTATTCCTAAAAGTTGTGTGTCATATGTTTCATGGCTCATCTCAGGATTGTGTCACTCTTAAAGATGGGTACTATGTGCTAGATCTGATTTAGGCTGTGTAGTCAAATTCATTCCACATATTGATATAAATTTTAAGAGATGTTTTCTTTTGTACCTAATGTGAACATATTGTTAAAATTCTGGGAACCCCAGATCTAGCAGGCAAGAGAGCAAAGCCATCTGCATAGGCTTAAAAGTCAGAACAGGCTCTGTTCTGTGAAGCATCCATGCAAGGATCTGAAGCCGACAGGGAAACCAACTTTTCAGCCTCCACAAATGACCAAGGAGCCAGACAAAAAAAAAAAAAAAAGACATTAACAATAGGTACCTAACCTTTGCATCTCTACAGTGCTTTGCTTTTGAAGTCAGGAAAATTATTAAACCCCAGTTTTGTCTTGCTTTGTGCATCGATAACATCATTATTTCTCTGGGTCAAGATAATTTAGGAAATCAAAAGATCTAATTCTAGAGATGAAAACCAGAACACCCTCCCCCCACCTCAAGAATAATAAATTATAATAGATCAAAGACTCACTGTTCCTTTTCTTCTACACATATGCTATTCTGTAACAAGGTACATAAACTGAGCTCAACTTTGTGATTGTCAAAGCAGTTCTTAGAGTATAATCCATTGGACTGTTTGCAGGATCAAATCCTCACTTAGATTATCTAATAAACTGTTTATCTATGAGACTTTTATTTCAGTTAACAGTAATGATTGCTTTGGTTTGAGGAAACCAAACATTTTATTGCTTAATGTAGTAAATTATAATAACTTATATTATGTAGATTAAGGAAACCTGAATTTAAAAAACAAACCATACTGGGTCATTTTGTATCTCTCTCTCTTTTATCTATCTGTCTACACAGACATGTATTATATTACTGAAATTAGGTTGAAATCGATTGGGCTAAAATTTTTCCTTCTTATATTGACTACCTTATTAAGATATCAAAATTAGATGAGGACTTATCATTTTCTGGAACAGTTTGTATAAATTTGAAATTACTCCACAATAAACCTTTGTTAGAATATACCATAAAACCATCTGGATCTTTCTTTGTGGACAATATTTTAAACTGTTGATACAATTTTTATTGATCATAGGATTATTCAGGTGTCCTATTTCCTTACTTTAGCTACATTTAGTATGATGCATTTTTCTACTAATTTATTCATTTAATTAAAATTTCAATTTCTAAGTGGTGAGTTGTTTACAATATTCCCATAAGTTTGCCAGGTTTAAATGGGCCTAGAATAAAAGACTGCAGCTGAATCAGACTGTTCTGCAAGCTGCTTTGTTATTTGAGCCCGATGACCCAGCAGATCTAGGGACTGGAGATGCTTTATGGAGCTCTGAGAAACCCTACTAGGAGAATCAGCATCTGATCCTTAGAGCCAAGTCATTCCTCTTCTGAAGATAATCACTCTCTATTTATGAAATGATTCCTGGTGTTCTACTGTACTGTGAAGATTGAATGTTGAAGTAGGTCACCATTGTGACCATGCACCCTAGCAGTTTAATGTGAGTGAATTGTTAGCTAATTCACCAAGCCATTATATAGGGTGTTCATAGAGACTCTATGACTTTATGTGATCTCATAGGATCACAAAAGGGAAAGAGTTGCCTATAAGATTGAAGTCCAGCAGATCTCAAAGACAAAAACTAATTTGCATGAGCCTGTGGCTCAGGCACCTGTGGTACCTATTCTGCTGTTGCCACCTCTCATCTCACACCTCTGCTCTCTTATGGTTTCTCTGTGACTTGTTGTCTGAATAAGAAAATATTTCGACCTTTATGGTTTCACACAGTATACTGGCACTGTTTAGGAAGACATTTATTGTAATCGTCAATGAAATTATTGTGAAATATGTGTGATATCTAATATGTATGATAGCTATATCATAAATCTTAGTCTAGCTCAGCAATTTGCAAACTGTGTTCTATAGAATGTCACTAAATAAAATAATTAGAAAGGATTTCTTATCTAATAAGTTTGAAAATTTTTGAATAGAAACAAGCAAAATATTGCAGAAGTCCTAAAGGAAATTAGATACTGATATATTCTGAATTTCAGCATTTCTGAAACTGATTTGACCCCAGAACCCCTTCTTCATAAGCATTTTACAGGAGTAGTGCTTTAGGAATTGTGGTTTAAATTATATAGATTTTGGCAGAATATTAGCTTTGATAAACAAGAGTGAAAGTATTACATTTTAATACTAACTAGGATATAAGAAGCATCATCTTGGCTATTCAGAATGACTAGATTTCTTAGCTCATAAAGATATTTTTAATAGGAAATTCTCACCAGGAGGATGATGTCGGGGACATTACTCAAGGGCATTTATGCTTATGCTTCCTGCTGCCTAAATTGCTCTTTGTCCAGATGTTCTTTTGACTCCCACCTTTATGTGTAAGCCTTTCCTCAAATGTCACTTTCTTCAAGCCTTCCCCTCTTTAAAATTGCACCCTAGCTACCAGTATTTCCTATCCTCCCTCTCTGCCTTATTTTTCTTTATAGCACTGAAGAGTATTGTATATGGTATCCGATTTCTTATTTATTTGGTTATGGCTCATTTCTCCCTACTAGAAGTCAAGGCAGGAAATTTTCTCTCTTGTGGTTATTGCTATATCCCTCACACGTAGAACAGCACCTGGAATATAGTAGGAATTCATTATAATATTTGTCAAATGAATGAATAAAAACATGCATATGTCTGTCTTAATTAAGAAATGTAAGTCAAAGCAGCTATGTGATGGTTTCATTTGGACTCTATAATAGTAACTTGACAACAGTCAGTTAAATATATGTGAATCTCTCTCTTTATGTTAAACCCAAGTCTTATAAAGATAGAAAAAAATCTTCATTTTTGTCCCCAAACCTGATGATGTCACTGATTGTCTTCCAGTCCTTAGTCCTGCCTTTCTCTTGCTGTTTTAATGCCGACTCATCTGAATTATTCCAACAACTTCTTTTGGTTCCCCAACTTCAGTCTCCTTCTCCAGAGTCACACTATCTGGAAACACAGCTCAATACCTGCTACTCCCTATACAGAAGCCCCTGTGGTCTGCTCCTCACCACAGCAGTCCACGTCCCCCAGCAGCTGGTATACCTGCCTTGAATCTCATTCTAAGTTCCAATTTCCTGAGTTTACCCATAACTTTCTTACTTTGGCGTTTCTTGTTTTTTTTCTCATGGAGGTTGATCAAGTGTGAGCACAACAGGAGACAGAGCACAAGATAAGAAAAGAAGTTGTTACAGTCACAGGTCCTTGAAACAGAAGATGCTTCCTGTACAAGATAGGACCAGGTTAGAAACACCAGGTTTTGATCTGATCTGGTGCAGAAGACAGGAGCCAGGGCAACGCAGGACTAGAGTTTTAATTGGGGTTTTCCCAAGAAAGGCAAGACAGGACTGGGTGAACAGTTTCAGATTGGGCTAGTTTGAGTAATTCTGGCAGGTTCTAAATCTGCCAAGTGGTTTCTAGTTGCCTGGCACCTGGCCCTGAGATGATTAAGGCAGAGGAATATTGTCTCCTGGTGTGTAGGGGCCACAAAGAGGTTGTAAGGCTCTGGATTAGTTAGTTTACATATCAAAGGAATGCTCCCATCTGGGCCCTTTGCTATCTCTAAGGATCAGCTAGCGTCAGGAGGGGAAGTTAGTCTCTCCCGAGCCAGAAAGGTTTTTAAAGTGTTAAAATATCATAATATATTGAAAATAAACCACATGAACAATACAGTACTTCTACTTAGGTGTTTTCATGACTTAGAATAACTTTTGCCAAACAATCTCCTTCCTCCATGACTATTATGGAAAGTTTATTAGTTTTTAAGTCCCAGTTCGAATATCAGTTTCTCCCCTGGGAATTTTTCTAATTTCTCCCATTAAGAAGCAATGTTTTCCTGTGTGCTCCCATAGCATCTTGTAATTTTCCTTTTACATCCACCATGGCAATTTGTACTTGTATTGCTTTACTTTACAGTGTTACCCCAGAGGAATGCTGCCTCATGCTAATTTTTCTGCATGTGTTAATGTCCATTCTGTGAAATGAGGAGGTGAATATTTTCTGTCCTGCTCTGCTAACCCTCCTTAGATGCTAGAAGGGAGCTCTTACATGGGGGATCTTCTTTGTTTTTGTTGCTGTAGGGGTTGCTAGTGCTGTGGACCAGTTGCCTGCCTGTTGCCTAAGGTCTTCAAAATTGCTAAGAACTCAGCCATGGGGGAATTAAACATACAGGAAAATTCTGTATCCATTTCATTTGTGCATCACTGAGGCCAGGATGATGGAAAAGCAAGAATGCTACAGAATACTGTAGCTTTGATTTAACAGAATACATTTTTATACATGATTGATGCTATGGCGTTATCTTCTTGCTACGTCTTTCTGGAAATAGGACCTAGAAGAAACCATGTCCAAAGGACATTGTAGCATTTACTCCATGTGGCCTCTCCTATCGCAGTTCTTCAATGACACTATAATCATATGTGGCTTCATGATGTTTTAGCAGTGGTCTCTATAGACTATGCCCTCTAGCCAAGGTGTGTAGCAGGCAATGTCATTTTCGTTTTGTAACTACACACTATGATGGTCACACAACCACAAAACTGACACACCTTTCACAGCATATCCCCATTGCTAAGCATCTGATGTCTGTATTTGTCTCTTCCTGACAGACTGAGAATACTATTGTGAGGTTGAAAATACTAGATTCTTAAAAGATTCTTGGGATGTAGACATGTCCTCAAAGGATCGTGCTGGATCTCCTATTTTGTTTTCTAGCCCCACATTAGAGGGCATGACTTAACTCTTACTACTCAATATAACAATGATTCTAATAATAATGATTTGAAGACCATCCTTGTACCTAAATGTTATCTTCCTCTTTGATTGTTTTATAAGGATGAAATTATTGATGTAAAATTATTAGTTCAAAAAGTAAAGGCATTTTAAAGATTCTTGTTTACTAGATCTGAAACTATTTTTGAGAAATGTTTTAAGATTTGTTCCTATGAGATTTTCATCTTCCTAAAAAGAGAAATGTGAAAACCCTTTTCACTTTAAGATTAATAATATAAATAGAATGAAATGGACCCTTATGAGAGTTTGGGGTTTTTTTAATGGATATTTATAGAAACTTTATTCACAACTGCCAAAACCAGGATGTAACCAAGGTGACCTTCAGTAGGTGAGTGGATAAATAAATTGTGGTACACACAGACAATGGAATATTATTCAGTGCTAAAAGAGAAGGATTTTGCAGTTTACAGGATCAAACAGACACCACCTGGATTGTGTGTAGCAAGTTTAGGAAAAATAAAAGCATTATCCACTCCAAAATAAACCACTGTCCTCCCTTGTGAGACTTTTAAGCTTCTTTCTGCATAAAACTGAAATTCTGGAGAAAACAGGATATTCTAGTTTGGTGACACTTTATAAACAATCATTCATCACCAAAGTGCAAGTTGACAAAGTAGGAAGGAGGAGATGTCTGTGGTGATGTTTCTGGCCTATGCAAATACTCAGCTAACCTGCATAGCTTGTTGGGTGGAATTTCTTTGGTTATTTTTCTTTCTGCTATAACACCAAGCATAAGCTATCTGACAAACAAGAGGTAAAGTGACTAAGGTGTGGCCTCAGGTGTACTCCTGAAAGAGTGGCTGTCACACCCGTCTTCTAAGGAGGTGGTAATAAGGATTAAGAGTCTAATCCTATCATTTTGTTGCTGTTTTTATTTATCATGTAAGGTGTAATTATAGTGTTTCCCTTTTAAATGGTTCTTAATGTGTTTGGTCAAAGGGGAAAACCAAAGCTCTTGGTAAAAGTCAAGTGTTTCACCATCTGTCTCTATCATGTTTTCCTGGTTGCAATTCCAGAGCCCTGCCTGGGAGCACTAACTTCTTTGTACAAATAGGTCAAATCTATTGATTTTGGCTAACAGCCCCAATTTAGAAAAACATAATGGCTTCTCCTCACTTGCTTTTTCTTATTACTTATGAAATTATGATCAAGTAACAATGTGAATAATAAAAACATTAGTGCTTTTGTTTATTCTTCCAGAAGTTTCTGTGCTGAAACAAAGATATATGTATGTATATGAACACTTAAAAACAAACCCACATGGATTCATTTATATACTGTTTTTGTTTCACTTTTACAACATATAGTGAATATCTCTAAATGTTGATAAGTAGAGATATTCTACTTTATTTAACAGCAACATAATCAATGTATATTTCTAACATAACTTTTTAAACCAGTTCCCTACTGATGGATATATCCTGTTATTAATAATTTCAGTTATTTCCATAATCTTGATCCCAGTATACTTTGGGAGTGTATGTTTAATGATGCACTTTTAGGTCAAAGCATATGTCTAACAAAATAATCATTCAATGATAGACAAAGCAAACAAAATGAAATTCTGGACATAAGAATTGGTAATATTTTAAGGAAGGTTTCATTAAAAAGAACCATCTGATAAATTTTCCATGTTGCCATTTTACCTAAAGAGGTTTAAATAGCATTTTTTTATTTTATTATTGTTTTGCCTTTTTAAAAAAGCACCCAGTATAGAAACTTTAATAATGATATTGACATCCAAAAATGACACTTAAAAAGAAAAGACTGGCTATAAAGGAAAGAATGTGAGACTGAGATCATATCACGGCTGGTCACAAACATACTGTGATTTGGGCCTCCCCTGGTGGTGCAGCAGTTGAGTGCTGGACTGCGAAGATGCCCACAGCCTCTGCAGCATTGGTTCGTTCCCCGGCCGCTGGGCGAGGGTCCCACATGGCGCCCAGACCTCTCCTGCCACGCCCTCTGCTCCTTTCATCAGTGTATTTCGTCAGTCTGCCTGTTCTACTCCCGGCTCTGGCTCTGATGAATTCTCTCACCCTCCCGCGCTTCTGACTGTACCCAGTGCTTGTATAAATCAATCAATCAATCAATCAATCAATCAATCAATCTTAAAAAAAAAATACTGTAATTTTAGACAAACCACCTCTGGGAATTTTAGCTTTCCTACATGTAGAAAATAGTAGAGGATCACTTATGATTTGCCTACCACTTCGGGCAACTAGTAAATTGCTCATGAGCAGATACTGGTCAAACCCAGAAGCTAAGGCCCTGTACATATGGGATCTGCTGGTGAAGAGTTTAGCCTTTACCCAAATAAGTACTGCTGCATGCTGAGGGGACAAACCAGATATTTTAAGATTTTTTTTTTCATGTTTCCCATATTGACTTTGTCATTTGGTCCTAGATGTATGCTCATCAACTCCAGAAGGAATTTGAGCAAATACTCTATTTGAGCCAATCCTCAGAAGCTTCCAAGGTAAAGAGCAACCTTAGAGAAGATAGACTGTTAATGTTGTATCCTATAAACTGATTTTCAAAAAGTATTTCACTGAAATGGGTACTTTGGTAATCTCAGATCTAGCATAGAAAGACTGATATTTTCTGGATTCTTTTCTAAATCTTTCATTTAAACAAATAATTGATATTTTAAAATTCCCTGAGAGACCACTGTGATTAAGTAAGTGCTTACATATTTTCAATTTAGCTCAATGCTGGGTAAAAAGTTAATGCTCAATAAACAAGAGCAACTATTACTCTGATAATGATAGAAAGTGAGCAGTCTTGCAAAATTCAATTAAAATAAGGTCCCGGACCTGAAAGACTTTTAAATATATCAATATAAGTAAAGAGACTCAAGATGGAAATTAGAACTTCTTTATCTCGAATGGTATAAAAAGTTTCAGTCCCCAGAATATTTTATGTTCCAAAATTCCCACTAGATCTAAACTTGGCATTTTTATCTCAACTCACTTTACATTCATAATGTGGTTTAGCAAATCTAAGGAACTGTCAACACTTTGGGTTTCCCCTGAAAGCCCAGATTACCAGGAAAACCAAACCCTAAGAAGTAGAAGTTCACCCCAGATTGTGGGATGTTGCTTATAGGACCAGCTGGATATATCTAAGTTCAACCTGAATTCTCTGAGGGATTAAAAACTAAAGGTGAAGGGAAACACTAAGATAACTCAAATAGAACTAATGAATTACTAATGAATTTAATGAACTTCTGGAGGCCCCTGGAACTTGTATTCCTAAAATGAATTCCCTCAGACAGCAGACAGATGACTCACCACTTTGGCCATCAAGACAGGCTGAGTCATCTAAAGTCATCTGAATCACCTGTTTTCAGCTTTGTTTTATAAGAATTGGGACTGGCTGGATATTTCTGTCTCTCTGAATGTGGGTATTCAGCATTTAAATATATGGAGAATATGATGTCCTTTGGAAAAACCACACAAATTGCTCATGCACAGATGGACTGAATTAGTGAAAGCAGATTAGTAATTGTTTTTAGTTCTGATGATGAAAAACTGCTCTGAACACCTACCTCACTGGATTCTTTACTCATCAGATAAGCCAAGTGATACTTGATGAGGATCCAGATTAGAAATTAAGAGACTGACTCCACAGAGTAAGACCAGTCAGAGAACATCTTGAGATGTCATTTACAGAGCTTGCTTTTAAAATCTGGATGCTAATCTGGGCCACACACAAGCATATTCTGAGCAGAGAGTTTCTGAAAAAATGATGCTTCACAATGAGGGAAAAACGAGAGATGTCATCTTACATTTTCATCAAAAATACTGAGGAATTATTTTTGGATGATATGTTCTGTTGTAGTGTGTTTTAACAGATTTTTTTTTTGAGGGGTGGACATTTATTGAAGGCACAGTGGCATAAGGGAAAGAATCTAGGTGAAGGAACAAGATTCTTGAGCCATGTGTTCAAGTAAACATCCGGGCTTTTTGAAAGCCTTAGCTTTTTCATCTGTTAAATGAAATGGTCATGTTAGTTTTCCAGACTCTCTTGAACAGGAGGATCATTAGGGGAATTTGTTAAAAATATGGATATCCCTTGAGTTTCCCCAAACCTGTTCAGTCCAAGTCATCAAGAAGAGGTCCAAGAACTAGTTTTTAACCAGATTTTTAAATTGAGACAAGTTTGGGAAACAACAGATTAGATGACCAGCAAGGTATTTTTCAGCTATAAGATGGTTCAATGATCCTCTAGACACCAAACTGTTCTTCCCTTCCCTTCAAATTGGGGAGGTAATAATCAAATAGAAAACAAAACAAGTTAAATTGTTGTTGGAGAGGTATTGGTCAGGCTGGTCTGCAATGAAATTACAATTCATATGAAGATTTTTTTGGATACACCTAACCTTAGATACTCAAGGACCTCAAGTTGTCCCTGCTTCAAATTAACACCTCTCACAAACAATCTGATAAATTCATTCACCCTGGAGTTTAAATAGCTCATGATCCCACTTGCATTTTGCTCTCTCATATATTAACAATATCTGAGCCAAAGGAATGGAGGCTTCAACAATGTCAGCAAATAGGGCAAACTGTGATATCCAGCAACAATCTAACCTATATAGAAAACTGCACTGAACTTGTCCAACGTGAAGCAGGAACTCTGCCTCAGTTCAAGGGAGGTGGAGTAGACACTAATCACCCAAACAGGAAGTATACCAGTTATCAGAACAAATTTAGTGTCACCATTGCAGAGCAAAAACTCTGGATAACCTCGTTGAACAGTTTAAATCATTTCTTATACACATATCTGCTAACAAAAGACATTGGAGAAACTTGCTCAGAAAATCAAAAATTCACAAATCATAAATTCATTCTGTCATGTATTCAGCATTGATGGAATTCATTCTTATATATATTCAATATTATTTATTAGTTGAATCAAAATGATTTTTCAGCAAGGCAAGCCACCAGTCTAACAGTCCTACTGAATTTTGTCTTTTGTTCTTCCTGGAAGGGTGGTATATTTACACCTGAGCCTCTTGAAAATTCTTGTCTCTTGTCTGTTTCATTTTCTGGGTCTGTAACTTTCCTCTCTTTACAAGCCTAAATGATGCACTAGTCTGAACATCTTTGTGAGGCTCACTTACATGCATATTAAGGAGCTACTGCCATCTAGTGTATCAGACAAGATACTACAGTTAGCCTGTTACAAGTCCCATCAGACAAATGAAGATTTTATTTTCAGACCATTGGAAAGTTCTAGTGGTCACACAAATTTAACAAATTCTTGATTAACTGGTACTAAAGTAACCAAAATCCTTAAATAAATTAATTTAAATTATCTTTCTGGGGGGAATGGAATGTTGTATTTCAGTAGAAAAAAGCAACTGGTAATAAAATATAATTGAGACTGGTCAAAATAAGAAAATTGTATAATATGTCCTGGTTATTTATAAAAGCACATAAAAATATAATGTTAAAAAGTAAGTTTGATGTTCTACAATACTCTAGTATTATATTTACTCTTTCATAAGGAAAAATGATTTTCATCAACCAGTTTTTAGTCAATTAGAGATAAATATTTCCTGAAGTCTGTTGAATTCTATCTAGCACCCTTGATGACCAATGTCATTGCACTTACCAATTCCCTACTTAAGTAGTATCAATAAATTTAAAAAGTCACTGCTAAAGGAGTAACTAATTAGAACTCAAACAATCTAGTCCCATAGTTTGTAAACCTGCACCAGGGATTTTATACACATGAGCATGCTGATCTGTAAAGTGCTGATAATAATAACATCTACATCATACGTTGGTTAGGAGGGTAAAATGTCAAGTCAATGCACGGTGTATAATTAATGCTCAAAAAAATGTTGCTAGTACACACTTGCACTCACAGGCATTTAAAGCAGTCCCCATAAGCAGACAACATTCTCACTTAAACTCTCTTATAAACTCTATTAAGAGGAAGAGTCAAATGCTAAACAGAATTGTATATATGAAAAAAATGTTTTCTGTGCTCTCAGAATGTTTTAGGAATTAGAGATCATTTTGGATGGTTTATTTTTAAAAACCTTCCCCAATCTATACACATGGACACAAATATAGGTGTCTGTGAGTGTTTTGGGGCCAGAATTGGGCAGAGGCAGGGTAATGTTGAATTCAGTTAACCAATGAGCGGTTATGCAGCTAATGATTTGTAAGGAACGATTCGGCTTTGTCTAACTTTATTTAATTGTTTTTCAATGTAGTTTTGTAACATTCGTCTAAAAAAGTTGACCTACATCAGGCTTACAGTAACTTCATTGTTTTCTTGCTTTCTGGGAGATTTATTCATGTCCTAGAGTAAACGTCAAATTTCAAATAGAAAATCATTATTCTTCTCTAAGAGCCTTTAAGAAGAAATAGCTACTTGAAATCTTCCTTAAAAAAGTGTTCCATAAACAAGTGAAATGACAAAACAGAAATGGTTCAAAGGGAACTTTAAGCAAGTTATTTTCATTTCCTAGCCATGTTTTCTAATAAGTTAATAAATACATAAATTGTCAAGGTTAAGTATAATTCAGAAACTATTTGCTTTCTAAACTTACGTATATGTACGTTTGTGAGTGTATACGAACAAGAAAGCACATTTGTGTTCTATGATTCAAAGGTTGTAAGATTGGTAGCAAAAGCACTTTTCTGCCAAAGGCCCTGCCTGGCTCCTTTCCTTTCCTTTGAAACAAACCAGTAATGAGGAGCCCTGCTAAAGTATATTCTTTACCACTAGGGGGTGACAGTTGACAATGAATCAGCTTCCTTTAACTTGGGACAAGCCACCGGCTTGGATTTGTAGGTAGGGGAGAGTGTACTAGCAACATTTGTTTGGCTGGTGCTGCTTGACTTGATGCCTTTTGTTTGCTGAACGTGCCTCACATCCAGTATCATTCTTGTTGCCACACAATATCGCCGGATGGAAGGACAGCTAGTGCCCTACAACTGTTTGGAAAATTAGTTAGTAGATAGGACCAATTTAATAAATATTGAGAGTCCACAGGCCCTGTGACAGGTATTAAGGAGACAATAGTGAACAAGAATATAATATATGTCCTCATGGAGGTTTTATTATAAAGGAGATGATTACCAAAAACAAAGGTAAACAAACACATCAATAAAATTATTTCAAACCTTAAGACCAGATAAAGAAAGAAATATGAGGGTAAGATAGAATAATAAATTAGATAAGAGATACTATAGTACATTAGGTCTTACTTTATATAAGACTTTGCTGTTCTTTTATCTAAACAGCACATTTCAGAGACATATGAAGCCCTGTTTTTATTGTTTTCCTTTTCTTAGATTCTAGCAAAATTCTCATAACTCAGCATTTTGGCACCTTTGAAGCTTGAAATATATATAACACTGATGTTATATATATTTATTGATGTTATATATATGCACTGGCATCCCTTCTTAACATGCCTTTCACAGATACCTCATTAAAAAGAGGCATTGAATGGGAAATTTTACCTCTTTCCATTCTTTTTTTTAAAGATTTATTTATTTCTGCATACAAGAGCTGGAGTGCAGGCCAGAGGTGAAGGGTGGGCTGCGTGAGAGGATTCACCAGAGTGGAGAGCAGAACAGGCAGATCAACTGAAATACACTGCTGAGGGGAGCATCTGTCGAGACAGGAGAGGTCTGCTGTGTCATGTGGGTTGCCTCCCTGGCCAGGGATAGAACTTGGACAACAGTGGCTTTGAATAGCTTCACGGAGCTGAGACTTAACCCCTTGCGCCACCAGGGAGGCCCTCCTCTTTCCATTCTGCTTTACAGAACAGAAACTTCATTCATGTAACTGGCCAACTTGCATCTTTTTTTCTAAATAGTTGGAACACTTCTTGAGTAATATCACACGCATATTTTAAACAAAAGATATTGCTCATTTGAAGTTAAAGTCATTTAGCATGGAAAATAAGAAAATTTTCCTAATTTTGATATAAATATTGGTAAGACTATAACCTTGCTGTTATTTCTAGCCAACACAGATCATCTAATGCCATGTCCTACTTTCTTGATTTACCCCTAAGACCCTTCTCCTTTTTTCTCCATCAGTTTAAGACCTCCTCATCTTTCAAACGCTAATGAGTCTGTCTCTGTCTTTAAATTTCTCTGTATGTCATGTGTATTCCTTCTTTTGCTTTATTCCAAAAGTACTCAGGTTGTTGAACAATTGGTTAAGTATAGGATTTTATAATTGTTGACTGACTATCCAAAAACTCTTCCCTTTTCCAGCCTCCTTTGCAACTCGGGATGAGATGTGTGACCAGTTCTAAGCAAATATACTGGTATCATCAGGGAAAGATATATCCTCCATGACAAAACAGAAGAGGTATATGTGGGGAAGTTCTCTGGTCTTGATTTTTTCTTGCCTTTTTTTTTTTTGGATAAGACTGTGAAGGATGCTATGCTTGGATATACAAAACTACCATGTGAACAGTATGGAAAACCCAAGAGACTTGGAGATGCCAAACCATTATCTCTATGATACCTTTCCCCACACACTGGCCCCCAGAATATAGGCATAACTAGATTCTACCACGGGGTCACTAGAAAATGAGCTCACTTAGATAGGAATAGACCATATCAACAGCAAACAAAATGGTAAACATAGATTCTTCTTCAAAGTGGCAATCTAAGGTAAGCAAACTCTTCTGACCCAGTTCATCCCCATACCAACCATAGATCTACTTCCATTAAAACTAGAGTTACAGGGCCTCTCTGGTGGCGCAAGGGTTTAAGCACCGCACTATGAAGCATTCTGCAGCCTCTCCAGCACAAGTTCGATCCCTGGCTGGCCAGAGAGAAACCCACATGGCAAAGCAGATCTCTCCTGACTCACTCACTGCTCCCCTCAGCACTGTTTCAGTCAGTCTGCCTGTTCTGTTCCCCACTCAGTCTTTGGTGAATCCTCTCACCACCACCCCCATCTCTGGCCTGTACCCCAGCTCTTGTATGCATAAATAAATCTTTAAAAAAAATAGAGAAACAGAGACTTGTGCCTCCCCCTCTTCTGTCCTCTAGACAGTATGCTTATACTGTCTGGGATCCACCTTGGCATAACTAGATCAAATGTATAAGCAGGCACCATCTGGATTCTTTATCTGCAGGAAGAGAGAAAGCAATTGCTTGAGTAGCAATGTTGGGAAATCCGTTTTGGTGGTGTGTGGTTTCAAGGAAGGGAGGAAGCATCTGTTTGACTGAAGTGGTCATCTTGAGCCAAATAGTTCAAATAACAAACTAGATAATATAATCCAACTCTAGTTATCTCTGTCCTCCCAACAGTGTCAAGCCACTTTCTTCCCCTCGACCCAACAACTTGTGCTCCTTATAGCTTATGTGCATTCACTGGTAATCTTTTCTAGAGCTAGAGTTCCTTATTTTCTTCTCTCCTTCAAAACTAAGAATGCTCATAAAAAATAACTGAGTCATTACTATGTGATTTATATGCATCATCCCTTTAGATTTTTATAACAACTGTAAGAAGCAGGTACTGTTATTAAACCCATTTTATAGATAAGAAATGGATAATAAGAGAGGACAAATTACTTAGTTAAAATAATTTGCCTAGTATGTTTCAGAACTAAGAGTCAAATCCAAGGATGTTTGATTCTAAAGTCCATGCTTGGAATCATTGTGTACCCATTGGAATTTTTTTTTTTTTTTTGGCTTGCCTAAGACCCACATTGTCCATGGAACCCTCTTTGACTTTTTACATCATTATCTAGGCCACACATATTGGTATTTTAAATAACAAATCATGGGGTGTTAGACAAAAAACTTCAGAAGCCATAGTCCACCTCCCTTATTTTATGGATGAGAAAATTGAGGGTCAGAGAGAGGCTGTTCTCATCAGAGCTCTTACCTAACTCAGTCATGCACATAGGGCAGAACCTTGCTGATTATGGGGATCCCCTCATAGAGTTTCTGTGGGTCCAGTGCAAAGGCCTGTGCATATGTGATTTAAAAATAGCTCCATTACTGAGGCAAACCTGGGTATCACTTGGTGTTTCATCTGTTTGATGTTTCATCTATTTTAATTGTGCTGTCTTGTCTCTAAAATGACCTCTATGGAGACCTGATTCTAAATTTTCATGTCTCCTATAGTGTCCAGTAAGGAGCTAGACATATTTTAAGTGCCTAGAAATCTGTGTGAGTCTAAATAAAGAGTTTTAGATACTGAGAATTTGATGAGGAGGTGGCCAAGAAATGGATTATGGCAATTAAGTCAAAGGACGCATAGAGCAAACAAACACTCCATGTGCAAGGCAAAATAGCTGGTGATTATAAGAATTGGCTGCTCTAATTTGCTTCAGCTCATAATCATTTTGGGCACTGGTTGGCCAAAGATTTCAGATAGCAGAGTTCTGAATTCTGATTTTCTTTTACCTTCCCAAATGGGGTAGACATGCTTAGTAAATGTGATCCCCAGGTGCTCGGGATATGTCTTGTTCTGCTCTGAGCACATGAAACCAAGCCCCAGCAACACTCTCACCCTGGAGTGGCAGTGCCTTATATGGAAGCAGAGTGTACTTTTGCTTTACTGGGGGATCTTTAAATAGCAGGGAACAGCAACTCAAAGCTTTTCAAAGAGCTACTTAAAGTTATTTTTCTCCATGACAACAGCCTGCCAATAAGGATAGAATTTAAAGAACTAGGACCCTAAGTAGAAAGAGAAAAGAAAAATATCCCTGCTAAATTCAACGCTCAGAGATGAACCATAGCCAGAGTGTAAGTTCCATACATTGACTCACAACTTTAGAACAGATGAGATGAGCAATTAAACTACATTCTTTAATTACCTGTGTGCAAAATCAGGAGGATATTTAAAGGTGTTCAGTTGTTGGTAGATGCACAGAGGAAGATACTCACAGGCATACGCTGTGATTGCTAGTGCTGAAATAATAAATTCATTTTCTTGTGTTACCCTATAGAGATTTTGAAGATTGAATTTGTTTTAGGTGCTTTAGTGCCAACCTCTAAATAATTCTTTTGCCTTTCCTATGACTGCACTTTAAAAAACCACCCTTTGCCCTGTCTCATGAAATCTGATACATATTTCAGGCTGTAGTGGAATCAACTCCTGAGGTACTCTTTCCACCAAGTGAAAGTATTCAGATGACTTTGCAGGGAGCCCCCACATTTTTTGAAATTACAACTTAATTTTTTTCAAGCAGTTTTGGAAGGTACAGATATTCCTCACACACCTCTTGCTCCCACATATGTATAATTCTCCTTCCCATTTTAGCCCCCTCCCTCCATAGAGTGGTAACTTTGTTGCAATTGATGAACTTACATTGATAAATTTTAATCAAAGTCATAATTTACATTATGGTTCACTTTTGGTGTCACACATTCTATAAGTCTGGACAATGTATAGTGACATGTACCCACCATTATAGCATCATATGAAATACTTTTCACAGCCCTAAAGAAACCTTTGCACTCCAACTATCCATCCCTCCCTACTGCTTAAACGCTGGGAACCACTGATCTCCGTACTGTCTCCATCCTTGTTTTGCTTCCTGAATGTTTTCTCTGCGTTGTTCTTGCCCACAGGATGCTGACCTCTACAGGTGCATCTCCTGATTTTATTTTCTCCCCCACATTTTGGGCCCTAGACTGGTAATGGTCTCCTACTGTTGTTAGTTTCTAGGTACCTCAAACTCCCTAACTTTTTTTAACCCTGCCTGTACTTCTGTCCTATCATTACAGTTTCTTCATTCAGATCATCTGGAATGAATTCTTTCCTGATTCCAGATTAGCCTCTGGATGTTCAAGTCTCTTCTATAAGTCATGGAGCACCATGTCACCAGCACCAGGAAAACCATCTTAGCTCCTCAGACAAGCATAGTTCCCAGTCATAGGACCAGAAGCTAAACAATCCCAAATTAGCAGCTTATCACAATCACTTGGAGCACTTTGTAAACAATACAGAAATCCATGTATTAAATGAGACTCTCCTGGGTTAGGGCCCTACAATTTCTACTTTTGAAAAGATCCATGAAGCAAGAATAGCAAAATAGTGATAGTCAAGTTGGATGATGGGTACCTAGGGTTAATCATATCATTTATTTAATGAAAATTTCCATTATAAAAAAGAGTCAGTTATGTAAGTTTCTCAGTTGAGAACTACTGATTCAAAGTAGAGGTCTGAAATTTGGTTTGTCTTCTCACTGTTCTCTATCTCCATTGGTTTCCATCAAGCATGGTAGTGTTCCCACATGTATAAACAATTGGGATGGGACAATGAGATCTAGCATTTTTTTAAAGATTTATTTATTTATGCATACAAGATTTGGGGTACAGGCCAGAGATGCAGGGGGTGAGAGGGCTCACCGGAGACAGAGTGGGGAACAGAACAGGTGGATCTACTGAAATACACTGCTGAGGGGAGCAGCGGGTGAGACAGGAGAGGTCTGCTGTGCCATGTGGGTTGCTCCCTGGCTGGCTGGGGATTGAACTCATATTATAGAGGCTGTGGATTGCTTCAAAGTGCAGTGCCTAATCCCTTGCGCCACCAGGGAGGCCCAAGATTCAGCATTTTCCATTTATGGTTGTCCTGAGTCCCAGGACCCAGGAGCTCCAGACCCTACCTCCTAGGGTACCTTTATAAACTGGGTTTGAACAAATTTAGCCCAACTTTGCAGTCCTTTTCAAATGGTCCCACTCATATAGACATAACTTGTGATCAAATTCTGTCAGCATGTGATTGAAAAACCCAAGTCACTATACTCTGGTGTGGCTGTCTTTTCAGTCCCTTCTTTATGAGAAATTCCCCAGAAATCCCACAGTTCTATATGTGGCACAACAGGAAAGGATCCAGAATTTTGAGAAACACATTTAGGTTTCTAATCTCTGCTCCTGTGTGATATTGGGTAAGACACTGACCTTTTCAATTTTATTGATTTCTTCAGTTTCATAACATAGAAGTTAAAAGTATGATCTCTGGATTTGAATCATAGTCCTGCCAGTTCTTAGCCACATGACATGAGGAAGTTGCTTAACTTCTTTTTTCATCTGTTAAATGGAAATATGAATAGAAACCACATCATTAGGTTGGGAAATTTTACATATATATATATATGCCACTGTATGTAAATGTTCTACTAGATGTAAAGGGAGTAGCCTTATGTCTGGTTATAATAAGTTCTTTATAAGTGCTAAGTTGATGCTGTTGTCATTATTGCTAGTTAATTTATTTTTATAACTTTGGAGGACTAGGCAGAAGGAAACATAGCAACACTTTCAGATATAGAAATTCCAGGGATTTTTTGAAAATCATAATAAAATTTGAGAATTGTTGCTATAGATCTTACAGAAAAATCAGGCGGAGGGGTGGGGAGGGAATGATCCATTCAAACACACCCATGTGGCTGACTTTCTAGTTGCTGGTCATTTTGAATATTTCTGGGCTTTGGCACCACTCTGGGTGGAAGGCCTGGCCTGATCTAGGACTGTTCTTTCCTGCTCTGGCTTGGGCTGACATAAGCAGCCCAAGTTACTGGTTTGGATGTGTAGGAGGTGGCAGTGAAGGGAATTGCAGGGGAGCCTTGAGGATGCTCCTAAATCACATAGAAAAGACTTGATGCCAAGATGGCCTTGGCTTACGTATGTCTATTTCCAGCCAACTTGAGGACACACGGCTTCATTTAACAAATCTGAATTCAAGTTCCTGTCAATTAAAAACTATGCAAATGTGTTTTGAATTTTCTAGGCAAGGGTGTATTACCTCTGAATGCTGACTATTAAAATTCCTGATAAAATCCTATCTCCAAAAGTTGGACAGCAAGTAAGAGAGTCAAAGAGAGTGAAATGTGGACATTTTTAATAATTTGCCATAAAAGATATATTAATTTGTATTTATACCCTAAAGAACAACTCCTTAAGCCTTCCCTTGGGTGGGAGGAAAATGCCAATTCCTCCTTCCTCCATACCTAACCTATAATAGCACCCGAAGACCCCAGCTTAAGAACATTTGTTTAAATTTTTTTTATTTTCAATGTAGATCTGGACTTTACAGGAGCCAAATGCTGAGTCACAGAAATTGATTTAGTCTAACATATAGTTGGATGTGCCCTTACTTTACACAGGTATGTCTTTACCTTGAAAGACTAGACACTATGCTCTTTGGCATATTCTGCTAATTTTCCCCATTCCTTGTATTTAGAAGTTACCTGCTTTATGATATATCAGATTTGTATTGCTAGTTTTGATTTGTGAATGGCAAGGAAGTCACCTGCCATCACGCAATTATAAGAACTCAGTTATAATCTATCATATGCCCTATTGTCCTGAAGATCATCCAAGAATCAATTTGGAGTGACTACCTTTCAGGAGCCTTGTGGGTGCTGTTGCTGCTTTCTTTGGGGTGAACCATTCTTCCCTGCATGTTCTTATTCTTCCACTCCCTGCTCTATCATGTCTCCTGGACAGGAGCTGGGTGGCCATACCTGGGTGGTATAACCCTAAGCACTTGGCCTAAATTGAGCAGTGTCTCATTAGGCCATGAAAGTATCTCACCCCTCACTCTGGATCACAGCTGGGAAAGCAGCTCTATTGGTCTAACCAGAGTCTCTACTCAGGATTTATTCCAGTGCATTCTGACCCCAACACTTTGTTATAAGAATTTCCAAATGTACAATGAAGTTAAAAATATTATATAGTGAACACATACCATCTAAACACCACCATTCACATTTGACTTATTTATCTACTCATCCCTCTATCCAGCTATTAATTTGAATTCTTTTTTTGTGAATTTCTAAGGGGATTGCAGACATTGGTACACTTCTCCATAAATGTTTCAGAATGCATTTATTATTAGAGTTCAGTATTGGTTTATAATTTCCTTTGGATGTAAAAATCACAAACACTGAACTGTGCATATCTTAGTTGTACATTAGCAGAGTTTGGCAAATGTATACACTCAGGATTTACTTTCATAGGGAGTGCAGACAAAGTTTCTTTCCCCTTTGAATACAGGATCAAATATATGAGGCAGAGGGGGCTGTGATGACTTCAGCTTGCATTCTCAAAGCCAGCTGGGGTTAAAAAAAAAGTTGACACCCAAGTGTGCAGGTAGAGCTAAGCAATAAAAGCAATTTTGAAAGTAGTATAGTCATTTCTGTCTCTTACTTATGCAGTTCGGACACCTAACCCTGTAAATTCTCACACTTGCCTAAACTATTTTGAGTTGTTTTCTTTTATTTGCACCCAGAGTCCTGACTAATTTTATTCCCCTTTAATTTTAATTAAGGTATTATGTATCCATTGCAAGTATCAGTACCAACTTGGGAAAGGAATACAAAGGCCAAGTTTTCTTACCAATCTACAGAACTGGAGCTAATAAATTGAAGATTTGGTATTACCTAGTTTCTGGCTGTGGACCCATCATATGAATGGTATAAAAGATATTTTTGTATACAGGAACTAGCAACTTTACTCAAAGCAGAATCTTTAACAGATAAAAACTAAAAAGCAAAAATAAGACATATGAAAACCTTGCTATTAAAAGTATAGCTATTGATATGAAAGTGGGACCCTAATGGGATTGCTAATTATTCCATCTAACTTTGAACAATACCCACTTTTTGCGACTCTAGCTAAATAATTACAGAAACAGAGAGAGCATGTTTTCACTGTTAGAGGTGGAATAGGTTGCAAAATGCCAAAATGGGTCCAATCTGGAAAATGTTGAGTCCATATGTGAGAAAAGGGAGAAGAGAGGAAGACTCTCAATCACCCGAGGGGGAGTAAAGGAAGTGTTTTATTGCCCAAGAGAGATCTCTACTTTTTTTGGATTTTGGTTCTTACATATGATACCGTTTATCAGTTGTGTTATTTTGGTTTTCTATGGTCATAATTGATTTCTTTTTCTCTTTGTCTCAAACCAATATAAAAATTTCCTCCATGGTGATTTCTATAAAAGTCAGAATAGGGCATGCTTTGGGGGGAAGGGAAGGACTTACAGCAGGAATGAGGTCCTTGGACAGCATCCAGGATAATTGTCCAAGTAAAATTTTTTGACCTGAATGGCAATCACAAGTTTGTTCATCTTCTGTTAAGTATAATTGTTTGTGAGGTTTCCATTTTTGTATTTTATATTTTACAAATAGTCTTAAAAATGAAGATGTTGAGATAAAACTAAAAGGTGGGTACATCCCTAATGTTTATTTCATTAGGCTCTTTCTTTTTTCCGTATTATTGGAACATTTCATAATATAAAATTTTAATTTAAAATATTCCCTCCTTAACCTCCAAGTTCTCTTTAGAAGAGTTGATGTTATATAGGCTTCCAATCCTATGACCAGTACAAAGTGACAGTAAATGGCTGTCATTCCAAAATTCTCACAAGCACCTTCTTTCTTGCCACTATCCCCCTTATTGGTTCTTCCACCTCTAAATCTTCTAGTTCCTCACAGGCTATGTGTCATAGCCTGACTCCTTTTCTGTAAAACATTTGACCTTTAATATCTATTTTTACAGCTTCATATTAAATTTGATCTTCCCAGATCTGTTCATTGCCATAGTGAATGGGGATACTGAAAGTAATTATTTGGGTAATTTATGTGAAAGTTTTCTTGTTCAAATAATTCAAAGAAAAATCGAGAAAACAGTTATAGTGGTGTTTGCTCATTGTGCATTATTATTGCCCCAATATTTCATTTTGTTTGGCTTTCATCAGGGTTCTTTTTAAAAAAACAAGACTAATTATTATTATTATTATTATTTACATATTTTAACTGAAGTAATATTGGGGTAACCCCATCAGGTATTACCACCATAACACACCCACCACAAACACCCATATTCCACCACCATAGACCATTTTGCTTCCTTCCTTCTTTGTTCTTTATCCCACTCCCTAACTCCCCTTTGGTGATTCAGTTCTGTAGTCAACTAACAAGGGTAAGTTTTTCAGTTTTTAAAGTAGTTTTAGGTTTATAGCAAAATTGAGAGGATAATGCTGAGATTTCCCATAGACCTTTTACCCCTTATACATAGTTTCCCCCATTATCCACACCCTCTCCCCAGAGTGGTACATTTATTACAACTGATGAACCTACATGGATACATCATAATCACTCAGAATCCATAGTTTAAAATGTAATTCAATCTTTGTGTCATATATTCTACAGGTCTGAATAAATGTATAGTGTTCATATGTATAAGTGTGCTTAAGTGTCCATCATTATTGTGCCATTATTGGGCAGTATTTTCACTACCCTAAAAATTCTCTATGCTCTATCTATTCATCTCTATCCCACCCCCTGAGCTTCTAGCAACAACTGATATTTATACTGTCTCCATATTTTTACCTTTTCCTGAATGTCATAGAGTTGGAATCATACAGTATTAGCCTTTCTCATTGATTTCTTGTATTTAGTAATATGCATTTAAGGTTCTGCTGTGATTTTTCATGACTAGATAACTCATTTTTTTTTAGCGCTGAATAATATTCCATTGTCTGGATATACCACATTTTAGTAATCACCTACTGAAGGACATTTAGTTGTGTCCAAGTTTTGGCAACTATGAATAAAGCTGCTATAAACATCCATGTGCTGGTTTGCATGTAGATATATGTTTTCACCTCCTTTGGGTAAATACCAAGCTTGCTGAACCTGCTGGTTCACAGGGAAAGGGCAGTTAGTTTTGAAAGAAACCACCAAGCTGTTCCAAAATGGCTGTATATTTTGTATTCCTACAGCAATGAATGAGCTTTCTTGTTATTCCATATCCTTGTTAACATTTGCTGTTGTCAGTGTTCCAGATTTTGGTTATTTTAATAGATGTATAGCGGTATTTCACTGTTGGTTTAATTGCTACTCCTAGGATTTAATTGATATTAGCTAATTGATATTAGCAAGTAATTGGTGATAGTACCTCCAAATATCACCTAATTAATCATTCACAACTCTGAGAGATAAGTGCTATTATCATGTCTAAGACAGAGGCTTTTGAAGGGGACTTCACAGAGTCACGCAGTTTGGGAAAGCAGGGCCTGTCTCGTGGGCATGTGTCCTGGACAGTCAAACAGGACACTGTGCATCTGGTTTAATGATCTGAAATTACTATCTTCTAATTCTTAATAATTTTTAAATAAGAGGCATTGAATTTTCATTTTATTCTGGGCCTGGCAGTATATGCCAAGGGTAATTGGGGGTTGGTATTTTACTTCAGAGACTGTACTGTTAAGGACTATTCTGCTGCTTTGTCCCTCTCTAAGTGAAGCAAGAAGAAGGAATAACAAAGACATGAAACAACCCCAAACAAACAAAAACATCCTAATCAAAGAAACAAATGAATAAACAAAAGACTAGTAACAGATGACTGGCTGACATGGCATATGCATATAACTAAAGACAGTAAGGAACCAATCTGGGAAGTATAATTAAAAATGGGTGATTTGTGCTTAAATTAACATTCCCTAGATATTGGTAAAGGAAATTAATAGCTGAGACTTGTTCCACCTTAAGAAATGTACACATTCCCATGACATAAAATTCATTTTTGCCCATTCATCTCATGGCACGAGTCTTTTCTGAAACAAACTATTATTTGAGGGAAGAGAGTTGCACTCAGAAAATCTGAGCAAACTTGTAGACTCATGCTTTTCCCAAATGAAGACAGCTGCTCAATATACAGCTTTTAGATCTACAAAGTCATCCACCCTTGCCCCACATGAAGCACCAGAACAGAATGTGCCCTGGAAACAATGGCTAAACTTAGCTTCAATTGAGGAAGCTAAACTGTGAGTCTCTCCACACGTGTGAGTTCTATGGAGGGGTTTGGTTATGTGTTTTTCCTATAATGATTTTATTTCCCACACTTTTCATTTTGGGGCTTGAAGCTCCTTTTTCCTCTGATTGCTTTGGGGTGGCCATGTTTTCCATCTTAGTGCAATTTTTACCCTTGTTTTGCTTCTGGTCTTTGTCTGTGCTTGTCTCCAAGTTGCTCAACTTGAGCAGCTAGTTAATAGCTTGTCTAATTTGGCCTCCAGGGTCCTCATCTCTTGGCAGGGAGATGAATCTTGGCTCTTACTCTTCCTTGGTATGACTTGTGGCGTGGAGGACAAGGGTGAGGACTGGTGGCAGCAAAAAAGTGGAAGCTGGTGCAGAGCATCCCGTCTTGATTTCCAGTGTCTTGAGGAGGCATTTCCTGCCTGCCCCTGTAGAGTTTTGAGGCTTAGTTGCCAAAGAGTTTTGAATGTTTTAGCTTGGTCTTCCTTACTTAATCAGCAAATGGAGTCGCAGGTGAATGAGCTTTTCTTGCCACATGGGGGCTTGGCTAAGGTTCATGGGTTGTTGCCGACATTCCCCTTCTTGCTCCACCCAGCTTAACAATACCCATTGTTGTTTCCAAAAGGGTATGGTGAGAACTTGTACAGACAGGTCTATAGCAGCATCCAGCTGAAGGATTGCCTTCTCTGAGCTGGAATGCCAACGACCAACATTCCAAACAGAGGGATTGTCATGATAAGTAATTTTTTCTTTATTCTGGATTAAGGATGGATATTAATGATAAAAACAATACCAATCCCTTGCCCCAAGGTTTGTTATAAGATCTATACCACACACCTATCATGTAGGAGGGATAAAAACTACATTATTCCCATGTGTGAATACAGAAACTGAGCTTCAGTGAAGTTTTGATTTGCCTAAGATCCATCTAATTCAGCCTAGATTTTCCTATGCCAAGAACAGTGTTTCACTATGACTGTGTCACATAACTTCTACAATGAAATAAATTCAGAGAAGAAAGATGTTATTTAAGAAAAATGTTATTTAAGAAAGCAGGGTGTTGCTTTCCAGGTGAAGGTAGGAATACTATTTTCTTCTCAGTGATCTTAGATTGTGGACCTAAATTGTCAGCCTATTCACTGATGGCCAGGTATTTTCTGGGCTGCCTGGAGGGTCTTCTCTGAATAAGGATTAACAAATTTGATGGGAAGGAAAAATGTTGACCTCTCTAGGAAAATTAACCACCCCCAGAATGATGACCTCACATGTTACGGTTGACTGAACAGCAGATCTTATTCTCTAGAATCTCACACTGACCAAGCTTGAAAGAATCTTGGAGAGAATTCCTTGTTTCTCAAAGTGTAGTATCTGGCAGTGTGTCAGGGTTAAGGCAACATGTTAAATTATGGCACATCTCCCTGGAGCACCAGTGTGAAAAAGGAAAGAACAAACAAATAAAACGTGTGTTTAACCTATAAAAACACCAATATCAGGTAGTTTGGTCCTGAATTTTAAAGAAGAGAAAAATGGCACATCTTCAAAGGGTCTCTTTGGGTCAATATATCCCAGGTAACTATCCTAGGAATAAATTTGCTGTTTCTTGTATTTTGGACTATTTCTATGAAAAGTTGGAGAAACACTAGTCATTTTAGTAGACAAAAAAGATATTAAATGATTCACCTATGGAGAATAATGAAATAATGAAAATCCTCAGTATTTGTGAGAATGGATAAAAAAGAATGGAATAGAAATTTATCCAACTTGTCTGGTAGAATAACTTGTAGACTAATATTTACCCAAAACCTAGGCACTTACACATGTTACCCTTTGACAATGTAATTCTACTTCTAGAAATTTCCCCCCAGGGAAATAAACATGGAAGTCTGAAGGGACTAGTTCATTCACAAAGATGTTCATTTCCAGGTTGTTGGGAATAAACTTGGAAACAATTAAAATGTCTGCCTGTCGGGGTTTGGTAAAATAAATTAAAAATACATATTTGCAGGGGAATGACATCATGTCTTGAACCCCCTTGAAATGATGCTGAATGTTAAAAAGCTTGAAAATGAGGTAGTTAACTAGAACCCTATTTCTTGGGCTCACAACTTGGCTTTGGGCAAATTTCTTCAATACTCAGGGCCTTACTTTCATCATGAAGACAATGACATAGTATTATACCTTCCTCATAATGAAAACATTAGATATTGTTAGGTAAGCAGCTATGAAGAAGAAAGTTGTTTTTTACTTAATAGCTAAAAATAGGAGGCTAGCAAAAACCAGTTGTATAGTGTAACAATATACTTTCTTTTAAGAGATCCTTTTTGAAAGTTTCAACCAGTGGTTTCCAAATTGGTCTAACAAGTCATCCCCCTGAACTGCAGTGAACTCTCAGGGGACCCACAAGATAGTCTTAAATTTCAAGAGAATGCTGACACCTGTGGACACTGTGTGAACTACTTCAACTAAGTTCTTTGGACCTAACTCCATAATCAGCATAATTTATATCAATTTTAAGTTTCAGGAAAAAAAGTTACTGAAATACTAAGATACCACGAACCAAGAAAATTTGAGAACCTTAATATAACATGACCAGGTATCCAGGCTGTTACTAAGAGGAGGGATTGTGAGTATTTTATATTTTCTGCTTTTGATATATCTAAAATTATTTCAGATACACAACAACCATTTATTGAGCACCATTTGAGGTTACATTCTGGGCTAGACACAGGAAGGCAAAGATGCCACACCCATAAGGAGCACATAATTGAGGGTGAGTCGGGAATGTAAACAAATGATTACAGTTCAGTAGAACAGACTCTGAGTCAGAGGTGCCAGTTGGAGTAGGAGCTCTGAGTACTGTTCTGGGAGACTAGAAAACCTTCACAGAAGGCTGGTGGTGGATGAGTCTTGCAGAGTAAATAGGACTTCCCCAGGTCGAAAGGGGGTAGATGAGTTTTCCTTTTTGTAGTCCATGGGTAGAGATTTGGTTACATTTGGGAGAGGGGTATTTGGAGACTGGAAAGGCAGACTGGGTTACATGAGAAAACTTGGTGGATAGACTGGGCATTTAACTTGTAAAGGATGGGGAACCCTGGGCAGGTTTTAAGCAGGGAAATGTGATAAATGTTGTGCTCTGAAAGGATTGTTCTGGCAACACTGTGGAGACTAGATTGGGAGGCCGGGGCAGGGATAGGGTACAGAGGTCAGCCAGGACAATTTTGTAATAGTCCAGGAAAGAGGTCACGAAGCCCTGATTGACTAATGATGAAGATTATATAATGGGCCCCTGAGGATCAAATCAGCAAAAGCAAATGATCCAGATGTAGCATGTTATTTATCTGGAAATATGTTGGTGTCTGTAAAATTAAAAACCTTGTTTTTTCTGATGTTAAAAATAATACATGATCAATGTAAAAATTTGGAACTATAAAAATGTAGAAGAAATGGAAAACTTTACATCCCATGAACTGGAACTAAGGTATGTTATAAACATGAGATATAAAGCATAGAGAGATTGCACATTATATATCAATGTTGATATATAAATCTCATATACATAGTTTATTTAAACTATGTATATAAGGTATGTATATAAGGTATGTATATATGTATATAAACTATGTATATAAACTATGTATATAAGGTAAGTTAAATCCAATTTACAAAAGGAGAGAAAATAAAAAATAATGTCGTTGACTGCTATTGAATGCTAGGCACACTTAGAAAAACAAATATATAATAGTTACATACTTGTCTAATCCTCAGAAAAGAGGTCTGTGTGTATTTTGCCATTTATAGGTAAAGGAGTTGAGGTCTAGAAAGGATCAATGACTTTCCGAAGGTTGTATAGCTTGTCAGTTAGTATTTAATAAATTTAAATAATTTATTAAAGCCATATGGTACTATTTTGAGTCATACATACATTAAAAATTTCATGTTTGACTAATTACAAACTTTACACAGTGACTCTTGACACTCTGGTATAGTGTTGTCCAACTTTCTGTGGACATCCTGTGATGATGGAAAAGTCCTGTGCCTGTGTTGACCATGCAGTTGCCACTAGACACATGTAGATATTGGCCACTGGAAATGACATTACTGAGAATGCGGAGCTGCATTTAAAGCTTTCATTTTAAATTTGAATAGGTACTTGTGGCTTTTGGCTGTACATTAGACAGGACAGATGTATGTAAGATTAAAAAAAGGAGTACCTATTCCTCTTGTCATTCTCCCTGTCCAATAATCACAGTTCGCAGTTAACCACTTTGTTTCTGATTTCAGTGCTTTTTCTTATTCATTTCTATTAAGACACAGTAAATACATATATTTATGTTTCTTGATTTGCCTGCTTTAAACACTGGATTTCCCATGCCATGAAAGATGAAGAATTACTTTGTATATATCTCCCATTTCCCTCTGCCCTTCTAATTTTTGTTTGCCCACTGATACCTATATGTTTTGTTATCAGTTAAGATTCTTCTAATAGCAAGTGGAGAAAAAGTTCAATAAATCCAATTCAGATAATAAAAAAGAAAGTTACTGGCTCATAAACAAGAAGATCAGTATTAGAACTGACATTAGTTAGGCTGAAGTCAGCGCTCACACAATGTGAGCAAGACTTGATTCCAACTCTCTCCCCTTAGTCCATAAGCTTTAACCTTAAATTCTATGTGCTGGCCACAGCTAAACAGCTATAGTTTTATCTTCTCTTACATTCCAAGTTAGTGGGAAAATGCATTATGTTATTTAATTAAATATATATTAAAATGCAAATGTGTTAATTATGAACACAATAACACTGAGTTCACACATACACACACAATCTCAGTGATGTAGAACTATGACATTTGTTTAACTCCTAAATGGGTTGAGTGAGGTCAACTGATCAAGATTGGACTGGCTGAGTAACTCTGCTGATCTTGGTTGGGAATGCTAATAACTCTGGACTGAATAGTTCAGCTCTGCTGCATGTATCTCTCATCTTCCTCCCAGCCCTGATGGCTTACTCCAAGCATCTTATGATATTAGGTACAAGAGCATAAGCCCAACCGTGTACATGCATTATACTAGCCAATGAACATCACTTGACTTCAAGTGAAAGTGAAAAGAAAGTGAAAAGGAGAAAGGGAGTATTTCTAAATAGATGAGTTTGGTTAGCTCATTTCAAATCCATTGATTGTGGCCAAAGTCATTGATTACACATTTTGGCCTAGGTCTAGTTCCCATATTCCATCCTGGGGGAAGACGGTATATTCAGATTCATCCAAAGCATGTGGATTAACAGTAGAGGAAGAAAGGCTATGTTACCCCAAACCAAGATCAGAGTTCTGCTGACCACATAAAGAAGGAATAGATGTAAGATGGCAAACTAAAATGATTGTTATAACTTTAAACAACATACTTAAACTTCTGTTTCTTTAACCTTTGGTTTTAGATAGTATCTCTTGACATCATGCCATAAGAGTTCTCTTTTATCCCACCTTTCCCATTACTATAAGCTTGATCATTCATTTATACATATGAAGGAAGGACTAGATAATTAATAAAGATTGCTGGGAATGGGCTGTACAGTTCTCAGCCACTGGGTAGATATGTTACCTCTGAAGGTAGGGACTGGCTGTATTCATGGCTTGTCCCTACTATTAATGACAAGCTTCCTTTAGTGCATGAGCATAGGGAGTCTTCAAATATTATTCTTTCCCCTTAAAACATCAAAACAGAGTACTTCATTGTAGATGCCAAATCCCATACAGAGCCTTAGCCATACTGGCAGCAACTTTGTTTTCTTAATAGCACAGACCTTGGGGAGGTGGTAGGGTTTCTGACCCTTCTCTAGCTGGTCCCTATTCATGCATAAGAAAGAATAAGGATGAGAAAAACCAAAGGGTATAGTAGCCATTCCATGGACAAACTTGATTTTGGCTCCTCTTCCAATTCTAAGTTCTGAATATGCTAATGCCCAGTGTGGAGAGTCCCTAAGGTTTCTTTGGAAAGAAATTGTCTACCCTTATTTAGCCTTCTCCAGAGTATAGCTGGGATGATGCTTCCTCAATCTGTTTCATCAATCATTATTATTTACTTCCCTTCCATCTTCCATAATACTATCAAAACCTCTGCTGAGAGTTCTCTTTTTATCTTTAATATGACTATCAATTTATTCCCTTTATAGACTTTTCAGCAGAATTTTGAAAGGAAATATAAATAAATGCATATGATTAGTCTTGAACTAGCACACATATATACATATATAGCATTGTGTGCAACATATGTAAAGTAAAATTTTCAAGCAAAATTGGATCATGCCAAATACATTTTTTAACCATTGGCTCAATTGAATACCCTTCTTGAAGAGTTTCAAAAGTTGTTTCTCAAAGTCACTAAGGGAAAACATGGATCTTCCTCTCACTCTTTTTTTAAAGTAACATTAAATTGGGGTTTGTATTTCTTTATTTGTTTTGCTACCTGAATGAATAAATAAATCAGGTTTCAACTGCGGGGTAATATGATACGTTACACAGAAATCAGGTTAAGTTGGCATTTAGAAAGCAAGAAAATGTATATGAGAAAATCAGTTGATTCTAACTTCTGGCAGCCAAAGGGTTTTTAAAAAAATATTTATTTGTTTTTAATTATGAACTATTCTAAACCATTAAATTTTATCAAACTAGAGCACTTCAGATTCTGAGGATAGTTGGTGAGGAAAGGCAGCAAGAGGCCTGGAATAAGAATGGGTAAAAAATGGCCCACAGAGGAAATGACTATCTTATGTTGGATCTAAAACTTAACTAATAAATATTTATCTGTTATTGCTAGAGTTATGTAGACATTTGCCATTTGCTAATATATCAGCATTCAAAATACATAGATCTACCGAGGGTGGCTAAAACACATATATGAGGGAAGCTTTCTGTCTTCGAATTGTCTTTAAGGTTTCAAGTTGAAGTACTCCACAGCATTGAGATAGACACTTTCCAGGAGAAAATGATGACTCACATGAAGATGACTTAAATGGCATCTGGTTTTCATCTTCTTTGTTTCTTCTCTTGGACTCCATTCAGAGGCACTTCCTTCCAGCTGGAGCTTTTAATGGCATAATGTGAAGACAAGATCCACAGAAGTGGGCTTAGAGGAGGGACTTGAAGGAGAAAATGCAGATCATCAGGAGAGACTATGGAAAATTACACCCAGATGGGAGGTAATACAGAATGTACACACATCCAGACTAAAATGCATCAATTAAAATATTTAGGGAAATTCAGAGAAGTATATGGTTTTTAATATAGGGCACCAAAAAATTTGAGCTGAATAAAAAGTCAAAGTGATAGAGTCCTGATTGCAATTAGACAGTACATTAATGCAGTTTCTGTTTCTAGCCTGCAAAAATATATCAACTCTCTTTAATTTAAATGAATGTAGCATAGCACTGCTTGTGGTTTTTGCTATGATTTATTCATTCTACACACTAGCTGCATTCATGATGGTGATACCCTTCTCATTTCGTGGCTGGTGAAGTGAGAAGGTATGGGTGAACCTTGCTTCGTATTCCAAAGCAATCTGGAGTGGAGTTAGACCCATCATCTGGGACGGTGCATTGGATCTTATTATAATAACTAGCAGCCCATCAGAGCCTATAAAACACTAGAAGGAGTGGAGCAACAAGCAATTTGTTTCGTTATGTAAACACTCATTCTCATGTTCCTCTCCTTCCAGTCTATCAGTAGCAAGGAGGAAGTCCATTTCTCTTTTTAAAATGAGAGTCCACTGTACTCTGTTCCTCTCTTTTCAGACATAATGCCTTTCTTCACTACATATTACTGATTTGAGTGATTTGTTCCTGGTCCTGTTCTCTTCCCTGTACCCAAAGATTTCTTGGAGATGGGGGCAGGGAGCATGTCACTGGAGATCAAGAGTGGTGATGAGACTGTGACAATGAGTATGGTTCTTCTGGACCCCATGGTGGCAGAACTGATCCAAGTTGAGATCAAGTTAAAGAATAATTATTGGTCACTTTGTGAAAACATGGCATTGCCCCTGTCACTGCAGAGAATAAACTTTAAAGAGTATTGGTATATAGATACAAAATGGCAATGTGACACCGACTGTTTATACTCTAAGAGAGACATAAATAAGGCTAATGGGGATGAGAGAGATTAATTCTTTTGGTGGGATTGGAGAAGGAGGCACAAATCAAAGAAACTGAATTGTCAAAGGTGAATATGTGTGGCGAGAATTCTTTGCTTTGTTAATTTAGATAAATCCAGAGTTCTGGCTTTATGTGTAGGCAGGGGTCCAGATTCTAAAGCAAAAATGTGTGAATCCAGCCAGGCCAAAGCCATAAGGAATGGTGACCTGGTGTAGAATTGAGCGGCTTGCTCCACCAAATGACTTTCAATTTGATGTTAAAAATTCAAAATAGGGGGCCTCCCCGGTAGCGCAGTGGTTCTGCAGTGCAGGATCAATTCCTGGCCGGCCAGAGAGAGATCCACATGGCACGGCAGACCTCTCCTGTCTCACTTGCTGCTCCCCTCAGCAGTGTTTTCAGTCATCTGCCTGTTCTGCTCCCAGCTCTATTTTTGGTGAATTCTCTCACACTCCCGTGCCTCTGGCCTGTACCCCAGTTCTTGTATAAATAAAAATAGATCTTAAAAAAAAATCAAAATAAGGCTTCCCTAATGACACAGGGGTTAAAGACAGTGCTGTCAAACTATCGTCAGCCACTGCAGCACAAGTTCGATCCCCGGTTGCCAGGAAGCAACCCACATTGTGCAGCAGACCTCTCCTGCCTGGACTGCTGCTCCCCTCAGTAGTGTATTTCAGCAGTCTGCTGTTCTGCTCCCTACTCTGTCTCTGGTGAATCCTCTCACCCCCCACACGTCAGGTTTACACTCTAGTTCTTGTATGCATAAATAAATCTTTTAAAAAATAATAAAAAAAATAAAAATTCAAAATAAATAATTCAGATGGTAGAGTTCACTGAGCCCCTCAGTGTTCCAGGGGTGCTCCTGGAAATCCAGGGCTGCCCCCAGGCAGTGAGGGAAGATGAACACTGTTTTATCTAGAACAGTGGCTTCACATGTTGGGCTCCTGTGAACACTGTTACGATGCTATGAGGAAACTCATCCCACTTCAGAGAAGGACTTGGCATGGAGCCCTGCCTTGACTTTGCGTACAATGTTTCTGGGAAGAAAAACTTTTCTATTTCTCTTTTCCTCACTACAATAATGCTCAGAATACTTCATTTCTGGTCAACCAAATGTGTGGGTGATTTTTCCACACCCAGCAGAAGATTGACTGACTGGGTATCCTACAAGTTTAACTAAATTCTGATATTATCAAACTGAGACAGCATGCGATCCCACAGATTGAGGGCTCAGTATCCAAGACTGCTCTCACTCTTGACACCAACCCCAAGTTCAGGTTGTCACCTGTACTTTTGACTGACCAGCTTTAATGGGGTTTCCTGTGACACCCTGAGGTTTGATAATTTGCTGGAGTGACTCCCAGAGCTCAGAAAATATTTACTCAAGTTTACTGGCTTATTATGAAAGGGCACAATTGACAGGTAGGGAGATACACAGGGCAAGACAGGTGGGAGATACACAGGTCAAGAAATGGGGGAAGGGATTTAGAGTTCCCCGGCCATCTCCAGGGGTGCTGCCCTCCATATACCTCCACACATACACCAGTCTGGAAGCTCATCAAGTCTCTTTGTTCAAGAGTTTCTGTGGAGTTTAATCTCTAGACTTCTAATCATTTGCTCTTTCTGGTGACCAGCCCCATCTTGAAATACCTGGGGACCCCACCCTAATTAATCACCACATTACCATAAACTCAGGTGTGCTGAACGGGTTTGTATGAAAAACAAAAGTCACTCCTATCATTTAGGATACTCCATGGGTCTTAGGAACTCTGTGACAGCAACTCAGGTTAAAGACTAAGTGTGTTTCATATTATGCTACAATTCTGCTCAGGGGTTTTCCTCTTTGGCACAAAGAGATTTAGCTACCCCACCCTGTTCCATTCTTGTGAATACAGTGTCTCAGATATAAACACTCAAAAGGGACAGCTTCTTGAAGTAAAGTCACAATAGTCCTGATTATATGAATAACTGACTGCAGAATTTTTCAAAATTGAAGACAGTATCCCAGGGTTGAAATAGGATCAAAAAGAAAATAATAAATCCAAATATATTAAAATTACCACACAGGGCCTCCCCTGGTGGCACAGGCGGTTGAGTGCAGCGCTGTGAAGCTGTCCGTAGCCTCTGCAGCGCCAGTTTGATACCGGCTGGCCAGCCAGCGAGGGTCCCACATGGCACAGCAGACCTCTCCTGTCTCGCCCACTACTCCCCTCAGCAGTGTATTTCGTCAGTCTGCCTGTTCTGTTCCCTGCTCTGTCTCTGGTGTATCCTCTCACCCTCCCGCACATCTGGCCTGTACCCCAGTTCTTGTATAAATAAATAAATAAATAAATCTTTAAAAAAAATTAAAAAAAAACCTACCACACATACATATACACAACACATACTATGGAATACAAAAAAAAAGGGAGACTATTTTAAAAAAGAGAGAAAAAATACGTTTAAATACCATCTTTTAATCCTTTCATGAATAAGCCAATCCATCAACATATATTAAGGTTACAGTAGATCAGAATGGTGTGAATATCACAGGCAAATATGAATATTGTAGCATTCTCTATCCATCCTCTTTTTATACTAAGAATTTTAGAGTTCTACATATAGACTCTCAAATTCCAATATGCATAGGAACATTTTGCACAAGGTTGAGTCCTTACACCAATCAAAATACAAAGGGAATTCTGAGTATAATAGATCTTACCTGATATGCAGTTAGATGTTATAATCCCAACTTATACACACACACACACACACACATGCACGCACACACGAAGCTGACTGGTGAATTCAATTGTGCTTGCTTTCTATATTTTACACTTTATTTTCATTTCAAATAGATGGTTGGGCTTGTTTTTCTTGCTTTAGACCAGAAAGCAGAAAGTCTTTGAAAGGATGAGGACAGAAGGAAACTGTTTTCCCAGGCTGGGAAAGGATGACAGCTTGGAACTCTGTGAACAGTGTGGCTCTGGGTGCTACTCTGTAACTGTGCCCCTTGGGAGGGCTCCGTGTGCCCTGATGTAGGCTAGATACCAGGGTAATCTCTTCACTTCTCCAGAGATTCTCCCCCATGGATGGCAGCAGAGGCAAAACCTGGGTGGGCCATGGAGGCTGGGATAATCGCTATCCGCATGAACCAGTGTAGACACATGACAAAATACAGCAGGAGTCTTCCTAATGCCTCTACATTGTGAAAGACCCAGACTTTTTTTTTTTTTTTTAATAGATTTATTTATTTATTTATTTATACAAGAACTGGGGTACAGGCCAGATTCATGGGAGGGTGAGAGGATTCACCAGAGACAGAGGGGGGATCAGAACAGGCAGAAGACCCAGACTTTTGTAGAATTCTGGTGTACGGAGTGGAAACAACCCAAGCATGGCTGGGTTAAATTTCCTGCTGATTTGCTAGGCTGGTTACCTAGAATCCAAATTTAATTCGATGCAAGGAAGACTAAAATATTCACACTTCTTGAATACATGAATTTGTAGGCTGAGATTTATACATATTTAGAATATTTGTTGAATGTTTTACTGATGAGATGGATTCCCTGACAGTTGCCATAAATCTGTGTCTGCCAACTTGGTATATGGATATGCACCTGGAGATGAGCAAGGAGGCAGGAGAGGTACACCCAGGCCACAGAAGATGACCTAGGCCAGTTTTCAATCTTTCCATATCCTTACCGTGGATCATTCAGTTAGCGCCCTGATCCATCTCTACCAGCACTTTGGGGAGAAGCAAAATGCACATATTAAAAAACAAACCAACAAACAAATTCACTTCAGCAAATCATTTTATTAGGCTCAAGATGAGTTCCTGCCTGCAAAGCTCTCAAATGCTGGAAACTGTGGGCCGGGCAGCCGCCTACTTCCCATCCTACTTCCCATCCCCGTCACGCTGCTTAGGGTTCGATTTGAATGGCTAATTACTGGTCACCTCACCTTCTTGTCAAAGCCAAAAGATTATACTTAATGAATAACTTAAGCTGTCCCCTGGACCTCACTGCTTTGGACTGGCAATCATGTTTTCTGTTCCCTTCCCCACTTATCTTAAGTTTTAGTAATTACCCTCTGGGCTCAAAAGAGCATCCCACTAGGCTATTGAAATGTTGAAAAGCCCCCCTGACATGAGGAAATGTTTATCTGCACTCTGAGAGAAAGAACTGGGACAAATATGTGCAGCTTTGGTACATGACAGGATGCAGGTTTCTTGTGAGCAATTTCTTAACTTTCAGATTAATAATAACTATAATCAAGACGGTACATAGAGAATTGGTTAGAAGTGTTAGGCAGTAACTAGAAACTTTAAAGATGGTAAATAAGTGGTAATGGTGATCTTTTGCACAATGTAAACATAATGCCCGGAGTTCCTTAAGGCTTTGCAAAAGGCAGGGCTACTTTCTCAGTCTGTCTTTGTAGGAGCAGGAAAGATAAGTCTTTAACTCCTCACTAATCCTTCCTCTGTGGGATTCCTGGCAGGTGAACTTGCTAAATCCTGAACAAACCTTTCCAGGATGAATTTGAATGACGTATTACCAACAGGTCTCCTTCTAATGCATGGGCACTCAAACTGCTTATATTTTCATTTTTTTTTATATTAAATTCTATTTTTATATTCCCCATACAATTGCAACCCCCTTATTTTGACCCCAATCCCTCCCCTCCCACCCCCCACCCCCATAGAGTGTCTCTGGTTCATAGTTATTTGTTGATTTTGATTTTCACTTTCTTATAACAAACTGCTTATATTTTCATAGTCACTCAAAGCCCTGAATCCAAAATGTTGGTGTCATTGAAAAGGAATCAGACACATTAGGAAAAAAGAAGTCTCTGAACTCAAATAGTCCTAATATTAAACTTCAATTTCAGTAATTAAGTGTTTTATGAGACAAATCTATATTTAAGCCTTTCCAGTAGAGTAAGGGCTATAATGCCTTTTGGTTTTACAAAGGTCTTTTCTTTTTTGGATCTGTGGACATGTCACTTCATTTGCCTGCTTAGCTAATTCTTGTTCATGCTTATTAGCTTTTGTAAATATGATTTTAAAAATAAACTTTTCATGAAATGATGCACCACCATTACATGGTCTCCCACTCAAATCACCTGGTCCGACTTCTTCACGATAGGAGGATTATAATTAAATCATTTTCTATGTAATCTGTCTCTTTCTTCTGGAATGTAAGCTCTATGGGGGTAAAGAGTGTTTATCTTGCTTATTGTGATTTACGATATGCCTTGTACAAGGCCTAACTCATAGCAGATGTTCAATAAATAGTTGTTGAATGATCGGATGGTTGTTCTGTCTCCTGAAGTTGGTGGAAGGACTATGAGGTCATGCCTCTAACAGAGTCTGCACCTAGCACCAGTCAAACCAATCCATTTTTGCTTTATCTACCGTTCTCTCCATCTATATGTATTCACTCTCCTGTTTCCTTGTTTATGTCCTGGTAAATGATGGTTATTTTAGAACTGGGATGTAGGAGATTCATCACTTTATGGATGCTCAGGTTAGAGACACCATATGTGAAGTCACTATTACATAATCTATTTGGTAGTGTGTTTAGCTAAGGTCTCAATCTTCTGCTTCTTGATCGGTAGCCTCATTCTCTTCACCACTCAGTATAAATTTATTTTACTTTCTTTCTACATTTTAAACTTTTCTCAAACTCTTGCCCAATTAGGGACATTCAGTAGGTTATGTGAGTGACTAAGCTTATAGGGACCTGGTATGGCTGAGACTTTTCACACAAACACACACAAAAAAATACTCCTTAAATTGAGCATATATTGGGCCTCCCTGGTGGCGCACCATGCTGTGAAGCTGTCTGCAGCCTCTGCAGCATGGGTTCAATTCCCGGCCGACCAGGGAGATAACCACATGGTGTGGCAGACCTCTCCTGCCTCACCCACTTCTCCCCTTAGCAGAGTCTTTGGTCTATCTGCCTGTTCTGCTCCCCGCTCTGTCTCTGACAAATTCTCTCACCCTCCTGTGCCTCTGACCTGTACCCCAGTTCTTGTATAAATAGATAAAATCTTTTTAAAAAACTGAGCATATATTAACCATTACTGCAAGTAAAATAATCTAAAAAATTTGTACCAAACCTGAAAAAAAAGTGGAATTCACTTGTCATAAATAAGACACCTGTAATTAAAAAGGAGATAGGGTTTTGTGTGTTTTTTCCCCAAATCTAAGGGAAAAGTTGGTGCTTGCTGTTCTCTTCTTTTGGCTTCTGATTCACCACAGTTCAGATGATAACACTTTTTTTTTTTTTTTTTTCCAAAAAAAAGTGCAACCTCTGTGCCACCAGGGAAGCCCGATAACACTTTCAAATGAATTCATTGCATGATTCAATGCAAAAGGTGATCAAAATTGTGGCTTTTCTTTGTTCCGATGCACTGAACATTGACAGCTTATGAGTTATTTAAAAATGGAAGTTGACTGTGAAGATTAGGTTATTTTAAGCTGTTAGATGACTGAGTAACAGAAAGTCATTGAAGGTATTTACCAGATGCAGATCAAAGATTTCTGGGAACTAATGAGTATCCTGAGAGAATTATTCAATTAGATTCCAAGGAGAAGTTGTACTTACTTTCCAGTGTGACCTGGTCTGAACTTCATAGGATCAGGAATTCTGAAGAAGTAAAGAACTATCTGAGAATATAAAATCACTCTTTCAGAAGCAATTCATTCATTTTGATGCTGTGAATTAGTTTTAAGTTTCTCTACTTGCCTTTGATGCTTAAAAGTAGAAGGTTCCTGAATGATCATGTATCTGTCATATCAGTGATACAGTTTCCAGAACTACTTGTGTTCAATCTTTGGGTGATGTTTGTGTTTGCATGACTTTTAGACAATATAATCTATTTCATTGATAATGAGACCTATCGTCAATAATATAACTTAATATCAGAATTGCAATGGTCTCTGACCAAAAGCACCCTTAGTTCTCAAGAAGATTGAACTGACTGGATGACAGTGTTCTTCCTGATTTCATCAACTAGCATGAGCTCAAAACTAAGTTTTTATGTGAAGAAATTTGGGTACAGCATCTTCTTGAGTCACCTAAAATTATTCATAAAATTCATTATAAGTAACTTGCCATATTAATACAAAAGTAATATTTATAAAACTAGAAAAATATTAAAAAGCATATAGAAAAATATTCACCATCTTAGCATGCAGAGAGACAGTTAATTTTTTGCATTTTTCTATGCTTCTATAAGTCTATATGTGTGTGGGATTCATATGTATTTTGAATATATATGTATATGTGTGCAAACATGTTAAAATTAAATATATTATTCTGCAAAATTATATTTTAAACTTTATTATAATATTAATACTGATAGTGATTATTATTACCGTGTGCCAGATATTATACTAAATACTTTACAGGAATGATCTGAATTAAATGTTCTCAGCAGCCCTGTGAGATTATTCTCATCCTTATTTTACATTGGGGAAAGAGTCACTTATGTGTTTAAGTAACTGCATAACATCAAAGAGCTAATCATTGGTGGAGCCAGAGCTAGAGCTTTCTTGTTCCAGAATGTGACCCTAACATTACATTATAACACTTTCCTACTCAAGACATTATTTTTCTATAATACTTTTATTAAAATAATTTTAGAACAGTTTAAGGTTCACAGAGAAATTAAGAGGAAAGTACAGAGATTCCCCATACACCACATTCCCCTCTTTCTTTACAAATGCGTGGCTCCCCCAGTATCAACATTTGTTATAATTGACACTTCATATCATCCAAAGGCCATAGCTTATCTTAGAGTTACCCTAGGAATTGTATATCCTATGCATTTGGACAAATGCAGAATGACACATACACATGATTATGATATCATGCAACATATTTTTACTGCCCTAAAAATCTTCTGCATTCTGCCTATTTAGCCCTCTTACAACCTATCATATTTTAATGGGCATATACTGAACTAGAATACCTATGACATTGCTATTACTGTTTCTAGCATGCAAGAAGTATGACACTGTAACAAGCAACTTTTCCATAAATATTTGCATATATCTTTGATTAGGTTCTGCCAGATGCTGACCTGGACATAATGATTTAAAGATAGTTGTTTAGGACCTCCCTGGTGGTGCAATGGGTTGAGCCCAGCGCTGTGAGGCTGTCCACAGCCACTGCAGCATGGGTTCAAGTCTCAGCTGGCCAGGGAGATACCCACACGGCATGGCAGACCTCTCCTGTCTTGCCTGCTGCTCCCCTCAGCAGTATTTTTGGTCATCTGCCTGTTCTGCTCCCCACTCTGTCTCTGGTGAATTCTCTCACCCTCCCACGCTTCTGGCCTGTACACCAGTTCTTGTATAAATAAATCTTTTTTTTTTTTTTTAAAAAAAGGTAGTTGTTTATTTGGTAGTGACCCAGGAAAGGGGAGTAAAAAAGGGAAAGGAAAATAGTCAATACACAGTGTTTTGTTGAGTGGGTTACCACCATGGGCAATTGAAGGCTTGATTCCACTTTAAGTTTATATCAAACTCATCTTACAGTTGTCTCCTTTGAGGCTGAGGAAGTTTTAACCTGTTTCCAAGGGTGTTTACGCTAGAACTGTCGTTCTAACGTGTGACCTGGCATACATGATCCTAGACAGAGGGTTGCCAGTGCTAGCAATCGGAAACTAGGTTATATGCAGAGAAGGAATGTGGACAGGCTCTGACCAGATCAGATATAGGTTACAGCATAGGCCCATGATGGTTTCCAGTTTAGAACAAATACAAGTCTAAGAGAAGATAGATTTTGATGCCAAATTGACTCAGAAATGTGCCTATTTATCAGAACTTCTGTGCCATGACCAATGTTAGGTTAGTGAAACCATTAAGCATAGTTATCTTGTTTGCATTTTCTTGCTGATCAGAGTTGCAGTTAAGCTGTTTTTTTATTTATTAGTATAATGATTTATTAGTATATTTAGTAAATTGGTTTTTTTGTATATCGCTCCTCATTTACTTTGACCATTTTTCTGTTTGGGTGTTCACCTTTGAAAATTTACTATTTTCTTAAGTCCTGCAAATATTTTCCCTGGTTTGTTCATAGCCTTTTAATTTTTATAATTTACTAATATGGAGAATTTTTAAGTTTTTGTATGCTATCATCTGTAGATCAATTTCTTTAGTGGACTCAGATTTTTCCTGCATAATTTTTTAACTTAAAAACTTTAAAAGATTCATACATCTGGTATTTATTTTGATTGTACTTTGACGCAGGGATCAAACAGATAATCTAATTTTTCCATGCTGGTTTGAAATACCACATTTACTAAATTTTTACATAATAAATCAATTTATTGAAAACAGAAGTTAATGGATTTCTTGATTGACTGAACTATATTTTCTTACTTTTACTACTATCCATGTTTGCTATACTTAGTAAGTTTAACTTACATAGTTGATTTTAATCTACTTATCTATGATAAGTAAATTACTTGTGATGATTACATGGTGATAAGTAATGATACTTCAAAATACTTATTAGTTAAAAAATTCAAATTGCCAAAATTCACATTAATTTCTGATCATATGTTTTTTCTATTTCAAAATCCTGGCTGTCCATACCATATATCCACCATTGTCTGTATTTTGGGGATGGATATACAACAATCCTCATGATTATTTTCTAACTTCTTGGCTTCCTTAGCATTCCAACCTACAAGTCACACTCAATGTCAACCAGAAAGAAAACATTATTTTGAATATTTATTGTAAACATAACTTGAATATGATTTTCCCTGCATGAAGCAACGCTCTCTTCAGCAGGACATATAATTTGGTTATAAAATAAAATTCTAAAAATTGGTACATGTTGAGACAGTCACCAGGGACTTCTTATGTTTCTACAAATGCAATATCAGTAGCAAAAGAATAGAAATTGCCTGTAAGTGTTCTAGCTGCAACAGTGTGTTCTTTCTGCTTTTGTAGTTATGCAGGAAGTGAGCCAGGGCTGGGCCACAGAATGTTACCAAGGGCCTGTTTCTTGGATGCCAGTCTCCCTGATGAATCACTGTGTTCCTGTCATGTATCACATTTACCATTTTCCAAGTTGTGCCCCTCAAAATAAAGTTTATGTGGTCTCTCACCTCACTATTAAAATATCAAGAGGTTTAGGGCCTCCGTGGTGGTGCAAGGGTTTAAGATGTAACCTATGAAACTATTCACAGCCACTGCCGCATGAGTTCGATCCCCAGCCAGGGAGCTACCCACATGGTGCAGCAGACCTCTCCTGACTCACCCTCTGCTCCCCTCAGCAGTGTATTTCACTGCCTGTTCTGCTTCCCCATCTGTCTCTGGTGAATCCTCTTACCCTCCACACCTCTGACCTGTACCCCAGACTTGTATCCATAAATAAATAAACCTTTAAAAAATATCAAAAGGTTTATTATTAGAAGGATTTGTGAAAATGTATTATTTTAGATGAAATCTCAAAATAGTTTCCTGTCAGTACTAGTCAAAGGAATAGACTTTTCCCAGGAAGAATGCCTGTATCTGGATGTTAAGGGTTGAATTTTTCCCCCTTCCTCAAATTCACATGTTCAAGTGGAATGTGACCTCAGAATATGAACTTATTTGGAGACAAGTTCTTTATGGATGTAATCAAATTAAAATAAGGCCACAAGAATGGACCCTAGTCCAATATGACTGGTGTCCTTATAAAAAGGGGAAATTTAGGCACAGAAACAGACACACATAGAGGGAAATGATATGAAAAGACACCGAAAATGGCTACTTATAAACCAAGAAATACCTGAGGCCACCAGAAGCTAAAACAGAGTCCAGGAATGGATCCTTCCCTAGTGCTTTTAGAAGTATTATGGCCCTGCACATACTTTAATCTTGAATGTCTGATCTTCAGAATTGTGAAACAATACATTTCTGTTGTTTACATCACTCGGTTTTTGGTACTTCGTCACAGCAGGCTTAGCAAACTGAGACATTTTCCCTGATCTTTTTACTTTTTGGTATCCCAGATGTTCTGCTTATACCCCTGGAAAACATTTATTACATTTTATTGATTTTTAAACATTTCTGGCTTTTTTTTAATAAATAGTACATGCATATGAGAAAAAATTCTGAGCATGGAATACATTGGAAATAGAAATGGTTCTCTACACCACCTTACCCCGACACCTCCTATGCCCTTTTGAGAGGCAAACATTTATATCTGTAATGTGTATCCTTAATTTCATGATCATCCCTAGTTTTGTTCCCTGTTTCCTCTCATTGACCAACATGGGAGAGAGGGTATTACCTCCATCTGTGTAATCTCTGCTTTCAATAAATCTGAATGTAATGAACTGTTTATATGATAAGTTCATACAAGATGTTATATAAAATTCAAGCTAGGTTTAAGACTGATAGCTGTCAATGTTCAGTCACTCTTTTTTTTTTTTTTTAAACTTTTACCTCAGCTCTTCTATGCAAAAATATTCACTCTCTTGTTCAGTCATTATAACTTTGGGATCTCAGTGAAGATTTTGCTTAGGGGACAGAGTAGGGAGATAGAGAGGGAAACTATGTCGTGGTGGGAAAAGTGAGAGGAAAGAATTTCATTGAAGAAGTGGTCTGATGTTGTTGGGTAACTACTATTCAAAATCAATTACTAGGAACCATTGAGAACAGCAAAGACTTCTTTGGTGGTTCCAAGTAATTGATTTTGAATAGTAGTTACCCGGTTCCACTTGGTTAATCTGAGAGTAGGTTTTACATCCTGATTAAGAGCTTATCTTTATAATACTAGTTCTACTTCTATTTAGTTCTGTGATATTGAATATGTGATTTGACCACTTTGTAACTAAGTTCTTCATGGGAACTAAACCAAACAGTAGCTTTTCCTATTTACAGGTTTTATAAGGATAAAATGGTTATAAGGATAAAAAGGCTCTTAGAACCATGTCTGGCAAATAGTAAGGACTACATTAGATTTATCAGCAAGTCACCCATAAATTGTCCCACTGTGGGGTTATTAATATATCAGTTAGGATGCTTTCTGACTACCAGTAGCAGAAAATCAAGCAAAAAGCTGTTTATACAATGTGACATTTATCATCTTCTATAACAGGATATCCTGAAGCAGGTTTTAGGATAAGTGACTTAATGGCTCATTGACAGACCCAAGAGTCAAGTTTCCTTCTATCTCTGGAACACCAAATTTTGAAAGTTAGACATCCTCAACATGTTAACTTTCTCCTCAGCCTGGTCTCCTTAGAACCACAAAATGTATCTTCTGCTGTTGCAGGAGTCACATACAAACATGATATTAGAGAGGTGGTCAAAGGAAATACCTCTCCCCCATCTCACATTCCTTTCAAAGAACGAGCTGAAAGTTATCCCAGATTTTTCCAGAAATTTTCTCATGTCTCAGCCAGAATTGTATTAAACAATTACGCTTAACTAATATAGGGGTATGGAATAAGAATCCCATATCATGGGCTAGAGTCTACCTTCCTTGAAGGGTAGAAACACCTAGGACAGACCAGAGTATATAAAGCCAGTGTACTGATAGCCTGGATAAAGGATATAGCTTGGCAACAAATATTACCACTGTAGTTAGTATTTACTCCTATGAAGAGTTTTTGCTTTGTTTAGCCTGCCTAGGTTTTTTCTACAACTTCAGTTAATTTGTCAGGGAAAGTCATACTATTTGCCATTCTCTCTCTCTCTCTCTCTCTCTCTCTCTCTCTCTCTCTCTCTTTCTCTCTGTGTGTGTGTGTGTGTGAGTGTGTGTGTGTGTGGGTGTATCCATTTCCATCCCTCTTTATCTGCTTTCTACTGCTCTCTCATTCAACATCTCCTTGGGCAATGGCTGTCAGTCAGCATCCTGATAAGAATGCACCTCAGCACAGTCAAAATTCCACCACCAACTCTCTGCCCTCAAGATCACTCTGGCAAGATGGAACTTTGTGCTAGACCATTGCCAATTCCTCTTCCCTATCTCTGCCATAAGGGCTCAAAGTTTGTCAGTATTACTTAACTCTTTACAATTGACATTTCAATCAAGTGGGATGGGGTCAGGAGTCTTGCTGTTAGGATTACTTGACTCCAATAAAAAGGAATTTTGAAATGTCATATGATTGTGATTTTTACTAATTCCAACTGCCCTACCATGGGCATGGGATATTAATATGCATGAGTGGATATTAAAGAAACCCACCCCAACCTTATTCAATCTTAAAAAGCAAGTCATCAAAGCCAGAGGGACATCAGAAGCCTCAGTAGTAGGGTTTAAAGAACTTGCACTCTCCTCTCACCCAAGAAGCCCACCAAAATGAGACCAGATTCCTGGCATAGAGCCCCATATAGGAAATTGCACAAGTTTTCCAACTGAAGAGGTGGGAGTTACATTTCCTCCCAATGTGTTCACTGGCCCCAAGGGTACCATGGCAGGATAGGAATCTTGTGCCTAGAAGGAGCTGGCTTTCCTGTGTCAGGCCCAATTAAATCACCAGCTATGATCAATTATCCAAAAAACCAATCATATGCAGAGTGTGGGGGCTGAACTGGAATATTCCAGAAAACTAGCAGTCTATTACCTAAAACTGCAATTTGTGTTCATGGAGCCCCTCATAACTCAGATGTTGAGGCTTCTGCATTTGAGGGGTACTAGGATCCTGTAAGAATGTTGGTTGCCCTCTGAGAAGCTGTGTAGAGAAACACTGAATAACCTTCATTTTGCTTGTTCTGTGACTATTTTCTTTGAGATGGGAGAGTTGGAAAGAGTATCTATGCCCCTAGGGACCAGTGTCTTTCTCCTCAATCAGGAGAAAAAATCTTCCTTAACAAAAGGTCCCTCAACCTTGAGATGTCATTGACTGGTGACAGATTTTAGTATTTTTATACAAATCCCTCTAGGGAGATATAACCATGACCTTTGTAGTGGTTGAGCCATTTAAGTTCCATAGAATTTCCACAGAACCTGATATGCCACAATTGGATTTCTATATAATATTTCTTTATAAACATTTGTTTTAAAGAATTTTTTAAAATTCTAAACTAGAGAATGGAAGGTTTATAACGGAGGAGTGGATTAATATTTGGTACATATACATGATGGAATACTATTCAACTATAAAACAAGATGAACATTTGTCATTTGTGACAGCATGGATAGAACTGGAAAGGATGATACTGAGTGATAGGAGCCAGGGGGCAAAAGACAAATACTAGATGGTTTCACTCATATGAGGAATAAAGAGGAACAAAACAAAGAAACTGATAAAAGTAAGCCAAAACAAAGGCTATAAATATGACTGCAGAAGACAGGTTACTAGAGGGGGAGGGTTTGGCCAAAGGGGGAAGGGGGCCTTATGGAATATGGTAAAGAGATATGAATGTTTTGGTGGTGGGTGTGGTACTCTTGAAGAAGTATGAACCTTTTCCCCTGAAACATATACAGTGCAGTAAAACAAAGTTACCTCAAAAAGAAAAAGCCTTCAAGGCTTAATTTAGGGCATTAGCCAACAATTAAATATATAGTTTGGAGGGATGAGAAATTTTCTTAAAGCTCTGAAATTCTACATACACATATTATTCATTCCATGAGATCTTAACTCAGGTCATAGGTAGGGTTAGAACTAGAAAAAGATATTTTTCTGGAATCTGAAGTCAAAGATCAACTACGATCATGTGCTTACAAATCTAAATGTGGACTTCTCTAGTTCTTCCTCTATGGAAGTTCTAGAGAAAAGCTGGGATGCATAAGCCAAACTTTAAGGAAGTAAATTAGATGTCAAATTGTGCTAAGATATGATCCGAGGGGCCCTCTCTGGTGGCACAGGAGTTAAAATCTCAAAGATATCAAGTTATTGCCAGCCTTTCCAGCAGGAGTTCCATTCAGGCCAGGGAGCTGACCCACATGGTGCAGCAGACCTCTCCTGTCTCACCTGCTGCTCCCCTCAGCAGTGTATTTCAGTAGATCTGCCTGTACTGCTCCCCACTCTGTCTCTGGTATATCCTCTCACTTCTGGCCTACACCCCAGTTCTTGTATGCATAAATAAATCTTTTAAAAAAAAGAAAGAAATGTGACCTGAATTGTTCCAATAATTGAAGTAGCCCCTTTAGGTCTAGAATGCTGTCTACTAAATCTTTGGAAACAGAGAAACACCGTCTATTATTTCACGCTATTAGGGTATCTGCACATTGGAAACTATTCATATTTTCTGTCCTGCCTTGCAGGTATTAGTGGTAAATGTTCACCATTTATTCACCTGAAAATTACTGAAAGCTTAAGATAGCTGTTTCTTAAAATTCATTTTGTCACTTTGTGATTATTTTTGTCACCAGGATGCATAAAATTCAGCATTTGCTAGTGAGTTTATTCTTTGTCCCCACAGCTCTGCCCTGTGAGGGATATAAGGTGGAGCAAGATCTAGTCCCTGTACCAAAGTGGCCCATAGTCCAGTGGGAAAAAAAGATGCAATTTAAAGTAATTCTAAGAAAACTGAAAGTGGGTTCTAGGAGGTAAGAGAGAAATAATGAATGAAAATCTGGTAGGTTTTTGAAATAAATCAATGGCAAGAGTGGGCTGTGTTCAGAAACAGATCAGTAAGCAAAATAATAATCTTAGACATATCCTGGTGAAATTTCTAAAGACCACAGATAATACTATGATCCCCCAAATTTCCAGAGCAATAAAAGAAAAGCAACTAGAAAGTCTGGGAAAAATTAAATGCTATATAAGAAAATTGTAGTTCAAACATTAAGCAAACAAATATAGCAAGATTTTGTGTTACTGAATACTTGAAGTTTTCTCCTTTGGGTATATGGAATTTTATCTTTTTTATAGGTCCAGTCATATTACTTGGGACTATGATGAATAATCTTTACACAATCATAATATTGTTAGCATTGTTTATTGCAAAATGAGCTAGGCTACACTGCAAAGAACCCAATTCTCAAAGGCTTCTAAAAATAAAAGTTTATTTCTTTCTCCCATTAACTTCACAGCAAATCAGTTGAATCACAGATATATGTTATCTTCATTTTGGGGCCTGGACTCTATCTGAAACATTGTCAGTCTCATGGTAGAGAGAAAAGAAAAATTTATATATGTCTTCTGAGACTCTACCTAGGAATGAAGTATCACTTTCACCCACATTTTATTGGCCAAAGCCACTCCTAAGTTCAACACAAGGGGTGTGTTTAGTGTTCCCACGGGGAGAGGCACCACCGGGTTGGAAATAAAAATATTTGGTAAACAGCAATAGAAACTCACATGGACCACTACTCTGCTACTCAACTATTTAGTATTCTCCTTTTCCCACATTCCAAACAACACATCACCCCTTCTCCACGAATGACTAGCAGAAGTCTCAAACAATAACTTGATCTTTACCTTTACTTCTAAGGCAAAGGTCAATATTTCCAGGTGATTTGAGATAGTTTCTATATCATGTCTGGATGCAGCTCCTCTTGATCTAAACTGGCAGGAGCAAAAAGAGAAGTCATCTGCCTCTCATATACCCAATATACAGGGGTGGAACAGGGACAGGGTGATCATAGTAAACACTACCATTGGAAAGACGAACAAAGGGATACACACAGATGTCACCAGTCTCTCCACATTTAAAAATCCTTTTGGGCAGATGTTGTTTGGGAGAAGGAAATATTCTTTGATTAGGTCTTGATTCTACATCCTGGGAATTACTACCCAGGCATTTTTCTCTTCAGTTGTTGGTCTTATCCTTGAAAAGTCTTCGTTTTCTACTAAACTCTTCAGCTATATCACAAGGAAGAATTGTGGAACATGAGCTCCTTGTAGGCTGAAGAGCTTATTCCCCTTCCTTCCAGCTCAAGCAGAAAGGATGGGAGAAAGGCAAAGGTGTTTTAAATCTTGAGCAATCTCTTTTAATCTAAGCTAGTGGTTCTCTGGGTAGTACATGCTTTCCACATTTAACTTCTTATCTATTTGATTCTTGTCAAAGAACTCCTATTCTATACCTCTACAGATATATTTAATTACTAGCACTTTGCATCCATCAGATTTCTCAGAAGAACCATGCCCTCAATCTCTTCTCCTTCAGTCTTTTTGTCTAATTTAAAAAAAATATACTGGGTGCCATCTTAATAGGTTGAAAAATTTCAATGAATGACAAGTAACAACCTCTTGACTTGGTCATTTCCATAAGGCTCTTATATTACGGGGGTCTTTTTTGTTCAAAGATATTTGTTTCTGTGTTTTATTGATTGGACTTGTTTATTTCAAGTCATGAATATCTCTAAGTTTCTGAATGTTCTCTTTTCATTATATTTTCCTGCTTCCAAATAGACCAATTCTTTTTGTGCTCATCTCTTTCTTGTCAACTGCAACCCACTGACACTACTAACAAACATATTATTTGCCTGCATCCTCTCCTAAATCTACAAGTTCATTAAGGACATGATTCTTCTACCTCAAAAACAGTTTTCTTGTTTTCTACTAATGATCTCTGGAGTCAGTGCTACTCACTTTAGTATAGTTGTTTTTGCTGTACCTCATGTCCATGAATAATTTCTGTTTCAGTCAGGATGAGCTAAGTTATACTGAGGTAACTAATGGCTCCACACTGCCATGACTTATAACAATAAAGGTCTATTTCTTGCTTTTATTACATGTTCTGTGAGGTGGGTGTAGGTTTGTTTTATGTCATGTTCACTCTAGGGCCAGAGGTGATGAAGTAGCCATTAAATGGAACATTCATGTCTCGTGGAAGAAGGAAAGTGACAGTGACCCATGTATTAGAAATTAAAACTTCTGTCTGAAAATGGCACAAGTCATTTCCAGCCATATTGGCCAAATAAATACTATAACTACTTATGAATGCAATAGGCAAGGATATATATTGCCACCGAGAGGGAAACCAGAATATATAATAATCAATAGTATAATTTTCCATAATTGCGCTTAATTTAAATTTGTATTGTATTTTTTTTATTTTATTGAGGTAACATTGGTTTACCACACTGTATATGATTTAAGAGTATAGGATCACATTATTTCAAATGTATGTTACCACACTGCACCTAACACCCTGGTACTTTTAGTCCTCCACCATGGTCCTTTGGACCCTCTTCTACTCCCACAGTCTCTGGTAACCTTAATTTTACAGTCATTTTAGGGTTTTTGGGGGGTTTGTATGTTACTTTGTTTTGACTCTCTATATTTCACATTTGAACTATTATTAATTTTAGAGTCAACATGTAGACAAAATACATAAGATACAGCTGTACTATAAAATGGAAGTGCTAAAAACCTTAGCCACATGAAAAGAAGATCATGGCTGAAAAAAGCAAGTAGGAAGAAATACGTGGAATCTGTTGTCTTAACCAGAAGTCCTGTCCTATCCCTGTCTCACAGGCTTAATACTGTACTCATGGTAATTATACAAGTTATCATCTGAGTCGTGACATTCTTGAGAGTGAGAGCTAGTGCTGTTGATAATTTACATCAAGAAAACAAGGACTTCCCTGTGCAAACCAGGATAATCTCCAACCTGAGCTACCTGCTCAACTCATAGTCCCAACTATAGGCTTTGCTGGAATAGTATGAATATTCTCAGTTGTAGAAATATAACTGTGCCCGTTATAATTTGGCAGCACGTGAATGAAGTGCTGCCAGTATACTTGTTTACTAAGATACATCCACTGTTTTTGACTATTGTTGATGGCACCTAGGATGCATTGCTAACTCTTTTAACTTTGCTTTTGGTTTCTATGACTAGGGACCTACAATCAGAAGAATGACCTTCAAGTGGCATGCTTCTGGATGAGCATGAATCTGGATGAAAAGAATCACACATTTATTGTGTCAGAGTAGCTTCCTTTGTTCAAGAAATATTTATCGAGGATATTTTACTGAAAAATTTACAAGACACTTGGACTGTAGCTGTGATCTTACTCAGGAGCAGCAAGAGTCAGACTCCTGAAACATGAGCTCCTGGCAATTTTCACAGATCTAATACTTTTCTGTCTAATCCTATGTAGACTTCTTGAGGTCATAACCCAACCTTCATGTTTTTTATTTCTCTCAAAACCTGTCAAAGTGAGTCTGCAGAACATTTATCCTTATGAGAGAGGATCATATTTTATTTAGTTTGGGATGTAGCAGCTACTCATTTGTTGTTAAATAATGAACATTTATGTATAATTTATTTCTTAAGTCCCATTCCTTTGGTAAAATAAAATTCAGCTCCCCAAAAGGAAATACTCAACTGCTTAAGGAAGTCCAATTTAGTTTGTTTCAGAAGTACTTTTGGCAGAAAAAGTTGGGGGTTAAATTGAATTCCTCTCATGAGGCAGCACTCTTTTGCTTTTCTCAAAACCAGTAACCTTACAACAGAGGCCAAAGGGGAAGTGCTTTTCTCTTAAAGGCATATTGAGCACAGTTTTATTAGAAATGAAGCATATTATGAAAGTTTCTTTGGTCTTTGAAGATGTTGGTCAGGAATCCAAAATGAATGAATTGTGCAGTATTTATAAAGCTGTCAACTTGAGGAACACATCTGCTCATTTTTTTTCACATTGAAATTACTTCTCTTAACAAAGGGACCCAAATTTTGTTATTCAGTCATGATTTAAATGGCCTGCATCTCATTAGTGTTGCCAGCATTTATTTAATAAAATCAGATCAGAATAGCATTTAATTTCATTTTAATAGAGTAGTTAATGTATGTTAACTAAATATCAATTGATTATTAAAGTGGAGAGTGCTGAGGTGTAACAAATATGCGAGATATAAATCTTGTTACTATGCCATTAACTCAGAATTACATAAGCAATAAATGTCTAATTAGATTCTGAGTTGTAAGCATTTATTGAGATTCAATAAGATCGATGTTATAGATTTGGGGTAAGGACCACAGCTTAATTAACCCCTTCCTTCCTATTTTCACCAGTCTCTTGCCATTTTTTATTTTATATGGTGCTAAAATGGAGGAGAGGTAATGTAGGGTGGGGGTGATCCATGTCCAGCCCCTTATAAGGATCATCCTATCCAGAACAATAATAAGAATCCAGAGATGACTGTTCTCTGATGCATGTGCTTTCTAGGACTCAAAAGAACTGATTTCTAAGGTTTTTTCCCCTACCTACAGGTAAGTTTAGAGATTCAGTACAGCATAGCAATCATGTCGGATTATTTAAGTACTATAAGGTGAAAGGTGGGCTTTGAAATAATCCCAACTTAGATGGCATAAAGCAGATGACTTATACAGAACATTTTATGTGTCTTTGCTCCTCAAGAAAATATCTGTCCTATTTCTATCTTATACTTTCTGAAAATCATCACATGATTAGTCCTTTGGATTCAAGGTATCACTATCGTTTGATTCTTAGATTATTTTGAATGGCCAAAAAGTCTGAAAATATAGGTTATTATACAAGGTAAATAAACAATTGACAAAAAAAGACATATGTTCAATGACATTACACAATATGTTTACTGTATTTTCCCTTGTTAAAAATATGTATTTCAATGCATTGTGCAAAACTTCAAGAAATGCAATTCATTAATGCTATGTTTCCATCAGTCCTGTAGATGCATGAGATATATTGTCATATTTGCATCTCTAATTTGCACTGAATAAACCAGTTTCTTTTTTTTAAGATTTTTTTTATTTATACAAGAACTGGGGTATAGGCCAGAGGGATGGGAGGATGAGAGGATTCACCAGAGACAGAGTGGGGAGCAGAACACAGACAGACCGAAGACACTGCTGAGGGTAGCAGTGGGCAGGGCAGGAGAGAGGTCTGCCACGCCATGTGGGTATCTCCCTGGTCAGCCAGGAATGGAACCCATGCTGAAAAGGCTACGGACAGCTTCACAGCGCTGCACTGAACCTGCTGTGCCACCAGGGAGGCCCTAAACCAGTTTCTTTAACGTGCCCCAGAAGAAGTAATCAAGGAAGATCAATCTGTAAAAATATAATTTATCAATGTTGCCAAATTTTATGGTCATTCTGTATTTTAAATTCTCTAACACCATTCAGAAAATTACTCAAACTATTTACTTGGCATAATGTTACAGAGTCACTTTCACCTTGGAATTACACACACCTAAATTTGAGGGTTGTGTTGTGTTCCTTGCTGTATGAGCCTCTGGAAGTTACTTAACTACTCTGGGCATAATAATACTGATCCCAAAATGTCATTTAAGGGGATTAAATGAGATGATATATAAAAAGCGCCCAGCACAAAGTCTTCTACATTGTCTCAATAAAACAGATGTTAGTGTTCCTTCAGCTTCCCTGTTTCTCCCCTGCCCCATCTTAGCACTCTGCCTCTAATGCACTAATCTTATCCACTCCCATTTCTTTTAAAGGGTGAGGATAGAATGCTAATTGTTACCCAGATTAGGTTTTAGCACCTTAGAAGCTGGAGGTGGGAAATGGAGGAAGGCCACGGAATGGTGAAAAAAGAAGGTAGTAAAATACAGGGAACATTAACTCCTTGTTGTTCACATTTTTTTGCCATGGATCTGGCTGAGCTCAGCCTCCTAAGGGACTGTCCCCACCACCCCTACTGTAGAGAGCACAGGAACTAACTTACTTGGAGTTCATCTTTCTTTACTGGAGCTCCCTTGAGGCAAGGCCACTACTCAGAATTGTACTTTTCCTGGGCTAGGCAGCTCTGAGAAGCTGACACCACATCTGCATGGGGTAAACATTTGCATTTTTAATTTACTTATTCATCCAATTATCCATTTACAAAATTCCCTGGAATTTTTCCTTATTCTAGGACTTATGTTAATTTATGTAGATAGAGGTATACAAAAAGCTTTACAGTTCAATGTGCTTGCATTGTCTTCTCTTTGTATTTAGGAAGAAACCTGTGCCATTTACAATAGGAAATATCCAAAGGGGGGAAAAAAATTATTCAAATTCCCCCAAAGTCAAACTTGGTGAATAAGAAACTTGATTTTTGTCCTAGAAAATTCAGTATTAGAAGCTATAGCCATATACATTTGACATTCCACCCCTCCCGATTTTTTTATTTCTCTTCTTGTTTTTGAGACTTGAGTACAGGAATTTGACTATGGGCCAAAGTCAAATTATCTAGGTTCTTTTCTTTCCTCTAATTGGTGTTTCCCTCTGCAAGTTATACCACCAAAAGTTGAACAATAGCAGAAGGATTATTAGATACATTTAATTTCATTTTCTCTATCAGTAAGCAAATTTTAATCTCCTGCTATAAATATAAATCCCACTATGGGCTCACTGTTCTCCTAAGCACTAGAGTGTATATTAAGAGACACAGAAAGTATTTCCTGCCTTCATGAAGCTTTCTTGTTTTCCTTAAAAGTTTTTTGAGGTAACATTGCATTATAACATTGTATGTTTCAGGTATGCATCATAAATCAATATCTGATTATACTATATGAAGTTCACCACTAAAAGTCCAAGGTTATCCTTCATCTTATGGAGTTTTCTCAGTCCAGTGAAAGAAACCAGATTCAATTACATGAAAACATAGGCAACAGTTGTGCAAAAAATTTTGTGATTTTAGCTAATATGAGATCAGAGATGGAAGGAATTTTTACCTGGGTTTTCCAGATAAAATATTGAAGGAAAAGAAAGTAGGAGGAAGTAAATTCTAAGAGCATAACATTCTTTAAAGAAAAAATTAACCAGCCAAAAAAAAAAAAAAATCTCTGAGGAAAGCATTATCCCCACTTAATCTTTGTGAAAGCTAAGACACAAAAAGGGCCTAGTCATATTTTTTAACCTCTCTCACATAGCAATTAGGTACTGAAGCTTGAATTTGATTCAGGGACAATTTGACTTCAAACTTTCTCCCGTAAGACACCAAATGGGCTTGACCCAGATCTTGACAGATGGGTAAAATTTGCCTTGGTGTACAGGACAAGGCAATTATTTCAAGAAGCACTGGCTATTTGGAGAACAATGAATAGTTTGATTGGATGAAATTGGCCTGAAGATAGTGGAAGAAAATATTTTATTTTAAATTGGCTGTATTCGCTGACATTTTTGAGGAGAATCATTTATATTAAATAGTGTTTAAAACAAACCAGAAAAGTAAATTTGGAGTTGTACCTATATTTTAGAAATTAGTCATCAACAAATACCTTCTTCATTGATTATACCTTTATATGGGGTACATAAATATATTGCTATAGCTGTTCAACTTGGAGTATGCTAAACAGAGGATTCCATATGAGAAGTAGCTCCATTGCACACTAACATCTGTTGCTTGGAATATTTTGTGATTTATGTGATTCAGAAACAAGCAAATGCTGCTGTCTGGAAACCATACACCTTAATAGGCAAATGTGTAGCTTGGTGACACACCATGAAGATATTAAATCACAAGTGTACATATGCCTAATGACCCAGCCTTAAAACATATCAAATAAAATTAGAGATAATTACAAAGAGAGAGACTAATCTAGAATCATATTAGGAGGTTCTAATATAGTTTTCTAAGAAACTGATCAATCAAACAAATAAAATATTGACAAGTGTTGCAGATTTGCACAGCATTAATTAAAATTGCAATCTAATGGTAGATACGGACTATGGACTTTTTATTAAACAGATCAAGAATGTGTACTTTTAAGCACACTTACAAACATTGACCACATACTAGATCATGAGAAAAGTCTCAAAAAATCCCAAGGAATCTGTTCATATGGTCCATGTTTCTAAACACAAAGAAATAAATTATAAACAATAATATAAAGACAATAACAAACATTAGCAGTTATCATACCTTTGGGGGAAAAACATACTTCTAAAAAACTCAAGTTTAAGGAAGACAACATCGGAAATTAAAAACTATTTAGTACTGAATTAAAACAATAACACTATATACAAAATATAAGCTAAAATAGGAACACAGTAATAAATTTTGTAGTCTATAAATTTGAATTCTCTGTCAATAAAGGCAAATTGGAGTTTTCATGAAACTTGAAAAATTGGCTTATTCAGAAGAAAGTAAAAAAGTAATCAAGAATAGTCATAACTTAAACTGTTCTCAGATAAGAACAGAGAGTACACATGTGCTACCTAATATCCAGATTAGTTGTAAAGTTGTAGTAATTCACGTAGGATACAGTGGCACATTGTTAGATAAACAGATCAACAGAGTAGAGCAGAGAGCTAAGAATTAAACTATATATATGAATGGGTAATAGGTATATAACAAAGGAGCCCCCCAAATCAAAAAGATAGGGTGAAATAATCAATAACTGTTACATAAAAGAATGGTTTTCATATAGAAAAGTAAAAGATCAGGGCCTCCCTGGTAGCGCAGGGGTTAATTCGCAATCTATGAAGCAATCTGCAGCCACTGCAGCAAGAGTTCGAATCCCGGCTGGCCAGGGAGAAACCCACATGGTGGGACAGACCTCTCCTGTCTCACCTGCTGCTCCCCTCAGCAGTGTACTTCGGTCTGTCCATCTGCCTGTTCTGTTCCCTGCTCTGTCTTTGGTGAATCCTCTCACCCCCCACGTCTCTGGCCGGTACCCCAATTCTTGTATAAAAATAAATAAATCTTAAAAAAAAGTAAAAGATCAGTGCCTGTCATTATAAACATATATAATCCCCAAATAAATTACAAGTTATGATATTAAAAAAAAAACCTCAAAAGTACTAGAAAAAAATATTGGAGGATTTCTTATTTTTTCAGTGTAGGAAATGACTTCCCAGACAAGATGGAAAAAACATAAATCTAAACAGAAAAAAATCATTAAATTTGACTACTCAAATGTTTTAAGTCACAATCAAGTTAAACTATGTAACAAAATAGGAGAAACAAAGAGACTGTCATTTTGACACAATAGATAAAAGATTATCATTATACATGGGTAAATACTGGATCAAATAAATGACATATACATACCTTTAAATAAGAAAAAAGATCAAACAGGCTAAAAGAAAAATCATCAAATGATAGAAACAGCCAATTCTCAGAAGAGGAAATTTGATAAACAAAAGAAAAAAAAAAAGATGGCACGCACAAATGAGCACAAGGAAAACTTGGAAAATCTGAATGAGATCAGTGATCAATGTATTTATCAATGTCACTATCCTGGAAGTGATGTCACACTATAAGGTTGCAAAATGTTACCATGGGGAAAATTGTGCAAAATGTACAAAAGAACTCTTCATGTTATTTCTTACAATTACACATGAATCTACATTATCTCAATAAAAATTTCAATGAAAAATATGAAAAGACACTTACCCTCACTGGTAATCAAAGAAATTAAATATTAAACAAGGAAATGCTATTCTAAATTCAGAATCATGACCATAACTAGCATTGGCAAGAAGTGACTGGAATAAATGGAATTTTAGGATTCTGTTTGTGGGAGTGTAAATGAGAGAGCTATTTTGCAATAACTCTTAAAATTGAAAGTGTCCATACCTAACAAATTCACTTGTAATTTTTATCTGGACATGTTATTTATTTTGCATGTGCCCAAGGGGAAATGTCCAAGAATATTGTTATAGTTGGTAATAATAAATAAATTTAAAACACAAATATACATGGGTAGAAGTATATATAAGTAAATGGTGGTATGCAATGCAATACTAGTCAATGTTTGAAATGAATGAATTAGATCTTTATGCATCAGCATGTAAAACTCTTAAAAGCACAATGTTGACTGAGAAAGTAAAACTGCAAAGTGCTATATGTGCTATGAAACCACTCATTGTAAGTAAAAAATAAAAACAATTCTCTATTTTGTTTATGAAATCACAGGTAACAAGATGCTACAGTAAGACTGCTTTAGTTTGGAATTGAACCTTAAGTCAAAAAGATAGACATACCCCCAACATTTTATAAAGAGGAGTTAAATGAGTGGTACAGGATTTAAAAGCAGTCATTTGAATCTCAGTCATGTGCTCCTTAATCAAAACTCAGTATTAAAAGAGAATGGATGAGTATGTCAAGAAAGATGAAAGAGATTAGAGAAAGATTTGTTTTGGAACAAGTGTCCCTTCTGTCTTTATCATTTTGAGAAAGGTGAGGTGCCTACTTTCTCTCTAGTCAGATAAGAGAGGTTTTCCTGAGACTATTCAGAGATTGAAGGTTCAGAGGTTTTGCTGAACACAGAGTGCTGGTACAAAATGGAGCTTGAGCATTCAGAGACTAAGAGGTATGATGGGGCTCAATGTTCTGAGGATTCAGCAAGGAAACAGACTATGCTGATTAACCCAAACCCCAGAATTCAGAATGCATGAGATCTTGCATTGGACAAAACAGACCAGGAAGAAGAGCTTACCATTAAGTGACTGATTGATTGATTGATTCATTCAACAAATATTCATTAAGTGCCAATAATGTGCCAGCCACTGTTTTAAGTATTTAAATCTGTGAAGAAATAGGAAATAATTTTTGTCTTCATAAAACTTACATTTCAGTTGGCATAGAAAGACAAGAAACAATAGACATAATAAATATTAAAATTATATAGTGTAATAGAATGCAATAAATACTACTGGACAAAAGTAGAGCAAGGTAAAAGGGCTTTGAAAGTTCTTGAGTGATGTGGTTAAGTGGGTGCAATTTTTAATAAGGGTATCAGAGCTAGCCTTATTAGAAGACAAGATTTGGACAGATTTGGAAGAAGCAAGAGAATTTGCTTGCGATATTTTGAGCAGTTTAAGCAGAGACCAGCCAGTGAAAATGTGTGAGGAGGGAGTGTACAGGTAAGGTTCAAGGGGCAGCAAGAGGCCAGAGTGGGTGGAATGGAGTGGGCATGTGATGAGAAATAGGAGATGAAGTCTGATGTCAGACAGGTAATTACCAAGTGAGCTGAAGGAATGGGGGCAGATTAGATAGGGTCATATTGGCCCTTATGAGTTCTGTCTTTTATTCTGAGTGAAAACTGTAGTCTTCCAGGACTTTGAGGAAACTAAAATATCTCTATATCAACACAAGTCCAAGGTCAGCATAAAATTATTATTGTTTGCAGAGGATGTGACTTTACCTAAAAAACCCAAGTCAATCAGCTCAAAAATTATAGGAGAATGCAGTTAAATTGTTAGGCACAAAATTTGAATGCAAAAAACCAGTAGTCTTTATCTATCTGAAACCTTATTGGAACACGTAATAACAGAAAAGATAAAATTTACAATAAAACAAAAAAGGTAAAGTATCTGAGAGAAAATTCACACACAAAATAAGTGTAAAACTCACATGAGGATAACTTTGAAACATCCCTGAAAGACATGAAAGAGCACTTTAACAAATGGAAAACAAAATTATACAGATAATTCTACATTAAGTTAGAAATATAATGCAATCCCAAGAAAAATATTAATAGTCTGCAAAGATATTTAAATTAGACAAACTAGTTCTAATGTTCAATGGGAAGATTGATAAATTTGACAATAAAACAAAAGGAAATAGAAAAATACATTAAAATGAAAGATAAATGACAAATTGGTAAAAATTGCCCAACTGATATAACTAATTTTGTTCATATTCAAAGAGCACCTACAAATAAGTAAGCAAATCAAAAAGCTCAATAGAAAAATGGACAAAGAAAATGAATGAGGCTTCCCTAGTGATCTAGGGGTTCAGTCTAAGCTCTATCACCACTATGGTCTGAGTTCAATCACTGGCAAGGGAGCTAACCCCATATGTTATAGTAGACCTCTCCTGTCTCGCCCACTGCTCCCCTTAGTATTTCAGTAAATCTGCCTGTTCTGCTCTCCATACTGTCTCTGCTGAATCCTCTCAGCCCAGCATCTCTGACCTACACCCCAGTTCTTCTATGAAAAAACAAAAAGAAAATGAATGAGTAAAGAAAAACATAAATAGGGTTGAACATGAAATGATTCTGTTTTACTATAAATTAAAAAAATGTAAAACTTGTGATACTATTTTTCATACATACCATTCTATGCAATGTCATTATACTATATGAGCAAAGATCAAAAAGTTTGATTAACATGATTTGCACTAGATTCTAGGAAATATAGCTGGTCATACAGTGAGAACAGAGGTGTTAACTGCTACTACCTATGTAAAATGAAAACACCTAGCTACAATTAAAGTGTCCCTAACAGATCACTTTTATCTAGACATCCAACTTCCAAGACTTAAGAAATACACCTTAGGGGGCCTCCCCGGTGGCGCAGCGATTGAGCGCTGGGTTGCAAAGCTGCCCGCAGCCTCTGCAGCACCAGTTTGATGCCCCGTCGCAGGGTGAGGGTCCCACATGGCGCGCAGATCTCTCCTGTCGCCTGCTGCTCCCCTCAGCGGTGTAAGTCGGTCCTTCTGCCTGCTCTGCTCCCTGCTCTGGCTCTGGTGAATTCTCTCACCCTCCTGCACTTCTGACTGTACCCAGTGCTTGTATAAATAAATAAATAAATCTTTAAAAAAAGAAAAAAAAGAAATACACCTTTACTGTTGTAAAGTGACTAATGTACAAGAGTATTCATTGTGATATTATTCCAAATACTGAGAAATAAATTAAAAACTGCCTAAGCAATTATAGGATGGGGACTGGTTAAATAATTTATATCACAGCATGGAAGGGAATGTTATGTAGCTATCTAAAACAATGAGGCAGTGATAGATAGTGAAAGTGAAAAGCTCTCTCAGATATGTTACATGGAAAAAAGAAAAAAAAGGTCATTGTGCTAAATCATGCTAAAACTTGCTGAAGACACATACATGAGCTGTACATTCCTGGAATAAGGTCAATGGTGGTTTTCTCTTAGAACACGAACTAGGCAACTGGAGGAGAAGGTGCATTTCACAAATATCATATGCTTGATTTGCAGATTCAAGGCATAAGTTACCTTTAAAAAAAGTCAAAATAGATATGTGACAAACTCAGGCAAATTGATCAGAAAAAAAAGAACATGAAAATTAAATATTTCCAAGTGTCAGTATGATTCTCTTTGGTGAATGAAACCACTGGAACTGCTTTCTGGATTATTCTGCAAATGCACTTAAAATCCACCAGATGGCACAAGAAAATACAATGTGAACAAATTTGAGGTGGTTGGTGCAGGTAACAAATCAGGCTTGTTGAGAAACTAGAGTAGAGAACAAAGGTTGTCTCCAGACTTAGTTCCAGCATTCCAGCTCCAGTGTGGCCCAGGGCCTGAGGTGCCCGGTTTTGTCTCTTGCCAGAAGATGATGCTCGGGAATCCAGAGTAGCACTCATGATTATAAACACAGAATTATCTATAAATCGCAACCTCCGCATGAATGCCTTATTGAACATTCGCTCAGTGCAGATTCTCTTTTCTTTTTTTTTTTTTCCCTTTTTAATCCATACTTAATGCCTTATGAAAAGAGGTATTTGTTTCTTGGTAAGCCACATTTCTTTAATTAAAGGGGGAGGGTTGGGAGAGGTCTACTGGAAAAGGAGAAAACTCTGGTTTCACAATATGCACTATTTATGAGGGTGCTTTGCTGTTGAAACCTATTAAAGGCCGACCCGGCCCAGTTTGCCTCTTGCCTCCCAGGAGACAATTACTGTCCTGCATAACAATTTGAAGCAAATATCGGATGTGGTTGAAAGAACAGTTGCGGCCCTCTCTCCAGCAACCGTTTCTGCTTAGATTTCTTAATTGTTTCCACCACTTCCTTTCCTCGGCTTGTGGCCTTCTGGATTCTGCAGGATTCTGAGTTTTAATAAAAGCCTCCTATCCCCTCTGGATTTCACATGTGCAAGCAGACACTTCCTGGACCCCAAGAAGCTGCACCTTAAGACAGAGCTTCCAGAAAAAATTGTCCAGTGCACCAGGGAATTTTCCCAGTGCCACATAATCTCCTCTTGACCACAGGGAGGAGGCTCAGCTGGCCCAAGCTACCCTCTCACCTCCCCTTCAGCCACTTCCCTGCCCTCCATGCCTACAATTGTGGTTTGTTCTCAGTCCCTGAGGAAAGAGTCTTTACCAGTCGCTTTCTCTTCTTAGATTCTTTCAGGTTTGTTTTGGGTGTGGCCTTCTGGAAGATTTACATGATGAAATAGGATTTCAAAGAAAGGAACTAGACAAAATGAGTCTTTAATGGTGCAGCTATCAGCATTCCACCACCAGATAGGGAGATGTCAAAACACTTAGGGTTACCACACTAAGATAATCCACTTTCCCCCCCCTCACTAAAATGAATGAACAGCCCTGCATCCATGCTGCCTCTTGTCTGTAAGCAACACCCTGGAATTGAAGATGAATGAGAGAGGCAGCCCAGGAGTTAGTGGAGTGAAGTATCCTAGTTTAGGAATACTTATTTCCCTGGGCTTCAGTGTCCTATCTCTTAAATTGGGGATAACAGTGTCCATCAAGCCCACCTTCTAAAACATGTGAAGAGGAATAAAATTAAGTAACTTGTTTAATACAATCTGGAGGTTTTAAATACTATACATTCTTGGGATGTCAAAACAACTAAACCCACAGTGGAACTAGCTTACATATTGGGAGTTCTGTGATGGTATCGAGGCTTAGTGATGGGGATTGTTGGGTCCCTCTGAGAAAGAATGAGTCAGTCTTCTGTTCAGTGACATGGCAAGTTTATTAAGGAAAATGATGCTCTCATGGACACAGCAGGCAAAGAGCTGCATTTTGAAAGGGGTGGATTTATTAAGAAAAAGAGACATCTGCATGGACATATGCAGGCAGAGCTGCATGGCACAAGGTGAAGGTGTCCTTGTATAGGTTGGTCTTTGATGGGATTTATTCCTTGGAATTTATTGCTTTGCTTTGAGGTCAGGTTGGAGAAAGTTTTCTGAAATGATAATCCTCTTTGCCCCACATCCATTTTCCTGGAAACTTCTGGGTAGTTGGTTAGTCAACCCTATCTCCAACCCCAATTAACTTCCAGTTTCTCCATCAATGGGAACTATGAAATGCAGAATGGAGGCTATAGCTGGATGTGAGGCAAACAGATCTCAAATAATTTGAGAAAGTTGAGCTCATGTGCTGGGCAATAGGAGGTCACTATTTTTCCCTTCTACCTGGACGAAATCCCAAAAAAACACACTGCACCAGAGGTAAAAATGTTGGTGGCCTTTTAGCTAGTCATGATCTTTTAGTTAAATATGCAGAATGCTCCTTGGCAAAGAATTACAAGCCAAAATCAAATACTTGTATTTCCCAAATCATGTTTGTAATGCCTCTGAACATCTACCACTTCTGTACCCAGATTCCTTGTTTTTCAAATGGACCTCAAAGATAGTTGTTAAAGAGTCTGGAACTGTACACCTAGTTCTCTCTAAACCACTTTTTCCACTAGAGACACCATTCAAGTGGCTTTTTTCCCCCACAATCTGCTGTAGTATTTTCTTTTCAGAGAATACTTTTACTTTTAGTGCTGCAGTCATATACTACCTTACACGTTTAAGAAGAGGTTTCTAAAGTACAAAGACCTTTCAGATAAAAATCTATTAACCCACAGAAAGCACCCTGCACTATATACCTCTCTTTTACAGATGAAGAAACAGGCTCAGAGAGGTTTTCCTATTTATCCAGGTAGTCATTTGTAAATTCAAAGCCAAATCTGGGACTTAGCCTTATAATCCATTCCTGCTTAAACAACACCATTGTAAGAATTCCCTACAGTGCAGGAAACAGGAGTCTCATCATGCTGAGTGGGAAAAAAATGACTTGTGGCATCTGTCATGTAACATTTAGTCATGATCCATTTGCTGATTTACTCTAGCTTTTCCCAAATATGTTGGATGTGTTGTCCCTAAAGACTGCAAAAAAAAGAGAAAAAAGAAAAAGTAAAGAAAACAGAAAAAAATCAAGTCTGTGAACCTAGATTGTGCACAGGAGCATTTTCAGATCTTGAGAAGTTTGCATTACCTCGATTAAACCTTTATTTCCCAAATTTATTGGGCACTGGACTTACTTCCTTTTATGTAACATCTCTTAAAGTCTTGCAAAACTGGTGTTCTATGCCTAGAATACACTTTTAGAGAAATGTATCAAAATGATGTGAGGGAAGTTGAGAAAGTCAGAGAGAAGAGATAAATCAAGAAAAAGTACACAGGGAAAAAAAAGGTTAGCCCAGTCGGAGGATATTTGAGTAGAAATTTGCCAGTTAAGTGTTGCTACTGTGTGTACCCTAAAGTTACTTTTGCAGATATGCACCCCCCATTCTTGGCTTCAGTTGCTCCATCTCTGAACTGAAGGGATTGGCCTAAAATCTTTAAAGGTGAAAGATTTATGCAATCTGAAGAGAAACAACCCAAATGCCCAAAAATAGATGACTGGATCAAGAAGATGTGGTACATATACGCAACGGAATATTACTCAGCAATCAAAAAAGATAAACACATACAGTTCACAGCAACATGGATGGAGCTAGAAGGGATCATGCTCAGCGAAATAAGTCAGAAAGAAAAAGAAAACTACTGGATGGTCTCACTCATAGCAGGAATTTAGAAAACTTAAATAAGAGACCAGGAAAAAGACTAATCAATACAAAGCAAAAATCAAAATCAACAAGCAACTATAAACCAGAGACACACTACTGGGGGGGGGGGCAGGGGGGAAGGGAGAGGAGGGACTAGAATAAAAATAAGGGGGGGTGCAATTGTATGGTGAATATAACCATAATGAAAATGCATACATTGTGCAAAGATGAAAAATGATGTAAGAATTATATAAAATAAAATATAAAAAAATTTAAAAAAATAAAATCTTTAAAGTTGTTTCTCACCCTAATGGGTCAGTCTCTTTCTCCAGGAGACCTTGAAATTCATTCCATGAACAATTTTACTTCTGATTTTTTACATTGTATAACTTGAAATTTATTTAAAAAGTTGTAAAAATCACCCACAAAGAATTTGTATATGCCCAGATTCATCCATTGTTTATATTTTTTTCTTTTGCTTTATTGGTCTTGCTTTCATATTGTATCTTAGAGACATCAAGTCCCTTTACCCGTAACTATTTCAAGGCAAATTTTCTAAGAATTAAGACATTCTCTTGCATATATAATACTATTAGCTAATCCACAATTGATAATAAATTTCATCAATTATCTCAATAATGTCTTTATAGCGACAATTTTTTTCCCCAGACTCTGCTAATTTTTTATAGTGAGCAAGATTAAGCCCATGTTGAAATTCCTTATCTACCTAAAAATGAAACAATGGATCATCCTATTTCCTTTTTCCTCTTGTTTCAGGACTGAGTAAAGAGCTAGAAGAGTCAGAGAGAAGACTGGAAACTGAAAAGTTTCCAGTTACTAAGCAATAATCTTTGGCTTTTGTGTGTCTACTGACCTGTGCAAGAAAAATGCCTTAGAGTTGGTTCTTTTAACTGCAAGTCTAAAAAAAACTCATTCATGGAACAAGTTTTTCAACTTTCTGAAGAAAAAGTTAATCAATCATTCTTTCATTCATTTTCATTTGTGTATGTATGGATGTATGTATGTACACACATACTCTTATCTCCTTAATTAAATTGTAAATTTTTTTGAATCTTACCTGGCACTTTTAAGGCATGGTGAGAGAACTGATTGGTTAGACATTTGTGTGAGAAAAAAGCAGAAGGAATGCTTGGAAAGGTAGGTTTGGTATAAACTTTGAATACTTAATTCAGGTTTTTATTCTTTTTTTCCCACTAGAGAAAAAGAATATCATAATCTGCCAGCACATAGGGAAGCTGAAAAGGAGATTTTGAAGTCGTAGGGGTCAAATAAGGCTGCAGTTTTTTCTTTTTCCCCACCACCATCCCATAAATCCCTTTTGGTTCTGCCTCTCTCCCACCTCCCTCTTAACCTCAGAAACCTCTGTTAATTTATTAGTGTTCTCTCTCTCTCTCTCTCTCTCTCTCTCTCTCTCTCTCTCTCTCTCTCTTTGGTATTTTAGTTGGTTGAATTGTCTGCTTTGTAAATATCTAATATTTGTCTTTACTTGCTTTACTGTACATAAGTCCCTCAAACTCCTTGCTTTTTGCTGCAAAAGGCAACATTTCATCTTTCCTTATAGTTTAGTCATGTAATAACTGAGTATATTCTTTAACCTCTCTGGACTTCATTTATAAAATAAAGATGAATAAACACAGACTCAGAGGAGGAAATTCAATGAGTAACTTGTATAGTCCAGGTTCTCCTTCTTCCTACCTCTGCAGCCCTCATAACCTTAAATGCTCCCCTATGTCACATGTGGGAAGTCTAATAACAACTCACAAGAGTTTACTGTTTACCTGAGTCCTACAACTCAGGATAAGGAGCTACTGAAGTGAGAATATATTGATCTACAGAACACTCAGTAATGGCAGCTTGACATTTCAACCTGGAGATTGATTATTTCCTACTTGTGAGCATTGGGTTGCCACTCTCATTACTCATTCCCCAGATTTCTTTAGTTTAATTGGAAATCTTAAACATGACAATCTGGGTTTCACAATCAAGGGTCTGATTACAGGTGTTGAGAAAATAGAGCCAAGGGTCTCTTTTCTTATTTGTGGAGAAAGATTGGATTAGCTGCTAAGAGGAAGTTGGTTGGAAAATGTGTGTATGCACGTGCATACACATACACACACAGAGTTAAAAAAACCTCCCTGTTCTTGCTCCATCCTTTAAAAAAAAATTTTCTCTCCTCTGAGACCCATTTGGGAGGAAGATTTTGGCTAAGTCAGGTGTCTGTGGGAGACCGTTCTTATCTGGAGCCAGAACTGGAACTGGAGGTCAAAGGCAAGCATCATTTCAAGAGTCATCAAACTCACTGTCTTTGGCTCTGGAAAATTAATTCTAAAGGCATTTGTAGCCACCATTCATATCCTTCTTTTAAAACAGTGAACACATAGTCAGAGACAGCAAAAATAATGACATATATATATATCCAAGTCTATCATCTGTAGGCACAGGTTAGTTGCTGTGGAGAGAAACCAGTTGCCTTGGAGCAATTCTTTTTGCTTGGGGTGGGTGGTAAAATAAGAAAGGGAAGAAGATGAAACAAAATAATGAATGGAAACCATTTTCTTTGAAGGGGCTCTCAAGGGAAGCAGTAGTTCCCCCTCCCACCCCCCTACCCTAACCAGTACAGACTTGCTTGACATAATGACTGGCATTTCCGTTCTCAGGTACGAATACTCCAAGTAAGAAACTTGCTCGTGCAATTGTGTTTTTATGGACTCATGTGATATGTTGGATGAATTGAGTTAATTCATTCTTTAACTTAACTGGCAAGATTTAATGGTTCACAGCAAAAGCATGAATAACCATTTTGTTCCTTGAATGACTCCAGTTTAATGCCTCCTGATGTCAGTGTATTTTGCCCAGGGTAAAACTTGCTATATGAATTATTCACTGCTTGATGGAATGAATGGGGCCATGTTTGCCCACAGAATGTTAGCTGTGGTTATCTGACACGATGGGGCACAGCGGATGCATACAAAGGACAATGGCTAATTTAGAATGTCTTTCCAGGGTTCAGCCATAGTAGTTAAGATCTTTATAGAAAGCAAACCACCTTTTTGTCTTACACCACACATCATAACGGCCTCAGTGAGCCAAGAAAGTCCTGGCCTTAAAAAAGAAAAGTGAGATCTATGTGTGATTGTGCAGAGGGTACTTTTATCATTGGTTAAATCTTAGTTAGTGGGGATGGAAGGGCAATAGAGGATGGAAATGCATTTAAGAAGATTTTAAAATAAATAAATTAGTTTCATTATGGTGAATTCACTGATGTTAAATCAAATATTTCTGATGAAGGAAAAATAATGTGGGACTAAAAATAAATAATTTTAACAGAGTTTAGGGCAAAGGTGACCCAGGCTTCTCTGGTTTTAGAGCACTAAGGGTGAGTGTTCTTCCTGGCCAGCATGCCCAACTTTGCCACTGAAACATCTCTAGTTTAATAAGAATGATTTATAATCTGGAGAGTTAATGCAACTTAGTGGGAGCTGATAAATGAACCATAAGTTTACTTATACAAATAAGTGGGGCATTAATCTTGACTTTGAATTTCCCCATTGGGTTCTCTTTATAACCATTTGTGATATTGTGAATGACAAGAAGAAATGATTGGCAAGTTTTAATGACTGGCAAACTTTCTAAATGTTTTTAAACTTTACAAACAAGACAAATAAGCCTTGAGGGTGAAATATATATTAAACTGACTTCCATCCTTCTACTATTTACAGCTTCAGTGTGGGCAATTCGTTACATTATCACGCACAAAAGCTACACTGGGACAAATCTGAAATCCCAGCTGGCCTGTAACAGAGAAATCTCCATAAAAAGGCAAGGTTCTAGGTTCTCTGCCTTACCTAATAAAGGGCAGAGCTGAATGGCCAGGTGAAGATCTAGAAAACTTGGAAGACACAGGAGGAGACACACAGTACAGGACGGCATGTGAATAAAAAAGGTTGTGTATTGCTTCTCACCTTTGGACTTACACCAGAGACTTGGGGGACATGGCAGGAGACACATGGAAAAAGTTGACATGTAGAGATATTTGAAAGAGTTGTGGATGAGAGACCTATGGGAAGGCTGATCATGGTAGCCAATACCTTGGTTTGTGTTTTGATTTGGCTCCTTTTGTCCCAGACTTGTCTGATTTCTTTAGCCTCCTTCCTATGATCCCCCGACCAGAAGTTTCCTTACATGTGTGGCAACCTTTCAGACCTCAGCCACTCTGCTCTGGGTCAATCCTGTTTGGCTTTCATCTTTATGCAGCAGATGACAGAATCCCTTTAGAGCATACAAGTTTGGGGGTCTTAGGGCACCCCTCAATTTACCCAATAACAGGACTTTGAGTCTTTCAGTGAGTAACTGGAGTAACTCCAACATCTGTTTCTCAATTATAAATCTATAAATCTATGTCCATGTCTATTTAAACAGCTCCAGCCAAGATGTATAATACACAGAGCTTCAGGGCTCCATGTCTGTTGCAAATGGATAAGTTAAGTCTTAGGGAAGAGAAGACAAGGTCTGGAAAGACAACCATGGCTGGCTGAATAATTGCCCCCCAAAGACAACCACATCCTAGTTCTCAGAACCTGGGAATATTATCTCATAGGCAAAAGGGACTTGGAAATATGATTAGGTTAATGATAATGAGGTAGAGATTATCTTGCATTGTATGGGTGGACCCTAAATCTAGTCACAAGTGTCCTGTTAGAAGGGAGCCAAGAAGGTCAAAGGAGAAAGTAGGAGATGTGATGATGGAAGCAAGAGGTTAGAGTAATGACATAAAAGAGTCATGAGCCAAGGAATGCAGGCAGAATCCAGAAGGCACAAAAGTCAAGGAAATGAATTCTCTCCTGGAATTTCCAGAAGGAACCATCACTGCCAATAACCTGATGTTAGCTTGGTAAACTGACTTTACATTTATGACTTCCAAAATTGTAAGAAAACAAATGTGTGTCCTTTTAATCCACTCAGTTTGTTATTTACAATGGCAGCAGTAGGAAATTAATCCAATTCCCATAGCATCTGACTTCATTATTATCATTTTTATCTTTCCATTCCTCAGCACCTACAGTAGTTTTAAAGCCTAATTTCATAGTGTCATCCTAGAAAGTCTTGTTAGTTCACTATAAAATAACTGAAACAGGCCATAATGTCACATCCTCTGGATCAGAAGACTCTATGTTTGTGGAAATCTGTACTCAACAGGGAGGTCTATGTCAGTAAAGACATAGAATGGAAGTCAAATCTTCCATTTCACATATTGTAAGGTTCAAGTAACTGTTGATGCAAAGATAAATCAATGAATGAAAGAGCATAGAAAACAACTGTGAAAATAACTCATTTGTTTCTGTTCAATGTTAAATGAATTTCAGTGCTAAATTTCATAAGAAATAATAAAAGGAAAACTCAAGTCCTGTGTCCTGTGTCCTAAATTACTTTGGTTTTCATTTGAGTCAAATAAAAATGCTTAAGGAAAACCTATTTCATTTTCCAAAAAATCCTTTGAGTTTTTTTTTTTTTTTTTATATATCCACCAGCATTAGTATCAACTAGAGTACATGTCGCTAAAAAAAAAAAAAAAAAAAAAAAAAAAAATCAAACTCACTCTGTAGGAAGAAGCACATCAGGTTAGTTATGATTTGATTCTGCTCATCCCATTAGAAAAGCCTGAAACATAGTGCTGGGTTTTTGGTTATCAGCTATTTTCTCCACAGCTTATTGTGAAGAGGGAGAGGTAGTCAATATTTTGAAACTAAATTCCAGTTCTTTTCAAATCTTTATGTTCCTTCAACAATATCTTATATATTTGACACACTTTGATCACTGTCCATCTCAAAATTCTCTCCTCTTTTATTGATGCAACTTTGTTCTTTCCTAATTTCCTTCCTACTTGTCTAATTGTTCATGTTATTAACTCTCCTGCCACTTTTTCTTCAATTATAGGGCATCTCCCTAGTCTCAGTTCTTACTTCCTGTTCTCTTTCTCTCAGTGGTTACTTCTGTTTTGATGACATCTCAAAATAGTATCTAATGACATCTCAGTATAGTATCTAAAACCAACCATTATACAATACTACTTGGGTAGTTCATCCAACCTTTAACATGTTCCAGGATTTCTTCTTCTTTTTTTTTTAAAGATTTATTTATTTATGCATACAAGAACTGTGGTACAGGCCAGAGGTGTAGGGTGTGAGAGGATTCACCAGAGACAGAGTGGGGAACAGAACAGACAGAATGACTGAAATACACTGCTGAGGGGAGCAGTGGGAGAGAAAAGGAGAGTTTTGCTGTCCTTGTGGGTCACCTCCCTGGCCAGGGATTGAACTCCTGCTGCAATGGCTCTGAATAGCTTCATTGTGCTGCTTCTTAACCCTTGTGCCACCAGGGAGGCCCACTAGGGTTTCTTCTTCCCCAGTTTCCTTGCACATGCTGTTCTCTCTGATTGGCATTCTTTCTTATCCTTTCTTTGCCTATCAAGCACCTACAGATCATAATTTAAATGTCACTTCCTTATGGATGCATTCCCTGGCTACCCAGACTAGATCAGATCCCTACTGTAGGTGCTCTTATCAGTTGGTGGAAAAAGTAATTTTAAATACTACTTTGAGAAAGGAAAAAATGAAATAAAAGGTAATCCCTGGCAGCACAAGGGGTTAAGACACAACCTATGAAGCTCACCACAGCCACTACAGCACAAGTTTAATCCCTGGCCAGAGAGGTGATCCACATGGTGCAAGCAGACCTCTCCTGACTCATCTGCTGCTCCCCTCAGCAGTGTATTTTGGTCAATCTGCCTGTTCTGTTTCCCCACTCTGTCTGAATCCTCTCACCCCCCAAAACTCTGGCCTGCACCCCAGTTCTTGTATGTATGAATGGGTAAATCTTTTTTAAAAAATACCACTTTAAGAAGAAAATCACTTTAAGGCCTCCCTGGTGGCACAGGGGTTAATGACAGTGCTATCAAGCTACTGCCAGCCACTGCAGCACAAATTGGACCCCTGTGGCCAGGGAGCAACCTACATGGTGCAGCAGACCTCTCCTGCCTTATCCCTGCTCCCCTCAGCAGTGTATTTCAGTAGATCTGCCTGTTCTGCTCCCTACTCTCTCTGGTAAATCCTCTTAGCCCTCCCCCCACCCCCACACCTCTGGCCTGTACCCCAGTTCTTGTATGCATAAATAATCTTTAAAAAGAAAATCAATTTAAATTAAAAGGAACTTATAAAGCACATCTGTTGAGATGAAATATGTATAGAAAAGCTGAACTTAAAACTTAGTGAACTAAACCAAGAACATTGCTTAGGTGATTCAGTGACTAAGCAAAGGTCCTAAGTATGATCAAATGTCATATGCTCTGTTGTCCAGCAGCCAAAGTTGTTACATAATTTTAAGATACAGCTTGTCATTATCCATCTGACTTTGTAGGAGTCATAAATGATGCCTATTTCTTTGTGAAGATGTCTTGTCTTTCTATGAAGATGTACTCCCCCTTAATTCTTGATGAGTTGTAGAGGAAGTTTTCAATGATAACTTGCTGATTAAGGTGGAATGCACCACAGTAAACTATGGTCAAAAAATATTGCAGGGGCCTCCCTGGTGGCGCAGGGGGTTGAGCGCAGCGCTGTGAAGCTGTCCGTAGCCTCTGCAGCACGGGTTCCATTCCTGGCCAGCCAGGGAGATTCCCACATGGCACAGCAGACCTCTCCTGTCTCGCCCACTGCACCCCTCAGCAGCGTATTTCAGTTGATCCGCCTGCTCTGCTCCCCGCTCTGTCTCTGGTGAATCCTCTCATCCTCCCACACCTGTGGCCTGTACCCCAGTTCTTGAATAAAAAAATTTAAAAAAATCTAAAAAAAATATTGCAAACAATAAGATTTTTTGAGAGAGAGGGAGAAAGACAGAGGATGGATGGATGGGTAGATAGATACCATGTTCATATGCATGGTATTTTATTACAACATATTGTTATAATTATTTTATTTTTATTAGTTGATATTAATCTACTCTACCTAATTTATAAATTAAACTGTATTATAGGTATGCATGTACAGAAAAAAACATAGACTATGCAGGATTGAGTACTTTCTGTGGTTTAAGGTATCCACCTACTTGTGAGGTCCATGAGGATAAGGATTATCTCAAACTTGCTTATCCTAGTAGTGAGATAAGCAGTGCTCTGACCAGTGAGAGGCATGTATTAAAGATTTCTTTACTACTTTTGCCAAACCCCAACCTCAAATTGACCTTACATCTCAAGTTCCCCATTTCTAAAAATGCTCGTTACTGTTATCTTAGTAACTTGAAATCCAAATCAGAATTGTATTTAACTCTTCCCTTTTTCACTTCTTCCTCTGAATCTGATGAGTTAGCACTATTTTTCATCTTTGTTCAAAGCAATTCTCAACATTTACGTATCCATTCCTTTCTCTCAAACTGCCCAATCTAGGCCTTAACACTCTCCTCCCTGCCTTCCTTTTCTCCTATTTTTAACTATTTTATATAGAGTTTTAACAGTAATTTTCATATAAACCAGTTATATTACTTTACTATGCTGTTTCATGAATTTTCTGCTTTTTTTGTTTATTGGCTACAGACTAGAAGTCCTCAACCCAGAGTCTGGAGAATTCTGTTCTCTAGCAGCCAATTGTTATATAATTTTAAGATACATGATTCCTCATGTTATCAGGCATAGAGCTACTTTAATTGTTTCTAGTGTTCCTGCTCTTATTTATCAGCTTATTGACCTAGTCTATTGGATTATTAGTCCTAGATTATTGGAGGAACTACTTAACACAGTATAGGAGGGCATACTAGTAATTTAGAACATTTTTATAGCCATGTCTTCTTGATCAATCCAAAAATATATTGGATTCATTAATGTCAAATTGGTATATTCCAAACCAAAATATATTTACTTTGACTTTTTCATCTTTTTTCCCCCAAAGGTGAATTATAACATTCTATATGAAATTTCCTGTATAAAAAAACTCCTTGATTTTCTGTCACAGAGAGAATGATAGATTATTAGTAAATCTCCCACACACTATTTCTTAATCAAGCTCTTATCTTCCTTAGCATTTGCTCTGTTGTCTTGTATATTATAAAGTAGAATCATGGGGAAATTACTTAGCAGAGAATTTCTTTCCCAAACTTCCTAAAAATATGTTTACTTTTGTTATGTGAATAATTAGATAAGCTATTTGGGTATGGAGATGACATCCTCACCCCAAGGGGCTCATTGGAATAACCACAGATACGTATTTGTTTTGTAGTGCACACCACTTAGAAATCAGAAGTGAATTGTTTGGGACAATAGCAGAGATTTTGAGGATAAATTCTGATAGAAAGGGGAAACCCGGTAGCTAGTATTTAAAGAAGTCTATTGGAGAAAAAAGAAAGGCTCAAAAAAGTTTATTGTGTTTTCCATGTGGTATGTATTTAAAAGGGTCTCCCCTGTTTGATCACAAAAACTTCAATAAAACCTACAGTATCTTTTTTTCACATTGCCCTTCTGATGCTTTCTGGGGATATAAATGCTCTTGGGAGCTAACGCTATGCAGAGTTAGACTTCAATGTTAGTACGAGACAGTAAACAGATTCAACCCATGGCAAGATAGCTTTATATAGTATGCCTATATATTAAATGACCATGTATTAAATTTATGTATTTGTCTTGTCTTCATAGAAAGATGTATTCCTTTACCTCTTGAGTCACAGAATAATAGTCAGTCAAGGATAGCTTTCTGATTAAAGAGGAATGTGTTGTAATTCTAATTTGTTTTCAAAGGAAAAAAATCCTTCAGCACCTGGTAGGTATCCTCCTTGAAGCAGACTTTCACATTTAATCTCACTTAATTCTTACAATCTCATGAAGCTAACACTGTTAGTACTATCTTGATGATAATCTCCTTCATTTTCCAGATGAAAAAACATAGACTCAGTGAACCTAAATGATTTGCTCAGACACACATCACTAGGAAGTAACAGATTGGGGATTCTAGCTCAGATAGATTTGGACCCAAAGGTCTCTTTGAACTACTCCATGAACTTTTATTGGAGAGAGGAAGGGGGGAGGGGAGAGGGAGAGAAAAGAGCAGGAGAAAGGGAGGGAAAGAGGGGGAGAGAGAAAAAGAAAGAGAGGGAAGAAAGGGAGAGAGGAAAAAGAGAGAGGGACTGCATAAAGATGAGTTCTTTGATGATGTTCTTCTTATTATTCAATTTACTATTACATATCAACTGTGTATCAATGATTGATAAGTCGTGGGCCAGTTTTTGTTGCTATAGATATTTCTCAGCTTCCAAAAGGGCTTGCTGATTTGCTTTTGCAGCATATTATGATTTAAGTTGTTAATTTGAAGAACCACCTCCAAAATCCTCTATAATCCTTGTTTTGCCACAGATAGATTAGTAGCCTAGTTTTTCTTTCCTGCCACAAAAATAGAATTCTTTACCTATTCCTGATTATTTCATTTCTATTAATACAAAGTAGGGAAATGAAACTCTTCCTCATTTTCTTTAATAATCAGATGTCTTCAGATTTACTATATAATAACCAACCTCAAAAGTTATAGCTTGCAATAATTGTGTATACTGAATATGTTATGTCACTGGGTAGCAAACTATTGTTATCTTTCAACGATGCCCTGTTGAACTATCAGCATGAGAAACAGACTTTTATTTCAACTGGCAATGATAGCTTCCAAGTGGATTACTGGTTATCAAGTTATAGGAACATGGAATTGGGTACTTCTGGTTACAAGAGGAAGTCGTGGCCTATAGGTGACCATTCAAGAATGCAACCACAGGTCCAGGTTGTCATAAGACTAAGCTTCCATGATCACTGCTTAATGATATCCAATCTAGTAAAAATGTGATTTTCAGAAGCTAATTACCATAAAACCAATGGTGGATTTCATGGCTGTTTTATTTGGGAATTGGTCTTTGGGAGCTTGAGAAAATAATTTAACTTCTTCATTAATTAGTGTGCTGCTACCAATTCAAGCTAGATTTAGTTTTATTTTGAATGTACAATGTATTAAAATGTGTTTGAATACCTATACTGGATGAAAAAAAAATCCTCAAGATAAAGTGTTTAGGAAAAGCAAGTCAACTCACTTTGAACAGATTTAACTTGCCTGCATGGAAGTTTTTGTATCACTGATATTGATTGGCCCCATACTTGTAAGCAAAGACTCTTCTCTAAAGTTTTACTAACTTCCCTTAACTTTGTTCAATTGATATTTCAGTTTCAGTACATAGATACTTCTGATAAGGTGAGTGCTGCCTGGGTAAAATTTGAATGCAGTATTCTTTTAAGAATATAAGGTTTAGGGCCTCCTCTGGTGACGCAGCGGTTGAGTGCTGGGCTGCAAAGCTATCCACAGCCTCTGCAGCACCAGTTCGCTGGTTCAATCCCCTGGTGCAGGCGAGGGTCCCACATGGCACGCAGACCTCTCCTGCCGCGCCCACTGCTCCCCTCAGCAATGTATTTTGTCAGTCTGCCTGTTCTGTTGCCCGCTCTGGCTCTGGTGAATTCTCTCACCCTCCTGAGCTTCTGACTGTAAACGGTGCTTGTATAAATAAATAAATAAATAAATCTTTAAAAAAAGAATATAAGGTTTAGAGAAACTTCTCTTGTAGCTGAAAATGAAAGGCCTTTTCTTTTCAGCCACATCCACATGAAGACTTGGGTATCAGTCATTTTCAAGTGGACGAGCATTTTCATTAGACCTCTGCATTCCAGAAGTCAGCTTGCATGCTTCCAACCAACCACGGACCTTCCAGGATTGTCACATGTTCCCAGGGCTTCATTTCCATCCTCATTTCTAGCTCCAAGTTTCTCTTTCTGTATGTATCTGAATTCCATTCTTGTATCTTCCAGAGTTTCCTTCTCTCAGCGAAGTGAGGTTCTGATCCATCCACATGCGAAAGTGGCTGACTTTCTTAAAAAAACCCACTCACTCAAGGTACAGAGCCATTAATTATTAACTATAGCAGCCAGACAAGTATTAATTGACCCAGACTGAGAGTAAAAGTAGCACATTCTAACAAATAATTCCTAAATATGTAAAAATATTGAATTTTTTTTTACCCCTCTGATAAATTTTGTCTTTCTTCTTACTCTCTATGGCAGTTTATCACAAGTGGTTCCATACTTCTGCAGTGATTTCATTAGCCAGACTGTAAATTTCATGCAGAGGTTAGCTACACAGTAGCTCATAGGGGCACTAACATTTTCCTCGCTTGACAAAAGAGATCTTAATGGAACAATTGCATGGGAATTTAAATAAATTAAAAATTTCTCAGAATGCATTTGATTTTTAAATCCTGTATGATCAAGGCTAATAATGTACTATTCTAATGAATAGTACACAACTATACAAAAACACATCTAATGAAGTCTGGGGTAGCACTTGATAGTTTTCTTTTATACCTTTAGAGTATTATATATTCTAAAAATTGTTATTTTGATCTAATTAAAAGCAACTGAAAGTTGAATTAATATTAGTTATAAAAACAATTTTTTATTTTTTTATAATTTATTTATTTACATATATTTTACATCATTGTTCATTTTTATACAATGTTTGCTTTCTCTTCTTAGGTGTAGTCCCTGTAAAATTCTACCACCAATTCACCCATGCACCAACACCATAGTCCCTTCTCTCTCATTTTGATCCCTCTCCCTCCCCTGCAGAATGTCCCTGATTTATAGCTGCCTGTTAATTTTGGTTTTTTATTTATTGTTATTATTTTTTCCTGGTCCCTTATTTGGTTCCCCTATAATCCTCCTATAAGTGAAACCATTCAATATTTTTCTTTTTCCTTCTGGCTTATTTCACTGAGCATGATCCCCTCCAGCTCTATCCATTTTGCTGCAAATGGCACAATTTTATCTTTTTGGATTGCTGAATACTATTCCATTGTGTATATATATATATATATATATATATATATATATATATATATATATACACACATACCACATCTTCTTGATCCAGTCATCTATTTTTGGGCATTTGTTTTGTTTCCATAGCTTACCTATTTTAATAGTGCTACAATAAACATAGGGATATAGGCATCCTTTTGAATTAATGTTTTTGTGTCCTTTGGGTAAACCCCTAGGAGCAGAATTGTTGGGTCATATGGTAGTTCCATTTCCAGTAGTTTGAGGAAACTCCAGACAGCTTTTCTTAGTGGTTGGACCAGTTTGCACTCCCACCAGCAGTGCAGGAGAGTTCCTTTTTCTCCACATCGTAGCCAACATTTGTTGTTGCTAATTTTTTTTTTTTTCTGAAGTGCAGTTTTATTACTAATTATCTATAGCAACTTGAATTACCCTAATTAGGATCATTTGATTTTTTTTTTTTTATGGTTGCTTCACTTTTTTTTTTTTTAATTAATAAATTTTATTTTTATATTCCCCATACAATTGCAATCCCCCCATTCTGACCCCAATCCCTCCCCTCCCGCCCCCCACCCCCCAAAAAGTGTCTCTGGTTCAGAGTTTTTGTTGATTTTGATTTTCACTTTCTTATAGTTATTCATTTTCCTGGTCCCTTATTTAAGTTTTCTAGATCCCTGCTATGAGTGAGACCATCCGGTATTTTTCTTTTTCTTTTTGGCTTATTTCACTGAGCATGATCCCTTCCAGCGTCATCCATGTTGCTGCAAATTGCATGTGTTTATCTTTTTTGAATGCTGAGTAATATTCCATGGTATATATGTACCACATCTTCTTGATCCAGTCATCTATTTTTGGGCATTTGGGCTGTTTCCAAAGCTTAGCTATTGTAAACAGTGCTGCTATAAACATAGGGGTGCAGGTGTTCTTTGGAATTGATGTTTCTGTGTTCTTTGGGTAAATACCTAGGAGTGGAATTGCTGGATCCTGTGGAAGCTCTATGTTTAGTAGGTCCAGAAATCTCCACACAGCTCTCCATAGTGGTTGGACCAGTTTGCACTCCCACCAACAGTGCAGAAGAGTTCCTTTTTCTCCACAACCTCGCCAACATTTGTTGTTGCTAGTTTTTTTAATATGTGCCATTCTCACTGGTGTAAGATGGTATCTCATGGTAGTTTTGATTTGCATTTCCCTGATTGCAAGTGATGTTGAACATTTTTTCATATGCCTGTTGGCCATTCGCATTTCCTCTTCAGAGAAGTTTCTGTTGCTAATTTTTTTAATATGTGCCATTCTCACTGGTGTAAGGTGATATCTCATTGTGGTTTTGATGTGCATTTCCATGATTATAAGTGATGTTGAACATTTTTTTCATATACTTGTTGGTCATTTGCATTCCCTCTTTGGAGAAGTGTCTCTTTAGCTTTTCTGCCCATTTTTTGATGGATTGTAAAAACAATTTTTGAGAATGGACTGCTGAATGATTTAAGGAATATATGGTTTAGTTCCACATTTTTGATCATTATAACAAGTTCATTGTAATTTGCATAGATTAAATTAAAACTGAAGATTTAAAAGAGAATTGAGATTACTAGGGAGTGAAAAGAAAACACTTTTGTAGTTAAAGGATTTTTCCAGAGTTATTTAGATGAAATGTTGTATATATAAAGGCCTAATGTATTTTGGCAATTCTGAGATTTGCATCTTTTCCTAAGTCACTTTAAAATATTCAAAAATGACTTTCATCTGCCTTTTCAGCCATTTAGTTTCATTCTCTACAATATGCCCTAGAAATGTTGAACTTGATTGCCTACAGAATGAATTAATGAATCTTTTATGTCAATGGGAGTTTATTAACAACATTCGTGACATTTTCAAATCAATCCTTCTATGTTTTCCAATTATGGCCTCATTGTGGTTAGGCACCATCCCAGGGGAAAACAAAGAGAGAGAGCGCTGACTTCAGAAAAGCAAATTAATAAGGGGAAGTGTATCTAGATTATGCTTTCTGTTGTTGTTTGTTACATTAAATGCAGAATGCAAATGCATGTTCTTTAAGTGTTTTGGCTGTTGTTCAAAAATGTGAGTTATTCTTCCAGAAAACAAGAGTATTTTCCTTCAACATCTATGTCCATAGCTGATTTAGTTGTTACTTTCAATATGGGGACATTTCTGAATTTAAAGGAAAATATTATTTACACAGCAAACATACTAATAAAAGATTTAAAACATTACAATGATGAAAATATAAAAGGATTTGGAATGAAAGTTATTTAAGGCCATAGCCAGCTTTTATACATATAAAATATGTCTAAAATACATATAATCATATATATATATATATACACATTTATACAATTTCTTGGTCTTTTGACTCTCCTAATCTAAACTAAGTCTTCAATGTTTTATTTGATGTTAAGTCTTGGCACTAGTTCTGCTTGATTTTGAACCAAATACTGGGTCTCCACAGCTTTAAAATGAAACCAATTGGACTAGATACTCCAAAAATCTATGAGTTAACAATTTATTATTGAAACCATCAAAGAGAAATTATGATCACTTTTACTTGAATCTTTTTTTTAGAAACAATTAACTTCCTACCCAGCTCCTTCTTACCCTCACTGTATCAGTGGTTTCTAACAGATAAGTGAAGACATAGTGCTAATAGGGTCGTCAAAGGATCAAAGAAGTGCCACCAAACTTTCATGGTGTAAAATTTGCTTTTGCTTTAACTAAGGATGCAATATGTTCTGTGATAGCTTGGATGAAACACTGTCAGCAATTCTTGCAACAAGTTAAGATAGAGCTTTCCAAAAATAAGGTGTTAAAGGAAAATCATGTCAAACAAGTGACAGTTTAGAACTCTGCTATTTGGTAGCCATTTGTGGCTATTGGGCTCTTGAAATGTAGTTAGTACAATTTGGGGAGTGCTATAAGTGAATACTACACATTAGATTTTTTTTTTTAAGATTTATTTATTTATTTACACAAGCACTGGTTACAGTCAAAAGCGCGGGAGGGTGAGAGAATTCACCAGAGCCAGAGGGAAGAACAGAACAGGCACAGTGACGAAATACACTGCTGAGGGGAGCAGCGGGCGGCAGGAGAGGTCTGCACGCCCTGTGGGACCCTCGCCCAGTGGGCCCAGCGACCAGGAATCGAACTGGCGCTGCAGAGGCTGCAGGCAGCTTTGCAACCCAGCGCTCAACCGCTGCACCACCGGGGAGGCCCACTACACATTAGATTTTGAAAACTTCATGCAAAAAAATTGTAAAATGTCTCAAAGAAATATTGTTTATATTTTGAAATGTTAATATTATTTTCAATACAGTACATTGCTAAAATTAATTTCACCTGTTTCTTTTTACCTTTTTAGAAATGTGACTATAAGAAAAGTTAAAATTCCATATGTGTTTCTCATTATCTCTCTTTTGGACAGCACTGGGACAGAGTGAAATGTTTGTTAGAACATGAAGGACCTGCCTTATTCATATATAAGAAACCATTGTCTGGTCCATGAAATTTTCTCACAACTGCGTAGTGCTAAAGGATGCTTGAACAGAAATACTGTTACACTATAGCCAGATTGCCTTAAAATCATTTAGGACTTGTTTAGTCCTGCCCTGTACTTTTAAAACCCTTCAATGTGTTCCCTCCTACACAAGTACACATGAGGCCAAGAACAGGAAATGTTGGTTAATGTGGAGGCACTACATGTTCCTTATCTTCAGTGACACGTTGGTCTGTGACTTTCACAACTTTCACTCAAATGCTCAAGCTCAGCTCCCAGGTTAGATAAGAGATTAGAGATGAGCTGGAAAAAGCAGCTACTTTCCCTACCACAGGCTCTCCAAATTGAACCACTGACTTGTTTGTAACTTACCATTGCAAGAGGTGCCACTGCTCTGTTCAGCTCCACCCTCCTCCTATCCAGAATCATTTTCCTATCAAAGGATGTTTGCTCATGACTTGGTGTTTTCCATAGGTGTATTGTGGAGGGGTGATCTGGCTATTAAGCATGCTGACCCTGCTTTTGGAGAAGTGCTATTGACAAGCAAATGTGTTTGGAATGGCTAGAATCTGGACATGAAAGATGAGGGACCAACTATGTTCAAAATGCATGTCATCTTTGAGGATCAGTGTTTGTTCATGATTTTCTCTCTGTACTCCAGTGCTTAGACTTCTCCCCTGTCATTTGTCCCATTCTGGAAAATTTCAACCAAAACATCTGTTTTGAAGTGCTATGCTCCTCTCTGGATAGCAGTAATATTTTTTAATCCCAAGTTGCTTATTTCCTCCTTATCATCCCCAGATGTTTTGTCTGGCACCCCCCAATTTTTTCTCATTTTGTAATTGTGCAAACCCCAGAAGAAGTGCCGGCAGATTTTTTTCCTTTTGGGTCACTCAACACATCTCCCAATAAGAATTCTACCTTTGCTCTTTGTCCATCTTGCAGCAGACTCAGATCAAATTCCATGAAAGATTTTGGAGGTGGGGGAAGGGTTTAGGGGAAGAAGGTACATGGCAATTTCTTTTTTAAATAGATATAAGACCATAGTATCTAGACACAGGTGTAGCATTGGAGAGAAAAAGCAACAACCTGAGAGGCAAGTGCTTTGTTAATTTCATCTACTATTAAAAAATAAAGAAGGAAACATAAAAATTTGGTGTTCTAAATAATATTTTGTCATTTCTATTTTAAAAGATAGGATATACACTAACAGTGATATTACAGAACAAGAACCTACAATAATCCTTACATGTATTATAAATTTGATAATGATTATAATAGATGAGATCTGGCACATTTTTGCTTTCCCATTGTTTTCATCAACAGCCTGGAGGAGTGGAAGCAGCTGGGTGTCTGAAGCCCTCAGAATAGAATTGTTCAATCTGGAGTTTTGGGGAGAAGTGGGTTTCAAAGAAAGCTTTGGAAATCTGAGCAAATCATTTTCCTCCTGTAGACCTCTGTTTCTTTGTTTATACCAGTCTCTGATTTTGTATCCTTTTGGCTTTCATAGAAACCCTGTGTCTTTGTGGGAAAATTAAATTTATGTCCATAGAAGATACAGACCCAGAGATATTAAGTTCCTTATCCCAGGGCATCAGCATTCAGGTGTCATAGGTGCTTGAGCTGGCGGTCAGACATAGAGTCTGCTGACCCCTGAGGATGACTCCAGGCAGTGCCCCACATCTACCCTTCAACTTCATGCCAGTGGGTCATGGGAAATGGTCTAGAATTGTTAATCACCTCTCCTGCCTGTTCTTGTGACCTTCCCCAGGCTCTGGGCTGTGACTGCAACTGCCCAGTATAGGAAGAGTGTTATCTGTGCCCAGCCATGTTCTTTTGCAGGAAGGGTAAACTGATAACTGAAAGAGCTGAAACTACAGGTAAATGATCCAAGTAGGTCTCTCTCTGAGAAAAAGTGACTGAGATAAACGACAGGCAACCTCTGCATCATTATAATACTAAAAATTATGCTCACGGAGGGACACTTAACATATGATGAGACATGTGGTCTATGTGCAGGCATGTAGTAAAAAAGCACATGTGTGACTTATTTCCTACCCAGAAGGTGAGGGGTGTGGAAATATTTCCTGCCTCAAATCCTTTAAAACCTCACTCCTCCCCAAAGCTGGGGAGAAGAGTGCTTTAGAACATGAGCTCCCCCTCCCCCATTGTCAGGCCTCACACTACAGATCTCTCTCTGCTTTACCAAACCTGACTGTTAGATCATTGACTTTCAATCATCCTGAGAATGGACTTTCTCACTTAGGAGGTTGGTAACATGATAGGACACGAGACTGTAAGTGAGGAGGGAAAGCAGGCCTTTGAAGGGTGAGAACTGAGTCCACCAAACTGACTTAACCTCCGCTTGGAAAGAAAGACACTGGGAATGTCAGACCTGGGCACACTTCTGTTCCCTGGAGACACTTCTTAAAGACAGAGACTAAAAAAAAAAAATCTGTCATGTTCCAGTGTAAATTTGCTGATGATGACTCAAACTAACAAAAGAAAAAGGATGAATGAAAAGTAAAGAAGCAGAACATTTTTATCATGTCTGCAGAGATTTAGAATCCAAACCTTCCTTGGGAGAGAGAAGTTGGCCAAAGTTGAGGGAATGATTTGATTTGACTGAGAAAAATAACAGGGGATTTCTACATGACTGGTGTTATTATTAGGGTATTCATTACTCATTCTTTCTTTCATTCAAGAAATGACTGAATGCCCACTATGGGCAAGACACTTGCATAATGGCCAATCTTGTTCTATAAGAAGTGAAAATGAGATTATGGTTAACTAGGAGAAAAATAAAGAGTCAAATGCATATGAAAAGAGAAGGAAAAAACAAAAGCTAGATAACAGGCAAACCTGAGGAATAATTTATGCTTTTAACCACAAAAGTGAGAGCTACCAAAAATTTAGTCCACCGGTAAGAATTGAATCCACAAGACACTGACCAAAGGAGATAAAGATCTCAGTCAAGTGTTGCTGTGAAAACACCAGTACTGGTTTTCTTGGCAAAGGTTCTATGTTGTGGTGAGAGCACTAAGATGAAAAACAACAAAAACCATTTGTAAATTAGGTAAGCAGTTATGAGCAGCCAGTGTGCAGGAAGACCTGGGGACAGGCTGCCAGGGATTTGTGCTGCAAAGGATGATGCCATGAAGGAAAATATTAAAAGGTTAAATAGAGCCTGCCCACATGAGAGAATCTCCACTTACTGACCAAGGTTCCCCAAAGAGTTCCTTATTAATCACTTTAATGTCCCTTGGCCTTAGCACCCTTCATTATAATGCTTGATGATCTGATTATTCTTGAGTCCTATCTGTTGGTTCTGCCCACCCTCGTCCTCAAGTATTGTGCTTGCCTGCTCATTTGCATATTTGATAGACTCAGTAGGTGCCAAGACTTGTAATTAATACTGCCCCCAGGATGGTTTCCTCCCTGGTCTTCTTTGGGATGGGGAGAGGGTCAAAGCTTCCTTAGAACAAGCCCACAAAAGCTTCATCACTCTTTGTTTAATCAGTGAGAGACTGAGAAGACCAGCTTGGCTGGATTGTTCAGAAACAGATCCTCTGGACACGAGACCAAAAACATATTTAAATATCTCTGCAGGCAATTTACGCCTCTTACATTTAGTTCTAAGAGTCTGCAATTGTTGTTTAATTGTAGGAATGAATTACTAAGGAAAAACATATCATTTCCATTCTTGGAAATCATTATAAAGAGGATAATTTACTGTTTGGGATGAGTTTCTTTTGCCAATATGATTAGATAGATAGATAGATAGATAGATAGATAGATAGATAGACAGACACATACATATATATGTGTATATATAATGTTACACTATATTATCCTATATTAACATTATAATCTCTTTCCAATACTATCCTGTGGCTTTCAGTTATATAAAAAAGACAATTCTAAATGGTTTCCAGTTTTTTTCTGGTTTGCTGCTAAATTCTAATTTTGTCATCAGAGTAAAGCTTCTGACCCATTGTACCTGCTCTTAATCAAAGAAGAGAAAACAGTCTCAAACATGTTGTTTGAAAGGAAAAGCCTCTAAATTTTCATCTGCAGAGACCCCAGGGGACCCACAAGAGGCAATCTAAGATAACCTGGAATTTACAGAATAGGGTAAAATACGGTGGCTCTTTTGAAACCATCGACAAGGAAAGGAATGAATACATCAGCAATACATGAAAGAGTATCCTGGTTAGTCGTTAGACAGCCAACGTAAAATACGAACATTCTTTCTTCCTCCATCTGATTCATGTTTATACTTCATGTTCCCTGTTTTTTTTTTTTTACATTTACTGAGTTATAAGTAATGAGTCATCATTTTAACTAATCATTCTTTGCAGGCAGAATTAAAATTACATTGATCCTCGAGCTGCTCATTCCAGATCTTTAATCAGCAGTTAGTGAGGCCTTACCTCATGAAAATGAGTAAGCTGGGGGATACAGCTGGGTTTCCTATGCAACATGTTGAACTTTCCAACAGAGTGGGAAATGCAAGAGGGTGGAAATGCAGATCTAAATGTTCAAATGGGCTGGTACTAAAAATAGAGTGCAAAGGGAAGCAATAATTTAAGTTGTTGGTATGGATGTGATCATCAAGAGAATTAGACACAATGAATAGCAGAGAGTGAAAGACAGGTTTATTCATGGCAGTGGGGACCAGGAGTACCAGGTTAATGCAAGGAGGCAGGAGAGGAGTGGAGGAGAGGAAAGGAAATGATAAGAGACCACCAAGTTTTAGCCCTCAAGGAAGCAGGAGCTTTCAAAGAAAGTGTGATCCACAGAAACAAATGCAGCAGAAACATCTGGCAAAAGAGTTGTGAAAAAGCACTGGATGGTGGTGATCTTGAGGATAAAGGTGGTTTCTGGGAAACTGACCACAGTAGAGCCTTGAAATAGAAACCTGACCATAAGGTGTTCAGGTGTCCATGAAGAAGTTGGATTCAGATGGATATTCCAGGAAGTTTGATAAGGAAGGGAAGGGAAAAAGAGCATGAGAGATTAAGCATACAAAGATAATTTTTTTGTCTTTTGATAATGGAGGGAAAAAGCCTCTGTAAAGAGAACCCAAGGAAGCAGGTTAGGGGGTTACTGAAAGAGCTGGAAAGAACTGGATTAATAACAAATGAGGAGACTCTAGCCTTGAAAGGAAATAACTATGGGCAAAGATGAGATCCTAAAATACATACACATTTTCACTGTGTAAGTGACAAAACCAGGCCTTTCACTTGCCACCCAGAAATCCAAACTCTGAATGATGAGAATGTCTTTTCACAAAAGAGTTTATTTGAAGTGCCTCCCAAGGGAATCGGTAGGATTGAAACCCTAAAAGTTTGCTCCCTGAATAATGGGAGTGCTTTGATTATATAAGGGAGAGGAGGTAGGGAAACAAGGGGTTGAGGATAGGAAGGAAGTGGGAACTTTGAATTTCCAAGTCCCAGTGGGTGCCAGGGCTGTCCAGGCATCACAAGTCTAGTGTTGACTTCCTTGAGAGGGAGTGTCTCCTCAGGACCATCACTCTGCATTAATCACTAGGTGTTTGGTTTTGATGTTATTATCAACCTCAAAAGGGCACAGAATTTTTGTTACAGATGTAACACAATCATCTGGGAACTTTTCAAGTTCTTAGGAATACAGTTGGAGAGAAATGTATTCCTTGCAAGTTAAAGGTTAATCACAAAGACCTAGTAGAGAGGAGAGAGAATAAAGGGTGGTTAAAGTTTAATTTCATCAGTCCTAATTTAGCCCTAATTCTTAATCTAGGGGAGTTTTTGTTACAAAATGGAGGGGATTTGGCTACAAAATTATATACAACTCAAGCAGTACCCTAACATGGCAGCCAAGGTAATAGATCCTAGAGTCAGATTGCTGGGATCAAATGAAAACTTTGACCCCAACAAACGTATGACCTTGGACAAATTACTTGAGCCTCTGTGTATCATTCTCCTCATTTTTTAAAATGTGGATAATAATAGTGTCTCCCTTGTGAGAAGATAGATAGATAGGTAGGTAGATAGATTGATAGATAGATAGATAGATGATGTTTAGAGCAGTTTCGGACACAAAGTAAATATTATGTAAATAAATATAAAAAGAGGAAATGAAGAGAAACCTGGAATTGTAGGAGTCTTTAGAGTATAAGGAAGTATCAAGTACTTATTTGTGTTAGTCTCTAACAAAGTACATTTAAAATTTAAAATTCTTCTTGCTATATGTGGTGTGCATGTGCACATGGGTACAAACACACACACAGAGAGAAAGAGAGAGAAAGGGGGGGGCGGAAATATTACTCAGCCATCAAAAAGATAAACTCATGTCATATGTGGCAACGTGGAATGAAATAATGCTAAGTAAAATAAGCCAGAAAGAGAAAGATAAAGGGCCTCCCCGGTGGCGCAGTGGTTGAGCACTGGGTTGCGAAGTGCCCGCAGCCTCTGCAGCGCCGGTTCGATCCCCGGCTGCTCCCCGGCCACCGGAGGAGGGTCCCACATGGCGCATAGACCTCTCCTGCTGCCCGCTGCTCCCCTCAGCAGTGTACTTCAGTCCTTCTGCCTATTCTGCTCCCTGCTCTGGCTCTGGTGAATTCTCTTACCCTCCCGCACTTCTGACTGTACCCAGTGCTTGTATAAATAAATAAATAAATAAATAAATCTTTTAAAAAAAGAGAGAAAGATAAATACTGGACAGTGTCAATAATATGTAGAATTATAAAGTAACTAAGAGTCAGATAAAGACACACTTAAAAACTAACCATTGATAACTAACTACAGGGGAAGATAGTAAGGGAGGGTCAGAACAAAAGAAAGAACAATGGACTGTGGTGGTGTGGAATATGGTAGATTGGGAAGTGGGTGCACTATGGTGATAATACCTAATGGGGGTATTCAAATAGTACCTCAATGAAAATTAAATTAAGCAGACCGGGCGTGCAGGGGAGCGCGTTCCCGCATCGCCATTTTGCAGCAGGGACCTTTCTTTGCTGGAGACTGTGTGAACCCAGCAGAAGGCTCACCGAGGAGCCAGAGGTAAGCTGGGAGCCTTGCCCATGCCGGGCGCCTTCTAGCCTGCAGTCCCAGCCCAGAGGGGAGCAGCACCCACCGCTGGGGCAGACTGGGCATGCAGGGGAGCGCGTCCCCGGCACCGGCATTTTGCAGCAGGGACCTTTCTTGCTGGAGACTGTGTGAACCCAGCAGAAGACTCACCGAGGAGCCAGAGGTAAGCTGGGAGGCTTGCCCATGCTGGGCGCCTTCTAGCCTGCAGTCCCAGCCCAGAGGGGAGCAGCACCCACCGCTGGGGCAGACCGGGCGTGCAGGGGAGCATGTTCCCGCATCGCCATTTTGCAGCAGGGACCTTTCTTTGCTGGAGACTTGTGAACACAGCAGAAGTTCCCCAGAGGAGCCAGAGGTGAGCTGGGAAGGTCGCCCAAGATGCCAGCCAGTACCAGCAACACAGTGTCACAAGGAATACGGCAATTAGAAAACAGGCAGGAGGGAGTAGAAAAACCACATGCAACCCAGCAACTCCTCAGCAAAAAAGCACACCGCAAAAAGAAAACCATCTACCAGATTGCAACGACAGTAACTTGGAAGAACTTCTGAGCCTTCCAGATAGAGAATTTAAAATTGCTATGATTAAAAAACTGACAGAAGTCATAAAGGAAAACAATGATAAGGGGAAAATAATTAATGACCAGAAGAATGAAATTGAGTCCCTAAAGAGGGAAGTAAAAGAAATGCAGGAGATCAAAGAATTAATGGAGACGCTAAAGAACTCTGGGAAAAGCAATGAAAGCAGAATAGATGAAATGGAAGAACGAATACGTACTCTTGAAGACACAGAAATAAAAAGAACTAAAACAGAAAAGGAAGGAGAAGTACGAAGGAAAAAGACCAAAGAAAGACTTCGGGAACTATCTGACTCCATGAGGAAAGGAAATATAAGAGTTATAGGAATACCAGAAGGAGAGGTGAGATGTGTGGGAACAGAGAAAATATTCAAGGATATAATTGAAGAGAACTTCCCAAACGCGAAGAAGGAGCTGAAAATTGATATACAAGAAGCAAGAAGAACACCAAACTTCCATGACAAAAGGAAAAATACAGCAAGACACATAATAGTAAAGCTCCCAAGAATCCAAGACAAGGAAAAAAATAATGAAACTAACAAGAGGGAAGAAACAGATAACATTCAAAGGGAAACCAATCAGACTGACATCAGACTTCTCTGAAGAAACACTACGGGCAAGGAGAGAGTGGAGGGACATAGTCAACAGACTCCAAGAAAACAGATGCCAACCAAGAATACTCTATCCCACAAAGCTCTCCTTCCCCTATGAAGAAAGAATAAGGACCTTCCCAGACAAACAGAAACTCTGGAATTTTATTACGACTAAACCCCCACTCCAAAAAATACTACAAGGAGTCCTAAAGCCAGAACCTCAGAGGGACGAATAACAACAAAAGAAGGCCAAAGAAAGTTATTAAAAGAATAAATAAATAAAATCAAAGGAAAGACAAACACAATGGCAAATACAGATGCTAACATATCAATACTAACTCTAAATGTAAATGGACTAAACTCTTCAATAAAAAGACACAGAGTTGCAGGCTGGATTAAGAAACAAAACCCAACCTTTTGCTGTCTCCAGGAAACACATTTAGCTGCAAAAGATAAAAATAGACTCAAAGTTAAAGGATGGAAAACAATTCTACAAGCAAATGGACCAAAAAAGAAGGCAGGAACAGCTATACTCATATCAGATAAAACAGATTTCAAACTTAAAAAGATTAAAAAGAGACCCCAGTGGTCATTACATTATGATCAAGGGGACAATACTTCAAGAAGAAATAACACTCATTAACATATATTCACCAAACAAAGGAGCACCAAAATATATCAGACAACTATTGGCATCTCTGAAAACAGACATCAGAGAAAACACATACGTAGTGGGAGACTTCAACACACCACTATCAACAATGGATAGATCAACAAGACAAAAAATAAGTAAAGACACTAAAGCTCTAAATAAGGATCTAGAGTGCTTGGGCTTAACAGACATATATAGAACACTAAACCCAAAAAAATCTGAGTATACATTTTTCTCAAGCGCACACGGATCATTCTCTAGGATCGATCATATACTGGGGCACAAGACAAACATCAACAGACACAAAGATTGAAATCATACCAACCATCTTTTCTGACCATGAAGGCATCAAACTAGAAATAAACCATAAGAAGAAGGCAAGGTACTCTCCTACCTCGTGGAGATTGAAACCCACACTACTGGAAGTCCACTGGACTAATGAGGAGATAAAAGAAGAAATTAAAAAATTCTTTGAATTGAATGACAAGGAGGACACCAATTTCCTAAATGTATGGGATGCAGCAAAAGCAGTAATAAGAGGAAAATATATAGCAATAGAGACTCACATCAAGAAACAAGAAAGAACTCAAAGAAACAACCTAATCTTGAAGCTCAAAGATCTAGAAAAAGAACAACAAAAAAACCCCAAAACCAGTAGAAGAAAAGAAATAATAAAAACCAAAGCAGAAATAAATGAAATCGAAACTAAAAAAACAATCCAAAAGATCGATGAAACCAAGAGCTGGTTCTTCGAAAAAATAAATAAAATAGATAAACCCCTAGCCAGGCTCACAAGGGCAAAAAGGGAGAAAGCACAAATAAATAGGATAATAAATGAAAGAGGAGAAATCACAACGGACACAGCAGAAATCAAAAGAATAATTAATAACTACTATGAACAGTTATATGGAAACAAGTTCAACAATCTAGAGGAGATGGACAAATTCCTACAACTCTACAATCACCCAAAGCTAGATAAAGAAGAAATAGAACACCTAAACAGACCAATTACAATTAGCGAAATTGAAATGGTAATCAAAAACCTCCCCAAAAACAAAAGCCCAGGACCTGATGGATTTACAAATGAATTCTAACAAACATTCAGAGACGAATTGGTGCCTATGCTTCACAAACTCTTCCAAAAAATTGAGAAGGAAGGTATAATACCTAACACGTTCTATGAAGCCAACATTACACTAATACCAAAACCGAACAAGGACAACACAAAAAAAGAAAACTATAGGCCAATCTCCCTAATGAACACTGATGCAAAAATCCTCAATAAAATTTTAGCTATCAGAATCCAACAGTGTATCCATAAGGTAATTCACCACGACCAAGTAGGATTCATTCCAGGGACACAAGGATGGTTCAACATCCGAAAATCAATCAACGTTATCCAACACATCAACAAAAAGAAATATAAAAACCATATGATAATATCAATAGATGCCAAGAAAACTTTTGACAAAGTGCAACACCCATTCATGATAAAAGCCCTTGAAATTCTTGGGATACAAGGAACATACTTCAACATCATAAAGGCCATATACGACAAGCCAACAGCCAGTATGATTCTCAATGGTGAAAAGCTGAAAGCATTTCCATTAAGATCTGGAACAAGACAAGGATGTCCACTCTCACCACTGCTTTTCAATATAATACTGGAAGTCCTAGCCAGAGCAATAAGACAAGAGAAAGACATACAAGGAATCCAAATAGGAAAAGAAGAAGTCAAACTATCACTATTTGCAGATGATATGATAATATACATAGAGAACCCCAAAAACTCCATAGAAAAACTAATTGAACTCATCAATCAGTTCAGCAAAGTGGCAGGATACAAAATCAACATGCAAAAGTCAGAAGCCTTCCTATACACTAACAATAAATCTGAAGAAGAATAAATGAAAAAAACCATCCCCTTTATTATCGAAACAAAAAAAATCAAATACTTGGGAATAAATCTAACAAAAGAGGTAAAGGACCTTCACAAAGAAAACTATAAAACACTGTTAAAAGAAATAGAAGAAGATACAAAGAAATGGAAAGACATCCCCTGCTCACGGATTGGAAGAATAAACATTATTAAAATGGCCATCCTACCAAAAGCAATATACCGATTCAATGCTATTCCAATAAAAATTTCAATGTTATTCTTCAAAGAAATAGAACAATTATTGATGAAATTCATATGGAATCACCAAAAACCCCGAATAGCCAAAGCTCTCCTGAAAAAAAAAGAAGGAAATGGAGGCATCACACTCCCAGATTTCAGGCTATACTACAAAGCCATAATCATCAAAACTGCATGGTATTGGAACAAGAACAGACACACAGACCAATGGAATTGAATAGAAAATCCAGAAATAAACCCACAGATTTATGGTCAACTAATATTTGACAAAGGAGAAAAGAATATGCATTGGAGCAAAGAAAGTCTGTTCAATAAATGGTGCTGGGAAAACTGGGCCACTACATGCAAAAGAATGAAGCTTGACTACTACCTCACACCATACACAAAAATCAACTCAAAATGGATTAAAGAACTAGACATAAAACCTGAAACCATAAAATACATAAAAGGAAATATAGGCGAAACACTACGGGATATGCACATCAAAGACATCTTTACAGACACATCACCCAAAGCAGTGATAGTGAAGGCAAAGATAAACAGCTGGGACTACATCAAATTAAAGAGCTTCTGCACAGCAAAAGAGACAATAACAAAAACAAAGAGAAACCCCACCAACCGGGAGAACATTTTTGCACCCAACACTAATGATAAAGGATTGATCACAAAAATCTGCAAAGAGCTGATGAGACTCAACAACAACAAAGAAAATAATCCAGTCAAAAAATGGGCAGAAGAGCTATAAAGAAACTTCTCTGAAGAGGAAATGCAAATGGCCAACAGGCATATGAAAAAATGTTCAACATCACTTGTAATCAGGGAAATGCAAATCAAAACTACCATGAGATACCATCTTACACCAGTGAGAATGGCACATATAAAAAAACTAGCAACAACAAATGTTGGCGAGGGTGTGGAGAAAAAGGAACTCTTCTGCACTGTTGGTGGGAGTGCAAACTGGTCCAACCACTATGGAGAGCTGTGTGGAGATTTCTGGACCTACTAAACATAGAGCTTCCATATGATCCAGCAATTCCACTCCTAGGTATTTACCCAAAGGACACAGAAACATCAATTCCAAAGAACACCTGCACCCCTGTGTTTATAGCAGCACTATTTACAATAGCTAAGCTTTGGAAACAGCCCAAATGCCCAAAAATAGATGACTGGATCAAGAAGATGTGGTACATATATACCATGGAATATTACTCAGCATTCAAAAAAGATAAACACATGCAATTTGCAGCAACATGGATGGCACTGGAAGGGATCATGCTCAGCGAAATAAGCCAGAAAGAAAAAGAAAAATACCGGATGGTCTCACTCATAGCAGGAATCTAGAAAACTTAAATAAGGGACCAGGAAAATGAATAACTATAAGCAAGTGAAAATGAAAATCAACAAAAATCTATGAACCAGAGACACTTTTGGGGGGTGGGTGGAGGGAGGGGAGGGATTGGGGTCAAAATGGGGGGGTTGAAATTGTATGGGGAATATAAAAATAAAATTTATTATATAAAAAAAGAAAATTAAATTAAAAAAAAACAAAATAGGGCCTCCCTGGTGGCACAGGAGATAGTGCAGTGCTGTGCAGCTGTCCACAGCCTCTTCAGCTGGTTCAATCCCCATCAACCTCTGAGCAACCCACGTGGTGAGCAGACCCCTCCTGTCTCACCTACTGCTCCCCTCAGCAGTGTATTTTGTCAGTCTGCCTGTTTTGTTCCCCACTCTGTCTCTGGTGAATCTTGTCACCCTCCTGCACATCTGGCCTGTACCCTGGTTTTTGTATAAATAAAATAAATCCTAAAAAAAAAAAGCATAAAACAGATTTCAAACTCTGAAAAAAATAAAATAAAATTCTCCTTGGAGCCTATCCATGTAGTGTGCTTTGTTTTTGTTTTCCTAGTAATACTTTGTCCAATGTAGGCAGCTAAAACCCCAGTATCTGGTGCTCTTATGGCAGTACTGATTATCTCTGACCCTGTCCATTGCGAGGGTCCTGTCCTCAGAGATGTCAAACGTCATCTCATGCTTGTGCTCTCATCAGGGAAAAATATGCTTAACAAATTTGAGTGCAAAAACTTTTCAAATCCTAAGAAATTTTAATACTGAACTCAGAGATTTCAACTATAAGCAATAGGATTTCTTTTTTTTTTAAGATTTATTTATTTATTTTATACGAGAACCAGGGTACAGGCCAGATGCATGGGAGGGTGAGAGGATACACCAGAGACAGAGCAGGGAACAGAACAGGCAGACTGACGAAATACACCTCTGAGGGGAGCAGCGGGTAAGACAGGAGAGGTCTGCCTCACCATGTGGAACCCTCGCAGGCCAGCCAGGATCAAACCAGCGCTCAACCACCTGTGCCACCAGGGGAGGCCCAGCAATATGATTTATTTGAGAGAGTAAGAATATAGCTTTATTTCTAGAAGAAAAGTATTATTCCACACAAGTATTTTACAAATAAAACACTTTAGACCCAAAAGACGGAAGTGAATTTGTATAGCTTATTCACATTTAGTCTAGAATACTTGAAAACCTATCATTATCTTTAAAAATCAGAATTTTATCTCATCTCTTGAGTGTAAATGAAACAGTTGAGACTAGGTTCAAGTCACTCAGAATTTGAAACTCACTCTAGTCTGTGCCTTTATTCCAACTCTGGTAGCTGATAAATGCGTGGCAGAAGGAATCAGTGAGTGATGATTCAGACAAAGGAAACAACAAACAGACTTTCCTTCATAGGAGGGCAGGTGTAGAGAAAAGATAAACTTTAAATAAAGCTGTATTTACCTCACAACAATGCTCCCATTGGAGCATTTTCTCTGTTTCTATAGACAGATACTCTGAACATACTTTTTCACTGTTGAAGAACATTCAATTGCTCCCTAGTGTGTATGATTCTGAATCCCAGGGCAAGTTAAGGATAATTAGGCAACCTCAAGGACAGTGCAGGGACTTCAGGAGCGTTAAGGAAGTCTCCAGAGATAAGGGCAGCAAATTCCAAAGGGGACTAATCAAACACCCCAAGACTATGACATTAGGGACTTACTTTATGACCTTAGGGTTAACTGGACATTCCAAATAGAGGACAATGAAGAAAAAAAGATAAGGGCTGGGACACAGAGACTTAGTTCTGGGCAGAGAGAACATTTAGGCAGTGAGTGAGACCACAGAGAACTAACCAATCACAAAGCAACTGGTGGAGCTTTAGAATAATTAGGGGGGAAAAGGCACATATTCTCTGAGACATGACTCCACTTTGGCTTCCTTGCCTCTCCCTGGCCTGTTTCCATGGCCTGGGAGTCCCACTTTATTTCTGTTCCTTTTCTCCTCAGTAAACTTTTTCATTCTCTAAACAAATCTGCCTCTTCTCATTTGCTTGCCTGAGCGTCTGCGAAGTTCCTGCTGCAGCTTCGTGAGACATCAATCCGTGGTGGTCTAGTGACTGGGACTTAGCGCTGCTCCTGCAGCCTGGGATCAGTTCCTGGCTGGGAGCCTAGGTCTGAAAACCTACAATTCTGGTCTCAAATCCACAATGGCATCATGCTGACGCCAGGCATTTCTTTCTTGCAATGAACCCTGATAGTTCAGCTGAAATTGTCCAGAATCTGATTGAAATTCAGTATTAATTATGCAGTGGGGGTAAAGAAATTGAAGATTTTGTGATGGATATAGAATATGCTTAGTTTGGAAACAAAAAGTCAAATATTCTAACCTAGTATTCAACTCCCTCCACTACCTGACATCAATTCAGTGACCCAACAGTTCTCTCCCATTCAATCTCTAATCAAATGTCCTGTTTTAGGTACTTTATGGTTTTCATTGTCTCCTAAATTCATGTATGCAGTCCTATCTCTCTGCCATTGTGCCTGCTCCTATTCTTATCAACAGTACCTTTGGCATTTGGTTAAAGGAATCTCTTGTCTTTCTTTTTTTTTTAAAGATTTATTTTTATACGAGAACCAGGGTACAGGCCAGATGTGTGGGAGGGTGAGGGGACTCACCATAGACAGAGCGGGGAACAGAACAGGCAGACTGACTGAAATACACTGCTGAAGGGAGCAGCAGGCTAGACAGGAGAGGTCTGCTGTGCCATGTGGGATTCTTGCCGCCAGGCAGGATCAAACTTGTGCTGCAAAAGCTGATGACAGTTTCACAGTACAGCACTCAACTGCCTGTGCCACCAGAGAGGCCTGGAATTTCTTTTCTTTATGCTACTACATTTCTTACTTGTTACACATATTTTTTGCCATCTTCACTTAATTTTTAAATACTCACTGCATAAAATAAAGACAGTATAATAAGATCTCCCAAACCCAGTTCTACTCCAAAGTAATTACTGTTACCAGTTTGCATTTTCCCATTCAGTTTTTATATGCATTCACTTATTTTGAATATCTATTTTGGTTTATTATTTTGAAATTATATATTTTTTTATCTCCTAATAAAGATTTCTTGAGAATAGGAAAGGGGCTACGCATCTGTTATCCTTCACAGCTCTAACACCAAGAGCACATTAAGGGAGGATGGGATCTGATATGTGCAGATAAATGGTGATAAGAGGGAAGGATTTCTCGATTTGAACATGCTCTCTAAAGATGATTTTATTTGAGTTCAAAAGTCATGGTGATATCTCCAAATATTGAGCACTTATTTTGTATGACTGTGAGAAGTAGGTTTTCTCATTTATAGATGTGAACATTGAGACTTAAAATGATTAAATAGTTTTTTCAAGGTCACACAGCTCATATGTAGTGCATTCAAAATTTGAACCTGAATCTTGCTGGCTTTAAAATCCTTATTCTTCCCATTATATTATGCAACTTGAGAAATTGAAAAAATTATGCATATTCAAGGTAAGAAAGACATTGAAGATGATGAATTCATTTAGTTTTGCAATGAAATGCAGGGTGTTGTGCTGATTCCTGGAATAAAGACAAGTAAATAGGGATCCCTTTCAAGCTCCCAGGCAATCCCATTCAGAAATTGGATTAAAAGAACTAAGCTGTAGGTTTCCAAACTTTGTGAGCATACCACCTTCTTATATTTGTTGTCATCTTCATTAGAACTACTGTTAACATCTAAACTTTGCTGCCAGTTCTACCCTTTAAAATCACCTTTCAGGATACTTTTTTGTTTTTTATTTTCTTCTGGTTTTTATCCCTATCTTAATACCAAAGATGTGTTACTGAAGCAATAATTCATAAACTATGAGACTGAAAGCAAAATCAAGCTGATGTAAACAGAGACATCCAGGGCAATTTCCCAGAACTGGTGTTGCCTGCAGATTTTTCTGTTTATACAAAACAAAGTTTAAGAAGGATGATGGGTAAGCTACTTTTCTCTTTATCTGTCTCTTTTTGGGTTTTTCCAGATTTCATCATCAGCTTTCCCTTTTTTTAGTTAATATATCCCATATTTTCTAGGTGGTCAAGTTCAACCATTGTCCATGACTGTAGCTACAATTCACACAGTATGTCAGTGACCCACAAATCTCTAGCGTGTGCATCGATTTTCCTTCTAACTTCAGGCACACTTTCTAACACCAGCTTATATTTCCTACAGTCATTACAATTCCAACATGCTTCCTTTTCCTTTCACCTTTGACCACATTCTTTATTTCATCTTGCCTAGCTTGATGACCAATACCTCCAACCTTCAAGGGTTCAGATCAGAAACACAGGAGACATCCCAAATACCTTACTTCCATGTCTTCCATTCAGTCTGTCATGAATCTGTTGATTCAACCTTAAAAATAGCTTCTGAAACTTATCTTTTCTCTCTAGTGCCATTCACTTAATTCTTGCCAGAACAGTTTATGTCAATAATCTTATAACTGATCTTTCTGTGTTGAGAGTGACTTGTACACAATCTGCTTAAAGCCTTTCAAAGAGCTCCATTTGTTAGAGAACTGAGAGGGAAACCTTTGTAGATATGGGCACTCTTGCCTTTCTGATCTCTTCCTCTTTCCCATGCCTCTTTGTGCTCAGGATAAATATGGACAACCATATTTCACAAAATCTAAAGCTCCACTGGCAAGACATACTGGTGAAATGTTGTGAACCAAACCATGACTTGTTATCAGCTATACAATATATCCCAGCTTCTGAGATACTAAAATGTGAAAAATTGTGTGTCTTAGAAGCAATGAAATGTCATATTTGATGTATGCCTCTTGTCTCATTACACTCTTGACATGTTCCCTTTGCTCTTTCCATGATGCTCTTATTTTACCGGAACCCCTTGAACACCGTGCAAACTCCTGTTCATCCTTCAGGAACCTACTTAAAGTTTCCTTTACCAAGCAGACTTCCCCGGCCTACTTTGATGGAGTGATGTACTCCCTTTTGTGAGTTCCCTCTGTTATTAAAATTAGTACATGACATTCATTATTTATTCCTCTCTCCCCAACCTTGGAGAGCAAAAGTTGTGTTTTACTCATCTTAGTTTCCCCTGATGATTAGCAAAGTACTGGGAAAAGATAGGTACTGGATAATTTTCTTACTCAGTTCAGACTATCACATATGAATAGGGGGTGCAAGACAGTGCACAACAGTTAATATTTCACAAATAAACTAATGAACTTTGTAATAAACTCTGAGTCATAACTTCAGATTAACTGACCTTGGTTCCCAGCTACACTTTGACTTAGATTGACCTATCTGGTGACAGCTGGCCACTGATGGCCAGTGATTTCTATTTTGTCCCAAGGTTGTATTCAACTAGCATAGATAAATACGTTAAGATTCATCACTGATCCAACAACCTTGAATTATAAATTTCGTGGATTTCCCATAGCATTTACTAACAGGCTCAGCATGTTTTTGCTCTCCCAAATTTTTACTACTGGAGCAGAATGTACAAATGTCAGAGAAACAGTCTAAGATTTAGGATTTTTGGTTGACAGGGATCTATTCTGCACAGAAATTCTGTTGGTAATATTGGAAACTTAGTTGTTTGATTAAAAAATTAATTACTCTTGGGGCCTCCCTGGTGGTGCAGGCAGTTGAGCGCAGCGCTGTGAAGCAGTCCGTAGCCTTTGCAGTGCCGGTTTGATCCTGGCCGGCCATGGCAATACCCACATGGCAAGGCAGACCTCTCCTGTGTTGCCTGCTACTCCCTCAGCAGTGTATTTCAGTCAATATTCCTGTTCTGTTCCCCACTCTGTCTCTGGTGAAACCTCTTACCCTAACACATGTCTGGTCTGTACCCCAGTTCTTGTATCAATAAATAAATCTTTAAAAAAAAAAACCTAATTACTCTTAAATCTTTCTACCCCCCGTGCTTTGTTTTTATTCTTTGTCCTTGTGAATGATTGGTTATTATAATATCTAGTTTAATTAGTTTGAGCATTACATATGGCAAACTTTCAGGTTCATTTTGATAATTAATTTTTTGGCCAATGAGTTGAAAACATTTCTCTCTTCAGTCTCAGATGCTTTTATCCAACCAAAAGTAAACCCTATTAACCTTATTTCAGTCAAAGTTAGCCTGATTATCTCATCCCATTGTGAATGTTCTTGTAGAGGTAATTTATGGTATCTTCAGATTTTTGGATTATTGTAAGCGTAATGGGTTTTTTTTTTATAATTTTCACCCTAGCTGTTAATTTAGTTAATCATCAATTGTTACTATAGTCTGTATAATGGGTGAGGAAGCAAGCTGAACAAAAAGGTAGTTAGGTATTTTTCCCTTAACTTAATAGAAGGAAGGGAAAGTCTCATCAAAAATATCAAGTGTAAGTTCATTTTATGACTATACTTGATAGAAGCTCATTTGTCAGAATTTGGTGTGCTTCCAATAGATATGATTACATAGTGTTCATAATTAAAGTAAATCCAATTTGTGGCTTTATCTAAAAGATTTTATTCACTGGATATTGTCAAGTAGTCATACTAAATATGATAGAAGCTATTATTTTATGATTAATACTACCTAATAGGAAATTAAATGAAGAATATTGGAGACATCCAGGTATATTACTGAAAAATATAATTGAGGTCAATGACTGCTCAAGTGCACATCAAGTTCTAATAGAAAAATAGATTTCTTGGTTATCAAAAGAAGAGATGGCAAGACCAATCAGTAGTTACAGGTGATTCAAATGGTGAGTCAAATTCATAAATTAGTTTTAGACAAGGAAAACTCTATAAAAACATGTTCCACTGCAAGCTTCAAATTCTCCTCTTTATTGTCAGTAAAATTTGCAACACTTTCGTCTCTTTGGTCCCTCCAATTGAAATGTCCACATTAGGGGCCTCCCTGGTGGCGCAAGTTGTTAAGATGTGCACTGTGAAGCTATCCACAGTCACTGTAGCACAAGTTCAATCCCTGGCCAGGGAGCTGACCCACATGGCACAGCAGACCTCTCCTGCCTTGTCCACTGCTCCCCTCAGCAGTGTATTTCAGTCAATCTGCCTGTTCTGTTCCCCACTCTGTCTCTGGTGAATCCTCTCACCCCCCACACCTCTGGCCTGTACCCCAGTTCTTGTATGCATAAATAAATAAGTCTTAAAAAAAAGAAACGTCCACATTACCCAAAGTATGCCAATGACAGTATGCTAAGGCTAAACCTGTGAAGTGAGTTAAATTACTTACTGCATCTTTCCTGCCATTTAGAGTTCCATACTTACTATCCCCCTGATCTAAATCTTTTGTCTCCCTCATGTCTTAGATAGCTCAAAGCTCCCTTAGGCCCCTCTGCTACACTCATTATAAAACTATTCTATCATTCAATTTACTCATATTTAGTATCACCCAAAATATATATTAGGAAAGAAAATAAGACTGAAATAATTTTACACTTAAGTGTAGATTTAGTTTTCTATATCACAATTTCAAGGGTATTGATGAAGTGCTTTAAATATGTGTAGCATATTTAAAGAACAAGAGGATGGAGTGCTTGACACAATTTCTGTTCATGGGTATTTAATGACAAGGGATTTGGGAGGATAATTTAACATGGTGATGAAAAGGCTGCTAAAGATGAGAAAGTTGTCTTCAGACTTGTGAAAGTGTGCTACAGTCATCGTCATCATCCACCTACATCATTTATAAAGCTCCTCAGCTACATAAACATTATTTCCAACCCCCCTTGTAAATCTGTAAGATTGGTATTGATATCCTGGATAAGGAACAGATTAAAATATAGAGTTAAAAGGTATTTTAGAAACCATCCATTTTAACATTTGTCCTGATTCAAAATCAATAAATATTAATTCTATGCACCTTCAAATAACAGAAATGGAACCCAGGAACAACAGTTGCAAGAAGGAAAATTTTTGGTCAATGTAAGGTAGAAATTCCTAACAATTAAAATTTCTTAAAAGTGGCATGTCTTTTCATTGGAAATGTGCATTTTCACTCACTGGAGGTATAAAAAATACTACTAAATGACCACATGACAAGGACACCGTGGAGGGAATTAATGTCTCAGGAGTATAGACAAGTTGAAATAACTTTTGCGGTCCCATTCAACTTTTAACTCTGAATCTAACACATGGATGACTTAAAACTATTAACAATGCCTTCCCCATTTCCATGTTGACTAAATTTCCTGAAGTAGTGCCATCTGTAATACGTGATAAATGGATGGGCACAGATATGTGTGTACAGGACTCTAAAACCAAAACCAGAATAAAAAAAAGATGCCTTATGGTGCATAAGCATAAATATTCAACTTAGTTCAAATCTTGATTCTGTATTTCCCAGTTGTCAGAGTTTCCTGTTGCTGATGTAACCTTAATGGCCTAATACAACAGAAATTTAATACTTTATTGTTCTGGAGGATCCAAAATGGATTTACAAGGACAATAATTCTTCCAGAAGTTCTAAAGAAAATATCAGTATTCTTGCCTTTTCCAACTTCTAGTGGCCACCTATATTATTTGAATCATGGTCTCTTTCTCCATCTTCCAAGTCAATTACAGCATCTTCAAATCTCTGACTCTCCTGTAGTTATAATAGCTCCTTCTCTGAAATTGACTCTGCCTTTCTTGTATAAAAACCCCTATTACACTGAATCAATCTGAACAATCTAAGATCTCCTTATCTCAAGATCTTTAACTTAATTACATCTGCAAAGCCCCCTTGATGTAAAAGATAGCATATTTACAGTTTCCAGGGATGTTTAGGACAGGGAAATCTGTGCGACCATAATTGTGCCTACCATACCAGTTATATAAACTCAGGTAAATTCCATGTCTTATTTTTCCATAACTCCAAGTCTTATTTTTTCATACAAAATGATGCAAATAATAATATGTTTCTCAAAATAAGTGTTGTGAAAATACAATGAAATGCATGTAGAGTGTTTATTACAGGGTCTGGTACTTTTGTCAGCATTTATCAATTATACTTTAAGAATCATAAGGGTAAAAGGAAAGAGTAGAATCAATTATCATGCAAAAGAGCTGCACTGACTCAGGCTGCTTTCACAATTCTGTTTGAACAAACAAAATGAAGACAACAAAGCTAGTTTAAATACCTAAATTTAGCTATTGTCAGAATTATCTTTCACAAATTTTTATGTCTTGTGCCTTTTGACACCAAGATTTGAGCATAAGTACTGACAAGTAGAGAGATGATGACAATTCTTAAGTCTGGAAGGAATATGAAAAGTCATTTGATTGGATACCTCCAACAACTAATGCTATCTCACGCCTGAAGTTGTCTCTTTCATTTTCATGCACCCTTGAACACTATAAAGCTTATCCTGCTAATAAGTTAAACTGATTCCTTATAATATTTTTTCTTTAGTTCTATGTGTCTGCTTGCTTGCTTATAATACATTTAATATTTCTTCTCTTAGATAGTATTTTCACTATTTGATAACAACCACCCCCTTCCTAAATCCTTTCTGCCCCACCCTTAAGCTTTCTTTTATCTAGAGGAAATAAAGTCAGTTCCTCAAGTAAAAGTTTAAGGTAGTACAAAGTTGATTTTGTGACAGCAGAAAAAAAAGTACAGAAAGAATAGTTCCTTTTTTTCCCCTCTTTCTCTGACCACAATATCTTGTTCATCTTGAAGAACAGAATGGATAGAATATGAATATGGAATGGAAAAAAGCCAAAAAAGATCTCCATCATACCACCACATCACTTTGGCCCAAACCACCATTATTTCTTACCAGAACTACTAAGATAACTCTTTAACCCATTACCTCCAGAGCCTGAGCCCCTATTTTAGTTGAGTACTGATACAAGTAGTTTAAATAGATAACTTACCCAAGCTTTTTATAAGTAGAAGAACTGACCCAAAGACAATAAAATCAATAATCAGGCCATGAAATCATTCTAGATGAAATGAAAATAATAGTACATCTGAAAATTAAATTAAAAGAACTTAGGGGGCCTCCCCTGGTGGCACAGGTGGTTGAGCGCAGTGCTGTGAAGCTGTCCACAGCCTCTGCAGCGCTGGTTCAATCCTGGCCCGCGGGCGGCAGACCTCTCCTGTCATGCCTGCTGCTCCCCTTAGCAGTGTATTTCATTCATTCTGCCTGTTCTGTTCCCCGCTCTGTCTCTGGTGAATCCTCTCACCCTCCCGCGCATCTGGCCTGTTCCCTGGTTCTTGTATGCATAAATAAATGAAATCTTAAAAAATAAATTTAGGGTTCTCTAAGAAAGATGGAATTAGCACAGTCCACTCCATCTCTTCTGCTGAATGCAACTATAAATCTGGTGTTGATTGCATGAAACAGCTATGTGAAATCTCTGAAAAACCAATGGCAGCATGAATAAGACAAGATTTTGAAGTTTAATGAAACAAATGGAGAATTTATCAGTTTTCCCTTCCAGTGTCACTCAGCCTGAACTCAAAGGCTGATCAAAGTCTAAAAGTAGTACTGGTTGATGTCTTCTGCATCAAGGGGTAAGAATATAGAGACTGTATGAGTAAAAAGAATGGAGGACACTGGTTTTTGCTCTTATTTTCTGCCAAACCCCAAACAATAAGAGAGTGGCAGTGATACAGTGGTAGTCATGGCAGCTGGACACAAGTCAAAACTTTTGGGAGATTTTCCCCTGCCCAGATGAATCATGGATGTAATGGGGTGAATTCCCATTGCTTTGTATTTCACTCTGCCCTTCCACTACATAGTCCTAATCACAAAAATTACCCTACAAAATAGAAAAACAAAATGTTTTAACTTTCTGACTTGAGAACCTAGGGAGCAGCCATATTGATGAGATTAGGGGGAGGTGGAAAATAAAAGGTAATATACACTGTGTATAAATGCTGGACTTACTCTGATGTATGGATCTGATCATACCATAGAATCAGAAGACTGGACTACAGGATAGATGACCTTTCAGGTCTCAGACTGATCACTGAATGGTAAACATGTGAGACTGATTTAAATAGCACTATGAATACTTTGGAACTAAATTGATACTAGATATATGACCAAAGAGGACACACAAGAATTAGTGTCCTGAATATAACCTGATAATTGCTTGCCAAAAAGAAGAAGAAGAAAAAGATGAAAGTAATTTTCCTCAGGATTTAGCTAAGACTCAGACTTCTATAACATAATGATTGAAATATCCAATATTCAATCCAAAGTTACTTGGTAAAACAACACCAACAAACATCCCAACCAAAAAATAAAAAACAGACAAAACAGAACCTGGGAAATCTTAGATATTAAAGACAGCAAATAGATGCCAACTGATGAAACCCGTGTTGGATTTACCTACAAGAAGGAAAGGTAAATGTTCTTGAAACAAATAGAAACATAATAAATCTCAGTAAAGAGAAGATATAAAAGAGAACAAAAAGGAAATTTTATGACTAAAAATAAAATTTCCAAACTAGGAAATTCAGTGGATGGACAAAATAGTGGAAAAGAAATATGAAAGAAAAACAGATCAATGTAAATTATGTAATATTAACAACACAGGGAAATTTCTTTTTTTAATAAACACAGGCCTAGGGGACTGTGGAAAACAGAAAAAACTCTCACATCAGTATATATCATAAGTGTATCAGAAAGAGAAAAAAAATGCATGGAGCAGAAAAAGCTCCATGTTAGCTGAAAATTTTTTCAATCTGGCAAAAGACATATTGATTTAAATTGAGGAAGCTCAGTGAATCTCAATCAGGATAAACACACATAATTCAAACACAGCTTACCAAACTGCTAAAAACTAAAGACAAAGAGTAATCCTGAAAAAAAAATGACTGTCAGAGGAAAACAATGCATTTCATATAGAGGAACAAGGATACCAATGATTGCAGATTTTTCATTAGAAACTACAGAGGCCAGAGGAAGTGACACAACAATTTAAAGAACTGAAAGAAAAAAAATCACCCAACTCAAACTTTATAAGCAATGAAAATTTCGATACCCTGTGACTACTGTCAGGAATGAAAATATTATTTCTCATTATAAAAAAACTAAGTGAATTTGTCACAAGCAGATTGGCTCTAAAGGAAATATTAAAATAAATTATTCAATGGAAATTAAATGATATCAGAGGGAAACTTGGAATAAAAGAGTGGAGGATGAAGAACAAAAATGGTTTAAAAAGTTATTAACATGGGCCTCCCCTGGTGGCACAGCAGTTGAACGCTGGATTGCGAGGCTGCCCGCAGCCTCCGTAGCGCCAGTTCAACCCCGGCTACCGGCAAGGGAGGGTCCCACCAAAAAAAAAAAAAAAAAGTTATTAACACGATTAAAAGAATTAATTTCTTTAAAATATATGAGTTAGGGCCTCCCCTGGTGGTGCAGCAGTTGAGTGCTGGGCTGCGAAGCTGCCCACAGCCTCTGCAGCGCCGGTTTGATACCGGCCACTAGAGAGGGTCCCACATGGCTCGCAGACCTCTCCTGCTGCACCCGCTGCTCCCCTCAACAGTGTATTTCGTCAGTCTGCCTGTTCTGTTCCCCGCTCTGGCTCTGGTGAATTCTCTCACCCTCCCATGCTTCTGACTGTACCCAGTGCTTATGTAAATAAATAAATAAAATCTTCAAAAAAAAAAGATAGTTGAGAACAAAAGTTATAGCATTAACAGAGATGTGTACAATATATGTAACACATATGGTAACTACACCATTAAAGTAGATTTAGGTAAAGTGGTCTATTTCATGGTAAGATTTCTATCTTCTACTTCAAGTGATTCAATATTAATTTTAATTAGACTGTGAAAAAAATTCAATCCCTGAATCAACTCCAAAATTTTTAAAGAAGGAAATATAAAGTTTAATAAATTAGTAAGAAATTCTAAAATATATTTAAACATTCCAAAGATGGGAGAGAGGAAACACTACTGCTATTACTGTTACTATTCCAAATAACAGAGAGAACAGATTTTAAAAGGTTAAGCAATAATAAAATGGTATGCTTACTTTAAAAATATTGGTAATTATACTAAGTGGAATTGGTCTAAAAACACTAATTAAATGTGTTTTCAGAGATTGTCAGAAAAGAAAAAAATCCTCAATATATGTGAGCTACAATAAACTAATGCCAAATATGATTATATAAATAGGTTAAAAGTAAAAGTTGATATTAATAGGACATGCCACACAATAATAGCAGGACATACATTCTTTTGAAGTGCTCATAAAACATTCGCCAGAATAGGCCATATCCTGAATCATAAACAAATTTTAACGTTTTGAAATTTATAAAAATCATACAAATTATATTTTGCCACAATGGAATTAAGAAATAAATAACAGAAATATAACAAAAACAATCTCCAAACAGAAATTAATCGATACACTTTCAAATAATCAATAGTCAAAGATCAGGTCTCCAGAGAAATGAGATCTTCAAAGTATTTTGAAATGAATTAAAATGAAAACGTACCATACAAACATTGTTTGGATGAAGCCAAATAAGTGATTTGCAGGAAATGTGTCACAATAAATATTTACACTAGCAGTATAGAGAGGTCATAATCTAAGTACCACCTTAAGAAAGTAGGGGAAAAAAAAAACACAAAATAAGCAGATAGAAGGAAATTATAAAGAGAAGAGATTTTAAAAACCAAGAAATTATGGAGTAAAATCAATAAAACAAAAAGGTGGTTTTTCATAAGTAGAAATGTCACTATTGACCCCCAGAATACTAAAAAGATAGTAAGGAAAGGCTATGAACAACTCTATACCTAAATCTAAAAACTTACATGAGGTAAACCAAGTTTTTGAAAATCACAGATAACTGAAGAGTACCCCAAAATAAGTAGACTACCAAATAATTCCACACCTATTAAGGAAATCTGCAATTAAAAAAAATACTCTATGTCCATATATTTTCACTTACTAATTCTTCAAACATTTAAAAAGAAATTAAGCATTGTACAAAAATGAGAAAAGTTGTATAATATATATAAATAAATATTTAAAAAATGAAATAGCAGCAACTGTACTTGTACACTTCCAGAAAATAGAAGAATAAAACAATTCCTGATTCATTTTACAAGACAAACAGTATTGATTCCAAAACAAGACAAACAGTATGAAAAAGAAAATTAATCTAATAAACATAGATGTAAAAACATATGCAAGATAACTCAAAGTAGTAATAAATCCAGAAATAAATAAAAAGGACAAAATACCACAATCCAAGTGGGGTTTATCCCAAGAATATGGAATTGGTTCAAAATTTACAAAATCAATAACTGTAGGAGAGTGACAAAAGCAAGATGGCAGCCCCCAGAGAATTCTAACTTTCTCATAAGAACATGGATCCACAGACTAGAATGCCCCTGTGAAAATTCTTTGTGAACACTCCCCTGGAGCACAAAATCCAAGAAAAGTCTCATTAGAAGGGTATGAGAAGAGGTTTTACTTTGAGTACATTACTACTCCCTTAGGCTAGCATAGCAAGAGATATCCCCTGACCTTATAGTTTGTCTATAGAGAAAAGGAAGCTGAGGCAGACTTGCAACTTCTCTAGCATTCTAGCACACATGTAAACACTTCTGCTTTTGTCTCACAGCAAACACTGAGAAAATTGGTAGGGCTATACTATGAGGGTGATCGAGGAACAAAGAAGAGGGTGGAGCTCATAAGGATCACTGTGTAGATCTTAGCAGTCATACCACACCCCTGCCCATGCCCTCAAAAGACCATAAAGGAACACAATCAGCAACCACACCTAATTGTGGTGCATAGCTGGTGGTTCTGCACAGCCTGCAACCATGCCCAACAGAGAAGCACAGCCTGTTGCCCTACCTAGTTGTGCACACAGCCAATGATATCACCCAACTGCAGAGCACAGTCTGCAGGCCTGCTCAGTTGAAAACTTCAACCTGCAGCCCTACCTGAGCATATAGTTTCGTAAGTGGCACGACCTAGCCAGAAAATTCCACATTCAGCCCCATCTGACCAGAGAGCCCAACCAGTGGCCTTACCCAAATGCAGCCCAACTACTAGTCCTACCTGGCTGCCATGCCTGGACAGAAGGTCCACCCATCCAAGGAGTCTAGCCAGTGAGTTTGAAGCATCTCTAGCAGACCCAACCAACTATGAAATAAAGCTAGCAGACCTGGCCACCTTCAGAGAGTAGGCAACGACCTCCCCTGATCAGACACCCTAGCAACAATTCTCACCCTCCTTTATTTGTTACCAGCTTTCTGATCCAGAACCACAGGTTTGGCTGACTGGTGAAGACTGGAAAAAGTGATCACTTTCTTAGATGCATAGACACTAACACAGGATACAAGGGATACAAGAGTCTGGGGAACAAGTCACCAAAGGAAACTATTAAAGCTTCATTAATTGATGCTTAAGAAATGGAGATCTATGAACTTACTGATAAAGAATTCAAAATAAATCTCTGAAAGTAGTTCAGGGAGCTATAAAACCAATGGAACAAAATTATAGAAACAAGATAAAGATATGAAAAATTGGAAGTTCAACAAGAAATAGGACCCCTAAAAGGAAACAAAGCAAAATCCTAGAAATGAAGAATGCAATTACTGACCTGAAAAACTCAAGAGAGAGCTTCAACATAGATTTAACAAGCAGAATAAAGAATCCATAAATGAAGAGAATGCATTTGAAATTATTTCATCAGAGGAACAAAAAAAAGAAATCATATGTAACTTAGAGGACACCATCAAGTGAAGCAATTTATATAGTATATTGGAACCCCCACAGAAGAGAGAAAGAACAGAAAGTCTATGTTAAAAAATGACTGAAAATAATGGCTCCCCAAATTTGGGGAAAGATATGGAAATCCACATAAAGTTCAAAAGTCCCCAACAGATATATCAAAGAAGACTTCAACAAAACACATTGTAATTAAGCTGTCAAGAATGAAACACAATGAGAGGATTTTGAAAACAGAAAAAGAGAAAAGAGACATCACAAACTTGGAAACTCCCATAATTCTATTAGTGAATTTCTCAGCAGAAATATTGCAGACTAGGAGAATGTAGGATATATTCAAAGTATTAAAAGAAAAAATAATCTGCCAACTAAGAATACTAGACTCAGCAAATGTGTCCATCAGAAATGAAGGAGAGCGGCCTCCCCGGTGGCGCAGCGGTTGAGCGCTGGGTTGCGAAGCTGCCTGCAGCCTCTGCAGCTCCGGTTCAATCCCCGGCTGCTCCCCGGCCACCGGAGGAGGGTCCCACATGGCGCGCAGACCTCTCCTGCCGCCCGCTGCTCCCCTCAGCAGTGTACTTCGGTCCTTCTGCCTGCTCTGCTCCCCGCTCTGGCTCTGGTGAATTCTCTCACCCTCCCGCGCTTCTGACTGTACCCAGTGCTTGTATAAATAAATAAATAAATCTTAAAAAAAAAAAGAAAACTTTAAAAAAAAAAGAGAAAAAGAAAAAGAAATGAAGGAGAGAAATTTTCCCAAATAAAAGTTGAGGAAGTTCATAAACGTTGGGCCCACATTACAAAAAGTGCTATGGATGGCACTTCAAACTGAAATGAAAGGACATTAATTAACAATGTAAAAACACATGAATGTATAAAACTAGTAAAGATTGATATACAAATTCAGAATTTTCTAAAACTGTAATGGTAATGCAGAAATCACTTAACTCTAAAAGTTGAACAAAGTAATAAAAATACCTACAACAACTGTAATTTGTCAATGAATACAGAATATAAAAATATATGATTTGTAAAATTAATAACTTAGAATGTGAAGTGAAGTAAAATTATACTTTTTGTGTGTGATTAAAGTTTTTTCAGATTTAAGTAGGATGTTATATATGTTTTATATGAGCCTTGTGGTACTCTCAAAGGAAAATCTTATAGCAGACTCAGAAAAGATAATGAGGAAAGAATCAAAGCATGCTCCTACAAAAAGTCATCAGATCACAAAGACAGTAAGAAAGGAAGAAAACCTTGGGGAGTAGGAAGAGTTGGGAGAGTGAGAACATAAAATAAACATGCTGGGAAAATGGAAAAATTGAGATGGATAGTGTTGTTGGCATCACAATAATGTAAATATACTTAATGAAACTAAATGGTACAATTACAATTGTTAAAATGATAAATTTTTTTGTCATGGATGTTTTACCACAATTTTAAAAATAAATAAATGTGTGTAAAATAAAATAGAATTGATTACTGTAACCTATGAAATTAATATCAAAGTAGGAAAAGAAGTCACATACTCATTTAAGTTGATGCAGAAAAATTATACAAAACTCAGCAATTACTTATGATAAAAACACTCAGAAAACTAGGACAGGAACTTCGTTAACCTAATAAAAGACATCTGCAAAAATTCTTTTTTATTTTTTTTAAAGATTTATTTGTTTATTTACACAAGCACTGGGTACAGTCAGAAGCGCAGGAGGATGAGAGAATTCACCAGAGCCAGAGCGGGGAGCAGAACAGACAGACTGATGAAATACACTGCTGAGGGGAGCAGCGGGAGTGGCAGGAGAGGTCTGCGCGCCAAGTGAGACCCTCCCTGGCCACCAGGGATCGAACCGGTGCTGCAGAGGCCGCAGGCAGCTTCGCAGCCCAGCGCGCAACCGCTGAGCCACCAGGGAAGCCCTGCAAAAATTCTATACCCAATATTTTACTTAATGTTTAGAGACTGACTCCTATTCTCCCAAACTGTGAACAAAGCAAGAATTTTACTCTCACAAGTTCCAGTCATCCTTATACTGGAGGCATAGGCAATGCAAAGAAGGCAAGAAAAATAAATAAAAGATAAAAGATACATAGATTGGAAAGGAAGAGCTAAAATATTCTTGCCTACTCCCTCCTCACAGATGACATTCTCTATACAGAATATTATATTGAAAATCTCATGGAATCTACATAAACATTTCTATAACTGAATTTATCAAGATTGCAGGATATGAACACACAAAAATCAATCATATTTTTACATCCCCAAAATGAACAAATTGAAACAGAAATAAACAAAACAATAGCAATTAAAATAGTTCCCCCCAAAATGATACTTTTTTTTAGCACAATGGTTAACATCTTTGTTAGTATTGTGGAGGCGCAGGATCTCTCTATGTGTAGTCATCGTAGCACACCCACCACCAAAGCACCCATCGTCCTCCACCATAATCAATTGTATCCATATGTAGACTTAAACCTACAAGTGTTGATGAAAGAAAACAAGAAAGACCTAAATCATGAAATAAAAATACTGTATTATTTTGAATCTCTTGGCTTTTTCTCCAACATATTGGAACATTTCAGTAGATAAGATTCTATATTTAACTCTATTCCCCCCAAACTGATCTGTAGATTTATTGCAGTCTCAAATGGATTTTAAAAATTAATACAGAAAATTTGATCCTAAGATCTATACTGAAAGAGAAAGGAACTAGAATAGCCAAAGCGTTTTTGAAAAAGGAGATCAAAATTGGAAAACTGATGCTTCCTGTTTTTAAGACTTACTATAAAACTGCAGTAATCAAGATGTGTTGGATTAGTGAAGGGGTAAACACATAGATCAATGGGATAGAAAAGAAAGTTCAGAAAAAGATGTACACAGATGTCAGTTGACATTTGAACAAAGTGGAAAATGCAATTCAATGGGGGGGAAAAGACAGTCTTTTTCATAAATGGTGAAGAATCAATTAGATTCATATGCAAAAAGTGAACCTTGGCATAAAACTTACAGCACACATAATATTCAAGATGGATGATAAATTTACATGCAAAATGTAAAATTATAAGTTTTTAAAAAGAAAACAAAAAAATTCATAATTTGGTATTAGGCAAAGTCTTGTTAAATTTGACCCAAAAAGCTTGAGCCGGGGCCTCCCTGGTGGCACAGGTGGTTGAGCACCACACTGTGAAGCTGTACGCAGCCTCTGCAGTGCAGCCTGGTTTGATCCCACCAGCCAGTGAGAATCCAACATGGTGCAGCAGACCTCTCCTGTCTCGCCTTCTGTACCCCTTAGCAGTGTATTTCAGTCAGTCTGCCTGTTCTATTTCCCGCTCTGTCTCTGGTGAATCCTCTCACCCTCCCGCACATCTGACCTATACCCCAGTTCTTATATAAATAAATAAATCTTAAAAAAAAAAGGTTGCACCATAAAAAGAAAAGGATAAACTGAACTTCATAAATACTACTGAAACAAGACAAACCTTGGGAACTGGGTTGATCTATTTGGTGGGTCCTCACCCAAGTGCTTATGATATGGGTATGAAACAACAGCAACAGAACTTACTTATATGGGGAGTGAAAAAGGGAGGGAGGGTGAAGGGCTAGAGAGAATATTCACAGGTCACAGATTGGCTTTTGGCCACAGGCCAGAAGTCACCTGTCCTACCCGCTGGGCAGAGACTAAACTCCAGAACAACAACACAAATGGCAAGCTGGTGTCTTCTCCACAGACACTTCTCTTCACCAGCAGTTTAACTGCTGAAACTCCAGTCACACAACTGCCAAAGCCCCAGGAATTTAACTGCCCTAAAGCCTTAACAACCTAACTGCCAAAAAGCCTCATCTTCTTTTTCCCATCAGCCACCCAGCTCTCCCTCAGTGGGTGGAGTCTAGAAAGCACCACCTCCTACGATCAGGTGGGCTAGAATTCCACCCTCTGACTGGGAGGTTGCTCTTCTCTGTTCCCCATATGCTTCTTCACTGCAGAAGACAGAAGAGTGAAAAGCTAAGCTATATATTAGGAGAAATAGTTGAAACAACATATATGCCAAAGGAATTGTATCTAGAATACATAACTCTCAAAACTCAACAGTAAAAAAATGAGCTAATTGTATGGGGATTATAACCAAAATGAAAATGCATGCATTGTGCAAAGATGAAAAAAAGATGTAAGAATTATATAAAATAAAATATTTAAATAAAAAAAGAAATCTGGAGTAGCAAAAAAATAATTAATTAATTAATTAAATAAAAATAAAAAATGGACCCTGGATTTGAACTATACCAAGGATGATATACAGATGACAAATAAGCACAGGGAAAGATGCTCAGCGGGATTAGCTGTTATGGAAATGGAAATGAAAACCATGATGAGCTACTACCATAGCTATGAGAATGGCTGAAATTTAAAAAATATAGACAATACTAAAAAAAGTCCCTTATTTGTCATTAATTTAATCTAAAGTAATTAACTAATAAAATGATAGTTTATTTTTAAAAATATGGATAGTACCAAGAGCTGAAAAGAACACAGAGAAACTCGTGTCTAATGGGTGTAAAGGAAAAATACTACAGTTTTACCAAATTAAACATATATTTACTTTAAGACCTATCCCATTTTTTTAAGAGAAATAAAAACTAAGATTCTTGCAAAAATCTGTACATGAATAATTCTAGCAGCTCTGTTCATTATTGTCAAAACTGGAAACAATCCAAATGTCATTCCACAGGTCAATGGATAAATAAATTGTGCAATGGAAGGCAACTCAGCCAAGGAGGGAGGGAGAGAGGAAGAAAAGAAAAAGGATTGAATATTGATAAATGCAACAACATGGATAAATATCAGATATTAGGGATTTTTGGTGGTGATGGACCTATTGTACATCCTATTTGTGATGGTTACATGAATGTGTGTTTGTTAAAACACACAGTACTGTATATCCAAAAATCATTTTAAAAAATTTACTGTTTATTTAAAAATAGAGTGCATAGAACAGAACTTTATACTTAGATATAAATATATACTTCAAATATAAATGAAGAAATGATACTCATAAAAGAACAGTAAGTTGTGAAACAGTAAATTGTGAACAAAAGCAGATAGAACTGAAACAATATCATGTGACCATAACAATTTTTTGGAAAAGACTAACTTGACATTTAAGAGACAACAGTGGAATCTGAAAGCAAGTTGGCTGACAAACTACGGAAGAGTTTTCACAGAACTACACTGCAGAGTATCTAGTGGCTAAGAGCATTCAATGCAAAATCAAAATGCCTGCAATTCTAGCTCCACTGTGACTTTTAACTAGGGATCTATTCCTCATCTGTAAAATGAGATTAATAGCAGGAACTTTTTGATAAAGCTTTTCCACATGTATTTCAAGTGCGTAGTGCTTCATCTGGCCCATAGTAAGTGGTGAAGAAAGGACGGCTATTAACTACTCAGAGCCTTAGTTTCTCCACTGGTAACATAAAGTAACACCTGTGCTGTGAAGCATTGAAAGAAGTAAGAAGCAAACATGTTCTGTAGTCAGCACATTAGCATTTCCACGAAGAGCACAAGTCCTTAGGGCTCATATTTGGTTTCGGAAAAAGACGAAGAAAATTGAATTTAGGTCTGTTTGATACAAAACACAGTCTTCCTTCTGCTCCCAACTCCCTTCCCATTTTGTGGCATAATGGTCACTTCCTGACTAAATGTCCAGGAATATTTTACATTTCTATCAAGATGTTCTTTGTCAAGGTATACATATACACACACACGTACTGTATATAAATGTGTGTGTGTGTATCCTCAAAGACCACATTTATACTGTGCATAAATGTGTGTGTGTGTGTGTCCTCAAAGACCAAGAAATAATAGTCAAAATTAGGAACAAGAAGGGAGGGAGAGGAACAGAGTTCAAAAATCTCTTGTAATAACTTTTCAGAGCATAGAAACTCTGGTTAGCTCACTGCATTCATGCACTTCTGAAGCAGGAGCAGAAATTACAAGCACCCTGGCTATTATTATACATATAGACCACCTCCATTACTTTAAGTGATATTGCCTAATACAATGGACAGCAGCTTTTTAAAACAGGCTAAGCACTTTTCCAAGTATTGACGTCAGCAGGACCTTGTAATTGTTCTCTCAATAGCTCAACTGCCACTACAGTCACAGATGGGGACTGCTGCTTTCCACACTGCAACACAGACACACAGAAGCCACCCTCTGCTTGGGGTTAGGAGGGGTTTGGTAAGCGACCTTTGCCTCTAGCTTGTTAGCTGCTTGCATCATTTCCAGTTGGAGATGTAGGATGTGCTGGGGGATGCTATCCAGGGTGTGTTGAGGTAGGGAATAATTTTTTTTAAAACCCTTTTTGTCACTTGGGTTTATCAAATTCAGTACAGAAAGGGATAGCTTAGAAGGCCTTAGTTCATTTATTCGTCAGCATTGGTGCTGACCCCGTTTATAATTAGTGAGTACCTACCTAAATATTTTGATATTTTAGGTGACAATTAAAAATCCCCTCCCCTTGGGGCCTCCCTGGTGGTGCAGGAGCCAAAAAAATAGCACTATGAAGCAATCAGCAGCCACCAGGGCATGAGTTCGATCCCCAGCCAGGAAGGTGACCCACATGGCACAGCAGACCTCTCCTGTCTTTCCCGCTGCTCCCCTCAGCAGTGTACGTCAATAGATTCTCCTGTTCTGTTCCCCACTCTGCCTCTGGTAAATCCTCTCACCCCCTTACCTCTGGCCTACACCCCAGTTCTTCTATGCATAAATAAATAAATCTTTTTTAAAAATCCCCTTCCCGGGGCCTCTCTGGTGGTGCAAGGGGTTAAGCACCACACTATGAAGCAGTCCACAGCCTCTACAGCACGAGTTCGATCCCGGACCAGCCAGAGAGCAACCCATATGGCAAAGCGGACCTCTCCTGTCTCGCCCGCTGCTCCCCTCAGCAGTGTATTTCATCAGTCTGCCTGTTCTGTTCCCCACTCTGTCTCTGGTGAATCCTCTCACCCCCTGCATCTCTGGCCTGTACCCCAGCTCTTGTATGCATAAATAAATAACCTTTAAAAAAATCCCCTTCCCCTTATTTTAATTTATTTTCCCACCAGCCATGATATGGAGCTGAAAATTCAGAATTATTAAATAGGGTAATATTTTGGCTACCTTTTAATCTATTATTCTTCAACCACTGAGCAGGACTTAGAGGGAAAGGAAATTAAGGAAAACAAATATTGATGGGACTTTAAAATAGAGATAGAAAAGGGGATTAGAAACAACATACAATCCATGGGAGTATTTAGGGGTACAGGGCAGAGATAAGGGAACACAATGAAAGAAGGGCTGTTATTAAAAACAATTTTGCCCACTCTTTCTCGGATTTACCTGGTTCTGCTAACTTTAGTAATAAGAGAATGGTTCAACAATGGGTTATTCTTGGAGTCCTACTTTGTTATCACATTTTGAATAATCTTTGCTGAAAAGTAGGAAATGCTAAAGTTGTGAGGTTTAGTGATAAAGTTGGTTGAATCATCACTTTGAAGTTGGTCGTCTTAATTTTGCTTTCATTCCTCACAAACAAGACTTGGACAACTTAAAACTTTGTGTGTGTGATTTCCCCCACTGGCTGTGTTCCCATGTCCATAATGATGCTTCCGGAAAAACCAAACTCCAGTCGTGTCCCGGATATGAGTGAGACTGAAATATTATCTAGTATCTGTGTAAAATTTTCATTTTCTAAGACAATTCTTACTAAAATAGCCCTTGAAGCCCCAGAAAGTCTGACTGGTTTTCCTGCTGTATTTGAAGACCATTTGGCCCTGACTTCCTTGTTTACTTGCTCTGCATTTGTGATAATTAGCCAAGCCCTAGGGTCGGAGCAGGGTGGAGGATGACTGCATGTAAAATTCAGAGATGACATCTTCACTTCCTGCAGAAATCTTTTTGTATAAACTGTGTGAACTTTTCTGAGTTTAAATTCTTTGAAGTATGAGATGGCTGTATTTCTCTGTGCTGTCAGGAGCAACAGTAAACTTGCAACAAATGTTGGCTTCTCAAGCCGGAGTTACCAGATTCCTCAAGAAAAGATGGGAAAGAATTCCTTCTTTACTGCAAAGAAGCTTGAATATGAATGCTGATAATGAATCATGTTTTAAAGACCCTGCTTGTACCTCAAACTCAGTCCTTGATGTGGTTAATAATGTGGCTCTGAAGTCAAAGAGAACTTCAATCCTGTGAATCAGGACAAGTTAGTGAGTTTCTCTGCATCTGTTTTCTCATCTGTGAAGTGGAGGTAATAATAGCATGTGGAGAATTTCAACCAGTTCCTGGAACGTAGTAAGGGCTAACTGAATGGAAGGCTTTATTATCATTATTGTTGCTCTTGATGCTTATTATCAACAGCGTAATTATTATTCCTTAAGTGGCTATATCTTTTTGATGTGTTCTACAGAACTGGAACCACTCCACCAATCAGTCCAGGCAGAAAACTAAAATAGCACTCTAAACCAGCTAGGCCAAGATGGCAATTAGATTGTCAGCTCAATATAATAATTAGATGTTAGTACCTTCCTGGGAGTCTGTGTGGACAACAAATCAACAACTGTGCTGATGAGAAGAGCAAAGGGTTGTGATTGATTATCTATGTCTGCCTTAAGTATGGGAAAGTGAAGGGCAATACTGTGATTATATGCCATCCCTGGCCTGGGCAACGTGGGCCATAGCTCAGACATTTTCTGGTCTTCTGAAACAGTGCACAAAAGTACGAACAATCTCCTTTCTGCTGGCCACAATTCTAACACCCTCAATGTTAAAAGGGATACTTATTGGTAGAAAGCTATAACCCAGTTCAAGACCAAAGGCTGAAAAATAAGTTGATTTAAAAATTTTTTTTTTTGTTTGTTTAGAGTTTCATAGCTTCCTTCTGGGAAAACTATTTGGCTATTAGGCATCATAATCTGTGTAACATGGTGGTCTCCTCTTCCCTAGTAATGATGATAATGGCTTATATTTTCAGAGCACTTAATTTGTAAAATGCTCTTACATCCATTAGGACACTTTATATTCAACCATTTGGCTTGAGGCAAGCACAAAAGGAAGTGACGGCAAACTGGTGTGGGTATTTCTTAAGTCTCATTTCAAGTCCATTGATGATTCCAGCACATATGTTTTGTTTCCAAAATGCTGGCATTTCACTTCCAGGGTAATGGTATCTGCCTCTTGCTGTGAGCCTCCCTCTGGTTTCTTGAGTTCTTAATTTATTTTCCTTTCATTTAGGATTCTTCCCCATGTAATACATGTTTGTCTGTTGTTAAAATATTGCCCTTATATTTTGCAGCATGCCCAAGTATTTCCTCAATGAGTCACTTATGGATCGCATGGCCAATTCTATTCTCAAGATGAAATGCCAAGTCTAAGATTAGTTCCAGTTTTCTATTAATGATTACAGATTCTTAAAGCTTAGAAATCACTGCACAGATACCAACATGGTCAAATGGTGGCCTGTATAGAAGGCAGTTTTTCCATTGCTTTTCTGCACCAATAGATTTTGTTTTCCTGTCTTCCTATATAGAGTCTACTTCAGAAGCATAATCCATTCTCTCCCACTCATCCAGTCTCAAGAGATTTGGAACTATTTTGCAATAAAAGATGTGTAAGTTTGACCCTCCCTGCCCACGCTGCTCTCTGCTCAAATGGGTTGAGTCAGTGTTTCCTCTCACCCTAATTCAGCAATGGGCCAGCTGGTTTTGTCTGATAGACTAAGACCCAGTTAAATGAACGTCTTTGAACTTCAGCTAACCAGGGAAAAGGTAACGTTAAGTAATGATTTAGTTAATTAATCAAGGAAGAGCAGTGAAACAGATAAATTCAGATCCTAAAACCTCTTTCCTCCATAAAAATATTTTAGGTAGTTTCTTAATAGAAATCTGTTTCTATTATAAAACTTTAAATTATATAACAGGTAAATTGTTTTCATCCCCTGTTGATTGTATGACAACCTAGATGCATCAAAATTCCTTAGATGAAGATATTAAAAATTATTATGACTTCAATGCCTAACAAAAAACTACCTAGGACACATGATTCTGTTTATCTTGTAGGATTGTTTTCACTGAATTAAGGTTTGGTATTTTATCCTCAGTGTACATTAAAAGGTACTACAAGAAATAACCATATGGAACCTAATTTTGCATTTAATATGATGATATATTTGAATATGTTTTCTACCATAACTCATTGTCTCTCAATGGTATCCCTCCTGAGACATTTCTTGGTGACTAAATTCCACAAAAAGCAATACTTTCATGGAGGAACTTAATCTGTTTTCACTTCAGTGACAATGATAAATAATAACTGATCAAATATCTCTTTTGTTATTGATATTTTGCCTAGCAGAAAACTCAAAGAAAAATGTATGGTTCAGTTCAAACACTGAATATATACAGTTGGAGTTGTGAAATGATTTAAACACTACAGACATAGTATCTGATTAGAAGAAAACTAGAGAGAAGCACTTGCTGGCACTGGTGTAGCTACACACTGATGTCATCAAAGACACAGAATTTATTTATTTTTTTTTTGCCTTATCTTTTTTGACAACTGTCTCTTTAATCTAACACTTCATACCTCATATTACATGATGACTACCATAGGACCAAACCAAATCTCCACATTCAGAGCAGGAAGAAAGAGAAGGAATGAATTAGCAAGTCCTATTCTTCCTCTCCATCTTAAAAGGAAACAACCTTTTCCAGAACTAATCTTTCTATGTCTCATTGGCATTTCTGAATCACATGACTACCCAACAAAGTCAGAGTTACATTAGCCAATTAGCAAAGCTATAAGAATGTATTTTCTCTGGTTCTCTTTTTGTAAATATTCTTATATGTCCAAGAAATTGAGAAAAAATAAGATGTGGCTCTGCTTTCTTTCTATAAGCTGAACCTCCAGTAAAAGGCAATTCATATATGAAAATTTAATAATAATAAGATAGTAATAATATAAGTCAATAGCACATGAGGTACACAAGGCATTTATTATGAAACAGCAAGTGAGAGGGAAAAAAAACAGATGAGAGGTCTAGATAGTAGGAGTTGAAGAGTCTAGATAGTAGGTAGATAGAAGTAAATAGAAGGTCTAGAAAGTAATGTTCTAGAGCACCCCACTATGATTTGGAGGTAAATAGGATAAATATTAAAGATTGGAAAGAGTTTGATGTAAATCTTACAGAGGAAAAAAGAAAATTAAATCTTTCTTTTGTCATTAAGCCCAGAACTACAGGTGTTCTGAAGCAATTTTCATTGTCTGCAAATCTTCCCATCTTCTTCAATAGATAGTCATTTTGGGACTTTAGGTGGTTTTGGAGGATCCAAGCTGATCAGCTACCTGAAAATCAGAGGTCTAGTAATAAAATGAAATTCCATGAGAAGAAGATGAGGTAACTGATGCAATAATCTCATGAATAAATAAGGTGTAGGAATTGAAAGACCTTAGTGGAAGGAGGAGAACAGAGAATTTGAACCCTGAGGCCTGGGATCCAATTCATGTTGACATTTCTAGCTAGTGTTCTTGCACAAATTGCTTAGCTTCTTAAGCCTTGCATATTTTCCATCTGTAAAATGAAGAGGGTGCCTTCCTCCACAATGACTTGTAGCAATTATATAAGCTAATAACCTAGGAAGTGCTGTGTAAACTTTAATAGTGGGGTACCAAAAATGAGGTATCTCATTTTAGAGATAAATTTTTTCATATAGATTTGATTTCTATCGTTCTATCAGAATACCATCTAATAAGTAGATTCAATGATTCCCATTGATTTCATGCTCAATATTGGGAATCAAAGATCACAAGTCCACTTAGGTGAGGCCCAGTAAGCATACTCTTAAGGAGTTGGCAAATATTGGGAACTCTGGTTCTACCAGAGTTTGGTTGACTCCTTTCCCAAATCTGTGGCTTAGAGAAAATTCTTAGACATCAGCATCAGTGGGATTCATTCCAGGTATGCAAATAATCCTAACTCAGGTAGTGTGTGTGCCCATGTTTAAAGTGTTTTACAATGAAGCAAGATTTTACCTCTCCATTCAGAAAGTCTGACATCACATCTCTAAAAATCAAATGGACCTCTTGGGGAAAGGTTTTGGGATATGTAACAGTGGTTCAATCTCCATGTCCTAGATTTGCTTGTAGAAAACTTAAAAATAACTTCAGAAAGAACAGAGTAATGAGCACCCTGAAGCTCTCATGCCTTTAGCCTCCTGAAATAACAGACATGAGAAATTATTCCACTCATATATTATAAAGAAACCACCACATGAAGCAATAAATATTAGACAGGATATAGGATTTTTTTTTCCTATCCTTAATGCTACAAGTGTGCAATAAAGGGAAGAATAACACACAAGTGAATTTAAAATAGACCAGAGCAGGTTCTTTCTGTTTTAGGTAAATCAAATGAAGTATATAGTGGATTTTGAAAATTATTGTCATAAATGTTACATGGGACTCATGGGTACCTATCTGATTGGCTCCACCCCAACAGACCAATGGGAAATGTTAATATTAAATGCCATGTAAGGCTGTATCTGAGTATATGTCTAGTATGCTTGACTCGCCATGATAGCCTTAGGGTACAGTGTCAAATTCCAGATGTGGTAATCATTTTCATTATTGTCCCTTGACCTGATATTTAACTGAAATAAAAGACTAAATGGACCAGATAGCAGACTGACACCAAAAATGAAATAAAGTGATCATCTTAATAAATCTTAAGTGCTTCTAGGACACTGGTTTCCTGGACATCCTAAAATTTATGTTTCTGTTTCTGGGAAACAAAATAAAATTTTGTGTTTATTAACTTACTCTGTGACACTCTTCTTAGATTAGTAATTCTCTAGGGACATTGGCCAAATAAGATTAATATGTTTTTAGGCATCCTGTACATGCTCAGGTCTTATATGTAACATCTGCTCAATCCTCATAGTCAGTCCAAAGGTCAGTGTTATAATTTTCCTATAGATGAAATGAAGTCTGAGTAGGTAAACCATTTCATAATCATTAAAAGAAGGAACTGAGATTCTAAATAGAATGCAACAATTATGCAATCCCTTGTCTTCAACGATTTTGAAAAATCATTCTTTGTCTACTATAACTGTTGTCTCTGGATAGATTAAGAATGTTTAAATGTATATATTGTTGCATTATCCTATGATGATAATGCCTAGCAAATGGGGTTTGGAGGAATTCTGGCCAATTGGACTGTCATATTAACTGAAAGTTAATGTTTTCTTTTAAAATCTTATTGAAATTATTCTTGCAATAGAGTCATTCTTCTTGACTTAACAGAACAGTGGTTAAGACCAGATTTTTCTCTGATAATGCCATAGTCTTCACCAGATCTTTGCTCAAATGTCACATACTCAGAGAGATCTCCTATGATCACCCTTGCACCATTTTACTTTTTTTCTTCACAGCACTTACCTCTAATTAATATAATACATATTTATTTTTTTCCTTTTCTTTTCTTGGCCTACCTCATTTAGTAGGTATGTTTCTTGAGAGAAAGACCTTTATTTTATCCAGAGTTGTTTCTCCAGCACAAAGAATAGTGCCTGCAATGTAGTAGGTCCTCAAACCATGTTGTTTAAATGAATGAGCAATGAGTGAATGAGATTAAATATCAATTCTAGCCAGTTAGTCCTGTTGCTACAAAGAGATTGGGCTGAATTTGAGTGTTTGTGACACCTGGTGACCCATTATTTGGTATCTATGCAGGGGGTTACTTATAATAAAGCTTTTGACACATTATCTGATTCTTCACCTACAAATACACAGAGGACAGCAATCCCTGCAAATACACAGAGGACAGAAATTTCAGAAAATTAAAGCACTGGTCAGTTGGAATTTGTCTATCAAGGTTGTTCCATAATTTGAAGAACAGTATTGATTTTTCTGCTTTTCATACTAGTCAACCTTTTATGCTGACCTCACACCATGTAAACACATTTGCTCTTTACCAAGGACATAAACTTTTTTTAGTTAAGTAATTATTTAATTTTATATATATTTTACATTGTTCTTCCTTTTTGTACAATGCATGCTTTCTCCTCTCACATGTATTCCCCATATAATTTCCACTATCAATTCACCCGTGCACTATCACCACAGTCCCTTGTGCTCTTCACTCCCCTATTTTGATCCCTCTCCCTTCCCTTCCCCTGCAGAGTGTCTCTGGTTCATATTTGTCTGTTAATTTTGGTTTTTAATTTTTTGTAATTATTTTCTTTCTGATCCCTCATTTTGTTCCCCCTACATTCCTCCAATAAGTGAAACCATCCAATATTTTCAGTTTTCTTTCTGGCTTATTTCACTGAGCATAATCCCTTCGAGCTCCATCCATGTTGCTGCAAATGGCACGAGTTTATCTTTTTTGATTGCTGAATAATATTCTACTGTGTATATATACCACATTGTGTATATAGGGTTGTTTCCATATCTTACCTATTGTAAATAGTGCTGCAATAAACATCAGGGTGCATGTATCCTTTTAAATTAATTTTTGTGCCTTTTGGGTAGATTCCTAGGAGTGGAATTGCTGGGTCATATCATAGCTCCATTTTCAGTAGTTTGAGGAAACTCCACACAGCTTTCCATAGTGGTTGGACCAGTTTGCACACCCACCAGCAGTGTAGGAGAGTTTGTTTTTGTCCACATCCTTGCCAACATCTGTTTTTTCCTTTTTTTTTTTTTTAATATGAGCTATTCTCACTGGTATGAGGTGGTATCTCATTTTGATTTGCATTTCCCTGATTACAAGTGATTTTGAACATTTTTTCTTATACCCATTGACCATTTGCATTTCCTCTTTGGAGAAGTGTCTTTTAGCTCTTCTGCCCAGATTTTGACTAGATTGCTTACTTTGTTTTTGTTGCTTCATGTCAGCTCTTTGTAGATCTTTGTGATCAATCCCTTATCAGTAGTATTGTGTGCAAAAATTCTCTCCCAATCAGTAGGGTGTCACTTTGTTTTAGTTAATGTCTCTTCTGGTATGCAGAAGCTTTTTAATTTGATGTAGTCCCAGCTATTGATATTTTCCTTCACTTTCTTTGATTTGGGGGATGTGTCTTCAAAGATGTTACTGAGATGTATGTCATGTAGTGTTTTACCTATATTTCCTTCTATATATTTTATGGTTTCAAGTTTGTGTCCAATTCTTTTACCCATTTTGAGTTAGTTTTTGTGCATAGTGTGAGGTAGTAGTCTAGCTTCCTTCTTTTTCATGTTGCAAATGCTGAAAACACATTTGGCAAAATTAAACAACCATTTATGTTAAAGGCCCTCGAAATTCTCAGAAGATACATACCTTAACATAATAAAGGCTATATATGACAAGCCCATAGCCAATATTCTCAATGGTGAAAAGCTAAAAACCTTTCCCTTAATTTCTAGAACAAGACAAGAATGTTAACTCTTACCACTGCTTTTCAATATAATACTGGAGGTCCTAGCCAGAACAATAAGACAAGAGAAAGACATACAGGGAATCCAAATAGGGAAAGAACAAGTAAAACTATCACTATTTGCAGAAGATATGATAACATACTTAGAGAACCCTGAAAACGCCACAGAAAAACTAATTAGTAAAGTAAACTAATTAGTAAAGTAGCAGGATACAAAATCAACACACAAAAATCAGTAGACTTTCTATATGCAAACAATCAATCTGAAGAAGAAGAAATCAAGAAAACCATCCCTTTTATAATTGAAACCAAAAAAACCAAATACTTGGGAATAAACCTAACAAAAGAGGTGAAAGGCCTGTACAAAGAAAATTATAAAACACTGCTAAAAGAAATTGAAGAAGACACAACGAAATGGAAAGACATCCCCTGCTCATGGATTGAAAGAATTAACATTATTAAATGGCCATTCTGCCAAAAGCAATTTACAGAGTCAGTGCTATTCCAATAAAAATTTTAATGACTTTCCTCAAAGAAATAGAACAAATATTGATAAAATTCATACAGAACCACAAAAAAAACCTCAAAAAGCCAAAGCTCTCCTGACTAAAAAGGAGGAGAATGGTGATATCATGCTCCCAGACTTTGAAACTATACTTAAAATTCATAATAATTAAAACTGTATGGTACCAGAACAAAAACAGACACACATATCAATGGAATCAAATAGAAAACCCAGAAATAAACCCACATATTTATGGACAACTAATCTTTGACAAAGGACCAAAGAAATGCAAGGACAGTTTTTTTTAAATAAATGGTTCTGGTAAAACTGGACTGTTACCAAGGACATAAACTTACTCAATTCTAAAAAAAGTAGGTTCCAATGTTCTTAATGTTCTCCACAGAGAGATTCCTGAAAGCAAAGTATCCTTAGAGAAGTTACACATTTGCAGTTTACTTTCTTGTATCCTTTCTGAAATGCTGTAGCCAGTATAATCACTAACTTGTTATGTGATCTTGGTGAAGTGTTATTTTTCTCTCTCTTGCTTAAAAATGGAAATATATGAGTTGTTTATAGAAGAGAGAAGATGACTGAATAGTAGAGAATGGAAAAAAATCTACTTCAAGTAGAACTGCAGATATTTGGAATCTGAGACCAGAAGAACTTTCAATGGTGAAGGAAATGAACAGAATTGTTATAGCACAGATACAGGTGTCTTTTGAATATTAAACAGGCCTCAACTGTTAAGTTTTCTAACACTGTATTCAAGGTGCAAGTCTAATATAATTGGAAATATTGGTGAACCTCCATGCTGTTTAAAAACATTCAGGAAAACCTGATTGAGAGCTTCTATCCTAAGAGGGAGTCAAGTGGTCATTAAGAGCCTGGACTCTAAAGTAGACTGCCAGGGCTGGAATCCTAAGTTTGTTGCTTATTTGGCATTATCACCCGGGGCACTCTGCATTGTACAATAAAGGTTGGGTCATGGAACTATTGCTCAAATTCCTCTAACAGCTCTGTCTATATGGCTGTATCCTGCTTTCATCTTGGGCCATTTGAAGTCACTCTTGCTCTTATTTGCTGTACTTTGTCCTTGCAGGACCCATCTCAAAGTTTCTGCCTCTGCTGGACCTCTGCTTGGAATGCTTTCCCCCCCACACAATTCTCATGACCTGCTCTCTTGCTTCCTTAGGGTCTGTGCTCAACTGTCACCTCCTCAGAGATGCTTTGTCAGAATATCTTTCTAAAATAGCATCTCCCTGTTACTCTCTACTCAACATTGACCTTTATTCTTCCTCATAATATTTATCATCCTAAACTAGTATTATAAAATTAATTCTTTATTGTCTGTGCCACACTCCAACCCATACCAACCCTAAATGGAAGCACATGAGGTTATAAATGTTGTCTTATCCACTGTGGATTGCCAAAACCTGAATAGATTTAATATGTAGTAGGTGCACAATAAAAATTTTTTGAATGTGGGAGAGGAAACTCAATCTAAACTGTGTCCACCAGAGTCTCTTTTTCATTGTTTTGGAATTTGGTCCAAAGGAATTAAATCAGCAGTCGGCGCTATAATTATAATTATATAATTAAAATATAATAAATAATAGTTAGTTATAAACTATAACCAAACTATAGTCTATAACTATAACTAAATATTATATTAGTTCTAACTAAAACTATAATTTTTTACAGTTCTAAAGCTAAGGCTTTAATTCAGGAAAGCAATTTAAACAAGCTGAAAGTTTTATAAATAAAAAAGTAGGTTCAGGAAAAGAGGAAGAGGGAATTTTGTATCCTTCCATTTCCTGGACTCTAATTCTACTAATTCCCTTTACTGAAGATATTTGAGTATATTTCTGTTTTCTTGCAATCAAATTATCCATAGCTAATATGGTGTGAAATGAGTTGACCTCCATTAGCCTTTGAAGTCCCAGAGGACAGAGGAAGTGTTGATGTATCTTTTTATATTTCTATCTCTTGCATCTACTACAATTATTTCTAGTACATATATGATAAATAATGAATGCACAAAAAATTTCAATTTGAAACTTAATTCCAATAATGTAAGTGCCATGATCCCCTAGTTTACCCTCCTAAGACTATAGTTCTCTAATCTACTTGCTTCAGATGATTTCCTATGATCTAGATCCTCTCAGGCCCTCCCTGACTATTCTCCTCAGCATCCTTGAATGTGACAGTCAATGGTTTTTCAATAATGAAATCCTTCCACATAGGCCCATACCAAATTCTGCTGAAGAGAAAATGAAGTGGAGTTTCTGGGTGTTCTACATCAAAATGTGAATATCCATTGTCCCCAAGAGGCAAGTTTCATCATTTTTAATAGTGTGGTAGGCTGTATGAATTTAGATGCTCAAAGAGTGAGTTTTATACTATTTTGTGGTAGCTCACTTCTTTATGCTTGAACCAGAAATTGAGTTTTAGAACCAACCAATGAATTGAAAATTTTGCTGTGCATATCAGAAAGCAATTATTTTACAGAAGAAAATTGGGGCATGCAATGAAACACTTCATTGTAACAATTGCAAACATTGATCTATTAGATGTTCTAATCCTTACTTGAATGTGTGATTCCACCCCCAGGTCTCACCTACCTTTATACCTGTTCTTCCGAAGACAGACTTACCTTTTTTTTTTTTTTTAGAAGATTTCTTCTTTAAGATTTATTTATTTATTTATACAAGCAATGGGTGCAGTCAGAAGTGCGGGAGGGTGAGAGAATTCACCAAAGCCAGAGAGGAAAGCAGAACAGGCAGAGTGACGAAGCACACTGCTGAGGGGAGCAGCGGGCAGCAGGAGAGGTCTGCTCACCATGTGGGACCCTCGCCTGGCAGCTGGGGATCAAACCGGTGCTGCAGAGCTTCGCAGCCCAGCGCTCAACAGCTGTGCCATCGGGGAGGCCTGACAGACTTTCATTTTGATGGGTTGTTGGCTTCATCAAATGCCCTGTGATGCAACTGTCCCATTTCCCTTCAATGCCCCTTCTGCATATAACCCTCTATTTTCTTTAAGTTAACTTCATCATCACCATCATCACCACCAACAATATCGACAACATCATCATCATTATCATCTTGACTTAAGAATATTATCTTTTTCACCAAACATGCAATCTCTTTATCTTTGCATTAACACCTACACAATTCTTGCATGAGCTGCCATTTAAATAGATCACTTATCATTTTTTGGATAAAATAACTTTTCACAATGATTGTGAAATTAGTTACTCACACTTTGGGCTCATATGTATCATCCCTCCATTGATCTTTTCTCTCACCATCACCCCTTCTTCTGAGTTCACTGTAATTTCTCACTGACTGACAAATCCTCATCTGAATAGGATAAAAAGAAGAAATTGGTATCACCCCAGATTCTTTTACACCTTGACAATCATAGTCACAATTTAGAATTCTATCTTAAATGAGAGTGACTTTTCAGGGCCAGTTACCTACTCCTAACTGAAAACTAGGACAAGAACACACCAAATCAACCATTGAAAGATTAAATCCATTGTTTCTACTTTCAAGAACCCAAGGTGAACTTAATCTGGTTGCAAAAAGATTTGGTTGCAAAAAGACTTAATGTAAGGGGAAGGGGGATTTAGCTTTCCAGGCAATGAGAAAAAAGTTTCAAAGTAGCACTGTGCTGTGTATATGCTACGATTTTAGAAACTTGAGATATGACTAGGGGATGACCCTCAGCCACAGGAAAGTCTAGATTTTCGGTTCTAATCCAAACCTCGGAATACTGTACCAGAGATATTGCAGAGGTGACTCCTGTACCACCCAAGGGGCCTGGTCATAGGTGTAAATCTACTTCCTCAGGCTTTCCCTTGGTGGAAAAGTTCAGGTTGGAAAACTGTCTGACTTCTTAGTCTAATGACATGTAAGACTCTTAGTCTAATGGCATTAAGACTCTTCAGTTCTACATCAATGTATCTTGTGCTCCCATATGAATATGGTATGAATTGGACTTTCAGCAGCTAATCTGTGATCCATGAAGGGAATTTTTGTTTTCTCTGGCAAGTGACCCACCCTTGTTGAATTTTGAGTGGTCCGGAATCTATAGGGGTATTTGGGAGAGAGTGCCAAAATGAAGAAGGATTTCTAGCTTCAGAAATTAACTGGTATGGGCCTCCCCGGTGGCGCAGCGGTTGAGCGCTGGGTTGCGAAGCTGCCCGCAGCCTCTGCAGCGCCGGTTCGATTCCCGGCTGCTCCCCGGCCACCAGAGGAGGGTCCCACATGGCGCGCAGACCTCTCCTGCCGCCCGCTGCTCCCCTCAGCAGTGTACTTCGGTCCTTCTGCCTGCTCTGCTCCCCGCTCTGGCCCTGGTGAATTCTCTCACCCTCCCACGCTTCTGACTGTACCCAGTGCATGTATAAACAAAAACAAACGAACAAACAAATAAATAAATAAATAAAACATGCCTCTATTTAAAAAAAAAAATAAATAAAGAAATTAACTGGTATGAAAACCTATGGGAAGGAGGTGGGGGTGATTCCAAAATGCCATTGTTTCATAGTTTGTATGGGTATCTGCACAGCACTCATAGGTGTCTGAGCTCAGCCAGGCCAATCAGTCCCTGTATGAAATTCTAAAAATCAGAACTGAGGAAAGAGAGTCAGCTTCTCCCAGGTGGCAGAAGCTGTGAGAAGAGAAATTAGCTATCAGTGATTAGATTCCTCACCACAAAGAAAAAGTGGGCTTACCTTGAGAAAAAGCGAGAGTGACCCAGAGAGAGAATGGAGACAAGGATGAAGCAAGAGGGCTCAACTACCAGTCCCTGGCTCCCATGATTCCTGAGACCCAGAGATACCACTTCCATTTCTACAGTTTGATTGTTCAACTATTTCTTTGATTATATAAAATATTCCCAGAAACCTTCCAATAAACTCTTCCTTCCTGGCCTAACCTAATTCCAGTTGGGGTTTTGTTCATTTGTACTCAAGAGTCCTAATTATACATATATGCTTGGGAATTTGAAACCAGACATCCAACAGGCCAAGAGGTGGTTTGCAATTAGTCCAATTATAATTTTTCCCAATCTGACAACCACAATTAAGAGAACTATAGTAAGGAATCTCAGTTTTCTATGTTAAGCACTGGAATACAATTTTCAGCAGGAAGTTTCCACATTAACTCCTATACACTTTGATCACTTTTCCATCAACAGAGACTCATGACCTCTCTTCTCCTGATTGAATGCAAATGGCCATTTCATGGAGGAGAATGAGCAGAGCCAAACTCTTGGTGTTCTTTTAAATATCTCCACCTTTTCTCCTTTTTTGTCTCTGAAATTACATTTTAAATATGGTTTCATATTACTTTCAAATGTAAGAAATACTCTCCTGGACCCTTTAGAATATATGCCTCTAAACTTTATAAATATAAATGGCAACTTGTTATCACAATCTTACATGAAATTCAATTGCTCTTTCCTTTTTCTCCAAATTTCAGCTGGAAATGGTAAGATGAAGTAAAATATTTGGAATCCTATTCAGAAAACCATGGATATTCAAGTACTTGGGAAAATGGATCTAAACAGCTCGATGATAAGCCATTTCAGTTCTCTCTCCCCATATTTCTGGAATATCCCATAGGTCAGAACAGGAATGGCATATCCATTCTTATTCTTTGTAGCTTTCCAACTTGCCCGCTCAGCATTTAAGGTCGATTGTTGAGTGAATAAGTAACCTTGCAATTGGTAAAGAGAAGCTGTGAGCTAATTAATCCTCCTTTTCCACTAGGTGGTGCTGGTTAATACATGATCTTTCTTGTGTTTTAAAAAGGTCTCAATATGTCACCATTTGGTTGGTAATAGGACTTGATGAGAGGCAGCAATTTCACCAATTGGATCTTTCCTTCTGACAGATGTGGGCTTCTTAGTTTCCTTATAACTGAATAGTGCTGATGGCCCTTTACCAAGATATGTGAAAGGATATGATAAGATATGCTGCCCCTCTCTTGACACTTTTCAGATGTCCACTTTTCTGGGATTTGGTGTTTAAGATCACTGCCTTATCAGGCTTGTAAGGGAAAGGGGTTGTCTGGATGAGTGAGAAACGACATAGACTTTAACCATGAGTTCTGGACATAGCACCAATACCTTGACCACTGGTCATTAGCTTTTGGTCCTAGGGTTTTTGGGGCCCCTTGGAATTCCTTTTTTGTCCATGAGATTGTATTTAAATATGACCTTTACCTTCAAAGGGTGATAAATAGTCTTCTAGACTTTCCCAGAGATCTTTTAAAGAGCTCATATTTGGGTGGTATATTATCTAATGCAACAGTGTTCTGTTCATTAGGCATGATCAGAAAAAGCGGTATTGCACAAACACAGTTTCCAGATATTCAAAACTTATTCCTTTCCATACCAAATCTTTTGAAAAATCTGCGAGGTTTGAATAAAAATAATCCTGACAAAATATGAGAGAACCAAAAAGAGAAATAGTAGATAGAATTCTTATTCATAAGAATAGAAACCCAATTCAAACTGGCTTATGCTCAAAGAGTTTCCCAAAAGAAGAGGTCTGAAGAACTTCAGAAAAGTTGAACTCAAGGGTTCAACCTCCAGGACCTGACTTCTGTTCATCTGTTCCCTACTTTCCTCTGTCTTTGCTCCATTTACACACTTGCCTTTGCCATTCATGCCTCCAGCAGATCTAGCCTTAGATCCTTCTGGCCTTCAGTCAAATGGAATTATTTCTCCTTCAATAATTCCTATGAAAATCCCAGAATTCACTCATTGGCTGGGTTTAGGTCTCAAGGCTCCTAAAATTAAATTATTATGACTAAATGGAAACAATACATGGATTGGCCAGATCTGGTTCACATATTGGCTCTAGAGATAGAGTGATGGATCAGACAATCATAACCACATGGACTTACAATTTAGAGTCTGAGTATTGTCATTCCCCAAAGGAAATCCATTGTATTCTTACCAGCGTAGGTATGAGTGGACGCCAGGAGGGTAAAATCAACAGATTTATGCAAAAGAAGTTAATGGAGAAAATGGAATCATACCTAGCCATTGACTTACCTACTTCTTTTATTACTCAGAGTTCCTTCTTTCCTTCTCTCCTTCTTTACTTCCTTCTGCAAAAATGAACTGAGATCCTACTATGTACCAGTCACTGCTATAACCATGAGGGCATAGGAGTCAAAGTGTGCCTTTACAGAGCTCTCATGGGCAAGTAAACACACAATTATAATACAGAGTAATCTGCACTAGCAGAGAAGTAGACATAGTGTGAAACAAACATGAAAATATGGATCCTTAAATCATACTGAAGCATCAAAGAAGGCTCACTAGGTACATTATATCAAAACTGAGTTCTGAAAATGAGGAGTTAGGCAAATAAAACATGCAAAGTGAGGAGGGAGAAGGAAAGTTTTCCCAAGAGATGCAACCATGGAAGGATTGTGGATTTAGAGAGATGTGAGTCTTACAGTTTGGTGAGAGAGTGGTGTGAGCACAGCAGGGAGGAGCCAAGAGGAAAGGAGAAGGAAGAGGATTCCAATGTCTCTCCAAATATGTGCTCCAACCATCAACCCCAATGGATTATTTTCTCACTTTTAGTTTAATTTCATGTCCTTTAATTTTACCAGTGAGACAACTTCACTGGGTCATTTCAACAAAGGGCTGACGCCTTGGTCATATACAGCAGGCAGAAACGTGTGCTATTTAATGGCTCTGTCTCTATATACTGAATTTGTGCCTTCCGTCTACAACCATCTTTCCCTCTTCTTTACCAACCATATCCTCTCTGTATCAGGACTTAAAGCAGAATTACCCCTTCCTCCCAGTGCCCTTATCCTTAACCCACAACTTCCCCACCCTCAGCTGACTAAGCAACCCTTCCTCTGTGCTCCTATAGCAACTGAGGAAAATCCTTTACATAACTTCGTGTTATTTTTGAGAATCTGTCTGCAAGTGTGATGGGCAACCTCTAAGAATGATGATCTCTGCCTCCTGGTATGTTTGTCCCTGTATAATCCCCTCTGCTCCAGGGGGACCTAATCACAAAAATGATAAAATGCCACTTTGGAGATAGGGTTATAAAAAGGCAATGGCTTCTGTTTGGGGCTTCCTCTTGATCCTCATTCCTGCCTGCTATGTCATGAACACACTCAAGCAGGCTTTGAAGACCGTGTGGCAAGGCAAGGGACTCTGTGTATGAGCTTAGAAGCAGGTTTTGTAGCTCCAGTTGAGTTTGGGCATGACTGCAGCCTCCTGTGAGACCCTGAGCTCTGTCCTGATTACTATCCCACTGACATTGTGGGATAATAAATGTTTGTCGTTTTAAGCACTAATTTTGGGGGTAACTTATTATGCAGCAACAGACAAGTCACACAGGAAATCTGTCTCCCCGCAGACTCAAAGGACCTCCAGGGCACAACTGTGTCTTACTCATCTTGTCCAGTGGCTGGCACAGGGGCTGCCACAAAGTAGATGGTCTATAATTCTGATGAAAGGAATTGACCTGCATTTCATCAGTTTCAATTTTCCAGTGCAAACTTTATTTCCCACCCCATGTGCTGTGTGAATCCAGTTTATTTATATGTCAGCACTAAGTGCAGAGAATTGGTTGTGTATATCCCATTACTACAGGGTTCTCTAAATACCCTTGCCTTCTCCTGATCCCCACAGAGTGCCTGCCCCAAGTGATATACGGGTCAAGAGGGAAAAGACCCTAGCAAATCCCTCAGAGCAGAGATCCCCAACTCGGGTCCATGACTCATTGGTTTTAAAAAATGAGGTTTTTGCCTAAGTGTGTATGCAAAATTCTCCATGTTTGTGTTTTTTTTTTTTTTTTCCTGGCAGAGGATTTATAATTTTTACCAGAGTTCCAAAGAGATCTGATAGAGAGGATTCAAGAGTCATTATTCCAGAGAGAAAGAGGGAGACAAAGAATAAATGCCTGATGAAAGATTTCTATTGTTTGATGGGGAGCCAAGGAATGAGGGTGATTCCAGACAAGTTGAACTTGCATCATCTCACTTTCCCTGAAACCATTTCTAACTAGGAATGAGATTCTAGAAAGTATGTTAATGGATGCTTCTCTCTTTTTCCTTTAATGGTGAAAGAGTCTATTGCACTGCACGTTGATTATATTAAATTAGCCACTGACTGTCCCCCACCCTTATCCCATCCCAGGAGATATTGAGTAATATCCTGATCAGGCCATGTGTGGATCTGGGCTGTGTCTGGGATTCTCAGGAAGTAGATGAGCTTTGACTCCAGTGACCCCCACTCCTCCTCCTGAACTGCCCCCCATCCTCTAAACATGTATTTCTCCCCTCGAGGCCTATCCTGTGCCCCATTTTACTTGTTTATCTTCATTTTTATCAAATAAGTAATTAATAGCTGAGGTGCTGGTTGATTAAGGAACTCATGAGTGCATTTCAAGAGAAGGATATCCAATAGATTTGCAAATCTCTTCAGGATTTAAAGAAATGAAACTTTGATGGTTGAATGACTATCAGAAGAACAGATCTTTTAAGGCTTTAGAGACTCCCAAATAATTCCAAAATAGCTGGGGATTGAGTAAGAATAAACAAGTTACTAAGCAGTAGGCTTAGGATTAATGTACAAATAAACTCCCAAAGAAGGAATGTCCAAGTACAACATGGGACACCTTGTCACATAGATGACACAGAAGCTGGCCCCCCTCTTGTAAAGGATGTTATAGAAAGATTTGTTTTATGTGCCTATCCATCTGTCCATTCAACAAAGGCTGAGAAACCTCACTTATTTGGTGATAGCACAGATGAGTCAACACCAATTCGTGGTGCTAGTTTCTGCCTTTATCAAGTTCACCTTCTAGAATCAGAGCCAGGCAGGGACACACAATAGGAAGAAGATGGGCCTGAAGACCTAAAAAAAGGCATTCAAGTGCTAAAATTACAGCTAGTTGTAGACCAGATTAAATAGGTCTGCAAACAGAATTTTACATTGATCATAAAGTGGTGATTCATGGTCCAGATAATTGTAAAGATTTTCCCCCTTTCTGGGATTATTTTTAAATCTAAAAATAATCTAATTAGATTTATTTTAACAACTCTGTAGTTGTCCCATATAGCACCTGTGATCCATCACCAAATTCGCTTGTGCTCTTCCCTCCCTTGTTTTGACCCCTCTCCCTCCTCCTCCCCTGTTATATGCCTCAGATCTATGGTAATAGTAAAGATTTAATGAGTGCTTAACATGTACCAACATTGTTCTAGGTACTTTATACATATTAAGTCACTTAATACTATAATTAAGGCACTCTTATTAGGGGCAATTATTATCTCCACCTTGCAGATGAGAAAGTCAAGGCACAGAGGAATTAAGTTAGGAGCCCCAATTACTTGGCCAGCAGGGATATATGACTTCAGACCCATTTTTGAAACTATGTTGCCTCTACCTAGATAATTTCTCTGATTATGACCTTTTTTAATCATATAGAATTAGCCTTATTTGATCAAAGAAAGTGAATTAGTATGTTCACTCACCAACTTCTTCTTTACAATGACCTGCCTCATACATGTTACAGTGAAGAGAGTCAGACCCCATTTTATTTATTTTTTTTAAAGATTTGTTTCTTTATTTATACAAGCACTGGGTACAGTCAGAAGCACGGGAGGGTGAGAGAATTCACTAGATCCAGAGCAGAGCGCAGAGCAGGCAGAGTGACTAAGTACACTGCTGAGGGGAGCAGTGGGCGGCAGTAGAGGTCTGCACGCCATGTGGGACCCTTGCCCAGCAGCCGGGGATTGAACCGGCGCTGCAGAGGCTGCGGGCAGCTTCGCAACCCAGCACTCAACCGCTGCTCCACCGGGGAGGCCCAAGACCCCATTTTAAACTTAAACCAGAATGACTTGTGACATTTCATCCTATGTTTAAAATTGTCTTTTCAAAAGTCGGTAATCCCCAGAAGATGTTAATATCAGATTATCTCCATCCAAGCCTGGTAAGCAGCCAAAGGCTGGGTGGAATAATGAACACATAATCTTCTATTTTACATGTCAAAGGAAAAAGCAAATTATTCACTGTTTTATCTAACAAATTTGTGCCTAGACCACAAAGTAGTAACATTTAAGGGTGGAAGAGATCTGATCAACAAGTAGAACAGTTCCATAGGAAGTGACTAGGATTTACAAGAGAACAGTAACTTTATGGTTAAATAACTGGGAATTTCTGAGTTTCAAAAGGGGTTTGACTTCAAGACTTGACAGATCCTTTCCCATGGTGCTGTAATGTGGGAATCCTTTTCCCATGAAGCATCTCTTGGACTGGGAATTTTCTGCAAGACATTTACAAAATCTGACTGATCTTCCCATCTAATTTTCACACATGTGAAGCCAGGGAGCTTAAAGAAAATAAATGAGCCAAGGTCTCACAACTGATAAATAATAGACTGATATAATAGCACTTAAAAAAAGAGAACAGTGGATTTTATGATGATAGCCTAGAATTGAAAAAAGTCTAAAGAAAATCTAATTTAGGCAATTCATTTTGTTAGAAGAGGAAATAAGATTTCAAAGTATATGTTATGTGCTTAAAGCTATATAGGCAGACCACAACCCAGGTTTTCCACTCTCTCCTTGAAATGGACAAAGTGAAATGAATTTAATTATGCCAGCCAGAAATGATTGTCAACTCAGACCTCCTGCTAAATGCTATAGAACTTTTCTAGAGCAGAGTCTGAGATGCTGCCATAGCCTCATTGGAGAGGTGGCTGGTGATTTCACGTTAGAATCTCCTGGGAGATTTAAAAATAATACTGTTGACTCTTGCTGGGCCACATTCTAGACAAACGAAATCTAGAATTTGGAGGCAGGATCGGGCCCTGGTATCTGTATTTTTTAATGTTCCCCATATAATTTTAGTGAAGCAAGGGTAGAGAACCATTAACCTAGAATAAAATAAGATCTGGAGAAAAACAAAGAAGGAAGATGGCAATCAAAGGCTAAGACAAAAGGGTGCTCAGGTTACCAGCAGAGAGGAGACCATGGAGTTTATCTCATTATTACACACACACACACACACACACACACCCCTTTTATCTGTTACTCTATGTCTAGAAGAGAAGAAACAGCTTAGTATGAACAAGACAGTAGTAATATGAAATGAATAAAATGACCACTGTGCAACCTTGGGCCCAGCTGAGTCTCAGCAGAATGGATTTGCTAGAAATTCATCAGCATGGCTCTGTGACTTTCTTCCGAAACACTCATACTTTGTGCAAAGAGGTGGAAAGAAAGACCTTTGAATAAACCAGACGGACACATGAAACTGGGCTGCGGGGATCCTACAGCCATCCAAGGTTACTGCCCAATAGAGGAAAGATCACTGTAGGTTCTCACCCGTACACAATTTCAAGACCACTCAGCCTCAGGGAACAGCAACAGTTAAGTTTATTTAACACACAGGGAAAGCAAAGAGTTTGTAAGGCCATGGCGGCCAACCTCAGTGTCCACAGTGTCCAGAAGTCTCAAACAAAAGGTCACTCATTCAAGATGGTGCTATTCCACCAATGAGGGCCTGGAGTTCGTGGCCTGCAAGCAGCAAGTCAGGATCCAAAACTCACCACAGCTGCAGGCACCCACAGGTGGAGCTGCTGAGATGATACCACAGCAGCCCACAGCAACAGTCTGAAGGTTGGGATGGACAGCACCAGACTCTGGACCAGGAAGCAAGGAGATGGCGGCACTAGGAGGTGGTACCACATGGTCAGATACACCATGTTAACGGCTCTCAAAAGTCACCAAGACAAAGAGTGCCATCATCTGTCAGCAGTACTGACCAGTAGGGTCAGTCCCCCAGTCACTAGAGGTGGTGTAAGATACACAGGCATTATAGCTCTTTGCAAGTTGGCGACTCACACTAACAACAAACAGCTCATTGAGACATCAGGCCTGGGTCTTTGGTGCTCTTTCCACGCATGGCAGCAGCAGGACCAGAGGCAGGTGCAGCTGCCAGGTTGCTGCAAAACACTTTGGCTTCTCTTCAGAGGTCAGCTGCTGAATGTTTCTTTCTTTCTTTCTTTCTTTCTTTTTTTTTTTTTTTTGGAGGCCAGGAGCAGAGTGGGAGTCTAACAGTCCCAGGCTGGCTCCTGCCTTACTGTTGTGTCAGCAAGCACAGGGTGAGCAGCAGGGCTGGAAGGCTAGGAGGCTGGCGGGCCTCCCAGCCCCCAACAAATCTTCACTCTTTGGGCTTTCTCTCAGGCCAAAAGCCTGAGCATCACTAACTCTACCTTATGTCCTCTTTCCAGGTCTCCCACCCTATATGATACCTCCTGATTGAACCATTTTCAATGCTACAGATGAGCACGATTGGTTCATTTCGCTCGCACCTCATTGGTCCATTCTGTGATCCAGGTGCCAAATATAAAAAGCCAGTACCTGGTAGGCCTGGCTCCATGTAGCCCTCCTGCAGGCTTCTGCTACAGGGCAGCCTGTATGCTCCACCCAGAGGCTGCACTCTAGGCAGCCAGCAGAAAACTCCCACTCCAGCTCTGCACTCAAAGCCCTGCAGGCAGCATAGGGAGGGACTGCCCACAGGCAGCAACTTCTGGCACCATGTTTTTCCAGTGGTTCCTGCTGCTTTGGCAGTGGTGGGGAAAATCCCAGTTTTGTCCTGTCGTCTACACTGCAGGACACCAGTTTCACACAGAGGCCTCTCACTAGCTGCAGATAAGGGTGACCACAGGCAGTTCATAGATTCCATGAAGATTACATTTGTTGTACAAACATAAGAAGCTAGTGATGATCCAATGAGTACAGCCAACTGCTAGTGGGCACCTGTTGTTCTACTGCCCAGTAAAAGTCACCTGGAGTAAATTTCCTGTGCAGAAGAGTAGTGGTCCACTAGGCTAGATTTATGTTTCTTAAATTCCTTTCAAGTTTCCCTTGCCATCCTCTGGAGATTAGTTTTTCATTTTGGATAAATTTTAGACTTATAAACATCATTCTAATTATTTCTGTATTAATGAACTTCCTGTACCACCAAATCCAGCCACAACACAGCTGATTGTGAACTTGTGACTCAGTGGAGAACATTTTAAAACAACCTTTAACCAGTTCCAATAAGGAGGCAGCAGCCAGCATCTTCTAACAATTATTATAATTTATGTATGAAAAAGCAAAATAGCAATGCTCGCATTTCTCTAAGAGATTCTTAACTAACCACATGAGGATGATGTCTGATTTGCAGGACAACCACCTTCTTATCCCTCACTTCTGATCACAGTGAGTCTCAGAATGAAGTGCTATCTGAGATTACATCGTGGCTTTCTTCTCTTATCCCCCCTCCTTTTTTATTAACTATCCCCCATGCCAGCTGGAACCCAAGACTTAGCATGTACAATGTGCCTTCCAACTAAACTGCCTGGTTGTCTATGACTCAGCTGTCCAGTCACAGCTGGCTTGGCATTGATTTTAAAGAATCTCTCTCTCTCTCTTTCTCTCTCCCTCTCTCTCCCCCTCTCTCTCCCTCTCTCTCCTTACATAGTATGAATCAATGAATAGCCAGTTCCTTGCTTCTTTCCAGTTGGCTGTGAGAAGCACAGAAGGAAACTCCTAGTTCTCTGGCTACAGGCTTGGACTGGGGAAGCAGCTTCTAAGGTCAGTGTCTCAAAGCAGACAGCAGTACAAATAAACAGCCACAGGCAGACAGACATGGAGTCAGGAAAATCCCCTACATGACTAGACTATCGGTTTCAGTAGTGGTGTGGCTGGGAACATCAGGTTCAAGTCCACGACACTGTGGCCAAAGAGTTTGCCTGGAATAAGTGGTGTTCTCAAGTCCATTTCTCCTTAGTCAGTGCTCATGTTTTGTTACAGAAAAATCATGTGTGGAATAGATTCAGTCTCAGATAATTATAAATATGCTGTATTTCTAGGATTTGAGTTAATAAAATAGAAGGACAATCTAAATTAGTGGGCTCTGAATTGTAGAAGATCTTGAAGGACAAGTACCCAGTAGAAAAGGGTCCTGATGATGGTGTTCTAGAAAAAGAATGGATGATTGAGACTCTAGATGTCCTTTTAAATCCTGGTTCCAGCAGCAGTTTCCTGTGGTGTTACTAGAGGTCGATTTGTCATGAAGCTATGAGAGTTTATGTTTCAAAATTTTTCTTTTCAGAAGGACAAAGCTAAGGAGCACTAAACAGTAGGCTCACATGGTCCTATTTTGTTGCTAAACTTGAAAGTGACCTGTTTTGGCATTCTTTTTCTTAAAGAGGTATCCCAACTTGCATATGTTTCAGTCCTTAAAACCTGAATCCACCCAGTTGAGAAAGGTGTTTAGCATGGAGTTGATGTTAAAGGGAGTTTGGAGTTCACACTTATTCTATTGATTCAGGAACAGAGGAAGAGGCACCCTGTTGTGGGGGTCCAGTTTTTCATATTCGCTCGTTGCTTTCGACTCCCCTTTCTTCTTTATCAGCCCCCCTGTGCTCCTCAGAATAATGTGTCCTTGTCAACAGCTCTTGTAATCAGGATTCTTACCCTTGGAGGAAAGGAGAGTGCATATACTTGGCACAAAGAAATCATCAATAAATGCTAGCTGTGTTGGGAGAATTTTGTGTGCTCAGAAAGGCACCCCTTTTCTTACTACCTCACCTTCTGGCTATAACAATTGTCTTTGATGGGTATGGTGCTCAAGTCAGTCCTTTCACTATTCTTCCCTGGGTTATTTGCAGAATGAAAAGAACCTCTTTTCTGCTCTTCACAAGGTTCATAAAGGATATGAAGACCTAACTGGTGGCAGCCAGGACTCTTGCCTTATGGAAAAATTGGTTTGAGAATGAATGAAGTGAGGAAATCATTGACCTTCCTAATTTCAGCCAACCCCATGCTAGCTTCTGATAGATTTATGGTTTTGCATCACTCCCAACCTGCTGATAGTGATGCTATCAATGCCATTGACTAGAAATGCCCAGGGTACTCACTTCAGCCCTTACTACTAGCAGCAAGCCCCCAAAGGCAATTACCCAGAAGGCTCCAATACCGTGGCCAACTGAGATTTTTTTCTTTTTAAAAGACAGCACTTTTTTTTTAAAGGTTTTTTTTTTTTTAAGATTTATTAGTTTGTTTGTTTGTTTGTTTATTTATACAAGCACTGGGTACAGTCAGAAGAACGGGGAGGGTGAGAGAATTCACCAGAGCAGGGAGCAGAACAGGCAGACTGATGAAGTACACTGCTGAGGGGAGCAGCAGGCGTGGCTGGAGAGGTCTGTCACACCATGTGGGACCCTCGCCGGTGGCCGGGGATCGAACTGGCGCTGCAGAGGCTGCCGGCAGCTTCACAACTCAGTGCTCAACCGCTGCGCCACCGGGGAGGCCCGGCCAACTGAGATTTTAATCATTTCCTCAATGCACCCAGCAAGAAAGATTTGCTACACGTCATTGACATTTTCCATTCAACTACCATATATTGCACACCTATTAGGTCCATGGAAACTGGCTCTGATCTAGACTAAGTGAACTGTTTGGAATCTGACTGTGTCTATCCTGCAAATTAAATAAGCATAACTTCCCCTTGCTGAAGAGGAGGAATTCTGAGGTTGACTAATGTTGCTGTAGTTTCTGGAATATATTACATGCCATCTAGGTGATGGATTTAAGATTTCTGGGAGTCTGAACAGCATTTAGACCATCAAAAATGTTAAAACAGAGAAACAGAAGTGTTTGGTGTAATGACTTTGGTCTCATCAAAATCATTCAGCAAGAACAACTATTCTTGTTAGAGACATCTTGTGGGGTATGGATTTCCTATATTGATAATGCTATAATGATGAGGGGATCTCAGTTTTTGTATACCACAACTCAAACTGATTTAGTAAATACTCGAATTAGTGCTGATGAGAATGAGAACAAGTAAATAGCTAAAAATGACATAACTAATTTACAAATACATTTGTGGCTATTTATTAAATGATATTATTAAGGAGACTGAAAACAGTCTTTTCCATATACATTCAACTTTTATTTTAATAGACAGGGGAAAATTGTCTTGCATCCTAGTTCACTATCCAAGTGTTCACAAAGTATAGACCAGAAAGACCCAAAATTAGAGTGATAAATATGGTAATTTACCCTAAATAAAGCATTGGGTTGGAACCTATAAATTCTGGTTTTGTCTTAGCTTTGTCCCTAAATTACTGAGACTCAATTTCTTCATCTATAAGATGATAGGACTGGACTACAGAATAACTACCTTTTATTGAGCTATTATTTTATGCCAACCATTACATTAGGAATTTCATGTACACCATTTATTTCTCCCATTAATTCTCTCTGTATCTAATACTTTTAATCTCCTATTCTCTACAGATAAAGAAACTGAGACTCAGAGAGATGAAGAAAATTTTCAAAGTTTACATAGACGGTAGATGGAAAAGATTCAAACTGCATTAGACCAGGTCCATGGCCCACAAACTTAACTGCTATTTCACACTGTTATTCTTGGGAGAGCTCAAGGATTATTCCAGCTTTACAGACCTCAGTCCTTTTCTTCCAATTCTATTTTCAGAATTATTCTTTTTCAGAATTATGTTATCTTAACATATTTGTATCACATTATGGCAGCTAATTTCCAGTTACTACAACTGTAATAAAAGTGTGATTTCAGACCTGCTTATTCAATTATAACTGATTCAGAACTAATTTTCAGCAAAATTAAGATGTACTAATAAAGAGAACACCAATAGCCCTTTGATTCCATAACTTATTCTCCAGTTCATTCTGACCACCTCATATTTTTTGGCATAAATCCCATTTAGAAAATGAATTCTGTACTGAAAGGGAAATTAACCACTCTTGGCTCTTTCCCCGTTAATAAAATCCTAAACCAAACACTGTTTTTTTTTTCCTGGTCTCCAAATCCCTTTACCCTACCCTAGTGATCACAAACATTGTCTGACCATGTGGTCTGACGTTGTTATTGGTGGTAGCAATTTTAATTTTACTCTACCTCCTCCAGGAGGCTGAGATTCCAAGTGACTCTGACAAGCTAATGTTTAGCTCCCAGAGTATTTGCAACTCTGTTCAAAGATTTGAGGGTTGAAATGGCAGAGAATTGTAACACACACCCATTACCTGTAGGTGCTCTAAACAGTGAGGCACAAATGAGGCAAATAGAAATATAGAATAGTACAAATTGAAGAGTAAATTAAGATGTTAGGAATTCTTACCTGCTACAGTAGAAATGAGGGGAAAAGCAATAATGAAGGACTGGGATGGAGAAGAGAGACTGAGTAAAGATATAGGCAAGACCTAGATCTTTTGGAGAAAAGGGGCTTTCTGGGTAAGAACAGCAATGAAGCACAAAAAGAGAATGAACATGATAAGCCACAGCACTCTGAAGAGACTTTGTGCAACTGAGCAGATTTCTAGTTAAAAACTGGGAAATTCCATTAGAAAGAGTCATTGAGTGTAGAGACCACATTTCTTTTGCTCATTATCAAGTCCTTGTGCCTATAATAATTTTGAATATAGAATAGGTATTCAATAATGCTTATTAAATGAATACATAAATTACTTATTGACTTCATACCTATATGTATTCCTTATAGATACTTGACTCTCAAAGTGTGGCCCCTAGATATCACCTGGAAACTTGCTAGAAACAAAGTTCTCAAGGCCCATTCCCAACCAATAGACAAAAAACTCTAGGGTTGGGGCTCAGCTGTCTGTGCTTTGACAAGCCCTCCAGGGAATTCTAATGCATGCTAAAATTTCAGAAGCACTGATATGGACCAAAGCTTTATTATGCCAATTTTTCTACTGCCTGTAAAATTTGAGATACTCCTCTTCTTAGTTTGATCTTTTTGGAAGGATGGGACTAGTTTAAAAAACAAACACTGACAAGTAATGTCTAAAACGTTTAAAGGTTGAGAGTGAAATCTATGTTTTTTAAAGAACATAATTGTCTAAATTCAAATAAGAAACACATAGAGATTCATCCATTATGTCAGACTGTTACTTTAACTACTGTGTGGGAGTAACTTTGACAAGAAGAGGTAGGACTTCAGGCCCTGGTAAGGCAATGCAATTTAAAAATCAAGTGATAAGTTACCATTTGAAGATGGTTGCCTGACCCAAATATTTTCTTTGCTTTCCAAAATTCCAATAAAGTAATGGTAGAAAAGTAACCTATAAAGGTTAAGAGAATGTAAGAAACACCAAGATATATCAAAGAATTCAAGCACTAAAGATAGCACAAGATCTTGGGCCTTTCTTGGACCATCTAAACAAGTGCTGTGAACAAATGCTGAGGCAGACACCTATGAGGCTGGACCAAAAGTTTGATAAAGGTCCCATTTATTCCTGAGGTAAATCAGCATCTTCAGGATATTTCACAGAATTGAATTTGAAGAGACCTTAGAAAATACAATTCTAAACTTCCAGGGTAAGAAACCTGAGGCCTAGGGGGATAAAGAGATTGCTCCCAGTCACATGTAGTTACTAGCAAACCTAAAACAATAAATCAAACCAAAACAATGACCGGTGTGTTTTCCACCATATTCCATTGTCTGTGTCAAATTACTAGGATAACAAGGTCTTCCATAACCTAGTCACTTTCACCTATATCTCTATCACACCATTGCATGAGGTATGGAAAAAGTACTGCGCTGGGATCAGAACATTCAGAATATTTCACTAAATACATCAGAGGACTTTTAATTTTCTGTCTTTCATTCAGATTTAAATATTTCGAACCTAATGACTTTTTGAAAATGATTTATTTTTTCACTGGGTGTGACTGGAGTACCTAACACACTCTCTCTATATTTTAGTAATTTGATTTATTTGGCCTATTAATATCACTAAAAACACTATAAAACTTATTAGTATTTTATTTACTGTAGACTTACTGGCATTTTATTTTGCTTATGAGGGTCATCTGGAAGAGAACTTTGCAAAATGCACAGTATCATTCCCTTTAGCTACACATGAAGCACGGAACACAGAGACAGGGAGCCCCTGAACCCTAGGCTGCTTGGAGTCTGAGTGTTCACCAACCCTGGGTGGAGGGGAGGTTGGGAAGGGGACAGCGAGCACCGAGCACCCGCTCCTAGTGTGCCATGAAAAAGTGAGTCATTAGATCAACATTATCACCTTCTACATGTGCTTGAAATGAAAAGTTTGGGGAACACTGCTCAGGACAATTCATCCCCAAAGAGGAAGGGATTGAGTCTGCAATGTCATTGTTATTTTCTAGGGCATAAAGCTAAATAAATCTTTTGGAACTCCTTGTGACACACCCCTTCTACTCAGTTGTTTTGTGTGACCAGTGGTGGCGATAAACTGTGGAACCCTGTTTTGCTAATTCTGATCAGTCCTTCTTATTCTGCTTACAGTACTTATTTTTCTCAGAATTACCATCAATTCCCTCTGTTTGTTCTTTCCTGTTAAGACAGAAAATAAAAGGCATTTAATATAAAGTACATATTTTTGATAGTTTTATTTTTATTTTTTTAAAGATTTATTTATGCATACAAGAGCTGGGGTACAGGCCAGAGGTGTGGGGGTGTGAGAGGATTCACTAGGGACAGAGTGGGGAACAGAACAGGCAGATCGACTGAAACACACTGCTGAGGGGAGCAGCGGGCAAGCCAGGAGAGGTCTGCCTCGCCATGTGGGTTGCTCCCCTGCCTGCCAGGGATCGAACTCGTGCTGCAGAGGTTGCAGACAGCTTCATAGTGCAGTGCCTAACCCCTTGCACCACCAGGGAGGCCCCATAGATTGATATTTTTAAAGAGAGGAAAATAAATATTCACTTATTATCATGTTCCTTTAATTTACAAAATCAGTAAAAAATTAAATATAGCCTATTCATCCTCTTTGTATTAGATAGCCTGGGTAAAAGAAATTGCCAGCTGGGAGGATGAGTTGCCCCAAGTCCTGTTTGAAGAGGTGGACTAAATCATAGACTGGCAGTCCATATAATTTGGCCCACCACTCCACCATGTGGTGCCATGCTAGACAAAAAGCTTTAGATCCTGACGAATGATTTTCTCACAATTTCCTTGAGGAAGAAGGTCCAGAGCCCACACAGGCAGCTGGAGTGTAGCCCGTCTGCCCGTGCCCAGGCATAAACCAACCCAAAACAGGATATGAAGCTACTGTCTTTCACTCCACCTCATGGACTGCTCCTGTAAATACCTCCTCCTAACTCCCTTGGAGAAGCCAAGCTGAATTCTCCCTCCCAGCACTGATTTGCTCATGCAGGAGTCCAATAAAACTTCACCTGGTTCGGGCCTCCCTAGTAGCTCAGGAGTTAAAGATAGAGCTATCAAGCTATTGCCAGCCACTGCAACACAAGTTCAATCCCCGGCTGGCCAGGGAGCAACCCACATGGCGCAGCAGACCTCTCCTGCTCACCTACTGCTCCTCTCAGCAGTGTATTTCAGAGATATATACTTCCTGTTCTGCTCCCCACTCTCTCTGGTAAATCCTCTCACTCCCCCCCTCCCCACCCCCACACCTCTGGCTTACACCCCAGCTCTTGCATACATAAATAAATAAATCTTAAAAATACACACACACCCCTCACCTGGTTCAACTACACTTAGTTCTCTATGATAAATTCTTTCCCTAAAGTACAAAGAACCCACTCCTTTGGAACGGGGCCTTATCACTTTACAACTACATTTTTAAAATTTTATTTTATTTTATATATTCTTTACATCATTTTTCATTTTCACACAATGTGTGCATTTTCATCTTGGTTATATTCCCCATACAATTCTCACCTCCCCCTTGTTTTGACGCTAATCCCTCCTCCCCTCCCCCAACCCTGTAGTATGTCTCTGGTTTATAGTTGCTTGTAGATTTTGATTTTTACTTTATTATAATTAGTCTTTTTCCTGGTCCCTTATTGAGGTTTTCTAAATTCCTGCTTTGAGTGAGACTATCTGGTATTTTTCTTTTTCTTTCTGGCTTATTTTGCTGAGGATGATCCCTTCCAGCTCCATCCATGTTGCTGCAAATTGCATGAGTTTATCTTTTTTCATTGCTGAGTAATATTACATTGTATATATATACCACATCTTCTTAATCCAATCATCTATTTTTGGGCATTTGTGCTGTTTCCATAGCTTAGCTATTATAAATAGTGCTGCTATAAACACGGGGGTACAGGTGCTTCAGGATACCCTAATAATTCTGCTTTTTATTTATTTATGCATACAAGAACTGGGGTTCCAGCCAGAGGTGTGGAGGATGAGAGGACTCACCAGACATAGTGGGGAGCAGAACAGACAGAATGACTGAAATACACTGCTGAGGAGAGCAGTGGGCGAGTCAGGAGAGGTCTGCTGCACCGTGTATGTAGCTCCCTGGCCGGAGATCAAACTTGTGCTGCAGTGGCTGCAGATAGCTTCACAGGTTGTGTCTTAACCCTTTGTGCCACCAGGGAGGCCCTAATTCTGCTTTTTAAAATCACCACTTAATGTAGTATATAGAGATTGATTTTCAATGACGAATACCTAAAATTAATATAAATTTATACAGTGTTATAACGCAATGTTACTTTACAAAAAAGACAGCAAATAAATAAAATATTTAGATTATGTTATCTGTGTACACATCCATCTCCTCTACTAAGAAAAGGTCAGGGAGGGCAGAGATCATGTTTCGTGTACTCGGAGACTTACACGATAGTCGGTGTGAACTAAACAAGAGTTGTGTGCCGAATTGAATTGAATGTCAACTGGATTAACTCACTCACTGACTTTTTTACTATTGTTCAATTAAAAAACTCAAAAGAGCTACTGATACACAGATGGATAATTTTTTAAGGAAAGCAGCTGACTTACTCTGGTATTACTATAGGCTTCTTTGTTGAAGAAGTGTGGATTTCTTAAACTATGGAACAAAATCACCTAAAAGACTTATTAAAAATGCAGCCTCTAAGGCTTTCTCCCACACCTAGTGAAATGGAATCTCTGAGGATGGAACAAGCAGTCTGAATTTTTGACATGTCCTCAGGTGATACATATAAATAACAGTGTTTGAGAACCACTGTCCTAAAGAAATTCAGAACTTTTTCACACCTACTGGAGACTCCTACCCAGAGACTCCTGACAGCTATCTCATCATCACTCACATAATTCCAAGTATTGTCTGTAGTCTTTTTTAAAGGCCTTGAAACAAGGTGCATCAATGTTATGGAAGATACATCTCCTGCTGATACAGGGCAGCAAGGGGCACTAAAACTGGCCAAGGACACTGCCCCAATAGTTTACCAGTCACCATCTGAGTTCTTCACCTGTGTGCCCAATTGCAAGACTACTCAGGTTCAGAAAACAACAATAATGAGATTTATTTAACAAACCAGAGAAGAAGAGTGACTGAGACCACAAAAGTTCATTTATCTCCCCCGAAGCGGTATCCAATGTTTTAAATTCCTATACACAAAAGCTCCCAAGATAGCATCTTCCTACCACTGAGGACCTGGAGCACATGGCAGCCAGACTATAAGACAAGATCAAACTCATGAAGACAGCAGAAGCTACAGCAGGAGATGCTCACAGACCTGCCACCATGTGCCAGCACAGCACCAAACAATTGACATTCAAAACAGCAGCTCCAACAGCCAAACCAGACAAATTGGCCCACATCCCAACAAATGGCCCACACTCACGCATTTCAGTCAGTTGTCCGGCTCCAGGTCTTCACCTTTTCCTTCCAGGCTATAACAGCAGCAAAGCTGGGAACAGTTTCAGTCACTCAGTTACTTAGAAAGCCTCCAAACTTTTCTTCTCTGAGGATGGCTAAGGGAAACCTCTCCATGTCCTTCAGAGGCCTGCAACAGCTTTCTAGAAGATTGGCATGGTGGGGGCCGAAACGCTGACCCCAGAATCCCTGAAGATCTGAAAAAATGCTGAAATCTCGAATGCTAAATCCTGGGGGCTGCTTCTGCTTCCCTTAGGTTTCTTATTAGAGTCTCCACCCCCACTGAAACTTTGCTCTGTTTCACCTGGGGCTATCAATCCTCACAACCAGGTCCCTCCAGGGGTCACCTTTAACAGTCTTTGGCCTCAGCGCCCTGTTAAACTGGGATAGGAACAAAGGCATGTATGGTAAAATGAGAAAGAGGGTTCTTCTGAATTCCCAATAATCTCATACTGACTAGTGACATTTTAGAATAAATCTCTAATGAAGCAACTGTCCTGTCCATGTGACTGAGGGGGGCTGAATTGGAAGTGGTATTTGGTGCAAGGATAGGCCTGATTCTGAGCATTAATATGTGCTGACTGAGTGACCAAAGGCAGGTTAATAAGATTTGAGTTTTTGTTTTGTTTTTTTCTAAAATAGAGATATGAAGGCTTTCTTTGCTCTCAAGATTGTGACAAGGCCTTTGTGAGAGGCAATGGCATTTAAAAATGCTTCATTAAACCTCAAAGTGGTTTTAGTTTACTATTTTCAGTGCATGTGTCAATTTAAAAGATTCACTTCCAGAGCATTTCTTTTACATCTCCCAGCCTCTCCCATCTGGTAAATGGTCCCCTGAGTGCAACTTCTCTGTGGACACAAATGACATTCACTATGCCCGTGGGGACCAACCCTGTTACTAGTAACAAGACGTGCACATTAGGAGTAACTGCTTGGTTCTTCTGATTTTTCAACCATAAAATGGGAGTTAAGTTGCCCATTTACATAGATGAAAATGTTCCATGTAACCCATTCTGTGAGTAATTAAGCATTTCATTTGTACCTATTGTTCACTAACATTGCTTTGTTTCAGAAAGTGTTGCACTCAGTTCTTTTGTCAAATGCCTGGGCTAAAGTTCAATTCATTCAGAAATGGATATGGGCCATTTACAATATGTAAGAAGCCACAGAGCTCAGAACAAACACTTTAGAAATTAGAGTAAAGGAGGCCATGTCATCTGTTGAACTAGAGTCAGCCCTTCGTGTTGGCTATCATCCTCCCTCTGCTGCAAGAGACAGTTTTACCCCATTTATCTGTCACCTTAGCTGTTCCTTTCTGTAGGCAAAGAGCCCCAAAGCATTTCACTCAGTCACTCAGTATGTGTTAAAGGCATACTTTTATTTAAAAGATCTGGTCTCAGATATGTTGCATTGTATGTAGTGGTTATAACTTAATGCATCTCTGTAGATGCACTTTTGTATACAGCTTAGATATAATCTCTTATTTGAAAAGATACTTAACAATCCAGCATTTTCCAAAATGTGTTCCATGATACACCAATCCTGTGAGATACTCCTTGAAGGGAGGGGGTGAGATTCCATTGTTAAATAACTTTAGGGAACATTGCCCACCCCCCTCTTGAGAAGCCTCAGTGCACAAGTCCTGCAGCAGTTCCACTTTTTGTTTTGTTATTTGAGAACTTGTTAATATGTGACATGACTTGATACCTTTTGTCTCTTTGTTACTTCAACTTCCTGTACGCTTACTGGTATGACAGGATTGTATGTACAAGAAGTCAATCATCTCTTTTTAGGCTCTTAAATGCCACTCACAGCCTGTGAAAATTTATCTCTAGTTTAACCTAACTTCTGACTGACTAATCTTCTGGTGATGTGACCTCTGGTTGCCCTTCAAGGTAAAAGTTAAGAGCATTTTTTCCTCTTAATTTTCTTTTTCTTGAGTAGTCAATATGTTCTCATGTTTCAAACATCAAAAAGTAAGAAAAGGTGTGGAGTGAGAAGTCTACCTCTCACCCCAACCCCCATCTGCTCAGTTGTCATTTTTCATCACCACCACCCAAAGTAACTGCTGTTTTAAATATCTTCTTTAATCGTCTACATGATATTTAAGCATATCCATGTCAATTCATATGTACCCCTCTTTATAGAACTAGTAGCTTATTGTATACATTTTCAAGAACAAAAATTAGTTATTATCATCCAAAAGGACATAAAAATTACAAAATTCAATTCTCCTTTGGAGCCTTAATTTGCTCATGTGAAGAAGAGATAAGAATTATGCTTTGGAGAGAAACAAAAGCAAAATAAATAAATGGGACTACATCAAACTAAAAACCACTGCACAGAGAAAGAAACTATCATTAAAACAAAATGGTGACCTACCGAATTAGAGAAGATATATGCAAATAAGACAAGGGGCTAATATTTGAAGTATATCAAGAACTCAGAAAACTAAAACAAAAAAAAAAACTGATTAAAAAATGGTCAGGGGATATGAATACATACTTCACCAGAGACAGACAGATGGCCAATGGGCACATGAAAAGATGTACATTTCTTATTATTGGGGAAATGCAAATTTAAAAAAAAAAAAACAGTGATATTGTTATAGTGTTATAGGACAGGAAGAGGGGTAGCCCAAGCCCCGCAAACCTGCCTATTCTAAATGGGTTCTGCCATCCGCCGCATCAACACAAAACATATGAGACTTTAATGGGAAGAAACTTTAATAAAACTAGGAAACAATACAGGTAAGGCAAAGAGTCTAGTTTCTAAATGAAGCACCCAAAGTTACCCGTCCCCTCGTGGGTAAAACTCCATCCAAATGGGATCGGCCCAGAACAAGGCCCCAAAGCCTGCTACAAGTCTAAAGCATCTTCCAGTGGGGACCCACAGAAAAGGGTCACAAACAACCGGACAAGCCCAGAAGGAAAAGAGCAAAATCAACATCAAGATAAAAGCTGCCATGGTCATCTCCCCACGGGTCTCACCCATATCTGTGTCACCCAGTCCACGACCAAAAGACAAGTGCAGTTTCTTCATATGTCTCTAGGCTCCATGCGCCTCCTCCAGGTCTCCTGGCTCCATCCTGCTTCTTTCCTCAGTCTCTTCTGCAGCTTCTCCTCTTCCTGCTCAGCTCCACCCTCCCTTGGGTGGGGCAGGGAACCTCCCCCTTTCCTGGGGACCACCCTGTTACAATATCACCTCATGTCCTGTGAAAATGGCTATTTTCCAAAAGACAGAAAACAAGTATTGGCAAGGATGTGGGTAAAAGGGAACCTTAGTACATTTTTGGTGGAAATGGTATGTAAGTTGGTTAGTTATTATGAAAAACAGTATGGAGATTCCTCCCAAAATTGAAAATAATAACATGATCCAGCTATCACACTTCTGGGCATTTATCAAAAGGATATAAAAATAGTAATTTATTTAATTTTTTAAGATTTTATTTATTTATTTTTGCATAGAAGAACAGGGGTGTAGGCCAGAGGTGGGGGTCAGAGGTAAGAGGATTCACCAGAGACACAGGGAGAGCCTAACAGGATCATCCACTGAAATACACTGCTGAGGGGAGCAGCTGGCAAAAGAGAAGTCTGCTGTGCAGTGTGGGTTAGCATCCTGGCCGGGGATCAAACTTAGGCCATTGCAGTGGTAGTGCTGAGACTTAACCCCGAGACCATGATGGAGGCCCCCAAAACAGTAATTTAAAAAGATATGTGCACCCCCATTTTTAGCATAGCATTATTTGCAATAACCAAAAATTGAGAACAATTTGAGGGGGCCTCCCTGGTGGCACAGGGGTTAAAGTCTCAGTGCTATCAAGCTATCACCAGCCATTCAGCAAGCCACTGAGGCATGAGTTAGCTCCCCAGCCAGGGATCTAACCCAGATGGCATAGCAGACCTCTCCTGTCTCGCCTGCTGCTCCCCTTAGCAGTGTATTTCAGTCAGTCTGCCTGTTCTGTTCCCCACTCTGTCTCTGGTGAATCCTCTCACCCCCTGCACTTCTGGCCTACACCCCAGATCTTATATGCATAAATGAAAATAAACTTTAAGAAGAAGGAAAGAAGAAGGAAGGAAGGAAGGAAGGAAGGAAGGAAGGAAGGAAGGAAGGAAGGAAGGAAGGAAGGAAGGAAGGAAGGAAGGAAGGAAGGAAGGAAGGAAAAAGGAGGGAAGCAACCTTAGTGCTCATCAAAAGATGACTGGATAAAGAAGATGTGATATATATATATAGTATATATGTGATATATGATATAGGTGATATGTATGTATATATACACAACGAAATACTAGTCAGTTATATAAAAAAAACTAGATGAAATTCTGCCATTTACGACAGAATAGAATAGACATAGAGGGTGTTAGTCTTATCGAACTAATTAAGATGGAGAAAGACAAACACATATGACTTTGTTCATATGTGGTACATAAAGAAACAAAACAAATGAATTAATAAATAACATAAAAACAAACCTTTAGACTATAAGAACAAAATAGTGGTTACCAGAAGGAAAGGGAGCAGACTGGGTAAAATAGGTAAAAGTAGGCAATTCTATGCTGATGAATGGAAACTGGAATTCTGGTGGCAAACATAAGGTCATATATACAGATATTGATTTAAAAGTTTGTACACTTGAAACCTAAGTAATATCACTAACAAATATTATTTCAATAAAGAGTTATGCATCCAAGGTCTAGACAACCTGGGGGTCCATTAGGACTGGCAGTACGTGTCAAGTTCAGGAGCAAACAAAGCTCCTTCCCGCCTTGCTGTGCAGAGACCTCTCCTGGATACTTCCCTGCCGATATGAAATATGCATCAGGAAAAGACAAAGAAAAAGATATAAAATACAAAAAGAGATTTTCCAAATGGAAAGTGTAACTATCACTAAAAGATTTGCAAGTAGGAGGCTAGGGAGAGGGGTTGGATAGCCACAAATGACACACTGAGTGAAATATTCAGTAACAACTGCTACTTGTTTTTAATTTTTAAATCACTGAGGCAGTTTTCCTATCATCAAGGCAGTATAGCAGAGTGGAGAAAAATTAAAAGTCAGTAAGGACTGTTTTGAAGTTCCAGTTCTGTCACTTGCTTTCTGTGTGATCTTGGGGTATGTTACCTAACCTCTCTGTGCCTCCCTCCTTATCTGTGAAATGGGGTCAAGAAGAGTACCTGCTTCACAAGAATATTGTGTAAAATATGGGACATGGTTTCTATAAATCACTCAGCCAAAAGTTTGATCCAGATGGATTAGTATTTGCTGAACAGCAGGGATTTTTTTAAGAGGACTTTGCAGTATGTGAATTATTTAGACTGCATCTCTACCCCATCTAAGAAATGGATTTATTTAAAAGGTCATTTACTTAAAAGTTCAGACAGGAAAGAAAACAATAAACTGATATCCCTGAATAACATTGATGCAATAATCTTCAACGAAGTACTAGCAAATCAAATTCAATAATATATCACAAAGATTATAGATCATGGTCAAGTGGGATTTATCTCAGGGATACAAGGAAGGCTTAATATACATAAGTCAAACAATGTAATACATCATGTCAACAAAAGTAAAGATAAAAAGCAAATAATATCAATAGATGCAGAGAAAGTACTTGATAAAATTTAACACCATTTATAATAAAAACTCTAAACAAGATGGAAAGGAAAGAAACTACTTCAATAAAATAAAGGCCATATACTATAAACCAGCAGCTAATATAATACTTAAAATTGAGAAAATGTAAGTTTACCTCTTAATATCTGGGAAAAAACCCAAAATGTATATTGTCACCACTTCTGTTTAACTTAATATTACAGGTGTTAGCCAGAGCTAACAGCCAAAGGCAGGAGATAAAGGGGCTCCAAATCAGAAAAGATGATACAAACTATAACTAGTCACAGATGATATGATATTGTATATAGATAACCCTGAAGACTCCACCATGAAGCTATAAAGTGTAATAGGTGGATATTACTGATATAATATTCATTTTCAATTACTGATGTAAAATCAGTAATTGAATGAAAACTACTGATGTAAAATCAACCTTATGACAAGGGAAATAACAGCAAAAATAAACAATTGTGATTACCTCAAGTTTAAAAGTTTTAATACAGAGAAAGAAAGCATTAAGAAGATATCCTACTGAGTGAGAGAAAAAACACAACATATAACCAACAAGTACTTAATATCCTAGATAAGTTAAACAAAATTCATACAATTCAAGAGTAGAAAACAAATAACCCATTTAATAAGTGAGCAGCAGATATGAACAGAAATTTCACCAAAAAAGATTCCCAGAAGGCCAAAAGACATATTTAAAAAAAGCTTATTATCATAGTTTAAAACCACAATGAGATACAATCTCATAGTTATAAGAATGGCACAGTAAAAAGACCCACAACAAGTGCTAGAGAAATAGGAACCCTATTACATAGTTGGTGAAATGTAAACTAGTGTGGCCATTATGAAAGTGAGCTGAATTTATCTTAAGAAACAATAAGTGTAAATTTCATATGAACCAGCAATCCCACTCCTGGGCTTCTATCCAAAGTACATAAAATTATCAATGCAAGAAACTATCAATAAATGCTCTGCAATGCCAATTGTAGCACTATTTACAATAGCTTGGACATGGAAGCAGCCTCAATGTTAGCCAATCAATGACTGGATCAAGAAGATGTAGTGTATCCACACCGTGCATACACTATGGTACAGTATTCAAATATAAGGAAAGACAAAATGTAGCCATTTACAGAAAAAATGGAGGGAGTTTGAAGGAATTATATGTAATAAAGCAAGTTAGAGTGACAAAGACAAATACTGAATATTTACAGAGCAGATGACTGGGCAAAGTAAAATACTCACAAAAACTATCAGGCAGTGAAGAAGAAGAAATCAAAAAGACCATCCCTTTTGTTATTGAAACAAAAAAAATCAAATATTTGGGAATAAATCTAACAAAAGAGGTAAAGGACCTATACAAAGAAAACTATAAAACACTGTTAAAAGAAATAGAAGAAGACACAAAGAAATGGAGAGACATCCCCTGCTCATGGATTGGAAGAATAAACATTATTAAAATGGCCATCCTACCAAAAGCAATATACAGATTCAATGCTATTCCAATCAAAATTTCAATGTCATTCTTCAAAGAAATAGAACAATTATTGATGAAATTCATATGGAATCACCAAAAACCCCGAATAGCCAAAGCTCTCCTGAAAAAAAAAGAAGGCAATGGAGGCATCAGACTCCCAGACTTCAAACTATACTACAAAGCCATAATCATCAAAACTGCATGGTACTGGAACAAGAACAGACATACAGACCAATGGAATCGAATAGAAAATCCAGAAATAAACCCACAGATTTATGGTCAACTAATCTTTGACAAAGGAGCAAAGAATATGCATTGGAGCAAAGAAAGTTTGTTCAATAAATGGTGCTGGGAAAACTGGGTCGCTACATGCAAAAGAATGAAGCTTGACCACCACCTCACACCATACACAAAAATCAACTCAAAATGGATTAAAGAACTAGACATAAGACCTGAAACCATAAAATATATAGAAGGAAATATAGGCGAAACACTACGTGATTTGCACATCAAAGACATCTTTACAGACACATCACCCAAAGCAGTGATAGTGAAGGCAAAGATAAACAGCTGGGACTACATCAAATTAAAGAGCTTTTGCACAGCAAAAGAGACAATAACAAAAACAAAGAGAAACCCCACCAACTGGGAGAACATTTTTGCACCCAACACTAATGATAAAGGACTGATCACAAAAATCTGCAAAGAGCTGATGAGACTCAACAACAACAAAGAAAATAATCCAGTCAAAAAATGGGCAGAAGAGCTTAAAAGAAACTTCTCTGAAGAGGAAATGCAAATGGCCAACAGGCATATGAAAAAATGTTCAACATCACTTGTCATCAGGGAAATGCAAATCAAAACTACCATGAGATACCATCTTACACCAGTGAGAATGGCACATATTAAAAAAACTAGCAACAACAAATGTTGGCGAGGGTGTGGAGAAAAAGGAACTCTTCTGCACTGTTGGTGGGAGTGCAAACTGGTCCAACCACTGTGGAAAGCTGTATGGAGATTTCTGGACCTACTAAACATAGAGCTTCCATATGATCCAGCAATTCCACTCCTAGGTATTTACCCAAAGGACACAGAAACATCAATTCCAAAGAACACCTGCACCCCTATGTTTATAGCAGCACTATTTACAATAGCTAAGCTTTGGAAACAACCCAAATGCCCAAAAATAGATGACTGGATCAAGAAGATGTGGTACATATATACCATGGAATATTACTCAGCATTCAAAAAAGATAAACACATGCAATTTGCAGCAACATGGATGGCGCTGGAAGGGATCATGCTCAGCGAAATAAGCCAAAAGAAAAAGAAAAATACCGGATGGTCTCACTCATAGCAGGAATCTAGAAAACTTAAATAAGGGACCAGGAAAATGAATAACTACAAGAAAGTGAAAATCAAAATCAACAAAAAACTATGAACCAGAGACACTTTTAGGGGGGCGGGGGTGGGAGGGGAGGGATTGGGGTCAGAATGGGGGGGCTGCAATTGTATGGGGAATATAACAATAAAATTTATTAAAAAAAAAAAAAAAAAAAAAACTATCAGGCAGTAATAAACACCATGAGAGGGAGGGAGTAAAGGGAGAAAGGAACAAGACATTATAACAAGTGGCAGGGGAGGGGGGGAATTCAGATAGAGAATGAGTTATAGCTGGGTAGATTGGTTAGTTTCTACCTGCATATTCTGATTTTTTTTTTTTATTAGTGATGTCTGTGCTTTCTTTTTACTACTGCCTTGAAGTTCTAATTTATCCAGTAGATTTGTAGCTTACAGTTTGTATTAACCCTTGAGAGAACATTTTCAGCTCTGATGGATGCCAAAGTCAGATTCTTGTACTTTGTCTCAGTCCCTAGAAATGGGTTTGTGGACCAGAGTCATCTTGTTTATTTGTAAGGATGGTTAAGAGAGAGATTCATTCCAAACATCCATCAGCGCAACAGAAACAGTTGAATCCATGTTTTTTGTATAAAGTAGAAATGATACTTAGAAAGTACCCAGGTCTGAAATCCCGTTGTATAATGAGAACCACATCACTGGTGTCAGCAACTCGGAAGCTGCGGCATGTTGAAAGCCACTGGGGCGCTAACATCTCATATTATAACATTTTTGGTTTTCTTTCCAAATGATGTCTCATCTTAGAGCTTCAAAGTAGCCAAATCGTAGAGGGCTATAGCTCTTTAAGAACTGGTGGAAGAGTCAAGCCATTAAAGAAGTCACCCCAAAAATGAGGAATAGAGTTACTTCAGAAATTACAAATCCACAAATTTCCTTAGAACTAAGGCCTCTAGACAGTTCTCAGATATCGAAGGAAGTTTAAGTCTTTGGAACTAACTACCACAATATAAGTGAAGGAGGGGAATTCTTTCATGTGTGGCTGGTGAAATAATGCCTAGTAGGACTTGAAATATCAGAACATTTCCAGGAAACATGCAAGCAATGGATCACTAGTTATTAAATGTAGGTGAATGTGATTCATTGGGACACTCAAGATAAATAGTATGAAAAATAGTACTTAATATCTCTTGAGTGATTCTCTTCTGGAATCAGCTAAATGACATGAAAATTGTCATCTGTTATGGATGAGAATAATAAACTCTGAAAGTAATTTTTATCCTGAATTCAGTTTCTGTCTGCTTCTCCCTCCCCTTGCTTTCCACAGGCTGTAATGGGATAAATGATGTTTTCAATCAGGGAGGGATGGGAGAAATTAAGAAGCTTTAGGAAAAGTATATCCTGAATTTCCGTAAAGTTGTCTAGGTCAGTCCAGAGTCTAGTCAGAAACTGTATTCATCCTGCCTGGATATTTCCATTGAGAGCGGAAGCAGGGCAGGGACAGCTGAAAATGATTACACTTGTGACCCTTTCCCAGGGAGATCCTAAAGTTGAAGGGACTTGGAAGCTCACAGCTTGTTACCATTTTGCCTTTATTTCTCTGGGTAAGCAGTCATGCTGAATGAATTTATGATTCACTTAATAAACACTTGGGGGAATGATTCTTGCTTCTCTGGACCATGTTTTTAAATCTGTTCTACACCACCCTTCAAAATATTAAAGAAAAAAAAAACTCTTAAAAAAACCACATGACTGTCTTTTCTCAACATGGGTGAAAACTGTTTTCATTCTGTTTGTGTTATTATGGAAAAGAATGAACAGGAGAGGGATGGGCATGCAGTTGGGTGTCAGCCCTACCTGGCAGGGGGTCTTGAGGGAACTACTACATTTCAAGTGGTTTTAAACTTGTTATACAATCTAGATATGTAAAGTCATATTATTATTTTCTACTTGATGAGTCTATGAGACATGACAATATCGCTTAAGTCGTTTCCCAAGATCACTGTGGTATAGTTAAGGAATACATTTCTGTAACACTCGCAACAAGATATTCAAAGTGTTCACCCTAGATAAATGTTTCATGTAACAATTTTCAGATGAAAAAGGTCAAATAGGTAAGGTGGGCACTTCAGAGAGCATTGTACAGCAAAGTCTTTTTCAAAAGACAAAACAAATGGAAAACATATTATGCTTACATCTAACTGCAAAATTGGCTCAGCCCAGTCAACAGCCTTCTTACCCTCAGGGGGACTTCAGTCAACTGGATCTACCTACTGTTCAGGTGAAGCATCCAGTTGACCCAAATCAGCAGCTCCACCTGCAGTTACTCAGTTGTTTCTCAGAGAGAAGCTCAGTTTTAAGCAAATCCTATAGTATGGGGGTTTTAACATTTTAATAATTTTAAAGAGAAGAATGAATTTCTAAGAACATAGTTTTAATTTACATAGATAGGAAATGTGCAAAGTCTTTCCAACACTCGGTCTAGCACAACTTAATAGAGCGTATTCTATTGACAGAACACATTGTGTGTATTCTGCAGAGGGGTTCAACTTCAAGTTCAGAGTTACTGGTTTCACAGTCTTTTTCTTCATATTTATATTTTGTACACATCATGAGTCTTAGAGTAAACCAGTTTCTCAAAGACACTGTAGCGTTGCCAAATAGCCAAACAATGTTTCACTATGGGTTACAGTTCCTGAACTTTCACCAGAAATTCAACATACACTTTCTATAGCTATTTCACTTAAGACAGTAGAAAAGAAAAAATAGACTATTCCAATATCATGAGATTCCTATGTGAAGAATGTGTCTCTGACTATGTCTACAGACCTATATGTTTGTGCTGGGAATGTTATGGGCTTATTTTATAGATACTTGTATCAATGCTGACAGAAGTCAACATCCAGGTTTTGCAGGACCATTAAACAATCACAGTGAAATGCTTTTAATTTAGCATTTATAAGATGTACTATAGATTGCTATTTAGATCAGTTTTCTGAAAGGTGTTTAAACCATCTCCTAGAAGTCACCACTTTAGGCTTTATTTTAGACTTTAACTTTAGGCTTTAACTTTCCTCCTAACATTTTGCTACTCTTTCATTTTATTATTATTATTTTTTTAATGAATGATACTCTTTCATTTGATTTCCTTCCAGCCAGGACACTTTTTCTCCAATTATAGCTTTCTGTGGTTTTCCCTTTTATCTGTGTTAGCCCAGTTGTTTACTGAATAATCCTGCAGGTTGTTTTTTTTTTAATGTGTGTAATTATGAGGTATAGTAGTAGTGGCAATATTAGTAGCATGTAATAAGTAGTAAATACTAATAATAGAACAATAGCCTCTGGCATGGAAATAGCTTGTTTTTTCCCTTATTAGCCTACATTCTTCTCTGAAAACAGCAAGTCTATTTCCATTTGGATACTTGACCCCCCCACCACCCGCAATCTCAACATACATGGACAAAGGCCCCAGGCCTGGCCAACCAGAACAGCCTACGCCCTAGCCCCAGTGGCCAATTCACAGCTGAACATGTGATCCAACTAGGCCCCATTCCAGGATTTTTGGGAAACTCTTGGGATCGCTTTCTCTTGTGATTGCTCATCTGGGAGGATGTCTCAGCATTATCTCATGGGGGACAGTCTGCCTAAGAATGAAACCAATCAGAGGAACACAGAGCCAAGTGCTTTAGAGAGAGCCTACAGTGTGGGCTTTGGGTGAGCTCCTAGATCCAATTCTCCAAAAACTAGACCTTTTATGCTTAAGTCAGCTTAATAGGTCTCCTGTCACTTACAACTTGAAGAATTTTAAATGGCACTGTGCCATCTATTGAACACTGCTTGTATGCCAGACACCCAAAAAAGGGCTTTAAGAAATATCCTCTCACTTAATCCACACAATAGTCCTATGTTTGTCTTGACTGGACAGATGAGGAAACAGATTTGAGAGGTTAAGTAATGTGACTGACATCATACAGACAGTAAGAAACACCAAGTCCTCTTAAATGATAATATCGATAAGTTGACTTAAACAAGATAGTCTTGTGACATCAACTCAGAAATAAACACTCAGACTGGACGGCTGCCATAAGCTCAGCACTGAGACAGTGAGAGCATCAATTTCAGCACCCTGGGACTTTAGAGATTTTATTGAGTTGGTCATGTCAGAGCTGACCATAGATGAAATGAAAGTCAGACAACTCTGTTCACTTGACTATGGGAGTGAGGAAGTTAGTTTAAGTTTCTGTGAAGAGAGAGTATGTATGTCAGTCTGGGTATATTATTGTTTCTTGATGTCTAGAATTAAGGTGCCTCCTGAAAAGTGTCTTAAGATAGATCAAAGCATGGGTAAGTGGCTGGTAAAAGGATGAGGCAAAGGTTGACTCCAGACTCCATTCCAGCCAGCATTTGAGATTGCAATTGATTTGTCATGGTCTGGCTCAGGGTGAGGTGAAGTCATTGTGGTTGAAGGTAATGATCCAAGACTGTTCACTGTGCCAGACGGGACCTGTTTCCCCCTCCCTACCTCTATCCACTTTTTGCCCTTTCCCTACCCTGCCCTGCTTCTCCAAGATTGCCTTTCCCAAGCTCCTGTGTTAGATGGCTCCTGCATGGCTGCAGTCATGGCAGGCACAGATGAGAGTTTGGCAGGAAGAATAAGGAAAGTTACGGTGTTTCTCCCCTTTATTCTCTGTCTCAACTCATTCTCTAACAACAGCTGGGTCCAGCCATAACTACAGTTCTGACAGGACAGACCTACCATGGATCCATTCTCTCCTCTTTTGACCAGCCCCTGGGCCTCTGGAAAATTGCCTTTGACCCTGGGGGGAAGTAGAGGCTTCCCATTAGTACTATCCTCTCCTAGCATCTGAGCTCCTCTGTCATCTGTGTAACCAATCCCATATTGTAAATGCTTATAGTGTTTCTTATTTTCCCAGCTAACCTAGCATCCAAATGCAACTTTACCTTTGAGAAATCTCATGTAGTCTGTGCTTAAAATAAGTCAGTTGCTTAGTTTGTTAGTTTGAAATCTCTTGCCATCCTTGAAATCTCTAACCAATCCATTTGTGCGCTCTGTTTTCACAAGACAGCTCTGTGGAATCAAAGATCCTTTTTCTCAGCTTTGTGTTAATAGGCTGACTGGTCCCTTAGACTTCCTACTTACCCCCTTGCAAGGAACTAGGGACTGAATGACAGAAATATTTCCTGAAAACCTTTTGTGTCTTCTCAGTAGTTCTATTAAATATCTGATTTTGTGGGGGCTGGTCAGAGGAAACATACTTCCCTTTTCACTCAAGGCCAACCATCCCAGCTTGACTTGTTATGGCAATAACTTTCTGGTTTTTGTTGTTTTTTTTTTTTTAATTTCAGAGACAAGTCTGAGTTACACTGAAAACTGGTTGTGGTTAATGGACTTAAACCAATTCCCATTTAATGCAGCAAACTTTAGGAGTGGGTTTTCATCTGAGTGGAGGTGAATCATAATACTTTTTTTAAATTTAATATTTATTTATATTTGTTTGATATCATTGTTCATTTCTGTACAATGTTTGATTAGTCCTTTGTGCTCTTCCCAGTCCCTTTTTTGATCCCTCTCCCTCACCATCCCCTGCAGAATGTCTCTAATTTATAGTTGCCTGCTAGTTTTGTTTTCTGTTTATTTTTTCCTGCTCACTTGAATCATAGTAGTCTTATACGATGATATTGAAAACATCCATTATTCAATTAAAAACATTTCAGTTAAACCATTTGTTCAAAGTAAAATGAACTCAAATTCCTTGTTTGCACCTGGAAGACTTGGGAAACTTATTCCTAGCTGAAACTTACATATTCACTTACCCTTGTTTCCAGAAATTCACATTTTCTATCCAAATCAATCTTGTCATTTTGTCTGAACATTTCCTATGCCCAGAAGAAACTAGAAGATTCTACATGGGCAAGTGTGATCAACAGTGTATCTGCCAAGGGCTGGAGGAGAAACATTGCTGCTCTGGTACGGTGTTTTGTTGGCTGTATCATCTGTGGGGTTGACCAGAGTGGGAGCAATTTGGGAGTATCCACAGGAAGTGAATATTTCCTGACTCGCATATCCCTGCTGACTCTACAGCATTTTCTTGTCTACAACTAAAATGTTTGCCTTGTATGTTCCTGCCCAAGGCCTCTTGAGACAGTGGGCGTTATTTTTCTTTCATTTTCAACTTGTGCCAAATGTATCAGGAGTTAAGTTCACAATGCATAGATCTTGGTCCCAGATCTTTCGAGAGATGTGACCTCTCTGCACAAGACTGCAGAGTAACCAAAAGTGTCTGGAAGCTTGACCCTTTAAGAAATCTTGACTTGGTGCATCTGTAGAAGTGAGAAACTTGCTAAGAGGATACTGAGGAGATCAGCCTGATAAACTCTCCCCAACCTGTGACCTACAAGAGAATAAAAAGGGTGGAAGTCATCTAGATTATATTTCAAAGTGAGGACTAATTCAGTGCATTCCTTTGTTGCCAGCACTGGCTTCCACACCACCTCAGACTAGGTCCTCTAGCAGAGCTATCATATATGACCAACTAGATTAAGCACTGTTCAACTCCAGAAAGCACCAATCTCATCATCTCTGAAGTTATGCATTGTGCAATCCACCCCCAATTGTGCATAGTGACCTTATTTGGGAGTCAGGTTTCTCTCGTTTTCTTTGCTACATCTAGACCTAGATCTAAAAATCTCTTCTCTTTTAGATCCATTTTCCTCTCTTGTAGTAGTGTAAAATATTCCTCCTATGGCTCACTTTCTTTGTCTTAAAAAAGAGGGTGTGAACCCTACCTCAGAAATCTTCTGTGCAACTGCAAGTGCTGGCAAAAAAGAAGCTTATATTATTTGGAAATAGTTTTGGGTAAAAAGTCTTCCCCAAAGACAATGTAGTATTATTTTCAAGTTGGCATTAATAAAATTACTCTATGGGAATGAAAAATTGACCCATATGAGCTAAATTAACTTATTCCATGTGCTGGGATGACAATGGAAATTAGCAAGCGCTAATGTGCCCTGGGATCCCCAAGAAATGAAGCTGACCTCAAATAAACCATAGTTTGGAAAAATATGGATTGTAAGTGGCTTTGAAATTATTAATACTCCTCTACACTAATGTGAACCTGGAGTTGAGAATTGTAGCATTCCTTATTCTTACAGCGAGTTTAATTAGGAAATGCTATGGGTTACAAGGGAATGTAAGAATCTTCAAGAGTCAGATGGGTTCAGAGAGACGAGGTGGATAGGCAGCTAAAAGAAAAGGAAGTTTGTGGAACCATAGGTCAAACCAGAGAGTTTTTTGGGGAGGAGAAATTAGATTGGCTTTCAAGAAAGAGCCTGAGAGCTTAGAAATAGTTAAGATTGGACGTGAGAGATTGCATGAGGAGAAATGGCTTGGTATGTTACTGGGATAAACAGTGAATTGAAATGGAGACCATGCATTTGGGGAATGACAGATAGTGGATAGCGGAGAGGAGTCATCACAGACCACAAACCACAGAGAGTTAGTGGGACCTGCTTGGTGTTCAGATGCCATCAAATGTGAACTTTCCATGGTCATCAATCCTAATATGTGGGAAAGAGACTTTTCCTTCACCCAGGTCACAACTGTAGATCTTAAACTCTTTTTTTTCCTGCATCGTTTCATGCTTTTCTTAGATATGATTTCCCATGTGGGGACACACACTGTCTTGTCAAATAAACAGTCCCTTCCCTAGGGGGCAGTTAGATTGGAACTTGTTTTCAAAAATGTGTTTATCCCCCAGCAAAGAAAACAAACATATCATCCATGCTAAACCTGGCATCATTCGAATTAGAAACCACTGATTTGTCACCGATAATTCACATTGACATCAAAAGTTTTTATTTTGAAGCTTCAGTCCTCAAACTTCCTTTTCAAGTGGTGTTGGACATTTAGTCAGACATAGACCTACCTGAGATACGAGGGCTAGTTTTCTAATGCAGCATCTTAGTCAGGAGAAGGTCAGTGCAATCTCAGCAACCATAGGCACAGTGTTCATTGTGACCTTGGACCAGTATTCAAACAGGGAGACTAATGCCTCTTTCCAAAGTAGATGCCTCCGGGAAGGTAATGATGGGGCACAAGTTTCAGTCAAAGTTGTTAGTTGCAAGGAGAAGAAACTCCAGCAACCTTAAATTAAGGTTGTAAAGATTCCCGTTGCTTGACATACATTTCAGGCACTTCTCAAGGAAACTGGCTTTGACCTGGGAACCCCCAGGAAGAAGGCAGTTTCTCTGTCTTTCTCCTAGGGGAACAGTTTCTCATATGCTCTCCTCTGTGTTTGCTTTTTTCTCTCTGCAAACATACCCAATTCTTATTATTCACAATTATGTTCTCTAAAGTTGGCACAGTTAACTGAATGAGAGACTATTGAGCTTGTTGCTCCCAGGGGAAATGCAGGATTAGGTTCCTGAAAGCTTCAGGTCAAAACATTTTTGCCAATCTGTCACTATATAGCACCTTATTTTAGGTGTATTTCTGTGTGAAGGTACAATGTTCATGAACCCAAGAACACTGAACTCACAGCTAGCAGCATGAACATGCTAGACTGATAGTTTCTCTAACACATGTATTTTCTCTCTAAGGAGATCACCACCTTCTTGAGCTCAAGAACACTAGACAGCACTTCAGGACAATGTGCATGAAATAGTGAAATCACCAACAAAAAAATGTGAAAAATGAGGCCAAATAGCAAGAAAAAAAAAAAGGACACTTGTTCACAGGGTAAGAGCTGAACAAGGTGGAGGTGAGTCTCCTTGTTTGGCCTCAGTTGGGTCAGTGGCATTGAGCAACTCAAATTTTTCATCATTCTGCCCATGTTTACCAATGACTACAAAGCACTGCACCAATTTTAGTGTTGTAAATAAATTTTAGCAAGTATGAACACATGTACAATGAAGATGGATTGTGGCTTCTTTTCATGGATCAAGGTTTTGCTTCTCTACAGTTTCAACTTGCTCTGTAGACCCAGCTCAAACCAGTTCTACCTAGTTTTTTCTACTCTTCTCCTCCTGGTTGGATGTCTCTATCACTTCAATTTTCCATTCCAAATCTCCCCAAAAAGAATCTGTTTGGCCTAGTCTAACCTTTGGATTGACTCCATTTGGATCAAATGCCCATCTATAGTCTGACCAGAAGTAGAAAGTGTGTGTTAGAGAAAAGGAATTTGATACATCAAGACTTGGTGTGGATCATATTATTATTTTTTTTAAAGATTTATTTTTATTTATTTATGCTTACAAGAACTGGGGTACAGGCCAGAGGTACGGGGATGGGGGATAAGAGGATTCACCAGAGACAGAGTGGGGAGCAGAACAGGTGAATCTACTGAAACACTGCTAAGGGAGAGTCTTACAGGAGAGGTCTGCTGTGTCGTGTGGGTTGCTCCCTGGCCTGGGATCAAACTCATGCCCAATGCCTTATGAAAGCTTGATAGCACTGAGTTTTTAACCACTGCACACCACAGAGGTCCAGCATGGAACATGTTAAAACAAAAAGAGAAGGTGGAGATTGCAAACAAAGCAACTACTCTGGTATATCATTGCCTCAGGAGTACCAGGAAATGTTCCTTTCTGCTTTTTTTTTCCTTTTTGGATTTTCTCCTGTGTGTACTGATATCTGAAATTTCTTCTCAAGGAGACTGATCTTTCATGGCTGGAGATAGGTCTTAAAAGGTCAAAGGGCATTGGTGGTAGTAAGAATAAGAATGTCAATTCTCACAAAAGTACGATAAGGCTAATGATAAGTCCCTGTGCTATTCCCTCCCCTGCTTTGTAAGTCAGTTGTTGTTTTTGTTTTTTTTTTTTTTTAAATCAGGGAATTCCAGAAGATATGAGAGGAAGAGACACTGTGCATTACTGGCAGCACAGAGAGAGAGAGCAGGGAACTCTAGAGATAAAAGGCATATGAAGCCCATCTTCACCTGAGCTGGTATCTGTTTGTTTACTTCTCTGCCCTCAAAGACTGTTTCAGTGATGGGGAGACTCCTAGAACATCTAGTGGTCCTTTGTTATGTCTATGGGAAGCTTTACACGAACCCCAGAGCAGTCAGGTCTGAACTTTCCTAAATATCACCCACTTAGCACTAGCTTAGAAACAACTCCAAACTCACATAGGCAGCTGTCATGAAACTATTAATGGACAGAAATTAAGCTAATAGGACCTTTCCTCTATGAATGCAATTTAACAATGACTTTTTTTCTTTCACTTGAGTTTTCCCTTAGAATCCTACTCCAACCCCATTAATTCAAAGTACTTCTTAACACACACAAACATAACCAAACCTAATGACAGACTTCTTCCAAAATGCAGAGAGAGAGAGAGAGAGAGAGAGAGAGAGAGAAACTTTCTCTATCCCATAACTCTAGAAAGGAAGCAAGGGAGAACAGTAAGATCTAGCAGTCATAGCTTGCCCATGGGGGCAAGGAGGTAGGAAGACAGAACTATACAGGTAAACATGGTCCCAAGATGGTCCTGGGTGGAGGAGAGGGCAGTCCATGAGGAGACAAGGCAGTCCTCAGGGAGGTGTGCCTGGGCAAAAGGAAGGAGCCAGAAAAGTGGTGAATGATTCCTATCTGTTTGGATAGATAAAATGGTAAAAGAATGATATAGAAAAAACTAGTGTCTGGGAAAATTTATTTCCAGAATAGTTGGGAAGTCTAGGCTATGACTGCAGGAACTGGAGAAATTTGGAAGCCAGTACAACTGGGAACTAAGGGCTCAAATCCAGTACCAATAACAGGTCAGCTGAACATAGCACATAACAATATCTAAATCTGTCATAGAATTTTAAACCTAGAACAACCATAATGGGGGGAAAAACTATTGTTTCGTATCAGTAGCATTTGGGATTGCCTTACCCAGTGTAAGTGAAGGAACATTCATATTAGAAAATGTGTATGGCTCCTCCCTACAGTGCATCATGCCTCCCCCAAAACTCTTCCTTCCCATTTTCCTGATGTCATGTCCTGACATCTTAAGTGTAGAGGGATATTATATAACTGTCTGAAGTATCACAGAACATAAAACAATAAATAAACTATGCAAATGGTGAAACATGAGTCATGATTCTCTTTGTTCTGCATCTTCACAAGTGCATTTTAAATATATATATATTTTCTTTTCATGATAGAAATAGAAAACATAACAAAATTAAAACAAAAAAAAAACTTCAAGTGGCCTCTCATGGGTAAGCCTATTTTATCACATCAGATTATGTCCAGGCAACTGCTGTTGAAATAATAGCTAACATTTTTTGAGTCTATTGTAAGTCAGGCACTCAAAACCACCTACTTATACCTATTCTAGAGATGAAGAAAGCAAAAATAGAGAGGTTAAGTGATTTGTCCATGACAGCCTAGTTTGTAATTTTTCAAATTCAAGATCTGAATTTGTGGCTACTTGTGTTCAAAGTCCATGCTCTTACCCATTACATTATGCCATGCCCCCAAGACTCCCCAAATTCTCAATAGACCCAATTAAAGCAAGCCTGAGATTGGCCACCTGTCTTACAACTTACTATGGTCCTGGCTGACACTCTTCCAGAATATCTTCATTTTCAGTTGGTGAGAGGAGGAGACAAAAGATAAATACAATAATAATGGTGTGTGTGGTAGGAGAGAGGGAATGGGAAGGATAAAGGTCTACAGTCCTTTTGAAAGCAAAATATATCGCAAAAATCAACTAGAGAAGACAGAATGGAGTAAATTTTTCCAATCAATTTTTTAATTAAAAAATTACACCTTGTAGGGCCTCCTCTGGTGACGCAGCAGTTGAGCGCTGGGCTGCGAAGCTGCCCGCAGCCTCTGCGGTGCTGGTTCGATCCCCAGCCACCGGCAACGGTCCCACATGGTGCACAGACCTCTCCTGCCGCCCACTGCTCCCCTCAGCAGTGTACTTTGTCAGTCTGCCTGTTCTGCTCCCTGCTCTGGCTCTGGGGAATTCTCTCACCCTCCCGCACTTCTGACCATACCCCAGTGTTTGTATAAATAAATAAATAAATAAATAAATCTTTTAAAAAAATTAAACTTTGTAGGTAGATGAGTGGGTTAAAATGATATAATATATATACATAATGGAATACTACTCAGTTATAAAAAAGAACTCTTGCCATTTGCAACAACATGGATTGAACTAGAGGTGACTGTGATAAGTGAAATAAGTGAGAAGGAGAAAGATAAATACTGAATGTTTTCAACCATACATAAAAGACAGAGGAATAAAACAAAGGATCAGACAAAACCAAACCAAAAAACAAAACAAAACAAAAAACCCTTGAATTATGCCTGTAAAATTGAGGCTGCCAAAGTGAGAAGGAGATGGAATTCAATGGACTATGATAGTATACTATGGGTATCTTGGTGGTAGGTGTGGTGTCTTAACATATATCTGAACAGGTGTTATCCTATACCTCTGAATCATCTACAGTATTATAAATCAACATCACCTCAATTCATAAAAACAGGAAAAATATAAAAGCAAAATGAAAAAAAAAACAGAAAGAATTAATTCTTGAGAGAAATTCAGATCTGGGAAGTTTATTAAAATTGGCTTTTCCTATTAAAAATGGCCTTATAGTTCAGCAATGAGAAGGCATGGTTTATAAAATGTTTGCAATAGCAAAGTATATTGAGAAAGAGTTTCCAAATAGATACATGCTTGCGAGAGTAAAGACTTTCTAAATAGATATAAGGTAAAATTTAAGGTATTTCACAGCTGACATTCTATTATCGCTAAAATTGTTATGGAACTGGCACCATTATGTAAACCAAATGTGTAAAGTGAACCATGTTAACAGGTTTGGGAAGGAAATGAGAACAATGCATTCAACTTTATGGGGATTAATAAATTCTATGGGAATAGTTTTGTAGTTTAAAAATGGCCAAACATCAGTAATTTTATACTAAAATTTTTTATCAGTAATTTTATATCTAAACTCGATTCTGATGATCAGTATTCTAGATATGGTATATTTCTAGCTGGTATTAATTTTCCTGGCCAAACGGCCCAATTGCAGGCTTTGATTTACAGATAAATTCTAGGACTTCTCCCCTGCAGTCCAGCTGAGGGATCACACTGGCCCCTTTTCCCTCCACCATCATCATCATCTTCACTCCAAATATTGACAGCAAAACTAGAGTCACGATGAAACATGGAATTAGCAGTTTATCTAGGACGAGATTTTTGGAAACATTCAATTGCATTACTTCCTTGATTCTAAAGAGACCAAAGTATCATGTTTTAGCTGCCATATGATTTCATTCTGCTGATTGTGTTCCTCTTTTGGAGACAAACAATAGAAACCTCAAGATGCATATATGACCTTTTCTCTAAGCAGAGGTTGACCCATTGCCTTTAATTGACTTTTTTGACCAAGAATGAAGCAACTATCAGGTGCCCAGCACTGTACCTGACACAGTGATGATTCCAAAGTTATTGAGTTTCCATGTAGGTGGATGAACAAGATATACATCTACAAGGGCTAAGTTACATGAGTTTATATGCAAGCGGCACAGTAAATCATTTGGGAAATTGCAATGTAATAATGGCTCAAATGCCAGGAGATGTGTGCAAGTAGTGTCTGAGTTTTGAAGTATAACTCTGTGGCTTGAAAGTTTAGAGGTAGAATTTTAGCAGGATTTGAAGAATGGGTCACATTTAGAAAATAGGAGAAAGGGTTGTATTTAGAAGTGAGACCACTTGAAACTATATGGTATTGAAACTGTAGTGTAGGTTGAAGCTATAAGATCAACAAAAGAATGGGTTGCCTGGATAGTTTATGGTGATCAGGAATAGCAGTGTCTATCAATTACATAGGCAGTAAGTGTAATACACCATGGAGCAGTTGGGTGTAAATAATGGGTATAATTTTTCACTTATTAATAGAAAAATCCACAAATGCAGAGAAAACAAAGGTACATTTGATCTTTACCCACCACCTCTGTTTTCATCTCCTCACTTTCCCTTGATTTGAATCTGGGTCATTGGTATTGAAATTACACCATTAATTACACTTGGAACTTCTCAATATTTCTGACAATGATTCCAAGTTGAAAAGCAAAAGCCACAATCAACTCACTTGTTTTTATTCCCTTTTAAAAATATTAGATTTTAAGCCTTTAAAATTTGTGTGCAGGATAGATAACTTCATTGATGAGCTGAATTGTTAATATAAATGCCAACTCTTAATTATTTCAGAAAGAGCTTCAAACTTGTCATCCCTTTCCTAGTCAATTCAGAGGCTGTATCCATAGATGGGTAGTGATTTCATGGGGAATACCATTCGGGTGTTTTCATTTTAAGTGAAGTCATGCAGGAGAGGACAATGCTTTAGCCAAAAGAATGAATTTCTCATGGTAGAATTTTAGACCCTGGGGCATCTAAGTAAAAGAGGTGATTTAGGATGAGGGAATTTTTCAAACATCACTATATTCTGAATATTCTACTTCCTGCCCAGAAGAGAGCTTAGCAGTGGTGATAATAGAGAAACTGCTTCCTTTTCTCTTGCCTTCTCACACTGAAAAATCTAGTGTCAGAACCTCCATTTCGACCCTCCACAAATCTGGCAGCCTATTGAAATGGCATTCTGAAACTCAGATTTCTCCAGGAGAAAAAATAACTTTGGCAAGTGACAAAATTATAGTCACACGTGAACATTGTTTCACAATGGTCAGTATACAAAGGCGTACCTTGGCATGACTTGGAAAAACAAGGTACCCCAAGCCTAATTTCAATGGTCTTGATGCCAGAGTCTCCCTTGCACAGAGCAAGGCTGTTTGCACTGAGACCCAGATTGGACAGTTGTCAGCATCATATAACAGGATGTTGAGTGGACTTTTTCTATTATCACAAAATAGTCCCAAAGAGCAGCTACCCAGTCTTCTTTCTAGAGAAAATGGCCAAAAATTGGTCAGACATCCCCCACCTCCAGCATCCGTAAAAGCAGCCATTTTCCTCATCCCCACTCCAACCTCAGTCCATCCTTACAAGCAGAGGCCTGGCAGGAGAGTAGAAATCAATAAGGGTCTTCGGCCAGTCCTACAGGAATCTGAGGGACTTGCTCCCATAGTCTTCCAGGCACACTTTCTATGGGAAAGGCAATTCCCCTGACCCCTCTGGATTCATCTAAATTGGCACTAAAGGACCTCCCCGGTGGCGCAACGCTGTGAAGCTGCCCATAGCTTCTGCAGTGCCGGTTCAATTCCCAGCTGGCCAGGGAGCTACCCACATGGCGGGGCAGACCTCTCTTGTCTTGCCTGCTACTCCCCTCAGCAGTGTCTTTTGTCTATCTGCCTGTTCTGTTCCCCGCTCTGTCTCCAGTGAATTCCCTCACCTTCTTGCGCCTCTGGCCTGTACCCCAGTTCTTGTATAAATAAATAGATCTTTTTAAAAATAAAATAAAATAAATTGGTAGTAAAGGTCAGGAAATGAAATTAAAGAGCGCACAGCTAATTGCAGCAATTGGAAAAAACACTATTGTTTCTGGTCAATATGTCCTAAGAGTAAGATGACTCAATAAGCTGGTTGCAGTCATCTACCCGTCATTGCACATTTTGTTACATACATAGGATATACCATCCAAATAACAACCTTGAAACAATGTCTGCTCAGAGCTGTATGCAGTAACTTCCTTATCATTAATCATGTAGGGCTCTCTTGGTCTCTTCCTCTTAGCAAATCTACCTTGGTTCCTTCTTTTATAGTAAAATACAAATGACTTTAAAAGCTGATGTTAATGCTTTGAGCATTCAAGGAAGAATTGCAAAGTTTCACTAAAGCTTTCTAGTTGTCTCTGAGGCTAATTTTAGGTACTCACATACTTCCCTGTGGTCACTTCCAACCCTGAAAGCAGTGGGCAAATTTGAGTAATGCCTGTCAGAGCCACAGGGTGGCACTGGCAGGCCTGAGATGTGGACAGGAAGGAGGAAAGAAAGGAGAGAGTTAAGGTGGAAGAGGAAAGGAGTGGGAGAAAAGGAGAAAAGACAAAGATAGCAAGAAAAGACTAGGTCACAGGCAACAACTGCCCATGTGGTCTCTAAGCACCCCTGACACAGAAGAGTGAGCCCAGCATGTTTCGCTCATCTTGTGTTCCCTTACCTGGTACCCGGTACTCCCTCCTCTGCGGCTCAGGGTCTATGGCTGGTGGGAGAAATGCTGCTACCCCTCCAGGAGGTGGTCTCCAGGAGGGAGGTCGAGGCAGTGTGTGTGTGTCTAAATGCACCATCCTATTATTCTGGGATAATTCCATTGAAAATTCAAGATTCGAGAACTTCAGTAGAATTCTCAATCGTTGGCAGATCTTTGCCTTATAAAGAGGTAAAGTAGGAAGATTGAAGCACACACGGAGGTAAGATTATCAGGAGTTGACAAAGTTACTCTGTAGAAGGCTTGATAGTAAATATTTTAGTCTCTGCCATAGCTCTTTAACTGTGCTACTGTAGCTAAGTGCACAAAGAAAACATAGTCAAGGGGTATGGCTGTGTGCCAATAAAACTTCAGTTGTGAAAACAGGTAACAGGTCGGAATTGGCTCATGGTTTGCCAACCCTTTGGTACTTTGGGTTCTAAGATAATCTTTCTCATTTCTTCAACTTTGTTTTTACATCTTCTTTGATCCCACAGCACTCTTGTGCTTTGTGACTGTTCGTTGGTCTCTTCATGAATAAGTATAGACCATATGATCTTAAACTGTAAACACTAAGAGTCCATAAATGCCTTTGATCATAAGTTGTCTTATCTTCCTTTCTGACACACCCAAGGACTGTCTCAGGGAATATTCATAGACCAAACACTTTGCCTTGAAATTCTCATGAACTGTAACTTCTGGAGATTCCATAAAAGCATAGATGAAGTAATGTGATTAGTGCAAAGTTACAGAAAATAAAGTTTGGGGGAATTATAGTGCTCTGGCTACAGCAAACCAGATTCAAATCAGCTTGAGCAAAGTCAGCACTACCTAAAACTGTGAAGTAACTCAAGTTTGTCTTTGGAAGCGTCTCATCACACATTCTCCACCCCACCCTTCCAGGATTCAGTGCCCTCACTCATGCCCTCCCTTACTCTCGTCCCAATCAAGAAATTTATTCTTCACCTTACTAAATAGAAAGTAACTAATGACAGATGTTTACATTTCATTTGACTGAGAGCAGTTTAATAAAACGACGTAGTGCTAATAGTTGGACAATATACCTCCTGGCAGTGATTTTTGATTTGAAGGAGAATTCTACGTTGGGAAAATCCAGGAGAAATATTGACTAGGCTATGGTGTACAGCTTTCTGGCTCTGCAGAATTTCATGGATTTGGATATGAATGACATCATTTGAAGTTGTTTAACATAGTAATGGTTTAGGTAAGTGAGTCCTCTCATGTGTGTTTGTGTGTGTGTGTGTGCATGTGTGTGTGTGTGTGATTTCCTAAAAGAGAAATAAAGTTGCCTCAGAAATATACAACTGAACTGTGGGTTTGTACTTTTGGTTTTCCTTCCTTGGGAATGAAGGAAATTGTTGTGAGTGAGATTTTTGTATGCCAAATGGAATTAAACATTCTAGACAAGATGAAACTGTACTTCCCTCCCAAGAGAGAGTTTCACTCACATAGTTGATCCTGGGTAGGTATGTTGGAGTGCTCTCATGTGTTTCAAAATCTCTATGGCCCACCTCTTATTGTAGGTACTGTAACATGAACCAGTTCCATTTTGAAGACGTGAACCAATTTCCTTCAGGTACAATCAAACAGCGCTGTGGCCATATTTCTCGGTGATGCTGGGACCTGCAGTAGGAGGTTTAATGGGAGCAACTCTGCATCCAAACAAAAATAACATGGAATTGTGGAGCCCCCTTGACCAATAAAAGGATGGGATCCAATGAATGAGTGCTTCCTCTTTCCCTCACCCATTACAGATTATTCTGAGACCACATTTTACAAGGTTCCTCAAGATGCCCTGGAAGGAGCTAGCACTACTCACTCATAGCAAGGGGCCAGCAGAATCCTTACACTGACTCTCACTTTTCTTGGTTCACCCTCTTCATCCCTCACCTGCTCCCTGGGATCATGTCACAGATAAATCACCATAAGTCTTTGCCTGAGGCTCTGCTTTTGGGGACACCTAGACTAAGATACTAACTTGTTCATTTGCCATGGGAAAAACTGTTGTCTGACATAAGCTATGACAGGACATCCAGGGGTAAAATTACATACTAGTAAAAACACCTTACTCTAAAGAGTAGTCTTCAGAGTCCTTTCATGTAAAGCACTTTTATATGTAGGATCTCAAAGATAAAACTTTCCTTCTTCCTTTCCTTGGGTGCTACCATCCTCTATTGTCCCCATGATCCCTCTGATAGTTGCCCACGCTGCTCAATATCTGCTTCAGCTGGAACTGGTCCACTGGCAGGCCCTATAAGGGAAGCAGCTCTGCACAAGAAATGACTGTGTGTTAGCTTCTGATGAGCCCAAGGCAACATCTGGCCCAAGGGTGGGCCACATAAGGCTGGTTATGGCTGGTTATGATTTTTTAAAAAAAGGCTATATCAACTAGACTGATGTAATTCACTGGGAGAAGCACACTGGCTTGTTCAAAATGTGGTTTGAAAATATATTAAAGATTAGCAAGTCGGTGGAGAGAGCGGAGGGAAGCAGACAAGCAGAGGGAAGCAGACTATGAGAAGGAGACCAGGCAGGCCAGGAGACCGATCCTCAGATATTCTTCAGAGCAATGTCAGGCTATGGACAATTTTGAAATTCTTGACTTATCCCTACATTCCTTAGAATAATGGTCCCCAGCATCACAACTTTCTTTTTTAGTTGACTTAAGCACATCTCAGTTTTCTTAAAAGCAGAAAAATCTAGGGGATTTAGTGCTCCAAATCCTTATATTCTCCCTTAAAGGGGATGTTTTCCTCCTGGCTACTAACAAACAATATCTAGTAAGTATTGTCCCTCCATGGCACCATAATGAGGAACTTTCTGGAAATAGGACCTCACCTCAAAGGGGTGATACCAGGGCACTAGGTAGGTCAGCAAGCGTGAGATTTGTAGGAAGTGAGGATGACTTCAATATCCTTTGGATGACCCAGCGGAAGCAGCTGCTCAGACTGCTTATGTGCAGCTATAGCCCGATGGCAGAAATTCAGTCCTGGAGAAAATGACAGGGATCCATTCACATCTGGCAATTCTTCCACTTTGGAATGTACATTCCACAAAGGGCTGAACTTGTGGGTTCTCAGCAGTCTCGCCAGTGACTAATGCTCATTGTGTAGGGAGTCTTCATCCCAAATGTTCTGGTATTATCCAGATTTCAAATCTGTTATCCCAAGGTTGCTATTAATCATTGATCTATGCCAGAAATTCCAATGTTTGGTAAAAAGTTTCAAAATAACTCAAACTACTGAAAATTACAATAAAGATGCACATGGATTCAAAGGATGGCTGTCCCAGTGGTTGAAGAAATAATTCATGGAGACACAAACATACCATGTATGCAATCTACTTTGAAATCATTTGGAATACATTTAAAATCATTGAAATCACTACAGAATTTTTATTTCACCATCAGAATGTATACAAATGGGGGGGGGAGATATAGTCTTAAGCGATTCTGCAATAGAAATATCTCTTTTTGAAGAAATGTGACAATTCCAAAGTTACATTTCCCCCCTCAAACACTATATTCCATCAATGTAAAGATACACATTTATTTAGAATTTTACATCTCTGGAACTAGGGTGCTTCTTTTTTAGTTGATGGCATTGTATATTTTAATTGAAAGCATTTATTTAGTTTGCATAAAATAATGGTATATTTTACAATTGATGGCATCTTAGATTTAATAATACACAGTGATGATGTAAATGTCACTCAAGTGGAAAATTAGATAATATTTCTTACACTAGATAAACACAATCTGACTGTCAATCCTATATGGCTTCTAGTGCCTTTAAATATGTAGTTTGTAGCAAATCATATTGTCTTTTCAACAAATGATGCTGGGACAAGAGGATATCCACATGCATAAAAATAAAGTTGAATCCTAATCTCACACTGTTTTATTTATTTATTTGTTTGTTTGTTTGTTTGTTTATTTATTTATTTATTTATTTATACTACATACAAGAGCTGGGGTACAGGCCAGAGGTGCAGGGGGGGGGTGAGAGGATTCAGCAGAGACAGAGTGGAGAATAGAGCAGGCAGACTGAAATACACTGCTGAGGGGAGCAGTGTGTGAGGCAGGAGAGGTCTGCTGTGCCGTGTGGATAGCTCCCTGGCTGGCCATGGGAGCCAGCCTGGCTGGCCATGCTGCAGAGGCTGTGGATTGCTTCATAATGCTGTGCTTAACCCCTTGCACCAGCAGGGAGGCCCCCTAACACCATTTTTTTTTAAGTTAAAAAAAATTTACTTAAAATCGTTCATATACCTAAGTGTAAGAGCACAGACTTCTAGAAGAAAGCATAACAAAAAACTTTGTGTCCTTCAGCTAGGCAAAAGAGTTTTTGGATATGACACCAAAAACTTGATCCATAAAAGAAAAACTGGTCATTTGAACTTCATCAAAATTAATTATTTTGTGCTTCAAAAGACACCAGTAAGGAAACAGAGAGTATCCACAGACTGGGAAAAAATATTTGCAGATCATATATCTGATAAAGAACTTGTGTCCATAATATAAGGAATACTTAGAACTTGATAATAAGAAAAACAACCTTAATAAAAAAATAGACTAAAGATTTAAACAAGCATTTCACCAAAGATAATCTATGTATAGCAACAAGCAAATGAAAAGATGCTCAACATATCTAGTCATGAGGGAAATGAAAATGAAAAACCACAATGAGATTTCACAACATACCTATTAAAAGCTTTTTTTTTTTTTAATTCCTGAAAGTACCAAATACTGATAAGGATGTAAAATAATTGGAAATTCCATGCATTTCTGATACAATTTTGAAAGCAAAGTTTTAGTTTTTAAAAATAAAGTTAAAAATATGTTTACCATTCAACTTTACATTCTTACTCCTATGCATCTACCAACAAAAATTATGTTCACACAAACCAGTACACTGATGTTTTTAGTGGCTTTGTTTCTGATCACAAAAACTAGGAAAAAAAACAAATGCTCTGGAATTGGTGAGTGAATAAACTCTGGTATATCACAATGGAATATTATTCAGTAATAAAAAGGAACTAACTATGATTGCATGCCAAAACATGGATAAACTTCAAAAACATTATGCTTACTAAAAAAAAAAAAAACAGGTGAAAAAAGTTATATATTATATGAATCAATTAATGTAAAATGTTCACACACACACATTTACAGATACAGAAAATAAGTTTGTGATTACCTTGGACTAAGGGAAAGAATGGAGCTTGATTGCAAATAGAAAATGAAGAATTTTTTCTAAGTAATGGAAATATTCTTAAACTGGATGGTAGAGATGGGTGAATAACTGCAAATTTACTAAAGATAAATAAATTGCACACTTATGATGGATGAATTCTATGGATATTACATAAAAATAAAACTATATCCTTACATATCAATAAAGATTTTTTTTAATACTGGAGTTAATATAAAAGTTTTTGACCTTGACATCTTACCAAGTTAGACAAGCAACTAAGGTTTTTCTTTTTTTCCTATTACGGGTCACACGGCACTTGTTGATAAGATTACTGGTATGTCATACAACATTACTAATACTAACTTTGGAAGTTTATAAAACAAAAAAATATTTTTTTGAAATGACCAAATAATCTGATGTGTAAATATTGGTGAGGATACATGTCAATCACATAGATTGAAGAATCATATGAAGAACACATCTAAATTTCTTCCAGTTGATGTAAAATTTGACATTCTAAAATATTGAAATGTTTTCGTACTACTAGAAACACTGAAATCATTTTGTACTTTATATCTAACTTTTTCAAGCAAACTAGATTATGTTTTACTATGAGATTTCCACTTAGTATTATGATTTTTAGGTCAGTCACGTTATAGCTGTAATATATTGTATTGATTAGGGCAGATGAAATGTAACAAGCCTTCAAATATCAGTGACTAAAGAAGATAAATGTTAATTTCTCATCCATGTCATAGTTCAGTGCAAGTCACTAAATTATCATTTCCATGTATTCATTCAGGGATCCAGGTTTCATCCATGATATTATTCTACCACCTTCTACTTCCCTGGAGTTTTCTTCATTGGAAGATTTTTGTAATCCAGTTCTGAAAGCAGAGTGTATCAGTTAGATTCACATTCCACAGGTGAAACACAGTCAACTGGCTATACCTAACTGCAAAGGAATCTGGTAAAATCATCTAGTTCCATGCCCCAGAAGAAGAAAGAGAAAGTAAATTTGGTTGAGCAGTGGAATCTTTGCCTCATTTATTCTTTTTATGCGTTATTAATATTGATTTTTTAAAAAAAGTAAATATAATTAACAAATCATGAGATATAATTAACAAATCATGAAATTCACCTTTTTTGAGTGGCTTTTTGATGACTGTGAATATATTCCCCAAATTGTGCAATTATCACTGCTATCGAATTTCAGAACCACAAAAAGAAACTCCACCACTATTAGCAACATTAACTTATTAACACCCCTATTAGTACATTAACTTCAATCCCAAACCCTGGTGATGACAAATATACTTTACAGTTTCTATGGACTTGGCTGTTCTGGATATTTCATGTAAATTGTATTAAATATATATGTCTTTTATGACTGGCTTAGTTCATTTAGTATAATGATTTTTAGGTTCAGTCATGTTATAGTTGTAATATGTTGTAGCTGTACTGTGTCATTACCTCATTCTTTTTTTTTTTTAATATTAAATTTTATTTTTATATTCCCCCACACAATTGCAAACGCCCCATTCTGACCCCAATCCCTCCCCTCCTGCCCCCCACCCCCCAAAAAGTGTCTCTGGTTCATAGTTTTTTGTTGATTTTGATTTTCACTTTCTTATATTCATTTTCCTGGTCCCTTATTTAAGTTTTCTAGATTCCTGCTATGAGTGAGACCATCCGGTATTTTTCTTTTTCTTTTTGGCTTATTTCGCTGAGCATGATCCCTTCCAGCGCCATCCATGTTGCTGCAAATTGCATGTGTTTATCTTTTTTGAATGCTGAGTAATATTCCATGGTATATATGTACCACATCTTCTTGATCCAGTCATCTATTTTTGGGCATTTGGGTTGTTTCCAAAGCTTAGCTATTGTAAACAGTGCTGCTATAAACATAGGAGTGCAGGTGCTCTTTGGAATTGATGTTTCGGTGTCCTTTGGGTAAATACCTAGGAGTGGAATTGCTGGATCATATGGAAGCTCTTTTTACTGCCAAGTAACATTTTATTGCATGGATATACATTTTATCCATTCTTCAGTTGATAGGCATTGAAATTATTTCCATTTTTTTACTGTTATAAATTACACTGCTATGAATAGTTTTATATAGATTTTTGTGTAGACATGCTAATTCTCTTAAGTATATCTAGGAGTGGAATTTCTGGATCTATGGCAACTCTCTTTTTACAATTTAAGGAACAGTAAAACTGTTTTCCAAAGTAGTTGCACCATTTTTTAATCCCACCAGCAATGTATAAGGATTCAGAAATTACCACATCTTTAATAATTCTTATTATCTGTCCTTCTAATTTTATTCATCCCAGTGGATATGAAATGTGATTTTCATTTTTATTACACTGATAGTAAGCATTGTTATTAAGCATCCTTTCATGTGCTTATTGACCATTCCTTCATCTTCTTTGGAGAAATATCTGTTCAGATCCTTTTCTCAATTTTGAATTTTTTTTTATTATTATTGATTTGTAAGTATTCTTTACTGGTAGGAGTGCAAACTGGTCCAACCACTATGGAGAGCTGTGTGGAGATTTCTTGACCTACTAAACATAGAGCTTCCATATGATCCAGCAATTCCACTCCTAGGTATTTACCCAAATGACACAGAAACAGTAATTCCAAAGGGCACCTGCACCCCTATGTTTATAGCAGCAGCACTATTTGCAATAGCTAAGTTATGGAAACAACCCAAATGCCCAAAAATAGATGACTGGATCAAGAAGATGTGGTACATATACAAAATGGAATATTACTCAGAAATCAAAAAAGATAAACTCATACAATTTGCAGCAACATGGATGGAGCTGGAAGGGATCATGTACAGCTAAATAAGCCAGGAAGAAAAGGAAAAATACCGGATGGTCTCACTCATAGCAGGAGTTTAGAAAACCTAAATAAGGGACCAGGAAAAAGAATAACTATAATAAAGAAAAAAATCTTTACATGTTTTAGATAGAAGTTCTTTAGCAGGAGAACAAGATGCTACCAGGCTGATGACAGAGAAGGATCATTGCTCTGCTCCTGAGAGGAGTATCTGACAGTTAACTAGAGGGATACTACACCCAGAAAGTTCTGTCTTGGGGCAAAACTTGAACATAAGAGACCAACACTGAGGTCAGAGAAGACACATAAGAGAGTTGTGTTTCATTGAAGATAAGGTGGATGGAGACATCTGGACACTGTGGTCAGGGCAAAGGATACAGACAGCACCATTCCCAGCTCACTCATACTGAAAACATAGTTACCAGAATGGGTGGGGGAAGAAAGAAGGGATAAGGTAGGGGAATGTGATAAGATATAGTCATTGTAGTTTGGTAGAGGTTGAGTGAAGTATGTGCATATGTGGAGGTGAGAAGTGGTACTCCAAAATTTATGTAGTTATATAGCAACAGCAAATCAATAAAATTTGAGAAGAAAAATTAATAATGAACTTTATGTCCTTACTGTAAGATGACTTCGGTAGCCAATTAGGACAAGGTAAAATTATGTACCACTCAGTAAAGACTGGTACCTAGAATGCCAATCAGGACACATACATATTTGTACCTTCAATGCTGAATGCAGGATTAGAAAAGTCACTGGTGACCTTTGCAATGGTAAAATATTTCTTGGTTTTCCTAATGACTACTCAGAGATATGCCCAAAGGTGATTGCAAAGGACTGGGAACAAATAATATTGAGCAAGTGGGGTGGTTGCACCACGTGATAGGAAAAAACATAGATGGGCTATAGGATCATACAGCTGTAGATTTCAAATGTAAACTCTTTACTGGCTTCATGAACTTGCAAAAGACATTAAGCTTCACTTTCATTATGTCTGAAAATTGGTAAATATAGCTCTTGCAGTCGTGCTCTGAAGACTGTGTGATTAAGTTAGGCAAGAGATGCATAAGAAAATACACAGAAAAATACTTGTCACAGAACCAGTCCTTAATCAATCTCAGTTTCTTTTTTTCATATACCTGCAAATGGACAAATGATGAAAAAGACCACACAAAATAACATGCTAACTGTATTATTATGATAAATTTGGTAGTTTTTCCTAGGAAGTCTTGTTCTTTTCAATAAAAAATATCTGTCAAGTAAGATGCATGAAACATGATATTTTTATATCTTTCAGAAGAATTTTCCTATAAATAAACATGTCATGTTTTAAAAGCCTCTTTTGTCAGCTCGATTATACTAATTCCTGGTTAGAAAAATCACATTGCTTTAACACTTTTGGAACTATATGCACACCATATATTCAACATTAAAGTTTCAAGTTCTCACCAGGAAGTGAGGCAATCAAAAATCAGGAAGTCAAATGTGTGCAAAAAAGTATAGTTACAGTTACCATTTTGAACTCAGGATGTGGTCTCTGTATCCAAGGTCAAGTCCATGGTGGCACGCCAAAAGCCTCAGATTTTAAATTATAGCTTATATTACACAAGGGAATCTGTTCCCCCCACCCCACCATTGTTTCCTTGACAACAGTACCTGGCACACAGCAATTGCTCAATAAATAAATTAAATGAGTGAGCCCCAGCACATATCATTTGGTCCAATAGTTTTCAAACATGTTTTAAACTGCCTCTTCAAACAAAATATTCCATGGACACTCAATATAATACAGATGCATGGGAGCCTCTCTGATCCATGAAATATATGGGGAACCTGCACCCCAGAGCCCTCTAGCTTCTGTAGAGCATAGCTAAAGATTCCTGAATTTGTCAAATATCTCATCTCAGAGATGGAAACATTAAGGGCCTAAGACAGAAGGGTTTGCTCTGAGCCACATAGTGGAGTCTAAAAGTTCTTCTCAACCTTGGTAATCTTTGCTCAGTAGGGGAAAAGGTCACATTCCACTGAGTGTTTGCATCACTGGAAGGGTGTGTGGATACCCTCAGGCCATCCAGGTGGCCTCAGAGAGGTGCAGGTATCGGTTGTTTATCTGATTTTTCGAACTGTAACTCATTCTATGGTGCAATAAAGGATTTCAAGCTGTATCACTAAGGGTTCCCTAATAAAGGCTGTGATTTTTGGCTGTGACTGTGGGACCTCCCAGCTCTCCACACAAGAAACAAATTTATGCATCTTAAAATAGTCTCTAAAATAAAAGGTATTTGGATACTTCAGGGACTACTTGCCACAGATGAATGGATAAAAATTTAGTATCTGAATTTGGAACTGAATTTGGCAACCCTAGTATCAGAGCAGAGATTTTATGAGTAGCCAACCAATAATATAAATTAGTTTTAAGTGTGAAAGTGATTATCTCAGCTCATGCTTTTTTGGAGGATCTTCATATTTGCTCAGGTTGCACCTTGTTAGTTCCTCCACCATCTTGCCCCTTCCTCCCAGTTCTGCTCCGGAGATGCAGCGAGGGCCCTGCACACAGTCACTCCTCTTCTTTCTCCATTCCATGCGCAATTGGCCAAAACCCCATTGATGGGGCTCAGGCACCACCCCTTCCTCTGAGCTTGGTGCTAACCCCCTCCCTCTGCAGTCTCTACTACCATCACCAGCTCCTCTTCCCCCTTCCTGTTTAGCATGATAGAGACAGACAGAAAGGCTGTAGGATTCTCTTATAGGTGGGTGGTCATTAATATGTCACAGAGCTGAGTTTACTGTGTGACTTCATCCTAATCACCAAAGCCATTTTTCAATTACACACTCCTGGATAATACATGACATCTCTTAATGAACATACAGCAACAACAACATTCCGAGTCACGGTGTCTGAAGACATCCACAAGGTAACGGGAGAGTTTGACCACGTTGGCTGTTACTCAAGGCAATTTGGGGGCTGTGCGCTCCGAGTCCCTGCTGTACCTCCAGTCGGCCTAAAGAGGGAGCTGTTTCCCTAGAATGTCTGAAGGAAAGGCCTGCCTAGCCAGGCTGTGGGTTTGTGGGTTTGCGGGACCACAGCCCTGAATTGCCCTCCACTCTAAGGAGTTATTCATAAACTTCATGTGCCATCAAACAAACTCCAGTTACACTTTTCTCATCTTTTTTTCCCTTTATGTACACTAAATGATAAGAATCTAATAGACCACTAAGAATCAGATCTGGATTTCTGCCCTACCTGCCTAATGGTATCTCACAGGCTCCTGGGGCAAGTTCCATTACCACTTAGCCTCAGTGAGCTGTCTATAATGTGGGTACAGGGGCAGAAGCCCAGCACTGGATGGATAAGAGGATTAATTGTGCTTAGAAAAGGATTTTTTTTTTACAGCTGTAAGTTGAAAAATCAGTTTTGAATTATCAGCCACATGACTGCCATTTTTCTAAGTTCTCTACCTCTTCCATTTCTTATTTGTAAATTGGGACAAGGAAGAGCACTAATCTCAGGACTGTTGTAAGGAACAGATGAAAAAATAGCATGTGCAAGGTTAAATAGGGCCAGTATACAGTAAGCTCTTAATAAATAGTAACTTTTAAGAATGTAGCTATTGAAGCCAAAATTTTTCAAACCTTGTCATATTATGGATAATTGAGGTGCATTATCTACTCTCTGATTTGGTTCTTCCACAAAATTAAAACAACATCCTAGAAGGAAAAGATGGAAACATATTGCTTGGGCATACCTCTTCTGGGCATTTCATTGAAGGGAAGGAATCTGACCTATAACTGGGGGGATATGATATTTCAGTCTATACTCCTTGGAGAGAGTTGCTACCAATGTATTTTCTTTCCCAGCACTAATCCTTCTTCTGAGGATTAACATTCTATAAACAAGTGTTTGTTTATTCTTTCAACAAACATCCATGGAGCAATAGCCAAATTTGTGCATCATTACAGTCTATAGAAATCAAAAGATGAATAAGGTTCAATCTCCGTCCTCAAAGAATTAAGAGTCTAATTGAGGTAGATGAAATGACAAATGAAAAAATAGTTAAAATATAGAGTGCTGTGAGGACACAAAGAAGCAGCTCCTAACTTGGGTTATAGAGAGGTATGTCCCATGCCTTCCTGGAAGAGATATGAGCTGAATTTTAGCAGGGAACATAAGCTTGCTATTTGAAGTGGAAGGGAGAGGTTTTAGGTATGAGTTTTCCAATTTCCTCACCTATAAAATGAAGAAGCTCAACTAAATGTTTCTAAGATGATTATCTGGAGAAAGGGAAATAGGAAATAGTGGACAAAGTGCCTTCTTGCAATAAACCCTGCTTATGTAATCCTGTTTGTACATATGGACATGAAAGAATTTAGGATTTAGGGAGAAGCTAGGTTGTAATAACATGTTTAAAAGGATGAAGTTGAATCATGCTGTGGTCATAGGTTTTTAGAAAAATCAATATGGAACTGTGTGGACAATGGGTTGAGGGATGGAAGCAGAGAAATGGCGACAAAACAGTCAATTGGAGGAAATGATGAGAATATGAGTGAGACAGAGTCAGATATAGATGCAAAGGTGATTTGGAAGATGAGGTTAATGCAAAAATGTTTAGAAGGTAGAATTGCCAGAACGTGGTGACTTGATGAAAAATAGAGGGAAATCAAGGATCCCACCTCCACCTACCCCTTCCTCATGACCCCAGTTGGGTCCATGGAATCATCTCAGAGCTTCTTCATTGAGCATTTAGTGATTGTTTCCTCTATATATAAAGAGTCTAGATCTCCACTCTTTCCAGAATGAAACTTATAAGCAAGAATAAACACATGTTACTATCAGGTGTCTTCCACTTTTGTTTTAAACTTGAAGCTGTTGTTTTGGGAGGGAGGAAGGACAACTTAGAATAAGAGTTGAAGGGGAGAACAATCACTCTGGAAATATGACAGGTTCCATTTGTAGTTGATGGGAACATAAAGCAACAAGACTTTCTGGCAGATAAACAATAGTTATTGGAAACCTTAAGAAGGAACACACCTTTCATCCAGCATTTCTGCTTTTTGGAATTTAGTTTAAGAATAAAATAAGAGGCACAGAATGAAACCAAAGATTTATTTCAAGAATGTTCATTTCAAAGTTATTAATAATTATAAAAGACTGGAAATAAGTATGACATACAGAGATAGTGGCCAGCTTTAGAGGTTGAAAGACTCACGCTAACATTATTGTCGAGGAACAATCAACTGCACAGGTAAAGAATGGGATGGAGATATCCCAGAGAACCATGCGGTTTTGAAGTCATGTAACAAATAACATGTTCTTTTTTAATTAGGGACGGGGTCCTGTGAATAACACGCAGCTATACATCTAAAGAAGCATCGTTCTTTCCCTTTCTCCCAGATACAAAGCAGTAACAAGCTGAGTATTCCCAGCTGAGCAAGCAAGCAACTATCTTGCCTTGTTTTTTTCTCTCTCCATTCCTGGAAGCCTTTTTTTTTTTTTTTTCCATATCTGAAAGCTCAAAGATGGATTGAATCGTACAGGAAAATAGCACTGATCTGGAGGTCAGAAAACTTCAGTCTCTTTCTTTCTTGAACTTTTCTTTAATGAACACCTACTATGTGCCATGCCCTTTGTAAACCCAGAGAGAGATAATGAGAAACTCCTGCATATGGTAAACCCTGATACTTGCTTACCCAATATCAATTCTCCCCTTCTGCCTTATCAAACCCTCATTGTATTGTGAATTTCAAACATCCAATTAAGCAAATGTATCTCCCAATATGGGTATCCATATAATTCCATTCTGACAAGGAAATACAAACAAGAGTCAGTCACTAAGCAGGGTTTCCAGAAAAGCTCTGTAAAAGAACAGGCTTGGTTAGTGATCACCTCATCGTCCATCATTCTTATCATTTTTTTCCACGCAGGAAGGTAGATATGGTGAAGAAGCAGCCATTTTGTGACTGGTGAATGATAAGCTTGAGGGCAAAAGGCATATGATAAAGATAGAAAAGTGGGTCCTTATTGATATTGTCAAGTTATCGTGGTAACCTTGGTTATGTTAAAAAAATAATAATTACCCCCTTTTTTGTCTATACTATGAATTAACTGGGTTTTTTGTTATTTGCATCTGAACACAACCCTAACTGACCTTGACTTTGTGGCCTAAGAAGACAGATTTCTAACAAACGGTGTAATGTAAGATTCTAGCTAAGGTATAAGCTAGGGCTCTAGTTATGTGAACACCGCGCAGGTAGCAGAGACAACAAAGTAAACAACTCTGCTATGATGAGGGAAAGGCATTGCTGAGGAATGACAACTGGTCAGGAAGAGTTTCTGAGAGGATGGAATGCTTGAATTAGATCAAGAAGAATGAGTTGATCACCAGCCCTAGAGAAGCAGAAATAGCATCCCAGGGCAAGAGAATACAGATGTGAAGACAAGAGAAGTGAAATAATGCCATGTACTCATGAGCTAAAATGACGTCATTTGACTGTGGAAGACAATACACAGAGGATGAGGTAGGGGATTATGTAGGAATGGTAGGAACTTGATCATAAAAAGGCTGGTGAGACTTGGAGGAAGTCACAGAAATGGTTCCTCCCAGTTTCCTCAGCTGCCAAAGTAGGCACTTCACTTAGAGGAGGAGCTAACTTTGGACAGGGGGTTGACCCGCAGTGGTTCCTGAGGGACCCTGGTTGGAGGCTCTGGCTCCCTTGCAAGACATGGAAGTTTCCACAAGCAGGGCCACCCCAACCAGCCCCACCTCTTGGTTTCACACTGCATGGTGTATCCCAAGGACTGTGCTGGCATTTCAGTTTGAACACTAAGTGGTGACTCAGAATGAACAGAAGTGTGGACAACTGTTTACTAAGAAGGCAGCCTTTGGTGTGACAAATTTGAGTGGGCTGTTGGATTGTGCAGTACTCATGAGCTAGGCAGCTTGGAAATAGCACATACCATTGCGCTGGGCAATTGATTCATTTCTTGTCCAGTCTTGCCAAGCAGAGCATCACATGCCAGGCCAGTCAGACTCCCAGTCCATTCCGAACAGAGAGCAGCTCCATCTTTCTTAACAGTACCCCCAAATAGGATGTTCCCCCAGCACCCCTGTATCTTACAACTCTATCATGTGGGAATACAATATGCTTTTGAGACAAATCATACTTTCATTTCACTTACTTCTTGAAGGGAAGAGATTGCAGCCTGCAGAGAGCTTCATAAAGTTTTAGTCAGCAAATAAGCTTCCAGATCTAATTCTGTTTTTAAATCAAATTGTTTTTAAATCTAATTCTGTTTTTAAATTAAATGTTTATAAACCAACAAATATATGGATAGTGGTTTGTTGGTTTATAAACCAACAAATATATGGATAGTGGATAGGAAGCAGGGAGCTACATTGTGTAGGAGACACAGATAATTAAGATGGCATTCCTGTCTAAAATAGTGACATCCATACAAATATAAGGTGGAAGGGGTCAGGGGCTAGGGGAGGGGAAGTAGGGAAATGTGGGTCAAAGGATACAAAGTTTCAGTTACGGGGGATGAATAAATCCTGGAGATCTAATGTACTACATGGTGACTGGAGGCAACATTACTGTATTGTATACTTGAAATTTGCTAAGATGGTAGATCTTAAGCGTTACCACAAAGAGGGAGAGAGAGAAATTATGTGATCTGGTGGCTATGTTAACTACTGGAGTGTGGTGATCAAGTCACTATATTTTATATATATATGTGTGTGTGTGTGTGTGTGTGTGTGTGTGTGCGCGCACGCGTGCGCGTGTGTGTTACATATCTATTCACATACCTATATTGATATATCAAAGTATCAAATTGCACACCTTAAATATTTAGAATTTCGATTTGTCAACTATACCTCCAATAAAATTGAAAAGAAAATAGAACATAACCTGAAAAAAAGATATGATGTGTTCCCTGGCCTTAAACTTAGCATAACCTGGGCCTCCCCGGTGGCGCAGTGGGTGAGCGCTGGGTTGCTAAGCTGCCCGCAGCCTCTGCAGTGCCGGCTTGATCCCTGGCTGCTCCCCAGCCACTGGAGGAGGGTCCCACATGGCGCGCAGACCTCTCCTGCCATACCCACTGCTCCCCTCAGCAGTGAACTTCTGTCCTTCTGCCTGCTCTGCTCCCCGCTCTGGCTCTGGTGAATTCTCTCACCCTCCCGCGCTTCTGACTGTACCCAGTGCTTGTATAAATAAATAAATAAATCTTAAAAAAAAAAAAACCAGCATAACGTAAAGCACCATCTACATTTATTCTCTAGGCTCGAAGGCCAAGCAAAGCTGCATGGTGGACAAAGCAGGATTGATATCCGGCTCCTGCACTGACAGTGGGTACAAGCTGGACTTGTTCTCGTAACCTTTGCCAACTTCTATTTCCTCATCCACAAATGGGAATAAAGCAACCTGGCTGCCACGGAGGAAGTGAGGGAGAGGGATAATCTGTGTGAGCTACAGTCGGTTACAAGCACAAGGCAGAGGGTAGATCCTCTCCATAAGTGATGGCTATTCCTGTTATTGCCAAGTGAAAAAGTTAGAAAATTCAAAGCAATCACAAAAGAGGCATTGAATGGTAGTGCAAGATGATCACTCAATGTTTGGACTAAAGTGTCAGGGGCTTCCCTGCTACTTGTTCCCATGGTCCTTACTACCAACCTGAAAGGAACAGCCTTATTCCCAGAAGAGAAAATGAAGGGTGGAGAGAATTTAAGTGGCTTGGAAATACTCAGTAAGAGGCACAGCCAGGATTTGGTGCTCTGTGCTTTCTAGACTGCAAGAGCTTCCTGCCAGGTGTCGAGGGCCTTGGTTCAGAAGAGGGAAAAAGCATGAAGCTGCTGTGGGCTGGGGAGCTTCTGAGGGGGAACTCATCATTCCTCTCAGCAGTAACTACTAATCACCTACCATTTGCAAAGCAAGTGAGCAAGTGTCTTTGAGGGGCTGGTGGGGAGGACTTGAAGGAGCAGGGAAAGGGACATTACAGAGTTAGAATGTGTCTCTTGACTCTTCTCTTAAAGGAGCCTGGCTCTGCCTCACATACCTCTCTGTCTGCACTGTTGCTGGGACCACTTCCCATAGGCTGATCCACCCTTGCTTGCTTAGCTTGTTCTGGTAATTCTTTTTTTAAAAAAAAAGATTTATTTATTTATTTATTTATTTATTTATTTATTTATTTATTTATTTATACAAGAACCAGGGTACAGGCCAGATGCGCGGGAGGATGAGAGGATTCACCAGAGACAGAGCAGGGAACAGAACAGGCAGGCTGACGAAATACACTGCTGAGGGGAGCAGCGGACGCAACAGGAGAGGTCCGCAGTGCCATGTGGGACCCTCACCAACTGACCGGGATCGAACCAGTGCTGCAGAGGCTACGGACAACTTCACAACCCAGTGCTCAACCGCCTGCACCACCAGGGGAGGCCCTGTTCTGATAATTCTTGACTCTCATTTTGTACCCTGCCCCCATGGCATGCTCTGCCTCCCAGCCCCTTAGACAACTACCCCACTTGGCTCTACGTGTGTCTCCAGTCCTCATAGCATGCGCCCTAAAATCCCTGTGAGCCAGCTCACATACCACTTCACAGAAGATGAGCAATTAGATTAAGAAAACACCAGAAGGATTTGTGGATTAAGACCGAACCCACAGGGCCTCCCCGGTGGTGCAGCGATTGAGCGCTGGGTTGCAAAGCTGCCCGCAACCTCTGCAGCACTGGTTCAATCCCTGGCCACCGGGCGAGGGTCCCATATAGCACGCAGACCTCTCCTGCCGTCCACTGTTCCCCTCAGCAGTGTACTTTGTCAGTCTGCCTGCTCTGCTCTCCCCTCTGGCTCTGGTGAATTCTCTCACCCTCCCGCACTTCTGACTGTACCCAGTGCTTGTATAAATAAATTAATTAATTAAAAAAAAAAAAAGACTGAACCCACAGCCTGGGGTTAGAATGACATGGGTTTATCTATCAATGTAACATACATACAGGCAAATCACTCCCCAGGTCTGTGTGTGCATGTGTGTGTGTTAGATAAAACTTTATTTTCCCCTCTGATTTAGATTATTTATTTCCCCTGTGATTTACAGTGGAAGCTCCAAGAGCAGAGATTTTTATCTCCTTTGTTCTCTAGAACATGGTCCTAGCACAAGGTAGGTCCCTACAAGCAGTTTCTGAGTGGATCGTGCTGCACCCCTAGACCCCTCTCCAGGTCAGCCACTGCATAGGGCTGCTTAATGACCCTGCTCTGGGGCAGGAGGCAGCTTCCTGGACTGGGGGGCAGGCTGATGCCCAGAGTATAAGATCGTGGGAAACCACTCTTCAGAGCAACGGAGGAGGAGTTGGATGTTATAAGAAAAAGTAAGAATCCAGGAGGGAGGGAAGAAGGAAGAAGAGAAAAGGGGGGAGATGGGCTGAGAATGGCTTTGAGGAAGAACTGCAGGTAAAGCAGGTCCAATTGAGAGCCCTGCAGAAAAGGAGTTGGGAGGAGATGGAGTTTGCTAACAGGGCTCGCGACCCTGCATGGTTTCCGGCGACTCTTGAGCAGATGGAGCTGTGCCAGGAGAAGAGCAAGGAGGAAGGTGGTGACAGTGGACGGCCAGGCTCCAGCTGTAGCTTGTGGGCTCTGATCTAAACCCATAACGCTTCCTCCAGGGCCTGGCAGAGAACAGCAGGCAGCGTTGACAGAATAGGCTCTGCGCGGGCTGGCTAGGCCCCCTTCTTCCAGACCCTTCTCTAAGCTCCACACTCTTTGTATCCAAGGCTGTTGAATTTGGATGAGAATCATCCTTGTTTTAGTACTCTTACTACTGTTTGAAATCATGTTCAGTCTCTGCAAAGTGCTTTCAGGTACTAAGTGTCTAGTCATTGGGTTTAGAGGGTTCTCTGAATATAGTCTGGAAAATACTGGCTGCTGGTGAATTATATAACCTAGAAGTAACTTCGTTCTCTAAGATGAACCTGGATCCCCATAACGCAGCACCAGAGCTCTTCCTGCTTAAAGTCCTGAAAAGCGTCTCAACATCTTAACCATTCCAGGCCCAATAAGTAGTAAGGCTTTCAGAACACACTTCAAAAAACAGCTGAAGATCCAGTGTACCCTGGTGTGTTTGTATGCATGCTCATCAAGTACTGAATAGATTAGTACAAGTTATAAACCAATTTGGTTAAAAGAAGAACAGATGTGAATTAGCAGGTAAAGCAGGTCCAGTTGAAAGCCAATTGGACCTGCAAGTTCCTTATTTTTAGACTAAAAGGTCCTTATTCTTGTATTGGCTTTCATTTTCCCTGTGAGTGTGGGTATCACTCTGTGAGCAGCTGTTGAATACATGCTCCAGACAACCAGTCTCTGGGTCTAGACCTTGAACCAGCAGTGCCTGACTGCCCTGAGATACCTCAGAACCATTCTCCAGGAACTTGACCATAATATAGTCCTGCCATAAGGAGAACAAAACCCCAGGGGAAGCCTCAGCTTTCCAAGGGCAGCTAAGTAAATTTCTGTGCTGGAAACAAACGAATCGCCCTTCACAGAAAGACAACAGATGAGATATGTAAGTTTCTCCTATGTTCAAACCTGTAAAAATTCTTTTTATTTTCTTCCTCTCAAAGTTACTTACACGGACTTATTTTCCAAGTAGGCAGAATCCAGCTGCCTCTTTTATTGGGGCTGGGTGACTGCACCGCCACGACTCTGAACAGCCAGAGCAAAGAGCTGGCTTATGCCTTGTGTCTTAGTCAGGAGCCGGCAGCCAGCGGAGACACATGCTTGGGAAGCTTCGAGTATCAGCTCGTGGTGAATTCAGGCAATGAGTTAGTCTTCATTCCTGAGCTGCTGGAGCTTTTTGCCTTGCAGCCAACACAAAGCCTTGGATGTATCGTCCATTCGAGCAGGTGGCCTTCAATAGAAGTTCTACTACTTTCCAGGGAGTGGATGTATGTGAAGGTTATCTACAGAACTTCACCTGGCTTGCCCAACAGTCAGGGAAACAGGTCACTCATTAGATTGGTTTCTGACAACTCTGCCTGAAGAAATCGATCTGATCAACCCTTCTCTGCTTTTGGAAAACACCTCATGGATTTAAGCCCCCTAGGTGCATACTTTTTGTTTCCCCTCTCTCCTTAATTTAGGTAACATTTTCTATTTCGAAGGATTTGAGTACCACAGTTCATTGTAACAATGCTAAATTATTACCAGACAAGGTCTATCATGGGTCAACAGACTTTCCAAAAGGACTGGGGACTCTGACAATAATAACAGCTAACGTGCTTTGAGCACTTCCGGTATGTCAGGCTTAAACATCCTATTTGAGTTATCTCATTTATTCTCACAATTTAACTCTCACAAGTCACTTAAGTTGAGTTACTGCCTGTGGCTAAGAAAAGTTAAGTGTTTGCCCACAGTGTTGCCCAGTACCTGGGGCTCTAACAACTGATTTCTCAATTTTACTTCCTGCGCTCAAGCTCCTGTTTCTAGGAGAGGGGCTGCTACTACTGCAAAATCCCCTTTCCAGGCAAGGCAGCTCAAGGTAAATGACCTTTCCCATGTAGACAAAATCAAGAGAAAATTCAAAGAAGTGACTCCAGCCCTCACTGCTTGTTAGAATCACCTGGGGAACAAACAAAACACAACAAAAACCATTACCCAGGTTGCATCCTTAACAAATCTGATTTAATGATCTGGGGAGAAGTCCCAATATTAGTAGTTTTAGAAAGTGCCCAAAGGATGCTGAAAACCACAGCAACGTCTGAGACTGTCAGACCTACCAACTTCCAGTCTAAAGCTCAATTAGCCAACATGTTCCATCTTATGTCATGCTCAAGCTAATTCTGCTAGGAAGTGCTTGGGGTGGGCAGTAAGGTCACCCCAACAAACCCCAAAGGGCTGAGAACATTTGCCCAGTTTGCTCACCTGTAAAGTGCAGAGAATGAATAGAGTGCATGGAAGTTCTGATTAGAATCTGAGATGTAAACTGTTCGTACTCGGAGTAAGTTCAGAGTAAGAGTTCAGTGAAAGACAGTTCCCCTCGTAGGGATAGTGGTTTCCCGAACCTAATCCAGAGCTCACAGCCCAAGGGCAGAACCTCATCAGCCACTGTTGTCAAACACTAACTCCTTAGGTTAGCCCTGTGCACACACACACTCACACATGTATCTTTACACCTACGTATATATCCAGGAAGTGGCCGCTTCAGCAACATTCTGTGTGGATAAGCCATGATGACAGATATGTGAGGCATCCTGGGGTTATCAGTGCAAAGCATCGCTGTGTGCACTGGTAGTCTGTGTCTGTAGAGGTCCCCAGCAGAACCCAGTGCATAGGAAACAGAGGAAACGCAGAGAGGAATCTCTTACTACTCACTTGCCTAATCATTTCCACTTAACACACAGTGAAAGCAGAACTTTGTGACATACTTACCCGGTCTAAGCAAAGTTCTGCTTTTTCTGGATGATCATGGAAAAAGAAAAATCCCCAAAACTTAGCCTTGGACAGGAAGAGCTTCTTGACCTGTCATGTATTCCACTAGTACCTGCGGTCAGTTTTTGCCCCGTGTGCCCTTCATCTGTGTGACTGGCTGGCACTGTACAGGGAACTGAAACTAGAGCAGTGGTAAAGACATCACTGACCTGGAGTCAGCAAACGGAGGTATCCAGCCCAGCCCAGTACTAACAGCTAGGACCATTGTGGGGGAGGGGAGATGCCTAAAGGATTTTGCGTTCTGTGAGTGAGTCCCTTATTTCAGGAACCTTGGGGCAATATTGCTATTCAGTCAGAATGCACCCAGTATAGCCATAATGATGATCATGCTACTGAAATACCCCTGGGTCCCTTGGCAAGTTGCTCTTGCCCTGACCACCCCGAGACTCCCTGAAATGCAGCACTGAAAGGGTTAACTTCTGATATACAGTGACTGCACCTAGGCACCGCCCCAGCATTCTGATTGGTTAGCGCCTGTGGTGAATGGGTTGTCCAACCTTTTGAAATTTACTGGAGTCCTTAGAAAGTGAAACAGCCCAAATGCCCAAAAATAGATGACTGGATCAAGAAGATGTGGTACATATATACCATGGAATATTACTCAGCATTCAAAAAAGATAAACACATGCAATTTGCAGCAACATGGATGGCGCTGGAAGGGATCATGCTCAGCGAAATAAGCCAAAAAGAAAACGAAAAATACCGGATGGTCTCACTCATAGCAGGAATCTAGAAAACTTAAATAAGGGACCAGGAAAATGAATATAAGAAAGTGAAAATCAAAATCAACAAAAAACTATGAACCAGAGACACTTTTTGGGGGGTGGGGGGCGGAGGGGAGGGATTGGGGTCAGAATGGGGGGTTTGCAATTGTATGGGGGAATATAAAAATAAAATTTATTATTTAAAATAAATAAATAAATAAAATAAAGTGGCAGTGTTAGAGTTCCTGTATTTGAAGATCTTGGGGCTGTAATCTCTGTCTTGAAGGTGCATGGAGAGAACAAATTCATAGTGTTTTTGTTTTTTTTTTCCCAGATTGAACTTCTAATGTTAACGTTAAGTGAATGGATGACTATTTTTAAGGGGCTAAGATTGTAACATCTATAAACCACTTCTTGGCAATGTTTCTTCTCTAAATTGAAAACTTTAGGATGCCTGTATTTCCAGGAGAGCCCCCTCACAGAAAAAAAAAAACCCAACAATTCAGTAAATGGAAAGTCAAACAAATAAACTAAGAAAATATTTACCATTCAGAAAGATTGATAGCAGGCTTCCATTATGAGTGAGACTTTCCCTGACTGGGAAACTTGTCAGAAATGCATCCACTGGCAAGATATACCACAGCTCCATAGTTTGGACAGGAGAGGCAGCTCCTCCGATGGTTGTCACCAAAAGATAGTGTTTTCCTGGAAGAGTCAGCTTTGCCCAGCGGTGTGCCCAAGAACTGATTATCTAATAAAGGATGGTGTGGCCCCAGGCCTGAACCCTCATACACACTCCTTGCTCTCCCCAGTCTCTGCCCATTCTGCTGTATCTTCCCATTTCCTGCTGGGGTTGACTAGTGAAAGGGGTTTGAAGGGCAGAGCAAGGGAAAAGTCAGGGTATTTCTCCTCCTTTCTCTCTGCCTCAAGCATCATCCCTGGCATCGAAGGTGCTGGCTCCTGCAGGACAGGTCTGCCAGCTTCTGCCTGGAGTGTCCACTAGGCTCCTATAATTCTACCTCCTCCTCCTTTTACCTCTTCAATCTAAGTCACTGGCATTCTGTTGTTGGAAACCTTGGATTGCTTCACTGGTCCCTGATGGTTTTCCAGCTGCCCCATTACCTGTGCAACCAACTCCCTGCATGAAATGTCCTCTTATCACTCCTCTGATTTCTCTTTTTTCCAGTATGACCCCAAGTGATACACTGTGTTCTTTAGAATATTCCTTTCCCTCCCCTTGGCCTCAGATTCCTCATTTGTAAATGAGACTGGATGAAATACTCTCCAGGCTTTATTACAGTTTCACAGTAAGAAGGGGTGTGGGGATCCACATACTTGGGGACAACACGGGGGTCACCTTCCAAGGGTTGAAATGCCCAGCACACTTCAGGATGGTCTGTAGATAAGTACCTTGTTTTGGTTTTCCCAAATTAGTTTTCTCTTTAAACTGCAGCTTCAAATCCTTGCTTTGGAAATAGGGTATAAACAATAAAGAATATACTCTTAACTAAGCTGTTTTAAAAGCAATAGCTATATTACTTCTTTCCCACCCACTTCATAACTAGCCATTTCCTTGATTTTCTTTAACTAAATGCTGTAGATTTAAATGACTTCCCTCTAGTTTTAATACTCTGGGGGGTGGTGCCTATGTTTGCAATTGTGTTTCCAGTTCTTTTTGCCTCTTTTTCTCTTTTTTTTTTTTTAGATCAGTTTTGGGGCCCTATATATTACCATTTGGAGGGAGGGGGGCGTTGAGAGATTCTTATGGTCTAGTGTCTCATCAAACCTCACCCGGGCCTTGGATCAACTTAATTTCCTTTTTTCTGCCTCCTTCGACATCCTTATCTTCCATGACCACTTTCACTCAGAAGATAAGCAAGGCCGTGTGGTCCAGTGGTGCTGTTCGGTTCCCATTCTCCTTCTCCGGGCACTGTTTTGTATGCTGCCCCTCACCTCTCAGCCGGCCCCGCTCCCAGGCCAAGGGCCCACTGGGGCTGGCAGGGAGCAGCGCTATGGTCTTTGCTGGCCCCTCTTGAGCAACCCTGGTGAAGAGGCATGCAGACTTCTGCAGCTGCTTCCCAAGCCGGGGGAGACAAGGCTTGGGGTCTGGAGAGCTGGATACATGTACTATTTGTAGCCAGATCCCTGTTCGGAGTGATTCATCAGGCAGTGATACAGCAGCCTCTTAGAACTGGACTCTGAGAGCAAGAACAGGGATGCCTGCACAAGTGGCCTCACAGAAGCAGCCAATGGGGTCTTGGAGTCAGACATGATTCCATCACATACTCTTCCCGAGAACTTCTGCAATGATAATGGTCAAGAATAAGCTCTGTGTGCTATGCGCTGTGCACTATCATATTGAGTCCATAGAGTCACACAAGATATATAATACAGACAAGGAAATGGGCAGAGAGCAATGAAACAACTGGACCAACAACATACAACTAGAAAGTGATAGAGCCAAGAAAGCCCCCAATTCTACTCCCTGTTACAATCTCTCTGCAACATTGCAAGTGAATTACATTTCCTAGTGTCAGCTACTGCCTTACCTTGTCTTTTACATCGAGATGTTAGAGACTGTCTTCCAGTATTGTTTCATATTCTCTCCTGTCTGTCTTTATCTCTCCTTAACATTTGTTGAGGTCCTAGATAATCTATGCACTGAGTTACAGCTGGATATCAATAGGATCCATCAGTTTAAAAAACAATGTAATTTCAGATCATTCAATATGTATGCGCACCTTATCTGCTGAGTGAAAAGAAGCTGGGGAGTATCCCTTAGATACTATGTGACCCTAGACTTAAATGGGTCCTCGAAATGCATGTTAATAATCCATAATGATGTAAAATGATGGCATATTCTCTATCCCTGGTTTGCACATGGGAATAACCCTACAGGAGGGGGTCCTAGTTTGAGCAGAAAGCAACTCACGGGGCACAGATGGATCTTGTCTGTTTCTTTTTCCCTCCAAAGCATTGATGAAGAACTTCCTCAAAGCAGGCCCTGTGGCAGTGGGCTGGAGCCAGGGACGTTACTTGGAGGTAGGTGGAATCAGGCATGGTAGCAAGATAGCAGTCCCTTTCCATTTGAGAATTTAATAATTCCAGGCCTCATTGATTCAGGAACTTGCCCAGGGGTTGTAGTGCCAACAAGCACAGGGCAGGTCCTCTATCGATTCAGGCAGGCAGGTAAAGGAGAGTCCTGGAGCACTCAGTGGATTTTTACAGGCTTGAATGCTCTTTTTATGCCATTTGTTGTGAGGCAAGCCCACAGGCTGGGAAGGCAAGGAGGCCGGGGAGCCAGGAGGCTGACAGCCTCCCAGCCCCTAGCAAATCTTTCCTTTCTTTTTGGGCTCTCTCTGGTGTTGTCTTATGGTCCTGACTCTCTGTAGTCACACATCCTCTCATAGCCCTTCTGCCATAGCCGTTTTCCACCACTGTAGCTTTTCCTTTGTGACACTGCCCTTATAACCTCCGCCTCCACGCTCAGGTCCACACCATACTCCAGGTGTCCACAAGCAGGTATGTGTATCCCAAACCCATACTCCTAAGAGACTTCTGCATTCAAGGCCACAGGTGACAGCCACAGAGGTCAGCAGCATAAAAGTCTATTTCATTTACCCTACAAGGGTCTTTGAGGGAGAGCAGGGTGAAAGGGTGGGCAGAGTGATACAGCAATGTTTGCACTTCACCCACTTTCTCTTGAAGACAATTGCATCCCAGCAATGGGTTATTCTCAACTCCTGATTTCCTATTTGAGAAAACCTCTAGAAATCTGCTTATTTGTGAATGGGAAAACCAAATCTGCTTATTTGTGAATGGGAACAGGGAGCCATCAAGGAAAGAAAAAATTGAATGAGGAGCTTGACACAGCAGTTTACATGCATGAAATGGGTCCATGGGCACTGGTAGAAGAGCCTGATAATGACTGGGGTAAAACAAGAGCCACGAAAACATTTTGTGCTCCACTCTCTTGTCTGTCCTGACTTCCCAGACAGCTGGGTGATCTTACCACTGCTTGGAAGGAAAATGAGAGGGTACCTATTTGTATTTAGAATAATTGTGTCCTGGCTGGAAATCATAGATCTGGACCATAGATCATTTATCTCTCCTGATCCCAAGTCAGAGAAAAGCAGATTAAAATTCCTTCTTCGCAGGCCTCCCTGGTGGTGCAAGGGGTTAAGCACCACACTATGAAGCAATCCACAGCCTCTGCAGCACGAGTTTGATCTCTGGCCAGCCAGGGAGCTACTCACATGGTGCAGCAGACCTCTCCTGTCTTGTCCACTGCTCCCCTCAGCAGTGTGTTTCAGTCAGTCTGCCTGTTCTGTTCCCCACTCTGTCTCTGGTGAATCCTCTCATCCCCCACACCTCTGGCCTGTATCCCAGCTCTTGTATGCATAAATAAATAAATCTTTAAAAACAAATAAATAAAAATAAAATTCCCTCTTCTCTAATCCTAGAGGTGGAAGGTCTCAAAGGTAAAGAGCAATCAATTCACAGTTTTGGAAGTACAATCATTCTAACCTAATCTGTGTGGCAATTTTACATGCAATATACAATGGACAACATCTCTATGCAGTTTCCTTAAGCATTATTTTACATTTTGTATATCCAGAGTGTCTGTTACTGTGCCTGACAAAAAGAAGGATTAATGGTTGACTGTTGAGTGCACTCTTGTTATATATAGGATCCTCTGGTATGAATGACCCTATGCTATGACTATAATCTGTTCATAAGGAGCCGGTAGGGTCGCCTGTGCTAGGCAAGTGAACACTCTCACCTAGATAGACCTTTTATTTTCCCTGCAGTTCTTAACTTTGTGACTTTTATAGTAACACAAGCTATAATTGTTGCACATGAGTATTACATTTTCAGAATCAGTAAAAGGTAATAAAAAGTGTGCTGAAAGCATGAGGATTGCTTTCATCCTGATACTAAGTGAAACACAAAAGTAAACTTCTGTATTTACAGAAGCATCAAGTAATACACACACTTACTGAGATCTTGAAAAATGAAACTGATGAGTTAGGATGGTAAAATTACAGTTGCCGTTCTTCTTTTTAGGAAAAAAATGTCTTTATGGTGTGTATTGTGTTTGCACAAAGATAAGTGAGTACATATAAAAACAAAATATATAAAATAGATGCATCGGGAGCAGGGGGAAACATTCATGCTTAAATGTCATTAAACAACATTCATGCTTAAATGTCCAAACTTCACTTACTGAAAAAGCAAGCAATGTTTTTTTGTTGTTATTTTAGCTACACAGAAAAGAAAGGATTGTTTAGAATAGCATGGCACCTGCATGTGAGAGTTTTTTTTTTTTTTAAGATTTATTTATTCATGCATACAAGAGCTGGGGTACAGGCCATAAGTGTGGGGGGTGAGAGCATTCACCAGAGACAGAGCAGGGAACAGAACAGGCAGACTGATGAAACACACTACTGAGGCGAGCAGCAGGAGAGACAGGAGAGATCTGCCCCGCCATGTGGGTTTCTCCCTGGCCAGCCAGGGATCGAACTCGTGCTGCTGAGGCTGCAGATTGCTCCATAGTGCGGTACTTAACCCCTTGCGCCACCAGGGAGGCCCCCATGTGAGAGTTTTAAAGAAAAAGCACCTGATATTCATGTTATCCCTCCTTTTATGGATATGAACTAGGGAAAGGACAAGGATGTCCAATCCATTTTTGACTGATGACAGCCCATTAGTCATCTCCTCTCTCTCTTCTCAGAAATAGCCAATGTGCTGTATCATACAAGGCCCCTGGGAACTTTGACAGGGTGATAGTTTAGTGTTAGCCAGACTGGTTCAGAGTGTGAATTTTGCTGACCATGAAATGAACTGTAGGAAACTCCCATGGTTGCTAAGAGACGTAGTATCTTCAAATGTCAATTACCATTTCCCTCAAAATAGCTCAAAAATCATCTACTGTTTGAGCTTTAGAAGTTCATGATATCCTAGGTTTTAAAAGATATGGATAAAATTCTTCAGCATTTTCTAGCTGGCTAGGTTTGGCTACATTCCTTCTTTGAGCCTTATTTTTTCTTTTCTGCTAACAAGGAGTGGTGATAGGGAATAATTTCATAAATTGCAGGACTCTCCATCTGTATTAGTTTGAACTACTTCACATCAGATGTAAGAATGTATGTGAAAGAGGCAGAAAATGGGAAAAATATCAAAATAAAAATTACTATCATAGACGTTTCTGCCCCTCTTTGCTGTATATTATTTTTGCAATGTTGAAATAGATATTTAAATCTATGGTATGTGAACAAGAGGTGATTTGGCATCTCAAGAGCAGTATTTAGGTTTGAAAAAGAAATTTGAGAACAATTTCTTCATAAGTCTTCACTTTGCAAAATAATAGCAATTGACTATCTATTATTATTTAAAAGTAAAATAATATTATCAAGGACCCAGGTATATTTTAGATCATAGTAAGGATGATTTAATCGCAAAGTGTTTTGAGCCCAATTTGCAAAGGCACAGTGTTGTAGCATACAAGTACATGCTAAATTTTCCAGTGGACACTGGCAAGTGAAATTTAAACAGCAAATAAAAAGGAATTGCAATCGATCCTTCCTTGGCCTGTAAATGGGTATCTCTTAAGTATAGGCTGACATTGATAATGGAAGCCTGCCATGAAGCTTGACTCTGCTCTGGGTAAATAGATAAATCTCTTCCTTTGGCCCTTTCTTCACTGAGCCCTCTCTGGATTTTTGTCCTTGGACTATTTGTCCCCTGGTGCCTTTGATTTTGTCACAGTTAAGTGTGCTACTGACACAAGCTTGAGTTCATGCTTTAGTGAATCCTTGTAGTATTTCTCCTGTTCTTCCTGTGTGAGGCATCTGACTTCAAAAAATTGAACAGTAGCTGCTGAGATCCAGCTGCTTGGTTTGGGATTAGACAACCATGGCTCAGATTTTGACAATGACAGTGGCTAATTACTCGGCCAGGGGTCCTGAGCAAGACTACTTCCAAATTCAGAGACTTAATTTTCCTCATCTGTAAATGGGGATGATAACATCTACTAAATACTTTTTTGTATTAAATTTTTTTTCCAGCATGATGACTAAGAGACCAGCCAGTGCTCAATGAGTTATGAATGTCATTGCTACTGTTATTATTGCTACTGTAATTGTTGTAAATACTATTATTATCATCATCTTGTACAAGACCATCTTAGAACTATTATTAAGTAAGTGGCAAAATGACTGTATCCAGGGCTTTGCAGTTAAAGGTTTTGCATATGTTCATATACAAATGTATATGTTAACCTCAAGGGCACAGGGATAATTATCAATACAGGGGAAACCTAAAACCAGGTAATTAAAAATTTCTTTCTTGACTTTGGAATGCCTCACATAATTTTTTTGCTGTAGATTTATTTCAAACCACTTTTACTTAGATTAACATAAAAGTAAAATGAGATTTGTATTTCCTGACATGCATCAGCAAACTTAGGGAACAAAAGTTGTCCAGTGCAGACAAGGGAACTGAAAGGAAAATGCTCTTGTATGTAGCTTACACGTAGCTTACACACTTGGATTCAGTCCACACACAGAGAGTCAAAGGCAGCTTGAAAGAGAGGGAATGAAGAGGAGTGACTAGTAATGCTCAAAAATAAATTTAAAAAAATAAAGCAAAACAGCAATCAAACTGAGCAAGAGATCAGGAATTCAGTCATGTGAGAGCACCAGGAGTACTTTCCTGGAGAGGAGAAACTTAGAAGTTTCTCCTGAAGTTTGAGAAGCCATCATGTAGATCCTGTGAAGAAGGTGACCATTCTGTTTTGTCCCCAAGTATAAAGCAGTACCAATAAATGAGAGTGAGATCAAATTGGGCTCAAGAAAAGGAAGAACTTCTTAACCATTTCAGTGACCCTCAAAATGGAATAGACTGTTCTAGTGTTCCTAGTTCTTGAAAGGTTTGGTTATGAACTGGACATCATGTCTCAGGGATGTTGTAGGTGATATTAGGGGAGAAAACAGGTTGCAACAAATCAGCTCTCATCCTGTTTAAAATGAAATAAAATTTTACAAAGATAAAGAATTCCTGTATTTTGGTTTCCTGAACATTAAGATAGATATAATGCTATTTACCGATCTTATTATATAGATTGCTCCTTGTTTAAAATGTACAAGAAATGTAATTTGCAACTATGCCATGTAAATCAATTAGAGATTATCTTTGAACATTAAAAAATATATAAATAGAGAACAAACTAAGTTGTCTTCAATTTTTTTAAATGACTTTGTAGAAACTACACAGGAGAAGACTACCTGAAAATATCTTTTAATTCTTTAATTTTTCTTTTAATATTATGGACCATCTCAAATATATGACAGAATTAACCACTGTTAGTTCTATGGGCCAAATCATGATTATGCCCATGAAAAAAATCCCATTTTGAGGATCTTTATGTCACATCTAATCGTAACAGTCCCCTGTTAGGTATTTTTAGTATACCCATTTTACAGAGAAAAAAAATTGACGTTCAGAGAGATCCAGAAACTTGTTCCAGGTCACCCAGCTAAACATGGAGTGTCTGACTCCTCAGACTGTTCTTTCCACTATGTCACACTTCTTTTCGACCACTTCCTGTCTTGGCTGAACAAAGTTCAGGTCAAACGTCCAAGCAAGGATGATGTGCTCTTGTCACATCTCCGAATTAAACCCCATAATTTCTAAGTCTGAGTTGGAAATCCTGTGGCTCTGTGTTCTTGTCTGGCCTGAGCAGGAAAGTGTTTATTTTGAGATATGCCTCTCTCAGAATGGCTGGATATTTTTGATGACCATTGATAAATGAACCGTGTTGACTTGTTGCTCATCTCGCAACTGAGGCTGTCCTTTCAGGCCCTGCTCTCAATTTGGGGTCTGTTTTAAGGAGGGTGTGAAGGTTATTAACAGGTCCATGGAAATTATAAATAGAGCCCTGAGCTTCAGCCAACTCACCGTATTTATGTTTTTGGGTTGCGCTGCAACTGTTGTTGGTAATTATAGACGCGTGGGTGAGGATGGGTACTGATGAATAGTTCCTCCTCCTAGTTTCCTCTTTGTACAGGTCCAACATTGAGGGTGTCTGAGCTCATAATCCTATCATAAAGCCCCTCGTGTCAAGTCACTGCTGTATTTCCCAGTCAACTGAAGTAACCAGGAAGAATGAAAGAGTTCAAGGTATTTACCATTTGGGTTACAGTTTATATAGTCAATGTCTTCTTTAAAAGAAATAACGTGACATCAGAAAAAGGTTGTTTCTCCTCCTACCTTTATATAGTACAAGCAAGATTTTCCCTTTGTGATGGCAAAGCATTTCCAAGGTCTTTACAGATAAATATGTAAAGAGGATTAATGGGTCTAATTGAAATGATAATCCTCAAGAGAACTCAGTGGAATCAGGCAATAAAGTGTTATAAGCTATAACATAAGCTATTTTGGTACCTCAAAATTACATATGATTTATACCAGTGAACAAGGGGGTCAACTTTTCAGATTATCTTTTGATTATCTGGTGTACCAAGAGCAAGAGTTGGTTATAACCCTTGGATGCTCCCTGAGTTGACCTTGTAGCTGTCAGAGTAGACTCATCTGAGTCTAACTTGTTTTTTGAACTTGGGATGAGCTAAAGAGACACCAATGGAGTAGAAATAGCTGAGAGAAACAAAGGAAAAAATGATGTCACCTTCAAGTTACACACTTTGGTAGACATTCTTCCTCACTCTCCAACCCTGCCCTATGCCTTTGGGTGATAGCAGCAAAGTCAACTATTGGGAAAGAGAAATTGAGGATGTCTAGGAGGATTTGTGCAATTCCATCTTATATGTTCTGTCTCTTCCTTCTTTTGCCTCCTCCTCTCCTCCAATCAAGTTCATCTGCTCTGGTAACAAGCTAAGCAGGTGGGTATTCAAGCTATCTAGAGGTTATGGACCAGGACCAGAATAATGTGGTACATGAAACCAAGAGGAAAATATCCATGGACAAGGTTCTGCTATCAAACAAACTTGTGACAGGCCAGCAAGCAAAAAGGAAACAGTAAAAGCAGTCAGTCACAAAAAGCTATATGACTCCATTTATATGAACTGTCTGGCAAAGCTATAGACAGAAAATAGATCAGTGGTGCTTAGGTCTGAGAGGCCTGGGAGATTGGACTGTGATGGCTCAAGGGTATAAGATTGCTTTTTGGGGGTGGTAAAAATATTCTCAAATTGATTGTGGTGGTGAATGTACATCTCTGTGAATATGCTGAAATTCACTGAAATGCAGACTTTGAATCAACTGATGGTAGGAGAATTTTATCTTAATGAAGCTGTTAAAGAAAAAGGTAAGAACTGATATATTTGAGAAGCTGAGCTTTGGAAAACCAGAAATGTTAAGTAAGGAGCAGTGAGACAGAGAAAGCTAACAGGAGTGGGAGGTCCTGGGAGAGTAATCAAGTTGCTCTTGGTACAGGTTTTATTTAGTTCCTGCTATAGCTCATGTTTTGAAAAAGATTGAGACGGAAACTTCCTCCATGTCAAAGATTGCTGGAAATCACAAGGTACACACTTTGGTGGACATTCTTCCTCACTCTCCAACCCCAACAAGAAGATCATTAGAATTTGCTTCTCCCATTCTGGGGGAATGAATTTGTCCAAAGATTGAGCTGACTTGGAGAACCTCTCTTGTGATAGGATTATAACTATGGAAAAATTTCTATCTTGTCATTTCCTGAAGACTAACTAGAAATAATTTGTGTGTTGTGATGCTTCGGGATTAATTGTTCTTTCAGGTGGCAGGACCTCATTCAAAGAGTTCCGAAGTTGGCTAGCCATTGGAAGAGGAAGATGGTTTTAGTTAATTTGAGCAAAACACAAAATTATTCCAGTATTCCTGCAACAAATAATGAATAAAGAGCCATTTGTACAAGATCCAGTTTTAGATACAGTGATGTGAGACTTTCATCTGGTATTTAGCACGTGCTGGTCATTTTATAACTCTCCAACCTCATTGTCACAATGTGTCTCATAAAGATGCCCACATAAATGTCTCTTTGTGCTTATGTTATTCCTTCTATCTAAAACATTTGTTCTCCTTTTCCACAATTAACTAATTCCTACCTATTCTTCAGGAATCTTCCAAGAAGCCATCTCTTAATTCTCAGGACAGTCTGGGAGTCCTACCCTATGTCCCCTTAGAAACTTGTTTGTACTCTGTCAACACATTTACTGCATGGTAATGCAATTGTCTATTTATCTGTTTATTTCCCATTGGTCTGGAAGCTTATTAGGACTCATCTCTGTCCTTAACCCTTGAACTAGTTCCTACACATTCTTTTTTTTTTTTTTTTTAAGATTTATTTATTTATTTATTTATGCAAGCATTGGGTGCAGTCAGAAGCGTGGGAGGGTGAGAGAATTCACTAGAGCCAGAGTGGGGAACAGAACTAGGCAGACTGATGAAATACACTGCTGAGGGGAGCAGCGGGGAGCAGCAGGAGAGGTGTGTCCTGCCATGTGGGACCTTTGCTGGTGGCCGGGGATGGAACAGGCACTGCAGAGGCTGCAGGCAGCTTTGCAGCACAGCGCTCAACTGCTGCACCACCAGGGGAGGCCCGAGTTCCCACACATTCTTAACAAATGTATGCTAAGCTCCTTCATTGCAAAGAAGCTATGCAGTGGCCACCTAGGGTGTTTGACCAAAGAAATTTGGTGGCATCCCATTATCCTCAAATATCACTCCAGTAAGTATGCCCATCCAAAAGAATCATGGAGGGGTAAGTCATTTGTAATGTCAACAAGGTGTACCATAAGGTCAAGCACAAAATAGGTCCTCTTTAAATATTTGCTAAATCGGTCTATTTGTAGTCTTTGACTATTATATGTGTATCTTACATTCCAAACTTTCAATATCTTAGACACTTCTACCCTAAATTGTTGCTCACACACCGAGTTTAGATGTTCATTCATTAACTAACAAGAGAACACTAGGGGATTCCCCTAATGGAGGTGCACAACCATTCAGTTTTGACCTTAAGGCCATCTTGGTCATGCAAATTCATGCAATTGTCTGGCTATTCAAATATTCATTTACAAAAATAAGTGACAAACAGAAAAAGAAAGTGCTGATATTAGTGAAAAGAAGCACAGAGTTATCATCTACTTAATAAAATTAATAAAAAATAGAAATCACTAAATGTGCTAAAAGAGGCAAATCTTTAAGCTTCAATTGGATGCTCAATGGAAGATAATCTGATTGCATGTTGGGTTATGGACAAAAGGAACAAATTAAAGAGCTCTGATGAAAATCTGGACTGTAGTGTCAAACATAGTATCCAAAAAAAAGTAAGGCATAGTTAGCATTTCTATATTGATTTTTAAAACTGCTGGAGTCCTTTCACCCCTTCTCCAGACTAAGTAGTCTCAGTCTCCAGACTACTTAGTCTCTGAGACTAAGTAGTCTCAGAGACTAAGGAGTTTGAGTCTGTTGCTTGATATCCATAACTTTGAATTTCAATGTTTTCATCAATACATGACAGGAAGTGGCTTTTGTCATGTTAGAAATTATCAAAACCTTTTCCAGTCCCAGAAAACTTTGGAGGGAGTAACACTTTAATAACAGTCAACTGTGAACAAAATTCAAGGATTATATGTTGGCTATAGCTTTATTGATAAGTGATTAAAAAGAGATATAAAGTAAGACATATATAGATTACCTAGCAATTGTGTCTTCATCAAGTTACTGAGTCCTTCAAACCTCATTTTCTTCATCTGTAAAAAGGTGATAATAACATCACCTTCCCCATAGGGTGGCTACAAGATGCAAATAAGTGAATATATTCCATATGTTAGTAATTACTCTGAGCTGATAATAGAGAAGCTGTTCACAAGGAGGAAAGCAGGATGCAGGAAGAAGAGGGACTAAACTTGGTCTACTTCACAAATTGTCTAGAGCCACACAGGATCCTGAGCTCTATTAAAAACTCTCTGTGGAAACACAACTTCTATTACTACTCCTCATCTACCCACTGGGTCATTCTGGCTTCTTCTGGGGTGAGTGGGAGTATGCTATTTATTCACCTAATGACTCCTTCCAAGCTAGAGAAGTTGGAAACCCTGACGGTTGTTCCACCCATTACTTCTTTCATTTCACCACCTCTGCTCTCTGGAAGGTGTGTCTCCTGTATTGTTGTCACGTCTGTATGTTGATTTTTCAGTTACCAGAGGCTCCCAACTTTTTGAAATAGGTGACTACAACTCTGCAGCTAAATTAAAAGAAGTTGGGTTGAGGATATGCTGTGAATAACAGGATGGGGCAGAGGGGCTCTGTGTGACAGATGCCAGGTACCCTCACCTCCTGAGATACGTGGTCACCATCCTGGCTCTCCGTGTTTGTTTTCACCATTCTGGTTCTCAAAGTCACACAGTGTGACTTCCAGTCTTTGCCTCCCTGGCCTCCCAGAAGCATCTGACACTGTCTACTAACTTTTCAGCTTTTAGCCTTCTTCCCCATCTTCCTCAACATACTTCCCTTCTTCTTCACACTATCTCTTTATGGCTCCTCTATCTTTGCTCAATTGATGAGAGTCAAAGGACTTGCCCTTGGCTTTCTGTCATTCTCGCAGGACAAGGCCATTCTCTGCCATCGTTTTAACTACCTCCTACCTATACGAATTTCATGGTTTTTCTCTTCATCCCTGACATAGCTTTGAGAGTCAGATTTACATAATCAACTGCATGCTGGGCCTCTCCACTTGAATATGCTATCAGCATCACAAATTCAACATGCACAAAACTGAATTAATTCTCTCTTACACCTTCTTCTCCCCATATCATCTATAGTCAGTCAAGTCAGAACCCTCAGTGTCATCTTAAACTTTCCATTTTCCTTCAACTCCCAACCTCCTCCCTCTTCTACATGTCCACCAGTCTTGGGAATTCCATCTTTCAAAAATGTTTCTAATCCTTTCACATACCCATTGACTTAGTTGCAACTCTTACATCTTCCTTGAATTATTTTAGCATCCACTCAACTAGTTTTCTGGTCTCCCATCTTGCCACCTTCAGACACATTCCTCCTACAGAAATGATCTTTCAATGAAATTGAATTTTCAAATGAAAATCTGAGCATTCACTTACTTAAAGCTTAGCCAGAGGCTCTCATTGCTCACACAGTAGAATTAAAAAACCCTTTTGCAGGGCCTCCCCGGTGGTGCAGCGGTTGAACGCTGGGTTGCGAAGCTGCCTGCGGCCTCTGCAGCGCCGGTTCGATCCCTGGCTGCTCCCCGGCCACCGGAAGAGGGTCCCACATGGCGCGCAGACCTCTCCTGCCGCCCGCTGCTCCCCTCAGCAGTGTACTTCGGTCCTTCTGCCTGCTCTGCTCCCCGCTCTGGCTCTGGTGAATTCTCTTACCCTCCCACGCTTCTGACTGTACCCAGTGCATGTATGAACAAAACAAACAAACAAACAAACAAATAAATAAATAAAACATGCCTCTATAAATAAATAAATAAATGAATGAATAAAAAACCCTTTTGCGGAGCATGCTTTTGGATATGGCTCCAATATTTCATCTCTATTCTTCTTTGCCTCTCTTCAACTTATACCCTGGACATCAAACTTCTAGAAGTTACCCCAAGTCATGCTATTCCATGTCATTTCAAATGCAACAAAAGAAAAATGTTTTATTGGCATTTGCATTTCACTCCCACCTACACAAACACTTATTTATTCATGAAAGCTTCATCCAAACTTGAGCTCTTTAGGTTTCTGGAACTTCTACCTCCTTTCTTAGAGATCTGACTGCTTTCTCTGTTCTGCCTCCATATATCTTTATAAGGGATCTGCCACACTTATATACATATCTGTCTCTGCTAGACTGAAACTCCTTAAGACTGATGATGCTGCCCTTTTAGTCTTTACGCTCTGCCCTATGCACAGGGCCTGCCGTAAAGCAGACATTTGTGCCATGTGTGATCAGTAAGAGAACATGGCACCTCATTACCTTTTGAATCATCTGGAAATAAAAACCCAAGAAGCCACCTTTGACAGCTGCAGTTTCAGTCTCAGTTGTTCAGTCTGGGCAACTGGACTCAGGCAGAGTAACCTCCTGAGTCCTTCACCATTTCAGAAGGCATCCAACTTTCTGTGAAGTGTACACTGTCATTTGCTGAACAGGAATCAAAAGTGATCCTGCTCATAGGGGGGCTTTTATTTCTTTTCGCCCAAATCCCACACACTATGGATTATGCATCTTCAAGGTCATGGTCTTGGCAGTCCTTAGCAATCAAAGCATCAGTAAAGAAAAAAAATCCCACTCTGGGATTTGGTGAGACATGTTGGTTTCAAAACATTGCAAATCATTAAACGAGTAATGTTAATGGGATCTTAGAATAGTAAACACACCCCCAGATGGATAATGATATTAGTTGCATTTTCTGGAAAGAAAAAAAAAGCAACATTTGGCTGCAAGGACAGGACGATGGAAGAAATGTCTGCATGGGTAAATCAGATTCTGATAAGATAGGTAAATTACATTTTCTTTTAAGATTTATTTTTTTATTTATACAAGAACCAGAGTATAGGCAAGATGTGCAGGAGGGTGGGAGGATTCACCAGAGACAGAGCAGGGAACAGAACAGGCAGACTGACTGAAATACACTGCTGAGGGGAGCAGCGGGCAGGAGAGGTCTGCTCGCCATGTGGGATCCTCGCTGACTGGCCAGGATTGAATCCACACTGCGGACAGCTTCACAGCACTGCGCTCAATGACCTGAGCCACCAGGGAAGGCCCTAAATGACATTTTTCTAACTGGGCACACATATTCCCAAATCAAATCATTCCCCTGAGGTAGAGTGTGTGATATGGGGGAAGTGAAAGGAAGTGGGGAGCACACAGAGGAAGAAAACAAAGACATTTGTTTTCTAAAACTGTCACTCATACTGATTGAGAAAGAGTTTCTCAAGAATTATGAATATCCTATACAGGAAGTAAGACCTCATCACATGGCTGGGATTAGCCGCATACTTGTCAAGGATTGGTTTTTCCCTTCTGTGGTGAGAGGACAGCCCCAGGCAGGTTTGGATACCTTCCTCGCCAGCCTGACCATTTGAATACATTCAGCACAGGCCTTCCAAACTGCTCAAAGGCAGTAGTCCCATTACCTCAACTTCATGTGGAAATTTCATAATGGTGGAATAGAGGGGGGGGCTTCTTTTGTAGGTTTACATGGGGTGAGATCAGTACCTTTCCCCAAATAGTCTTTTCTGAAATAAAACAGCTTGCCTGCACATGTATCAAATTAAATAAAACATTATTCTTTTCACCTTCCAGTTTAATTACCTTTGCCCCTTCTCTCTCTGACGCCCAAGTATTGGTCCAGAATCCCATATTTTTAAAGTCTTTTATTCTTAAAGAAAGAAAACAACATAATCAACTCATTCACGCTCAGGTGTTGGTCACTCAATATAACCAGTGTTTACATTTAGAAGAAAGAGTAAGTATTTCGCCAAAGGAATAAATCTCTAATGGTGAAGTATCTAGTTCTGTCATGAGATCTATTGGGACTTTCCAGTGCCTCGTAAGTACCAGTACATTGATGACTACTGGTGATGAGGACACATAAGCATGACCCTCATGCCTGGATCAGACTTCATTCCCTGACAAGAAGTTGGTAATTTCTTCATGGTACTGCTTTTATGAAGGTATTTGGCTTTTTAGGTATTTGGTATTTTAGGTATTTGGTATTTTAGGTATTTGGCTTTTTTTTTCCAAAAGTACTAGGCAGAATAACTTAAATTGCAAGGTCCTTGCCCCAAGCCCAAAGAGCCTTATCATATTGCCCCTCTATCCAGGACTCCTTTGACAGAGAGAACACAGACTGAGAAGGGACAAAAAAAAGTTATCATCCTTGAACTTGCAGGGGTGCCAATTTTAAAGACCCAAAATAATCTGATGGTAATCTTACAACAGGTACATGAAAGTATTCACTCAATAATCACTAATTAAGCTCTGACTGTGTGCCAGGAATTGTTCCAGAGATGCACCAAAGAACAAAACTGACCAAATCCTTGCTCTGGTAGAGCTTAGGGTTAGAAATCAATTTGAACTATTTCCTTCTATCTCCAGAAAGCAGAACTGGGACAAATGGGTAGGAGTCTCAGGGAAACAGATTTCAGTTTCATGTAACATACAACCAAATATGGAGTGGTAATGAGCTCTCTGTCCCTGAAAGGGGTCTGAAAATTATCTGCATGGCTGCTTGTTGCAGAGATCCATGCACAGACTTGGGCTAACTCCATTGTCTATGATTGTTTTTTTTTTTAGTGGTATTTTTTTTTTTTTAGGGATCTTTTTTCAAACAAAATCTATGTAGCTCCAATATATTAAAAAGGAGAGTTGCTATGGCTATAATGGAAAATATGAATCTAGAGACACCCTGAATATGTCTTCATCCACTAATTCCTTGCTAACCACAAGCTACTGGATGAAATGATCGAGAAGCTTCTACTCTGTTCTAGTGTCGTGGGACCTATGAATCTAAGTAGGATGGCATAAGTTTCACCGCAGTCTTCCCTACCTCTATCTTTTCCTAGAAGAGAGTTTAGAGAAGCCAAAGAAAAGAAGCAAAGGCTCTGGGAGCATCATAGGACACTAAATGAATACTATTTGACAATGTCAACATGGGTCAAAGATAAAGTTTTGCTTGAGTGGACGTAAAGATCATAACACCATTTCTCCAGATCCAAAAAGGACACATTTTCTAGGATCCTGAAGCTTGAGAAAAAGCCAACAGGATCAATGACACCAAAAGGACTTTAGAGGGAAGTAGCTCGTGGATAGCAACGAGCAGGGAGAGAGAAGGCACTCCCAGGCCACTCACTGAGACATGTAAGAACTCATTTGCAATTTTCTGATATAATGTTCACTTTCTAGCAATGGACTCTATCATCACACCCTCTCAGATGTAACAGGTGTGACTACAGGATTATACATTATTCTGCAATCTAGAGCAGGAAGTTGGAAAAACAGTTCTCTTTTAAGATTCCATTCCTGGAAAGTCCCATCCCCATTGGGCACATTATGCTTGAAGAAGAAAGCTTACAGCGGTTCAGAGGACTCTGGGATGACTTGTGTTCACTGGCTGGGGGCTGGTGATAGGATGCTGGAGAAGGTAATCTCCCAAGTAGAATTTTCCTGACAATTCTAGAAAAGTTCACTGAAACTTGAGTCACATCTTCTAGCTCCATGGTTTATAAAGTTTTAAGCTAAAGTGAGTGAATCCATAAAAATTTTCTGAAATCTATGGTTTTCCAAATATATAGCATACATGAAAAATGATTTAGGGGGAGATGTGAATAGTGCTACTCAACGAAATTCTTTAAACAAACTAAGCAAACTTCATTCCTGCAGGACTTTCCAGAATCTTGACAATGCCAATGTGAACTATGACCATATTTATACTATATACATAATATAGCACACAGTATTTCCTCATTTTATTTGAACTTCACATGCTTTTTTTCTCATTGGGCAACTTTAAGCACTCCATTTTCTGTAACACACCTTAGAAAACCAAATACTTAGCCAAGTTATATTAGTTTAGAGCTTTATCTTTCATATTATTTCCAAAATACACCATAGCCTTTTCCACTCTTTGGGAGATAAGACTTCACATAGATGGACTGTCTACATAATTAATTGAAGCTACAAACACCAGAACAGTTAAACCATTCATCTGAAAATCTTTCTAAAATATGCCATACACACATCTACTTTTGATGAACAAAAATAAAATATTTCTGGACATAGAAGTGAACACGCTTATTTTTAAAGATTGAAAATTTGGGGGGAAATAAATAGGGCAAAAGTGAATCACCAACCCATAACTCTGTTAACATTTGATGTAATTTCTCCCACCCTCTATGTAAAATGTATAAATACAGACTATATGCTACAACTCAGTACTTCTGTCATTAAACATTCTTTGAACATATACTTTAATGGCTATTATAGCTTATAATATAAATGTATCAAAGTCATTTAACTATTACTTTCATTGGATAAATCAACTTTTTTATTATAAATAAGGATGAATATCATTTTGTCTCCATTTCTATTTTTTAATAAATGCTTATTAGTGGGATTAATATGTCAGAGTATATAAATATTTATAGGTTCTTGATACATATTTTCAAATTACCTTCCAAAGGATTTGTACCATTTTTACACTTTCAAGTTATTTAGAAGATTGGTATTTTACCATGCCCTCACCAAAATTCAGTGTTAACATTTTATGTTACATACCAATGTTGCCCATCATTTGACCTTGAGATGTGGAGATTATTCTGGATTACTTAGTGGATCAAGTGTAATCAGAGGGTCCTGAAAATAAAAGAAGGAGGCAGGAGAGTCGGTGTTGGAGTGATATGATATGAAGATTTGACCAGCCATGAATAGCTTTGAAGCTGAAAGCTGGAAGGGTATCATAAGCCAAAGAAGCTAGGCACTGGAAGCTAGCAGCTGGAAACCTCAAGCAAAGAATTCTCCCTGACAGCCTCCAAGAAGGAATGTACCAGGATTTTAGCCCAGTGAAATCCATTTCAAACTTCTGACCTCCAAAATTGTAAGACAAGAAATTTGTGTGTGTTTTTTTTTTTTTTTTTTTTTTTAAGATTTATTTACTTATGCATACAAGAGCTGGGATATAGGCCAGAGGTGGGGGCAGGGAGGTGAGAAGATTCACCAGAGACAAAGTGGGGAACGGAACAGGCAGACTGACTGAAACACACTGCTGAGGGGAGCAGCAGGCGAGATAGGAGAGGTCTGCTGCACCATGTGGGTTGCTCCCTGGCTGGCCAGGGATTGAACTTGTGTTGCAGTGGCTGGCAACAGCTTGATAGCAAGGTTGTTAACTCCTGTGCCACCAGGGAGGCCCAATTTATGTTGTTTTAAGCTACAGTTTGGAGTGACTTGTTACAGCAGCAATGAGAAACTGGCACACTGGGTCTAGAAGTTTTTTAAATAGAAAACTGCATGACTTTAGTGCTTAACCTTGATGACTGCTACTTTGGTTGTTTTATTTCCCCCACTCTCCCAATTATTTCTATGGTAACTGGTAATCTAACCTATATCTAGATCAGAGCCTAAGTAGGGCATTATTATTTTACAAGAAGTCGCCCCTTCAAATTAAGTCACAAACATTAGGTCAAAGGGTGAAGTAGAAGGAAGCTGAAGAGACAGAGTGTTCAACAAGTTTTCTGGGAAATCACAAGTCTGGGCCTTCAGCCCAATTTGGAATTCAGAATGTTTAGGCGAAGTTCATGGCCCCTAAACTGAGAGAGAATATCACCTTTTAACATCTGTACTGGGTGTAGATAACCATCACTATAGCTCAGTAAAATCCCTTCTGTCTCTAAAAGATGGGTAGTTCAAGGACATGTAATACAAAGAATCCACTTAACAGAAAGTCTTCTAGGAGTAGGGCTGCAGGATTAAATAGATTTTGTGACATCAGGAAATTTGGATCCAATCCAAGTGGTAGAGCATGAATTATTCCAATATAAACCTAGACTGTTCTCATGAAGAATACCCAACTAAGAATAAAGGAGATTCAGGACAGAGTGAGAACCTGCATCTAAAATGCATAGGAGGGCCTCCCTGGTGCCACAGGCGGTTGAGCACTGCACTGTGAAGCTGTGCTTAGCCTCTGCAGTGCGGGTTCTATCCCGGCCGGCCGGCAAGAATCCCACATGGCGCTGCAGACCTCTCCTGTCTCACCCGGTGCTCCGCTCAGCAGTGTATCTCAATCAGTCTGCCTGTTCTGTTCCCCGCTCTGTCTCTGGTGAACCCTCTCACCCTCCCATGCATCTGGCCTGTACCGCGGTTCTTGTATAAATAAATAAATCTTTGGGAAAAAAATAAAATAAAATGTATAGGATATTTGCCCTGTGGCTGGAAAGGGATGTACACTTTTTTGTGTGATGGACCTTGAAAGGGACTCTAAGTGTCTTCTTATCTCTGCATCCATAATGTCTGCCAAAAAATATCTGACATACAGTAAGGGCTCAATAAATTCTGTTATGAGAATGAATAATTAATTGACCTCAGCCATCTTTAAGATCTCCTGATGTCTACTAACACTGATCTAACATGACTCTTTAAAAAAAGTTTCAAATCTTAACACTAAAGACTAATTCAGAGAGTCTTAACTCAAGATCACTTAGAAAGTTAAAAAAAGCAATGAGGAAGTATTGGATTAATATATTCGATCTTTTTATTTCCAAGGGAAGGGGAAAAAAAACCGTTTTCTCTGATTTATAAGGTGTGGAGTGACATGTGAGGAAGAAAAGCAAAATGGTTGAAGGTAAAGAAAGAATGATACATCTTAATCTCATAATTTAATATGTAGTTCTAATAATGTATGTCTGGCATTTGGAGAGAGTGCCTGGTATAAATTCACTGAACAAATGACTATCGTTATTATTCTTCCATATTTTTCATGTTCTGCAATAATTAAAAAATTATATAAAATAATAAGGCCATAATTTATAACAAGACAAAAGAATATATAGTTTGTTAATTTATTAGAAAAGAAAGTAACTAATGGATGATGAGAAGACAATCTTTATATGTATATACTGGCACCTGTGACACACAGTTATGAAAATGAGTGCATCGATTTAAATATATTTTCTTGGCTGTGTTCATTACTTAAAGGATCAAATATGAATGCTCTAGAAGACTATTTTTTCAATGTGGTATTAATACAGTCATTTTTGAATAGGTTGATTTACATATAAAGGGTCTCATTCAAATAGAACACCATAGGAGACACAAATGAGGGGGTTTCACTCAGGGTCTAGAAACTATCACCAAGAAAGGTGACATAGAGATCAGAACAAAACAAAATAACATGGCATAAATCAATTAAAAAAGAAGTGCCCCTTCCAATGAGGAATTTTAACTTTTTGTTTGCTGCAATGGATATAGATGGGATCATATTCATTTATCGACACAAAGAAATGTTAGAATGGATGTGCATCTGAGGTTGCCAGTGTAGACTAGCTAGATGATCCACATTTAATATGCACGATTATGTAAGGAAGGTGATAAATGTACAACCTCAAGACCACTGTGTTATTCGAGCACTTTCTTCCCAAATCTGTCATCCAAAGTTCCGAGATATGTTGACAATCTGAGCACTTACCCTTACAAGGAATGCAATAGCAAGACCTAAGTGATTTAATTTGAGGCCCAATTACGGAAACCTACCAAGAAAGTTCCAGTATGTTCTTATTTCTCAAAATTCTCAAAAAAAAAAGATTTCTGAAGTCTTGGAAAAGAAATTGCTAGTCACTAATAAATAGTTATGCCACTCAATAACAGTTTGGTTTTTATGGGCCTTCTAGAGTGTAAAGTAAAAGAGGCAGTTCAGATATTGCATACCTTGATTTTTTTTTTTTTTTTTTTTTTTTTTTTTGTTTATACATGCACTGGGTACAGTCAGAAGCGTGGGAGGGTGAGAGAATTCACCAGAGCCAGAGCGGGGAGCAGAGCAGGCAGAAGGACCGAAGTACACTGCTGAGGGGAGCAGCGGGCGGCAGGAGAGGTCTGCGCGCCATGTGGGACCCTCCTCCGGAGGCCGGGGAGCAGCTGGGGATCGATCGGGCGCCGCAGAGGCCGCAGGCAGCATCGCAACCCAGCGCTCAACCGCTGCGCCACCGGGGAGGCCCTGCATACCTTGATTTTGGCAAAAAAAAATTTAACTAGGTCACTTACAATGTCCTTGTAGAAGCTACTATTAGAATGTAGCACAGTTAATAGACTGTTCCTTCAATAACCAAAGAACACTAATTGGCTGACTAGGAGATAGTCTCTCCTATTAATGCTTCAGGGAAACCAGACATTATCCTATCCTACAACTGTTATTAAAGAGCAGAGGAAGCTTGGATTAGATTGCCTAGCATGCTCACTATCACTAGGAAGAGTTATAATTCATGATCCTAGTGACAATCAGGAAATGAAAATAGAAGATTCTCAAGGTGCATTAAGAGTTTGGGTCCTAAGGAAATGTCCTATCTTGCTGCACATCAGAAATATCTGGGACTATGATAAAAAATATGGACACCAGGTCTTATTATCTCAGATTTCAAGAGGTAAAGTCTCAACATTGAAAAAAAAAGTTATCCAATTGACCCATAGATAATTAGCCCAGCACCCCACTTTCAGAACCATTGCATTAGTGGGATTTAGTAAAGAAACTTTTCCAGAATCATAATGGCCCCTACCTGGCAGTCCAGAGAGCTCTATAGGTTTTCAAATCTTTCCTTATACTCTGGTTCAATCTGACTCTGCCTCTTCTTGAAAGATCAGGGCAGGGGAAGGGAGGAGCACAACATCTGATAAAGAGAACAGTTGCTTAGATGTCATCAAGACTTGGAGTCAAACCTTGCTTCTGTGCCATACCAGTTGCGGAACTGGGTCTGTGCCTCCATTTCCTTCTCTGAAACCATGAGAATTTAGTGAGATACACATGTAAACGGCTTGCCTGGCAAGTAGGTGGTCAGTTGATGCCAGCCTTTCATACATAACAGGCTGCTCAGCATACTCGCCAGCTCTGTGGACCTTGGGTCCATACTTTTGGCAGAATACCTTTTCCATAGTTCTGAGGAAAGAAAGTACCATCTATTGAATATCAACAGTGTGCTGGGCTCAGTTTCAATCTTATTTGCTTTAATTGTTTCCAAGACCTTCCTTTTTTGCACAGAAGAAAACTGAAGCAATGAGAGATTTAGACTTCCCCAAGACACTCAGCTAGAAAAGGACACCAAGAATTTGGTTAATAAACTTACACTAAGGATTCCCCGCGGCACTTTTTTAATGGTTAATATAAGGAGTGGAGAAAGCTTTGCCCTTTAAAAAATCTAAAGAGAGACATTTTGAAACTGCGAGGGAGGGGGGAAGTCACACCACCTACACTCCCCATTACCTGAACACTCAGCAATTAACCAGAGGAAAAGCCCTACAAACAGTCACCTCTCTGTCTCTTTATCTCTGTCTGTGTGTCTGTCTGTCTCTCTCTCCAGGCATGCTATTCCTCCTTATTCAAAATTACAATACATAGGGGCAGGAAGATCACAGAGCAGGTTTTCTGATCCAGCAGACCAGGTAAAGGAGGGGTCAGAGTCCTCAGTGGCTTTTGCAGGTCTTTTATTTAGATTTACCAGGCATATGGCAGGCAGGGGTGCTGGGGGGCCTGGAGACTGGCAGTCCTCCCAGCCCCCAGCAAATCCTCATTCTATCTGGGCTCTCCGGCTTCTCTCGTGTTCTTACTGCTTCTCTTCTCTCGGCTTCCGTTCGTTCTTGGCTTCTTTCTCGGCTTCTGCTGGCGTCCCCGTGACACCGCCCTTAAAAGCCCAGTCTCAGCCCAGGTGAATCCCATCTACCTATGCCCACACCCTACTCCAGGTGCCCGCCATCAGGCATGCATTCAGGACCTCAAGGATCCATCATCTATCCTGATGGCGGGAGGGCAGAAAAGCCTGACATTTTTCCTTACCCCACACAATACTTCCCCCAAAACACTAGTCCTTTCCCCTCTTACCACTTAATCGCCATGTCACTTACTATCATTGTGGTTATTTTTCTTATTCATAGAGACTCTTCCCCCATTAGAATGTTATTTCCTTTAGGAAAGGAATTCTTGCCTATTTTGTTTATTCTGATATACACATCCTAGAAGACCTTGGTACACAAAATCAGCCAGTTGTGGCCTGAATAAATGAATGGATGCATGGCTGAACAATGGACAGATGGCTGGATGAATGGATGGACGGAGGAACAGAAAGTCTACAACTTTATCTGTCACAAATGTTGAAAATAATTGCAATCTCTTTAAATAGCTGCATGTCTAGTTTTTCTATTATGAAGATAGAGTTTTTTAAATGTAAGCTCAGTTGTGGAGGTGATTACTACTTGAAATTAAAGTGAAGGCAAAAATAGGGCTTAGTTTATCTCCTACGTCAATGTACTGGCTATTTTCCACCTGCCTGCCTCACCCTCCCATCTACTCTCCACCTTGCTTTAGGGTCTAGAACCTCTTTGAACTGAGTAACAAGTTTTCCTGACCTTTGGCTTCCAGTTAGGAAAAGAAGAAGCCCAGACTATTTTCTTCCTCTGGCTCTCAAGTTGCTGCTGCATCGCTCTTCCAAATTTCCACCTGCCAGGCACCCTCTCAGCACCCTGCTCTCTCTAGGTACTGTAACTGCTCCCACAATTCCCTCGGGCCAGGGAAGGGGGGGATGGGGGCAACGACTCTCCATTTTGCACCACCTGGAGCACTTTATATCCTTCCTTAACTCTGCCCATACCTTTCAAAGCACGCCTTTATTAAATTTCCCTCGCCTGGTTGAATACACCACCCTTACCGCACTTCTTACCGATATACTGTGAAATGGGGAAATGTGCTGAAAGTAGAAGAGCTGAGTTTTAATGCTAATTTCACCACTAACTTACTCAAGACCAACCACCTCTCTGGACTCAGTTTCTTCATCTGAAAACTAACACAATTGAGTAAGATGACCTCTAACATTCTGTGATTTTAAGACGTTCTTAGCTCAGAGAATGAAGAATTTACTTCCCCATATGCTAAAAAAAATGTTAACTTGATCCATTTTCTGAAAAGGAGCCAGTTTTCTAGAAACTTTCCCACAAGGTTTATAGCTATACTATTTCCAATGAACTGAGCTTGGCAATAATAAAGTTGGCCAAACCCAGTCCTCTTTAACCTCACTTCAAATCAGTACTTGCCTGGAAATTTGAGGTTACATCTTTTAAAACTATTATACAAGTAGCACGTAATTCTAATAGAAAAGCCAGAATTTTCAGTTAGAGTCAATAATGACTTTCAACATTTTTATGATTGATATCTGATTTTTTCCTATTTACTCACTTATTCTACAAATATTTGTCGAGTGCCAGTAGGTATACCCCAGGTTGTTCTAGGCATGTAGATATAGGATTAGTGTTGCATTATTGTGAAGTACTTGTGTTGCCAAACTCTGGATGCCACCTCAATTCTCCACTTTGGCCAAGCATAATATCTAAAGAATTATGTAATCTTTGCACTTCTTTGGGCAATGTGTACAAAGGACACCTACGTTCCTGGAAGGGTGACTTTTGTCTATTAGGACCAAGTGCCATTTGACTTAGCCACTCTGTCCTAGATACAACCTCCAGCTTCTAGTGAGAAAACTTTTTTTTTAAGATTTATCTATTTATGCACACAAGAGCTGGGGCGCAGGCCAGAGGTGTGGTGGGTGAGAGGATTCACCAGAGTGGGGAGCAGTATAGGCAGATGTACTGAAAAACACTGCTGAGGGGATCAGTAGGCAAGGCAGGAGAGGTCTACTGTGCCATGTGGGTGACCTCCCTGGCTGGGGATCAAACCTGTGCTGCAGTGGCTATGGATAGTTTCGTAGTGCTGTGTCCTAACCCCTTGCACCACCAGGGAGGCCCCTCTACTGAGAAAACTTTATATCCAACCCTAAATGTTAATAATAAGAACAGATAGGGAATAAAGTTACCCTTCTGGGAAGTGGGGCTTGTTTAACCAAATGACATTGAGCTTTCCTGCCTCTAGTTCCATCTTCCCTCTGGAAATCAGCTATGCCTGTGTACCCTTCTGTGCATTATAAGATATACTGATGGTGGGCCTCCCCGGTGGCGCAGCGGTTGAGCGCTGGGTTGCGAAGCTGCCCCGCAGCCTCTGCAGCGCCGGTTCGATCCCGGCTGCTCCCCGGCCACTGGAGGAGGGTCCCACATGGCGCGCAGACCTCTCCTGCCGCCCGCTGCTCCCCTCAGCAGTGTACTTCGGTCCTTCTGCCTGCTCTGCTCCCCGCTCTGGCTCTGGTGAATTCTCTCGCCCTCCCGCGCATCTGACTGTACCCAGTGCTTGTATAAATAAATAAATAAATGTTTAAAAAAAAAAAGATATACTGATGGTGTTTTATAGTACCCATATTAGAGACATTTGAAAACAGAACATAAACTTGACACTCAAATTATTATTTTTTTAAGTATCAGAATTTTTTTTAATATTCTTGTTTATTTTTTCATGATATCAAATTTCTCCCCTCAGGAGATGTCACCATAGCTTTCCCATCAGCAAAGCACTCATAATCTTCCACCATATTCCATTGTGCCCTCCTGGCTCTCCCTCCCCATTTTCTACCCTCCCCTTCTCCCTGATCCTCCCCTTCTGAATGTCTCAGATATATGGCCTGCTTTCAAGTGTCCATCTTACAGTTTGTTTTTGTCTGATGCTTTGGTTTCTCTCAATTCTTCATTTATGTTAATGCATCCAGTATTTTATCTTTCTCATTTCATTTGGAATAATCCCTTCCAGTTCCATCCATGTTTCTTCTGAGTTTATCTTTTTTGATTGCTGAGTAGTATTCCATTGTTGGCACTCACATAAGCTTCAGTAGGAAATGATCCCATCTCAGACATCGGGCCAGAGAGAATAATGTCACTGTGCAGAGAGAATAATGAAGAAACATGGACCAAGGTCAGTTTGATGATTGAAAACGTAATTTAACTTCTTACTTCTACTCATATAACAAATATTTATTAAATGCCTGATATGTCCCAAGTCATGGAACCAAATAATGATGTTGACTTAAAAGAAATTTCCATCAGAGTTAGGAAAAAGCAGGTAAAGACTGCTAATACAGATAGAATGATGTAAGCCACAAAAGAGCACAGATAGAGTGCTGTGGACCTCCAGTGATGAGAGACTGTATCCTGAGAGGGACTCAAGAGAATAGGGTGTAGTTCATACAAATATAGATCACCAGTGCCTGCCACGGGCAGTGGTTCAACTCATCAGAGGAGAGTTGCCTTAACATGTAAGGATTTGGTCTTTTCTAGGTTTACCAGAATTGTAGTGCAGGCCAAGTTTGTCTTATGTCTTTATATTAACAGAGCTGCCCCCCCCCCCAACACACACACACCACCTCCACCCATAGCAGCAATACATCCAAACCTGAATCATGACTCTTGCTCCTGGTCAGAATATCCCCATCACCTGTCGTTGTTCTCCAGGGCCCCTGGGTGGCAGCAGGTCAGTCCTCAGAGAAGAACTCACCGGCACCATGGTATTCATTTATTTGACACAAGGGACCTTTGAAGTCATGACATTTTCTGCCTATGTTTAAAGCTGTTTCCCATGGGTGCAGTTAATTAGTCAATAATGATAATCAGCCAATGGTTTTGACAGTTTAATCACAACTAAACCTCAATAAGAAGCTGGGCAAGTGCAGAGGATAAGTTGGATTCAGTTTGGTTAATATACTGAAGTCTCTATGAATGGCAAAGTTAGAATTGTGCTGAGTGCCACCTGCTCACCAAAACTTGGGACTTCAACAGCTAGACTTACCAGGTAAAAGAATAAACATTTTTTGATAGAAAATAATCATAAAGAAATGATAAATTTTGTTTTGTGTTTTAAGCATGGTAATCGCAAAAATGCATGTGTGTGGCCTTGCAGATGTCTTTCCAAGTTGCATCTGTATCTTTATCGACATAACATCATCTTGTCTTGGCATAACATCATCTTTCAATTTGGTTAACACATCAGTCTCTCACAAGTTGGTATTTTGGAAAGGTCAGCTCTGTGCCAATTCACCCACAGCCTCTTCTTATGGGATCAACCTTTGCCTGCTCTTACTACTACTCAGTGTTATACTTCTCTGCCCATAAATGGATGGCCAAGCCACTGACACCAGAACCAATGGCAGACAACCCATACACTGGTCAGAACAAAGAGTCGTCAAATAGCATTAGAACCAGAAGAAGTAGTTGCTTAATCATAGAAATGAAAGATCCATGAACTCCTGCTGCTAAAGACGTGGAAGGGTCCTTGAATCTAGTATGACATTTGAGTTCTGGGCTCCATGAGTCCAATATTTAAAATGGCTCCTTGGGGCCTCCCCGATGGTGTAGCAGTTGAGCGCTGGCTTGCGAAGCTGCCCGCAACCTCTGCAGTGCCAGTTCGATCCCTGGCTGCTCCCCAGCCGCCGGAGGAGGGTCCCACATGGCGCGCAGATCTCTCCTGCCGCCCGCTGCTCCCCTCAGCAGTGTACTCGGTCCTTCTGCCTGCTCTGCTCCCCGCTCTGGCTCTGGTGAATTCTCTCACCCTCCCGTGCTTCTGACTGTACCCAGTGCTTGTATAAATAAATAAATAAATCTTTAAAAAATTTAAATAAATAAAAAATAAATAAAATAAAATGGTTCCTGTTGGATTCTACAAACAACCCTTTATCATTTAAAAATAATATGATATAGGAGGACTGATCACAAAAATCTGCAAAGAGCTGATGAGACTCAACAACAACAAAGAAAATAATCCAGTCAAAAAATGGGCAGAAGAGCTAAAAAGAAACTTCTCTGAAGAGGAAATGCAAATGGCCAACAGACATATGAAAAAATGTTCAACATCACTTGTCATCAGGGAAATGCAAATCAAAACTACCATGAGATACCATCTGACACCAGTGAGAATGGCACATATTAAAAAAACTAGCAACAACAAATGTTGGCGAGGGTATGGAGAAAAAGGAACTCTCCCACACTGTTGGTGGGAGTGCAAACTGGTCCAACCACTATGGAGAGCTGTGTGGAGATTTCTGGACCTACTAAACATAGAGCTTCCATATGATCCAGCAATTCCACTCCTAGGTATTTACCCAAAGGACACAGAAACATCCATTCCAAAGAACACCTGCACCCCTATGTTTATAGCAGCACTATTCACAATAGCTAAGCTTTGGAAACAGCCCAAATGCCCAAAAATAGATGACTGGATCAAGAAGATGTGGTACATATATACCATGGAGTATTACTCAGCATTCAAAAAAGAGAAACACATGCAATTTGCAGCAACATGGATGGCGCTGGAAGGGATCATGCTCAGCGAAATAAGCCAGAAAGAAAAAGAAAAATATCAGATGGTCTCACTCATAGCAGGAATCTAGAAAACTTAAATAAGGGACCAGGAAAATGAATAACTATAAGAAAGTGAAAATCAAAATCAACAAAAACTATGAACCAAAGACACTTTTGGGGGGGTAGGTGGCGGGAGGGGAGGGATTGGGCTCAGAATGGGGGGGTTGCAATTGTATGGGGAATATAAAAATAAAATTTATTATTTAAAAATAAATAAATAAATAAATAAATAGATAAATAAATAAATAAAAATAATGTGATATAGGGCCTCCCCTGGCGGCGTAGTGGTTGAACGCTGGGCTGTGAAGCTGCTTGCAGCCTCTGCAGTGTCGGTTGGATCCCTGGCTGCTGGCGAGGGTCCCACATGGCATGCAGACCTCTCCTGTCTCACCCGCTGCTCCCCTCAGCAGTGTATTTCATCAGTCCTGTTCTGTTCCCAGCTGTTCTGTTCCCAGCTGTTCTGTTCCCAGCTCTGGCTCTGGTGAATCCTCTCACCCTCCCGTGCTTCTGACTGTACCCAGTGCTTGTATACATAAATAAATAAATCTTAAAAAAAAATCCAACAGCTTAAAAATAAATAAATAAAATAAAAATAATGTGACATAATACAATATGCTAAAGCCCTTTGTCTTGAGGCAGCTAGAATGGTTTCCTGTTCATTGCAGAGAAAAGAGTCAGATTAAAAACCAATGGGAAATTAAAAACTGGGCCCCAACCAGACTCCTGGGCCATCCAGACTTCTAAAGAAATCACAAGAAGAAAGACAAACTGGCAACGTCTTAGCCATTACTGGGAAAGCAATAGAAGCCAAAAAAAGAAAAAGGGGAACTGAAAACTTTTAAAGATGATTTGGAAAGTTTGTGTGTGTGCACCCCCCTGCTGGGTATGCAGTGACTTGTAAAACCAACACCATGAATGGAGATGATCCAGCCTCACTGAGCTATCTCTTATCAATGAAACCTAGCACTTAAACAACTAAACTTAAAATAGACTATGAATGACTGCTGCTTATGAGATATGTTAAATGCACAGGAATCACAAGTCATCCAAGCCAATTCATGAGAAAAATAGGACAATAATATTTGAGGCAACCTCAAAAGCAGGTGCTGGGTGTGCCTCCATGACCCTGGGTTTTGTTTCCACTAAACTTTGGAAACTAAATGACTCTGCTCTCTATTTAAAAACCTAAATATATTAATTCATATAGACTGTGTCTAAATAAAACACATTTTCCAAATATCTCCTCCATGGTAGCATTTCATGGCCTAAGATATTCATGACTTATAATTAGAGAATATATGGCTGCTATCTAAAATAGTCCAATTGATTTGGAAATTGAATGATGAGCATGTTTAATCCATGAAGACATTCCAGATTAAAAACTAAAATTTATAAATTGAATGTTTCACTACTTGAATGGGTTTTTCCAAGCCTGTATTGTATAAATTGTGTCTTCTGGCCATGTGGGAATAGTGTGGTAAAGTTTCCAAAGTTACGGACTTTGGAAACAGATGGGCCTGATTTTCTAGTCACGGGACCTCAGGTGAGTTACTACTGCTTCTTCAACAAGGATGATCATAAAAATAATTTGGTTTTTGTAAGAATTAAATTAAGATTTTAAGTGTTTCAAACAGTGCTGGTCCTTAGTAAGTACTCTACAAATGCTTGCTACTATTATTTGCGTTGTTTTCATTGAACTCACAAGGTAAATGTTTAATACATGCAGTATTGTGCTAGGTATGTACTTCCAATATCTTGTTTAAAACTCACAATAGATGCGGAGAAATTACCATTCTGACCCAGACCTTCAGCAGCAGAAGCTCATGGATCTTGGACGTCTGTGATTAACTAATTTGCTAAAGGCTGATTACTGAAGAACAGAACTACGATTCGTTAATTCGCTCATTAGTACATATAACATGTTTTTTTTTTTTGTAGGCACAATCATTTAATATAATAATTTTCAAACTATTTTGCCTTAGGATTTTTTATTTTTTTATTTTTTTTTAAAGTATTTTGAAATTCCATCTTTATTTATTTATTTATACATACATACATACATACAAGCACTGGGTACAGTCAGAAGCGCGGGAGGGTGAGAGAATTCACCAGAGCCAGAGCGGGGAGCAGAGCAGGCAGAAGGACCGAAGTACACTGCTGAGGGGAGCAGCGGGCGGCAGGAGAGGTCTGCGCGCCATGTGGGATCCTCCTCCGGTGGCCGGGGAGCAGCCGGGGATCGAACCGGCACTGCAGAGGCTGCGGGCAGCTTCACAACCCAGCGCTCAACCGCATTTAAATTTTATTTTTATATTCCCCATACAATTACATCCCCCTTATTTTGACCCCAACCCCTCCTTTCCCCACCCCCCCACCCCCCACATTCAACATGTTTTTATTGGGTATTGGCTACATTATGTTCTAGGTGCTGGAATACAGGAGACACGGATATTTCCCTCTGGAACTTGCCTTAAGCTAGGGAGAAAGCAAAAATAAATATATAAATAAATAAATAAGTCAGTAAATAGGATGGGGTGGGAGTGTGATAAGGAGAAAACTAAAGTGGGGAGGGGAGCGGAACCTTGGGGAAAGATGGGGTGTATAGTTCAGAATACAACTGTGGCTAAAACTAGGGAAGAATAAGGAAGGTTTCATCAAGAAAGGGGATGTTTGAGGAAAGGCTTGAAAGAGGAAAGCAAGCAAGCCAGGGGGATACCTAGAGTTCCAGGGTTCCAGGCAGAAGAAAGAGCATGTTCAAAGGCCCTGAGGTAAGAATATGCCTGGCATGTTGCAGGAGCAGTGAAAAGACTTAAGGAGAGAAATGTGTGGCTTAAGCAGAGAAAAGAGGGAGAATGAGAGATGAGGTCAAAGAGGGGAGGGCTTGACTGACATTGGTATTATCTGGGGTTCTGCATCCACAAAGTCAGCATTGATGGAAGTCTTCCCCTTGAAAAGGCCATTTCCTTCCCATTCTCTCCATCTTGCATAGAGGAAAACTCAACGCTGGCATTGGCAGTCAGGTTGTTCATCAGCACTGGAAACCACCTAACCGGCATCTCCCCCTCCCCCCCACCCCAGTCAACTGGAAGCAACCATGACGACTGTGCTCACAGTTCTTGCAGAAATGTGCTGTGGTCTCTCTGAGTTCATCACGGCACCTTCCTATGCAGGAGTTTCAATTCAAGGTCATTTTTGGTTCCTTTTCAGTAGCAGACTCAGAACCAGATCTATTCAAGGGTAGGAATAAGGCAGACACATTAATAGCCAGACCCTAGTGGGAGTTTTTATTTTCCATTTCCTCCTCCTCCATATTTATTTGTTTCTTCATCTCCTTTGTGTGGTAAAGGTGACCCTGAATGATATTTTCAGATAAAACTTTAAAGGGTGGGGTAGAGAATAAGAGAAAGTCACCCTGCATTGGAGCCTACGAGTCCCCAGGCCTTGTCAGGATGTGGAGTTAGGCTGCCTGGGTTCTAATTCCTATCCCACCACTTAGAAGCTGTGTGATCTTCGTCAAAATTCTTAACCTCTTCATTTCTCCCCATTTTTAAATTAGGCATGGTAATAATATCTGCTTCATCAGCTTATAATGAAAAGTAAATTTAAAATACTTTAATATGTTTTAGAATTTAGCCCAAATTGAGGGCTGCCTCCCCTCCTTGAGTGCTTTTCATTGCAACAAGAAGGCCGTTTGAAGAGGCAGGGGCTCAAATGATGTGGTTGTTTCAGCCTTTCCACTCAAAACATGATTCAGGTATTTCCTGCATGCTTCATCTCTCTGCTGAAAGTTCTTTTCTTCCCCTGCTAGGTGGTCCCAGCACCCCCAAACTGATAAACCTCTTGAGTTCTCAGAAGCAGACTCAGAGAGGTTACAGTCTTCTCTGAAGTCTGAGGCAGTGGCAGGGGAGGGGGGTGTCTCACTGCCTCAACTGAGGATGCTGTTCTAACCATATCTTTAACCTCCCCTGAAGCCGACTCTTACCTAGTTCTTCTTACCTTCTGCAGAGCACTGAGGGAAATGTTTGCAAATTTTTCTATAGAAATATCAAAAAACAAGCAAGCATCCTTTCTAGAAAAGGAGGTTTATAGCAAGAGAATATGCAGAGATTACATTTTTTCCTTGATCAGTGTAATTTGTCTTGTGGGAAAAGGGCACACAGAAATTGGTGAATGTTGTTTAGTGGTCACAGTTTATTAACCCTGTGTTCCTACTGAGAGGAAAAAAAGACTACTCATGAAATTAGTAGTTATAGCAGAAAGTCTCCCATGACTGGGATAAAGCACAGTCAATACTACTATCTGCAGAAGCATAAATCAGCAAATAAATGACATATTAAGAATAGCTACAACATTTTATAGGAACAAATATGTCTTAGATTAGTGTAATTGAAAAAAAAAAATGTGTCCCAGAAATGCTTTTGCAGCCCAGTGATTTAAACAAATAGAAAGTTTTCTTATTGGCTCAGATGACTGTTTCTGAGATGGCTTATGATTGCTCATGACTAACCTTCGACAGGCAGAGCCCCCTCAGGTTATGAATTTAATTGCTGAGCCTATTATCACACTGGCTCTGTAACAAATAGGTACATGACTTTGACACAAACCCCTGAGATTAATTTAAAGAAAAGTCATAGTAGGCTTCCCTAGTGGCACAGTGGGTTGAGCGCCGCACTGTGAAGCTGTCCACAGCCTCTGCACTGCGGGTTCTATCCCGGCCGGCCAGGGAGAATCCCACATGGTGCTGCAGACACCTCTCCTGTCGCACCCGCTGCTCCCCTCAGCAGTGTATTTCTGTCGCCTGCCTGTTCTGCTCCCTGCTCTGTCTCTGGTGAATCCTCTCACCCTCCCGCACCTCTGGCCTGTACCCCAGCTCTTGTATAAAAAAATAAATAAAAAAAGAAAGAAAGAAAGAAAAGTCAAGGAAGGGCTCCCCCACAGGCAAGACCCAGGTGTAACATGGATAGTGACTGACTTGCCTGCTTTTTTAAGAAAATAAAATTAATATATTTTATTGAAGTTATTTTGGTTTATAACATAATATTGGTTCCAGATATATGGCATTATAACTCAACATGTGCATATACTCCATCATAATCACTACCAAAGATCTAGGTGCTTATAATAAGTGCTATGATTCCACAGTTTCTGAAGATTGACTCAAAGATACCTGCCTTCAGGGCCTCCCTGGTGGCACAGGTGGTTAAGCGCAGCCAGCGCTGTGAAGCTGTCCACAGCTTCTGCAGTGCAGGTTCGATCCTGGCTGTCAGAGGAAATACCCACATGGCACAGCAGACCTCTCCTGTCTTGCCCGCTGCTCCTCTCAGCAGTGTATTTCAGTTAGTCTGCCTGTTCTGTTCCCCGCTGTGTAACTGATGAATCCTCTCACCCTTCCACACATCTGGCCTGTCCCCTGGGTCTTGTATGCATGAATAAATAAATCTTAAAAAAAAAAAAAGATACCTGCCTTCAATCAGGAGTCTTAAAGTCTGAAATTTCACCATTAGAGAGTCATTCTTTTAGATTAGCTTTCCTGATATTTGTTATTAAAATGATATATGCCTTTGAAAAAGTTATCAACTGCAGAGTATAGTGAAAACAGCATGGTCTGTTGAATCATATAGCTCTGAACTGAAATCCCACTTTTAAATATCAGCTGTCAAAGTTTCTGGGATCATAGCACTTACCACAGGTAACCCCTTACTCTAGTAAGGATTTGTGATTGTGACTAATTACAAGCCCAGCTTCACACATTGGTGCCATGGAGGCCAGTGACATCTGAAAGCAACCACAAAATGGTGGGGGTGGCCACACTGCCAGCAGTGATAGTGGAGCTGAGTTCAGCTCAGGTTTGCTTGGTCAGATACAGCCTTGAATAACTCTGAGGTGTCTTACACTGAGTTTCATAATGAGTCAGACCTGCTCTAGCTCCCCACAATCTTGTGGGGAAGGAAAAAGAAAGAGTATGAGAGGCTCACCAATCCTAAGCGTCTTCTCACTCTGTTGGTGACTTTGACCAGTCATCATGAACCTACTTCTTTGGGGCAGACAATGTAAACAAGGATACTATTCTAGGGAGCCAGGGAACAAGGCTATATCAGCTAGGTTTGAAAAGAGAAGCAGAGCCTTTCTGAATGATACAGAACATGTGGTTTATTATAAAGATTAGATCTTACACAACTGTCGGAGCTGGTGGAGTGGAAGGCAAATTGTTGCCTTCCACATTGAGTGGGGACCTAAAGTCACTGTGATTCAGCAGTTCTGGTAATTAAGAAGGAATGTGGAGAGCTACAGTAGGGGGAGTAACATAAACTGGAAATATAAGAAACACTAGAACCAATCAGCCAAGGAGAACCCATGTCTGTCTGCCATTGACTGCAATTTGGACAACACATGGCACCCTTTCCATGGAACTGCACACACAGCAAACCTGCAGATCAGAGAATCCAAAGGAGGATCTTGGGCAGGAGCTGAAGGAAGTACAGGCCAAGTTCTGCTCCATACCAACAGAATGAAGCATTCAGCTAGCATGGGCCAAGGGGGCTCCCTGGTACCCCACATCAATCTACAGAGAGTTGTTGTTTCCTCCCTTCTGCCTTCCCAATCTCAAACAAATTCCTCTTGTTATGAGCCCTAAACTGGAACCACACAGGGAAGAATTGTCAGAAGCATTGCCAGCTTAGTTAAGTCCACGGTACAAAGCCACTCCAAGCAAAGAGTTCTAGGGACAAGTAATCAGATAAACTGAAGTATTTATGATAACGATGGGGTGGAAAGAAATTTATATTTGATTCCACAGTGGAGCCCTGGCCAAGAAACACTTGAAACTCAAGCATGAAGTGGATTAGAACTGGAATCAATGAATGAACTATGAGTGAGTGCTAATAATGTACAAGACACTGTTCTCAGCACCACTGGAAGGGCACAAACAGCTTTGAGACAAGATCTTGTCCTCACTGGAAGGAAGATGAGATAGACTTGGTGCCACATTTGCCTTTGCACACAGTGTACCCCTGGAGGTCTACGTGAGACCTCCAAAGTCTGACTGATTGGTTGGTAGGATAGGTTTTAGCATTGCCAGACCCAAGTTTGCCCCCTTACTGCAGGTATGACTTTGGCCAATTTACTTAATTGCTTGGAGCCTCTATTTTGTGATTGATAAAGTAGCCATTATAATAATATTAATTTAATGAGTTGATTATAAGCATAAAAGGAGGTCATGCATATGAAGCATTGGTACAGTCAGTACTCAGTACATGGATATAATAGACACTTTAAGTTTATTATCATCATCATCATCATCACTGTTTCTTCTTAGACTCAAATTCTTAGTAGCTTTAGCGCTATAGATCCATTAATATACAAAACACATATGAATGTTCAACCTCTTAAAGAATAAACAGTTTGGGTAAGCTAGCATATTTCACATTTTTATTTGCTGATTGTATAAATGGTAAGGGCTTACTGTGGTATGAGACACGTGTAGTCAAAGCATGCTATATGCCCCAAATGACTAGTGTAGCATTCTTAAGAGCTGAAGTTCATTTCAGCAAACATGTTCTGGAACTTATAGGGCTTGGAAGGAAGGAAGTGTCACTGCAGCTTGAAGTGGCTAAAGAAGTTTCAGAGAGCAAGTAGCCTTAGAGTTTAGCATTGCAGAATGGATGGCATTCACACAATGAGGCAGAAAGGCATCACTCCTGGAACGGGTCACAGGTGAGCATCGAGATGGAGCTGGAAAGTCCCTGGTGTGGTTTGGAGGGAGTGAGCAAGCAGAGCGGGTTTCTCAGGTAATAAATAGTTCAAGTAGATTGTGTCATGCTCTGAAAGTCAAGATCAAGTGTCCACATTGTGCATCATGAGTAGTAGAGCCTTGCAAGGACATATGAAGAAGGGACACAAGGAAAGTCAAGTTTCAGGAAAGCTAAGAGGACAGAAGTCAATTGGATGTACAGAATTGAGGAGAGCATGTAGAGAATGGAAGGTCACTTGGAAATCCTGTCATAGAAATTCAGGACATACAGAGAGGACTGAACTAAGATGACAAGTGTGCAAAGAACAAGTTGAAGGGAAGAAGCAATGGTGTGTGGGACCTGTTTGCACAAAGGGAGTAAGTGGCAATATTAAAGATAAGGCAAGAGTCCAAGCCTGGGCAGCTTGAAGAGATACTAGGAAGTTGGGAAAGGGCAGTAGAAAACAGAGAAAAGTTTGGGTTCCCTGAGAAGATTCATTGAGTATCACTGAAGACCAGTGATACTGAGGCCAGACATGAGGATTGAGGGTTGAGAGAGGAGTGGATGAGTGTGAGGGAAGGACTAGCTGAACTCAGGGAAAACCCATAAACAGGGAGTGGCTGAGGTACCACAGGAAGAACAGGCAGAGGTCTAACCTCCCATAAACCTAAAAAAAACATCCAGTTTGCTGACGAGAAACAACACCACCTCCAAATCCCTGTGTTTTGTCAAGAGCCAATGATACTCATTTCTACAAGAAACATTTTTCTGACCTTCCTGAAGGTTAAAGACAAGAGAAAACACAGACCATCCACAGCAAGAGACAGAAGTACCCATTCAGCAATGGGTACTTCGTATCCACGCAGAAGTTGTGATGGGTGCTGTCAGGGTCCCTTGGGAACCAGATGGCACATTCAAAGGGCTGGAGGTGGCAGTGAAGAGATAATGAAGAAAACGAAGAGACAGATATCAGAATCAGCCACAGTGATGACCATTAACCTCCTCAGCCTGAAGGAGAGGGAATTATGTTACCTGGAGCCCAGGGAATGCTACAGAGATGGAAGAGGCTGTCCATTTGGAGCTGTGGCTATAGGCACATCTAAAGCCTGGGCCTCTAATGGTCAAGGACTGAGCAAGAGGCATAAACACCCCACCTATCCTCTCCTCCCATTTCCATTTCCTATTAGTGCTTCTTACTGGCCAAACCCAACCAAACCACAAGATAAGGAAGTCTTATTAACAAAATCTGTAGCACTCAGTCTCCCAAAGCACAGAGGAGGGCAGAGAAAAAAAGAGAATAACAAGAGCATTGACTCATTGTATCTCCTTAGTTCAATGTCATCCACTGCGCAGTAGACAAGCTCAAATTTTATTAATAGTACACATTTGTACAATATTTTATGCTTGATAAAATGTCTCAGAGATTATCCCTTTTGAGCTAGAAGCAACCCTGTGAAGTAGATAAGCCCATTTTATTTAGATCAATTTAATTCTAAAGTTCTAAATTATTTCTCCAAAGTTACAGTCATGTAGGGAAAGGAATTGCGAAGCTTGTTTAAAAAATAAGGTTCTCTGGCTCCTAATCTGTTGGTCCTCCCCAGGTGTGAAATTAATTCACCTGGGAAGCCACCCCTGCTGTGAAAAGCTTTAGGACACAGCTGTCCCCAAAGCACCATGCCTTGTGACCCTGGCCTGGTTGGTTGTTTTCAATAAGCAAATATTCCTGACACTTCAATTATCCCAATCCAAACAATGAACACACTGTGTAAGAAGCTTCATAAATTTCATTCAGTTGGACGCAATGAGAATATTATAAGTCAAAGCTTTGTGTGTATTCACTCAAAAAAAAAAAGTGACCCAACAAAATAGAGATTGTTGTGATGGCAACATCTAGACTAGAAAAAAGAGGCAACACAGGCTCTGTGTTTCATGGACCTGGCTCTGATTCTTTTCTCTCCATCATTGTCTCAGCAGACAAAGTGTCTTTCGTCAGGAGCCCCGAGCCTTCTATTCTACAATCAATGCAAGAATCTCTTACACGGGGACAACTCCAAAATTGTGTTTGACAGGTACTTTTCAAATTTTTTCCTAAAATTAGTGTTTCTGTCACTTTCATAAATATCCTTCCAAGTCACTTTCTCTATTCCACTGTTGTGGGTTGAATTATGTCCCCTCCTCCCACCCCCAAAATAATATATTGAAGTCCTACCTTAAAATATCTGTGAATGTTTGGAAATCAGGAAAATGGTGATTATTTTCTTGGTGAAATTCAAAGTTTTCATGAAGAAATGTTCACAGAAAGTATTAGAAAGTTTTGTAGAGATTATTGCTCCTCTCTTCTACCTCTAGAGAACAGTTCTAGTGATATCAGACACTAGATTAACGTTAACATTAGTTCTAATGACAGTGTCTGATACATCGATACCTGCATTAAGACACTTTTGATTACAAGTAATAGAATATTCATATCAAAGTGGTTTAAACAATAAAGGCAACTTCTTTGTACCCTGACTTGAAAATGTAAACATAGTCTAGGCTTTGGTTTGATCAAGGTTCTAGGCTATTTTCGCTCTGACTCTCTCAGTCTTGTCTCTTTCATGTGTCGATTCCATCCTCAAGCTGATTCCCTTCATGGTAGCAAAATGATAAATCCAGCATGCATGTTTGAACGTGAAACTTCTCAAAGGAAGTATGCTTCCCAGCAAAAGTCCTAGCAGTGGTGGTGATCACACCATCCCTAACTAATCCTCTGGGAAAGCCAAAATGCTGATTTTTTATGCCTTACCATTGTGTGGGCCAATCACTGGGGCAAGAGGTCTGGGATTCCCTGATGGCTTGACCCTCAGGGGCCCACTTCTGGAGCTGGAGGTGAGAAATTAAACAACCAAGCCTCTGCAGGATGGAAGATGAACAAAGTGGGTACTGAGGAATCACCACAATGTCCACTTGGGGACTGGACCTCATCTTTGTATACTAATCTTAACATATCAACATGAATATAAAACCTTCTCGAATCGACAATGTGAGGATGTGACATTTAGAAAACATGAGCTTGGGCCATACCATCTGCTAGAATGTGGAATCCAGAACATGAACGTTTCCTTTCAAATCTTAGGAGGGGTTATGAGTACGGGAGGTGAGATTATATTATTTTATTTATCAAGCACTGTTCCAGTTACTATGGCTACATAGAAGTTATCTCAAAACTTAATGTCTTAAAATAACAATAATTATTTATTATCTCTCACGGTTTCTGTGGATCAGGAATTCAAGTTCCGTGTAATTAGGCATGTCTGACTCAGAATCTCTCTTGTGGCTGCACTTATTAAATGACTGTGGCTGGGGTCATCTTGAAAACCCCATCACTCACCCATCTGTCACCCAACCTGAGATAATTCCAACCTCTCAGTCTCCTCGACCACTATATTATTATTTCGTGAAGCGATCTCTCTCAAGCGATTATTTCTTCAAGCGGTCTCTCTCCAATGTAGTGGTTTCAGGGTAAGGTTCCCAAGGGATGAGTGTGTGTGTGTGTGTGTGTGTGTGTGTGTGTGAGAGAGAGAGAGAGAGAGAGAGAGAGAGAGAGAGTAGAGAAAGACACAGAGATGGAAATAGAAAGATACGCTGAACTCTATCACCTTTTATGACCTATCCTCAGAAGTCAGCAGCTTCTAAAGGTCCCACTGGGTTCCAGGAGATAAGGGTTGGCCCCATCCTTTAGTAGGGAATGGCAGGGTTCTCAAAGAGCATATGGGACAGGAAAAGCATTTTGCTGTATCTGTCCATAGAAATACAGTCTGCCAAGCTCATTCAGAGCACTTGTCTACTATACAGTACTCAAAGTGCATTATAAATACCAACTTTTTCAATGAACTTGGCACTAGGCTTCCTTTAACATATGGCAAGTGCTGCCTGTGCTCCACACATACCTCTGCAGTCCTCCTTATTTCTTCACTTACCATCTCAACTTCCAAATGGCAGAACTTGGCCTGAGAGCTTCTGCCAGCCTCTAGCCTGCTGTGTTCTTGCCTGCCAGCTGTGCTGGAGAGTAAGTGTCCTCTGGCAACAGCCACCAGCTAGTAATTGACAGATGCTGGTGTATCAATTCCCTGGCTCCCTCGCCCTTGGTAGAAAATTAGGAACTTAATACTTTGAGAAGCCCTTGAGTACTTCCATCCTAGATCTTGGATGCTCCAAAGTACATCCACCAAACATTTATTGAGATTTAACCATGAACCAGGCATTGGGCTCAATGCTGGGGACCCTCTGGTTTTTGATTCTAAGAAAGGCATAAAAATTCCTGGCATATTCTCCCTCAAAGCTGTAATGAAAATCATCGTGAGACTTTTGGGTGAGAAGGCCCTCCTCTTATCCAGTGAAACACATATTTTGTAATAAGCTGGGACTTCAGCATGAACTCTCAGTGACGGGGCTAGAGCGACTGCACAGTCAGCTCTGACTGTTGTAACAAAATATCAGTCATGAGGGCTTAAACAACAGAAATTGTTTTCTCACAGTTCTGGAGGCTGAGAGGTCCAAGGTCAAGGTGCTGGCCACTTCAGCTTCTGGTGAGGGCTCTTGTCCTAGCCTGTAGGTGACTTTCTTCTTACTGTGCCTTCACATGATGAAGGGGAGTGGGTAGGAGAGAGGCAAAGTGAGAGAAGGAGAGAGAGGAGGGACAGAGAAAACACTAGTTCTCTGGTGTCTTTTCTCATAAGGACACTCATCTCTCAGATCAGGGCCCCATTCACAAAGGGCCTCTTTCACCTCAATTACTGCCTCACAGCCCCTGTCTCCAAATACAGTCACATTAGAGGTTAGGACTTGGCCATATGAATTGGTGGAGAGGGAGATACAATTCTAATCATAGCAGTGAGATTCTGATATAGATCTGTTTTTGTTGTGTTCAGTTAATAATCATTATCCAGGGCCTCCCTGGTGGCGCAGCGGTTGAGTGCTGGGTTGCAAAGCTGCCCGCAGCCTCTGCAGCGCCGGTTTGATCCCTGGCCACCGGGTGAGGGTCCCACAGGGCGCGCAGACCTCTCCTGCTGCCCGCTGCTCCCCTCAGCAGTGTACTTCATCATTCTGCCTGCTCTGCTCTCCGCTCTGACTGGTGAATTCTCTCACCCTCCCATGCTTCTGACTGTACCCAGTGCTTGTATAAATAAATAAATAAATCTTTAAAAAAAAAATCATTATCCATGGCAAGTTGAAAGTGAGATAACTTTTCATTACAAAAGATCCCTTTAAAATGTAAAGGACAGGGGCCTCCCCAGTGGCTCAGCAGGTTGAGCACAGCTCTGTGAATCTGTCTGCAGCCTCTGCAGTGCGGGTTCGACTCCTGGCTGGCCAGGATGATTCCCACATGACCCGGCAGACCTCTCCTGTCACACCCACTGCTCCCCTCAGCAGTGCTTTTGGTCTGCCTGCCTGTTCTGCTTCCCAGTCTGTCTCTGGTGAAACCTCTCATCCTCCCACGCCTCTGGCCTGTACCCCAGCTATTGTATAAATAAAAAATAAATCTTAAAAAAAAATGTAAAGGACAGGGCCTCCCTGATGGCCTAGAGATTAAGTCTCAGCACTAACACCACAAGGGGCCCACCACAACAGCCCGAGTTTGATTCCCAGCCAGGGAGGGGTCCCACATGGTGTAGCAGACCTCTCCTTCCTGTCCCGCTGCTCCCCTCAGCAGTCTGTTTCAGTTGATCTGTCTGTTCTGCTCCCCACTCTGTCTCTGGTGAATCCTCTCACCCCCTACCTCTGCCCTATACCCCAGTTCTTCTATGCAAAAATAAATAAAAATTTAAAAAAAAAGAAACTGTAAAGGACATAATAAATTATGTTGTTGAATGGTGCGGTACCTTGTATTAAAGATGTCCTGCCAGGCCAATTCACTGGTCCGTTTATGGGAGGGTGCAGGCTCCACATTAAAGTGCCTTCATTCCACCATCCCCCAATTTTTTATAGTACCCAGACTTGTTTTCCTGGGAATGTGCTGTCTCTCTCATTCTCTGACCTTCTACATGATACCAGTGTATCATGTAGAAAATTATCATGTAGTATGCTGCTTTGGATAAAGAGCTGGATTTCATGGTAATTAATTCAACCAGTTTAATCCTGGACTTTAAACCACAAGTCTCAATTTGACAAATCTAATCATTCTCCCTTTTCTTTTTCTTCATAAGTAAATCAAATATTATTTCTTCTCTATTGACTACTGAATACTTTTTAGGTATAAGCCACATGCTATATGCTTTTCATGGGGTTCTGTCCTCAAGCAGCTAACAGAAATAAGAAGGAAAGCCATGAAAAGAAAATATGATGAGGTGACTGTAGTGAACCTGTGGCTATCCTAACTGTACTCACCTGGCTTCACCTGTGAGACCCCCATACCACATTCTGGAAGCTTTTCACTCAGGTGTCCTGTTCTCTGCCTGAGGTTATTTTCAGGCACCATGGAGGGCGTCACTCAGGCAATGGGGGGTGAGAGTGAAGGGATAAGTGCCCAGTTTCCCGAAAGCCAATGGAGGTTTCTGAGGTCAACCACACACAGTTTTAGAGAGTCCTTGGAAAGACTGTGCTCCACTGGTAGCCCACATTTTGACATATGCTTATTGACTTTCCCCCTTCTCTGTTTCATCTTCCACAGTTTGTCATTTGTGGCTCTTCTCAAATAAACTGCCTATACCCAATCCTTTGTCTCCATTTGGAAAACCCAAACTAAGAAAACCATGGTCAGCAAATAAGCAACACATGCGCCACCCAACCTCCACCCCCCATGCTAGCTAAACATGCAAATCAACCAAGGCTTCTTCCCAATGAATCTGGAAAAGTCTTAGAATTCTTCTCTGAGCAGCCACTGTGAGCTGGTCAGTGTTGGCATATGTGATGAAATACAATTCCCATCTCAGCCATAAAAAGTAAATGTTAAAATGGATGGCGCTGGAAAGGATCATGCTCAGCGAAATAAGCCAGAAAGAAAAAGAAAAATACCGGATGGTCTCACTCATAACAGGAATCTAGAAAACTTAAATAAGGGACCAGGAAAAAGAATAACTATAAAAAAGAAAATATCAAAATCAACAAACAACTATGAACCAGAGACACTCTATAGGGGATGGGGGGTGGGGAGGGGAGTGATTGGGGTCAAAATAAGGGGATTGCAATTGTATGGGGAATATAAAAATAAAATTTATTTTAAAATAAATAATTAAATTATACAGTTTCACAAAAAAAAGAAAGAAAAAGAAAAAGTAAATGTTAAAGAAACAGAAACCAGTCGTGAAGAACTAGTAGGAGTTTGGGGTCAGGACAGTTATACTGTGGTGGGCTGGGGTGGAAAGAGCATTCATGATGGTGAGACCCACACTGGACCTTGAAGGATGGCCACGATCTTCACAGAGATTCCTGGACGCTGGGGAGGAATAGTGTGGAGACCGGGTACCAGGTCACTTCAGAGGGCAAAGGCATTGGGAGAAGCAGAGTTTGTGTTGGCTTTGGCAGATGGATTATGTTGAAGGATTTCAAGAATGTTTTCCTTGTGACAGAAATAAGTGTAGATTTGAGTTTCTTGACTTCCTTATGTTTGGTGACTTTAACCTTCACCCAACTTCATCCATTCATTGTCCTGCATCAGACTTTGAAACAGCCCCCTCAATGATCTTGAGCACAGAATGTATTTCTTCTTTTCTTCTCTGTGCTTTTTCCTTCAAAGCTGTCATCACCTGACTACTCCCACAACCATGAGCATCAATTATAAATGTAGTTCAGAAATGCGTACCTATACCTCATTGCAGTAACTGTATGGATTTTTTCCAATTGGCTGTCTTGACCTCAAAGTCAAACACGTCTTCACCCACAAATAGGTTGGTTTGTTCTTCCCATTCTCGGAATGGTACCATCATTCTTTCTTGACCATGTCTCAAAATCCTGGAGGGGAGAAAAGAAAACTAATCTGAATTGAACGCCAGTCATCTCAATGAATATTTTCACTCTTTACTTCATTTGAATCTCACAACAGCCAAGAAGGTGGACAACATTGTCTCCATCTTTAAATGAAAAATCATGCTCAAAGGACTTAAAGCATTTGCCTGAGGTTATAGTGAACAAGAAATAACTTAAAAATAGAACTGGGATTCAAACTCAGATCAGTTTGACTCCAAAGTTTGTGCTCTCGTCATCCTTCATCTCTAAGTATTTTCCTTTCCCTCTAAACCTCTCTTGCATCTGCCTTTTCCTTCCACTCCCCTGCTACCATGCTTATCTAATGTCACACCAAATGGTGAGTCTCTAAAAGGTTTCCTGCTTATAACAGCCAAGAGTGGGAGGGGGAACCAAACACAACACGGAAGTTGGTGCTGACTCTGGGGGGCTGATAAAATACCACCTGCTTAATGCAGGTTCTCTGGCCTAAGGGGAATTTTTATAGTTCAGCATAGAAAATAGGAAAGAGGTGGGAGTAAGAGGAAAGGAAAGGGTGGGAGGGAGAGAGGGGGAGAAGAAGTGTTGTGTGTGAGCTGTGGAGGCCATCTGCCAGTCTCATGGTCAGCCATGGAAATCTTTGTCTGCTTGGCCCCAGCCCACATCTGGACACTCTCCCTTACCCTTCCCTGATATTCACAAGGTATGAGGTGAGAAACCACAGCGGTAGACTATGACTCTTCCCCAACCCACCACCTGTATACAAAACCAAGGGTTCCAAAGAAGCCCTTCTCCGGGTTGTATTTCTTCTTGAGACTGCTAGCTAACATGTTGAGCTTGTACTAATGGGACAGACTCTGTGCTAAGCACTTTGTAAGCATTACATTATTTAATTCTTGCAACAACCACAGCATATTTCATATATAGGCAAGTTAGGTTCACGGAAATGTCCTGAGATTGCATGGTTGACAGGTAGAGCCAAACCTAAGACTGTGCTTCATAATATTTCACCACTCCATACAGTTGCCAGCCTAATACTGGCAAAAACAAGTTTTCTTGTTACAAATGTCTTACTGATATAGATTTTGTGTTTGTGTGTGTGTGTGGGGGGGTCATTGTAAAGGATGGATAAAGAGGAGAAAATGAAAAATCCTCTATGCTACCAAGCAGAAATAACTACCCTTAATAAATTGGCATATGTGTTCAGACTTCTTTCTACCTATATATACACCATTCTTCTTTAATAAAAATAGGATTTCACACTATATACAGTTCTTTAATTTTGTCCATGAAACAATACAGTATGCATTTCTTAATTATAAAATCATCTTCTCTGACACAAGAGGTTGTATAAGGCTATTGCATACCTTTGAATGAGCACACCATAAGGTATTTAACCAATTCTTTGTTGTTAGATATTTGGGATTGGGGTTTTATTTTATTTTCAGTTTTTCATCCTATAAAAAATTCTGTAACGGCTGAAGCTTCCCTCCTCCAAATCCTTTGACACATTGAAGCTGAAGGGATCATGGCCTTGGCATAGAGTGCTACATCTGCTTGGAGTATTCCTCCTCACCCAAAGCAAACTCATGTTGTCTTTCAGGTCTCTGTTGAAGTGCAGCTTCCTCCAGGAAGCCTTTCTAGACTTCCCAAACTAAATCACGCCTTTTGGTTGTTTGTGTCTATAGACCCTACACAACTACTTCATTGTATTTAACATATTTGTGATTAATTAGCTGGTCATTTAGTTCTTTGTATAATAGGAATATTCCTTGCCAGACTCTCAGTTTTACAAACGCAGTATCTTTCACTGCATTTTTCACTGTGCTATCCCCAGATCCTAGCAAGAGCCCATAGCAGGCATTTAGTAAGTTTTGGGGAGTGATGAGTGAAAGAGTCTTTGTGGACATCCTAAATTATTTTCTTAAGTAAAGCTTCAGGGGTGGAACAGGTCAAACAACATGACTTTTCACATAGTGCTCAGCTGTTCTCCATAAAGTAGCAGTGATTCCCATTCCCATCACTAGTGTGTAGATAGCAGGTCTCCCTTTTGGACGCCTTCAGTCAAACCATCACTTATTTTTTAAAAGCCAGTTTGTAAAATGATTGGCCAAATTACATCAGTCAGTGTTGGAGTTTCCCTCCAAAATCAAGTTGTATAGATAGGACAATAAGTTACTGTTTTAAAAAATGTACTCTGAATCCACAGAACAAACCTTTCTATTTGCGTATTGATAATTACACCCTATTAAATTGTGTATGTGTGATTAGTTCCACCCTCAGATCCTAGATTTCATAATTATTACAGTGACTAGCATTTTCTGAAGATCAACTGAGTCAGTATGCTATGTTCATGCTTTTCCTGCATTGTCTCATTTAATCTACATACAGCCTTAATGAAATAAAAGTCATGATCACCCTCAATCACAGAAGAGTAACTGAGGCACAGAGAAGTTAGGTGAACTTGTCTGAGATCACATGACTTGCCTGAGGTCACAATGCTATCCAGTGCTGGTGCTGCTATTTGAAAGCAAATGACTGATTCCAGAGCCTATGCACCTATCTCAGTATTACACAATTTCCAGTTTCAACAAGTAGTGCCTACCTTCTGAAATCCTACTCTCAAACTGCCTTGAGTTTAAAAAAAAAAATAAAGACTTAGATTCAACACTCTTTCCAAATCCTACTCCTAGAGATAGAGATAATTTAAATTTCATTATATGCCCTATATTTGACATCAATTCTCATTTTCAGTACTTCAGTTTCACGGTTATTATTATTGCCATTTCAGAAATGAAAAACTGAGGCTGACATAAGTTCTAGAACTTGCCCCCACTGCTAGGCAGCAGCAGAACCAAAATCTGAATCGATAACCTGTAACTACTTTCTACCTTCCCCAACTGCCTCCCAACTACTGGTGTTCATTCTTTTACCACTTTCCTTAGTCAGGACCTTTATGAAAGAAACTCCTCTGCTGGAAGAAGTACTTGAATAGGTGACAGAAGATTCTAGTTCCATTGTTGCCACTAAATAACTTTCTGATCTCAGGCACTAAGAAGTAATGAAATCTAAAGTACCTTCCAATTCCAAATTCTGCATCGGGCATTGTAAAGAACATAAACTTTGACAACAGAAAGATCTGTGTTCACAGGTGACATGGCACTTTCTAATGACAGAGGGTGGCAATGACAGTTAAACTTTCTGAACCTTAGCATTGAAATGAGATCTTCTCTTTCTTGCCGTTAGTGCGAGGCTTAGCGCTCGCATGACGTCAGGCCATCCATGGCATGCAGTGAGCACCCGTGAAGGAAGGAGAGGGTGCCAGGTGCTGGTGCTGGCAGCCCTTCTGGTAGTGACATCCCTCTGGTCTCGCTGTAGGACTCCCCACACACACTCCTCTTTGAGTAACACCTAAAACACACTTAGACCTTTAAACTTTCCTGTGACTATGACACAAACTTTTCAGTCTATCTTAAGGTGACCTTCACACGGACGGAAAGTCTGAAAACGTACAGTCAGAGTTGCGTAACCAAGAAGCTGGTCTATAAAGGAAGCGGCTCTTTTCGTCCTCCTTCAATTTTTTTTTTCAGCAACTTGAGGCATTCCCCTTGTGGGTGTGTGATATCCTCAACGGCAGCAATAACTCAGGCAGCCACAACCACAGCCCTCAGCCACTGCAAGTGAGTGCAGAGCACCTGGCCTCTCTCGGCCCAGGGTTCTGAGCATTTCCATCTGGTGGCTGCCAGAAAAAAAGGCTAGTCAAGCTCAGAGGCCTCCCACCTTGCCCCAGCCATCAGTGCACGGGAGTTGGTTGTCCACCCTGGGGCAAAACTGCCTGAAAGAACCTCTGGTCATCCCAATCACCTAGGATCCCAAAGATCCCAAGAAAACTAAGGTAATTAATGACTCTCTGCCATTCAAACGTGCCCTTGTCTGAGGACCAGGTAGGAAATGAAGTGTAACCATGTCATGCAGGGTCATTTTATAGTAAACCTTTCAGAACCAGGATGAGAGTGACAGAAATGGGTTCTCTTCTGCCTGGTGGTCCTTAGCTATCATCCCGCTTCAAATCTCCAGGTGAAAAAACTGGCAAAAGATGTGGGCAAATATGATAGGCAATCCTCACACCAAGCACACTGTGCACCACTTACCAGTTTCCAAAACTTGCGAGGAAAGGACATCATCATCCCCACTTTATGCACGAGGGATAGGGAACCATGCCTTACTAAGGTCACATAGTAAATAATGTCAAAGACAGGGTTTGAAACCAGACAGCCTGGAAATCATACTGCTGTATGATTTTGTGAAACCACTATGTTTCACAAAGGATAAATGACAAAGGACTGGTCACCACAAAAAAAGATACCTAGCCTTACAGTGCCCAGTAAGAACAGGGAGAAGGCGTGTTGAAGTGGACATGCTCAAATACATTTAGAATATAGATTGGCCTTTTTATATATTTTTATTTATTTTTATCTTTTTAAAGATTTTTTTATTTATTTATGCATGCAAGAATTGGGGTACCAGCCAGAGGTGTGGTGGGTGAGAGGATTCACCAAAGACAGAGTGGGGAAAGGAACAGGCAGATTGACTGAAATACACTGCTGAGGGGAGCAGTGGGCGAGTCAGGAGAGGTCTGCTGCACCATGTGGGTAGCTCCCTGGCCGGGGATCAAAGTCATGCTGCAGTGGCTGTGTATTGCTTCATAGGTTGTGTCTTAATCCTTTGTGCCACCAGGGAGGCCCTAGATTGGCCTTTTTAGAAAGAATGCCAGTGTTTAGTAAAATGTAAACTTCAAATTCCCTTTGGCTCAGAATTCCATTTCCAGGGATCTGTCCTATTGGAATACTCAAAAAATCTTAAGTACAAGAATGTTCCCAGATGGTCCTCTCTGGGTAAGATCACATGCATGTGGTGGGTGACTCACATAAAGCACCTGGCATCTGCCAGAACTACCTGCAGGGAATACATGAGCAATAAATGCTTATTTAGTCAAATAATAATGTCCTCATTATTTAATACTTCAACGTCTTCATTAACACTACTAACAATTCAGCAGTGTCTGAGTGACCAGATCAAAGTTTTGCAAAACTAAAAGAAATCAGAAAGAGATTCAGCTCTCTAAAGCAGGAAGATGACCGCTAGCCTCCTCGTTATCCTGGTTCACCTATTCTGGCCTTAGGAGAGTAGGCTCCCCTACTTTCAGCCAATGGAAAATGCCAGTAGGTCAGTGGAGTGAGAGATCGGTGAAGGTATTTGTCCTGTCTCCCCATCTGCATCCTTCTCATTCCAGGCCAGATCAGTTTCCTCAATGACTGAAAGTCCTCACAGCCACAGCTCAGGTCCTCGCTCAGCATGGCTGTAACTCACACAGGTTTAGTGACCCCGTTCCTTCCCCTTCAGGTCTAAAGAGGGGGAGCTTTCTTCAGTTGCAAGTCTCTGTTGGGTGTCACCATCCCCAACGCTTCAGCTCACCGGCACTCACTGCTTAAATAGCCCCCTTCACAAAACAGGCTTTGATTGTAGCCCTCAAATGCACAGTCTGTTTTGCCAGAACTTTACATGATTCAACCTCAGACTTTCATCCAGGGCACATCTGTTGAGTACCTACTATGTTTCCTGGAATCACAGCATGAGGAAGGCAGTCCCTTTTACCTTCTGGATCAGGGGAGCAGTTACACGGACCCCTGCAGGATCTTTTCCTCCAAATTTGGTGAGGGCTTGCTTCTTTCATAGGTGAAAATGAATTAAGGTATCGTATAATCTGTTAAATTGGTTCTTGCTCAGGTGACTACCAGATAAATCTGGATCCAGTTCCAATAATCTATATCTTTAGACTCTCCTAAGAACTTTATCCAACAGGGCAAATGTATTAAGTTCAAGAAAGTTGGGGGTGGGGAGCTCAGTGGAATTAAACCAATTTCTCCTCGAGTGTGCCCACTTCAAAGAAGGGCACCACCAACCACCTGGTACCAAAACCAGAATCCTAAAATCCCCAGTGCCATCTGTGTAAACTGTTTCCAGTTCATCAACTACCTATCCTCATTTTTGTTGCTTTGGTTCAGTCCCTTTCTTTATTTGTCTGATCTGCGACAGCCACAAGGAGTGGATAGGGTCCTCCTCTCTGAATTCCCAGCCCTGTCTAGGGTCTGGCATATATTGGCTGATTGTAGTAATAACATCTTTGACAGTAGCTGCCCACATTTCTTCCCTGCAAGTGTATCTCCCCTTCTACCCCTCAAGATCTCTCTCAGTCAGAGATATGTCTCCATTATTAGTTAAAGCCTTACAATATTTCCAGCATGGCTCTCAGCCACTGGTGGCCCAACTTTCTCTGTAATGAAATAACAGGTCATAGAGTTTCTGTTGCAACTACCCACCTCTGCTGCTGTAGTGTGAAAGCAGCGAATGAGCTTGGTTTTGTTCCAATAATACTCAATTTACAAAAGCAAGTAGATTTGGCTCATGGAATGCTGTTTGCTAACCTTGCTCTAAGCAGGTTTATCCCATCTGGTTATTAAGGACTATAAGGTTGTTCATGACCTAATTTTGGTTTGGTTTAATCTCCTGACAACCCTGCTTTATACTTTGCTCTCCATCAATGCCACACTTCTTATAACCCTCACACGTCCTGTGCATTCTCAAGTATCTGTGTCCTTGCTGTTCTCCCTTTCTAGGGTCCCCCACCCCATCTATAAGCCTATGAACCATTTATTTTTTAAAATTCCTTGCATTGAGGCCTTCCTATGTACCTTCTCCAACGCCACCCCCAAAAGCAACCACACCCTCATTTTGTTGCCTTGGAACCTGTTTCCATATTTGTACCTATGCTTAAACCTATTGTCATAACTCGTTGACATGTGTGTACCCAGTTATGAAAGGACACAATACCTGGTACAGAGGTGCTTAAGAAACATGGTTAAATTGAATTGAGACCAACATACCTTTCAGTACAGTGATTCCAGGTTTGCCAGTGACAATTCCAGTTTTTTTTTTGTGGCCCCAGCATCATTATTAACCTTTTCATTCTTAGAATTTACCCCAGGTGGGGGCCTCCCTGGTGGCGGAAGGGTAGGTCTCAGTACTGTGAAGCTATCCGCAGCCACTGCAGCATAAGTTCGATCCTTGGCCAGGGAGGTGACCCATGTGGTGCAGCAGACCTCTCCTGTCTTGCCCACTGCTCCCTTCAGCAGTGTATTTCAGTAGATCTGCCTGTTCTGCTCCCCACTCTGTCTCTTGTGAATCCCCTCACCCCCCACACCACTGGCCTGCACCCCAGCTCTTGTATTCATAAATAAATTTTTTTAAAAGAATTTATCCCAGGTGGATGATAAATGATATGGTTATCCCACCATTCTGAATTCTTTGAACCATACTGCACAGCCTGCTACCTATCTGTGCAACCAACAACAGAAGCAATCATGGGCTCTCTACCCAGTATTGGCCAGCAAATTAGCATCACTGACTTCCCTAGGCTCAGGCCTGAACAGCTATGGGGCCTGGTGGAGAGGTTGCTAATTCAGGTTCAGTTGCCACTTACTGGGACAATCGAGGCGCTGAGCAATAGAAAGACTGGCAATGAGGGTACAATCTCATAGTGACGGGTTATCCCTGCCCTTGTCTATAATATAAAACAATTCTAATCAAAGTCAGGGCAAAGGGGAGAGAGCAATAGGACTCCATGCCCAGTGCAGAAATCCTCCAAACTCTGGCCCCACCAGGGACAGGTCATTCCTGGTACCTTTGTACACAAAAAAGGGATCACTTCATTATTGCTACCAGCCCTCATCAAGGGGCAAGGAGTGGGTCCTGGACAAGGTGCTCAGAAATGAGAAAAGAAATGCAGAATAGGCATCTCCCCACTTCTCCTCTATTTGTTTGACAGTCTGGTTGCCATAGCCTCTTTCCTGAACTTCCTCCCTCCTCCCCCGCATCTCAGACACTTCCATCTCTGTTCCCCTGTCCCCTCACAGGAATACGAAATGGCCACCCGGAAGTGGGGCCGCATAAGGAGCCCTTGGTTCTTTGAAAACCATCTAGAATCTGGGAGCGATTCTCACAGCTCTCAAAGCTCTTAAGTCAGAGCAAAAGGCAACTGAATGCATTTACAAAAATGTGGCCCTCTGTGCGGGAATCCGAGGCGTTATCTCTATGGCCATCTCCACAAAACTGCCTTCTTAAAAGGTCAACCTTATTATTTGCAAGACAACAGAGCTCCTTCTTGACCCCAAGGATATAACGCCTGAACTTGAATCTATGCTCATGACTCTATGCTTAATGGGTTGTTTGAGCAGTTTTTGAATAAGTCTTACCCCAACCCTGGCTGCATTCAATTCTTCCCAATAGGCATGCCTCCCTCCCTGTGTATCAGGCAATGCCCTGCTTTAAAAATATGTGTCGGGCCTCCCTGGTGGCACAGGGGATTGGGCACTGCACTAAGAAGCAATCCGTGGCCTCTGCAGCACGAGTTCGATCCCCGGCCTGCCAGGGAGAAACACACATGGTGAGGCAGACCTCTCATGTCTTGCCCACTTTTCCCCTCAGCAGTGTGTTTCAACTCAGTCTGCCTGTTCTGTTCCCCACTCTGTCTCTGGTGGATCCTCTCACGCCCCGCATCTCTGGCCTGTACCCCAGCTCTTGTATGCATCAAAATAAAAAAACCTTTAAAAAATATAAATAAAAATATGTGTCAACGAGCAAAAATTCAAACTTAGAAAACAAAATGACCCCTCCATGTCACGCAGAAGGATTTCTTGCATGATGAGCACTCACATGATTTCTTTACAATTGAAAAGCGCTCCTGAATTTGTGTTTACTTGTGATTCCTTAAAGTGAAAAATTCAGAGGCCTACCCAGTGGCGCAGCGGTTGAGCGCTGGGTTGCAAGGCTGCCCGCAGCCTCTGCAGTGCCGGTTTGATCCCCGGCTGCCAGTGAGGGTCCCACATGGCGCGCAGACCTCTCCTGCCGCCCGCTGCTCCCCTCCGCAGTGTATTTCGTCAGTCTCCCTGTTCTGCTCCCCGCTCTGGCTCTGGTGAATTCTCTCACCCTCCCACGTTTCTGACTGTACCCAGTGCTTGTATAAATAAAAATAAAATAAAATTTAAAAAAAGTGAAAAATTCAGAACTTTTGTCAAATAAATACCATCTCTCAGAAAGAATACAGGAATCAATTTATTCCAAATTTTCCCAAACCCTCCTCTTTGATGTATGTTACATAAAACGCAGGTGTATACTTGATTTACAGTCAAAGAGATAAACTCCTGAGCCAAAATAGTAAGTCTTCTTTCTTTGCCTTCTCTCCTTCCTTTCTTCCTTCCCTCCTTCCTTTCTTCCTGCCTGCCTGTCTGCCTTTTAAAGCTTTGATTTCTGAGACTTTTCTGCAATTGACAATTTATTGCTCACCATGTACAAAATACTCCATAACCTTAAAACAGCGTATTACAATTGAACCAAGAATGTTTTCTATTCCCAAAGCTACCCATGAGGAGGAGAGATAACAGGAAAAACAAATATTTTACATAAGACAGAAAATGAGCTCTTTGATCTTGAAAAATTCATGTGGCCTCAATAAGTTGGCTTCCTTACCTATAAAACAAGAAGTTCTTAACTCATCAGCTCCCCATGAAAACTAAAAAGGATGGTATAGTACAGTCCCGGGCAGATGGCCCTTCATCAGTTATCAGCTGTACTGCTCCTTATGATCATCCCTATGTGCCTCATATTGCCATTTCAGAGAGTGGAAAGAAAAAGTATTCAAATGGAAGAAATCAAGAAAGGTTGGATGGAGGAGGTAGGGTTTGAGCTGGATCTTTGAGGATGGGTGGAATTTCTGGAAGAAGGTGGGGTTAGGGAAAGGGATCCATGACAAGGCAGCGCATGAGCTTCAGCAGGAGGAAAGACAGGGGAGCAGGAGGGTAACCAGGCTCTAGAGGTGATGGACAGGCTTGACAGCCATGGAGGATACAAAGAGAAACAGGAGATACAGCTGGTAATAGATCAAATTTTGAAAGAAATTTTACCTTCCCTGAGGTGTTTGAATGTTACTCTCTAGGCAATAGGGAGCCACTGAAGGTTTTTGAGGAAAGGAGTCACATTCTCTGAGTTATTCTTGAGATACATTTTTCTGATAGCAGTGCACCGAATACACAACAGCAGAGAGACTGATCTTAGAAGACTTTTTTCATAGCCCGGGCAAGATATAGCAAGGACATAAACAAACCTCAGAGACTATAGACAACAAGTGAAGGGGACAGATGGGAGAAACATTTTGGAGGAAGAAGCAGGCCTAATTTAAGGAGGAGAGTGTGGAGTCATCTTTCAGTGACTCACGTAATTTGAAATCGGTGCAGATGCCATTAAAAAAGTGAGGAAACACAAGAAAAAGAACCAATTCAGGGGCCAGGTGAGGAGACATTTGTAGCTTGAAGACATTTAGAGGAGACATTTGTAGACTCTAAAGTTTCTGCTGGCAAGGAAGCCTTGAATGGAAATTAATCTCTCTTTCTTCATCTGTGAAATGGGAATATATGAGTATATCACATAACTTCACACAAACAGATTTAATGATTTCTAACTTTGAGCGTCTTAGGGGCTGGAGTCTCTCTAGTCATGATTCACTATAATTTGGGAAGTAAATGAATGAATCACACACTGTGAGTCTATTTATATCTATTACTACTTAGCCAGGAATCCTGAAATAATCTGGCAAAGTCAAGTATGGGACTAGCATTCTAAAAGTATCAAGTTGCAAACCAGAAGATGGGTTTTGTGTTTGCTAAATGTCAGTTCCTTTAATGTGTAAAATTATCAATAGTAGTTATTGAGACCCTATAATTTCTTGGCAACTGGGACAAAAACTATCGTACTATGTCCATCAGGGCCAGTCAGGAAAATAGAGTATACAAGGTATTTTAACAGAGAGAATATAATGTAGGGATTTGTTTAAATGGGTGTTGGAGGATTGAAAAAGCAAAGTGAGAACACTCAGCTAACAATGAAGTCATAACTATAAGCAGATGCCACTACCATTAAAGACAACAAAGAGAAGAGAACAGGGTTATCAGAATCTACAAGCTTCAAACAGGACACCACAGAGTTGGGGCTCAGGCTGCCCTGGTAGTGCATTAGGACTGGCTCTGGAAGTGCTGGAAGAAACTGAGCCAGAACCAACCGTCTCCTGCTGAGGTGAAGGACCATTGTTAGGGCAATATAGTCAGAAATAGATAGGAGCAAGTCCCTCTGTCCTCTTCCTGCCCTCCTGCCTCCTACTGGAGGAAGCTAACATGAAGCCAGAACAAAGAGAAATAACATTTTATGCAGAGTCCCAGGATCACAATAAGAAGGGTGAATTTGCAACTGCAAAGCAAAACCTGAATAACTAACATGAGAAATTTTACATAGCACATGATCTGAGAAATGTCAATTGTTGTATTTCTTTTCTGAACAAGTAATCACAAAAACTGACTCAGCTAATGGAGCACAGACTAGAAATATTAAGCTACTCTCCTGCCAGCCTCAAAGAAAAAGAAAACCCAATGGACTTTGTGGAGTGAAAGTAGATATGCTAGTGCAATGTATTATGAATAAAGATGGAGGGCGACATACCCCAAAGTCTCCCCCATTGGTTTATGCCCTTGTATAATCCCATCCCTCTGAGTGTGGGCCTGAGAACCGCTTTTTACAAATAGAATATGGCAAAGCTGATGAAGGGAGGTGACTTTCTTGGGTATTATGGTAGCTAAACTCTCTTAGCCAACTGGAGTGAGATTCTCTACCACAAGAAGCAACCACTCATGCTGGGAACTGCTGCTGGTCTCTAGGACCTGTGGGTGGTAAAAAGCAGGGACCCACAGTCATACAACCACAAGGAAATGAATTTTTTCAACAACTTCCATGAGCTCAGAACCAGATCACCCTTGAGAGCCTCAAGTGAGACTGCAGCTCAGGTCAACACCTGATTGCAATCTTCTGAGACCCCAAGAGAGGACCCAACTGGATGTCCAGACTCCTGACCCAGGAAACTGTGAGATAACAAACATGTGTTATTTCAAGTCACTAAGTTTGTGGCAACTGGTCACACAGCAATACAAAGTTCATACAGAGATGATCCCTATTTCTCTAATTTTCATTTACATTTGACCCTGGCCTAATGTTCACTGAATTTTAACATGCACCACATATTTTCAGTCTTCAAAAAGCCAGTTTAGTAGAGAAGGCAGACAGGTAACTAGCACTTTCCAGTTGGGTATGAATGGTTCACCAGGAAGATAACCTAGAGGAGTGGCAGCAGCTTGAGGAGGGTGGCCTGGCCAGAATAAGAGCCTGGTAAGCCCTCAGAGGGGGAAGACTTAGATAAAGAAAGATTGGCTAGTTAACGAGGAAAGAGGATTTTTGGCAGAGGTCCCACAAAATTAAGATTATTCTTGATTGCTGATCAATTTTCTCCAACATCATAATGCAGCTGAGATCAGAAACGGTTCTTCCTTAAATTGTTTTTCTTCCATTAGACTTACACTCACATTACAGTGTTCAATTGAAAATCCAAAATCCAGAAGAGTTAAAAAAAAATGTGTGCTTGAATTTAAATATGTCTCCTGATCGAGATTAGATTAGCGATTGTTTGTCTTAATAACCGACACTTCCTCTTGAAACTGTGCCCAAAACAATCTTAAAAAGCTCAGATTTCATGAAACGTGTCACTTCCTCTTCACTCGCGGCCCCCTTTTTCCTTCCTTCCCCTGGGTCTCACTTTTTTTTTTTAAATGTAATGCTTTAGCATTTGAAATAATACCCCTCTTAAGCAGGCTGATATAATTCCCATTTTTCTGGAGAGAGTTTTGATCTGTGCCAAGGTCGTGGAGAGGATTAGAATCAACAGAGCTGAGAGTCAAGTCCTCACCCAGGAGCCTCTCCATGAGCCCCTCCATGAGCCCCACAGCAGTTTTTTGTCATCAGCTGAACTTGGAACGGCTTCCCACCCACGCTCAGTCTTCACAGGCACCTCCTTCCCTTCCCATAACTTCACAGAGCCAGTTCTTCAGTATCCACATCCCCAACAGCTCAGCACGCCACTCATTTTCGCACTACACAGGGAAAGTCTGGGGCACAGCCATGATGGCAGGGACAAGTCCCAGCTCAATTTGGACCAGATGGCACTAAATGAAGAAGCAGAGGACAGAGCGAATAAAAGAACAAAAGAAAGGAGGAACATGACCACTGCTGTCCTTCAGCAACACCAGAGTGACCAGTTGAGGGATTTATTGAATGGCTGGGTAAGGACATATGTCTGTGTCTCATCAGGCCCCCAGAGATTTGCTGATCAATGTTGCATCTGTCTCAAATTGTCATGGAAGCTGTTTGGGGAGGAACCCTGTCTTCTGTGAGATCTCCACAGCACCATGTACTCCTCCCACAAGGGCAGTATAATTAGTAACATAAAAACACTGCAGGGCTACCATCTCCTTTAAGGTGGGCTATTAACTTTTCAGAGGGCGTGTAGAGATACCACTCTATTTTAAATACAGCTAATGCCAAGGAACCCACATTTAAAGTTCTAAAACAGCAGCTACTCACCCACCACCACCCACAGATCTAGCGATTGAGATTTTTTTTTTCAACTTGGCCTATTATTTATTTAGAATCAGTACTGATTTCTAGCTAGATGATGCAGTCATTCAGGCTGACATCTCAGAAGCATCCAATACTACAGTCCCTCTCCCTTCAAAAACAAAACAAAACTGCAAGTGAGGTTCTATACAGTGAACTCCGTAGCTGTGGGGAGACTTGTTCTGAATCCAAGAGGGTTCTGAGACTGACCAGAATTACTTGCTTCTCCCTACTTCGCTGATACTATGCTCAGATTAGAAATGCCTCAACTGTTGGTGTCCAAAATGGGAGCAAAAGGAAGGACTCCTTCCCAGACAGTGAGAGCTCAGTCCCGTTGGAGTCCTGGCCTTGCACACATTGGCCGCCATCGGCAGTGCCTTCAAAGCCCAAATTAAGACTTAATACTTGGTCCAGTTTTCCTTCTAACTGCTTCTTCTTGGGGAAGAAGTTGGGACGGCAATAGTGGGGACAGGGGGAAGAAAATAGAGCCTTTCTTTCAAAAAATATGATTAACTTAAAATTAAAAATTCAATTTAAAAAAAGCAGGCACTAAGGGAAAAGTTTTCTTAAAGAACATCTTTGCTGTATGTCAATTAGTGAGCCTGTTCTTGCTGTAGGTTTTCTCTGCTGCCTCAGAGCCAAATCTTCAGCCTCCCACACAGATCTGTGAAATCAATTGTCTTCCCCAAACATGTGGTAACCACAGAGAAGTGAAATTAATAAAACTGCTCCAAAAGATGATTTCTAAAGATGACATTCCTACTCTAGTTTTAGGCTTTCTTTCCTGTGGCCAAGTAGGGCCTGAAGGGAGAGTAGGAGTGGTTTGGTGAGGACTGGCCTCCCCCACTTTTTTAAAATTTCCGAGTTCTTAGTTTAACTTAGTTGTTTTTAATTGGGGGATGGAGGAGCGTGGAGAAGCATTTAAAGTGGAGTCCAAAGAACCCCAAAGCCAGCAATTATGAATGGATCAAGTGAGAACCATCATTCCTGACAAATGTGCATGTCAAAGCCAAGGGGAGTTGAGGCCTGCACTCAGCGCCCCGACACCAGCTCCATTTTTTTTCTCCCAGTACCCCCACCTTGGTTGAAGGCTACCACTGAGGGCAGTGTGTTCAACATACTAAACCTGCCTCCAAACAAAGATGAATGAAGGCTGCCTGGCTCAGCCCCAGCCCTAACAATGACAGGAAGACAAGCAGAGGCCATCAGTCTCCATTACGAAGACAGTATTTTCCTCCCATATTATCCCGTCTGTCATGTCCTCTTCAGAATGCAAAAGCATCGCTGTCTCATAAATCATCATCATTTTCTCTCCACAAAGATGGAGAGCCCGGGGGAGGGGTCCTTTTGCCCACCATTCCACCCTGGAAGACCCAGGGTCCCTCCATGTGACAGAAGCAATGCTCAGCTCCCAGGGGAGACATTTGCATCTCAATTAGGCCCCGGGCTTTGAAGAGTGGGGGAGGATGGCACTGACAGCTAGTCTGTAAATGAGAAGTTTAAACAAATTTCCACACTCTCTGGAGGCCTGGAGAGGGTTCCTGTGACCTGGGGGAGGGTTGGGGAGGGAAAAGAGGTAATCCCATAATCTAGAGCTCAAGAATATGGATACACTTAGCCTAGACAGAGCAAAGGCAAGTGGTCACAGAAAATTGGGATTTCATTATCAGTAGATATATTTTTAAATGTGGGGTGTATTAGTTTATTGAATTTTCATAACAGTCTCTTTTATATTTAGAGGAGTTTTTTCCAGTGGACAAAACTGCAGCGTAGAAGATCAGCCAGCATTGAGATTCTGACATGAACTACTGTAGTTTGTTAATTGGTCAGTTAGGCAACACTCTTAAATTTTTGCACATTTCCTAAATAATACTAGTTAAAATTCATTGAGACCCACTATGTGTCAGGCCCTATGCTAAACACTTCAGACACATATTTTCCTTTTATCTGCACAGGTAATAGCACCCTGATAGCTCAGCAGCACTATTGTCATTATCCACATTTTATGACTGGGAAAATTTCTGTTTAGAGATATTAAGCTGCAGATCTCCCACCAGCAGTTACTAGAGTTAGGATTTGACTCTAGTGCCTATACATAGACAATATAAACTATAATTTTCTGTCCAGAAATCCAGACTACCATAGTAGAAGGAACCAACCATGGAATGATAGAGTGGAGATTCATCATTGGGTTCTTCACTGAGTTAATCTGCATTGAAATTAGTTGAAAATGAACCTCATGGCAAATATCAAAGGAGAAAGCATGTCACCAAAGCAGGTATGGAAGACCCAGTTCTTAGCTTTTTGAAGGGAAGCTTATCGGCTAATAGCAGCGATGAAGTTAGTTCTTGCTTAGCATCAGTTTGTGGAGCCACGGCTCGCTTGCCATCAGAAACTAGCACTGGGCAGGTCAAGATGCCCCAGGGGACTGTAGTGAATAAGCATCAGGGGTGGTAGCTCACACTTTCAGCCCCATCTCAGTTTAAAGGAGGTACTAGCTTGTCCTGAGCTTCTATAAATTTAACTGGGTTATTTCTCCACATGGAATTTGACCCACTCATTGAGGGAATGGCTTCATCCTTGCCCAGTAAGTAAGGCAATGACAGAAACTCAACCCAATTCAAAATGGCTATCAGATTCTGTTGGTTTCCAAACTGCCTATCAGTCATCCCCTCTTATTTCTGTTAATAGAACCCTGACTATTCAGCTAACCCCTCCTCCTCACAACTCAGTGTTATACTATATCCATGACAGTTACCCCATTTTCCTAATCCTTAGTGGCTAAAGAATGGACAAGTGACATAATTCTGGCCAATCAGTCGTGAAGGGATATACACAAGGGGACTCTGGAAAGGTTTCTGCACTTAACAACAACAACAAAATCCTTAGCTTACAGCCAAATGTACATGCTCAGGAGGTACTGTGCAACAGAAGAAAATCTTCAGGAAGTATTTGCGATGGCAACTTTTATCAAAGTGCCCCATAATAAAAATGACAAATCTAAAGGTGATGCATTTATTGAATTTACTTCATTTAAAAATGTTAAGGAAACTTTAAATTCCTATATTAAAAGGGAAATAGAGGGCAGACCCATCAAGCCGGAGTTATAAGGACCCAGAGTCAGCCATCCAAAATTCTGTTTGTCAAAGGTCAGTGTAAGGATAACACAGAAGAGACATTAAAGGAAACCTCTGAACATTCTGTTCAGGGGAGAATAGTCACCCACTGGGAGATCAGATCCTCCAAAGGGTTTGCTTTTGTAGACTTCAACAGTTAGGAAGATGCCAAAGCTGCCATGGAGACCATGGAAGATGGTGAAATTGGTGGAGACAAAGTCACTTTGGACTAGGTCAAACCTGTGAGTGAAGGTGCTTTGGAGGTGATGGTGAAGGCAGAGGTGTTTTGGATGCTGAGGTGGTGACATTGAGGCTGAAGTGGACTTGGTGGCAGAGGTTGGAGGCCAAGGAGGCTTCTGTGGATGCAGAGGAGGAGGTGGAGACCACAGACCTCAAGGAGACAAGACACAGTTAGAAGTTTCTCCTACCCCTTTGTCCTTCCCTCTTCTGTTTGAAAGAAAGGAATCAGGTTTTTACTCTTTATCTGAGCAACACCAGATGCTTATGAGGAGATTCCAAGAAAGAATACAGTCCTGTGGTCTACCTAGAAATCCACATATATAACATTTCAAGGGTGAATACCCTGTAATTTGATATTGATACAAACTTCTTAAAGAGATGGGGAGGGGGCTAAAAAATTAAAAAAAAAAAAAACACAGAAAAAGCAAAGACCCTTTCCTTCCATTGGAAGTTCTCATGACATAGGTAATGGCTGGAACTGCAGCAGCCATGTTGCTACCTCAGGTTATCTCCTCTGAATACCAATCTACTTATCCTGAGAAATAATGGAAAAAACTTGAGTTCCTGAAGGCATTGTTATGTCACCAAATTAATCAACCCTAGAATTGTCCTGCCTTGGACTGTTGATTATACAAGATATTTATTTTCCTTATGCATCAATAGGTCAGTGCAAGAAACACTGATTAAATGAAATTAAATAAAATAATCCACCAAAGCACTTTTGACAATGTCTGCCATGTAAAAACTTAATTATTCATCATATGTGTATAGAACTCCCAGCTGTTTGGCCACTCAAATCTAAAGTAAAAAGACTAGTAGGGAAGGGAACTGGTCAGTATAACCTATTTCAGATCTTTAAGAAGTCTTGGAAGTGCTCAGTCTCAAAACATATTAGTTTAACCATAGCAACAATCTGAATAGAATTTACTGGTCAAGTTTAGAGATTTTAGTTAATACCACTGCTTTATCTCAATGGACTGCAAAACCATAAAAACCCACAGTAAAAGACACAGTTTAGAGATTTGCTGTGAGCATCCCAGCCTTCTCTATTACTTGAATCAAAACTGAAGGTAGGGTCTCGCCTCTTCCTTGTAAACTGTACACTTTAGAAAGGAAAAGGAGGGCCTTCCCGGTGGCGCAGCAGTTGAGCGCTGGGTTGTGAAGCTGCCCGCAGCCTCTGCGGCGCCGGTTCGTCCCCGGCTGCCCGCTACTCCCCTCAGCGGTGTACTTTGGTCCTTCTGCCTGCTCTGCTCCCGGCTCTGGCTCTGGTGAATTCTCTCACCCTCCCGCACTTCTGACTGTACCCAGTGCTTGTATAAATAAATAAATAAATAAATAAATAAATAAATAAATAAATAAATAAAGAATAAATGAATAAATAAATCTTTAAAAAATAAAAAGAAAGAAAAAGGAATAATACTGCTATCCAACATATGCATGTTATATAATAAATACACATTATAGATTCTTTGAAAAGGGTGTAATTGATAGTTGGATCCTGGCAACTGCTTTGAAGCTGTACAATTTTTCACATGCAGCTAATTAGAGGATTCTTAATTAGCAAATCTTCCATCCGATAGATTAGACAATAAAGATTTTTCACAACCACTGTAAGTTAGTTCTCTTTTTCTTGTTTTAACAAAACAAAGTAGAAAGTTATCAGTTATAAAAATCTCTGTTGGAGTCCTACCAAGTTTATAACCAGGAGATGGTTAGAGAGAATTAAGATATGTGAACTTTCGTCCCGCCCTTGACCTTGACTTGCTTTAGGATCTGGAGCAAGTCATGTTCTTTCTGGTCTCAGTTTTCTCATCCATGAAATAGGGAGGCTGAATTAAATCCAACCTCAGCACTACCAGCACTGTGGATCATATAGTTCCTTAGATGTTTAACAGCATCCCTGGCATCTACCCACTAGACATCAGCAGCCCCCATCACCACCCGTTACGACCCTCAGCTATGTGTCTAGACATAATCAAATATCCCCTGGGAGGGCAATATCACCCTGAGAACCACTGAGTTAAATCAAGAGTCACAAATGCTGACAAGATCAAGAGTCATAAATGCTGTTACACAAGTAAAAGTGACTAGATGAAAGAAAGGAAAATTCAAAAATGTATATTCTATCATAAAGGGAGGATACTCCATATCCCCAGCGGGCCTTCGAGAGAATGCATGAGTGCCATGCTTACATGAACCTCTTTTTTTCTTGTTGGCAATTCCTTTTTTGCATCAGTTAGGAAGGTGGGTTCTAGAGCTCAATTCCCTGAGTTCAGATCCCACATTTAACTGTTACTAACTTCAATACTGGGCAAGCTACTTAACATTTCTTGTCTGGTTTTTCTCACCTATAGAGACAACAATAAAACCTACCTCATAAGATTATTGTCAGGATTTAATGACACAACACATATAAAGGGGCTAGGATAATGTATATAAAAAGGGCTCAATAAATAATAGCTACTTTTATGCCTAAGACATAAAAACACTACAAACCAAATGAAATATACCTATAGGTCAGATTCAGCCTAGAGGTTTCAGGTTCACAACTCTGAAGTACAGGATTTCAAGGATTTGTCCTGGTTCTCCAAGGTTTTATGATTCCATTTTTTTTTTTTAAACAAGAACACCAATTAACTTCTGCTAACTTCTGTATAACCTATTAAGGAGATAGAACTAGTAAAGTTGAAGTAGTAAGAACAGAATTCTAATAAAGTGACAAAATATAGGTCCTTGGCAGTCAGTTAGAAAGAGAAGATGAGGAGTCATCTTTGTTTTCCATTTCAGAAAAAATAGGGCTTTTTTCTCATTTTTTTGAAAAGAAAAAGCACATGAAAGAAGAGAACATCTAATTTGAAACCTGCCATCCTCAACAGTATCCTTTTCACAGATGCCATGACAATACAATGAGTTATTATTTACTTTCTACTAAAATAAATCGACAATTTTAAGTTGGTATCATTAACCCAATTGCTTTTCAGTGAGATAGCTGATAGAGGCAATAATAGATTGGTTTCTCCATCCTTATCCTCCCACTGGAAAACCGCATATCCACTCCTGATCAATATTTTGATCTGAATTCTTTATAACACTGTCAGACAAAGAGTGTCTGATTCACTCCAAGGTGGCGAAATGAGATAGCTTTGCAAAATTTAGGTCAGACATTAAATTGTCTTGGGTGAGCTGTTATCATAGCCTAGAGCCACAGAACCAAACCCGCACCATAGAGGATTACCAAAACAAAAAAAGCAAACAGAGTAAGTTTTTTAAAAGTTTATCATGGATAGAATGATGTCATGGCAGTCCATGTGTTTGAAATAAATTTCAGAGAAATGACTAGAGAACACAGATTAAATGGTTTAAAATGAAAGTTCCCCTTTCAGGAATCTGTTATAATGAAATATTTAGAATATGGAACCAAAATGTCTTTGTAGTGATGTCCTATACAATGTTATCTATGATCAAAAAAGTAGGTATCAACCTAAATGGCAAAGAATTTGAAAATAGTCCCATAATAGATTAGTATATAAGCCAAAGATATTTCAAAGAATTTTCTCTATGTAGGTATATACTTTCTAATGCTATGCAAAAAAGTTTTTAAAAATTAAATACACAATGTGACACCAACTGTGTGTGTATCTATATGTATGTATGAAAATATTGTCCAATAAAAGCATGAACTCTGGTTATTTGGGGGTGGGAACCATTTACAAGCTTTATTTCCACTTACAACCTTCCCTGAATTCTCTAGACCCTTATTGAATCTCAGGGTTACCATATGTAATTTTGGGGATTATACCCTGCAGAGTGGAGGTAAACCCATGGGCATTCACAGTCATGTGCCCCACACTACATCTGTTCAGAGAGGAAGCCTTTGAAATTCATTAAAGATACCATGCAGGGCACTGGTGCTCTGTTATGTTTTTATGATCAGAAAAAAATCACAATATAAAAATATAATAATCATCTATACCAAGGAGGTAAATGAGTCTATGTGGAACCAGAAGCTCATAAAATTTAGAGAAAATTCTTTATTAAAAGAATACAATCTCTTAAATGTAAAATTAATGGCAGATGTGGTTGCAACTTAGAATAGATCACACACACACACACACACACACACACACTCACAAATCCTAAAGACTTGAAAGATTCATTCTCTCTAGGTAATTTATTAGAATTTTTCATGTGAAAGTGCTCCCTAATTACAACCTGACTCCCTCCCCACCAGAGCACCCCCCAAAATCTCAGCTCTTTAATAGAAGACTCATGCAAGTGAATAACCCAAGAGCCTAAGGTACACTAATGCCAAAGTAAATCTGACTCCGATCTTTGGAGAAGGGAGAAACTGCATCAACTCTGAACCAAGCTGCTATTTTCAATTTGTCTAAATAATATGGTTCCAAAACAAATAGCCTAAGAAGTAACTTAGGTACTCAACACTACTGAAGAAACCATTTTATTTCAACTTAGCAAGGACATTCAATAAATACTCATTAAGACTGCTTATTAAAATTTGATACATTTCCTGCTTTAGGGATACAGGCAACTTCTGTTTAATGTCAGATTTCTCACAGTTTTGCCATATTTAAAGAGTCAGTCTAAGGAGCCCTTCTTCATATCTCAGATTCTTCACTGGGTCAGGACAGTGAAGCAAATCTTCCTGAAGAGTCCACACCAACTGCACAGGGCAAAGAAATAGCCTCAGATTAAGAGCAGACCTGTCCTCAGTGAGCCACTGGGGATACTGAATGAGGTTCCTAAGGGTGCTCCTTCAATTAAAACAAAACAAGTCCAAACAGCAATCAAAGCAGACTTTCTTATACATTCTCTAAGTCAAATTTTGATGCCCAAAGTGTTATCCAGATTGATTTTTCAACTATTTTAGAAAGAGGTGCTTTTGTTTTTTGTTTTTTAATTTAAAATTTATTTTTATATTTCCCATACAATTACAAACCCCTTATTTTGACCCCAATCCCTCCTGTCCCCACCCCCACCCCCCATAGAGTGTCTCTGGTTCATAGTTGTTTGTTGATTTTGATATTTTCTTTCTTATAGTTATTCCTTTTCCTGGTCCCTTATTTAAGTTTTCTAGATTTCTGCTATGAGTGAGACCATCCAGTATTTTTCTTTTTCTTTCTGGCTTATTTCGCTGAGCATGATCCCTTCTAGCTCCATCCATGTTGCTGCAAATTGCATGTGTTTATCTTTTTTGAATGCTGAGTAATATTCCATGGTGTATATGGACCACATCTTCTTGATCCAGTCATCTATTTTTGGGCATTTGGGTTGTTTCCAAAGCTTAGCTATTGTAAATAGTGCTGCTATAAACATAGGGGTGCAGGTGCTCTTTGGAATTGATGTTTCTGTGTCTTTTGGGTAAATACCTAGGAGTGGAATTGATGGATCATATGGAAGCTCTATGTTTAGTAAGTCAAGATATTTCCACACAGCTCTCCATAGTGGTTGGATCAGTTTGCACTCCCACCAACAGTGCAAGAGAGTTCCTTTTTCTCCACATTTGTTGTTGCTAGTTTTTTTTTTTTTTTTTTTTTGTTGCTAGTTTTTTTTAATATGTGCCATTCTCACTGGTGTAAGATGGTATCTCATTGTAGTTTTGAGTTGCATTTCCCTGATTACAAGTGATGTTGAACATTTTTTCGTATGTCTGTTGGCCATTTGCATTTCCTCTTCAGAGAAGTTTCTTTTTAGCTCTTCTGCCCATTTTTTGACTGGATTATTTTAGAAAGAGGTGCTTTTGAAACAAAGACTTATACTGAATTCCAATATTTAATTAAATAAGCATTTTTAATAATTCATCCAAAATGTAAAAATTACCCCAAACTAAAACTACCTTCAACATGTTACCACAACATAACATGTTATATGCTCATATTTCAACTGATAATTAAACTACTTTAAAGTTGACAATGGTGTATGTACACTATCTAATTTTATATGTTGGACATAAGTCTGAATTTCAAAAAGATCAGAATAGATAGATAAAGCTATCATATCATTTTTCAGTGATATCTATATAAGATATTCAAATGTGTAAACAGAATTGCAAAAGAATATAAATAAGATTGAAAGACAAATGATATAATCTGATGGGAAATACAACTCATATAACAGACTATATATATATATATATGTACATACACACAGCTATATATGTGTGTATATATATATGTGCATATATATATATTTGAAGAGATAATGACTGAAACATTTTCAAAATTTTTGAAACATATCAAGCTACAGATAAGCAATCTATTAATAAAACAAAAAATATCCACATGTAAGTGATTATAGTTAAGACTGCTAAAAACAATCTTGAAAGCAAACAGATGCTTGATCAGATGAGAGAAGATATATTTCATTCAAGGAAGCAATTATAACAATGACAATTAACTTCTCATCAAAAATGGTGGCCAGGAGACACTGGCATCACATCTTTAAGTGCTGAAGGAAAAACCCTGCCAACTCAGAAATATATAAATATTTAAATACACACACACACACACACATTTCTTAGACAGACAAAAGCTGAAAGAATTTGTCCCCAGCAGACCTGCACTAAATGAAATGCAACGAGAAGTGCTGTAGACTAAAGAAAAATTATACCAAATGAAAACCTGGTTCTGCATGAAGGAATGAAGAACTCTAGAAAAGAACTCTACAAAAGAACTATTCATCAGTCTATCAAACAATCTGTTAAGTTTTTTGTATGCATACATTGATGTATAAATTTCCTTAAACTACTTTAGATCATCTAAAATAATAACAATAAATGACAACAAGAATACATATGGTTAAAAGGTGATAACTGAAAGTTTACTGTCTAAGAAGAGAGAGAAAAAGTTTTGAGGAAATTATCACCAAGATACCTTCCAGAAACAAAGAGAGCTAAACATTCTCAGGGTGAATGAGTGTTACTACCATAACCACTAAGTGCCCAACTACCAAACAGGATATTTTTTTGAACTCATTCTGCATATTTTACAATGAAATTTCAGGACATGAGAACACAGGGAAAACATTTAAAGCTGCCCAAGAAAATACAGATTACCTACAGAAGAACAAATTCAGATTAACATTAGGTATCTCATTCTCAATGCTAGATGCAATAGAGCAGTGAAACAGTGTTACTCAAACTACTTTTTAAGGGAGAAAATAAAATGGAAACATCTTCATATATTCAAACATGAGGAGGTTTAGCACCCACAGATCTTCTAAGAACTTTTATGAATGTACTCCAGCCAAGTGAAAAACAAACCCAGAAAAACAGAGGCAGGCATAAGAAAGTTATAAGCAAAGGATAAAATAAATTCATTTTTAATAAGCATATACTTAAAAGGACTGTTTGCCATAGAAAATTAGAAATAACATTCTAGATGATGTGAACAAAGCAGCATGAGAAGTAAAGGTTCTTGTTTTGCTCTAGAAAGTAGTATAGATTGATTTTACTCTAAAAAATACAAGTTCATGTACATGCAATAAAAGCTCAATGGTAAAAAAAATTAACCAATGAAACAATAGAAATGGAGTGTCAATTTAAACCAATAGAATGAAAAATAGAACAAAAATCACTTACTAATTCTATATAAAACCATATAAGATTGTATAGAAGGGAAATAAATGTGCGTGTGTTTATATCTATGTATAAACTGTGTAAATCTGTGTTTATAGCTGGCATTTGTCTTTGTGAGTGTGTCTGGTGTAAATCTATGGGTGTATATCTGACAAGTATCTGGTTTCAAATATTAATACATTCTATTTTTCTTCACAAAAATAGGATTGTACTGTCCTGATTTGCCTTTTCTCTATAGCATGACATAAATGTTATAGTCAGCTTGTAACTGTCAGCAACCCTGAGGTGCAGAAAGTGTCATGATCCTGAGACCACAGTTCATGATGAATAGTTCTGGAAAAAAATAGTGGAACTGGGAAAGCTGCCTCATTATCCCAAGGGACAATGTTGTAGATGAGTTGCTAACATCCGGCACAAATCTAGAGCTGAAGTACCATTAGTTCCGGCCCCTCTGAGGGAAGCAGGGGTCCTGTGAAAGAAGAAAGCAGCTCAAATTCCCAAATCTTGATCAGTCCAGTGGTTCAGGGCACTCCCTCCAGAGGCTGACTGCCTGAGTTTAAGAACCAGCTCTATCACTTCCTAGCTGTTTGACATTGGGCAGTTCTCTTAATCTGTCTGTACCACTGTTTCCTTATCTGTGAAATGGTGATAATAATAGGGCTTCGCTAACAGGGGTGCGATGAGAGTTAAATGAGCTCAAATATGTAAGGTCTGCGCGCCATGTGGGACCCTCCTCCGGTGGCCGGGGAGCAGCCGGGGATCAATCCGGCGCTGCAGAGGCTGCGGGCAGCTTTGCAACCCAGCTCTCAACCGCTGCTCCACCGGGGAGGCCCTTAGCTTGCATTTTTTATAACCTAGTCAAAAAAGGAAGAGAGGAATGGAAAGAAGCACAACTAAATCATGAAAGCAAAGCTACTATCACTGTCCTTATAAAACACATTTAGTTGTGGATATTTCCCAGAGACTAGATTTTGATGGGAAGAATGAAGATACAAATGAGAGACGTGGTGACAGAAAGAGGGGGACACCCTGAGGGGGACACAGATCTCTGTTAACACTGAGGGGAGCACAAGAAGTTGCTGCAGGAAAGTGGAAAAGAACCTTCTTAATCTCACTTCTTCACAGGCCAGAAGCCTCGGTATCACCTAGGAACTGGGTAGACATGCAGCATCAGTACCACCCTAGTTAACAAGGTCCCCCATTCACTCTCATGAACACTAAAGTGTGACCTACACACAACAGGCCTATAGTAAATGGCTGTATATAGAGTAGTCTAAACAGATGAGGAAAAAATCATGCTAGCTTTGCTTTTTTTCAGTGATCCTGCATTTATTCTGCATCCACAGCATGTGTAGAATTGTTTAAGGCTGAAGTTCTTTACAGTACTAAGCCCCATTTGTAAATGATAATCACCCTAGTACTATTAAAAATAACTGTTCAGGTCCCATCCCCAGAGATTCTGATCCTATTGGTCAGGGCAGGACCTAGTCTAACACCATAGCAGCTGGCTTTCTTTTGCGAGACACTCTGTACCAACTAGTAAGACTCCTAGTGAGGATCTTTATGATCCATTGAGCCCACCCTGATGAAGACAAAGGCAGTGAAGACATCAGGAGTCAGAGCTATTTGAGAGGGAATATTTATCACTAACTTGCATTGTCGTTTCTACAGCAGATGCCCCAGACTATATGAACCCACACATGGTTAGTGTGGGTGGAGGGAAGGAGGCTGATTAGTCTGTGAGGGGTTTTATATTTGTTGACCTTTCTCTAAATAGATTAACCTGTGGTCTGAGTCATGACCCCTTTGGGGATGTTTCCTCTTTCTCTCCTCCTACCCTCTATCCCAACACACATACACGCAAGGGTCAAAAATTGTCACATATGCCTGAAAAGCCTCAACTTCCAGTGAGTGTCCTTTCTTTGGCTTTCTTCAAATCAGGGAAGGTAAGCAGAGCAAAGCTGTCAACCAACCTTGAAGTTGTGCCTTAGTTGGCTGTCCAAGCACCAACCGCCCACGTGTGGATTTTTGTCAATTCCTTTCCAGTTGGGTATTACTGACTTCTGGAGCACTCCAGCAGTAAGGTTGTACCCTTAAGCTTAATTGGTCCAGTTATATTCCTTAGCATCCACCACCAGAGCATTTAATAAAGTACATCAGGTTCCCTGCTTCTTTCTTTCCCTAACCTGTTTTAATTAAAATTATGCCATTGCAAGATAAGAACAACGGGGAAGTGAAATTTGTACGGTGGCCTGTCGGTGCATTGTTTTCTTGTTAAAAACTTATCAAAAAGCTCAAATGTCTTCACGGTAATTCAGAATTCATCAAATCAATTGAGACATCTTAATCCCCTTTCCTTTATCTGCATGGATCTCATTGGGGAAAAGAGAAACAGGAAAATGAATGATGAGCGAAGAATCAAAGCTAACTCCAAGCTAAGAAGAAGTAAATTAATACATGAAAGGCACAACTTGCAATGAAGGAACATGTGTAGGTGAAATTAGCTCTGATTCCCAAAAGCTTTGATCAGTTTGAGCATTCAAAAACTTCTAAGGGCATGAAATGCCTGCACCAAGGTGGCATCATGGAAGAGAGAAGTGATTCAACTCCAGGCTGCCTGTCAGAGATGCTCCAGTCTCTCTCAACTTGTGATACTTCTATGGATTTTTCGCCTGAGAGAAGGCTGTCACGTTTGGAAAGAGACAGCTATCACCTCCTCCCTTTGATGCTTATAGAACTTGGCCATTAAAATCTGCCTTGGGCTAAATCTCAGCAAGCAAGTTTCCAGTCCAGGAACAGCTTTGACAAAATTTTAATAAAATTAGAACCAGACAGGCTGTTAGAGAAAAGTTTGTCTATATCTCTAGATAGACATGTGAGGATGACCGAAGATTGAGGAACTCTACATAACAATAATGTGGCATGTTGTACACAACTACTATATCTTGACCCATGAGTCATATAGGAGTTTGCAAGTTTTTTTCAGGGATTGTTAAGGTGTTTTTAAAAATGCTGTATTTGGGAGAATTTTGAAAACTTAAGTATTGTTCTGTCCCAGAAGCTAGAGAGTGCAAAAGCTTTAAGTCAAAAGATAATTCATTTTATTTTTTTAACCATATTACTTTTATTTTTTTCCTTCTTTTTAAAATTTTTTTAATTTTATGTATTTTTACATCATTTTTTATTTTTCAACAATGTATGCATTTTCATCTTGGTTATATTGCCCATATAATTCCCACCCCCCTTATTTTGACCCTAATCTCTCTTCCCCTCCCATAGCGTGTCTCTGTTTTATAGTTGCTTGTTGATTTTGATTTTTACTTTATTATAATTAGTCTTTTACCTGGTCCCTTATTTAGGTTTTCTAGATTCCTGCTATGAGTGAGACCATCCAGTATTTTTCTTTTTCTTTCTGGCTCATTTTGGTGAGCATGATCCCTTCCAGCTCCATCCATGTTGCTGCAAATTGCATGAGTTTATCTTTTTTGATTGCTGAGTAATAGTCCATTGTGTATATGTACCACATCTTCTTAATCCAGTCATCTATTTTGGGGCATTTGAGTTGTTTCCATAGCTTAGCTATTGTAAATAGTGTGGCTATAAACACAGGGGTGTAGGTGCCCCTTTGAATTAATGATTCTGTGTCCTCTGGATAAATACCTAGTAGTTGAATTGCTGGATCATATGGAAGCTCCATCTCTAGCAGGTTGAGGAATCTCCACACAGCTTTCCATAGTGGTTGGAACAGTTTGCAAGATAATTCATTTTTAAGTGAAACTGTTGGTTAGATTTTATTTTAAACTAGTAGAATGATTACATTGTTAGAAAAAACCAGAAATGTTTTTGTTTAAAAATTAATTGAGGATTAAAGACTTGTTTATAAGACCAGAAACCATAAAATACATTGAAGAAAAGATAGGCAAAACACTCTGTGACAATGGCTTCAGCAGTGTCTCTGGGGACTCAACTACAATGGCAAGGAAAACAAAAGTAGAAATAAATAAACAGGATTACATCAATCTAAAAAGCCACTGCACAGAAAAAAAAATCTATCATTACAACAAAAAGATATCCTGTCGAAAGGGATAAAATATTTTCATATCATACATGTAACTAGGAGTTAATATCCAAGTTTTCAAAGAACTCATACAATTAAAAAAAAATCCAGTGAAAAGGCACAGATCTAAGTATGCACGTTTCCAAAGAACATACACAGATTGCAAACAGTGACGTGAAAAAATGCTCATCATCACTTATTATCAATGAAATGCAAGTCAAAATCATGAGAGACCACCTCACATCCATGAGATGGCTCCTATCAAAAAAATCAGAGTCAACAAGTGTTGGCAGGGTTTGGAGAAATAGGAACCCTCGTCTACTGTTGGTGGGAATGTAGACTAGTTCAGCTCCATAGAAAACAGTATGCAGGTTTCTCAAAACATGAAAAATAGATCTACATTTGATCCAGCAATTTCACTTTCAGGTATTTACCTCAATAAAATAAAAATACGGGCCTCCCTGGTGGCACAGCAGGTTGAGCACAGCGCTATGAAGCTGTCTGCAGCCTCTGCAGCGCCGGTTCGATTCCCAGCTGGCCTGGGAGATGCCCACTTGGCGTGACAGACCTCTCCTGTCTTGCCTGCTGCTCCCCTCAGCAGTGTATTTCAGTCTTACTGCCTGCTCTGCTCCCTGCTCTATCTTGGGTGAATCCTCTCACCCTCCCATGCCTCTGGACTGTACCCCTGTGTTTGTATAAATAATAAATAAATCTTTTTAAAATAAAAAATAAAATAAAATAATACTTATTTGAAGAGTTTTATTATACATCCTTATATTTATTTTGACATTATTTACAACAGCCAAGTTTTTTTTTTTTTTTTTTTAATTTATTTATTTATTTATTTATACAAGCACTGGGTACAGTCAGAAGCACAGGAGGGTGAGAGAATTCACCAGAGCCAGAGTGGGGAACAGAACAGGCAGAGTGACGAAATACACTGCTGAGGGGAGCAGTGGGCGCGGCAGGAGAGGTCTGTCGAGCCATGTGGGACCCTCGCCCGTGGCCAGGGATCGAACCGGCGCTGCAGAGGCTGCGGGCAGCTTCGCAGCCCAGTGCTCAACCGCTGCGCCACCAGGGGAGGCCCACAACAGCCAAGTTTTGAAACAACCTAAGTGCCTGATGACAGATGAGAGTATCAAGAATATGTGGTATATATACTCAATGGAATACCACTTGGCTATAAGATGAAATCTTGCCATTTGCAACAGCGTGGATGGAATAAGCAAGGACTATGTCATATGACATGTCAGAAGGAAAAAGACAAGTGCCAGATGATTTCTTTCACATGCAGAATATAAAGAAACAAGACAGAGGAACAGACAAAACCAACCAAAACAAACCCCTTGGAATCTGACTGTAGAATTGAGGTTATCAAAGGAGAAGGGTGGAGGGTGGGGAACAAAGGGTAAAGAAGGCCCAATGGCCAATGATAAATGATTGTTGATACATTGGTACTAGATGTGATGTGGTAACACATTTTAATAGGTTTGCACATATACCCCCTAAAACATACAGCACTGTAAATCAATGTTACCTCAAAAATACATTAAAAAAATAAAAACTTAATTTTATAATATTTAGCCTTTCTATAAGATACTTGTACTTTAAGCAAGATTGACTTACTTTTGAATATAGGCAGCACATATTCCTCTATGCCTATTGTAAGAGACGTAGAAGTAGTTACTCTTCATTCAAAGAGAGACAAAAAAAGATGAGAGGGAAAAATAAAAGATCAGAGATTCAAAATATTTAATCAGTCCACTCACTTCCTTTTGTCATTCCCACTCCACATGCTGAAAACACATGGGAAAACTGTAAGTCAAAAACTGTAGCTACTTATAGTGATAGAATCTTCTCCTTACTTTTGAGTTCTGTCCTATAGTGTGTCACTTTGGGTTTTGTTGGTAACATCATGTTATTAACACCTTACAGAACAGCATTGGAAGCTTCTTCTCTAATAACAACCTTGTCTAAAAAGTTATTAAATAGGGCCTCCCTGGGGGCATAGGGGTTAAGTCTCAACACTGTCACTGTGATGGCCTGAATTCGATCCCCAACCAGAGAGCTAACCCACATATGGTGTAAGCAGACCTCTCCTGTCTCACCCACTGCTCCCCTTAACAGTGTATTTCAGTCAGCCTGCCTGTTCTGCTCCCACTCTGTCTCTGGTGAATCCTCTGACTCCAAAACTCTGGCCTACCACCCTAGTTCTTCTACACTAAATAAAGTCTTTAAAAATAAATAAAAATACCTCGTTTGTGTTCTAATCTCCTTGGACCACTTGTTCATTTCATGAAGGTCAAAGAAAGATCATGTTCTAAGAATGTTATGCAAATTATCTAAAATTAGTGTGAGACTATTTTCATCCTGCCCACCTCTACTCTACTGATGCTAAAAAAAACCAAATCAGAAACCATAAGCAATCTTACTCTCATTGATGCCTGCAGTCTAGTACCAACGAAAAGAATAAATTAGTTAAATCCTCATCTTTTCATAACTAGAAACATTCAACTATCATTTGATACTTTTGGGATTCAAATAAAAAGCATAACAAAACCAACTCTATTGTCTTGGTTTATCTATGTTTTCTTGCTGTACTTCCTGACTGACTTTGTGCATTTTTCCTGATGTCATAGATACAGAGTATGTACTTAAGCTCTGATATATATTGCAATGTCAGAGTTGTAAATAGAAGTGAAATGCTTCCAGGAATGAAAAGCTCTCCTAAATGTTCATTCTCACTTTCTAGGTCAACTTTTCTCCTTAGAAATGTATAATAACTCTTAAAAAATTTATTTTTAGTACTTCCTGGTTTTTGTCTCTGGGAGATCCTTTTGCTTCAATGCAGTAATTATTCTGAGCCAGGATCAGGAAAATCCTCTTTGTGACCTTTTTGGGAATGCACCATTTCTTGGGTGTATTCTCAGGGCTTATGCTTCTTATCCTGCCTTGCCATAAAGTAATAGTTTTTTTCCATTTTATTTTGAACCAAGAACCCTCAAGACCTCATGTGCCCATTAGTCTCTGCCTAGGACTAGGTCAGATGACTTCCCACATGGTCAAACAAGGAGAAAACAAAACAGAACAAAACAAAACTCACTGAGCCCTATGACAGGATGAAGAAGAGGGATGTTCTGCTTTCACAGTGGCTTGAACTAGGTTATGTTCCCACGATGCAGTAAGAATCCCTTCTATATCAGGCACATGTTCAAAAGGGCTCTGGTAGGTGGTTTATTGCTACCAATGTGCTAGCTTACAGCCTGCTGTGGATAAATACAATCCCTGATCTCAGCTTGCCATCCAGCCTGTTTGAAGAATAGGCTACAGACACATAAAATGCCTAGAAAATTACTGGCAAACAGATACTACAATATGTGTGAGAACAAGTTAATAAAATGCCAAAAATCTGGGCCTCCCCGGTGGCGCAGCGGTTGAGCGCTGGGTTGCGAAGCTGCCCGCGGCCTCTGCGGCGCCGGTTCGATCCCCGGCTGCTCCCCGGCCACCAGAGGAGGGTCCCACATGGCGCGCAGACCTCTCCTGCCGCCCGCTGCTCCCCTCAGCAGTGTACTTCGGTCCTTCTGCCTGGTCTGCTCCCCGCTCTGGCTCTGGTGAATTCTCTCACCCTCCCGCGCTTCTGACTGTACCCAGTGCATGTATAAACAAAACAAACAAACAAACCAGCAAACAAATAAATAAAGCATGCCTCTATAAAAAAAAAAATAAAGAGGAATATGATTAAGCAAATCCTCTTTAAAAAAAATAATTAAAAAAAAAAAATAAAAAAAAAAATAAAATAAAATGCCAAAAATCTATTTTTCAAACCCCTCCTAGTTCGCAATGGTTTATCATCAGTGATGTACCATAAGCACAGCATGTCTATTCATGGCCCTTATTTCGATTATAATTAACAAATCTGGTCATCACTAATTTCTCATTAATCTCCTAGTCAATGAGATCTGTTACAGATTAATTGAATGATTTTTTTTTTAAGAAATAGGATGAAACCCCAAAAGACATTATGAGCTATCAACATACTGTGTGTTTTATTTTGACCTGGAGATGACTGCCATGACTCAATACATCTATTATTAGAATCTAAATATATTTTAAGAGTGATTTATTGGTCTAACTGAGCTAACTGAGCAAAATTCACAAATCAAAAAAGTCATGTGGCCATGACATCCCATGAGGTGGTGAAATGTTGACCACAAAGATCCATGAAGAAAACTGTGATGTTCACTTGCTCAACAAAAACAAACTTTTTGAAGCACTTACACACTGCGAAGACTAAAGTGTACAAAGACAAATGAAAACAAATGGATAAGAAATATAAAAAGCAACAAATCAATAAAAACACTGATAATTATTATTAGCAAAAGAATCTGAAAAGTGTTATAGGAGCACTCAGAGAAAGAAAAGTCTTTTTGAAGGAATCCAGAAAAACACTACAGAAAAAATAAGTTGGTTTTTTTTAAAGATTTATTTATTTTTATACAAGAACTGGGGTAGAGGCCAGATGCGCGGGACGGTGAGAGGATTCACCAGAGACAGAGCGGGGAACAGAACAGGCAGACTGAAGAAATACACTGCTGGGGGAGCAGCGGGCGAGACAGGAGAGGTCTGCTGCACCATGTGGGATTCTTGCCGGTCGGCGGGGATTGAACCCGCGCTGCAAAGGCCGTGGACAGCTTAAAAGTGTGGTGCTCAACCGCCTGTGCCACCAGGGGAGGACCCAGAAAAAATAAGTTTTGAAAATGGACCTGAAGGGTGAAAGGGGTTATGAGCAATAAGTAGCAGTCAGACCATATACATATAAACAACTATATTTACTATTTTTAACAAAATTAAATTTAGAAGTAAGGAAATACATTCCTAAGTAAGTGGCTTCATATATCTGGAAGGGCATGAGGCAAGAAGCATGAAGGGGTGAGGTCAGTGAAAGATAGTTGCAGGATTGTGAAGGGCCTTATATAACCCACTTAAGAGCAGGGAAGGGAAATACTAAATGCTTTTACTCAGGAAAACAATGTTATTTTAGTAAAGGAAAATTAGAAGGAGATATATGAGGTGGTAAAAAGGCTAATAATTACAATAAGTAGGGAAAGAAGCAATGAGAACCCAAACAATTTTTTATGTTTTTTTAATTGCATTACTTTTTACTGAGGTACTATTGCTTTATAATACTGTATATAATTCATAAATATAGGTTCACAACTCTTCAGATGTATGTTGCCACATTACACCCACCTCCAAAATACCCTTAATTCTCCACCACAGTCTATTGGGCCTTCTCCTCGATTTATTCACCACTCTCCACCCTCATCCTATGGTAGCCTCAATTCTACAATCAGATTTCTAGGGTTTGTTTTGGTTTGAATTTTTCTGTTTTTTGTTTGTTTCCATGTTTCTTTGTATTCTACATATGAGTGAAATAATCAGTTATTTGTCTTTCTCCTTCCATTTCGATTAGCATAATCCCCTCTAATTCCTTCCATGTTTTGTTGCAAATGGCAAGATTTCATCTTTTTTATAGCTGAGTAATATTCCATTGAGTACATATTCATATATCTATATCACATCTTAATCCACTCATGAGTCTGGCACTTAGGTTGTTTCCACAACTCGGCTATTGTAAATATTGCTGCCATGAACATAGGAATGTATAATATATCATTTCAAATTAGTGTTTTTACATTCTTCCGATAGATATCTAGGAGTTGAATATTTGTTTTCCACCTGGTTCAGAGAAACGTGAAGGTGCTATCCAAGTATACATAAAATATAAAATGTCACAAAATAAATGTGGAACAGAAGAGACATGCTTGAAAGATTATCTTACATGGGACAATTAATTGGGCTGCTCACTGATTAGATATGAAAAATAAGGGAGAGAGAAAGGAGAGTTGAAGTTGCCTTCAGATTTCCTTGCTTAAGCACTGGGATGAGTGGCAGTGATAGAAAACACAAAATACAAATGAACAGACAGGATATCTGGAAAAGATGATTAAGTCCAATTTTTGTAATCTTTGCAGTAGGTGTTCTGGAAGCAGTTAAAGAGAGCAATCTGAAAATCTAGTGAGACTATAAAACTATACTGACCTCTTGGAAACAAGTAGAGACGCAGTACCCTTTGAATTTATCTTGGGGAAACCCTAAAATAAAAGAAGAGAGTAGAGTTGGGAATAGGGGGAGAAGACTGAGGGTAGCATACAGAAGAAAAATGAGAGTTACATGACAAGGAGCTAAGAAAAGGATCAAGGAAATAATTCAGAAGTTGAGAACCTCTACTAGGAAAAAGTAGTATTGCAAAATCCCATGGAGGAATTGAACCTCTCCTTGAAAGGTTTCAAGAGAGATAAGAACCAAAATGGATGCAAGATTATGTAATCTTAGTTATGACAGTTTCTGTGGAAGTTATCCAGGGAAACATCACAACCCACAGGATCATCAACTTTAGTGGCCTGATACATGAGTCGAAGGCAAAGAGTGAGGAAAGCCTGGGTGAACTGCTCAGCCAAGAAATCTCACAGCCAACTGAGGAGTGGGAATAAGGTTGACAGATGTGTCACAATAAGGTTACTCACAAATAAATATGAAATCCCCTCTTAAACTCAACAGTCTAACATTTCTATCTTTACAAGAAAGTAAGCTTTATGAGTAGGGAAAGTTCATTTACAAATAACAGAAAGTCAAACCAATGGGCTGGCTTCAAGGAAGAGGAATTTGCTTGCCACACATGACAAGAATTCCAGAAGTAGAAGTTGAGGGTCAGGGAAGTGACTCAATGATGACACTGGGGGCCCAGATTCTTACTGTCTCTCTGTTCTGCCACCCCTACTTTTTAGGCATATTTGGTGCTTCATACTTGTCACTCACAGGAAAGGATTGCTGTATCTTGAAGCTCCCCATCTGCTGCACAGAAAGGAAATGAAAAGTAGGAAGGGGGCATCTGTGGTGGTGCAAAGGGCTGAGTCTCAGCACTATGAGGCTATCACCAGCCACTGCAACGTGGGTTTGATCCCCAGCCAGGGAGGTGGCCCACGTGGCACAGCAGACCTCTCCTGTCTCACCCCTGCTGCTCCCCTCAGCAGTGTATTTCAGTCAGTGTGACTGTTCTGCTCCTCACTCTGTCTCTGGTGAATCCTCTCACCCTCCACCCCTCCCCCCGCCCCTCTGGCCTGTACCCCAGCTCTTCTATGCATAAATAAATATTTTTTCAAAAAAAAGAAAAGTAGGAAGGACAAAGGGTATAAGGGAAATGACTACCAAGTCCATTTCTCAGGAATGGAAAAACTTTTTCAGAAACCTAATTCAATTACTTCTGCTTATATTTCACTGCCTGGAATGATGTTACATAGCCACGATTAGCTAGAAGGTGACTGGGCAAAAGGGAGTAATGGATAAAAGTTAATTCTACTCTCCCCATCACTAGTATGAGTGCCTGCCACTCTAGTGAATGATGTCAAAAGTAAATGAACTACCAAAATTAAAATAAAAAATATAAAGTCTTCCTGAAATAAAAAAGGATAATGATGATTCTAGGCTTCTTCCAGCTACTTCCTTGATGAGGAAAGCTTCCAGAGACCAAAATGAGGAGAGTTTGGTTTTGAGAATCATTTTCATTGTCTTGCGCCTGGCAGATAGAAGTCACGTATCCCAGGCCCGTTTGTGATGTCTTCTGCCCCTACAAGATTTCCTTTTGATATTCACTTAAGTTTGACCCAACACATTAGTGTGATAGGATTTATCCCAGATCCTACAGTTTTCTAGGAATATCTTTAAAACTTTAGGGTCTGGGCATATCTTACACAGGTTCCTATATGACATAAAGGGTAAAATATTCTTTGAGGCTCCTTCTGGTTCCCCCAGGTTTCCTAGCTGGCCTGTCAGTCCCCCAACTACTTATCCAGTAGAAATTATAGGAATTACTGGAGAGAGCAGTCAGATCCACCTCATTCCCATCAGGTGTGGACAAGTCAAAACTGCTTTGGCAACTCTCCCCCTGGAAAAATAAAAGCACTAGAGAAGAGTGAGCAAGCCAAAGGGATGGACATTTGTAGAAGCTCTGGCATTTTATCCTTCCCCCACAGCGCAGTGGAATGGGAACTAGTAATTCCTGGACATTTCTTTCCTGAATTTTCATGGTTTTCACGGTGTAGGGGCTGGGTGGTAGGATCTGCCAACCTCCCTGGCACAGCAGCAGAGTGAGTGAGAATTGGCAAAAATCACCCTTGCATTTTCCACAGAGCCACAGTGAGTACACAGGGAGTTCTTAAGGTTCCCATTGACCTAAGCCAGGCTGAGTCTGTGAGAAACAGAAAAATTGAAGGCACTTAAGTATTCATTACAGAAGGCATCTAGGGCAGGAAATTAGTTGTACAGGTGATGAAGGAGCCAAGGGTGAAGCAGTGTGTGAAGAGATAACCCAGAGATTAGCAAAGTAGGAATGAATACTTGCTCTACGATGGAGAGAAAAAGGATGGATGTGGTGCTCTTAGGATGCTGGGGCCACAGACCATGGAACACCCACTGAGCAGAGCTGGAGCCACAGAGGCCACCAGAGCTGCCAGCCATGCCACCTGTAATCTCCAGTCTCCTGCCAACCTCCTGTTCGCTGAATCTGGACAAAATCCAACTGACCTGGGAGCTTGGGCAACATAGCCTGTCAGCCCCTTGTGATAACAGAGGACGGCAGGGGAAGGGTGAGGAATGAGTCCAAGAATAAAATACCTGAGATTGGCACAGGATAGCAGAGCATCAGAAGCCAGGTATTCACATCCCCAGAGACTTCCACCATTGGGAAGAGGACTGCTCCCCAAGGGTGAGGGAAAATAAGGAGTAATTCTCAATGGCACCCTGACACTTTCAGGTTAGAGTGGTCCAGCCAAGCAATTGAAGGCCATTCATGTGCCCTATGAGAAAGCACCAACAGGTACCATCCAGACAAAGAGGCAGGAGAACAGGCATCATCCGCACTTGAAAGCAGACCAGCAAGAAAACCATGGCTGCGCCCTGATGACTTCATCCCAATCGATCAATTTATTTTGTACCCTCATCCTTCAAGTACCCTTCCCATCATCTTTCCCTTCTCCTACTGCAACAGATGTACACAGGAAAGCCTAAAGTCCTGGAGCAGGGAAAGGAAAATCCCTAAGAAATAGACAAAAAAAATCCCCACAAAACCATGAAGTTCGTGGTAACTGGATGGTAGCTAATTACAGCAACAGCTGATTTGGATTGACTATTTATTTGAAATGAGGCTATTTATTTGAAATGAGGCTAATCCTCGGGATGTTCAGGATCTGACCTAATAGCACAGTATGGACAAAATTTAGTGTCCTCTCTTCTAAAAGAGAATGGGAATTTGTCAAATAAACAGAAGTGCTTTCATGAAGAAAACGAAGTATCACTTGCCCATAACCTTCTGGTGCAATACATAGATACTTTTACACCACACAGGAAGCACTGCTAGAAAAGGATTTTCATCACTGGCAGTGTGGACTGGTAAGGTTAGAGAGGAGTATATGCAAGTGATGGTTAGCACAACCCTCTATTCCTCTCTGATCATCCAAGAAGAGATCATGAAGGAAATGAATGTTTGGATTGTTTAGAATTAGGAATAATGAATCAGCAGACTTGGAGAATAGATAGCCTGAGCAAATAATGTTCCTTAAAGAAAGTTCCAAGACAGTAATGTAAGTGAGAGTGTGAAGGGGAGTTGGTCAGAAATGTATGCTTATTAAGAGCTCATCTCTCAACCACGGACTACCCTTCCCCACTCTGCTTTGTGATACTGGCACCGGGATCTGTCAAGCCATATCTCACCTTTGCCAGCTGGATCCTTTTAGATAGTACTCATGGGATTAGGAGAAGGAGACTGGAGGGGACAGAGGGAATAACTTGTTATTCCTGTTTTTTTACATCTCTTTCTAATTTTATGGCCTTTATCCTAACGTAGCCATTGGTTCCAATTTTCAGAGATTTTTCTACACACCCAGAGCTCCCTCAGAGGTGTCTGCCTCAGTGGCCTTAGTCTTAGCTTTATGTAACCCCTTCTCCAAGGTTCCTAATCAGCCCAACCTCTTTTCCTCAAGTTACATGTGTAGCCACCACTTAGGTGATACTTCAGAATTTCCTTTTCTGTATTTGGTGACCTCTAATACCTGCTAGGCTAATTCCTTATTAAATTCTCTCTATTTATAAAATTGTTTAAGTTCTGTTTTCTGATTGGGTACTAATACAGTAACTTAGAGAAAGAAGCAAACCAAAATTTTAGTTAAGATGAGAAAAGCGAAATGATGACTAAAGTACTCAAGTAATAACAAGGTATAACTAAGGAAAACACCAGGCTTCTATCCCAAATAAAAAGCTGTGACAATGGTGGCTTCTGAGAATAAAAGTGAGACAAGACATAGCGTGCTCACCTTCAACTGATGCAAAACCTCTGTACAGCAAAGTTCAAAATATAAACATGATTCTATAGCAGGTTTACAATGGGAAGAGAGGGTCATTAATAGATGTGGATGTCAAACCTTCTTGCTATATAACCTTTATGCAGAAGCCAGACCACTGTGAAAACCTCAAGATGGACCATGGAGCCTGCCTGATGGAATTCCCGCATAGTAAACACATAGGGATGAGTGGCACTGCTCAAGGTCCTGGTTGCCATTAACACAGTCATCGATGCCAGATGGAACACTTAGGAACCCGTGCCAGTTATGGGAAATAGAAATATCCTGGAAGAGACAATAGTGCAGCAGTGAGGCTGTTGCTTGCCGGAGAGGATGCTGAGCATCAAGAAGTGGTCCATTGGATCAAGCACCATGGAGACCAGAAAAAGGCACAGAGAATTTCCGTGTGGGTTTAGGAGTGAGAGGTTCTCTAGTGATCTTAGTAAGTATGGTCTCCATGGAGCGGAGGTGGCAGAGGCTGGTGTGGACAGACTCCAGGAGTGAGTCAGGGCAGCTCAGTGATGCATCATTTCATTAGTGCTGGGGAGCCAGGCAGGTGGAGAGCCATGTGGTGTCTGCTGCAGCCGACCTCCAGCCCTCCCTCATTGGCGTGATTGCTGTTTGTGCACAACCCACAGCATGAAGTAGCTCTAACAAGATGGTCAGGAAACCATATTCCCCTCCATTCAAAGGCTGTCTTCCAATAGGCTACAAAGCAGTTTTTCCCTCTACTTCCACTGGCTCAAATCCAGGTGATACTCCAGAAATTTAGTACTATTCTCCCTTTTCTACTCCAAAAATCTAAAAATGTGTCCTGACCTCCCAGAGGGAAGATTTTGCATCCCTGTTGCTCTCTCACAGAAGGGAAATGGATTTACTCAGTCATATGTAGCCTCATGGGAGTGAGATAGAGCATGGTGGCAATTGCCTGGTGCTCTGGCTGAATAGGGTAGAACTTAAATCCCTAGTAGTCTCAGAAACTCACTTCACCTCCCTCACCTCACCTACAGTTTCTTCACCAGGATTGTAAAGGAAATGACTATATCTCCCAGTAGGCTGTTATGGGAAATAATTACCAAGCTTCTAGTACCAAGGCTTGCACAAAATAGTTCTTTGGTCAAAAGAGTTCTTGTTAGTTGTTTTCAGGGGCATATTTAAAAATCATTATATTACATAAGTCTATTTCCCAAAATTCCCTCAGAAAAGATGACTATTTAAACTCTGTTTCCGGTGCTCTGGGAAGACTGGCAAATAATTGAAAGATCTCTTCTTTCACTGGGGATTTTGAATGTGGCTCTAAGAGTTAACACTTTTGTCTGTGTGTTGTGTATGCTAGGTGATCCCCTCAGTAGGATTCACTACTAGACTGTGTGTTTTATCAAAGTGTGTAAGAATAAAAACTCACTTGCATGAATTGAAAAGTACAGAAATGACACTTGTGAACGCGTGAACATTAACACTGTAGTTGATAGATCTTAAGCTGCTAATTGTCGAGAGAGAATTACATTTATGTTTGGTCTGGTTGCTGCAGATTCTCAGCAGCACTTTTACTGTACATACGAATTGAAATAAAGACCTCAGCTATTAACGAAAAAAAAAAAAAGATCTCTTCTTTCAGGACAAACCTGCTGATTACAGATTAGTTCATTCCTTCTCACACCTTCACAATATGGTTATGCCTGTGATGGCCTCTCCATGGATGTCTGGGTTTAAAAGAATCTAAGAATTTTTTTTCAGATTTATTTATACACGCACTGGGGAACAGGCCAGAGGTGCGGGAGGGTGAGAGAATTCACCAGAGACAGAGCGGGGAGTAGAACAGGCAGAAGGACCAAAATACACTGCTGAGGGGAGCAGTGGGCGAGACAGGAGAGGTATGCCATGCCATGTGGGAATCTCCCTAGCTGGCCGGGAATCGAACCAGCACCACAGGGGCTGCGGACAGTTTCACAGAGCTGCGCTCAACCCGCTGCACAACCAGGGAGGCCCAAGAATCTAAGAATTTTAAGGGTTAGCTGGAAGAAGTAAATGCAACACCTCAGGGCAGAGACCCCACTCCCTCTGCCATCCATGGGGTCTTCATACTACACTCAGGTGCCCAGACTGTAAGAAGGCATAACAGGCATTTGACCTTTTCCTCTTCCTTTCCTCCTACAAAGGTGCTGATATATGGGGGATTGTTTGTTTGCACACTTGTTTGTGGTGATCCATACTTTTTAATTCTCAGACTCACGGGGTTTAAGATTCTACCCTAACCTAGTGCTCAAATCAGTGGTATCCTGGGCTTCCCTGGTCAGAATGATTTGTTCAAGGATGGGCATAAGACCTAAATTGATTGAATATGGTAAACTTCAGGGATTTGGCAAGAAAGTTGGGGTCAAAACACTGCTTTCCTCTGATGGGTTTGGCCTTGCAATAGCATGAATCTGGAGCTTCTGGGGTGTGATATTGAAGGTGCTCAAGTTAGACTACACCTAGTTCTGAGTTGGTCTGCTCAAGACACAAATCTCTGGAATGCAGATTATTTTGAATTGAGAACAATAAAGGCCCTGGAGGCTAAAAAGAAGCTCTTGCCTTTCCCCTAAGTCCCTTTTCCCTGCTCATAATCCAAGAAGTAATCACTGCTTACTCTAAGAGCTAAAGAATGTAGTTGGGGGGGAAGGGGGTGTCATCCAGGTCAAAGTGTGGCAGTTAACATGTCCTCCCTATGTGAGAAACACATCTTGCCCTTTAGAGTAAAGGCAAGGTCCTCTTCCTCTTGCCTCAATGTCCCAGACCCCATTACGTCATCCCTTGGTTCAGGATTTAAACCCCTGTCTCTCCAAATGGGACCTACATAAATCACTGTAGCCTTCCTGTGCTTAGGCCATTAAATTTATTTCCTTTGCTAACTGGTCTGATGCTGTTTTGATTACTCAACCAGCCCAAGAACCCAGAGGGGTGAGGGGAAATTTCCCCTACAACCTGATAATGTGGAACCTGGAAATGAATCCAGCACAGGAGTGAGCAGAGTCAAGAGGAAAAAACTTGAACTTCAAATCAAGTCAGAGCCAGATCAGCATCTTGAATTTTAAATGCCCAGAGACATAAATCCTCCATTGTGCTTAAGTTAGTCAAAGCCTGGATTTTTGTCACTGGTCAGTGACTGATATTAGAAGAAACTCAACATGAGATGCCACATCTATGAAGAGGGGAACCCTCTGCTCATTCCTGCTGACCAAATCCCCTTCCTTGATGAACTGGAATCCCCAACTTCCTGATGACACTAGGTGACTGTCCAAATGCTAATTCCCTTGGAGCATAAATGAGTCATAATTTGTACCAGAGCTGTTTCTGTAACTACAGTACAATGAAAAAGTCAGAGTTTTTAATTGTTCTACTTCAATAATAGACCTTGGGCCTGTGGGCTAGAAGCTAAGAAGCTCAGCCAGCAATAGGCTCAAAATCTGATATTCTTGACTCTTTGTTATCTGCACTTCTGCCTCGGGGTCAACCAAGTAAATAGTTTCTGCCTGTAAAATGGTCTTTGGCAGATTCCCACTGCAAAACAGCATCAAACCAGCTCTTTTCTCCAGAAAGTTGTATATATCAGCTATTGTGTGAGAAGAGACCCAGGAAAATACCCTGGTCACAGCAAGATAGAGAAACCTTTATTCTTTCTTTTCCTCTTTCTTTTCCTTCCTTTCTTCCCCCCAGCCTCTCTCTATGTCTATCTTGTCCTTTCTCCTTCCTCCCTTTCTCTTACTTCTGAAGAGTTTGATAACTTTCCTTAAGGAGTTCTGATAATGAATACACTTTTACTTACAGCTTCTACCATTGAGTTTTTCTTTTTAGTTGCAAGCTACAGATACTGATTCTAGATAACAAGCAAAAAAAGATTCTATTGGAAGGATAGGAACTGCAGTTTACAAAATTGAAGAATAAAACTAAAGAACTGGGCACAGAAAAAGTGAGAAACAGGACCTGTCGGGGATCCACAGAACTATGATGATCTTTTCAGGGTTCTGCAATAATCACTTTCCTTCTTTGCAATAACTGAGCTCAAGAGTCCAATTTCTGGGCAAGACAGTTCCATGGGTCTAGGTTGGCTCAGTTGTCTCAGGCTTGGGGTGCCTTGTTGGACAGCTCCACCAAGACTGCTCCCAGCAGAGGAGAGGGAGCTTCCCAAGAGGTTGTCTAGAAAAAGAAAGAATGGTATCTGGGTGTACAAAAAGCAAAAACAAAACAAAAACAATAGATGCCATTTATAATACCTTTGATCTGGCTGTATCCTCTATCTGGAGTGCCCTTCCACACAGCAGAATCTGCTCAGACTTTGAATTCAACTTAGTTATTCTCCTCCAGGAAGTGTTCCCTTATGAAAACACTTTCCCTCACCACCTGCTCAATTGGGCACCTGACAGTCTCCAGGGTTCCCTTCTCTCACTACCCTTAAGATATTGGAGTATAATTATTTGAGTGTCTGACAGCCTTGAGAGAAGAAATAATTTATTATTTGATCTTCTACCCTAGCACCTAACACACTGTAGGCACTCAACAGGTGTTTCTTGGATGAAAGAGTGGAAGAAAAAATGGACTGGTGAGTGCATCTAATATTTCATAGAATGTGGATTACAGTGATTTTATGTTATAGTTAGATCTTTATAGAGAGAGAAGGAATGAATTATAATGTATTATTCCAACAAGTATCATCTTCAAGGCAGTATCAATATACATTTCTTAAAGGGTTTATTGCAGCTTTTTTGGACACAGAATATGAATACCTGTTTGCTTTTACTCTATAGCTCATGTTTCTCCTGTGGTCTGCTGCTGCTCCAGATACCTGTGAGGAGTGACGGTTATCACTAGCACTCCGAAACCAGGGAAGCAATGTGGAGATGTGCTATATCCGTAAGTACCACAGGTTCATTAGCATCCTGAGGACTGTTTTATGTTTTAGCCTACATACTACTTAATCCAAAGCAGACGCTACAAATGCACCAGGCAAAATAAAGGAAATCAGAATAATTAATCTCAAACAGCTGCTGACACCTGAATTTGCCTTCCCAGGTAAGGATTAATTCATCATCTATCAATCATACTTTCCCATTGACGGTCATGAAAAAAATACCTACAAATCTATAAAAGAATTTTCCAGGGCCTCCCCGGTGGCGCAGCAGTTGAGCGCTGGGTTGCGAAGCTGCCCGCAGCCTCTGCAGCGCCGGTTCGATCCCTGGCTGCTCCCCGGCCACCGGAGGAGGGTCCCACGTGGCACGCAGACCTCTCCTGCCGCCTGCTGCTCCCCTCAGCAGTGTACTTCGGTCCTTATGCCTGTTCTGCTCCCCGCTCTGGCTCTGGTGAATTCTCTTGCCATCCCACTCTTCTGACTGTACCCAGTGCTTATATAAATAAATAAATAAATAAATAAATAAATAAATAAATAAATAAATCTTTAAAAAAAAAAAAAAGAATTTTCCAGGTAGTCTTCATATAGATGATTCTTGGTTAGGATGAGGCAGGTCAGTGGGACCTGGTTGGCTCCCAAGTGCTACACACTGGAGGATGTTGGGAAAACCAGTGACTGGTTGAGGATAAAGTAGACTCGTGAGCACGTAGTTGGATCCTCTTCCACCATTGGTCTGGTTGTTCCAAATGGAGCAAACAATCTTTTAACCTTATTTTCAATAAAGTAATTAATCCCTATCTCAACAGGGCTGGGAAGCACTGGGTGTGGTTTTTTAATCTCCTAGGTTAGGTCTCTTTTTTGTCTAGGCTGTGCCTTTGTGCAAACAGAAAAAGGTACCACCTTTTACACAGTCAGACTAGGAGAAAGATTCCTTCCCAAGCACCTGAATTAGCCAAAGGTGCTTTCTCGGATTGAATGCAGATGTGCAAAGGATGAAGGCCTGTGTCAGGGGCCTAGCTCAGGATACAGAGCATGGACTGCATTTGAGGTGCCTCTATCCCTCTATTAGCACCTTTGTCAAGGAAAGGGACATGGCATCCCTACCTTAGATGAACCCAGTCTCCAACAAAGAGGAGAAAATGACAAACTATTGACTGCAAATCCAAGAGGTACAGTAGGGAAAAGATAGACACCCCACCCCACATTATTAAATTGGAAAGCTAATTGAAAAAGTCGTAAGAAATCCATCTCCCTTTTTCTCAAGAAAAGGAACCAGTTCTTTTCCATTTGCTTTTTATTTTGAAATACCAGCATCCTTCTCTTGTTCCAGATCTTAATGGGAATCTACCCAAAGGACACAAAAAGACTAATTCAAAAGGAAACCTGCACTCCTATGTTTATTGCAGCACTGTTCACAATAGCTAAGACAAGAAAATAACATAAACGCCCCAAAACTGAAGAATGGATCAAAAAGTTGTGGTATGGGCCTCCCTGGGTGGCGCGGTGTTTGAGCACTGGGCTGTGAAGATGCCCACAGCCTCTGCAGCATCGGTTTGATCCCCGGCCACCAGTGAGTGTCCCACATGGCACACAGACCTCTCCTGCCATGCCCACTGCTCCCCTCAGCAGTGTACTTCATCAGTCTGCCTGTTCTGTTCCTCGCTCTGACTCTGGTGAACTCTCTCACTCTCCTGCTCTTCTGACTGTACCCAGTGCTTGTATAAATAAATAAATAAATCTTTAAAAAAAATAGTTGTGGTATATATACACATGGAAAACTATGCAGCAATCAAAAAGATAAACTCATTCCATTTGCAGCAATATAAATGGAGCTGGAAGGGATTATGCTAAGTGAAATAAGTCAGAAACAGAAAGATAAATATCAGATGGTTTCACTTATATGTGGAATATAGAGAAACTGAAAAAAAGGTAAAGAAAAGGCAAAACTTGCAAGCTGACCATAAATCAGAGGCATACAGCAAGGGAAGGGTGGGTTGAAGGGTTAAAACAGGGGAGGGAAGATCACAAAGGACTATTGTGATTGTTCATAGGTGATATGGTAGTGAGAGAAATAGAGGAATTAAGAAATTTTTTAAATAAAATAAATAGATAAAATAAAACCCCAAACATAAAAAATTATAAACATCTGCGTATATGCTACCAACCACTAGATTTAATGATACCATTTAATCATACTTTGTTCAACATTTAGTTGTCCCACACAAAAATCACTGCCATCCCCTTCTCTTCTGGTCCCCCTCTAAACTGCCCTCCATTTAATATTTTTGGTGCCCATGCTTGTTATTTATACTTTTATGATGTGTCTTTACATAAAAAAATACATGTGTTTTTAAACAATGTATGATTTGTATGTTTGTATATAATAAATACACGATATAGGGAGCATATGCATCATATACAGCACAACATATAATGAAATAAATGTTCCTGTAAACTTTGGTGTATTTTGAAAGTTCTTTTATCTAAGTGGTAACATATAATTCATATAATAGTTTCTGTTTCTATTCCAATATTATCTTTCAGAGATTTATCCATATTAGTATATGTAGCTCTATCTCATTCATTTTCCTGTTGTGTAAGATTGCATTATAAGACTAATTCACAACTCATCTGGCCATCCTTTTACTGATGGGCATTTAAATCATTTCCAATTGTTTGCCTTTACAAATAAAGATGCAATGAGAATTCTTGGCCTACCACTTTATAGATATGCATGAAGATTTTCTAAGTCTACAAGAAGAATATCTGGGCCTTAGGAGATACACATTTACAACTCTGATAAATATGATCAATATAAACTCTAGAGTAGTCTTACCAATTTACACTCTTTTCAATGTGTGGAAATGCTTGTTTCCCATCTCTTTCCCCAAACTGACTTTTATCAGTTATCATTTTGACCACCCTCAGGAATGTGAATTGGTTTTAATAAAACACTATGGTTTTAATTTTAATTTCCATTATTAATGAGAGGATTTGCTTTCTTTTTCTGTAATTGTCCAGTTAATATTATTTGTCCATTTTTCTGGGGTTGTCTTTTCTTATTGATTTGTAGGAATTTAAACAAATTATTTTTATTAAGAATTTTTTGTTAGGCAAAACTCGCAAGCTGACCATAGACTGACGCATACAGCAGGGGAGGGGGGAGGAAAGGCGTAAGGAGAGAGACCAAAACAGGAGCAGCAAGAGCTCAAGGACTATGGTGATGGCTTATAGGTGATGTGATGGAGGGAGAACTATGGGGACTACACCTAAAGGGAGAAATCAAATATTGTGCAAAAATGAACAATGATGTGAGAAAATTAAAAAAGAAAAAAGAATTCTTTGTTAGTTTTAGTTATTATAAATGTCTTCTTTCAGTCTTAACTTATATTTAACTACTGTGTGCTTCTTGTTACAAGAGTGCAATTTTTTAATACAATCATTTTTATAACCCTCTCCTTGTTGTGTATGCCTTTTGAGGCATTAATTCCATGTTTAAAAGTTTCCTATGTTTTCTTCTCAGAGTTTTCAACTTTCCTTTCCTTTTTGTCATAATTTCTTTTTTCTTTTAAAGATTTATTTATTTATGCATACAAGAACTGGGGTATAGGCCAGAGGTGCGGAGAGTGAGAGGATTCACCAGAGAGTGGGGAACAGAACAGGCAGATTGACTGAAATACACTGCTGAGGGGAGCAGCGGGCAAGACAGGAGAGGTCTGCTGTGCCATATGTGTAGCTCCCTGGCCAGATGGGGATCGAACTCATGCTACAGTGACTGCAGACAGCTTCACAGTGCTATGCCTAACCCCTTGTGCCACCAGGGAGCCCTTTTGTCATAATTTCATTTGAAATTTACTTGTGTATATAGTGTGAGGTAGGGATTTTTTTCCAGTCAATTATCATTACACTTGAATAATTCTTCCTTTCTCTGCAGATGTGTACATTTTGCCATCTCTTTATGAACAAAGTTCCCAACTATGCATGAGTCTGTTACTTAGACTATACCATAAGTCTACCTATCACTCCCTAAACAAGTATCAAAACTGCTTGTTACTTTCAAGAAAGGCAGTTTTTACTGATACCTGAAATGACACCATTCTTTGGGTGAGGTGTGAATACTTCCAGGAAAGATAATACTCTAAATCAATGACATGACAGTGTGATATGTTTATCTTGCTTGGATTCCTTACAATATGTCATTCCACTGAGAAGATCTGACAGAGAAAATCAGAGAGCTTCCAAGAAAGGAGGAAGGAAACAGAGACTTCAATAGAGCAGCTCTTAGGCAGGAAGCAAAAAACTTATTATCTCCGACTACTCAAATATTTTCTAGACTTGACTCTGGACATAAATACATTTTCCCCTATATGTGGTATTTCAATATATAAACGTGCCCTCACAATATTCTCTACTAATGCTTCTCAATTGTTGATGACAGGACTAATGGCTTGATATACATTACTTTATTAAATCCTGTAACATGGGTAATTTCCTTGAAATACATATAAGAAAACTGAAACTCAGAGAGAGGGAAGTGACTTGTCTAAGATCACACATCTAACTAAAGGTAAAGGTAAAACTCAGTTTACATTCCTGGCTTCTAAATTACACTGCTCTGCATGTTACAGAATACCACAAAAGAGTGGTAGTTTTGAGGGGAGAGAATGAATCTTATTTTACCATTATGTTCTAAACCCAAGCACTGAGCAAGTCACACAACAGGCTTTCAATTAGCACTTGTAGACAAGAATAAACAGAGGCATATTGGCTGTGGGGTCTGTGGTTTCTGAGTCATGAAAGCCCTAAGCAGTTCACTTAGTAGGTCGAAGAAGAAGAATCTTCACCTTACTTCCTCTGAAAGCCACACCAAGCCTCTTTTCTACTTACCCTCAAATGAAAAGCTGAGTTACAAACACATAGCAATGCACTCCTTTCTACACCAATGCTAGGAATGTACAAATAGAGTAGGGGGTGGGGACAGTGTCTGCCACACCTCCAGCTAGAACATTTGCTTCCATCCTCTAGAAATAATCTTCCCATATCCCAGATATTTCAGCATCATTGACTTTGTTTCTCATCAGAGGCAATACGACTTTACCTCCTCATGAGGCAAATCTGAAAATTAGCCTGTAGCTCAGCCCCACAGACTGCTGCAGTGGGGATTCCCAGCCAGCACAGATGCCCTACTGCTGCATGGAGTTCCCCAGCCTGAGAAGCGAGTGAGCCATTGAATTCACTGGTCTCTGGGGGATTATAGGCACCATGACACCTCCCCTGAAGAACTGTGGTTTTCATTGGCTGGATGAAGGACATCTCTAAAGAAGGTTATGGTATGTTAGAGGCTGACTGTGGAAGGTGTGGGTCTCCCCCACACTCTACAAAATTAAGTGGACTTATCAGTGATGGCCTCATAGCAAGTAGTCTTCTATCTCCAACTTCCTTGCATTAGCCAGTCTAACATTACTACCAAGCATTTAGAAAACTTCCCATCTGAGACAGAAAGTGCTTCAATGCTAACTTCTTTGTGCTGGGAACCCACAGATGCTATCATGAACATTTACTTGGATTCTAATATTGGCTCACAATTCCCTGGAAGCTCTGTGCTTTCTGATTGTCCCACTGCTTTGTGGTTTCTAGAAAAGCCCTCTATGTTTAGCAGATGGAACCTGGCCTCAGGCACCGCCCTTCTTGCTATAAATTCCCACCTCATCTCTGTGAGCACCCCTGCCTTGAGCCTCCACTAGACTTGACACTCAGTTCCACAGCCTTTACATTAGATAGTGCATGCATCCATCCATTTAACAAACATTTCCTGAATACCATGTTCCAGAATTGGGATATAACAAACAGATGAAAGTTCCTGCCCTCAGAGATTTATATTCCAGGGGGGAGAGAAATTAAAAGATGGGAAGTCACATGGGAGGGATATCAGATAAAGTATTCAAAAAGGAAAGTAACATTTGAAGAAGACCTGAATAAATGAGGGAGAAAGTTCTGAGATCTAAGGGGAGGGCCTCCCAGGTGGCACAGCGGGTTGAGTGTAGTGCTGGGAAGCTGTCTGCAGCCTCTGCAGTGCAGGTTCGATTCCCGGGCAGCCAGGGAGCTACTCACATGGCGTGGCAGACCTCTCCTGTCTTGCCCGCTGCTCCCCTCACCAGTGTTTTCGGTCCGTCTGCCCTTCTGCTCCCCATTCTGATTCTGGTGAATCCCCTCACCCCACTCTACCCCCCCATGCCTCTGGCCTGTACTCCAGTTCTTGTATAAATAAATAAATCTTTTTTTAAAAAAAAAGATCTAAGGGGAGAACACAACTGGCAAAAGGACTGAGGTAGAAATGAGTTTGGCAAGATGGAAGAACAGAAGGCAGGTTGGGGTGGCTAGAAGAGAGGAGGAAAAGGGACAGAGGACCAAAGAGATGGGTAAGAGCAGGTCACAGATAGAGTGGATGTTTGAGGCCACAATAAAACATTCTGAACACAGGCCAATGTGCTGGAAAACTACTGGAGGGTTTAAGAAGAATGACAGGAACTGATTTACATTTTTAAGACAGTGTACATTTTAAAGACCTGTGTAGAGGACAGTGTGCAAGGGAACGTGAGTGGACAGGAGTCTGGGGTGGCGGACCACATGAGAAATGGCAGAGGAATAGTGGCAGCAAGGGTGATGAGTGGTTCTGCCAATATGTGTTCTCTCAGCTGTATGTGGTGGGATGAGTGGGGAATGAGGGGAAAAGAGGAGTCAAGGATGATCACAGGGCTTCTCTCAGTCCTGACCTGCTTAGATGTATGAAGCAAGAAAAGAAGAAAGTGACTCCTCATCTGCTACTTCATTGGCAGAGTACAACTGTTGGCCCATTAGACTTCAGCCTGAATGTCCAAATCACCGACTATCATCTTACCCAAATTACAGACATAATCATAAGAAGAAATGTTAATTTTTATGCATATAACCCTGTAAATTGATCCAGTGATAGTAAACATCCAGGAGGGCAGTCCTAGGGATTCCTAGAGCCAATTTAGAACACCTGATCAACAGAAATTACATTTTAACTCTGGATCGAGTAGATAAAGGCCCTTGATTGGCCTGCCAATGTGTGGCATATGCATCACCTTTCCCCACCTCCATGCCCAAGCCCACAAGCCATTGCTAACCAGCAGCGTCATTCACTGAGACTTGGCATCTCTAATCAACACTGTGCTTCACTCAGTCACTATCAGTTAATCAGAGTCAGCAAGATGGATGATTGTCATTTTTACTCCCGATTTATCATAGAGGTTTAGTTTTTCAAATTCAGACACATTCCTAAGTATCCTTTGACAATCTTGCCTGGGAAAGTTTTCAGCCACATTATGAATGAAGCAGGACAGGAAATATATTATTAAGCTTTGATCTGAACATCTTACATAAACTTTTTTGTCATGTTTCAGTAGAATTCATCTTTGATGACAGTGTTAGTCACACAGAGATACATCCAGTGCCTTCTGCAGTCAGCTAACTTCTCCACAGCTCTGTCCTAACAGGCCTGCCCTTCCTGAGTGTTTCTGTATGCCTCAGACTTTTATTTCCCTCCTTCCCTCCCAGGACCCCCCATTTCCCCATTTTCCCCACATGTGATGTTAGGTAGTAACAGGTTAATCCTTCCAAGGTATCAACTAGAAGATATGTAATATCTTTTCCCCACAAAATGATGCCTTAAGTCAGTAAAGTGGATCCCTCTGTAAATACCCTTATGATATATTATGCTACTAATGAAAATTTCTAGATTTATGAGGGAACTTCTGGAAAGAGAGCGATTTCAGATCTAGAGGGCCTAATAGCACTTTACAAACCTAACGATAGACAAGAGTCCAGATGGGTCACCATCTATCATTTCCTGCCACAGAAAGCCAGTCCTTGTCTGTTTATTCCCAATATGAAAGACAGGAATCCTGCCAAGAGCCACTTTTAACAATGGGGCATGGGGGTTGGGCGGGGCGGGGAGAAGAAAATGAATATACTATCTTAATTTCTCCATAATTTTGCATATTTAATACTTCAACTTGCAGATATTATTTGGAATTGATTTCATCCACACCAAAGTACAGGATGAGGAGGCTTAGAAGGGAAATTTCGCAGCTGTGTATGGCACTCTGACCACATCCTGCCCAGAAAGGATGGGCTGAGCTGTGGGTCACTGCCCAAGGCATCTAAATGCACAGGCCTTTTTTTTTTCTCTTGGTTGTTTATTTTATTTGGGGCTATGCATTTGGACTTTTGAGAAAATTCTCCGTCACCATTATCAAGATGATCTTTCTTACACTTTGGGGAGTTTAACTCCACCCACACAAACAGAATGACTCACCCCAGAGGGTCTGAGTTGGTGTCTGGTAAGGCAATGAGATAAAACAATCACTTTAAAAAGCAATGTCCTAAATTATCCCTGTAGCAATGATCTCTAAGAAGAAAGGCCCAAAGAAACAGCATTGAGGTCCTATTTCACAGATATATCAAATAATGTCTCAGCAAAATATAATCGTACTCTTGAATTGTGTAATATGAGGAGAGCTTATGATAGAGAGCTTTTCGGAGAAGTAGTCAGGGTGCATGGAATGAAGGGACATGTTGCATCTGGGGCCAGCAGCAACAGCCCTCCCCTTGCTATCCCTAAGGCTGGAGAGGCAATGGGCAGGAGGCATTTTGAGGGAGAGAGAGATTTGTGAGGAGAGGCTCCCTCACAGGAGGCAAGATCTATGAATCACAATACTGGGACCCAGATTGTCCCTGCTGTCCCCACAGGAAGGGAGTCAGGGAAATAAACACTGCCATATCACTCTTATCTGATCACCAAATCTCCTGCCGGTGCCTCTAACTGGCCAGTTCCAACAGGAAGCCCAGGATGAGAAAGTCCAGGTCAGCCTCCCAGGGCTTAGAGCAGGGTGAAGTGTGGACACTTGATCTAGTGTGTCACCAGGAGACACATAGCATTTATAGTACATTTGTGCGTGCTCTGGAAGTCCAAAACCAAGAAAAAACAGGACATCTCTTTAAGCTTCCTCTAGCTCTAAAATTCTTTAACTCTAAATACGATATATTTACCTTTTTATTACATAACTTGGAATTTTTCTTTCCAATTTGTCTAGGTACTCCCTTATAAGAATGTTTTTTCTAAAGCTAGTGTGGAAAATGGGCTTTATCTCAAAGTCAATTCCAATAATCAGTCGTACCTGTTGACTCTGCCATGTTGAACACTGACAGGCCTCATTGGGTTCGGCGTGAAGGAGTGCTGTGTAGACAAGCAGTGCTCGTCATGGAAGGGCTAGGGGCAAGGAGGCTGCCTATTAACATCTAGTGAGCCAAAACAAAAGGAGGATTTCAGATAGTTAAAGAGATTTTTTATTTAAAATAAACATATCCAAAATTCTCCCTTCAAGTGTGTGCGTGTGTTTATGTTTGTGCATAAATTCAATTATCTACTTTCTCCAATACCAAAAAAATTATGAGAATTGTATACGCTATAACATGGCAACTTCTGGGAGTATGAACAGATTGCATTTTTACTTCTGATTTTATCCTATTGATGCCATCCATATTCACACATCCAAGCGACACTAATGGACTTAGAAAGTGATTTGTTATTTTTATGTTTACTCTCTGAATCTGTTCTGTCCTATGTAGTGAACTTTACTTAGAATTAAATAAAATTAAAAATTCAGTTCCTCTTTCATACCAGCCACATATCAGTTATCCAATAGTCACATTTCGGGCCACACAAATATAGAACAGCAGAAAGTTCTATTGGAAAGTGCTGTTCTAGATCCCACGGCTAACTGTTGGACACACTGAAAATGATGTGCCTAAAAGCATCTCTTAGGTATCTCAAAATCCTGTTATATACCAGGAAATAAGCTTAATGCTTTGTAAATATTTCCTTTAATCATGCATGTGTTTAGTTAGAATGTTTATGATTTACTCTCAGCAAAATTCAAGTATATAATATGGTGTTATTAATTAAGTCACTATCCTGTATGTTAGATCCTCAGAACATATTCAATTTTTAACTGAAAGTTTGCACACTTTGATCAACATCTCTCCATTTCTTCCTCCTCCCCACCCCTGGCAACCACCATTCTACTCTATTTCTAAGAGATTAGCCTTTTCCCCCCACATTCCAGCTATTAAAGATACCATGCAATCTTTTTCTTTCTCTATCTGGTTTATTTCACATAGCATAAAGGCCTGCAGTTTCATGTATGTTGTCACAAATGGCAAAATTTCCTTCTTCTTATGATTGAATAATATTTCAATGTGTATCTATACACCACATCTCCTTTTTCCATTCATCTATGAATGGACACTTAGGTTGTTACTATGTCTTGGCTACTGTGAATAATGCTGTTATGAACGTGGAAATACAGATATATGTCTCTTTGAAATACTGATTTTATTTCCTTTGGCTATATACCCAGGAGGCAGGTTGTTTGATCAAGTGGTATTTTTATTTTAAATTTTTGAACTACTTCCACTTTCCATAATGGCTTTAGCAATTCATGTTTCCACCAACTGAGCAAAAGGGCTCCCTTTTCTCCATAGTCTCATCAACATTTATTATCTCTTGTCTTTTTGATAATAACCATCCTAAGAGATGAGGTTTCATTCACTGTGGTTTTAATTTGCATTTCCCTGATGACTAGTGATGTTGAACACCTTTTCATGCACCTGTTGACCAAGTATTTGTCTTTTGGGGAAAATGTATATTTAGATCCTTTACTCAATACCTCACTTAATATTCATTTAACCACTCTGTGGGAAAGAATTTATCACTCTCATAGATAAATCCAAGAGAGGTAAAGTGATTGGTCTCATAATCACATAGTAGTAGTTAAAAGAAATCAGATTGAAAACAAGGTCTTTCTGACACCAAAGCTCACACTCTTTACCATACTGACAGCACCTGCAAAAGAAATAGCAATTCTATTGAATGACTCACTTGGTTTTGTGTAACACCTGAGACTTCCTAGAAACATTAACTAAGTTGAGGTCCAGTTTATTTTCCAAATTTGTTTACATAAAAGACTGTCACCTGTTTTCCATAATGTATAATATAGCAAAGCAGGAGGTGTCCTTGAACTAAAATTTCCTCCATCATTAATATTGTGAGCATGAACTAACAAGCAAATAAATAACTTGTAGTACTTGTTCTATTTGTACGAGTCAGGGCCCCATCAAGAACCAAACGGCACATTAAACTGAGTAAGCAGAGATTAATAAAGTGATGACTGCTTATCAAGGTGTGAATAGTGTTTAGGGAAACCAATAAGGAAAAGCACAGACCAGTGGCAAGCAAGAGTGGGGAGCCATTACAACCCAAAGGCTACCGTGGAGGAGGAAGAGGAGAAGGGAGCATTTGCCAGAGCCAGAGAAGTCACCAAATGGAGACTGTTACTTTTATATAAGGACATAATCAACTTTGAGTGCCTCTGCAGAGAGAGAGAGAGCCACCTCACCCACCGATTGCCCTTTAACATGAGGGCAAAGTTGTCATTTGAGACTGTCCATGCAGTGCTGATGTACCCAGAAAGATGGAGAAGAGTGAAGAAGGTGTACTTATAGAAAATACCATGCATATTGTCAATTAGTATTGTTTGGAAAAATTCTAAGGACAGCAAAGCATTAATGTCAATGGAGATAACATCGTCTAACAACATACTTCACACAAGAGACAGTCACTTGTGGGAAGCTTGATTGTCCAGGCAAAAGAAATGCCCAACCTTGGGACCAAGTTGCTCAGCAGTTCAAGGACAGTAACTGAATATTGGATGTCATTATGGATTTCCTTTCATGCCACAGCCATGGACGTGGACTTTATTATAGGGCTAGCCTAAAGCAAACAGGCACTTACTAAGAACAGCTGCTTGATTGTAAAGGCTGCTGTGTTTGTGACCCAAGACAATTAGAATTAAGAAAAACAATCATCAGTGGTTTTATTTCCAGGGCCATGCAGATGGAGGTGACAAATTTATCTCTGGGGTTATCTTTGAATCACTATTTATCAGGTACCTACTATATCTCAGATACCAGTGTACAATTCATCCAGTTCACCTCAACATTTTGGGAATACCATTTTCTTTTCTTTAGTTATGACTTGGCATATGTCACTCCCTCTCCCTGATTCCCTCCTCCTGCCCTGGTCTGGTAAACTCCTACCCTTACTATAAAACCCACCTTGGGTATCACAACCTCTGAAAGCTTTTCCAATTTCTACCCTGAAGGTTGAAGGGCTCCCTCCCTGAGGTCCCCACATCTCTTGGTTCAGTCTGCTGTGAGAGTGGGTAAAAATATAGTAAGATTAGTCTTTTTACATATCTGTCTCCTCAATTTGATAGGACCTAGTGCTTGACCTGGAAGGGACTTGGTTTTCATCAAATTTTAGTAGGTAAGAATCCTTTAAGGTACTGTGTTAGGTGTTGTGGGACTGGATATGGAAATGATGGCAATATGGGGAAAGTGGCAGATAAATAAAGAATAAATAAAGTCCCTGGTGTCTGCCTTAAAAGGGAAATGATCCTAAAATTCAGGATGCCCAGCTAAACTTGAATTTAAAATAAGCAACAATTGTAAGTATATATTTTTGAAATATGAGTATATCTCATAAATAGATTCAAAGTTGCATGACACACATATATATATATATACACTAAAAAATTGTTTACCTAAATTTAAATTTAGTTGGGCATCCCATATTTTAATTGGCCAAATCTGGCAACCCTACTCAAAGAACTCATACTACAAATGATGAAATGAAATGTAACCACTTGCTTAGCACTATCATGCTAAGGACACAAAGGTGTAGCCAGGAGGATCACGGTGGCACAGACCCAGAGAAGCCCTTCTTTTTTTGTCAGAACAGAGGATTTCCTGCCAGTGAATATGCTTCTCTCTGGCTATCCCAGTGCAGAAGCGTGGAGTTCTTAAATGTCCCCTAGATTTGAAAGAGAAGGTCTGGGGTTAAGTTGCATGCAGATCACTGACCAACTGTTTGACTTTCAGAAAAATCAGTGAATTTCTCTAAGTGTTTTCTTTTCCCATTATCCAGGAACTGAATTTATTTTTAAGGGGGGGAAGAGTGTCCTTTTATGTACTTACAGATTCATACAAGACCCTCTCTCTAAAATAAATAGAATCTTCCTGCAGTTTCATCCACTGTCCATCCTTTCCATCTCTCATTGCTAAGAGACACCAGCCTCTAGGCACAAAACAAAAAATGAATACTTATTTCCATGCCTTGGTCCTCAGAATTTTCTGTATGAGCAAGCTCAATCTGTAAAGATCCCTACAGCAGATCACCTAATTTACAAATTAGAAAACTTAAAATTTAGGCATCAGGTTTCTGTAGAAACCACTCAATTCTTCCATTATAGGATAAAAGCAGCCAAAGAAAATATGTTCAATACAGCTATGTTCAATACAGTTATGTTCAATACAGCTCTATCTATGGCTAGGAAAGTAGAACTTTATGTATTTGTCATGTGTCATGAAAAATTTTTCTTTTCTTTCTTTTAATCTTGTAAAATGCAAATAACCATTCTTAGCTCCAGGGCCATAGAAAAAAACAGCTTGCTGATTTGACTCTCGCCTATGGTCTACACGACCAAAATCCTAACCTCTAATAACGTCCTTCCCCTGAGTAGTAGCCCACCTCCTACAATTCATGTCCTAGCACAAAGTGGGCAAATGAGCTGGTGTGAGTCCTTGTCCAGTCCTGGCCTCTGCCGGTAGCTTTCAGGCTGACTCCAAGGAAATTATGTCACTACTTCCTGTTTTACCCTTCTTCTATTTAAAAAAAGACCCAGAATAAGAGGGGCATTATATTTAGCAAGCTAAATAAAGTGGTTGGGAAACACAAATGAGGTAAATAAGGACAGACACTTAGCAGGGACAGGCTAAGTGTTGAGTAATATTGAAAATCATATGGCAGGAGAAATAGAGAAATCAAAATGTTTTCCTCGTAAATTTTCCACCACATTTTTTTTTTTTTTTACTTCATGGAAAGCAGACTAGTGTGTGAAGTCAATTTTCCTTCACATACACTTCACTTTCATAAGCTTGTTTTTAAAATGATGACGGCGGGGCGGGGGGGGGGTTGTTTCTCTCCACAGAGAAGCCCCAAAGTCCAGCTGAGCCCTGATGGGAATATTTTCTCACTAAGGTCATTCCTGTCCCTTCCCTGCCACCCCCTCCCTACTTTCCTTCTGCCTCCATCTCGGCTACTCTCAGCACATCCCACATTTTCCAGTTATAAGATAATCCTATCTCCACTCTTCTCCTGCAGGATTTTAACTAATATCAGGAATGCCACAAAGCCAGGAACCTAAGACAAACTACAGTGCTTAGAATCATTTTGCTTTGATGAAATATCAGGAACCCTTAAAAACTGTAAAAATACAAAGTGCTAGGTAAATGATACAGAAAAGAAAACCCAAGTATAGAAAAGAAGGGGTTTATTTCAACAACCTGGGAGTTTTTGCTGGTAAGACATGGCAGTCAACTTTAAATGACAATCCTAGGGAGTTGAGAAAAAGGGCCCTCCAGGTGACATGAGGGGAAAAGATCAAGTTTTGATCAAACTAGAAAGCATCCACCAGAATGGAATGATAATTAGAGATAATTATAGTCAAGTATGAGGGAGCCAGAATACGGTGTCTACCCAGCAAGTTCAGTAGAGTCAAACCTCAATTTTAATCAGTTTGAATGTGCCATTTTTATTTCTTGGCTGATGAATCTTCGCAGACAATCTCACAGCATTTTGGTTCAACCAAGGTCAAAGAAAGTATGCATGCATTCTCTTTAAAGTCATGTTCCCTCTCTGATGCTAAGGGTTTAAGAAAAGCAACTTGGAGCACAAAGGGAAAAACAGAATTCAAGGCCTGGTTCTGCTCCTTTCAAGCCAAGTGAATATGAGCCCATGAATGCTGAGCCTCAGTTTCTTCATGTGAAGAACAAGAAAATGCTCAGTTTTACTTACCACACAGAACTTTTGTGAACCTCAAACAACAGGACACATGAAAAGAGCTCTGGAAATTACAAAAGCAGAAGTATTTTTTATGTTCTTTGTTGCCATTAAGGAAGGGATTTAGGTCAACTGCTAAGCTATTGAACAACTGCTTCTGTTAGTTGAAGGCGAATTTCAGAGGTTAATAAGCATATAAACGGTGGCTCCAGTTAGTTGAAAACAACTTGCAAGGGTTAATAAGCACGTGTCTCAGTCACCACTTAGGCCTGGTGAATCAGAGGCCCTGAGCACGAGGCCCAGATCATGGGCTCCATGAGGCCAGTTCATCTGACTTGGATGATGGGTAAAGAAATCTGAGATTGAATGCCATCTCTATCCTTCACCCACTAAGCAAGTCCCTCATAATATCCAAGCCTTGATTCCTATCCCCAAAATTGCAGGATTATTGTGAGGTTTCAGAGATAACATACATAATCTCTGGCGCATAAGTTTTTCACAAACAGGAACATGTACTGTAAAGGGAAGAGGCAAGAGCTTTAACCCTTCCCACCCCACCATGTCTATTACCCCAGCGTCCAAACCACTTCCCAGTCCTCAAGGCCAATATTTACCACTGCCTCATCAAGAAACCCACTCTGACTCTTTATCCCTCTCCCTCACACCTACAAGGTACTTCCAAGGTCTTTTTTGTGTGGCCACTGAGTTCAAGGGTCATAAAATGAAAAAGGTAACTTAATGCCACATTTCAAAATTCCAGTGAATGCAGAGAATGAGAAAGTTATACCCCTTAAACCCAGGCAGTGATGCATGTCCTTCTTATAGTTAAATTTTCCAAGACATCAGCATATTGAAGCATACTTAATGCTCCCTTGTCTGCTTCCTCATTTTGTTTATAGGAAAGAATATTTCATTGGTAGTGATACAATTCTATTCTTACACAATATCCATTGGGGTTTTTCATTTCCTTTATTTGCTGAATATTTTTTCTTTATAAAGTATTCTCTTGAAAATACAACAAGAAGTTCTATATACAGAAAGGAAAATGTCAGACTAGACAGGCAGAGTCAAATTAATATGAAATCTTCCAAATTATACAAAATTATCAGCCATAAGGAAAGTAAGGTTATAAACAGAACCCAGCATTCAGTATGAGTTAACCTCTCTAACTCCCTTAAGAAATAAAGATTAGTACCATAATTTCAATGGAATTAAAAAATATATATATTAACACTTGAAATTGAAATTAAACTTAACAGCTCAATGAGACCATGTCCTTGGCCCACCTCAGTCACAATCACCCCACGCTCTTCATTCTTACCTATATTTGCCACCTACTATTTAAAGTGAAAATTCTGTAATTGTCTTAAATTTCAAATATAGGTCAATCAGATGTAAAGATATACTAGGTTGTCTTTACATCTGACCCAACTGATAACTGACCCAAGATGCTTATTACAGCTGAGCTGTTTGTTTTACCTTCTTTTCTCCCTCACACCTTTGTGTAATCTAAAACTCAAATAGACCAGTGAAAATATTTTCTCATTACATAATCTCCATCACTGCCCAATCACCCATTCCAATGTTTAACAAGGTCCACAATGCTTCTTTCTGAGGCCTCACCCTTTATCTGATGAACACGTCTTTTAGATTGACTGTCCATGTCTTTGGGGCCCTATGCAGAGACATCCAAGGTCGCCACCCTAATCTATCCAGGCAAATAAAACTTTTTTTAAGGGACAAATAACCTTTCCACTGCTGTAAAGCCCTCTAAATTTATCTGCTATTTCTATATATGAGCTCAAAATATTTAGTCCTTAAAAACTTTCAAAAATTTATTTGAAAAACTTTCAAAAATAAATCCCTTCTCTAGAAGAATTCTGAAGCCCCTCTGATGAACTCTATAGTAAGCTATGGACATCAGTTTGTTTTCTTTCTAGTACACTTGTTTTGGTTTTTATTCTTCTTTAATTTGCTATAGTTTCTATTAGAAGTTGAGGTCTCCTAATTTTAACTCATGAAAGAAACATATTTTTCAGCCTCCGACCTGTCATGGGGTTCTTTTGACAGATTTTCTCAATCCCTACAAAGTGGAAAGGTAAAATTTCATCATGCCAGCTTGTAAGTCCAAATTCACAAATGGCAACATGCCACCACTGAGCCCTTCTTCTCACTCTTTACAATTCAGAGGATTTTTCCCCTATTACCTACCCAGATTAATACCTGATGATTTTAGAGATGTTGGGGCACAGCTGGTAATCAGATAGATAGAAGTAAATGCTACAATATGGTGATTCACAGCTGTAGCTGTTATGGATTTTACATGTTAAAAAATTGAATTTTTATTTGCTATAAATTAAATTAAATTAAATTAATTCACAAACTGATAGTGGAAGGCTTAGATAGTGGAAGGCTTAAATTTGACATTCAAGGTGAACTTGGGCCACTGGTTTATTGTAGTCTCCTTGGAAGGAAATAATCAGTCATTTTATATTTTTTAAAGATTTATTTATTTATGCATAGGAGAACTGGGGTATAGGCCATAGGTGAAGGAGGTGAGAGGATTCATCAGAGAGAGTGGGAAGCAGAATAGGCAGATCTACTGAAATATACAGCTCAGGGGGAGCAGTGGGCAAGACAGGAAAGGTCTGCTGTGCCATATGTGGGTTAGCTCCCTCACCAGGGATTGAACTCAGGCCACAGAGGTGATAGTGCTGATACTGAACCCCTAGGCCACTAGAGAGGCCCCTGATCAGTCATTTTAGGATGCTCCTTTCCTTTCCTTTCTTTCCTTTTATTTTCCTCCTTATCCCTATGCAGGTGATTCAAGTTGAGGGGAAGGAACTTTTGGAAACTTCTTGGCATAGGTCATGGACATCAGTAGGTGCAATAGTCAAAATACTTAACAAACAATAGGGGAGAGACACCATCAATCAGACTGGACACTAACACAACTGATAGCACCAGCAGATAGCCCTGTCCATCAGCATCCATCCATACAAGCTTGCAATGGACATGTTCTTTGGTCCTCAAGACCTACCACTACAGCGTCATGACCTGAAACACCTGACCTGCATCCTGACCTGTTCTCAGATTGAAAGGTCCTTGAATGTCATGCAAATGACTCCAGAGGGTTTTGGACCATTTGACATCTAGACATGACAAAGAATAATTAGAATGTAATGATTCACATTTGTAGCAGTTACAAATTTTGTGTTAAAAATTGGCAAATGCAAAAGACCACTTTTATACACTCATCTCAGGGGAATAGGAAATTTTTGACTCTGACATTACTTAGGGCTGCAGACATTTCAAAGTGCTGTTTTAGACCCTCTCTGCATAGACTTTCCTGTTGCCTGGTAACTTTTATGATTTGCAGTCACACAGCTGTGCTGGAATGAATCTTGACAATAAAAATTGCTTTCTTTCTCTTGAAATTTATCAGAAGCAAGGTACAAGGCCTCAAATCCATCTCTCCTATCCTGTCCTATCCTGTCCTATCCTGTCCTATTCTAGCCTATCCTAGCCTATCCTATCCTATCCTATCCTATAATTAGATTCCCCAAAAGCTCAATAGGAGAAGCAGCAAGGCACTACACATTTACCTAAGTTCTCACCAGCCTCTAACCTCTATTTCTACCCCTAGGTGCCTGCTGCTCAAACCTGATTTCACTTGGGCAGGAAAACACACATGAACCATTCCTTCTAGCTCTTGGGATTGGTATGTTGGGTTCTATTCAGAGAACATTCAGCCTCTTAAACTTTTGGAGCTCAGGCTCTTGCAGTAAAAACCTCAGCTTTCAAGAGTATTGCTTCTTTGAGGACTTTATATAATAAACGCAGATATTAAATTGGCTTTTGGGGATCATCTATTTTAGCCTTCTAAAATATTCAACTCTATTAAAACAATGGGTTGATGACTGCAAGAAATTCAGAAAATTATTAAAAAAAAAAGCACACATACACAAAAAATTGCCCATTACCCCCTAACTGAAAACTTTGCAGACATTTTGAAAGAGATTCTTCCAATAACTGAGACAGAGACCAAGAACCCTATTAAATAACTGACACTGATAAAAATAAATCAGTACATTCTGGCTTATTGTAATTAAAATGTATGTATTAAAAGTTAGTAACTATGATGTGAAGATATGTAATAAAGTACCTTCATTAAGAGAATTCTATCCATTTAATATACTACTTATTCAACAATCTCAACTCAAGAAAAATTAAAAAATTTAGGATAGTACATCTATCCTCTATATATTCCCCAACAAAAATATTTCAAAAAACCACACTCCTCACAAATGTGTCAGCCTGTTCTTAAAGGCTTTCCTCTTCTACAGGTGGTCTTTAACATTGTCACACTGAATTTTAAGGGCTAATGGCATGTGTTAACATCTGGGTTATAACCAATTTGCTTCCTTGTTTTTAATGCTGGTTTAAAAGGAATGTCCTCCATCTTGGCTCCCCCCCTAATTCAGGAGCATATAAACATCTATATACATATATGTGATAAAAGTTTATATATAATTATATTTACTTCATATTGTTATATATTAAATACCTAATATTTCACATATAAAATAAATGTTCCATCTCTGAGGATTGAATATCAAAGATTGAAAACAATGTTTAGTCTTCTAATAATAAGGCATAAGCATCTGCCTTCCTTATAGTCCAAGAGATACAACACATCATCCTGGCAATAAGAGTGGAAACTGGACCAAATGAAGGAGAAGAAGGGAAGGAGGTGGCACTTACATTTGTGAAGCACCTCAAAGAGTACAACAAACTCTTCCTTTGATCTTGTTTGATACTGAAAACAACCTATGCAGTAGATGAGGCTAGTACTACAACCCCTATTTTGTAATAAGTAAAACTGTTGCTCAGGAAGACTTTGTGTCACACAAGGTCACATGGCTAATAAGTAAAAAGCTAGGACAAATACAAATCCAGATAGTCTGACTTCAAGTCCCACATTCTTTTCAGCCCCAATTAAGTTAGATAAGTAGATTTGAGAGCTATGACAATTCCCCTGTGAGGCCATTCCCAGCTATTAAAAAAATATGAAAATTAGTTTTTATATAATACTAGATTATATATATTACACATTATATATATATATATACACACACATACATTTTATATATGCATACATTTTTATGTACCTATTGAAGTCTATGGCAGAGAATGTTAGTATTCACCTGAATGCATGTTTCTCCTTTTAGAAGACCTACAGATTCCCCCACTATGTAAAGGTAGAGTGTTCCAATGAAACCATTCATAATCCAAAATGGCCTAAAGCAAGGAAACAATTACCATTAATGTAGACAGAAACAAATTTCAGCATTGCTAGACCACAAATATAACCTAACAAATCATATCAAAGAAAACATAAAATGTAAAACAACATTAACACATATAGTAAAAGTGGCACTGACAGGATAAATACACAACCTATATAAAGTGATTCCTGGGGATGAAGTTTGGCAGTACTCCCTCACTGCTCAGACTGTGCACCGCCTCTGTAATGGCTGCTACAAAACAAATGCTGAATGCTACTTTTGCTTTTTGTCATAAAAATGAAAATCTTCAGATTTCTTTCCACTCATGGACACTGGTACTAGTGGAGTGGTATAATGCAAATTTTCAAAAAGCAGGTGATACTTATATTAGTATCAACCTTTTCAGTTGAAACAATATGACTGGGTTATGACAAATGGGTTGTAGGCAAAAATGATATGTAGATCTTTCAGATCTAGCTTTTGTGATCAACCGTGTTCTTTTTTCGTATCACACTGGCTATCCAGATGCAAAGAAATCAGTAAAGACTAGACTAAATGGAAAGAGTGAGAAAGAGTGAATGACTGCCTGAGTGAATGATCATCAATGACCTGTGACATGAATGAAAAATAAATCCTCCATGTGAAAACTTTCACATGTCCATTTCAAACCCTGTGTTGAGGCTCTTTGTTATAGCAGAGATTTATCCTAAAACAAAAAGCAAAGAAAATATTATATTAATGTCCAAAATGCAGTGACACCAAATATTTTAGATAATAAAGAGAAGATAAAGGAAATTGTCTTTGGTTTTTAGTGTTCTCTTATATTTGACAGTGAAAAATCTTAATGACAGGTTCAAGAACAGTCAAAGCCTTGCGAATTTCACACACATAGCTCACTCACACACACTTTACTTTATATTATATCACCTTGTTCATAGGTAAGGTGCATTCAGGCTTTGAAATAACAGAAACAGGGCCTCCCTGGTGATGCAAGGGGTTAAGACACAACCTATGAAGCTATCCACAGCCACTGCAGCACAAGTTCGATCCCCGGCCAGGGAGCAACCCACATGGCACAGCAGACCTCTCCTATCTCACCCACAGGAGTGTATTTCTGCTCCCTTCAGCAGTGTATTTCAATCAATCTGCCTGTTCTGTTCTCCACTATGTTTCTGGTGAATCCTCTTACCCCCGCAACTCTGGCCTATACCCCAGGTCTTGTATGCATAAACAAATAAATCTTTAAAAAAAAAAAAGAACAGAAACAAAATTGGAAGGGAGACTTCTTAAAGAACACAAATTACAAATAAAATTAAGTACAAAAGTAAATATTTATTGAAAATTAGAAAATAAATTACAACAAATTAAAAATCTTAGAAACCAGCAAACACCATAAACATCACAAAATCAAGAAAAGTTGACATTCTTTTATTAATTAACTGTTTGGAACACCTCTATAATATTTATTGTCACACTTTTTGGCCTCATACTCTTTTATCACCCCTTCCTATGACAGTGACTTTATAATTTTTAACAGAGAGGACAGAAACATAAATTTTTTTTTTCTAACACAGTTGGTAAAAAATGAATTTTATTATTGATGGTAATGTCATGTGGGTAGTTAGCATTATTGTCAACTTTGGAGAATCTCAGTCTACTTTCTGCTGTATATGAGTTGTAAGATTTAGAATTATCCACAGACTGTCTTTCCATGCCATGCCTTTCAAACCTTGTTTCTTCTCTTCAGTCCATGTAATTCCAGGGCTTGGGACCATGAGCCATATTAATAGTATTGAGACAAAACCTCTGCCCCAAATCTTTGTAAGGTGAGTTGGCACAGTGAGCAACAGAAATTTTCCTGGAAGAGATACATATGCTGGGATAACTAACCATTACATAGAAGTGACCAAAAACCATAAAAATATATCCCACTAAACCCACACTAAATTTATCCCCAATTATACTTTCTCTAAGTCAAATTTTAAAAATATATAAAAACTATGGCTTCCCTTATACCACTTGACATGAGAAGTGTAACATGAGATGTGGGAAAGTTGGAGAAGGAAGAGTGAGCTCTTGTGATACAATTAAAATTACAGGTTTCCCTTGTTATCCAAAAGTAGGACCAATGAAATTGTTATGCAGAAATGGCATGACCAAAGAAGCAACTATCTTTCATTTATACAGAAAATTTTTTGAGAATTCTCAAACCCAAAAAAATTACATACCAAATAATAACCTAAAATAACACTAACATATAGTAAAGACAGGGATGATATGAACAATACATATTCTCTATAAAGTGGAAATAATGTATCTAAATGTTGTTTCACTTAGAATTGTGAAAGCAAAGTAAACAGGAAAGTCGCCAGGCAGGGATGATGGAAGGTTATAGGCTGAGTTGTCAGAAGCTAGGGTGATGGTAGGTAAAGGAGATTGAGGTAGAAGAGGGAGGGGAAGAGATTCATCTCATTGTCATCAGAATCTATTATGGCATTCAGGTCAAGAACATCTATATCTCTTCTATGTGTGTCTGTCTTGGTGTTAAAAGCTCAGGGGGAGGAGGGGTGTTGCCTTCATAATGACTATAGCAAACCAAACACTGATCACTATTTTTTCTTTTTGCCTTATATCTTAACAGCAAAAATCCCCTTCAATTTCTTGCAGTGGGTAAAAGCAATTATAAATGTAGGTCTTTTTTTAAAGCAAAGTGGCACAGCAAGAAATTTTAAAAAGTGGGGCATACCTATAACTAGAAATTTTCCCTACGGATTGAATGACTTAATGAAGTTCTGGTCAATGTCCAAAGCTAGCATGATTTAATGCTTTTAGGGTTAAATGCTCCACTCCCAAATCCTAAATCAGCTTCATGACCACACTTGAAAACTAAACTTTTTAAAATGCTTTCATCAGGTAAAAATAAGTAAAATCTTTTTGAAGTGAGTCTAATCATGTCCCAAGTGTCTCTCTCATTGCAAATGTAAATAGGCTAGCAATTGCATTGAATTTTGTGACCACTCACAGGAGGCAAAACCATGCACCAAAATACCTAAGGCACATAATAAAAATAGACATATAAAGGTTTTGAAGCCATCACATTAGCTAAAATATAACCCTTTGAATTATTTAATTAAATGGATAGAAACAGAAGGTGAGTTGAGATTATCCACATGGGTTAGAAGTTGGGTGGGATTAATCTGGGGATACTCCTTGGGGGAACATGTAATTTGGGGCAGTAATTGGATAGTGGTTAAGCAACATGAGGGCATGAACTTTGTCTGCTGTGTTCACTGCTATTTCTAGCACCCATAATATTGCTCAGCATACACACTCAATTAACATTTTGACTAGGAAGGGAGGGAGGGTGCAGAAATGAGGAAAAGGAAGGCCAGGGAAGAAGAAGGAATAAGAGGAGGAAAAGGAAAAGATGGGAAGTGGGGGGCAGGGAGGGGAGGAAAGGGGAGGGGAGGAGAGGGAAAAAGGATTTGCCTTAGGTAAATCACAAGTCAGTCTCCAGATCCTCACCTGTAAAATAGGCATAAAAATTGTCCCTCCACCATAAAGTTGTGACAATTAAATGAGCCAATACTCATACATCACTCAAAAATTGGTCTGGTGCCCAGTAAACCTTTGTTATTACAATAGATCTTTGACCTTCACTTAGGTCCTTCAAGCTCTCATTCAAAGTATCCAACAAGAGAGGATATTATCACTGATTGGTACAGACAGAAGGCACTCAATTAGAAGAGTAACTAATGGAAAATCTGTCTGGGGGCCTGAAATATCTACTCTAAAAATCAATAATTTCATAGGAGAGACCAGAAGATCTGGGATTTGATCTCAGAGAGGAATGAAAAGAAGAGCATGTTCTGTGATGTGGCAGGAAGACTCATCACAAGCCCCAATTGGGTAAACGCAATCAATAACATCCTGTCGGGAACTTTCTGTGGTCTCATGTAAATATAGGCTACCTGAACATAAGATAAAAACTGTCATTTCCTCTCTCATGTTGTAGCATGATGATTTATCTATTCCTTTGAAAGAACTAAAGCAAACCAAACAACTGCTTAAACTTTCCTGGTTATTTGTGTCCATTGTGAAATATGAAACAAAAAATGATGCAAGATTGTAGTATATTTTGGAACAATTGCACAGAAGAACACTAGAGAAATGAGGAAAAACTAACTTAATCCAATGGGCAAGACATTATAATTACTAGTAAAAAAGCCAATGAAGGGAAAAAAGTGTCATGGGCTGTTTAATCAACCCTAAACTGCGGGGGTGACCAGTTGTAATTTGGGTGTTTTCCAATTAGCTAATACAAAATAGTAATAAACAGCCAGTGGCAATCTTTAACACAATGCTTCCATTAACTTAAAGAGAGTGTTGTAGAATATTTTTAAAATTTGGAACCTAACTGGGATTTTCACAGAAAATGTTATTTTTCAAAATTATTATTTATTATTTATCTATCAATCCCATAATTTTCAAAGAAATTTAGGCTCACAAAGGCAACATGAAAATTCGCTGAGGCAGGAAGTGGGGGTTGCTTCAACATACAGGTAAACCATTATGAATAATAATGGCCATAAGGTTGAAGTCTAGGCACAAAAGATCATTCCCCAACTGTCTCCCCCATCTGCCCTTACTCTAAAGAGTGGGGAGTGTCATAGTCAATGCTATCAACATTGAAAGTTGCAGAGACTTGGTGTTTCAGAGAACCCCATGGAGAAACCAAAAAACATTGGGTGCAGACAAACAGCAAACAGCAATGGCTCTCCCACTTGGCTTAGCAGCTCTTCTCACCTCACTCAGCAAGGCAGAGACAAAGGTCAGCATTGTCAAGCACAGGCCTTCAGACTAAGTCCTCCAGCACACAAATATAACTTGCTGTGATCAACTACAAAGGTAGGATTAATAGTTTTTCCTACACTTCAGTCTAATTTCTGAAAAATCAACTCTCAACTCATAGGAGTAAATAAGAGGAAAGCTTATTTTCAAATTTCTTACATAACTGGATACTATTTTAGAATAATTTTGGTTTGTTTATTACATGGGTTGAGATAAAAGAAATTATAGTCATAACTACTCAAATCACAATACCTGATGAGATAGAGAAAAGACCTTGACCCTTAAAGTCAGACAAACCTCAAGTAAGATCTCAGAAATAGGACATGAAACAAGCTACTTGACCTGGACTAGCATGAGTTTCCCAACTATAAATGCAATTGAGAAGCGTCCCCTTATCATCATAGTGTCAAATAAATAGTGAGGGCTCCATAAATACTCTTTTTATTACTGAGCAGCACCAACATGAAGGTTTTGTAAAAATTCAACAAAGACAGACCATTAGACCTAACTTTGATTCCTAAAGGCCCCAAACTTGGCTCTGTGATGTCAGATAAAAAAATCAAGTTCCGTTTCCTTCCCCTTTAATGAAAATAATAGTTGCAATCCTTACAAGAGCATGTAATTTAGAGTGAAACATAAAATCTTTATCAATTAAAAGCATATTGTAAAGCTATACTAATATCAGTACCAGTACAGTTTGTGTTTTTGCTGGTTTCTGTGTCTTATGTTCAGCTGAATGCACGGGAGTTCCCTACTTATCTGCTTCAATTTTTCTCATATTGTGAGAGCAGCGCCAAGCCACCATTGCACTTTCTCTCTCGCTGAAATAGGAATACTTTCAAACTAGAATATGGTAAGACAGAAAAGATGGGGTGAGCACTGTTGAGTAAAAAATATGAAATTATTTCTCCCCATGGAAACGTCCCCAAGGGATGCTCATCTACTGAGTAAGGCTTTAATTGTCTGTGACGCCTTCTTCCACCACCACAGTGGCCTTTCCCCTCTCAATCGCTCACCAAGCTCACCCACTGTCCTTTTCACTCTCTCTGACCCTTTCTAGATGTGTCTTGCCTCCCAAAACATGAAGTACTCTTCTTCTTGAGGCCAGGGTCTGTATTTTAGTTATCTTTTAACTTTCCCTGTCCCTTCCCACTCTTCCATTCACTTGCTATAGGTTGATTGATTCTAATCTTGGGTATATCCTCCTTTTGAATAATGTATTACTAGCCTGAACTTAGCAAAGTGATTATCTAGCAAAATAATGGAGAGACCTGTTTCTTCAGCAGACAAACGGGATAACACTTCATAATGATGATGATAATAATAATACATTATCCCAGGTATTATACCAAGTTTTTTTACAAACATAATTTCACTTCATCTTCCCAATAACCTGATGAGGTAGTTATCATTATCCCTCATTTATGGAGATGCAAGCAAAGGTCAGAAGAAAAACGTAACTTGCTCAAGGAGGAAAGTAGTTTGCAGATAGTGAAGCCAAGGAGCTGACCCAAGATCTTACCACTTCATTATTTATAATGCCTCTGGCTTTTGTCCCCAAATCAAAAGTTTCAAATTAACTTGGGGAATGTCAAAGACCCTGTATATAAGCCTATTGCTAATTGTGAGACCTTAATTTGTGGATTTAAATACACATAAAATTAATCTCTCATGTAATTAACCAAACCCATTTTATAATTTATATTGTGATGATAAGTAATGAAACTTTCCTAATTCATATACATTCAATTTCCAAGGAAGCATTTGTTTCCTGTTGGCAGGGCTGATTTCTCCATTAAGTACCACAAACACAGTGTCTAGATTCCACAAAATGTTCAGGAACCAATGAAAATATTTTTATTTCTTTAAAATAGAAGAAAAAAATGAACTTTCAGGTCAAAGAAAATGTTATAGTATATAACCGTAACATATTTGTCTTTATGTCAAGGGAATCATAAAATATATTTAGTTATTTCTTTTATTTTATGGAGGCACAAAAGACCAGGGCCCCTGCAAGTTCTACTGTCACCTCACCTGTTGGCCGCACAGGTTCAGCATTCTCGGTGTTATTGATACAATTTTTTGACAGCCACACTGCTTGTGACTTCTGGCTCTCCCTGGTCAAGTGTGACAGGTCTGACTAGTTAATTAAAATCATGACATCTGCTCTTTAGCATCCAGAGCACTTACTAGGAGCTGCTGTTAAGTATTAGAAGGATGGTTTCCGTCTCTCACTGTGGGTGATGAGGAAACAGCTGCACTGGGGCATCTAGTTTAGCAGTCAGAGAGGGTTATTTGGCCACAGACCATCTCGCCACAAGAAAACAGTCCGCAGCCAAAGGATGTTACAGAAAGAAAATAAAAAATAGCAGGAAAAAACATCTTAACAGCTTGGTGGGGAGCATTCATAAGTCTAGAGTTCTAAGAACTGTACTTGTCACTACCAATAATAACGACAGTTCTAGGTTGCCGGGGGCCAAGTCCTAGAAGGGAAGACTTTCCCCAGCTTGACTTGGCTTTGTGTCAATTCTTCCCTCTCATGATCTTGAGTTCTTTTTAGGAAGCTCAGATTCCAAATGTCAGCCCAAAATATTTACAAAGCTGGAGGCAGGCCTTGGGTTAAGAGAAGTACTCTAATGAAGTGGCAAGAGCCATTCTGACCAAAGTTGGGCTGGGGACCCCGTGAGACCTGTGGATTTTAACTTCTTTTACCTATGAACTACAGTGACCTTTATTCTCACGTCTGGCCTCCTTTCAGTCTTATAGTTTAAAGAAAGAGGAAGGAAGCAGTCCATTGTTTTTCTAACCTTGAAGTTTCCTGGTGTAGGATGGAAAATTGAGGATGGCAAGTGAAAGCAGCAGGCACCTCTATAGAAGGACATCCGGTGAGGCCAGGCCTGCTCTTGAGGAGCATTTGTTGATGGTGGGGCAGTGGGGGCAGGGAGAAAAACAAGCTGAAGCAAGTTTCTTTAACAAACATATCTGAATACTCACTACAGCCAACCCTGTACTCTGAAATCTCTGATACAATCTGTCCATTCTCTGTCTAAAACCCAGGGAAAGAAAAACTCCTTGGTTTACATAAAGCAGGAAAATGCATCAGAGGAGAGATTTTCTCCAACTCTCGGAGAGATTGTGTTATGCCAAGAAGAGCTGAAAGGGGTAGCCAAAAAAAGTTTTTCTGGGTTTTATTTTTAATGTTCTATTCATCCACTAATTTGGTCAAAAATAGCTCTCAAGTTTGTTCAGCACAATTTGACCTTCATAATTATGCGGGAGATTATGGGGCCCCATTAGAGTTTTCAAAGCGCTTTGTACATAAGGGGCCTTTAAAAATTCTACTATAATAAAAACAAGCTCATAAAAATCCCACACGTCTCACATAGGCCTTTGATAACCCATCACACAATAATGACCTTGAGTAACAGCCTTACTACATTCAAACCAGCAGTTTAGAGGTAGAAGTTTTTATATCTTATTATCTCTGACTAGAGTCACCCTGGACCTCAGAAAAAACACATAGATGCTTTGCCCTTAATTGAGTAAATTGCATGTGCCATCAAAAATAATCTCTTCCTTCTCTGGCCTCCTTCTTCCAGGTAGTGTGTCAGAGTAGAAGCTCTAGATCAGCACTCAGGTGATGAAGACTCGAACCCCACACCAGTAACTGCCTATTTGTGGGATCCATGGTCCTCTATTCTCTTTAGGCCTCAGTTTCTCTTCTGATGAGGGCTGACATAGAATCAGTGCAGTTGTGTTCATGCGTTCTTGAGTTTTTGAGTTGGAGAAAACTGAACATGGAGGTATTGCCCAATGCCTCAAAATCTGAGCAGACCCCTTTATGTTTTATAGGTAGTATTCTGAACTATTTTTTAGTTTAAAAAAAAATTGAAAATCATCAGAGGATTCCTCAGGATTCCTTCATTTTGGATTTACCGTGAGCCTACCCTGAACCTCCCTGAAGTCAAACAATTGTTGGAGGTTAGGGGGAATTTTTAACCCATTAATATCCATTAGTCAATTAATAGAAATTATTTGACCCTATTTAGTAAAAAACTGAATTCTGGAGAAACAATATCGAGTAGGTGAGTCATGATATAGAAATCAAAGGAGAGAAAAATATGGGGAAAAAGATCAGAGGAAACTGAGAAGCCTTGACTGAGGACAGCAGGCCTCAATAGGGCACACAGAGAGGGTGATGGACCCCCAGAGGGGCCATCAGGCAACAGCCAGGGTCAGAAGCTTTTACTGCCGAGTGGCTTTTACACATGCTCACTCCCTCTGTCTTTAGTGGGGGATGATAATAACCCCATTTCTAGCTGCAAGGAACTGAAATTTGGAGTCAGCTAAACAATGAACAAGGATCATCCAGGTAGTCGATTGCAGAGTCAGAATCCCGATACAAAGGAAGGAAAGGGGTGCTAAAATGGCGGGGGGGGGGGCCTGGGAAGCAAAGGCCAAGTTTGGGGGCAATCTTTCCCCTTTTTTTTCCAACTCTATTAGCGAGGCATCTAAGATTTATCAAGCTTCTACTACAGGATGGTGTTGGGAGAAAGGCAAAAAGAATGAGTCACTATCCTTACCTTTAAGAAGGTTATGACTGGTAAGACATGTAGCAGAATCAGTGCTATTCATGCCACATATTCTCCAAATGCATAAGAGTTTCTTACATCTGAGAGTGTCCATGCTTTGACCAGAGACATTGGCACTGCAATAGTATGTGCTGTTTCCAGGTGGGAGCTTGAAAAGCCTGGGTTCAACCCATTACTCTGTTTCCCTGGGCCATGATAACTGGCAACATGCCCAATGGTAGCTGTTCCATCCCCCTGGTGCCAGGGGCAGCCAGTTTGGAATGCAGACACACTGATATGGGTCTGTCACACAGGGAAGAAATAAATCTTATTTAAGCTACGGAGCGTTTGGAGTTATTCATTATCTCAGCATTGCTTGCCCTATGCTGATTAATATAGTCAATATCCACCATAGCAGAAGTATTAAGAAACCAGAGTTTGTCAGTCACCAACTATGTTAGTTAACCTACACTAATTCTTTTCAAGAAATCTAGTAATTCTTTCTTCATTTTGTCTAGCAAAATACATTTCACCTGCCCACTAACCTGACCGATACCCTTCTATTATTTAATTGACTAGCATAAAGGCTAATGAATTCCACTGACATAATTTCTTTCAAAGTTCTTAACTTTGTAGGCTTATGAGCATGGAAAGAATTTCCTGGTATATTTTAAACCAAAATCTTCAACAGCCATAACAAAGTCTGAGAGAGAATCGGGAATGTGAGGAAAGGGAGGTGCAACCACATAAACAGGAAAGGACAATGTAGAAAGCACCTTCATTTTTCTCTTTGCAGAGCGACTGCCAGTTCCTTGACTTACCCCAGCAGTGGTCATAAAATATTTCAACCACTTCTCCATATCAGCCTTCCTTTCTATGATATTCAAAATACTATTGCATGACTCATTACAAATTACAAATTTCTGTTCTGAATTCTTTTTTCCTTCCATTTGAGAAGTTATCCATATCCTTTTCCCTCTCTAAATTCATGAACTTCACTAAGAGTAACAATAAGCTGCCATTTGCAGACTATGAGCCAAGCTCTTTAAATGTCTCTGAATTTCCTCACTGAACCTCTCCACAACCCTGTAAGATAGACATTCTTATTACAGATTTTACAAATGAGGAAAGTGAGGGGCTTTTTAGTGGCCAATAATTTATTCAAGTCCTACAGACAGTAATTGGTGGAACCAGGCAATTTGCTTGTGAACCCACACTTTGCCCCACCTCAACTCTTCAGACCCCCTGAGGAAATACCCTATAAAGTCACTCAAGCATCTTAGGCCTCAATCCCCAACTCAAGTGACTACGTGGCTCAGGGGCACAGGTTCCAATGGGGCACAGATGGCCAGCCAGAGCACAAAGACCACACGCCCCTAAGAACAGACTGTGCGACTGGAGGCAGCCAGCCAAGGCTCATTGACCTGAGGCTCTTCTGCAAGAAGGTCTTAAAATAGCATTTGACAATGTGGAGACAGATATCTGATGTGAAGAACTCTGAAACTCCATGGATACCATGGAAAATGCAGGGAGTCAGGAGATCTGGGTCTAGGCCAGACTCTGTCCTTAAAGCTTTGGTGACTTTAGCTGATAAAAGTAAACAGAACCTCAGCAAGGAGCGCTAACATCGCTGCCAAATACTAAACTTGGCACTTCACATGCATGCTCTCCTTTCATTTACCCTTCCCTAAAACTAAAAAAGTAGGCAGAGTTATTATTTGGCACCTCAGAGACGACCAGTGACAAGTAAGTGGCTTGTTCAAGAATACACAGATGGGAAGCAGCAGAGTGAGGATTTACAGCAGTCATTTCCTTTCTCTGGATCTCAGTTTATGCATCTATACAATTTAAAAGTTTGGGTCTGATGAAGTCAAAGACCTATCTCCTTTCTAACATCCAGACTTTCATTCTGTTGTAAAGTACTATTTACACTGTCACGAACATGTAGGGAAGGTGAGATATTCAACTGACACCACCTTGAATTAGCAAGATACCACTGTACTCCCCTTTACCCAAGAACTGGCCATTATAAGAATTGGCCGGAATGGATCAAATATGGACCAGCACGCCAACTTATTTTGTACAGTTCCTAAATATTATTAGAAAATATCTACCAAATCCACTTTGAGATTAATCCCAACGATAGAGGTAATAACAAGAAAAAGATTAATAATTAAACATATCCCCGTTTTTGTAATTAAACAATGCAACTCTTTCCTCATTCTCATGAGTGGGATTATAACATGGGAAGAGGTTAGGAATTAAGACTAACCTTCATCTTCTCTCCAGTGCTGACTGGCTCTGTGGTCATTCCTCTGGTCCAAGTTCTTAGTGCCTTTATGATTTCAAAACAGCAAACCAGGGCCTTCCCGGTGGTGCAAGGGGTTAGACACAACCTATGAAGCTATCCACAGCCACTACAGCACAAGTTTGATCCCCAGCCAGGGAGCTACCCACATAGCGCAGCAGACCTCTCCTGACTTGCCCGCTGCTCCCCTCAGCAGTGTATTTCAGTCAGACTGCCTGTTCTGTTCCCCATTCTCTCTCTGGTGAATCCTCTCACCCCCAACACCTCTGGCCTGTACCCCAGTTCTTCTATGCAAAAATAAATAAATCTTTAAAAAAAAAAAACAAACAGCAAACCAGCTAAGAATAAACCCACATGTGTGAGCCTGAGTGTTTCCTTGATCCTAAGCATCTAAACCCAGATGTCATCAAATTTCAAGGTGCAGCAGAATTACCTGGGGTGCTTGCTAAAAATCCTAAATCCTCTGAGAATTATACTGGTCTGTGGTGGAACCCTGGATTTGACATTCTTAATCTCCCCTTTCCTCCAAGCATGTCTGAGGCCTCCAAGCCAATCTGGTTTGTATACTTAACATTGAGAAAAGCAGACTGGTCTTTGCCTTTGATTCATTTACCCTCATTATCCTCAAGAGAGATGTGGACTGTCCTTGCCATTTTGGCCAGATACAAGCCATTTAGGTTGATTTAAAGCACCAATTCAATGTGCTTAGTTTGGTTTGCTGAAGACATTTTCATGTTTGTTTTTGTCATGTCCGATTTTTTTAATTGTACACAACTAATGCCTACTAAATGTTTGTTTATGGTGCACAAAATCACTATCTGACTTTTTGTTGTACACTGAATGACAATTTTTTCATTGAATTAGCGCATTCCACTACTTGTTCTGGGTCATTACTCACTGCCTTCATGCCATTTCACATCGTTTCACCCTATTCCCTTGAAAGAGTTCAATTTGAAAGTACCACCCTAAGGCAACCATGTAATTGATCATTCAAAATGGGACACTTGTGAGACTAAAAGGAAGTGCTATTAATAACTTCACTGGGAAAACAGCATCAACCAAGACTATTTGGGAGAAATGGGGAGAGATGGCCCTACTAACTTTCACCGGTTAGAAATCTGAGCACCACATGGCCACCTACTTGCCCAAAACAACAAAGTGACCGCTCCTCACTGTGAAGGTCCACAGTAGTGGGTCAGTCACTACTGTTGTTTTTATGTTTCTATCAGGCTTATAATTGCCTATGCTTATCAATGCTGCAAAGGCAAGGACTGTGTCTCTCTTTTTATCTCCTTCTTTTGCTGGCACAGGTGTTCAGCAAGTGTGCCATGCAACACCAAGATAAGCTAGGAGCAGAATTCAGTGTTCATATGACACTGCAAGGGTTCTCACCTACCCTGGAGATGACTCAAGAGGTAAGGGAAAGAAATCCTTTATACTACAGAGCCAGAAAAGTTGGGTTTGCTTTCTATTTGTGTGACCTCAGGAGAGTCACTTAACATCTCTGATCTTTAGTTCTCTCTGCAATACAGTTGATAATATTAATTTCAATGTTAGGAAGATCAAATGAGATAATATATATATATAATCACCTACAAGAGACTTCTAAGGAAGCATTTGCTAAACAGAGAGAGAGGAACTAGAAAAGGATGTCATTTCTTGCTGTTCTAGTACTTACTACGGCAGCATAACAAATTACCCTGAAAGCAGCAGCATAAATAACCATTTTATGATGCTCACTGATCTGATCTGCCAGGAATGGGTAAAGGACACAGTGGTGGTGATTCTAGGACCTCAGCCGTAAGGACCAAAGGTTTGGGGTGATTCAACTTCTGGAGTTAAAAAGTTATCTGGAGGCATTTTTCACCCAATTCCAGTGGCTGACATTGGTTATCATCCAACAGACCTACAAGTGATGTGGGCTTTCTCACAGCATGGATTTCCTACATAGTAGGTTTAGGGCTCCAAAGGCGAATATCCTAAAAGAAATAAGAGGAAGACACATTGTTTTTTATGATCTCACCTCAGAAGTCACATGGCTTCACTTCCACCATAGTCTAAGGAAGAGATCTTTCTTAGAATTTGGGAACTTAGAACTTCTTGGCCTAAGAAGATAACCCCATTTTCTAACAAGAAAGTCAAGGCCAAGGCCACCAGGTAATAAGAGTGTAAGCGATGAGAGAACTCGATTTGGTCATTTATGGAAAACACAATAATCTGCCTCATATAAGTGACCATGTGATAAAGACAGATACATTTTTTAAAAGAAAAGAAGAAAACACACCTACCATCACATAATTCCAAAGTGCTCTTCAGTTAATCTAGCCAGGGCCCTGCCTTGAATACACTAAGAAATGATTTAGCAAAATACAATTGTGCCCTTACTTTTAGAAAGTGTCAGTGAGAAATCAATCTTTATAAAGCAGCAGTTTTAGAAGATGAGCATTCCTATTTGGTCAGTTGTAGGAGTCTACTTGTATCTTAAACAAAATCTTAACATTCAGGGTTGCTTATAACCTGTCTCTATCTACCAGATGTACTTTATCACCAGCTACATTAAATCACAAGCCATTTCTGCAACAGGCCTGTGTTTTTTGCCATGACACATGTGTTTCAGCTTTTTTTCCTCTCCCTGGAATGTTCTTCCATTCATGTCCTATTAAAACCTATTCATGCTTCCATGCCAAGTTTCAGTATCACCATCTCCCTGAAGACTTTCTTGATGCCCTTCAAAGGTAATCTCTCCTTCAGAACTTTTAGATATCTTTATATATGCTACATGCCACCTCAGGTAAACTCAGTGTCTCCCCAGACACATATTGAAACTGAACTTCATTTTTTCTCTATGTCCTGATCTGTTGCTAAGAAGAAAATAAGATTAAAATGTTTCACCCATTTTGGAAGTAACTGGGTTCTCACCTGGACGGAAAGTGTTGGCATCAAGAGGTGCTGAGGAGCCAAGGTGTTAATGGGGAAGCAGAGATGAGTCAGGTATGATTGCCCCCCAGCTAAATGATCTTCCTTCTCTGTCTCTCAGGATTCCTTCTTCTTTAACTAGTCTGGGTTCTGAGACACACACACACTCACACTCATGCACAGGGCTCAACCACTTCAAAGTATTATGACTCCTCATGAGGGGGTGCTATATTTTTTCAGTCACTTCTAAAAAAATCATGTTTTATCAGAAATGGGGAGGTCCATTTTTATTTTTTTTAAAGATTTATTTATTTATGCATATAAGAACTGGGGTATGGCTAGAGGTGCGGGGGGTAAAGGGATTCACCAGAGACAGAGTGGGGAGCAGAACAGGCAGATTGACTGAAATACACTGCTGAGGGGAGCAGCGGGTGAGTCAGAGAGGTCTGCTGCGCCATGTGGGTCACCTCCCTGGCCGGGGATCGAACTTGTGCTGCAGTGGCTGCGATTAGCTTCATAGGTTGCTTCTTAACCCCTTGCGCCATCAGGGAGGCCCCAGGAAGTCTGTTTTTTTTTTTTTTTTTCAACTTTTTTTTTTTTTAATTAATAAATCTGTTTTTAATATTTGTTTACCGGCTGATATTTTCTCATTTGACAAAAATCTCTCCAATCCTTAAATTTCTTTTCCTTTTCTTCAGACTGCATTCATCTAATTTGCAATGGACAGTTCTATGTACACAAAATTACATTTTAAATTACATTGATTTAGGCTTTATATGTGCTTTTTCTTCCTGGACCCTATGGGTAAGTGGGTAAATCTGAGTAAATCTGAGCAACTAATCTCCTAACTGCACGCTTCATAGGGGAGACTCCTCGCCCTTTATAATTTTAATCTAATCTGTAGAAGAAAAATATCATAAAGCACAAAAGTTCTCTTGCACTATTTCTCTGACTCTCATACCTGAATTATGACTCTCCTTCATATCCCATCATTTGCTATTCATGGCTTTTAAAAGGGACATTTTAATTAATTGTTGTTAAGCACTTCTGTCCAGGCCACAGATTCACTCTATGGAACCAGCACTCCCCAGAATGGGAAAGAACTGGGAGTGTCTCTTGTTATTACACACACCATTAGCTAACCGGTCTCTTCTTCATTCCTGTTGTCTTTCAAAACTCCAGCAACTAACAAATAGTGATAACAATCAATACTTTATCAAAGAACACAATACTATTTTAATATGTTAAATTTCATCAAATTCCACCACTTGGTAGACAGATTGTCCACTCTGTTGAATAATCGAGAGTGGCCCAATCTACTTATTTACCAAATACCTCGGCCAATGTGGACCTCGGCCTAGTTCCACATTAGTCTTTCAAAAGATATCAAAGTGTGGTAAGCAAGTAATGGACATTCAGTTTTATATGATACAATTCATTTCTCAATCACTCATTCAAATAGCTACAATATTTCTTGAGTACCTACTCTATCCAATCAAGGACACTATAATCCAACACTTTTGAGCTTTAAGATTTTAGAGGCCAGAGAAGTTTCAACAATATCAAATGGACTAGGCAATGTTGCCAACTTAATTTTGCTGAGAAAGGTCCAGGCAAAAAGACCAGCGGGTCTCCCAGTGAGAAGGTAGAAAAAAACTGGCTGGTGATACAGGAGTGGCAGGTTAAAGATAAATTCAAATAAATGGACAAGTCCACAAGATGAAATAAGTACAAAAAGTAAAGAACATCCTCTGGTCTTAAAGCAACTGTGTTAAGATTTGAAAATGATAATACATGCACATCTCTAGCCAAGTTACTAAAACTTCAAAGAGGGATAGCACCAAAGTTGCAATAATGAGGCAGACTCTCTGCCCAGTTCTCTCCTTCCCACCAGATTCCAAGACATTGCTTTACCTGAAGGTTTCACCCCTGCCTGGGTTTGAAGCTAACCATCTCACAGAAGGGAAGATCTTGCAGAATAATCCAGAGCCCACCCAAGGCAGTTCTAACCCTAGATTTGGTTACTGGACTTTCTTTGTGACCCTCCCAGCCTAATTTCAGCCTCTCTTATCTTATGATTACTGATGCCTACTAGTGGGTCCTTTCCTAGAAGTCCAAAAGTCTCCAGACAGATGTTATACCCTTAGATCTCAGTCCCTATGCTTTGGCTGTGATACCTATAGCTTGTCATTGAGCTCCCTGCTCAATGAAACTTTATCCATTACTTTTTCCTTCTCCCACCAGCTGGGAAAGCTCTACTAGGCTTTCTCTGATTTCTGGCTAGCCATTCTCTCTACCTGGACCTACAAGTATTGCCTGTTACCAGACTTTGCTGATGCCACATTCCACCCACCTAAGAAGACTGGTTCCAAGGAAGCTTGCAATTCCAGAAATGTTGCGCAACATTTTGTGTGCATATACATGTGTTTTTCTTGGGAGAGAATCCTTAGCATTTCCCCGCTTCTAAGGGTTCCATGACTCTGAAAGGCAAAAATCAAAACCACTGCTCCAGGGTCATTTTCCTGACTGAGAAATCTAAACTGTATATTCCAAAATGGGTGTTTATTCTTATTTTATAATGAAACCAGGCTTTCGTGAAGGAAAGTATTTATCAAGGATCCTCTGTGTCTAAAGAAACCTGGATTTAAGTCTATTTTTACTATTTCTTTTTCAATCAACTCTGGTGTAAGCCCCACCTCCCATCAAGCTACTTTTACATTCCCCTCTCCTGGCCTTGTTACCCATGCTATCTCTATTTTTAAACCAGACAATACAGTGTCTGGCACATCATAAGCACTCAACAAAAATGTCAAGTGTTTGTATCATTTCTCAATCAAGTAGGACCCTTAACTTTAGGAAAGTGAAAATTTATGTTTGATGGCTTTTTGCCCTAGAAAACATTATCAATTTAATTACTAGGCAAGTCACTTTTCTCAAGGAAAGGTAGATGTCTCCAGATAAGTCCTTAGTTTCTATAAGCCTAAAAGAGCTGTAGGCCAAGAGCAAAGTACAGACTGGCCCCAGAGATGATACACCAACCCTGTGGCAGAGGGTGTGAAGAAGTAAGAAGTGGCCGACACTTTCCAAGTAAAATTATGAGGTTGTATGTAGAGTGTGTGGGGGCACCTTCCTCACCTTTGGAGTCTTCCTTCATCCTTCTCTGTGGATTCTTTTCCCTCTGTCTCTCACACACTCTAATGATTAATTGCTGAAGCATGAGGTGGTAAATGAGGAGCTGACGGAAGTAAAGTATGAGAACTCATTAATACACTCCAAGAGAACTGCAACATCCAGGCTGAGGTTTCCTCAGATCATTAAGCTGACCTAATAGCCTACAGGACTGATGAAGAGCTTCCCACTGCCACACTTTCCAGAATGCTGAGTATCCCAGGTCTGGGATTTGATCCCTGGAGTATCTCAACTTCAGCCCTGGAGACTGACTCCATTCGGTAGGTTTCCACTGTGTAACTCTACCCCAGTAGCTCTGGCCTCTCACTGGAGAGCCTCAGCAACTTCAGACAATGTAAGACCTCAGACCTTAATCCTCCTCTGCAAAGACCTTTTACCTATGACAAGTCAAAATGTGTGTGTGTTAATGTTATAGCTCAGTAGAAGGAACTCCTCTCACAATTTGATTTTTTCTGACCTTTTAGCTCAATTTATTTTGAATTATATCTTGGAGATCCAAATCTGCAAGCTATCTGTTCCACTCTTACTTTGAATTAAATTTGTTAATTTATTCTTTACAGAGATAATAAAATTGATAGGTTATAGAGTTCATCCAGCTAGTTCTCATTTGCAATATCTCAATCACAACTTGGAAATCTAAAATCTAAAGTATATATAATATGTGTGTGTGTGTGTGTGTGTATGTATGTATGTATATATATATACACATAAAGATATTATCCACATGGAAATTCTAATCCCGTGACACAGTAACACATCTAACTTAGTTTTTTTTTAACTTGGTAACAACAGTGCTAGTTAATCTTTGCCATTTTTCAAAATGGATCCTGTCCTTATTTTAATGCAATCAAGTAAATCTAATTTAAATAGCAAGGCCTTTTGGAAAACAGAGACTCACCTCTCAATGCAAAGAACAAATATTTGCATTACCTATTTATATTAAAATATGCAGAAATTTCCCAAGCATTCAGCCAACTTATAAATTTTAATAACTTCTTTGAATTGTTAACATTTTTTTTAACACACTGCATTATTTCAGCTTTGTGAAGGGCTCAATAACAATCTTTCTGGTCAGGAAAAAGGAAAGGACATTAGAATAAAGAATGCAGAATAAATAAAAACAAAACAGTACAGCCCGTACATCCACTCATACAAAGACAACTTTCATGGTGAGCTATAAGCAATTATAATAACACAATGTCCTTCATGTTGATTTCAGTAGTGAAAAGAATTTCTCTAGTTATTGAAGACTTTCCTGGCCAAGTTTCAGAAAAAAATCTGATTCTATCCCAATCTGACTTCTGTGCAATGCAAGTCATGCACATTTTAAACGCGGATATATAATGCTACCATTCTTCTACAAACTGTTAACAGCTGTAGAAACTATTATAGCCAGCTTCAAAACATGTCTGTGTAGTCAGTGCTCCCCAGACACTTAGCAATCCCAAAGCTATTCCTGGACTCACTTGGATTGCAGTGCGAACACAAAGTTTTGATTTATGTTGGTAATGAAACAACAAACTTCTGATCTTTCCTCTAAATGGCCATTCAGATTACATGAACAGCATGTGCTTCAGGGGAAAGTAGAGGGCAGAATTTACAGAAACAAAAAGGAAGCAAGAAAATAAATGAAGAGGCCACCCACACTTACCTTTAGGAAAACCCACAATTGTTGATATAAAGCAGTGTATTGGAGTTACATCTTGTGGCTACAAAAGGCACTTGTGCTTGGAGAGAAAGAAATAGCAGCAGAGGCTTTGGATGAGGAGGTGACCTAAGGAGATCATGTACCGTAAGCAGGGACATGTACAAAGCCGGTGTTGGACATTAACACACCCGAAGTGTCACCCTGGCCATGAGCAAAGATACACAAAGACCATGAGATGCACATTTTAACTGAAAGTTCCACTTCACTGAATCATGACCAAAATCCCCTGAAACTGACAAACTCATGCAAGGGAATTTTTCAGTTGTGGCAATCCAGCAAAATGATTTTGGAGATCTTCCTTAAGCTATGGGGTTCCCTTATACCACATTTGCCAGCTGTTACTCAAATATATGCAGGTGCTTCCCAAAAATGTTTGTTTCAAACTAACCATGACAGGTTACCACCCAATCCTGCATCTAAGTTGTTCATAAAAAAGGAAATATTGATATATAAGAAAAACTCAGATCACATCCACTCCTGATGATTAGTGCTGTAACATGAAGAACTCTCCAAAGGATATTCCACTGCTTCTGTTTTCTAACTGAGAGACCTAGAAGGTGGTGTTTGTACCTTCTAAAGATAAGCCATCTTCCTACTTCCCTCCCTGCCAGTTAAGGTAAAGAAGAGAAGCCTTAATATTCATTCACTTCCTCACCATTGAGAATGCTGTCACATCAAGTATAGGAGTGGACACATGAGTAAAAGGTCCAGTCTCTGTCCTAAAGGAGTTTCATAGCTAGTTGGGTAAGAAAACATGGATATGAAAAAGAAGTAGAAAACTGAGTAGACTCTAAAGTGTTGAGGGATATAAGAAAGGAGTAATCTAACCAAGATAGATTTGAAAATCTGCATAACTGTGGGCAACTTAAAGATATCTATATAGAAATATGTAGATAAAAAACTTGGGGGAAAAGAGGTGTCAGGATAGTTGCAACATCTATACTTTGTTTTTGTACCAGTTAGTATGTATTAAACTACAAGTAATGGAAAATCCAACCCCAGTCACTTAAGCAATAAGATCATTAAGTTATTTCACATAACCAGAAAATTAAAAATAGGTCACTCTAGTCTAGATCTCGTGACACAGTATCTTTTGATCTTGCTGTTCCTCTGATCTCTAACATGAACGTTTTTCCCCATTATTCTACCCCATGTTGTCAAGAGGGATGACATCACATTTACATTCTTGATAGGAAGAAGCAAGAAGGGGAGGCCCTAGTAAGTTCTGTTCTTATATTTTGGCCCTTTTGTCAAAAAAAAGCTTCCCCAGAAATCCTACAAGATTTATTGGCCAGAACTGCATCATACAGCTACCACTAATGGCAAGGAAAGGTGAAAATACGCATACATGGTAATGAGTCTACAATAATAAACTTGAATAATGATTCAGTCCCAGCAGTCAGTACAATGCTGGCAGAAGTCAAGTTTCATTAGCAAGGAAGAAAGCACAAAGAGGGTGAAAATGGCAGCTGAGTAGTCAAAGAAAAGATTTTCAGAATTCCCTTGTTTTTATTTTCTATTTTATTTTCTTGATGAAAAACTTAAGATCTTTTTTTTACTGTGACAGGAAGGCAGAAATACAACTTCAATTTTTCATGCAGAGCCCGTCTGTTCTGTTTCCAAAGGTGACATGGCATAAAACCAATCACCTTTTCTCTTACAGTGCCATAGAATCATTTTATTAAATGAGATAGGAAGTATGTCATTCTAACATAAAGTATTTGTAACATACAGTGTCAACTGCCCACCCTACAATAATTTGCCCCAGTTCTCTGTTCATTGAACCCAAAAGTCCTGATCACCCTCTATGACCATGTGCTCACTGAAGTTCCCACTTCAAATGTCTAAGGAGTGATTTTTAATCAATCTAATGCAATCTAATCTAATCATAGGTATTCTACTTCCCAAATCAGTAACTGGTTTAGGAATGAGCATGTAACATAATTCTGGCTAATGATTTTTGAGGGGACATCTATGAAGGACCCTCTAGGAAAAGAGACAAACTGAGCAACTGTCCTTTTTTTGCACCTCTCAGAAAAATTTGAGAATATGATACCTAGAACATCACCAGTCATCCTGCAACCTTGCGGGTTAAAACTAGGAAAAGGTCAACATGTTGAGAACAGTGCAACAGAAACTGGGGTCTTTGTATCATTGTTTAACCACTGGATTAACTTTGAAGGTGCCCTACCTCTAGACTTAGTACATGAGATAATAAATCCTTTCTTACTCAAAAGACTTGTATTTAGTTTGTTTTCTGTGAGTTCAAAGTATCTTCCCTGGCATGGTAAATCCCTACTAGCATATATTCCCCAGTCTCTAACTTTTTATTAATAAGCTTATTTCACCATCACCAGCAGCAAACTCTTACCAGTTCCCAGTTAACTACAAGACACTGTGCAACTCTTTGAAAAACTCAAGCTGCTTTATCATCATATTCCTGCTCTCACCTCAGTCTGAGCAAAACCAGGTCTTCTAAAGTCCACATGGTCAGAAATCCAACCTCAGTTGTCATAGAAGATGGTTTTGAGGCTCCTCAGGTTCACCACTTAAAAACTGTTTCCCCTCAACCACCCACAATCCTCCTACAGAGAGGTGCCGTGTTCAATTAAGAGGGACCACAGACACTGCTCCTATAGTCACGGGCAAGGTGGTGTCAAATGCTTTAAGGACAAGAGATAGGAAAATCATGGAATAGTTTAACAGAGAAAGGAGATTTGTCTATTAAAAAATGACTATAATTTTGGGTTCTTGTTCGCTTAAACTAAGATAAATTATGTTCTGTGTAAAAATTATGTACTGAAATGAAAAAGGTGTAAACACACAATACATATCCAAATATAGATGTATATTTGTATATACATCCAAATATGTATATACTTTGGAAAATAATATCTGGTTCTATTAAATGATTTAACATAATTTATCTTTTTATAGAAAATATTTAAAATTTAGTTAAATGTCTAAAATGTCAACTGACACACAAAATTTTTATTTCCTGAAACAAAGTATCATGTACATGCTGGTTATATATAAAAAAAACTTACAAAAGAAAAGTTCATGTCATTCCTAATACCCAGGTCTCCCGAACTAAAATATCTCTTCTGTTTTTTGTTGTTCCAAGTTTATAATGTCTACAGGACCTTAACAGGACTTAGCATCAGAAGTACTTAGGATCAGACTTCCAATAAAATGGTGCAAACTACTATCCATATCTTTATATCGTAGTATTCCATATACTTTTAAAACTTGTGATTTCATATATTTACATTTCAACGTTATTTTTTAGACCAAAAGATTTTGAGACCAACTAAGATGGTCAGTTACTTAGAATCATGCAGACCAGGAAGGGACAGGTCACCAACGTTGTTAATTTGGCCCAAACTCTTGGTGCCTACTTTTGAGGTAGGCAATTTGGGCAAGTATAGATTTATCCTGAAGACACTGCTATTGCTTGAAACATATGGAGAATTTGTTTGTCATTTCCTTCAGCGCCTTAATCAAACTGTTCATAATGTCTTCAATAATGATAAATTTCTATCATTTAAAAGTTTCTTTTGTTTGGGAATGAGTGGGAAGGGTTTAAGGGAAATGATGAAGAAACTGAAGTAGCCAACAATCTTTGGAAGGATAATTCTGTGAACAAGACTGGTTAGTGAATTAGGTTAGTGCTGCTTTGCATTCATCTTATTCACTGAAAAGAACAATTTTCAAGTGGGAAATGATAGAGCAGCTATCATTAAGAGGGCACTGAAGTTTAAGACAGATATTTGAGAATAACTGTTCACTTAAAAGAAATATATCACACAAAAAAATTTCAAAAATATTTCAAATGTAATCAGAGAGCTATAATCAGTAACATTTAAGAAATCAAATACTGGACCTCCCTGGGGGTGCAGGCGGTTGAGCACCGCGCTGTGAAGCTGTCTGTAGCCTCTGCAACTTGGGTTCAATCCCAGCCGGCCAGCAAGAATCCCACATCGGCAAAGCAGACCTCTCCTGCCTCGCCCGCTGCTCCCCTCAGCAGCGTATTTCATCAGTCTGCCTGTTCTGTTCCCCACTCTGTCTCTGGTGAATCCTCTCACCCTCCTACACATCTGGCCTGTACCCCAGTTCTTGTATAAAAACAAACAAATCTTAAAAAAAAAAAAAAAGGAAAGAAATCAAAGACTTCAGAATGCCTGGTTCTGCTAAGGCTGATGTGTCAGCGGGGAGTATGATGATAAACTGAGGCAAGATCAAAGGCCCTGATTTCAAAGAGAGGTACAGAATAAGAAAGAAAAGAGTAGATTTCAGAAACCCTGATGTCTCTAGAAAAATTCTTAAGATTCAAACGTCATAAAACTGAGTACAACAAGGAAATCAAGACAGTAACTTGGGTTACATCCTGATGTTTCTTAGAACACGTAAAATATAAAGCAATGATCACTAAAAGGAAACTGCATTCCGAAAGCAACCAAAAGAATTCACAAAGTCACAACAAATTTACCTTTAATATACAATTAGATTAGGAACACCACAAAGTCAGCTAATCTTTTCATGAAGTATCTGGGATATCCTTGAAGGCAAGGTGGGAAAATGCAATGAGGTTCTAGTAACAACGAGGAGGCCACAAGAGTTGGGTGGTATAATACTCATTGCAAATTAATGGGCAGATGTTACCTATTATGTGATACAAGTCTCCCATTGACACATCTACACCAATGACTTGGGCTAGAGATAGCAAAAACATGTTTCTCAAACCCACATTTCATAATGCTAAATGAAAAATTTAAACAATGATCTAGAATTCAACAAACTATAATATATAAATACATATAAATTTATATACCTAACAGATAACCATTTTTTCAAACTATAATACAACACTGCATTTGATTATGTATGCCTATACAAATATCTTCTGTGTAAATATGTGTATATGCTTCTGTATATATATGTAATGTATATGGGTAAGTAAAATGAATGACAGCAATGATACAAGAGTTGGGTGGAGGAATTAGGATTATTTTGTCATTATTAGGTAAGCATACTACCCATGAAATGATATTTGAAAGTGGACCTGGGTCAGTTGTAAAAGGTATATTGCAAACTCTAGGGCAACCACTAAAAAAAAAAACAAACAAACAAAAAAAACCCAACTAACTGGTAATTTTAAAAAGGAAAGAAAAGGCAATCAATAAAATACTCACTTAAAACCACAAAAGGCAGAAAAAAGAATGGAAGACAGAAATAGGAACAAAGCACATAGGCAGCAATAGAAATAGTAAATAAAATAAATGTCGATCCAACTAGATCAATAATCACTTTGAATGGTAATATTCTAAAGATACCAATTAAAAGACATCTTGTCAGAGAGGCTGAAAAACAAGACTCAATATCAAGGTATGCTGTCTACAAGAAACTCACTTTAAATACAAAGACACAGGGCCTCCCCGGTGGCACAGCGGTTGAGCGCTGGGTTGGAAGCTGCCCACAGCCTCTGCAGCGCCAGTTGGATCCCCAGCTGCTCCCCGGCCACCGGAGGAGGGTCCCACATGGCGCGCAGACCTCTCCTGCTGCCCGCTGCTCCCCTCAGCAGTGTACTTCGGTCCTTCTGCCTGCTCTGCTCCCCGCTCTGGCTCTGGTGAATTCTCTCACCCTCCCGCGCTTCTGACTGTACCCAGTGCTTGTATAAATAAATAAATACATCTTTAATAAATAAATAAATAAATAAATAAATACAAAGACACAGATTGAAAGAAATGGAAGAAGAAAATTACATCACACTAATACTAATTAAAAGGAAGCAGGAATACCTATATTAATTTGAGACAGTATACTTTAATAAATACAAAGCAAAATCCCCTTCAAAGCAAGGGTAAAGGGCATTGTATACATTAAAGTTATTAATTTTCCAAAAAGACATAACAATCTTTAATGTGTATGTGCCTAACAGCAGGACATCAAACTTTGTGGAGCAAAAGCTGATAAAACTGCAAGGAGAATAGATGGACTCTCTATCACAGTTGGAGAACTGAAGAATCCTCTATCAAAACTGGGTAGATCTGGCAGAAAATCAGTAAGGACATAGTTGAACTCAACAACATCCTCAAGCAACTGGATATAACAGATATCTACAGACTATGTCATCCAACAACAACAGAATATACATTCTCCTCAAGCTCACATGAAACATTCACCAAGATAGACACATTCTGTGCCATAAAAAGCCACCAACAATCTTTTTTTTTAAAGATTTATTTATTTATACAAGAACCAGGGAACAGGCCAGATGTGCAAGAGGGTGAGAGGATTCACCAGAGACAGAGCAGGGAAAAGAACAGGCAGACTGACTGAAATACACTGCTGAGGGGAGCAGCAGGTGAGTCAGGAGGTCTGCTGCGCCATGTGGGTATCTCTCCGGTCAGCTGGGATTGAACCCACACTGCAGAGGCTGCAGACAGCTTCATGGCGCTGCACTCAACCGCCTGAGCCACCAGGAAGGCCCAAAAGCCAAACAATCTTAATCCAAACATCCAGAGGATTATATAGGTCCTGGGTTTCATAAAGACACTCCACATATTGTGTTGGTGCAGAAAAGAGCAACTAGAGTAAAAGTTGGAAACATGAGGCGAGTTAAAGTATCTGATATGTTCAGCAGTAGGGAAAACTTAAAAGTTATAGGATGGCAGTTGTCTTCATGTATTTGGAATGAGTTATGAGAAAAGGAGAGAATATAGCATGTATATCAAAAAGAAATCTGGCTACAGAGAAGAATGCAGTTTCATCTTGACATTAAGAATGTTCTTATCACCCACACTATCCAGTCAGGGAATGGTAGCCTCAACCACATATGGTCAACAAAGGCCACTCGAGCACCACAGGTGCTAGACAGAAGTCAGGTACCATTGATAAGGGAGTCCCTGAGAGACGTTCCTTCTGTTGAGATAGTCAGAAGACAGACCAGATGATTTGCAGGAGCCTCTCCACAGTGACAGCGGCTTTTGCGGGTTCCGAAGGGGTGGGACCATGAGGTTTTGAGACAGATTTCTTCTCAACGCTCATGTAGCATTTCTTCGAATCATTTAAAATAAATGGTCTTACTGTCCAGGATCAAACTTGACCTGCTAGTCTCCAAAGCTACCACATGTTTTTATTTTTTCTCCTAAAAACCCAAACACAGCTACGTTGGTGTCAGTCATCAAACCTGATGGCCACGACATAGTCCAGGCTGATGCTGCTCAGTGGAGGGGCCCTGTATCTTGAAATTATGAGCACACGTGTGAGAACCCCACAAACTATGAGCAGATTCCCCAACTCTGCTTACCTTCAGTGGGTACACTGTGGTGACCACACCTGAAGGGAGATCCCCCCATACTTCTAAAATACTGACAAGGATGTTAACCAATGATACTTCAATTAAAAAATTTTAAAATAATAATAAAGGGGAAAAATAGTTTGAGTAAATAAGCAAAATAAAATAAAATAAAATAAATGGCCTTATTTCTCCCAAAAATTACTATCCATGAAATTCCCTTTTACATATAGCAACTAACATTTTTTCCTAGTTTCCACACTGCCTCATTCATATGAGTTAAGCATCACATGACTCTTGCTAAGATATTAAGATAATTGTAAACTTGCTCAGAGTGCCAGCCTTAAGTATTATTCCCTATCTGTGTCTCCTTCCTGTAACTGTCTCTTTCTGGTTCCTCAGATTCTGAATCTCCTTAATGAGTTGTTGGGTCTAAAATTGGCCTTTTGCCCATTGTGGGGTTTCCCCAACCCAGAGGTGCAAAAAGATACATTATAACCTGTGGCACTGGGGAAGTCCCAAGGTGCCTGGAGAGCTGAACAGTTGGTTGGTTTGTTGTTTTTTTTTTTTTAATATTAAATAGAAAAGAAGCTGGATTAGTGGGTGTGAAAGAGAGGGGGTTTTCAGTTGTGAAATAGTGACTACATAATATTTTCACAATGAAAGATAACATATCTTCATTTACTGATATACACACCTTTTTAATAAATTGTTCTATATTCAAATGTTCAGTATTCTGACAGCACCATTGGAAGAACCAGATCCAAGGGTTCTAGCCTTACATCTAGATTATATGTTATCATCTGAACCAAGCAGAAAACTTGTAACTGCTTTTCTAAAATATTGAAGAAATCTTAGCTGCAGACAATGCGTAAATGTTTACCAGGTCCTGGACAAGTTTTGAATAACTTTCATCGATTAACACACCACTAGAAAATCCACTGAATTTTGGAGGAAATTTGTTCACTTTCTATGCTAAAAATTAGCATTCCTCAAGTCGTTCAGGTCCTTTCTAAAAAAATGTTATAATAACAGCCCTCCTTAACAGATAGAGAAGGAAAATTTGTGAAAGAGGCTATTCCACTCAAGTCCATTGTCTACTTATAGTCCAAGTACATGGGGCAATGAAACAAACATTTGCCTGGGTCTGCTAATCTTAAGTGTTAACCAGTGGGACAAAGAACCAGAAGTCAGTTACTGTGTCTAAAAATTAGCCAAGGAAAGTTCCTGGCTAAAGGAACTGACATGAGAAGATGGAAGAGACAGGTCTAAGCACCTGGATCTGGATCTGGGTACTGAACTTTAAAATGCAGACAAAGACAAAGAAGTGGGGTCCATACAGGTTAAAACTCCAAGGCTTTGCCTTTGGTGCCAATCCCTATTTACAATGTATGTGTAAACTGAGTCTACTATTCATAACAAACGTGCCTATCTAGGTAGGAACCCTTTGGTTCTTCCCAGCCTATACCAACAAGAAGTCACAGAGGATTCTGATCAAATGAAAAAAGTCTAAGAATAGGTGTGAATTACTAATAAAAATTATGCTTAATATACACTAAAAAATGATGCTCAGTATACACTAAAAGTATATATATATATGTGTGTGTATATATATATATATATATACACACACACACGTATATACTTAGTACACTTGCTTAGAATATCCTAAAAATGCTTTATTCAAGACACCAAGCTTATTCCTGTCTTAGAACCTCTGCCAAGAATGTTTTACCCAGAACTTAACATGACTGACTCCTTTTGTCCTTTAAGTCCAGCTTAGGTATAGTACATTTACCAGTTCTGTTTCCAGACTAAAGTACTCACTCAGTTACATTCATTCTGTTATTTTCATCCCAGTACACAGGCATTTTGAAAGTACCTTGTTCTTTTCTTTTTACTGTCTATTCCCTGCATAGAATGTAAGTTCCATACAAACAAATTTTGCCTGTCTTCTGACTAGTATTCCCTCACCTAAAGTATCTAATACAGGGAATGCTTAATACACATTTATTAAATGAATGATCACATCCATGGTGCAAAGATCTGAGTTTCTGGAAACTCAGAATTAAAAGATTTTTATTTTTAATGGGTTTTCTAACAAATTCTTTTGTGAGGAGAACTTCATTTCTCCATACCAGATAAAAGAAGCATGTACACAGGAAAGCTGGTTGTCATTGAGATTATCTAAGCAATTTAACAACGAAATTTCTAACTACATGCTATTATTAGAGAGTATGAACAATCAGATTATGAATCACAACTATAAAATGGAATTCTGTTCTTTAAAGTTTCTGACCAACGCATCATTGCTTCATCTTTTTTCTGACACCCCTGGAGGCCACTGTACACAAGTACCATCTCTTTATTAAAAAAAAAAAAAAAAAAAAAAACTTGGTATTAGTAAAATCAGAAACTTTTAGAGGTCTACCAGGTACTCTACTTGCATTCTGAGCATTCTTTACACCCATGTTCACCGTGTGAAATGATTTTTATCTCTTCAGCCTCCCTCCAGATATCAAAGCAGTCCCAAATTCTACATCTGGAAGGCCCGGCAGACCGCTGCTATATAAATCTATTATCCCCACCAACAGTATTTCTCACTACACAATGTGATTTTAACACACTAAAGTAGTCACCTGCTAAAATGTGAAAATTCCACAACCAGTAGAAATACCAAAGAGACTTTCTTCACAGACAAAATAAACATTGCAGCATGAAGTATACTTTGTAAATTAAATCATTAGAAACTGGCTATCAAGGACCAAGATAAAAATAGCAGCATCCAACAGGCTTCCTAAATTCTTCATGATAAAGTTGTACTGTGGGACTATGGCTAAATGGAAAATTTATTTTCGTTAGCCCTATTCATCTGGGCAGACAATTCTCTTTATTTTAGCTCTGGAACAAGAAAACTGCACCATTACCTAAAGTTCATTTTTTTTTTTTCCAAATCAAACTTGTCAAGTAGGGATTTGCCGCCTGTCCCTGGACTTCAGTTGCAGTACATAGCTGTGGGCTTCCCTAAGCAGGAGCACAAATGCCTGTGTGGGAGAGAACACTCCCTGCTGACTGTACCAGGGGGAAGGCCAGAAATGAGGAGATGCCCTTATGGGAAAGTTTGGTCAAGATTACTGGAAGATTGGAGAGAATTCCAGTAAATAAGCCAGACTCTGCACATGCCTCTATGGGTCACACAATGCACACGCGGCCAAACAGGAAAATGTGTAACCTTCTCATAGATGTGCGCGTGGGGAACATGGACTGAGCCTCTACTCCAAGTCTCGTCACCTGGAGCCAGTCTGCCATCTCCTTTCCAGCAAGTTGTTCCCAGTTCTTACATGCAGACCTGAGTCATGATACATATCCTCTGAAAAGCTTTTCTAACCCATTTTGCCTGACTGTAATGTATTTTGTGAGCGCCTACTTGTCCTTAGTAACAGGTAATGGTTCTACACAAATCCCTGTAACTTGCTCCTGTGCTCACTCTAGCACCTACATATCCTGTGTGGCAGTAGATTATACTCCCCTCACCAGCAAGGGTGTATGCCTCCTGACGTGCCCCCAGATTTTAGTGCTTTCACAAAACAGTTATTTAATAAAAGCTGGAGGAATGACTTAGCAAATTGTATTTTCATGGAATTCACTTCTGAAAACCAAGGGATCCTTATGCAAGATTTGGAGTTTCAGAACCACTGAAAAGTGATGGGAATAAGAATTAAACACACTAGGTTAAGGAGGGAGAGATAGTGAACAGCTGACATTCCCTCAGGAGAGCACAAGAGGCCTGAGACAAACTGCACCATTTAAGGGCTGGGCAGAGGAGGAGGCACCAAGGGAGCGCAGGAGGAGCAGAAACCAGGGCCAGGAGAGAATAGTGGCACCTAAACCAAAATGAGGCAAGGAGCTCTGGAAGAAACGTGTCAAATATTGAGCCGTGAGAGATAATGAGGGCATTTGGGGAGGGGATAGTATAAGGGGTAATGAAGTAGGGAGGAGGTGGAAGGGGGTGGGGGAGAGACCACAGTTGCAGCACAAGTCAAGTTCATTTGCTGGACACTGAAGGAGAACTGTCACTGCTCTCCTGTCCCAGGGTGGTATCTTCCCCAACCACACCCAGCTCTGATGTGGTGTGATTACTGAAAACCGAGAGTTTTCAAGGTCTCCAGGGTGATTAATGTGCTCATTTCCATGGTGATACTTTCTGGCACTTCACCTGACTCTCTTTAGAGGTAGAATAAGGACTATTAGATAATACTCTCTAATTCCAAAGTTTCTGGAGAAATTAAAGTTACCTTGACGGGGCTCAAGTCTTAGTATCCACTGACATTCATTCTAGAACAGCCTTCCTGGAACACCTGACCTAATGAGTAAAAGGGCCCAAAAGAGTGTCCAGCTTTCTTGGGAAATCCAAAAGGACCAGGAGAAAATTCGAGGCAGAGGCAGTCTCCTATGACCTTTTCCCTGTTTCAGGTAGAGCTGGTCTTCTAAGACAAGTAACACAATCAGGGTAAGAATGCTCTCTTCTCAGCCAGCGTATGCAGCCTCCCAGGTGTGCCCCTTAGCAGGAAAGGGAGAGGAGAGAAAGTGAGGTGTCATCACTGGTCACAAATTCTCAGATAGTTGATTTCTTTGACAGTTCATGCTAATGTTTCCTAATTGAGGCTCACAAATCTAAAATAGGATTATTTATCTATCTCCCTTCATTTTTTTTAGTAGGAAGAGAAAAAAGGAAAATAATTCAATATCCCTTCCCTTTTTCTATCTCTTAGGCAAAGTATACATTAAAGCAGCATCTCTGCTGATTTTCTTCTTCCTCTGCACTACTGTCCTCATGTCTCCAGTAACACTCCCCAGTTACCATCTTTGTTAGGAGTAAATTCCAGAATTTGACCTGCTTGGAAAAGTACAAAAGGAATAGGCCCCACGGTCACTAACATGTGTTAAGATATTCTTAGTGTCATCCTAGATTCTGTTTAAAATGTTACTTAAATGCAGTCTTTGTCCTCAAGAAATGTACAATCCAATGCACTTGCATGGCCATAGAATTATCAATACTGTTACCAGTATGAATACTAAAAACATGATCAAAAATAATATTACTGGGCATCCCCAGTGGCGCAAGGAGTTAAGCACCACACTATGAAGCAATCCGCACCCTCTGCAGCACAAGTTTGATACCCGGGCAAGGAGCTACCCACATGGCGCAGCAGACCTCTCCTGACTCACCCGTCGCTCACTTCAGCAGTGTATTTCAGTCAGACTGCCTGTTCTGTTCCCTACTCTGTCTCTGGTGGGTCCTCTCACCCTCCATATCGCTGGCCTATACCCCAGCTCTTGTATGCATAAATAAATAAATCTTTAAAAATAATAATAATATTACTAAAAAAATCTTTATGTGAATGCTTGTGAGAAAATCTGAGAGAAGAAAAAACAAAATGCTAGACTGGCAAAGTGAAAAGGGACAAGTGTGAAATACTTGTCTAAAATATTATGACAACCACTTATATAGTATGTGTAAATCATAACTAAAAAAGAGGAACCATTTAGTCCAGTTTGAGGCAAGGAACCTAAAAAAATAAATAAATGATGAGATCAATACAGACAGTGAAACTACAGAGCCTAAAAGTAAAAACTCTTGAAACAAACAAGAAAAATATTTTACTTTGCTGTACAACTGGATTTTGGAAAACAGGGTGGGTTAACCACTAGAAAGTGTAAGATCAATAGAAAATCAATCAAGGAGTCTATAAAACTTTACAGTGATTGACATAATCTTGACATAATAAATTAGTCTCTGCAGAGGAGATGCCTGTGGTCTAAATCCAACTGTCATCTGCGATGTAATTTGCTCCCTCACTTTAGAAAGAAATGAGGAAATGAAGAGGCAAATAAGATTGGATGGAAATTTTAAAAATAAAATAGAACCTATACTTAGAGGTATGATCATAGCCAAGTGCGGGGATACAGTATTCCATAAGAAAAGAAAACCAAGCAAGTGCGGGGATACAGTATTCCATAAGAAAAGAAAACCAAGCAAAAACCCGGCATGAATAACTGAAATCTATAGCTACCTGGATGCGCAGTATGGGAAACTACTAAGGTATTTATGAAAATGTCCTATACTAGCCTCAGCTTGCTAGCCATCAGATCTCTGTCTGTCCTGATTTAGATAGTTCCTTTTAAAAGATTATCAGTTTAATTATTAGAATGTTTTTTTTTTTTTTTAACTTAATAACAATCTGAACATTTACTTATGGGAAGTTGTGAATTTCCCAAGCAGGACCATCCCTTAACACTGTTGTTAAATAATGCTGGAAGGTGCAGGAACTCATCTTCTAGGCCTGAAAGCACGAGTCACTGACATGTTAAACAAGAGGGGAAAGCAGGTTCCACCAGGCTGGTACCTTATCTATTAGTACGGATAAAAGGCTCAGCTGTCAGGTGATCTAAACTTTCAGAGATGACGTACCAGTAACTTTTCAAAATGAACTTGGGATACCCAATAGAGTAACATAGGAAGCACATTAAGAAACACCAACTTGGGCCTTCCTGGTGGCGCAAGGGGTTGTTGAGTCGCAGCATTATGAAGCTGTCAACAGCAACTGCAGCACAAGTTCGATCCCCGGCCAGGGAGCTGCCCACATGGCACAGCAGACCTCTCCTGTCTTGCCTGCTGCTCCCCTTAGCAGTGTATTTCAGTCAATCTGCCTGTTCTGCTCCCCACTCTGTCTCTGGTGAATCTTCTCACCCCCTTTACCTCTGGCCTGTGCCCCAGATCTTGTATGCATAAATAAATAAATCTTTAAAAAAAAAAACAACAACTATGTAATCTATTATAGTCTTCATTGTGTTTTTTTTTTTTAATAGGATTTAAAGATGCAGAGAGTTTAGTAGAATAAGACAAACACTTAAACATAGTAAGCAACTCAGGTTGATCCATTAAAAATTGTGGTCTAAAGGATCCACCTCCCTTTCATCTTCTCTTTCCCCACTCAAACATAGTGCTTGCTTCCAGTACTGACCAAATCTCAGCTCCCAAGGAAATTTTCATCTAGGTCATCTTCTGAAGGACCTTGCCAAAAGTAAAATGGCAGGTATACATTAATAACATGTTAGTTTTAGCTGAAAAACTTGTTTCCATTTAGTGTAAAGGGAAGCTCCTTTCTCAGGAGTATCTGTACGTTAACAGAATGAACAAATTTGTAAGATTGCAAACTTTCAATGCTATGGCAGGTCAACTTGGAAAGTCAAGTGGAATCTGGAAGCAGGAGCATTCTTCCAGTGCCCCTAAAAGTCACTCCAAATGGGATGTTAACCAAGCTTTTATTTGTTTTTTTAAGACAACCTACTAAACACTATCTAGACATCCAAATTCAACACATAATTTGAATATTAAAGTGTTTTTAAAAAAAAGAAATAGCCAAGCTCTTATTCTGTATTACTGTTATCAACTGAAGGTGAGTTTTGTCCTTCAACCTGAGAATTTAGTCAATATCAGAAGATATTGATGGTTATCCCAAGGTGGATGGGATGGGGTACCGTGGGGAGGGACAGTTGCTGTTACAGTAATTTAGTAGATAAAAACTGGGATATTGCTAAACAATGCACAGGACAGACCCAACAACAAAGAATCAGATAATCCAAAGAAGAATGCAGAAGTTGAGAGACCCTGCTTTATATGAGCTGAATGAGATAAAGTAGATATTTGGATGATACAAATATCAATGCCAGTGAAATTACTATGTCCATGATAAGAGGGAAAAAGCCCATAATTTGTAAGGATTTGCACTATTTCCTTAACATTTCTGGGACATCTTAATTCTGGCTCAGAATGATTTACATTACTTTTTCAAAACAGTCAATTGAATAAAATGAAGAGGCTTTATATAGTTCGTGTAAGTTTTTCTATTTTGGAAATGAGAGTTTTGATTAAAATTGGCATTTCTGAAACTCTAATTGCTAGTTATTGCTGGGGAAAAAAGAGAAAAAGTATTTCCAAGACCAGACAGATGGGACATCTCAAGATAAGAAATTATAAGCTGGTGCTCATATTCCAATCAGAAGAAAAATTGTTTATGCATTTTTAATACTGCTTAAATCATAAGCAATACCCTTGTTGAATTAATTCCTAAACTGCTATTGATCAGCTAACTTCCTAATACTGCATTTAACTTCCTAAATTTGATTAGGTTATTAATAAGTAAAATAGAATTGTCATAAGAATGTTCTCTAGATTAAATTCTAGAGAAATCAGGCCGTATTCTGACATTGCAAATTATAATCTTTGTGTAACAGGGTAGTGCCCAGGAAAAGGGGAAGTTCCAGATTCCCTGCCCCATCCAAAGGAGGGTGAAGATGAGAAGGGAGGAGAGGTCGCTGGGGAGGAGACTGGAGGAGGAAGGAAGCAGCATGGAGCATAAGGAGACCTGAAGGAGGAAGGTGGAGCAGAGAGACATGTGAGGAAGCTGCACTTGCTTCTTGGTCCTGGACTGGTTGAAACAGACACGGCTATGAGACCCATGGGGAGGTTAATAATGGCAGCCTTTATCTTGATTTTGATTTTGCTCTGTTCCTTCCAGACTTGTCTGACTGTTTCTGACCCTTTTCTGTGGGTCCCCGCTAGAAGGTGCTTTATACCTGTGGCAGGCTTTCTGGCTTTGCTCTGAGCTAACCCTGTTTGGCTGGATTTTTACCCATGAGGGAATGGGTAACCTTGGGTGCTTGATTTAGAAACTATATTCTTTATCTTTTCTGTATTGTTCACTAATTGTATTAAAGTTCCTTTCCATTAAAGGTCTTATATATTTTGTCTTCATGTGGTGGATGGCAGAACCTATTTAGAGTAGGAAGGTTTGGGAAGCCTGGAGTGCCCCTCTGCCTGCCCTGTAGCATTTGTAGATACATAATCTGCCCATGGAAACTTAAAATGTTCATTTTTCAAAGCCCACTTCTAACTGAAATACAATGAAATGCCCAGAACCAGAACCACACAAATGTCATGATATTAACACTTTGTAACATTAAGTCTTAGGAACATGACTTTTGTGTCTTTGGTAACTTCTGCTCTTCCATGTCTGAAAGCTCTCTCCTTTACCAATCCTCCCTTTTCTGCCATTTTCCCTTAGAAAAGACAGTTGGATGGGAAACCCTTGGAGTGGAGGAATATGAGGAAAAAATCACAGTGGTGTCGTCTGTCATCATGAGACTGAAAACTATTTCCAAACAGAGAAAGATTACCAAGAAAGTCGCTTTATCTCAAGCCCTTCCAAACATGAATCTTCAAACCACACACACACGGCTCATTATTAAGGGTCTTGCTTTCTTTTGATAGATTTATGGAACAGGATTCTTTTATTCAAGTAGACTGAAAGCCACTAAGAACTACAAATTGAGGTACATCTCTTGCTAGCTGCTCGGGTTTGACAAATAAAGCAATCATCAAAATCAAGGAGTGTGCACTGCTTTTAAAAGCCCTATTTATGTGACACAATATAGCAGCAGGATGGCTAGGCAAATAAATGGCATTACTTAACATAATCACTTAATGTTGTGCAACCAACGTCAGTTCTCATTGCTTTATCGCTTGCAAAGAGTTCAATAATAGAGTTGATTTTAGTGTGAAGATATAAATTGTTCAGTAGTTAGAGTTGCTAATGAAGGCAAAGGAACACAAAGGAGGAAAAATAGGTTTTAGCAGCCCAAATTCATTGCTAATTGCTTGTGCATTCATTATAGGCTGACCAGGGCTAATTATCTAATTAAACTAAAGCTCTGCTGCCTTAGAGTAGTTTCTCTACACTGTGATGTTGGTTGTCAATTACCTCAGCAGGTCCTGGTGAAATGTGTACTTAACTCAAGGCATGTTTTCCTTTTCCCAATAGCAATACAGGGTACTCTTGTGGCATGATTATTCATGCTTAGAATGAAAGAGAAAAGTTTGCTTTAGAAAAATTATAGAAACTTAAGAATAATGGAAAACATTATTTTAAACCAGAGCTCATGCTCATTTTATTCAATGACTTATATTCAAGAAATGTAAATAAAATCTTTTTAAGTAGAGACAACACAAACATAAAAGAGAAACCAAGTATCATTATATGCATGTTACAGAGTGTTCTCATCACATTTTTTAAAATGCATTTATAATGTGTCTTTTGTGATGCTCTACACTATTACATGGTATGAAATCATATCATTTAATTTCATATAATTAAAATTTTTAATAGTGAGAAATTTTTTTAATCTGGAAGGAAAGTAGTAGAAGATCTAAATTCTTAACTTTATAAATAACGGGATGGAGGCTCCAAGAAATAAAATGACTCGCCCAAACTCACAAAGCTGATTGTGGGAACCAAAAGTAGAACTGGTCTCCTCTCAGTTGTTTTCTTCTGGATTCCTGCGGCTCCACTTTGAAATTGTACTATCATTTCTCACACTTTCTCTAAAATGCTACAACAGAGGTTTTGAGGGTTTTCTTTGTTGTTTTTTTTTCTCAAAAGAAGACTGATTTAGTAGCATTACGCCCCACTTCTGAAACTCTTGTAACACTATCTATTTATTTTAAGTCAGTCCAGGATGTCCTGGACCAACACTCAAAGGAGCACTGCAGAAGAACAAAGTCTATTTGCTTTGTGCAAATAAAGGCCAAAAGGCGGTATGCTTATGGTAGATGTTATTAATCAGAGAATTTCAGCAATTAAATTATATCCTATTTTGTTCCTAGGAAATTGTATCCTAAATTAAAGGACCATAACCATCGAGCAATATTTACCCAGCATCCCTTGAAAATGACATTTCCAAGAAAGTACAATTTCGTTCTGAAGAATTTTTCCCATCTTTATGTCCCGTCGTCCTGGGATACTCTTGTTGTCTTTTCCATGAAAGGACACACAACTCTAGAACCTTCCTTTGCCCCTTTCGCAGTCATTTTTCAGGCAGACACAGCAATGAACATATAGTTCATTTCTGCCAAGTAAAAGAAAATGATTTTCCCTTTCACTGCCTCTTGAAGATGAACATCAACTGTTTCACCACTTATGATTCAAATCCATTAATTAAAATAAATATAAAGTAAAAATCTCTCTTTCAGCCAAGAGGAAAAGGACAGATGGGGAAGCGGAGGAGGTGGAGATAGCTGATGTCTTCTTAGAGGGAAAAAAAAAAAAGGAAAAGAAAAACAAAAAGCATGAAATTGGGGGGGGGGAGTTAATTAAGAGAGGTAAAGGGTGTTTGGATTTAATTTACAGTTCTGAACTATTTTGAGTCTCATAATAATTGCACTACTTAAAGGAGAAGAGGAAAACCTCTCTAATGTCAAACTGTTGGGGGCAGGAAGGAAGGGAATCATTTTATAATCTGAACACACCCCAAAACAGCAACACCTGGCCTTTACCCGTGCTTCAGACTGGGCACAGCAAACACTTCATGATTGGCTTGTGAAAGCCACAACTCTTTCATTCCCCCTCAGTCTTCCTCTGCATGCACCTAATTTTTAATTTCTTTCTCCTAATTTAATTTCTTTCCTTTGTATTACCTGAAATAAGATACCAGCAATGAAAAGAAAAAAAGAATCAATTGAAGACTTTCTCCATCTGAATCTTACACACGCTGGACTATCAAATCATTCAGTTAGAAAACACTGTGTAAGATTTCTATCACACAATGTAACCTCTGCAATTTATTGGTATATTAAAAGTCTAAACTGAACACTAAAAATTCCTGCACTTAGCATTTTTAGCTAAAATATTCATACACTAGAGACTTGATTTCAGATAATCACACAAAGTTAAACAAGAGTAGAGCAGTTACTTGAAAAGACCCTGATGGAGATGGGTGGAGCTAAAAGGGCTATGGATAATTAATTCAAATGAAATGAGAGTTTTTGACTGAAGTGTCCTTGCAATTGTCTCCAGATCCAGATTGAGCAGGTCAGAATCTCGGAAGCTATCTCCCAGAATCATGAAGATACCTGTGCTTAGTGAAGGCAAGTGACTTACTCAGCAACACAGCTACTTAGGACAAATCCCTGCCTAAAGTCTGTTCTTTTGACTTCACAACTATTTTGAGATTCATCATAACAATGGAGGAGAAATATATGCTAACATTTTTTTAACTGAAAGTCACACTATAAACCCAAAACACTTCAAAATAAGTTAGTCTAAAGGTAGGTACATTTTTAAATCAATTTATTTACCATATTCTACACTAACATAAAGAGTAGAAATAGGAGTAAGGTGGCAAGGACTATTGGGAAAAAAGAAAATTTTCTGTCCACTTTTTAAATAAGAAAAATAACTAAGACAGGGACTCTGAGCATTTGAGAATGTAGGTACTTTTGTAGTCTTGACTGGGTCATAGGGTGATCAACAAACATAGACAAATGAATTCTAAAGAAAGATTTGAGGAAAAGTCAGAAGGCAATCGATCTTGTGAATTAAGGAAAGTAAGTCCTCATAAGGAAAAGGGACAGAAGGAGAACGTATGACAAAATACAAGCCTAGTTCCTAAAGAATGAAGAGAACATAAGCAAGTAGAGTTAGGAAAAGGGTGTGTGTGTGTGTGTGTGTGTGTGTGTGTGTGTAGTTTGGGGCTCTTCCAGCTTTTTTAAGTCCCTGGTTAATGAAGCAACTATAAAAAAAAATTAACAAAAAGAAACCCTCAGCTTTACTCATGCTTCTGTGTGCTTCCCCCATTCCTAAATTTAATAGTTACACGTGGGCAGGAGGTGAGATTTAAGCTTTATCAGTCTTACCTATTACCACATAGCTGTCAACTCGCGAAAAAGAAAATGTGAAGAGAATATACTTTAAGAAATAGATTGCTGAAGCAATAGCTCATCAGCAAGCCCTGTCAGCACCACCTACAAAATAAATTCCTAATCTTTACACTAGTTCCCATCTTCCCTTTGGATTACTTTCTCCAATCAGTTTCTCTACTGTTATGGGGTCCCGGACCCCTGTCACCACCACCAATCTCTGAAAAATGTGAAAACAGGTCAAGTCATTCTCCTGCCAAGTCATTCTCCTGCTCTCCAAATACCTCTTACCACACGTAAAATAAAATCTAACTACCTACCCATGACCTTCAACTCCCTATAACTCCTTAACCACAGCCTATAAAGCCTACATAAGGCCTTTATATATAGCCCTTGCCTACCTCCCCAATTTCGTCTCTCTCCAGGATCCCTGAAGTTCACTATGGAGCCAAACCACACAGGCCTTCATTTTTTGTCCCAATTACAGCAAGCTCCTTCCCACCTCATCAGAGACATTATATCCAAAACTCTGTTTACCAGCCTCAGGGTTATTTCCCAGCCTTAGAATACTCTGACCACAGATTTTTCCATAACTGACTCTTTAATATTAAGGAGCACTACAGATTGTCATCTTCAGATCACCCCTGACAATACAGTTAGTGATAACACAAATATCACACCAATTTTTTTGTACTATGTAATGGCCCCCTCTTTCCACTCACCAAATGCACACATACACTTGCAGGTAAATTCTTTGAAAGTGCAGAACTTGTTTTCCTTGCTCCTTGATGACAGTAATCATCAAACACAGCAATGCCTGCGACCCAGAGGATACTCTTACTATTAGTGAATGATAGATATCTCCTATCCCAACCTTTTCCCAAACCTTGTTTCTGCCTTGTATTTCCAGTGCTTGTTCTGTGTCTCTTCTCTTTTGTCTGTTCCCACTTCTGAATTTCTTCTGGTCTTCATTCTGCTTACAGCAAAACAGAAGAAAACAGAATAAGGAACATAAAAAAGAATGATGTTAATGGTAATGGAAACCCATTCAGCCTATGCTACTGGGTTTGAAAGCAGGCCACATAAAATGTTTAAGGGTAAAAGCCCTTAGGTTGACCTTATCAGTTAGCACAGCCCTGAAGAGCAGCATGAAGAGGAATTATGGATGTAGCCTATTCATGACCTGAAGAAGCACTATGTGCCCTATGGAGACTCAGGATTTCTTTAAAACTTTAATGTGCAAAAAAGATTCAGACAGGTTTCCACAGGATCTGGTAGCCTGCACTCTCAACCAACACTGCCAAGGTGATTCCAATATAGGGAGCCTTTCGATATTGAACACTTTGTTCAAACAATAAATAGCAAGGACCAGAGAAATGAAATTACCAGAATTAACCAATAATAATATTCTTTTTTAAAATCCCGACCTTTAAGTTTATTCTCAAGACAACTCAAATTCCATTTTAATATTTGCTGAATAGTATTCCAATTCATTGGCCTTTGACTATTTAAGGAGCAATTACTACGGTTCAGATTTACACATGTACACACATACAGTTATTTACATGTTTCATATTATCCCAATTTACAGATGAAATTCAGTTAAGTAATTAAGACAACAATTAAGAAGGGACAGGTCCGGAAATCAAAAAAATCTGCACGTTACTCAACTCTGTGTATTATGGACTCTACACCTCCCACTAATTATATCTTAATAGGAACAAAACCAATAAATAAAAATCCAGATTTGTAAATAAAGGGAAGGGATTTTTCTCTTAATTTGTCACTTTAGAAAATGATTGCTTGGCATTTCTTTACATGCTGAACTTTGATAGTACATTTATTTTTATTAATTTTTTAAATATCCGCGCTTATTTTTTCACAATAAAGGATGACAGTATTGCCATCCTATATAATTTAAATTTAAATACATAACAAGAGCATGGAAAACCCTGAAAATCAATCTTAAGAATCTTTTTCTAAAACAATAATCACCTTCTCAATCAAAATCGCCAAATATTAAGACTATTTGGCTCACTATTGGCAGATGGAACTGTGATTCTCAAACTGGGCTGGTAAGAATGATTGGGAATCATTTCAAAATTCTAGGCTCCACAACAGTTCCTCTGAATCAGAAACTCTAGGGTGTGACCCTAAAACTTTATTTTTAAAAAGCTCCCAGGGGCACGAATTGACAGTTATGTGATGAGTAATTTCTGTTCAGAAGAACTCTTACCTTAACCCCAGCATCCCACAAATAAACTGAGGACCTAAATAAAAAGGGTAGAATCTGCCTAAAGACACACAGCATGTTAAGCAGCACGGCAGTCCGGAGAAACAATATCCTGACTCTCCATTTCGTGCTTTTAATACCAATTAAAGATGCTGGGTTTCAAAAAACTGTGCTAATTCCTGCTCCACTTCTTATGGCCTGCCCATTACTTAGATAACCATTGGTACAAAGAATCCGTGACCAAAGCAAACGGCTTCTGGAGTCCCAGCAAAAAACTCTGTGCTTTGCAACCAGCAGAGCAGCCGCATCACGCCAGGATGCAAACAACAGCTGGAAACTGCTGTGCGGAGTAATCATCGCGGTGAGGACCAAGGACATTTTCAACCCTCCCACCTCCTAGAAAACTTAGAAAAGAGCCGGCCGTCTTTTAATCCCAGGGGTAGACAGTGGTGTTCAGGCAGCCACGAGAAGCTAAAGTTAACTCAACGGCCTCCTTCCCAAGGATAAGCTCCCAAGGATAAGGACAGAGGAAGGGGACTGGACGGCTAACCAGGACGACTACACGGCGCCAGAAGGTTAACGACCCTCTTGTCCAGTCCCTTGCGATGGCCAAGAGCCTCCAACACATCACGAAACAGCTGCCGGAAGTGCGTCCTCAGTCTCCTGAAGTTGCCGGGAGTTGTAGTTCAGTGACTGTTTCTCCTAGGCCCCGATTCACTTTTATTTCTTTTTTAACCAAGCAAACACCTAGGAACCCTAAGCAAAGTGGTTTTATAACCAACAGATCTACTCTCCTTCCCTTTTCCAGCCAACAACGGAAACTTGCAGAGCTAAAACAGAATGCCAGACTACAAGTCCCAGCATGCCATGCACGCCCCCACCGCTCCCGGCCACCGTCCTAGAGCGCTGGCCGCATGAATGGAGCGGCGGGCGTAAGGCAAAGCCTGCCAGTGTCCGCGCGCCAGCTACCTGCTCCCAGAGCGTGAGTGCGGGTTGTGGGCCGTGCGCGTGCGCGCTCTGAGGGGGCGCGAGGCGGGCGCTCCGGGCCGTTGTGCGCGCGTGGCTGCTGAGGTTGGCTGCGGCGGTGCCGCGCGCCCGACCGGCGGGTGGTTGCGGGGCCTCCTGCCTCGCCGGAGGCTGCTGGCAGCCGTGGCGGCCGCCGGGGACCAAAAGGGGCGGAAGAAAACAGGGGGCGGAGGGACCCGGTCGCGGCGTGCGGAGGAGCAGCCGAGCATGCCCCGAGACAACATGGCCTCCCTCATCCAACGGATCGCCCGCCAGGCGTGCCTCACCTTCCGGGGCAGCGGGGGCGGCCGCAGCTCTTCCGACCGCGGCGCGGCGCCAGGCCCCGAGGCGCCGATGCCGCAGGGCTTCCCAGAGAATCTGAGCACGTTGAAGGGCCTGCTCACCCAAGTCCGCGCCGAGGACCTGAACATAGCCCCGCGCAAAGCCACGCTGCAGCCGCTGCCGCCCAACCTGCCCCCGGTCACCTACATGCACATCTACGAGACGAACGGCTTCAGCCTGGGCGTGTTCCTGCTCAAGAGCGGCACGTCCATCCCGCTGCACGACCACCCGGGCATGCATGGCATGCTCAAGGTGCTCTATGGCACCGTGCGCATCAGCTGCATGGACAAGCTGGAAGCGGACAGCGGGCAGCAGCAACGGGCCCCGCCGCCGGCGCAGCAGTTTGAGCCGCCCCTGCTAGCCCGAGAGCGGGACGCTCTGCGGCCCGGCGTGCTGCGCTCCCGCGCCGAGTACACCGAGGCCAGTGGCCCCTGTGTCCTCACGCCGCACCGGGACAACCTGCACCAGATCGACGCCGTGGACGGACCTGCCGCCTTCCTGGACATCCTGGCCCCGCCCTACGACCCAGACGACGGCCGTGACTGCCATTATTACCGGGTGTTGGAGCCCATCCGGCCCAAAGAGGCCTCAGGCTCAGCCTGTGACCTGCCCCGAGAAGTGTGGCTCCTGGAGACCCCGCAGGCCGATGACTTCTGGTGCGAAGGGGAGCCCTATCCAGGTCCCAAGGTCGTCCCTTGAAGCGCCGCGCCGCGAGCGTGCCCTACTGAGGTCTGGGCCTGACTGCCTGCAACCCACCAAAAGGGCTCTTTTCCCTACCCCCAGGCTCTGGCATCGGATCTACTGGTGTGGGCAGTTGGCGCTTCCTGGGGAGCCCTGGGAAGCTCGGGCGACTGTACTGCAGACACCAGGCACGGTTACGGGGCGGGGAGGCAAAAATGGGCCAGGTTGTTTCCTGGCTCTCACTGCCACCAAGGTTTTGATTGGGATGGGGGCGGGGTGGATGGGGCAACTGTCTGAAGCGCTTCCTTCCTAAAGCCATAATGAAAATACTCTTCCCTCTGTTCCATATCCTATACAAAATACCCAAAATGGTTTTCTACAATCCCCTGCTCCTCAGCCTTGGGTAAAGAGGATTTGTTTTTCACTTTTGTCCTTAAGCCCTTTTACTTCTTATTGTTAAGAGTTTTAACTTATTGACTGCATGGTCCAGTGGTTTGAATTGTTTTTACTTCAAGTCATTGGTAATAGATTTAAAGAAATGAGTTAATGTTTCAAATGAGCTGTCCTGCCTAATTAATTCTTTGTGAAAATTAAATCATTTTTTTGTTAGTCGGGGGATCACCCTCAAAACATAACTATGCATGTAGAGGAAAAGATGTATCTTCTTTCCTCCCCTTGCCCAATAAGCCACATCTGGCTTATTCAGGCAACATCTACTAAGTGATTCAGCACCTCCATATCTCAGTGATAATAGTCAACTTCAAGCTTACCTTCCCCATCAGTCTACAGATCTGTGATTTGAGCAGATTTCTTGTTGCAGATTCACCTTTAATGCAAAAATTATATTACCCTCAAGTGACTTGTTTTGTTTTGTTTTACTGTACTTTCAAGAGGTGATAGGGTATTTCTGTATTTTTTTTTAACCAGAAGATTCAGAAGAGCTGAATCAGTATGCTTCCAAACAACTGAATGTAAAACACTCCTAGCCAGCTGTTGAACTCCTTCCCCCTATTTACTTCTAGTATTTTTCAGCAAAAGTAGAGAAAAATACTGTTGATGACTGTTTCCCATTCTCTTAGTAGCTCTAATGTCCCAGAGGGCTGGTGATTCCAGCTGTGTTGTTGGTGGCAGTGTTCTCATAGTCCTCCGAGAGAACCAGTGCTTGCTTCACCTGGTGTGGTTTTCTGTAGGAAGAAAGAGAAGGCACAGGTCGGTCATCAACCCTTGAGAATTAACTATACTATCGGCTGTATTAGGGCACCAAAACTTGGGACAAAATACTTCCCACTCCCATCCTCTGAAATGAGCAGTTTTGCTGTGACTAGTTTTATTTTTGTCCTTTTAATTGAATGAGCAACTTTACCTTGTATTGATACCATTTGCTTGGACCCATAGAGCACTGTTGTTTCCCTCCATTTTCTATTCATAGGAATCTTTTCACAAATCTTAATTAAAAACAAACCAGAACTAAACATAAAAATTTGCCCAGTTGTCATCTAAGCCCTCTTGATTGACTTTCCCATGTGGCAATTGAGTTCTGTCGTCTATAATAAAGAAAAATTTGCTATTGGTGGAAAGTGTTGACCCTTTAAGAAAGTAGTATGTACCTTTGCCTCTTGTAGGCACACCAGGTTGCAGAGACACACAGTGAAGGGATATTTGTTTCCAATTTTTAAAATAGAATGCAAAAGCAAATTTTTGATGAATATTTAACCTGATATTACCACTATATTGTAAAAGCTAACACAGTCATAATGTCAAGCATTCTTCCAGGTTGCTTGAATTTTTGTTAGCTTCACGTTTTTGTGTGTTTTATTATACCTGGGGAGCAGTTTGAAGCCTTCTTCATGCCATTCAGTCTGAAAAGTGAATTTTAACATGCAAATAATGATTTTCCTAGAAAAATTCACAGTATGGATTCTTTTCATACAGGAATGAATGTGTATGCTTATCAATCACATACCTACCTGTTGTGAATTATATTGTAGCAAAAGGTTAACTTACAAAGATTGTTGATAGTGATATGTATGCTATAATACAATCTGGAATACATTTAACCTACAGAAATTCATTCTAGCAATAGGACAGTAATAAAGGAGTGATTGTATTTCCAAACTTTATCATGAAAAGTTCTAAAGTTCTCAAGTACACGCAAATTGGGGTGCTTTTCAAATGAATAATTGAAAAATTTGCAAGCTGAAACAGCAATATGATATCTTTAGTTCACTAAGAACAGTGAAACTTTTGGTTGATTAAGAAATTGTGAGTTAATGGTGAAAACGAAATGTAACTTGTTTTTTCGGAAAGAATGTTCTTGCAAAGATAAAATATGGTGCAGTACCACCTTGCACCTCTGCATAAACTGTTAGTCATGACTGACTTGTGCTGCTATTGTGTTTCTATATATTCCTGCCATATAGACTTTGTTTTATTAGCACCTGTGGGAAAAGGTTGTCTTCCCCTACAAAAGACTAATGAGCACAATACTACTAATCACTTTCCTATTGAATAACAAATGCAATAATTGCCTCTCCTGGATGAGAAGTTGTCTGTCTAAATACTTCTAAAACTTTTTAGTTCTCTGGTTCTATCAATGAGTTACATCACTGCAGAGTATTGTGTACCTACCTACTATTTTATGAGAATTGATTTTTACTAAGCCTGATTTGCATGGATTGAATGTACACCAACTTCTGTTTATGAATGAAAATGGTGAGCCTATTTTTTAAGTGTTTTGTCAACAGGAGTGGGTTCTCCAACATTTTGAATTGAATAGCCCTTCATTTCCAAAATCACACTTTCTGGTCCTCCTTTTGCACAGTCCCCTTGTAGGTTCCTCAGTCTTGGCATCTCAGGAGGACATTGTCATCAGCCATCTATCTATTCCAGTGACTCTGAATTCCGTGCACTAGCTCTAAAAGAAGCAATATAGCTTTAATTCAGGGCTTCCTGCCCATTGCTGTTCAACTCTACCCTGAGGACAGTGCCACTCCTGTAACTCTCCTGGTCTGAAATCAGCACTTAAAAGTTACAAAGAGAAGCTGACCACTGCTCATTTCAGTGGTGTCTACTGTCAAAGAAGAAAAACATTTGTTAAGCCCCATATAGATACTGAATCTTAACTTCCAGGGATATTTACATTTCTGGATTAAAATCAGTGTACCTATGGAAAATAAAGGCATGTTTGGAAGTGCTTAGAGGTAAATTTTACTGGTTATTGAAAGATGGAAAATGAAAGTATTACTTGCTATGATGTCTACATTTTAATTACTGTTAAAGGTTCATGGTCTCTACTATATGTCTATACTGAGTTACCTTCTGCAGAATCTAAGTTCAAATAATAATATTACCTTAAGACTAATAATTATTTCCTTGAGAGTATGTTTTGAAATAGTTGAATTGTAGACACATCCAAAACTATTTAATGTCTAATCATACTATTTTGCGGTAACAGAAAAAACTTTTATATTTAACTTAAGGAAAATAAACTCGTTCAGGAAAACAAAAGTACTTTCATCTGTGAAGGAAAGAAATTGTAGTCAAAAATATTTTGCTTTTCTTTTTTCCATGGAATTTAACTGTAGTTTGTACTGGCAGCATTATCAGCATTTGTGTTGATGCCCACTGTTCCCTCCACTCTGCCTTCCCCCAAACTGTACTGGACTCTTAATGTCACTACAGCCACTTTTAATATATACCAATTTGCCCTATTTTCATTACCAGTTAGGACATTGAAACAAATTCCCTGGTTTATGAACAATAACAAAACCGTATTTAGGTTTACAGACCTATTTTTAATGTACATTGAACCACTACAAATGCATTAGGTTCTTTAAGGAATTATTCACCCAAAGTTTACTTTTAATAAAAACGCCTATTAACAATTGCAACATCAATGATATATAATAACGCATATTGAATATAAGAAGTCACCAACTTTGCTTTATATGCTTTATTTCTTGAGCAAAGTTAAAAAAAAAAAAACACCCCCAAAAAGTACCTGGAATGTTTCAAGCAGAGTAAAATCTGATTAAAGATTGACCTAACGTTGAAATCAACGGGTAAAAGCCACAAGGTTGGCTCTGAGAAGACACTGAGGTATGGGTTATGTTATGCCACTTCATCAAGCCCACGTATCAAAGTTGAAGTGGTTATATAACTAATTTTGACTATCGTCAAAATGTATTCAATCTCACTTTCAAAAATAGATTTTGGGCGAATTGTTTACATCTTGATTAAAGGTGCTGTGGAATTAGAATTTGGCAGCAAAATTATATTAACAAAATTCAGTTATGCTATATTTTAACTAAATTTCAGTAGGGAAGTAGTCATTAAAAATACAAAGTACCAAAATGTAGTATTGTTTCAGACATTTTACTTGAACAAAATTGGCCCAAGCAAGGATAATCTGACAAGCTAGGAAATAGGAATTTAATGGCATAACTACCAGTCTCGAACAAATCTGTCACTGAAGTTTAGAGACATAGTGTTTAGTAGTTCTAGAAAGAGGTATTCTATGTGTTTGAAATAGAGGAGGAAATAAAGGGTTAGTGAACCCCGTAAATTAGGTCTCATATTCCAGAGTGGGTAAGGGTAAAAGGTACAGAGGTAACTACTGTTCTTAACTACAAGTCATTAATCATCAGCTAGGTCTGAGGGAGTCCTAAAAGTGACAAAGGACAGATGATACGGTTTTTAGATGTAGCTCAGCAGTGGGTTCTCCAATATGTTATCCTGTAAGCATCCAGAAGCAGTGGGTGAACTCAATATTTAGGCCCCGTTTTAAAAGTCAGGATAAGTTACAAAGACAATCCTTTTTTTCTTGTCTGATAGGTAGACAAACACTTTCTTGGTGAATTTATATTTTAAAATCATTTCAAAAGGTTCACAGTAAAATAAACCCTAGTGAACAAACCATTATCCAGTACCATGGAGAGCCAGATTTGCCTATTCAAATTGTCTTTCATCTTCCTCAGGCTCGTGCACACTAGTTTAATGAACCGAATATTCTGATATTTTCTAGACCTACTAAGCTTATGGTAAATAAATGATCCTTCCAAATACGGGTAATCAATGGGTAAGTGATGCCTAGAGAGATATGAATCCAGGGTAATTCCTTTGATAACCCATTAATGCTGTCATCAGCAGTGCCTGACAGCATTTTTGATCTGAATGGCTGATAGCGATTTTCAAAAAGTTTTCTGCGGTTGAGACTAATCCTGGAACCTGAAAGTCATTTCCAGGTTGACCACGCCACCACACTTTCCACAAAGCCACATCTCCTCTTGAGTTTGTAGCAGCCCTGGTCAGGGTTCCAAAAGCAGCCGCAAGTGTGTATTCTCCGAGTGGGCACTTGTTTGTAAGTATTTATTTTCCGGAGCCCACTCAGGAGTGGAGAAAAGCTATAGGCTGTTACAGAGGACGGAACAATGAGTCAAAATAACGCCTCCCCACTTTTACACTAATGCATGGGGGAAATCCCCGGAACACTAGTGTTTGATTATGAATGAAGATTGCTTTGGGGTAAGGAGGCTAGCAAAGAAAACTTGGGTATCCTGGCTGGCTCAAAGCAATAAAATCCAAAGGTGCGAGATGCTGTTTTTCAGTAGTCCCACTAAATTGTTGGATAACCACTGAATTCCCACTCAGTACATTTTTCATAAACGATTTTTGCAGCAAAAATATTGTTGAAAAGTATTTATTTACACTATAGCCATAAACCATCCATTATCTGAACTTCAGTTAGTGGTTTTGCGTTAGAATAAATCATTTTTATTTTCACAACTATTAAGAGCTAATAACCAAACAAGTCAGCTCCGGTAACATTATTTACATTCTTATCAGCAATTTGACTACAAAGGTAACACTTTAAGTCACAAAACAGCATACAAAAATATACTTTCTAAAAAAAAGTCCAAATATTAATAGGCAGAAATATACAGCCATACTAAACCCAGGGAGTGATTTTTTTTTTCCATAGTAAGGCAACCCATTTACATGCAGACCCTGTAACATTGTCTACATCACACAAGGCACCAAAGGACACTTCCAACACAATTGCATGCATCCAAGTTTCCGAGAATCTATGTACATCCCTTTTAAATAAGTTAACCTCTGACTCATTTCAAGAAATCATAAATGCTTTACTTTTTTTCCCAAAGGTTCAGAACTTGGAGAACAGTGCACATCAAAAATACACAATATCTGAGTGGATATACACTGAAAAAATAGTCTTTACGTTTCTCAAACAACTCAAAAAGGAGCAGATATTGCTATGTCCCTCCCGTCACATTGCACTTCTGTTCTCTGAGTTTATAATACATATTGCTTAAAGGGCTGAGACGACTAGATAAGCTTTGACTCACTGTTCTAGGGCCACAGAATGCAGCATAAAGGCCATGCTTCACTCGCTGTACAGCATCCCCCAAATCAGTCCCAAGACATAAAGTGCACATCAGTTTTGCTTCTGTCTCTTTGCTGTCCCCACCTGAAGGAATCAGCATCTCCCAACCTACTGTAGAAAAAGTCTCGGATCAACTCTGACATCCAGAGTCAAAAACCTGTAACCAGCCAAACCAGAGGGGTGAGGGGAAGCAAAACCTAGTCAAATAAGCCTTTAAGTAAGGGTCAGATCTCAGCCCCCTAGGCCAGGGGCCCCATGCAACCCCCTTGAAAGCCTCCCCATTACCTTGGGGTGATAGTCAACTCACCTAAGAGAGACTAAAGTAGGCTAAGTTTTAGGAAGGACCGGTTTCTAAATGGGGGTGGGGGTAGAGGGGCAGTGCTGGGCTCCACCAAAGTCCTTTGCCCAAGGAAGGGAGGGAGCGGCAGGAAAGGGTGGTAGTGTTTGTCGTGCAGCTCTAGTGGAAGAGTGGACGAAGGGCCTCCTGGGCCTCAAGTTGCTGATAGGTCAACCTAGGTCTCATCTCAAGGTGTCCGGGTCCGAGAGGAGCAAGGGGCAAGGGGCCCTCCACCAAGAGAACTGCTGTTGCTGCTGCACAGCGGCCCCCCAGCCTGAGTGCCCCCAGTGCAGGAAGCCGCGGGGGCAGCTGGCATGGAAGACGAGGGGGCACTGCTTTTACGCTCCTTCTGTCTCAGATGGATTTTGGTATGACGCTTCCTCTCATCACTCCGGGCAAACTTGCGGCCGCAGTAGTCACAGGCAAAGGGCTTCTCACCAGTGTGGGTGCGGATGTGAGTAGTAAGGTGGTCACTGCGGCTGAAGTTGCGCATGCAAATCCGACACTGGAAGGGCTTGTGCCCTGTGTGGATTCGGATGTGCCGTGTCAGCTCATCAGAGCGGGAGAAGCGCCGGTCACAGCCTTCTGCTGGGCACGGGTAAGGCCTCTCATGCACTGGGGTCTTGCTAGGCCTATTGGGATACTTGCGAGGCCTCAGAATGGGCCGCAGTGGCAGGTGGTGTGGGTTATAGGCGGCGGCAGCGGCTGCTGCTGAGCTGCTGCTAGGCAGCCGAGGTCCCTCGCTGCCTCCACTGGCCCCTGGCCCTGTGGCCCCAGCACTGGGACCCCCCAGTGTAAAGTTGCGGATGGTGGAGAGTGGAGTGAGCGGAGGGGGGACTCGCAGGGAGTCCAGAGGGCAAGGAAAGGGCTTGCGGTCTGGGCCAGCTGCACCATGTAGGTCTCTCTGGCACTGTGATGGGAAAAATCCAGGATAGTCTGGGATCATGGGAAAGAGACCTGGGTCCGTGGCTGGCTTAGGGGATGGGTAGGAAGGAGGTGGTGGGTAGGCCAGAGAGGAAGAGGTGGAGGTGGTGGCTGCTGACAGGAACGCTGCAGGGTCTTGGTAGAGGTCTCCTGCACAGCCCGAATAAGGAGGAGGTGGCGGCGGAGAGTAGAGGTGGTCCAGGTCAGTCTGGGTCTGAGACATGCTGCACACACCCAGGGGTCCCGTGGCCAGTGGATTGGGGGAAGCAGAGGTGACGCTGGATGAGGCTGTGGTTGAAGCTGGAGAGGTGACCCCTTGCAAGATGCCTGCACTCACAATATTTATGATGCCTTCTGGGTAGCAGCTGGCACCAGGGTACTGGGGGTCAATGGAGAACTTGCCCATGTAAGTGAAGGTCTGGTTTCTGGGTGCAGAGACAGGAGCAAAGTTGCTGTGATAGGGAAGATCCAAGGGCCTCTTCTCTCCAGTCATGTCAATGTTGATCATGCCATCTGGGGAGGGAAAAGAAAGAACGGAGGTGGAGCAATGAGAAGGCAGCCAAGAATTCCATGTCAGTCCCTTTCGCATGGGTCTCCTGCCAAACCCGGGGTCCCAGCACTGTAAGGCTAGGGCAGAGTTCCACTGGTGGGAAGTTTGCAGCCCAGAGACAGAGGCTAGCCGCACATCCCACCGTGGCAGCCAGTAACAGTCTGGGACTCAAGAACTACCTCCAGGAAAGCATGATGAGCTACTCCACAACGCCCCCCCACACTTACAGCCATCTGTGATTCTAGTCCCCAATAAAAACACCCAATAATAGCAACAACAATATTAAAAATTCCCCATCTGCCTGGAACCTCTCTCTCTCTCTCTCTCTCTCTCTCTCTCTCTCTCTCTCTCTCTCTGTCTCTCTGTCTCTCCCTCTCTCTCTGTCTCTCTCTCTCTTTGCCTGGAGGTCCCATGGCTGGGAGGCACCACCCCAGAGATAAGATCCCCTCCCCGACACTGTAGATAAGATGCCAGTAAGAGAGGGAAGCCCAAGAATCCCAGCCAGTGATTTCCAGGCAACTCCCTATCCCGGGTCCTTCCCTCCCTCCCTCTCCCGCTGCGCTGCAGCAGCCAAAGGCTGCAGGTGGGAACTGGGTGCTGCGGGGGAAGGAGTCTATACGTTTTCCTTCCCTCCCAACCGTCATGATCTAGTCTGACAACAGCGCGTCCCTGCGCCAGCCCCAGGCCAGTGGCAGGGCTTCGAGGAAGGCGCGGGGGCCGCGGGAGACGACTTCACACCGCGCGGCCAAAGAAGGTGGAGCTGCGGGTCGCCCCACGGGTCTCCCTCGGCAGCCAGGGGCCGCCGCTGTTGCCCGCCCTTCCTCTGCCCTTCCTCTCCTCTTCCCCGCCTCGCCAACTCGCCAACCCCCTCAACTTCGCGGGCAGCGAGCAGGTGGAGCGCTCTTTCAGGACGCAACCCGGGCACACAGAATTCCCCCAGGTCTGCTCGCCGGAGAGGCAAAGGCGCACGCTTTCCCTTGGAGCATCTCCGCGGTCTGGCTCTTCGGAAGCGCAGCTCTCCTCCAGAGCCCCGAAGTTTACAGCCACGTTGTCCCTAACCCGGGGGACCGGAGGTAGGTCGGCCGACCGAAGGGTTAGCACAGACCCCAAAGTCCACCTCTCCCACGCTCATCCCTGCGCCTGCCTGGGGGTTCGCACGCCGCGGCGCACGCTCGCCAGCTCGCTGGCGACCTGGGACATCTGCCCGCGTGCCCACCTGCCCGCGTGCCCACCTTCAGCGCCTGGGTCCCTGCTCCTGCGAGTTGTTCCTGAACCCCCTTCCAGTCTTCAGAGCTAGTTCAGTGAACATCCTCCACCTCGCGCCCCTACGCCGCACCCCACCTACTACCTCCGAGTTGCGTGGGTATCGGCCCGAAAAGGGGCACCCGGCTTACCTCCAGCCACTCCGTTCATCTGGTCAAAGGGACCTCCCAGTTCGGCATTGGGGAAGATGGTCACCGACGTGGCGGCGAGGTCCTCCACGGGGTAAATGTTGTCAGACAGCTGGTGCACAAAACCACTGAGAGTTACTGGGATTTTGTCTACGGCCTTGGCGGTCATCATTTGCTCCTCGCACAACCTGGAGACCCAACTCCCTCGCTACCTGGAGTGTCAGAGAAGCCGTTTTGGAGAGGAATTGGACTGAACCTACAGAGGTATCTCCTTTTGCCCTTCGCACTTAAAAGCAACCACCAAAAAAAAAAAAAAATCCAACAGAAATAAAACTAGCAAACAAGTTGCTGGTTTTTCAAAGAAAGATGAAAAATGGCTATTTGCCACTGACTTTCTCCTACGTTCCGGCTGGGAAGCCAGGAGTTGTCCGTGTAGTGTTGTTATAACAGTCAGTGTGTCCCCTTCCCGAGCTATTAATCAATTGCTGCTCTCTCGGTTAGACGGAAAGTGTTGCTCTAAGTATTTATGGGCAGGCCCTCAATGCCCGTGACGTCGCTGCCCATATATGGACTGAGGAACAGGGCTGGGCCAGGCGGCTTTTGCCGTCACATGGCCGATTTGCATACGGGCTCCGCCGCGCGGGCTCCGCCAGGCTCGCGCCGCGCGTCTCCCACCCCGCCCGGGTCCGCTCGGGTCCGGGGCGCGCGGCCGGAGCCCGTGCCGGGTCCGGCGCTCTGGGGCCAGCGAGGCGGGGGCGCACTGCAAGCCGGGCTCAGGCCCCCGGAGGAGAGCGAGCGGGTCTCGGCGGCGGGGCGGCCTCCAGCAGCGGGAGGAATTCCGGTTCCCCGGGACTTTCCAAAAAAGGCGAAGATCCGGTGCCGGCGGCTCCGCCTCCCTAGCCCTTGTTTGGGAGCCATTCCGGAAAATTAAACTTCGGAAAGAAACCGAGCAGAGCCGAGACGCTACAGTCAAACCCCTACTCACTTTCTTGGCAGCTAAAAACCGCAAGCAAAAAAGGAGGCAGCAAAGAGAGAAAAAAAAAAAAAAAAAGCTGCATGCATTCACGGAAGCTGACTGCTTTTTTCTGAATTACTTGGTGGAAAGAAGTGGCTGGTGATAAGAGTGAATGCGGTGTAGCTTTTTTGGAAAGTCTGTTCTATTTATACAGGAGCGAAAACGGAACAGGTTTGGGGTTGTTTGTTTGTTTAAGTATTTTGGGCACCTTGAAGCTGGTGGGGGGCAGGGGAGACCCCAGGAGAAGAAGGATGAGTGTGGGGAGCTTCGAGAGAAATCCTCAGCTGGAAACACCCCCTTCCTCTGCCCGCCCGCTCCCCGCCCCCCTTCAGCTGCTGCACTGAGCGGGCGCCCTTCCCGGCGCGTCTGGGCGGTCGGCGGTGTGGGGGCGTCCAGATGGAGGCTTGGACACTCACCCTGCCCCGCCACACGCTCGCACGCGCACACACACACACACACACACACACACGCTCTTACACTAAGACACGCTCACTTCCGCTACACACTCTCGCCCCCGCTGCCTTCTTCACACACCCACTCGCACACCTTACGCTACACACCTCCCTGTTGACAGCGCGCCGGTGCGCCCGCCCCGACAACCGAGTCCCCAGGCGTCAGAGCCGGCGCTCGGGCTCCTGGACAGGGGGCCCGCGAAGACCCTCAGCCTCACCTGAACTGCCCGTACCGGCCCCCACAGCAGCTCCCGGCCCCCTCCCGCCCACACCCCTGGGGTGCGCCCTACTGGCACCCGAGTCCTACTCCAGAACACATCCATCCGGAGGAACCGTCTCTTTCCCTCGCCACGAGCCACCTCGATGAGCCCAGTGAAGTCCCGGGCGACAGTAAACAGCATCGCTAACGCCACTTTCAAGCCATCACCCCACTCACGTTTCCCTTTGAGAATGAAAAAAAAAATCCAGTGGAAATCTTTGTCTAGTTTCAAAGCAATTTTTTGAAAAACTTTTCAAAGGTCCAAACAGCGGCGGGTTCTGGTTCGCTGCGCGCACGGCTCCCTCCTCCCGGCGCTCCGCGGCCGCACGGGGAACCACCCGGGCCTGGCCAGGGTCCCCTAGGAGGGGGGTCCAAGTGCCCAAATCCCGCGCGCCGCCGCCTGCCGGCCCTTTCCCGCCCCACAGCCGCGGAGACTGGGACACGGCTCCGGGGCAGCCTGGAGGGCCCGGCCGGGCCGTTTCCCACCCTCTTCCCGAGCCGCCCCAGGCTCGCGGGGGCCCGGGAGGCCAAAAGCGCGGCGCCACGCCGTGGAGGAAGCGCGGCGCTGCAGGCGGCTGTCCCGCCGCTCACCTGCCGCGCCCGCCGCCTCGGCAACCCCGCTCGCGCCGGCCCGCGCCCCGCGGCCAGGGCTCCCGGCCGCCGAGACCCGCTCTCCCCCTCCACCCGAGCGCCGCTTCTCCCCCTGCCCGCCACGAAATCTGTGGCCCAGCGAGCAGCCATCTCCCTGACTTCAAGCGCCCCAAGAAAATTTGGGAAAGTTTCGCTCTCGCTCTGCGCGCCCTTTTCCAATCGTAGATTTTGAAAAGGGGAGAGGTAGGAACTGGTAGCCAGGTCAGCACCCTTGTCGGTACCTCGCCCCCGGCAAAAGGGAGCCAAGTCCCGTTTTTCAAAAAGAAGAAAAGAAAGCTGCGCTCTTACCACGTGCGCCAGCCCGCTCCGCCTGCGCTCCGGCCGGTCCCGCGGCCCCCGCGCTGACCACCGGCAAGACGACGCCTCGGAGGGCAGCCCGACTCGCATCTCCAGCCCTGAGTCCGAAAGAAGGGGGGGCGAATTATGCAAATGTAGGTCGTGGCAGTGGGGCTCGGGTTACGGCCCCCGCCGACCTCCGAGGTGAGGCACCCACGGCGGCAAGCGCGGGCGCCGCGACTGCTGGAGCTTCGCTCCTCTTCACGCACGTGGGCGGGCGGGCGGGCGAGCTGCCGGGGCCGCCCCGCGCCTGGCGCTGCTGCCAATCCCGCCAGCGGCCACAGAGTACAGCCCCGAGGGGGAGCTCCTGGCCGCCCCAGTGCGGGACGAGCTGTGCGCAGAGAGCAGGATTCACCCCGGGGGCGGCGGGGGTAAGGGGGTGGGGAGAGTCGCGCGGCCTTGGGTTGCCACCCTTCCCGAGGGAGCAGGCTGAGTGGGGGTCCGGTGCGGTAGAGGGCACCACCGAGGAGGGACGGGCGTGCTGCGCCCGTCTGAGAAACACGCTGGAGTAGATGGGCTTGACTGACCCTCTGGGATTATTTGGCGCTCTCCAAGGACTCACGCCTCCCCTCAGAGCCGCGCCGAGTCAAGTCCGCCCTGTGCCGGAGTGGGTTGGGGGTAGGGGCGACCCACAACTGCTGGGAGGACGCGCGGGCTCCCAGGAGCGAGCCTGGGGCCAGTCCTGGGAGGCCGTCCCTGAACCTCCTCCGCTGCAAACGGGTCAGTAGATGCGTCCTGCAACGTGTGTGTTTTTTGACAGTGATAAAGGGACAAAGTCTAGGCACCCTCACGTCAAGCCAGCCACCCTGAGGACAGATAGCTAACGTGACTCGCCTAAAGTCACGCAGCTGATAAGTGGTCTCCAAACTTGCCACGAGATCTTCTCACTCGCAAGTCCAGCGCTCTGGTCGCTGCATCATTTGCTCAGGGAAACTCAGTCGCCGAAAGGGAACAGTTCTTTGAAGCCTGAGAGGCTGGCTCAGCCTAGTAGGGAAGAAATACGGTCACCTTCGCCAACTTCATGTCTTGTCTTTGGCATTTCTGAGGAGAGGAAAGCTGAAGTCAGGGCTTTCAAAGGTCAAGGGACAAGGGACTGTCACAGACACACCCCTCCCTAGGGTGAAGGGAGAGTGAGTTCTTGGGCTCTCCAGACCTGTTATAGATGAAGTCACCCGGTTGGCACAAAGTCAGCACACTAATAAGCCCTGTAATAAGTGAAGCCAACCCCACAGTGTTCTTTCTGGAGAGAAGGAGAAAAGAGATAGAGATAAAGAAAAACTCCAGAGTAAAATTTGTGCTGGGAGGGCCGGGGGAAGGAAGGGGAACGTGGCAGTAGAATAGAGATGGACCATGATCTCCACTTTGGGGCAGTTGAACTTATTCCCTTCAAAAAGTGAACTAAATGCCTTTCTTTAGAAGAGGGCTGTCAAAATGCCCAAGTAAATGCTGCAATCCAACATGTATCAGGGTTATTAAGGAGTAGCAAATTGATGCCAGATTCTGATTTGCTTTGTCCTGATTCCAGACCCAGAAAGTAAGAGGAAGGAAGCAGAGCAAGCTTGTTCCTGCGGGTGGGAGATAGGGTGGGGGTGACTGGCAGAGGAGGCTGCCTGAGGGTCCTCTCTGGCCTCAGAGTTCTCTCAAGTGGGATTCAGTTTTGTTCCCACCATGTGGAGTGAAAATCACAATCAGCCGTGAGGCATGTCACAAATCATTTGTTAACATTTGAAAATTGATTTATTAAGAAATATTTTTGAACACCATTAGAAGCAATTCTATTGTAATGTCATTTTCACTCTAATCCTGCTGTTGGAGTGGGAAACAAAGGAGTAGTCAGAATTGTCTTTAGCTGTGAACACACACATGAGGGTGTGGATCCCTAACTTGAAAGGCACGGGACAAGTGCATTTCAGTGAAAAGCAGATTAACTGCCAATTTTGCCATCTAATCCGACCTTTCTTAAGGCTTCCCTGTGTGCTGACAAAACTGATTAATGGTTCCCTACTTTCAACATCTCACTACTAATCCAGGGGCTATAATCCATGCCCACATTATGACAACCAAATTTGTCGTTAAGCCCAAGCATTGCTGCGCACAGTCCAATGTGCAACCAAAGTCATGTTTCACTGGCACAAATAATCTCAACAGAAGGAAATCAGACCCCTATGATGTTATTTTGTATCAGCAGCAGCACTGGCCTTAGCAAAGGGTACTCCAGTTCCTTTTAGGGAAATAACAACAGGTATGTAAAAGCATCAACTATAGCATCATAGTCAAGCACTATGCCAAGTTCTGGACACACCATGGTACCTAAAACCAAGGTTGGTTCCTGCCCCTGTAGGAACCTGCTGTCAATCAAATATATAGTTACAAATAATGACAATGTTTGACCCCAATGAAGGAAAAGAGGAATGGACCCATTTGAATTTAGGAGGTTAAGGAAGGCTTCTCTAAGTGGATATCTGAAGGACTAGAAAAGATTGGGAGTTCAGTGGAGAGAGCATTCCAGGGAGAAAGAGCAAGAGTGGCAAGGCCTCAAAGTGGGAGGAAGCCAAGTACATTTGTGGAATAAAGAAAGTCCAGTGTGGGAGGACATCTTCAGGCTGTCTGCCACGCCTCATGCACAGGGGCAGAGGGTAGTGGATACAGGCAACCCCCTTGCTGTCCACCATACCTTCCTTCCCACCCCTGGCCTCCAAGAAGTTTTAACCTCTATGGCTCTCCTTTTTCTCTGCTATTATCTTTTCTGGCTATTGACAGTAGCATTATAATTTTTACATTTGAGATATTTTTTTAACCACTCAGTTCCTGCTAAAGAATGAGACTATGCCAGCCAGGTTTCAGCAAGGAGAGAGAACAAATACAGAAATGCTTTTGACATCAGCATTGTGTTTCAGTGACAGTCGCGATGAAATAACACTCCTTGGTTGTCTATTTCTCAATAAGGAAGTGACAGTCAATGTGAATTTTGTCCCATTTAAGATGAATAGAGCAGAGAAATGAAACCTTTCCAGTAGAAACACATCATATCAAACCAACAAGTCGCTTTACCACTGACACACATTCACAAAAGATAAATCAATGCATCATTTATCACGATTGCTTAAGATATGGTACATAGCAACCTGGGGGCCACATTCGTTGTAGTAGTCTGTTAATAATCTGGTCATAAAGGATCAAAGTAAAATCTCAAAATCATATCACACTTTTATATCTCTATATATTTTTAAAGTGGTCTCATGTTTTCAGCTTACATATTTAAATGAAAAATGAAGTGTACTCTAACTAGGGAAATCTTGATTTTTTTTTTAAATACACAGATTGGTAGCCTGCTTGCATCACCAGGTAATAGGAAGCAATTTTCCCTTTTCCAAATAATGTCATAACTCCCTGTAGAAACCTTGTTTTAATGTTGAAAATGGACCAGCTAAGTCACTGCATCCTCTTGTCAAGGCAGTTGTTCTGCAACATTTGAAACAAAAAAGAAGAAAAAACTCACATTTTATATTTCAACTAAACAATAACTTGATAAGTTATAACAACTAATAAGAACTCGGTAAGAACGGTCACCATTTCTTTAAGATTACAGACTCTGGAAATGCATATGGCTTTTGTTCAAATCCTGTCTTGGGTTCAAGTTCTAATTCTAGTCACTACCTGTGTTCTTAAATGAGCTGGGTAACTTCAATGTGTCTCAGTTTCCTCATCTATGAAGTGGGCAAAACAATTATACATATTGCATAGAGTTGAACTGATGCTTAAAAATAGTGACATATGTAAAGCACACGGCATACATACAGTTTGGTACATACTAAGTAATTACTATAAGCTAGTAAATTACTACTAGTAGTCAATACCCACTATGCAGACAGACTCTGTACCATGTTTTTCTAATTTCATTGTTTTTTTTTTCCTCATAACCATCTTAAAATATAGGACTGTTCAGTCCTATTTTACAGGACTAAAGCTCAGAGAAGATTCAGGGCTTACCCAGATTCATAGTTAGTAAGTTGCAGAACCCACACCTTTCAAGTATATAATGTGATACAGAATAACCTATAGTAGATAAAAAGTAAAAGAGAGGCTATAATTCAAATATTGAGAGATGAAGTATGCATGCTATTTATTCCTGAATTCTGAGTTTCAACTTATAAAAATAATGATAGTATAGCTGAAAAGTTTCAAGCTTAGATTATAAGAAGAAAAGGTAACCCAGAAAGCAGTAGATACTTTGCCTATGATTTCTAATAAGAAAACCAAGTTCTACAATAATAATAATCTAATTGACAAAACATTTTTTCTAGAAATATCAAAATGTATAATGATAATGCCATTGTTTTTCCAAGGAGGTTTTAAAGTGTGAAATAAAAATTTAGAATTTAGGAAGACGGGGTTCATGAGAGACCTGTAAAATATGGAGACAGTACATCATAGGTGACATTCTTAATCTTAGTGTCTCCATGTAGGAAATTAGCTTATGTTGTTGTCACATGTATTGTCTATACCAGTACTTTTTCTACTTAAGTATAAATTTCATGAAGTTAGAGACCTTGGAATACCTTGTATTCCAGCAAGCAGAGTTCTGGATCAGAAGCTAATATATATCTTTGCAGTAGTGAGAGGGAATGAGGCCCTGACTCATCTAAGAATTTTATATGCTAACTTATCAGAGAACCCCTAATCAGTCAATTCTACCCACACCACGACATATTATTTCTAATGATTTCTCCAGGAGATGGTGGATCTCAGAGTAAGGAGAAAGCACACCAGAAAATATCCTTTCTTTGAGATTTAAGTCATAACTTCCGAGCTGGCATCCTCTGCTCTCAACATAGTGAGTTCTGCTGTGAGGACCTCTTTGTAGAGATTTACTTGGGAGCCCTGTTCAGACTCCTGTCCTCCTTTATACTCCCCCATCAAGTGCTTCTGGTCACTGGTGCCAGGTGATGCAAAGTCTGGAATGGAAAGGGTTCAGGGCCAGGAGCCCCTTTCTAGTTCATCTCTGCTGCTAGCTGATGGTATTACTTAGGGTGAGTGTTTGATGCTGGGAGGAACCAGCTGTGCTTCCTGCACTCACATCACTGAAACCTTTGGAGACAGGCTACTCTTTCCCCAATGATACTTCTTAATCATATGCCACAAAGACATAGAGACATCACTTCCCCTCACACCTGCCCTGAATTATAAATAGCACCCAAGAAACCACAATGTAGAAAGACAATCTAAATTTTCATTATATTGAGAGAAAAAGGTAGTGGGAACAGGAGAGAATTGGATAGAGGGAAATGCCAGAACCTGGTGCTGGGTGTAGTTCTGTATAGTATTAAAAATATATTACGTTATGGTCTCCCCTGGTGGCGCAGGCGGTTGAGCGCAGCGCTGTGAAGCTGTGTGCAGGCTCTGCAGCGCTGGCTCAATCCCAGCTGGCCGGCGAGGGTCCCACATGGCGCGGCAGATCTCTCCTGTCTCACCCACTGCTCCCCTTAGCAATGTATTTCATCAGTCTGCCTGTTCTGTTCCCCACTCTGTCTCTGGTGAATCCTCTCACCCTCCTGCAAATCTGGCCTGTACCCCTGTTCTTGTGTAAATAAATAAATAAAAATCTTTAAATAATATTATGTTAGGAATCAAGTTTAGTGACTGTCTCTCCCTAATAATAATATTCTCACTAATAATAATGGTTAATATTCATCAAGCAGGGCCTCCCAGGTGGCGCAAGTGGTTGAGTGCAGCACTGTGAAGCTGTCCGCAGCCTCTGCAGTGCTGGTTCAATCCCCGCTGGCCATGGAGCAACCCATATGGTGCAGCAGACCTCTCCTGACTTGCCCATTGCTCCTCTCAGCAGTGTATTTCAGTCAGTCTGCCTGTTCCGTTTCCCACTCTGCCTCTGATGAATCCTCTCACCCTCCCGCACATTTGGCCTGTATCCTGGCTCTTGTATAAATAAAGTAAATCTTAAAAAATACATATATTCATCAAGCATTTAAGACTACTATTAGTCTACCAACCAACTTACAAAACAGATACCTTTAGTCTTTCCACTTTACAAATGAGACTGAGTCACCCAAGCCCAAGTCACAGAGCTCATTAAGTGGCAGGGCCAACATGTGAACCCAAACAGTCTGACTCCATCACCACCATGCTCCCAGTATCACCCCCAGCCTGTGTAACTAGACAAGCCACTTAACCTCTCTGAGCCTCAGTCTCTTCATCTTTACAATGGGGCTGGGCATGCCTGCTTCAGCTGCCCTTGGCCAGAGTATTGTGGTGAATCAAAGGAAGAGAATTAAGAACATGTTCTGAAAAGCACAACGTAGACCGCAAATCTAATTGTCTCCCAGGGCAAGTGTTTGGACCTTCAATGACAGAGGTACATGTAGCTGGGGGTAGGATAGGAGGGGATGTTTATGATTCCATTCGGGCAAGATATCAACAGTTGAACCGAACTTCTAGACTGTTTTCTTGCTGACCCCTTCTAAGGCCTTTCAAAGTAGACTCCTTTCCCTCCCTCACATTGGAGGGTGGGCCAGATCTGTGCACTCTTGGAGATGTGATTGGGGAGGGTATCCCCTAGGGGTTTAGGGCTGTTGGAAGGAGTCCCTGGCAGATCTGCTTCTCCTGACACTAACAAGACTAGACACATGGTCACATTACTTCTTGGATCCTAATAATTAACTAGAATATGTGTTTCTGCTCAAAGGCTGTTGTGCCTGAGAGAATATTGTGGTTACAATGAGCTCACTACTGAATAACAGAACAATTTCAATCAATGTGTGTAAGCACACAATCAGCACACCCCCAGAGACCTGGCAACTCCCAGCCTTTAGAATTAGAAAGTTTATTTCTTAAAAATATGATTATTACAGCAGCCCATAGGAACTTCAAAAAGAGGAAAACTAGAATAAGTCGGATCCTTTCATCTCTCTGTTTGGATTTTATGAAACAAGAGACACCAAACACTTGACCAAAAGGGCCATTTTAGTCTCTTCATTTGTTACTCAGAAATCCTTGAGATCAAAGATGACTTCATGGAGACTTCTTCCCTAGCTTGTCCTGTTTCAGGCTTTTCATTACAGAACTCTCTCACATAACAGCAACTTGTATGGAACATTACAAAAAAAAAAAAAAAGAAGAAGAAGAAAAGTTGGAAGCCGTGTGTGTGTGTGTGTGTGTGTGTGTGTGTGTGTGTAAATATATATGTGATGACTTGGGTCTATGAGCATTGTATGTATATTAGATAAAAGCTGGGTGCTTCAAGTTAAACCAGAGCAAGCTTGACTCCCTCCAATTCCTGCAAATTCCCTGGAGTCTGAAAGTCCTGGCTATGACTTATAGAGCCAGTCCACAGTGGTCTGGGGCTGTGCACACATGGGTAGGTGAACCAGAGAGCAAGTGACTACATATTATTTGCAAATACCAGGACAAACTCATGGTTTCTGTTAATTAATTTAGCAAAATATTTATTAAATACCTACTCTATGACAAGTAGTGTGCTAGGTGCTTGGGGGTGCACCCGTGAACAAAACTCCCTGTCTTTATATAGCTTATAATCTATAACTTCTCCAGACTTCAGTTCCAAGAAGCAAAAAAGGGAAAACTCAGTATCTCAATATTTGTAATATCTTTCCAAGTCTTCAACCAGAATCATAACTAAGTCACTCAAACTCTGGTACAAATCTCTCTTAAGGATATTAGATAAAGAATGCCATACTTTCTTTAATAACAAATTCTGGTACTTAGGACTCTTGCAAGATGTATTTTAGAGATCAAAAACACCCCCTTTTATACATCTTATTTTGTTTTCTCCTCAGGAGACATAAAACAAGTTAATCGTAATGTTCTGTGTAAGAACCAGCTGCAAGCTAGACTATAGCCCTCAGCCTCTTCTATTTAATATAGAAAAATCTTAGTTCCTATAGCTTGTCCTTTTGATTCTTTCACTGTTCACATCAACTCCTGGATGAGTTTGGTAATTCCCCCTCACTTTCCAGTGCTATAACATAGAAAGACAGTTGATGTGGTGTGTCACCCTTTCAGGTCTCTTATAAGTGCTACTTCCCTGGAAATACAAGCCCATGATGTTGACAAAACCACATTAATCTTTTCCACTGAAGAATACAAATGAGGCCAAGTGACTTACCTAAGGTCACACAGCTTTTAAGGAGGCAGAGCCATCATTCCCAGTCAGGTCTCCCAGTACTGATGTTGAGAGCTCTCTCTAATGCAAACCTCAACTACTGGTTGAGAAGTCCCAAGCATGTGAATGCTTGTGAAATCCCTAAGACATGCTGATGGCTGGTGGCCAGTTAACATTTGGGTCATGTGTTTTCTTCCCCAGCTGTATACTGACCCTGTTATGTACCCCCAAGTTACTTTACCCCAAGTGGGAACAGAATGACAGAATAAAGTTAAACAACAACAACCAACCAGCCAGTCTAACCTTCCAGGTCATAGAAGGCAATTTTGGACCACTTGGTCCATCCCTTGTAGTTCTCATTTGTCCCATTTCTGTGAGGTTGGCACTGACTCATTGATTACCACCCTCTGGGTTATCAACTTATGGTGCAATCAAAAGAGATTCTGATCTCATCTGTGTGAGGTGACTCAAGTGTGGTTGGGTCTCAACTGGGGTGACCAGCCTGACCAGGGGGAGGAGACAAATTCAACAGCTTCATCAACAGAAGGCCTTAATGGTTTTGTTTATTCCAAACTTAGTTAACCTATGCCACAGTCTGCTAAACATCTTTGTATCATGAGAGTAATTTTAGGTAAAATACTTTGTGTTTTGTGGTTAAAATTTGGTCTATTTTTTTAAAGATTTATTTATTTAGGCATACAAGAACTGGGGTACAGGCCAGAGGTGCGGGAGGTGACAGGATTCACCAGAGACAGAGTGGGGAGCAGAACAGGCAGATTGACTGAAGTACACTGCTGAGGGGAGCAGCGGGCGAGTCAGGAGAGGTCTGCTGAGCCATGTGGGTTGCTCCCTGGCCGGCCAAGGGATCGAACTCGTGTTGCAGAGACTGTGGACAGCTCCATAGATTGTATCTTAACCACTTGTGCCACCAGAGAGGCCCCAATTTGGTCTAATTTTAACTTGTTTGTCTAATGGGTAACCTCATCACTCCTTTTCACTCTTACTCAGAGGGCTGCAAGAAGGTTGTTAATCTAATGGCAGTGGCTGGTCTGCAGACCTAGGAACTGACCAGTAACTGGTCCATCGACTCATCAGAATCCTAGTCCCAGAAACCATAACAACAACAAAGAATATGCCCTTTTAAAAACCTGATTGAGTGTGCCTGAGGTGGGGAATCCTATCCTGTCAGAACACTAGCAAGGGTATAAAACAATTGTACTTCAATTTTAAAAAAATTAAAAAGGAATAAAATTGACAGGTCATTGATGAACGGATAGCCCATTACATTTTTAAAAAATTCATACTCTTGGGCCTCCCTGGTGGTGCAAGGTGTTAAGTCTCAGCACTGGGAAGCTATCCGCAGCCACTGCAGCACAAGTTTGATCCCAGTCAGGGAGCTACCCACATGGCGCAGCAGACCTCTCCTGTCTTGCCCGCTGATCCCCTTAGTAGTGTATTTCACTGCCTGTTCTGCTCCCCACTCTGCCTCTGGTGAATTCTCTCACCCCTACCCCCACACCTCTGGTCTACACCCCAGCTCTTACATGCATAAATAAATCTTAAAAAAAAATTCATGCTCTTTACCACAACCTATAAGGTTTTGTGTGACCTGACCTTGTCTTACCCCTCCAACTTCACCTCTTCCCTCTTCCCCCATCTTCCCCATGCTCAGCAACCTCTTAACATCTCAAGTCTTTCCCATATTGGTGTACTCACTGTGTTGAGTGTGTACTCATTGCTTATTTTGTTTGAAATAATTCCCACACTGACCCTTTAATCATACCATGTGGTCCTTCTATAGAAGAAATATCTGTGTCCCCCCCTCCCAAATTCATATTTTGGAACCTAATGCCCAATGGGATGTGGGGTCATTGCAGGATGCTTAGGTATTGACTGTGGAGTCCTCATAAATTATATTAGTGTCCTTATAGAAGAGATTCCAGAGAGATTCCTTACCCTTTCTTCCATGTGAGAAGCCAGTAAAAAGACATCCATCTGTGAACCAAATCTTTTGGCACCTTGATCTTCGACTTCCCAGCCTGTTAATGATATTCTGTTATAACAGCCTGGACGTGCATCTTCTCATTCAGATCTCAACCTCCCTCCCTTTCCCAACCTTCTCACTCTCCCCTAGTCATCCTGTCTATTACTGTACTTTATTTTCTTATACATGGCACTGGTGTGCAGTGGAGAGCGGCCCCATGACAATAATGACCATGTCTCTCTTGACCATTACAACAGCATTACTGGTGTAGAGATGGATGCAGTAAGCATTTGCTGAATGAATGAGCAATGATTAAAACAGGATAAATTTGGGCAGGTTAGGGATCCGCTGTCTTAATATGGCCTATTCCCCTCTCTTGGGTCACTTGTAAAATATGGATATTAGCCTATGTGGCATCTGAGAGCCTTTGCAGCTTTGGTAGTCTATTATTAACTGGCCATGAAAATCTATGGATGGAGAACCCAATGGCTACCACCTTGACATCACCCAAAAATGAACTATGATTTTCTAATTCACAATCTCAAGTTATGATAAAGCAAAACAGATTAGACCCATAGAAGGGCTTCCTTCTTTCTACAAAGAATCAGGCTCAGCTTCCCTTTTTTTTTTTTTTCTTTTTTTTTAGGAAGAGGTGAGATAATTCTGATAGGAATTGTTTTCCATGAAATCTTTCTGATTGAATCCTGTTTCTTTGCTGGTTGCAAAGCCTTTGCAAATGGATGGAGCAAATCAATTTTCAGATACATACATGAGTTATGCATAGAAGAAAGACTTAATTCTCCAACTAATGAGATCTCTTGTTCCTTTTATAAAGATGATTTATCCTGTTTTAATCTTCAGATAAGGCCCCAGAATTCAAATAATTCTTTTAAATGTATGTTTTGTTTAAAGTGATAAAGAGTATAATGGAAAGGAGACAGTTAATAAGGGGGAAATAAAATATTTTTCTAATTAGAGTATAGAAACCCAAAGTAACTTGTATTCTTTTGTCTAAGGCAGTTAAGGACTACATGTTGTTTTGAATGAATACTGTTAAATTTCAGTAAGTAAATACCATTATTATCAACATTTGGCTTTGAATATGCTAATGGCACACCTGTAGGTTTCCTTTAATTTCAATGATGTATTTTAATTTGGGCTATAGAAATGAAACTACAGTTTATGTAATTTTTAGAAAATCAAGAATAAGTTGATCAAGAATAGGTTGGCTTAATTGGGGCCTGTTTATTTAAAAACACACAAATCAATAAGTGATGTGAAAAGAAAATGTACATGTAAAGAAAGAAATCAATTACTTTTTATTGTCATGTTTCAAACGTATTGGAAATGTAGGTATAAATTATAACTGACAGTCTTGCAAATATCATCCATAGAATTAGGGGACCAATACCAGCAAAATAATCCAATCGGGATTTTTGAGATCGAGCAGGTGTTAGGCCCTGTGCCAGAGGTTACAGAAAATGAAAAATGATTTAAACAGAGTATCTGATTCTTGGAAATAATGGTCTAGGAAAGAGATACAGCAAGTGTACAACGAAGTAGGATGCATGGAGAATGTGGTACAGATTATCAGACATACACAAAAATGTTGGTGTTCTATAGCATGCTGCTCGGTCTCCCCTTCTACAGATAGGATAGTGGGTATCAGAAGGTCATTCATTTTTCAGATTTAGGTGGATCCGTATCCTTTGTAGCTCAGTATACCTCTCTACAACCACATCAGTGGCATGGCTGTGGGAGATGACCAACAAACATTGATAGACAAAATGATTGGTTAACACTCAATAAAAGACAAAGGAAACATATTTCAAACATATGCTAGAACAAAAATTGGCAGAATGATGGATCCCGGGGATTTACTTGAATGTTGAGAAACAATTAGGCTACTGTAATTGCAGACCCATACATGTAAATTCTATACATTGGTAGCATCTTTACTTTTCTGGACAAAGACTATTGAACCCAATCAAGGAAGGAGGATGCATCCATGGAGCCTACTCAAAAACGAAGAATGCTGAATTTAGCAGCCACTATTTTTTTCTTTATCAGAATGCTCTGAATTCTACTCCAAGGTATCGACTACTACCCAAAGAATATAAAAACACTAATTTGAAGGTATATAAGCACTATGTTCCCTGAAGCTCTGTTTATAGTAGCCAAGCTGTGGAAACAACCTCAGTGCTCAAAGACAGATGAGTGGATTAGGAAGAAGAGGTATATATACACAATGGACTACTACAACTCAGCATCAAAAAAGATAAACTCTTGCCATTTACAACAATATGTATGCAACTGTAGAGTATTCTGCTAAGCAAATTTAAGTCAGGAGGAAAAAGACAAATACCAGATGGTGTCACTTATATGTATGATATAGAGAAATCAAAAAAATGGTCAGCTAAAGTCAAACCAACTAATCACAGAAATCTGACTGCAGAGCTGAGGCTAATAAAGAGGAGGGGGGGTGGAGAATAAAAGTGAGGAGGGAGCACATTAGACTATGGTAGTAGACTATAGGTATTTTGGTGGTGTAGTAACAACTAAAGGGGGAGATCCTATACTTCTAAATCATATTCAAATTCAGGCCACTGTCATAAATATATATACACACACATATGTATGACATACAGATGCATACACACACACATACATATATTCACACATACATACAGAATGCTCTAAGAATCACTTACAATTATTAAAAAGTGATTATGTGGCTCTGCAAGCAGAGAAAGTAGGCCCTCAATTGTTCTGCAGGGTTTATATAAATATATATACATAAAACTTTTTAGTCTTGTGCACTGGGCTGGTAGTGTAGAGGAAACATTCCCTCCCCCCAGGATATGGCAAATCTCTAGACAGGGTTCCCCACCCACCCCAAGCCCTGGTCCCTGGACCTTTCATAGGTAGCTCCTCTCCCTATCAGCTGATCAGCTTGGGTCTACAAGCACTGCCCAGGCAGGTCCCCTGGAATCCACAGCTCCCACTAGAAATGAACCATGAAGAACAATCAACCTGAACATTTTAGTTTGTCCTCTCTGCTTGTGCCTCCACAGGACTTTTGAATGGAATGGGAACTGAGGTCTCACTAGAGTTACAGTCATTGAATTTGGAGATCCAAGGGGGAAGCCCACATCATAGTAAATGGCCCCCAGCAGATGCTGAGGGAACAGAAATCAGGAATTCAGGGGACACAGGGACTTAGCCCTTACCCTACCACAGTTTTATGTAGAATCTACCCACAATGAGAGCCAGGTAAAGTTTAACAAGAGAGTCTCTTGAAAAGGAAGTTGATAGGAGAGAAAGAAAAAGCATCTCTGGCCCTAACTCTCAAAGTTTCCATTTGGAGCAAATTTTCAGAATGGAAAATTAATTACTTAAGCTTCAATAAATTTTAAAAGAAAGGAATAGACTTTTGTTGGTTCTATCTCAGTGACTTTAATTAACTTTTCAGACATCTACAGCAATAACTGTTATCTATGATGTTGTAATAGATAAAATGTGATAGTTATAGATAAAATTAAATGTTAATTGGCATAATTACCTAGTTAATATTTTAAGATTTGTTATCTACATTTCTCTGCCATACAGTACTTGCAACTAAATATAAAGATTAAAAAAAAAAAGAAAACTTTCTCCTTATCTCAACTGAGTTATTTTTCACTTTGAGTATGCTAGTTATTAGTCAGAGATGATAATAATACTTTTTCTTAAAGTGCATGCTGCAGCTGAGAATTTCCAAATTGCAGTGAGTCAGTCACCTCTGGAGGAGTCAAGTCATTTATCCCCAAACCTCAGACTTACACATTGTGCCAGGAAGGGGATCTTGGATTCCCCATCCTAACCCCAAGTGTCAGTACCATGACCCCCTTACCACGTGAGATGGCTGTCTTTGGCAAGTAGTGCGAACTGCTGTGTTCCTATGAGAAGGTCTCTAATTTTTCATGTCTGTGAAATCAATGACTTCCGTATTTGCTGCTTTAGCACCAGTAAACACCTGGTGTCCACACCTATGTCCCACTGCCTAACAGTGACAGATGTATGCTACCTGCACAGGAAAATCTGTATAGGTTATTCTGTAAAAAAAAAAAAAAAAAAAAAAAGCACAGTAAAATGACATGGACCATTAGGAGATCCTACTTGTAGACCCTATTCTGCCAATAACAATTTGAATTATGGAATCTCTATTTGAGTCAGTAGGTCTCTCAAACTTCATTTTTATTTTATCCAGCACTTTTATATAATTTACTTTTTCTTTAAATGAATTTGCTTTAATAAATGTATTTTAAAGAAAATTTTATATAACTACTTAAAAAATGGAAATTTGTGTCATTTGGCATAAATAAAAGGAAATCATAAGAATATATATGTTGGAGTTTCCAGCCAACATAGTGAAGTGATTGCTGAATTCCAGCTCCTGGATTAAATATGGGAACAGGAATTCACTCTCTGTTTAACATTATAGACTCGACGCAAGTTCTTTATTACAGTCTTATATTATACATATTTTAAAAAGACATAACCACTTTCTGAGGTTATGGTTTAAATAAATGTATAAAAATGGACACAGTTTCAAGACTAAGACTTAAACCATCAGTTGATTAGTGAATCTGATTTATGAATGAAATAATAGGAGAAAGAAAAACAATTGATTAGAAAACTTGGAAATGAGACATTCTAGCGGAAACAATAAATCAACTGAATAAGAATCAGAGCTAGAGATCATCAGAGAGTTTTATTTAAAAGGAACATATTACTTAGGAATTCATCAGAACCCAGCATGGACAAAAATAGATGAAGTAGAAAGGAGGAAGAAACAAAACAAAAGCAAAAAGAAAGATCACATGAAGGACAGTTTGAGATTCTTCAACAAACTATAAGTTACAATAGAAAAAAATGGAGACAATTAGGGAACAGCATTATATGAAGAGATACTACTTAAAATTTTTAGCAAGACAATCTAAGATCAAAAGTGCATTGTACCCAGACCTTGGCCTCTAATCCCAGTATCCAATGAAAGGAAGCAGGACTTAGTGAAACGCCTGATTCTAAGGACTGGAGCAGGAAATACAGAAGATAAGCCTGATGTATCTTATAGGTTCCAGAGAGTAAGAATATTTTTATGATCTTATGGTGGGCATAGGATATTTATACAGTCCTTAAAAACATTAATCACAGAGGAAAATATTATTTAAACTCCATTAAAATGAAAAGCTTATATTTATCAGATTCTTTAAGTGAATGAAAAGGCAAATCACAGAGTGAGAGAAAATATTTCTAATAAAATACCTGTATATAAACTACAGGTTTTTTTTTTTAAGTCCTATAAATCAATGTTTAAAAGACAAGCAATCTGATTTTAAATGGGTAAATACTTGAGCAGGTGCTTCACAAAAGAATGACATTTATGGTCAATAAACATTTAAAAATGTTAATATCAGCAGTCATCAGGGAAATGTTAATTAACACCCCAAAATACTATTACACATCGGCCAAAATAGCTATAACTTTCAAAACTGAAGATAACAAGTATTGACAAAGATGTGGAGCAACTGGAACTCTTAGTTGCACCTGGAGAGAGGTGAAACTGTTTGGAAAATTGTTTGTCAATGTCTTGTATAGTTGGAGATTTATATACCATAAGACTAGACAGTTAAGACAATATAGATTAAGCTGATAGAATAAGTACCTTTATATATCAAAAGACATGTACTAAAATGTACATAGTAGTATTTTTCTTTATTTTTTAATTTTTTTTAAAAAAGATTTATTTATTTATTTATAAAAGCACTAGGTATAGTCAGAAGCGCGGGAGGGTGAGAGAATTCACCAGAGCCAGAGCGGGGAACAGAACAGGCAGACTGACGAAGTACACTGCTGAGGGGAGCAGCAGGCGGCAGGAGAGGTCTGCACGCCACGTGGGACCCTCGCCGGTGGCGGGGGATCGAACTGGTGCTGCAGAGGCTGCGGGCAGCTTCACAGCCCAGCGCTCAACCACTGTGCCACCAGGGGAGGCCCAGTATTTTTCTTTAGAGTCAACAAATTAGGAAGAAGTCAAGTGTCCATCAGAATAAGACTAAATAAATAAATTGTAGTATATGCAAACAATGAACAACTACCAGCAGTAATAAAACATTTGCAATATGGTAGATTAATTTCACAAATATACTGTTGAGTGATAAAGACAGACACATATGAGTGTATATATAATTGTACTTAAATTTCTAAAGACAGCTCAAACTCATCCATCGTGATTGCAATCAGAATAGTGGTTATTTTTGATTGGGGATAATGACAGAGGAAGCAGGATGAACTCTTTTGTGATGCTAATGATATGCTTGATCAGGGTGTTGCTTACCATGGGCGTGCTCATTTGGTAAAATTTCTCAAGCAGTAAGCTTAAGATTTGTACACCTTAAGCTATGGAAACAACCCAAATGCCCAAAAATAGATGACAGGATCAAGAAGATGTGGTATATATACACAATGGAATATTACTCAGCAATCAAAAAGGATAAACTCATGCCATTCACAGAAACATGGATGGACCTGGAAGGGATTATGCTCAGTGAAATAAGCCAGAAAGAAAAAGAAAAGTATCAGATGGTTTCACTTAAAGGAGCAATGAAGAACTAAATAAGGGAATAGGAAATTAGAAGAACTAAATAAGGGAACAGGAAATTAGAAGAACTAAATAAGAGAACAGGAAAAAAAATGACTATAATAAAGTAAAAATCAAAATCGACAGGTAACCATAGACTAGAGCCATTCTGCAGAGGAGGAGGAGGGGGAAGGATGAGGACAAGGGTAGGAAAAGCACAAGGGACTATGGGGATGGTACATGGGTGAATTAGTGGTGGGAATTTCATGGGGACTATAACTGAGATGAGAAAGAATACATTGTAAAAAAAAAATGAAGAATGATGTAAAAATATATAAAAAATAAATTAAATTATTAAAATATTTAAAAAGGTAATTTTAAAGAAGATACTTCTTTAGTATGAGAAATGCTGAGAAATGCTACTGTCTAAAGGCAGCACTGGTGAGGAGGCTTACTACCCTCAACCCTAGGAACATGGGTTTGAATCCTGATGCCAGCAAATACTATCCTGTTTTCCCATCTATAAAATAAGGACTGAATTGATATTGCTGGGTAGTATAAGAATGAAAAGAAATGGCTTTAGTGACATATCTGGAGCACATAGCTGCTAATGTCTGGCAACTGCTAATCAGCCAAGTCTTTTTGTTTCATTGTACCTTCACTGTAAACTCAGAGTTGCAGGTTCTTTTTAGTGTGTGGCCATCTCCTTGCCTACCCCAAGTCTCTCAGCCAAGAATACAAATTGGTCCAAAGACAAAAAACAACTAAGTTACCTTAAGCATGCCACTTTGCATCTTGGTGCATCCTTTTCAGAATAAGAGTGCTGTGTTCCTTTTCTTCCTAATTAAGTTGATATGAGACTCTTATGACAAATTGATATGAAAGGTTCTAAAAAGTTTAAAGTGCCTCCCTAACACAACTTTCTAGATCTATGAAGAAGGTAAAATTTGATCCAACTCCCTCCTCCCCCCCCTGTAGTGTGTCTCTGGTTTATAGTTGCTTGTTAATTTTGATTTTTGCTTTATTATAATTAGTCTTTTTCCTGGTCCCTTATTTAGGTTTTCTAAATTCCTGCTATGAGTGAGACCATCTGGTATTTTTCTTTTTCTTTCTGGCTTATTTTGCTGAGCATGATCCCTTCCAGCTCCATCCATGTTGCTGCAAATTGCATGAGTTTATCTTTTTTGAATGCTGAATAATATTCCATTGTGGAAGGAGTAGGATCAAAACAAGGGTGGGGGTGGGAATTGTATGGGGGCTATAACCAAGATGAAAATGTGCAAAAATGAAAAATGATGTAAAAAATATATAAAATGAAAAAATAAAAAAATAAAATAAAAAAAGATGAGCAACATAAAAAAAAAGAAGGCAAAATTGCTATAAAGTAAATGGCAACGTTAGTCTTCTGTTTATAACAGATATTGATAAGTTTTGCTTACTTCTGAAACACACAATGTCATTCCAGACAGGTATGACTGCTGAACCTCTTTTCACTGCCTGTATTTTTATCTTGGAAAGAAGTGCGGACAGGATATCTCTGAACTTCTGCCCCTCAGCTACAAGAAGTGTTTGATCACTCACTGGGTGAGATCGAGATGCAGGGATTTGCACCAACATTCATCAGGCAGGCACTAGCAAAAAATATACATTGTTAAGGCAGGGCTGACTCCTACTTCTGACCTCCAAAATTTAGGAGACCTCAGGGCTATGGCAGGGGTGAAAGGGAACACTCCTGAAAACCAGGCAACCTTATGTAATCACACTATTAATCAAGGGCAAATACAGTTGGGGATATTCCTTTGGCACAAGATGTGACTTGTAGAAATATTCAGCTACTCAAAGGTAAGATAAAGGTATGTGCTATAAGGATTATTTAATGACATCTTGTTAAGATAGTATTTCAAGAGATTACTGCTAAGAAATTTAATGAGTGGGAAATGTGAGGAGAAACATGGAGGATTATGTTTACGATTTTGAATGTTCTAGATGTTCTGGAAGGGGAAGGTAACTTCCTAAAAGATTGTAGCAGCTTTGAATGGAAGAACTATGTCACTTCTCTGTCAGCAGGCACCTGAGGTAGGAAGTGAGCACCACCTCCCCTTCCCATAAAGGAGAGCCAGGTGAGAAAAAAATCATGTGACAATGTGTTCCAACACTGTGGCAAGCTGTATGCAAAATGAAGAGGGTTGAGAATAGGTTATCCAAGCTGCAGAGAATAAAACATGAGAACTTAGTTCTAGATCTTCCATTGCCTCTAACTTTCTATAAGCCTGTTCATTCTCTATGGACAAAAGGGTGACATCTACTTTGGTTCTTTCTGGCTCAAATATTCTGGAAGTCAAGTCAGCAAAACATCAATCAATCCCTGGAGATGCTGCCCATTATCTTGCTAGCTCTGCTTCCTTCCTTTCTCACTGATTTAGCCGTGTTGTGAGTAGGACCATTCCAAGGAGGAAAGATCCTTTCCTAAAGATCTGAAAATGACAATATCATCCTTATCATCAGTGAGTTCTTTAAAGCAGTCTGCAAGCCATGATGACCACACACTTTCTTTACCTGAAGCAAATGCATATACTTCATAGGACACACAAGCATCTAAACTAAATCCTGTTCATTTGACTCTACTTTTGATGTGACAACGAATGGGGCCATTCTTTTTTACTGCTAACAGAGACTGGCTAACTCTTCTCATACTCAACTTGGGCATCACTGCCACAATGAAGTGACCCTAAGCTTTTAGACTAGGTTAGTGTGATATTCCAACCACCCAGCCCAGTAGCCTACAGCCAGCACTTAAATAGGGAGCCTGAATCCTGGCTCTGTCACTTAGTAAATTGCTCTCCAATGTTTCTACATCCATAAAAATTAATAAAGAAATCTATGAAGTTTATAATGGTGCCTGGTTCTTATAGTAAATATTAAATAGGATAACTCATGCAACATAAGGTAACTGAGCATGGAGCTTGGCCCATAGCATTATGAATGTGTTAACAGTTATTATTATTGATGTTGTTATGATTATTGTTAGCACTGAAGGAAAGAGAAAAACTACCACTTATTCAATCCTCACTTGTCACTTTCTGTGCTCTCAATCCTCATAACAACTCCATTAGATGGGACTTATTCCCATTTTGGATGAGAAAAGCAACACTAATAAAAATAATTGGTTTGTGGATTTTCACACAAATAGTAAAAGTGAAACCTGGCTCATTTCTACGAAACATGGCACTCGAGTATATATGTATAAAGAGGGGAAGAGGGAGAGGAATTCACTTTCAACTAAAGGGCCATCTTCCTAAGAGAGCCCAGGGAGAAAAACTGATTCTGAAGTCTCTTCCCCACTGGGCGACCCCCTTCCTCCCAGTTCCAAGTGAATACTAGATTTGAATGACTATAGAAGCAGCAGCAGAAAAGCCTGCTTATTTCTACTGATTCTATTGCAATAGATCCCAAACTACTCACCTGTGGGACCCTTTTTTCTAGACTCACCTAATAAAATGCCGTGTCCCTAAACTAGTATTACATAGAACAAAATTTGGTAAAGGTTCACACTGCAAAAACTTACAATTCAACCTATTACCCCCTGCCTCCCCGGCAGCCTTCTTTACTAAGGATTGGACATGGTAGCCAAGAGTCCTATGCAACCTCCAGATATGTAGGGCTTATCTTACATAGTATTAAAGTTACTTTTTTGGATTAGTTGTTAATATTCAAGACATTCATATAAAAGTTCAGATCTCTAACTTCTCCTAAAATATCAGCAGATATAGCAATAAAAGGCCACATGCCCACATAGTAATAATGGAGTAGAGTTAAGAGAGAGCTGCCCTCTTAAACAAGACATGTTTAAGTATTTTCCATTTTGCCAAAGAATTCACCATGTCTTATCATGTCTTACTGGCTAACTGGTCTGTTTCATTCATTTGTGTGACCTTCCCGGTCACTTTGATCTTCGCATTTCTGACCTCTTGTCTGAATACAGGGCCAAAGAGTGAATTTGTAAAAGACATTTGGGAGAAGTTCAAGTTGACTTAATCTCATCTGAGTCCTCTAAGAGTGATAGTTTTATTAACTTCACTATGTAATATAAAATACACATTTACTGAAATCCTAAAATGAATTAGGTAACTTGCCAGATACTGATGAGAAAAAGAGCAAAGAAGATACATGAAAGAAAAGATGGAGTCAGACCCTGGGCTGATAGGGAAGATAGACAAGCAAAAATTTGCAACAGAATCTGGTAACTGCTGTGGAAATGGCATAGATAAAGTGGTATAGATAACATGGTATAAAGGGAGGTGAAACTCTCCTTTGGAGAAGTCTAAAGTGACTTCCCAGAAACTGTGATATTTAAGTTATAACTTGAAGCTGATCAGTAAAGGAAAAAAGGAAATACTATCCAGGACACTGAAATATCATGTGAAGATCCACAGTGGGTCATTATCTAGACTAATAAAGGTTTACCCTAAAGATACTTGTTTTGCCCCAAGAACTCAACAAAGTCTTTAGCTGCCTGCAGAATTAACTATAAAATCAAAGATGAACAATGATAGCAAACACTTATAAGCACTTACTTTTTGCCAGACATTGTTAAAAGCAGTCTGTTTACATTGGGTCATTTAATACTCACAGCTATCTTAGGAACTGCTATTATTTTCCTTACCTTACTAATAGAAAACTGAGGTATTGAGATATTGTGTCCAAGGTTATACAGCTTGTAACAGCTTATAACAGAGGATCTGATATGTGAATCCAAGCAGAGCCTATGCTCTCCTATTACAAGAATGTTCATCCAAAAATTATTTAGTCGAAGGAATAGAAACATAAAGGGCCATAAGTTATGGTAAATTTCCAACATGGACAACTATGTGCCCACTAACATTTTTTTTTTTCACAAAAATGTAATCATGTTTGTACAAATATCATACAAAATGATATGACTGTGATGAGTGACATTTACTGAGTGATCACTATTTTCCAGGCTCACTCAAAATTATTTATAATGGATTATTTCAATTAATCATCACACTAACTCTATGAGATAAGTACTATTTTCACCTCTCTTATAGATGTACTTTTTTACTCTTTTATAAGTACTATTTTCACATAAAAACTTCCAGAAATTAATAATTTGCTCAATGAAACACAACTTGAGTCAAATGAAAGTGGTTTGAGTTCAGAAGCAATACTCTGAAATAATACAGTACACAATTTCTTCTTTATTCTCCTATAAAGTTGAATTAATTATGAGCATCCATTAATTCAACCAATACTTATTGACACCTCATATGATCCAGGTAGTCCTTAGTAATGGGGCCATAATAGTGAACAGGCAAAGTTCCTTATATCCCAGTAGGAAATAGACATCAAGCCACTTATTACAATAAAGTTTAATGGACACTAATACAAGGGAAGTTTCATGATGTCTTGGGAACCAGTAGACTAATTAATTCCTAGTATGACAAATCCCTTCTAAATCCTATTACATTTATATATTTGACTGGGTAGGGCACAGTTCTGATGATCAATGAACCGTCAACACATTCACCTCATTAAAGAGGCAATCTCTGGTTGTTCCTTAATTTAATGACTGCCATAATCTGCAACATTGGTCACAGATTGAACCAAGACCTGCCCTAAGTCCAGTAACGGTTGTCATGCCTCCGGCAGCCGAAGTGAGAGGGGTGTGTGGCAGACAGGGGACTAAGGACATAAACAGGGATTGAAGGAAAGCTACCAAAATGCTAGCTCCAGATAACTTTGTTGGTTATCGACAGAGGGAAGAAGCTGGTTGGTGTTGTTTTCATTACACACTTTTGCATTTCCCCACAGGGGATAATGTGTGGTATTTGCATTTTCCAATTTTTCTATACTTGCTAAAGTTTTGTATATGCACAGGTTTTGAAACACAGGTTTCAAAACATTTGTACAATGCCAGTGACTTATAGAAAAGATAGAATAACCATGTAAGGACACTTAGGATCTTTCTGACTATAGTAACCAAAATGTTGCAAACTACAGTCTTTTGTTTGATTGCGGTAACAGATACATAAAATTTACCATCTTACCGTTTTTAAGTGTACAGTTTAGCGGCAGTTAATTATATCCCACATTGTGCAACCATTACCACTGGCCATCCCCAGAACTCCTTTCATCTTGCAAAACTGAAAACTCTACCTCTTAAACAATAGCTTCCCATTGCCCTTCACCAAACCCCTGGCAACCAGCATTCCACTTTCTATCTTTGTGAATTATACAACTCTAGGTATTTCATATAGCATTTGTATTTTTTTGTGACTGGCTTATTTCACTTAGTATAATGTCTTCAAGGTTTATCCATGATATAGCATGTGTCAGAAATGGACTTCCTTTTAGGATTGAATAATATTCCATTGCATATACACACCCATGTTTTGTTTATCCATTCATTTGATGGACACTTGGGCTGCTTTTACCTCTTGGCTACTGTGAACAATGACATGGGTGTACAAATAATTTTGAGTTCTAGTTTTTAATTCTTTTGGGTATATACTCAGAAGTGGAATCACTGGGTTCTAATTTCTTCACATCCTTGTCAATATTCATTATTTTTTGTGCTTTGATAGAGTAATGGATGTGCATACCCTAATGATTAATGAATTTAAGCAACTTTTCATGTGCTTATTGATCATTGGTATATCTTTGGAGAAATATCTGTTCAAGTGCTTTGCCTGTTTGTTGTTTGTATTGCATTGTAAAGCTTTTCATATATTTCATATTAACTACTTATGAGATATATTATTTGGAAATGTTTTCTCCCATTTCATGGGTTGATTTTTCACTCTAGCAATTGTATTAAATCACATTATAAATTTTATTATATTATAAATTTTCATGAAAGGTGGGAACCTGAAAGGAACTGTGTGTTTTTTCCCCCCAGGTCAGGAATTTGTGCTGGGCCCACTGAAATGGGAATGGTGTCAGTGTGTGTGTGTGACCAACCATTCAGAGAACTAAATCTGATGCTTGTAATTTTTGGTATGAAGGAATAAAGCAGAAGGAAAGAAATCCCAGTGCAATCTTAGACCTATCTCTTTTAATTCCATATCCAAACAACATGCAAGCCTTTCCAATTCTTCCTTCTCCAGTAAGGTTGCAGTTATTCTGCTGCCACCCTCATTCAGACTTTAATCACTCTGCTGTAGAACATTTCCAAAAAGATTGTTGTGAAAAATACAGGCTACAAACAAAATGTTCCAGGTTTGAGTAAATTTTGAGAAATTATGGACTAATAAAATTAAATAATTTTTGACTGTAGGACTTCTCAGTGCTATACTAGGCTAACACAATTGCAAATCTTCAGGAAGCAACTTAGTGAGCAGGTTTTCCAAGATTATTTAGCTACTGAAAACATTTAGGGATGTGAGTGGGGGAAGCACTTGTAACTTTGTTTTATTTTTAAATATATATTTTACTCATACTTCCTTTTTGTACAATGCATGATTTTTCTTCTCAGGTGTAGTCCCCATAAAATCCCTACCACCAACTGACCCATGCAACATCACCATAGCTTCTTGTGTAAGAACACATTCCCTCCCCTGTTTTGATGCCTCTTCCTCCCCCTCCCCTGCAGAGAGTGTCTCTGATTAATAGTTGCCTGTTAATTTTGTTTTTTTTTTAATTTATTATAATTATTTTTTCCTGGTCCCTTATTTGGTTCCCCTACATTCCTCCTGTAAGTGAAACCATCCAATATTTTTCTTTTTCCTTCTGACTTATTTCACTGAGCATAATCCCTTCCAGCCCCATCCATGTTGCTGTGAATGGCATGAGTTTATCTTTGTTGATTGCTGAATAGTATTCCATTGTATATATATACACAATGATCCAGTCATTGGATCCAATGATCCATATATACACTTCTTGAACCAGTCATCTATTTTTGGGCATTTGGGTTGTTTCCATAGCTTAACTATTGTTAATAGTGCTGCAATAAACATAGAGGTGCAGGTATCCTTTTGAATTAATGTTTTTGTGTCCTTTGGGTAGATTCCTAGGACTGGAATTTTTGGGTCATAAGGAATCTTAATTTTTAGTAGTTTGAAGAACCTCCACACAGCTTTCCATAGTGGTTGGACCAGTTTGCTTTCCCACCAGCAGTGTAGGAGAGTTCCTTTTTCTCCACATCCTTGCCAACATTTGTTGTTTCCTGTTTTGTTTTGTTTTTTTAATGTGTGCCATTCTCATTGGTGTAAGGTGGTATCTCATTGTGGTTTTGATTTGTATTTCCCTAATTACAAGCATTTGTAACTTTGAGTAGGGCCTGAAAAATACTAATATATGGTAATCACTTTCTCAAAAGTCTCTCTGCCTCCAGTTTTTAATGTCCCTCAGACTTCTCATCCCATCACACTTAAATTAATCTACTTAATGTGTCACCCAGGAATGATTTCCATAGGCTGCCAAAAGAAGCATAGCAAAGATTAATTGCTCTCTAGGCCCAATTTACTCCCCTAAACTTTTGCTGACCATATCCCCCATCCTTCCAACAAGCTAAACTAAATGTCTTACTCGAAGATACACCGTTTCCCACCTTCCTACCAAAACCTTGTAAAACATGGGACTCCCTGGTGGCACAAGGGGTTAAGAGGCAACCTATGAAGCTATGAGCAGCCACTGCAGCACAAGTTCAATCCCCAGGCAGGGAGATACCCACATGGCACAGCAGACCTCTCCTGACTCGCCCGCTGCTCTCCTCAGCAGTGTATTTCAGTCAATCCACCTGTTCTGTTCCCCACTCTGTCTCTGGTGAATCCTCTCAGTCCCCATACCTCTGGCCTTTGCCCCAGCTCTTGTATGCATAAATAAATATATCTTAAAAAAAAAAAAAAAACCTTGTGAAACATCATCTCCTATGAAAAACTCTGCCAAGAACTGGAGTCCACATCTTCACCTTCTCTCCTTTGTCTTCCCATGTAGAGGGAATTTTACCTTCATCCATATTCTCCAACACCTTTCATGGCATTATGATATCACCATGATCTGTGTCTTACATTATCCCTACTGGGTTTTATTTTATTGAGGGAAGGAGACAGTGCCTTCTCCAGCTTTGAATTATTTGTCATTCCTAATATTTGCTTGAGGTTTATTTCCTCTGCCTTGAAAAAAAATCTTTTAAAAATCACACACAAATAATAAGGAAATACATACTTATAAAAATCTGGACAACACCAAGAGATGCAGAAGAAAAAATAAAATTCATTCTTCCCTCTAATCCATATTCTTTCTAACTCCTCCTACAGGAGAAGTAGATGAGTATGTATATTTCAAACTCTTATTTGCATTTGAAATGTTTTTCATTTTACAATAGGTCTAGAGCTTCTGTGTCATCACATACACGTCTAGCTCGTTGGTTTTAATGGCTTCATGGCATTCTATTTATGGAGGTACAGTACTATAGTTAACCATTCTCCTTAAAAATTAAGTTAGTTTACTTTTTCATATTTAAAATTAATGCTGCAATTATCTTTATGCATATATCTCTATGTACATTGTATGAGTGATCTAATCTGTACCTTAAAGGTAAAATGTTAAACAAACGTTAGAACATAAAATTTGGATGCTGACAAGTTGTCCACTAAAAAGTCAGTACTACCAATAAGTATGTGTTGAATGAATAAGTTTCAAATTATAATTCTTATCTCTCTGGTTCAGTGCCCAGTACAGGACACACAAATAGACAGTTAACACACATTCCTGTTTAGCAACGTGGTAACCAGTTTTACAAATTCTTGTCAGTTGACTTCAGGGTAGGTAGTAGCTTATGAGAAAGTAGTCTAAGGGTCTCTGCTCACAACAACTTAAGACAAGATGAGATAAAACAGCATCTTAGACAAAAATACAACTCTTCTGTTACATAAAAAGAAAAATAATTTCCAGATCACAGGAGTAAAGAATCAATTGAATGCAACAAACAACAATCCCATATGTTTGTACAAGCCAAACTGCATGTTTTTCAATTTGGGGCACTGCTCACAAGAGAGTCACTGACAATCTGGGGGTTACTCAGGATAATGAAAACTCAAATGCCATGCCAGATGAGGGAGAGTTGAAAACTGAGGTCTTCAACTTACAGAAGAGAAAACTTAGGTTAGGGATAGCTACCTCCCTCGACTTGAAAGGCTGACCCCAGGGGGAAGAGGAAGCAGACATGCTCTGTGAACCAGTACTAATGGGTGGACTTGTCAAGCAGAGAGATTTCAACCCAGTGTGAGCTGACCACTTTCTAACCACTTAGGTCATTCAACAATGAAATGAGCTGTCTCATGAGGTAATGAGGTTCCCATCACTGAAGAGGAGGCAGAAGAGGGGTGTGGACTTTTAAAGATCTTGCAAAGGCTACCCTGAAGAATAAGGCATGTCCAGGTATCTGTGAGCATAGACAGAAACCAGCTTCTAAGGGCAATGGAATGAACTCGTCTGCTTTCCACTTATTCCAACACTTCAATCTGGTGTACCCTGAACAATTCTCTCTTAACATTCTAACCTCTGGTGAGAAAAGAGAGTCAGAATGACAGAATCTGAGGATAAAGGAAGCTCTGAGAAGCTGAAGGAAAAGCTACAAAGAGGCTAGAACAAATAATACTAAAAACAGGCATGATTAGCTGTTCTCTCATCTCTCTCTCTCCTCTGCCTCTTGCCAACTTTCATAGTGTTACCTGACTGCCTCTTCTACCTGCTCCTGGGACATTCCTGTCTTAATGAAAATGTCTGATAATTCACCCTAAGCTAGGGATGACAAAAAGGGCCAATCCCAAGAGCTAATTCCAATCAGTTGGTAATGACTGCCTAGATCCCTGAATTGAGAGGGATTCTGAGGATGTATGTGGGTTAACAGGAAAGAGCACAGTAACTGATTAGCATGGTCTGCCCTGAGCTCAGTGGTGGAGGACTTGCCAGAGAGTTGATAAGCTTGCACTAAAATGCAGGAAGATGTTAGATATGCAGATCCTTAGGAGGGATGAGATATTATTTTAACAAAAGACCGAAGGGAAGAGAGAAATACTTAATCAAAAAAAGGGACTCTATAATAGTGAAAATTACAAGCACTGTGACATTTTGATGGAAGCCACATCTGAGGGCAGAGAAGCAATTTCTGGGTACCCTTATCACAGAGGTGACCTCCAGTTCCTTGTGGAACAGACTCTGGGGCTTTAGAGTGAAGGTGAAGATCAACAAGTGTTTGCAACTTAAGGTCCAGTGATGAAGTGATGAGAGGATTTTGTCTAGAAATGACTGTGTTCCTCTTTCCCTCCCATCCTCTATTCCAAGACCTAAAGCAAGGAACTGAGTGGGGAAATATCTCCCAAATTCTATTCTCTCCGCCTGTCTTCAAGTTCATGGCCACCAGCCTCTTGATACTGTCAGGGCCCGTGAGCCCTTTCAATTGTCCCTGTTGCTCCTGGGACAGACAGACCCTCTATCCCTTCACCAGGTAACTCTGCCCACTCCCTGAGGCTCCCACCCACCTCTCAGAGGCCCGTTCCAAGTATTATGGTGATGTCAGTGGTTTCTGGCTCCCTGCCTGCAACCCACGCTTTCCTCCACAACAAAAACGCTTCAATTCTCCTGCCCCCACTGCCTTTCAAGTTGTCGGTCCCCAGCTGGCCACAAAGGGCTCTGTTCTCCTCCTGGTGTCTCCTCAGCACAGACTCAAGACTGCCCCAGGGCAAGGGTTGACTTGGTGGGAAGGGTGGAGAGATACCCGGGGCCTCTCATGTACCCTTTTCACCACACATTGAGGAAACTGAGGCCCAGAGAGGAAAGGAGACTTGCTCAAGTTCACACAAGTCAGCAGTGGAAGTGAGACTGGAACCCAGAGGTCTCCACTCTGTGTCCAGTCTTTCCACCTCAGGAGCCTCTAAATGGCAGCTCAGGCTGGGGAGGCTTTGAGTTGGCTTTTAACTTTACACATTTTCAATAAAGCTCCCTCTGGTCCTCCTTTCCTTTCCCTTCTCCTTTCTCTTTCCCTCCTTCTTGTCCTTATCTCTGGTTCTCCCACCTTTTCTCTGTTCCTCATCTCCATCTCTTTTCCTGTTATCTCCACTTCATTCTCTCTTCCTCTCCCCTCCCCTCCCCAGCCCTCCCCTCCCCTCTCCTCTCTAGTCCCCCCTCCCATCTCCTCTCCCCCAACCCCCCCTCCCCCCCACCCCCCCACCCCCGCCACACAGGCAATGAAGAGAGCTGCTTTCTCACAAACTCTGGTGTCCTCCATAGGCTGGGGAGGTGGGTGTGAGCTGAGCCAGAAGAGGAGGACTGAGCTACCACCTCTTGGTCAGCTGAGTCTCAGTCCTCCAGGCTCCTTTCTCTAACCCTACAGCCTGGCGGTCTGTCTAGTTTCTCTGAAAGGGGTGCAATTTTATTTTCTTCGATTTTCTCCTTGACTGACTACAGAAGCTGCCAGCACAAGTAAAGGAGGGGTGCTTTGCTGCTAATTAAAGGTCCCCCTGTTAGACTTTTGGGGAAGTGCGGAGAAGGGTAACTAAGAGGAGGGTGGAAGTCACTTGGAAAGGGAGCACTCACCGAAATGCTGATGTTATCTGATGAAGCAGGTCGGTGTGTTCTGCTTCAACCGTGGTTAACAATGAGAGAGGAGTAGGAGTGCAGGTTTTGCAACCAGATACCTGGATAATGTGTAATAAATAGGAACACCGATGAGATGGCCTTTTATTATTTTTCTAATCTATGCCGTCAGGTTTCACTTATGAAATGGAGGAGAGACAAAGCAGACATATTTCTCTGTGGGGTCTTCGGCATGTCCTCCCGGGGTGGGGCTGGGGATACTCATTCCCCTTGAACACCCAGATTTTAGACCATGTTGACCAAGAAGCTCCCCCAAATCCACAAGTGTTGGTCTCATGGAAAGAGCACTGGATGATGAGTTAGGATATGGGGGTTCTTTACCCCAAGAGCACAGCTGGTTCTGAGTAAACCATTTACTTTCCAAAGGCTGGATTTTTCTCATATCTGGAATGAAGGAAATATACTAGATAAGTGGTTTTCAAATAACAAACTATGCACTCCTAAGCTTCACTGTAAATGTGTTTCTGGTCTTCTACTCACAGGAAAACAGTGTCTGCCAAAGAAGGATGGTTGAGGCTGCCAGAGCAAGCTGACTGCTGCCTCTTATTTGTTTAGTGTATCAGGGTGGGTCCAGGTACAATTTAGAGTTCCGGGCCTCCCTGGTGGCGCAAGGGGTTAAGTCTTAGCACTATGAAGCTATCTGCAGCCACTGCAGTATGAATTCCATCCCCAGCAAGCGAGCTGACACACATGACACAACAGACCTCCCCTGTCTTGCTCACTGCTCCCCTCAGCAGTGGATTTCAGTAGATCTGCCTGTTCTACTCCCTACTCTGTCTCTGGTGAATCCTCTTACCCCTGCTCCTTTGGCCTGTACCCCAGCTCTTGTAGGCACAAATAAATAAAATAAATCTTTAGAGTTCCTCTAAAGCATGAACATTACTGAAATAGATAATTCTTTTTCCTATACAGGGGCCATAGCAAGGTGTGCCAATCTGGTAAATAAGATTGTCCTCTGAGAATGAAAAGATAAGTGAATCTAAAATGGTTCACAGAATTATGCAATCATTTCAAAGCACCATCACATCAGGCCTTTATGATTTAACTCTGACCTGACTGAACATATCCACAGAGAGGATGGCCTGATCAGAGAAAAGGTCCAAAATAGATGTTGGTGATTACCAGCTAACCCCTGCATGTGCCTGGCCCCCATTCTAATAATATGTGTAGGTGTGTATGCGTGTGAGTGGACATACATGCACATGCATTTGTGTGTCTATGAATTCATATGACTACTTTGTCTGATGGTTTTATACCAGACAGTCAGTGAGACTCAAATAGAGCACATACATCATGCAGCAATGTCTGCAAAAGACATTGCTAACCCACTGTCTGTTTCCCACCAGGTCTACATGGGTTCTGGTACTTCTCAACATGCCAGACAGACTTTAATAATGGATAAGAATTACTTTTGAAATCTTTCTTTCGTCCCAGAATTTAAACATTTGAATCATGTAAGTAACTCCTTTTGTGTAGATCTCTGACTCACCAAGCAACATAGTTTCCCATGGAGGTTACAGAAACAAAATGAAGACAGGAGTGTCTAATCCTCTTGATAGCTATATTCTTTCACTACAATCATGTATCTCCTCAATGAAGTTATTAAGAATCCTTGTCCTAAAACAAATTATCTTCTTTCAATGTGATGACAAATAAAACATCTTGATATCTTAAGTTTCTGAAATCATTCAACCCAGAAACCTAGCATCCCTCAATGGGGAGCATTCTGAACCACCAGACTCCTCCAAATAACTTATTCATTCTCGCTGTCTAATATAATAATATGCACCATTGTTCTTCTCAGATTTCTGTAATGACTCGTGCAATAACTCCAAACTGAGGGTTCTATGACTTGAGATATTTGCCATTTGCAGAGCAAACTGAGGTCAGAGAACAAGTGTATATGGAAGCATTCATGAGAATATTACCAGTCAGCTTACTATAAACTGGATGAGAATTGAGAAGTCTAGAAACAAACCCATCCCCTTCCTGCAACCCTTGTCTTGTGCTCACACTCTACAAGAATATTCCTACACACCAGCAACCACAGGGCATCTAACCATGAATGTCTTCTTCTCTTGTCTGGTTTATAACATCATTAGAAAATAAGAACTAAATGCTTACCAAGTGTCCCTTTTCACAATGTACCATACATTGACCAGAAAACCACTTGTCCTTCAATCACAGTTTCTCTATCTGTTGTTGTCTGTGTGAGTCAGTTAATTAGAGAACCACACTAAGGCCAGGTAGCTCACTTCCTCATGTAAGTGAGATCTATAGCCCCTTCTGTACCCAAGACGCTTACATGAAAGGCTATACAATGCTATCCCTCCTCTTAGAAAACCAAGGTCTGGGTTTTGCCTGTGAGAGATCTCATATTTTTCCACAGAAATTCTGCTCCAAAGAATATGAACTTACCTGTAGAAATGGCTGAACACTCCTAAGACATCTGTCTTCGACTTGAATAATGGGATTATCCCATCTGTTATGGACTAAACTATGTTCCCCTCTTCCCTAGAAATTCATATTGTTGAAGTCCAAGTGCCTCACAATCTCTGTACTTGGAGACAGAGATGATCACTTAGGGAAATTTAAGCCATTAGGGTGGGCCCTAATTCCTGTTGTCCTTAAGAAAAGAGGAAATCTGGACACAAGTAGAGACATCAGGATACACATACAGAGAGGAAATGCCATATGAGGACATATGGAGGAGGTGACCCTCTGTAAGCCAAGGAGAGGGACTCTGCAGAAACCAAACCTGATAACCTTGGTCTCTGCTTCCAGAACTGTCAGAAAACTAATTTTTGTTGTTTAAACTACCAGTCTGTAGTATTTTGTTATGGATGTTTGACCAGAAAACTAAAATGCCATCTGCTTGTCTTTCTTGTTAAGTTGGGTTATATCAACCTCACAAAAATGTTCAGTTCTCTAGGGTCACAGTTTTATCTATTGAATGCTCTGAAGACTACATACCACTCTTGGATGTGACTTCACTCTTTGGGTCTAGTTATAATGGATTCAGAAATGTAAATTTTCTATTCAGATACCACCATCTTCTACTCTCTTCACTATAGCCACACATCCCCTTGGAGGATGATAGGTTGAGAATCTATCACTTTATAGAATGACAAGTTAGGTTTCCTCTGCTCATGACACAGTGGAACAAAGTGAACTCTACTCCGGGGCCTCCCTAGTGGCACAGGGCTTAAGTCTCAGTGCTATCAAGCTATTACCAGCCACTGTGCATGAGTTTGATCCCTGGCCAGGGAGCTGACCCACCTGGCGCAGAAGCCCTCTTCTGCTTGCCCACTGCTCCCCTCTGCAGTGTATTTCAGTAGATCTGCCTGTTCTGCTCCCCATTCTGTTTCTGGTTAATTCTCTCACTGCCACCTCTGGCCTATACCCCAATTCTTATATGCACAAATAAATAAAAATAAATCTTTTGAAAAAAAAAACTGACCTCGACTCCAAGCAAGGGTCATGTTGTCTCCAATGTAGGAGTTTAATTTGAGTTCTTCCAGTGATTTATTCCCAACAAAAGAGCACTTGATTATCTAAAGAAATGAGGAAAGCACCTGACATAGACCAGAGATGTAACATCATGCCATGATCTAAATTTTCTCTTTGGCAACTATATATAGGAGGAGATAGAGACCATATCTCATCTATCTTTATACTCTTGACTCTCATAATTTATGAATAGCATAGAATTTTACATAAGAAGATAATTTCAGTTTTAAGGTAGCAGATGAAGGAGAAACTGAGGAATGGTCTTACCATTCCTAACTGTAGCTTCACTGGAGATTTCAATCATGGTCATTATACCACACCCATAGTGTCATTCTGGAAGTAGGATCCAAAAGTTATTGTTTCATTTTTTAAATATGATATCTTCTGATACTTGTTAGAGAAACAAAAGATACTATATTCAACCATATTAACAGGTTTCACCTGATGGAATTTATCCATGCAGATTAGGTGTGTCTGTAACACTGCCCATTTGAAACACTGAGACCAAAACAATCTTTTTATTCAGATTTATTTATTTATGGATACAAGAACTGGAGTACAGACCAGAGGTAAAGGATTCACCAGAGACAGAGGGAGCAGAACAGGCAGACTGACTGAAATACACTGCTGAGGGGAGCAGCAGGCGAGACAGGAGAGGTCTGCTGTGCCATGTGGGTTTTTTCCTGGCTGCGGATCGAACTCATGCTGCAGTGGCTGCGGATAGCTTCATAGACTGTACCTTAACCCCTTGCGCCACTAGAGAGGCCCTAAAGCAATCTTTTGAAATCATGTGCAAAATTCCATCACATCTTTGTGCAGAACTCTGTAATGTCTCCCCATATAATTCTGAGTAAAACCTCTATTCTGCCCCCCATAATATTCCTCCTGCCTCTTATTTCTGTCCCCTAACTCATTCTGCTCCATCCACACTGACCTCTTTATTACTCCTAAGCTCCAACAAGGAGCTTTATTATGCCTAAGCCCCAACAAAGAGCACATTCCTACTTTAGGATATTTACACTACTTGGTGCCTCTTACTGGAATGTTCTTCTCCCATACGTCAGCTTGACTAACTCCCGAACATCTGCTAAACCTTTGCTTTGCTATCACTGTCTCAGACCCATTCTGAGCACACATTGCCACTTTCCTACTACCTGCCTATTTAGCACCTAATTCCTTTTACCAGGATCTATTCTTTTTTTTTTTTTCATAGCATTTGTTATCTTCTAAGATATTAGGTAATTTACTTATTTACTAGGTGTTTCATTTCCTGCCCATTCTCTTCCAAACATGGAATATAAGTTCCATAAAGTTAGAGATCTTCTTTTATTTCACTGATGAACTGTAATCACCTAGAACAGTGAATGGATCATAATAGATGCTTAGCAAGCATATTTTTGATTGAATGAGTTCTTTTGCATGAACTAGATGTTTCTATTTTCCAGGACAACACAAAATGATTAAATGTAGCACTACTCATCAATGATCCACATTTCTCACAGCTTTCTTCTTAATGCTGTGTAGAAATCTAGATGACATAACTGACTTCTAGGTCTAGAACTCTTGCTAAGATTCTAAGATTCTATCAGAATTTTCATGACTGCAGTTTCCTAAAGGACTGCAGAACAAATGCAACTGACATTATCAGCAGTGACCCCAATATTATCAGTGCCCAAACTACCAACCAGTTCCAGGACACTAGTGAGAAGTTTAACAAATGGATTGTTTAGTATCACAGATTCGAAAGAAATATGGAGCTGACATTTTCCACCTCTTACAGTAAATGGTCTGTAGAAACTGCCCTATCCACCAAGAAGATGAGAATTAGAATTTTTGAGAATTTTGAGATCGTTGAAGATTGCAAGGCCAATAACTTTTTGACATTTAAGCTGGGACACCTGCTGACCAGCTAGTTGGGGACAGAGATAACATCCCAATTTTCCTGGTTATACCACTCCTTGGTGAATTCCATGGCATCTAAAATGCATACCAAATTGTTCTCCCCAAGAAGGGTTATTAATTATGCATAAGCTGAGATTTCACATGATACCCCATGCCAGAGAAAACCCAATCCTGAATACAGGAATTCTTTTATGCCTTGATTCACTGGAAAGTGTAGAGATGGATTCTCTCATAACAAAAAGCCATCTCTATTCAGTGTCTCATGAAGTTAAAGTCATTGCATCTGCCTCCCTAATGAACTTTGACCACCCAAAGATGAGACATAGAAAAGGCAGGTATGGAGGAGCAAGAGAAAAGAAACCATTCAGCAGTAATCTGCCACACTCTGTTTCTTCTTACTTCATTGTCAAAGAGGCTCATGCATTTTCTATGCAGTTAAGTCATTCATTCTCAAAACATGTGTGAGAAAACCTTACAAGCATTTGCAACAAGAATTCTTCCCTTTCCCCTCCCTCTCTCTGTCCCTTCCCCTTTTCTTAAAGAGTCATCACTAAGCAGTTACTATTGCAGGCAGAGAAACACAAGAAGTTCTCAGACCACCAGGATCTCCTCTTTTAGCGGATAAAATCAAATCCTCTGTAAGGCAATAAATGCCAGGAAAGACATGGGTGCGTAAGCACAGAAGCGGAAGAGAACATGAATTAATTCTACCTGGTACAAGGAGTATTGACAAATGCTTTCAGGAGTAGGTGCTATTTGAGCTACGCTTTAAAGTTATGAGGCAAAGTTTGCCAGGCAGAAAAGAAATTAAAGGAACTTTATTTCAGTGACTTTTGCAGCAACCAAAATTGCTGCAAACCATTGAAATGGAGTTTCTCATAGATTGTGTCCATAGGGCATCAAAACCACTGGCTAGGGAGTGGAGACGTTAGTCAAAATGATTATTTAACCTTGGGCCACTCGAAAGGGAAAGTGCTGGGCTGAATTCTTGGAGTCAAGCAGAATAGAAACATGATCTGAATAATCCATACAGACTCATAATGATTCTTTTGACCCTCCCAACAGGATGATTAGATAATGGAACATTCTGCCTTGCCTTCCGTTTCCTAGATGACACATCTCCAGAGAGATCATGGCAAGAAGAGGATGAGCTCCAGGAAAGTGTGGTCTCTGGATCTGATATCAGTTGCAGAGATAATGGAGGACTGGAGGTACAGGGACTTTATTTCTTTCTCTTTTAAACAGATTCCATGGTCTAGGATGAAAGAACCTTAAGTTCATGAATTGTTTCATCAAACAGAGCTCAAGATGGAAAATACTACAGCTTAGTTTAGTTCTTAAGAAGATTATAGAATCAGAGAAGCAGAAGTGACCTAACCAGTGTTTTCATTTTATTTGGAGGAACCTGACTTCAGAAACTTGATGAGGTCACACAAATGAGGTATTGCACAGATTCCAGATTAGAATAAAGCTACTTTTACTTCTGAGGAATAGCTGTACTCAGAAAACTGCTCTCCATTTACCTCATGGCTTTATTCAAACACCATTTTCATGGGGAAAAAGAAGCAACTAGGAGTGAAGAACATGAAATACCAATATATAAAGATAATATTTCAGTGAAGTCAGGATATAAGGTGAAAACTCTGCTTTGGTCAAACTGACATTTGAAAAATCTCAATTAGACATCCCACTGAAGGGCCTCCCCGGTGGCGCAGCGGTTGAGAGCTGGGTTGCGAAGCTGCCCGCAGCCTCTGCAGCGCCGGTTCGATCCCTGGCTGCTCCCCGGCCACCGGAGGAGGATCCCACATGGCGCGCGGACCTCTCCTGCCGCCCGCTGCTCCCCTCAGCAGTGTACTTCGGTCCTTCTGCCTGCTCTGCTCCCTGCTCTGGCTCTGGTGAATTCTCTCACCCTCCCGCGCTTCTGACTGTATCCAGTGTTTGTATAAACAAATAAATAAATAAATCTTAAAAAAAAAAAAAAAAGACATCCCACTGAAGAATAATAGACTTTCTCTCCTTATGTCCAAGGCAGCCCTTTTTCCTATTTAGTGTTGGAAAGATAGGCTGCTGCTTAATTAAACACAGATAAATGATTAATTTATGTCTAGAGGCTGGGCTACATAAAAAAATAATCCATCTCTCATCATCATACTCTGGGTGGGTTAACTTCAGCTGTTGCAGGATCGAAAGCTGCAACCCCACTTCTAACCACACAGGAACCATGCCGCCCTCCTACTTCACTAGGTGGTTCCACTTTTTGCCCCAGTCAAATTTCACCTTTGCAAGATTTCCTGCAGAACCTATGTAGAGTCAGCCTTTCCCCTCTCTATGGTACTCATTACTCATACTTTTAGATTCTGTTTCTATTATATCTCTATTAAAGTACTTGGAAATATTTCCATATGATCTGAGCATGTAGAGTTGTATGCATTTCTAAAGGAGCCCATGAGCCCATGAATTTGAAATATAAAGGAAAAAGCAGTAAAGGAGTCAGAAGTCCTGAATTTGAATGTGACCAGAGTCCTGAATTTGAATGTGACCAGAGTCCTGAATTTGAATGTGACCAGAGTCCTAGTAGGAACCCCATGGCATGGCCATGGTCTATTAAAGAAAAGGGAACTATGTGACAAAGACATGTACAGGATTAAGGGAAACTAGTAAAGTTTGATGAAGCACCTGAGACTGGCAAGAGCTCAAAATCATATCACACTGGGTCTGAAAAGATAGAGAGGAAATGATTACCAGCATTGTAGAGAAGGCCACAGACAGGAGCTACAGCTACAGGTCAAAGAATTCAACCCCAGCCAAAATCTAGTCTTGTTGGGAAGTTGTTGGGGGAATAAATACACCACTATTGACCTCTTATCTAACCCCTTGCCTTTGCCTCTCACCCAATGAATCCAAGGAAACCCAGAGGGTAATATAATCCACAAAGAAGTGTGGAAAATGGGGGACAGTGAAGCCTGAGGAAAAATTGAGATTATCCAGCACAGGATCTAAGTTCAAGCTCTCTAAACAAGTCCCCTGTCTGGCCCCCAGAATCTTTATCAGTAAAAATGAGGGGGTTGATTATTAGACAGTCTCTGTGTTACCTCTCTGTATAACCTTCAATGCTGCAATGACTCTAGATAAAATAATACATACTGATTTTTCAGATTTCCAGGGGCCGATGTTCTTTTTTCTAGTATATAGTTGCTGCTATAAAATACTTCTTGAAACAGTATGTAGAATTAGAAATCCACACCTGTGTAATATGATTCAATGCTTAATAAATTTCTAAGGAAAGCAAGCTATTACTATTTATCCTTTCTTAGTTTTAAAAAATGTTACCTTATGCAGCCCTGTTTATGCAACATACTAATGTATATACTGAAAAATTATTCAGTTCGTTTTTCTAGGGAAGCCTCCATTTGCCCTTGCTTTCTAAATGACCTCACTCACCTTATCTGACCTCTGTGAACTTCCCTTTAATCTTTTGTAAAAAGCAGACTGCCCAAAGCATTCTGTTTTGCTATGGGAGCCAGGAGGCAACCCTTTTCCAAAAAGTGCCAGCATCTGGAATTGGTGGGACCCTAAGAGAGAATCTGAGAAACACTGACACCTCCAGATCAAACCTTGACGACTTCATGGGTGGTCAAACAAGAAAACTGACCATCACAATTTGTCAGATTTATTTCTCTTTTAACCAACTTATATGCTAAGCACCTGTAGGTACTGTTCTGGGGCACTGAAGAACAGATAAGAGCAAACAAAAACCCTGCTCCAAAAGAAAGAATTATGATTAGAAAACACACACATCAAAATCTATAAATATGTAAGACTCATTTAGGTAATGATGAGTGCATATGTAATGATGAAGAACATGATACAGGATACTAAGTTAGAATGACAAGGGGCAGGGCCAAAGAGTCAGGATACATAGGCTTGGGGGGAAGTTGGCTTTTGATATGAAACATGTATTTCAAGTATTCTGCTCCCTTTTGGGGCATAAATGTAAAAATGTTCCCAAACTTCCAAGATCTTAAAAGATAGTGACTCAAAGAATCAATTCAGTCATAGTCATTTTTGAAGAGTAAGAAATTTAAGACTGAGAACTACAAAAGATGAAACATCATAAGTTGAATAAGTGATTACAATATCATGTAGATGTTTGCATAAAATGTTTGTGTAAAAATAAGGGCTTATTGTTAAATCCATGAGCACCTGGAAGTGAAGGGTGGGGACAGGGAAGTAAGGTGCTAGACACCTGTAAGTGAAAGGAGCATTAGGATGGTGAGAGAGAAAAAGACATAGAAAGAGAGAGGTTGGCTTCTGTGAATAGTGAACTGTCATTTAATTTACGTGTGGAATGTCAATGAGGCAAAGTGGATTCCATGATAATTACTATTTCTGCTGTTGCCTGTAGTTTAAAGATATTTGAAGTGTGTTTAAATTATTTAAATCATTTTATATTAGTATCAAAATGAATGCAAGGGGTGAGGTCAAGAAGAAAACATTCAATGAGGTTAACAAAAGAAATGCTCTTGTATAACACCTAAAAAAGTGTCAAACTACATGTAGACTCTTGCTTCTTATGAGCCAAATCTGCTATCTTTTTGTATTTTCAACTTAAGAAAACTGTCATTATCTGTCAGATCTGGAGCTTCTATGATTCAGTGATAAATTAGCCCAGAAAAGATACTCTGAGAAAAAGTGGTAATTCCATATAATGCCACAGAGCACAATCATGACTTAAGATCTTTAGCCTGCATCTCTGACCTAAGTTCCATAAATTTCCACGAGCACAAACTAATAGTATAACATAAGAGAACACAGCTGTAGTCTCTCAAAAGATTTAACAAGAACATGGTAAAGCCTCATATCTCAGCCATAGGAAAGCCTTGGCTCACCATAAAAATAAAAAAGTTGCCCCTATATTAGTAAGATATTTTAATGAAATTCCTGAAGATAATGTTAAAGTTCTTGAACTTGATGTCCTGCCAGGTGCGACAAGTGACCAATTAAATGATTATGCTTTCTCTGCTGTGAGTGCAGTGCACTGGTTGATAAGGTCATTAGAATGTCAGCTGATGACATTAATGTTAACTTCAGAAGTGGAAAAGTCTACCAGCTCAAAGACTTTTTTCTAGAAACCGATGACTAACTTCACCAACACATTGACGAGTATTGATTCTAATAGTACACTCATATCAACTCTACAAATAACACTTCTGAGGATTTTCCAGTTTTTGAAGAAAGTTGTTCTTGTAAAAATATTTTAATATTCATGCAATATGAATAATCACTACAACAATTTGATGATTTATTGTAAGTATGATACCAATAACATTGTTAAATGCACGCTAACTGAGATGAATATCTTCACATGAAAGAAGACTAAAGATGTTTCAGACAGCTTTTGATTGTAAGAAGAATAAAAGAATTAAAGACTAACTCATAAGCTGGTTCAAGTTTTAAGTAAACCGTTGCCACAGTTTTACATGATGTTCTTTCTGAAAGGAGAAACCATATTATCGCTGAAGACTGTGTGCTTTTCTAACAGTATGTAAAAGTCATAAATAATTCTACATTTACTTTCATTTCAAACTGAGAAACTAGTGAAACATCTCTAGCGGTGGTTTCCCTCTGGCTTAGAGCTGATATCCTGCTAAGAAATGAGTTACATAGAAACTGTCCAAACCACAAAACTTTGAGAAAGGTAAATCTATTTATGCTATTTAGTCTATAATTTATGCTAAATTCATTGGGGAGAAAATTATAAATAAAATCATCCAGAGGAGTCACAAATCCCTTTCAAAATGCCGTTCCTTCTTTATCACACAATGATCTTTTTAAGGAACACCATGTTCTTAAATTACAGTTTAACGAGAACTTGGTAGCTAAATGGGTAAAGAAGAAAGTATCTAAAATGAGAAACAAATGAATATATTGTAGGATTTTTTTTTAATCCTGTGTGTATCAGTATCCGGTCTTATTTTAAAAGTGCAAATTTATCCTCTCTATTTTACACACCGTGATGGAGAAGCAAATTTCAGCAAATAATTGTGGAGATCATGAGGCATCTTCAGTGAGCTTTGAACTCTTAGTAATTCAAATGAATACTCAGAGACTTGATTGCACATATTTGAGTAAGTTAGGCAAAGTACACAATTATCGACCAAGCTAGTTTGGTTTTGTGCTCTCCATAGCCACTGAAGAGTCTAGGATAAAGCCCTATACCAAATAATGCAAGAAAAACAATTTACTATCAGCATCATTACCAGGTAAATGATAAAACTGAAAAAGCCAACATAGTATTAAATTATAATATATATATATATATATATACACATGTTTAACTTCCCAAACACATTATGATTCATTGAAAAATGGTTTATTTTGTGTTCAACATGACAATCAATTTTCTTTTCTTTTTTTAAAAAATTGACTATTTTTTTAGAACTGCTTTAAATTTACAGAAAATTGAAGAGAATTCAAGAGTCCCCATGGGCCCCCTTTTTCTCCTTTTTATAGTTTCCTCTATTATTAGCATCCTACATTGGTGTGGCGCATTTGTTAGCAACTGGTGAGGCAATGTTGGTACACTGTTAAGTAAAACCCATGTTTTAGGGTTCACTGCTTGTGTTATACAGTTCTATAGGTTTTATCATAGATTTTAAAGTTAAATTTTATATTTCTCTTTAATTTTTCTCTTTTATATAAAGAACAAAGATTCATAAATCTGTATAGTGAAATATACTATACTAAATGCATTCTAGGGGGAAAAGTCCTTGGTTCTGGGTTTTGGTTCAGGATTTGCTCAAAATAGGAGTTTTGGTTCAAATTGGTATACAGGGAAGAGGGAAGAATCTGAGTAGTTCTGAGAAAAGAGACTCCAGATTGTAAAGAGAGAAACTACTTTGACTTCAGTCTTGAGCAACACGTTGTTGTCGTGCATCCTTTAACTACACCTCCGAAGGCCAGATTTTGGAGCGTCTGACAGCCCTGCTGTGGCCAACCACCACCAGTCAACCTTCCTGCAACTCCAGAGCTCTCCCACCTCTCTTCAGGGACCACCGCCAGCTCTGTCGTGTGCGTCTCTCTGCCTATTGCTTTTATGAGCCATGCTCCAGTCACATCTGGCTTTTATTTGGCTTTTATTCAGGAGAGGTAGAGGTGACACGGTTTCTTTGCTCAAGGAATTCAAAGTAGAGGTAGTGGCAGAGAATGCAAAGTGGTGGTTCTTGAGCTGCCTCCAGCCTCCAGATGTGTTCTGTTTTGCACAAAGTTGTCTCACATGCTATTTTAAATTTTAATTTGCTTGCCAACAATTAAAAACTAGAAAATTTCACATAAAATAATTTTGATTTCTAGCTTCTCTTGAAAAATCAGAAATAAAGCTGCACTCACACTGCTAAGAATCAGCTGGAGATGAGTAGCAGCTGCCCTCCTTACAACAGGGCCTTTGCTCTCACACCCTACACCCCCCCCCACCTCTCGTCAGTGTATTAGGGTTTGATCGCTTACTACGTCATAGATAACTTGAATTTGCAACCCTGGAGTAGCTGGCTGTTTTTGTGCTCCTGGTGGCGACTGAAGCCTAGGAGAGACTAAAATAAAACCCTACACCAAATCCAAGCCCTCACTAACCACTCCCTGATGGAAAAAATAAATGCCCAAACAACCTCATACAACCAAGAAACCCCAAAGCCACATTTTTAATTTCTCATGTACGTACCTCAACTGGCTCAACAAAATGCCTCTTTATGGAAAAGGAACTTGTGACAACCAGGTCCAATATACAGTCTGGATGCATTATCTAGCGGTGATCCAGATGGACCTCCCCAGGCCTGGACTTAAGAGTACGTTAGCTCCCTTAGGGAATCTTTTGTTTCAATGATTTCACAAGCTCTCAACTCACTGACCTTATAAATTCTGATTTGTACCTTGAGAGAGTCTTCATCACTGAAGTTTCTGTAAGCTTCTGGGTAGGGAATCCAGTCATCAATTTGCATCTCAGACTTACTGAAATATCAGAGAAAGTAGCAAAGACTCTTCCTGCGTCTGGCCTCCTCATCCTACAGCTTTCTGCCACTTATCCCATCATCACATGAAGCACATACTCTATGCCAGCTGGACCCACTTTAGCCAAGCTCAGAAGATCAGCCAAGCCTTTCCTGTTCTGCCTCTGCAGTAATAACCAAAGCACTAAACAAGATGATCCAAATAACAGATTAGTTTTTCTCTGGATCTGATAATTGAGATAAGTCAAAGGTCAAAAGCTGGACCTGCCTGTAGGTTCTCACCTGTACTCTGTAAAACCTAGACCTTATCCAGCATAAAGGGCAAGGCAGCTTATGGGGACGGGGGTGGGAGGAGAGGGGTGTCACCACAGCAAATTTAAGATAGAGCTCCAACCAATTATGCTCCAGGGGCAGGCTTTAAGAGACACACCTTTGTCCACCTCTGCATTCCCAATGGCTAGTATGGTGCCTGGCATGTTATCAACATTCTAGAAGGATTTGTAGAGCAAATGAACAACCCGTGTCTTCTATAATTCCATTGCCTTACTTGCCCCTGATCCCTGGCGTCTGAGACGCTCTTTCCCTCATACACTACCTTTGGCATCTTTCACCGACACACTAGTTCAAGACTGAGCTCCCCAAGTTTTGTACCTGATATTTACTTTTTGGACCTGATTTTTACTTTTCCTTTGGTATAATGGCTCATGCTTCCAGCTTTTGCTGCTCTGTAGTTCTCCAGGCAAATGAAGAGAGCTTGGGAAGTCATCATTTGGCTGCTTCTAGTATGACAATGGGTTATTCTTGTAACCTCCTGGGCCCTCCCTTGAAAAATGAGTTGTGTGATCCAAGTATGGGAAATGGGTGCAATATCTCCTTTTTATTATTTAGGAATGTGAAAAGTTCTGAACAATCTTCCAGCAAAGAAAACCTATTCAATATTGTTTAAATGTGGCACTTCCCAACATTTTTTTAAGATTTATTTATTTTTTTAAAGATTTATTTATTTATACAAGATTTATTTATTCATTCATTCAAGCACTGGGTACAGTCAGAAGCGCAGGAGGGTGAGAGAATTCACCAGAGCCAGAGCGGGGAGCAGAACAGGCAGAAGGACCAAAGTACACTGCTGAGGGGAGCAGCGGGTGGCAGGAGAGGTCTGCGCGCCATGTGGGACCCTCCTCCAGTGGCCGGGAGCAGCCAGGGATCGAACCGGCGCTGCAGAGGCTGCGGGCAGCTTCGCAACTCAGCGCTCAACTGCTGCGCCACGGGGGAGGCCCAAGATTTATTTATTTTATACAAGCACTGGGGTACAGGCCAGAGGTGCAGGAGGGTAAGAGGATTCACCAGAGATGAAGCAGGGAGCAGAACAGGCAGACGGACCGAAAGCACTGCTGAGGGGAGCAGCGGGTGAGACAGGAGAGGTCTGCCGCGCCATGTGGGAATCTCGCTGGCTGGCCGGGAATCAAACCGCACTGCAGAGGCTGCAGACAGCTTCACATGCTGTGTTCAACCCACTGCGCCACCAGGGAGGCCCCCCAACATTTTTTGGTTAAAAAGTCTCACTGCCCCTCCCCATAATATCTACTGACATGTGAAAATAGGATTCCAGGGAGTCAGACTTGGGAGTTGCTATAGTAGAGACTTACAGTCTGTTCCATGTCTAACTTAGCTGATTAAATTAATTTATATTAAGGTCAAGGATGAGGACACTTCATCACCAAGTAAGCGGCATAAAATTTAGAGATTGACAGATCAAAGAGCATTCTCCAAAGGGAAACTACAGTGTCCTTCTTTGGCAACTTCCTTTTGTTGGTGTTATTTTATGATCTGTCATCTATCACCAATTAATGTGACCAAGTAGAGTCAAAGTCTCCATCTTCCTTATAGGGGGGGGATCCAGCTTGGATTGGAGGTGGGGGATGGGGGGCAGCTGCAGCTTTTTATCTTTTGGTGACAACAAGCAGTTGTGTTCCTTCTTGGGCAGTCACCGGGTTCATGAATAGTGCCACAGTCTTTTAAAGTCAGTACTGCTCTTTTGATCTCCAAGTTCATATGACTCCACCATGGACAAGGCCTCTGTCCCATTCTACCCCCCTCCCCCTTCCTGTGTTTGTCTCTGTCCTTGCAAGGGGCTTGGCTCCCAGCCAGAGTGAAAGCAGTGAGTTGCCCAGTTCAGAGAAATAAAGAAAAACACCCCCCTTTCCAATTTGATGGTCAATTGCTGTGAGGGAGCTATAATAAACCTCTTCATGAAACAAGTGCAGCTTTTAGATAAGTGAAGAATTATTTATCTAAAGCTATTCTTCAAAACTTGTAATGGTTCCACATGGTTAGTTGTCATGCTGCCATGGAGATGGGATTTAAGTATAGAATCTGAGGGATTTTAGCCTGCCTGGTTTTCTTCTTCCCAGCACCACCCTGCAGTTTGGTGTAAAAATTTTTACAAGGGGCACTATAAATGAAACACAACTGTCAATGCAAAGAGTTAAACAAAGAGCTTGGTTTTCTTTTAGAATAATTTGTTTTCTTAGAATCTTTCCATTTCTAGTAATTCTGATGTGCATCAGCCTTGCAAAGACTGTTAAGAGGACCCTGGTCTCTTCCGAGCCACAACAATACAAGTCAGGGTGGGGAGAGGGATTACACTGTTATTGCCTCCAAACAAAACAAGAGCTTTGGTGTTTTCTAACCAAAACCTTTCTTCCTTCCTCTGTCTAGACATCCACTTGGTTCTTTACAGAGCAAGCCTGACCCGCAAGTAAAAGATGGTCAAATACCTGTCCTCTCGATGACAAAAAAAAAAATCCCATTTTTAGGATCACTCAAAAGATTCAATTATCGTCCTCAAAAGATCCCAGTGAAGTGACCAAGGATGGACTGTCCATTACTTTCCAAGTGTCCTACTGCATATTTTTCCTCTCCTTCACTCTGCTGCATCCCCACTAACCTCCTCACTACTGTTTTATTACTCTGGGCATACATTCAATTCAGGGTTTCTGGTGTTCCTTCCAATTAGAATGTTCTTTCCTCGATATACACATGGCTCGCCCTCTCTTCTCCTTCAAGACTTCACTCAGTTGTAATGTTTTTTAGTAGGGAGGCTGTCCTAACCTCCCTACATAAAATAGCAGCTTCCCTACCCAATGACTCTAGATTCTTTCCTTGCTTTATTTTTCTCCATAGCACTTACAACGGTCTAACAGATCTTTTGCTTATTTATTTTATTCAAAGTCTGCTTCCCCCACTAGAATGCTGATTAAGGATGACAAGAATTTATAGTAAAGTGTGCCTGGACATAGTAGTCATTCAATGACTCTTTGTTGAGTGAATGAATGATAAATGAGTTGCCTCACTAATTGCCACTTACCAGAGATCAGGGCCCTGAGACCAGGGGCATTTGGCCTGGTAAGTTTTGACTGTGACCCAATAGAACAGCTCCAGGAGGAAGGTATGAAACCAGAGGGTCCTGGCATCGTGTCAGCAAGCATAGGGGTAAAAGTGTTGAAGACAGTCATTTCTCAACTCATAAGACTAATACCTGGAGGTGTTTAAAGCACTTTTCCAATTTCTCCTTCCTACTATCTGTAAGCGTTTTCTTTTTTCTTTTTTAAAGATTTATTTATTCATGTATACAAGAGCTGGGTACAGGCCAGAGGTGCGGGGGGTGAGAGGATTCACCAGAGACAGAGTGGGGAACAGAAGAGGCAGGTTGACCGAAGTACACTGCTGAAGGGGGCAGCAGGAGACTCAAGAGAGGTCTGCTTCACCATGTGGGTTGCTCCCTAGCCGCCCGGGGATTGAACTCATGCTGCAAAGGCTGTAGATTGCTTCATAGTGCTGTGCTTAACCCCTTGTGCCATCAGGGAGGCCCTCTGTAAGCTTTCTCTAGTCATTTTAAACTTGCCACCATGATGGGATTAACTGTTAGCATCCCTATTTCTCCAGGCACAGCCAATGTTGAGTATTTTCATCAAAACCAGGCCCTGCTTTGCTTAAACCCACACCTAGATGAAGAAGAGTCCCAAACAGTCCCCATAATTCCACCTCAGTTTGCAACACTTCTGTTCTCATCCAGCCTCCACATTAAGGCCATCTTCCAATTCTCTCTCTAACCATCTATCCAACTAGTTGCCAGGCTATGGCGATTTTATTTCCAAACTGTTTCTTGCATCTTTGCCTCTCTTGCATTCTCACCCTCACAGTCTTCATCCGGCTCTTGTTAGCGCTTAACTGGCTATTGTAATAGCTGCCCAACTAGTTTCCTCTCTAGTTTCTTCCTCCTCCATCCCAAGATCTGAACAGCTGCCATAACAGTTTTCCAAAGAACAAATGGGAGTCACTCTCACTATTCTTACAAAATGCTGATGGCTCCCCAATGCCCTTGAGGTGGGTCCTTTAATCTACCTTCCAGGCTTTCCACCCACCAGCTCTCTAAACAAACTCTCTACTATAATCTGTCTACTCAGTACCCAAATACTTCTCATCTCTCTGAAATACAAGGTGTGTTGCACTGTTCACATCTTGGTTTTTTCCCTCCTCCTTTTTCTCCCCTCTTCTAACCATATGCTCTTATTTCCTATCTGTGTCTACTGGAATCCTATTCAAAGATCCTTCAAGGCCATTTGTTGATTGATCCGTTCATTCATTCATTCAGTCTGAACAGAGTTTGGGAAAGTTGAAACCTCTCTTTTTCCCAGATATTGTCAGAAACAATCTTTCTTCTGTATGTCTCCTGTGCATTTATCACACGTTCCCTTGGGTGAGGTTATTATTCACATATACGATTATTTCACCAGCCACTCTCTTTCTACGGTCCTTGAGGGCAGAAACTTGTGTGCCTTTATTTTATTCCCAGAGCACATTACGGGACAGCTGTGCTCCTCAGAGCAGGTGCCCACACCTGCTTAAGCATGCTGAAGGCAATCCATGCCACTTGTCCTCTAGGGTCACTATAATCCTTCCAAGTTTGTGTCATCAATTACAACTGGCAAACCATCGTCCAGAAGTAGTTCCTCTTCTCCCATCCCCGCAGCAGCTCACAGTCCTCAAAGTGGCCGGTTGTTATTCAAAGTTCAGTGAGCTAGAAACCCAGGATGGAAAATAAAGGTTACACAACTTCCTCCAAGATGAATTTTAAAAAGGAAATCATCAGGGTGAGAAGAACGAAGACTTGATTTACCAGTTGAGGCTGCTATACTAGGTACATGCATCTAATTCATCTCCCTGATGCCCTGTGGCACACACCTGGATACTCTAGGTGCCTTGTTTTTCAGGCAGGAAATTTGGTAGCATGTAAAACAAATCTTGAATTAGAGGGGTAGTGAGAGACTAAAGATAAGAAAAATGAAGTAAGAGAAGGAAGGAGGAAAGGGATGGAGAGAATGAGGGAGGGGAGAGGAGGGAGGAGGGAGGAAGAGAGGAAGAGAAGGAGAGAAGGAGGGACAGAAGGAAGAATTTAGTGTCATCTTGCCAGGCAAGAACGTTGTGAAAGGAAGTCAGCAGCAAGATATTTGTAATATGCCAATGTCTAGCCACTAAGACTGGATTTAATTCTAACTAATCACGATTGTCTGTGATTATCTGGTTATTCAGCATGCACCCTGTCTCTCCATCCCTGCAGCTTTCCCACACTTAACCAGTTCACATGCTCTCTCTTGCTTTGACTGTGAATTCTTAGAGGAAGAAGTCTACCCCTTTATCTCTGCCTCCTTGGTACGGAGCACAGAGTCTGGCATGTAGTAGGCTCTCAAGATATGTGTATCCAATGGTGATGTGAAGCTGTATTTGAAATCTCCATTACCAGCAAGCCAATATTGTGCTTTTTGTTCTCACCAAGTCCCTGTACAGTTCTTTCTTTCTTGCAATTGATTCATGCCTTCACAAAAATTGTCATGCTATTCTTTAAAATCATGTCCATGAAATCACAGATTGAAGACCAGCTTATATTTTTCCTGATACATATTAAAATAAATAGATAATTGTTAAAATAAACAGTAACACTGTTATCACCTAAATCAGTACACCTTGGCAGGCAGTTCACCTTTAGGAGACACTGATTAGGTTTTATTCGCTAAAATTGAAAAATAATTAATTGTGTCATTTCTGGACTTTAGGTCCACACATACTCACTGATGAGAGTTTTCTATAGAACAAAGTTAACACTCTGTTTAAATGTGTCTATGTACCAGTTGTTTAATTTGTAGGGCACAATTTGTATCTGAGAGGAAGGGGGTTGTCTTATCAACTGTCCAGATAGTGTAATTATGTAGATTCTGATCTTGAGGAGGTATTTGACTGTTTAGCACTCAGTGACAGATTTTCTCAAACCCTGGCACTCTTCTCATCCCTCACCCCAATGTCTTTCCCAAATCTGAATAGCCTTCCTGGGAAATGATTCTTTAAAAGCTCTCCAGAAGATAAACAAATGCAGTGCATAAGCAGATAATACACACGGGGGAAAGTAATTAGTTAATAAAGATATGTGAAAATCTGCAAACTCCCTGGTAATCAAGTACAGATTAAAGTTACATACAATATATCATTTTAGGATTTCTTAATGAGAGGAACTGTTAAGGAATAAAGCTTTTTGCAAATGAAGTAAAATCAGTATTCTGGTACTTTGCCTAGAGTTATACAATGCATGATAACTGTGAACTGGTAAGAAATTTCTATTATTTAGCAATGAGAACCAAGGCTTCACAATAGTGATGAGGCCTTTGACCCATTGGAATTTCTTTCTTTTTTTTTTTTAAGAAGATTTATTTATCTTTATACAAGAACTGGGGTACAGGCCAGAGGTGTGGGAGGGTGAGAGGATTCACCAAAGACAGAGTGGGGAGCAGAACAGGCAGACAAACCAAAAACACTGCTGAGGGGAGCAGCGGGCAAGGCAGGAGAGGTCTGCCCCGCCATATGGGCATCTCCCTGGCCAGCCTGGAATCGAACCCGCGCTGCAGAGGCTGAGCACTGAGCTCAACCCGTTACGCCACCGGGGAGGCCAGACCCATTGATATTTCTATTTCTAGGAATCTAGTCTATGGAAAAACTATATGGAAAATCTTTGTTACTATATTCTATATCCTAGTGAGGATAAGGAAGGCCCAGAACGCCAGTGAGAAAGGTATGGGTAAAACTGGTTATCTGTATCCATTCAGTGGGTAATCATGCATGCATTAAATCAGGTTTATGAAAACATTTTATGACATAGAAAAATGCACTGAGTATAATAGAAAGTAGGATTTTATAGATAATCATGGTAAATATGTAAAAATGAACACACAGGAAAGAGCCTGTAAGCAAATGCCCTCGCTCCTGGCGGGGCGGTGCATGTCACAGCCAAGTGCACGAACTCTGGTATCAGATTGTGTTTGTGGCTCGACTATGCTGCTTATTAGTTTTGTGACCTTGGGCAAGTTGCTTAACTTCCCTAAGACTTAGTTTTTCTCATCTGCAAAATGAAATAGCTATCTCAGCATGTTGTGAGGATTAAGTAAGCTAACTTATGTAAAACATTCAGCACAGGGCTGGCACATAATGGCACTGACTAAATTAGTTATTCATCCTACAGATATATATATATCTCAACCATTGACTATGAGCAAGATACCTAATAGGCTGGCAGATCATGGGGTACTTTCATCTCTTTTCTGTTTTCTACAACATGTTTATGTTCTCTTTATAAGGAAAGGGATCCGCTGTGCCTGCCTTGGTTGGTGGCCTCATCAGCAGTCTCCTCTAAGAGGATGCTAATGACTCTCCCTGGCTTTGCCCCTCTTCCCCATTTCAAAACAATGGATTTGATCTTGTCACACCATGGCTTCAGCACCTTCACAGGGTCACCACTGCTTGTAAGATGAAGTCCAAAATCTTTATTTAGGGATTTTCATACCCTAAAGCATCATTTCTTGCTATTTCCTCTCTGTACTCTCTGTCCCAAACACTCCAGCTCCTCCCCCCAAATATTCACAGGACAGCCACTGTCAGAATCCTGGATCCTATGCAGCATAATGTTGCAGTTCACAAATTCCAACCATCTTCAAAATGATGACTCTCGCCCTACACCCACCAGGATGCAGATCCCAAAGTTTGGAGTGAAGCCCAGAAATCTGTTTCTTTAATAAGCATCCTGCAAGATTCTGCGATGAGGTTCAGGGAGCCCCTTTGAGAAACATTCCGCTCTGTCCTTTACCTGGTAGGCCAGTTCTTCTATCTGGTGGGCACTTTTGCATTTCACCAGGGACTGCTGAAAGTTTTGCTATGTTTTTCTGCCTTCCACCAACAAAGATAGTCTCTAGTCTTTTTACTTCCATGGGATCTTATCCAAACTTCTACTATGGCTTTGTACTTTTTTCCCTTACTTACTTTTCTAGCCATCTGCCCCTCTGAACTGTGAGCTCCTAGGTTTCAGGGACTATGTCCCATTTATCCTTACAGCCTCCTACATAGCATAACAGACAGAGTTATCACAGGTGTCTATGGGTAGTTTTCATGCACTCTTTCATTTCATGGCATTAAATGTGGCAATTTCATGTGCAATGCTGAGTTCTGGATCATTTGTAATTATTAAAGTTGGCTTTACTGATGCCAATTATTGGTTCTGTTCATTATCTCCCAGGCTGTGTAAAGTCATCACCCTCTCTCACAGGAACAACTTAGCATGTTACCTGCAACCACAAAACTAGGATGTTCTGGGAGAGAGAAGGAACCTTAGTGAGAAACCATCAGGATGAACATAGATGGCCGATGAACTTTGAGCTAAAAGATATTAACTAACCTTGGGTAACCCGGTCTGTTAACTGCAGACAAGTGAGCAGGGTACAGACCTAGACAGGTGATTGTCTTGTGTCCAGACCCCAACAGACTTGCCACAAGCTTTCCTGTTTAAATGCTAAATAGCATGATGGTAACTCACATGGGCCTTTACGACAGACTGCCTTGGTAGAATTACAACTCCACCTGCTTTGTCACCCTGGAGGTATCAGTCACCTCTCTGTGTTTCAGTTTCCCCATCCATACAATGTGGCTAATAATTGTACCTAACTCATATTTTTTTGTAAAAATAAGTGAATTAAAATATGTATAGTCTTTAGAATTTTATTTGGTACATAGTAACTGTTCAATAAATGATATTTATTATAATTAGAGTTCTATGTTGATTTCTATATTGAAAGTTTGCTCTGGCCTTTTTTTTAAACACATGATTAAATTTTCAGTAGTGATCATTGTCCTTGATTAACTTCCTAGCAATCAAATTGGCTGCAACTCCACAGAACTTGCAAAAGTTCTAATATAGTCTAATACAGTCTCCAATTATGTATTGCATGAAGTTGGAATATGTATTAGCATGAAGTTGGAAAATATGGTAAAAAACAATATAAGATTATTAATTGCAGGTGCTTATTATATTACACCAAAATGATAAAATGAGAAAGACCTTGGGGAAAAAATGTAAGTAACAAAGTCACAACTATTGAAAATTGCTAGCAATACAATGCATAAAAAGATTCCTCCTACCTTCTAACCCTTAGAGAAAAATAAGTTATCAGTCTGCTTTCAGTGTTGAGAGGCTATATCAGTCAAAAGTATGGGCACTGAGCACTTTACATAAATTTTCTCCTTTAACACCCATTTGCAATCACTATTATTCTGATTTTACAGAGAGAAACTAAATAGTTTCATTACTAGTAATGGCAAAACTGAATTCTCACTCATCTCTAAGATGGCTCCAAAGCTCCAGAGCTTTATGTTTTACCACAAGGCTTCTTTGTTGCTCTCAGTTATACCCCTCTTAAACTTCCGAGTGGTGTTTTATAGCCTAGATATTAGTAGCAAATTATTTACAACAGTTTCTACTTCTAGCTTTGCAGCCCCCAAAACCTGTGAGAAAGAAAAGCTTTCTATGAACCCCTATTGAAGCCCTAACGCCCAGAACCTCAGAATATGACCTTATGTGGAAATAGGGTCATTGCAGATGAAATTATTCAAGTTAAGATAAGTGCAGACTAGAGTAAGGTGGACCCCAATTCAATATGACTGGTGTCCTCAGAGGCAGAAGAGATACTGAGGAGACATACATGCAAGCCAAGAAGTCAAGGAATGCCAAGGACTGCCAACACGTCCAGAAGCATGGAAGGGGGAAGAAAGGGTTCTCTTCTGGAGGGTTCAGAGGGAGCACAGTGCTAACAGTAACTTAATTTCAGACTTCTACCCTCCAGAAAACTTGTGAAGCAACAAATTTCTGTTATCTGAAGCCACCTAGTTTGTGGTACTTTGTTTCAGCAGCCCTAAGAAACGAACAGATACTCCCACCTCCTGGAGTTGGGGGTGGGGTGGGGGAATGTTCTTTGCTGCCCATGATAATAAACAGAAGACATCTTTTTGTGGGGTCTTACCACTTTACCCTCAAGAGCTTGCTGGCTGTTGTCACTGGGATTTGTAATGGCAGTCATGACAATGTTATTGCAGTGGACACTTCTTTTCTCCCCAACTGCCATCTTTTCCCACACTTGTTAATAAATCTCTATTTTGTTCAGGTTTTGGCTCTTCATCCTTCATGGGGACTTTTTGTTCTGGACTTTATGCTTTAGAAATACTCTCCCTTTGGATTTATCAAAGTGAATTAGCTTCTTTCATCCCATTTTGCTAGTGACACTATTTCGAAGCTCCGGAATCTGCTGGATTTTACCATCAAGTGGGACTTCTGCATGCTGCCTGTCAGACTGAAGGAATGGAGTAAATAATTCATCCACCAACTCAAAAAGTTAGTAAGTTTGGTGACTTTTGCTGGCACAATTACCGACACATACTGAGAGATCCAAACAACAGCTTCAGTGGAGTTGCAGGTAGTCCCTTATGTTCTTAGCTTCTCCTTAACTCCCTCACGGCAAATTGATGGAGGGGCACATTTTTAAATGGTTTCTTGTTCACACTGAACTTTAACTTTTTAACACCTTATTTTTATATATTGTATAATTACATTTGTATAAAAATCAAAAATAGGCAAACTAAGTTACCTCTGGTGAGGAGAGAGGGGCAGAGGTTGGGAGGGGCAAGAGGGAGCATCAGGGGTGCTGATCACACAGATGTGTTTATTGTGATTTTGCACTTTTTTGTATCTATGTTGCCTCGATGGTTTTCTTAAAGATCACAATTTGACTCTGACTAATTCCAATGTCCTTTTCCCCACAGTACTGTTTCCACTCAAGTTCATTGTAAAACAAGTTTTCTTGGAGGGCTGACTTAATAAAGGGTGGGAGCTGAACCCCAATTACTAGCATCTGATCTACCTCCTTGCCTACTGAGTCACCATTTTTCAGGAGTTAACAGTCACTTCCTAATTCACTTGTTAAAAATATTTTTTTACTAATTTTATTTCTGAAAAATATTCTTACTAAAGAAATCTTCCTATTTTTACATGAGATGAGTTGAAGTGTGTTTTACTATGAACTACATTCTTAGAACATGCAGCTTACATCTTAGATAACAGCCCCCCTAAATCACACCTTATTGCCTTTAGTTGAATTTATTAAACTGATCATTTACGTGAGCAATGCATCGCTTTCAAAACCAAGCAGTAAGCAAATGACTAACTGCTCTCCCATCTGTTCACATTCTGCATTGGCTTCCAGGAGTGTTTACCTAATATGTCTAAAGTAGTTGTGAATAAACAAAACACAGTTTTCAGAGGAACTGCTCATTATACATTACATCACATGGCACTTCCATCTTAGTCTAAGAAAAAACAAAACAGACCTTAAGAAGTGCATCTGCAGACAAACTCCACTTATTCTGAATGTCATCTTGCTTACCTGGGACAGCCAGGACATATACAGTACTGACAGAATACATTTGCAATATTTCATGTAATCCTTCTGATTTCTTTTGAGATTTTTGGTCAGAGATTAAAATAGACGGAAAAGTTTCTCTGGTTTTCCACTGAGGACTTCTGCGAAAAAAACCTCCTCCCTTTGGCAAACATTTACTCACCACGTATTCCAAACGCTGTGACTGATCTTAAAATACATATATTGTTCAAAGTGTTAAAATGTATCAAGGAGAGGGGTCTCCCTGGTGGCACAAGGGGTTAAGTCTCAGCATTATGAAGCTATCCACAGATACTGCAGCCTGACTTCAATCCCCCGCCAGGCACAGCAGCCCTCTCCTGTCTCACCTGCTGCTCCCCTCAGCAGTGTATTTCAGTAGATCTGCCTGTTCTGCTCCCCACTCTGTCTCTGGTGAATCCTCTTGCCCCCACCCTTGCCCCTGCACTTCTGACCTGCATGCCAGCTCTTGTATGCATAAATAAATAAATCTTAAAAAATTTATCAAGGAGATCTGAAAGAAGCACAACAAATCAGACAGTGAAAATCACAGAATTATAAGAACTGAGGTCAGGATTCAGAAGCAGGTAACACTGACTCTTAAAGAACTGATGGAATTGAAAGGTGGAGACAGGGAGAAAGGACCATCACTCCACACAGAAGAAGCAACGTTAGAACCTGCATAAAAACAAAGGAGGAAAATGTAAGGAAGAAAATTCGAATATAGCAATTAAATGATTTCTCTTCACTGTCTCTATCTCAAGCCTCCACTGAGTAATCTGCCCTCCCAGACAAGGAGGTTATGTTTTTAAAGTCTAGTTTTCTGAGTTATAATTACTTAGATTGACATTCACCATTTTAAGATGTACCGTTCAAGGAGTTCTGACAAATGTTTGCTGTCATTTAATCTCCAGAGTCAGTCTTGGGAAAGTGAACTTGAGGGAAAAAGGGGTTTGCTGTTTGGCAGTTCCTCAAAAATTAAACATGAAATTACCATATGACTCAGCAATTCCACTTCTAAATTTAGACCCCAAAAATTGAAAGCAGGAATTAAGATACTTGTGCACCCATGTTCATAGCAGCATTAGTCACAATAGCCAAAAGGCGGAAATAACTCAAATGTCCATAAATGGATGAATGGATAAACAAAATGTGGTATATACACATAATGCGAGATTTTTCAGGCATAAAATAGAAAGTATCGGAGAAAGATAAATACTATATGATCTCAATTATATGTGAAATCTGAACAATCGAACACAGAGGAACAGTGTGCAGATTAGTGACTGCCAGGAACAGTATGGGGGTGACGGGTGATGAGGATAAATGGGTGAAGGTGGTCAAAGGGTACAAATAAGATAAATAAGTCCTGGGGATGTTCAGCATGCTGACTATAGCTAATGATACCATATTACATATTTAAAGTTGCTAAGAGAGTAGATCTTAAAGTGCTCAGCACAAGGCAAAAAAAAAATGGTAACTATGTATGGTGATGGGTATTAATTAAACTTATTATGATAATCATTTTTTGCAATATGTAAAAATATCAAATCATTACATTGTACATCTTAAAAACTTACACAATGTGATGTCAATAAATCTGTGGGAGGTGGGGGGACCACCAGGAAGGTATCAGGGCCTGGGAGGAGGGGATGATAAGAATTGTTGCTTAATCTTTAGATTTTCTATTTCCAGTAACAAAAACAGTCTTGGAAATAGACTGTGGTGATGATTACACAAAACTGTGAATGTATTTAATGGCACTGAATTGCACACTTAAAAATGGTTAAGACGGTGAATTTCATGTGTGCACATTTTACCAATTTTAACATTTAATTTTTTAAGTGATTTTGCCTTATTTCTAAGGGCACAGGTAATTCTGAACCCTCTGGTTAACACATGACAAACATACAGACCTGAGAATAAATACTACACTGTAGATAAATGAAATAAAATTAAACAGATGAAAGAGCGCTGCTAGTGGGGAGAAGTCTGAGAAAAGAGAGAGAAATGAAAGGCAGGGTGACTAGAATAAGAGGCCAGTGTGGTGGTGCCGGAACGGCCTGAGTTAGAACACTGGCAGAGGAGAGGGGAGACGGCATTCACACAAGAGGCAGAGAGAACTCAGGAACTAAGGGACCGCACCAGAGGGAAGAGTGGAAAATGCTTGGCCAGGGGCACATTAGACCTTCATGAGTCCTGGGCACTTTTGCCTAGGAGAGCTCTTTCCTACATTAAAAAAAAATAAAATTACATTTTATGATTGCACTGAATATGTTGGTATTACAGATTAAAAACATGATTTGTCCTAAAAGTGCATTTTTCCTTCTGATTTTAAAAGAACTTAAAACATTTTTGTGGACCCCTAAACATATATGATGGGCCTTCGGCGCTGCCCCTTCACAGCATCCTGGAGGCACAGGTCCCGACCAGGCCCGCATGAGAAACTGATGGTCTCCTTCTCCTTCCCTGTGCCCTCCTGACTGGTGGATTCCCAAGGTATTGAGTATTTTGTTAACGTAAATATGAGCTGGAGGGGACAAGGCATCAGAGGTGGTTGGCTCTGTGTGGGATTCAAAATAATTTGGGTCTGAATCACAGCTCTTCCTGGCTGTGTAAACTGGAGCAGTTACTTAACCTTTCTGAGCCAGTTTCTGTTAAATATAGGAGTTTCTAATATCACGAAGGTCTTGTGAGGCTTAAACAGGGTAAAAAAAAAAACCAAAAAACAACCAGCTAAATCTGGTGCTGACTGTTCACGGCTCCTGGTCAGTACACACACAGCGATTTGGGGCCTATTATAAGGGGTTTGAAGGACAACTGGAGAGGGTAACCCCAAAAGGGAGAAGCCCCAATAAGTGAAGGAATCCAGACAGCATGGAACTTACTCTGTGAAGGAACACAACTGTTTTCACACTCTTCAGGGCAAGTCAAATTTGTCTGTCATCTCCCACCCACACAGTCTGGAGTTCTATCTCCCCCAAGCACACAGTGGCTCATGTTACCCCCTAGAGACACCCTAATATGATCTCCCCAGAGAAAGGTTCCAGCTCTCCTAAATCCCATTTCTCTACATCCCCATCCCACTTGCCATTTCTCACACTCCCCAGCCCTTTCTGCGCATGTGGTTTCTTTTACCTAAAATGTCAGGGTTTTGTGAACTTCTATTCATCCTACAAGAACCAGCTGCATTGTCTCCTCCTTCCACAATTGCCTAGGCAAAATTATCCCTCCCTCACTGGGCTCCCACAGCACCTGCATCATCCTGTTTGATAATCTTTTGTTTACATCTCTTTCCCCAGCTGGAAGGTGAGTCCCAAAAGGGGAGGGGCTGTTGGACGCTCATTCACAGTCTACCTCCACTACCGGGTTCCCACCCAGCTGCTGCCCCACCTCCCGCACATGTTGGCAGCCCATGAATGAGGGAAGGAAGGTTTCTTCATTGTTTATTTGCTTTTGGAATCTCACTTCTCACACCTGTTCCAACACAGGATGCTGGTTTATGCAGTGAATTAAAGATTCAACACTTAGCTGTCACAATGAGGCATGAAGTAGCAAGAAACTAGAACTGCTTCCAAGATGGGAAACTTTCAGGGGGATTAATTTGATGATTACACCTGCGTCTCCAGGTGGCTACTCCTACGAGAATGGAGGATGGAAGAAGTCAATGGTACCCCAAGGCTTGGGATTCATTTATATAATCCGCACCCAATGGGTAAGATAGGGTGAGGGACTAGACAGCTGCCTCTAACATGGGCCTCCCCCTCCTTGTTCATTTCTCACCTACTCCCCCACTCGCTCCCCAGATAGCACTTGGCCTCTTCTCCTTCAAGATGATCCTCCTACTCCCCCAGTTTCTATGAGACCCTGAACTTATCCAGATGAAAACCCTGGGGTAGGGAAGAAGTTAACTCCAACCTCTAGGAATGGCTCTGCTAACTGCTTTTGGGTACTTTTTTCCTCTGAGGGAGGCAAACTGCCAGACCCCCAAGGTATACTTTGAAGGTATGAGGTATATAGTGCCAACAAGGCAGACTCCAGGTGTCTCAGTTCATTCTGGATTGTTCTCTTCCCCCATCTGACTCTCCCATCACAAGGTGATGGAAGACCTTGTGACTTTTGTGCCAGAAACCTCTGTCCATCCCAACTGTCACAGGAATTCTCCAGAACATGTTCCTGAGGAACATGTGGGGGAGTCGGGGAGAGACTGCAGTCAGCCCCTGTAGCCTGGAACCCTGCTTCTTCCTGTGCCTCTGAAAAGCCTTTTCTGAATCGAGTTGGCCAGGAGATCCCTGGTAACCCTAGCTGAACAGTGCCCTGGAGCAAGCAGGAGCTCTGGAAGGTGGTCATACCCACAGCAGCCTGGCTTCTCTGCTTGTGCTGGAGGAGCTCGTCATCCCTACGGCTCCAGCATCTCTTGCCTCCTTCCCATTCTGATGGCCACCACTCCTGTTCAAGGCTTCATTCATTTCACAGCTTACTCAAGCTCTTGCAGTAATCTGCCTTTTCCTCACTTAAACCTTTCTCTACAGTGCTGCTAAAGAAACTTCCTAAAGCACATTCCATGGGCCCTTTGACATGAAGCTTAGGAACACACAAAACTAATATAGGTGATAGTCAAAACAAAAGTTGCTTTGTGAGTGTAAGGGAGGTTGGGTATTGTGTAGGAAGGACATCAAGGAGGTTTCTGGGATGTTTGGAATGTAATAACTGATCTGTGTGGTCATTACGTATGTAAAAACTCATGGAGTCTCACTCTTAAGACTCTTACAACTTTACCATATATATGGTAAGAGATTCAATAAACATTAACAGAAAAGTGTAGAATATGTCTGTCTTGATTTAGCAAACATTTTTGAGTGCCCACAGTGGGGCAGGAATTCAGAGATGGGACACACAACTCCTAAGACCCACTCCCCCTCAGCTTGCCTTGTAGCTTTCTCTCATCCTTGTAGAAAAACCCAAGTAAACTATTAGCTGAGCCCAAATACAACCCTGCCTCCTCAGTTTCCTCTGAACCCACACAGGGCCGTGCTCCCATTGCCATCTCTTCTTTCTCCCAGTCCCACCTGCTGAAACCTGCTCCAAGGCTCTCGAAGCTTTATCTAATGAGAGACCTGTGCTCTTCTCTGCAACCCTGAGTTTCTGCTGGTGCTTTCTTCTGCCTGCCCTTCCCTACCAGATACAACCTCCTTGATGCAAGAGACTCATCTCTGATTTACCTCTGCTCCACAAATATCTGTTGAATTGAAAGAGCAGGAAAGGAAGAAGGCACAATAAACAGTTTTTCTAGCCTCCCAGCGTGGTCTCTGCTCATTGTAGGGATTGTACATAAAAAGCAAAAGCCTTCTTTATGGGCATTTGGCAGCGATGGTATGTTAATGCATTCAGTAATCCAAACCAAAAGGGTAGTGTGGGTGGGGAGGAGGACAGAAAGTGAGCCAATATGCCCTCTGGTAAGTGGTTCTCTGGGGCTGTGATTGGTTTATTTCTCCCTGAAGTCTATAGGGCTTACCTCTGTGTCGAGAGAAAGACCCTTATTGCTTCTATCTCAGAAGAGAGAGCAGACCCAAATTTTGAGCATCAAATGGATTGGTACGCAATACCCAGAAAGCTGTCAGCTCTGAATTTGTACTTCTATTAGAGACATCACTTCCATGTGTGACATTAGATATTAGTTGACGTGTACCTATGTCACACTAAGTGTGTTTGAATAAATGGATTGATTATCTGTCACAGGCAAGGCCCTGTGTTAAGAGGAACAGAGGATTCAAAAAGCAGAATTTGCTGTCCCTGCCTCCATGATTTAAAAAGCAGTTTGTATATGTATGGAATGTTCACCGAAGCATTATTTAAGACAAGAAAAAATAAGAAACAGCCTAAATCTCCATCATGAGAAGAACCATATAAAATATAACACCCTGACTTTGCAGAATATAATAAATAATTTAATGGAACTAACTGGGGATTATATATGCCAACATTAATAAATCTTGACAATATATTGAGTAAAAAAGTCAAACTGTAAAATGAAGCATATCATACAATACATTTATGCAAACACACACATAATGAAATTAATACTCTACATAGTATATGAATACATAATACATGTATGTTTCTTAATGGTACATGAGAACACACCCCCAGTTGTGCCTGTGGAAAGTGCAAGAAACAGGATGAATTATTTTTTAATTTTATTTTATTTTTAAGGTATTTATTTAATTTTAATTTTTAAATATATCATTATTTTTTGACATTATGTAAGTTTCAGAGCATAACATTATAATTCAACGTCTGTGTATACTACAACACTAGGTTCTGAATTTAGATTTAGATCAAAAGGGGCTTTTGCTTTTTCTATAATTACTCTCATTTTTTAAAAAGTAATTAGGAAGGCACGACCCTAGCACATGAGAAACTAAGAAATGAGTTCATCGATAACTACAGTAATATAAGTGACATCACAAGGCAGAATGGATTTATTGACCAAGGATCAGCATCTGTGATAATGGAATTTAGAAGAGAAAGAGCTTGCTGGGCATTAGGGAATCCTGAGAAGGAGCACAGGAGTTAGGACTTCGGGGGAAGTCATTAAGAAAGGGAATGAATGCTGTGTTGAAGGTGGGTTTTGTGACAATTCATCTGGCAACAGGTGTGCAATATAGACTTTGCATCATGAGTGTGTGGGGCTTTTTCCTCATACTTGTCAGGTCCCAGGAAATTGAAGGACAAGATATTACACAAGCTAAGCTCTCAGAGGGAGTCAGTTTAAGAAATGAAGGCTGCTCTGGGGTAACTCTTGAGTCAAATGAACAAGTGATCAGGGGCTCCCAAAGTATCTGTGTGCCTGGGAAGTTTGCTCATCAGTTTCATTCACTGGATTGTGAGATTCTCAGGGACTGCGGCTGGAAGTCTTCCTTTCTGGAGCCCTCATTCACAGACAGTGCACAGACAGAGCATGCAGTGAACACTTGTTGAATGAATAAAAAATGGATGATTGTATGAATGAATGAACAATGGTGATTGTATGAATAAATGAATATCACAGAAAGGTCCAGGAATCTAACCCAGAGAGTTTAGTTGTTTGCAAGGCTAACTGAAGTTCTGAGGCACATCTGCCCCGTCTCCATTCTCCCCTGCCACTGCCCCTTCCCTTGGAGTGTGGCTTTCATTTGTCTCTTGCCTTTTGTTCTGTCTGGGACTCCATTCCTAAACTCCGGGCTGTCTTTAGAATGAGGGTGGGAAGTAGCTGTCAACCCTCAGGGAGGTCCAGGATGGATACCAAGATCAGAGGAAGAAAAGATTTGAGAAAACATTTGGAGGACTAAACTGAGAATACCTTTACAGGAGTTGGATGGTGGTGTGTGTTGTTGGGGAGATGAGCCTATAGGAAGAGGGAATCAGGAAGTGAATGTGCTGGGGCCACATTTCAGAAAAACTGGATGTGGAGCTGGTTCATGCAGAGGTTTTCATGCATGGAACAGAGAATCCTAGAATTCCACAGACAACCTCCAGGGGTTTCCCAAACAATGAGGCAGCATCTGCCAAGGAGGGAAGATTAAAACTGCCAGAGGAACCTGTTCATCTATTATGTGTCCTACATCCTGAGTTCTGAGTCAAATTTCAGCTGAAGGAAGGAGAGGTGGAGAGAGAGATTGAGGGAGAATGAACTCAATTTTTTTTCAAATGTTTTAGCAGAGTGATTTTTTTTTTAATTAAGGTAATGTTGGTTTACATTGCTGTTTATGTTTAAGAAGTATAGGATCCCCTTCCCACCCTCACCCTGAAATGAGACCTCCTATAAAAAGTATTCTGGTTGGAAAGGTTCTCAATGAGAGTTTGTATTGGACTAACACAGGAGAAGGACTCAGTCTAAAGATCAATTCATTTGGAATTCCATAAATGGTCCACTCTATCTTTTTCTCAAGATTGGAGTACCCTCAAATATGAAAATGAAGAGACACAAAGCCTAGGGAAGCAGAAAAGAGTAGATAATTGGCATTTGGTTCTTGTTAAGAATCACTAACACCCTACTGAGCGTTTCTCAGGAGCTCTGCTCTACCCTTGCTTATATAATATCATTAATTCTCACAACATACTATGAGGTGGATCCTATTATCATTCCTACCAAGGTTCAGAAAGGTTGAGCAATTGCCCAGCATCATACCAAGTAGCAAGAGGCCGTACTGGGATTTAAATCCAGGTGGCCTGATTTCAGAGTCCCGAAACTTGAGCTCAGTGCAGGAGTATCTCCCAAAGACAGTGCATTGAGCAGGTGTGGTTGAAGCGAGGTCCTATAAAAGAGAGAACAACACTTTCATTTCTGAAAGAGTCCCATGTGGGGGCCTTGTGGAATTTTCCACAGAAAATTCCTGAAACCTCATTTTTGTTGGGCAGTTGCTTTTCTAGGCCCTGGGGTTGACTGACCATCTGGAAGTTTCATTCCCTTCTGAATGAAACATCTCCAGGAAGCTTAAAGGTAGCTTGCCTTGAATCACTGAACAGAAGGAGGAAAGGCCTGGCTATATAGGGAAGTAAGGACATTTAATTTTAAGAAAAGCTGGTTACATAGGAGGAAAGAGCTCTCTCAAACACTCAGAAAAGCTTTCTTGGGGAAGCATGACCAAACTTGTTTTGTGCAGTTCTGGGTGGCAGAACCAGGGTCAATGGTGAAGTAACAGGGGTATGCATTTCAAATCAACATTACAAATGATTTTTCTTAAACGTGTTTGAAAGCAAAATTGACAACACTGGAGGTAGTTGAGCAGTGCTCATTTACACAATTGCTCAGTGTAAAAGAGCAATCAAACAAAGACAGAGAATCAGGGACCATGATTGCTGTTCGAGAACTAATATGTTGGGTAGAAGGTTAGTGGACTACAGAAGCCTCCTCTATTTAAAGATTCCACAAGTTTATAATTATGTTTCTTTTCCTTTTCAAAACTTCACACTGAGCCATAGACTGACAAATGAACCCGACACTATCCTCTTAGAAATTCCGATATCTGCATGTCTGTGCAAAAAGAATCTCATCTGTCCAGAGGCCTAACATCTGTCAACAGGGGCACTGTTTTTCACACTAATACAGTAGTAGTCAGAATAAATACCATCTCCATTTGGGAGATAGTCCTTAACAGAAGAGAACTGGCCTGCTTGCTTAGGAATATATATCAGGCACTGATACTAGAGAAATCTTTTGAGCAGAGGCCCAGAACCTGAACAGTCATAATGAGACCAATTTAATGAGCCTCCTGTTCTACAACAATATTAATTACAACCCTGTCACAGGAGGCAGCCAACTCAAGATAAAATAGGTAAAATGTGCAGGAATTGGATCGCCTTCAGAATCTTTTCCCCAGATACAAACAAGCTTTCAGGCATGTGCATATGTCAATAGCAAGCATGACTTTAATACCGTATTTAAGATATTTGGAAGTAACATCCATGTAGTGGATCTAAACAGCAGATGTTCTTCTGAACTTTGAGTTTGTCTCTCAGAATGCATCTACCTCAAATCTGTCTGGTGAGGCTGATTGGCTCCAATTTACTGCTAGTCAGAAAAGAGAAGAAAAGGGGGTAGCAAAGGCCCTTCTTGTTAAGTAGATAGGTGCACCTCTAACCCTTATTTGGTCAAATCTCTCCACATAAAGAAATGGAATTTTTTCAGGTAAAATTTCATCAAGGGATTGTCATCAATCAAATTCAATCAGTCATCACTAGCGGCCTATTTACTGCTAAAATGTATTGAGCGCTAGCAGGTACCAGGCACTATTTTAAGGATTTTAGCTCATTTGGTCATCAGAAAGAACTTGTAGTGAGCACTGGCTAGTGTCCTTTACAGGAAGCCCAGAGATGTTAAGCAGTTTGTCCAAGGGCACACAGCCAGTTCAGTGGAGCCAGGATTCAAACCCAGTCTGACTGATTTTGCAGCCAGGGTGCTTAACCACAAGGCTATGCTGTGCGCTGTGTGTTAGCAGGCAGCTCCTTTATGCCACATGTGTAGGCTGAGTACCTCCTGTGTGCCAGGCACTGTGTAAGGCACTGGGAAGAGATAAATAAGACAGCCTCATGCAGAGTAGTTGGGTAATTCCAGCAGATCATAACAAATGGTACCATTTTCTGGGATTCAGCAAGGGCTTCTGGAAATGGTAAAGTACAACCAGAAACCTCAAAATGAATATAATTAGGGTAAGAGTTGAAAGAATAGCTGCAGGAGGAGGTTAAAGAAGAAGCTCAGAGTCAGTTTAGGATGTCAGGAGAGTCGGCATTTGTGAATATTGGGGAATGACCGGAAAGAGAGAAGAGATCTTCTTGACAAGAAGGATTTGGGAAGAGGCAGGACTTGAAATTGGCCCTTAAATTAGACAGAGTGAAAGAAGATGGACAGTGTGTATGATACAGACTTTAAATCTGTGTATTATAGCCTTTAAATACATTGACATTTTCTCATATTTACATAACCCTCTCACTCTAACTCAGACCCAGGGAACATTGACACATGGACAAAGGTCGGACTCTAAGGGGTTAATCATCTGCCAGTCAAAAGAAGCCAATGTGGTGTTTTCTCTTTTCTTACTAAATTCACATTGGTGAGATTTTGATGGTGCAAAGATTGGGGGCGGCCAGTGAAGGGATCATGCGAGAGGACAAACATGGAATCCTGAACCTGCACTAGGGCAGGCCGTGGTTACCCAGAATCTGACAAAAAGCAGCAGAAGCAGATGAAGCAAAGCCTGTGTCCACAAAAGCCAGGGAGACCCATAGGTCTGAAACACACACCAATCCCTGGCTCTAGTGCCTGAACCCACTGACTTGTGAACCTAGGCCAGAGTCCATGCTCACCCCCAGCTCCCCACCCCCAGATTGTGGATGGGCTTGCTGGGACCAGCACACTCTTTCCATCCCAATCCTTGCTGCCTCTGCAGGAAGGCTTCTCTGAGTTTAGTGTGCCTTGAATCGCCTACAGGGCTGGTTGAACCACAGACGCAGGCCCACCTCCAGAGCTTCTGAGTTAGTAGGCCTGGGATGGCGCCAAACATTTGCATTTCCAACATGTTCCCAAGTGATGTGCACGCTGGTGGGCCACATTTTGAGAATTGCTGCTCCATGGCACCTCTCCAGAATGACTTCCCCACCCCCCCCCCAGCCCCTCTGGCTTTCCTCACAGAATCACTGTGCTTCTAAGTCAATGCGTACTGCAAAGACAAACCCACGGCCTTAAGGAGGAGCCTGACAAGGGAATCTGTGGAAACTGGATGGGCTCAGATGCACCTAGCACGTTGTAGGGAAGATGGGAACTATGTGAACTGGGAAATACAGGCCCCAGTAAAAGTGGGCAAGTTCCTCAGCTTGAGCCCATTTTTGCTGGGTGTCATTGCAAGCCCAGTACTGACAGCTCTTCTAGCATTCAAGAAAAGGTAGAAATTCTGAATTTTATGTAAAATATCCAGTTCTTCAAAGCTGGTTCAAAAATTTTTTTTAATTTTTTTTTAATTTTTAATTTTTTAGGATTTATTTTTATTTATACAAGAACTGGGGCATAGGCCAGAGGCACAGGAGGGTCTGAGGAGTCACCAGAGACAAAGTGGGGAGCAGAATAGGTGGATGGACCCAAGACACTGCTGAGGGTAGCAGTGGGCAAGGCAGGAGAGGTCTGCCACGTCATGTGGGTATCTCCCTGGCCGGCTGGGAATAAAACTTGCATTGCGGACAGCTTCAAGGCACTGTGCTCAACCCCTGCGCCACCAGGGAGGCCCTGGTTCAAAAAAATTTTTTTTAGATTTATTTATTTATTTTATACAAGCACTGGGTACAGACAGAAGCATGGGAGGGTGAGAGAATTCACCAGAGCCAGAGCGGGGAACAGAACAGGTGGACTGATGAAACACTGCTGAGGGGAGCAGCGGGCACGGTAGAAGAAGTCTGCGTGCCATGTGGGAACCTCCTCAGCGGCCCCTCCTCGGCGGCCCGGGGATCAAACTGGTGCTGCAGAGGCTGCGGGCAGCTTCGCAGCCCAGCACTCAACCACTGTGCCACCGGGGAGGCCCCCATGGTTCAAATTTTTTAAGACACAGCAGGCCGAGTCAGGTGATTTCTTTCACCCTTGTAGTTTTAATATTTTATGGTTTGGGCTTGTAGCAAAGTGTTCTGCTGATGTGTTCTCCCTATCACAGGGA